>NC_088791.1:75135731-80135731 GCF_011386835.1 Chrysemys picta bellii
ATGACTTATGAGGAGAGGCTGAGGGAACTGGGATTGTTTAGTCTCCAGAAGAAAAGAATGAGGGTGGATTTGATAGCTGCTTTCAACTACCTGAAGGGGGGTTCCAAAGAGGATGGAGCTCGGTTGTTCTCAGTGGTGGCAGATGACAGAACAAGGAGCAATGGCTTCAAGTTGCAGTGGGGGAGGTCTAGGTTGGATATTAGGAAACACTATTTCACTAGGAGGGTGGTGAAGCACTGGAATGCGTTACCTAGGGAGGTGGTGGAATCTCCTTCCTTGGAGGTTTTTAAGGCCAGGCTTGACAAAGCCCTGGCTGGGATGGTTTAGTTGGGAATTGGTCCTGCTTTGAGCAGGGGGTTGGACTAGATGACCTCCTGAGGTCCCTTCCAACCCTGATATTCTATGATTCTATGATTTGTCATAAGAGAAATAAAATCCTTTTCACACATTTGTCTTGTTGTATCTATTTGCATCAAGATGAAAAGGAGATGAAGTTGTAATATTTTTTTCAATATTTTAAAAACCAGAGATCCTGCTACTTTTTGCTTTACACTGCTTACCTCCTGTGTCTGATCATGTGACAGTTACATAAACTTTCTAACTTTTCTATGCTTATGGGCTGCAATTTTCTATATATAAGATCTAAAGGCTGCAACTTGCTGGACACCAAGATATAATTCAGTGTGCAAAATAATGACAAAGAACTGCAAGTCCACAGTACTTTCTTTTTCTTATGTTGTTTAAATGTAGGTAAATGTTCATTATAAAACATTTTAAGGAAGTAGATACTAATCAGCTGCCATGCAGAATATCCTGGCTGGAGGAACGGGTCATTTTGTTTTTCAGACAATTAAGGAGATGAAATGCTACTGATACAGGATGCACTTACAGTACTTTCTCACTCCTTTTCAGCCCAACCCATCAACCATTCCAGATGTAGCACTGGCTTAAGCTTTTGACAGAAAAGCTCATTTTTCCTTGGGGTGGAATGTATTGTGTTTACTTGGACAATGTACAAATAGATAGCAAAAAGAGGAAAGCTGTAGCTTAGAATGATGATAAATATGAAAAGCAACCCAGGTTTGTTAGCCTATTGACTGACTTTTGAATGGTGGGGAAGAAAATGTAAACACCAAGACACCAAACAACCAGTTAACACTACTTCAGCACGTCCTTGAAATTATCCAATGGGTTCTGTGGCCCATACAGAGATTGAACAATGAAAACCAACTTTAATGTCTCTTGCTTCAAAATAAGCAGTTCAGCTCATGATAAATGACTTTAATAATCCTGCTTGCTCCAAAATAAGCAGCTGTTTAACAAGTGATAACTTACTTTAATAATATCTCTTACTCCAAAATACACATCAGCGTGTAACAAATTGCTTCCATTAATACACCTACCTAGAAAAATAAAAATACAAGGTTTTAGTGGGGGATTGGCACGCCACACCCAAAAGAAAAATCAACATGGAATCTGGGAAATAGAATATTTTAGGGCCCTAAAATTATTAGTATTTTCTCAAGACACATACTGTCAGTTTTTCTTTGTATTTTTTTAAACCATCTTATTAAACTCAGGAGTAGAATAGAGTATAAATAATAAATAGCATATCAGGCTTTGAAGAATTCTACGCCTGTAAAATGTTCTAAGAAACAGTACAAACTGGTGGGCGTTGCTACAATGTTTTTAATCTATTAATCCAGGGCCAGATCCCCAGCATGTGTAAATTGGCTTAGTTTCATTGGCCCTTCATCTTTGTGCCATGAACAAACTGAAAAATAATATGTTTGGAACACTCAGGAGGACACATTATTTAGGATGTTTTCATAGTAAAATCTCATAATTATTTCATTTTTCTCCCCCCCCCCCCCTCAAAAAAATTGTCTGTGTAAAGTAATGTTTAGGAAATGTGCAGCTCTGGCAACTAGATGAGGCAATGCTACTATCACAGCAGCGTGCTCCTTTCCCTTGGTGTCAATTTTCTTTTCTTTTTGTGAGAAACAAAAGCAGAATCTAAATGGGCTTGCGAATGAGTAATTGAATTTCTCTTCATTTATCCTGCTCATTCTTCCAGAAATTATTTTCATTGAGATGAAAAGCTACATTCAAAGCCGTATTTTGATAAAATAAATGACAACTTCCAATAAGAACAGCAAATTTGAGTGAGTGGATAGACGGAAATGCACAGCAGATCGGAAGCCGAGGGGACAAAAGCTTGTTCTAGTGGAGTGCGTATTAACCCCACAGTTCAGTGTTAGATGCTTTACTGCACCAGGGGAAGTCCATCTCATCAAAGTTCATTAAGAGGCTGCAAAGCTTTGGTTTACCAATACAACGGATGTTGTTAAATGCATTTTAAGCTCATCACCTATCATTTTGTATGGTGATATAATGGCAATTGGTGAACAGTGGAAAAAAGCTTATTCCAAAAGAGAACATAAAAGGACAGTTTAAGGTTTCAACAGCAATGGACCAACCCTTTGAAAACTGTATGCTCTTTCCGTGCGTAATTTTTTTTGCATCTGTGTAACAACGTGGAATTTAACATGTCCATCTAGACTATGTGTCTTTGCAATTAACTAACTTCTTTTTCTCTTAGAAATTAATGTCTACCTCCACATTACACACCAAATGGTAGGGCTAAGGAGTGGAGAGGGTGCAAACTAGATCAAGGAAATAGTGGAAACAATTATCTCTTGTGTTCTGAGTTGCTCTTGGAAACACATACATTTTTTGCCAAGTATGATAAATCAGCAAACAAGGAAAGTAAAAAAACTGCCCAGGGCCATTTTAGCTTACACCCTAACAATTTATGTACATTTTGCACATGGCTATATTTTCTGCTGCTCAGAATAATGAGGATAGTGGAAGTCACTTGTCAATTCACTCGTGTACGCTTTGTGTGATGGTTTCCTCCCTCCCTCCAACAAGGTAGGAGAGTTTGGGCTGATTGCAGGAGAAACACCCTCAAACTGGAAATGTGTGTGGCTGGTCCAAAGGGCAAATCCAAACAGGGTTTTTCTAGCTAGAACTCCAAAACACTGCTTTTTTACAGGTGAATTAAGAAAGGGAAAAAAGGGTAGGGGTCTTGTCATTGGAGTACAATAAAGCTAGATAAAAGGGGTACTCAAAGCCTCTTTGTGCCCTTGTTCCAGGGCAGTCCTAGTCATATCATCTCTCGAAACTCAAAGAACAATAGCAACCTTGAGCACTCAAAAATCATGATTTTACACCGTTCTTTTTATTTGCCTGCTAGAATTTAAACATTCAGGGCTCACATTTTAAAGCTTTTCTCTACAGCTACGAGGGCTAAAACTATTTTTTTTTTAATCAAAGCTGAGATTTTGTTGCAGTCACATGATGCTGGGGGGGGGTGTCTAAAGCTCAAAGAAAAACACCCAATATTGCAAGGCTAACTATAAAATCATATGTGCCGACAACACTAGGACAATTCAAATATTCCATCTTCTCTTGTGCTTGATTTCAGCAGGCTCAGTAGACCCTGCGGTTTCATCAGCAACAGGCAGTGCAACAAGCAGGCAGCATTTCAGGAAAAAGACCTTTATTAAGAATTCATAGAGGCCAGTATTACCTGCTGGGAGGTCTGTGCAGAAATATGCTGCAGGTTGCACACCTTAGTACCCTGATGTCACATCAAACTAGGTCCCTCCTGCCACCTGACCCTCTTTCTCCAGTTCCCACTCATCATACTACACCCACCTAATGCAGTAATGAGCCGCAGCTGAGCCTCATCATGTTTCTGCTCTTACCACCCTCTCTCATACACCATGACTGGGCTGCTTGGCAGGGAGGTGTGACAACTGGGCCTACAAATTTCCCCTAATTGTGAGCTCCAGTACATGACAGGTCACAATAACCTATAATAA
This sequence comes from Chrysemys picta bellii, assembly GCF_011386835.1. Lineage (NCBI taxonomy): Eukaryota > Metazoa > Chordata > Testudines > Emydidae > Chrysemys > Chrysemys picta. The sequence continues at coordinate 75,139,622 of NC_088791.1, forward strand.
CAAATGATGATGGAAAAGTTAGGAAAGGAAGACAAACACTGAATTAGTCCAAACAAAAAGGCCTTCTGATATAATTCAAGGACTGTGTTAAGATCATGCTTGGTAAACAAAATAATGAGGGGATGGGCTATTCTGCCTATCATTCCCTTTTGGGGTACTTAAAGAAAAAAAAAATTTTTGGGGGGGGGGGAATGGCTACTGGAGTGAGCTTCACATCATGGCTACCACACTCACTGTCTCCTTGGACCCCAGATCTTCTTCATCCTAATCCTGAAAAATGTCCTGTTGAGCCTGGCTAGAGAGATTGGACACCGATGATATTGCCAGCTTCAGCTTAATCCCATATACCATCAGGGATGCAAAACTTTTTCTCTCTTTCTCCCTCCCCCCGCTTCTGTTCTCCCCAAAGTGTGTACTTTTTCTTCCCTACCTTATTTCTTTTTTCCTCACTCTCTCTTTTTTCCTTTTGTCTAATAAGAGTCTGGCTTAGCTGGCCAAAACTGTATATTTTACAATTCTGTTATAAGCCTGTGACTAGAAAGAGGCAGCTCAAAGCAATGCTCTAAACAGTAGATGCAGGTACAAGATTGCCAGGCCTCAGAGTGGCTGATAAAACCGTGTGCTGTACTTGTTTCTCCAGCAGTGACGTTGCAAGTAAAAATCAACAAGAGAGACAGAAACTGCATTTTCTATCTTTGCTGCTTTTTTCTTTTCCCTTTTGTGTGTTTGTCTTGTGGTATCTTCTAGGAAACGAGATCGGACTTTAATAACAACAGCAACAACGACAGCTCTAGCCCATCTCAGTTATCTCTCTGTGCCCCAAAAAGGATGGTTATTACCAACTTTGATACCATCTAAAAGACTGTCGAACAAAGGTTTTTTTCCTTCTAAAAACTCTCCAGTGAAAGGGAACAAGGGATGTTTTTAAAATGAAAGTTTTATTTAATACCTTACATTTCAAATGCTCTAATTGTTTTTCCTTCTTGTCTGTATTTTTAATAAAAGGTTAAAAAAGATGTTTATGTGTTTGCCATGGTACTAAGTAGGCTGAGGTCTCTTTATATCAAACCCCAAATGTTAAATTAAATTAATGGAGATATCCTATCTCCTAGAACTGGAAGGGACCTTGAAAGGTCATTAAGTCCAGCCCCCTTCCTTCACTAGCAGGACCAAGTACCAATTTTGCCCTAGATCCCTAAGTGGCCCTCTCCAGGATTGACCTCACAACCCTTTGTTTAGCAGGCCAATGCACAAACCACTGAGCTATCCCTTCCCCCCAACAGTATTGTTTAACACTGTTTAATGTTGGGGAGTGACTAGGATGTAGTCACCTTTGGCCCATTTATTCCATCTAAATTAATCCAACAGAGGACAGTACCTATTACAGATGTTCTGTTCAGGGAAAGTGGGTTAGCATTACAGCATCTGCCATCACTGCAGATGGTGTGTGACCCTTGAACTCTCAAATAATGACCTTTGTTTTGCCTGGTTTCTGTACTGAGGATCTTGATCTCTAACTCGGTGTAGAGAGAGAGTCAAGAAACTAACTCCCTTTGTTTTATGCTGTCCTCATTTTTTCCACTTTTGCAGCTGAATCTTCTGTTCTTGAAGGCTGCTTATGTTGTAAATACTCTTGCTAGCAGGATCGGCAAAAGAACTGTCTTCTAGGAAGTTGATGCTAATGCCAGTGCTGTGTAAGGTTGTGCTAATGCAATGACAACTCATCAGGTTGTTATACATATGGGGCCTCATTCTCAGAGACATTGACCTCTTGTCTCTCTTATTTAAACCAACAGGAGATGAAAAACGGGCCAGCTGAATTTCTTCCACCCCTCAATCATGAATGGTGTGGAGAAAGTGAATAAGGAAGTAATATTTACTCCTTCATATAACACAAGAAACTGGGGTCACCCAGTGAAATTAATAGGCAGCAGGATTAAAACAAACAAAAAGAAGTACTTCTTCACACAATGCCCAGTCAACCTGTGAAACTCATTGCCAGGGGATGTTGTGAAGGCCGAAACTATAACTGGATTAAAAAAAAATTAGATAAATTCCTAGAGGATAGGTCCATCAATGGCTGTCATCTAACAAGATCAGGGATGCAATCCCATGCTTTGGGTGTCCCTATGACTACCAAATGCTGGGACTGGATCATTTGATGATTCCCCTGTTCTGTTCAATCCATTTGAAGCATCTGGCATTGGCCACTGTCAGAAAACAGGATACCGGATTAGGTAGACCATTGGTCTGACCCAGTATGGCCACCTTTATGTTCTTACATAACCAGAGCACTGGGACAAAAGATGTGGGAGAAAGGAACTAGGTAGGGGAGAGGGGCAAGGGCTAGGGATGGGGGAGGACAGGAGCCAAAGAATGGTGGCAAAACATAGGCAGGGGAAGTGGGATGGAGGGAACAGGATAAGAGTTGGGGTAGGATTAAGGCTAGGGGTATGGGCAGGTTCAGGTAGACGAAAGGGGCAGGAGCTGAAGGATAAGAGGAGAAATTGAGGCAGAAAATCTATAAGTACTAGAGCAAATTCTGTAAGTACTCACTACAGAACCTGGAATTGAACCCATAATTCCTGATTCTCAACATTCCTGAGCTGTCTAACAAGTAGATGTGAAACCCACTAGCAAATGCCTCTAGCAACAGGGCCACAAAAAAGATAACAGCCTTCTATTGCTACCAGTTGCTTCATTAGTTCAAGTGGTAGAAGACTGTACTGGGGTTCTAAATGTTCCAAACCTGCAGCTGGCTCATTTGTCAGAGGTCAATATGGTTCCACATGATGGACTTTCTATTTTTTCAGTTTTAAAGCTTTTTTAAAAAAACATAGGAGATTACATTTAAAAATACCTTAAAAGAATGTTAAGATAGCAAAGATGAGCACTCAAATGGTTGCCATTTCAACTTTAATTCAGTTTCCTTGTGTTTATGCATTATGATACAGTCCTTAATTACATGACCACAAACTCATTTTTCTACAGGAATCCTGTCTTATTGTCTTATTCAGTGCACAGAATGAACCTGCTCTGGGGATGAATCAGTTGTGTAGTGAAGGAAGCTCTTGTCTAGAGGCTCCCTGCCTCATTTGTTGCAGAAGCTGGAAGGTGTGTATTCTTTTTGGGTACTGAGACGGGGCAGTGAGGCCTACCCAATGCTAGAGGCCCATCTCCCTCCACCGAGGGGGAGGAGCCATTGGACCCAGGCCACAAGTGAATACTTGGGACAACAAATGAAAAACAGACAGGAGTGAAAGTTAATCCAGGGATCCAGAAGGGCACACTGAGCAGAGAACCCCCGACAGTTACCACTGCTCATCTACGGAGTCAGTGGCTGCTACCTAGTGGAACTCTGTCCTGAGGTGTGAAGAAGGACTGGAAATAGGATCCGTGGTCGCAGAGCACCCCCTCCACCTTCCAGCGTCCTCCTCCTGGTATGATGGATGGCCATCTTGGCCAGTGCCAGGAGGAGGTTGATGAGGAGGTCTTTGTGAAGCCATGGTTGGGGTTGCAAAAATGAAGACGTGTGGGGAGAAGTACAGCCAGAACCTCAGTAACAAGTTCTGGAGGAGCCGGCAGAGGGGCTGCAACCTGACACACCCCACATAGACATGCACAGAGTCGCCCTCTTGTCACAAAAGGAACAGGTGTCAGGGGATTTAATGAACTGTGCCAAGCACGTGCCTGTATTTATGGCTCTATTGAGGAGCCACCAACTAATATCCCTGGCAGGCTGTGTAAACACAGTAGAATACAGATTGGCCCACTGGGGTTTCTCACTCTCCTTAGATGGCAACAGGTCCTGCTACTTGATGTAGGTATGAGACATGAAGGGGAAGGAAGAGCTTGGTATGAAGCATGAGCATGTACAGATGTTCTCTGGGTGCCATTCGGAGATGGAGGCTCCCAGTACAGAGGCCTAGTGACAAGTTCTGGAGGGCTGGAGTGAGGGGTGGGTAGGGAGCACCTTCTGCAGGACCCACTCGAAAAAAGTGAGAGAAACAGGAGGCAAAGTTGCCCTCACTTCCTGGAGTACACAACAGGGGACACACAGGAGTACCGCAGGCTTCACTCAGTCCCTCTGATCATAGTCCAGAAGGTCTCCGATTCTGGTGGCACCAGAAAGAACCATCCTCTGGATCATCAAGCAGAGTACACCACCTGCACACTAAAGTGTGCATTGTGTAGCAGGGGTTTTGTAAGGAGGTTCTCCCCTCGGCGGCCGCTAAGGACCTAGTCACTGAAACTAGCTTCCAGGGTACTGAGGAGGCCCTGGTAAAAGACTAGCAACTCAGAGACCGCTCTGGGGAGGCCTCTCAGGTGGAGATAAAAGACATGCCAGTCATATTGGAGCCTGCAGAGGTAGCAGAGGAAGGTATGCCCCAGCATATTCCACTGTAAAAGAGTCTATGCAGGGTCTGAAGACAGAAGGCATGGACCTGACTGTAGATAGAAGCCAGACCCTGTCCACCCTGCAGGGGAGGCTCAGGACACCCATAGAGACCCACTGCAGTCCTGGCCGGAAAAACTCAGGGGTGGGCTCTGGGTGTTGAACCAGTGATAGACCACAAAACAGGAGCAGCTGGTTGAGCACCAGTCCCCTACCCTGAGGGAAAAGGCACTGGAGTCGCCCCATCCACCACTGCAGCCAGTCAGACACCCTGGCCTCTACATAAATCGAATTCTGCAGTGGGAGGGATCACTGGCAGATAGGTACACACCCAGATAGAGCAGTGAATCTGTGCCCTACTGGTTGGATAGAGGAGGTTGCCAAATAGATGGCTTGGCAAACCTCCACCTATGCCAGGTCTCCCAGGATCTGGTCCACGAGAAGCATGTCATTGGCATATGCCAACAGGACCACCCTCAAGACCAGCTCCCAAAGCAACAACCCCGCCATCCTCTTGCCAAGAAGATGGACAAAGGGCTTGATAGAGATGGTATAGAACAGGCTGGACAGCAGGCAACCCTGATGTTCCCCTCAACCAAAGATGACAGGTTCAGTCAAGGCCCAGTTGAGCACACAGCACCTGCAGAAACCCCATGAAGCAGGGCCTGAAGTCAAACGCCCACAGAATGCCCATGAGAGACCCGTGATCCATTCTATAAAATGCCTTTTTCTGGTCCAGGGACAGAAGGATGAGTGAAAGAGCATTCCTACACACTAGATGGAGTAGATTTTGGACCAGATAGAGATTATCAAAGATGGTCAGGCCCAGGATGGTATAGCTCTGGTCAGGATGGATCATGTCCGCAAGCAATTACTTCAGCTGCAGCATGATGGCTTTTGCTATAACTTTGTAGTCTGTAGTGAGGAGTGAAAGTGGGTGCCAATTCCTTAGGACACAGAGATTCTCCCTTTTTAGGCATCAGGGAAAGCATGGCCTGCCTGCATAACAGGAGGAGCACCCCGCTCCCCCTCCGGCACCCCGCTCACTATCTTGTCCAAGGCAGTGGACTGGGGAAGTGGAAGAAGAGGAGGGTGCGCCATCATGAACGTGGTGCCCAGACCAAAGCCCACTGGCAAAGGGTCATCCTCCCCCCTGGGCTACATGGGTAAGACCCAGAGCCTCACTCTCCTGGAAGATTGCTTGGAGATCCCCACCCCCTCAGAAAAGGGTCATCCCTATTGGTGACTGAGGTAAGTTCCACCTAGGTGCCAACAGGAGGGACAGGTAACAGGAAGGTGGGAGGGCTCCCTGCAAGGCTTCCTCCATGAGGGGAGAGGTGTTGCACCCCGCCTCCTCTGCCAGAGACTCCTCAGCCAGCTCCACCTGCTTGACTTTTTCATGGGGCATGGAGAAAAGCCCAGAGGTGGCCCTTCTACGTGCCTTATAGCAAGAGGGAGGTGCTGGGCCCGTGACTTATGCTTGCCACTCTGACCCCTCCCCCCCATTAGTGCCTAGCCCTCAGTGGTGGTGCTGTTGGAGGGCTGGCCACGGGGGTCAGTCCATGGAGCAAGGACAATGGGACCAGGGAGTGGGGGATCAGGAATGGGTGCGGTTGTCTTCCCCTGAGTTGAACCCAGGTTCCCAGATGTAATGGCAACTCCTGCCTCCATGTACCCTGTCCAATGGGCTAGCAGCAGTGGGGTCCATCCGTTCAACTAGATGTGATCCTGCCCCCACCCCCAAGCCCAAGGAGGATTGGTGGCTGGTGTAGGAAGAGAGTGGGGTGGGAAGTGTGTGGGTAGGGTCACTGGTGGTGGCAGGGCCAGCACTCTCCCAGATCTCTGGGGTATCACGGAACAGTCTCTCCACACATGCTCCAAAGCCCAACAGAGGAAGCACCAAGCCTCCTCCAACAACTAATGGACACAGTACAGGACATCCTGGTATGGCACCAGAAAGGATCCCTCCAAATTCCCTCCCCATTACTTACCACCACCAGCAGCTGAATGGTGATTTGCCAGCAGAATGAGGATGTGATGAAGTGTGGGCAAAGACCAGCTTCCCCAAGGTGGAAAGGGAAAGGAGATGAGCAGCACTGGGGAGGAAGGGCAGAATGGAGGTAAGAACCACCTATACACCCAGTTCGTTCAGGAGCTTGAGGGGGACAAAGAGCCCCCCCCACCAACAAGCCTTTCTCCACCACCTCCTGGGTGGCAGCTTCCAATGCCATGTAGAAGACAGCCTTCCCGCACACCAGGGAGGCCTCTGTTATGGCTGAGGGCCCCACTGCCCATGCCACCACATGAACATAAGTTTTGACACAGGGCAAAGTGGCCACCATAAGGCACTGGATGCCATTCATGTTAAACGAGGAGGTGCTGGTGACAGCAGTAGCAACAGTGATGGGTGAAGGGGCCACAGCCGATGGAGATAGGGCAGCCAGTGGGGCTGCAGCCACCTGGTGTACAGTCTGGGAGGCAGAGAGCAAGTGCCCCCACAGCTTGTAGAAAGGATGGCAGGGGATGAGGAGCCATGGTCAATGGTAGGGCCATGGCAGTAGCAGCTACCACCACAGAAGGAGCCTTCAGGGCAGAGCTCTTGCACTTTTTCTTCCCCTGGCCCTTTCTGCCGGTTGAGAGGGTTCCCTTCATGGTGGTAGGAGTCTTGGCAGCTGAGTCCCTTCCTGTGCCTGCTGCCACCACCCCACTAGGGGCACTGACAGTACTAGCAGCAGTGCTGGCAGCCACAGAGGTGGATGGGGGAGAAAGCTGAGATAGGGCAACAACAGTAATTGAAGATCCTCCTCCCTCAGTCTCCTCTCACGGGTGAAGCTGCTGGAGCAGAAGTCTCACACATGGTCAAGTTGGGGTCCACTATATCAGGAGCAGCCAGTGGGGGGAGGAGAGGTATAAATGTTAAGGGAAAGGTGGGGATAGGCTGAGCACCCCCCTCTCTCCATCTCCACTAAGCTACATGTGAGGGAGGAGGGTTCAAAGAAAAGTTGGAGGGGTTAATGAAATAAAGCAAGGAGGATGTAGAGCACAATAGGCAGAGTTTGGGGGTGAGGTGAGGGACAGCTGTAAGTATTAGGATGTGCAGTGACTTGCAGATGAATAAAACGGTGGGGAGCAATCATAAGCAGTGGGAAAGCAGAGGTGCTTGGGGCAAGTGGTGCTGAGGATGGAGGAAACAAACAGCAAAAGCAAGGGGGCGGGGAAGGCAAGTACCAAAACAATGAGAGCATGCATGACAAATCAAACAGCAAGGGAGGGGGCAGTCCCCACACATGGCAGGTAACAAAATGTCAAAGGGAAGGGGAGCCCCAGGTGGGGCAGGAAACATACAATAAAGAACCCCTCAGTGGGACAGAGAAAGCAGGAAGCTAACTAGGTGTGGGGGGAGCAGCAAACTGAAAGGAGGGAGTCCCCCATGTGTGATTGGGGGGTAGGAAACTACCAGGGTTGTTGGGCAAGCAGGAGGTAGCCCACCAGTCTGCTGGTAAGTGGAGGGAAAGGAGAAAAGGGTGAAAAGAAAAAGGAGGGAAAGGCTAAGTCCCATGTGTGCTTGTGGTAAGGGTCTCTGGTGCAACAGTAGTTCCAGAGAAGGGAGAAGTAGAGGCCAGTAGGCAGGCAGGGTAGCAGTTCTGCAAGCAGATAGTCTCTAGGAGCAGGAGCTGCATTGGAGGAGTGGTTGGAATAGGGGGAGGGCTCCATGCTGCACTCCCAGCCCCAGCAACAACAGTCAGTAGCTACAACAGCAACTCCAGCAACACCCACAGCAACAATGGCAAGCTCCACCCCCAGAGTCCCAGCTGTATGGGAATGAGGGAGGGATTGGTAGGAACAGATTAGGCTAGTCTCATGGGTATGGCAGGTGAATGTCTTGAAAAACTGGATTCTGTCCCTGCCTCTTTTACTGATGTCCTGTGTGATTCTGATCAAGTCACTTTAAAGCAATCCTTTCACAGGTGATCACTAACAATTCTTAATTTTCTTGGTAACCAGCTTGAGACAGGTAGGGTCTGAGAAGTGCTGAGCACTGAAAACTGCAATTAAGGTCAAGGGGAGCTGTGCTTTGAACATATAAAGTCCAAGTATTTTGATAAATCAGGCCATAGTGCTTCAAAAAGTGGGCTCTCACAGGTAGTTGATTTATTTAATACTGTTGGCCTCAATCTGTGCCTCAGCTCCCCGTACTACCTAACGTTACAGGCTTGTTAGGAATATAAATTTGTTAATGCTTATAAACCACTAAGACACTATGGTAAGAGCTCCATAACAAAGCCAACGAAGAAATTAATAATTCTGTATTTGTTACAGGGGTTGAATAGTGTGCAGTAAATAAGAGCTAGAGCCATACATTGAATGATATGGCCTAGGCCCCACTTTCAAGGATTAAAAGAAATATTGAATAGGTGGTCATTCTGTGAGCACCATCCATCCTGTGCACTGAATGAGGCAGTAGTCTTGTAGGGAAAAAATGTATGTGAAAATATAATTAAAGATAGCATAATGCATATATACAAGAGATTCATTCAGGTTGCTCAGGCAACTTTAAGTATGGCATTGCCTAACTTTTGAGGTCATTGCTTTGCAACTTTGAAGTTCCTCAAATGTTATTTTTGCATATAATAGAATGAAAGCAATGAGCAAGCAGTACAAATTAAGTTCAGTTCCCAGTAGTTCCACAGTTTTGTAATTATTTTATTTTTCAGTTTGTCAAGTCTATTGTGTTATGGTTTCTTGTTGCTTCTCATGATAGAGGGAACTAGGTTTTTAGGCTATATAGAAAAGGTGTATTTGAAAGGGAAAACATGTAAGGGGTGTGTGTGTGGAGGAGTAGTGGACCAAGTCAGGGACGTGGTGCAGGAATAGAGGCTACATGGAGTTCCACCTGGAGCTAAGAATGGGAGAAGTCCAGTAAGGGGTTAGTTAGTTGCCCACCTTTGGTGGAACAAGGGGAAAGGGACATTTATACAGGCATGTGGCAAAATACTTATTCAGTTTGAATAGTATGTTACTCCATGAGTTCTCCCATTAATTTCACTGTATTTGACAGTGAAATCACTTAATTTCAATAGGACTATTACGGGTTTACAGTGTGACAATCAGGCCTTTGACAAATGTAATTCTTTATGAAACACTACATATTTAGTAGGTACAATCTATTGTATTTATGTAAGGCTTATTTAGTTACAAGACATTATTTAGAGGTTATGTTACATGTAGAGAATCTATATAATTAATAAAGTAAAGTAAATGATTAAGGGCTGGATTCTGATATCATTCAGTGTGAGTAAACCTTAGTTTTCAATGTGATTACTCATGGGGTAAGGATCTAGTCACACTGAATATCAAGAACAACTCTTTTAGGGCCAGTTTTTGAGTCAGATTTGTGCTATGAACTTCTGTTAAGTTAAAAACAAATATTACTGAGTGCTGCTATAGTCTCTTAACATAAACCCCACTCAACAAAAACGCTTATACTTTTTATATTTTAATAATCAGGGATGTTTATTAATGCTCATATTTGATGCATAATTCTAAGTGAAAATTAATCTTCATTCTACAAGCCATGGAAATCTTTAGTTGTTTGATACATTATCCAACTTACATTGCAAAAACTGAATTTTAAATTGCATACCAGCATGGGATTTCTAATGACTTCATTCCAATGTTCAAAGTATCAGTTACTTGCTCTGAAATCTGGGACTTCAATTTATGTTTGTTGGTAAATACTGGGAAAAAAAACAAATGTAGTTACTATCCAACAAGTCCTTTGTTAGGCAACACATTAAGGGGCTGGATCTTCAACTGTTGCAATTCAGCATATCTCTGTTGAAGTTAATGACACTACTCTAATTTACACTACCTAAAGTTTGGCCCGGTATGTTTAATATTTTTCATGGTTTATTTGGTTACATTTTTAAAGCAGTATTACAGACATTCTTCATAATGCTGTAACTTCAGTATTTTATAATGCTAACAGTCTTTCCTTATGGTTTAGATTGTGCAGTGGTGGAACCCAGTTTTTGTGACTTAGTAATTAGAAGAGGCTCTGCTCCTGGCTGTCCTACTAACTTGCTGTTGTACCTTAGACAAGCCACCAAACCTCTCTGCATTTATCATGTGTGTAAACTGTTTCATATCATGTGTGTAAAATGCTTCATATCTACTTATCTGTAGTGAGCCCTTATCAAATCAGGGGGCTTGATACCTTCCTCCTACTACTCTCCTTCCTCCCTCCCAGCAATATTTTCTAAATAACATGATCATCTTGAGATGCACCTATTGCTGTGAGTTAATTATTGTAATACATATGCACATTTAACATCTTATCAGAATATGACTATTTTTCCTATTCATTTCTTCCTCATTGTTTACCTGAAAAAGCATTTGCTATCACCCTGTTCCCTTAGGCTCAGTAAAAGTGACTTTTTCACCCCAGGTCTACTACCACCTCCTAAATCCTGTTCATTGTGTTTCGCTATCGAGGCCCTTCTTTCCCTTCTTCCTGAGCCCTCTGATTTGTTGGGTTCATGTCATCATTAGTACCAGCCTCCCTAGGCAAAAGATATTGTACATCTGATGGCTGTGTTATGAACCATGCAACTTACCAGCAACAGTTTCTTAAACATTTTGGGGGCATATTGCCTCCACTCTGAAGCAGAGACTCCTGAAGCTCTTTTTGAGAAGACCAAATGCTCTCTGGCTGTTCAAGCACCGCACAAGGATGCTCTCAGAACTGCTAGAAGGTTTACGATGGGTGAAGAACCAAGTTCTTTAGAAGTTATGTCTCCTGAGAGAGGTGCAAAATACTAGCTAGCATGTGCCCTCTACCATTGTCATGAATACATGTGGTCTTGTGCAAAGCTGTACGGTCTGGATATTAGTGGTCTTTTCTATTCACTCCAGATTAAACCAGACTCCTTTTTGGAACAGTATTGGTATAGCTGATCTACTAAGAATATAGGAGTCATGGCAAAACCAAGGGAATCTTGCTACAAACACCATTACGCTAACTTCAGATTGGTCAGTCATCCTCCCCAAGTGGGTTTCCTACTCCAGAAGGCAGCATTGTCTCTCTTAGGAGCTCTCCAAGGTATCTGGCTTACATGCACTATGGCATGCCAAGTACTGATGGAAAGTATGCTAACTCCAGAGTTCCTGCATAACTTTTGTTCCTGTCTTCTTGGTTCACTCAGCACCCAAACAAGTGAGACCCCAGCACAACTGCAGACAGATTCCAAAAATCACCTAGGCATCTAAACATGTGCCGAGTCCCAGCCGGAGAGCACAACAGTTGTCTAAAGCATGTATAAGCATTTGAAAATTCCAGCCTAAGTGTCTTACATAATGTTCCAAAGGAAGTCTATGCCAGTGCTACATATCAAACCCAGGGTCCTGACTCCCAGACTAGTGCCTTAACCATCCAGCGCAGTTGTTGCAGATCTGATAGATCATCATTGCTTCAAACAAAAATAGGTAATTAAAAATAGTTACTCTGATTTGTACATGTATTTGGACTGGGGGTGCAAATTGCAGTTAGAATTCAATTCTGCAATTGCAAATATTACAAGCACAAATACCATTTGTCTAGAGGGAGGCTGAGCCTTTTGAAAATCTGACCCTAAGCGTTTGCACAGTTTCCAGTATGTTTATTTAAATCTCAATGGCAATCAACTATTTTTGCAACAAATATTTTTATACATTTTCTCTCCCCACTCGTCTTCTCCCAGAATAGCAAAATTACCATATCATTTACCAGCCCTATAGTATTGTGTGTTGAGATCTCAAATTACATTATTTTAAAAGCCTTACTGCTAAATGTTAAGCTTTATTATTTTCCTACACTTATATATCTAAAATGAATCTGTTGTTAGATTAAAATTGTTCAGGACACTAATCCATAATTTAGACTACTTTTTGGGGTGTATTGTTGGGACCAGTGTAGACGTGAGCAAGTTATTTTGTTTAGACAGTTCAGAGTTCCCACACACCTCTGGTTTTATTAAGGTATTCTGTGGGTATCTGGCAAACAGACTTTTTTCTCCTTTTTAAAAAAGGATTTAAGGTCAGCTCTATCAGGCTTAAACTTCCGGTATCCAGACTTTTTGTTGGTTTATTTCACAGCTTTAATTAGTTTTGAACATAAGAGGAAGGGAACAGAATATTGGGTGTTAGTGTATAAAAAGAAAATATTTCCCCCCTTCAGAATATAAATAACTATACAAAAATTGTGTACAAACTAATAGATTATTGTTCTAGTAGAAGAGGAGAAAGTGTCATTTTATGATTCAATTATCATGAATACAAATTATCAGTTTGGCAAATTAGTGCAAGACCTTGGAAAAATTCTATTCTATTTATAGAAGAGCTCCAGAGCAAATTCTGCTCTTTTATATTAAGTAGCAAAATTACAAGTGCAGAACAAGCACTTTGTAGGATCTATGGCACTTGGCAGGAAATGGGAATTGGTTCTAAGCCAAGGAAACGGCAGCAGAAGTGCTGCTGCTGCTGCTTTGGAGGAAAGACAAATAGTAAAAAGGAGAGGTGCAACAAACATGAGAAGCAGCTCAAGGGAATTGTAATCCAAAGCATGTGCAAGGGGCAGGACGTGATGGAGAAGAGGTTAAAATGAGCAGATATTTGGACAGTTTTCTGGGAATAGCAACATGCAGCCAAACAATTACAATATATTCATACAAGCAAGAAACAATTCTTATGGGAGAAGTGTTAGATTTGTCAATATTTACTTCATGGTATTTGAAAACAATTTTACCCACAGATGTGGGTGTGGGGGTGTCTCTCTCTCATTATCAGTCCATGAAATTCTCTCTATTGGGGGTAGGTTTTCTGGAACCGAAATGAAGTGGGGTGTTAGTGCCTAAGTTGTAAGAAGATGTCAGAACTGTGGATTAAGGCCTAAACCCATACAAGGTATTTAGGCTCCTAACTTCCACTGACTTCAGTTGAAGTTAATGGAAATTAGGAGCCTAAATACCAAGGACCTGGCAAGGCCCTAGAGGGCCGTAGAACAAAAATAGTTTGGGGCTCCTTCTCAAAAATTGGAAATTTCACTTAGATATATCATCTTGGAAAATTAGAACATAATTACAATGGTGCCTAAAGTAGAGTGGCCTCTCCTGATTGGGCACCCATAGCTTCTTGGGCCCTGGCACAACTGTACCACTATAGCTATGCTATGGCCCTGCTAAATTCCATTGTGGATCTGGGCCCAAGAGACTGGAATTGCATGCCCTTTGGACTTTTAATGGGGCTAGAGAGTATTAATCTGTATATCTAGATATTAGAGAGACTCAGTACATTGAAGCGGAGAAAGGTATTTGAGAGTCCTCATAGGCATGCCTGAATAGTCCCTTATACTGAGATTTTGCCTCTGCCCCGATAAAAGTGTTTATTGCTGAGCAAAGCAACTGTTTGCTCTGGAGTTAATTCCTGATTCCCTAAATATTGTGTAAGGGATCTGGGGCTACTGTGGAAAAAAACAAGGTTATCTCAGGCTCATATATGAAGCTATGGGATCCACAGTCACCACAGAACTAAAGTTATTTCCTACACAGGTCTTAGCCTATTGAGAATTGTACAAAAAGCAGAGGCCCGTGTTTAATGTCAACTTAGTTTCAATTTTGTTTTTCAGGGACTTAAAAATTCAAAGGAAATTCAACAAAAACTGTCATGAAACCAGACAGAATTTAGCAAATCCAGGAAAATCCATTGACTGTCACATGGCTTACATTCCTCACTGTAAACCAGCCCAGACTCAGTTTTGCGAACCTTACTTTTAAGATTGTGAACCTCATCTGGTTTCATCACACAGCTTTGCTGTTGGACTCAAATCAGTAGTATAGATATCATTGGCAAAGCAGTAACCCTAACATGCCATTTATCACTACTGGTGTCTTTGTGGAACTCAAGTCAGCCAGGCCAAATGTGGAGCCCAATTTAAATTGTGCTGACACCAAATGGATGTCATATCATTATTATTATTATAAATTGGCAAGGGAAAAAATCATTCTTTACCAAAGTGGGGGGGGGCGGGGTGCTGGGATAGCTTTTGTAGTTGCCAAAATCTATAAAGACTTCTGCTTCCTACTGGTCTGTGACGGGGCAGCCCCGCCCCGCACTAGCCCCAGTGACGTCAGACCTGTAGCTCTGATAGAGGAAGTCCCGCCCCGTTCGTACTGGGCATGCTCCAGCTGCTCACTGAGTATAAAAGGAGGGAACTCAGCTCAGTCGGGGCTGGCGGCCGCAGGGGAAGGACCTAACTGGGAAGCTCCTGCAGAGGACCAGCCGACGCTCTTGAAGTTGCCAGGAACAGAGGCTTCTAAAGGCCGGCACGAATCCCTACTGCGGGAGGAACCAGAGAAGGCGACGGATCCGGAGACTCGCGGAGAACCCTGGGATCCGTGGGAGACCCCCAACTCCCAAGCCGGTAGGGAGCGACCTGGGGGAGGTGAAGGACTGGTACCTTGACCCTGGTAAGCCTCAGCGTGATTTGGTAGGACCCCCTCGCTGAGCCAGTAGTAAGGTCCTACGGCCCTGCAACCAGGGGCGGTTACATGGACTCTGGCCATTAGGCTGTGCTGCCCTGCAACCAGGGGCGGTTACATGGACTTTGGCCACTAGGCTGTGCTGCCCAGTAAGGAGGGGCGTAAACACTCACATGGTCCCTCACAAAATCACATGTCAGGTGATGAATTCCACAGACCATATCAAAATCTCAAAAATATCCCTTTCCTCAAGCTTTAAGAAGCAACTGAGTTAATCAAGATGGATAACTGCATACTGCTTTGCCCTGACAGCAGCATCCAGGAAACTGTCCTAATTTTATGTTCTTTTTGCCAATATAAGAAGTCCTATACTTACTGAAAGTTCACAGTGTACTTGCTTCTGTTAAAAAACAACAACAAGAACAACCCAAAAGGCATGGTTCCTACCCCACTGATTTTACAATCTAGGGCCCCAATCCTCCAAATACCCATCAACATTAGTAACTTCACTGATGTGAGTAGAGTTCACACATGCATGTTTGCAGCATCAGGACCAGGGCCGGCTCCAGGCACCAGCTTAACAAGCAGGTGTTTGGGGCGGCCAGGGGAGAGGGGCAGCACCTGAGGCAATTCGGGGGCGGCAGGTCCCTCACTCCCTCTAGGAGCGAAGGACCTGCTGCTGAACTGCCGCCGCCGATCGCGGCTTTTTTTTTTTTTTTTGGACGGTAAAAATGCTGGAGCCGGCCCTAATCAGGACCCAATCAGACTCATGCTATGTAGTTCAGAAACGATATTCTGGCACAATTCTGAAGCAGTACAGATATTATGGGGAAAACCAGCTGAAGGCCTGAATTTTATAAGTGTGTAATAAGAAAGGATGTGTGGCCATGATTCAGCAAATCCCTTAAGCACCTGCTTAATCTTAAACTCTCTTTGAAACATGTTCACTGACTTCAGCCGACTTTAAGGACATTCTTAGATTTAAGCACATACTTAAAGATTATGCTGAATTGGAGCCCTTAATTCACAGAATTAAATATTCTTAAACCAAGGCGCAGTAAGGAAGGACAGGAGTTGGATATCAAAATAGCTGGGAGAAGCTGTTAGGAGGGTTGAGGGAGTGCAAGCAGTTGCAGGAGTCATATGGAAGAAATCATGGAGATTGTTGTGAAAGAACTGATTGTGCAATAGAACAATGCAATAAAAGGCTGCATCACTAGGGTGGGGCAGATTTATCCAAGGCCTTCAAGGTGGAGACAAAGTTTGAACTTGATGTAGTGGGGAAGAAAGAGCCAATGGTAGGATTCAAGGAAGAGAGAGAAATGGTCAGATTGACAGGGTAAGTTCATGATCTTCCCAGTTACATTTTGTATGGAATTTGAATCCTTTCTATACCAATTGTCCCTTAGAGCATGAATAAGGCTTCACCAACCCTATCTGTCCTGGGCCACTCATGTTCTGTGTTGTTAAGTCCCATGAGTTTTCGTTCTCTAAGTACTGTCCAACTGAAGGATGCTTTTGGTTGGCCTCTTTTACAGTGTTCCTGCAGCTGCTCAATGGCATGCCTATCAAGGCAGACATTCTGGCTTAGTTCTGATGTCCCACACATCACACACCTCCTGGGTGTGGTCTTGCGGGGGGAGGAGAGAGAGAAAACACACATGTGCCCTCTACAACCTTAGCAAGCAGCCAGATGGCTTTTAGCTCATGCGGTAGAGACTCATGCACTAAGCTCCAAAGGGCCCGGTTCAATCTTGCCCGCCGCTGACCGGGGTCTGTTGGCATTACACCAGCAATGTTGATTTTCTCTTCTGTATAACTTTGGAGACAAGTGGTGTTGTACTCTGATGAATCTTGGCATTTATTATAAATTAATTCCATTTAATACTTGGAAGGCATTTAGATGTCTATAAAATTGGTGGATTTCCAGCTTTCACATCCCTATATTAAAGTGGAAACAACATGTGAGTTAAGATTTGTTGTTTTGGTCTTTCAGTTGTAGATTTTCAATGACCAAATCTTGTTTAAGCTGGTGGATGCACCTGCCTCTTGCTAATTCATGAAATCATTCCCTCTGGATAACCCCCATTAGCTTGCATATTACTACTAAAGTATGTGAATTGATTCACCTCTTTTATTCCGCTGCTTCTAACATAATGCTCCAGTTAGGAGTTGCTTGGGTTCTCATTAGATTTTTTTCATAACTAATTATTAACCCCTTTTTTGCAATGCTGGACAATCTTTTGGTCTTTGCTTGCATGTTGAACTATCACTTAGAAGAGCTATGTCATCAGCAAAATTTTAAAATTTCATATACTGTTAAACCTTGTGATCCATCTACACGCATAACAAAAATCAATGTCCCCACTCCACCCCTTCCTCCAAAGCCCCACCCCACCTAGGTCACATCTCTGGTATTTTTATATATCCCATTTTTAAATTGTTCTAGAGGCTCTTCCTGGTCCCATAATTTGAAAAGTTTGGGGATTACATCAATGGTCTCATCGCAAGCTTTCAATATTTTCTCAGTGGCTTGCAACTGCAGCTTTCCTAGGTTAGCTTTATTGTGTCTCTCACTTTTGTTTGAGATAAGAGATGTCACATCTAGTTGTGTGTGTCTAATTTAGCCAATAGTTTCTAGGAGTGTTGAAAATGCTCTGCGGATCATTATTCATTCTGTTACTAAGGCCTTTCCTTGTTTATCTGTAACAGGCCTGCCAGCTGATGTAAACTTGCCAGTTAGTAAAAAGCTATCTACTCAACAAAGTTCTATCACCTCTTTCAGCAGCTGCTTCAGCTCCTTTGGTGATGTTATCCATTTTTTCCCCTCATCTCTTCTTGCACTGCTTTTTATTGCTTTGTCCTGTGTTTTATACAGATTTTTTGTGATTGCTTTTTCTGTAGGTATTTTTGAGAAAAATATTGGCCTTGGCTGGTGTCACATGCTCCTGAGGATAGTGGCTCACAGCTCTGGGTGTTACCTCTTTGCCTCAGCAAGAGTGAGCTATGCTGGTGATTAGACTGTGTCAGCTTCCTGCCATACCAGTCTGTCCTCCTTACCAGCAAACTCCTTGACTCTACAAGTTATAACCTTGCCTTGCAGGTAACAATCAGTGAACTCCAGCGCCCGAGCTCCTCAGAGATGTCTCTCTGCAGTACACAGCCCCTATCAATTTACATTCACTGTGCCTTTTAACAAGTCAATACATTTCAGCTCAATTTAACACTTATTTAAAGCACAGCACTGAACTAGTTTATAGTAAAAACAAGTTTATTAACAGGAGGACATAGGCTAAGTCATACCAAGAAGGAGGAATAAAGATAGAAACGGTTAAACAAAAGTAAAACACGCTCCTAAGACTAAAACTTAATCAGCTATTATTCTTGTTCAGCATGGTTTCCCTATTCACAACAATTTCTCCAGCTTGACTGGCTGTTCCAGCCAAGATCCACCCTTACAACATCAAAATGCTGGTTTCTGGATACCCTCAAAGTCTTTCAAAAGTTCCTTATATTCCCCAAAGGTTATCTTTGACTTCAGAGTCAGGAAGCACTCCTGAGGGGCTCAGCTTGGCTCTGCTCCCTGAGTACTCCAGGGACCTGAAGCCATATTGATTTCACAGTCTCCTGTGATTTTACAATGCAAATGCCCTTCCTGGAATCTCCTGCAAATGAATAGTCCGTTGTCCAGGTCTCTGGTCACACCCGACTCAGTTTGCCATTGAAACAGGTGTTCATCTTCCCTTTTCTCTGGGGAAAAAATTCGCCTCCTTTCTTTAGTCTCCAAAACATATCAGAGTATCCATAGTTTCACCTACAGTGTTGTTACAGACATTTCACAGTGATTAATGACCAGAGTGTTATTAGTTTTCAAATGATTTATTACATGACACCTTTTAAATAAAAGTGTGTGAGGTGTAATGAGCTAGTCAGGCTAGCTGAGTTTTACTGTTACATACCAGGAAAACCCTTGCCATTTTGCATTTGGGTGCTCAGAGGTCACAGGTTTCCTTTCTTTCACACAGTTCCACATATCCTCACTTATCCAGACTTTAGATTTGTTAGTCTGGAAACCAAACTACAGTTATTGCAGCATCTGTGACACTGAGACACAGGACGGGCCAGGTCGTGTTAATGTTGACTTCATGGTGTGGATCTAAGTCCTGAAATCAATTCATTTTGAAAAATCGCTGCTGTAATGTTTTGTCTGCTAGCCTTTTGCTGTCAATTTTCTTGCTACTTTTTGGGCAGTGTTTCTGGAGTTTGACCTTCAGTCTTGCCACACAAATTGTGGTCACTTCCCACATCAACTCCATTTGCTCAGATGTCCTGGTGAGTTGATCTAAACAAAACATACACCTTGTTTCTGACAAATTCTGCCTATACAAAAAAACAGACAATTTAACTACTAGTTCCCACTTTGTCACCTTGATCACAGCATCAGGATGGCACCTGTGAAAAATGCATATACAGTAGATTCAGCTTATTAGCAATCCTTCTGTTGCCAGCAAAAAGTTGCCATTATTTAGCAGTTACTAATAAGTGGAAAACAAGTTTGCAAGGCAGCAGCCAGGGAAGGAAATGCTGGGACATGCCTTCCCTGGCTGCAGCCCTGCAAACTTGCCTGCAAGCAGGGCAGCAGTGGGAAAGGGGGCTGCAGCCTGGCTGCCAGGGCTTTCTATGGAAAGCAAGGGTGCTGTGAGCCTATGGGGCTGCACCGTACCTCTCCCTGCTCTGTGGAATTTGGGGCTCATCATGTCCCAGTGTTTCCTTCCTTGTGTGCAGTCCTCCACCAGGGCACAGCCAGGAGAGTGCAGCGAGAGGTACCATGCAGCCCCGACATCTGGACTGCAGCCTCTTCCCTGCTACTGCCTTGCCCACGGCCTCCCCTCCCAGTCCCACCCCTAACCTCCAGTATGTTGGCAGGTTTGCTAGGGTGCGCCCTAGACAGAAGCATTAGGATTGGCTGCTGGCAGGCTTCTCTGGCTGTAGCCCCACAAGGCATATTCCATTGATATTAATGGGATGGGACTGGTTCCCAGGAAAATGTTGCCATTAAGTGGATGTTGCTAGTATCAGGATTGCTATGAAGCAGAATCTACTGTATGTAGCTGATGTCAAAGCATCCAAAGTGCAACCTATGTTTGAGCAAAATGCATAAGTGACAATACAAAAATCAATACAAGCAAAATCAATACAATGTGTTAAACAATCACACCCTTAAAAGTAACCTCCATTCATGTATTAGAAATAAGTATTTCTAAGTCACCATCATGTCTGATGCCATCTAGAATTTTTTATTTTGTTTTGAGCAGGTCATTGCTAATCTGAACGGGTGTTCTTTAGATCTAATATTTTTTTAAAACATTTAAAGGTTAGTGGATCAATGTGTAAGTTAGAAACCGGTATGCATTTCTCAACTTCATCTTGGTGTTTGAGCTCACTTTGAATAATGAATTAATTGCGATGAATTGGAATGAGCATAATCATGGTTTAAACCCATAATGCTGCATGCAGGACGAGTGAAACAAATCTGGAGTAGTGACTTTTTTATAATTAGTTACAACATATTATTGTCCATTTATATTGCAGGTCACCCTTACTTCTGGGCATCGCCACTTGCTAAGCTTCATAAGGCAAGAGGCAGTAGCAGCTATTTCACTTGTTGAGCCATCTTGTTGGGATGATGCTGAATTGGTGTGGCCACACTGAATGAATGATGAAAACATGGCTTGACATGACTGAACTGTGACAGAGGATTCTGGGAGCAAAATCCTTCTCTTAGCATCAGGCAGATGGCAGAGGTGAAACTGACTGGCTCCATGCTGCGTGTATGATTAATACTGATCTTTGAGTCAGCAAATATGTACACTTGAAAGCAAACAATATGTGCAGAACATCATGAGTGGAGCATGGGCTGACCAGGGAATCTCGACCCTGTTGAAGGACATCACGCAAGGGGCTGAAGTGAAAGATTGATAAGGGAGTGAATGTGGGGTAATGTTCAGTTGGCAGCACTCTGCAGTCTCCTCCTAAAGTATTTATTTGGTAAAAATTAGTAGCCAGATGCCCACTGAGCATGCTTTTAAAACATGTGACGCCTTTGAGAAAAAAGAGTATAAAAATCAAGCAAATTCAATTACTGTTGGGGGGATTCCTTAATTAACACTTAAAGAAGCAACACTACTACACAGAGTAGTCAAAATTCTGCTCCGTGGGCTCAAGCAGGACTGTGAGCCAAAGGAGTTTCCAGGCAGCCAAGGTCTTACCACAAGGAAATCAGAGACAGACCAGAGGGCTGAGGAGACCAGACCTGGAGAGAAAAAGTCATCCATAGAATTGGTAACCACCTTCTCTATTTGCCAAGCAGGAAGTGTAGGAGGCTAGCACAGGACCTGTTTGTGTATGTTTGTGAAAGAGAGGTTCACTAAGAGGAATGTATATTTCTTTAATGTCTAAGGACAATAAAAGGAGTTATGTGCTTAATGTAACCCTTTACCATTTGTGTAATTCCTTCTTGAACAAACTGCAGTGTATGCAAGTTAATTACTGTGCATCTTTTTCACTGGTATGACAGTAATCTGCTCCACTAGGAGCCATTAAAGATCCATTCAGGGGTAGTAGCCCCTTGGTGCCAACACACGAGTCTGCGATGGCAACAGACACGAGTTGTGGTGCCAAGGATATCACACTGACACATGCCAATATTCGTTTGTAGAACAGCAGGCCATATGTGGTGTCCTCCAGATTTGATTGCTAGATGAAATACCAATAGCTGTGGTAGCTCCAGATGCTTCTTGTAGATGTCTCCTTCCAAGTAACCCAGAGAATGGACAGCTGCCCAATTACCAAATATGGTGGTGTCCTGGTCCAATACCTGTAGAGATACAGCAAAGGAAGTGACTTCAGTCTGTGCACTTTGAATTAACAGAGGCATTTTATTCACCTTTTTAAAAACTTACTTTGTTGCACAGATTAAGCAATTGTCACAGTACTGTTTCACATTTCTTAGACCTGGCCACCAACCTAGTTTTCAATTTTTGCACTGTTTTGTCAGTTCCCCTTGATATCCTCCTGAGAGAATATCATGTACCAAATATAAATCAGATCTTTACAAAATTTGCTCTGGCACCACCAATACTGCTTCCTTATTCCCTCTATACGTGACTAAGCAACTCTCCATTACAAAGGTTAATTTTGGTTTTAAGGGCAAGTCCTGTGACAATTCCTTCCCTGCCTGCACCTGTTTTATTACTTCTGACAACACTGCATTCTGCTTCTGCAGTGCTTGCAAATCAGGTATGGTCTCTGTAGCACTCAGAATTTTATGTGAGGACAGTCCATCATGCCTCCTCCCATTGGGCACCTGTTTAGTAAGAAAGTGAGCTACAGACTTTTCATACTAAAAGTGCTCCATTTCACTGATTTTTAACCTTCAAAATGAAGGAAGTGGAGGGCACAGGCAAGAAAGACAATAAGATAGTAGGGATGTATAAGCTAGTGGGGAGCCTGCAGAAGTAAAATTATGAGAATGCCAGAAAGGAAGGAATTCCATATGGGCATTACAAACCCATTCAGAATCAGAGAGAAAAAGAAAGGGGGGGGGGGGTGAAGGAGTGAACCATTACAATGCACAAGCCACAGCAGTAAGTTCAGCATATTGAGCCAAGTGCGGGGGTACGAGAGAGAGAGAGAGAGAGAGAGAGAGAGATGTTTCAAACAGAGAAAGTACTGGAACGGTCTGTAAAAATAGAATGTACTAGAGGAGGGAGGTCAAGGCTGGAAAGACTGAGGTAGTGAGGATGGGGAGGCAGGCAAAGGTAGGTTCTCAGCCTCTCTTTGCCTTCCTATCTTTTCACCTTTCTCCTGGTTACATCTATTTTGATATCTTCCTGGTATCCCTTTTATTTCTTCTAAATTATGAGCAAGAGATTTGAGGGTACTTACTCAATACTTTTTAAAAAAATCTTTATTTTGTTCTTCTAGTTTTAATCCTTCCTTTAATTCTTTTATTTCCTTACTTGTCTGTACTACCTTATTATTAAGGGCCATGCAGGCCATATGGAAGCCCCTGAACGGCTTTTGATTCTCCTTTCCTTTCTTACCTTTGTCTTATCTTGCCTATACCACTTATAAATATAACTCCATGGATCCTTTTTGTGGCATGTCCAGCAAAACTGAAGCACATCCATATTCCATTACATATTAAAATTTAAAAAATGCTTGAGCAGTTCTTTATTTTCTGTCAGCATTATAGAGGTTTCATCTATAAAAGTGTTCTGCTATAATCAGTCTTTAAACAATTACACAGCCTTGCTGCTAGCATATGCTGTACACCCTAGACTGTTAGCAGTATAGAGATAAGACTCTGATGGCTATCACCTATTACTGCTAACCGGGCTGCAGTCTCTGTTAAGTTGTTTGATTGATATGGGCTATTCATATCCCATCTGGGGTGCCAATTTGTTAGCTATTGGCATTAGGTACAAAGTGAGTCAGATAACCAGAGTAAATTAATTAAAGGTCAGCAGAATACATAACTACTTAGCACCTAGCTAGTTATCTATTTTACGCTAATAATCCCTGCTGCAACCATCACTGGTGGTGGTCCTATAGAACCCCAGCAAGATTTTGTGGCTCCTCAATCCCTGAGAGAGTGGTAATGGGACTTTTTTTTTTTTGGAAACAAAATTATTTTTCCCCCCCACCAGTTTTTGCATGATTTACGCAAAACAACTGATTACTCCTAAAAGATTAGAGCATCAACAAGCCATTTGAAAATTTGAGAGATCCTTTCCATATGAAGTTTCGCACATGTAAAACTTAGTGTCATTATCATGTGATAAAGTGCACATAAGAATTTTGAACAAGCTTCTCCAGGAAGAGACGAAAGTGGTGTGCCTTCAAAAGTCAGTCTATTCGTATTACTGTAGTACAGGGATGAGCAACCTTTGGCATGCAGCTCGCCAGGGTAAGCAACCTGGCGGGCCGGGCCGGTTTGCTTACCTGCCATGTCCACAGGTTCGGCCGATCGTGGCTCCCACTGGCCACGGTTCACTGCTCCAGGCCAATGGAGGCTGAGGGAAGCCACGGCCAGCACATCCCTCAGCCTGTGCCGCTTCAGGACACTGCCTCCAGCACTGCCCACTACTCTGGTCTCACCCCCTTCCGGGGGTAGAGTGGGGGGGTGTTAACAGGAGTCCTTCTGTTTGCCCCTGCCTCGATGGCCAACCACAACCCTAGAGGCTAGCCCCTGGTCTCAGGGGCGGGTCGCGGTCTGTCTTGGCCCCTCTCCTCGGTGGCCAGGGGCAATGCAAGGGGGGGGAAGTAAGGGGACCCAGGTGGACCCTCTAGCGGCAGCCTCCTTCTGCCCTCCTTCTCTCCGCTCTTGCCCGCTTAGCTTCACACGCAGCTCAAAGCTCTTACCCACAGTACTAGCTGTTAGGCCTCGAAAGAATGACACCAGATCTGTGTACAGAACAGAGACATACGGTATCCAGAAGCCACTATTTCCTGTGACTAACATCTACAAATCTAGGAAAGTTAAAGCGTCTTTTCTTGTTTTGGCATTCCAGAAGAAATGGTTATTGACAATAAGCTGAAGTTTGCCGTCTCTGAAATCTAAGTTCCTAAGGGCCTGAATTTTCAGAAGTATTGAGTACCCCAACTCAAAAAGGAGTCAGTAAGAGCACCCTTTATAATAAAGCCTACACATGGGCATCCAAAACGAAGGCATCTAAAATTCAAGGCTACTTTTAGAAATCTGACCCTTAGCCTTTCTAAGGGTCAAATTTCCTTCTGTAAGATGGGACTGCTTATATTTACAAACATTTAGTTAATAATTCAGTGGGGGGGGCAGTGCCCCACCCCCTGAGATGAAGGGCTGAACCAGTCCGGAGAGGCTGTGCAGACCAGCAGCCAATCAGGGCCGGGCTAGGTCCAGTAAGGCCTTGTCTACACTACAGAGTTTTGCCAGCAAAAATGTCTTGTTTTGACGACAAAATAAAACCATCCTGACGAGACACACAAGGCTTTTTGCGCAAAATTTTTGTCGACAAAGTGCCAGTGTAGACACCGCGCTTGATTTTATTGCTTTAATTGGCTTCCAGGAGGTGTCCCACAATGCCCATCCTGACCACTCTGGTCAGTAGTTTGAACTCCACTGCCCTGCAGCCAGATAAACAACTATCCGCCCCTCCCCCTTAGAAGCCCCAGAAATTTTTGAAATTCCATTTCCTGTTGGCGTGGCATTGAGAGGTTTCATTGCATCTTCCTGGGTGACCATGGCAGCTTATTGCAGCAAACGCTCTCCCACTTGGACCACTGTGCAGCTGCTGGATTTGCTCAGTATATGAGGAGAGGAGGCTGTGCAGTCCCAGTTCCACGAGGAATTTTGATACCTATGGGCAGATTTCTCGAGGCTTGTGTGAAAAGGGCTATGATCAGGATACACTGCAGTGCGGAGTGAAGATAAAGGCAGGCGTACCATAAGGCGAGGGAGACAAACTGTCGTTCCGGTGCTGCACCTAAGACCTGCTGGTTCTATGAGGAGCTGGAAGCTATCCTGGGTGGCGACCCCACCTCCACTGCCAAGAACCCTGTGAATACTTTGGCAGGCTGGAGGCAGCAGAAAGAGGATCTAACCCGAAGGATGAGGTCATTGATAAAGAGATGGAGTTAGACGATGATGTGGTGCTCCTGGTGGGGTCACCTAGTGGGGCAAGCAGCCAGGAACTGTTCACCCCTCCGGAGGTGTCTAGCCAGTCTCAGCAGTTGCTCTCTGGCGAGCAAGAAGCAGGAGAGGAGATGCCTGGTAAGTGGCTGTGGTTTGTGTGGTGCGGAGGTGGGTTCAGGGTATAAAAAGGTACAAGGCTGGCTGTGTTTCTGTGTGCTGGACATTTCCCTTTGCAGCTAATCAGTGCAGTGGAGCAGGGTGTTGATGCACACCGAGATCTCACAGGAATCCTCCAGAGAGATCTCTAGGAAAGTTTCCTGGAGGTAATCGGCAATCCTCTGCTGAAGATTCCTTGGCAGAGCTGCTTGGTTCCTTCCCGCATTGTAGGAAACTTTCCCATGCCCATTCAGCAGTCACTTGTGCAGGGACCAAAGCGGCACACAGGCGAGCAGCAGAGGGACCAGGGCGGAAGCCACAAGCATGTAGTAGATGTACTCTCACTTCCCTGCTTACCCTCAGTAACGAGATATCTGCTACAATGACCCCCACCTGTAGAAAAGTGTGGGAGAATTTTACAATTTCTCTCTAGTCGGCTGCCAGAGTGCTCTTCCACTCCCCCCCCCAATATAGAGTGCCCCCCCCCCCAGCACACTCACCATGCTTTGGGTGTTCACCGAGATGTGTGCTTGCCAAGGGTCAGTGAGAAAGTGATTTGTTATGTTACCAGAGGTGTATTTTACTGAAATGTTTCAATGCTGTGCATGAACTTAATCATGCTTCTATGCATTGTTCCTTCTGCTTCGGCAGATGTGGACTCGAGGAACACCCAGTGAGCGTCTCCAACAGATAAGAAAGCACCCAAGGTGGAGCAAAGAAGACATTTTCCAGGAGGTACTGAACTTCGCCAGTGCAGAGAAAAGGGAACGCAAGGAATAGAGGGAAGTTGAAAGTCAGGACAGAAAAGAAAAATCAGGAGTTTGTTAAGGATGCTACTGAGCGGATGATTAAAGTCATGGAGGAGCAAACACAGATACTGAAGTCCTTAATGCTGCTGACTGAGCAGGTGCATGCCCACCCTCCCCTACAGCACATTCAGAACTCTTCCGTGCCCCTCTTCCCCCCCAAACTCCACCCACACAGTCCTTTCTGCGACTTCTCGGTTTCTTCTTCACTCCACCCCTCGGACAACTTTCACAATGATAGCTGGACCTACACACAACTTTGAAAGTCTGCCCTTCCCTGGCACCTCCTTTCCCCACCAAGTGTCTTTGTGTATGTGTGTGTTGTTTCTTGGGCAATAAAAGCAAAGTTTTTGAATGGTAACTCATCTTTATTTGTATCCTACAAATTAAGATAGCAGGCACTACCAATACATACAGGGGCAGTTCAATCATTTCCTTACTCGAATGTAAGGCCCCAAATTTCACCATTGCTTCCTAGGAAAACTACATGTAAAGTAACATTGTAGCACCAATCACAGAGATATACATTACTGGTTCTCATTTTCAAAGTGTTGTCTCAAAGTTTCCCTGATTCAAATTGCCCCCCTCTAGGCCCCTCTGATAGCTCTAATACCTGGCTGCTCAAAATCAGCAGCCAAGCAGTCTGCCTTAACACTCCACCCCTGAGCATCCTTAGCTTCACAAAGATTATGCAACATAAAACACATGGCTATGACCATGGGAATATTATCCTCATTGAGGTCTAACCTGCCATAAAGGCATCACCAGCGCACCTTTAATCTGCCAAAGGCACATTCTACTGTCATCCGGCATCTACTCAGCCTGTTGTTGAACTGCTCCTTACTGTTGTCCAGGTTTCCCGTGTAAGATTTTATGAGCCATGGCTGTAAGGGGTATGCTGAGTCTCCCATGATCTCTATGGGCATTTCAACATCCCCCACTGTAATCTTCTGGTCTGGAAAGAAAGTCCCCACTTGTAGCTTTCTATACAGGCCGGTGTTCCTGAATATGAGTGCGTCATGCACCTTCTTGGACCACCCCGCTTTGATGTGAAACGCCCACAGTAATCCACAAGCATCTGCAACACCATGGAGAAGTACCCCTTCCTATTGATGTACTCCATCGCAAGGTGGTCTCCTGCCAAAATTGGAACATGTGCCCCTCCACAGTTAGGGAAACCCATTTCTGCAAAGCCATCCACTAGTTCACAGAGTCATGGTCCTTTGTAACAGGATATGATTAATCCTGCACACTTGCATTAACGTAGCCTCAAAGGTCGACTTCCCAATTCCAAATTGATTTGTGACCGACCGATAGCAGTCTGGAGTCACCAGCTTTCACACAGCGATTGCCATGAGATTTTCTACCGATAGGGCAGCTCTCATTCTGGTGTCCTTGCACCATGGTTCTGGGGCAAGCTCTGTACACAGTTCCAGGAAGGTGGCTTTCTGCATTTGAAAGCTATGTAATCACTGCTCATCATCCCAGACCAGCACGATACGATACCACCATTCAATGCTTGTTTCCCGAGCCCAAAAGCAACGGTCCACTGTCTGCAGCTGTTCCATGAATGCCAAAAGCAATCTGAAGTTGCTCCTAGAATGTCAGGCAACTGGGGTCTTCTTCAGTTAGGAACTTCGTGATTAACTGCAATGCCATCCGCAAGGTCTTAATGCCAGTTAGCAGAGCAGTGCAGGATCCATCCCTTCTCACAAAGATGCCAGGGTGCACAGCAAACAAGGGCTGTTGAAAAATTCCATAAGCCCATGGAATGCTGGGACAGAAAACAATGCATCATGGGTCATTGAGCCCAGTTCCAAGTTGCGCCACAATCTGCTCTGCCTTCCCACAAGACCTACCAGCAGAAGATGTCGAGCTGGACTGTGGGATAGGTACCCACAGTGCATTGCTCACACTGTCAATGATAGTGCCTCAACTGTGGGCGCGCTCTGCCGACAGAGGGAGCAAGTGTGAATATGCAATACAAATTTTTATTATAGCACTTCTGGAGTGTCAACATGATTTTGTTGACAAAACTCTAACGTAGACAAGGCCTAAGACTGCTGAAACGTGGTAAGAGAGACTGATTTTAATTCCCTTAGCAGAAGTTAGGCATTAGTTGCATTTTACTTTTATTTTCCTGTAAGCAATTCTGACTTTTATGTGTCATTATTTGTAGTCACTTTATCTTTTATAGTTTGTTTGTATTGTTATCTCAACCAGTGTGTTTGGACTGAAGTGTTTGGGAAACTCCATTTGGGATAAAAGGATTCGTGCATATCAGTTTCTATTAATAAAATGACATACTTTATATGAGCTTGTATTGTACTGCCCAGCTCTCTCCTGGACAAGATGTAAATTTCGGGGGGAGAAATCTAGGATGGGGGATTTGCCAGCATTGCTCTCCAGTAATATAGCACTCATACACTATAATTGGAAGTAACTTACATGCTAGAGGCTGTGTGTGAGCAGACCAGGAGTGGTAGCTCTCATAGCAGAGCAGTGAGAAAGGTACCCCAGGTTGGAGAACTGAGGGGACTGTTGTTCAGCAGTCCAGATTGTACTCTAGATAATGTCACACTGCCTTTCAGATCATTCTACAAGACTCACATTATTCCACCTTGCATTCTATGTCCTGTCACCATGCTGGGCCATTGTTTGTGATTGTTCTCAATATTTTGTGGTCCCAATGAGCATCCATGAAAGAATTGTTTGAATACAATATAACTACAATAGGTAATCAGACTTCCAGCTTTGGTGAGCTTGGTGGTGGCTCCTTAGACACATGCATGGACCCCGGCCCATGCAGGAGGCCCAAGCCCCATCCCTGCCCCCTGCAAATTCCCTTCAGCCTGTGCTTATCTGCTACACTCCTGCCGGGGCCTCACCAAGCTGCAGTAACACAGCAACACCCTTCTAAAGAGTCTCCTGGGTGTGGTAAATTGCTATGGTAACAAGGCAGCTTATTGAGGCACTATTAGCTATACCAAGAATTGAGCCTCACTCAGCACTACATTTTTCAAACTGTCTGGTGTTGCGTTTCACTACTGGATAGAGTGTTGTGACATTTAAACCAAGTCACGGTTTGTCCTTCAATCGGTATATATTGATCAATTAAATAAGAATATGCAAAATATATTTTGTAGCTTTTGGAAATTCTTAGGCTGGGCCTCGTTTGCCTGGGCTGACAAGCCACCCCTGCTATAAGCCATAGCATAACAAGCCTGCATTAGTAAAAAGAACAGGAGTACTTGTGGCACCTTAGAGGCTAACAAATTTATTTGAGCATAAGCTTTCGTGGGCTAAAACCCACTTGCTTCTCAAGCTTGCCAGTATCTGTCTATTGGGATGTCTCCGCACAGATTCTGAAGAACACTATTACCTTACAGAACTAAAGGGACTGCTGTTGACCAAAATGTATAGCAAGGTGGGAATAGATAAACGTGTGGTTTCATCTACATTAAAAAATGATAAAACTAGGTAGTGCCAAGAATTGCCTAGCTCCAGCAGGGTTTTTTTTTTTAATTTTGTTTATTCTGCTTACATAAATGAGCCAGCAGTTTTTGTAGTTTGACTATCTTCCATTCAATGAAAGCTATTGCCAAGCTATTTAACTGCTTGTTCAGTTTTATCCTCCAGCAAGCTCTGTAGCTTGTAGACTCTGAAAGGGTTTTTTGTTTGTCTTTTAAATTTGGAACATGAATTTTGGGATCTTAAACAAGCACTCCAGACCAAATAGCCACCAGCAATGAGAGTGAGCAGTAGTTTCCAGTCCAGCTACCATATTAACTTACACCTTCTTTCCCCCTCTTTGTAATTACTTATCCTAACACATCTTTATCTTCCATCTATCAACAGGTAAATTACAGATGCTCCCATATAGTCAACTGGATTCAATGGGCCAACTTAATGGGTCATTGTAGTAGTTTTGGGCCGAGGTTCGGCCCTCAGCGGGGCTGTGGGGTATCCCACCGCCTTGCTCTGGTCCAGCGGCAGTCAGGGACCGCAGACCCACAGTTAGGGGCTCAGGCCCGTAAGCAGGGGCTGAGCCAAGAGGTCCGAATGCAGGCCCTTAAGCAAGGGCTGAAGCAAAGTTTATAGCAGCCCAGGCCTTAAGTCAGGGCAAGGCAGCAAGCAAATAGTCAATCAGAGGCCCAGGTCCCTAAGCAGGGGCTGGGTCAGTAGCAGATAGTTAGAGGCCCAGGCCCTTAAGCAGGGGCTGGGTCAGTTTGTAGCAGCCCAGGCCCTAGGTCAGGGTGGGGCAGCAAGCAAATAGTTAGTCAGAAACCCAGCCTCGCTAGGCCAGGGAAAAGGGGGAGTCTGCCACCCAAGGAGTGGGTGGCAGGGGAGACGCAGGCCCTCCCACTCCACTGCGTCCCAACCCGGGGCCCTAGCAGCGGTGGAAACTCGCTGCTGTCAGTGGGGATGCCCCAACTGCCCAGCCCCCGTCAGCGGGGGAGCCCGCAGCCTGAATCACAGTGCTCCACGCAGGGCGAGAGTTGGGAGAGTTGGGCCGGGCAGTTGGGGCATCCATCACACTGAGGAAATTTAAACTTAAATCCCTGAAAATATTCATTTTTAGGAGGGGGTTCACGAGATTTCACAATTTAGTGAAAGGGGTTCGCGGGCTGTTAAAGTTTGGGAACCACTGGCTTAGACTGATGTCTGAATTTGGCCACATCTCCTTAGTGCCCCTCACATGGGCAGTGAAGAAATTAAGACAGTCAGTTACAACAATTAATTCATCCTGGTGATGGAACACTTAAAATAAAGCACTGCCTGAACTTTGTTCCAAAATGGAAAGGAACGGGTGGGAGGAGGTCATGAAAGCAGTGCTCTGTCCGAAGCTTGTTTTTGCAAGAAATGCCCTTCATTGGTGTTCTGTATATCCCCGATATGTTCTGTACCTGTATTACCATGATGATTTGAAAATCTGAAAGCAACCAGCCACATGTCTTAGAAGTCCTGAGTTCTTTGTTGTGAATGACAGGTAGGACTGTAAGCCTTTAACATGAAAGTCACATTCTCATTCAATTAAAAGATGGTAAGTGAAAACCAAAGATGTGTCAAGAATCAATGATCCAATTTAAGGGCAGACACTAAAATCCAAATATGTGAAAACAGGCTGTAATTTGAGGCAGGTGATGGAATGATTGGCACAAACTCATTGTATGCTGAATAGCACAGCTTCTCTATGCATTGCTGAGAGTAATATTAGACAACCATTGAGGGTAGCTATACAAGCCTTGGAATTCACACTTGTTGGAAATTGAATTATTTTTTGTTAGCTTTAAAATACACTGGGAAACTTAAGGACTGTATGCCACAGATAGCCATGCCATCAGCACAAGACCGGCAAAGAATGACATCATGCATTTTGGTCTCTGAAAAACTATGAAGGTTTTTATCTGCTCCAGAAGACTTACTATAGGAGTCTTTTCTTACCTCCTATAAGTTTCTTTCAAAGAAAGAAAAATGGGCCAGTGTGCTCTGTCAAGTATTAATGGCTTAATTAATATTTACTTAGTTATCTTTCCTTGTAAAGATTTCCAAAGCACCCTTATACATTAAAGTACAATTTATTCCTTTTTTTTTAAAAAAAGGGCTTCTTAAATGCACCTGTGAATACTAATCCCAGAAGGTGGTGAGAGTTACATCAGTTCAGACTCCTTTAGAATTATCTCTGGAGTTGGCCAAATAGCATTAGTGCCCCTCATACAGTATTTACTTTTTATGTTCCAGATATATTTAACAATATGTTTGAAGTCCACTTTGACTTTTCAGTTAAGTCATCAGGTGCTGTCAAGAGTTGGGGGTTGCATGATACTGTGATAATTATTGGAAAGCACAGCAGAAAGCTGCATATTCAGAGCAACAGAGACTCAAACTTATAAGAAACCCTTGCTTTTTAAATATCCTTATTTTCTTCTAGTTCTAGGGTTTGGCTGCACTCATTTTTTATTCACGCTCCCTGTTCAGAAGAGTTAGGGTGAGGTGAGTAAATGCCCATTCTCAGTGGTTTTGGAAACATGGTTATGTTAGTTTTGCACATTTAGGGGTCCTTGCTGGATTCTTTCCTTTTTTAGGAACTGGCCTTTTGAACACTCCTGCAGTGTTCCTCCTCAGTCCTCTCTCCTGCCCAGTTATCTATGTAAAGGGGAGTTGAGTGAAATGCAGATAGAGGCAGAAGGAAATAGTGTGGCTTAAATTCTGACCACATGAGAAGCAGTCACTGGATGGAGTTGTTGACGGAGATGTTTCTCCAAAACTGCTCTAGTTCCTTTTTTTTCTTTTTTTTTTGGGGGGGGGGGGGTGGAGGAGGGGGAAAATAAGGGAAGTGCACAGGTGCTCTTTTTCCACTCCTCCTCACCAGCCTTCTCTTGCTGCAGCCTCTTCAGGCAGCTCTGCTGCCCCAACTACCCTTTGCCTTTATATTTCCACATTCCTTTTAACTCTTTCCTCCCCTGACCTTTGAGGTCTCTTATGGAACCACCATTCTCCTGGCCAAAGACCGACAGGAATCTTCTTTAAAAAAAAAAAAAAAAAATCATAGATATACCTGAATTAACCAAGAGATTGCTTTTAATTATAGCATTCCCTCCCTAAAGGTGCACTTCCAATCCTACCAGTCAAATCAATTGGTTTCCATGCTTTCCTAGGACCTTTAGAAGTTCCAAAGCAGCAGCATCTCGGAACAGTAATGGCGATAAGAAATATTATTTCAACAGAAATGAAGGCACAATCTCCGCAATTAAGTTTATTTAAAAAAAAAATAAAGAGGGATGAAATGGGCTAAGGGTTCTGATGAATGTTGAGAGGTATATTTTTTGGAGGTGCTACTTCCCTATTGTCCAATTATTTTTATAATAATTTATTCCTTCACTAGAAAAATGCAAGGTAATCAGTCAGAGATTCACAGAAATAAATTTGTTTAATGAAGTTCAAGAAAAATTAGTTAAAAGCTTTAAATTAAATGTCTAGATCTGGCATATGTCCCATTGTATGAAAGCAAGTGGTGATCTGAGAAGAATTTATTAGAATCTGACAAGAACCTCAAAATGATTGAAAACACATGCAAATAAGTGATTTCATACCATGTCTGAAGTCACCTGGAGGAAAAAAATATATCCATATTGCAAACCACTGAGATTAAAATATAAGGTACTGTTTTCCTGCAGCCATACGGCTTTATGCTATAATACTATAACAGCTCACATGCTGAGCAACCTTTCAGAGGCTGAGTGGGGAATCAGAGGAAAGATGATTGCAAGAAGTAAAATCTTACATCATTCTGCTTCCACCATTTGCAGGGGGCACCATGCCTAGAAGAGTGATCTATATAAAGAAAAATACCAGCTTTTGTAAATACCAGCTATTTAATAAATATTTTGTATATTTATTAAAAATCATTTATATAGTACTGTTAATTTACATGTGCTTTACAAAAATAGAAAAACATGGTCTGTGCTCCAGAAGCCTTTCTAATCTAAATAAAGCAAGACGTGGGATAACAGTTCAGGAGCAGGAAAATAGATCAGGGAGGAAGAATTCCTTGGAGTACTGAATGGAAGAAATTAGGAGAAGACCATGTGTGGTTGGTGAATTGGGGTGGGGGGTAGAGATGGGATGATCAGTGATCCAGGTGTAAGGGGCAGCAAAATAAAAAACAAAGCAAAGTAGGGGAAAAGTCAATAGGGGGAGGAGGGGGGAGAGAGCAGATATGCAGGTGAGGTTGAGATTGTATAATATCTTTTGATGACAGCCTTGGATCTCATGCATTATGAGACAGGAAGTCAACAGAGGAATTTGGGATGGAGAAGATGTGGTCAGAACAGGGGAAAAGGGTGTTAGTAGTTGCATTTTGGACAGAGTGGAGTGGGGAGATGAGCAAGGCAGGGAGGCCAGAAGGAGAATCAAGGCAGAAAAGGACCAGGGCACAGACAAGGGTTTAACAGTGAGAACAAGGAGGAAAAATATACATTTTTGAGCTAGTAAAGAGGAAACGGCAAGAGATTGGAAATAGAAGGGAAAGGAAAGGAAAAGTCAGTCAAAAGAGTGCACTGAGATTATAGGCCTGAGCAACATCAAAACATACTTGAGGAATCAATTGATATATAGAGAAATGGCGGCATAGAAGAGAGACTAGGAGAAAAGAGAAGTTGGTTTGAAGGACAGTGAATTGGAGATGGTGGACAGAGGCTGAGAACATGTCCCCAGCCCAGACAGACAGACATGCTATCTTTGCTCAAGCTAATGTGATAAAACAACAGTGTGGACGCTGCAGCTCAGGCAGCAGCATGGCTAGCCACCTGAGTACAAGCCTTCCTGACCCCGTGGTTCCAAACTCAGATGTCTAGGCTGTGCAGCAATGTCCATATTGCTATTTTTAGAGCACAAGCTCAAGTATATACCTGCCTAGGCTACACTGCCTAGCTACAGCTGCAGTGTAGACATAGCCAGGAGTCAGATTTTGGAATCAATCAGAGAATAGAGTTAAAACATTTGATGAGATAAAACAAATTAAAAATAGAAAGTAATAAGAGGAGGGAACTAGGAATAGAACCTAGAGGGATAATTTTGTGGTGAAGGGAGTTGAAGAATCTGATAATCTATTGCTAGAAGTTCTATACAGCTGATGTGTTCTACAGGGATTTCTTTTAAATGGATGCCTGTCTAGGTTGTTTCTCCTATTTTACTGTCTCTAGTCTTGTCTGTCTTATCTGGTGTTTTTCAGTAACCCTTGCGTGACAGCTTTGGCATTATCATAATGTGGCTTGGAGCTGAAAGAGGAATGGATGTATAAACAGGGGAATATCGAATAGGAGTAGGGAGATTATTTTATCTTTGGATTTGGCACTGGTACAATTGCTACCAGAATACTGTATCCAGCTCGGTGTCCACAATTCAATAAGGAGAGCATTCAGAGAAGAGCCATGAGAGTGATTAAAGAATTGGGAATCAAAGAACTGAACCTGTTTAACTTAAAGAGATAGCTACAGAGTGGCATAATCACTGTCTATAAGTACCTACATAGAGTATAAAAATTAGATAATGGACTCTTGAATCTAGCTGACAAAGGCATAATATTATCCAATCGATGGAAGTTGAAGCTAGACCAGTTCAGACTGAAAATGGAAATGCAAATTTATAACTGTGACTATTAGAACAGCTTTTATGGGATTGTGGTGGAGTCTCCATCATTGACAATTTTGAAATCGAGATTGAATGTTTTTCCTAAAAGATATGCTCTAGTTCAAACATGAATTAATTCAGGGAAGTTCTATGGTCTATAGTATACAAAATATTAGAATAGATGATCATAGTGGTCCCCTCAATCTATGGATACTCTGCAAATAAGATTCATCCTGTTATGCTGAATGTATACACTAACCTCTAATGTCACACTTGCTCAAAAGTGCTAGTTTCTTGTGGTTAAATAGCATTACACAAATTTTCACAACTTGTAAGTATATGCCTCAGTTTCCCCATCTAAACACAGACCAATGATAGCTGCTTCTGGTGTAAAGAATTTACGGAACCTCTAAGAGCTAGGTATTATTATCTCTAAAATGCATGTGATCGTACAGCCTTTAAAATAGATTGCAGTCTACAGATAATATAAGCCCTAATACTATAACAGGTCTCTGCTTGTTTCTGCTAACATAGGGCCTAATCCAACTCCCAATGGCTTTTCCAGTGGAAAAACTCTTTAATTGGAATTGGATAGTGTACATAGAAAAGGATCGGATACACATGGTCTTCGTTATTCCTCACCACTTTGGAATAAAAATGTATCCTGGCATGGAAAATACCTAACCTGACAAACAGCTCAGTGCTGGCCTCCAACAGCAAAATAGATTAGAGTACAGCCTTTCTAATTTCTCACATTCAGCAAGGCCTCAACTTCCAAAAGCAATTGAACCTTTCTCTGCTAAACAAAATTTTTAAAGGTCAGATATGATTGACCTGAGGCAGATTTACCTAAAACTTTGTTTTAAAAGGAGATCTCCAGTGGGGCGTAGTGGGGGCAAAAGACATATCTGGCTTCAAGACTAAGCTTGATAAGTTTATGGAGGAGATAGTATGATGGGATAGCCTAATTTTGGCAATTAATTGATCTTTGATTATTAGAAGGTAAATATGCCCAATGGTCTGTGATGGGATGTTAGATGGGGTGGGATCTGAGTTACTACAGAGAATTCTTTCCTGGGTGCTGGCTGGTGAGTCTTGCCCACATGCTCAGGGTTTAACTGATCAGCATATTTGGGGTCGGGAAGGAATTTTCCTCCAGGGCAGATTGGCAAAGGCCCTGGGGGTTTTTCGCCTTCCTCTGCAGTGTGGGGCACGGGTCACTTGCTGGAGGATTCTCTGCACCTTGAAGTCTTTAAACCATGATTTGAGGATTTCAATAGCTCAGACATAGGTTAGGGGTTTATTACAGGAGCAGGTGGGTGAGATTCTGTGGCCTGTGTTGTGCAGGAGGTCAGACTAGATGATCATAATGGTCCCTTCTGACCTTAAAGTCTATGAGTTTCATTTCCCTCTCCTTATTTTGGCTCTAAGCATGAGTCACTGGTTTCCCCACTACAATTTCACTCTGGACTTAGTAAATCAGTGAATACACTGAATGTAATTGGGAGTTACCTGCTGAAGTCATTTGACTGTGCTGCTGTTCAATCACACACTGCAGTAGTCCAATTCCCCTACTTTCTTCCCCAAGAGTTAACACAGTTATTCTCTCCTGGCAATCATTTTCTGTTATTAGGAATCCTCTGCTCTTCCTTTGTTACAAGAGGCAAGGAATAGAAGGAAAATGACATTGCAGTGTTTCAAAAGCAGCTCCAAATAATTGCCAATGTCAACTTAAAGTTCTCTGAATTTCTGCTACAAGAGTCAATCCTAAAGGAGTATTAAAAAAGGTCTCTGCACTATCAGATATTTGTACCAATCCCAACATTAGTAAAACTCTTCTAATACATCATGGATTTAGAAATTCCTCATTTCTTTTGCCCTA
The DNA here is from genome assembly GCF_011386835.1 of Chrysemys picta bellii. Lineage (NCBI taxonomy): Eukaryota > Metazoa > Chordata > Testudines > Emydidae > Chrysemys > Chrysemys picta. The sequence continues at coordinate 75,177,183 of NC_088791.1, forward strand.
TGGTTCTTAATTAATAAAACTTTATTTTTTGTTGCACCTTTCATGCAAAAAATATATCCAAAATGGTTTATAGAGTTAATATTTTAAGTTTGTAGCTATTTATCCCAGAGAAAGAAAACACTGGGTGGATGGGGGGCATGGCAACAAAGGAAAAGGAATACATTTCCAGATAAGAATTGAAAATTGAGTTGATGAGGCAGAGACAAAAAGATTTTTTTTTTTTTAGTATTTTGTTATTACACAGGAAGGATTTTCATTGATGTAAAGTGATTTCACAGTAAGGCTCTCACTGATTCTTGGCTATTCAGGCAGACCACTTCATCAGTTGCCCTCCTACATCTAAGTGGGAATCTAGACACTTTTGAATTAGAAGAAAAATCAAGCAGAGAAGAAAAGCTGTTCAGACTTACAAGAAGATTTACAATGCAGTCTGTCCTTTGCCGTCTCTGCTTGGTTTAGTTCTATATTTGTGTATCTGACAGACACATATCATGCATCACTAGTTTGTTAATCTTAATTTTTTTAAAAAATTCTGGTTTTACTTTTGTTTAAATTAGTAAATTATAACTCAGTTCTTATGGGTTGGCCACAAGTAATTATAACACAACATCAAGCACTTCAGAAACACTGCAGTCCATCTCGTTGGCTGAAACGTTACATAACCCTTCTAATATTCACACTTTATTCTCACAATAGTCTCACAATATTCTGCCACACAATGGATTGGTTTTGAAATTTTATGGTATTCAATTTTGATTGTCTATTTGACAGATGTCCTTATTATTTAGTTGAGAACCGCTGGAGAATTGCAAACCCCAGCCCGTTCTCTGTTCTACTTCTGAATAGCTAGGCCTGAATCATGTATTAGATTGTTTAACAATGAACACCAAGCCTCCTCCTAGATTGTGGAACTCACTCCCTATTAAGCCTATTTTTTAAAATTTTATAACACTGTGGCTTTGAGTATGTCATATTAAAATATGTTCTGAATGCAATTGACTATTTCAGGATATATGATTGTCAAGATTACACTGTTCAGAGCTTTCGAATATTTTACATGGAAAATTCATTAGCAATGTCTATTTAATGTAATGTATCTTAATTTGAAATAATGGCGTTTAGCTGAAATGAGTTGAGACTACCCAGGTCAGATTGCCAGCATATGCCACAAGTGCCAGCACAGAGAGGGTATATGTATGTACCGTTAGGGCCCAATCCTGCAATACACTGAGCCTCTTCTAAGAGAGGCACTTAGCAACTTGCAGGACTGAGCCCATATGTATACATGTATTCCAACATATACAATTTTACTGAAGTATAACTTTCTAGTAGTTTTATTACACTTATTCACCTTCTGATTTATCCAAAGGATCCTTTCATAATAATTAACTTTGCTCTTCATCCATAGATTTCAAAACAAAGAAAAGTATTGTCACCTTCAGTTTACACATAAGGAAACAGAGGGGCAGCAGCTTGCCCAAGATCACAACTGGTCAGTGCGGAACCAGAAAAAGAACCCAGAAATCCTACTTGCAGCCCAGTTCCCCATTTACTAAGCCACAGTGCCTCCCAGAGTCCCATATATCGGTTAAAAGCAGCAGACGTATACAAAAATAGGGCCAAATTTCCAACAAAGTTACAATTTTTGGCTCTAAAGTTGCACACACAAATAAGGTAAACTAATTGTATAAGTATCCAATTTGCATACATAAGTGAAATTCACAAATGAAAATGAATTTTTGCATAATAAAAGCAGCTGGGATGTGAAAATACAAATTTTTTTTCCTATAGTTTTAGAAGACAGGTCAAGGCTCAGTGAAACTTTGAGCCATAAACACTGGACTTCATAAATCAGAATTTCTCAACACGGGGGGTGGAGGATTGGGGAAGCATTATCAAACTTTCATGGGAGGGGGGTATTGCAGTGAGCCTAATAATTCAGTAATTATAGTAAAAGTATTACAGGCCAAGCATCAGGTTGCAATGCCACCCACTAAAAAAATTTGGGAGGAAGGGGCTCCAATTTAAAAAAATTCTAAAGGTGGGGCAAAATTCTAAAGGTTGAGAGCCCGTCACAGATATATGTATCCAATCCCAAAATTATGCAGGTAAACATGAGGTTAAATGTTGAAATATACAAGCATACCAAGTTCTACCAAGCAGAGAAAAAGAAAGGGGGGGAAAGTACTATAAAGGTATATTCTTCTACTGTAGTGTACAGAGCTTCTAAAGCGCATGCCAGATGTATTACTCCTTTGTCTGTTAACGGTTCCCTAGAGTGAATGGCCTCAGGATAAGTGCAGGACCTCCTTCACCATCTCACAGTCCCATGCTTTCATTGCCTTAAGCAATTGTTGCTGTCATAGAAAGCTATTGTGTAAAAAGACTTGGCACTAGACTCAGGGTTGCTAGGCATCTGGTTTTTGACTGGAATGCCCAGTCAAAAATGGACCTTCACAGCTCTCGTCCAGTTGGCAGCACAGCGGAGCTAAGCAGGCTCCCTGCATGCCCTGGCTCCACACAGCTCCTGGTAGTGCCAGTATGTCTGGCTCCTAAGTGCAGGGGCAGTCACGGCGGCTATGTGCACTGCCCCCACCCTGAGTGCCAGCTCCGCAGCTCCTATTGGCTGGGAACTACAGCCAATGGGAGCTGTAGGGCCAGCACCTGTGGGCAGCACAGAGAGTTCCTTGGCCCCTCTTCCTAGGAGCTGCATATGCTGGCCGTCTCCGGGAGCCGCCTGGGGTAACCCCCCAAACTCCTGCCCCCAACTCCCTCTCCGAGCCCACACCTCAACCCCCTGCCCCAGCACTGAGCCACCCTCACACACCCAAACTTCCTCCAAGAGCCCACACCCCCTCCCACACTCTAAACCCCTCGGCTCCAGCCTGTAGCCCCCTCCTGTACCTCAAACCCCTCATCCCCAGCCCCACCCCAGAGCCCACACCCCCAGCCAGAGCCCTTGCTCCCTCCCACACCCCAACCCCCTGCCCCAGCTTAGTGAAAGTGAGTTAGGGTGGGAGAGAGCAAGCGATGAAGGGAGGGGGAATATGGAGTGAGTGGAGGTGGGGACTCAGGGAAGGGCGGGGCAAGGGTGTTTGGTTTTGTGCGAGTAGAAAGTTGGCAACCCTAATAGACTTTTTAGACTAGATTTAAAATGTGTGATAATAGCATACCTAAGAGTCTTTTGCCATTTCATTAGATACCCCATTTATCAAAAATGGTTTATTGCTTGCCTATTTTATTTTCCATTGGTGTGAAGATTGCTTATAAAAATCAGGCACCATGGGTACACAGTTATTTTGTTTGTTTTTAAAATAAACTAGGATTTAAGGACGTGATCCAAACCCCATGTATTTAGGTACTGAATGGAGTCTTCACATCTCTACATGTGACTCCAACTTAATTTCTTATTATACATTTCACATAGCCACATGAGTAGAGAACCTGTGATTAATGACTCCTGCATTTTGCACCCAGACCGAATCAAAAGGCTACGAGACTCCTATTACCAAGTCTTCACTAATTTAAAATTAATATTTCAGGTATTTGCTAATATGCTGCAAATTATTACAATGGACACTAAACTTCACTTACTGAAGTAATGATTGCAGTACAGATGGTTCTGTGTTGTCCTTAGGTTGGTTTGTTTGTGTAATAGGGTACACTCCATCCCCATGCTCTGATGCCCTAGAAACCATTCAGATTCTGTCCAGTAAGTGGTAAGTTCATATGAGTTATTTATAGTCCCATTACCAGCATCAATACAGTCTTGTGCAGCAAGGTATTTATAGTGTTTCTTGCCTTTCTATAATGAAGGCTGCCAGGGCTTCCCTGTTAGAGGGTTAACAATATCACTAACCTGCTACAAAATGCTTCAGCTGCCCTAACTGCTTGTCCTCATGGAGTCTGAGTCCGGCTACGGGGAACCTATTGAGCATACCCAAAATTACCACACCCAATTCCAGAAACTTCCAGATGTGGAGTGCTAAGGGAAAAGAGAATGGGTTCAGGTGATGCATCTGCCTAGCAACAATGATCCAGACACAACTCACTCCTGGCCATCACCCCCCCAAATATATCTTTTAAAGAGATGTCTCCCTATTAGGCACTGGGGTTACATTTGCAGGGTCAACTCCTGCTGTCAGTGCTAATTGAGCAGAAAGCTGATTGTGGAGAAAAGAATTGGTAACCTACAAACTTCCTCTTGGGTAATGACCCAGATCAGTCAATTGACCACTTTCTGAAACTGAGTACCTATGTAAGGAAATGTACCTGCTTGTGTATGTGTTTTAAAGATTTGTCAGAGTTACAGGGTGTGTCCTTGTTTTGTAACAAGTTCCAATAGAGGTTGTTCTAAAGTAGCTTTGAAATGGAACAAGTTGCTTTTGTTAACTAAGATGGTAGAACACTGTACAGGTGTCTCCCATAGTTAATGGTTTCACACTGCCTTTCAAGTTCTAAGTGTATACCGACATAAAATGAGACCAAGTGTGCAAACCTTTTGAACTGTACTCAATCTATACAGCTTGTCATAAGTGTAGGAGCTTATGTTAGACAGGGTACAAAAGCTGTTTACACACATTTTCTGTGGGGGTGGAGGTGAAAAGCAAAGTGGCTCTCCCCTTGAGGGAAGATGAGCCTCACTCAGCAACCTTCACCACAAAGTGAATGCATACACATATAGAGAAACAATTGCCATGATGAGCTATTATGATGAATCAAAAGAAGCTAGAGAACCAGTTCAGTGGCAACCGCAGGTTTTTTCAGTGGCGTCTCATGTATTTGCACTTCAGAACAAAAACTAAAAACATGAAGTGACGCACAGAAGTGCAGCGAAGTGTCTAAAATATGCACTGACGTTTTAAGAATATGCACACAGAATATTAAATAAAGCCCTCAAGTCCATTTGGCTGCTGACTAGAACCAGCAGTGCCTTCTGTTTTATATGCAGCGATGCTTTCACAGATTTTCTAGTACTGGAATATGCACACTGGTGAAAAATCTGATCAGCTGCAGAGAGCTATAAAAGCACTTAAAGCATGCCAAGAGTTCGATCCTGAGAATTTTCATGCTACTGCATTTAATAGCATTCCCCCCTTCTCAGCAGACTAGTTTGGGGTTGGCGGGGGGAGGGGGGGAGCAGCAACCATTGCTTGACTATCCTTGGCACTATTGGATGGATGTCTATAATCTCAAACTCAATATGGTCTAAATTGAACTTCTGATTATTTCTCCCTAAACTTTTCTGCTTTCTTCATACTCCACTGCTGTGGACAACACCTCCCTGTCACCCATGCCTACAAAGGGGTCATCTTTGACGGCTCTTGCTTCTTCTCCTCATTACCTCCAGACAATGACAGTCTTACTGCTACTTTACATCTCTAAAATTCAGGCCTCTTTCTTCATTCCAATGACTGAATCCACTCCCTGGTCATTTGGACCTTGACTACTTCAAATCGTCTTCCTGGGTTTTTTAATGCTACCCTTGACTCACCAAGTCCAATCAAAATATTGCTGTCAAAATTATTCCCTGCCCATTGGTTTGACCTTGTCATCCCTCCTTTTTTAAGGCACTTCACTGGCTTTTCATTGTGCCATGCTTCAAAGTTCAAACTTGTTTTCAAGGTCCTACATACCCTAAAATGCATTGTTCATAAAAATAAATATTGAGAATTTACTAACTTTTAGCAGTGAATGGTTTTGTGTGTATTCTCTTTTATCTTCTTCCCCATTCTTTAAAAATCTTCTCTGCTTCCATCTCCCACTTTTCAGCCCTGTTCATTCTCTCCTCCCTTTCTGTGCATTTATTTCCTTGTTCCCTTTTATTTCTTGTCTTCTGGCTCTTTGTTTCCCCACATAGCCCTTTTACTCTGCTTTGACTGTCCTCCCCCCACCCCCACCTCAGCTCCAAGTATGACCCTTTGGCCCCAAAATGATCTGTGCCTTTCACCTATTACAGTTGTTGGGTTTCCATTGGCTCAGTCACCACTTGGACCCATTCTCTTTTCCCTTCAACCTATTTCCCTACTCTCTAACTCTACAATATTGCCATTTGCCCTTCCCCCTTCCTTAATCATTCTCTTTCATTCCTTCCTTCCAAGTCTTTTCTCCTGCCTTAAGTCTGAAGATGAGCCATGAGTCTGAAGATTCCTCATGACAAATCTCTCATTTATGGACGTTAGAAGGAAACTTTACCTCAGGCAGTGATGAACTTGAAGATTTTTTTGGCATTGACCTACTTCAGTGAACACATTTTTTTTTCCCTGAGGCCAAAATTCCTGCCACTGACAAAGGCACGATACTGAACTGGATGGACCACTGATCTGATCTCATCCAGCAACTCCTGTATGTTCTGATCCATCCACAAAGATGCTGGTACAGGGCTGGGGTGATTTACTTGGTGCTTCTCTGTTAGGGATCAGTGTACAGCAACCTTCTCACTGCACAGCAGTAAGAGTGGCAGAATAGCCACAAGTGGCATTGCAAGAATGATGCCATGTAATAGATGTAGCAATTAGAAATACTTTATAGAGTTTAAGATTCACAGAGTTTAAGTCCAGAAGGAGCAATTAAATCATCTCATCTGACTTCCTGTATAACACAGGCCATTACATTTCATTCATTTAGCCCAATAACTTGTGTTTGGCTAATGCTTATCATCCAGAAAGGCATCCAGTCTTGATCTGAAGACTTCAAGAGACAGAGAATCCATCACTTCCCTCGATAATTTGTTCCAATGGTTAATCACCCAGAATGTAAAAAATGTTTGCCTCATTTCTAAATTGAATTTATCTGGCTACGGCTTCCAGCCCATTGGTTCTCGTTGTGCCTTTTTCTGCTAGCTTTAAGAGCGATTTAGCACTCAGTATTTTCTGCCCATGAATGAGAGTACAGTTATGCGCTGTAATCAAGTCACCTCTCATTCTTTTTTTTGATAAGCTAAACAGATTGAATTCTGAACCTCCCACAGTAAGCCATTTCTTCCAGCCCTTGAATCGTTGTTGTGACTCTTTTCTGTACGCTTTCCAGTTTTCTAACTTTTTTTTAAATGTGGACACCAAAACAGTATACAGTATTCTAGTATCAGTCTCACCTATGCCCTAGACCAGAGGTTTTCAAACTATGAGGTGCGCCCCCCCTGAGGGGCATGGAGGAATGTTCCAGGCAGTGTGGGAGCGCCCACCACCAGCCCATTATTTATGTAGCAACTATCTTTCCTGCCTGCCCAGTGCAGATTAGCCACTGGACCAACGGGCCCCCTGCCCAGTGGCCCCAGCCAATTGGGGGCCCCAGAAAAATAGGTGCGGCTCTGCCTCACTCTGCTCATCCAGCGCTCCTGCCAGGGAGTGGGGTCGGGGCACGGGGGCTTGCCTCATGCCGCTCACCCGGCCGGGGAGTGGCAGGATTGCTGGACAGGTGGAGCGGGACAAGCCCCTGACCCCACTCCCCAGTTGGAGCACTGGGTGGGTGGAGCAAGCCCCCATGCCCCAACCCTGCTCCCCGGCAGGAGCACCGGAAGGAGGCACTGGGGACTTTAGGCAGAACGGATGGGTAGGGGTCCCCACTTGCTCTGGTCCAGAGCCCCACAAAACCCTAATCCGCCCCTGCGCCTTCCAGTTCAGTATCATATGCTGTCATTACAATAAGCAGTTGTGCAGTGCTTATTCTGCTGGTGACTTTGATATTTTTTCATATGATTCTGTGGTAAAAAATGGATCGGTATCTAAGTTCCCTCTAAGGTGCTCGGCCGCAGGCTATAAAGGGCCACACAGCCACAGGGGCATGGAGAGGAGAGAGGTAGGGGTGGGCAGGGACTGGGGAGGGGAGCAAGTTGGGGCATGCAGGGCTGCCACAGGCCACTCCCCCTCCCCCAGAGCTCACTGCTGCCGGCAGGGAGAGGGCTGGAGGGAGTCCTCTGGTCCCAGCCCCAGGGCAGCCTGCACCCCAAACTCCTCATCCCCGGCCCCACCCGCAGCTGAAGTCATCACCAAGCCCTGCACCCAAACGCTCTGTCCCAGCCCTTGAACCCCCTCCCACACGCTGAACCTCTCAACCCCGGCCCTACCCCAGAGCCCACACCCCCCAGCCAGAGCCCTCACACCCCCAGACCTCAACTCTCTGCCCCAGACCTGAGCCCCCTCCCACACTCCGAACCCCTCGGCCTCACCCCTGACACACATCACCTCCATATTGGTGCACATAATTAAATTCATTCCGCACATGGATATAAAAAATTAGAGGGAACATTGATCTGTACTTATTGCCAAAAGGTGGGAGTGTTCCAAAATGAAAGCCAGAAGCTGAAATGGCTAAAGTTGATACATAGAAAAAATCTGCAAAAACAAGAACATATGATGAAGCATATTTGGATTTTGATTTCACTTCCATTGCAGTTAATGGAGAAAGTAGGCTTCAATATGTAGTGTGTGCAGTAACTTTAGCAAATGATAGCCTGAATCCAACAAAATTAAGATGCCATTTTGAAACAAACCATGGTGAGCTGGTAGGAAAGAACAGATTTTTTTTTTCAAATGAAAGCTACAAGAAATTTATAAACAAAAAACACAATGAAAAATGTGGTATCCACCCCTGCAAGTGCTTTAAAAGCATCATATCAAGTTGCGAACCAAAAGCAGGGCCGGCTATGGCTTTTTTGCCGCCCCAGGCAAAAAAGCCTCCCGCCGCCCCCCCTCCCCGAGCGCAGCAGGGGAGGGCTCTGAGCCTGGCCGCGGGCCGCTCTCCTTGAGGAGCGCCGGGGGGAGGGCGGCGAGCCCGCCGCGGTTCCGCTGGTGGCTGGAGCCCCAGGAGGAGGGCGGAGAGCCCAGCCGGGGCTCCGCTCTCCCCGGCGGCCGGAGCCAGCGCCCCGCGCCCCGCTGCCCCCCCCAGGTGCCGCCCCAAGCACAAGCTTGGTGGGCTGGTGCCTGGAGCCGGCCCTGACCACAAGTTGCCAAGAAAAAAAAGCTTTACACAACTGGGGGAAAGCTGATTCTCCCAGCTACAATTGACATTTGCAAGATGATGCTTGGTGACAGTGCAGCAGAGAAGTTAAAAATGATCCCGCTGTCAGACAACACAGTCAACTGCCAAATATCTGTCATGCCAGAAAATAAAAAGGCATTGCTGATCTGTTGATTGCAATCCAATTATTTACAATCCAGTAGGATGAAACAATGGATATATCAAAAGAATCTCATTTAACATGCTTACATTTGATACTCTCATGAAATATCAATATTGGAAGATTTTTTGTTCTGCAAGTCAATTAAGATGTGTGCAACTGGATCTGAACAGTTTAATGTTTTTGATGACATCCTAACTTTTCACAAATTGAAGTGGGAAATCTGCATCAGAATCTGCACAGATGGAGCCCCTTATATGTCTGGAGATAGGGCAGGCTTGAAAGCCGAAGTGTCTGAAATTGTTCCACTTATATCATGGATTCATCATATGATACACCACAAAGCCTTTGCAACTCAAAACATGGATCGGGAACTTACTGATGTTCTAAGTTGCTTTAAAATTGTGAACTTTATCAAGATGCATCCTACAAAGGCACATCTCTTTGCAATTCTTTGCGCAGAAATGGAAGTGGAGCATGCTGCTTTGTTGTTTCACACTGAAGTCAGGTGGCTATCCAGGGGGAAAGTGTTGCAATGCATTTATGAACTAAGAAATGAAGTTCAACTTGTTTTAGTGGATTTGCATTTCAGCAACACAGACACACTTTCTGATCCCCACGGGCTTGTGCTTTTGGCTTACCTTGATGATATTTTTGACAAACTGAATTCTCTAAATGTCTCGTTGCAAGTAGAGGAAAGTACTATTTTTGACAGGCACAAGAAGATATCTGCATTCAAGAGAAAGCTAGATCTCTGGTAAACAAAGATTGAAACTGGTTTAAGCAGTCCCTTTCCATTGTTAACTGATGCTACCATGAAACAGAATCTGAACTATTGAGTGTCGTGGAATCACTTGACTTCTCTCGGAGCCAGTTTGGATAAATATTTTCCCAAAGGAAATGCACCCCTGAATGACTGGATTATCCAACCTTTTGTAGCTTAGGCAGTGACCTTTTCCCATCTCTCAAATGACATTCAGGAGAAGCTGACTGAACTTCAGAGTGATAGGACACTGGAAATTCAATGTAAAAAACTGTGTTTGCAGGACTTTTGGTTGAAAGTAGGCTCAGAATATCCAGCTTTGTCAAAATGTGCGATCAAAGCTCTTTCACCGTTTGGTTCATCTTATTTGTGTGAGATTGGATTCTCTTCGCTGGCTGTGCTAAAGACAAAGTACCATTCGAGACTGGAAGTGGAGGACAACCTCAGAGTGACTGTTTCAAAAATCTCACCACAAATTGATAAACTGTCTGCAGAGAAACATGCACACCCTTCACGTTAGGTATCTGTGTATTTGAAACTTACAGGTGTAGGTCGTTTATTTTTAAAGTTCTGTTAAGGTCAATCTGTTAGGTTTATAAGTAGGCTATCAAGCATACTTTTGCGTGTGTCTATTTTTGTCTTGGTTGGGGGAAAGATGACCATAAAAGTTCGAAAACCACTGCCCTATACAGAGGTAGAATCACCTCCCTACTTCTTGAATATATGAACAAGGGAGTAGTAAGTAGGATTACATTAGCCCTTTTTGCCAAATCATTGCACTGGGAGCTCATGTTCAGTTGCTTGTCTACTATGACTCCTAAGTCCTTTACAGAGTCACTGCTTTCCAAGATATACATTACACTGCAGTTTTCTTTTAACAGTTAAAGGGGAAAAAAGCTAAAGATAATGGATACACAGAGGCTTTTTAAAAGGTTAAAAATCAGTCGAGCTTTCTTATGGTGATAAAATATAAGAAATGTGTAAACACATTTAAGAAAATAGGTAAATAAAGTGTCTGTGATGATTAAAAGTCATGGAGAAAAATAGAGCATTATCTAAAGCTAATACTGTTCTGTTTTGAGATCAATATATTCTCATTTATTTAAAAATTAACCATTGTCTATATATTTAAACATATATAGAAGCCTAGTTTGGAAAAAGGGGTTATCACACTTGAAAAGCTGAAATGACTAACTTGCAGCTATTTGAGGCATTACTCCACAGATTGCTTGATTTTAGGTTAGCCCTACAGGTACTTCAGCATGTATAATTTGTAATTCATTAATCTTGGGAGAGAATTATGAAACCACTTTGAGAAATAAATATAGACACTTTTAAGTGCAGCCTTTTACTAAGACATATTTGAGGGAATAAAGCATTCAAATGTCTTCCCCTTCCCTCCCCTCTCATGAATTACATTTAAAAAAAAAAAGTATTTAAAAGATGAATATTTTATATGTATCTGAAAATTAAAGTATGTTCTTAACTGGCTTTATTCCATTGTAAAATGAATATATATGGCTTTGCAGTAGAGAGAGTCCGCTTCAAGAGTCCATTAATGACAGGAAAAGTATCTATATTCTTTAGAAATATTCATTCAGAACAGATTTAATTAATATATTTACTTACAAACACATGTAGAATATTAAAACAAAGACAAAATCAAGAACTTTAAAAATACAAGGATGTTCCCACAATGTCGTTTTTGTTAAGCTGGGTCCAAGCTTCAAAATAGGGTCCAGAGTGTCTCCAAAGTTCAAGACTTTGATTCAGTTTATTAGTGCTAATTAGCACAATGCCAGACAGCATTGCAGCTCACATATCGTCTGTTTCTACTCCTAATAAAGGCAACGTGAATCTCCCATTAGCTTCAGTGGGAGCAGGACTTGCCCCGCAGTATTATAGTTTGAGTTCGCAACACTGCCTGTTAAAGTTGCCTGATGCTTTCCATCATAATGCTGTTTTCTGTTGCTTATAACTTTGCCAGACTTTAACTACCTGGGCTGAAATTTTCCATGCCAGGTGTTTGACCCCAGGCAAAACTATTTTGGAAAGTTTCAGTCAAAAAGCTTCAACCATTTCCAAGAATGAGGTTGGGAAACATATATGAGTGTTGCCATGTTAACAAAAAATCTTATAAACAGTTTTGTTGAGAAGTTCTAGTGTCCCCATTCTTTTGGGGGAGGGACTTGAAATTTGACTGGGGTTCCTTTTTTTATCAGGGATGTGCCTTTTGCTGTCCCCATGAAAATTTGGCCCAGTTATAGGCCTTTGAAAACTCTAATTTTGCATACCATCAGAAGAGACTTCTTAGAGTTTAGCTGCTAAGTTCCCTGATGATTCTGTATGCACTGAGCATGCTCAAAGATGTGACCACAGTGCACATGCACCATCCCCACAGAAATTTAGCATGCTCCAGCCCAAAGCTACAAGGCCTCAGCAGGATTTTCCCTGCAGCTGCAGGTACTGGAGGCTCAGGCCAGGGAACCTGTCTTTCCTGTGCTCTCAGTGACACTCTCCCAACCTTCTGGTACCCAGGAAGCATAGAAGAGGAAGGAGCCTAACTTAACGGAAGATGGGATGGGAGCTGTACCAGAGTTGTCGAGAGAGGAGTAGAAGGGGTAGAATACTGGGATTGGAGGGTAGGAGTGAGGGAAGAGAGAAACTGGACTTGGAGCATAAGGGAAAATTGGAACTGGCTTGGCATACTGACAGACTGGGAGCTGAAGTGGGAGACTGGAACTGGCTGATTTCCTATGTGATAGTGAGCACGTTTCTTACACCAAACTTTTCACAGGTGATCACTATGTGTGTTCCTCATCTTCTGGGTGCCCAGCTTAATGCCCTGGAGTCTGATTTGTCAAAACTTCAAAACAAGCTGTCCCCCAAAAAATTGCAATTTGTTTTTACTTTTTTTCCCCAACCAACGAGCATTGAGAGAGTGTGCGTGAGCGGGCGCAGGTACAAGAGAAAGAAATGCCACCAAATGGTAAAGTCATTAAATTAAGTTGAAATGTAATTAAAATGCATAGTTAAATCATCTCAGGTACAGATTGTGCATATAAAATGGAAATAAATGTCAAGTTCATTCAAGTAGATTCATAGATTCCAAAGCCAGAAGGGACAGCCATGATCATCTAGTCTGACCTCCGGTACAACACAGGCCACAGAACTTCCCCCCCAAATAATTCCTAGACCATATCATTTAGAAAAACATCCAATCCACCATGACCCTTGGTAAATAGTTCCAGTGGCTAACCACTATCACCATTAAAAATGTACACCTTATTTTCAGTCTAAATTTGTCATATTTTTCTGATTAAATTCTTCCTCCTGGTTGATTTGGCTCATAGCTGTTTTCAGCTTAGTGCAACTGGCCCCCTAAAGCATTAAGTATATATATTAGTGGCCCTGCCCATTATGAATGTGATCAAGTTGTGCTCACTGGTACTTAAGCTACCACTAGTTTTCAGTTCTGTGATCCATTCCTCTTTATTGGTTTAGACAAGGAGTGCACTTGGGAGCCAACAGAGAATGTTCACTCTTCTGCCTTGGTTCAGGTCTTTCACAGGAACCACCCTGAGAAACCTGGACCCATGCCACCCAGAGGGCGCCCCTAGGTGAGGGAGTAATGTCATGACCTATGAGACTCAAACCCAGGCCCCCAGGAGCAGCCATGCTTCATCCCTCCACTGTGGCAGCCTGCTGACCCAGGACCCATGAAGCTCAGCCCTGGTTTGAGACTCCACCTCTGACATCCAATTGGCAGAGCCCCAGATCAGCTGATTGGCCCGCTGACCCTACTTAAACCAGGAACAGGAAGCTGTCTGAACAACTGGGATCTACCCTGCTCTGGACTGTATACCTCCTGCTTCCCCGTCTTGACTTCCTAGCTACCTGATCTGGCTTGACTCCTGGCCACTGACTTGAGGTTCTGACCTCTGGTTTGTTTCTTGCCTCTGGCATCCTGACCTGGGGTGACTGGTTAAATATTTGTGGTTCTGATCTCCAGTTTGTCTGCTGCATCTGATTTCTCTGTATGCTGACCCAACTGACTCTTGACTTGTGAATGTTGACTCCAGCTCGGACCACTAGATCTGGCTGCCTACAACTCGGCCATGACAGATAGTGTAAATCATCCCACCAGGTTTCAGTAATACCAAACATATCGAATTTATGCTCGTAAATAAGCAATTACAATTCCTTTTGTTTGTTATCTGGATCCTAGCATTAGTGGATAGTCAATTCAAGAATTTCTTCTCATCATGTCCTTTGGTTCCTTGATTAATTTTGTTCTCAACATCTCAACTTTTTGCTGACTGCTCGTATCTTCCCTCTTTTTGACATCCCCTTTTGCTATTAGCTTAACTCCTGACTACTCTATCCAGCCTGTCCCCATTAGACTGGTTCCCATTCTGCTGAAGAGGAGGTTATTCAAACTATACAGCCCCCTTTCTCCATAGAAGGTGGACCAATGTTCCACAGAACCAAAACACTTCACTCTACACCACTTCCCTAGCTATTGGTTCACTTCCAGAATCTCATACCTTCTGTCTTCCTTTGCTCATGGATCAGGAAGAATCTCAGAGAAGATTGCTTGGATTTTCTTCTTCAGCATGCTTCCAAGTTTTCTGAAGTAATCTGTTTTCTGTGATATATCCCATGATGCAGTGTCATTGTGCCAATATGAATCATCACCAGTGGATCCTGGCCCATCAATGGCAGAAGCCTATCCAATTGTAGAGTGATATCTAGTATCTTGGCTCCAGTAAGGCAGCACACCACCCCGTTGTTTACCTGTCCCTTGCAGAATGTTTTCTCTATTCTTCTGAGTATTGAATCTCCAACAAGGATCATTTCTTTCTTCCTCAGATGTTTGGAGAACTCCTTGAGGGCAAGTTTGAGTTTCTTTCAGATTGGGCCAAGCTGCAATCCATAGTGTGTGGCCTGTACATATCTCCATTCCTTTGGACCTACTGGATTTTGAGAGGTGTCTAATTTCCACACAGAGGACCTGGTATCGATTTGAAACTTTTAATTGTGTAGAATTCCTTCTGCTTCTTTTCTTTCTGGTAGCCACAGCCTGCACATCCCCATCTGGCTTCAGCTGTATAGAAGGCCACCTTGACCTCTTGCCTCTGGTGAGTCTTATCTGACTTCCTCGCTCTCGAGTTCCTTGGTGGCCAGCTCCAGGCTTCCTTAAACCTGGGGTACTGGTGTTTTCTGAACCTGGCTATCTAGGAATTCTTCAGCTTTTCTGATTCTCAGTTTCATCTCAACTTGCACCTGCAATCGAAAAATCTTTTCCTCCAGCATAGCCACCAACTTACACATCATGCACAGGAAATACCTTCTGGCTTCATCCAGAAGAGAATGTGGCACACGTATTGCAGGTCACCACCACTCTTCCATTGCTGACTACCATATCACATCACATGTAGTGCTGAACCTGGAAGGAAATCCACACACTCAATCTCTAAACTCCCTCCAAAACTCTAGTTAGCTGCCTCTGTTAGCAGCTCTCAAGTTCACCTGGCTTTTTATACCAAAGCGTCCCTGGTAGCATAGCTCAACTATGCAGCACATACACAAAGAACAAACAAACAGTCAACTAAACAACCACAGGCAGACCAAAATACATCAGTCACCAGTGCTACAGAGAACCCATTTTGGAGTCCCCAGACTCCATTTTGTATTCTTGACCTCCATTTTGAATAAACAAGAGTCACTCCACCATTAGATGGAAGCTGCAGATCACATGGTGCTAAATATAGAATTGGTAGGAAAACCAAAGTGATGGGGGGATGTGACAGGGTCGGTAGCTCACCGCTGTGGCGCCTCCTCCTGGCCGCTTCGGGGAATTAGTTTTGCGCCAGTAGAGCGCCCTCTTTGGGTGGCGTTCCGTCTGTCGTCTCGCCTCTGTGGGGTGCACGGTCTGGTGTTGCTCCCGACGTCGGCGTCCTCTTCTGGAGCACTGCCCTCCGGCAGTGTCCCTCTGTCCAACCACACCCCCTTCCGGGGGGGGTTAAACAACAGCCCCACACCTTCAAGTCCGATCCTCTCCGTCTAGGATCCGGTGTGGTTCTGACCGGCCGCTCCCTGCGGCCCGTGGCTGTGCGTGGGGTAGCACAGCAAACAAAGGGGGAAAAAGGGGGGGGGGGGACTCAGGCCCGCCCACTACTCTGAGTCCCGGTCCAGAGGCCCTCGAGTGACAGTCTCACTGTCCTCCTTCTCCTTACTCCTCTGACTATCCCTCTGGACCGCTTCCCCCAACAGCCCTTCACTACGCTAGGCCTCCTCCTCCCAGGCCTGCCGCCTAGCAGGCTATGGAGTAGGGCCTTCTCCCACTCTCTGGCTGGACTGGCCTGCACTGCGCTGTCCGAGGTGCTGGCCTCCCAGCTCTAGAGACAGACCTTCCCCTCTGAAGGCCTGGGACAGACTGACTGCTCCTGCTCTGGGCAGTCTCTTATATGGCTGAGGCGGGCCCTGATTGGCTGGCCCCAATCTGTGTTCTGATTGGCCCTCTGTAAGCCCTTCCCTGATTGGTTGGGCGGCTGCGCAGGCGCCTAGACCTGCTGTAGCCCACCCTCTCTGAGTGTGGGCAATCGCCCCACCACACACCCTCCCCCTTAAGAACCTTCCCGGGGGGGGGCATCCTAGTCGGCCTAAGGTTCAGGAGCTCGGATCTTAGCCTTTATCCCACAGTGTCTCGGCTTACCGGCTCACAGTCCAGAAACATAGCCCTTGTCACGGAAATTAGTCTTTGCTACCAGGCAACCCGGCTTATCCGCTGCCTCAGCGGGGGGATCCCACCGAAACACGCTGAGGCTTACCAGGTCCGACGTACCAGTCTGTCGATTCCCTGAAGCTGTCTCTTATCCGTTCAGCTGCCGGAGTGTCCCACGGGTCCCCTGATTCTCCACGGGTCTCGTGGTCCACCGCCTCGGCTGGTCCCTCCCACAGTGAGGCTCCCTCTCGACCTGGAGAAGTCACAGTCCCTAGCGGTTCCAGGAGTGTGGGCTGGTCCTCCACCGGGGCTTCCCGCAAGGGTTCTTCTCCCACGACCGTCTGCCTAGGCTGGGGTATGCTCCCTCTTTTCACGCTCTCCGTGCATTTGGGACACACCCCGTACGACCGTGACGGATCCTCTGCCGTCAGGGCTGACTGTCTAGGACCTCGGCAGTTGGATGGGGGCTTGGCTGCCCCCTCGCAGACCACCCCCTTCGCTACAGATACCCCTCCCTGATCCGATTCTTCGCCCTCCTCCCCTAGCCTGGAGAAGAAATCGGCATTAGTATGGGCCTTACCCGGTCGGTGGAGCACCTGGAAGTCGTAAGGCTGAAGGGCGAGGTACCACCGCATAATTCTAGCATTTGTGTCTTTCATGCTGTGGATCCATCGCAAAGGGGCGTGATCTGTGATTAATTTAAAACTATTCCCTAGCAGATAGTAACGGAGGGCGTCGATAGCCCACCGCACCGCCAGGGCCTCTTTCTCTATTGTTGAGAAGTGTCTTTCTCGGGGGAACAGCTTCCGACTCAAATACAGTATGGGGTGTTCCTCCCCGTCTACTTCCTGGGAGAGTACTGCACCTAGGCCGACTTCTGAAGCGTCTGTTTGTAGAATAAACTCCTTCGTGAAGTCGGGGTGCCGTAGTACTGGTTCTTGAGTGAGCCGTTCCTTGAGCGTGTTAAAGGCTCGCTCGCACTGCGTAGTCCACTGTACCTGTCGAGGCTGGGAGTTCTTCGTTAGGTCTGACAGGGGGGCGGCTATAGATGCAAAGTCTGGTACGAAACGACGATAGTACCCAGCTAATCCCAAGAACTGACGCACTTGTTTCTTCGTCGTGGGGGTGGGTACATCTCTGAGGGCTTGTACCTTGCTAATCAGGGGTGTTAGTTTCCCCCCTCCTACTGTGTATCCCAGGTAGGTCACTTCTTCTTGGCCTAAGTGACATTTCGCCGGGTTAGCTGTCAGGCCGGCCGCTCTGAGGGCTTGTAGCACTGCTGCCAGGTGGTGTAAATGGCTCTCCCAGTCAAGGCTATAAACCACGATATCGTCGATGTACGCCGCCGCGTATTGGTCGTGGGGCTGGAGTACCTTGTTCATCAGACGTTGGAACGTGGCTGCTGCTCCGTGCAAGCCGAACGGCATGGTTACGAACTGGAAGAGGCCGAAGGGCGTAGGGAAGGCCGTCTTCGCTCGGGAGTTTGGCGTCAGTGGGATCTGCCAATATCCTTTAGTTAAATCTAAAGTTGACAGGTACTTGGCTCCTCCGAGGCGCTCTAACAGTTCATCCACTCTCGGCATTGGATAGGCATCAAAACGAGAGATAGCGTTGACCTTTCTGAAGTCGATGCAAAACCGGGTCGCCCCATCTGGCTTCGGTACTAAGACGATAGGGCTTCGCCACTCGCTCGTCGATTCTTCTACCACTCCCATCTCCAACATCGTCTCCACCTCCCGCCGGACGGTGTCCCACATTTTCTTGGGTAACGGTCGATGGTTGTCAGTCACTCTCTTCCCGGGGTCTGTGGCAATATGATGACTCATTAGGGTCGTCCGGCCCGGGCGGGCCGATAAGACATCTGAAAACTTCTCCAGCATCTGTTGCAGTTGCCCTCTCTGTCTGGGGTCGAGGCCTGACCCCACCACAGCCGGTCCGGGGTCGGGAAGATCTCCTGCTAGGGGTCCAAGTTCCGACTCTGGGGTGGACGGGCCGATGAACATGGCTTCCCGGGCCTTCCAGGCCTTTAGGAGATTAATATGGTAAATACGGGTCTCTTTGCGTCGACCAGGCAGTCTGACCTCGTAATCGACTGGTCCCACTCGTCGGATCACTTCGTAGGGACCCTGACATTTGGCCAGGAGCTTCGACTCGGACGAGGGCAGCAGCAGCAACACCCTATCGCCTGGGGCGAACTTCCTCCCTCTGGCCCTTCGATTATAGAGGCGCTCCTGACCTGCCTGGGCCCGTTCCAGGTTTTCACGGGCGAAGGCCCCTAACGTTTGGAGTCGCTCCCGGAGCTGTAGTACGTAGTGTGTGGTCCCAAGGACCCGTGTTTCCTGTGCTTCCCACTCCTCTTTCAGGAGGTCCAGTATTCCTCTGGGCTGCCTGCCGTATAGGAGCTCGAAGGGCGAGAACCCCGTCGAGGCCTGTGGTACCTCTCTTATTGCGAACAACAGGGCCGGCAACAAGGTGTCCCAATGTGAGGGGTCCTCCTCCACAAACTTCCGCAACATGGCTTTTAGTGTACCGTTGAACCGCTCTACCAAGCCATCGGTCTGCGGGTGGTACACCGATGTCCGGAGGGTCCGGATATGGAGGAGGCGACATAGCTCAGCTATTAACTTGGAGGACACATTGGTGCCCTGGTCTGTCAATATTTCACCGGGTATCCCCACCCGGGCGAAAATCTTTACCAGTTCACCCGCAATGGTCGGTGCCGTCGCTGTCTTTAGGGGAACGGCTTCGGGATAGCGTGTGGCGTAGTCCACGACTACTAGTATAAAGTGGTTCCCTGTCTTGCTTCGCTCAAGGGGGCCGACGAGGTCCATCCCGATCCGTTCAAAGGGTACCCCCACGACTGGCATGGGTACCAGGGGTGCAGGAGCTACCCCTTTCGGTCCGGCTCGCTGGCATTCTGGGCACGAGGCGCAAAAGTCTGCCACTTCCCGGTGGATGCCTGGCCAGAAAAACCGGCGGGCCACCCTCTGTAGGGTCTTCTCGCGTCCGAGGTGTCCAGCCCAAGGGTTCGCGTGGGCTAAGTGGAGGAGACCGGCTCGCAGTCTCCGGGGGACCAACAGCTGACGGAACGTCTCCCGGGTCTGGGGTTCCTGCGCTATTCGGTACAGGCGATCCTGCCATACCTCAAAGCGGGGGCCCTGCGGAATCCGTTGCGTCCCGTCCCCCTCAATGACCGGGTTGGTGGCTTGCTCCCAGGCTCGGCTTAAGGTTGGGTCTTCCCGTTGCTCACGTAAGAAGTCCCCGTCGCGCTCTAACTCTACCCGGGCGTCCTCCACCGAACGGGGTCTGTCTCCCGGACAACTCGCAGGGGTCTCCGCCGTCGAGGAGGTCCCCTCGCCGGGGTCATCGCTTAGCCTGCTCCCAAGCAGCCCCGTTCCCGGTGCTATAGTCCTATCCGGTCGGGGCTTGGGTGGCTGATATCTTAGGAGGACCTCTCCGAAGCCGGGCCAATCTCGCCCCAACACCACCGGGTAGGCCAGCCTAGGGGCCACTCCTACTCGGAGACCCTCCTCTCGGCCGCCTACTCCCATCTTGACCCAGGCTGTGGGATACTGGCAGATGTCCCCATGCACACACTGTAGGTAGATCGGGGGTCCCGAAAGATTGAGATTTGGGACGAGCCCCTCTCGTATGAGGGTCTGACTACACCCCGAATCTACGAGGGCATTGGTGGGGTTCCCTTCCACCCGGACCGGGACTATCAACTTTCCTGCCCCTCTCTTCCGGGCCCGTTGTCCGGCCATCCAGGCCTGCCCGTAGCTGCAGTCCATAAAAGGGCAATCTCGACGGAAATGTCCTTCTTGACCGCAGTCCCAGCACCTCTCTCGGGTCTCGGCCGTGCTTGTGCCTCCTCCGGGGGGGCCTGTTCGCTCAGGGGGCTGTCGCTCCCTCCGAGTCGTCCCCAGTAGTAACTTGGGTCGGGGTTCAGGGTTGGGAGGCCTCGGACGCCCATGGCTGTGGCCTGCCAGTGGTTCGGAGGCTCCCGCCCCACGAGAGTTTACCTTCTCTGCACCGCCCTTGCGACCAAGGCTTCCAGCCGCTCGGGGTGGCGCCTCCGCCCCCTCTGCCGACAAGTAATCCTCCATTAAGGCCACTGCTGCGGGGAGGGTGGCCGGTCGATGCCGTCGCACCCAGGCCCTCCCTCCCGGGGGTAGGATCTGGGTGAACTGCTCTAAGGCTACCAGCTCCGCCACCTGGGGTCCCGTCAGGCCCTCTGGGTCCAACCATCTCCAGCAGTGGTCCCGGATGCGTTGGGCCACGGCGCGGGGTCGGGCTCCCGGAGGATATTGTTCTTTACGGAGACGCTGTCGGTAGGTCTCTGGGCTAATGCCGGTATGGTCTAGGATGGCCGCCTTGACTCGGGCATACTTGAGTGCTTCCCGGGGGTCGAGGCTCCGATATGCGGCCTGAGCCTGCCCCGTCAAATAAGGGGCTAGTAACGTGGCCCAATGTTCTGAGGGCCACCGGGCAGCAGTCGCCACCCGCTCGAATGTGACCAGATAGGCCTCTGGGTCATCCTCGGGCCCCATCTTGGTGAGGCGTATTGGTAGGGCCTCTGGGGT
This sequence comes from Chrysemys picta bellii, assembly GCF_011386835.1. Taxonomy (NCBI): domain Eukaryota; kingdom Metazoa; phylum Chordata; order Testudines; family Emydidae; genus Chrysemys; species Chrysemys picta. Next base: position 75,198,374 of record NC_088791.1, read on the forward strand.
ATCCCCCAGTCCGGTTCCCATGGGGGCGGCAGGGGTGCCTCCTGCCGGCCGTAACAGTGCGGCCATCTGTTGCACCAAATGTTCCTGCTGCACCCGCTGCTGGGTGGCCAACTCTCGGAGGAGCTGCTGCTGATTCTCTTGGTGCTGAGTCATCAGCAGCTGCTGCTGAGTGGTCATCTGTTGCAGCATTTGCATCTGCTGCTGGTGCTGCTGGGCCGACTGCTCTTGCTGCTTCTCTAGCAGCCATTTTAATAACTTCTCAGCCTCCATGTTGGGGTTCAGCGGGTTACTCCCGGTTCAATCCCCTCACTCTGGACCCCTTTGGTGGGTCCGGGTCTGTACCCACAATCTGGGTCGACCGTCTGTCTGCGCAAGACACTGCTCTGGGCAATAGTCCGCAGTCTTGGCGCTGGCCCCTCGTATCAGGGGCGGACCGCTATGCCCGCATTCTCCACCACGTGTGACAGGGTCGGTAGCTCACCGCTGTGGCGCCTCCTCCTGGCCGCTTCGGGGAATTAGTTTTGCGCCAGTAGAGCGCCCTCTTTGGGTGGCGTTCCGTCTGTCGTCTCGCCTCTGTGGGGTGCACGGTCTGGTGTTGCTCCCGACGTCGGCGTCCTCTTCTGGAGCACTGCCCTCCGGCAGTGTCCCTCTGTCCAACCACACCCCCTTCCGGGGGGGGTTAAACAACAGCCCCACACCTTCAAGTCCGATCCTCTCCGTCTAGGATCCGGTGTGGTTCTGACCGGCCGCTCCCTGCGGCCCGTGGCTGTGCGTGGGGTAGCACAGCAAACAAAGGGGGAAAAAGGGGGGGGGGACTCAGGCCCGCCCACTACTCTGAGTCCCGGTCCAGAGGCCCTCGAGTGACAGTCTCACTGTCCTCCTTCTCCTTACTCCTCTGACTATCCCTCTGGACCGCTTCCCCCAACAGCCCTTCACTACGCTAGGCCTCCTCCTCCCAGGCCTGCCGCCTAGCAGGCTATGGAGTAGGGCCTTCTCCCACTCTCTGGCTGGACTGGCCTGCACTGCGCTGTCCGAGGTGCTGGCCTCCCAGCTCTGGAGACAGACCTTCCCCTCTGAAGGCCTGGGACAGACTGACTGCTCCTGCTCTGGGCAGTCTCTTATATGGCTGAGGCGGGCCCTGATTGGCTGGCCCCAATCTGTGTTCTGATTGGCCCTCTGTAAGCCCTTCCCTGATTGGTTGGGCGGCTGCGCAGGCGCCTAGACCTGCTGTAGCCCACCCTCTCTGAGTGTGGGCAATCGCCCCACCACAGGGGAAAAGGTGATAGCAACAATGATTCAGCCGATCATAACGCTGTGAGGTAAATAATGGTTGCAAGTCTAAAAACAGAACTGGCAGTTAGTAAAAGAAGGTAAACAAGTAGGATGGTGTCATGTAAAAATAGAATTGAAAAACAGTATAAAGATCAATGTGTTAGTTGACAGCTAACAATTAAGAAGACAGGTTGAGGAGACAGCTGAGAAGAGAGAGAGAGAAAGGAATTCTGAGAGAGCGCACAGGGGGGACAGTGCAGCATAGTCATCAGAGTAAGTCTGTCAGGCAAAGTTATAGCTATAGCTATAGCCACTGCTATAGTATAGTGTTAATGTATATATGGGTGTGGGGGAGGGAAGGGGGTTAATAAAGATGAATATGTGTGTTGATTGTCAGAGGAATGTATATATGTAAGACCTTAAGAACTGCTGTCAGCGAATTGTGGAAGACTGGCCATCTGAAGCAGGGCGCACCATTTAACATTGTTTCAACCATAAGGCAATATGGTTTGGAGTGCTCTTTAACTTATTATAAGGGATTTGTGTTTTAGATTATTATTGTGACAGGAATTGTTGTTTGTACCATTAAAAGGGTGCCTTGTTCTGGAACACTGCTTGTGTCAATCACTTATTGGAAGGTTGTCTCCGTGTCTCCTAAGGGTAACAGGTCTGAGCTGTGCTGTGGAGTTTCTGAAACAGGGAATCCCTGGCAAGCCCAACATATTCCTTGGCCACCCTGAAAACCCATACTTGATGAGAACAGATTAATGTGGTCATAACAGGTGGACTGTTTTAGGAGAACCTTTGATAAACCTGGGAGGGGACAATGGGTAGGCTATTCTGGTGGTACCCTAAATCTGTTTTTGAGATAACAACCACGTCCCTCTACCTCCAAGAACAGAGTCTACAGCTATTCTCCCCAAAACTCTCTTGTTAGATGCCTCTGTTCCCATAACGCAAATCTATATAACAGCATGTTTCAATTGTGTAAAGTTATTAGTTTACATCTGATAGTGAATTGAAAACAAATTACAAATACAGCTTGAAGCACATTGGAGATTGAAACAAATCATATTTTTTTCAAAATATACTTTGACTTCATTTCTGTTCTGTTTTTCCCCAATCATTAACAAGCAAATGTTTCCTATGAAAATGTAATTATAAAATATGTCACTATAATCTTTTGTACCCCACTACCATTGTAAGAAAGAGCAAAAACTAATCTACAACTATAGAGGATATATTAATCATACAGAAACATCTCATCTTAAATATTTAAACATGTTTGCAACCATCTTGCTAGTGGTTTCTTCCTTTACAAAACAAGATATTAAAAAAACCCACAAACCCATTAATATGGTAAAATAAAAAGAGTCACTACAATTCTCAAAGCTGTGTTAAATTGAAAGTGAATATTCACACAAGCAAAACCTTGTTAGATATATGTTAAAATACAGCTTTTAATATTTGGATTTACAAAAACAAAATATATTTTTACATATTCAGTACTCCTCCCAAAAGATTATACTGTATATCAGCGGTTCGCAACCAGAGGTATGGGTACCCGTTGGGGTATGCAGAGATCTTCCAGGGGGTAAATCAGCTCATCTAACTTAGTGTTTCTCAATCTGGGAGTCGTGAGCCCCGGGGGGGGGTCATGGGACAGGTTTAGGGGATTTGCAAGTGCAGGGCTGGTGTTAGGAGGTAGCAAGCAGGGAAATTGCCTGGGCCCCCACAAAGCTAAGTTACATGCTTCAGCCCCAAGTGGCGGGGGTTGGGCTTCAGACTCCTGAAAGGGGTACAGTAGTCTGGAAAGGTTGAGAACCCCTACTGTATATTAACGGTATAGATAGGTTATAATGGGTTAATAAATGATTACCTGATGTTTTAATAAGTGCTACAGATTATTACAAAGTTCAACAGGTTGCTTATAACTATGGCTTATAACCTTCTGTATCTCCTTCGTCTGATGTGCTTATAGCTATCTATAACATACTACTCATGTCTGTAACACACTTATAACAGCTATTACTTATTTGTAAATAGTTTATAAAGGATTAATAAGTGTTCTCTTAATATAAAGTGTGACTTCTAAAAGTGCCATGAATTTCACATAGGTATATGGGTCTTAGAGTCTTCATTACACATTTACCCACATAATCAAGTGGTTGTTGTCAGGAAGCAGGCCCTATAAATACACATTTTGCACATTCCTGAAAATACCACAAGGAGACTTAGGTAACTACAATACTGACTGTGATGACAGAAAGGGTCTGTCCAACCGAACAGTGTCAAACAGAACTGTGTCTTAAGTCCCAGTTACTACCCAGTTGACTCTAGCCAGAAGCAGCAGGAGCAGCCAAAGCAGGGACTGCTACACTGGGTGTGTGTGGGTAAAATGTAGCTCCGATGGTGCCACCCTTCCCCCTATTTTGGACATTCAGAGAACTTTCTATAGTTTTGACTGAACCTTTTCTGCTCTGTGCTGATAATAAATAACAACAACAATAATAATAATAATGAATAGTTGTCCCCTGAATCATTTACTTTCTACAATATAAATAGGACCTTCACCATGCCCCCATGTAGTGACTGGATGCCACCGTATGGCTGTGCAAATTAGGTTGACGTAAATGCCATTTCAAATTAGAACTTATTTTCTATGAATATTCTACATGGTGGCTTTAAAAAACAGAGGTCTGGCAAACATTCCTAGCAGTAATGTTAGAATTGTTAGAATGTTTTCAGAAAGCAAATTCAAAAAAGGCATGAACACAGGCAAATAAATATGCTTAATATGTGAACAAACACAAAAAATAATGCACAATATCTATCTAGTGCTATAGAAAATGAAAAAGCAAAAATTAAGGAGTGCAAATGAAATGCAATGGGTGAAATCCTGGCCACACTGAACTAATGGTAAAATTCCCATTGATTCCAATGGGGTCAGAATTTCACCCAGTATCGGCAAATATCAACATTATGTCTTGTATCTTATCACGTATTAAATGCATAAAAGCAAGAACATTAAAACCAGCATTCTAGTTATCACTATTTTGAAAATACACTGATTTCCACTTGGAACCTATTTGCTGAAAAATTTAAAATTAGGTCATTCTTAAACTTAATTTAAAGTATTAAAATCTAAAATAAATAAACTAAATTCTGATTAATCATCTATAAATGTAGAACAAATAAGTGTATTCTGTTCCTAACATCTGTCATATCTATGCCAGAGGTATTACAGGCTTCTAGCGACTAAGGGATCCTACAGAATTTTTCCTCCAGTAATTGCTATTTTAAGGCACGACGCTACATGGACTGAACATCTCTGACATACATATATAAATCATTTAAATTAATATGGTGGAACACTTTTTCTAGGAAAGCTTTGAGCCGGAAAACAAATGGCCCAAAGCTTTATAAGAAACACTAAAAGCTTATCAGCAATACTCCAAGGATAGATAGCTTGCAAAAGGCAAAAAGTTGTACACAATTTATTACCAGTTATGAAAATACCTACAGCTAAAATTCACTAAAGGGCTATACCAATAGACTTCAGTCCAGAAAAGTCTTCAAAAAGTGCTTCGATTCCCCTGACGTACATATCTTTAAGTGCACCACTTCTTTAAAAAAAGAAAGTGGCGTACGGTAAGATCAAGAAACTTTAATGAGGTGCAAATTGACGCCTAGACACAAGCAAAAATTAGTAATAATTAAGCTTCTATATGAAGTGCTGGGTTTGTGAGGGAGGTCCTTGAGAGGCAGCCTCATGGCTGTGTTCCCCGGTGACTGAGCCAACAGAATCCTCCCCTCATTAGATGAAGGGATTTTAGGACGCCCTTATGCCATTCTGGCCCTTTCACCTGGTAAACAGGGGCCAAAGATCTCACCCCAAGGTACTGATCTACAGACTCCTTCCCGAAGCATTATGCTAAACTTTCTCCCGAAACCTAAGTTATTCAGGGCTTTTCTACACTGGCACGTTTCTGCGCAGTAAAGCAGCTTTTTGCACTCAAACTGCAGACGTGTACACACTGCCAAGCCACTCCGTGCACAGAAACTCCTCAGTTGCACCGCTGCAAAAAAACCACCTCGAAGAGAGTCATAAGGCTATTTGTGCAGAGGCTTCTGCACTCTATTGCCAGTGTGAACACTTGATTGCTTTCTGCGCTCTAATTGGCTTCCGGAGCTGTCCCATAATGCCTCAAGTGACCGTTCTACTCATTGTTTTGAACTCAGCTGCCCTGGAGACATGCGCCCCTCCCCTTTCAAAGCACCATTTCTGACCGCTTTTGCCTGCTGTGCTGATCTGCTCCGGGACTGTGGAATGCCTTGCCTCAGGACTGGTTGCTTCCTATCACTGTCTGAACTTACAAGACAGCATGCTGACACACTCTGTCCCCCAAAACACACTGTCTCTCTCCCCCCCTCCATACACACACACACACACACACAGACTCTCTCTCCCCCCGCCATTTCAGTTGAAAAGCAGCTGGCAACGTAGTAGGATGCCCATGGAACAATGGGATGGGGAAACCTGCATCATGTGACTCTGTACCTGCCCCATGAGGCATTGCAAACCCTTGTGTAGTGGGGTGAATGCCCACTCCAGCCCTGAAGGGGTTGGGAAAGCCCTGCAGAGGGCTGGGGCTGTGTAAAGGGGCAAAACCCCGTCTGATTGGGGAAGTGGCTGCAGTTGGGGCCATGCCCCAAACTGAGCCACTTAGCCTTATAAGAAGGCCAGGACAGCCAGAAGCTGAGGAGTCTCCCTCTGACAGGAGAGAGAGACAGGCCTGGCTGTAGGGAGCTGACCTGGAGACCTAGAGTGAGGCAGGGCTGGGGAAAGGCCTTGGGGGCTGAGAAGCCCTAGGCCAGCAACTCCCCAGGCTGCAGGGCCTGATCCTAGGCCCATATAGGTATTGGGGTTGCAGAGGGGCAACCTGAGGGTGGGTAAAGGCAGCCAGTCCAAACCCCTTGTTGCCTGTGATGATTGGCTGATAGACTGCAGTCTGCCCCAGGGCGTGGGGGCTAGATGGTGACTGGCAGTAGCCATAACTGAGGTGACAGTGGGATAGGGGGTGGGGGTTCCCCTGGGTGGGGAGACCCAGAGAGAGAGTGGGGTACTGCCAGGGGGGCAGCACCCAAGCCAAGGGCACCGGAGTCCGGGAGGGACACGGGAGCCAAGGACAGGTAGGACATCTGGCCTGCAGAGAGTGCTCCGGATGCTGGGTGAGCTAATTCCCGAAATGACCAGCAGGAGGCGCCACAGGGGTGAGTCCGTGCCTGATTACACCTTCCCAAAGCACCATTCGGCTAGTGCACAGTGGGATAGCTACCACAATGCACTGCTGTCTTTGCCGTTGCAAGAGCTGCTAATGTGGATGCACTCCAGTGTCAGAAGGAGCACAGTGTGGACATGCAACAGTGATTTAATTCCAACATTTTAATAAGTGGTATAACTTGTGGTGCAGAAACTTGTCAGTGTAGACATACCCTCAGTTATTATGATATATCACAGATGTGGACAAATCTTTGAGGAAGATATCAATGTATTGGAGCTGAATAAATATTTAAATACCTTCTGAGAGAGTCCACACAAAATGCTTTAGAAGTCAAGTTCTGTAGAGCAAAATATGGTAAGTAAATGGTAAATTCAGCATCTAGGCCTTTCTGTTCAGCTCCCAGAGTGCTTCTGTTTTGCCTCAGAAAGTGAACAATTTGTTTCCATGTATCACCCTTGGTTTGGCAGGGGATAAGAAAAATCCTATGACTTTCAGAAACAGCTTCTTCAGCTCTGTGATGGCATGTGCCCCCTCCACCCCTGGGGAATTGATCAAAAGGTTAATCTGCTTCTCTACAAAAGGACCACAACTGCCTGCCATTATTGCAGAGATCTGCAAAGTAGGGCTGGATTAACTGAGGAGCATCAGACTCTCTCTAGTCTCTACTAGAATAAGCAAAGCTAAAATGAGGATGTGCAATTGCACACAGAGACCATCTTCAACAGTAGATAGGTCTGTCCGTTCCCAACCATAATCCCACAGTATGCTCAAAGCATTACTGATTATTATGACTGGCACACAGAGACAGTCAGAGTGATAATGATGATCCATAAATAGTAAGTCAGGCAGCAGCAATAGACTTAGAACCAACATCCAGGACCCCAGGCAGGACCTCACTTTTATTAATGTGCAGCCAAATCATTGCTGAATCTGTCTTCAGAAAAGTGCTGCTTATAAGAGACTTTTTTTCATGTTCATAATTAAAGGAATATGAACCAATTGATGCATGTGTATTTCAGCTAAAACATGTGAATTTGAGGAACTGTGTGACTATTAAAAGACAGGCTTTTACAACAGAATACGTGAAATACAAAATGATTGAGCAAGGTACAGGCTGCTTCAGCTAATTTAACTTTAATGAACCATAGACCTTTGTTGAGCCAGTGAAACTGGAAACATAACAGATTCAGGCTCTAAGAAATCCACTACAGAATGAGCCGCTGGCCCTTGTGGCATCTTTTCAAAAAGACAAAATGAAAAGCAAAAGGTAACCAAAATCCTGTAGCAACCAAAAATGTGTTATAATAAACTAATATTCCTACCCCCCGGGCATGGTTGAGAACATGAGCCACAAATTGCCTGGACAAATGTGATAAATACAATGGGGAAACTGATACTTGGTTATGTCATACAGTTAAAACTAAGAGTGTTTACCATTTGGAGAACAGTAATGCAGTGACACATCAAGATGTGTCTTTTAAAATGAATACTCAGGCACATTTCAGTGACATTCCAAAATGGTATAAGTGTGTGTACATGACTCTTATATATAACACTACCACTAAAAAAAAGTGTGCTGTACTCTAAAGAAAATCTTGTTTAATAGAAATCATAGAAAGGTGGGCTGGAAGGGACCTCAAAAGGTCAACAAGTCCAGCCCCCAGGGCTGTGGCAAGACCTAGTAAACCTAGACCATCCTTGTTAGGAGTTCATTCAACATGTTTTTAAAAACTTCTAATGATAGCAATTCCACAACCTCCCTTCGAAGCCTATTCCAGATGTTAACTACTATAGTTAGGAAGTTTTCCTAATATCTAACCTAAATCTCTTTTGCTGCAGATTGAACCCATTACTTCTTGTACTACCTTCAGTGGCCATATAGAACAATTGATCCCTGTACTCTTTAGAACAGCCAGTAACATATTTGAACACTGTTATCAGATCTCCCCTCAGTCTTCTTTTCTCAAGATTAAACACACCCAATTTTTTTAACCTTTCCTCATAGGTCAGGTTTTCTAAACTTCATTTTTTGTTGCTCTCCTCTGGACTATCTCCAGCTTGTCCACATGTTTCTTAAATTGTTGCATCCTGAATTGGACATAGTACTGTAGCTGAGGCTTCACCAGTGCCCAGTAGAGCGGGACAGTTACCTCCCGTGTCTTACATACAACACTCCTGTTAATACACTTTAGAATGATATTAGGTTTTTTAGTAGCTGTATCACATTGTTGACTCAGATTCATAAGAATGGCCATTCTGGGTGAGACCAAAGGTTCATCTAGCCCAGTATCTTGTCTTCCAACAGTGACCAATGCCAGGAGCCCCAGAGGGAATGAACAAAACAGGTAATCATCAAGTAATCCATCCCCTGTTGTCCATTTCCAGCTTCATAGATTCATAGATTTTAGGACTGGAAGGGACCTCAAGAGGTCATCGAGTCCAGTCCCCTGCCCTCATGGCAGGACCAAATACTGTCTAGACCATCCCTGATAGACATTTATCTAACCTACTCTTAAATATCTCCAGAGTTGGCAAACAGAAGCTAGGGACACCATCCCTGCCCATCCTGGCTAATAGCCATTGATGGACCTATCCTCCATGGACTTATCTAGTTCTTTTTTGAACCCTGTTATAGTCTTGGCCTTCACAACATCCTCTGGCAAGGGGTTCCACAGGTTGACTGTGTGTTGTGTGAAATACTTCCTTTTCTTTGTTTTAAATCTGCTGCCTATTAATTTCATTTGGTGACCCCTAGTTCTTGTGTTATGAGAGGAGTAAATAATGCTTTCTTATTTACTTTCTCCACACCAGTCATAATTTTATAAATCTCTACCATATCCCCCCTTAGTCGTCTCTTTTCCAAGTTGAAAAGTCCCAGTCTTATTAATCTCTCCTCATATGGCAGCAATTCCATACCCCTAATCATTTTGTTGCCCTTTTCTGAACATTTTCCAATTCCAATATCTCTTCTGACATGGAGCGACCACATCTGCACGCAGTATTCAAGATGTGGGCGTACCATGAATGTATATAGAGGCAATATAATCTTTTCTGTCTTATTACCTATCCCTTTCTTAATGATTCCCAACATTCTGTTCTCTTTTTTGGACTGGTAAGATCTCTTTCTTGAGTGGTAACAACTAATTTAGACCCCATCATTTTATATGTATAGTTGGGATTATGGTTTCCAATGTGCATTACTTTTCATTTATCAACATTGAATTTCATCTGCCATTTTGTTGCCCAGTCACCCAGTTTTGAGAAATCCTTTTGTAGATCTTCACAGTCTGCCTGGGACATAACTATCTTGAGTAGTTTTGTATCATCCGCAAATTTTGCCACCTCACTGTTTACCCCTTTTTCCAGATCATTTATGAATATGTTGAATAGGACTGGACCCAGTACAGACCCCTGGGGAACACCACTATTTACCTCTCTCCATTCTGAAAACTAACCATTTATCCCCTACCCTTTGTTTCCTATCTTTTAACCAGTTACCAATCCATAAGAGGACCTTCCCTGTTATCCCATGACAGCTTACCTTGCTTAAGAGCCTCTGGTGAGGGATCTTGTCAAAGGATTTCTGAAAATCTAAGTACACTATATCCACTGGATCCCCCTTGTCCACATGCTTGTTGACCCCCTCAAAGAATTCTAGTCAACCATGTTGACTCTTCCCCAACAAATTATGTTCCTCTATATGTCTGACAATTTTGTTCTTTACTATAGTTTCAACCAGTTTACCTGTAATTGCTGGGATCACCTCTGGAGCCTATTTTAAAAATTGGTGTCACATTAGCTATCCTCCAGTTATTTGGTTCAGAAGCTGATTTAAATGATAGGTTAAAAACTTCAGTTAGTAGTTCTGCAATTTCACATTTGAGTTCCTTCAGAACTCTTGGGTGAATACCATCTGGTTCCAAAACCTACTCTAATGACACCTCAATCTGGGATAGTTCCTCAGATTTGTCACCTAAAAAGAATGGCTCAGGTTTGGGAATCTCCCTCACACCCTCAGCCGTGAAGACCGATGCAAAGAATTCATTTAGTCTCTCCACAATGGCCTTATCCTTGAGTGCTTTAGCATCTTGATCGTCCAGTGCCCCCACTGGTTGTTTAGCAGGCTTCCTGCTTCTGATGTACTTAAAAATGTTTTTGCTATTTCTTTTTGAATCTTTGGCTAGCTGTCCTTCAAATTCTTTTTTGGCCTTCCTAATTATATTTTTATACTTCATTTGCCAGAGTTTATGCTCCTTTCTATTTTCCTCACTAGAATTTAAATTCCACTTTTTAAAGGATGCCTTTTTGCCTCTCGCTGCTTCTTTTAAGTTGTAGTTTAGCCACAGTGGCACTTTTTTGGTTCTCTTACTATGTTTTTAAATTTGGGATATACATTTAAGTTGAGCCTCTATTATGCTGTCTTTAAAAAATTTCCATGCAACTTTCAGAGATTTCACTTTTGGCACTGTACCTTTTAATTTCTGTTTAACTAACTTCCTCATTTTTGTGTAGTCCCCCTGCTGCAGTGTTGGGCTGCTGTGGTGTTTACCCCTCCACAGGAATTTTAAATTTTATTATATTATGGTCACTATTACCAATTGGTCCAGCTATATTAATCTCTTGTACCAGATCCTGTGCTCCACTTAGGACTAAATCAAGAATTGCCTCTCCTCTTGTAGATTCCAGGACCAGCTGCTCCAAGAAGAAGTCATTTAAGGTGTCAAGAAACTTTGTCTCTGCATCCCATCCTGAGGTGATATGTACCTAGTCAATATGGGGATCGTTGAAATACCGCATTATTATTGAGTTTTTTATTTTAATAGCCTCTCTAATCTCCCTGAGCATTTCACAGTTACTATCATCATCCTGGTCAGGTGGTCAGTAATATATTCCGGTTATTCTTATTATTAGAGCATGGAATTACTCTCCATAGAGATTCTATGGTACAGTTTGGTTTATTTAAGATTTTTACTTCATTTGATTCTACACTTTCTTTCACATATAGTCCCACTCCCCAACCAGCATGACCTGTTCTGTCCTTCCAGTATATTTTGTACCCTGGTATTACTGTGTCCCATTGATTATCCTCATTCCACTAAGTTTCTGTGATGCCTATTATATCAATATCCTCATGTAATATGAGGCACTCTAGTTTTTATTATTTAGACTTCTAGCACTGGTATATAAGCACTTGACACTTTTCAGCTGTCTGCCGTTACATGATGTAATTGAATGGGACTTCTTTTCATTTGACTGTTTCTCATAAGTTCCTATCTGCATTTTATCATCTTCCATCCTCTCCTCCTTACTAGGACACAGATAATCTCCATTAATAGATCCTCCCCTAAGGGATGTCTCTGTCAGAACCACACCTATTGGCTTTCCCCCAGCCCTTTGTTTAAAAAATGCTCTACAACCTTTTTAATTTTAAGTGCTAGCAATCTGGTTCCATTTTGGTTTAGGTGGAGCCCATCCTTCCTGAATAGGCTCCCCTTTCCCAAAAATCTTCTCTGTTCCTAAAAAATCTAAACCCCCCTCCTTACACCATCATCTCTTCCACTCACTGAGACCCTGCAGTTCTGCATCTAAATGGCCCTGTGCGTGGAACTGGAAGCATTTCAGAGAATGCTACCATAAAGATCCTGGTCTTCAATCTCTTACCTAGCAACCTAAATTTGGCCTTTAGGACCTCTCTCCTACCCTTCCCTGTGTCATTGGTACCTACATGTACCACGACTACTGCTTCCTCCCCAGCACTACACATAAGTCTATCTAGATGTCTTGAGAGTTCCGCAACCTTCATACCAGGCAGGCAAGTCACCGTGCGGTTCTCCCAGGCATTGCAAACCCAGCTATCTATGTTTCTAATGATCAAATCACCCATTACTAATACCTGTCTCTTCCTAATAACCAGAGTTCCCTTCCCTGGAGAGGTATCCTCAGTGCGAGAGGATACCACAAGATCATCTGGAAGGAGGGTCCCAACTATGGGATAATTTTTCTCTGCTCCAGTTGGATGTTCTCCTTCCCTGAGACTTTCATCCTCCTCAATAGCACTGAGGCTGTCAGACTGGGGGTAGGACTGTTCTAATGTGTCCCGGAAAGTCTCATCTATGCATTAGGGGGCTGGGCACATGACTCATGAGGAGAGGCTGAGACAACTGGGCTTATTTAGTCTGCAGAAGAGAAGAGTGAGGGGGGATTTGATAGCAACCTTCAACTACTTGTAGGGGGGTTCCAAAGAGGATGGAGCTAGGTTGTTCTCAGTGGTGCCGATGACAGAACAAGTAGCAATGGTCTCAAGTTGCAGTGGGGGAGGTCCAGGTTGGATATTAGGAAAAACTATTTCACTAGGAGGTGGTGAAGCTATAGAATGTACTCTGTGTTGGTTGTTGCTTTTCATATTATCATGTTTTTCATATTAAATTCATCTTTTGCTAATTTTGAACTTTCTTAAGGCATGTGGAATATGTTTTAGAAGGATTTGGATTTGTTCATTCATTCATCTACCTTTATGTGATATCCTGTAAACAATCATAGGAAGACATGCAACCTTAATTCTTGCAGTGCCTACTTTTGAGTGCTTGACTTTCCAACCTCAATAACATTGTTTTAACATCTTTTTTTATGTGTAATGACTAAACTAGGCTACAGACAAGCTCAGCAGCTTGGGTGACTTACGTGGAATTATTGTGATGTCAGAGGTAACTCAACCAATCACCCCCCTTTCTCTACAACTAATTTGCATGCAACAATTAAACTGTTTGTGGTATGAGAGACTCAGTGGTATGAGAGAGTCTGGACATGTGTCAAGAGTTCTCTTTGGTAGATTTGTCACTGCTCTTTATAGATTATGTGGCTGTATACTTGCTTGGCCATCAGTGCTTAAACGGCTCCTTGGGGCATAGATGCACATTGAAGTGGCATGCCAGAGGAACTGAGGCAGGAGTGCAGGGGGAGGCCTGAAAGCACAAGGGCAGAGGGACTCAAAGATTAGATTTTCTCTGCCCCTTTCACCTGACACAGGTGTCATTAATACAGCCTTCTAATCAAAAAAATTCACAAGCACACTTTAAGTGCTCTGTATTGCTCTGATTCCTAGGACCAAGGCCCAAGAAGAACCATGGTGATCATCTAGTCTGATCTCCTGTATAACACAGGGCATAGAACTTTCCCAAAATAATTCGTAGAGCACATCTTTTAGAAAAGTCTTGATTTAAAAATTGGCAGTGATGGAGAATCCACTATGACTTTTGGTAAATTGGTCCAATGGTTATTTACTTTCACCATTACAAAGGTCCATCAATGGCTATTAGCCAGGATGGGCAGGGTTGGTGTCCCTAGCCTCTGTTTGCCAGAAGCTGGGAATGGGTGACATGGGATGATGATTGATGATTACCTGTTCTGTTCGTTCTCTCTGAAGCACCTATCATTGGCCATTGTCAGAAGATAGGATATTGGGCTAGATGGATGTTTGGTCTGACCCAGTATGGTCATTCTTATGTTCTTAAGTGCATGCCTTATGCAATTTAATTTCTGTGGTGGCTGTATGTTGACATAACTTAAATCAACATAATTTTGTAGTGTAGACTACATACCCTAAATGTGCAGATACATAAATACCTTAAATGTACCTTTAATAAACCATTTAATCTGTGTGTGTTTGTGAGAGAGAGAGAGAGAAATTATTTCCACTTTTGTGTGAATCTAATAGCTAATGTATTATTTATGCAAAAGGTATCTATCAATTTGGATCCTAAATTAATGGTTTCAGTGATTAATGAACTACTCGTACTGATCATTTTCACATTTAATCATACAGAACTCTTTTAAGAGCAAAACAATATCTGTGGAAGACAGTAAAAACAATTACTACGTGAAACAGCCACTGTCTCAAAGCCATCTTTGATTTTCTGTATGATAACATCCTTTGAACCTTTAGTTCATGCTTGACCCATTTATGACAGAATTCTGCATCACAGGACATTTTAAACCATGATAGCTCTGAAAAGGAAAAGAGCATTTTAATCAAAAAGCTCTCTAACACTACACATCTTAACATTGTTTAAAAAATGAAAGGCAAATATAGTAATTGTCATAAACATTATTTAGCCCAGTGTATCTACATTTTTTCTTCTAGAGTTTTTCATATTTCTCTTCTATTTTGACAATCAAATTCTGTCATTTTGAGTACATAGGTTTAATTCAGCAGCCAAATCTGCTCCCTCATATCTACCCCCCAAATCTTTGTGACAACATATAATGGGGTTTGCAAACCCCACACTGAGCAAAGGCAGAAGGGGGAGGGGATCCTCTCCTGCCTACAGGCAAAAAGCCTGACCACACCCCCACTCAGCTGCCACAACTGCCAATCATGGAGGCAGGCACCCTCAGCTGCAACCAATAAGGGTAATAAAGCCTGCTACAAAAGGAGAGAGCTCAGAGAAGGAGGAAATGTAGAAAGGTTTGGGACAGTGAAGGCCCAACACCTATGCACTAGGCTGCCTCCAGAAACACAGCCCAAAGGGACCAAAGCAGACTACTAGACCTAATTAAAGGTCAGGGGCAAGAACTGCCCTGACCAGGAGTTAACCAAAGAAAGCCAGTCAGGGAGAAGTAGAGACCCTTAGACAGACCACATCAAGGACCACTGACAATGTAGTACCAGAAGTGAATTGTGCACTGGAATTTCCCTGCAGAGAAGAGAAGCAAAACAAAAACAAAAATGTCTTTCTTCTTTCATATAGTGCAGAAGACTATAGGGGTGAATCAACTCCTGCAATGGCAGGCAGACTCACAAACCCAACAACAGAGGCAATAACAGCTGTTTGAACAGATGACAGCCCATCAGCAACAGTTGTTACAACAGATAGAGCTAGTACCAATGGCTACCCCCCAGAGTCCTGTCCCTATGGGAAATGCATAACCCTTAATTCAGGGAAATGTTCCGGCCCTGACGATCCCTAAGATGACAACAGACAGTGACTCAGAATCATTCCTGATAACCTTCAAAAAGGTAGCCACAGTTTCACACTGGCCCCAGGCTCAGTGGGAAATCCGCCTCGCCCCACTTTTCATCGGGGAAGCCCAAGCTGCATACTAGGGACTCAACATTGCAGCCCAAGACTATGAGCAGGTGAAGACAGCCATATTAGACAGACTAGGCCTAGAAGAAGAAGCCTACCACCAGTGTTTTTGCCAACAGTGCAACCCCACCCTCCCAAAGGCATAACCTCGGACAGTCACTCAAAGGCTTAAGGACTTCTGCTGGTGTTAAAACCAGAGACTCAAATGGGAAACTAGATATCTGAATTCATTGACCTAGAACAATTTGTACAGATCCTTCCATCCGCCAGCTGAGACTGGGTTTGTAGGCTCTGCCCGGTAACCCTACCTGAGGCCACCCACCTCATGGAGGACTATATGGTTGTTCAAACCATTTGTGGACCTGCCATTGAGGGAATGACAGCTCCAGGTATCAGGAAGGAGATGGGCTGAGGACCCAAAAGTGGTGGTCTAGAAAGGCCTGAGCAAGCAAAGGGGCTACATCCCTGCACCAAGCTGCCCCCAGAAACGCAGCCCAAAAGGATCAAAAGGCCACTATGTCTAATTAGAGGTCAGGAGCCAAGAACTGTCCTGACCCAAGGCTAACCAAAGAAAGCCAGTCAGAGAGCAGTAGAGACCCCCTGAAAGATCACATCAAGGTTTGCTGACACAACATTATGATGAAGATGAATTCCTTTCACAAAATTGATGATGAGAGCTTTAAAAGTAATCTGTGAGAGGTTTTTGCCAATGTTGTTCTTTCGGTTGTTATCTGGAAGATGCTAAATTTAGTGTAAGTTCCATTTCAGACTGTGTACTCATGAATGTACCACAGTGTCTGTTTTGCCATTTTCAGGAAACCTGTCAAACAAGAAGCAGCACAAAGGCAAGAGCAGACCTTTAATTTTCTGACTACTTGCGCTGCATCTGCATCCTTCTTACCTGTCTTCAGTTGAATCAGATTCGCTTGTAAGTCTTTTTTGGAGTAAATTGGTTCAATTCCAGGTTTTCTGATGAGAATGTTTCAAGATGAGATGTTATTACTTTAAGATAGAGATTCGGCTTTTTCTATTAAAAATAACAGCATCTTTCACTCTGCTTACAAATCTTTCAACCCACATTGGCCTTTTTTGAAAGAAAAAAAAATAAACGAAACAGAATCTCTGGGGGTTGATAAATATTTAACATTACTCTTGGCTTTGTCTTAGCAAAGGTTTCCTCTGCTCCATTTCATTTTGTAACTGGATTACTCCTAGATGGACATGGTAAAGAAAAATGCCTTTGAAGGGGGCATGTACCTTTGTTCATATTAGTCAAATACATTTAAATGTCACAAAGTGTCTGAACAAACAAGTGTTGTAGTACATTTGTTGTCATGATTT
Organism: Chrysemys picta bellii; assembly: GCF_011386835.1. Classification (NCBI taxonomy): domain Eukaryota; kingdom Metazoa; phylum Chordata; order Testudines; family Emydidae; genus Chrysemys; species Chrysemys picta. The sequence continues at coordinate 75,215,358 of NC_088791.1, forward strand.
TTAGCATGAAGCACTGTTGTTTTGAGTTCCTCTGAACTGTCCTGTACAATTAACCAAAGCTTTGCTTTACTTGTAGCTAGTTACGCAAATGATGCACATCTAAGCAGAAAGCAACCTTGGAGTCTGGTGAGAAAATATATTAACGAGAAATCACTTTGTCCTTTTCAGTGATTCAATTAATCAAAAACAGAACTTGGGATTTTTTTATGATATCCCTAACACTATGCACACTAAGTCACCAGGCGTCAAATGACTGCAGATAAGAAAACAAGAGACCCCAAATACTAATTCTTTTAGTTTCTTGCTGTAGTATATAAAAAGTGGGTAGTATCCCTTTAAATAGTCTGTGAGCCCTCTATTGGCATAGCTTTTCTTCTGTGTGTCAGAAGCAAGTGAAGCCACCAGAACCCTGCCAGAGCAGCAGTGTGTAGGGGTAGGTAGGCCTTGCATGCCACATATGGTTAGTAAACACGGTATTTGGTTCTTACTGTGCCTTCCTTCCTATTATGTATGTTGTATAAAGAGCAAAAGAGGCACCATTTGCCATAAAGTAAAAGTTAAAAGTGACACAGCCAAAAGAAAATTATACTGAAAATAGTGTCAAGAAAAGTTATTTAAAAAATGGCTTTTCACTCCTTTGCCAGTATTTATAGTTTCTTCTTTTCATAGCATGACATAGATTCACAAGCTTTAACTTCAGATAAGGGATATCACAATACTGGATCAGCCTGGGACACAGACACTACTAATATACCAGACCTTCCAACATTGTCAACAACAACTCCTTGTGCTCATTTGAGGCAAGGAGACTGAGTGGGATCAACTAAGTCTTGATTGAAGAAGATGTAACTCAGCGGGCATTTTTGGAATACAGGGTCAAGTCCTTTTGCAAGTATGCTGTGTATTTTTCAAGTCCAGTATCGTGCACAAGAAGTATATTAGATTCCCTGCAGATATTTTTGGCCTATGTGTTTTATAGTTTGGTTTCTGGATTGACGATGAGTAACAGGTAACTGTTTTTGGCGACCAGGTTAGTGCTAGTACTGTATTGAAACAGTCTCTAACCAGCTCCTCATGGACAGCTGTCCCATGTCATGTCATTGATATTTTCAGCAGTCCCAACAGAAAAGGAAAGTCTGAAGGGTAATTGGAACTTAACTATCTTCTAAGCCCTATACTAGGGTTGTAGCCTGGAGAACAGGCACTGTTTCTGCCTCTGTTGTACCTGTTCTGTGGCTTATTGAAGGATATTAGAGGGCTGAAAACCAAGGAATAATGATGTAGTGATTGGCATTGGACTCTGACACCTGGGCTTAACTCCTGCCTTGGCCACAAGTTTTCTGTGTGATCCTTGGTCTACCCTGTGCCATTATATCCAATATTCAAAATCAGGGATTCTTCATCCAACAGGAATGTCATGAGGATAAAAATCCATTAATGGTGAGGTGCTCAGACACTATGCTGTTGAGGGCCATAAGTAAATAGACACAAGCAATCAATTTACTTTGAAAAAATTAAGTAGAGTGTTTTTTTGCAGTTGTGTTCCCAGGAATAACCAGAAAATGCAGAGGCATGTGAAAATGAAAAGCACCTAAAAAATTAACTGAATGTATTTTAAAACTCAAAAAAAGTTTCTGTGGGTTTGGACAGAATTTTGGACAGAGTTGGGTTCTTATTTGATTTGAACCAGTTCTTCTCTTTCTATATAAAATACATGAACAGCATGTTTCACACTGTTTTACATTAGATTCAGTGTTTTACATTTGGATTCATTCATTCTCTGCTTCTCACTTGTTGGACCCCACACCCAGCTGAAAATGTATGCAGTAAACAAACTGGACGGTTTGTATTCCTGATTAATTTAAAAAAATGAATTCCTCATAGTGCTGAACCAATACAAATACAGGTACAGCCACAGTTATTTGTACTTTCTGTTTGTTGAGCATCTTCACTACATTGGCATCAGTTTCTCCATTTCTCATTCTACTGGAGGATTAGCTATAATCAGTTTTGGCTTGACCAAGCATGAATATTCTGCAAAGGATTTTGTAAATTGTAGTTCACTGGGTAGATAATCATTGAATGGCAGAGTTTTTCCTTTTGGAGTCTTTTTGATCATATTCTATCTTGTTTTAGAAAATATATAATCTACATGTTACTGTTTTAAATGTAATTCCAATCCACTGGGAGGTGATTAATCTGTGTGTGTGCCGGAAAGTAGGAAATAATTTATTTATGGTGGATTTTAGCTGTGTGGTTTATTGGCAAACCCATGCTGGAATTCCCTGCAGCCTGTTCTCTCTCATTATGTAACTGTATTGCCACATAACAACATAAAAAAAAAAAGTCACATATTACAAACCAAGAGGATGCGATGGAAAGCAACTGCACCAGAAAATAAGCAGCTACATTATTCCAGAGGGAATTAATGTTCAGAGGCTACTTTAGATGAACAACTTAACTTTACTATTAAAAGAAATAATTCATATGCATAGATGGAAGGAATAAGTCTTGAACAAAAAGCAGCACAACCGTCTTCTAGACAGTATTATGAACTAACATACACAAGTCACCAGAGTGCAGAAGGCAGCATATCTTACCCTGTAACAGGGAGTATATTTGGCAAGAGATATTGATTGCTCACTATCTATGCACAAGAAACAGTGCAGGGAGAGACTGTTCTTGGTACAATCTCTCCAGTGCTCCTTGTAGGGTGCAGTGATTCCATGCAGCTCCCTGCATCCGTGTGTGCAGTAACTGCCATAATGTAGCCCCTACTGGATACTTCTTAATACCCAAGTACCAGCCCAGAAATCAGGCTAAGTAAGAGGTTTTGAGTGGAAAGTATTTTCATTGACAAATGGCCTTTTTCAAAAACAAAACTGCTGACCTTTTCAACATTTTTCATGTGATTTTTTTTTTTTAAATTGAAGCTAGTAGAAATTTCTCATTTTCTCTGGGTTTTGAGATACACAACATTAATTGCTATTTTGATGAAAACATTACAAAAAATAAAAATGTGTTTCACAAACCCTATGATATGGAAACACCTTCAACACTTGATGTGTTTTTCCATTTTTCAACCAGCTCTATGAGTGACATTTCTGGAAGCATTGTCTCCTGAAAGCAGATCCTGTCTTTTTAGAAAAGCATTATTATTTCAGTTTTTCTACATTACAAAGGGCAGACTCCTTGATTTAGACAGCACAGAATAAATGTAATATAACTGTTGCTGGGAAGGGTATAGAATTACTGGCATTTCAGTATTGTATAAATGAAATAACCTTAGAAAACACAGACAACACATTTCACTAGAGTGTTTTATTAGATTTAGATCTTGCACTGATTTTTTGTACCTATTTTTCCCTCCAGAGACTGCTTAACATGTGTCCCAGATCATGAGCAAAATAAGTTTAAAAATATCCATTTTCCACATCCAACAACTTTTACAGTATTTGCTTGAGGGAATCAAGACAATGACTTTGTCTACACAGGAAAGTTTTTGTAGTTTGCGGTAGGATCCACCTCCACTACTCTCCCCCAGTAGGAGCCAACCATGGCACCACTCACCCTTTCTCACTTTCCCCTGGGATCTTTAATCCCCTTGTACCTGGACTTTCCAGGTCTCTTTAATCAACCTTGTCTTGAGGCTTTCTGCCTCAGGACTATCTTCCCTTCAGAGAGGCTCTTGACCAGCTGTAGGTAACCTGCAGCCCACAGGCCGCATGCGGCTCATCAGGGTAATCCACTGGCGGGCCGTGAGACAGTTGTTTACATTGACCGTCCGCAGGCATGACCACCTGCAGCTCCCAGTGGCCACGGTTCACCGTTCCCGGGCCAATGGGAGCTGCAGGAAGTGGCACAGGCCTCAGGGATGTGCTCGCCGCCACTTCCTGCAGCTCCCATTGGCTGGGTACGGCGAACTGCAGCCACTGGGAGCTGTGGGCAGCCATGCCTGCGGACGGTCAATGTAAACAGTCTTGCGGCCCGCCAGTAGATTACACTGATGGGCCACAGGTTGCCCACCAATGCTCTTGACACCTAACTCTCTCTCTCAGCACCCACAGGCAGGCCATTAACAACAAAGGTAAACTTAAACTCAAAGGAGACATAAAACAAAAGGGTCTTCCATCCCTCCTGGGCTATCCTTCCACCTAGTCTGGTTTTCCCACTGTCTGGATCCTCATTCTCAGTCTATCTCCTAGCCATCTCCCTGGGGTTTGATCTTCTCTAGGGCTTACCTTCTCCTTCTCTCCTACCACCCTTTCATTTCAGACTCAGCTCCCCTTCCCCCCCCCCGGAGCTGGCCCAGCTTTGTAGGAAATCACTACCACCTTCCCAGCTGAGTCTAATAATTGACTCAAGATATCTGACCCCTAGCCCATCAAAATCAGGTAGTGGGGAGCAAGCCAATCCATCACAGGTGAGGCTGAGCCCAATTCTCCTTAAATGGCCAGCCACTTTGTAGCACCCTCTATATAATCCCCAAGGTGAACTCTCTTATTGCACCATAAGAGTGTCTTTTTTTTTCAATTTAGCTTAAACTCCTTCCCAAGTGATATAAGCTAAACTGTTTTAAAAAAAAAAAAGCCAGTGTTGTACCTGGTGGAGGGAGGGGTGAGGCGGCGGGGGGCTGTTATACCAATGTAACTATTATAGGGCTGCAGCAGCACCACTATAGTTAAGAATTGCATTATGACTTCTGTTTCTCTGTTTCAAGGTTGACCTTTCTAAGGCCTTGGCTACACTTACCAGCTAGTTCGACGGCTGGAAATCGAAGTTCTGGGTTCGACTTATCGCGTCTAGTCTGGACGCGATAAGTCGAACCCGGAAGTGCTTGCCGTCGACTGCGGTACTCCAGCTCGGCGAGAGGAGTACCGCGGAGTCGACGGGGGAGCCTGCCTGCCGAGTGTGGACCAAGGTAAGTTCGAACTAAGGTACTTCGACTTCAGCTACGTTATTCACGTAGCTGAAGTTGCGTACCTTAGTTCGAATTAGGGGGGTAGTGTAGACCAAGCCATAGTCCTCTAAAATTGATATGCCTGGTCAGATTCTTTTGAAATTTCATTTGCCTCAGAAAGATGCAGGTTAGGGTTAGTGACCCAAATTTGGGGCCATTGAACTAGGGGTTGTGGAGAAATAAACCAATGGAAAAAATAGCCTTTTTTTCAAAAAGTTTCTAGGTTTTTGTTTTATTTTTCCTGTTGTATTTGTTTTGCGCAAAGCTAGAGATGAAACTATTGATGTGATGCATGTCAAAATGGTCTCAATTTGTTGAGTTTTACCCAAGGTAATGCCTGGCACCCACTAAATTTTGGGGGACCCAAACTGAGAACAGTATTGAAGAACATGTTCACGGCTTCACCTATGTGTATGTGCAGTTTGGAAGGATTACAGTGAATATGCACCAATAAAGAAAAAAACAGGGTTTCTTTGCAACCACTTTATGCTTATCTTGGTAGTTTAAGAGAATGTTCTGACACCCGTGTCTTTGGTGAGCACGCCATCATTGATATTTCTAGTCTGAACCTTTGCACACATGCACAATAAAGATTTAATAACTCCTGTTGCTTGCTATAAGAACAGTCAGCAGCCAGTCTTACCACAATTTTTGTTATACCAGCTGGGGAGGATCTGGTGCCAGAGGACTTTGGGGGGAAACTGGGGAAACAGGGACAAGGAGAGGGCTTGCAGCTGCAGAGGGGGTGAGAAATAGGATGGGTAGGCAAGCCTTGGATTGGTTGATTGAGAAAATTTGTATTTTACTAGCCCCAGGGGTGGAGATGGGATGGGGAATGAGAGTGTCTGCTTCCTGATCTTGGGGTAGATTAATGTGGTATTGCCAAAGACATGCAACATTGAGATTTGGAACTGACAGTGTAAGTATATTGATCACTGAAAAATAGAAGAAAAAGCACTGTCAGGGTTGCCAACATGTGGATTCTGTGCGATTCCTGGATCATGAGTTTGCCGGAGAGCAAGGAATACACCACGACATGGAGATTGCTGAGCTGCATGGAGTGAGATGGCCTGCATTGGCATCATGTTGTGCCCACTCTGCAGTGACTAACCAGTAACTTACAAGGTTATGATCATAGAAGATTAGGGTTGGAAGAGACCTCAGGAGGTCTAGTCCAATCCTCTGCTCAAACAGGACTAATCCCAACTAAATCATCCCAGCCAGGGCTTGTCAAGACAGGCCTTAAAAACCTCTAAGGATGGAGATTCCACCTCCTCCCTAGGCAACCCATTCCAGTGCTTCACCACCCTCCTAGTTAAATGGTTTTTCCTAATATCCAACCTAGACCTTCTGCACTGCAACTTGAGACCTTGTTTTGTCATCTGCCACCATTGAGAACAGCCTAGCTCCATCCTCTTTGGAACCCCCCTTCAGGTAGTTGAAGGCCGCTATCAAATCCCCCCTCACTCTTCTCTTCTGCAGACTAAATAAGCCCAGTTCCCTCAGCTTCTCCTCATAAGTCATGTGCCCCTAGCTCCCTAATCATTTTCATTGCCCTCTGCTGGACTGTCTCCAATTTGTCCACATCCTTTTTGTAGTGGGGTGGCCCCAAACTGGATGCAATACTCCAGATGTGGCCTCATCTGTGCCAATCAGAGGGGAATAATCACTTCCCTCAATCTGTTGGCAATGCTCCTACTAATGCAGCCGAATATACCGTTAGCCTTCTTGGCAACAATGGCACACTGTTGACTCATATCCAGCTTCTCGCCCACTGTCCTTTTCTGCAGAACTGCCACTTAGCCAGTCGGTCTCAGCCTGTAGCAGTGCATGGGATTCTTCCATCCTAAGTGCAGGACTCTGCACTTGTCCTTGTTGAACCTCATCAGATTTCTTTTGGCCCAATCCTCCAATTTGTCTAGGTCACTCTGGACCCTATCCTTGCACTCCAGTGTATCTACCTCTCCCCCCAAGCTTAGTGTCATCTGCAAACTTGCTGAGGGTGCAATCCATCCCATCATCCAGATCATTAATGAAGATATTGAACAAAAACCGGCCCCAGAACTGACCCCAGGGGCACTCCGCTTGATACCGTCTGCCAACTAGACATTGAGCTGTTGATCACTACCTGTTGAGCCCGACGATCTAGACAGCTTTCTATCCACCTTATAGTCCATTCATCCAATCCATACTTCTTTAATTTGCTGGCTAGAATACTGTGGAAGACCATATCAAAAGCTTTGCTAAAGTCAAGGTATATCAAGTCCACACTTTCCCCATATCCACAGAGCCAGTTATCTCATCATAGAAGGCAATCAGGTTGGTCAGGCATGACTTGCCCTTGGTGAATCCATATTAACTGTTCCTTATCACCTTCTCCTCCTCGAAGTGCTTCAAAATGGATTCCTTGAGGACCTGCTCCATGTTTTTCCAGGGACTGAGGTGAGGTGTGTAGTTCCCCAGTTTTTCCTTCTTCCCTTTTTTAAAGATGGGCACTATATTTACCTTTTTTCAATCTTCTGGGACCTCCCCCGATCACCACAATTTTTCAAAGATAATGGCCAATGGCTCTGCAATCACATCAGCCAACTCCCTCAGCACCCTCAGATGCATTGCATCTGGTCCCATGGACCTGTGCATGTCCAGCTTTTCTAAATAGTCCTTAACTTGTTCTTTCACCACTGAAAGCTGCTCACCTCCTCCCCACACTGTGCTGCCCAGTGCAGCAGTCTGGGAGCTGACCTTGTCTGTGAAGACTGAGGCAAAAAAAGCATTGAGTACTTCAGCTTTTGCCACATCATCTGTCACTAGGTTGCCTCCCCCATTCAGTAAGGGTCCCACACTTTCCCTGACCTTCTTCTTGTTGCTAACATACGAATAGAAACCATTCTTATTACCCTTCACATCCCTTGCTAGCTGCAACTCCAATTGTGCTTTGGCCTTCCTGATTATACCCCTGCATGCTCGAGCAATATTTTTATACTCCTCCCTAGTCATCTGTCCAAGTTTTCACTTCTTGTAAGCTTTCTTTTTGTGTTTAAGCTCACTGAAGATTTTTCCGTTAAGCCAAGCTGGTCGCCTGCCATATTTGCTATTCTTTCTGCACCTCAGAATGGTTTGTTCCTGCGCCCTCAATAAGGCTTCTTTAAAATACAGCCAGCTCTCCTAGACCCCTTTCCCCCTCATATTAGTCTCTGAGGGGATCCTGCCCATCAGTTCCCTGAGGAACTCAAAGTCTGCTTTTCTGAAGTCCAGTCTCTGTATTCTGCTGCTCTCCTTTCTTCCTTTTGTCAGGATCCTGAACTTGACCATCTCATGGTCTCTACTGCCCAAGTTGCCACCCACTTCTACTACTACTTCTTCTTCCCTGTTTGTGAGCAGCAAGTCAAGAGGAACATGGCTCCTAGTTGGTTCCTCCAGCACTTGCACCAAGGAAGTTGTCCCCAACACTCTCCAAAAACTTCCTGATCCTGTGGATGTTGTAAGGATCCACTCAGGCAGAAATGAACTGGGTATTATTCCTGGTGTACACCTCATACTGTGCATGAAAGCAGATCTGAGCTGCATCAGAGATATGTGTCCAGGAACTGTGATAGTTTTTTCTAATTTGCTGAGCATCTGAATAATTGCTACAGTGATGATATGAAGACTATCAATAAGTGTTGGAAAAACATTAATCAGGACATTGGAGGGTTAATGGATGACCAGAAAATATGTACCATATGTCATCGAAACATTACAAGCTCTGGCACCTCACTATTTCTTGGAGATGAAGTATATCTATTGGACAGGGTCAAAGGACCTTTGTCTCAAAGGTAAAACTATTGGTATTTTGGAACAGAAACCCTGTCTGATTTCTCTCAGTGGCCCTTCCACATTTCCCCTCCAACCATTCTGAAACGATCAGGAACACATTCCACTGTAACATAGTTGTCCTTCCGTCCATGCATTGCAAGTGAGTTGGGTTATAGAAGGGGTGAATTAACAGCAATTGAAATATTTTATACCAGAGAGTAAGGACTTCAGGGAGATGTGTTCCCTGCTTGTGGTAGTGAGGCCTGGGATCAATAGTGGGGAGGGAGCCGGTTGGAGGGGAAGTGGGAAGAGGAAACAGTGAATGTGTCAGGGGCATAGCTGGGGAGCTGTGCCAAAGCAGAGGTGGTGGGGCGCAGGTGATGTGATGTGATGCTGGTGTTGGTGGGGGTGACTGAGTATGCAAATTGTGGGACATGATATGTACAACTGCCTAAATGACTACAAACTCTTACCAACAACATATCTTTTCCTGCTCAAAAATCTAGGAAATTAAGTGGCAAAAAACTGTTAAGGTTGTTTGGTGACATGTTGGTATGTCATCCCCTTGCAGAGTACTGAGTAGAGCAAAATTAAAACTTCTGAAAACCAGGAAATGCACAGGTAAGGTTTCTCCTGCAACATTAACTCAGGTAACATGGGGTGGGGAGAGTGGGGACGCTGGGTGAAGGGCAGGAGGGGTCACTGGGCCTGGGAGACTTGTGGGGAGGTCATGTGTCCCAGTATGGAGAGGCACCAGTTGTCTATCTTTTGCAGCCCATTCACTCTCACTCCTGAATTCCATCTCAGGCTTTGTCTACATTAGAAAATTAAGTCATCTTAACTACATGGCTCAGGCATGTGAAAAATCCACACCCCAGAGCGGCATAGTTAAACTGACCTAACCACCAGTGTATATAGTACTAGGTCAATAGAAGAATTCTTCTGTTGACTTATCTACCATCTCTCAGGGTGGTGGATTAACTCCACTGACAGGAGAACCCCCTCCCATTGGTGTAGGTAGTGTCTACACTAAAGGGCTGTGCCACTGTAGTATTTCAAGTGTAAGCGAGCCCTAATACCATTAAAGGATAAAAATGGGAGAGATGGAGGTTGCCCACTCCACCTTCCTTGTGCCAGCTCCAGGGGGAACAGTAGTCAATGGGAATTATCTGGATACACTCCAGGTGAAGTGTCTGTATTGGGTGTACCTACACTAAATAATAGAGGCAGTAGTTAAGCCTTCTTGTGTGTTTGATATATGAGGACTTGTGTGGATTACTTTTACATGTGTGTGACAGCACTGTGATTATGATATGAGGAGATCTATGTTTGCACCCTCCAATGTGTGTGAGCAAAAGGAAGAGCTGCATGTGTATCTCAGGATCCAGTATTCATCATTACTATTTTCAGAATAGCAGCCGTGTTAGTCTGTATCCGCAAAAAGAACAGGAGTACTTGTGGTACCTTGGAGACTAACAAATTTATTTGAGCATAAGCTTTCATGGGCTACAGTCCACTTCTTCAGATGTATCCAAAGAAGTAGGCTGTAGCCCACGAAAGCTTATGCTGAAATAAATTTGTTAGTCTCTAAGGTGCCACAAGTACTCCTGTTCTTTTTGCATCATTACTATGCAGAATAGCAGGGCACAGGCAGGGTTAATAACAAAAGATACTCTCAATAGCAAGCTGGTATATGTGAGCAGTCTAACCATTTATTATCTACATGCACTCCAGGTAAAGTGAGTGTGTGCTTGGTGACAGGTGTAGCTGTTCTGAATGAAAATCATGGTCTCAACAGAGACATTACAACAATTTGTAACAGACCCTGCTGCCTACTACCCTCTTTTGTCCTATGACTGCAAAGGTGTTAAGTGCCCACTTCATTTTAAGTGGTTTCTTGCAACATGTGTTAATACCTTATTTTTAACAATCTGACACCCTGGTTACCTTTTCCAGACCTGAAGAAGAGCCTTTGTTGAACTCAAAAGTTTGTTTCTTCCACCAGCAGAAGTTGGTCCAATAAAAGATATTACCTCACTCACTTTGGGTATGACTTCAATACTAACGTTAAAGCACTGCCGCAGCAGCGCTTTAATGTGGCTGCGTAGTCGCGGCACCAGCACTGGCGCTGTAAAAAGACCCACCCCCATGAGGGGAATAGCTCCCAATGCTGGGAGCATGGCTCCCAGCACCGGTGCACTGTCTACACTGCCACTTTACAGCGCTGAAACTTGTATCGCTCAGGGGGGTGTTTTTTCACACCCCCGAGGGAGAAAGTTTCAGCGCTGTAAGGTGGCAATGTAGACAAGGCCTTTGTCTCTCTGGATGGTGGAGTCAGTAGTTGCCTCTGCTTCATAGAAGTGTGTTTGTAAGATTTGTTGATTACTTTGAGATGTGTGACAGAGCTGTGATTGTGACATGAAGACATCTAAGTTTTACACCCTCATATGTGTGAAGAAAAGGGAGAGGGGGTAATGTGTACCATCAGCATGCAGTGTGCATCATTTCTATGTGGAATTGTGTAGGTTGCGTCAGTAGCAGGGCATAGGGTTTTTATTATAAAGGCGAGGTATATCTAGTAGGGATAAGGAGGTCCTGCTTCCTTTGTACAAGGCGCTGGTGAGACCTCATTTGGAGTACTGTGTGCAGTTCTGGTCTCCCATGTTTAAAAAAGATGAACTCAAACTGGAACGGGTGCAGAGAAGGGCCACTAGGATGATCAGAGGAATGGAAAACCTGTCGTATGAAAGGAGACTAGAGGAGCTTGGGTTGTTTAGTCTGACCAAGCGAAGGCTGAGGGGGGATATGATTGCTATCTTTAAATATATTAGAGGGATTAATACAAGGGAGGGAGATGAATTATTCCAGCTTAGTACTAACGTGGATACGAGAACGAATGGATATAAACTGGCCGTGGGGAAGTTCAGGCTTGAAATTAGACGAAGGTTTCTGACCGTCAGAGGGGTGAAATATTGGAACGGCCTTCCGAGGGAAACGGTGGGGGCGAGGGACTTGTCTGGCTTTAAGATTAAGTTAGATAAGTTTATGGAGGGAATGGTTTAATGGTAAAACATAGTTGTCAAGGAAAACCAAGCAATGGTAGGTAAATAGCATAATGGCTAAAAGGGGACAGGATGGAGACTCTTGCCTATATGCTCGGGGTCTTACTGATCGCCATATTTGGGGTCGGGAAGGAATTTTCCTCCAGGGCAGATTGGCTGAGCCTCTGGAGGTTTTTCGCCTTCCTCCGCAGCATGGGGCAGGGATCTCTAGCAGGAGGGTCTCTGCCGATTGAGGTCACTAATAACAGGATTGGGGACTTCAGCAGCAGAGTCCAGGGAAGGGGCGGGGATGGTTTTATGGCCTGCAGCGTGCAGGGGGTCAGACCAGATGATCATAATGGTCCCTTCTGACCTTAAAGTCTATGAGTCTATGAGTCTATGATATTGTCAGTAATGAGGTGAAATATGAAAGGATCAAATGCTTTAATCATAATTAAATGAAAGTGTAGTTTGAGATGGTATCCTGTGAGTAAGTGTAAGGGAGCTGTAAAAGGCTGTGAAGTGGCTCACATTACACACGTGGTATTATTGCTGGGGAATTGACTGAGGCTATGTCTACACTACACAGCTTTTAGTGACATGGCTGTTTGTCAGCTCTCCTGCTGACAAAAAAACTTCTACCCCAATGAATGGTTTTTGCGTTGTCAGCTGGAGAGCGCTCCTGCCGACAATGTGCTGTTCACACTGTCACTCGTTGCTGCAAAACTTTTGTCTTTCAGGCTTTTTTTTTTTTTTTTAAACACCTCTGAAAGACAAAAGTTTTGTCGTTCAATTGCCAGTGTAGACATAGCCTGAGTGTGTGAGTGAATGCCAGGATCTGGAACCTTCTGAAAATTATAATGCCAAGAGCCAATATATGTGCATATTGAGTCATTGCTCCAAGCGGGTAAAGGGAAGATGACATAAGCAGTTTTTGGTTTTGTCCTTTAATTGTGGTAGTTAGAATCCTGTAGGTGAGATTGAATGCACTCTAAAAGGAGAAAAAGAGCTTGTACATTTTCACAGCTGTGGGTTAGTAGAGTCAAGATATGTGTATTAAAGGAGCATATTGGGGCATTGCTGAAAGAGGGCAGAGTAAAGGTTGCATGGGCAACCTTAACTGTATATTTCCTGATTTTCAAAAGTTTGAGTTTTGCTCAACTCATCATTCTGCAAGGGAATGACATACCTCCAACAACCGTAGCTGTGTGTTGGTGTAGTTTTTTTCATTGAATATGAGTTTATATTCATACTTTAGATTATACCAAGAAACTTCACAATAGATAAAGCCTCAAAAAGTAGGTATGACAAAAATCTGTCTCAAATTTCTTGAGGAGACTGTAAAAATTTGTGTAGCATCTGCTAAAGTTTAGCTCTATGTAATAGAAACTGTAGTAGAAGAACTAAAATACATCAAATTCACCTAAATTCAGAACAGGGTGTGTAGATAGATGTTTATGAAAGATTGTGATTGGGAGATGCTCCATCATAAGGGACAGTGTTGTAAGTGTGGGAATTTGGAGATGTGCCCTGGAGGCAGGGATTGGGAACACTACATGGCTGAGTGTAGCAGCTCACTACAGAAGCTCTCCAGTTTGTTTTATTAAAGTTTTATTCCTTTTTCATTCATTGGTTTGTTATTTAATGAACCCCAAGATCCTTACATCGTGTCAGAAGTGCTAAATGAGAAGGAAACTTCAGTTTGCATCTGAAAGCAGAGACAAAGGGAGGCACCAGAGAAGCAAGTGGAGCAGGGGGGAGAGGCTTTTGCATGTGTTTGGTGAAAACAATAGTAGCCTGACTAGCTTAAGAAGGGGAAAAAAGTAAAAAATTGATGTGTTGTAACCTCCACCCAGTCTGCAATTATCAGGCAATGTTGCAGAGAAGTGGAAAAAAAATCAGACTGAGATTTGAATCGTATTTAGCAGCCATAGCGGCAGAGGAGAAAAATGATAAAGTGAAATCATCAATCTTTTTCATGTTGTTGGGGAGGAAGCACTGGATATATATATATATATATATATATATAACAACTTTAAGTTTGAAGAAGGTGAAACCATGAAATTAAGTAAAGTACTGACTAAATTTGAGGAACATTCCATGCCAAAGACGAATGAAACCTTTGAGAGACAATTTTTTAACATGCATGATGACACAATAGAACAATATGTCACCGAATTAAGGAAACTCAGTAAAACCTGTGACTTTGGCGAGCTAAGAGAGTCTCTGGTCAGAGATAAAATCCATTTGTGGCATTAAAGACAATGTGTTAAGACAGAGACTGCTCTGTGAAGGAGACAACTTTTAAGGAGCTGTTTTGTTGTAAGATCACCAAATATGCAGGGCAGCAGAAACTGAAAGCACAAGCCAAAGAGCTGAATTCACCAGAAGGGATTATCCATGTACTAAGTACAAAAGAATATCGCCAGAATAGGTCAAATGAAAGAGCGGAACCACTCACTATGAAAACCACTGGTAGGGGGAAGATTAGGTGCAGATGGTCATGTGGAAGGTGTGGCTCACAGCATGGTCCCAAACAGTGTGTTGTCTTTGGAAACTCTGTCATAAATGTGGGGAAAATAAACATTTTGCAAAATTGTGCAGATCCCATTTGCAGAAAAGTCAAGTGTATTCAGTTAAAGACAATCTGGTTGAGGAGTTTTCCATAGATGTACTGGGATCTAGCAAGCCTGATGAGCAGTATCGGGTTTACAATGGTGCTGTCTATGCCGAGGGCTAGGTCAGCATGGATTTTTCACACCTCTGAGAAAGGGAGCTATGAGATTGAATGAATCCCATGTTGCAAACTGGGGTTTGTCTGCTGGGTCAGAAAGCTAAGCATTTGAAAGGAGGTTAATTAGTATCCCTAACAGACCTCCTCACACCTCTTTAGACAATTGGAGAAATCTAAACTACACAGGCATCTACTTGAAGGTAGAGTGGAACAGTCAACTCAGTACTGCATATAACTCTGAATTAATCTGGGAAACAACACCCTCTTGACAGGTGTGGAGCTGTCTGAAATTAAATCAAAACAGCTAGAAAAAATTTAAAAAGAGAACTGGTATAATCATGAAATCTAAAATACTACAAATTGTTGCTTTATTCCTAGTATTATTAACTTTGAGTTAGGATTTGTGGGATTTGCCCCATACCTTCATCTACATTAGACAACAGACCAGAGTAGAAAGTAATAAAGTCACTGCCAAATATATGTGTGTGTATATTGGGGGAGGGGGAGGAACTAGGAGGAATCTCTTATTTGTCTTTCAGGAATAGTCTTCATTTATTCTGTGAACTTCTCTAACACTCAATAGATCACAGTTGATTGATTCTGTGAATTCTTATTGATGACATCTGGCTAGATGCTGTAACTCAGCAAGGAAATAAAAATTCAGCTAGTCCTTCTTTCAAACATCTCCAGTGTTACAACAATAATAGCAGCAGTGATAGCCATTTATTTTTATTCCCCTTGATTAAAAAGAAGCCCATAAACTAAAACTGTGACAAAAACTAAACCCATAAATAGCAGCCTCTGAGATTATTTCATTTTAATACAGTCTGATTCCCATGCATGACTAAATTGCCTTACTTGCCTGCAGGAACAGCTGAAGGGACCATTCCAACCAAGTTAAAATGAATATTGATGAACTTTCAAATGCCAAAGTGATTTACATATAAGTTCAATATTCTGTGTAATTTACAGGTAAAGGATTTAGCTTTAATTAAGATTGGTGAAATATTCATGACATGTTAGAGGAGTATTATCTGGAAGGGTACAGTAGTTATCTAGAAGTCATGAACAGATAATACCCTATTATAATTAACTGGTGCCAGCCATTCTTCCTTTATATTAACCTAACAATGTTATAGTAACTAATGAAATATTTGGCAGAGCTGTTTCAATCTCTATTGCTGGGACAATCTCAGATATATTATTTTACTGAATTATAGTTCAATAATCTTACATATATTTGTATGTGTGCATATACACCCAGTTCTTATATTACATGTATTTAGATAGTTACAATATATGCACTATATGCTTTCTCACACTATGTAAACAAGGTTTTCTTTGTAATAATAAAGGAAATATACATTGAGAGAAGAGAACCACTACAGAAGTGCAAAGGCAACTATTTAAATATTTATTTAGGTTTACCTGATTTTTTTTAAAGTGATTTAGGAGAGACTTTGGTAAAATAAAATGTATCATTTGGGATAATTAATTAAATGTTCTCTTTTTGTCCATGTAATCTTGGTTTTGTCACAAAGAATTATGTCTCTTTTTGTTATATTGCATCACAGCATGAGCCAGTGAATTTCCCTGTGGTAAAATGTATCCAAAATACAAACCTATTTAAAACTTTGCTTTACATGAACTAAGTGAAATGTATATTTAACTAGATGAAATTTAACTATTAGGTTTCAGAGTAGCAGCCGTGTTAGTCTGTGGGCTGTAGTCCATGAAAGCTTATGCTCTAATAAATTTGTTAGTCTCTAAGGTGCCACAAGTACTCCTGTTCTTCTTTTAACTATTAGGTTTCATGGTGGATCTAATTCATGTCTTGGAAAACATGATATATCATGTACACTATGGTACATAGTGCATGTTTAGTATTGAGAAAGAGCAGAGGGGGGATCTAATAACAGTCTTCAAAAATGTTAAGGCTTGTTATAGAGAACAGTGATGAATTGGTCTCCATGTTCTTGAAAGGCAGGACAAGAAGTAATGGGCTTAATCTGCAGCAAGGGAGATTTAGGTGAGATATTAGGGAAAACTTTCTATGAGGCTAGTTAAGCTCTGGAATAGGCTTCCAAGGGATTTTGTGAAATCCCCATCACTGGAGGTTTTTAAGGACAGGTTGGACAAACACCTGTCAGGGATGGTCTAGGTATACTTGGTCTTGCTGCAGCACAGGGGGCTGGCCTTGATGACCTCTCGAGAGCCCTTCCAGCCTGACATTTCTATGATTCTATGATAGAAGAGCACATTTACTACTGAAATGCATAGATTATGCATTCATATTGATGTGCAAAGAAACCCTATCCTAATGCAAGGTTTATGTAGAGATATTAAAGAAGGTACTAACAGTGATTCCCCCAAGTGACAGTGACCACCCCATAATTTGTCCCCCACATTTTAAAAATCCAACAGTTTCAACAAGTACAAAAATCTCTTGAGTCTTCTGTTAAAACTTGTAAGCTACTGTCTGTAGAAACTATTGATTGTATCTGTCCTGTGAAAGATATTTTCTGTAATTGATACAATGTAAACAAATGCTATAAGTTGTTAACAGATTTTCACTTCATTGTAACAGCAACGGCTCCTAGGAACAGACCCCCACCCTCTGTGATTAAAGGGCCAGGAGTCTCAAATGAATTAGCGCACACCCTGAAAGTGGTGGAGACAGTAAATTAAAATATGGTTAAGATATGGAATGTATGATGAACGCTTGATGTACATGAATGGTTAGGGAGGTGCCAGCCTAGAAAGGGAGTATCCATCGGCCGAAGAATGTGTAAAGTGGACCACCAGAACCCTGGAGGGTAAACTGTGATCCACCCCATCACCTGGAAGGATGAGAAACACAAACTTTGGACAGTTTGGAGCCACCAGGAATGTGCCATCTGCTGATTGAGTCAGCAACAACAGAATGAAACAGCTCCCATAGACTAACATAGGAATTAATTCCTATAAGAATGGACTCTCAAGACTGAGGATTTTGAGTCTCTGGTTCTGCTGCCAACCTCCAGGAGCATCAGGTGAGACAGACTCGGCTCCATCCTCATGACCAAGATACCTGGCCAGTAACTTGGCATGAGCAACTTCTAGGCTGGTAACTATAACACCTATACAGAACTTAAATGAATGATTGTGTAAATGAATGTGTGTGTGTGTGCGTGCGTGTATAAGGAATAAGTAGTGATAGAAATAAGTGGTCAAACAACGTTGTTTACTTTTATCTTTTGCTTTATCATTATATTTACAATAAATGTGGTATCTTTG
Organism: Chrysemys picta bellii; assembly: GCF_011386835.1. Lineage (NCBI taxonomy): Eukaryota > Metazoa > Chordata > Testudines > Emydidae > Chrysemys > Chrysemys picta. Next base: position 75,233,164 of record NC_088791.1, read on the forward strand.
TCTTATCCCTCTTAATAAGATCCTGCTGGTTTTTATTCTATTGGTATAACATTTAGACTGAGATTTTAATCACAAATCTAGAGGCCACATTCACTACAGCTGGTGCAAGGAGGTACAAAGTGTTCTTCTCTTCGCCATCCTAAGAGGGATTCACACTTAGGGAAGGTAGTGTTCTATTTACCAACACTTGTTATTCAGTGCCTTTCAGTGTGGCAATGGGAGGGGATTGCATTGGCATGGCGCACAGGGTCTATGTGTGACTAGCCAGATGGGGGGGGAGGGAGAGAGCTGTTTCGTTGTATGCTATGCAAGGAGCAAGGGAATCTTGGAACAGGGATATTATCTTTTGTAATCCTCACCCATACCATATGACTGAAACCAGATAGTAAGGATGCCTCTGTGTCACAATTTTCTTACAATGCTATGTATGCTTTGAACAGGGGGTTGGACTAGATGACCTCTTGAGGTCCCTTGCAATCTTGATATTCTAGGATTCTATGATTAGCTCCCATCCATGCTGGCTTTTTCTAACAATCAGGGTCCAGACATCCGAAGGGAAGGACAAAAGGTTGATACCCCCAAAATAAGCAGTTAAATCAACTGATTGCATACAGTGTTAATGTACAATAAAATATAGTGACTAAAGTGTTTTATGAAAGCTTGTAATGTTCTGATATTGATAGTCATTATGAGATATGTATACAGACTGTGGTTATGAATTTATGCATTTGTGTCTATAAAATACTGTGACCATGATCTGTGCTGCAACTTCAGCTACACCTCACAGCAGGGTGGTGAGCAGTCAAGTGGGGTCAGGCAAGGGGCAGCTCCAGGCACCAGTGCACCAAGCGTGTGCGGGGGGGGGGGCGGCAAGCCGCGGGGGGCGGCATGCCGGTCGCTGTGGGGGTGGCAGTCAGGGAGCTTTCAGCAGCGTGCCAGCGGGAGGTCCGCTGGTCCCGTGGCTTTGGCGGCAATTCAGCGGCGGGTACGCCGAAGCCGTGGAACCGGTGGACCTCCCGCAGGCACGCTGCCAAAAGCCGCCTGACTGCTGTGCTTGGGGTGGCAAAATACATAGAGCCACCCCTGGGTCAGGCACCTCCCAGGCTAATTGTTTACATGAAACATCAAGTAACTGTCCATTGGCCAGCTCAGTAAAAGACAATGATGGAACATTAGAGTTAATGGAAAGACACTGAGACAGCTCAAAATTGAAAAGATCATCCCAGCTCTCAAGTCAAGGGGGAATTTCCTCATTCTGAATATGGTTATTCAGTCACCATGTTACAATATGTCAGGATTGTTTAGTAAAATTTTAGTATAATGATTGGTTAAGGCATGGCTAAGCAGGATTCAAGTTTCACTATATAAACTGGGGTACAAAAGGCAGTTCCTTGGGAACCAACTCCAGGACAGAGCCCCAAAGATCAGAGCTGCCAGACCTCAACACTCTGCCAATGATACTATGCAGTAACTGGAGTCCCCCAGATGGACCTGATCCTGACTGGCCATTGTGACTGGAGTCCCAGGGGAGCCAACTAAGATCACTCAATTAGGGTGAACCAAAAAGAATGGGGCAGGCAATCCCCAAGGCTGGTGGATATTCCAATACTTAGATTTACCAAGCCAGCACAAAACAGCTTCTATAATACTTCTCTGGTTACCCAGAAGCCAACAACACAGTTCCCCTGAAGTAACCCAGCCTTAGGCCTCCACATAGACACCCAAGTCAAATATGATGAGGATTACTGAAAATCTTATTCATCGTATAAGAAAGTTCTACCAATCCCAAAGGATCACACACATTACCTCCCAGGTTAATGAATATTTCAGATCTTACCCATATACACACTTACAGCCAATTTTATTAACTAAACTAAAATTTATTAGAAAAGAAAAAAGAGAAAGTATTGGTTAAAAGATCAGTATACATACAGACATGAGTATCGTTCTGAGATCGGATTCATAGTAGAGTGAGCTTTGTAGTTGCAAAGAGTTCTTTCAGAATTAGTTCATAGGTTATAGTCCAATGTCCATATTCAGGGTGAATCCAGATTAGGACTAGAGATCTCAGCCTTGTGGTTCAAACTTCCCTTGCATGAAGCATCAAGCAGATCTGAGATAAAAAGGATCAGGTCCCAAGAGCCTTTTATATAGTTTTCAGGCCTACTTCAACAGGTCGAAGTCCTTAGGTGAACAATAGGCAATCAGAGTGACTTTGAAGTAGTCCTATTTCCTAAGCATCACCGGTAATTAGCTATATGGATTAACATAAGGCAATTTATCCATTAGGCAGTCTATCACAAACTTTAAAGAGACATATACAATGACATTATTTCAGCCAAGAATTCATCTAAATGTTAATATTCCCTTTTTATGTCTGAATCAATAGTTATAGTGACAGACAGGAACTGTCTGTTTACATGGCTAACATTTAACAAGCTATAATTAAGCACATACAATTAGTATCACCTCAAATTCTCTAACAATACAGGTTTGCATTTCAAAGTTCTAGTCTATCTAAAATGGAGTGGCCCTAATTACCATTTATATACTTTTTAACATGTCTCTACAGGTTGACTCTGGGTCATTTAGCCTGCAAGATGCTTAACCCTTTTTGGCCATGCATCACACTTTATATAAGATTTGTTGCAATTATATAACAGTGGTAGCAACAATGCTCTGTATGGTCATATTTTAATCAGATAACATCACAGCCATCAAGAAAAGTTCATCTGTCTTATTGGGAGTGGTGAGCATTGTATGTGTAGCGTGTGCATTCTGTTTTGGTAACTGTTAATAAATAGAGGATAAGGATATTACTCTGTAAGGCTCTTGCATAAATTTCCATTTAATCAAAACCTCCATGTGGAACTACTGAGAGAGCTTCTACTCCTCCTTCTCTGCCCTAGTCAGGGCTTTTCTGTTCTTTGTTTTCCAAATTTCCCAGGCTGGTCATTTGCCCAAACCCTCCCAACAATCAGAGTTGATTCTGTGTGGCACCCCCTGCCCCAGCCAATCAGGTTTGTGCAGAGTAGCCGGGAGGGGGGGAGAAAGGAGGGGAGCAAGCACACCAGCACCAGACAGTCTGGACTGACTCAAGGTAGGGAGGAGATTGCATTGGCACAGGGCGGAGTCTATGTGTGGCTAGCCAGGCATGGGGGTGGGGGGAGATCTATGCTATGTGAGGGGCAAGGGAATCTGTGGAATCGCTGCTAGAGATCCTGACCTGGGTCGGTTCCTGGTTTTGCCTGGGTTATATAAAAGTGCTGTTCTTTTGGTAAGTGTGGTGTTTGTTCCAGAGGTTAATTATACTCTCCCCCCACACACACACACAGGAAGGTTGGTGTTTGTGCCGAGTCACATGACTGGAACCTAGGACACCCCTCCCCCCCTGCACACACCCCATTTTCTATCGAAAAATAATTTGACAAAGTCTTCAACCAACTCTAGTGGTCACCCAATGTTTATGCAATAATACAAAATATTTCCTGTGTTCAACTAATGCAGCAGATAAAGGTAAAATCTGTCTGAATGCAATAAGGCTGTGTATGACAGTAGCAAGATAGTTATTGACAACTTATTCTATGAGTTTCTTCAGCGATGTGAAGAACAAGTACTTTCCAGTTTTCCTAAACAGCAAATCTCTATGGCCAAAGCTGAAAATGATATTGAATGAGAGACAGTAGCAGCCTCCTGTGTTTAAATATGCAGTAAACTAGCTCAATATACAAAGTCCATGAGGGTTGAGAAGGGATGACCTACAACAAAGAAAAATTTCTAGTATTTTGTTTGTAGCAGATAAGACATGGAAGAGGTATAATCTTCCTGCCTCCTCACCTCTTCTGAAGAAAGGCTTGTCTATGCACACACCAGTTGCACTGCTTTAACAATACCAGTATAGATAAAGTGGTACAATCACCCCTAATGTGGATCCAGTCATAGTGTTATGAATGTGCTTGTAGCAGTGTAGCTTATTCCTATGGAAACCTTTAGACCGGTATAACTACATCCACCTAAGGACTGCATCAGTGTAACTAGATTGGTAAAAATACCACACTCCTATCCAAAATAGTTATACCAGTAAAATCTTCAAGTGTATATCAGGTCTTGGTTATCGAAGACTTGGTTTAAGGACCTGATCCTGCAAGGGAGAAGAAGAAAAGATACAGGAAATTAACACGTTAGGGCCAAGATTTCCAAAAGTAGAAACCTAAAGTTAAGCTCTGTCTGCACACCAAGCTGCACTGGTTTAATTAAAATCAATTTAAAGTTTCATTGAGTTAACCCTTGTATGAACCCTCTTAAATCAACTTAAACCAGGATTACATTTAGCTTAAATTGATTTCTTACTCATTTTAAACTAAATTGATAAGCCAAGTTTACATTGATTTAAGAAGGTTCACACAGGGGTTTGTATTGGTCTAACTACATTGATTGCTTTAAAAACACATCTTTGGTTAAATCAGTGCAGTGACTTTGTGTGGGGGTCAGACCTCAGGCTTTCAAACCTATATTAGGGACCAACCTGTATTTCAAGAGTACTGAGCAGCCAACAGCTCCCCTTGAGGTCAAAAGGAGTAAGGGTAGTAGAATATGATTACTGTTATTCCCATTGAACATGCTGTGAGAAATTCAGGTACCATTTGTGCGGGAATAAATATTTCCCGGTCTACCTAACTGCATAGCTAAGGACAAATCAGATTCTTCAGCCAGTCTAACATGTATTTTTTTGTTTTCTCTTTCAGAGTGTGGTTCATGTGATATTATGACTTTGGGAGTCCCCTAGGCTGCTAATTATTATTTCTTTCTTAAGGCTGATGTTTTTAGCTGTGTGACACATCATGCCCAGTCATGTCAGTGGACAATCTGAGTGATGTGACCAGGCAGAAGTATCATAGCAATGACTAGTCAGACTGGGAATTTAGAAAACCTGAAACACCACAGTTTCCTGCAAACTTAAAAGAGAAGCCTCCTTCATATGGGTTTTATGAAGCTGAAATTAGTTTCTCCCTTATATACAAAAATCTATTGCTTTAATCAAACTTTCTGTTCTTTAAATGGGAAGAAAACAACTTGTGTTGAATTGCCTGTTTAGCTGTGGTGGTATTAGGCTAAACAGGCATTGATTATCTTCCTAAAGTGATAAATCATTGCCTTCTTCCTAAGTTTGTAATACTTTTTTTAAAAAAGTTTCACGGCCCTAATATTACAAAGTCTACATCTTTTAAAATGTAAACTGTATTAAATGCATTCAAGTCAAGGTATAGTGACTTACTTATCTAATGCTTCCATTAAGTGTATCCCTACCTGTATGTTGAATATGTATCTACACACCTCTGCGAGTGCTAACAACAATGCTACCTCAAACACCGCAGCAAAATAGAAATCGGAGTGGGTAGCCTCCTGAATATTTTTCCTGTGGGAAATATATTACCTTCATTTCAGGTTAAATCTCACTCAGATGGCCTCCTTGTGCCTCATGAATCTTAGTTTTACACATGCCCACCCATCCCTCTAGCTGAATAGAGCATTTGGAGAAACAAACAACAAAGCTTTGGGGTAACATTTTTTAAAGTACCCCAAGTAATTTATGAACATAAAAACTGGGTCTGACCAATGGTCCATCCAACCATAGGCGAAGATTCTGTGGTGCTCTGGGCTGGAGCACCCATGAGGAAAAAAATGGCGGGTGCTTGCTCAGCACCCACTGGCAGCCTCACAAATCAGCTGCTCCCCCTCCCTCCCAGCGTCTCCTGCCCACTGTGATTAGCTGTTCAGCCACATGCAGGAGGCACTGGGGGGTGGGGGGGAGGAGGAAGAGCAGGAAGAGGAGAGATGCGGGCTTGGAGAAAGGGGCAGAGTGTGGGCAGGGCCTGGGGCAGAACGGGGTGCGGGGCAAGCATCCCCCAGGAACTCAGTGCCTCTGCATCCAGTCCAGTATCCTGTTTTCCAACAGAGGCCAATGCTAGGTGCTTCAGAGGGGATGAACAGAACAGGTAATCATCACGTGATCCATCCCCATTGCCCATTCCCAGCTGCTGGCAAAATTTAGGCACCTAGGTGCTTTTGAAAGTCATACTAGCAGCTGGATCCACAACAGCACCTGAGTGTGATGAATCTGCTAAGCAGGGGACTACAGCTCCTATCAGCTCCTTCCTCAGTACACAGCCATTTCCCCTGACCAGGTAAGGGGAAAGGTCCTGAACCAAGAAGAGGCTGGGCTCTTTTAGGACTTGGGGAAGCAGTAACTACATTTTATCCCAGGATCTGCAGAGAAGTTGGATGTAGAGTGGAATCCCCAGAAACTGAATGCAGAGCTGCATGTGGAAAAGGCTGTGACTGCTGGACACGACAGCTAGGTGCAGGTCTGTGTGGGGCTTATGAGGGAGTAGCAGCAGCTGGGCTGGCAGCCAGTGCAGATAGGCCCTAATGAGTGACACTAATTGAGCCTGGCCCGGAAACCCACAAAGCACCTGTTCGCTGGAATAGAGACTCTGGGGTGGAGAGAATTCCTCCAGCACTGGGCCTGAAGAGCTCTCATTCTCAACTGGACTGCCCCAGGGACCCAAATAAGAACTGCTATTGCTCACTCAAACTGTAACCATTTAAGCCTCTGTATCTAAGTATTTGCAACCCTTCCCTTTCCTGCCAGCCCTACTAAAATACCCAGTCACTGAGTCATGGGTCTGACATCTGAGTGGTTATTGGGATTCCCCCATACCTAGCACCAACAAAGTTAGCTGCTGGAGTGCCTACAGTGCTTGCCTCTAAGTCAGACTTGGGCAAACTACGGGCCACATCCGGCCCGCAGGACAGTCCTGCCCAGCCCCTGAGCTCCCAGCCGGGGAGCCTAGTCCCCGGCCCCTCCCCTACTGTTGTGTCCCCCCCCCCAGCCGCGCTCTGACCCGCCGCTCCCGCTGGGCAGTGTGGGGAGCACAGCTGGCTCTGGCCGGGTGTTGTGGCTGCAAGCTCCTGCTGCTGGTAATGGGGCAGGGAGTGGGGGGATTGGGTAGGGGAATGGGGAGTCCTTGGGGGTAGTCAGGGAGGAGGGGGCGGTTGGATGGGGTGGAGGTTGTGGGGGGGCGGTTAGGGGATGGAGAACAGGGAGGATTGGGAGTAGGAGTCCCGGGGGGCCTGTCAGGGGGTGGGGATGTGGATAAGGGACAGGGAGCGGAGGGGAATGGATAAGGGGGTGGGGTCCAAGGGGGCAGTTAGGGGTGGGGAGTCCCGGGAGGGGGTGATCAGGGGATGAGGAGCAGAGGGTGGTTGGATAGGTGGTGGGAGTCCTGGGGGGGCTGTCAGGTGGCAGGGGTGTGAATAGGGGTCCGGGCAGTCAGGGGACAAGGAGCGGGGGGCGGTTGGATGGGGTTGGAGGTTATGAGAGGGGCAGTCAGGGGGCAGGAAGGGGGAGGGGGCAGATAGGGGGCGGGAGGCAGGCTGTTTGGAGGGCACAGCCTTCCCTGCCCGGCCCTCCATCCAGTTGTGCAACCCCGCTGTGGCCCTGGGGCCAAAAAGTTTGCCCACACCTGCGCTAAGTGGTGTCACAGGTGGCACACTATTGGCACCTTAGGGGCTTGGTGTGCTCCAGTACTGAGCAGCCTCAATAATTACATTAGACCCAGCATTGCAGTGCCTCGCGTTTAGACTTGTTGCCACCTAGTAGAATCCACAACACTGAGTTCAGTGCCCAAACTCCCTGTACAATGTCGGGGGGAATTAAGTGCCTAAGACTGCGATCAATAAAAGTCAACCAGCTGAACAGGGAGCTGCCTAATGGGAAACACTGAGGAAAGGGGTGTGATGTAAGCCCCACCCCTCAAAGGGAATTAGATGTAGCCTATGTCTGGGCCAGCGGTAGGTGGGAAGATTCCTTCTCTGCGGGCATATCTAAAGTACAAACTTAGTACAAACAGCCACTGCAGTAATTACTGCGGAGGTTCATGTCCACATTACCCCCCTTCTGTCAGTCATGCGCATCCTCAGCAGGAGCGCTTCCACCGAACTAGCACATCACACAGCTCCTGGCCAGGAGCCTGGCCACCCCCTGGAGTTTCCACTCCCCGCCAGGAGCACGGCTGCCTTCCCCTCATTCCCGCTCTTGGCTCCCTGCCAGGAGCGTTGCAGCTGCCTGGACTCTCAGATTCCCTGCTGGAAGCATGGCAGCCACCTAGGCTCCGAGCAGGGAGCCAGGAGCCTAGGTGCAGCCTGACTTCTTGGGGGGAGCGGGGAGCATGGGCAGCAGCCCAACTCGGAGTGGGGAGCATGGGCAGCAGCCCAGGTTGGAGGGGAGGAGCTGGGAGCCTGGGCAGCTGGGCTCTAAGTGGAGCCCCACCAAACCACTCCGGCGTGACAGCCTGAGCTCTGAGCCAGACTTTCTTGTCAATTTCACAGCTCCAGCATGGTGCCGTGAAATTGACAATAATGACAGCCAACAGCCCATGTAAGTAACCTGCAGCATCTGCAGGGACACTGCGTCACCCTTAACTACATCGACATAAGCCCTATGCCTCTTGTGGAGGTGTAGTAGGGCACTTACATCAGCGGGAGCAAGGCTGTAGTGTGTATACTGACATAATTAAGTCGACATAAGGCAGCTTATGTCAACCTAACTCTCTAGGGTAGACCAGGCCTTAATTAGGCATTGTCTGTTTCAGTCACAAGTGGAGGGTAGACCAGGCCTTAATTAGGCATTGTCTGTTTCAGTCACAAGTGGCAGCAGACACATTTATTTGACCTTGGGTTTTCTAACATAAACATGAGCAACAGGTATATTTATGTTTTTTTTTTTTAAAAAGGCACTATCCCAACAAGACACTCCACTGCACATGCTTCTCCCTCTGGGGAGAAGAGGAGAGAACAAACAGAACATGACAGATATGTAGTCACATTGCTTAATGCACTACTGGAAGGCATTCAGATACTACAGCGATTAGTACACTATAAAAGCCTATATAAAATAGAGCAAGGTGCCTTCCTTTGCTTGAGATTCACACCCATGAACCCTCTCCTGGATTGGGCACCTAAGCCCCTTTTCATAAAAAATTGATGGTGGTGCTGCTTGTGCCCCCTCCTCCTTTTAATCCCTAGTCCAGAGGTTAGAGCACTCATCCAGGTGATAGAAAACCCAGATTCAAATTCCCCCTCTGCCTGATGTGGAGTAGGGATTTGAACCTAAGTCTCTCACCTCCCCAGCCACAGGGATATATTGTATTCTGGGATGGGGATCATTCAGTCTCTCCTGTTGAAGCTGTTCCACTTTGTCTGAAATAAATAGTAATTGAGCCAGAGAGAGGGTGAGAATGACTGTATAACTAAGTGGTTAGGGCATTCCCGGGGATGTGGGAGACCCACATTCCAATCCATTTTCCAAAGACTAATTATTTATACAAAGTGGAACAGCTTCAATAGGAGAGACTGAAGTAGCCCCCAGATCAGACTATTCATAGCATGGTGGCTGGCACCTACCTGAGTGGCTGGAGATGTGGGTTCAAATCCCTGCTCCACGTCAGATAGAGTGGGGAACTGAGCCCTGGTGTCCCATTTCCTGGGGGACTGCTCCAACCACTGAACTAAAGGCTAAGGTAGAGCAGCAGTAACACTAGCTGTTGTGTTCTGTGCAAGGCCCAAGCTGGTGGACAGCCTCTGAGCATACCTACCAGATTGGACTCACAGGTGAGGTAGTTGGGGCAATGCCTAGTGTGAGGATCCCCATGGGGCTTTGGCCTGAGGTAGGTGTTGAGCTGCTCAGTGGTGTCAGAATGGAGACTGCTATGGCAGAAATGTAGGTGCTGTGTGGATTTTACCCCTGCAAATTTAGAAGCTTAGGGAGTTTAGGCACATACAAGGTTAGACAGCAGCTGAGGGTTGAGAATCTAAATTTTAGACTTCAGCTTCTAAGTGACTCAAGAATCCTTGAAAAAAATTAACCTTAGTTTCTAAAACTCAGAGTCAGTTTTAGATTGGGCTTCTTTTCTATTGTCTCCTGGTAAATCTTGAGTTTGATGGCTACATTAGAGTTCTGCTCAGCTAGCATGGAGTCAATCCAAGTCTCATTGAAGTCAGCGGGAGCCTTTCCATTGACATCAGTGGATGTTAGACAGAACACATATACTTATTCTTTTCAGAACCATGGCACTAGCATTTAACCCTCTACACTATTAAAAAAATCATTAGGGGGGAAAACTATCTTAGAAGTAAAGCTCTTTAAAAAAAATTGCTATTTTGCCCACTCCGCTTCCAACAGGGATACCTTTGGAGAGGTTTGGTGACTGGCTTATTAAGTCATTGTGACTGGCGTTGGGTGGAACAGATGCATTTTGTTTATATTTGAAGGAAAACAGTTCAAGGACTGTATAAGTACTGTAATCACATGGTATCCTTTCACTAGGATAAAAATTAAGTCAGGAAACCCAACAGTATTTGAACTTAATGAGCAATGGGAAATGAAGCCAGTCAGTTTGACATTACTTCATATGTTGACCTCAGGAAATAGAGCCAAATCGCACGATCACTTGTAAAAGCAACCTGTTCAGTTGAAAACACCACTGCCTTCAGACTTTGGAATTGCCTGTGTCTTAGCTCACTACCATTCCAGTCCCACAACCCAGGCAGATAGTTTGGCCCTCCTAAATCAATATATATCCCACAAGCTGTGGGGAAATCCTGCAGCTTTAATATCTACACAGCATTAATACTAGTATCTCTGTGCTATTCCAGGATTTTCTGTGCCCCATGACACATCTCTGTGTCCCATCTGTCTCAGAAGCCATGGCTGTTTTGCCATTAATGATTTGTCTCATTGTATTTGGTGTTTTTCTCAAAGCCTCAAATCCTGGAATCATGTGAATGTGAGAATTGCAGCTTGTATTTTAAAAAAAGTTTCTAGCTATCAGTGCTGAAGAGAGGAGTTTGAAATTGTGACCCAACTTCAGATTAAAGGCTCAAAAAGCGGAAAACAAATTAAATGAACCCCAAATGCTTTGTTCCCTTTTTTAATTATATATATATATATATTGCACCTAGCTCATGATTTCAGAAAACGTGGGTTGGAAGTACTGTATGGTTGTTCTCTGAGCATATTTGACCCAAAAACATCAGAGGAGAAGGGAGTTGAGAGAAGAGCTGAGCTAATAATTTTTTGTTCTGGTCATTGCTTAGTCAATAGATAGCTAGGTAGATTAGATAGATTAAAGGGGTTAAACTGAAAGCTGAATTTTTTTCAGTGAATCAATAAAAAAAATCAGTTGCGCTGAATCAACTATGTAGTCCAACCAATCCATAGTGTTTTGTTTCCAGGCATTTTTCAAGGGCTAGCTTCACATATCAGCTAGAGGAGGGCCCCTCGATAGCCTTTAACCCTGCGCTTAAAGCACTTGTTTAGGTTGTGGAAAATGCAAGTTCAAATGACACCTCTGGAATAGGGATCTGAAGTCAGGTCTCCCTTCTAGGCAAGTGCCCTAACTACTGGACTTTGGACTATTTTGGGGTAGGTGTATCTCAGTCTCCCCTACTGAAGCTGTTCTACTGCATATAAATAAGGTTCTGGGATTAGAACCTGGGTCTCTCACATCCCAGGTGAGCGCCTTACTATTGGGCTAAAAGTTGTAGGGGGGCACCACCGCTACCTCCTCCAGATGCTTTGTGAAGGGTAGCAAAGTCCTCTCATAAATCTAGCCTGAAAAAAGGTTTTGGCCAAAACTGTTGGGTGAATTCATGTCAAATTCACAAATAATTCCAGGTTGACTGAAGTGGCATTTTTCAGCAAAAATTATTTGCTTGAAATTTTTCACCCAGCTCTAGTGGAGCGCATGGAACGTACCGTATGTCTGACCTTTAATTACCATGAACTTATGCAGGAAAATCCCTGGCAGGTATGGTTAGGGAAAGATTCCACAGAAAGCAGCTCTCCCCAGGTCCTGGTTCCTTCCCACACGCTTACTGAGATCTGCCACTTTTTTTATCATCAAGCCACAAACACATGGGGATCGCATGAAGCAAAAAAGGGGAACTATGATGCTCAGACTCAACCTTCCCTTGTTTCAATAAAATCTGGGCCATTCTAACACATGTTCAGCTGTCCTTAGGCCATAAAAGAGGATGGCATGATCTAGCCTGTAGTGTGGACAAGGGGAACAGGGATAGAGCAATAAGCCACAGCATAAAATTTATGCTAAGGAAACATACAGTAAGAACTAAAAGAAGCCACATCTAGGATTGCCACCTTTCTAATTGCTCGTAACTGGACCACCGAAACCCTGCCCCGGCTCTGCCCCCGCCCCTTTCCCCAAGGCCCTGCCTCTTCTCTGCCTCTTCCCCAGATCCCTCCCACTTCTCCACCTCTTCCTCCTCCCTGTCACTTGCTCCTTTTTCCCCCTCCCCCCATCGCGCACTGGACCATCTCCACCTCCCTCCCACTCTAGGGGCTCTCTCTGCTCCAGGGCTGGAACGGGAGCTGCTGCAGCCTGACAAGGAGCCTGCCTGCAAGTAGGAGGCAGCCCCGGCTGAGCAGGGCCTGGTGCAGGTTAATTACACGACTCCTCCCTTCCTCCCCAGGGTAACCAGATTTTGGTTTCCAGTCAGTACATCTGACCAGACACTGCCTGGTCCCCTTTTTGACCAGACTTTCATGTTGAAAACGGGGTACCTGGCAACCTAAATGGCACCTGGACACAGAAGCCAAAAAACGGACTGTCTGGGTAAAACCAGGATGGGTGGCGGCAACCCTAATCACACCCTAAACTGAGACAAAACAATCAGAATATTCTGTGCTGCATAATAATGCAACAAAGATACACACACATAAACACACACACACACCATTAAGAACAGATTTAAAAATATCAGAGATGACAAGTCTGATTATTACCTAGGAATCAGCAATTCGTTTAAAGAGACTAAAGTGCTCTACACACAGTTTTTGTATGAATATAACTAGTTCCATTAGGGGTAGGATTTCTTACCATTATGAAATAGCATAAGCCCTTGTGCAGATGCATTTATGCTACTATAAGGATACCCGATTCCCCTTCCTGTTTGGGAATAAACTACATTGGGGCTGTCATCTTGGTACATGAACTGGAACAGCTTGAGCTAAGAGCCCTGGCTCTACTGTGCCCCATACACTGTAGATCAGCAGAGAGGCATACCTGTAAACAAACAAAACAAAACAAATACACTCTCTCTGTTATAGAAGCACATTCCTACTGGTATATCTCCATCCACAGTGGGGCTTGTATCACTCTATGGGTACCTCTACACAGCAAAGAGGATGCCGTGGCAGTGAGTCTCAAAGCCCCATGTCTACACACTCAGGCTCATGCTACAGTGCTAACAATAGCTGTGTAGATGCATTGAAGCCCACCCCACTCCCTAGGCTTCAGAGCCTGAGCTCCAGCTGGAGCCCAAACTTCTACAGTTATTTGTAGCACCATAGCATGATCCCAGGTCTGCACAGTTGGGCTCTGAAACTCACTGCCACAGGATCCTGCCTGCTGTGTAGATGTACCCTTACTTCACCAGTAAGAAATTATACCCCTAACTGAAAATTAGTTATACTGCCACCTTGTGTATAGACAAGGCCTCAATCATTTTAACTTTAATATAAAATATTCAGTATCTCTATATAAATAGTTATGCTGAAAGCTCAGTTGTTCTAGCAGAAATCCATTTTCCATAACAAATGTGTTTTTCTGGAGAAAGATCACTCTTCCCTCCTTTTGGTATCTAATAATCTTTTGCTAACACATGATTTAAGGAAACTAAAAATAAAATTCTTCAGCATTGTGACCCTAAGAGTACCCCAAGGTAAGATGTCATACTGTTGGCATGATATCTACCCAAAAGGTGGCATGTAATATCTCATTGGAAAACTAATAATTCACTGATCATTAATATTTTTGTATGACGTATGGACTGCCAACCCACAGAGACTTTTACAAATGGGCTGGAAATAGGTGACTAAGGCCTTGTCTACACTAGAGACCTTACAGCAGCACAGCTGTACTGATGCAGCTCTGCCTCTGGAAGATCTCCTGTGTAGCTTCTCTATGCCAATGGGAGAGAGCTCTGCTGTCAATTAAATAATTAAACCACCCGCAGTGACATAGTGCTGTGCACCATACCACTTATGCTGGCAAAATTTATGTCGCTCAGAGAGGTGTTTTTTCACACTTCTGAGTGACATAAATTTTGCCGACAAAAGTGGTAGCGTAGATATGGCCTAAAAGATGTTTAAACCAGGCATGTCAGGGGGAGTTGATAAACCGATATTTTACAGACAAAAGAAAGAGGCCAACACCTCAAACCAAGTGTGGCCAAAGACAACGGGCTATTCATTTGTACTGGAGGTTATTGGACGAGATCATTCTCATTATAAAAATCACCAGCAGGAGAGAAGATAGCATGGCATCCACACTCAGAGGGGAAAAGGAACTTTATCTGGGGCTGCGTTTTAGGAGAATACATTACAAAGGTTTACTAGACTATAAAGAGAGGGAAAGAGAGCTCCTGAGGTATCCTTCACCTGAGGAGACAAAAGAAGAGAACACTGAGTTCTGTGAAGGGTCCTGGCCAGAGGGGCTAGTTCCACACAGAAGTTTGTTTGGAATCTACTCCTGTTCCAGATAATTGCGCAGGTGTCACAGTGATACACTAATTGCTGCTTAACCCAGTTGTGAAAACTGTGATTTCCTGTACATATTTCTGTTCCACATTCATCTTAAAAACATCCTCTCTACCTTTCACAAGCCCTCACTTCAGCAAGTTCTTTTTGGGATTACCTTCAAAGCTCTTAATCCACAAAATTCACCAACATATAAATGAAATTATATTGAAACTTCAGGTATGGTTTTCGAAAGGATGTCTCGTGGGTGCTGAGACATTTAAAGGAATGGTTCTGCTGGTGCCACTGGCTAGAAAGCTTTTCTTTTTATTAGAATTTGCAGAACCTGTCCCAGAACACTGGACACAAAGTGATGAAAAATAAATTTTAAAAATCAGAAATAAAGAGCTGGACAATACCCAGCCAAACACCAGTATTGGCATGCATTGCTTCAGTCGTAATGTTTCGTTTAATACACACCTGCTGTAATATAATATATTAAATACAATTACAGATAAGGCTGGGAAAGTTGTAAAGTAAGGGTTAATGCGCACACAAGATTATACTCAAAGAAGGGGCAGGATATTTCTTCCAGAGGTATTACTGTATCTTTCTATTTTTGTATGAAAGATTGTCTTTACTATATCATTTCAAAATCCATCCCTGATCCCCATCTCATATCATTTACAAATTCCTTTGTGGTTTGGAGCAACATTTTTGGCACCATTCAATAGCCAACAATCCAGGTTTCTATTCCGTAACATTCTTCCTTAATGGGTTACAGAAACAATACAGCACAATAAATTAATTATGAGAAGTTACTTCTGGGAGTAGAACCCAAAGTTTCCTAAATAACTCCATTAGCTGGTGCCAGCAGTGGATCTTTGTAATATTCAATTAAATCAGACTTCCTTTCATACTACATCCTCTTCTCCTTAAGTATAATTGATAATCACCATATTTTTTCTGTTAGGGTTCATAGGTTCATATTTTGAGACACTCCTTCCTGATCTTTTCCTGCTGGAGCATAGAACTGGATAAGATAAGGGGGGGGAAGGGATAGCTCAGTGGTTTGAGCATTGGCCTGCTAAACCCAGGATTGAGAGTTCAATCCTTGAGGGGGCCATTTAGGGATCTGGGGAAAAAATCTGTCTGGAGATTGGTCCTACTTTGAGGAGGGGGGTTGGACTAGATGACCTCCTGAGGTCCCTTCCAACAGTGATATTCTATGATTCTACGAATATAAAAGGGCATAGGGCTATCTGAACACTTCCATAGGACTGAAGGGGATTAATCTGTAACAGCCAGGCTCAGTGCCCACTGTACCATCACCAGTCTGTTGAGAGTGACCCATCTGCTGGGTCTCACATGCTTTCAAGCCTACTGGGTCTGAGGAGACTCTAGTGACCGTTTGTAGTTCTGGGGCCTTAGGATGCAATCCTGAGCTCAGATCTCTTGTCTGATACCATTCCTTGAGATGTGAGTCACTTCCATGCAACCACCCTAGACTCTGAAATCAGTGCCAAAGACCTCCCAAACCTCCCCCTCCCCATGCACTGCAGACACCTATACACCCCACTCACCTCAGAGCTCCACCTAGGCTACAGTCACTCTCATCAGCTGGATCAGTTATACCACCACTGTGATGGACCATTGCTAAAGCTTGGTTGGGGGTTTTGTGACGGGGTGACCCTTGGATGTATTTCCAATTATTGCACAATAACCCTGCTCTGTGAGGTCTGTTTACACTTGGAAAGACATCAAAATAGCCATTACTTCTGTGCTGCCCTGCTGGAATAATGCAGACATGCCCAGTAGCTTCACACCAAGTAGCCTTAGAGCTCTGAAAAAATTCAGAGCAAAATCATTCTTGCAAAACATTCATTTTGGGAAAAATGCCATTTTTAACAGAAAATGTATGTTTGAAGAATTATGACCAGCTCTACTAATTACATAAGTTAGTGTTTACTGGGTTTATAATAAACTATGACATGTCTGCTAACATTTTCATCATCATCATGAAAAAATGTGTTTTCTTGTCATGTGTTAGGAAGTGTACATAAGTACCATACCTCTGATTCCCTAAAATGTAACCTCTTAAGCCATGTCTATACTATGGGGACTATGGTGGCATATGTATAGTGTTGTACCTATGTTGGCATAACCCTGTAGTATACAGCCTATGGGGATGGAAGCATTTTTTTCTGTCACTGCAGGAACACCACCTCCCAAAGTGATAGTACCTAGGTCAGCAGAAGCATTCTTCTGTTGACCTAGCTACATCTATACTGGGGTTTAGGTCAGCATAGCTATGGAGCTCAGGTTTTTTCACACCCCTGAGTGCTGTAGCTATGTCAATCTAAATGCTAAATGTAGACTAAGGCCTGGTCTACATGGGAAAGTTACACACCAGTTTAATTTAAGGTATGATTTAGAACCAATTTAATTAAACCGATGCAAAATACTGCGTGAATCCTCTTATTTTGATTTAAGAGTGATTTATTGCAGTTTAGCTTCATCCAATTCCAACCAATGAAGTTGAAACTAAATTAAGCCCGGTTTAAACAACAATAGGTGTCCACACAGTCTTTGCATCAGTTTTTAATTCAACAGGCTTAAAAGCACATCTTAAGTTAAACCATTTCAGCTTTCTTACATACAGAAGCCCTTAGAGAACATATTCCCTATGCATCTGTCACCTGCATAAAAATGCAGAAAGCAGTGTGTGTGTGTATATTGCTCACGTTTAGGCTCCACCCCTGCAAGCAGAAAGAAGCTAATGGGATAACTGGGGTGCTTAAAATTAAGCACATACATACATACAACCCAGGAAACTACAGACCAGTTAGTTTAACTTCTGTGCCAGGGAAGATAATGGAGCAAGTAATTAAGGAAATCAGCTGCAAACACTTGGAAGGTGGTAAGGTGGTAGGGAATAGCCAGCATGGATTTGTGAAGAACACATCGTGTCAAACCAATCTGATAGCTTTCTTTGATAGGATAACAAGTCTTGTGGATAAGGGAGAAGCGGTGGATGTGGTATACCTAGACTTTAGTAAGGCATTTGATACGGTCTCGCATGATATTCTTATCGATAAACTAGGCAAATACAATTTAGATGGGGCTACTATAAGGTGGGTGCATAACTGGCTGGATAACCGTACTCAGAGAGTTGTTATTAATGGTTCCCAATCCTGCTGGAAAGGTATAACGAGTGGGGTTCCACAGTGGTCTGTTTTGGGACCGGCTCTGTTCAATATCTTCATTAACGACTTAGATATTGGCATAGAAAGTACGCTTATTAAGTTTGCAGATGATACCAAACTGGGAGGGATTGCAACTGCTTTGGATGACAGGGTCATAATTCAAAATGATCTGGACAAATTGGAGAAATGATCTGAGGTAAGCAGGATGAAGTTTAACAAAGACAAATGCAAAGCACTCCACTTAGGAAGGAAAAATCAGTTTCACACATACAGAATGGGAAGAGACTTTCTAGGAAGGAGTACGGCAGAAAGGGATCTAGGGGTTATAGTGGACCACAGGCTAAATATGAGTCAACAGTGTGATGCTGTTGCAAAAAAAGCAAACATGATTCTGGGATGCATTAACAGGTGTGTTGTGAGCAAGGCACAAGAAGTCATTCTTCCGCTCTACTCTGCGCTGGTTAGGCCTCAACTGGAGTATTGTGTACAGTTCTGGGCACCGCATTATTTCAAAAAAGATGTGGAGAAATTGGAGAGGGTCCAGAGAAGAGCAACAAGAATGATTAAAGGTCTTGAGAACATGACCTATGAAGGAAGGCTGAAAGAATTGGGTTTGTTTAGTTTGGAAAAGAGAAGACTGAGAGGGGACATGATAGCAGTTTTCAGGTATCTAAAAGGGTGTCATAAGGAGGAGGGAGAAAACTTGTTCACTTTAGCCTCTAAGGATAGAACAAGAAGCAATGGGCTTAAACTGCAGCAAGGGAAGTTTAGTTTAGAAGAAAAAGTTCCTAACTGTCAGGGTTGTTAAACACTGGAATAAACTGCCTAGGGAGGTTGTGGAATCTCCATCTCTGGAGATATTTGAGAGTAGGTTAGATAAATGTCTATCCGGGATAGTCTAGACAGTATTTTGTCCTGCCATGAGAGCAGGGGACTGGACTCAATGACCTCTCGAGGTCCCTTCCAGTCCTAGAATCTATGAATCTATGTTTGCTGGATTAGGGATTTAGTATGTTCTCAGACACAAGTGAATGAGATCTCTGGAAAAAGGAGACAGGATCCTGGTTATAGCCCTATCTATGTACATGCCTAAAATAGTTTCATCTACTTTGTCTCTGCCTAGCAAAAAAAGAGATTCTTCTAACATTAGTGGTGTTTAACTGTGGTTGCACGTGGCGGCCTAGAAGTAGGTATCTTTACTGAATTTTAGAACACCTTGGGACAACTCTACTGTCAGTTACAGTGGTGTGAATCCAGAGTAAATCCACTGAAGTTGGGGGTATGTCTACACTGGCAAGTTTCTGCACCACAAGTTATACCACTTTTATTAAAATGCTGGAATTAAACCGCTGTTACGTGTCCACACTGGAGTGCATCCACATTAGCAGCTCTTGCAACAGCAAAGACAGCAGTGCATTGTGGTAGCTATCCCACTGGCTGCAGGGTGCTTTGGGAAGGGTTTGCAATGCCTCATGGGGCAGGCACAGCATCACATGATGCTGGTTTCCCAATCCCATTGTTCCATGGGCATCCTACTACATTGCCAGCTGCTTTTCAACTGAAGTGGCGGGAGTGGAGAGTGTGTGTGTGTGTGTGTGTGTGTGTGTAGAGGGGGGAGAGAGACAGTGTGTTTTGGGGGACAGAGAGTATGTCAGTATGCTGTCTTGTAAGTTCAGACAGTGGCAGGAAGCAACCAATCCTGAAGCAGGGGGAGGGGGAAACCCCGACATCAGCCCCTGCCTCCCTCCCTGGGTTCTCTGCACAGCAATCTCTCTCTCACACACACACCACACACACACACACCTGCCTCTGCGTTCAACAGCATGAGCATTCCACATTAATGGTTTGCTTTGTGTCCTGGAGCAGATCAGCACAGCACCCAAAAGCTGTCAGAAATGGTGCTTTGAAAGGGGAAGGGCGCATGTCTCCAGGGCAGCCGAGTTCAAAACAATGAGCAGAGCGGTCACTTGAGGCATTATGCGACAGCTCCGGAAGCCAATTAGAGCACAGAAAGCAATCAAGTGTCTACACTGGCAATAGAGCACGGGAGCCTCTGCGCAAATAGCCTTACGACTCTCGTCGAGGTGGTTTTTTTGCAGCGCTGCAACTGAGGATTTCTGTGCACAGAGTGTATAAATAAAATAAATATGGAGATATATCTATCTCATAGAACTGGAAGGGACCCTGAAAGGTCATCAAGTCCAGCCCCCTGCCTTCACTAGCAGGACCAAGTACTGATTTTGCCCCAGATCCCTAAGTGGCCCCCTCAAGGATTGAGCTTACAACGCTGGGTTTAGCAGGCCAATGCTCAAACTGTGGGTACACGTCTGCAGTTTGAGTTCAAAAAGCTGCTTTACTGCACAGAACTTGCCAGTGTAGACAAGCCCTTAGTGTTGTAGCACCTGTTTAAGGCACTGATCCCGCAAGGAATGCCAGGTGGGTGGAACACTTCACTGGGGTTCAGCAGTGGCACAGATATCCACCCACAAAGCGCACCTGGTAGGATTAGAGTCTAAAAATGCTGCAAGATGAAAGGCCTTTTCTCTTTATGGATTCAATGGGGTTCTATGCAGATGCTTGGATCATGCTATTAAGCACCCTGGTTAGTTGGGACTGTATGATATATTTCATGCCATCCTGTTTTGGAACATATTTTCAATCTATATGCTTAGAAAAAGTCACACACACTCACACACGCGCTAAAGAGAGACCCTTAGTTATTAGCAGTTCCTTTGCTGTTAAACCTGAAATATCATGTTTGTTAACTCAGTTGGGACTTAATTCAATCTCTCTTTTACTTAACCGGGACCTCTTCATGGTAACAATAGAGTAAGATTGGAGTTTCAATAATCTGAACTATTATGTAACCAAAAATAAAAAGCAAAGCTTTCTTCTTAGCATAGGTATGCAAGCATAATATGAATTATTCTAAAGTGATTAATATTTAATAACGATTGCACCGAAGTGCATTATGCATAATTGGAAATCTGTTGGCAAGGTCAGCTACATTTCTTGGTTTAGTAAGGTCTATTTGGAGAACGTGAGAGGACTGAAGCAGAAATGAACAGGCAGTTTATTTCCCCTTAAAAGCATTTAATCCCCACCATCTGAGCTGGTTAGCTGTTGTGCAATATAATCTGGTAGATTCTTTTTTTATTAAACTTGAATTTATCTTTGTTTTACATTCTACTCTGGTTTAGTTATAGTATTTGTGACTATGCCATCATCTCTCTACTTTTCAGTACAGTCTAATTATATCCAGGCATCTTTAGTTATTTTCTTTCCTATTTTGTTTCATCTCATACAAAGCTACTGTTTGTTCTCTATTTTGGTAGCTATTTCAAGCTAAGAGTTCTCATTCTTTCAAAAATTTTATGGGGGCTGAGGTTCCTAATCCTGCAGTCTTTGGGCCAGATTCTCAGCAGGTGTAAATCAATATAACTCCATTGACTTTAGAAGAGCTGCTCTTCTACCAGTTCCTACCAGCTGAGAACATGATTGTTTGTATGCCAAAGACGACCATTGACCTATATGGCAGTTATGAATTCGTAAAGTCTGCCAAACCAAGTTATCCAGCACTACTTATATGTTGTGCACACAGCAGTGGTTAATATCACATATTGATTTCTGATATTTCTTTGATATATTTTGTCAACAAGTAAGGACATGCCTTTGAACAAGAAAAGGTCTATTTCGGTCAGCTAAGAGGCATGTGTTTGATCAGATTTTCACAATTAGGGACAAATTCTTCTCTTAGGCTAGGTCTACACTGGGGGAGGGGGAGGGGAGGTCGACCTAAGATACGCAAATAGCGTAGCTGAAGTCGGCGTATCTTAGGTCGATTTATCTGGCCGTGAGGATGGCGGCGAGTCGACCGCTGCCGCTCCCCCGTCGACTCCGCTTCCACCTCTCGCCATGGTGGAGTTCCGGAGTCGATGGCAGAGCAATCGGGGATTGATTTTATCGTGTCTACACTAGATGCGATAAATCGATCCCCGATAGATCGATCACTTACCCTTAGTGCATTCATTAGACATACCCTTAGTGCATTCATTTTTTTTTCTCCCTTCTGACCTGGCTATCTCTAGGCTGAACAGTTCCCTGCCTTCACTGTGATATCCCAACAAGAAATTCTGCCTAAGCAGATCTGCTTACTTTTTCTTCAGAGGGTTAATTGTGTCACTGCCCCGCCATTATAAGTTACTACACATCACTTCCTATGCAAGCCTAGTTTATTCTGAAGATAAAAACATTATAGAGAAAACATATTAAAAACAATAAAAGAACCTACAAGCATGCTAATAAGCTTACCAGAGATCATCCCAACCCTAACATGGGCTCTGGCAGGAGTAGACCACCCAAGGGGTTTCCTTGTGGTTTCAAGTCCATCACAGCTTCAGCTCAGAACAAGCAGTCTTATGGGCCCTCAGTAGACCAAATTCTTCCAACCTTTCACTAGGGACTGTGGACCAGAAGTGCTATCCATTGGCTTCCATATCAGGAAGAACCTCATGAGCCAGTTTAACACAGGGCTATTTATCCAAAATCCTCTCTTGGTCTATTGATCCCTGGAGAATCCAGTTTGAACTAGTATAGGTAGCTCCAAGGGATGGCTTCAAAGATCTGATAACTGGAGGAATTATATTAGTATCACCCACTCCTAGAGAAGTTATATACTATTCCACAATAGTACATACACCACTGAATTTTTAATACAATGGACCCCAAAAGTATTAAACCTAATTCAATAAGATTTAACTTAATTCAACAGAGTTCTTTAATTCCATAAGGTTTGCCCAGGATATTGTCAGTCTGTTGCAGGCCTTATAAAATGTTTGTGTAGGTTCATAGATTTTAAGGCCAAAAGGGATCATTCTGATCATAGTCTGACCTCTTGCATAGATAGGCCATAGAATTTCGCCAACTGATTCCACATCAAGCCCATAACTTCTGATTGTGCTAAAAAATATTCAAGCATCTCATTTACATACAATAAATTGTGCTGCGTACCTGGAAAAGGCAGAAAATCCTTCAGATCAGATGGCTTAATCTCAAGGCAACTGCCAGTTGAATTAGATTTAGTGAGTAGTGCATCTAATCTGGTCAATAGAGAGAGAGAGGGGATCCTGGCAGTGACTGATTTTTCTCCACAGGCTGAATCACTATAGTCCACTGTCAAAATATATTACCATTTTGCCTTTTCAAATTAGTAAATCAGCCAACAAAACATGTTTCTGAAGTAGGTAAAATGTCCCAATCCTCCAATCAGCTGCAGTGCCCTGCACCCTCATAGAGTCCCAGCATGGCCACGTGGGGGTGCAGGGGTGTGTCCCTAACGGAGATCATTGAAGGATTGGGGCCAACGTGCTAAACAGTGAAAAAGTCAGTTTGAGAAGATAAAATACTGCAGTTGGAAAATGTACAACAAAAACTTATATTCCTGTTTGATATTTTTCTGGGGCCCATACATTTCTGTATTCCTCCTCTCTTGTATCGGGCTGTTTCCATGCAAGTTATGGTAAAGCTCCAATTGACTTGCAAAGGAAGCATAATAGAGCCCATAGTGCTTTATGGAAAGCAAACATGACCTATATTTAGTCACTCCCTTAAGTAACACTATGCACAGCATAAAGTACTATGAACAGGCATGTAAAGCACAAGGGAATAGGGAAGTCTGAACCATTTTGCAGGCAAAGCTTCAATACTTAACAATCCTAGTGAAATCCTATTAAGGATTCTCTTACACACTGGATCTGCATTTTGGCTAGACATCCCATAAAAATCTTCACTGTACAATAAGGTCAAGATATCTTCATAAGGTTTTATTTTAGGTAGTACTTACTTTACAGCATTAGTTTACAGTGGGTTTAAAATGTGGCAATAAGACCATACCTTCAAATAACATAATCATTTAAGTCAGTTCCAATTCATTTTAACACAAAAATTCAAGTTAATTCATTGGCTCCAAGCATTGTTTCTTTATTTTTTTTATTTAGCATAGTTTCAATGATTTCAGATTACTTTTGGCTATTCTATTTTGAAAACATTTGACAGTACCCTTAAAAGATTAGTATAAATCGGTGGTGTTCCCATTATACGCACAGACAGTGTCTACACATACACACACAAAACTTGCAGTGATTTAACAAAAGGTATTATTTTAAACCAATTTAGTTAAACCAGTGGCATCACACTAATAGGTGTGGACACATTTCAGGTTGAGAGTGTTTTATTTCAGTTTAATCTAAACTAATCCTAATCAATGTAAAATAAACACACATACAAAAACTAGTTTAAATCAAATTAAGAGTGTTCATACAGTCTTTAAACCAGTTTAAGTAAATTGTTTTTTAGGCTGTGGCTACACTCGAAACACAGGAGCACTCCTGCAGCAGCGCTTTGAAGTGTGAGTGTGGTTGCGCACCAGCGCTGGGAAAGAGCTCTCCCAGCGCTACAGGTACTCCACCTCCCTGAGAGGATTAGTTTACAGCGCTAGGAGCTGTTTGCACGGGCGCTTTACAGCGCTGTAACTTGCTGTGCTCAGGGAAGTGTTTTTTCATATCCCTGAGCGAGAAAGTTGTAGTGCTGTAAAGCGCCAGTGTAGCCATAGCCTTAGAAGTCACATCTTTAGTTAAACTAGTGCAACTTTTTCTTGTAGACAATGTAAGTAGTATATACAGAGAGTACCAGCTTTTCTATTGCTTTGCACCTTGTATAGTCCTTCTATCTGTACAAAGTGTGTTGTTACAGCATATCCTCCTTGGACCCCCTTGAGGCCCTGTGACCCTAAAAGTATCCCAGTGCCAGAGGGCAAGGAGCTCACTGTTATCAGGTAGTGAGTTTCAGCTGGCCTGATCAGGTCAGTGTACCCCATTCACTTATGTTGTAATCTATATCTAATAGGTCTCATGTGAGGTATCACTGGAAAACCAATTACACACTGTCCGGGGAGTGGGTAAACAGGTTTCTTCCAGACAAAGGAAAGACTGATGCTTCCGTCCAGGTGCAATCACAGACAACTGGTAATCACAGTCAAGTGGCCATTCATTAGCATATCAGGGGCTGCAGGGACAGATCACTTTGCATTGTAGAAAGCACCAGCAGGGAAGAAACCAGCATGGAACCCTCTCCTTCAGACTCCATAACACTTCTTGTCATAGCAGGGGTACAGAACTTTGAGAGGATACATTTCAAAAGTTCACTGGACAAGAAAAAAAAGGGAGGGGGGGAAGAAAAAACCCCATGTTATCTTTCACCTAAAGTGACAGAGGAACCAAGCACTTTGGACTTTGTGGGAGATCGTGACCAAGAGAATGGACGGCCATCTTGCTGGAAGGAGGTGTGGTAAGAATCTTACCTTGAACCAAGCCTGCAATTTTGTTAAGCCTTAGTCACTAGAAAGCACTTTTCACTTATTTGCTTGTAACCCTTTCTGACTTTATCCCTCACACTTGAACTCACTTAAAATCTTCTCTTTTTGTTAATAAGATTGTTTTACTTTTAATAAACCAACCCACTGCTATGTTTGAATGGAAGTTAAAGCAACAAACTGCTATGGTTTTGTCTCTTTAAAGGAGCAATGGACCTTACTGCTTCTCTAAATGTTGCAAGAAAGGGCGAGACATTTCAGGAGAGATGGTTTGGGGAAAATTCAGGACTGGGGTGTGTGTTGGGGTTACTTGTCTAGTAGTAACTAAGGCTGATGGAAACAGAAGTGTGGCTGTGGAGTAACAAGCAGGCTGCTGGAGCCAGAACAGCTGAACCAGGGCTGCTTCACACGCAGACACGCTGTGCATGCTTGTATGCTGGCTGGGAGCATCCAGACAGGGAGCTGCTGCAGCAGAGCATTTTATGGTACTCAGGATTACACCACAATTGGTGATATAACCTCATTGGTCTGGGGTGCATCCCAAAATGTGACAAGCCCACTATGGCACAATGCAACAGTGGTTCAGCCTCTGTGTCCCTCCTAGTCCTTTCAGTATTCTTGAAACATGCCTACCTTCTTTCAGGGAGCTTCTACCAATTAAAAAGAAGAACAGGAGTACTTGTGGCACCTTAGAGACTAACAAATTTATTAGAGCATAAGCTTTCGTGGACTACAGCCCACTTCTTCGGATGCATATAGAATGGAACATATGCATCCGAAGAAGTGGGCTGTAGTCCACGAAAGCTTATGCTCTAATAAATTTGTTAGTCTCTAAGGTGCCACAAGTACTCCTGTTCTTCTTTTTGCGGATACAGACTAACACGGCTGTTACTCTGAAATCTACCAATTAATAGTCTCTACTTCAAAGAAAACAAAACAAAAAAGGGGTGGCAGGGGGGACGAGGGGGCCATGGCCCTCCTACTTTTTACTAGCCATAAGGATGAGTGACAGTTGTGGGAGGAGCAGAGAAGAGCAAGCGGGGGGGCAGGGCCTTGGGGGAAGGGATGGCATGAGGGTGGGGCCTCAGGGGCAGGGACAGCACAGGGGGCAGGGTCATGGTTCTGGCACCGGTGCCGCCCCCCACACACACACTTTTAGGAAGCTTTCACTACCCCTGTGGGGGCGAGGGGCGGGGGAACCTTTCACTTTTCCTCAGCTAGCCTTCTGTCTCATTAACTCAATGACAAAGGACTTCCTTCCTAGAGATCCAGCTCCTATCCAAGCTAATGACCCCCAACGCTTCTTTCTGGAACCCTTCCCCCAATCTAGTTTTCTTATTCCCTATCTGCCTGAGGTTAGTCTTTTCCTAGTCCTGCCCCAGAAACCTCCTTCTCTCCTACCACCCTTTCTCTTCAAGGGCAGTAACAGAAGACAACCTGCCAAATCACCCAACTCTTCCCCAGCTGGGTCTGACAATTGAATTGTGCTGCCTGGGCCCTAGTCAATCGGGATCAACTGGAGGGCATAACAAAGGGGATCTGCCCAGGTTAGGCTGAGCCCAAGTCGCCTTAAAGTGCCAGCCAGCCTGTGACATGGGTGTAAAATGCTACCAGATCAGAATGATAGTGTTTGACAGCCATTTTGCGCTCACATTGCACAGATATAAATGACCACATAAGATGCAAGGCAGTGGAGAATCAAGCTCACACTGGATGTGGTCCAAATGTACCCTCTTCCTGGATTTTTACTGCTACTAGTGACATAAGTATCAGCAAAACATAAGCCTAGTTTTAAGCTTTTCCCTGACTGATCCTCACATTTTTCCCATGCTCCAGCCCCAGCAGAGAGAGAGAGAAATAACAACGTCCTGCCACCTCCTAACTCTCTTGGATCTTGAGTTGGAACTAATAGCCCTTCCCCCTCCTGGCCTGCCAAGCAAGAGTCAGCAGAAATCCCTTTGCTCCTTTAAGCAGGGTTCCAGAACATGACAGTAGGGTTAATCAGCATAAGAGCCATATGTCCAGTCCCTTTCCAGAATCCTAAAACCTGCCATCTATGTTGCTGAGTCATAGGTGAAATAAGGCCTATGGTGATATACATCCCCGTCTCATCTACAGCAAAATAACTATCTTAAGAGAAACCCTAGTTAAACGGTACCAACTTTTCCCAGGCCTAGCAACACATTATAGCCCCATGCTCAGCCGCAGCCAAGGAAGCAATGCAGAGTGGTTTTAGCAATCAGTGCGCACCTTGTTCCTTGGCTAGGTGATGGGTGGTTGTCTGCCTCTTTCTTCCTTGGCTCTGACTAGATCAGTCTAAAACCAGCTACACGAGAATAACCGAGCTTACTCCTTATTAAGAGCTATGACATAGCAGCTGATGGACTGAAACACAATAAATGAGAGAGCAACTTTGTGTGTTTAGTCTAAAAATTCTCACTTTGCATGTTTGATCTGGACAGCAGCATGTTGCTAACTGCGTCATTCGGTATTGTTAGCAACGATACAAAGCCTATATGTATGGCCAATAGACAAGTGTTCAATCTCCTGACTTTAAAATAAACAGTTCTTTCTTTAGCATGTCTTTTTAGATAATGAAAATGGTAGGAGACATTTATCTGGTTTTGCTCAGTTATATGCATTATTGCTTAATTAATAGCATTAAGTATCTGAACAGTGAAATTGCTCCCCTAATGAAAACTCAACTCTAAAATATAGGAAATAATGGAATCCATCCAAGCAAAATGAAAGGAATGAGAAGAGGTTATTGTGAAAAATCTATCTTTAAATATTGAAGTTGCGTACATGTCCATGGAAATATGCTCTGTTGTGAACCTGTCTGGGATGCTGGCAAGGTTCAGCTCGATACGTTAAAGGGAACAAAACATTCTGTGTTGTCACCAGAGTGTTTCAGCTGACTGCAATGCTCCCAGGTGAACCAGATATAAACTCTCCGTTTCCACAACAACTCACGTACCTTGGGGTAAATCAGACATTAAATCCCAGGACACCAGCTGACCTAGACTCATCAGTAAGGAAACAACAGGGCTGCCCATTAGCTGCAGATAAGATACAAACAGCTAAACATTTTACAGCTATAATAAAGGGAAATTTGTTTGGGGAAAGTCCATTAAACACAGTATGACTTATTTAGAAGTAATTTTTGGTTATATTTAAAGTATTACAGTGAACTGATTGTGTTTAACCTAGCTCAGTGTACATCTTTAATTTTTTTCTTTAGATTTATAAAAAGGGTAACTTTCCACCTGGCTCCTATTACACCTAACATACTTAATGCTACGTATAAATTTACCACTTTTCAGAGGCAAAAGACAAGGCTCATCAGACTATCAAGGCTCTTCTTTTCCCAAGCCAATGCCTTTAGAAAATAGTTGGGTCTTGCATGATGCCCTGAAAGCTAGCAGATTCATTAACTAGCAGACCACCTAAAGGAGAAAGAAATGAAGAGTCAAATATCTCCCTGAGAATACTACGCCCTTTCACAGATAAATGTTGGATATGTTATGTCAAATGTTCACACTGTGGCAGATCCTGTGAGAAAGACAGAACTATAGCCCAACCCATACAAAGCTTTATAGACCAAATTCAGCACCTTTGCTCTGAGATTAATTTGTTTGTTGTTTATTGAAGTATTTGGAACAGCTTTTGAGCTATGCTACAGACTAACATGCTCATGAATATAATATATATATTAGGGCTGTCAAACGCAGTTAACTCACGCGATTAACTCAAAAAAATTAATCTCAGTTAAAAAAATTAATTGCAATTGCCATTTTAATCGCACTGTTAAACAATACAATACCAAGTGAAATTTATTAAATTGGATGTGTTTCTACATTTTCATATATATTGTATTCTGAGTAGTAACTGAAATCAAAGTGTATATTATTTTTATTACAAATATTTGCACTGTAAAATGATAAACAAAAGAAACAGTATTTTTCAATTCACCTCATACAAGTACTGTAGTGCAATCTTTCTTGTGAAAGTGCAATTTACAAGTGTAGATTTTGTTTTTTGTTATACAACTGCACTGAAAAACAAAACAATGTAAAACTTCAGAGCCTACAAGTCCACTCAGTCTTACTTCTTGTTCAGCCAACGGCTAAGACAAACAAGTTTATATTTACAGGAGATAATGCTGCCCTCTTCTTATTTACAATGTCACCTGAAAGTGAGAACAGGCATTTGCATGGCACTTTTGTAGCCAGCATTGCAAAGTATTTACACGCCAGATATGCTAAACGTTTGTATATCCCTTCATGCTTCGGACACCATTTCAGAGGACATGCTTCCATGCTGATGACGCTCGTTAAAAAAATAATGCATTAATTACATTTGTGACTGAACTCCTTGGGGGAGAACTGTATGTCCCCTGCTCTGTTTTACCCACATTCTGCCATATATTTCATATTATAGCAGTCTCGGATGATGACCCAGCATATGTTGTTCATTTTAAGAACATTTTCACTGTAGACTTCACAAAACACAAAGAAACTAGCAATGTGAGATTTCTAAAGATAGCTACAGCACTTGACCCAAGGTTTAAGAATCTGAAGTGCCTTCCAAAATCTGAGAGTGACGAGGAGTGGAGAGTAGAGCATGCTTTCCGAAGTCTTAAAAGAGCAACACTCTGATGTGGAAACTACAGAACCCAAACCACCAAAAAAGAAAATCAACCTTCTTCTGGTGGCATCTGACTCAGATAATGACCATGCGTCGGTCTGCGGTGTGTCAGATTGTTATTGAGCAGAACTCGTCATCAGCATGGACGCATGTCCCCTGGAATGGTGATTGAAGCACGAAGGGACATATAAATCTTTAGCGCATCTGGCACATAAATATCTAGCGATGCCGTCTACAACAGTGCCATGAGAATGCCTTTTCTCACTTTCAGGTGACATTGTAAACAAGAAGCAGGCAGTATTATCTCCTGCAAATGTAAACAAACTTGTTTGACTTGGCGATTGGCTGAACAAGAAGTAGAACTGAGTGGACTTGCAGGCTCTGAAGTTTTACATTGTTTTGTTTTTGAGTGCAGTTATTTTTGTACTTAATTCTACATTTGTAAGTTCAACTTTCATGATAAAGAGATGGCACTACAGTTCTTGCATGAGGTGAATTGAAAAATACTATTTCTTTGGTTTTTTTACAGTGCAAATACTTGTAATCAAAAATAAATATAAAGTGAGCACTGTACACTTCATATTCTATATAGTAATTGAAATCCATATATTTGAAAATGTAGAAAACATCCAAAAATATTTAAATACATGGTATTCTATTATTGTTTAACACTGCGATTAATTTTTTTAATTGCTTGTCAGCCCTAATATACACATACACACACACACACACAAATGTAAACCAAAATGTCTTCTATAAAAATCAAGTCAAGCCCTTCCACTCCCTCCAAAAAACACATTCTTGTTCAGTTCTCAAGATCCCAACTTACATGCATGCTAAAGTTATAACTGCCTTGTATTTTCAGTGACTAATCAGCTTCGCACTTTGTGAAACTCACTGTATAATTTATTAAGAACCAACCTGCTCATATTTAGTAACTAGCTGATTCACATGGTGTGAGGTTTTTAAAGCAGATCTCATATTTAAGCATTAGTACATCAAATGCTTTCTGAGAACGTACACTTAGAAATAATGGAATCAATGCTTTGAATACAAATAGATTGTTAAAATTATGTTGATTTGTGATTTTTACAGCAATACTATATCAAGTTAAGCCACCAGTACAACTCTGCATTCCTCAGTAATGATGTATTTATTTGTAAGCAGCAGCATTCTTTACCAAGGATATGCAGCTTGGATTGGATCTATAGCTCAGTAGGAGTTCTCCTGGACTCTCACAAGGCACTGTCTAAATGCACCTGCAATTTTCTGTGGCTTTTCCTATGGGACAATGCTTATCACATAGCAACATCTAATGAGCAAGTTGCAAAGCTAGCTTCATACTCCCTCCCCCACTCTCCTCCCCCGGGATGACTTCATCCACTTGCGGGAAATGCATCCAACATCTTAACTATCACAGTTAAATAGAAAGGTTTGAAAATATGGTGGTAATGTTATAAACAGGCAACCAACATTTTGTACAAAGGTGATTAGGAACATGCTTTTGACAATAAAATGTGTAAAATGACTATACTAAACCCGAGTTCACTGCTACTTACAGAAACCAAATAATCAAGAACTAATTTAGAGTCCACTGCATCACAGCTCCAGTCCAGCAAAGTGCTAAACTGAGAGTTCAGGTTGCTAAGCACCTTAAAAGAAGAGCTCAGTACCTTGCAAAATTTGGCCTCTAGTTTATATATTTTTGAGGGCAGGGATGGTGGACCAAATCCTCAACTTGACATAGCTTTGTTTTTCAATGGCGCTATGACGATATTTGCGAGCTGAAGATCTGGCCCCTTATCTTCTGCATATTGTACAGCACTGAGCACACTCTCTGCGTAACCCATAATAAAAATAATAATGAACTTGAAGAAAGCCACCCCCTGCTCATTTACATGAAATCGGCCTGCGGAATGGTATATATAGCATCTCCTTGCTTGTCTAGGGAATTAGCCTCAGGATCCAATCCTTTTCTCACTTACACCTGTGTAGATTTGGTGTTACTGTAGGGACCTCGGGGAAGTTACACCAGTAAAAATCAAAAGTAAGAGAGAGGAGACTCAAGCTCTCAGTATGGATCTTATTAGATAACCCGTTTGTCTGTAACTGCTTCCTACTTCAAGCAAAAGCCTCTACTCACTTGCTTAGGGCCCTACCAAATTCACAGTCCATTTTGGTCAATTTCATGGTTATAGGATTTAAAAAATCGTAAATATCTGAAATCATGAAATTTAAATCTGAAATTTCACAGTGTTGAAATTGTAGGGGTTCTGACCCAAAAAGGAGCTGGGCGGGTGGGGGGGGGGGGGTCACAAGGTTATTGTACGGGGTTGTGATACTGCTACCCTTACTTCTGCGCTGCTGCTGGGAGCAGCACTTCCTTCAGAGCTGGGCAGCCAGAAGGCGGTGGCTGTTGGCCAGATGCCCAGCTCTGAAGGCAGCACCCACCAGCAGCAGTGCAGAAGTAAGGGTGGCAATACCATACCATGCCATCCTTACTACTGCACTGCTGCTGGCAGCGGCTCTGCCTTCAGAGCTGGGCTCCTGGCCACCAGCTGCCACTCTCTGGCCACCCAGCTCTGAAGGCAGCCCAGAATTAAGGGTGGCCAGAGAGTGGCCATGTCGTCACCATGACACCCCCCCACCCCCATACCCTTGCGCACACACCCCCGCAACCCCTTTTTGGGTCAGGACCCCCAGTTTGAGAAATGCTGGTGTCTTCCGTGAAATCTATGTAGTTTAGGGTAAAAGCACACAAGACCAGATTTCACGGTCTGTGACATGTTTTTCATGGCCGTGAATTTGATAGGGCCCTATACATGCTGAACAGATCACAAAGCCCAGGACTTTGTGCATGAGAGTGGGGGATATATAGGGCCAGTGGAAGGATGTTTCGCGCCCTAGGCAAAACTTCCACCTTGCGCCCCCCCGTCCCCGAGCCCCCGCCCTGAGTCACCCCTCCACGGCAGCTCCCCCCCTGCCGCCCTGAGGCACCCACCCCCCCCCCCCCCCCCGTGGCAGCTCCCCAATCAGCTTAGGAGTCGCAAGCCTGGGAGGTGGGAGAAGTGAAGCAGCCACGGCGTGCTTGGGGAGGAGGCGGGGTAGGGGTAAGCTGGGGCGGGGAGTTCCCCCTGCGTGCCGCCCACCCTCCTTGCTGCAGGCGGCCCTCCCCGCGCTCCACTGCCCCAGCTCCCTCCGCCTAAATGACGGCGGTGACCGGGGCGGCCGAAGATCCAGCTGCCGCGGTCACTGCCGAAGAAAATGGCGCCCCCCAAATCCTAGTGCCCTAGGCGACTGCCTAGGTTGCCTAAATGGTTGCACCGGCCCTGGGGATATAGCTATCTTGATTGAGAGGATCCAGCTATGGAACAATCTTCCGTAGGAAACTTAGGTGAATCCAGAGTCTGACCATTTGAAATTCTACAAAGCTTTCTTCTTTCAGCCATCATAAGAAGAAGAATGTCATTCACAATATCCACAAACCCTTCTACCTGTCTTCCCCATTTAAAAGAAAAAATTATCTCCGTTAGACCAATTATGTATAAGAATTGTTGCTTAGTTACTGAAATGAGAAACTGATGAAATTTCAGCTATACTGTGGCCCAGGTTCTGGAGTCCAACTGAAATGTACACAGAGCATGTCAGAAGGATGGCAATGCAAAGGTGGCATAAAGCTCACTTTTGCCTTCCTCTGATCCTGTGTGTAGGGCTGGGCCACCACTGGCTGCAAACTGTTTCAAGGCTGAACAAAACTTCATCCCAGATTGCTATTGCATAGGAACATTCTGGCCATACTCCACCTTGTTCCAGCCATGCCTCCTTTGCTGTGCCTCCTTTCGCCTTCTATCCCAGCAGCAGGGAGGAGTGGGTGTATGAACTTGTATGCTGGCTCTAGGCCACTGAGGACTCCCCCTTGCAATGGAAGAGGGTCTGTTTAAGGCTGGTTAAGTCATCTCGATGGGCAATTCTGCAGGAGGTGCAGCACTAGAGAATATAACCCTTTATCCTTGTGCCCAACAGGCACTGGCCCACACTGAAGGAAATGGAGAGCCACCCCACCCCAAAGAAGCTGCAGGAAGACACAATTTCTCCCATAAATCCTATGAACACCCTTGTAGAGTACAGCACGCTCCTTCCCAGAGAGGACGGGGCATGGCCTCAGCATCCCTTTTGGGATAGCTGGTGTCCCAATGTGTGCTGGCATGGAACAAATCCTGTGCCAGATGTGCACATCAATTATAATTGTGCCTGAGAAGATCTGAGTGGGGGAGAGAAGCTGCAAAAATTAAAGCAAGATAATGGTTCCGTTTGACCAGCTAATTCTTTTACATTTCACTGCCGTCTAATCCTCTCTTTGCATAATGTGGTTACGCTGCTAAAAATGGAGTAATCAAGAGCTTTCTGCTGTGCTTCTGAAATGCCAATATTAAAGGTTATCATAAACTGCAGTTGTTAGTATGTAACATACCACGTACCAATGTACTGCTAATTAAATGGGTGAAATTTTTGCTGATCAGTGGGTTAATTCATACTTTTATCACCACATGTGTTGGGGGTTTTTTTGTTTGTTTTTTTAGGTGATACAGATCAAAATTCTGATTACAGGCAGGTTTTGTGTTCCAGGTGTTCTTACAGTAGTGTAGCACCTGCCCACCATTGCCTCACCCCAGCTAATCATGCAGTTTAGAAGTTTAATAATATATATTCTGAACGATCCAGGTCAGAGGGTATGAATCATAACACAAAATCTATGTCTTTGAGACATTGATATTTCTCAGAAACCAGTCAAAATACAAACACTCAGAGAAAATGTATGCCAATGGCTAATTTATCTTTATGTATCTTTTGTAAAAGTAATACAAATCAGATTCTCTCTCACTCTAGAGGATGACAAGGCTTGGGGAAACTACATAGACTGTGTTTTCATCCCATGGAGACAGAAGACCAGGGAAAATGGCTTCCAGTGTCCCAACAATGACCTCCTTTTGCTGATTAAGGACACAACTTCCCCTAGACGCTGTTATATTTCATTGTGCCAGATGGCAATAAGACGTAGTATGACACGTAGAAACCCAGTCATGCACGGAGAAACGCTAAAGACAGGATATTGACTGTGTGGTGGCATTGTGAACAGTGTCGTGTTAAGAGTCATTTTGAATTGCCTCCTGCCCATGCCGGCACACAAATAGTTCACCACAGCTCTTACGTTTGATGCATTTTTTATGCATCTGTCAACTCCCGCTTTTCTGTGGCGCTTAGATCAGGGCATTCATTGTCACTGCTTTGAAGATTCTGATGGAAATGTCCTCTCCCTTCCCCCTGAAATAGCAACTGCCTTCATGAAACTGCCTTTTCCACTGGAACACACACATAAATGGCGCTCCCTTAATATGTTAGTCACATCTTTACAGTTCTGTGATAGACACTGATGCTATTTTATTTTCCAGTCTTGAGGGGAGGAAAAATACTGCGTCTCAGTGAGGGGGCAGGAAAGCTTTTGAGGCAGATAAAACTCCAGTTTTGAGTATTTTCCAGATGTCTACTGCTGGATCAGTACTGGAGTAGAATTGTTTTAAAAAATGATTGATTTTTACGTTAAGAGTAATCACCTGCAAATATGGATGTCTCCATAAAATATTAATGTATTTGATCCAAAGCCAAAGTTTGCCATTCAGTGAATGCAAATTTCTTTGAAAGTGGTAAATTCCCATCCATAAAATAAGACCTTTTACAAATACATCAGAGGCAAAGAGTACTTGCATCAAAATCTAGCATCAGGAGCCATGAGTGGACCCTTTTGCTTCTGCAAAATCCTGTTGAATCCAGTGGAAATCCATATAGGGCCGGGGGGATACAAGTTTAGCAGATCCCAATGCAAGACCAGAATTCTATTTCTTTGTGGTGGGGGGCCTTATTTATAAAGAGCATGGTGTTAATGTGATGCTAAATTTAATATTTTTATATATTTATATATTAATATTTTATATATAATATTATGGTAGGGTCAAAAGTCCCCAATTCAACAGTCCTTCCTTATTTAACAGAACACTGCAGCTCATGCTTAATTTTAATCGTGTGCTTAACTCCCACTGATTTAGAGTTAAGCATACTTCAGTGCTTTGCTGAATAGGGGATAAACTTAAGTATGGGCGTAAATGATTTGCTGACCTGGGGCTTACGTGTGCTAGGTGCTATGTCAACACACAGGAAGACAGTCCCTGCTCTGGAGAGCCTGCACTCTAAAAGACAAAACCCAAACCAAACCAAAAACCAGATAAAACGTAGGGATTTCAGCAAAGTTATCAAGGTGACAATTAGCACATATTGTGTTTGTTCCTTTATTATATTGTTGCCCCTTTTTGACCGAGCAGCTAGTCAAAGTTCCAGTTAGGAGGAGAAATTGGTGATAGTCAGGTATTTCTTTGATGCAGTCTTTCGTTATTTACAAGGTATGTACAAAGTCCTGCTTCACTGGGCACAGGAGAAACCAAGGACAAAAGGAGCAAAGACTTAGGGCTTGGCTACACTTACAAGTTACAGCACATTAAATCAGCCCTGGGCACCCTAACTCCTGAAGTGTCCACACTGGCAAGGCACATAGACGCCTGGACTCTGCAGCTGGAGCACTCCTGGTAATCCACCTCCACAAGAAGCATAGAGCTTGCTGCACCCTGGCTGAAACGCCCGGGTGTCAGTGTGGATGACATGTTGCATTACTGCTCTGTGATTGGCCTCTGGAAATGTTCCATAATCCCCTGAAGTCATGTGGCCACTCTGGTCATTGTTTTGAACTCAGCTGCAGGCATGCGAATATCTCCTTTCAAAGCTCCGTTTCTTACAGGCGGCATGCTTATCTGTTCTGGGACACAAAGCAAACCATTACTGGGGAATGCTGCTGCTGCCGCCAAGGCAGGCGTTTGTGTATATGTGTGTGTGAGAGAGAGGCGGGGGCGGGGGTCTGCTGCTGTCTGAACTTACAAGACAGCATGCTGACACACTCTCTGCCCCCTAAAACACACTGTCTCTCCCCCCACATACACACAACACACTCCCTGTCACACTCCACCCCCAACCCCCCATTTGAAAAGCACGCTGCAGCCACTTGCACACTGGGATAGTTACCACAATGCACTGCTCTCTGTGGCATTGCAAGAGCTGCTAACGTGGCCACGCCACTGCGCTTGCAGCTGACAATGTAAACACTGCAGTGTTTTCCCTGCTGTTGTCTCCGAAGGCTGATTTAACTCCCAGCACTCTACATCTGCAAGTGTAGCCAAACTCTTAGCTTATAGCCCCAAGCCTCTTTAGCCAACTCCAGCCCCCAAAGCTCTCTCTCTAGCTTTTTCAAGGTCACACTGTGCTCACAGGCCAATGTTTGGCTTTCTTGTTCTTTTTGCTTCCTCCTCTCTCCCTTTTCTTCTCTCTTCTTAGTTTCTGTGTGTTCTCTATTCACTCACTCTCAATCTCTCAGAAAAACCCCTCCACCCACACAGCACAAAACTTGTGGGTGAGTTCACATAACCTTTTTTGTCTTGGGTAGGGGCTTATGATTAATTTATCCTTATAGTTATGTAAATTGAAGGGTGAGTTCACACCCATCAATCTCAGTAAGGTTTTACTTCAACCCATAACAAGATTTCACGCAGCTCATAACAATATTAATGCATATAAAAACTGCCTTTTTAAATAGCCTGTACAGCTTGACTATCTTCTTGTAGGCATTGTTACATAATAACAATTAGGGTTGTCAAGTGATTAAAAAAATTATTCGCACTGTTAATAATAGAAAACCATTTATTTAAATATTTTGGATGTTTTCTACATTTTCAAATATATTGATTTAAACTACAACACAGAATACAAATTGTACAGTGCTCACTTTATATTTATTTTTGATTACAAGTATTTGCACTGTAAAAAAACAACAAATAGTATTTTTCAATTCACCTAATACAAGTACTGTAGTGCAAACTCAATATCATGAAAGTTGAACTTACAAATGTAGAATTATGTACAAAAAACTGCATTCAAAAATAAAACAATGTAAAACTTCAGAGCCTGCAAGTCCACTCAGTCCTACTTCTTGTTAAGCCAATCACTCAGACAAACAAGTTTATTTACATTTGCAGGAGATAATACTGCCTGGTTCTTGTTTACAATGTCACCTGAAAGTGAGAACAGGTGTTCTCATGGCACTGTTGTAGCCAGAATCGCAAGATATTTATATGACAGATGAACTAAAGATTCATGTCCCTTCATGCTCAACCACCATCCCAGGGGACATGCGTCCATGCTGATGACGGGTTCTGCTTGATAAGAATCCAAAGCAGTGCGGACAGACACATGTTCATTTTCATTATCTGAGTCAGATGCCAACAGCACAAGGTTGATTTTCTTTTTTGGTGGTTCAGATTCTGTAGTTTCCGCATCGGAATGTTGCTCTTTTAAGACTTCTGAAAGCATGCTCCACACCTCGTCCCTCTCAGATTTTGGAAGGCACTTCAGATTCTTAAACCTTGGGTCGAGTGCTGTAGCTATCTTTAGAAATCTCACATTGGTACCTTCTTTGTGTTTTGTGAAATCTGCAGTGAAAGTGTTCTTAAAATGAACAACATGTGCTGGGTCATCATCGGAGACTGCTATAATATGAAATATATGGCAGAATGCAGGTAAAACAGAGCAGAGGACATACAATTCTCCCCCAAGGAGTTGAGTCACAAATTTAATTAACGCATTATTTTTTTAAGGACTGTCATCAGCATAGAAGCATGTCCTCTGGAATGGTGGCCGAAGCATGAAAGGGCATATGACTGTTTAGCATATCTGGCACGTAAATACTTGCAATGCTGGCTACAAAAGTACCATGCAAATGCCTGTTCTCACTTTCAGGTGACATTGTAAATAAGAAGAGGGCAGCATTATCTCCTGTAAATGTAAACAAACTTGTTTGTCTTAGCGATTGGCTGAACAAGAAGTAGGACTGAGTGGACCTGTAGGCTCTGAAGTTTTACATTGTTTTATTTTTGAGTGCAGTTATGTAACAAAAAAAAATCTACATTTGTAAATTGCACTTTCACAACAAACAGATTGCACTACAGTACTTGTATGAGGTGAATTGAAAAATATTATTTCTTTTATCATTTTACAGAGGAAATATTTGTAATAAGAATTATAAACTTTTATTTCAATTACTTCACAGAATACAATATATATGAAAATGTAGAAACATTCAAAATATTTAATAAATTTCAGTTGGTATTCTATTGTTTAAAAGTGCAATTAAAAGTGTGATTAATAGTGATACATTTTTGTAATTGAGATTAATTTTTTTGAGTTAATCGCGTGAGTTAACTACGATTAATCGACTATCCTATTAATAATAGAGAGAAAATAGGTCCACTAACAAATGAAATTAATGACTCAAATTGCTTAGCTACTGAACTCAATTAAATCAGTCTTTGACAAGTAAAGTAAAGAAATAGGAATAATTAGGAAATGAGGAAAACCTGGCAATAATAATTGTTGAGAATGAACAGGTACATCTCTACCCCGATATAATGCGACCCGATATAACGAATTCGGATATAACGCGGTAAAGCAGTGCTCCGCGGGGGGGGGGGGGGGAGCGGAGCTGCGCACTCTGGTGGATCAAAGCAAGCTCGATATAATGCGGTTTCACCTATAACATGTTAAGATTTTTTTGGCTCCCAAGGACAGTGTTATATCAAGGTAGAGGTGTAGTTGAAAATTGATCTTGGAAAATATTAGCATACACAACAGCTGATCTGTACCCTAAAATAGAGAAAGTTAGATAATAAACTTATTGTACTACTGAAAACAATAGCCCTGATTCAGTAAAGCTCTTAAGCATGTAAGTAGCCCCACTGAAATCAGTTTAAGCAAATGTTTAACTGTTTTGCTGAATCAAGCCCTATATGTGGTAAAAATACAGAATAAAAGAAAAAAGGAAATGTTGTTCCTTTAAAAAAATAAAAAAGGAGGAATGATCCTGGTAATTACCTCCCTGTAAGTTTAACTTCTTTACCTAACAAGAAAATGGCACAAATGTATGGGGCAATCCTGCCCAGGCCTCTGGGGTCATAGAGACTTCTATGGGCAGCAGAATCAATACAACTCTACTGTGTAAGAATTAGAGGAGTAGATTCCAAGGTCCACCTTTACACATTACATTAATTTGCACTATGCAGAATTCAGCCAGGCCCCAGGCTCTAGCACTATATGCAGAGATTACTTCATCCACTGTTGATAAATAGCCAGCACTGTTGATAAGAAGCCAGTCTAACAGCATAACATTTTTTTAAGACAGGAAAGGAAGAATAATGTTGTCAGGTTTTTTGTGTTATTTTTTTTTTTTTCAAATTTAATGACTGAGGAAATTTTTAACTTGGCAGAGTATAAGTACCTGAATTTGAATTTTGGCCAGGACATCTGTGGTTCCAGAGAGGGATTTCTGAGTTGTTGCCAGTTGATTTTTAACAGCATGAGAAAAAAACAGTCTGGGATTTACCTATGATTCTCATAGGCAGCACTGCTCTCCTCAGTGGGTTTCCCATGACTTTTCAGAGCACTTTTGACCATATCAGGTAGCTATAATTGATTGACTAATTTTCATTTTTCTTGACTAGGTATCAGGTCAGAAGCCTCAGAGGGCTTTGTAGACAATCAGGAGTGTTCCTGAATTATTGGTGTTGGAGCTAAGGACAGATTAAATGAGCCTGCAACCAGGAGAATGTTTGTTTGTTTGTTTGTTTGGTCTGAATGCTTTGGCTGCCTGAATTACAATCTGGATGTAACTGCCAAAGAGCCGGCTAACTTTCTGAGGCTCGTGTGTCAGGCGTGTTTGGTTGGGTTCTAGTGAGCCATTTGACAACACTGGTCATAAATGAAAATTGTTTTGAAAATATAGCCCTGTTCAAATATGAGTGCCTATACTGCACCAAAAGCTTATGCATGCATCCCCTGTACCTCCATTCATGTGTGCACACAACATTTGCATGAGCAAACTGTGTTCCTAGCCATACAATTATCTGTTTTGTACACCTACAGAGTCATTTTGCATCTATAAAATCATTTTCTTGAATTGAAGCCTGGGGTCTGCATAAGCAACATGTGTTTGCACACATTTTGGGAAGCAGCTGAAGCAAACAAGTTTGAATTAGCTGGTTCAAAGAATGACCTCAAGAACTTAATGCCTGTGAGACAGAATTCCAATTTTCTTGGAATAATGTAGCTAACACTTTTCACCTGTTATGACCACAGGAGCCTGGTGCCATCTTTTTTGTGGTGATTTCAGGTATGACCTTGTGATTCATCTCTGTATGCCCATACCTGGTTTCCCTGTAAAACTATTGTCTAAGCCTTCCCCCACCTGTGTAAATCTTTAATTTGCTTGTTTAAATAAGGCTCACAATATACACAAAAGTGCACACAAAATCATGAGACACTGTTATTAATTCAGTACCCGTGGCTGTGCCTTTCAAAAGTCTCTCTGCCTTAATATCAGTCTGCATCTTCTATTATCATCCTTTTGTCCGTAATTTATTTTTAACAAGTAGCATTTTTGATGTTTCACTAACATTCTAGAAGAAGCAACTGTTTCATTGTTATTATGAGATGCAACCTCTCATCTCCAGAGTTTACTCCCTAACGTGTTCCATCATTTTATTCTCCAGACTTTCTATTCTATATTTGTGCAGACTGATTGCTGATGACTCAGATTTATTAATGATTTATATCAACAGGGGATGACTATGACTAGACTAAGAACAATTACCTTAGAGCATTATGGCCAAACCATATAAAACAATTGTCTGTAATATATAAGTGAATCATTTCTCTTTCATATATATGCATATAAATACACACAAAACATTGTGAAGCATGTGGTTTGCTACACACACAAAACACCTGACATAAAGCCACAAAAGCAAGTGAAGATATACCACTTGGCAGCACATGCCCTCTATTTCTCCACTCACAAGCACACACCTTACCATTACCACACCTAACATAGACCGTGGAGTTGAAAGGGTCACCTGGGCTTGCCCGACCACTTTTTGGCCAGGCCAAACCTGAGCAGGGCGTGACCCTGCATGCCAGGTACCAATGCCACTCTCAAATTTGGAAGGGGGGGGGCGGGTGATGTATAGGCTCATGGGCCAGGCTGATGGGGGGTGGAGGGGACTAAGAGGGGAAAGAAGGGTCAGACGTGGGGGAAGCGGTCCAAGCTATGCTCTCTCACTTTAAATGGTGCTCCACAGCTCCTGCCTACTGTAACACCACAAACCATGAGTGAATTATTCCAAAGTGGGTGTTAATCGAACCCTTATGTTACACCATCATTTATTTGGTATATGCCACATGTGTTACAGAAAACACTATTTAAGGGATGTTTAGAGTGTTACAAACAAATAACTCCCTTAAAACATTTTGAATCACTTTCTCTTGGATGCCATGAGTCGAACAATAGAGGGCTCAAAGGGAACAATACAACCCGCTAAAATAGCCTACAATGGCTTTCTCCACATAAAAAGGATCTTCCAGAGTTTGAAGCAAGAGGTTGGTGCTATTGGGAAGCTGGGAATATCCTCTTTCAAGAGTATCAACTCCTCTAGGGCCAAAAGGCATCAGATTTTAAGATAGTTTCATTGTTCTGCATAGAAAAGCTGTCACTGGTTCAGGGCTGAATCTGTTCTTGGTGCTGAGACAGGAAAATCCACATTTAAGGGGAAAAGAGGAACTAGCTCTCAGGAAACATGTTTTGAAATGAATGGGGAATGTTTGAATCGGTTAAAAGCCTTGGGGTGTTAGAATAAGTCATGGGGAGATGGATTAATAGGCAGAGAGCAGCAAGGAAGTCAAATATGCATGCTAAGATCACTTATCACCTGACTTTGCAATTTTGCTCATGGCAATCACCTCTGTATTCATGCACACACATCAGCAAGTTCTGAAATCCTTTTTCTCCTTTCATTTGAGTGGTATGAAGGGGTGTGAAAATGAAAGGCTGGCAATCTTCATGAGATAAACAAATAATATATATTTATTTATTAACTGCTGCCTTTCATCTCTAAAGACCCCAAGAACGTTAAAAACTATTGCCTTGATCCACCAAAGGTGTGTTTTACACAGAGACCCTTACAGCTTCCCACTAGAGTGGGTAGCAACCCATAGTGGTATAAGAATCCCAGGTTTGCAGGTTCAGGTCTTAAATACATACAAGACCACTTCTGAAGTGGATGGCAGCAGCCACTCAGATATTAGTGCACAGAACATTGCATAACAGAGGGAAATTCTGGCCAAGGACATAACTGCCAACCCCAACTTTTATTCAAAGTGCCACAGAATCTCTAATAGCCATGACGTGCAGACAGGGCTCAAGATTTTAAGATGTCATCCAAATCGTTATCTGTGATCGGATAAAAGATAGACTAGGAAAGTCTCCATTCATCCTATTACCAAAATAAATTTGGAGGGAAGAGAGAAGCTATACACTTGACACGGGTAAGGTTCCAATTAGACAGAGCTGAATAATACAGGTGAAAACTCCACCCTGCCCAGAATATTTACATTTAAGTCTGCCGAGTGAAACCCAAATACTCTGATATTGTCACAACGTGATTTATGATGTTTGCTGTTGATCATCATCATTGTGCCACTGAGTCACAAGAATCGTGTGATTAAGTGCCCTCGCTTGAGAGCACTAGGACGGGTTACTGTTTGGTTTGGAATTGGTTTTGCACTGAACCATTTGAACCTGAATGCCCTTGAACCTGAATGCCTCTATTTCCATTAAGACATTATGTAGGATTTAGTTTGTAATTTTCAGTTGATAGACTGTCACTTTAACATATTAGTGAATGACTTTACAATCCCGGACACAAATACAGGTGCTTAATGAATCCACAGACCCTAATAGACAACTAATTGAAAGTTCAATGTACATTTAATGAAAAGGGTAAACAAATTCTTTTAAAATTTTCATGAAAATTTTCTGTAGAGCTGGTTGAAATATTTCAATGAAATGTTGAAAATTTCAAATTTTGGTGAACAAAAGGGGCGATAATGAAAATCCTGGGATCCCCCATCCCCCCTTTTTTTTTAAACTGGCTCTAGCA
Source organism: Chrysemys picta bellii (assembly GCF_011386835.1). NCBI lineage: Eukaryota > Metazoa > Chordata > Testudines > Emydidae > Chrysemys > Chrysemys picta. The sequence continues at coordinate 75,277,126 of NC_088791.1, forward strand.
CTATATAAAAAAATACACTGCAATGTAAAAAATGCACATAGTGCTTTATGACCCTGACTTATACTATATCATCATGAATAATTTCCAGTAAATACCTGTTATGGGATCTTTATTTGTATTTATAAATGCACTATGATAAAGCAATAAGATACAGCAGGGTATTTGTAGAGGATTTTTGCTCTTATCAGTTGGTTGACTTTACTTAGTCCTCAACAGCATGTGCTTTATGTCTGGTTATGTAGCAATAGCCAGAAAATATACTGCCTGTCAGGTTTTTAAATCATACATGATATTTGATATGGTCATTAAACAGTTAAGGACACTGTATAGGGTAGTTTTCATGCCACAGAGCTCTTATTTTTAATCCATATGTACATGCCACACACACACACACACACACACACACACAACTGGAGGGGACAAATGCTGTTGCTCAGCAACAAGAAACTGGCAAGAGCTCAAGAACTCCACATTTCCCACAGACAGTAGCTCTCAGAGCTCAGCAATCAATAGCATTTGATGCAAAGGCAATGCCCACTTTATCCGACTTCCCATCTAATAACACCTCAAATGTATTTGTGGCTGACATATGTAAAAAAGTATCTGATCTACAGCTGGTTGAAAATTTCACCAGCTTGGGAGCCAATCCCAATTTGTTACTTGTAGGTGTTCAGTGAATAATTTATGCAAAAAAAGTCAGCCTATTGGTTACTCAATAACTATTCATTTTAACTACTCACAATTCAAGGGTGTGGTTGGTCACTTAAGTCTCTTACAGAAATACAAAAGCATAAACTATCCTCTCGCCAGCCCCATATCTTTTCCTCCAACAACTCATCTCCCCTTTTCTTCCTTTGTCTATTCCCCTCTCTGTGGCCCTTGGACAAAAACTATACCTTTTTAATGATTTTTGAAACATTTTAATGACTTACCTGGATTTTTAAAGATTTGGGATTGTTGAAGACTCAAAGTCAAGTGAAATGTTGTATTGTATTTGTATCTATCGCACTTTGAGGGCCCCCACTACTGTGATATCTGAGCACCTCACAATCTTTAATATATTTTATCTTCAAATTCCTCTGAGGTAGGGGACTATTGTTTTACCCCATTTTTTAGATGAGGAACTGAGGCACAGGAAGACTAAGTGACTTGCCCAAGGTCTCACAGAAAATCTGTGGCAGAGCAGATTGAACCTGGGTCTCGACTCCCAGGCTAGTGTCCCAACAACTAGACCATTCTTCTTCTCTTTATTTATACAGCTGTATATTGTCTTGTATGTATTTTTTTCAGTTTTAAATAGGAAACAACAACATGTATTTATTCTATGATTATTAATAAAATGTCTGATTTCCTATTATTATGAGGCTAAAAGAGAAACTGCCTAAATTTTGATCCTAACATTTTTGGATTAATTAATTTTTGTGCAGGCCTGGATTCTGCCAACTAAGGACTATCTGATCCAGACTCAACAAAAGTCAATGGAAAAATTCCCATTAAACTTTATATAATGAGCCTTGAACAAGAAACAAACAAGTATGTCCAGGAAATTTGAACACAGACTTTAAATATACAAGGAATGCAGATATATGAACGAGTTTATACAACTTTAACTTTTATGAAGATATGTGAAAGGTTTTTCTGGGGTGGGGTGGGGAGGGAGAGGTCAGGAGGAGAGAGAGATTACTGAACTAAGAATAACTGACACATGGTACAAAATAAACCTCCTTCTCTCTCTCTCTCTCTCTCTCTTTTTGTTTTCTACTTAATTTCCCCCCCCCCCCACCCCCGTTACTTGGGAAGTTTCTAGCTTGTATAGAGACCTGTGTGAAATCCTAGCCCTTAGCTCAGTGGTTTGAGCATAGGCCTGCTAAACCCAGGCTTGTGAGGTCAATCCTTGAGGGGGCTGTTTAGGAATCTGGGGCAGAAATCTGTCTGGGGATTGGTCCTGCTTTGAGCAGGAGGTTGGACTACATGATCTCCTGAGGTCCCTTCCAACCCTGATATTCTATTGAAGTCAATGAAAGTTTTGCCACTGACCTTAATGGGGCTTGATGTTTTTTTAATTCATTTTTTCAGTGCTATAAAAATAAGAATTTAGTATGTGGAAAAAAAAAAAAAAAAAAAGACCAGATAGAACCTGGACCCACAACTTGACTTTTCATAAATTACAATTAAATATTTTGCTTCTAATACTGGAGGTGCTTTAATCAGATCTTTGCTCTAGGTTGAATAAATAATAGCTGGGAAATCCACTAGCTATAAATTTGTCTCCAAATTATACTGGGATCTAATCAAGAGAACACCCACTTGGCAAATTAATAGGGGAAATAAACAAAGCAGGAGTTAAGAGCTCAGTTAGAGGAATAGGATTTGGCTAGATGCCCAACCAATATCAGACTGTTTGAGGTACAAGGCCTTGTCTACACTGCAGAGTTTTGTTGGCAAAAGTTTTGTCAACAATCAAAAAGCACTAAAAGAAAATCGGTATTGCACGTTCATATTATGTTCCCTCTGTCGGCAGAACACACCCACATTTGGGGCACTAGCATCAACAGTGACAGCAGTGCATTGTGGGTAGCTATCCCACAGTTCAGTTCGCAACCTTCCACCACTAAGTCTTGTGGGATGCTGGAGTGGATCATAGCACATCATGGGTCATGGTTCAACATCCCATGATGCATTGCTTTCTGTCCCAGCATTCCATGTGCTTCCATTTTTGGTTTGCAGCATTTTTCAACTGTCCTTGTTTGCTGTTCACCCCACAATCTATGTGTGAAAGGATGAATCCCGCACTGCTCTCCAATGTTCTGCTAGCTGTCAGTAACACATCATGAATGGCAGTGCAGTTAATTGTGAAGTTTCTAACTCAACAGGATTCAGTTGCCTGACGTGCTGTCTGACATGGATAGGAGCAACATTAGATTACTTTTGGCATTCTTGGAACAGCTGCACATGGTGGACTGTCGCTTTTGGGCTCAGGAAAGTAGCACTGAGTGGTGGGATTGCATCGTCATGCAGGTCTGGGATGATAAGCAGTGGCTACAGAATTTTCAGAAGAGGAAAACTACCTTCCTGGAACTGTGTGCACAGCTTGCCCGAGCCCTGTGGCACAAGGACACCCAAATGAAAGTTGCCCTCTTGGCAGAGAAATGCATGGTGATTGCAGTGTGGAAGCTGGCAACTCCAGACTGCTACCAGTTGGTCGTGAATCAATTTGGAGTCGGGAAGTCGAGCATTAAGGCTGCATTAATGCAAGTGTGCAGGGCCGTTAATTGCGTCCTGCTGCGAAGGACTGTGACTCTTGGCAACGTGTGTGAAATAGTGAATGGCTTTGCAGAAATGGTTTTACCTGACTGCAGAGGGGCAATAGATGGCGCACACATTCTGCTTCTGTCATCGGACCACCTTGTGACAGAGTACATCAATAGGAAGGGGTACTTCTCCATGGTGTTGCGGGTCACCTTAGGTGTTTCACTGACATCAATGCAGGGTGGTCTGGAAAGGTGCATGATGCACGTATCTTCAGGAACACTGGCCTTTAAGAAAGCTGAAAACAGGGACTTTCTTTCCAGACCAGAAGATTACAGTGGGGGATGTTGAAATGCTCATAGTAGGAGACCCGACGTACCCCTTAATGCCATGGTTCATGGAGTCTTGCACAGGAAACCTGGATAGCAGTAAGGAGCGGTTCAACAACAGGCTGAGTAGGTGTAGGATGACTGTGGAATGTACATTTGGCAGATTAAAGGCACCTTGGCCATGCCTTTATGGACAGTTAGACCTCAGTGAGGATAATATTCCCATGGTCATAGCTGCTACTGTTGCACAATATTTGTGAAGGTAAGGGTGAAAAGTTGGCTCAGGGTTGGACTGCTGAGGCAGACCACGTGGTCACTGATTTTTGAACAGCCAGATATCTGGGCTATTAGAGGGGAACAATGGGGAGGGGGGGGGAGAAGAGGAGGAGGGAGATTCAAATCAGGGAGGCTTTGAGGCTACACTTTGAAAATAAGAGCTAGTAATATATATTACTATTCTCGGGCCTGCAATGCTTAATGAAATTGAATTTTGTAAGGAAGTACTTGTGATTTCTATGGCCTAGGATTTCATGTAAGCAAATGCTTAAACTAGTTGGGTATGGGTTGCTGTCACCTGCTATCACAATTTGTAGGAAACAAAGATTATTTCTCACACACACACACACACACACCAGGGGAGGGGGGGGGGGGACTTTCAGAGCTGTGCATAACTCCATCTATCATTTTGAAAAGGGGTCTGTGGGGGTAGAGTGAATAGGAAAGTGAGAAGTCCCAGAAAGCGGAAAGGAATGCACGGGGTGGAGTTTGGGGAAGACCTTGGGAAAGAATTCTGAATGTTCTGAAGGGAAAGGCAGGAATGCTTCTGCTCAGTCTGGAAAATGACAGATTTCAGCATCTCAGTTTGCTCTTCCATAACTTTAATTATCCTCTCAGTAGTGTCTTTAATGAGGGCATCATTTTCTTTTTTGTCCTGCCTTTTGATTTCCCTCCACTCCATGTGTTCCCTCTTTTCTGCATTTGAGTATTGCAGAAGCTCCTGAAACATGTCTTCCTTGCTTCGTCTTGGTTGCTTTCTTATCTGGCAGAGGCACTCCACCAGTGTGTAGGGAGTGCCTCTGAAAGCCAAATCTGTAGAAGCACAAGTAACAATACCCAGAAGCATGATTAAGTAAACGCACAACATTGAAACATTTCAGTAAAATAGACCTCTAGTACATACCAATCCTTTCATACTGATCCCTGACAAGCACACTGTCATAACTATAAAGGGAAGAGTGACAGCTGTCCTGTGTACAGTACTATGAAATCCCTCCTGGCCAGAGACTCCAAAATCCTTTTCCCTGTAAAGGGTTAAGAAGCTCAGGTAACCTGGCTGGCATCTGACCCAAAGGACCAATAAGGGGACAAGATACTTTCAAATCTTGGGGGGGAGGCGGCTTTTGTTTGTGCTCTTTGTTTGGGAGTTCGTTCGCTCTTGGGACTGAGAGGGACCAGACATCAATCCAGGTTCTCCACATCTTTCTAAACAAGTCTCATATTTCAAACTTGTAAGTAAACAGCCAGGCAAGGCGTCTTAGTTTTACTTTGTTTTCTCAACTTGTAAATGTACCTTTTACTAGAGTGTTTATCTTTGTTTGCTGTACTTTGAACCTGAGGCTAGAGGGGAGTCCTCTGAGCTCTAAGTTTGATTACCCTGTAAAGTTATTTTCCATACTGATTTTACAGAGATGATTTTTACGTTTTTCTTTAATTAAAAGTCTTCTTCTTAAGAACCTGATTGATTTTTTTCCTTGTTTTTAGATCCAAGGAGGTTGGATCTGTATTCACCAGGAGTTGGTGGAAGGAAGGGGGGGGTGGTGGTTCATTTCTCCTTGTTTTTAGATCCAAGGAGGTTGGATCTGTATTCACCAGGAGTTGGTGGAAAGAAGGGGGGGGGGGTGGTTCATTTCTCCTTGTTTTTAGATCCAAGGAGGTTGGATCTGTATTCACCAGGAGTTGGTGGAAGGAAGGGGGGGGGTGGTGGTTCATTTCTCCTTGTTTTTAGATCCAAGGAGGTTGGATCTGTATTCACCAGGAGTTGGTGGAAAGAAGGGGGGGGGTGGTTCATTTCTCCTTGTTTTTAGATCCAAGGAGGTTGGATCTGTATTCACCAGGAGTTGGTGGAAGGAAGGGGGGGGTGGTGGTTCATTTCTCCTTGTTTTTAGATCCAAGGAGGTTGGATCTGTATTCACCAGGAGTTGGTGGAAAGAAGGGGGGGGGGTGGTTCATTTCTCCTTGTTTTTAGATCCAAGGAGGTTGGATCTGTATTCACCAGGAGTTGGTGGAAGGAAGGGGGGGGGTGGTGGTTCATTTCTCCTTGTTTTTAGATCCAAGGAGGTTGGATCTGTATTCACCAGGAGTTGGTGGAAAGAAGGGGGGGGGGTGGTTCATTTCTCCTTGTTTTTAGATCCAAGGAGGTTGGATCTGTATTCACCAGGAGTTGGTGGAAGGAAGGGGGGGGGGGTGGTTCATTTCTCCTTGTTTTTAGATCCAAGGAGGTTGGATCTGTATTCACCAGGAGTTGGTGGAAAGAAGGGGGGGGGGTTCATTTCTCCTTGTTTTTAGATCCAAGGAGGTTGGATCTGTATTCACCAGGAGTTGGTGGAAGGAAGGGGGGGGTGGTGGTTCATTTCTCCTTGTTTTTAGATCCAAGGAGGTTGGATCTGTATTCACCAGGAGTTGGTGGAAAGAAGGGGGGGGGGGTGGTTCATTTCTCCTTGTTTTTAGATCCAAGGAGGTTGGATCTGTATTCACCAGGAGTTGGTGGAAGGAAGGAGGGGGGGGGGGGAAATGGTTCATTTCTCCTTGTTTTTAGATCCAAGGAGGTTGGATCTGTATTCACCAGGAGTTGGTGGAAGAAAGGGGGGGGTGGTTCATTTCTCCTTGTTTTTAGATCCAAGGAGGTTGGATCTGTATTCACCAGGAGTTGGTGGAAGGAAGGAGGGGGGGGGATGGTTCATTTCTCCTTGTTTTTAGATCCAAGGAGGTTGGATCTGTATTCACCAGGAGTTGGTGGAAGGAAGGAGGGGGGGGGGGATGGTTCATTTCTCCTTGTTTTTAGATCCAAGGAGGTTGGATCTCTATTCACCAGGAGCTGGTGGAAGGAAGGAGGAGGGGGGGGGAATGGTTCATTTCTCCTTGTTTTTAGATCCAAGGAGGTTGGATCTCTATTCACCAGGAGTTGGTGGAAGGAAGGAGGGGGGGGGAATGGTTCATTTCTCCTTGTTTTTAGATCCAAGGAGGTTGGATCTGTATTCACCAGGAGTTGGTGGAAGGAAGGAGGGGGGGGGATGGTTCATTTCTCCTTGTTTTTAGATCCAAGGAGGTTGGATCTGTATTCACCAGGAGTTGGTGGAAGGAAGGAGGGGGGGGGGATGGTTCATTTCTCCTTGTTTTTAGATCCAAGGAGGTTGGATCTGTATTCACCAGGAGTTGGTGGAAGGAAGGGGGGGGGGATGGTTCATTTCTCCTTGTTTTTAGATCCAAGGAGGTTGGATCTGTATTCACCAGGAGTTGGTGGAAGGAAGGGGGGGGGGGATGGTTCATTTCTCCTTGTTTTTAGATCCAAGGAGGTTGGATCTGTATTCACCAGGAGTTGGTGGAAGGAAGGAGGGGGGGGGGATGGTTCATTTCTCCTTGTTTTTAGATCCAAGGAGGTTGGATCTGTATTCACCAGGGAATTGGTGAAGAGTTTCTCAAGGCTTCCCAGGGAAGGGAATCCACTTGGGAATGGTGACAGCGGACCAGATCTAAGCTGGTAGTTAAGCTTAGAAGTTTTCATGCAGGCCCCCACATTTGTACCCTAAAGTTCAGAGTGGGGAAGCAGCCTTGACACACACATGCTAGTGAATACCCCAAGCATGGTGAGTTTACCCTGGCATTGTAGATGGGGAGAAGAGCAATATGAAAGGGTCGAAGTGCAGTTGTTAAGGGACAATATTCTAAAATTTCCCACCCTTTCCACAGGTGGGGTCATTGTATCAGATATCTCACTCCTGAGAGTAAGCAAGTGTGCATCTACTACACACTTGCAGCTTCTGACCCAGTCCATATGCTGCTCGCCTGTGTGCTGCTTTGGTCCCTGCACAAGTGATTGCTGAATGGCATGGGACTGTTTCCTTCAATGAGGGAAGGAACAAAGCAGCTCTGCCACAGAACCTTTGGCAGTGGATTGCCAAATACCTCCAAGAAAGTTTCTTAGAGATCTCTCTGGAGGATTCCCGTAAAATCTCAGTGTACATCAACACCCTGTTCCGCCGATTAGCTGCACAGATCATGTCCAGCACACAGAAACAGACAGACAGTCTTGTACATTTCTATGCCCTCATCCCACCTCCACACTTCACAAAGCAAAACCACTTACCAGGGGTTTCCTCTCCCGCTTCTTGCTCACCAGAGTGCAACTGCCAAGACTGGCTAGACACCTCCAGAGTGGAGAACAGTTCCTGCCCGGACACACCACTGGGTGACCCCACCGTGGGCTCCACATTATCTGGCTCCACCTCTTCATCAATGACTTCATCCTTTGGGCTAGGTCCACTTTCTGCCAGCACCAGCTCTGACAAAGTATCCACAGGTTCTTGGTGGTAGAGGTGTGGTTGCTGCTGAGGATAGTGTCCAACTCCTTATAAAAACAGCAGGTCTTCGGCGCAGCACTGTGTGATGGTTTGACTCCCTTGCATTCTGGTACAGGGCCGATGCGGGGGGGGGGGGGAAGGGGGGAAAGCCGGTACAAATTACCGGGGCCCAACTTCACCCCCCCCCCCCCATCAGCCCTGTTTAGCTGGTCCGCCCTTGCTGGGGGGGCCAAAAAAATTTTTTCACCAGGGCCCGAACCCGCTCTCAGCGGCCCTGGGTACACATGCCTCAGCTCCTTGATCTTTGTTCTGCACTGCGTCCTGATCATAACCCTTTTCACACAAGCCTCAAGAAATCTGCCTGTAGATATCAAAATTCCTACGGCTGGAGTGCAGCTGCACAGCCTCCTCTGCCCAAATACAGGAGGAGATCGAGCAGTTCTGCAGTGGTCCAAGTGGAAGAGTGTCTGCTGCGTGAAGTTGCCATTGTCAGTTGGGAAGATGCAATGAGACCTCTCCACGCTGAGCAAGCGAGAGGTGGAGTTTCAAAGATTCCTGGGGCTTTAAAGGGGAAGCGACATATGGTTGTTTACCTGGCTGCAGGGCAGTGGAGTTGGAACTGCTGACCAGAGTGATCAGGGTGGGCATTGTAGGACACCTTCTGGAGGCCAATTAAAGCGATAAAATCAAGCGCGGTGTCTGAACTGGCACTTTGTTGACAAAACTTTTGTGCAAAAAGCCCTCTCATCGAGGTGGTTTTATTTTGTCACCAAAACTGAAGAGTTTTGTCATCAAATGTAGCATTGCAGTGTGTACACATCCACTGTTTTGGCGCTAAAAGCTGACTTTTGTCAACAAAACTGTTGAGTGTAGACTAGGCCCAAGTGACTGCTAATTTGGTACTCCCGTGGACATACAGATATCCCATTTTACAGCAGAATTAATCTAGATGCTTGCTGTAGGGGAACAATCACATTCTCATATACTGAGAGTACTCAAGTTTTTGGACACTGGTTATAGCTATAATTAAGACCAGAGCTACAAAGTGGCTAGCACTATTGACCCAAAGGATCTCTGTTGGGCTAATGCCAGAAGACAGCTCTTTCAAACAAAACAGATGCTTGATTGCTCAGTTGATTCATGCAGTGAGATACAGGAGAGAGCCTTGTTTTGGAAAAGAGTTCTGGACACTAACCAACAGAGACAACACTTGAAGGATGTAGTAGTCCTAGAAAAACTGACAGTTAATCTTTCAGAAGAACCTAATCCCCATTAGTAGGAAATTCCAGGGTTTATGGAACAGTAATGTAGCTTCACTCAGGCCAAATCCTCTTCCCATTAATGGCAATGGTAAAATTTCCATTGACTTCATTGGGAATAGGATTTGGCTCTAACTAATAGGATATTGATTTAAAAGGGTTAGTATTCCCAATTATGCAGGGAACTCTGCTGCCATACTTACACAACTGTATTGTTCCAACCTTTGCTCAGAAGTATTTAAAAAGCTATATTAAGGATCATTAACAGTATGAAAATGTATAAGAAAAATATGAGAGTTATCATCCTCATTTCATTTTTTATAACTTTAGTTTCCATGACAACAAAAGAGGCGATTTCATAAATCCAAGAGCTCATTATTTCAGTCAGTTTGCAGTTTCCTCTTGAGAAATCAGACAGTATTTTTTAGTCTCCTGGAAGAAATTCATAATGCAGTGGCTGAAATCTGAAGCAGAAATAATTAAAATGAGCACACAGACCCCTACACCTAATGGAAACAGTGCATCTTTTATGAAGAACGCCTACTGAGCCATACATTATTAGTTCTTTTTCCACTGTTGCACCCCCACCCCCACCCCCACCCAAACTCAGTGGATTTGAATTATTAAAATTCCTTCTGCTGATTCACTGTGACAACAAAACCTGCCACAATTTGAGATCTCATTTAAAAAAAAATACGTATAAGGTGAAAAAATTTACCATACTTTTTGTGTCTGAAACACCAAGTCTGTGTAAGTAGTCACTGCAGCAGCGAATGATTCAGCGCACTCCCTGATTACACTACTAGTATGAACCCTTCACAACAGATGGATATACTTAGTACAAGGGAACAGCTATTCTTTTTCAGTGAGTGCTTTCTTTTGAAAAATCAAGGCCCCGATCCTGCAAAGATGCATAAAGCTAAGCAACTACATACACCCGAGACATCCCATAGACTTCATTGGACTTTCAACTTCATGGGCAGCGGATATTGAAGGCTAGGGGAGGTTAAGCCGTGGCCCTGCCCATGCTTCACCCCAAGGCCCTGTCCTCACCCCCCTTCTCCCCTGAAGCCAGTTGGGGCTCAGCTCCAGCTAGTGGCCAGAGGCTGGGGCGGCCAGGGGTGGATCGAGGCGGCCTAGGAGTTGGGCCAGCCAGCGTGACTGGGGCAGCTCGGGCTGGCCCAAGCTGGCCCGTGGGCGGGGGGGAGGGGGGGAGGAGGGGAGGGCCCTCTGGCTTCAGGCTCAGGGCTCTGGTAGGTGGGAGGATGGGGCCCTCAGGTGGAAGGGGTGGGACTAGCCTCCCCAAAGGAGGAGTTCACCCACCACCCATGTTCAACATGCATAAAATGTAAGCACGCACATAAGTCTTTACACAATGAAGACCTGTAGCAAGGCGGTGGGATACCCCACAGCCCGCTGAGGGCCGAACCTTGGCCAAGACTATTATAAGGCCATAGTCAGTCTTATTACATGGAACTAAAGAAGGTTTTTCCTTCCCAGGGATCTGGTTCCTTCACTGGGGAAAAAAAAAATTACATGGTCTTTAGCTCCATTATTTATCCTCTTGGAAAGAGTACTATCGCCTTGGAAAACAGAGCACCTCTTCTATGGAATAATTCCTTAGATCTCAAAATATATGCATGGCAAGGGACAATATAAAAAGCGTCTAAGGGAGACAACCTGTCCATGCAAACAGAATGTTTGGATCATGAAAAGTAAACAGGCAAATTTTTTAAAACTGCAGTATTGTAATACAAAGAAATTCCATGTCAGCATCCTGGTGACAAAACAACTTGCACTTCATTCCTGGGTCCTAAGAGGTCACAGCAGAAATGGAACTCTTGATTGAATTAGATCTTTGTATGGCACTATTGTTTCTTTAGCATTTTTGGTATAGCTGTACTGAACAGTCTTTGTTCTGACAGGAAGACAACATTATTTTGACATTTTTCACGAGTGTAACAAGCACAACAGTTCTCCTTTGCAGCAAACAGATTGCTTGCAACATAAGAACCGCATTGCCAAGTTCCTAATGTAGGACGACAATAGTTAGTAATGAGAAATGTATATTACATCCCTGAGCTCAGCCCCGCCATCTCCCCGCCCTCCCCCCACCACCCTTATGGTTCTAGATATAGGGCCAGATTTTCGGACCCAACACTTTTGAGCTGGATGACTCAGCAACGCAAAGCAGCCAAAGATCCCCCCTAGACAGAGCAATTCTTTGGTGGTGAATAGCACCACAGTAGGCTCTATCATATAGGGACTTATGGAGGGAATACTAGGGACAGCAGGTGGCAGGGCAGAGTAGAATTGATAGTACTAGGGTTACTATATGTCATAACTATAAAGGGAAGGGTAACAGCTGTCCAGTACTATAAAATCCCTCCTGGCCAGAGACTCCAAAATCCTTTTCCCTGTAAAGGGTTAAGAAGCTCAGGTAACCTGGCTGGCATCTGACCCAAAGGACCAATAAGGGGACAAGATACTTTCAAATCTTGGGGGGGGAATGCTTGTGTTTGTGTTCTTTGTTTGGGAGTGCGTTCGCTCTCGGGACTGAGAGGGACCAGACATCAATCCAGGTTCTCCCCATCTTTCTAAACAAGTCTCTCCTATTTCAAACTTGTAAGTAAATAGCCAGGCAAGGCGTGTTCGTTTTCCTTTGTTTTCTCAACTTGTAAATGTACCTTTTACTAGAGTGTTTATATTTGTTTGCTGTACTTTGAACCCAAGACTAGAGGGGAATCCTCTGAGCTCTTTAAATTTGATTACCCTGTAAGGTTATTTTCCATACTGATTTTACAGAGATGATTTTTACCTTTTTCTTTAATTAAAAGCCTCCTTTAAGAACCTGATTGATTTTCCTTGTTTTAGATCCAAGGGGGTTGGATCTGTATTCACCCGGAGTTGGTGGGAGGAAGGAGGGGGGGGATGGTTAATTTCTCCTTGTTTTAAGATCCAAGGGGTTTGGATCTGTTTTCATCAGGGAATTGGTGAAAGGTTTCTCAAGGCTTCCCAGGGAGGGAATCCAATTGGGAAATGGTGGCAGCGGACCAGGGCTAAGCTGGTAGTTAAGCTTAGAAGTTTTCATGCAGGCCCCTACATTTGTACCCTAAAGTTCAAAGTGGGGATACAGCCTTGACACCATACGTCCAGCTTTTCTGTAATCAAACCCCCGTCCGGGGGGAATTGCCAAAAAGCTGAACATGTCTGGGAAAAATACTGGCCGGACACTTCCCCTCCCAGGCTCCAGCTGCTCACCTCCTCCCCTGACTCTCCAGCTCTGTTTAAGAGCCAAGCTGCCCAAGCACTCTGGCTTTGGGCAGCCCCCTTGCCTCCGGACCCCAAGCCGCCAGCCGGACACTTCCCCTCCTGGGCTCCAGCTGCTCTGCTCCGGTGGCGCAGGGTTCAGAGGCAAGGGGGCTGCCCGAAGCCGGTAGCGCTCTGGCAGCTTGGCTCTTAAACAGAGCTGAAGAGTCAGGGAAGGAGCACAGCAGCCGGAGCCTGGGAGGGGAAGTGCCTGGCCAGGGGCGCAGGGTCCGGAGGAAAGGGGGCTGCCCGAAGCCAGAGCGCTACCGGCTTCGCGGTTTGCCGGGCAGCCTCCAGACCCTGTGCCCCCAGCTGGGCGCTTCCCCTCCCGGGCTCCAGCTGTGCTGGGGAAGCGCCGGCCGGGGGCGCAGGGTCTGGAGGCTGCCCGGCAAACCGTGAAGCTGGTAGCGCTCAGGCAGCCCTTTTCCTGTGGCTGGGAGGGAGGAGCGGGAGTTAGGGCGGGGACTTTGGGGAAGGGGTGGAGTTGGGGTGGGGCCCGTGGAGTGTCTTCTTTTTTTATTTTTTAAATATGGTAACCCTAATAGTACGCTTTCTGATCTTTGGCTAACACAGCAATCCATATAGGACCACAGCACATAGCTTAATTTAGAGGTTGCTCTAATGGGGTTGTCCTCAGCCAAGGATCTGGTGGAGTGCTGTGCTCTCCACTCACTTCCTCTTGCCCTTGGCACACCCATTCAGTGGAAAGAGATAGGGAGGGAAGCAGGTGGAATAGAGCCAACAACAACTAAGGGGTCCCCTCTGCCAGATAGCTGAGAATTCCCCTCTTTAAGGTGGTTGAATTGCATTGCTAAGGCACTGGACTGAGTCAGGCCTGAGCATCTGGCCCAATGTTGATAATATATAGCTCCATTTAAAAACTAAATAATCCCAATTCTGCATGAGCTACTTCCGAACAGAGGAGTTTAATGTTTGCTACTAGTGACAAGAAATGCAAGGGAAAATGCTCTGAATATATCATACCACCTCCCAGGCTTAACAGAGCCCTGATCCTGCAAAGACTTATGCCTGTGCTTAACTTTACACTGTGTAAATAATCCCATAGATTTAAATGGGACTGCTCACACTGTTCTGCACATGCATAAATCTTGGTAGAAGTGGGGCCCAAGCTTGCAAGCTCTTTGCAGCAGGGACTGTCTTTTTACTTCTTATCTGTGCAGCACCCAGCACAATGCCCCATCCTCATGGTTTTGAAATACACAAATAATGATTCCCAAATGATCTAAATAAATAGGACTGTGAAAATTTCTTCTTTGCACTTGACTGTGAAAGTACTTGTAAGACATTTCCTTTTGTAAAAGTATTAAATTTGCTAATAAACTTACAGACCAGAAAACAGCGTAACTAGTATGTTAGAAAAGCATTAAACTTACTTCTAGAAGAAATTTCAAATCTGCCTGCAACAGTCTGGTAAATGTATTATTTACCTGGTGATTGACTGCAAAGAGATGCACATTTACTCAGGCTACAAATCCATTAACTTTGCTTTGAAACACTTCTGTTCTCAAGACAGTCAGATATTGTTTTTGGCCCTGCAAATAAAATCTGAGATTATATTTCAATGAGTGTTTTATTTTATTTCATTTTGTCGTGCTGGTGTACCCAGGAATGTTTCACTACTTTGTCTCTAAAGTGAGTTTAATGCTCCAAAACTAAGTGACAGTTAGACTTTTGCTTTCATCCTAAAGTGCCCTGGGATGTACTTTACATGCTCTATGAAAGGGCATTCGTGTAACCACACAGTAAACTCTACAATATGCCCTCCTGCACCACCGAATAGATTTGCCTTTCAAAGACATGGCCCTGGGTGTGCATGGCAGAGGTGATGCACTTGTTCTCCAGGACTAGAGGGAAGGTAACTGCTGCTCATTACGTGATGCTCTTTGTGTACATGGATTCCTGGCATTCCCAATCAGAGGAAGAGTATGGTAGTTGCAGTTATCTGAAGAAAAAAAAAATACGTAGCTAAAACATGAATTAATTCTAGTTTCTCCTTGCCTGACAGTCCTGAGGAGCCAGTTTTCTTCACTATAAGGTCTGAAGCCCTGATTTCTTGTATCAGGACTGCCATCCTTCCTTTTTTGGAGGAAGAGAAAAGATTACATTCAGAATTCTAGCAAGCTTGCTTTTATATCTTGAAACTCATTCCTTGGCCCATAGGATTCAGAGCTCTGCCTTCCAAGACCTTTCAGACACCCTGCCTAACTAGCAAGTGAGAGACCAGAACTGAGATGAGATCCTGTCCCCATTGAAGTCAAAGGCAAAACTCCCATTCACTTCAGTGGGGCAGGATTTCACTCCAGGAACTCAGCTAACATGTATGCCAGTGCATTCTACTACCACTAAATGTTGTTGCCAGGCCCAAATTGGGTCTTTATTTTAAGATAGCAAAGTAACTATATAATTTTTCTACTGCTAATGAACCCTCTGTGACAGAAATTTAATTTTCTTTTATATTAAAAAAAGCCTCAAACTAATAAGTCCCTTGCTTCTGTGGGCTTCGTTTTTTGAATGACGCCAATGACTTTGAAAACATGGTAATATCTTTTTAAATAGACACTGCACTAAAAAAAAAAAAAAAAAAAAAACTAAATTAATTCATTTGATTTCACGTCACTCCTTGTGACACTTTAACATTATGATTCTCTATAAACATACAACATTAAATAAGGGCCCGATCCTACAACCCTTTACTGCTGGATGTAATGCTCAGTCCACCCATTAAAGTCAATAGCCCCAGTCCTGCATTAAGATTTGCTCCTGAAGACTCCTATGACTGTAGAAAATGGAATGCTGACCTAAAGTCCCTTAGGTCTCCATATAAGCACAAAGGTCTGTGCTGGTGGATCCAGCAGCAGTGGAGAACTAGAGCCTGTGAAATAAATGACAGTGATGAGTGGTAGTCAGTGTCTGCAGGGAGCAGGCTGCATACCAGTAAATTACCAATCTGAAACTTTTAGGTAGACTTTTAACTAAGCTCTCTGCTGTACTACAACTTCATCCCTTAGCCAATATTTATTAAGCTACTAGCCACGTACCACACATTGAAGTCAGCAAGCTGGGTTTGACTGACTGAAAAAAAGGAACTAATCAGGGTGTCCGTCCCAACCGTTTATCCTGCGGACTGGAAAGGAAGGATCTACACTTTGGTTTATTGGGACAGGAATATGAATAAGAAGGAGTTTTCTATCAGAGGGGTAGCCATGTTAGTCTGAATCTGTAAAAAGCAACAGAGGGTCCTGTGGCACCTTTAAGACTCACAGAAGTATTGGGAGCATAAGCTTTCGTGGGTAAGAACCTCACTTCTTCAGATGCAAGATATCTTGCATCTGAAGAAGTGAGGATCTTACCCACGAAAGCTTATGCTCCCAATACTTCTGTGAGTCTTAAAGGTGCCACAGGACCCTCTGTTGCTTTTTAAGGAGTTAGATGTCTCAGAGAGAAGGGGTGTGCTTTTTCTCTTGTGGTCTGGGAGTCACATGGCCATGCTGCCTCCCAGGAAACGAGGCACAAAGAACTGGACAGACTATTTTATTCACTCATGAGAATTAGGATACTTACTAGAGACGAGACATCAAGCTAAGATTGTTTGTTTCTCTTAGTGTTCCTTGTGGCTGAAGCAAGTTGGTCTCTGTTTGGCAGTTGCCTCTCCCTAAAGAGCATGCTAAAGAAATGCTTGGCCTTATTCTGCACATGATGGTCAGAGTGGAACAGGTCTATGTTGAAAGTTGTATGTCAAGTTTTTCTAGTGCCACACTACACTTTCATATCACCTAGCCCATACAAGCTTGCCTCTAGCTTTCAGGTTCTGAAACCATATAGCTTACAACACTTTCAAGCAAAAAGGGAGAGTAATGAAACACTGCATTTTTAAATGAACTTTCCTCTCCAAGTACAATAGAATAGATATCAACCATAAAAATAAATGGCATGAAAAGGTAAAATATCTCAGTTGTGCTGACTGAAAGGTAAAGAAAGTTTCACAACTTTCCTGTTTTTAAAATTTTCCCCCAATACACAAATAACTATATCCACTCTACAACTGATAATTGTTAGGCCCAATTAACCAGATTATGGACCCAGGGCAAAGTTAGATAATGAAACATGTGACATTTGGCAACTAAGTCATGCATTTAGGTTTAAAATGGCATGTGCACACAATCATATTCCCCTCCCCCAACAGCATTAATGGTTCTGTTTCTAAGATGTTGAAGACTCTTATGTTGAATATGTATTATTCTAGGCCTGCTAGTCTTAGAATAAATTTTATTAATCCAAAAATGTATACCAGAAATGCATTAGTCATTCATTACTAGTTGCCATTCATCAATCATTATGCTATTTAAAATAGGTCAGTAATCCAATTGTGATGGGTCCCCTCCCCCACCCCAGCCCCTGGCATGCTACCTGATGTACTGGGGTCCCACTGAGCCTGCCCGTTTCACCAGCCTGGGCTCCCTCACCCTGTCATGCTGAGCCAGACTCTCAAGCCTCCTCTAGCACACACACACAGGTAGGGACACACCCAGCTGCAGAAAGACAGACACTTAAATCAGCTCTGAGTGGGAAGAATCAGCTAAGGAATTCTCCAGCACTCAAGTGCACACCCCCTCTGGGGTGCAAACCCAAAATTGTGTTGTCTTGCACTGCACAGAAAACTGTACAACATGAGCTCATGAAAACAAATCGCCCCCTCCCTCAATGTGGAGGACAATATGCACAGCTTTTTGCCCCCCGGTTATGAATTGTACAAACTTGTTTTGTTTTCTCTAAACCCGTTTAAGTGATTATAAGTGATAGCAAACAGATCATAGTAAATAAACAAAAAACACAAACTGAGTTTAACACACTAGATAGGTAGGATATAAACTAGCAAATTCTCACCCTGAGTGATAAACAGGCTGGCAGATTCTTAAGGTACAAGTTGCCTTGACTTTCCCAGGTTTTCATATACAGGCTAAAGATCCATCTAGCTTGGGAACATCACTTCCCACACTTCAGTCCTTGCCCCTCAGGGGTTTCCAGGTGTGTTGTTGCAGGTAGAGTGAGATCCCTAATGATGTCATTGTCCCCCTTTTATCCCCATTGTCCTCCACTTGGAAAGCTCTTTTGTTGTGACCTGGGTCAAACCGTTCCCATTGTGTAGTGTTATTCATCGGTGCTGGAACTATGGGTCCGGGGGGTGCTGCAGCACCCCCTGGCTTCAAGTGGTTTCCATTATATGCAGGGTTTACAGTTTGGTTCAATGGCTCTCAGCACCCCCACTATACAAATTATTCCAGCACGGCTGGTGTTATCTGAGAAGTTTCTATTGCACACAGTTCCTGGGGTAATCCTTGTGCTTGGCTTATTGAGGAAAGGCACTCATTAACATTGTTTGGCCTTTTTACCGTTGTACCTGAAAGACTGCTTGTGGTGGTTTTCAACCTCATAACATGTTTCAGTAACACATACATACAAACGTCATAACTTTACATACGACGATAACACATACAATCCAATGAGATATTAATGTCTAGGAGATCAAGACTTTTAGAATGATACCTCACAAGACATACTTTGTACAAAACATATCCTAATTACATGACAGTGGTGAATATTGGGGTGTCACACTAATCAAGAAGCAAATATATACCATGTGATTTCATTACCATCATACACCAGGAATAGAAGAAGTGAACAGTTTATGAACAATCTATAGGCTGACATTTCTCTTCACAGACTTTGGTAACTACTGATGAATAGTTAATACATTAGTAGAAATCAGGTTCATTATTTGTATTACCATGTGAAGTAAGAGCCACAGTCATGACCTAGGACCCTATTGTGCTAGGCACAGGTGGTGACTTTTTTCCTGGTGGGTGCTCCACCCCACCCAACCATGAAGCCTCATCCCCACTCTGCCCCTCCCTCCAAAGCCCCACCCTTGCTCTGCTTCTTCCCACCCTCACTCCACCCCTCTTCCAAGCACCTCCCACTGAACAGCTGATCTGCATGGCCTGCTAAACAGCTGATCAGTGGGTGATAAGCACCCACTATTTTTTTTTCCTGTGGGTGCTAACTGACAGGGGAGTACAAAGAAACATCACTGGTCAGTATAATAGACAGTGATATCAGCACACTAGTGGCCTAACTATTGTCAAGGTTTTTGTAGACATCATGGCAAAGGAGAGCTTAAGGAGAGATTTGAAGGAGGATAATTTGGTAGCTTTGCTGTTATCCACAGGGAGCTCCTCCCAAGCATGAAGGTGCTTATTTGGAAGTTTAAAGGTTGGTTGTAGAGGTTGATATAGGCTAACTGTAGGCGGGAGTCATTTTATAGTGGATGAATGATGACAGATAGGGTGGTAATTGCAAAAGTGAAGACAAGGAGCTTCTATTTGAGAGAAGGAAGAACCAGTGGAGGGATACAGACGCTCTCCGACTTACACAAGCATTCCATTCCAGAATGTCTTGCGTAACTCGAATTTTGCGTAAGTCAGAAACGTATACCCGACCATTACACAAAAAAACAAAACAAAAAACCCTCCTATTTCTAGCTTATGGAACTTTTTCCATCAGTGCGGATTTGCATAAGTCGGGTCTGTGTAACCCGGGGGGGGGGGGGGGGGGGGGAAAGGGGGGCGCATCTATATAAAAAAAAAGGATGATATGGTCAGTCTGCAAGTGATCATGAACAAGAGAAAAAGAAGGCTAAATTCAAAATAGATAGATATTACTCACAACTAATAATTTGACCATCTCCAGACTAGATCCTGTAGCATTCAGATTCAGAGGATGCTATTACAGCTAGTGTAGGACTTCCGAATTTTCATTTTTTAAACTAAAACACTCCTATTACAAAAAGAAATTAATGTTGTTTATCTAATAAACATCAGAAATTTTAACATGCATCAAACAGCTTGCCTACAAGAAGCAGTAACGCAGGCTATGGGTCTGCGATTTCTAAAACGTACTAATGCGTTGCACATTAATAGAGTCTGTGTAGATCCTTCTGGTGCACATTAAAGGTCCCCTAGTGTGCTTTTATGTAGTGCTGTTCAAAACTAGGGAACATTAGATCACTCATGACAGCATATGCTACTGTAATGAGTAATGTACATAATATATATTACTCAGAGCACATACAAAGAGAAAGCTCTAAAAACCCTAACTTTTGACATCTACATACAACTCAATAACTACTGAAAATAAACCCTGAAAAGTGAAATTAATGAATCCCAAAATACAGAATCCGTAAGATAGTGCTATAAATCTGTATATCTGAATATAAAGGAATTAGGTCTTGGGAAAATGTATACTGGGCTAGATCAACAAAGGTGCCAAATAGCCACTTTCTCAACACCCAGTCCAACATTTGGACACCACTGAGATCCTCCAAAACTCTACTCAGCTGCTGCCTACCCCTGTAGACACCAAAGTTGCTGCTGGTAAAGTCCCCATGATGCCTACATTTCTGCCAGTGGACATGTGCAAAATACCTGAGTCCTGACAGTACCAAGCCATTTGGTTCCTACCTGTGATCAGGCACGGACTCACCCCTGCGGCGCCTCCTACTGGTCATCTCGGGAATTAGTTCACCAGCATCCAGAGCACCCTCTGCAGGCCAGGTGTCCCGCCTGTCGCTGGCCCCCCGTGTCCCTCCCAGACCCCGGTGCCCTTGGCTTGGGTGCTGCCCCCCAGCAGTACCCCACTCTCTCTCTGGGTCTCCCCATCCAGGGGAACCCCCACCCCCATCCCAATGTCACCTCAGTTGTGGCTACTGCCAGTCACCATCTAGCCCCCGCGCCCTGGGGCAGACTGCAGTCTAATCAGCCAAACATCACAGGCAACAAGGGGTTTGGACTGGCTGCCTTTACCCATCCTCAGGCTGCCCCTCTGCAACCACAATACCTATGTGAGCCTAGGACCAGGAGTTGCTGGCCTAGGGCTTCCCAGCCCTGCCTTACTCTAGGTCCCCAGTGAGCTCCCAGCAGCCAGACCTGTCTCTCTCTTCTGTCAGAAGGAAACTGTCTCTGCTCTAGCTATCCTGGCCTTCTTATAAGGCTGAGTGGCTCTGTTTGGGGCATGGCCCCAGCTGCAGCCACTTCCCCAATCAGCCAGGATTTTGCCCCTTTACACAGCCCCAGCCCTCTGCAGGGCTTTTCCAACCCCTTCAGGGCTGGAGCGGGTGTTCACCCTGCTACACTACCCTTTGCCTGAGCCAGGTGGGATTTACAAACTAGCCTGCAGGGCTTCATCCAATAGTTATGCTCGGAGCATGTCTAACCCCCACAAAAAGCATCTGGGATGAGCAGATCAGGCACCTTTGTGGCTGGCCAGTGTCCGTGTGTCCCATTAGCCCAGGGGTTAAGGCAACTGGAATAAGGGAGCCCAGAGTTCCAATCGCTGCTCCAAATCAGGCAGAGTGGGGATTTGAAGACAGGCCTCCCACATCACAGGTGAGTGCCCTAACCATTGTGCAATTGGCTATACAGTAGTGGAGGTCTCTCTCTTGGTGCATTTGTTTGTTTGCAAGGAAGCGCTGACCTGGCTTAGGTGCCAAACTTCAGAAGAAAGTTCACAGTTGAGAATTCTGAGCACAGGGAGGCACCTCCCTCCAGCATGGGCCTAAGCTCCACCCCTCTCCTCAGCATTTCCTATTGGCTAGTTTAGGCAGCTCCCTGCTCGATCTGCTGGTTTCTGCAAATCCCTTCCTTAGTCTCCTAACTCTTCCCATGCGTTGTATAGGGTGCATAGGTGCCTAACTCAGGGCTGTGAATTCCAAGGGGTGGCAGGGTACCTAAGTCTCTTTGTGAATCTAGCCCATTGTCACTTGTGATGCAGTTGTTTCTAGATGCAGCGCATATTTTCAGTAATGTCGGCTTTGCCTGTATCGCGCTCTCACTAATTTATTTTTCTTAAGTGTAGCTCCTGCCTACAGGTTATACCCAACCAATTAAACATGGGTGCTAAAACATTGCAGTACCCAGAAATTCATATTCTATATTCGACTAGAATTTCATTTAAAAAAACCTAAAGTCTATCTGGAACTAACTGAGACATTCTACAGATGCTTCATGTTACCTAAATGATTTCCTGTTGTAAAGAGCTTGTTGCCATTAGACCATTTTTAGTTCCCCAAAGTCCAAGGAGACTGAATCATCCCTTCAATTACGTTTTTTCCCCAGCAATATTTTCATTGTACGTAAATAGCTGCATTGAGCTATTTGTCAGTCAAATTATGTAACCAAGTTCCTGGTAAAGACTTCACTTGGAAATGTGCCATTTGCCCATAAGACTCATGAGACAAAGTAAACTTGTAAGATGCCACAAGTTATATATAAATTCTCTCTTTTTTTTTTTTTTTTTTTTTTTTGGCTTAAAGGGAGACAAATCAGCGAAAGACTGCATAAATAGCACACAAGTTATTTTTTTCTTCTTGTAGAATTCTTGGCCGGCTTTAGTTATCATACATTTACAAGATTAAAGGGTTAAACTTCATAAACAAATATAGTTAAAAACTTGCTACTTTAACATATTTTTCTAGGCTCTTTTTATAATGTTGTTTATAATTGTATTTATTTATTTTGCTAGAACTGCAAACTTCCTAAATAGAAGTTGGACCTTAAATAGTATTGAATCTCTTGAACTGTTACATCTTTTTCTAACTGCTGCTTCCTTACTACTGATTTTCACTGGGGAAATTCAGCTCCATGCCTCCACCCAGTGGGGTTTCCTTGGTAAAGAAAGAAAAGCAAAGGCCCCTGAAAAGCAGTTCTACAACTGGTACAAACAGGACAAATGTAGCTGCATCAGCTTATTTCCTCCCATCGTCTGTGTTTTTTCTGTGTAATGGACCTCCTGAAGTGTATAATTTTACTAGATTTATTCACCAGACATGCAAATATGTGAGCTGATCAACTAATACTGGCCTTTGTGATTTATTTGCTGTTTCTGTAGATATAGTAAATCATGAGAAGTCCAACGGCCAAACAGGTGCTAGGAAAAAATTGCATTTCAAAGGCTTTTGATAATGTTTGACAATTTTTCCTGAAAACTTTTTTGTGCGATCAAAGCTGTGTTGACTTGCTGAAATAACTACCAGTCTAGGTAGTGAAACCAGTGACCCAGAAATATTTATTATAAGATATATGTGATAAGCTAAATTCCTCAAACTTCAACTACATAGTTAGATTAGCAGTATGCTTTTCTACCAATAGATCCAAGGTCAAAGCGGTGGCTAAGATAGTACAGAAAAAAAAGATTGGTATCTGTGTTATGCTGGAGCGATAGAAAGGAATTACAGCACAAATAAAAGAGATCATCATTTACTATAAAATCCTTCAACACTACTAGACCTGTGTTGGCTATTCATATTGGTGAGCAACCAGAGAAACCTATCCGGAGGAATATCAGTCTTAATGGGATGAAACCAAATTTTTAAAAGACGGGTAGATTTCATTTATGCTTGTAGCTACTAATGATTCATAAAATGGATACATTGGTGCTCAAATAGGTGTAATAAGGCTAGCTTGTTTGTTAGAACGTGGGTTAATTAATTTTAAAGTGAAAGAACTTTCTCTGAGCCCTGGTCTACACTACGAGTTTAGGTCGACTTTAGCAGGGTTAAATCGAATTAAGCCTGGACACGTCCACACGACGAAGCCCTTTCTTTCGACTTAAAGGGCCCTTTAAACCAGTTTCTTTACTCCACCTCCAACGAGGGGATTAGCACTAAAATCGGCCTTTGGGGGTCGGATTTGGGGTAGTGTGGACGGAATTCAACGTTATTGGCTTCTGGGAGCTATCCCACAGTGCTTCATTGTGACCAGTCTGAACAGCACTCTCAACTCAGATGCACTGACCAGGTAGACAGGAAAAGCCCCGCGAACTTTTGAATTTCATTTCCTGTTTGCCCAGCGTGGAGAGTACAGGTGACCACGGAGGGAGGGGGAAGCAAATGGACCAGATTTGTTCTGTATTCATCTATTTTTTACATCTTAAGCTGGCAGCAGACGGTGCAGCATGACTGATAGCCCTCGGCATCTTCTGGGTGCTTGGCAGAAGATACTGTACTACGACTGCTAGCCGTCATCGTCAAGACGGTTCAATAGGACTGCCGCAGGACTGAGTCTCCAGGAGACAAAGCATGTCTGCCCAGGTGCCTATGATTGAACTGGAGTACGACGATGACGGATACCATGTCTGCCAGCACCCAAATAGCCGATGAAGGCTACCAGTCATACTGCACCATCTACTGCCAAAAGGCAATTAGCTGCTGCTGTGTAGCAATGCAGTACCACATCTGCTGGCACCCAGATGACATATGGTGACGGTGAGCTGAGCTGAGCGGGCTCCATGCTTGCCATGGTATGTTGTCTGCACAGGTAACCCAGGTAAAAAGGCGCGAATCGATTGTCTGCCGTTGCTCTGATGGAGGGGGAGGGGCCTGACGGCATGTACCCAGAACCCCCCGCGACACTGTTTTGCATCATCAGGCATTGGGATCTCAACCCAGAATTCCAATGGGCGGCAGAGACTGCGGGAACTGTGGGATAGCTACCCACAGTGCAACGATCCAGAAGTCGACGCTAGCCTCGGTACTGTGGATGCGGTCCGCCGGCTTCATGCACTTAGAGCATTTTATGTGGGGACACACACAATCGACTGTATAAAACCGATATCTATAAAACCGGCTTCTATACATTCGACCTAATTTCGTAGTGTAGACATACCCTGATTTTACTGTCTAAGGATGGCCATGCACAAACTGAAGTTCAAGAGATTTACATCTAGAGTTTGCATTGCATTACAGAGAGAGTGCATTACATTACATAGAGAGTTTACATTGGTTTTAAAGTAACAGCCATGTTAGTCTGTATCCGCAAAAAGAACAGGAGTACTTGTGGCACCTTAGAGACTAACAAATTTATGTCAGCATAAGCTTTCGTGGGCTACAGCTCACTTCTTCAGATGCATAGAGTGAAACACACAGACAGAAGATGAGCTATCAGTAGCAGCTCATCTCAATTGATTGGCCTCTTACAATTGGTATGCGTACTTCCACCTTTTCATGTTCTCTGTATGTATAAATATCTTCTGTCTGTGTGTTTCACTCTATGCATCTGAAGAAGTGAGCTGCAGCCCACGAAAGCTTATGCTGACATAAATTTGTTAGTCTCTAAGGTGCCACAAGTACTCCTGTTCTTTTTACATTGGTTTTGTTAAAGCATATGAAGACAATGGCTTATCTCAATTACCTTATTGGGTTTTTATGCTAATTCCAGTGTGTATTTATTAATAATGCCAACAAAACCTGATGCATATATTAAGGAACGTTAAGGTGACAAGGTAGACTTATTCAATGCATGTCTTATTCGTTAATATTTCAAAGGCAATTTTTTAATGTTTTTACCAGCTGCTGTGGATACAAACAATAACCCCAAAGCAAAAGACCTGGCATGTATCCCATATTGCCACTAGCTAATGAACTATTCCTGAGAAGTTTAGCACATTACCACTCACTTTAGAAACAAGCCAGAGACTCCTTTGCATTGTTTCCCTGTAAAAAATCATAATATATTATGTTTATTTCCTGAGAATTTGCCCAATTCCAGTTACATTCCCTCTACCTAGGAATCCTAACCACAGATAACCAACTAAAAATATTTGTATCTAACACAGGAGACTGCATGGATCAAAGGCTTTTAATCCTCATAGTTGTGCTGAGAAACACTGACTCATTGTTTGATCTTTAGCAAATTATGATTGGCATCCTTATACCTTAGTGAAGCAAACTAGGAAAATTGGGTTAAAGAACAAAACCAAACCAGGATCTCAAATAAACTGACCTTGTACAATTTATGAATTCTGACTGATCTTGTGAAGTTGTATTATCTGCAGTGTCATGAGTGCCTATATGTATGTGGAGCCACCATTGCTGACAGGTCCTGTAACATGTACGTGTCATGCCAACAGACCCCGGTCATTGGCGGGCGGGATTGAACCAGGGACCTCTGGAGATTAGTGCATGAGCCTCTACTGCACGAGCTAAAAGCCAACTGGCCGTTAGCTGAGGCTGTAGAGTAGACTCATTTTATATCTCTCTCTCTAAGTGGTCTCGGTGCCACTAGATCCGACAGAACACCACAGCCAGAAGGTGTGTGCGGTACATATGCACCACACAAATTCAACAGAAGGTATTTGCCACTTATAGGCCCTATTCAAGTGCAGACATCTTGGACAATGGGTAAGCTGCATCCTTAGACAACACAGTTTAGTTGATTCCTCTGAAGGGGGGAGGGGTGGAGAAGGTGGAGCAGCGGAAAGTTCTAGGAGAACAACAAAAGAGGACAGGTGACAACAAGTGGTTTAAAATAAACACACAAGAACAGGGGCCAGACAGGAAGACAGAGCATGGGGCAGGAGAGAGTAAGGTCACAGAAGCTGGGAAGGGGTTTCATGAGGGAGAGAGACCAGCTTGCATGCAACAATCTGGATGAAGAGGGGACACCGTGCCTGCTTGCATTCCTGGATCCAGGAGGTTTCCCCAACAGCTCACAAGGGTTGGGTGAGATAAAAAACAAGGGACATGTGTTTAGTGTTTTGTATGATCCTGTGCCATACATGATTAAGTATAAAAGATCATAAAGATATTGGACAGTACAAAGTGAGTGGGCATGTGTGTGTTGACTGTTCCCCAATAACTGCAGGCCGCTGGGAAAGTTAAAATCGGAAGCCTCCCATCTTTGGGGTGGAGGTCTGGGAAAGGGTTGTGTTAAGTAAATGGGATACCTTGGGGGTCAGCACTGATCCTGGGGGCTTAGGGCTGTTTGGCTGAGGAGCTCCTTTTCTGAGATGGAACAGCAGACAGACTCAGTGCCTGGGAAATGTATCAGAGAGACCAAGGGAGGAAGCAGTGCTGCAGCCTACTGAGTCTCTAGAAGTCAGCCCAGAAGATCAAGAGCACGGAGGCTTGGATTCCCTTCCCAGCAGCCTTAGCAGATGGCTAGGCAGAGGTGTTCATTAGAATCTGTGATGGACCCTCTTGAACTTCACTGACAGTTCCAAAGAAGCTGTACCAATGACTCCACTATATACTGGTTTGTTTTATTTACCATAAACAGACAATACCATTCAAAGCATGAGATGGGTCTTCTTTGATTGATTGATTGATTGATTTTAAGAAAAATGGTAAAGTTATCCTTTTTCTGGCTGAGTTCTTTTGAATAATCTCAAACACCTCCCATGGAAAGCAGGGGACTAAAAGGCAATATAGATTACTTCTATTATCTTAAGCACTGATCCTGCAAACACACATGCATGGGCTTAACTTTACTACATTTGATTTCAATGAGACTACTCAAGGTAGTAAAGTTAAGCCCATGCATAAGTTCTTGCAGTAGCAAGGCCTTACATTCCAGATTTCCCTCATGCTTTAAAGCCCATAGCAAAATAAAACAGTGTCATATACAATATTTTCTGATGAGTTTAAAAAGCATAACACTGTACAGAAACTTTTCTTCACAGGGCCATTTAGCAGAAGAGGTCAGGCAGAAGGAGGGAGGGGATGGCACTGCTGAGACATACGCGGTTTGTCAGAGCTCTGTGAAGAAAAAATTGGAATTTCAGTTTCATTTTATATGTAGTCCAAGTTGGTTTGAACCTGAAAACCTATTTAAGTGGAAATGTAGACATTGGAGAAATGCCTAAAGTACATATTGAACACTGTATGGCAGAATTATTTGTAATTAAGAAACTATCAACAAAATCCACAGACAGTTCAATAGGAGCTGACACGGATACAAGACCAAACTCAACAACAAATGCAAACGCAACTCTAAGCACTAATGAGGAAAATAAATTGGAAAATAGGCTTGGACACAAATACAGACACAGTCCAGTCAGTGATTGCTATTCTGGATAATAAATTTGACCAGATGACTGTGAAAATTGATGCCTGTAAGGATAGAACTAACTGAAAACTTGGGAAATCAGTTGACCCAACTATAAGCTGAAGTGAAAAGTCAGTCAAGGAAAGCAGATCAGGGTTGCTGTTAAACTTTTTTAGAGGCATAATCAACAGCAAACTTAGAAATATTTGAATGTTGTGCTGAAAAGTACTGGATTTATAGTAGTCCTCTGCTAGTGGCTACAGTAAGTAAGCTATGGGCAAGGACAATTTAAGCGACACACTGCCCTGCCGACATTTTTCAATTATATGTTTCAGACAAAACTTGATTTTTTCCCCTTGAAAATATGGATAAATTAAAAAGAAATACCGGTTCACAGATATAAATACTTACTAAAAAAAAAGGCAATGGTACTAAAATGTACTCTTACAGAAAGGTACAAACTAGGGCTGTCAATTAATCGCAGTTACCTCACACAATTAACTCAAAAATATTAATCGCGATTAATCGCACTGTTAAACAATCGAATACCAATTGAATTAAATATTTTGGATGTTTTTCTACATTTTCAAATATATTGATTTCTACTAAAACAAAGAATACAAAGTGTACAGTGCTCACTTTATATTATTTTTATTACAAATATTTTCACTGTAAAAATGAGAAAATAAATAGTATTTTTCAATTAACCTCGTACAAGTACTGTAGTGCAATCTCTTTATCCTGAAAGTGTAACTGACAAATGCAGATTTTTTTGTGTTACATAACTGCTCTCAAAAACAAAACAATGTAAAACTTTAGAGCCCACAAGTCCACTCAGTCCTACTTCTTGTTCAGCCAATCACTAAGACAAACAAGTTTGTTTACATTTACAGGAGATGCTGCTGCCTGCTTCTTATTTATGTCACCTGAAACTGAGAACAGACATTCACATGGCACTTTTGTAGCTGGTGTTGCAAGGTATTTATGTGCCAGATATGCTAAACATTCGTATGTCCCTTCATGCTTTGGCCACCGTTCCAGAGGATATGCTTCCATGCTGATGATGCTTGTTAAAAAATATTGCATTAATTAAATTTGTGACTGAACTCCTTGGGGGAGAACTGTATGTCTTCAGCTGTTTTACCCGCATTCGACATATATTTCATGTTATAGCACTCTCGGATGATGACCCAGCACATGTTCATTTTAAGAACACTTTCACAGCAGATTTGACAAAACGCAAAGAAGGTACCAATGTGAGATTTCTAAAAATAGCTACAGCACTCGACCCAAGTTTTAAGAATCTAAAGTGCCTTCCAAAATCTGAGCAGGACGAGGTGTGGAGGACGCTTTCAGTAGTCTTAAAAGAGCAACACTCTGATGCAGAAACTATAGAACCCGAACCACCAAAAAAGAAAATCATCCTTCTGGTGGCATCTGACTCAGATGATGAAAATGAACATGCATCGGTCCGCTCTGCTTTGGATCATTATTGAGCGGAACCCATCGTCAGCATAGACACATGTCCTGTGGAATGGTGGTTGAATATGAAGGGACATATGAATCTTTAGCGCATCTGGCACCTAAATATCTTGCAATGCCGGCTGCAACAGTGCCATGTGAACACCTGTTCTCACTCTCAGGTGACATTGTAAACAAGAAACTGACAGCATTATCTCCTGTAAATTGTAACTAAATTTGATTGTCTGAGCAATTGGCTGAAGTAGGCCTGAATGGGCTTGTAGGCGCTAAGGTTTAACATTGTTTTATTTTTCAATGCAGTTATTTTTGGTACATAATTCTACATTTGTAAGTTCAACTTTCATGATAAAGAGATTGCACTGCAGCACTTGTATGAGGTGGCTTGAAAAATACTATTTCTTTTGTTTTTTAGTGCAAATATTTGTAATAAAAAATAAATATAAAGTGAGCACTGTACACTTTGTATTCTGTGTTGTAATTGAAATCAATATATTTGAAAATGTAGAAAACATCCAAAAATATTTAAATAAATGGTATTCCATTATTAAGAACGCCATTAATCATGCAATTAAGCGCGATTAATTTTTTTAATCACTTGACAGCCCTAGTGCAAACTTCATAGATCTACAAAGAGGCAAGCCAAATCCCTAACAAATGTAGGGGTTCAAAATCTGGTTGGAATTGGCATTCAGGCTCAATCTATTACTGAGATGCTGTGACAGGATGTATATCCTGCCCTGGACCAGAAGGGTATAAGTCACACTATGGGTGGAGGAAGTCCCACCCTTCAGACCGTAGTGGGCATGTTCCAAGTGCTATGCCAATATGAAAGAGAGCAGCCCGGCTCAGTCTGGACTGACTGCTGGAGGAGGACCTTTGGTGGAGTCTCCAGCTGAGGAGCCATCACAGCCCTTTCCTGGAGGGAGCCAGAGATCTCGAGAATGAGATTGGAGATCTGTGGCCAACAGAGCCCCAGGGAATTATCCACACTGAGAAGCCTGGAGACCCCGATACCCCATGGACGACAGCTTCAGGAAGCCCGGTAGGATATGACCCAGGGAGGGTGAGCTAATGGTATCTCCCACCCATATGAGGTCAGCGTGTTTCAATGGGATACCTCACTGACCCAGTGGTGGACCACTCTGCCACTGATAGGGCCCTGGGTCAGGGCCCAATGGAGTTGGGTGGTCCTGGGCCCCCCTACTCGAGCTGCCCCCCCCCCTTGGTGGTGGCCTCTTGGGTATTGGCCACTAGGCTGCACTGCCCTGTATCTGTGGGCCACTATATTAACTCTGGCCACTAGGCCACACTGCCCTGAACACAAAGGCTGCATCTACCAATATGATATATGCCATCATGTGCCAGTAATGCCCCTCTGCCATGTACATTGGCCTAACCGGACAGTCTCTATGCAAAACAATAAATGGACACAAATCAGACATCAAGAATCGTAACATTCAAAAACCAGGAGAGCACTTCAATCTCCCTGCACACTCAATAAGAGAATTAAAAGTGGCCATTCTTCAACAAAAAAACTTCAAAAACAGACTTGAACCAGAAACTATAGAACTGGAATTAATTTGCAAACTTGATATCATCAAATTAGGCCTGAAAAAAGACTGGGAGTGGCTGGGTCACTACAAAAAATAATTTTCCCTGTGTTGATACTCTCACCTTCTTGTCAACTGTTGGGAATGGGCCACATCCACCCTAACTGACTTGGCCTCATTAGCACTGACCCCCCCACTTGGTAAGGCAACTTCCATCTTTTCATGTGCTCTGTATTTATACCTGCCTATTGTATTTTCCACTCCATGCATCTGATGAAGTGGGTTATAGCCCATGAAAGCTTATGGCCAAATAAATTCGTTAGTCTCTATGGTGCTACAAGGACCCCTTGTTGTTTTTGTATTGACTCTGGCCACTAGGCCACGCTATCCTGAACACAAGGGCTGCTGCTTTCACTCTGACCCTTAGACCTCAGTGTGGTGAGGTCCGAGACAGTTGGGTAGACAGTAACCGCGATGTCCACACACCCACTATCCACCCCAGCAGCGGACGGGGTGTGCATACACCACCACAGATGTGGTTTTGAGCTGCAAATTCATGTGTAAACTTGCATTCAAGGATCAAATCTGGGTTTTTAATCTGAGCTCATTTCTATGTGTCTTCTGAAGAAATCACTAAATACATATGTTTTTCGGTGTTTTATTTTCTGTACCTACATTTTTCTAATTCCTATTTAGTGAAGCATAACATAATTTTATACAACATAAACACAGTCATCTAATAATTCCCAGCCTGGAATTCTGACTGTCATAACACTACTGAACTGTTGAATTGTCTTCCAGATGCAAGGTAAATTAGGGAAATTCTCATAACACCAAACAACTGAGCGTTTTTATTTTGTTTAACTTGCAATATTAAAATCACCTTTGAGCTGAAACCTTAGTATGAGAGTTCCAGCCCAAGAGCAAAACATTTGCAAAAATTGAGTGAGTGAAAAATAGGGGTTCTGAATATAATAGCTCTTTCCACGTGTGTTTATGATGATAGTACTGACACTTCATTTGAGAATTCCACCATGGGGTTAATCTACTCTGCCTCTTGCTTGTCTCTAAGGGCCCAATCCAAAACTCAATAGAAAAACTCCTACTGACTTCAAGGGGCTTTGGCTCAGGCTTGAAGTGATTCGCTATACCAGTGGTTTTCAACCTGTGGTGCATGGACCCCTGGGGGTCCTCAGACTAAATCTAAGATTTCCACACCTCCATTCAAAATTTGTTAGGGGTCCACAAATGAAAAAAGGTTGAAAACTACTGCTCTGCATTAATCTTGTGTGGTGTAGGGAAGTATTACAGAGAGTGGGGCAATGGCAGCTGAGCCAGCAACTCTGATCACTGCAACTCCAATTATTTGTCCCACACCACACCTGACTAAGGGAAGTGTTCCCAGTTGATAGACTGGGATAGTCTGGAGGGAATTAAAAGGTTAATTAACTCATTAGCCCAGATGACACAAAAGGGGAAGGAAGAAGAAGACAATGACAACGTCAGAAACAGAGAGCACATTAGCTAGCCACTGGAGAGCTCTCCCCTCCTAGTCTCAGGAGCTGAGGGCTCCAAGTTACTGTTAGTATGAGGTAGCATAGTCTTTAAAGGTGGTAGAAAAAAACAGCGTAAATAAAGCACACAAGGTGCTTTACCTGAAGAAGGTCTCTGAGCTGTTTGTGGGTCTAGAAAGAAGGTAGGAGCAAATCTGCCTTGCCACAGGAAGAAATATGAATACAACTCTTTGGGGCTCTGGTCACTATTTCATACCCAGTGATACAAATTTACTGGTGTAAGTGAGTGCAACTCCATGTCATCAGTGAAGCTGCTTCTGCTTACACTGCAGAAAATCTTCTTGCGGCCCTTACAAAATGGAACTAATCTTTCATTCTAATTCCTCTCCTCTGCTTACCTCCTCCGCTTCTGCTGAGCATTCTTCTTCCCTTTGTCTCCCTTTCCCAGAATCTTGCCCTTAGAGACTTACAATCTTTTTCTGATGTAGCTGGTTGTTAACTGAATGTGCTACATTACTTTCACAGATATAACTACCTGAAAATTGAAGGGCTCTCCAGCACTAATTCTACCATTACATTGATCAGTTTGGCAAAGTGGAAAGATTCCATCCAATAGGGATTTGCCAAAATGTAGTAGTATTCACAGACCAGGCATGAAGTTGTAGTGATGGTTCAGAGTGCATAGCAAAAATCCTTACAAGAACACTAGTTACCAAAAGGCACCAAGGAAACCATTAAAAGCAAAGAAATTCAAAGCTGTATGGAAAGTCCTAGTGAGAGTATGCAAACTACCTTATCTCCGCCCCCATAATGATGTTCTGAGAAAATAAAAATGTCAGACTACCTTATCCCTTCATTGCAGTTTCATATTAACAATGTCACTCTTAGGCATACTGTGGCTCTGGTAAGTCTGTCCTTGTTCACTGAGAAGCACATTTACAATACTTCACCTGCAAAGAAAGTAAGATGAAAGGCTGGCATCTCTGTGCAGAACAGGTAAGGGACTGGTAATTAAAATGTGAATTTCTATGCTTTTCTGTTTGGGTTTCTTTCAAATTTAACCTTAACTCTGAATTTCTTGGCTTTACAATGGTGGGCTGAGGTGGGGGAGTGTATGTGTGTGGGACGGGGGAATAAGCCAGGTAGTGGTGTTAGTACCCTTAAATTTAATTTCACCTCAATGTTGTTTTTTGTCTGGAAATTCACGTAAACTCTGGATTAGAGGGAAGGCAACAACCTGAGGGAGTTTACAACACAGCCCTGGAGACCATAGAAAGAATAGGATGCTACTGTGGGAACATAAAAACGCAACTGCCTTCCAACATCTTGCAAGTTGAGAATAATAAACTCTTTACCCTCGCTCTGCTCCCAGCAGATCCAGAGTAGCGGGCGGGTACGTACACACTCCAACAAGTTTAGGATTGAGCAAGTATAAAGGATACTCAAACCCCAACATTTAAAAAATTTCTCCCCCATTCCCTGTGCCCTCACCACTCTCTGCTCCTCACTCAGCATTCCCATGTACTGAGGAGAACTGAGAAAATACGATTTCTTCACACCACCCTTTAGCTCCAGTCTCACTCTCACTGCTCATGCATTCCAGAAATCTGATACTCCAGAAAACATTCAGCACATAATCCACTGTCGATCTGTGGCTGCTGAAGTCCCGGGGCAGGAGCACTGCCAGTTTTCTGCCGCCCTAGGCGGTGGAAGGTCCTGCCCCGAAATGCCGCCCCCCCACAGAGGTGGCGGAAGGTCCCACCACCGAATACCGCCGCAGTCACCGCCCCGCAAATTGTAGTGTCCTAGGCGACCGCCTAGGTCACCTAATGGGTTGCGCCGGCCCTGCCCAGGGTTCCTGCACACTACCACATAACTGCTCTCCTGCAGTGGTGGATTAGCCACTGGACAAACGGGGCGCATGCTGAGGGGCCCCGGCCAATTGGGGGGCCCCGGAAAAATGGACACTCTCATGTCCCGACCCGCTCCATCTGTCTGACGCTCCTGCCGGGGAGCAGGGGCAGGGCGCAGGGGCTTGCCCTGCTCTACCCACCCAGTGCTCCTGCCAGAGAGCGGGGTTTGGGTGTGGGGGCTTTCCCCGCTCCACCCGCCCACCACCCCTGCCGGGGAGCAGGGTTCGAGTGCAGGGGCTTGCCCCGCTACATCTGGTGCTCCTGCCAGGGAGCAGGGTTGGGGTGCGGGGGCTTGCCCTGCCTCACCCGCCCGGCCTTCCTTCACTCAGCCCCACCGGCCGCTGCAGAAGTCACAAAGGTTAAGGAAAGTCACAGAATCCGTGACTGCTGTGACAGACACAGAGCCCTAGTTATCACACATTTCAAGGTGAAGTAGCCAGTTAACATCTCTCCAGTCATGGGGTGGGACGGGGCGAGGGCTACTGGGCTATAGATTGTTTTAATAAGACATAAATCCACTGTCTATTCAGTCCATGATTTTTAGTATCTAGCAAAGTTATAAATTTAACTATAACAAGTTTATGTTCACAACAAACACTTTGTTCAAACCCTGGGAACAGACAGGGTGTGACATTCCCCTGGTGTTATCTGGACCGGTGATCTGCTAGGTCACTCCAATCCTTGACTCTGGGATCCAGCCTTACCCTGCTCTGCTGTGAGAACCCCCACTCCTGGGCTGTTCACGCACAGCCTCTGGCATGTAAGCTGCTTGGATTGTGCAACCAAATGACACTAGCCTATATATCCAGTCCCAGACACAACCCTAGGAACCTCCATCTTGCGGTGTCCAGTTATGCCCACTGGGCGCTGCAAGCTTATATGAGTTTGTCAATTTAACAAAGAAATTGACATGTACCAGGCTTGTTATCCCAAGGGGAGTCTCTGACATGCTTCAAACCAAACACGCTGCTTCGGGTAGAATAATCAAATGAATTTATTAACTACAAAAGATAGATTTTAAGTGATTATAAGTCAAAGCACAAGTCAGATTTGGTCAAATGAAATAAAAGCAAATCACATTCTAATCCACTCTTAACACTTTCAATGCCCTTACAAACGTAGATGTTTCTCACTACAGGCTGGCTGGTTGCCCTTCAGCCAGGCTCTCCCCTTTGATCAGCACTTCAGTCACTTGGTGGTAGTGGTGTCTGTAGATGGTGGTGGAAGAGTGAGGAAGAGCATGGCAAACATCTCTCCCTTTTATTATGTTCTTTCTTCCCTCTTGGCTTTGCTCCCCTCCCCCCCTTAACGGTCAGGTGAGCATTACCTCATTGTAGTCCCTGACTGACCAAGGGAAGGGGGGTGACTTGTTTGAGAGTCCAACAGATCCTTTGTTGCTGCCTAGGCCAGTGTCCTTTGTTCCTGTGAGGCTGGGCTGGGTCTGTCCCATACATGCCCCTCTGTTCCCGAAGAGTTTTGCCTGGGCTTGTTTTAAGCCATGAGGACATGTTTTCAATCTCATAACTATATACATGAAATTACAACCTATAATATTACTATAACAACAATGCTCAGTGCATCATGAGCCTTCTGAAGAAACCCAACATGACAAACTTTGCATGGGATACCATACAATCATATTAAAAGTGCAGGATGTTCCCCCGAGATACAGAGTGTCACAAATGGGTACTAAGAGGGCTCCCCAATATGCCAACCTCTTCATGGGCTACCTTCAAAAAGAATTTCTGGACAAATGCACCATGCCACTAATGATATACCTGAGATACATCAATGATATTATCATCCGTTGGACAGATGATCTAAACTTTCTCATCGAATTCCACCACAACATCAACCACCACCACCACCAATCCACTGAGTTCTCTCTAGAACTCTCCCACAGGAAGCATCCACTTCCTGGACACCACAATAGGCTTCAACAATAGAACCCTACAGACAACTATATACAAGAAACCCACGTATCACCCTGCCTACATTCATAGGTCCAGTAACCATCCCAAACAAATCAAGAAATCTGTTATCTACAGCCAGGCACTCAGATACCGCAGAATATGTTCTGAGGAGAAAGTCCGGGATATACAGCTTAACACACATAAAAATGCATTCACCAAACAAGAATGTTCTACCAGACCAGAAAAGTTGATTGTATCATGGAACAAGCCATTCAATACCCTGAAAGAGCCTGCTCCAATACAGAAATAAAACCCCCTTCAACCACAAAGCCCTAGTTGTCAACTACCACTCCACATTGGAATCCATATGGGCTATCATTAAGGACATGATTTAGTTATGGAGGTCACGGATTCTGTGACTTTAGTGAAATTCTGTGACTTCTTTGGTTTTGGCCTCCACCGCAGCAGCTGGAACTACCAATTGCCCCTCACCCCCCATAAGGCTCAGGCTTAAATCCTTCCAGTGGTCAGCCTCTCCCCACCCTTGTTTTTTTTACTAAAAGTCAGGGAAAGGTTGAGGGCTTCTATGAATTTTTATTTATTGCCCATGGCCTGTGTCTTTCACTAAAAATAATCATGACAAAATTTTAACCTTAGCTATCATTAAACAATTACAACCCATACTTGATGGGTATCACATCCTGAAAGAGATCTTTCCTGAACCCCCACTTCTGGCCTTCAAACAATCCCCAACCTCTTCAAGCTCATCATTAGAAGCAAGTTCCCCCCAGACCATGACACACCAACTCTGAGTGGTGCCAGACCCTGCTAGAACAACAGATGCAAAACTTGTAGACAGATTTCCCCTGCTACAATGATCAATACTCCCCATTTTTCAAGATCAATGGATCCTACACATGCCTATGACAACGTGTGGTATATTTCATCCAGTGCACTAAATGCCCCAATAACAACTATGAGGGTGAAATGAGATAATCACTGTACTCTTGAATAAACTCTCACTGAAAAATAAGACAAAAACATCGTACACTGTGGGTGAACACTTTTCACAAAGCGATCACTTTAAATCATAGAATTTGACCTTACAGTCCTCAGCCTCAAAGGAAACTTGCACAGCACCTTTAAAAGATGAGCCTGGGAGCTTAAATTCCTAACTTTGTTAGACACTAAGACCTAGTCTATGCTAGAAAATTGGGTCAGTTTAACTATAGTGGTTGGAGGTGTGAAAAATCTACACCTCTGAGTGGTGGTGTTAAGCTGACCTAAGTCCCCATGTAGACAGTGCTAGGTCAACAGAAAAATTCTTCTGTCAACCTAGCTACTGCCTCTTTTGGGGCGGTAGATAGCCTACAACGATGGGAGAGCCCCTACTGTCAGCCTAGGTCGTATCTACACTGAAGCACTGCAGAGGCACAGCTATGCTGTTGTAGTATTTTAAGTATAAATAAGCCCTAAAAATAAACTGAGACACTGGATTTATGGCTTATTACAACCTCTATGACCCTAATCTAACTGGCCCTCTTCAATTTTTCTCCCTACCCTACCCTTTCCCCCTATGATTGGAGAGGTGTTAACTGGACCATTCACATTGAATAGTTCCTTTTGAAATACATGTTAACTACTTATGCTAAACAATCTGATCCGCCTTGTGTTTAGCTGTGACAAAGAGAGTAGTACATTTCGCAGCCCTGAAGAAGAGCTCTGTGTAGCTCAAGATCTTGTCTCTCTCACCAACAGAAGTTGGTCCAATAAAAGAAATTACCTCACCCATCTTGTCTCTATATTACAGCTTAACATTTTTACAGACGGTAAACCAAAAAAGTACTTATGCCACAACTAGCATGAAAATGCCTTTTCTTTTTCATTGTATGCATTTAATTAATAGTTTCTTAAACAGAATGAAAGGCATGTGCTAACTTAAAAGACAGAAATTATATTAAGGCACATGTACATCCCATATGATAAGATAAAGCACATTGCTTAGTGTGGACAGTAAAATATAGCATTTGATGCTCTACTGCATTGCTTCATGAGTATGCAGCTCTGCATGTGTAAGTTTGTGTAAAGTGGATGTAAAACCTTACAATTAGTAAATATCCATGATATGTTTCTGAGATGTTTTTACTCTTGGGCGAAGTAGGAAAGCAGTAGTTCCCCTGGTGGTCATGATGAGCCTGGTAGTCATGATGAGCAAGCTCCAAAAAAGATGAGGCTGAGCCAAAAAGGGTCATGGCTAGCAAAAATATACCTGGCACTAATTCATCATTTCGAAGCGTGAAGACAGTCGGTGTAAGTGACTGATGTATATGACAGCAGCTGTCAGACTGCTTTAATCACAAGTGCAGTGCTGGTGTATGTGGAATTTCATGAAGTAACATTAAATCGTGCCAAGCTGACTATGCCTTGTTCATTTCTACATTCCTTGCACAAAAGAAACTGGATCAGTGTTTAAAACTGTAAAAATAAACTAAAAAGCTTAACTCTCAATATAGGATATTATCTTGCAAAAGATATATTTACCCATTTTTATTGCATATTTGAACTAATCTTTAACTGGCAGAGGAAGGAAACTAATCATAAATATTAGCAATGATTGAAGATAAAATGTGAAGGTTTTCACTGTAATCTAGCATTATTCTATTAATATACAGGATTACCATCTGAGTCTCCTTAAGATGGCCCATACCATATTTGAAACATGATATAGGCTGGGTATTTATAGTCCTTGGATCTAAAACGCACTGCAAATTACAACATAATTTGTAATCCTCCCATTGCTAGAGAGGAGGAGACTGAACCTCAGCTTCAATTAGAGTTCCTTTTACTTTTAGATGAACACAATATGTGTGTGTCAGTAATGGTAGGGTATGTAGTTTCCAGCTGTGACCTGGTGTGCCTAGGGCAGCCCTCACTGAAAATGCCAAGGTCAGGGCAGGCTGCAAAAAAGAGAGCAGATTCTTCCCAAACTGGTGGTTAATACTGAAGTTAGACTAACCAACCACTTACAAAACTGTGCTCCTGAGCCCCCACACTGGTTATTGAGAACCTAAAAAAAGAAATCACACAGCCCCCTTTATTGCATTCCAGTTCTCTGGCTCCCAATCAGCACGTAGGTCCAATACAGTGAGAAGTTACTTAAACTCTGCTCACATATACAAAATGTTCTTCTGACCCCAAAGGGTCATCAGCCACATTACCAGGTCAATATTAGTTTGGCTCTTTCCCAAAATACCACACTGCCAGCCAATCCTTTAGTGTCTAAAACTAAAGATTTATTATAAAGAAAAAAGAAAGAACAAGAAGAGAGTTGTTAAATGATAAAGCACTGAGATACATACAGAGACTTCAAAGTCCATATATCAGTTTCTTAGCTGGCTTGAAAGTCCCTCTGGAATACATCCACAGCTTGGATGGGTCATTCAGTCCTTTGTTCAGAGCTTCGTTTGTAGAAAAGTTACTCCAGACATAAGAAGCAGGAATGAAGACAAAGTGGAGATGATGCAGCTGCCCTTTATATTTCTTTTGCCATATGGCTTGTACTTCCTGTGTCTCAAACAAGCTTCACAGCACATGGTATGGAAAAGCCTTAGAGTTCTCTGTCCACCGGCATGTGCCTACATGCCTTGCTCACTCATAAAGTGAATCCCTTGCCTTCTCTCAATGGGTCAGTTGTATCGCTGATGACCCTTGATAGGCCATCAAACAGAGTAGGCAGTGCTGATGTCAATCTATCTGGGGGTGTCACCCAGAAACACAGCACAAGTTTGAAAATACAGACATACCATACATATCTATAACTCACAATACAAAGGTGATACAAACATATAAACAAGATCATCAGACGTGGCAAATCATAACATTTTCACAGATATCTTACATGGCATATTTGGTCAGATTCATTGCAATTTTATAATATTGGTATCAATAATATCACAGAGTGTCCCACATATTCCAGACAGTGTCATACCATCTATGGTAGGTAATTAATTCAGGCCCCAGTATTTAAATATATTACTTATAGAGCTAAAAGAGAATCCTTGTAATATGAGATTACCATTGTTTAGTATAATTTTCCTGAAAAATATTTAAGGTCAATTTCACACAGTGTAACAAACTGTGCTCAGACATTGAGGGACAGAATCCACAGCCCCAGCCTCATTAGATAGTATGCTGTGGCCACTGATTTTTACACTAACCATAACTGTCTTACTGTTTCCACATTCTGCCTATTGCCTATTTTCTACTAAGACTGTAAGCTCTTTTCGGCAAGAACCATCTTTTCATTATATATATGTGTGCAGTGCCTGGCAGTCACTACTTAGTGGCCCCTACATGCCAAATATATATATTAATTAGGGCTGTCAATTAATCACA
Source organism: Chrysemys picta bellii (assembly GCF_011386835.1). Taxonomy (NCBI): domain Eukaryota; kingdom Metazoa; phylum Chordata; order Testudines; family Emydidae; genus Chrysemys; species Chrysemys picta. The sequence goes on from NC_088791.1 coordinate 75,317,513, forward strand.
GTTAACTCACACGATTAACTCAAAAAAATTAATCGTGATTAATTGCACTGTTAAACAACAGAATACCAATTGAAATGTATTAAATATTTTCGGATGTTTTTCTACATTTTCAAATACATTGATTTCTATTACAAGACAGAATACAAAGTGTACAGTACTCACTTTATATTATTTTTATTACAAATATTTGCACTGTAAAAATGATAAACCAAATAAATCAGTGGCTCTCAAACTTTTTTACTGGTGACCCCTTTCACATAGCAAATCTCTGAGTTCGACCCCTCTTATAAATTAAAAACACTTTTCTATATATTTAACACCATTATAAATGCTGGAGGCAAAGCGGGGTTTGGGGTGGAGGTTGAAAGCTCGTGACGCCCCATGTAATAACCTTGCGACCTCCTGAGGGGTTCCGACCTCCAGTTTGAGAATCCTTGAAATGAATAGTATTTTTCAATTCACCACATACAAGTACTGTAGTGCAATCTCTTTATCATGAAAGTGAAACTTACAAGTTTAGATTTTTTTTGTTAAATAACTGCTTTCAAAAACAAAATAATGTAAAACTTTAGAGCCTACAAGTCCACTCAGTTCTACTACTTGTTCAGCCAATCACTAAGACAAACAAGTTTGTTTACATTTATAGAAGATGCTGCTTCCTGCTTGTTATTTACAATGTCACCTGAAAGTGAGAACAGGCGTTTGCATGGCACCTTTGTAGCTGGCGTTGCAAGGTATTTATGTGCCAGATATACTAAACATTCATATGCCCCTTCATGCTTCGGCCACCATTCCAGAGGATATGCTTCCATGCCGATGATGCTCGTTAAAAAATAATGCATTAATAAAATTTGTGTCTGAACTCCCTGGGGGAGAACTATGTCTTTGGCTCTGCTTTACTCACAATCTTCCATATATTTCATGTTCTAGCAATCTTGGATGATGACCCAGCACCTGTTTGTTTTAAGAATACTTTCACGGCAGATTTGACAAAACGCAAAGAAGGTACCAATGTGTGATTTCTAAAAATAGCTACAGCACTGGACCCAAGGTTTAAGAAGCTGAAGTGCCTTCCAAAATCTGAGAGGAATGAGGTGTGGAGAATGCTTTCAGTAGTCTTAAAAGAGCAACGCTCCGATGCAAAAACTACAGAACCCGAACCACCAAAAAAGAAAATCAACCTTCTGCTGGTGGTATCTGATTCAGATGATGAAAATGAACATGCATCAGTCCGCTCTGCTTTGGATCGTTATCAAGGAGAACCCATCATCAGCATGGAGGCATGTCCTCTGGAATGGTGGTTTAACCATGAAGGGACATATGAATCTTTAGTGCATCTGGCACCTAAATATCTTGCAACGCCAGCTACAACAGTGCCATGCGAATGCCTGTTCTCACTTTCAGGTGACATTGTAAACAAGAAGCCGCAGCATTATCTCCTGCAAATTGTAACCAAGTTTCTTTGTCTGAGCGATTGGCTGAAGTAGGACTGAGTGGACTTGTAGACTCTAAAGTTTTACATTGTTTTATTTTTCTATGCAGTCATTTTTTGTACATAATTCTACATTTGTAAGTTCAACTTTCATGATAAAGAGATTGCACTGCAGTACTTGTATGAGGTGACTTGAAAAATACTACTATTTCTTTGTTTTTAGTGCTAATATTTGTAATAAAAAAAATATAAAGTGAGCACTATACACTTTGTATTCTGTGTTGTAATTGAAATCAATATATTTGAAAATGTAGAAAACGTCCAAATATATTTAAATAAATGGTATCCCATTATTGTTTAACACGATTAATTGCCATTTTTAAAATGGCGATTAATTTTTTTTAATCTCAAGAACCCTAATATTAATAATAAATGTAACTCACACACCCCTATACTCCATAACAGCTTTTGTAGATTATGTGTCAGAGTAGCAAGAGCAGGTGTTTTTGAAGCAGTGGATTTTCATTGTGTTTGGACACTCCCTGGCCAGCTCCAAATCACCTATGCTCTTGCTTTAAAAGCTGCTGTGGAGCTTGGGCTACAGTACATTCATTGTGGGAGCTAGAGTGCAAGCACTCTCCTCTAGATGAGATAGCAGAGACTGCATTTTGATCTTGCATGTTCATGTAAGGTGCTGAGGGATTAGGGCAGGGGTGGGCAAACTTTTTGGCCTGAGGACCACATCTGGGTGAGGAAATTGTATGCAGGGCCATGAATGTAGGGCTGGGGCAGAAGGTTGGGGTGCGGAAAGGAGTGCAGGCTGTGGGAAAGAGGTGTGGTGTGCAGGAAGGGGCTCAGGGCAAGGAGTTGGGGTGGAGGAGGGGTGCGGGATGTACAAGGAGGCTCAGGGCAGGGGGTTGGGGCGTGCCCTGGCCCCACGTCACTCCAGCACCACATCCCTGCAGCCCCTGGGAGGGGGGGTGTCAGAGGGCTCCATGTGCTGCCTTTACCTGTGGGTACCTCCCCCCCAAGCTTCCATTGGCCGCGGTTCCCCGTTCCCGGCCAATGTGAGCTGGGGGGGGCGGTGCCTGCAGGCAAGGACAGTGCGCGGAGCCCTCTGCCTTCCCCCAACCAGGGGCCGCAGGGACGTGGTGCCGGCTGCTTCCTGGAGCAGCGCGGGGCCCATGGCGCCATAGGGGTGGCAATCCCGCAGGCCAGATCCAAAGCCATGATTGACCGGATCTGGCACATGGGCTGTAGTTTGTTCACCCCTGGATTAGGCTCTGACCTTCAGAACATTTGCATCTATTTCCACAATAATTGTATTTCTTCATTGCTCCTCTGAATTACTAGACTGACAATCCTAGAAAGTGAAGTTCTCTAGACATCCCGGAACCACTATTCATTTTTTATCTTCACTGCCCTGCTTTACCAGTTTGCCTGAATCCTGACCTCAAAACACCACTTCTAGAGGTGACAGGATGACTCAGCCTCCATGCACTTCTGGTCCTTGGGATCTCCACCAACTGGGGGGATTTTTGTGGCATGGACACTAGTCCACTAGGAACTTTTCTGAGACGACTCATCTCCCAGTGGCTATTGAACAGCTGAAGGCTTCAGTCACAATTGGTGTGGTTGGATTTGAACCAATGATCTAAAGTGAAAGGCTGGATCCCATTATTAATCCCCCAAGTCATCTTTTAACAAAAGAAAAACTGATGAAAACCGACCATTGTCACCAATACAGTATGTTAAGGGACCAACCAGCAACATTTTGCTCTGCAGTTTCAAAACCCTCGTTTCCAGTAATAGTGGTGAAAACTGAGCTAAGTGATTTTTAGGTGAGGAAGAAAAATGGATCAAATAGTTAAAATGTGTGTCTGGCATAGTTACACAGACAACATTTTCTGTTTTCAGTATTGGCCTGGTGGTAAGATGCCAGTTTACTGTACTGCGATTTGGAACATGCATATTTAAATAAAAGTCTACCGTGCCGATGCTCCAGGCAAGTTAATTTTGACAAAGAAGTGACAGATTCTTAACTTGCAGGCAGGAAGCGTGAAATGTAGCAGCAAGCTCTGTTAGCCACCCGACTATCAGCATTGTCAGTGGTTGGAAATGCAGGTGTTTGTTTACCCCTCAGTTCAAAGGGAAAAGGGCTCCCGCTACATTACAGGAAAAAATGTCGATGGGGAGCTCCGTCTTCTGTCGCACCACTATAAACAGAGCTAAGTGAGACACCGCTGTAACTATTCTGGCTGCACAGACTCAGCTTTTGGCATACATGCAGCTCGTGCTGTGAACACAAATCACAGAACATCTCTTCTTTCTGTATCTTTAAAAACCATATTCTGTGATTTGAATGCAAACTGTCCTTGTGGGACTAACTGCTTTAATAAAAAGGCTTTAATAAAATTACACAATAAAACCAGCATGACCAAATTAGCATTTTATACACCAGTAATTTAGACATTTTATACACTAATTCTAATGTTATAAAATGGTTATCTAATGAAGGGTCTGAAACTAAAAAAAAAAAATACACCTCTACTTCGATATAACGCTGTCCTCGGGAGCCAAAAAAATCTTACCGTGTTATAGGTGAAACCGCGTTATATCGAACTTGCTTTGATCCGCCGGAGTGCGCAGCCGCGCCCCCCTGGAGCACTGCTTTACCGCATTATATCCGAATTCGTGTTACATCGGGTAGCGTTATAGCGAGGTAGAGGTGTCGTAGAAATACAAGGTTTAAAATATTAAATTATTTCCACTGTCTTTAAAAACAAATTGGACTTACCTGCAAAATGGGTTCTTGAAATTCCAGTCCTTAACAGAGATTCATAGTATCAGGGAGACTCATAGGATCTCTCATCTTGGTTGAAACTGACTTGTTAACTGACTAATTCAGATTTTGGGGATAATCCGGTCATTGGAAAATATGCAGGGAGATGAGTGCAAATAAGAAAATAATAATCTGAACTGGTATTGATTGTTAGCTATTGTTATCTGAACTTCTATTGATTGTTAGAAAAGTGACAGCAATGTTGGTGTTGAGGTGTGCAAGAGAGATGTAAATGAACATCCTGAAGGTCCATAGATGCTAGAAATATGTCTGGATGAATTAATCCTAGCGCTAGCAGGAGAGCCCTCGGCTTGGACTATGCTGGGTTTAATAACATTTTTTATGAAATGGTTTCAATATAAATTTTAATTTAGTTAATTTGATTTAATTTATGGAATTATTATATATAATTATAAAAATACTGAGTTCTTTTGTACTGACAAAATATAAGCCCTATCTCTTCCCACACTCACAGTAGAAACAAAAATAAGGTAAGTATAAGGAAATGGGGGCATAAGTATTTTTAAGCAGAAAACAATGTAGAACTTCCATTCATTGTACAACACTAACAAAAGCTTCAACCAGTTGCTATCTAACACTCTACAATGCACAGTCTGCTGGATCTGCTCAGAAAATTGTTTTAAAGAGGCAGACAATCCTCAGGTCTCTTTTTTTGTTAAGAGACCAGGACTATCCCATAGGTTTTTTTAAAATAGATAAGTAAACAATGATTAAGAGCTATCTATTTTTCTCTTGGCATTTGGGGAAAAGGGATGGGGAAGCATGCAAGGAAGAAAGAAATCTCTCAGAATGGCCCTCTGAACTGGCAAAAACTGTCTCCTTGATTATTAATCCCTAGAGGGGAAAACTGTTAAAGCAATCACTTGAGAAAGGGAAAAGAAAAAGCAAAACATTTTCTTTGAGGTTACAGGATTTGTTGGAGTACTCAGAGACCATAGTGACAGGGCCATGGTGGTAAGACAACTCCCACCTGTTTATGCTCTCTGTATGTGTGTATATATATCTCCTCAATATATGTTCCATTCTATATGCATCCGAAGAAGTGGGCTGTAGTCCACGAAAGCTTATGCTCTAATAAATTTGTTAGTCTCTAAGGTGCCACAAGTCCTCCTGTTCTTCTTTTTGCGGATACAGACTAACACGGCTGCTACTCTGAAAGGGCCATACAAGTAGCTACATAAATAAAATGAGTGAGAGTCTTTTGTTTTCTATTGCAAAAACCAGAAACTTAAACTCTAGTTCCGTATATTGCTAGCAACAGAGGAGAGGGGAGTAAACTCCAGTTGAAGAGACTAGGATGATTCCACGTTCCCACCTCCTCCCAAACACAGTTGCCAATTTTCACAGGATAAATAAGCACCCCAACTTTCACAATAAGCCAAAAAATCAGACTAACCCCATTTCAAAACAAGGCCAAAACAAGCCAATCCCTCAGAACCCCAATACTCTATGTGACTAGATCCCTCCAGTGTGCAGTCTGGGACTGTAGTGGTCCCACTGTGCACCCCTGACTCACTCCCCGCCTTAGCCCTGCTTGCTGGGAGCCGATCAAAAAAAAGAAGCTACAAGCTACAAGCCAAACAAGCAACAAGTCAAAAACTAGCCAACAAGCAACTCACAAGCCAATTAAGCCACAAACAAGCTCAAGTGCTGTGTTTTTTTTCCCACGGGTTTGGCATGTCTGCTCCCAAAATCCACATAAAAGTCTTCCTTTACATTAGCCACACCTTTCATACTTTTTCTCACACTCTCTTAAGGAGGTGTTAATTTGGAGATCTGAAATTTCTATTTAGAGACTTCAGCAGGCCTTCACATAGTGATGGTTCTCATTATGTTATGAACCATCAGGTCAGCAAAAAGTTCTAAAAACCATACACTAGCAAAAATTATTCGGCGAGGAAATAGGCTTTCAGTCTTTCCCGCCCTATCTTGTTAGATAGCTTTTTCTAAACACCTTTGTCCATCAATCCACTTGGAGCTGTTTCTAATAGCTCTGATCAAAAGATTAAAAATGCCTTTCTGAAAGCAGAAAGACAGATTACCTCCTAAACCCAAGAGCATGCTACAGTGATTGAATCAGTTTTCAAAACTATATATTCACTTTATAATTTGTGGTGTTGGCATAATTTACCAAAAATATGAGGGAGAGAAGATCTGATATCCAGCTTGTCCCAAATTTTCACCAACTCGTTATTCACATAAGGTAACAGTCTCTCTCTGCCTCAGTGACCCATTTGTAAAATGGGGATTGTAGCACTTTCCTACCTCATAGGGATGTTGTGAGAATAAATTCATTAAAAGGTGTAAGGTTATGAATATGTTAAAAAGTGTAAGATACTACAGTGATGGTGTCCATATAAGTACTATAGACAGCCAGAAACTATTGGAATGAGTGGGTGTACTACTGAATACACCCAGCCACAGAAACTCAGTTGCTGACTCTGGACTTGAAGTTAGGTAAAACCACAGTGGTACCATTCAGGCTCTAGATATTGCCACATTATAGCACCCTGCCATCCTCAACCTAACCTACAAATTCACATCTTTCAACAAGCAGTTCCTTTCACAAGATGCATCTTAAAAAGAAAACTAAATATAACTCCACCCTTTCCTGTTCCTCCAGGGCAGTGTTTCCCAAACTTGTGATGCCACCTGTGTAGGAAAGCCCCTGGCGGGCCAGTTTGTTTACCTGCCCTGTCCGCAGGTTCTGCCGATCGCAGCTCCCACTGGCCGCGGTTCACTGCTCCAGGCCAATGGGAGCTGCTGGAAGCGGTGTGGGGGCATCCCAAGTTTGGGAAACACTGCTCTAGGGTGACCAGATGTCCCAATTGTAGGGTCTTTTTCTTATATAGGCTCCTATTACTCCCCACCCCGTCCTGATTTTTCACACTTGCTATCTGGTCACCCTATGTTCCTCCCAAAATAGCATGGAGTCCTGCAGGAAGTGTGTGGAGAATCCACCGGAAAGGTCTTGCCCCCACCTCCCCTCCCAAATAGCCTGCTCCCTACCAGTGCTTAATTTGTAATGAAAAAGGTGCCAGGGCTCAAGCGGTACTTTCACTTTCATAACTGACGCAGCAAGCCCAGGGGTGCCAGGGCTATGAACTGCCAAGCCAAGAGGTGCTGGGGCTGCTCCCACCCTTCAGGAACTGCTGCTGCTATGGCCTGGAGAGCTGGGACCACCAGGAGAAGCGGTAGAAAGCATTGCTGCTGCAATGAGGTGCTTAACTACAATTAAGCAGCAACTCAGGATATCCTACAAGTCTCTTAAGGTAGTTCTCCACAGCCTGTGGCAAGGAGGTTCTGAGCCCAGGTCAACGGAGCTCATGGGGCTTGCCCTATGGCACTAAAAATAGCTGTGCAGACATTGCAGCTTGGGTTGGAGCCTAGCGCTTCAGAGCCCAAGCAGCAACTTCATAGCACTGTCTACACAGCTACCTTTTTGGCACCATAGGGTGAACATGAGTCTGTCAAGCCAGGCTCGGAGTCTCACTGCCACTGGCTGTGCAGACGTATCCTGTGTGGTCATACAGGAGGAGTAAGATTCCCTTCTCTCCTTCACGCACACTTGAATTGCTATTGCTGCTGAAGCAGGGAACTAAGCTGTGTTGGAGGGTACATCTTCACTACCCCCCGTATCGGCGGGTAGCAATTGATTTATCTGGGATCGATATATTGCGTCTTAAATAGAACTCCACCAGAGCGAGCGAGTGGCAGTAGCACAGTCGACGGGGGAGCCGCAGCCATCGATCCCGCGCCGTGTGGACCCCAGGTAATTCGATCTAAGATACTTCGACTTCAGCTACGCAGCTGAAGTTGTGTATCTTAGATCGATCCCTCCCCCCCCCCCCCAGTGTAGACCAGCCCAGAGAAACAATAAGATCTCATGATTCTCTTGAGGAAAAGACGATAGGTCTTAATAATGGCTCATTTCCTCCTTATACCCACATCTCCGTAAAGTCAAAGAGCTGAGAAAAGGCAATGTAGCATAAACAAGAAATCCTACTGTGAGAAGGGGGAAACTGATGAAAATTCTTTTTCCTTCCTGCCCACCAGAAGTGCTGCTGCTGTTGTGGTTAACTAGGCTGTGATGGAGTAGTGGTCTGGGATGAAATATTCTCCGCACAAAGTCTTCAGTGTGGTAGTTACCTAGCAGAGTATGTTAATCTTAAACACAATAGTCCTGTTAAAAAATTCACATGCACAACCTGTGATAGACACTGCAATGACACACAATATCTGTGGGGACCACTTTGTGCTAAGTGTATGAATGGTTTATGACTTGTAACACTGTGGGTTTGGGATTATATGTGACTCCAAGTCAGGGGAGGACTACAGCACTGTCAGGGGCTACGAACAGTAGATGGTGATTAAGGTGAACCACTTAGGTTATAAACTCCTCCAGAGAGCCTCCCTGGGGTGGTTTGCATATACTGGCTCAAACCAGCTTTTCCAGAAAGCAACCAAGAAAGGGCTTTGAATATAAAAAGGCAAGGTTTAAGCAGGGCTTTCTTTCTGATCCAGCAAATGGAGAGGACCTTCTGTCCAAAGGGGGACCCCAATCCTTGAGAAAGGGTTGGAAAGACTTTGGCCTACTAGGGCCCCATAAGCCTCATGGATGGCCTCAATTAAAGGTTCCTATAGGCATGCTAAAAGTTTTTTATTATTAAATGTTTTCTCCTATATGCTTTGATGACTAACATGACGACAATTACACTGGTCTACAATTTTTGAGAAGTCATCTGCTTCAGAGATAAAATGTGCTACTTATGTATTTTGATGTGCTGAATTCAAATATGACAATTAAAACAACTGATTGGCTAGTGTTTCTAAGATATTTAAGTTTTTACACGTTATGTCTACGTATATTGTGTAGATAGTAGAGTTTTAATAATAAATTGTAAACCTGGGTCTTTTCATGTGTTTATGGTTGCTTTACATGATAATATTTCACCTGTCCTGTTTATGTAACACTTTAAAAATCAGCAAAAGGGTTATATAAATAAAATTGATTATGAAACAAAAGGCAAAAAACTATTATGTACAGAGTTTAGTCCTATTCAGTGTCTACTCGGTGCTTCTTGGCTTGTCTCTTGTATTCATTAAATGGAGCATCTCTTGTCACTGTCCAGCAATAGTCTGCAAGCATTGATGGGCTCCATTTGCCCTGATAGTGTTTCTCATTGTTGCAATGTCTTGGTGAAATCGCTCACCGTGCTCGTCCCTCACTGCTCTGCAGTTCAGTGGAAAAAAATCTAGATGAGTGTGCAAAAAATGTATCTTTAGTGACATGTTGCAACCAAGGCTTTTGTATGCCTTGAGGAGGTTTTCCCACCACCAACCTGTAGTTATCTGCCTTGTTGTTTCCGAGAAAATGTATTGCCACTAACTGGAAGGCTTTCCATGCCATCTTCTCCTTGCCACCCAGTGCATGGTCAAATGCATCATCTCGAAGAAGTTCACGAATCTGAGGACCAACAAAGACACCTTCCTTTATCTTAGCTTCACTTAACCTTGGAAATTTTCCATGGAGGTACTTGAATGCTGCTTGTGTTTTGTCAATGGCCTTGACAAAGTTCTTCATCAGATCCAGCTTGATGTGTAAGGGTGGTAACAAAATCTTCTTTGATTCAACAAGTGGTGGGTGCTGAACACTTTTCCTCCCGGGCTCCAATGACTGTCGGAGTGACCAATCTTTCTTGATGTAGTGGGAATCTCTTGCACGACTATCCCATTCGCAGAGAAAACAGCAGTACTTTGTGTATCCAGTCTGCAGACCAAGCAAGAGAGCAACAACCTTCCAATCGCCACAAAGCTGCCACTGATGTTGGTCATAGTTTATGCACCTCAAAAGTTGTTTCATGTTGTCATAGGTTTCCTTCATATGGACTGCATGACCAACTGGAATTGATGGCAAAAACATTGCCATTATGCAGTAAAACAGCTTTAAGACTCGTCTTCAATGAATCAATGAACAGTCTCCACTCATCTGGATCGTGAACGATGTTGAGGCCTACCATCACACTATCGATGTTGTTGCAGGCTACAAGATCACCTTCCATGAAGAAGAATGGGACAAGATCCTTTTGACGGTCACGGAAAATGAAAACCCTAAACATCACCTGCCAGGAGATTCCACTGCTGTAGTCTGGAGCCCAACAGCTCTGCCTTATTCTTGGGTAGTTCCAAATCCCTGACAAGGTCATTCAGTTCACCTTGTGTTATTAGGTGTGGTTCAGAGGAGGAGCATGGGAGAAAATGTGGGTCCTGTGACATTGATGGTTCAGGACCAGAAGTTTCATCCTCTTCCTCGTCTGACTCAAGTGAGAATGATTCTGGTGCATCAGGAACCGGCAGTCCTTCTCGGTGGGGTACTGGGCGTATAGCTGATGGAATGTTTGGATAATGCACAGTCCACTTTTTCTTCTTTGACACACCTTTCCCAACTGGAGGCACCATGCAGAAGTTACATTATATTTATTTTTTAAATGAAAAAAACTCATGGGTTAATTAACCATATGCAAGAAAAAAAATTGAAAGGCAGAAAAAGTTGATGTGGAAAGTGCAGATTACACCAAGCATAAATTCAAAGCCCACTTCACTTTCAGAAGTAAAAGGAACTGAAAAGTAATTGAAGGTACTCCTCATTTATATCCTCACAACTCTGCACAAGAGGAAAGGGTGGAAACAGGAGAGTACCTCCAAATGGACGCTGCTCTCTAGAACACTGGTCTGGTGCATTTATCCCAACAATGGCGATCCATACAGACCGTGCTTGAAGGAGAAAGCTGAAATGCTAAAAATCATACCCCAGAAACTATATGAATCTGTTTTCCAGCCAACAAAACCATCCCAGCAAAACCAACTTAAAGCAAAAATGGTGAATGGCTCTTCTCAATAAAGACCATTTCCCTGCCACAGTGCAGCTTTCTATGAACAAAGATTTTGAGAGACTAAACTTGGAAAACTTCAGCATGGAAGGTTAAAGTTACAAGTAACTGAAAATAAGGGGGTAGAATGGAAATATTGTTAAAATTAGTGATGGTGAGTGTGATATGCTGACTCTATAATAAAGGATGACTATTCAGATATACAAGAGCCTTTACTTTCTCTCCTGTAGGCAGTGCATTCATTTGCTAAAAAAGATTCTTAGGAGAAAAGCTCACTTATTCTGTTGCCAAGTTCTATAAGAATACTGCTTGAATGAGATTACAGCAACGATGCATAACCAAGAGGGCAAGCTGTGTGAAGAGGCAGCGGGAGGCAAATCCTTAGGGCTCTGAGAAATGAGAACTGTCTATCCCCAATTCTAAACTACTTCCCTCTTGAGGGAGCTTAAAGTCAGCCAATCACATTTTATAGTTTGTTTACTACATGAGTATTTCAAATAAAAACAAAGAAAGCAAGGATTTTTTATTTCAGAAGATACTAAACATCTCATAAAAATACATTGTGAATAGCTTAAGTATTTCTCTAGAATACTGATCTGCACCTCTGATCGTTCTTCTTACAGCGTATGGCCTGAAGAAGTCTTTCCATCACATTTAATTCCTCCTCATATGGAATGCTATCAATAAGAAATTCCAAGTTTCCTAACTGCTAATTATGTATATGGATGTGCAGAAGAGGATACCCTAGAGAGTTTACAGCTTAGTTATTTTTGCAGCCTTTCCCTTGATAACTGATCAAATTTGAACTCATCCACGTGTCTGGAACAGACTCTCTTCCCCTTTGTGTCTGAATAATCTTTATCAGATGTAGAGACTCATCTGACATTATTTATTGGCTGTCAAAGCAGGGGTAGATATTGCAAATTAAACTATGAGATGAAATTTTTTCAACTTGATATGAATTAATGCCTCACAGTGCTCAAAGGGGACAATTTACACCTCAAATGCACCTTTTCATTCAAACTTCAAAACATAGCATTTTAATATATGGAGGAATACATTTTATAAATATTTACCACTTTTGGAATAAACCTTTATGAAGTGAGGTTCTTCATTTCTGTATTGCACCACATTATACTGACCATACTATGTTTGTGGCTATTTAAAATTACAACCTTAAAAATGATTTTCTGAATGCTACGGAAGATGGAAACATTCTGTTCTGAAAAAAATTCAACTGCTGCCATGGCTGCAGGCAAGTGTACAAAAATTAACATTTTTATAGCTACATCCAGAGCTAAATATCATTAGCATTAGTAAACATCACCATAGCCCAACTTAAAAATAAGTCTATAATGTTTACAAGGTTTGGCTGAATGTTTTCAAAGAGGAAAAAATTTTCAGTAGACGGAACCATTACTATTAGATTTAAAGCATGGAAAAATGTTAAACAGATGTATATGGAGTTCAAATTTATTTATGGAAGATCTGTTTCAAGAAGAAGAGGCATAAACAAGATATGCGAAGATATTTAGCTAACATGTGGAATGACCAAAACACATTCTCTGTGCAATTGAAAAAAACTAGATGAGAGCTCGCTAATCTCTGGAAAAATCTTATCCGAATAGGGGTAATGGAAGTGTTCTAAAGCACTGATGCAAATGAGACTGTGTTCACTTCTTAAGCAGTAGTCAAAATGTCTTATTTCCATTGAAGAGGTCAGATTTATTTATTTAAAAATCCACTGGTATCTTAGAATTGGCCACAGAATTAAACATAATTAATACAATACCTAGCTCTTACCCAGCACGTTTCCATCAGCAGATCCCATAACGCTTGACAAAGTAGATCAGTATCATTATCCCCATCTTACAGAAGAGGAAATTGAAGCACAGAGGCAAAGTGACTTACTCACGGTTTCCCAGTAAGCACAATCAGGAATAGAACCCAGTTGTCCTAAATCCCAATCTAGTGCTCTATCTATAAAGTACGCTTTTCTATCCATGATGGTTCATAACATATTAGACCTTATCATTCTATAGCACTAGCCCAGAACTGATTAGAAGGTCTTAAACCTGGGCATGTTTTATTCCTTTGGGGGGGGGGGAGGGGGAGGAGGAAGGGTATAATAAAAGCCTTATAATATAATTTATATTCTGGGTTTCTGTATTCTGAGCTTTCAAATGGCATAAGGAATGCAATCCTAGCCCTGGCAGTTCATTTAGATATTGTGTTCACAGTTTGCCATCCTGTTTCTCCCTATTCAACGGACATGATTTCAGCAGCTAATAACACCAGAACTGCTAGAGCTAAAAACAAATGCTTTATGCCATCTGAAAAGCAGCATGGAATCCCAGCTCTCAAAATGGTAAAAAGTCTCAAACTAGCAATTTGGGATACTGGCTAGTAAAAATCAAGCATAGAACTGAAGTGGGGAATAAAGCAAGGTGCTAATTAGAACATTTATTGTAAAAAAGTTCAATATCCCATAATCTGCTTGAGCTAGAAATATTATTTTCAGACCAGTACAAATGTTTTCAGGATCAATGACTCTCTCCAGCACAATCCTGGACCAATAATCACAACAAACAAAAATAGTTGCCGTATATTCGCATTAAAAAATATCACCTATAATAAAAAGTACCAGTCAATGGATGTATTTAGTGGATTGATTTAATTCACTGAAAAGAGAAGATAATCTGATCTATGGTTTTTGTTGTATTTTCTGAAGGAGAAATTCTATTTGTAAATTTAGATTTGGCTGTCCTTTTTTGGTCCTTTTACTTAATATTTTATAAGCTTCCATTTTCTTTTGCTTGTAGAGCCTTTGAGCTTCTTCTCTTTCTTGTTTCCTTTTCTCGGCTTCCTGAAATAAAAGCAGCGAAAATAGAACTGACATGAGTAAATCAGAATCAGTACAAACCCTAGATGTGACTTTTAAATAATACAAGCATCCTTGTGAAAACATTGGAAGTTGGGTACCGTACTGGTTTTATGGCCATCACCACTTTTAAAAGAAATTTGAGAGCTGAAGAAGAGTCAGATATTGTAACTGAAACAAACGTTCCATTGGAATGAAGACTGCGATGGCAACTTCACATCTGTGGCACAATGGTACTCTCTACAATAAAGTTAAAGCTCTTTCGTCTTGCACACAGACCTTTCTATAGGGCTGGCTGAGGCTGTAGAACGAAATCCACAGGAACTAAGGACCATCACAAACCTCACCGCCTTCTTTTCCAAGGGCAAGACTTTTTTTTTTTTTTTTTTACCTGCTTTCTGTATCAAATACACTGCAACATACATATTAAAAAACAAACTAAAACAAGAAATAAAAGCCTCCTCACTAAAACAAGACACTCCACTGCACACACTTCTCCCACTGGGGAGAGAATGAGGAAAAAAAACAAAAACAAACAGGTAACAGATGTTAGTCACATCACGTAATGCACTACTGGAAAGCACTCTCATACTACCAGTGACAAGCATGGTATAAAACTCTTTATATAATTTTATTCAGCATTTAGGGCAACTTTAGGTGCTACTATCAATATTTTGTTTTACACTGAATAAATTACTAAAGCAAATTATATTTTTAATGAGCATGATAACTAGTTTGATACACTGAAATTATGTCCGATCAAAATATGTGAAGCTGTCACTAATCAGACTAAAGGCTTGCTTCAATTTATTTGGATGGCTGCTCTGATGGGATTTTATTCTTTGAAACGCAACACTGTAAAGGCCACAAAGACAGATGTCTTAGCAGCAGTGTGCATGTCAAGAGATGCTAGTTTATCAAATGCATATTATATTCTTTTCATTGCATAAATAGGCGTCAGCGTTTTGTAGAAATTAAAAACACATGAAAAACAATTTTATGCAACAGAAATATTTCATAATTCAGCAGGAATAGTACTTTATGTTTTATGAAAATATAAAGCGAGTTAAATCTAAATAACCCAAGCAAACATTTCTAAATAGGAATCCCAAAGCAGCTGAAAAATCTAAATAATGACAAATACTAAGTCCCTTTCATATACACAAAGTGTCCATAAATGAGTATTTTATTAATGAATATTACTGAAAAAATACTAAAATGTATGGCATTGGAAAAAAATATATATATCAAACCTTCCTAATCAATTGCATTTCATGCAGGCCAGACAAAGAGTCATCAGAGAAAAGTTACTTTAGATCATTGCTGACATTGGGCTTGAAACAAATTATTCTGGAGCAGGAAGAATGACCCTGTCCATGTGGAATATGCAGGATGGCTTGAGTCTATAAATATAGATTTTGGAGGCTTTTCTTGCTGACACGACTACAAGAAAACACATTTCTATGGAAAGGAAATAAACCTGACTTGTGGTTTCAACAGATATGCAGTCTTAAGAATCATTAAGATCACTGTGTGATCTATTAGAAACTTGATGTGTCAAGATTTATAACACTATTTAGCACATAAAGTAACTCCTCACTTAACGTCCTCCTGCTTAACGTTGTTTCCAAGTTACGTTGCTGCTCCATTAGGGAACATACTCATTAAAGTTGTGCAATGCTCCCTTATAACGTCGTTTGGCTGACTTTACAAGGGAGCATTGCACAAGTTCCTCTTCTCCGCCTCTTCCCCCTCCCCGCGCTTCCCCCGCTACCAAACAGCTGCTGGCAGCGCTTAGGATTTTCTGGGAGGGAACGGGGAAGCTGCCCCCCCACCCCGGCAGGCAGGGCCACCCTGAATGCAGGGGCTTTAGGGACTGCAGGGCCCTGGGCTAAGGGGGAGAGATAAGAGAGAATGCTCCCCCCATGCCCCCCCCCCCCCCAAAATGAAGTTGAGCACAGGGCCCCACTAACTCTAAATTTGACACTGGTGGGAGGGGGAGGAGCGGCCAGGATTTCCAGAAGTAACAAAGCACTTAAACCTACATCATCTCCGACAGGTGTTGCCCAACCTGTTCTTAAAAACCTTCAATGATGGGGATTCCACAACTTCCCTTGGAAGCCTATTGAAGAGCTTAACTACCCTTAGAGTTAGAAAGTTCTTCCTAATACCTAACCTAAATTCCCCTGGCTGCAGACAAAGCTCTTTATTTCTGGTTCTACCTGAACATGGAGAACAATTGATCCCAGTCCTCTTTATGACAGCCCTTAATGATCTGAGAACTTATCAGATCCCCTTCAGTCCTCTTTTCTCAAGACTAAACATGCCCAGTTTGGGGTTTTTTTTAACCTTTCCTCATAGGGTCAGGTTTTCTAATCCTTTTATCATTTTTGTTGCTCTCCTCTGGGACTTTCTCCAGTTTATCCACATCTTTCCTGAAGTGTGGCAACCAGAATTGGACAGAGTACTCCAGCTGAAGCCTCACCAGTGCAGAATACAGCGTGACAATTAACTCTCATGTTTTCCATATGATACTCCTGTTAATACATTCCAGAATTATATTAGGTTTTTTTTTCCCAACTGCATTATACTGTTGTCTCATTATGAAAATGTGTAGTTTCCAGAATGAGTGACATCTCAGTCAGCATCACAAATGGATGGCATGGGGAGAGGTCACAACTTATTTTTCCCCAATCAAAAAATCAAGTCCAAGAAGTCCAAGCAGGGCAGCCAAACCTCACTGAAGGAAGCCAGATCAAAGAGCACAGGGGGCATCAAGTCCTGTGAAGCTTGAGCTTAGCCAGATAAGCACAATGTATATTAAAACCCACAAAGAGGGGGAACAAAACTAAGGAAACCCAGTGCAGTGCAGAACAGGAGGGCATGAACAATCGTATTTTAAGACTTACACTCTGTGAGTGGTGTTTAATCTGATTTCGGAGACAAAGAATATCATTTACTTCCCCCCTCCAATTTAACCTCTGGACACAACCCTGCCCCAAAGATCTCAATTTAAGATTTATTCACCTCTTTCTTCTTGGCACGTTCAGCCTTTATTTTCTCATATTCTTCTTTTGCTTTTTGATTTGAAGTTTTCTTTTTAAACTTCCTCTGAGTCGTATCTGACCTGTAATGGACAAGTGTACATGTAATTAGCTCATGGGTATTTAGATTACCACAATCATAACTGTAGCACAAAGCAGTATTGATCTAGTATAGACTATTTAGGAATTAAGTGGCTCTAAGAAGAAACCGTGAATCTTTACTTAAAAAAAAAATAACAAAAACCAAAAACAAAAACCAAAAACAAAATACCCTCTTTTTTCCACAACAACAACAAAAAAAAGCATTTGTCTCTTTATTCTCGTGTCTGCTTGGACTGCAACGTGTTCTTGATTACACAAATACTAGAAATCTCACTAAATTTCTATACCAAAAGCACGCTTAGTCCTGCCATGAGTGCAGGGGACTGGACTAGATGATCTCTCGAGGTCCCTTCCACTCGTAGGATTCTCTGATGCTTATCTGATCCAAACCTTATGTGGCTTATCTATTTATCACAATCATGATAGGAATCAAGGATGGCAATCCAATATATCAGGTTTCTCAGTAAATTCTTAATATACCAGGGGCTGAACTACATGGAGCTGTGTGCACAAAGAGGAAGGGCAGGGAGTTGTTGTAAGTAGTACAGTGCCTCTTGTGTCCTGCGCATATGTCCCACAGAACTGAGGGGTTGCATTAGGGATATTTCTGGTCCCCACATCACCACCCTCTTCAGAATGCAGATAATTCCATGTAGTAATCTAGCAGGAGGTAATGCAGTTTAGCATGGGTAGAAATTTCCTGCCACCACACTTCTCCCTTATGGGATTTTTCTGTGTAATATAGAGTTATCTACCTTCATGATTTTGTTCAGATTCCCAATTTTTACATTATTTAAATAGCATGGAAGGTAAATAAGGGCTCAAGCCATTACCAAAATTTAAACCTGTTACCTTTGAAAATACTTCAGCAAGACAAACTAACAGGTGGACAAATTCCTTCATGCTCTATAGTTTAGATTTCAGAAATGACAGCTAACCAGTGCCATCTAGCAAACATGATATAGGCTCAGTCAAAAAAAGGAAAGTTCAGATACTATGTCTTAGAACTCATGCTGCCATTCAAAAGTATCTCATTTATTTTCTGCAGTAGTCATCCGTTTATTTTCAGCTCCATCATGTGGCAAGACTGCGTACTAACACCTAAAATTGAGAGCACACCATTTTGAAAGTGTGCAACTATTTTAAATAGTAATGCAGTATACAAAGACAAAGGCCAAAAATAAATAGAATAGAAACACCATAGACAAGATTCTATTTGATATCCCCTACACTTTAATACAGAACATGGTAAAGTGGCAAATAATCCCAAACTATATTAACTAAGATTCAAATGATTAAAAAAAAAAAAGTCACAATTAATCAGTTTTAATCTCACTGTTAAACAACAGAATACCAATTTAAATTATAAATATTTTTGAATTTTTTTCTACATTTAAGTATACTGATTTCAATTACAACACAATACAAAGTGTTTAGTGTATCTTTTATATTATTATTTTTGATTACAAACATTTGCATTGTAACGATAAAAAGAAATAGTATTTTTCAAATCACCTCATACAAGTACTGTAGTGTAATCTCTTGATTTTGAAAGTGCAATTTACAAATGTAGAATTTTTTTTTAAACCATAACTGCACTCAAAAGCAAAACAATATAAAACTTTAGTTTTACATTGTCGACTCAGTCCTACTTCTTGTTCAGCCAATCGCTAAGACAAAACAAGCTTGTTTACATTTATGGGAGATAATGCCGCCTGCTTCTTATTTATAATGTCATGAGAACGCCTATTCTCACTTTCAGGTAACATATTTGAAAAGGTAGAAAAACATCCAAAAATATTTATAATAAATTGAAATTGATATTTTATTATTGTTTAGCAGTGTGATTAATCACAACTATTTCTTTTAATCTAGTTAATTTGTTTTGCATTAATTGCTTGCATTAGCTGCGATTGACACCCCTAATATTAACTGTCGTGCATCAAATGCACATAGCACATGTAATACAGCAGCATTCATACACTCAATAAGAGCAAGCATTTCTGGAGACTGAATTTCAAGCAACTGTAACACATGAATACAAAGTGACTGAAAACTATCTACTTGTACAACCATATTAATTAGTATAATAATTTAACTGTTGCACTCTAATGCATTAAGT
This sequence comes from Chrysemys picta bellii, assembly GCF_011386835.1. Taxonomy (NCBI): domain Eukaryota; kingdom Metazoa; phylum Chordata; order Testudines; family Emydidae; genus Chrysemys; species Chrysemys picta. Next base: position 75,336,847 of record NC_088791.1, read on the forward strand.
ATTTTTAAAGATAAAGTGATGGATTTATATACTTAAAAACAAATACGATGCAACAAGATTTGTAATTTGCTCTGGCCAAAGTTCCAATGACAGCAAAATCCTCAGAAGTGAACATTATCACTAGAACAATTTTTTAAGTCTCAGCATCCCACCTGTGAATTATGATACATAACAAGGGGATAGTTGGAGAGACATCAGTGATATAATCCATCACAGAGTATCATCATCCAGTACAGGGGTCTCAAACACGCGGCCCAGTTATTTTCTGCGGCCCGCAAGCTCCTCACAGCCCCCCCGCAACCCCTCCCCTCCCCAGCGTTTACCTAGAGCGGCTCTGGCCCGACGCGCACCGGGGGAAGGGCAGGCTCCCTGCCTGCCTGCCCTGCCCCCGCGCCGCTCCGGGAAGCGGACGGAACGTCGGGAAGGGGGGACACAGGGGTCTGTGTGTTGCTCTTGCTTCAGGCAGCGCCCCCTGCAGCTCCCATTGGCCGCGGTTCCCCATTCCCAATTTTCAACATCCAATTAAACCATCCAAGGTTTAATTGGATGTTGAAAATTGGATGACCTCTAGTTCTTGTGTTACGAGAAGGAATAAACAACACTTCCTTATTGACTTTCTCCACACCAGTCATGATTTTATAGACCTCTATCATATCCTCCCCTTAGTCATCTCTTTTCCCAGCTGAAAAGTCCCAGTCTTATTAATCTTTCCTGATATGGCAGCCGTTCCATACCCCTAATAATTTTTGTTGCCCTTTTCTGAACCTTTTCCAATTTATATCCTTTTTGAGATGGGGCGACCACATCTGCACGCAGTATTCAAGATGTGGGCGTACCATGGATTTATATTCACACAGTATTAGTATATTTGAGCAAATGCAGGAGAGATGTGAGTGGGGTCACTGAAGGATTTAAAGAAAGAATGGATGTTATCAGATTAAGGTTTAATTGGATGTTGAAAATGGGAAAGTTTGTTCTGATTTGAAAGTTTCCTTTCCTCATCCACTAATCGGAGCACCTTGAATATGCGAACACCTTAAGACAGGGGTTCTCAAACTTGGGGTCGTGACTCCTTAGGGGGTTGCAAGGTTATTATGTGGGCGTCCTGAGTTGTCAGCCTCCATACCCAATCCCTGCTTTGCCTCCAGCACTTATAATAGTGTTAAAAATAAAAAATATATAGCACTCAGATGCTTGTTTTGTGAAAAGAGTAACCAATACAAAAGTTTGAGAACCACTGCCTTAAAATGATATGCTCAAGTGAAGAGATGTAGACAAGTGGGATAAAATAACAGCCTCTGGAGACTGCATACAGGAATATGGTGTCCAAGTTGCAGCTGTTAACAATGAAAAAAGAAAGTGAAGAGTCAAAGGTTACAATGGCCAAAATTATATAGTATGCAAGAACCATGGTCTAAAGACTGAAGTAGGTGACTTATCCAGTGGGTGCTTTTGATTATATGTAGTGGGTAGAAACCTACTATACAGCTAGCCTAAGTAAATAATTGAAAGATAATACAATTTTTTTCAAACTGTTATTATGGGTTGCCTACGAATGTTCTAAATTTAAGGTCTATTGCTTAGCTGGGATTGGAAACACTTTCAGCACAAAATACTGAAATTCACTTTCTGTGAATATTTACCCAAATAAATTGGATAACTTGAATGGCTGCAGACACAAAAAGTCTTAAGAAACTGTAAACATCTGAATTAAGCTGTGTAAATGTGTGTAAAGTATTTTCTATTTTCACACTATTTTCACAGTTCTAGAATTGAATCATGGACACTGTGAGCTATGAATTGTTTGACAAGATGAAAGATGATGAACTTCTCCAGTATTGTGAGAAGAACAGTTAATCTGAATATTGAGCTGTAGTTAAAAGGTGCTGGGTCAAAATTAAATTTATTTGCAAGTAAGGTGACAGGACTCAGGTGTAATAGGTTCAGGCATGTTGAGTAAGTTGATTATGGAAATAATCATATATATAATCAATATATAGAGGAAGCACAATGAGATTATATGGAAAAGAGCCCAGGCAGGACCCCATTTATAACATATTTTGCCTCAAACTGCTCTAGTGCAGACACAGGATAAAACATATGTAATGTGTGTTTTTAAACAGCTTCCAAGACTTCAGAAAAAAAAAACAAGGAATACCTTATCTAATTTAAGATGCAAGCAAAAAGCTGTTTAAAAGGAGTCACCCAAATTGGAGTTTAGCCAGGACACCACTAATTTGACCAAGAGTACTCTGAAGCACAATCCAGCTCAGACAGAAGTCAGTGGAATCTTTTCATTGACTTCAACAAGAATGAGATCAGGGCCACTGTGACAAGCAGCACAAAATCTAACAGATTTGCTTTGCAGTCCAAAAAACAAAGACCCTGACAATCTCCAGAAGCACTTTATCCCCCCCCATCATACCAGGCCACTGGCTGAGAACATCACCACCTAGTAAATTACATGTAGCACAACAAAGATTAGATTTAGCAACCAATCATCTTACCTTTAAAGAGAAATAAATAAGGATTTTTAAATAATAATTTTAACATTAAACACAGTATTAAAAACCAGTTGTTCATTTTTCCAAATAAAAGTTCAAAGCTATTTATTCCATACAGACTATAATTTTCCTGTTAACATGAAAGTAGTGAAATTAGGACAGAAAAATGCCTTTTGCATTCACACTCAACATAAAATATAAACTGAAATTTAATTACCATTCTCTTCCAACCAGTGTAGTTTTAATTTAAATTCCTTTATTGCTACAGGATCTGTGCAGGCATCTCAGTTAGTAGGATTTGGGGACAAAATTAGTAAATTATTTGGCCCAGCATCATTATTTCATTCTTCCACTGAAGTCCCATGGAAAAATTCTCATTATTTTAGAGGACTCAAGCAATGTTTCCACTAATTTTTTCCATCCATGTGTAGAATACATTTTGTTATGAGCACTGAGGTATGTGCCTATGTGCGCCACCAGTAGAAAAAAAAATATATATATATATTTTTTAAAAAGTTACCATAGGGATAATTAGTCCAGCCAGGACAAGTTAGGCATTTTAGAACTCACTAGTCAAAGAATTAAATTTAAGTGTAAGAGAAATAAAAATTATGAAATGCATAGACCAGTCAAAACACTAAAATAACACTTTGAAAGAATAAAATTACAGCGAATATATATGCATTGAAGGAAGTACCAAGAAGTAACAATAATAATACAAGTATGTGTTGGAAGGTGAGCGTGAAAGAGACTGTGTGTGTGTGTGTGTGTTTGTTGTCTGCTGGGGAAAGCTGTAGGCTGTCTCTTTAAGACACTTACTGAAAGCTCTCCTGCTCTGTGTTGAGCCCTGTTGTCTCCCCTCCCCTGCTCTGTGGAGATGGGGTACATGGGCAGTGGGAGGGAGAGAGACAGACAGACAGAGTGACCTGGCTGCTGGGGAAATCTCAGAAATAATGCACTGTCTCTTTAAGAAAGGCACTCAGAATCCGAGGGCTTGTCTATACTTACCAGGGGATTCATGCACAGCGATCGATGCATTGGTGGTCGATTTAGCACTAAATCGACCGCAGATCACTCTCCTATCAATTCTTGTACTCCGCTGGATTGAGAAGAGTAAGGAGCATCGATAGGAGAGTGTCTCATGTCGACATCACGTAGTGCGGACCCTGCAGTAAGTAGATTTGAGTTACGCTATTCACGTAACTCAAATTGCGTAGCTTAGATCGACTTTTCCCTTTAGTGTAGACAAGGCCTCAGACACTCACCATTCAGACCACAGCAGCTCTGAGTCCTCCTGAGCCAGGCTGTCCCCTCTGCCCTGCTCTGTGGAGATGGGGTACAGAGGCGGGGGCCACGAGACACCCTGACATCAGCTCCCTCCTCCCTCCCCCACAGCGCTCTGCACAGCCAGCAGGAAGGTCCCGGGAGCAGCTGCAGGATGGAGCAAAGTGGGGATAGGGGCACCTGAACACATGCTGTCGGCTGTGCGTGCTCTGCTATCAGCTGGGGTGGCACTTAAATCTCTCCTGTGCAGCTGCCAAGTGCATAGCTTACAGGGAACACAGGACTCAAGCCCCAATTATTGTCAGTTTTGCTTTCTGGTTCTGATAAAATAAGCTCAAAGCTGTTGTCTTCAGGTTTCTAACAATTCAGAATAAGTTTTAATGTTAAGAAAACATGTCTATTCATTAGGATCTTATAAAATCTATTCCTTTACTTAAAGATAACAAACCAACTATAGGACCTTAGCTGTGGCATCAGGTGCCTTAAGAAGGAAGGGGAAAAAATTGTTTTAAAAATGATACTTACGTTACTTTTGTGCTGCATTTTTGTTCTAACAAAATTACAGTTCTTTTAGATTTTGATTGTTTCTCAAGCATTTTCTCTTCAGCTAAATAGAGATGCTTCAAGTGCTCTGGGTAAGAATCTGTATATTGAACTTTCCATTGAGGATGTGCTTTTCCTTCCTTTTTTAGTAATTTCTTGTATTCCCGATGGATCTTTTGCTTTCTCCAAAATGCAAATCCTTGTCCTGAAGCCATTAGAAAGAGTGAATTAGACATAAACTATCTTAACTGCTACTATAGACCGGGGTTCTCAACCCTTTTTTCCCCCCCTCAGCGCCCGTCCTTCCCACAACATGCTATCAAAACTCCATGGCCCACCTGTGCCAGAATAACGGATTTTCTGCATATAAAAGCCAGGGCTGGTGTTATAGGGCAGTTGCCTGGAGCCTCATGCCATAGGGGCTCCTGCGAAGCTACATTGCTCAAGCTTCAGCTTCAGCCCTGGGTGGCGGGGCTCAGGACCCTGAGCTTCAGCCCCATGTGGCAGGGCTTCAGCTTTCTATCCTGGGCCCCAGCAAATCTAATGCTGGCCCTGCTTGGCGTCCCCAGTCCCCTAGTTGAGAATCATTGCTATAGACAGGGCTCCACTGTTTTAAGTTGCGTCAAGAAAACTGAGAAAGGCTTCAAAACATGAAGGTGAAAATGGCTGATCCCTACATTAGCACTTAGGCTGCTTGCACTGGTACAGCTGCACCATTGTAGGAAAACAGTTGTAAAACATGGTAGTGTGGGTGCAGCCTTGCTGATGATAATAATTTAAAAATACTTGGATGAATACACCAGATGATTTATAAGGTCTCCTTCCTGCTTTTACAAATCCAGTTTTGAACAGTTTTCACTTATCACAATCTCTTGCTTTCAGCCCTATGTATGAGATCAAAGGGAATTCATAAAGATGGTCTCAAAGAAGCATTGCTAAAAATAATCTTGGATGCCCAAGAAATATGCAACTACAACTGGAACAAAACTGGCTCAGTTATAGAAGTGCAATGCTTTAAAGTATTTTTGAATAAAATATTGCCTTCTCTTTCTTCATTTACCTGTTTTTTATAACTGTCCAGGGAAGAGCTCTCTCTCAAGCCTAGAAATATATGCCACACTCAACATATACATGACTATTATAAGCATTCACTCAAGTCACTCAAAGAAAAAATAAATAAATAATTGTTCCACTTTGTATAGCCATTTATCAGTGTTAGAAGCATAAATGGGTGTCTTCTTTTCCATCCAGAAGGATTAAACCCATTCTGGAACTTGGATAACAGCACATGGTTTCCATACAAGCTTTTAGTTGAATCATTCCTGCTCAATGGCCAAAATTTGAGAGTTGCTTGGCTCACCCTCCAGTGTCTTCTCTAAAACACTTTATCACGGACAGTTAGACATACCTGATGAACCTTACTACGAATGAAAGAATGAGAATGCATTTGCAACACATGTATTTCTTTACATCCAGCTAACCACAGAGCTGGCCTGAACCCAAAGCAAAGAAAGCTTGGGAGCCCTTCTGCATTCTGGGATCTCAAGAGCCAACTAGTTACAACTCTAGCAACTCCTCATTGCAAGGTGGGCCCTGTTAGATCATGACCAGCCTTATTTATTTACAGTTCTCCAGTTAGCATTTGTCAGGGATCAGGGTCTAAGCTAAGGAGGGGAGTCAAGTATCAGGGGGTAGCCGTGTTAGTCTGGATCTGTAAAAAGCAACAGAGTCTCCTGTGGCTCCTTTCAGACTAACAGATATATTGGAGCATAAGCTTTCGTGGGTGAATACCCACCATGCGTATGACGACGTGTGTATTCACCTACGAAAGTTTATGCTCCAATACATCCGTTAGTCTGAAAGGTGCCACAGGACCCTCTGTTGCTAAGTAGGGGAGAAGACCCAACTGAGCCTGAGTCCCCTCACACCATCCCACGGGGAATCCTGCTTCCACAAACCGGGCGGGTAAGAGGCATGGGGCACAGCCAGCACCACTCCTCGCCACTGTAATGGTCTGAGAAGCGCCAGGCTTGGCTGCAGCCCGTGAGCACAGGGCAATCCGGGGCTTATGACACCACGTGCAACGACGGCAACAGGCCCCGAGCGGCTGCGGGCTGCGCGAGCGCTGGCACAAGGGACCGGGGCGTGGGAGGTCAGGGACGGCCGTTGGGGAGAAAGCGCGAGATCCCCCTATCCCCCGCGCGCGGCCCCTAAACGCTAGAGTCCGCGCGAGGCCGCGGCGCCGCTCCCCCCTCCCCCAGCAGCAGGAGCCGCGGGGCCGGGCGGCGGTTCTCTCCCCACTCACCCTCCCGAACGTTCCCCAGGAAGCTTTGCCGCGGGTCCGGCCTCCATTGCCGCTTTCGGCGGGGACCCTGGGCCGCCGCGGTGTTTTTCTTCGGGGCAGCCCGGCTCCTCGTCGTCACCGCCGGTGCCATCAGCCTTCCTCCGGTCCCTCACACTCGTCGTCGCGCTCTGGAGACGTCACCAACAGCGCCCGCCTCCTAGCGGACGGATGACGACCTCTGTTCGGTGTTCGATTCGCCAGCCTGACCACCTGAGGCAGGGTGGCGCCCGAGACACCCGGCCGCCAGGCATTACAAATCGAGCGCCGAGCAAACTTTCCCTCCTTCGCCGCTGTCGCCATGTCGCGTTCCCTTGGCTCCCTCCCGCCCGAACCGGCAGCGGAGACGGTGGCCTCCCGGCTGCGGGCCGTGGCGCAGTTTCTCAGGCGGGCGCTGCCGCTGTGCCAGGCCCACACGGTGGAGTTTTACACGCGGGGGCTGTGGGAGCAGCTGGTGGCTCTCTCTCCCGAGACGGTGCTGGAGGCGTTGAGCGGGGCCGGGCTCCTGCGGCAGCAGCGCCCCCTGGAGGAGGCCGCCGGCACCGCCAGGCCTGGGCTATGGGGTAAGTGCCAGAACCCCCGTTAGGGGAGCGTTAGTGCCCCGACGCTGCTGGTCCCATGGTGGGCGCTGGGGTCACTCCCTGGCTGACTCTGCCCCTCGTGGCTGTGTGACGACGGCATGATAGGTGGCCGTCACGGCCTGGCAGCCGGCATAGTGTTGCGACCGGGGCACCCCGCTGGGTGTTTCTCTTCAAGCCCCAGCTCCTGGAGTCGGGTGATTCCGTAGATGCTCAGCTTCCCTTTAAAAGAAATGCCAGTAGCCCTCCCATTGCGAGAAAAGTTTGACCACGGGACTTGCATGTACTAAAAGATCAGACACCAGATGGCGAAGTTTAGAGGAACCCCACATTTATTGTTTAAAGGATCGTGATTTTTAAGCCAAGCTCATGATTTTTGATCGCTTGTGGTTGGCAGTGCTCCCTCCGCAGCATCAGAGGAGAGACTCTGCAAAGCACGAGACTGCGGAATGGCCATCCCGCGCTGCGTTGTCATGCTGCAGGGACATCACTACCCCACCTGCTGCCGCAAGAGGGACCATCTCAATGTATTGTGAGATGGTTGGGCAGTTTTTTGGTGCCATGTTATACTAGCGTGTTCAAAACATCATGTGGGGTTCCTCTAATGAAAAGATGCAAGAAGCAGTGAGGTCTGATCAGTCATTATAATAAAAATATAAGGGTGAGAATACAGAAGAAAGAGAGCCAGACATTCAAGCTGAGAAACTGAGAAGGAGCCAGAAAACCATACATAATGGCATCTCAGAGAGAAATGGAAAAGCCAAATGGAGGAGATGGAATTGTAGCAGCGAGAAGAGCAGCTTGGTCATCAGTACTGAGACCAGTGCTGCTGTGCAACATATCAACAATCTGGAAAATGAGGTAATAGCTATGTGGTGATATATGCTGATGATTCGAAATTATTTAAGGTTAGGGAGGACTATGAGGAACTCCATTTGAGTCTCAAAAATTAGTTGATGAAGTTGTAGACAATTGTGCATTGAAAGGAACAATTTAAAATAGGTATGCCCAGTGCCAAGTTTTCAAGTACAGTGCTAATAACAATTAAAATATTTCTACAAAGTAAAAGATTGCATTTTTGAAAACTGGCACAAAACAATTATTTTGTGCAATATTTTGAATTGTCATATGGATGCCAAGTGCTTAATATTGCTTAATACAGGAGGGTGATTTCTTCTATTAACTGATTCCAAGAACATTCCCATGTAATTTCCATATAGACCAGATTTTCATATAAGGAGCATATAACGGGTGTAACCCTCATTTCATGTAGCTTACATAAATTCAGATCCAGTTTTAGACATAGAGAATACCTACTCTATTTTTCATGCATCTAAGATCGGACATTTACCAAGTTACATCTCATTTATCTAGCCATGATTTAGATCAGGGGTTCTCAACCTTTTACCTTCTGAGCCCCTCCCTCCCCCAACATTCTATAAAAACTCCACAGCCCACCTGTGCCGCAATAACTGATTTTCTGCATGTAAAAGCCAGGGTGGCATTAGGGGGTAGCAAGCAGGACAATTGCTTGGGGCCCCATTCCACAGGGACCCCCATGAAGCTACATTACTCAGGCTTCAGCTTCAACCTGGGGTGGTGGGGCTTAGGGACCTGGGCTTCAACCTCATGCAGTGGGACTTCGGCTTTCTGCCCTGGGCCCCAGCAAGTCTAATGCTGGCCCTGCTTGGAGGCTGCCCTGAAACCTACTTCGACCCCTGGTTGAGAACTACTGATTTAGATGACTGTAAAGTTAGATACAGATTTTCTAAAAAGTCTGTAACCATTTATTTTGCATTTTTATACTGTAAATTGCTCAAATATTCATGGTATAATTTTAACTTTTTGGCACGTTTATTGTTTGCCTGAAGACCTAGTTACAGGTGCATGAGCTGACTGGTTAATGGACATACTAGATTTCATGTGGTGGGCAATCTTAAAGTTAAAATGCTTTGAGAAATTCGGCCTTTGTGACATTTCAAAACAACACGCACTACAATTCTGTACTTTGAGGAAACAATTGAGCTGTCTTTGATATAATTGGGTTTTTTTTTTTTTTTTAGCTGCCGGCTAAATAACAATTTAAATTGTTAGGATTATGTATACAGATCATAGCATGCTAATATTACATGATGATCTAAATATTTATGTTTGCTGTCCTGCAACATATTATTTAATGATATAATAGAATGCAATGAATTTAAATAATATTAGTCTCTTACTTCCTTTTATTCAGTGTATACTTGTAAACATATCTTTTAACAATACAAAAGCAGATATCAGAAGGAGTGCTGTATTTTGGTATTCCTATATTTGTGGCAAAGCCTTTTTTTTGCAAATAGTTTTGCCTAATTAAGTAAAAATGATGCAGAAATGGATAGTTGGATCCATTTAACAAGTTCTATTTGAGGTTAACGTTGGCACAATAAGGACATGACTATTTTACAGATAATCCTTTAATGAGCTCATTGCATGCATTTCCAATACATTGGAGTTATTTATTTACAGCTTTCACATATTACTATGAAATAAACCAGACTAACCTATGCAAAATAGGTCACTGAGCATAAGTGGGCAATATATATTTACTTTATTTGTTTATAGATAACTTGCAATTGTTTTCACTTCCCCAGATTAAATGCAAATATTTCATCTAATCTTCATCAACAACTGAATTGCCTTTAGTAGAAAGAACAAAAATGTTTCAGTCACTAATGCTTGGTTTAGGATGGTAATACAGATGTGTTTTAGTCTATGTAATCTTTCCCATCACATTGTTAAAGAAATGCATACATCCGTAGTTAACAAGGGTTTCTTGTTTTCATAGATTAATTATAGTGAAATATTTCCCAAAACTATGCTATTATTCCTGTTTGAGGGGAGGAAAAGGTAACAGTACCATTGTAATGACAAAGGACATATTTTCCCCAAGTTTTAATTTTATTTATTGATGTTAGAAACCAGTATATTTAAAAGATAAGAACCTCTCAGGAATACCTCTACCTAGCCAGATGTTGAGGAAGGAATCACTCAGAAATCAAAATGTGTTTCCAGCATACATATATAAATGTTACAGAAATGAAAGTTCATTCATATCTGTTTCTTATTCATTTTACATATGCTAAAGAAGTATTTAAAAATATATAGCCTAAAGACTTTAAAATCTATATTTTAAAAAAAGTGCTTAGTTAATTTTGGATGATTATATGCAAATGAATGGGAGAAATAAATTGTGTTGGAAAAGGGTTTCTTATGATTGCCCTGAAAGCAACACATTTTTATTTTAATGTAGTAATGGCTAAAAAAGACTATATTCTTGTAATCCTTGTCTTTATAACTCATGATTGTATATGCCAGGTTTACAAAAATGCTGAAAGGAAATTTACTAGATGTTGGTTAGTCTGCAAGAAATCTAATTCTAAGATAAATAAATGTGTGTATATATATGTTTATAAATTTATATACATAAGATTGGATTGGAATTTTCACAAGTTTTACAATAAAAAGGAGTAACAACAATGCGGTACCACTTAAAACATCATAATGCCTGTGAAACAAAATTGGAACACCTCCTCCCCGACAGGAAAATCAGGTTGTTTTTTTTCCTCTTGGCAACACCGATGAACAGCTGGCTAGTAGAGAAATCCCTCTGCAGTTTGAGATTTAATACTCAATCTCTGTCATACTCCCAACAATTGCTGGCCTGTAGCCTTGGTTGTTGACTCCCCCGACCTTTAATCTGGGTCTCTTGCTTGACAGATTAGTGAGTTGTCTGTACTGTATCAAACCTAAGGATTTCTATGCAATTTTTATTGCTTTTGGCTATACTTATTTTGTGGATTTGTGTGAATTTCATGGAATTCTGTCCCAGGGAATTGAAAATAAGTTAAATGAATAAACCTTTATTTTAAAAATACATATTTTTATTTTTATTTAGTAATGTCGATAAGGAAACAAAAAGAATCATGTATAGTTTCACTCCTTGAAACAAACCCAGGGCTGATTTTTTCCGGCCAGCGGTGTAGAGAGAAAGTAGAGAGAAATTACTAGGGCTGTCGATTAATTGTGGTTAACTCGCGATTAACTAAAAAAAATTAATTGCGGTTAAAAAAAGTTGATTGTGATTAATCGTACTGTTAAACAATGGAATCTCAATTGAAATTTATTAAATATTTTGGATGCTTTTCTACATTTTAAAATATATTGACTTCAATTACAAATATTTGCACTGTAAAATGATAAACAAAAGAAACAGTATTTTTCAATTACCTCATACAAGTACTGTAGTGCAGTCTCTTTGTTGTGAAAGTGCAACTTACAAATGTAGATTTTTTTTTCAGAAACAAAATAATGTAAAACTTTAGCACCTACAAGTCCACTCAGTCCTACTGCTTGTTCAGCCAACTGCTAAGACAAACAGGTTCGTATACATTTGCAGGCGGTAATGCTGCCTGCTTCTTACTTACAATGTCACCTGAAAGTGAGAACAAATGTTTACATGGGACTTTTGTAGCCAGCATTGCAAGGTATTTACGTGCCAGATATGCTAAACATTCGTATGCCCCTTCATGCTTTGGCCACCATTCCAGAGGACATGCTTCCATGCTGATGATGCTCATTTAAAAAAAAAATGTGTTAATTAAATTTGTGACTGAACTCCTTGGGGGGAGAATTGTATGTGTCCTGCTCTGTTTTACCCACATTCTGCCATATGTTTCATGTTATAGTAGTCTCGGATGATGACCCAGCACATGTTGCTCATTTTAAAAACGCTTTCACTGCAGATTTGACAAAATGCAAAGAAGGAACTAATGTGAGATATCTAAAAATAGATTCAACACTCGACCCAAGGTTTAAGAATCTGAAGTGTCTTCCAAAATCTGAGAGGGATGAGGTGTGGAGAATGTTTTCAGATATCTTAAAAGAGCAACACTCTGATGCGGAAACTATAGAACTTGAACCACCAAAAAAGAAAATCAATCTTCTGCTGGTGGCATCTGAGTCAGATGATGAAAATGAACATGAATTGGTCCGCACTGTTTTGGATTGTTATCGAGCAGAACATATTATCATCATGAACGCATGTCCTCTGGAATGGTGGTTGAAGCATGGAGGGCAATATGAATCTTTAGCACACCTGGCACATAAATATCTTGCGATGCCAGAGCCATGTGAACGCTTGTTCTCACTTTCAGTTGACATTGTAAACAAGAAGCAGGCAGCATTATCTCCTGCAAATGTAAACAAACTTGTTTGTCTGAGCAATTGGCTGAACATGAAGTAGGACTGAGTGGACTTGTAGGCTGTAAAGTTTTACATTGTTTTATTTTTGAATGCAGGTTTTTTTTGTACATAATTCTACATTTGTAAGTTCAATTTTCATGATAAAGAGATTGCACTACAGTACTTGTAATGGAGGAATTACAGATTAACACGGCTGCTACTCTGAAACTTATCATATTTCTTTTGTTTTTTTACAGTCTAAATATTTTTGCATCCGAAGAAGTGGGCTGTAGTCCACGAAAGCTTATGCTCTAATAAATTTGTTAGTCTCTAAGGTGCCACAAGTACTCCTGTTCTTCTTTTTGCGGATACAGACTAACACGGCTGCTACTCTGAAACCTGTCATTATTGTTTAACAGTGCGATTAATCGTGCGATTAATTTTTTTAATCATGCAGTTAATCACAGTTAATTTTTGTAATTGCTTGACAGCCCTAGAAATTACATTTGATTTTTTTTTTAATAAAAAAGTGTTTTATTTTGTAAAATATGAAATAACTGTTATTGGGGAATTTCACAGTGAAAGTAAATACTGTACTAGTAGATTTATGATGTACTGTGTAGTAGCACTCAGTCTAACACACTGACATAATTTTTCATTTATAGCTGGATTTCTGGTATACTGAACACTATGTTTATGAATATTTTCATTCTTATCACAGAGGAATGATCAAAATGATCTTTTAAGAGTATCTTTGTGTGTAGTGTTTGATGCTTCCTGGTCATATAAACCGCTTGAGCCAACTTCTGGTGCCACTAATCCTTCTGTGGCCTGGCTCAGAAAGGACGATCCAAGCCTTCTTCATGCCCTTGTCCATCTTCCTTTCATCTTTCTGTGCATCCCTTGAGTACAGATTGCTATTTTGTTCCAGCAGTGACTGTAACTACTCCAGTTTTACCATATCTAATAAATAAAAAAAGAGGACCCTCCACGGGCCCTGGCCCCGCCCATTTCCCCACCCCCACCCCAACTCCGCCCCTTCCCCGCCCTAACTCCGCCCCCTCCTCCCTCCCACTCCCAGCCACGGGGAAAGGGCTGCCCGAGCGCTACCGGCTTCACGGTTTGCCGGGCAGCCCCCAGACCCTGCGCCCCTGGCCGGTGCTTCCCCAGCGCAGCTGGAGCCTGGGAGGGGAAGCGCCCAGCCGGGGGCGCAGGGTCTGGAGGCTGCCCGGCAAACCGTGAAGCCGGTAGCGCTTGGGCTTCGGGCAGCCCCCAGCTCTGCTCCTCCCCTGACTCTTCGGCTCTGTTTAAGAGCTGAGCTGCCCGAGTGCTACCGGCTTCGGGCAGCCACCGTGCCTCCGGACCCTCCGCCGCCGGAGCCCGGGAGGGGAAGTGCCCGGCCGGCGGCTGGGGTCTGGAGGCAAGGGGGCTGCCTGAAGCCCATATCGCTCGGGCAGCTCGGCTCTTAAACAGAGCCGAAGAGTCAGGGGAGGAGCAGAGCCGCCATTTTCCCGGACATGTTCGGCTTTTTGGCAATTCCCCCCGGACGGGGGTTTGAGTGCCGGAAAGCCGGACATGTCCGGGAAAAAGAGGACGTATGGTAACCCTATTTTAACAATAAAACCAATTTAGTTAAGATTAAACTAAAGTAAGAATTTACTGACATTTTACAAAACAGAGAGGAACCAAACAAAAGGATTGTTAGGTAATACATGGCTGCTTTTGTTGCTGTGCAAAAGTATTTTCATGGTGGGCCTAAAGTTAATTACACAATAGTTGCAGATTTTACATAGCATAAACGTATTAGTTTTGCAACAGCTCAAGCTGTGACTGTTTCTCCCAGCACATCTTCCCAGCAGAAAAATGTCTGTACTTAGGTATCCAGCTCCTTTTATAATTCCCTAAGCTTTGAAGTAAAGGAGTCATCCATTACATTGCAAACAAGTGTTTGATTACTTCACCTTTCTGATATTAGATTGTCCTGTTTTGTTTGATTTGAAGGTGTCATAACTATAAAGGGAAGGGTAACAGCTGTCCTGGGTACAGTACTATAAAATCCCTCCTGGCCAGAGACTCCAAAATCCTTTTTCCTGTAAAGGGTTAAGAAGCTCAGGTAACCTGGCTGGTATCTGACCTAAAGGACCAATAAGGGGACGAGATACTTTCAAATCTTGGGGAGGGGAGGGGAAGCTTTTGTTTCTGTTCTTTGTTTGGGAGTGCGTTCACTCTTGGGACTGAGAGGGACCAGACATCAATCCAGGTTCTCCACATTTTTCTAAACAAGTCTCTCCTATTTCAAACTTGTAAGTAAAAAGCCAGGCAAGGCGTCTTAGTTTTACTTTGTTTTCTCAACTTGTAAATGTACCTTTTACTAGAGTGTTTATCTTTGTTTGCTGTACTTTGAACCTAAGGCTAGAGGGGAGTCCTCTGAGCTCTTTAAGTTTGATTACCCTGTAAAGTTATTTTCCATACTGATTTTACAGAGATGATTTTTACCTTTTTCTTTAATTAAAAGCCTTCTTTTTAAGAACCTGATTGATTTTTCCTTGTTTTAAGATCCAAGGGGCTTGGATCTTGATTCACCAGGAGTTGGTGGGAGGAAGGAGGGGAATGGTTAATTTCTCCTTGTTTTAGATCCAAGGGGTTTGGATCTGTATTCACCAGAGAATTGGTGAAAGGTTTCTCAAGGCTTCCCAGGGAGGGAATCCATTGGGATGGTGGCAGCGGACCAGACCTAAGCTGGTAGTTAAGCTTAGAAGTTTTCATGCAGGCCCCTACATTTGTACCCTAAAGTTCAAAGTGGGGATACAGCCTTGACATGGTGGTAGAGCGGTGGGATCATTTAAAACCCAAAAGCCAGTGAGATTTTTTTTTCTTCTAGCTGCTTGGAAAGCAGAGCTGAAGGTAGATGCATATCTTATCTCTCCTTGCCTGAAGGCAGAGGTGTTAAGTTTTTTTAACAAGGTCCTTTGTTAAGAGAAGTGTTCAATTAATGAGCAAACAAACGACTGGTAAAAGGAATTTACAAGCTGAATTGTTTTTTTTTTTCTTTTTACATCCTCGGGAGTAGCTAGTTAGAAAGTCTCTGTTAACTCAGCAGCAGCCAGAGCTGAGAGCTTCCCAGTTTCAGTCAACTGCAGAGGGGGTGACCCAGCACAAGAAAACAGGAAAATGACTATCAAAGAAGTAGCTAAAAAAATAGAACTGGCCAAACTAGAAGCCGAAGAAAATGAAAGAAAACATCAGAGACTGCTTCAATTAACAAAACTCGAGACAGAGCAGAGAGCAAGAGAAGAGAGAGCCAAAAAGGAGGCCCATGAAAGAGAGATGGAGCTGGAAAAAGTCAAAGAGGAGGCTCACAAGAGAACTATGGAGCTGAAAGAAAAAGAGATGGAGGAGAGAGAAAAAGAAAGGAAGCATGAACTGGAAGTAGCAAAGGCTAGGCAGGATGCACCAGCCAATCCTAACAACCCCCCTCCAGGTACCACTTCCCATCCCAGAAAATTCCCCACCTACAAGGCAGGCGATGATTCTGAGACCTTCTTAGAAAATTTTGAAAGGGCCTGCCTTGGATACAGCATCATTCCAGACCAGTACATGGTAGAGCTGAGGCCGCAGCTCAGTGGACCCTTAGCAGAGGTGGCGGCTGAAATGCCTAAGGAACACATGAACAGTTATGAACTTTTTAAAAACAAGGCCAGAATCAGAATGGGGCTAACACCTGAGCATGCCCGTCGGCGGTTCAGAGCCCTAAAGTGGAAACCCGATGTGTCATTTACCTTACATGCCTACTACATTGGGAAAAATTGGGATGCCTGGATATCAGGAGCAAATGTTAAATCTACGGAAGAGTTGCCCTTCCTAATGCAAATGGAGCAGTTTTTAGAGGGTGTTCCTGAGGAAATAGAAAGGTACATCCTAGATAGGAAGCCCAAAACTGTAACCGAGGCGGGGGAGATTGGAGTCAAATGGGTGGAGGTGGCAGAAAAGAAAAAAACTAGTAGCAGTTGGAGCAAATATCAGAAGGGGCAAGCCGAAACAAAACCTTACCACCGGGGACAACCCAAGGCCCCACCCACATCCCAAGGGAAACCCCAGACGCCTTCTCACCCCACCACACCAGTCTCCACCAACCAACATCGCCCCGGTGATACCTTAGCAGGGCGATGTTTTAAATGTAATGAACTGGGACATATAAAGGATCACTGCCCCAAGAACCCCAACCGATTACAGTTCATTACACCCCAATCACACCAAAGATCCCCAGACCCAGATGCCTCTCTCATACCCTCGGAGCGAAGGGAAACCTTGAGAGTGGGCGGAAAGAAGGTTATCGCTTGGAGGAACACTGGTGCACAAGTGTCAACTATCCACCAATCCCTAGTGGACCCCAAACTCATCAACCTGGAGGCTCCAGTGACAATTCAACCCTTCGTGTCACAGTCTGTAACCTTGCCTACAGCCACGTTGCATGTCCAGTACAAGGGCTGGTCAGGAATGTGGACTTTTGCAGTCTATGACAATTATCCCATTCCCATGCTGCTGGGGGAAGACTTGGCCAACCATGTGAAGCTAGCCAAGAGGGTGGGAATAGTCACCCGCAGCCAGGCTAAGCAAGCTTTCACCCCCATCCCTGTTCCTGAGCCGTCCACCAGGGCCCCGTCTGTGTTACCAGAGACCCAAACAACGGTGGTGGAACCGGATCCCCTGCCAACGACTGCAACAGCCGTAGTGGATCCAATCCCAGAGACCCAGCCAAAACCAGTCCCAGAACCGGAACTGGCAACGCAACCAGCACCAGAACCATTGCCAGCACTGAGTCCAGCGCTTGCAAACCCGTCTACAACTTCAACGCCAGAGGGCACCAGCGAGCCTGACCTGGTGGAAGCAGCAAATAACCCTACCCAAGAGGCTCAGCCAGAGCCTGAGATACCACATAGTGCACCAGCGGACAGCGGTTCACAGTCAATGGAAACAGCCCCAGCACCTGCATCGCTTCCAGAGGGACCAAGCTCCAGTCCACAGTCCAAGGAGGAACTGATGTCTCCAGCATCAAGGGAACAGTTCCAGGCCGAGCAGGAAGCAGATGACAGCCTTCAGAAAGCTTGGGCGGCGGAGCGGAGCACCCCACCGCCTCTCAGCTCTTCTAACCGATCCCGGTTTGTTGTAGAACAAGGACTTTTATACGAGGAGACTCTTTCTGGTGGGCACCAGGACGACTGGCATCCTCAAAGACAGTTGGTAGTTCCCACTAAGTATCGGGTAAAGCTCTTGAGCTTAGCCCATGATCATCCCAGTTCACCATTCTGGGGTGAACAGAACCAAAGACCGGTTGGGGAAGTCCTTCCACTGGGAGGGAATGGGCAAGGACGTTGCTAATTATGTCTGGTCTTGTGAGGTGTGCCAACGAGTGGGAAAGCCCCAAGACCAGGTTAAAGCCCCACTCCAGCCACTACCCATAATTGAGGTTCCATTTCAGCGAGTAGCTGTGGATATTCTGGGTCCTTTCCCAAAGAAGACACCCAGAGGAAAGCAGTACGTACTGACTTTCATGGATTTTGCTACCCGATGGCCGGAAGCAGTACCCTTAAGCAACACCAGGGCTAAAAGTGTGTGCCAGGCATTAACAGACATTTTTGCCAGGGTAGGTTGGCCCTCCGACATCCTTACAGATTCGGGAACTAATTTCCTGGCAGGGACCATGGAAAACCTGTGGGAAGCTCATGGGGTGAATCACTTGGTTGCCACCCTTTACCACCATGAAACCAATGGCCAGGTGGAGAGGTTTAATGGAACTTTGGGGGCCATAATACGTAAATTCGTAAATGAACAGTCCAATGATTGGGACCTAGTGTTGCAGCAGTTGCTTTTCGCCTACAGGGCTGTACCACATCCCAGTTTAGGGTTTTCACCATTTGAACTTGTGTATGGCCGCGAGATTAAGGGGCCATTACAGTTGGTGAAGCAGCAATGGGAGGGGTTTACGCCTTCTCCAGGAACTAACATTCTAGACTTTGTAAGCAACCTACAAAGCACCCTCCGACACTCTTTAGCCCTTGCTAAAGAAAACCTAAAGAATGCACAGGAAGAGCAAAAGTCCTGGTATGATGAACATTCCAGAGAACGGTCCTTCAAAGTAGGAGATCAAGTCATGGTCTTAAAGGCGCTCCAGGCCCATAAAATGGAAGCGTCGTGGGAAGGACCATTCACGGTCCAGGAGCGCCTAGGAACTGTTAACAATCTCATAGCCTCCCCGACCTCCAACATAAAGCCTAAGATATACCATGTTAATTCTCTTAAGCCCTTTTATTCCAAAGAATTAAACGTTTGCCAGTTTACAGCCCAGGAAACAGATGACGCGGAGTGGCCTGAAGGTGTCTACTACGAAGGAAAAAAGGATGGTGGCATAGAAGAGGTGAACCTCTCCACGACCCTTGGACGTCTGCAGCGACAGCAGATCAAGGAGCTGTGCACAAGCTTTGCACCAATTTTCTCAGCCACTCCAGGACGGACCGAACGGGCATACTACTCCGTTGACACAGGTAATGCTCACCCAATTAGAACCCCACCCTACCGGGAGTCACCTCATGCCAAAACTGCTATACAAAGGGAGATCCAGGACATGCTACAGATGGGTATAATCCGCCCCTCTAATAGTGCATGGACATCTCCAGTGGTTCTAGTTCCCAAACCAGATGGGGAAATACGCTTTTGCGTGGACTACCGTAAGCTAAATGCTGTAACTCGTCCTCATAACTATCCAATGCCACGCACAGATGAGCTATTGAAGAAATTGGGACATGCCCAATTCATCTCTACTTTAGACTTAACCAAGGGGTACTGGCAAGTACCACTAGATGAACCCACTAAGGAAAGGGCAGCCTTCGTCACCCAGGCAGGGGTGTATGAATTCAATGTACTCCCTTTCAGGTTGCGAAATGCACCCGCCACCTTCCAAAGTCTTGTAGATGGTCTCCTAGCGGGATTGGGAGAATCTGCAGTTGCCTACCTCGATGATGTGGCCATTTTTTCTGATTCATGGGCAGAGCACCTGGAGCACCTGGAAAAAGTCTTCGAGCGCATCCAGCAGGCAGGACTAACTGTTAAGGCTAAAAAGTGTCAAATAGGCCAAAACAGAGTGACTTACCTGGGGCACCAGGTGGGTCGAGGAACTATAAATCCCCTACAGGCCAAAGTGGATGCTATCCAAAAGTGGCCGGTTCCAAAGTCTAAGAAACAGGTCCAATCCTTCTTAGGCTTGGCTGGATATTATAGGTGATTTGTACCCCACTACAGCCAAATCGCCGTCCCGCTGACAGACCTAACCAGAAAGAAACAGCCAAATGCAGTTCAGTGGACTGATGAGTGTCAAAAGGCCTTTAACCAGCTTAAGGCAACACTCATGTCTGACCCTGTGCTAAGGGCCCCAGACTTTGACAAACCGTTCCTAGTAACCACAGATGTGTCCGAGCGAGGCGTGGGAGCAGTTTTAATGCAGGAAGGACCGGATCAAGAATTCCATCCTGTCGTGTTTCTCAGCAAGAAACCGTCTGAGAGGGAAAGCCACTGGTCAATCAGCGAAAAGGAATGCTACGCCATTGTGTATGCGCTGGAAAAGCTACACCCATATGTTTGGGGACGGCGTTTCCAACTACAAACAGACCATGCTGCGCTACAGTGGCTTCATACCGCCAAGGGAAATAACAAAAAACTTCTTCGGTGGAGTTTAGCTCTCCAAGATTTTGATTTTGAAATACAACACATTTCGGGAGCTTCTAAGAAAGTGGCTGATGCACTCTCCCGGGAAAGTTTCCCAGAGTTAACTGGTTAACAATTGTTCTTGGAATGAAACATATTGTTAGTTTTTATATAATCAGTAGTATGTCTAAAGGTACATGTGTCTTATTAACTCTGTTTTCTCCTAGAACTCCAGGAAGAAATCACAGCCAGTGTAGAACCGAATGTCCAATACTATCTGTGATTTGGGGGGCGTGTCATAACTATAAAGGGAAGGGTAACAGCTGTCCTGTGTACAGTACTATAAAATCCCTCCTGGCCAGAGGCTCCAAAATCCTTTTTCCTGTAAAGGGTTAAGAAGCTCAGGTAACCTGGCTGGCATCTGACCTAAAGGACCAATAAGGGGACAAGATACTTTCAAATCTTTGGGGGGGGGGGGGAGGCTTTTGTTTGTGTGCTTTGTTTGGGAGTGCGTTCCCTCTCTTGGGACTGAGAGGGACCAGACATCAATCCAGGTTCTCCACATCTTTCTAAACAAGTCTCTCCTATTTCAAACTTGTAAGTAAAAAGCCAGGCAAGGCGTCTTAGTTTTACTTTGTTTTCTCAACTTGTAAATGTACCTTTTACTAGAGTGTTTATCTTTGTTTGCTGTACTTTGAACCTAAGACTAGAGGGGAGTCCTCTGAGCTCTTTAAGTTTGATTACCCTGTAAAGTTATTTTCCATACTGATTTTACAGAGATGATTTTTACCTTTTTCTTTAATTAAAAGCCTTCTTTTTAAGAACCTGATTGATTTTTCCTTGTTTTAAGATCCAAGGGGTTTGGATCTTGATTTACCAGGAGTTGGTGGGAGGAAGGAGGGGAATGGTTAATTTCTCCTTGTTTTAGATCCAAGGGGGTTGGATCTGTATTCACCAGGAGTTGGTGGGAAGAAGGAGGGGAATGGTTAATTTCTCCTTGTTTTAAGATCCAAGGGGTTTGGATCTGTATTCACCAGGGAATTGGTGAAAGGTTTCTCAAGGCTTCCCAGGGAGGGAATCCATTGGGATGGTGGCAGCGGACCAGACTTAAGCTGGTACTTAAGCTTAGAAGTTTTCATGCAGGCCCCTACATTTGTACCCTAAAGTTCAAAGTAGGGATACAGCCTTGACAGAAGGTATCAGAAGGAGTCTTTATTTCCCCTCTGTGATTTCAGAATGCACAAATCTAATTTCCCCTTCTTCCTGTAAAAAACAAACAAACTTGCATTGACTTTTTTTTTTTTTAAGTGAACCTTTGGCATTCTTCCTTACGTTGTTTCGGTATTTCTATATGTTCGTGTTCCTGTTTTCTTGTTTCAGACTATATCAGCATCTTGCATAAAGTTTTGTTATTTGCAAATGATTGGATCACTGATTTATCTCAGTAATACAAAACAAGCAAAGTCATTTATGTAATGCAAAAATCACTCTTCAATTTTGAAGTAGAAAAATAAAGAATAAAAATTATAAGGACAGCTACTGAAACAATTTAAAAGTGGATAGTCTGGTTATAGCCTGTCAAAATATTTATTCTTACTAGGGCCACATATTGCCACCTGTAGTCATGTCTTGGGAGTACCTTGCTCCACAAGTAAAACTATTGAAATCAATGGAACTGCTTTCAGTGGATCAAATTGTGGCATGACTTGTGCGGTCATGCAAGGAAGTAAGGGGGCTTACAGATTGTGAGTAGCAGTTCAGTAAGGCGAATGGCCTCTGCAGGAATGCTACATCCTCCCCTTGTATAGGTGAGTGGAGCAGGTCAGGGTGGCTGTCTCTGGGTGCCACGGGAAGAATGCTGTGTCAGGTATAAACCTGGTGCCAGCATTACCCATGAGACCAAGGCAGTTTATGAGTTTGATTCACAGTCTGCCTTCCAGTAAACTCCAGGGGCAGCACAACTATGTGTTGTCCTCGACTCAAAGGTCATGGCATTTAAGTCCATAGTAAGGTATTGTTCAGGGTGAGAGAAGAGTAGCAAAATCTGGCCTTTATTAAAAGATATTTGTCTAATCTAAAATAAAAGGATTACAACAAATAATTGAAGTTTTTCTTTAAAGCTTTTGTCTCTTGAATTTGATGGATTATATTAGATTTGTTCAAAATTCTATTTTTTGCCGCTAATGTTGTTGTAAAGCGGACTCAAGACTTCTAGGCATGTGTTCACCAAACAGTGCACATATGCTCACCCTTATTGTAGTGCTTGTGCTGTTTACTATGCAACTTCTAGTAAAATGATAGATTTATTTTTTATAATATAACTTTTAGTTATAATGATAATTAATGTTTATTTAGCATGTTACATTTTCAAAGTGCTGTACAAACATTAATTAATGACTGATAATGAATGGGTGTGGGGAAAATATTTGCATAACATCTTGAAAATAAACAGTTCATCATGGAACTATCAAGAAAGTTAGGTACATTTTTCTGCTTAGCACTTTTGTTTATGTCCCTTTGTAACGAACTTCTTATGAGGAATACTATTGGAATCTATATATAATTACACATACAACCCATTACATTAAAGGAAGTTTCTTAAATTTGCAAAGATAAGCACTCAGAAGTTAGAAAATGCCAAAATTAAGGTTTCCTGCAAAACCTTAATTTGGCCTTCTTGTGTGTATAAATTATAGTTAAGGTTAAGATTTTGTCATGGTTATTTTTAGTAAAAGGTCATGGGCACTAAACAAAAATTCCTGAGAGCCATGACTGTCTGTGACTTTTACTAAAAATAACCAAGCGGGGAGGAGTCGGGGGAGAAGTGACAGCTGGAGCTCCATTGAGGGGACTGAGAGCCTGTGCCCTGCCGCGAGAGGTGGGTGGACTGACAGCCTGAGCCCCATCACCATGGGGTGGGCACACGCCCAGTGGCATCCACAAGGGGGCACGCACAGCCACGGCGGGGGGCATCCGGCCCTGGGTGCAGCCACGGCGGGGGGGGAGAACAGCCCCAGCCGTGTGCGGGGGGCACACAGCTCCGGCCACGGCGGAGGGTGGCACAGCCCCAGCTATAGCTACTGACAGCTGAAGCCAAAGAAGTCGTGGAGGTCTAGTAAAGTCACAGAATCCGTGACCTCCTTGACTAAATCATATCCTTAATTTATAGTACAGTCCTTAATTTCATGATCACATATATTATTTTTCCTCAGGACCCCCACCTCATTCAGTGCACAGGCTGTATGGTGCTCACTGAATGAGCAGCTATCAATTTTTTGTTTCTTCTTATTGTTTAGCATGTGGAACTATGCCTTGTTTTCTGTACCATTCAAACTTTACTTTGCAGACAGAATTATTAATTTCCTCATGGGCTTTTATTTGGTGCTCATCACTATCTAATATATGAGTTCTTCACAGTTTATCTTCGCAATGACTCTGTGAGGAAAGGGGGTTGTCATAGTCCCCGTTTTACAGATGGACTTGAGACATAGAATAAACTCAAACATTTTGAGTGTAGGTGCCCAGTTTGAGACACCTAGGACCTGAGTTTTTCAGAGTACTTAGCATAATATAGCACTTTATATGTTCAAAGCACAGCTCCCATTAACAGTTATGAATGCTCAACAGTTCTGCAAATCAGATCCCAGGGTATCAAGTCGAGACCCAGAAAATAAAGAACGTATACTTATGACCTGTGAAATTTTAGATTAGGTGACTTACCTAGCATCACACAGGAACTCTAGTGCAGTATTCAGTGTCTTAACAGTGAGGCTCTCCTTTCTTTTCCTGTAGTTCTCAGTCTTGTTCACTACACACCTTCCAAATTCTGACACAAATGGGACAAGAGTTCTACGGACAGCATTTTCCTTTATTACACAACCTTGATTCACCCCCAAAGCAGCATGTACACTGAATGAGGCGGAGTCCTGGGAAAAAATAATATGTATACATGTAATTAAGGACTGTATCATAATGCATACACACAGTGGAATATGTGCACAGGCATCCTTAATTATGGCAATTCCTAACTTTTGAATGCTTAACTTTGCAACCTTTTAACAGTTCTTTGTGTATAATTTCCTCGGTTTTAATAAAGCAAACTGAAGAAACAGAAATTTCATCATGTGGCATTATATTGACACCCACATGGTTCGTCAGCAAAGTCGGAACCTTTAGATCTACAGCACAGACCTCTGCCACTTGAGCTAATTGAATAACTGGTAGCAGTAGTAGGTTATGGTGCTCTATGTGGACCAGCACTAGAGGGGGATGAGATACGCACTTTGCTAATGGTTTTTACAGATATTTGTTAACAGCAGAGAAATGCTGAGGCTCAGAAATCTTGTGTTCCACTCAATGCATTGGAGGGGAGTGTTCCTTAGAGGGCACAGACACTCCTGCCCGTTTTCCACCAAGCTTGACTCCTTCTGCGCCATCCCCACCAATATGTCATGCTCCCAATCCTGTCTCTTCCCCACTCCTGCTTCCTTGTCACAGGACTGTTGTCTGTAACTACCTAGGCTTGGTCTACACTAAACCCCCAAATCGAACTAAGGTACGCAACTTCAGCTACGTGAATAATGTAGCTGAAGTCGACGTACCTTAGTTCGAACTTACTGCGGTCCAGACCCGGCAGGCAGGCTCCCCTGTCAACTCCGCGTACTCCTCGCGGCGAGCAGGATTACCGTAGTCGACGGGGAGCACTTCTGAGTTCGATTTATCGCGTCCAGACAAGATGCGATAAATCGAACCCAGAAGTTCGATTGCCTGCCGCCGAACCAGCGCGTAAGTATAGACAAGCCCCTAGACTCATTCCCCTTGCCCCTTATCTGTTCTGTCTCTCCATTCTAAGGGTCTTTGCCCTAGTCCCAGTTCTCCCCACCCTCACCCTGC
Source organism: Chrysemys picta bellii (assembly GCF_011386835.1). Taxonomy (NCBI): domain Eukaryota; kingdom Metazoa; phylum Chordata; order Testudines; family Emydidae; genus Chrysemys; species Chrysemys picta. The sequence continues at coordinate 75,361,911 of NC_088791.1, forward strand.
CCACAGGCACCGAGTCTCCTTGCTCAACTAGTTCCAATCTCCCTACTTCCCACTCCCTGTCACAGTTACCCCCTTCCCCACCAGTCCCAGTCTTTCCATACTCCCTATCCCAGTCTACTCTTTTTTCTCCCGCTTGGTCCAGCTTTTGTCCTCTCTACAGTCAAATCAAATGAGTTCCTACTCAACACTGCCTGGGTGCCAGCAAAGAAGTAATTGAGAGCACAAGAGAGAGAGGTTCCCTGCTGTCAGTTCCAGTGCCTTGCCTCACCCCAGAGCAGCTGAGAGAGGCCTTTACAGAGGAAGTCCTTCTGAGCCCCCATAACCCTAGACTGGAGCATGCTGTTGCTCTGTGGGGATGGCACATGCACAGTCTGATCATCACTAAAAGCTGTCAGAGGCTGGAGCATGCAAAGTGTAAATGGAATTTTTGGAGATTTTAACTGTTAAGCTGCAGGAAATCTCTACTGAGCATGTGCACATTGCGATTTTTTTCATAGGTTTGTAACTTGGGCAAATTTTTACTGGCACAGCCAAAGGCACATCCCTGACACAAAGGCTATCTAAAATTTGTAGTCCATAATCCAAAGCATGGGTGCTTATTTGAAGAAAAAGGTTGCCAGAATTTCTTAATATGAGCATGTCAATGCATTTTGCCCTAGCTCTGTTCTTGGAAATTGCTGCAATTTTTTCCAGCTGAAATGAAAATATATTCACCTGAGGTAGACACCTGGCACAGAAAATTTCAGCTGAAACGGTTAAAGTTTGGCAAAGTTATAAGGAACTGAAAATAGGGTCTTGTAATGAGAAGTGTCATGCAACTTTAATATGGTGCTAGCACCCCTGCCTATTATCCATTATTTGCACATCCAGCATGAGGTGTGCTAGCAAAGGTAAGTAGAAAAAATGGCACAGCACCTACATACTCTATGCCGGGGTCGGCAACGTTCGGCACGCGGCTCGCCAGGATAAGCACCCTGGCGGGCCGGGCCAGTTTATTTACCTGCTGACGCGGCAGGTTCGGCCGATCGTGGCCCCCACTGGCCGCGGTTCGCCGTCCCGGGCCAATGGGGGTGGCGGGAAGCCGCGGCCAGCACATCCCTTGGCCCGCGCCGCTTCCCGCCGCCCCCATTGGCCCGGGACGGCGAACCGCGGCCAGTGGAGGCCGCGATCGGCCGAACCTGCCGCGTCAGCAGGTAAATAAACTGGCCCGGCCCGCCAGGGTGCTTACCCTGGCGAGCCGCGTGCCGAACGTTGCCGACCCCTGCTCTATGCCTTTCTCTTACAATGAGAAGACGACTGCTGATATCACAGGGCGTGGATCAGAGCCCAAATGGAGTCTTCACATACACCCTTATTTGGACTATGATCTGAAGTTCATTCATTTAAGTAGAGAGTTTTATTACCATTAAAATAAATAAAAGACAATAGCTACTACAAGCTCTAGAGATCCCTTTCATATTCTCTTTTCTGTATTTCGCTGTATAAATTATCTTGGGAAAATATAGAAAACAGTATGAAAAGGACTCTCTAGAGCTTTTAGTAGCTATTTTTTTAATGGTAGTAAAATTCTTTAGGACCTAGAACAATGGTAGCAGAGTACTTTTATTTTAAAAATTAGAATTTTAATGGCCATAAATAACTTTTCCTAATGTAAGAGTTGTTTTTTACTGCACAGAAAACCTGAGAGTAACAGCATTCGGATTCTCAATATGTTGGCTGATAGAGTCCTGGAGGTGAAGATTTTTTTAAGGTAAAAGAGGGACAACTCATAGGGCAGATCATTGCAGGCTGATATTCAGAGCGATGATTGTTATATCATGAAGGAAGCTTGTTGTCTGTCTTCTTTGCAAGATGTACTGTTTCTAGACATTGACCACTATGAACAACTTTTATAGTTTGTTATTATTACAATTATTTGTATTATCGTGGCGCTTTGAGCAGGGGGGTTGAACTAGATGACCTCCTGAGGTCTCTTCCAACCCTGATATTCTATGATTCTATGACCAGTATCTCATTGTGCTAGGCGATGTGCAAACACAGAACAAAAAGTGAGAGATTGCCTGTGTTCTGTTTGTTGTTTAAATATAATTTAACTTCTTTTTTTAAAGGTTAATTTGAAGCCTACAGTATTTTCTAATTCAGTGTCAGTTATTATTTCCAGGTCGTGTTTTAAAATCATTTGAAAATTTGCCACCTTTTCAGCCCTCCTTTGAATGAGTTAGATGTTGCCAACAAACAAAATGTTTTGTTCGGGTGCATTGACAATTGGGAACCTAAGTTAGAATCATACCTAGAGTTTGGGGTGAATGTATTTCTTACTGGAAATTCAGAGTTATAGAGCAGCTGAGAAAGTTTATAAATGTAATGATTGTAAGTCTGTACAGTTTGTAAATTTAATGATTATATTTCTTCACTGATATTAAAATGTTGTCTCTGGGAATCGACTTGGGAAGAAAAAAATTAATTAGGGTTCAGAGTCCAGTAATACACAGTGCTGAGAGAGAAAGAGAGAGAGGGCATTCATAGCAGGCAAGAGATTAAACAAGAGAGCAGGGATGACACTTTAGCCAAATTCTTCTGTCTTTGAAGTAGCTCTGCCGCAGTGAGTGGATTTACCCCAGATTTATATTAGTGTAACTGAGTGCAGAATTTGGCCTAAATTCTGTAAGGAAAATTTAAATGTGAAGAAATATAATGAGTTGTCCAGTTCTAAAGAGCAAAATATTAATAATCTTTTGTACTTTTTGTTTATTGTTTATTGTTCTCCAGTCAAGAGTAGAAGAGCAATTTCATTGTTAATTATTGTTAACATGTAATTTTTCCCTCCACTTTCCACACAGATAACTGCAAGTTTTCCAACGTGTTCTGTGAAAATTCTCAGAAGCTGGTCAACGTGCAGTTCTTTGCTCTCGCTGCTAAATACCATTCCTTGCCAAGCCTTGAAGTGTGTACCCCATTAGACCAGATGCTTGGAGCACTGAGTGGAAAGCAACATGAGAGATGTGGTATATTGGAATTTATTTTATCTTACAAAAATTCTCAGCAGGCGCTGTGGTTTAGATTAGATGAGTCTCTTGCTTTACTGCTCAATTTACTTTTATTATTAGCTATTTACTCCAGTGCACAGATTTATATGATTTTTTTCACCCTGAAATTTGAATAAAAGGCGTCACTGCACTCCCATGCCTGTAGATGTTTTTAAGACTGAGCCTTAGAAGGGGCTAGCTAGGAAGGCAGACAGAAGGGAATTAGTCACGGTTCAGTACTTAGGCAGATATCTAGTTCTATTCCCTTATTGTTTCTCCCTGAGGAGAGTAAGTTTTGATTGGTTTCAGAGTAGCAGCCGTGTTAGTCTGTATCCGCAAAAAGAACAGGAATACTTGTGGCACCTTAGAGACTAACAAATTTATTAGAGCATAAGCTTTCGTGGACTACAGCCCACTTCTTCGGATGCATATAGAATGTATATGCATCTGAAGAAGTGGGCTGTAGTCCACGAAAGCTTATGCTCCAATAAATTTGTTAGTCTCTAAGGTGCCACAAGTACTCCTGTTCTTTTTAAGTTTTGATTGGTATTTTTGGTCTTGTTAAAGACTTCACTAGGATGGCTTTCAGCTGTATCACCTCAAGCTGTTATCTCGTCTCCTATCTGAAGAAGTAGACAAGGACCTTGAATTTTCATCAAATCAATGGGATTACACATGGTTACAGGGATTCACCTTAGCAGATACTGATGGGTCTAGGTCTGTATTCAAATAAGAGACTTATACAGAAAACCCAGAAGGTGCAGACAATGGTGCATGTGAATAGATTTTTTGAGTCTGGAACTGTGTCGTCTTAAGTGTTTGTATAGCCCCTACCGTAGTAGGGCCATTTGGGAATTAAAAAAAAAATTAAGTGATTTAAGATCCCTTTACAGCATGCCCAGTAGACATCTGCTAAGACTTTTTAGCACTCCTTAATATAGTCTTGCTCATTTTGGAACTTCATATATAGTGTGGGAAAATCGCACATTCTCCTTGCCCTCCCTGACAAACGTGGGACCACTATGACAGTTTACACGAGAAAGAATGTAAGTGCCTGTTGGACTTTCTCCCTTGATTAACTGAGCCCATGCTGGGCACTCAACCACATATTCCTGTGGCAAAGAAGCTTTTACTTTAAAATTTCATTTGAGCATGTATGTTCTGAGGCATTCTGCGCAACTACTTTGTGGTGGCCCAGGAACATCAGACATATAGGAACAGTCTATATCTACAAATAAAATATGTGCTTAAAGTTAACAGTGTGAGTAGTCAGATTAGTTTTCATGTGACTACTACTGCACCTTAAAGTTAGGCACATCTTAAGTGTATCAGAGCTTAACATAACTTGAAAACATGGTATTACTCTTGTGCTCAAAGTTAAGCACATGGTTAAGTGCGTTGCTGGATTGGAGCCTTAAAGACAGGATTGACACCACAAAAGGAACTGATCTTCCTTATTCCCCATTTCTTTACTTGGGCTAGAGTCTGATCTCAGGTGCGCTGGTATAAATCTGGAGTCTGTCCATTAACTGCAGTTATTTATATTGAATTAAAGCGGCATGAAAGGTGCACTGGAGTTTGCACCGGATTGATCTTGTTTTAACAGATCATAAATTGTCCTTTCTTCTTTACTTGCCTTTCACCCCAATCATTTTCAAGTGCACTATCCATTCCCTCCCGAAGGCTCACAATTTTGGCATTGTGTTTGACACTTCTCATTAACTGCTCACATCCAGGCTCTCAGTGCTCTCCTACCTTTGTTTTCTAATTTGCATCACTCTGTACATTGTATTTAAACTCTGAAGTCCCTTCTTCTTCACCATCTTAATAATGGGGGTTGGCTATTTATTCCATTTACTGCTGTGATCTTTTCTGTCCGACTTCTCTGTCTTTCATCTCTCCAGACTATCCAAAACGTTACAGCTAAAATCATCTTCCTCTTCTGGTGCTATGACCATGTCAGTCCCCCTCCCTGACTACCTTCACTAGCTTCTCTTCCTTCTTGCATCCAACTGAAGCCCTTTGTCCTTGTCTTTCTGGTTGTATATGTACAGCTCTTATTTTGCTTGCATCTTTGCTCTTTTTTCCTTTTCCATGCTCTCTCAGGCCCTGCACTATGCTTAATTCTCTCTAATTAATGTATTTTTCCCCTGCTTCTCCCACTCTTGACTTTGTATCCTTTTTTTGCCGCTGTCCCCAGCATTTGGATCAGCTTCCCCCCCGCCATATATCAAGCGTCTTTCTTCCTTATGTCTGTACAGAACTGAACATCTACATTAAAGGATAGAGACCAAATAATTGTTTTCTATACACTGTAAATGAGCTCTGTGATTGTAATATAGTAATTGTAGTCCTGTGCTTTATTGCAATATAGGAAATATTACAAATATTTCATGTATTGAACTATTTTACTATTATTTGAGTCCTTTGTATAGAGTTGCCCACAAGTCAATGAAGACTCCTTAATCTAAATGAATTGCCTGGCAGTCATCTGGTTGAGGCAAAGTACCAAGCTTCAGATTTGTAATATGGGACTTTTTGTGTGAAAACTGGGATCTTTAATCTTCTTTTAGACTTTCCTGGACTCATTCCTGTATTTCAGGAAAGATGCACATTTGCTATTCTATGTGAAATGTTCAGGAACAAATTGGAATCTTTAAAGAGGGCTTTACATACAAAGGAAAAATGTCAATTATATTATGCAAAATTATTTTTTAGCATGATTCCATTTATTGTTCCAGTATCTTTTGTAATGTTCCTTGTCATAAGAAAAAGATGTTTGAGAGACACAAACACCTCCAGAGTTCTCAAACCTGTGAAATAATTTTAAAACTTTGTAATATGAATGCACATAATAGTAACAACTTTTAGGGTGGGTTGTTTGAAAAGGAGCACACCAGATCATTAAAGTGCTTTTGAAAATCCCATCCTTAAATCTTTAATAGGGCTTAAAAATTATAGTGCGGACAGGGCCATTTAGAGTGTAATTCTGAATCCAGGTCTTAGCCTCGTGCTTCCTGGCATAGCTTATTGTGAGCCATATCAGATCTCCAGCTTCCCTGACCTAAGGGTATGGAATGTAAAAGATCCTGGTCCAGAGAGGGGATTTGGAACAGGGGAATTCCTCTTGGTAGTAGATTAGGGTCTGAATGTAGGAAGGGAGGCATGCCGGAGAAATGGACCCAGAGCCGTCATTTTACCCTCCACAAATTAATGCTGCCCTAGTCAGTATAAATTTACCCACTTTTCTCCTCCATGCTTTGATCTCCACAAAACCCATCTTTAGCAGAGGTTCTGGTTCATCAGCCAACACAGCAGGGAATTCCACCATCAACCTGGCTCCTGCAGAAGCTGTGCTGACCAAGAGTAGAAGCTGGTATACAGGCACATGGCCTCTGTGTAGATGGACCTAGCCTGTTTGGATCCTGAAGTTCCTTTAGGAACATAGACATCTACTGGTTGCAAGAGTCAAACCCTCGGCATTTTCCACAGGAGGTGAGGGCGTACAAATCCTTCCCCCTATCAGAACAGTGCCCAGGAAACTCTTTAAGGAGAACTTTACAAAATGTCCTATCTTAAACATGCAATTCAGTTGACCTATATGAGGAATAATATATGTCTGTTAATTACTGAGGTAGGAGTTGTAGATGTATATTGCATTGTACAATTAGTGCCGTTTTCCAAACAAATAACAGCTCCTTACACCCAAAGAGCTTACAGTCTAGAGCAGGGGTGGGCAAACTACAGCCCGCGGACCGCATCTGGCCCACGGGACCATCCTGCCTGGCCCCTGAGCTCCTGGCCCGGGAGGCTAGCCCCTGGCCCCTCCCCCGCTGTTCCCCCTCGCCCGAAGCCTCAGCTCGCTCGCTCCGCCGCCGGCGCAATGCTCTCAGCAGCGGGGCTGTGAGCTCCTGGGGCAGCGCAGCCATAGAGCCAGGCCTGACCCAGTCTTTGGCCTGTTCTACACTACGAGTTTAGGTCGACTTTAGCAGCGTTAAATCGAATTAAGCCTGGACACGTTCACACAACGAAGCCCTTTCTTTCGACATAAAGGGCCCTTTAAACCGGTTTCTTTACATCACCTCCGACGAGGGGATTAGTGATAAAATCGGCCTTTGCGGAATTGGGGTAGTGTGGACGGAATTCGACGTTATTGGCCTCCGGGAGGTATCCCACAGTGCTTCATTGTGACCGCTCTGGACAGCACTCTCAACTCAGATGCACTGACCAGGTAGACAGGAAAAGCCCTGCGAACGTTTGAATTTCATTTCCTGTTTGCCCAGCGTGGAGAGCACAGGTGACCACTCACAGGTAACCGTGATGGAGTCCCAGGATAGCAAAAGAGCTCCAGCATGGACCGAACTGGAGGTACGGGATCTGCTCGCCATATGGGGAGATGAATCAGTGCTAGCTGAACTCGGTAGCAGTAAAAGAAATGGCAAAGTATTAGAAAAGGTCTCCAAGGCCATGAAGGACAGAGGCCATAACAGGGACGCACAGCAGTGCCGCGTGAAAATTAAGGCGCTACGGCAAGCCTACCACAAAGCCAGAGAAGCAAACGGAAGGTACGGGGCAGAGCCGCAAACTTGCCACTTCTACGCGGAGCTGCATGCCATTCTAGGGGGTGCAGCCACCACTACCCCAAACGTGTGCTATGACTCCCTCACTGGAGAAACACACAGGGAAGAGGGTTCGGGGAACGAGGAAGATGAGGATGGAGGTAATGTAGGTAGCTCACAGCAGCAAGGAAGCGGAGAAACCGGTTTCCCCAACAGCCAGGATATGTTTGTCACCCTGGACCTGGAACCAGTAACCCCTGAACTCACCCAAGACCCTGAGGGCACACAGGGGACCTCTGGTGAATGTACCTTTGTAAATATTACACATGGTTTAAAAGCAAGCGTGTTTAATGATTAATTTGCCCTGGCAATCGCGGCCAGTACAGCTACTGGAAAAGTCTGTTAACGTGTATGGGGATGGAGCGGAAATCCTTCAGGGACATCTCCAGAAAGCTCTCCTTCATGTACTCCCAAAGCCTTTGCAAAAGGTTTCTGGGGAGGGCTGCCTTATCCCGTCCGCCATGGTAGGACACTTTACCACGCTAGGCCAGTAGCACGTAGTCTGGAATCATTGCATAACAAAGCATTGTAGCGTATGGTCCCGGTGTTTGCTGGCATGCAGACAACATCCATTCCTTATCGCTCTTTGTTATCCTCAGGAGAGTGGTATCATTCACGGTCACCTGGTTGAAATGGGGTGATTTTATTAAGGGGACATTCAGAGGTGCCCGTTCCTGCTCTGCTGAACAGAAATGTTCCCCGCTGTTAGCCACGCGGTAGGGGGAGGGGTGAAGTGATCATCCCAGAGAATTGGGTGGGGGTGGGAGGGGGGTTAGTTGGGTTTGTGCTGCATGTTAACCCAGAAACCGCAGCCCCTCCTTTTACATTGCAAACCCATTTTAAATGGCCAACCCAATTCATCCTTGATATGGGAAATGAGGGCGCTGCTGTTTGAAACCATTCCCACATGTTAAGAAGGTTAAAAAAGCCAAAAGACTGTGGCTTACCATGGCTTCCTGCAAGCCGAAATCTGTTACCTGGCACTGTGTGAGTGATCTCTCACACGAAACCGGCAGGCCCTCACTATAAGAGGAAAAATGCGACCTTGTAACGAAAGAGTGTACCCATTGTTCTCTAAAATGTGTCTTTTTTAACCACCTCTCCCTTCTCCTCCACCAGCTGCAAATGTTTCTCCTTCACAGAGGCTAGTGAACATTAGAAAGAGAAAACGGAGGATGTGGGACGGTGTGTTCGCGGAGCTCCAGATGTCCTCCCACGCTGAAAGAGCACAGCAGAATGCATGGAGGCAGTCAATGTTAGACATCAGAAAAGCACAATATGAACGAGAGGAGAGGTGGCGGGCTGAATCGCGGGATGAACAAAGCAAGTTGCGGGCTGAAGATGATAGGTGGCGTCAGCTTGCAGACAGAAGGCAAGAGTTGATGCTCCGGCTGCTGGAGCATCAAACTGATATGCTCCAGCGTATGGTTGAGCTGCAGGAAAGGCAGCAGGAGCAGAGACCGCCGCTACAGCCCCTGTTTAACCAACAGCCCTCCTCCCCAAGTTCCATAGCCTCCTCACCCAGACGCCCAAGAACGCGGTGGGGGGGCCTCCGGCCACCCAGTCACTCCACCCCAGATGATTGCCAGAACATCAGAAGGCTGGCCTTCAATAAGAGTTAAAGTTTTAAAATACAGTGTGTCCTTTTCCTTCCCTCCTCCCCTACCCATCCCGGGCTACCTTGGCAATTATCCCCCTAGTTGTGTGATGAATTAATAAAGAATGCATGAATGTGAAATAACAGTGACTTTATTGCCTCTGCAAGCGGTGCTCGAAGTGGGGAGGGGAGGGTGGGGTGGTTGGTTTACAGGGAAGTAGAGTGAACCGGGTAGGGGGGGCGGAGGGTTCATCAAGGAGAAACAAACAGAAGTTTCACACTGTAGCCTGGCCAGTCACAAAACTCGTTTTCAAAGCTTCTCTGATGCGCACCGCGCCCTGCTGTGCTCCCCTAACCGCCCTGGTGTCTGGCTGCGCGTAATCAGCGGCCAGGTGATTTGCCTCAACCTCCCACCCTGCCATAAATGTCTCCCCCTTACTCTCACAGATATTGTGGAGCGCACAGCAAGCAGCAATAACAATGGGGATATTCTTTTCGCTGAGGTCTGAGCGAATCAGTAAGCTGCGCCAGCACGCTTTTAAAAGTCCAAATGCACATTCCACCACCATTCAGCACTTGCTCAGCCTGTAGTTGAACAGGTCCTGTCTCCTGTCCAGGCTTCCTGTGTACGGCTTCATGAGCCACGGCATTAAGGGGTAGGCTGGGTCCCCAAGGATCACGATAGGCATTTCAGCATCCACAACGGTTACTTTCTGGTCTGGGAAGAAAATCCCTTCCTCCAGCTTTCGAAACAGAGCAGAGTGCCTGAAGACGCGAGCATCATGTACCTTTCCCGGCCATCCCACGTTGATGTTGGTGAAACGTCCCTTGTGATCCACCAGGGCTTGCAGCAGCATTGAAAAGTACCCCTTGCGGTTTATGTACTCAGTGGCTTGGTGCTCCGGTGCCAAGATAGGGATATGGGTTCCATCTATGGCCCCACCACAGTTTGGGAATCCCATTTCAGCAAAACCATCCACTATTGCCTGCACGTTGCCCAGAGTCACTACCCTTGATATCACCAGGTCTTTCATTGCGCTGGCAACTTGGATCACAGCAGCCCCCACAGTAGATTTGCCCACTCCAAATTGATTCCCGACTGACCGGTAGCTGTCTGGCGTTGCAGGCTTCCACAGGGCTATCGCCACTCGCTTCTCAACTGTGAGGGCTGCTCTCATCCTGGTATTCTGGCGCTTCAGGGCAGGGGAAAGCAAGTCACAAAGTTCCATGAAAGTGCCCTTACGCATGCGAAACTTTCGCAGCCACTGCGAATCGTCCCACACCTGCAGCACGATGCAGTCCCACCAGGCTGTGCTTGTTTCCCGTGCCCAGAATCGGCATTCCACGGCATGAACCTGCCCCAGTAACACCATGATTTCCACATTGCTGGGGCCTGTGCCTTGTGAGAGGTCTATGTCCATATCAATTTCCTCATCACTCTCGTCGCCGCACTGCAATCGCCTCCTTGGTTGGTCTGGGTTTCGCTTTGGCATGTCGTGGCTCTGCATACACTCCAGGACAATGCGCGTGGTGTTCATAGTGCTCATAATTGCCGCGGTGATCTGAGCGGGCTCCATGATCCCAGTGCTAGCTATGGCACCTGGTCTGAAAAAAGGCACGAAACTAGTATCTGACGGACCAGGGGAAGGAGGGAGGGAGGGAGGGCCGAGTGACGACATGGCGTACAGGTACAGGGAATTAAAATCAAGAAAGGTGGCTGTGCATCAGGGAGAAACACAAACAACTGTGACACGGAATGGTCCCCCCAAAGATTAAACTGAAAACCCTGGGTTTAGCAGGCCGTTGATTTCACAGAGGGAGGGGAAGCAAATGAATACAGAACAAATCTATTTTTTACATCTTAAGCTGGCAGCCGACGGTGCAGCATGACTGATAGCCACTGCAGTACGACGACGATGGATATAAATCGTAATATGCCATCTTCTACGAAAAGGCAAGGGGCTACTGCTGTGTAGCAATGCAGCCCCACGTCTGCCAGCACCCAGATCTCCCTGGGCCTCTTCTGGGTGCTTAGCAGACAATACTGGGCAATTGGCAGAAAATAGCATACTACGACTGATAGCCATCATCATCGAGACAGTTGCATGTCGGCCCAGGTGCCCATGATTGACAGCCACTGCAGTACGATGACGACGGATACCAGTCGTAATATACCATCTTCTACCAAAAGGCAAGGGGCTGGTGCAATGCAGCCCTACGGCTGCCAGCCCCACGGCTACCAGTCATGCTGCACCGTCTACCGCTAAAAGGCAGTTAGCTGCTACTGCTGTGTAGCAATGCAGTACCACGTCTGCCGGCACCCAGATGACATATGGTGACGGTGAGCTGATCTGAGCGGGCTCCATCCTTGCCGTGGTATGTTGTCTGCACAGGTAACCCAGGTAAAAAGGCGCGAATCTATTGTCTGCCGGTGCTTTGACGGAGGGGGAGGGGCCTGACGACATGTACCCAGAACCCCCCGCGACACTGTTTTGCATCATTCAGGCATTGGGATCTCAACCCAGAATTCCAATGGGCGGCGGAGACTGCGGGAACTGTGGGATAGCTACCCATAGTGCAATGCTCCGGAAGTAGACGCTAGCCTCGGTACTGTGGATGCGGTCCGCCGACTAGAGCACTTAGAGCATTTTATGTGGGGACACACACAATCGGCTGTATACAACCGATTTCTATAAAACCAGCTTCTATAAATTCAACCTAATTTCGTAGTGTAGACATACCCTTTGTGGTGTGTGGTGACGGCGGCAGCGTGGCCCGGCTCCAGCCGGGCAGTGCGGCTGTAGCGCCGCCAGCCACCGGTGCTCCAGGCAGCTTGGTAAGGGAGCAGGGAGCGGAGCAGGGTTGGATAGAGGGCAGGGGAGTTCGGGGGGTGGTGGTCAGGGGGCGGGGGTGTGGATGGTGGTCGGGGGAGAAACAGGGAGTTGAATAGGGGCAGGGTTCCAGAGGGCAGTCAGGAAGGGACGGGGGTGTTGGATGGGGCGGCAGGGGGCAGTCAGGAGTAGGGGTTCCAGGGGCAGCCAGGGGACAGGGAGAAGGGGTGGTTGGATGGGGCTGGGGTCCCGGGGGGGGCGGTCAGGAATGAGAGGAGGAATTGGATGGGGCGTCGGAGGTCCGGGGCAGTCAGGGGACAGGGAGCGGGTGTGTGTGGATGGGGCAGGGGTCCCAGAGGGGCCGTCAGGGAACAGGGGTGGTTGGATGGGGCAGGAGTCCCGGGGGGCGGGGGAGCGGGACAGATAGGAGGTGGGGGCCGGGCCATGAACCCTCTCCTGACTGGCCCTCTATACAATTTACAAAACTCGATGCACCCCTCAGGCCAAAAAGTTTGCCCGCCCCTGGTCTAGAGGTAAGGCAGATACAATTCAGTTCAAAATAAGACAAATCACACTTAGCCTGTTGTTAGCATGTTATAGGAAGAATGTTTCAGAGAATAAATGAGTCTTAGTTTTTTTCAGGAAGGGGGTTCTTTGTTTCTAACATTCCTAATTTTTGCTTGAGTCAGTTATTACTCACATTTTAAAGAGAGACTAAAAGCATAGCAGCTTAAATTAGGTGAGTAATTATGAGCAAGATCTTGAGGTAACAGCACAGTTTAAAACACTTTTGCAATGTTTTGAAGAGAATTTTTTATTTTTTAAACTGGAAAATTCCCTGCAGATTTCCTCAAACTTTGCAGTTTTCCCCTGCACTATTCCACTGGCTCTAGCTGTAAGCTTTTTCATTAGACTGCAGTATATCCGTTATTATCACAGCATGTTTGAAAAGTGGAGAAAGTCCTTCAGTCACTATGATGATAAGCACTTTTTATATGCAGGTAAATGTGTAGGTAGAAAGAGACACTAATTTTGAGTCGGAACCTCGGCTGGTGTAAATCAGCATACATGCAGGATTTGTCTCTTTGCTTTCAAAAGTGTTTCTATTCAGTTTAAGCATTGGGGTCTCAGACTTTGCTCACTTAATATTTTAAACGCCCCCATCTGGGATTTGACATTTATGCTGAAGTGCATGGGGTAGTCTATGGTGTATATTGCATAACAATATTGCTGGTTTTGGACCAAGATTTGCCCAATATTTTCCTTATTCGGGCAAAACTTACATTTTTGTCAACAAAGGGTTTTATCTGAACAGGGAAATAGAATATATATTATTTTGGGAAAGTTGTCTTTGAAATGGGAAAAAGTTGTAAAAATCACAGAAATGAAGACCCTAATACTTTGGTATCTGTGATCCTCTGCACGCTCCCCTCTTCAGATCCTAACCTGTCTGAAGATACAGAAAAGCTGCGAGATCTCCTCTCTCAGCATAAGATTGCATCAGCATCATGCTCGTACGGGAGAAAAATCCTGAACTTCTCAATTGGAATGGTTACAATTTTGTTTTTTTAGGAGAATCTGGGCCTTAACAAGTATTTTTACATTTAATGAGAACCTTCAGAAGTCCTCAATAAAACAGTAAAAATGAAATGACAAACATTGGTTTCTCCCATATGCTTTTGTTTGTTAATTTTAAAGTTTATGATTTTCTTTTTTTTTTCATAGATTCTATATTACATTCAAAGTATTGTCATAATAGTTTGTTATACAGAACCAGATGTTTAAAAAGTGCAGAGATCCTATGGATATTTGAGAGAAGTGGGGAAAACTCTAGGATTCTCATGAACTCAGATCAATCTTCTATAAATAAGTAATGATTTGGGCATTGTTCCCAGCATGATCTGATTAAGGAATGAATGTAGTTATTGTCTGATGATCAGTTTCTGGACAAATTAAGAGAGTAATACAGGAAATGCAGGAAAGAGGAAGGTGTATTAATCTGACTAGTTATGCAGAAAAGTGTCTTTAACTGTTCTTTTTTCTGTTCAGTGAGTGTGCTCTCAGGGTTCAGTTCTGCATATCTTACTTCACAAGTATTTTATGTCTCAGTCTGTGTGACTCCACACAGACAAGTATCCAGGCCCACCAACAGAAATTCCGGGTGCCAGGGCCAGTGCCGTCCGTAGGGGGCCAAAGGCAGAAGTGACAAATCTGTCACTTCTGGGACCACCCATATTGGCCCGCGGGGCCCGAAGTGGTCTCGCGTGCCTAGGTGCCTTGCAGCCTGCCCAGGCCCCTGGGCAATTGCCCCATTTGCCCCCGCGGCTGTGGGCCTGCAAGTATCATTTCTTCCCCTCTATACATACAGCTATCTCCTGCAGAGTCTCTAAGTCCTTGGGTCTGGGAAGCAGGGATAAGCAGGTGCTGTGTGCCTGCTATTTATCCCATCCCCCAAGCAAATAGTCAGGGAGTGGGCCTTGGCTCCATCCCCTCAGGGCAGCTGAACCAGTGTGCGGGTAGTACTCTGTTGGTAAGGATCAGTAGTGGATTACTACCCCTTGCCACAAATGGGGAGCAGGTAAAGAATTGGAGAGAAATGGGGAGCAGGTAAAAAAGGAGTGAAATCAGGAAGGCCAAATGGGGAGCAGGTAAAAAAAGAGTGAAATCAGGAAGGCCAAATCACACTTGGAGTTGCAGCTAGCAAGGGATGTTAAGACTAAAAAGAAGGGTTTCTACAGGTATGTTAGCAAGAAGAAGGTCAGGGAAAGTGTTGGCCCCTTACTGAATGGGGGAGGCAAACTAGTGACAGAGGATGTGGAAAAAGCTAATGTACTCAATGCTTTTTTTTGCCTCTGTCTTCACGAACAAGGTCAGCTCCCAGACTACTGCACTGGACAGCACAGTATGGGGAGGAGGTGACCAGCCCTCTGTAGAGAAAGAAGTGGCTCAGGACTATTTAGAAAAGCTGGATGAGCACAAGTCCATGGGGCCGGATGCACTGCATCTGAGGGTGCTAGGAGTTGGCAGATGTGATTGCAGAGCCATTGGCCATTATCTTTGAAAACTCATGGCAATCGGGAGAGGTCCCGGATGACTGGAAAAAGGCTAATGTAGTGCCCATCTTTAAAAAAGAGGAGGATCTGGGAAACTACTGGCCAGTCAGCCTCACCTCAGTCCCTGGAGAAATCATGGAGCAGGTCCTCAAGGAATCAATTTTGAAGCACTTCGAGGAGAGAAAAGTGATCAGGAACAGTCAGCATGGATTCACCAAGGACAAGTCATGCCTGACTAACCTAATTGCCTTCTAAGATGAGATAACTGACTCTGTGGATGAGGGGAAAGCAGTGGACGTTATTCCTTGATTTTAGCAAAGCTTTTGATACGGTCTCCCATAGTATTCTTGCCAGCAAGTTAAAGAAGTATGGGCTGGATGAATGGACTATAAGGTGGATAGGAAGCTGGCTAGATCATTGGGCTCAACAGGTAGTGATCAATGGATCTATGTCTAGTTGGCAGCCGGTATCAAGCGGAGTGTCCGAAGGGTCGGTCCTGGGGCTGGTTTTGTTCAATATCTTCATTAATGATCTGGACGATGGCATGGATTGCACCCTCAGCATGTTTGCAGATGACACAAAACTTGGAGGAATGGTAGATATGTTGGAAGGTAGGGATAGGATACAGAGGGACCTAGACAAATTAGAGGATTGGGCCAAAAGAAATCTGATGAGGTTAAACAAGGACAAGTGCAGAGTCCTGCACATAGGACGGAAGAATCCCATGCACTGCTGCAGACTAGGGACCAAGTGGCTAGGCAGCAGTTCTGCAGAAAAGGACGTAGGGGTTACAGTGGACGAGAAACTGGATATGAGTCAACAGTGTGCCCTTGTTGCCAAGAAGGCTAACGGCATTTTGGGCTGTATAAGTAGGGGCATTGCCAGCAGATTGAGGGACGTGATCATTCTCCTCTATTCGGCATTGGTGAGGCCTCTGGAGTACTGTGTCCAGTTTTGGGCCCCACACTACAAGGAGGATGTGGAAAAATTGGAAAGAGGCCAGCAGAAGGCAACAAAAATGATTAGGGGCCTGGAGCACATGACTTATGAGGAGAGCCTGAGGGAACTGGGATTATTTAGTCTGCAGAAAAGAAGAATAAGGGGGGATTTGATAGCTGCTTTCAACTACCTGAAAGGGGGTTCCAAAGAAGGTGGATCTAGACTGTTCTCAGTGGAACCTGATGACAGAACAAGGAGTAATGGTCTCAAGTTGCAGTGGGGGAGGTTTAGGTTGGATATTAGGAAAAATAGGGAGGGTGGTGAAGCCCTGGAATGGGTTACCTAAGGAGGTGGTGGAATCTCCTTCCTTAGAGGTTTTTAAGGTCAGGCTTGACAAAGCCCTGGCTGGGATGATTTAGTTGGGGATTGGTCCTGCTTTGAGCGGGGGGTTGGACTAGATGACCTCCTGAGGTCCCTTCCAACCCTGATATTCTCTGATTCTATGAAATGTGCTTCTCTTGCCTCCCATTTCCTCAATATAATTGATGGTGTCTTGAAGTGTGTCTATTGTGAGATGATCAGCAAACATGCAGAATTAATAGAGTGATCATCATTTTAAAGTGCCAGAATCAGCAAACTGTGCTGTGAGAATGTTTCCCAACACTGCCTTTATGTGTCCTCTGAGTATAGGTAAATGTAGTTGTAGTAAAGTACATGAAAAAGAGCTAAACTAAATTCCTGTGGGGAAGAAGGAATAAGAGATCACATTTCGTAGTAGCAATTTTTTGTCATACTAGATATTTTATTCTGTGTTGTATTAGTATTGCTTACAATATTACTGGTATTGCTCTTATGTTGTTCAGTTTCACTAATTCATCTTTGATTCAGAAATATAATCATAATAGCATTCTTACAACTTCTTAGTGAAAACAGAACTGCTGCAGTCCAAACCACTGCTATATTCAGATGTAAACATTTTATATATATATATATATATGGATAGATGTTGATTTCATTTGAGGACTATGAAGGCCAGACAGTCTGAATTGTATTAATATTTCTGTTTTTCTGATCTCTCAGAAATCAAAACAGATGAGTTTATGAATGATAAGAAATCTCATGAAGTGGAGATGATGTCAGAATTGATAGATAGCATTGCAAATTTTTGTGGTATAAAGCAGGTAAGAATGTACTTATTTCAGTGTGTATTACCATATAATTTACAAATACTTGCCTTATCTTTTCTATCTTGTTCAAATCCTAGATTTTGATATATCCATAATGCAGATTTTATTTTTCATTTTAGTAATAGTGACTGAAGGGGAAACCTTAGAGCAAAGCTGAGGGGCTCTTTACCCACCCCGTTGTTAGCTTCAAGTAAATAACCTCTTCAGTCATTATTACAATTGTGAATCATGAAAAATAGTCATGATTTTGTATGCTGAGCAGTTAAAAGCTGCACTGTGTGTTGTCAGGCATTTAGTGTTCCTTGTACAATAGTTGTAAGACTAGAACAGTAACTAATAGGGAAGCAGAAATTCATTCTCTACATTCCATTAGGCTAATAAAAATAGCAAATAAAACAGAATACTGTATCTGACAAGTTTTAAATGTAAATATTTCTATTTTTGCACTAAAGAACTGGAATTTCCCCCTTCCCCCCCGTGCCATCCACCATGATACAAAACACTCATCTGGTGAGTGAGCCGCATTGGTCCAATTGTTCCTGGCTCCAGACTCATAAGCAGCAAGTCAAAGTGACTTCAGTCACTCCTCTACTCCCTGGTAGCAGTCTGGTTGTGATATAATGGACGGACGCTCAACAATTTCATATAGATGTTAAATAGTATGCAGCATATGTGCTTGTGGGACTCAATAGGTGAGGCAAAGGAGAAGTTGCCTACCACAGCTTTCTGGATACATTCTATGGGTATGTCTACACTTTGAGCTGGAGGTATAAATTCCAGCTTGAAGATACATACCCATGCTACCTTGATAAGAGCTAACATGCTAAAAATAAAGCTGTGGTGGGAGGGCTAGCTGCCCCAAGTAAATACCCATATGAGACGCTAGGAACATACTTGGGCAGCTAAACCTTCCCATTGCTTGCATTACCATTTACTACATTCTATTTTTAGTGTGCTGTCACAACCAGAACTAGCGTGGATATGTCTTGTCCAGCTTGAAATATAGATATATCCTGAGAGAAAAGATTGGAACCGCCTCAATCTAACCCTGATTCCTAGTGCAATTGGTGCAATCAGCTAGCACTCTGTCTTTATCTGATTGACAATTGACAATAAAAGATGCGTATTTTTAAACAGTGAGTATGTACATTTGTTGGTTTCAAGCATCTTTGGACAAATAATTGATTCTTTTGGTGGTTGTTTTGAAAAAAATAACTTATGACCATTTATTTTAATGAAAAACACTGCTATACAGTATGTCACTAAATATGAAATGCAGATGGCTTTATGTTAACTTTATTCCATCATTCAGTCATATGCTGTAACAGAATTTATTTGTTCAGTTACAAATCCCTAATATATGAAAAGAGCTTTCCAGTTACATTTTTTTTTAAATTCTCCTTTTTAGTTATTAAAAAGCAACCTCTTTTGTTTTAGTTACCTTTAAACTTTAAAAAATAATATGAATTGTAAAGTTTTAGGAGAGTTTTTTCCTTATTGATTTCTTTCAATCCTGCTGACAGAACAAAATATATATAACATTTAATTTAAAAATATAGAGCAATGAAAACACAACACATGTTTTACAACAGCACAGCTGTCCTCAGGGTGTTTCTTTCAGAAATTACAGATCACTGAAGGATTGAAAAGTGCCCTTAGCTTCACCTCCCGTACCTATGATGTATAATGGGTGGTAGAGGATATTGTTCTCTAGTGGTACTTTATTATGTATTATAACAAATAGTAAAATGGATATGAAGGCAGAAATGTTATGCTTATTGTAATCACTTTCAAGTTAACTGTTTGAGTTAAAACATTTTTTAAAAATGTTAAAGTTTTGTTACTTTAAAAAAATGTTTTCTACCTCATTTTTGTATTGTTCCTAATACGCACTGTTACTGAAAGATCATACAAATGGAATTTTATATAAAAGGTCTTTGTTTCATTCTGAAAATAAGCTAGTGTAATTCTTGTTTTCTTTTACACATATTCGTTAAATTTTCTTTGGAAGGTGCAGTATGCACAACAAATTCATTCAGTGTATGAAACAAATAAGATTTAATTCTGCATTCATTATGTATTTAATTCATGGCTTGTTGCTGGGAAATGCTCACAGTCTTCTGGAAAATGATGTCCACGCTTGTATTGGGCCAGGATCTATGTTTAAACATAATACTCAGCCCAATATGGACAGAGCTTTTATAGTTTATTATGTCACAGAAATTTCATTATAAAAGTTCATTCTTGGCATGTATATCATAGTATGTTGAGTATCTTTCCTTATATGGAATTACAGCAGGGATTAATTTAGTCCAGTATGTTTGTTTCAGCATATAATCACTGCCTATTTTTAAACCTATATTTTCTTTTCACTTTACAAAGACCACAAATGTTAAAAGTGTATGGTGTTTATCTGTATGTTTTTTTTCACTAGATAATAAATGAAAATATCTTGCCAAAAAAGTTGTACATCTCTACAGCCACTAGAGGTCATTATAATAGGTTTCTGAACAATTCACAATCTGAATGTATGTCCACTTAGTTCCTTTCATAGGAATAGTAATCCAAATGCTATATGAAGGTTGGGGTGTGGATAGAATCATGACACATTCGACATTACAATAATATCTATCTATCTTCGAATTCCATCCTGTCATTATTTCCTAACTAACTGGCAAAAACATTCCACATGTTCCTTTCTTGTCTTTCTTTTAGAGCTTTGTGGGAGGCATCTGGTGTGATGGTGGAGAGGGTGGCAAGTAAACTGTTTTTACAAAAATTACAGCCAAAGTCTGTCTCATCCCTCTTCCACCAAAAGTGTGTGTATACACATGTCACCCAAAGAATTTAAGGATTAAGTTGGAAAACAGAAAAAAAAAAAAAAACTGACAGAAAGCAACCGGGGGAAAAAACCATACTCTTAATCCTTGCATAATATCGCTGAGTCATAAATTCAGTCCATAATTAGTTTTTACCCCAATCATAAATACTCTCTGCTCTGTGTAGTCCCTTTCTTGACTTTTATCCAAAAATACCTTGGTTACTAATTCTCTGTCGGATTTCTTGGCTTGAATAAAATTTATAGCATCCTCAGGACTTCAAAAAAATAAAAGTGTCCTTTTCATTCCAGCCTTGCTGAATTTAAAGGTACTGCCTGGTAACTATGTATGTGCAGTTCATCTTAAGCCTGTGTCAAACCTTTTATGCCTATTCACATGGTTTGGCATAAAATCAGAGCAGATGTTCAAATGAGACATGTTAGAGTCCAAAAATCCTTGGATCAAGCTATTCAGGAACATATACCTAACACACAAGGTTTTATATATAGTCCATATAATTCTTAGCAGATACTGGATCAGAAGAAATTTTTGTGACTGTCTCCATTCTGTTGAGAAGTAGCTCTCTGTGACCTACTCCAAAATCTTACCAAGCATTGGGCTGGGTCCTCATGTACAATCAAAATTCACATAGTGCAAGACATGGGATAGTGCAAAGTTGGTGTAAAGTTCTTACTTTCTGTCCTGTTCCTGCTGCTGTTATGTGCACAGCTTCACTGCATTATGTTAGATCAGCTATGGATTGGAACTATCTTACAGTCACAAGAAGCTGAAAACCTAGGTGTTCCAACCATGCACTTCTTCTCATCAACAGACATCAGGAAAGGTGTATGGCATGTGAGCTCCTACCTAAGGCATCTGTAATATGTCAATGCAAGATCACCCTTACCTTGGAGCGATCTTCCCTGGGTTGGTTACACAGATTTGGCTTCCCACGTCTGCCAGCAGTGGCTCAAAGTGGCTACACTTGAGAATATGGCCCGTTAATTTTTTATTTTACGTTTTTAAAAACAAAATGAAATTATGCACAAAAGTACATTAAAAGACTTAGAAAAGTCAGGAGGCTGAAAGTCATGATTATTTCATTGACTGTGTTTCTGTGGTAGAACTAAACCAGTTTTAACATATTTATATTTTAAAACCAGAAGCTGAGCAGAATAAGAGTTAAGTAAATTATGGAACCTATACATCTTTTTCTTAGGGAAATGTTTATTATTAGCATGTGTTTGAAACATGTCTTATTTGTTGTTCATTAATATGGTACATGCTATTTTTAATTCATTCTGTTATCTTTACTCTAGGTGATTGACCTGGGCTCTGGAAAAGGCTACCTAAGCTCCTTTTTATCCATGCAATATAATCTAAAGGTTTATGGAATTGATTCCTCCAACACCAACACTTATGGAGCTAATGAAAGGAACAGGAAATTGAAGAAACATTGGAGAGCTTATCAAAGTCGGGCAAGAGCAAATGTCAGAGGCCAAGTGTTGGAAGAGCCAAAGGATAGGGCAGTGCAAGATGAAATGAAATGTAGAGCAAATATCAACGAAAAGCTTTTAAGTACTAACAACAGTCTTTTAAGTCAGGACCAGATGGCTAGCTCAGATTCAGTTCCTTTGGAAATTACTGGTGCTTTCACAGACTCTGCTATGTTGAATACCAGCAAACAAACTGAAACTCATTTGGTGGCTCAGACACAGTCTGATGGGAACAAAATTTCTGAACATGCGTTTTCTCTTCTAAACATTCTACCTGCTGATGCTGTAGAAGCTGTTTCTTCATCTAAATATAACAAGGAGCTCTGTGAAGAGGAAAAAGAGCAAAGAAAAATGGCTTCCATCAAGGCCAAAGCAAGCAAGTCAAATGACTCAAACATTTATTTGCCATTGACCTCATACATCACTGCAGAAACAGAACTCCGTGATATCGTTACAGATCTGGAGGTTATTTCACTTACTAGCATTATTATTTTTGCAATACCAGTGTCTGATTCTCCATTGCTTTTGCACCTTGTGTACACATTTTCACCTGTGCAAAGTGATTGCAAAGTGGGTGTAGAATGCTGCCAACAGTGTGATTGGAGAATTCTGACTCAGTAACACTTCACACCCACTTTGCATAACCATTTCTTACTGATACCTTTTTTTTTTCCTATTTCAGAAGATGTGCTGGACTACTTTTGGCTAGGTGAATTAAGCTCTACTTAGAGCTTATGAAGTGGCTGAAATTACCACTTAAAACAAAGTTAAGAGCAACTGTGCAATGATATTCATCAACTATTCTGTAACTTAACTATTCTACTTAGATATAACACATTTAATTACACGGAGAGTAATTTATATTTACAAGTTATTCAGGAGAATATATTTTGCATTAAAAACAACTTTTGTGAAATTGTTATTTAGTAATTAAAATTTACGTAACCTGAAATTGAACTTTAGATATGAAATACTTTATATGGTACAGCACAATAACCCCTCTTAAGGATTTGCCAAATAATTTTATTTATAAGCATCATTTTTTGCAGTTTGGATTTTTGGACTTAAAGATAATGACAATTTAATAATCGACTAAACAACCGAGAACTGATCTCAGTTTCCCTGTACCTTATGAAATCATTTACACTGGTACAAAGTGAGCACAAAGAAAATGCTACCAAGTAAGAATGATTGTGTTTTACATCCACTAGGTGCTCTCTTTGCCCTTATGTAAATTAACACAAAAGGTGGAGGTGAACAGAGATCAGGCCCCTACTTTCGTTTTTAGAAGCAAAGTCATATTATGGTGGCTACAAATAGTAAACAGTACTGCCTGGAAGGATATGTGATAAATTGTACCATTCAAAGGCTTTTTAAAACTTCATTACAAATGTTTTAAAACAAATGTGTTAACCAATCAAGTGATTTTGCAGTACAGGCAGTCCTCGACTTTATGACGTTGGAATTATGACGAATGGCACTTACAACGTTTATAGATTGTCATCCTGTTTCGACTTTACGACATCGGTTTAAACTTTACGATGCTCGATCCGACATTGTTCCTATGGGAAATTCAAGTTACAACATTTTTGACTTAAGACACAATTTTCAGGAACCAGTTGTGTCATAAGTCCGAGGAGTGCCTATATTCCTAAACACTGAGAATGTTTGGAGAAAAACTGAAGTGTTGATTGATTTATTTGGCAAAACTTTAAAATTAATTTGAATCGATTAAACAGTATCAGGGTTTGAATATATGTTTGTGTGTAGCCCAGAGCTAATGCTGAATTAATGAATTCTGTTGGATAGATACACTGTATAAGTCAAGGGATCGGAATCTGCTTTCAGTTACACCAATAATGGGGTTTACAAAAGTGGAATTGAAGTAGATAGATCACAACAGTATAGCTCAGAACAAAATTTGGCTTTTGGACTGTTTTAACAGAATCTTCATATTTAATTTGGTTTTTAGGTCTCTTACATCTGGTGGCCATCTTCCACCACCTTTCTTTTGGGAGAATTTGTTCAACTTTTCCAGCCAGCAGGTTTAGTGCTGTTCTTACAGGGGCATGAATTTCCATCCCTTACTAGGCCCCATAGCCCTTCTAAGGCTCTTTCACATTACCATTAAGGGAGGAAGTACTGCAGAGTGCTGACCTCACTATAGGGTTAGCTAAGAGAAGAGGATTGTACAGATGGCACTTAATTCTTACAAGGCTGAAAATTCCAGAGAGAGTTGGAATGGAGCAGAAGGATAGCCGGGAGAGAAGTGAGGGTGAAAGAGAGGAGAAAAGGGATGATGGACAGTATAGTGGAGGAAGGAAGGGGAGAAGTATCATGGTGGGAAGTGAGACAAAGGATAACTGGGATGGAGAAAAAAAAGAAAGGGACAAAAGGAGAAAGAGTGAGGAAAAAATACAGGAAATGGAGAGAGAGAGAAGAGTATACTCTCCATAACTAAGGCTCTGATCATGCTTCCATTGAAGTCATTGACAAAACTCCTGTTGACTTCAGGGACTCTGGCTTGGGCTCTTTAGAGAGGAGAGATACTATAGAGACAGAGCAAACAAAACAGATGCAGAAACAGCAGTCGCAAGCAGCGCTTATTTTCAGTCACAGGTGGAAAGTACTGCCAATGTCTGCTGAGGCAATGAGAAGTAGCAGAAGTGTTGTGGGTACATTCGGTCATGCAAGTTAAGGTAGAAAGGTTTGGTTAAAAAAAAAAAAGAAAGGTCAAAAGAGAATGGCTGGTCATTTGGTGGTAGGTCTCTGCACTGCCACACAGGTGGCTCAAGTTCAGTTAATGGTCCTGGGCTTCTGCTTTCTCCTTGCCAAGGAAAGGAATGGATAATAAGGAAAAATTAGAGTAGCCTCAGAGTTCCAACAAAGATACAGAGAACACTTCCACCCCCTCGCATTTGTTTATAGGAAAGGTTCTCACACTTTGTTGGCACTGAAATGCTTTTGGTGTTCTTCAATAAATTTCTAGAACAGGACACCGGGAGTCTCCATGAGTTTGTATATTTAAATCTCACAGCAAATTAACTATTTATAGCTTGTCTGTTTTTACTGTTCTTGTCTTTTCTTTAGTTGAAAAGAAATGTGTTTGTTGCTGTTTATTTTTAGGACTGTATAATGGTGGGACTACATACATGTGGGGATCTTGCTCCGAATACACTGCGAATCTTTACTGCTAAGCCTGAAATCAAGGCAGTTTGCAGTGTGGGCTGCTGCTACCATCTGTTGACAGAAGAGTTTGAAAACCAAAAAGGTACAGGAATTCTGCTGAACTCAGGTTGCCAGTCTGCAAGATGAGAATATAATTACCTTTTAACTAATAGCTACCTTGTGTCCAGTGGTGCAAGTAGAATTGATTTCTTACTGGTACGTTGCACCAGCTAAAGCGGGGGGGGGGGGGGAGAGGGGGACACCTCTCCATGGGACCTCTCACGTGACCCAGCCTGGGGCCCCACGCTCTCCCTCTCCATGATCCTGGGAAGGGAGCGTTCCCAGTGGGTGGACACAGCACAGCTGCTGTTTGGGCTGCTAAGAGAAGAGGAGGGCTTGCTCCTGGAACAATAGCCAGCTAACAGTCACACCTGCTTTGGGAATTGCCAGCAGAAGAGTTTCAAACCAGCTCCCTCTGACAGCAGAGAATATTTTATTCCAGACACGCTGGCAACTGAGCCCACTCCAGCAGCTCCTTTGGTACGTCTGTACCGCCCCCAGCCCTTCCATGCAGCTGCATCTCCTAAGTCCTGTCCGGGGTCTGTACAGCAGCCCCACCAGAGGACAGGGCTGGGGAGGGCAAGGCTGGGCCCTGGGACGGTACAGCCATGCCGGAGGAGCTGCCGGCATGGGGTTCTGCTCCTTTCGCCGCTGCGGTTCAGGGCTCTCCTGGGAACTGCAGTGGCGAAAGGAGCAGAACGTGGGACCATTGGGCGGCTCCACGCTGGCAGCTCCTCCGGTGCGGCTGTATTGCCCCAGCCCCTCCCTTGTCCTCTGGCAGGGTTGCTGTACAGACCTTGTACAGGAGATGCAGGCACGCAGCTGCGTGGAAGGGCTGGTGGTGGTAGGCCCATGTTCTGCTGCTCCTGTGTCTTTCCAGTACACCGTACCGGCTATAAATATTTTACTGGTATGGCATACTGGACTGTACCACCCTACTTGCACCACTTGTGTCTATTCTTTTTCAGTGGTTTATTTAGAACTGTTTTTAATTACGTTCTGTGAGACATTCACTCCTGGATGCCTTGTAGCTTTCCTGTTATGCCAGCATTTCCAATATTCTTCCTGAAATTAGGCACATGAATGCAGAAGGTTTTTATGTGGTTAAAAATACAGCTGTTTTTATTCCATTACTTTACTCATAAAATGTGGATTCTTTTGGTCAATATGTTTTTATCCTTTTAAAATATTTTGTGCCAGATTTTGCTTTGGGCTGTGTGCACACAACTTCCATTTACTTTGGGTTGTGCATGCATAACTAAGAGTAGAATTTGGCCCTCTGAGTTTAAGTAATTGCTTTAAAAAGTGCCCATCAGAGTGTAGCACTCTGGGCCATTGCCAGGATAGTTTGTAAAACAGTACATGTATAACAGATTTTCCTGGAGTACAAAGCTGAAAGTTGTCTGAGAATATCTTCACACCAAATTAAAAGCTTTCCTTCAAGCATTAGTATTTTCATTTCTGGGAAAAGGTTGATATCTTTAGTTGTAAAGTATAGCCTTCAAAGAAGAAAAAGCTGAGGATTGTAATTGCACAAGTTTTATCAGTGTATACTGTAGTACGTGAAACTGATGGACTGTTGTCACAAAAAATTCTGGTTATTTTTAATGTCTGCCATTCAACTCTTGTAGTGGTATAATCATTGTTACTATCAAAAATACAACAGTGAATTACAAACTGAAGTGAATTTAAAAATTCAACAAAGCACAGCAAATAACATGGTGCTGGATAATAGTAACAAATAAATATATAGGCCTCTAAAACTGATATTGGTAACAATTTAGCCAGAGTGTTAGATTAATGTATGTGAGAATTTTGTGATGAATAAAAAAGGGTATTTGCCTCAGTAAGCGAATAATTGTTGGATTTTGCATTTAAATGAGGCAGCTGGAAAGCTTTGGAGTGCAGCTTTGTTATATAACATACATGCTTTCTGTGAAAGTGAGAAAGGAGATGAATTCCTCTTTTCCCAGTCCAGTAATCTGTGACAAGAACTACAGTAGCTGCCCTTCTGTACTTCACCCTAGCGTCTCCTACTACATCTAAAAATGATAAATGCTAACTGGATCAGCAGTGAAGTAGTTAATGCTAACACTTAACATTCAAGCTTGATGACAATTTAACACCATGTTAAAATAAGATGAATGGGGTAGTTTACATCTCTCTCAGCTATTGTTGCAGGTTCTCTGCAGACTCAGGCATACATCAGTTCCTCCATTTACACCCACAAGGGCTAGAGTTACTTTTGTAATGAAAGTTTAGATTCCTGAGTGTGATTATGCAGCAATTAAAAAGGAATCTATGATGCATCAATGTAAATTCCTTCCTAATCTTATTCTACATGAGGTCCTGCTTACAGGAAATAAAAGAACAAAAAAGGGAAGTGAAACCAGGAAGGGAAAGACAATATTACAAAATATATCCATATTTTTAGATGTATACTAAATAGAAATAATAAACGATGCACAGCAATTTTTACTCTAGTAATTAGGCTTGGCCCTCAGGCTAGTAGGCATCAGGTGAATTTTACAAGCCCTGATATCAAGTTTTTCTTCCCCAAATGTTAATTACCTATTGCAAAGAGGGCAAAACATCCTGACCTTTTTGTAGGTATACTTCTTTTTCCAGAGCAGCCCTTAAAGCCTTAAGAAACTAAGGGCTTGTCTACATTACCCACTGGATCGACAAGGGCAGCGATTGATCCAGCGGGGGTCAATTTATCTGGTCTAGTCTAGACGCGATAAATCGACCACCATGCGCTCTCCCATTGACTCCGGTACTCCACCAGGGCGAGAGGGGCAGGCGGAGTCGACGGGAGAGTGTCCGCCGTTGACTTACCGTAGTGAAGACACCGCGGTAAGTAGGTCTAAGTACTTTGACTTCAGTTACATTATTCATGTAGCTGAAGTTGCATAACTTACATTGATCCCTCCCCCCCCCCCAGTGTAGACCAGGCTTAATACTACGCTGCCATCACTGCTACGAAAAGAACAAGTGTGATATTTATTATAAGTTGAAACATAAAGTTATGCAGGTGCACAGTGATAGGAGATGTTGCTCTTTTGCAGCTTTTTTTTTTTCAGTTGTAGAAATGAAGTCAGATTGTATATTAGAATTTCTAGTTTAATTTCTTGCAGCTTGAAGGATGTAAATTACTCTAATGAAGAGCTCCTTATGAAAAGAAAAAGGAAAACACACTATTTTTCTTTTCCTGGGAGACCACACTGAAACTATTCCAGGCATGCTTAGGAAATTAGCAAATTTAAAATTTTACTGCAGAAATATTTACTACAGCATGTAAAACTATGGTTTCCACAAAAAAGTAAGGTTGTCCCTTTCTCTTGCATAGTGGAGGGGCTACGATCAGTTGCAGTCGTTGCTCTCAGGGGAATGCAGAGCCTCCCCGGGGGCTCATGCACTCCCAGGAAAGTAAATTGTCTCAAAGGGAGTGGGGAGGAAATGGGATCATGGGTCTTCCTTACCCCTGCTATGGACTGGCCTCTGGAACTGGCCAGGTGTGCCAAGGTGATGTAGACTGCACCTGCAAGAGGCCATTACCCTTCTGTACCAGGGCTAAAGCATAATCCCTGCCACAGCTCTCCCTGGGCCAATGCAGTTTGGCACTGCCTCTCAAGCAGACCAAATTATAATTTAAATAATTTGTCCAAAAGCTTTTTTCTAAAGGGGAATGACAGTCCATTAACAAGATTTAAAAAAAAGAAAAATTAAATCCAGGGTATATCACATTGCCTCAGTGGGTCATAGCTGCGAATACAGATTCCAGACAAACTGCTGAGGGCAGCCTCACTGCAAACTGGTGGTTATTGTATCATTAGATGTACCAAGCCAGTAACAAAAGTAAACTTTTGTCTCACCATATTGGTTAAAAAGTCAAAAATTCAGTCTCCTTAGGCATTCCAACCCTTATGTCACCACCTAGACACTAGATTTTATGATGAGTGGTTATTGAAAACTAGGGCTGTCAAGCAATTAAAAAAATTAATTGCAATTAATCGTATAAAATACCATTTAAATATTTTTGGATGTTTTCTACATTTTCAAATATATTCATTTCAATTACAACACAGAATTCAAAGTATACAGTGCTCACTTTATTTATTTATTTTTATTACAAGCATTTGCACTGTAAAATACAAAAGAAATAGTACTGTATATATTCAATCATAAACTGGTTTGTTTATAAGCCAACACCCCCTAGATGGATAAGTAAAAATGGCAAATTTTTATGACCCATTCATAAGCCAACTCTATAATTCAGGGATCAGCAAACCTTGACTCCTGGGCCATCAGGATAAGCCACTGGTGGGCCGAGATGGTTTGTTTACCTCAAGCGTCCACGGCACAGAAGTAAACCTATACCTGCCTCTGGAAATTTCCATTACTTGCATCTGAAGAAGTGAGGTTCTTACCCACGAAAGCTTATGCTCCCAATTCTGTTAGTCTTAAAGGTGCCACAGGACCCTCTGTTGCTTTTTACAGATTCAGACTAACACGGCTACCCCTCTGATACTAAGTAAACAAAGTGTCTCGGCCTGCCAGCTGCTTACCCTGACGGGCCAGGACAGCAACTGGTGGGGAAATTTTTGGGGGGAGGGAAGCTGGGGGTCAGGGGAGTAACCCCCGTGACCACCCCCCACATGACCCTAGCCCGGGACCCCCACACTCTCCCCATCCCATCCCTTCCCACCTTAGCTGGGGCGGGCCAGGGGAGGATGTCTCTGGCCTAGCCGGAGCTGCTCCGGCAGGCTGGGCGGCGCGGCTGCAGCCTGCTCTGGCAGGCCAGGCTAGGCAGTGTGGCCCCAGAGTGCATCAGTGGGCCAGGCAGCGTGGCTGCAGCATGCTCCAGCAGGCCAGGCCGGGCGGCGCAGCTGCAGAGTGCTCCAGCGGGCCGGGCAGCACAGCATGTAGATTTTTTTTTTTTTGTTACATAACTACACTCAAAAACAAAACAATGTAAAACTTCAGAGCCTACAAGTCCACTCAGTCCTACTTCTTGTTCAGCCAATCACTAAGACAAACACGTTTGTTTACATTTACAGGAGATAATGCTATCCTCTTCTTATTTACAATGTCACCAGAAGGTGAGAACAGGCATTTACATGACACTTTTGTAGATGACGTTGCAAGGTATTTACGTGCCAGAAATGCTAAACATTCATATACCCCTTTATGCTTCGGCCACCATTCCAGAGGACATGCTTCCATGCTGATGATGCTTGTTAAAAAAATAATGTGTTAATTAAATTTGTGACTGAACTCCTTGGGGGAGAATTGTATGTCCCCTGCTCTGTTTTACCTGCATTCTGCTATATATTTCATGTTATAGCAGTCTTGGATGAAGACCCAGCACATGTTGTTCATTTTAAGAACACTTTCACAGCAGATTTGACAAAACGCAAAGAAGGTACCAATGTGAAATTTCTAACGATAGATACAGCACTCGACCCAAGGTTTAAGAATCTGAAGTGCCTTCCAAAATCTGAGAGGGACAAGGTGCGGCGCATACTTTCAGATGTCTTAAGAGCAACACGCTGATGAGGAAACTACAGAACCCGAACCACCAAAAAACAAAATCAAACTTGTGATGGTGGCATCTGATTCAGATGATGAAAATGAACATGTATCAGTCCGCTTTGCTTTGGATCTTTATCAAGCAGAACCCGTCATCAGCATGGAGGCATGTCTTCTGGAATGGTGGTTGAAGCATGAAGGGACATATGAATCTTTAGCGCATCTGGCACATAAATATCTTGCGATGCCGGCTACAACAGTGCCATGCGAATGCCTGTTCTCACTTACAGGTGACACTGGAAACATGACATGGGCAGTATTTATCTCCTGCAAATTGTAACCAAACTTGTTTGTCTGAGTGATTGGCTGATGTAGGACTGAGTGGACTTGTAGGTTTCAAAGTTTTACATTGTTTTATTTTTCAATGCAGTTATTTTTTGTACATAATTCTACATTTGTAAGTTCAGCTTTCATGATAAAGAGAGATTGCACTACAGTACTTGTATTAGGTGAATTGAAATATACCATATATACTCATTCATAAGCTGATTTTTTTTTTTTTAGTAAAAAAGGGAAGCATCAGAGAAGGGAGTCGGCTTATGAACGGGTATAGAGAGGGAGAGGTGGGACACAGCCCCTCATCCCCCCCAACAGAGGGGGCAAGGAGAGGCAGCACAACCAGCAGAGCCAGAAGGGAAGAGGAGGGGCCAAAGTCTCTCCTCTTCTGGCCATGCTGCTCTCCCCCCTGCCTCCAAAGCAACTGCAGTTCCGGGGCTGGCAGGCTGTGGCCTGATAGGTGTTGGTTGAAATAGATGTGCCAGCCCTCACAAAAGATGCTATGGGTGACAGTTGTCCAGACTGAGAGGCTTGTGTATCTCTTGGCACTTGTTTTCTATCTAATACCAAAAGTTGTCTAATACCAAAAATACATTATTGTCCCTTCACATCATATTGATTGTGCTGTGGATAGAAAGAGGATTTCTCCTTCTGGTGATGCAACATGCAGTGTTTAGTGGTCCTGGGTAGTGGATTCATCAGGATGTGTAACTATGCGGTGATTACTGAGCCACCATGATTTTTGCAAGTTCTTTTTCCCCGATGTGGGGGGTGCTGATGACAAGCAGTAATTGCATATATTTTTCATAAGTTGGAAGATTAGTAATTGTGTTGTCATACTTTTACAAGGTTTTATTTACCCCTTTCCCAATGTTTGATTGAGGATTTAGGAGTGGGTGGGGTTAAAGTATATGGCACAATTGGACATGGTCTTGTGTCCTATGATCAGTATATGTATGGACTATTCTTCTGTCCCCCATAGGTGTGCTTGATCCTCCTGCAAAAAGGTTTGGGCAAGAATTATGGGAAAGGAACTACAGCTGCAGTTATTCTGGGAAGAGTTTTGGGCTCATAGGAATGTGAGAGCCTTCACTGTGATTTACTAGGGAAGGTATTGAATAAGCTCTTGTTCAGTTAACACCCCTCTGTGAATCTTGCTGGTGTTATCAGAAGAAGCACCAACTAGTATGGTTCAGTTAATAAGGAATATTTTGACAACTCTTGAAATAATCTTACCCTGGCTTCCTCATTTAAGTAGAAATGGTCATTTATACAGAGATTTCTCTCCGGATAAATGTACTTAGTGATTAGAATAATTGATTCCCTTGGGGTTTTCCTTCCCTGTTACAGAGTCTGTGCTCTAGATTCACCCGATCACACAGCAGTTGCTGGCAAAATGTATTGTTTTAATATTTTTAGATACTGCTTCTGTTTCCAAAATTAAATTTGGAATGTGATTGAGTCAGTTACTCTCAGAATATTCAGTAACTACTCTTTAGTAGGATTTTTATTATTTATAAGTCATTATGGCAATTTATCAGGAAAATTTCTGTTTTCTATTGGTCATTAGGCTGAAATAACCTCCCTGGATCAGTTTTGCATCTGAGGCTTTTGGGGAGCCTTCCTAGCCCTCACTCCCATGTGTCTTGAAGTAAATGGGCCAGACAATGGGAACTTGATTATGACCTAAGAGAGGTGAATAAAAGAAGGAAAATGTGAATTAAATATAATTGTAATGGACTCCCCTTTGGCTTCTCTTTCCCTACCTGTCAAAAATATAAACTTTACTGGTCGGTCACAAAGAGAGTTGGAGTTCTCAAATACAGTGTCCATTATTGTGAGAGCAAATGCACCAAAACTGCCATCGCTAAAGAGACAAGGTGGATGAGGTAATATCTATTTTTGGACCAACTTCGGTTGGTGAGAGAGACAAGCTTTTGAGCCAGACAGAGCTCTTCTTCAGGTCTTGGAAAGGAATTCCCAGCATCACAGCAAAATGCAAGGTTATTTAGCATGAGTAGTTAGTACATATTGTAAGGGACCATTATCTACCTGGTCTCTCTAATATCCTGGGACCAACACGGCTACAACTACACTGTATATTGCTAAAGAGACAATTATTCATAATTATTTCATAGTTTGATTGCAAAGGGCTCGTCCTAAAATGCTCACTACCAGGTGTAGTATTATGAGTAGTCCCATTGATTTGAATGGGACTTAAAGCCTCTGTTGACAATAGTGTGACTACCAGGGCCGGCTCCAGGCACCAGCCGAGCAAGCTGGTGCTTGGGGCGGCAGCTTGTAGGAGGCGGCATTCCACCCAATCCTAGGGTGGCACGGCCGCTTTTTGTTGTTGTTGTTGTTCCGCTCCGGCCGCCCTGTAGAGGGCAGTGGCATGGAGGACGGGAGCACCCTGCAGCAAGCCCGGCAGGGCAGCCCGCGTCCTTCCCTCCCAGCCGACCGGAGTGGTGTGGAGCCCTCCCAGCAGGGGGCACGGTGGGAGGGGCCGTGTGGTAGTGCCCCGCTGAAGCCCTGGCCGCCCCCCTTCTCTCTCTCCCGCCCGCTCCTTCCCCCTCCCCCTGCTAGCCGGGGCACATCTGCAGCGCAGGGAGTCCCCCTGCACCCTGGCTCCGGCCACGCCGCAGGGTTTTTTCTTTTTTTTTTTTTTTTTTTGCTTTGCCGTTCTGGTCGCACAGGGTTTTTTTTTTGCTTGGGGCGGCCAAAAAGCCAGAGCTGGCCCTGGTGACTAGTAAGTAAAAACGGTCCTGATAGTACGGGTTTGCAAGATGAGGCAATTTGTCTATAGTAGTTTAGTAACAAAGGGATGTATGCCAGACTGATGAATTTTAAAGGCTTACTAGAAGTTTTGAAGAGTACTTTTTCATAATTTTGAGAGGTGTTAGAAAAGAGTAAATAAAGCCTCGGCACAGATCACATATAATTATGGGCATAGTCCATGGCTGAGTGACTACACATTTACTGATTATATATGCAACAAACTTTCTGCAAAAGAACAAGAGCCTTGAGACTCTTAATCCAGGTAAATATAAACTTTGGCTCCACTTGTTAACATCTAACTTTTAAAAGCTTGTAAACATAATTAAAGGAAATGAAAAGGATGCTAAAGAAGGCACACTTTATTTTAAGATTTTCAATACATTTGTGTAATTTAAATAAAAAGGGTGTTAAATAAATTGAATGCAGGGAACAAAAAAGATCCCAGTACTGAGTGCCACTTTAGATGAACACACTACAGACACATTATGGCTACTTACTATTGCATTCTGTTGAAATGTAGAAGGATTAATCATTGCTGTAGAAGTATTATAGGACAGGAGCCTTTTATTTTGCTTGGCTGCCTTTTAAACATTGCAAATATCTGCTTGCATTTTCAAAAATATTATATGGTCACTGTCTTAAAACAACCATCATTGAGACCATGGCAACACATGAAAACTATTCCAAGCAAAAGATCAAAGAGCCTGATTTTCTTTCCAGACCATCTCTAGATATTGCTGCACAGGGCACATTTGCGATATTTCATGGAATTTGTGAGAAACCTAATACATGACTGTAAAGAAAATACAGATATTTTTAATCAAAATCTATCTGAAATATTTTGGAATATTTAAAAATCATTATCTTGTTAAATTTCACAGACAATATTGTGACTTTCCAACAATCCCCCATGAAGTGACCAGTGTAAAATAAAGTATTTTTTTATTTTATTCTTTCATGAATGAACACAACAAAAAGGATTTGAAATCTTGGATTTAATCTGTATTTGTAAATCTTTCTGTCAAGCATGGAAGGGAGTATATCTGGTGAAAACCAGTGTTTCCATAATAAATGATGACTTAGAGGGTGCCTCTGTTGAATATTGGAAATGATTAAGAAGATGCCAACAGTTTAAATCATTGGGGTGGGGGGAATCAATTTTCATATAAACTTTTTTCAGTAAAAGGATACATATAGTTTATGAGATTTTTTAAGATGAACACACTACAGACTCAAAGAACCTGTTTGAACTTTAAAATCTGTTCCGAGGGAGAATGACCGTTTAAGTGGTTCCTCCCTTCTTTGCAGAGCCTTAGAACTAGGATTTGGCCTGTTGCCAGATGCCATGAAAGTTAGGCAAAACCAGGTCTGGTTATTTGTCTTTCAGTAGTTTCTAGAATGTACCAGGCATCCTGTATGCACAAACAGGCAGACACACAAAGACAGGCTGTCTCAAACATCTTTCAACCTAAGAATGAAGTAAGATATTTTCTGTTGAAACCACTTCAGTGAAGAAGAAGAAAAAAAAAGATTAAATGAAAGGCTGATTCTCTGTTTATGAAACAATTGCAGTTTAGTGTTGTGTAGCCATTTTAAATACGGTAACTGTTTTTACATTTACTTAAAATTGTTCTGAGAGTTCATTTTCCTAGCCTGGGAAAAAGCATGTATGTGAAGAAGTACTTTGCATGACCAAATCTTGCGCACAGTTTTGCATTAATATCTTCTCATATGATAGACTATACAATTTTAAAAGCATGGTAGTACATTGTTTTTAGTTTAGGACCAACAGCACACAAAGTTCTGGTATCCCTTTATAATATGCAATATCTAGGATTTCAGGGCTACAGAAAATAAATATTTACTTTTTGGTTTTGATCCAAGTTTAACTCTATTTGATACAGGTTTGCTGTAATTTCATTTAATATTAGTGAAAGTTATTTAAATGGATGAAAAAGATGAAGCAACCTTAATTTCACTATTTCTATTGTTGCAGATACTCAGCTGGTGTAAATCATTGTAGCATCATTGGCTTTAATCTTAAACTTGGAACTATCTCATACTCCAGACTGTTCAGCTTTAAACATTCATGATAAAACTGCTACACTAATTTTCTTTAAAGTTGGCTTGTTTGTAGATCTCCCTAATACTTAAAAATTAAACCGCACCTAAAGACTTTGTAATGCACTATATCTTACTGGATGTAAGACTGGTTAAGAAATTCCAGTTTGGGTTCTATGTATGTTTGTACATATCATCACCGGACAATTATACAACTGCCCAATACCATTCCTGGGGACCTCTTCAAGAGGAAAGACTTGAGTCACTTGAACACAGCTCCATCTGCTTCACCCAGGATTCACAGATATGTAAACAAAGCAACTTCTGAATAGTTTCAAAGGCAACTGATTGCTCTAAAAGAATTACCTTGGATATCTTGGCTTGGTTTATTACAGAAAAGAGATTTTTGACCAACAAGACTAGCATAGTTCCAATGACATAACTAAATAAAGCGGTCATGTAAATTATTTGTCATGTCAGCATCGTGGGTAAAATTTTCACAAGTTCCCAAATGACTTAGAAGCCTAAGTTTCATTTTCTCTTGAGAGCCTAAGTCTCATTGGAAGTCAATGGGGCTTAGACTTTTCAGTGCCTAGAGATCACAGTGGGGCTGTTAAGTCACTTGGACACATTTGAAATTTTTGCTCCTTATCTTGCCTGTCTGTGTTTCCAATGTAGTATGCAATTCACCCCCGTATCTAGGTATCAGATACATAAACAAGATTCACACCAATGCTGCCAAAATAGGTCCTCCACAAGTTTTTGCTGCTTTCAGCGCATTTGAGATAATGGCAGATCTGTCTTTCCACAACCTTCTCAATAGTCTTCCCAACACACAGTGTTAGGGGCAGGGCAGTAATTGGCAAGACCTTCAATGTGAAGAGTTGATTTCTTGTGTTATTTGAAAGATTGTGGTACTTTTCCCTAGGGTTACCATACGTCCTCTTTTTCCCGGACATGTCCGGGTTTTCGGCACTCAAACCCCCGTCCGGGGGGAATTGCCAAAAAGCTGAACATGTCCGGGAAAATGGCGGCTCTGCTCCTCCCCTGACTCTTCGGCTCTGTTCAAGAGCCGGGCATGGGGGCTGCCCGAAGCCGGTAGCGCTCGGGCAGCCCGGCTCTTAAACAGAGCCGGGCTGCCCGAGCGCTACCGGCTTCGGGCAGCCCCCATGCCTCCGGACCCTGCGCCGCTGGAGCCCCGGAGGGGAAGTGCCCGGCTGGGGGCGCAGGGTCCGGAGGCAAGGGGGCTGCCCGAAGCCCAAGCGCTACCGGCTTCACGGTTTGCTGGGCAGCCTCCAGACCCTGCGCCCCCAGCTGGGCGCTTCCCCTCCCGGGCTCCAGCTGCACTGGGCAAGCGCCGGCCGGGGGCGCAGGGTCTGGGGGCTGCCCGGCAAACCATGAAGCCGGTAGCGCTGGGGCAGCCCTTTCCCCATGGCTGGGAGTGGGAGGGAGAAGGGGACGGAGTTAGGGTGGGGAAGGGGCGGAGTTGGGGTGGGGCTGGGGTGAGGAAATGGGCGGGGCCAGGGCCCGTGGAGGGTCCTCTTTTTTTATTTAATAGATATGGTAACCCTATTTTCCCTGCCAAAGAGCTGAGTTGACAATCTGCATCAATAATGGACTATGTATCCCCTAATAGATTTTACCAACCTAAAGCTCCCCAAACACTTCTAGAACATCAGAGAGTGACAATGACCAAAATGCTACTAGAGAAGATGGTGCATTTGTGCCTACTCTGACATGGATCTGCTATCATAAAAGCGGTCAATCTTGTGTAAATCTGGTTAATCTCATCAGCAAAGGAGATATAACTGACAAAATACATGGCCTTTCTCCTCTCCTCATCTAGTCTTGCCTTTCTCTCCCCCCACAACCAATTCTCTCCTCTTTAGCCTCAAAAGTTTCTCATCAGCTCTCCCCTTCTAACTTCTCCACCTACCCCAGTGACCCCATCCCATCCCAACTCCTGATCTCCCTCTCATCCACTCTGACCCCTCCCGTACTCTTATCATTAACCTCTTACTGTCCTCTGGCTTTCTCCCCCCTCTCCCGCCAATACAAGCATGCTCTAGGCTCTCCCTTTTTAAAAAAATCCCATCCTTGACCCCTCTTGCCTCTTCAATTACTGCCCCTTCTTCCTTTCAGCTGTAAACTCATTTAATGTAGTGTTTACAATTGCTGTCTGTAGTTCCTCTCCAATTCCATCCTATACCATCTTCAAATTCAACTATTATCTGTATGCTGATGATTCACATATATACCTCTCTACTCCAGACCTGTCTCCTTCTGTAGAAACTAAAATCTTGGCCTGTCTCTCTGACATTTCCTGGTGGATGTCTAGCCATAAGCTCAAGATCTACATAACTAAACAGAGCTCTTAATCTACCAAGCCCTCTTTCCTATCTCCTTTCTGTGGACAACACCAGTATCCTACTTGTCACTCAGACCTGGAACCTCGGTGTCATCTTCACCTCTAAATAAAAAACAGGTCCTCACATCCAGGCTACGTGTAAATCTTGACATTTCTTTTTGCATAACCTCTCTAAGATACAACCTTTCCTATCAATCCACGCAGCTAAAATCCTTGTCTAGTCTTTCAACTCATGTCTCAATTACGACAATATCCTTTTCTCTGGCCTTGACAAATGCAAATCCATTCAGAATGCTGCTGCAAAGCTCATTTTCCCAGCGCGACACTTTGACCATGACACCCTTTTTTGTATCCCTCTACAAGTGACTTATCTTCACTTTCAAGGGCTGTTATAATGTATACCCACCTTACCAATTATTTCTCATTTAGTATCTAGAGGTATACTCCAATGCCAGCCTCCATTGCCCACTTAGTCAATTTTCAAACATATACCTTCATGCTTTCTCCCATGCTGCTCCGGATGCTCGGGAAGGCTTGCCATAAACATCCACAGCTACCTCATTATCCTCCTTCAAATGCCTCCTCAAAACTCTCCTGTGCTATACCTCCTATGAAAAATGTGACAACAGTTAGGCTGCTGGTGTGCTGAGACCACATCCTTTTGTGCTGACCTATATTGTCTCATTGTTTCCTTGTACTCCCTCCCCCCCCCCCATCTGTCTGTCTATATCCATCTGTTTTCTCTTGTCTTATAGCTAGATTGTAAGCTCTTTGGAGAAGGGATCATCATTCTGTGTTTGTATTGTGCCAAGCAAACACATCGTCCATGATTGGAGTTCCTAGACACTGTGGTGATACACATAATAATAAATCACATTGAGATACATTAGACTAAAATTCTATGTTAAGGTAGTCTGGATTCACAGGGCTTTATACTACCTGAAACAGATAATTTCATTGCATCCAAAACTTTCTTTATCTCCTTCACAGGTACAATAAAGTATTTCTACCAGTTTTTATTTTGCCTCAGTCATTTTCAAGAATATTTTTTGTATACTTGTGCACCAGTCTCTTTTCATGCTTCATCGGTAACAAGTCATTTGTATATCAAGATGACCTGTAAGTATGCTCAAAGGGTAGGGACATTTAGTGAAGGATGTACACAAAGCCTACAGAGAAACTATGCTACAGCAACCAAATTTCAAACAAATAATGTATAGGTCAGCATTCTCACACATCTACAAGAGTTAGAAAAGATTTCAGATCATACTCAAAGAAAAATGTAGACCTGTGCAGATCATTACCAAAGAAAAATACTGAAGGACCAAAAAGGTTACAGACTTAGATATGTACAGAAATAAAAATGGATCACTATATATCATGCCCCATTCTTCTACACCAATTCAGCTAATAACCTAAGAACATTATCTGTTCAGAACCCTGTGTTCTCTGCTAAGCACATCTAGCAATGTCAGACAAACAGTTTGTGCTCTCCTGAAAGAACCTCAAAAGAATTCTTTAACAATCCATTCTCTGGAATGAAACAGATATTGAAAGAGTCATAACTGTTCAGTCTGAGAATGCTGACTGAAAATCAAGTAAACAATTAAAAAGATTCTAAATTAGAAGTCAAAATATTCAGAAGAAACAAAAATTACACAGCACAGAAGAAAAACACTCAACATATATATTAAAATAACAGCTGGTTTTGAGGTCAGTTGTAGTGAAATATATCATATAGGGGACGAGAAGGTTACCGAGATCATTATTTTATAATCAAGGTCATTTTTCTGTCTTGAGAGTAGTATTTTACACAATATTGTTCAGGCAAACTGTCACTATATCTTTTTATTACACTAAGTGTTTGTAAATCCTCCCTGGACCTGCCTAAGAAACAGAATATGTGCACTCTGATAGCCGTTGGGTTTATCAAAAGCACAGTGTATATAATTTTTGAACTAATGCCTGTTTTTCTAGTATTTGTAAAGAATTATAACATGAAACTTTGTGGAAACCTTAAATATTATAAAAATGATTAATTGCACATGCTCAATATAGATTTTTTTACAGTAGGTCAGTGTTAATGTACTATATTTTGGAAATAAGAAAAATGTTTAATCAAATTATTGTCTTCCAGTTTTTAAAACAGATTTTAGTTGTCTGAACATGTTTTAAATTCAATTTTTCTCCCTATTATTTTACATTCTTATTTTCTCAAACCAGCCAAATAAATAGGTTGTCATATTTGACCAGGGAAAAACAAACAAAATATTTGTAGCTTTCATATTAACACCAAATCTAAAAAAATTTCTCCTATTTGTTTCTGAAGATCTATTTTACCATTATAGAGATGGGAAATTTGCCAACTAATAATAGCAAAATTGATGAGAAATTGGAGATAATATATACATCTAATATTATTTATGAGAAAAAAGTGTTTTTATAAATATGGTCATTCATTACACTGAACACTACTTGTGTTGTACCTCTTTCCCCTATCTTTCATATGTTTGTCTGTTTTAGTGTATGTTTTTCAGGCAGGGACCATACATTCTTTATTTGTATAGCACCCAGCCAATTGTGAGCGCTCCCAGAAAATTATTACCCCACACCTCCAACCCGACACCCCCAGAAAAAAGGTAATTGTCTTCTTCAGTAGGAATTCTGTCACAATAAAAACAGCAGGATCTGTTCTAGTGTACAGGAGTCACTTCTGAACTTGAAATTCATCCATCTCTGGGTTGGAAGCACCTCTGTTAACGGCAACACAGCTGCACTATGTAAGTGTTTAGGAAGTAAGTGAAGAAGAATCCTAGATCCAGCTGAAAGTGCAGAGCTTGTCTTTACAGACAAGACAAATGGCTTGTTACAGAATTTGAACTACAAGCCAAGATAATGTGACAGTGCTCTTTTGTTAAAATTAAGGAGAAATAGTTGAGCTAAATGGTATTCTGCCTGTTGGATGACTGTATATTCAAATGATTGATTGTAAATGTTTTCTTCAAATCATAGTATTCCAGATTAAAAAAAAATATTGTTATTGAAATTAAATGTTTTACATAAGTTACTTTACATTTTAACCAATTGTAGAGATTTAGCAAAAAAATATCATTGTTATAATGGAGCTAGTCTACAGCTGAAGCACAGGACTGTTACCTAGAAACCTTCAGTGACTGAGGCTTGATAGATATATCAACGGATAGCTTAGAAAAATAGATTCTGACTCCCATTCCAGTGCCCTAACCAACTAAACATGCTACCTCACCAGCAAGCATTGCATCAGTCAACAAGCATTCTTAAATCTCTATTTATCATGCAATATTACTGGAGAAGAAATTTGATTTGTGTCTCGCATACGCTACACTGTAGAAATGGATGATCTTACTACACTGCATATTCTAGTTCCCCAGATGCAGAGGTGAACAGAGACAACACTCACTCATTGCTTTAATCTTCAAACCAAGCAGTGTAATAAATCAAAGTCATCAACCAATGAACAAATATGGGAAGTGTTACCAAAAGGAAAAGGGATTAAATATTTGTAATAAGAAAGATTAATAAGGTGAGAACTCAAATCTTTGCTAAAATTATATACAAAAATTTCTTTTAGAGCTGTGACTTAATCTTAGGGAATTATTGCTAGTCAGATTTTACCTAATACCAACACTTCCTAATCCTGGTGCATACTGTTAAAACTCCAACTGTACTCTTTCTTAACATTACCTAGAAACACCTACAACTATTAGTTCTGACATAGCCACAATATCCTGAGTATTAAAAAAGCCTCCCTCATATGAAGATGTATTAAATGCTAATTTATTTACAAATGTCTTGAATGCAAAAACATTCACTAGTAAAGACAGCATTGTATTCTGAAACCTGAAATTGCAAATC
The DNA here is from genome assembly GCF_011386835.1 of Chrysemys picta bellii. Taxonomy (NCBI): domain Eukaryota; kingdom Metazoa; phylum Chordata; order Testudines; family Emydidae; genus Chrysemys; species Chrysemys picta. The sequence goes on from NC_088791.1 coordinate 75,403,675, forward strand.
AAGCAGTAAAAAGTAAAGAGAGAATGGTCAGGGACAAACAATTCAGTAGCTTCAACAAGAGTCAATGACACAAAGATTTTCCCTGCTTAAAAAAAAAAAAAAAAGAGAGAGAAAGAGAAAAAGCTGGACACCAACTACATATTGGTGCCAAATCCCCATTCTCATAAAGAATGGACAGAGTACGTTTCTTAACTGCAAAATAAATTGGAAATAAAGAATACAAAAACAGAAACTGTCATAAAAATATATAAAAGTTTGAGTATGCTACACAATATTTTATATGACCTCATTACCCAGTGTAATAAAATGTTTTTGAAAAATATTTTTAATTTATAAAGTGATTTTCTTCTCAAAATATTTACATACGTTAATGAGTTAAACCTCACAGCACATCATGCTGTCCATGGGGAAAAGTTATAACTTGCCTAAAGTCACACATAAAGCCTGGGACAGAGATAAGATTAGAACCAAAACCTCATAACTCTGAAGACCAGATTTCTATACCCCCTTCTCTCCCCCCCAATCCCTGCCCCAGCTGTCATTGACCTCTGTATGACCCTGGGCAGGTCACTTCATCTTTCATTGACTTTGTTTCCCCTCCCACCTCTTTTCTGTCTTGTATATTTGGATTGTAAACTCCTGAGTCAGGGACTATATTTCATAATGTGTTTGTACAGAGCCTAGGGCAACAGGGTTCCAATATTAATTGGGGCCTGTAGACCTTACTGTAACATCTATATAATAAAAACTGATGATTTTGTGTTAGCACACCTTCACTTAGCGCTTTCTTTAGTGTTTTTATCTCATTGTATATCTATATTTATATCTATATATTTCTATTAAGACATCATGCATTACTGATACCGAGTTTTAGGGGCAAAAGTCATTTTGTATATGGAAAACATTTTAATCAGAAATATCAAAAAGAATCTAAGTAGCAAGAACAAGACAGAAGGAAAGAAAAAAGAATGAGGGAGGGGAAAGGGAAACAAAAGAATACTATGTACAGTTGTCATATGACTCATGCTGCTGTTGTTTCTGTAGGGTATTTTAATCATATACTTCTAGGAATGCTCACCATATTTCTTCAAAGAAAGCAAAGCTCAAGTTACACAGAAAGAAACACTCTCAAGACTTTAAATCATGCAGTTTGTTACATGATAGAAATGAAATTGGTCGATTGCCGTACACTTTTGCTGTTTTTCTAACAACTTTAAAAATTAAAATAGGAATCAGGGAATAGATTTGTTTATTTTTACCCCATCTGTTATGGCTGGTTTTATCTCAACCACTAATATATCATGAACCACCCAAGCTTGAAAATGATTTTTATGATGGTTACCTCCCAGGTATTGGTCTTTGTAATTAAATAGCTGATGAGCAGATCTTAGTGCCAGCTTTGTGGATTCAGCTGTGTACAAGTGTTAGGTGCTATATCATGTTACTCTTCAGTATGTGACTTTGGCCAGAATCCCAAAGCCATCCCTGCCAATAAGTATGTGATTAATATGGAGCTTTTTCAACGTGCTTGGCAGTCCTTGTACAATTACCTCACACTGACAGCTGTATCTGATCTTCAGTCAGTTGTGTGTTTTCTGCAGGCTTTCAACGTATTTTATTTTTGCCTTGGGGTATTTTATAGCTGGCCAGAGGTGGTTAGAAATGGAGTCTTAAAATATTCTTGCTGCTGCTGCTTCTTCTTTTCTTTTTTTGCTTTTATTTGAACTTTATTATTTTTGTGGCCAAAGAAAGGGATCGTAAACGCTCATGTACATTGGATTTGTGTAGTAGAAAAATGCAATTGAAGTGTAAACAAAATTAATAAATAATTGATCTCAAGGTTCTGTACACTTTGAATGTGAGGAAACAAAAACATCCTTTTCAAGGAATCCTTTGAAAGATATCTCCCTGCCTTTCCAACCCACCACCACCATTCATCTAAAATAAAATAATATATAAACAATGGTAGAGAGCTCTGTCTTGCAAGATGACTCCAACTCTAAGTCAATCTTCACTGACTTTTGACAAAAACAAAACAATACCTAATTATCTTTGTGTAGGACTTTCTGTTTTAATATCCAGACGCAGCATATAGTTTGGTCAACAAGGTCAATAGCAATTTTCTTTGTCAATATGTGCTGCACATTTGTGATAATTAATATTTACTTATATAGCAGCACAGGTCCACGTGGTGCTTTTGATCAGAATTTCATACCATAACTTAATTTATTATTTCACTGTGACTTTTTAGTTATATAAATAAGGCCAGAGGTTTAGACAGACTCTATATGTGTTAATGTGGATGGTGGAGGAGACACTGGCTAATAATTAGAGTTCTATTTGGATTCTTGTTGTTTAAAAGGACATTGTTAACTCAAAAAAATCAGATTCTATCTGAAAACCATATACCCAACATTGTTACAAATAACCACTAAGGTGCTAGAAACTCAGCTGATGTCAATTTGTATAGTTCTTCTTCAGGTGCTTACTCGTGTCGATTCTATTGTAGATGTGCGCGTGCCCACGTGTGTGGCCGTCATAGACTTTTGCCTTAGTGGTACCTGTAGGGCTAGCTGTGGCGCCCTCTGGAGTGCCGCGCTCATGGCACAGTATATCAGGCGCTGCTGGCCCTGCACCTTCAGTTCCTTCTTACCGCCCATGGTGGTCAATCGGAGTGCCTCTGTCCCTTGCTTCGCAAGTGGTCGGCGGTTTCTCGTCTAGTTTAGCCCTGTGCTTTACCTACCTGTAAATAGTCTTAATCATTGTTAGATAGTTGTTAAGTACCGGTTAAGTATTTAGATAGTGTCCCAGCAGGGACTTTGTCCCCAGTGGGGCATGCCCCACTTTCCACAAAGAGAGCACAACATACGTCTCAGGGCCCTCCTGATCATAGAATCATAGAATATCAGGGTTGGAAGGGACCTCAGGAGGTCATCCAGTCCAACCCCCTGCTCAAAGCAGGACCAATCCCCAACTAAATCAATGAAGGCTGCCTGGCACCCAGCTTCAGAGGCAGCACGGCACAAACCAGAACCCAGCACTTCAACTTCGGTGCGTAGCGCATCTCCGGCACTGGGGTCCTCCCAGCAGTGATCCCCATCACTGGTGACAAAGAAAAAGACTTAAGAAGATGGCACCGGCCAATCCTGACAAAGAGGCTCTGGGCAAAGGACCCTGCTTGGTCCTCATGCCCACTCCGGACCCGCTTAAGGGCTCAGCCGTGGGAAGTTTCTCCCCCCGTAAAGACGCACCACCAACTCCAGGGAGTGGTAAAGGGCGTAGGTCGATCGTGCGTCTGACCCCCTCCGAGGGCCCGGCACCAGGAGAACTGAAAGCGCCTCCTCTGCATCCAATACCGCATTTGGCAAAGGAATCAGCTATGGCTCCCCATGAGGGCAAGGCCTCGCACAAGATAGTTGAGCGCCAACAGTCTCTGGAGCCAAGCCAGAGCCCTACGTCGCCATGTTCTTGGTCTGCATGCCGACCCAAGTCTCTGGCCTGTTGTTATGAGCTGTCAGCACTGTGTTCCCGATCCTGAAGCTCGCCTAGGTATCATTGATCTCCCCAGGACCAGTCTTCATCCCACTGTCAGTCACTGTCACCAAGACTCCACAGCCCCACCCCGGTAGCCAGAGGGGGATGACTTCTTGGGCCCGGAGGCACAATTCAGCCCCTCGCCCAGACAAAGTGATTGGGCTCCAGAGGGCGCGTCAGCGGCATCAGCACCGGCTTGGCAGCAGAGCCAGTGGCTTACCCAATGGCCATATTGGAATGCATGAGGAATTCCTGACATGCCGGTAATCCACTGCCATGAGTCCTCGGTCACTGCATCAGACAGATCACAGGTGGCGCCCCCATTACCTGCAGCACTGGCCTTGGTGCAGAACATCCTAGCGACCGTCTTGGGTGAGGAGCTGGTACCCATCCCAAGGCCGACCTCCCTGGCAGGTGAGGACACCTCCAGACCTCCCTCGGTCGTCCAAACATCCTACACCTCCCTGGACGAGGCAGTGGAAGGGCCTTCTAGGGCTAGCACACCAGACAATTTCCGTGAGCATCAGGCACTGTTTTGCACGGTGGCAGCAAATTTGGGCCTCCAGGCCAAGGAGATGGAGGAACAGACAAACACATTACACTGGTCTACAATTTTTGAGAAGTCGTCTGCTTCAGAGATAAAATGTGCTATTTATTATGTATTTTGATGTGCTGAATTCAAATATGAAAATTAAAACAACTGATTGGATACTGTTTCTAAGATATTTACGTTTGTACATTTTATGGCAATGTATATTGTGTAGATAGTAGAGTTTTAATCATAAATTGTAAACCTGGGTCTTTTCATGTATTTATGGTTGCTTTACATGATAATATTTCACCTGTCCTGTTTATGTAACACTTTAAAAATCAGCAAAAGGGTTATATAAATAAAATTTATTATGAAACAAAAGGCAAAACACTATTATGTACATAGTTTAGTCCTATTCAGTGTCTACTCGGCGCTTCTTGGCTTGTCTCTTGTATTCATTAAATGGAGCATCTCTTGTCACTGTCCAGCAATGGTCTGCAAGCATTGATGGGCTCCATTTGCCCTGATAGCATTTCTCCATTGTTGCAATGTCCTGGTGAAATTGCTCGCCGTGCTCGTCGCTCACTGCTCCGCAGTTCGGTGGAAAAAAATCTAGGTGAGAGTGCAAAAAATGCATCTTTAGTGACATGTTGCAACCAAGGCTTTTGTATGCCTTGAGGAGGTTTTCCACCAACAACCTGTAGTTGTCTGCCTTGTTGTTTCCGAGAAAATGTACTGCCACTAACTGGAAGGCTTTCCATGCCGTCTTTTCCTTGCCACGCAGTGCATGGTCAAATGCATCATCTCGAAGAAGTTCACGAATCTGAGGACCAACAAAGACACCTTCCTTTATCTTAGCTTCACTTAACCTTGGAAATTTTCTACGGAGGTACTTGAAAGCTGCTTGTGTTTTGTCAATGGCCTTGACAAAGTTCTTCATCAGATCCAGCTTGATGTGTAAGGGTGGTAACAAAATCTTCCTTGATTCAACAAGTGGTGGATGATGAACACTTTTCCTCCCAGGCTCCAATGACTGTCGGAGTGGCCAATCTTTCTTGATGTAGTGGGAATCTCTTGCACGACTATCCCATTCGCAGAGAAAACAGCAGTATGTTGTGTATCCAGTCTGCAGACCAAGCAAGAGAACAACAACCTTCCAATCGCCACAAAGCTGCCACTGATGTTGGTCATAGTTTATGCACCTCAAAAGTTGTTTCATGTTGTCATAGGTTTCCTTCATATGGACTGCATGACCAACTGGAATTGATGGCAAAACATTTCCATTATGCAGTAAAACAGCTTTAAGACTCGTCTTCGATGAATCAATGAACAGTCTCCACTCATCTGGATCGTGAACGACGTTGAGGTCTGCCATCACACCATCGATGTTGTTGCAGGCTACAAGATCACCTTCCATGAAGAAGAATGGGACAAGATCCTTTTGACGGTCACGGAACATGGAAACCCTAACATCACCTGCCAGGAGATTCCACTGCTGTAGTCTGGAGCCCAACAGCTCTGCCTTACTCTTGGGTAGTTCCAAATCCCTGACAAGGTCATTCAGTTCACCTTGTGTTATGAGGTGTGGTTCAGAGGAGGAGCATGGGAGAAAATGTGGGTCCTGTGACATTGATGGTTCAGGACCAGAAGTTTCATCCTCTTCCTCTTCCTCGTCTGACTCAAGTGAGAATGATTCTGGTGCATCAGGAACCGGCAGTCCTTCTCGGTGGGGTACTGGGCGTATAGCTGATGGAATGTTTGAATAATGCACAGTCCACTTTTTCTTCTTTGACACATCTTTCCCAACTGGAGGCACCATGCAGAAGTAACAATTGCTGGTATGATCTGTTGGCTCTCTCCAAATCATTGGCACTGCAAAAGGCATAGATTTCCTTTTCCTGTTCAACCACTGGCGAAGATTTGTTGCACAAGTGTTGCAGCATATGTGTGGGGCCCACCTCTTGTCGTGATCTCCAATTTTGCAGCCAAAATAAAGGTGATAGGCTTTCTTAACCATAGTGGTTATACTGTGCTTTTGTGATGCAAAAGTCACTTCACCACAAACATAGCAGAAGTTATCTGCACTGTTCACACAAGTACGAGGCATCTCTGCTCACTTTGGCTAAACAGAAATGTGTCTCTTTGCAAAATCAAACACTGACAAATAAGAGAGCACGACACTGTATGATTTCTAGAGCTGATATAGGGCAATTTGTTCAGCAGAGTGATGTAAGCTTCGTTATGATGCATCATCCATGACTTTTATGAATAACATGTTGCAATTCATATCATGTATGACGCAATACCAGCTTCAGTTTGCATCATTCATTGTTTTGCCTAAAAAGCAAATACTGTCCAAACCTAGTCATAGATTTATTCATAGATCCAGTCAAAGATGTATTTTAGTCATTTCTGGTTTAAATTGAGATCCCTTCCCTTTATAACTCATTTATCCTCCGCCATTCCCAAGTCAAGGTTCGTATATACTGACCCAATAGCATATCTTGAAAACTAGAGCCAATCAACAATTTTAAGCATCATTTTCGTTCTCAGTGACCCAGAATTAGTAAAGTTTGACTACATTTATTTCAGAAGCATTTTGGCTGTAGAGCAGTGAATGTGCTCTCCATGTCCGCCCCAGCCCATGTCGTACTCCTGGTACACGAAGGAGTCTTGAATATTGCCAAAACTATCTGGCAAACTCCGTCCTCCAATCCCCCCACACACCTCAAAAAGGGTGGAAAAGAAATACTTAGCTCCCACAAAAGGGTTTGAGTACTTATCCACTCATCCGCCACTGGGATCATTGGTTGTGTCGGTGGCCAATGAGTGGAACAAACAGGGGCCCACCAGTTCTACCCCTAAGAATAAAGAGGTGAAGCGACTGGATTTGTTCAGTCGAAAGATTTATGTTAGGGCCAGCCTCTAGTTTCGGGTGGCGAACCATCAGGCCCTTCTGGGCCACTACAGTTTTAACTTGTGGAACTCTCGCCGCAAGTTGAAGGACTCCATGTCCCAGGAGGTGGCCCAGGAGTTCGCGACCATGGTGAACAAAGGGACCGCAGCGGCCCGGTCCTCCCTCCAGATGGCCTGGGACACGGCCGATTCAGCTGCCCAAGTGGTTGCCTTGGCAGTGGTCATGAGGCACAGTTCCTGGCTCCAAACCGCCGGCCTGTCCCAAGAAATACAGGCTTCCATCCAGGAGATTCCGTTTGATGGGGTTGGCCTGTTCTCCAACCAAATGGATGCGGGTCTGCACGGCGTAAAGGACACGAAGGCGACCCTCCACTCCCTGGGGATACACACACCTCAGTCGTCCAGGCAGCCGTTCCAGTCTCCTCCGCCACCTAGGCAGAGGCAGCCTTCACAGGGGCCTACGAGGAAAAGGGACACTGGGTTCAACTGCCGCTGCCCTTCGTCGTCCCGATCTCCTGTGCAGCCTGGCCCGGTGAAACACTAGAGGGGCCAGAAGCACTCATTTTGAGGGTGCGCTTGGAGCAACAAGTTAGCCAACTGTCCAGATTCATCCCACCCTTTCCTCGACCTCCTTTTCCTTTACCACTCGGCCTGGTCACGGGTTATCTCAAACCATTTGGTCCTGGACATAATGACTCGGGGCTACACCCTTCAATTTTTGGCTGCCCCTTTCCCCACCCACTCCTTTCCCCATCCCTCTTCAGGGACCCTTCTCATGAGCAGCTCCTCGTTCAGGAAGTTGAGAACCTTCTCAGTCTGGGGGGCCGTGGAGGAGGTTCCTTGGGATATGCAAGGAAGAGGATTCTATTCCTGCTATTTCCTAATCCCAAAGGCAAAAGAGGTGCTCATACCCATCCTGGACCTGCAGGGCCTCAACAAGTCTCTCATGAAGTCGAAGTTCCTCATGGTATCATTGACTTCCATAATCCCTTCTCTGGATCTGGGGGACTGGTACGCAGCTCTCGACTTAAAAGACGCTTACTTTCATGTCTCTATCTTCCTGGGGCAAAGATGTTTCCTGCGCTTTATAGTGGCAGGGCACCACTTCCAGTTTACAGTGCTGCCCTTTGGCCTGTTCTCAACCCCCCAGGGTATTCACAAAGTGCATGGTGCTGGTAGGGGCATACCTGAGGCCTCTAGGGGTCCAGATCTTCCCATATCTCGACAATTGGCTCATCAAGGGCAAGTCTCGTGAGCAGGTCCAGAGGAGCCTCCATCTGGTGCGCTCCACCTGCAGCGATCTGGGGTCTCCTAATAAACACAGAAAAATCCACTTTAACGCCAGTTCAATGCATAGAGTTCATCAGAGCAGTTCTCGACTCCATGAGAGCCAGGGCCTTCCTGCCAGAAGCAAGCTTTCAAGCCATGTCGGACTTGATCGGCCACATACAGAACCAACCGCTCACCGTGGCCCACACATGCCTGCGACTGTTGGGCCACATGGCCTTGTGCACCTACGTGGTAAGCCATGCCCGGCTTTGTCTGGGGCCCCTGTAAGTGTGGCTGGCCTCGGTCTACATTCCCAGCAGGCACCCCTTGTACCCAGTGGTCATGGTGCCGAGCCACGTCCTCTCATCTCTGGAATGGTGGCGGGATACCAGGTCGGTGCTGCAGGGAGTCCCTTTCGCAACCCCCTTGCCCTTGCTCACCTTGGTCTCGGACACGTCAGACCTGGGCTGGGGAGCCCATCTGGGCGAGCTCAACACCCAGGGCCATTGGCTGCAACATGATCTGGCCCTTCAGATCAATGTCAGGGAGCTCAGAGTAGTTTTCCGGGCATGCCAAGCTTTCTTCCCCCACCTGAAAGGCAAGGCAGTGCAGGTCCCGACGGACAATACTGCCGCAATGTACTACATCAACAGACAGGGCAGCTCCAGGTCTTCGGCTCTTTGTTGGGAAGCTCTCAGCTTCTGGGACTTTTGTATGTGGCATGACATTCATTTGGTGCCCTTCCACCTGTCCAGAGCCAAGAACATCCTGGCGGATCACGTCAGCAGCATCTTCTCGTCTCGCCTCATTGCTGTCCTCAGTCAAAGTTCACCTGGTGGCCATCTTGGCTTTCCATCCCATTTCACGGCAGGTCGGTCTTCGCCCATCCCATGACAGCATGGTTCCTGAAAGGTCTGGAGCACATAGATAGTACCAAGAGGAATCGACAACACTAACTCTATTATAGCAAGCAGGGCCGGATCCAGGCACCAGCTTGCCAAGCAGGTGCTTGGGGCGGCTACTCCGGAGAGGGGCGGCATGTCCAGCTATTCGGCGGCAATTCGGCGGACGGTCCCTCACTCCCGCTCGGAGCGAAGGGCCTCCCGCCGAATTGTTGCCGCAGATCGCGATCCCGGCTTTTTTTTTTTTTTTTTGCGCCGCTTGGGGCGGCAAAAACCCTGGAGCCAGCCCTGATAGCAAGACCAGTATAAAACAAGTGGCAAAAATGGAGAAAGAGAAATCCAATTTGAGATCAGATTTTTATTTTATTACTTTCAATGGCAATCTTGGTAAGAAAGCCAAGTTTAAAGTGTCAGTGTCACTTTAAAAGCTATTAAAATGCTTCCAGACTATACAATCTCTGGGTTTAGTAATATTATAGTTATGTCAGTGCTAAATTAGAATGAGCTTTCTTTCTCTTCAAGTTATACTCATGCTGAAACACTTTAAGAGACTGATATTTCACAACACTTCAGTAACAAATTGCCTCAGCCAAGGTAAAGGTTAAAAATGATATAAATGACAGTTGTTTTCCTTTAGAGAGTATAATTTCTGAAACAAAATGCAATCCTGAGTAGAGTTGGCAGTTTGGTCTGTACATTAAAAGGTTATTTCTGCCTTCTGTTTGTCACATACTATATACAAACTGATGGACTCAGTCACTAGAAAATAAATCACAGTTCACCTCCATCCATTTTTAGTTATGTATGTATTGGAGTAGCTTAACGCCTTAAAAATAGGATGAGAAGAAAAAGGCCATCAGCAATTTGAATGAAACAAGTACCCTCAATGTTTATAGTATGTTGCAAAGTGTAATAACTGATTTGTGTTGACTATCTGTCAGAGATCTGAAGAAAAATAATAGTGTTCCAAACCAGAATTTATAAATCATCTACATGTTATTGAAAACAGTAAAACAAAAAATCGGATTTGTACTCTTTAAAATAAACCATTGGTGATTTGGATAGTCATTGTCTTGCCACCCAGTATGAATTGTGTTTGCTATAGTGAGTAATATTTAGTGTTAAATAAATTAGAATGAGTCTGTAAGAAAAGTTTTGTAAAAAAAAAATTGACTGTATTAGGGACTGTTTGCTTAGTAATAAACCATTCTGTTTCAGAAGTTGCAAAGGAAAACTTGTGAATATGTTTCTATGCATAACACTTGAGAATCACTGGGAACTAAAAAGAAAGAAAACATTTTAATAAATGCAAATGAGTCTTCAAAAACACTGGGTCAGGTAGGGTGACCAGATATCCCGATTTTATAGAGACAGTCCCGATATTTAGGGCCTTTTCTTATATAGAGGCCTATTACCCCCAACCCCTGTCCCGATTTTTCACACTTGCTGTCTGGTCACCCTAGGGTCAGGAAATAAACAAGAAACTATAATACACTGTGGAATTTTCTCGGCTAAAGGAATAAAATATAGTGGCCTTGATCCTTCACTGCTTTGCACCGTTTGGAGTAATTTATGCATGTGCAAAGTTAATTTAAAATGTTACCAGACTAGAAGGGTGGTATTTCACACTCATTCTGCATAGTATAAAATTCTATACAAGGTATAGCATAGAACACAGAAGAGTGAGGCCCACTGTTTTCCTATACATTGATCCAAACAATACACTGACCTGGGTAAAATTGATGACATTAGTACCCATCCTCTTTTAACGTTTTTCTGTGGCCTATTCCACATATATGAATGGAATAACATTCCATAATAACATAATGGAAAAAAATCCTTTGCTCTTACATGCATTGTTAAATATTTTTTTTCTGTAAGCACCAAAAGAAGCAGTCAATAGAGTGTGTTTAATGTTCCACACCCTGGCCACGTGATATAAGTTGCACTATTTTCTATCCACACGTATTTGTTCTGGTTAGTTATACAACTCTTGTTTAGCCATGAAATGCTGACCAAACAAATCAGCGTGAGGGACCTATGCAGTGGAATGGAGGGTTTTGACAAGGGTGAGTGTGTAGCTCTTTTCCCCCATTACAACATGCTGAAAGAATTAAAACTTATTATGAGGGTGGGGGTAGTTGACAAAAATCCAAAAATATATATTTTTTCTGGATAATACTTCTTGCTTAATCGAATCATCAGTGACATTTTATATAAGTCCAACATCCACTTGCATCTTCCCTTTTCCCCACTGGGAACAGTTAAGTAAAGGAAAAGAATTCCATCAACTACAAATGAAGCTTACATAGAATATAAAATGGACATTCCAAATGTAAGTGCTAAGGTAGTTGCAATGCTACAAAAAATGTAGGCAGAGTAGTTGGAGTTAAAATCTCTCTGCAAAACCTTACAGAATAGTAGTTGAAAACAGATTGTCAGCCTCTAAAAGACCATAAAACCGGAATTACAAAATCAAGATCAGATAACAGTAAACACACAACCTTCATGAGAAAATGAATGCATTATGAAATAATCCAGATGCAATAATATAAAAGTACGTAACTAGTAGTTGGTTTCCCAGAAGAGATGGAAAGACATAATTCAACATACTTTGAACAAATTCATTCTTACAAAACTCTTAAAGACTTTTTTCTGTGTTCAGTTGATAATAGTTTTACCCCTTGTGGGTGGTAACTAGCTAGCCCATAGAAATAAACAGAATGGAGAACTAGCTAATTCAAATAATTGCTTTTAAAAAAGTACTCCATAAACACACCAATGTTACCTCCATTTTATCTGGATTTAGAAGTAGGACTTATGCTCTTTGGCTATAAGAAGGGGTTGTTTTCATCACAGTACATCAGAATGCTTTACCTGGCCTGACATTGTGCATTTTTGCATAATCAATGCCTTGATTTGTGTTGTTGGACCATTGATCTGGATGTTCGCTCATTTACATCTGATATGTGTCTTTTGCTCATTGCACAGTCTGTAACACATGGAGAATAGTGACATGCATCTTGGAACCAGTCAAACATCCCTTAATTTTATTTGCTTAGGTCATGATTTACCAAATTGTTCTATTCAGTATTAGACACATATGTAGGGACCATTACAATCAGTGGGACTTAAAGCATGTGCTCAGGTACCTTACAGAATTGGAGGCCCTGTGCTCATGTTGTGGGATGGCATGCTTAAGTTCTGTTATACCTCAATGAGCCCTTCCTCTGTATATTGAGTGTATATTAGAAATGCACAGTGGCCTATGAAGAGCCGAAAACCTCAATAGAATAGAATTGAGCCTGAATGTGAGACGTTAGCTCTTTTGACAGCAGCTCCTTTTGGTATGCTCTTTCTGGCTATTCCTTCTGCTACACATGTGCTGTGGTATCTCTGTAAATTGTTAGCCTACACGTCAGGATATATCTGCTTCATTAACAGTGAATAGAGTTACACTCCACTTCAGCTCTTATTCAGTGCTTCATCCCATTACCTAGAATTACTCACTTTGTGTGAAGTTATATAGAGAGGAGTTCTGCCTGATCAACATCCCTTAAATGAATTGTAAGATGTCTTCTTAGTTGCTTCATATACAATAGACTGGCTCTTTTACAATTATATGCTGTACAATGATTTGCTATACAATCTTTCATAATGTATCTATAAAGTATTCCTGAATGTTTTCAGGGTTTGTATATCAATATTTATTGAACTTCCAATTCAGGATTCTGTTAGAGCGGTTTCTGAGATCCAAACTTGTTTTTTCGTAGAGACCAGACATACTCATTCAAACTATAATTATCCTTGTTTTTAAAGGACATTTCACTGCAAAATAATTTAAAAGAAACCCAATATAACTTTTAAAATAACTGTAAACTTGACTTTTAAATCTGAATCAACTCAGTCTCCCTTCTACCTCCTGCAGTTTTGAGGGTAAAAATAATGCTGGTTAGAGATCTCACCTGTGAGCAATCAGGTAATTAGACATTGTGTAATGTTAATAGTGCCTATAAATAATGGCAGGCACAGAAAGGGTGTCCAGGTTTTAAAAATGTGGCTCATAAAAATAGATCCTTAATACAGGCTTATCTATCTGCTAAATTGTTTTAAACATCCACAGTATGCTTGGGAGTATACAAGACATGGGAGAAGATACTTAAAACCTGCCCCAAGGAGCTTACATTTTAAATACACTTGCAAAATAAATCTTATTGGGAGATCTAGAAGAAAGTTCAATGTTAGAGCATTATTTTTCCTCACTGCTCGTTTCAGTATCATGAGTGGGTGACAGCACTTTTACTAATTATTTTGTTCACAGAAAATAGAAATGGTTTAGATTAATTTATCAGTGATGCAGTACATAAATGTTAGCCTAGCTCAGGTTGTATCATTTTTAACTTGTATGGGTGATGTGTGTCCCAAGAGTGGGATAATGAGAAGACACTTACGGAGTAGACAAGAAAATGAAAATTCCATGATTAAAACCCACTATTTCTTTTTCAGAGCTTGCCAATTTTTGTTTGAAATATTTATAATGAATGCATATAGAGAGTCTCATTATTGCATACCAAACAATAAAACCATAACAGTTATTGTTTTCTTTGCATAAATGTCTTTCACAGAATCTTAACAACTATCACTTTAGCATAAATAATCTGCCAAATGTTTCTCTGATGTAGCCAATAGTTACAGCAGTGATTATGCTGACCTGAATTATTTTATATACAATATTGTCTTGAAACTGATTTTGTGAATACTTTCTGGGATCCTAAAGACATAGTCTCAAACATGAACCTTCATTTTGTCATGGTAAATTCAGTCAGTCCAGTACCAAGCAAACCTTTCCACAAGGTACTGAACTTCAGGATAATTCCCAATTTTACCCACATAAACAGCATGCAGATCCATTCTATTCTGGAGCCTAACTTAATATCTATCTAAGACACCCACTGCTGTGTTCATAGATTTTCATGTTATGGTAGTTAGTCTTCATATTTTATGACATAATCCAGACAGTTTCAAAGCACGGTATGCACATTAATGAATTAAGTCTCAGAGCACATTTGTGTGATAGTAATATTATATTATTAACCTATCTCTGTATTACACTGGTCTACAATTTTTGAGAAGTCGTCTGCTTCAGAGATAAAATGTGCTATTTATTATGTATTTTGATGTGCTGAATTCAAATATGACAATTAAAACAACTGATTGGATACTGTTTCTAAGATATTTAAGTTTTTACATTTTATGTCTATGTATACTGTGTAGATAGTAGAGTTTTAATCATAAATTGTAAACCTAGGTCTTTTCATGTGTTTATGGTTGCTTTACATGATAAAATTTCACCTGTCCTGTTTATGTAACACTTTAAAAATCAGCAAAAGGGTTATATAAATAAAATTTATTATGAAACAAAAGGCAAAACACTATTATGTACATAGTTTAGTCCTATTCAGTGTCTACTCGGCGCTTCTTGGCTTGTCTCTTGTATTCATTAAATGGAGCATCTCTTGTCACTGTCCAGCAATAGTCTGCAAGCATTGATGGGCTCCATTTGCCCTGATAGCGTTTCTCCATTGTTGCAATGTCCTGGTGAAATCGCTCGCCATGCTCGTCGCTCACTGCTCCGCAGTTCGGTGGAAAAAAATCTAGATGAGAGTGCAAAAAATGTATCTTTAGTGACATGTTGCAACCAAGGCTTTTGTATGCCTTGAGGAGGTTTTCCACCAACAACCTGTAGTTGTCTGCCTTGTTGTTTCCGAGAAAATGTATTGCCACTAACTGGAAGGCTTTCCATGCCGTCTTTTCCTTGCCACGCAGTGCATGGTCAAATGCATCATCTCGAAGAAGTTCACGAATCTGAGGACCAACAAAGACACCTTCCTTTATCTTAGCTTCACTTAACCTTGGAAATTTTCCACGGAGGTACTTGAAAGCTGCTTGTGTTTTGTCAATGGCCTTGACAAAGTTCTTCACCAGACCCAGCTTGATGTGTAAGGGTGGTAACAAAATCTTCCTTGATTCAACAAGTGTTGGATGCTGAACACTTTTCCTCCCAGGCTCCAATAACTGTCGGAGTGGCCAATCTTTCTTGATGTAGTGGGAATCTCTTGCACGACTATCCCATTCGTAGAGAAAACAGCAGTACTTTGTGTATCCAGTCTGCAGACCAAGCAAGAGAGCAACAACCTTCCAATCGCCACAAAGCTGCCACTGATGTTGGTCATAGTTTATGCACCTCAAAAGTTGTTTCATGTTGTCATAGGTTTCCTTCATATGGACTGCATGACCAACTGGAATTGATGGCAAAACATTACCATTATGCAGTAAAACAGCTTTAAGACTCGTCTTCGATGAATCAATGAACAGTCTCCACTCATCTGGATTGTGAACGATGTTGAGGGCTGCCATCACAACATCGATGTTGTTGCAGGCTACAAGATCACCTTCCATGAAGAAGAATGGGACAAGATCCTTTTGACGGTCACGGAACATGGAAATCCTAACATCACCTGCCAGGAGATTCCACTGCTGTAGTGTGGAGCCCAACAGCTCTGCCTTACTCTTGGGTAGTTCCAAATCCCTGACAAGGTCATTCAGTTCACCTTGTGTTATGAGGTGTGGTTCAGAGGAGGAGGATGGGAGAAAATGTGGGTCCTGTGACATTGATGGTTCAGGACCTGAGGTTTCATCCTCTTCCTCGTCTGACTCAAGTGAGAATGATTCTGGTGCATCAGGAACCGGCAGTCCTTCTCGGTGGGGTACTGGGCGTATAGCTGATGGAATGTTTGGATAATGCACAGTCCACTTTTTCTTCTTTGACACACCTTTCCCAACTGGAGGCACCATGCAGAAGTAATGATTGCTGGTATGATCTGTTCGCTCTCTCCAAATCATTGGCACTGCAAAAGGCATAGATTTCCTTTTCCTGTTCAACCACTGGCGAAGATTTGTTGCACAAGTGTTGCAGCATATGTGTGGGGCCCACCTCTTGTCGTGATCTCCAATTTTGCAGCCAAAATAAAGGTGATAGGCTTTCTTAACCATAGTGGTTATACTGCGCTTTTGTGATGCAAAAGTCACTTCACCACAAACATAGCAGAAGTTATCTGCACTGTTCACACAAGTACGAGGCATCTCTGCTTACTTTGGCTAAACAGAAATGTGTCCCTTTGCAAAATCAAACACTGACAAATAAGAGAGCACGACACTGTATGATTCCTAGAGCTGATATAGGGCAATTTGTTCAGCAGAGTGATGTAAGCTTCGTTATGATTGCATCATCCATGACTTCTAGGAATAACATGTTGTAATTCATATCATGTATGCGCAATACCAGCTTCAGATTGCATCATTCATTGTTTTGCCTAAAAAGCAAGTACTGTCCAAACCCAGTCATAGATTTATTCATAGATCCCGTCAAAGATGTATTTTAGTCATTTCTGGTTTAAATTGAGATCCCTTCCCTTTATAACTCACTTATCCTCCGCCATTTGGACACAGACTGGCTAACCTAGTGAGGAGGGCTTTAAACTAGGTTTGACGGGGACAGGTGAGCAAAGCCCACAGGTAAGTGGGGAACATGGAGACCGGGGAGATGGGTCGGAAACAAGAGGGAGTGTGGGCTATATTGGCAGAGAGAAAGGAGGGTCAGGACAAAACTGGGAGGAAAGATCAAACCAGTATCTTAGATGCCTATATACAAATGCGAGAAGTATGGGGAATAAGCAAGAAGAACTGGAAGTGCTAATAAATAAATACAACTATGAATATGTGTATTATCCCACTGAAACTTGGTGGGATAATACACATGATTGGAATGTTGGTGTGGATGGGTACAGCTTGCTCAGGAAGGATAGACAGGGGAAAAAGGGAGGAGGTGTTGCCTTATATATTAAAAATGTACACACTTGGACTGAGGTAGAGATGGACATAGGAGACGGAAGTGTTGAGAGTCTCTGGGTTAGGCTAAAAGGGGTAAAAAACAAGGGAGATGTCATGCTAGGTGTCTACTACAGGCCACCTAACCAGGTGGAAGAGGTGGATGAGGCTTTTTTTAAGCAACTAACAAAATCATCCAAAGCCCAAGATTTGGTGGTGATGGGGACTTCAACTATCCGGATATATGTTGGGAAAATAACACAGCGGGGCACAGACTATCCAACAAATTCTTGGACTGCATTGGAGACAACTTTTTATTTCAGAAGGTTGAAAAAGCTACTAGGGGGGAAGCTGTTCTAGACTTGATTTTAACAAATAGGGAGGAACTCGTTGAGAATTTGAAAGTAGAAGGCAGCCTGGGTGAAAGTGATCATGAAATCATAGAGTTTGCAATTCTAAGGAAGGGTAAAAGGGAGAACAGCAAAATAGAGACAATGGATTTCAGGAAGGCAGATTTTGGTAAGCTCAGAGAGCTGATAGGTAAGGTCCCATGGGAATCAAGACTGAGGGGAAAAACAACTGAGGAGAGTTGGCAGTTTTTCAAAGGGACACTATTAAGGGCCCAAAAGCAAGCTATTCCGCTGGTTAGGAAAGATAGAAAATGTGGCAAAAGACCAGCTTGGCTTAACCACGAGATCTTGCATGATCTAAAAAATAAAAAGGAGTCATATAAAAAATGGAAACTAGGACAGATTACAAAGGATGAATATAGGCAAACAACACAGGAATGCAGGGGCAAGATTAGAAAGGCAAAGGCACAAAATGAGCTCAAACTAGCTACGGGAATAAAGGGAAACAAGAAGACTTTTTATCAATACATTAGAAGCAAGAGGAAGACCAAAGACAGGGTAGGCCCACTGCTTAGTGAAGAGGGAGAAACAGTAACAGGAAACTTGGAAATGGCAGAGATGCTTAATGACTTCTTTGTTTCGGTCTTCACCGAGAAGTCTGAAGGAATGCCTAACATAGTGAATGCTAATGGGAAGGGGGTAGGTTTAGCAGATAAAATAAAAAAAGAACAAGTTAAAAATCACTTAGAAAAGTTAGATGCCTGCAAGTCACCAGGGCCTGATGGAATGCATCCTAGAATACTCAAGGAGCTAATAGAGGAGGTATCTGAGCCTCTAGCTATTATCTTTGGAAAGTCATGGGAGACGGGAGAGATTCCAGAAGACTGGAAAAGGGCAAATATAGTGCCCATCTATAAAAAGGGAAATAAAAACAACCCAGGAAACTACAGACCAGTTAGTTTAACTTCTGTGCCAGGGAAGATAATGGAGCAAGTAATTAAGGAAATCATCTGCAAACACTTGGAAGGTGGTAAGGTGATAGGGAACAGCCAGCATGGATTTGTGAAGAACAAATCATGTCAAACCAATCTGATAGCTTTCTTTGATAGGATAACGAGCCTTGTGGATAAGGGTGAAGCTGCGGATGTGGTATACCTAGACTTTAGTAACGCATTTGATACGGTCTCGCATGATATTCTTATCGATAAACTAGGCAAATACAATTTAGATGGGGCTACTATAAGGTGGGTGCATAACTGGCTGGATAACCGTACTCAGAGAGTTGTCATTAATGGTTCCCAATCCTGCTGGAAAGGCATAACGAGTGGGGTACCGCAGGGGTCTGTTTTGGGACCAGCGCTGTTCAATATCTTCATCAACGACTTAGATATTGGCATAGAAAGTACGCTTATTAAGTTTGCGGATGATACCAAACTGGGAGGGATTGCAACTGCTTTGGAGGACAGGGTCATAATTCAAAATGATCTGGACAAATTGGAGAAATGGTCTGAGGTAAACAGGATGAAGTTTAACAAAGACAAATGCAAAGTGCTCCACTTAGGAAGGAAAAATCAGTTTCACGCATACAGAATGGGAAGAAACTATCTAGGAAGGAATACGGCAGAAAGGGATCTAGGGGTTATAGTGGACCACAAGCTAAATATGAGTCAACAGTGTGATGGTGTTGCAAAAAAAGCAAACATGATTCTGGGATGCATTAACAGGTGTGTTGTGAGCAAGACACGAGAAGTCATTCTTCCACTCTACTCTGCTCTGGTTAGGCCTCAGCTGGAGTATTGTGTCCAGTTCTGGGCACCGCATTTTAAAAAAGATGTGGAGAAATTGGAAAGGGTCCAGAGAAGAGCAACAAGAATGATTAAAGGTCTTGAGAACATGACCTATGAAGGAAGGCTGAAAGAATTGGGTTTGTTTAGTTTGGAAAAGAGAAGACTGAGAGGGGACATGATAGCAGTTTTTAGGTATTTAAAAGGGTGTCATAAGGAGGAGGGAGAAAACTTGTTCACCTTAGCCTCTAAGGATAGAACCAGAAGCAATGGGTTTAAACTGCAGCAAGGAAGGTCTAGGTTGGACATTAGGAAAAAGTTCCTAACTGTCAGGGTGGTTAAACACTGGAATAAATTGCCTAGGGAGGTTGTGGAATCTCCATCTCTGGAGATATTTAAGAGTAGGTTAGATAAATGTCTATCAGGGATGGTCTAGACAGTATTTGGTCCTGCCATGCGGGCAGGGGACTGGACTTGATGACCTCTCGAGGTCCCTTCCAGTCCTAGAATCTATGAATCTATGAATCTATTCCCAAGTCAAGGGTCATATATACTGACCCAATAGCATATCTTGAAAACTAGAGCCAATCAACAATTTTAAGCATCATTTTCGTTCTCAGTGACCCAGAATTAGTAAAGTTTGACAACATTTATTTCAGAAGCATTTTGGCTGTAGAGCAGTGTTATAGATTCATATATTCCAAGGCTTGAAGGGATTATTGTGATAATCTGGTCTGACCTCCTGTATAACGTAGGTCATAGAACTTCCCCAAAATGATTCTTAGAGCAGATCTTTCAGAAAAACATCCACCCCTGGTTTTAAAATTGTCAGTGATGAAGAATCCACCACAACTCACGGTAAATTGTTTCAGTGGTTAATTACTCTCAGTGTTTAAAAATGTACGCCTTATTTCCAGTCTGAATTTTAATTTACAGCTATTGGATTGTCTTCTACCATTCTCTGCTAGACTGAAGAGCCCATTATTAAATATTTGTTCCCCATACAAATACTTACAGACTGTAATCTATCACCCTTTAACTTTCTCTTTTTGTTTCTCTTTTGCTAAATAGATTGAGCTCCTTGAATCTACAATATGACAGGTTTTCTAATCCTTATATCATTCTGATGACTCTTCTCTGAACCGTTTCCAATTTATCCACATCCTTCTTGAATTGTGGATGCCAGAGCTGGACACTGTGTCAGCAGTGGTTGCACATGCCAAATACAGACATAAAATAACCTCTCTACTCCTCCTCAAGATTCCCCTGTTTATGCAGCCAAGGATTGCATTAGCCCTTTCAGCCACAACATCACACTGGAAGCTCATGTTCAGCTGATTATCCACCACAGTACTCAAATCTTGTTAAGTTTCTTTGGTTAAATGGCTTAACCGAAGCCACTCAGTCTGTTTTGTGACATAGCTGGGAGTGGAGCCTTGATCTCCTGATTCAGAGTTAGGTGCTTTAATCACTAGACCATGTTTCTTTAAAGCTAATTAGGATATTGGGTATAGTAACTAATTTTAAAGTTAATACATTCATAAAAATCACATCCTAATTTTACCTCCATATAAAATCACACATTTACAATCCCCTTCACTTAAAATAATTCACAAAAAGCAGAATTGGGTGAGGATCGATGTGATACATTCTGCACTCAGTAGTGACAAAAATTCAGGGAAATATATGTCACAACATATTACACCTTTGCTGTTATTCTGAGATTAGGACCACTATGACTGGGACTGCGAACAAAGATTATGACTAGAGATCAGATAAATTACCGTAAAAATAACCCTACTATTCTCTCCCCTTTTATTGTACATAAGACTCCATTGGGTATATCTACACTCCAGTTACGAGGTGTGATTCCCAGCCCGAGTAAACAGACTAGTGCCAGCGCTGCTTGATCTAGCATGCTAAAAATAGCTGTGTGAACATTGCAGCACCACTGGGGGCTCTGGCGAGTCACGAGTCTAAGCCTACCTGACATCTTAGCCTGAGTTGCCGCCAGTGCCACAATGTCTACACTGCTATTTTTAGCATGCTAGCTCTGGCAGGGCTGGCACGAGTCTGTCTCCCCATGCTGGGAATCATACTTCCCAGATGCAATGTAGACAGACCCTTGTAGGCCAAAGGCTTCTGTTGGTCTTTTTCCCCCAAACATCATCTTAATATTTTAGGGAGCTCCTCTTTTTCTTCTCCTGGTTGCCCTTCACTAGCCACATTCTCTAATTCTTAGAGCTTCCACTGTTAGTCCATTGGTCTGGGGTCTTTTTATCCTTTCTCAATTTTGGTCTCCTTTTTCTGTCTGCTAGCTCTTTGAAAAGAGTTCTGCATGAAAGTTTGTAACCCATTCTTTGAATGCATGTAACTTTTTATAAATCTGAAGACTTTTGTATTTCCACTGTCCTCTTTTTAACCTCTTCTGCTTGATTAATCTTAAAATATTTCAGAGCCATCTTTCTAAGTTGAAATGCCAAGATCCTATCCAACTTGTTTTCATTTTTAACAATTAAAATCACATTCAGAATGATTTAAACAGTCAACTGACATCAAAGTGTTTTTTAAAGAAAACCTAGCAGAATTTTTCATACACACAGGTAGTATTCATAATGTTGCCAGTTTAGCTGTCCCAGTGTTGCATTAGGATCAAGCATTAATTTAGGAGCATTGTTGTCTCTTGAAACATTAATGAGACTAAACCAAACTCAGTTGCAGTCTGTGATGTAAATGCCCTGGTGTTTTGAAGAAGCAGCAAGAGCATTTGCAGCTGGTCCTTTCTGGAAAACAAACATAATGGCTAATAACAAAACAGGCCATCAGCACTTTAGTAAACAAGCACACATTCTGTAATGACTTGCCAAAATACTGTTTAAAAATTGTTTACTGTAAAAGAAAAGCCCAGCAGTAAGTGACACATACATCCTGCTACATTGACGGGCTGCCCAGCTCAGCATCTTGGGGTGATTGTCAATGTGTTAGTTGCCAAAATTAATTACAAACACTTTTGTCATCTCTGAAGAAAGAAAGAAAGAAAGAAAGAAAGAAAGAAAGAAAGAAAGAAAGAAAGAAAGAAAGAAAGAAAGAAAGAAAGAAAGACTTTGCAGAGAATTCACTTGGTTAGGTCTTGGAAGAATAGTTTTGGAAAATGTGAAGATTTCAAAAATGGAGCCTAAAGCAAAAACATCTGTTGTTGAGAAAATACCTTTTTTCATAACACTAGTATGCTTTCTGTTATTGGATAGGAATAACAGTTACACAGCTCTGCTCCTATGCTCCAACTACTGTTTGTCTTTCTCAATAGATGATTTACTTTAAGAGAAGAACAATTTAATAAAGTAACACACTATTTTTCTCTCATCTGCAGATTGCTCTCCAGGATTGTGGGGGTTTCCCATGTGCCGGTATTTAAAGGAAGAGGGCTGGTGCTGTGGTCGCAATGCCAGAATGTCAGCGTGCTTAGTATGGTTCTTTTTTCTTTTTCTTCTTTTTTTCCCTACTGGAAGTTTTATCCAGATGTTATAGAATTCATTGTTTTTGGCTTGTAATCCTAGAGCTATGACTTAAATACCAGACTCTACAGAATAACATCATTAATGTTGTATGCATGATAAATTATAGGTAAAAAAAATTGTATTAACCTTCCAACTTTGCACATTTTATATTTGCTGAGGACAGGAAACAATGAAGATAGACAAAAAATATTTTAAAAATGACCAAAAAGGCCACAATTTTGTTGAATTGAATTTAAACAAAGTAATCTTTCAGGGCAATAGGTCATGGCAGTGATTTAAAAGGGATAGTATTCCTTCTACCATCACTGACTTTCCCAAAAAGGTTCATTGTTCATAACACTCAATGTCCTAACTGTACAAGACCATAAACAGGCCTTTTTAACCCCAAAACCAGAGTAGGCCTACACACCTATATAAGCCTTTACACCGGGAAATCATCTAACATTGCACCAAGAGACAGAGTGCTCCTGTACGCTCATTTTACATCAGCACAGGATGATGGACTGGTGCTTAATCTGAGGATAAGGGCATGACCCTAAGTCTTCAACTACTGTGGCATTAGGAAAACGCCACCTCTAGTCTCTGTTTATTTTTAATCCCTTTTCCCAGGATGCACCACAACAGATGCTGTTAGCCTCAATTTCAGCTGCTCACTCACACAGATACCTGCCAAAAATCAACTCAGGCCCATATATCAAGGTTAAAGAGATCAGAGCTAACATTAGAGATCTTAAGACTGAAACATGTCAGGACAATTATACAGGATGTTTTCACCCTTAAATGTGACATCCTCAACAAACTGCATGAAACATTTCAAGTGGTTAAGGATATGGACCAAAATGTAAATTCTAGAACCTCCGTATGTTACCCTAAAACCCTTCACTAAGCCCTCCCAAAATGTTTTACCATCTTCTGTGGTCCCAGTAATATATCCACTATATCCTAGATCAATTGTCATATTGGCCCATTCCTTTCCTTATAGAATTTCCATTTCCCACTCTTTCTTAAGGCTTGTCTAAACTGAAAACACTACAGTGGCACAGCTGCGCCACTTCAGTGCTTCAGTGTAGACACTACCTATACCAATAGGAGGGATTCTCCCATTGGTGTAGGTAATCAACCTCTCCGAGAAGCAGTAGCTAGGTTGTTTACACAGGGACTTAGGTCGGCTTTACTCCGCTCAGGGGATGTGGATTTTTCACACCCCTGACTGATGTAGTTAAACGTACCTAATTTT
The DNA here is from genome assembly GCF_011386835.1 of Chrysemys picta bellii. Taxonomy (NCBI): domain Eukaryota; kingdom Metazoa; phylum Chordata; order Testudines; family Emydidae; genus Chrysemys; species Chrysemys picta. Next base: position 75,427,604 of record NC_088791.1, read on the forward strand.
CTAGTGTAGATTAGGCCTTATTAGTGAGAGACGAAGTAAGCTCAGGCTGCCTTTTGACAAGGATAGAATGATCTATTTCAGAGGCAAACAACCAGCTGGAGATGCCTGTGGCCACACAGAGCAATTATTATTGTTTTGCACCCAGTGCACTTATCTTACCAGAAAAAAGATCAGCATGGTTCCCTTTCCAAACTTTCTCCCTTAAATTATTGGAAAGGTGGATACCAAGAAGTTCTCCTCTGCCCATAGGTGCTATTACTGTGCCAGAGATTCTCTCAAGAACATGCGTGATGAGGGCTTGTCATTTCATCCCATAGGCCAAGGGAATAGGCAGACAGAGCAGTGCAGTTAGAACACTATTCCCTCTGTAGGGAGTGACCCAGCTAGGGTTCCCTGCGAGCTTGCAGTGCACTAATAACTATTCCATCGTTGTTACTTGCATGGCAATTCCCATTTGCTGAACTACAGGAGACCAAAGACACCATAGGGACTGATTTAGAGTCCTTCCTGAGAACTCATATCCACATACAGAGCACTCATTGGTCTGTGCCAGCATGCTAAACAGCTGGCTTTAACTGAGCTGTGCCTCAGCATCACTTGATTCTATTTTGGCATATTTGCATGAAGAGTGGCCTCTCTCTGGCTAATGTTGGTCATCGGTATTCACTAGCACGCTGTGTGTAATAGTGAATTACAGGAGTAGCCAACAGTATCTTACCCGGGGAATCATGCAGCAGCAGGAAAATTTCCAGCTTGGACAGTAGTAACACTGCCCTCCTTTCTAGCTGGGGTTCTCATTCACCTCTGATGGTGACACAGAGACTTGTGGGCTGTGGAGAGCTGCTGCTCTGCAGCTGGAAGAGAGACATCTGGAGTAGGGCAGAGGTCAGCAGTGACCACAGGGCATACCTGCAATAGCCAATTATTCATTGGAAGTAAAGAAGGGAAGTAGCTTTTATGTAGTGTAAATCGCACCTGCTACTCTATAAAAGGTAGGGGAAGGGAGAACTGCAGCTACTTGGAGTGCAGCTGAAGGGAAGTCCTGGGTGCAGGTTGACAGGATAGGTGAGCTCTGGGACAAGGGAGTGGAGTGGGTAATAGAGAGAGGAGCTATGCTGGGGATTTGGGGTATAGGGATGGTATGAGGAGTATGCTGTGCGGTATTTATTTATTTATTATATTGTGGCAATGCCACAGAATGTGTTCACTGCATATTTATCTTTGGTTGCACAGAGAATTTTACTCTTCGGTTGTAATTCCTATAAGTACTATATCTTTCCAACTGTAGAAAAATCTTCCACCCATTTCATATATTTTCTTAATTCTTTGTCACCTTAGATCATAAAAATCAAATACTCTCAAATCATCAGGATTCATGGGCTGAAAAATCTATTTTAAAGGATCTACATGACATTTTAAACTGCAGTCTCTCTAAAGTTTTTATTTTGTTTAACTTTAAGTACTGGAAGTGGAAAATGAACATTTGTGTAGTTGCTAGAGATTTAAAAAGATATTTTAATGTATTGTGCATTAAATTAAAAGATTATTTAAACTATACATTATAATAACTAAAGTGAGCTGTTTTTATGCTTATACTTGTATAGAAATATAGCCAAGAAAAAATAAATTTATTTTGTACTTAGTGCTCTCAAAAATATATATATATATATCCCAGGACATGCAATGATAACGGAATGTATATATATATACATTCCGTCATCATTGCTATATATATATCCTCAAAAATTGAAGAGGATGGATATATATATATATATATATATATATCCTCTTCAATTTTTGAGAGCGCATATATGTAGCAATGATGACGGAATATATATATACATTCCGTTATCATTGCATGTCCTATAAATAAACCCTAAATAACAGAAGTGAACTGATTAACAACCTCTAATGGTTTTAACACTCTTAAGTGTACAAGCTCATGTTATATCACATAATTAATCTTGTAAAATGTCATTTCCACCAGGCTTTATACAATGTGATTATAAAATGCCCTGATAAAGAATAAACATAGAAGTTTAATTTCTTCACTTTTAAAGGCTTTGGAACGAGTTGCGGTCAGCCAAGTGGTAAGTAATGTTGTTTATTTTAACCCTTCTAATGACAAAACTGTTTTCTCTTTTTGAATACTTTTAATACATGACCTTCTCCTGAACTTGTGACTTACTGGATTCTAAAACACTACAATTAACAGAATATAAATCAAAGTCAGAATGATATCATGTTTCAGCACCACAGAATTGCATTTTTATTGCCTTGTCTGCACATAGTGATGCTAAAGTATCTATTTTCTTCAGACAATTAAGAGTCAGCTAACATATATTTTAGAGAAAGTACAATTTTAATATAGTTTTTTGAAAATACCTTATTTTAATAGTAAGCTATTTTATGCTTAATCATGCTGGTTAATATTCTTCGCTAAATCCAAAAGCGCTTCTTTAAAAATTTAAAGTATAAAATTACCTTTCCAAACTCTGGGTGCTTTCTTATACGGACTGATCCAACAGAGAGGCTCCTGGCCCAGTGCAGATCATATTTAGAGGATTCACTGACCCCTTTATTCTGAAGAATCACAGTGTTTTTGGGTCTAGCAACATGGTCACTAGGAGTAAGGGATTAGTTCAGGCTCTTCCCAACTCATTAAATTTTGGTAATTTCTGCAGAGATTTCCAACAATAATGTCACTTGTGTTGTTTTTGAGGCAAAAACATGTCCACAAGGAAATAATATGAAACTGCAAAAATATTGTTCATAAAATACTATGGGGAACCGTGGAAAAAGTTATTTTTCAAATTTTTATTACAATTAATTTTAATAAAGGAGGAGGAGCGGAACTTTAGGTACATCTAACTTTTAAAACAAGTTGAACAGTCGTAAACTAATTTCTGTTATTGAAACAAAAATGACAGTGTAAGATAGTCCCGTGTATTTTAAGAATATTTTATAATTTATATAGCAAGTCAATTATAAAAGCTCCTAATACTATGTAAAAGGCCTTGAACACGCAACTTTTAATTAAGTTAACAAACAGTTACTGACATACCTGGCTCTCTGGGATCGCATTCCATGGTTAAAATTCGGTTAGTAACTAGAGAAATTTAACAGTGTTTTGCCCCACCAGAAGCCTAATCTGGTACTTGGTTGTGTTCCTGAATGTGGTACAGCACACTGCAGACAAAACTCCTAAACCATGTAGGCGAGTCCTCTTATCCTCCTACCACATACTGTTGGGTCCAAATTTTCTCAGAAAGCAGATACAAGCTCAGCACAGGAGCATGACTGGTGTGGATCATACGTGCTAGCCTGAGACCTCCAAAAGCCTGAGATCAAATTAACATAATATTTTAAATTGCATACTCATAAGCTGTTTGAAAATTGAAATGCGAAGACCAGGATGAGCATGAATGTTTAGTAGTTTTTTTCACTGAAAAATATTTATTTGTAACTGCATTTTTATTTGACTATAATTTATGGACAGATATTGAATAACATAAAACCAGAAACTATGTAATATTTTTCACTATAGTATAAGTAATCTACCATCATGTAACCACAAATACAAAAGGCAAATCCCAGATGTCTTCCTAATCTTGCAGGGTAGTGACCAGTAACTTTTTCACTTAGTACTACTGTTGTAGGAGATAGGAAGGTACTGTGATTGAGAATTTCTGTATGATTTATTGCAGCGGCTTGCTTCTGGTGGGAACATCACACTTGTCTCTCATTTTTTAAATCCCTGTCTAAATTCTGTTCTCTGAGTACTTTAAATCATGATTGTGTAATTTATCATTTTTTTGTGTATGCACACTAACTGTACAAGTATTTAATAGACTAGATTTACAGGCCAACTTATCCCCATTGTAAGCCCATTGACTGCAGAGGGTTTACACAGGAGATGCATTTGGCACTACATTTTTAACTGACAAGCATTAACTTTTCTTAAGTAAACACATCTTTCATACCTAAAGGTATGAAGTTTTAAATGCACTTCACTGTTTTTATAAGCGCAGTACTTTCTGCATGGATATCAGTGTTTCAGGGAACTAAGATAAAGTAGCTATAAATAAGAAAATGTTATGACACAGGTAGTATGTTTTCCTTTTGCCTCTTTTTTTATTCATTGGACGAGACTCTGCTCTGAAGTTTGATGGTGCAATTTTGGAATAACTCCATTAACTGCAATAGAGTTCCCTGGGTTTACAAATGAAGATCAGAATTTGGCCCATCTTCCTTTCTTTTTCTATAATCCCTATCCCTTCACCCACTTCCTATCAAACTCTGCAGTTTCCTGTGTTTATTTTTTCTCACAATTATGGTTATGATATCGTCTGACTCATTTTAACTTGCAAACAGGAAAATTAGTAAATTGTCCTGTCAACCAGGTTAATAAGACTGGTTTGAGAGAATACAAACCAGTAATTAGGTAAGGCAGCCAACACCATTCTAGTTACTCTGGTCTTGATTTTGATGCCAACTTTGCAGTCCTGCTGTTCTTTGCTTTCTTTTTTCCAGCTGCCTACAGAATCATTGTTTTATCGAGCTGTTCTACAGGTTATTATAGAGGAATGTTACGGTGTCATCAAAAGGTATGAGACTCTGAGACTAAGGCCTAATTCTGCCTCCCTTACTCTGCAAGTTGTAACTTTTAGCATAAGAATTGCAGAATGAGGCCCTAAATTCTGTCTGTATCTGTTTGTATTATGAATGCAGTCAGTAAATAATACAGGGCTCTTTCATTTGCTCTGAATCCATATGCAGAGCATACCATCCACACAGAGCTCTTGCCCTTCCAGCATTTCAGAGGCATTAGCCCTGTCCTTGGCACTGGACATGTAGGCAACTGTGGAAAATTCACTAAATGCTTATGGGTGGATGGAGATGCCCAGAGAACCTCCTAGTGTGATGATTGACTCCCCCTGCGGGGAGAGCACCCCCAAGAACTAGCAAAGGAACAATGCACTGGGCTTTATCTCAATGGTAACCTTGAAGATAATTTGACTAGTAAAGTTGAGGCCTGGTTAAACCCTCACCGTGTGTTCTTGCCTTCTTCCCTGTGGTGAGCACACCACTACAGCTTTGAGCTATACAGACTATATCTGAGAGTGCTTCTTTATCATAGGTCTCATAGTCAGCTACTGACTTGAAGGCCTGTCAGTGCACATTGAGTTGAGCAGCAGCGAGTCCAAGAGCCAGTGTGGACTCACAGGACCAATGACAAATTGTCTTTGGCATTTGGGGTGGGAGCATAGTTTTTTCTGTCGATGGGTAACCTCCAAACAGAAGAATTTCTTCCTTAACTTGACATTACGTATAATAAAACTACACAGAAGATTTAGCAGAACAAACCATGAGAACTAGGTTGTAAAAACTGAAAGTATGGGCTAGACCAGTGTATGTTATCTATTAAAGTAAAGGTAACATGGGGGAAGTAATAAAGATTGCAGTTTTGAAATTAAAAGAGTTTTAGGCCCAGTTTTAAGCTTGCTAATGTTAGATGTCTCCAGTTTTGATGAAGTAGCTGGAATTTTCTTTGTCTCAGTGAAGCCTTGTGGGATCAGTTCAGCAGTTTTTAAGATGTCAGGTTCCTTATCCAATAACACTTAAAAAGCAGTTTAAGACAATTAAAAGAATGAATTATGATGCCTTGAGTCATTAAGAGCCCATTCTGACTTTTTAGAGCTTCATGTATTCAGTATATATTTTCTTGTTACAACTATGCTGCTTCTGATTTGTAGGATAGATACACTAAATGCATATTTTTTCCAAAGAATCTTTTAAATGCATAGCCATTAAGTAGTCTTCAGACTGCATTTGCCCAAAGGTTTTATTGCATTAGAATAGTAAAAAATACAGTAACAGGAATTTCCTATTTCCCTAAAAATAAAATAAAATTGAAAGTTAATTGACACAAAGAACTTGGAGCCTGACCCAAAGCCCAGTGATATCAATGGAAGTCTTTCTGTCAACTTCAATAGGCTTTGAATAGGCCCACAGTTGAAAAGAATAGGCTTTCTATGAGTTTCCAGTAAAATAGTTTTTAAGAAAATATACCCGTCAAGCTGTGACTCACGAACATGAGTACCAACCTCAGGACAGACTGTTAAGAGGCAGGGCACAAACCCCAAATTGGTTTTATATTCCATACTTAGATTTCACCAACCAAACATCAAGTGCAAACTCCGCAGGTATTATAATAGTCTAACCAGGGAGCCACAGACAGTCCCCTTGGGCACTCCAATCTACCTTGTCACCTAAGCAAGCTTGCTTTTGTGATAGATGGTCCCTTACAGCAAAAATCACAACAATGTTCAGGTTGCTCCCTGTCCCAAAGGACCAGTCACTTACCTGAAGTCAGTTGAACCTTAGATCTCACACCAGAGACAATGCTTGTAGCCAACGCTATAATAAACTATCTAAAGGTTTGTTAATTAGGGAAAGGAAATAAGAGAGTTATTTACAAGGTTAAAGCAGGTAAACATACATACACAAAGGAGTTACAGTCTTAAGTTTCAAAAGGTAATAGAAGCGTTTATAACAAGCAAGCTCTATTTGTTCCTTGAGGTAACCCAGGCTAAACAGTGGGGACCTCTTGCTTATGCCTAGAAAACCTTGCTCTTGAGGCCTTGGCTACACTTGCAAGTTACAGCGCTGTAAAGCCTCCCCCAGCGCTGTAACTCACTCCCCGTCCACACTGGCAGGGCACTTGCAGCGCTGTATCTTCCTGGGTACACCGCTGCAGGTACTCCACATCTCCAAGAGGGATAACAGCTGCAGCGGAGTGGCCACGACTCACAGGTGTGAGTGTAAACGCTTGCAGCGCTGTACTAATCACCTTGTCAAGTGGCCAATCCTCTCCATTGTTGTGACCGGCTGCAGGAATGCGGAAGTGCCGGTTTCAAAGCTCGAACCACAGAGAAAAGCAAACAATTTGCAGCTTGCTTTGAGTGAGTAAATGAATGAGCAGGGGGCCGGGAGTTCGGAACTTGCAAAATAGAGAGCTGACATGCTCCAAAAAGCACTCTCTCTTCTCCCACACTCCCTGTCACAATCCACCCCACCCCCCCGTTTTGAAAAGCACATTGCAGCCACATGAATGCTGAGATAGCTGCCCATAATGCACCACTCCCAACACAGATGCAAATGTTACAAGTGTGGCCACACCACTGCGCTGTCAGCTGTCAGTGTGGACAGACTGCAGCGCTTTTCCCTACTCAGCTGTACAAAGACAGGTTTACCTCACAGCGCTGTACAGCTGCAAGTGTAGCCAAGGCCTGAGAGTCCAAGCAGCACAGAGATACAGTTTTCCTTATCAGGGATTTTTATTCACCTTTCTCTTCTGAACTGCCAGCTCAGCTGATGGGAGGAATTTATTTGCACATCTCCTCTTCCTGGTAGGGATTGGGAGACAGGGAGAGCAATTAACAAAGTCTTTTGTCCTCTGATGTTCCACAATAGTTCATCTGGTGTCAAGTAGTCTTCTGTGTTGGGCAGGACCTAACGCCTACGTTTGGAAGCCAGCATTTCACACTAAGGGCACGTCTTCACTGGCTTGTGTAGTCGTGGCACAGCGCTCTCCCAGGGCTCTAAAAAAACCACCTCTAAGAGGGGCATAGCTATAAGCGCTGGGAGTGCAGCTACCAGCGCTGGTGCACTGTCTATACTGGCACATTACAGTGCTGAAATTTGCAGCGCTCGGGGGTGTTTTTTCACACCCCTGAGAGAGAAAGTTGCAGCGCTGTAAAATGCCAGTGTAGACAAGCCCTTACTCAGGTCCCTTTCCTCTCCGGTGTTTTACACAATTACAGAGATATACAATGCACATACTCAAATACTATCTTAAGATATGTGATACAGATGTTATAAGGGAAATTAATGCATCCAGCAACTTACAAGCATTCAATAAAGTCTAAATACTAAGCACACTTTTATAACACTAATACTTATTTTAACAGTACTAACACACAGGGGAGCCAGACTAATTCCAGCTATGTGTTTGGCAGTATCAAAGTGAGGCATGGGGATCTTGGTATAAATTGGCACCTGGTTTGCTAGTGTTATAGTACCTAACTAATATTTTATGGAAAATCTGTTTGTGCATAAATAATACATTGAAGAGAATATTTGTGAATAGCTAATGTCTTTGGGAATATGATTCTTACAGTACAAGACTACCAAGGTCAGTGAGACCTGGAGCTGTGTGTTATGTAGGTGATGGCTATGAAAGTTAATTCAGACTGAGGGCTGACAAAACATATTCATACATTTTTTTCCTAAGGTATTTCAAATGGAGATTACATGTAATTTGCTAATGTGAGTGCATCTTCTGTTTGCCTTCTGGTACTTTTTCTGCATTGCTTTACCACTTTGCCTCAACCAATTCAAATATTGGGCAAGTTTCTGAAGAGGCACCCTAAATTGTAAATCTGGAAAATTCTGACATTGCCTAATTTAAATGAGAATCACATGCTACACATACATCTAGGAGAGAAATCTGCAAGGCATAAATAAGATCAGAATCACACTTAACTTACATGATCCCTGGATCGACAGTTGGCATTGAAGAAGTTCTGCTTTCATAAACATTGAATTCTTGATAATATTGTCAGGTGACAATATCTTGCATCTGAAGAAGTGAGATTCTTACCCACGAAAGCTTATGCTCTCAGTACTTCTGTTAGTCTCAAAGGTGCCACAGGACCCTCTGTTGCTTGTCAGGTGAGGCACTGAAAATGGACACTGTGTAATGGATCCAATACAATAAAAACAATGTTAGGAGAGGAATAGAAATAAAAAAAATCACCTTCACCTCATTCATAATTTCAGGTATTCATGAGTAATAATATTTTTGGTCTAAAAAGGTCTTTGGGTATTGGTTAGCTTGCTTTGATGTATTTTTAGATAAAAGAAAAAGTAAAACTGAAATAAATTATTATTCCAACTTCACAGAATATCCTATTGTATATGTTTTTAGTGGATCTGAGATTTATGAAACAATAATATGGAACGTCTGTGTTGTGAGAAAATTAAAAGAATAACCTCAATACTACATTTGCAGTGATCGGCATGTTGGTAAAATTTTCTCCAAGTCTTCCTCTTTCGTGGATTATGTCAGAAAGTCTCTGAAGAAGCTTGAACTAGATGAGACAAAGGTAAGCAGCTGATTTCATATTGCATACAGTTCACATATCAATGTAAACTCTAAGAAGTGGCCAGCATTTTGATGGAGCTGTTTGTATATATTATGTGAGCAGCTATTATTACTAGAATATACATCCACATATTCAGCTCTTTGTGAATTAAACAATATTTATCCAAGACAAATTATTTCAGTTTGTATATTCAGTTTGGGGATTAGTTTTCACTTTTATTTTCTTTAAAATACTTTCATTTTAAAACTTATGACTTGTGAGATGCCTTTTTATTTTTATTTTTGTATGATTACTAATAGTCTAAATAATGTTTTTGAAACCCCTCAGAAAATACACTCTAAAGCCTAAGTGTTTATAATTAATGAACATCTCTATTTCTCCAGATACATTTACAATATCCTTTTCCTTCTCCTTTGTCCTCCAAGACATGTGTGGTGGAGATGGGTACTCCACCACATAACTCTTGCATCCTCTTTGTGGCCTAAAATCATAAAATGAGTACTAGACTGTAGATACAGCATCAAAGCCAGTAACAAGGTTTAGCTGAGACCTTTACTCATATGGGCAGATAACGCTTCCTGGTTCATTCAATTTTCCTTACAATCTTACCATGCTCTGATAACATGAAAAGACTCAGTACAGGGTTTGGCCGAGATAGGGTTAAAGCATCTAGATGCCTTTGTAATCCAGGGAAGATAGGTGGATTAGTCTGATTCTGTGAAGGAAGTGGATATAGAACAGCGGGTAAGAACATAAGAATGGACATACTGGGTAAGACCAATGGTCCATCAAGACCAGTATCCTGACTTCTGACAGTGACCAGTGCCAGATGGGTAATAAGTTGAATGGCAGTGTCAATAGTCTTAGATGACTTGGTATAAATCAAGCCTTTCCTTCCCACTTTCTATGTAAATACTCAGAATGGCCTCTATGACCATAGTAACTTAATGCCTCCTTATATTATACCCGTTTTACACATGCTGTCATCCAAAGTAAATAAACACACCTCCCACATGCTTGAGTTTCAGATGAAAGATGTGGATTCTTTTGCCTGTGCTGAAACTATGCTGGTCAGCATGTCATAACTTTCATATTTAATCAGTATTTATGTTAAGCATGCCTCCTGTGTCTTCATTATAGATCCAAATGAACCACTATTCTGAACAAATATGGAGCTATTTCACCTTTATTATTTAAAGCTATGTATATCAGAAAAGCTGAATAGTGCGGCAGAGATAACAGAATAAGTGGCTTTTGCTTAATAAATTAACCCCTTATCATTTTCAGCTTCCCACATAGACCTAAACTTGTGCTCTGAATTGTGCTACCACTGGACTACCATACTGCTCTCAATATTAAAATGAAATATTTTAGCCACAGCTGTAGAAGACCAGAGGACTAGATCCAGTTCATTATATAACCAGATTATGTTTGTGTAAAAAGTTCGAACAATGGAGGGAGGCAGTAAAAAGATCTAAAGAGGATATTAAATAATGCACAAAGTGTACAGTTTTAGAATAAATCTATGTTATATTACATTTACAAACTTATATTTAAACAAATCTGTGCATGGAGAACAAGTATATATTAACGTGTTTCTGATTCTGTAATGACCATCTGTTAATCTTCAAAACTGTGTAAATAAGTGAAGTGTCTAGCTAATCTAACATGCTTCTGGATTGGTTCTCAGTCCTAAGAAATTACTGTGAGAGATGTGGAGTAAAAGAAAACATTTTCATACTAGTCATTATCATTCCAAAGCAGGAAGAGCTACATATGAGAGATTTATATGTGGCTAGAGTCCAAGTAGAAGATGATCAAAAATGGCAAATCCTTAGAAGTCACTTCTAAAAGAGGACCGTGACTGTTTTGTCATTTTCTCACATTAGTAATGTCATCTGTATGGCTATATAGTGTGGAATCTGCCCAAAAAATTCATTATAAATTCCTGCTTTTATGTGATGTACAGTTCAGGATAAAAATGTGCTCCTGATTGGCCTATAAAGTTTCTAAGTGGTTGTTTCTGCCTTGAATGTTGTTACATTAGATCCATTTCATTCTTTGGTGGACAGTCAAGCCTCCCGCTTCCCTGGGGCTAAAAAATAACCCCAGTGGAGGCACTCCATTTGCTTAACTTTTTGTGCAGTTCTGATAGAATGATGGATAGAACATGGGGAAAAGTAGTGGAGTGAGGGAGGGTGTGGAGGAGTGAGGATAGTATTTTTCTCAAAGATGTTTTCTTTGCCCTTACACATTTACTGGTTCTAGTCACATTCACATACATACACACAATTTTGTAAGAAGAAAGCACTGGCAGTTAGGTAGAAAGAGGAGAGGAAGCCCTTATCTGGCAGAAGATTTCTTACTTTCTAATTCACCAAATATCCTTTGTCACCTGTGATCATATGAGGGAGCACTTCTTACTTTCACATTTATGCAGAACAGAGACACCTTGGGTGATTGGTGCAGGGGGTCATACCCACTCCTTCCACCAGAGGAGTGTCTCTTTTTCTCTCTGTCCAATTTTGCTACCACTGTCCAGTAGAAAATATCCCAGCTCCCTCTGCAGCCTCAGCAGGAAGAGGGTAGGGAGTAGGGCTACTTGGAAAAGGGAAGGAATACAGCTCATTTGCAGGTGCTTTGCTACTCCCGAGAATGCATGGATATGGCTTTATATTGGCTGCTGACCATCTCCAGAAAGGTCAATAGCAAACAGTTCATGGAGCACATTGATAGGAATTTTTTTCAGTCCAAAAATTTAGACCAGTTCTAATCATGAAAGCACCATGAGCATTTATAAGGCCATACTGTCCTTTACATCCCTCTGACAATGTGAAGGAGCCTTAAAACTTTTACACCTGTTTTATACTCCTGGGGGAACTCACAGAGACAATGGGAACAATTCACTAAGCAGACAGGCTGCTACATTCTGCTCTGCCAGAGGGGACAGAGCCTGCCCTATGCCTACCTCCTCAGAAACACCTTGAAGCCCTGCCCCTCTGCACTGAGCATGCTTCAGTAGCAAGGGAGAGTCTCTCTCTCTCTGTCTCTCTCTCTCTCTGTTTCTCTCTCTCTCACTTGCATGATTGCCCAGCCCCTCTCCCATCTCTCCTGGCGGTGATTTACGTCTCTACCAGCTGCTCCGGGCACTCGAGCCAACCTGCCTGTGCTGCCAGGAACGGGCATATGACAGTTCTTGCAGCTTCCCTTTGCTTTCCCATCATAAGTAATTTTTCAGCAGGGAAGCAAAGAAGTCTGCAGGGGACATGAATTCTGCATACGCACAGTGACGAACAATTCCCCCAGGAGTAAAGTGTTCGTACATGCCTCAGAAAACCTGAAACAGGACGCGGACATTAGGTATTTTGCAACTACATGTAGCTGTTACTTTTACTTTTAACGATTCATAATCTATTTAATCTAAACTATTCCCACCCTAAATAGGTAGCATATTCACCCCAGCCCAATATACAGGAATACAGCAAATGGCTTCACGTATAATAAAACTTGCTATGGCAGAACGCTCAAGATCTTATAATTTAGTTTTTATGAATTTGTCATTATAGTATCATGTATTTTTAAAACTCCCTTATGATAGCCCATGTTTTAGTGTGCATATGTCATATCCATTATATTATTAAAACATAATGGGCCAAGATCAGTGCTGATATATACTCCAAGTTTACCACTAAGTTGTCCCAGTTTATATGTTTAAAGAAAGTAACAAGCTCAGTTTCTAATATTTCTGTCCTAGATGGACATCTAAATATGAAAATCTGGAACCTGTTGGTAATAATGTAATGGTAGTTACCTCCCATGTTATTTATAGAAAACAGTGGGAAATATATATGTTCTTTAATTGTTTTATATCAATACAGTAACACTGATTTATGCAAAAAGATTAAATTTTATTTAAATCCATTTTTCAACCTTCTTTGCACCCAATGTCTTAGCACCATTGCTATTTTTTATACTTTTCAGGGCTTCTTTGTGGCAGCCTGAAATCATGAAGGGGTTAATTCATTCAAGTATAAATTCTATATAGAAATAGCTTTGTCAATTGATATTCCACATACAGAGAAAAGATATTAAATAATCACCTTGAATCCATCTTGTCATCACATCCAAGCATACAAGCTACTGTATAAGTTATAGCTTACTTTTTCACTAATGATGGTTACTTTGTCTTGTAGTCAAAATATTTCACACACAATTTAAGAACTCCTCCAGAAGCATCCAATTAAGTATATACTATGGAGATGCAGTAGCAATTCCACAGTTTAGGTTGTGTTACCTTAAGAGTGTGTGTGTTTGTATAGGTTGCTGTAAGTTTGATTGATTTTCTAAACCCATAGTGATGCATCAAAAAAGTTGGCTGTGCCTAAAATTTTTCATTTTAAGTTTTGCACAATATAATGTTAGTGGTGTTTAAATTAATGGCACAGCAGTAAATTGCATACATGAAAACAATAACCCTGCAGCAAAGACATTTTCCTCTCTTTAAAAATAATTTAAACAGCTCTGATATTTGTCATTTTGCATCTAGAAGTCAGAACGAAAAATATTCTGAATCTCCTGATGTAGCTTTTTTATGCAGCACATAAAGAGAAATATCAGAGGGGTAGCCGTGTTAGTCTGAATCTGTAAAAAGCAACAGAGGGTCCTGTGGCACCTTTGAGACTAACAGAAGTACTGGGAGCATAAGCTTTCGTGGGTAAGAACCTCAGTTCTTCAGATGTCATCACATAACCTGCTGTCTTTATTATTCTTATGATATGGGATGCTTTTTATTGGTACAACCCTTCGTTTGTGCAGTATATAGAGCAATAGTAGTTTTAATCTGTACAATAAAACAAGCTTGTTGTTTTTATTAACATTCTTTGAAGGAATTGGATGCCATTCATTTTTAAAGAATGCTTATACTGTAATAATTTCACTGGTACATTTCCTTTACGATCATTAATTTGAGCCAGGATATGGGTATTTTCAAGGGGACTTGATGTTCATTGGTCTTGCAGTGAATTTTTAAGCTATTTAGTCTTTGTTAAAATTACTATTTATTTCAATGTTGCTACATTAAGATTGTGCCTTTGTGAATTCCAGAGTATTTCATTTTTCAGTGGTAAAACTAACTAGATTATGACTCTTTCATCTGAAGAAGTGAGGTTCTTACCCACGAAAGCTTATGCTCCCAATACTTCTGTTAGTCTTAAAGGTGCCACAGGACCCTCTGTTACTTTTTACAGATTCAGACTAACACGGCTACCCCTCTGATACTAGATTATGACTGATACTGTGTAGAGAATATGTAGATCATTCTGTTAATTAGAATTCATTATCATTTTGTCTTACAAAAATGTATCCAAAACAATTTTTGTCATTTCCTTGAACATATTTTTAAACAATTGATATGAGTCTTGTTAGTACCAGCATCACCAGAGCGACACATAGTCTATAGCCTCCTGGCTGAGGCAGACAGTAATGAACAGTGTATAGTCTCTAGCCCTCAGGGTCGGGAAGAGCAACAAATAGTCTATAGCCACAACCTCCTGGCTGGGGCAGACAGTCTATAGGCCTGAGGGCCTAAAGTGAGCATGCAGCCAATCCCCAGCTATGGGGTTGGCAGTGAAGGGGGAAGGATAGGGGGACCCAGGCCCATCCTACTCCACCAGATCCCAGCCCAGGGCCCGTCCAGTGGCATGTGGTCCCACCACTGGGTCAGCAGGGATCCTCCCAAAACATGCTGACTGCAGCTTTAGCAACACAACCAGACTAAAGTCTGGTTTTCCCTGGGCTACATCCTACCTGTACCTGTTCGTAGGGCCTCGTTGCTCATGGGACCTCAATCTCCTCTGAGTACTCAGCAGCTGGTAGTCCCACCAGCTCCTCAGGGTACTCGACTGGCAGCAGTCCCGGCAGCTCCTCACAATACTCGACTGGTGGCAGTCCCGGCAGCTCCTCCAGGTTGTCAACTGGCAGCTGTCCCAGCAGCTCCTCAGGGTCCTCCTCCAGGAGCAAGAGTTGGTACAGCTTGGTCTCTGGCCCAGGGGCCAGCAGCAAGGCAGAGGCATCTGACTCCTTTCCTGGCTTTCCCCCAACTGAGCTGGAAGCACTGCTTCTTATACTTCTTGTTGCATACCTCTGCTTCTGGCACAAGAGGTGGGCCTGGTCTGGCTCTGCCCCCCCAATGGGCAAGGAGAGGTTCCTCACTCTCAGGCTCAGAGGGAGGCCATTCTGCCTCGCTACATGGATATAAACTGGCCGTGAACAAGTTTATGCTTGAAATTAGAAAAAGGTTTCTAATCATCAGAGAAATCAAATTCTGGAACAGCATTCCAAAGAGAGCAGTGGGGGGAAAAATCTATCTGGCTTCAAGACTGAGCTTGATACGTTTATGAAGGGCAATGGTATGATGATACTGCCTACAATGGCATGTAGCTGATCTGTGACTGCTAGCAACAACTATCCCCAGTGGCCAGTGATGGTACACGAGATGGGGAGGGCATTGAGTTACTACAGAGAATTCTTTCCTGGTGTCTAGCTGGTGGGTCTTGTCCACATGCTCAGGGTCTAACTGATCACTCTGTTTGGGGTCAGGAAGGAATTCCTCCCTTCCCCTTCCCCTCCCTCCCCCTCGCCCCCCCATCAAATTGACAAAGATCCTGGGGGATTTTTTGTCTTCCTCTGCAACATCAGGCACAGGTCACTTGCAGGCTTAAACTAGTGTAAATGGTGGATTCTCTGTAACTTGAAGTGTTTGCATCATGATTTGAGGATTTCATTAACTCCATCAGAGGTTATAGGTCTATTATAGGAGTGGGTGGGTGATGTTCTGTGACCTGCAATGTGCAAGAGGTTAGATGATCATGATGGTCCCTTCTGGCCTTAAAGTCTATGAGTCTGTGTGGATCATTTCATATTACAATTTTCTCAATATACTTAATCACAATTTTTAAAAGGTATGACTACCAAAAATAAATAGTTACAGATATTAAAGTCATATCAACCTGGTCTGAAGGCACAGTGTACATAGCTGTTGTCTCTAGAAGGATTTATGGGACTAGAACCCAGGGTTGTGCAGTCCAGACCCCTCCACAGCACAACAGGGGAGCCAGATAATACAGCATCTAACAATTACTGGAGTGTCAGGCACCGCAGAAAGTACCATCTGAAGAGGCCAGAGTGACAGAGCCCTGCGATCACCTGATTGGTTCACACCAGCCCTTTAAACCAGAAAGTTGCCCCAGGGAACTGTCTCAGCAACAGTGGAAACTCTGACTTCCTACTGCTAGACGAGGTCTTTTGCCCCATCTTGCTCCTGACTCCTGTCTTAAACCCCAGCCAAGCTTGACTTTGGTACCTGTCTTCTTACTCAGCTTGGTAGCTAGTCCTGACTCCTGCCTTTGACTCTGGCCCAGCTTGACACTGATACCCATCTCCTGACTTGGGTTGGTAACTTGTCTCAAATCCTGCCTTCAGTTCCAACCCAGCAGACATTCCTGGCCTGGCCACCTACACCCCAGATATAACAGTCTCATATTTTATTAACATGAGCCAATGATCCATGTCAGCTAAGTATATTTCAAAAGATACTGGGTTCAGTCCTGCCTCAGTTATCAGCATACTGTTTATAGTAATTGATACTGTGGTTTCATGCATTTGTTTCTGTGGAAATTATGTTCCTTTCTAAATTAGTGTCAAAAAGAAGGAATAGTTTAATTTCAGTGTTTTCCGTTTCCTATAGTATTAAGTACAGATTTACATGTTAAGGCCACTGTAAGACCAAGTATTTAAGGCTGGAAATTTTGAAGAAGCCTAAGGGATTTGGGTGCCCAAATCCCATCAAGCTCCTTTAAAAATCCCAGCCTTAAATTTACGAGGCCAGATAATGTCTCTATGTGGAAATGCCTGCATAGGGGCTGGGAAACTATGTGAGGTTCTCTTCATGGACTTCCCTCTGAATTCATCCATGGTTTGTCCCCTTGTAGAAGAAACCGGGGTCCAGCACACACACCCAATAGATCCTTTGACATCCTGTGGACTTCGGAGTCCAGTGGGGAGCATCCAGATGGAGGCCCTCTGTCTCCATGATTCTATGCTGAGCTGTGTCTTGCAGGTGCTCCAGCCATATACCAACATTAATGTAATGTTAAATAGTCTTTAAGGCCATTGGCTTCATTAATTTCCATATGGCATTTCCACTAGTTGCACCAGAGTGACAGTGTGTACACTCCTCTCCCTCTCCTGCCCCCCGACAATCTGTCACTCTTACTTGCTGGCCTGCTCCTTTCCCATGCATGGCTCTTTGGACCTATGGAGAGCATGCCGGGAGAATGAGGAGGATGGTGTCATACAGGCAACTGACCTCCTATCTCTTCTGCATGGGGAGGGGGAGATCAACATATTGGAAGGTCCTCTCTGCTGATTTTTCACTCACTGGAGAGCAATGACTTGAATGTTCCAAATGACCTTTGCTGTTAATTTGACTCAAATATGACCCTTTCAAAATTGCATGTTGCACATTGGCAGTGAGATATTTTGCATGTAATTTTTCACTAAACTTGTAAAGGGTGTAGCTAAGGCAGGCTGTGCTATGCATGCATTGATGACAAACTTAGCTTCACAGTGAAATATGGACTGAAGATGTGCATGGGAAAAGGCAGAAGCCCTCAGGCTCTATGGAGCTTGTTAGGACCCAGGAGTTATGAAGGGCTGCTGTATGATTTGCATGAAGTTCATGGGAAAGAGATTCTGTCCTGTAGATCTCCTAAAATGCTTAGGATAGGGTGTTCTGATAGTGTCTGTCCAAAAAGTTCCTCATTAGGTAATTTAGATACCATTTTTTTTGTAGAACCAACATAGCTTCAAAAATCTGGAATTTAAATGCCTTAGCTTTGTGGGTGGCTGTTTTTAATGTTAAAACAAACTAGGAAATTCCAGACAAAAACTATGTTGAGAACATTATGACCTATGCAATTAAACAGTCAAGGGAGGAAATGCCAAAATAATAACTGTACACTTTATTCTCCCTCTCCTTGTGTATAAGTGTATGGTAATCTTTAATTACATGATTGTATATTATTTCTCAAGCAGTATAACATATGATTTTTTTCTACTTTGAAATACAAATGTGTAACATCTTGCGATTTTCTTTTTTAATGCTGCTCCTTTCTTTGTCATAATGCAGCATAACTTCAGCAGCCTTATATCTAACCACCTAGCTGTATGTGTCCTGAGATGCTATTACATACCTAGCTACTACTACTTTTCTGCTTCCCCACTCTCACTTTAAACCTACTACCATTTCAGCACCTGCCCCTGTCCTTTGCTTGTGTTTCCCCAAATTAGATTCTAGTGATGATGGAGTCTGTGAAATTGATCGCTTCCCTACATTTTTAAAGAAAAACAAAACAGACTTCGCTATCCACTGACTAATGCCAAAATATTGTAGTTGTCATGCATTGGTTTACAAGCATCACTGGGCTTGGAATTTAGCTGTAGGGTATTTGTTTTTATATTGGATTGTTTCATTTTAAGAAGATATAGTGCAGAGTAATGGGTTAATCAGATTAGAACAATGGTGGTTGCTGAGCACTTGCTCATGGTCCTTGGACAGCTGTTCTCCTCCTTGTTTCCAGCTGCTAAATTGCATTAAAAGAATCTAAAAGTATATCAACTACTTTCCTACTATTTTGTTTATGAGTAAGTAATGGCTGTAGTTGCTACATGATTGTGAATGGGAGGGAAGGTGGACTGTACTCACTGTAAGAGGAAGGGTCCATGACTTCTATTAAAATGTGGTCCATGGTATAAAAACATTTGGAGAGTATGAGATTATTATTAATGTATGTCCTCCATTCTGTGAACAACATGAGTCTCATCGGCCTGTTTTTCATCTTCTCACACAAACATCTTCATACTGCCTTCCACAATGTTCCTTACATGTGAAACACTTACCTTGAGCTAATCTGTAATGCTGATACCCATTCCTTTAAATCTCTCCTTAAGAGCACAGTGCTGATAAGAAATCATCCAATAGCTAGACTGAGTGGAATAAAGATGAGGTTAGTTAGCAATTTATCCACCTATAACCATAAGATTTGGGAATAAATACATATGTATGTATATAGAATATACATAGGATTGTATCATTGTTCTGTGTCACTTATCTTCAGAATCAGGATTGTTTCTTCATAGACATTTGTACAGTACCTGGCACAGTGGGGCCATGTCCCTATGAGAATTTCTCAGTACTCACATAAGAAAATATCAAGTAGTAATAAATGTCACATGATGTTATATTGTGTCATATTATCTTGAGTGAAAAAGAAAAGGGGATCTTGGTTTTGGTACAGCAATTTGTACACAGTGGATGGTTCTCTCACTTGAGAATTAAGGCTTTGTATTCTGGGCAGTAAAATAAGAAAGCACATCTCTGTTTATCTAAAATCCCCTGCTCATTCTCCCACCACAGAGCAGTACTGGATGTGTCTCCTTGGCAACAGCTGTTCCAGGGAAATGGTGGAGGATTACATAATGGTGTTGACAGTCTAAGGGGAAATTAAAGGAAAAATCATGATCTGTGGCTTTCTTTTTTCAGAGGAAGGGTGCAAGAACCACATGTACAAAATCACATAATTTTCAATAGTGTATTAAAACTTAAAGTAACTTGAATATATCCCAAAACAAACTAAAATGTGTGAATTTGTGGAGGGAGAGGAGGGAAGAGACTCTGGCCACAGTGCAATGTTCTATATTGCCTGAGAATGTTAGGAGCACATTCCAATTCTTTCACTGCAGAATTGGAGGCCTTAGGAAGAATTGGCAAGTGCAGCAAGCATACTCTTTGGGCTTGTCTGCACTAACCAGAGGATTGACGAGCGGCGATCAATGCATCAGCGGTCGATTTAGTCTTCCACAGATCGCTCTCCCGTCAACTCCTGTTCTCTACCGGATTGAGAAGAGTAGGGGGAGTCGATGGGAGAGCGTCTCCCATCAACATTGCATCGTGTGGACCCCACAATAAGTAGGTCTAAGCTATGTTGATTTGAGTTACGCTATTCACGGAACTCAAATTGCATAGCTTAGATCAAATTTCCCCTGTAGTGTAGACAAGGCCTTTGTTTCCTTTGATGATTTGCATTCAGAGTATAATGTCCAAATATCACAGAATAATATGGTCTCTACATTCATATAATATTTTTCACATTTTGAGCACACAACTTTTTACACTTGCAACTCTGATAACCGTGTGTAGAATAAATACAGTGGTGTGCATAAATCAAGTAGTTAGAAATACTGTTTGATGTGCATATGTAAATCAGACACTTTGCATGTGAAAAATGCACATGATAACTTGCTCATATTTAACTGTGGCTGCTGTGTTGAGCATCCTTTGAGAATTTGGATCAGGATGACCAGACTCCTCCCCTCTCACTGCCCAGAGCTCTCCTTGGTCCCAGCTGGCGGGCAGCCCCGCTCCATCCTGGGAGGATCCCCTAGGTAGGATCCTACAGCCCCCAGTCCCACTCCTCCTCTGCAGGATCCTGCAGCCACCTGCTTTTCTTCTCCTAATCCCATGATATCTCCAATAACTGTCCCCCTATCTCCAGTCTTCAGTGAGAGGGCTTCCCCAGAGCTCTTATCTTCATTAACTCACTCTTCCTGCACCGTGGGGGGTGTTAAGCCATTACTGTACTGTAGGGTTACCATACGTCCGGATTTTCCCGGACATGTCCGGCTTTTGGGGGCTCAAATCCCCGTCCGGGGGGAAATCCCCAAAAGCCGGGCATGTCCGGGAAAATCGGGAGGCTCGGCCGGGGCCTCTTTGTCTGGGGCCGGGGCCGGTGCGGGGCCGGGGTCGCGGGGCCGGGGGCATAGTGCCGGGCCGGGGGCCGGGCCAGGGTCGCGGGGCCGGGGTCCGGGCCGGGAGCCGGGGGCGCAGTGCCGGTCCGGGCCCACGGAGCCGGGCCGGGGAGCCGGGCCGGGCCCGCAGGGCCGGTCCGGGGTCGGGGAGCCGGGAGCCGGTCCGGGGTCGGGGAGCCGGGCCGGGCCCGCGGGGCTGGGAGCCGGGCCGGGGTCGGGGAGCCAGGCCGGGCCCGCGGGGCTGGGAGCCGGGTCGGGGAGCCGGGCCGGGCCCGCGGGGCCGGTCCGGGGTCGGGGAGCCGGGCCGGGGTCGGGGAGCCGGGCCCGCGGGGAGTGTCCTCCATTTGGAGGCACAAAATATGGTAACCCTACTGTACTGCCAAACTTGGAGTAGGGGCCAGCTCTGTTGTGACAAAGCTTCCCTATGGCTGCTGCCTGTACAGGGCCGGCTTCAGCTTTTTTGCCACCCCAAGCAGCGAAGGAAAAAACAAAAGAAAACGATTGAGCTGCCGACGAAGACGAAGATAGGGGCTGAAGGACCTGCCGCCGAAGACCCGGACGTGCTGCTCCAATA
Source organism: Chrysemys picta bellii (assembly GCF_011386835.1). NCBI lineage: Eukaryota > Metazoa > Chordata > Testudines > Emydidae > Chrysemys > Chrysemys picta. The sequence goes on from NC_088791.1 coordinate 75,449,213, forward strand.
ACAGACGGAGTGCCGCCCCTTTGTACTGGCCTTCCCAGGCACCTGCTTCCTTCGCTGGTGCCTGGAGCTGGCCCTATGCCTGTAACACAGGCAGCATAATGGCTTCTACTAGCCAAAGGGGAAAGCTGCACATGGCTCAGGCAAAATTCCAGAGCTGCCTGTGTCTTCTCAGCAAAACCAGCCTCAAACTGCAGCACCTGCAATATTACAGGCATTGGCAACACCGCACCAGGCAGTCTGGTGAAGGAGAGGGAAACTGCAGAGAATTACAAGTGAGGAAAAGTAATATGGAAGTATTATAGTTATTTCACAGAGGGGATAACCTGGAGCACAGAGCAAGTGTGTGACTTCTCCAGGGCCTGACAACGAGTAAGTGGCAGAACCAGGAATAAAACCCTAGAGTTCTGACTCCTACTCCTTTTACTGTGACATATCGTACTCCCCCCTTAGCTCTGTAAGTGAGCCCTTTTGTACTTCTTGGTAAAAACTGATGTGAGATGTTCACTGTAAGAAATGGGAACGTTACCTCCACTTCAGTGTATAATGCTTATTTAAGAATGGTTTCATGCTTCTGAGTAATAAATATATCTGAATATTTCACGTTAGTGAAAAGGCTAAAGTTAATCGAAAAATTTGGGTAATTGAGAACAAAAATGGCTCATTATAAGCCTTAGAAAAGTACTAATAAAAAACAAAACTAAAGTTCATTTGACATTATCACTTTTAATTAGAAAGAATAATGTTGTTTCAGACATTTCCTGGGCTAGGTAATAGGAATGGCTTTAATTGTTGTCATCCATTTTTTTCCCCTGTTGCAGCTCCCGGACAGCTGTATAATGGATTACTATGAAAAATACAAGCATAGAATGAATGAGCTGGAAGCATTTAATATGGTAAAATCAAAGGATTAAAAACATTACCTTGTATATATGTGTTAGTCTAGAATAGAGCCCTGTCAAATTTTATGTGGTGGTGGACCAGCTTATATTGTGATATACTGTCTACAGAAAAACACTTCACTTCGAGGCTATCCTATTCCAGAGCTATATCAGGTGTCAGTAAAATAATAAAGAGAACACATGGAAGGTTCTTTTTCAAGGGGGATTATGAATGTGAAGAAAGAAATGTCAGACTCCTTTTGAAACCGGATTGGTCTCCATGAAGTTATTTCACAAAAAAAGTCTTCTAAAAATTATTTCCCTCTTCAAAAGCTTTCTGCCACTTATAGTATGATTTGCATATTAGATTATGCCTCTGAGCCAGCCATTAAAATACTTGCCCTGCTTATAACATTCCATGGACTTTTGATCTTTACTAGATTTTTCTGAAAATGTCAGATAGGGAAGAACTGGCAAGGTGGCACTTGTAAAGGTTTTTCCTCAAGAAAATGATTCACCTTCCTAGAAGTGTTTCTGGGGGACAGAGTTGTCTTTTTAGTAGTATGCTGGCTTCCTTTCCTAAAGCCATGATTGTGTCTAACCTTTTTTTCAGTTGAAAGTTGTTCTGGCTCCCTGTATAGAAGTTTTATTACTTCTGGATCGTCTTTGCTACCTCAAAGAGAAGGTGTGTTTACTTTATATTTCATGTTACCTGAAGTCTGTTTATTTTAACCAAATTATTTACTGAGTACCAAAGAGCCCCTGTTGCAGACTTGCTATTCTCATCATAGTTGCAAAAATTTAAGTATTCATTCCATCTTTGTCTAAACATATGCCCAGCAGATGGTTTTTTTTATTATTATTTTAAGCAAAGCTGCAACAGTAAAGTTTATGTTCTTTTAATTGTATGGTAATTACTAGTCAGTAGACAGTAAAAAAAAAATTTAAAACCCTTACAAATCTTATTCCATACCAAGTATTGGTATATTAATCATTAAAATTAATACAGGAAGTAGTAAACAAACATTACCCTGTGAATACTAAAGCTTTCAACTAATGATATTTTAAGGACTGATCTGCTGCTCACTGATCTCAATGGTAGTTTTTCTGTGGACTTCAGTGGGATTTGGATCATGTCCAAAATGCATGTGGATTATTTTTATACCTACTTAGTTAAGATATGTAGTGGGGAAAAAAAGCTTTTTTTTTTTCAGTTATATAATAAATTGAGTTGCACCTGACTAACATACAGCCCATCTGAACTGGCCAAATATAGACCTGGTGCAACTACACTGACTTCCATTGAATTACACCATTAAGTCTCAGCTTGTCCTAATTAACTCAAAAGTAATGATCATACTTATGCTGTTCCAATAACACATTTTCCATCCAATGGTAATTTGTTAGAAGGTTAGGGTGGTGTCTTTGAAGCTTCTACTGTGGGCTATAGTCAAAATAAAGTTTTGTGACCTTTTCATATTAAGCTCATTTGTGTGAGCAGCTCTTTTTTCCACTATAAACTTTTCATTTTAATAGCTCCATTTTATCATAAGGAAAGTTTTGTTTTATTCTCTTCTACAGTACACTTGGAGCAAATGAGTTGTAATAAATGTTTGCTTTTGTTCTAACTGGTATTTTTACAGAGAGAGGCGTTTCTGAAATATCTAATGATGTATTTTCCTAAATGCCAACTAGCTATAAATCATGAAGAGATCTGTATATTTCCCAAACTGGGAAATCAGACCTTCTGCAGTTAGCACTGATTTACCTTCTCTAAATTTAATATACCCATAGATTTAATTTTGCACTGGTTACTCCTGAGGGAATTCTGCGTCACTGCATGCGTGCAGAATTCATGTTCCCTGTAGATTTCTTTGCTTCCCCACAGAAAATGATAGGGAAGCAAAGGGAAGACGCAAGAGCGGTCACATACTCCTCCCTAGCAGTACAGGCAGGTCAATTCCAGTGCCTGGAAGAGCCAGTGGAGAGGTAAATCACCCTGGGGGTGGGGGTGCCCATGGGAATAGTTTGGGGGGGCATTGTGGAATCATGTGCCACTGCTCCCCCTATTTCTGTGAACACAGAGCTGCCAAGTGAGGGAGTGTGCCATCCGGCTTGCTAACACCTGAATCCTCCATAGTTGGATCCTGCTGGGCTGAGCCTGCCTGCCCACACTTGGTGCAGCTGTTACAGAGGGAAGAGCGCCAGGGTGTCAGCGTCGGATGCAACCTCGCCACCAAGTACCTGGCCCAGGAGAGAGGGGGCTACAGGGTGCTCTCCTACCTACATGCAGCCAGTGGCGTTTGCTCCCCACTGCCATGCAGGAACCTCCACATTTATTTATTGACGAATAAAATTTGCTGAATTTTAAAATATCGTGCACAGAAATAATTTTTTTTGGCACATACTTTTTAATTTTTTGGTGCAGAATTCCCTCAGGAGTAACTGGTTGTCTCACAAATTGTATTTTTCTAGACAAGATGAAATAGAAATTATGGAAACTATACAAAGTGTCAGGGCCATATCCAAGTCAACTTACTCATTTGAGAAATCTCATTATCTTCAATGGAATTATTTGAATGAGTAAAGTTAGTAGGGTTTTGTCTTTAATTTCACTGCTTGTAATTCATAAAAGAAGAAATCTGTATAGTGAGTGGTAGACTCACATGACAATATGTAAGAAATAATTTAAAGATTTTAAACCACAGACTGTTTTACTTTTCATAAGCATTATTTTGTGAGTTCACAACTGTTTCATGTATTGCATAAAAGTTAGAGTTTTCTTTTTTTGCAGTTTTGTATTTAAAAATATGGACCCATTCCCATATCTTTGCTTTTAAGTCAAACACATTTTTATGTGCTTTAATCATATATCATTTTACAGGACAACATTGCCTGGTCTGGACTGCTGAAGTTATTTGATCCTGTGAAATCCCCCAGATGCTATGCAGTTGTTGCTCTGAAGAAATAGAAGTGTGCTCAAGTTGAAGCAAATTGCTAGATAGTTCACAACTCTAGGTCTAATACTGTTGTTACTTTTGACACTCACATTTATTTTGTTATTATTTTAAGTTATTATCTAAGTACTTCAATGATATGTTATGTAACCGTCTTGTTTTTACTTGAAAAATAAAGCATTTAATAAGTGTGAATCATGAGAAATATATCCAAAGTAAAATTGAACTCGTTTTATATTTCAACATGTCCTGGTCTAATTTAATAAAGTAATGTTAAGCATCTGATTTTCCCAGAAAAATTCAGAGGCCCATATTGTGTGATTATTTTTAAAGCAGAACTCTATTGATGTTAATAGCTTAAAAACTGATGGGATAGTATAATTCAGACTTATGGGGAAATGCCCATTCTCTTATAATCATAGAACTGGAAGGGACCTCGAGAGGTCTTCTAGTCCAGTCCCCTGCACACATTGCAGGACTAAGTATTATCTAGACCATCCCTGACAGGTATTTGTCTAACCTGTTCCACAACCTCTGTGGTCAGTTTATTCCAGTGCTTAACCACCCTGACAGGAAGTTTTTCCTAATGTCCAACCTAAATCACCCTTACTGCAATTTAAGCCAATTGCTTCTTGTCCTATCCTCAGAGGTTAAGGAGAACATTTTTTCCCCTCCTCCTTGTAACAACCTTTTATGTACTTGAAGACTGTTACCATGTCCCCTCTCAGTCTTCTCTTCTTCAGACTAAACAAACCCAGTTTTTTCAATCTTCCCTCATAAGTCATATTTTCTAGACCTTTAATCATTTTTGTTGCTCTTCTCTGGACTCTCTCCAATTTGTCCACATCTTTCCTGAAATGTGGAGCCCAGAACTGGACACAATACTCCAGTTGAGGCCTGACCAGCACAGAGTACAGTGGAAGAATTACTTCTTGTGTCTTGCTTACAACACTCTTGCTAATACATCCCAGAATGATGTTTACTTTTTTTTCCCAACGGTATTACACCATTGGCTCATTTAGCTTGTGATCCACTATGATCCCCAGATCCCTATCTGTAGTACTCCTTCCTAGGCAGTCATTTCCCATTTTGTAGGAATGCAACTGGTTCCTTGTAAGAGGGGTACTTTGTATTTGTCGTCCTTATTGAATTTCATCCTATTTACTTCGGACCATTTCTCCGGTTTGTCCGGATCATTTTGAATTTTAATCCTATCCTCCAAAGCACTTGCAACCCCTCCCAGCTTGGTAGCATCCACAAACTTTATAAGTGTACTCTCTGTTCCATTACCTAAATCACTGATGAAGATATTGAACAGAACCAGACCCAGAACTGATCCCTGTGGGACCCCACTTGATATACCCTTCCAGCTTGACTGTGAACCACTGATTATTCTCTGGGAACAGTTTTCCAATCAGCTATGTACCCACCCTATAGTAGCTCCATCTAGGTTTTATTTCCCTAGTTTGCTTATGAGGTCATGCGAGACAATATCAAAAGCCAGGTTTCAGAGTAGCAGCCATGTTAATATCACAATATTAATATCAAAAGCCTTACTAAAGTCAAGATATACCACATCTACCACTTCCCCCCCGCCATCCACAAGGCTTATTACCCTGTCAAAGAAAGCTATCAGGTTGGTTTGACACGGTTTGTTCTTGACAAATCCATACTGACTGTTACTTATTAACTTATCTTCTACGTTTTGCAAATTGATTGCTTAATTTGCTCCATTATCTTTCTGGGTACTGAAGTGAACTTCACTGGTCTGTAATTCCCTGGGTTGTCCTTATTTCCCTCTTTATAGATGGGCACTATATTTGTCCTTTTCCAGTCCTCTGGAATCTCTCCTGTCTTCCATGACTTTTCAAAGATAATCGCTAATGGCTCAGGTATCTCCTCAGTCAGCTCCTTGAGTATTCTAGGATGTATTTCATCAGACTCTGGTAACTTGAAACATCTAACTTGTCTTAGTAATTTTTAGTAACTTGTTCTTTCCCTATTTTAGCCTCTGATCCTACCTCACTTTCACTGGCATTTACTATGTTAGACGTCCAAATACTACTAACCTTTTTGGTGAAAACAAACAAAAATGTCATTTAGCACTTCTACTATTTCCACATTTTCTGTTATTGTTTCCCCCCCACACACACATTGAGAACGGGCCTATCCTGTCCTTGGTGTTCCTCTTGCTTTTAATGCATTTGTAGAATGTTTTCTTTTTACCCTTTATGTCTCATTTAGCTAGTTTAATCTCATTTTGTGTCTTGATAACTCTTGTTAACTCATATCAGTCAGTGAAATCTAAGCTTTTGTAAATCCAACAGAAGTTTTACCATTGACTTCTGTGGGACTAATATTTCATGGTTAGGTGTTGTGGGAATCTCAGTTTCAACTGGATGAATCTATGCTGAAATTGAAGGTAAAATTTCCTTACTTTGCTTTGGTAATTGTAGAATTTCACACTGTTTAATATAGTATTTTAATGTTTTTACTTTCTATTCATAATTTCAATAACATATTTAAAAAGGTAAAACAAGCTATTGAGTGGGCAATGTGATACATTCTTGTAATATGCAGATTCATGATGCTTTGGAGCCATTGGGACAGTGCATACTATTAAGGACATTTCTTCTGCATGTTCTTAATGCTCTTTTGTATTGTTCCTAATACAACATGGCTGCTACATTCCAACCCAGAACCAGCTACACGTTAGTATACTAGACAGGACAAAATGTTCTAGTAGCCTTCAGAATTAAGGGTATTATATAAATGTAATGATAAATGTGTTGCAGTTCTGTAGTTAACTGCACTTCTGCCCCCTCTCTGGTGTACTCAGGGGCACGCCTTTAGGTCTCAGGCGTCAGCCACCACCTCTCTTTAGGCAGAACCCTCGTCGCACTTTCTCCAGACTAGGAAGTTAGTCTTGCGGTTCTTCTGCAATTCATTGTGTTTATCCCAGCAGCACTGACCTGAATCCAGCACCTGTGTATGGTTTGCATTGTCTCGGGAACAAAGACATGGTGACGAGCCAGCTTTCAGAGCACAGTACATTTATTTTTAGGACAAAAGCATTACAGAAAAAACATCACAAAACAATACACAGTCTGCACGCATGCTAAACTTACCAGATGTCATCCATCTTCCACATGGCTTTCCAATCCTTCAAATGCTTCCAGCAGGATTTTACCCTGGTGGTTATAATCTCATGTCAATGTTTGGATCAAAATCAGGGACCTCTTCTGCCATTCATGCTGGCCCTTTATACCACAAGCTCTTTCTTTGTCTCCTGGGTGTCTTGCATCCAGTCTGTAGCAGTATATGTAACTCACCCCAGTGGGTGATACTTCTCCGGAGTTATTTACCTGTGCCATGGTTTGCAGTGATTATCCCCCACTGATCTTAGTTTGTGAGGGAAGCTTGGTAACCCCGTCCCATGGAGCAAGACTACAATCCCCAATTTCCAAAAATACATATAACACGTATAGTTACAACAGTTTATTACTAATCCTGGTGCCTATGGCATCTGGCACATCTCGGTATACTAGTCTTTTGAAGTTTCCATGCTTCCAAGATCTTGCCTTTCTCAGAAAATATTATACTTTAACCCCATATTTACTTACTTCCTGAATGCTGCAAAGATCTATTTGAGTGATCGATGTATTACAGTAGATCTTACATGTCTCGATCTTGATTGGTACCACATTGTGCTAGGTGCTATGTAGACCCATAATAAGAGATAGCCTCTGCCCCAATGAGTTTGCAATGTAAATAGAAGAGCCAGACAAAGGGAGTATTATTATCTGTATTGCAACTAGGAAACTGAGGCACAGAGAGATTAAGTGACTTGCCTTTGATTGCACTGGGAGTCAGTTGGAGATATGAGAACTGGTTTCCTGAGTCTCAGTCCAGTGCTTTAACCACAAGGCTGTTCTCCCTCTCTAGGAGACATATCTTCTAATCCTACCGATGGCTGACATGAGCAGCACTAAACTGGCCTGAATCATGTCTATGATCCAGACATATTTACCTTCTATGCTGCTTGATTCAAACAAACAATCCTATATTTTTTTCCTATACGTTAATTTAGGCCAGGGCTGTATTACTAGTGACACAATTCCCTAAATTATGTTGACCTAAAAATCCTGTGGGATTGCTTTACAGGAAATAGGCCAAGTGCAGAATTTAGGTGATTAGATTTAAGTTGGGTTTTTTCGATTATTCGAAGTTGTTCTCTATAGATCTTTGTCTCACCTAATTTTAAATGCCCAAGTACTGGGCCTTCAATCACTTGGGTCTTGCACTAGCATAGTTTAAGGACAGAGAATGAGGAACCAATCCTGAGGGCTAGACAAGCTGTGAACCAGCACAGGACCCAATGAGCTGTGGAGGAAAGACGACCTTTGCACTTCCCTGAGATTGCCAAGGGCCAGTTCACATCTGGTGCAAGTTAAACAGCCTCAGCGCTGCTCTAATGCCAGATGGTAACTGTCCCCAGACAGCTATTGTGTTGTGCAGTATTCTTGACACCCTATACCCCAGGTTATGCCTGTAGCTCTAAAAGATGGTCGCAGAGGGCCAGGTATGTTGCCTGTACTCCACCAGGGGACTTCCCCAAGGATACTTTTCAGCTGCCCTCTTAGGGTAGCTGTATGGCCCCTTTGTTCCACCAAAGTGGAGTGTATCAGGGCCATGATCAGTCCTGAATGTGCCGTGTATAAACTGTGACTAAGTTGAATCTTCCCCAAACTCCCCAGGCAGTTGTACTTGGCTGATGAGGCCATTGGCTGCATGTGTGGGAACTTATTTGTTGATGTATTTATCTCTGTGGGTTGCCTCATTAAGCTTGCAGATGTACTGTCAATGTTAAACGAGTGAAAATTTTCTATTTTAAGTCTGAGTGGCTTTTATTAGAATTTTCCAGTGCACGACACCATACGAGTTTAATATGTTACAGTGCATAAAACACAATTAATTAAATTACCCGTATATAGGAGAAATGGACAAACAAACAAATAACAGACTGTAGTATAATAAGTAAAATGAAAGGGGGAGAAGGAAAGTGGGAACTGGAGGTTAGGCTGGGTAGGAGTGGGAATAAAGGAAAACTTGCCTGATGCTAATTAACAGGACCCTCTGTTGCTTTTTACAGATTCAGACTAACACGGCTACCCCTCTGATACCTGATACTAATTGTTTTTGACAACTGAACCAAATACAGTGACAGCCATAAGAGTGTTTTTAGAGCTGAGAGAAAGTAATCTTAGCTCTGTGTATGTCTGCAAACATTGTCTGAATGTGTGAATTAGGCAAACCCTCTTAAACCATTCAGCAAAAAGAAAAATGAGAGGTGTCTTTCCAACAAGCCAAGTCTGTCTTACACGGTACATTTGGGAGAGATGTGAAGGTGTTGGTTGTTCTAGTATTAGGCTACTTATCTTTAAGCTGTGACTCCCAAACCACATGTGATCCTCATTAGGTTTATGGAGCTAATCTGAGCTCCTCACATTCCTCTTGATCCCTGGAGTTTCAACCCCTCAGAGCTGCTGAGCACATGCAATTCCCATGGAAGTTAATGGGAACTGTAATTGTTCAGAATCTCTCAAGAGCAGGATAAGGAAGAGAAAATGGAGCATTCCACATGTAAGACTGTATGGGGAATACTAAGGAACCTAATGAGCTGGTTGATTCCTTCCCCAGAGAGAAGGAATAGAGATGAGAAAACCCTTTCCTTCACCTCCTAGCAGCTGGAGGTAAGAAAGCAATATTATGTCCAGTATAATTTGTGCTATAAAATAATTGTTGTTGTATCATGATATTGCATTGTGATGCTGCATCAGTATATGTTGACCAGTCAGGCTGGTGAAATGTAATGATGCTGTCGTGATCACATCACAATTTACTAGTTCTATATAACTCCTTTCAGAGATGAAATGGTTGTCCCGCTTTTCCAGGCCAAGAAACAGAAACACATGAGATATGTACCCAAACAAGGAACCCACAAATAGTCGATGCCTTGCACTCAAAACTGGTGCTAAAGCTACTACACCAGTGTTAAAAGTATCCCAGCAAGGCCAATGTACATTAGTCTCAGGATGCCCAGCCCAATTCAGTGTGAACAGAGTTAAAACTACAATGAATGCTGCAAATGTAATTAATTTTGAAAACTTTAATGTATAAAGTTCTGATGAAGTTCCAAGTATAGTTGGTTGTTATATAAAAGGCCATTGGAACCAACTCAGAATAGCAGGCACAATCTCTAGAATTAGCCCAAAACAAGGTCTGAATAAATTTTCATGGGCTCCTTATCCACTTTAGGCTCTTTCAGTAGTCAGGCACTTTGTAGTCTATGCAAACAAGGACAGAGACAATGTGCTTCTTAGAATAACAACTCTTTCATGAGAATTCTGTCAGATGTTCACAGTCAGAGAGGTCATCAGAAGTTCAATCTCAATACAGTTTTTAAGCTTCAGATATCTGAATACCAAGGAGAGGGGAAAATTTCATTAAGCCCATCATGGCCATTTTCAAGGATTCTTCCATTAGGAAAAAATGTGTCTCACATGTGATGAGATCTTTTCAATTTTTATTGCTGAAAAGATTGCAGTGAAAAAATGGCTCTTTTCTTTTCACTGTCACACAATGTGCCATGTTCATTCATATACACTACTTCAAGAACTGTTGGAAATACCCGGTCTTTCTTCCAATATTTGTCTGTGTGGATCATGGTGCACATGTGCATTGTACGTGAAGGTATGGAACATCTTGGCCAGTATTGTCCTTTGGGGTTCCACCTGAATCCTGCATATCCTTGTGCCCCTCCACTCAAGAATATATAGGTAATGCAATCCCAACAACATCTCAGTTACCTCTTACTGCCTTTGGCAGTGAATCAGAACTCAGAACCCTGCAGTATAAGTCTGAGACCTCATAGCACCTTTCCTCACAAACAGAACAAAAGGTAGTAAGGTTATAACTTTATAGTTTTTTTATAGTTAGTTTTGATTAGATATTAGGTACTCTGAATATTTTTTTATGTTGTCTGCTGTGTGGACAGCCACCCTTTTCCCCCATCTTGGGTAGACGACCAGCTGGTTGATACCCCATGCCAGAGCATTTTTACTTCTTCATGATGGAGCCAAAATATTTGAACTTCAAGCCTTATCTGCCTTGTGCCTGCCTGATATCCATTTCTGACTGGCATACTAAATGTCCCTCTGTCTTGTGGAGAGCCACTTTCTCTATCAATACTTGGAGTGTTGGTCCTGTGCCACCAGGACCTACCAGTCCAGAGGCACTTGTTGAAGCTCTGGCTCTAAGAGTAATCTATGAAGATGCAAAAAGAACTAACACGGCTGCTACTCTGAAACCTATGAAGATGGCATCACATTTCAACAGTCATAGGCCAGATTCTAAGAAGGGACCAGCTACTACCTTCAGTGAGCTGAGAGTCTATCCCTAAAGGCCTCTGGGAGTGGTCCTTAGACTCCAAAAATGACCCAGTCAAATACCATGAGTTCTGGGTCCCAATATTTTGCCATCACCTAAACCCTTAAATTAGGGCAGATCAGAGATCTTACACCAATTTTTTTGGCATTACTTACCCTGCTTCCTCTTCAAAGCAGTAGGTTTGACAGTCCAGTTGAGAGCCATGCACTGATCCTGACAGCCAGACAGTATCTTCTCCCCCGTTCCCCCTTTGCCAACTTCCTTTCCTTCTATTCGGCAGCATAGGCTGAATTCACTTTGGACCAGTGAGTCCTCGAATCATCATCAAGGGTTATTCTGTACAATTCCAGTCCCTAGTCACTCCATCCTATCCTTCCCCATCCCTCTTCAGGGACCCTTCACATAAGGCTTTACTAAGAGAAGTGAAATTCCTACTTCAGCCAGGAGTCATAAAAGAAGTTCCACAGGAGTTCACAGGCCAGGGGATTCCATTCACAGTACTGTCTCATCCCAGAAACGAAAAGAGGTGTGCATTCAATCTCCAACAAATTAATTCACAATTTCATTCAGGATGGCGATTTTATCTTCCAACTTGCCTCATTAGATCCTTAGCATTGGTTCATGTCACTTGATCTACAACATGCCTAATACCATGTGGCGATACACTCAGCAAACAGACCATATCACACATTCACAGTGTGAGATGGTCATTACCAATAGAGTGCTGCCATTTGCTGTCTTCAGGTGTCTTTATAAAATGCCTGGCAGTAAAGAAAGCATTAGGGAATACAGTTAGCCATACCTCAAGGATTATCTCATCTGTAGGGCCCTAACAAATTCACAGCCATGAAAAACGTGTCATGGACCATGAAATCTGGTCTACCCCTGTGAAATCTGGTCTTTTGTGTGCTTTTACCCTACACTAAACAGATTTTATGGGGGAGATGAGAGTTTCTTAACTTGGGGGACCTGACCCAAAAGGGAGTTGCAGGGGGGTCACAAGGTTATTTTAGGGGGGAATCGTGGTATTGCCACCCTTACTTCTGTGCTGCCTTCAGAGCTGGGCAGCCAGACAGTAGCAGTTGTTGGCTGGGTGCCCAGCTCTGAAGGCAGCACCCCACCAGCAGCCACGCAGAAGTAAGGTTAGCAATACCATACCATGCCATCCTTAATTCTGCACTGCTGGCTTCAGAGCTGGGCGGCTGGAGAGTGGTGACTGCTGACTGAGGACCCAGCTCTGCAGGCAGCAGCCCAGAAGCAAAGGTTCCAATACCATACCATGTCATCCTTACTTCTGCTTCTGCCTTCAGAACTGCGATCCCAGCCAGCAGACGCCGCTCTCCAACTGCCCAGCTCTGAAGGCAGCCACCACCTGCAGCAACACAGAAGTAAGGGTAGCAGCACCATAACCCTTCTATTATAACCTTGTGACACCCCCACACCCCCAACTCATTTTTGTGTCAGGATCCCTACAATTACAACACCATGAAATTTCAGATTTAAATAGCTGAAATCATGACATTTACTATTTTTAAAATCTTATGACTGTGAAATTGACCAAAATGGACTGTGAATTTGGTAGGCCCCTACTCACCTGGGTAATATCCCTACTAGACATCTTGAACACTTTAAATACAGTTCTCAATTTTTTTCAGTCCTTGGGACTGGACAGGAACTACAAGAAATCCATGAAAACAACAAGGAGTCTGGTGGCACCTTAAAGACTAACAGATTTATTTGGGCATAAGCTTTCGTGGGTAAAAACCTCACTTCTTCGGATGCATATGCATAGCTATGTTGTTTTTGTAGATACAGACTAACATGGCTACCCCCGATACAAGAAATCCATGCTAACTTCAACCCAGTCTGTACATTTCATAGGAGCAGTTCTGGACTCAAGGTTCCAATCCATCACAGTGTTAATCTCAGATCTTCAAAGAAATCCTCTCACAACACCAAGAATCTGTCAAACTGTTAGGACACATGTCATTGTGCACCTGCCTCTTCCTCAAGGCTGGCTGAGGTCTCTCTATCAGCCCAGCAGACATCATATGGACATTCATCTCACAGCCCAATGATGATGCAGGCCTCCTGGACTGGGAAAGATCCAGTAACAGTTGGCAAAGGAGTGCCCATCTGTTCCCCCCTTCCTATAGGGTCATTAGTGGCAGATACATCCATGCTGGGTTGGGAAGCACAACTAGACCATCTACAGACACAAGGCCCATGGGCTTCCCAAGAATCCATTATCCCCAAAAATGTTCTAGAGCTCAGAGTGATACAGCTATCTTGTAAAGTCTTTCTTCCCCCACTAAAAGGAGTCGCTCTTCAGATTGTGACACACAGCATACTGCTATGTACTACATCAACAGTCAGGGAGGGGCGTCATCATGTCTCTGTGTCAGGAAGCAATCACACTCTGGAAACACCAAAAAACTTTGCCACCTTCCAAGTGTAAATAACTATTTAGCAGACTACCTCAGCATACATTACTTGGCCATCATCCAAGAGAGATCTGAATAACTGTCTTGAAACCCATATTCTACAGCTGGGGCTTTCTCCTAATATATCTGTTTGCCACTGACCAAAACAATGAAGGCTCATTGTCCATCTCCAGGGGAAGAGGGCAATATTCAAGATACCTTTTTTCCTTTCTTGGTCCTTTTTTCTTTCTTCAGTATGTCTTTCCACCAGAATCCATGTCCCAAAATCATCAGGAAGGTCAGACAGAATGCAGCCTCAACAATATGTATAGCTCTATCATGTACATGTCAGCACTGTTCACAGATCTGTTACACCTATCAGAACAGCCTCCAATCCTGCTTCCAAATTTCCCAGGATCAGGGATGAATTCTCAACATCTTAACCCCATATCTCTACACCTGACAAACTGGATGTTGGCTTGCTGAGTCGAAGAGCTAGCTCAGTGGAGGTGCAGGATATCCCCATTCAGAACAGAAACCTCCTTGAGATCCAGCTACAGAATGAAATGGGAGAGAATACAAAAGTTTGACCTTTTGGAAGCTCCTATTCTCAAAATTTGAGCTACTTTTTCCATCACAAACAGGCTCAGCATAGTCAGGGTCCATTTGCCTGTGATATTTGCATATCTTCCCTTTCTACAGGTGTATACTGTGTTTTCACACTCCACTATTAATACATTTCTAAGAGGTTCAGTCAGTTCATTTTTACCCCTCATTTCAAGAACCCTCTTCCTCCTAAGATCTCAATGTGACTGGGACCTCCCTCTACTTTGAACACCTGACAGATTGCTCCCTCTACCAGCTCTTTCAAGACTGTTCTCCATTATCTCAACAAAGAGGGTTAGTGAGAATCAAAGTCTAATGGCAGATTCTCCCTCAACTGTTTCCCATAGGGATGAAGTGGGACTGAGACCCTATCCCAAATTCCTCTCTACAGTGGTGTGTGATTTCCATCTAATCCAACCAATTAATCACGCTATCTTCTTTCCCAAAGTCCATTGAAACCCAAATTACATACCCCAGATGTCTCAAGGAAACTTTATTACCTAAAATAGGATGAAATGCATCAAGAAATTGCCTGTTTATTTGTTGCTTATGCAGAAACTATTTCCACTCAAACTTTATCTAAGCAGAGCAGACAGCACAATAAAGTGCACTAAGAATTAGCAAGCTTGTCTCTTCCTTTGGGTATCAGACCCAACTCTACTAGAGCATAAGCATCTCCTTCAGCATGCCTGAGGAATGTCCACCTGCTGAAGATTTGCAGAGCAGATACATGAAACTCAGTCCACATCTTAAAAAACATTATGCCCTGGACCTGGTCTCATGGCCTTATGCTAACTTCAGGCAAACAGTTCCGCAATTTCTCTTTAGTTAGGACTCCTCGGGCCCTCTCCAGTCTATCAGGAACTGTTAGCTAATTGCCCTGAGTGGCTTCACATGAATAAATACTCAAGGGATCAAGAACTGTTACTGACCTTACAATACATGTGGTTCTGAGATGTCTTATCTGTGTGGATCCCACAGCCTACTCTCCATCCTGCTTCTTTGGAGACCCGCCCTCTGCTGAGATTCTGGAATAGCAAGGGAACTGAAATTGGGGTTGCACAACCTTATATACCTTGCCTGTGGGAGAGGGGAGGTGCACACGGATGTGCAGGGTACAGGTATACCCCCACAGATATTGCTGGCCAAAATATTTGGAGCCTGCAGACACAAACACCATAAGGGATGTCCCCATGGACAAAACATTTCAAAGCATCCCAACTATCATAAAGTAAGTCACTATTTTTATCAGCTGTTAAAAAAAATCTATTAATTCACTGGAAACACCTGATGGGAAAGTATGAACTTCCTGCAAGTAGCATGGAGGTCAATATTTTTAAATTGCCCAGCAATCTAGAAACCAATTGCAAAAGTGAAGAGATTTTTAGGTCTACAGTCCAATTTCCTATTAAACCCAGGAAATCAATTTATTTTCCACTTAGTATTTATTATTTCTTAACTACTATATAATCTATAGTTTCATCCTTTACTGCACGTTTTGATTGCTTGATAGGTTTATCATTCAATTTACAGGCTTTCAGGCTTGTGTCATTACCCTAGGATTAGTCACAGACTAGGACAGCAAATACATAATAAGTAAGGGACTTCCATTTTCCTAACTATGGGGCATGTGCCATATATTCTAAAGCAGAATTCTCCATTTATTTCAGTGGACAGTTCAGTTTAAATAATGATGGTGCAATTCTGCTCTAAGAATGTTCAAAGATAGCAGTCTATTTTTAAACATAACTGCAGAATAAACCATTACACATTGGTAAATTACATGTGTAGTGCAAACTCTTAACTTAATTGGAATCAAACTCTTCTCAGTTTTTAACTAAATCTTTGCACCCAAACCATGTTTTTCATGTTGATAAAGCTATTGTCAGGGCAAAGGTATTGGGTTTCACATGGAATTTATCAAGCAAGTCAAGACACGGTCAATCTACCAAGTTAACAAATCAGGTTGTCAGACGGAAACTCAAATTGCATTAACATACAAGCCATCAACTCTTTCACAAATCAAGGATGAAAAGAGTAGTTGTCTCCTTATTGAATAACTCAGTAGTGTCTGGCATCGAAAGAGGCAATTCCAAATCAGAAGAAGCAGTGATCACCTCTTTTGATTATTTAAATCTTCACAAACAATAATTAAAATGTACAGTTATAAATCTACATTGTTTATTACCTCTACTTTTATTAGAGCCATGAATGAAAACTGACAGTGCAAGCTGCCATGCTGTTTCTCAACTATAAATTCTATATTCAATTGTTAAAGTTGAAAAGGCTGAAGTCATCAAGAGGACACACAGATGTTAGAATGTATAAAACACACTAAGAGCTGCACATTACTCAGATGAATGTATCAGTTGTTATCCATTCAATTCTCCAATGCATCGCTCAAAGAACAGACCTCAGAAGACATTAAGGAGATGACATATAAACTTAATTTTGTTAATTTCAAGCTCTTGGACTGTAGACCAAGAACTGACTGGCTAATGTT
This sequence comes from Chrysemys picta bellii, assembly GCF_011386835.1. Classification (NCBI taxonomy): domain Eukaryota; kingdom Metazoa; phylum Chordata; order Testudines; family Emydidae; genus Chrysemys; species Chrysemys picta. The sequence continues at coordinate 75,466,029 of NC_088791.1, forward strand.
ATAATAAAAAGGTATGACTTAATGAAAGTGGTGATTTCAACAAAATTGTTGCCATGTTATTAAGAAAAAAACATACACACATGCACCATAAAGTGCTGAATAAAAAAACTTTTAAAAAAATTGTATAGTGCAGTGCAATTGTAGCTTACAATACGTGCTAACTAATTATGCTAAACTATCTGTTCCACCTTTCCTTTTGCTGTGATGCTGGGAGTACCTTTCCCAGACCTGAAAAAGAGCTCTGTGTTTCTCGAAAGCTTGTCTCTCACCAACAGAAGTTGGTCCCATAAAAGACATTACCTCACCTATCTCATCTCCCTTTCCAAAAATTGTAATTCCTCCCTTGTCTCTACAACCTTAGTTTTGATTTATTTAAGATCACGAAGAAAGAACCTTTTTTCCAAAATAGTACCCATAGTAGTGTATGTTATTCAGATTATTCACAGACTGGGTTAGGTTAACTAATTATTTTCTGGCCAGAAAATCATTAGATAATTCATTATTTGTTTTCTGTACAGTTACATTTCACTTTTTTTCCTGATGGCTTTAGGCCTGACAGCACTGTGGTCCTTGATTAAGCAAACTTTTATTGAGCTTCTTTTTAAAAAAATGTTTTCAAATAAAATTTTTTGACCTGCTTCAGTATGAACGTACTCATCTTTGTAGACAAATCTATAGAGGTGGCATTTAAGAAGCATTTGAAAGAACAGCTTTCGGATGGGCATTCCAGGTATATGGGTCAAGCAGGAATTGAGATAGTTGAGAGTTGGCAGGAATACAGATAAACCTCAGTTATCCAAATCCCGCTATCTAAATTCCAGGTGATCTGAAAACAATTTTATCTCCTAAATCTGCAATTCAAATAGAAATCAAAATTCAACGCTGATTAACAAGTTTTCTAATGTTTCCGGATAATTGGAGTTTATCTGTAGCTGAAAAGTGGAAAAGTCCAGACCTTCAGCATTATACAGCATCATACTGTGCAAAAAGCTCATAGGGGAGGCTTTGGAAGCATAGCTGAATATTAATCAGAGGCATTTTATTATGGATGGTTATGTAGGATGGGCCTGACTCTGCCTTATTTAAGTCCATGGCAAACCATTCAAGTGATTTATATGTGAGCAGGATTGGGTCCTAAGGCTTTTTTTTTTTTTAAAGAAAAACAATGTGATTATCAATGTATAGTTGTACATAGTAAGGTAAAATTTTCCATTTGTGAAGAAAAGGAAGGGTTTTTTTCAATTTTATTTCTTGATATTTTGGGTTACATATAATAAGACATTACAATTAGTTCATCTTTACACATATAGATACCTATCTTAGTGTAGAATTAACAACATTAAGAAATATATATATTATAAAATAATAATAAATAAAAAATATTTAATATATTGAGCATATCTTGTTTTATCATTAGCATTTCCCATTTATTTTTCAGAATTATATAAACACAACCTTAGTATGAATGGGTGGAGAGTTAGGGAGGGGTGTGTGTGTGTGTAGACAGAAAGATAAGTGGAGGAGGGGGAATTGAATTCAGTTATTATCCTCCGTGTATCTCCTTCTTGACTATCCTATAAGTATAGGATTACCGTGTCTATATCAAAGTATCTCCCTGATTTCAGTAAAGAAGAGGGAGTTGTGTACTCTTCTCCTTTTTTCCATGTTGAAGCTGAGTGGTATATCTGTTTCTGTGAGCTGTGGCTTAGTCACTGAAATCTTTTTCAAATACACTATGGCAAGCTTCGACAGTATTTTGTTTGGGTTTCTTTTCTTATTACAGCTAGCATCTTTTTAAACCCTTCAGAGTCTTTTGCTTCTGATTCCTCCTCAGTCTTTTACCAATAATTAGGGGCATTCAGTGTTTTTAAGAATAACTTAAATGAAAATATTAAGCACCAAAAGCTGTGCCTGATTCTACTAAAGGCAATAGCAAAATGCTCATCGACTTCAGTCTGATTATTCTCAGGAATAAAGCAAGCAGGATTTGACTGTAATTCTTTAAAAACCAACTTCTGTTGAAGTGATTTCCTCTCAAACATCATCAAACTGAGAATTGAATTCTATCTTGTGTATAAATGGTGTGCTCTTCCCCCTACTCACCACCTCTTTCAGCCCTTGGAAGGCAACATGTCCCTTATTTATGACCTTATATGGTAAAGTAAGAGAAAATAAAATTACAAATACCTACTTTATGCACAGACCAAGAATTCAATCCAGAACCCATAAACATAGAAAATGAGCCATAAATTTTCATTGATTTTAAAATTCCATTTAAGTCACTAATGCTCAGACTGGATTCCCAGGGAAAATATTTTAAAATATTGTTTTATTGAAAATTGTTTCCATGGGGACTTGAAAGTGATATACTTGGAGGTAGGTTTCCAGTGAAATGCCTGAGAAATTAAAATGATATTTCAGGTTGTCAGTATGAAAAGGTTTTGAATTTTTTTTTCATTATGATGATGTATTATTTTAGTTTACAACAATCAAACTTAATTGTCACAACTTTATCAGAACTATTAATTTACTTCTACAGTCTTACTAAAATGTTGCTGTTTTATAGGCTGTTCATTTATTTTTCTTTAGTTATACTGTACATAAGGTTCAGCAAAGGTGCTTTGTTAGCCTAGGAGCATTAATGTTTTTACAAAGTAATATTATTGAATGAAATATAAGTATTGTGAGATGGTAGGTTAAGTCATGTGATGTGTTATTTCTCCATTAAAATATCTTCACTATAGCTGTTTCAAATATGGTTCAGCCAAAATAAATCCTTTCTAACACATGCAGTAAGAGATCATAGAATCATAGAATATCAGGGTTGGAAGAGACCTCAGGAGGTCATCTAGTCCAATCCCCTGCTCAAAGCAGGACCAACACCAACTAAATCATCCCAGCCAGGGCTTTGTCAAGCAGGGCCTTAAAAACCTCTAAGGAAGGAGATTCCACCACCTCCCTAGGAAACGCATTCCAGTGCTTCACCACCCTGCTAGTGAAATAGTGTTTCCTAATATCCAACCTAGACCTCCCCCACTGCAACTTGAGACCATTGCTCTTTGTTCTGTCATCTGCCACTACTGAGAACAGCCGAGCTCCATCCTCTTTGGAACTCCCCTTCAGGTAGTTGAAGGCTGCTATCAAATCCCCCCTCACTCTTCTCTTCTGCAGACTAAACAAGCCCAATTCTCTCAGCCTCTCCTCATAAGTCATGTGCCCCAGCCCCCTGATCATTTTTGTTGCCCTCTGCTGGACTCTCTCCAATTTGCCCACATCCTTTCCGTAGTGGAGGGCCCAAAATTGGACGCAATACTCCAGATGTAGCCTCACCAATGCCGAATGGAGGGGAATAATCACTTCCCTTGATCTGCTGGCAATGCTCCTACTAATGCAGCCCAATATGCCGTTAGCCTTCTTGGCAACAAGGGCACACTGCTGACTCTATCCAGCTTCTCATCCACTGTAATCCCAAGGTCCTTTTCTGCAGAACTGCTGCTTAGCCAGTCGGTCCCCAGCCTGGGATTCTTCCTTCCTAAGTGCAGGACTCTGCACTTGTCCTTGTTGAACCTCATCAGATTTCTTTTGGCTAATAATCCTCCAATTTGTCTAGGTCACTCTGGACCCTATCTCTAACGTCCAGCGTATCTACTTCTCCCCACAGCTTAGTGTCATCTGTGAACTTGCTGAGGGTGCAATTAATCCTATCATCCAGATCATTAATAAAGATGTTGAACAAAACAGGCCCCAGGACCAACCCCTAGGGCACTCTGCTTGATACTGGCTGCCAACTAGACATCGAGCCATTGATCACTACCCATTGAGCCTGACAATCTAGCCAGCTTTCTATCCACCTTATAGTCCATTCATTCAATCCATACTTCTTTAACTTGCTGGCAAGAATACTGTGGGAGACTGTATCAAAACTTTTGCTAAAGTCAAGATATATCACATCCACCACTTTCCCCATATCCACAGAGCCAGTTATCACATCATAGAAGGCAATCAGGTTGGTCATGCATGACTTGCCCTTGGTGAATCCATGTTGACTGTTCCTGATCACCTTCCTCTCCTCCAAGTGCTTCAAAATGGATTCCTTGAGGCAGGGCCGGCTTTAGGCCGATTCAGCCGATTCGGCTGAATTGGGCCCCGCGCCAAGAGGGCCCCACGCTGCAGCTCTCCACCCCGCCCCCAGCTCACTTCCCCCTCCTCCCCTCCCCTGCTCGCTCCGCCTCCTGCTCCTCCCCCGCCCCTGCTTCCCGCGAATCAGAGGTTCGCGAGAAGTCTGAAAAGAAGCAGGGGCGGGCAGGCAGCACCAGGTAAGCTGGGGTGGTGGGGGGTGTGAGAAGGGCTCCAGGGAGGCGCGGCGCGGCCCAGTCCAGGCCCGGCCGAGCACCTCCGGCCCCAGCAGCTCCGGCCCCGGGGCACCAGTCCGGCCTGCTCGGCTCGGCTCTGGCCCAGGCCCCGCGGCCTGGTTCAGGCCCGGCCCGTGTCCAGCCCCCCAGCTCGGTTCCGTCCCAGCCCCCGTGGCTCGGCTCCGGCCCGGCTCGGCTCCTGCCCGGCCCCCGCGGCTCGGCTCCGGCCCGGCTCCGGCCCGGCCCCCCGGCTCAACTCCAGCCCGGTCCCGGCTGAGCGGCTCGGGCCCGGCCCCCGCAGCTCGGCTCCGGGTCCGGCCCCCGCGGCTCTAGCCCGGCCCCGACTGAGCGGCTCCGGGTCCGGCCCGGCCCCCGCGGCTCGAGCCCGGTCCCGGCTGAGAGGCTCCGGGTCCAGCCTGGCTGGGGCCTGGCCCCCCGGCTCAGCTCCAGCCCGGCCCTGGCTGAGCGGCTCCGGGCCAGACCCAAGCCCCACGACCCCGGCTGGAGCTCCGGCCGGAGTGGGGCCCGATTCCTGGGGGCGGGGCTTGCGGCAAGCCACGCCCCCAGTAATCAGGCCCCGCTCTTGCTAAAGCCGGCCCTGCCTTGAGGACCTGCTCCATGATTTTGCTGGGGACTGAAGTGAGGCTGACTAGTCTGTAGTTCCCCAGGTTCTCTTTCTGCCCTTTTTTTAAATATGGGCACTATATTTACCTTTTCCAGTTATCCAGGACCTCAGTCACCACGGATTTTCAAAGATAATGGCCAATGGCTCTGCAATCACATCAGCCAACTCCCTCAGCACCCTTGGATGTATTAGATCTGGACTTGTGCATGTCCAGCTTTTCTAAATAGTCCTTAATCTATTCTTTCACCACTGAAATTATAATTCACAGCATGCACTTAATTTCTATATCAAACTAGCACCAGGACTGGGTGATAGCTTAATTCACTGCCTTGTACCAAACTAGGGATTAAGAGCAATTTCAGGGTCCTTACTGCCCAGTTCTAGAAAGGGAGTTTGCGGTGCTGAACTGGGACTCAGGTGATTTGGGTTTAATTCCCAGATCTGCCACAGATTTCTGAGTTTGACTTTAGGCAAGGGTGGTGAAGCACTGGAATGGGTTACCTAGGGAGGTGGTGTAATCTCCTTCCTTATAGGTTTTTAAGGTCAGGCTTGACAAAGCCCTGGCTGGGATGATTTAGTTGGGGATTAGGTCCTGCTTTGAGCAGGGGGTTGGACTAGATGACCTCCTGAGGTCCCTTCCAACCCTGATATTCTATGGTTCTATGATTCTATGATTTAATCTCTCTGAGCCTCAGTTCTTCATGTGTCAAATGGGGTTTGTAATTCTTCCTTTCACTCACCTTTTGTTTGTCTTGGCTATTTGGACTGAACGTTTTCTCAGCCGGGGCTGTCTTACTATGTGTATGTTCGGCACCTGGCAAAAGGGAGCTCCAGTTCTGACTGGGCTATGCAAGCAATACTGTAAAACAAATAATAACCAATAATCCGTTGGCTAAATCCTGCTTATCTTACTTAGGTGACTTTAGTAGGACTACTCTCTTGGGCCAGGTAAAAAGATTCAGCTCCAATGGCCAAAACAATAAAACACTATTCTAATCAAATAACTTCCTTTGTCTTGCTGAGGTGATATACTGCATTTTATTATTATTTCTTCCAAATATATATGGGATGTGATGGGCACCATAGTTGGGTAAACCCTGCCAGCAAAGCCAGTCTCAGTAGGGACTTCTAAGCATTCCCATTGCTGCTCTCATTTCCCTGTAGCGCTCCTGAATTTCCCTCCTCCATGTTTGGTTCTGCTGCACTTATCCATCCTGGACGGTTAATCCCCTTTGGATTATCATGACCACTGCTATGTCAGGAGTGGGGAGAAAAACTCACTGTTTGTAGATGTGAAGATCCTGAATCCAGGCCTGCAGGCTCTTGGGTTACTGCCACTTCCATAGCACCACCTGATAGCTCTAGTAGTGACTAGAGAATTGGGACCCCTAAAGTCTTACACTTCACTAAAGTTACTGACCACAGGGATCTGACTGGAGGAGCTTCCAAGGCCCTGATTGGGCAGGGTACACTATGTAAGTCTGAAAAAGACACAGAAAGTTGTCTGGGCTAAAAGGTGGATTCTGGCTTGCTAAGGCTATAGATATCCTGCCGTTTGCTACCTGACTCCCAGCCCTTTTCCCGCCTCCGGCCTTCAGCCTCGTTCCAGTCCCTGAACCCTGTGGCCCTGGTTTCTGATTGCTCCGGCTCTAAATCCTAGGCCTTCGCTCTTATGTTCCAACTTAGTGCTGACCCTTGGCTTGGTTCCTATTTCCTGTCTGACTCTGGCTCCAACTTTCATCTCCGACACTTGGATCTTGTTTTTGGATTGACCCATTGGCTTCTGGTTCCTGAATATCATGCTGACCACCACGCCAGACTACCCCCCCCCCCCGCCTTCTGGTACCAGTCTTCCAGAGACCCTACTAGTAAAGCAGTTTGACATTCTCAGAGGAAAGGAACTCCAGAAAGGCAACATATTATTTATTCACTAGTAATTTATTACTAACAATTAAGAGATGTGTGTGGAGTGGCTGTCACTGTGCAAAGATCTGGGTGTGGCTACAGAGACCACAGCTGATTCTCCATTTCGGAAGGCAGGCTCTGGACTGCAGAGGGTAGATCGGGGTACAGGTCCTGCTTTCTGTGCCCTGTAATGCTTGAAATCAAAATAATACAGTTATTAAATACAAGACCTAATTGTTTTAATCTGCAGAACTACACACATTGAATTCCAGCTGCTCAGTTAAGGGACACCCAAACCATTAAGAGGCTTGTCAGCCCTCTTCCTCTTTTCATAATAACTATTTTATTGTACCAAAGAATCACCTGCAATCTGGCAATAGATGTTTTCAGCTGCAAGGAGTAGAACGTTTTCCATTTGCTCCATTTGTTTTTTTCCCTTCTTTCCTGAGGAAGTCAGTATGCGACTGCACTTTGTCTCCTAGGAAATGTACAGTGAGCTTTGGATCAGGCCCTAATTGCTGTGCTTACTGTTCCACAGTGTACTGACTGGCTTTCAACTGAACTGCAGTGACTGCTCCTTAGTCTGATAATCCATATTATTGTCCCTGAGGGGGCTAGAGAACACTATAAAGACAAAGAAACAGTATGCATTCAGAAAGCTGCCCTAGATATTGTAGGGTGTATATGTAAAATCATAAATATGCCTACCTATTAGTGGAAAAGCCCCTTAGCTGTACACTGACTGTATTATTGCTGCATTTGTATTCTGATATGGTACTTCTCAACTCTGCGTGTTCTTAAAAATGCTGAGAGGTTGACCTTAGCTCTCAAAGTTCTCCTCAGGGAAGCTACCCTATTGTACTAAAAAGATAATCTTTTATCCTTAATGTTTAATTTCCCATGTACTTGACTTCACTAAACTTTACCCCTGGGGTTTGTTTTCCAGCAGTTATACTGAACAATGGAGCTGTGGGGAGATTGTACCATTTTACAACTGAAATAAAAGTTTGAGACTAACATTTTCATGTAAATTAAATAAGAAAGCTACAGTCTGGACCTTCTTACAGAGCACTAATTTGTCATCCTTATATGGATGCTGGAAATGTGCCTGACTATTCTGAGTAGCTTTTCAGGGCTAAAATTCCAGTGACCCAAAAGTATTATTCATACACTCTATCATCTCAGTTCTGGCGGCATGGCCTATGAACAAAAAGCAAGCAATGCACAGAATAGCATGATTTGCAAGGGTCGACCACGCACTCCTACAAACTGAAGAAAATGACAGGTAATTTTATATAAAACAAAAACCTGTCCATATTCTGGGAAATTTAACAATTTAAGAGATTGACATTATTTTATTTTTACATTTTATCAATGAATACTTTGTTAAAAGTTAGTTTTTTATATAATGTTGCCATCTAGCTTCTGAAAAGCTGTTTATATGGCCATGATATCAAAATGTCAGCTTTTGCATCTCTGCAATTTGTTGCTATGAAAATGCCCAAGATACACACAAGGCAACAAGTTGCCTGTTATAACAGAAAAAGGAATGTCAGAGTAATCACTGTCATCTGTAGAAGAAAAATAAGATTCTCACTCTCTGTAGTGGATGTCATTTCTTCTGCAGAAACAGTATCTTTTATCCAACATGTCAGTGCCTATCACAAGAGCCAGAAAAATATTGTGACAAGTACTTTGCTTAAGTTGTCTTCTTAGTCAATTTGGGTAAAATTCACCACTGTGCAGAGGATGCAGACACCATTTAAGTCCAATTTAAGCCTTACTTTGAGGACCTTAGCTGACCTTAAGTTTGATGGTGGCTCTTTAGCTAGTGGTGAGTTTCACTCTTTCTGAATTATTGAATAGCAGATCCTACTTTTTTTTCAAATGTGTGAGTTGTTCAAAAATCTTCACGAATTTCTTCAGGGAATAATTCTTGGCTTACAGATTGTTCACAAAGAGTTGATAGTGAATACTTAATTTTTCCATTGCTTTGTATCCTGATTGGATGACTAATTTAACTCACTGGGACCCCAGTCCTGCAAACACTTATGCACATGCTTGCCTTTACTACTGTGAGTTGTCCTACTATGGCCAATGGGACTGGTTATGATAGTAAAGCTAAATGAATATGTATTTGGAGGTTTGGGGTGCAATGCAATACAAACTGAAAATTGTAAAGGAGGAATTTGATGGCAGAATGTAATATATGAAACTTGTTTTTGACACATATTCAAGCATTTGATCAAAATTACCTTTTGTAAATATCCTCTAATAAAGATAACTTGCTAGAATACATATGGAAAGTAGACCCAAGCGGCAGAAGCACCCCAAATGTATATTTGCAGTACATATTTTTGTAGTATTTGTCCAGGACACTTTTTATGTATGTTTAAACACAATTAATATTTATATTTGTACCGTGACTGAATTATTAAGCCATAAACCAAGGACAGAGATGAAGAAAATTGATCTAGTATATACAGAGATGCACAGGATAAGCACACACACATGAAAAACAGCCCGAAATACAGTGGATCAGACATACCACAGAATGTTTTGGAAACATAGCAACATGAAAACGTTTTATACTCTATTTAACTAAAGCAGAAAACAAATTAATTGATGAAAAAAAGATGCTGACCGTTTTAAACAAAGCAAGCTTTGACCACAATAATTGAATAGAATGCAAACAAGAATCACTTCCAGTTAATGTAGCTAGTTTTACATGCAATATAATCTACACAGTGTTTTATAAATAGTTGTCCATAATGGGGAAAGTCTAAGCCAGGGGTGGCCAACCTGAGCCAGAGAAGGAACCAGAATTTACCAATGTACATTGCCAAAGAGCCACAGTAATATGTCAGCAGCCTCCCATCAGCTCCCCCCATCCTACCCCCAGTGCCTCCCGCCCGCCGGCAGCCCCACCAATCAGCGCCTCCCTCTCCCTCCCCATGCCTCCCGCCTGCCACAATCAGCTGTTTCACAGAGTGCAGGAGACTCTGGGAGGGAAGGGGGAGGAGCGAGGGCATGACAGGCTCTGGGGAAGGAGCAGAGGCCTTGGGGGAAGAGGTGGAGTGGGGTCAGGACCTGGAGCAGAGCCAGGGGTTGAGCCGTGAGCACCACTGGCACATTGGAAAGTTAGCGCCTGTAGCTCCATCCCTGGAGTCAGCACCTATGCAAGGAGCTTCATATTAACTTCTGAAGAGCTGCATGAGGCTCTGGAGCCACAGGTTGGCCACCCCTGGTCTAAGCCAAATAAATGGGTGTTAAAGGCTTGAGGCAACTTGCTAGATAGTGGTGGGATAGAGCTATTCCTTACATAAAAATGATCATGGTTGTTCTATTATGGACAATATATACTAATCTTATTACTGGGTACTTTTATCAGCAGTGAGATGCTCTTTTTTTTCTTTTTCCTTTCCTTACCCCCGCCCCCCACCTTCAGGACCAGATGATATAAATTTCCCATTGAACTTGTCAAAATTTTCCAAAATGTAATTGAATTTTTGATGAAATTTTAAATTTAGCTAAAGAAAACATTAACAACATTTTCATTAACCTTTTAAAATGTTTTCTGACCAGCTCTAGAGTTAGTTAAATAAATTATATTTCAATAATTTCCCCCTAAATTTTGATCAATTTTTTTACTCAAAATTCAAATTTTCACTTTTGTTTTGCATTTTCAAATTACTTCTCATTTCAAACTTCATATGAATCCACGGCCCATGAAACCCTGATGTTTACATGCAAGGAATAGCTTGGGGATGATGGTGTGGTGTTACAATCAATGCTTTAGAGTCAAGCATCATTACGCAATAGCTTTGCTTTTTCCCACAGTTTTAGCACCAGGAAGATTAAAGAAGAACATTCTGAAATCCCATTTTAGGCTTTGCTAGAAGTTCTCTTGTGTCTGTTATTGTTCCTTATAGCTCCTTTAATAAATCAAGGGGCAGACTGTGAGCACACCTTCAGTGGCTGTGCAGAAGAGAGGCTGTATGAGGATACCTCCCACAGTCACTCCATTATGTTCCTCTGAAAAGCCACACACAATGGAAATGTCTGTGTGCAGGGACTGCTTGCCTCGACCCCACCCCCATCCACACCATTGCCAAGTCCAGCTAGTCAAAAGTCATAAATCAGGCTTTAAAAATCATGGGATTAAAAGGTGCTGGGTCCTTTTCAAACATCTCCACAACCAAGAGGGCTAGAAAAGTATTATGTTTTTGTGTGTAAGCAGTCTCCCAATCACTTGACTCCAGGAGCTGGGTGTTTAAGAATAACACCAAGTATTATGAGACTTTTGATAAACTCATGAGATTTGGAAACATTGCTTCTCAGAAGGCAAATCACATGCACGGGGGCTGCAAGCAGGTAGGGTTGGCATCTCTGACATACAGGCAAACCACCCAGAGGCCATTCCCCACCAACAAAAAGGTCTTGCTGCAGACTATGGCTAATCATTACTAAAATATTTTAGAGTACCATTTTACACACACACAAAATTACCCACAATGTGTGTATTTTGGGTTTTTTTTAAATCTCATCCTAACATGGTGCTGCAGTCCAGACTACAGGGTTGTGAACTGAAGGGCACTCTAATGTGTCCAACATGGAGGTGAAAAAACAACAACAACAAAATACAGCACATTAAGTCTTTTAACGGGCAGACTAGTTCAAAAACCTACCAGGATGGTGAAAATCCAGCCAGGTGGCAGCCCTCAGAGTAGCTCATGACCTTATATCCTCTGCACTTCCTTGTGCAACAACCCCTGTGCACTGGAGGGCCCAAGCTGCACCTTTCAAATGGATGGAGCAAAGTGCGCTGGGGAACTGAAAGAGATTGTACCTTCTGAGGCACAGATAATCTTGCAGGGAGGGGCAGCTTTGCATTGCCCCCTACACAGGTCTCTGTGCAAAATGCTATCTTGCTCCAAATGTGTGCTTGTATAGCTGCAAGGGCCTTTCTTATTTCATTTGGGAATGCAGGTAGCAAGAAAGTTGAATTCTTTAATTCAGTTGCATCCTGCAGTTGGATAGGAGTTTTAGAACCATGGAAACATTTATTTCAGGTAATTATTTTCATATTCCTCTTAATGAGTTCTCTGTAGTTCTCTCTAAATATTCTTAGCTTTTCCTGTGTTAGGGTAAGAATAACCAACAACAAAATGAAGTTCACAAAATAAGACTTACATTGTTTGTATTCCTATTTGCCTGGAGCTTCTCAGCAAAGTCAACAAGGAGTCTGGTGGCACCTTAAAGACTAACAGATTTATTTGGGCATAAGCTTTCGTGAGTAAAAACCTCACTTTTTTACTCACGAAAGCTTATGCCCAAATAAATCTGTTAGTCTTTAAGGTGCCACCAGACTCCTTGTTGTTTTTGTAGATACAGACTAACACGGCTACCCCCTGATACTTGACGTCAGCAAAGTCAGTGCACAAAGAAGGAGTAAATGAACGACAGTGCAGTTTTTCTGAGCAGTGATTTATAACAAACTTATTTACATTTTACTTCATTGAGAAGTAGAATCACAGAATCATAGACTATCAGGGTGGAAGGGACCTCAGGGGGTCATCTAGTCAAACCCCCTGCTCAAAGCAGGACCAACCCCAGCTAAATCACTAAATCATAAAACAATCTGATCTCAAATCTTTATGTAGTGCATGTGTAATGAGACAGAGTATCCTCCCACTGAGCCAGAGGGGGAGGAGCCACTCTCTGATCCTTGGCCACCAGAGCCAAGCCAGGTTCTCCCTCCCGCAGGAAGCTAAGGGGCAGGACAGGAAGTAGAAAAGGTGGAACCTCTAACCCAGTTGAGTCTGAGCCAGAAAAGAGAGCAGATGTCTTCAGGCTGCTGCAGATCCCCAGAGCTGAACCTGCACTGTGCCACTCCCTGCACCTGGAGGAGACTGACCCAGGTGACCCACTTGCCATATATCCCAGAGAGACAGGGGATGACCCTGAACTGCAGGTACATTATTGAGGAAGTGTAGGCAGTAGCCCAGGGACATTGTAATCTGGTTGGGTTGTTGCCTGAATCCAGGTCAGTGCGTTGTGGTAGGATCCCTGCTGATCTGTTGGCAGAACCCTCCGCCATTATTAGGACCCTGGTCTGGGACCCAATGGAGTAGGGTGGGACCGGGTCCCCCTACCCTCTACTGCCAACCTCACCCCTGGGGTAACACCACCCCACCTTAGGCCAAGAGGCCTATGTTTGTCTGCCCACTGCCAGAGTCAGGATGTCAGACTATATTTTGTTTGCTCTTGAGCTCCTAGACTCTTTGTTGGCTCCACCCTGCCTGAGGATTTGAGCTTTAAGACTCTTTGTTGGCTCTGCCCTGCCTGACGGCTGAAACTCTAATCCCTGATAGGGGACAGCACCCCAGAGACGTAGTGAGGCAGAGTGGCCTCCCACTGAGCCGGAGGGGGAGAGACTGCCGCTAACCCACTACAGCATGCAGTAAGGACACCAGTGATGTTTCCTATTATAAACCTGGCTATTAGCACTTTCCTCCTACACTTTCCAAGAAAGTTAAAATAAAAAATAAAATTTTTGATTGCAAATGTTTTTTCTTTATTGTAATAGGTGAAAGGTAGAAAATCATCCCTTTGGCCCAGTTGGCTTTTCAATCTATATAAAAAAGTAAATGTGTAATGTCAACATATCAAGCCTATCAGGCAGAAACCACTGAAGTGGTCACCCCACATTAACTATGATATGTTACTTTTGTTCTAGAGTAAATGCAGGATTCCTACCTCAGCCAAGCAAAGATCCGTATATTTTGTCTGTTAGGGTTTTTATGAGATTTGTATGTGTGTGTGTGACCATGTGTGGTATTATACATTTTTAAAGTCCTACCTCAATTTTGAAAATCTTACTGTAAAAGGAACTTAATTGCAAACTGTTGAACTAATACTAACACTTTGTCCTTTGGAAATGTTGTTCAAATTCACTCTCAAGATTCAGGAAGCCCATTAATACATCCTGGGCTTGCTCCCAGTTCAAAGAACTGTCTATAATGTTACAATCTTCACTTAAATTGCAGTGCTCGACACAGATGTGACAGTATCTTGGTGTGAATTCCTACCCCCGCCCCTGAGAAAATTTAGATCAGGTAGGTCCACAGCAATTGTAGACTCCAAAATCTTTCCTCTTTGGCAATATGACTGCATCATCTTGCCGGTCATCTGGCAAGCTCGCAGTCTTCCATGCTAAAGACCTTGGGAATCCATTTAGCTCCCTACAAAATATAGATTTTAGAATCTGTGGGTGGATTTAGTCCATAACTAGGAAGCTTCCTGTTCACAAAGACAAAATCCTCTCTCCAACACCCAGCCAGAATAACTATGCTAGGTGCTGAGGAACTCTGCAGAACTCTGCTGTGATATTAGGAGATAAATATCCCCACCTCTCCACCTCCCTCTGCCATGATGTGGAGGGAAAACAGCTGTTCTGTGACTTTTAATTGGATCGGGGGAAGGAATAAAGGATCTTTGCAATGGTGGCTAATTCAGCATGAGCCCCACCCCTTCTTCATCCCACCCCTTCACCTTCTTGGCCCACCCAGATCATCCCATAAAGATCTCTCATGGAGCAGCATGTCACACTGCACACCATATGTCCCCCTGCAAGACCTGCTCCAAACCTATTCACAGTAAAATCTCAGCAGTATAATATCTGAGCACCTCATAAACATTAATGAGCTGAGTCTCACAGCCACTTGGATAAAAAATTCTGCTGGGCTGTGAACTGAGTATGAATATGGTATGTGATAAACACTGTTCTTGGTTAACTGGATGTAAGTCTGGAGTTACTTTATTAGACTTCCAGTATATCTTTCCTGATTTTTATTTTTTTAATTTTCTACAGCAGCCCCATGAGAGGGAGTCAGCCCTGGAACTTTAAGATGTACTGTAGGCATTTGTCACCATGCCTCAGTGGGTCACAGCTGAGAATACCAGATTCAGGACAAACTGCTGAGAAATAGGGCAGCATCACCTCAAACTGGTGGTTATTCTTCCATAAGATATACCAAGCCACTAACAAAAGTAAACTTCTGTCTCACCACACTGGTTAAAAAGAAGTAAGAAATGCATCACCACCCAGACACTAGACTTTATGATGCGTAGTTAATGAAAATCAATTTCATCAAACCAAAGGGTTCTTCTGCTCTCAAGAGATCAGCCACATACCCAAGTCAATATGTAACTCAGCTCTTACCCAATAATCATGCTGCTGCCACTCATTTAATAGTTAAAATTTAAAGTTTTATTTTTAAGAGAAAAGAAATAGAGTTAAAATGGTTAATAGATCATTTACAAACACTCATTGCAAAATTCTTATATCAGGTTTGTAGCAGTGATGGAATAAACTGCTAGTTTGCAAAAGTCTCTTTGGAAATTACCCAGACAGCTTGGAGGTCATCAATTCTTGTGTATAGCATCCTTGTTAGAAATCCAGTGCAGAGAAATGAAGCAGGAAATGAAGACAAAATGGAGATGTTTCCAGGGTCTTTTATACCCTCTCCGATGTGGATGGAATTTTACTGTCACAAACAAAGCTCCGAGTCTCAGTTTGTGGAAAATTACAGGCATAAATTGGAGTCCAGGGTCATATGAACAAGTTACATGCCCTTACATGGCTTTAATGACTCACCAGAGCAGTCATTGCCCACTTGGAGGTTAAGGTGGCCCCAGTAAGACATATTCGTGGTGGGACAAGTTTCTTCTATGTCCCATTGTGAGAGTTAAGTGTTCTTCAATGGGCCATCAACCTGAATAATCCATTCACAATGTGCTGTCTAGATTGAATGCAAATTACCTTGTGGGTATTATCCCAGGAGCAAACACATTTGAAATACAGTCCCATAATCAATATTCATAGCTTTAAATAAAAAGATGATCGTGCATATAAAGAGGATCAACATGCTTAACAAATCATAACTTTTCCATTGATACCTTACATGATATACTTCGTACAAGATTTGTTGCAATTGTATAACCATGGTAGCAATAGTGATATACATGGTCCTATTTCAATCACACAGCATCACTGTAGTTCATTGTGCAGCTTCTTACAGCTGTGTTTCTGATGATGCTGTATATATAATATGGTAACTGGGTAACATTTTAACTGTTCCAGGGTATAAATATATACAAAAGAAAATAATTATCTATTGAGCTATCCACATTGAGCCATAATTATCTATTGAGCTCCCACTGGACCTGTGCACAGTATGCTGTATGAACACAGTATATGAGACAGTTCCTGCCTGGAAGAACTCTGTTTATTTTAAGACAAGATTAAAGTAGTGGGTGAAAGAAATTATGGGAGATAATGTACCCATTTGATTATAGGCGTTACACCTGTTGTCTTAAGGAGGGCACACTGTGTAATAGTGGCCACTGGACCCAATAGATGTCATGTTACAAGAACCTTTTGTAACCCTGATTTATGCCAATAACTCTGACTAGGCTCACCATATGTCCCGTTTTAGCCAGGACAGTCCCTTTTTTAGGTCCTGTCCCAGCCATCCTGGCTTTTTTTTTACATAACTGGGCATCTGGCCTGTTTGCTCTTGATCATCAATTGGCAAGAGTCTGGACAAATGCCCAATTTGTCAAAAAAGTGGGGTGGAACCCCTAGGGGGACATGGAGGAATGGGTTCGGGATGGGGGTGAGTGGCAAGGCCTGCCCCACGTGCAGGGGGGAGAGAGGGGCCTTAGACAGCCCTACACATGGGTGTGCAGCAAGGGGGCTTGGACCACCAGCCCCAAGTGTGGGCGTGTGGCGAGGGGGCTTGGATCACCACAAGGGGGGAAGAGAGAGTTCAGACCAGCCTTACACTCAGGGGGAAGAAGGGAGTCACGGTGGGGAGGAGAGTCACAGGGGGTGGCAGGTGTCTTGGGTAGCCTCATGCTTGGGAGGGTGGCAGGAGGGGAGGGGGACTTCAGCCTGGCCCCATGCTGACATGAGGCAGAGAGATCTTGGGCTGGCCCCATGCAGGGGGAGGGGCATCAGGCTGGCCCAGGGGTGTCACCCTAACTCTGACCCTCTGCAGGTGACTGGGGTCAGATTATAAAGTCTAGTGCCCTACCAGCACTCCTGTGTGTCACACTAGTATTAGGACATCATACAGAAGGACAGGGTGTTTCCACTGATTGCTAACAGGAGAATTCCAAAGCTTTATCTAAAGGAAAGAAAATACACAAATATTTGATAAAAGCTATGTGTTAATTTAGAAATAATCTCAAATGCACAATCTAAATGTAGCTCCAAGTGTGGGCTTTGACAAACCCCCAATGTTCTTTGACAAACACTTTCCTCCTTTCCCACCCTCCCCAGTAAAATTGAGAAATTATCTGGCTAAATAAATAATCCCTCCACCATTCAACAGTTTACCGTACATGATCTTGGTTGATTTGAATGGAGGGGCATAGAAACATATCACCCCTCCACCGTTCCAAAAACATTTATCCTTAGCTTTACTTTAAGAGTAGCAGAAGAGTTGGATTTTGCTTGGGATACAAGCCATGGATCTTTTATTTAAAAAAGAAAAATGTTTAAGAGCCCCTGGCCAGTCCAACTTTCATTGTGGGGAAGTCCAGAGATCTGAATCTATGTAACACTTAATTTAATTTTGTGAAGGATTTCAGAAATAATCATTGTCTCCTGCTCTGACATCCCATTCAAAACAAACCCAAGTGAGTTAACTTTCAAAAGCTTCACTTTTATGTCCAGGTTGGAAAAAGTAATCTTCACTCTATCAGACCTTTTATAGCTTCCCAATCCCTTTGCAGAGCATTTCTGACTTCTTCTGCACTGTCTGAAGAAAAAGTGAAGCTGGAAGATAGTGCCAAGATAGCTGATCATATGGATAACCCATTTGAAGTTGCTTCTTCCTAGCTTCTGGCCCTAGGCATAGGTATTTCCCCTCTAAAATGAGTTTCCAAACATGCTTTTTAATGAGAGAACCAATGCAAGTGTAATACGCTGTGGTCAGTAGAAGAAAGCTGAACCAAATCCTGCCCTCCATATATTTTGTTCACTTTGAAGACATCTATCTTTCTATTTTCATGAAAGTCTCTCGCAAATAAAAGATTATTTTGTTCTTCCATTGTCCTCTCCCTTCTTTGCAGCAATGACTTCATAAACAGAAACAACTACAATGTAAACTAAAACACTTATCGCTGTATCTTATGACAAGTAGGGGGTAAATCATTAATGTTTAAAGAGTCTCTTTAATATTATAGTTTAACAAAATTAGCCATCAGATAGAAAGCAGCCATCTACCCAGTGTGAGTATACAGGTCAAGACACAAGAAATGCACTCTGTTAATTTCAGGAAACACAGGAAGCTTCAAAAGTTGTTAAGAGCTATTTTTTTCCAAATCAGTGTATAATTTAGCTATCTCAATCACTGCTATTCCCTTTCAAAGTGTAAGGAGCTAAATGCCTTTTAAAAAGGACCTCTCCATTTCTCTTAATTATTTTATCCTTGTCAACAATTATTTTTATCTTTAACAAGAACTTAGTAGTTTAAAACTGAAGCTCCCCTCTGTTAAATTGCTTTTGCAAAATAATTCTCTATTGCTTTCTATGGCTCCTGTATCTGATTTGTGAGCACAGAACACATGCTTCATTAGCCCTTTTCACAGGCTAAGTATCTGTTGTTCCAAATATAACGTAAAGCAAATCACTTTTTAATGGTCAAGTTGACTAGATAGGAAATGTCATAGCTCTAACAAAAGCTTGTAGTTAATTAAGCCAATTAGCATTTGATATAGGTACCTCTGGAAAGCTAAAACCCAGGAATAGCTCTCAGGAGATGGCAGGAGATTTTTTTGTAGACAGAAATGTTATGGAAGAGAAGGGAAACAGGAAGAAGTTTAAAGAGTGTCAGAGTGTTTTAAAATGTGTTCACTTTTTTTCCAGCATACATCAGTCTAAATTGCACTTCTGTGTTTAGAAACAAAAACCAAAACATAGTATGTCTTTGTTTGAGAAGACAAAGCTGGACTTTTAACTCAGAAGACTAGGAATAAGACTTCTACCAAGATCCTGCTGATCTTGTGAAATTAACTGAACTGTTAATTGCACTTTTGACTGCCTTCCAAAAGAAGATTTTTGACCGCTTGACACTGTTAAGACATAGCAATTCATTCTATTCTCTACTGACCTTTCAGCAGAGTGCAAAAAAAGAAAAGAAGTTTCTTGAGCCTTCAGAATGGAAAAGCACCAGATTCTCTGTAACATTCAGTTTCCCAAAGAAATGAGTAGCCCTGGGATTTAACCATGTAGTAGCCCATGAGACATACAAGGTATATACAGTCTCAGAGCAGAAGTTGTTCCAGTTTTCCCACTAAACTTGGTTCATTCATGTGTATTTAATGAGACATCATGTAGACTGAAATAAATAAGTATTATAACAGATACATCATATTTGGCTTTCATTTGTGAGGAATTTCTGAATGTTTTATAAAGATGAAATAATAAATCCTTTACAGTCAGTCTTTACATACATTTGGACTTTAGCTCTTGTTTACCGTTTACTTGTTCTGTGGTTTTTTGTTTTTGATTTTTAACTCTGAAGTGGAAAGTTACTCTCATTGAGCCAAATAAAGTAGATTTAGATTAGCACAGTGATTTATATAATGTCTATCAAAGATGATTTTCTTTTATTTAAAAACAAAAAGCTTATGCGTGTAGGGATGGGATGGTGTCAAACCTACTGAGAGAAAATTAAACAAATGGGAAGGGGCTTTTTGTCTCTATTCTTCCTTTTGTGCTCACACTGGGAAATAACTAACTACAAATGAAAAGTTCAGTCTAGAAAATTAACATCCTTTTCACTGTTTTTTCATTTTCCCCCTCATGGATTTGTTGCAATCTTTTCATTGACTGTTCCCTGAATTTATGTTCATGCCCTATATATTGCTCTGTCCCTCCCTCAGCTTGTTTCAGAAAGCAATCAGCTCTGCAGGGCTGGATCCTTGTATCCTCATGGACTCATTTATTTCAGTGGGGCTGTGGATGGGTGCATAGGTCCACTTGCATTAACACCACCTCTGGGGCAGGGAAGGAGCTTCCATCTACCTGACCCCTTACATGAGGCTTTGTGTGGGGAGGAGGAAAGAATATGGCTCTTACTTTCACTAAAAAGGACCCCCCCATCCCCCACGAGGAGGTCTGAATCCTTGAAGTTATTTGTATATGTTATATTGTGAAATCATATTCTACAATAACACACTTAAAACAACAAGAGAACATAATAAAACTCAATAACTACCCAGGAGAGAACTTTGCTAATTCTCACTTCACAGATCTAAATGCTTGATAACTCTCTCCAAAGAATGTGGACGCTTTCATGAACTTCTAAGTATAGACATCACAGCAGGGAGTTCTAATGAGTTCTCATATTATTAAGATTTCATTACTTTAGCAAAATATTCTACAGCCCAAGTACTAAGGATAAAATCCTGGCTCCCCTGAAATCAATGACTTTAATAGGGCCAGGATTTCACTTTTGTAGGTAGTAAGTATTATAAGTAATTTAAAATGAGCATCACTTGTCAAAATAAATAAAGTTCATATTGTAATGCTGTTTGTTTATTGTAGGGGGGATTTCTTCACGAATGACTAAGTTCTGCAAAGTGCTAAATACCCTCAACTTCTATTATTTATATCTATCTGTTGACTGTTGCCTTAAACTTAAACTGTAAGCTCCTTGGGGCAAGAAATCTCTTTTTTGTTTTGTGTTTGTACAGTACCTAGCAATCTTTGTCCATGTCTGGGTCTCCTAGGCACTATCATTATACAGATAAAGAATTATAATTAATATTGACTTGAATGGAAATTCCGGGCACCCAACATTTTGCAGGATCAGGGCCAAAATTTGGTTATTCATAATTGGTCTCTTAAGCCTTGTCTACAGGCACAAGTGGCACTGGTTTTAGCTAAAATTGTTTATGTTGATTTCATTAAACCGGTGCAAATCCTTGTGTGAACACACTTAAATCAGTTTATAACTGGCTTATATCTAGTTAAATTCAGTAACCGACAAGGCCCAATCCATCAGTACAAATTAGTGAGGCTCTAATGCATTTTTCATCACTAAGATATCTACAAGATAGGCTTTCCAAAATGAGAAGACTTTATCAGATACTGAGTTCAAATTCTGTTCTCTGATAAGGAATCACAGAGTTGTGACTGAGGGCAGAGGTTTTACTTCTGGTGTTTTTGTGTTCCCTTTCTGGCTGCGAAACAAGAAGCTGTAAAAGACTGTCTTTGTGCACCATCATCATTGTTCTGACATCTGATGATGATGGTGCACAAAGAAAGATGATTTGGAATGAGAAGGTCCTATATGAACCAACGTTTTAAAAAAATATCTTCCACATTAATATTAGCTTCAGTTTAAAATACAGGGAAATGATTAAGGAGGAAGTCAGTAGGGAAGAAAATATTTCAAGCTGCTAAGTGGGAAATTAGAATCAATACAAAGTAAGAAACCCCACAAAGATTAAAAACTTTTATCTATTTATTTGAACTCTATTGCACATCGACTCCATTGTTTGCTGCTTCTAATACCACCTACTCTCATTCCCTAGTGTCCTAGACTATTGTGCAGCTGCTTTACTACATCTGGATCCATTGCGTGTTAAGGATCTTATTTGGCAGGAATGGGGAGGGGAGATGGGTTTATCCCTATGGATTTGCCTCTATTTGCTTCCTTGCCAACCCCAAAGACCCTACATTGCAGTGATACTACTGATTGTCTGAGGAGGAACCCATCCAGACCACTTTGAGCATCAGCCAGAGGGAAACGGCTCAAAATTTTGTGCAATAGCCCTTGGGAACTGATGCCCCAGGACTCCTAACACCTGTTGCTTTGGGGGCGCTTGGAGGCTGAATTTGGTTGGCTCTCCTGCACAGCAGAGCTAACACTAACCACTGTGCTGCCATTAAATCACTGGCTCTCTTTTCATATTGACTGACTTTAGAGGTCAAAGGTTGAAATGAACAAATGTTTTATTCCATTGTGGCTTACACCACTACGTTATCTTTATTTCCAGATGTCTGGGTTTTCTAAAGCTTCCCATCTGCCATGAATCTTTTTAACTGAAGGGGATTTGAGTCAATCTGAAATGTGGATGCAACAAGATAACTGGGGCTCTGCTGCTGTTCATATCATATAGTTCTATCTATTAATGAATCTATATTGTGGTGTGGAGGAACATTTAAGGGCCAAGAGAAGACATAATGTCACATCAAGGCCTATCTATCTTATCTGCACAGGGGTTGAGATGGGCTAATTTCGGAATATGATGGAGGAGTTTTGTTTTATTTAAAGTTTGTTTAAACACATTGGCAACATCCTTAATTCAAACAGAGGGGGCCCTTTTAAAAATGCCTTAAGGTTAATTCCAAATGAAGGAGTCTCCCTCCAAATGAGTTTGACTGCAGGATTTCATGGTGGACCACAGCAAAGCAAGACATGATTTTAATTGAAAACATCCAAGGTGGTAATTTTATCACATTGACACACATCATCATGCAATACAATTACAATTATCTTATTACCCTAATGGACATTACATACTGTCTTTATGTCTACTCAAATGTCGTTGCAGAGGATTGTGTTCTACAGCGTTATTTTTGTCAGGTACTTCACGAAACATTCATCTACAGTACATCATAATTCCACTTATTTTCATGTCTATCGAATCCTTGAGCTCCCTGAACTCTGAGCCAAGAAGCATGCCAGTTAAGACGCCTCCTGGGAATTTGACCTGAGACTACCAACTCATTTCAGGTAGGCTATTAAATTGCTGTAAAATGGTAAAGTTAGGGCTGAATTTTAACTCTTGCTTGACCTCTCTCTGAATGACTCTCTAAGGTTAGAGACCTGAAACATCAAACTCTTGGTGGTGGAAAATTAATATTCTAGACCGGACTGTCTGCCATCTGGCTGAGATTTAACATGCATTTATACTATAACATTTTTTTAAGTCAAAGAAAGAGAAGCAATGGGGAAGAGGAAAAGATTTTTTGGAATCCAGTTTCTGCACATGGAAATGGAGCAGAGGATATCTACAAGTTACTAGAGAAGGGACACCATCTAGAAGAGAACGTATTGGTAATTAATAGTGCTGCAGATTTGTCATGACATTTTGTGTCAAAAATATCACAAAGCAGTCACATTAAAAATAACAGGTTTGGGGGAAATAGTGTGCAAAATCCCAGCAGCACCATTTAAAGTAGAGGGGGGCACATGGGAAGAGGGATCTTGTCCTGTCCCCTGGGTGTGAGGCTCTGGGGGGAGGAGGGAGAGAGGGTTGCAGTACAAGCCCTCCCTGCACTCACCCCATACCCACAGCTCCTGTGCCACGGGGCCATCCTGGCTTTGTTGACTCCTACCACAGTGGGCAGGTAGGGCTCTCCCCCCATGATGCTTGAACCCGCTCCTTCCTGGCCCCGGTGCAGCTGGAACACCTGTCCCGAGCTCGGCTGTGGTGGCAAAAGTGGTTAGCCATGGCCTGGGTGCCCCCCCCCCCCCCCCCCCCCAGCTCTGTAGCATATGAGATCACAGACACAAAGAGAAAGCTGCAGCTGTAGTGCTGCAGTGTAGAAATTTATTACAGCAATGAAAGGAGTTCTTCCATCACTATAGTAAATCCACCTCTTTGGCCTGTGATCTAGGAAGGAGTTAAGCTAACATACAGAAAGGGGAATGTAATAACAATTGTACACAATTCGCTCAGTAGCCTGGCACAGCAGGGTTTCTCCTTTGCCTCAGCATTTTTCCCTTGGGTGGTGGGGAGCCTGGAGTAAATCAGTCTGACTCTGGAGGATTTTTCCTCTTCACTCAGGTTTTATTTTTCCGTATTTATATGGTGGACCTCAAGGTAGGCCCAAGGCATTCTTTTAAGCAAAACACCCACACCTCAAACTCAAAACACAAACAGAAATTCTTTCCCCTGCACCCATTCCAGGGTCTTACTCTAGTATGCTGGCTCCTAGTTGCCAGTCCTTCCCCAAGCAATTGTTAACTTGGGGCAGGTCTACACTAGAAGGGCTACATCGTCATAGCTGCACCAATGCAGCTTCACCATTGTGGTGTGTCTGGTGAAGACACTTTATGCCAATGGAAGAGTGCTCTCCCATCAGCATAATTACTCCACCTCCACGAGAGGAGGAAGCTGTGTGGATGCTCTCCCACCAACATAGCGCTGGTGTGGACAGCGCTTAGGTCACTGTAACTTGCATCACTGGGGGAAGAGAGGGTGCCTTTTTCACACTCCTGAGCGATGCAAGTTAGATCGACTTAAGCGGTAGTGTAGATCTCCCTTAGTTTCTTTCAGTGCAGGGAGGGAAGACAGCCTTCCTCCCAGGGGAAGCCTTTCCTTCCTGCTGCCACCACCCCAGCTGTAGCTTGTTTCTCATCTCTAGCCTCCTCTCTCTCACACCAAAAGGGTTTTTTTTAAAGGTCACTGGCAGCCCTTAACTGCTTTAGGTGTCTCTAGTTAACCTTTTTTCAGCTCATAGGGAACAGAGCCGTCATCATTCTAGGGCTGACTTATTTGCCCGCCACCACTCTAACTGTAAATTGTAAGTTCTAACTGTCAGACTGGTTATAATTACATTATTGCATCCTATTCTCCATCTCTAACCCTCCACGTTCAAAGTAAGTATAAGTTAATACTGCAGTGAACCACTTTAACTTTTGCTTTTCTGTGACTGTTGCCATGGGAGCATTTCACGAACAGTTTCTTCCCAGTTGTGCCACTGCTCCAGTCCAACATGTCCTTCCCCCATTCTTCTCAAAACCCAGGCACTAGAGATCCCAAGTGTGTAGTGTCTATATTTCTATGTGTGAGCACAGGGCAGGAAGAAACACAACAAAAGCACTACCTCCTTCCTCCTCTACCCACTTTATGAGGTTTGGGGTCATTCCACCCCATTTTGCCAAAGAAATATTTCATTTTATTCCTAAATGTGAAATTCCTCCCTTCCCTCTCCCCCCCCGCCATTACTCTGTCTCAAGGCCCAGGACCTGTGTATAAACTGTTGCCTTTTTTTGACATAAGCAGCTAGTCAAAACTTGGGGCCCTGTGGATGTTCCAGTTGGGAGTTAGAAATTGGTGGTAGTCAGGTATTTCTTTGATGCAGTTTTGTTTATTTACAATGAACATTCAAAGTATGCTTGCTCACCTCAGGTGCTAAAATGTCCTAGTTACGGCACTGCCAAGAACACGCTTTTCAGCCTACACTCCTGACCCAAGAACATCTTCTAAGGTTTCAGCTGCTCCTTCTGGCTATCTGGCTGCCTCTCAGTCTGTCTCCATTTCTGTCTGTTCTGCCTACACACACGTTCCTGGTCATGACTCCATATTGTCAAAGTTAGACTCAGGACTCATAGTTTGTCAGACCACTCTGTTTTATTAGCACAGCGCTCTGCTAATACATTCAGATAATGTGAGCCTCCATGCAAGATTCAAACAGTCTTATTTATACAGATAAAAGGGTGTGAACTAAACAAAGGGACAGAGAGAGCAAAATTGTAAAATATGCATGGAGCAACCAGACTGAGCGCTCCCCTTCACCCTGTTCTCTGACAAAAAAAAAAAAAAAAAAAAACAACAACAACAACAACAACCCCGGATCGATCCCAGCTCCCTTCATACTCCCCTCTCATTGTAAAAAGGATAAAATGCCCCTTGTTCTGTTCCCCTTCGTTGTCTGCCTCAGAAACTGATTCTTTAGTGTTCCATTACGAATTCAGCAAGGAGGGTGGGCTCCTCAACTAGCCCCAACCCTTCCTGGGCCCTTTCCTTAAGCATTTCTTTCAAAATTGTGAAATGACCACACTATCACTCACAAAAATGGTTCATTGGAAAAAGCAGGATTGGGCCCAGACAAGCAGGCAAGCAACAGATAAAGAAACTAAAAAAAAAAAAACAGGTTGGAAGCCCTAAGGGCATAGTGTCAGGAGTAAGTGCAAGTATGAACCCCTGGAACAATACTTAAAATGGTGAAATCTGAGTTGATAAAGGTGTCATTTTGGGAAATAAACAAGTGATTTAAGGAAAGAGAGTGAAAAGTTAACTCTACAGAGACTAGAGAGAATTAAACAGTTAAACTTTGTGAAAATGTTAAAAAGGATCTTGTTAAAAGAATTCTTGGTTTCTTTGCAGCCATTCTAAAGGAAAAATGGGCCCTTTTCCAGAGGAATGTCTGTAAATAATCCAGGTAAAGAGACTATCTAATTAAAATAATTTGACTATGGACAATTGAGTCAAATTTGCTAAAAGAACATAGGGGGGGTTCTATTGGAACTTAACTGCCCTAAATGTATAAAGGTAATGTAATCTATGTACAGCTATGTAAAAACAAAGCAGTGTAAGAGGGATGTTAAGGGAGAGAAAATGTGTATGTATCTGTCTGTCTGTGGGAATATGTGAGGTTTGTAAAACTCCTGTTTTGTAAGTTTAAGATAAATTGGTTTTGTTTTGTTTATAATGCCACTAAAAATCCATTTGACTCTTTAATTCAAAGCTGCAAAACTGACAGACCTTTTTGCCAGACACAGGTAATCAGTGTTGGTTGACTTTGAGATTTGGTATTTAACCCTTAAGGGGTAACTTGATTCTTTACAAAATTTAAATGTTTTCAAATAAAGACCAAGTCATGACTGCAGCAGGACAGTCAAAATCAGAAAAATAGGGAGAGATTCTGGATTCTGTTTGTTTTTGTAACAAAATAGCAAATGAAAGCTGTAGGAAAAGAATAAAATCAGTGGCCCTCTGAAGCAACAGCAGGGGTGAGGTGCACAAAACAAAAAGAAGAAATGTTAGAAACACTGAGCCTTAAAATGGCTCTGTGTAATCAGACTGTCACTTTGATAAGGGTAAATAAAACTCTGTAAGAACAAAAGAAACAGTTACACTTATGTAAAAATTAATATGGCTAATGTTTTAAAAGTTAAAGTATAGAAGGAATGTGCAGACATGTGCAGTGTATATTATAGAGGGGGTAAAAGAAATGCAAACGAAACATGCTACTTAATTAAAATCCTATTCGGGCTCCAAAGGAGCCACAATAGACTGTGTTCTTTTTCAGCACTATGTGTGTTTTGGAAGCAAGAGTTAAAAGTAATCAAAACTCTGGTAAAAGTTAATTGTGTTCCTTTTAAGACAGAGTCTCTGAGCTCTGCTAATGGTTTTGAATCCAAAAGCCAAGCCTGTGTGGATGCAAATTATCTAACTGATAAAGGAAGTGAGAGAACTGCCAGCACAAAGAAGTTGCAGATAAAGAACATACCTGGTCAGCAAACAAATGGTCTAAATAAAAGGCACGGTATAACAAGATACCTTTAATTAAAATAAATTTAATGTTACTACGTACCCCTGTAACAATGTATAGTGTGTATGATTTTTGAAGAGAAAAAAATCCTTTATGGTAATGATGCTTTTCAGCTGTTACCTGTGAACAAACTTAAAGCTTAATACAGCAGGAAAGACATTGTAACCTTGGTCTGCTGTAAAGGGAAAACTGAGGTACACCACCTCATGGATTTAATGACTGAACAGTGGGATAATTTCCCCATAACTCTTAAAAGATAGAAGCCATTAAAACCTGGCCTGCCTATAGAACAAAAACACAGGAAAATATGGAGGTAATTCCTCTTGTTTTGCCTGCAATCAGCAAGGGTATTTGTAAAAGAAAGGAATATTTTAAGCAATAATGAATGCCACCCCAAAAGGGGTAGAAAAAATATCATTTTTGTCTTTCAGGAAAAGCCAATATCAGCTACAGGACAACCTAATAAGAAACAAATAAAAGTGGGTATGCTTATCCATGCCTGTTGCTCCAAAGCCCTGTAGTAAAGACATCTCACTAGGATCCTGTATGTGGGATAAAATGAATAATGAGACCAAAGTACTGTATAGTGGGCTATGTGTATGTGTTAATTCTTGGGGGGAAAAGTGTTTTAAAAGAATGGAAGTGTTAGCAACCTTCCAATAGACAAATGTAAATGTAATGTAAGTACTGTGTTTACAAAAGGTAAAAAGGTAACATAGTTCCTAAAAACAAACAAAAGGGCAATGTGGGAAACCAAACCATTCATATTATACATGCAAATGGCAGCATGTTAAGAATTGCCACTGCAGAAAGACATAACAGCTTACCATTGGTATAATGTATTTTCTGAATGGTCTCCCACAACTACTGGCGTACTAATGTTACTAACCCTAATTGGTTTTGATTTTAAATTGTATGTGTTTAATTGTAACATTTGAAATGTGCTGTTGGATAAAACAAATGTATGCAAAGCTAGAGCCACAGGCCCAAATCACCTCCCAGTATTTTCTATTACGTGGACTAAATAAGAAGTGACACTGGCGATTAATAATCTTGGTGTCAAAAGGGGGATATGTAGGAGCAGGATCTTATAATGTCCCATAGGAATTAATGTATGATTTGATTTCATCCCTGTCAGCCACCCTTTTTGAATAGCAGAAAGGAATGACAGACCAGAACAATCCTTATGACTGATTATGGTCACCCTTTTGTTTTAGAATAAGTTATAATGTCTACTATGGTTTCCTATATGTATTACAAAGTAGGCCTCTAATTAAATATACATATTGTGTCTATGTTAAGTAGATTAGAGGAACATTGAAGGCCTGGGTCTCAATGTAAATTGTCTTGGTTATTGATTGTAAAACTTAACAAGGTTTAATTTGCAATGCCTTTTTTGCTCCATATAAAATACTACTGTTTGTATTCTCAATCTGTGTGAATAAGGAATGTATGCATCAGGAAAAGATAAGGTGTGAAGGCCATTGTTATAGCCAGAGTCAAGGAAGAAGGAGTAAAGAGACTTAAAGGACATCAAAAAAATCATCAGGTACTGCTTACTATCCAGATGGCTATTAAACTGTCTGGCATCACAGCATGCATGGCATCACAGCGTGCATACATGCTTCGCAGTGTAAGAAGGCACCCCCCAGCAAACCAATTACCTCAGGACCACGCAGAGTCAATTTTGACTCCAGAAAAAGACGTAGAGGAACAGCCTGCAATACCTTACCATCTACGCTCTCGTAAGGGTTGCCAGAAACAGACGAGGACCTAAAGCAAGGCCCAAAAAGAAGCAGTAGTGAGCCTAGCGCCTGCTGCCTGGTGGATGTAAAACCGTGACTGCGGTTCCCTCAGTTGAGGTTGTCAGAACCGGAAGGGCCTTGCCTGCAACATGTGCCTCTGGTGGCGCCTGTTCCTCGGCTGCTGGTGTCTTAAGGTCTGGGGAGTCCACAATGACAATTCTTTTATCCAGCAGCAAGTGTGGATAGCTCAGACTCTTAATATTTCTAATTGCTGGGTCTGCAGCCACATCCCAGCCCACTCTCAAACTGGTGTTCCTGTCCTGGCAATCCCACTCAATTCCCCAGACCTCACTGGAGGACCTCGTCCGTTTAACAGAACATGGAACAATAATGACACTTGGGAAGCAGTGGGAATAAATGTATCTAAATGGATAAGTGTGGTGGAGGGAAAAGGTCATTGGTGTTGGGTGTGTAATGGGACAGGGCTGGATCTGGGAAAAAGTCATTGCCTTCAGCATATTGTGGTCAACGGTGTATGGGATTATTCAAACAAAACTAAAGAGTGGTGGGCCGGGTATGGGGATATGAATTTTTTTCTCAACCTGGGATCAAACAGAAAAATCAAGCTCATGTTCCCCCTACAGTAACCTTAGTGAAAACAATACAGTCTTTCAATGCCATGCAAATAACACCACTCCTCGTAAGGAGAATTACCCTGTGCCCTTCGGAGGATATTACTCCTCCTTTGTAGGCACCTATGTGACAAATGGGTGCAACCGACCCTTCCCAGCCTTAATAGGCCATCATTGGGTTTGAGGAACCAAAGCTTATACTGTGTTACCAGCTAACTGGTCAGGTATCTGTTATCCCGCCCGACTCTTCCCACAATTCCGAGTGCTAGGGTCCTTCCCACGAGAACGCCTCCGTAATTTCAGGCGAAGAAGAAGGGACTTATCAGATGCCCAATGGTATGTAAATAACATAAGCCCCTTGACCTGGGAAGAGGCCATTGGCGGTTCTCTTATCCCACTTGGGGGAGTAATACACCATGCAAAAAGGCTCCTAAGGTTACAAGCAGTAGTTGAAATAATGGCAAAAGAAACCGGAGAGAGTTTAAAGACCCTGGCCAAAAAAACAGGGGTGATCCGACAGATGGCCCTCCAAAACCGTCAGGCATTGGACATAGTGCTGGCGGCCAAAGGAGGGACCTGTGCTCTCATTGGAAAGAATGTTGTGTGTTCATACCTGACGACACCAATGAGGTAATAGATCGTGCTAGTCACTTAGAACAAATTGCATATCTTCCCCATGAAGAGCCAAGTTCTTTATGGAAGTGGCTAAGTAACCTATTCAATTTCTCTGGCACAGGAAACTGGTTGTTTCAGGGAGCCCTGACTATCCTGTTTCGAATCCTAATGATTTTTGTATGTTTTCAGTTAATCTCCTGTTGTATCCAGAATTGTGTAAGGTATGCCACCCAGGTGACTACCCCAAAACAGAGTGCTAATATGATGATGTTAAATATCACTGATGAACGAAGAGATAAAGAACTATTAATATGTGGAACCCAGTAATTGTTGGTCTTTGCGTAAGCTTGACCAAAAGGAGGGATTGTGAAAGTGAAATGAATTATATTAAAGAAATAGAATGAATTAAAGAATGCTGTATGTACCTTTTAGTAGAAATGAGAAAAGCTGTAAGCCAGGGGGGGCAGGAAAGCAGACATTAACTGCTTAACTTGCCACTTAAGGGCAATTGGTGAAGCATTAGTCTTAGATCGATAAGAGTTAACAAGGAAGCAGGATATGCATATTATGCTCCATGCATATCCTGCTTCCTTGTTAACTCTTATCGATCTAAGACTAATGCTTCACCAATTGCCCTTAAGTGGCAAGTTAAGCAGTTAATGTCTGCTTTCCTGCCCCCCCTGGCTTACAGCTTTTCTCATTTCTACTAAAAGGTACATACAGCATTCTTTAATTCATTCTATTTCTTTAATATAATTCATTTCACTTTCACAATTTCCAGTCAAAACCTGTACCCACAACATGGTGTTAGTTAAGTTCCTAAGCAGACTGTATTAGGCCTTGTTTAAGATATGGCCCTGTGACTGGGGAGGGTGAGGCTCTACTCACCATTAGGACAGCACCATCTCCTGGCAGTTCTGAGTTAGCTTAGCCAGGCTGCCACTTCTTCCTGTGGTTGTATTCCGCCACGTTGTCTCTTTTGCCATCTGCAGCCCCTCTCCCACTCCAGGAGCCTCTGCCTCCTCTTCGTGACTTGGTCCCCCAGCCAAGTCATTCAACATGTTTTCCCCTTCTGGGATATCAAAGTCTTCCAGCACAAATTGTCCCAGACAGTCTGCTCTCCTGGCACTTCTGATCTGTGCCACTTCCCCAGTGGCTGGTAGGGGAACCCAGGCCCACCTTCTACTCTGGGTTCCAGCTCACTTCAGCAGCCAAGGTCTGCCCTATCTTGTACCCTGCTGCTTTTCCCCTGAGCCTTTCCTACCTTTCAGGCTCTCCCCCCATTCTGGGTTTGCCAGCCTAAACTCTCTTCCTCCAGGAAGTAATTATAGGCTACGCTCCAGAGTCTCAAACACACCTCCCTTCTCCCAGGGAGTGACTGCAGACTACTTCCCTGCTGTCCTCTGTGACACTGCACCCCATATTCTTCATAATGATATTCTTATGATATGATTACGACATAGCTATGACATTTTTATGCAAGATAAGTCATGTGAGATGTCATTGGAAAGGTTATGATTTGCTGAATATGATTATCCTATTTGTATGCATGTATCACTTTTGTATCTGAAGTTATGAATATTGACTATATATCTGTATTTCACATGTAGTTACACCTGGGTAATGCCCACTAGTCAAGATGTTTTCATTCTAGACAGTGGGTGGAGAATGGGCCACTAGGAAAACAATAGGCCTTAGAAGAAGCTTATCTCCCACCTGGGGAGCCTTCCTGTGGATGCTACAGACAAACTCAGAGTAATGGCTGATATGACTCTACAAAGACATGTGATGTGACCACATGTCTCTAAACTCCATCTTGGGACATCAGTGATTTTCCACAGACTGGTCTGAGAACTGGGAACCAAACATTGAAACAAAGGGTTCCTGCCATATGCCAAAGCTATATAAGGCAGGGAGTTACATCATCTGGTGTTCTTTGCTCCCCATCCAAGGAGACTCCTGGAAACACCTACGGAACAAAGACTGAACTGGGGGAAGTGCTGGACCCAGGCTAAAGGGATTTTTAGCCTGTGAATGGAACATCTGAGGATTCCAAGCTGTAAGCAAATGCAGCTTGCCCCTTAAGAATCTGCAGCCTGTTTGTATCATCACTGAGAGTGAGTATCTGCTATTCATATCCAATCTATTTAGTATGTTAAGTTTAGTTTGCATTTTTTGTTTATTTGCTAGGTAATCTGCTTTAATCTGTTTGCTATCACTTATAATCACTTAAAATCTATCTTTTGTAGTTAATACACTTATTTTTGCTTTATCTAAACCAGTGTGTGGGAATCATAATGCAGGGGCAGAAGGCTGATGCATATTCCTCTCCACATTGAGGTAGGGGTAAATTTTATGAGCTTACACTGTATACTTCCCTGTGCAGCGCAGGACGATATAAGTTTGGGTTTATACTCCAAAGGGGGTGCATGCCTGAGGAGCTGGTTGTTGCACTAGCTGTCGCCTTCCTATGCAGGCACTGGTCAAAGCACCTGCATGTAACTGCAGCTGGGTTTGTCCCCATCCCTACCTGTATCTATGCTGGTGAAAGTGCAGGCTGAAGCGTGGAGGGCTTTGCAGCTTGTCATAGCTGTACAGTGTAAAAGGGAGCCCAGGCTGGTGAGTCGGGGGTGCTCAGTGGTACCCCAGTTCCAGGTGGCACCCCAGTGGGGAACCCTCACCTCCCGCATTGAATCAATCCCTGTTCTCTGGCTTCTCCTCCAGGTGCAGCCTGGGGAGTTAACTGGCCCATCCGACCACCTTAACCCCTTCAAATGTTGTGTGGGGCGGACACCCCATCAGGCCCCCTTAAGTATTTCTTATAACTGTCTTAAGTGAAGGGTATGTTCAGACACCAGTTTGAGCCAGGTTTTAACCCAGCTCTTAACAACACAATGGAGATTCTGTGCTGTGCCTTTAATCCTCCTGTATGCCTTTCTGACCTATGGCTACTCTGGGGGCTGGAGAGGCCTTCCATATAATTTAGACAGTCCTGTGGGTATGTCTGGGGGTATGTCTACACTGCAGTGGGAGGTATGATTACAGCTCAGGTAGGCAATCCCACACTAGCATAATCTATCTAGCATGGTTGAAAATAGCAGCAACCCTGCAGCAGCACGGGCTGTACAAGCCTGTTTGAGACCCAAGTTATATATTCGCATTGCTAGCTTGCACTAAGGCCCATGCCTCCATTGCTATTTTTAGAAAGATTAAAGGCAGTGCAGGTAAGCCTACCTGAGATGCAATCACATCTTCAACTTCAGTAAAGACATACCTTCATTTACAGCAGGCTGCCTTGTGGCCACAGCACTGCCTGGAATCTCCATAGTGCTGTGTTTTGCAGCCCTGCCCCTAACACAGTCCTCCCACCCCTGCTCCACCCCCCTACACCTGGATTTGTAAATGGGTCCTCAGAGGGCAGCCTTATAGCTGTGCCCACAGAGGCTCCACCTGGGAATCCTTTATGCCACTCCAGCCCTTTTACCTAGGCTTGGAGCAGTGATGAGATTCTCATCCATTGCTATTATAACTGCTGAATATTTCAGATGTGTGATCTCAAAGTAGTGGTAGAGTGATCACACCTACAAAGTTTGAAAACTTTTTACCAGTGGTACCAATAATCCTCATTATAACCCCAATCCAGCGTTTCAAGTACGTTGACTTGAACTGAACTGCTCCTATAGTTAAGTATCTTGCTGTGCTGGGGTGTTTGTGAATAAGAAATATCTCTCAAGCCTATGAAAGCTTTCCAGTGGTAAAAACTTCAGAAGTGTGATCACTGTAGATGATATCAAAGCATCTCTGTAACAAAGTAACTTAAGCCACGTCTACACAACAGCAGTATAGCTACAGCAGCTGTGATGCTGTAGCACCATAGTGTGGATGCGTCCCACATTGATGGTAGGGGGTTTTCCCTCAGTGTAGTTAATCCACCTCTCCAAGAGATGGTAGCTAGGTTGACAGAAGACTTCTTCCATCAACCTAGCTGCACCTGCACCAGGAGTTAAGTCAGCCTCACTCCATTGCTCAGGATTTTCACAGCCCTGAGTAACATAGCGAGGTCAATCTAATTTTTAAGGGTAGACCAGGCAAAGACCCAGATCCACAAAGGTATTTAGGCTGCTAACTTCCATTGATTTCATGGAAGTTATCAGCCCAAATATTTTTATGGAGGAGGGTGCTAGTCAATGTAATTTATGGATCTAGAGTCGTTCCTAGAGCTGGGGAAAAAATAAAAACCACAAACACGTTGCAGAAGTTTTCATTCCAAAGGGATTGGAAAAGCTATGATTGCAAATGTTTGAAAGATTTTTACTGAAAATATTTGGTTTAGGAAATACTTGCATTTTCCCTTTTCCCCCTTTCTTCCCCATTTGCCTCTTTTGACACTGAAAAGGTTGAGGGGAAGGGGAAACTGAACATGTCACAGTTTTCGTAAGTGGAAATTAAAAAAAAATAGAAAAGAAAAATTTTCACAAAATTTCTAAAACCATTGTTTGTTGA
The DNA here is from genome assembly GCF_011386835.1 of Chrysemys picta bellii. Lineage (NCBI taxonomy): Eukaryota > Metazoa > Chordata > Testudines > Emydidae > Chrysemys > Chrysemys picta. The sequence goes on from NC_088791.1 coordinate 75,500,774, forward strand.
CAAAAGTATTTTCATTTGAAAAATGTTGGCCAGATCTAGTCATTCCTACACAGTGGCATACTCCAGGCTCTGATCCTAGCTCCATGAGGGGACCCGGAGACAGCTGGTATAGCCCCAAGCTGGCCAAGCCTGCTGGGAAAAGCTCTGAACTAGCACCTATTCCAGATATCTCTACTGATGCACCTTCTATCTTTGACTGGAATTTAAAGTAGCAGTGTGTCTGGGGAGGGTGGCAGTGATACTAGTGCCTGTCTTGGTCAGGATGAATTTCTGCTCTCTACTACCCCTGTCCCTGCAGGCACAAAGGGGTGAAAATTGCAGCTATGTATCTGGGAATCTGGCCCATTATGATATCACCTCCCAGATTTGTATTGATTATTGTTTTGTCTTATCTCAAAATTGGAAAGTTATTTTCTTTGGGCTTTCATAGATGATTTGTGTATTAACATTCTGCCACGTTTTGATATTTCTTTATTTAAAATGTTTTGATCAGACTTATTTAAAGGTACACACAAACACTCTGTCTCTCTCTCTCACACACACAAATCCCCTCCCCTCCCCCCACCACTTTCCAACCTACATCTGAATCTTTGAACATTTTAACCGTATGGAATTTAGAATTAAAAGTGATAGATGTAATATTTTAGAATTTAGAATTAAAAGTGATAGTAAATAGATGTCATATTTTTGCTAAAGAAATAAAATTGCAGATACCGTAGTTCTACAGCATATACCAAGTTTTGTCTCCATAAATATCTGAAGCAGCCAAACATCTGGGGTTACAATGGAGACGGAATTTTAGCTGAAATTATATAGTGTCATTATAAATCTTTGAACGAGACACACAGTCTTTGAATCACAGTGTTATTTCTTGAAGTAAGGGTATTATTGTGTGTGTAAGCAGCTGGTTAAGAGACTGTCTCTAACTAGTACTAGCTACCACTTCTAAAACAATACTCTTTTGTTCATAACTCCACCATAAACTGCATAATATATGGAATAATTGCAATGCTTTGCTTTGTTGAAACTGTTATTTCCTATAGCATAAAACAAGCAGTAGAGGTCACTATCGCCCATGTTCCATCAACTTGCAAAACGATCCAGCTAGGAGATTGACTGGATAACAGTTCAGATAAAAACAGATTTAAACCAAAGCAAAACATCATGAGTTGTTGGTAGTAAATGGCTGTGTTTGGGTAGAAGCATATTAATAGCACATATTAATGTGATGCTTTGGAGAAAAGAATACAAATACAAATAATCCTGATGAACTAATCAGTTCAAGATGTTTGATATTACTTTAAAAGGGGCATTTCTTAAACTATATGCAAACTCTCTCTGCTTGTTTCAGTACCCTTTACTAGTCCCTGTATGTTTCTTTCAATGGTAGTGGAATAAATCTTAGTGTATTATGGATAATCAACACCCCAAAAGCCACATAGTCCCTTAATGGAAATTGAACTCCTAATTTTTAGACATTCAGTAAAGCCTGGTCTCCACTAGGAATATTACTGTATCTGAACGTGGTTATGAACAATAGCGTGAACTGACATGGCACAGAACACAGCGTAACAGTCAGTGACGACCAGAGTAAGCCATAATGTTGGCTAACAGTGATTAAACCTCATGGCTTGTCCTCTCCTATGCTAACCACTAAGCTGCATTCAGACATGGTAAAAATTTTGTAGCTGTTCTGTCAAATAAAATAGTGTGGACCAGGCAGAGCAGTGAGCTTAAGACCTACAATATGGTGCAAAGCCACTGGTTAATTGCACTAGTGCATGCCTTCCATCATACAGTATGGTTTAAGATACTATGTGATATCCTAAATAGTGCAATAAACATATAAATTAACTAATTAAACCTATAGGGCGAAATCCTGGCCCTACTGACATCAATGGAAACTTTACCATTGACTTCAATGAGGCCAGGATTTCACCCTATTTTCTGTATGGATATTTGTCTGTAGAAAATCATTCTTATTCTACTGTCATTATGGCAGTGTCATTGTTTCCCTAAATGGATGGAAAAAATATACTCCATAGATCTGACTAAGTCTCAGCATAGGAAGGAATTCTCCCCCCACCCCCAAATAGATAAAATAATTTTGGCCATTTTTTAAGCAATAAGACTACAGAATAATTTGTAAAGATTAAGCCATTACAGAAGCTTTTCTAATTCTGTCTTATATGTAATACACAAAATGCCTGTTTCTGAAATTATGCCAGTTATTAGTCTATAGCAAGGGTAGGCAACCTATGGCACTCATGCCAAAGGTGGCACTCGAGCTGATTTGCAGTGGCACTCACACTACCTGCGTCCTGGCCACCAGTCCGGGGGGCTCTGCATTTTAATTTAATTTAATTTTAAATGAAGCTTCTTAAACATTTTAAAAACCTTGTTTACTTTATATACAACAATAGTTTAGATAGATGTTATAGACTTATAGAAAGAGACCTTCTAAAAACATTAAAATGTATTACTGGCACGTGAAACCTTAAATTAGAGTGAATAAATGAAGACTCGGCACACCACTTCTGAAAGGTTGCCAACCCCTGGTCGTTAGTGTGCAATATATTCCTTTCATTATGGTCTGTTGAAAAAAAAGGATTGTTTGTTAAATGATCACAACCTTATTTAAATGATGTCAGTAATGGTTGTGAAGACATTGCATTGTTTAAGTAGTATTCTAAAGCCTGTGTAAGTAAAAAGCATTTTACATGTGATCTCTGCTACCATTCACTTGGATTAAAGAATCTTTATTTTTTAAACCAAGCTTAAAATAAGAACAAGAAAAATCAGACTCAACAGTTAGTCGAGGTGTGGCTTCAACTAATAAAAATGAGGAGATTTAAAGTTAAGGCTGGAACTCTGTCCTGAGATCCTGTTGTGCTTAGACACTGATACAGCCTTCATGCAGCAACCAGGGCCCCTGAGAACAGGGAATGACCCTTTGAGCATCGATAACAAGACTTAAGGAGGTGACTGAAGGGCTACATTTCAGCCTTAATTCTGAATTTTATGGCTGCTATAATTTGAGACAGACCCTTACAGATATTTAAACACAATTTGGATGTGTGATTTTTAAAAAAATATAAATAGTGACTGTTTTATGTTTGTATTGTGTTAGAGAGCAAAAGGGTGCAAAGATGAGACTAGTTCTTTTTCAACCACTGAGATCCACACCTCCCTAAACGCTTCTATTTTGCTGTTACAAAAACCTCATTCTTCACTCTACTGGAGTGTTCCTTTCAGTGAAAGTAAAGCTGGTACCAGTGTAGAATCTGTTAATAAACATTTTATATTTGTAGTACACAGCTGGTGGGATCCTTCTCTCCAGAATTAAAGCTAGGGCATGTCCAGAAGGGCCCCTAGATCATGCACAAGGGGACCATCCAGACACACACTTCCTTCCTCCCAAAATGAAAGGTCTGTCCCCCACCTCTCTTGCTTGGGTCTGAGAAGGAGGTGGTGGTGTGGGTCCTAACTGGGAGAAGGGGTGGAGATGGACGGGTGAGGGGAGAGCAGGAGTGGTGGGCTGGGGTTTGGGGATCACACATGATCACCCATTCATTCCTGCAGATTCTCAGAAGGTTCTGAGGGCAGTCTGGGGCCATATGAGTTTTTAATTCTGAACCCCTCTGGAGGTCTTAGGGTCAACCAGAGGGAATCTCAGGTAGCACAGCTACAACAGAGCCATGCTGCCAAGGACCACAGGTTGTCTGGGGCCAGAGCCAGTGGGGCTAAACTGGATCAGCTGCAAATTTCCAGGAATCTACAATGAACTCATAGATGATACTGTGTCCTTTTTTGCATGGGGGCTTACCCAGCCCTTCCAGTGGGATCGTGTGTGTGTGTGTGTGTGTGTGTGCGCGTGTGTGTATCTCTACAATGATATCTTCATAGAGATTTCTTCCATTAGGACCCTCTCCCAGGGGCTTTATCACAAGAGGTGATGATCTGGCCCAGCAGTTGTAAAATATTGCCTTCTAAAAATAAGTCCTTTTGAATTTAATAGGAACAAATCTAATGGGATACTATTGAAATTAAACAGGCTTTTATCAAAATTACTCTTTAACATCAATTATTGGAATAATTTCCAAAGAATTTTTACATCAACCTCTAGATTTTAATAGAGAAATGTATCAATGCTATTAAAAAAGATCTTTCTTTATTAAATTCAGTATGGCTTTTCCATAAAGGGAGAAGAAAGGTAATTCACTTCTGAAATGATGCAACCATGCTTCAGCATGATGAAAATTCTGATAATTATTTAAAATTTTCCAGGAATGCACCTCGTACCCTCAAACCAGTCAATAGTCATATATTCTATGTGTTCACTCATATATATATATATATGTGTGTGTGTGTGTGTGTGTGCATATACTGTATTCCCCTAACATTCTAAAGTTTCAAAGCCAGCAAAGAGAAACAAAAGTAGTTACATAGTAAAGATTAAAAAGAAGATGAAAATCCCATACAGAAAACTGTAAAATTTTACACCTCACAGCTGCCAGTTATAATCTACAAGGAGCCAGAGTTCTTAGCTATTCATTGCAGGAACATAGACTGGGCTCTCTTTTAACAAACATTCTTGTCCCCTTCAATTTAGTAAACCCTCATATGTAGAAAACTTCATGCTGCCTGCTGCAGAATTATTTTGTTTTTGAAAGGATTGTGGTGGCTTGATTAGATCTCTTCAGATTACATTTTGCTTGTTATTACAGTTTATATATAAAGTCTGAAATGTATCATGGAGTGTAAGGCAGACTAAGCCTGTGTCTGACTGGATTTCTATAATGTGGAGTTTACATTAGATAAGGATATGATGGGGGGTTTGGTTCTTTGTAATTTAAATGACTTTATCTTCTAGTTAGCACTATTATTTAAAGCCAGTTTCATTATTAAAATAAATTATATTATTTCTAAAAATATAAAAAAATCTATTTTCATTTTACAAAACTGAAAAAAAATAAAAGCCCCTGTTAAATTTTAAGGAATTAAGAATTTAAACAGAAGCAGCACTACAATTAAGAATCCCCCAGTCACAATTAACAGCCTGTGCTATACCGAGGCACTACAAAGAATTCTGAACATACAGGTAAATCCGACATATGCCAGGAGTTGAGCAGTAACACTACCTCCTGGAGGCTGTTGGGTCTGGCAGCCCACTTCCATTTAGGCAAAATGAAGGCACAATTAAATGTGGTAAGTGAAACAATTGAAAACCTCTGCACAGGGACTAGACCTCACACAAGCGTGGGCAGTCCCAGCGGTTTCCTGGGAGTCTGATGACAAATGGAACGTGAGAGTTGGTATGATTGCAGCACTTGCGGGGGGGTGGGGGGTAAAAGAGAGACAGAGACAGACACAGAGAGAAGAAACAGCAGATAAGCTGACAAAGAAGTGGAAATCCTGGACGCCCCATCATCTCGGGCATTGGCACTCTCACTGAAGGACTGTCTGGATATGTGGACTCCCTACTCAGACCCTACGCCACCAGCACTCCCAGCTATCTCCGTGACACCACAGATTTCCTGAGGAAACTACAATGCATTGGTGACCTCCCAGAAAACACCATCCTAGCCACCATGGATGTAGAGGCTCTCTACACTAACATCCCACATACAGATGGAATACAAGCTGTCAGGAACAGTATCCCTGATGATGACACAGCACAACTTATTGCTGAGCTCTGTGACTTTATCCTCACGCACAATTATTTCAAATTTGGTGACAATATATACCTCCAGACCAGTGGCACCGCTATGGGCACCCGCATGGCCCCACAATATGCCAACATTTTTATGGCTGACCTGGAACAACGCTTCCTCAGCTCCCGTCCACTCATGCCCCTTCTCTACCTACGCTATATTGATGACATCTTCATCATCTGGACCCATGGGAAGGAGGCCCTGGAAGAATTCCACCATGCTTTCAACAGCTTCCACCCCACCATCAACCTCAGCCTGGACCAATCTACACGGGAGGTCCACTTCCTGGACACCACCGTACAAATAAGCGATGGCCACATTAACACCACCCTATACCGAAAACCCACCGACCGCTACGCCTACCTTCATGCCTCCAGCTTCCACCCCGGTCACACCACACGATCCATCGTCTATAGCCAAGCACTGAGGTACAATCGCATCTGCTCCAACCCCTCAGACAGAGACCAACACCTGCAAGATCTTCACCAAGCATTCTCAAAACTACGATACCCACACAAGGAAATAAAGAAACAAATCAACAGAGCCAGACGTGTACCCAGAAGCCTCCTGCTACAAGACAGGCCCAGAAGAGAAACCAACAGAACTCCACTGGCCATCACCTACAGTCCTCAGCTTAAACCTCTCCAACGCATCATCAGTGATCTACAACCCATCCTGGACAATGATCCCTCACTTTCACAGACCTTGGGAGGCAGGCCAGTCCTCGCCCACAGACAACCTGCCAACCTTAAGCATATTCTCACCAGCAACCACGCACCGCACCATAACAACTCTAACTCAGGAACCAACCCATGCAACAAACCTCGATGCCAACTCTGCCCACATATCTACACCAGCAACACCATCACTGGACCTAACCAGATCAGCTACAACATCACCGGCTCATTCACCTGCATGTCCACTAATGTTATATATGCCATCATATGCCAGCAATGCCCCTCTGCTATGTACATTGGCCAAACTGGACAGTCACTACGCAAGAGGATAAATGGACACAAGTCAGATATCAGGAATGGCAATATACAAAAACCTGTAGGAGAACACTTCAACCTCCCTGGCCACACAATAGCAGATGTAAAGGTTGCCATCTTACAGCAAAAAAACTTCAGGACCAGACTCCAAAGAGAAACTGCTGAGCTCCAGTTCATTTGCAAATTTGACACCATCAGATCAGGATTAAACAAAGACTGTGAATGGCTATCCAACTACAGAAACAGTTTCTCCTCCCTTGGTGTTCACACCTCAACTGCTAGCAGAGCACCTCACCCTCCCTGATTGAACTAACCTCGTTATCTCCACACTGATATATACCTGCCTCTAGAGATTTCCATTACTTGCATCTGAAGAAGTGAGGTTCTTACCCACGAAAGCTTATGCTCCCAATACTTCTGTTAGTCTCAAAGGTGCCACAGGACCCTCTGTTGCTTTTTACAGATTCAGACTAACACGGCTACCCCTCTGATACAAAGAAGTGTCAGAGAGCCAAGGAGACAATCAGAACAAGCATTGTGAATGTGCCCCTGAGAAAAAGCCGAGAGAGAGAGAGAGCGCTTTGGGGGCTGACTTCTGGCTGAAGGGGGCTTGAAAGTTTAAGCAAAGAAACTGTCTCCTGCTGTTTGAGACAGGGCTTTATGTACCTTCTTTGGTCATGTCACTGGGTTTACACAGTTGAGTACAGTCAAGAGAGATGGACCATACATGTGCTGGGATGATGTCTAGGGTCTACTTGCACACACCAGAAATTCCATCTCATTTACTTTCTTTGTTAAAAGATAATATAAAAACACTTAAGCAAAGTGAAGTGAAAAATAAATCCATTCCCTTGTCTGATATAGAACATTATTTTGTCACACTGCAGATCCAGATTTAAGAGCCTGGGCTTCTTAGAAGTTTTGCCTGAATGGGAACTGAGTAACAACTGAGGACCACATTCTAGAATCTAATCTATCGCAGCAGTGTGACCCCATGATGTCAGTAGAATTCATCTGGATTTAAACTGATATAACTCAGGCCCAGCTCTTCTGTCCAGTCCACCCCTTTCCTACACTCTCTGACTCCTTTCATGATGCAAATAGCTTGTGAGTAAGACTGTACTTGTTCAGAGAGGGTGCATGCTCTCTGAACAGTGCATTTGTGTGGCAGAACCACATCAGCTCTGCAGCCAGGAACGCCTTCACACCTGCAATAGAGTGGTTGCCCATCAGAGCAGAATTTGATATAAAATATTGCTGGAAGCACACCAAGTCTATTCAGAGTGCCATGCTATATGATGCCTAACACTGCAGGTAGTGTTCCACTGTTGAAGTACAGTAGCAGACCTTTTCAGAAAACAGATTTTATATTTGTTTCCATTATTCCCAAGAGTTTTGCCTAATGTAGGATGCTAAAATAAATTGTACAAATAATAGGGGGAAAAGAGGGATAGTTCAATTAATCAATGTACCTTTCCCTAGAAAAAGTTCAGTTAAAAGAAACCATCTGTCAAAACATCATTTGACTCATATGTCAAGGCTGACTGCTCAGAAGGAAGAATCTCCTGACAACAGTGGAAATAGATTCAGCCCAGAACCCAAATCTATGCCTGAAATTCTGAAAGAGTTCAGAATGCTTGTGCTCCTGGAATTTTAATCGCTTCTGACACAATAGGGGAAAAAAGAATGCCTTTCAATGCTGCATTTTCCGTGGCAGGAAAACTGTACAAAGCACACTCCTTGTCCTATAACCAGAATATTACATCACCTGTGGAGGTACTTAAAGTGCAGCCTTTTGTACAATAAGCAATTTTTCCACTTATTCACCCATTGGAGTAAGCTTAGGAAATTGTTTGAATCATTTCTCTTTGAAATCATTTTTTGATAAGGAGCTATTTATGTTTTATAGAACACATTTTCCAACAAATTAACTCGAGTTGTGAGGGTTTTGGAAAACATGTTTTTCTTAATGTTTGCCAAGCTTGCTAGTTTAGGGAGAGCTGAATATGTTGTTGCTTTAATAAACGACCACTCCTGCTTCATTGAGCTGTCAAAGAGGGAAAAAATGTAATGTAGTTCAAAATGCATTCTGTCCTTTGAAAACACAGGATCCTTTATTATCTCAGTCAGCACAAATATATATAACACCCTTATAACATAGGGCAGAGACTCAGGGGTCTGCACAAAAACAGAGTCCAAAACAAAATATCCACCACCCCCATACCACAGAAACCCCAGCCAGTATGTGTGTGTGTGGGGGGGGGGCGGGATGTCCAAAAATTTAACCACTGTGTACTCCCTTCGGGGTATGCTTTACATGCCTCCCTGGCAGCATTATGTATTGTCCCAATATTTCCAGCATCACAGGTAAGTCTTGTTTGGTTGTAATGCTTTTATTTGGTTCCAACATGAATAAATTTTGTCCTACCCAGGGACCAAGACTTTTGGTGTCTTCAGCTTGATTTTGCATCACAAACTTATTGTGTAATGACTGCGATACACCTATATTTCAAATTAACCATTTAACTATAACAAGATCTCTTAAGCAATTCATTCTAGTGTATATACCATTGGACCTAAATTCACTGGCACTAAATATTGTAATAACTGGTACACTGGAGACACAGCCTCAGAGGGACTAACCAAAATGCTCTCTAGGTTCTTATGCTGGTAACTTGGGGTCTCATTTGTGAACTTCCTCCATTTTTTTCTCGTACTGGTGGGCTGATGGCTGTTAGTGTTTGCCTGTTCCAGTACCATTGATTTCTTTGACCCATATCCATGTGATACCTCAGCATCTCTTTAGAATCACCAGCAGTCCAGGAGCCATTTGTAATAGTGAGTCAATAAGCATCATCTTTCAGATTTACTGAGCTGGTTATTATAGGTTGGCTGCTCTCCAAATGTTGTTCACCCATGTTAACAGGCACAGTTTTATTCTGATCTTGAGGATTAAGGAATTGAATCTGTATGTCATCATTTGAATTGTCAGAGTCTTGTTTCTGGGAAATAGGAGAACGTGTGTCACTATTTTCACTTTTCTTGAGTTTCTTACTGTTGTTGGACTTTCAGTAGGAAAGTAATCACAGGGCATTAAGAGATTGCAAAGTAATGCCCTTGCTCTTCCCTGCTGATTCTCTTGAACTACTTTGCACACTGGATGGCCCCCCATTTTTCTTTTAACAATGTGGATCTACTTTTCCCAGTAGCCTTTTAATTTTGTTGGTCCCCCATGCTCTGACAAATTCTGGACAGGGACCCAATATCCTGGGAAGAGAGTGGCGCTGTGAGATCATAGTAACCCTTGTTTCTGGCAGCTGATTTCCTGGAGTTTTCAGTGACTAAATTAAAACCTTCTCTCATCTGTGGTGATTATGTGAAAAAGTAGAAAACACAGTTCTCCACTGATTCCTGATTCCTCATTAAACTAAATATAAAGTCAATTGGCAAAAGTCAGGGGCTTTCCCATACAAAAGTTAAAATGGAGAAAATCCTGTTGTTTCATTACCTGTACAGTTATAAGCATATATCAGCTTGTTTAAAGACTCTTTCCAAATAGATTTCTGGTCTTTAGGGAGAGTTTTCAGCATTCCTAGTAGTGTTCTATTAAACTGTTCAGTTTGCCCTTTTCCCTTGGGATGACATGAGGTTGTTTTCAACTCTGCAATCTGGCAGTACTACTGCAGCCTATGGAACAGCCGGTTTTCACATTCACCACCTTGGTCATGATGAATTTGTTTAAATTTTAAAACAAAATAATTAAAAATGTCAGTTGCAGTTTCCCAGATTTGTTCCTTGTGGGCTAAGCCTGTGCAAACTGCGTAAAGTGGTCCATAACAATCAGGATATACTTATACCTCCCACTGCTTTTTTCAAGATGAAGAAAATCAATTGAGACTAGTTCAAATGGTTCTGTGGTGTTGATAGGATGTAACTGGTCTTTGGTATGTTGGTTCAATCTCCTCCATTTCAGACACCAATAGATCTGAGTTACATAGTGTTCAATATCCTTTATGTGGGGCCAATAGAAACTGCCTGTAGCAAAGTCAATAACTTGGTCAGCACCTAGGTGACCCATGTTTTGAGATGACTGCATAGACTAGTCTGTGGTACCTTTCAGGTACTACCAACTGACTATGAGTAGTGGTTTTGCCATAAAAGACACCATTCTTGTCAAGGTACAGTTTAACCCACTTACACCATAGAGCAGAAACCTGTTTAGGGCCTGTAGCTTTTCCTTCCTGGTGGCCCTGATCCTTTAGCTTTTGCTTCAAGAATTGCTTCCTAAGAGATGGGTATAGGTGATGAAGATGGATTTATTAGCTCAGCTCCTATGCATCCACCCCCACATCCCCCCGCATTAGTTAAGCATGCTGCTTTGATGTCAATGAACAATTACCTTCTACCTGTAACGCCCAATGGACCTAGAACACAGCCCTTTACAGCTGCTAGGCAGTTGATTTCTCCATGCTGCCACCCTGTAACACTTGTAACTAATTTGCACTCCACTACCCATGATCCGATGTAAACACAGCCCATAGACTCATAGGGTTAGAAGGGACCACAAGTCCCACCACGTGGGGTCTGACAGGCAGCGGCCTCGTGGCTCCTGATTGGCTCCCCACTCTATATAAACCAAAGGGGCATTCCAGGAAGTGTCCAGGCAATGGTGTGGCTTTTCTATTGCTGCCAAGACCATCCCTGCTCCTGAACGCTGGGCTTTCATCTCAGCTTGATTTTGACTTTGCCTCCTGACCTGGACTTTGACCTTTGGTATCGACTATGACCTGGAACCTGACTACAAGCTCCTCCACTACTCCCAGCCTCAGATTTGACCCTGCTCTGACCCTTGGTCCTGACGGCTCTTGTTACACTGCTCTACAGCCAAAATGCTTCTGAAATAAATGTAGTCAAACTTTACTAATTCTGGGTCACTGAGGACGAAAATGATGTTTAAAATTGTTGATTGGCTCTAGTTTTCAAGATATGCTATTCGGTCACTATATACACCCTTGACTTGGGAATGGCGGAGGATAAGTGAGTTATAAAGGGAAGGGATCTCAATTTAAACCAGAAGTGACTAAAATACATCTTTGACTGGATCTATGAATAAATCTATGACTGGGTTTGGACAGTACTTGCTTTTTAGGCAAAACAATGAATGATACAATCTGAAGCTGGTATTGCGTCATACATGTTATTCCTAGAAGTCATGGATGATGCAATCATAACGAAGCTTACATCACTCTGCTGAACAAATTGCCCTATATCAGCTCTAGAAATCATACAGTGTCATGCTCTCTTATTTGTCAGTGTTTGATTTTGCAATGGGACACATTTCTGTTTAGCCAAAGTGAGCAGAGATGCCTCGTACTTGTGTGAACAGTGCAGATAACTTCTGCTATGTTTGTGGTGAAGTGACCTTTGCATTACAAAAGCGCAGTATAGCCACTATGGTTAAGAAAGCCTATCACCTTTATTTTGGCTGCAAAATTGGAGATCAGGACAAGAGGTGGGCCCCACACATATGCTGCAACACTTGTGCAACAAATCTTCGCCAGTGGTTGAACAGGAAAAGGAAATCTATGCCTTTTGCAGTGCCAATGATTTGGAGAGAGCCAACAGATCATACCAGCAATTGTTACTTCTGCATGGTGCCTCCAGTTGGGAAAGGTGTGTCAAAGAAGAAAAAGTGGACTGTGCATTATCCAAACATTCCATCAGCTATACGCCCAGTACCCCACCGAGAAGGACTGCCGGTTCCTGATGCACCAGAATCATTCTCACTTGAGTCAGATGAGGAAGAGGAAGAGGATGAAACTTCTGGTCCTGAACCATCAATGTCACAGGACTCACATTTTCTCCCATCCTCCTCCTCTGAACCACACCTCATAACACAAGGTGAACTGAATGACCTTGTCAGGGATTTGGAACTACCCAGGAGTAAGACAGAGCTGTTGGGCTCCAGACTACAGCAGTGGAATCTCCTGGCAGGTGATGTTAGGGTTTCCATTTTCCGTGACCGTCAAAAGGATCTTGTCCCATTCTTCTTCATGGAAGGTGATCTTGTAGCCTGCAACAACATCGATGGTGTGATGGCAGCCCTCAACATCGTTCACGATCCAGATGAGTGGAGACTGTTCATTGATTCATCGAAGACGAGTCTTAAAGCTGTTTTACTGCATAATGGCAATGTTTTGCCATCAATTCCAGTTGGTCATGCAGTCCATATGAAGGAAACCTATGACAACACGAAACAACTTTTGAGGTGCATAAACTATGACCAACATCAGTGGCAGCTTTGTGGCGATTTGAAGATTGTTGCTCTCTTGCTTGGTCTGCAGACTGGATACACAAAGTACTGCTGTTTTCTCTGCGAATGGGATAGTTGTGCAAGAGATTCCCACTACATCAAGAAAGATTGGCCACTCCGACAGTCATTGGAGCCTGGGAGGAAAAGTGTTCAGCATCCACCACTTGTTGAATCAAGGAAGATTTTTGTTACCACCCTTACACATCAAGCTGGGTCTGATGAAGAACTTTGTCAAGGCCACTGGCAAAACACAAGCAGCTTTCAAGTACCTCCGTGGAAAATTTCCAAGGTTAAGTGAAGCTAAGATAAAGGAAGGTGTCTTTGTTGGGCCTCAGATTCGTGAACTTCTTCAAGATGATGCATTTGACCATGCACTGCGTGGCAAGGAAAAGACGGCATGGAAAGCCTTCCAGTTGGTGGCAATAAATTTTCTCGGAAACAACAAGGCAGACAACTACAGGTTGTTGGTGGAAAACCTCCTCAAGGCATACAAAAGCCTTGGTTGCAACATGTCACTAAAGAGACATTTTTTGCACTCTCACCTAGATTTTTTTCCACCGAACTGCGGAGCAGTGAGCGACGAGCATGGCGAGCGATTTCACCAGGACATTGCAACAGTGGAGAAACGCTATCAGGGCAAATGGAGCCCATCAATGCTTGCAGACTATTGCTGGACAGTGACAAGAGATGCTCCATTTAATGAATACAAGAGACAAGCCAAGAAGCGCCGAGTAGACATTGAATAGGACTAAACTATGTACATAATAGTTTTTTGCCTTCTGTTTCATAATAAATTTTATTTATATAACCCTTTTGCTGATTTTTAAAGTGTTACATAAACAGAACAGGTGAAATATTATCATGTAAAGCAACCATAAACACATGAAAAGACCTAGGTTTACAATTTATGATTAAAACTCTACTATCTACACAATATACATAGACATAAAATGTAAAAACTTAAATATCTTAGAAACAGTATCCAATCAGTTGTTGTAATTGTCATATTTGAATTCAGCACATCAAAATACATAATAAATAGCATATTTTATCTCTGAAGCAGACAACTTCTCAAAAATTGTAGACCAGTGTTATCATCCTGTCAGTATCCCTTCAATATTATAATTATGCTTGGAATTTCTATTTCTCTGTTCAAGTAAATCTATACAAGATTTTTACATGTCTGGTTGTACTAGTCCCATGGATTTCTCAATTTCTTGGGGTTTTTTTTTTTTGGCAGCTGTCTCTCTGTGGGACCTTTGGGGCTGGTGGGTCATTTGAAGTCCCTTTGGAATGACTAGGTATAGTTTCCCTTCTGGTCCATTCCTTGGGGCCTCCTGATGAGATGACATCTAGACTGGTAGTACTCTTCACTCCCACACCAAAAAAAAAAAAATAATGCAAATATCACCTTTGTCCTCCAGGACATCCTCACCTCTATGGAGCTCTCTGTGTGGTGGATTGGAGTAGTTTCCTTCCATCATGATGGGGTGCCCTCAGAACTTCTCTGATAGGACCATTTTTAGCTCTTTTATTTCTGCTTAACTTGTCTTCAGTTCTCCAATCTTGTTCATTCCACATAAGGATTTTCTTCTTTTCGGTGCTGTTACCACATCAGTCTCTGTCTCACTACCAACAGAATCCTGTTGCATGACATTAAGTTCTGCAGCTTTTTCTCATGCCCGCTTGCTTTTTTGTGCTGTTTTTCTGTTTCCCAGCCAGTTACAATGTTCAGTCTCTCTAACAAAGCTTTATCTGTGACTGAGCTATCTCAAAGATAGGGCAATATCACATTTTGAACATTATCATTCTGTAGACCAATGGAAATTAAATGGAGGAACATATTTTGCACTGAGAGTGGATTGTAACTTCAGATTGGAATCACCCTGCTGTGACGCAAACAGTACTTTTTTGTCACAAATCCAAGGCACATACCAGAAAATGTCCAGGTGTTTCTTTGGGACTCTGGACTGCTCTGGCAAGATTATGATACAGTTCAGTTGCATCCTTCACTGGATAGGAGGATCTCAAAATTCTCTAAGCTTTGGTAATATCATGGTACTATTTTCTTCTGAATAGCTCAACAAACTCCTTCCAGAGCAATTTGCTTTAATAATTGCCTCCATTACTTCAGGTTCTAATTAGCCACTTTATAGCAGGGGGGTAGCCATGGGTGGGCCATGGCTACCCACATAGCATCCAGGCCCACCCCAGCAGCCCCGGCTCTGCTCCGGCCCCAGCGCTTGCCCCGCTCTGCCCGGTACTCCAGCCAGGGAGCGGGAGCGGGGGTTTGCCCCGCTCTGTCCGCCTGCCTGGTGCTCCAGCTGGGAAGTGGGGTCTCACCCCACTCTGCCCACCTGGCACTCCAGCCGGGGAGCAAGGTTGGGGCACAGGGGCTTGCCCTGCTCCACCTGCCCAGCTCTCCTGCCGAGGAGTGGGGTTGAGGGCTCACCCTGTTCCTCCTCCCTGCCCCGCACGCCAGACAGGGAGTGGGGTCGGGGCACAGGGGCTTACCCCGTCCACCTACCTGGCACTCCAGCTGGGAAGTGGGGTTGAGAACTCGCCCCGCTCCGCCCATCTGGCACTCCAACCAGGGAGCAGGGTTGGGGAGCAGGGGTTTGTCCATCCGCAAGCCCCCGTAAGCTCTCCCTGGCTTGAGCGCTGGGTGGGCGGGCGGAGTGGGACAAGCCCCTGTGCCCCAACCCCGCTTCTCGGGTGCGCAACTGGGCCGGGGGGGACCCTGGCCAGCATGTCCATTGCCCCCATGCAAGGCCATCAGGAGAGGGTGGGGAGGAAGCGGCCCTGATCCCTCCTACCCCCCCCCCGTCCTGCTCCCTGTCATTGCCCACCCACCCAAAGTTGGGGCCCACCCAAGTGTCCCGTCCTGGCCACTGCTTTACAGTCCTGCTTCCATCTGATGGACCAGACTTGAAAAATTCTGTCTGATGGACCAGACCATTCTTCCAGTTCAAACCTCTAATCTGTCCTGTCACTTTGAAATCCTTCTTCAACAGTGATGCACAATGCAAAACTCGTACTGCTGTTTCTCTCACTGGGATTGTAGTCTCTCCTGTCTTCATCCCTACTGGTGGATTGGTTATCTGCCCCATCCTGTCCCTTAGGTCCAGCAACAGAAAGATGCTCTAATCTTCCATACTAGCAACATCTTCACTGTTTGAGTGATGATTAATTACCTAATTAGAGCTAACCAGGTCTTTCCTATAACTTTGCTTCAGTTCTCTCCTGAAATGTTCAAATGATCACAAATAATGTGATCTTTACTCTGTAGTTGGTAAAACTGCCCCTCTAACTGTATGTGTAGATTTTCCAGCTCAGCATCAGCCATCTTTGTTTCCTGTGTTCAATATCTCCCCTGCACCACTCACAAGTGCAGCTGCAGTGGTTGTTTTCCAGTTTCAGGGACCAGCAGTTCACAACCCCTCCTGGCTGGCTCACCAATTGTAATATGCTTCAAAACAGGGATTCTGTCCTCCAAAAACCCAGGATTCTTCATTGTATCCATCAGTACATAGATACAGCACACACTCCTATCACAGAGCAGACTCAGGGGTCTGTGGAAAAAGAGCTCCAAAGAAAGCATCTACCCTTGTCATAACACTGTAACCCCAGTCAACAAAGGCGGGGAGTGTCTAAAAATTAGCACCTCTGGGGAACACAATGAGGGATTGTCCAAAAAGTTCAACCACTGTGCACTCCCTTTTCTGTCACTGTGCACTCCTTTTTGTATATACCTTAAAGAAGGTCGTTATATTTTTCTTCTCTTACCTTCTGTCTCTCAAATGCAAAATTATATCCCAATCCATGCTTAATAAATTGATTTCTATTTATGTATTTATTTGCATTCTGGAAATGTCTAGAAGTCTCAATCAGGATTGGGGCCCCATTATTCAAGGCCTTATCCCTGCCACAAGGGGCTTACAAGCTAAATAGACAAAAGAGATGAAGGGTGTGGAGGAGGAAGAAGTAACATGAAAACAGAGTGCTCGGGGTGATGGGTTGGAAACATTTTTTCCATTAATATTTATCACTTTATGTGATAAATATATAATTTAGGGCTAAATCTGGTCAAATAGTGCTTCCCCTTTGTCTGGCCCCTTTGAAACATAATCTCACCCCAAATGGTTTAAATTTAGCAGCAATAAAAAGCTTTAAAAGTATTCTGGTCTTATTTTCCAGATCCCTGAAAACTGATTTAACCATGAAACCTCAACAAAATTAATCTAGGTCACATAAATAATATATCACATATGTACTATTATACACATAACCATGCCATCTATTTCATATCTTCTTGTCATTCAGTTGATGAAGAAAACAATATTAAGGAGGTGAATAACATGGAATTTCACAATGGTGAACATGAGAGGGAAATAGCAAAAAGGACATGAGACCCTGGAGAAAAAGAAAAAGGGGCTCAGAGTTGGCTCTCTACCCTGTTAAATGATATTTTCCAAGGATTCCCAACATGTGAGTGTCTTCTTCATCCATGAAGTTGAGTATGTTTTCAGGTGAATTTGACAATATGATACTTTCTTTCACCTTTCCCAAGGTTTCTTCCTCAGTATTTTGAGAGATTGCCCTGTCTTTTTAGTTTATTTTATAACTCAGAGGAGCAGACTGCTCTAATTGATTTCAGGATGATCATACATTTGTTTTCACAGTCCTGAACACTTCCACATTTGAGCACAGTCAGCTCAAGGATAACATAACTAGCATGTCTATCATGGACATCTCCCCTTTCTGTGTCACCATTCTTAGCCCTGCCATGATCTGACACTTGCAGCTCTATAACTCTTTCTGCTTCTTTTTCACCATGTATCATTTCCAAATACTTCACAATCTTTCTTTTTTCAAACACTTATTGCATTCAGCTTTTCAGGCTATGCACATTTTCCATAGGCACTGGGGTGTTTTATAGTATCTTCCACACTTAATTTCCCCCCGTCCCCAAAGTCTTCAATCACAGTGGCTCAAGCATCTTTCTTCAAGATGTTTTTGTGGAGCTTCATCACAGAAATTTGCATCCTTATGTATGTTCTCCTTTGATATATATATATATATTTATTTTAATGGAGATCTCCTATCTCCTAGAACTGGAAGGGACCTTGAAAGGTCATCGAGTCCAGCCCTTTGCCTTCACTAGCAGGACCAAGTACTGATTTTGCCCCAAATCCCTAAATGGCCCCCTCAAGTATTGAGCTCACAACCCTGGGTTTAGCAGGCCAATGCTCAAACCACTGAGCTATCCCTCCTGGATGGGAAGGGTTCCCAATGGAATGAACTCCAAGGAGTTTGTTTAATGTTTCAGACACACTTTCTGGCGGAAGGTATGAGAGAGAGGTCCTGGAAATGAAATTTAAATAACTTGTGAAAAGTCTTAGGCTGCTACAGTTTTATCCTCTGACAAAGTTAGGCCAGTTAGATGCACTGTTCCAGCTGGAAAGGAGAACTTCAGGGTCTACTTATGTGGATGATGTAAATGAGAAAGGTTTAGACACTATTCTATAGCCCACAGACATTATTACATCCTTTCCACCACCCAGGCTCTTTTTTTAAACACTTTCCTACTCTTTTCCTCTCTCCCTCTCTTCCATTTCAGTGAGGGCTTAATTCTCATTTACACTAAGGCCTCTTTACACTGGTCTGACAGAGTGTGAATGAAAATCAGGTGATGAATGACTGTGAATGGAAGAGAGAGGGAGAGAGATAAGTAGAGATAAATATGGGGGGGGGGAGAGAGGAGGAGAGAGAGATAAGTAAAGATAAAGGTGAGAGAAAGAGCATGCAGGACATGGGAAAGTGGGAGCCTTGTAAACATTTCCTGCTTCCACTTAGCTGATGGCATGGCATTGGAAGAGGGAGCTTTGGAACACTGCCTGTTGGCCGAAGGCACTGGAAATGGCCTCAGGAAGGGAGAGTCCTGGAGTTCATATCCCACTGGCTGGTAGCAGTGGAAGACAGGTGCCCTGCATCCTGCTCTCTGCTGTGCATGCCAGTAGAATGTGCAACCAGACAGTTTAAAGGAACTCTGGAGTACTATGCCTCCCCTGCTATGATGTGTTCAGTTCTAGTCCCCCTGTCTCAATAAAGACATAGCTGAATGTGGTGTATTACCCCTTTAAGGGACAGCCTGAGGCTTACCACCAACACAGTCTGAGCATAAATAAGAAGCACTCCAACACACCCTTGGGACTGGACTATATAGGCAAGAAAAGGAAACTGGACAAGAGAGAGGGAATGAAAAGTTTTGCTGGCAGCTGAGGATGTTTTTGTGTAAAAAAGTTTCATAGAATTAATATCATAGATCTATCCTATTCTTCTGCTATTAGGGTGGAACATTAAGAATGAAATATGTTTTTTAAAGGAGGATGCAGAAGGCTATACTGGATTTAGATACACTAATTCTGTTCTATAGATACTTGTATTGTCCAGTTAATTACAAGTGATGAGCCTGCTAATTTTATTTTGTTAAACTCTTTGCATTGCATAAATCTGGAGAGAGACTAATGAAAATGTTCCTTTCCCACCAGAAACAAAGTCTGTAATCGAGAGACTTTTCAGAAGACTTTTTCTTTGAGGGGTTGAGTCACCTAAGAAGAAGTAAATAAAAAGAAATGATGATCTAGAAGCCAATATTTTAGTAATTCCCAAAGGACCCATAATCTTATTTACATTGTCTTCCTTTCCTTTGCATATGTGAAAGTGTAGATCTTCTGAATTAGACATGCTCAGGATGCAAAGCGAGGAGTACATGGTAACCTAGCATGTTGTTGTGGACATATACAATAGGGAGAAAAGCTTTAAATTATACGTGTGGAACAATGTTTTAAAATATTAAACAGCAAGACTCCAAGCTTAAATAATGATTGGGAACACTGTTCTGTCGTCTCCACTCCCTCCCCCCAACAAAAAGCAGCCCTATGGTATAAGAAGCCATAGGAGGACCACAGGAAAGTGGTAGCCTTGGAAACTCTTCCTGACTCCATCCAAGTGATGGCATCAAATGGGATGCCTGGGGAACCTTGGATTACATTCGAACTGGCTGGAGGCAATGGAGATAGTCAGGCGAATGAGGAGCCCTGGAGCTCTGTGACCCAGGGAGCCCCTCAGAACCAACTGGCAGAGGGTACACCATACCATAACTCACATCAGGCATGACGCACTCATTGCCCCAACTCACTATCATAATCTGTATCTAAAAGGTGTTATGTCAGGTACCATATGCAAACTGGTAACATGCAGGGCGTTAATATTATTGTATGATCTGTGTACAGGAGGTATACAGAGAATTATAGATGTGTTCTGGAAATATATTTTTAAAAAGTGTTTGTCAAGCAGTGCATACCCCCAGCGGGCCCTAGACAAAGGAATGTTAAAAGTGCCTAAAAACAAACAACAGAATAAATAATGCAATTCCTAATTCATATGCTGGTCTTTCTTCTGTCCAGTGAAGAAATAACTAAGGATTCTAGAGAGCCTATGGGCCATAATGAGATGTGTGTAGAAAAAAATGCTTAAGTACAGAATCACATATGGAAATATGCCTATAGATGAAACACTGATAATGTCTGAAAGAAGCAACTGTAGGATAACCCTTCCCCCTAATCAAATCTGCACAGGAGCCTGGAAACCAAAGGGTAGAATTTATCATGCTTCCTGCAGTGTTTGCTGTGAGCTGAGATTCACCAGCATATGGAAATTATGCACACAAAGCATTCAAACCGTAAGAATCCAGCTCTGAACAATGCAAGTAATAGTGAAAGCCAACTTTTACTAATAAAAACAAGTTTCACTTTTGAAGTAATCAGCACAAAGGTACAGTAATTCCACCCAACTATTCCACTGGACAACATGAACGTGATGTGTGACAGCTAAATAAGATGTTCATACCAGGTGCAAGTGACAGACACAACAGGCATGATGACAGATTGAGAGCTCTTGCAAATCTCAACAGGAGGGTCAATTTATTAAGGGCTTCAGCACCTCCAGCTGCTACATGTCAGCTGATCTGCTTTGTTAATAGACACTGTGGTACTTTCTGTGATTTTGTTACTTTGTCTTTACTCTACATTTTTGACTGTCAGGTTGATGAGGTACTGGGAAGATAGTTGAAAAGGTTCCTGTACTGTAGAAACTTAGCAGTGATCTCAATTGACATGTTGCTGTACAATTTTCTGTTCTTGTCATTTGTACTGGGGCAAATCCTCTCCCCGGTGTCACCTCTGTAGGCTGAGCAAGAGGAAGGGTCAATGCTGAGGCTGTATATTCCTGTGTGGTGTTACAGAATCCCCATTCCATATGAACTCCCTGTGCAACGGTGATCAGAGGCAGGAGGGAGTTGAACAGGACTTAGGTGGGCTGCTTCATGAATCCTTCTATCCTGGATGGCTGTGTAAGGATTTGGGGAGGCTACACCAGCCACCAGGTTGGTGTAGTCTCTGGGGAGTAACAATCATAGGTGAGCTGCTGCATGAATCTGTTTGTCCTCCCCTGGGATGTAGCGGTGTCAGGTTCCAGGGAGGCTTCCAGCCCCTGGGCTGTATCAGTCTCAGGGCAATAGTTTTGCAGCCTTGAGGGGTTAAGCTTCCCACCACAGAACACATGACGAGTGCCTGGCCCAGTAATTTGGGCTGGGTGCTGGGCAAAGCACTTTTTTCATGGTGGTTAACTAAACTGTTCTTAGTAAAATTTAGCCATAGCAACCACAGCACAAGAACTAGTGTAGTGTGAGCGTGACACTGTAGCAACTGATGCAAAATTGGCTTTTAAAGTCATTTTAGCTCAGAGTATCTTACTACTGCAATGCCACTTTTTATTTTTAATGAAACAAGTCCTCAAGGCAAAGGATGCAAAATCTCCTCATCCACCGTGTTGTGTAATCCCTCAACTACTCCTATTAAAAAGCAGCAGTTCAAAATTAGGTCTGGATCTGCAATCCTTGCTCCTGGGGGTAATTGACATCAGTGGGAGTACTCACAGGAGTAAGGATTACTCTTAAAAGAAGTAAAGGGTGCAAAATTAGGCCCTTAAGCAGGTATTAAAGAGGAGCTAAGTTTGTACATCTCTAATGAAAGGGAAGAATTACTATTTTATATTTTTATTTTTACGGAAGCAAGAACCCTAGAAGCAGGCACATTAGAGTACCAAAATAAGCTCGCTATATGTGAGGAAATGAGAAAAGTTGCAACAATTGGGCACAGTGCTGGACCATCTCCATCCCAGTCTCTCCACTGTGGGCATTGGTTCTTAGCTTTGTCTCTGGCCTCCAAGAAGCATTTATACAGCAAGTCACTCATGGTTAGGCAGGAAACAATTTTACAGGAACTGCAGTACATAAGAGTCCTTCTCTTTTGTTTCAAAAATTTATTTCTTCTGGGAAGGAAGTGTTTCTGTTTTTCCATGCACAAAGAGCAATCCTACACTTTCAGTCTGAATGGCTTCAGGCTCATTTGTGCTATTTACACGTGGAACAGCACTAAAGGGTGGTGCAGAGATGTCCCACCCTGCCTCAAAGACAGCATAAAAGAGACAAATATATCCTGTAGCTCCAGGTGCTGCACAGCCACTCCTACACCCCCTCTTCCCCTTGATGGGAGATATCTTCCTATTCCATTTTGTGCCTCTCCAGTTCTGCCATTCTATGCATAGAGGGAGGGAAGGGAGCCAGAATCATGCCTCTGGATGTAGTGCCTGAAATTCCACTTGGCCCTTAGCTAAATCTTTAAAACAGGAAAGGCAGAGGGAAGTGGTGGCTGATCCCCTGCCTATTGTGTATTTGCAGATGGGGCCCCTTTAATTTGAGCATTAAGGGAAACAAAACAAGAAAGAACAAAAGAGAAAATTCTCTCCAGGAGACTGTGGGTCTCTTCTAGCATGCTGCATCCCCTTGAAGTTCCACATAGAGGTCCTCACCACAGACAGACAAGCGGACTGCTTAGAATGATAAAGGTGCAGCATATAAAAGCCATCCTAGTTACATAGCTTTATAGACAACAGTAAAAATTAGAACATAGTTGTCCTGATTCTGCCAGCCCTTTGTGTACAGAATTCCCATGACTTCAGAGGGAGTTCTGCACAAGAGATCAGGATCCGTATGTTGTTATGCTTTCCATGTTGATGATGGAAGTAGGTGTAACAAAGGAATGTACACAAGACCTTTTTTCCCTTCTTTGTAATGTATAAAATGTCTATTAACTGAAGGCAATAGGACCACACATGTGTAAAGTCCATGCACATGTGTTTGTTTTAGTTACTTTTTAAGGACCTGATCCAGCAAACATACTGGGTACATTTTTCCAAAGCATCTCTATGAATGGATTAGGGTCTAAATTTAAATTTCAGAAATGACTTAGGCACTTAGTTACCTATGTCTCATCAAAAGTCAATGGGACAAAGGTTCCAAAGTGCCTAAGACTCTTTTGAAAATGGGACTTAGGCTCCTAAATCATTTAGCTGGTTTTGAAATTTTACCCATGATGTATTTTCCAAAAAATCTGACTGTTAGCATTTGTGTGAGTTTAAGTATGCTTAATAGGGCTGGGTATAGCCAGTGTAATTGTGGTTCAGCGTATCTGAGTCTATTTTGTTAGGCTTGCAAAGTTCACCAATTCATAGATTCATAGATTCTAGGACTGGAAGGGACCTCGAGAGGTCATCGAGTCCAGTCCCCTGCCCGCGTGGCAGGACCAAATTCTGTCTAGACCATCCCTGATAGACATTTATCTAACCTACTCTTAAATATCTCCAGAGATGGAGATTCCACAACCTCCCTAGGCAATTTATTCCAGTGTTTAACCACCCTGACAGTTAGGAACTTTTTTCTAATGTCCAACCAAGACCTCCCTTGCTGCAGTTTAAACCCATTGCTTCTTGTTCTATCCTTAGAGGCTAAGGTGAACAAGTTTTCTCCCTCCTCCTTATGACACCCTTTTCAATACCTGAAAACTGCTATCATGTCCCCTCTCAGTCTTCTCTTTTCCAAACTAAACAAACCCAATTCTTTCAGCCTTCCTTCATAGGTCATGTTCTCAAGACCTTTAATCATTCTTGTTGCTCTTCTCTGGACCCTTTCCAATTTCTCCACATCTTTTTTAAAATGCGGTGCCCAGAACTGGATACAATACTCCAGCTGAGGCCTAACCAGAGCAGAGTAGAGCGGAAGAATGACTTCTCGTGTCTTGCTCACAACACACCTGTTAATACATCCCAGAATCATGTTTGCTTTTTTTGCAACAGCATCACACTGTTGACTCATATTTAGCTTGTGGTCCACTATAACCCCTAGATCCCTTTCTGCCGTACTCCTTCCTAGACAGTCTCTTCCCATTCTGTATGTGTGAAACTGATTTTTTCTTCCTAAGTGGAGCACTTTGCATTAGTCTTTGTTAAACTTCATCCTGTTTACCTCAGACCATTTCTCCAATTTGTCCAGATCATTTTGAATTATGACCCTGTCCTCCAAAGCAGTTGCAATCCCTCCCAGTTTGGTATCATCCGCAAACTTAATAAGCGTACTTTCTATGCCAATATCTAAGTCGTTGATGAAGATATTGAACAGAGCCGGTCCCAAAACAGACCCCTGCGGTACCCCACTCGTTATGCCTTTCCAGCAGAATTGGGAACCATTAATAACAACTCTCTGAGTACGGTTATCCAGCCAGTTATGCACCCACCTTATAGTAGCCCCATCTAAATTGTATTTGCCTAGTTTATCGATAAGAATATCATGCAAGACTGTATCAAATGCCTTACTAAAGTCTAGGTATACCACATCCACAGCTTCACCCTTATCCACAAGGCTCGTTATCCTATCAAAGAAAGCTATCAGATTGATTTGACATGATTTGTTCTTCACAAATCCATGCTGGCTGTTCCCTATCACCTTACCACCTTCCAAGTGTTTGCAGATGATTTCCTTAATTACTTGCTCCATTATCTTCCCTGGCACAGAAGTTAAACTAACTGGTCTGTAGTTCCCTGGATTGTTTTATTTCCCTTTTTATAGATGGGCACTATATTTGCCCTTTTCCAGTCTTCTGGAATCTCTCCTGTCTCCCATGATTTTCCAAAGATAATAGCTAGAGGCTCAGATACCTCCTCTATTAGCTCCTTGAGTATTCTAGGATGCATTTCATCAGGCCCTGGTGACTTGCAGGCATCTAACTTTTCTAAGTGATTTTTAACTTGTTCTTTTTTTATTTTATCTGCTAAACCTACCCCCTTCCCATTAGCATTCACTATGTTAGGCATTCCTTCAGACTTCTCAGTGAAGACCGAAACAAAGAAGTCATTAAGCATCTCTGCCATTTCCAAGTTTCCTGTTACTGTTTCTCCCTCTTCACTAAGCAGTGGGCCTACCCTGTCATTGGTCTTCCTCTTGCTTCTAATGTATTGATAAAAAGTCTTCTTGTTTCCCTTTATTCCCGTAGCTAGTTTGAGCTCATTTTGTGCCTTTGCCTTTCTAATCTTGCCCCTGCATTCCTGTGTTGTTTGCCTATATTCATCCTTTGTAATCTGTCCTAGTTTCCATTTTTTATATGACTCCTTTTTATTTTTTAGATCATGCAAAATCTCGTGGTTAAGCAAAGGTGGTCTTTTGCCACATTTTCTATCTTTCCTAACCAGCGGAATAGCTTGCTTTTGGGCCCTTAATAGTGTCTCTTTGAAAAACTGCCAACTCTCCTCAGTTGTTTTTCCCCTCAGTCTTGATTCCTATGGGACCTTACCTATCAGCTCTCTGAGCTTACCAAAATCTGCCTTCCTGAAATCCATTGTCTCTATTTTGCTGTTCTCCCTTTGCTTTCATACTTGAAACCATGTTCTTGCACAATGGTTCTATTTAAAAATCCCCTTTCTAGCTAAAGTGATGCTTGTGCTATGTTAGAGATAGAAGGACAGTGTCCCAAAACTAGACTGGTACAAATGGGTGCTGCATATACAATAAATATGGTATTTTTGAATAGATTTTTTTTTAAATCTCTGCCCATCTCTGCTCTTTTTTTGACAAGCTCTATTAAGTTGAATGGGAAACCAGATAAAGCCAGGAACTTTCAAACACAAAGTGGTATGGTTAAAATTAAGCAGAATGAGTTCACCCATCCCTAATGTTGTGCACCTTTTCAATGTCCAGTAGACAGTTTTGCTTTTATAAAACTTGAGGTTTGTCAACCGTGAGAGTAGAGTATAACTGAGTCACAGTCATTGTTGCTTGTTTTAAGGACCTACTTACTGTGCATGTCCATGCACAATAATTTTCCAAACAAAATGTCAAGTATTTGTTTTATGCTGATCCAGGCATCTCTTCTAATCTCAAGCTAATCTCCAACTGTGCACAAGCAGAGCAAGAGTTCTTGAATGGACTGTGTACAGTGATCCACGCCTGCACATCTGACATTAGAATAATGCACTTTGGGTTGGATCCAGCAGAAAGTGGCCTCTGTGACCAATGGCTCCTGGAAGTTTCATGGGCCTCCTGGCTCTATAGTAAAGAAGGCTACCTTTGATTCTGATGGGAAAAATCCTTCCTTCTTCTACAGCTGCAGAATGCCAAACCCTGCATCCCATGCTGATGCCCCTTTCCTGACTGGCACCGTGTAGCAGAGAGAACTGTGCATTTCATTCTTTATCGCTAGAGCCAACTTGGTGTGGAAGATTAATAAGCAGATGACTCAGAAGTGAACATAAGGTTTCCATAAGAAAATGTATACAAGAAGAGAGCTGTTGAATGCTTTCCCTTTGTGTACAGTAAATCAGAAAACTGGTATCAGGCATTTGTTCAAGGGCTTTTGTTTTCCCATAAATCACCCCTGCAATATTTGAAAATGAAATTGGCCATGGCAAGCAGGTTTTTGGGAATGACACTGGGTGGACTCCAGTAAGCATGCTCAACAAAGACATTGTTATCCTACCCTGGCCATTGCAGTCAACCAGGGACGAAATCTGAAGGAAAACTACAATGGAATAAAACAGTTTCCATGCACATGATCAATGTAAACCTGACTAAGACTGTAATAATTACTTATTAATAACACCTTGTATATTAAAGGAAAATTACTTTAATGAAATGGGAAGGGAACATATTGTCAGCCTCATGACATACATCAAAATAGGAAAGTCATAGCTGCAGCCAGAGACTAAGGGTATGTCTACACAGTAAAGAAAAAACCACAGCTGGCCCATGCCAACCAATTCAGCTTACTCCCCCCATCCTAGCTGCCACACTGCTGTCTGTTGATTCTTTTGTAAATATACACTGTAGGTTATTTTATTTATTAATAAGACCAAGTGATTCATATCCTACAGCCTTCATTTAGAGAAAATTTCAATTAATTTCAATGCAATATTTGACCACAAGTCTCTCTCTCTCTCTCTCTCTCACACACACACACACACACACACACACACACACACACACACACACACAATCATGCAGGAGGGGGAAAAAAGTGATTTCAGAATGTAACACATAGAGCCATGGCTGTATCACTCTATATTACACGAAACAAATTGGTGTGAAAGATTAATCTGCAGATGATTTCAAAGCAGGGATAACATGTCTATGGGGAAACAGGCAGCAGAGACCTTTTCTGTGCTTTTTCTTCTGTGTACAGTAAATTAGTTAACTTGTCAAATCCTTTATCAGGAACTGATTGAAAACTTTTTGTTTTACCATAAAAAAGTCTCACAGTGTCTGACAAAATGGCATACAGTTGTGCACTGCAGATCTCTTATTAACAGATTTGTTCATTTAATGAGTATGATAATAATTATTAATCTGATTCATCACACAAAAGACTTGTGGCCACATCAAATTATTTCCTCCATTTAAAAACAAAAAATGCAAGTTACAGTGTGGAATCTCTATGTGAATCAGGAAAAATGTCATATGCTTGTATTTGACATAAAAGAACTGATCACATGATTAGCATCTGGAATTCATGGCACATAAATTCTACAAATCACCATTTTTTATATTCCCCCAGCAGCTTCAAACTGATGTTACATGAGATACAGTCAGCATTTTTTTAAATGTACTTGATTCTCTCTCCCTCTTGTGTGCAGATCTTGCTGAGAAATAACCAATATTATATATGAAAGTGACTTGCACATGGGACATACTGTAGATAAAAATTTAACAACTAGAGCTTTGTACTTTTTTTTTGTAAGTTTTAAAGATATGATGCACTCATAAAACATAGTTGACTGAGAGCTTTAAAGTATATTTTGTTCATTGTTGAAACACATGGGCATATGATCTTGGTAATTGAAGAAGTCAGTCCAGAACAGACAAGATCTGATTTTTTTTTACAATCTTTTAAAAATTTAAACAAAAATTGTTTAGAAAGATTTTAATAGTGAGTAATATCATAGAATTGGAAGGGACCTCAGGAGGTCATGTAGTCCAACTGCCTGCTCAAAGCAGGACCAATCCCCAGATAGATTTTTGCCCCAACTGGCCCCCTCAAGGATTGAACTCACAATGCTGGGTTTAGCAGGCCAATGCTCAAACCACTGAGCTAGCCCTCCCGCCTGAGGCTGCTGCAACCTGGGATTGAACCAGGGACCTTTAGAACTTCAGTTTAGCACTCGCCCAACTGAGCTACTTCGGCAGCTGCGTTGTCTAGTAGTTAAATCACAGGATTGAGAGTCAGGACTCCTGAATTCTTTTGGGGAAGCTATATAACTTACCTGCTTCTCTGGTTGTCCAGCTGTAAAATGGTATACTACCACTTGCTTTCTCCAAAATAGTGTTATGAGATGTAATTAGAAGTCATAAAGTGCTTGGACATCTTGAATGAAAAGTTCTGAGGGTGCTTATAACCCAAAGTTTACCAGTGAATAATTATGTAGCCATCAGCAAACCATATAAAGTCTCTCATTAGTGCTTGCAGAGCTCCTGTCAATAGATACACCTCAGCTACTTGATTATGCAGCTTGTTAATAGCATAAATGAACAGTAGGGGTGAACTTTTATAAACCTGCCCCTGGTTGGTCCATGCACAGGACATGACAATGGACTGAACCCAGCTATCTCAGAACTGCAGCCTCCAAGACATCCTATATCCCCCGCTAGCATCAAGACAGCCTCTACCTGCCACCTCCTCACCTGTAGAAAAACTCTCCTCCTTGGGCCCCTGATTCCCTCCCTAAGGTCTGCTGAGGAACGCCCATGTCTGCCTTCAAGGGGGATTAACCAGGCAGGGACACTGACACCTCTTACACACTCTATAATGGGCTTTATCAAGATTAGGAGGCATCCTGGCCAGCCACCACAGGAAACCTGATCAGGAGCTGTGCTGTAGCATGTGCTGTAGCCTTGTGCAACACTAAGTGGCAGTGGCAGTAATGTCCCAATATGTCTACACTGCGGGCCAAGGTGTGATTGCAGCACAGGTAGACATATCACCGCTAGCTTTACTCATAGCTAAAAATAGCAGTGTAGATGCTTCAGCACAGGCTAACAATCTGAGTTCAGACCCAGGGTACACGGCATGCTTCTACAGCCTGCGCTGAAACCTACACTTCCTTGTCTTCACTGCTATTTTTAGTCCTGCTAGCAGAGGTAAAGCTAGCAGGGGTATGTCTACTTGTGCGGCAGTCACACCTTGGATTGCAGTGTAGACATACCCTTCGTGTTAGCATGTGACTGCTAGGGAATGTTGCCCTTCTATCCCTGCATCCCCACCCCTTCATATAGACATTTTCATGTAATGTATTGCTTGGGAAAATTGCCAGACTAATACCCTAGGAGACCAAAAAGGTCTGTCTCCAGAACAGGCACAGCAGCAGTACAACCATCTTCATGTTGCCCTGCTTTGTGCCTCAGTCCTGACCTGGAGATGTCACCTCTAGGGGTGAGAGAGGGAGGTTGTTCAGACTAGATAAGATTTGAGCACTTGTAAAGATTGAGGAACAACTGATCAATTTTTCATACTGAAATGTGAGGAAGTGAGATTAATGGAGCAGTTATATTCTTCTGCTTCTAGCAAGGACCTGAAGCTGAATTTTTGCAATATTAAATTTTTTATCCTTTGGAAGGGTGCTCCTTAATTTTGTTAGGAGCTTTTAACCTAGATTTGCATAGGCATAGTAGAAAACTGTCTCATGTTGTCAGCAAAATTGTTTGACTATGATCTTGCATTCACATATCTTGTGGCACTGAGGCCCTGACTCACCAAAACACTTAAGCATGTGCTGAATTTTAACCAAGTGCTAAGTCTATTCTTATTCAGCAAAGCACTTCACTGCTTTGCTGAATCAGGACATTAGAAAGCATGCAAAGACATTTGGTGCTTATCTAGGAGTGATCCTGAGTGATTAATAGTATTAGAAAGAAATTTTAATTATCACCACAATTTTGATATATTTTGATAATAATAAGAGGAGGAAAGGGAGCCCTTTATCCCCAACCCCATGCTTTTTAAGTGTCATACAGTTTTCAAACTGAAGTACACTATTCTCTTTTTCAAGCTCATTTTCATTTTTTGGTAGTTCAGTAAAATGAACATGTACATATTTTTCAGTGTATTCCTGCATTTCCCCCTCAGATCAATAATTTCCAGCATCCTATGTTAGGCCTATGTTATAAAATCAATTGAAAGACGCCCATTGACTTTAAAGGGAGTTGGATAAGGCCCTTGATGAGTCATTCAGAGCATTGCATGCAGTTAGAAAGAGCAAGATACATGCTGATGCACTGCCCATCACTTGATGGTTACCTGTTCATTCCCTCTGGGGCACCTGGCACTGGCCACTGTCCGAAGTCAGGATACTGGTCTAGATGGACCTTTGGTATGACCCAGTAGAACCATTCTTATGTTCTTATGGAAGGGGCACAAACTTTCTTTCCCCACCCCTATAATGCAAATAGCAGGTCAAGATCTCTCATTAGAGGCTTAAGGAAACACCTAGACACCTGATGCTAGTCCTTATACCATGGACCTAAAGGGATATGCAGCTCACGGCATTTGTCTATTCCTCTTATCAGACAGTGCCCACACGGTGATCAGCAGCATGTGCTAGTTGGAAGGAAGGGGATCTCAGAGTCGCAGTAAACTGCCTGACATCAGTCCACAATGCCCACCTTGCCCTGGCAAGTGGTATACCTGGACACAGGGCACATCTGCCAGAATCTCTGCTTGCCTCAGCAATGCTGACCAGTAGAGGATTTACCCCACAGCCTTTTTTTTATATTATTTGTGCGTCAGTCTATTCAACATACTAAATGGACTGTCTCAACAATTAATTATCAGCTGCTTTACCTGCAATACCCAGTACTATTTAACTCCTACTATGACTTATTAACAAACATAATGGAAAATTGATTTTTTTTCTGCTTTAAGGGCGTGGGGAGGGGGGGAAATCAATGCTGATTAAGAACAGGGTAAACAGAGTAAAAGTGAAGAAATCAGGATGCTATACACAAATTCCACTGGACCAGAGAGAAAAAGCAACACTATGTATCCTAAACTGTGAGGACATACAGTCTTTCTAAAGCCTTCTAAGTCTTTGCATTAGTAGACTAATCCTTTGCTTAAACTCTAAAGCAGATTGAAAAGATAAATGGTATGTCTATAGATGTGAAGGGAGACAGTTGCATCTCCACACCTGTTAAGGAACACAGTCTCTTTTTGTTATGAAGTGTTTTGAACTTAAAATACTGTCTCAAATTAGAACCCCATCAATTCATTAAAATATTCTTTACAAGCATTTTGGAGCTATCACTAAATTAGCCATTTTATTGTAGCTGCTTATCAGTGGTTTTGGCAGAGAGAATGTTTGCTACAAAATTTTCTTTTAAATAAGTTATTCCCTTTCAAAGCTCCTATCCTTTAAAGAAAACAATAGGAGACATTGTGCTTCTCTTTCTGGGCACACTGTACTGTTTACATACCGAGCAAGATTCTACATTGTGGCACTGTTTTGGAGGAAGGGGGTAGCACAGGGGCTGTAGAAGGCATTGTACTAAACTATCTGTTAAATCTTGTATTTAGCTGTGGCACTCTCAGTACCTTTCCCAGACCTGATGAAGAGCTCTATGTAGCTCAAAAGCTTGTCTCTCTCTTACCAGTGGAAGTTGGTCCAATAAAAGATAGTACCTCACCCACCTTGTCTCTCTGTGCTCCTTGGGCCAGTTCATTGTGCACTGCCCTCTATACCTGATTTGTCCTATTGGCTAATGCAGAGAACAGACAGACATGCCCCCTCCTCCCTCTTTGCAAAGGTTAGCACTGACAGCAATGCTAACCCTACTGAGTCTATGTGGTATTTATGCTCCTTTCACTCCTAGGATATAGACAAATAT
The DNA here is from genome assembly GCF_011386835.1 of Chrysemys picta bellii. NCBI lineage: Eukaryota > Metazoa > Chordata > Testudines > Emydidae > Chrysemys > Chrysemys picta. The sequence goes on from NC_088791.1 coordinate 75,533,117, forward strand.
TCTTCTTTTTGAAGTTATGTAATCACTTCTGCTTGTTCCCAGTCTCAAAAACAATGGGATCTAATTGATCTGTGGTTGTGGGGCAGACCCAAGAGCAGCTCACCACCTGCTGAAGGGCACTTGAGTGTATACATGTTTCATCATGAATTGTTGGTCATGGTATCTGGCTCTGCAACTATTCTCAGAACACCCTCCACAACCTTGCCACGGCATGATGAGCAGTAATTTATTTATTTTTTTATAGGGAAACAAACTTATTTTTGCATGTTCTTGGCCCCTAAAGGTTGGTATTTGAAAATGTTCTTCATAAAAAAGTATGAGAAACTTTCTCTAAACACGAGTTCAAACATAACATGACAATAAAGAATGCAGAAAAATTGTTTATTTCTCTTTTGCATAAATAATTTTAAAGCAACATTCCCAAGAAGAGCTGGGCAAACAGTGGGAGATGAAAATACTTGCAAGTATCATGGGCCAGCTCCTCAGCTGAGATAAATCAACATAGTTCCAGCTCCATATACATCAATGGAGCTAAGCTGATTTATGCAAGTTGAGGAGCTGGTCCTGTGTGCACAAAAATAAGATTCACAATTCAACCCAACCTTGCTGTTACCTTTTATTAAACAAATATTTTTGTGACTAGTTCTTGTTTGCATGAATTTTTGGAGAGCAGCTGTTATTTGTATGAATACAGGTATTCATGCCCAAATGAGCATATTCATGCCAAAAGTGCTCTCCTGGCCAGCCCTCATATAAGCTGCTCTGTGTGCTGGGGAGTGACATTAGGCATATTGGACAGCATTTTAAAATCGCTGGCTTTCTCAGACAAAATAAATACAACATCAGCATGTGCAGCAGTGAGGAATGAAGGGGGGGAGGAGGGAAATGCTCAAATAGTGGGAAAAGATCCATTGCCTGGAGACACTTAGAACATGTGTCCTTCCCTGGAACAGGTGTCTGTAGTCAGGGAGGGAGTCAGATGGAGAGGGAGGAATAGCGGGAAACTCTGGGCCAGAAGGTTGGCATTAATGCATTTAATATAATGAGACAAAATGGATATGTGAACCCACCCATTGCAAACAGCACTACACATGTGCATGTGTTTAGTGGCTGTGAAGTAACAGCCTGATGCAAAATGGAGATCAGTGGATTCAAAGCAAACTTTTGGCAGGTATAGGAAAGAGTGTTCAGTGTTGTACAGGGGATGAAAGAATGCACAGAAGCTCCCTGAAACTTTGGTCAGAGCATGATCATCAGAATCTGGTTGCAGCCTTGCATGATTAAGACCATGCATGTGCACATATGCACACAGTTACATGGTATGAATGTAACAAGAGAAAATTGAGTATAAAATCTTTCAGAAAGCCAATAATTTTGGTTTATATCTTTCTCTTTCCCTGAGGCAGAAAGAAGCTGGCTATTTTAAAATAATCTGGGACCCATTTACATAGCCAAATGTAATGCTCTTTCTTGCAAAAAATAGAGCAGTAAAACATTTAAAATGTCTCAACATTCCCTAAAGTAGGCTGGCAGGTCTCAAAATGTAATTGTAACTAGGGATTCATCATTGAGCATGTGTGTTTCTAGTGGGGTTCTGCGGGAATCGATTCTTGGCCCTATGCTATTAAACATTATCAGTGCCCTTGAAGAAAACAAAATCATCACTGATAAAGTTTGCAGATGACACAAAGACTGGGAACGTAGTAAATAGATAGGACAGGTCACTGATACAGAGAGCTCTAGATTATTTGATAAGCAGGGTACAAGCAAGCAATATGTGTTTTAATATAGCCGAATGTAAATGTATACATCCAGGAACAAAGAATGTAGGCCATACTTCAGGATGGAAGTCTCTATCCTGGGGAGCAGAGATTCTGAAAAAGATATGGGGGTCATAGTTGAAAATCAGCTGAACACAAGTTCCCAGTGTGATATTGTGGCCAAAAAGGCTAATGTAATTCTTGGATGTAGGGAGATTCAATCGAGCAAAAGTAGGGAAGTTAGATTACCTCTATTTGGTATTGGTGCAGCTGCTCCTGGAATACTGTGTCTAGTTCTGTTGTCTACCATTCAAGAAGGATGTTGATAAATTGGAGATGATTAAGAGAAGAACCATGAGAAATGAATAAAGGGTTGGTTATGCTTTAATTCTATAATTAATTCATGATACTAAACATGATTTGCTCTGGTTAATGCTGAGTGGTCTGTCATGTCAGCATCATGTCAGCTAATTTGACTCTTCACAACCAGGTTTGTACAAAACAAAATTTTTTAATATAGGCAAGACTACTGTAGCCTCCCTCCTTCATACAAGAGAGCCATACCAGTTCCACTGCAAGGCCAGGAAAACATCATGCTTGTGCCGGAGGAAGGCAGGATTTGCACCTAGGTAAAGGAGTGATATAGGCCAGAGATCGGCAGCCTTTGGCACGTGGCCCTTCTTGGAAATCCGCTGGCAGGCCGGGACGGTTTGTTTACCTGCAGCATCTGCAGGTTCGGCCGATCACAGCTCCTACTGGCCGTGGTTTGCCATTTCAGGCCAATGGGGGCTGCAGGAAGCAGCATGGGCTGAGGGATGTGCTGGCCGCTGCTTCCTGCAGCCCCCATTGACCTGGAAGGGCGAACCACGGCCAGTGGGAGCTGCGATCAGCTGAACCTGCGGACACTGCAGGTAAACAAACCGTCCCGGCCCCACCTGACGGGCCGCGTGTCAAAGGTTGCCGATCCCTGATATAGGCTATTCCAGGGAGGAGGATGAGAAGATGCAGATCCTGTAGACTTTCCCTTAGAAGGTCTCCAAGGAGTCAGATGGAAATTACACTTGGATCTTTTGCTGGTTTTGATTTTCTGGGAGATGAAGATTACAAGCATGCTGCCATGGGAATGAATCATTATACTTCCTGAGCCACACGTTCAAGAGAAAGATACAGTAGAAATAGACAGACACAGACTGGAATTAAGCTGTCTTTCAATCCACATCACAATGGAAATGTTACTGATTCAGTCCCTGAAAATAACAGGACTGATTGACAGTATGATGACTCAGTTATTTTGATGGGATGGGAGGTGACAAGAAACAGATTCGAATTGTTGCTGAAACTCTTCCATCTACTGGACAACACAACTGCCATGAAATGATGAGAGACAGGATATGATATACACACACACATACTCTCTGTCCCTCCACCTGCACTTGCATGACCGCCAGACTACAGACCACAGATTTCTTGATACTGTTACGGAAAGCCATCTCTTGTGTCAGGGTACCATTAAAAGCAACTAAATAGAAAAATCCTAAAATTGAGACACCCCTCAAATTACATTCACAGGAAAATTTCTAATTAAGTTTCTTTGTAATGATTCACAAGCAAAACTGAAATTTGAATGAAAAAACCCATGTTTAAAGATGACATATTGATATTAAAGAATCATCATGTTTTCCATAACTCCCGATCCCCTTTCTAATTGATTAAGGATCGCACAGAATAACCTAACTTACAAAACTTTGAAATATAAAATGAAGACTTGTCAATGGTAAAATTAAGAGCTTTGATAGCTATATTTTAATAATTTGTTATTATGACTAGTGGATGGGTACAGATGAGGTAATACTTAGGTTAAGGCTTTGGTGGCATAAGGGTGGTTTTGCCAATTCTTCTTTTACATAGCATTGCTAACTGCTTAAAATGTTTTTGCTGATAGAACAAAGGTAACATATCATGAAGATGTAAGTAAATAATAAATAAGCCCTCCCCCCCTCCTTTTTCTGGGAAGGCCCAGGGCAGGGTGACACAAAACAACATGACCCAGAAACTGCAAAACTAACAGGAAAAATACTGAAGTTGGGTAATTGAAGCTTGTGCATGCATAATGTATGGGTTACCTAAAATCCAAAGGGTTCATGTGCTATAAGCCAATTGGATAAAGATTAATCTGTAATGTAGATACATATAAAAGACCTAAGTAAACATGGGCCCAAACTGGAGAAACACCAGATCAGAAACTGAAGAATGGGATTGAAGGGCCAAGGGATCAGAGAAGTCAATGACTATCATGGAAGGTAGAAGAACTTCCTGATCCCTCAGAACATGGTAATAAGGGCCCATTTACTGATTTTGTCTTGTCTGTTATTTGTCTGGCATAAATATATGTCAACACATTATAAGTGAAAATTATTCTTTCTGAATTTGTATAGATAAGGCAAACATTGATTAAGCCTAAATTAGGTGACTCGTGACTCAGTTTCCCAGCTTAACCAAAATGTTGGTGCGTCAAGCCCATCCAGGGACACCATTTTGAGAGGTTATGTCCTTGATATTTAGTTACTTTTAATAGTTCCCCAACAGTTGTGTAGGGACCATCTTAGAATGAAACTGCTAGGACAGATTCATCCCTGAGAGAACTCCACTGTGGTTTGTGAAAGGGAAATGGCATTTACTATGTGTGGAAGGATGATACTATAATGAAAAAAATATGACTAGGAGTCACAGGCAGTAGATGCAGATTCTGTTTCTACTCTGCCACAAACTTAATGTGTGATTTAGAAAATTCGCTTTACCACTCTGTGGCTCAGTTCCCACTATGAGAAATAGGTCTAGTACTTTCCTACAGCACAGGAGTGTGGTAAGCATTCATCAATTCATATTTGTAAAGTGTTTTGAGATTCTTGGAGGAAAGGTGCTACAGAAAACTATAATTATTATTTGGTTAGAGTAAATAATAAACCAAGGGTGTGAAGAACTACACCCTCTGTGAGGTGACATATTGATATATCTGTATAATGAAGTTGCCACTCAACACCGACTTGCCTTCTTGGGTCTAGGTCAGGAACTGTAGCTCTTGCTGTGTTGGGTGCCCTCTTGCTGCTTGTTCCTCACTCTGCAATAGTTTTTCTTCTGGTAACTTGACCCTCTGGCTGGGTCACCATTTAGTTCTCCCCTTCTGGGGTTAAAAAATCCAACAGGACAACTGTTCAAATGCTGTGTTCAGCTTAAGGGACTTGCCCCAGCACTCCAGTACCCACTTCCCTTAGAGTGAAGACCCAAAGGTATATTGTCTTGTGTTGTATAGAAGAATCTGCACAGTGCAAGCTCATAAAATTTGCCCTCTTCCTCAATATGGAGAGATATGCACCTCTTCTTGCCCCCCCACCAGTTAGAAATTACAGAAACTGGGTTTAATAATAAACAAAACAAATTTTATTAACTATAAAAGGCAGGTTTTAAGTGGCTAAAGGGATAGCAAACAGAACAAAGCAGATTACTAAGTAAATAAAACAAAACACACAAACTAAGCTTGATTCACTAAAGAAACAGGTTACAGAATGAAGCAACAGAGGGTCCTGTGGCACCTTTGAGACTAACAGAAGTACTGGGAGCATAAGCTTTCATGGGTAAGAACCTCACTTCTTCAGATGCAGGTTACAGAATGTAATTTCTCATCCTAAATGTTGAAATAGGCAGGATGCAGAGTTTCTGTAGCTCAGGGTTCCAGTTATTTCTTCTTACAGACTGGATCCCTGTCTCAATCTGGACTCTCCCCTGCCTTTCCCTTCAGGTTAGTTCCTTTGTCCCTTCAGGTCATTTCAGCAGTCCTTCTTCTTGGGTAGGCAATGGAGGAGAGTCCCGTTTGCCTTCCACCTCACCCTTAAATAAGATTTACATAAGGAGGGAATCTTTTGTTTCCCAAACTTGACCCTCCCCCTCTCCTTTTAGTGGAAAGTTACAAGAAGTCCAAGATAATGTTTAGTATCAGGTGACAAAACCACCTGACCTAGTAGTGTCACAGTTACATCCCAGGATGCCTCCCAGGAAGGAGAGAGATTAGTAACTTCACAGTCTTGTTGTTTCTTCCTAATGGCCCATCAAATCTGATGGCCTATTATCTGATGGGTGTCTTCCCAATACACACCCAGTTGTAATTGTTACATAGTCCATATTCCTAACTTTAGATACAGAAATGATACATGCATACAAATTGGATAATCACATTCAGTAAATCATAACCTTCCCACTGACATCTTACATGAGCCATCTTGCATAAAACATACCTTAGTTATGTCATATTCATATCATAAGCATATTTTCATAAATAATATGGAGTGCAACATCACACCACCATGGAAGTGAGTTTTTATTTTGGGGGTACTTCAATATCCTAAGTATGGCTACAGTAACTGCTGCTATTAATCCCTTTATTAAATTGACATTGAAATTCTCTATGTCATCACTCACACTATGATTATTCACAAATTCAGTACATTTATTTGCAAATAGGTCCCAGTCAGCTTTCTTAAAATTCCAGTTGGGTAATTTTCCATTACCTTCAATTTTACCTTTCTCTTGAAAAGTAATAAGTATAGGGAAATGATCACTCCCCTTCCTTCTTCCTTGTATATTTCTCAGTTGCATTTACTTGTGATATCTGATGTTATAATTCCCAGATGAAAGCAGGAAAAAATACCATTTGTTGCATTAAATCTAGTTGGGGTGCCCTCATTTAAAACCACTAGATTATTTTCATCAATGAATTTTTCTAAGTATGCACCATTTTTATCAGTTGTCTTAATTCCCCACAATTTAAGTGACTGCATATATTTAGGTTATAGCATTCTTCACTATTCATAGTAGCTCCAAACTTTTTTGTTTTCCACATGAGTTATAGATATTATAAATCCTGAAAGAAATATTACTCTTCTGAATTGGGATCTCAACAGCATTATATTCTAGACTTACTTCTTCATTCTCTACTGTTATATAGTTTGCCTCCTCCTCTTCCTAGTTTTCAGTCTTGCCTAAAGGCAATATAACATGGAATTTTAAAAGTGAGCTTTTCAACCAGCCATGTTTCCTGGATACAGATGTCATCTGGTTTAGTTTTCATTTCCAGGATATTTTCTTTTAGTTCTTGACCATGTGCTATCAGACGGTGCTTATTCCAACAAAAGACTAAGATGTCCATACTAGTCAGATTCCTCCATTCACTTCATTCAAAATTGCATGAATACTTTCCATTGACAAGTTGCTAATATACAAGCAGTTTTCCGCTGCCCTTGCTATAATTTTCATTTTTTTCTGATTTTTTTCCCAGTTTGTGATATATAATGTATCACTTCAATCATAAATGCAATAAACCTTTCTTTTTTCATTACCAGTATATCATCGTCTATTCCTTGCACAGTGTTCTTTATAGAATGAGGTTGTATCTGCAGTTCCCCTTATCCTGTTCTGATTGTCTCTTCCCTCTCCACCTGATGCTTTGAGAGTCTCCTTATAGCTTCCGCATAAGATATAACAAATTTTGTCGTTTGTATCTCTTTAGCTTGCCTTGCAGCAATACACCCTCTATATGCCAAACTGTGATTACCAACACAGTTACTATTTTGATCTTATCCCTTCTACACAATTTTTATAGGAATACTCTCCCCCCGACATTACCACATCTTCTTTTCCCTCTGCATGCCTGTTCCATTGGTACTTATAATTCCTTAGGGGAGGGGTAATATATGGTTTGGTTCTGAATAACTGAAACCCTAGTGTACTAACACTTTATCAGTTTCTCCTATGCAATTGATTATTCATCATTGGTCAACTCTAATGGCCCCTCCATATATTGCCCCCTTTATTTCAGTCAAATACTTTGGTAGCTGGCAACTTAATTTATCTTTCCCTAGCATTTTAGTTTTTAGTAGTTTATCAGAGTTGTTTTTACAGTCAACTAAAAGATCACTTCTCACTGTCTCCTCGCTCTTACAATATCCCCTCTGCTTTTCTTAATCCACTCAGCTACTCACAGGGTTAACATCACCTAAGCTTGTTTCTTTGGCTAGGGATTTTAAAATTACAACATTTTGGTTTATTTCTTCATCAGCTTTGCTTTTTTTGCTGATATCATCATCATCATCATCATCATCGTCACCATATTCTGCTGCTATTCCCTTTTCTTCAGTTTATAGAGTGATTTCATCGGAGGTCAGAAAATGCCTGCCAGACAGCCTTCTGCTTTCAGCCTCTTGGCTTTCTAGTGCTGGTCCAGCCCATCCCCGAGCTCGGCTTCACTCTCAATTAACCTTGGCCCTCCCTCTCTCAGGTGATGCCTGGTAACCTACCTGGCCTCTCAGGCTCTTGTTAACTCTCTCAGGGCTGGTGTGGGGTGCACACCTGCATCGCAATCTGCAATTAGGAAGTTTACATTGTCCACAAACTCTACATCTCAACAAACATACATAAAAAGTCTGTCTACTCTCACCTCAAGCTATCTCAAAAGATGAGGCTCTTCAATACATATGGATTAATACAGCAGTCTGGAACCTATATAGATAATGTTGTTGGGGAATGCCATCAAAATGATCGTCCTTGACCCTTCAGACAAGACTGAAAAACACTTTTACCTAAATTCTTGTACTTCAAGCAGTAATGAGCACACTGATTTGGAGCTCAGCAAATAAATAGTAATACTAGTGCTCTGTTGACAATATCTAGCTGCAAATTAATTGACAATGGCAGAGGTGAAGGAATGACTAAAGCACCAATCCAATAGCTCAGATACACAAACGGCAAGAGAACATGTGTGACGCTGACAGAAGTAATCAGATATTGTTGTCTGTGCTAAATGTTTCTGAAGTTATGGAAGAAAAATTATGATCTGACTGAAATATTTCTGATGTAAGTGAGTGTTCATACATGGCCTGGTGTGATGGGGTGCGCAAACCCCGCACATGGCAAGGCAAGGGTTAATGAACTGCTTTGGGCTCAATCAGTCCAACCACTCTACTCCAGCAAGGAGCGTCAGGCCTCATGGGAGGACCTAAAAGGGAACAGCCTAGCTCAGCTAGTGGCAGACCTGGGAGAAGAGCAGAGTCCTCAGCTCTTGGAGATAGTGTGGCTGAGAGCAGGAGCTACTTGAATGATTCATGCCTGTTTTTGCTTTGATCCTGATACAGAATACTTACTTTGGGGTTATTAATAGTGACTTACCTGTGGGTGCTGAACAGGACTGTGGACTGCTGTAAAGTGAGGAGAAGGCCTGCTGCAGTCTTGTGTTAGCTCTTTTTTGTTTCTTTTTCTGTTGGATCTTGATAGCCCTGCAAGGGGTGGACTTCCACAGGACTCATTCAGAGGGCTGACTCTCCAAGAGCTGGATCCATGGGGTTTACTGCCTGGATACTGAGGACCAGAGGCTGGGTGAGTTCAGGGCCCTGTCACAGCCAAAGGGAATGTGGTGGAAGAGCAACTGTGGAACATATGGCTAAAAAACTTCTGGCTATGTAAGAGGACAGCAAAAGCAATTTATGGGATACAATTACTTAATTTGCCCAGCTGAAGAGGAAATACATTTTCATTTTATTATACCCATGTTAGGTGCATGGCATTTGTGTAATCAGCTGAATTATTTACAGTAGCTAGTTTCATAATTCTTTATCATTTTTTCACTTGTTTCTCAGCTGATAGAGTTAGCTGAACATTACAAATGTACTTCTCTGATTATATACTACATTTTTGAGTGAACTAGCTACAGCTGTACTTGTGCTCTTTCTTGTCCTCTTTTCTGCAGGCATTTGAATGACTGAGGCCTTGTCTACATGGGGACTGTGACTGAAAGCACCCCTGTATTCACCCCTATGCACCATTATAATAATCTTTGTACAAAATATGCCTTGTGAGATATCATCTGAAAAGTAATAACTTGCTGGTCAATTTTATCACGGTGAAATGTATGTAGCAATATTATATGTAAAGTTATGAATTCCCCTGTATGATGATATTAGCACACGTTCAAACCCATACAGTCCTGACTAGTCAAAGTTGTTAAGCAGGTCTATCCTAAACGAAGGAATGTGTATTTATCTCAATTTACATAGAAGTAGTAAACAGACTGCTTGAGACTGCAAGAGAGGGAAATGGCAGGAGACAAGCCAAATCTGCATTTCAGCATACAGAGGGGAGAAGAAAGAGCATGGAACCACCTTTACCACCAGGATCCACTTCACCTTCTTTACTCTGTTTGAATAAATTTTTGCTTTGAAAGGTAATCCTCAGAATAATCCACTTCCAAGGGTGATTGGACTATGAAAGTGAGAGGCAAAAACACCCCAAAGCATCTCTCTCTCTCTCTCTCTCCTACCTAAGAAGACAAAGGAACCCTCCCTTTGACCATGGGAGGATCCTGACCTGAGAATTTGATCAGCAATGTTGCTGGGAATATGTGGTAAGGATTTTACCTTGAACCAAGTCTAGCTTATTAAGTTTTAGCTACTGGAAAATGTTCTATCCTTATTTCTCTTATAACTATTTCTGACTTTAATACCCTGTACTTGCACTCACTTAAAATCTATCTCTTTTTAGTTAAATACACTTTTTTTTAAATCAAAACTAATCCAGTGTTGTATGTAACCTGAACTGTTTGGTAACTCCAGTTAAAATAGCTGACTGTTGTATATGGACCCCTTACAAGTGCAATGGACCTCTAATATCTGAACTGTGCAGGAGAGGGCTGAGCAGTGCAGAACACATGCTTTGGGGAAAATTCAAGATTGGAGCTAGTTGAGGCCACCTATAAGTAGTAACAAGGGCTGGTGGAAGCTAGAGTGTGATTGGAGTGTTGTTGACAGGTTGCTGGTGTCAGTGCTGCTGGGCCCAGGCTGTAGCTATACACACTTGGGGTGTGACCTGCATTCTGGTAGGCTTTTTGTGAGCAACCCAGTTTGGGAGTTAAAACAGCAAAGCATTGTGAGGCACCCAGGGTTCTGAGTAGGTGGTGACACACCCTCTCACTGGTCTGGATTGCATCCTGATATGTGACAGGGATGTTAACTCAATAAATCCATCTAGCTACAACTCAGCTGACAAAATTTCACTGAGGTACAGCTGAACTCATACATGGCATTACATCCCTTCTCCCCCTCCACCCCCCCATCACAGTTCAGGGCAACAGCACCTGTTTTCCCCTTAGTGCTCCAGGAAGGGGATCTACTTTCAGTTTCCAGCCCCCTAGCTGGTGCCTCTATTGGGTGGAGGCACATATCCCTCTCGCTTCTGACCAGGGTATTTCCAGGCTGCACATTTCCTTGCCTTCACTGTGTATTTCCCAGCACAGACAGGTTATCCAAGGACACCTTCTTGCTCCTTCTTCAGAGATGGCTAACAGTGGTAATTGTAACAGTTATAAGGCACCACAGAGCACTTCCTATGCAAACCTACAATATTTAAGGTAAAAAGAATTGCAGAGCAAGCATATTAAAAACAATAAAGGAGCCTATGTGCATGCTACTAAGCTTACCAGAAGTAACCCCAACCTTAACATAGATTCTGGCAGAAGCAGGCCTTCAAACCCCTCCATCCCAGGGAATTCTTTGTGTTTACCAGTTCATCACAGCTTCAGTTTAGAACAAGTCCTCAGTTATATGAAGTCTCAGTAGACCTAATCTTTCCTTATCTTTCCAATCTTTCCAATCCTACCTTAAGAATGAGGTCCCTTTCAAACCAGGCTATTTATCCAAAAACTGTTTTAGTCTGTTGGTCCCCTGGGAATCCAGTTAGATCTAGTATATGTGTACCTCTCCAGAGGAGTGGCTTCAAAAGATTGATAATGGAGGAATTATAATAGCATCCCCGCTCCCTACTAGACGGTGCTAGCACATTAGCATCCCCACCACCATCTTCCAAGATCTCTTCGTTGCTCTCACGCGTGTTGTGCTAAATACAGCAAACACTTATCCCATGTGGCACATAATGATGAGAAACATTTTGTTTTATCAAAAAGGCACTGCCACCACTCTTCTTCAGTCTTCCAAATGCACACTCCACTGACATTCTGCAACTGCTCATAGTAAAATTCAACCACTCCTTTCTCTGGTTCAATTGTCTAGTGAAAGACTTAATAACTCCACTAATGTCCATAGTTTTCAGGGCAGCAAACACTCCCTTGCTCAGTTCTGCAAACAGGCCCGAATTTCTAAACATCCTGGCATCATGGATAACTCAAGGCCACCCTATATTAATATTGGTGACTTTTACACAGTGATCAACCAGGTCTTGTAGCACCATGGAGAAAGACCTCTTCCTGTTTATAAAGTTTTTGATCTGATGTGTCAGGTATAGAATGGACATATGTCCCATTAGCAGTCCATCTACAGTTCAGGAACCCCATCTGCGCAAGCTGTCAATATCTCATGTACTCTGTCAGGCTTTATGAGATGCCAAACTGGTTAGTTACTGACCAGTAGTAATCAGAGGTGATGAACTTCTGGATGGTGATGGCACCTTGCTTCTCCATGCTGAAGGGAACTCTCATGCTTGTGTTTGGCCATTGCAGCTCCAGAATAAGCTCTGTGTAGATTTCTAGGAAAGTGGCCTTTGTCATCCTGCAGTTCTGCTGTCACTGCTGGTCATCCCAGTTCTGCATCACTGCTCTCTCCCACCACTCACTGCTGGTTGACCAAGCTTAGAAGCAAGTGCTCCATTGAATAAAGCTGCTCTAGATAAATGCCTTGTAGAACTAACTGTTCAGTTGCCTCTTCCTCCATTAGCTATGCTGCCACTGTATAAAAAGGCCTATGGAACCACCGAGCCAAATCCATCTGCCTGCATGACTGCAAAAGACATATACATCATTCTGTTTGTATTGATGACTGTCATGGTCACAGATCACAGAAGTCTGTTCCCTATACTGCCTGACAGCAGTTCAAAAACGAACTAGCAAAGTTAATGGATGCCAAGAGAGGAATAATGAGAGTTTGCTAGTTTGGCAGAATTTCTGTAGTTCCCAAAGTGCAATCTGAGAAAAATCACAGAGCACAGAGCTTAGCAGTAGAGTATTGCACCGTGGTATATCTGCCCTGAATGCTGAGTGGTTACTTTGAACAAGTGGAGAGCTGTATGGATGCAATGATTAATAAGGAAAGTTCCTTAAGCTGGCAAACAAAGTGGTATGGATGCACTTCAGTTTGATATAGTTAAATCACTCAACCTAGAGTGAACAAATTGGTGTAATTTCCCTGTGTAGACATGAACTACGTGAGGATAGTGAGCATAGTGAACTTGAGAGTCCTGTGAGTATCAACAGGCCCCAAATGCTACATTCTCATGTATGAGTGTTCACACCAAAAGTATATGCATTCAGAGAGGCATGATTCCTCCAGGGGGAAGTAATCTGCTACTTGCTTATATCACTAGCAGATTAGCAGTCCTATTGCTTCATCTCAGCCTTGGCTCTGTCCACTCCCCACCCTTCTATGCCTTCTCTACACCCACATATGTGGAATGGAAGTACGGAGAATGCCACCCTTGCTTTTGCCTCTCTCTGTGTAGCAGAAATGTGAGAAGGCCACGCCAGCTTTTGAGGATGAATGTCTTAGTCCCCCTTATGCTTAGACCAGGCCAGGATGTAGCCTTGAATAATTTTACCCCACCCTGGAGTATCTCCTAAATCCACACAGTCTTCCTGAATTCTCAGAACAATCCTTTATTGAAATATACTAATTAAAGCTGTTAGTTCAAATTTAGGCTATGATCTTGCCTTCATTTTCCCTCCATTGACTAGTTAGACTATGCGTGTGAGTGGAGTAAGTTTCAAGATTAAGCCAATGTCTGAGAGGTTATTATAAGTGACTCAATTGTAAGGACTTCCTAAAAATTGTATTTCCTTCTGCATGTTATAACTAGATCAAAAGGGATAGATTCCCAGGTGTGGTGAATCTTTAGAATACTTCAGTCAAGAATCCTTGGCACATAGGATCATGTGGTTTACACATGGTCTAGCATAGCTTTGAGACCGATAAATAATTAGAAATAGCACATTTCTGAGGATACAAAGTATATTGAGAAAGGGAAATATCCTCACCCAGATTTTAGCTCTGTGTTCAAATATCTTCAGGTTGTATTGTGTTGTAGGTATTACAGTGAAATAATTGAGCTAATCAAAAAGAAAAGCTGATCCACAAAGTATTTAGGATTTTCAAATTGAGAAACTTATTAGGATTGCAGCAAATAAGGCCCAGATCCATAAAGGTGGATAAATCTTGGGCTTAGGTGCCCAAGTCCCAGTTTCAGCTGCACTACAATCCACAAAACTCCTGCCAAACCCTGTAGATGCCTAAACTCATGCAGCACCTACGTTTTCAAAGTAAAAATTTGCTAGGTGCCTATTTTTCCATCTCTGGGCATGTGCATTGCTGCCTCCTTTTGGGCATCTAAATGCCTATCTCCCATTTAAACGTCAGAGAGATTCACAAATTGAGGAAGATAGGTGTACCGCCACCTACATTGTGTGTGGGGCCCAATCCAGTAGGTATCCTAAGAGGCTGCCTACTGGATCAGGTTCCATTCAGAATCATGTCAGAAAAGGAGGTGATGGTATTGACCTTATAACTTTTACATCAGTGCTTAGCTCATTTGCCTGGGATGTGGGAGACCCAGGTTCAATTCCCCTCTCTCTGCCAGGAGAGGGAAAAAAAGATTTGAATGAAGGTCTCCCACTTCCCAGGAGAGGGCTCTAACCACTGAACTATGGGATATTTTGATGTGGGCTTTCCTCAGTCTCTCATGTTGAAGCTGTTCCACTGTGGATAAATAATGACTGGAGCAGGGGAACTGGACACGGGGTCTCCCACGTCCCATGGGAGGGCCTTAAACACTAGAGTCATTCTTGCTCTCTCACTCTCTTTGGCCCAAGGCTGTACTGGTCCTGTGGTTGGTTCCTGTTTGTGGATCAAAAGCAGAGATAGGTATCTCCCTGCTCCCTGGTGCCTGGCTCTGAGAGAGGGGCAGGGCTTAGCACACAATCCTCTGGTAGGCATCTCCCATTGGCTAATTTAGGTGGCTACCCCCCCTCCCCCAGTGTGCTGTCTTTTGTGGATCACATTCTTAGGTGCCTATCTCTCCCCATTCATTGTATAGGGAGCTTAAACATCTGACTCGACTTTGTGGATCACAGTGTTGTTCCTGTGATTTTCTGGGTGCCTAAAAGTTAGGCGCTGTTACACTCAGCATTCCAACACCTAAGTCCCTTTGTGAATCCCAGCCTAAGTCCCTATTTTTCAGTAAAATAGCTAATCATTTTTCTTCATAGCTGTTAGGAGCTAACACTTATCTATCTATCTATCTATCTATCTATCTATCTATCTATCTATCTATCTCTAAAGAGGTAGAAACCTGCCTTTACCATGCTTGGTTCTTACCAGAGAGGGCAGAGTGAAGCTGCATGATTGCGTGTAATTACATTATCTAAAGCTAAAAATGTTTTTTCTCTCTCTTCCTCCATGAATGTATCAATTCTGCAGCAATACTCTAGCTCCACTGACTGATCTAAAGTAGGAATTGGTGTCTCCTGGAAATATGCTTCCTATAAAAGTTACTCTATTGAAATCCTTGCTGAATCTCTTTCTGTTATTAATATAAGTTCATTACATATTTTGTTTATATAGATGGCAATTTACACTGTCCTTTTTCTTACAGATTTCCACTACATTTTACTGTTTTATGGTTGTGAAATGGATTTGCTTTTCTTAATAATTTTATTATTACTATTACAGAATGATTAAAAGAAGAAAGACAATGAAGCTGATTCCCTTGAGAATGAATGGGATCCTGTCAACATGTCAGGAAGCCACATGCTAAGATACCCCCCACCCCCCAAAAAAGTCCATAAAATTAAGCAGCTCTATATCTATGAACCCCTGAGTGATTTTGAGAAAGGCATTTGGTTAAAACTGTTTTCCACACTCCATCTTCTTCTGTAGGTAAATTAAGGGCCAGATTGTGAACCTGTTGCTCACCTCAATAAGCAGTTTCTGACAAAAGTAATTCCATTGATGTCAATGCAATTGCTTGTGAAGTGTTCACAGTCTGGTCCTAGATTCTGATTATAATGAGTTTAGCAGTTCCTCATTTTACTTGATCTAGCTAATTTGTATAGTGTTGTAATTTTTCAGTATATTCACTCCCCAATTAGCCAATCAACGGGGAAAAAAGATATTTTATAAATCCCCAAAATGATTAATTCCATTGTGTGAAATGTAAAGAGATTTTTAGAACTATTACTCAAAACATAACCAATAAATGGTTTATTTGATTTGGACCACAACTGCCCAGAAATATAAATCTACTTCTTTATCAATGGATGGAAAGGCTGAAAGGGGAGTTGTGAAGGTTGGGAAGATGTACTACTTATTTGCACATGTGAGACACAAATTTCAGACATGTTTGTACCTGAATACTGGGATGCTAATATCTAAACTGTATTCTTAAATGTATTCACCCAAATTTGGGTTATTGCTGATTATGTATGTATTAAGATACTATATGTATCTTATGACTTTAAAAACAAAACTTTAAAAACAAACTTTGTATTTGTGGATAAACTAAGCACTATGCCCAGATGTACAGACACTATTTTCTTAACCTGTGCACTATATATTTTTTTAACATTAGCTTTAATGAGAGAGAATTACAAGAACATTAAGTGATTTACTGACAGTGTTCCAAACTTCCCAGTACACTCCTTCATTTAAGTATTCCCATTAATTTGGTTACTTTTTTTAGAACAATCTATTTATCATTGATGTTAAATAGTAATAACACAGCTGAGTGGTATGTAAACTACACTGTGTTGTTCAGAACTATGCATAATATGTTGCAACACCTAATTGTCTGTGCATGGGTGTAACAACCGATAAAATACGGATATAGACATCTTTTGACAATATTTGTATTGCCATTTAATACTTCAACTGTGCCATTAAATGCAAAATCATTAGAACTTTTCAGGGCTCAGTCTTTCTATTCCTCCTCTGCCCCAAAGGAGTTGGCACAAATATTTTCTGAAAGCCATTGCTCAGCATGGTGTGTAGACTCCGAAGTGTCTATTCAGATCTATCTGTGGTTTTATACTACACTCATCACCATGGTATCAAAGTCAGTGACCGAATAACCAAATCTGTCACTGCGACAGGCATGTGCTTTTTTACAGGCTGTGCCCCAGCTTTATCTTCCAGGATGGTTTAGGTGAAATATATTGAAACACAATAGCTCAGAGTCCTTTTACATTTTATCAGAAGAAAAGATTTCCACATTGGTGCTAAAGCTGTTAAATTAATTGTGCTCAACTGTATTCACAATAAAGCATATAAATGTGCCTACTAAGCTATACAATAGAGTATTTTTTAGGTTGCATAAACTCTAGTCATCTTCACAATTACTGTTATTAATATGTGTTGTTACAACCTTCTTCTTCTATTCCCCATGATAGCAGAGTCAGTGACAATGTGAATTTCTTGAAAAAAAGGTTATTTTGGAAGTGGCTGCTTGGTGTCGGAAGTGAATTCCTAAATTACCTTGCCAGATACCTTTTGATTATCACGTCACATAGTAAGCCTACTGTGAGTCAGAATGAATTATCTGACATTTCCTGATCATATGGTAAAATATATCAGAATGTAATTAATAACACCAGTGCATTCACTATTTTTAACCAACCGAGCAACAGAAGCAACTCTCCTAGCACTCTATCCATGCTGTTATTTCTCTTCTGCGGGGTTATTTCCTGAGTTAGGCAAAGAGCCTATGTCTCCAAACAGAGTCTTGTAGAGCCCTGTAGCAAAGTCACTGCACCGGCTGCTTCATCTGCTGGGCCACAGCATTTTCTTGTGTGTGGAATCCAGTAGCATGACATGACATGGGGTGAAGCCTATAAAGCCTCAGTGGGAAACTGTGCACCTTCAGGAGAGTAGGGACAGCTGCTGCCTACACCTCATGCAGTCTTCTCAAAGGTAGGTGGCTTTTTATGCTCCCTCTGCCACTGAATTATCTAGGCTGTGGCTTTAGTAGTAACTCAAATAAAAATTAGAGATCAACCTCAGCTAAACGTTGTCCCCAGGCTTGGTTGTTCCCAGGGTTTCCTTGCAGGACCTCCTCTCTTCCAGCCAGTAGTTCTCCCCCTCCCCCCCCGCCTCTTTGGGGAAAAATTCCAGCCATTCATATATCCTTCCTGGATAGAGTTGACAAGATGTTTCTGCTGCTATGACCCAGCAGTCATTACCTTGTCTTTTATGCAGGATTTGTTGGGATGGTTCACAGAGGAGCTGGGTCTGAACTCAATCATCTTGTTACAGAGATATACTATGTAGAGCTGACCAGGATTGTCTGGGCAGGTATATAAAATAGGTTCCCAGCTGGTTTTTGGAGGCAAGGTTCTTTTTGACAGCTGAGCATGCAGGATCTAGGCCAGGGGTAGGCAACCTATGGCAAGCATGCCAAAGGTGGCATGCGAGCTGATTTTTAGTGGCACTCTCACTGCCTGGGTCCTGGCCACCAGTCGGGGGGGGGGGGCGCTCTGCATTTTAATTTAATTTTAAATGAAGCTTCTTAAACATTTTTAAAACGTTGTTTACTTTATATACAACAATAGTTTAGTTATATATTATAGACTAATAGAAAGAGACCTTCTAAAAACGTTAAAATGTATTACTGGCACCGGAAACCTTAAATTAGAGTGAATAAATGAAGACTCAGCACACCACTTCTGAAAGGTTGCCGACTCCTGATCTAGGTGCTGTAGTCTGAGCGGCAGTCGGACCTCTAACCCCCGGCCGGTACCTCCCAGTAGTGGGTTCAATAAGGCTCTCTCAACGCTTTAATACTCTGTACAGCCCGCACCAGGCCCTCACGTCTGCAGTGACTGCTCCCGGTGATGCCGACACGCCTGCAGCGAAGCAGCAGGGATGTTTGTGACAGAGCGGTAGGCTTCACAAGAGCACCTCAAGCACAGCCTCAGAGAGAGGTCTTAATGGACTTAATCCATCGGGAGGCTGGAGAGAACTGCCTAAAATAATGATAGAGGGGCAATAAAACTTGTTCAAAGCTCCCCAACGTATTGCATACGGTTGGATGTGCAGCTTCCCACTCCTCAGGGACCGCATGATGTGCCACTTCATGGAAACCTTTCAGAAACACATTGAAACGGGGGGTCGGTCGGTGTCAAACGGAGGCAACGTTAGCAAACCCTTTGCGGACCCGCACCCTTTTCATGTTGCCATCCCTCCCTGTCCCGTGAATGATTGAAGAGCGTTTCCGTGCATGACTTGTTCCCACCGCCGGGTTCCCAGCACACAGCTAATGTCTGATTTCCACTCCCGCCGCACCCCTCCACATGTGCGCGGAGCTTTCAGGCTTTCGTGCACGCAGCCTGCTAGGCGACTTTCTCTAGGGCCATCATTGTTTTGCAGTTTTAACGACGGGCAGAGCGTGCCGCTAAACGTTACCCACACACAGCGCAACCTCGATCACAGGCTCCTGGGTGCATCCCAGAGACCCAAGTCAGGCCGGTGAAAGCTAAAGGAGCCTCCTTCTCTTCCCCCACAAACGGCCCAGGCTCGCTTCCTATTGTTGAATTTCCAGCTTATTTATACTGGGGGGCGGACGGGGGAGTTGTGGCCACCTGGTGCCAGCCGCGCCCTCGCTATCTCAGCGTCTCTCAGTGTGAAATTGAAGGTGAAAGAAGAGGGGGGCGGGGAGCGGCCAGGCAGGGGCGGGGAGAGGAGAGAGGCGGGGAAGGGGCGGGCCGGAGGAGGGTGGCACGCACGCGCGGTGGGAGCTCGGGGAGAGCCCCACGCGGGTGCTCCCAGAGCCTCGGCAGCGGCTCTCTCAGTTCAGCAGCGAGGGGGGCTTTGGCTGGAGCCAATGAAGAGTGACTGAGCTGCGCCCGGGTTTGGCGGCACAGGCACCCCGGGCGGCGGGCGGAGGAAGAGCAGCGGCTGCTCCGGTTCCCTCTCCCCGGCGCTCCCCGAGCTGCCATGGGTTAAGGGGAGAAGCGGAGAGCGAGGAACAATAAACCTGCGGCTGCCGCCGGTGCGGAGCGCGGCTCCTGCTGCTGCCCGAGGGCGAGGAGGAGGATGCGGGGCGCGCCGAGCTGAGCCCGGAGCCGAGAAGTGGCCGGAGCCGGGCGGGGAGGAGGAAGAAGTGAGGGGAACGGGGGTGGATGCTTTTTGCCGCTGCCCCGGTGCCGGAGCAGCAGCGGCGGCGGCAGGAGAAGGAGGCGGAGGAGAGATGATCGCAGAGTTGGTGAGCGGCGCCCTGGGGCTCGTCCTGTATCTCAACACCCTGGGGGCGGATTTCTGCTACGATGACAGGTAGGTGGTGCGGGGGGGAGCCGTGCAGCCCGGCCGCACCGGGAGCCCCAGGAGAGCGCGGCGGGTCTGGGAACAACTTGGGCAGCAGCCCCCGCGGCTCCGCGCTGGCGGAGCCTCCTCTGCTCCAAGCGCCTTCCGCAGGCGCGAACACGGCTCCTGTCCGGGCTCCCTGGCGGGGCCAGAGCGGAGGGGACGCGCTCACCTGTTGATGGAAGGGTTAGGCAGATCCTTAGTCTGCGGCATCTTCAGAGTTAAATGCATCCCTCGCCACTTTTTTGCCTAGCTAGCGTTGTTCGGTGCCTGCCATAGACCGGCCCTCTAATGCCCAAGCTGCCCCGCTGTCAGGACTCGTGTAGATCAAGTTTGTTTATTCTAAACAGGGAATTAAACAGCAAGAAGAGAGAACAGAAAAGCGGTGTGGGCGGGGGGCAAGGCGAGCTGCTGTGTGTCCTAACAAACTGCGACTTTCTCTGACACCCCCCCTCCCCGTTTGCAAGCGCTTAAGTTTTGGGGAACGGAAATCTCTGCTCAGTGGGCATTGAGTGCATGAACGTTGTGTGTGTATATATGTTACTGGTTTGTGTTTGCATGTGTGTGTGTATATTTTACTTAGTATAACAAAAACCCATTAAACGATGTAACGTCTGGGCTGGGAAGGAAGATTCACCCCCGCCCCCCGGTCTCCGTAATAGATCTCTTCCCTCCAGTGATTCCTCTTGTTTCTGTGACAATCTGATTTCCTGAACGTTTGACAGAGAGCGCGCACACACACACACACACACACACACCCCGCTGCTTTAACTTTGCACTGTACTTATTGCAAGTGCATACTGCGTGTGTGTGCAGTGCCCGCTGAAGATCTGATGAGCAGCGCTTCTAAACGCATTTAGTTTTCATTTTCATTGTGCAGCTTTAGTTTGTGTGTTCAACATTCCTTTATGCTAATTAGCAAAGATGAAGTCCTTGGGGCTTGAAGTTGTCTTTTGCATTCGGGTTAGTTTGGGCAGCTAATGAGACCTGAACTGTGTTGTCAAAGAAACTGCATCGATTGCTGGAAAATGTCATGGTTGTGCTGGTGTCTCTACCTATTTCTTTCCTAAATGTACTTGTGTTTAGAAACTGATGAAAAGCTCCATTAGCAATTAGGGAACATTCCAATTTGTGCCTTTTCCTGTGACTTAATCTGATTACAATTAAAACAGATGCATAATTAAAATATATTAGGGAGAACAGCACGCCTGGCTAAACTTATTAACCGTCCTGGGGTGTTTCATGCTCCATTGAAATTGAACCATCCAAAAAGTGAGCATAGATTTACTTTGACAGCTTTTCATCAGCCTCTCTCTGCTTTGGAAAGTGAATTAATCCTTTGGGTTAGGGTGAGTTGGTGATTGGGATTCGGCAGAGTGGCTTTATGTGGAAGCGATGCTGCTTGAATCCTCCTATCTAGTAGTAACTGGCCACCGCAGTATGTCGGAGTCCTAGCCAAACTTAAAAAGTGAATATATGTGTATATAACGTAAAGGTCAGTGATTCATGTTTCATATGCACATTGATCGGCAACAAACATTTCCAGCTGGAGTCTAAGAGTATTAACCTTTTGGAGCTTTCATTTAGGTAGGGTGTGTGAGGGGCAAGATTGAGAGGGGGAAATGACTAAGGCAGAGCTATTGCTAGATAACTTGTTCCAAACTTTCAGGCACATTAATGGGAAAGGAAAGGATCAGTTATGGCTTTGATTAGTCAATTGCCTTGGGAAATAGTCTCTGTACTGGAGTCAATTAATTACTGAATTTGGAATTTTCTTGCATTCTCTTACAGAGTATAACAGTGCACCTGCCATAGTTAAGGTCTACCACAGTTTCCAGAATAAACCCCTTTTTTCGAGGGTTCCTACTATTATACTGAAACTGAATGCCAAGTTTCAATTGTGATCCAGCATTTTAGCCCTGGAACAGTTTACTTTACAGTTTGACTGTAAGCATTCAAAGTTTAATCCTTCAAGTCAATTACATGTATTAGAAGAAGGTATGTGTGGTAGTTAAAATATTCTAGTTTGTCAGCCCTCCAGTTTTATATAGTGCTTCTTGTTTGTTTTAAAATGCCTTTAAAAAAACACAAAGAAGAAAAATCTTCTATTTTGAAATGTAAGGTCTGATTTAGCTCAACTGAAAATGGGGAATTTTTTTGACACACTGACACTATCTGAACCCATCCCGTTATACTTAAGAACTGTAGGAATTTTGGAATAGCGTATTTATGTGAACTTAAGTAGCATGTATTGCAAAACTGGGTTGTTTAAGGACGTGGTATAAATCTTTGCTTCTACTGGCCAGTCCAAATTAGCTAAGATTGCAATGTCATTTGAAATACTACTTAGCATTATTGATGTGGCGGTCAAGGTCTCTTGATCCTACCATAATTGTGCCTTAATACCATTAGAAAATATTAGTGATGTTTAATTGCAGGCCATCTCTGAAAGAATGGAAAAGATAATCACATGGTATCCTTTTAACATTAATCTCACGCTGTTTAAATTAAATTCTAAAATACGGGTTTGTTTATGTCTTTAGCTTTTAAATAAATTAAACACTTCTAGTAGCTGTAACTAAAAAATAGCAATTCACTGGGGTGCACTGAACTCCAATTAATGACATTTCTGTACAATAGGTCATCTAATTAGCACATTTTCAACTACCACACTGAAAGGGTCAGGAAAAACGAATGTTGCAAGATAGTAATAGCTTTTACTAGCTCATCAACATGTTTAAAAATGGGATTCTCAGACCTAAAATGTTCTTTTAACTGTAATCGCAGAATGGCACTGCCCTACAGGAGCCTTCTTGAAAAGTAATACTAGATAAGGAGGTCAGTGCTGGAACTGCAGTACACAGCACCCCATGTGGGAGATGGATCATGCTTCTAACGTTAAGTGAATCAAGATTGTGCATTTAAGCTTGGAAACCGTAATGTTTGTTTCAGGAGGGCATCATGTTACCATCACTTTTTCTATTTCCTTTTCCACTACTTTGAAATTATATCAGAATCTGTTCTTTATTTATATATATATATATAATGATCAAGCTTACTATATAAAAGGTGTCTGTAATTGCTTTCTGTATTTTTTTTTAATGTAGGTTGGTTAAGATTAAGTGGCATCGTAAAAACTTCTTATAGCAAAATCAATTTTCCTATGGTAAAACTTAATATTTTAGAGGCTTCATGATACCATACTGAAAACTGTGCATGATGGGGATATAACAAACTTACCTAGTCTAAGCTTTATTGTTTTATATCAAAGGGCTCAATATTTCTATTTTTCTCCCCTCTCACCCCATTCATCCAGTGAAATTGAAATGGAATGAATTTAAAGTCTTTGGTTAAGAAATATAATAAGAAAATCTGTACATCCCTTCCTTCAATTATAAATCCATATAATTTATGTGAAGTGTACTTGAAAGCTATACTTGTCTGTGGAATATTAATAAGGAGAAGGAACACGTGTTGGTTTTCTTATGGTTCAGACTGGGTATTGAAAACTTTGAATGAACTAGTGGCAACTAAACCAAAGTTCAGTATAATGGAGGGAGTCCCACCGTTTTTCTATTCTCCTCTAATCCCAGAAAATTCAAATGATGCATGCAGAATTTACAAAAGCAAGTTTCTTTTCCTCCTCTCTGCAGTAATTTTCCTAAAAGGTCTTGATGTTTCTATATTGCATGCTTGGATCATGTGGAAAGACTCCCTCTCTTCATCTAGAAAACAAGGTAAATATTTTTCCAATTATCTCCCTATTTGGACAGTTGATCATTGGGAGATAGGGAGAAAATTATACGAAAGAACAAGTTGAATAGGGAGTATAATACTTAAATGTTTGTGATATACCACATTCCTGGTTAACACAGGTTTAGCTGAGCAAAATCAGTTGGAACTGATACAGCTGTATTGGGGGAAGGTAATTCCCATGACTGGGCTGTGCTGAAGATTTTCTTGCTGTTTGTTGCCGTGTGTTTAAATCCAATTTCTTTCCAGATTAAGGGGGCTAATTTCCAGTCATGTACATGAAATTCTCATTCACGGTAATGAGAATTGCACTTATGTACCAGTATGACAGGGAAGATGTCTGCTGCTGCAATTAGACTATCACACTTGCACAATTGCTTTTGGTTACCCCCTTGTGCTTGATTTAAACAAAAACTGCAGTTTAATCTGGCTATTGGGTGCTTTGTTGTGATGGTGTAGTCCGTGGTGTAACTTTAGTGCTTCTGGTACCTAAGCACCAGAAGAGGAGGGATACCTTAGTGGTTTGAGCATTGACTTGCTAAACCCAGGGTTGTGAGTTCAATCCTTGAGGGGGCCATTTAGGGATATGGGGCAAAAATCTGTTGGATGACTTAATTGGGGATTGGTCCTGCTTTGAGCAGGGCATTGGACTAGATGATCTCCTGAGGTCTCTTCCAACCCTGATATTCTATGATACCTGAGATCATACATAGCTACAGTGACCATCTGAACAACAACTCCTCCATTGAAGTGTTTTTGCTCTTCTACCAAGTACTTGAAGAAAGGCTCATTTTAAGGATAGTATTAGATGACCTTTTAACTTCAAGTGATTAGGTAATCCTGTAGACCATTCATAAAACTGATGCATTTGAAAATACCTACAATTTTTTTTTAAATAGATGTCCTTTGCATAGACAGATGGAATTCCATTGTTCACCCTTACTTACAATAGTTATCATAAACAAATGTAGACTGCATTCTATCCCCAAGTTTTACAATTTTGATTTATAAATCAAGAAGTTAAAGTGAATTACATGAGAAGAAATTCTTTGTAAGGTAGCCTTTTTATGAACTAATCACTTGGGGAAAACAGCAATTTATATGAATAATAGAAGGTATGTTTCCCACCTTTATTGCGTAGGAGGTTTATTCAATCAAATAAAATACAATAGACCAAATTTTTAGTTTATGCTATATTCTGTTTAGTAAGCACCAATTGAACTGCCATGCTGATGGGAAATGATTTCGAACAGCTCTCTTCCATAGTTTCTGCTTAATGCTCCAACCTGTGTCAAGTCTTAGTATACATTTAAGATATTTATTATCTGAAACTATTGCTCAATTTAAAATTTAAGCTGAATCCATACACTATTGCACTGTACCTCTGTTGGGCCTGCCACATGAGATTTAATCTAGCAAGTGACCCAAATACATGCACTGGAAGAACAAGTATAAGTACACTAGGGTAAACTGCTTGCCATCTGTCTCTTAGTTGATCTTTATGTATATTTGATTATTAATTTACATTTATGATTTTTAGAGTCCTTTGTCTTGTCATCTACACTTAATTTTTCAGTTCTAATGCACTGTCCTGGAAGCACTGAGGTTCCTGCTGTTATAATTGTCAAATGGGTGCAACCTGTCAGATTCCAACAGTGGGATTAAGACGGGGAATTCGTGTAGTTTATCTTCCTAACCCCTTCTTTTCTCCCTCCTGCTCGGCATTCTAAATGTGCTTATTTAAAATGGCCATGATGATAGCAGTTATTTGAAGCTGTGGCCTTTAACACATTGATAGAGGAGAATGTACTCCAGAACAGATGCCTGCATAATCTCAGCTAAGGAGACTAACCATTTTCAAGTGGTATAATTAAAAGCAACCAAGCAAACAAAATACCTGATCATGAAGCTTGATGAGTCTATTGCATTGATATTTCTCATATTATTCCATTTTCCAGTGCTAACACACAGTGGGTGCCATCGTAATATTTTTTGTTTGTTTGTTTTTGTTTTAAAGCATTATGCATTGAATGAGTCAGCTTTTGTTGCTTAATCAATCTAGATATTCTTCATCCAGAAGAATGACATTTGTGACTCTTTAGTAGGAATGCCATGGTATAGATTCAGAAAGTTGATTGCTGTTTGGAATTTCTATACATCACAAATAAGAGGCAAACTTTCAGGTTCTTAATGAACGTACAGCAGTCACATAAAGCATGAATCCTGTCCCCCTCTAGTATCTAGTCCACAGTGGATAACTGTTTGTTTCTAGATTTGATAAGACTCTCTGTATTGGAGTCATTGGCTAGTTACCTGGATCACTTGATTATTACCTGTTCTGTTCATTCCTTCTGAAGCACCTGGGATTGGCCACTGTCGGAAGGCAGGATACTGAGCTAGATGGACTGACCCATTCTTATGTTCTTACCTCATCTTCGGGAAGCTCATTCCACTCATGATAGAGTTCCAAATTTAAGTGTTTTATGGAATATTAACAACATATTAACTTGCCAGAGTGGAAGACATTCATAAGGCTCAGAAATCCCCTCTATTTCTCAAACATCTGCTTTATCTGTAAGAAAGGAGTGCTAATTTAGAACTATCTGTGGCACTTCTCCTTCCCCACCTTTCTCTTTTATTCCTCTTCTAACTTTGAGGTCTCTGAGGTTGCTTTTGGAGCAAGATTTGTTACGGATTCATGGAATTATGCCTCTAGCTTACATGTGCTTGCTGCTGAAGCTCTAGGTTCAGTGCGCTTGATAACTTGTGGTAGAGATTGTTACAAACATACAGTCAAACTTCAAGTAGCAAATAAAATAATTTTGAACATGGAGGAAGCTCTTTCACTTGTTTAACTGGTGCAACATTTGCTTAAAGCATGCTGACACCCATTAAAACTAAATCCCTTCTTTGGTAGCATGGTCAATGAGCTTGTTAGCTTTGCATTTCCCCATTATGTGTGTTTTACAGATTTGTCTGAATTTTTATCCCTTAAAAAATAAAAAGTATCTATCTACCTACCTACATTTTGAGTTTTCCCCCAGTTTTGTTGACCTAGAATACCTGTATCTTTATGTGGAGTCTCAAATTTTATATTGGTTGTTCTACATCTTTGGTCATGGACATCCTGGCCTCTAGCATGCTGAAATGGTTTTGGAATGCTTCTTGATTGTTGATCTCTATTGCTGGCCTTTGAGGTTGGGCAACCTTTTGAACTGCTTGTGCTCTCTTGACTTGCATCATGAATGGTCACATGTATTCTGCTTATCTGCCTTCAAAGATCTGAGCATATTCTGCAGGTGAGTTGTTTATGTCAACAAGACGCCATGCAGTGCTGCAAGGTTTCAGTCCACCTCTAGAAGTTCAGATTCTCACGTCACATTTGTTTGGACCTTCATGGTCCTTTAAGGTTAAAGAAAGGAGTTCATATTTTCAGTTTTTCATGAATGGATAAGGTGGTATCTATACTGGTTGCAGCATGTTTAACTAAAAATGGTTGAGCTGACAAATGGTATCACTGTGCCTTCTGTTGTTGCTTCAGCACATTTGATGTAGTGATTGAGATGCTGTTACTCCTATCTGATCTGATGAACATGTAGCTTATTAGGAAAAAACAACACTGAGGACTATAGGGATGGCAAAGGATAGGAACAAGCAGACCTAAGTCTGGCCTTCATATGAAGGATCTCAATATTCTATTACTGCTTTTTGTTTTACACACAGAGCAAATCTATACTTAAAATCCAACAAAAGTGTTGGGTACTCCTGTTCCTTAACTGTGACCACTACTCACTGTATCCGGTATTCACTGCACTCCAGGGTCTCGTGTTACTTTCCAGTGCAGAGAGAAGGAAAAGTAGTGAGGAAATCCTGAATTCTAATCCTGGCTCTGACATCTTCCTGTGGCCATGTGCAAATTACTTAATCTTTCTATCTTAGTTTTTCCATCTGTAACCTGGGGCTAATTGGCAGGAGGATAAATCACCATGTAAATGATGAGTATTATCTCTTAGTGCTCACTCACCTCCTTTATGGTCATCACCTTATGTTGTATTCTCAGTTCTTGCCATTTGTTTATTGTGTTTTCTGGCATCGAAACTATTTATTTTGACTGAGCTCTATATTTTCAGTTTATTTGCTCTTCAGTGGCTTTACCACAAATGGCTCATATTCATGCTTTAACACCCTTACAAAATCAGTGTAATATTTAAGAGTGTGCGTATGTGTATATAGTGTAATATATGAGTACAATAAAATAAAATATAGGTGTTTTCCTTGCTGCCCACCTTTAACTTTTTCTCCCTAATACCTCAAACAGGAGACCTTGTGTTTTGGCGTCTGCCATTCCAGCAGAGAACTGGATGAACCTCTCTTTGAAACCAGTCAATGTGGCTCCTTAATTCATCTGTAAGGGTCATTGTTGAGTGACTCAAAGCACTTCCTCCTCCCCAGGAGCTAAGACTATTGCCTTAGGAATGCTTTCAGTCCCAGCTGGTCCAGGAAGCCTGAGACTGACAGGTAATTGAAGCAGGATTTTCCGCATGGCAGTACAAAGCATTGCCACTACACAACTGGTCTGGTCTGTGGGATCCCCTTTTTATTTATAGATCTGTCTAATAGACAAAAGGAAGCTTGAGCTTTTGACCCACAGCTCAAGAGAGAGGAGACAATCTTGCCTTCGGCACTACAGGTTTATGAAAGTCCTTTGCTTTCTGTATTTAACAATGTACATCTTGGCAGTTGTGGTCAGAAGAATCTTGTGTGGTTTTAACTTTTAAGTACTCTCACTTCAGTTAGCTAGTACAGTACTAACTTGGTAAGAGAGCAACAAAAGCACTGTAAACAAGAAGGCCATTGTTATAAATTATGTACCCGTGTCTCTGAGATGTCATCTTCACATAGTGGCTAACTTAAGTGCTTACTTCCATGCAGAAGCATTGTTCATTTGTCACTCTCTGAAATAGCACGTAGGCTCTTCCCAATAACTTTCTAAGAATGATACTGATTATTTAGTTTGACATCAAAAAGTCAGAGTTCATTGTTTGGGATTCCATGTATGGGCAGCAAAAAGCGCTAAAAAATGCTTCTCTTTTTCTGAATTCATCTACTAAGACTACATATTAAATGGTTTTAAGATGGAGGAATGATTTGATGGGAGAGTGAGGGAGAAAAGACAGTTGTAATCAGCAAAATCTTATCTTTTTTAAAAGGTAGGGTTTGTTTACACTGCAGATGCTACAGTGTCGCAGCCATAGTGTTGTAATGTAGACACTACAGCGATGGAATGGTTTTTTTCCATCCACCCCATTAATCCACCCTCTTGAGAGGTGGTAGCTAGTTTGACGGAAGAATTCCATTGACCTAGGGTGTCTATACTGGGGTTTAAGTCCCTTTAATTACATCTCTGGGAGATAACAGGTTTGGCATAAGTTTTAAGTGTAGACCAGGCCTTAGTGTTTGCAACAAGAAAATAAGTAGGGTGACACATGAAAGTAAACAACGAACTTCCCTTCACATAGGGTTCAACCAACCTTGTAGCCTATAGATATTTGCTAGGTAAGGCATAGGTATAAGTTAAGGCTGTAACACAATGAGTCTATAAGTGTGAAGGTTTGTAAGACAATAGCTTAGCTAAACTAAACCAGGACTAAAGCCCCCAAAAGCCTTCATGTAGACAGCTAGCCAGGAGGAACCCTAGATCATAAGATATCATGAGATTAAATGCGGTAATAAACAAGTAAGATTAAACTGCTGACAGGTAACCAGAAGATGCCAGTTGCTATCAGCTTTAGATGTTTTAAGGTAGGAACATCAGCAGATGAGTGATGGCAAGAATGACTGGTAACTAATTGACGTATATGCTAATAAACTTGAGGTAAAAGGTCTAGTAACCTATGGGAGACAAGCACCCCAACATTAATAGGGTGAGGAAATATAGATAAAGAAAAGGAGCAGAACCCCCTACTTAATATACATTAAGCATAGTGGATGTCAGTGTTTCAAAAGCATTCCCCTCTATCTGTCTCTCAAATAAACTTTTGGCCTGATCTAGATCTCATTAGTCAATGAAAAGATTCACATTGACTCTCTCTAATGGAGTCCGGATCAGGTCCATAGTTCTTCCTCCAACTATCTGTGCAAAGGGGATAACAGAGTTGAAGTTGTTTACTGGGAGCTAGGTAATACTTCCTCTGTACCTGTCACCGACTAATGTCCTAAACATTTTAAAACTCTGCTCTGATCTCATCTCTTACTTTAGAACCATTAAATTGTGATGGTGCTGGTTTCCTTTTCCTATCACTAACTTCCAGCATATTGTTGACTTCAGTTTCTGTAGCCATTTTCGGTGTGATTCTGCCAAAGTGTACTTTGTTGTATTTATTATATTGTGTTCTTAGACTGCCCCCAACCCTAGGGTCTCTGTTCAAATTATTATGCTGCGATCAAACACCTGACTTGTTTTGTAGTCAAGTTCATCATAATTTTCATGCATGTATGTGTATTTCTGACAAATTAAATGTCTTATCTGCAGGCATGGATTTGTTATATTGTTATGAGACAAAACACACATGACCTGGAATGGGGAGGTAGAGGTTCGGACCTAAAACCTGGACCAATATTTTCAAAACCGTCTAGTGATTTTTGGGTGCCCAACTTGACAACTTAAGGAGGCTATTTTTTTCCTCCAGAAACTTGCATCCTCTGAAAGTCAAGCAGATAAAATCACCAGCTACTTTTGAAAATCTTTGCCTTGCTCTTTTGGAGTATGTCTACACAGCAAAGAAAAACCTGCTGCTGGCTTGTGCCAGCTGACTCAGGCTATAGGCTGGTTCATTGCTGTGCAGATTCCTGAGCTGGAGCCTGGGCTCTGGGACCCTCCTACCCCCAGAGTTCTAGAGCCTGAGTCTGGAAGTCTATGCTGCAATGAAACAGCTGGCAGCCAGAGCTCCTTGAGTTCGGGGTTTTCCTTGCTGTGTAGACATACCCCATGTTCTACCATAGGACTCCAACAGTATTTCTATTTTGTTTTTGTCTTATGAGTGCTATCACTTAACTGATGGCAATAGAAGATCCTATACGCTGCCTGTGGGCTGGCCCCTCGAGGGTGATACCACTGACTCAAACACAACAAACTAGCACACTAAATAGTACGCTGCTGCACAAACACTTGAGGAAAACTGCTTCTTAAAATGCACTCCACATATGCCTTCAGTCTGATCTGCCCCATATCAACTCCCCTTCTGTCCTGTGCATACTTGAAGCCTTTTGATGGTATCATAAAACCAAATTGGGCACATGGCATTATACAACGTAACAACACTCAAGGGCTGCAACAAGTTAAATTTGTGACTAATTGGCCCGTCTATTGCAATGGACCTGTGAAATGAATATGTACTTTAAAAGTGTGATTCTACTCTGAAATTGTAGTAAAAATGGCTTAGTGACGTTATAATTGTTTCTCAATGCATTTGTATTGGGTTGTCTCATTGACAATTAAAATTGTTTTCCTAACTGCTGTTCATGCAGTGCTGGAGCAGTGCCACTGTCGTGCTTGTAGTGTAGACATACCCTAACAGATTAAACCTCTTAAGACCGCTGAAGTTTTAGTCTCACAGATGGAGACACTTGGTGAAAACCTGGTGCCAGTTGAAGTCAGTGGGAATTTTGCTATTGATTTGGTAGGGCCAGGATTTCACCAGTAGCTGTGTGGCCTTGGGCGAGTCCCTGAAAGCAGTGACAGAGCCAGGACTGGATTTCTGGTTCCTAGTCCTGTGCTTGGTTCACCGCTCTGTGCTGCCTCTCAAACACCCCCTCTTCCCTCCCCCAAACCTCCACCCCATCTGAAAATTTATTTTCACATACATGATCTGACTTCTCAGATTTGGTCTAGTCTGGAAAATCTTCTATTAACAATCTAAGATCCTTGTCATAGATAAATTTCATAAACATTTAGGCCCCGATCCTGCCATATGGTGTAAGCAATTGGATTCCTATGGGGTCTGACTGTGGATCTAATTGCAGGATCAGGGCCTTAATATGTAAATGAATAATAATACTAATTAATAATTACAGGTGAGTCTTGGTAACATCAGTCTTAAATTAAGTCAGCATTTATATACTTGTACAAGAGGAAATTTTTAAAGGTGATATTTTTTTGGGAAGGAGGTGTTTGTTTTACAAGTTAACTTCAGTTGCGGTAGGAATTGTGGAAAGTGTTTTTCATTTAAGCAATTAACTATTCTTTAACTAAACTTGCTGATCAATTACAGTGTTTAAATTAAAAACAACAACCTCCCCTGCAAATAAACATTAATTCAGATCAAAGACAATTTTTTCCCCAGTAGCTAAATAAATAAATAAACAAACAAAAAATCATCTAAACACTGCTTGGCTGCATGTGATGAAATTTGCAAAAAGAACGAGTGCTAAGCCGAGTGCTGAAAAAATTTAATCAGGCAAAATGGTATTTTTATGTGTAGTAGTTAGTTTTTCATAAAAGTTCCATTTATTTATAGCTTATTTGTAACACCGATGAACCTGAATGTATTTTATATGCTTTATATGAAAAGGCATAGTTGTATGGGATACCTCACATCACTGTAAATTATTCCTCCTGTATATCAAAATAATTCAGAACACTAACCCCCCCCAACCTCGCCATTTTTTTTTAATTAAAGTGAAATCTTCACTTTGAGAATATTTTATGAAGATGTTAACTTTTTAGGAGTAAGGTTAAAATAAGGCAAAAGACCAAAGAGAATAAGCTATGATTTTGTTTCATACTCACCCTCGGCTTAAAAAACAAAAAAGAAAATTATTCCAGAGAGGCAGGTTGGTTCAGTGGATAAAGCAATGGGCTGGGGCTCGACATACTATATCTGGCTCTGCCACTGACTGACTGGGTGACCTTGGACAAATGACTGCATCTCTTGGCTTCTTGTCTTTGTCTGTCTTGTCTTTTTTGACTGTAAACTCCTTGAGGTAGGGATTATTTTAGGCTCTGCACCTTCTTGTAGATTCCTACATGTGCAAACATATTGTTGTCAGCTGTGTTCAACTCTTAATGTCCATTATTTTAGCTTGAGTTGAACCGGTAGGTTTGCAGACGTTCTAGCATTGCATGGTTGTCTTAAGATAGCAGCAAATAGCTGGAGCTTCATACCGCACAAATAGAGTTAAAAAACAATTAAAAAAGGTTTAAATGTATGAAGGCAACAAACTGCTTTCTGTCTTCCAGAAATTAAAGGGACAGCTGCAGGGCTCTTGCTAAAATGAAGAAAATAACCTTCAATTTAGACATACTAATAAAAAAGTAGACATCCCTGGCCAAAAACAATCAATTGGCTGAGGTATGATGTATTTGTAAAAGCAACTATGCAGGAAGCCCTTCACCTTTAGGGGACTGGCTGCTCCTTCCTTTATCTTCTCTAAATATTTCAGTCACATTCTTTATATAAGATCCTTTCCAAGTATGCTCTTCTGACTGCAGCTGGTTCTTCCAGCATTCCTGGACAGGATCCTGTATAAAAAGAGACTAGTATCCCAAACAGACAAACATCTCTTGGTTGCTTTGTCTGTGCCTAATCCACTAGCCTCTGGTGCTGCCCAGGCAAGTTGCTTTATCTTCTTTGCCTGTTTTCCGCATTTGTAAAATGAGGATAACACCAACCCTATAGTGCTCTTGTCCGGGGTACGCTATTTACTGGCATTCTGACTGGTTGACTTGGAAATGGGTTCAGTTTAGTGTGTGGGTGCTGGTGGCCTGTGAGCAGTGCTTAATTTGTGCCAGGCTTGCCAGGGATGAGCCCTGGCACCTCCTGGGGTTGGTGGTTCATAGCCCCAGCACCTCTGGGCTCCTGGCCAGCAGCTGACACTCTCTGGCTGCCCAGACGGTGCTTAATTTGTGCCAGGGCTCAGCCCCCGTACCTCTTTCATTATAAATTAAGCAATGTCTGTGACGTACAGGAGGTCAGACTAGATGATCTGCTGGCCCCTTGTGGCCTTAATCTCTGACTCTAAATGTGTAAGAAAGTCAGTTCATTGCTCAAGAAATGTGAATGCGTTGAGGGTCTTCACACTGCAATAGCTCTGTCAGTGTACCCACCGAATTACCTTTTAGGGAGAAAACTTGTGTAAAGAGAATCGGTGAGTAGTACAGATCTGCACATAGCACTGTGAGCTTGATATAAATACCTTGAAAGATTGTGCTGCAATAGCTTCAAGCATGGTACTGCCCTGCACATGTACAGTTTCCAAAAATTTTACACTACATATGATATTTAAAACTACTAAATGGACTCTACACTTGTTCTGTACATCTCATGGAGACTAAACTTTGTAGATATTGGTGAGGATTATTGTACTGTAGTTTATTATAGATAAAATAGATTAAGAAATTCCAGTTTGTAGTACTTCTTATACTGTATTAACGGGCAAATTTATAATTGCATAAGTGAGCTAGCATATCTATTACAGTACAAGTGTTAAGGTCGAACTTTGAAATCTAAGGGATTGAGGGAGCCCAACACTTCTCAGGATTAGTTTCTATATGAGTAAAATGGCTCAAAAGTATGCAAGTAAAAATGTTATACTTACAGGTAAATACATAGGAACTGAAGGATATAAAATGTCTTGCTTATATTGATATGTTGCCAAACTCATAATATATTGGAATTTTCAGACATAACTGGGATTAAGATCAGCTTGTTGAGTGATTAATTTTCTCCAGCTCTAATGTAACCCGAAGAATGCCTCTTACGAGTATAACTTACATTATACCTTCTCAGTGCAGGGAGTAGGCATAAGGACATCTGTTCACTAAGTAGCAGAGTGGGAGTGAAGATTGAGAATTTCTGTTAAAGAAGTTTTCTGAGAGCACTCTTCTAATCCTAAAGATGGTATGCAAAGTAAACTAGGGGAAAATGGTAATGCGTGGAGTAAGGTACTACGTGGCTTCAGTACAGATGGCAGACTTGGACTTTAAATTTGATCATATTGTATTGTGTGGTCAGGAGAAAGAGGTGCTTGGGTGGGGTGGGGGGAACCTCATTCATCTGTTTTGACTAGGTTTATTGTTGACTTTACCTGCTACCTCCTGACTTCTCATGGACTAAGATCCCACACAGAATGGCTAAGGGTGGCAGAAATGGTCTCATAAGGCAGCAAATGTTGCCGGATAAGAGGCAACGGAATATCAAATTGTTTATAGCGCAAAAAGATACTGAAATCTCACCAGTTATGCAGAATTTTTTATCAGGGGTAGAAGACACAAGTTTGGAGGGTAAGCTCATCAGGACAGAGACCATGTCCAATACTATGCTTGTACATTGCCTGGCACAAATGAATCCTGGTCCTGTCTGGGCTGTTTCCAGTGATATAAATCTTTGATTACCGTAATAATCATGGATGCTCTTTTTCCACTTAACCCTACTTCCAATGCACCAGCTACATCAACCTGTACAGTGATTGGGGATTGGGAGGGAGGGCTAGTGAGAGGGATGTATACCAAAGGGGGGAAGCTTCCAAAAGAGTGATTAAGTTTAATGTGAAATTGAACTGACTATATTTTGTATGCCCTTAGAAATCTGTAAGCAGTACAGCGTTCTGTTAAACTGAGTAGTTGTCTGTATCCTACTAGCCTTAATTTATTTAGTTATTGCTCCAAAATTCAGGCAATGTGTCAGAATCCAGCTCTTCAGATGAAAAAGCACTTTCAAAGCGTTTACATACAGTCTGTTGGGTGATGACGCTAACTGATAAAAGCAAAGTGGCTGATTGATTGGTCTAATGACATCATTTTGAAGTCTGAAAATAGTTTTGAAACGGTGCAAAAAAATCCAACCCATGAACCTTAGACTCAGCCAACAAAATGAGCTATGTTAGCCTCTGATAGGGATGCTACAGTAGCTATCATGTAACGGGTACTGTGGTGTCTAGAAGTTTCTCACTTTTCTCCTCACCCCTTCCCAGAATTCTTGTTGTGTCTATGCACACCTGATGTTGGACACAGTTCTGTCTTAATCCTATTCCCCAAAACCTGGTCATCTCTGACTTAATTAAAAGTTCAAACTCTCATTGCCATTGATAATGCATCACTGACAATGATAGCTATTCTACCACAACTACTTTGCTGTTGATTTTTCTGGCAGAAAGGATCTAAATTTCATAACTGCTAAATGTGGGAAATCAAATACTCTCACTTGTGCTATGCATTCTCTGAAGGACTTAAAATGAGTCAGCTGGTGCAGAGGCAGCATTTCAGCTATTGTATCAATAAGTGACTAAGCCTTCCTTTAATTCAGTTTAATTTAGAATTAATTGGTCCTTGCTACTGTTGTAATTAAAGAAAAACATACTTGAAATGAACTGCACTGTACAGGTTAGTAAGTGGCCTAATGTATAAGCAGAGGCACTGTGTGCCCTCAAATAGGGAATATCTTAACTTTAGGTTATTGAAGTGTTGGATTCTAAATCTATGTTGGGGAGGATGATGGCTCACCTCGTAGCTTCCAAGAAGTGGTTTCCAAGGAAGATGTAGTAAGCTTCGCTAGTGGCCATCTCATTAGAGATTGATGTCATTCGGGTCAAGATTTAAGGAAACTGTTCTGTAATTGCTGAGTGTGAGTTTGGAAAGAGAGAACATGGCAGCCTAGGCCTTGGCACCATAAGCTGTTGGGCATACATTCAACTTCTCTCACGTTAGTACTCCCACTGGGTGAAATTCTGGTCCCACTGAAGTCAACGACAGTAATCGTACTGACTTAAATAAGGGCATGATTTCACCAACTGCATTAGGTGGGACTGTTTTGTGCTTAAAGTTAGGCACATTGCTAATTGTTTGCAAGACTGAGGCCCTGCAAGGAAACAAGAATAAGACTCATTCTGAAGTCTGACCTGAGTTGCTATTGCATGACTGATAGCCAAGGTGAGGAAACTGATGAATCTTTTGACCATAAGCAAATACAATACAGTATGTTAAACATAAATAACTACAATTCGTAAAATGTTTGGCTCGTCCTAAATAATTAAGTAGGGAAAATGTTTGTAGCCTGTGCTTGTTCTTGTAATATATTTTTTTAATTATTTTTGGCACAAAGGCACACTAGGAATTAGTATTAATATTGTCATCTTTCATTATTCAAAAGAAGTCAGTAATGCGATTCTTCTTTAAAAAAACCTCCAAAAACAAACGTCCAAAAACCTAAACAGAAGCCGCAGGCTAAAAAATAGTGTCTACTTCTGAATCCTTAGTGTAATAAACTAACAAGTTTCCTGCTGCACTTTAAAGTAAAAAACCCTGGGGCATATCCTCAACTTGTATAAATTGTCACTGGCACGTAAAATTTAGTAAAAATGAATGCAATATACTGAGCTGTTTGACAGATTGATCTATTAAAACATATAGATGTGGCACATGTACAGCTAGCTTTGCAGAGTCCAGTTTCGTGTTTCTTGGCTAGAAATATCACTTGAACTAATGCCCTCTTAATCCCATGAGATTTAGATAAACACAATTCCCCACATTTTTAAGGAATCTTATTAAATATAAATGAATACTGTAACCAAGCAGTTAACACAAAGTCCTCCTGCAAGCTAACAATCCTTTGTGTGACTATGCAAACTGCTACACAATACTGCATGTGCAAACAATGTTATCAATTGACATTTATGACACTCGGTAAAAATGGTGGACTGTATAAGAGCTGCAGTTGTAGTCTGGTCTCTTGTAAAATGAACTTTCATAAAGTGACAAACATTGAGAGCTTGTTAAGAAAATAATGGCTGCTGGAGTTTACTTTCAAATGACTTTACTTTGGGATACATTTTAAGGCTCTATCCTGAGGAAAACAGTTTTAAAGGTTGGTATCTCCCCCAGTTTGCCAGATTACATGGATATTCTTTGATGCATCCTGCCTCTCTCCTTAGAGCTTCACTATGCCAGTTAAGTTGTGTGAACTTGAAATCCCTGGTTTACAAGACCAGTGCTCTAACCCCTGAGCTACGGAGCCAGGTTCCAGGTGCCCTCAGGAAGAGGTGGAGGTTGGTTCTGGCTGACGAACGAGTGATTGATGAATGAGCGATGAGACTACAGGCCCAGCCAGAAACTGCTACCCATACCCAGTGAGATTTTAAAAGACTGTCTCCTTTCCAAAGGTGGTATCAGCCTCTGCCCTCATTTCTTGTAGGGATGACATGGGGAAGACACGTGAACTTCTTCAGTCTCCTTCAGACTGTTTAACCACATTGGTGTGGGAGTGGAGCATGGACAGGGATAAGCTAGAGTTGCAGAACTTGGGGAATTAATTGACAATATGAGCTCCTGCGCTGCTCAGCAAATCTTGTGTGCTCAGGTTTTCCTTCCCTGGGACAGTATATCTCTTAACGTCTCATGCAACATTTGCTGCTGCTGCAGTTTGTGTGTGTGGCACTTCATCCTACCTAGAATACTGGGGATAAATCCATCCCTGATAAAGTTCCATTGACTTCAGTTGATTTGCATCCACTATACATTGTTACATGACCTCAGAGTCTCCTTTATTGGTGGGTTTGAACAGCCATGCAGAGTCCTTGGAATAATACTGGCATGAGTTCAGCTTGCCAACAGAACATCTGTTTATTACCGAAAGAGGGTGCAGGAGTAGGTTCTCCTGCTGCTGGTGGTTCAAATAGCTTACGCCTCCCCAAAGTAGGAAGCAAACACTCTTCGGCTTCATCTCAGGGTTACTTCATGAGACGGGGATATTTTGGGTCTGCCACACCCTCTAGGGGCTGTCTGTGGGTGTATTACACTCACAGTCCCAGCCAGCATAGTAACTCAATTACAATATATGCATGCTTATTTGAAGCTGAAGAAGGAAATAATTTACAAATTCAATGAAACAATAACTGCAGAGGCAGTTACCTCAAGATTTGAACTTTACTGTAGGTTGTTACAATGCAATGTTGCTAAACACAGCTGGAGGTCAAGGTAGCGCTCTGATGGAACAATTCAATTGATGTTTCATATAATGGTAGAGTATCTCAAGGACAATAATAATAAACTATTTTATGTTCAGACGAAAGCATGTGCTTTGACCATGCAGGAAAGGCTAATGGATTTTTTTAGTAGTATCTTTTCATAGCTCACTTTAGTGTCATAGTTGGAATGCTGTTGCCATACCAGCTAAGGTAGCTATTATTAAGGAGAGTCCAATCCAACTTTTAAGAAATAGTCCCTGTGCTAGGCCTTGTCACAAGTCAATAATTTAAAAAATAAGCTATTTCTTTTGCATTGGCATTTTAAGCAAAGACTATATTCCTTCAAATTTATTACCTTACTTCTGTTATGGTGACAGTCAGAGCCCCATTTAGGATCCAAGCCCAGGTGTCCTAGAGATTATACAAACACTTTATTAGTCCCTGCCCAAAATTGCTTGTAAATGCAGAATCATGAACTTCAAATGCTTATGCACATATTTAACTTTACATTTGTAAATAGTTCTGTTGATGTCAATGAGATTACTCACATGTGTAAAGTTGGGCAAGTGTGCATTTGCAGAATCATGGCCTTTTTTGGGGTAGGGGGAAAGAGTATGAAAAGTTAGTGAAAGACTTTACTTGTTTTTCATTTCATTTCATTCTATTACTCTGTCTATTACTGACAGAGTAATAGAAATCTAGAACTGGAATGTTGGCTTGGGGAAAACATTATTTTGATGGAAAACATCACATGTACTAGAACTACTCCATTAGAACTGCATGGTTAGGTGTCTTAACATTGGAAGAAATTGGAATGTAAACCCTAATTAGGAGAGCAACAACTAAAATGTAATTAAAACATGCAACTCTGCCTAATTCAGAATAGTATCTAATTACGATAATGTTTAAAAGAGCAGTAAGTAACAAAGCATTTAAAGTGTATCTGAATCTCCACCTTTCAATTTTCTTTCAGTAATTCAGAAAGCCTTGGGAAGAATCTATTTTATATCTCATCAAAGTACTTGCCTTTCGGGAAGCTGGGGAGTGGATATTTTCATTCTCAGGGCTGTGCCTTTTACTTTTCTAGGTATAAAGAAGACATGAAATGTGCTGGTTAAAATTTCCTATTGCTTGTCTTTACCTTATAATCAGGAATGTCAAACTTAGGACTTGTACACACTAGTGTTTACTTCAATATAACTTCAGGGGTGTGAAAAAGCAACCCCCTTGAGAGACATAAGTTACATCGGCCTAGGCATCAGTGTGGACAGTGCTACGTCGGCAGGAGAAGCTCTCCCGCTGACATAGCTACTGCCTCTTAGGTAGGTGGAGGAATTATGCCATCGGCATAGGGCATCTGCGCTGGCAGCACTACAGCGGCGCAGCTACATTGGTATAGCTGTGCCGCTGTAGTGATTCTAGTGTAAACTAAATTCCCTGGAATTGCTCGAGGAGCCTTTCAAAGTCGGAAGGGTGTTTGCTGTGAGTTCTGGCACCATAATCGAAGGGATGGGGATGTTTGCACCTTTTATTAAAGACCTCACTATCCACAGAGGTTAAATAGGCTTTTCTTCTTTTAAAAGAGTTCTAAACAGTTTGACTAACAATTGCTTCCCCTTCTCAGTCACTCAGCTTTGCCTATTGACTCTTCACTGTAGTCATTTCACTATTTCTTTAGTCTTAACCTTTTAGTGCCAGCAAGATTGAATTCTTAATGTAAAAAAAAAGCAGAAAATAACTCTATAGCAGACAAAAACAAAAATTCATGCCATCATTATGAATCCTAAAGAAGCACAAAAAAGGCACAAGCCTAACTTATTTTTTTGCTTTGTACATCACCATTAAACTTTATCATCTTATTTTTTTTAAAAAGTCCTCTTTTGAATCTAATCTTTCTTCCTGTAACAGCCTTTCCTGCCATCTGCCTATAATAGCTGGTTGATAACAATGCTAATAAGCTGCTTTGGTGAATACGAGGACCAGTAGTTTCTGTTTCACATTACACAGACATTCATACACACCCAAAATTAAAAAATGGGACAACCCATGGACAGCAACAATGCCTGTATAAAATACATGTTATTAGTGGACTGAACAGATATAATATAATCTCCATAGTAAGCTGGAGATGCA
Organism: Chrysemys picta bellii; assembly: GCF_011386835.1. NCBI lineage: Eukaryota > Metazoa > Chordata > Testudines > Emydidae > Chrysemys > Chrysemys picta. Next base: position 75,574,113 of record NC_088791.1, read on the forward strand.
GAGGTAATATAGCCTTACCCTGTCAGTAATAAGGCAATGGCTATCTTTAGATTCCATGGCTGGGTATTGCCACAGAGACTGTTAGCTTTATCAAGAGCAGCTCCATGCTGAAGTGGTGGGGGCTTATCCCCCAACATGACCAATTAGCCTTGTTTCAAATAACTACAGAGTATCGGCATTTGTGGCCAAGGGATAAAGTGACATTCACCCATTGGTCCACTGGGAATGTGTTATCATCTGTACCAACCCTGTACTTGGGGCTCCAGAAAGTATAGTATGGATTAATGATATTGAATTGCACCTTACAGTAACATTTCATTTCCAAACATGAGTGCTAGAAGGAGGAAAAAGTGCTTGTTTGTAGAGGGGCTTAGACTTGGATTTGGTTGTGACTCTAACTGTGTCTTAGTGGTGAACTGCAATAAGTGTCTTCAATGGGTGTGTGGGGGGAGAATCAGACTAGTCAACAGCAGGACTAATAATGTAGAACTGGCAGGCTGGTCTTCTGCACTGCAGGAATGGTGGGCAGGCTTTTATGGAACATCTTGTATTTTAAATGATGCTTTGCTATCCAGGAAACAAACATTTTGTTTAAAGGTTCTTATGATTTTTGGCTCCCTGTTGGATTTTTGAACCATCCTTTTTCTATGAATAAAAATGTTTTCTTTTCTGTAGTTCAGTATCTTCAGACAAACCAGTACTTACATTTATAATATGCATTTTCCACTTCAGCTGTGAATATTGATGACCTTAATTATGGATTTTAGATTGGGCATGTGACTATGATCCAGAATCAATTTATTACACAAAGTACATTGTTGGAAGGGTGAAAAATGCTGTATTTCTGATAATTAAAACAGCTGTCCAGCAGTATTTTTTAGATATTGATAGTCAACTTATTACCTACCCTTTCAAAAATACCCCCTCCCCCCTGGATTAATTGAGTTCCTAATGCAGGTCTAGCTGAATATCTGATGTAACTGTTTTTCTTTAAAGATGTGGTCTGCCCCCACCTCTCTAAAATAAAAACTAAAAATGAAAATTCAAATGCTTGCTTGTAAATTCCTCTTACGATTTTTTAAAGGGCTTCCTCCCCCCACCCCCTTCTTCGTTTTGGTATTAGCAGCTTGGAGACTGTGTGAGTCTCCATCAGATAAATAAAACCTATAAATTTACCTTAGAATCCAGTATGTTGAGATTTAGGAAAGAGAAGTAATTCTCGAGGGTAGGATTGCTGATTTCCACAAGCTAATAGTGATTATTAGAGCAATAGTCTTGCTCTAGTGCCTAGAAATCTTGAAAAAAGGCATAAACTCTCTCTCTGACCCACTCTTTTGGCCTATGGAGATTCAACTTTAGTTCAAAAGGCGGAGCTTCACTTTTTTAAACAAAAGTGTGATAGTCCTTGGTTAAAGTCCCAAGAGAGATAACATGGTGTGTGGAGATGTGTATGGATACATTTGGCATCTGGCCTGACTATACCATAATGAGATTTATTTTAACTCTCTAATCCATGTCATTCCTATATATTTCCTACACCTGACTGAGATACCTAGGTATCAGCTTTATTATACATTTGAGGTAAGATCTGCATAAGCCCCTATGTGACTTCGGGAGTCCCTTTTGAAAATGTGATTTAGGCTCCTAAGTCACATAGGTGCTTTTTGAAATTTTTACCCGTGGTTCTAAAATGATTGGTCTCTTATTCTAACCATTAACATCTCAGAGATCAATTAGTTTGGACTTTCTTTAATAATGATTTTTAAGGTCTGAATTCAGTCCTATAATGTGTTGAGCACCTTAAATGACTGTTGGAATTCAGTGGGTGTTAAGTGCTTACAGGACTCGCCCTATTGATAATGGCATTGGATAAAACTCTTCTGTAAGTATTTAACAACTTCGATGTCCATGTGTCTTTTAGGCAGAGTGGGAGAATTATTTACATGCCAAAAAAAAAAAAAAAATGTGGCCATGGAAACTCACTTTCAGTTATCTGAATTGATCATATGTGGTGTAAGAGTTAGTACATAAAACTCTGCACCAGGATGTTTATGGGTAGCCCTCATATTGCAGCATTGGAAAAGTCTTCAGCTTTACAAAGGCTTTCACCGTTACTCTTACTCCTTTGTATCTCCTGCTTTCCTTGCACAAACTTGACTCTTTAAGTCCTTTATCTTTTTATAAAATATCTGAAACATGTATTTATATAGTAAGGAAAATAAACTTCATGATCAATTAAGTATTTAAAGGTTGAAAGTAAAATGAGGGACCTTGTAAGAACTGAGCAGTACTGCAGATGTCTCTCTGAGGGGTAGGGTATCTCACTTGCTGCACTTAAACTTCAAAGTCAATTTTTTTTTCTCAAGCCTTGATTAAACAAATCAAGAAGAACGCTTTAATGAAATTCTTGCAAACTTTTGTCCTGTGTTTGGATGGGGCCTCATCCAAAGCCTACTGAACCCAGTGGAAGGACAGTGTGGGCTTTGTGTCTGGACTTTATGGTTAAGGTAATGTGTAACCTTCAAGTCTTACCATGCAGTAACTGAACATTATAGTAAATAACTTCTTCCAGTTCTTATTGTCCTTAGCAAATATCTTTTTACTTGTTTAAGCATTTTTTTTCTTGCATATTGTCATTGCAGTCTAGGGTGCAATCCAAACCAGTGAGGGGTTGTTACCTTCTGTGCTGTAACCCTGGGTGCCTCTCAGTGATTTGCTGCTGTAGCTCCCAACCTGGGCCACTCTCAATCAACCTGCTAGCATGCAGGCCACACCCTGAGTGTCTGTGTGCTAGACAGCCCTGATTCGGCAGCTGTAACCCTGGCAGCCTGTCTAAAGTTCCACTCTGTCTTCCATCAGCCTTGGTTACTACTTGCATGGTGACTCCAATACACTTCCAGTCCCGAATCTTCCCAAAACTGTCTGCTCTGTCCTGTCCAGCCCTCTCTTGGACAGTTCAGAGAAATAATAAGGTTTGTTTGTTCCTCTAAAGACCCAAACACACATCACAGTAAACACACCCTTCCATTTAAACACAGCAATGAGTTGGTTTATGTTAATAGTAAAACAAATTTATTAACAAAATATACATAGGATTAAGTGATGCCATGTAAAAGGAATAAAGTTAGAAAGGGTTACAGGCAAACAAAAGTAAAAACACATCTAAAAGTCTAAAATTTTATTTAGCAAGATACAGGCTTTGTTCCAAGATGGTTTCTCACCAGTCATTCTTCTTCCCAGCCATGTCTAATTTTCTCTGAGACAAAACCTTCCACAAAAGCACAAGGGGCAAGTTTCCCTTATTTCTAGGTGAAAGATCTTTGCCGGGGCAGGTTTCTCACCTATATTTAGTTCCAAAGACTTCAATCCTAGGGTTGAAGGACCCATCTTTCTCAGCTTGCAAGAGCTCTGTTTTCTTGTATCTGTCTAGTGATGGATGCCAAAGATGGCTTCTCTCTTTTCTTATATCTTCCAAAGTTCAATGAATGTGTTTCAAGAAGCAGGATGACCTCATGCTGTTCTTCCCACCCTGTGGGCTTCCCATTCCCCTGTATCATTTCTATGTAAATAGGGCTTCCATTGTTTGATTCCACCATGGTTAATTTACATAGGAGACAGGTAGATAGATGTAACATTCCCTCCTATCTGGAAGACTGTACAGTCTAATATTGAATATCCATAATTCCTTATGTTAATACATACAGTTCACACTGATATTTAATCACCAGCATGTCATTAGCTTTCAGAAAAGACGTCACTCGATACACTTTTATAATACAGTAATATTGTATACAATCAGCTGAATCAGTTGCTTATCACTTGAGGTTCAGGCCTCTGTCTTTTTAGACCAGTAAACCTTTGCAATGTATTCTTTGAAAAGTAAAACCCAGACCAAGCTTCTCTATACTGCTGGGTATAGACACCATGCTGTCGTCTTCCCCATGTGTTAGTGTGATGTTTACTCCACACCTTGTTAGCTCGATGGGTCTATTTATGCAATATGTAGATACATTCTCATTGTCTTTCATAGCACTTTTCCCAGGTTGGAACACATTTGTTTGTCTAGTTCAGACTAGTTTACCAACTCATCCTGACATTCTGGTTTACACACACTTGAGTTATAATTTCAGCATATAGTCATAACTCTTAATATCCACCAAGTACATACATTATGCAAGAATATTAATGATCAGTGAGTTAATAGTTTTCAAATGACTCCTTACAAGGCATATTTTTGTATAATGATTGTTAAAATAGTTTGTAGTGTGTGAATGTAGGCATGCTTAGTGTCACACGTAGCATGTGGTGAAGAAGTTTCCAGAGAAAACTATCTCTGAGTATTGTTGTAAAAAGCTGTACAAAAGGCTTTGCAAATGGAGAAAGTATAAGATAGCTACCAGTAAAGCCCTATGGTGGTGAATTTTGAACACTTGTACACCTTCTTGAACAGTGCCTTATTTGTAAAGTTTCTTGTATGCTCAGATTGATGGTTCAGCCTTTTCCTAGTGTTGCTTATAGATTCATACTAGTCACTTGCACTGCACATTTCTCTCCTCGATCATCTGGTTTCTCTCAAGGGGCAGATTTAAAGGTCAGAGCATGGTCAGCAAACATGCAGCATGGGCCCAAAGGTTACTTCACCTGAGGCTTTTTTAAAGATTTTGTAAATAAATCACAGGCCTAACCAAAAGTGGAATCTCACCGAACTGGCATATTTCCAATTATTGGAACATCGTACCACAGCGACACTTTTCCTTTTCAAATTGCTCTGTGATGCTGTCCAGATCCAATCTTGCTGTTTTGTTTTTCTCAATTGCAAGGAGAGCAAGGTCACTCAGTTGTGTCTGTGATAGTGTTGAATGCATGTAGTTTTTGACATGCCTTAAAAAGTCAACACAGTACTTCCATTTCTGGTAAAACATCAAGAGAACTTGACACTAAAATAGCTCTGGATTCCAAGTGATGCAATGAACACCTCCGTGTCCTCTGTAAATAATACATCTTGAAATACATAATTTTGTGAACAAAGTCTAAGGAAAAATTAGTATTTACTCATGAGTTTAAAAAGTTCCTCCTTTAGAAGAGTCAAAGTTAGATTTTGAAGTTGCCTGGGATGGAGGAAACCAAATAAAGTAGATACCTCTTGAAATTCCTCACACTGAGATTTTAGTTTTGCCAGACATATTGTTTAAGACCTTGAATGTTTCCTTTGATGATTATCCTTTGCTTTTAACACAGAATTTTGTGAAAATTCATCATCCATGCACCATACATGTCTCTTCTTGTGGCTTGGATAATTTGCATTTTCAAAACCCATTGCTTCCCACCTGCTCTGAGATGCTTTTGCAATTTCCTCATACTTTTCTTCAGATCTGAGTTCATTCACTGTGCACTCAAATATCCAGAGGACTTGGAACAGGTTAATTTTCTTTGATTGAAGGATTTCAGAGGTTGCAGCCATGATAACTAAGATCCTGAACACCATAACAGATTGAGGAAAAACATTCAAGCCATCAAAGACCGGTTGCTTTTCACTCGATGTATGTCCTCACTACTCCGGTGTTTAGCGACAGTTTTATCTTCTAATCTTTCAGTTATACTCTGAAAATTTACTAGCATTGCCTCAGTGGTTTTCATTCAAGCTGCCCATCTAGTCTTGCAGCATACCTTTGGATTTAAAGGTCTCCTTCATTCTTCAGAAGCCTTTTAGATTTCATTGGCTGCATCAATCCTGTCAACTTCTTCAGGGCCCTGAAGTGCATCATCAAGTTCCTCTTCCCTTTGCAAAACTGTACTGTCTCTCGAGGAAGAGTTTGAAGATAAAGATTATTTTTAAACATAATCATTAGTTTTTCCCATCGATGGTGAGAAGTGGTAAAATATATATGCTTCCCACAAATTTGTGAAGAAAATCTTCAGGTTTGGACTGGTCTTCATCAGCATGCACCAAAACTAGGTTAATTTGATGTGCTGGACAATGGATGTATGGTGTGTAACCCCTGCTTGTCCAGAGTAACCATTTGTAATGCCGACCCACACAGGGGGGCTAAATGCACAAGCTTCTACTGCATGACCTAAAATACACATCTCTCTTAGCCAAATCTGGAGCAGGATCATCAATCTCTAGAGCATTTAGCCACCACTAGAGGGGGACAGAATGCCACTCCGAGTAAGCAGGGGTTACATACTTCCCCTGGGCAGAGAAGTGCATCCCTGAGCTTCAGAAACTTTCCCAGTTGAATTGCCTGAATTCCCCATACAGGCCACCACTTTGTAATGCCAACCCACAGGGGAGTGTCAGCAGCTTGGATCAAACCCGGGGCCTCTGGAATAAATGCGTGAGCTTCAAGACATCTCTTAGCTAAGGCTATAACAGGCTCACCAATCTCTAGTTGGCCTAGCCACCACTAGAGGGGGACAGAGTGCCACTCCGAGTAAGCAGGGGTTACAAGTGCATATACTCTGTCTCCCTTGCCTGAAAGATATTCTCCCATTTTTGCTTGCAATCCTCCATTAGGTCTGGCCATAACACTGGCCCCACCATATCCCTGTCCAGACAAGTATTTGGAGTCTAATCTATACTTGTAAATGAAAACATTAGTTAACTGGTTCTTCACAGAGATATTATGATGTGACTATGGCATAACTAAGATGTATTATGTGCAAGAAAAGGCATGTGAGATATCATTGGAAAGGTAATCATTTACTGAATATGATATCCTATTTGTATGCATGTACAATTTCTGTATCTGAAGTTAGGAATATTGACTGTGTATGTTTACACCTGGGGAATGCCCACCAGACAGAATGTAATCAGTCTACATGGCTTGCTGTGAGGAACAGCCATTAGAGAGAACAATAGGTCTCAGAAGATGTTTATCACCCGCAGAGAAGCTTTCCTGGGGATGCTGCAAATAGACTTCGAGTTATGGCTGCAGGGTCATGTGATCAAGTCATCTGGTACTGGAATCCATCTTGGAATACCAGTGTTTTTCCACTGACTGGCGTGGGAACTAAATTTGGAAGCAAAGGGTTCCCACCATATGCAAAAGCTATTTAAGGGGAGTGACCTCAATGTGGTTCATTCTTCACTGAACCCCTTCCTCAGATGACTGCTGAAAACATCTAAAACAAAGACAAAGGTGGGGGGTGAGAAGGATTGAGGCCAGGTTGGAAGGGTGTCTAGCTTGTGAATGAAATATCTGAAGTTTTTAGCTGCAGGTCAGTGCAGCTGGCCTTCAAGAATCTCTGCAATCTGCCTAAAACAACATTTAGGGTGAGGAATTACTACTTGTAACCAGTTTCTTTAGTATCTAAGCTTAGATTGCGTGTTTGTTTTTATTTGCTAAGTAATCTGCTTTGATCTGTTTGCTATCCCTTATGGTCACTTAAAATCTATCTTTTGTAGTTAATAAACTTGTTTTTGTTTTCTCTAAAACCAGTTTCTAGAATTCATAACTGGTGGGGGGCTGGGAGAAAAGCTGCGCATATCTTCCTCCACATTGAAGGAGGGGGCAAATTTCAGTGAGCTTATGTTGTACAGTTCTCTGTGCAGTGCAAGACGATATAATTTTGAGTTTGCACTCCAGAGGGTGGTTTGCACTTGAGTATCTGGGCAGTTCCTTAGCTGAAGCCTTCTCATGCAGGGGCTAGTCAGAAAGCCTGTTGCATGTTACAACAGCTGGGTGTGTACCTACCTGTGTGTGTGCTGGTAAAGTGCAGTCTGAAGCCTGAGGGCTTGGCTGGCTTGCCTCAGCAATACAGTGTGAAGGCAGCCCAGGCTGGTGGGACAGGTAGGCTCAGTAGTACCCCAGTTTCAAGTGGCACCCCAGGGGAACCTATCACAACAGGTCATACAAGGATACAGCATCTGCCTCACTTATTGCCAAAGCTAACAAAATGTCCTTTTATATATACTCACCCTTCAATATGATCAATATTAACAAAGAAAAGTAAAATAGCCATTTGATCAACATGGCTAATATCTGTGGTTGCATCTGCAATGACAGTAAAAAACACAACCAAACTTAGCTTCTTTGCAACTATTAAGTATGCGCCTCCTGAATAAAAGACTTATATAACTGTCTTGTTCAAGTATTTGATTCTCTTGGTATCACTGATATGTTGGGTAAAAGTTATATTATGTCTGGGAATTAACTTACTTATGCTCAAATAAATACCACAGTTGTTGCTCTCCAGCACTTCATGGTGGCTGTAGAAGGGGACCTAAACTAGCTGAAGTTTTGACTGTCAAGCAATATTTTTAGTACTAATTGCTATTTCTTAATATTTTCAGTTGTTTCAAAACATGCATTTATACTATGACCCTTCGCAAACTGTAGAGCTGCTACGTGTGACTCCACATGTTTGCCCTTCCCATGAACAGACATGGATTTTTAGCATAATCTGAAAGATAGGCATGCAAAGCCACTTGATATGCAAATCTTCATGCGGTGCATTTTTCGTTCTGTAAAATAAAGATGAAAAATGGAGGTTTGTAGGAAAAAAGGGAACTGTCCATTTGGCCAGTCACTTTCAGTGGCCTGCAAGGATCAATCTGTACAAGTATATACAGTTGCTCAGGTGATAAAACTGAATCTTGAAAGTGACTTTCATTAGATGGGAAAGCCAAACCTGTTTCATCAGGAAGACAGCTTTGATCTGCGTCATTGCTGACCTGCTTATCTACAAGGCCTTTGGTTATTTCCCTTTTCAAGTTCCTCTACTGGTCTTGGGAAACAAGCTACATTTCCCAACAGCAGCCCTTTCAGCACTGGAGCATGCCCAGTGGCTGTGACCCCTCCAGGGTGGAGTACAAAACTTCTATTACTACCAGCCTCTGCTGGGCATGCTCAACTGCTGTGGGATTTTGCAAAGGCATTACAGGACAAGTTGGTGTGGGTTCCCTGGGGTTACGGTTACCAACTTTCTAATTGCAGAAAACTGAACACCCCTGCCCCAACCCTTCCCAGAGGCCCCGCCCCTGCTCCTTCTCTGAGTCCCCACCCCCACTCCCTCCATCTCCTCTCCCTCCATTGCTTTCTCTCCCCCACCATTTTCACTGGGCTGGAGGTTGGGGTGCAGGGGGAGGGTGAGGGCTCTGGCTGATGATGCAGGCTCTGGGGTGGGGCCAGGGATGAGGGGTTTGGGGTGCAGGAGGGGGCTCCGGGTTGGGGCTGAGGGGTTTAGAGTGTGGGAGAGGGTGCGGGGTGTGGGCTCGGGGAGGGAGTTTGGGTGCGGGAGGGGGTTCCGAGCTGGGGCAGGGGATTGGGGCATACCAGAGGGTTTGGGTGTGGGCTCTGGGTGGCGCTGACTTCAGGTGGCTCCTGGGAAGCGGCGTGATATTCCTCTGGCTCCTAGGTGGAGGGGTGGCCAGGGGGCTCCACACACTGCCCCCGCCCGCAGGCACAGCCCCTGCAGTTCCCATTGGCGGCAGTTCCTGGCCAATGGGAGTTGCAGAGCCGATGTTCATGATGATGCCCGCAGGTGAGGGCAGTGTGCAGAGCCTCTGTGGCTGCCCCTCTGCCTAGGAGCTGGAGGGATATGCTGGCTGCTTCCTGGGATCCAGGCAGAGCCAGGCATGGAGCCTGCCTGCCCCGCTTGGGCTGCCTGCCCCGCTTGTGCTGCGGCCAACTGGACTTTTAGTGGCCCGGTCAGCTGTGCTGATTATAGCTGCCAGGGTCCCTTTTCGACCAGGTATTGCGGTCAAAAACTGGTTGCCTGGCAACCCTATCTGGGGCCCCTATAAATAAGGGGGCTGATAGCCATTTTAGACAAATGAATCCCATGCAATGACATCAGCTCTGAGGCAGCGAGGGGGTCCCTTGCCATGGTGACTAACTCAGTTACTTGTGAAGGTGGGGTCCCAGAATTGAGTGGTGGTGGTAGCATTGGAGGCAGGGGCAGTGGCAGAGCAATAGTTTAGACAAGTGCTCAGGAGCCCATGCACTTGGAGGGCCCCTGCAGGCTCAGGGCTGCTTGGCCACACAATACATGCCCAGCGAAAGCTGCTGCCATTGTTTGTGGTCTGCTGGAACTTCTAGGAAGAGCAATGCGCTGGTTCCCACTGCCCGCTGAATAGGCCTCCAAAATGGTGGCTCTCCCATGAATTCTGATTAGTGGGACCGCCAAATGGGAGAGCCGCCTCTTCCATTGCCTGGGCAAATTCAGATGTGGGCAGCAGGACCAGCCATGCTGCTCTCCATAGAGGTTCTGACTCTAGCTCTGGTGGCAGCAGCAGTGGTGCAGTGCCTGGATTGGGGGGAGCAGACGTCACGGCTAGAGCCCTGCAAATCTGCAGATATCCTCGACCATGTTTGCAGATCGCGGATCAGATGCAGATACAAATTTTGTATCCACACAGGGCTCTAGTCACGGCATGGAGCTGGGTATTGGGGGATGGGGAGCAGAGCAGGGGTGCAGAGGGAGGATCAAGTGTAGGGGTGGGGGAAGCGTGAGTTGCTTTGAATGTGATAGTATGTTAAGGCCCACTATAAAAACCTGCACTGGGGCGCATCTTTCTGTTCCTCTGTCATTGGCAGATGCCCAGTCAGCATTTGCTGACCTTGCTGACTGTTGAAATTTGCTCCTGCTTTTTCCCTTGTGTTTGCCTGCACCAGTCCTTTGTGTTATCGCTTAATGGGAGAAGAGACCTCTGTCTGTGCCCCATATGACCGAAGCCATGAATGGTGGGGAAGGTTAAGCTTTAGAAAAACCTCCTGCCTTTTCTATATCTCCTTAAAGGTTGAAGGACTTTGTTTTTTTTTTGGGGGGGGGCAGTCTGCTAGTCACAAAATTATGCTTAAAAACATATGAATGAGGTATCTGCTAACTGTGTTTTGGGGTATATGCCATCAAACTGGAAACTCTCCAACTTGCAGAGAGCTCGGTTCTACACAGCAGTTTTGTAGCCAAACGACACATGTTGTTTAGGTGGAAGAGCAGAGGGCCTCCAAGGATAGGAGCTTGACACAGTGACTTGGCTGACCTGGCAGATACAGAATGGGTAATGTTTCTCAGAAGAGGGAAAACCTGAATAGATTAGGTCTGACATTTTAGAAATCTTTGATAATTTCTGGCAGATGTGGCTGTCCTTTCCCCCTCCCTGCCCTCTTCCTTCCTTTTCTTTCCCTCCCTTCCCTCCCCATGCCTGTCCTTTTTTAAAAACAATTTCCCCTTATTTTTGGGAGGGGAAAATTTTTAAATACCCCCTCCCCCCAGATCTATTAAAAATAGAGAGAACATCAGATTGAAATAAAAGATGGGGTTTGCATACCATACCTCATCTGGACAGTCTGCTAAGCCCACTGAGGTAGGCTCCTCTTAGTTTAGTTAGAGGGTGGGAAATCCTTGAAATCAAATCCTCCTCTGACTATCCCATGGTCAGCCTGACCCAACTTCACCCTGCTGTGTCCAGAGATTTCCTTTTGCTTCCTCCTGGATCCATTGATTAAATCTCTTGATCCAGGGTAGCTTCCAGGTATTGGAGTTCATTATATCCAAGACATCTGAAGAAAAGTACACAATACCTACTAGGGCTGGTAAGTCTTTGTATTCCCCTACACTCCAGAGGACTGTCAAGGGTGGGGATATTAAATAGCTGCCTTAAAATGCTTCAGTATTGGCTCAAGTAGTGTATTTTACAGATCATTTTGCCTGCCTGGGTCTAACTCATTTAGGCCTCCAAATATGTCCCATCCCCCTCACCCCTTTTTAAATGAAATACAGATTCCATCCCTTTGGTCAGAGTACTATTGAATGTGACACTGGAGCACCATAGATTATTTTGCCAGTACTGTGAAAGCTGTAATGGCACTAAGGGCTGCTTTGCCTCAGAGCTTGTACCAGTGTGGATACCCTGGTGTCTGGACACTGATGCCTGTAATCAGAACAAATCCCCAGTGTAGGCAAGTCTTTAGTCAGCAGACAATCTATACATACTTACTTCAAGGGTAATATTTTTTTCACATTCTAGAGCCAGTCTGCTTCTGTCTATTTTGCACAAATACTCCCCCCTCTGGCTTGACCTTCAATAGTCTCTGCCTTATTTCTTGGAGGGGAGAGGAATTTATTGTTTGCAGTGCACAGCCTCTCAATTAACTGATCTGATTAAGTTGCAAAGTCCTTTGGTTAGTACTTGAATAATCATATGTGCAGGATTAACATTCTGTGGAGCTGTTCCACAATTTTGTTTTTTTTTGCCTACCAAAGCTACACTTTAAAGGCTAATACTAGCCTTGTGCATTCAAACATGCCAAATGAATGCACAGATGGAGAAAACCTGTTTTTTTTTTTTTTTTTCTGGGCTTCAAAGTGGGTGTCCCCACAGTACAGATGTGTGAGAGCAGCAGAGGAGACATTTGCATACTCATTTCCAGTTTTTCTTCTCATGTTCTGCTTTTTGGTTAATATTAAAGGATCCAGTTCTTTTCCAGCTCTGCTGGGCTTCTGCTGTAAATAAGTGGGTAGAAGGCACAAGAGGTGAACTAAAAAGTTTCAGAGAAATGTAACACTCTTAAATGACTGAAATGTGCTTTTAAATTGCATCTAACCTATTCTGCTTTTCAAGTAGCTTTTTTTTTTTTTTTAAAGGGATGCTCAGATAGTTCATCCTAATTTTAATCTATTGTAAAACAGTTACAATCGGGTGGGGGATACCTCCTCTACATTCTACATCTTTCCATTAAAAATATTCTTCACTGTCAGGGAAGTACAACACTGACTATAATGTACGACCCACAGTTTCACTAACAATCCCTTTCCTCAGAATGCAGCTGACCTTGTTACAACGTTGAGGGGATGATGTAAAAATTAAGGACCCTCATTTAAAAATTTGGCAGAATTGAAATGCAAGAAGAAAACCCACTTCCTGTCTCTTCTTAGGGGAGCACAGAAAATAATCTCCTATACAGATCTGAGTAGACACAGCTTATAGTTTCTCTTTATTTTTCTGTGATGTTTAAAGGGCTTCCCAGCAGCTAAAATGGCCTGGTTTCCACAGTGAAGTGAGAAGTTTGGAGCTGTCCTTGACCCACTCTCGAAATTTACCCTCTTTCCTCGGGCAACAACTTAGGCACTTTTTTGGGGGGGTACAGGGGTGAGGCGATGCCCACTCTCTTATCTGCCTCCCATCTTCTCCAATGTGGTTGTGTGTGCGGGGTAGCACTTTAATTTTTTCCCCTTTGCTTTATGTGTGTGCTTAAGAGGGATAATGGGGAGAAAATGGGATTGGTTCTTGTCCTGGTGTGTGCCTGCATCCTTACCTATTAATCCAGGATTTGGGCATCTACACACACCTCACCTATTGGCCTAGAGTGTGTGTATTATGTGGGAGTATAGCTGGTCTGCTGTCTTGCGGAATTGGGTGTCCTGGTCCCTTCTCCTTCCCACTCAGTTAATCAATCTAGAGGTGAGTGCTCTTTGGAATGGCCATGATGCTGCCTACCCTATGATGACACTTGCTGACAAATGTCATTCTGGTATTTAGGTTGCCCCGGGGATGCCATTTCCTACTGTGATGTCTGAGAAGGGAGCCCTCTGTAATGGGGCTTCTGGGATAACTAAACAATAGTTAAATACAGACCCATTCTTGGGCACCTGTTGGCCCTGAAAAAGTGAGGGCATCCATATTTTAACCACTGTTTCTCCTCCTCAGTCTATCTCTGAGAAATGGCAGATATGATAAATAGAAAAATCAACATTTTCTTCACCCTTTTTAAATCATAAAATTGATGGTTACTCATAACACAGTAAAACACTTATAACTGGAAGAAATCAGAGGCTGGCTGGGCTTCAAGGAACTGTGTCTTCATTGACATTGAGTGTAATGCATGTTCACAGGCATGTGAGTTGTTTTGTACCAACTACTACAAATTCTGACCCTCTTGGTGAAACAGGAACATTCTAAGGTATTGACAGGCATCACTGGGGTTTAGATAAATGTTTCTGTGCCAATGAATATAAAACCTTCATGTCCTGAGAGTTGCTAAGGAGTACCAACTCCTGATGAGGCCAACAGGAAGTCATTTGGGTAACCTTCTGTGCAGACCACCTCTGATTGAAGACTTGGGCTAAGATTTGTACCATATAGAGTAGCATAGGTTGTTTCACTGAGAAACTTTGGGAATTAATCCACTTCCAGAGAGAGCTGAGTGCTTACTCTTTTCAGGAGTAGGCCTTTAGTTTTGGTGACCAAGGAGAAGGCCAGGAACTGGCTAAATGTGTTGCTGATGTGGAACCTGTCAGAATAAAAACTTGTTTTGTAGTTTGAAAATCTTTTCTTTCCCTCTTGTGATTAGAGGAGGACAGTATTCTTTTTCTGTATGGTACACAAACAAACATTAATGGTGACTCGCTGGTTAAACAAAAGTAAAAGTACTACTGCTCTAAATGCGAGTGTATTTGGGACCTACATACTTTTATAAGGATAGTTTTAAGGAGTCTTGGTTTAAAAAAGAAAAAGTTGGGAATTGATTTTGAGATCTAAAGAAACTTTATTTTTATAAATGCAAGCAAATCAATTCTATTGATTTTTGGGCCAGACCTTTGACTGGTATAAATTAGAATAGCTCCATTGACTTCAGTGGAATTATGCCGACATATTAGCTGATGATCTGGTCCTATTTTTAATCTTGTGGTAGAACAATAGTGGATTCATTTCAGTGGTTGTTATAGTTATGAAGAAATATGGAAGGGTCATAATGTGTTAGAGATGTGAAAAACATGTAGGTTTGTATTTGCACAATAAGGTTGTTTTTGTGTCTTAACACGATACTTGAAGTAAATGACCTCAAAATTTACTTAGAAGAAATTGAAGTTGGTGAATTAATTTAAAAAAAGGTAGTGGAGGTGCTAATAGGGATGAGGGTGTCACTTCATATATGAACATTTTAAATAATACAAGAATCTGTGGGAGTACCTGTAGGAAAGCAGTGAGTAGGAGAAGAAAAGTGGGTCTATGTGAATGATAGCAATTTCAATCTTTCTTCCCCATTATGAAGCTCTTCAGAAGTGGTGAATTAGCAGCACATCACTTTTTAAGATTACAAGCTTTCCCACAGTGCTCTCTGCATGCTTTTAAATTTTTTTTCACACTCCTAAAAGGACCATGATATGATTTAAAATGTCAATATAAAAACCTAAAAAGTATTGTGATGCCTTAAAGGTTGATGTGATTCATTTGGGTAGATCCAGTCAATTGAAAACCATTCTGAAGTTCACTGCCTCAATAATAATAATAAAAAAAATTACACTCCTACAATATTAATCCTCCATTGTGCTCTTAATTTAACCATCAGGAAGGAGATAGCCGTTGACTGAAAATGTATTGTCTTTGCATACAAACAAGCATGATAGTTGAAGTGACATCAGGATAATACATTCAAAAAAATCTAATGAACTCTCATGTTAGCACTCATTTTTGTAAATCAACTGCAGTGCGTTTGCCTAATGGAGATGTGGAGTTGTGTGCAGGTTGAGTCCAATTTTAATAACAGAAGGCTAAAATATGAATGTCAATATTTTTTCCTCTCCGAATGTGTCGTTAACCGCCTACTTGAATTCCATCTTCAAAATGCAAAGGGGATTGGAAGAAGAAATGTGAACAAATGGAATACATTTTTATTTACGATGAGTCAGAACTAAAGGGTATTGCTGTAAGGCAACTGTGCAATACAGCGTATATAACACAGCAAACTGCCTGTTTATACCTATCCTCACTTTTTAAAAAATGACCGTGTCTCAGTCTGTAGTCTGAGGAATCATCTGTTACATTTATTGACAGGTTTGGGAACCAAAAGTCAAGCTTAAATTATAATGATTAAAAACTTACTTCCAATGACATTACAGCTTTCTAGGCATATTAATAAACTTGATCAGGCTGTCCCGTGCTGACCATGCTGTCCAGACAGCTTGTTCACGATTGGACACACATTCATTTGTATACTTGTGCATTGTGGCATAAAGAGGGAGGTAAAGAAAGCTGTACCATTGGTAAAGAATTATTTAGCATTCCTTTGATTCATTTGGTCTTTAGGAGATGGTTGGTGTCAAGACTGAATCCCCACTGTGTCACTCCAAGTGCAGAAAGTGGGGTTCCGCAAGGATTCTAAAAATTAATACTTGCCACTCCAAGCTCGTATTAAACTCCCAAGGTTACAGCTTTTCTCTGACCTTCGCTTGGTAAATGCTGCCACCACCCAAATGCAAACAACAACAACAACAACAACAACAAAAACCCTTGGATGCAGGAAAGAGCACTTGGGAATTCCTCCCTGTGGGGTACCCTCCAGCCCTTTCTCCCCCCCCCCCCCCCCAGGGAAGAGCTGAGAAATAAAACAAAGGAAATTAGCTGTTGCCCCCAGCTAATCAAACAGCATACGCACATACCTATTAGGACACCAAAAATCCAATCCTGTTCTTAAAAAAGGTACATTTTATTAAAAACAAAAAGAAAGAAAATACATCTGGGTCTTAGGCTTTTTGCTGGATTTTAAAAGAAACAATTACAAAAATTAAGCACCCAAAATAGCTTTCTTGGGGGTTCAGCTTAAAGGTTACAAGGAAACAAAAGCATAAGGGGTTAGCACAGAGGAGATCCACAAGTCAAAATAAGAAATAAACCTGATAACGTCTAACTAAATTATTTTTTCTAGGTATGGAAGATTACTTTTTCATACCTGGTTCAAACCTTACACAGCATTCCTGCTTATAGCATTCCTGTTCCATGTCCCTGCAGCCCCGAGAACAACAGATAAAGGGAAAGTTTTCCCCCCCGCTCCCCCACACCCAATTTTAAAAAGTTCCACCTTCCCATTGGCTCTTTTGGTCAGGTGCCCACTTCTTTTCTTTTACCTGTGGGCTTGTTAACCCTTTACAGGTAAAGCAAGCAGAGTACAGACCAAGAGGGATTTTACAGCTAACTGGCTGTCTGGGGGTCCATCAAAGGGAGCTACTCTGTCCCTGCCCTTCATGTATCAGCTGTTGGTATTAGCAGTGGAATATTAAGCAGTGGTAACTGTGCCTCGGTATGTTGGAACGAGATTGCTTATTTCATTAAAACCTTAATTTGTTTTTTATGGGGAAATACCAGAGGCTGTAGCAATTATAATACTTGTAAGATTAGGAGAAAAGGTGCTTCGATGAAAACCTTGCAAATGAGATTGTCACTACACATTTAGTCATTCCTTTGTGAATCATCTTGAGTTGAATTTGCATGATTACGGCAGACCCAGAAAACCTTTTACAACAATTATCAAATGATGCCACCATATTATCTGCTGGAGATAATGCGTACATTTATCCCCAAACCTCTCACTGCTGATTCTGCCCTCTTAAATCCACATCCTTTCCCTCCATTACCCTTAAAGGTGACCTACAGTTCTCTAGAGAAAATACTGAGGGACTGCATTCTTGTAATGTACATGTCAAAAGGGCCTCTCATTTAAGCTCAGATCCTGCTACCACTGAAGTCAGTGGGAGTTTTTGCTACAGGTTTAGGACTCAATTTTGCAAGGCACACAGCACCCACAGCTTCGACTGAAGTCAATGGGAGCTACAGGAAGTGCTTAACACAGCTCAAGATCAAGCCCTCGTTTGGAAGCAGGATTGATCCCTTATACCAGGGATCGGCAACCTTTGGCACGCAACCAGCCAGGGTAGGCACCCTGGCGAGCTGGGCCTGTTTATCTGCTGCGTCCCCAGGTTCGGCTGAACCGCGGCCCGTGGGAGCCGCGATCGGCCGAACCTGTGGACGCGGCAGGTAAACAAACCGGCCCAGTCCACCAGGGGGCTTACCCTGGCGGGCCGTGTGACAAAGGTTGCCGATCCCTGCCTTATACCTTGCATAGAAAAATGTGAACCACTGGATAATTGGAGGTCAGAGACCTGAATATAGTTCTCTACATCTCACCGGGTACCTCTTAAAAAAATCACAAACCAAAATCCACTCTGACCTATCAGAGTGCCTTCTGAAGATATTGATGTGGAAAGCTGAATCTTGAGCTGTATTTACTAAGGGAGTCTCCGCCTTGCAATTAATATTGTTAGAGAAAAGTAATTTTGCAGTCGATAGAGAATTTATTGAGACTTGCTCAAGGAAAATTGCTCTAAGAAAATCTGAAATTGCACTGTAGGCCTTTTCTTTGTGGGGGTGAAAGGGTGTTGAGGGAAATCAGTAAAGTTCCATGGCACAATGTAATTTTTCTTTCAGCTTGTGAAAGTGGTTAGCAGCTGCTCATTGCCCTTAGCAGTTTGTTTTTAATTGACAAGGTTTCCATCCCAAGAGCTTTGAGTTGCACACTGATGTCTCACTAGGCTAGACTGGATATGTGTAGTTAGGCTTGGAAGGGTTAGATTTTTATCAGTGAATGTTGATAAATGTTGATTTCATCATACAAACATAAATGGACAAAAATATTTCCATGGATGATGATAGAAATGTATAGGAAGGCAAAGTAAGAAAAAT
The DNA here is from genome assembly GCF_011386835.1 of Chrysemys picta bellii. Taxonomy (NCBI): domain Eukaryota; kingdom Metazoa; phylum Chordata; order Testudines; family Emydidae; genus Chrysemys; species Chrysemys picta. The sequence continues at coordinate 75,592,576 of NC_088791.1, forward strand.
GCTGCTTGGAGTTTGATTTTAAAACTGCAACCAAAGCCTCAGATATTCCGAGGTAAGTATTAAAGTGTTATGTAAGAGACACTGTTGTTTCTGAAACATAAATTATTAAAGCAGCTATAGGCCTCAATAATACTCGTATAATAAAGGACTACTGAATTACCATTGTTGGAGAGAAATAAAACATTTAAGTGAAAGAACACACATTTTGAAACAAGCTGAATAATCACAACTTGATTTACTCTTGCCTTATTTCAAAGGTATTTCATAGTCACACACATTGCATTTTTTTTCTTTTTGTAACACATACTGCCGGAGGGGAAAAATGCAGAAAATATGCAAAGACCAGTTTCAAAGGTGGTGGTATTGGACTAGATTGTCTTTTCTGTGCATAGATGTAACTTCAGGGTGTACCTTTTTTTCCCCCTTGCATATATAGGGCTGTCGTCTGAAGTTTTAATGTGGTTCATAGTTCAAAGCAGCTATTGTACTCAACTGATTTGATGCCTAGGATTTGACACCTCTAACAGAATATTGAAAGTATCCTAGCAGTATGTTTGCAGTGATGACTAAAATGCATTTGATATCTTTTACAACAATTTATATACAGTTGAAGCATATTTTTGAAAATAACATTGCTGATAAATTTGTGGTGGCTGAACTAAAAAATAAGAAGGACTTCAAAATGAAATACTACAGAAACTTGGATTTCAAAGAAAACTTTGTTGTATGTTTCTTCAAAAATGTTGGTGTTTTAACAAATCAGGGCAACCCAGGATCTACCCCAGCCCTTCCTCGAGGCCCTGCCCCTTCCCCAAAGCCCCGCCCCACTCACTCCATCCCCCTCCCTCTCCGTCACTCTCTGTCCCACACCCTCATTCACTTTCACTGGGCTGGGCTAGGGGTTCGGGAGGGGATGTGGGCTCTGGGCTGGAGCTGAGAGGTTCGCAATGTGGAAGGGGGCTCTGGGTTGAGCCTGGGGCAGGGGGTTGGGGTGCAGGAGGGGGTGAGGGGTGCAAGTTCTGGGAGGGAGTTTGGGTGCAGGAGGGGGCTCCGGGCTGGGGCACAGTGTTGGGGTGCAGGAGGGGGTATGGGGTGCTGGCTGTGGGAAGGGGCTCAGAGCTGGTTTGGGGTGCTGGCTCTGGGAGGAGGCTCAGGGCTGGGGCTTGGAGTGCGGCCTCCCGCTGGGCAGCACTTACCTCTGGTGGCTCCCGGTTGGCGGTGCAGCATGGCTGCCGCTAAGGCAGGCTCCCTGCCTAACCCAGCCCCACGCTGCCCCCCGAAGGGGCCAACTTGCCCCTGTGGGGTGGGAGGGTGGGCGGCACATGACTCCGCATGTTGTCCCTCTCTGCAAGCACCACCCCTGCAGCTCCCATTGGCCACAGCTCCCCATTCCCAGCCACTGGGAGCTGCAGGGGCGGTGCTTGCATGCAGGAGCAGCACGCAGAGGGAGACCCCGTCCTCCCGACCCCAGGGCTGTGCTGGCCACTTCCGGGAGCGGCATGGCGTCATGGCAGGCAGGGAGCCTGTCTTAGTGGCAGCCCCACCATGCTGCCGGAGATCACGATCGACTGGAAGATCCCCTAGGATCAACCAGATGATCGTGGTCGACTGGTGACCACTGTGTTAACCTATGTTCCTACATGCAAGTTTTAACCAGCTTTTAATCCTTTGTTTCCCCCCTCTACTCTCTGTGGGTAAAATGCCACAGTGTGGGTAAAAGGCCAATCCATGCTACTTTATAAACCTAAGCAGGAGTGGGTTTTGCATTGTTTAGCTTCAGAAACTACTTGTTATCCTTTTCTAAGAAACTGTGCCTCTGTACTCTCCAAGGAGGCAAAAATGTGGATAAGAGAGCATGTGCGCTGGCTGAAAACTCCAGTCTTCCCTCAGCGCAATGCCCTAGGACAGGGGTCTCAAACTCAAATGACCATGAGGGCCACATGAGGACTACTACATTGGCTGATGTGGGCTGCTATGAGTACAGGAGAGTGGGGGAAGGAAAATTCAATTCTGTTGTGAAAGTAAAGGATGGTTGTGATATTACCTGAAGAAAATGTTTGAATGATGTTAACAAATTAGGACTTGTCAAGCGATTTTAAAAAAATTAATCGCAATTAATTGCATGATTAATTGCACTGTTAAACAGTAATAGAATACCATTTATTTAAACATTTTTGGATGTTTTGCACATTTTCAAATATATTGATTTCAATTACCACACAGAATACAAAGTGTACAGTGCTCACTTTATATTTATTTTTATTACAATTATTTGCACTGTAAAAAACCCAAAATCAATAGTATTTTTCAATTCTACTAATACAAGTATTGTCGTGCAGTCTCTTTATCACGAAAGTTGAACTTACAAATGCAGAATTATGTACCAAAAAAAACCTGCATTAAAAAAATCTAAAAATTTTAGAGCCTGCAGGTCCACTCAGTCCTACTTCTTGTTCAGCCAATCTCCCAGACAAACAAGTTTGTTTACATTTATAAGAGATAGTGCTGCCTGCTTTTTATTTACAATGTCACCAGAACATGAGAACAGGCATTTGCATAGCACTTTTGTAGTCAGCACTGCAAGATATTTACGTGCCAGATACGCTAAACATTTGTATGCCTCTTCATGCTTCAACCACCATTCCAGGGGACATGCATCCATGTGGATGACAGGTTCTGCTTTATAACAATCCAAGGTAGTGCAGACCGACTCATGTTAATTTTCATTATCTGAGTCTGATGACACCAGTCAGATTGGCTGAACAAAAAGTGGGACTGAGTGGACTTGTAGGCACTGAAGTTTTACATTGTTTTGTTTTTGAGTGCAGTTATGTAACCCAAAAAAGTCTACATTTGTAAGTTGAAATTTCACAACAAAGAGATTGCACTACATTACTTGTATGAGGTGAATTGAAAAATACTATTTCTTTTATCATTTTTACAGTGCAAATATTTGTAATAAAAATAATATACACTTTGATTTGAATTACAACACAGAATGCAATTTATATGAAAATGTAGAAAAACATCCAAAATATTTAATACATTTCAATTGGTATTCTATTGTTTTAACAGTGCGATTAAAACGGCAATTAATCACGATTAATTTTTTTTTTTTTGAGTCAATCGCATGACTTAACTACAATTAATTGACAGCCTTATAACAAATGAATAGAAGTGTAGCCAGGGAGAGGCTAAGTTCTCACCTGAGGTCTTACGTAGCATCTTGGATGGGACTATACTCAAGGTGGCCATTTCTTCCCGTCACTGCGGCTACACTATATTTTTAGCACACTAGTTCAGTCAGAGCTAGTGCAGGTATGTCTCCTTAAGCTGAAACTGATCCCTCCAGCTCGAAGTGTAGACATACCCACTGTCTGTGTTGCTCCCTCTTGAAGTTTTATTTCCACTGTGAAATTCGTGTGGCTGTATAATGTACTAATAGCCAAGACTGGGATCCCAATATGTAATTAATATGTAAATCTCATAACCTTGATAGTGATTTAGAACTAATATAAAAAAACTGTATAGCTGGATCTCAGTTTGATTTTCAGTCTTTTCTAATGTGGTGGCTAGTGTGAATGTTACCTGTGCTGGATGGAAAATCAGATCTGCACAACTGTTGGTGACTGTCTCTCTACCTTCTGGCGCTGAGATGGGGAATCCTAACTTAGGATCAGAAAGTCAAGCTTGCTTCTTTTTGTATGCATTGTCACCAGTAATAAAGATCATGCAGGACAAATTATGTACTTGGTTACATGTGTGTGAGCCTGTTGCCTTCAGCATGACTGGTATTTGGGACTTAGTGATGCACAAGAAGCAATAGACTCTGTCTGTGTCATAGCTCTATTGGCTGTGCAGAGGAGTTAAAAAGCAGGAAAATCATTCTTCAGTCCAAGTGAATAGCTAGAACTCTGTATACACACAGGGAACTGATCTATTGAGTATGAAGCTATCACTTTTTGCAGAGTGGCATTTTTGCGCTTCAGAATGAATAGACTTGGGAAGCCCTTCATCTTAATTAAATCTTTCTTTCCCACAGTGAAAGAGGTAGTTCCGACCATCCTATTGCGATCTTGTTTAATATTTGATAATGGAGAAATTCTATTTAGAGCATGTAATTGAGACAGATTTGTGGATAAACAAATTCCAAGACATTTCTGTGCATTTCCTTCCACTTAAATCGCCAATTGTTTCTGCTATTTTGAATATTTTCAGCACATTATAACTGAGGTTTTACGTTTTATCAGCACATACCTGAAACCTGGACCACTTTCTCAATTTAATACATACTCTCCAGCATTAGGAAGTAACTTTTAAAAAAGTACTATGTAATAGACTATCAACTTTATAAATTAGCTTCCAATTGACCGATAGGTACACCTCTAATCCTACTGTCAATATGGATGAGATGAGTATACTACTGAAACACATAAAAGGATGAGGGCATTCCTGCAGAGACCGTGTTCCCAGTTTAGTTAAAGGCAATATTAGTTACCACTTATAACTTAGTATTCTTGACATACAGTAGTAGTGTTCTCCATTATATATGCTTCCAATTCCAACAACTTCAGCAAAATGGTTAATTGATGTGTCTGTACTCACAAAACTGTATTCTGTTTGAATTGTGTGTGTCTGATAAACACACTTTCTGACACTTTTCCACTTTGGGAACATTCATAGTTTGTTATGCTAATAACATAATATTGAATTGAAATTGCATCTGTAATATGCCAATGGGTAATCTGTATAGTTTAACATGGAGAGCTAAAAAAGCTTTCTTTTGGTATCTGGAAAAACTCTGTCTCTTGAAATGAGACCTTGACATTCGAGAATTTTAATAACTTTTAAGGGTCTTTCACTCAGAGATGCATGAATCAATCTTTATAATCATGCAGATTTCATCAGGAAAAGATATTACTCTTCTTGGATACTGAAAGCTATTCACAGTCCTTGAGCAATGAGATGTAATCACTCTGCCCTAAACAACACTGGGGTGGGGGCTGCCTCGATTATCATGAGGTCTAACAATAGATACCAGCTAAGGAAAATAATAGTTCCCCACTTGCTTCTAAGTACTCTCAAGAAGACTAACTAGAATGCGTTTTGGCTAATAATTTAACTTTAATGCATTTCCTGAAACCAGTCTCAGAATTGTTGAACTCCTGCACTCAGGGGATAAGCATTTGTGACCTAAAGAAGGAGTGCGTGTGGAGGGGTGGGGTGGGAGAAGATGAAACTAGCAGATAAAAAAGAGCTTCAAGACCACAGGAATACCCTGTCCCACAGGGTAGATCATAGGAAATGTTCCTTTCCTCCTCCCCTTTCTTGACTACACAAGAGAAGCTAGGTTCAGAGAGAAATCTCTATCCTGTGAGAGGGCAATGACGTGTGCCTAAGAGTGGTAGTATGCACTGTAACCGAGTCAATTGTGCCCTTCCAGAATAAGACTGGAACCAGGGAAAGGAGTACTTGAAACTACCCCTGTGTGCTTCCCTCACAGATATTCTGGTGCAGGGGATGGTTGCCTCCCATAGAAGAGGCAGTAGGTGTAGTCCACAAACACTTTGCCTCCCCCGAGAGCCATGCATATCTTGAGGAATCCATTAGAAACTAGGGCCTAGCTGCTAGCTGCCTCTGAAACTCTGAACTGTATGTTGAGTAATTGTGGCATGAGGTGTGGGGGTAGGAGTGGTGAAATCATCCTAAAAATGAGGGTGGGCATGGCCCCCTGACTCCCTCCTCTCCCTTCTCCCCTCCATTTTGGCGCCCCTGGTGTGAGGGTAGAAATGATTTTTAGTTTTGATTTTAAAGCTGCTGATAGCTTTTCGGGAGAGCTTGCTAAGTACTGGGGAGGGTAACAATTATCATCCTACGAGGTCCATCACTCTCCATATGTGAATTCTTGATTCTAGTGAGGAATCACCTTAGAAGTATGGAGGAAGTGGGTAAGGAAGGAGAGAGACCATGCCATAGAAGCTCCTAACCCTTTTATTAATGGGGAATCAGCTCTCTCCTTCCCTCCCATGTCTATGGTATATCTCGCAGAATCTCTTCATAGCTCTCTTGACAGGAATTCTAATGTTCAGTATTGTTTTAATTTGATTTCTGTGCTCTAACATCAAACTTGTATTTTGGTTGATCTAATTTGAATTGGATCAGTGTCTTGTATTTGGGGAAAATATGGCTTGGTATTTTTGAGTCTGGCTTTCCTTGCAAAACCTTTAATAGCAAAGTTAACCACTTGCTGAGCTTTGCATTGATGAGCAATCCAAATTCTTGTCATTGTATTGCATTGCTACCATATTACACAAAAAGTGTCTGACAATGTCTAGCTGGGAATTGGCTAGAATGCTCCAATGTCTTGGTCATCCTCTTCTTCTTTTTAAGGGAAATTGTGCTTATTAAGTATAATAACATTGTCCGTAAGCAGAAATAACATGCTGTCAGGCAATAACTTAAGAAAAGTGTATAGTAGGCCATGTTCAAATTGTAGAGGAAAGGAAATTCTTGGTGAGAAATTTAGGAATGTTTCCATTTAAGACTTTCTGTAAACATTTTTAAAAGGCAAAATAATTAATGCACTTATTTGCTTCTCAAGTTATTAAATATCTTACAGTCCTTTTTTGTAAATTATCAGGTTTTATTTTTGTTGACTTTAAACCCAATAAATGTGGGATCTGGCAAAGACCTTGTATGTTTTGGATACATTACTTCGGGTTACTTTGGTTACTGTGTGTACTCCACATGGCTTGAGGCACAGTCAGGAGTTCCTATCAGACAAACCAACAAATGAGGAGATAAGGTTTGCTTAACAAATATGTAAAGTAAATGACTGTGGACTCATTTATCTGACTGCTCTTGTACATGTGCATTAAAGTACATAATGAATAGCTGCACCAGGGGTTCATGTAAGGTTTAACATTCTTAAGTTATTTTTTTCACCAAATGCATCAAAAGAATGAATAACTTTTATGTGTATAAATCAAAAGATTAGTTTGTGCGTGTAGCATAGAAGTAAAATGTCTGAATCCCCTTATGGCTAGTCCACAGATAATAGCCTACTATTTCTGGCAGATAATGGAATTAATCTTTTAGTGGTAGAGATGTGTGCTTTTTTGCTTAAAAAAACCCCAACCCTTATGTATGACCTGTGGCGTAGGGGTCATTACATTAGTACATGTGGGGGTTCTATATGGGTAGAACACACTGCATCCGTGACAGTGGCTGCCAATATGTTGATTACAATTACACTTCTACCCCGATATAACACGACCCGATATAACACGAATTCTGATATAATGCAGTAAAGCAGTGCTCTGGGGGGGCAGGGCTGCGCACTCCGGTGGATCAAAGCAAGTTTGATATAACGCAGTTTCACCTATAACGTGGTAAGATTTTTTTGGCTCCCGAGGACAGCGTTCTATCGAGGTAAAGGTATACTTAGACTTCATCAGGCAAAAGGGAGACAAAGTAACTGATTGCTTTATCAGTCATGCTTGAAATTGGGACATACCTGGAAAAGCCTGAGTCCGCTAAGGTAGAAATTATGTTTGTAGGTAAGGGAAAACATCTGGAAGATGTGGAAGGATTGTTTGCCATTTGTTATTCGCGTTATCATTTTTAGGATCTGGTTAGATTCCCAGCCACTCTTTGAATAGCAGACGGAGATAGCTAGGATGGCTGGCTCCCAGCCTCATCAATTCTTGGCAGGGGGCTATTGACAAGATGTTTCAGATGTTGACCTCACAACAGTGATCCATCTAGATTAGACTACTGCAGTGTGATATATATATTTTTTTTATAGGGCTGCATGTTAGATCCATTTGGAGACTGAAGCTGGCACAAATGCAGTGACCCACTTGCTATATGGTGTTTCCCACCATTGCTCTGGGATCTGCAGTGCTATATCTGTGTTTAAATATGGAGCCTAAGGGGTGTGTGTGATAAAGCCCTAAATAGTGTGGGACCTGCCAACCTGAGAGACCACCAGAGTCTCTATGTGCTATAGCTGTGATCAGAGGAAGTGCTCAAATTGAACTTGCATCTGTTTGAAAGAAGAGGGGGCTACTATCAGAGCTTTTGATGGGGGCCCCAGGACTTTGGAATTTACATGGTCTTCCTTCCTCCTTCCCTGGGCTGGACTAGTATTAATCTTTAAACCTTTGGGGGTATGCTGCAAAGCCCATGTATTCTCTTTTTGGGTAGGGAGGGATGTGTCCCTCTTGCTCTCTTTAAACTTGGTTTTAATCCATGGTCAGTGGGCATTTCACATGCATTTTGTTTTTAAACTAAACCATTTAAAAACAGAGAAAATTGGTTTCAAATAAAACATGCATACTGTTTCTAGTCTTATACTTGGCAATTTCTAAGCCAAATAGGTTTATTGTCTGTAAGGTAACATGCTTACTGCTCTCTATTCCCCCCTCATCCAGTCCTTCTGCCCTGAATGTCATGATACCACAAGGACATGGGGCATTATAAATATCCAAATAAGACATTCAGCGCTGCCAGCCCTTGATTTTGCAGCACCATCTGCCTCTTTTTCAGAACAGTAAATGAACAAAATCAGGAATGAGGGGTCTCATGCCATCTTAATATGACTTTCATGTAAGCGAGCACTACAGTTGCTGCAGGGAAGGTATAGCATCACATCCTAGAACCTCAATATCGAGAAGCGAAGCCACGATATGAAGAAGTCTGATAATTGACTAATCAATATTGGCAGGCTTTTTACTGAGCTAGTTGGCTTCAAAGTCTAGTGACTAATAACCTACTTCCTGACCTTGAACAGGATGGTAGACTATCTGTTTTCTTTCTAGACAGTGATTTCATTTTGATTTTTGTCTTCATTGTAGTGAACCAGGAGAAGTATGATAAACAGGAAAATCTGTTGGGGAAACATGCATAATATATTTGACTCTCTATAGCCTTTTCCTTTAGCGTTTTTCTTCTCTGTGCAGTAATTGCCCACACAGAAATAAAAAATAGCATGTTCTTCCATCCAAAAGATGCAGTTTAGAAAATAGTAAGCTTCTTTTATTGAAAAGGGTATGCTTAAAATTTCAGTAACATCAACGTTTTTAGGTTCTGATTGGTAAGATATTTAATCTGAAAATCCAGCAATTCAGATTCAGTCTATTCATTTCTTTTGGCAATGGGTACTATTTTTTTTTTGCAAGCTTGACCATATTTGGAACTCAGCTAACATAGATCTGTAGCACAGTTTTAAAAAGCGATTCCCATGGTGGTTTTACCTTTGTGCAGATTGTAAGTAACTAGGAGGTAGACTCTTTGTACAGAGCTGAGCAAGCTCTCAGCGCTTAATAATATGCCAATGAGTTGGTAAAGAAAAAGGAAACAAGCTAAAAAGGCCTTATGTAATTTGAGCTCCTTTGGAAAGGTAAGATTAAAGCAAGGTGCCACATGGAGAATAAAGCAGATCTAAAACTGTTAAAGTTGTGGCTTTTTGGGGGGGTGGGGGATTGAACTACATTGAGCATGCCCAAGTTTTAGAGGTTTGCTCAAAACTTATACACATTTACCTAAAAGTTGTCACACACATTTATAAGCTGCATATATCTTCTCTTCTAGATCCTTTCTGATTTGGTGAAGCCACAAACTAATGAACTTGAAGAGGTTGTCAGTTTAACCCTTTTTTCCCCCTTTGGTGCTTGTAGTGGCAGCGTAAAGCTCGATGCTGCATTCACATAAAACTACGTAGTGTGAAATAGGAAGCAATGAGTTTTGCTAAGTTTCAAATTCAGACTGCGTGTTGAATTCAAGGCATCGAGCTGATAATGGTCTAGCTTCTCACAACAATTTGAGCTAGACATCTTACTGTGTTCTCCCCTCTATGCTCATTTAGCTGAAATTTGTTATCCGTGTAGGTCACCCTTATGAAGACAAGGCCCCCTAGCAAACTTTGCAGTGGTAATTCTCCACTGGCGTAGCTCCACATGTGGTAGAAATGGGGCAGAAGCTGTATTATAGACAGGACTTGGGCATTTTGATCACTAAGTTGTCTAACTCTAATTTCTATGCTTTGTTGATCCATTGCACTTGGGAAAGCACTACAAGGCTTTGTAGTAGAAGGCTCTATCAGGGAAGATATGCCTACCATCTGAACCTGTGTATGTAGTGGGAGAGATTGGGTGAAATAAGGAAAGAGGTTATAAAACCGAAGCAACTGTATCTCTCAATTAAAATTGTGAGAATGAAAATTGTGAGGTTAGGTTGGGCCACCTGTAGTTACATGAGGGGTTGACAACCTGCGGCACGCGTGCCAAAGGCGGCACTCGGGCTGATTTTTAGTGGCACACTGCTGCCAGCCAGGGTCCTGGCCACCGGCCCCGCTCAGCCCGCTGCCGGCCTGGATGGATGGATGGAACCCAGGCCAGCAGCGGGCTGAGCGGGGCCGGTGGCCGGGACCCTGGCTGGCAGGGGCTGGCGGCCGGGATCCCAGACTGGCAGTGGGATGAGCCGTTCAGCCCGTTGCTGGTCTGGGGTCCTGGCCGCCGGTCCCTTGCCAGCCAGGGTCCCAGCTGCCGGCCCCGCTCCGCCCACTGCCAGCCTGGATAGATGGAACCCGGGCCGATAGCGGGCTGAGCGGGGCCAGCGGCTGGGACCCCAGACCAGCAGCCAGCCCCTTGTCAGCTGGCCCCACTTAGCCCGCTGCCGGCCTGGATGGACGGAACCTGGCCAGCAGCCGGTCTGGGGTTCCATCTGCTGCCCGCGCTGCCAGTCTGGCACGTGAAACCTTAAATGAATGAAGACTTGGCACACCACTTCTCAAAGGTTGCCGACCCCCGAGTTACATTAATGCCTGCTTACTGCAATCTCTTAGAAAGCTGTGATTCCACTCTGATCGCTCCTGGTTCTGAGGGGGCTCCTGGGGGAGGCTGGGGCAGGGGGTTGGGGCGCAGGAGGGGGTGCGAGGTGCAAGCTCTGGGAGAGAGTTTGGGTGCAGGAGGGGGCTCAGGGCTGGGACAGGGGGTAGGGGTGCAGAAACGGATGCGGGGTGCTGGCTCTGGGAGGGAGTTTGGATGTGGGAGAGGGCTCTGGGCTGGGGTAGGGGGTTGGGGTGCAGAAGGGGGTGTGGGGTGCAGGCTGCAGCCGGGAGGTGCTTACCTGGGGTTGCTCCCTGTTGGCGGCAAAGCAGGACTAATGCAGGCTCCCTGCGTGTCCTGGCCCCGCACTGCTGTCAGATGCAGCTGGCATGTCCCTGCAGCCCCTGGGTGGGGCAGGGGGCTACATGCATTGCTTGCACCCTCAAGTGCCGACCCCGCAGCTTCCATTGTCCACAGTTTCCGGCCAATGGGAGTAGCGGAGTCAGCGCTCGGGGCGGTGGCAGCGTGCGGAGACCCCCACATCCAGGGGCTGCAGGGATGTGCTAGCTGATTCTGGGAGTGGCACGGAGCCAGGGCACGTAGGGAGCCTGCCTTAGCCCCAGTGCACTGCCGGACTTTTATCGGCCTAAAATCTCACAGTTTGGCTACAGTGGCCTCTGGGAGATAGGGCCTGATTCTGGGAGACTCCCGGCGAAACTGGGAGGGTTGGCAACCCTAAGGCCAAGTGACTAATGTACACTAGAATGTATCTATATCAGTAGTACTGACTGCACATCTTGGAGAGTAGTTGCATATTTAACAGCCTTACTCTCACACACTTCTCCCTCCTCCTCCCTGGGCAGCAATCCTACTCTCCCCACATCTCACCTTCCATTTCAATCATTTGTGTCTCCTACCTTATCACGCTTGCATACTGTCCTGTTTCCCTGTCTCATGACTCCACAGTCCTGGCACATACCTCCCTCTCTCCATCTCCCACTAAAAAATGTTTACTTGGAACTACTAAGTTATATTCATAGGAATAATATTTATAATTACCCTGTGGAACCACATGACACTATTGCTGTTACCTTTGTCCATCTTCCCCTTATTGATAAACTCATTTGTTGTGTCTCTTTCCAAATAACTTTGTAAGTGCATTGGGGCAAGGACCATACATTGCTGTGCTTGTACAGCACCTGACACAGTCGGGCCCTGGTATTGAGTTGGGAGTTTTAGCTTCTGCTGCCATGCAAATAAGCTATTAATAACTCATGTATGACAAAAATGGTGGTTAACTATATACCATTTTTTAACTTAGTCGTACTATTATTCAAATGATCATTAACGATTTTGAAAAGACATAGGATGTTGAGGATTGTAAGACATGAATGGCTTGACTCTTTTTCAAAGGCTCTAACCACTTGCAGCTCCTGCTGATTTCTGTGGGATTCCTGTGTGCTTGGTAATTCTAGAAAATCAGGCCACTGGTCTTTTAACTTGAAAGTATCAGTGTTCCTCTTTCCTCCACTCTCTGGTGAATCTTTGAAACTAATTGTGCTTGGGATGAAGCTGCTCTCTCAAGGAAAAACTGTTATTTTTTTAAAAACAAACAAATGAATTCTCTTCTAAACTGATTAAGTTAAAACACTGCTTTGAGCAGAAAAGTGTTTGTTGTGTTAAAATAAATATTAATATAAAACTTACTGTTCTTTTAAATGTTCATAGCACAGTATCAAAGAATTTGACATGTATTGAAAATCAGTCACAGAAGTTGTGTGAAGAAAGGCCTTGATATAAAGGAAAACTCCATATACTCACAGTAATAGTCAAAAACATAATCCTAAACCTTATCTTGTGTTGATCTACACCTGATAGGTAACCACTGAGCACTATATGGAGCAGAAGTATGCTGCCTTTAGAATAGGTAATAAATCCAGGTGGGAAAATGCCTGAAGACACACCAGAGTTACAATAGCCAACCAAAAGTATGTGGGGGATACACTGTCAGAACAACTCCAGCATCCCAAACTGACTGATTCATGATGAAATCCAACAAACAATGGTGCTTAGAACATGTACAATTTGGCATTCAGTGTTGCTTTTTATTTCTTTTCTTAAGTTGCCCTTTATCATTTTATACTGTTTTGTGTTTAAATGTGACTCTTGGAGAGTATGGGAAGTAGGATGTAGAGAAGAGACTATGTTCTGAGTTTTATTCCTTTGCACTGGCATGTTTGTGCCTATTTAGACTATTTGTCATTAACCTTTCTGTCCCATGAAGTGGAATTTCTGATGTTAAGATATATTTTTATCAAGGCAAGTCAGTCATGTGACTCCCACTAAGATTAACAATGCTGATACAATTTAAAAGCATTACTTTTAACAATAGTGGGGCTTGTAGAGCAAGATCTCTTTGCTCCATGCTGCAGATCTAATCCAGCACTAATTCCCAGTTAAATTAGGGGATAACAGCCCTTCTGCCTTTCTTCTCCATCTCCTCCCTCCAACTAAAGAATGCAGGTGTGAAGAAAGGCCTATAGCTTACATAAAAGAAAACTCTCAATGGCATGTGTCCTTAGTAGTCATGGGATTTAAAGTGGTTGTCGTCTGAGGTAGAAAACTCTCCATCAAATCCATCATTACTGCTTCAAATACTAATATTCCCAAGGTGGTGGTAATGATTTAATTAGGAGCCTATCAATCAACTGATGCCTTTAAGCACCTCACATAGTTAAAATGTAAAAATAGATCAGTATGGGCTTTCTGAAATAAAATCTAAAATAGCTAGACCTAAGAGGAAGAGCAGGAGAGCCAGACAGCAGAGCCAAAGGGAGTAGCTGCATTGCCCTGTCTCAGGATATGGTTTTAACACCACTTCCCAGCCCAGTCCCATTTTTATGGAATAGATGGTGGGACTTTAACTATGGCCCTGATCCATGGAGATATATATATAAATTTCCCACATCACAAAAATATTTTGGCACATGAAGAAAAGAAATTCCCACCCAAACCATGCTAAAAATTATCTATGACATGGAGCTATGTCACAGTTGGGTCCCCTGACATCATTTTAGTAATTGTACTGATCCTCTGTCTGTGCCCATCTTACACGTTCCTCTGAGTCTGTATTGATGGAACTGAGAGCAAGATGGTGGGAAGCTTGAAGCTATTTAACAGGTGTGGGATGCTTTTCACAAATGGCACTGCAAACTTACCCACATTAATAAAGATCTCTACTGAGGATGAATTCTCTTGTAGCATTTTAAGAAAAATGAATCAAGACAGTCTTCGGAGGTGTATTTTTAATTCCCCCACCCTACTCCTAAGTGACTTAGTTTATTAATTTGTTTTATAGGGACTCCTATGCAGGTAACATCATAGCCCTGGAAGATATGACAATGGATATTTTAGATATGTGCTCTCATACTAAAATGACACTAATATGAGAGTAATGCTAATAATTAGGCTTTGTGTGAAATACTGTTTTGAAATTGATATGCATCCACATTCAATTACGGCAGCGCTGCTCCGGAACTCCATAACTTGATATACATCTTTTGAACTAGCAGCTACACAGGGAGCTTTTAAAAATAGCAGCGCTATCATTTCCTTAGAAAAACAAAACAAAATCTCATCCTAACCTACATAAGAAGCAGGAAGCAGATGTTACTGTAGCAGTGCATCTCAAGTAAAGAGGAGTTTCAGACTAGTTACTTTCATATTAGCATCAGTTCAAATTAGGATAAAAAATGCAGCCAGATCTGGATGATTTCTGTACTTGGAAAGGTCACCATTCTACATTTTAGTTTGCAGAGTTGTCAGGTACTTTTAAACACAAGCTGCTTGTCACACTGCTGATGAGATGGCTACACTGGTGGATCAGGTTCTGCTTTCAGTTGTACAGATGTAAAGCAGGAGTAACTTTGGAGATGCTTTGGATTTACACTCAGAGCAGACTCTGTTCTAGTATTTGTTAGTATTTCTAATGTCACAAACTGTTCACCTTTGGAAGAATCCTGTCATTCTGTAATTCCCCAAATGCCATTTTCTGGAAGGAGATCATTGACAGACGCTGATGAGCTTTTCTTGGAGTACCACTGCTAAAGGTACTAAGTCCAGGTGTTATGTCATAAGCCACTGCCATGTGCGTAAAAAGGGAAGGCAAGTATGCTTGTGCCTGTGCATTTTACTAGAACGTATCGCTGATTTGTTAAACTGAAGCAGATTTTTCAAAGCTAAATAAAGTTGATCTAAAATAACCAAATCTGAGTGTAAATTATTCTTTCTATAGTTTTCATAGAGTTGAAGGCCAGAAGGGACCATTAGATCATCTAGTCTTATCTCCTGTTTATCACATACCATTACATTTCACCCACTCACTCCTGTATTGAGCCCAATAACTTATGTTTGACTAGGGCTAACTTGTGTTTGGCTACTTTTTACTACTGGATTATTTTTTAAAATTTAGTACCAAACATAGTCTTGAATTTATAAGGTTCCTAGAAAAACTAGGTAAGACATGTTTCCTCCCTCCCAGATAGTGTATAATCTAAATAACTGATACAGTTGTCATCAGAGGAGATACATGAGCTAAAGCCCCTTTGATATAAGACCGAGGATATTGCCCCAGGAAATTGTGACAAGGTGTGGCCCCAGGATAAAGGGGAATGGGTTTCTGGGACATGTTCTGGGTCTGGAAGTGTTTGAAGAGGTGGGCCCAGCTCAGCAAGCACACACTGTCTCCCTCTCTTCCTTGAGAGTGCATAGGTAACTAAGGCCATGTGCTGAGAACCAGTCTGGTTTTTTCTTCCCCCTGCCTTCCCTTCACTTTCCCCTACAGAGAGGCTCCAGCAGCTCTCCTGGGTGTGCCCAGTGTGAAAAATATTTTATACTGGAAAGTGTTAGGCATCCTAAATACAGAGTTCCCTACCAGTTCCCCCTCTAATAGATAAAACACGGGGAGTCAGCAAAGAAGGAAAGAGCATGGGATTGATTGAATGTAAACAGAAAAATATGACATTTTAATCTCTTCCTTAATTCTCAGTTGTTGACACTTTCTCCCTATTGACCATAACTGTCTTTGGTTAGTGAATGTGAGAACTCCTCCCTTGTACCTTCTGGCCAGATGGAAGTTGTTGTATCTGCTTTGTTTCCATTGTGGTGATGAATGCAAGTGGCTGGATTTCTCATCTATCTGCTGCTTAAAGTAAAATTTTGTAGTTAAGTCCTCTAGCTGGCAGCAAGACCACCAGGCTGTATTCAAGAATTCAAATCACCTGGCTGACCTGATCAAAAGGGGTATATGCTGGCTATATTGCGTAATAAGTACAGTGGGTTTCTCCATTTAAGAAGGCTGGAATTAGCATTTTAGTATCTTTTGCATGAGCAAGAATGAAAACCCCTTTACTACATTTCCAGGAAATGTTTAGAGCAGTGGCATCAGTAGGCAAGACTTCAGTCTACATATTAGGATTGTGAATTTAGCACAACAATTAATAAAGTGACCACATTCTACATTAAATTCACTGTGTATATCTGTGGTTTACCTATTGCCAAAATGTATACCCCCACCATAATTTGTGATCAGCAGAATGGTGTCAGAATCACAACACACTTGTATGTGGCACGG
The DNA here is from genome assembly GCF_011386835.1 of Chrysemys picta bellii. Taxonomy (NCBI): domain Eukaryota; kingdom Metazoa; phylum Chordata; order Testudines; family Emydidae; genus Chrysemys; species Chrysemys picta. The sequence goes on from NC_088791.1 coordinate 75,609,037, forward strand.
TAGCCCCTAAAAATGTAACTGCTTGCAGTTTCGTTAGTACCCTATCCACTTGCCTTAATCCAGCCCATTTCTAAACTCTTAAAGGAGCAACTATTTAAAAATAACACTTCTGTTACAGGAAGAAAAATTATAATAGTAATAATTATTATTACTGTAGTACCCAGGAGCCCTAGTTATAAACCAGGACCCCAGTATGCTGTGTGTTTTACAAATACACAATAATAATACCTAACATTTCTAATTTTTGTAACAGAAAAGAAAAATATTTGTTTTCCCCAGTTTATTCTATGATTTTTTTGACATCACTTTGTGCATAGTCAATTATTTCTTCTTATAGTCAGTCAGTTTCCCTTGTTTGTTTGTGTGTTGGCAGAATATATATATATATATATTTTTTTTTTAAGTGTGAAAATGTGATTATAAAACCACACAAATTGCCAGAGGAAATCAAAGGCAGGTGTATTAGCTGGAATAACTGCTAACTCCATTTAAAAAAAACAAACAACAATCTGGGTTTCAAGTTCAGTGTCCCTTTAAAACACAAAGGGAATCTTCCAGCAATGAGTTTTAGTATTGCTGTATAAGTTGTGACTGCAGTGGGGTTTTTTTTATCTTGCTTTTACTACATTTCTCTCTGATTGCTGACTAGCCTTCACTTTTAATCACACAGGGAAAAGGGCATATCAAACACTTCACAATAGAAAGGCGGAAAAATAAGATTAAAAAAATCATATTGAAGACACAAGCCATCTACAAAGGATGTGTCTTCTCATACTTGTTTGGCCACATAATACTACTAATTCTTTGTAGCGCTTTTTATTACAAAAGTTCTCAAAATGCTTTGTCACTTAATACAGAATGTTGAAAACTCCAAGTCAGTGTCACTTCTCGTTTCCTCCGCTTTTGCTGAGAGTTTGCTGAAATCATTATCATTTTTAGGCCAGGCTTGGAAGAGCTATTTTTAGTATGGCTTTTTGCTACAAGCAAGTCAGTTGTGGAGCACAGTAATCCAGTGGTGAAGTTTTTCATCTAATGCAAAATTATTTCAAAATATTGAGTGAAGATGAAAAACTCTGTATTTTTCAAAGCACAAAGGAGAATATTTGCATGTCCCGGGGTATCCCAGCCTTTACTATGCTTCCAGATTATCCAAAATATAAAATGGATGGAAAATGACAACCTTATGTCAATTCACTCATTGGTTGCAGCCATTTATTTCCTGTTATTCAGTGTTCCCTCTAATTTTTTACATCCATATGTGGAAAGAATGTTATGTGCACCAATATGGAGGCAATGTGTGGTCGGGGTGGGGCTGAGGGGTTCAGAGTGTAGGAGGGGAGGGGACTCAGGCTGGGTCAGAGGGTTGGGGTGCAGGGGTGCGGGCTCTGGGGTGGGACTGAGGATGAGGGGTTTGGCGTGCGGGACGGGGCTCAGGACCAGAGGGTTGGAGTGTGTGTGTGGGGGGGTGAGGGCTCTGGCTGGGGATGTGGGCTCTGGGGTGGGGCCAGGGATGAGGGGACTCCCCCCAGCTTTCTCTCACCACAGGAACCAGCTCCCAGGCTGGGGGCAGGGGAGAGGCGCCCCTCCCCATCTGCGTGGCCCTTGATAGCCTACTGCGTGGTCATGCAGCTGAGAGGGAATTTAGGCTGTAACTGTTTGTCATCTGAAGGACTCTTGACATGACGTTCTAGATGGGTTACTCTTTTTAAATTATTATTATTCTTGTATCCAACTCATCATTAGCCTCAAGAACTTCACTAGATCTTGCTGATCACGTTTTAAACAGTTACTTGCATAATGGTCATACAATGCAACTGGTTATCCACTGGGAATGGGTGCCTGAGCTCTAGAAAAGCATTTACTCAGGGCATTAGCTCCATCAAAACCCAAATCCACAAGGCCACTGAGATCCATTCATATGGTTTGCAGGTCAGTGAACAGCTTCTCTGCTTTCTCTTCCAGTCATGTTCACTGAAGCCAGTCACTAGAGGAAGTGCTCTATGATGACACTGTTGTGCAAGTACCTTAAAAATAGTCTTCCTGCCCTGCACTCTCTCTGGTGCATTGTTTAATTTGCTGTCAAACTCCTATGTCTTTGGATAGTTGATTTTTTTTTCTTACCCAGTAGACTCAGTTTTTAGAAGTAATTTTGTTTGTATGGTCTGCATTTTCTTGAAACTGTATTCTAGATGGCTATCCAACGCCTTGTCACCAGCATTAACAACCCCCCCCCCCCCCAAACTCTCATGCAAGATTCCATCATCCTGAGGTAAGCCATTCTCAAAGGCAGCACAAAATGCTGCTCTGCAACATCCAAGTATTACTCATTTGCTCTTATTCAGAATCATCTTGTTCCTCTCAATCTCATTGCAATTGATTTGGCTAAGCTGACTGCAAATATCAGATCCTCCATTAGAGCCTACTAGGAAGTTCCTTTCTAGCAGTGTATTCTCTTCTGTGATATTCAGTTTTGCTGTGATTTAAGCGCACATTTCAGCTCTTTAGTGAAGATCTTCAAGATTTTTCACTATTATCTCCAACTCTTGTAGATGCCATCCACATTCCTGTTGTCCCAAACTACCTTTTGCACACCAGATGAAACTGTCTAGTCATGTGACAGTGATCAAGATTCCATTTCTCTGTTGTCTCCAACATTCTGATGCATTGAGCATAATATAGGGTGTGATCTGGCACCTGTGTTTACAGCAAACCATCTGTTTTCTTAATCACTAATTCTGGTGTCCATGAACAGTCCAATATCCCCTGAAAAGAGGGACTACAGGCCTGTGTAGAGGGGAAAGGCTCATCAAGAACTTTCAGTGCTGTTTCTAGAGCAGGTGTGGATGCAGTGAGAGAACCACAGAGTTTAATTGCTCAGGGTGGAGGAAATGGTGGAGTTGGTGAATGATGAAATGGCATCAGTACCGAAATGCTTGAAGATGGAATTATTTAAGAAAAAAAGTCATATGTAGACAGAGGAGCAGATGTCACTAGATATAGCTTATCTGGTCTTTTGGATGTCTAGATTACAACATGTGCGCAGGCTGTCAGTAAGCTGGTCCTGTGAAGCTCAATGTTTGTCTTAATTGCTTGTAATAAGGAGGTGACACATTTGGTGCAGGCAGCATTACTTTGAGAGAGAATATATACACCTCTACCCCGATATAATGCTGTCCTCGGGAGCCAAAAAATCTTACCACTTTACAGTTGAAACCGCGTTATATCGAACTTGCTTTGATCTGCCGGAGTGTGCAGCCCTGCCCCCCCCCCACCCCGAGCACTGCTTTACTGTGTTATATTCGAATTTGTGTTATATCGGGTCATGTTATATTGGGGTAGAGGTGTATGTGGTCTCTATAAACTAAGGGGGGAGGGATAGCTCAGTGGTTTGAGCATTGGCCTGCTAAACTCAGGGTTGTGAGTTCAATCCTTGAAGGGGCCGCTTAGGGATCTGTGGCAAAATCAGTACTTGGTCCTGTGGCAAAATCAGTACTTGGTCCTGCTAATGAAGGCAGAGGGCTGGACCCAATGACCTTTTGGGGTTCCTTCCAGTTCTAGGAGATAGGATAGCTCCATATATTTATTTTTTTATTTATTTTATTTTACAATACTAGTTTGGCTCAGCCACATTTTCAGTTGTCTTTCAGAAAAATGTATTGATGCTCTTGTTCTAAAAAATGAAAAATCCTGCTGGAAAACTGTAATTTCCCTTTTTACAACTTACTCTTGAGACTGTGTCAGTCCTGAATGCTTTATGGATGTGCAGAACCATTTTACTCACCCTGTCACAGACCAGCTGTGTTGTAGAAGGGAAGGAGAATCTATTTAGAAAAGAGTGCTAGAAGGACAAAGGCTGCACCATGGAGATCTCTAGTATCTGCCCCACCCAGAGAGACAAGCTAATTCATTCTGTGGCTGATTTGTTTTGTGACTCTTTGCTTTCAGATTGAAGGAGGAGGGATAGTTCTAGATAATACTCAGTGTATGAGCACAGTTAAGCAGGATACAATTCCACTTGGCTACCCTAATTAGCCACACACATTTTCTCTTAAAAATAAGGTTGCTAAACACAGTATTGTTGGGTTAAACCTGGTTGAAACTGGTGAGTGTAACAGCTGCCCTTCATTACTGATAAATGTAAGCTCCTTTATTGAACCAGAGAGCTGAAATAATAGCAGCCTCCGCCCAAACACAGGCACAGGTAGGCAGAGGGGTTTTGCTGGTTAGTGTTTGGGGAAATATGTGTCTGTCTATGAGAGATGCAGAAGTAACAGCAGAGAATCTGAGAGAGAAGGAGCAGAAATCCAAGGACTCAGTCAGAATTAGCATTGGGAAGGTGGTCTTGAGAAAAGCCTAAAGAGAATGTATTTGAGTTAAGAGCTAGCTGTAGAGTGGCTTGGACCTGTGAGCAAAGAAAATACATGCTGTGTTCAGGGAACTGGGACTTTGTACGTTCTTAACAGGATTACATAAAAAATAGCTGACTCCATCAATTTCTCCTCCTCACCTAAACAACCCACTAGACCCCAAATTTTGGCAAAGCACTCAGGTCAAAAAGTGGTAAGAGTATATCCTGTTTAGGAAAGGCGAAAAAATCCCGATAACGGAAAATGTTTGCTCTTACAACATGCCAGGTTTTCAGACTGGCTGCAGGCTAGTGTCCAAAACAGCTAGTGGGGCTGCCCATCACTATTTCCATCCCCCTCCCTCTCCACCGTGGCTCCCTTGCAGGACTACATCCTATTATCAAAGTGGGAAAACTGGGATGCTTTACAGAAAAGGGAAGGATGGGAGAAACCAGTATTGAGCCATTTGTGACTCACCTTAAAGGTCTCCCTTGGTCCCAATCTTTCTCTTCCAGTCTAGCTCTTACTCTGTTGTCTTTCTTGGATGTGATCCACCCATCCATCCACCCATTTATCCCTTCCCAGCTCAAATTCCATGAACTCCCTTAACTCTCTTCATTCTACCCCCCCAACTATTGCTAAGACTGAGAATTCTGGTTCCCTCTTTCTGACCTCATCACAACTCAGAACCACTCCTTTGGCTCTGAAACCTGTCCCAACAAGCGCTCACTGGCTTAGAACATGTGCACCCCTCTCCCCCTCATATTCGGAACATTTCCCCTTCCTCTCCAATACTCACTACACCAGTCTCTGGGCCTCCCTACACTTGTGGCTGGATGTGGAAAAGCAGGAGCAGAGGCAGCAGGAGGCACCCATGTGTGGTCTGAAATAGCTTTATAGAAGCCTGTATTTGCTCTCTGCTTCATCCCTCTGCCACTTGTAGATGATGTGGTACAGAGACTCCAGGGGGTGAAAGTTGCAAGGATCATTTGCAAACTGCACTGTGCCCTGCATCTTGTGAAGGTTCCTCTGTGGAATGTGAGGTGAGCCTGCATGTGGCCTGTGCTTAGAAACTAATTATAGTGTAATAACAGTCTGCGTTGAGATGAACACTGGGGAAGTATTGGAGTCCTCACAGTACCTCTTCTCCGCAGATATCTTGAAGTTTATGCTTTTGAAAAATATTGGCACTCTAAGTAGTCCTCCAAAGAGAGTGCTTCAAGTTAACACGCCATTGAGAAATGTGTTAGGGTTGGGGGTTCGCACCCATGACATCTATTGTTGCAGTCTCTGTTTCTGCAAGAGAATTAGTTTGCCTTCTGATCATGTTTATAATCATTAGGACTAGTATTTAACTCAAATAATTAAGCTTAAATTCTGGTGAATCTATGTTAGGGGAGGACAGCCCCTCCAATTATTTGACCAAGTTCTTACGCAATGTGTCTGTCTCAGGGTATGTCAGCATTTAAAATGCTACAGCACCATAGCTGCATGGCTGTAGCGCTTCAGTGTAGACACTCACTACAGTGACTGGATAGGTTCTCCTGTCACTGTCCCTGAGAGGCAGTAGCTAGATCAATAGAAGAATTCTTCCATCAACATAGCACTGTCTACACTGGGGGCTAGGTTGTCATAGCTTAATCTCTCAGGAGTCTGTATTTTTCAATCCCCTGCAAGATGTAGCTATGCCAATTGTAAGTTTTCAGTGTAGATTGGCCCTCATACCATCCTTCCTCTTTCCTTTTAATATAATTAGGACTGTTTGATTTAATCTGAATTTGAAATATGTTCAGGCTACAATTTTCTGTTGAGGAGAAAAATAAAACTGATTTCCAAGGGCTGATCAGACCACAAATTTATAAGTGATGCAATTTAGATTAAAAAGCTCATAACCGATTAATTAATTAGTAATAGCCATGTGTGTTCTATATGTACTTTATAATGTCATAGCCACAAATACATATTTCCAATTTTTCCATATATGACTGTTTACTCTTACTGGCAAAGTCTGTAAATATCCAATTCCAGGGAGACAAATAGTTTTAGACAGAAATAATATAAAAAAAAATTGGTGACCCTTTCAGACTCTTGTAGGGAATTATAGATCCTGGAGGTTATATCTGTTTTACCTGATCTTTGTTTTATTGGGCCAAATGCCATTGCAGCCATTGTTTGGTACTGTGGGGCTGTCAGCAGAGCACTAGCTCCACCTACCATGTTCCCTTTGCCTGTATATGTGGTGGTGATGGTGGAGGAGGAGGGGAGGGGTACGGAAGGTCAGCTGGGAAAGATGCAGTGAGCTAGAAGATTTAGCTGGAGCAAAGGGCATTTTCCCCTATAATGGGAGTCAAAGTGAGGGCACCAGATACTGAGCTGTGTTTTCAAAACGATTTGTATTGATCACCTTTGTTGGCTTTGTTGCATACATATTTACATTATTATATTGACTAATAATTGCTGTAGGGCTTTTTGTCTTAAATTAATATTAGTGTAAAGTTTTGCCAGTAGTTGTGTGTGTATTTTGGTTCTAACACTATGTGCTTCTTTATAACCAGTATCTTGCGACATATAGCTATATTTTAGCATATATAAGAAATCCAGAGGATGTTTTTCAGTCAGGAAGCCAGGATAATCGTTTTTCTCTAGTAGCGTTTAATCAATATAGAGTAAAGAGCTATAGTTAGCAGCTTGAGAAATTTGACAGATTTTCCTCCATTATTCAATGTGTGACCTTTTCATCCTGTAAACAGGCTAAGTAACCTTGAATTAGTAGAAACAAGCAATGCTGTGCAACTTGTAATGGCATATTTCATCTGGCTATGTCAAAGATGGCCAGATCAGATTTGTCATAGGAAATCTTTTTGCGTCGTCTATAAGAGAGAAGGTTGTAGCCAAGGATACTGTAGCTTCCTCTTGAAATGAATGATAAGAAAGACATGGACTGTAAAGCTGATATATCTTGAAAAATTAGAGAAACCTTGAATGCATGTTTGAAAATATTAATAATACAAGAGCAGACCTCTTTAAGGGAAACTTCATCACCAGTGTCAGCATGATGCAAATGGTGATAAGAAGGTATTAAATGTTTATATGAATTTTAGCTAAATTTAGCCTATTAAGAAGCTGCAGTTTAAAAGCTTAAAATACTTAGTGTTAAAATATTTCCCAAAGCAAATATAATGAATAATACTTTTCAGTTTGCCTAGTACAACTAAAATGACAACATTGTTCATCAATATTTGTCATGATTATCCAGTCTGAAGTTAAATTTGATCAAGGTTCGTCTCATACAAAACCTAATCTAGGATTAATAAAGATATAGGTTCAGTAACCTCATCTGTGTACTCATCCCCTCCCCCTTAACGTTGTGAACCTTTTCTAAAAAGTTTTAATCTGCTGTTAGCCAAGATGCTCAGCAATTCCTTTCAGAGTGGTAGCTGTGTTAGTCTGTATCAGCAAAAAGAATGAGGGGTACTTGTGGCACCTTAGAGACTAACAAATTTATTTGGGCATAAGCTTTCGTTGGCTAAAACCCTTACCCTGGATGGCAGAAAGAGCTGCTCCCCTTACTTGTGCAAGTAAACCATTCGGCTTTAACAGGACTTCTTGCATGAATAAAATGTGCAGGATTTCTTCTCTGAAGAACACTTCCTCATAGCTTCACTAAGGGTTTGTCTACACTGGCAATTTACAGCGCTGCAACTTTCTCGCTCAGGGGTGTGAAAAAATACCCCCCTGAGCACAGCAAGTTTCAGTGCTGTAAAGTGCCAGTGTAGACAGTGCACCAGTAGCTACACCCCTGGTGGAGGTGGTTTTTTTAGAGCACTGGGAGAGCTCTCTCCCAGCGCTGTGCTGCGACCTCACAAGGCACATTAAAGCACTCCCGCGGCAGCGCTTTAGCATTGCCAGTGTAGACTAGCCCTTAGTCAATGTAGTTATTCAGGAATTTAAAAAAAAGCCTCTCAAATGATTTACATGAAGCCATAAAATAGATTAAGTGGAGACCCTTTCCTTTTTAATTTTTCTTGGAGAGCTGTGCCACATTCAGCATAATAATGCAATACCCATGTTTTGACTAAAGAAAGCTACCAAATTAGTTAAGATGTCAGAATTTTTGCTAATAAACTGAGTGTTAAATTAGGTTAATGCAGTGGTTCCCGAACTTGTTCTGCTGCTTGTGCAGGGAAAGCCCCTGGCGGGCCGGGCCGGTTTGTTTACCTGCTGCGTCTGCAGGTTCGGCCGATTGCGGCTCCCAGTGGCCGCGGTTCGCTGCTCCAGGCCAATGGGAGCTGCTGGAAGTGGCGCGGGCCGAGGGACGTACTGGCCATCGCTTCCAGCAGCTCCCATTGGCCTGGAGCAGCGAACCGCAGCCACTGGGAGCCGCAATCGGCTGAACCTGTGGACGCGGCAGGTAAACAAACCGGCCTGGCCCGCTAGGGGTTTTCCCTGCACAAGCGGCGGAACACGTTTGGGAACCACTGGGTTAAGGCAATGGTTGTTCTACAGATCCAAGTTATAGATACGATTTTTTTTTTTATCACCAACCACACAGCAGACTTTAACGAGATACAGAGCTGAATAGTACAATAATGAACAGAATGGAAGAGCAATAAATGGAAACTAGTAACACATGAGATTCAGGGTCATATTAGCCAGTGAAAAAAGCCACTAAAGATTAAGCAACTGGGAGGAAGGTGCGGGAGTGGGATACAGGTCCCTAGCTCTGCCATAGATTACCTCTATCATCTTGGAGAAATCACTTAATTTCTCCGAAACTCAGTTCCTCATTTGTAAAATGGGGATAATCTTTCCTTGCCTCACAGGGATGTTGTGGAATAAAAAGTAATTAATTTATTATACAGTGTTAATTACTGTATGTGTGAATCATAAGAGCCTATTTAGCACTTATATGGTTCTTTTCATCCATAGATAGCATTGAAGATCTTAAAAACCACTTCATTTTTCTGATGCAGCCTTGCACAGCTGCAATATATTGACATTGTATAGCAACATTATGTCATAATGACTTGCCATTGTTTAGACTGCAAGCTATTTGGGGCAGGAACTGTCACTTGCCCCAAATTGTTTGTCCTGTAGGCACTACTGCAGTATAAAGGTTGGTATAAGTCATTCCATACAGGTACTACATTGTGTTACAATGTGCAATCAAGCTATGATTACTTTGTGATGCTGTTTCCATCTCTATCTCTAGAAAAGGGATAGTGAAGGAAGAACTTGCCAAGCCTTTAGATTCCATTATATATCCAGCCCTGAAGAGCCACATGCAGTTCGAGACTGGTTGAGTAACCAAGCAGTGAAGTTATTTTTAATTCAAGGGTTTATATAAGTGAAGTTTTGGTTAATGCTATTACCTTAGCCACAACAAATGCAAATGACCTGTGATTAGTTGACAGATACTGAATGGGTTGTATAAAGAAAATAAATTGTAGCCACACAGTGTTCTAGTGGTCTGAAAATGCCAACCAACCCATGGTTACTGAAGTATGAATGTTTAATCACTTAATGCAAAATGCAGTGATACTGAAATATAAAGGAAGAAACTACTGAAGTGTATGGTATTGGCAAACAGAATTATTGACTTTGAATATTTTTCATGGTATTCAGTGAATCAAAACAGACAGTTTGTTTCTGTTACAAGCAGTGTGCAGTAATTTCACCAAAGAGATGAAATTATGAATGTTTTACATCTTTTACATTGCAGTTCTTTTGACAATTGGCCTGAATAAGCATTTTGCTTTCTATCTCTCAAAGTATTCTAAAGGGATCCTGACTCCAGACTAGTATTTTTCATTTTTCCAAAAACTAAATGTCCTACCTGTCTTTAATGTGCCTATTAAGAAGAAAAATAACCAGGCCGAGGGGCACAAGTTTCCTGTGGGTGTACGAACTCTTTTGGCCATTAGGATGGGAAGAGACTGAGCAGTGTTCACCTGGGCGGAGTGCCTTCGTGGACGGGAAGCGGGGTTAGGACACATGGAAAGGTGGCTCAGAGAATCCAATCTTTCAGCAGAGAAGCTTCTGTATAATAAATGTTCCCAGAGATGAAGTAGACAGGATTACAGTTAAAGAATAGGTTTAACTGTGTGTTTGAAAAGTTTCCCAGGGGCAAGGTGAAGATTGGCTGCTATGTTTGCTGTGGCAACTTAGGACTGTGACCTCAAATCTTTCTATTTAGTTTTGTAATTCCTCGTTTTGAAAAACTGTTTTGTTTAAAGTGGGAGAGAACTGAGTGCATATACTTAAATGCTAGATGTATGTGACAAGTACTACATAAAGGTACTTGAAGTAATAATAAAGGATTTAAAGTAAATAAAATATTTCAGAATTAGAATGCACATTGCCCTTGAATAATGTCTCCTCACCCTTCTTTCCAGAAAGCATCTCTGATTCTTTTCAATTCATGTTTGAAGTGGAAACATTCAGTATCCAATCCAGAGAGCTGCTATATGAGATCAGATTTTATTTTTAAGGTTTTTGCAGGTAGTTTAGGGAACTGGAGTTAAAAAGGATTTATCATATATTTTTTACAACTTGGCCAGTTGTAAAATGTTATGGCAAAATTATATTTTAATATTCCTTTTGAGTCTTTTTATTGTAAATTATATAGTGACTTTATTCAGAAATTAATTACATTATAAAGTAATGTTATTCACATCATACACTTGGTGTAAACATGAGCTTTTTACATTCCAATCCAAGGTCATAGGAAAGAATAGATCAAAGTAGAATTAAAATTTTATTTAAAGCATCTTTCCTCTCAAAACAACCATTTTGCACTCTTTTTTGTGACAACATATCATTATGTTGGCACAAGTTATTTAGGACCACTCCTTTATACCTAGAGATGTTCTTATTTGAGCAGGTCATGCAGATGGAGTCATTCATTGGAACGGACTTTAAAAGTAAAGAGGAGTACTTGTCTCTGGGGTGGAATGTAATGGGAAATACAATGCTGGTGTGTAAAAAATATACTAGCAAAAGACTTCAAAGGAGCCAATTGCTCTGTGTATTTCTAAAAGTGACCATTGAGCTAAGAATGGTGCCTGAGATCATTTAGCACAGAGTAAGTTTTACCTAACCTTTTCATGCCTCTGTGGAATCTTCTTGGTACTTCCTTCTTCAATGAAGCTATCCCAGAATGCACATGGTGATATTACAAATACCAGGAATTGCAATGAAATTCCTGATATCTAATATTCTCCATTAACATCTGTGCACAGGGAAATGCCAAGTGGATATTGAAAGAGAAAAAGGGTTAAAACTTCTTTTGGACTGAATTCCATACCTCCTTTTCCCCAGTTTAGATGAACTATGCTAGTTTACTTTTAAGATTTTGGTGCAAGAACAAACCTCTTCCAAAAGTGAACTAGCATAGACTATGGCAGCTACTCAGAACTATCACTTAAGTTGCTTATGTTCTAGTAGAATTATAATGATCAGTATTCCCAATGCCTGGAAGAGCACAACCTAATACTATGTACTGTTTTTTAAAAAACATGCTGTAACTGGAGACATGCTCTACTGAGTAGCAATTGATACATTAAGTGAAAATAAACATAGTTAACATTTATTTTATATCTTCAACACAGAGTGTATCAAAATTGTTGCTTTTACTTCTCTGCTAATTTAGGGAGTTGGAGAGGGAGACTTGTTGCATGACAACACATCTATAATCATGCATAAAGTTTATTAATCCTGTTTGGTAGAACAGCTTATGCCACTTACTGTACAACTTGCTAACAGGACCAGTTGAGGAGCCATTCAAATACTAAGCTTTGTTTTCAGTATCAATAGTATGACTAAAGGTTATTTGGCTCTTGTATTCTTAATCAGTTTAATGCATAATTCTGCAGTTTGTTTTTTTTGGAGACCTGGTATATATGTGAAGGGGTATAATATGGTTTAAAATCTGTACCATCCTAGTTAAATAATAACAATTGAATCCTAAATCACATTCCCATTCTTCTTACCTACTTTAAGGAAACACAGTTGTGTCTTTACACTAATTTGCATGGTAATCAATTTATAGATATTGCCCCCTTTCCTTTATCTTCATTATTGTTAAAGTTTTGAGCAAAAAGAAGGAAGAAATTGATCAATAAGCAGATACTATACTGATCCATGCATGAATATAACCTATAAATGATTTTTTTAAAGTTAGTTTTTAAGGTCTGTCATGACACAAAGCAAATGCCGAATAGCTGGTATTGACAGGTGACAGAGAACTGAGGTAGGTCCTCTTCATTAATCCACACTATCATCTGTCCTATACTGAGGAAAAATACTGTCACTGAGGTATATGGGTACTGCACCTCACTGTTCTTGGCCTGAACTCTTTGGCATATATTTCTGTTACAGATTTGGTCTCAGCATGGTCTGGATAATGAATGAATGGAGGCTGCTTTTTTGTCTTTCCACAGAAGAACATGGAGCCCTACTGGCATATATAATTTGCGAAAATCAAATATAGATAGAGAAAAGCATTCTAGCTACTTTTGTTCTATCAGTTGTCTTCAGTTACTGTTTAGGGTTGCCGACATTGTAATATTTAAAAACTTCCATGCACAGTAACCAGACTTTGGGTGTCTGGCCAATAGATCGGACTCAACACTGTCAGGTTCCCTTTTTAACCGGACTTTCTGGTCAAAAACCAGACACGTGGGCACTCTATTACTGTTGGTAACTGATGCGGCTAGAAGCAACTGAAATGTTTGCTAGAAGTGACTTATGGCTCATAAGTTCTTCAGTTTTAGTTCTTTTATCAAATCTTCACATTTTATACTATTAACTATGCAAGTCCAAGATACCAAACTAAAGACTGTTGAGTGGAGTCACTTGTTTTGGCTTCCAATACCTGCTTAAAATAATAATAATTAATAATAATAAAATAGAGAAAGAAATTCTGAAAGTCACTTTGATGGGGTTTGGGTGTGGGGGGGAGATAGTGGGACAAGCACTGGCAGTGGGGAGCTGCTGGAACCTTTCCCTGCTGCTTCTAGCTGCCAGAGTCTTTCCCTGCAGTGGGAAAAGACCTCAGCAGCAGGGAGGCAATGGAACACTACAATATTGAAAATAGCAGTGTAGATGTAGGAGATTCTGGTGTGTCTCTACTGTACTTGCCTAGAGCAGTGCCTCATCGACTACATCGATGTTTATACCCTTGCTGGGGGTGTATGTGTGTGCAGCATATGTATTCTACACACAACTGTAAGTGTAGACACAGTCTTAGGTTAGCAAACCCCAAACGTACCTCAGTGCAGTGAGAAGGTGGTGAATCAGTTACCTGCTAAAGTCAGTTTTCCTCAAACAGGTTGCTTGACCTACTGGCAAATTCTTATGCAGTTCCCCCAGCTTCTTCCTCAAATAGTAATTCTAATGTTATGCATTTGAGCACACAAAATAGCAAAGGATTCCTAGGATATTGCCACCATTTAAAAAAAAAAACTGTATTTTTATTTCTAATGGCCAGAATCTGCTTTAATCTTCTGCTAAGTTACAGATGAACGTGAAAATTAGTCTTCTGGTGAGCTGAACTCTGGACTTCCTCCAGCTCAGGCTTTGAAGAAAATGCTGTTTGTCCATTGTTATAGCTTCTTATGGCAAGATCCTGCTGTGGTACTTTCACAACATTTTCTTTCATTGGCTCCTAAGTATAAAAACAAATAGCTGATTAACTAGGGGAGCTAGTTTTAAAGTTGCTAGTTTCCCACAGCATGTGATTTTCTTATAATATTTTGAACTGATTAATGTTTTGAATTTCTTGATTTAACTTTGTTTGCTCATAAAGCTTTCATACTAGTCCCAGCGTAACGTGTTTAAAACCTATGTACACTAATTGTTGCTGAATATTGAACTGATATTAAGTAGATTTTGTCTTTTGAATATGAGATGAGCTTCATAGGTATAAGCAGGCTTCTTTTGTCTGCAACAGATTGTGCACAGTTCACATGATTTAATGTGCCTTCCACAAATTACAAGAGGAGTTGCCCATTGGGTTTCAAATAAAATTAGCTTTCCACAGCTGTTGGCCTTTCAGTGCCTGGAGGCCATAGATGGAAATTCTGTTTTGTTTCTGTTATGAATAAAGAACCCCAAATACACTTGTGAGTGTTGCAAAGTTAATCCTTGAAGTGCATTGGAGTAAGTGTGATCTTTTGGATAAATTCCATTGTTTTGGTTTTGGTGATTCAAAGATTAGGGTTATCAGTTGTATGTAAAATAAATAAATTCCCTGTTAAATTTGCAGCACCGTTGCAATTAACTATTTATTTATTTCCACTAAGGTTCATCCAATTTTTTTAGCTTTGTCTCCTTCTGTATGTTTATTGAATTTAGGATGAGCAAAAAGGGTTCACTTGTAATAAGAGCTGATACCCATCACTTAAGCAGAAGCCAAACTTTTTGAGGCTTGGATCTGGTTTTGTTGGATTTTTCCTGATCCTTTTTGTGAGTAGGATTTTAAAACCATGGGATAACTTGGTGTGCATTGATTGTGTCCTTCTGGAGATCACTGCAACTTTAATATATAGCTGATACACTCTGTGGCTTATTTAACTACATCTTTTCCCCCCTGGCTAATTGCATGAGAACCAGGATGATTATGATGAGAGAAGAATTAAAAAAAAAAAAAAGCATGCACATACACATGCACACGCAAAAAAGCAACCAAAAGCTATATTCAGTTTTGAGCTATTTATATTTTATTTTACTGCTGCATTCAGGCGAATAAACCTGTCTTCTTATAAGCTGTCTTCTTATGGCAGAATATGATCTTAATTTGATGTAGTGCAAAAAGAGACTCTAGATGCTTGGTTCTCTAGTTTTTAAAACCTGTCTCCATCTCTTTGGATGGATTATTTTAATACTCTTCATTTAGGAGGTGGGGAAAGAAGCCTTATTTAATACAGTTGACCCTCTCTAATGAGGTTGGCCACCAAAGAATTTGCATGCTATAATGAGGTGCTTGTGTACAGTATTTTTTAAAAGAGGAATGTATAATGAGTTGTAATGGAAAAGGGTATGGTGGGAGCAAATAATATTGCAAGTGTGCAGCCTATAATGACTGTTTAAAATCTTTCTCTATTGAAAGAGCACAATAGAGAGATTCTACTTAACAACAACAAAAAAACTTCCTAAAATTTGATTTTTTTTTGTAATCTAGTTAGTGACATCTTTTGAGAGATCTATTTACATTTCTCCACTACTTGCCATGTGAAGATTGAATGTTTAACACTGATCAAGTGTTCTTACAGCAAATTGAACGAGGTAAAGTAGGACTCTGCCTATCTATTCCATGTTTTGACAGGGATGCAGTGCTGACCTTCTGCTTCTCCCTAACGCTACATATTCAGATTTAAAAGGCGTGCGTGTGAGGCTACACGTTCCTTTGTGGTGTGGTGTGGTGCAGCAGTGGCTCTGCCTTGGATTCCTTCATGGTCTTCTGCTGCTCTGCCCAGCCTCTGACACCTGAGCTGAGAGAACATAGTCTTCCAGCTAGATCATGTAACAGTTTCATCTCTTTGGGGCTACCCAAAGTCCAAAATCAACACACACACAAAATGCTCTTTCCTTCCCTAAGGGAGGCCCTGAAAAGAAGCATCCTTCCCTCATTTCTGGCCCCTGCTACCAGCCTTCTCTCCTACATTGAGAACTCAAGATCTGTTCTTCCTCACAGCCAAGTAACTCCTGAATTGGGCTGTCCCTTTTTAGCTCCTCCCTTGAAGTAGGGCATCTGCTTCATGTGTCATGGAGTGGGGCTGTCTGTCCCTGTAGCAGCCCGATAGCCCTTTCCTGACTTGTGGGGGTTTGTACACCCCACCACAGCCTGGCATGATAATGGGTAGAAACACTATCACAGTGGTATTGAAGCTTACGACTGTTGGCCTCTATAAAGCTTCTCAAGGAATGAATGGGCATGGAACTAAAGGGTTAATGACCTTAATGTGTATACACTTGGGCTAAAAGTTCCTGTTGGCTACAAATGCTTGGCTAGAGGTGTGGGCTTTCTGGACCAGAATTAGTGTAGCCTAGGTAGCATGCAAGATGCTTAAATGTCCCTGCTGTGGCTAATACTTTAGCCTTTGGGGTGCAACTGCAAAGGCTGCCTTTTCTCCTTGGCTTATGGAAGGAGTTAAGGGATGAAGCTCAGGAGCTGTAGGAGAGGGCACTGTGGTAGAGATTTTGTTGGTAGATTTTAGATGATAAATCTAAATACAACTCGCTTGTCAAGATGTCATAGGAATTCTGAGTATGCTCTGGAGGATTAACTGGTAACTTTTTTCTTTAATTCACTGTGTACTAACTTTGATATGCATCCTGGTAGGCCAAACTTTTAAGAAACATTGCCAACTAATCTTCCATCTTGGGAAAAGCTGCTCCCTCCAAACTCTGCATCAGATTTTTTTTCTCATTAGCTTCCTCCTAATCATGTCGTTCCAGTCTGAACCTCAGTTTGACAGGGTAAAAAATGGAAACAGTGGCTCCATTCTTGGTGACTGGCCTCATTCAGATAGATGGCTTTGGTTCCTGTAATTCTGGCAGCCCTTAATTAAATGTAATTAAAATCAAGTAGCTTCAGGTCAGTTCAGGACCTCTCCTTTGCAAACAGCTCTTCTGGAGGAGGGTAAAAAAAACACAATGGTATACCATATGTGATTAAAAAAAAATTTCCATCTCCTCTGAAGGTGTCTCTGTATGTGAAACCAACCTGGCCTCAGTGCCAGTGTTCCCTCCAAAATTTCTCTTAAAAACACAAAGCAACTCTTCTTGCAACATCAGATAGCACAGAGCAATGTTGGCCCCTGTGGGGGAAATTCTGGGACAAGAGCAGCCAGAAGAGCTTCCAGAGCCTGGGCACCCTAGAAAAATAGACCTCTACATCTTTCCCACCTCAGAGTTTTGGACGAGGCTACTGAAGTTCTGTTTCAGCATGTGTGTGAATTTCATTAAAAAAGTACCCCTGAACAATTTATTACAGTAGACTGTTATTAAAATGTACCATTAAAAGTCCAGTTGTGATTTAAACTTGAGTTTTCCTAGGAAGCAATAAACCTTTCAGCCTTTTTTCTGTTAGTCTCAAAGGTGCCACAGGACCCTCTGTTGCTTTTTACAGATTCAGACTAACACGGCTACCCCTCTGATACCTTCAGCCTTTGAAGTTTTCCATAAAATGTAATATTGCATTACCAGCAAAATACACATGATAAAATAATTTAAAAAAAATTGTGTTCCTGATGAATTTTTCATTTGGGGTGGGTCTTCTGCTTATTATTTACAAGGTCAATGGCAGATTTGGGGATCATATGGACCATAAGGTAAATATGAGTCAACAGTGTAACACTGTTGCAAAAAAAAAGAGAATATCATTCTGGGATGTATTAGCAGAGGTATTGTAAGCAAGACACAAGAAATAATTCTTCCGCCTACTCCATACTGATTAGGCCTCAACTGGAGTATTGTGTCCAGTTCTGGGCGCCACATTTCAGGAAAGATGTGGACAAATTGGAGAAAGTCCAGAGAAGAGCAACAAAAATGATTAAAGGTCTAGAAAACATGACCTATGAGGGAAGAATGAGAAAACTGGGTTTGTTTAATCTGGAGAAGAGAAGACCGAGAGGGGACATAACAGTTTTCAAGTACATAAGAGGTTGTTACAAGGAGGAGGGAGAAAAATTGTTCTCCTTAACCTCTGAGGATAGGACAAGAAGCAATGGGCTTAAATTGCAGCAAGGGAGGTTTAGGTTGGACATTAGGAAAAACTTCATAACTGGCAGGGTGGTTAAGCACTGGAATAAGTTGCCTAGGGAGGTTGTGGAATCTCCATCATTGGAGATTTTTAAGTTCAGGTGGACAAACTCCTATCAGGAATGGTCTAGATCAGTGTTTCCTAAACTTGGGACGCCGCTTGTGTAGGGAAAGCCCTTGGTGGGCCGGGCCGATTTGTTTACCTGCCCCGTCCGCAGGTTCAGCCGATCGCGGCTCTTACTGGCCGCGGTTCGCTGCTCCAGGCCAATGGGAGTTGTTGGAAGCAGTGCGGGCCGAGGGACGTACTGACCACCGCTTCCAGCAGCTCCCATTGGCCTGGAGCAGCAAATCGCGGCCAGTGGGAGCCGTGATTGGCTGAACCTGCGGACGGGGCAGGTAAACAAATCGGCCCGGCCCACCAGGGGCTTTCCCTACACAAGTGGCGTCCCAAGTTTGGGAAACACTGGTCTTCATAATACTTAGTGCTGCCATGAGTGCAGAGGACTGGACTACATGACCTCTTGAGGTCCCTTCCAGTCCTATGATTCTATTCTCTGCACAGCAAGTCACGTTCTTAACAGTTAGTTGGGGGAGACATGGGGGAGCTGCATGATATTTAAGCAGTGTCGCTATTGGAGAGGTTTGCAACAAGTTACAGGCCATTCTTGTGGTGTGACAGCCAGAAGATATTACACTGTAATCCCTTCAGGGCAGGGTTTGTCTCTTGTGTGTGTGTTTTTACAGTACCCAGTGCAATGGGACTCCAGTCTCAGTTGTGTCTTTAGGGTGCTACCTCAATATAAATACTTGCTATTAAGGAGAGAGCTAGGGAATGCTGTTGACTTAGACAACTAAAATCAGTTTTAACAGCATTTATTGTGTGTTTCCTTCCATCATGCCTCTTTTCTTTTGACAGTAATGTAGAACCCCACTGTTCCAACTGTGTGCTGGTGGATTAACATTTATCATCCAGTTAATTCAGAGTGGTAGGTCTCTTGTATGCTAGTAGGTTTTGCAGAAACATTTGGTGGTTTTTGTGGTGTGGGACACTGTGTTATAGTGTCTGAGCAGAGGCCAACAGATTTGTTTAAACTTTAACCAGAGGCTGATTCAAACCAATTACCCCAGAGAATGAATCCTGGCACCTTGCATCAATGCTGCATGCAGATACTATTAAAGAGACCAAGAAGGCGTCCACATATTCATTTAGTTTTAAGGAGTAGTATTGTTGATGACTAGAGGCAGTCTTGTTCCTTCAGCATTCTGGCCAGAGGAAAGGTGCAGACTATCTTCATATGTGAATTGGGGAAACAGTTTGAATGAAAGCAGTGAACACAACAAACATATACAGATTCCTCTACAGCTTGTTGTCTATTGCTGTTTTGAATGCTTTGAATTCAAACTAAATATTGTGCCTATTTTTTTTCCTTTTCAGACCTCTAGGTGGAAAACTGAACTTAACTAAGGCTTGGTCTACACTACCCCCCCTAATTCGAACTAAGGTACGCAACTTCAGCTACGTGAATAACGTAGCTGAAGTTCGAAGTACCTTAGTTCGAATTAGTTCAAACTTACCTTGGTCCACACTCGGCAGGCAGGCTCCCCCGTCGACTCCGCGGTACTCCTCTCGGCGAGCTGGAGTACCGCAGTCGACGGCGAGCACTTCCGGGTTCGACTTATCGCGTCCAGACTAGACGCGATAAGTCGAACCCAGAAGTTCGATTTCCAGCCGTCGAACTTGCGGGTAAGTGTAGCCAAGGCCTAAGAGAAACAAATGTTTGCACACACATTGATAGTTTAGAAATCTGTTGCTTTTAAGTATTTTTCTTCAAATTTTTTTTTTTTATTTTTAGAATACATGCAGTCTGCTGGCCACATCCATATTGAACAGTATCAATTGCTGATTCTAGATTCATTTTCCCTAACAATTTGAGCATTTTAGACCTCAATCCTGGAAGCTGTTCTTCACAGTTAAGCTCCTATCCCTGATCCAGAACAGCTTTGTAGAATGGGGACTTTAATGTCTAATGAAATGGTCCATTTGGTCTCTCTCACTTTTCTATCTTTTTTCACACCTATACTCCTGGGATTTAAAATCAGTCAGTGATGTTAGAATTCTTCATTCACATTACACTTTCATGGTCGGTGTTCTTTTGGCTACATTATACTATAGCTGTAATGTTGCCAACTTTCTGTTTTTATCAGGAGTCCCAGTTCATGGAGTCATGTAATTACATGAGAATCTGAGCTTTTTTTATTAAAAAAGAAAAGAAAGTTTGTAGCTCTTATAGTTGCAGAATAAAGCTGGAAAACTCTAAACGCTAAAACACTAGATGGCAAAAAAGACCCCATATATAATATTTCGAGAAATATAACGTTTTTGACTGTTTGAACACTTACAGTTGGCAATGCTGTAGCTGCATTTTTTTGGTGATAACATGCCTGGGTAGTGTTGTTCTCTGTCTGAATAGAAATTCATATCACAGGGGCCGAGGAATATTACTGTTCTGTGGAACTTTATCCTTGCTACCACTTCATAGGAAGTCTCTTATCACAAAGGTGTTTGCTAATATAGTATAGTTCATTGTACTAATCTTGGAGTGAAGTATAATTCAAAATTTTAAAATTAATTTTTACAACAGCAAAACCCTTAATGTGTGCCACCTATAATGCCTAGCTAAAAGAAGGCCTTTTCTATATCTCTCTTTGGTTCAATTTTCCCCTCTTAACCCAATGGGACAATGGGCTTTGGGCCAAATGGGCAAGGATCCCTTAGACTTATAAACATTTAAATCTTAAACCTCCTGGTTTAAAATACTTTAATATACTGAAGATGCATAGGGGCCTCATAACAGTGGGTGAACTAGAGAGGCTGCCAGATGCAGAAGAGATGCTAGCCAGAAGTGTCCTTTGAGCTTGCAAAACCATGGTTTCCTATGTCCTTCTGGGGCCTAGAAATACAAGGGCACTAATATGGGGGGAGGGATAGCTCAGTGGTTTGAGCATTGGCCTGCTAAACCCAGGGTTGTGAGTTTAATCCTTGAGGGGGCCACTTAGGGATCTGGGGCAAAAATCAGTACTTGGTCCTGCTTGTGAAAGCAGGGGGCAGGACTTGATGACCTTTTGGGGTCCCTTCCAGTTCTATGAGATAGGTATATCTCCATATATTTATAATTTCAGTGCTCGTTTTTCAAAAGTTTGTCCTCTTTCTTGTAAAGACATTGTTGAAAACATAAACTAATCTGTAGGATTGAAAGCTTCTCGTGTTTCTTCCCTGTTCAGTTATTTTGGCCTTTACAACATCCTCTGGCAACAAGTTCCACAGGTTGACTGTGCGTTGTGTGAAGAGTGCTTCTTTTTGTGTTTTTTTTTTTTAAACCTGCTACTTATTAATTTCATCAGGTGACTCCTGGTTCTTGTGTTATGTGAAGAGGTAAATAACACATCCTTGTTCACTTTCTCCATTCCATTCATGATTTTATAGATCTCTAACATATTCCTCTTTATTAGTTTCTTTTCCAAGATGAACAGTCAGTCTTTTTAATCTCTCCTCATATGGAAGTTGTTCCAGACCCTTACTCAGTTTTGTTGTCCTTCTCTGTACCTTTTCCAATTCTAATATATCTTTTTTGAGATGGGGTGACTAGCTGCATGTAATATTCAAGGTGCGGGTCCACTATGGATTTATATAGTGGCATTATGATATTTTCTGTCTTATCTATCCCTTTCCTAATGGTTCCTAACATTGTTAGCTTTTTTGACTGCCACTGCACATCGAAGTGATGTTTTCAGAGAACTATTCACAGTGACTCCAAGATCTCTTTCTTGAGTGGTAACAGCTAATTTGGACCCCATCATTTAGTATGTATAGTTGGGATTATGTTTTCCAATGTGCATTACTTTACATTTATCAACCGTGAATTTCATCTGCCATTTTTGTGAGGTTCCTTTGTAACTCTTTGCAGTCTGCTTTGGATTTAACCATCTTGAATAATTTAGTACCCTCTGCAAACTTTGCCACCTCACTGTTTACCCCTTTTTCCAGATCATTCATGAATATGTTGAAGAGCACTGGTCCCAGTACAGGTCTTTGGGGGACCCTACTATTTACCTCTCTTCACTGTGAAAACAGGCCATTTATTCCTACCCTTTGTTTCCTGTCTCAGAACCTGTTACTGATCCATGAGAGCCCTTAAGCCCACGCTTCATGGATAATGGAGCTACTCAGGAGCTTAAAGTTAAGCACATGTGCAAATGGTTTGCTGGATCAGGATTTATAAGAATAAGATGCAATATGTAAGGGGGAGAGAAGACCGCTAATGAGGTGCAAAACTTGCTTTAAAATATCAGTGTTCTCTGAATCAAAGATAGGAAACTTAATACATACACCAATAGCTCCCCCTTTTCTGCTAATCCACTGAGGAATGGATCTTTTATCTCAAGAAGTGTTGCTCCTAAAAGATCATCTGAGCCTATCTCTGATATTTGATTATTTTGTAATTACTTGTCTTTTCTCTTGAAAATGTAGAAATCTTTTTGAAGATAAAAGGAGCACAATTTAGCTTCTCATACAATCCTACAGGCTAATACTTTATAAGCATTATTTAAAAAGGAAAACAAATCCCTCCCTGCTCCCTCAGCTCATATTTCTGCCTGGTTTCATTATGAAACAGTGCTGAAGATTAGGACAAAGAATGCTCTTGCTCTCTATCCAGTTTTTTAACAATGAGAACAGCTGCCTTTTTATTTTATTTTTTATTTTATTTTAAAGATGTGTATTCTGGCTTGAATCACAAGTGAAACTGAGTTTATTTGATTCATCCTATTCCCTAGTGGACATTTGTCCACATCAGAGAAACATCCCACATTATCACAGTATTGGCAGCCTTTCCTCCATAGAGGTTTAAGACTGGAATAGAAGGGTAATTGTATATCAGGAGTGAGGCATATTGGCAGAGCTTTGACGCTTACATAGCACCTGCGTTCACTATGCCTTGATGTGTCCTGTGCTGTTGGTTTATTATTTTAATACTACAGTAACCAAATTCACACTCTGTTGGACATGAGAGAGAGAAAAGAATTGCATAGATTATTAAAGTGGTGATTGTAAATTCAGCTACCAGACTCCCACTGATGAGTTATATGGTCAGACCCCTATGTACCTCACTGGAAATATAAGTATCCTACTGAATATATTCTAGTGGTAGCTTTAAAAAAAAATGACACAGCAAAATGAACATTCAAAACAAGTTTATAAATGCCATCTAGCAATCCCTTTCCCCCTCATCTATCACTCTCAGAATTCGTTAATGGAATAACTCTGTGACAGAGTATTTTTATCTATTAAAATGGGACACTCTGTCTCAGGGAGACAGGCTATCCCTGCAGTAAGTGAGCACTGACAATACATTGTGTGTTGCTGTAGGAGCGCCAATATGCTTTAGAAGAATAAATATTCTATTTTATGTAGGTTTTCCTATTGAGCTGATCATGGTAGTGTCGGAGGGTATGTCTACATAGCAGTGAAACACGCATGATTGGCCTGTGTCAACTGACTCAGGCTTGAGGGCTCACGCTTTGGGGTTGTAAAATTGGAGTGTAGACTCTCAGGCTTGACCCCAGGCTTTGGGACCCTCCCACCTCAAGGGTGGGTCCCAGAGCCTTGGACTCCACCTGAAGCCCAAACAGCTACACCTCAGTTTTACAGCCCTACATTCCAAGCCCCTCTAGCCCGAATCAGCTGATATTGGCCAGCCACATGTGTTTAATTGCATTATAGACATACCCAGAGTGCCTTCCAGTAGTCAGTAGTGCAATAAGCAGCGTGACTACACATTGTTGAATAGGACTGATAGGTCAGCAAATTGCCTGGAGGGGTGGTTTTGCATTCATTTGGATACCTTATTCAGAAGTTTGAGATCCTGTTTTGTGAATCTTTTACTACAAAAGATCTTCAGAGTTCTTTTTTTTAACAAATACATTTAAACTAACTTTCTCCCTTTAGATATTCTTACTAAAGCTGTCTTCACTCTGGTTTGCAACTTGATTCAATCACATTCTGCTTTTGCTCTTTTAAAGGTTTGGTTTCTCTACAGTGTGATTTTTAGCATCTGTCAGAATCCTCTATGGACTGTTGAACAATGGGGGAGAGAGAGACAAACGATTGGCAGCTCCACACGGATTGAAGCCTGCACTTCAGAATCTGCTTGGCTGTAATGTATCCATCCAGATTTTAGGTCCTGATTGCTCAATACTGGGAATAGCATCAAATTCCAGCCAGTCATGATCTGCCAGGTCACAACTAAACTGTCTAGTTTGGGAACGAAGAAGGAAAAAGAATTGAATAAGTCCACATTCTGCAATCTTTGGAAAAGACAGGAATCCTGTAATTATTTGGGCGTGCTATTTTGGTCACTTTTGATTTAGGCTGTCTACACTAGCACTTTAATCAGAAAAACAGTTCTCGGGCAGGGAGGTGAAAAAAACACCCCCCTTACAGACATCAGTTTGACTAACAAAAGCGCTGGTGTGGACATCGCTATGTCGGTGGGAGATGCTCTCCCATCACTCATTGGGGATGGTTTAATTATGCAGTCGGGAGAGCTCTCTCCCGCCAGCATATAACGGCTACACAGGAGACCTTACAGCAGCGCAGCTGTGCCGCTGTAAGGTCCGTAGCGTAGACAGTTGGTGTTGGTCCTGCTTTGAGCAGGGGATTGGACTATAGACTCATAGACTCTAAGGTCAGAAGGGACCATTATGATCATCTAGTCTGACCTCCCGCATGATGCGGGCCACAAAAGCTGACCCACCCACTCCCGGAAGAATTCTCTCCTTTGACTCAGCTGTTGAAGTCCCTAAATCATGATTTAAAGACTTCAAATCGCTGAGAATCCTCCAGCAAGCGACCCCTGCCCCATGCTGCGGAGGAAGGCGAAAAACCTCCAGGGCCTCTGCCAATCTACCCTGGAGGAAAATTCCTTCCTGACCTCAAATATGGCGATCAGCTGAACCCCGAGCATGCGGGCAAGATTCTCTAGCCAGACCCTCTGGAAAAAGTTCTCTGTAGTAACTTTTAATATCCCATCATTGACCATTGTTGCTAATTATTAGTGATGGCACGTTATTGACCTATTGACTAAAATCACTTTATCCCATCAAACCATCCCCTTCATAAACTTATCAAGCTTAATCTTAAAGTCAGAGAGGTCTTTCGCCCCCACTGTTTCCCTCGGAAGGCTGTTCCAAAACTTCACCCCTCTGATGGTTAGAAACCTTCGTCTAATTTCAAGCCTAAACTTCCCGACGGCCAGTTTATATCCATTCGTTCTCGTGTCCACATTAGTACTGAGCTGAAATAATTCCTCTCCTTCCCTGGTATTTATCCCTCTGATATATTTAAAGAGAGCAATCATATCCCCCCTCAGCCTTCTTTTGGTTAAGGTAAACAAACCGAGCTCCTCGAGTCTCCTTTCATACAACAGATTTTCCATTCCTTGGATCATCCTTCTCTGTACCCGTTCCAGTTTGATTTCATCCTTTTTAAACATGGGAGACCAGAACTGCACACAGTACTCCAAATGAGGTCTCACCAGTGCCTTGTATAACGGAACCAGCACCTCCTTATCCCTACTAGAAATACCTCGCCTAATGCATCCCAAGACCGCATTAGCTTTTTTCACGGCCACGTCACATTGCCGACTCATAGTCATCCTGCGATCAACCAGGACTCCAAGGTCCTTCTCCTCTTCCGTTACTTTCAACTGATGCGTCCCTAGCTTATAACTAAAATTCTTGTTGTTTATCCCTAGATGACCTCCTGAGGTCTTTTCCAACCCTAATATTCTATGATTCTATGACATAGCCTTAATGCCACAGAGCTCTTTTACACTGTCAGTGGGAGTTCAAGGGTGCTTGGCATCTTAAAGGATCAAGCCGTTGTTAAAGAAATTGGTGTGATGGTGCCTACAGTTGCAACTCAAGATGCCAAAATATTCAGGACCCAGATAGTGCCTCCTCTCCTGCCTCTGTGGCCTTCAGAGAAAACTGCAGAGAGGCATCAACCAGAGTTCCAGCTAGCAGGGGCAAAATCAGCCAATGCAGGGTCCTTGGGACATTCAGAGAACTTTCTACAGTTTTGACTGGACTTTCTCTGTCT
Organism: Chrysemys picta bellii; assembly: GCF_011386835.1. Taxonomy (NCBI): domain Eukaryota; kingdom Metazoa; phylum Chordata; order Testudines; family Emydidae; genus Chrysemys; species Chrysemys picta. The sequence continues at coordinate 75,635,305 of NC_088791.1, forward strand.
TGTGCTGATTGACTATTTGCTCTAACCCTCTCCTTCCCCCCTCTGTCTTTTTGTCTCCTCTTCACTCCACACCTGCCCTCTTTACCCTCTTCTCCTCTGCCCTTTCCTTTTCTTTCCCTTTATTTTATACTCCTCCTAAGTAAATCCACCCCCAAATAACCTCCAGACCCATGGAACTAACATGCTATTTGTTACCATCACATTATTCACTTTGCTTGTGCTCTACCCCTCCCACCCCTGTGTCTGTCTTGTTTATTTAGAGTGTAAGTTCTGTGGGGGCAGGGACTGTCTCCTGCTCTGTACTCTGTTTATCACAATGGGGCCTCATTCTTGGCTGGCCCTTAGGCACTACTGTAATAAACATGATTAATATAATTAGGTTCCCTAAAGCTAGGTTCCTAAGTACATTTAATCGGGCTGGATTTTTCAAAGGGGCTTTAAGGGAGTTAGGCACCTACCTCCCATTAAATGTCAGTGAGAGTTGGGTGTCTTACACACAAGTTCATTTGATAGTCCCAGTCCTAAACAAGTGGCCAGTATTTTTTTTCCAAAAGTGATTTGAGCACAGCTGCTCTCTTCGACTTCTCTGGGAGCTGCTAGATACTCTGAACTTCAGAAAATCAGGCTTTAAATATGGATCTAGGATCCTAATGTGAGACACTCAGTTTTGAAAATTTGGCTTGTCATCTCCAGAATAACAAAGAAGTTGCACCTTTTCTTCTGTGATTTTAAGTGGGGAAAATGAAGCACAAAGTTCGGGTTACTCTGCTGTAGATGAAGCAATTCATGTTAGCCACTTGTTGCAGCATATAGAGAAGGCAAGTTTTAAACAAATCCTTCTCAAGTATATGAATGAGTGGAGAAAATCTTTGTGGCCACCTTATCTGATGAAAGCCCGTTAAACATATAAAATGCAATTCAAGTCTATAATCTTTTTTTCAGATGCCATATTACCTATTACTACTACAGGAGAAAGAAACCATGCTTTTAGCCTACCACAAACTAGTCATTAGTTTGGTGGGTTTTTTAAACTCTTAAACCCTTTTCAGTTTAAACTGCTATCTCTGATGTGAACTTACTTAAGTCGGTGGCTCTCAAACTTTTTTTACTGGTGACCTCTTTCACATAGCAAGCCTCTGAGTGTGACCCTCCCCTTATAAATTAAAAACACTTTTTATATATTTAACACCATTATAAATGCTGGAGGCAAAGCAGGGTTTGGGGTGGAGGTTGCAGCTCGCAACCCACCATGTAATAACCTTGTGACCCCCTGAGGGGTCCCGACCCCCAGTTTGAGAACCTCTGCTTTAGGTGGTTATGAACTGGCAGATTAAAACACATTGTTTTCTGAATGTTTTGAGGGTATATCCTGCTGACTTGTTCAATATCACTATAACTATCCCATGCAACTTTTTGATATTGGTAACTTAAAGAAAAATCCTTTTAATTTTAATTCGCAGCTTTATTTCTCAAATTATTTTCACATCCCAGATATCTTCTCTTAAACACAATAAGGGCTGCTAATTTCAAAGTTGCTAATGAATTGAGCAATCCACACAATGTGTAATCTATTCTTGTTATAATACCTGCTCAAACTCTTTGCCTTCAATATTTAACCTAAAAGTGCTGCTTGCTTACCATGGGTAATGTTACACTGAACGAAACTTTTGTTGTTTTCCTTCTCAACTGTGCTTAGCTTTCGAGGGAAAATATATATATATATGAAAATATATATATATATGAAAAGATGTCTTTTTTAGAGTTTCAAAGAAATTCAGTAAGTGTCTACCTTAAAAAAAACAACAACAAATATTTAGTGATGGTATTGGAGAAGGAGAAACTAGACCTCAAAAATTCCCTTTTTTCTCCAATGATGCCATATGTAAACGATGCTGTGTAATAATTATCAGTAAAAATTTATATTTTTGCAGTTACCATTCAAACTGCTCCTCTTGGGCCTTAGCAGAATTCTTTACATGATATTAAAAATTTTACCTGTCAGGAGAGGAGAATGTGATCCAAAGTCTGAGCTGTTAGTGACATTTAAGCTTTTTTTCCTCTGTGCCGATGGCAGAAAGGGGAACTGGCATGAGTTCTACATGTTGCATATCATTTTAATTTCATTAACAAATAGACCCTGTTAACATTTAAGGATTAAATTTGATCAAATTAATATTTACTTTTTTGTTTTGAGTAACAACATCCTGGTGTTAACTAAATAGATTAAAGCCTGAATATGACTGAGCTGAATATTTTAATGAAAGCCTAATTGCACTACTACTGTACTAAAAGTGAAATCTACTTAGATGAACATCTTTAAGTGCATGTCTACATGAGGACACTCAGGAAAGTTAAGGCAGGTCAGCTAAAAGTCTGAAGTCAATGCTCATAAGATAAAGCTCATTAACCCCCATGTAGATGCTTTCATTCAGAAGTAAAGTGGTCTCCAAGGAGGATTAAGTTACAGTGAACTACGATCACTTTACTTCTGAATGAATGTATCCACACATGGTTTAATACTCTTTAACTTATCCAAATTGCCCTCACACGTTTTATTGATTTGCCTTAACTTTTGGCATGTGTAGACATGCTCTAAGAGAGACTACCTGTAGGCAGAAATCCGTCTGCATGCAAACATGTACCTGTAACCAGTTTTTTAATGTAGTTCAACTTGTGTGTAAGAAGTTTATGAAATATAATATTGAATAAACTAGTCTTCACATAGAAAGAGACACCATTACATTGTTGTGTATGGCAGGGTTATTATTTCCTTTCCAACTTTTATCTGTAAACAAGGCTGAAATATGGAAGACCTGGTTTTTGTAAAATGTTGAGCCCCTGTTTCTGACCTCTATTATTCCTGAATATCTGTTGCCTTGAATTTTTAGTATTATAATAGTATGAATCCTGGAGTATTTATTTAGGTTCTGCATAGTCATTGCATGCTCAGAGCTCCCATTTCCTTCAGTGGGCATTTTGCCTGAATAAGGATTTAAGATAGAGCTTTTCTTAAGAGTCAGATTCTGATTTGTTTTGTCCTGAGGTTTTAAGCTGTGTTGGTTGAATTCATAGATGGGGAAAAGTTTCAGAAATGCCTAAGACTTTGGCTCTGTGCTCTCAATACCTCAGTGGGAGTTTCATTGTTAAATCCCTACACGGTACGTTGAAAATTGGCCACCTAAATATTGTTGCCAACATTCCATGAGACTCACGAAGATATCATGATGAACTAAGGTTGTTTCCTGAAAATCACGCATGTGTGCGAACAGGCAGTAGCTCCTGAGAACTCATAAATGAGAAAATGGACCAAAAATAAGAAAAGTGAGCCAAAAAACGAGAGATTTTTCTCCAAAATAAATTTTTAATTTTTTAATTCAAGCTCATGATTTATTTTGGTCAGTCTTATGGATGTTCAGCTTGCAGGCAAGGCAAAGTTGCATATTGTTCCTTGAGTCGTGTGATTTGTTCTGCAACTTAACCAAATTTTATTAAGACTGCTCTTCATTTTAAGAGGATGACTGGACTCAAGGTATTTTATTGGAATCTAACTTACAATGGCCAGGATTAAGTGATGAAGATCAAAAATGATGAGTGATTTTTGACTGCCATCTTCCCTCCCCTCTCAGTCTTTCTTCTTGCTCCCACTATATTTCTTCTCTCTTTCCCTTTGGTCTCCTGCTGCCTCAGTTCTCTGTCTTGGCGTCTCCTTCCCTCTCCCCTCCCCCCTTGCCGATGTCATAACCGTGTCCTTTTCCTTTTCTCAGTTTCCCTTTCTGCTCTCCAGGCCTCTTTGTTTGCTCCTGTTTCCATTTATTATTTCCTGCCTGGCTTACATACAGTAAATAGTATGGCAGCTTGTTTGTGGTTAGTTATAGGAATTGGATCTTTTTAAAAAACCAACCAAAAAACTCACCACCACCAACAAACAAACATGAACAGAGTAGCATGGCTGATGGTATTACTGATGATTAAATTCCCCTACAATGGAACTTCTTTATTCCTTTCTAGTGGGAGATGCCAGGATGTTGTGGGAGAATATAGCTGCCAGTCTTAATACTCTGTGCTGCTAATTGGATCCTGTATTTTATGTATATAATTATTTTTTGCTGGCTGCCAGTGAGACAGGGTTGGCCTTTATTTATTTGTTGTACTCAAAAAAGAATAACTGCTAATTAGTGATCGCACTACACTGACGAGAGCCATTTGATTTTGTTTTTCTCTTTTGAAAGGCGAGGGAGAGAGTAGAAGTGAGAGAGGAGCGGAGGGCTTCGGGATCTTAGTATTATTTGCTGTCTACATGGATGGGATGCTTCAACGCTTTGCATGGTTACCCTGCGTATTGTCCCAAAGGGTTTTGGTAGCTTGACCTCCTTTTCAGTCTGTTGACCCTTGTCTTTCTGTTCAAACTTGGGCCTGTCTGATGCTAATTAGGGTGCTGTTCACAGCTGTGTTCTCTTGAAAGCAGGACCCTATCTAAAGACCACACTGGTGGTCCTGAACAGACCAATGAAAAAGTTTGGTTGCAGCAATCTCCCTCCTCACTTTGGGTGTTTAGTACATAGTTTTAGGACTTGTTGCAGTCTAAACCCCTTCATTTATCACAAGAGCTCAAATACTGCATTGATGAGGGCCATATATGTATCTAGATAGCACATTAGTAAGGAACAAATTGGGTGTCCTCTGTGTCTTCAGTCAAGTGCAGTGTTAATTCTTTTAATCAGAGCTGTCAGTTCAAAACACACTAATGAGAGAATTAGATAAAGGGCTATTCTATCAGAAGCACAGACAGTGAAGGACCTTTTGTTTCATAGCCACTATTGTGTTTCTAATAAATGTAATATAGGGAAAATAACAGGCATTGGGTTTCAGTGCTTCAGAGACTAAGGTTTTGTGGCAGCTAGGGAGAAGACCTATCCATGATCACTATATAATTGTTGCTTTTAAAGGCTTTGATTTCCCCCTCTCCCCACGTTGCCATCATCCACTATGGACTCAATTAAAAGTATGAATCTTGCTGATAGATTTCTCAACTATATTTCTAGCCACCTACTGTGGAATTATTATTCTAGAACAGACTGATAGATCAATTAACCAGTCTTGCCTGTAGCGGTGGCTCATGTCAAATACTTTATAGTAGGAAAGCAATTTGCCCTTGGCCATTTTTATAATATCTAGGGTTACCATATTTAAAAAATAAAAAAAGAGGACACTCCACGGGCCCTGGCCCCGCCCCTTTCCCAACCCCGGCCCCGCCCCTACTCCGTCCATTCCCCCAAAGTCCCCGCCCTAGCTCCCCCTCCTCCCTCCCAGCCACGCGAAAAGGGCTGCCCAAGCGCTACCGGCTTCACAGTTTGCCGGGCAGCCCCCAGACCCTGCGCCCCCGGCCAGCGCTTCTCCAGCACAGCTGGAGCCCGGGAGGGGAAGTGCCCGGCCGGCGGCTGGGGTCCGGAGGCAAGGGGGCTGCCTGAAGCCGGTAGCGCTGGCTCGGGCAGCTTGGCTCTTAAACAGAGCCGAAGAGTCAGGGGAGGATCAGAGCAGCTGGAGTCCGGGAGGGGAAGCGCCCAGCCGGGGGCGCAGGGTCTGGAGGCTGCCCGGCAAACCATGAAGCCGGTAGCACTTGGGCTTCGGGCAGCTCCCTGGCCTCCGGACCCTGCGCCCCCGGCCGGGCACTTCCCTCCCAGGCTCCAGCTGCTCTGATCCTCCCCTGACTCTTCGGCTCTGTTTAAGAGCCGAGCTGCCCGAGTGCTCCGGCTTCAGCAGCCCCCTTGCCTCCGGACCCCAGCCGCCGGCCGGGCACTTCCCCTCCCGGGCTCCAAATGCTCTGCTCCTCCCGACTCTTAGGCTCTGTTTAAGAGCCGAGCTGCCCGAGCGCTATGGGCTTCGGCAGCCCCCTTGCCTCCGGACCCTGCGCCACTGGCCGGGAACTTCCCCTCCCGGGCTCCAGTTGCTCTGCTCTGGCGGCGCAGGGTTTGCCTCACAGGGGCAGGTTGGTCGCGTCGCAGGGGCCGCTGGGAGTTGTAGTTCTCGGCCGCTCCCCCCTCCCGGCTCTCCCTGGAGAGCGAGGCCCGGCCGGACTACAGCTCCCAGCATGCTCTGGGCAGGAGCCGAGTGTCACACCGAGATGATGTCACAGCGGGCGACCCACACACACAGATTCGGAGATCCTAGCCTCCCTATTTCCCCGGACATGTCCGGCTTTTTGGCAATTCCCCCCGGACGGGGATTTGGGGACCAAAAATCCGGACATGTCCGGGGAAATCCGGATGTATGGTAACCCTATAATATCATACCTACAACTTTGTTTTACACACACACACACACACACACACACACACACACACACACACACACACACACACACACACACACACACACACACACACGATTTGAAATACATATTTTCAGTAGTTCTTTGGCTTTTTCCTTTTGTGCATGACTCTGAAAGAGATCCCTTATGGTGTATTTTAATCGGAGTCTCTTACCTCTTCACTTTCTTTTTGGTGGTCTCCCCCTAGACCTCTAGAAAAAGCTCTGTGGTATCAAGTTATTATTTCATCATAGTTTCAGAAACACTTTATTAGGTGGAGAGAATTTGTCTTGGTCAAGGAAATATATCATGCAGGACCTTGGATGCTATGGAATTTTTTCTACAGCTTTTCCTGGTGAGACCTAAGTGCTTTTGCAAATGAACGTTTTGAGTGAAGAGGACTGCACACAGTTCCTTTTAATTGGGAGCTATGGGCCTTATTACTTGGAGTCTATCAGTCAATGCTAAAATATCTGATCAGCTGAGAGGAGAAACTTCCTTGCTTGCCAATTATTCTTGCAAATCAGACATAACTACAGTAGAACCTCAGAGTTAGAGTTATGGACACCTCGGGAAGGGAGGTAACTCTGAAATGTTCGTAACTCTGAACAAAGCACAGTTCGGGCTGTGGTATCAGCAGCAGCTGAGCTCCCTACTCAGCGCTGGCATGAGTTTGCAAGCTTGTCCCCCTGCCCATGGTGTGTGTGTGTGTGTGTGTGTGTGTGTGTGTGTGTGTGTGTGTGTGTGTGTGTGTGTGAAAATAGCATGTCCTCCTCCTGGCGGGGTGAGGGGTGAAAGCAGTGCAGACACCAGTGCTTCTCCTGCTGTGCTGGCTCCGGCTACCTTAGGCAGCAGCCCCAGCATCTTGCTGTAAATGGCTGCTCCAAGCATGGAGGCAAGGGTGGGGACGGGGACAGGGACAGGCAGCCCAGATGTGCCTATCTATAAGATGTAATACAGGCACAATACAATATTTGCCTTTTTATTTTGTTTTCCTTTGCTGCTGCCTGATTGGTTACTTCCAGTTTCACATGGTGTCCGGTTGACCAGTCAGTCTGTAACTCTGGTGTTTGTATCTTTGAGGTTCTACTATATTCAGAATTGATTTCTGTTTTGTTATATTAAGAGTCTTGATAGGACCATTTGATTATTTAGGGATGTATTTCTCAAAGTAAATAGGATGCCAGTTGGAAGACAAAGAAAATGCTTTGGCCATTAGTTAGTCTGTTCATCATTTGCAAGAAGAGAATGCTCGCGTGGAAGAGGATTATTTCATGTGATTTCCAAATTACAGACTCACAAAGAAGGGCAATACACTATCTTACGTATGGTTTAATATTGTATTTTTGGTATCCGTTATTTAAATTCATAATGCAGAAGTCTTTAGAAGTTGCAAAGCCCAAGAGTTGTAGAAAAAGGTTTAGTATAGAATCATAGAAATGTATGTTTGGAAGGGACTTTAACAGGTCATAAAGTCGAGCCCCTGTGCTAAGGCAGGACCAAATAAACTTAGGCCATCCCTGCAAGGTGTTTTTCCGACCTATTATTTAAAACCTTCCATGACTGGGATTCCACAGTCTCCTTTGGAAGTCTATTCCAGACCTTAACTACCTTTGTAATTAGAAAGTTTTTTCTAATCTGCAGCAAGGGAGATTTAGGTTAGATATTAAGCCAATTACTGTTTGCCCTACCTTCAGTGATGATGGAGAACAACTGATCGCTTTTTATAACAGCCCTTAACATATTTGAAGACTGTTATCAGGTCCTCCTCTGTCTCTTTTCTGAACACTAAACATGCCCAGTTTTTTAAACCTTTCCAATAGGCCAGGTTTTTATAAACCTTTATCATTTTTGTTGTTCTCCTCTGGACTCGCTCCAATTTGTTCACATCTCTTTCAAATGTGTGGTGCCCAGGAATTGGACACAGTACTCCAGCTGAGGTTTCACCAGTGCCAAGTAGAGTGGGACAGTTACCTCCGATGTCTTACTTATGACACTCCAGTTAATACACTCCAGAATGATATTAGTCTTTTTTGCAACTGCATCACATTGCTGACTCGCATTCAATTTGTGATCCACCATATCTCCAAGGTCCTTTTCAACAGTACTACCGTCTAGTCAGTTACTCTCCATTTTGTAGTTGTGAATTTGATTTTTCCTTCCAAGGTATGGTGCTTTGCACTCATCTTTATTGAATTTCATCATGTTGATTTCAGACCAATTCCCTAATTTGTCAAGGTCATTTTGTATTCTAATCCTGTCCTCCAAAGTGCTTGTAACCTCTCCCAGCTTGGTGTCCTCTGCAAATTTTATAAGCAAATGGTCCCAGGACTCAACTCTCAGCAGGACCCCATTAGATACGCTCTCTCAATTTGACAACAAACCATTAATAACTACTTTTTGAGATGGTCTTTCAAAGAGTTGTGCACCTGCCTTATAGGAATTTCATCTAGGCTACATTTCCCTAGTTAGCTTCTGAGAATGTCATGTGGGTCATAAGGTCAAACGGCTTAGTAAAATCAAAATATGTCATGTTTACTGCTTCTCACGTATCCACAAGGCCAGTAAGCCTGTCAAAGAAAGTAATTAGGTTGGTTTGGCATGTTTTGTTCTTGACAAATCCATTCTGGCTATTCCTTATAACTCTGTTATCCTATAGGTACTTACAAATTGATTGTTTAATAATGTTCTTCCAGTATCTTTCCAGGTAAAAGTTAGGCTAACTGGTCTATAATTTCCTGAGTCCTCTTTGTTCCTCTTTTTTAGAGATAGCTATTATATTTGCCTTCTCCAGTCTTTTGGGACCTCACTCATCCTTCATGAGTTCTCAGAGATGATTGCTAACGGTATGTGTGCATCTGTAAATTTAAACAAGGAACGTGTGTGTATATTGTATTTTGCTATAAATCTCCCTCTATGCTGTGAACTATTACTGCTGATCATTCTGTGATCACATCACAGCCCCAAACTGCCCTGAAACAGGAAAGTTGTCAGATAGTGTTTTTTGTTTTTGTTTTTTTTTTTAAAGATTTTTGGCTAAGATATTTTGCTCATACCCTAGCTGTGGCTACAGTTATAAGATACCTTGTAACAAAGCAAAAAGGAATGTCTATAGTACAGGAAAATGTCATGACCTTAAGGTCCCTTCACATGTTTCCAATAATAATGTTGCCTTCCTCTTATTAACCTAAGAGTTTCAAATCTGCTTGAAGCTTCCTCCCCACCTTCAACACTCTAAGGTTTACTGATATCTTCCTGAATGTACTTTACTTCCTAACTCTACAAATGCCTTATAATATAGTGATAAGTTCCTCTTTCTCTGATGGAGAGCCCTGTAGAGCAAGGAGTCCTGTACACATTTCTTTTCACGTTTTTGTCTTCTGGTATCCTGTTGGGTGGAATTTCTGTTCAGCGTTGGTCACAAAATCAGTAACTGATGTCAGCTGGATAAACTGATTCTTTGATAGTCAATTTTGTTATTGTGCAATGTAAGTCCTCAGTACTCAGGAATTCCTCCATTTGAAAAGGCCACACTCAATCCACTCCAGTTTTGTGTCCAAAAGCGACATGCCGAGAACTTCTGAGGAAGGTATTGGAACCTTTGTAATACACCTAATTGTACAATAACATATCATAAGGTTTATCCATCTGGTGGTTGGCTGATGGGCTGAAGTCGAGGAATGATAGCCTTGTAATTGTATCCAATCTAATTTGATTTCAGCTGTCATTCTTATTCATATCACAGATCCTTTTTAATCATTGTAAACCATTTGTCTCAATATCTTGCAGGGATGAACCCCACTCATTAATTATGTTTTTACTTCTCTTTCCACCTCAAAACCCCTTTCTATTTCTGTTGGAGTGTCGTCTCCTCCCCTCACCCCCTTAATTTTTATTTGATTAGTTAGAAGATGGCTCTTTATTATTCTTACTACCTTTAGAAAGTTTTGTTTTATACTATATATTTTCCCAGTAAAGTGTGGCTGGAATCATTAACTAAATAATCAAGCCTTTTACATCCTGTTTTAGTTAGAGACAGGGCTGGGTACTGTGTTGCTCTGCATTTTGTGGAGTTAGTTACACCAGTGCAAAGTGGGTACAAAATGCTACCATTCTACTTTGTCAGTAGTTTACACCGCATCTGTAGTCAGTGTGTCCCGCTGTAAATCCCTACGCAAGGTGGGGCGCAAGGGAGAGTAAGGCCCAGGGTCTAGTGGAGCACCAATTGTCCTTCTCTATGTAATGCTGTTTAGTGAACAGATAGAAGGCAAGTACTGTAGATACATGTCGTTTTAAGTCCTTTAATTGACAACACTTACCACCCAATGATGTTTAATTTATTTATTTACATATATTGTAGTCTCAGTCATGGACTAGAGCCCCAACTGTGCACTGACACAACACTTGGCAAAATCTGACTTTTCAATGGCCATTTTACATAGTCCTCATACCATCTTCCTTGTACCTTTTCCAAATTTCAAGTATTAAATGGTAATATTTCTAAACTCTCCCTATGGGGAGATTTCTACCATTTTCCCACTTCCATTTCTCCAATCATTTTCACTGCCTTTTTCTAATCCTCTTCTCTTTGTGCTATAATCCCTTTTAGATGAAGTGACCAAAGCTGAATGCATGAAGATGAAAGCGTACCATTGATTTAGTAAATGGGACTATAATACTTTTTGCATTTTCTGATCCTTTAATATAGGCTAACATCTTACCTGTTGCTTTAGTCCTAACTGTATTGAGTGGATACGTTGGAATGTGCTCTCCTTTCACATACTCAGTTTTTACACTAATGACTGCATTTACTTCAATGGTTTTACAGACCAGTTGAAGTGAGAGCAGAATCAGGTCCTTTGATGCAAGATGGCCTGACCTTTTGACTGAAAGGTTACAACTAACTGATAGCACATCACTGTGTACAAGCAGTTTAAATTGTTCTTCCAATGTACATGTATTTGATTTGCCTAGGTAAAATGTATTTGTCTTCAAACGCAGGTTTTCTTAGGTGCTTTAAGAGACCCATGCAATTCTCCCTAGTCTTGACTAATGCTAAATAATTCTGTGACATCAGCATTTTTCCATCTCCTCCAGATCATTAATAAATGCATTGAAGAACATAAATCCTAGCACAGCTCCCTGGGCCACCCAACTATTAACCTCTGTCCGTGCTGAAAATTGGCCCCTCATTCTTTCATTTTCTATCTTTTGGCCAGTTTTCAGGCCATGATAGGACTTTACTTTTTATCCTGCGGGTATCAAGATTTTTTTAATGGCCGCTTGTGCAAGACTTTTAAGCTATATTCACTCATTCTCCTTTATTCACTATTTTCTTAACTCTCTGAGTTCTAATGGCTTAGAGAGGCAATATTTCACTTGCAGGAGCTGTACTACTTTTTAAAATCAACGTAATACTTATCAACATGTTATATATCTCCATGTACTATATATCTCATGGTCCTCAACACCTAGTTATTTTTCACTTGTAAGTATACTGCATCTAAAGCTGTAATACAAAAGGTAAGCAGAAATAGTTAATCAAGTAGCAGCTGTCTGGGAGTGAATGATGCAGCTGGAATTTTTCTGGTGAACGTGTAACACTGATGTTCCTTTTATTCTATATAATGCTCAGTGGGCCAAGGTGGGCTAGGGGACAGTCCAGAGCAGCAGTCAAGTGTGCATAGGCGGTCTGGTAGCGAGGAGGTCGATTGGTATCAGAGTCAGTCAAGGCAGTGGCCAGAGTTCTCGCAGGGGTCAGCAGCTGGAAGATCCAATCCAAGGGGCTGGGTCCGTGGGTTAGGGAAGTGAGGCCAGACAAGGCAGCAGGACAACAACATAGGGTCAGGTGATGTGGCAGGGCAAGGCAGTCTAGGCAGCAACCAGAAGGCACCGGTTCCTCTTCTAGTTGAGGTTTTTATATAGTCCAGATACCCAATGAGAGTGCTGCCTGTCCATCCAATCAGGGGTGTGGCTGCTGCAGGCGTTTAGCACTAAGGCTGTTGGTCAGGATCAGTGGTTGAGTGGACTGCTGTGGATGCTGCCTAGGACTTCTGGGCCTCAGTTCAATACCAGGGTCCTGACACTCTAGTTAGTACACGGGAGAAAAAAAATTGTGAAACTTCTGTGTGTCTAGTTCTTCAGTCAGAATTCTACAAGCCAAATAAGTTGCAGTTAAGTGAAAGAGGATTGAAATTTCCCCCTGAAGTTAATTTAGTGCATATAAATTGTCAATGAATCAAGCCCCATCTACGCCTGGGGTAATCAAACACACTGGATGCAATGAAATAGTGTTAGTTTTAGAATATACTGCAATTATTCACAATGTGTGTCTTCAGTGTAGCAGTCCTGTTGGTATGTCATCCACCTAGCACACAATATGACCTCCCATATTAATTACTTTAATAGCTAACCAAAGTTTTTGACATATTGCACCTCGTTCTCGTATCTCTTACTTTTGATTTGCTCAGGTGTGAGATCAGAATAGGACTTCTTTTCTGGTTTATCTAGATTATAATTTAAAAGGAGGCTTTCTGTGTGAAAAGGAATCTCTTTATAACTTGGGTGTAAATATAATCCGTTCCAGAGCTGGTATGCAGGAAAAAAAGATTATTACTTTTTAAATGGGTCCATTTTAAAGATGTCTTTTTTTATTGCTTTAGAGAACCGTGTTAAAAATGTTTCAGCAATGTTGCCATTTTTGCTATTTAAGAAATGTCAAGTATGTGCCTCAAATATATTCTGACTTAAATTTTTCCTGTGGTGTCTGTCATATAAAATGCCCCAAAGTGTGCTAGGTGCTTAATTCACACAGAAAGTCTCAGTCGTTGTCTCAGAGAGCTTACAATCTATGTCTACACTAGACATGATGACAGGAGGAAATAAAGCATGGGAAGAAAATGAGATGAGGAAATATGAAGGGTAATGTCAATAAGATCATGCAGTTATTTAGTTTGGTTAAGTATAAATTTTGGTTCTACCGTTTTAAATATGCGTCACCCAACAGCTGTGGCTGGTGGATGCTGTGCACCCACTATTTGCTTTCTGGGGGTGCTCCAACACCAGAGCACCCACAGAGTCAGCACCTATGTCTCAGGCAATCTGACGTGGGGGAAAATTCCTTCCCGACACCAAATATGGTAATCAGCTAGACCCTGAACATGTGGGCAAGACCCACCAGACAGGTACCTGGGAAAGAATTCTCTGTAGTAACTCTCAGCCCTCCGCAACTGGTGTCCCGTCTCCAGCAGTTGGGGATTTTTGCTACTGGCAGTCGCCGATGGGCTATGTGCCATTGTAGGCAGTCCCATCATACCATCCCCTCATGCCATACCTTATCAATCTCAGTCTTGAAGACAGTTAGGTTTTTTGCCCCCACTGCTCCCCTTGGAAGGCTGTTCCAGAACTTCACTCCTCCATGTGTCACTGACTCTTCAAAAAGTTGCAAAAGGTACTATGTTTTAAACCACAGATACTAGGTGTGTAGTCCTCTGCAATCTTTGTGTCTCTAGACCAGTGGTGGGCAACCTGCCATTCAGCAGTGTAGCGGGAGGGATGTAGTCCATCAGAGAAAGGGAAATCTTCCTTGCCTAATGGAAGGGATTCTAACAGTCGGCCCCAAGAATCCACTCAGACACTCACAGGCTGAACTGAAACAAATGAGAGCGATAACTGCTGAAGTGATTAGCATAGTTCACAATGTGCTTCATAACAAGCTTACTTACAGTTAGTAAGACTTGAAAGAGACTTTAACCCTTGCGCTTCCTTTATCAGGATAAGAATCTGTCTCCTCTGTTTTTATCTCCAGTTTCAGGTGGAAGCATTTAGTGTTTTTTGTTTTTTTGTTTTTTTTTAAAGCTTTCTGTCCTTTATCTCCATATCATGGCTTTATGGTTGCAGGCGGCGTTATTGCAGGTCTTTTCACTTGTCAGCCGCTGTCCCTGTTGAAGAGAGATAATTGAGCACGTATGACTCCAGGGCTTAGTGGCAGTGTAACAGCTTGAGCTGGTGTGTGGGGCAGGGCACAGCCCATCATTTGTTAAGCTATTACAAGTTCCCTGGACATGCACACTCTCCACAAAGCCTTTGTGTGCCCCTGTTCACTGGTTGTCACTGAAATTTGCCTACCCTTTGTTTCTGTTGAAAGCTACGAATGAGGCACATTTCCCCCACCCAGCCCTCCCACATCCTCTGCAAAAAATAGTTCTGTATCACCTCATCAAAAACTGTATTCAGGTGGATTATTCACTAGAAGGTGACATTTTATAGTTTAGGTCAGAAAAAGAGCTACTGACTTATGCTGTTCTGAACCAATACAGTATCTCTTGTAGGCCAGAATACATTTTGTTTATTTAAAAGTACTTTGGTGAAAGTTTCACCTCTCTGTTCTGTGGTATTGACCAGACGGAAGAAAGCTTTCTACTTATTCATGGGATTGTTAATTATCAGCTTGTTCTAAATTGTGTCTGAAGAGGCAGGGATGGGAACCCTGAAATAAAAAATTAAATCAACTTAGAGACAGTTTTCTTATTTGAAAAAGGAGCCTGCAGAAATAGTTACAGAAATAGTTTGTGGATTACTCAAAAAGCTTGTTCTGTGTGCTACCCCTAGCCTCTGATTTACAAGCTTCTGCTTACAAATGCAAATTGGCAGTAAAGGTCTCTCTCTCAGTGCTCTCTGAGTTTCACTGAGTGCATTTTAATTCTGATGACACTGAAAAGTTAGTTTTAGCTTTCCTCTACCTGCCTCCTTTTTACAGAGACTGTCAAGAGTACTATGTAAAAAATACAGTGTATCAGAAGCATCTTGCTCAGTGTTTAAACAAGATTTAGTGTAAGAGCTAATGTAGAGTGCCATTGAAAACATTAGTGGCTTGGCAAGGTGGGCTCCTGGTTATATTTCATAAGCAAGGAGATCTGGTTTGTCAGACGTCTGGAATGGAACACGGAGACAAGATTAGATCAATGTTGTTAATAATATCTAAATATTAAGTAAACTTTTGTATAATGGAAATTTAGATCCTATAGCTTCTGGAAATGCTGGAAAAATGCTGGAAAAAGTGGTATGCAATTCAAAGCCACCAATAATATTTATGAATATAGTTGATACCACACAATCAAGTATGTACAGTTCTTCTATTGTAGGTAAAGGGTCCAATCCTGTGAGGTGCTGTGACTGACTCAAGGTACTGTGCGTCTACCCCAGTGTGCTGAGCGCCAGTCAACTCCTACCAAATACAGTGGGAGTTGAAGGCACTCTGCATCCTTCAGGAGGTGCATTACTGCACAGGATAGTATCTAGTCAATCCTAAAGCCCCTAAAACTCATTTTGCAATGGCTAATTATATTGAGCAGATGATATTTTGAATGGAGAATTGTGTTCAAAGCCTAGCTGTTTGCCGACCTAGCTGATTTGTTATCAGTATTTGTTTTCATACTATCAGTAATAGTCAGCTAGGGCCAGGTCTTAATCCAGTTTAAGTCAATGTCAAAATCCCATTGGCTTCAGTGATGTTAGGATCTGGCCCTTGTTAAGGCAGTCTCAGCACTTCCACTTAGACCTTAAAAAGAAAAGTAACCTTTCATATAATGTGGGAAGTGAAAACGTTGCCAAGACATTTCTCACCATATATGTGTGTGTGTGTGTGTGTGTATATATAGACAGACAAAACTGAATTGTCTTTCACTGTTTTGATTTGTGATTTCCTGCTGCAGTGCTTTTCATATTGTTTTAGTTCATTTTAAATGTACAGGTTAAATTATCTATCTAAGATATTTGTATGGTCACAGAATCTGAGCACCTCACATTCTTCAGTGTTGTAAGGTAGGGAAATACTATTTATCCTCATTTTACAGATGGGGAATTGAGAGTCTAAGTGACTTGTTCAAGGTCATACAAGAAGTTTTTTGGCAAAGAAGGAACTCAAACCCAGGTCTCCTAAGTCTTAGGGAAGTGCCCTAACGAGCGGACTTTGTAATCTGAAGCTGGTCAGTAGGGGTTAATTGTGCAGAGACCTGGCCAATGACATCACCCAAACTAATGCAGAGAAGATATGCTGTGCAGCATTATGCTAAGACAAGTTGACTGCTGTTAAAAATAATTAAAATGTTGCAGAAAATATCAGAAGGTAAACTTATGCATAGAAAACGGAATGGGTCAAACTTTCTCTAAAGTAAAAATATACCCATCTTCTCAACCAGTAATAAGTTACATCCCTTTCTACTTAATGTGCATCATTGTGGTTAGGCATTGAAGGAAATTAGGTACATTTTTCCTGTTTTGTCGCTTTCCTGGGTTTTTATTTTTGGTTGCAACCATATTTAAAATACTCTTCATGTGTTTTTTCTTCTCCCTGTGTTATGTAATAAAGAGTTACCCACATTATTAATTCTATCTGTAATTCACTGGGCTTTTGGTTACCTGATGGGATCCCTGCTTATTTAAGTATTCTGCACAAGCTGCTGAAAGGATTTCTGACTGGGGAAAGCTAGGACTAAATTACCTTGTTTTAGTCTAGTGTGCATCAATCAAGGAAAAGTTCTTTTAATAAAATGTCTGAAGCTTGCTATTTGTAGAGAGAGCTCTTGCAAAAAGCGGAAGAAATATTTGAGCTTTTGTAACTGTTGTATTACCAATACGATTTGATCAATTAAAAATGCATATAACTCAAAATGCAGTGATCCCCTAGAGTTGTTTAAATTGATTTAAATGACATTGTAAGTTGAGTCTATGTTATGTTAAAAGAACCATGGGATTGATGCAGCATAGATGACCAACTTTGGGTCCCTGACATTTTTTCTAGGTATCTTTTAAGGGGTCTTTTATCCCTTTTAATGATGTGTGCATGAATGACCAGCTGAAAGGAACCATGAAATTGGGATTGCACCGTCTCCTTTACCCTCAGCCAACCTTAATCATTCCTTGATCTTTTTTCCCCTACCCAACAACATAGGTCAGCAACTCACTTGGTCCTCTTCAAAGAAAATCTTTCATCTGAAAGGGAACCTGACTTTCTGTTCATTTTGTCTTCAGTGATGCCATTCTGTGCCATATGTCACCCTCAGTCAGGGCTGGCGCTAGACCAAATGGCTCCACAGGCGAGGAGAGTCTTCGGGGGGGCCCCCCTCCATTTGTTAAATTTTTAATGCCTTATTTTTTTATTGCATTTGTAGCCCATTTCACAACATTGATGCACAATTTGTATGCATGATTTATCCCTGTCATATAAGATGATAAATTTGCCTGCTAGGATCTGTAAATCTGTATTTATTCATGCCATATATAAGCAGATACAAAAATTAGTTTCCTTTAAGCTTATAGAAACTTTTTAATTTTAAGAATAACTGAAATGTACGAACATCAAGAAATTGAACTGTGCACCAATATTGGGTGGGCCAGTATTAAATAGTGTTACAAGTAGGTGACAGTGTTAAAATGTTAATCCTAGTCCTTAAACTCAAAAGGTTTTTTCTTATCTTTGCCATCATGAACTGAAGCACAGCGTTGGAGAGATCCAAAGACTGGCCAATGGCATTTTCAAGTGATAAAATAGCAAGCGATGTCAGTGTCTCATGGCTGTTGTCAATCAAATATGTTTTAATGAGCCTGAGCTTCGAAAAGCTGCACTCACCACTTGTGACAGCATGAGCAGACTCCTCAAAGCTACCCACGCATTAGGAAAAGTGTCCTTCAGCTGTGCATCATGAATGAATTGGAGAACTTGGAGTGGAGCATGCTCCTATGTAGCAAAATGTGACTGACATTGTCCAATTCGACACAGAGATTGTCTTCATTGATGTATGAACATTCCCCGTGTGTCATTCTACGGTGAAGGTCTGTATGATTGTTCAAGAGTGTTTTCCTGTCCACCGGCAGCTTACTAAGGTCATACAGAAACCTCCAGGTCTTTTCATGGTGCATCATTTGCCCAGACCTTTCTTCAATGGACAGATGCTCATGCATGACATTGTCGTATTTTCCAAGGAGCTCTACCAAACCGAGAAAATTACCCTTATGTTCAGTTAACAACTTACCTGATGATCCCCAGAAAACCAAAATATTTTTTGCCAGAAAGAGGGTAATTGAGATGAGATGCACAAACATGTTCCTCCAGGGCCGAGTGTCTACATTAATAATGCACTAGTTTTTTTGCATTTGTTCAGCTTGAGCCTGGACTCAACCTCCATCCATTTGGAATAAGCCATAAAATGACTAGGTGACTTTTTAGGTTGCTTCAGAGCATCAGCTAAGTTATGCCAGTAATTGTACCTGGAAAGCACAAGCAATGATTTGGCATTCTTATCAAATACTTTCCAACAAAAACAGAACACTTTGCCAGTTGATTTTGAGTAAACTAACCAATGACGATTCAGTTTCTCCCATTCTTGAGCACTCTTTCGTAGTGTGACTTTGATAAGTGTTGCTTCTGCTCATTTATTGGAAACATCATAACCTTGATTTTTTTGCTCAATCTGTTCAAAATTGTACGATCATTATTGGAAGAGTTTAGGATCGCCATCCATAAAGCAGGATCTGATATATCAATTTGTGGTGTGCAATTTTTCTCTCTGCTGATTCTTCTTTATCGTTTCTCTCCTTTTCATGTGAGCCACATTCTTCTTTATCATCACTCTGTCACTTTCCTCACATTTCCATTCCTTATCTTCAGGGAAATCTGCTAATTCCTTAATAGGACTTCTATCATTTACGCTTCGCTCCTCAATTTCTTCTGCACAGGGGTAATAGACCGGGCTTAGGCAGTAGCAATGTTTTGTTTCAGATATTTTCCCATCAAATTTGCCCCTTGCTGCAAACTAGATTGCAATTGAACTTTTCACTTCCTACACTGAGCTCCTGAAGTCTTCTCCGGGGGCATCATTTATTTTCTACAGGGGAAAACAGATAGTATTAGGGAGAGCAAAAGTGTATGTTCCACAGTCAGAGTGTAATCAAACATTATGTGATAAACATGCCAAAAGAAGTAACAGCATTTCATTTATAATGTTGCATAGATAGGAATTTGATAGATATCTCTGGTGTCTCATTAAATATGTCCTTTATAAGTCACTACTTACACTCTTCAAGTTTTAAAACACAAGTACATTTTCACAATTACCCAATAAAGCAAGGTTCACAGTATCACAGTTGGGCTCTCACTTCACTTCGGTTCTTTCTTATATCTCACCGACTAACTGGCAACTCCCTGCCCTTCATATATCCGCGACGGCATGGCTGACATTCTAGGAGGTTCAAGGAAAATGTAGTCTGGAAGGTTCCATGAGATTCTACAGAGCTTCAGAACATTTTAGGAGGTTTGTGAAAAATGAATCCACATATGGAATACCCGAAACATTTTACTTTAAACATTTTATTTTCCCTTTTGTTGATAACAACAAAAATTT
Source organism: Chrysemys picta bellii (assembly GCF_011386835.1). NCBI lineage: Eukaryota > Metazoa > Chordata > Testudines > Emydidae > Chrysemys > Chrysemys picta. The sequence continues at coordinate 75,655,012 of NC_088791.1, forward strand.
CTCCTCAGGTGATCACCTGGGTTGCCTGCCACTAAATCTGGCCCTGCTCTGTCCTTTGCAGTGGTAAAAATGGTGCTTGCAGAGAGCTGCTATGGTTGCTGACATGAAATTTGAAGTCTACTAAAGATTCAGAAGTGCTGATTATTACTTGTGACCTAGCAGAAATAGTAGTACTCTTTTTGTAGCCCGCATCAGATGGGCAAGAAACTCTGTGAATGGAGAGGAGCATCTTGGCAATGACCTACTGGTGAGTGGCCACAGAAGTCCCAAATGTGTTCAGATGTCCTTCAGATTGCAACCTCAAATGCAGTGCAAGGGGGCTTCGTTGGTGGGGGGAAAAGAGTAGTAGCTCCTTTAAGGGTCCCCCAGACACTCCTTCTCCCAGATCCTGAGGAAGTGGAGGCATGCATTATCTAAGCTCATGGGGATGGTCAGAAGGTCTCAGGTAAGCCATCGGCTGATGCCCACCTTGGGGAGGATAAATAAAGCCTGTCCCTCCATCCTGAATCCCATTCACACCCAAGGCAGCCAAGCTAACTGCTGGTGCCTCTTTGTGGCAGTGGCAGGTGTCCAGTGCAGGGATTCCTTCCCTATGGGATCTGGTTCCCTAATAAAGTTGAGTAGGAAGTGGATTTTGGAGAAGGCATCTTCTAAAGTAGCTGGGAAATGGGATTGGGGCACCTGATGTCTGGTACAGTGAAGAGAGAACCTCCTTTTCCCAGTTCCTTGACCCTCATATGAGGGGAGGACTATGGGGTCCCAGCTGTAGAAGAATGGGGATTTAATGGCAGCCCTCCATCAGGTGGAGATGATTAAGGAAAGAATCATGACCTGTACTATGCCAGTTATTGCCAGATAGTTCATAGTGAGTTAAGTTAATAAAGTCGTGGCCTAATTAAACCACATCCCATGTATCTTGTCTTTCTTCCTGCATCTCATAAGAACATAAGAACGGCCATACTGGGTCAGACCAATGGTCCATCTAGGCCAGTATCCTGTCTTCCAACAGTGGCCAATGTCAGGTGCTTCAGAGGGAACGAACAGAACAGGCAATCCCTGTCGCCCATTTCCAGTTTCTGGCAAACAGAGGCTAGGGACACTCAGAGGATGGTGTTGCATCCCTGCTCATCCTGACTAATAGCCATTGATGGATCTATCCTCCAGGAACTTATCTAGTTCTTTTTTTGAACCCTGTTATAGTTATGGCCTTCACAACATCCCCTGGCAAAGAGTTCCACAGGCTGACTGTGCATCGTTTTTGTTTTAAACCTGCTGCCTATTAATTTCATTGGGTAACCCCAAGTTCTTGTGTTAGGTGAAGGAGTAAATAACATTTCCTTATTCACTTTCTCCATACCAGTAAAGATTTTATAGACCTCTATCATATCCCTACTTAGTTGTCTCTTTGAAGTTGAAAAATCCCAATCTTTTTAATCTCTCCTCAGATAGAAGATGTTCCATACCCCAATCATTTTAGCTGCCCTTCTCTGTACCTTTTCCAATTCTAAAATATCTTTTTTTGAAATGGGGCGATCATTCCTGCACACAGTATTCAAGATGTATTTATATAGAGCAGTGATGGGCAACCTGTGGCCTGCGGGCCGCATGCGGCCCGTCAGGGTAGTCTGCTGGCAGCCCATGAGACAGTGTTTATGTTGACCATCCACAGGCATGGCCGCCTGCAGCTCCCAGTGGCTGTGGTTCACCGTTCCTGGCCAATGGGAGCTGCGGGAAGCACAGATTTTAAATTAATTAGATTTTAAATTAGAGTGAGTACACTGACAGGAAGTAATTATCCTCTTCAGTGGTCCACTTTTGGTGAAAAGTTAAGGCAGCTGTGCCTTTTTAGTGGCTACCTTATTGTGGCAGAGAGGGTTTAGAAAAGCTGCCATAATTTGTGAAGACATGGAGTCCTTTGATTTCTCCTTGTGGTTATTGGGGAGTCTTCGCAGGTCTAGGCCACTGAGAAAGTGCAGTCCAGGATTGTAGCATTTAATATCTGTCCCGTTGACTGTACCAGTTTACATTTCTGAGAGTGCTGGATACTGGCTGATAGTGCTGCTCTTTAATTCTGTTCAGTGTAAGGCTCATGACAGATTTACTACCATCCTTGATTTGACTATGAATGAGACCTGTGTCTTTGCATAAAAACCCCACAGGTATTTAGGTTGAGATGTGTCCCAGTGATAGCCGAGTCGTGCCTGGGGGGACAAATGCAAAGTCTCATTTACTTGTTCCAGCTGGTGTCTGTCACTTGAGGTCCTGGAGATGCTGGGTATTTGCATAGTGCAATCTGAAAGCTAGATCCATGTTCCTCTTCTCTGGAGAACACCAATCGGGGGAGGTGGTGGAACTGTTCCTGGAGTTGACTTTCTGCGAATGGCTTTTCTCTCTACAGATATATCTGCAAGCAGTGATGGTGCAAGCCTTCTCACAACCCACCCAATATTAATCATCTCTCCTCTATATATTGTTTAGAGTCTGACCTAAAGTCCATCAAAACCAGTGGAAAAACTCCCAGTGCCTTCAATGAGTTTCAGATGTGGCCCTTATAAAGAGAGATTTGATCTAATTGCCCTCTTATATAAGGAACATCATTTCACATAGATCTTGGCCCACTGTCAAACGGTCACTACAAAGTGACTACAGCAAGATTTTGGACTTGTTACCAGTAGGAGAGAGTTGCTCCATCCCAATATTATATCATCCAGTGACCCAGTAACATGAGTGTGTATTAGATTTTTAGGTATACTGTTCCCTTTTAAAAACTTTAAATGCTTGCCATTCAGCCTGGTGAGCAGGGATTTAGCTAAATAATTTACATTAACACTGAATGAATGGCTTTAGTATTTACATGGTATTTTACATGTTCAAAGTGCTATACAAACATTAATTAATTTTCACAACACTCCTATATGATGCTGTAGGTGATAGCTGTGTGACTAAATCCCTATCCACCATAGTGGAAATATACCCACAAGGGTATAACAAACTGCCAAAACAAGAACAGTCTACACTAAACTGTAAGCTTTTGTCCATTGCCCAGTTCACTGAGCACAAATATTGCTGTACATAGAACAGTAGCTGATTGTGTATACTCTTAAGACTCCTTCCATTCCTGTGTATAACCAGAGGGTAGAGTGTAATTATTGATCCCAAATTTCCTAATTTGTTCAATTTAACGTCTCCTAAGTGTTTTTCACAAATGTATTGAGTGGGTGTATTGGTGCCGAGGCACACACATTTGCACCTGTTATGTTCATGTTGACATATTTAAAAAACAAACTATCAGTAACAGTAAAATAAGTGTCAGATTTTTAGAAATTTTTAGCACCCACAATTGGGCCCATGTTTTCAGGACTCAGCATCCTGCAGCACTCAATGTGACACGTAGAGCGAAAGTTTTAAAAGTACACAACTTCCAGTATACTGTGCTCTTTGAAATTCTGGTAATTTATTTTGGAACTTTACCAAATGTTTTGGCACCTGGACTCCATGTTAGGTCAAAACTTCAAAAAGGAACCTTGGTAGTGGTGCTTTATGAGAAAACTGCATCGCATCAGGCTAGCATTGCCCACTTCTGTCATCACCAAGAAAAAAGTTACTTTCTCATAAATTGCCCTAATAATCTGGGGAAGAAATCAGTCTGTAAAAAAACAGTAAACCAGCCACCAGTACATTACTCTCAAAAGCAGATATAGTGAGGTAAATAAAAACTAAATAGCCCTTTAGCCATACTATAAAGCCTTCAGACGTTAAGCAGGAGGTTGGGGAAAGGGAGAAAAACACACTGTTCTTCAAGCAAAAAAGAAATCTCCAGTAAGTAGTTTCAACCAGTCTTGCTTTAGTTCTAGAGAGTGAACACTATAAAACTTACACTTCAATATCTGATGAACATTAAAAAGTTATTCTACTTGTAAAGCTGTCTTATCTGTACAATGTGTAATATTTGAAAATACATTCAGCATTGTATAATGATTATTCCAGTTAATTTTTAATTAGGATGTAATTTTAGATAGACAGTATTTTTTTTTCTGATTTTTTTCTAGCATTACAATTAAAATACTAAACTATAATATCTTCTGAGTGAAACAGTCACAGTAGAGTAGTGCCAATCAAATTACAGCAGTGTTGCTCAAACAACAATCCTTTGACAATTTTATTAATGTAATAAGGTTACTGATAGATGACAGTAGAAGAACCAGTGGTCTAATCAGATATGGCAACAACTGGTGGTTCTACTATGGCAGGGGTGGGCAGACTATGGCCTGCAGGTCACATCTGGCCCACCAGCCATTTTAATCCAGCCCTGGAGCTGCTGTTGGGGAGCGGGGTCTGGGGCTTGACCCGCTCCAGCCAGGGAGCAGGGTCGGGGGCCACTCCACGCGGCTTCCGGTAGCAGCAGCATGGCCTCGCTCCGGCACTCCAGCTGGGTGTGACGGGTTCAGTCACAGAGACCCCCTTGGAACTGTCACCTGACATGCTGAGATTACCTCTGAGCGGCTCCCGGAAGCAGGGGCATGGCCCCCCTCCGGCTCCTACATGTAGGGCGGCCAAGAGGCTTCACACTGCCCCCGCCCGAAGCGCCACCCCCACAGCTCCCATTGGCTGGGAACTGCAGCCAATGGGAGCTGCAGGGGCGGTGCCTGCGGATGGGGCAGCATGCAGAGCCACCTGGCAGAGCTGCCTGGCTGTGCCTCTGCGTAGGAGCTGGAGAAGGGACATGCTGCTGCTGCTGCTGCTGGGAGCCACTTATGATAAGCACCATCCAGAAACTGCACCCCTGAGCCTCTTCTCATGCCCCAGCCCCCGATCCCTCCTCCTGCCCTCCAAACCCCTCGGTCCCAGCCTGAGCACCCACCTACACCCCAAACTTCTCATCACCAGCCCCACCCCTCACTCCCCTGCCCCAGCCCGGAGCCCCCTCCTGGATCCTGAACTCCTTTCTGGCCCCACTCCGGAGCCTGCATCCCCCCCCCCCCAGTTAGTGGTACTAGGATATTGCTGTCAGTGAGATCCAATTATTGCTTTTCTATGTTCATACAATAGTGTAAGTCACCTGACACATTTTAGCATATTCTTCTACCTTAATTTGGTCAAGTCTTGTCCTATTAAATACATCTTCAAATACATATACAAGGTTAAGATTTTAGAGAGAGCAGATGAGTCATAACACAAAGACCAACTATGGTTATGCAGCAATATTTTATGGTTTGACTTATATTTATTCGGCTTTGTTGTGGGGGGAAGTCATTGTTTGATTTACCAGGAAGAGGATTTTCATCACGTCAGTCACTTCTGTTCCTTCACAGCTGGTCTCTGACTTCCACATCCTCTTCCTTCTCTGTCTCTAAAGCCCTTTCGTCTGTTTGAAGGGCATGACGTGACGTCATTCTTTTGACTAAATGGAAGTTTACACTCCTGATTATTTTCTAAATATCTTCAGACAGGACCCCCCCCCCCCCCCCCCCCCCCCAAAAAAAAAAAAAAAAAAAGGAAGGAACACTGTTTGCGCATCTTATTTTCAAAACGGTGTAGGCTCACTGATTAGAGTCTGAAGGGTGATGTTCTGGAACCCAGGTAGGCTAAACTCAGAATTGGTGTACAATGGAAGAAATGTCTGGGTTGTTTTTCTTGTTGTTGTTGTTTTGTTGTTTTTGTTTTTTTTTAAACCAGAAACATATTGAAGCTACTATAGTTCATTCAACAGCATTGATGCTAAAGTGAATTGGAAACCTTATTTTTAAAGAAATAATCATATCTACAACAAGAGTGGATAGAGTTGATGTTTCCAGTGAGAAACTTTTATATATTTGGAACTACTTAGTAGATTTGTCTTGGAATTTCATTTTTCAAACAGATGATCAGATTTTTCTAGTGTGAGATATTTTTGTTTTTTTTAGATATCCTAGGTTGTCCTAAATTATAAATGATTGAAATGGGCAAACACAGAAACCAAAATGAAAATGCAGCAGGAGATGGGGAAAGTACTTTATAATTAATCTCATATGGGGGGGGGGGGAGGGGGAGAGAAAGCAAAAGGATTTGGGTACTTAAAGCAGAACATATCTGAAATGTTACAACTGCAATATATTTTAGGACTCAAACTATAATTCTACAAATTACAGCGCTGAAAGCCACTGTGTGCAATTATAGTATTGAATGTTGTGCATGAGGGGATCATTTATATAGAAAAACATTACTTAATGTTAGATTCCTGCTAGAGACATAAGTATCCTTTTTAGTTTATCTCAGTGTAGTTACCTTGCAATCAGCCAATAAAGCATCAATCTTGTAAAGCAGTTCTTTGTAATAGAGCAGGATAGGTTTCTGAGGATGCCTGGAAACTTTTGAAATCTATTTACCTTTTGAAATTTCACTCTCACATTTGCCACTGTATCCCACTGGCTAAAACCTCCCAGAAGCCAGATCAATTGTACTTGTTCTCCCGGATGCTGGTGTCTAGCTGGCTTTTAGGAATATTTCTCAAGAAGTCAGAGCATATAGGAAATTGATTAGTGAGTCTATTTGTTTGTTTACTCCCAGAAGATCTCAAAAAAATTTGAAGAAAAGATGCCAACTTTCTAAAATAAGTAATAAACAACTGGGTTCTGAGAGGGTGGGAGAGGTGATGGAAACTAAGATTCACTTGGCAGCAAAAATAACATTGAAGGTTAGGATGGGATTTCTATTATTATAAGCCCTTTTTGGTGCCAACTTCTGTCCTCCTCTGTTTCCCAAAGGAAATGAAAGGATTGTGCAAATTTAACTTGTTTGTCACTAGTTAATTAAATATCCAAGGAGTCTGCTTGTCTGCTGCAAAGCTCTCCTTTTTGCTTAGCTGTTGGGTGCTGCTATCTCATGGAGACTTGATATTTGATCATTCTTGTTCTGTTGGATACATAATATAAAGGCATTCAGCCTAAAAATGTTTAGTGTTGTAGGCATATAAGACATAACTATGGTTAGAGTTAACCCACAGAATCTTTACCAGTGATGATGTGTGAACCACAAAGAGTACAGCTTTTGATTTGCAGAGCCCAGGTTGACTTTGCAGGGCTAACATTTAGTTTAAAAGTTGAGATTTTTTTTTTCTCAGCACAGTTGATTTGCATTAAGAGACAATAAACCTAGAACAGTCACTTTTCCAAGAGGAAGCACTCTTTCAGTCCTAGATAAATGATATCTGATTAAATAGCTGTGACACTTCAGGGAATATGTCTGTGTCCAATTATGAATTACTCTTTGTTTTATGAAGAACATTTACTATTGTTACCATCAGTGTGGTTAGAACTTCCATTTTTGTAGCAGAAAACGGGCTATGTCTGGGGAAGTGAAACAGGGCCATCAAGGAGTTATCAACATTGAATAGCTCTGCCCTGGTAAAAGAATGGGGTTGGAGACTTCTAACAAATCTTCACCAGTAATCCCATATGGGGTGGCAGCATGGAAAATTACATCAGGACAGCAACAAAGAAAAGGTTTATTAGACTGCTTTTAAAAGTGATATGCTCTCTAAGCAAGGGGAGCCATTTCCCCACTGGGACTAGGAGATTCAGCAGGAGGAGTGGAGGCAGGAATGACCTGGCTTCCCTTGAATTAAACCCAATGATTCACAACAGGGGCAGAAGGTGAGACTAGACTAAAGGGGATTGCCAGCAGTTTGTTTTTTCCCGTAGAGCTCATGCTGTCTGAGTAAAGTGTGTGTGCTTAAGAAGTTGCTTTGCAAAGCGTGTGTGTTCCTTACTTTAACGCCATGTAATTCCTGAAGAGTTAAACTATAATCCAGACTGCCTATAGGATGGTTGCTGGTGACAGTGTGCATAGGCTTCTGGGGAGGCTTGAGAGGTTCAGCACTGGTCTCAGGGCCTAGGGCAGTGGACTGAGAGGTGCCAGACAGTCAGGGTTAGTGCAACCACTAGGCGAACTAGGTGGCCGCTTAGGGCGCCTAGTGGTTGAGGGCGCCTAAAAGCCCGCTCAGGCGAGGAGGTGGAGTGGAGGTGAGCTGGGGCGCGGGGAGGGCCGTCCGCAGTAATGGGGGGGGGCACACAGGGGAACCGCTCCCCGCCCCAGATCACCTCCACTCTGCCTCCTCTGCTGAGCACACAGCCCCCGCTCTAATTCTCCTCCGATCGGCGCCGCAAGCCTGGGAGGGGAGGAAAATTAGAGCGGCGCCGGCGTGCTCAGTGGAGGAGGCGGAGCGGAGGTGAGCTGGGGCGGGGTTAGCTTCCGCGGGGGGCTCCCCAGGTGGGGTTAGCTGCTGCAGGGGAGGTGATGGCGGGCAGGGTTAGCTGCCATAGAGGGGGGCTCCCCGGGCGGGGTTAGCTGCTGAGGGGGGAGGGGCTGGCGGGCTGGGTTAGCTGCCGTGGCGGGCGGGGTGTCCTCTGGTGGGCGTGGTTAGCTGACACGGGGGGAGGGAGGCGGGGTTAGCTGGGTGGGGATTGGGGGGGTGGCCCAAGGTGGAAGTTTCTTGCACCAGCCCTGCAGATGGAGTCTGGACCCTGGAAAAGTGCCTGAGGGGCCTGAGTTAGAGACAGTGTCTGGATTCTGCCTAGACCAGGGGTGGGCAAACTACAGCCCGCGGGCTGGATGCAGCCTGTGAACCATTTTAATCTGACCCTCGATCTCCCACTGGGGAGCGGGGTCTGGGGCTTGCCCCATTCCAGCATTCCTGCTGAGGAGCAGGATCGGGGGCCACTCCTCACGGCTCCTGGAAGCACCGGCATGGCTCCTCTCCGGCTCCTACGTGGAGGTGCAGTCAGGTGGTTCTGCTGCACACTGCCCCTGCCCCAAGCACCGCCCCTGCAGCTCCCATTGGCCGGGAACCATGGCCAATGGGAGCTGCAGGGGTGGCACCTGCGGATAGGGCAGTGCGCAGCAGAACTGCCTGGCCGCGCCTCCGCGTAGGAGCTGGAGGGGGGACATGCTGCTGCTTCCGGGAGCCGTTTGAGATAAGTGCTGCCGAGAGCCTGCACCCGTGAGCCACCCTTCCCTCCCGCCCCCCAACCGCCTGCCCCAGCTCTGATCCCCCTCCTGCCCTCCAAACTCCTCAATCCCAGCCCGGAGCACCCTCCTACATCTCAACCCCCACATCCCGAACCCCACGCCAGAACCCACAACTTTAGCCGGAGCCCCCACCCACCCCCACCACCTCAGCCCGGAGCCCCCTCCTGCACCCTGACCTCATGTCTGGCCCCAGAGCCCGCATCCCCAGCCAGAGCCCTCAACCCTTCCCACACCCCAACCTCAATTTCGTGAGCATTCAGGGCCCGCCATACAATTTCTATACCCAGATGTGGCCCTCGGGCCAAAAAGTTTGTCCACCCCTGGCCTAGACCCAGCTGGCTGGAAGCATGTGGGTCCAAACTGACTGGCCAAGACTCCTGGTATGTGAGGGAGACTCCTGTTTACAAGTAAAATAATCCAGACTCCTGAATATGAGTATCTCCTGCAACAGCAATACTCCTCTCCTGCTTGGTCCCAGACACTCCCATTCCTTTCTGAGGGGTCTGTTACTTTGGGCTCGGAGGGGAAAGTGGAGGGATCAATGTGCTCCGTACTCTGTTGGGTGTGTGGGTGTGCCCATGTAACCCGCACATGTAACACACACCTTCTGGGTGTGGTGTTCTGTCCCATCTAGAGGCACTGAGACCAGTGATAGAGAGAGAGAGAAAATGAGTCTGCTCTACAGCCTTAACTAACAATTGGCTTTTAGCTCATGCTGTAGCGGTTCTTGCACTAAGCTCCGGAGGTCCCCTGTTCGATCCTGCCCGCTGACGAATGTGGTCTGTCGGCGTTACACACAGGCATGGCCCAGGCAGCTTGTGCCACCCCAGGCAGCAGCAGGCAAGCATGCACACGCACTGGCTGTTCAGGTGGTCCCACTTGCACTCTGCTGTGTGTGGGTGGGGCAGGCGGATGTTGATGGGCTCCAAGATGGTGCCGGGAATCTCTGTGCTGCTCTTAGACGAGACCATCACCGCTGGGCACATTCAGCAGAGATGCACCAGGGAGGTGAGTGCCATGTGCCTTTGCCCTGCTGAGGGGTCCAGGAAAGGCAGTGATGAGCAGCTCCACCTGGATATGGTGTGTCTATTCAGATAGGCTTTATATGCAAATTAAGTACCACCACAAATCTCCCTGAAATTAATTTGAAAATGTTGGTCAGTATGGATCCAAATGTTGGGTCCAGTGCTGCAGATTGGTGACAGTTCACTAGGGAGGACTTGGCTACAGCTGTTAGAATAGCCTTGCCTGTTTTATTAACTGTAATAAATGAATAATTGAATCAATTAGAACATACAGTTTCCTAATAAGCTAGCTGCTTAAAATTCCCCATTTTTTAGGAAATACTTTATACTGTAATTACTACTTCACCCTCTCAATTAATCGTGTTCAAACATACAAATATAATCATCTTTGATTTGTCTGGCAACTCCACATGTAGGGATTTGTATTTCTAACTCCTTCTGTGTTTAAACTTAAACATGTAAATCCTTGCCCATTAAGAGCATAGTTTTAAGTCTCTTGATTTTTAGTGCATTGTATCTTAATTTCTCTGCTTTACAATCATTTGTATACTGGTATGTAGGTGGCTACATTTGAAGTAGTTTGCCTACTGTTATAAATGAGTTTTCTGGCATAGATGTAAACTAGTAATGCAACTCTACTAATGCAAATAACTGAGACCAATTAGTTATTAAATAAAATCAAAAGAAACACTTCCCCTTCCCCCCCACCCCAACTTGCATTGTAAAATAAAGTGGTGGATCATAAAGATATCCCACTTGCTCTGTGTACTGATCCCAGAAATGTGGGAATTCAGCAGAAACCAGTATTTGAGATAATGGATTTTTTGCCATAATCATTATAATGGTCTAAACACAAAGTAAAAATCAATTTTTATCCTAAAAGCCAAATAATTATTTGCCTAAATATGAGCACCTAGGGCCAAATTCCCTCGTATTTGTACAACCCTTTCCTCCAGTGAACTGAAAGGAGTAAGAAGATTAAGCCCCAAAAAATCATTAAAAAAATAGAAACCTAAACCCCAAAAGTTTAATTTATAATTAATAGTAAATGTTTTCTGAGAAGATAGTGCCAGTGATTTGCATAAGTTCTCATTAAGGTGTATAATATATTTTCTTCAAGACCCATTAAACAAGCGTTAGTCAGTTGAGCTTGAAAAACATCACCATGAAACTTCAGTTTAAAAGTCATTATGCAGTATCTAAAATAAGTTCTTAATAATTACATAAACACATCCGAGAGACATCAACATCCTTCAGACAGAGAAGCCATGTAAATAAATACCTGGAGGAAGTGGTGGATTGTTGTTGCTGGCTTTAACTTAATTCCATGAAGACAAAATATATGCAATGAAAAGGGAAGCTACAATTGGGTATGTTGTAATCAGTTGCTCTGCAAGCTTATCCTCACACCTTCAATAACAAAAAACTAGAAAATCAGCATGTCCAGTACTTATTACTGTAGTTGCAAGCTTCACTTTCTTTTTACTTTATTTTATTTTTATGTTTACTTCTGTACCCTCACAGAATAAAAATATCCAGATCCCATCCCCATTCTTGGTTAGTCCTTTTATGCCACTCTGCTGATGTATGTTTGTAGACATGAGTCCAATAGCAGTTGAACTCAAGGAATGGGAGCAAGGGAGGATTGTTACTTGAGAGGAAAATTAGGAGGGATTATAAATTGGTGGTTTGGGGCTTATGACTATTACTACTTTGTTGTCAGTTTGTCCTGTCTTTTACAATTGTAAAGTCTTCAGGGCAGGGAACCATCTTCCATTCTGTGTTTGCACAGTGACTTGCAGAATGGGGGCCCCTTCCTGGTTGGGACTACTATGATACAAATAAATAATAATTTGTTTATATTCTGTTTTTTCCCACCTGGAATTGACTTTGTACTCTTCCAGGAATCATATGTGGCAAGACAGCTTTTATGGTAAAATGCATTGCCATTGGCAACAGAATAGAACAATAACTGTATCTTTGTATTTACCATCAGTAGTTTGTTTGAGTCAGATTTTCCATTGTCCCTCATTAGACAGAACACTTCTCTCCCTGAACCTGTCTGATTCCTTAGTGAAAGTCCCAGTAATGGCGATTGTATTAGGAGAAATACTTCAGTTTCTCTTAATATGGAACTCCTCTATTTCTAAACAAACCTGGTGTTAATTGGAAGGCGCTGATCAATTTTATTGCTCTGAATCTGGGATTCAAATGCTGAATTTTGCCTCTTAATAGCTTATCTGATTTTTAGTGGGGTATCCATAAGATTAATAGCATATGGTAGTCATTCCTGGACATTTAAATTGACCTTTGTGGCAATGAGAATTTGTGATTTCAGTGTCCCCAGTCCATTGTGGCATTTATTGTTTTTGATTAACCAGCACAGCTCTTTGCACCTTGGAGAAGGAAATGAGCAAGAGGTCCTATGATCCCCAGATATCATAGAGCACAATGCCCTCATGTACTTCTTTGTTCTGTGATAGTTATTGACGCTATCTCTCATCTTTTCATAATATTGGACAGCTCCACATTTTAATCATATATTTCCTTTGACCTACTCAGAGACCTTTATATTCTTTATCTTATTCTTGTAATTAAATCGTATCAGAAACATTGGGTGACTCAGCCATAGAGAAAATGTACATAAAAACACCTCTAGATAACTTGGTGTTTCACGTTAAGGTAATTTTTTTTCTTGGCTTCTCTTTTTGGTCCTTTGCATCCCACTTAAAAAAAGCTGATGTTCCACAGCAGAGTGTGAGTATGTTATGTTAGTATCTGGCTGAGTAGCTTCTTTTTGGTTAGTATGGGACATCTGTAATTGATAGGTGGTCCTGACTCCAAGCCGCTCAGATAAACGCACAAGGCAAAGTTTGTCTAACATCTTTAACTCTTCGCAGGAGCTTGGCTATGTGCCACCAAGTCTGACCTAATGGAATTGCTGATTTCAGGGTTGCCTGGGGCCACAACCACAAATATGCACATCTCTGAGGTCATTGGACCCAATGTTTATTTGATATTTTTATAGCTATTGGAAATAAGTCACCTGACTTGATTTATATATAAACCTCTAGAACATCAGCCCACAGAAGTAAACTTTTAATTTAGGCTTTTATCTGTGTGTTGGCATGTGGCTTTAAAATAACAACTAAAACCAGCTTGTGTATCTAAGGCCTTGTCTGCACTAAAGGGAAAAGTCAATCTAAGCTACGCAATTTGAGTTACGTGAATAGCGTAACTCAAATGAACGTAGCTTAGATCTACTTACCGCAGGGTCCACACTATGCGATGTCAACGGGAGACTCTCTCCCATTGGCTCCCCTTACTTTTATCGATCTGGTGGAGCACTGGGGTCGATGGGAGAGCGATCTGTGGTTGATTTAGTGGGTCGTGGTTGATTTAGCGGGTCTTCACTAGATCCGCTAAATTGACCATCGATGCATCGATCGCTGGATATCGATTCCCCAGTAAGTGTAGACAAACCTGAGGATCTCCATTTCAATTAACGTAACAGTTGACTGATAGTAAGTTACATAGTCATATGATTTGGAATTCAAGTCAGTTCTTTTATACTTGGACTCTTCTGAATATTAGATTTAATGTATGGGGACTTCAAACTTTTAGAACCAACAAGTTTAATGATGAGCTAGTCTGCTGGTTTCTGGAGACCTACCAGTGCCTGTCTCCATAATAGTCCCAGAGATTGCTTGTGCTGACCAGTCTTATTTACTTCTACAGTTTCTATCTTACAAACTAGAAAATCTCATGTTCTGTTTCAGTGTAGAGAGTGCACAGCTGAATGGGAAATGAGGAGTGCTGCTTAGCACAATTAAAATTTTGGTTTGGCAAACACTCCAAAATGATTGCACACCGAATGCTGGTAAACCGTATGTCTTCAACACAGAACAAACTAGTTCTCTTAGCAATGGATCAAATTAATATGCATGCAAATGACCATTCATACCACATTTTTTAGTAGGTGAGATGTGAGATTACTTCTGAGGATAACATCCTCTTGGACTTGTGCATCAAAGCCTTATGCAGTTATTACGAGATGGTAGAATTCACCCTTCGGTACCTTTTGCTGTATTGCAATATGCTAGGAGTGTGGGGGAATTTATGGAAAAATACACAGCTTTTTGATTATTGCAAACAACTAATTTTCTATGAGAGAAATAAATCTGTAAAATTTCAAACAACTATGTAATAAGATTAATAGTGAGTTGCAGAAAGAGAAATAAGTCTTGCAGTGCAAAAGCTGTTTACTTCTTCTGTTGCTCCAAGTTGGTTTTAATATGAAGAAATGCATCCTGCTGTTTTACACACCTTGACAGATTATAATTTTCTTCATTAAACTTTTGATGGCCTGTAATGCTATGGGAGAGAGTGAAGAGACATATTGAAGCCTCCCCAATGCAGCCTTCCCTGGCTCTGTAGGTAATACATTTGTACTTCAGTTTATATCAAGATTCATGGGGGGAAGGAGGACGGGGAACTTGATATCCACTTAAACAAAAGTAGGGGTTTGCTCTCCTCACACTTTAATTATGTGTATTAAATTCCTGTTACTCTCTGGGGGGGACAATCTGTCCAGTCAAGGTCAGATATTATATCCCATTGTCACTTCACTTTCAGCTCATGGGACAGTGGTTTCCCCTATGATCCTTGACTGCAATCAATGACTGCACTACACCGTAAGCAGGGCCACAGTTGTCTGACTTGCTGGGGGAAAGAGTATACTGCTTTAAGGAAGGATGGAGAGGGTGGTAGTGGTAGAGAGCCATGGACATGGCTGCAGAACAGGGCTGGCTCCACGCACCAACTCAGCAAGCAGGCGCTTGGGGTGGCCACCGGAGAGGGGCAGCACGTCCGGCTCTTTGGCGGCAATTCGGCAGCGAGTCCCTCACTCCCTCTCAGAGCGAAGGACCTGCCGCCGAATTCCCGCTGAAGAATGATCACGATCGCGGCTTTTTTTTTGCTACTTTGGGCGGCAAAAACCCTGGAGCCGGCCCTGCTGCAGAAGCAGAACAGGTCTGCTATTGAGGTCTGTATCTTACCATGGTCACGGGGCTAGCTGCACCTCTGTCCCCTTTCATGTCTCTGAGTGCAACTCCTCAGGTGTTAAGCTTTGAGCCTTTACCTACCCCAGGGTAGAATTTCCCAGTTCTCCAAGTCTTAGATTGGACCCTCGGTCACAGTACTCTGTTTATCAGTTGTGCTTACCGTGGAACCTTACAGTTCTGGAACCTGTGGTTCTTTCCTTTGGATGTCTGTGACCAGTGGTATATAATGAAACGATCCTCTTAAACCAAAAGAATGGTTTGTTTTAACAGTAGGAACAAAGCATTGGAGAAAAAGAATTTTAAAACCATCTATACACCTGTCTATCTTGCCTAAAGGTTTACCATTCTCTGATAGTAACCTAGGTAGGCCTAAATTCTTCACACAATTCCGGTGGGTCCCTGTGACTTTCTCTGTTACCCCAAACTACTATTTTGCTCTTGAGAGCATATTCCTTTATAAATCTTCCAGAGTTCTTTTGACCTCATCCATTTGCAGGCCTTTTCCTGTCCTGCTACAAACCAGTTTTGTAGGTTAGGGGGGCAAAATTTTCAAAGCTAATATTTCTGTCATTGTCCCTTAACATCTCTCAAGTGTTTGCAGAGAGTTGGCTAGTTTTGAACCGTTCTTTTCTTTCCTGCCTGTTTTTCTCCTGGTGAGTTAGACCAATATATCCATACAGAAAACACCCAAATAAAACTAGCAGATTATTAGAGAAGTTCCCAATCCACCACTTTATGTGCAGGACTTACTGCTGTTGGTGTTGAGAGGACTAGCATATTGATATAGCATAGCCTTTTGTGGCACTGTGGATACTTCAACTGCCAGAGAAAGATACAGTACTCTTGGTGTGCTGTTGTTGTGAAAGGTGGATATACTTTAATGTAGCACTAGGGAGCTGAGCCAAAGAGCTTGCAAATGGGTCTGGCTTTTAGTAGAATTGCAAAAGGAGCTTCATGTTTCAGCTAGATACTCCTTAGGAAAAGCTGAACTTGCTGAAAAGTAGCTGTTAATTTTTGTACAGCATCCGAGTTACTACCAGAGAGAAGGTGATAACTGCAAACTGAAGGCTGGCTCTGAGTTGTGGATAGGCAAAAGGGAGGATGGAGTTTCAGCTTCTGAAAACCATGTTGCAACAGGTTTTATGTTAGGACCACATATTAAACTAAGGTAAGATGTTACAGGAAGATTAATGCTTTATTTCGGTTTCTATAGTTTTGGGCAGGTGTAAACTTGGGGAGAGGAAGACGACGAGAGAGATAATGCTTTAAGAGCAACATTTGTAGACATGTGAATTTATAATATGGAGTATTCGCCAAATTTGTCTAGTCTCTAAATGTAAACTACAGTGGGGCAAAGGCTGATTCCAAAACACACGAACAACAGAAACAAAGTTCATGCCTAAAGATGAAAGAGATGAACATGAAGAACTTTCAAACTAACAAACCTAGGCAACTGAACTTGTGCACAACAAATCTATCCTGAACTAGCTGAATTTGGAACACCCCTGTGGTCATGTAACCAGTACAGAAAAATATATCCAGTCAATTGCTCCAGCATGGAATTAGATAGGCTTGTTTCAGAAATTTGCTACTGTGACGGGTTAGATCAGAGAAACCACCTTGGGAGCTGCCACCCGATGTGCCAAGACTACTTTTGCTCCTGCTTTCCCTGCCAGCTCGGGACCCCAGTACCCGGTCTTGCTGAGCCAGACACGCACGTCAGCTCCAACAAAGTTCCAGGGTCTGAATTACTTGCCCAAAGCTGCAGACTTAACTGAAAGCAGCTTACAGAAGTGTTCTTGTCTTTAACACTCAGATGCCCAACTCCCAATGGGATCTAAACCCAAATAAATCTGTTTTACCCTGTATAAAGCTTATACAGGGTAAACTCATAAATTGTTCGCCCTGTATAACGCTGATAGAGAGATATGCACAGCTGTTTGCCCACATAGGTATTAACACATACTCTGAGTTAATTAATAAGTAAAAAGTGATTTTATTAAATACAGAAAGTAGGATTTAAGTGGTTCCAGGTAGTAACAGACAGAACAAAGTAAGTCACCAAGCAAAATAAAATAAAACATGCAAATCTATGTCTAATCATACTGAATACAGATAATCTCACCCTTTGAGGGGCTTCAATAAGTTTTTTCCTCAGACTGGACACCTTCCACACCTGGGCACAATTCTTTCCCCTGGTACAGCTCTTGTTCCAGCTCAGGTGGTAGCTAGGGGATTCTTCATGATGGCTCTCAGAGTTATATTTCATATTTCTAGTTTTAGATACAAGCAGGGCCGGCTCCAGGGTTTTTGCCGCCCCAAGCAGCGGAAAAAAAAGAAGAAAAAAAAAAAGCCGCGATAGCGATCGGCTGTAGCTCCACCGCGCCGCTTTCTTCTTCGGCGGCACTTTGGCGGCAGGTCCTTCCCTCCGAAAGGGACTGAGGGACCCGAAGAGCCCGACATGCCGCCCCTTCCCCTTGGCCACCCCAAGCACCTGCTTGCTCAGCTGGTGCCTGGAGCAGGCCCTGGATACATGAGTGGTGCATTTATACAAATAGGATGATCACACTCAGTAGATTATAAGCTTTGTAATGATACCTTACAAGAGACCTTTTGCATGAAGCATATTCCAGTTACATTATATTCCCTCATTAGCATATTTTTATAAAATCATATAGACTGCAACGTCACAGCTACTGTCTCAGATCTGTGCTAATTCATCTCAACTTTGTGCCGTTGCAGTGTTATAGCCATTAAATAGGGTGCCAGGCGTCCAGTTTTCGACCGGAACATCCGGTTTTCGACCAGGCATTACCCTGGTAGCTCTGGTCTGCACTGCTGACCAAGCTGTTAAAAGTCCGATAGGTGGTGCACCGGGGGCCCCTAGTGCCAGCTCTGCAGCTCCCAATGACTGAGAACCACAACCAATGGGAGCTGCGGGGGTGGTGCCTGTGGGCGTGAGGGCAGCGTGTGGAGCCTCCCTGGCTGCCCATGCGCCTAGGGATGAGGCAGCCACTTCCTGGGAGCCACCGGGACCCTGCACCCTGAACCCCTCCCACACTCTAACCCTCTGCCACAGCCTGGACCCCCCTCCTTCACCCCAGACCCTACACCCCCAGCCAGAACCCACACCCCATCCTGCACTCTGAACCCCTTGGCCCCAGCCCAGAACCCCCTCCTACACCCCAAACCTCTCATCCCCGGCCCCACCCTAGAGCCTGCACCCCCAGCCAGAGTCCTTATGCCTTCTCCGCACCCCAATGCCCTGCCCCAGCCCCAAGCCCTCTCTTGCACTCATAACCCCTCATTTCTGGCTCCACCCCAGAGCTCACACCCCCAGTCGGAGCCCTCATCTCCTCCTGTACTCCAACCTCCTGTCCCAGCCCAGTGAAAATGAGTGAGGGTGGGGGAGAGCGAGCAACGGAGTGAGCAGGGATGGAGCGAGCTGGGGTGGGGCCTCAAGAAGGGGCAGGGGGCTGGGCAGGGGTGTTCGGTTTTGTGAGATTAGAAAGTTGGCAACCCTACCAGTAAGATTGATTTGAAATATGATTTCTGCTAATAGCACTCAAGGTGAACTGAAACTATCTTCCTTTTGTTCACCATCCATAGCTTTTCTAAAAATTTAGGAAGGAATAATTTCAGATTGTCCTGTTTTATGCTTGGAAATCTAAAATTTCTGCTGAAAGACTGAACACTTGCTCCAGGTAAAGTTGATTGCAAACTCCCATGGCTTCACAGGATTGACCCCTAAAGTTTGGCTGTAGCTGTATTTTAGCTTATTCCATCCATAAATACACAGTGCCAGATTCTGATCTCTGACATTTAATGTAAATCAGGGATTATTACAATGTTAATCTGGATTTGCACTAACATAATTGAAATCAGAATTTAGCCTTATTTGGTCCGATAACCTTTTTTTCATTGCATGGCTTTTAATCTAATCTTCATTTATGATAGCATCCAGTAAAAGCCTTTTGAATGCCCTCCAATGGTGGTGGAGGGGGCGGTGAAGAAATTTTACTGCATGACTTAGAGTTTTTGACTTTCAGAAATGCTTGGTTTTAAATTTAGTTTTGTAAGTTAGCCAGACAAACATACACAGAATGTATGTAATATATTTGTTCCTCCAAATTCAGAATAAACATTAAAATTCATTTCTGATTCATGTACTTAAGGTTATGCGAGTTCTTATGTATACTGCTGAACTGGGTGCTTTTTGACATTTTATTGTAAACCTCTAAATCCCATTTTCCAAAGTGAGGTAGGCATTTAGGAGTCTGGACCATGCCTAAAACTTAGGTCGACCTAACTACATAGTGCAGAGCGGTGTCCTGTGTGACATAGTTAGGTTAAATAAAAAAATAAATTAATGGAGATATTGTATCTTCTAGAACTGAAAGGGACCTTGAAAGGTCATCGAGTCCAGCCCCCTGCCTTCACTAGCAGGACCAAATACTGATTTTGCCCCAGATCCCTAAGTGGCCCCTTCAAGGATTGAACTCACAACCTGGGGTTTAGGAGGCCAAGGCTCAAACCACTGAGCTATCCTTCCCTCCCTCCCTGATTGACGTAATCCCTGCTGTAGATGCCTCTAGGTGGAAAGAATTCTTCTATTGACCTAGCTACTGCCTGTCAAGGGGGTGGATTTAGTACAGTGACAGAAAAAAACCCCTCTGTCACTGTAGCAAGTGTCTGCACTATAGGACTACAGTGGTGTGGCTGCCATGCGGCAGCTGTGCCGATATTGTGTTTGTAGTGTAGACATACCCTATGTCCCACTGACTTTCAATGCATCCGAAGAAGTGGGCTGTAGTCCACGAAAGCTTATGCTCTAATAAATTTGTTAGTCTCTAAGGTGCCACAAGTACTCCTGTTCTTTTTGCGGATACAGACTAACACGGCTGCTACTCTGAAACCTGACTTTCAATGAGAATTGAATTGATACTGTGTATTACTGTTGGGCTGCGCTCTCTCTCTTCTGTTGCTGTCCCTAGTTGCCTTCTTTTCCAGCTGCCAACAAATCCTGGATGCTTGTCTCTTATTAGGCTCCATTAGGAAGAGGAGGATAGCTGTTTACTTATTAGCAGCTTCTAGTGGTCAAAAGGCAGAATTTCAGGCAAATGCCTGCTGCCTTCCTATATAGCTCAGCTGATGTGTGATAATTCGGCTGAAATGTGGGAATGCCTGAGAGAGCTGCCAAATACACATTGTCACATGAGATGTGACATATTTCATAGCCCTAGACCCTGGTTGAAAAGGAGTTGGGAAGGTAAAAAAAGAAGTTTTGGAGGTGAATCTGTTTTGGTATTATGAAGTTTGTCTGGCTTTTGTTCTTGACTTACCTGATGTTTGATGATAATTAAGGCTAAGATTTTGTAACAGATATTTTTAGTAAAAGTCACGGACAGGTCACGGGCAATAAAGCCCGTGACCTGTCCGTGACTTTTACTAAAAATATCCATGACAAAATGGGTAGGGGGAAGGGTCCAGCACGCAATGGTTCTGGGGTCCCTGCTGCCTGAAGGCAGTGGGGCAGCTGCAGGGTCCCCACGCGATCCGCGACAGCTGGGAAGCTGCAGGGGCCCCACTTCGGAGCTCCAGAGTCCCTTCGCCTCTTGCGGCGGCTGAGAACCCCCCACCACCCACAGCGGCTGGGAGCTGTGGTGTCCCAGCTGACAGCTTCAGCCCTGCCGCCTCAGGGCTGAAGTCATGGAAGTCTCTGGAAGTCATAGATTCCATGACTTCTGCAATGCCGTGACAAAATCATATCCTTAATGATAATTTCACTTGACCAATATGAACTGGTGCATTTTTGTAGGTAGACCAGGTCTTCCAGGTGCAAACTAACAAAATATAAGCCAGGTTTAAATTAATGTAAGAGAGTGCAACTTTGTGTGTGCAGAGGTTTTACTACATTTGTTTAAATTAACATCTTTACTTGAACAGTGCAACTTTGTGTGTAGACCAGGCCTTGGTAATGAAGTGTCTTTTTGGGCAAATAAATACAAGGTTTGAGAAAAGGAGATTATTTTCTGTAAGTAAGCACTTTTTATTCTATTTGAGCTAAGGTAAGTAGACCATGTCTGTGTCCTTGTTGTGCTTTGAGAAGTTTCCTCTATATTCATTTCTACCTCTGTAAGCTCCCATGTATCTCTCATTGACTAGGAATAAAATCCAGGTTTTAGTATCTTTGGGATGTCTGTGGACCAGCCTATTTTAAGCCTTAGCTTACTGAGTGGCAGAGGCTAGTATTTAGAAACAATTATTTGCAATATTCAAGTTTTCTGGAATTTAGTTGCAGCAAAATATTTTGTTTAACTGCAAAACTTTTTGTACAAACAAGGTTACTAAAATTAGGTTTTCAAAATTAATGACTGACACAAATGTATATAAGAGGAACCCCTTTCTCTTAAAAAACAAACAAAAAAAAACAACCCCCCCCCAAACTCCTCCCACAGTATACTCAAAAGAAACAGAAACTTGTGTGAATGAGTGACTATTGCTGCATGAATAGCACAGCAAACCTGAACAGTTTCAGCTATTCCTCAGATTTATTTACTTGTTTCAAGATTGGATGTTTTATGTATGTATAGTCAGTAGGATCCTTGTAAAACAAGGAATTTCTTCATGCCCATCTTATAAATCTAGATAAGAGTCAGCATTTCTTTGTCTGTATCCCTTTAATTGCTGTAGCATTACATTTTGGAGCCTTGAAATGCCTCCTATTTTCTTTAATATTTTCTGTTGTTCTGAGTTACTGTATGTAGATGTGGTAAAGTTATTTTTTTCTGAACAAAAATAGGGAAGAGAAATAGTGTAGTGTCATGTTCCACCATAGAACAGTAAATCTAATAAGGCCTGCTGGGCCCACTTTTATCAACTAAAATAGATTTGAAAGGTCAGCGGAAGTTCTAACTATGAATTCTGGCCATGTATCAGGAGCTGGCATTAAATTTTATATCAAAATCTTGAGCTATTTCCAAACTACTGGCTGGCCTGCAAAATGCTGCAAAAGAGTAACCTAAGTGCTCATCATGCAAGAGCTTAATATCTCAGCAGAACAGAATTAGCCATAAAGTATTGTATTGTTTGGGGTAAACACCATGATGAACTGACAGAGAGAGGAGCACAACACATTTTTCTGGTTAAAGAATTTAAATATCTGTTTCAACAAGGTTTCTTAGAGAAAGATTGTGCACAGTAAGTGATTGTGTCTGCTCCCTGAGTTTCTCTAAAACATGAGCCATTCTTCTCCTTACCCTACCTTTATCTGCTACCTCTTGAGAGCAGATTGACAATACCTAGTATCAGAAGATACTTAGTTCTCCCACTACTCCAAATTCATTTCTGCCCTCCACCCCCATCTCTGGATACTAAAGCAGTGCTGTGCTATGCTATGCAGTAGTTTTAATTAGGGCTTCAGATTTCATGTAGTCTCGTGTGGGTATGTTTTGAGGATGGTTTTTGTATCTGGTTAAAAAACGGGATATTTCAGGCACATCAAAGGTTACTACTGAGGCATGATGCCTCTTCAGTATATGGGAGCAGACTCAGAAATTAAATTTAGGATAGAGTGTACCTGACCTTTCAGAAAGCCTTTGACAAGGTTCCTCACCAAAGTCTCTTGAGCAAAGTAAGCAGTCACAGGATAAGAGGGAAGGTCCTCTCATGGATCAGTAACTGGCTAAAAGATAGGAAACAAAGGGTAGGAATAAATGGACAGTTTTCACAGAGGAGGTAAATAGTGGGATCCTCCTATGGACCAGTGCTGATAAACATATTCATAAATGATCTGGAAAAGGGGGTGAACAGTGAGGTGGCAAAGTTTGCAGAAGATATAAAATTACTCAAGATAGTTAAGTCTAAAGCAGACTGTGAAGAGTTACAAAGGCATCTCACTTAAGTGGGTGATTGGGCAGGAAAATGATAGATGAAATTCAGTGTTGATAAATTCAAAGTAATGCACATTGGAAAACATAATCCCAGCTAAACATTCTAAATGATGAAGTCTAAACTGGCTGTTACCACTCAAGAAAGCGATCTTGGAGTCATTGTGTATAGTTATCTGAAAACATCTGATCAATGTGCAGCAGCAGTTAAGAAAGCTAACAGAATGTTAAGAACCATTAGAAAAGGGTTAGATAATAAGACAGGAAATATCATAATGCCAGTATATAAATTCATGGAATGTCCACAACTTGAATATTGTATGCAGTTCTGGTTGCCATATCTCAAAAAAGATATATTAGAATTGTAAAAAGTACATAGAAGGGCAACAAAAATGATTAGGGGTATGGTACAGTTGTCATATGAGGAGAAATTAAAAAGACTGGGACTGTTCAACCTGGAAAAGAAATGACTAAGGGGGAATATGATAGAGGTCTATAAAATCATGAATAGTGTGGAGAAAGTGAATAATGAAGTGCTATTTACTCCTGCACGTGAACCACGGGTCACCCAATGAAATTAATAGGCAGCAGGTTTAAAACAAACATAAGCAAGTACTTCTTCATACAACACATAGTCAACCTGTGGAACTTGTTGCCAGGGAGTGTTGTGAAGGCCAAAAGTATAACTGGGTTCAAAAAGAATTAAACAAGTTCAGGTAGGATAGTCCATCAATGGCTATTAGCCAAGATGGTCAAGGACCCAATCCTGAGTGTCTTTAAAACTGACTGCTAGAAGCTGGAACTGGATGGCAGGTGATGGATCACTCAATAAATTGCCCTGTTCAGTTCACTCCCTCTGAAGCATCTGGCATGGCCACTGTGGGAAGACAGGATACTGGGCTGGATGGACCATTGGTCTGATCCAGTATGCTTATTCTTATGGTATGATGCAAGAGAAAGAAATGTCCGAACACTTCAAAATTAGCTATTGAAAGGATTGTATTTGAAGAGGACAATATTTTATAGAGTATCTCAACCTTCTTGTAACCAAGACATTTTTAACCTTTAGTTATTTAAAGCTTTCAAAGCCTTTTAGTCAAAGAAAATCAATAAACTGCAGCACACTTCTTTAGTGAAATCCAGCTAGTGCCCAACAGCATTCCAGTGTTGTCAGAGGTGAAAGTAAGCCGGTATGTCCCGGTATGGCATACTGGCAAGAGCCGGTGCACCATACCGGGGAGGCCTGACTTACCCAGGCGGCAATTTAAAAGGTCTGGGGCTCCCAGCAGCGGCTGGAGCCCCAGGCCCTTTAAATTGCCGCCAGAGCCCCGCCGCCACTACCCCGGGGCTCCGAGGGCTATTTAAAGGGCCTGGGTGGTAGAAGCAGGGGAGTCCTGGGCCATTTAAATAGCCCCCAGAGCCCTGGAGTAGCGGCGGGGCTCCGGCGGCTATTTAAAGGGCCCAGGGCTCCCACTACCTCTACGGCCCGGCCCTTTAAATAGCCCATGGAGCCCTGGGGTAGCAGTGGCAGCTGGGAGCTCCGGCCATGGTTTAAAGGGCCTGGGGCATAGCGGCAGCTGAGCCCTGGGCCCTTTAAACTGCTGCCGGAGCCCCCGGCTGCCGCTGCTACCCCAGCGGTGGAGGGTGAGGGTACTTACCGGTACAGGGTGGTCTGGGGCTGGCTCTGACCCCCCCATCCCCGCCCCTTCTGCCCAAGGCCCCGCCCCTTCCGGGGGCCAGAGCCGGCCCCAACCCAGCCCCGTACCGGTAAGTCCCTATTTCTACTTTTACCCCTGAGTGTTGTAAACTACTGTTTCTGTCACTCCTAAGCCACTCTTCCTTGTTTGGAATAATGCAGAGAGAATTCTTCATTCAAAAAGTTATTTGGGGTTTAGGAACTGGCAATTAATAGGCTACTGGTTACCATCTTACATAGTGGTAATAAAAAAATCAAAGCACAGTTTCTAGAATTCGCAAGTCCATTATGTTTGACAGTTATTTTAATTAATTTCAATTTTTTTCCCCTTCGCATTCTGGAAATGTTATGTCACTCTGAAAGATAATTCTCTTCAAGGGTATTTGGGAATTTGTAAAATATGGAAAGGATACAGCACCTTATACTGTGGTGTTAGACATCACAAGGGGTTATGGCACATTTGTGGAATTGTAACCTTTCTCTATGCATTTTGTTCTTGTCTTTGTATTAATGTTTTGATAGTCCTTGTGAACATGTGAAGCTAAATCTGCTCCCTTCACTCTTACAAAGCTATGATTCACGTAGGTCCCAATTCAGGAAACGCCTTCAGCATAGAGCTGTGTGGAAAAACTGATTTATTGGTTTGCTGGCAGTTCCAGAAAATAAAATAAAATTGGGTTTGGGTCAAAGTGAAACTTTTTTGTGTTTGTTTTTTAATGTTCAGTAGTGAATCAAACAAGTTGGAAACATTTATTTCAGGTCAAATGAAAGGTTTTGTTTGACCCTCCCCCCCCCCAAATAAATTTTTTTTGGGGGGGGGGAACTTTTAATAAAAGCAAAGGAAATGAATAATTAGATTCACAAAAGAGGAAGTGGTGGTGATCTCCCCTCTTACAGCCAGTGGTTAGGGCACTCATATAGGAGGAGGAAGACTCAGGTTTGAATCCTTGCTCTGGAGCAGGGATTTGAACACACATCTCATCTGGAATTGAGGAGTGCTCTAACAGCCAAGCTATTGGCTATTCTGGGATGGATGCCTCTCGTGTTGAAAATATTTCACTCTGTGTAAATAATATTCATTGGCACAGGATTGGAGCCAGGGTGTCTCCCCCACCCAGGTGAGTGCCCTAGGCACTGGGTCAGAGTCTTTTTCCCAGTCGCTATGGCCCAATGACTATTAGAGAAAAATTATCCCTGGGACATGGAGTATAAGAGGAGCAGCAGCATCACCACCACCTCCTTCTCGACCACCTCCCATTTTGTGAATGGTGCCCAAATCTAGTCTGAAAAAATGGAAATATATTATTTCAGAAATATCAAAATGAATCGTTTTGACATGTATGGATTTTTTTCCCCATAGAATGAAACAATTAGCTGAAATAGACACAACTTCACAAAATGTTTCACTTGACCTGACTCTGCATTTTTGGTAACAACTTTCAGATTAAAAATTTGCCCATCTCAGTTTAAGCCTGTGGTTAAGCACTTTGCTGATCTGTGGCTGTTTCTGAGTAAGAATGATCTACAAGGTCCATTGCATGTTGTTTTTTTCAGTTATTGCACTAAGATAAGAGGGTTTGGTATGGAACTACTGTTACTGATGGTCAGGGACTTATCAACACTATAACCATTTTTTACATCTTATTCCAGGGCCCATATACCAGCAACATATTCAGTGCATAGTTCTTACTTCCTGTGTTACATTACACAAGATAAATGATTTCCCTCTTCAGTGTAAGAGTCCTCAGTGTGACATGGGTAAATCTGTTTATACTCATATAAAAGATCCATAGTATTGGCAGACGTTTACTAGGCACAGTATAAAGCAGTAGACTTGATACTGACTTTATTTTTCTATATTGTATCCTTTTAATCGGATACAAGTATGCCTCCGTGAGGAGGGTGGGGTTTAGTACACATACCCCTTGTCAGTATCTCGGATTGGCTAGGTTTGACGGCTCCCTGCCTACTGTGTTGGCTTTTGTGGATCTCAGTCTAAGGGGTCTATCAGTCCCCATTCATTGTATAGGGAGTCTAGGCACCTACCTTAGGCTTTGTGAATCATAGTGTTCCTGTAATTTTCTAGGTGCCTAAGGATTAGGTAGTGTATCACAATGCTTAACTCTTTTTGAGTATTCAGGCCTAAATCCTTAGTGCTTATAGGTACTTAAACATTTGAATGACTCAAGTTTTAATGTGTTGATGCTGGGCTAAGCTGTTAAGACATTATATGCACTTAGAAAATTTTTCTGACTTTGCAGAGTATCAATAACTCTTGCTAGTGGTTTTAGTGGCAGCGGTCTGACTTACAGGATTCCAAAAGGATCTCAGGAATAAAGAAATGGAGCTTTACCAGTACAGAATGTTGCTAGACTTTTGTCTGTTTGACATGAGCCCAAGTGGGACAACAGCCTCTTGCATGTATTTAGGTGTTCTCCTTTTGGTAAAAATGTGTTCTGTACTTCAAATACTGATGTTCATTTTAAACATATGGGGACCATTAGCAATGTTAAAGCTGGACACATGGTTTAATGTGTTAAATCATTTTAAAATGTCACATCTGGTTTTTACCCTGGTGATAACACCTGGATCAGTTTAGCACTAGCATATACGTTTAGGACATATATAGCTGTTAATTTAAAAAACATCTGTTGATTTTTGTGAGTGTGAACTATTGGATCTTTCACATTCTTGGAGTTTGTTGAAACAGTCTTGCCTGAGACACGCTTGTGCTCCTAGGTGTGCACAGATACAGGCAAATAAATATTCTATAGCTGGTGCTAGAGATTTTTTTTTGTTTGAATGGGGAGATAGGAATTGTTTTGCCATCAGAGCTTTTGTCTTTATCAGACTTCCATTTTCAGATGTGTTGATGGCTGACTATAAGAATTTTTTTTTCAAAACCAATCCATTTTGATACTATGAGTAAGACATCCCACTCTCCTGGGACGTCTGAAATGGGCAGGCATTAAAAATTGAAGAAAGTAGGTTCTCTAACAAGTCTGCAAATCTTGTCTGTGGCTGGCTGAAAGTAAAAATGCCAGTTGTGTTGGAGCTTTGAAAAACGACTTCCCCTGTGACCTGGTGCCTTTTAGAGAGAACAGAGTTTACAGTTCTTTTTCAGAGCGGTGAATGCCTTTTGGAGTTTCTCTTATTATTCCCATTAGCAATATTGGACCAATCTGCAGGATATAACCCAAAGGAAAACTATTAGTACGAGAGGGGGAGAAGACAGTGTTAATGTGGCATTTTGTAGTTTCTTTTATCCCAGAATCTTTCCCAGAGCCAACAATTAATACTACTTTCTATCTGTGCAGAACTCAGAATGTTGTGAGTGCAGGAGCCATTATAGGGAACATGTTAGCAGTGCTTTCCAAGGTGTTAAGAAGAGCTGCTCTTATAATTGCTCTTGAATTGGTTACTCAGTGGTTAACAGTTATTTCTTTGCTTCCTAATTTAATACAAATAACAATTAATTTTCAAATATCAAAACAAAAAACAAATGAAAAAGCTTGCTTATTAGTCTCCTTTAGGGTTTTTTATTTGGGGGAATTGATAAGATATAATGCAAACTATACATGCACAGCTGTAAGTATGAGGGGAACTGGTATAGCGAATGTCCTTGCAGCTCGGTCCTGCAGTGGTGATCTTAGGTGCTGTAGTTTTTGTCCATTTGTCCTTTTTGGCACATGCTATGATGTTTATTTGTAGGTACCCTATTGACTTAAAATGGGAATTAATGAGAATATTTAGAAATAAGAATAAATATCTAGAATTGTGTTTCTCCTTTTCTCTTGCCCACTTTTGAATTTGGGGACAAGTGTTTTCAGGCCTCTGAGTGAGGATTATAATCTCTTCCTTTATTCAGGTCTGTTCATTTTCCCCCACTCTTTCTTTTGCTGGCCTCTTCTTGCTAGTGAGTTCCTGTTATGATCCCTCACTTTTTATCACTTGCATCTTTTAATAGGAGTTTAAGAGAAGCAGCTTTCTCTGAGAATATCACCAATGCCATTCCATAAAATAATTATACCTGTAGTGTAAGAGCCATAGACTTTCAACTCTTTCTTCAACTGTGTTCAGGTTTAAGTTATCATCTGCAAAGTGCCTCATTTCTAATGAATAGACTGTTTGCGTAACCCAGACCCTACCATCACTGGGGTCTGGATTGCCCCGAGCCCCCGGCCCGCCACCCGCTCCGCCGGCCCGTCCCCCGAGCCCCCGGCCCACCACCCGCTCCGCCGGCCCGGCCCCCGAGCCCCCGTCCCGCCACCCGCTCCGCCGGCCCGTCCCCCGAGCCCCCGGCCCGGCACCGCTCCGCTGGCCCGTCCCCCGAGCCCCCATCCCGGCCCCCGAGCCCCCGGCCCCCGCTCCGCCGGCCCGGCCCCCGCTCCGCCGGCCCGGCCCCCGCTCCGCCGGCCCGGCCCCCGAGCCCCCGGCCCGTCCCCGCTCCGCCGGCCCGTCCCCCGAGCCCCCGAGCCCCTGGCCCGGCACTGCTCCGCCGGCCCGTCCCCCGAGCCCCCGGCCCGGCCCCGCTCTGCCGGCCCGGCCCCCGAGCCCCCGGCCCCCGCTCCGCCGGCCCGGCCCCCGCTCCGCCGGCCCGTCCCCCGAGCCCCCGGTCCGGCCCCGCTCCGCCGGCCCGTCCCCCGAGCCCCCGGCCCGGCCCCGCTCCGCCGGCCCGTCCCCCGAGCCCCCGGCCTGGCCCGGCCCCGCTCCGCCGGCCCGTCCCCCGAGCCCCCGGCCCGTCCCCCGTCCCGGCACCGCTCCGCCGGCCCGTCCCCCGAGCCCCCGGCACCGCACCGCCGGCCCGTCCCGATTTTCCCGGACATGTCTGGCTTTTTGGGATTTCTCCCCGGACGGGGATTTAGAGCCCAAAAAGCCGGACGTGTCCGGGAAAATCCGGACGTATGGTAACCCTATATAGTATAGTCTATCTTTAGACAGCAATAGTGAAATTTCCTATTCCTTGCTTTTTAAAATTTGAAGTTTGCAATATGCCTTAGTACTGCCTGGTTCTTCTGATGTTTATATGGAAATTGTATTCCTGCATCCTTTTGTGCAATGAATGACAAAAATCTTGGCCAAGAATGTTTTTTATTAGATTGCATAATATGAAACAGTAGTAGCTGAATGCTAGCCAGTGCCTATAGGAGACTGCCTCTTTGCTGTAGGACACTTAACTTTTGTTCAATTGTGTTTCCTCACACTCCAGAGCATGAACAGAGTCCTCTTTACTTGTAAACAGTTCAGAAAAAAATAATCCGAGGGAATGCATTTTTGTCAGTACTATAGATTTTGGAGCAGAGAGAAGACAGACTGTGATATGACTTAAACCATCAAGTAAATGCTATGGAACCAGCAAGTTCTATGTTTTTTTTATGACATTTACTTGAAAATGCTAGAATATGCTATCTTGCTTGCATGCGCTGCAGCTCTCCTGAAACTTCAGAGATGTCAGGATTTTATACCTAAGCAGAGTGTCATCAATACTGTACATAAAATTTTAAATCAAGGCTTGCAGATAAAGAGCTCTAACCTGGAAAGGGTTAGAGTTATGACAGATTTGTTGCTAGGTCTGTAAAGAATTACTTGAGTGACAGTGGTTTTGGACTGCACACTACGTGCTTCTTTGCAAATATGAGACAGGTATGGTTAGTTTCTGGAGGGAAGGAGAATATGGGTGACGTGTCTAGTTGAGAAGGGAGGTCTTTACCTCCTGAATGAATTTGTACCCTACTTCGCTCCTTATTGGGGGGGAGGGATAGCTCAGTGGTTTGAGCATTGGCCTGCTAAACCCAGGGTTGTGAGTTCAATCCTCAAGGGGGCCACTTGGGGAGCTGGGGCAAAAATCAGTACTTGGTTCTGCTAGTGAAGGCAGGGGGCTGGACTCAATGACCTTTCAAGGTCCCTTCCAGTTCTAGGAGATGGGATATCTCCATTAATTTCTAAATGTAGCTGATCTATTGGGAAAGTACTGTGTTGTACAGGGTTATGTTATTCCTGTGTATTGATGTCATAATCATTTAATGACTTCATTTAAAACTATTACTTATATGGTTTTAATAATGGTGTTTATCATTGTTTTCAGAAAGATGACCAAACCCCCACACATACACATTCTGCCTGAGTTAGGGCAGTGGCAGTTGAACTGCCACTTTATCCTTTGGGGTTTCTGCCTAGGAGAATATATTTAACTATTAAAGGGGCTTCCATACTCCATCAGTGTATCTTTCAATCACTCTTAGCCATGCTCACTGGGATTTATCTGTGCCAGTGCTGCCATCCCCATATAATCTATATGTCAGCCAAGGCCTTGAACTTTGTTATCCCAAAGAATAGTTTTAATTCTATCTAGCCCCAAACATGCTCCATTCTCCCGTGAATTTCCGTTCCTCTGTTGGTTGCTCTCAAAGCTGTTATCGCCAACTGTGAAATCACAAACAGAGGCTCTATTAAGATTTCCGAAAAGGAGCAAAGAGCAGGAGCAGATAAAAACAAATATTATCCCCTCCCTTTCCCAATCCCCCAAAATAAAAATGTCCTCTATTAGTAGTAGTGAAAGGAAAAAGTGTTTGTGGGGTTGGGAAAACAAACACAGGCAACCTGATCCATGGTAGAAGCAGAACTCAAAATGAAAAATTTAAAGTGTTTTAAGAGGCATCACCAGATCTTTAAAGGATTTATGGCGACCTCTTCATAACCTCCATACCGTGCAGAGACAAAAGGACATGCAGACAGTAAGCATGTCTAAAGGCATTAAAGGAATGTGCTTTAGACAATGGAACTGCTGAGCTACATGGCATTTAGAGTATTTGCATGGAGTTGCTACAGTTTAGCATATAAGCATTTTTTATTAAAGAAATGTGTCACTCTCACATACAAGTCCCTTAAAATAATGGCATAAAAATAAGATGGCCTATATGAGACTCTTGAGATCACTTTTTATATTTTTCCAGCTAAAGTGTCTGTTATATCCTTTCTAGTGCAGAAAAGGACTTCAGCTTCAACATTTACTTTCAGATCTGAATTTCAGGCCTTTCCTCTCTGCTGTCTAAATTTAAAGACTTGATTTTGGCCAGTCTCTCTAGTGCGTGTCCATGTGTGTCCATGTGGAAGGAGTGAGTATGGAAAAACATAATGTTGTATCTGTGTTCCATGTTGAAGAAGAAGAACCTTCTCTTCATAGTGTTCTAGTAACTCTTTTCTCAACATATTGGGTAGAATACTGGCCCCTTTGAATTCAGTGGGAATTTGTCCATCATCTTCACAGATTCATAGATTATAAAGCCAGATGGGACATTTTTGATCATCTGACCTGCATAACACAGGCCATAGGACTTCCCTGAATTAAATCTGGTTTGAACTAAAGCATTTCTTTTTAGAAAAAAAATTCAATTTTGATTTAAAAGTTTCTTGTGATGGAGAATCCATCACAGTCCTTAATACGTTGTTCCAGTGATTAATTACCCTCACTGTTAAAAAGGTATACCTTATTTCCAGTCTGAATTTGTCTAGCTTCAACTTCCAGCCACTGAATCTTTTTACCTTTGTCTGCAAGACTGAAGATACCTCTTATCAAATTTCTGCTCTTCGACAAGTCACCCCTTAAGTTTCTCTTTGTTAAGCTAAATAGATTGAGCTCCCTTAGGCTCTCACTGTAAGGCATGTTTTCCAATTCTTTAATAATTCTCTTGATTCTTCTTTGAACCCTCTCCAATTAATCAACATCCTTCTTGAATTGTGGACACCAGAACTGGACACAGTATTCCAGTAGTGGTCACACCTGTGCCAAATAGAGGTTTTATAACCTGTCTATTCCTTCTTGATATTCCCCTGTTTACACTTCCAGCCACCTCACTAGATCTTTAGGCCACAGCATCACACTGGGAGCTCATGTTCAGTTGATTATCCACCATGACCCCCAAGTCTTTTTCAGGGTCACTGCTTCCCAGAATAGAGTTCGCCATCCTATTAACTATGGCTGTTAAATAAGACTACAGTGGAGCTGGAAAGAACTGTGAAGTGATTTTTCAGTCCACTGGTGCACGTGTTTTCCACAATATATTGCAGCCTCTTGGTGAAAATAAATGTGATTTGGCAAATGAATTGCATTTGTTGTGGCCTCTTCGTGCCATATGATGTTTTTGGTAAATGTCTGGGCTTATTTGTTGTATTTAGTCCCAGTTGGAAAGGTAGGCCCTGACACAGGTGGCTCTGTAACTAGCAAATCTGAACTCAGAGAGACTATCCCTGACTACGTGTTTGTGCAGCTCCTAGTACAGTAGAGCTTCAACCTGATTGGACTCTAGGTGCTACTATAATATAAATGTTTAGTAATAATAATAACCATGTCCATTCTGTATTTAGTAGTTAAAACAAGGCATCTTGAAACAAGAATTTTATAAAGATTGTTTTACATATGGGGGCAAGCTATTATTTGAACACTGGACATCTATTTAAGCTGTGTGGGTCTAAAACCTTCTCCCATATTGTGATTTGTAAACACAGATTATAGAATTTGTAAGAATAAATAGTTTTGCAAATGTTATGGTGGACAGGTTTCTACTGAGCTGAATGTAGACATACAGACCGCAAACGGATAAAATTAAGCTCTTACACTAAGTTTTACTTTTACAGTAAGATAGTCACAGCATAGAATTCATAGAGTAGTACATCTTAAAATGTAAAATATAAATCTTTTATAAATTTAAGATATTTGAAGAAAAGGTGGAATTGTATCCTTAACATACTCTGTCTTCTGGCCACACCTATGGCATTCTCTGAGAATTCTATGTCAGGCAAAATATATACAGGAAAGTCTATGAACGGGCCAATGTAGCAGCACAAAATATGCATATGTCTAGTGACTTCATGTAGTTATTGTTCATCCATGACATTCAGAATCATTCTAACATCTAAATTAAAATTTGAGTATGAAAGGCCAGCTGGGGTTTTAATTCTGAATTGCTCGAGGATCAGTTGTTTCAACAATGTTTGTCAGTTTGTCAGTTTTTCATATTTCTTTTACATTTTAATTATAACCCATCAAATCTTAAGCGATTGCTCATGGGCTAGACTCAGATGAATGTCATCGAAGGGTGTTTTATTTAATGGCTTCAGCATAACATCTGTTTCTAATGTTTTAAAAGCCAATTTATATGGAAATTTATTTTAGAAAAAGTCAATAGATACAGACACTTTTAACACCTTTTGTACTCTAGTAAAAATTCAGAACTCAAAGTAAAATAGCATTGATATAATGCCATTTTCTTGCTTGCACAACATAAAGAATAACGAAACAAGGACCTTTTTGCATTGCCGTAGCAATATGATTGTATCTTCTCAGTTGTCTTTTTGACTGTTTGATTCATTTCTTTCTTTTTATTTTTTTAATAGCCGAGCTATCAAGACGAACCAGGATCTTCTGCCAGAAACCCCCTGGATCCACATATTCTACAATGATTTTTGGGGAACTCTCCTCACCCACAGTGGGAGTCACAAGTCCTACCGTCCTCTCTGCACGCTCTCCTTTCGCATTAACCATGCCATTGGAGGCATGGATCCTTGGAGCTACCACCTTGTAAATGTCCTGTTACACGCTGCAGTCACCGGGCTTTTCACAAACTTCTCCAGAATCTTGTTTGGGGATGGATATTGGACCTTAATCGCAGGCCTGCTGTTTGCGTCTCATCCCATCCACACTGAAGCAGTGGCAGGAATTGTGGGGAGGGCTGATGTTGGAGCCTGCTTCTTTTTTCTGCTCTCATTGATGTGTTATGTTAAACATTGCTCTACAAGAAGCTACTCAACCAGCACTTGGGGCTGGATCTTGGGGACAGGACTCTGTGCTGGCTGCAGCATGTTGTGGAAGGAGCAAGGAGTGACTGTTCTAGCAGTTTCAGCAGTTTATGACGTCTTTGTGTTTCACAGGCTGAAAATGAACCAAATCATTCCTTCTATATATAAAGTAAGTGACTCTCTGCACACCTTAGTTATTTGTTTTATAAAGCAGCAGTCACTAAATTAATCAGATGCCAACTTTATCTTCCGGTATAGCTTATCAGGGATGTCAGCCCTCTGCGAAATATGCACAGATGCCTTATCCTGAAAATATAATTAAAACCATTCAGTAAATATATTTTTTTGTATTAGTGCCTGGTATTTAAACCATGTGGTATTACCCATCTTTTCATGCTGGGGATGTATTTCGTTCATTTGCTCCCATCTCTTCCAGTCTTCCCACTCTGTTTACCATCTAGCTCTTGGTATTTAGCTCCTTTTGGCATGTTGTTATCTCCTTGTATCTTGTCAATTCAGTTTACTGTGGTTGAATATGCAAGTACATCAGCCGATATAAATCTACAAGCCTCCCTGAAGCAAAGAGAGAGCACTTAATGTTCAGGTTCAACAGAAATGCACAAGACCTGAATTTAGGGCTCTGGCATACTTTTCCCCCTAGTAGGAGCTGCCATACAGATCTATTACAACCTCCTCCAGAAGAAATATTTCTCAGAATGGAACTAGTGGCTCACAAGCAAAACAGAGAAGCCTCCTCTGTTGTTTGCATTACAGCAGTGCCTAGAAGTCCCATCTGAGACCAGGGCTCCATTGTGCTTGGCGCTGTACAGAGTAAGAGAAAAGCTGACCAAATTTTTTTCTGATGGATCAATTTCCCATTGGAAAATGCAGATTTGAAAATATCAAAATGTTTCATGGGAACATATCAGTTTCACCATTTTTAATGGTAAATTATCAAAATATTTAGTTCCATGAGGTCAAAGCACTTCATTTTGACATCTGATATTATAAAAGTCTAAATGAAACCCTTCACCCCTATTGAAATGAATTACTTTGGAAATTTCGTTTTGTGGGAAATTTTGAAATTTCAACTTTTTGTTCCAATTCAAGACAAAAAGAAATTCTGAAATGCTTGACTTTCCCACAGAATGGAAATTCCAAGTTTTAATCAGCTCAATTTAAGAGACAAGTCCTAGCCTTGATGAGTTTATGATGACATGGCAGACAAGAGGTAGTCACCCAGCAGTCTTCTGCTAACCTGGTGTCAACTTACTAACTAATGTCAACTTACATTAAACACTTTGTTTACTCAGGTGTTTGAGAATGTAAGAACACTTCTGAGCACAGTTGCCAACTTTCACACGGTAAATAAGTACCCTGACTTTCATAATAAGCCAAAAATCAAGCTAATTCCATTTCAAAACAAGGCAATCCCTAAGAACCCCAACACTCTGTGTGACTAGGTCCCTCTGGCGTGCAGTCTGGGACTGTGGTGGGCCCGCTGTGTACCCCAACTCGCTTACCCCTCCCCCCCACCTTGCCCCTGCTTGCGAGGAGCTGATCAAAAAAGAAGAAGCAACAAACTACAAGCCAAAAACTAGCCAACAAGCAACTCACAAGCCAGTTAAACCAAAAACAAGCCCAATTTTTGTGTTTTTTTTTTTCCGTGGGTTTGGCATGTCTGCTTCTGAGAGCCAATGAACAAATAGCATGAGTACACTAAATAGTGACTTGTGTGGAAAAAGAAAATGTGTATGTGTATTTAACTGCAATTTGCATTTTAAAGTTATATGGTGGTATTTTTCAAACATTTGGAACATAATTCTGTAGTCATGTTTGAAAATCTCGCTCATTATCCATAAAAGAAAATGAGGGATAAAACTCTATTTTTATTCCTACTGTGGACATATTTCCTAATATGTCAAATTTGAAATACATTTTGTTGATCTTCCTATCTAAATAAACCACAAGCCCTTTTCTCTTCTTATGATCAAAATCCTCTCATGGATCCTTCTCCAAATTCGGTCTTCCCACCTGAACTGAAGACAAGCAGTTGATGTTTGGGTCCATGGAATAACTAACATTAGGACAGTCAAGAGGAGTCAAGATGGAAACAAATGCAGTTTTAGGCAGGGGATTTGCTGCTCAATTCTATCCCATCCACTCCAGCTTTGTATCTTGCAATTTATTTCCCTTCCCTGAGTGGAGGATTTCATATTTACCGTAGAGGTATCAAGTCTTTGTATTATTTTTTGTTAAATTTATGTTGTTTTTGGCAAATAACACTGAGGGGGTTGTTTTGTTTTTGAAGATTTACACCACATGCACAGGGAACATGGCTCTGGCAGCACTTCTCAGGAGAGGAGAAGGCCACGGCTGGGTTGCTGCTATGTACAGTGCTTTTTCAGGAGCACATGAGGAAATAAATCTGGATTATGAGACGTTCAGGCCTGAATCCAGTCCTTCTTAAAACCTGTGTGTTTGGGGACAGGTCTACCACCCACATTCTTCAACCTGTGTATTGGGTGGGATGCCCCTCCAACAGCCTTGCTCTTCTGAGTCAATTCTTATACCTATAGAGTATGAGAGTTGTGATGTCCTTACCACACTGGTGCAAATGAACAGAAAGGACTCTGATGCATTGCCAAACTTGCTCTGTTAGCATCTGAATTATCATCTGAAATAAATCTATAAAACTAGATAAATATAGATGTGACTTTGAGGTGTCCAACGTGATAATAGTAGAACTATTGACTTTTTGTAAATATGGTTAAGTTGTCACTGTCCTAAAACTTATTCTTCCTTCACTGTCTGCAATCCATAATGCCTGACTTCTTTGATGTTTGGTTCTCTCTTCCTGTGTACTGGCTTCTGTTTTGGTGTTATTAGCAAATTCAGTCACAAATTAATTTAGACTAAAACTCCAGGCAAAGGCATGAAGCAGCAGTACTGGTTGCAGGGAGAAACTTGTGTATTTTGTGTTTCAAAAAAGCCTCTGGACAACACACACTTATCCTGAACTGGGTGACAACTATTAGGCAGTACCACTATTGGAAGACTGAATGCTTCTTGATTTCAAATCTCCAAGTAGAACACCATTTGGGTGAAAGTGATCATGAAATGATGGATTTCACGAGGAAGAAAATCTAAGGGATAATGAAGTTCAGGAGAGCTGGCAGTTTCTCAATGAGAATATTAAATGCACAACTACAAACTAATCCAGTTCAAAGGAAAGATAGGAAGAATGGTAAGAGGCCAATAAACTTCCATCAGGAGCTCTTTAGTGACCTGAAAATCAAAAAGAAACCCTAAAAAAAAAAGTGGAAACATGGACAAATTGCTAAGAAGGAGTACAAAAGAAAAGCACAAGCATGTAGGGAGAAAATCAGAAAGGCAAAGACACAAAATGAGTAGCACCTAGCAAGGGCCATAAAAAGCAATGGGAAGAGGTTATTTAAATACAATAGGTGCAAGAGAAAGACAAAGGAAAATGTAGGTCCTCTACTTAGCTTGGAAGAAGAGCTAATAACTGATGACATCCAAAAAAGGCTGAGCTGTTTAATACTTGTTTTGCTTGTCTTCTCTAAAAAGGTAAATTGTGACCAAATACTTAACACAATTAATATTAACAATGAGGGAGAAGGAACAAGTCAAAAGAGGGAAAGAACAGGCTAAAGAATATTTAGGTAAGTCAGATGTATTCAAGTTAGCAGGCCCTGATGAAATTCATCACAGGGTATTTAAGGAACTAGCTGATGCAATCTTGGAGCTGTAAGCAATTATTTTTGAGAACTCATGGAGGATTGGTGAGGTCCTGGATGACTGGAGAAGGGCAAACATGTTTTTTAAAAAGGGGAGCAAAGAGGACCTTCGATACCTGGAAAGGTATCGGAACAAATTTATTAAGCAATCAATTTGTAAGTTCCTAGAGGATAATAGGGTTATAAGGAATAGCCAGCATGGATTTGTCAGGAACAAGTCATGCCAAACCAACCTAAATTCCTTCTTGGACAGGGTTATGGGCCTATTGGGTGGGTGGGAAAGCAGAAGATGTGTTAGATCTTGATTTTTAGTAAGACTTTTGACACTTGACATTCTCAGAAGCAAACTAGGGAAATATGGCCTAGATGAAATTACAAAAAGGCACATGCCCAACTGGTTGAAAGACCATAAAATAACCTTAAGAGTAGTTATCAGTGGATCACTTTCAAACTGGGAGGGCTTACCTAGTGTGGTCCCTTTGGGGGTCAGTCATAGGTCTGGTACTATTAAATATTTTCCATTAATTATTTGGATAATAGAATGGAGAATATGCTAATAAAATCTACATATAACACCACACTGGAAGAGGTTGCAAACACTTTGAGGACATGATTAGAATTCAGAATGATCTTGACAAATTTAGAGAATTGGTCTGAAATTAATAAGATGAAATTCAGTAGAGACAAGTGCAAAATACTACACGTATGAAGGAAAAATCAAATGCACAAATACAAAATGGAGAATAACTGTCATGGTGGTGGTGGAGATGCAGTAAAGGATCTGGGAGTTATAGTGAATCAGAAACTGAATATGAACCAAGAATATGATGCAGTTGCAAAAAAAGACTAATGTCATTCTGGAGTTTATTAACAGGAGTGTGTTATGTCAGACACGGGAGGTAGCTGTCCTGCTCTATTTTGGCACTGGTGAGGCCTCAGCTGGGTTGTATCCAATTCTGGGCACCACACTTTAGGAAAGATGTGGACAAATTGGAGACAGTTCAGAGGAGCACAATAATAAATCTGACCTATGAAGAAAGGTTTTAAAAAAACTAGGTATGTTTAGTCTTCAGAAAAGAAGACTGAGAAGGGACCGAATACATCTTCAAATATGTTAAGGGCTGTTCTAAAGAGGACAGTGATCCATTGTTCTCCATGTGCACTGAAGGTAGGACAAGAAGTAATGAGCTTAATCTGTAGCAGGGGAGATTTAGGTTAGATATTAGGAAAATTTTTGTAACTATAAGAAGCTCTGGAATAGGTTTCCAGAGGAGATTGTGGAATCTCCCTCACTGGAGATTTTTAAGAACAATTTGGACAAGTTCCCGTCAGGGATGATTTAGATATACTTGGTCCTGTCTCAGCTCAGGGGTCTGGACAAGATGATTGGTTGAGGTCCCTTCCAGCCATGCATTACTATGATTCTGTGATTGTGAAGAAGTAGAAGCAGCTCTCCATACTACTACTTGGAAGCTCCCCAGAGAGAGCACAGTTTGATAACTATTGATTGATTTTATTTCCATTTTGTTTGGCATCTCTGGACTCATATATAGAATGTATTTATTTATTGATAGTTTGCAGTAACCATATTGAGGTAATGTCAAAACTCCCCCATATAAGTCCCAAACCAAAACTTTCCTACAGATCTCTCATGCACTTCTAAATGTTAAAGAAGAAAAAAAAGTCTATCTAACTATGTATTTATCTAGATCCCATCACTATGAAGCCCTGAAATACTCCAATCTTAACTGAATTTAACTTGGCAGCATCTCCAAGAGAAAAGGTAAATAAGGAGCTGAAACATGGAGAGACTAAGCAATTTGCTCAGGATCACATGAGCAGTCAGTGGGAAAACCTGAAACAGAATCTTGGTCTCCGGAGTCTCCATCCCGTGCCTTAAACAACAAGATCATCCTTTAGATCACAGAACTGGAAGTCAGGAAATCTGGCTTCTTTTCCCGTTGCCTTTAACTTTCTATGACTTTGGTTAAGCCAACAAATCTCTGTACCTCAGTTTCCCCAGCAGTAAAAATGGGGAAAGTACTTCCCTATTTGACTGTGGTGCTGATTAGAAATCCATGGCTTCAGCAGAGCACAGATACTATTATGAGTGCCATAGGAATGTATACAAATAAATAAAAATAAAATAAAACCAAACCATTTGAATGCTGTGTAAAAAAAAATGCACCTCTTCCTTCTTTAGTATCCTCACGTATTTCTTTAAGCAGCTCTGATTTTGTGTCCCTCTCTTCAGGAAGATTGTTGCTTGAGCAGCAGCTTCCCCAGCACCAGAGAAACTTCCCTTCAGCCACCTAAACTCCCAAGTGGGCTCCTCAACAGCTAATATCCCTGTTTCTCCTGAGAGGCTTAAATTAGAGACATTTTCTATTTACCTTTCAGGGTTTTAATTTCTTTTTTTATAAACAACTTGCATTTTATAAGAATACATTGTCATGGATACTGGGAGTATCTCCTCAGGCTTGAGCAGCAGCTGCCTTTTATCTTCTGGAAGCTGTCAGTCTCCTCAGCTGCTGTTCGATAGCTTGTCTGTGCTCTTCTGCTTGCCAGTTCTGGAGCAGGAGCTTCACTTCTATTGAAGGCCAGCAGGGCCCTCTAGTTCTGGTTCCTGAACACTGTATGGGAGTTAGGGTATGTCTACATTGCATGGGGTGTGTGATTGCAGTATGTGTGGATATACCTGAGCTAGCTTTAATCTATCTAGCTCAGGTGCTGATAGCAGTGCAGCTCTGGCTTCAGCATGACCTAGCTGCCTGAGTGAGTACCCAGGGTTCCAGGCAGGCTTGTACAGCCCATGCTGAAGCTATGCAGCCATGTCTTCACTGCTGTCGTTACTTGAGCTAGCTAGATCAAAGCTAGCATGGATAAGTCTACACGAGCTGCAGTCATTTCCCCCATTGAAATGTAGGCATATCCCTAGACGGGTGAAATTGAATTCCCCTCTGCAAGGGAGAAATTATTGCAATTTAGAGAAGAAAATAAATTTAAAAACCAAGTTAAAGCAAACAAGCCACCTTTATCTAAAGATCCACTGAGCTGTGCAAACTCTAATCTTGTACAACTCAGACCTGCATAGCAGCATTAGAAGACATTTCTCAACCTTTTTATATTTCAGAGTGCACTTTGAGCCTTACCATTAACCCTGTGGTGAGATTGAAATACTGCTCCCCTGGAGGGCTGGAAATAATTTTCTAGGCATGCTGCAAAGCCTGTGGGTTGGCTGTTTGGGAATAGCTGAGTCACTTGGATGTGGGGCTTGTTGTGGGTTCTGATTTGTAATATGTTTGCTGACCAGGTGTTGGCATCGAGGAGTGGGGGATGGAGGGAAGGGCAAGAAAGTTGCTGCTGTTTTGGTTTGAAATGATTTTTTATGTGCATCTTCTAAAGTAATATCAAGGATGACTATAGCCCAGGATAAGTGTTCTTAACAAGAAATCCTGGCCCCACTGACATCAAAGGCAAAGCTTCTGTTGACATTAGAGGGGCCAGGATTTTACCCCTTACTTTTTGTTTAAATTTAGTATTGAATAAATTTATCATGTAAGGCTTCCTAGGGTACTAATACTGAATTTAGCAAAGAATAAAAGAATATATTGGACTCAGTGTCCAACCATAAGCTGTCCTATGGGATGTGACAAAACAGAGTCAGACAAACAAAAATGGGGAAAGTTTGAGATTTCTCATTAATCTCTGACTTGTGGATTTATTTTTAACTTATTTATTTTACCTCTCGGTTTACCATTGTTATGGGCTCTGGACTATATTCCCTA
This sequence comes from Chrysemys picta bellii, assembly GCF_011386835.1. Classification (NCBI taxonomy): domain Eukaryota; kingdom Metazoa; phylum Chordata; order Testudines; family Emydidae; genus Chrysemys; species Chrysemys picta. The sequence continues at coordinate 75,697,035 of NC_088791.1, forward strand.
GGCAAGGATTGAAAATATCCCAGCATCATCACTTTCTGTACAATCCCAAGTTTTTATTGAGTTATTTATTTTAAAGTTTCCAGCTCTTGTGATTGAAAAGCTAACGATCCACATGTGGATTGAGTGTGGCCAAAATAGTGATGCAGGCTGCAGACAGACCACTTCAGTGTCTCTGCTGCTGCTCACAGCTTTCTTAGACTGGAATATAGTGAAAACAGACCAATGTCTGGTCAGTCCTTTACAGTTGCTGTTCAGAACACTATGGACATCATAGAAGTAGTGGGTCAATTTCGTTGTGCTATCCTGTTTGGGGAAACTGTATATGCAATGAAAGAAAAGAGAAGGAAAGTTGAAGAAAAGAGGAAACAGACATGGAAGAGGACAATTCAGGAAAAGTTAGGTGCTTAGGGTGTTAGCCTGGGACTTGGGAGACCTGGGTTGAATTCTTTGCTTTGCCACTGGCTTCCTGTGTAGCTGTAGATAAGTCACTTCATCTCTCTCTGCCTCAGTTCCCCATCTGTAAAATAGGAGATAGTAGCATGTCTTGACTCCACAGAAGTGTTGAGAATAAATGCATTAAAAGCTGTCAGGTGCTCAGATATTATGGCAATGGGTGCCTTTAAAAGTACCTATAATAGGAATGTGGCATTGGGAGGTGTCAGGATGGTATTTTTCACCTTAGTTTTAGTCCTTGGACTAGTTGGTGTCAGGTAAATTTCCCAAGCCTGGTCCCAGGTAAAAGTGGCACTGCTCTATTGCAGAACAGCTATAACCTGTATGCTGGGCATACTCCTGTTATTGTAATTGTATGACTAGCTGTATTGCTGCTTTGCCATAACAAAGACATTGCAACATTACACTGTGAATTTACTGGAATGCCAAGGCTTCGAAACGCAGATGTGGTGTGGTAGATGCAAAGCAGGACCACCAGCAAAGCAGATAAAGTCTCTTACTTAGCATCTATTTTTATGCATTTACAGTTTTTTAGATGTACAGTGAAATATATATTTTTTCATATAGCTGTCTATTAAAATCTAAATTCTGCCCTCTGACACACAGGAATGGATCTCATTTGTTTCCATGGGAGATGCATGTACACATTAATGGGTAGAATTTGGCCCTAAGTGTTTTCTTTCCTTTTGCCAAATGTTGTTGCATCCCAGTCTGGATGTGACATGCAGACCCCTTTGGCTAGTTGAAAAGTCTGTCTGAAGCCCAATTTGATTCGGTTAGCTATATTATGACTAACCATTCATTGCCTGACTTCTTCTTCAAATGCAATCTAAGAGCATGTATACAGTTAAATCCAGCATCTCTTGATGGAAGTGTACTTTGACACAGATGTAAATGAATCTGTGAAAGTGAGAACAGTCAAAAAATTGACTGAGTGGGGACAATGCATCAATTTGTTTCATGTAAGTATGGAAGAAAGGTGTTTTGTTTCATTCCCAACATTTTTAGACCTTAAGCCTTTCACTCTAAGTCAAATAGAATGCAGATTGATTGATTTGTCATGTATCATATGTATCAAATGATTCTGCATGTCAGCAGCTAGACCCGCATAAGTTAAACCACCACAAAATATGGAAAAAACCCAGTACAGGAGAGAGCTGTGATGAAGCTTGTAATTATATAAACTATGCAAATACACAGAGGCCTTATTCTTTTGTACTAGCAATCCCCAGCCTCAGAGCAGGGCCATTAATCAACGTTGCAGTATGCAGTCTTCTGTCCAATTAGTAGTATAAAGCTAATTTAAGCCCGTGTATGCTGCCTTTTTTTTTTTTTTTTTTTAAGTTGGGAATAGAGCAAGGCAGTGTTAGTGGTTAAAAAGAGAAGGAGAAAGCAGTAATGTTAGTTCTTGGTTGGACCATAAAATAATATAAGAAAATATGTATTGCTTAGAGATTTATATATACAGATACTAACTAATCCAAAAGTAGATCACATGTATATTCCAATGCTTCAGTATGGTAATATTTTTCTAGATCAACATATTGTTAATACAGGGGACTGGTATATTGAACTAAGGAAACATCTCTTCCCCATCTATCGTTTGACAAAAAGTTCTCCTGGGAGGTCTGTCTCACATATGGAATTAGTTACTGGTATCTATAGATTGATATGAACCACAAATGGAATCATAGGATGCATTATATAACCTTTTGTGCTGTTACCTTCATTGCTATAGTGTTTCTTTTTTTTAAAAATGGAGGCTTACATTCCATTTAAAGTAACCATGCAAACCTACTGCTCCATGAATGACATGGTTAACCGCCAAATAGAACATTACTCACACTTATGGTCAGAAGCAACCTTTGTTGTGGTTGGTGTGCGCCACGTTCATTTGAAATGGAGCTTTCTGTGCATTAGATAAAACCTAATGATTTTTCAGAAGGCTTGAAACTGAAAAACAGAACCATATTTTGTGGCTGGGTATGCTACGGTCAGTATTCTTATTTTACTGTTTAAAATAGCTGCATTCTGAAGGACATTGAAATTAGCTTCCGGATTCAATCTCAAAATAAAACACCCCCTCTGATTTAAACTTGCAGTTTATTTTTCTCTTTTGAGGAGATTCAAACCACAGCTGTTAAAAAGGTCAACCTTAGTTTTTTGGGGTTTTGGGGGGGGGGGGGGAGGAGAGGTTCCTCTCTGGCTTCTGTCATTTTGCATCATTGCCTTGGCATCATTTAAAATATAGCCTTTACTCATCTAAAGAAATAATAATAAAACATTCCTCAGATTTAATAAAATATGTGACTCAGTCCTTGTTTCTGCAAACTTCATGTTGGTGGACTCTTGGGCTTGCATTGATCCCATTACAGGACAGGGACTGTACTGTGTAATCATATATTTAGAACACATGCGTTTCATAGTGAAAATCAGTTCCAAACTACCCCATTACATGCAGTGAATGACTTTTAGTTGTAAAATATCGCCTGACCTCTTGCCAAATCTTTTCGTCTAAACAAAAACTGCACATGGAAGTCAATAAACTGTGATACGCAAGCTTTGTGTGCTACGTAGGCTTTTGTGTTTGTAGAAGTAAACAAAAGATCCTGAACACTACTGTCAACTGGGGATTTACGTATTCCCTTGATGTACCTTGTATTCAGAGCTAGTCAGCTGGGAATTAATTTTTCCAGAAGTTATAAACCTGTACAAAACACTGAAAGAGCTGAAAGAAATGCATTCAGATATATACTGATGCATTTCCCGATGCTGCAGCCCTTCTCCTGACTCGCCACTCCCTTGGGTGGCAGCAGCAGGGGACCTGCAATCTCCTCTCACTCATGTGAATAGACGCTTCTTTGTCCTCTTCACTTCCAAGTGGCTGGTACTGCTGTTCCCCAAACCTCCCAGGCCCCCTTCTTCTTCCAAACCCTGAGTGAGAACAGGAGGATTGGGACCTGTTGGCCTGCTTTTGAGAGCTGCTGATCTCCTGTAGCTTCATTTTGATTTCAGTGGGACTTGCAGGGTGCTCAATGCTTTTGAAAATGAGACCATATTCAGTACCTATTGTGTGGAGCTTTCAAATGTTGACACAATTACAGGCACGGCAGAAACAAATCTATCAATGCCAATTTAATAATACAATGTGGGTTTTTAAAAGAAGATTAAGCTCTCACAGTGCAAAATTGTAAGGGTTTTTTTTTTATAAAGTTTTTTTTCTTTAATACTGAATCCTTAGTACATTTGCTGTAATTGCTGCTGAGTTGTGCATTGAACTTGCAAGTGAGAGGACAAAGCAAACTAATATTTTGGAGGTGGGAAAAAGGAAACAACTCTTTTAATAAACTTGTAATCAAATCTATAACAAGAGATGTATTTTTGATTTGAGCCGAGGATGTGCAGAAACAAGAAATTTCAGTTTAACAAAGCAATCAGTCTGCTGGATGATAGTTGTTCCTATCTTTGGCATTAAAGAAGTTTTGTACTGTGTGTATTAAGATGCAAAACTATGGAGTGTTCTCTCACTCCTGCCATTGGCTAGGGGGATCTCTTTTGAAGCATGGGGTGAGAATATACTTTCAGGGGATTTGCACAGTTGATGTTAATTCTTATTTTTCATTCTGAGGTTATATACCAACTACCAATATCAAAAACAGTGTGGCTTCTTTTCAGTCTTGTTTAACGAGTAGGGTATTGGTGGACTGGGTACTTGTCACAGACATTCAAATAAAATTGGCTTTCTTCATAATAAAGTGTATGTAACATTTTTAAATTGCCGACATATAATATTTTTGTCATTGCAAAACTCCTGATAGCAGTACTGATGGGATAATATGACTTCAGTAGCTTTTGGTGTTCCCCTGATACTTGAAAAATATTTAACAATTCAAGTAGCAAGTGTTTATCACCCAACTTATTGAAACATTAAACAGTTATGTTTTAGCATGTTTTAAGAACGTTTTAGATGGCATTTACTCTCTGTTTAAGTAAATACTGTATTTGCATAATGGAAAAGGCCTTTTAAACTCCTTAGAATTTTGAAATACGGGAATTTCCTTGTGCAAAATGTTTGTAATTAAATATTATTTATAATTTGTGTGTTGGTGAAGGGAATCTCAGGCCACTAAGTGTTTCATAATGAAAGTGGGAGAGGGTCAGACGGGTAGCTATGTACTTTTAGAGGGGCATAAAACCATATTTACCTTTTACAGACATGCTGCTGTCAAGGTTTCAATTCTAAATTTGTTCATGAACTAGAAGAGTCACCCAGGGGACCAGTCCTCTTGCTATGGGTCACAAAAGAAAACAGCATGGGATTAAGAATGTAATGGGTTAAAGTTATCCCTGGTATAACTCCTCTGAAGTAAGTGGAGTTGTGTCAGAGATAAATTCAGTGCTGTGTGTGTAAGATTCTGTCCTAGTATTTTGCCTAAAATGCATATACTTCTCTTCATAAATGATTCTACTGTTTGTATTACATGCTAAGTAGCAAATCATGGATTTTTATGCCTATCCCCTCCATCCAAAAGAAGACCTTTTTTATCAATATTTTCAAACACGAATACCTACTGTTAAACTCCTAATGTTGTATTTAGGGACATAAGTGGCCTGTTTATAAGAACTGCTGAGTAGAGCTGATCAAAATATTTTGACTAAACATTTATCTGTTGAAAAATGCCACTTTTGTCAAAACTGAAATACATTTCCACAAATTATCTGGTCCAGGATGGGTTGGCTGGACAAGAGACTGATTGTGTTGCCTAGTGGAGTGGGTGGGGCTCTGGCTTAGGAATGTAGAAGATCCACATTTAAGTGCCTATTTTGAATCAAACAGGGACTTGAACCTAAGTCTCAAAGATTCCTAGTCTAGCGTCCTAACCATCAGGCCCTATAATCTCTCATATTTCATGAAAATTTTTGCAAGGTCTCATTGACGTTCTGCATCAAAATGAAAACAAATTGTGAAACCTCAAAAAGTTATTTTCCAGCCTGCCCGAATGCTGAATACTCACATCTCCCTCTGCATTGGACCCTTGCACCATTGTAAATTACAGATAACTAAAGAGGTCAGGCATAGTTTGTGTCTTCCCGAGGCCAATGTAGTTGGCTACAGAATCAGAAGAACCAAAAAGCAGGTATACTAGAGACCAGATTGCTTACGTGTATGTATGGCACTTTGTTCAAATGAGACCTGAATAAAACTCAAGTGAATGGGGTACAGTGTTCTGCTAATCTTTCTGTGGATCCTTCTGATCCACCCAGAATACCACATCTTGGATGGATGATCTTCTTTTTCTGCCTTGTGTGCTTCTGCCGTCAACTTTCCCATCTAGCATGTTTCTGGTTACATTACCTGCTGAAACTTTTAAAATGTGCAATGCAATTCAAACCTTTCTTTTAATAAGATCTCTGACTAGTGTTTGCTGCATTCTAAAACTTTTTAGTTGGTTACGTGATGTATCCAGGATATTTTCAGAATTCTTCTATCACACCATAATTCAAAGGCTTGTAGTTTCTTTATTGTTGATTGTTGGATTGTCCATGTTTCACAGCCATAATTTAACACAGACTGATTTCAAGTTGAGTCAGAATTTAGTTTGTCCATTCTTGTGAGATGTTTATTCTTCCAGAATGTGTTTCGCTCTTACTATTCTGGTGTTGACTTCAGTATCTGATCTTCCATCTTCTGTAATGAAGTTTCCTAAGTAGCAATAATTTCTCACTTGCTGTATGGCTGAGCTGTTCATTGGAATCTTGCATGTTTTCCCCAGGATCCTTGCATACCATCATTTTTTGTCTTGTCCACATTTAACTCCAGACAATATTCTTTGCCATATTCATATATGATCTCCACTAACTTCATCAGACCTTCTTCTGAATCAGCCCAACAGCATTGTCATCTGCATGTTGTGAATGTTATTCACCTATTTCCCATTCATCTTAATATTTTTCTTCTGTTTCTTCAATTAATTTTAATCAAACACTTGCTATAAATGCTGAATAAAGTTGGTGACATTATACAACCTTGTCTCCATCCTCTCTTGATCTCTATTAGATTTTCATTTTCATATCCCATTATAATTGCCTTCTGATTCCAATATAATTGTTTTATTACTTGGAGTTCTTATCCATCAATCCCTATGGAGCTTAATATGTTGAGCAATTTGTAGTGGTAGATTCTTGCAAATGCTTTTTGAAAGTCAATGAAATGCAAGTATACTGATTTCCTCATTTCAACTGATCTTTCTAATATGACCTTCAAGTTCATAATGGCGTTTATTGTGCCCTTTCCGTGTTTGAAGCCAGATTGATGTTTGCTTATTTCCTTATCAGTCTTTCCTGGTATTTGGTCTTGAAAAACCCACAAAAGTGTCTTAGAGGCATAAGATACCAGGCTGATGGTTCTGTTGTCTTTACAATCCATAGCATTGTTCCTTTTGGGGGATTTGGATAAATGGTGAGTTTGTAACATCTTCTGGAAATTCTTCTGTTTCAAACATTCTTCAATACCTCTGACAGAGCTTCCAAGTTTCTTCATCCTTAATGCTTTTTAACAATTCAGCTGGTATTCTGTCACATTGCAGCCATGATTTCTTCATCCATTATTAGTGGGCTTACTTGATTAGTATCTAGTGCAGGTTTTTTAGGCCTATCATCACCAGGCAGATCCTTGATATATTCTCACCGTCTTTAGGGCCTGTCGAATACTGTCCATTTTTGTCCTTAAGGGTTGTATTGATCATGTTTCTTCTGCAATTGAAAGCCATTATCTTTTGATTCATCTCACTTGGTTCTCTTTATCCAGCTCAATTTCTTGCATTTCTCATTCAGCCATTCAGACTTTGTTAATCTGCATTTATTGTTTATTATTTTATTTCATCTTTGATATTCCCTTTTTTCCCTGTTGTCAGTCGTTGTGCTCTTTACTTTCCTTCTTTCGACCGTCAGAGCAATAATTTAATCTATTATCCAGGGGTTTTTCTTAGGTAGTAACTTCTTCCCTACATATTTATCTGCAGCTTTTTTGATAGCATCTTACAGATGTTCCCAAATCACATGGTCTTTGTTTTCATTAATGATCCACAACACTTCTTCTTGGTAGTGACTTGTATCTCATGATTCTTCAGCACTTCAAGGTTCCATCTCTCTGTAACTTTTACAGTTTGATATTCACTCTCATCAATATCAATCAATGATCTCACTTGGCATAACCTTAACCTTCCAAACACCATTTCTATTCCTATGATTTAACATGATAAAAATCAATTTGATTTTTATACATTGCCCCCGGTGATTCTCATGTGTGCCTTGTGCTTCTCTTTTGTTCAGAATAAGTATTGCAGATAATGAGGTAATGTTTATTGCAGAATTATATGAATCTTTCTCTTCTGTCATTTCTTTCAACAAGGCCAAATGGGCCAACTGCCAAACATATTTCCTTTCCTACTTTTGCGTTCCAGTCTCCCATAAGAATTACCACTAGTTTTCTTTCCACCACTGATTTCTATTGCCTCCTCGGTGTTTTTTAGACTTTTTTGATATCCTCATCAGAATCTACAGTTGTTGGAGCATAAACTTGAATAATAATTTTATCCATTGGACCTGCTTTTTTCACTATTATCATTACATGTCAGATGATAGATTCTCTTTTCAGTCCTTCCAGCTATAGTTCTATCTACTAAAATTACCACTCCATTCCTATTTTGACATCCACCCATACTAATAACTCTGTATTCTTTGTTGCTTGGAAGACTTGTGACGAAGTCCAGAACATCTCACTTAGTCCCATTATTTTAAAGTCTAGCTTTATCATTTCTCTGCACATGTTTTTGGCTTGCTTCCTGGTTTGCAAATTCCACATGTCCGGCCATGTGGGGCATCAGTTTGCACTAAGGGTAAATCAGATTGCATGTCTGTTGAGTAATACTAGGTCGGGTTATCATGGTATAACTTTGAAGCTAATACTCCATAAGGGCTCCAAGACTCAAGTAAAGCCAGATTTTTTTTCGGATTGGAACCCTAGCCTTTAGCCAAAAGGTTTAACCCACAAGGCAGCAAGGATTTTGGCAGGCATAATTTCCCCCCAAAGTACATTGAATGATCTGTGGTGCTGATTCCCATCATCAGAGCATTGTGACAGCAAAATTCTTCCATAAACTCTAATTGGAGTTTATGAAGCTCAGAACATCTGAAACTCAGGCCACTCATTTAAGTGCCTAACTTCAGGCTGTCAAGTTTCAGTATGCTGATGTTTGATTCTTAGTAGCCTATGTTAAGATTATGACATAATCAGATTCCAAATTATGGCTGGTATTCCATATATAATGCATGCAACTCTGCCTTTTTTACATAATTACAGGTTCTACAGATGGATTGCATACAGAGTTGTGGGAACTAACTTTGAGGATGGGGGGTAATGGGAAGCATGTCCAAACCTCAGACCATGAGGCCATGATCCAGGATCTTTCAAAAGTTTGGCCATCAACAATATTGGTTGTTTTTTTTTTTTTTTTTAATTTCCTGGCTTCTGGTCATTTTGTTTTCCAGTTGTAATGCTAAATAATTACACATACACTTTTCACTGCTTGGCAATTCTAAACATTAACCTATCTGGACAGTTGTATTTTTTTTCTTTATAATATTACAACTGTGTGTTGGCTTTGCATTGAACCAGTGAATTGTGATCTAAAGTGGCAGTCATTAATTGCATGAACATAACAGTATTAGCACATACTTTTATTTCTTTTCCCAGCTGCAATCTGAGTTGAGTGGGGGAGAAAGGGAAATATACCTGCAGACCTGAAACTGGGCTACTTTTTTCTGGGTCAATTGTCAAGAGGAAATTTTCTCAGCTTTTCACCTTATGTCCTTTTAAAGCAAACAACCCCACAGATACTTCTATAGGCAGGTAGTACAGATGGAGAAGAGGAACAGTCTCTGTATTTTTGTTCTCAGGCTTATAGAAAACTAATTAAAAATGCATTTGGGGAAATGGTGGTAAATAAAACTTGCCAGAAGGGTACATATTTTCACTGAATGTGTTCACTTTGTGCTCCTAAATGTCAGAGAGAGCTTATGTACTATTTGTGATGGACATTGTAAGGTTTGTATAGACATATGCAGTCCACCTTATAAGCCTGGGAGCTTGATTGTGTTGTGTAAAAGAAAAAGCTTCAGTGACACCAAAGATCTTGCTTTTCTCATCCCTATAAAATATGAAAATAGATTCCCACAATAACAAACCCTTAGAAGTAAGTGGAAAGGAATATTGATGTAATAAAGGAGCCAAGCAGAGGAAAAGGTCTGTGTAAATTCTCTCCCTCCCTGAAAAAACAAGACTTTTTTTTTTTTTTTTAATACCATGTATGTGTGTTAATCTCTGGCCTCTTGTGCTATTGCAGAGCACAACAATGAGACGTGCATCAGGAGCAATGACATTTTGTTAGCGAGACTGTTTATTTTTAAATGTTGATATAGATTATAGCTCCGTCTGACTTGGAGACTCTTCTCTTAAAAGGCATTATTAAAAGTGGCAAAACACACCACAGAACAGCTTTTGTGAGTTTTAAAATAGTAGTAATGCAGGTTTCAATCTTCTCCTAAGAACAGTGTTTGCTTCTTTGGACTACTTTCTCTCTAAAATCTGGTTTCTTATAACTAGAAATCTAGGGGAAACTCAGCATTAGCAATTTTGTAGTCTTTTACTGTTTAATTCATTCACGATGCACAGATGTGCGTAGTACTTACTCAGTTCATTATTATTATTGTTTTACATTACAGCAGCGCCTGCAGACCCCTGAAAGGTTTGGGATCCATTGTGCTCAGTGCTGCACAAAGACACAAAACAAAACATGTATGTGTACACAAATACACATCACATCCTTTTCCCAAAGAGCTTGCAATCTAAGATGACCAGTGCCATGTGAAGGGTCATGAGAAAGGGATAAAACGTGTACCTTTTACTTGTCTTCTAAATTACAATTCCTCTGATTATAAATAGAAGTCTAACTGTTCCCATCTGCCCTTCAAGTTGTTGTAGTTCCCTGATCTATGTAAACAAACAGAGAGGGTAGTACAGACTCATTGATATTAGTATTGGCAATCCCAAACACTCCAAATTCATATGTCAGGCCCCCCCAAATCCTGAGATTGGCTAAAAAAATAATAATCAAATTTTAAAAACAATAATGTTTTGCTCTGTTTTATTTGTTTTCTGGTTTTTGAGCCTTTCGAGTACATGGGATTTTAAGCTTTAATCCACCTGCATGAGGGCTAGAAACTTCTTTTATTTAAAAGTTGAACTTCTCATGTAATGTTGAACTTGTCTCCAGGGGCTGCGGTGTGAAGAAAAACATCCAATATTGTAAGACTTAAGATAAAATTGTACGAGCTGGCAACACCATTGACCCATATTTCTTCACTTGAAACAAACCAAACAATCACAATCCACCTTTAACCTACACATTGGAATCTTTTCCAAAGCACCTAATTTCCTAATCAATCGATTGTCCTGTCAGTTCAGTGCTGGCTGCTGTGAGGATCCTGCATGCCATGCCTCTTAAATCCCTCACCTTATGGCACAGAAATATAGACACCTGCACTATTGGTCTCAAATAACTCTTTCTACGAAGGAATCACCCTGCTAAGAGTGAGAAAAGAGAAAAAGGCCAGCATGGCTGCAAGGATGTGCTCGTCAGCAGGCTGGGACTGTTGTGTAGCAGTAGAAAGGTTGGTGTGTCCTTACTCTGAATTTAGTCTCAAGGCTCTGCAGTACCCAGATGGCTCCTCTATGCTCTGCTGGACTGATTATAACTCCTGCTATCAAGTGACATAATGTATGTGGATACAGGTGTCAGTGTAGTTTCTGCACTAATACCTGCCAGGTTCATGCCTGTGACAGCAGATCTGCTTCCAGTATATAAGCGACGCACCCATGTAGCAGATAAATTAATATGTCTCTCTTTTTTTTGGTTACGTCCTGGCTTCCAATTTCAAGAAAGTTAGTATGAAGTGAGACGGGCATTCCGAGGTAGCTGTAATGTCTGTGTGTTAATGAAACGATGTATGTTAATGAAAACAATATTCTCTGGTATATTCCTGAGTGTTTCACTTCAGCTTTTAGTTTCAGATATAGCTGTCTGTAGTAAAGCTGCTGTTTTTATTTTTTTAAATAAAAACAATCTCTCTACATTTGATCAAGAAAAACTCTTATGGGGAAGAGCATTGGAATACATCACTAAACCTAGCCAGTGACTGGTATTGTAAAGTATGAGGAAGATGGGGGCAAAGCAACAATAATTAGAAAAAATGAAGAAGCCTTTTATACTGATTGAAAAGCTGAGCATGTGATTTGAAAGCCAGAAATGTGGGAACCTATCCAGGATAACCATTGCAATATTAATCAGCAGAGCAATGTAAATCTCCTGATACAGTAGCTGTTGAACCTGCCCCCTTCCCCAATTGTATGCAGTCTTTGTGCATGTCCTTATAAGTTTTGACAGTTTAATGAAAAATGAAATATCTGAAAATTGTATTTGATATGTGACCTTGCATTCTGTGGCACTAGGTTAGCAACCAACGAACTGCCTCAAAGGGATAATACATTCATGTCTTAATGTATTTGTTTTACTTGTGGCAATGCAGACAGTTTCAAACCCTAAGAGGGACTTTTTTTTTTTTAGTCAATTTGTCCACTATGCTACTTCATCCTCTGGGCTTTGGTACGTTATTTTCATTAAATGTCACAATATGGTGATACACAAAGCATTTGAAATGAACAAATTTGGTCAAAAAGAGGCATTAATTTAAAATATTATTGCTTATGTGAAATGCACATCGCTGCTGGATTAATCCAAAAGCCATCTTGCTTTACATCAGTTGACCTCTACTTCCAAGTCTGCTCACTTGAGAATGTATACGAAAAAAACCACAGAAATGGGGCCTTACAATAAATCTTGAGGCTTTTATTTAACCACATAGTTTTGTGATTTCGAGGAAATCATAGGATTGCATAGCTTTTCATTGAATGCTTCTGGGAAACTCAATTTGCTGTACATTCAAACAGAAATATATAAAGCTATATTTTCCCCACTTATTCTTTGTGCTGGTAATGGTGGCTGGAGAAGTTAAGTGCATCACATTTTCTATTTATAGTTTGTTGGCATAAAATTGTAGGTTAATACATTCTGCCATTAATTGACTGGTTGCAGATAATTGCAAGTTATATGAAGTACTAGGAAAATGTAGACTACTTTTGAAAACCTAATCAAATGTACTGTAAACATCTAGCCGACTTGATCACAATTTCAGCAATTTTTGCTTAAATGCTGTGTTCCTCTTCTCCGGTGGACTTCAAGGCTGAAGGCAGGGCTTTTTTAATGAGGGCCCCCATTTTCTAAATGTTATCGTGCTGTGGAGGAAAATATTCTGTACTGAAATCAATGATGCTCTTCCTATCTAAGAACTCAGTTCCATTTAAATCCAAGTCTGACCAGATCACTATCAAACTTTAATTAAGGAGACAACACTTGACTGTAAGTGAAAAGAGTTTGTAGGCTGATCTTGTTAGTTCTTGGCTAAAGTTTGCATCACAAAATATGCTTCAATCGTTATCTGATATCTGTTCTTAGTGTTTAGTACAGGAATCAATGGAAAAAAATGGAATAAAGGAAGAATATCTGGAGGAGAGCAAAAATAACTGTTGTGAAAAAGGGTAGGCTGATTAAACAAGTGTTATACTTAAACTGTCAATGCAGCAACAAAGAAGGGTCTTTGTTTTCTGACATGATAATGCATACTCTTCAATGTCCACACTTAAGGTCTGAAAACTAGTGACCATAGTTTTCAAGTAATTGAATAAGGAGAAGGGAGAACATGAGTATGTTTTAGGTAATTTTTTCCTTGCATGTAAAGAGGGAGACTTTTTCAGCTGTAGTAGTCACAGGAAAATAAATAAAACAAACCTGGACTGTTAGGAAATGTGACTTCCTCACTAGTCTGAGTTAAGCAACTTCCACATTAAATACAGTAATTGGGAGACCATAAGAACTTCCCTTTTCCCATTTTACTTATACATCAGGTTCTTCCTCATTTCCTGATTGTCCAAACTTGTTTACTTTATTATTCTTGTTAGAGGGATATTAGTAGGGTTCAGTATCTCAGACATTTTTGAATCCTTAAATTTCATCCCCTTTCTTGCTGTCTCTCCAGGATTTCTTTCTCCCTATTTAGGTTTGTAAGAGGTCCTCTCAGTAGACAAACTCTTGGGCACCCCCTGATTCATTCTGCCTGTCACTGCCTTATCTTTCCTTTACAAGCCTTATCTGACCGTGTATTCCTTTGTCTGTTCCATTTTGTGTTTCCAGTGCAGGTTCCCCCAACCCCCCTGGAACTTAACATGCCACTCTAGCCCATTCAAATTAGTTTCCAATTGCAATATTATTATTATTGAAAATGTTGGTTAACTTCAAGAGAAAAAGTCTTCTATTGGGCAGAATAATGTGCTTCATGGTCCCTCTACTCTATACATTCATACATTATTTCCCATTCTAGCAGCCCCAGAAAGACCCTGTACTTTCTCTTGTGACAGGTCAAAACTGAACTGTCTGTCAGGAACATCTAAATGGGCTATGGTAGTTAAGTAGCTGTGATTCAGCAATATACCTTTTGGATTCAGATCAATCATTTCAATATGATCATCATCCAAATAATTTTCTATGCATGCTTTGACATCACAGCTTTTAAGAGAAGAAAGAAAAGTTAAAACACAAATGTCATAAATCTCATCTTATAACATATACAGTAACGCCTCACTTAACGTTGTAGTTATGGTCCTGAAAAATGCAACTTTAAGCGAAATGATGTTAAGCGAATCCAATTTCCCCATAAGAATTAATGTAAAGGGGGGGGGGGAGGGGGTTTAGGTTCCAGGGAAATGTTTTTCAACAGACAAAAACTATATATATACAGTATACTTTTAAACAAGCAATTTAATACTGTTCACAGCTATGATGATTGTGAAGCTTGGTTGAGGTGGTGAAGTTAGAGGGTGGGATATTTCCCAGGGAATGCCTTGCTACTAAATCAGTGGTTCTCAAATGTTTGTACTGGTGACCCCTTTCACATAGCAAGCCTCTGAGTGTGATCCCCCAAATAAATTAAAAATACTTTTTTATACATTTAACACCATTATAAATGCTGGAGGCAAAGCAGGGTTTGGGGTGGAGGCTGACAGCTCGCGACCCCCCCTCCACATGTAATAACCTCATGACCCCCTGAGGGGTCCCGACCCCCAGTTTGAGAACCCCTGTGCTAAATGATGAACTAGCACTCCACTGAGACCTCAAGGGTTAATACATTGTTGTTAATGTAGCCTCACATTCTACAAGGCAGCAGGAATGGAGGGGAGGGGAGATAGCATAGCAGACAGAGACAGACATACACCTTGTGTGTGGGAGAGAGAGAGAAATGCACCTTTAAGTCTCTCTCCATCTGTGTCCCCACCCTGCTCTATATGGAGAAGAAGGGGTAAGCAGGGTGTAGGAGCAGAGAGGAGGGGGACACCCTGACATTAGCCCCCACCCTACCCCCTGCACAGCAAGCAGGAGGCTAGGGGAGCAGCACATGGCAGTGGGGGGAGGGACAGCTGCAATTGCTAGCCTGCTGGGCGGCTGCAGCACAGGGAACTTAAGGGAGTGGGGAGCTGATGGGGCTGCCGGTCCACCTTGGTTCCAAGCCCCCACCAGCTAGCTGCAACGGGCTGCTCTTCCTGTAAGCAGTGGACAAAGCAGGCGGCTGTCAAACAACATTAGAAGGGATCATTGTACAACTTTAAATGAGCATGTTCCCTAATTGATCAGCAACGTAACAACGAAACAACTTTAACTGAGGTGACTTTAAGTGAGGAGTTACTGTAAATCAAACATCTCTCTCAGATCTGAATAAGGGTATGCTGTCTAGTAACAATGTAAAGCAAATAATTCCATCTGAACCTGATTACTTTGTGTTGGGGTAGAATTACAGCATTAGGGGATGAAAAGAAAGTTGTAGTCAGTTAGTTACTTTGTTTAATTTTTAACACATTTTGGGTTCAAATGTTCAATTCCAGCTCAAATGTCGTTGGGGTTATTTTCCCCTGGGAGAGTCAATAGTAGCACAGGCCTATGTGTGCGCACACAAAGAGAGTAGACCTGCCATCCACTTAAAACCTGGCTTAATGACAAAGGAAGTACAACGATAAATGGCATTGTATCCAGTCAGGGCAGTTACAAAGAGGGATACCATAGATAGTGGTGCTGGGTCTGGCCTATTTAATAATTCTGTTAACCATTTTATTCCCTTCTTATAAATCAATAAGAGAATTCATAGAACATTTTAAAATGGGAGGCATTGAAGATGCCAACAGGGACAGAGAAATAATAAAAACAGTAGCTCTCAAACTGACAGAAATCAGATGTGGGGGCCTTTTGAAACTCCTTTGTTGGTGACCAAGATGAAGTATCTGGATAGCTTCTTGCTGTCTTTTTATTTCAATCCAGGATCTTAAGAGAGGAGCTTTCTTGTTTTTGTCCAGTAAACTCAAAAAACCGAGTGCCTCTCTGCACCTTGCATATCTGCTTCATATTTTGTTTTGCCAAGTGTTTCAATAGTGTGCAGTCTATTGTATAGAAATGAAACCAAAAATTGAAAGGGTACCAAAAACAAATGAGGACAATAGCAAATTGCAAAGCAATCTGAAAAATATAGCAGTTTTGGCTGCAGGCAAGAGCCGTTCAGTGTTAATGAACATATAAATTTACAATATGAAATAGAAAATAAAGACAACACCAAGTAGCCTTACCTAGCACAGCTCAAGTGACTTTTCATCTGATCTCTTTAATCTGTTATATTAGTACTTTATGTTAACCAAATGCTATTTGCAGGTATGTATGGCATTAGGATTGAGAGATTAAGGAAGTAGTTCACGTGAGGTTCTTTAATTTATGATCCATAATATAACCATTTTAGAACTACTGACCTAGATGGATTAGAAACACAGGTGGAAAGTAACAAAATGAGATTCCTCTTGGAAAAATGTCAGCAAATATAGTGCATTGGGGGAAATACAAAACATGTGTTCAATGGAAGGGAAGAATTTAGGGAAGCAATAATATTGAAAGCAGAATACCCTTAGGGATGATAGTGGACAATGAATTAGGCATGAATTTACAATGTGATATGATAGCAAAAATGTCCATTACAAATATGTGTTCCATATACTGAATCATTTTGTTATGGAGCAAGGAGGTGCTAAATCCTTATTGTATAGCTCTTGTACCACTAGACCAGGAAAATTATATTCACTTCTGGGAGCCTCATGGGAAAGTTGCAGAAAAACTGTAGGGAGACCAGAGAAGAGCAACAAAAATGATCATGGGCCAGAGGGATTGATTTGATGAAGACTGGCAAAGAGCTGAAAGTGTGTACAGTAATTCCATTTATTAACTTATTGGTTCCCCTCAAAAAGTTGCTATTATCCAGAAGTTGCCAATAAGTGGAAGGCACTGTTTTTAGGAGGCTACATAGAAATACGTACAGAACAATGATACATTGTACAGGACAGTGGTTATGAATTGTTTGTATTCAACTGAAAGTTAATGTACTAAAGAAGAAAAACCAACGTGACACACTGTAATGGATAGACTGCATAGTGTACCACAATGCTTAGAGCAAATTTAGGAAATCTGATCTTATGTGTCTCAGACTACAGCAGCACATAATTCTATGAAGAAAAAGCATTCAAAAAGCATCAAAGAAAACTTATAAAACACTTACATTGCAATGTCTCTGTATGGTGAACAGTACTAAGAGCTCCTCAT
The DNA here is from genome assembly GCF_011386835.1 of Chrysemys picta bellii. Taxonomy (NCBI): domain Eukaryota; kingdom Metazoa; phylum Chordata; order Testudines; family Emydidae; genus Chrysemys; species Chrysemys picta. The sequence continues at coordinate 75,714,347 of NC_088791.1, forward strand.
GAGTCCTACAGAGTAAAGCGGCATAAGATTCCTCTCCCTCCCGCATTGTTTAAAAAGTTAAAAAAAAAATAAGAATAAAATGTGTCCAGTGTTGTCTGTTTTTTACAGTTTGCCACCTCCATATGTAAATCCTTCTCAGTTTTGCACACAGTCCCATAACTATTTTCAAAGTCACAATTCTGGAATAGTCTGTGGAAAATGTCCACCACATGAGCTGTTCTGTAAGCAAAGATTCAATGCACTATCGTCTTGTGACTCACAAGCCTGTAAGTGTTTTACAGCCACGGCCGGCTCCAGGCTTTCTGCCGCCCCAAGCGGCGCAAAAAAAAAAAAAAAAAAACCCGCAGCAGCACGATCGCGCCGCTCCACTCTTCGGTGGCAATTCGGCGGCGGGTCCTTCGCTCTGAGAAGGGACTGAGAGACTTGCCGCCGAAGACCCAGACGTGCCGCTGCAATATCGCCCAGAGTGCCGCCCCTTGGTATTGGCCGCCCCAAACACCGGCTTCTTTAGCTGGTGCCTGGAGCCGGCCCTGTTTACAGCCACTACTGTCTCCAGAAGTTCAGCATCAGAGTTAACCTTAAGTCTCCGAATGACTGTCAAACTCAACGATGGCCTCAAATTCCTCTGCTGTTAGATTTTCTTAAAATTGAAACGTTGGCCAACACATCAGTGTTCACAAAGCCAGCACTTGTTGATGAAAACCCTCCCTTTCTGAAGTAGTTTGAAATAAGTCTTTGAGAACAACAGCCCATACCTCCTTAGTGAGATGAAGTGCATCAATCTAAATCGTGTTTTTGGTAACATCCACTGCTTATAGAGGTGGCTCAGCATCCAGAGAGTGGTTGGTGGTGCATTAAGGTGAGCGTGATCTTTGAAGTTTTTGGTCAGACCCATGTCCACTGGCTGCATGACTGAAGTTGTGTTTGAAGTAGGGCTGTCTATTAATCTATTAATTGCAGTTTTAATCACACTGTTAAACAATAGAATACCAATTTAAATTTCTTATAAATATTTTGGATGTTTTTCAGCATTTTCATATATATGGATTTCAGTTACAACATAGAATACAAAGTATACAGTGCTCACTTTATATTATTTTTGATGACAAATATTTGCACTGTAAAAAAGATAAACAAAAGATATAGTATTTTTCAATTTACCTCATACAAATATTGTAGAGCAATCTCTTTATCATGAAAGTACAACTTACAAATGTAGATTTTGTTTTGTTGTCAAGTGGAGTTATGTTTAAAAAAAACCCTTCAACTTGTAGGCTCTAAAGTTTTAACACGAAAGGGCATACGAATGTTTAGCATATATGGCATGTAAATACCTTGCAACGCTAACTACAACAGTGCCATGAGAACACCAGTTCTCACTTTCAGGTGACATTATAAATAAGAAGCAGACAGCATTATCTCCCGTAAATGAAAACAAACTTGTTTGTCTTAGGGATTGGCTGAACAAGAACTAGGACAAGAAGTAGGACTGAGTGAACTTACATGAGGTGAACTGAATGGAGAGCAATCATATCTCCTTTCAACCTTTATTTTGCTAGACTAAACAACCCAACGTGTTTTAGTCTCCTCTTGTATTTCCCTGATCATCCTATTAGCCTTTCTCTGCACCTGTTCCAGGTTCACATTTAACTTTCTTAAATGTGGGTGACCATACATACACAGTATTCCAAAGGAGGTCTTACCAGTTGTCAGTTACTTGGCATTAATACTTCCCTATCTCTACTGGAAATTCCTCACCTGATACATTATTAGAAGAATACTCTTGCACAATACAAATTTAAAACAGCCATTTCCACCTGCACTCCTGAAGTTTCATTTAAAACAACAAAACATGAAGTGGAGCATCTTCTGGAGTGTTGTGGGACGTGACTGCTTTTGTTCACTATTTTTGACATGAATGGTGACGTAACAATGAAAATTTCAGAAAGTTGTCCAAATATTTTATAGTCTTTAACATTTCAGTATTGGGGGGGGGGGAGAAGGGGGGAAGTATAAAAAGCAGTCCTTCAAATTGGCCATGTACCCTTACAGAGTCTGATAAACTGTGAGATGCTTTGCTGATTAAACTGAATGCTTTGTGTGTCTTGTCTCATGGAGCAATGGAAACTTTTGGTACAAAGAATCATTTGGAAAAAAAAACCACTCAATCCATCACATTTTTATTGTTGCCTATTATTTAGCTAAATGTTATAACAGCAACTGATTGGGAAAGTGTAGGCGTCTCTAAGTGACACCAGACTTTGGAGTTTCTAGAGTAAGATGCAGAGCTTTCAGCATATTTTAACATCTTCACTATGTGTCTCTGGAAAAATACCAGCTGTCAGGAGGATGAACTGCCATGCTCTTCCTCCCTTATCCCCCCCTCCCTCCACACACAGTTAAGGGTCTTCATACAATTATATGGGGGAAGCAGAACTAGCATTGGAAAACTAGGAATTCCTCCTTCCTTTCCCCCCACCATGCACACTTCAAAAGGAAAATGTTGTCCTTCCAAAAGAATAAATTTGCATTGCATTTTTAACAGTCTGGCTCCTGACAAGTATTTTTATGTACTGCAGTTTGTATGAAACCACTTAAAACCAAACTTGTCAGTCAAAAGGTAAAAGTGCTAATGAAAGTCATTTGATCAGTATATGGATAAAGCGGTCTTCGTACCCAGTGCTTTTCAGTTACAAAGCAACAACAAAACTGCTTGAGACCCGTATCACTAAGATGGCTTAGGAAAAAGCTAATGTAAAAAGATGAGGCTTAAATGTTAATGGTGTCAGCTTAAGACTTAACTGAACAGATGTCTGCTAGAAGCACATTCCAGTCTTGAACCAATAAAAGTACAATCTCTTCTGTCCAGTATTTCCAGGTAGTACCTGAATAACTGCCAAAACTGTGGTATAATAGATTGTAGAGCCCACTTGGGGAATGTATCCGTGGATAAGGGTCACACAACTATGGATTGGGGGGGGGGGAACAGAAGGCTGTGAAAGGGACCAATAAATTTTTGAAATTGTAGTGCATGGTAGCCAGCAATGAGACTCATGAATTGGGAGTGGTGTAGAAAAAGACCTCTAGGTCATAATCATGGCAGTTACAGCAGCATGGATATTTTGGTTAAACTTCAGCCAAAGTTAAATAAAGGTCTAATAAAATATTTGCAGGTATGCAAATAACTTAAACTAGGTAAAGAAGGTAAAACTTAAACTTTGCACCTTAAAAATGGAAATAATACAAAATGAGTGCTCATGGAATCTCTGCCAGTTACAATAGTACAGTAGGTTAGTGCCACTAGTTTTTTCTTCTTCGTATATTTGAGTTCAAATCCCATTTTATGTTATGAACAAAAATTAATTGAATGATCTGTTGTTGCTAGTACTAATTTGGGTATTATATATCATAACCTTATACATTTTAGTATAATTAGTTGTCTTGGGACTCTAAACTCAATTGAAATAAGAAAATATTGGTAATAAATCCCCCCCCTAGAAGTAACTTGAATAAACAGAGCATGACTCCCAAGAAAAAAATTGTTTCTAGAGTTTACAACTCTAAAAATGTCTGGGAGGAAATTTAGTGCACTCTATAGCACATGTCTTTTTTTAGAAGAAATGTAAAATAAGTTTGGTGTTCTTAAATTACTAGTGTAAAATTACCAACTTAACTGGCTTTTGGCTGTTTGATGCCATAAACTAGGGGTTTTTATTATTATTTTATTTTTTATATTGCTAAAAGTCCCTTCCCTCTTCACACTCTTTATCCATAGATTGGGGCATACTTTTACATGTTCACACTTCCAGGACAATGTCACACAGAAATCTCTAAGTACACTCTAGACAGCTGCTGGGATTTTAAAATAGGATTTCAGACAGTCAATTTCCCCCCCTTTCTTACCCTCTCTGTGTGAGACATACTTCTGAATGGGGCACAATACCAGCTCATGTGCATACCTCCCAGCACATACAAAAATTTAGATTCACATGGATCACCTTGCTGGGAAGACAGGTTTTCTTCTCTTAACCTTCTTACAGTACTTTGTAAAGGATCAGATAAACAAGAGTTGCTAACATAGTAATGCAACCTGAGTCGCTATAAGACACTGTTCTCTCTGACCATATCAAAGAATGGGAGACTTCTCCAGAGAATTAGACCCTAATCTTGCACATGATGATGAATTTTGCAGATACAAAATCATAGAACCAGGTGGCTTTTTAAAAAAAATGATTTTTCAGGTGTGTTCATTATGTACACTAATTATTTTCAGCTAAAACCAAAAAGAGACCAATGTTTTAATAGTCTAAAAATTCACTCTGTGCTCTGCTGACTGTTTGGCATTTTAGATCTGTTATATGCAAATACATTCTAATAGATTCTGTATTAATATCTACACAGATATTACAGATACTACACAGGAGCTTTTAAGGGGTGAATGTCAAGAATGATGCACAACTGATTCTGTTTCCTACACTGCTTTTAGTAGTCAATACAGTTTGTTGTTCTGGTGAGAACAAGAGGGCAAAGAAATGAACTATGGTTCAACAAGATGTGCACTAAATATCTCCATTAGACCATCTTGTTGTTTTTTTTATATATCTCATGGCATACCCATTTGTTTTGTCTGCTTTGGTTGTAAAAATTTTAGAGCAGGGACCATATTTTCTTGTTTTGTTTGTGTGCAGTGCCTGGATCACCGAGGAATGCTATACGAGTAAAACCAGCTACATTTTAACATAAATTGAGTGGGGGCAACGTGCTATTGAATTATTTCAGTTCTTCTCTAGTTAGCAGCTAAAGTCTTAAAAATATTACTGTATCCATTTTAAACATCCTCAGCATTAGCATTTATTAATCAGTAGCAGTAAGTGATCATTCTTCTTTATGTATAATGCCAGAGTCGTCCTTGAGGAATGAACCTAACTAGTATATCTAGTCATCTTTCTGCACGCCTATCTAAATGTTTATCTTGAGGAAGTCTTTCATGTTTTTTCAGTTCTGGAAGTCTGAACTGCTGTTTGACCACTCAGCCAATTATCTCAATTAATCACTTGTCACTAGTCTGATCAAGATTAGGTTTGTAGGCTTTCCAAAATTGTTTATAGAGCTTCTTAAAGCTGGCAACATTGTTTAAAAATTTCTTTAAAGAAGAATGGCCTCTGATGTGAAAATTTAATTCTTTAAGTTCCAGATTTCTGACCAAATAATCTCCATTTTTTGTTTTATTTTTGAAACTCAAAACAACAAAACCTTTTAAAATCTGGGTTGATGCTTTTTGCAGGAAATCATTATTGAAATGTTTTACTGTTTTCCAAGATGTTTTATAAGGGAGGCATAATATGCTAGGCTTATAAAATGATATAACATGTTATTGCAAATATGCTGTAGTCATAGCAGGGAGTAGCATGTACATTTTACTAGTTAGTGAATATTTGTGTGTTTTGGATGGCAGTCTGAACTTTGGCACAAAAATCTGGCAATCTCTCTGCTTTGGACTCTCGGGAATACCAATTAGCATCTTATGTTACTCAAATGTACCCTTCAATACAAGTTTATCAGTATATTAATTTCTCAGTTACTGTGCATTTAGAAGGAGTAAGATGTTTTGGGATCCAAGAACTGGACTCTGCCATAGAGTCTATGTGACCTTGAGAAAATCACTTAGTCTCTCTGTGCCTCAGTTCCTCCTTATCTGTAAAATAAGCAGGGCCGCCCAGAGGATTCAGGGGGCCTGGGGCAAAGCAATTTCAGGGGCCCCTTCCATAAAAAAAAAGTTGTAATACTATAGAATACTATATTCTCATGGGGGGCCCCTGCGGGGCCTGGGGCAAATTGCCCCACTTGCCCCCGCTCTCCTGGTGTCCCTGCAAATAAGGATAATAGTTCTTCCTTGGAAGGAAAGATGATTTTATGGTTAGGACACTGGAGTAGGACTCAGGAAATCAGGGGTCCCTTCTAGCCCTGAGACAGAGTCCCTGTGTGACCTTGGCAAGTCACTTTTTGTGCCTCAGTTCTCCATCTGTAAAATGGAGATAATGCATCCCTGTCTGTAGAATGGGGGGGAGAGGACTTGTCCAGAGAGATTGTTTTCCAGTGGTCATCACAGGCGTGCGCAGCACATTTCATTAGGGTGTGCACCCAGAGAGCCCCACCCTACCATAGCCCTGCCCCACCCTGCCCCATCCACTCCATCCTACTTCCTGCCCCCTGACTGTCCCCCTCAGAACTGCCAACCCCCTCCTACTCCTTGTGCCCTGACTACCCCCTCCTGGGACCCCTGCCCCTAACTGCCCCCCAGGACTGCACCCCCTATCTAAGCCTCCCTGCTCCTTGTCCCCTGACTGCCCCCCTAGGACCGTACCCCTACCTGTCCCCTGACTGCCCCAACCTTAACCACACCCCTGCCCCCAGACAGACCCCCGGGATTCCCACGCCTATCCAACTGCTCCCTACTCCCTGGCAGGACTCCCAGAACTCCCGACCCATAAACCCCCCCTGCTCCCTGCCTGCCCCAACCCCTCTCCACACTCCTGCCTCCTGACAGCCCCCCCCAGAACTCCCGACTCATCCAACCCCCCCAGCTCCTTGTCCCCTGACCACCCGCTCCAGAAACCCCCCCACCTTAACTGCCCCCCCGAGGACTCTCTTTGCTCCCTGTCCCCTGACTGCCCTGACCCCTATCCACCCCCCGCCCCTTGACAGACCCCGGGACTCACATGCCCCATCCAACCCCTTCCTCCAGAGACCCCACCCCACCCCTAACCACCTTCCCGGGATCCCACCCCCTATCCAACCCACCCTACTCCCTGTCCCCTGACTGCCCCCACCCCTTATCCAACCCCCCGGCCCCGGCCTCCTTACCATGAGGCTCCTAGCAGCTTGTTTTGCTCTGTGCATGGGTGGCAGGTTTGTAGAAATTTTGGTGGTGCCCAGAACCCGCCCTGCCGAACTCCACCCCCCACCTGCCTAAGGTTCTGGGAGGGAGTTTGGGTGGGAGAGGAGGTCTGGGGTACAGGTTCTGGGATGGAGTTTGGGTGCTGGGTGCAAGCTCCGGGCTGGGGCAGGGGGTGGGAGTGTAGGAGGGGGTGAGGGGTGCAGGCTCTGGGAGGGAGTTTGGGGGAAGGAGGGAGTGTGTGGGAAGGGGGAGGAGGTGCACACTCTGGGAGGGAGTTTGGGGATGGGGGTGCAGGGGTGAGGGCTGTGGGGCTGAGGAAGAGGGATTCACGATGCAGGAGGGAGCTCAGAGCTGGGGCAGAGGATTAGAGTGCGGGGGGATGAGGGCTGGGGATGAGGGGTTTGGGGTGTTGGAGAGGCTCAAGGCTAGGGCGGAAGGGCAGGGTAAGGGCAGCCTGCCCTGCCATTAGGAGATGGGGGGCACTAGGACCCTGGGGCAGCAGACAGCAGTTGCTGCCGGGAGCTGCTGCTTTCTTCCAGTCAGGGATGTGGCGGGGCGGGGGGGAGCCCCAGCTCCAGATATTGGTGGAGCAGGGCTCCCAGCCATGAATATTCCTGGAGCCTGGCTCCAGGGGAGCGGCCGGCGGCTTGCTGCGCAGGGAGAGTGGAGCCATTTGCCCACCCCGCATTAGGGTGTGCCTGGGCACACCCCGTGTGCATGCTTATGGTGATCATGTTAGCATAAATTTACTAGTATTTGAGACGCACCAATATTACAGCCACAGGACCTACAGGTATATCAATTTCTAGTGTGAGAAGTGGAAAGAAGCAGGGCTGTCAGTGAATGGAAATGTAGTATACAATCTTGCATTTGGAAGGAATGGTTGGGCAGTTGTTCAGGGGGAATAGCTGTATAGTTTTCAAGATGCTAGCAATTTTGAAAAACCTTTAAATTAGACCTTGAATAGGAGGTTTTCCAAGTGAGTTTTAAAGGAAAGAAAGAACATGTGGAATATCAACCTTCAAATGTTTAAGAATCTGTGTCAAGAACACAGTCCAGCAGTTTTTGAATACAACTGCCAACTAAACATAAGTGATGCACCTCTCCCTCTTGGTTTTATAATGGATGTTAAATTTATTGAACTTTAATCAGCACTGTCAAAAAATCACAGTAAAGGAGAAGGTTGCAGTCTAGTGGATGCATGATTTATAGTATATACCCACAAATATATCATTGTAAAAAGTGCAACTACCTCTGAGTAATTAGTAAAGTTTAGTGAGAAAACAATAGTGGTGTTAACATATAGATTTCATAACTTAGCGAAGAGATTGCTGCAGTATTAAATAAGTGAGGTCACTGCCTTCATGCATGGTCTGCAGGGCCAGATGTCATGGCAGCACCTATACCCATTTTATACCCAATAACACTATTAACATTTCCTGAAGTTGGTACAGACAGTTCACTGCTGCAAAGCTAGTTTGGCACAAGAGAGGATTTCTCTTAACTATAGTTTTCAGAGTGGTAGCCGTGTTAGTCTGTATCAGCAAAAAGAACGAGGAATACTTGTAGCACCTTAGGGACTAACAAATTTATTTGGGTTTTAGCCCACGGAAGCTTCTGCCCAAATAAATTTGTTAGTCTCTAAGGTGCCACAAGTACTCCTCATCCTTTTTGCTTAACTATAGTGTCATTTCCTGGCTGTACAGTCTTTGTTACCAACCTGTACAGTCTTTGTTTCTTACAAGTAATGTTTACCCATTACGCTAGATGTGTGATCCATTGGGTGGTGAACTGAACTCTCCGCAGTTCTGTAACGAAGAGTTTTTATAAAATAGCATGACTGTTGGTCACTTGGGACAAAGCCAGATTCATATGAGGTGCCTGAAGCAAAAGGTTAGATTCCATTGATTTACTCAGCACCTCCCCTGCTGGCTCCCCCCAGTGCAGTCAGTACAAGCTGGACACCTGATAAAGCACTACCCACCATTTCCCAGCAGGATCACGAGTGCTGAATGTCAGTCAGTAAATGATTGACAGCTTGATAAAAGTACCTCATCCGGACCATGTGGTTAAACAAGACAGAATGCCCATTGGACAAGTACTTCTAGGAACTAAAACAATTTTTGTAATCTATAGGACAATCTACATGTCTAATCTCATGAGCTTGCCTACTGGAGAAGAGAGGTGGTCACATGGTATTTTTAAGAGTGTCAGCATTGTCAGCATAATTAGCACACACCAGTGATTTGCAGTGAAGACCATCTCAGGTCAGAAGATTGCTCTAAATTATTACTGGGAGCTGTTTGTTAAATTTTTCTAGGCTTTCACGCTGGGCTCACGGGAAGTGCTTGTTATATGATGCTGAAACAAAGGGAGAAAAAATTGTGCCACAGCTGAAGATTATTCAACCTATAAATAAATAACGGGAGAAAATAAAAGGTCAACAATTACTGAAGACGCAACCATTACCAATGTGACAGCAACTTTTTGGATGTAGAACAAATGCTATGTAATTTATCATGTATTTTGTGGAACACTTGCTTAAAAATAACACTTAAAGTAGGAAAGCCTTATGATACCTGTTTGTCTGTTACTTTGTAATCCCTCTCTAGGCGCCCATTTTCCATCCTGATGTTCTCCTCATTATCTTCCAACATCCACATAGTTTCTTTCCACTCCATTCAGTACGCGGTCATTGAGATCATGATCTTACTGCATCACTCTAATGGCCCTTGGAATCCATCCACTGGCTCATTGTTCTTCAAGAATAAACTTCTTGTCATTATCTTGAAGGCTCTGTATAACTATAGGCATAGTTTGACTTCCGTATTGAAGGGGGTGGGGAGAGAGACAGCTCCAATCAGGCCAACGGTGCTGCATGTGTGTGTGTGTGATGACTAATTCCATGCCTGTCCACAAGGGCACCAGTTCAGATTGGGGTGGGGTGGGGAGAGAGACTGTGATTCCAGGGGCTATTTAGGCAACTGAAAACTCTAGTGTTTTTTCAGATAATAACTTAGAAATATCTGACAGGAACATTGTATCCAATTCCTATATCAAGAAAGAAAATGAAATACTCAGCTGTAATACTAACATGTTCTGACATCTTGTGGCAAGTCACTTATGGGACACTGGTTAAGTTTAAAATTGTAATGTATATTCGTACTCAGATACTCTTACTAAAGTCAGAAGGAACCATCGTGATCACCTCGTCTGACCTCCTGCACATTGCAGGCCACAGAACCTCATCCACCCACTCCTATAAAAGACCCCTAACCTCTGGCTGAATTACTGAAGTCCTCAAATCATGATTTAAAGACTTCATGTTACAGAGAATCTATCATTTACATTCCAAGTGACCCCATGCTGCAGAGGAAGGTGAACACCCCGAAGGTCTCAGTCAATTTGACCTGGGGGAAAATTCCTTCCCGACCCCAAATATGGCCATCAGTTAGACTCTGAGCTTGCGAGAAAGACCCACTAGGCAGATACCTGGGAAAGACTTCTCTGTAGTAACTCAGAGCCCTCCCTGTCTAGTGTCCCGTGTCCAGAAGTTGGGGATTTTTGCTACTGGCAGTTGCTGATGGGCCACATGCCATTGTAGGCAGTCCTGTCATACCATCCCCTCCATAAACTTCAGGGGTCCACATTGATGCTTAACTTAAATAACTCCCCTCCATCCCTGGTATTTATCCCTCCGATGTATTTATACAGAGCAATCATATCTCCTCTCAGCCTTCTATTGGTTACACTAAACAAGCCAAGTTCTTTGAGTCTCTTCTCATAAGACAGGTTTTCTATTCCTCAGACCATCCTAGTAGCCCTTCTCTGTACCTGTTTCAGTTTAAATTCATCTTTCTTAAACATGGGAGACCAGAATTTCACACACTATTCTAGATGAGATCTCACCATTGCCTTGTATAACATTACTAACACTTTCCTGTCTCTACTGGAAATATCTCGCCTGGTACATCCTAAGACTACATTAGCCTTTTTCACAGCCTCATCACATTGACAGCTCATAGTCATCTTGTGATCAACCAATCCACCCAAGTCTTTCTCCTCCACTGTCACTTCCAACTGATACGTCCCCAACTTGTAGCAAAGATGGGACTTTTCAGCTTGGAAAAGAGATGACTAAGGGAGGATATGATCATGACTGCTGTGGAGAAAGTAAACAAGGAAGTGTTATTTACTCATAACACAAAAACTAGGGGTCACCAAATGAAATTAATAGGCAGCAGGTTTAAAACAAACAGGAAGTATTTCTTCACACAATGCACAGTCAACCTGTGGAGCTCTTTGCCAGAGGATGTTGTGAAGGCCAAGACTATAACAGGGTTAAAAAAAGAACTAAATAAATTCATGGAGGACAAGTCCATCAATGGCTATTAACCAGGATGGGCAGGGATGGTGTCCCTAGCTTCTGTTTGCCAGAAGCTGGGAATGGGCGACAGGGGATGGATCACTTGATGATTACCTGTTCTGTTCATCCCCTCTGGGGCACCTGGCACTGGCCAATGTCGGAAGACAGGATACCGGGCTAGATGGACCTGTGGTCTGACCCAGTAGGGCGGTTCCTATGCTCTTATGTTAAAAATTCTTGTTGTTAGTCCCTAAGTGCATGACCTTGCACTTTGCACTATTAAATGGCTTCCCATTTTTTTTATTCCAGTTTACAAGTTTTTCTTGTATGGTATTCTGGTCCTCCTTGGTATTGGCAATAACTTCCAACTTTGTGTCATCTGCAAATTTTATTGGTACACTCCAACTTTTTGTGCCAAGGTCAGTAATAAAAATGTTAAATAAGTTTGGTCCCAAGATTGGGGAACTCCACTATTAACCTTCCTTCCGATTGACTGTTCACCTTTCAGTATGACCTATTGTAGTCTCCCCTTCAACCAGTTCCTTATCCACTTTTTCATTCTCATATTAATCCCATCTTCTCCAATGTAACTAATAATTTCTCACGTGGAACTGTATCAGCTGCCTTACTGACATCCAGGTAGATTAGATCTACTGCATTTCCTTTCTCTAAAAAATCAGTTATCTTCTCAAAGAAAGATATTAGTAACTTTGTTACCACCTCTTGAATAAAACAAATGAAACAATTGTAGAAAAATATACAATTACTTTCTATCATTTAGGCTACTTACTTTTTACAGTTCACCAAGCTTGGAAGAGATCATTTGACTTTAGGAAACACCCTAACAGCCCTTTCTTATCTTAATTACCTGTTAATCACTCTGCTTATAAACAAAATTCTGGGGTGCAAGCTGGGAGCAGCACTCTCCTGTCTTCTGCAGAACTCATTGCATTGCACACTCAGGCTGGCAGTTTGCCCCATCCTCTCCCCCTCCCTCCCCCCCCCGAACTCCACCTATGTGTGTAATTCTGTCTCTCCCTACCTGTTTTCCCTTCTCTTAGTACAGTGGTGCCCAAACTTGTTCCGCTGCTTGTGCAGGGAAAGCCCCTGGTGGGCCGGGCTGGTTTGTTTACCTGCTGCGTCCGCAGGTTGGGCCGATCGCAGCTCCCAGTGGCCACGGTTTGCTGCTCCAGGCCAATGGGAGCTGCTGGAAGTGGTGCGGGTGGAGGGATGTACTGGCCGTCGCTTCCAGCAGCTCCCATTGGCCTGGAGCAGCGAACCGCAGCCACTGGGAGCTGCGATCGGCCGAACCTGCGGACGCAGCAGGTAAACAAAATGGCCTGGCTCTTCCAGGGGCTTTCCCGGGAACAAATTTGGGAACCACTGTCTTAGTACATCACCCCTCTCACCGAAGGATGCCAGAGCCTTCCCAAAAGTGGGAGGGGGTGGAGGGCCCTGCCCCCCAAGGCCCCGGCCGAGCCAGAAGCTGGAGCGGTGCCAGGGAGCCCACCCACTGCCCAGGGTGGAGATGGGGCCGAAAGCAGCCCCCTAACTATGTCCTTGCCCCCAGGTCCCTTGACCAGGGCAGGTGGAGGGACCCAGGCTCCCTACAGCTGCCTGCGCAGCTCTCCCCAACCAGTTCCATCCCGGGGGCGGGGGAGGCAGGGCCTTGGAGCTGCAGCCTGGCCATTGTATGAGCCAGCCTGGCCATTGTATGAGCCAGGCAGACAGCTGTGGGAAGCCATGGTAGACCCTCCACCTGCCTGTGGTGCGGGAGACCCACCAAGGGCAGCCCCCGGCCCGTTTCCCTGCCCTCTGTCCCTCCTGCCCAAGGCAGGTGGAGGGTCCATGGCTCCCCACAGCTGTCTGTGAGGGCTGTGGGGCTGAGGAAGAGGGATTCACGATGCAGCTCCAGGTCTCACTCCCAAGCCAGAGCCAGGTTGGGGAGAGCCGCGTGGGGAGCCAGCAAGGAGTCTCATATCTGCCCGGGCTCCACGCTGGCCTGGCTGGGGGGTCAGGCCTCGGGGGAAAGAGGAGGGGACAGGAGACTCTAGTGAAAAGTGGACAGGCCAGGTCCATCCACTTTCAAAAAGTGCAAGGGCTATGCTTCCTCCCGCCCTGGTTCCAGTGCCCCTGCTCTCACCCCTATCCTGCCAGTGGTGCCAGTCTTAGCATCCCCCATTGTTTACTTTTCCCACAGTGATCTTTGGAGTTTGATCAATGCCACTCCTAGCACGTGGAACTCCCTTCCTGAGCTGTTCTACAAAGCCACTACCCTCTCCTCATTTAAATTCCTCTTTCGATGCTTACAAGAAACTTGCTGATTGAACCACTTACATATGTTTTTCTCATTTATCTTATGAGTAAACTCATTTATGTGAAGGGGAGTAGCTGGGTGTTAGCAATAGGGGGGTTGAGGACAAGTAAATTGAAGCCGGAAGTTACTGTGGGGGAAGACAAGGGGGTAGAATTGTGGAGGGACAATAGGACAGGAGAGTTAAATGTGCTCAACTTTGTTGTGAGATTTGTTTTATTAAGTAGCTTTGTGACTAGTGCAATGTGTGCCTATCCTCAATGATGGCTTCACTTGTATATTGTATCCTTTTCCTTGACCCTTCATCTATTTATTTTCATCTCAGCTGGCAAGCTCTTTGTGTTAGGGAGTGTTATCTTCTTCTGTTTTTGAAAACACCTAGCACATTTTGAGTGCTCCCACAGTCTAAATAATAACAGTGTAGATTGTTTAGAGTGAAGAGATGCATGGTTCCAGAAATATATCTAAAGAAATGTTACTCTTGGAGTTAAAGTGGTATGGCTTGGCATGCATTTGAAGAGTATCCAAGATACATGTACGTTGTAAGGAGATTTAAATGGTAAGCTTTCAAGTCTGACATTTTTAAAGTGAGGTCATTATGTTGCTGAAACAGGTTGCAAAGGATATAAAAGCATATTGCTGAGTCCAAAGAAACCATTTTTACTACCATCTACTTTTGTCTAGGGGAAAGGGGTTAGAACATCAGGTTTTCTTTGTTTTAGCTATAGAAAGTTGATTAAAGTAAGTTCAGAATGAGAGACTGTTAGATTTTTGTGAAGTCTTAACTTGGTCACAATGGGCTGATCTGGGCTGCAAGTGACTTTATTATCTGAAAACTAATTCTGTGAGGAGGGAAATGATTTACAAAATTATTTTTTAAGAGGATTTATAGAACACCGCCCAGCATCTTCTGTCCTCCCCCACAAAAAAGAAAAGTTTTCTTCACACACTTATGCAGATTCCTTTTCTTCTGAAATCAATCATCCTTCCTTTTATTTATTTATTTTTTTAAAACAAACTGGAACAGTATCCCCTTCTTGCTCTCCTTTTCTACTATCCTCCCCTCCCAACCTTTTCCCTTCAATAAGTTACACTGCACAAAAGAACTGAACAGAACAGCTACAAAGTGCCACTCAGTATGTATTACTTTAAAGGCGAATACTTAAACAGTGAAGTGGCTCAGACCAGATAAAAAACTTACTCGGACCAGAAAGGGCTTCCAGGTCATATGTTTGACACTCCTCTCTTAAATCATGTGTATAACTGAAGAGGACAAGCTCAAATATTTCAAAAGCAACTTAATACATTTTAAGTCTTGCCTCAGCCAATACATGATATTACCAAAGAGCAGTTGATACATCACAGGCAACTGTTTAGAAACTCCAGTATGCACTACTTGTCAGTTTTATTAAAGCAATGATATTTGCATGAAAACAGAATCTCTGTGTGGTGATGCGAGTTACCTTGAGAGTTAGCTAGATGGCACTGGAACACACTTGTGTTGCTATTTTAAAGAGACTGTTGTTTGGAATACAATCCTTGTTGGCTAGAAGTTCAGGAATAAAGAAGCTGTTAAATGTTTCTCTTTTCTAACCATATACAAACAATTAATCAGCATGCCCTGTTTTTTTCAAATGAATGTTTCTGATGATGCAAGCATCTCCAAATCAACCAATTGTGGTATTAGAGGATAATAAAATGAGATAAATAACGCTGGAACTTTTATAAACTCTTAATCTGTTTGGTTTTTTTTTTAATTCTAAAACTCCATAATTTTGATATTACCGGCACTCCTTTCTCCCCTCACTGACTGTCAATGAGTCTGTGACCCACAGTTCCATGGCACAGCTGTAGTGGGACAGTGTGCTTAGTTAGCACTATTGACTTTTGACCCATACTCCACACAAATAGCAACTGTAGGATAACAGAAGAACAAATAATAATGCAAGCCATTTAATAAATGCTACCAGCAGCACTAGCTGCAGCATCAGTATGAAAGTTAGACTTCCCAGCCTGGGTTCCTGTTCATGAGCACTTCACAGCACCGGCAAGTTAAGAGTAGGACACCCCTCACAAGTTGCTGCAGGAGCAAATCTGAGCAAATCGTAGCATTAAAAAGAAAAACTCAAACACCTTCTTCTCCTCCTATCCCACATACAAAATACCCAACCAACCCAGCACCTTATTCTTTGCAGAATCCATGAACTCTCAGGCATCACGCACCAGTCCACTGTCATTCAAGTTGACCAAAATGTCTTCCCACTAGATGCACTTCCCTCCTCATGTGGCTGCTGCTGGCACTGTCATCCAGCAGCATAACCATTGTGTTTCCAGAGCGAATCCTTTGATGCATCCAAGCTTTCACAAACAACTGGCATTTGCATTGACTCCAGGTTCTCTTTAGTCACGATGTTTTAAAACATATGGTTGGAAAAGCATGGATGGGATTTAGTCATCGTCATCTTCTTGTCCCAGAAGAAAATTTTAAAAAGAAACTACGGAAGCCCTCCTCCGTGTCCTGGAAGGAAAACCGAAGCAATCCAAGTCTCTTTACACATTGTTAAAACTCAGACCTGGCAGTGGAGAAGCTGAACTGCTTCCAGCAGTGTTAAAAACTGAACTGATCTCTGCCTTTTAACTAGTCTAGCTTGGATTGCAGGGAAACTAATAAGCCTCAGCTGTTCCTGAGCTCCATCTTTTAATTCTTGCTTTCCCCATCGTGGAGTCAAAGTTCTTCCCAACTTGGCCACACTCTTGGACCATCCCAGGCCTTTAACAGGTGATAGCACACAGAACTTTTGCCATCATGATTCATATCTTTAACTTTGAGTTTAGGCTTCTGTAATGTGCTAGACATGGGGCTACATCTTAAATCCACTTGGACAATTAAGTTAGTGCAAAAAGTGGTGGCGCACTCACCAAGTTGAGTTTCTTACTGTGAATGCAGAAGATCAGTCCTATGTGACTTGCAATGTCTGCCTGTAAGTTTCTGGGCGGTGTTTAAGATGTCATTTTGACCTATAAAATCCTACATGTATCAGGACCTGATTATCTGAGAGACTGCCTTTCTCCTTGTCTGCTGCATCTGTGCTTGACCTGGAGCCCTCTTGCCTGAATAGAGAATGAGTTACTGGAAGGACTCTCTCTGTGAAGGGCCTATGACTTTGAATTCACTTACTCTCTTTTCTCTCCTCCTAACACAGTTCACTGCAGTGTTCCCAATTCTCACAATGTTATCACAAGTCTCATAATACTTAATGTTCACATTAAAGCTCCAATTCCTGGAGTCCTGTGGTTGTGAGAAACTCAGCTTTCGTTTAAAATAAAAAATAAATTTTCAGCCCTTGGGGTTATAGAGAAAGGTTTGAAAATGTGAACCTTAAAGGCTCAAAATCTAGAAGGCAAATAAAAAGTTTAAAGTTTAAATTGTATTTTAAAATTCTCTTGATTTTTAAATTCATTTTGTGAGGTGTGTGGAATCTGACTCGTTGCAATACTGAAAACTTGGCAACATAAACTAAAGTGGTTTTTTCTTTTTTTCTGAAGGAGGGGAGAGATTAATTTGGGCGATGGTGTATTGCAGATGCATTGTGAGCTGATCAGTGGCTACAGTAGAGGTCCTTTTTATTCTCACTTCTGGGTTCAGGAAATTGCTGTGTTTTACTTCTGTGTATGTATTTTTAATATATGTGAAAGGTACATAGAGCCTTTGGACAGGCACTTAATGTTTTTTTCTAGAAATCAAAATAAAAGGCAAAAATAAGAGTCCAGAATAAATATCTAATAATACTAATTTTTATAAGTATCTAAAATAGCTGGCTTCCAGAGAGCACAAATGCCAGTACAGAGAGATCTCTTGGCCGTTTACATTTTGCTGTCAGGGATTCCCTGCTGTGTGAGTGAATGAATAGTGAGTGCTGGAATTTTTAATGACTGGAAGAGAAGATTATCTCCCTTCAGGCTGAGTGCTGGCAACCTTAGCAGTCTCATTCCAGCCCTTTATTTTATCAATATTATTATTTTAATCCTCATATAACTTTTAACTATTTCAAAAACTTCTTCCTTTTCTAAATTAGGACATGATGAGCCACAGCTACATGAAGTTCTGAAAAAATGCTGGCCTCATGCACCAAATTTTGTACACCAAGACTTAGATGATATGTCAAGTACATATATAATAAAAGAATATTTGTTTCAAAGGTTACCTGAATTTCCCCCCTTAAATTAGGTAAGTGAAGCGAGAGATGCTTAATTCCTCGACTGGCAAAGTTAAGAGGGGCATCAGTGATAAAAAGCCTATTGTATCTCTCCTTTTTTTTTTTTTTTTTTCTCTCTCATAGGTATCCCAAAATCATGTCAGACTGGTTCTTGTTCTACTATGAGGCCTCAGGTTGCACCATACTACTATGTCACAGCTACCAGGTCATGTCTTTGTGGAGCCTACAACTACAGCCAAAAAAAAAAAATGTTTAGAACTGATTATGTGGAAAATACTCCACTTTAGCTGGAACCAACACCCATATGGGGATGTGCATAGTTAACACAGTTGCAGAATGATTTCAAGGGCTGGGTCTTCAGATACCCTGAGAGTCTGTGAGCATGGAGGTTTCCAGCTGCCAGAAGATGCTGTGTGCATTTTGGTGAATACGTAGCTATATTCTTCTTAGGAAGGTGAAGGGCAGAACAACAAATATCCTGAAATCCAGCAGAATAGGCCACCACCATCTGGCGGATAGAGGCTTGGGGACTCTCAGTCCCCTGGCTTCTTTGAAAAATGTTACTTTAATTACTCTCCCAAGCCTACCCCTTCCTGTTCTTGGTTCGGTCTTCCCCTGCCTTTCCTCACCCAGCTCTCTACACATACCTTCACATACACGGAGGGCTCTCCCACCCCCTGTATTGGGACTGACCACTGTTTGTATGCCCTAGAGCCAATGTTCCTAGACCCTGTATGGTCTAGTGTGGTTTTCTTTTCCTGCTGAATTGGCTGGAGGAGAGAGGTGGTTGGCAGTAAGGGGATCTAAGTACATAAATGCTACAGCTGTTTGTACTGCACACTCCCAGGATGTTGTACTGGACTGAGATTACTGGGTCTAATGTAAAAGAGGGGTAGTCCTAGCCAAACTAAAATTGTTGGCAGCCACTGTGCATATGGGAAGTCTGCATGGGAAAATATTAAAATGCTGGAACAAAAAAATAAATTCACGAACAATGAAGATTGCCTTTCTGGTTTTCATTCTCTTACTCAGACTGTTTGATCTCTTCTTTTTCTTCATTACCACTGATATTGTTTTTTAACTGCTTCATTTTTTCTTCTCTTCCTATTCAATTCTCCCTTTCCCTTGGGGGAGGGAGGGGATAAAAACAATTCCACCTCGTTTTTTCTCTCATCCCACCACAACATTCTTATTCTTGTGTCCCAGTGTCTCCCCCTTCCTTTAGTTCTGTTTTTTGTCCTCCTCCTCCTCTTTTTCTACATTATCCACCTCCCCACTGCTTCTGAGCCTTACCCCGCAGTTCCAAGACCTCCCCTCACTACAGCAAGGAAGCTTCTCTGAAATTCTCACTGATATCAAGGGGGGGAGAATTCCAGGCTTATATCTGACATTTTTGTGTGTGGTAGTAAAGTAGTCACAATAGGCTTACTGGATTATCCAGGGTATTATGGCATGGAGTCAATCGAGCACCACACTTCTTTTACTCCCTGTTTTAGTCAGTGGGAGTCCCCTGCCTCCCTCAAACTCTGTTGTGATGCAGTTAAATAAATCAGCAAATTGCTAGCCTGGAGTTTTGCAAGTAGTCCCATTTCTGTTGCACTGAGCTGTTCATTTATAAAACAGGTGTGGAAAATTTCTCTAATACAAGAGTATTGGTGGAAGTACCATATGCTAAAATGGGTGCAAATTCAGAGTGCAGTTGAAAAACACCCTGAATATTTAGCCCAGGTCTACTAATACACTGCACACTGTTATGAGTTGAAGATTAACTGTAGTTGTGGGTGACAACTGGGAGAGGCCTTTCTATAGCCTTGCTGACAGCTGTGACCTACCATTCTCTATCAGCTAAAATTGCCTTGGCTAATCTCATGAACCATCCGCTCCAGGTTTTCCTTTTTTCCTCCAGTAAGAACTATTAAGGCTCCCCCATCATCTTGCTCAATGAGATGCTGGCAAATAAAGTGACTGATGATTAACATTCCAACCTGACTGCTTCCTTCGCATCGATCATGCCTGGAAAGATTAATAGTTGAAATTGTTAAGGAAATGCTACAATCCTGCTTCAACTAGAGTCGCTGCATAGCTGTGTTAAGGGACAAATTAAAATTTTTGAATAATAATCACCATGTACTATTTATATTTGTGATACCTGGAGACCCCCCACAGAATCATGCCTCTATTTTCCTAGCTGCTGTCCAGATATAAAGGAAGACACAGTTCCTGCCCCAAAGAGGTGACAATGTAATTTAATGCAAACAAAATGGAATAAGTGGCTGTATCAAACAGTAGGTGGGAATGGGAAAGCATGAGGATAGCTGGTTGTAAATGTACTTAGGCAAGCCTACATGTACAACAGCTGTGTATTCGGAGACTGTCTCCTGTGGACATCACTATAAAAGGGATCATTATTATTATTCACTCATTTATTTGTGTTCTAGGCAGTGGGCACCAAGAGAGATCAGGGCCCCATTGTGTACTGCGCAAGCACACGAGAAACACTCCCTGACTTGAAGAACTTAAAATCTAAGTTTACGAGGGGAAACAGAAGCACAGAGAGGGGGAAGTGGCTTTCCCAAAGTCACACAGCGGGTCAGTGAGAGAGCTGTAATAGAAGCCATGTCTCCTGCGTCTCAGTCCAGTGCCCTTTTCACTGGGCCATGCTGTTAGCGGGGATTTAGAATAGTTGGTAGTGCCTTTTGGACTAGCTTGAGAAGGAGATTCTTAGGATGAAAGAAGTGGCATGGAAAAAGTCACAAAGGCTCTTGTGGGAAAAATGGACAATTGTGTGGCAGAAGGGGCAGGCTGGGTTGTCCGAGAGGATGAGGTGGAAGGTGACTTGAGATACAAGAGTAAAAACAGAGAGCTGTAGTGTTGTGAAGAGCCTGTGCAGGCGAAGACTTTGTGTGGTAGAAAAGAAAGAGCCTGTGAAAGGATTTGGAAACAATAAAGGAGAAGGAAGATAAATGGAGTAAAAAGCAGCAGTGATAACAATTTTTACTTTCCAGCATAGCGGAGAGTTGATCAGAAAGGAAAGAGAAAGAAGCTATGCAAGGCCCCCGTCCTCCAACTTGTTGGAAGTAGGCAAATGTTCTGTGATTTAATTGGGGCTCCTTCTACATAGAGCAAATTGCAGGATTGGGGCCAAAGTTAGGTGCTGTCCCTCTTGATACCCTGAGTGACTGATATTTACCAGGGAGTTAAAGTTTATACGGAATTAAGAGAGTTGGCTCCAAGAAGTTTCTTCTTGAAAGATTAATGAGTTTGGTCTATTAGTCCACTAATAATATGAACATCTTTCAGAAAGTCTGGATTAATAAGAGATACAGTTTATGTAAAACATGTTCAGGGCATGAAATAGTCTTAAAAATGCCATTGCCCAATGTTGTAATGTTATTAGTTAACAATAAATCATTAGTGATCACTAAGGCTTCATTTTTATCACAGGTATTTTTAGTAAAAGTCATGGACAATAAACAAAAATTCATGGCTTATGACCTGTCCATGACTTTTACTAAAAATACCTGTGACTAAAACTTGGGCGGGGGGCCGTGAGTGCTCGGGGGGGTCCGGGGGCGCTAGGGGAAGGGGCCCACGACCCCGCTGGTCCTGGGGAGGAGGGCCGGGCTGTGGTTCGCGGCCTGGGATCCACACTGGTGCTGTGTGGGGGAGGGTTGGTGGGGCTGGCAGTAGCTCCCTGTCCGTCTGTGCATCCCTGCAGCTCCTAGGTGGCGGCGGGGCACAAGGGCTGGCTGCCACAGTTCCCATTGGCCGAGAACCACAGCCAATGGGAGCTGCAGGGGTGGGGCCTGTGGGTAGTATGTGGTGCAGAGCCCCTGCAGGGCCATGCCAGTAGGAGCCCTGCACCCCTAGCCCCCTCCCACACACCCAAACTGCTGCTGCTGGCCCAGGGGCTGCCTGGCTCGGGCAGTGCCTGAGCCAGCACCAGCCACTGCAGAAGTCACAGAGGTTATGAAAAGTCACAGAATCCGTGACTTCTGTGACCTCCGTGACAGACTCGCAGCCTTAGTGATCACACATCAAAGGAGGATAATGCAATTAATCATAGAATCATAGAACTGGAAGGGACCTCGAGAGGTCATCTATTCCAGTCCCCTGCACCCAAGGCAGGACTAAGTATTATCTAGACCATCCCTGACAGATGTTTGTCCAACTTGCTCTTAAAAATCCCCAATGATGGAGATTCCACACCTCCCTAGGCAATTTATTCCAGTGCATAACCACTCTGACAGTTAGAAAGTTTTTCCTAATATCCAACCTAAACCTCCCTTGTTGCAATTTAAGCCCATTGTTTCTTGTCCTATCCTCAGAGGTGAAGAACATTTTTTCTCCCTCCTCCTTGTAACAACCGTTTATGTACTTGAAAACGGTTATGTCCCCTCTCATTCTTCTCTTCTTCAGACTAAACAAACACAGTTTTTTCAATCTTCCCTCATAGGTCATGTTTTCTAGACCTTTATTCATTTTTGTGGGTCTTCTCTGGATTTTCTTCAATTTGTCCACATCTTTCCTCAAATGTGGTGCCCAGAACTGCCTACAATACTCCAGTTGAGGCCTAATCAACACTAACTTGATTTAGTTGGTGTTGGTCCTGCTTTGAGCAAGGGATTGGACTAAATGACCTCCTGAGTCTCTTCCAACCCTAATATTCTATTATTCTAATCAGCGTGGAGTAGAGCAGAAGAACTTCTCATGTCTTGCTTACAGTACCCCTGCTAATACATCCCAGAATGATGGGTTTTGTGTGTGTGTGTGTGTGTTGTTGTTTTTTGCAACAGTGTTACACCGTCGATTCATATTTAGCATGTGATCCACTCTGACCCCCAGATCCCTTTCTGCAGTCCTCCTTCCTAGGCAGTCATTTCCCATTTTGTATGTGTGCAACTGATTGTTCCTTCCTAAGTGGAGTACTTTGCATATGTCCTTATTGAGTTTCATCTTATTTAATTCAGACCATTTCTCCAGTTTGTCCAGATCATTGTATTATAATCCTATCCTCCAAAGCACTTGCAACCCCTCCAGGCTTGGTATTGTTTGCAAACTTTATAAGTGTACTCTGTACCATTATCTAAATCATTGATGAAGATATGGAACAGAACCAGACCCAGAACAGATCCCTGTGGGACCCCACTTTTTATGCCCTTCCAGGATGACTATGAACCACTGATAACTACTCTCTGGGAACAATTTTCCAACCAGTTATGCACTCACCTTATAGTAGTTCCATCTAGGTTGTATTTCCCTAGTTTGTTTATGACAAGGTCATGTGAGACAGTATCAAAATCTTTAATAAGTCAAGATATACCACATCTGCTTCCCCCCATCCACAAGGCCTGTTACCCTGTCAAAGAAAGCTATCAGGTTGGTTTGACACAATTTGTTATTGACAAATCCATGCTGACTGTTATTTATCACCTTTTTATCTTCTAGGTGTTTGCAAATTGATTGCTTAATTATTTGCTCCATTATCTTTCCAGGTACAGAAGTTAAACTGACTGGTCTGTAATTCCCTGGGTTGTCCTTATTTCCCTTTTTATTGATGGGCACTATATTTGCCCTTTTCCAGTCTTCTGGAATGTTTCCCGTCTTCCATGGTTTTTCAAAGATAATTGCTAATGGCTCAGATATCATAGAATCATAGAATATCAGGGTTGGAAGGGACCTCAGGAGGTCATCTAGTCCAACCCCCTGCTCAAAGCAGGACCAATTCCCAACTAAATCATCCCAGCCAGGGCTTTGTCAAGCCGTGCCTTAAAAACCTCCAAGGAAGGAGACTCCACCACCTCCCTAGGTAACGCATTCCAGAGCTTCACCACCCTCCTAGTGAAATAGTGTTTCCTAATATCCAACCTAGACCTCCCCCACTGCAACTTGAGACCATTGCTCCTTGTTCTGTCATCTGCCACCACTGAGAACAGCTGAGCTCCATCCTCTTTGGAACCCCCCTTCAGGTAGTTGAAGGCTGCTATCAAATCCCCTCTCATTCTTCTCTTCTGGAGACTAAACAATCCCAGTTCCCTCAGCCTCTCCTCATAAGTCATGTGCTCCAGACCCTTAATCATTTTTGTTGCCCTCCACTGGACTCTTTCCAATTTTTCCACATCCTTCTTGTAGTGTGGGGCCCAAAACTGGACACAGTACTCCAGATGAGGCCTCACCAATGTCGAATAAAGGAGAACGATCACGTTCCTTGATCTACTGGCAATGCCCCTACTTATACAGCCCAAAATGCCGTTAGCCTTCTTGGCAACAAGGGCACAGTGTTGACTCATATCCAGTTTCTCATCCACTGTGACCCCTAGGTCCTTTTCTGCAGAACTGCTACCTAGCCATTCGGTCCCTAGTCTGTAGCAGTGCATGGGATTCTTCCGTCCGAAGTGCAGAACTCTGCACTTGTCCTTGTTGAACCTCATCAGGTTTTTTTGGCCCAATCCTCTAATTTGTCTAGGTCCCTCTGTATCCGATCCCTACCCTCTAGTGTATCTACCACCCCTCCTAGTATAGTGTATCCTCAGTCAGCTCCTTGAGTATTCTAGGATGCATTTCATCAGGCCCTGGTGTTTTGAAGACATCTAACTTGTCTAAGTCATTTTTGACTTGTTCTTTCCCTATTTTAGACTCTGATCCCACCTCATTTTCACTAGCATTCACTATTTTAGACGTCCCATCGCCACCAACCTGCTTGGTAAAAACCGAAACAAAGAAGTCATTAAGCACCTCTGCCATTTCCACATTTTCTGTTATTGTCTTTCCCCCCTCATTGAGTAACAGGCCTACTCTGTTCTTGGTCTTCCTCTTGCTTCTAATGTATCTGTAGAATGTTTCCTTGTTTCCTTTTATGTTCCTAGTTAGTTTGATCTCGTTTTGTGCCTTGGCTTTTCTAATTTTGTCCCTACATACTTGTGTTATTTGTGTTATTCATCCTTTGTAATTTGACTGAGTTTCCACTTTTTGTAGGACTCTTTTGAGATTTCATAGAATCATAGAAGATTGGGGTTGGAAGAGACCTCAGGAGGTCATCTAGTCCAATCCTCTGCTCAAAGATAACAACGCCATCTAAGTCATCCCAGCCAGGGCTTTGTCAAGCCGGGCCTTAAAAACCTTTAAGGATGGAGATTCCACCACTTCCTATCTTTCCTATGAAGTGGGATAGTTTGCTTTTGTGCCCTTAATAATGTCTCTTTGAAAAACAGCCAACTGTCTTCGATTGTTTTTCCCCTTAGACTTGCTTCCCATGGGATTTTTACCTACCAACTCCCTGAGTTTGCTAAAGTCTGCCTTCTTGAAATCCATTGTCTTTATTGTGCTGGTCTCCCTCCCACTATTCCTTAGAATCATGAATTCTACCATTTCATGATCACTTTCACCCAAGTTGCCTTTCACTTTCAAATTCTCAAGCAGTTCCTCCCTATTTGTCAAAATCAAATCTAGAACAGCCTCCCCCCAGTAGCTTTCTTCACCTTCTGAAATAAAAAAAATGTCTCCAATACATTCCAAGAACTTCTTGGATAATCTGGGCCCTGCTGTGTTATTTTCCCATCAGATGTCTGGGTAATTGAAGTTTCCCATCACCACCAAGGCCTGTGCTTTGGATGATTTTGTTAGTTGTTTAAAAAAAGCCTCATCCACTTCTTCCTGGTTTGGTGGTCTGTAGTAGACCCCTGCCATGATGTCACCCTTGGTTTTTTTACCCCTTTATCCTTACCCAGAGACTTACAACAAGTCTGTCTCTTATTTCTATCTGAACCTCACTCCAAGTGTATACATTTTTAATATATAAGGCAACACCGTCTCCCTTTTTCCCCTGCCCGTCCATCCTGAGCAAGCTGTATCCTTCTATACCAATATTCCAGTCATATTCCACCAAGTCTCTCTGATGCCAACTATGTCATAGGTGTGTTTATTTACTAGCATTTCAAGTTCTTCCTGCTTATTCCCCTGCAAATCAACTTGGGTTTATGGACAATAGATCCTGTCAAACTAACCTGATATCTTTTTTTTTAATGAGATTGCAAGTTTGGTTGATAAAAGTAATAGTGCTGATGTAATAGACTTAAACTTCTGTAAAGCGTTTGACTTGGTACCACATGGCATTTTGATTAGAAAACTAGAATGATATAAAATTAACATTACACACATTAAATGGATCAAAAACTGTATGATAGGTCTCTAATTATTATTTTGGGGAAGATCTATCGCCTGTGTTACCCAGGGGGTCAGAGTAGATGTTCATAATCGTCCCTGCTTGCCTTGGAATCTATAAGACTATTAATATTTAAATATACATATCTATTGTCACCTTTATTTTGGTGGGGGCACTCAGATGAGGAAGAAGGGACGTGTATGTGCATTAATACAGTTTTTAGTAGGAAAGCAGTGTACATCCACACAGGGATAATAGCCCCGCGGCATGACTGCGGCTGGCCTGGGTCAGCTGACTTGGGCTCATGGGACTTGGGCTGTGGGGTTAAAAAATTGCTGTGTAGACACTTCAGTTGGAGCCCAGTCTCTGGGACTGTCCAGTCTCACAAGGTCTCAGAGATGAGGGATAGCAATTTTTCAGCCCATGAGCCTGAGCACCGCGGGCCAGCGTTAGCTGACCCGGCCAGTGGTGGGTTTTTTTTTTTATCCCCATGTAGACATATCCTTAAATGTCAAGGTGATGTTATCTGAATTTACCAATTGAGGAGTACAGTAGAACCTCAGAATTATGAACACCAGAGTTATGAACTGACCGGTCAACTACACACCTCACTTAGACTTATAAGTATGCAATCAGGCAGTAGTAGAGACCAAAAAAAAAGAAAAAAGAGGGCTCTCAAGCGATTAAAAAAATAAATTGCAATTAACTGCATGATTAATTGCACTGTTAATAATAGAATGCCATTTATTTAAATATTTTTGGATGTTTTCTACATTTTCAAACATATTGATTTCAATTACAATACAGAATACAAAGTGTACAGTGCTCACTTTATATTTATTTTTTGATTATAAATGTTTGCACGGTAAAAAAACAAAAGAAATAGTATTTTTTGGTTCACTTAATACAAGTACTATAGTGCAATCTCTTTATCATGAAAGTTGAACTTACAGATATAGAATTATGTATAAAAAACTGCATTCAAAAATAAAACAATGTAAAATTTCAGAGCCTGCAAGTCCACTCAGTCCTACTTCTTGTTCAGCCAATCGCTCAGACAAACAAGTTGGTTTACATTTGCAGGAGATAATGCTGCCTGGTTCTTGTTTACAGTGCCATCTGAAAGTGAGAACAGGCATTCTCATGACACTGTTGTAGCCGATGTTGCAAGATATTTAGTCCCTTCATGCTTCAATCACAATTCCAGAGGACATGCATTCATGCTGATGACGGGTTCTCCTTGATAACAATCCAAAGCAGTGCGGACCGATGCATGTTCATTTTCATTATCTGAGTCAGATGCCACAAACACAAGGTTGATATTCTTTTTGATGGTTTGGGTTCTGTAGTTTCTGCATTGGAGTGTTGCTTTTTTAAGACTTCTGAAAGCATACTCCACACCTCGTCCTTCTCAGATTTTAGAAGGCACTTCTGATTCTTAAACCTTGGGTCAAATGCTGAAGCTATCTTTAGAAATCTCACATTGGTACCTTCTTTGTGTTTTGTGAAATCTGCAGTGAAAGTGTTCTCAAAATGAACAACATGTGCTGGGTCATCATCGGAGACTGCTAAAACATTAAATATATGGCAGAATATGGTATCTGTGCAATTGATATCATGTGGTAAAAAGAGCAGGAAGTTGTCAGCGGACTGTTCTGAGGGTGGAGTTTGTTAGTGTGGGACTTTGTATTTTGTCTGTGGAGTAATGTTACTTCCCATTGTTATGTTGTTGTCCATTTGCCAGTCACCATCCTGCCTCAGAGCACAATTTGCTTTGTTTATACTTTGCGGTGCCTGAACTTGGGCAACCCAGTTCACTTGCTTTGTTCTCCTGAATTATGTAAACCTGCTAGTCTGTACCAATCTGTGTTTTATATCAGAAAACACTTGTTAAATATAAATAAATAAAAAGCCCACATTAGGAATACTTTGAGGGCAATTAAAGGATTTTTGTTTCTAATGTTTTTACTCAGTGATGTGAGTGTCTGTGTAATATAATATATCCTCTTCTAAGTCCTGTCTTTTTGAAGGTCCATAAGAAATCCTGCACTCATTAAACAGCTTTCTATTATGATAACTTGGAGAGGAGACTGCTGTACCTCAGCCTTCCCACTGACTGAAGTCTCATTAAAAAATTGTCTCTTTGTTTTCAAAATGCTCAGCTCCCAAGCTCAACTCCTTAATGAGTCTGGAGTGTATTCATAATGGCTGGTTTGTTGCACCAAAGCCACACAGAATGTTGCAGTTTAATTCACTGATGCTGGAAACACATTTGCAATGCAATAGACCTGTTAAGGGGAGATCGATAGAAAGGAATCTTTCTTTTTCTTTTTCCAAATTCAATTACTTTTGTACCATCTTTAATTTCTCCTTCTGTTAGATTTTTTCCCCTTCAGGTGTGGAGAAAACTATATATTAAATTCAAAATTATTTGGATAATGTAACTGAAGATTAAAACAAAACAAAACAAAACTTTCTTTTCTCTAAAAGAATACTTTCTTCACATTTCCTTCATAAAAGCTGGATTGTTTCACAGCTAAACTGATTTGACTACAGTGCATTGCCTGGTGGGAAGTGTTAAACCTCTTGTTTAGCTTCAAATAAGATTACTGTGAAAGCTGGCATTCCTGTAGCTGTTAGTGTAATGGGTTAGGTGCTCCAGTACCCCCTTGTAGTTCCAATAATTGAAATCTTTAGGTACTTCAGCTTCTAATAGTTTGCTTTGGAAGTAGCTTGCCATCGATATCCATGAGATTGCTAACTGCTTGATTTCCTCACATTAGCTTAATGAAGAAGAATGAGTCTCCATGCCAACTATAATACCATGAAATGGAGTAAGTCTTGCCATCCATTCTCTTTACTTACCATTTCCCATTCTAGTCCTGCATTACTGAAGTAAATAGGAGCTTCGCCACTAACTTGGGCTGTGGATCAGACCCTAATAATGGATTTTATGTTTTAAAAATATTCAGTGCTGTATTAGCCTCATAGGAAAATGCTTTCAACTTACCTCTAATATAGTTCAATCTTGTAGCATTTATACTTCATGGGCAAAAGTAAATGGTACCACCTGGTGTGGAATGTATCATTTTTCCTAACTTGCTGCTCAAATTTCTTATGAATTTTCAGTGGTGGCTAAACATTTTTATGCACTTTTACTGGGATATATCTTTGCAGCATTCTTTGTACAATTGTCAGGCATTCATTATTTGTGTAGCTAGCAAATGATATTTGCTGAGAAATGTCTAATTTGTTCTTTCCATTCTTTTTCTAATAGGTTTTCATTCCAATTTCTAATTTAGTACAATAAATGGGGAATGAATAAAAACACAGAAATTAGCATAGGACATAGCATGTCCTCTCTTTTTCAAATTAGTCTTTGAGCATTGCTGATTTCATAAGAAATAACTTGATATAACAAAAAGGGGGACAAATGAAATCCTGTTATTAAAATGTTAATTTCCCCAGTTCTTGTCTGAGACTCACAGTACTGCTGGTCAAGGTTTCCAAAGAATGTCCTTTCCCTTTCTTCCTTAAGCTTTGAACATTTATTTGCTGTTCTCTTCAATCTGGTACATTTGAAATATCCAAACATATATCACCAGCATTATACTACAATGCTTTATATAGTTATCTGATTAGCTACTAGTATGTTATGCTACACCATAGGCATGGCTGGGGAACATGACAAGTAGGCTTCTAGTTGTGCTTCAGAAAATTTGTTTTTGACTTGGGAGTATGGTAGGACTGCCTCATAGTGTATTTAGAAACCCAGGTTTCATCAGTGTTGGAGACCTTCCACTGCCATTTGCATTCTTTCTGATTTATTTTTACTCTGTTGCAGGGAGTGACTTCTGACCTTTTGGAATGTAATTCCTCATTTGTTTGCAAATGACTGATATAGAAATTTGCTCCTGAAACTTTCTGATTGTTATGATGCCCCTAGCTAGTCCAGTCTTACTCTGGTTCCCACCATATGTAGAAATGTGACGTAACATGGGCCAATTGAAGGCTTTCAGAGATCACAACTAGGTCATGTCAGCCAATTATTAGGCTTTACTAACTTGCAATGAGCACTATAAATACCTCTTGTTAAGTGGCCAGCAGGTGATACGCTTTCTTGGTTTTATGACAATGGGAAATTTGCCCCTACTTCCAGAGGTACTGGTTTATGTCATCACAATAGTCCAGGGGGTCCGCAACCTTTCAGAAGTGGTATGCCGAGTCTTCATTTATTCACTCTAATTTAAGGTTTCACGTGCCAGTAATACATTTTAATGTTTTTAGGTCTCTTTCTATAAGTCGATAATGTATAACTAAACTATTGAGTATCAGAGGGGTAGCCGTGTTAGTCTGAATCTGTAAAAAGCAACAGAGGGTCCTGTGGCACCTTTGAGACTAACAGAAGTACTGGGAGCATAAGCTTTCGTGGGTAAGAACCTCACTTCTTCAGATGCAAGACATCTGAAGAAGTGAGGTTCTTACCCACGAAAGCTTATGCTCCCAGTACTTCTGTTAGTCTCAAAGGTGCCACAGGACCCTCTGTAACTAAACTATTGTTATATGTAAAGTAAATAAGGTTTTTAAAATGTTTAAGAAGCTTCATTTAAAATTAAATTAAAATGCAAAGCCTCCCGGACCAGTGGCCAGGACCTGGGCAGTGTGAGTGCCACTGAAAATCAGCTCGCGTGCCGCCTTTGGCACGCATGCCATAGGTTGCCTACCCTGCAATAGTCCAATAATGAGCTAAGTGCTGTTTTTCTTATGCTCCAGAATTGCCGAATTTAAAAAGAGTTTATATGTACAAGCCAGTCATAACATAGTCCTTCTGATTAGCATGGCATACCAAGCAATCTGAGACACTTAACAATTATAACCTATTTATTCTTATCTAGCCAGCTAGTTGATGTGAAAATAAAGTGCTTCATATATGAGGATCAATTATTAATATATTTTCAAAGTAAAACTGTGACTAACAACATGATTTTGGGAAACCCTTGCTTTATAATATGAAGATCTTCAGGGATGATAATTGGCTTTTGTCATTTCTGAGTCCTGGCTATTATATCAAGATTGTATAGACTTTGTGTGTGTGAGTACATGCGCACACAAGTTTTCCCTTTCTGGAAGGGTGACTGGGTGCTGGTAGAAACAAAAGAATTGTCCTTTGCGTTAGGTATAGTAAGAATCTGAACTTTAGGGGTGAGATCCTTTGCTTCCCTCTTCCTCCCTTCATATTTTGTCTTAAAGGTACAGGTGACAAACCTGACTCTTAAAGGTGCAGCTGAAAACCCCATACACACACCATAAAATTTCACTCTTCTCCAATATAGAAATGCTGACTACAATGATGACTGATAGGTACTTCAGCTGATTGGATTTCTGTTATATCTGGATAGCTTATTCTATCAATCCTAGAGTGAACTTGCTATTTATACTATCAACAGAACTTGATATTGATGACTTTCTCAGTAATGGACTGCTAAAGCGACCTAGTCCTTACCAGAGGTTTCATTTGGGATTAAATGACATTTGTGTTCATAAAATGCATTTATATTAGTTCATTGCAAACTGTGTCCCTTGAAGTTTTTTAATGTCTTATGGAATTTACATATTTATTGCACTGAATATAAAGCTCCTTGGCTTTACTTTTCCTTAGCTATTGTATCCTTAGCTAGGTACTATTGTTTTACCAGAGCATAAAACAAATGTCAAATTTGGCAAAATAATTCTTGACAATAGTTTTTTTTGATGATGTAATTACAGTGGGAGCTGGAAGATCGTGTGTTGCCTCCATATTGAATCCCCATGTATGCATTGTAAAGTAGAACAAATCTTTTGTTGAAGAGAAATACATATCCATCAGTTCAAGTGATGTGGCTCTCAATAAGTCATGGATCGGCAACCATTGGCATCCCTTGGCCTGCACCGCTTCCCGCAACCCCCATTTGCCTGGAGCGGCGAACCGCGGCCTGTGGGAGGTGTGATTGGCTGAACCTGTGGATGTGGCAGGTAAACAAACCGGCCCGGCCTGTCAGGGTGCTTACCCTGGCACGCCGTGTGCCAAAGGTTGCCAATCCCTGCAATAAGTTGTCAGCGGCTTTTTGTCTTCATCTTTACTGTATGAACATATGTGTTCTGTGATGTAAAAACCATGTCAAGTTAAAAATCACTGGTCAGATTTATGGAACATGGCACAGAGAGGTGTAAATGACACTTCTCTGCATCAGCCTGGCTCTGTGACCAAGGGTGCGTTCATATCAAGGGAGAGCAGGCCCAGTGATACAGCAACTTGCCTTACCTCAGCTTTAATTTCATGGACTCTGTAGCAGAACTGCTGCCAAGCTGCTGAGAGGATATTGTTAAAGCATGCTGACTCTGTGACCAACACTGTTCGCTGTGATGTGATGTGCTGTGCTGGTTCCTGGTGGGCCTCTAGGCATAGCTGAGCTGTAGCTAATTTGTGCCACTGGAATTCACCCTTGGTTGACTTTGAACCTAGAAATAGGCCTGCAAAAGTTGCTGAGCTGGGCCACATAGCTATGCTTTTCTGAAAGTTAATTCCTCTGCATGCCATGCCGATAATATCATTTTTGATAAACTTGGAAGAATTTCAAATATCTAATCTCCATTTCATCGTTTATGCTGTTAGCTTTTTGAAGCTCTACGCTTGGATTAGTTGCTTTCAATAATGTTTCTAGTTAGTTAAGCTTTTTGTTCCTTGTGTACTTGCAAACTGTTGTTTGTTAATATTGTTATTTGTATAGTGAGCCAGATGCTGTGCGTGTGTGTGTAAAACATAGCCATGTCCTCAGCTGGTGTCAGTGGGGTGATGCTGATTTACTACAATGGATCTATACTGATTTATACCAGCTGAAAACCTATATTATTTTTACAACAACCAGAAATGTGCATTTCACATGAGATTGCAAGACATGGTTCCTGCTCTAAATCACCTTCATTCTAAATTTTTGATGTAACAAAATGTGTATGGGGGAGTAGTGGGAAGGGATGGGGCAAAAAGAGGTGCGGATTGCAATAATGCCATAATTTGATCAAATTAGGAATGCATACCTCTTGGTGGTTCTGCTGATTTGCTGTTCTTGTTAAATATAGAAAGATAAAGAAAAGAGATCAATATCACTTACTCATTCATTTTGGATGTCACAGAAAAGTTTCCAGGAAGATCAAAGTAGGGAGTGCATTTTATGCATAGGAATTGGCATAAAAAAGTGCCAGAGATAATCAGGGGAGAAGGGGATAAATGGGGTATTAAGTCAAATATCATTAGTGAGTGGGAGAGGGAGGGCACCACAAGCTAAGAAACAAGGTCAAATAAGCATAGGAATGGATTTTTGTAATTTAAATTTGATAGGCTGGAGAAGAGGGGAGCCATTGGAGAGATTCCAAGGTAGTGATGTGATTGGATAGAGGGGCGAGGAAGGTGTTTTTAACCATCACTCTTTGGATCAGCTGGAGGGAAGCAATATGAGTGTCAGTAAGGCAAAATAAAAGGAGGTTGCAGAAATCAAGAAGGAAATGTTAAGGCATGGATGAGAGTTATATCTGTCAGGGCAGAAAAGATGTGAATGTTTCTACAAAGCATGCATTTGGTTTTGGTAAAGGGGTGAAAGGGGTTTCTGCAATCAAAAACACTAAAAATGCCTCTGGATAGCAGGCAGAGGAAACATTAAACCTGATCTAAATCAATGTTCATTTTCTTTTCCCAGATGAAAATGACTGCTTATGAAAGGTTAGAGGATTTATGAGGGTGTCAAAATTTATGGCAGATGGGCTGGATTAGGACTCAGAAATACTGTAATCCAAATCTTTACTGCCAAGCATTACAGCGATCTCCTCCTCCTGGGCTACACTTAATACACAGTCAGAAGGAGCAAGCACTGTGGAGACTGAGAAGGATGAGTTGCTAGTGGAACTGCTTAGTCCGGCAGAAGTAGTTGAAAAACTGAATTTCAATTTCTGCAAAAACTTCTAGGAGGAAACTATTTATTTATTTTAGGGAAAATACATCAACAGAATTTTCTGATCACCTATAGAAAATAGTTTGGAAAATGCTGATAAAACTTTGGTTTGGGTCAAAAAGTTTTAGATTGCAAATTTCTGATCAGCGCGGACTGTATTATCATGAAGAGGAAAGGCCCTATCTTTGTCCCAGAAGTCAAGAAGTCAGATGGTTCATGGAAGTAAAAGTTTCTGTTCTGAACTAACACTGGGATAAAATTGGTCGATCCTTCTAATTTGTGGGATGGAAGGTTAAAGGATCTTAGTGCTGCATTGTAAATCTGCAGTAGTGCCACTGAAGTCAATGACAGTTATGGTAGATGTCTGTGGGATAACCCCGGCTACCAGTCTGATATATATGTGACATTGCTAAAAAGTTTGCCAGCTTTTGAGAAGATCCAGGATGGAGGAGCACAGCAAAATAGTCTCTGGAAAGGAGTTCAGAAAGAAACATCTGCCTCTGAGGCAGTAATGAGATGCCTTTTAAGTATAATTGTTTTCCCTCACCCCCTGTCCTTCAGTTTTCTGATTTCTCCTTATTTTAATTGTCCTTTCCTTTTCTTCATTTTATATGTCTCATTTTGCCCTGTCATTCTTACCACAAAACAGCTAGAAAAAAACGTAAGATGACTGTTATACAAGAATCCAGTCTTTTAATTTATTTCTTCGTTTGCCTCTTTTTTATACAAAATTATTTTTTCCTTCAAAATATGAGGCAAGAAGGAGAAAATGTATATTACTTGACCTTTAAAGCACAGCCACATTACTATTTGTTAACTGTTACTAAAGTTGTAAAGAGCACAATTGTAAAACAAGCACAGTTTGCAATATGTATATATGGCACCGTTTAATATTCGTAGTGTTGGACGGAATGTTCCTTGGCTTAAATGTCCATCCCCTCTCCCCCCTGCCCCCCCCCACTTTTTAATTTAAACTTTTTACATTAGTCTGAATTATTATACATAAACCACTAGTTTTCTCCTTTTTCAGTAAGCTGTTTCTTTCTCTGCTTCATCTCTTGTTCCACCCAATCGCAACCTCCTCAATTTCTGTGAGTTCTATCTACCTTTCCATTATTAATTCTACCACACTATTGATCTTTCTCTCCCTTGTCCTTTCTGTTGTCTCTTCTCAAACACTTCCCAGTACTAAAGACTTGCTTTTTTTCCCTTTTTTCTCTTTTTTTCTGTTATTTAAAAAACCTCCTTTATCTTTAAACGTTATCAAGTAGATTTAATGTACAGGGCTGGGAATGGTGAACCGCGGCCACTGGGAGCTGCGAGCAGCCGTACCTGCAGACGCTCAGGTAAACAAAGCATCTTGCGGCCTGCCAGGGGCTTACCCCAAACTTAACCATATAAGTACTGTGCAGTGGATGCATACAGTTTGTGGGGGCCTAAGCCCTGAGGTAAATAGTGCCCTAAATTCATGACATGTTAGTTTTATGACTTCTTTTATTTGTGGATTTGTGTAGAAGATAATAAGATAAATTGGGGGGAAAGGGATGGGAAAGGGTGAGTTGGACAGGGCAGGGAAGAAGAGGGTAAGAGGCATGGGTGTGGAATGAAGCTGGGGTGAAGAGAGGGTTAGAGCAAACAGCCTATCAGCACAGGGCAGAGAAAGTCCAGTCAAAACTATAAAAAGTTCTCAATAGACTCGTAGACTTAAAGGTCAGAAGGGGCCATCATGATCATCTAGTCTGACCTCCAGCACATCGCAGGCCACAGACCTTACCCACCCACTCCTCTAATAGACCCATAAACTCTGTCTGAGTTACTGAAGTACTCAAATAATTATTTAAAGACTTTAATTTACAAAGAGAATCCACCATTTACTTTAGTTTAAACCAGCAAGTGATCCTGATTTCATGCTGCAGAAGAAGGCAACCCCCCCCACCAAGGTCTCTGCCAATCTGACCCAGGGGGAATTCCTTCCCGATTCCAAATATGGTGATCAGTTGATCTTTGATCATGTCGGCAAGACCCACCAGCCAGACACCTGGGAAAGAATTCCCTGTGGTAACTCACAGTCCTCCCCATTTAATGCCCCATCTCCAACCTTTGGGGATTTTTGCTACTAGTAGTCAGAGATGGGCCACATGCCATTGTACGCAATCTTATCATACCATCCCCTCCATAAACTCATCAAGCTCAATCTTGGAGCCAGTTGGGCTTTTTTTGCCCCCACTGCTCCCCTTGGAAGGCTGTTCCTGAACTTCATTACTCTAATGGTTAGAAACCTTCGTCTAATTTCATTCCTACACCTGTTGATGGCCAGATTATAGCCATTTTTTCTTGTGTCAACATCAGCCCTTAACTTCAATAACCCCTCTCCCTCCCTGGTATTTATCCCTGTGATGTATTTATAGAGAGCAATCATATCTCCCCTCAGCCTTCATTTGGTTAGGCTAAACAAGCCAAGCTCCTTCAATCTCCTCCTGTAAGGTAGGTTTTCCATACCTCTGATCATCCTAGTAGCCCAGATCATCTTCTGCACCTATCCCAGTTTGAATTAATCTTTCTTAAATATGAGAGACAAGAATTGCATATGGTTCAGGGTGAGGTCTGAGTGTCCAAAAGTCCCTGCTTTGGCTGCTTCTGCTCCTACCTGCTGGAGTCTGTGGCTGACTCCTCTGCAGTTTTCCCCAAAGACTAAAAGATGGTAGTGGTGGCAGGAGGGAGGCATGTGATCCCCCACAATATGGGGGGTGTCCCTGCACAATTCTGGGTTGGGGGGTGCCTGGAGGGAGAGATGGCCCCCTTAGTAGGAGACATTACACTAACTGCATATAAGTTATCCTAAAAGTAATCACAGAATAGTTTAGACTAGGGCTGTCAACTGCTTAAAAAAATTAATCGCGATTAATCGCACTGTTAAAAAAACCATGAATACCATTTATTTTAGATATTTTTAGATGTTTACTACATTTTCAAATATATTAATTTCAATTACAACAGAATCCAAAGTGTGAAGTGCTCACTTTATATTTATTTTTGATTACAGATATCTGCACTGTAAAAAAAATTGTATTTTTCAATTCACCTCATATTGCAATTGCAATTCACCTCTAGTGCAATGTTTTTATCATGAAAGTTGAACTTACAAATGTAGAATTATGTTAAAAAAAAAACACCTGAATTCAAAAGTAAAACAATGTAAAATTTAGAGCCTACAAGTCCACTCAGTCTTACTTCTTGGTCAGCCAATCACTCAGAGAAACAAGGTCGGTTACAATTTGCAGGAGATAATGCTGCCTGCTTCTTGTTTACAATGTCACCTGAAAGTTGGAACAGGCGTTCACATGACACTATTGTAGCTGGCGTTGCAAGATATTTATGTGCCAGATGCACTAAAGATTCATATGTCCCTTCATGCTTCAACCACCATTCCAGAGGACATGTTTCCATGCTGATGATGGGTTCTGCTTGATAACAATCCAAAGCAGTGTGGACTGACGCATGTTCATTTTCATCATCTGAGCCAGATGCCACCAGCAGAAGGTTGATTTTCTTTTTTGGTGGTTTGGGTTCTGTAGTTTCCACATCGGAGTGTTGCTCTTTTAAGACTTCTAAAAACATGCACCACACATTGTCCTTCTCAGATTTTGGATGGCACTTCAGATTCTTAAACCTTGGGTCGAATGCTGTAGCTATTTTTTAGAAATCTCACACCGGTACCTTCTTTGCGTTTTGTCAAATCTGCTGTGAAAGTGTTCATAAAATAAACATGTACTTATCATCTGAGACTGCTATAACATGAAATATATGCAGAATGTGGGTAAAACAGAGCAGAAGATGTACAATTCTCCCTCAAAGGGGTACAATCATAAATTTAATTGACACATTTTTTTAACGTGTATCATCAGCATGGAAGCATGTCTTCTGGAATGGTGGCTGAAGCATAGAAGGGGCATACGAATTTTTATCATATCTGGCATGTAAATACCTTGCAATGCCGGCTACAAAAGTGCCATGTGAACGCCTGTTCTCATTTTCCAGTGACATAAATAAGAAGCAGGCAGCATTATCTCCTGTAAATGTAAACAAACTTGTTTGTCTTAGTGATTGGCTGAACAGGAAGTAGGACTGAGTGCATTTGTAGGCTCTGAAGTTTTACATTGTTTTGTTTTTGAGTGCAGTTTTGTAACCAAAAAAAAAAATTAAAAATCTGCATTTGTAAGTTACACTTTCATGATAAAGAGATTGCACTTCAGTACTTGTATGAGGTGAATTGAAAAATACTATTTCTTTTGTTTATCATTTTTACAGTGCATATATTTGTAATAAAAAATAATATAAAGTGAGCACTGTGCTCACTATATTCTGTGCTCATTATATTCTGTAATTGAAATCAATATTGAAAATGTAGAAAAACATCCAAAATATTTAATAAATTTCAGTTGGTATTCTATTGTTATAAGTGCAATTAATCACAATTAATTTTTTTTAGTTAATCGTGTGAGTTAACTGCGATTAATTGACAGTCCTAGTTTAGATGTAAAGGTTACTTACAAAATAGAGTTTAGAAGAAGGGAAACTTTTTGCACTCTTGCTGTTTTGTGATGTATGAATAAGACCTGAAAGTTTTTTTTTGGAGGTGGTGGGGGTGGTTCTGTTTCTCTTGTCTTTTTTAGATATAAAGAATTTCACTGGCTTTCACTGGTTTGTTGGGGGAGTATCAGAAATTTGGACTTAACTGAAGGGGGTCAGTTGTGGGACTTTTAAGTGAGATTTCCCCTCAGTTGTTTTAGTTAAATTGGTATTAACAAAATAAACAATACAACAATTGTCCTAAAAATCTGAAAAAGCTCATTTCCCCACTCAATCAAGTTTCACTAGCTTAGTACTTGGGATGTCTTAATCTTGCTAGTTCTTTAGTCTTCAGTATAGACATGACCTGAATTTCTAATTCAAAAATAAGCAGTGCACCCTCCTGTCCCAGCCTTTTCTTTTTCTTTTTTTTAATGCAAAGCCTTTCAGTCCTCCTTTGTAGCTCATAAGAGAGCAAAAAGGGCACAAACCCAATTTACTTTCCCCTTTTGTGTGTCACTTTAAGAACTGAGAGTTGGCTGTGCACACAGACAATAGAAAAAGAGTTCCAACATATCTGAGCCCAAGGAGGAAAAATATGTGGTTTAACTGAGGGAAATGATAGTGGACGAAAGGACAAATCAGAAGCTGAACACCCAATTATAAGTGAGGGGCATAAATGAAAGCACCACCCTGTAAATGTAACAGAGCTGGGAGTTGAATAGCTTTATTAATAAAATATGGACTCAATTTTCAGTTCTAGTGATAACCAGGCCAGTCACCTAAAAAGAGGCATAACATGAGTGCTAAGAGGATAACATTCTGCTAGTCATTTGATGTGTTATCTAGATTGCAAATAAAAAGTAGGCTATTACAGTATGCTAGCCTGGGAATAAATAAATCATAAAGTGTAGACCTATATTTTGACCTCTGCTGAACTTGCTGATTTCTAGAGAGATTAAATAGATAATATCTAATAATATATCCAGGATGGACAGGGAAACATATGGACTCAAAAGAGACTTTGGAATTCTTCAGAGTTCAAGCAGTATTTTTAAGTGGGAGTAACTGATCTCAAATACAGGAACTAGTATGGTGTAAAATAATCTGCTTATTCCCTGCTAAAGCCTCCATTTCCTCCCTGGGTGAATTTATCTACATTACATGAAATATTCTTGGATAGGCATTCTTGGATAGGGAACCTAAATAAATCTTTAAAAAGAAATAAAAATCTGCATGTGATTAGCAGATACATGATGATGATCAAAATCATGTCATAGAAGAAGGGGTCCAGTAGGCTGTAGAAATACAGAAACTGTAAACAATAGGCCCAAAACAGAGCCCTGCAAATACCTATGGTTTATGAGATCAAGGGAACGTTTTCCCAGAAAGAACAAGAGTGAACTATTTGAAAGAGATAAGACAAAGTGAGATCCTGAGTACCAAACAGGCAGGGCACAACGAGGTTATGAATGAATAGCATTAAATACGGAGAGTACGTTCTAACAAAATTTAAATGACATTATTATAGACATGGAAAATGACATCAAAATCCCTACAGAACATCTGGAATTATTTGGCTAACAAGAAGTTTCTTAAAAAAGACTCAGAATTAGAGCTGCGAGAATAACAGATTTTTTGGTTCAGTGACTAACCCAAAAATGTAATAAATAGTTTGGTTTGGATTGATTTAAAATGAAAATCTTTTGAAATTTTTGTCATCTAAGAAGATGAAATTTCATTTTGGGTTGAATGCAGCGTTACATTTTTCCTGAAATGAAATGTTTTGTTTCATTTTTTGAGGTTTTTACTTTCTAAAATGAAATTTAAGTAAAATTCAGAACAAAGTAATTTTGAATCCAAATTGAAATGTTTCATTTCACAGATATCAAAATGAAACATTTTGAGTTTTCCAGGTTACTTTGGGGAGTTTTTTGACTGAAACAATTTGGCAATTTGACACAAATTTGCAAAATATTTCAGTCAATCCAAATCTGCAATTTTGAAGAACAGTTTAGTCTGAAAATTTTTGCCTAGCTAGCTCTAGTTATAAGTAGATCAATGTTGTTCTATTTATAATTATTAAAATTAATTTATTTTAGCTGTGTTGGATACCCTAAGAGCTCCATCTTGCTTTCTGGGGCGATACTACTCTTACCCCGTACACTCCATGTGGCTCACATCTCTAAGCAGTAAAGTGGGCAGTTCCAAATGACCTTTCAGTAAACCAGTTTCCACTGAGTGATCAGCCCTAAACATAAACTGATATGTGTCAAACTTATAATGTGTCTTGTTACATTGGTTTTGTGCCACAGTAACTCCACTGAAGAAGATGGAATTGCACCAGCATAAAATCAATATAAACAAGTAGAGAGTCATCTAAAGATATGGCAAAATCTGGCTAACATACTCGAGTAGGTTAAGGAATTGGGAACAGATGAATCATTCAGATCCATTTGCCTTTACTGATTTGAATGCTGTGCGCCTTATCCAGTGGCTGTTAGGTGTGAGTTGGTGACTTCAGTTCATTTCCTAAAACACTCCATTTGTAGCAGTCTCAGCTGAGACACCAAATATGAAATCTGAGACTAGTTTAATCTCTCATCTCCTTGTAAACTCCCTTCACTTTCCAGATGAAGTACACCAGGGAAACTTGCACTGGATAAACTTTCAATTTCCAGTGCTGTTGAGACAGCACCTTTCACAATCTGTAAATTCAATTATTATCACTAATGAAGACAGCACAGTAAATATTTAGCCACAAACAGGAGCAAAGAATGAGTAAAAAAAAATAAATAAATAAACGTGAATCCCACAGAATACTTCTCCAGGGTAGGATAATCAAAGTATAACACAACAACTTTGTTATAAGTGGGTGGGTCACTAGTAATAGGGATTGAACTCATCACCTCTGGATCTAAAAGTATGAGTCTCTACTGACTGAGTTAAAAAAATCCAGCTCTTGATAGCTTACAGACTGTAGCAGACTCACAAATCTCTGTGGGCCATACACTACAAAGGCACAGAGAGCCCCATGGTGCATGTGTGGGAAACTAAAGCACACTAAAAATAATCCCAACTATATGATATGTCATGTTCTCTTTGTACTTTGTACTTTGTACTCTGTACTAGCACTCATCATTATGAATTAAAGTCTGCGATGTTAATTTGTATTGATGAATCTTTCTTTATTTTTGATTTCAGAGGAAGAATTTGTCCCTTTTCTTCAGCATTGGTTTATTGACTTTCTGGGGGACTGCACTGCTGGGTGTCCGCTTGTACTGGATGGGCAACAAGCCACCAAGTTTTTCCAACTCTGATAACCCAGCAGCTGACTCAGACAGTTTTCTTACACGCACTCTGACCTTTTTTTACTTACCGACCAAGAACCTCTGGTTGTTGCTGTGCCCAGACACCCTCAGCTTTGATTGGTCTATGGATGCGGTGCCTCTTCTTAAAACAGCCAGTGACTGGAGGAATCTACACACTGTGGCCTTCTATGCTGGACTCCTCCTCCTTGCCTACTCTAGCTTGAAGAGTTCCAGCAATAAGAGAGAATGCAATGGGAAAACTGTAATGAATGGCAAGCAGAATACTAATGGGCATAGCTGCCACTCAGACATGGAGTACAAGAGTTTGGAGCTGAAGTCCAGCTTTGCCTCAAAAGAAGAGAATGGCATAAAAAAACATGTAATCCAGAGACCTCAGCTTCCTTCAACTGAGAACATTGTACTTCTGTCTCTGTCTTTGTTAATAGTGCCCTTTGTTCCTGCCACAAACCTATTTTTCTATGTAGGCTTTGTAATAGCAGAGCGTGTACTATATATTCCTAGTATGGGCTTCTGCCTGCTGATTACAGTGGGTGCCAGGTCCCTTTATATCAAAGCCCAAAAGCGCTTTCTGAAGAACTTGATTTTTTATGCCACTGCTGCATTAATTCTTTTCTATGGACTCAAGACTGTTGTCAGGAATGGGGACTGGCAGAATGAGGAGATGCTGTATAGGTCAGGGATAAAAGTAAACCCAGCCAAAGGTAATACACTTCCCATGGTGAATGTTTTGTTCCTGCCTGTCTGTGTCTGTCTTTTCTTTCTAGGTTTATCCGCTGTGTTTAGAGAAGATACATTTCAGAAATGTATATTAGGTCCAGTAATGCACACATTGGTACAGGAAAAAGAAGGCAAAGCAGGAATATATTTTGATTAGGTATCACAAATTTGATATTAACATGCAGAAAATTGGGGGAAAAACAAGGTAAGAAGATACTTTATTTAATAATCTATGTTCTGTTGGTTTTTTTTAATTCAAGATGAAACATTGGCATTACAGACTCTGCCCAGTAATTTCCATTACCTGGTATCTGTTCTCCCTGATGAACTTCCTTTAGTGACTTTGCTATTGGATATAAATAGAAAATATGAGAAATAATCAGAGAGAACTTGAAGGAAGCTCTGTCTTTTAAATTTCAAATGATGTAGGTAACACTGATACCACATAATAAAGCTGGGTTTGGGTTATTCAAACTGGCAGGTGATTATAGCCCATATTTCCAAGCACTATGCAGGGTTTTAGCCAAACAGGCATACCTTAATGTGTTAATGCATTAAAGGCATTATGTGATAGACAAGATGGGTGAGGTAACATCTTTTATTGGGCCAACTTCTGTTGGTGAGAGAGACACACTTTTGAGCTTACAGAGAGTTGTTCTTCAATTCTGAGTAAGCTCGAAAGCTTGTGTCTCTGACCAAAAGAAGTTTTCCCAATATATTACCTCACCCATCTTGTCTCTCTAATATCTTGGACCAGCATGACTACAACAATACTGCGTTGAAGCATAAGTGTCAGATATTTGAAGCAATAGCAAAGTACCTCACACTAAGCCTGTTTTATTTACAGGCCAATGGAACTAGAAGGGATCTATTGATTGATTTTTATGTATGTTATGAAAAAAATTAAACAGCATTTTAACTTTTTGCACTTAGTAGTGTCCTAAAGTACTCTGCTCAGCAGCTCATCACATGATGCTGAATCAGTAGTTGATGCTGACCAAACTGTGCTTTGGGTAAGATAATAGTGCTTTGCAACAGTCTAGCTACTATGATAATAAATGATAAATGCAGATGTCAGTGTAAGCTGAAAGTCGAGGGAGAATAAAAGCAGTATGATTTACAGATAAATACCTTGCTAAACAGTATTAAAGTTACTTGTAATTTGTCAGCCTAATTTTCTAACGATTTCTTCATATTTCTGTAGCCTGGGAGTAAAATATATAAAGTTATACAGTAAATGACTTTATGTTAAGTGTCAATGACAAGCACATCCCATTTTCTAACTTTATTTTGCAAAACTGGGTCATAGATGCAACAGACAGTGAAGAAAAATAAAGTAGGTGAATGGCCAGATAGTAAATAATCCTCATTGCAGTGCATATACATTCCAGTGTTCTGGCTGTCAATGTAAGATACACAGCAAATATTAGGTTTCAGAGTAGCAGCCGTGTTAGTCTGTATCCGCAAAAAGAAGAACAGGAGTACTTGTGGCACCTTAGAGACTAA
This sequence comes from Chrysemys picta bellii, assembly GCF_011386835.1. Taxonomy (NCBI): domain Eukaryota; kingdom Metazoa; phylum Chordata; order Testudines; family Emydidae; genus Chrysemys; species Chrysemys picta. The sequence goes on from NC_088791.1 coordinate 75,758,409, forward strand.
CAAATTTATTAGAGCATAAGCTTTCGTGGACCGAAGAAGTGGGCTGTAGTCCACGAAAGCTTATGCTCTAATAAATTTGTTAGTCTCTAAGGTGCCACAAGTACTCCTGTTCTTCTTTTTACAGCAAATATTAGTCTTCCTTGAAATGAAAAGAATATGTCTTCATTTAACAAGGTGATTTCTGATGCTCTTATATCTCATTGTTAGTTCTGTCCCTAATGGAGTTTCCCTAAATGTCAGCGATTGTGTAGTAGCTATTCCTTAGTCTTGGACTAGCTTCTCTGATGAGGTTTTCCTTGCTACTCTTAAGTGCTGCTCCAATGAGAAGCTTGGTTGGTAGAGGTGGTGCCTAGAAATGGTGCATTTGGCAGTTCCCGAAGACAAACTATGCTAATTTTATTATTCACCTTTATACTGGGAGATAGACATTTACAGTATGTCCTCACTACAGCTGGTGGCTTGAACTCCTGGCCTGGATAGACGGACTCATGCTAGCTCTGCTCAAAGCTAGAGCACAAAAATAGCAGCGTGGATGTTTCAGCATGGACAGCAGCTCAAACTAACTGCCTGAATCCAAGCCTTCCCAAACCCTTTGATCCGAGCTTAGGTGGCTAGCCTGAGCTTCCACAAGATCCACACTGATATGTTTAGGGCACTATCTTGAGCATGTGTCTGTCGAGCATGTGTCTGTCTAGCATGAGTCTGTCTGTTCAGGCCAGGTCTTATCCTCTGAGATTTAAGCCTATATGACTACCTGGTTTCTAACCTTACAAGCAGACTTCATTTTCACATATTTTAGAAGATACTAGGAGACAATTCACCAATTTAGTAATATAGACATGGTGGAACTGATTGGAAATCTCCCTAAAATAGCCATGTACTGACTATTTACTAGTCCATATGTATCATAAAGCACATCATTTACTGAAAACTCCCAGAAACTACACCATATCGCCCAACCTTTGTTCATTGTATTGAAAAATTCCTAGACGGTCCCAGTCTTGGACTATTCTAATTTATTTGATATTTCTCATGCTATTCAGGCAATCAAGACTGGGCTGGACTGCCAACACAAAGAATTCAATAACCCAAAGAGATCAACAATCCAAACTCCTTCCCATTATTTAATGACTGACATAAAATATAATTATTATTGTCTGTCCCCTGATATTTTTTTAAAAAGCTATTAGGACAAAATATGATATTCAAATGGAAAGAGACAAACAAATGTTGTGGCGGTGATAGGGGAGTTCCTTCTTTCTCTCCTGGCTGCTGGAAAGAGGATACCACTTAATCTCCTTTCCCACAGTCAGACCATCACTATCCCACTTCTCCCTCAACTCCAATAGGTTTGGTTTGCAAGGAAATGTTTTTCTAGGACGTTCTACCATCTTTCCCCCTCTGCCCCAAATCCTACATAGATCACCTGAACACTGTCTTGTATCTCAGGCTAACAAGGGAACAGGAATCACTAAAAAGACTATTCCTGAGAGGACTGACAAATTAGGCAAGGATAGGCAAAATAGGCCCTGCAAAGAGAGCCCTTTTGCTACAGACTAATGTTACTAAAGCCGTTCTCTCTTCTGCCATCATGGGGTTTTGAGACAAAGTCTTTCAATCTGCCCCTTTTGCCCCACCATTGAAGGGAGAAGAGAATGTTAGTGACATGTCTGCCTTACCTCTTCCCCACCTCTCTGGCACTCCTCTTCTCCATGGGTTCTTGTTGCTGTGTTAAGTGCAAGCAAAGCAAGTAGAATTCTGTCTCAGCATAGAGAGGGTGTGAAAGCTCCCACTCTTCCAGGCTGCAGCAACCTTATCGTGATTTACAGTTCTTCCATACTGTTCTTGTCAATCACAGATGGTATGAAAAAGCCAGTTAAAGGCCTGGCCCACTCTTCTACTTATCTCCCTCATCCTCTCCTCCTGCCCCCCCGTCCCCCAAATGCCCCAAGAGAATCAGGTGATTGGAATCTTCTAAGGCTGCCTTAAAGCCATCACACACACACAGGCCGTTCTGTTTGACCCAGTGTACATCAGGCATCTGCCAGTCATTAGCTGATGGAATTGAAGTGTGGTTTTGGGATTCCTTATCTGCATCAGTTAGCATGTTTGTTCATTTGCCATTTTGATAGAAGCAGTGGCTTTTTCATAACCACTGTTTTAAATAACTCCAAGATGAGCTGAGTCTTGCCTCATTATAGTTTGTCAGGACTCGGGAGGAAAATGGACAGGATTGATTAATGTAGTTTATGGATTCTGAAATGGCTGCATACATGTCAACAACAGGGAGGGATGGGGAGAAATGTCTCTCTGTGACTACCTTCAACGTAATGAGAAATCTAACTATTAAGCAGTGGTTTCCCTCACTTGAATGAAGCTTTTATTTTTTTTCCTTTTGAAGTTTTAAAAATTGTGACAGTATTTACCAGTTCTGCTGAAAGTTGACAGTCACTGTCTCTTTGTGGTACCAATTACCCTGAATTTAATATAAAATTATAATTATACACAAAATAATTTTACTTACTGTGTCTTATTGTTATCTCTATGTAGTCCCAATAGCTGGTTTCATGGAGCAGATTTTTTTCGGTGATATGCTATCAAAGGTCATTTTGAACTTTAGGAAATGGCTCAACTAATTTGGATGTTCAGATATATGCCCTCTGATGAAGCAGATGACCTCAAAATAGTAAATAAATAATTAAAACTATAATTGATAGAGGGTTGGGTATTTACTGTAATGCGGATCAGGTCTTTATTTGGCTATGTTCACTGATTTTGCTGCCATTTTTAACTTTAAACCTGTAAATTATTGTTGATGCAACTCCTTAACTTGTTAGAGCTGGTTGACCAAACTGATATTATGGAAAGCACTTAAGCTAGTGCTTAAAGTAAAGCACATGAATAAATCCCATTGATGTCAATGGAACAGCATGTGCTCAAATCCCAGTGGATTCAATGGGACTTCAGTGTGTGCTTCAGTTCTTTCCTGAATCAGGGCCCCAGAACGTCCTTGATTTAGAACTATTGTTACTTTTTACATGCACTGCCCCTGCCTGGCATATCAGTTCTTATGTTATTCTGTGGAATCAGTAAGTCAGGAACACAGCCAGCAGCACGACCACTATGTGTTAGCTCTAACTGGTGTGTGAAAAGTTATTGGGCACAGAAAGTCTAAGTCTAACTATGTTTTGTCCCCCTCTTTCCAGTCTTGATGTTTAGCGGTTGCCTTGTGATTCCAGCAGGTAGTAAGAAAACTTTCTAGAATAGAAAACTGAAAGAGTTAAAGAAATTTCCTTCTCTGGTCAGCATAGTCTTTTTCCAGCAGGATGAATCACTTATCATTATATTCATGCCTGCAGGAAGGTTTTAAAACTAGTCCAATTATTTTTGGATTTTGCATTTGCCATCCTTTGCTAAAATAGTATTCAGCTTTGGTCATTTCTGACCTATTTCTAACTTTCTTCACAACTGTGGTGGGTTTATTTTAGAAGATTGTCTGCTATGGCTTTGAGCTGGTAAGGAGCAGCTGTATAAAATGTATATGAATGTCAAGATCTGAATATGCAATGCAGATCAATGGCATAGCTAAGTACAATGGTTGTTGTATGATCATTTATTGGTTTGTGTTTTGTTTTTTACATTTACAGGCAAACATGGTACTTGCATGAGTGTATATATATTTTAAAAGTCTATTTGTGGTTTAATTAACTTACTACTAACATCTCTGTTTTACCCAAAGGAATTCATAGAATCTTACTTTAGTATTCAGTTTATTTTGCATCATTTGTTTACCTTTTTCATCTCTCTGTTTGAACAATGAAAGCCTATGAACCTTGCTTTATTTTTTTTAAATAGCAGGTTTCATTTTATGGTTATCCAGGTGCTGCACAATCTGTAATGTTAAATTCCCCTCTAGTTTCCCTTTACTAGGGTTACCATATTTCAACAATCAAAAAAGAGGACGGGAGGAGCCCCGCCCTAGCCCCGCCCCTGTCCTGCCCTAGCCCCGCCCCTGCCCCTTCCACTCCCTCCCACTTCCTGCCCCCTCAGAACCCCCAACCCTCCCCCCCCACGCCTTGTCCCCTGACTGCCCCCTCCTGGGACCCCTGCCCCTAACTGCCCCCCAGGACTCCACCCCCTACCTAAGCCTCCCTGCTCCTTGTCCCCTGACTGCCCCCTCCTGAGACCTTCCCCACATCCTAACTGGCCCCCTAAGACTCTACCCCCTACCTGTCCCCTGACTGCCCCAACCCTTATCCACACCCCCACCCCCAGACAGACCCCTGGGACTCCCACGCCCCATCCAACCACTCCCCACCCCCTGACAGCCCCCCCCAAAACTCCCGACCCATCTAAACCCCTCTGCTCCCTGTCCCCTGACTGCTCCAATCCCTCTCCCCACTCCTGCCCCCTGACAGCCCCCCCCCAGAACTCCCAAACATCCCCTCACTCCTTGTCCCCTGACTGCCCCCTCCTGGGACCCCTGCTCCTAACTGCCCTCCAGAACCCCACCCCCTACCTAAGCCTCCCTGTGCCTTGTCCCCTAACTGCCCCCTCCTGAAACCTCCCCACCTGTACTCTGACTGCCCAAAACCTTACACCCCCAACCCCCAGACAGCCCCCCCCGAACTCCTGACCCATCCAACCCTCCCCCTGCTCCCTGTCTCTTGACTACCCCCCCCCCCCCGAACCTCCCTGCCGCTTCTCTGACCCCCGGCCCCCTTACTGTGCTGCAGAGCAGCGCGCTCCACAGCGGGGGAGGGGAGCAGGGTCGGAGCTCCAGACTGCCGGAGGCCCGAGGCGATCTGTGAATGCAGGGCAGGGGGAGGAAGGGAGAGGAGGGGAGTGGTCTCAAGTTGCAGGGGAGAGGAGGGGGGAAGTGAAGGAAGGGCTCTGGCTGCCGGAGCCCCGTGCGAGTGGCACCATCCGGCCGGCTGCCCTGTAAGCCCCGCACGCTCTGCATGGGGGGCGGGGGAAGTCCGGACATTGACAGATTCCCCCCGGACGCTATTTTTAACTGAAAAAAGCCGGACATGTCCGGGGGAATCCGGACGAATGGTAACCCTACCTTTACAAACACAGTGGGAGAATGTCTTTGTTTAAAAATTGTTTTATTTAGTAGGTACTATGGACAAAAACAAAAAACCCCTCACAGACAAATATCTGTTTATATTTTGAGACCAATAAATATTTTACTTGATTCCTGCAAAATTAAAGTTTGAGCTCCAATTTGAGTTGACACAGTATCTATCCTTTCTGCAAACCTGGTACCTGTAATAAGTATTTTGTATGTCATGGCTCCAATGACGGTGAACACTTTGATAGACATCTGATCGGACAGCCTGTTCTCATTGGCCTTATCTATGTAGGTAAATGACCAGTGGCTGACAATTTTTGTCATCAGTGGGTTCCTTCCTCCTTCCATACCCATTCAATGGGCACTGAAAATTTAATAACTGATAGGGTAAATAGGACCGTTTTCAGCACCTTTGTAGTAAACAATGTGGTCTCAGTCATGGGTACTGTAAAGCAGCTAGGATTACTGTGAGGGGAAAGGATGGAACAAACGGAGATTGTGCACAACAGTTAAACCTTTTCCCTGCTAGTCAACTGAGGAAAAGGAGGAGGCCCACTGATGACAATAGTTTTCAGCAATGTGTCTTTCTCCTGGTATAGATAGAGCCACTGTTAACAATTGAAACTTTGCCAACAATGGGCTAGGAATCTCTTGAAACAGCTCTTTGGCTTTGTTTTCAATAGCCAAGGGTCCTACACATTCCACTGTTGCTCTATGAAGAACAAGGCTTGTTGCATACCACACATTCTGTTTGCATTCCCAATGAATTGCAGCATAATGTAGTGTGTTTGAGTTGGCAACCAAACGGCACTTTTGTATCTTGGGCATTTGGAATATACTATGCCCATTTTGTACATATTAATATTGCATAATTTAACGTTCTCCATATGTCTCACTATTAAAAAGGTTAACTTCTCTGTCAACCACAGCATCAGTAGTTTTGTCGTGCTCCTCTGAGATTTCCTTTATACTCACCAATAGTGACAGCACTTTAAAGATATGTCTACACTTATGGCCGCATGTAGAGTGCAGACAAAGCACGTCAACCTAGCATGGGTATAAATAGGGTGACCAGATGTCCCCATTTTATAGGGACAATCCCAATTTTTTGGTCTTTTTCTTATATAGGCTCCTATTACCCCCCATCTCATGTCCCGATTTTTCACACTTGCTGTCTGGTCACCCTAGGTATAAATAGCAATGAGACACTGTTTAGGCAAGTAGAGTGCGGACACACCGAACCTTTCCCCACCAAGGGAGCTGCTGGAGCCTTTCCCTGCTGCAGAGGGTGGCAGAGGGGAAAGGCTCAGGTAGCTCCCTGCTGCCATAGTCTTTCCCCGCTGGAGGTAAAAGCTCCAGCAGTGGGGAAAGGCCCTGGCAGAGGTGGAAACTGGGGGAGTGGCTCCCCTCTGCCAAGGCCTTTCCCCGCAGTCTCCCCACTGCGAGAGCCTTTCGCTGCCACCTGTAGTATGCACAGCAGTGTGGACACAGCCTGCCTTTCACTGTGGTGTGTAGCTACACATACCCTGCATGCCGCTACAAGCGTAGACAAAGCCTGAGACTAGTACAGGTTATTTGAATACCATAATGTGGGCAGGCGCAGCAGGTTTGTATAATTTTTGGAGGTGCCCAGAATGGGTCCAAGTCCTGCCCCCTCACACAGACACCTGCCTAAAGCTCTGGGAAGGAGTTTGGGTGCAGGGGGGGAGGGGGTGGAGTGCAGGATCTGGGAGGAAGTTTGGGTGTGGGAGGGGTGCAGGCTCTGGGACAGAGTTTGGGTGCTGGGTGCAGGCTCTGGGCTGGGGCTGGGGATTGGGGTGCAGGAGGGGGTGCCGTAGGAGGTTTAGGGTGCTGGGTGCTGGCACTGGGAGGGGGGTTGGGTGCTGAGTGCGGGCTCTGGGCTGGGACAGAGAGTTGGGGTGCGGGGCATGGGGCTGGGGCCTGGGTTGAGGAGTCTGGGGAGCAGCAGGTTGGGGCCTGGGGCCAGGAAGGAGGACTCCCCCCAGCCCTCTCCCCGCTGGCAGCAGCGAGCTCTGGGGGAGAGGGCCCCCCTCAGCATGACACTCACCCAAGATCCCCCCAGGCTGCTGCTCAGGAGGTCCAGGATAAGCCCCCCCTCCCTCTGAGTGGACTTGGAGTCGCCTGCCGGTGCGGGGGTCTGCCATGCACCCCCTCCCCTCCTCTGGCGTAGCAGCTGCCTCAGCCTGCCCCTGGCGCTGCTCCCTTGTAGCCGGCCACGGGAGCAGCTGGCAAAGGAGCGCAGCAGGGTCCTGCTGCCCAGAGCAGGCAGGGATGCTCTGGGGGAGGCGCACAGGGTGGCAGGCAGGGCTGGGTGATGCTCCGGGGGAGGTATGTGGAGGCAGCAGGGAGGGCCAGGGGAGAAACCCGGCCCCAAACATTGGTGGAGCCAGGCCCCCAGGGCCCTGAATTTGCTGGAGCCCAGGCGCCACGGACCCATACAACTTGCCACCCCGAAATGTGGGTACTGGGGAATGCTTCCCATGAAAATTAAGGCTTAATACAGAGAGTCATTTTGGTTCATTGACTACCACACATGTATGGAATAAGAGATAGCACTACTTAGTAATTTTACATACCTTAATGTTTAGCATATTTTCCCTTTTAAGACAGAGGAGTGGTCTGAGCCTAGTCCTGGGAGCTAGGGACTCCTGATTTCTAATCTTCATTTTGCTACTGCCTCCTTTTATGGCCTTGGGTGAGTCAGTTAACTTCTCAGCTTCCAATTCTCCTCCTCTAAAATTACAAAAATATTTACCTATATTATTGTTGTTATATGAAATATCTCATGGTGGAATTGAGACTTAATTCAATATTATATAAAAACAGTACTTAATGGTTAAGTATTGTTAATAATGTACAGTGGTCAGTCTTACACAATGCCTTAGATAGACAGAAAAGTCTTTCTCATCATTAATAGAGATATTTATTCTTAGTATTAGGTATTGCCTAGAGACCCCAATCAGGTTTGAAGCCCTGTTGAGCTAAGTGCTGTATAAACACGTCCCCTTGCACCACAGTGCTTACAATATAAACAAAACAAGTGACATACAAAAGGTAGGAGACAGGGACAAAACATAAAAGTACAGTGGCTAGTGTGATGTTAGACATGTTTCTTTCCTTTATAAAAAAATATAAGTATAGGTGGAACAGTATAGAAAGGCTTATATTTAAGGTTGCCTAACACTTTCCATCATAGCCTACTCTTTCCAGTTGCTTATAACTCTCAATATTTACCTTTAAAGATGAACTTTTCCATGCTTTATCTCTATCTGAGGTTTTGTTTTTTAAAGTTTGGTCAAAAATTGTTCAGTTATTTTGAGCATAACGTTAGTGGGGGGAGAGGGAGAAAACATATTTGTCAGTGTTACAAAATGTTTCCAACAATTGGTAACATATCCTACCCTACAGTAACTGCTAGATAGGAAATACTGCCAATACTAACGTTAACTTATTTATCTAAGGCAAAGATTTAAGGGGGAATCACTGTATATATTTAACAAGATAACTTACAGCCTGTGTTATACGGGAGGTTAGACTAGATTATCATAATAGTCCCTTCTGGCCTTAGAATGTATGAATTAATAACAGCCATGCATGGCTACATCAATCTTCACTCTTCTAATAGAATGAATTGTATAGGAAATTACTGAGGTAAATGTATCTATTTATCTAAGGCAAATTTGGCTAGTTTGAAAGGGCAGAGGCTGTAAAGAATACTTAAATTAGAGTTCTTGAAATAAATTGAAAAGTCTTTGCCTATCCATCAATCACACAGGGCATGACTCTTTTAAAAAGAGAAAGCTCAGCTCAGTAAGTCTGAACCATAGAATTGTCTGAAGGTTAAATAAAATTGCTACCTTCAGAAAATAGTTCAGGGCTCTATAAGTGGACACTGCCACTGCCCTGAATAGTTGACGGGTATGGAGGGAATGACCACTAGCAAGTTATTTGTGGGAGAGCTGTAGGCACCCAATGTAGTTGAGCATCCTACATGTAGCCCAGCCTCAGTAAAACAGTCTGGATATGTTAATTATGTTGGAAAGCGGAAGGGAAGTGGCTTGCTCTTCACTTCAAAAAGCTAAATTTATTCCCCAATGTCAGTGTTCTCGTCTGAGTTCTCGTACTGCCGTTGCTTTTGAAACCTAAGTCACTGTTGGATCTCTGTTTCTCTTTCAAAAGAACACTAGAAAGCTCAATATTCATCCTTTATGAATTTATAAGGCTGGGAAAGAGTATATATTTTTTTCTCTGGGTAAGGACCGATTTCACTTCCAATCAGTGAATCGTAAAGAGGAAGAAAAAATTTACCACTAATCACCACATATAGTTAAATGCTTAGATTTCTTTACCTGTCCTAATGAAGAAAAAAAACTGCTTTGTGAGCTGCTGCCATTTATTTGTGGAATATAGGAGTCATTCAGAGGTAGCTGTAGCATTTTTGGTGGTGCTTGTTCCCCTTGAATTCCAATCCTAAACACCTGTTGACTGCAATCACCCCAATACAGAGGCAGGTTGATGGTCTTCAGAAGGGGTAGAAAGATGGTTCTTTTGTAAACCCCCAATTTAACAAATACAAAATGGGTGCTTGAAGTTAGGTACCTAGATCATATTTAAGTATCCTATATAGCTGCCTTTTTTTTTTCCCCCAGAGGTGATGAATTACACTGCTCTACAGCCAAAATGCTTCTGAATAAAATGTAGTCAAACTTTACTAATTCTGGGTCACTGAGAACGAAAATGATGCTTAAAATTGTTTGATTGGCTCTAGTTTTCAAGATATGCTATTGGGTCAGTATATACGACCCTTGACTTGGGAATGGCGGAGGATAAGTGAGTTATAAAGGGAAGGGATCTCAATTTAAACCAGAAATGACTAAAATACATCTTTGACTTGATCTGTGAATAAATCTATGACTGGGGTTTGGACAGTACTTGCTTTTTAGGCAAAACAATGAATGATGCAATCTGAAGCTGGTATTGCGTCATACATGATATGAATTGCATCATGTTATTCTTAGAAGTCATGGATGATGCAATCATAAAGAAGCTTACATCACTCTGCTGAACAAATTGCCCTATATCAGCTCTAGAAATCATAGTGTCGTGCTCTCTTATTTGTCAGTGTTTGATTTTGCAAAGGGGACACATTTCTGTTTAGCCAAAGTGAGCAGAGATGCCTCTTACTTGTGTGAACAGTGCAGATAACTTCTGCTATGTTTGTGGTGACTTTTGCATCACAAAAGCGCAGTTATAACCACTATGGTTAAGAAAGCCTATCACCTTTATTTTGGCTGCAAAATTGGAGATCAGGACAAGAGGTGGGCCCCACATTTATGTGCTGCAACACTTGTGCAACAAATCTTCACCAGTGGTTGAACAGGAAAAGGAAATCTATGCCTTTTGCAGTGCCAATGATTTGGAGAGAGCCAACAGATCATACCAGCAATTGTTACTTCTGCATGGTGCCTCCAGTTGGAAAGGTGTGTCAAAGAAGAAAAAGTGGACTGTGCATTATCCAAACATTCCATCAGCTATACGCCCAGTACCCCACGGAGAAGGACTGCCGGTTCCTGATGCACCAGAATCATTCTCACTTGAGTCAGATGAGGAAGAATCATAGAATCATAGAATCATAGAATATCAGAGTTGGAAGGGACCTCAAGAGGTCATCTAGTCCAACCCCCTGCTCAAAGCAGGACCAATTCCCAACTAAATCATCCCAGCCAGGGCTTTGTCAAGCCGGGCCTTAAAAACCTCCAAGGAAGGAGACTCCACCACCTCCCTAGGTAACGCATTCCAGAGCTTCACCACCCTCCTAGTGAAATAGTTTTTTCCTGATATCCAACCTGGACCTCCCCCACTGCAACTTGAGACCATTGCTCCTTGTTCTGTCGTCTGCCACCACTGAGAACAGCCAAGCTCCATCCTCTTTGGAACCCCCCTTCAGGTAGTTGAAGGCTGCTATCAAATCCCCCTCATTCTTCTCTTCTGGAGACTAAACAATCCCAGTTCCCTCAGCCTCTCCTCATAAGAGGATGAAAACTTCTGGTCCTGAACCATCAGTGTCACAGGACCCACATTTTCTCCATCCTCCTCCTCTGAACCACACCTCATAACACAAGGTGAACTGAATGACCTTGTCAGGGATTTGGAACTACCCAAGAGTAAGGCAGAGCTGTTGGGCTCCAGACTACAGCAGTGGAATCTCCTGGCAGGTGATGTTAGGGTTTCCATTTTCCGTGACTGTCAAAAGGATCTTGTCCCATTCTTCTTCATGGAAGGTGATCTTGTAGCCTGCAACAACATCGATGGTGTGATGGCATCCCTCAACATCGTTCACGATCCAGATGAGTGGAGACTGTTCATTGATTCATCGAAGACGAGTCTTAAAGCTGTTTTACTGCATAATGGCAATGTTTTGCCATCAATTTCAGTTGGTCATGCAGTCCATATGAAGGAGACCTATGACAACATGAAACAACTTTTGAGGTGCATAAACTATGACCAACATCAGTGGCAGCTTTGTGGTGATTTGAAGGTTGTTGCTCTCTTGCTTGGTCTGCAGACTGGATACACAAAGTACTGCTGTTTTCTCTGCGAATGGGATAGTCGTGCAAGAGATTCCCACTACATCAAGAAAGATTGGCCACTCCGACAGTCATTGGAGCCTGGGAGGAAAAGTGTTCAGCATCCACCACTGGTTGAATCAAGGAAGATTTTGTTACCACCCTTACACATCAAGCTGGGTCTGATGAAGAACTTTGTCAAGGCCATTGATAAAACACAAGCAGCTTTCAAGTACCTCCGTGGAAAATTTCCAAGGTTAAGTGAAGCTAAGATAAAGGAAGGTGTCTTTGTTGGTCCTCAGATTCGTGAACTTCTTCGAGATGATGCATTTGACCATGCACTGTGTGGCAAGGAAAAGACGGCATGGAAAGCCTTCCAGTTAGTGGCAATAAATTTTCTCGGAAACAACAAGGCAAACAACTACAGGTTGTTGGTGGAAAACCTCCTCAAGGCATACAAAAGCCTTGGTTGCAACATGTCACTAAAGATACATTTTTTGCACTCTCACCTAGATTTTTTTCCACCGAACTGCGGAGCAGTGAGCGACGAGCACAGCGAGCGCTTTCACCAGGACATTGCAACAATGGAGAAATGCTATCAGGGCAAATGGAGCCCATCAATGCTTGCAGACTATTGCTGGACAGTGACAAGAGATGCTCCATTTAATGAATACAAGAGACAAGCCAAGAAGCGCCGAGTAGACACTGAATAGGACTAAACTATGTACATAATAGTTTTTTGCCTTTTGTTTCACAATAAATTTTATTTATATAACCCTTTTGCTGATTTTTAAAGTGTTACATAAACAGGACAGGTGAAATATTATCATGTAAAACAACCATAAACACATGAAAAGACCTAGGTTTACAATTTATGATTAAAACTCTACTATCTACACAATATACATAGACATAAAATTTAAAAACTTAAATATCTTAGAAACAGTAGCCAATCAGTTGTTGTAATTGTCATATCTGAATTCAGCACATCAAAATACATAATAAATAGCACATTTTATCTCTGAAGCAGACGACTTCTCAAAAATTGTAGACCAGTGTTGTTATTAGTGGAAGGAAAAATAAGACCATTCTGATTTGTTCTTCATCTGAATATATTTAAACAAGTATGTTAAAGCTAGTCATTTCAAGAGCGTCCATCACAGTACCTTTTATACATTGCCTATGAGAAAGCTTTTCTTTGCTTACTGATACTCAGTATGCAATGAATGCCTGCATTTTTCCATTCCGGATTTCTAGTGGGACTCATTCTCATGTACACAAAGGCTCCTTTCTACTGCTCTGACAGTGCAAATGGTTTGTAAAATGGGTATAACAGTAATTTACACCCACTGCCAGAGGGTGTAAAAGCAGATTAGCACAAATGATATTCAGACCCCATGTCTTTATGTGGCTTTCCATTTGCCCTCCCTTCTATCTCAATAAGACACTAACTCCCCCCTTTCCACCCACCATGGTGGAAACAAATGAAATGATGACCGATGTGATTGTAGTATTTGTCTATAATGGGTTTCCAAAATTTTTATTTTCAATTATTTATAAAGTTACAAAATGAGGAGTGATACGGGGCAGAATTTTCAGTCTTCCACTTCTATGGTTATACTGTGAATGCCCTTTAGCTTAATCAGCTTTTTTCTTTAACTGGATGTTCTTAAAAGAAACCCTTTTCTTCTAGCTCTCTGAGTATAGGTCTGCAAGACTGGAGCTTCATTTATTTTAGTTTTCACAATTCACTATAGGCAAAAAGGCTAGGTAGATTATTTATGACATTTTTCTTTGGCAGAGTTCTTCTTTCCTTTTTAGTTAAAACACTGGATACCTGTTGACCAAAACAAGTCAAGTTATCTCACAAGATACATATTTTTCTAATGTGAAATGATGAATAAACTTCTAGAGATCAATTATTTTCTAGTAATACCTACTGCACAGTTAAAATGTTTGCCTTTTTGAATAATATTGGTTTGGGAGCGATTGTCTATATATAACCTGGGAATACCACTAGAACAAGTCAGATCTTCTTAAAAGACAAAGGCATTTAAATTGTCCTCACTGTACGCAGAGGACAGGGTCAAGTCTGTTGTCCTCACAGTACTCAGAATACACAGTGCTCAGTACTCAGAGTCTGTCTTTTCAATTAAATCCCCATAGTGATAAAGGACTATAGAGTAGAGCTGAACAGATTTTTGAGTACCCCAGTTGTTCAGGAGGTTTTCCCTTTGTTGATACCCAGTGGAAACCCTCTTAATGATGTGATCTTTACTGCTAAGCTACAGTGAGGAGGCCTTAATCGCACAATAGTGCAGGGGTCGGCAACGTTTGGCACGCGGCTCACCAGGGTAAGCACCCTGGTGGGCCGGGCCAGTTTTATTTACCTGCTGACGTGGCAGGTTCGGCCGATCGCGGCTCCCACTGGCCGCGGTTCGCCGTCCCGGGCCAATGGGGGCGGCGAGAAGCGGCGCGGGCGAGCGATGTGCTGGCCGCGGCTTCTCGCCACCCCCATTGGCCCGGGACGGCGAACCGCGGCCAGTGGGGGCCGCGATCGGCCGAACCTGCCACGTGAGCAGGTAAATAAAACTGGCCCAGCCCGCCAGGGTGCTTACCCTGGCGAGCCACGTGCCGAACGTTGCCGACTCCTGCAATAGTGTATATATTAATGTGATTAGTTCCATTAAATCCAATGGGACCACTTAAGTGAGTAAGTACTCCCTAAGGTAAGTAAAGGCTCCACAGTCTGAGCTGAAATGAGCAAAGTGGTGAGGCCTAAAAGTAATCCCATTTTGTAAGACATTCAAGGCCTACACTCAGTTTGATTGGGCTGCTAGAACTGCCTTGGAGAAACACTGGAAAGTCAACTTTTTTTCCAGCCTAACATGTAATACACCAAGAGAATTGGGAGTATTAAGCACTCATGATGAACACAATGAGAAATAGCTATGAATAAATGTAAAAACTACACATCCGAATTGCAAACCTTGGCGACAAAGCTGAATCAGTCTTCCAAAATTCTTCAGTTGCTTCTGCAACCATGCTGACACAGCAATGGATGGCTCTCTGCTGCATATATTCCTCCGATCCTCTGGGCCATTATTCCCAAAGTCTTTGACTAGATCATCAATGAAGGGCTGACCAAACAATATAAATGGCACTCTTAACGGGGAAAAAATAAGTTATGGATGCTGGGAGGATGATGAGTCACCAGTATTAGAGTGGATTTGAGCATTAGAGGGTGTTGGCTTATATGAAAAATCAGTATATAAAATACATGAAAAAGTTATGAGTGTACAGAAACTATTCATTTATCACATTAAGAAGTAAGAAACAGAATGTTTTTGTTGGCAAGTAACCAACGTGTGCTGGTGAGTTGATCTGAATGTATAAACTAACAAATATATATATTTAGAACTATTATAGTACCGATAATTGATGTTATGGATACTTTTACAATACATTTTGACAAATGTTATTTGCATTTGGAATTCTGTGGAAAACAGAAATATCCAAG
The DNA here is from genome assembly GCF_011386835.1 of Chrysemys picta bellii. Taxonomy (NCBI): domain Eukaryota; kingdom Metazoa; phylum Chordata; order Testudines; family Emydidae; genus Chrysemys; species Chrysemys picta. Next base: position 75,773,593 of record NC_088791.1, read on the forward strand.
ACAAATGAAAATGTTCTGTGTTACATTTATGAAGTAGATTATGTGAAAAATATTAAACCCCCAAAGTAATCACCTTTAGCACTTATGCAGGGCCGGCTCCAGGGTTTTTGCTGCCCCAAGAACCCCCCCCCCCCCCCCCAAAAAAAAAGCTGTGATTGCTATCTGTGGCACTTCGGTGGGCAGGAGGTCCTTTGCTCCAAGTGGGAGCGAGGGACCCACTGCCGAATTGCCGCCGAAGAGACGGATGTGCCACCCCTCTCCGGTGTGGCTGCCGCAAGCACCTGCTTGGTAAGCTGGTGCCTGGAGCCGGCCCTAGAATCAATCATAGAATATCAGGGTTGGAAGGGACTTCAGGAGGCCATTTGTCCAACCCCCTGCTCAAAGCAGGACCAATCCCCAATTTTTGCCCCAATCCCTAAATGGCCCCCTCAAGGATTGAACTCACAACCCTGGGTTTAGCAGGCCAATGCTCAAACCACTGAGCTATCCCTCCCCCCAAACCAGCCCTGCACTTATGTATTCATTTTCATATTCAAAGTGCTTTACAAACATTATCTAATTAATCTTCAGAACACCTTTACGAGGTATCATTGGTAAGGGTGATGTAAAATTATTTAAAATGCGGAACAGTAATTACTCTTTTCCACATTGATTCAGTTCAAGACTTTATACATTTCTGTTGAGAACCTTTTTTGACCTTTCTATTCATAAAAGTGGTTTTCTCTCTGGAACTAAATAATTGGTTCTAATAAACTGTGAGTGCTTAAAATCAGGGCTTGAAAAATCCATTCTCCTTTATCAAGTAGTAAGGTATCCTTGAAAGGAAAGGACCATCAACTGAAGAATCTAACCTTTCAATTAAAAGAAGAACAAAAATTTTTTATCCTGTATGGCTCTGAATATAACCTTCTAAATGTGAACAGTGTAACTAGTGCAATGTTCTCTCCTTTCTGCAAAGAGAACTCCTCCTTGGGTCCCAGCACCCATGTGACACCACATTGAACTCCATGAGGATAGTCACCGCCCCCTGTGGTTTTTCCTACAGGCTGGGAGCCTCAGTCTAAAGACACGCTGACCTAGGCTATATCTACACAGCACACCACCTGTTGCAGCATGTAGGCTATCTTTAGCTACATGCTGCAGTGAAAAGCTTGTTGTGTTGACACTACGGTGTTTAGCTCCACACTGCAGTGAAAGGCTGTGGCAGTGCTCCCTGTTATGGGGAAAGGCTCTGGCAGTTCCCTGATGCAGGATTTTTTCCCTGCAGGGGGGAAAGGCTCTGGCAGCTGAGAACTGCAGGAGCCTTTCCCCGCTGCCTTCACCCAGGACACTACACACTTAAAAGTAGCACCGTAGACAAGGAGACTGCTTGGGGGCGTAGAGAGCCATGCAGAGTACATACCTGAGTATATACCCATACGGTTCAGGCATGTCTTTACTCTGCCCACCTAAGCAGGGCTACACTGTTAAATGCGATTTATACCCACGCTATGGGGGCATGTAGCATACACCTCCCCCCCCGCCTCAAAAGGAGTGTGCAGTGTAGATGTGCCTCTAGTGTAGTTGTTTGTGCTCAGACTTAACAAGCTACAAAATTCCCCAGAGACTTGTGAGCGTTTACTACAGCTTTTCATAATGCATACTACCCCAGCCCCATTTGAGTGAGGGGGATGCTCATCCAACAGCGATTAGGGCTACATAGGTATCTAGACAGATGACAGCAGAGGTGCAGGTACTGATATGATTCATCTAGCTGAAATAAAGGACTAAGCTATAACTAGACTAGCTTTTTTGGACCTCATGTTACAGTACTATCTATGCCTGTCACTAATATTGCTTTAACCTTCTCTCATCTATTTCAAAAAGAGTGCTCATCTCCACCCCATCATAGGTCATAATTATAATTTATATGTATTTGAGTGTATAATCAGTACATATTTCACTGTGTATTTCAGTAGTATCGAGAGGCCCCATTCTGCTGGGCACTGTACAAACATGTAGCAAGAACCAACCCCTAACCAAAGAAGCTAGCAATCAAAATAGCAAGAAACAAAGAATGTGAAGAGAAACAAGAGGTACAGACAGTTCAAGTGACTTTTTCAAGGTCACATAACAGATCAGTAGCAAAACTGGGAATACCAGTCTAGTGCCTTATCTGTAAGCCCCTTCATTTTCAGTGTAAACCGATTTTAATTGAAAAAATCCTGGGTTTTATAAAAAATAATATTTTTTTTTTCCGATTGCACCCTACTTTTGTATCATTCAGATAGATAAAAAATAATTTGTTTTATTAGGCAAATACAACACATTGCATGATATATATATTACAAGAATACATTAGTCTGTGTGTATATGCAAAGCTGCCTGTTGAAGTAAAGCTATGGATTAGTCTAGAAGATACACACAGTAAACAAAACAGTCACGCACACAAGCTCTGAAATGTACTGATGAATATCACGCCCACCACATACACATTTCACACTGTTGGCAGATAACAGTTTAAAGATCTGACATACTAAAATGGGAAGAAAACAAAAAAAGAATATGTTTCAGAACACAAGTATTAGAAGTCACACACAAAAAAAAAAACAGGAGAAAAAGGTGATGTTGAATGTATGCGCTGCAAAGGTGTGGACCAATTATTAAATGTAAATATTTATTGGTGAATAGTTCAAGTCTACAACAGTAAACTGAAGAGTTTTATTTGGGGATTAGATATATTGTTTTCTTAAACTCATAAGTGTCACTGTGCATTGATTTCTGTTTTAGTTCTGCAGCAAACCACGTTGAATTTCATTTATCAAAGCATTAATCTATCAAATATTTTCCCCACAGTCCTTCCATCCACCAAAATAAACCCTGATATTTACCCACAAAAATTATGAATTACTTTTTTCACTGATTGTCACCAGTTTTTATTGTTGTAGCAATAAACACTGATAAATTCCCAGGAAAAATTAAATAAAATAAAAACTGAAAAGGAAGGGCCCTACTTATGCTAGACTGCACTCACATTACAAGAGTGGATGTTCAATCTATTGTGGAATAATTGAAATGTACAGATGAGAAAAAAGTGAAGCTTTCTGCACTAGCTACAGACTAGAGTAACTGTGTACCTTTATTGATGCCTACTGTACTGTCAGCTTTATTCTATTAATTTAAATTTCATTTTAACCTTAAAAATAAGTTTCTGATGGTATTCTAATGGACTGTATAAGGTGAAGTACATTTTCCCAACCTCTTAATAGACAATTTCAGAGAGATAGTAAAGTGGACATTTTGGTTCATTTTAAATATCATGAAATATTCAATCTAGAAAAATACTGAGGATGAATGGAAAAATATAATAAAACCAAAACTTCTTGTAACTTTTTGTATTTGCTGCTGCTTGCTTCAGGGAGGTGAGAATCGTACCACTGTACCTTACTTGTCACGTTTTTCATTGTAACCAGGTTCAGAGCAGTAGCCGTGTTAGTCTGTATCAACAAAAAACAACGAGGAGTCCTTGTGGCACCCTAGAGACTAACAAATTTATTTGGGCATAAGCGTTCGTGGCCACTTCCACCTTAATTGAATTGGCTCATTAGCACTGGTCCCCTACTTGGTAAGGCAACTCCCATCATTTCATGTGCTAGAATATATATTCTGCTTACTGTATTTTTCACTCCATGCATCTGATGAAATGGGTTTTAGCCCACGAAAGCTTATGCCCAAATAAATTTGTTAGTCTCTAAGGTGCCACAAGGACTCCTCATTGTTTTGTGGTGATACTGCCACAGGCTGTAAAGTGCTAGCATGTACATTTATAATTTATAACTACTGTACAACTATAATTTATAGTGCAGTGTGAAAAGGTGTTAAGAATAGATGGTAAAAAATTGACATACACTTGAATTTTAGACTGTCATGCTCTAGGAATTCAGTGCACATAAAAGTGAATAGCAAAGGAGAAAAGTTTTTTTGTTTAGTCTTTTTGTATTTTATACTTTAAAATTTTCTAAATGAATTTAGTACTCATCTAAGATTCAGGGTTGATTGCCTTATAAACTGTACTTTAAAACAGATATACAATGGGCAGGGCCAGTGGATTGGTCAGCCTGCAGTCATGCACAATATTGATCACCAATGTCTCTGTCTTGAAACAACCAACTGGGTACTATCTAACAGTTATGATAGAATGCTTTTTAAACTGTTGACCCCATTCTACTAAGAACTGGATGGAGACAACTCATTTCAGAAAAGCCACTGACTAATCCAGTGGATGGTGCCAACTCTTGGTCACTACCAGCCAGAGTGAGATTTGAACCCAAGAGAACCTCCCATTTCCCAATTCATCCCAAAGCATTTAATTAACATGCCAATATGCCAACTATACCAAGCAATATTTCTATCTACCACTGAAATGCTATCGCCTCTGGAGCTAGACAGGCTGTTTAATAGTTCACAGGAGCAGTACTTTAGGACAGGAAGAATAGCACATCCAATTGAAACTACCGGGGAATTTTGTTCAGTTTCCATGCACCAGGTTTAAAAGGTGCCAGGCTTTCTTACAAAACCTGCTATGAGGTTTCTAAAATTCTAGTGCCTAGGACATAAGAAAAAATATATCTAAAAGATAATACCTGCAGCTACAGCATTCTTCTTCAATACTATTTTTCCGCATCAGTTCAGATTTGACTTGGAAGACTTCCACCTACTGAATCAACATTAGCAAAGATTCTTTTGGTTTAGTTGCATCCTTTAAGATGTAAAATGATAGATTTTGTATCATGTTGCAAAGGCACCTTTTTTGCTTTTATTCTCTTACATAACAGGTTCAGAATACAGTAAAACCGCAAACTTTGGAACTCCTAAAATGTAAAAGTCTGCTCCTGTAGAGAAAGTACACCTTGGCCAACCTTAGATAATTTATTAGTGCATGTTGTGCAGAGTAATTTAATCTCCAAAATGTATATATCTCAAATCTACCAGTTTACAGTTTACAGTTCAATTTTGGAAAGAAAATGTAAAATCAATTTTGACAGCATTGTAAAAACCTGAAACAGGTACCTGTACAGAAAAAGGAAAAAATAAACATTCCATTAAACTATTGCAACAATAGCTCATGCCATGTAACCACTAGCAACAGAGATAACAGCTTCTTGAAGTTTTTTTTTTTAAATAATTCAAGTGGGATTATACATCACAAGGGTAGTACACCTCATATGAGCTGGTTGGGTATTTCTCAACAAAACTGACTTTGGCAAATGCAGACTCATCAAAATTGAAACTCTTTTGTGGAAATTTGCCAGTGTTGATAAAACTTTTGCGAAAGAATACTCCCCACCCCAATGGCTGTTCTGAGGTGGGTCTCTCTCAATCTCTCCTGTTGCAGCTGTTACACTTGGCATAAATAATTAAATATTCATTGGTCCAGGGAGAGAGAGAGAGAGAGAGACACTGACTCAATATAGTGGTCAGGGCAGTCATCTGGGATGTGAGAGGCACAGATTCAAGTCCCTGCTCCAGTGATTATTTAAAACAACTGGAGGTCTAATAGCTGCAAAATAAGAAGAGTAAAATTTAACTTGCTCTTTCCCTTCCTCAGCCATCATGGTCTGGGCATGCTACAACAGGGAGTATTGCTGTTCATCAGTCTCCACTAGATGTCTAAGGCCTTGGCTACGCTCGCGGATTCACAGCGCTGCCACTTGAGAGAGCTCTCGCAGCGCTGCAAGTACTCCACCTCTCCGAGGGGAATAGCTTGCAGCGCTGCGAGGGAGCGTGCAGCGCTGCAGGTGCTGATTACACTGGCGCTTTACAGCGCTGCACTCGCTGCACTCGGGGGGGTGTTTTTTCACACCCCTGAGCGCAGCAAGTGCAGCGCTGTGATTTGCCAGTGTAGCCAAGGCCTAAGCTTAAATTCCCCAGATTCAGAGGAATGCATGTCTGGCCTTCTTTGGAATAAAGAGAAGATTCCCACAACACCTGCCTTTTCTGAAAAGGAGAATCTCACCCTGGTTTAGGGAAGACAAACAGTGCTGCTTGTCAAGTTACAGAAGAGCAGTTGCCCTTTCCCTAGTGAAGAATTCAAGATTTAGAACAAATGTAGGACCCAAATGTAGGGCAGATGTCAAAATTGATAAGTAACTTACTTTTGTTGCTTTGAAGGGGACTGGTAAGATTAATATGCAGCACTTATATTACTAAAGCAAATATTAGTATCCTGAAGAAAGTCTGCCACAAAATTGTGGCCTCTTATGGCCTTTGTGTTCTAGTGGCCTCTTCACAGCAGGAGTTGCCAATCTGGTCTGTCCATCTATCTAGATTCTTATAGTAATGCCCATACCATAGTATCTTGAGTGTCTCCCCAGAGCATCCTTTTTTTTGCTCACACTTTCTTATCTAGAAGGACAGGAAGCTATTGGCTAAATTTCAAAAATTAGCAGTTGCGCTGTCATCACCAAAATTACGGACTTTTATTTGGCATACAAAGTGCAATATGCTGTCATCTCTGAAATTTGTTATGAAAATGCAAAGTCCACAATGGCATTGTATTCACTCCATTTCTTGAAGACTGGTAAGGAGAGCTGGTGGTATGGAGAATAAGAGCAGGAGAGAATCTAAACCCAAACAGTAACTATTAATTTCACAAATTAAAAGCAAGTCAGAAAGGCGCAAAACTGGAACATCTGTTTAGAAATGTACTTGTGCCAATGTAATTTTTTCCCCATGAAGCAGAGTTCTTAGTTTGATGGACTGCTGAGAGGATGATCTATTACAAACTTCTACGACTGTTCTTTAATTAGTTTGGTTACTTTCGGAGCAGTTTATCAGTGTCATCCAAGCAGTAATCTAGGTCACGTTTTTGTCATCTTCATCAATTTCTGCACTGAAACATATTTTATGAATGACTCCTGTATCCATAAGGTCAGAATAACACAGAATAAAATATTAGTAAATTATGGATGTGCATGTGCATATAGTTGATTACTTGTAATGTTGAAGTTTTTCAGTGTTATGTATTATCAATGTAAAAATATTTGTGTATCCCTTCTGATGATCAAAATGTAGAATATGGCCTGTGGTTTAATGCATTCTGAAAAGCAGTATTTTCTCAGCTGTATTACCACAAACAGTATACCAGTCTGCTCCATTTTCACATCCTAAGTTTTTTGGTTTTTTCCCTTCCTCCTTTCTGTAGAAGTAGTTTGATGACAGATTCTAATTTGTGCCAAGAAGCTATAAGTTCTAAAAAGATTTCAGTAACAACTAGTCAACCTTCTCTTTATTTCAGCTGTTCTAATGCAGATTTATTTGTGAATCCTCATTTCTGACTGTCGGTTAGCTCCTTTGTCATGAATATTTTCTAAGAATCTTTTTTAATAAGACAACTGAATCTGAATCAGCTGGTCTAAATTTATTATTTTGTAGATTGCTTTTCTCTGAAATTTTAATTTTGTTCCTTGGTTATTCTCATTTTGCTGGAGTAATAATGCAAATGTAACTGGCAATACAGAAGAAGGAAAAAGGTTTGTTGATAGGAAGATATTTAACTTGCATTTGAATTATGCAGGCAAGAAACAAATGAAAATGAAAATCCAATTCTGTGATTTATTTTGTAAAATATGCTTCTTGAATTCTGGCTCATTAGTTACAGCTAAAACAAATTTTGCCATCATACATTCTTTCCAGAGAAAAGCAGACTAATTGACATGTATAGGCCTTTCTCAGAATAATTAGCCCTGGATCCTTGAGTTTGAAGGGACTACTACTCATACACAAAGTTAAGCATGTTCCTAAATTTTCAGGATTAGTTCTTAACTTGGTAAATATTTTCATCTTCAAACTGAAATTTCCCATGTTTGTTTTGCAGTCTGAGAGCAATTTTAAAAAATAAAAGAAAATTTGACCAAAATCATACCTCCATTTTAATGTATGAAGAGAACTGAAAAATCCTTTTGATGTTTTTTAAGGCACAGTTGTAGCACATGAGCTGTTTGGGGTCAACACTATGCAAGTTTGTTATGAATGTTGTTGCTAGGTTACACATATGTCATTTTGTGGTCTATTTAAAATCTATTTTGATTTGGCCAAATTATATGCATTTTTAAAAATTGTATTCCCTTTGGGGGCACTGTTTTTCTAAATGCTTTTTATACAACCTGGCAATGGTTTATTGGCTCAGAATGCATACAGATGTAAGTTGAATGGAAATTCTTGTTCAAAATATTATTTCTCAAACTTCTTTTGGCTTTGTGTGTCAATATGTGTTGAACATGATCTGAGAATATCTGTATGCAGTGAGGCAGAACTTTGAATATTTTGTGTGAAGATGTATATAATACATGACTTTAACTGCCTCTTTTATGTGTATGCATTATGAAATAGTCTTTAATAGCATGTTAATATGCTATTTTTTCTACAAGATGCTACCTGTTTCAGTGCAGGACTCCAATGAGGTGTTGGTCCACAGTGAATGGAGACAGTTTCCTCATTCTCTGCACACCATTCAGTCCCTGCACTGAACAAGGAAGAGCTCCTATGGGAAAATGTCATTTTGTAATTAAAGACTGAATCATAACATATATGCACTTCAGCGCCTCCTGAATTTTGAGTGTTTTACTGTGCAATGCTAATTTTCCTTAATTATTTTGCATTATAAAAGTGACTAGAATAAAGTTCATTTACCAATTTAAAACTTCAGAGTCATTAATCCAATTGCCTTCACATTTAATATGAGGACTCTTCCTCTTTGAATTCTAGCCATGTGCAAAGTTTGAAGTTGAATGCCAAAAAGATATTCAGAGCCACAGAGAAATGTGTGTATAGTCATGTATATGTGTATAATTAATTAACTTTTGTTTCTCAACCTTGCATACTCAAAGAGTTTAACCGATTTTCTTACAACTTTGCAAAAGAAAAATTGTGCAGACACAAAGCATAAAAAGTTGAGTGAATAAAAATGTGGTTTAGAATGTAAATACCCTAACAATTGTTAGCGTGGGTTGTACTAGTTATCTGAATGTAATGCTTTGCTATACCTCTGTTACATTTGCAGTTCCCTAGACACATAGGGAGTGAAAATTCTAGGGGATTTGTTGTCACTTTTTTCCATATCATGGCCTCTCTTCCATCTAGTCTAAGGGCTTGTCTATACTACCCGGGCAGCGATCAATCCAGCGGGCGTCAATTTATTGTGTCTAGTATAGACACGATAAATCAACCGCTGAGTGCTCTCCCGTCGACTCCAGTACTCCACCAGAATGAGGAGTGCAAGCGGAGTCAACAGGAGAGCGTCAGCTGTCGACTTACCGCAGTGAAGACACCATGGTAAGTAGATCTAAGTACATCAACTTTAGCTACACTATTCACATAGCTGAAGTTGTGTATCTTAGATCAACCCTGCTCGGTAGTGTAGACAAGCCTTAAACCTCCTTCACTGACCATTTGCTAACATAGGAATAGTAGGTCCTGACTGATACCTGTTCACAACCCTCTGGGAGTCTGACCTCCAGGATGAGGACCCATGTCCCAAGGCATCATTTCTGTTACTTAAATGTACATACTGAGCCACCAGATCATGTTCAACTAGTTCTGTATGTAAAATGCAGTAAACATTTATAGGAAAAAATATTGTATTCAATATTTCATTGCAAAAGTAAAATAAAAACTGGGACTCCAATCCCCATTTGTGTTGCTTGTGAGATTCACTTTTCCTCAGTCCCATCATTGCCCCCACTCCTTCACGTGATGTGAACTTGATGATAGTTAGCATTTAATGATAGTTCTTCAACTGCAAATTATGAAAAAGACAAAGTGTGCTAAGTATAAAAATAAAAATTGTCAAGCAGAGACCCAGATTTTGACCTATGTTAAAAACCTGGGGATTCTAAATCGGTATGCTTTAATATGCATATTGGCTTGCTAAAAAAGCAATAAATTGCTCTCTGCTACTATTCATGTAGTACAATGGGGCACAATCAAAGGAACTGTTTAATGCCTGTGCAATATTGGGCTCCTATTTCCCCTTAAGCAAAGTTGATATTGGTTTCAGTATTTGCCAATTTTAAAGCCCTTATACAAAGAAGCTATAACAGTGGAACATGTGTAAATTTATTAGATGGATTATTGCCCTCTGTATAGGGACAGTTGTTGGGAGGGTTTGGCAAAAGATCATTCTGTTTGGCAGGATGTTGTTTGCCTCATAATCTCATGGTAAATTAATCTATTACTCTGCTATGGGAGAATTAGGGGAGGAAAATCTAGATACCATTTATGTAGGACCTACAACTTCTTCAATGCAGAGCCAAGCATCAAGAGACAGTATATTAACAAGTCTTGTTCTCTGTGTCCTGCTGACGTCTGTAATGTTTGGTATATAGTAAAGCAATAAACCAGTCAGAGCCACAAATGGCTTGTACTTCTATAATGTTTATCAAGTGTAAAAAGACATGTCCTTCAGGGAACTAAATTGTACTGCCAGACATCTGAAATATATACATAGAGTAAAAACTAAAACTTAAGGGAGAGTAGGGGGAATATTTTAGCACATACGTTTTGTTAGAGAATGATAGTGCATTTGCAGCTTTAGTAGTTCTAGTTACTTAGGAGATAAATAAGATTTATTGTGTTAATGCTCTTTAAATGAAATTCTAAGCAAAAATGAAATAACATAAAGGAGAGAGTCTCCCTTCTCAGAGAAATATCCATTTTGTTTTGGCACCTGTATAAAAAGCTATATGTGCAATTGGGGAGACAGCAATTGTGGTTTTGTTTTCATGGATGCCTTTAGATTTTCTTCCTTCTGTGGTTCACAGTAGTGATGTTATGTATACTGCTGCTAAGTTTATTCTGCTGAGAGGAAAATGCTGTGTTTGCTGCTGTTTTCATCTTTGGCTGGGTACTTTTGCAGCAGACCTCAACAGCTTGACATCAATGTACTTTATTTTTTAAAAAAAAGTATCTGCAATAATTACTAGTTTCTTTATTTGTGCTATGTGAAAACTGTATTGCAATATTGGCTATGAAAGATGCCTATAGTACCAGAATTAGTTGTACTGCTTAGGTTTCAGACGTGCTAAGTGAAATATTGTTGGTGGGGGTAGCCACATTTCCAAATGACTGTCTGCAGAGCTTCAAATCCATTTTACTTCAAAATATTTTAGGATGGGATATAATAGCCCATTGTATAGTGTAAAATTTTGTGAAGTAAAGAACCACATGCTCCTTTTAACTAGAAAATACTTTTAACCAATCTGTGTAGCGTGTTAGAATCATATTGCATGCCTCTGATCTTGTTAGTTGCCTAACCCGAACTTCAATTGCTGTGTCATTTATCAGCTTTCATATTCCAGGGAGATCTGTGTTTATTTGGGGAGATTCCTTGTGGCTTTAGGGTAGATAAGTATACAACAAGCTTCAATCATGAAGGCCCCCTGGCCATACACATAAACTGGGAGGGTTATTATTTTAGGATGATTTCATATAAAATGTCCCTTGTCCTCCAGTAGAGCAAGCCCTTTTAGTAAAGATTTGTGATACAATGTATTTTTAAACATCATCTTTCTTCAAATGTGACAATTATACCGAATTTATGAAGATCATTGCTATTGAACTTAAGTCTCCCAGTAAGATGAAATGATAGAGTAACGGAAAGAAATTCTTACACACACGCACGCATGCACGCACACAAAGATTCTCTGTGGGTTTTCTCTCCCTATGGAACTTCCTGATGTTCAAACACTATGGCATGTATAATTCGATTGTAACTGTTTCTGAATACTGCTTTCTCCTCTTGGCAGCATGGGGTAACCTTGGAAATGTTCTCAAGAGCCAGAGCAAGATTTCTGAAGCTGAAAGCGCCTATAGAAATGCCTTGTACTACCGCAGCAACATGGCTGATATGCTTTATAATTTGTAAGTATGCATGGCTTTTCCTGGGTTGGTTCATCTGTGAAACCTGCTGTGAATGGGGCTATTGATTGAGTTGTTGGAATTGGAGATGATGTTAGCTGTTGCTTTTTTGTAATCCTTTTAATTAATCTTGCTCCTTAAACTATGGGTGGAGAGGGCCACTTTTTGATTTCATCCATATTCTCAGATATCCAGGTATTGGTGCTTCTATTTAAAGGGAGCAAGTATAGAAACTGTAGATCCATGTAGTCTAAACTCATGGCTCTGGTCTGAAGAAAAATATACAAATCTGTGCTCACTGGAAATCCACTGAGCAAAGTTCTGATATTCAAGTCAGTAATGTCAGCAGCATATCCAAATTTCTGATCTCCACTAAAATATAAACACACTGATCCACACTTGTGGGCAGGGGCGGCTCTATGTATTTTGCCGCCCCAAGCACAGCAGTCAAGTGGCTTTTGGCGGCATGCCTGCGGGAGGTCCGCCAGTCCCGCGGCTTCAGTGTACCTGCCGCCAAATTGCCGCCGAAGCCGCGGGACTGGCAGACCTCCCGCAGCATGCCGCCGAAGGCTCCCTGACTGCCGCCCCCACAGCGACCGGCAGGCCGCCCCCCGCGGCTTGCCGCCCCAGGCACGCGCTTGGTGCGCTGGTGCCTGGAGTCGCCCCTGCTCATGGGGTCTTTTTTTGTTTGTTTGGGTTTTCATTTTTCTTTTTTTTTTAAATATTGCTATGAGGTCATGTAGCGATGCGGGATTCACTCCTGCAGTGCCTCCTGTTGGTCATCTCAGGAATTAGCTTGTTTCCAGCCTTGGAGCGCTCTCTGCAGGCCGGTGTCCCGCTGCTGCTTGGCCCCCGTGTCCCTCCCGGACCCAGTGCCCTGTTGTCTGGGGTGCTGCCCCCTGGCAGGAACCCCTTTCTCGCAGGGCCTCTCCAATCTGGGGAACCCCCAACCCTCTAATCCCCACCTTGCCTCCGTCATGGGCTACTGCCAGTCACCATCTAGCCCTTGCTCACTGGGGCAGACTGCAGTGTAAAAGCCACTCATCATAGGCAAGGTTGGGTTTGGACCTGCTGCCTCTGCCTGCCCGTGGGCTGCCCTCTGCAACCCCCAGTACCCGTTGGCCTTCGGCTAGGCCACAGCCTCGGGCTTTCCAGACTGGAGCTTCCCCAGCTCCTTTGCCTTTCCCCAGCCCTGCTCCGCTCAGGTCCCAGCAGCTAGGTCCATCTCCCTCTACAGTTAGAAAGAGACTTCTCCTGGGCCTCTGGCTCACAGACTTTTATAGGCACCAGCTGGGCCTGATTGGGGCATAGCCCAGCTGTGGCTACTTCCCCAATCAGCCTAGCATTTCCCTGCCACTCCATGGCTGTTTTAAGCCCTTCAGGACAGGAGTAGGGTAACCATCCCGCTACAGGTCAAGATCTGGACATTGTCTAGTATAAACCAACGATATCTGGTCAGAGTCTGAGGAGTCTGCTATGTCAAAGTAGCTGAGTATTTTTTTGTCCTTACATGATTGATATGGATAGCAGCACATACATGCAGAAAGGTCCCTGATTCCAATTTGTATGTGTTGGTACATGTGTGGGAGAATAAATAAAATGAAAAGTTGAATGACAGCAATATGGCAGAGAGGTTATTTCTGACTCATTAATCCTTTTAGATAATAAACAGCCTCACCATAGTACACGCTTATTAGGTAACATCTTGAGCAACTGAAGTGTGATCATACTATGTAACGTGACACTGAAAATATGGCATTGTGGAGGTTCTGTGTTTGAGTCTCATGTACTTCCAGCTAAAATTTGCTTAGTACACAAGCTTATTTATTTTCTTTAAAAACTGCCAATGTATCCTGCTATCTCAAAGTCAAGCTGAATATTGTCTTGTGTGTCATCACCTACAATACTGAAGGTCAGTTATCCAGTTTCACTGTGTGTGAGGTAGATCGGAATCCAGCTAATGCCATTGACTACATAGCATGAACAGGAGTGAAAAAATAATAATAACTTGTGTGATAGTCCCAGGCCAGTTGGCTACAGCAGAATAGCAGAAGGCAGATATACTCGCCACTGGATTAACAGTTTTCTGTTCCCTGACTGACCAGAGCAGGGGCTGCTCCAGGCTAATGAGAACACCTGACTCCAATTAACCTGCAGAGTCAGGTGAGGCCATTAAGCTAATGTGACCACATGACTCTAATTAAGGCCCCGCTGATACTATAAAAAGGGCTCACTCCAGTCAAGCAGAGGAGAGCCAGGGAGCCAGAGGAGAGGAAGTGCGGCTGAAGGGCTGGTTAATGAAGACACCCTCAAGTTATTGATAAGGGAGCCCTAAGGTGAGGGTGAAGAAGGGAGAAGCAGGAGAGCTGTGGGGAAGTGACCCAGGTAAATGTAGCAACTCTGGCAGTGAAAGGTTGGCTGCCAACAGCTGCTACCAATAGGGTCCCTGGGCCGGAACCCGGAGTAGAGGGCGGGCCTGGGTTCCCCCCAACCCACCACTACAGGAACACTTCCTGGGAGAGGAAGTCAGTCCCCTGTCAGGACAGGAGGCTAAACTGTTCTAAAACAAGCCCCTAGGGACAACAGAGACTGTGGGAGTTCTCTCACCAACCTCCTTGCTGGCCTATGAGGAAAAGGGCTCAGTAGACTGTAACCCTGGCCCTAGAGAGAGAAGGGCTACGTGGAGAGTCACAGTGAGCCACTGACGCTAGCATATACCGCCTAGAAGCGCAGGACCCACGGGGGCAAGGACAGAGCTCTACCACACTTGTTTAAATCAGAAAAATAGGTAGGTGAGAACAAGAATACACACAAGAAGCAAATCTGAATAAGGAGTTCCTTTTTGTACAAAAGCATTGTTCTGACTATAACTGTACTTTAAAAAAAAAACATTTACAAAGCTCAGTAATCTCATTCCCACAAAATTCTAGTCCATTGATTCACTAAAAGTAAACTTGCCAATTGCCAGGATAAATACAATGGAAATTTAGCTCCACTTTTTCAAAATAGGTTAGTGCGGTCCTGGTATTGCTATAATTTATGTACCAAAATTAAGCATGATTTTCTTCTAACTGTAGGCTGTTCATGTAATGTGGGTGGAGTTAAGGTTGCACAAGAGTTCTCAAAGGGTCATTTTCAGATGCTTCTAACTTTGTCCAGTATATGCCTTTTTGGCTGAAGCTTAGCATATTTGTTCTCAGCAAAAACAAGATTATTATTATTATTTTTTTTTTGGTGTGGATACAGGGAAAGAGTTTGAGCAAATATAGTTCACTCATTTTTAAGAAGAAGCAAATGGAAGAAAATATACCAGCCTTTCTTTTCACTTTTTAAGAAATAGCTCCTGCAGCTGACCAGGAGAAATTTGGCAAGGATGATGGTCCCTAACTTGCAGACATATCTTTTGGTGGTTGGGTGAAAACTGGTTTTGCTTTGATTGAATTATGATTTTTACAACCATATTTGTTCATGTGTACTGTTTTTCCTATTCAATCGACACTCTTCCAGCACAACATTGGTAGTGAACTACATGCATATGTAAGTTGAATAGAGATTTCCAGTGAGTAGATAGTTTCTTGGTATTCCATTGGATTGACGTGTGTAAGAAAGTAAACTGAAATTTCAGTTTTAATACATAGGACTATGCAAGTAGAAGAAGGAAAAGCTCATCTGGAGCACAGCCTTCTTTCATACAATGCCTATATGTGCAAGTGCAAGGCCACTAAGGCCAAAAAGTGAGGATTCTACCGCTGGTTAGCATATAATTACACACAAAGGAATCCCTTTTTGTCTGTATTTTCTTTTAAAAAGAAAACAAATAAAACCTATGCAATTCCATACAAAAATAACTTTTCATTAAAGTTAAAGACTGCAGAGGGAAGCATTAAAGTGGAATATAAAGCATGAACATTGCTGGACAAAGCAGGGGGTTGGACTAGATGACCTCTTGAGGTCCCTTCCAACTCTGATATTCTATGATTCTATGATTCTATGAATTCTTTCCCCTTTTGTGTGTGTGTTATGGTAGTCTTTGGTCACATAGTCTAATTTGTTAGACATCCACTTCATTCAGTGTGCAAGTTGGACCATGAATGAGGCACGAGTTCACAAACTGAACAATGAAGTTAAGCATAAATACTGAACAGCAGCCTCATTCCCTGAGTACATTCTGGTCATGAAATTAGTCAGGAACTTTATAGGGGAAATACTCTGTAGTCCTGTAATTGAAGGCTTTTGAGTACTTCCCCTTACAATAATAACGTTCTTTTAATGTAGCTTTTGATAGAGTTAAACTACAACCTGGCCATTACAGATTTCCAATGGATTATGAATGGAGGGAGTAGATTCAATACATTAAGTAAAACACCTTAACAGTGTGTCTGTATTTAAAATAATTTCATTTAAAAACATATTGCATAACCTGGCCATTATCTTTTTACAGGTTAAAACTGAAGGAATTTAGAAAAACGGCTTTCTAATAAAATACTATATTCTTGAGGCATAAAAGATAAAAATTTGCAGCTTCTGAAACTGTTATAATATTGCCATAGGCAGTAGCACTTTTGCAATCCACTGGGCAGAAGGGAAAGAAACCTCAAATTTCTAAAGCCTGTAACATTTCAGTATTACTTACACAAATTTACAAAACAGTAAAAAAGCGGAAACACATTTTATTAGATGAATATTATAGGCTGTGTCTTGGTAAATACCACTGCATGAGGCATCATACTTAAGAGAAATTTGTTCCTCACTAATTTAGAGTTTATAGTAATTATATCATCCTTATTCAAAGCCTTGCCTAATTCTGAGCGTGTCATTTGCTCTATGGAGTCTGCAATTGATTGAACAGCATAGTTATATAACCCTTGAATAATTTCAAAACTGTTAATGAACAGCTGACTACTTACTTTGAACATATAACAAGATATTCTTTTTTTATTACTACTTTTATGGAATTATATGGGAGTGAGCATGGAGCAAGGTGGGGAAATTAGTATCTGCTACCAGTCACATGTTGCAGAGCCCCAATTATTTCAATAAGTGAATAGAGCTTGCCAAATTTCAGTTTATTGGTTGGATATCTTCACTGTCCTACCCACCACTATATGATCCTTCATATTACTAGGAATACATTAGGTTGTGAGCACTCAAGTTTTACACCTGTAACCCTCCTCTCTTCCTTGGGTTACTGGGGAGCAGGCAACACTCACCTGTGTACCTGGGCGCCTGATGTTGTCAACATTAAAGGAGATTCTGAATATCCCACTGGCGATGATGGATAAGTGGGAATCCTCTATCCACCCCTCTGCTGCAGTCCCTTTACTCCTAAAGGAAGTTAAAATTGGCGATGTCTGCACCTGGCTGGCCCCTGTACACACTCAGTGGTGTGCCTTGGGAACCTCCAGGAATAAACCCCTTCAAATAGTAGTAATAATAACTTGTGGTATGGGTCTAACTGAAATACCAATTATAAGTAATATACATCCAATATACTAAAATTAGAGCTAACACACCTTTACTTAACAATTTAAGAAACAGTATAACAGACTAAGATTAAATGTCACTACTAATTTAAATCCACAGGGGCAGTTGAATAAAATCAATTAACAAATATAGTATACAATGATAAATGAAACTTCTGTAACTGGCATTTACGCTGCTACAATTCACCCCACCCTGCAGTAAACACTCCTTTGGATTTCAGAGTCCTAGAGGCTTGTGTGGTTGTGCTTGACGATCTGAAGCAGCAGACAGCACTCTGTTGGGTCCTGTGTATCAGTCCAGCCAAGGCAACAAGCTGCACAACCCTTCTGAAATTGGAGCTGGCGCCACCAAATGTCAGCTGCTCTGGGTCCTGGGTGGATGGGAAGATCACTCTGCCTCTCCTCAGACTCAGACTCTCTGCTGTGCCCCTTCCCTTGCGAGACCTTTCCCAAACAAGAGTGGGGGATACTCTCAGTTCCTTCACTGCAGGCCCACCTCAGTCAGCTCTAGGCACAGCAACAGTCTCCACCCTGGCTCCAGTGAAGCCACCAACAGCCTCTGAGGCTCCCTGCTCGATCAAAGCCTCTGCAGGCTCTCAGCAGCAGCTTCTGGCTTCCTAGAAGCAGCTCCTGGTATGGGCAGAGCTCCACAGCAGCAATCTGTCCTTTTCCCAAAAATGGAGTCCACTGCCTGCTCTCCCTGCATGAGGAAGTCTCTCCCCCTTTCCCCAAGGCATCATGGGAGTTGTAGTCCTCTAAGGCTAGATTGCAGCACACAAGCTTTTCCCTTGGAACACTCCCAAAAAAGTTCAAAGGCCCCTCTAGTAAAGGGTGCTTACACAGCCATAGTGAAGCAAATGTTGTTAGGGAGGGTTTTTATAAGAAAAATATATGTGAAAAATTCATAGGGTCAAATCCTAACCCCACTGAAGTAAATGGGAGTGTTGCCAGAGACTTCAATGGGACCAGGATTTCATCCATTTTGGCATTAATAGAGAATATATTACAATATAATACTTAATGAGGAGTGTTACCTTTCTAAAACACAAACCAAATACTCATCCTGAGAGAACCTCATATTTAAATTTTTCAATAAATCTTAGAGATAAATTCTCTACTGACTTGCATGCTGTATGCAGCCACATTGATTTCAGCTGGATTACTTGGGGTATAAATCAGCACAGAATTTAGCCCTTTTTTATAAACCAAGAATTTGTGATTTATTTTAACATTGGAATTATCAAGATAGCACTACGGGAAAAAATACTATTGTTTCTTCTCCCAAACTGTATAATATTCAGTAGAGCTAAGAGAAGAAACTCATTCTTTCTGGCTTTCCAGTCTTAGTTTTATTAATACAGTTTAAACCTCATGGTTTTTTCTGTTTGACTTTGCTACTCATTACTGACCAAAGCAGAATTGCATTACAGTCTACAAGACAGTTTTGTCTATGTAATTTCATTTGTGTCAGGGTTGAGTCATGGTTAGGGTACTCTGTAGGCATTTGTACTAGTAATTAGATATCAGCTTGAATATTTCAGCAGGTTTTCAATATATTCAGAAACTCTGACTTCTAAAACCTCTGTAAAATAGAAGTAGGTAATGAGTATTTAAATGCTGAGCCTTTTCAGTGAAGTTTATACCAATTAAACAGAAACATAACGTAAAGTACCATAGGTGAAATCCTGGCCCCATTAGATTCAATGATAAAACTCCCATTGACTTCAGTGGAGACATGTCTTAAAAGATCGAGGAGAACAATTTATTATACAAACAGTAGTCTGTTTTGTGTATTTTCTAGGTATCATTCTAAAAACTGAATTCCATAGGTTTTTAATTTCTGCTAATATTTGCTATTGTTATTCCTCTGTACCCCAACATCTTTTGGTTTTCAAATTTCTAAATTTTCTATTGGGAAATAAGACTACTGTACCCGAGTAAGTGAAATTTTAGTTTCTAAACTAGATGAACAAACATATCAAACAGGTTATTGAGAGAAAGCAGAACCCCGATAAGGAATGGAAGAAGGGATGGATCAGCAAGAAAAAGCTACCTCTTTGAGGTCAGAAAGTGTAGGGAAAAAGTGAGAACTTCCAAGCAGAGTTGGACCTTACAAAGGAAATTAAAACCAATAGTAAAAGGTTCTTTAGCCATATAAATAAATAGACAAGTAAAGAAGAAGTGGGGCAGGTAAAGTCTGAGGATGGAGTAGAGATTGAAGATAATCTAGGCATGTCCCAACAACCATACAAACACTTTGCCTTATCTTTTAATAAGGATAATGAGAAGCTTGCGGGGCAGTGGCAGGATGGCTAATGGGAACAAGGATCTGGAAGTAGAAATGTCCACATCCAAGGAAAGGCAGCCAAACTAAAACAGCTCAATGGAACCAAATTGGGGGGGGGGGGGCTGGATATTCTCCATCCAAGAATATTAAAGGAACCAGCGCATGAAATTGCAAGCCCAATAGCAAGGATTTTTAATTAATCTAAAAACGTGGGGTTTGTATCCTATGACTGGAGAATTGCAACAATGGTACTAGTATTTAAGAAGGGCGGGGGGGAAGAGATCAGGAAACGACAAGCCTGTTCGTTTGACCTCAGTTGTATGCAGGTCTTAGAACAAATTTTGAAAGAGAGAGTGGTTAAGGACGTAGAAGTAAATGGTAATTGGAATAAAATACAACGTGGTTTTCCGAAAGATAGATCATGCCAGACCAAATTGATCTCTTTCTTGAAGAAGAAAACTGATTTTCTAGACAAAGGAAATGCAGTAGAGCTAATCTATGTGGATTTCAGAAAAGCATTTGGTACAGCTCCACATGAAAAATTTTCAGTTAAATTGGAGAAGATGGGGATTAATACGATAATCAAAAGATGAGCAAGGAACTGGTTAAAGGGGAGACTGCAGTGGGTAATACTGAAAGGTGAACTGTCAGACTGGAGGGAGGTTACTAGTGGAGTTCCTCAGGGATCAGTCTTGGGACCAATCTAATTTAACAGTCTCATTAGTGACCTTGGCACAAAAAGTGAGAGTGCGCTAATAAAATTTGTGGATGACACAAAGTTGGGAGGTATTGCCAATACAGAGGAGGACCAGAATATCTTACAAGAAGATGTGGATGACCTTGAAAACTGGAGTAATAGAAAAGGGTTAAAATTTATTAGTGAATTTGGGGACTAACAAGAATTTTTGCTATAATCTGGGGACGTATCAGTTGGAGACGACAGAGGAGGAGAAAGACCTGGGTGTATTGTCGATCACAAGACAGCTATGAGCCGCCACCGTGATGCGGCCGTGAAAAGGCCTAATGCAATTCTAGGATGCATTAGGCAAGGTATTTCCAGGAGAGATAGCAAAGTGTTATTACCATTCTACAAGGCATTAGTGAGACTCCATTCAGAATACTGTGTGCAATTCTGGTTTCACACATTTAAGAAAGACCAATTCAAACTGGAAGAAGTGCAGAGAAGGCCTACTAGGATGGTCAGAGGAATGGAGAACCTACCTTATGAGAAAAGGGCATATTTAGTCTATCAAAATGAAGGCTATGGGGAGATAGTTGCTCTCTATAAATTAATTAGAGGGATAAACACCAGGGAGGGAGAGGATTTAAGGACCAATGTTGGTACAAGAACAGATGGCTATAAACTGACCATCAACAAGTTTAGGCTTGAAATTAGATGAAGGTTTCTAACCCTTAGAGGATTGAAGTTCTGGAACAGCCTTCCAAGGGGAATAGTAGGGGCAAAAAATCTAACTGGTTTTAAGATTGAGGTTGATAAATTTATGAAGGTAATAGTATGATGAGTTTTCCTACAATGGCATATGGCCAATCTGCCACTGCTATTAGCAGATATATCCAATGACCAGAGATGGGACACTAGATGGGGAGGGCTCTGAGTTTCTACAGAGAATTCTTTCCCCGGTGTCTGTGTGACGGGTTGGATCACAGAAACCCCCTTGGGAGCTGCCACCCGATGTGCAAAGACTACCCCTGCTCCGGTTTTCCCTGCCAGCTCAGGACTCCAGCACCCTGTCTTGCTGAGCCAGACACTCCCGTCTGGCTCCAACACAGACCCAGGGTCTGAATCACTTGTCCCAAAGCTGCAAGTTTACCTGAATAGTGTGCTTGTCTTTAGCACTCAGATGCCCAACTCCCAATGGGGTCTAAACCCAGACAAATCCGTTTTACCCTGCATAAAGCTTATGCAAGGCAAACTCATAAATTGTTCGCCCTCTATAACACTGATAGAGAGATATGCACAGTTGTTTGCTCCCCCAGCTATTAATACATACTCTGAGTAAATTACTAAATAAAAAGTGATTTTATTAAATACAGACAGTAGGATTTAAGTGGTTCAAAGTAGTAACAGACAGAACAAAGTAAGTCACCAAGCAAAATAAAATAAAATGCGCGAATCTATGCCTAATCAAACTGAATACAGATAATTTCCTCACCAGTTCCAGAGTGCTCCCTTTTACAGGCTAATCTCCTTTTAGCCTGGGTCCAGCAATCACTCACACCCCCTGTAGTTACTGTCCTTTGTTTCAGTCTCCTTCAAGTATCCTGGGGGGGTGGGGGTGGGGTGGAGAGGCTCCTTCTTTAGCCAGCTGAAGACAAAATGGAGGGGTCTCCCACAGGTTTAAGTAGACTCTCTCTTGTGGGTGGAGACCTCCCTCCTCTGCAAAGCCCAGCTCCAAGATGGAGTTTTGGAGTCACCTGGGCAAGTCACATGCCCCTGCATGACTCAGTCTTTGCATTGTCCACATGGCATCTTGCATGTCTCCAGGAAGACTTCTCATGTGGATTGGAGCATTCCAAGATGCATTGTTCCCTAAGTGTCTCCTGATCAGGTACTTAACCTGGCAAATTCCTTCCTAAAGAAGCTGACCAAATGCCTCACAAAGCTTACTTAGAAATCAGGCAAGCATACAGCCCATATTCTTAAGCTCGAGTAGAAAATGATATATACGTACAAATAGGATGAATAGATATAGTAGATCACAACCCTTACGGAGATATGTTACATGGCACAGGCAGCACAAAACATATTCCAGTTATGTCATACATACATTTATAAGCACCCCCTCCCCATAAAGCCTTATGGGGTACACTGTCACAGTCTGGCTACTGGATCTTGCTGACATGCTCAGAGTCTAACAGATCACCATATTTGGGATCAGGAAAGAATTTTCCCCCAGGTCAGATTGACAGAGACCTTGGAATTTTTTTGCCTGCCTCTGCAGCATGGTGCACAGGTCACTTGCTGGTTTAATTTGAAGTCTTTAAATCAGGGGTAGGCAACTTATGGCACGCGTGCCGAAGGTGGCACACAAGCTGATTTTCAGTGGCACTCACATGGTCCGCATCCTGGCCACCGGTCCAGGGGGCTCTGCATTTTAATTTAATTTTAAATCAAGCTTCTTAAACATTTTAAAAACCTTATTTACTTTACATACAACAATAGTTTAGTTATATATTATAGACTTATAGAAAGAGACCTTCTAAAAACATTTAAATGTATTACTGGCACGTGAAACCTTAAATTAGAGTGAATAAATGAAGACTCAGCACACCACTTCTGAAAGGTTGCCGACCCCTGCTTTAAATCATGATTTGAGGACGTCAGTAACTCAGCCAAAGACTATGGGCCTACTACAGGAGTGGATGGGTGAGGTTCTGTGGCCTGCGATGTACAGGAGGTCAGACTAGATGATCACAACAGTCCCTTCTGGCCCATCTAAAGTGTATGAGTCTGTGTGTTAACTTAGTGAAATATTCTAGGATTATCCACTTGCTGTATTTTTTTTAAAAAGACTGTCTTAAAATACTGCTGTGGGAGTCCTCTATGCTGAACTTTAACAACTGAAAAGCACTGAAAGCTACCTAACCTACTAATCAATGCTGAACTGTGTTTGAACCTGTACTGTATAGAGTTGGCACACTCACTGCGTATCCTCATGGAAACTAGATTCAGGGCTGTTTTTTCCTCTAGATAACACAAGTTCTCATGATTCAGGATGTGGGATAATAAGTTTAAATGTAGAAAAGGCTGTCACACTGACAGGTTCCTCTTTTCAAAAAAAAAAAATCAGATTTTTTTCAACACTGAGTGCAAACCTGTTAATAACCTATTTGGAATGGAACAGTGCTTTGCCTGCCAGCTCTTCATGTGTAGAAAACCACAATTTAAATGTGTCTCTTAAAGTAATCACAGAAGTTGTCTATATAAAGTCTCATTGCATTAAGACATTAGCTCTCACTTCTATGGAAGAACAACACTGTATTGCTGCAATATATAATTCTGTTCCAGCGGCCTTTCATGAGACCTATATGTTTTTCTCTTCTGTATGGGACAGTAATTTTCACAAGTAACACTGAGAACCAGAACATATTTAATGACCTAACCATTCAGCTACACGTTTCAGTCTTTGAAATGAAAGCTTCTGTTTAACAGTACCCGCCCTGGAGCTTTAGCCACAGTCTATTTAAACTTAATTTACCAAATGCCTCCCTCAGTGTGGGTCCTATCCAGCACACAAGTTATGTGGCCTGCTGGGGCACACAAACTGCTCACATATCCGCTCTCTTTATTCAGGGGAAGGTCGGCCCAATGCACAAAGACCAAAAATCAATATGACCATCCACAGCATCAGGAGGAGTAAAAAAGGGCAAAAAGAGTAAAAAGCTTTGGCTTCAGCAGGGTGGGGGCCCACTCCTTAGTTTCCACCCCGGGCCCCAGCAAGTCTAATGCCAGCCCTGTCTGCCCCCTTTTTGTCCACTTATCCGCACTCTCCAAGCGAACATCAGATAAGTAGCATTTGCTCTACGTGGCTGAAGTCACAATGTGGAGGGGAGAAAGGAGTGGGATCTGTGAAAATCTAACTCTCTGAGTAGTCCAGTTTGAAATCAATGGGACGACATATAAACAATGGAGATACAATGGAACAAGAGTAAAGGTGGCAGAATCAGGCTGCACCAAATAAGTGTCTATTAACAAGCAAAGAGGCTCCAAATCAGTGTCTTAGAATAGCAATCAGTATACAAGAGAGATCAAGCTCATTTGATAATGTATCAAGATACTGTTAGACTGAAAAGCGTAATGAGTATTCGACAAACATATGTATTTATCTCACTCACAGATGGTCTGCCTTTATTTTGTACTTGATCAGATTCTGCCCCCTAGGATCATAATGAGGAGTAGCTTGCTTCTTGAATAGTCCCACTGACTTTAATGGAATTACTCAAGGATAAACTACTATGCAACTTGAGTAAAGTGGCAGAATGTTGACATGCTGTTTTGCATTTTAAATTATTTTCTAATGCTGAAAAAAAGAGTGATGTACCATTTAATAATGTTAACGACTTCAGGTTAAAACAAAACAAAAATTAAAAGCAAACAATACAATGCAAAACAAACAAAGGCTTCTAACATTATGAATTTTATACTGCTAGGTCAAGAAATGTAGGGGAAGTTTTCTGTTAAGGTTGACAGCTGAAAGATCCATGTACGATATCATTTTGTGTGTATGTGTGTGGAAATAGTCTGCTACACATGTGTACTTTGGTAAGCAGTCTAATACTGTGAACATGTTAATTAAGCGCTCCAGCATAGCTGTATTTAGTGTTGACGGTGCATCTCCATGCATGAATTATCACTTGAGGAGCAGGTACAGAATAAAGGAAAATTTAACTCCTAAATAACTATTCCAAGGGCGAAGTGACAAAATTGACTAATTATTCCGACAGTTCTAGTCAGATAGCCTCTCATTCTGACCAATTGATTAAAGATTCCCGCAAATATAAGCCTTGCTTAAAAAAAATTGCATTGTCCATGCAATTTAGACGATTAACTGAAGAAATCAAAAGTGAATCTGAAAGGGATGCATTGTCACAATACAGTCAAATAACTTTCATTTCCTTTTTTATTATCATTGGTTTGGTTTGGTTTTACTT
Organism: Chrysemys picta bellii; assembly: GCF_011386835.1. NCBI lineage: Eukaryota > Metazoa > Chordata > Testudines > Emydidae > Chrysemys > Chrysemys picta. The sequence continues at coordinate 75,798,931 of NC_088791.1, forward strand.
AACAGAGGTTGGAAATTAGTAAAAGGGCCAGAAGTCTTTTGTGTGTCTGTCTTACTGCATTCACTTGGAATGCTTGAACTTGTTCTACTTCATCCAGCAGATTTCAAGTACTTTAATTTCTATGCTCTCAAAGGCAGGTTTGCATTATGAAGAATGAAGTCTTTCTTTCCCTAGGGAAGTAAAAAGATGGATGCAAATCTAATGCCTGCAAATTATGCTGTTCTAGCACTGGCTCACAATCTGCTTGGTACTTTGTACTGCAGCTGCTATCTCCCCGTGCACCCTCTCCCACAAGGTTTTGATTGGTATACAAAAGCTTGATCCACTTGTATCCTGGCCGTCTGAGAAACTGCCTTTCTTTCTGTCATCTATCCCGGCTGCTGAGGGCATATTAGCTAGTGGTAGCGATGAATGAGCTGATGTGGAGTGTATTCTGGATATGGTCTTTCATTCAAAAACGTTCTTCCTCCCATTAGAAATTTACTGATTTAGAGCAAAGGTACTTCTCTTTCCTCATGCATTTGCTATAGAGGGTGCGGAGGAAGTGGTTGTGTGGGAGTACATTTAAGAAGGGAAATTAGTTGTTTGTAGGGGGAATGACCTCCCCCCCCCCCACCTCCCATTTCTAAAAGAAAAAGTTGGGAGTGGGAATGATGAGTGGAACTATCTCTGTATTTGTTAAACCTCACACATGAGCCCTGTACTCTTCAGAGGGCATATTTTTAAATATCTGCAATGAAATAAAGCATAATAAGTATCCAATCATGACATCAAGCTGACCCCCCCATCCCCCGCCAAGTCAAATCGGAATGGACAAAATCTCCTATATTTAATGGGTTTCCCCTCTGAAAATGGAGAAACAACCTCCTCCCCACAATAGAACAGTGTTTAAATAATTATAGGAACTGGCTATTTTCAAAGGAGTTTGAGTAGCCACTGTAAAAGGACTAATGGACTCAACTTCTACTCCCACTATTGCTGGTTTCTGACCTCTTCTCAGGCTAGGAACCAGGAGAGGGAGGTGGGTAACATCTTGTACTGAGGTCAGGGACAGGAAAGAAATGGCTCGATACCAATCTTCCACATGAGGCAAGTATACTTATTCTCTTGGTTTTAAAAACACTATAAGCCTCAAAGAGGGTGTGGTCTTTGATGGGTGCAGAGCGGAAGGATTGTAGCCTCAACCTCATGGATCTCAGTTTTTCCACATGATGGCTCTGCCTAGGCTCTGTACAGTGGTTTAGGTCTCTGTGACGGGGCACACACCGCACTAGCCCCAGCGACGTCAGACCATTAGCTCTGACAGAGGAAGTCCCTCCCCGTTCGTACTGGGCATGCTCCAGATGCTCACTGTGTATAAAAGGAGGGAACTCAGCTCAGTCGGGGCTGGCGGCCGCAGGGGAAGGACCTAACTGGGAAGCTCCTGCAGAGGACCAGCCGACGCCCTTGGAGCTGTTAGGAGCAGAGGCTCTTCTCTGCCGGCACGAACCCCTACGGCGGGAAGAACCGGAGGAGGCGACGGATCCGGAGACTCACAGAGAACCCTGGGATCCGTGGGAGACCCCAACTCCCCAGCTGTTAGGGAGCGACCCGGGGCAGGCGACGGAGTGGTACCTTGACCCCGGTAAGCCTCAGCGTGTTTCGGTAGGACCCCCACGCTGAGCCAGTAGTAGGGTCCTACGGCCCTGCAACCAGGGGCACTTATATGGACTTTGGCCATTAGGCCGCGCTGCCCTGCGACCAGGGTTGATCCTATGGACGCTGGCCACTAGGCCGTGCTGCCGTAAGGAGGGGCTTAAACCCTCACACGTGGTGGAGAATGCGGGCAATGATCCGGGCCTGCTGAAGGTCCGTGAGAACAGGGTTTAACCGTGGGAACCCCATTAAACCCCAAGATGGAGACGGAGAAGCTCCTAAAGTGGATGCTGGACCGGCATCAAGAGCAGGCGGCCCAACAGCAGCAGCAACAGGTGCAGTTGATGCAGCAGATGGCCAGCCAGCAGCAGCTGCTGATATCTCAGCATCAGGAGCATCAGCAGCAGCTCCTCCGGGACTTGGTGATCCAATAGCAGGCGCAACAAGAACGCCTGGTGCAGCAGATGGCCACGTTGCTACACCTGGCAGGAGCCATGGCCCCCATACCTGCCGGGGCCGGACCCAGGGAGAATGTAGGGGAGTTGCCGGTACGCCTCACTAAGATGGGGCCAGAGGATGACCCGGAGACATTCCTGGTGACCTTCGAACGGATGGTGACCGCCGCCAGGTGGCCCCCCAAGCACTGGGCCACTTTATTAGCTCCCTATTTGACAGGACAGGCCCAGGCCGCTTACCGTAGCCTCGACCTCCGGGACGTCCTAGAATACACCCGGGTGAAGGCGGCTGTATTGGACCACACCGGCATTAGTCCGGAGACCTATCGCCAGCGCCTCCGCAAAGAACAGTACCCTCCGGGGGCCCGGTCCCGGGCTGTGGCCCAACGGATACAGGACCATTGTTGGAGGTGGCTGAACCCGGAAGGCTTAACCGGACCCCAGGTAGCGGAGATGGTGGCGCTGGAGCAGTTTACCCAGATCCTGTCCTTGGGAGGAAGGGCCTGGGTACGCCGGCACCAACCGGCAACCCTCTCAGCGGCAGTGACTTTGATGGAAGACTACTTGTCCACTGAGGGGACACCCCAGACAGCAGGAAGCTACGGACAACAGGGCGGACTGGGCAAAGGGAATCCCCAGAGAGCAGGGGCTCGGGAGCCACCGTCCGGCGCCCGTTCCGTGACCCTGAAGCTCCCCAGTCCCGAGCCCAGACACTGGGCAGCCCGGGTAACGACCCACAGGGACCCACTCCCACGAGAGAGAGGGAACCCACCAGGTGGAGGCCAGGGACCCACTGTGGTCCGAGTGGGGTGCTGGGAGTGCGGACAAGAGGGGCACTTTCGGCGGGATTGCCCGTTCATGGACTGTAATTATGGACAAGCCTGGGTCGCCGGAAGAAGGGCCCGTAAGAGAGGACAGGGAAAGCTCGTGGTCCCCGTCCGGGTTGAGGGGATCCTCACCAATGCCCTCGTGGATTCGGGGTGCAGCCAGACCCTCATACGTGAGGGGCTGGTCCCAAACCTCAAACTCTCTGACACCCAGATACATCTACAGTGTGTACATGGGGACATCCGCCCTTACCCCTCAGCCTGGGCGAAGGTAGAAGTCTGCCACCAGGAGGGGGGGCCTTCGTGTGAGCGTGGCCCCTAGATTGGCCTACCCGGTAGTCTTGGGACGAGACTGGCCGGGCTTCGGGGAGATTCTCCAGAGGTACCAACCGTCCGACCCACGAACCGACGGGTTGAGGCCCTCACGAGTGGGGCTGCTTGGACACAAGCCACGGGATGACCCCGGAGAAGGGACATCGACTCTGGGAGAGCCCCCCGCGACCAACCCCCCTGTAAGAAGGGCCCGGTCAGTCGAGGATGCTCGAATGGAACTGGAACGGGACGTGGACTTTGTGCAAGAACAGAGAGAGGACCCGACCCTAAGTAGGGCCCGGGAACAGGCCACCAGCCTCGGTCCCAACGACGGCTCGACCCTTGGGCTCCCACAGGGTCCACACTTTGAGATATGGCAAGATCGCCTGTACCGGGTAGTACAGGAACTGCAGGCCCAGGAGACGTTCCGTCAGCTATTGGTCCCTCGGAGGCTGCGACAGAGCCTCCTCCGTCTAGCCCACGCTAACCCCTGGGCTGGGCACCTGGGGCGGGAGAAGACCCTCCAGAGGATAGCTCGTCGGTTCTTCTGGCCTGGCATACATCGGGAGGTGCGAGACTACTGCGCGTCTTGCCCAGAATGCCAATGGGTGGGACCAAAAGGTGTGGCCCGGGTACCCCTGATCCCTATGCCAGTCGTCGGCATACCCTTTGAAAGGATTGGGATGGACCTGGTTGGACCCCTGGACAGAAGTAAGACAGGAAATCGCTTCATCCTAGTGGTAGTGGATTACGTGACGCATTACCCTGAAGCCGTACCCCTGAGGACGGTCACAGCGCCGGCGATCGCTACCGAACTAGTGAAGATTTTTGCTAGAGTCGGGATATCGGCAGAAATCCTGACGGATCAGGGCACGAACGTGTCCTCTAAACTGATAGCGGAATTGTGCCACCTCCTCCATATATGAATCCTCTGGACGTCTGTCTATCATCCCCAGACAGATGGCCTGGTGGAACGTTTCAATGGTACACTCAAATCCATGTTAAGGAAGTTCGTGGAGGAGGACCCTACGCATTGGGACACCCTGTTGCCAGCCCCGCTGTTCGCCATCAGGGAGGTACCCCAGGCATCGACGGGATTTTCACCCTTTGAACTCCTGTATGGTAGGCAGCCCTGGGGGATCCTGGACCTTCTGAATGAGGAATGGGAAGCCCAGGAGAACCGAGTCCTCGGGACCACCCAATACGTGTTGCAACTCCGAGAACGGCTACGAACGCTAGGGGCGTTCGCCCGGGAGAACCTGATACAGGCACAAGCGAACCAAGAACGCCTCTACAACCGAGGAACTAGGGGACGGAGTTTCAGTCCCGGGGATCGTGTGTTGCTTTTGTTACCATCGGCCGAGTCAAAACTGCTAGCCAAATGGCAGGGACCCTACGAGGTAATCCGGAGGATTGGCCTAGTAGACTACGAGGTCCGGCTACCGGGGTGACGGAGGGAGACGTGCATATACCACATAAACCTTCTGAAGGCCTGGAAGACCAGGGAAGCCCTGCTCATCGGCCCGTCCACCCCAGAATCAGAACTCGGATCTCTAGTAGGGGACCCCCTGGACCCCAGGCTGGTGACATTAGGGGTGGGCCTTGCCCCTATACAGAGATAGCAACTACAGCAATTGACAGGGGAGTTCCCCGATGTTTTATCCGCCCACCCTGGGCGAACTACTCTAATGAGCCATCATATAGCAACCACTCCAGGTCAGAAGATAAGAGACCACCACTGGCCGTTACCCCGGAAGATGTGGGACACCGTCCAAAAGGAGCTGGAGACAATGCTGGAGATGGGGGTTGTGGAGGAATCAAAGAGTGAGTGGCGCAGCCCCATCGTCTGAGTCCCAAAGCCTGACGGGACTACCCGTTTTTGTATTGACTTCCGAAAAGTCAATGCTATCTCCCGCTTCGACGTGTATCCGATGCTGCGGGTAGACGAATTGTTGGAGTGGCTCGGGGGAGCGAGGTACTTATCAACCTTAGACCTAACCAAGGGGTACTGGCAGATCTCCCTCACCCCAAACTCCCGGGAGAAGACCGCCTTCCCAACCCTATTCGGCCTCTTCTAATTTATAACGATGCCATTCGGGCTACACGGAGCCGCGGCTACATTCCAACAGTAGATGAACAAGGTCTTACAGCCCCATGACCAGTATGCGGCGGCATATATAGATGACATCGTAGTCTATAGCGACAACTGGGAGGACCATCTACGCCATCTGGATGGGGTGTTGCAAGCACTTTGATCAGCCGGCCTTACAGCCAATCTGGCGAAGTGTCACCTCGGGAAAGACTAGGTAACCTACCTCGGATATAGGGTAGGGGGTGGGAAACTGACGCCTCTAATCAGCAAAGTGCAAGCCCTCAGAGACGTACCCATCCCCAAGACGAAGAAGCAAGTGCGCCAGTTTTTGGGCCTAGCTGGATATTACCGTCACTTTGTGCCAGACTTTACATCCATAGCCGCCCCCCTGTCGGACCTTACAAAGAACTCACAGCCTTGACAAGTGCAGTGGTCAGAAGAGTGTGATAAATCTTTCAAAGCTCTGAAAAAATGACTCACTCATGAACCGGTCCTGCGACACCCAGATTTTTCAAAAGAATTTATACTTCAGACAGATGCCTTGGAAGTAAGCCTGGGGGCCGTACTCTCCCAGGAGTTGGACGGGAAAGAACACCCAATACTGTATTTAAGCCGTAAACTGTTCCCCCAGGAACAATGGTACTCCACAATAGAGAAAGAGGCCCTGGCAGTGAGATGGGCCATCGACGCCAAACATTATCATCTGTTGGGGAATAACTTCAGGCTGATCACAGACCACGCCCCCTTACGATGGATAAATAGCATGAAGGACGCAAACCCCCGGATACTACGCTGGTAGCTCTCGCTGCAACCCTATGACTTCCGTGTATTTCATCGCCTGGGTAAGGCACACGCTAACGCGGACTTCTTTTCCAGACAGGGGGAGGAGGGGGTGGACCAACCAGAGGGGTCCCTCTTAATGGGGAGGGTGTGTGACTGGGCAGCCCCTCCCCGCACTAGCCCCAGCAACGTCAGACCAGTAGCTCTGACAGAGGAAGTCCCGCCCCGTTCGTACTGGGCATGCTCCAGATGCTCACTGAGTATAAAAGGAGGGAACTCAGCTCAGTCGGGGCTGGCGGCCGCAGGGGAAGGACCTAACTGGGAAGCTCCTGCAGAGGACCAGCCGACGCCCTGGGAGCTGTTAGGAACAGAGGCTCTTCTCGGCCGTCGGGAAGAACCAGAGGAGGCGACGGATCCGGAGACTCACAGAGAACCCTGGGATCCGTGGGAGACCCCAACTCCCCAGCTAGTAGGGAGCGACCCGGGGCAGGTGACGGAGTGGTACCTTGACCCCGGTAAGCCTCAGCGTGTTTCGGTAGGACCCCCACGCTGAGCCAGTAGTAAGGTCCTACGGCCCTGCAACCAGGGGCACTTATATGGACTTTGGCCATTAAGCCGTGTTGCCCTGCAACCAGGGGCGCTTAGATGGACTTTGGCCATTAGGCCGTGCTGCCCTGCGACCAGGGGCGCTTAGATGGACTTTGGCCATTAGGCCGTGCTGCCCTGCGACCAGGGTTGATCCTATGGACTCTGGCCACTAGGCTGCCATAAGGAGGGGCTTAAACCCTCACAGTCTCCATCTTCCCTGGAAGCTTCGTCATACTCAATGGTTGTCCTGCTGTTGCTTCCCATCATCATACTTCACCACAAACATGGCTAATTTCTTAGGAAGGAAAAACTAATAATTCTCAAGGTTGTTGTAGTTCTGTTCCCAGCTCTACCACTCATGTGCTTCCTTGGCAAGTCCCTTCATACCTATCTATCTCACAGGCAGGAATGTTAGGCAGTTTAATTAATCATGGTTTTAAACTGCTTTGAGATACTCTAAAGCAGGGATCAACAACCTTTGGGACGCAGCTCACCAGGGTAAGCCCTCTGGCAGGCCGGGCCGGTTTGTTTACCAGCCGCGTCCGCAGGTTCGGCCGATTGCAGCTCCCACTCACCGCTCCAGGCTAATGGGGGCTGCGGGAACCAGTGCGGGCCGAGGGATGTGCTGGCCACTGCTTCCCGCCACCCCCATTGGCCTGGAACTGCGAACCGTGGCCAGTGGGAGCTGCGATCAGCTGAACTTGTGGGTGCGGCAGGTAAACAAACCGTCCCGGCCCACCACGGTGCTTACCCTGGCAGACTGCGTGCCAAAGGTTGCCGATCCCTGCTCTAAAGGAAAATGTTAAATGTCTATTGGAACGTTAATCACTGTGTAACAAAAACTTCAATTTACATTTATTGACTAACTTAAAGAGAGAGGATTTCACAATTATGAATTCTAATTGCAGAAATCCATAGTCACCCGAGTCTTGAAATGATAAGAAGGAACTAGAAGATTAGCTCAGCAGATCCAGATACACTTAACATTTTTGCCTTATTTCTAGTCTGAATTTGTTCAGCTTCAGCTTCCAGCTATTGGTTCTTGTTATGATAGCTCCTGTGTGTAAGACAGTTATCATTTGCAATTGATATGCTCTTTAACAGGAAGCTGGATGTAAAGCTTTTTACACAGGAGAAATATGTCCTGAATTGTTAATTTGGGGGAGAGCACTTGCTGTCATATTTTGAATTTGTTGGAACCCTAAAGCTTCCAAAAAAGTTAGAAATCTTTTCTTTAGGCGGGCTTAGTCCAAAATGCATTTGATTATGTGGGGCTAGCGAAGTGTGCAGTGATGTCACTGGAGTATGGCCGTTAGATAAGATAGTGTTAAGGCCCTACTTAATTTGCAAAATTGCAGAAATTGTGAGTGAATACCATAATATTTGGCTTCTACTGCAATTTTGTCAGCCACACGAGGCTGACAACAGGAGCCCCAGCCATCAACCTCCAGGGTCACCCGCTGTCAGCCCCGTGAATTAATAAATGTAATATAGTTGCAGCAAAATGTTTGGTTATCAAAAAAATTAGCAGGCATAACATAATACTTGAGTGTTAATTTTGTTCCATCAATTTTTTCTTAGGGTATGTCTACACTAGAAAGGTAAATTGACCTATATTAGGTCAACAGCCACCACAATAATTACTGCTGTGGTGCATGTCCACACTACCCTTCTTGGGTTGGTGGTGCACATCCTCACCAGGAGCGCTTCCAGCAACTTAAGGGGGGCAGCATGGGGAGCTGAGAGCCCGTTCTACACCACAAGCTTGCAGGCTCCCAGTGGGCTGCCTCCCACCCTGCGCTCCCCATTCCCCACTGGGAGCAGGTGGAAAGCCGCACAGGGCTTCTCCCCTACCTGTTCCTCACGAGGAGTGTGGGGGGAAGCCACCCAGGGCTTCTTGCCTCCCTGTTCTCTGCTGGGCGTGGGGGGAGAGCTGCCCTGACTTCTCAGTCATCCCCTCCCTGCTTCCCACTGGGAGCTGGGTAGCTTTGTCAATTTCACAGCTGGGAATGGGGTCCAGCCTCCTGTGCTTCTCAGCCCTGCTCGAAGCTGGGAGTGGGGTCCAGCCGTTCAGTTCTCCAGGGGAGTGGGGAGCAGCTGGGCTCTCTAGCTGTCTGGCTTTCTTGTCAATTTTATGGCTCCTGCCATGAAGTTGACAAGTCAGCCAACAGCCAATATAAGTAATGCTGTCTACACAGACTCTGTCTCACCCTAACTGCACCGACAGAAGCCCTACGCCTCTCATGGAGGTGGGGCTATTATGTGTAGTAGGGCACTAACATCGGCGGGAGGAAGGCTGTAGTGTATACACTGGCATAATTAGTTCAATGTAAGTTGCTTTACGTGGACCTAACTATGTAATGCTGACCAGCCCTTAAACAAATAGGTCGTCTCTGGCTTTTCCAAATTACCACAGTTATTAAAGGTCCATTATTCATTTTCCATGTCTTGTCTGCAACTCAGCTGCAATTATTTGACAATCATCCTGCAATTCAAGTAGGGCCTTAAGTAGTGTCAATTTATACTTCCTTAGAAGTCTACAAAATATATACCTGCTATTATTGAGAGCAGCTACATGGAAGAAGATACTCAGTGGAGGTCATTCCAGCCCAGTGGTGAATTAAGCTCCACAGCCCCTTTTGTTCCCCATGCCCTCCCACCACAGAGTTGAAAGACTGGAGAGCCATGGGCCCATCTACCTCCTAATGGGAGCTTTTCGTGGACCTGCGTTTTGAGATGCAGAGCGGTGGGTAACGTCTGCACAGCTGTCCAGAATCCTGTCCCCAATCCTTTTGCAGTAAAACGGCACTGGTTCCATTGCCAAAGGAGCAACCATACAGTAGCAGATGCAGAGACAGGATTTGTCCCTTAATATAACAGCTGTCCATTCATTCACATAATGATGTCATGGAATACTGGAGCTGCACACATTCTGAATAACAGCAGCATCTCCCACATCTAGTAGAGATGTTTTATGCTCAAAATGTAGTATTTGCACAACTTTGCTCAAATAATTTAGATGATGAGGTAGTGATTAGGATCCTGATTTGGGAGACCCTGGTTCACTTCCCTGATCTATCACAGGCTTCCTGTGTGATCTTTGGTAAAGTCATTTAGTTCCCTACTGGTAAAATATGGATAACAACACTTCCCTGCTTCATAGGGGTATTGCGACGATAAATCCATTAACATCTATGAAGCACTCAGATACGATCGTGATGAGCACCCTATAAATTCCACAAGGAAATGAACAATACTGCCTTCAGAGTAAGGCTTGAATAATGTGCAGTGAATAAGGCCGGGCCCATGTATTGAACAATGAAGATAAAACAAAATATTCAATATTGCTCATTCAGCAAGCACCATCCATCTTGTGACCTAAATGAGGCAGGGGCACTGTGGAAAAAATGGTATGTGATCATGTCACTGAACTGTATCATAAAGCATAATCACAAAGGGGTCAAATTAAGGTTCTCCTTCAAGTAATTGTCCATATGCACAGTCCAGCTGTTGGTGTGCATGTGCCCTAGGTGCTCAGGACCAGAGACTTTTTGGCCAGCAGTATTCATAAGGTGTGCCTGTACCCAGATGCTCCTTGTGCTCTCCAGTGAGGGCATATAAGGGCAGGGAATGCCTACCTCCATCAGTTTCCTCTCAGCCATCTCCTGGCATTGTGGCAGATCATTGGTGGTCCAGCATGCACATCAGCCTATTAGAACTCAGGGATGTCAGGAGAGTCTGCAAGGTTTTTATCAGCAACATCAAGGGACAATACATGTAAATAATGCTGGAAAATACAACCACCATGTTCTACACCAGTGGTTCCCAAATTTGTTCTGCCGCTTGTGCAGGGAAAGCCCCTGGCAGGCCGGGCCGGTTTGTTTACCTGCCACGTCCGCAGGTTCGGCCGATCACGGCTCCCAGTGGCCACGGTTCGTGCTCCAGGCCAATGGGAGCTGCTGGAAGCAGCGCAGGCCGGAGGATGTACTGGCCGCCACTTCCAGCAGCTCCCTGGAGCAGCAAACTGTGGCCACTGGGAGCTGCAATCAGACGAACCTGTGGACGCGGCAGGTAAACAAACCGGCCCGGCCCGCCAGGGGCTTTCCCTGCACAAGCTGCGGAACAAGTTTGGGAACCACTGCTCTACACCAATCAGAGGAGCAAGATGCTCTTGCTGTATCAAGAAACAGTCAGATTGTGGAACTGGTCACTCTGACATCAAACTTCCCTCTCAGCTGTCAACATACCTGGCCTGCAGACCTCCCTAGCATACAGTCTGAACAGACCTATCTCATTGAATCACAAAAGGGAGATCAAGGACCGCATTCTTCATCCCTTTCAATGAATGGGGCCCCACCCCTTTATAGAATTGTTTGCGACTTATTTTGCCTCAGGAGAAGTTTGAGCCCAGGTGCCCTATCTGATGCTTTTCTTGTCCCATGGATGAGTAACCTTTTATATGCTTTCCCTCACATTCCTCTAATTTCCAGAGTACTTTGCAAGGTCAGACAAGACTCCACCAAACATATTGATAGCACCAGCCTGGCCAAGGGAATTTTTGTTTCCAGATGTCCTAAGGCTGTCCAAGGCCCAACCCTGATACTGGACTTGCTGTCATAGTTCAAAGGGAAGGTGCTGCACCCAGACCTCAAGTCTCTCCACCTCACAGCCTGGCTGCTGGATGGATGTCTAGCCTAGAAGTTTCTCCAGTCAGGGATATTTTGGTCAAAGCAGGAAAGACACACCAGACACCCCTCGTGAAATGAACAAGATTCTCCCACAGATCTTGGTTGAGGTCACTCCTCCCTCATGAAGCACCTATACCAGTAATGTAGGAGTGCCTGCTAGAGCTGAAATGATCTAATCTCTCTGAGTTCTCTGAGAGTTCACCTGGTGGCAATTTCATCATGTCGTCTGCCTATTGATGGCCAATCTGTCTTCTCTTACAGACCTGAGATTCATAAAGGTTTCACGAGAGACTTTCCACCTGTTAAGGGGCCCCATTTCCCCTTAGGGCTTTAATGTAATATGTCCCATGCTTATGGAGCTTCTATTCAAACCTGTGGCATTATGACCCCTTTTACATCACTCCAGAAAAATCTTCATAGCAGACCCTCCCAACACACATGATTGTCTTCCCTGTCTTCCTCAGGGCTCATCCAAAGTACTTACCCAAGGTGGTCATTGAATTCCACCGAAATCAGCAAATCCACCCATCTGTGTTCTTTCCTCATGTGTGTAAGTCAGAAGTGGCCCTCCACCCTTTGAATGTCAGAAAGGCTCCAGTGTTTTATCTACAAAGAAGAAAAAAACATTCTGATCGTCTCTAAGGCTCTTTGTAGCTGATGAACTGAAAGGCAATGTCGTGTCTTCACAAATTCAAGGAACTTCTCAAAATGGATTTCAGAATGTGTGAAATCTTGTTATGACATAAGAAAAAGAGACCCACCTGCAGGGTTGAAAGCTCATTTCACTAGAGACCAGAGAGCCTCATTAATTTCCCTGAACAATGTCTCAATCCTAGATATATGTAAAGGCAGCGACCTGGTGCTCTGTTCATACATTTACCAAGCATTGTGCTCTTACAGAAGCCTCCAGCTTAGATGCTGGATTTGTTAATGCTGTTCTCCAGTCCCTTCTTTCATAGACATCTAGTAGTGGAATGTGCATATAAACAGCCACTTGAAGGAGAATGAAAAGTTACTTACCTTCGAGGTATGTTGTCCCTATGTACATTTCACAACCCCCCCCCTCCATCCTCTTGACCTTGGTGTCCTCTCATTTATATTTTGCAGTTGAGAGGAAACTAATGGCAATAGGCGCACCCTGCTCTTAAATGCCCTTGTCAGACATCACAAAGAGCATCAGGGTGCAAGCTAGCTGTATGGATACAGCTGGCCAAAAAGTCTACAGACATGAGTGCTAGGGCACATGCACACCAATAGTGGAATGTGTATCTGGACAACACATCTCAAACTCCAGTTTCTGAATGGGTAAGTGACTTGGCATTTCCTAACTTTGGAGTGCTTGATTTTGCAACCTGCACATTCTTTTCACATGGCTTTTTGTTTGTAATAATACAGAGGTTGGATGAGGGTGAGCATTTGTAATGTGTGTGTATATGCCTGTTTATTTTGATCGTGCATGTGGTAAGAGATGACTTTTCTATTGGAGACAGAAATAAGCCTATCTCTTAAGCTCTACTAATACCAGTGCCATTTCAGGAAGATAGTGATAACTGTGCCATCCTGCAAGTCAAGTGTTTAAATTACTGTTTCCAATTTCATGCAAGCATCATTCTCTTAACTTTTTATCTATTTCATTAAATATTTTATCCTCATTTTTGGCAGTGATCCAGGCTGGTTATCTTTCAAAAACAGACCAAAAAAAGTGTGACTTAATTTTATTCAACTAAAAAAATTACTTTTGGAATTTTTCTTTAAATCCTTTCTTGATTTTGTTTAAGCTGAATCTAGAACTAGATGCACATAAATCTACTCAGTCTCGTGCTGTCAGAAGCCACAAAGAAAGTAATAAGGTGTCAGAGGTCAATCAGAGCCAATTTCACATAGGAAAAGAGGTAGTTTCATGGCTGATCAAGGTTCTCTAGGTCATATACATCAGTTTTTCATTTTACTGAGACTCATACCAAAACAGAAATAAAAGTCTAATTATTTATTGGAAGTCAATATTCAATCTCACACCCACACAGCTTGTTGTATCTATATGAACTTTAAATAGCAAGTGCAACAACTGCAAAAAGGTGTTTGTGTACTGAATAAGAAAGGGAAAAAAATTGAAACCATATAGCATAAAATAATTAATCCGAAGTGCTAGTACTAAAGCATGCAATGAAAACAGGGAATTACTAAAGTAATAATGACAAATAAGTATGTTTTTAATCCAAATGGTATAAACATCATACCAAAGTAATTCATTATATTCAAACTGAACAACAATTAATCCGTAATTGTCTCAGTATGCAAAAACAATTCATCCAGAATTCATAACAGCTTCCTCAAGCACAGAGGTTTATAAATCCAAGGATTTAAAAATATAGCAAAAGCAAATGCAAAAAGCATGATGACTTAAAAATTCATAAGAGATCATGTAACATTTGTGCTTGGTATTGATTTTATATATTAATTATTTCATTGAACTAAAAATCTCATAATAATAAGTAGTCTTTAAGGGCAAGTGCTATATAACCAAAGCTTAATAGGGAACAAAACTAAAATTCTAGAAGATTTATTATCCATGTGCTATATTATCACTGCAGGTTTCAGGGTAGCAGCCGTGTTAGTCTGTATCCTCAAAAAGAACAGGAGTACTTGTGGCACCTTAGAAACTAACAAATTTCGGATGCATATATAGTGCACTCTATATGCATCCGAAGAAGTGGGTTGTAGCCCACGAAAGCTTATGCTCTAATAAATTTGTTAGTCTCTAAGGTGCCACAAGTACTCCTGTTCTTATTATCACTGCAGAATCTACCTGGAAGTCAGGGGCATGCTGCTAAACGTAAAAAGTGACCTGGTATTTAAAAATGAATAAAAACTTAGAAATCAAAAATCTTTTAGAATTCAAGTCATATTCATTGTTTTTTTCTCCCCCGAAGAAACAGAAGTAACCTTTGTAATATCCTTTTTTTGCAACCACTGTGTGTCTTTAAAAAAACACTAGACATGAACGTTGCTCTGTCATTGACTCAAACTACAGTATGTGGGAACTACAAATAAGCAGCCTTGATACTGTGAGTGATTTGAGCCACTTAATACTAGATTAGCCTGAAAACATTAGGGCAAAAGTGAGGCTGCCTGGTGCTGATCAAGAGACAGTAAAGATAAAATGCAAACACCGGATATATCGTTCTCAGTGAAAAATATTCCCCCTTGTCTAGGATTTAGAATTTAATATTTTCTATCTTAACTTTCATTTAATAAGGAATGCATATATGCAGTGGACTTTTATGTTCTTTCTGCCAGGGTGCTTTTTCTATAGTGAGTGTGTGTGTGTCTTCCGGCTGCAGTGAAAAGGGTTTTGTTGTTGATTTATTGTTTGTCTGTTTTTTGTTTAAAAGAAAGCCCTGGTGCCTTACTTTACTCTGGAAAGGGAAACAGCTAAAGTTTTTAAAAAATTAATCATAATTCCGCTTGAAAAGAGACATATTTTCATGAGAACTATTAATCTCTTAATACAACTGGAGCCAGAAAGAGGAGGTTGTGTTTATGCCTGTTTGTGTGTAATGTATCAGATATTCAGTATTACCAAGAATAAGTTTCTGTGCTCACAGATGACAGAGAAGTGCAGGTTCTTTCCTGTTTATGCCCTTATTGTCCCTAGGTAAATAGCATCTGAGAACTGTTTATAGTCCTGAATCTGCAAAGCACATAAGTGAGTACTTAAACTTTTAATCACATGTGCAGGACTAGTAACTAAAATGTATTTGTATAATATGGCAAATGTAAAAAAAAATTGAATTTCCTAGGAATTTTTTGTTTTGTTTTCTTGTGAATTAAATTTCTGCTATGATATTAAATGTAGCTTTTTGGGATGTTCATTTATAAGTCACTCAGGTAAGGTGTACATTATAAGTTAGCTGTGCATTTATCTGTTTTCTTAAACACTTATAATTTTAAAGAAACTTCCTGTAACGCATAGTCAGTACCCCATTTGTCAGGCAATCAAAACCAAGAAAAAAGAGTTGGCCCTAATAAGAAGAGCTTGTCAAAAAATGAAACAACATTCTGAAAAGATTGGTTTTTTTTATTTTTTTTATTATAATGTGCCATTTTGATGAAACTTTTAATCAATTAAAAAAAAAAACACCTTAGATCCAGTTATAAAGCACAATGGAAAAACACCAATAATACAAAATAAATATCCAGTATTTTTATTGTTAAAATCCAAATTCAAAATTTCATCATAAATCTAATAGTAGAACATTTTGAATAGCTCTGTTAATGAGGATTATGTCCATGATGTCATGCCAAGTTTCAAATTACAGACTTCAGCTACTTTTGCTGCAGGCCTTTATTCAATTCTAGTGATACCTTGAAAATAAAATAAATAACAAATAGGAAAAAGGTATTTTCCCCCCTCATCTGCTGGCTTAACTCAAAAGTGTTTGAATGGATTTTGCTCAGACTGTCGTAAGGGGGAAAAATCCTCTTTGTATAGAGATCAAACATGACTCATCCTAATGTGTTCATTTTGAAAAGTTATGAGAACGTGAAAATGAAGGGAAACAGGAGAAGTGTTCTAAAATGGACAAACTGTTTTGCTGTAACAACCACTTCATTAGTGGTTGAATAGTGGTTAAATAAGTGGTTGAGTTGTACGAGCAGGGGACATGTCTTAGCAGAACAAGATCACAATCTTTTTTGTGCTACGCTAATATCAGTAATTAATCATATGCACTTAAACATATCCATCCATTCATTTTAAACATCCTTTTAGATCTGCAGGAATACTGAAAATCTTTGGGGGAACATTCATTTGAATATAAAGCTATGAATTCATGTCAACAATATACATGGCACTTTTTCTTAATTTTCCACAAACATTCATAGATATATTCTGTGTGTGTGTGTGTGTGTGTGTGTGTGTGTGTTCAATTCAAAAGAATGTTTTCTGAAAGCAAAACTTCAGTTAATATACATGTATGTGTTCCCATGGAAGTTAGTCCTGAAGGATTCACACATCAGTCTCTTTAATATACTTTCTACTGTTACTAAAGGTTGCCATCCAACCACAGGGTAGAAACAGCATCATATGAGCTAGGTGACCAGTCACACACAATCATGAATATTCTAACCAAATAGCTCAGACAAACCCATAGGCTGAAATATATTTTTATAAAGTGGTTGATGATAAATTTTGAATAACAAACACATTTGTAACGTTCAGCTGCTTTCCAGTCATGAAAAGAAAAAATGAAAGATTATTTAGTGCAAATAGCTCACCAAGCTCTATCTGCATTTAAAAAAAAAATTTAGCCCTAAAAAATCTCTCATGCTCTTGAACGTATAAATGAATCACCATTTTCCTAGGAAGCTGACGTTGCTGCATTTTAGTACCCATGTAGCCAAAGGTATATGAATGCATCTGACACCTATGAATTAATCCTATTTTTTCAACCATAATAATTTTCTCTCTGAAATGTTAGTAGTTGCAAGTAAGCATTTTCTTTATTTATTGCTTCTCTGAAATACAAATGGTATATTTTCCTTTTGTTACCTTTGTTTTGATTTTAACATTTTCGTTTCCTCTGGGGTGACAGAACACTGCTCTGCTTTTAAGGTAGTCCTTTACAGTAAATTTCTATATCTATTAGTAAATTTCTTTTTTTTTCCTGGTACAGAGGATTACTGCTGCAGGAAAACAGCAGGTTTTCAGAAGCACTACATTACTATAAACTGGCAATTGGTAGCAGACCCACATTAGCTTGTAAGTAATTCAGTAGTTTTTTTACATTTCTTTTCTTCCCTCATCTCTGAACTATTATAAAGCTAGAATGAGAAGGATGACATGCGCTATATTTAGGCTTGGCAGAATTTGTTTTTTTTTTTTTTTATAATTTCAATGGATAATATCAGTGTTTTATTTTTCAGAGTTTCTTCAATTTTTATCTGTTTTAAATTTTCACAGTTGTTGGAAATAATGGAGGTCTAAGACAGCAGTTATTTAATGACAATAGATGTTGACATTCAAAATGTTAAAGCTTTAACCATTAAAACCAATTTTCAACATCACATGTATCACCATGTAGAAAGTAAATAGCCTTTTTTATCAACAAAAATCTAATTGTTCCAAGCCTAGATATATTATAAAGTAATATCCCACCAACTACATTTAGTGTGAGAAGTCATGCATATATGGACAGTTGTATTTAAGGAAATTTGTTCTCAATATTAAAATGAGAAGGAGAAATTATTTTACCCTTCAGTGAGCTGCAAAACAATCACTCTGTTCAACATCTGCTCTCTGATAGACAATGGGCTACAGAACTGAAAACAATGGCACGATCCTGTACCATTCACAAGAATGGGCTGGTGAGCCATGGACACTGACTCAAATTTATGACATTGATGATTGTTTTCTGATAGCCAGTCTCTGACATTTAAGGAATGTGGTGAGTCAATAATACAAGGTTTTTGGAATTCCTTTTTTTGCTTTTTCCTTAATTGGGACAATCTTCCACTAGTAAGATTTGTTGGTATTGCCAGTGACTGATTCCAATACCATACCTGTAGACTCTAATTACAGGTTGTTGAGTCACTTCGGTATCCCCTTGATTTAATGTATTAATTTATTTATGTTTTGGAGGCAAGGTGGCTCATGTTTTCTTTTACTTAAAAAACAAAATTCTGCCCAATATTATGTTTCTAAGAAATCAACAGCCAACCTTCAGGGGAAGTTCTATGGCCTGTGTTGTGCAGGAGGTCAGACTAAGTGATCACAGTGGTCCCTTCTGATTTTATAATCTGTGAACATGAATACCTTGTTGGTTTAAAATGATAACAGGTATGATGACATAGTGGAACCCCACTAAAACATGTAATATTTGTTTATTCCCCGAACAGCTGCCTATTTAAATACTGGTATTATCCTGATGAATCAAGGAAAGACTGAGGAAGCCAGGAGGACGTTCCTGAAGTGTTCAGAGATTCCTGATGAAAATTTGAAAGATCCTCATGCTCACAAGAGCTCTGTTACCAGTTGCCTTTATAACTTAGGAAAACTCTTTCATGAGCAAGGACATTATGAGGTGAGAACGAAATTTTCCCTTCCCATGCAAATATCAACACTACCCCTCCCAACCCTACAAAAAGTCCTTATAATAATTAATACCCATCATTTATATATAGTAGCACCTTTCATCAACCATGTCAAAGTACTTCACAAATATGAATTGATTAAGCTGCACAAATCCCTGTCGGTGTGGGAAAGTATTATTCTCCACAATTTACTGAGAGAGAGGCAGAGCTGCGGAAATGTTAAATGGCTTATGCAGTGATGCATAGCAAGATAGTGTTGGAACCAGAATGAGAACTTGTCAAACCTTGGACTTTTTGCTTTCTGCAGTTTGGTCTGTTTCATGAGATTGTTGTCATAAATGGCTGAAGTACACCTCTACCCCGATATAACGCTGTCCTCGTGAGCCAAAAAACCTTACCGCATTATAGGTGAAACTGCGTGATATCGAACTTGCTTTGATTCGCCGGAGTGCGCAGCCCTTCCCCCCTGAAGCACTGCTTTACCGCATTACATCTGAATTCATGTTATATCGGGCCGTGTTACATCGGGGTAGAAGTGTATATCTGTAAGCCACTGGGGAGTGTGTATTACAGTTTGGCCTCTGTGCCTGAATAGCAGAAGATGAGAATCTGTTAGAGCCCCAAATAGGGAGTCCATGGCTCTTTAGCTCACTCTGGGTAGCTCATGTTTTAGCTCTGGAGGTCCCCAGTATTTTAGCCACTGGTGAGTCAGCAAAGATAGCAGCCATCATATATACAGATGAGAAGACCTCTGTTAAGTATTTTGTCTATTGGAGATATGCTGAGGGCCTGGTTGGGTGGGTAGTTTTTTTTTGGTTTTGTTATGCTGTTCCTGTCCAGCCAAACATACTTCAGAATGGTAGTTGCACGAGGCTGTGATCCATGTAATTTTTTCTGACTGCAACATATGAACTCTGCTGCTTACGATTAAGTACACACCTGCTGTTCAGAGTCCCCTACATTCAACTTCCTTTTTCAGCTCTCTCAAATGGCAGTGATTAATGTGTTTGGTTAAAATGCAGATAAAAAATCTATCTGTAAAGATAAGAGAGCAGCAGCATACTATATGGCTCTGCTGTGACTGCATTTAGAGTACTATGTTGTTGTACAAATCCATGGATGGGCATGGTTTTCAAAGGATAAATAAATGACAGGTCTCTACCTGGGGTACTTACCTTCTAAAATGGACGTTACATGGTCATGCAGTTATGTTTTGCAAAGGACTCTTACTACTCAATAAATGTAAAGTTTTGATTGTGAGCAGTGAATGAGGCAGAGGTCACACTGAACAGTGAGAATGAAAATAACTATTGGGCTTCGTTCACTTTACATCTCCAGCCTGCCTGCTGAATTAAACATTAATATGCGATCATGAAATTCAAGTACATAACATCATGCATATGCACAAGAGCACACAGAAACCTTCATTTTGGCATTTCCTGACTCCTGAGTGCTCCTCCTTTCATTCTTCATCCACGTTCTTTCCCATGGAGCAAAGATTCGATAATAGGATCTGGATTCTATTGTTAGGTGATACTAGGCAATGATACTTTATTATTAGGGTGCTTATTGTAACAATCTGATATCAATCTGGGCACTCTGTCAGTCCACAGAATTTTGAATCTGTATCTAGACACACACACACTAATGGAAATCATTCAGTCTAGTGTTAAGAACTTCACATCACTTGTTGATCCTTTTATAAATGAGGAATCTGATCTTCCTAGTGTATTAGTAATGAAAATATTTATTTCTTTTTTTCGTTCTGGGAGGATAGCTAGTACCTAATGCTAGCTGTGAAAAAGTGCTATTGAAAATGGTGCTTTAGTAATGTTTTTCTTTTCTGTTTCAGGATGCCATTATGGTTTACAAGGAAGCAATACAGAAAATGCCAAGGCAGTTTGCACCACAAAGCTTATACAACATGATGGGTAAGAGCAATTTTAATATTACAGAGTGACACTCAAGGAGGCAGGGTGAAACTAGAGTACTTAGTCATGCAACTGGAGCTCAAGTGATTCAGTTAATTAATAAAACCAAATTAATTTCCTCCAATAGATCTTAACCATAAGTAGGTTCCAACTGCAGAGTTCAAGTAAGAGCAGTAGATTTTCTTGACAAACCCCAGTAGATGGTTATACAAGTATATTCTGGGTCTCTTTCTTAGTGTTCCCATAGCTCTTAAATACACATCATACCGATTGCAGTGGTGCCCACCTATAGAATCTCCTACCTATATCTAAGAAGCTTTATGTGTACTATTTAGTGTGATTAGTGGAATTTTTCATTCACTAAGTCACCTCCCTTCCCCCATTCAATTACCATTGCAGCCAATGGGAGTGTTTTCATTTACCTCAACACAAGATGGATTAAGTACTGAATCACTAAGATTATTACATGAGGAATATTTAGATGTTATTATTATTAAATAGCATGTCTCCGGGCCACTTAGGGATCTGGGGCAAAATCAGTACTTGGTCCTGCTAGTGAAGGCGGGGGGCTGGACTCGATGACCTTTCAGGGTCCCTTCCAGTTCTAGGAGATAGGATATCTCCATTTCAAAAAAAAAAAAAAAAAAGGGGGAGGGGGATGGAGAAAAGATTGAGTAAGCAGAAGTCTACAATAAGAGAATCCAATAGTCCCTCTGGGTCCAGCTGACCTGTCCTTTCAAACTGTTGAAGGCAGCCTCAGTGCATTAAATTGTGAGTTTTGGTTTCTTTTCTTAAAAATCTACATTATTTTTCTCTTTGTTTTCAAAATATAAATATAAAGGGATAGAAATTTAAGTTGGATAAATCACTTGACTTAAAACCTGATATAACTAGGTGGCAGGTCCTAAGATCCTGCATAGAGATACAAAACGCTTTAAGTAGGACCCTGCACAGAAATGCACCTGTTTCTGTTGACTTACCTTAATGTCTGAATTATGGTGGGGTTCAGGATCCTGTGAGATCCAATCTAAGATACGAAAGGGTTTGAGTGTGTTTCTGAAGTAAAGAGAACTAGGGTAATTGTCAGAGAAAAAGCTCTAGGAAAAACTAAGCTCAAGAGAAAGGTCAGCAGGGGTTGGGATTGTTTTTCTTTAAAATAACAATAAAGGAAAGCCCCAGGAAAGGGAGTAAGTTTGAACGATATCCCCTGTGAATGTGTGTGAATGTGCTGAATCCAGTGCGGTTTAGTTTTCACCAATACTTATTTCACCAGAAAATGCAGATTTAGGCTGAACAAAACATTTAGCAAATTCATCAAATTGTTTTGGTAAAAGAAAAACTAACTAACTAAATCCAAAATAATATAAACATTTGTTTTGACCCTTTCAAAAAGTTTATTTTTTCCATTTGAAGCAACTTTGTTTTGAATTTACTTCAATTTTATTTAAAAAAAATGATTAAAGCTTGAAAATGAAACATTTTGACCTAAAACGACCATTGCATTTTATTTTTCTTATTTTTTTTATTTTTGTTTTTTACTTTTTGATTTCCAAAAAATGTTTAAAATTTTCATTTTGGGTCAACTCTATTTTTGTTTTCAGTATGACCAGCAAACCAAAAAAATCAGCTATTTGCACAGCTCTAGTGGAGAATCATTGGAGGTTCCTTAGAGATGAATATGGTCCAGTAGAATCAGATAAGTTTTCCTTTGGGCAGGATAGCAAGAGTAATACCTTTCAATGTATACCGTGCAGTATATGTTCTGTCAATGAACATGATTCCCACTTACACTAAAGGGAGTTTAACACATTCATTGAATCAAGATTCTGATCCTCACTCCCCAAGTTATTTGTTTTGAGTGTGTAGTTTTTCTCCTTTTAACAAGATACATTAAGTATTTGATGATGAAACAATTATTCTAAAACTGCAGTTTGATCTGGTGCTTTTTTAAAGTCTATGTCTTAAAATGGTTAAGGATGTAAATTCAAAATTAAATATTTGTATTGCCATGGTTATAGCATTACTTGTTTTTGATTCTCTATAAACCACACTCACTTTGGCAATGCATATTTATACACTGTTGTCACTTTTCTGGAATACTGAATCTCATCGGATCAAATCAATGGCTTAAAGTCTTGCTTTTGTACTCATTTTTTGTTGATAAATGGTCTAGGTTGTATTACCAATTAATCAGTTTCATTTGTCAGCATGCACTGATTATCCTATCAAGCTGATCAACAGCCATAGTTTTGTTTTATGAATTAAACATCTGCTTATTATTATTCCCCTATAGAGACCTTTGGCAGACTGTAGTGTTTAGATAGAGCCTGACAAGTTTGACTCCCCTTTTGTGTGCAAAAGTATAATTTCAAAATCTTGAAAAAAATATGATTTCCAGTAGCAAAAGTTGCAAAATTATAGTCAAAATTATTTCTGGTAAAACAGATTATGTAATATAAAATGAGTGAGTTGCCCTTTCCTCCTTTTTCTTTGAATGGATTGATCCTATGAAATCATTGCTCCTCATAAGTATCCAATCTGCTGTTTTTAAATAGAAAATAATCCCAAAATTTGGGTAAAATAGATTCTTGACTGAGTACTTTACTTACCCCCTTTCTATATGTAAGTGCTGGTGATGCCTTCCCCAACTCGTTTTATAAGCACAGTCCTCATGCCACATGTCGAAACTCACTCTCTTCCTGGGATTTGGATTAATTAGCAAACAAAACAAAAAGATGACATAAAGACCAGCTCAGTCCTGCTCTAGGATTATTTCATTCATTGCTTTATCCATGCTCTGGATCCTCTCTCCTTTAAATCATAAAATATCAGGCTTGAAAGGGACCTCAGGAGGTCATCTAGTCCTCCCCCTCTGCTCAAAGGAGGACCAACCCCCAGACAGATTTTTGCCCCAGATCCCTAAATGGCCCCCTCAAGAATTGAGCTCATAACTCTGGCTTTAGCAGGCCAATGCTCAAACCACTGAGCTACCCCACAGTCAGACCAGCTCCCTTAATAAAAAGTCACTTGCTTCAGAGTCAACAGAGCTCACTTAACACTTTTTCAGAAGGATCAATGCCTGCTAACAAGATTGCAAACAGTGTCAGGCTGTTACAGGGCTAGATAGCAAAAATAACTTTTCCTAAATTTTCCATTTCTGGATAGATTGCATTGCTAGAGCCAACAGACTAAATACATCCAGCCTACCATTGAATGTACCTTGCAGATCCTATTTATGAATTGGGCGCGGAGATGTTTGTTTGTTTTTGTATGTAAAGTTAAATTAATCAACATGTTAGCTATATAGCTATTGTTTGGATGTATTATTTTAGGTAAATTTGCCTGCCTACTTCTTGCAAGGCTTTGTCTGTTAGGGTATGTCTACACTACGAGAGTAGTTCGATTTTACTTAAATCGAATTTTTGGAATCGATATTGCAAAGTCGAACGTGTGTGTCCACACTAAGGACAGTAATTCGACTTTGTGAGTCCACAGTAACGGGGAAAGCGTCGACATTGGAAGCGGTGCACTGTGGGCAGCTATCCCACAGTTCCCGCAGTCCCCACTGCCCATTGGAATTCTGGGTGGAGCCGCAAATGCCTTCTGGGTAAAAAAAAATGTGTCCAGGGTGCTTTTGGGTAACTGTCGTCATCCGTCCATCACTCCCGCCCTCCCTCCCTGAAAGCGCCGGCGGGAAATCAGTTCGCGCACTTTTCTAGTCAGTGACAGCACGGACGCCACAGCACTGCGAGCATGGAGCACGCTGTGACCATCGCTGCAGTTGTGGCCGCTCTCAACGCCTCGCAGCTTATCATACACCTTTCCCTGAGGCAGATGCAGATAAGTCAGGCGAGGAGGCTACGGCACCGTGGTGAGGGCCTGAAGTCTGAGAGTAGCACAGACCTCTCAGAAAGCACGGGACCCAGCGCCGAGGACATCACGGTGGCAATGGGTAATGTTGATGCCGTGGAACGGCGATTCTGGGCACGGGAAACAAGCACTGAATGGTGGGACCGCATAGTGCTGCAGGTCTGGGATGAATCCCAGTGGCTGCAAAACTTTCGCATGCGGAAGGGAACTTTCCTTGAACTTTGTGAGTTGCTGTCCCCTGCCCTGAAGCGCAATGACACCCGGATGCGAGCAGCCCTGACTGTCCAGAAGCGAGTGGCCATAGCCCTCTGGAAGCTTGCAACGCCAGACAGCTACCGGTCAGTCGCGAACCAGTTTGGGGTGGGCAAATCTACCGTGGGGGTTGTTGTGATGCAAGTAGCCAAGGCAATCGTTGATGTACTGCTGTCAAAGGTAGTGACCCTGGGAAACGTGGAGGCGATCATAGATGGCTTCGCAGCGATGGGATTCCCAAACTGCGGTAGGGCCATAGATGGAACTCACATCCCTATCCTGGCACCGGACCACCAGGCCACCCAGTACATTAACAGAAAGGGCTACTTTTCCATGGTGCTGCAAGCACTGGTGGACCATAGGGGA
Organism: Chrysemys picta bellii; assembly: GCF_011386835.1. Classification (NCBI taxonomy): domain Eukaryota; kingdom Metazoa; phylum Chordata; order Testudines; family Emydidae; genus Chrysemys; species Chrysemys picta. The sequence continues at coordinate 75,823,819 of NC_088791.1, forward strand.
CGTTTTACCAACATCTACGTGGGATGGCCGGGCAAGGTTCATGACGCTCGTGTTTTCAGGAACTCTGGTCTGTTTAGACGGCTGCAGCAAGGTATTTACTTCCCGGACCACAAAATAACTGTTGGGGATGTGGAGATGCCTATAGTCATCCTCGGGGACCCAGCCTACCCGCTAATGCCCTGGCTCATGAAGCCCTATACTGGCGCCCTGGACAGTGAAAAAGAACTCTTCAACTACCGGCTGAGCAAGTGCAGAATGGTGGTGGAGTGTGCTTTTAGCCGTCTCAAGGGGAGATGGAGAAGCTTACTGACTCGCTGTGATCTCAGCGAAACCAATATCCCCATTGTTATAGCAGCTTGCTGTGTGCTCCACAATCTCTGTGAGAGCAAGAGGGAGACCTTTATGGCGGGGTGGGAGGTTGAGGCAAATAGCCTGGCTTCTGATTACGCACAGTCAGACAGCCGGGCGATTAGAAGAGACCAGCGGGACGCGCTGTGCATCCAGGAGGCTTTGAAAGCTAGGTTCCTGAGTGAGCAGGGTAACCTGTGACTTTAAAGTTTGTGTACAGAGAAGCTGAACCTGCCCCCGTTTCTTTACCCAGTTAATGTTGACTATCCTCTCCAGTTACATACCCCCTTCACCCCCCTTCCAACACACGTTTCGAAATAAAATCAGTTCTACTTTGTTAATGAACACCGTTTTCTTTACTATTGTTTTCGCGGGAATTTTTTAAAACTGGGACGCAGACTGTGGTGCGGAGCGGGTGTAGTGTAGTGACGCAAATGAAGCTTCTAAACTCAAGGATTCACAGGCTCCGCTGTGGTGGGATGGTTGTTTCAACGGAGCCTGTCACCCCTCCTGATCGGGACTGTGTGTATGGGGGGGCTATGTGACTTTGTGGCAGGGGGAGGACGGTTACAGATCCCCTGCTGCGTGGCTCTGTGATCCTGCATAAGGACCGCCGCTTAAGATCTGTAACTGCCCTCCCCCGCCACAAAGTCACAGAGCAACCCACCCCCCACCACATAACATGAAAACCACCTCCCAGACTGACCAGGGTAACTAGTCACTGCACTGTGTATGTGCCCTGCTGCTGTACCTGCCCCCGCCTATGTACCCTGCCAAAGGTGACTGTCCTGTCCAATTACCAACCCCCTTTCCCCTCCTCCTCCAAAAGAACATGATGGAAACAGTAGTTAACAGAAACATATTTTTTATTATCAACTACACATGGAACTGGGAGGTGAAACTTGGACGGGGGCTTGTGTCAGGCGGGAAGAAAAGAACTTGTCAAATTTTGGGGAATGAGAGCCTTCTGCTACTAGAGCTCTCTGCAGGGGTGGAGTGAGAGTTAGCACGGACTCTGCCGCCCCTCCTTCTTTGGACTTTGGGTGAGGTGGGTATGGGACTTGGTGGCGGGGGAGGGCGGTTAGAGATAGACTGCAGCGGGGCTCTGTCCTCCTGCCTCCGTTCCTGCAGAACATCCACAAGGTGCCGGAGCGTGTCCGTTTGCTCCCTCAGTAGTCCAAGCAGCGTTTGAGTCGCCTGCTGGTCTTCCTGCCGCCACCTCTCCTCCCGATCCATGTTTGCTTAGTGCATTTGGGACAAGTTCTCCCGCCACTGGGTCTGCTGTGCTGCCTGGGCTCGGGAGCAGGCCATAAGCTCCGAGAACATGTCCTCCCGTGTCCTCTTCTTCCTACGCCTAATCTGCGCTAGCCTCTGGGAGTGTGATGCCAGGCTAGGTTGTGAGACAGTCGCAGATGGGGCTGTGGGAATGGGAAAAAGGGAGTGAATTCCTCAGAAAGATAAATGTAGTTGTGAACAAAGAACATAGTCTTTCTCTGTGAACAAGACCATGCACAGCACCTATCACATGTGCACTCAGCACAAGGTCGAATTCTCAGCCTTCGCATTCAGTGCCTGGGGTCTTGCACAGCACATTTGAGAAGCGGGGCAGGACAACGGAATTTCTGTTGCAGGCAGACATGGTAAGCCGTAGACTTGTGGCAGCTTAAAACTTTAATATTAGCACTGGCCTCATTTCACATTGAAAGCAATGTCAGTCCCTGCTGCCAGCAATCCGGTAAGCAGGAACTCTGCTCCTGTCCCACCCCCTCGCGGCTGTCCCCGGGAACGATCCCTGTAGGCTGCCCCTCTCCCGCCTCCACCGCGTGGCTGCAAACCAGCGGTTACAGTTCTGTAAAGGAACGGGCAAGCAGTCCCAACACTAACATTCCCCTACCTAATTCAAAGCAGGTCACCATGAGCGACATCACCCTCATGAGGATCTCTGACAGCGAGAAAGAGAGAATGCTCCGGGAAAGCCTCCAAAGACCAGGGCCATATGCCGCCCTGCTGTGCAGAGCAATGATTCCCGAGTACTTGATTGTCTCGTGGCGCGGCAACGTGTCGTACTACGGAGGACCCAATAAGGCCGCTCTCCCCAGGAACCTGATGCAACGGCTTTCCAATTACCTCCAGGAGAGCTTCATCGAGATGTCCCAGGAGGATTTCTGCTCTATCCCCGGACATATAGACCGCATTTTACTCTAGCTGCAGTAGCAGTGACTAAACAGTAGAGCGGCTTGGGCAGGACAATCATGCAAAACCGGACATTGCTAGATTTTTTTTCAATAGTTGCACTGCCCATGACTGAACCGTTAAGCGCCTAGGGCAAACTAATCATGAGAAACCCATTTTTTTTATTGTTAATATTCCTGTTCTGTTAAAAATAAATGTTTAGATGTTTACAACACTTACTGGCTGATCCTTCCCCAGATTCTGTGTCCGGGGTAACGGCTGGGGACGGTTGGTAGGGGATCTCTGTAAGGGTGATGAAGAGATCCTGGCTGTCGGGGAAATCAGCGTTGTGAGAGCTGTCGACTGCCTCGTCCTCCTCATCTCCTTCCTCATCTTCCCCGTCCGCTAACATGTCTGAGGAACCGGCCGTGGACAATATCCCATCCTCGGAGTCCACGGTCAGTGGTGGCGGCCGCACCTAGGATGGAATGCAGTGCCTCATAGAAACGGGATGTCTGGGGATGGGATCCGGAGCGTCCGTTTGCCTCTTTGGTCTTCTGGTAGCCTTGTCTCAGCTCCTTGATTTTCACGCGGCACTGCGTTGCATCCCGGCTGTATCCTCTCTCTGACATGTCTTTAGAGATCTTCTCGTAGATCTTTGCATTCCGTTTCTTGGAGCGCAGCTCGGAAAGCACGGACTCATCGCCCCACACAGCGATGAGATCCAAGACTTCCCGATCAGTCCATGCTGGGGCCCTCTTTCTATTCTGAGATTGCACGGCCATCACTGCTGGACAGCTCTGCTTCGTTGCCAGTGCTGCTGAGCTCGCCACGATGTCCAGACAGGAAATGAGATTCAAACTGGCCAGACAGGAAAAGGAATTCAAATTCAAATTTTCCCGGGGCTTTTCCTGTGTGGCTGGTCAGAGCATCCGAGCTCGTACTGCTGTCCAGAGCGTCAACAGAGTGGTGCACTGTGGGATAGCTCCCGGAGCTATTAGCATCGATTTCCATCCACACCTAGCCTAATTCGACATGGCCATGTCGAATTTAGCGCTACTCCCCTCGTCGGGGAGGAGTACAGAAGTCGAATTAAAGAGATCTCTATGTCGAACTAAATAGCTTCGCGGTGTGGACGGGTGCAGGGTTAATTCGATGTAACGGCGCTAACTTTGACATAAACGCCTAGTGTAGACCAGGCCTTAATAAACTTTTCATTAGGTACACAATGGGCGAGTGTTGGGAGTGAGGTCTGCCAGAACTCACCTGCTTATAACTGCAGGAATTTGACAATCTGAGCTAGGCTCACCCAGTTTATGGTGGATATCTGCTCAGTGCTACAGAGGAAGAGGGGAGATCCCTGAAATACTCTTAGGGTATGTCTACACTACGAAATTAGTTCGAATTTATAGAAGCCGGTTTTATTGAAACCGGTTGTATACAGCCGATTGTGTGTGTCCCCACATAAAATGCTCTAGCTGCTCTAGTCGGCGGACCACGTCCACAGTACGAGGCTAGCGTCGACTTCCGGAGCATTGCACTATGGGTAGCTATCCCACAGCTATCCCACAGTTCCCGCAGTCTCCGCCGCCCCTTGGAATTCTGGGTTGAGATCCCAATGCCCGGATGATGCAAAACAGTGTCGCGGGCGGTTCTGGGTACATGTCGTCAGGCCCCTCCCTCCCCCGTCACAGCAACGACAGACAATAGATTCGCGCCTTTTTACCTGGGTTACCTGTGCAGACAACATGGAGCCCGCTCAGCTCAGCTGAGCTCACCGTCACCATATGTCCTCTGGGTGCCGGCAGACGTGGGACTGCATTGCTACACAGCAGCAGCCCCTTGCCTTTTGGCAGACGATGGTATATTATGACTGGTAACCGTCGTCATCATACTGGAGAGGCTATCACTCATGCTGCACCGTCGGCTGCCAGCTTAAGATGTAAAAAATAGATTTGTTCTGTATTCATTTGCTTCCCCTTCCTCCGTGAAATCAACGGCCTGCTAAGCCCAGGGTTTTCAGTTTAATCTTTGGGGGGACCATTCTGTGTGACAGTTGTTTGTGTTTCTCCCTGATGCACAGCCACCTTTCTTGATTTTAATTCCCTGTTCCTGTACCAGTACGCCATGTCGTCACTCGGCCCTCCCTCCCTCCCGCCCTCCCTCCTTCTCCTGCTCCATCAGATACTAGTTTCGCGCCTTTTTTCTGACCAGCCAGGCGCCATAGCTAGCACTGGGATCATGGAGACCGCTCAGATCACCGCGGCAATTATGAGCACTATGAACACCACGTGCATTGTCCTGGAGTATATGCAGAGCCAGGACATGCCAAGGCGAAACCCGGACCACCCGAGGAGGCGATTGCAGCGCGGCGACGAGAGTGATGAGGAAATTGACATGGACATAGACCTCTCACAAGGCACAGGCCCCAGCAATGTGGAAATCATGGTGTCACTGGGGCAGGTTCATGCCGTGGAACGCCGATTCTGGGCCCGGGAAACAAGCACAGACTGGTGGGATCGCATCGTGCTGCAGGTATGGGATGATTCCCAGTGGCTGCGAAACTTTCGCATGCGTAAGGGCACTTTCATGGAACTTTCTGACTTGCTTTCCCCTGCCCTGAAACGCCAGGATACCAAGATGAGAGCAGCCCTCACAGTTGAGAAGCGAGTGGCGATAGCCCTGTGGAAGCTTGCAACGCCAGACAGCTACCGGTGAGTCGGGAATCAATTTGGAGTGGGCAAATCTACGGTGGGGGCTGCTGTGATCCAATTTGCCAGGGCAATGAAAGACCTGGTGATAGCAAGGGTAGTGACTCTGGGCAACGTGCAGTCAATAGTGGATGGTTTTGCTGAAATGGGATTCCCAAACTGTGGCGGGGCCATAGACGGAACCCATATCCCTATCTTGTCACCGGAGCACCAAGCCACCGACTACGTAAACCACAAGGGGTACTTTTCAATGCTGCTGCAAGCCCTGGTGGATCACAAGGGACGTTTCACCAACATCAACGTGGGATGGCCGGGAAAGGTACATGATGCTCGCGTCTTCAGGAACTCTGCTCTGTTTCGAAAGCTGGAGGAAGGGTCTTTCTTCCCGGACCAGAAAGTGACCATTGGGGATGTTGAAATGCCTATCGTGATCCTTGGGGACCCAGCCTACCCCTTAATGCCATGGCTCATGAAGCCGTACACAGGCAGCCTGGACAGGAGTCAGGACCTGTTCAACTACAGGCTGAGCAAGTGCCGAATGGTGGTGGAATGTGCATTTGGACGTTTAAAAGCGCGCTGGCGCAGCTTACTGACTCGCTCAGACCTCAGCGAAAAGAATATCCCCATTGTTATTGCTGCTTGCTGTGCGCTCCACAATATCTGTGAAAGTAAGGGGGAGACCTTTATGGCGGGGTGGGAGGTTGAGGCAACTCGCCTGGCTGCTGATTATGCGCAGCCAGACACCAGGGCGGTTAGAGGAGCACAGCAGGGCGCGGTGCGCATCAGAGAAGCTTTGAAAACGAGTTTTGTGACTGGCCAGGCTACTGTGTGAAATTTCTGTTTGTTTCTCCTTGATGAACCCTCCAAACCCCCCCCCCCCGACCCAGTTCACTCTACTTCCCTGTAAACCAACCACCCCACCCCACCCTCCCCTCCCCAATTCGAGCACCGCTTGCAGAGGCAATAAAGTCATTGTTTTTTCACATTCATGCATTCTTTATTAGTTCCTCACAGAAGTAGGGGGATAATTGCCAAGGTAGCCTGGGATGGGTGGGGGAGGAGGGATGGAAAAGGACACACTGCATTTTAAAACTTTAACTCTTATTGAAGGCCAGCCTTCTGATGCTTGGGCGATCATCTGGGGTGGAGTGACTGGGTGGACGGAGGCCCCCGCACCGTGTTCTTGGGCGTCTGGGTGAGGAGGCTATGGAACTTGGGGAGGAGGGCTGTTGGTTACACAGGGGCTGTAGCGGCGGTCTCTGCTCCTGCTGCCTTTCCTGCAACTCAACCATACGCTCGAGCATATCAGTTTGATGCTCCAGCAGACGGAGCATTGCCTCTTGCCGTCTGTCTGCAAGCTGACGCCACCTATCATCTTCAGCGCGCCACTTGCTCTGTTCATCCCGCGATTCAGCCCGCCACCTCTCCTCTCGTTCATATTGGGCTTTTCTCATCTCCGACATTGACTGCCTCCACGCATTCTGCTGTGCTCTATCAGCGTGGGAGGACATCTGCAGCTCCGTGAACATATCGTCCCTCGTCCTACGTTTTCTCTTTCTAATGTTCACGAGCCTCTGCGAAGGAGAAACTTTTGCAGCTGGTGGAGGAGAAGGGAGAGGTGGTTAAAAAAGACACATTTTAGAGAACAATGGGTACACGCTTTCATTACAAGGTCGCATATTTCGGCTTGCAGGCAGCCATGGTAGGCCACAGTGTTTTGGCTTTTTTAACCTTCTTAACATGCGGGAAAGGTTGCAAACAGCAGCGCATTTCCCATATCAAGGATGAATTGGGTTGTCCATTTAAAATGGGGTTTCAATGTAAAAGGAGGGGCTGCGGTTTCCCGGTTAACATGCGGCACAAACACAAGTAAACCCCCCCTCCCCCCCACACACACACGATTCTCTGGGATGATCACTTCACCCCTCCCCCCACCGCGTGGTTAACAGCAGGGAACATTTCTGTTCAGAAGAGCAGGAACGGGCACCTCTGAATGTCCCCTTAATAAAATCACCCCATTTCAACCAGGAGAGCTTTCTGGAGATGTCCCTGGAGGATTTCCGCTCCATCCCCATACACGTTAACAGACTTTTGCAGTAGATGTACTGGCCGCGATTGCCAGGGCAAATTAATCATTAAAAACGCTTGCTTTTTTTTTTGTAATGTTTACAAATATTTACAAAGTTACACTCACCAGAGGTCTCCTGTGTGCTCTGAGGGTCTTGGGTGAGTTCGGGGGTTACTGGTTCCAGGTCCAAACATATCCTGGCTGTTGGGGAAACCGGTTTCTCCGCTTCCTTGCTGCTGTGAGCTACCTACAGTACCTCCATCCTCATCTTCCTCGTTCCCCGAACCGTCTTCCCTGTGTGTTTCTCCAGTGAGAGAGTCATAGCACACGGTTGGGGTAGTGGTGGCTGCACCCCCTAGGATCGCATGCAGCTCCGCGTAGTAGCGGCAAGTTTGCGGCTCTGCCCCGGACCTTCCGTTTGCTTCTCTGGCTTTGTGGTAAGCTTGCCGTAGCTCCTTAATTTTCACGCGGCACTGCTGTGTGTCCCTGTTATGGCCTCGGTCCTTCATGGCCTTGGAGATCTTTTCTAATACTTTTCCATTTCTTTTACTGCTACGGAGTTCAGCTATCACTGCTTCATCTCCCCATATGGCGAGCAGATCTCGTACCTCCCGTTCGGTCCATGCTGGAGCTCTTTTGTGATCCTGGGACTCCATCACGGTTACCTGTGCTGATGAGCTCTGCGTGGTCACCTGTGCTCTCCACGCTGGGCAAACAGGAAATGAAATTCAAACATTCGCGGGTCTTTTCCTGTCTACCTGGTCAGTGCATCTGAGTTGAGTGCTGTCCAGAGCGGTCACAATGAAGCACTGTGGGATAGCTCCTGGAGGCCAATAACGTCGAATTCCGTCCACACTACCCCAATTCCGACCCGCAAAGGCCGGTTTTATCGCTAATCCCCTCGTCGGAGGTGGTGTAAAGAAACCGGTTTAAAGGACCCTTTAAGTCGAAAGAAAGGGCTTCGTTGTGTGGACGTGTCCAGGCTTAATTCGGTTTAACGCTGCTAAAGTCGACCTAAACCCGTAGTGTAGACCAGGCCTTAGTATGTGCAGGAGAAGTCCTTTCCTATCTCAGATCTAGTGTGCGTGACGAAGAATCTCCATAGCTGAATGTATAATCCAAGAATACAGAGGATGCGAGGCCAATCCCCTCCAATTGGCTTTGTGATTAAATTTAAGCCTCAACCACTTGCTGTCTTTGGTACACAGCATTAAATGCAAGTGTCTGGCTTGAGAAAATGTTTCATCTGATTTGATAGCCATTTCCATCTATCATTCCAGGGATTTAATGGGGCTTTCCTAGAGATCCCCCCCATACAATGTACATTATATACTCAAAGGAGTATAAAGAGGAGGCTCATAGTTTATACTGTATTCGGATTTGAACTCAAGATCTCCAAGTGCATTATCTCACCAGCAGCGTTAAACCTTTGCACCACCTGTTTTCCATGTTTTGTGTTTCAGTACTTTTCCTGTGCTTGCTCCCATTGGCCTTTTTACTCTGGCAAGCCAGGACTCATTCCTTCATGTGCCACTTAGATTTCTTGCTTTTTAAAAATTAGGAACTAGTTTGCCTCTTAAATTAAAAGGGAATCTTTGACCCAGAGGATCAAGTTATCCATTTGGCTTTGTGTTTTGCTTATGGTATGAAAGGCAGGGCCTGGAGACCTACGTCAGATGTTCAAAGTTCATGTGTATGAAAAGCCGCAGTGTAGATTTTGGTACTCTATCACTGTGATTTATTTTGCCAGGTGTGCAGCAACCACGCTAAGGAAACCATATGTTTTGTTGGCTGTGTACCAAGAAAAAAATTATTTATTTTTCTTTTCTTAAAAAGAAAAACACAAAACAAACACAAAATTAAAGCCTTTAAACTGGAATTAAAATAATTATTTAATATTCTGTGTGGGGTTGGCTTGGTATAAATTTTCTCTATGGCATTCATCCTTGATATAAATTTAAAAGAATGTACTAAGGTTACAGAGATTAATTTGCTTGGCATTACAACACACACTACAAAGGCCAGAGTCCAGCTTAGCTGCATTAAATAGGTAATATATTTTGTTTAAAGTTTCAATTAAAACCTGGGGTCAAAAGATATAATGGTCCCCATGGGATCTTGAACACTTTAATGCCAATATTAGGATTGCTTAAGGATCAGGCTTGGGTCTAGATGTCTTTTGCTTTCCTGGAAATATGATATTATACAGTTGATTGTATTACACTGCTTTTAAAACCACACAGGCCCACCTGCTACAGTAATTCATACTTCTGCCAGTTTAGTGGTGTGAAAGAGAGTGAAATGAAGTGTTGGAGCTTTATATTAATATTGAGAGATAAAGGGAAATATATGGATAATGTTGTTCAGCTTATTGAATGGCAAATGCACTTCATCCATCTCTGCCTATTTTTCAAGTGCATTTCAGTTAAACTTGATAACCATTTTTGATAGAGAGCTTCCTTTGTAACTTGCATCTAATCCTATGTGCCCTGAATAGTATGTGTACACAGTGCAGGTTATGAGGGAAAGTTGGGAGCAGAAAAAGAGGGGCCTTGGTGGAACTTGTGACTTTTTCATTGACTTATAGACTTTATGGCTGGAAGGGACCATCATGATCATCTAGTCTGACCTCCTGCTCATCACCGGTCACAGAACCTCACCCACCCACTCCTGTAATAGATCCATAACCTTTGGCTGAGTTACTGATGTCCTCAAATCATTATTTAAAGACTTCAAGTTACAGCGAATCCACCATTTAACACTAGTTTAAACCTGCAAGTGACCCAGGACCCATGCTGCAGAGTAAGGCAAAAAACCCCAGGATCTCTGCCAGTCTGATCCAGGGGAAACTTCCTTCCTGACCACAACTATGGCAGTCAGTTGGACCTTAAGCATTTTGGCAAGACCCACTAGCCAGACACCCGGGAAAGAATTCTCTCTCGTAACTCAAAGCCCTCCCCATCTAATGTCCCATCACCGGCCGTTGGGGGATATTTGTTACTAGCAGTTATAGATCAGCTACATACCATTGTAGGCAGTCTCCTCATACCATCCCCTCCATAAACGTACCAAGCTCAGTCTTGAAGTGAGTTAGGTATTTTGTCCCATTGCTCCCCTTGGAAGGCTGTTCGTAAATGAAGTTACCACTCAGTCTCTTTCTCAGCCTTCCCAATTTGCCTCTACACATGTTGCTTATGTGCAGATGCTGAGCACATGTGCATGGTGAAAGGTTACTATCCATGGCAAGTTTTCTTCTTTCAGTCTCTAGGAAGTTAAATGATTTCTCCTTGTTGCTCTGCTACATTACACATGGACAGAAACCAAGCTGTCTTACACCAGTGGAAGCCATGTATAGTACAGGTGGGGGAGCCAGATTTTACATCTGGCATAGAAATAGAGATTCACATCACGAATATGAAGATTTAGCACAGAGAGAGAAGTTTCTGTGTTGATGGTTATAACATAACTATCACTTTATTTGATTATTCTTTTGGGTGGATGTGGCCATTTGTACAAGCCTGTTAATATTGTTAAGACTCCTTCCCCTTTTGCCCCTTACTCCCAGTAAATGCTTTTCTTATTGAATTGCTTTTAAATATTGTTTAGGGCTCCAAGGAACACTTTTGTTGGTATAGTCTTACAGTTCATGCTGTGCTAGACTTATTTTTTAAGAGCCAAACATGACTGAGCTGTGCAATATGTGTCCCACACCATAACCTATTAAAAACATGATGCCCTGCACTTATGTCAGAGTCAGTGGTCAAAACATTGGGCATGCTTCTAATGAAGTTTTATTGAGAATAGTTTAATAATGTACATTACAAAACATTTATTTTCTTTAAATGTATATAAGCTGAACATGAGGCCTTTTTTCCCCTCATGCAAATGCTTGATTGTACATTATAGAGGTGCTAATAATGGAGTTTGCTACAGTGGGAAGAAAAGGTTGTGCTCCCCTCCTCCCCTATTCTCCTACGTCACCCCCAAGTAGGTTACTGTCATTTATATCCGCTCATGCAAAGCTGAATATAAAACTTTTGGCTGATTGAAACTTCTGGCTGTTTTGTTTTAGGATTCTAATTATTCAGACTGAGTACAAAGATTACAGAAGTGAATTGCTAAGGGGGTTGTGGCTACTACATTTGAGACCATTTTGAGACAGAGTTCCAAAAGTTTTTGTTCACATTTTTCTTCTCCTGGGACAATCAATCTCTATTCGCATGTAAAACACTTCAATTTTATTACACACACCGTATTCTGGAGAGGCCAAGAGCCTATGAGTTCAATATTTTAACATATTAGAAGTCTGGTTTAAAAATGAGCGTAACCATTACATTTTCAGACAGAAATATAGTCTATCTAAACTGGGCTACTGGTATACCAATTATGCATGGTCCAAATGGTAGGTCCTTTTATCAACAGCCCTTTGAAAAGAAATACACTGTTGAAACAATGTCAATGTTTACCTCTTCAACAATGGCTACATTTTTTTACTATACACCTGCATAAAATGAAAGGTATAAGAGACAAATTACCTTTTCATTTACAAATGCTGAGTCATTCCATTTGTTCTCTCCTTAGTGACTGTGGGTGACACATCTGTCTGAAACTAAAAAATCAAATAACTATCTCAGCTGAGTTGTTTGTCAATGACTTCTTGTTTCACTGGAGTTTTCAGACTATACTTCTTTAAGGACTGTTCAGTTCCTTATTGAAATTCATTTGCTTTTTATTTTCATCCCTCTCCATCCAGTTGTAGGATTTTTTTTAAGTTGATTTTCATTCTAATTAAACCAAAAATCTGAGTCTCCATTTTGATTGGTTGCAAGTGGCCTATAAGAACACAGTCAAATCCATATAAATGAGTAATTGACTCCCCTCCAGCAAAAAAGCTTATAAAATGCTGTGTGCTTGAGAAATCTTCAAAGAGATTGTTCTACGAAAGAAAAAAAAATGCTTGTTCTGTGTACAGTATACTTCATATACATTAAGATCACATGCACCAATGGCTCCAGAGAAGCTCTGTGTGCAGACTATACTTATTAACAATAATGTGCATGCTGCATTATAGATTAAACATAACTATTAAGCATAGCTATAACAGTGCTTTTAGCTTTATTATTTGCATGCATACCCTAGTAGTTCAGAAAAAGCCATTGCAATATGTTCTGTGAAGGTGTAACGGTACAGTACAATTGTTGCAAAACATGTAGTAAATATGCTTATTAAGCATGTGCAATATAATTTTATAAAATAGATCTCCTTTTATTCTATTTTGAATTCCATTTTTGTTAGTGCAATGGACAAGTTGATGTTTTGAAACTCTATACTCTGAGATTTGGTACACCAATGTTTTGCCATGAATGATTTTTTTTTTTTTTTGCATATTACAAACACTTTTAAATACTACCTGATAGTACTAAGAAGCAGATTGCAATGCATCTGTCCTGACTATAGGTAATATATATCTGTATTTGTCTTTTCAGTATCTATAGAGGCATAATGCTGGTACATTTGCAGCCCCATAATAGTCTGCTCATCAATACATCTAACATGTTTCCCTCAGGGAAATGGCCTTTGCTTGGGTTATTCATATTTCAGGATTTCTTACTGCTGAAAATATAGCAACATTATTTGTGGTATGTTTGAAATTTTCTAATATCTGCCCGAAGTAGAAATAATCCAATATGCAAATCCCTCTTGTTTATGAACAAACCAGAAGTAAAGACAGGTAGTGATCCTAATCTAGAACTGCATAACACTGCTTGTCTCCCTGTTCGCACTAAATAGTCCCTTGTTTTGTTCTTTTTCACTATATGAGACATTCTGGAAATTCATAACTCCTTTCTTCCCCTCTTGGGTGCTAAACCCTATCACAATCTACTCCTTTGCAGTGTAAAGTGGTAAATTTGACTCCTAGAGAAGATAACCCATTGTAGCCACCTAATCTTTTGTTTTTCTTTTCATCACTAATCACTCTTTTCTTATTATCTTTGTTTTTTTAACTGATCATTGTTTTTGTCTTGAATTGTTTCACACCTTTTCCACTGTGATGATTTAAGTGTTGTTTTCCTGTTTCTAAGAAGTTTTGAAATATGTGCTTGTATTGTAAGATTCCTGAGGGTTCTGGTGTTTATAAAAAGAAAACACCTTAGACTGCTTTTGCGATGGTAATAGAAGTGTTGCAAATGATTCTTCTGTTTTATGTAGTAAATACAGAATAAACTAATTTTTAGTTTCAAGGCTTTTGTTGGCATCGATGTAGTTAAAGGATACATTCTATCCATTATGCTTTCCTTTGTACTGAAGTATTAAATTAAAAGGGTTCTTGGTGAAACAATCTACAAAACACTTTAAATATAGCATCATATATAAATATACTAAGTAAATTACAGCTGCAGTGTAATAATGACATCATCTAGCCCATCCCCTTCCCAGTGCGGGATTGCCTTTAAAGCTGGGTAATTTAAAGAGACTGTTAGGTGAATAATTCCTCCCCGAACTTGAAATTTGTTGAACAAATAATTCCAATATTGTGGGGTCCTCCATATCCCCTCCCCCACACCAGTTGAGCTTTACATTGGTGAGTCATGTCTTGTTTTAGATGTCCCATTGGATGTGGCTTCCACCAGTTTCAGGTTTAAAGTCCACAGAATACTAAAGATAGGAATCTGTAAATTAATGTTACTGCTGAGAACTCGTTTAACCCTGCAAAGTATTGGATGATCATGTACCTGTGGTGAGCCATCTAAAGCTTTCCTTTTGGTATCTCCCTATGGCTTCTATTCAGCAGAATCACTTAAGCACAGGGTTAAGTGCTTTTGCTGAATTGGGGCCCAGATTCCTGTATGTTGACTTGTTCTCCTTATGGTGACTGAGGTACCTTTGAAACATTGTGACATATAACAGATTTCCTTCTGTGCCTTTGTGATCTAGTTTGTCAAAGTGGGATATACATTCATTAAACTGCATAGGTTTGACCGGATACATTATCAAACTGAATTTGTTATATGGAACCATTTCTATTTTCAGTATGAGCACTTTACAAATGAATGTGTTAAATGCTGATAGTGTGAAGGTCAATGGAGCAGCCAGTTTGTATTCTGCAGCTACTTTCATATCTCATGTCACTGGGTGCTCTATTAAGGATTTACTGAAAATTAGATCATTCACATTACAAAAGTTTGTGCAAATATACAGTAGTAACTGTCAAATATCACTAATTCTATTTTAAACTTTTTGGCCCTGTGCAGATATATATATATCTCATCCTAAATGACAAAATCCAATCCCTATATATCTCATCCAATAGAATGGTTGAAAAACATCTCAAACCATAGAAGCTTTTATTAGATTTGATTTACTTTAACCAAGAATATGGCCAGATTGATTGAACTGAATGTTTGCAATATTTCCCCCCCTATCTGGGACAAACCCCCATCACATCCTTAACTGAAGTGATTATTTAATAGCAGGGCTCTAAATCCTCCTCCCCCCCCAAAAAAAAATAGTTATAGAGGAAACCCTGATAGACCTTCAGCTGTAGTCACATAATCAAAAGCTGCTATATTACAGACAGTTAGAACCTGGGCTTTACAGGCAGAAATAAAGCTTTCAATAGAAATACTTGAATATGGCCAGCAAAGGAGAGCAATTTTAAAGTCTTCAAGGGAGCTTTCTGTGTGGACAGTTTGACATTTAGGTCAGTAAATTCAGAGTTGAATTTCTGGATGCAGAGTCAACAATACCCTCCAGGAGAAGGTCATTTAATAGGTTTTGCTGTGAAGTACTTGATTTCTAAAACCTTCCTCAATTTAATCTGCCTACCAGCCTTTCAAGCGCATCTGTTTATCTCTCCAGGTCCTTATATTAGCATCCATCCTGAGAAATATTTGATAAGATTGTGTCTCTTCATAAGTTTAAACAGTGCATAATGCATTGTTGGATCTATGAGACTATTATAGATGGTTCTGGCAGCACCACCCATTAAGGTTGTCTGTCACTTCCAATTATAAGACCCTATTTTCAATTGCTTATAATTGTGCCTAACTGTCACTATTTAGGCTGAAATTTTTCATGCCAGGTGTCTGCCTCAGATCTTTTTGGGGGTGGAGTGGGGAATTTTCAGCTAAAAGCGTTCAGCCATTTCTGAGAACGAGGCAAGAGAAAATATGTTGTTGTGTTCATGTTGATTTTTGGTGGCCTTTTCTTTGAATACTTGTAGCACTTCATGCTTTGAAGCAGCGACTTGAAAACTATGGGGGTGGGGGGTGACCTTTGTGTCAGGGATGTGCCTTTTTCCATCCCTGTGCAAATCTGCCCAAATAGGACTAAGTTATAATTCTTTGAAATATCACAGTTTACACATGCTCAATAGAGTCTTCTTAGATTTTAGCAACTAAATTCCCTGAAGGTTCAATCCACATTGGGCATACTACAGCCTGGGACCAAGCAGGACTTTTCTTGAAATTGTAGCTTTGAGCTGCTGCAGGCCATGATGGGTCTCTAAGTCAGACACCTAAACTGAGTACAGGGCGCAGGTCTCTCCTCTGCTGTCAATGATGCCCTACTGGGCCCATGCACTCTAGAGGAAGCTGACCAATTTGAATGCAGAGGGAACAAGAACCAGACTTGCAGATGAGAAGCAGAGTAGATTTGGATAAGAAGTCGAGGGAGAGGGAAACTAGGACTAGGAGTTGAGGTGGGGAGGGAGAGTGGGACTGGCTGAGCAAGGAGATTGGGACTTGGCGCTGAGGAGGGAAATGACCAGTGGGGACTGGGAGCCAGTAGTTGGGGAGGAAACTGAGATAAAATGAGAAGCCGTGAGGGAGATTGGGGGGTGGGGGCAGGGGGAGCCTGGGACTTGCAGGGCAATTAAACTGTGACTTAGAGCTAGTGATGTGGCAGTAAAGTAGTGAGAGAGGAGGAAAGATATATCAGAAGAGGAACTGTGGTTCAGGGTGAAGCAGTGGTGTTGCCTGGGATAAGAGATGAGGACAAGGAGCTGAGGTGGGGGAAAACACTGTAACTAGAAGAGAAGCCCAAGGACAGAGATGGTGTTTGAAGCCAGTGAGGATAGGGAACATGGATAAGGAGTTCAGAATGTGGACAACTGGAGTTCAGGATGCTGAGGAGAGACCGATTGGAGTGGTAGAGAGAGTGGGAGAACTGGGACTGGGTGGGGAAAGAGACAAGGAATGAGAGGAAGGTCAGGGAACTGGGAAAAGCTGGGCAAAGAGACTGGGAGTTGAGGGAGAGGGCCTTAAGAACAGGGGAGTCCAGAGGAGTGAGATGAGGCTGTGCTAAGCAAGGAGACTGGGACAGGGATAAGAAAACTGAGGAATGGAGACTGGGACTGACTAGGTGAGAATGGAACTTGGATGGGGAAAAGACAAGACTCAGACAAGGACAGTTTGGAGTATAAAAGATAGGATGTGATTATGTCATTAAAGACTGTAGCATAATGCATATGCACAAGGAGGTGCAAATTCAGGTTGATAAGGCAGCCTTAATTGTGGCATTTTTTAACTTGAGTGCTTAACTTTGCAACTGTAATCATGCTGTTTTGCATGTAATAGATTATAAATTTGATGCCATTCATTTGAGAGTTAGCATAGGTTACTGGACTGAGCATGGGGTTGGAACTCCTGAGGTCTAACCCCATTTATTCTGCTGAATTAGCATGCGGCCTTAGATAAATCACAGTTTATACGTATGCGGAAAATAATGTGAGTTAGTTAATAGGTGTAATCCTGACCCTATTGAAGTCATTAGTCTTTTTGCCATGGACTTCAGTGGGGCCAGGATTTCACTAAATGTGCTATGTAAATGCAGAGTAGTATTATTCTGAAAACTGTCCTACTTCATTTTTAATTAATTGTTTAATCCTGCTTGTTTCTGATTAGCTTTGCAAGATTTTGTTTGATTTTTCTCTTCAAATTGTTTCTTCTACACTACATTAAATGCATTTTCAAAAATTTCAATATTACTGCCCCAAAGTGCATTTCTGTCATTGCCATCATTCTCCCACTATCCTTGTACATTTGCTGCCTGAGTCTTTCAGAGCAAAGGATTTTACTTTGAGAAGTTTGTCAGATTTTGATCCTTTTTCACATATTGGCTTCCATAATCCTTACAAAGTTCAAATCAGATTAAAGCACTAGTGATGTTATACAGTGATTGCAGGCAGGGCCGGCTCCAGGCACCAGCCGAGCAAGCTGGTGCTTGGGGCGGCAGCTTGTAGGAGGCGGCATTCCGCCCAATCCTAGGGCGGCACGGTCGCTTTTTTTTGTTGTTGTTCCGCTCCGGCCGCCCTGTATGGGGCCGCGGCATGGAGGACGGGAGCGCCCTGCAGCAAGCCCAGCAGGGCAGTCCGTGTCCTTCCCTCCCAGCCGACTGGAGCGGTGCGGAGCCCTCCCGGCAGGGGGCACGGTGGGAGGGGCCACGTGGCAGCGCCCCGCTGAAGCCCTGGCCTCCCCCCTTCTCTCTCTCCCCCACTCTCTCCCCCTCCCCCCGCTAGCCAGGGCACATCTGCAGGGCAGGGAGTCTCCCTGCACCCTGGCTCCGGCCGCGCCACAGCCAGAGCCGGCCCTGATTGCAGGACACCAGATTTCACCAACTGCAGTGTGTTTTGTTTTTTCTATGTCCTCCCTCATTATTCTAACCTTCTTTGGGAACTTTTCTTAACCTTCCCAGTGGCAGCTCCAGGCACCAGCGCTCCAAGCGTGTGCCTGGGGCGGCAAGCCGCGGGGGGCGCCCTGCCGGTCCCTGCGATGGCAGCAGTCAGGCAGCCTTCGGCGGCATGCCTGTGGGAGGTCTGCCGGTCCCGTGGATTCGGCGGCAATTCGGCGGCGGGTACGCCGAAGCCGCGGGACCGAAGACCTCCCGCAGGCACGCCGCCGAAGGCAGCCCGACTGCCGTGCTTGGGGTGGCAAAAAAGCTAGAACCGCCCCTGAACCTACCTCGTTTTTTTTTACCCTCATCTATGATCTTGATGCGTTATGGTTAAACACAAATACATGCTGTAATTTCACTCCATGCTGTGTAATGTGAATTGATTGAAAAGAAATAGTTCTTGCATAGCAGATGTGTTGGTTACTTTGGGAATTTTGATTGATACTCCCACTTTCAATTCCTTTCCAACCAGACTTTCATCTCGCTTGTGATCTTTCATCCTTAATAAGACTATTCCTCCGTTCCTTCATCACTAAGGTGTCCATAAAGTAGTTTGTTTTCTAACTTGCCAGCATTCAAAGCTATGCATTGTCTTAGAGGCCATCATTCATATATAGGTGGACAGTCACAACGTAGAACTTTTTTTTAATTTTTGCAATTCAAATTATAAATCTATTAAAATCCTATGTCCTCAGACTGGTTATCATTTATTTAATAGGAGAAGCCTACATGAGACTGAGCAAGCTGCCTGAAGCAGAACACTGGTATATAGAGTCGTTGCGATCCAAGACTGACCACATCCCAGCACATCTCACATATGGGAAACTTCTGGCTCTCACGGTGAGTTAATCCATTTCTGAGAGTAAATACTAGAGTTCCCAAAAGAAGTGAGGTAGAGGAATAACCTGGCCTTGTGGCATTCTTGGTCTGGAAATTGATTATGATGCTATTAATAAATACTTTGTATTTCAATAGTATCTTCCAACTCAGGAACTAAATATACTGTAAAACATCACCTATATATCTTTGTAACCCCTTGCCCATTAATGAAATGCAGCCACCTCTGAGGAGGAACATAGCAGCTGTAGTATAGCTCACAGTAACCTATACAAGTTTATAGCAGGAAATAAAGAATACTGTATCCATCTGAAAGATGCATGCATTAAGACTAAGGGTTTGTCTACACAGTGGGATAATGCATTGTACGGGAGTGTGATCTTTATAATACACTAACAAGTTGCACATTAATTGGTCTGTTTCGACCCTGCTGGGGTGCACTAAAAGTTCCCTGGTGCGAACTAATGTAGTCTGTTTCAAATTGTATCATAGTGCTGTTCCGTGAGGTCAAAGCCCTAAGTTACTTTATTATAGTTGATTTAGATGGCGAATGTCCTTATTTTAATATTAAAATATCTTTGTTTACATACTGAGTCCAGCCCCCTGCCTTCACTAGCAGGACCAAATACTGATTTTGCCCCAGATCCCTAAGTGGCTTCCTCCAGGACTGAGCTCACAACCCTGGGTTTAGTAGGCCAATGCTCAAACCACTGAGCTATCCCTCCTTTAGGGGGTGCATAGGGATAGCTTGGTGGTTTGAGCATTGGCCTGCTAAACCCAGGGTTGTGAGTTCAGTCCTGGAGGGGGCCACTTAGGGAACTGGGGCAAAATAAGTACTTGGTCCCACAAGTGAAGGGCAGGGGGCTGGACTCAATGACCTTTCAGCTCTATGAGATAGGTATATCTCCATATATTACTCCCTTTCATCTAGGGATCCTAAAGCATTTACAGGCAGCAGTTGGGCTGTGCAATAATGTGATATATTAAAACATTATCTTTATTTTACAAGGGAAACTGAGGCATTCCTCAGTGGTGAAGTGTCTTGCCGAGTCATACAGCACATCAATAGCAGAGCTGGGAATGTAACCCAGAACACCCAATTACTTGTCTTATACTCAGCCTGCACACTTCCATCTTTTAATGGTAGCTTTTCCATGATGATTTTCTTGGCCTCATCTTTCAAAGGAAAGGCCTTACATTGTCCTTCTCACATTCTTAGTGCAGGGCTGGCCATACCATGATTTTGCTAGACTTTTTCAACATGCTCATGTTGCCTCCTGAAATTCACTTTCAGATCTGTAAACAGTTGAGCTCACGGCTCCAGCATAATGTGCCCAAAGATAGTCACAGCAGAGAAGGGAATTACAGTCCGTATTTGGATATCCCATTGCACCAGTAGTGTGCAGCTAACTGTCCCCCTGACATTTTGAAGTTATAAAATGGATTCCCTCTTTTCTTAGTCACTAATACTTCCTCCCATTTTTGCAGCTGCCATTTTCTTCCCATTTCTTTCTGCTGTGCTGATCACTTCCTCTCTATTTTCTACTCACAATCTTCTTCTTCTCTCCCATACTCTTCTTTATCTTTCAGCCTTTCACTTCCATTGGCATACCTCCTTTGTTTCCCTAGTTGTCATGTGGGTATGACTTCACTGAAACACACACACACACACCACCACCACTGTCACCAACAACCACCCACCTACCACCAAACAGTGTGTTCTTAACTCTGGTTAAAATAGCAGTGAAGACATGGCAATTTGCCTTTTAGCCTGGGTTAGCATCTCGCTTTCAACCCCAGACTCCCCTCTAGGCTTTAACTAGAGCTGCTCACTCAAGTTAAAAGCTGAGTTGCCATGTCTTCACTGCTATTTTAACCCGAGTCAGCTATTATGGTTTAGCTAATATGAATTAACAACACACCTATTGATGTGGACACAGCAGCAAAATGAGAATAGACATATGCATGGAATTCAGTGGCAGGCTGCAACTTTTATTTAATTTTAACAGAAGGGAGGGCTGCTACCCACCACCCATCACCCACACTCTCCTGTATTAGGCATTGAATTGGTTCCAGTGAGGCGGTTATAGGACTCATTATCATATAACCCATAACATGGGGTAGGACTTCCTCCACTTACCCCAGAATTCAGTTCTCTCTGAGTCCTAGAACCCTTCCCCCATGAGGGGGACAGAGGGTGAACCTGTGTGGGGACCTGGGCCCATGAGAACCACAAGGTCCAATTTCTGCCTGCGAGGGCCACAAGGTTTCACCCTATTACTTGAGCCCAAAGTCCTTCACCAGAATCCCAGGTTTCTTACCTCTGGGGACCGTTCATTTTATTCCCTTAACCACAATGAAAACTGGATACAGGGAGCATCAGCAACTAGCTTGATCGCTCTCCCCACCCAACCACACTGTATGGTATCACAATTCCTGCCCAATCCATTGCCTCATATCCTGTAGCCATATATAAGCATTTCCATCGGACAAATGTACACCTTCCTTGCTGGAATGGAGCTGAAAGAGATGTCACCTGGCTCCTGCTCTGGGCTAAATCCTGGGAACTGGGGAGTGCTGGCAAATCAGCACCCCTCTCTCCCAGCTGGCCAGTGGGTGCCAGAGACTCCCAAGGGGAGGAGCTACCTATTGTCCCTTGGCGAGTGTCTCTGTCCCTTGCCACTGGGACTGTCCCTCTTTCACAGCAGGCCCCATCAATTTCCCCCATCCATTGATGAGGCTGGTGGCATTGTTTGCAGTGAAGAAATACTGTATGTTGCTCTGCCTTGTTCTGCTCCTCAATCCTTTGGCTTCCCTCTGAACACCCTCATCTTCCTTTGTCTCAGGCTAGGTCTACACTACCCGCCTGAATCGGCGGGTAGAAATCGATCTCTCGGGGATCGAATTATCGCGTCTCGTCGGGACACGACAATCTATCCCCGAATCGACGCTCTTACTCCACCAGCAGAGGTGGGAGTAAGCGCCGTCGATGGGGAGCCGCGGAGGTCGATTTTGCCGCCGTCCTCACAGCGGGGTAAGTCGGCTCCGATACGTCAAATTCAGCTACGCTATTCGCGTAGCTGAATTTGTGTATCTTAAATCGACCCCCCCCCGTAGTGAAGACCTGCCCTCAGCTTCACCATGGCCCCTCTTCTACACAGTCTTCTGACAAAGGACTTTTGTATACAGTGTAACAGGAAAGAAATGTAAAAGAAATACTTTAACTCCACCATATCCTCCACCCTTTCTTTACTTTTGCTTAAAATACATGAATTGCAGCGAGAAAAGTTTAGAACAGAAGGACTGAGATGAGAGAAAGAAGTGACAACAACAATTAAAGTGAATTCAACATCTATTTTCAAATGTTACTAAAAGCTGTCAATTAAAAGGTTTAATAACGCCAGTACAGATTGGAGCTTTCAGTTTGCAATGGAATAATAGTTGAGCTCTGATCATTATCCCACTGTCTGTCAGTTTCAAGCTGTGGAACTATAATTTTCCAGTCTAATTCCCAATTCCAGTTAAAATTTCTCACATACTGACATACACATGCACTTTTGGGATATATCTATTTAATATTAAACTCCAAGTGGAATACATCACAGGATTTCCCAGTTCACCTTCCTCTTCTGGCCCACTTCATTATTTGCACCTGAGGAGTATATTTGAAAGCTTGCATGATGAGGGTTTTTTTTTTTTTCTCATTCTCTTTTTTTTTCTTGAAGAAATATTTTTATGAGACTCAGAAGTTCTATTTTACTAGAACATGTGGAAGGGGAAGGAAGGGTTTTCTCAGTTAGAATCCAGATCTCTATTTTTTCTACCCCACACCTCTCTTTCTGTATTTAATTTTACATATATTCTTAATTGCTGATTAGATGGAATATACAATCTGTTATGGGATGTCTTGTCATTTCCATGGAAAAAAAAATTCTACATCTTTTTTTTAACATCTTAATTATTTCCAAATTATGAGAACTGGCTACAAGAAATTTTAGATTTGTCCTTTAGTCCTGACATAATTTTATTATATAATTTTGGGTTTCTGAATTGATAACATACACCTAATTTGGAGGGAGAATGGAAAAGGGTGAAAAAGTCCACACAAATTTGTATTAGAGTTTAACTGTTTACACTTCTTGAAGGAATTTAAACACAAGATGCATATGAAGCAACCAGTGCCTTCAGGTTCAGGAAAGAATATATATCAATATCAGAATTGAAAAGAATCTCTATACAACTCTGAGTATTGGACACCACATCATGATGTTAAACCATAGGCCAGTGAAATACAATACCCCTCCTTTCCCCACACACGCACTCTTTCATGTTTGTCTATTTTCATCAAAAATGATTAATATTGCCCTAAAATTATCTTTTCTTTTATTATTGCCATGTCTTCTCTATATATTCATTGCTGTACATATGACAGCAATGTGCATTAACAGAAAAATAAGACAGAAGACACAAAAGGAGCATTTTTTGTTTTTTGTTTTTTACCCTTCCAGAATGTAATTAACATAGTGCTTCAGAACACAACACTATTTAGATGATGATGTGGTAGTGGATATGAAATGCATATATGTGGTTGTGGTTTGTTGTTGTTTTTAATTATTCAAGTTTGGTCACTGACATTTCAATATTGGGAAAAAGAACAGGAGTACTTGTGGCACCTTAGAGTACCTGTTCTTTTTGCGGATACAGACTAACACGGCTGCTACTCTGAAACCTTTCAATATTGGGAATGATTTATGACCAATACATGGGAAAGGAGAAGAATATATTTTATTGGATTTTCTACAGTCATCAATTTTTTCAGGAGAGCTGAATGGAGCAGGAAATTAACAGTGGGATATGAAACCTTTGACCTCCAGGTTGTTGGTTCAGCCTTGGTCAGTTTTACAGCACAATGGTTGTTCCATGGCGTCTGTGAAAGGAGTTTCAAGCAGAGGTATCTTCATCACAAAGGCTTCTTTCATGACTCGCACTAACTGGCATTCTTAATCGAAGTCTCTACAGATTCCACTGGGATTGGATGGAGATGGAAACTGGAATAATCTCTCATCTCATCCCTCCAAGACAGGGTTAGAGTCACATTGTGATTCATTCTTAATTTGAACTTTGCTATTTAAGTCTATTGAATAGAAATGGACACTGCGCAGATGATTGAAAAAAGGCGGGAAGTTATTATAGTGCCTTGGGTGATTCTCTCAAATGTTAAGGAGAGACATTTTGGGGGGTCTCTCCTTTTATGTCACACCAGTCGTAGTTTGTTTAAAGTCAAACTTTTTGCAACTTCTTTTTTTGAGCTACAGTAAAACAAATGTTGAAACAAGCTTCTATTAAAAATTCTACTTGGCTGTTAGCTTATTTTCCAAGGAAGAGATGGGGCAGTGAGTGGGAGGAGATGAAGAATGAAAATGATAACTGAGCTAGAAAACTTTCCTTGGCCGGGGAGCTAAAAAAAAAAAAAATGCTCAGCCAAGCTTCTAGGTCTCAGCCAAAGGCAATTGTACAACATAAACCTAGTTGTAAAATCAAAACTGTAAAGTTCACAAATTCAATAATGTTTTATTTCCTGACTTAAATAGCCCAATTTTAACCCCGACTTTTCTGCCTCCTTAAGTCTGTTGCCAGTATTAACACCTACTAATCGCACTCATTTATTCCACCAGTGCCAAACCTGGCTATTGAACCAGCTTCTTGTACCTTCTGGATTCATCTTCCTCTTGTGAACAACTGTTATGATTGTGGGGAGGATGTAACCTATGCCCAGTCTGTTAAGACTTGCCAAATTGCTGCTAATTGCTGTAGGCTGTGATTTCCCAATTTGCAGTAGGAGCAATTTATAGTTTTATAAATGTCTGAGTATAAATCAAGTAGTGTGCTAGAGTACTGAGTTACTAAATGCATTTATATTGTCTGGACTTGGCTCTAACATATCAAATGCAACTAATGAAATATGAATGCAGAGAGCATGTTCTTAACCTATGATTTCTTTTATGATTTCCTGATACTTTTTATTTCTTCAAAAATTAGTCCTATAAGACACCTTAAAATAAAGCCACTTTATTGCTCTATCCAATATACCTGTTTAGCTGTGAAAAGTTAATAAAATCCTACTTTCTCTTCTTGACCACTTGGGACAATGACCTCTGTGTCTTGTTCCTTTTCTCGGTCCACTGAAACAAGTTTCTAATTATCATAGTTGCCTTCAACGATGTAGGATACAGTGTTATGAATCAAACTCAAATCTCAAGTGCAGTAGAAATTAAAAGCTGACATCAGATCTTGCTGAAAAGAGATTTTTAAACAGAATTTGTTCCTTTCTGAGTGGTTTGCCCTGCTGAAACACAGGATGGTATACCCTGTTTTTACAACTGTAAAAAAAAAAAAGGGTAAATCAGAATTCATCCTGTACTGTAAAACTTAAAATTATGGTAACAGTGTGGTGAATGAATGATATTAATTCATTTAATTTTAAGTTGATTTTTGCAGCTTCAGAGCTACATGCAGTTAATATTACTCCTGTTTTGAAGGGCTGTTTGCATAGCAGGACTTTAAACCTTCATTTTACAAGCAATACAATGAACAATGGAAGGCAGAAAGTCTAATCTAAGCTTTAAAATTTTTCTTGTGCTAGCTAATTTGCTTGGTTTTGTATATGCTTAGTATGAGGTTATTTGGAAGGTGCTAACCCATTCCATTTATAGACTTCCACCTGTTTCTGCAAAAGAGCAGAAAATACCAGCTTCAGTTTGAAGCACAACATAAAATCTAATTATTTACACACATCCCCCAAAATGAATATTGTTGCAAACCTTTGTACATTTTAATGTGTTATACACTAGTATTTTGTTTACATATTTTGATATTACTGTTTCTTTAGAAAAAGTTCAAATTGTGTTTTTTGTTTGAGAACTCTTTGATATAGGAGTGATTATTTTTGTGTGTGGGTCTTGTGAGTGTTTATAATGCTTAGTACAATGGGTCCCAATCTCTGATTGGGCCTTAGACACCCCTGAAATAATAAATCTTTTCTAAGCCTACCCAAATAGTGCATGTGTGTGTCCATGCGTGCAATAAAGTGATATGGCTTAAACCTTTTTAAAAAACAACTATTAATGAAGCAGACAACTGTCTTACATTCATAGAAGTGTTAAATATGTGGCATTCCTGGGCAAAATGACTCTTAGTAAAGCTTACTGTCAAAGTATCTACAAGGATATGTCTGTGGAACTCAGAAGACGCAGTCTGTGTTGTAATAAAAGCTGGACATTTAAAGTTACACTTGTAGACCTCAAAAACATTTTACTTATTGATCTTTTCAATACATTTCATGTAAGTCTATTTGTTCATATGTGACAATACATCTGAGGTCTAATTCTCATTTGTACTACAGCAACTTCATTCTCTCTAAGGGTAGGTCTACACTACCCGCCAGATTGGCGGGCAGCGATCGATCCAGCGGGGGTTGATTTGTCACGTCTAGTCTAGACGCAATAAATCGACCCCCGAGCACTCTCCTGTCGACTCCTGCACTCCAGCTCAGCGAGAGGCGCAGGCAGAGTCGACGGGGGAGCGGCAGCAGTCAACTCACCACGGTGAAGACACCATGGTAAGTCGATCTAAGTAGGTCGACTTCAGCTATGTTATTCACGTAACTGAAGTTGCGTAACTTAGATCGACACCCCCCCCAGTGCAGACCAGGTCTTAGCGTGCAAAGATGCCTTAAAGTGGGAGCAATTTGTATTTTAGAGGGTTTAAATACAGTTTACTTCCACTCTGAGGCCCCTATGCACTGATAGAGTAGTGTAAAGACGCTTAAGTGTAAATGAGGCTCAGACCCCTCATTTGTTTTTATAGCTGGTTGTTAAAGCTTTAACAACATGTGCTCATTCACTGCATAGATAGATACAACACCATATGTTTTTTGGATGCCATTATATTCGCTCAATAGTTATGTTCTAAGTTGAAATTCACTCAGTACAAAACCTATGTACCACAAAGCGCTCAATTCCACTCCCTTTGAGGTAGATGGTAAAGCTCTCATTGGCTTAATTGGGAGAAGAGGTAGGCCAACACTGAGCTCTTTGGGAAATCCTACACTAAAATTATAAGCTCCCTGTGCTGTTCTATTGTGTAAATATTTGTAATGTCTTTATACCTTTTCTGGGATATGGGAAATTCCAAGATGAAACAGGTAGTGTTCCTGTACATGCAGAAAAAGTGACAAAACTTGAAATGCTTGAATATTGTGCTCCAAACGAATGGTGTAATGAATTTGGATCTTCTTACCAAGTATCAACAGTCACAACTATTTGGCTACTCATACAACAGATAATGCTGTATGCTCATATCTAAAAATTATGCTCACTAGGGTACATTTTTGCAGAATGTATATAAGAACAGCTAAATTTAGTGGTTAAAAAGCATGATTAGTAGCTCAGCTAGTAGGATAACTAGAAAGCAGCCTGTTGGCTGGTGTTTAAGTTCCTAGTTTTATTTTATTTATTCTTTTCTCAAGAACAGAATTTAGCCATTTGGGTCAGCAATACCTGAATGTTATGCATTTTTTTAAGCTCTCTTAAGGCCTTGCATGCTAAGTTAGATAAATTGTTTGAGAAACATACTGGTGAAAGCAACATCCTAGCTGACCTCATCAGTCAACTGGGAAAACATGGGGTAACAGCCAAAGCACCTGAGCTCTTGCCTTACTTAGGTAATTTATTTCTTCTTCACAAGGAAAAACATAATTCTTATGAAAGGCTTTCAAATTGCAGAACTCCATTTATAAAATGTAATGGAGTCTCTTTGTCTAAAAATGACAGGCCCAGGTGCAGCCTTGAGCATGTACTCTAATTTGCTTTGCATTGTGTGAACAAAATTTTCAAAGGGAGAAAGTGTCAGCACACATGCTAAGGAAACATAAGCAAGGCCATTTTTGCGTTAGTCTAAGTTCAGTAGGCATTCAGCCTAAACTTTTTTGCCTACTGAAGGCTGTCAATTGGCATCTGCTTATACTGGATAGGCAATGGTGTTGGATGCACTAGTCTCTTTCTAGAAACCTTACTTAGGTGTCATAGATGGAACCAGATTGAAGGTTTCAATTCTATATACCCCAAGTGGATTTCTGCTCACATCAAAATGCCCACAGTTTGTAATAATGCAAATAGTGGTTAGTTTGCTTAAGAAACAGCCCAATAATATAAAATTAGGCAAGATGTAGTTTAGGAATTATATGTTTCGGTGTATCTCTTTGGGGAAACATGCAGTATTGGTTTGCCTTTTACTTGGCAAATTTATTTGGCTCCACATAGTGCTATTAATCTCTTATTTTTACCAGCTTCAAAATTGAACCATAAATATTGGGGGGAAATAATTTGCTTCATAAAGTTTCTGTATTTCAGTTCTCAGCCAAGTAAATTCAGTAACAATCATACTAGGTGATTCCATACAATCCAGAATGTTTGATATGATTAAATAAGTCACACACATATGATAGTTAAGGACTCTTTTAAGGGCTGGTCCCCACTTAGTCCGGACTTCGGACTAAGGTACGCAAATTCAGCTACGTTAATAACGTAGCTGAATTCGAAGTACCTTAGTCCGGACTTACCGCGGTCCAGACGCGGCCGGAAGTCTCCCCCCGTCGACGCCGCGTACTCCTCTCGGCGAGCTGGAGTACCGGCGCCGACTGTGAGCACTTCCGGGATCGATCCGGGATCGATTTATCGCGTCTTAACCAGACGCGATAAACCGATCCCAGAACATCGATGGCGTGCCGCCGGACCAGCCGGTAAGTGAAGACTAGGCCAGAATTAAACTCCAAGAAACAAAATGATTTATAAGCCTCTATCCTGTCTTAGAGTAAAAATTAAAGTTAAACCTGATCCTTCACATTTTAAACGTATCCCCAATAGGTGGCCAAAATCTTCCCTAGGGTGTTTGCTGCCAGTGTTGCACAACTGACTAGTCAGAAAATTGGAGTTCAAATTGTCAATGCGCACTATTCCTCAAATTGGATATAAAAAGCCTATTGGGTATCAAACAGCAACAAAGGATCTGACTAAGGGCAGGTCTACACTATGGGGTTAAGTCGACCTAAGTTACGCAACTCCAGCTACGTGAATAACATAGCTGGAGTCGACATAGCTTAGGTAGACTTATTGCGGTGTCTACACCGCGCTGGGTAGATGGGAGAGCGATCTGCAGTTGATCACTAGCCCCACTGAATCAATCCCTAGTGGATCGATTGCTGCAGCATCGATCCACAGTAAATGTAAACATGCTCTAAGAATCTGTTGTTGCCAAAGTTCCCTTCCTTACCACATTATATATAAGCAATATTAATGAATAATTAGTGCATACCCTGAATGACAGAACAAAATAAATTTAAATAGATATGAGCATGGAAATATGAGGGAGGGAGAAAAGAAAAGGATGGGACAAAAGGAAAGAAAATGTATAACGGATCAACTGAGTTTGATCCATTACTATTAATGATTTGATCAGCCCAGCATGTTCCAATGGTTTGAAAAGAAGCGTAGGAGCCAGGATCTCTGAAGTTCTGTTTGGCAGCTCTGACAGCAATGTCCTTTCTGGCTGTAGAGGTACTGTGCTTTGCCCATCTCCTTTTTCCTCTGTGTAAAATAACGGTAACATTTGCATATTGGTACCAAGCAGGAATAGTGAAGATTAATCACTGAGTTACTGTTCTTTAAAAAAAGTTTTGAAGTTGAAATGCTGAAATATATTCAAGTTATATACATATATATTAAAGTTGAATGTAATTTTCTGGAGTAGTTTATGGCATTTTATATAGTGATTAGCTGAAAACAGCATAATATAACTATAGTAGGTGTCATAACTATAAAGGGAAGGCCAACAGCCCTCCTGTGTACAATACTATAAAATCCCTCCTGGCGAGAGACTCCAAAATCCTTTTCCCTGTAAAGGGTTAAGAAGCTCAGGTAACCTGGCTGACACTTGACCCAAAGGACCAATAAGGGGACAAGATACTTTCAAATCTTGGTGGGGGGAAGGCTTTTGTTTGTGCTTTTTGTTTTGGGGGAGTTCGCTCTTGGGACTAAGAGGGACCAGACATCAATCCAGGCTTTCTAAATCTTTCTGAACAAGTCTCTCATATTTCAAACTTGTAAGTAAACAGCCAGGCAAGGCGTGTTAGTTTTATCTTTGTTTTCTCAACTTGTAAATGTACCTTTTACTAGGGTGTTTACTTCTGTTTGCTGTAACTTTGAACCTAAGGCTAGAGGGGGGTCCTCTGGGCTCTTTAAGTTTGATTACCCTGTAAAGTTATTTCCCATCCTGATTTTACAGAGATGATTTTTACCTTTTTCTTTAATTAAAAGCCTTATTTTTAAGAACCTGATTGATTTTTTCTTGTTTTTAGATCCAAGGGGATTGGATCTTGATCCACCAGCAGTTGGTGGGAGAAAGGAGGGGGGTGGTTAATTTCTCCTTGTTTTAAGATCCAAGGGGTTTGGATCTGTATTCACCAGGGAATTGGTGAAGAGTCTCTCAAGGCTACCCAGGGAAGGGAATTAGCACATTGGGAGTGGTGGCAGCGGACCAGATCTAAGCTGGTAGTTAAGCTTAGAAGTTTCATGCAGGCCCCCACATTTGTACCCTAAAGTTCAGAGTGGGGAAGCAGCCTTGACAGTAGGAATAACATTTCAAGGATTGTTTATTAAATGCTTTCAAACTCTAGAAATTTTTCACTTGCATGAAAAGACACACTTTCTAAATGGGCCAATTCAGTTAGATGACTGAACTGGTTAGATATTTCATTTTTGGAGGCTAAATATCTTGGCAGGTAAAATTGTTCATAGGAGGAATTTTTTAATAAAAGTTGAATTTTCCAGTTTAATTCCCATCATAGCAGAGTATTATGGATATAGGATTCCTGGTAGGTCCATATTCAATTAAATTCAATCCATCATTGACTGACATCCAAAAATGATTAACTGGTTGGCTCTTTGACTGCTGTGTAATAAAGTGCCCTTATCACCATTCAGACGTTTATTGACAAGTCTTAAAATTGAGAACAGCGGCTTATCTTCAGAGTGCAATATATATATGACATAATTTTCTATTGTATTAAACTCTTTGTGGGGTCCACTTACGATCTAGCCAAATTGAACCAAGCTTGAGACCATGCCATTATTATTAGGGATGGGTCCAAGTCAGAAAGTTTGGATCTAATTCTGAAATTTCCTAACGTTCAGAGGTGGTTTGGGCCTGGAGTTCCAATTTTGGGATCAGTTTTTATATACCAAACACGTACTACATAGTTTCTCATTCTTTTTTTCTCTCAGAATATGTCTGAATATGAAAGTCACATTGCATTACTTTATGGCCATTATCCCCCAGTTGCTTTAGGTGTGGTTTATCCAGTATACATGGATACATCTGTGTCTTAAATGACAGGATTTCCTAGCTAGAGATATTTCCATAACTGGCATCTATCAAGGTTGTATTTCCTGAGGTTGGCCACATGTCATAAAACTATATCCATGAATACACTTCTCAATTCCATTAGGACATATTTTTGACTGTACGCCAAAATTCTGTGGGACTAATTGTAAAATGAAAGGCTCTCTCATTGTAAAATAAATGTAAAAAGGTATTTAGATTATCAGTTGGTAAATGACATTGTGTCTTGCTCCTGTGAATAGGATAGTGGAAGCCATAAATTGTTCCTACTCACTCACGAAAATGTAAAGCTCATGACTGGAAACAGAGAAGGCAAACACACAATGAACTGTTTTCATGAAAGAAAGAAATATCTTTATTTTGTTAAATGGTACAAGATAGGCCCCCAGTTACCTGTTACTAGTCTACATATAGTAAATTTGACTGTAATCAGAGAAGAATGCAGGATATAGGCCAAATTCTCTTCAGTAAGAATTTATAGAATTCAATGAAAACAATATGTAAAGACAGTGAATTTACTGTCATGGAACACAGGTAGATGTTAATACTCTACTTCATCAAAAATGATAAAAAAGAGACTTGGGACTGGATGGAAAGGAAATTGCCTAATATGGGAATTAATTTCACATGCATCCATTCCACTTTCATTATATGGTCAGGATATAAGTATAGTCTATAGAATAATGATAGAGATGAATACTCAATACTTTCCGTACAGTAAATATAACTCAAAGTGTGTGAAGAAATCATTTTCTTTAAAATTTGCCTATTACTTTTTTACAGCCCTTTTGTGTCTTAATAAAAGTTAGTTATTCCTTTTTGGTAAATTCCTCTTAGACCCTAAGGAAGAGCAAAAAACTAAAACACTGAATAAATGATTTTTTTTTTAAAAACCCTCTAAAGTAAAATTGGTATGCCATACTTTTTTTCATGTACTGCACTATTTTTTATTTGTACTGATTTCATATAACATGAGCAAATGATCTGTTCCAAAGAAATGCAAATGTTGAGATGGATGAGTGGTGAAAGAAAGACCATATGAGGAATGTGTATTTTAGAGGCATGTTCAAAGTAACACCCACAAACGAAGAATAGAGGGAGTGCAGACTGAGATCATCTGGTCATGTAAATCACAGTCCTGATAACTATTACAAGAGTTACAAGGTTACAAGAGTTCAACAGATTTCAAGATTGAATGAAAAAACAGAGGCAGACCCAAGAACAAGCGGTGAGATGTCATAAAAGAGGACATGTTAGCATGTAACGAACCTTGTGGATGCCGGGAAGTGGTAGATATGGTATATCTTCACTTTATTAAGGCTTTTGATATTATCTCGCATGAGCTTCTCATAAACAAACTAGGGAAATACAATCTAGATGGAGCTACTATAAGGTGGGTGCACAAGTGGTTGGAAAACCATTCCCAGAGAGTAGTTATCAGTGGTTCACAGTCAAGCTGGAAGGGCATATCGACTGGGGTCCCACCTGGATCAATTCTGGGTACTGGTTCTGTTCAATATCTTCACCAATGATTTCGATAATGGCATAGAGAGTATAGTTTGTGGATGATACCAAGCTGGGAGGGGTTGCAAGTGCTTTGGAGGATAGGATTAAAATTCAAAATGATCTGGATAACCTGGAGAAATTGTCTGAAGAAAACAGGATGAAATTCAATAAGAACAAATGCAAAGTACTCCACTTAAGAAGGAACAATCAGTTGCACACATACAAAATGGGAAATGACTGCCTAGGAAGGAGTACTGCAGGAAGGGATCTGGGGGTCATTGTGGATCACAAGCTAAATACATGTCATCAGTGTAACACTTTTGCAAAAAAAAAAAAAAAAAAAGCAATCATTCTGGTATGTATTAGCAGGTATATTGTAAGCAAGACATGAGAAGTAATTCTTCCATTCTACTCCACACTGATTAGGCCTCAACTGGAGAATTGTGTCCAGTTCTGGGTGCCACATTTCTGAAAATATGTGGAAAAATTGGAGAAAGTCCAGAGAAGAGCAACAAAAATGATTGAAAGTTTACAAAATATGACCTAAAAGGGAGGATTGAAAAAAACTGGGTTTATTTAGTCTGGAGAAGAGAAGACTGAGAGGGGAAATAATAGTTTTCAAGTACATAAAAGGTTGTTACAAGGAAGATGGAGAAAAATTGTTCTCCTTAACCTCTGAGGATAGGGCAAAAACCAATGGGCTTAAATTGCATCAAGGACGGTTTAGGTTGGACATTAGGAAAAACTTTGTAACTGTCAGGGTTATTAAGCACTGGAATAAATTGCTCAGGGAGATTGTGGAACCTCTGTCATTGGAGATTTTTCACAGCAGGTTAGACAAACACCTGTCAGGAATAGTCTAGATAATACTTAGTCCTGCCATGAGTGCAGGGGACTGGACTAGATGATATGGCATTAAACAGAACACTTTGAAGGGAGACATACACCAGGGGCATGCCTCCCAATAATTGACAGGGGCACAAAACTCCTCTGGCCCCAGAATGTCTAGGGAGAGTGGAATCGGTCCAGGTAGGTACTTACATCACCTTCACCTCCTCAACATGGGTTTTTATCCAGAGGACTGCTGAGCACTCTCAGCTCTCATTGACTTCAATGGAAGATACAACTGCTTAGTACCTCTCTTTTTCCAGACCTTCCTGACTAAAAAGTTTACAAGAATTAAATGATAGAATTACTCACTAGGACATGTAAACATCTATCTAGTTCCATTATATTCACGTTTTTAATTGTCTTGTGCACAGGCGCCGACTTTGTCATTTCCCCGGGAGTGCTCAACCCCAGGCCCTGCCTCTACTGCACCTCTTCCCCCAAGGCCCCATTTCTGCCCTGCCTCTTCCTGCCCCCTACCCCAAGTGCGCCCCACCCCCTCCCACCAGTGCCTCCTGCCTGCCACCGAATAGCTGATCGCAGCAGGTGGGAGACACTGGGAGGGAGGGGGAGAAGCTGATCAGCGAGGCTACAAGTGGGTGCTGAGCACCCACTATTTTTTTCCTGTGGGTGCTCCAGCCCCAGAGCACCCATCCATTTTAATAAGGCAAAGAAAGTGGTTCATAGAACAGGTTTCTTTTTCTTTTTTCCCCCCCAAAAAACAGAAGCAAAAGTCTTGTCACAGACCCTGTGGCCTCACACACACTTGCCCTTTCTGTTGTTGGGAACATTATCTTTCATACAGGCATTCAGAAGCCTTCTACAATACAAAAGGAGATAGTAAAGTATTCAGGTTTCCCCTACTCTCTAGTGTTTGTTGTAGTCACTTTTTTCTACTCAAAAAGTTTATTTTAATTGTATAGTCCTTCTGAAAAAAGTGATTCGTAAAGAGGAATCAAGAGGATTGGTCATAGGGAATGACAGTCAGTTTTGCTTGATGCATAGATTTCATTTTCCACTGTGCCACCAAACTCTCACCAGCATAAGGCTATGCAAAATAGGGACTTTTGCTGTTTCACTTATTAAAGCCTTGTACAATTTCAACTATGGTGGAACTTTGGGGGTGTAATTTTTGGACTGTCTGTATGTTAAAACTCATCCCCCTAACTATTGCTGTGCTGCATGCTTCCAAAATAATGTGCAGTACGATTCTGTAACTCTCATAGTGCAAATACGTATCTTTGAGGAGGAAAGAGGAGATTCTTAATGTTTTTTAATGGACACCTGTTTATTAAATGAATGAGGTTGAGGGAGCCACATAACGGGTAGCGAGCAGTGCATATAAATTTGTGCAAGTGCATTATTCAGAACTGCATTAACCTCTCCCAATCTTAGTAGTAGTTTAGGATTTTAAGGTTTCTAGAAGCTTGAAGTACATCAGCTGGCTCAACATGAGCTTTACAAATTCTACCAGCAGAGTGAGGAGAAATTGCTGTTGCTGGCTTGTTCCATTATTTCTGGGTGGGACAGGGGAGAGTTATTTTCTTTGTCCTAAGTACTTGAGTGTTCTAGTCCAGGAAATACATGCCAGTTTATTTGAATAGATGTCAACTTTCTTTAAATTACTAACTTTCCTCCAGTCACTCCCTCAGTCAAAGTAACTTCAAAGTATTTTATTTGAAGGCCCAATTGAGCACTATGTCTGACAATATTTGTAGAATGAGGCCAATAATCTGACAGAAATGACAGTTGGGATAAACACTACAACTATCATTTTCAAAAATGGGTACCTAGAATTAGGCTCCTGAATCCATATTTAGGTACTTTTAAATGGCTTGCTTGCTGATCACCCAGCTACTCCCATTAAGTCCATGGGAACTGTTGCGGCTGAGACATTTTTGAAAGCCAGGTCACCTAGTAGAATTTGTGCTTACTAGATTCATGTTTTTCATGGGATGCTTGAGTGATAGCAGTGGACATTCTCCCATCTTCTATTTATGCTTGAGCAACATGAGTAAGGAGCCCTTACACTTGGAAGAGTCTCACTGAACTGAATGGGTATTTTTCCTGAATTAGGGACCTCTGGATAAGGCCCAGACAAATATAGTGTGGCTAGGAGCAGTACAAGCTTTTTTTAAACTGACTTTCTTATGTGCTTTCACCCCACCTCTGGCTGAATCCCCTCCAGAAGTCAGATGACAATACAATTTTTATGATGATTGAATCCTTGTTCCCTCACTGACATGCCAATTAGTATCAGTTATTGTGTGTGTGTGTGTGAGAGAGAGAGAAGTTGGCACTTCTCCATTAGAATGTGGGCTAAGACTATCTACTCATTTCTCACAAGCAAAGAAGAAGCTGTCATATGGCACACTTCTGTTTGCTACTGAGTTGGACTGCATATGAACTGGTGACCTGTAGTTGAAAGGCATGTTTTATCCCATTAGTCATCCTCAGAGCCACTGAGTCTTCCCATTAAGAACTTATAAATAATCATTTTATCTTGGACATAGAACTCTGTTCTGCAGTTATAAAGCTGTATTTTCATTTTGTGAGGTTTCCAAGGCATGTGTGTGTATACGTATACAACTGCTCACCCTCGCTGTTAAAAATTGAGAGCTTTCCAGTGGTCTTCAATGCCTTCATTTGTGTCATTGTGTGGGCCATTGCACATAAAAATGAATATGCATGAAATGTGCCAGTCCACAGCAATTTAATGTTTCAACTATTTTGATAATTAATTATGGATTTCCCTTAAAATTTAGAACCTATCTCCTTCTATCCTGTGTGCTACTTAGCACTGAATCCTTACAATAGAGTGGGGGAAAAGATAGGTGTTGTCCTCTAAACCTGATTATTTCACCATATGCATCCTCTTGTGCTTGCAAAGGAATACTTACAGTGGCTAGTAGAAAATGTTGTTGCCTGACATAAGATATAAGTTTGATAAATGCCAAAGTTTTAATAGTGATATAGCCTGATTCTGTCAAATGACTGGGGTTTATATCATCTGACACCTAAACAAAGCTTACAAAATGTGTGCTGATATATTGACATTTTAACAGTACACAAATGGCATGGAAAAGGACTCTAGGTGGAGTGTGATGCAAGTTCCTTCAGAATGTCACTTTGGAAGAGAACATTCTTAATCATTTTTTGACAAATGTGGATATATTAAAATGACGGCCAACCTGAATAAATGGTTCTGCACTGTTCATTTGCTGGCACTTCAGTTTGTCTCGGGTGATGTAATATATGACTTTTTTCCTGTTTTTGTTAATGAGCATTTTGGCCTCTCAATAACAATCATTCTATTGATGCTATGTGTATGGTCACCTATCACCATTATGTATTCTGTTTCCCTGAATGACTTAAGCTGGGTGCAGTATTACATTTGGAAAGTGCCAAACAGAATATAGTGGTAACATATTCTGGTGAACTGAATAGATGAAAGTAAATTATATTTGACAAATACTTGTGGTCTTATAGACATAGTTCTAGAAGCAGAAGATTCATATTTTATGACTACTATTTTATGTGAACTGTTCTTTTTTCGGTAGGAATAGCAACCTGAGTATGCATAAGACGGAATGCAGTCAGCTAAGACTAATTGTATTAGTCTGTTAAAAGAGCAATGATGCACGATCTGTAAATGTTAATTCTGTTGGCATTAGTGATACATGCAGTCTGTGCCTACAATTTTGGAGTCTCCAGGCTGGACTTTGTGACATGACCCTTTTTGCCAGAGTAAGGATGTTAACTGAGCATCCTGAACCAATTTGAACTTGAATAATTACTCTGTCTACCTGAATTCCCCTGGTAGTTTCAACTGGATACGCCATTCTTCTTCACTTCTTGTGCTGAACTATTGCTGCATGCTGTTTAAAGAGAATTGCTGCCTTTCTCCCACAGAGGCAGCTCCATTTCACTGGTGGAGGAAGGAATTGCTGTACGCTTGTACAATATATGTTCCTTTTGAAAAAAAATTGGGATGAAAGGTGCTTCAGCATCTAAATGTAAAAGAGCCTCATCTATCATGTGATTGCAGTGTTTAGGAGGTAGCAGTCGCTTGCATTGTGGGTAACTGGGAAGGATTAATTTTCCAAAATCTGTTCAGGGGCTTGACAAAGGGGTCTGAAGTATCAGGATTGGAAACTGAGGATAATGTTATTGGACAATAAGGGCCAAATTCTTCTCTTTCATGAGGGATACCTTATGGATCCCCTGTAGTATAAATGAGGAGGCTTCTGGCAGGGTGTCTTCTGAGAGGGGACCTTGACTTTGAAATTTGTCCCCACCATCTTCACCTGCACTTGTTAACTTTCTGGATTCACTTAAAGCCCCTTTTCTTTTCTCAGGCTGTTGAGGCGGTGTGGGCTGTGGATTTGGGGTAGTGATAATTATGAGCAATTCTTGTTATTGTTTGACTGCTACATTATGGGATAGATGCTCACAGTACAGAATGCATGCAGTACTCAATCTGATTAAAATCTGCTTCTTTACCAAGTGATTATAAGGTAGGCCGGGGTCGGCAACGTTCGGCACGTGGCTCGCCAGGGTAGTTTATTTACCTGCTGACGCAGCAGGTTCAGTTGATCGTGGCCCCCACTCGCCGCGGTTTGCCATCCCGGGCCAATGGGGGCGGCGGGAAGTGGCGCGGGCCGAGGGATGTGCTGGCCGTGGCTTCCCGCCGCCCCCATTGGCCCGGGACGGTGAACCGCAGCCAGTGGGGGCCACGATTGGCCGAACCTGCCATGTCAGCAGGTAAATAAACTGGCCCGGCCCGCTAGGGTGCTTACCCTGGTGAGCCGCGTGCCGAACGTTGCTGACCCCTGGGGTAGGCTATGTTGTATGTATCTTTAAAATGGCACTCAGGGCAATCTTGAAAATTATAGATCAGCGGCATTTAATTAAAATACGTCATTTTAATTCTGAGGCGCTCATATCTCATAATACAAACCAACTCACTGCTTGGTACTAGGAATAAACTGCAGTCATAGGCATGTTATTGCATAATACTGGCTAGTGTCTGAGACAGGATACCAAACTATTGGTACAATACAGTTTGGCTATTTTCTCCATGAGGAAAGAGTAATAAGCCGTAGATTTCCTCTGTCCCTGGGCTTGTGATAGTGCTTGGTTTTAGTGGTTTTGGAGTACTAAACAAAAGGTACTGTTGATTTTTATTAACAAAACTATGCTCTGTTAACTTGACAACTGTTTCTGTGTCTTTCTCTTGCCTTTCTCGTCAGAGCTTCGGTAGTTCATCCAGGTCCAAGACATTTTCCTTAAAAGATTGGTATCACTTTTATATGTTTATATTGACCTGCAAAGCTCTTACTTCCCATGAAATCTTTTTTTTAATATGAGTGTGAAAGAGAGTTGCACTTTAGTATCTCTGCAAATAAATGTAGAACCCAAATATAAGAGATTTTACAAAATCCTGTGTCCACAGTTCTAGGTGATGAAGTCAGTGCATGTGTTTTTAGCATATGAATGTACCTAACATTCATTTTCATACCACAGTTTAGTTTTGGAGTTCTGCTTATCCTGACTCTTGTCCAGAAAATTAGCACACAGTTTATCAAGGTCCTTTACAATATTTATTACAATGGATTTCCACCTTTTCCTTAGATCCTGAACATAGATAGTGTTGAACACATTTCTCTCTGTGCCTGGAGATCAGCAGCATAAAATAGTCAACCCCAAAACTCGTTGTAACCCTTGAATGTTGTAGCAGCTCTGCTATAGTTATGGCCTGACGGGCTTTTTGTTTAAAGCTTGATTCTTGTAAGAGCTCTAAAATTCATATGGTTATTTGGATTGCCTTGAGATTTTGTGTGTCTCGGGGGATGCAGGGTTTGGTCAGTGATCTAAGTTTGGGATCATTTAAACAAGATGTTCCTGAGATACAGCCCCTGGGGGGGAAACAGCTTTTCTTAAAGTTGATACATTCTGGCAATGTAGTTTGGCACACAGATAGAGATCAAACCAGGGCTCAGATAATCACAGCAGAGTCTCAAACACTTGAAGGTTATCCCAACAGAGAGCATGACACCAACCAGCCCTCCAGAGGAAACCAAATTAAAACGTTATTAGAAGAAGAGTTTGCTTTTCCAGTTAAGTGTTCCAGCAAGCATGTCTAAGGGATGCACTTAATGCATTACACAGGACGTGTGCAAAAAGGAGCATCCAAGAGTGTTGAGAGGCACCTAAGATTCTCAGGATCTGTAAGGTGCTGAGGGACTGTTTCAGCCATTAACTCCAAGCACCTAATGGGCACTGTGAGTTCAAATCTAATTGAGGGCAGAAATCTGAAATATTGCTCCAATCTGCTGCTGTCAGAGGAGTGTGGGTTTTTTACATTATTTTTGGGAAATGGATTTAATCCGAATATAGCAGAACATGTTTGAAACTATTTATGAAAAGAAAATAAATGATACCTGCAAACGCTGGCTGAGAGGGGAGGATGATTAGTGCTGGAAGAGTAGTTAGAAATGGGGAGAGAGGGATTTGGTGTGTAGTGAGGGAATTATGGAGAGGAGAATAAATGGGGATGGGTGGGTAGGAGAGGAGTTAGAAAGCCAGGAGGGAGAGGGGGCGTGTGGGGGAGAATAGGGGCAGAGGTGTCTGTCAGCCCTACATTGCCCTCCTGTGTGTGTGCCACAATCTGGGGACCCTCAGCCCATCTATGGAGGTCTGGCCCCTCTCATTTAAGCTGAGATCTGGGAGCCTTGTTCTTCTAAGGGGTCTGAGCATACCTCTCTTTTCCTGCTCCCCCCTGCTATGCACACAGGACCTGGGGAAGCTCCCCTCTGCATGTGCAACCGAGAACAGGCATATTGGAGCATGCACTGAGAACACACTGCAGACACTGGGGAAGGAGTTGAGAATGGGTATGCTCGTTGCATATCACAGGCTTTCCAGCACTGGGGAGAGGGGAGGAAAACACCTGCTGACATGAATGGAGCCATTCACATATTTCAGAATTATTGTTTCAGGCTCTAGTCATCTCCTTGGGGTGTTCTCATTCAGCTGAAGCATTTAAGTGTAGAAACAGCCATAGCCTACTCTCCTGCTGGAATGCTTGCACTTGTGAAATTTAATCACTTCACACTTACAGGATACCATCTAACCTTGTGCTTTCCCTTACCCTTCAGCACACCTGTAGATAAGTCTCTTATCTCCCCTCCCTACTGACAATTCCTGTGGCAAGACCCCCTTACCCCCAGGGCCTTGCTACTATAGCAAACTACACATTTTTTCAATGAAATGATGCAGACTATCTCCTCAAGGTGCACACTCTCCTATCACAACCACAGCTCTGTGATGCTCCTCAAACTAATCCCCATCTCCGAATACACCTGTACCAACCTGCTTCCACCATTCAAACCATTCAGTACAGCTATACTCTCACACTAAATCCAGCTGTAGTGCATGCAGATAATTGTGGCTATTGCCATCTCCAGGGAGGCAAAAAGAAGATTATTGGGTATGTACCCTAATTTTGTTTTTCCTGGTTTTCTGAAGTTTCAGTGTTGTGGAACTCTATGTTCTGGAAGGGCACAAGCTGTCATCAGAGTAGAGAGTTTATTTTACCTGTATATTTGACTCTGCTGTGACCACTGCTGGAATACTGTGTCCAGTTCTGGTGTCCACAATTCAAGAAGGATGTTGATTAAATTAGACAGGGTTCAGAGAAGAGCCACAAGAATGATTTAAAGGATTAGAAAACATGTCTTAGAGAGACAGACTAAAGGAGCTCAGGCTATTTAGTTTAATGAAAAATAGGTTATGGGTGACTTGATTACAGCCTATAACAGGGATCGGCAACCTTTGGCATGCGGCTCACCAGGGTAAGCATCCTGGCGGGCCCGGACGGTTTGTTTACCTGCCACGTCCCCAGGTTTGGCCGATCGCGGTTCCCACTGGCCGCGTTTTGCCGCTCCAGGCCAATGGGGGCTGCAGGAAGCGGCGCGGGCTGAGGGATGTGCTGGCCGCTGCTTCCCGATTCCCCCATTGGCCTGGAGTGGTGAACCGCGACCAGTGGGAGCCGCAATCGGCCGAACCTGCGGATACGTCAGGTAAACAAACCGGCCCAGCCTGCCAGGGTGCTTACCCTGGTGGACCGTGTGCCAAAGGTTGCCGATCCCTGGCCTATAAGTACTTACGTTGGGAACAAATATTCGATAATGGGCTATTCAGTCTAGTAGACAAAGGTACAACACAATCCAATGGCTGGAAGTTGCAGATTGACAAATTCAGACTGGAAATGAAGACTACATTTTTTAAAGCAAGAGTAATTGACCATTAAAACAATTTTCCAGGGGTTATGGTGGATTCTCCATGAATGACCATTTTTAAAGTCTTTAAGGTGCCACCGGACTCCTTGTAATCTTTAAATTAAGATTGGATTTTTTTTTTCAAAAATACCCGCTCTAGGATTTTTTCAGAGAAATTCTATGGCCTGTGTTATACAAATTAGATGATCACAGTGGGCCCTTCTGGCCTTGGAATCTATTAATGAGTGAACTTTAAATTTGTTCATGACGTTTTTTCCGATTTAGTTCCTATTTACTTAGGTTGAATCTGGCAATAATAGTAACTGTGCTGCTCTAGTGCCTGGAATTTGGAAAGTGTGGGAGCATATGGAGAGTCCAGGGTGACTCAGTGTTAAGATGATCCATTTTTTCTCTCTCTCTCTTTTTTTTTTTAAGGGCCGCAAGAGTGAGGCAGAAAAGTACTTCTTGAAGGCTATTCAGCTGGATCCTACCAAAGGCAATGGTTACATGCATTATGGTGAGTTTCTGATACATAGGTTTCCTTGCATTTTCCAGGTTTGCTGTTAATCTCTCTGAGTGATTAAAGATTTAAAAACTGCTACTGGCAAAATACCTCCGTTCAAGCAAAATAAACTAACCTACCATGTAGAACTTCATCTCCATGTCAATTTGTTAATCACAGCAAAGAGGGGGGGGCGGTATTTTCAGATTTTTGCATAATTTTCCTTCTGGGAGGGAAATTTCCAAATTAGTGTCTCTCTGCTGGGAAAGGAGGAAGGTGAATATCACTATATGTAAAAAGGTTTCATAGACATGTTTGTTATTGTTAACAGCATGGACCTAGCTCTGCTTGCTGCCTCTGGGTGGGCAACTAAAGATTGGCTTAAGTGTGTACCAGGGCAGAACAGCTAAGATTCTGTTTCCTCGTAAGTAGTTATAGGCTGTACATCTGCCTTCCCCCTAGCTTCCTTGTGGCTTGAAACAGACAAGTATTTTAAAAGGCTTTGACAGGTTTGGCTTTACCTTTTTAATACTAAGCCAATCATGTGCTTAAGTGATGCAAAGCACATAGTTAACTTGAGGG
Organism: Chrysemys picta bellii; assembly: GCF_011386835.1. NCBI lineage: Eukaryota > Metazoa > Chordata > Testudines > Emydidae > Chrysemys > Chrysemys picta. The sequence continues at coordinate 75,866,845 of NC_088791.1, forward strand.
TGATGGTATCATTATATCTTTAGATAGATTGTTTTTTCTAGATTTACAAAAAAATATTTCCAGATGTGATTGGTCCCAAGGAACCAAAAATATTTAACTTTATGAGCTGCCTCTTATTCTAGTTTAAAACTGATAATAGAAAAGTCCGAAAATATGAGTTATGTAATCCCCGTTGGAAAATATAGGGAGGGGGAATAAATGTAATCTTAGTTGGGGAGCATGATGGGGAACCACAGCCATACAGTACATATATTTTTATATATTGTTTTCATTTCCTCTTCTGGCTCCACTGGGTTTAAGCAAAACAACCACAGGGATGGTGCACAAAAATGGTAATAATAAAAATAGAAGGTATAGTTAACCAGCCATAACTTTATTTGTTTGTGTACTTCACTGTGTGGTTTCTAAATCTCAGTTGGTGACATTTTATATTTGATTGGTTCAAATGTAGTGTGTAATTTTGTATTTTGAATCCCATGTTTAATTCCTGGATGTTTTTGGAATGCATTCCATTAGTCTGCAATAATGAGGCAGCTGTTGCATTGTATATTGTAGCAGTTAATATGGTAGCCCACACTTTTAGAGTGTCCTTAACCTACCTCCCAAATACATTTGTGCCCATGCAGATTAATTTGTATATGCCTGTCTGGTTTGTGCCCACAAATTCAGATGTGGTGATCACAGAAATCTGTGGTTGCAAAGTCAAGGGCAGCTGTCAAAAATCTGGCCACGCAATCAACTTGATTCTGTATGTTTCACTGCAGTTCCAGGCTTCTGTTTCTCATGACTTTGTGATATTTTCCATGTTTTCCCACTTTATTCATTGATTTAGTGTCCCTGCTACACTTGCACAGTTAAAATGCATAGGATTTCTGAAGGCCCTGTTATCCAAAAGTTGTGTGAGGTTACTTCAGGGATTGGCAACCTTTGGCACGCGGCCCTCCAGGGTAAGCCCCCTGGCGGGCCGGGACAGTTTGTTTACCTGCTGTGTCCGCAGGTTCAGCCTATCGCGGCTCCCACTGGCTGCGGTTCACCGCTCCAGGCCAATGAGGACTGAGGGAAGAGGCGGAGGCCTAGGGATGTGCTGGCCGCTGCTTGCCAAAGGTTGCCAATCCCTGGGTTACTTTGTTCTTCCACAGATTAATGATGCATTGATTTCTGGATTGCTATGTTACAATGCTGAAATTATAAATCCTGGTGTATTAAATTTCATAATTTAAGGCGATCCATTGACAAGGTCTTTTGTTTTTACAGCAAAATAAAAAAGAAAGCATAGTTACTTACGGCAGTTAAAGGACAAATCATGTCCTCCATCTCTGCAAGTGTGAGGACACCTTGCAGTGGAAATGTAATTTTGCTGTGAAAACGAGGGGAGGGGAGGGAGGTTCAGAATTTGGAGAGCACTAGGAATATTTTTGGTTTGAGTGGGACTGATTTCATGCAGAGGAACTTGAGGGTCCACTGCTACAAAGCATGGGGTCTCCATAGTGAGCTTTATTGATTATGAATCAAATTTTTCTCTTGGAAATACCAGCATAAATCTTGAATTACTTATTGACTCCAATAGCATTAATGCATATTTACATCAAAGTAACCAAGAACAGATGATGGCCCTATGTCAAAGTTCTGTCCCTGCAGGCACTAAACTCACTATCAAACATGGAAAAGATTCTCTGGGCTATTCTTTTCTTTGCTTGTTCCAAAGTCTTGATCAGGAATCTGGAAGTATATGTCCAGGGACAATGCAATTATTAATCATGAACCTCTAGGGGACACTTACTCTGTGTGCTTTTGTCTCTACACATCATGAATTTGGTTTAGCAACTTGTCATAGGTACACTTCATATCCCATAAGTCAAATGCTAAATCATAGGGAAATATATCTATACTCCTCATGTAAGCCTTAAACATGAAGACACTCTGGAAAAAAAGAATAAAAGAGTTGGCACCATCCCTAGAAAATGCACACCTTACTGAGAAGCCAAATTGGAAGGGTGGCCATTGGAGACTCAAAAACCTGTATGTTAATGGAGCAGCACTGTATATAGGGACTGCAAATACTCTTTGATGCAGATATTATATTACTTGTGCTCCCATGATGGGTCCATATATGTCTTCATCTTTCATTGCTGTATTTGTGGTCTTTTTTGGAAGTATCAGGATGATTTGTCAGTGTGTTCTATCTTGTCAGAGGTTTACCCTTGTATTTTCTGTTACTTCTAGTTATGGCCCTGAACAGTTAGTGGTGCAGAATGTGAATCAATGAGGGAAGTACCTTAAATGACACATAAGACATTTAGGAATGTGTGATGCGTTAGGCAATGGCTTCGTGGATAGTGTCACCATGGCACATTTGGCTGGACAACCCACTGGTACCTTGATTTTGCAGTTCCAGATCACTGGCTTGTTACTATGCATTCAATGTTTTGAACAGCGTTTCCCAAACTGAGGGTACCAGACTAGTTCAGGGAGGAGTAAAGGAGCGGATCAGTGTGAGTGGGGTGAGTTACAAGGGCTGCAGATCCCTGTCTTCTACATGCATTCTGCAAATGTGTTGCCATGTCATTAGGTACAGCAGGAGGTGGCTCACTGAAAGCCATTCACCTTCCGATCATAGTGCCTCGATTGTAGCTTGCTATAGAAGGAGCTCACCACTACAGTACCAAGCTGAAAACTCAGGCTGCCACCCAGTCCAGGCTTCTCTTCTCCTGCGACATTCAGCTGAACTTTGGGTGAAACCAGTGGATGTCTAGTGGATGGAACCAACGTAGCTCTTAGTGAGGTAGGCAGATTAGAGCTACCGGCGACGCTAGAGGGGAGAATGACTCAAGAGGCAGCAAATAACTTGTAAAAGAGGAAAAGAGAGAATGTGACAAGAAGGGCATCATGACAGAAAGAGGGAAAAGAGAGAGTGCCAAAACTGGGTGAGGACATGGTGTTGAGGGGAGTACATCAACTAATCCATTCCAAGTGAAAGTGTATTTTTTTTGGAGGATCATTGACTTAGCTGTTGGCCCTTGACATAAAGCTAGGAATGAAGTTGGTTTCATTATATTATGTTATGTATTTGCGATTGTCATAACTATAAAGGGAAGGGTAACAGCTCTCCGGTGTACAGTACTGTAAAATCCCTCCTGGCCAGAGACTCCAAAATCCTTTTACCTGTAAATGGTTAAGAAGCTCAGGTAACCTGGCTGGCATCTGACCCAAAGGACCAATAAGGGGACAAGATACTTTCAAATCTTGGTGGGGGGGAGGCTTTTGTTTGTGCTCTTTGTTTGGGAAGTTGTTCGCTCTTGGGACTGAGAGGGACCAGACATCAATCCAGGCTCTCCAAATCTTTCTGAACAAGTCTCTCATATTTCAAACTTGTAAGTAAACAGCCAGGCAAGGCGTGTTAGTTTTATCTTTGTTTTCTCAACTTGTAAATGTACCTTTTACTAGAGTGTTTATCTCTGATTGCGGTACTTTGAACCTAAGGCTAGAGGGGGGTCCTCTGAGCTCTTTAAGTTTGATTACCCTGTAAAGTTATTTTTCCATCCTGATTTTACAGAGATGATTTTTACCTTTTTCTTTAATTAAAAGCCTTCTTTTTAAGAACCTGATTGATTTTTCCTTGTTTTTAGATCCAAGGGGGTTGGATCTTGATCCACCAGGAGTTGGCGGGAGGAAGGAGGGGGGATGGTTAATTTCTCCTTGTTTTAAGATCCAAGAGGTTTGGATCTGTATTCACCAGGGAATTGGTGAAGGTCTCTCAAGGCTACCCAGGGAAGGGAATTAGCTTTGGGATGGTGGCAGCGGACCAGATCTAAGCTGGTAGTTAAGCTTAGAAGTTTTCATGCAGGCCCCCACATTTGTACCCTAAAGTTCAAAGTGGGGAAGCAGCCTTGACAGTGATAAAATAGGAGGGAACTTGTTGCTATTCATGTATGAAATAAGTGTGCTTTTTATTGTAGGGGGAGATTTTCAAAGGAACAAAGGTGTTTGTACCTAGTGAAAAGTACCGGGCCACCTAAATCCCATTTGCATCTTTTAAAATCTCCCCATGATGTCTGAACACTTGGTTAGATGGAAAGTTAGGAGTCAGTCAGTGCTAGCTATCTTAGAGAGGCCCTCTAACATCTAGACTGCTGAAAGCTTACATTAAAACGTTAGAGTGCTGAAATACTGAAGGACTGCAAAGATTAAAGATACTAAGCCAGATGATGGTCCCCACTCCAGCCGCTTTACCACCATAAATGAGCCATAGTTGGATGGGGGGGGGGGAATTTTCCCATTGTAGGTAAAGCAGCTCTATGCTGGACCCTTCATAAGTTTCCAGCACAGGGGTGTTTGTAGGCCAGAGACATGAGGGGATGTGGTGGTCACAGTGCACATCACTATGGGATTATGGGCTTCAGAACAATCTACACCAGGGGTTGTTTCAGCCCTGCAGTAACTCAGAATCTCGGCAATGCAAAAGTGGCATAAAGCTGTATTTCTGTCTCCCTGACTCTGACCCGCACGTTCTGTGCTGCATCTCTCAGGAAACATAGCAAAGAATCTAGCCCATTGTGTTAAGGAAGTAGAGAATCAGCTGCACATTCAGGATGTCGGAATGATTAGCTTTAATGATAAACTGTCGGGGAAGAGACAGAAACAACAAACTTTGAAACTCTTCAACATTAATGGTCATTAACCTAGCTTGTTTGGAAATAGGCTGCTTCATTCAAGTGATCACTTCTAAAGGGACTGTGGGATGAGTAGTTATTATAGTGGTCAGGAATTATCTTGTTTTATGTTGTAGGATTGCATTAAACTCAAGAGCATCAAAAAGGATTTGACTGCTTATGCTTAAAGATGCACACATTTCTTTGTGTCCTGAATATACCACCGCTCTACTTAAATACTGATTCACATTCACAGCTTCCAAAAAGATTCCAAACAAGATTTAAATTAGAATGTTCGTTAATTTATTCTGTTAAGTTTCATTTTGGGAGTGACACACATTCTCTTACTACACCAAGAGACTGAAGCTCTTCTTAAATCATAGTTACTGGAGACAATTCAGGGGCAGAGAGATTGGAAACCTAATGAGATCATTATGCTGTCATTTACACACATCTCTCTAGAATTATTGTTTTATGTTTAGGAACTCAGAAAAGCCATGTTCCTTAAACTATATTTATTAGTTACTTGTTTTATAGTAGTAACTAGAGAACACAATCAGAGATCAGGACTCCATTATGCTAGAAAGAGTACACACAAAGAAAAGACAGATTCTGCCCATAAGAGCTTACATATTGTATGAAAGTTTGTTATTTGAATATGACAGAGAAATGTGTGTTATATTTTTATAACAAGACCGCCATTTCTGCCGTATGTAGTCTTTGTAGAGGTTTCTTTGTGAAATTCTGAGAACTTCTTTCCCCGATAGAGAGATTCCAGGGTGTGGAACAGGAAAGTTGGCAGGGGCTGTACTGATGCGCATATTGCATCTGTCTAGCTCTGACCACAACTCATTGGAGAATTTAATTTCCCAATATACATCACTATGTAGCATCTGGTGTTCCCAGTGGAGCAGATCCATGTGTTTGTTTTGTTTCTCACTCCGTATATACTGCCTTCAGCTAATCCTGCAGTCAGATATAAGTAATTCACAAGAATTATACACTGTAAAGTCAATTTTATGTTTTACTGACAAACATAAAAACTGACCTTCCTAGGAACTTGGTGATTTCTCCTCCCACCCCCTAAATAGGTCATAGCATTTTGTTAACAACTTACAGTTGATATGTCTCCTGGTTTCCGTTTTTGTATTTAATACAATTCTAACTTTTAATTGCATTTCACTCATGGAAGTGCCTTAGTATGAGAATTTAAGGTTGGAAATTTTTGGCCAAAATGTTCCTGTAATTCCACTGCTGCCCCATGCTACAGACAAATGTATTTAGAAGTGTAAGCTGTGGGAGTTCCTATCCAGTTTCATCCTTGGACTCAAAACTGAGGATATATTGCAGCTGTTACCTTTGGAGAAATGATAGATACAAAGTGGTTTCAGAGAGAGGCTAGAATTTAGAAGTTAAGTAACACATATAACAAGTTAATTATCCCATGTAGGAGACAGTGAGCAGGGAAAAAAATGAGGATTAATGTGGAAAATAATAGAGTAACAGTGGCTTTGTAAATTGATAGGGATAGGGAAGTTAAATAACAGTTTAGAAGTTTGTTGTTTTAAGTTCAAAAGTGAAAGATAGGGAACAAAAGATGTCAGAAATCTAGTAAGTACCCAAAGATCACTATTCATCTGTTCTACATCCATCTAAAGATCATAACCTTTAGTTGCACTCAACTAACCAGACTGAACTATGATCTTAAAAAAAAATGTGAAAGTGGAACTTCACAGAGAAATTCAATTGCAAATTACCTAATTAAGTTAAAGTATAATTAATCTAATGAGAATAATCCATTTTTATTATAAAAAAGGGAATAGTTAAGTGATTTAGAGTTATTAGAGCCCATGTATTATTCAAAAGAAGCTAAATGAAAAGGTCTCAATAGTAATTAATAAGACAGAGTTAGTTTGAACATCTTGTTGGGTCCTGGCCTCTCCCATTCCAATTAAGTAATTGCCAGTGTGAGGGAGATGGGTTTCTGTGCACATGCTACCCTACTGCCTCACTTCCCTCACCACTTCTCCTACTCGTATCCCACTCAAAACAGACCACAAGGGACACTTCAAAAAACTAAGAGTTTAAACCTGGCACAATCCGTTCTTAAGGCTCAACAAAAACATAACCTTGACTTAATTTTCTTTTTACATCAATAGATTATGAAGGAAGAAGTGAAGCCAGGAAAGGGAGGTATTTCTGACATTTCAGTACCAACGGATTTTAATTGGAATCCTCTTCTGCCTTCCCCTGAAATTAGGCTCTATATAGTGTTGGGAGATCTGTTTTCCTGCTGTGTGGTCAATTGGCCAGGTCATCTCTGGGGTACCGGCAAGTGATGAGAAGGGGCAATAAGAGGGTTTTTAAGGCATGACACTGCATCACCCACAGGCTTGAATAAATCCTTCACTGACTTTCATTTTTGAATGGCCTGATGTTGTCAATAGGAATACAGTCAAAACAAATGAGAGAGGGGGAAGATAGCCCACAGAGACAGAATATACAATAGTCCTTAAAGCAAGCATATAGGAGAGCAGTTTAAATGTTAAGTAGGATGCAGGGGAAATAAGGAGCAGCAGAGCAGATTGGAGCATTACCACCATCTCGGGTATTCAGGATAAGCTCTGTTGGCCACCTGTGATACTTCCAGTATGTTCAGCCCAAAACTGGCTTAGAAGGCCTTGAAGGCAAAATCCTCAAGCAAACAGGAGTCATGCCATCTGGGTATCTACATTCTGAGCTGGTGTTTCTCGCTTTGGCACATGTCACGCATAGCCTGTGAATCTGTTTAGAAACTGGCAGAGCAAACAGCTGTGTAAATTTACTTATGTCAACCAGTCGTGTTGCAGAACTGCACCACCTAAGGAATATTTGACACAGACTCCGGCACAAGGACTTTCCTCTCATTGCCCCCAGAAAGTTCTACTCAAAACAGATCCATCGGTAGGACTCCATTTATATCCTGTGACATCTGCTCTTAACTGCTGGCAGCGGATGACTGACAGTTCTGGTGGTTCCAGTCTTAATGCTGCTGATGCCAATCAGCCATGTTCTGTTCCAAGGGCCCAATAAGGCAGTGACTGCTGCTCTCCTTCCATCCTGTTGTTTTGGATGAACTGACGCAACACATGCTGGCTTAGGCCAGCCAAAGTTTGATCCCGACAAAGATTCCTCTTGGAACTCTAAGTTCTGTGAATATACCAAAAAAGACAATTTCAACTGGCACACCAATGTTGCATATGTTAAAGTAATTGAGGCTGTTACTAGCCATAGATTTAATGCAATCAGATTTGGCGCTTGATTCAACAACCTTGTAGAATGCCATTTTTACCATGGGTGTTCTGTGCAACAGTCTGGGGAAAAAACCCATTCATTTGAGGAGGCTGTGGGGGAATAGTATCCGGACACTGATGGTCAAGAAGACTCTTCTGATACCCAACGTATTTCCACAGAGAAAGAAGAAGAAAATGCCAGTGACTTCCATCTCTGGAGGATCTGATTTTTCCCTCTTATGCAAGGGACAGATAAGGGAGATTCACTTAATTTACAGACAGGCCAGAACACCCAGTCAGGTATGTGAGAACTAGAAATGCAACTACCATGTGAAAAAGGTAGCCAATCAAATCCATATTGAGACAATTCAGAGTGGTTCCTCTTGAATATAAACTCTGGACATGGCGGATGACTACATGTGTGCACATTCCAACCACGGGATGTATCATAGATTCTGATAGGGTACCAATTCAGAGATTAATCTTTTGGGTTGGTGTCAACACTGTGTTGCTCTGAAAAATTCTTGGCAGTTGTAGGGGTATATTTACACAGAGTGGAGGGGTGCATACGTTCCTCTAGCTGAATGATGAGCTGATCAAGGACTTTGACAGAGATCCAGAATTTGTTTTTGCAATCTAAGGGTACTAAAGTCATTTGGTTTTAACCTAAACAACCTAAAGTCTTCTAGTTTATTCCACAAACAACTGGAGTACACACCTTGCTTCAAAGCTTTACAGCTCAAAGATAGATTCTAAGACATTTTCTGTCTGCCAAAGAGGATTTGCCAGAAGAAGTAGGTTTCTGCAAGGCTGTAGATGTTGGGACTGATGGCTCTGACAGTATTTTTGGTATCTATTTGCTTCCACAGTATCAGTGGACACTTGAAGTCTCAGTGGTTACAAACCATACAAAGACACTGCTATTGCACCTGATTGAGAGATGACCTGCAAGATCTATTGGATTTTTGGCAGTCCAATGACAATCAGAAATTGGTAAATGACTTCTGATCCAAATTGTAGTTACCACACTGCATCCATGCAGAGGTGCTTTTACATTTAAGGCAGGCTGTAATCTAGGAACAGTAACTGTACATATATGTTCTTGGAAGGATTGAAATCCTTATGGAGTAAGAGGTGTCATAAAACTGGTATCCCAAAGGTTGATTTTAATTCAAATAAACAATCTGGCTACCAAAATTGACATAGTTGGTGACATCTGCAGAAGGAAATCCATGCAAATATGAGACTGGGTAGTGCCCCATAAGTCATGACTAGTGGCCAGCAACCTATCAGGGGTGAAAACCCTGATAATAAATTTCGACAAATACAAGTAGTTCCTGGATCAGGAGCTAGTGGATCAAATCTTCCTTGAAATCAGGATGTCTCCCCATGACCTGTTAGCTATTCAGCCATTCTGCCAACATTCATAAGAATGGCCATCCTGAATCAGACCTATGTTCCATCTACCCCAGTATCCTGTCTTCTGACAGTGACTAGTGCCAGATGCTTCAGAGGGAATGAACAGAACAGGGAAATTTATTGCATGATCCATTCCCTGTCATCCAGTCCCAGCATCTGGAGGTCAGCAGTTTAGGAACACACAGATAATGGGGTTGCTAATAGCCATTGATGGACCTATCCTCCATGAACTTACTAATTCTTTTTTGAACCCAGTTAGTTTTGGCCTTCACAATATCCCCCAGCAATGAGTTGCACAGATATCACACTAGTTGTCTTGTCCTGACAAGGCCCTTCTGTTACCAGGGCCAACACTCCTCCCTGGCTACAAAGCATGCGCTGCCATGCCCAGTCTTTTCAAAGAGGTTTATTCCTTTAAACAGAGGCTATCAAATAAACAGAAAATAGTATTAACTGTCCTTGGCCCAGGCTTCAGGACCACCCCTCCCAGGAGTATCTGGCATTCCAGCTCCTGGCAGCTTCCTAGCCTCAGCCAGCTCCGCTCCCCTCGTGGAGCAACTTCCCTAGGCCCCTGGTCCCTTGCTCCAGGGACCCAGTACAGGAGCTAGCTCCACTCCAGTGTGACTTTTCCTCCCCAAGGCTCAGCCTCTCTGTTCTTCTTCCCCCAGCTGCCTACTAGCAGCCCTTTATAGGCACATTGGTAGCCCAGCTCTCTTTAATTAGGTGGATTGCGCTCACCTCCTCTGGCCCAGGATAGCTCGGTTTAGTTATCCTCAGGGACCAGGTACCCTGTGACACCTTCTCTATAAGCTTGATGTGAAAAATTCTATAGCCAGAGTTTTTATGTAGTACAGATACACCTCTAGAAAGTTTATTTTGGTTGATTCCAATTTAATAGATCAGGCAGTTTTCAAGAGAACCATGGTCAATATTTTCAGACTTGTGCATATAAAGTTAGGTACTGCATTCATATTTAGGCACATGAATACAACTGGCTTGATTTGCAGAGAGTCTAAGCACACCACAGCTTTCATTAACTTCAAACTCCAACATGCACATGCAGATCTTGATTTTGACAGGAGATTGAAAAGCTAGCCTGCAAAGTTATGTTAAAAGCTCATTCAGTCAGATAAATGTCTGCTTCCCCAGCTAGCTTCTGGTTTGATGTCTCCTATTAAGGAGACGTTTGTAGGACAGTTCTAGGTTGTTCTCATACCTTTTACAGACATGGTTTGCACTTGGCCTTGTGGCAAGAATTTGGGTTTAAAGTGTGTTACGGCCGTTTCTAGGCAAGGAGTGTTGTAACTCCTCCCACCCCTAGCCATTTAGTTTTACTTTTCAGGCAGGTTTTAATATTTGTCATGTCTTGAGAGATGACTTAGTTCCTAAAGAAAATAATATTGTAGGGAAAAGGTATGTTTATGGTAAATGGATGGTCCCACGGTTTTGTTTGTGGAGTATTGTGGTGAAATTTTGCTTGTGCTTGGCTGACTTTGTGAAATAATTGTCATAGTTTCAAGTTAACTTTTAAGAGGCCTAATACTAAGTATGGAGAATGGAATTTTACTTATGAGAAAAAGATCCATTAAGGATCCAAAACATAGCTTATAATTAAGGCTAAGATTTTGTCATGGATATTTTTAGTAAAAGTCACGGATAGGTCATGGGCAATAAACAAAAATTCACAGAAGCCCCATGACCTGTCCCTGACTGTTGCTAAAAATATCTGTGACAAAATGGGGAGGGACAAGAGTCCTGCTGCTGCTCTGGGGTCCCCTTCAACACCCACGGCAGTTGAGAGTGCTGGGGCCCCCCTACTACCCACCTCTCAGGGGCTGAAGCAGGAAATGTCACTGAGGTTTCTGGAAGTCACGAATTCTGTGACCTCCATGACAAACTCTTAGCCTTTCTTATAATAGTGTTACTAAGCTTTTTGGAATATGAAGGGAGAATAGTTATACACATTTTATTACAAAGAGTTTAGAGAAGCAGTGAAAAGAATATGCTTTCAGCCGCTGCAGTAGGAGCAGCTACATCACTGTATAACTATATAATTTTATATAACTATTTTAACCTAGGCAGTTACACCCCTCTGCACTGTCACATCTAAGAAACAGCGCCTTCATATTTGAGTGTTGCAATGGTGGATACATAGGTAAATTCTGTATTCCTTCAGAGAGGCCCAACGGATGCTATTTTGGAAGATTCCCCAGTAAGTCATTAGATTTTGGGTGAGGTATTGGTTAGAAATTCTTTCCAAGGGTAACATGTGCTTTGAAGAATTTCCATACAGGGAGTGAAATAAGAGCTGATATATCTATGTTTCATTTGTAATTAAGATATCCTTATTTCAGGACATTGCTGTTTGTTTTACCATGTGACCATGGTTACCATGTGACACTGTTCTTTGTTTTGTCCATTAGGATTTGTGTCAGTTACATTCTTTTACTTTCTCTATAAGGATAGTTATAGATGTCAAAGAAAAATCCCCTGTTTGAACTTTAATTTTGTCCGGAAGTCAGTTATTTTACAAAATTTGGAAACTAGAAATATGATATTTCTAAAGTTTTGTTTCTAAAATCTAGGGATACTTTTTGGTATTAGACAGCTCAAAATAATATGAGGCAGGGGAAACTTTCTCTAACTGAATTGATTAGCCTAATAAAAGGTTGACAATATTTATATTTCATCCAAATGGAACTGAAAACTACAAATATATTTTTCAATCAGAGTTATGTATATCCAAGCAGCTTGCTTTTGGAGCCTTCACTATAAATGTGTATGTTTTTACGGTATTTTATGTCACCACCTCCTGCTGTTGGATACATAAATAGCTCTTCCCTTGGAAGTGTCTCACGCAGCTGATTTTGTGCTTTTATTCTATTTTTACAAGGACGTTTTCATGCCAGCAGTTTAGGGCCAGTTTTATTTGTCATCGACCTCCAACTTAGGGCCAGTATTTTAAATGTGGTTGCTGTCAGGTAATTAACGATCAGTTGCTCAAGCTGGTCTTTAAAGAAATTGCTGTAATGAAAGGCAATAATCTAGGGCCCAATCCAGCAAACTCTCAAACACACAAGTAGCCCCACTGAAATCAGCAGAACTGCTTGAATCAGTAAGGACAGCTCACATTAGTAAGGGTTTTCGGGATCAGACTACCACTTAGATTCATAGCTGAATTTGTCCAACTACTTAGTGTGATCTGAAGTGTTACCATGAAGCCATTATGTTACACAAAGGAATACTTCTCTTGCTGCTGTCTATTTTGTTTTCCCTCCGAAGAGACTACAAAAAGAGGAAAAATATTCTTTTTTTTTCCCCTCTGCATCCTCTGATACCTCAACTGCTCTCATGTGGATTTTGGATGAATTTCCTTTTTACTCCCATTTTCCACATTAGAAATATTTTTTAAATGTATTCTGTTCTTGAACAATGAGCACAAAGGGAAGCACATGACTGATCATGCATGTAGCTATACTGATCAGTCCCAAAAGGCAACTGAATATTTTCTGACTTTTTACTACTGAATAACTCAGAAATAGGTGAGTGGATTCACTCAAATTTACAACCAGCACAGCAAAATTAACAAAACTCAGAATTTTCACTTTTAAAGAAAAATGTTCCAAGAAATTAGGAGCATCTGAAAAATTAGTTTTATAGGCTACCAGAGGATTCCCTGGTGTAGGGGCATTTCTGGAAAATACTAGCCCCCTTCCCACCACCCAGGAGTGTTAGGAGAAATCTCATTTCAGCTAAAGTAGACTTTGTTTGTCTGAAATTTGATTGCTCTGTTGTGGGCCCTGAAAATAGACGATTCTGCAATGACCGGTGTTAACTACCAAGAAAAAGCAATAAACTATAATAGTGGATACAAAAGACAAATCAAACAAACACTTAAAAGACTGAGAATTAAACCTGCTCACCAGGGGCAGAGGTGAGATTCGATGAGGATGCTTGGGGAGAAGAACCTATCAGCAGAGGGGTCATAGTGTTAAGCTTAGCTCTTACCACCCTCATGCATAGGAAATTGAGAGGCCATCCTCCACTCTAGCTGCTAGAAAAGAGAAGGTGCTTTTTTGTCTACCCTCCAGAGTCTCCTGGCTGCTCCAAAATGGATAGGAAGGCAGATGTTCTCCACTGCTCTACTCTTCCTCCCTTTACTGGCATCTTTGAGGAAAACAGGAAAGAAAAAAATTTGTCTGCTATTCTACCGCTCTGCCAACCTTCTTCTAATTCTTTTTCTCATGAGTAACTCCAAGTGACCACCTCTGCAGAAAACAGTGAAAAAACTTAAATTCTGAAAAAATCGATGGCTTACGCATTCTTGGTCAGCAGGGCGAAAACTTCCCATTCATCATAAGCAAGTGTGCAAGTGGATTTTTCAAGTCCTACATTAATACAGATACCATAGGATAAGGACACTGAAATATCCCAAAGTCTCTATGGGCTTTTCAGGAAATAGATTTTTATTCTTTCCATTTGAAACCCCAATAGGTCAGGGAAGAGCAGATCTTTTCAGAAATGTCTCTGTTTCAGAAAAATGCTGCTTTCACTTTACATTGGCTATTGTTTAGAAAAAAGTAGCCATTTGAAAAATACTGATATTTCTGAAAAGACCACTTTCTCCCAGCACTGAAATGTCTGCACTGTGGTGATGGCCCACCTAGTCATTCCTCAGGGCTTGTACACACTAGCACTTAAGTCAGTACAGCTTATGTCGCTCGGGGGTATGAATAAGCCACCCCCTGAGCAACGTAATTTACACCAACCTAAGCACCAATGTAGCCAGCATAATGCCACCTCTCACAGTTAGGAGTTATTGTGCCAACGGGAAAACTGTCTCCTGTCAGTATTGAGCGTCTTCACCAGATGAGTTACAGAGGTACAGCTGCGCCAATGTAGCACTTCTTCTGTAGACTAGCCCCTAATATATGGTAAAATGCCAGGTTCCTGGAAGCCCTTATATTCCCTAGGTTCCTTCTGGGTTCATATGGTTTGACTGTAGAATATATATAAAACAGAGAGTAGAAGAAGAATATGAAGAATACTGTTTTAAGCCCCAGTCCTGAAAATATACATTAACTTAGCTTTAATACAGTAAATAGTTCCACTGGTTTCATATGATCACAAAATTCATTGACCACAAAAACTAACATACCTTGTACAGTGATTGTGCCTATTCCAGTTTGCTTTACATCCATAAACAGTGAACACAAAGAAACATACCTCAGAAATTCCTGATTAGACAATTGGAACCCTGAGAGTAATAATTTCTCATTCTTCATTAACATTCCATGTCCTACAAAAATTAAAGTACTTGTATGGGTACGACATACCAGGGTACAATCTAGATTAATGAGTAGCTGTGCCACCCTTGCCCTGAAATCTTGCGTGACTTACAACACCTTGCTGAAGGAGTTCCCACCTGGGCCACTCACAAACTGCCTTCCAGCATGTAAGCCAAACCCTGGGTGTTTGTGTGTAACTGCAGCCTGCCAGCCACACTTGGCTCTCACCAAGTGCAGGGTCACCCCAACACACCCCCAGTCTTAGATTTTCCCCCAGAAATGTTTGTCCTGTACTGCCCAGCCCTCTCTTGGACAATACAAGTTTATAAATCCAAAGCAAGGTTTTTTCACCGCATGCTTACAGCAGTTGTACTGACTAAACCTCTTAGGTCAGGACCCCTTTTCCAGTCCAATGGCTGCTTCCTCTGTCCCTTCAGATGCAGTGAATAGATGGGCAGAGTGAGAAAGGGGTCCCTTGTGGTGTTTGTCCCTTCTTTTTTACAGTGTAAGTCCCTCTCTTGAAAAACATTTCCAAATGGGGACCAGGAGGCAACAAGTCTATGGAGAAGGATGTTCCCTGCTATTTTTCCTCACCTGTTTGAGCTTCCTTCATTTCCCTTCCTGCTTGATGACTCTGTTTACTGCTTAAATGCAAATTAAACAGAGCACACATTCATTTGTTTGAGACAGATCTGTTTTCCAAGCTCAGTTTGGAACAATGTGTTACCACCACCATAAACTGGAATCTTATGCACATACAGTATTGCTGCACATATTTTATCGGGATGGTACTGATCAGAAAAGTGAATTTTTAGATACCTTACTATACTTTGTACAAAGTTTAATACAATAATGTGTAGGGTGTGAATACAGGGGAACCTTCCGTCACAATGGGGAACACCAAAACCAAAGCTACTGTGGTGAAGAAGCTTCTTCATCAACTCCTGATATTGGTGTCAAGCAAGTATGTGTGTGCGTCTGTGTGTAAGCCATTATAAAAGTATCAGAGGGGTAGCCGTGTCAGTCTGGATCTGTAAAAAGCAACAGAGGGTCCTGTGGCACCTTTAAGACTAACAGTTGTATTGGAGCATAAGCTTTCGTGGGTGAATGCCCACTTCGTCAGACGCATGTAATGGAATACATCTGTTAGTCTTAAAGGTGCCACAGGACCCTCTGTTCCATTATAAAAGCAATGCTGTCTGACACACATTTTTGAAACTTCATCTGCAAACTGTACAAGTATGTCTTCTTCACATTTAAAATGTCCCTATACTACAAACATCTACAGCCTTTACAAAATAAGATGAGAGAGGAAAAAATGGAAATGTGACATTAAACACCACTGTATTCATACCCTGCCCACTGTTGTAATCATCTTTGTACAAAATATTCCTTGTAAGGTATCATTTGAAAATGAATACCTCACTGATCATTAATATTCATGCAGGATGTATGTACTCAGTGGGTATTAAGAGTTATGGACTTATGCTGGAATGATAGTTAAAATGTGTTCAAACCAGATATGTCAGAGGGAGTTGTTAAACAGGTCTATCCTAAACAAAGGAATGTGTATTTACCTCAATTTACATATAAACAGTAAACAGACCCATCAAGCTAACAAGGGGTGAGGCAAACCTCATATCAAGAAGTTTGGGATAAGACAGCTGGCAGCTACACCCAGAAGGAGAGAGAAGCTCGGTCCAGATTTTACTTTTCAGAAGAATCCATTTCAAAGATTTACTCGTCTGTAAGGATGGGAAGGGGTGGGGGGTTGAACCCCAAGTGATAAGCAACTCAAACAAATGATTATATCCAATATTACTGCATTATAAAGTTGTATAGAGTCAGGTATTTCCTGAAAGCTAATGACATGCTGGTGATTAATATCATTGTGAATTGTATGTATTAACACTATATAAGGAATTATGGATACTCATTGATATTAGGCTGTACAGCCTGCCCAAACAGGAGTGGATGTCACAGCTATTTATCTACCTGTCTCCTGTGTTTAAAGTGAACTGTTTGGTAACTCCAGTTAAAGTAACAAACTGTTAAATATTGACTCTTTACAGGGGCATCAAATCTTAATATCTCAACTGTCCAGGAGAGGGCTGGACATTGTAGAACACATTTTTGGGAAAATCTGGGACTGAGAATATGTTGGGGGCAGGCGGTGGCACAATCGCTCTCTGGTCTCTATTGCAACCCACTGTACCTAACACTGGTTCTTCCGAATTTAAGATACATGTGAGCATAGATTGCAGACATTTAAAATCCATTGCAAAGTCCTTGATCCAAAAATATCACACCTTGTAAAGTAGATGTGTAAAGACTGTTACAGGGCACAGAATAAAGATGATTAGAGCAGTTTCCCAAGTTTGTTTAATTACCAAGTATTACTCATTTTTCTGGGGGTTCTTCTGGTTCTCCTTATTTTTATTTTTTTTTATTTGATAATTAAAGTGTTCTTGTAAAGTGTTGTTGTCCTTAAGTTATTGCTATGTTTTAGTGTTGACTCGGTTTAATAATTTGTTGTTGTTGGGGTATGCACCTAGGTTTTTGACATCTGCTTTCCAAGACCTATTGGTACTGCTTGGTAAAGGGACAGTCTCCTGATTTTAATCGCTTCCCTTAATTGCAAAAACTGTTGTAGGAAACAGAAAGGTGCCTGCCATGATTCTCTGAGTAATGCTTTAATAAGTGATAAAATAACAGTTCAGCAAGGGATATGTACACGCTTGTTTTCAGTGAGATATCCTTTATAGTTGTAAAGTGGAAGGAATATGTTTATTGGTCATCAACCACCACATTAAGCTGAATAAACAGTACTAATTAAAGCTTAATAAAAATGGAAATGTACTTTGTAGATTCAGAAGATGGAATATTGGAGTAGAACACCTTAACTTTCCCTTGAGTAACATACAGTAGGATGTATGCACAATACCTAGGTAAAATATCATTTTTAATGGTATGGGGAAATTACAATCCAGTTGCATCTAAATCAACTTCTACAAATTGCAGCACATTCATCAGGTTTTATTTATAGAAACATATATACTGCAAACCGAGCAAATGGAATATGGAATCTATAAAGAGATGCTCTAATTCAAAAGGAATCATTTTGGGGAAGTAATATTGCCTCTGTTATATTGGAGGTCAGTATAGATGATCACGGTGTCCCTTCTGGTCTTGGATTATATGCATTTATAAATCTAAAGAAGGAATTCAAAGTGTAGACTCTCATGTTGTTTTCTTCTCATCTCTTGTCTCCATGCTGTCCATACAAGATTGCAAACTCTTCAGGGACCTAGCTTATGTCCACAAACAGGCCTAGCAGACTTGGCTGCTATTTAAATAATCATAAATAATGATAATGGCAGAAAGAGAGAAATATTTTTCTCCTGAAGAGTTTTGTTGAGTGAGCTTGAGTTTTAATATTGCTGACAAGTGTATCACAAATCCAGTGATAGGTAAATCTAGCTTGCCTATGCATTTTTGTAAGATTGAAGCTAGGAAATGTTAACGTGGTATGTAGGATAGAAGTCGTCCTTCTAGTAATTCTGGGAAAACTTATGCTGAAAAAAAAAAAGAAAGTTTACCATTTTCCATCTGTAGCATCTCTAGTTTAGAAAGAATAGCAGTTGGAGAGAAACAGCTGCACATCATTATAATAATTTACCTTACCTTTTCATTTAAATTGCAAAATATACTTTCATGCAAACTTAAGCTGGGCAGTTTACTAAGAAAATACTATTTTGATTCTTAGAATAACATGTAGTCAAATTCCAGTTCTTCTGAGATGTCCAGGTTATCTGGAGTATGATGGATGGATTTCTGGAACGAAAAGAAATTGGTTCAGTGATTTAACTCTGTTTTGCTGTCCTAGCCCATTCTCATAGGTCTAACCAACAATCTTATTTTATTTCCTTCAGAGCTTTACCTAATGGCTTTATTTGAGACTAAAAGCCGGGTTTTGAGGGGATGGG
Organism: Chrysemys picta bellii; assembly: GCF_011386835.1. Taxonomy (NCBI): domain Eukaryota; kingdom Metazoa; phylum Chordata; order Testudines; family Emydidae; genus Chrysemys; species Chrysemys picta. The sequence continues at coordinate 75,885,459 of NC_088791.1, forward strand.
AAATTTGGTCCAACTTTTACAGATTTTCTTATCTGTCAGGATTTTAATGTTGGTGTAGCGGGGTGGTCACCCGCTCCTGGCCCCGAAGGGTTAAAAACAGCCCCGGGAGAGGGCTGTGGCAGGGGAAAAGCTGGGCTGATTGGGGGAAGCAACCTCAGCTGGGAGCCATGCCCCAATCAGGGTCCAGCTGCCCCTATAAAGGCCAGTGAAGCCAGGAGCCCCCACACTGTCTCTCTCTGCTTTCAGAAAGAGAGGGGCCTGGCTGCTGGGAAGCTCAGGGTACCTAGAGTGAGGCAGAGCTGGGAAAAGGCCAGAGGGGCTGGGGAGCTCCAAGCTAGCAACTCCCCAGGCTACAGGGCCTTGTCCAAGGCCCCATAGAGGTACTGGGTTGCAGAGAAAGGCAGCAGGTCCAAAAAACAAACCTTGCCTGTAATGAGTGGCTTATACTGCAGTCTGCCCCAGGGAGCAGGGGCTAATTGGTGACTGGCAGTAGCCTACGACTGACGCGAGGTGGGGATAGGGGATGGGGGTTCCCCGGGGACAAGAGTGAGGGGTTACTGCCAGGGTCAGCACCCCAGATAACGGGGCACTGGAGTCCAGGGAGGGATGTGGGGGTCCAGCGGCAACGGGATACCAGCCTGCAGAGGGTGCTCTGCTCTGGAAAGAGCTAATTCCCTGAGACGACCAGCAGGAGGCGCCACAGCAGTGAGGCCTGCACTGTTACAGTTGGGATTTGTTAGTGTGTAGCCTACATAAGAATAATTGGTACATAATACAAAGTAATGTATGTGGTCTTCACATATGGAGCTGGATGAAATTTTTCCTGCAAACGCTTTTTTGCCAAAAAAAAAAAAAATGCATATTCAGGTCATCTGAAATAATTCACTAATTTGAGTCAATTTCAGCAAATTGTTTTGGTTTGGGGGGAGGGGCGGAGATGTGTGGAAATTGAAATGTGAAAATGGTTCATGTTCTCATTTGCATAACAAAATGTTTTGACTTTTTTCATTTCAAAAAGAGGGTTTGTTTCAGGATTTCCCTCAATTGTATCTTTAAAAAGTTATAAAAGTCTTTATAAAAAAAAAAAACACTCTGAAAAACTTTTCAGTACATACAAAATGAAACTTTGTTTTAGTTCACTGAAATTTTGAAATATTTGGTTTTGGGTTGACCCATAATGATTTTTTTCATTTTTTTCAGACCTGCACCAGAACTGAATATTCGGTTATTTGTACAGCACTATTAGCATATGCTTGTAAAACATGGGTATACGATTTTGAAGGGTTTTTTTTGGGGGGGGCAAGTAGGGGAGTGCAGGTTTCCTGGAGGAATTCTGCACCATAGTGCACGTGCAGAATTTATGTCCCCCACAGATTTCTTTGCTTCCCTGCAGAAAAATGACTTTCTGATGGGGAAGCAAAGGGAAACCTCAAGAGCAGTCAGGCATCCCTCTCCGGCAGCATGGGTGCGTTGTTTCAGGGGTCTAAAGAAGCCAGCAGAGAGGTAAATCACCATGGAGGAGGGAGGGGTTGGGTACGCCCCGGCCGGTGGCTTCTAACCGACTCTGGGCTCAGCTGCTAGTTCTGGAGAGACTGGGGAGTATGGGACTTCCTCTTCCCCTTCAGGGACCAGGTCAAACCCACCCCCAGAAACCTCCCCAGGCAGGAGGAAACTCTGCACCCCCTAGAACCAGTTTCCTGCCCCGATCACTCCTCAGTCGTGGGGGGAGGGGTTACCTGTGTGCCCAACTCCTGTGCATCCAGACCTGCCCATACCTAGTCCCCTCCACTGAGCCTCACTCTCTCTGCACCAAATCCCACACAACCAACCCCCCACTTTGCCAAGCCTCACCCCCTGCATCCAGACCCTCCCTTGCACCCAGAGCACCCCCCACTGAGTACACCTCACTCAAACCCCCACCCCAATAAATCCCTCCCTGCACCTGGGCCCCTACCTTACCAAGCTGCACTCCCCCAGCCCTCCACACCCAGACCCCCCTTGCGAAGCCCCATCCCTCCCACATCCAGACCGCACAACTGAGCCCCAACCACCTTCACCTACACCCCCCTGCAGAGTCCCATTGCTACTGCACTCGGAACCCCCCAACGAGCCCCTGTGCATCCAGATCCCCATGGCACCAAGACCCCCTACCAAGCTGCTTGCATCCAAATTGCACCACACTGAACCCTTTCACCCCACACCTGGATCCCCCCACACTAAGCCCCTCCACACTTGAATCCTGCTGGGCTGCCTACATCTGGTGTGCCTGTTGCAGAGGAGCAAAGGGCTGCAGGGTGATCTCCCATGTCCGTGCAGTCAGTGGCCTGTGCTCCCCACCGCCATGCTGGAGCCTCCACATTTATTTGTTGATAAATAACATTTGCAGAATTTTAAAATATTGTGCAAAAAATTTTTAGGTTTTTGGTGCAGAATTCCCTCAGGCATAAATAATGTCTTCTCCCTCTGTGCGAAATGAACAGTGACTGGGAGTATTGTTTCTGAATGCTGGAGCGCACTGTGTCATTTTCTGCTTTTATTGTATGTGTTCTGCGACTATTATAGCTTTTTTGTTATCCATAGTATCTGCCTGCAGTTTTACTATTTATTATGGCATATTAAAGTAGAGAACAGCCTGTACAGCATGGTCATTTATTTATTTTATTTTATTTTTATTTTTTTGTTCACTAAAACTTCTCTCCAAAGCAGATTATTGTGTTTCAACATTTTTCTTCATGGTTTTCAGTGTTTTCTTCAGGATGAAAACATTTGATCAGGACTGAAACTCCTATACATGTAGAAATATTTTCTCTATTTCTGCCACTATCTGAGTGTTAGGTTTTTCTCCCCCTTGTACTTTGTTTAGTTCAAAAATTATAGAACTGTTGGGCAGTTTTACAACTAAAAAAGTGTGCACTATGAATGTATACCGTGAATCTGTATACTCTTTAATGGATTTGTACATACTGGCTATAGCCATGTAGATGTTTTTAACTCATTTAGTGTTACTTTTCTTAAAAACAAAGGATAATAAATGTACGGGGTTGTTGTAATAGCATTACTTACGAGAGAAATTAAGAAAACAAAGTTAAAGTAAAAATTCTTCTTTCATTTACACTGTATTTTCACTGGTGTAACTCCATTGGTTTCAAAGCAATTACTCCTGGGTTTATCGTAATAATGTGAATATAGAATCAGAGAGAAAAGGTAGGTGTGGTAATATCTTTTATTACACCACCTTCGGTTGGTGAAGGCAACAAGCTTTCAAGTTTCAGGCAACCTGAAGAAGAACTCTGTAAGCTCAAAAGCTTGTCTCTTTCACCAGCAGAAATTGGCCTAATAAAAGTTATTACCTCACTTATCTTGTCTCTTTAATATCCTGGGACTGACATGGCTACAAGAACACTGCATACAGTGAAGAATGAGAAATTGGATAGCAAGATGAAGACTTTGGTATAAAAGATTATGTATAGTTGGCTCGTGTTATGTTGTATGTGCTTCAAAGTCAGGCACAATGCACAACAGACTGCATTAAACAGTGGTAACCCTGGTTTAGAGTTTAGAATTTTTGGTTTATCATTAATGTAATGTTACTTAAACATAGGATGGTGAAGATATATTTAATTGACTGTATGGAAACTGATATAGATTTCACCTAATCAAAGAAGGGCATCTAGATAGATAGGCTGTAGCTATAATTTACAGCATCTCTGCCATTGTACTAGTAACAATACAAAAAACACCCTCCATACAATTTTGTCTCCTTCCAAAACATATTTCCTTTTGAGTGTCTGATGTCTGATTTTCACATGTGTCACTCTCCATCATACTGTTTACTTCTTCCCCTTTGAGCTAACATCCATATCCTCCATGCAGGTCAGTTTCTCCTAGAAGAATCCCGCCTGATAGAAGCAGCTGAAATGGCAAAGAAAGCAGCTGAGCTGGACAATACAGAGTTTGATGTTGTCTTCAATGCAGCCCATATGCTCAGGTTAGTTCTCTACCTTATTCTTATTTGGTTTTCTTGCGCTCTCTTTTCCCCTAACCCCAAACTCTGCAGTATTTGCTTACAGCGAGTGGTGTTGTTTGTTTGTTTTTTAATCAAATACCCCCTTTGAAAGCTTTGTTATAACTAATAAGGAAGAAAAAAAACATTTGCAGACTCTGGCGAGTCTATTTTTAACTTTTCTGTATTTTACACGCCTTATTCACTACCTTGGAAATTTCTGTATTTCACAAGCATGTAATCATCTTTGTTTGTATATGAGAACAATATATCTTATTTTCCTACAGTACCTTCAGCAACATTGCCTTTTAAATTATTTTTAAAGACTTGAGTCACAAAAATAAAGAGACTATAAATAAGAGAATGGAACTCTACTGCTCTGACTGTAACTTGAGAGTATTGGAAATACCAAAGAATATTATATAAATATCATTAGGGAGTAGAAAGCTGATTAGAAGTCTAAATATCAGTCTCAAGGGTTATGGAGACTTTGAGAAACACAGGAGTGATTAATGATATTATCAGATCCCCTTGATTCAGAGGCAGTCTTGTATTTAATTTTGTTCTGGTATCTGAAAATTTAGGTTTCCATTTAAAACCAATGCACCTTGACTTTCAGCAACTTTGAGCTTCTACCTAAACAATTACATTAACCCCATATTACTATATTAGTCTCCAGGCTTTATTTCTAGGATAACTTAGTAATGATTATGCTTCTTATGTACTTAAAAGGAAGAGCAATGACTGAACACAAATGGTTTGGGTTAGGTTATATCTTGCTTTAGAAAATATACCATATATAATGTACAAAAATAAGGGAAGTAGTTTTGAGTAAATACATTCAATTAGCACAGAGTCGTTATTAGAACAGTTATCTTAATAGACTTCTCTTGCTATGCAATTTATAATTTTAACATCCACAAATACAAAATGAAAAAGACAATGGCTTGTAAAAGAAGATAGAATAAGTTCTTAGTTGAGTGACCTACTTTCCAAACTGAACTGAAGGTTCCTATATAAGGATTTTGAAATAAGCCCCAAAATGCCTTTAAAGGATTGTTAGAAAGAGATGGACTCAGTTCTTGTAGATCAGTAAAGGAAACCAAGACAAATGGTACAATTGTTCATCCATTAAATATTATCCCAAAAAAACAGCACCAATATCAATTGTTTTAAGGATCCTTCTGTTTGCCTTGCTCACTTTTTAACATTTAATCCTCCTTAGGAATGGGCATACGCAGAGTCATTCATCTGAACATTAGATTAATGAAGAAAACAAGCCTAGGAAATTAGGCAGATAGATGATGGGTTTCACTATAAAATGGAGTTTTGATTTTGTCTTTAAAGTGAAGGTATGATGCTGAGGGCAATGGTATATCATCAAGGTAGGTTAGTGTTGTCACCCTTACAGGACTAGCTGCACCTCTCATCCCTTCATGGCATCTCTAAATGTACCCCCATCAGGTTTGACCTTGTTCTTTACCACCTTGGGGTAAAATCATGCTATTCTCCTACTCTTAGGCCTGGTCAACACTACAAAGTTTGGTCAACTTAAGTCACCGTGCGTCAACACTCAAATTTGTCTCTGGCCAACATAAGTGCCCTGTTACAGCAAGAAATAAAACCACCTCCCTGAATGGCATGGAGCCAAGATTGACATACTGGGGTCAACACAGTGTGAGTGTAGTAGACTCCACTGCCATGGGGTCACGAACACTGGAAGCCCTCCCCTAAGTTTTTGAAATGCCTTTTCCTGATGGTCTACCTTGGCAAGCACACCTCACAGCTCTTCCTTGTTGCGTGCAACTACCCAACCAACCATGCCGGCTCCACACAGTAGATGCGCTCCTGCCAGGAGCAGACAGGAGATAATGGTCTCCTAAGCATATGGAAAGAAGAGGCTGTGCAAGCACCGCTATGGGCCAGCCACAAAAACATGGACATCTATGAACAGATTGCATCGGGGTGCAGGCAGAGGGATATAACAGGGATCAGCAGCAGTGCCATGTGAAATTAAAGGAACTTTGCCTGGGATAGTCCAAGGCCTGGGAGGACAACAATAGATCTAATTGTGTCCTGCAGTTCTGCTGCTTTTACAACAAACTGCATGCCATACGTGGCAGATATCTCACCAGCACCCCTCAGACTAGTGGGAATACTGAGGAGGAAGAGAGGTGGCAGGCTGCAGCCATGCCACAAGCCAGGATCTGTTTGGGACTCCATCACACTCTATCCAGTCCTACCAGCCAAGCTAACAAGACAAAAGAGTAGAGGTATAACAAACAGAGGTAGAGTTGGCATCTGCTTTTCATTCCATGTTGGATTAGACAAGGGGCCATGCAGGACAGTTTGTTCATGAACATAGGGATGTCCCTTGTATCCTCCCGAGAGACCTTGATGAAACTTTCATGGAGATACTTTGCAATCCTTTACCAGTGTTTTTAGGGATAGCTGCCTTATTTCTTTCTCTGTGGTAGACAATTTCCCATGTCGCTTCACAATGAGTTCAGCTGGCACTGTTGCAGTAAATAAACTAGAAGCATACAGGCCTGAGCAGCTTTGAGACACCAGCAGCAGCTGTGTACTCGGTGTCTTTGTTACCCTCAAGATTAAATGATAATCTAAAACTATCACCACATGTGGAAAATAATGCCAGTAGTTGGTGCCATTGCCCTCTACTTGTACCCATGGAATAGGAACCAAAATTGTATTGTTTCACATGGAACAGAAAATCCTTCCCTCACCCTATCCCTGGCAGACCATACTCACCATGGCAGGACTGGAGAGCAGTGCTGTGTTGAGGTGTTCCAAAGAAGAAGTGTCAATAAGAAGAAAGGGAAAGATAAGTTTCAAAACTCCCTTCCATTATTCTGTCCATGGTTGCTATTCCCTATATCTCCCCCGACCCCCGCCCCAGCATACCAAGTGTTATCATGGGTCACATCCTTCCCTTACCACTCCAGACCACAGGACAGCAAGGAGAACCACAGCTTCACATACGCTGACTTGTGAGAACCACATTTGAGGTATGTGTAGCCCCAATGGACTACATTTGTGCACTGAAATGTTTGCTGGCTTTCCAATTTGTTAAAAGTTTGCATTACATTGCCTGTGGGTCTTTTGCATGTTGTTTTTCTGCACTTCCCCCCCCTCCCCCCATTGAATAAAATTCTAGTTTGATTCTCCAAAAAATATCTTTATTAAGTTGCAGAATGCAACTTCTAAAGACTTCGTCAACAGCATAGCTTCATATTGGGATCTTGTAATGACCCTTGTGTCTGGCTGTTCTAAATCAGTAGAAAGCCACTCCACCTCCATCCTGGTGGCAGCTTTTCCCCCTTTGCCTCACAGATATTATTCAGGACAGAACAGGCAGCTGTAATTATTGGGATATTTTTCTCATTGACATCCAATCTAGTGAGTAAACACCTCCAGCATCCCTTCAGTCTGTCAAAACCACATTCAACAGTCATTCTGCAGCTGTTGTGCCCATTGTTGAATATTTCCTTGATGTTGTCGAGGTGGCCAGCATACAGCTTCATGAGCCAGAGGGAAGCTGGGCCCCTCAGAATCACTACTGGCATTTCAGTATCGCCAATGGTAATCTGCCAGTCGGGAAAGAATGTTCCTGCTTACAGCTCTCTGAACAGACCTGTGTTCTTAAAGATGCGTGTGTCATACACCTTCCCTGACTAGCCCACACTGACATCAGTGAAGTGTCCCCAGTGATCCACCAGTGCATGCATAACCATAGAAAAGTAGCCTTTTTTGTTGATGTACTCTGTGGGAAGGTGGGCTACTGCCCAACAACAGTTCAGGAACCCCATTGCTGTAAATCCATCCACTGTGTCACGTTGCCAAGAGTCAAAGTCCTGTGTAGCAGGAGACAATTAACGGCCCTGCACACTTGAATGACAACAGCCCCTAATGTGGATTTTCCAACTGTATAAGGATTTCCCACTGACTGGTGGCAATCTGGCATTCCAGGCTTCCAGAGTGCCATCACCACTCACTTCTTTACTGTCAGTGCAGCTCTCATTCTAGTGTCGCTGTGCTTGGGTGAGCTCAGCACACAGATTCAGGAATGTAGCCTTTCACATCCAAAAGTTTTGCACCCCCTACTTGTCATCCCAAATCTCCATTACTGTGCGATCTCACCAGTCAGTGCTCGTTTCTCATGCCCTGAAGCAGCACTCCAACATCTGCAGCTGCTCCATGAACACCAACAACAGCCTTGAATAGTTTTTCACTATGTTCCTCAGCAAACTGTCCTTGAAGAAACTGTAATGTCCTTCATTGTTATGGTACTTCCTGCAGGTCTGGAAAGAGGAGCTTCATGCGACCTGTGTTTACAACATTCATGAGAATAGTGCAGAGTTCTGCAGGCTCTGTGCTTTTGTCAGAGATGGCAGATACTGAAAAGTGCTGCACGGCTGTGTGGGGTTTTTAAAAAACGGTGTACAGATTATGGGATATATCTGGCATTATGGGATGGAGAAAGTTGCATACTGGGAACTTGATCCCTGGGTGAGTCATGCCTATCCAACAACACATTGCAAACATTTCCCAAAAGTTATTATGATGGATGGCAGCAAGTGGCACTCTGGGATACCTACCTATGGTTCACCACAATTTGCATCTAGACAAGCACTTCTGGTGAGTAAGCACAGGGCTGATTCAAGCAGCCATATATGCATGCACCCACATGATATACAAACTTTGATGGCTGTATGGCAACGTAACTTGCATTGACCAAAGCTTGCATTGTAGACATGGCCTTAGACTGGGTCCCAGGCTACAACACTCTGGGTTCACTTTCTCTGGAGTGTGTCAAAGTTCAGTCCCAAGTCCTACTGTTTTCTGAGTCTGGTTAAATTGGTGTGGCTGGCTTAGCAGGAGTCCGGGCAGCAACATTAAAGTCAACAGTCCTGGGTGTTTGCTGAGAGGTTATTAGCTGGTCTGTTGCCTCCTTCCTGCCTACATTTCCTCACAATCCTGCTAGTGAATTCACTCAATATTTCTGTATAGTAAACAACAAATAACAGTCAGATTAACAGAATATATATTCAAAAGTTATTGAAGCAGCTCCAAATCCATCCCAAAGTGTTTGTGGGATTTTTGGAGGAGGTGGGTTTTCAGGATGAATTTGAATGACAGAGAACTGAGATGGTTCCAGGCAGTTGGATTAGAAGGAAAGAGGGTGTAGAGATATGGGTGAGAAGGAAAGGAGGTGAATGGTTATAAACGGAGCATTAAAGGTGGCAGGTTATAAACAGAGCATTAAAGGTGGCAAGGTGCGATGCAACAACAAATCGGAACAGAGAGGTAAGTGGGTGCTGCCTTGAAAGCAAAGCTGAGAATTTTAAACAGCATAGTAGGCAATGGTAGACAATGGAGTGGCCCAGAGGAATTGTGCAGGCTGATTGTCAAGTGAAAGATTATTTTAGATGCTAGATGGACTGGAGGATTGTGAGGTGAAAAATGTTAGATTAGAGGTGTTAACCAGGCAGGGGATGAACTTTGTAGCTATGGTTACAGAGAAGAAGAGATGGATTTAAAATAAATTGTTTATTAAAAAACAACAGGATTTGTGTTGGCCTGGATGTAGAACAAGAGGTTCAAAATTACAGGAAGGTAATAACAACAATACATGATAGCAATATTATTTTTGTGGTAAAGTCAGGTTTTTGTAAAGCCAAAAATATAAACTGACTTACATCTTTTAGAGCAGTGGTGGGCAACCTCCAGCCTGCAGGCCGCACACAACCCATCAGGGTAATCTGCTGGTGGGCTGCCAGACAGTTTTATATTTGCATGGCCACCCATAGCTGCCAATGGCTCCGGTTCGCTGTTCCTGGTCAATGGGAGCTTTGGGAAGCGCAGCCAGCACATCCCTGTGGCACACGTCGCTTCCTGCAGCTCCCATTGGCGGGAACGATGAACCATGGCCACTGGGAGCTGCAGGCAGCCATACAAATGTAAACAAACTGTCTGGCGGCCCGCCAGCGGATTACCCTGACAGGCTGCAGGTTGCCCACCACTGTTTTAGAGAGACAAGGTGGGTGAAGAAATATCTTTTATTAGACTTTGAATTTTCACCAAGAGAAGTTGATTCAATAAAAGATATTACCTCAACCACCTGGACTCTCTAACCAACATGGGACCCACATGGCTACAACAACACTACAAACACTATTAAAAATTTTTAGTAGCTTTTGCATTTAAAGTGTATCTTTTCCCATAAACATTAACTCAGAGTAGAATAAATGTTTAACTACAAACACCCACATTCATTCCTCTGCGCAATATAAACATTCCTACATAACATGAATATGTGAATATTTAAATAATTAACAAAGTTACTCTTTGTACTCATAACAGGAGCAAATCCTTTTTGCTTGCCGTGGCTTGCTCAGACAGTCCCACTACTTTAGTGGGATGACTCTGGTCAGCAAGGAAAGCAGGATTTGAAAATGTTATCACTCATGTCAATACAGAATTAGGAAATCCAGTTTACTTCTAATTGCCTAAACTCAAATATTGAACTGTCATGCTTATCTTGTATATTTCTTTGACTACTGCCTTGTTTTATTGAAATATATTAATGTAAACTCAAATATTTACAGAAATACAATTTATCATTTAGCTTTTGTGAAATAGACTAATTTATAGAGAAATTCCTTAATATTAATAAAGCAAGTTAGATTGCAGGCCTTAGAATTAAAGAATAGCTAGTACCTATTCAACAGCCAATTTGATATTTCCTAACGAAGACCCTGTACTTGCAATGAGCTCTGTAATAGGTAATAGGATTTCAGTGGCATAGGTGTGCCTATCTGAGGCTCACTGCAGGTTCAGGGCCTTTGGGAGTCATGTGCCTGTGTGTCTGAAACAAACTTCAGCCTGAGGCCTGATGCTCAGCATGCAAAATGTAGCCCAAATAGTTGAAGTTTGGCAAAGTTCTAAGAAACTGAAAACAGGGTGGAGGGTGATTGAGCGACATAAATAAAAATAGGATGAAGGTTGAAATGTTTACTGTCTGATCATGATTTTATTATAGCACCAAAAGTTTCATTTAAGAATTAAGACTTAGTGCCAAATTCTGGCTTTCTAGATTATTTTTCCTTACATAGAAGTTCCCGGTTTTCTTTGGCCGGGCAGATGCCAGATTCTCACTTAACACCAGGAGCTTTCAATTCAGGGCTTTATAACACAGCAGATGCCAAGTGGACGAGGTTAACAATCCTTCTTCCCACTGAAATATTTGCATGTCTAGACAAATATAATGTAATCACCACTTTTATTGATATATTTTTTTTTTACTTTAAGGGCTGATTAGCAACATAATAATTTAAATGAATCAGCCTTGAATTGTTTATCTTTTATTTGGGTGTCCATGGACCTTATGAGTCGTACTTACTAAAGTCCAATTGTGAGATATCACAGGTGGTCAATTGACACTATATGGGGAGGGCTCTGAGTTACTACAGGTAACTCTTTCCCAGGTGTCTGGCTGGTGGGTTTTGGGGTCAGGAAGGAATTTTCCCCCAGGTCAGATTAGCAGAGACCCTGGAGGTTTTTTGCCTTCCTCTGCAGCATGGTATATGGGTGACTTGCTGGTTTGAACTAGTGTAAATAGTGGATTCTCTGTAACTTTAGTCTTTAAATCATGATTTGAGGATTTCAGTAACTCAGCTGGAGGTTATGGGTCTATTACAGGAGTGGGTGGGTGACACTCTGTGGTCTGCAGTGTTCAGGAGGTCAGACTAGATCAGGGGCCGGCAAATTTTTTGGCCCGAGGGCCGCATCACGTTTCCAAAATTGTATTTTAGCAGAGGCTGTGACTTCCCAAACAGCCAGGCGTGGCCTGATCCCACCCCCTATCTTACCCCTCCTGCTTCTTGCCCCCTGACGGCCCCCCCGGGACTCCTGCCCCATCCAATCTCCTGTTCCCTGTCCCCTGACAGCCCTCAGAACCCCCGCCACCCCATCCAATCCCTCCTCTCATTCCTGACTGCCCCCCCCGGGACCCCTGCCCCATCCAACCACCCTTTCTCCCTGTCCCCTGACTGCCCTCGGGACCCCCGCCCCTGACTGCCCCCCGCCGCCCCATCCAACCACCCCCTATCCTTCCTGACTGCCTCCTGGGGACCTCTGTCCCCACTCACACCCCACCTCCTGACCACCACCCCGAACTCCCCTGCCCTCTAGCCAACCCTCCTGCTCCCTGGCCCCTTACCACACTGCCTGGAGCACCAGTGACTGGTGGCGCTACAGCCGTGCCACCCAGAGCACCAGGACAACCAGCCACGCCGCCCGGCTGGAGCCAGCCACGCCACCACGCAGCACAGAGCACCGGGTCAGGCCCCGGCTCTGCCGCTGCGTTGCTCCAGGAGCTCGCAACCCCCCCGCCCAGAGCATTGCGCTGGAGTGAGCTGAGGCTGCGGGAGAGGGGGAGTGGGAACAGCAGGGGAGGGGCTGGGGGCTAGCCTCCCAGGGCAGGAGCTCAGGGGCTGGGCAGGAGTGTCCCGTGGGCCGGATGTGGCCCGTGGGCCGTAGTTTGCCTACCTCTGGAGTAGATCATCACAATGGTCCCTTCTGGCGTTAAAGTCTGGGTCTGTGAGTCTATGAGACATACATAAGGATAAGAACCAGTGGGTTTAGACCAGTGATACTCAGACCTCAGTGGTTCAGGAGCCAAATTACATTAATTATATCACACAGTGTTTTAATATCATGTGCTGCGAAGAGCCGCAGGAGACACATTAAAGAGCCACTTGCGGCTCCTGAGTCTCAGTCTGAGTATCACTGGTCTAGAGGCTCAGTTTAAGGGCTGCTTCTGACCAGGATTTAAATGCTAGACAGCAAGTTATGTTGTGGAAGAGGGCAGATATTTGTACTTAAGCGTTGGGAGTCAAGCAGCAGAAGTCAGGTCTGCTTTCAAGGTCACACCATGGAAAGCCTAGGATATAATTCATAATGATTGAAAGCAGTCTTTCTTCTCTAGCTATGCCCCAGTTTCTCCTGGCTTCCTTTTCCTTGCTTGTATTTTATTCTTATCACTGTTGTATCTAATATTTTTCTCTAAGTTATGCTTCCTCCAGTGGAACCCTTCCATTGTTTGACATTGATCCAGAGCCATTTGCTGCTTAGTGGCATAGGGTTACTGCAATTTCCTACCTCCATGTCTTTTATTTTTCTCAAGGGGAAACCATTCCAGGGCTTAACTTAATGAATTCTAGTTTAGATTTCCAGTGAGAATGTGAATCAGAACTCTACTGTACCTTAGCTGAAGGAACTGTTTATAAATGCCCCAATAATAGAACTTGCATTTTCCTCACAAGATTAGTATGGATTGAATACATTTATAAAAACAATTTTTAATAAGGAACTATAAATTCAAATTGACTTCAACTTGAAAATTAATGGTCCATGTTTCAAGATATATTTGAGGAAGAAAAGAGAGTAATGTATTTCCAATTGGCTGGAGGGGGCATGAATTTCAATCCATTACATGTTCATATGCAAGCAATTCTTTCCTAAGGAAAATGTGCCTTTTTTCTTTACCTCCTGGGCAAGGCACATTGTTTGTACAGAAATTTGCTGCATTTAGGATTGTTGTATTTCCTGACTTTCTGTGAAACGAAAGCTACCTGACACATTCAATTTTACTTGTCTTTTACTAAGTTGTGAAATTTAGCTTTTTGCTCAGGAGTTTTAAGTGCCACAACATCCCTTTGACTAAAACAGCAGGAATGTTTCAGAAGTGTGCTAAACGAATATTTTTAGACACTCACTTCTAGCCACTCAACCACTGAGCTGATAAATGTGCAGAGTAATTTAAAACAGTTGATGGGTATAAACTGGGTTTCCTGTGGCAAACTGCTTGTCAGGAAATGGTTTCAACTTGCTTGAAAACTATGTGAAACTTCAAAAGGATTTTCCTTCCTCCATATTACTCCAAAGACCAATTACTGTCTATCAAAATGCATTGATTGGAATAAATTGCCGATAGCACATTGTGTGGTTAATTTTCAAAACTCCAGTGGAAAGTTGAATGGAGGTTTAACACCTGCAATCTATGATCCCTGAACAATAAACAGTTTTTAAAAACCTCATAGGTAAAACCTGCAGATCCAAGTGTTCTGGAAAAGATACTTACAAGCGTTCTGGAAATCTGGAAAAAATGATGAAATCTGAGTTTTGTTATGCTTTTTTCCCCACCTCTTCCATCCTCTAAAAGCTGCAAGACAATGTGCCACAGGATAAGAATATGAACTTAACAAAGAATGCATCTTTAGCCCCCCCTAACAGACAAACGTGCCAAAAGTCACCTGTCAAGAGTGAGAAGTCTACAGATAAGACACCTGGGCTCCTTTTTAACTACCTCTTGGTACAGGAAACCATACTACATTTGTCCTTCTGTTTGGTTTAAGCATTGTAATAAGCAAAATATTAATAATGGTGGAAGGTGTAACCTACGTGGCATCCCTTCAGTTTGTTTGGTTGTTTTTGTGCATATGTCAGCATCCTTATGACAGTGTTATTGGAAGGGAATAAAGACTTGAGTTGCTTTGTTACAACCCAAATTTTGACATATATAATACTTGAAGGTATGGCTAATTTTATAAATATTTTACCAGATCTTCAGCTGGTGTAACCTGGCAAAGGGCCATAAACTTGCATTGGCTGTTCCACGGTATCTGGCCCACTGTATTTTTTTGCAATGTACACAGAAATCCTATTAGAACTAAAATGTGAATAAGACTAAAAAGAGCATTTCATTGTAGAGAACTGATGTTCAGAGCTATAAAAATATTTATATTGGCATTTGGTAATAGGATACTTTTAAATGGTGGAAGCATTGTCCAATTGTCCCATCTGTACACTTTCCATGTTTACCTAACAAAAACTAAGTGTAGTTTTATTTTTTTTCCCTGCACCAATAGACAAGCCAGTCTCAATGAAGCAGCGGAGAAGTATTATGAAATGGCAGCAGGATTGAGACCTAATGTAAGTGTTTTTTTTTCCTTTATGGCATGCGCTATTCAAAACGATGAACTCAGATGTGTACGATCCTGTGGTGCTTTGAGGAGAAACTAATTGTAGGAGTGTTTGATCTCTGAGCCTGTACTGTGAATGCTTTTAATGAATAATTAGATAGTAGTAGAAATCAAATAAAACTTTTCATTTGTCAAACTAATCACTATATTTTTTCCATTCTTCTTGGTATAAAGTTCCAAAAACAAGTAGAATATTAAATGAGTTGGAGCAGCGGCCGGGGGGCGGGCGGAGAGGGGGGCGGTTTGGCTTAGATTTACTTATGCAAAGTCAAATGTGTTAATTTTTTTGGGTTCTCCTAATGCCAGACTTTTTCATCAGAGAATGGAAAGATTGTCGGAGTTCCAGATACTAGATAAGAAATTTTAAACAATTTTCAGCCTTTTCATCTGTAATGAAAGTTTTATTCTAATACAAACCCAAAGTTGCTATTATCTGAGATATAACTTCATACTGATATGCACCACAGGCAAAGTAACTACTTTTTTAATTTGAAGAGAAGGTAGAAAGGAGTGTGGAGGAGGGATGGAGGAGGCTGGAGGGGAACATGCACATGGGTTTATCCACAGCCCTTTTTAAAAAAAAAAAAAAAAAAAAAAGCCTGTTTCTACCATCACTAAACTTGATAATTGTTTCTTTAGAATGTTCCGATAATCATCACTCAGGTGGAATAAGGACTGCATGAAATAATTCACACTCGATAAAAAAATAAATGTAATTAAGACAGCTTTTTCTTTTTGTCAATTACTTACCCCATATTGTATATTTTGTGTGATTACCTTCCCAATTTAGAAACAAGACGTGAAATCCTGAAGTCAATGATAAAACACCCATTGACATCAGTGTGGCCAGGATCTCACTTGGGGCTATATAATGAAGTAAACCTAGAAAGCATATTCCCAGACAAAAATACTTTGCTGAGCTCTTGTTGAAAATGTGTTTCAGAAACTTTAGAATAAAACAACATCAACAAAATTCCCACAAAAATGTAGTAGTTTAAAAACAAATGTAATTGAGGAAAATTCAGACTCAAAAGTAAAAATACATAAAATAAACCAGATTATCTGAGATTATGAAATGCATAGTTTAAATACCCAAAAATCCTTAGCTAATTCTCTGTAGCAATGTAGCATATTCCATTCTTTGTTTTTTTTTCATACCCACTTTGTAAGTTTCCATTTGGGGAACTGAAGAATTTTCTGTATGCTTCTAAGAAGTCCTAATATTTTCTTTGACTATAGACATCTTAAATGTTGGAAAGCAACTCAAATGGTACACAGTTGGTACAACCACCATTCTTCAATTTTCAGTTAATCATTTTACTTTCAAAAGGTCTCTTAGAAATCTGCTGTCTATTTCTGTAGTACAGTTTGAGGTGAGAGTGTCAAAGGTATTCCACTGAGCATTGGCTTTATTCCAATGATATGGTGCTTCATCACCAGAATAACTTCTGTTCTCTCTTCAGGTAATTTCTGGAGGTTTATTTTGAAGGGGGGTGGGTTGGCAGAGTCTTGGAACTCAGATCATTTACTTAGGAAGGAAAAGAAATTAGAAGCATGTAATCTTTTCAGTTTAATTTAACTTTATTTTCAACCATTTACTGCCAATTAATTCGGGGGGAGGGGAGGAGAAAAAGGGTTATGCAAATAATACTTTATGCAAATAATTTAATGAGCTATGTATGTTGCATATGTGCAACAATTTGTACATAGCTTGAGGATTCCAGCTTTAAACAATTTATGTGGATTTAATGTCCTGATGACGGACCTATTTATTCACAGAGCAGCAACAGTGAAAGCTTTCCAAACACTGTCAAGCCAGCATTCCTCAGCTCTGATTTGGAGGAAAGTCATCTAGGGCAGCGGTTCTCAAACTGTGGGTCGGGACCCCAAAGTGGGTCGTAACCCTCTTTGAATAGGGTTGCCAGGGTTAGCTTAGACTTGCTGGGGCCCACGGCTGAAGCCCAAGCCCCACTACCCAGGGCCGAAGCCAAAGCCTGAGGGCTTCAGCCCTGGGCTGCAGGGTTCAGGTTGCAGGTCCCTTGACTGGGGCTGAAGTCCTAGAGTTTCAGCTTTGCCCCCCCTGCCAGAGCAGTGAGGCTCAGGCTTCGGTCCCCCCTCCTGAGTCGTGAAGTAATTTTTGTTGTTAGAAGGGGATTGCGATGCAATGAAGTTTGAGAACTCCTGATCTAGGGCAATAGGGGTAGCTCATTTTCCAAAGTCCATGAAGTTCTTGGCCTCTGTTATGTCTGACAATTAGTGCAAAGTATGTTGGTGCATTTGTACTATGGCAGCTGGAATTAAGACCCATCAAACTCATCGCATATAAGGGCCACCAAACTTGCATTAATGGGACACAACACTTTATTCCTACTGAGTTAGGATGGATTCATACTGGTGACCTACAGGCAAAAGGCTCTGAAGCTTATTAAGCAATGTTCTGAGGCATTTAGCCTCCTAATAAATGCTAATATTACACCTTCAGGCGTGAAGATTGCTTTCTGGAAAGATTGGTTTATTAAACAAGTTCCCACATCTCCAACACACTGCTCTGTCTTCCTCATACAAGCCCATCTGTGCTCCACCCTGTTCTTAAAGGGACCATTCCCATTAACCAAAATACAAAAACTAAAAGTATATCAATAAAACCAGTATTGACAGAACGTCCAAATTAACCTCTAACTATATTTTTTGCACTATAAAGTCATTTCAACAACTATTCCAGGTTCCACACACTACCTTACATAGATTTTCCTCCAACATGGATCAGCTACTATGTTTGAATGCACAACCGTTAGATGCACAGCACAGACCACTGCCACATTTGCTATTGGAGGAACTGGCAGGGAAGACATGGTATTATCCTCTGTGAGGGCAATACAGTTATTTGTGAACTACCTGGTTCTCAGGACTCCTAACTCTGGGAGTAGAGTATGATTAGTGGTGAGAGACTACACAGACAAGTGTAACGGCATCCCTGTTTGGGTCATCTAAAGCAGTTGTGAGCAACCTGCAGCCCGCAGGCCCCACGTGGCCTGTCAGGGTAATCCGCTGGCGGGCTGTGAGACAGTTTGTTTACATTGACCATCCACAGGCACAGCCACCTGCAGCTCCCAGTGGCTGTGGTTCACCGTTCCTGGCCAATGGGAGTGCGGGAAGTGGCACGGGCCACAGGGAAGTGGCATGGGCCGCTGCTTCCTGCAGCTCCCATTGGCCGGGAACAGCGAACTGCAGCCACTGGGAACTGCAGGTGGCTGTGCCTGCAGACAGTCAGTGTAAACAAACTGTCTCACGGCCTGCCAGCAGATTACCCTGACGAGCCGTGTGCAGGTTGCCCACCACTGATCTAAAGCAACTGAACCTGGGATCTCTAGATCTAAAAGCATGAACACCTACCACTTCAACTAATAGACCAGTCCATTATTATGGATGCAGTAACAAACTCATTAACCTCTATATATGTTCTAGCCACTTGAGAGCAACCAAGACCCACGCTGTTGGCATGGGTTACACAAAGAGATCATTTGGCCCATTTCACCTGGAAAGGCACTGTAGCAAAGTGGATGAGGGCCCGGGTCTGTCATTGTAGACAGCTGGTTTATGTTACCAGCTCTGCCTGACATGACCTTGTCCAATCTCTGTGGGCAGTGGGCGGGAGGTGCTGGGGGGAGTGGGAGGAGCAGGGGCAGGAAGAGGCAGAGCGAGGGCAGGGGCGTGCTTGGGGTGTAGGGGCGGAGCGGGGACGGAGAGAGGCAGGTGGGGCGTGAGAAGAGGCGGAGGGGATGGAGTGGGGGCGAAAAGAGGCGGAGCGAGGGTGAGGACTTGGGGGAAGGGTTGGAGGGAGTGGGTTTTCAGGATGGAGTACCCCTAGGGAAAGCTGAAAGTTGGCACCTGTGATGCAGGTATGCATCCACCCTACAAGGTGCATGACACTTGGCAGATACCAGTCCCTAATTCTTATACAGATTAAACTTTTTCATATCAGTTTACTTTGTTTCTATCTCAGTTCTGCTGATCTTTCCATACCTTACTGTTTAATTCATAACTTTTAATTATTCACTCTAGACTAGAGTACATCTACACTGCTAACTGAGGGGCGATTGTAGCGTGGATAGGCATACCTGTGCTAACTTTAATCTAACACGCATGGGTAACAATAGTAGTGAAGATGTGACAGCATGGACTTAAACACAGGTGAGCTGCCCCAGCAGAAGATTGTAAGGGATGCTGGGTACAGGAGTTAATTCAGGGAAGTTCTATGACCTGAATTATACAGAAGGTCAGACAAGATGATCACAATGGTCTGTTCTGGCTTTATAGTCTGTTCAGTCTGCAGGATTAGCAAAGGTTCAAGCTGGTTCTTGTATTGTGAAAATTGGTTCAGCTATCTGTAGCAATGAATAGATAGTCTCACATTGTGTGACTTTCACCCAGAATTACTCACTTGACTAATACTGTAGTTTTTGTAGACAAAGTATTTCATCCCTATTGGAGCATTTGTTTCTTGCACATCTATTCTGTTTTGTACATTGCCATGAGGCTAGGGCACAGCTGTAAGCAGCAGAGGCTACTGTAATAAAATTCTTCATCTTGAGCCACTTTGCTCTCTGCTGCTGAACTAATTCATTTTTACTATAGTCGTTGTAAAAAGGCTCCATGCTCAGAGTGAGGGGAAAAAAGTGTTTGGTGGCAAGAGGAGAAACACTCAATCTGAAATAGACAAACTAATACAGTAATAGGATTGTGTTTTAAAGATCAGGTTGATGTACAATGAAATCCTTCAAAAATCCTGGTAAAAACTTTCATCACTGAATAAACTTGTGATTGTAAGATGTATCTGTTAGGTCTCCCTGGGGTCTGTCCTGAGTCCAGAACTGGTCAATATTTTCATGAATGACTTGGATAATGGAGTGAAGAGTATGGTTATAAAATTTCAAGTTTGGGAGGGGTTGTAAGTACTTTGGAGGACAGGACTAGAATTCAAAAGGACCTTGATAAATTGGAAAATTGTTTTGAAATCAACAAGATGAAATTCAACAAGGACAAGTGCAAAGTACTTCAATTGGGAAGGAAAAATCTAAGAAATACAAAATGGGGAATAACTGCCTAGGCAGTAGTACTGCTGAACAGAATCTGTGGGTTATAGTGGATCACAAATGGAATATGAGCCAACAATGTGGTGCAGTTGCAAAAAAAAAAAAAAAAAAAAAGACTAAAAGTGTTTATGTAAGACATGGGAGGTAACTGCAGCTCTACTCAGCACTGGGGAGTCTTCAGCTCGAGTACTGTGTCCAGTTTTGGGCACCACACTTTAAGAAAGATAGTCATGAACTGGAGGGAGTCCAGAGGAGAGAAAAAAGATGATAAAAGGTTTAGAAAACCTCACCTATGAGGAAAGATTAAAAAACTAGACATGTTTAGTCTTGAGAAAAGAAGACTGAGGAGAAACCTGTTAACTGTCTTCAAATATCGTAAGGCCTGTTACAAAGAAGAGATTGATCAATTAGATATTAGGGGAAACTTTCTAACTATAAAGAGAGTTAAATTCTGGAATAGGTTACCAAATGAGATTGTGGAATCCCCATCGCTGGAGGTTTTTAAGAACAGGTTCAGCACATACCCATCAGGGAGTGTGTAGGTCCCCCATCAGCATGGGAAGATGGACTATATGACCTCTTTAGGTCCCTTCCAGCCCTACATATTTTATGATTCTATGATTGTATTGAAAAATATTGGAAATGCTATATTTTCCTACTATCGTTGCCTCTGAAAATGTTGGACATTTTTGTTTTTTTATATATATATACACACACACACACTCACTCACACACTCTCTCTCTCTCTCCTGGACTACAAGAATTATGACAATGCAGCCCAACAGCAGTAGAATATGATGTACAACCATGAAGCAGGGAGAAAACATTCTGCCTGTTATTATTTCCATCTTAAGAATATTCATGTATCAGCCCTATTATCAACAGAGATATGCTAATGTCACTTATAACAATTTTCATCCAATCAGATTTCAGTAGAGCATGAACTTCTGTAAAATATAGTAATCACTACAAAAATGCAACACTGTTTTTGTTTTAATTGTATTTTTTTAAGAGGTACATGTCCTCCAGCCTACTTATGCTCTTTTCTGTTACAAAGCTGATACGTGAACAATACATTCTTATTTTATTTATCTTTATTTACCATGGGTAAATCATATTAGATCCTCCTCAATCACTACAAATGTGTGACTGTTAATTCTAGCAATGTTATTCTCAATGAGTGTTAACTGGGAAAATGTTAATCCAGCCTGGTAATAACAAATGCCACTGCACAACAAGAAATACAGGATGAGAATTTATAGACATTTAGCTATTCCCCCATGATTATATAAATGGGAATATTACTGAGAAAGATCTGTGCTTAGAGATAATTTCTAGTTATCATTCTTTTGTGATGTTCCAAAACCAAAAAATTCTTTGAATATGTTATTAGGCACATCAAAAATGTGCTTCAAGCTAATTTTGTTGTGGAAAAATCAGTCATCTAGAAACTTGTTTAATCTGATATCCTTTTCCAGAACATAAGATATTGATTAAATCTTAACTTCTATTTATTTGTTGGGATACCATTTGCGTAAAAGTGTAGCATTCCTAATTTCTTAAAGTCTGAACTTGGACAACATATCTCCCAAAAGCTCCTTCACATCTGGCCATCACTCTTGGAAAGAAGGGACACTTTGAAGAATGGCCTCTGGAGTATTAAATGAAAGCTTACCAGATCTTTGAGACTTTGAGCCACTACCTTGAGCTGATTGGTTTAGATACATTCCTCTTGAAGATGCCATGACCTGCAAGCCACTACCCTCCTAGTGCTGCTTGCAGTCTGCAGCTCTTGACAGCTTTAAGCCTCATGTCATCAGCACATTGTCAGATACAGCTGTTTCCACTCTGCCACTTCAAAGGGGTTTGATTAACTATCTTACTGTAACAACATACACAAAGACACACACATAGAATGAGTGGGTAAGGAGAGCTGCACCTTTAGGCAAAACAAATACAATCTCCGCTGGATAGCTTAATCATGTTGTGGAAAACTAAAGCATTTCTTGACTTGAAGGGTTGATATAAATGGCTAGTGCAATACAATATGTAAACAATTCTAAAAAGTGCAGTTTGCCATGTTTTTCCAAATGCTTGCGATATGGATTTCATGACCAACATCGTACATGCAGAATTCATTGCAATATCAGAGCCTTCATGATGAAATCAAACCTCTACTAGGTATGGAACTGCCTAATTGTTGAAAGTAGATTGTCTGTCTTCCTAGATTCCTGGAAAACCCTACCATTTACTGTATTATTTTTACATAGCCCTCCTAGGAGAAGCATGCTTCCTTATAGTCAGTGTTGTTAATGTTTTTTAATTTATGACAAAAGTTCCTATAAAAGAGGATAGGTAGCTTCTATAGTATTATAAATTTAACTTTTGTCTTTCTCTTTGTATAATGAGAACTTGAATTTCAATTTTGCATTTCATCTACATTGGCTTTGCTTTTGCTTCTGACTGAGGGCGCCATGTGAAGGCAGTGAACTTGTTCTTATAGAGGGGAAGCATCAGTGGGAAAGAGAATCTAACAGAGTAAGTCAATTCAGGAGTGCACCACTGCACCTACCTCCTGGTTGTCAATCCTGGATCAGGATCAAGGTGCTATTTTCTGACTCATCCAGAATTGCTGCAACTATGCACTGGATTAGCCTCTCCATGCTGTGACTGTGGGGCAGCATTGCAGGTAATAACTCTTGTGATGGAAGAGTGCCCAACTCAACATATGAAGGGTGATATACAGTATCTACCCTCTCTTGATACTGGGGCTATTATCTGGTTACTGAGCCTGTACATTGAGCTCTGATGTCTGCATACAAGAAGAAGAATAAATTTAGAAAAATGAATAGTAAATGTCAAATCTTCTTTCCAACATATATCTCTGTCCAGCTTGAAAATCCCAGGCAAACATATATAATCAACATTTGCTTTAGCAGGTAAATTCTTCCTTGTGCTGCACAAACACCAGATTTCCATATTTGCCTCCCTCCTGAATCTTTGGCAGCCCTTTCAATTACCCTGGTAGGAACAATGACTACAGCAGAGATGAGTCCATGGAAGATGACTGAATCTTAAGCAATTCAGTCTGATCATCTTCATTGAAGACCAGTCCCTATTTGCTGAAGTCAATCTTCATAAACTTGGTGACAGCTTCCAATATGTCAGTTCTGGCACTAATGGCAGGAGTGGATTCTATAGCATTCCTTCTACCTCTCTGAAACCCATCACTTTCTTTGCTTACCCAAAATCGATACTATGTGGGTTACCATGTGACCCATTTTTGGTCCTGCATCCAGTAAATTGTGGCACGAACACAGATGTATACTTCCAAGTCTGTCCCCATACTTGCTTCTGGATGTCCAGAAAATTCAAAGGTGAGCTATTCTATGGTGTTGAAACTCCTACTGCTTGCTTGAGCTGTCAGGATCATGTGCACCATATGCATATCTGCCCTGATACCAACACTATCTGCCTGTCAGACTTCCCCACACCATCCCACTTCAGCAGTGAAAGGAGCTGCTGCAGATTCCTCTCACCATCTCCTGGGCAGGCCTGACAATGATGCCTCCCCTCCTGTCTCCTGCTTATGGTGGTAGGGCAGGGAAAATTGCACAGGCTCCAGCCCCTGCTGTTCTCTTCACTGGGCCGCCTTTAACCCAAGTGCTGAGCCACTCTCTGGTCCCTGCTTAGAGTCATTTGCCTGGGGTTACAGCCTGCTTCCCTTCAGCTATTCAGTGATGGTTCATTACAACTCCTATTAAACACTTTTAACCTGTATCAGTACCTTGTACACAATTGCCTGCCAGAAGATCCCAAAGATCGGTGCTTTCTGGTGTGCCTAATCTCGAAGAGATGCCTCTCTCTTGTCTTTATTCAAATATCCCCCCTCGTAACAATCTCTGCCTGGGGACAAGGTACCTCCCAGAAGACAGGTTCTTGGAAAGATTATATTTAAAATTGGATATTTACCAGCCATACTGAAGTGGAATATCCGGATGAGTTGTCTAATTTGAAAAGCAAGTTCAGCTATGGAAAACACTGAATTTCCTTTGGGAAATACATGAGAATATTTTACAATCCTCCCCTCTGATGCTTTGCACATACTCATGCTGGCTAGCAGCTCTGTAAAAGCAAAGGCTTTAAAACTGAACTCAGTATTCCATAGTATGGAATGCTTAGATCCTTACCCCAACATTCATGTGTTCCATCTTCATGTGTGAGCTGTGACTCTGGGAGGTTTCAAACCACAATATGACTGTTCTCAGCTTTAATTTAAGAGAACAAAAATAGACGAGGAAAACAGACACAAGCTCTTTCCATTTAGAAAGAAATCTTTCTGCAGACACTCTTGTCTAGTTAACAGTGAAAACAGTTAAATTCAAATTCTGAGCCTATTTAAAGCAATCACTGGAACCCTGTTGTGAGGGCATTAGGGCTTGGTTAAGAGATGTCCCCTAATTTAGTATTTCCTATTTTAAGAGGATACACTGGCTGGATGTCACACTTGAGTAACCTTAACTACTTTGAAATAAAGTCTAAAATGTACAAAAAAGTGTTTTTCCTGCACACACACTAAATTACACAAGTTCAGTTAACCATTTTGGACCTGATTCTTCTTTCGTTTACACAAATGTCACATTGTTGGCATCATTGGAGTTACTCCTGATTTACCTCCCCGTTGAAAGAAAATCAAATCCTTTAATTACTGATACTCTTTAAAAAAAAATAAGGCAAAGTATGAGACAATCATTATGAAAGTTATTTTTCAAACAGCAAAATTGTTTATACAGAAATATTCTGCAGAGCAGAGGGAGAGAGACTTGTTTTTGTGAGATTTGTTTTGTTAACGTAATATGATAGTGGTGGTGCTTTCCATTTCATTTCTCGTCTATGAAAGTTTTTTTGCCCTTTTACCCTATATATTAAATCTTTCTTATCCTAATTATTGCTCGTGCCAAACTTTAAGCACAGGTACCTTGCTGAATGGAGGCCCAAGTAACCCAGATTTATAAATCAACCATTTTTGAGTTTGGATATAGACCATAATGTCTTTATGTTCCATGTCTGGATATGCCCGGTGCATAAACAAAATTAGAGACCGAAAAAAATCATGAGGTCATCTAGGTCTGTCTCTGTGATAGCAGGTTTGTTTCTTATAGTAGATTATCCAGGACTTTATAGATAGATTCCCAAAATTATAGTGCAGGATGGGAATGCAGAATAACTGTAAAATGGCTATGTCTATACTGAAGTGTATAACTCATTTAATGAATAATTTAAAAAGCAGATCTGTGAAACTAATTAATGGAATGTCACATTCTAAATTTCTAATACTGATTTATATAAAAGGGATCATCATGCTTTGGAGGTGATGGGAGGCAGTAGGCAGTTAAACTATATTTTGTTGGACTCCTCAGATTAGGAAAAGATGCATCACAGTCATAGCTGTGCACTTGATTGTGTTTCACAGTCCTGTAGTAATACAGCTGTGAGTGCAGAGCTGCCAACCTCACTTCCTATAGAAAGCAGGATTGTCTACACCTTGTGCATGTAGCCCTCAGTGTCAATCAAAAATAAAGTGCCATGAAATATAGAACTCACAGCAGTAGATTAGCATTTCAGAAATTAAGCCAGCTGTTTGAACTCAATTTAAAAAAATCCATCAAGGTTTTCTCATAATAGAGTATTCCAGTGCTGATTCTGGAAACAATGCAATGAATTTATCATCCAATTAGAGCTGAAAAGGACGTGGATTTTAATGCTCATTAAATAAACTTAGCAACTCTACATACCCTATAGGGTATTTTGCAATAAATAACTTCCTAATTTTCTGTCTAGCCTACAATGCTGATGTATTTTCCACTCTAGGAATGATTTCTAGAGGCAGGTTGCTATATCTATTTGGATATTTCTCCTTGAGCTCTATATCTTTATTGCCATAGTGCTAAGGGGCTAGATTGAGTTTGTTCAGAGTAATAAAGATCTCCTGCTGTGAGCATCTGTCCCACTAATAACATTACTCTGACAACTATCATGTGCTGTATCTGTCCAGTATTTTTGACTTGGCCTTTTTGACACAGCTGTTTCTTATAGAATATCTAAGTGGCTGCGTTCAGAAAAACACCTTAACACTGGGCTGCATTGTGCCTGCTGAGATCTGCATAGGGAGGGGCTCTCTGCATATATCAAGCTCCACACAGGGGAAGTGGATGGGTTGGAGCTAGATAGGTGTGTGGAGGGGACACACATCATCCCATGGAACTTGTTAAAAGTTGCTGTAGTCCCAGGCTGTATTAACTTCTTTTTGAGGGGTGCTGAAGCCAGATGTGGCACATCTCCTGCTGATGTGATAAGGAGGGATGAACTCTCATTTCCCTATTAGAAAGTCCCCTTCCATGGGACAATCTGGACCACTGTCTATGAGAAGTTGAAACACATGATGCCACTGTCAGCTGTAGTGGACCACAAAGCATACGTTTAAATGGATATTTCTCCTATTTTGTAACATATCCTCAAAATGGAGAGCAAGCAGCTATAATTACTAAGATGAGACAGTTCTGCTAATTCTTAGGTACATCAGTATATAATTGTCTTCAGTTCTGGAACTGTAAGTAACTGTATTCAACTTGACATATTGGCTTGCAACAGAGCCCTTGCTGCAGTAGCTCACTGCCTTATACTAATTTAAAACAATCCCAATATTAAAAAAAAGATCCTTTCAGATAAAAACAAAAAAGTCCCACCCCATAATAAAAATTTGAAGTGAGATCACATACAGGAACATTGAGTGCCTCTCAGACATTTTATCTGACTTACTGTTATTTCTGGGGAGATATGGGTTACCAGAGCAGCAGTTGAACTCTTCTCCACCTCTATGTATTGTAACTTCATATATTTTAGACCCATAAATATATTTAAACCTTTCTGTTGAGATTTTTGAAAGGTCAGTAGCTCTTTTGTCCTTTGGTTCTGTTTGGAAATCTTGGTTTTGGCAGGTGTATTTTTGATGGTTCACAGATTTGGCACTGTACTTTTACCCTTAATAGAGGAAGAAAACACTTTGTGCACATAGAATATGAAATTTTGCTTTTTTGGGAATAAACACGGGCTCCAAGGAGAGGCATTACTGGGTATTAATTTCCACATGACCTGGTGGTGGGAGGGGAAGCTCAGGTTGTACGATGGCAGAGTGCATGTTGTAGTGTCACGGCAAAACCACTATGGTTAAGTTTGCTTCACAAGTTTTGTTTAAAGGTTGACCTTTCTAAGTCCTCTAAAATCAACATGTATAGTTGGATTCTGTTGAAATTTGCTGTGCCTCAGGAGGGTGCAGGGTAGGGTTGTTATCCACATTTGGGGTCCTTTGAGCTAGGGGTTGTAGAGATATAAGTGCTGAAAAAAATAGCCATTTCCAAAAGCTTCGTAGGTTTTTGGTTTGTTTTTTGCACAGAGCCAGAGATGGAACTGTCGCTGTGATGCAGGACACGGTGGTCTCTGGTGGTATTGAACCTATATCTCTTGATTCCCAGTCTAGTGCCTTCAGCAGGTCAACTTTCCTCTTGCATTTTTTAAAAAGAGCAAATTTTAGAAAGAAAACATTGGTCATAGGATGACAACACCCTGCAATCATATTAGCTTTAGATAGTGTGATATGAAGGCTCTGCAAAGCTAATATTCATTAGCTAGTATTTAGTGATAAGTAACAATTAGGAACAAACTTTCAAAGTAGTGTATGTGGCTCTAATATTCTACACAATACTTTAAAATGTACCCCTTTTGGTTATTAATATTTATTACTTACATAGTATTACAAATGTATATGACACCATATAACAGATCAATTATGTCAAATAAGACAGCACTGGCAGGAACAAGTCATAACTTTTTAAAGGTGTGTGGCAAGTGGCTAGTGCCTTGTGGGCTGACCCCCATTTGTCCAGGGAGCACAGTTTGGGAACTGCTGCCTTAATAAATCTTCAAACACCAAGTATCAAAATAAAATAGTCACACTTAACCCGTAAGTCCATAATTTTAACTTGCAGTGTTGATTTATTTGCTGAATACTACACTGAAAACACCTGCAGGTTACACACTGCCAAGTGAGACATTAATTCATATGTATTACATGAAAAACTGTATTTCACAGAATTCCTAAGAGGACTACCAGTGTGCCATATTCCTTACTGCCCACTGCTCCACTGCCCCCCATGAGTGAAAATGAGTGCAGGACAGAATTTAGGCAAAACAGTTCAGTCTAGTAGTACAGATGAAAGGAACTGGATAATCTTGAGAGGGGACAAAGCAAAGAGAGGGAAAGAAAAACAAAACGCATCTAGAATTACAGTTTGCAGATCATAAGAAAACAAATATTTATGCCCTAGGTTCCTCTTGACAACTTCACTAGTGTCTCTCTGTTGGCAAAAAATATTCTTTGCACTGTAGGTCATCTTAAAGGTATATTTATTTATTAACAAGATTGTGGAGGGTTTTTTAATTTAGCTTTGCCTTAAGATTGCCGTGGCAACTCTATGCTGCACAATTTACAGCAAAGTGAAGTTATTTTTTTCTAGCGTTTTGGAGCTGTGTTTAGATATTATTGATCAACATCTAAAGTACTGAAATCATTTTAACTTCACTTGATAAACTGTACATTTATTTTCCTTCCAGCACAACTGTAGAAGCGTGAATTGTTGAAATTGCTTCGTAGTGTTGCCAATAGTGAGCTAGTTCAAAAGTAAACAGTAAATAGGAAGCCCAAAATTTAGCCTAAAAATTCCTCCTGTAATTAATAAATCTCATTCATGGCCAGCTTGTCTTTTTTCCCGGTTTTGCTTAGATTCTTATACCAGACCCATTACCCTAGTGCTTGTGACTGTGTTTAACCAATGATTGTGTCACGTTCCCTATGTTATTATGCATCCCTATAAAATTAATGCAGTATGTTGTGAGATTCTGACCGCTTGTTATCAGAGTTCAAAGCAACTATATTTCCCCGCACCAAAAGCATGACAAACCAATCAAAATAATATAAAAGTTGCTCATCACCAAAACCTCTAGTGTCTAAATATTGGAAATCTCATGAGGTCAAGCTTTCTGATAGAACTTCTTCAGATTTTCTGGACCTAAAGTGTCACATGAACACCTTTTTCCCAGGGAAATTCAGTAGTTTGTTGTGATTCCACCCAAAATTATCAAATGGTGAGACTGGTCTGTATCTGCTTATGCATACACATCACTGCATGAACCTATTGAGTGGTCTATACATAGATCAGAATACTGTCTCCATTTCCCCCTTCTCCAGGAGTATGTAAAATTGCAGCTTTTTCCTCTCATCTCTCCTGCATTTTAATAAAATGCTCTGGGGTCAGGGTGGGGAGGATTGGTCGTTCCTTTTATCATTATTGTTGCTATGGGAAAGCTGCAGCAAAGATGATGGGACTCTAACTTTGTTTTAAAGATGCTACGGTTTATGGGCAGCCTCTTTTGTTTTTGAATGAGTGGGGAGCTCCTCAGCTGGGGGCCTACTGATGAGAAAACAGCATCTCCTGCTTCTGCTGGCCTCACCCCAATCATTGAGTGTTCCATTGCCAATGAGGGTTTCAGCAGCCTCAGGAAGCCTTGGTACTGCATTGGGAGTCAGTCTTTAAATAGCTCATTCTTAGTCCACTGACATCCGTGAAGGTCACAACTGGTACTTGAAACTTGATCTGATACTTGATTGGAAAACTGGAGAGTTCTGATCAACCTATGTTTGTCAGGCAGGGACACTGCACTACTATGAGGCTTTTTTCCCCTTCAATGTCTGTGTGAAAATTGGGGGTGAGAAATGTAAACAAAACAAGATTGGTGTCTGTATGTTAATGAGAAGAGGAATGGGGAACAGCGATAAGATCAGGAAAAGAAATCATACACAATTTCAATTTGATGAAATTTCTCTGCAAACATGTTTAATTTAGGATTGTATTGAGTCAAAGTAAAAGGCCTCTGTTGGTTTTATCCAAATAGGTTTCCTCAGCACTAACTATAGGTATTCCCTTTCAACAACTACAGTTTCTTGTTACTGTTTACCACAAGGTATTTAATCTTTTTACAACAGTAGAAAAAGGGGTGATTTCATATTGGTCAGATTTCATCATTTTATGAATCTTGATCAAGTGACTGCTAGAGATCCAAATATACAAAAAATAGAATTTCTAAGCTACCTTTCACTCTTCAACATAACTCATTTCCAATGAATCAGGCACATCTTTTCACTGGGGGAGGGAGGACTTAAAAAGGATGATTTTTTTCCCTGCAGAATGGACCCATTTGCAGATTCACAATGAAAAATATAAAAAATTCAAGTAGTTTATTTCAAGCCTGCTTTTGACTGTTTTACAGGCCTCCACTGCCTTTATATGCTGACATAGGATATGGTAGCATAATAGACGGAAATCGCCTGTGTACATGAATCTGTTCCTTCAACAACAATATTCACTTCCCTCTGCTTACTGTTATTCCTCTCTCCTTATGATCTGTTGTCATTATTTGTGGCTTTATCTGCCTTATTTAGATTGCAAGGATCAGTAACTTGTCTTGGATCTCTCAGTGACACAGTATAAGCAATCCTTTGTGATTTTATCGAAATTGTACTAGATTGTAAAAACTGCAATTTTTTACGTTTATGAGACTTAGTCATATATTAAGAGTGAACCTAAATGCATAACTATCAATTATCACTAAATTAGTGTTCTTTTAGAGACCAGCCAGTTTTGATTGCATTCATACGCATACCCATTCTGTTCAGCCTTACACATATGTTCTGTCAGACTAAGCAGACCATGTCATATCTCCTTAACACACCTCACATTTCTGATAAATTAAGTATGTTCTTGTTGTTTTCCCCCAGAGAATAACAGTAAACTGTTTTTCTTCTTCCCAATAAAAAGTGGAAAAACTCATTCCCTTGTTGAGAAATACAGTGTTGATGTGGAGCAAGTGCACATTTAGTCCATGTTCTTAATGAGACAGAATATTGGTTCTGGAAGATCCTGAACAATTACAGTTTGTCACTACAGACAACACTTCCAGTTAGCAAACCTCTCATTTGCTTGAAATGTAGGCTTTCTAATTAATACACGGACTACTCTTGTTAGATAAGCTCAATACAACTTATAAGTTGTACTTCTTAAACTGCAATCTTTGTTAGATATTAAAACGATCATATTGCAGACATTAGAATGCAGCTTGATTTCTATAAACAAAAATCAAGTCATTTGAAGATATTTGTATGAAATTCTAAAGTGCTAAGAAAATGAGATATGATTATTGCATGCTGTACAGTACTGAAAATATTTGGGGTGGAAATCAAGAGGAGTTTCTAATTAAACACTTTGTGAGATCTGGAAAACTCATTTCGTGATTTAAAAAAAAAATATAACCATAATATTAAATACTCATAATGTATGTTCCTATTTAGCATCATTTCATTACTACTAATAAAAGCTATCTAAAAATGTTCATCATGATTTCCATATGGATTGAAAGAATGTTTATTGAGAGGTTATTTTAACTTTGTTGTACCAAAGCAATTCATCCATAGCTATTAGGGGAAAATATCTAGACCTACCCAAATTACAAATGTCCTTTTGGGATTCTCAAGCTGTCAATATGATCTACAGCACTTCATAGTTGTAACTTGTTCATTCATAACTTGCCAATATGTAATACAGTATGCTATGACTTTATATAAATGTCTGTGGCAGATATCTTTCACCAACTAAATATAATATATATGTTCAGTTTTGAATGATTTTCTGTTCTTTTCCAAATTGGATATTTTTCTGAAGGTTGACGGGGAAAACAGATTGACTGAGAGCTCACACTGCCTGGAGAGCCATTGTATTATGCTAAGAAGTTGTCCCTTGTGGAAGTGGTAATTGAGACACAAAGGAGGCTACTTGGTGTTCCCATTTTCATGCCAAATTCCAGAACTCTTCTCCAGGTCACAGCTACAGTTTCCTTAATGAAGCTGGTGTCCAAAAAGTTTGGAGTGTGCTTGCAAGTTCCCCTCCCCCCCCCGGAAATGGAAGGCCATCCTTATTTTTCTTTAAAATGCTGTAGTGTGTAGATTTAGAAGTACACAGCTAAGGACTTTCAAAAGCACTTTAGGGTCAGACACATAAACAAAAATGTCATACTGTACATATTCTGGAACTAGACATTAAGGAGCAGGTCCTCTGACGTCAGTGA
This sequence comes from Chrysemys picta bellii, assembly GCF_011386835.1. NCBI lineage: Eukaryota > Metazoa > Chordata > Testudines > Emydidae > Chrysemys > Chrysemys picta. The sequence goes on from NC_088791.1 coordinate 75,917,852, forward strand.
AGTAAATGGAGTTATGACAGTTTACACCAGCTGAAGATGTGCCCCAGTATGTGCATTTTATTGTCAGCTGTTAGGGTGACCCAGTTGTTTGCTTATGCTGCTCTTTGCTCCTGTCATTTACAACTTGGTGTGTCGTCCTAATTTATGAGACTAAAGGATAGATTAAAGTGCACAAATGATGCGTTTTGCCTAAACTATGTTCTTGCGGGGGGGGGGAGGTTATTGTGTTAAAAAAATTGTTTATTTTGTTTGTATTTATTTGCTACCTCCAGAAGTTATTAATTTGTGACATTGTGAAAAAAATATGACAAGTATGTTATGCTATGAGAGGCTCTTCATCCATTAATGAAAGATTGCAGAATGCAGGCTAAAGTCTTCCTGAATATCACACTTACTTTAATATTATAGCTGAGCCTGAGTAATGGAGATTGGATCCAAATCTGCATTTCCACAGAGTTCAGGCTTGTTACAGTATTTGGATTTGGCCAGCTGTATATATTGGCCAGAGTCATGACATTTGGGTTTGGAGCCAGGCTTCCCCAAAGTTTAAGCTGTTTGAGCCCATTTCTATTTAATGCAGTCTAGGAAGTTTTGCTAATTAGAACACACATTTGGTCAAATTAGAACTGCAGGAACTTGCCCCCCATCCACTACATCCTCACTTATATTATCTAACCCCTTACTTTTAGTCACTCCCTTTCTCATTCCACCTCTTCTTTCACCTCACTTCTCTAACTCTCCTTCTCCTGCACCTCTCTTTCTGTAGACCATTCATTGTATGTAGCTCTGATACCATCACAGACTATTCATGTTTGTGATTAGTGTTCTGGCTGACGAATATAATTCAGGCACAGCTTGGAGTGGAATACTAGTTAGAGGCATTGCAAGAGTCAGGAATAGATCAGGGGTTTAGGAACTGAATATGCAGCGCTCCTATATAGGAAGCCAGATGGGAAGTGGGAGTTTATATTTGAGAGTGAGACTGTCACTTGCATATTGGGACATCTGGCAACTCTAGGATTCCATCCTGTAAATAAATCCACATGCCTGCACCTTTCCTTCTGTGTGGATTCTTGTTGACTTAAGTGAGACTCCATTTAGGAAGAAGGATCAGTTTGCAGAATCCAGCCCCACATTAAATAAAGTAGCATCATTGAAACATGAGGGCAACTTCTAGATCACAGTCTAACTTTAGAAGTAACATTTTGGAGTCTGTCAAAAATAAATGCCACATTTGAAATGATTCAGTTGTGTACAGTTATCTTTAGCAATAATAATAAAAACAGAGCTGTTGACATTTTGATTGCCTTAAAAATAGCACACTGCACTATAGCAATGACACCGGTAATAGAAGTTCAAATGAAAATCCTTGCCATCATTGTAGGAGGATAAAAATTCATGACAGCACATTATAGCATGGTTTTTGACATGATGAAACAGCTCACCATGCTTAGTTTTCATACTTAGTGATCACTTCTACAACTAAATCTGTTTATTTTCTGTTTTATCACCCGGGCTTTATCAAGCTACTCTGTGTTTTTAATTATGACGCTGAAATATCTGAATACTTCAGCAACATCTAACCAAGAAGGCTTAAGATAAAATATTTGCATGCAGCATCTCTGCATCTTTTCAAAGGATGAAATTCTATTTGACAGGAAGGCTTAAAAGAACAACTTAAGATGCATTAAATGCACTTTAAAAATAAAACACCTCGCTGTGCACCCCTGAAGCTAAAGAACCATTCTCCAATCAGTCCTGGAAGGCCAATGGATTTGATTGCTCTATAAAAGCAGTGATGTCATCAGCTTTGGCTTGGCCATGCTGATTGCAACATTTAGTAAACAATTCTGATGTCATTTTTAAATATAAAGAACATAATTATACTGCCAAAATTCATTAAAGGCAGGAGCAATAGGGTAGAAGCAAGGGAAGGAAAGCAGGAGGAATACTCAGTGAATTTTTTTTAATGGAGGAGGATAAAAATCAGTGCAGTTCAATCAGTGCAGAGGTGAACCAGATCATGAATTTACTGAAGTGCGCATTAGGATATTTTTTTAAACAAGGCATTTAATTTGAAACTCAGAAGCTATACCATCTCTGGCTGTGGGGTCATTAGCTAAAGAGTGGAAGCTGGACAGAGTTTCCATTGAAGAAACAAAACAAGGGCTCTAGTTTTCACTACCTGTCTCCAAACTGTTGATTAGTGCTGTTGTCTGCTTCACCCAGAAGTGGCTGTGTTTTAGTGGTAGATGAAGTAATCTTAAATGGGTGGGCCAGGACTCCCTTTTATGGACCCAGCCAGCCAGTTAGCTATAAAATTCCTCTTATTAGCTGTTCTCTACTTGCTTTACCTGTAAAGGGTTAAAAGTCACTGCGATGCATAGGTAAAAGGAAGTGAGTGGGCACCTGGCCAAAAGAGCCAATGGGAAGGCTAGAACTTTTTAAAATTGAAACAAGACACCCCTTTTGTCTGTCTGTGGTTGTTCTCCCAGGGAGAGGGGACAGAACAGCGATGCTGTAAGAAGCTTTGGGCCAGGTATGAAAAATCATCTATATCATACCTAGAAATTACTCATTTAAAACCCCAGACATGTAAGTAGATGAGGAGATGTCTAGGTAGATGTGATTAGGTTTATCTCTTTTATTTCTTTATGGCTTGTGGCGTCCTCTGTGCTAACCCCAGGTGCTTTTGTTTTGCTTGCAACCTTTAAGCTGGACCTCAAGAAACTATTCTTGATGCTTAATCCTTGTATTTGCTCTTTTTAAATCTAGCAATAGCCTGAGTTTCCAGATGTATTTTCTTTCTTTTTGTTTTAATAAAATGTACCATTTTTAAGAACAGGATTGGATTTTTGTGTTCTAAAAGGTATATGCACGTGTTGTTTATTAGCTGGTGGCAACAGCTGATTTCCTTTGTTTTTCTTTCTCAGCTCTTCTCTGGGGTGGGGTGAGAGGGGTGAAAGGGCTTGAGGGTACCCCACAGGAAGGAATTCCCAAGTGCGCCTTCCTGGGTCCTTAAAGAGGTTTTGCACTTTGGTAGTGGCAGCATCTCCCCATCCAGGGTCAGAGAAAAGCTGTAACCTTGGGAGTTTAATACAAGCCTGGAGTAGCCAGTATTAATTTTTAGAATCCTTGAGGGCCCCCACCTTCTGCCAGAGTGGGGAATCAGCCTTGAGATATATATATTTGTAAAGGTTTTTAACTTATATCTGCACAAGCTAACTAATTCTATTTGGAGCTAGAGATTTGTGTATGGAGTGAACATGAGTTAACAAACAAAAAATCTGGGGCATCTATCATATAATGGTTAATGTTATATATATATATATATATATATATATATATATATATATATATATACAGGGCCAAAATCTACTCTTGGTTACATCAGTGTAAATATGAAGCAAGTCTGTGGAATTTACTGGAAACATTTTGGATTTCCATACTGTCTTTCAGAGAAGAGTTTAGTTCATGGTGCTGTTTTTGTATGCCACAGAACATTATCCTCCAATTATGGTAGTGTGGAGGAGGCTTGGAAGAATTGTCACCAACATAAACAATACCCAATGCTTTGGGCAGCAAAACACATGATTTTTATTTTGTTATTCATTAGTTACTTTGTTAGTCTCCAAAGAGCTAAGAAAAAAAAAATACACCACAAGAAAAAACACTAGTAAGGGGGATCATTCCCAACAGACCAAAAAGACACCATTAATAACTCTGATAGAACTGCCAGTCAGCTCTTTTGATATAAAGCATCTGTCTTGTAAAGGAAATGAAGGAAGGCTTGTTTCTCCTTTCAAGTCTCTGAATTAGTAGGTAGTGTCATTTATTATACAGTGCTACAAGCCCTGTATTATTGGAGTGATAGCTGCCAACTGCCTTTGTTAATGTGCTGAAAAGTTTCATCAGCTGTCTTTAATAAAAGACACTCTATCTGAGGAAAAAAGGATAGTGATTATTCCTGGTTTTCTGTCCCCAGCCCATCAGTTACAGCTGGCAGGTGTGATGACACTGATGTATAATCAATCAATCAGTCAGTCACCTGGAAATTCCTGAGTTTGTTGTAATAAACCACTGATGCTCGATACTGCAGTGATTTGGTACTCTATAAATCCAGTAGGTGGGTAGGTAGTCGGCACTTAGTCTCTTTTAAGAAACCTGCAGATTTTCTCATTTATAATATTAGAGGAGTTGGCATGATTTTTCATCTCCTTTCTGAATTACTTCATACTCATTTTACATTGATAAATATATTTATTTACCCTGCACATTAATAGGCTAAACCTATTTGGTCATTTGCTGGAATTTCAGGGGGAAATTAATTTCAAATTTCATCAGAGAGATCAAACAAAGCCAAATCAGTAATTATACTCTTTTAGTCTGCTACAGCACAATCAGTTTGCCAAAGTAAAAGGAAAGTGGCATAAGAAGGATTTTCACATCTGTGTATGGAAATAAAACTTTTAATCTTAAAGCCCTAGATATCTTGCCACATAAATAAATTGAATTACATATTTGTGGAGAAAAAAGAAAGAGTGGAGAGCAATACTTGAACTTGTAGAAGAAAAAAATGTCTACTTTCCAGACACACTGTTGATGGATGCTTTAGAATGTAATACAGTAGGGAGTGTGTTTGGATTGAGAACATAATGTACTCCACAAGAGTTTCTCTGATATCTTTTCTATCAGATGGAGCATGTGGAAATCAAGCAGGTTTCTGGATTGCTGACCCATATCTGTTGACTTTTGTGCCTACTTGCTCTGTCTCTAAGCTCACTTTCTGATGTATCAATTTATAAGGCACATATTGCTTTGACACTGAAGCTCAGGTAGCATCTTAAAAACAAAACATGAGCCATTAAAAAGAGATCGTAGGGCCAGATCCTGTAATTAATTGGACCCTTGCAGGCAGACCCTTACATCTGCACAGAGTCCAGATGAAGGTAATAGACTCCACATAGACACAAGGATTTGCCCACATGCAACAAGTTGCAGTATCAAGGTCCCTTTCATTACCGTACAATTCAATTTTTTTAAAAAGAAATGTACAGATAGCTTATGTTTGACAGAATCGTCTATTCACAATGCAGCTATTCAGCTGTTGTTCTGCTGCATCATTCTTGTCATTATCCAAAATATATTTACTTATAAAGAGTTTATTACAGTTCCATTAATTTCAGTATAATTGATTCTGTAGACTGGTGGAGCATGGGATAGTAATGAGGAGGTTGATATATATTGTACATAAACAAGATTGCTTCAGAAGCTCAAATATCAGTTTCCCTTCTCCAAACTGAGTATGAATGGAGAGGGAAACTATAATAGTTGGAGATGCTTCACAAATAGCAGAATTTCCTGCTATGGTTGGCAAAAATAACTTGTCATCTTTGAGCAAGAAAAACGAAACCCAGAAGTAGTTAGGTTAGCATCATGATGTTTACATGGTTTTGCTTAATTTTGAACACACTAAAACCTAATGGCTCTGAAAGATTGACTCATACTTGAGTATACGTGGGATTGTTTTCTTAACAGATGAGAGTAAGCAGGAAGGAAGAGAAGAGGCAAACATAGAGCATAGTACATACAAATGTAGAATTTGTTTCAGAGAGTCGTCTTCTATTTCAGTTTCCTAGTGCAAGCGTTGCTTTAGATTGAATTTAAAATACTTTTCCTATCTCCTAGAGGATAGGAGTGGTTTAAATTTCAGGTGGAAAAATTCAAATTACAGGTACTTTGGTGAACCTGAATAGTTGCGTGGGAGGTATGCAAAACCTAATCAGAATGCCATCCCATTATCACAGCATCTTGGGAAGGCTTGCACTCTGGGAGACCAACACTGGTATGTAGCAAGTAGGGGAGAAACAGCTGTCTCTTCTGTCTCTTCTCTCTGTTAGAGAGACACGGTGCGTGAGGTAATAGCTTTTATTGGACCAACTTCTGTTGGTGAGAGAGACAAGCTTTTGGGCCACACAGAGCTAAAGACGAGCTTCAAAAGCTTGTCTCTCTCACCAGCAGAAGTTGGTCCAATAAAACCTATTACCTCACACACCTTGTCTCTAATATCCTGAGACCGACACAGCTACAACTACACTCTGACCTCCCTTATTATTTCTGATGTTCATCTTATTAGCAAGCATCTAGTGTGTATAAATACTGTAACTACAAGAGATGGCTGAAACTGAGTTTCCAGTTAACTTTACGCATTTTTGAAAGCTGATGGGGGGGCGGGGTGCTGATGAGTGGTGTCCTGAACCACTTGCTCCTCAGGATATGTCTACACAGCAGCTGGGAGGGTGCTTCCTAGCAGAGTTAGATGGGTACACTAGCTCTGCTCAAGCTGCTGTGCTAAAAATAGCAGTGTGGTCCGGTGGCTCAGACTAGCCACCAAAGCGCAAATCCTTCTGGGTTACACACTTGGACAGTTAGCCCAAGCCACTGCCTGTGCCACCGTGGCCACACAACTATTTTTAGCATACTAGCTCAAGCAGAGCTAGTGCATATGTCTACCCATGTGTAGATGTAACCTCAGAGACAAAACTTAGCCATCTTTGCTCCAATCTGCATAATTTGGGAAGCAAGCATTGCTGAGGCTGATCCAAAAAGTGGGTGATCTGGACAACTTGTGTTGAACTTTGTCTAGTATCTGTTTTTACTTTAAAATCAAGAGCTATTGTTGTGGTGAATAAAATGACTATGCTTCCACTGAAATGTAATGCTTTACTGGTACTTGCACATTCCCCCAGGTGCCCAGGGATACCTCCAGTGGTCTAGGGGATGAAGGGGGTAGGTTTCCTTGTGGAGGAAACTGGAGGGAGCTGCTCGCCTGCCTTGGGTGCCTGTCAGGTCCACCTACATGTGGGTGGCTGCTGGTAGTTTTGGGGTGGTTCTCTGTACTTATGGTGGGGAGGATAGGATCCCAGGGCTTGTTAATTTATTGTTTGATGCATTCTTGACGTCTTTGTCATTAGTTTCTGACAGTGGTATTTTTAAGGTTATCCAACTATTCATAAAGAAAGACTTATCAAAGCCTGGCATAACACTGAGTGTATATGAAGAAGAATCTAAAATGGGTATCCTTGAAATTTGTATGTCTGTCTTTAGAATCTGAAGATAAATTTTTATTAAAAGAAAAAAAGGAGCAGGCATTCCAATGCCACCGATTATAAACTCTTTATTGGCATTGGGTCGAATTAAAATTAAATTCCTCTCTTCAATCCGCTGTTGGACTACTTTAATTTTCTCTTGGAAACTATGGTATACCGACATTACCACATGTAAAGCTTTTATGGTATCTGTGTTTTCTCATTAAAGAAAGAAGTCTATGCATGTAGACACCAGAGCCTGTCCTTTTTAAAGCATAAAGTACACAGTTAGCAGCTGTTCAAAAACTTTTTCTTGTTATCTCTATTTGTTTAAATTGCTAAATTGCTTCCATAAAATGCCTGCAAACATAAGGGAATAATTTGTTTAAGTGGATCAAGACTGTCTGAAAAAAAACCCTGAAAATACACTCAATATTTTTCCTTCCCTTCTCTTGTTCCAGTATCCGGCTGCCCTGATGAATCTTGGAGCCATTCTTCATCTCAATGGTAAACTCAGAGATGCTGAAACAAACTACCTCCGTGCTCTCCAATTTAAGCCAGACGATGTCATCACACAGTCTAATCTTCGCAAACTGTGGAATATCATGGAAAAACAAGGTTTAAAGACGTCTAAAACATGACACAGAAAAAACTTCTTTTTCTTTAAATTGACTCAAATCCAAAACAAAACTTCCAGGAAGTTATCTGATCAAAGCTGTCATTGGACTTGACTGCAAGAGTCAGGGGGTCTTAATTGCTGCTAGGAGAACCTATTCTGGTTTTTGGCATAACTTTTGTTGCCATAAAAATAAAGGGAGATTCTTTGGATGTTTCACAAAGGACTTAAGTATTAACCCGCAAAAAATAAAATAAAACCATAGCACTTAAAGGAGGGTATTTTGGCATACTTGACAAGTTATCACAGTTAAATCCATATTACTCTTTTTCATGTGAGTTCTTGAAAATTATACTGTCCTGAAAACACTAAGGGAGAACTGTATAGCATACACCCAGCCACATGGGAGTAAAAAAGATAATACTAGCTTAAAGTATTTGCTGAGTCTATAACTCATTAAAATGTATACTAAATCCAATGTGTTTGCAGTTTGTCTTAATGCTGCTGTATCTCTCTTTAGAACCACCTGCTTATCAATTTCAGACTGACACAGCCGTATTTTTTTTTTTAATTCCTGTCACTTGCGGTTAGATGACAGTATTGACAGTTGTTTACTGACAAGTGCACATATTTTTTCCGACTGTTAAGAGTTTTGATGTAGTTTACTTCGGATACTCAGTTGAGTTGAGTAGATGAAACAAGCAAGGACCAGCTCAATGTGTGACATTGGACCAGTATAAAAGAATCTGGAAGCTATCACTAATGTCATGAATTATCCATATTTACACAGAAAACAGATGTTTGCCCTGATATAAAAAAAAGTGCGGTCAGGCTGTAACCTTAAAAAGAAGTTCTTTTTGGCCTTCTAGAACACTGTGTTTTACTCCTTTCACGTTACTGTCAGATAAGTCCAGTTTTGGACTGGACATCTCAATGCTGTTCAGCTTGCATTATTTTTGCAAGAATTCAATCAGAGTGAGTTTGGGAAGTGTTGATACTTAGAAATGGTACAAATGCAGCTTATCAGAATTTTTTTTGAAAACAGAGCTTTTTGTAATGTGCTACTAGTTAAAGGGACTGACTTTTAGAAGCTAGCAGAGAATCTGCACAACATTGTAGACTAACAGAAGTGTGTAACAATGGTTGCCAATTATTCTGAGTATTTTTGACAATGGTGTTCATTTTTAAAACTATTATCTACTTGGATTCTAACCAAATATTAGGAATCCATTTTGTTTTCTTACATGCACAGTTACAACAAAGTTACATTTCTAGCGTTTTTTATTTTTATTTGGGCTCTTTATTGTATTATTCTTCATTAAAAAAATTGTAAAATAATTTATTTTAAGTTGCAGCCTATTGAAGCTTTAGTCTGTGTTTTCCCAAACCATTTGCTAACTGCTTTCTTTTGTTGGAAAAAGTATTAGAATTTATAAGAAAATGTACTTTTTCATTTAATGACCTGTTGATATCTGCTTCAATGTTCATTTCACGAGTGGTAAATATAACGTTAAGTGATGGAGCACCTTTAACTGAAGCAAGCTTCTTCAGGCTGTGTTAAAACCTTTTATAATAAAAAATCTTTTTTTTTTCTTTTTTAACTATAGAGCACCATTCCATTGCTGTGTACTTCTGGGAGAATAGTTTGCTGTATGGTATTTATTTATTTATTATTCAACTGCAGCAGCGTTTTCTTTCATTAAGCCAGTAGTCTGCAACTGTTGCTATCTTCTTCATTTGGCTTTTGCTGCATTTTTATGTGGGTAGCATGTGTACTTAAGGGAAATGTGACAATTTATTGTACATTCTCCCAATACACACTACAGGTTTAGATCTATATTAAAGGATTTTGAGAAGTAACTATTTCAAAGTTGGTATAGTCACAATTTGTTATAGTGTTTTGTCTTTTTCTCTCCAGTGAGCAATGCTATGTTTAATGACTAGGTTCACAATGGGGATACCAAAAGGGATGCATTTTTTGTTAAGAAAGTGTCAAACCTTTTGTCAAATAACGATATGGCTGTGAAAGCAACATGGAATGCTCAAAAGTTGAATTTCAACTCTTTCATCATCGCCCATTGAAGCCAATGGTAAAAATAAAATGGTGTCTGGAATTTATTCTCCACCTTTCACTGCGTTTCTGAAAAATTGTAAAAATAAATTAGATATTAGACTCTGACTGAATTCAGTATATAACTGTGGTATCCTGCAGCTTTATTTATTTCAAGTCATCAAACTTTGGTGATCATAACTTTTCACTGTATTCTTTGTCTCTCCCTTTTAACATGTGTTCATTCTTGTTTAGTGGTTATTCATTGCACAACAGAGTGACACTCATAGGTGATATATTTTCATGGTAGCATTGATAACTGTCTGTTTAAAAAAAGAAAAGAAAGAAAAAAGGACTAATGGAAGTTTAACAAGAATGTCCCTGAACACATTTCAATATAGGACTTAACTTTCTTCTTTTGGAATCATTTAAAAAATGTATTTAAAATATGTGTCTCTGCTCAGGGATTTATGGTGGATTATTGCAGACAGTGCTAAAAAAATAAAAGAGCACAAGGGAAGTTTACTCAATTAAATTTTTATTTTTTGAAAAACTGTTATTTGTATAAATTATCAAGATTTGTAGGCTTTCCTTTTTTGTAGAAATAATTGTTTGTGCCAGCTAAGAGGATTTCAATTTTGTTTTCAATAATAAAGCATTGATAACAAATACATGTTGTGCAAGTCTCGATCTGTTATTATAATATAACTTATATTAACTGCATTTTTAATTACTGTAAATTAATAACGTATTGGCTGTATGCTTTTTGATACAAAATTAGATAGGATTGCAGCAGTGTAAAAGTCTATTGGATCTAGGCATTCTACTACACTGTACTGACTTTTAAAAAGACATTCAAACAGGTCATAAATGGCACAGTTGGTGAATGTGTAATTGTTCACATGCAGTCAAATCCTGGTCCCAAACTGAGCATATGGCCTTGTGCTGAGGAGGCAGTCATCGTTGTCCCCCACGTCATGGTTTCACCAATACCGCAGTTGCTACTATAGTCTCAGGACTGCAACAGGTCCTAAAGGCGCTGCTGCTCCCCTACATGGGAGACTTTGCCAGTGGATATACTCCACCACGTGTGCCAAAAACCTATTCATTCAGGCAGCCCCTGCAGAGCTGGGCTCCTTGGTGCAGTGGGCATCAGCTTTCCCACATCCAGATCCCTTCCCGGGTCTGTGGTATTCAGGGTCTTATGAACCAACAGATGGATGAGGGCAGGATTTCCTCCATAGTCTCAAAAAAGTGTTCAGTAATGTGGCCCGGTTATACTGGATGCTGGGTTAGTGGTTGTCAGCGGTTCATTTTACCATCATGTCTCATTTTTATCTGAACAACTCAGGTCCCACCTTCAGGTGAGTTAGAGACAATGGTCACTTTGCCTATATAGGTTTCAGTGAGGCAGCAAAGCTTATTTCTCTGCGCATAGGTTGTCCAGATGACTCAAACTGGAGACTAACCTCAGAGTCATGAAGCAGAACCTCTGTGGTCCTTAGCTTGTACATACCCTCCTCCTGAATTCCCAGCTTTTCCCCTCATCATTCCCCCTTGAGGCCCCATCAGCTTGATGCCCCACACATTGAGCCCTCAAATCTGCACCTACTCTCCCTGCTTGTAAGCTTTGGAGGCAGCAGGCTACTAGTCATTGCCTCTTCCTCACTCTCCTCACACAATTGATGGACAAAGAGATCACAGGGTGAAGGTAGCAAGAGAGTCTTCTGGCCCTCAAAACAAGAACCACAGTCATGCCTGGCAACTGGAAAGAGACACTCCAGGGCAATCTCTGCTCAATCACTGCAGCCTTTGTGAGATGCATGGAAGAGAATTTAACCAGGAACTAGTACACAGGAAATCCAAAGAGAATCCCATGCAGCAATTTAAATGTGTTCCCTCTTTTCACTTACAATTTTGAAAATTAGATAAGACTGAGACCTTACTCAGACACTGTCCAGGTCCCACCAATTGGCTGCTCCCACAGCTTGAGAAAACCTGCCTTAGTTCACACTGATGATGAATGTTTAATCAGTCTGAGATGTGGTAATATAATGATAAAAAGCTGTGTCATAAGGAATCAAATATGTGCTGTACCTGGTGTATGTCTGGACGGCATGCTGATTGCTGTAGTCACATGAGACTGGGTAAGGAATCGCAGAAAATCACTTTCTTCCAACATTAGTGAAAGAACTTTATTATAATTCTCAGACACACACACACAAAAACAACCTAGGCTCAGAGTACGTATCTGTAAATTAAGAGATGTTGTAATTATCCAAAACCCAAGCATTACAGATCCAGGAAATATTATAATGAAAAGAAATTGAAACATCTTAACATGGATGGAAATGCACAGTGAAAGCAGAAAAAACAACCTTAACTGTGCCCTGAGATGATACCATGCAATGGCTAAAAGCTTATGATTAAGGCAATTCAGTGTTTGTGGTCCCATGTCAGATGAAACTGAGCTTTAAAGATGCATGAGATTTTTTTTCCAATATTTTCCTCTTATGGTGCAGCAACTCATTGGTTTATTACTGTAGTTCTTGAGTTCAGGGTTACAGACATGTTTAAGAGTAAAAGTTTAATGAAGCATTTTTTGGGACTGAAATATCCATGTAAACAGAAGATGGACCTTCCAGAGCACTATAAGAAAAATGTTAGATAGCATGTAGGGCTGCCGGTTCAGGATTATTTATATTTTGAGAGTTTTACTTTAAATATATTTCCATTTGCAGCCTTTAAAAACACCTTAAAAGTAAATACATTTTAAATGTTAAGTATTGTAAATAATGGCTTTAGTGAGCATTTTCATGGAAGGCTTGTTAGGTTTTCATTTAACTCTGTGTGTGCATACTTGTGCACACGCTCATGGCTATGTTGAAGGGATCCATGTGGAGGATTCTCTGCACCTTGAACCACATCTTTAAACCACAATTTGAGGACTTCAATAACTCAGGCATAGGTTAGGGGTTTGTTACAGGAGTGGGTGGGTGAGATTTTGTGGCCTGCATTGTGCAGGAGGTCAGAATAGATGATCATAATGGTCCCTTCTGACCTTAAAGTCTATGAGACATGGGTTCACATTTTGCCTCTAAAGTCTTGTTAAAAGCTCCATGTAAAGAGTTTCATGCTGGAAGCCATTTGCAATGCACAACAATGACAACCTGGGGCATAGAGAACCTAGGAACAATTTAGTATTTTCTTGAGCGCCATCTACTGGCACACTCTCTATTAACTAACTTTCTACATACAGAGAAAGCCATCTCTTTCGTAGAGCACTCTTGGAACCTTTTTGTGTGTAAACTTTGCATTCATGGAAGTGAAGGTTTAGTAGCTTGAGCCAGAAGGTACGACAGTTTGGTAATATGCACAAATGGGAATTTGGATAAAACAGTCAAATATGAATCTGAATAATAATTTAAACTGAAGTGTAAAGATCTGAAAAGCTAATAATGCATAGCCTGCTGTACCAAGAAATCCCAGGAAGTAAAATAGTTTTAAGATTATTTTGTTTATTTCTTTGTTATGTTATTAATGTTCAGGAATTACTTGCACATAGAACTTTTTCCTTTCACTCAGACAATTTTTTTTTTCATAATTTTCTGGAGAGAGAGATTTTATTTGGTCTCTGATTTTCTTGGGAACAGTGTTTTTACAAGTCCAAATTTTTATTTATTGCAATGAAAAATTAATTTTAAATGCAACAATTTCCTTTTTTTTTTTTTTGACATTGGTGGTTGCAATACCACAGTAAGATGCCTTAGAATATGTCAGTGACTAAATTAATACAATATTTTGCTTCTATCATTGTACAAAAGTGTTGTTCTTTTTCTTTTCTGGTTTGTATCCACTCTGCAAAGCGGCCAGTCCTACAAAATCTAAAACTACTCTGCATAGCCACAAATAGTGGAGGTTCCTCTGAGGTTGTTAGGACTTGTACATTGCATATTAATGTATTTTGTGTGTGGAGGAGGAAAGGGATGCCAGGAAGTCTTATCCTTGCTGTGGGGTGTATGGTGAAATTTGTTAATATCTTAAAACGGCACACTGAATCTTCTTATTTCTCCTTAGTCTAGAAAAGTCCCTTTTACCACCATGAGTTTATGGAATTGTCTTACATTCTTTTATTGATTCAACACAAAGGAATGTTTTACAGCTGAATTTAAAAAATCATAATACTAATAATAAATAACGTAGAGCTCCGTCAGTTGGGACAAAGGCAATAAAGGGGTGAAATCAATTACACCATCAATGGATCTGTTGTAGGAAGAAAGCCTAGTCTTTCAAAATGATTATTCCACCCATTCAACTAGAGTTTCTCCATCAGGGTTGTGTTTGGCAACTAATCTCAATTTGATTTGCAGGGTTACTAGTCTGGTATTTTTTTCAAAGAATAAATTCATTGGAAACAATTATATATACAATTATCCCATAGGATGACTGGTTCCTGGTTCCCTTTTGGTTCATTTTCTCAATATCCTCAGAGAGTAGGAAGGCTATTTTCTCCTGAGCTTCTGTACAATTAGAGGCAAAGAACATTTTTTTTGCACTGAACTGAGTCTTGCACTGAACATTAGCCTTATAGCCAGAGAAGTTAAGAAGAAACAAAACATGTTTGGCTTTTGAGTAATACTGCATCACATTCTACTGCATCTAAATTCTACTGTAAACCAACATTACTGGCAGCCATTTTTCAATCTCAGAATTACAAATGGGTTAAAGGAAATACCATTTCCAGTTAGAAGAACCATTGATGCTAACCCAATGTATTTAGTTCTCCATCATGCTGGAAAAAGGCCTCCTTAATACTAATTACCACATAGGAGAGCTTTGATCACCTTTATTTCCCATGCTGTACAGTACTATACATGTTTACACAAATAGTTTTAATATGTCATGTACTGAAATGTTTAGTTCTGATTGGGCAGGAAAGAAAGATTAAGTATTCTGCTCAAAGCTTTTGTGATCTCTCACTAGTTGTAATATATGAACGCCAATAAACTATGATCTTATAATTTATCTTGAATTTAGTTAATTTGGAGAATTTGAAAAAAACATTGCTGACCTTTTTAGTCATCATTTCTTGATCTTTATAATTTGTAAATAGATTCAAGTCAGTTTTCTTAAGTGCTTTTCATAGCGACCTGCATGACAGTTTGTATTAAAAGCTCTAACCTTTTTAGGTTTTCCTCATCTCAGTGGCACATTAGCCTTGTCTCTCCACATCATTGTTTTAGTTGCAGTGCACTTTTGGTACTGTGTGTTTTAATTTTGAGCTATGGGTGACATTTTCCTTTACCCAAGAACACTAGTGAAGAAGATTATTCATATCAAACAGGTGGGGTTTTTATAAAATTCCTAAACAAAAAAGTAGGTCACGGTTATGTTTGGTAATATGCTAGCTAAGAAGTATTCCACAACGTATGGTACAAAGGAAATTGTCTCTGCAGGTGTACTGAGAAGCATAAATGCATTTCTCCTTTCCTGTGGTAGTATGCTGGGAGGAATAACGCCAGTTGACATCAATAGGATGTCAAGCCTGCAGCAGAAGAAGGTGCCTGCCGTGGCGATGCTCATTGCCAATGATCTTCTGTGCTCTAAAAAGAGTATTTATGAGTTTGGAGCGCGAATGATACCTGGTATTTCTCTAGCACTCATCACCAGACTGTTTTACAAACCTTAAGTAACAGTCTCCTCACCCTTATAAGGAAGCTACTTCATGTACATAGAGAAACTATTTAGCCCAGTAGCAGAACTTGAAATAGCAGCTAAGAATTCTGATTCCATTAATTTCCCTAAGAAGTAAATAACATTGCCTTTCACATAGTCAGGGAGGGAAGGAAGTGATATAGTGTTTACACAAGAGAACCTGTTCTGCTGACCATAGCTTTAGGACTCAGGGCCAGGGTTAAATGAACAAGATGGACTGGAACTACTCCAAGGCCTCAGTGTTGGGGGACAAGGCTGATCCTACATAGATCCAGCTGTTCTCTCTGATACGTCTGCAAGGGGTTAAAGCCCTGAAGCATGGCCATGGCTGGCCTGGGTCAGTTGACTTGGTCTCATGGAGCTGCAGCTGTGGGACTAAAAGTTGCTCTGTAGATATTTGGGCTTGGGCTGGAGCCCAAGCTCTGAGACCCTCTAACCTCCCATTTGAGCCCGAATGTCTATACAGCAATTTTTCAGCCCTAGAGCCCGAACCCCACAAGCCCGAGTCAGCTGACATGGGCCAGCTGCAAGTTTTTTATCGGCCGTGTAGACATACCCTGTGAGAAGAGAGCAGGGCAAACTGAGAATTATAGCAGCCGTAACAATCCTAACTTGTGGCAAGGCCTGATAGGAAATAGAGTATGTATATAAACTGCATCCAACTGACAGGCCAGGAGTAGATATCAAGGGGAGTCAGGCTGCTTAGGCAGGCTATCCTGGAAGCAATGGGCAAATGAGCCCGTTTTTCTTCTGTTGCATGTTGTGATCATGTTTTCACTGTAAGAACTATGGGAAGACTAACTGGAATAAAGCCTGAGACCATATGTCATTTTGGTCTCTTTGGATATAGCTTAAAATAAAGTGACCGTGATAAAGGGACATTTCTTCGGCCTGTTGCAAGCCTTATACGTAGGGCCCTACCAAAAACATGGTCCATTTTGGTCAATTTTATGGTCATAGGATTTTTAAAATAATAAAAAATACGTAAATCTGAAATTTCATGGAGTGGTAACTGTGGGGGTCCTGACTCAAAAGGGGATAATGGGGGGGGGTCATGGTATTGCCAACCTTACTTCTACACTGCTGCTGGTAGAGGCACTGCCTTAAGAGATGGGGGGGCCAGAGAGCAGCAGCTGCTGGCTGGGAGCCCAGCTCTGAAGGCAGCACCACCACCAGCAACAGCGCAGAAGTAAGGGTGGCAATATCATACCATGCCATCCTTACTTCTGCGCTACTGCCTTCAGACCTGGGTTCCTGGACAGCAGCTGCCACTCTCCAGCTGCCCAGCTCTGAAGGCAGCAGCACAGAAGTAAGGATGGGGTGGTATAATATTGCCACCCTTACTTCTGCACTACTGCTGGCGGTGTTGCCTTCAGAGCTAGGCACTTTGCCAGCTGCCGCTGTTCTCCAGCCACCCAGCTCTGAAAGCGGTGCAGAAGTAAGGATGGCAACAATCTTGCAAACCGCCCTCTTTCCCCCCATCCCCCCGCAGTCCCCTTTTGGGTCAGGACCCCAAGTTTGAGAACTGCTGGTCTCCCCTATGAAATCTGTATAGTATAGGCTAAAAGTAAAAAAAAAAAAAAACAACAACAACAACAACAAAAACACCTCGATTTCCCAGTGGAGACCAGATTTCATGGTCTGTGATGCATTTTCCATGGCTGTGAATTTGGTAGGGCCCTCCTTATACACTAAAGTGTCACAATATCCTTTCTCAGAAGCCCAATTTTCCCCCTCCTCACATGCCCATGTGATTTTTTTCCCCCGCAACAACACTTCTGGTCTCTCATGCCCACACCAAAGAGCAATAAAAAACTACAGCATGTTCTTTTGCTATTTTTTAAGCCAAGAAATGGGATGAACTGGAATGCGTTACCTAGGGAGGTGGTGGAGTCTCCTTCCTTGGAGGTTTTTAAGGCCCGGCTTGACAAAGCCCTGGCTGGGATGATTTAGCTGGGAATTGGTCCTGCTTTGAGCAGGGGGTTGGACTAGATGACCTCTTGAGGTCCCTTCCAACTCTGATATTCTATGATTCTATGATTCTATGAAATCCATACAATTTTGGACAAACGTGTTCCTGTACCAATGAAAGAACATATAGAATCATAGATTTTAAGGCCAGCAGGGCCTATGGTCCTGACTTCCTGCATATCGCAGGCGATAGATTTCACTCACTGAAAAAACTGAGGCAATGCCAGGAATCAAAGCAGATCTCCTGACACTTAGAACTGTGCTTCAGCTACAGAATCATCCTTCCTATTTACCTGAATCCCTTTCTTAATGGAAAGGGAGCTAACATATTGTGTTTCTTCATTAAATATGTTTGAAATAAAATGCCGGAAAACAGCAAAAATATTGCAAAAGCACCTTATAAAAGAATAGGTTACAGATTAACAGGCCTGACCTT
Organism: Chrysemys picta bellii; assembly: GCF_011386835.1. Taxonomy (NCBI): domain Eukaryota; kingdom Metazoa; phylum Chordata; order Testudines; family Emydidae; genus Chrysemys; species Chrysemys picta. The sequence goes on from NC_088791.1 coordinate 75,935,728, forward strand.
TTGCTTCATATAATCAGTAACGCTTTTTCAACCAATTGCTTCATCATAGACCAAACTTGTTTCAGCATCTGCTTTTCCATCTGCTGGACATTTTGTTTCTCAAAACACAGTGCTAATTCTGCAAAAAATATAATGAGATAATTGACATTACCATGGGTCAAAGAACACCCTCAAACCTGCCACTACTGAGAAATACCTTTCCAAATGAGTTTCTGTGAAGTTTGCAGCAGAAGAGCAGAAATAATTTTGATGCAAGTGTATGCTAATTGGCTTACCTCAAAAAATGATCATAATGTAGCAATGCATACTGTTAAAGTTGAAGTTCAGCATGAGAAGCAGTTAGATATTGTAATTCAATTGAAAAATAAAGGAGTGGATATTTTTTAAGTCACATAACGCAAGAACCAGTGATCACCTAATGGAATTAATAGGCAGCAGGTTTAAAACAAACAAAAGGAAGTACTTCTTCACACATAACGCACAGTCAACCTGTGGAACCCACTGCCAGAGGATGCCATGAAGGTCAAAACTATAACTGGATTCAAAAAAGAATAATGGAGGATAGGTCTATCAGTGGCCCAGATAGTCAGGAATGCAGCCCCATGCCAAGGGTGTCTCTAAGCCTCTGACTGACAGATGCTGGGACTGAATGACGGGATGGATCATTTGATAATTGTCCTATTCTGTTCATTCCCTTTGAAGCATCTGGCACTGGTCACTGTCAGACCATAAGATACTGGGCTAAATCAACCAGTGTGACCATTCTTATGTTCTTAAGTCACTCGCTGGAAGAATAAATGGACACAAATCTGACATCAGGAATCATAACATTCCAAAACCAGTCGGAGAACATTCAACCTCTCTGGTCACTCAATAACAGACCTCAAAGTGGCAATTCTTCAACAAAAAAACGTCAAAAACAGACTCCAACGTGAAGCTGCAGAACTGGAATTAATTTGCAAACTAGGTACCATCAGATTAGGCCTGAATAAAGACTGTGAGTGGTTGGGTCATTACAAAACCTAATCTTAATTTCCCCAATACTAATTTCTCCCTACTGTTACTCACACCTTCTTGTCAACTGTCTGTAATGGGCCACTCTCTTACCACTTCAAAAGTTATTTTTCCTCCCTTGGTATCCTGCTGTTAATTGATTTATCTCGTTAGACTGACCTCACACTTGGTAAAGCACCTCACATCCTTTCATGTATTTATACGGGCTCCTGTATCTTTTACTTCATACATCTGATGAAGTAGGTTCTAGCCCACGAGAGCTTATGCCCAAAGAAATTTGTTAGTCCACAAGGACTCCTTGGTTTTTTTGCTGATACAGACTAATATGGCTACCACTGAAGCCTGATTTACAACTGATTGCATAATTGCTTTCACTTTGCTTCCTTATTATAAACGAAATAGGGGATTGCTGGATCTTCTGGAATTCTAGCTAAATGGAAATGACAATGCTGGGTAAACCCAAAATTGTCATGTATAAGTTGACTACTACCTATTTGGAAACTGGAACTTAACTTATAGAAGGGAGAAAGCTTACGTATTCATCTTGTCACTTCTTTTGGCCATGTCCACACTAGCACTTACATTGGCAAAACTTTTGTCACTCGGGGAGGGGAGTGAAAAAATCACCACCCACCCGAGCCACTTAAGCTTTGCTGGCATAAGCGCTCATATGCACAGTGCTAGGTCTGCAGGAGACACGCCACCACTGCGCATGGAGCTGGTTTTATTATGTTGACGGGAGAGCTCTCGCCTGTCGAAATAACACGGCTACATGAGAGCTCTTACAGCAGAACAGCTGTATCGGTACAGCTGTGCCACTGTCAGCTTGTAAGTGTAGACATGGCCTTTGTCTTCACATAGCCCCTGTTCTGTCTGTGGCTATTTTCACCTCTTGCTCTGTTACATCCATTTTAGCTGGTAGTATAGTCCTGAAAGTACTGATTTGTTTCTTGTAGTTATCTATAAAGCAGGGGTTGGCAACCTCTGGCATGCGGCTCGCCAAGGTAAGCACCCTGGCGGACCGGGACAGTTTGTTTACCTGCCATGTCTGCAGGTTCAGCCACTCGCGGCTCCCACTGGCCGCAGTTTGCCGCTCCAGGCCAATGGGGGCTGCGGGAAGTGGCGTGGGCCGAGGGATGTGCTGGCCGCTGTTTCCCACCGTCCCCATTGGCCTGGAGTGGCGAACCACAGCCAGTGGGAGCCGTGATCGGCCGAACCTGCGGACGTGGCAGGTAAACAAACTGATCAGGTGTTTACCCTGGCGAGCCGCATGCCAAAGTTTGCCGACCCCTACTGTAAAGCATCCTGCATGCTTATGATACTATATAACTAAAATAATTAGCTTTTATGTCTCATGCATGGAACTGTCAGTAATACAGGGGAGCCCCAGTCTATGTACTAAATAAATAACTTGCACTCTTAATACATTTTTTCTATGTACCTCTCTTTTTACCACTTAACTGACTAGAAGACAGTGATAACTTAAATGTAAGAAAATGTAAATTCCCTCATACACCCAGTGGTGAGCTGGAGCCGGTTCGCGCGAACTGGTTGTTAAATTTTGAAGCGGTTTTAGAACCGGTTGTTAACCCGCTTCCCTGCGGGTAGGGGGCACTGCGGCTTTGATGGGCTCCAGCCGGGAAGTGTGTAATTCCTCCTCTGGCTGCCGGGGGCGCTGTGCTGCACCATGTGGGGCGCCACCTGGCCCTGGGCACGGGCCCTGCTGCTGCTCCCCCAACCCCTGGGGCTCCCGCTGCTGCCTGGTGGGTCCCCGGCTGCTCTGCTGGGCCTGGGCTGCGTCCTGCTGCTCGGGCTGCTCTGAGCTGCTCTCCCCGTGAGTACCCGCCACCCTGCCCACAGCCAGCCCCTGTGGCACCCCTGCCCTGCCCGCACCAGCCCCACATCCCCCGCCCGCAGCCAGCCCCTGCCGCATCCCCTGCCCTGCCCGCACCAGCAGCCAGCCCCTGCCGCATCCCCTGCCCTGCCCGCACCAGGCCCACACCCCCTGCCCACAGCCAGCCCCTGCCGCACCACCTACCCTGTCTCCAGCCAACCTCTGCCGTACCCCCGTGCCTGAAGCCAGCCAGCCCTACACTCCTCTGTCTCCAGCCCTACCAACCCCTGCCGCACCCCCCCGTGGCCCTGCCTGAAGCCAGCCAGCCCCACACACCCCTGTCTCCAGCCAGCCCCGCACTCCCTGCCCTGCCTGCAGCCAGCCCCTACCTCCAGTCAGCCCCTGCCCTGCCTCCAGCCAGCCCCACACCTCCCGTCTCCAGCCAACCTTGCACCCTCCTGTCTCCAGCCAGCTCTGCACCCCCTGCCCTCCCCGCAGCCAGCCCCGCACCCCCTGCCTCCAGCTAGCCCTGCCCCCCGCCCCTGTCTGCAGCCGGCCCCACGTCCACTGGTGCCCTGCAGTTCACAGGGCAGTAACCCTGCACACCTGCTTCAATGAGGGGGGCAGGGAGCAGCTGGGACCCACACACGTGCACACCCTAGGGTGACCAGACAGCAAGTGTGAAAAATCAGGACATGGGGTGGGGGGTAATATATAAGAAAAAGACCCAAAAATTGGGACTGTCCGTTTAAAATCGGGCATCTGGTCACCTTAGCACACCCCCAGGGAGTGGTGGGGACCCACACATGTGAAACGGAGCTCGTTTCTAGTTTAGGCCCATCTTTTTAAAAAAGAACTATAGGTAGGGTTAACATATATCTGTATTTTCCTGGACATGTCAGGGTTTTTGGGTCTTAAATCGCCGTCCGGGAAAATTCGGACCTATGGTAACCCTATTGGTACAAAAAATACATACTGTGGCACATCCCTTAAATCAGAACTTTTTACAGGGAACCGGTTGTTAAGTTTTGGCAGCTCATCATTGCATACACCCATGATCAGAGAAATTCAGAAAGCTGTAGCAATTGTAGATTGCTTTACACAGGATAAGCAGCATCACTTGGTGTAGGATTTCTGCTTTTAAATCAACATTGGGAATAATATAACCATACTCCATTTCTTCAAGGGGAATTGTAGAGGTTCCAGCCATCTGCTAAATTAAGCAACAGTGATTATTATGAACATGTACTACAGACCTGCTACAAAGGAGATAATAACTTTGTGCACATAACTAAGCCCTCGGAGGTTGCTGGATTCTCAAAGATGGATACCAAATTTAATGGAGCAGAAGATTTTTTTGTTTTGTTTTGTTTTTTTAGCGTAGTCTCATTCATTGCAAAGCTTCAGTGGTAGGAATAGTTTGCCCTAATTCTTCTACATGTAGCTACAGCATACCCTCAGTTTAGGGAAATGTCTGGATGGCTAAGATAGTTAAATAAATACCCTGCTGTGCTGACAGTTTTCTTGTTCTCATTTTCTCTTGCCAGGAAACTCTGGCTAGTGGTACTTTGAGAAAGTTGAATGCAATAGCGCAGATTTTGACAAATAAAACTGTGGTAACAAGGCTGAGGCACAGGGAGACAATAACAATGACTGTGACAAAGCTTGAAAGTAGGAGGTTTCACAATGGTCCTTCCACTTATAGGCCTGTTTCATTAAATTGACAGCCCTGGTCGCCTCATTGGCCACAAAGTTTTTCCAGGTGACCTGTCTCCATTTTACATCAACTTAGCTCGTAAGGATGAAATCTGGGTCGATGACTTCAGAGGGGCCAGGGCTTCATTGTAAATTCTTTGGGAAAGGGGGATCTTTTTGTTATGGTTGTATAGTGTCCGGCACAATAGGGTCCCCAATGATTTATTCAGGTCTTAGGTGTTACCACAATAGACCATTTTCTTTATTCTCACACTGCATATATACAGGGTATTTTACATAAAGGGAAGTTCAAGTTCCCAAGTGTACTATTTTTTCCATGAGGCTTTACTGCCTTACACAGGCAAATTATTTACTAAGAGCACTGAGACAGCAAAGCTGTTCTAAAACATCTACATTGGAGTGGGGCCAGCACTGGTCACTAATCCAGTGAGTGTGTTGTTTTTGCAGTACAAGGTCACATTATCAGATAATAACAGGGCCTCATTGGAAGGGAAATTTCTTTCATATGTTCAGAAAAATACAATTTACTGGAAGATATTTCCCCTCTGAATGCCAGGAGAGCTTCTGTTAGTGGTGTTACAGTATCCAATTGAGAGCTAATTTATGTTTCGGTTTGTCAAGTGCACAGTTATAATTATTTTAGTGCAGTACTGAAAGTATGCTAACGCCTGATAAGGAGGTGATCTTTCTGCTGTTCCCCAGCAGAGACACCCACCATCTGCAAAAAGCATTATTTCTAGTCATTTTTAGTATAACGTCTCTCATGACACTCTTTAACTGCACTGCACAGTCTACTGAGCAATGTGGTTTGAAAATTGATTAAAAAGCCCTAATTATTGTAACAGGACTATAATCATGATTGATAGGACAAAGCTAAGTAATCAAGGAAAAAGAAACCTGTGCTAAAATTTCTTTTGCTACAATCAAAGTATGTAATTGATGGAAGTGAAGTTGTCTGAAGTGTGTTCAAGCACAAAATAAGGTGGGGGTGGGGGCGGGGGGAGTGCTAGGCCCCACTGGAGCCCCTCCAGTGTTCCAGACCTCTCCCCCCCAAGGGGTCTCACTTTTCCTTAAGGTTAGGCCACATGGCCTCAAAGCCTCCAAGACTGAGCATCTGGGATTCAGAACCCCTGTTTCACACTGTGAGCTCTGCTTAGCTAGTCCAACTGAGACAGACTCCTGGTCAGAGATTTTTACGCTCTTCAGAGACCAATACACCTCAGCAAGTATTTGCAGTGACATCAGGCAGACTTTTCAAAACAGAGTGGAGTTTATTAGTCAACTGGAACACAGCATAGGGAAGGCCTTAGGTTAGCATGGAGAAGCAAAGGTTAAGACATAGTCCATCCTGGCCAAGTCAGCGTTTCACTCAGCCAAGTTGCCGGGAAATCTGTCTCTTTCTCAGTCCCAGGTGAAAGCTCTGTCTCTCTCCGAAAGCCAGCTCTTATCACCTCCTGCTGACCTCTGCTGAGTTCACATGATCCGCCTGCCGGGGATTCCTGTGGATAGGTGTCAATTGTTCAGTTGTTGGTAGGGTGACCAGATGTCCCGATTTTATAGGGACAGTCCCGATTTTGGGGTCTTTATCTTATATAGGCTCCTATTACCCTCCACCCCCATCCTGATTTTTCACACTTGCTCTCTGGTCACCCTAGTTGTTGGCGCTCCCATTGTCTTTCCAGATCCTCCACTGATATGGGTTGGTTTCAGCTAGTCCTTTAATGACCCATTCATACCACTCCATACAGTTATGCGACACACACAACCCATGTCTCCTGCTCTGCCCCATGAGCATTTTAATCCTTTTGCATCTCTAGTCAAGTAAGTCACTGCCATGCGTATCATTCATAAAAATATCACAGACAATTCCCACTTTGTCACAGGGAGGGGAAAGCTATGAATTGTGAGTATTTTAATTTTAGGGTGATTTTACATACAAAGGGTCAGAATTCTCAGCTGGGGTAAAGCTGAAGATCTAGCCCCATATGTTTTACAGAATGGGGATCAGAGAACGATGGAAATCTAGCCTTAATTGTGAATTCCTTTTCTTTTGTTGATTCGTTACATTATTAGTGTATTATAATAGATAGGTAATTAGTTTGCTCTCTCAAAGCAGCTTCTTTTAGTTAACGGACAGAAGTTCTCAGGTTCAGTGCAATGATCAGTGAACAGTTATGGTTTCTCCTTGAAAAGATTGCTGAGTACGAACAAGCTGCTATTGCTAAAGCTGGAATTTAGAACGATAGGATTCCAGTTAATAGACCGATGATCTGGAATGGAAGCCATTCAGCCCTATCTTTGACATTTAGGTAGTTTAGATAACATCTTTCTCCTGGAGTTGTGCATTGAAATAAGGCAACACAGGAGGTCCATTGACCTGGTAGCATCATATTGTTGGGTACTGGGACGATCTCATTTTGGGTGTGAGCATGGCACACCTACTACTTTGACGATGGAGGAATTTCAGAAACAAATCCACTGCCATTGAGCAGCAATACACTCCATCACTTGCAGTTTGTCTTCGTAAGGAAATAGAAATTGGTGGTGTGGCTGGGGTGGAGGGGCTGAAAAGGTATTGGATCTGACTCCAAAATGAAGTCATAAAAATGAGGGGGTTAAAGGGAGAGGAGGAACCCACCGAAAAAAATGACACTTAGTATATGTATATTTTTTAAAACGGTTACAGAATGATGGAATTGACACCACAGCTGGGTGAAGAATGGATTTTTTGGTTTGCTAGCAATTCTGACCACACACAAAAAAAGAGTTTCATTTTGGTTAGAACCCCCCAAAAGACATTTATTGAAAATTTTTGGCCCATTGAAAAGTGAAAGAAATGTTGAGGTGAAACTGTTTCAGTGATTTTGAAACAAAATGTTTGATTTTGATGGCTAACATTTTGTTTAGACTTTCAGGCATTTTGACAAAATCAAAGCTAGCCACTGGGCTGAACCTTACAAGCATCACCACCATTTCCCTCTTTTCCCCCTCTGGCTGTTTTGTAAATTTTCACTGTGGTGGGAAATTATGAGGTGAGGGGGGAAGGGGTCAGACAATAATTACTTAATGAGAGCAGACATTGAGACTCAAAAAGTTAAAGCTTTATAACCATTAAAACACAAATTGTCAACATCACATAACCTTAAAAAACCCCTCTACATTCTCAAGAAGCATTTTATTTTACTTTGCCTATTCGTACATGATGGAAATATTTTTCATAGCTTTATGTGTGTAGTGAAATTGATGTTTACTGATGCTTCGCAATAAAAATTGAATTCTTCCAAGCCCCCCATACTGCAGGATATTGCCCTTTCCAGTGGGCTATGGGATATTCTGCAATGGGGCTTTCTTCCAATATCTCCTCTTGAAGTTGTTCCACTTTTTATGAAATAATTAAATAGAATGGGAGCAGGGACTTAAACTTGGGTCCCCTTAAACTTGGGTGAGTGCTCTAACTACCAAGCTGTAGAGTCATTCTCACGCTCTGACCCAATGACTAGCCAATGCTCTAAAGACTATTGAATTATTTATTCAACTTTTTTGCTTCAGTTGAAAGTATTTGGCTAACTTGTCATGAATTCACAAATAGTGTCAGTCAACCCAAAATGACACTTTTCATGAATAAACTAATTTTATGAAAAATTTCGCCCAGCTGTAATTGGCTCTACTTACAACAAACCTTTTGTGTACACTTTACACTCTTAAAATGCTAATGTTGCACTTGGCATGTGTAATGTTAATATTTGAGAAAAGAGAAAATACATCTCAAAATAGTCCTCAATCATCCTGCACAGTTCAAGAAGTACTTCTACAGTACATGACAGTGATGTCCATTTCTTCTGTCTTCATTTTGCCTCGCATTTCAAGTTGATTGGATTTTCATGGCTACTTTTCTGTCAAAGATATAATAACCAATGTCTCTCTTGTTGCAGAGTTGATTTTCTTCTGCTAAAAATATCACATTTGAGATCTGTTGTGTGACAGTTTGACTTTTCTGAAAGACTCATCTGCTTGGTCTTCAAAAAATTCAAGTTTTTCCCAACACTAAAACCTTTTTATAAGTTTGCAAAAGAGGTGGTACTAAATAGTACAAAAGCCAGCAAAGAAATACCTAAGCAACTAGTGGATTCCACTTTTGCAGGTAAGGCTAAAAATGAGCAAATGTAGTTTGTGATCTCAGCTAGTGTGAGTGATTATGGGTAAGAGAAATTGGAACATTAACCTCGCATATTTTAAATGCATGATTGTCATTTTGTTCATTTTCTTAGCTAGACCTTAGAAAATGTAGAACATCAGATAGCTTTTGAGATTTTCTATCATTTAATTTTTAATTATTGTTCCATAAATGTTAATGAACTCTGTACTTTAAAAAGGATTAATGTGTAGAGAAAATCATTTATTTCTTTTTTTCAAATTAAGGGGAATTGTTTTGGAAATAAAGCAAAACTTTTGAAGGACACAAGATGCTTGTACCTTCCAGCACATCAGTCTAGAGGTTACAGAGCAAACACGTTAAACATAGAGAATGTAGGCCCCGACCTTTTGTGTTATTCTATATGGCTGTTGGCCTAAATTCCCCAATTATATCAGACCAGCTCTGTGGAGTTGTAGGGTTCTGCATAGAACAATTTGCCGGATGAGGGCCTTAGAGCTGCAAATGTTATTGTGGGAAAAGCATAAAAAACAAACACCTCTTAAATGTGTTCATAAAGAAAACGTAAAGGCATTAGTAGTCAAAGACATACTTTATTTAATTGTTATTATTTAACATTTATATTTCAGTAGTGCCTAAAATCTACAGTCGGACTGGGATTCATTGTATTAGATGCTGTACAAACCTTTAATAAATGATACCTTAAATATTCCTGGAGGTCCAATACAGAATCTCACCTAATCACTTACTCGATGAGTAGCTCTATTGAAGACAATGGATCTGCTTATCAAGTAATGTGCTATTAATGTGAGTAAGGATGGCTCTTTGAGTATATGGGACCAGATTAACAAAACTAGCCTGAAAACACACTTTGACTATTAGGGTAGTTGTACTGGAAAATGTGTTAAAAACTCAATATGATATGGTGCACAAACAATTACAATTTAAGAAAATGGAATGATTGGATCAATGGATTGTCCTTTCATGGTTTCAGTTTGGAACTGATTACACTAACTGCGACTCTCTATGCCCCAAGAGACACTCTGCACCTCATATTCACTATTGGTGATATAATTATGATACGTTTTGTACAAGTATGTCTTGTGAGGTATTGTTTTAATCTGTTGAACATTAGTATCCTGTTAAGTTGTATGTACTATCATTGTATATGAAGTTATAAAGTTTTGCTATATGTGTGCCACTGAAACATCTTGTGAAGTTAGGAACACCCTCCAGGAGCCTTTCAGGTACAACAATAAAAGGGCCAAATAATGTTGATGAGCCATTGAGAAGAATACAAACACTCACAAGGATTACCCCAGGAACTGTGAACAACAGAAACCTCTCAGAGATGGCTCTACACAATGGGAACTGTTTGACTCAGGTTATAGCAAGGTTCCAGCAAGGTGGACGAAGCTATAAAAGGGGGAAGTGACATCACCAAGGGGCCTCCCCCTACAACAGAGCACCTGGAAATACCTGAGGAACAAAGACTGAACTGGGGAAGAGGGGCCCCAGGCGGGAAAGAAGGAAGCCTGCCCATATATGGAAGCTTGGTTGACTGTTTGTACTAACTAATGGTGAGACACTGCTTGATTCAAATCTGGTTTAGTGCATAGGATTTAGATTGCGTTTGTATTTATTTCCTAGGTAGTCTTTGATCTGTACATCTGTCACTTATAATCACTTAAAATGTTGTTTCTGTAGTTAGTAAATCTGTTTTATATTTTTTTTTACCTAAAACAGTGTGTTGTTTAAAGTGCAAAGGGAAATCTCAGCTCAGTTAACAAAGGCTTGTTCATATTCCTCTCCACATTGAGGGAGGGGCGGACTGGGTAGTAGTTTATACTGATCAGACTTTTGACCAGGGCAAGACAGTACAGCTCTGGGGTCCTAGGCTGTGGAGTTGTAACTTCAGCTGGATATGTCCCTGCCTGTGTAAGTGTCTGTGTGAGTGCAAGTCCTGGAGAGGATTGTAACTCGTCACAGCATCACACTGTGAGAGAGAGCCGAGGCTGGTGAGTCAGAGGGCTCAGTGGTACCCCAGTTTCAGGTTGCACCCCAGGGAAGGGCATCACACTAACCACCCCAGAATATATATATTTTCTATTCCTTTACTGAGCTAATATTTAGAAAAATCACTTACTTTTTTTAAATTAAAGTAGGGGCCTGGGAAAGCCAACTTTGAATGTAGGCTTACCAGTTTATCTGATCTAATGAAAGCAAATGGAAAAATATAAAAGTCAGGGTGAGAATGTGTCTTGTTACCCATGGCCCTATCTTAACAAATATAAAGATTAATTGGACCCAGTCAAGGTAAAAATGCCTGATTCAATTCATCACTACATAGAACAGTGGAATATATAAGGAGAGAGAATGTCATGTGAGACTATATTACGTAAGAGAAATGAGCCTCCATCTCTCTTTTCAGATGCTATAAAAGGAATAGATTTGTTTGGGAATTAGATTCCTGGTATTATTGGAATGAATCCCTAAAAAATCCACTACAACTGCCACCCTCACGGTTACACCCGCTCCCATATTATGCATTCAAACAGTCTTTCCAGACAGGGATGTGAAGAGATGGGAAAAGTGTGAGGTCCACATTCCAATTTCAGTTACGTTGGTTTAATTCCAGAGAAATTCCACTTAAGTCAATGAGTTACACAACTGTAACTAAAACCAGAATTTAGTCTCTCTTTATTTCTTAAGTGATTTCACTTTCCATTACTTATAATACACGATATATAAGCGTCAGCAGAAGCAGCAATTATCAGCCGCTGTAACAGCAGCAACTTCAGGATAAAAAAAAAACATGTAAAAAGAAACAAGTATTATTAATGAGGCTATTGTCTTATTTCTCAAATAGGTCTTTCACTGTCTGTCACCCTAAGCCCCATTAAAAAGTGAATAGCATCTGTTGTTCACTAAAAATAAATCAGTGATGACAAACATATTCCAACTTGGCATAGAGCTGCAAAGCCTGTGTTTGGTTTATACATGTTAACTAGTTAGATTTCACTTTTTGTCCAGAAGTCCTTCACAGACAGGGAGCGAGAGCGAGGAAAGTTACTAGCTCTAATCACCCTCCCCTACAGGATTTGAATCACTTAGTAGCTGACTGTTGCTTGAATCCTGCAATGTTCTTAGATTCTTTACCCCTCCCCATTCCTTGGGAGTAAGAGATTTTTAGTTGGAATTGCACAGACATACATAATATAGGAGTCTACTACTCAGAGTCTGAAGTACTGAGTAAATACATTTCGAAGTCGATGGAGGATTTTCATGAGCACAAATCTGTCAACATGAGTCTAAGGAGAAGTGGTGATCTTATGGTGAGAGTAGAGGACTGCAAGTCATATCTCCTGGGTTCCATTCCCAAATCTACCACTATGGGACTTTAAGCAGCTTGTAATTTAATTGTAACTCATAATACCACAGCATAATAGCAAAATACCACACATCTTAAGAGTGGTGTCATGTTTATTTTGCCTTTAAAGCCCTTTGCATTTGTATAGGCCCTTCCATTTAAGGACTTCCGAGTAGAAGTAGTATTCTGATGGAAGTCTTTTTAACTGCCGAGCACTTCATAAACCTTGTTTCCAATTTCTCAAATGGAATTTGCTCCACTTAAAAGGTTGATACATGCAATTTGAACAGATGAAATGTATTGAATCCTTTTCTGACTCTTCCCTGGAAAATATCATGCAGCCAGTTCTGGAAATGGAGAGAGAATTGGGCAGAAACTCTGCCACCCACACCCTCATATACACAACATATGAGGGTTCTTCAGAGTGGAATGGGTATTGATTTTATTGGAGGAAAATCCACAGAACAACTAAATATTTATTTTCCACTTTTCCCATTTCTCTACTTATTTCATTATATTTGCCTAGATTCCATTTATTTTTGACAGATATAAGAGGACTGAGGTTTATTGATCTAGTCATCCCTGTTTAATTTTTGCTTTAACCTTAATTTAAAATCTTGCCATATTTTCTACTTACTGTGTTTATTAAAGTGCTCTTTCTCGCCTCATGGGTTTTTGCAAGTACTCTCCCTTTTGACTGCATTCAACTGGCTGAAATGTAATACAGTTCTAAGACACTGTGGAGTTTGAGAATGAGCATATTCTATTTAGAATCGCACAATAAATATATTTCTTTAGGAAGTTTGATTAGTTTCTATTACTTTAAGAAGATTATTAATTATTATGCTGTTATTTCATTAGAGCTAATTGGCTTCAAACATTGGAGGACAAGATTTACTCTGACTACAGCTTCAGAGACTTCTAACAGTAACCTCTAATTCATGATTTTGACAGAGTGGATTCATTTTATCTTAGTGGTTAACTTATCTTTATGTTTCCACATTTAACAGGTTGATTACATCTTTCAAAGCTCTCATCTTGTTAAAATGATAGACAAAGTTGAAAAATTATATATATATACTGAACTTTCCCTAAACTAAGACTATTAAAACTCCCACTATAAAAATAAAGTGAGGATACAAGAGAAACTACCTGGCTTAAAAAAAAAAAAAGTACAAAACAAAAGCCAAAGAGAAATTAACTAAGATAAAGAGAGCTCTACAAATACTTTAGCATGTGAAATTAAGCTATTCCTTCACTGAGTCACAAACACCAAATACCGTTTTACATAAACAAAAATACTTTAAGGTTAGAATGTTTCCTTGGGCCCAAAGAAATCTGGGGCTTGTACTGGAGTTAGCAGTTATTAAGAGTAAGTGCAGGCAAGCCAGTCACCAGTAGACAAGAGAGCAGTAGAACAATGAGCTAAGCAGACCATATTTGTGGGGGAGCTCCTTTGAAAGTATTTTTCTAATATAAAGCGGCTCAGTGTCACAGGCTCCACTCACCGCTAGTGTCGCCTCCTCCTGGTCACTCTAGGGATTAGCTCTGGCCAGGCATTGTACCCTCCATTTGTGGTGCCTCTACCATCATCCTCTTTCACCCCACAAGCCCCTCTCGCTCCACGAATCGCAGCCTTCTCATCATGACTCAGCCCTCTGGCTAGGTCACTATGAGGTTCCCCCTTCTAGAGGGTGGGGGGGGGAGGAGGGAAAGGGGAACAAAATCTTTCCAGAACAAATAAGCCCAGGCAGTCAATTATCCTTTCCCTGGTCTCTGCCACATCCTAGTGACTGGTAGAGGAACCAAGGCTCATTCTCTACTCTGGATTCCAGCTCAGGGGCCCTTTAATCAGCAGCCAAGGTCTACACTCCCATTTCTTGCTGCTTTCCCCCTGAGCCTTCTCTTACCTTCCCCCTCTCTGGGTTTGCCAGCCTCCCAACTCCCTCCTCGCAGGGAGTAACTGTGGACTACCCTCTATAGCCCCAAACTCTATAGTCCCTTTCCCCAGGGAGTGCAGCCCCATTTTCTGCTCTCAGCTCTTGGGCTTTATACAGGCCCCTGCTGTTCCTTTCTAGATGAGCCTGCTTCCAATTAGTGGTCACTATCTCTGGGCACAGATTCCCAAAAGGAGGGACCACAGATGCCCGCTAACTAGCTGGACCTGCAAGTGGTTGGTATACATGGGACAGTGTACCTGGTCCTAGTCTGAGAGTACAAGAAATGGCCAGAATCCACCTTCAAACAGGTAAAAGAAAAAGGCAGAACACCCAAAGGGAGAGAGACCAGATAAGTGCAACTAGATCTTTAACAGTGGCAGTTGCTCTTCTATCCAGCTAGTGACGTAGCTTGATCCTTGTTATTGTGGAGGATTTGATGGGATTACAACAGAAGATCCTATGTCTCAGACTCTAATTCAATGGCTCTGATTTAATGGAGTCACATCTCTAAATAGCTACCCAGTGCTTTGAAAAACACATCTTGTTCTTTTAGTTACAAAATGGTTTCTGTAGAGTTATTTATCTTTTGTTTTCTCTTATTTGGGGGGAACAGAAAAGGAGGATGATTGGACCAATGAAGCTTGAGGTTCCTTTGGTAATGATACTATATTAATAGAGAAAAAATCCTATAAAAAGGTGGGACGGATGAAAAGAATAGAAAGGAAGAAAAAAAGCAGAGGGGAAGGTATATACTAAAGAAATACAATAAATAGTCATAAAGCCCAGAACATTCTCTACTGAAACGGAGAGAGTAACAGTTAGGATCTGAGCTAAGTAAGCAGCAAATGCAGTAACAAACCACCACTAGAAACAGAAGCAGAGATGAACCTAGAAAAGAAACTGGCTTTCAGGGGCAGAGTCCACATCAGATGTCATCACAACGAAAGGCCGAGCCTGTTAGGGCAGGTTAATGTTGCACTCCTGTCAGAGTGACAAATAACATTACATGTTAACAGAGTGGCAGGCACCACAGTACAGAGGCAAATTGTTCAGCTCTACCTACCATTTGAAACAGCCAGTAGATATGGCAAATGCCACTTTCCCTATTTGTTTTCCCTATCTTTGCAAACCTGGCCATTACCATTGATCCTGGACTGGCAGCCTTTGTCAGGCTGAGAGCTTTAGGGAGCTGCTGCAATGCAGTTCTAAAGGGGGGAGGGGGTGTATCTCAAGTGCAACTTGGGGTTTTTTTCAGTCTAATGAGTCTGAAATGGAGTTGGACAAAAGTTTCCAAGGTGTAGTGACCAAATATTTTGACAGTGCCCAGGGTCCAGACATGTGGACCTATAGTCAAACTACTGATTATGGGCTCACTCATGGCTTGGCTATAAACCCCAAGCAAGGGGGTGGGGTGTTGTTGCACTGCAATAGAAGCAGCCTGTACCACACCTAAATCTGGGGCAGGGCAATTCCCACAACCCGTCATCATAGCTGTGTGTGTTGGAGGGAAAGACCTAAGGCTCCACCCATGTCATGCCTTGACTTACACAATTGCATGGATGGGGAGGAACATCACACCTCCATTGAGGCTGCTCTTTTCCCTGTGGAACTACTCACTATACAAGTAACTGGGACAAGGGAGTAAGAGAGGTGGGGAGTTTACACATTTACACTGTCAAGTAATTTAGGTCACAGTCTGGCCTCCCATATTTAGCGTGGCTTATTTTCGTGCTTTTCTTTCTGAAGCCTCTCAACATGCAGGCAAGGGCAAATGTATAGCCTTCAGCTACTGTCCCGTTTGAGTGAGAGAAAGAAGCTTTTTTTTTGCACAGGACTTAGTGAAAGTACTGAAGAAGCTGCATGACCAAACTCAATCCCTTACTCAATCACATCTTCCCTTGACTTTCCTAGGAGATTGCATGGGTCAGGAATTCAGGCTTAGCCCTTCAGTATGTGAAGTGTGAAGAGCTGCCACTGTATTAGTCATAGAATCTAATGACTTTAAGCAGAATGAAGAATATAATGTGGTATAGATCGTTATAGGCTTACCAATTCCATTCATGCATCTTGCTTACCTTGGTACCTCTTCACACTTTGCATACTGAAAACCTGAGTCTGAATTCCTGACCCATCCAATCTCCCAGGAAAGTCAAGGAAAGATGTGATTGAGTACGGGATTCAGGACTGGGCCTCTTGTAAGTGCAGAGATCACGTCACCCAGCCGCTCCTGTGGTGAAAAGCAAAAAAGTCAAAGTTTTTAAATCATAATTTCAGGACTTCAGTAACTCAGTCAGAAGTTAGGCGTCTATTACAGGAGTTGGTGGGCAAGGTTCTGTGGCCTGCACTGTGCAGGAGGTCAGACTAGTGATCATGATGGTCCCTTCTGCCTTAAAGTCTGTGAGTCTGTTTCCTCTTTCACACACCCAGAGTCTGGTCCTGCTCCTCTTGAAGTCAATAACCAAACTCCTATTGACTTGGAGTTGGAACATGCCCCTCTGAAGCGAGATGAGGAGATTTGTAAGAAGAAGGGAGTTAAAACCACCTTAATTAACTTTTAGATGTTCCCGAGACACTGACTTCCTACTTTGGTCTAAGGAAGGGGCGGTGGAATGTAATTTCTCAGCATGCCAAATGGCAGAGTAGGAAAAGGACCATCATTTATTTCTGAGTACTGGCAGCACACTTGGCAGTGGATGTAGATGACAATCTCACTGATAACAAAGAGTTTACAGGCTGAATGTGACACAGACAATAGTGTTAAAATATATCTGCCTCTTGCAAATTGAACTGAAACACTTATCTATTAGAGAAATGTGCAACTAGAACCAAAACCCATTAACTATGGCATAATCGAGATTATACCCTCTGTACAAAGGTGAGGTGA
This sequence comes from Chrysemys picta bellii, assembly GCF_011386835.1. NCBI lineage: Eukaryota > Metazoa > Chordata > Testudines > Emydidae > Chrysemys > Chrysemys picta. The sequence goes on from NC_088791.1 coordinate 75,952,639, forward strand.
AAAGAAAGCTGTCACCTCCCTGGGGAACCCCCCACCCCACATTCAGTATTTATGCGGGTGCCCCAAATGCAAACTACCTCGCATGAGTGGACAAAGATCTAAAGCTCCAGTTCCCCTATTGTTAAAAGTGAAGCCAATTGGGTGACTACACTCATGATTCATCATTGAAAATGTCTGAAAGCAAAAAAATCAAGCTAAGTCAATTTATTGCCTAAAACCAAAACTGTAAAATACAAAAAGGAGACATACATAATCCCTTCTTTTGGAAAGCAATTTTTATGTTGCAGCATGTTCACCTCACACAGTACATGTGCATCAAAATACTCCCCCAAAACTGCCTATATTTATATCATAGCTAAAAACATTCTGTACATCACCCAAGACTAAAATTTGTCAATTAGTTTTTTACCTTATTTTTCTGGTACCATCCATTTTGGATACAAAATTCTAAACCAGTTGGACATAGAGGTACATGCCAACCTATGCTTGGACACACCACTTATATATGTTGTTTTTGACAGGCTTCCTATTTCTAATGCCAAAACTGACTTCAGCTTTGCAGAGTGTTGTGGGATACTTGAGATGGGTGAACAGAATTGGTGGAAGAGCATAATACATTCACTTAAAAAATCTTTCCAAGGCCCGTATCGTATTAATAATGTGTGTGTAACACCTATTAATGTTGGTGATTACTATGCCTAACATATATGTATTGGCTAACACCCCATATTACCACACCCACATTATCTGCAATGACATTTCACGGTGTCAATACAAAAATCAGTGGCATATTTAAATTTGGTTTGCGGGCATCATAGACCAAATAGAATGTAATTAATAAAGAATGTAAGGTATGCTGTACTGAATATACTATTCATGTTCATAATTTAATCAAATATAAAACATTGTGATTGGGCAAGAATATAAACATAATTTATTTTAGTAAAAGCCTCTATATTTGTCTTTGCTTGAAGTTGTCACAGAATTTCCAGCTTTCTTTAGAAATGAACACCAGGATACATGAAAGACTTGAGAACCTTGCCATAGAATTTATGCCACAGAGAACATGAGACCTTAGCTACTGGGAGTGTTAGAGAGCTTATTCCTTCACTCTCTCACTTCCCTGGTCCTTCTCGCATGAACAGAGAGCAACAATACCCAAAGTCCGAAGGTGCAAACACTTCGATGTTTATTGGGGTGAACTTCCAGCAAGCTTAAATCCAACTTCCTTTTTCCTTATTTTCGAATCCCAACTTACTTCCTGTTTCCCCTAATTTATATAGTAATATTTTTAGCTATACCTTAACCAATCATTCTACTAAAATTTACCTAACCAAATCCTAACATATTGTAACATGATTAGCTAACCCATTATATCCCACTACCTTAATTAGCTTACACCCAGCAAAATTAATTATACAGCAGACAGAAACAATTACAGAACCAGACAGAGATCATGCAAATAAACATGCAAAACAATACAGAAGTGAGGATTTCACAACTACATCTACACAGACATAAGCGTTTTCCAGCTGTGTCTATTGATAAGTGAGTTCTTACCAGACAGAAAACTATCAACCTAAGTTTCTTTTTACATCTTCTAGGCTCTTTCCTTTCTCTGGAGGTGATAGGAATATCAGGACAGCATTGTATTCCTAACAGCCCAATAGCACCTTATTTCCATGTGACTAGTTTGGAATGTGAGGATGTGACCATACATTTCCCAGTTTATGGCTGCCTCTGCTGCTTAGCCAAAGGCCTTAGCCTAAGAACCAGGCCTCAGACTGTTACAGTGAGAGAAGGCTCTTACACATACAGAAAGTGATTTTGATTCTTTCTTTTATACCTCTATAACTAGCTAAGTGATAAGAATACACCTACATTCTTAAAGTATAGGCCTTTACAGACAAGCCTGAATATCTATATCCTAACAGGGAGAAGTGAGGATCTCTGCCCTTCCTACATGTTACCGGTACAGTAAGTACATTTGTCCTTTGATAAGTGAATACTGTATGATTTGAAATGTCATGAACAGATGTAACTTCACTGTTCAGCTTATAGAAAGTGCCCCATGAATAATATTGATATGAAGGGAATTTGGACTGTTATGTGAATATAAATGTCAATTTAATAACTTTATTTGGCAGAATGACTCTATTTGTCAATCTGGTCTGTTGTGTATCCCAACTGGCAGCTCCAATATATGTCAGATGTAAATTTAAATCACTCAGTGTTATCTGAAATGCAAAGTGAGTGTGTATAATAATCTAAGCTCTATTATTTTGGCAACAGATGTCACTTTGTACAGTAGAAGTTAGAAAACCCTGCACTCATTGCAATTGTTTGTGTTGACTAGATGCATTGTGGAAAGTCATTTTATGAAAGAATCCTGTGCTCTTTTGGAAAATCTTTGAATATCTGTTTATCTAGGAGTATTTGGAGATTTTCCAGGAATCAGTAAGGGTAAGTTTGAACATTTCAGTTTTTTTCTTTAATTCTTTCTACTCTTCATTCCTGTTAACTCTTTAGTTGGATAAAAAATGTTCAGGGATACCTCAGAAATATTTCTACAATAATTTGGTGGGGGGAGTGAATTCAATTACCCTTAGTAGGCCATTAATCCTTTAACATTTCATACTCAGAAATACAGGTTTAAATATTGTGGTTTCTTAGGTTTGATTTCCCTTATAATTTAGATAGTCACAAAAATAATCAAAAGATGTTTTGCTTATGGATTTCCAAGATACTAAACCAAATTCTGCCCTCAGTCAACATCCTTGCAACCCCACTGCCTGCAGTAAAGAGGGCAGTTTCAGCACAGAGATCAATGACCAAGTTCAAGAGCAAGTTCTTTTTCCTATAGATGGGAAGCTTGCACTGCCACTGTATGTGCTGTAAATATTATATGGATAAAGAGAAGGTTTCAGTTGCCTTACACCAGCACAACAATTCAGATTTCAGACACTTGTTTTGTAATTAAAAACAAAACAAAACAATTGTCACATATAAATATGGGCAAACTTCTACTTTCAGTAGCACAGTACAAATCCATTGACCTCCATAGGGATGAAGAGGTAGTTCATACTCTATACCATATTCATTTGTTGGTTTCCATGCTGAGACTACCTGTAAGGGGTATAATGTCTGGGTACATGTGTTCACTGGGAAAGGGACTTGGGCCACCGTCTTCATATGGACTACCAAACAGGAAACAGATGAGAGTGAGTTTTCCTTACTACTGACCTTGATTAGATTTGATCTAATAACGTGCGTCTCACTCTGAATCCATTGATCCTATTGTTCTTCCAACACTCCTATTAATAATTTCAGTAGTAATATGCCTATTGAATAACATGAAATGAATGAAGTACATTCTTCATAACCAGTCAGTGTTGATAGTTATTCTGGAATTTACAGGAAATAACCCCAATTTGGTACTATTTTTTCTTTTTTGGAAAAATCCTATAGAGACTAATAGGGATGGGAAAAAAGTAGATTACAAAAAATGTATCAGGGCTTTCTAGCAATGATTCTAAAAACCTGTAGGACCTGTTTTTCTGAAGTGTTAATTGGAATAGTGATAGCTCAGTTTCTGAAATCCAAGTCACATAGAATTTAATAAAGAATATTATGTCTCTAGGTTTTTTTGAGCCATTCTGTGGAAGGGAATACAGTTTTCTATTACATAGGACAATTAAAAAGGGACCTTTATATAACAGGTCCTACCCCTTTCCACAATTGCAGCTGCTGTTATGGTTGATAGAAGCGGTTCTCAAACTTCATTGCGACCTCCTTCTGACAACAAAAATTATGACACGACTCCAGGAGAGGGGACCGAAGTCTGAGCTCACCTGAGCCCTGCTGCCCCAGGCAGCGGGGAACCAAAGTCAAAGCCTAAGTCCCAGTGCCCTGCGTGGGGGTGGGGCCAAAGCCGAAGCCCAAGGGCTTCAGCTCCAGGTGTGTGTGGGGGGGAGGGGCTGTGACCTGAGTATCTCTGCACAGGGCTGAAGCCCTTGGGCTTCGGCTTTGGCCCTGGGTTGTGGGGCTCGGGCTTTGGCTTCAGCCGTGGGCCCCCGCAAGTCTAACACTAACCTTGGCAACCCCATTAAAACAGGGTCGTGACCCACTTTGGGGTCCCGACCCACAGTTTGAGAACCGCTGGTCTATAAGATAGAATAGTGGTTTCAGCCCCTCCATGCCAGTCACATTGGCTACTAAGGCCACAGAATCCACTTAAATGCAGAGCTGTGACCTGGCCAGCTCAAAAAGTGACCACCATACAAGTCTATGTGTAATTAGCATGGGAAGAATCTTCTTATAGCATGAATAAAATGTGCAATAAATTCTAGGTGACTGCTCATTGGGCAGGATCCCTCCCTTGAGGCATCCTATGTAGGGTTTAAGTGGTGTGGAAAACCTTGTGCTAGATCTCTTCACCTTGAGATTAAGGGTGGAAAAGCCCCCCATTAGTACAAATACAAACCCCAGATAATCAGGTTAACTCAAATACAGAGATCCTACAGCCTAGAAACAGGTGAATAGTGTTATCTGCTAGATTCAATTAAGGTCCTTAAGAGGAGGCAATCAAGAGGAAAGAAGATTAATTGTTCTACCTCCAGATTATCTCCCATCAATTGTTGACGGAATCACAAGGGGTGTTCCAAAGCTGTGGTTTAATTAAAGATAATCTAGAATTACCATGGTTTAATTATTTGCAAAGATTCATTATCTCTTCTGTCTCTGCTAGAAAGATACCAACTGTGACTTAGTGTTTCGCAGTGAAATCAAAAGAACGTTAAAAAAGAGGTTAAAACTATATTAAACTACAAATAGCAATGTACATAAAAAAAATTGCCCTTCTCTAAATGTAACTAGCTACTCACAAAACTAAATTGGCCTCTTCTTGGTGAGAGAAAAGGACAAATAATTAAATTTGGTAATTCTGGATTATCTTTAATGTAATCCAGAGCCTTGGAATGCTCATCTGTGATCTTGTCACAATTAAGCGTCAATAATCTTGACGCTAGACAAAGAATCTTACCTCATGAATGTCACATCATTTATTTTCAATTGGAGACAGTTTTAGCAATAATCCTCTTTTTTCATTTGGAAGATAGTATGAGGTTTTTCAAAGCAAAATATGAATAACTTGTTATTTCAATTTTGGTAGGATGTATGCTTTTTTCCCTTCATTCCTGGCTTTTAGCTTCCCCTTTGAAAGTCCCAGAGGTATTTTAAACATTTTCCTTCTTGTTTCCATCCTGCTGTCGCTCAACATTAGAACGTATTTTTCAGATGAAGCTTAAAACCCAGTAATCAGCCCACAGTAAAAGAAAGATCTTCAGCTGGTATAAAAGGGCTCCATTGACTCGAATGGGGCTATGAGAATTACACTAGTCTGCAGTAAACATCCTATTAAATCTAAATTAAATATGTAGTTAATTGTATGTAAGATATGATTTATAATACTACTTTCCCTAGGAATCTTTTTGACAATTACATTATTATTACTTGGCAAAACATTAATAATTTGCTGCTAGAAATCTGCTTATCTGTGGCAAACTGATGTTTAAATGGAATAAGCAGGGTAAACACCTGAGAATTCTTTATTAATATGTATTGAGTTTATCACATTTCATTGTTACCATTTTGTTATTCAAGCAAAATAATGAAATATAATGCATAAACAATATGATCTTTTTCCTTCAAACCCTTTAGGTTCTTTCTGGATTCTCCATGGATGGAATAGGCTACTTTCTGTTCAGTATGGCTAACAATTTTACCAATGGCAGCCTGATTTTTCAGAAGGCCAAGGACAGCAATCTATGCAGGATTTCTGTGCCTCTGATTTGCCTATGTGCTTACAGAAATTATATTGCAAAGACAGGGGGAGGGCTAGCTCACTGGTTTGAGCATTGCCCTGCTAAACCCAGGGTTATGAGCTCAATCCTTGAGGGGGCCATTTAGGGATCTGGGTCAAAAATCTGTCTGGGGATTGGTTCTGCTTTGAGCAGGGGGTTGGACCAGATGACCTCCTGAGGTCCCTTCCAAACCTAATATTCTATATGCACATTCTAGAATAGAATGTACAATTGCAATCAGTCTGCATCAAAGTAGGCACACATTTGCATGCATAAAAATAATAATAAAGAACACTTAACTTTCTGAAAATCAGGCCCATGGTATCCAGGATTAAAAAGGTTAGTGTGAGAAGCAAATTAGTATTTGTAAAGTATAGAAATAACAGCCAAATTGTTTCTTCTTCACTTACTGTACTCAGTGTGTGTTGGCAGAAATCTCAAATGCTGTCAGGAAAAACAAACCGTGCCCTACAGACAGAAGAAAAGGGTGAAGAAAAGCACAAAAGGAAACCAGGAATTCATCTGTTTTTAACAAAAGAATGATATATTTGCCAACGGAGTGGTGGAAACTACTCTTCCTTGATGAATCATGCGTTCTCAGTGTGGTCTTTCCCCCTGCTGTTCGCTTCTGTTTGCTTGTAGTACAAAGGGTGATTTAATTTGTAGTAAACTAAAAAAAAAGAGACATATAATATACATTTGCAGTTTTTGATTCTAATTTTTTAATTCTAATTTTTTTAAGTGCATTTATATTATGAAATGAAAAGGCATACTGCTTATTCAAGACATATTTCTTATTTGGGTGCCATTTTTGTATCTTGATATGACATTTTTGTATATGTGTGAAATGTTTCCTTTGGTTTTAATCTTCGAGTCACTATTACTGTAGTTTCATTTTGAATTTTGGGTTGAAATAAGTTAAAAATCAAAAAGGCAGAATTTCATCTGCTTTGGGGCCAAACCATGCAAAGAGGCAAGTTCCAGGCTTGCTTGCATGACCATCTTAATAAACCTTTCTTGGGTTCATTCTAAACTCAGAAACTGAAATATGCAAGTTTTGCATGGTTTCGGGGGTTGCGAAGACTTTGTTCTGATCTTAATTTGGAAATACCGGAGATTTCAATATTTGTCTGTGTGTGATCTTCAACATAGGCTGTGGAGCAGAGGGGAGGGGGGAATTCAGATTTGGAGGGTGTGTGTGTAGGGACTCATGGGCCGGAGGGATCAGGCTGCCGCTGAATGGTGTGCGCCTAAGAGGGGAAGAGGAGGGTCAAGAGGGGAGGAGAGAGGGCAGAGAAGGGATTCTATGGGCCCCTCACTTTAAATGGTACACCCCAACCCCCCATTAAATGATTATGAAGGATGGGATTTTCAACAAAGCATTAAGGTATGTATACGCTGCAGATGGGAGGCAGACTTGTGCTAGCTCAGTTCACGCTAGCACACTAAGAATAGCAGTGTGGCTCTTGTGACACTGGCAGAGGCTTGGGCTAGCCACCCAAGCTCAGATTCAGGGGGCTGGGTGGACTTGAGACCCTGAACTGCCGCCCAACATCAACACTGCTATTTTTAAGATGCTAGTTCAGCTGGAGCTAGTGCAAGTCTGTCTAGCTGGCTTGAGAGACTCGCTCCCAGATGCAGGGTAGACATACCCTAAGTGATTTAGGTGCACAAGTCCAATTGAAAGTCAATGGGCTTTTCAGTCATTTAGGCCAAGATCCTCAAACATATTTAGGTGCCTAACTATCTTTGAGGATCTGGCCCTTAGACATTTCTGAAAATCCCATCCACTGTAAATATTGCAGATTGTTCCCATCATAGTGTGTAGATGCTGCTATTTTGTGTCCATTGCCTTTTTAATAGACTCACTGAGTAGTAAGATGGAAGACAGGGTGTGGCTGTAACATGGGTTAGCTAGTGATATATGACAACGCAGAAAAATGTAGATTGTTTATTGTATTTTAAAGGAGCTTCTTAGATTTATGGCCAGTTCTTTGGCCAGTCAGCATAGTCCCAGGGTCAAGGATTAAATCTGTGTTACACAGTGCAGTTTCCTTCTGAGTGTATACCATCTCTGTCCATGATCTCAGTGCCTGGCTGCTGCTGAGTATGCAAAAGAGAAATGAAAGAAGACAGAAAAAAGAAGAGAAACATTTGTTACTGTAAAAATCTGAAATTAATTTGTCTGGGTTATTCTTACACTTAATTGTGTGCATTTAAATTTTGCGCCTATTACCTGATATGTTAGCACTCCACTCGCGTCTCACTTAATGCAGGACAAAGTCATTTCCTACTTTTACCTCCCCTTCCAATGTCAATCTTATCTGAACTCTCCTGGCCCAGTGTGGGAAGTCGCTCCAGCTGCATTTATTACTGCACTAAGCCAGCCTTTCTGACTCTGTTTTCATATTGCAACTTAATGGCACAATCTTGAGCACCCTCAAATCCCCAAGATGGAGACTCATTTGGATTTTCAGTTCACAGACAAATTATGTCATACTTTTTCCTTTGGCATCTGTATGGCTATCATTGGGGTCCTGTCCTCAGAAAGATGATGAGTCTGTTAAGGGAAGATAACGTGTTGCTCTCTTTCATGCGTTCTGCAACTCCTACTTGATCCTGTCTGATTCTGGCAAAAATCCTTTTTCTGTGATTGCTATACACAAAAAAATAATGAACTGCTGATTCCTTTGAACAGGGACACCCTTAAAACACTCCCCAACCCTTCAAGCCTGGCTACTCTGCTGCATTTTTATGTTTATTTTTAACACGGGAAAGGTACCAGCAGAAATGTCATCCATACTAAAATGCATTATTATTATTATTATTTACTTCTATTACCTTTGTGCCTAGGAGTCTTAGTCATGGACCAGGACTCCATTGTGCTAGGTGCTGTACAAACACAGAAGAAAAAGATGGCCCCTGCCCTGAGGAATTTACAATCTAAGTATGAGAGAAGAAGCAACAAATGGATACAGATAGGGACAGACAAGGAAACAATGAGATTATCTTGGTCAGCATAGTAGGCAGTGGTTTCAGCACACCAATGGTCAAACTGTTGTCAAGTTATCTGTAGTCAACATGGCAAAGAAGAGTTCTGAGGAGGAGTTTGGAGGTGGATAAAGAGATGGCTTTCCAGATGCTTATGGGGAGTTCCTCCCAAGCATGTGTGGCAGGATGGAAGAAAACACAAATTCGTTTGTTTGAACTTTTAACAAGTGGGCAATGGAAGCCGTCATCTTGGGCCAAATGGAGGTGAGCATCAATAGCAAATGATTCATTCAGAATGAGAGATGATAGCTACAGTGGGGATTGACCATGAAGGGACTTGAAAGTGAATTTGAAATTTGAAACTTTAAATGTGGATGTTGATCTGACGGTAAACATTTTGATCTTTACAGCTCTGTATAGTGTAGGTGGCTGGGTACCTTAGAAACAGTATCTCTGTTAGTGAGATTCTGTGGAAGTTGAGATTAGCGTTGCTATCCAAGTCAATAAATTCCCCTTGCTTGCACAAGAGATGAATGAAGAAGAACATTTTCAATGATGGGCTTCCTACTGAAACCACTAAGTCTTTGCCTAGGTGAGGACTAAATAAAACTGAATACAGTCCTGGGAACTTGGCCTGTGAAATGCTATTGGTGGAATTGAAGGGAAGAAGGTGTTTTTTATGGAGTTTGCTGGAAAGAAGATTTCCCCCCTTCCTTTTCTTCTTTCACTCTCCCAGTTCAGCTGATTTTTCATCCCCTGTGTGTTGGAGAGCTTTCATTTCTCACCACAGCTCTAATATAGTAGCCTAATTATTTCTTTCCTGTTTTCCTCTTGAGCTTCAATTTCGTATGCACACAATAGACGTTGGCAATTTATATGAGGATCTATTTTCTGTATATGCCTTTTGTCTTGTACTGTATAAAATACATCATAAACAATACCGGCAAAAGAAAAAAATCTCCTAAATACCCGAGCATATTTTTAATTTTTTTCTTTAATGTATTTCTATGTACTTCCCACAGTAATCTTGATCATTTTCATTTTTTATGAAGAATAATTACAGTAGAATTAGAGTGAACAGCTATAATGTGTTATAAATTAGAAATGCAGAAATTGAAAGAAAAGCTCACTTAAAGGTCAAATATATTACTTTTAATATCATATTCTGACTTTTCGGAGAGTAAATGTGCATTTTAATGGAAGTACATTGTTTGAGACAATTAAGCAAAGAGCTGAAATAAGAATAATGGAAATATATCATTTCCAGAGGACTTTTTTTGTACAAAATATATGTGTTTAATTACATTTTTATTGAAAATTTTATGTGGTCACCCTTAGGAAGGTACCTTCAATTTATTACATTTATAGGAAGACAATACTGTACACAAGCTAAGGCACTGGACCAGGAATCAGAAGACTTGAGTTCTATTTCTGCCTTGGCGACTGACCTGATGTATCACCTGGGGAAAGTCACATCATTTCTCTTCCTGTGACTGGAGAAAATGAGACTCTCTTTTGTAAAATTCTCTGCAATCTAAAGATGAAGGCCAGAGTCTGTTGTGTGACATGGCTCCTCTATGCAGGTTGAACAAAGGGGCTGTAAAGGTGTCATGTTAGGTTAGCTGCAGATTTTTCAGAGTTTGAACGTATCCCTGGGTCTGTCATAGAGCTGCCGTATGTGGGTCCTGTGCCACTTTGTTTCATGGACCTAAGGTCAGAATGTGTTAGGGGGAGGGCCACAATCGGCTATCATACAACCCCCCTGTGGGACCAAATCAGTGAAGAGCTAGTTTAGAATTAGAGACCCCCACACAGTTCCTTTACACCCCTCTAGTTCCATCCCATAGCTGTGCTTGTAATCTAGGCCAAAAGACATTTAGTAAAAGCCAGTTTTTATTACTGTGACATTCTGTTCAGGACACTCAGAACTGCGAACCACTTTTTTACCCCTCTGCCTCAGCATGTGAGACCTTTGCTGGTGATTAGACTGTCATTTCCCTGCTGTACCAGTCTGCCTTCCTCACCAGCAAATTCCTCGAGACTCTGCCGGTCTTAACCTTGCCTTGCAGGGATCATTGAGCCAAGTTCCTGAGTTCCCCTGGAGAACTCTTTCTGTAGTTCCTCACCCTGGACACTCTCAGAAGTTATTAAGTTTGCTGCTCCAGCAAAACAGTGTACACACCAACCTGGTAGGTTAGCTGAGTGCTCACACTTCACATTAGTGCACACCACTAAGATGGTTCTGGAATAAAACAAGAATACATTTATTAACAAAAACAGATGAAAGTGATATCAAGCAAGAGGAAAAGGGAAGTATGGTTACAATCAAAACAAAACAAAACAAAACGCTCTTTCTAGTGACTAAAACTTAATTCTAGCAAGATATAGCTTTGCCTAAAACAGTTTCTCACATACTGCAAGTTATCAGCACCTCCTGCCCTTCAGGACAAAAGAATCCAACTTTTCACAGGCTCAAAAGGGTGTGATTCCCTATGCCCCTAAGAGATGGATAATTAAAATGTCTTTTTGCTCCCATTATTTATCCAAAGTCCATTGTCTCTGCTTCAAGAGCCACAAAGGATTTTTGGGGTGCAAAGTCTATCCATCAATGTGCTCCCTAAGCTGCTGCTTGTTAGCTTGATGGCTTTATTTATCTTATATGTAAATGTACTTTCCTTGTCCTTTGCTTGTAATCAAGCTAGTTAGAAAGATAATACACATTTCCTTTGTCTAGGGTAGACTGGGCACTGCCTCCAAAACATATTTTAAGAACATATTTCCAGCACCTCTACATAATTCTTTGTACACGACTCGTGCATATATCATGAGCAGTGAGCACCCCCCAGCACACTAGAAAGTTGGCGCCTGTAGCTCCAGCCCTGGAGTCGGTGCCTATACAAGGAGCCGCAAATTAACTTCTAAAGAGCCGCATGTGGCTCCGGAGCCACCGGTTGGCCACCCCTGAACTATAGTGTCACTAGTGCAAACCAACTTTACTTCAAAGAGAAAGTATTTTAACTTCATTCAGATCTTTTTTTGCTTGGACAAGGAAAAGTACTGGATGAGAAATAGTTAAACTATATTTTATAAAGATACATTTGGGCAAGGGATCTGTCAGTTACTACTGACTGACTGACCTTTCCTCCTCAATACTATAGGAACATCTTACTGCTTAAATCAATAGTTCTACGGTGGAAATAAATGATTTATTTCCACCATGGGCCATTTATTTGCCCAATGTAGAAAATAACATTTATTCGTAGTTTGAAAGTCCCATTGGGGGTTCTAAAGATATATTCTAGCACATTATATTCACTACACTTTCCTCTACCTGCAACCAGTGAAAAGAAAGATGGCTTAATATACAGAAATGTGTATGAGACATAAAGAAAATAAAAGATCAAAGGGAACATAAAAATGACAAAATCAAAATGACATGGGTATACTCGTGTAGAATAAAGAAACAACAGGGGGATGGGAAGACAAATGTTCCTGCCCATGTAGGCAAATCATAAAACAGAAATTAAAATCTTATGCTCAACAACCTAGTTTTAACAACAGGTTTAAAGAAGGACCTCACCTACCCCAAAACATGACTATTCTTCACACTTTTCATACTAGTGAGAGAGGGCAATGAAAGTAATTTTTCCTATAAGCCAAAAGAAACCTAGAGAAGGAGCAGCAGAAAATAAAGATTAAAAATAATTAGTGGTGAAGTTTGCAATAGCAGCAGATAATCAGTAGTCAATTATTTTCAAAAGAAATAGTTTGCAAAGCAGGTAGATCAAATGTGTTTAGAGATGATTATACAGCTTACCACAATTAGGTAAATCTGAAGGAGCTAAAGACCCGAAGTGTACAAGACTTCTGCCAGTCCTATGCCTTCAGGAGAAAGAATCAGAAATGGGCTGTATAGTGCTCCAAGGCTGACAATGGCAACCAGTTCAACTGCACCTATCATCTTTCCTGCCTGCAGTCCACAAACTTGTCATCAAAGTGCTGAATGAGTCCCTGCAAGTCTAGATTTCCACCCAACATAGACAGAAGGCAAGTGTTTGATTGGAATTCTTCAGTCAATCTTCTTTACTATGATAAAGGAGCTACTCTAAAGACAAACCACTGAAACACATCATTGTCTGTGTGTGTCCCAGGTAGATACACCCCATTGCAGGGTGTTGAGCCCAGAGACAAAAGTTTGGGTTTTCGGCTCAAGCGGCAAGGGTTCTCCAGACTGTTCCTTGTTCCCAAGGAAAGGGGGCCCAGGCCAGTGTAGCTGCCTTTGTCTTCAAAGATGGGTGGCCTAATGGAGAGCATCTGTGCAGCTGTCCTTCTGTTCAGGGCAGCATGGCCAAGTGGCCAGGATTGATGCATCTCCCCTTTAGCAGGAAGGCATGCTCCTTTGGGTGTTGGCTGTACCCTGTCGTGGGGCCTTCAGCACAACTGGCTTCTGCCGCCTGAGGCTCCAAGGGCGTCCTCTCAAGAGCCTGTAGCACACACCTGCTCTCCTCCCCTGTCAGCCCAGACTGAGCTGAACTGCTCCCTTTTATATTCTGTCTCCAGTCGGAGCACGCCCAGCAACGGCAAAGGGGTGTGGCCTCTTCAGCCCACAAAGTGCAGCTAACCCTAGCTGGGCCAGTGCAGGGTAGATACACCCCATCACAGGGAAATTTACCAATTAAAAGTGAGGTTTTGATTAAGTGGAAAGCAAGTTAGTACTAAGGAGTCTGTAGCGATAAGGCAGTGATTATAAAAAACAAACTACTTCTATGACCTGATATGCTTATCCAAGGTGAAAATCCAAGGCTTTCTGAATTGAGCCAAAATCTTTCATTTACTTAATAAATGTTTTGTCTGCTGGTCCATTTATCACACTGTGACAGGCTATTGTGTGGAATACCAATCAAAAGCCTACCTGCTGCAATGTACATAAAAGCTATTGTTTCATATATATTAGATATATGATTAGTACTAACAGTATTAATAATTACGATAACCAGAAATAGTGAGGAGCAACTTTCTTCACAATGGTAGCTTCCAGGACCACAGGTAAATGAGTCAAAGAAATACTTCTCTTGCACATCAGATTTTTCTTAGTGAAAAAGACCAATCTTTATCTAGATGGGCTTTGGCTTACATCACATTCAAATGAGTACAAACTAATAATAGCATAACATAATGTTTGCGCTCCAATATAGATGTTCTCAAGTCTCCTGTTAGCTCCCCTAGTTGTGCCCAGCCTCACACAAGGTGGACAGCACAAGTGTTTAGATTTCACTCTTGCTTTCCAGGCTAGTTTTGGTCAACTGAATTTAATTCCTTCTCCAACAGTGAGCACAAGACACATATGTTATCTGATGAAAGATAAGAGCCTATAAGGAGCCTATATGTTTTGGGTACTAACTACCTTGGAGACTGCCTGTCTCCTAGCAGCATTCTGGCCCAATAGTTGAGATCAGCTGAGGTGCTCCAAGTAACAGCCCAAAGGGTTAGATAGCCTGAATCTAGTCCCTTTCTATTTTATTTCAGATTATTTTCCATCACAGTTCACATTCCAGAAGGAGATGCAGTGGGTGGGGAAAAAAGGGGCTTGCACCCTACAACTGGGTAGGTAACAAGCCATATAATGGATTTAGCAATTTACTTCTCAAGCTGAAACAAAGTGACTTCTCACAAGCTGAAAACACCTGGCAAGCAACTGAGAGCTGGACCATCAGCTGGCCACCAGTGTTGCCTCCCAAAGGTAACAAATAAACAGTTGTCAGCGATAAGCCATTAACTCCTTCATTTAAGTCTCTTAGTGGAGACTTGTAATGCCAGAACAAGAAATGTAACAGCACATTAATTCAAACTACCTGGAGTCATGGTCACAGCTGGTGATGATGGAATTTCAAAAGGTTCCTAGATCCTTAACATTCCATTTGTACTGCAAGAAAAGAGTACCTTTTGTACAGGAACCTAATGATATGCAATGGGATTCACTGCACAGAAAAACTCTTGAAGGATAAGGTAGAACTTTAAGGTTTCAGGACTGTAAAAACTTGCAAGTGGATGGCAGATTCAATGAAGTGATGGGTAGGGCAACTTAAAAAAAGAGAAACTTCAGAGACCTGGAGAAATCAGAGAGAACAGATGCACAGGAAACGAGATAAAATAATAAAGTGAAGAGGGAGAGAGACTGAAACAAACAAATGTAGCTGGGCAGAAGGAAAAAGAAACACCAAGATGATGATGAGAATTTCCATGGAGATATTGAAGGCTAAAAATCACACATACATTAGAAATTATTTAATCTGTCTTTTCATGAGAAATGAAGAACTGTATGTCCTTGTAGACTCATGGATTCTAAGGTCAGAAGGGACCATCATGATCATCTAGTCTGACCTCCTGAACATTGCAGGCCACAGAACCTCACCCACCCACTCCTATAATAGATCCATAACCTCTGGCTGAATTACTGAAGTCCTCAAATCATAGAATCCTAGGACTGGAAGGGACCTCAAGAGGTCACCCATCTAGTCCAGTCCCCTGCACTCATGGCAGGACAAAGTATTATCTAGACCATTCCTGACAGGTATTTATCTAACCTGCTCTTAAAAACCTCCAATGATGAAGATTCTAAAAGCAATTTATTCCAGTGCTTAACCACCCTGACAGGTAGGAAGCTTTTCCCAGTGTTCAACCTAAACCTCCCTTGCTGCAATTTAAGCCCATTGCTTCTTGTCCTATCCTCAGAGGTTAAGAAAAACAATTTTCTCCCTCCTCCTTGTAACAACCTTTTATGTTCTTGAAAACTGTTATCATGTTCCCCCTCAGTCTTCTCTTTTCCAGATTAAACAAACCCAATTTTTTCAATCTTCCCTCATAGGTCATGTTTTATAGACCTTTAATCATGTTTGTTCTCTGGACTCTCTCCAATTTGTCCACATCCTTCCTGAAATGTGGTGCCCAGAACTGGACACAATACTCCAATTGAGGCCTAATCAGTGCAGAGTAGAGTGGAAGAATTACTTCTAATGTCTTGCTCACAACACTCCTGCTAATACATCCCAGAATGATATTCGCTTTTTTTGCAACAGCGTTACACTGTTGCCTCATATTTAACTTGTGGTCCACTATGACCACCAGATCCCTTTCCGCAGTACTCCTTCCTAGGCAGTCATTTTCCATTTTGTATGTGTGCAACTGATTTTTTCTTCCTAAATGGAGTACTTTGCATTTGTCCTTATTGAATTTCATCCTATTTACTCCAGATCATTTCTCCAGTTTGTCTAGATCATTTTGAATTTTAATCCTATCCTCCAAAGCACTTGCAACCCCTCCCAGCTTGGTATCATCCGCAAACTTTATAAGTGTATTCTCTATGCCATTATCTAAATCACTAATGAAGATATTGAACAGAACCAGACCCAGAACTGATCCCTGCAGGAACCCACTTGTTATGCCCTTCCAGCATGACTGTGAACCACTGATAACTACTCTCTGGGAATGATTTTCCAACCAGTTTTGCGCCTACCTTATAGTAGCTCCATCTAGGTTGCATTTCGCTAGTTTGTTTATGAGAAGGTCATGTGAGACAGTATCAAAAGCTTTACTAAAGTCAAGATATACCAAGTCTACTGCTTCCCCTCTATTCACAAGGCTTGTTATCCGATCAACGAAAGCTATCAGATTGGTTTGATATGATTTGTTTTTGACAAATCCATGCTGTCACATCACCTTATTATCTTCTCGATGTTTGCAAATTGATTGCTTAGTTATTTTATCCATTATCTTTCCGGGTACAGAAGTTAAGCTGATTGTCTTTAATTCATGGGGTTGTCCTTATTTCCATTTTTATGGATGGGCACTATATTTGCCCTTTTCCAGTCTTCTGGAATCTCTCCCATCTTCCATGACTTTTCAAAGATAATCGCTAATGGCTCAGATATCTCCTCAGTCAGCTCCTTGAGTATTCTAGGATGTATTTCATCAGGCCCTGGTGACTTGAAGACATCCAATTTGTCTAAGTAATTTTTAACTTGTTCTTTCCCTATTTTAGCCTCTTCTGATCCTACTTCATTTTCACTGGTATTCACTATGTTAGACGTCCAATCAGCACCAACTGTGTTGGTGAAAACTGAAACAAAGAAGTCATTAAGCACCTCTGTCATTTCCACATTTTTTGTTATTATTTCCCCCGCACCTTCTCATTGAGAAATGGGCCTATCCTGTCCTTGGTCTTCCTCTTGCTTCTAATGTATTTGTAGAAAGTTTTCTTGTTACCCTTTATGTCTCTAGTGATTTTGATCTCGTTTTGTGCCTTGGCCTTTCTAATTTTGTCCCTATATGCTTGTGTTAGTTGTTTATATTCATCCTTTGTAATTTGACCTAATTTCCCCTTTTTGTAGGACTCTCTCTTTTGATTTTTAGATAATTGAAGATCTCTTGGTTAAGTCAGGATGGTCTCTTATCATACTTCCTATCTTTCATACCCAGTGAGATAGTTTGCTCTTGTGCCCATAATAATGTCTCTTTGAAAAACAGCCAACTGTCTTCGATTGTTTTTCCCCTTAGACTTGCTTCCCATGGGATTTTTACCTACCAACTCCCTGAGTTTGCTAAAGTCTGCCTTCTTGATATCCATTGTCTTTATTTTGCTGTTCTCCCTTCTATCATTCCTTAGAATCATGAACTCTATCATTTCATGATTACTTTCACCCAAGCTGCCTTCCACTTTCAAATTCTCAACCCAGTTCCTCCCTATTTGTCAAAATCAAATCTAGAAGTGCCTCTCCCCTAGTAGCTTTCTCCACCTTCTGCAATAAAAAATGATCTCCAATACATTCCAAGAATTTATTGGATAATCTGTGCCCTGCTGTGTTATTTTCCCAACAGATGTCTGAGTAGTTGAAGTCCCCCATCACC
The DNA here is from genome assembly GCF_011386835.1 of Chrysemys picta bellii. Taxonomy (NCBI): domain Eukaryota; kingdom Metazoa; phylum Chordata; order Testudines; family Emydidae; genus Chrysemys; species Chrysemys picta. The sequence continues at coordinate 75,970,395 of NC_088791.1, forward strand.
ACCAACTCCTGTGCTTTGGATGATTTTGTTAGTTGTTTAAAAAAAGCCTCACACACCTCTTCTTCCTGGCTAGGTGGGCTGTAGTAGACCCCTACCATGACATCATCCTTGTTTTTTATCCCTTTTATCCTTACCCAGAGACTTTCAACAAGTCTGTCTCCTATTTCCATCTCAACCTCAGTCCAAATATATACATTTTTAATATATAAGGCAACACCTCCTTCCTTTTTTATCTGCCAGTCCTTCCTGAGCAAGCTGTACCCTTCTATACCAATATTCCAGTCATATATATTATCCCACAAAGTCTCTCTGATGCCAACTATGTCATAGGTGTGTTTATTTACTAGCATTTCGAGCTCTTCCTGCTTATTCCCCATACTTCTCGCACTAGTATACAGACATATAAGATACTGATTTGATCCCTCCCCGCCAGTTCTGTCTTGTCTCTCCTTTATCCCTGCTATAACAACCCATGCTCCCCCCAAATTCCGAACCTTCTCCCATGTCACCGTGTTCTTGCCTTACCTGTAGGCTTTGATCACCTGCCCCCTTCGAAACCCAGTTTAAAGTCCTCACTAGGTTAACAGTCTGTATCCAAATATGCTCTTCCCCTTCCTCGATAGGTGGACCCCATCTCTACTTAGCAGTCCTTCTTCCTGGAACAGCATCCCATGGTCAAGGAAGCTGAAGCCCTACTGGCGACACCATCTTTGCAGCCAGCCATTCACCTCCAATAATGGTTTAAAGACTTCAAGTTACAGAGAATTCACCATTTACACTAGTTTAAACCTGCAAAGGGACCCATGCACCATGCTGCAGGGGAAAGCAAAAAGCCCCCAAGGTCTCAACCAATCTGACCGGCGGTAAAATTCCATCCCGACCCCAAATATGGTGATCTGTTAGGCCCTGGGCATGTTGGCAAGACCCACCAGGCAGATCCCTGTGAAAGAATTCTCTGTAGTAATTCAGAGCCCTCCCCATCTAGTCCCATTGCCAGCCATTGGGGATTTTTAATATGGCAGTCACCGTTGGACCACATGCCATTGTAGGCAGTCCCATCATACCATCCCCTGCACAAACCTATGAATTTCAGTCTTGAAACCATTTAGGTTTTTTGCCCCCACTTCTCCCCTTGGAAGGCTGTTCCAGAAATTCACTCCTTTAATGGTTAGAAACCTTCACCTAATTTTGATCCTAAACTTGTTGATAGCCAGTTTATATCCATTTGTTCTTGTGTCCATATTGGCACTTAACTTAAATAACTTCTCTCCCTCCCTGGTATTTATCCCTCTGATGTATTTATAGAGAGCAATCATATTTTTCCTCAGCCTTCTTTTGGTTGGGCTAAACAAGCCAAACTCTTTGAGTCTCCTCTCATAAGGTAGGAATATACCCAACCAGGCATGGTTATTGGTTTCCCTATCCCTTATATAATTGATTCTGCCATCTACTCACAAATTCTTAGCTGTAAAGCTTTAAAATTCCATCTATCCTTTGGTGGATTTCCTGCCCTGGAGAATTCCATTTAATAACACTGAGTTTGTGTTTGGGGGAAAAAAAAAAAAAGGGCACAGGACACTTTAACTCACCACAATGGAATTTTAACTCAGCATTTTGGCAACATTAAAAAACATGAGGTTTGCACTTTCATAACATTAAAAAACATGAGGTTTGCATTTTGCTAACATTAAAAAACATGGTGAGGTTTGCACTGACAGTGTCGAATGTTACTAGGAACCCTAAATATAAATTCAGTCTTTTGGATACACATTTGTTTCTTTCTGTTTCAAAATCATTGTCACAGAACAGAAACAAAAAGATGCAGCACAAGCTTGTCAGCAAAAATATCGATATTCCTGTCAAACAAAGCAATGATGTGGTCCAGAGAGAGGGATAAGCATTTTAGCAGATCCCCACCGACTGATCCAAGACAGGGCCTATTTGTCTTTTTATCTGCTGAATCTGAAAGTTCTCACATCAGATCATTCTGATTTTTCTTGCTACTGATGTTAAAATGATATAGTATAAGTAACAGATTATGCTGATCTGCTATATAGTAACAAGGAACTTTTACGCATTTCCTTTTATATTGTCAACTCTTTGGCCTGAGCGGCTAGCTAATATTTGTGGCCTTCGGGGTTGTTTCCATTAGGAGGAGAAATTGATTATATGAGTCAGGTATTTATTCTATGCAATTCCATTTATTTACAAAGAATGCTGTTTCCCTGAACACAGTAGGAACAGTTTCCTCCACAGTGCTGGATGAAAGGCAGTTTCCTTCCTCACAAACCCCAGCCTGCCTTCCAGCACTCTGCCTAAAAAGAAGCACTCTCTCAGCTTCCTCAGATCTTAAGATGGTTATAACGTAGTTTGATAGCATTCTGTCTGTCAAAAAATCACTTATCAACAGTTAAAACAATGAGGGGGCCTTGTAGCACCTTAGAGACTAACAAATTTATTTGGGCATAAGCTTTTGTGGGCTAAAACCCACTTCATCAGATGCACGGAGTGAAAAATACAGTAAGCAGTGTATATATTACAGCACATGAAAAGATGGGCATTGCCTTACCAAGTGGAGGGTCATTGCTAACGAGGCCAAATCAGTCAAGGTGGAAGTGGCCTATTCTCAATAGTTAACAAGAAGGGGTGAATATCAACAGAGGGAAAATTACTTTTTGTAGTAATCCAGCCACTCTGTCTTTATTCAGGCCTAATTTCATGGTGTCCAGTTTGCAAATTAATTCCAGTTCTTCAGTTTCTCATTGACGTCTGTTCTTGAATTTTTGTAGTTGAAGAATTGCCACTTTTTAAGTCTGTTATTCAGTGTCCAGGGAGATTGAAGTGCTCTCCTACTGGTTTTTAAAGGTTACTATTCTTAATGTCTGATTTGTGTCCATTTATTCTTTTGCATAGAGACTGTCCAGTTTGGCCAATGTACATGGCAGAGGGGCATTGCTGGCACATGATGGCATATATCACATTGGTAGATGGGCAGGTGAACGAGCCCCTGATGGTGTGGCTGATGTGGTTAAGTCCTATGATGGTGTCCCTTAAATAGATATGCGGACAGAGTTGGCAACGGGGTTTGTTGCAGGGATTGGTTCCTGGAGTGTTTTTGTTGTGTGGTGTGTAATTGCTGGTGAATATTTGCTTCAGGTTGGGGGGCTGTCTGTAAGCGAGGACTGGTCTCTCTCCCAAGGTCTGTGAGAGTGAGGGATTGTCCTTCAGGATAGGTTGTAAATCCTTCACGATGCACTGGAGAGGTTTTAGTTCGGGGCTGTAGGTGATGAATAGTGGCATTCTGATACTTTCTTTGTTGGGCCTATCCTGTAGTAGGTATCAATAGTTGTGGTTGTAAAAGCCTCATTTTTTTATTGTTTTGTCATTATGGTCCCCACTTCCCTACTCTTTATCTGTATGGTCTCTGTCTGGTTTTTTAATTGTTTCTGTCTGTTACATAATCAATTTTGCTAGGTGTAAATTAATTAAGGTGGTGGTTAGAGAATTTTGTTACAATATGTCAGGACTGGTTAGTAAAATTTTAGTATAATGATTGGTTAAGGTACAGCTAAAAATGACTCAAATTTCACGATATAAACTGGGCTCCAAAAGGAAGTTCTTTGGGAACCAACTCCAGGATATAGCTCGAAAGATCGGAGCTGCCAGATCTCAACACTCTACCAATGACACTGTGCAGAAACCGGAGTCCCCCAGATGAAGCTGATTCTGACTGGCCATCAAGAAAAGTTCATGTGTCTTATTGGAAGTGGTAAGCACTGTATGTGTAGCGTGTGCAGTCTGTTTTTGGTAATTGTTAATAAATAGAGGTTATGTAGTATATTACTGTGTAAGGCTCTTTACCGGTAAAAGGTCCTGCAAACCTTCAGAAGTAGTCTACACCTGGAGCCCTACGAATTGGGAAAAGGTGGGGTACCCTAATATGTGCAGGTAACATCTGTGTTTAAAAGTCAGTCTCCAGGGAAAACCATGGCTCAGCTTCTGCCTAGGCCTTACATCTGGCCAGTGCTTTGTGCGGTGGCTTCTATTGTTTCTGCTCTCTTACTCTGTAAAAGAGCTCAACTGCTTCTTCCATTTAGCCAGAGTGAAGGGCAGTTAGCATACCCATCAGCGTCAACAAGGTCTGTAATTGCCCATAGATCTTGCTGGCAGCCACCAACACCCTCCTCAGATGGCTGAGGATCTGGGCATACCCCATTATGGCTCATCCCTAGCAAACTGCACCCACATTATTTTGTCTGCTACATAGTTGCTGCCTGATACTTAAGAGCAGAAATATCTCCCTCCTTACTGGTAAAATACAGTGGGCCAGATCCAGGGATATGGCTAATCTCCACAGAGTGCAAGTTAGGGAGGAAAAGGAAAGGGAAAATGTAGCTTAAAGATCGTCTTTGTACTCCTCTGACCCTACTATAGCTCTGTGAGCCATGTTAAGCTGTTCTAACTCATGCCAGTTGCAAATGGCCATTAGGCCTAGCATAGCTGAGGATGCGGGTGGCACAGACAAATCATAGTATACCTGCTTTCCCTGCTATGCCAGCACAAGGGACCAGGTGCTGTTAGAAGCTCCTGTGTCATCTCTGCACACACAGAAGGTTCACACTTTCACCGGCCAAGCCTCCCTGGGCCAGTTCAGTTGGCTTTAGGGTCAGATTAGGCTGACAGTGTGGTGAAAAGCTAATTGCACTGTAGCCCAGTGTGTGATGTTTTCCCAAGGGTTAATTTTGTAGGGATTGTGATTGAAATCCTGATCCCTTGTTTTAAATGTCTAAAAGAACAGCAGTCCCCAAGATAAGTTATGATGACTCCATAGTCCTTTGGATCTGTAAGATGGTCTTTTGCTCTCACACCCTTCTGTCTGCCACTTGAGTAATTCAGGACCGCTGAAGATGTGGAAAAGAGCAGCATACTAGCCATTGCAGCTTGTGGCACCCTGTCCATTATAAGAGAACAATCTTGTCTTGTTTAGAAAACTATCAGATGCAATATTAATTTTCATAATCTGTGCTGCATTTTCAGGAAATCAGATTTAATACAGTCATTGCTATTTGCTTTGTCTATTTAAGAAGGTGATTAATGTGTATGACATTTACTCTGATTGTTATGCTCTTTAACGAGCTTCTCAAAAATGAACTTCCCTTTTGGAGGCTGCAGCTGGAATTGGCATTCATAGGAAACAAATTAAGTAGATTCCAGTTCTCTTGACAGGATTTTCAACCACAGATTCCTATCACTGATATCAGCAGAGCACCAGAGGAGCTACAAAAGCTCTTTGAAGCTCACTAGTTCCCTGAGTACTGTGAGTTACATAACTTTATTTTTGAGTTCATTGAAGATGCTAATGTTCTGCCTCAAATTAAAGCTGAATTGTTTGATACGTTCCAGGAAGCCTTTGCTGGAGCAGCTTCAAAGCTTAAAATGTGGCTGAAGTTAGTCATCCAGGATGTGAATATCTGGAGGGAAACAGACTCTTCTACCCCACAAAGATACCTTTTGTGTCACACACTAAACAGCAATTACTGGCTAGAAACAGTTTCCTTCAGAGGAGTTAGACATTGATGCAGTAGCACTGGTCTCAAGCCCCACTGCCAACCAATGATAAAGTTTGAAATGCTTGAATTTATACTGGAAATCTAGAAGTCTGTATGTACCAAAATTACCATCACTATCTCTTCAGTGTCATTAATAGAGCTGATAGTAAGTGCACCTGTAGTGAATTAAAACAGTCTATTCCCAAACGCAGAGGTGTCTTTAAGAAGACAGCATCAGGAACATTCATCTCTTAAAGAGAAGGATTATTGTAAATAGAACACTTGTGTATGTAACCCTTCTGCCAGGAAAAAAGGGTTACATACACCCTTTCCTGTTGTTGGTAGGAAAAAAGGCTGGGTTAATATATGTAGGTGTTTCTCTTGACATTAACTAACACTCTGGCTTTCCCCACTCCCCCCCCCCACCCCAGAAACCTGGGAAAAGCTAACTTTCCCTGGATGCCTTTAATAAGGAAATCTTCTTTCGCAAGCACTGAATCTGTTTATAAAACCAGGACAATTTTATTAAGAGGAAAAGGAACACAGTATTAATTTGGGAAAACACAACAACAATAACTTAACTGTATTGTATGTACATTTATACATTGTATATTTATAACTGCACAATTATACAAATAACTGTGGGTGCTCACTATGATGTTGCACTCCATATTTTTATGGAAATATGCTTATGAGTGTGAACATAATGTAACTGGAATATGCTTTATGCAAAAGTTCTCTTGTAAGGCATCATTATAAAGCTTATAATCTACTAAGTGTGGTCATCCTATTTGTATGGATGTATCATTCTTGTATCTGAAGCTAGACATATGAAGCATTACTCTGAAGTCTTATTGTAACTATGCAAAGTGTGGGCCATTAATAGTGGCTTGGAATCTTGATGGCTCCCATTAACTAGGACAATTGGCTGTAAATGGCTCTGTTTACTTGTAAGCCTTCCTGTATATGTAGACATGTGAACATGTCACATGATATTGGAATCTATCTTAAACCTAGTACTTTTCCATTTAGAAGGAAGGGTGGAAACCCAGAGAGAGACAAAGAATTCCCACCTTGTGCCAAAGATATAAAAGGGGGTGGAACAGAACAAAGGGGCCTGCCAGTCATGAGAAATCCCTTAGTTACCACCTGAGCTGGAACAAGGACTAACAGGGGAAAGGATTGGGCCAGACTAGGAAGGAGTCTAGTCTGTGAAAGAAGCTTATTGGAACATCGCTAAGGGTGAGAGTTACATGTATTCAGTTTCTTAATGTATTAGGCTTAGACTTGCTTGTTTTGTTTTATTTTGCTTGGTAACTTATTTTGTTCTGTCTGTTATTACTTGAAACCACTTAAATCCTACTTTTTATACTTAATAAAATCACTTTTGTTTATTAATAAACCCAGAGTAAGTCATTAATACCTGGGGAGCAAACAGTTGTGCATATCACTCAATCAGTGTTATAGAGGGCGAACAATTTATGAGTTTACCTGTATAAGCTTTATACAGAGTAAAACGGACTTATTTGGGGTTTGGATCCCATTGGGAACTGGGTGTCTGGGTGCTGGAGATAGGTGACTTGCTGAGCAGTTTTTGGTTAAAGTCTTCAGCTTTGGGGGCGTGGACCAGACCTGGGTCTGTGTTGCAGCAGATGAGCGTGTCTGGCTCAACAAGGGAGGGTTCTGGAGTCCCAACCTGGCAGGGAAAACTGGCTCAGAAGTAATTCCAGCACATCAGGTGACAGTCCTAAGGGTCTCTGTGACCGAACCCATCACACGCACCTCACAGTATCTTTGGCAGTAGTCTTTTGCCTCAGTTTTCCCACCTGCCAGTGTGACCATCTAGTGTGGTTTGTGTAAATAAGGAGTCACTCCACTGAAGTCAATAGAGTTGCTTGATATAAAACAGGTGTAAAATCAGAATCAAGCCCAAAAAGTGTAGTGGGATTATCAGAGAATCATAGAAAATGTAGGGCTGGAAGGGAGCGCAACAGATTATGATGTCCAGCCCCTTTGCGGAGGCAGGACCAAGTAAACCTAGACCATCCTTTACAGGGTGACTGTCAAACCTGTTCATATGCCACTTCCCCTCTATCCCCTTCTGTGAAACACAGTCATGTTTTAGTGAAGTCCCAGTGCTCTTGAGCAAGTCCGTCTTCTTAGGGATTTCCATGAAAAGATATGGTGCCAGTGCCTCCGTATTGTATCTCACTGTGCCACTGTCTCACACTGTTGCTTCTACTCCATCTCTCAACATCCTGTCACCTCCAGTCATAATGCCAAGACTGGGATCTCAGGCTCTACCTATCCCAGTTGTAATGATGCTGGGTTAGAGGCACCTTTCAGATGCTGCATTCAGGTCCTTACCAGAGTTCACTCAGCTCTGTTATTACACTGTAGAGAGGATTACATAACACATAGGACCCTTGAGCAGAGTCTTTGCCAACAAGCATTTGCATCTTATTACAAGGTAGGAGCTCCTTTCTCCTCCTTCTTTGTCCCTTGTGTCCAGCTCCATTCTTGAGCAATGCAAGACTGAACTTTTGATTATGGTGACTCCTCACTCAGGGCGTATTAAGTACAGTTCTATTACCTTTTTGTTACACAACAAGGATAACATTTCATTACCCCCACACTCATAACTTAAATGAACCTTATCCATCAACCCAGTGTGAACATTTTGGTTAACTAATATGCAAATAAGGTGTGCCTTGTTCCATCTCTTTCTTTGGTTCACCATTAGATGGTGGCAGAGAGCTCCTTCCCTAGATTTGCAAAGCTTCCACAAGCTTTTATGTATGAAAAACCCTTACATTGGCTGCACTGAAATAGCTAGCGTATAATAGTGCTGTGACATGAAAATGGACCTTTACGAGTAGGAGAAAGGGTGGAAGGAGTTGTGCCCTTGAAAGTTGAGAGATTAAAAGCCTTGATTCTCCTCTCATTGTGGCTTATGTAAATCAGGAGTCACTCCACTGAAATCAATAGAGTTGCTTGGTATAAAACAGGTGTGAAATCAGAATCAAGCCCCAAAAATGTAGTGGGATTATCAGAGAATCATAGAAAATGTAGGGCTGGAGGGGACCAAGATATTATGAAGTCCAGCCCCTGTGCTGAGGCAGGACAAAATAAACCTAGACCATCCATGACAGGGTGTCTGTCAAAGCTGTTCTGAAAAACCTCCAGGGATGAGGATTCTACAATCTCCCTTGGAAGCCTATTCCAGAGGTTAACCACCCTTATGGTTAGAAAGTTTTCTTATTTTCTAACCTGAATCTCTTTTGCTGAAGATTAAACCCATTACCTCTTGTCCTACCTTCAGTGGATATGGAAATCAATTGATTAGTGCCCTCTTTAAAACAGCCCTTAACATATTTGAGGATTGTTATCACATCCCCAACCTTCCTCCCCCACTGAAGTCTTCTTGTCTCAAGACATGCCCAGTTTTTTTAACCATTCCTCTTAGGTCATGTTTTCTAAACCTTTTATTATTTTTGTTGCTCTCCTCTGGACTCTGTGAAGTGGACTTTCCTAAAATATGGTGCCCAGAACTGGACTCAGTACTGAAGCTAAGGTCTACCAGTGCTGAATGGAGAGAGACAATTATCTCCTATGTCTTACATATGGTACTCCTGTTAATACATCCGAGGATGATATTGGCCTTTTTTGCTCCATTCATTTTATATCACCTGAGCATCACAAAGAGGATGGAGGGAAAGTTGCCTTTGAGGTTTATGGTGTCAACTGTAAACTTCTAGAGCCACTATTCAGTGTAGCCATAAGGGGGATGAGGGAGCAGGGGCATTATAAGAACATAAAAATGGCCCTACTGGGTCAGACCAATGGTCCATCTCTAGCCCCAGTATCCTGTCTTCAGACAATAGCCAGTGCCAGATGCTTCAGAGGGAATGCACAGGAAATGGCAATTATTGAGTGATCCATCCCCTGTTGTCGAGTCCCAGCTTCTGCCAATCAGAGGTTTAGAGACACCCAGAGCATAAGGTTTGAACCCAGTTACTTTTTTGGCCTTCACAACATCCCTTGGCAACAAGTTCCACAAGTAGACTGCATTGTGTGAAGTAGCACTTCCTTATGATTGTTTTAAACCTGCTTCCTATTAATTTGATTGGGTGACTCCTGGTTCTTGCATTATGTGAAGGTGAAATAACACTTCCCTGTTCACTTTCTCCATTCATGATTTTATAGACCTCTATCATATCTCCCCTCGGTCATCTATTTTGCTAGGTGAACAGTCTCAGTCTTTTAAATCTCTCCTCATATGGAAGCTGTTTCATACCCCAAATAATTATTATTGCCCTTCTCTGTACTTTTTCCAATTCTAACATATCTTTTTTGAGATGGGGTGACCAGAACTGCATGCAGTATTCAAGATGTGGGCATGACATGGATATATATAGTGGCATTGTGGTATTTTCTGCCGTATTATCTATCCCTTTCCTAATGGTTCCTAACATTCTGTTAGCTTTTTTTGACTGCTGCTGCACATTGAGCAGATATTTTTGGGGAACTATCCACAATGACTCCAAGATCTCTTTCTGTGGTGGTAACAGCTAATTTAGTCTCCATTATTTTGTATGCATAGTTGTGATTATGTTTTCCAATATGAATTACTTTGCATTTATTAACACTGAATTTCATCTGCCATTTTGTTGCCCAGTCACTCAGTTTTGTGAGATCCCTTTGTAACGCTTCACAGTCAGCGTTGGACTTAACTATCTTGAGTAGTTTTGTATTGCCTGCAAATGTTGCCATCTCACTTTTGACCCCCTTTTCAAGATCATTTATGAATATGTTCAACAGTACAGGTCCTAGTACAAATCCTTGGGGGACACTTTTTCCATAGCAAAGAGGTAAGTGTCTGTGTAAACAGCAAATAAAAACAGTCTGACATTCACTCTAACCATGGTGTCTTGGGTCTCTGTAATCTCAACAAGATTTGTCTTACTTGAAGCTGGGATCAAATTGCCCTCTTTCTCCCTGCTTCCCCTAGAACCAGGAGGACAGAAAATTGGCAGAAAACCACCTATATTTGTCCCCTTTTATCATAGAATCATAGAATATCAGGGTTGGAAGGGACCTCAGGAGGTCATCTAGTCCAACCCCCTGCTCAAAGAAGGACAATCCCCAACTAAATCATCCCAGCCAGGGCTTTGTCAAGCCTGACCTTGAAAACCTCTAAGGAAGGAGATTCCGCCACCTCCCTAGGTAACTAATTCCAATGCTTCACCACCCTCCTAGTGAAAAAGTTTTTCCTAATATCCAATCTAAACCTCCCCCACTGCGACTTGAGACCATTACTCCTTGTTCTGTCATCTGGTACCACTGAGAACAGTCTAGATCCATCCCCTTTGGAACCCCCATTTATATGCAATGAGCATAGATCTGATACACTAGAAGATCTGGCCCTTTGTCACTAAGTTATTAAGATCAAAAAGCATTAATCCAGGAATCCATGTGTTATCTGGATTCATCTCTAAGAAGCAGAAGCAAATCTCAGAGAGTGCTGTCTGATTCTGATTGCATTTACATCCGGTTTCTGCTGCTGTACCTCCATTGACCTCAGGTGAGTGGAGTTTGGGTGCACGCCGATATAAATAGGATCAGAATCTGACCATAGTTTTTTTTTTTTAATTGTTTCATTCTACAATGTTACATTTATGCTTTCAAACTGCTTAGAAGTTTTTGAATATTTTTAGAATCTGAAGCCTCTCATGTAGGCCTCTCCTGTCCCTACTTTTATACACTGAATATACACTATTGACTATGGCTAAAATTTTCAAAAGCACCAAGTCCATTTACAAAGGACTGAAGTGACTTGGTGCTTTTAAAATTTTTACCCTGTATTTTATGTTATATATTACTCATGAATTTGTGATTTTTTGCAACGTCTTTTTGAAAATAAAGACATATGCCAACATACCAATTCTTTGCATTCTGCCTCTCATCTTAAAAATTTGAATCTAAATCCTGGATTCAGATACTCCCAAATGTTGTGAAGACCCAGAATCTATCACAGCTGGCTCATGTCTCTAGACTCAGCCAAAACCTCAGATCTAAATGTTGGGTTAGTTCTGGATGTGAATTTTATAGCTCAGATCTCTCTCTCTCTTAAAAAATGATGGGCAAGAGATAGGATCAATCGCACAGAATGGCAAATGCTTGTTTATATGTACTAAATTCTTAGAAAATAGGATATATATTCATATGCACTCTTTTGCTGGGTTAATAAAAATCCATATAGACTTTTCTTCCCAGGAAGATTCTTCTTCCTTATCTTTCTCCCTGATTTCTTGATCTTCCCAATCTGGCCATCCGGGTAGAATGATGACTTTTCACTAAGTCACTGCTACATCAAGCCCTCTCAGACTGCTGGGCCTTGATGTTCCTAAGGAACCTGCTCTAATCCACTTCTCCTGTGAAGCCATTTGAATCTCTGCCATCTGTGGAATTCATATATTTCATCTGTGGAAAAATCTACCATTATAAGGATTTTCAGTATTAATATTTCAGATGTTTTCATTACCCGTTTCATTTCAAAGTAACCCAAAAAGGAATATCAACTTGGATTGTTAAAATATGCTAAAGCATCTGTCAAGGGCAGATGATATAATTTATCCCATTTTGTTTCTATTATCTTTTCTATTAACAGGCAGTAAAACTGACAGACTGAATTTTTGTTGTGAAGCAACAAATGAGAGCACATGAACATAGACTCTATTTTCTAAGCATTTAGACCACATAAACGAGCACCTGCAGTTCTCTTGAATGTAATTGCAGCGAGACATGATAGTTCTCCTTCATTTAGTTGATTTGATATCTCACTGTGGAAATGAAAAAAATAAAAACAAAATGAGACAGAGAAAAATGCTTGCAGAGAGAGAGAGTAGAACTTTAGAGGATCTGTGAAACCCTCAGCACAGCAGTAAATGGCAGCACCACTCCTTTTAACTTGCAAGATTAATGATTTTAATGCAGTTAAAACACATGGATCAGTAGCTAAAACAATAAGAAAAAAAATACTAGTGAAAACCCTAGACATGAATAAAAGACTCAGTTGATGCAGATGGATGTAGCAGAAACAGGGCGTCAGTGTAGTAGTTGTTTTTTCCCCCACTGCGGATCTTTTTTCTTTAATCTATATATTCTTTAACTCTTCAGTTGTTTTTGAGACACAGGCATGTAAAAGAGCCATTACACTTGTCCTATGGCTGAACATTGACCAAATAGATTTGGAATGGAGGATGGAAACTGCCCACGCTCTAAGTTTTCAGACACAAGAGCCAAGCTGTCCATGGAATGTTTAGCATGGGTTGGATGAAAGGGGCCTTCTGTTCCTAGCGTAAACAGTATACACCCACTCAACATTAAGGAGAGATGGCCATAATCTTTCTTCATGCTCATGGGCCCTTGTTTTTCTGGTGGAATAGCATGAACAGAAATTAAGGGGTGTCATGGAGCACCTGGTGTTTTACATTGCCAAAATACGTCACATTTGGAAAAAATACAACTTTATCAATTTTTAAAGCCCAGGAAAATTATTTCCGGTGGGAAAGGAAAGTGTCTCTAAGTTTATTGGATCTTGTATAATGAACAATACCATGGGAAATTCCTTGCCTGTCATGGAGGCTCTATCTAAGAATATTGGACTGCTTCAAACTGAATTAAGAGACCAGTTAGTGGGAATCTTTGCCCAAGTCCCAAATCTGGGGAAGAGTCTACATCTTAACCACTGTCCTCTCCTTCACAAACCTTGCCAAAAAAGTCAGTGCTAATGACTACTTAAACTCACTTCAATGGTGCCAGTGCCAAAGAGACTGGCAAATATGGCTAAAACCCTGCCAAAGCCTTTGGACATCTCTAATCTAAGAAATCAGACCTTCTAGGACAAGATCACATTGAGGATGTAGGGAAGTATGGTGGCTTCCTTTAAATTGATGTCAGGGATGATAACTTCCCACTCCAAAAGGAAAGAAAGCAAGAGGTCAATATTCAATGTCTTTCAATCCCATGCTATCTGATGCATCACAAGGCAGAATGTACTTTCTGGTACTTTATAACCTGCTGAAAGATCTATATGCTCTCAGATAACTTGAGGTAGCCCCTCTACAACCATTTGTGGAATTTCTTAGCTTTCCTCATTCAACCAAAAAACCTCATTGCCTACAAGAAAACCTCCTGGGTATCAGAGGATGAAAGCCATAGAATACTATTTCTTACATGTATAGGCATAGTTTGACTTCTATATTTGCAGGGGGCAGGTCAAGGGGTGGTGGGGGGTGAGGCTCAGTGGGAGCTCTGGGTGTGTGGGGGTAGGACTTGGCAGGGGGGCTCTGGATGCAGTGGATGAGGCTTGGCCAGGAAGGGATTCAAGTGCGGTGGGGACTTGACAAGGGAGGGCATAAGGGATGGGGCTTGATAGAGGGGTGTCTGGGTGCGGGAGGCTCAATGGGGGAGGTTCTGTGTGTGTGTGTGTAAGGGTTTGAATGCAAAGGGGTTGGGCGGACATGGGGGCAGCTCCCCATACAGTGACCCCCTCCCCCTGAGGCTGCGGAGTGATGGGGCAGGAAGCAGGGGAGAGGTACAGATTTTCCTGTAGCCGGGGAGGTTCCTGGGGGTGGGTCTGACCCAACCCAGGGCCAGCTCCAGGCACCAGCAAAGGAAGCACGTGCCTGGGATGGCACATCTCAAGGGGCGGCACTCCGGCAATTCCTGGGGTGCTTCAGCGGCTTGGTGCTTGGTGTGGCAAAAAATCTAGAGCCAGCCCTGACTCAGCCCCAGCTATTCCAGGGGAAGAAGAAGTCCCATTTCCCACCCAGCAGCTGAGCCAGGTGCAGAATTCCAATGCCCCAGGGGTAATTCACTCTGTCACTCACCTGGGCTGTACACTGCACAGACGCTTGGGAAGTAGCTCAGCCGCCTGGCTTTCCTAGGTTGCTGCTTTCCTGACGTCCCCTTACACAGACCATGAAGGGGAAACTGACCAGCTAGCAGAGAATTCCTGGCTCCCCTCCCCATGAACGTTTCTCTATGCCCACCCCTAGGAGATTGAGTGGGAGAGGCAGCGAGCAGCAACTCCAGGCACTCTGTGTCTACTGGTCAGTTTCCCCACGTGGGCTGTGCCATGAGTCAAGAAGAGCTGCTCCCTGCCCTGCCCTTACGTGGGCAAACTGACTAGCTGGCACAGAATGCCTCACGTTACTGCCACCCCACCGCCGTGCTTCCGAAATCTGGGTGCTGCTCCCACGCGTTACCTCTGTGACATATCCCAATCTTCTCCTATGCTTATATGTGATACCAAATGGAAATACACAAGCATACTAGGTTTTCCCTGACAAAACCAGATCCAATTAATCCAAGCAAAGAAAAGCCTTTCTTAGTATTCCCATGCATTCAAATGACTAACCCTCCTTTAGTCATCTTATAAAGCACTATTGTGTTAGTGGAAGTCATGGAGCTTTGACCAGTGCTTTTGCCTCAAGTCTGTACACAATAATAGAGATGAGAACAGTGATGCCTTTCTCTATATCTCTGTGATGACATGTGTGTTTTACATAGTTATTATCTTGATTGCAGCATAGTCAGTAAAGCTCCTCAGAACCTGTAGTTCAGTCACAGTACACATACTAAAAGCTGTGCAGGGGGGGTTTCAAATCAGGCTTTTATGCGCACAGCAGAGAATCTGAGTGCTCAGTGTTCTATGAATTTGGTGGAATTTTCAAAGCTGAGGATGAGCGATAATCTAGTTCCGCATGTTCAGACCCACACTGCCTGGGTGCCCTGACTCCAGCTCATCTACTGGGATTTTCAAAAGGCAACAGTTGCAATAGTTAACGATACCCAGTTACTGCTGTGCCTTCCTGTTTTTAAATGCAAAAAGCATCTCTCCACTGCTCTGGGCCCTACATTATCTACAGGGAAGGTCTACGTGGCCTCTTTTGGGTAACAGGAGGGACAGACAGGCAGAATTAGGGTGACCAGATGGCAAGTATGAAAAATCGGGATAGGGGGTGGGGGGTAATAGGAGCCTATATAACACTAAGCCCCAAATATCGGGACTGGCCCTAAAAAATCAGGACATCTGGTCACCCTAGGCAGAATATGCCAGAATATCCAAAATGCACGATTGTATTAGGGACAACACCTCACACCACTCTGGCTAACTGCAAGAGAAATATTGTAGAACAGCTTCAGAATAGTCCACTGAAGCATATTTTGTCCTCAAAATCAGACCTTCCCAATAAAAAAATGAAGGACCAAAAGGAGCACTTCTGGTTGAAGCATCAGACTGGGACTCAAGAGTTCCTGTGAGACCTTTATCTTAATCTCTCTGTGCCGAAGTTGTCCACCTGTAAAAATGGAGATAACGCTTCCTTTCTCCCACAATTTGTCCTGCTTCTTTAGAATGTACGCTGTCTGGGGAATCGAGTCTCTTACTGTGTGCAAGTACAGTACCTAGCCCAATAAGGCCCTAGTTTCAGTTGAGATACCTACTGTATGTCCACATGCTTGCGGAAGCGAGCCTGCCAGGCCCGGCTGACAGATTCGGATAGTTGGGCTCATGCTAGCATTCTCAAAATAGCTGTATAAACAGGGCTTTGAAGTTGTGTCTCAGGCTGCTGCTCGGGCTGTGGAGCCTAGGGAAGGCGGCAGGCCTCAGATTCACAGTAGTGTGGCTTTGATTCACTGTATGGACTGTATGGAAGGAAGTGATTGAGGTATGGACTGATGTAGCTAAATGCACAGAGAAATAGTGTTTGCATACAAATAACCAATTGTCCCTGATCATTTGTTTACCTTTTATTATTTTAAATACACATGATTTGATGTGATGAAGTGATAGCAATACAATTGCTTAATAAAATAAAAACCTTTAATTATACATATTTATTAGAAAAAGGACATTAATCCATTGCCAGACAGAGCAGCTCCTATTATCACACCAAAATACCTGTAACAACAGAACCTCTTTAAAAAATAAAAAGAACAAGGAGCATAAACAAGTGCAAATGGTGAAAACATGAACAAGACAGATATCCCCTACCGTTGCATGTCCCCTAGCCCCTGTTCTCCTTTCCCTTCCTTCCACATTTGCCATGCACTTGGAGGAGAGGGGTGGAGCTATTCATAGTGGAGGGGTCAGCATCGAGGACTTCATGGGGCGCAATTGCAGGGCCCAGGCACTCATAGGGCTTGATTCCATGGGTTACCCAGCTATGGAGTTGTCCAAGCTGTTCCTGGACAGCAGCACAGTGTACTGTGGAGGAGACTCAGGTCTTGGTGCAGGAGCTGGTACTTTTGCCACCAGCTGTTCAAACAATTCTTTCTACTGAGCTCTGTCATCCTCTCTTAGCTGCTATTCCTTTTTCCAGGAACTGCACAGCAAGTGCCTGCTCCCTCGGAGAAACCCTGTCCTCGAGCTGTGCAGCCTGCCTGAGCCTTTCCTCTTGCCTATCACCATGCCTTTCTTCTACCCATAAGTCCCTCTCTCTTTGGCACTGGACCTCCTTGTTGGCCCTGTCCAGAACTTCACCCATAAGTTCATCACAGAAACTTTTCCTCTTGGAAAGGTCCATGACAGTTCATTGACTCAGACTTTTGCTGAATTGTGGGTGAGCTGTGGTGGTAGTACAGCCTATGAAAGTCGAGTAGCCAGGAAGAAGAAAAGATACCGAGATTTTTTGCTTCAAATAGCTCAGTGCAGGAGAACAGAAAAAATCCTTGTGGAATTTCAAGGACATAAATTGTTACTTTTTAAAACTGAACGTCAGTATGTTCGAGAGGGGTGTTTCAGACCACAGAAGCTCCCTGGACACAGCCTAATTAATCACAGTGAAAAAATTTCAGAGACAATAGTAAGTTAAAAATCCCAGCTGCTTTTTTTTCTAGAAATTGCAGAACAACTTGGGATTTGGGGGGAGACAAGGCTGTGCTACAAAAAGTTTCTCCATCATTTGAGGCATTCTATATTTTGGAGGACATGACATAGTTCTTGTGGTGCCCAACTGGCTAAAAGAAGTGTTATTCCAGGCTGCCATTGGGAAACCACCAGTTTATGCCATTGAAGTATTTGACCATATAGTGAGTGAACAGCACATCTACAACTGGAATGAGCTGGTCAGCTACCGAAATGGCCCCGGAAAATATGTCCTTCCCTGAAATGTGACTACCTATACGTAGAGTTCCTGCTATGGGAAAAGTTTGCAGCTATTAGCATTTGGGATTGGGTCAGAATTCATGAAGGAATCAACAGGATGCCTCATTAGTGTCCGCATGACTTAGCCTGTTCTGACTGCATGCAAACACATAGAACTTCACTGCCATCCTCCTTAACCCATTTCCTCCTGGCACATTTGTGGATAAAACATTAAACCCCAGTCATATTTGGGACAAATGATTTAGCCATCTATGGGCTACATAGACTACATTTAACTGAAATGGACAACATTTTTAAATGGAATGAACACATTTCCACACTTTCCTCCAGGTCTGCCCCCCCAAGTTCACTGTTTTCAGTGTTGCACTGTTGAGTGGTTACAGAGCAGTGTACTTACAAGGATGGCAATGTAAGCTTATTATTTGTAATAAATAGGAATGCCCTAGCAAAATGGTTTGCCTTTCACTTTTACTTTTATATTTATTTTCACTGAAAATTCACTTTTATATTCATTTTTTTACTGTTTACATTTCCTGGTTTCCATTTTAAATTTCACATAGCTATGGTGGTAGGACAGGAGATGCAAAGGCACTGGTACTATCTGCAAATACATGCTGTTACCTGGGGGTGGTAATAACTTTTACATTGCTTTTGTTAGAATCTACATACCTGGAACATAGGACCACTGGGCGTTTGGGGCTGCTGATGCCTCTGTATCACCACAAGTGGCTTAGGCTAGCCTCCCTGGGGAGGACCCTGTGAGGCTGGGCTTGACAGGAATACCGCCCAGCAGGACCTGAGTGGCGGGCTCAGACAGCCCACTGATTGGCCGATACCAGTATATAATCCAGGAAATCATGAAGGAGAACTGTCTGAGCAACAAAATAGACTGCCTCCCTGTCTCTGCTCCAGATGCTGCTTGTGAGAAACCCTAGGCTTTTGTTTCTGACCCTGCCTGACTCCTTATTCTCAGTTTGTCCTCTGGCCCATTGTGGACTCTGACATCCTGGTAACCTGACCCTGCCTCTCTCCTGTTGCCTGACTCTCAGTCTGCTCTCTGGGCTATCTTGGACTTTGATCTCCTGGTACCTGAGTTGGCCTGACTCCTGCTCTGACCACTCTGATCACCCATGTCCTGGTTATGACAAGTTCATAGAATGGAAATCCCGCCCATTCCTATATTAACAAACATTAAAATGGAGCCAGAAACTTACCATGCTCTGGGGCAGCTTCTGCTGCTTCCATGTCTGCTGCTGATTGTAAATGGGCCATTCCTTAAGGGGGTGGGCATCAAAAAGCTCTTCCAAGTATAGCCCCAGGATGTGCTACAGCTGCTCCTGTGACAAAGCTGCCTTGGGGACTGATGTCAGCAGCAGAGTCTATTCGCTGGCCTCATTGGACATCTGCTTCTGGCTCCCATCACTTTCCAGGCTGGATTCTGGGGCCACCAAGTCACCATCCTAGCTGATTAGGTCATCATGCACCACTACTAGCTCTGTGCTCACTGCAGCACCCAGTACTCAATCAAACTCATTTTAAAAGAGACATGATGCCAGCAAATTGCCCAAGGTGTGGTTCTGGTTCTACAGTACTGGCTTGGTACAGGGAGAGGATCAATCACTGGTCTGGTAAATTTCCAATACTGCCCACTTCTTTCCTATTTGCTGGCATGCATGGTCATTCTTAGTACTCAAACGAAAATCCACTCTTTTGCTGACCTGGCACCAGAGATTATCCAGAATCTGGCTATACTCCCTTGACCATGAAGCAGAGCACTTTTCAAAAGATTCTTTCTGGTCAGTATCCATTGCCAGCGCAGAAAGTCCTCAAAGATGCCTTTGCAGTTCAATGGTCAGATTAAAATGGAATGGTGAAATGCCGACTCACTGAGTTGCTGTCCTAGGACAAAGAGGGTTGCCTCTGTTTCCTATCAATTGGCGATTGTTGGTCGAGAGAGGACAAAGAAAGTCGGCCCATGGGATTGTGGGATACTTTTGGCGAACACTCAGGACTTGAGTTAAGGTGGAGTGAGGGGCATCTACACTGCAAAGCAATAGTGCTTAAAACCTGGGTCAGTGACTTGGCCTTTAACCCTCCACCCTTGCTGGGTCCAAGAGATTTGTGTGTAGACAGAGGATGGAGGGAATTTGGGCTCAAACCTGAGTCTGAGTTCGCACTTACATTGCAGTGTAGACATACCTTAAGAGCAACTTTAGGACAACTAATACCAACTATCCATAAGGGAGTGTCTCCAAGTTTTCTGGTGGGACGTTTTGGAAGTTTCTTCAAGTGGTACCATCTTAAAAGGCTCAGGACAAAACAAAACAAAATCAAAGGCCACTGCACATAATAGAGAACACAGTGCCGGTTTTCACAATGTTATCAGTAACTTTCAAGTATATATCGTATTTTTCAAGTTAGTCAAAAAGTCAGGGCCTATTTTATGTTCATTGCACATCAACATCCTACAGTATTTTTCTTAGGCCTCAGGGGTTCCTTTGCTACCACAGGTGTATGTAGTAGTGCCATGCTATCTTTCTGCTTTGCCCTTCTTGTGAGCAGGCAGGCTATCTCTCAGAAGCAGAGGGATTCTTGTGGGTTTCAGTAAGATGTCTTCTCAAAACAATGGAATCTGGCAGACAAAATGCATGCTAAATGGATAGGTCTAACTGTGCAGACATTTCAAAAGTGTTCCTTTAAATAGAGTGCTATTCTTTTTGTTTATTAGAATAATTATGCATATATCGGTAAAGATTTGATGTGGGGGAGGTGGTCTAGATTTTGTAATTACCATTTGAACAGAGAAGGGCTTTTAGTTTCTCTGAGTTCTGCCATCTAAGAACTGGCTGTGGTCTGACAAGCGTAAGCTCTAAATAGTTTGATATTGAAATCAGGGGATTTAGGTCTCTAGAATTAGCAATTTACATTCCAAGTGGCTGCTACAGTAGTTGTGGCATTTAAATTATTTATGCCAAGGAAGAGCACCGTTCTGTTCTTTATTGCAAATTACACCAACTGCATGCTCAACAAGGGTGGAGTTTTCCCTCTGAAATTCTGCTTCCTTTTCAAGAGCATATTTTTTTATCTCATCACTGACTGCTCACTGTGATGAAGAGGAATCATGATCGCACTGCACCTTCCATTGACTCCTGAAGCAATATCAGCTTGTTGCAGTGATAGGAGACTGAAGCAGCTGAGGAGGTTTCCTCTTCAGTCAGTCATTAGTACTTCTTGTAGATAATAATGATGTTGAATTCTTCTGGGAATAAAACGAGGTTTAGGCATTAAGTTTGCCTGCCAATGCAAATCTGCTCTTAAGATGAAGTATAATGCAGGAAAATATCCCTTGTATTGCAGTTCTGTTTTCCATGGAAAAAATTTAACCCATCTTAAAAAAAAAAAAAAAGTTGAGTGAATGTGTTGCTCCTCAAAGCAAGTGAATAAAAGCCAAGTCTAAATTCTCAAAAGTGTCTAGTAATTAGGGCTGGCTGGAAAGCAATACTTCCATATAACAAAAATCATGTTTCAAAATCTGTTTTTGTTCCTATGCAGAACAACGCTGAGACCTTTTGAGAGAGAATCAATGAATATGAATATGAATATGAATGTGCAAATAGCCCAGAGGCTCAAGTCCCTGCTCACATCCAGGTGCTATTCTGGGGTGGGTGTCTTTTCTCATTTTGACTAGAAATTCATCCAGGACTTGAGAAATGTAACCCCCCCACTTTTTTGACTAGCTCGATGAGTAATTTTGGGTGTCCAGACTGAGACACTACAGGGGAGTGTTTTTCATACTGCCAGGGCCTTGGCACTTTCTGGAAATCAGGTCACTTCAATGTACCTTAACTTGGCCACCGAAAATCACTAGTTACTTTTGAAAATGTTAGGCACAGAGCCCACAATTCTGTGGTCAGATACACACATGTAGCCTCATTGAAGTCAAATGCGTGTAACTGGGAGTAGAATTTGGCCCACAGAGGTTAATTGTTTATGCTGCTGCATACCCTGACACCAGCCATGTAGCTGAAACCTGACCTGCAACTAGATATGCCTTTGGGTCACTGAAAAGCCTGGGATCAAATATGAATACATTTTCAGATAGCTTCATAAATTTGCACATATGATTTGTCAGAAAATCCTTTTTAATTTGCACATCTTTAGGGGCATGTGGATGATCCCTTTGTGCCAGGGAAAGATTCTGCCTCTTCCTTGAGAAGAGAGGTGGGTACTTCTCTCTTATTCTAAGAGTCTCATGAAGTTCTGCTCGTCCCAAACCTGATGCAGTCTCATCTTCTGGAATAAATGTGTCTACACAGGGAGTGATACTGGTGTAACTATAGTGATATAATTATACAGGTATCGTTATGCTGGTAAATAACCTTGTATCACATGGGTCCAGATCCTCAAAAGTACTTAGCTGCCTAACTCCCATTGAAATCAAAATAATTCAAGAAGTGACAGTAGCTGAGACATTAAGGGCTGGTCTAGGCTGAAAACTTACATTGGCACAGCTATGTCTCTTAGGTGTGTGAAAAATCCACACCCTCTAGATATAGCTATGCCAACCTAGCCCCCAGCGTAGACAGCACTAGTTCAATGAAAGAATTCTTCTGACAACCTAACTACAGACTCTCAGGGCCTGGCTACACTTGCAGATATAGAGCGCTTTGAGGAAAGCGCTCCGGTCTGTCCACACTGAGAGCTGCAAGCGCACTGGCATGGCCACATTTGTGGCACTTCAAGCGGCATTGGGAGCAGTGCATTATGGGCAGCTATCCCAGCATTCAAGAGGCTGCAACGTGCTTTTCAAATGGGAGGGTGGGGTAGAGACTGTCAGGGAGTGTGTTGTGTGTATGTGGGGGGAGAGAGAGTGGGTTTTTGGGGTGCTGAGTGTGTCAGCACACTGTCTTGTAATTTCAGACCCCTCTCCCCCCCCGCCTCTCTCTCACTCACTCAAAGCAAACATTCGCTGTTTGTTTTTTTCTTGGACCAGATAAGCAGCCGCTCTCTGAAATGGAGCTTTGAAAGGGGCACTTCCGCATTCCTTCAGGAGTTCACAACAATCACAAGAGAGGCCACTTGGCTTAAGGGGATTATGGGACGTTTCTGGAGGTCAATCAGAGCGGAGTAACGTAAATCCTCGTTTACAGTGAAGCTGCAGCGTCTCACCCAATGTGCATCAGATGTTATCCCTCTCGGGGAGGTGGAGTACCAGGAGCGCTCTAGCCAGGGAGTCAGAGCACTCTACATGCCTTGCCAGTGTGGACGGGGAGTGAGATAGAGCGCTCTGGGCAGCTTTATTGCGGTATAACGTGCAAGTGTAGCCAAGCCCTCAGAGAGGCAGGTTAATTACAGCAACAGGAGCACCAGTGGTTCTCAACTTGCGGCCCATGGGCTGCTTGAGGCCCAATCAGCACAGAGCTGCAGCCCATGTGACATCCTCAGGGCCATACAGGTAGTATTGGATGTGGCCCACAATGGTAAATATACTGAGAACCACTGGTCTACACGGAAGTGCTACAGTGGCGCTGCAGCAGCTGTAGCATTTTAAGTATAGACATAGCCTAAGTAATAGTGAAATTAATGAGAGTTAGGTTTCTAAAAACCTTTTGAGGATCTGGACCATAGAGTTCAACTCCTTTAACCAGGTTTTCCCCTACTTCACCTCTCCTCATCTGGTCAGAGATCAAATCTATATGGTTACAAATCCCAAACCATAACACTGTAAGTATATCAGCATGGCTATGCAGCCACTTCTGTATCAAGAAAAAAAAATTAATTCACAAGGTGGTGAGAGATCAAAGAGGCAGCAAAATCTAACAACTTCAACTACCCACATGTAAACCATCAAATGGCACAATAGGGCAATGTTTATAGAAACAATTTCCTGATACTTTTAAATCATGGCTTCTAACAGCTAGCACTAGACAGCACACAAGAACAAAGGCTATTATTGACTTAATCTTAAGTAACAAACAGTAACACTAATTCAAGAAGTGACAATAGCTGGGCCACTAGGCAACAGTGATTGAAGTATAATTAGGTCATCATCTGAGGGGCAGGCAGGGTACCAAAAAGTGTCACTAAACGCTACAAAGGGAGATGTCAATGAAATGAGGTTAGTCAAAAAGGCCCTAAACTTTAAAATAAAGAAAGGATAATCTTTAGTGGTGGCTTCCATGTTAGTAAGACAAACATTAATAGTCTTGGAAGATGGGAATCACTGGACCAAAAGGCAACACCAGGAAGGCAAGGAGGAGAGATGGAAAAGATTGGGATTGTTTATCTTAGAAAGGAATGAAAAAGACAGCAAATGATAAAAGCATATGAAATAATGAATGGAACACAGTATAGTATTGGGTACTGTACCTTGAAGGGCTGAGCTTCCAAGACAGAAAGTTTGGGCAGGCTGCTTTGTTATGCACAGCCCCTTGGAACTAGACACAGAATAAAGCAGATCTCATGCAAGCACCTTATGTACTGACTGATCATTGAACATCACTTAGGGGAGGTAAAGCAGGAGCTTCTGTTCTTCCTGTCTTATAACATAACAACTAGGAGACATTCAATGAAATTAAAAGGTTGGAAATTCAGTACTGATAAAAGGAACTATTTTTTCACGCAATGTGTAATTAAGCTGTGGAACTCACTGCCATGGGAAGTTGTTTATACCAATGACCTATTGCTTATACCAATAGACATGAATATTATACCAATGACCAGAATAGCCAGAGTTGTTATAATTAATGCTAACACACCTTTTTGGGGGAGGGCTATTAAACTTTGTGCTTCAGGGGTTAAGCCATTCTCTACCGATCAGAGATCAGGATGAGACCTAATTGTGCGGATGTGTGGACAGATAGATTACCCCACATCTGCAGGGCTCTCATGCTTTCCTCTGAAACATCTGGAAGTTGCACACCATTGGAAACAGGATAGTGAACCATTCAGGTCATGGATCTCATCCAGTATGGAAATGTCTCTATTTCTATATGCCTATTCACCTTAATTATGGGGTTCTCTGGGTGACATATATCTGGTATAGCTGTCTCTAAGGCACTCACTCCTGATCCCTCTGGTGCAGGGGTCATGCCAGGGCAGGAGGGAGTGTGGCCAGAATGCACTGTAATCTGGAGTTCCTGAGCCAGAAGAACATCTCCAGGGGACTGTTCCAGCTGCTGCAAGTTAGAGCAGGCCAAACCAGCACCCAGACTGGGGGCTGAACACAGCTTCCAGCAGTGGTCAGGAGGCAGACAAGGATTCCCCCGCCCCCTCCTTCCACCCAACAAAATTCCAAGGGACAGCCAAGAAAAGCTGGAAATTCTGCCAGGAGGCTAGGGAACCAAAGATTCGAATGAAGGTTAGGCAGATCTGCCTGCAGCACTCTTTGTATTTCAGACCCCTTAGGTGAAATCCTGACCCCATTGAAGTCAATGGGAGTTTGTAGGAACACACAGCTCCCGAATTGCTAGTTCACGGCTGCGGCACACTGCGCCCGTGGCTGCAAGGCCGGAGCAGCCTACACCCCCACGCCTGTGATTAAGAAACTTGTTGACTGACCTAATCATCACCCTCGCTGCTCGCTTTCACGTGCACAAGATATGACCTTGTTAAATCATGTTGATGAACATTGTATGCTCCTCCTATGCGCAGAAATTCAACCACTTATAAGTGTTGTAAATAGAAAAGTAAGATAATAAAAACCCCAGTGAAAAGTCCCTGGGAGTCTTTTTCGGCTACCACGACCTGGCGCTCTGTGTCCCTTCCTTTCTCGTCGCCACAGGAGTTTTGCCATTGAAGTCAAAGGGACGGGGATTTCACCCCGTGTCATCTTCTAAACAAATACTGTGAACAAGCATGCTGAATCATGTTCTTTGAGATGCACAAATGAGCATTAGGATGAACTCATAGACAAAACTATTTTTTAATTGTTATCAGGTGTCATGTGATTTGAATGCATAACTTTAAAGGTGAATGGTTTGGTCACTAATCTTTGGTCTTCATTGTGTTAGGGTTTATTTAGGGAACTATATGGCACCAAAGATTGGTGGCCGAACCATTCACCATATACACACAAAATATAATCCAGAATAAACAGTTTCTCCAGGTGTCTTTGAAATATGGTGCAGAGAATTCATTCTCACAGTACGTGGCATAGTTGTGTAGTTTATAAAGAAGCAGCAGATGTATCCTCTCTTTCTCTCAGTTTCTCTCTGTAAAATCTTGCCCCAGTACTGGCTGAGTAGATTCATTTAATTCCCATATATATTCTCTTTGTGAAATAATAAATGAGTATGAGTTTTCGTAAGGCCAGATTGCAAACTCCTTATTTACACTAGTAAACTGTTACTGAGATGAGCAGTCTTATTGAGATCTGTGGCATTTTATTATGCAAATACATGTTCACTATTGTAGGTGGTTTGTAGTCTGGCCTTCAGAGCTCTAAGTCCTGCTAGAGTCCACCTGGGTTGTATTATTGATGCTGCTTGAGCATATTACATATTTATCATCAAACGAGTGAACAATGTTGGTATGGTTTTGCTTATGATTTAACAATCTATGGTAGTTTTCTAAATTTCGGATTACAAATCTGTTCATTTATGGAAACGAGAATAGAAAATTGTTAACCTTTGTACAAAATTAACGTGTAATAATGCTTGTGGTCTAGTAATGCTATTGCTTTATAATAGCTCTCTTAGTTTACCTTAATATTTATTCAACTCATTTGACCTCATGCTGCTTAGTTGTGTTTTTTTTACCTAATGTACTATTGCAGTATAATAAATGGAAAATCCATCCATCCATTTATTTATTATTTAATGCCAGTCTTCATATGTAAATCCAACTCACATGGGGGAAAGGGTTAGCATGTAGCAGCATGAGAGTGGGATCAGGAAAAAGGCATTTACCTTTCAAATTAAATATGGCTATATAAAACAGCAATGTTTTTTTTTTGTACTCAAGAATATTTAATTACATTTAGCAACCTGTTTTTAGGGTTGAATTCCACAGAAGTATATGAGGCGGGAACTTTTTATCCAAATCAGCATGGCTGCAGTCTTTCATTTAGCTCCTTTAATCATTTAGTTTAACGTAATAAGCCTTTGTTCAGTTATAGAACAGCAAAAAAAAATCATTTTGGTTAAGGTTAGCTGAAAAATGAAAATGTGCAGGAATGGATTAATATCTTTTTCATTTTTGAAAAGTGTAATATTTTTTTTTTGGAAGTTGTTTAAATTTAGCGCTTGGGTAGGATCTATCAAAATGGGGGCAAAAGTGACACTTAGTAGTATGAACATTGGTGTACAAACCAGAACCTCTGGGTGCTGAATCCCATTTCTGTCAACGATTCCTTCTCTTGAAGTTTGCTTCAATTTTACCATCTGTTAAATGTCTCCAGTATAATGATACTAAGTCTTAGGGGTCATGGTGAAGGTTCATTAAACATTCAGATCATTTTAAAGTGCTTTGAATAAAAAGCACTGTGGCCCAGATGAAAAAAACATGTAAGCACATACCTAAACCCATCTGTGTTCAAAACAGAACTTAAGCACATACTTAACTTTAAATATGTGCTTAAGTCCTACTGATGTCAAAGTGCATGCTTGTTATTCTGAATAAGGATGCTTTCCTCAATCAAGACTGCTAAACTTGCCAAGTGTTATGAGAACAGCTTCTCCTGAAGCAGTGTGATGATGATTTCAGCAGTGTTCTTTAAATAGTCATGTAAATGAATACTACTGTGGTATTGTCCTGAGAATTCCTATTCAAATCTCCAGAAGCCTTTATGATGTTGTTTTGATGAGAGTTTATGATGGGAAAAGAACTTCATTGCAAGTTTGTTGAGATGATCTTCACAAAAATTCAAATGCTGTCTGTAATTGTACTGCTATAAAATAAATGACATTGTAATCAGTTCATTTTCATTAAGGTTCTGATACAGCCTGGAAAACAAAGCCATTTGGAGAATAGACTGTGGTAGCCCTCATTAAATCACACAAATTTTGCCTTGACATTACAACACTCAGAATACAGTATGGACCTGTACAAGAAGTGTCACAACCCTTGGCAATGTAATGTATCGCTAGGAAAATATTCATTAAACCAGTATGGGCTAAGCATGTGGATGAATATAAATATTTTGTGTGCCAGTGATACTACAGTATTATAATTAGATCCATCCAGGTTATACAGCACATGCAATGTAACGTTCTTGGTTATTTAATAATCTTTGCCTCCTAACCCTTTCTTCCAACTACTAATGTCCTAATAAGGACTTATTTAGGGTTTCTCTACACTGGAAAGTTATTTTGGATTAAGGTAGGATGTGAATTTAAAGCACAATATCTATTCCAGAATAAGTTTGTCCACACAAACAGCTATTCCACAATAGCTATTTCAGTTAGGCTATGGCTACACGACGAGGCTTTTAGCGACACGGCTGTGCCGCCATAGCCGTGCTGCTAAAAGACATGCAGTGTAACTGCTGTTTGTCAGCAGGAGAGAGCTCTTCTGCTGACAAAAAAACTTTCACCCTGCACAAGTGGCAACGGCTTTGTTGGCAGGAGAGTGCTCCTGCTGATAAAACACTACTCACATCGGTGCTTTTCGTCGGTAAAACTTTTGTCATTCGGAGTGTGTGTGTTTTTAACACCCCTAAACGACAACCAATGAAGTGCCAGTGTGGACAAACCCTTAGTTTCCTTGTGTAGACAGGCCTTTAGATTTTGCAACACCTTGAACCTCACCTGTAAGTGAAAAGGAGGACAGAGCAAGGCAGGGGATCACCATTAGCACTATCTATTAAAGAGCAGCTGGCAACTGTCTTCCTGTTGGGAAATCACCATCGGTTCTAAGGCTATACTTCCCCATTCATTGCCACCAGCTAGGAGACACAAAGGACTAGCTCACAGAATCCCACCCATCAATCCTATAATGCTTGAAAAATCCCATTGAGCAAAATAGAATAAAATCCAGGCATCAATTGATCTGGCTTTACTATGGTCCTGGCACCTGATATCAGAGGTGCTGGAACGTAGGGGTGCTGCCGCATGCCCTGGCTTGAAGTAGTTTCTGTTATATACAGAGTTTACAGTTTGGTTCAATGGCTGTCAGCACCTCCACTATAAAAATTGTTCTAGCACCCCTGCCTGATGTTCCTTGCTTTCACTGAGTTTGCTAGTACTACCATCTCAATTGTTACTATCTCAAAGGGGGAAGTTCTACCAAAGTGACTGTGTGGCCACTGATCTCCTGAAGATGGGTGAGACTCTACGGTGGAAATTTCAAGAGTACCTAACTAACGTAAGAGCAGAAATTACAATGAAAGTCAATGGGACATATGCTTCTAAGGCTCTTCTGAAGATCCTATTCCTTGTGACCAGGACCAGTTTCTGGAGAGGTGGGGAGAACATTCTCCCATCTGGGTCCTTTGCTAATACATGTGAGGCTATACGAACATAACACTGGGGAAGAGCCACTTTACATATCATTTATTTCGTTTTTTTGTAATCTCTAATGTATAGCTCACAAAAATAATTTGCTCTCCCTAACTGGACTCAAGCAGATAAGGTGTACAACAAGCCGCAAAAGAAAAAAAAATCCTACTGTGTCTAGGATACTTTTTGAACCACAAGAAAGACCTTGAAACTTAAAAATTCCACTTTGGTTTGTTTTTTTCCATGTCTCTTGGAATCTAAGGGCTCAAAGGTCAAACTGGACACACTGGACTTCCGCTGCTGTATCTGCATACTGCAGAAGTGATTTGGAGGAAGTTACTGCTTCTCTTAGTTTAGGTTTAGAATTAGGTATTCAACAAGAGATTTTTACTGCGAACATGTTCAATGTCCTTTGTTCTAATGGGGGGAGTGAACTATGCAGCCTTTGGTTCCTAATATTTTTATTGGCATTCACCTTGACATTTCAAATATCAACACAGCCCAGAAAAGTGATTCCCCTCCCTTGCTCCCTGCAGCACCACCCACATGCACAAACTACCCCCACTACTATAACATTTACCGTACCATTAGAAGGGCAGGAACCAAGCCTTGAGTCCTGATAGTGGAAACCGTGAAGCTGTACAAATTGAGCAATTACTTGATAGCATCAACTGAGTCAGATACTTGCAAAAACACGTCATGAAAGATAAAGTGCAATCTTATCTTTTACCACAGGCTCTTTGATAGTTCCTGCTGGAAGAGAAGTTTTTTCTAAGCCACTTAGTACTTCAGTAAAATGTTTGGACAATGCACTGCCAGAAATTGGAGTGCAGCATGCACTTAGTTTATATACAAACCTGATTAGTATTCATTGGACACCATCCACTCCACCGGATCTTATTGCAAAGCTGTTGACAGGAAGTGTTGCCTAGATCAGATATCTCTAAAGTGCTTTTTTTTTTCTTCAAAGGGAATAACCTGTTTTGGAAATTATTCCATTTTGCATGTAATGAAACACCAAGAGCTGCAAAGGTCCATACATTTGAACAACACCAAAAGGTTCCTAGTCTAAATGTAGGGAGATATATTTGGATACCTTTAACCTTCTGTGTGTGTAGAATGCGTTTTCTCTTTTGAAATAGCTGTCTGGGTACAGACAACTTAAAACTCTCTTTCAACAAAAGACTGCTGTTCCTAGTTTGTGTAGTTACTCTGGGAGAATGGATGTTATGGAATGCAGACATAGTACTGCACATTGTTGTCTTGTCAATTGCACAAAATATGCTTAGTCGGCACAAATGAAATACTTCAAGATGCTGAAGGAAGTGGTGTTATGTTTCAATAGCTGCCATTCTTCCCTCTAAGTTACAATTGAACTAAGGTCCCGCCATAGTGTTGCATGGTCCTGAAGCAGACCACCTTTTAGATGAAGCATATACTCAAGGTCCTGATTACTTGTTTTCATGAACAATCCCGTGGTAAAATTTGTAAGAGCAATGGTGGTAACTCCAATGCTGTATCCAAATTCTAATTCAACTAATTACATCCTGCCTACATAATTTCTCCTGCAGTTTCAGATGGATAAGGTATTTCTTGTAGCAGTGCTCCTGACAAACAGTTGACCCATTTCATCTCAGAGATGACTACATTCAGTGGTGGGAAAAATGACTTTTAGCTATTGGGTCAGATTTTTAGCCTGCTCCATTTCTTTTGTTCAATTCAGAGAGTTGAAATTGGATACTTCTCCCCATCTGAGGATTCCTCTGGCATAGGGGAGACCCTAGGAGGTTCAGAGCAGGCATATGAATATATGCATGTGTAACACCGATAGACCCTGGCCGTTAGCGGGCAGGATCGAACCTGGGGCCTCTGGAGCTTAGTGCATGAGCCTCTACAGCAGGGATTGGCAACCTTTGGCACGCGGCCTGTCAGGGAAAGCCCCTGACGGGCTGGGCCGGTTTGTTTACCTGCCGCGTCCGCAGGTACGGCCGATCGCAGCTCCCACTGGCCGCGGTTTGCCGTCCCAGGCCAATGAGGGCTGCAAGAAGGGCAGCCAACACATCCCTTGGCCCGCGCCGCTTCCCGCAGCCCCCATTGGCCTGAGCGGTGAACCACGGCCAGTGGGAGTTGCAATCAGATGAACCTGTGGATGCGGCAGGTAAACAAAGCGGCCCGGCCTGCGGGGGCTTTCCCTGATGGGCCACGTGCCAAAGGTTGCCAATCCCTGCTCTACAGCATGAGTTAAAAGCCAACTGGCTGTTAGCTAAGGTTGTAGAGCAGACTCATTAATCTGTTTCTCCCTAAGTTGTCTCGGTGCCACTAGATGGGACAGAACAACACATCCAGGAGGTGTGTGGGTTACACATACCTTTTAGGCAAGCATCATTCCTACATTTTTCCACATGGAGTGATTGAAGTTGCACAAGGTCATCCACAGAAGAGGTAGGAATAGAATTCAAGTCTCTAATATGGCAAATCTCATCCATTTATCCACCCTGCCTTTCAGAATGAATGTGCTTGACTGTGATAATTGTAACAGCCAGACCACACTTTCTTCCATCACCAGGAATAGAACTCAGGATTCCTGATTCCCAGGGTTTCTCTGTTGTGTAGTAAATAGTTGTGTAATCCACAAATGTATTTTGCATCCCTCTTTGGTGGCCTATTCACAGAAGACAACAGTCTGTTACTGCTGCCAGTTACTCCTAGCTCAAATCTGTGCTAATGAGATCAAAATGGGAACAGATCAGGTGTGACCCCAGATTGATGTCATTTTTTGCAAGAGATGGATTAACTTCACTTTAAAAGAGACAAAGTTAAGTGGTTATTGAATGTTTTCCTTTCAGATCACACAGGTGCGTGATTTGAAAACTTGCTAAACTTGCCATCCACGAAAGAGCCACAAATAGCAAAACCTTCCAAATTGTGATGATTCCAATGATCATTTTAGCACTTGGATATCAATTTCTTTTTTTCATCAGTTTTGCTTTTTTCTTCCCACTATTTTCCACAACAGGGGGAAAACAACAAATAAACAGAACTTCCCATTCTATCCCCTGTGCGGATTTTATAGAAAGATGGATTTCAGCGGAGGATCTTTGGTTTTGGTTTTAGGTGATCTCCAAAACTTCAAGGGACCAGTTTTCTAGTTCCAGTTCAACTGGCGCCAAAATGTCAGGAAAACAGCTTCTCTCTTCCCCCAGTGATGGAAACCTCTCACAAGAACCACGAGATACAACATTTCTACCATTTAACTTTCATTCATTCTGGGCTCTCTTAGCCCAGAACAGTTTGAGATATTTGGTTCTATTGAACCTAAGCTAAAATCTTATCTGTGATTTGACATCAAACCCAAATTTTGAACTTTAGTTGCAACCTTTCATCTGGATCCATATTTGAAAACTGCCTCTATGGCTCATTTCTACTTTCCTTACTAAATCTTCAAAATCTGGATGAAAGATAGTTTTATTGTTAAAGCAGTGGACTGGATTTCAGGAGCTCTTGAGTCTAGTTCCCAGCTCTGCCATAGACTTTCTGTCTGATAATCTCTGTGCATCACTTCCCCATTTACAAAATAGGAATATTATCACTCTACTTTCCCTACCTTTGTCTGTCTTGTCTCCTTAGATTGTAACTTCATTGGAGAAGAAACTGTTTTTTACTAGGGCTGTCAAGCGATTAAAAAAATTAATTGTGATTAATCATTCTGTTAAACAGCAATAGAATACCATTTATTTTAAATATTTTTGGATGTTTACTACATTTTCAAATATATTAATTTCAATTACAACACAGAATACAACATGTACAGTGCTCACTTTATATTTATTTTCTATTACAAATATTTGCACTGTAAAAAACAAAAAATATTGTATTTTTCAATTCACCTCATACAAGTACTGTAGTGCAATCTCTTTATCATGAAAGTTGAACTTACAAATGTAGAATTATGTAAAAAAAATGGCATTCAAAAATAAAACAATGTAAAAATTTAGAACCCACAAGTCCACTCAGTCCTACTACTTGGTCAGCCAATCACTCAGACAAACTAGGTTGGTTACAATTTGCAGGAGATAATGCTGCTTGCTTCTTGTTTACAATGTCACCTGAAAGTGAGAACAGGCATTCGCATAGCACTGTTGTAGTTGGCATTGCAAGATATTTACGTGCCAGATGCGCTAAAGATTCATATATCCCTTCATGCTTCAACCACCATTCCAGAGGACATGCGTCCAGGCTGATGATAGGTTCTTCTTGATAACCAGGGGCGGCTCCAGGCACCAGCACAGCGAGCGCGTGCCTAGGGCAGCAAGCCGCAGGGGGCGGCCTGCCAGTACTGTGAGGTCAGCAGGCAGGCAGCTTTCGGTGGCATGCCTGCAGGAGGTCCGCCAGTCCCGCGGCTTCAGTGGCAATTTGGCAGTGGGGACGCAGATGGCGCGGCACCGGCGGACCTCCCACAGGCATGCCACCGAATCTGCGTGACCAGCGTACCGCCCGCAGGCATGCCACCGAAAGCTGCCTGCCTGCCATGCTTGGAGCAGCAAAAAAACATAGAGCTGCCCCTGTTGATAACTATTCAAACAGTGTGAACTGACGCATGTTCATTTTCATCATCTGAGTCAGATGCTACCAGCAGAAGGTTGATTTTCTTTTTTGGTGGTTTGGGTTCTGTAGTTTCCGGATCAGAGTGTTGCTCTTTTAAGATTTCTAAAAGCATACTCCACACCTCGTCCTTCTCAGATTTTGGATGGCACTTCAGATTCTTAAACCTTGGGTTGAGTGCTGTAGCTATTTTTAGAAATCTCACATCAGTACCTTCTGTGCATGTTGTCAAATCAGCTGTGAAAGAGTTCTTAAAACGAACATGTGCTGGATCATCATCTGAAACTGCTATAACATGAAATATATGCAGAATGCAGGTAAAACAGAGCAGGAGACATACAATTCGCCCCCCAAGGAGTTCAGTCACAAATTTAATTGACACATTATTTTTTAAAAGAGCATCATCAGTGCTGCTGCAATTAAGTAATAAAAATGCATTTAAAAGAGAAAAAGAAACAGAGAGAGTGTTCAAAACTTAACAATTTTAAATACTGAATAAGCTTCAAACATAAAATTATGCTTTAGAAATCACATTGATTTCACTACTGATCTGTTTGCTAACTAGATGAATTTGGGCATGTCTAGTCAATGCCGACACTAGCATTCATGAGATACTAAATTAAAGAGCGTGGAGCAAGTGGCTCTAACTAGTACTATCTACCTTGCTTCTAATTTCCATGAACAGTTAGATTAATTAATTTTACTGACAATAATAAACTCCTCCCCCCCACAAATGTTAATGGCTTTGTTGCAAAGAACAAGTGTCTGAAACCACCTTTGCCTATTTCAGATGGTAACTCAGAAAGTGTGTACTATTGACAATGGTTTAAAGCCAGACTCTACAGTGTTTTAATATAAAAATCTTTTGATGGAGTAAGGACAAACCTAATGTGAAAGCATAGCTGGCACCTCTGACTGCAGCAGAAGCATAGGACATAATATAGTTATTAAACTGACTACAGATATCAGGAAAAAAACATGTTTGACACAGAAAAAAAAATCTTTAGGCAATGTGACTTACTCCATGTGTCAAAGGGATAACTGAAATAATCTTTCCATTAGCTATGGCTATTGATCACTGGAAGGACATTTCTGTAGCAAAGTACATAGACTATATCATCCTCCATTCTCTTAACTTCCAGGAGCAGGCCACAGACATCTCTCAAGAGCAGGCAGTTTGGACGCCAAATCTGAGAAATATTGCAAAAGAAAAGTTATGCTGGAAAAGAATCTTTGGAAACAACAGTAGAGATAGTGGCTGGAAAAAATGTAGTGTGGATTTATAAGAGCAATAAAACATGTACAGTATAGCTCTCCCCTTGGCTTCAGAGGATGGGGCTTTACTATAATGTTTTATGCTCATATGGAATGTGTGAGTACCTTTGAACAGAAAGATATCTGCTATGCCTGGCCCATATTGGAAGCTGGCTACTCTAGATCAGTGGTTCTCAAACAGAGGTCTAGGGCCCCCTGGGGGGACTGTGAACAGGTTTCAGGGGGTCTACCAAGCACAGCTGGTGTTAGATTCACTGTGGCCCAGGGCAGAAAGCTGAAGGCCCGCCACGTGGGACTGCAGCCTGCGACCCCGAGTCCCACCAGATGGGGCTCATGCTGAAGCCTGAGGAACTTAGCTTCACGGTGCCCCTTGTGGTGTGGAGTCCTGGGCAATTGCCCTGCTTGCTACCCTGTAATGCAGGCCCTGGCTTTTATATGCAGAAAAACAGTTGTTGTGGCACAGCTGGGCCATGGAGTTTTTATAGCCGCGGGGAGGAGAGGGGGCTCAGAAAGAAAAAGGTTGAGAATCAGTGGCTCTCAACCTTTCCAGACTACTGTACCCCTGTCCAGAGTCTGATTGTCTTGAGTACCCCAAGTTTCACCTCACTTAAAAATACTTGCTTTCAAAACCGGACATAAAAATATAACAGTGTCACAGCACACTATTAGTGAAAAATTGCTTACTTTCTCATTTTTACCATATAATTATAAAATTAATCAATTGGAATATAAATAATGTATATTTCAGTGTATAGTATATAGAGCAGTAAAAACAAGTCATTGTCTGTATGAAATTTTAGTTTGTACTGACTTCCTTAGTGCTTTTTATGTAGCCTGTTTTAAATCTAGGTAAATATCTAGATGGATTGATGTACCCCCTGGAAGATCACTGTGTACCCCCAGGGGTACATGTACCCCTGGTTGAGAACCACATACCTAGATGGATCTTTAATGGACAGCAGTGTCTAGGGACAAATAGTTACCCACTTAGTAGTGAACCATTTCTTTTTTTATATCAAGCTTTGTTTTATACATTTAATTTTTATTACATTTTTATGAGCTGTGCAAACAAGAATATCTAGTAAGAACTTATTTAATTTATGCATAAGTATAGTACCATTCCTACCAAACTGATTCCCCTTGAATATTCTTCCAGCTATTCCCAGCTTGGCCACTGGTTTATTGAGTGATCTTTGACCAGTCACTTCACCACGTGGTGCCTCAGTTCTCCCATTTGTAAAATGGGGATAATGATAATGTTTGTAAAGTGCTTTGAGATCTACTGACGAAAGTACTATATGAGAGCTAGGTGGTGGTGGTGGTGGTGGTGTTACCTCAGGTACAGGAATTATTATAGGAATGCCTATATTTTGGTTTACCAGAAATAGACATGAGTAGAGAGTACACAATGAAAAAGACAAACAGGCAGATTTGCAAGGAATGATAGGCTCTGAAAGACAACAAGAGAAGATTAATTCACAAGCAAACCTATAGTCATGCAATTATGGGTGTTCCAGAAGAGGAGATAAATCTGAGCTAGGGAAAATGAATCTCATATCATACCAAAGACATCAGAATCATTAATGTCATCCTGATATAGTCCTATCCTCCTTGGCGAATTATATCTCTAAATGTGTTGAATGTCTTCAATTGTATTCATGCTATTTTTTCTGAAATGTGATGATCTCTAATGGTACATTGGACCAATGTGTTATGTCTGAGGTTGCTGCAGATTTCTAAGTGGAAAGTATAAGATTTTTTTTTCATGGTAATAGAGCTTTGAGAAACTGCTGCTTTTCCTGAATGCCGAGGAAACCTTCACCCCATCCCCGCATCCTTGCACTCCTTATGTAACAGCTGGACAGAACTGCAACCCCTGCTCTTGTGATAGTGCAGAGGCTGCTATTGAGTTGCTCTCCCTTGGGAACAGATAAGGGTGTGTGTGTAGGGAGTGTGTGTGTGGGAAGATGTAGGCTTAGCCATGGCTCTGCCCCACCTCCGTGTGCTGGCCAGCAAAGTTGCCTGGCCATGTGGGGAAACAGGATGGGATGAGGAATCTGTGCTGCAGTATTTAAAATGGGTGTAACAAATTTCTTGTCCCCAGTACAATCAGAGCTCTAGGAGCCTAATGGGTCCAATTTTCTCCATTGTTTCTTGTCTTCAAAAGGAGGTATTTGGGACATTTCCATAGTAAATGAAAAATGGTGCCTTTGCTAGAATGACACTTGTTGCTTAGGATAGTCCTCTCCAACATGGTGGTTAAAATTGGTTGGAGGTATGTTGGAGAGAGGGGAAGTGTAATCTCCAATGTTTTCTGAATCAAGTACAAACCAAACACGTGTTTCTGTTTCCTGCTTTTCTTCATCTCATGGCCAAGGATGTTTCCTTTGGCCACCCTACCACCCCTTTCAATTTGCAACATTCTACACACACTTGAGTGATACAGTTGATTGAACTGTGGCTAAAATACACATTGTTTAAAATATTATTAATATTTTCCAAATCCTTAACCCCCCTGAAAATCACACTGCACTAAGCCATGTATTTCAGCAGCAAATACACCACCTGGATTTCTGTGGTTAATTAGCAGGTGTGGTTTCCAGAAAGCAATTTTTTTGGACAGCCTAAGACAGTGACTCTCAACCTTTCCAGACTACTGTACCCATTTCAGGAATCTCATTTTTCTTGAGTATCCCCAAGTTTTACCTCACTAAAAACTGCTTGCTTACAAAATCAGACATAAAAATACAAAAGTGTCGCAGCCCACTATTACTGAAAAAATTGCTTACGTTCTCATTTTGACCATATAATTATACAAGAAATCAACTGGAATATAAATATTGTACTTACATTTCAGTGTATATTATATAGAGCAGTATAAACAAGTCATTGTCTGTTTGTAATTTTAGCTTGTACTGACTTCACTAATCCTTTTTCTATAGCCTGTTGTAAAACAAGGCAAATGTCTAGATGAGTTGATGTCCCCTTGGAAGACCTCTGCGTACCCCCGGATACATGTACCCCTGGTTGAGAACAACTGTTCTAAGCAATCCAGAAAAGTGGAGAAATAAAGTATTAACATAGGTATCA
Organism: Chrysemys picta bellii; assembly: GCF_011386835.1. Taxonomy (NCBI): domain Eukaryota; kingdom Metazoa; phylum Chordata; order Testudines; family Emydidae; genus Chrysemys; species Chrysemys picta. The sequence continues at coordinate 76,008,524 of NC_088791.1, forward strand.
GTCAGTTTTAAAAACCTTTTTAAGTCTTACCAAGTAGCATTATCTACATTCACATAAGTAACTCATGTTACATCTATTTTAAAACAATCAAAATTCTATGATTCTACTAAGATTCTTGAGGAAAAAAACTCTACACTTTCCATGTCCTAAATGTTATACATCCACAGGCTCCCTGAAAAAATGAAAAATTACATTTTTTCAGGGAGTCTGTGGATGTATAACAGGCTGTGTGGAGCTGTATGGAAGATCTTCCACTTCCATACAGCTCGTTAACTCCTGACTCCATCTGTACTTCTTAAAACACAATGCAACCTGTTTTATATGGTGTCTTTCACACACAGTATTGGAGCAAGTCAATCATGAAATGAAAGAAGAGGGCGTTTAAGTAATATTTAAAATTGAAATTTGTTAAGTTTGCTTCTTGTTTTGAAATAGATCTTCTGCCATTTACACTCATGTGTGAATCATAAGGTGTAATCACTAAAATGAGTAGTTTTATATGTGTTAAAATATAAGCTGGACATTTTAAAACTTTTTCTCTCTCCTGTAATAAAAGCAACACAAGGATCTCTTTGATGGTGCATCCTTTACTCAGATTTTTCCCATTGAAATCTGTGCGAGCTTTTCCCACTGACATAGCTACCGCTGCTCATTTTCTCAACACTTATTTCCTTTCTTTTCGAACTACCTGAGTGTGAGAGATTCAAAACACCTTTCACTCCCCCCCCCCCCAAAATATCTAAGCAATCAAGCAAATAAACAACCCGAACCAAAAAAGATCATTAGAAAGCCATTAGTGACCCTAACATTTAGTTTACACATTTAATCAGATTTCAATTGCTGTGATGTATCTGATTTTAAAAGTCTAATCTGCTCATACAAAGAAAAACAGTCTAAGTAAAAAGGGAGCTATTGACTGAACCCATGGTCAACACTAATATCATCAGCTCTCTAAATCAGATTGCAACTACTGAAGACTCAGTCACACATTATAATTGCTCTAACAGGGCTAAGAGGCTTCAGAATCCATTTGTTATAAATGCATAGGGGTGATATTACCATCATTTTATGTTCCTGAAAATGATATTTATTCTATCCTCTGCTCAGAAAGGTGTTAATGGATATTTATTGCCTTTGAGCAACAACATTTTGGGGAACTGTTGAGAGTAAGATACATTGCCCTGTTTTTGATAAAACTAAGAGCAAATTGAACAGAATGAGCCTCAGTAGATGACATATCAATCAGTATATTCTGACAAAATAATTTAGAACGGGTCTTTCAGGGGAAATGATTTCATAGTTTTGGTGAGTCATAAAACTGTTTGAAATCCTGCAATATCAGTTAGATATCTGCCAAGAACCCATTATTTGCATTGTTGGAGGATTGCTGTAAACTGAGCAGAAAAGCAAAATAAAGTCCAATCCTACCTAACTTCATAATCCATTACAAAAGTTTTAGATTGAATTATAATAAATTACATGGATTATTATCATTATTCACCACTATAAACATATTGGACTAGGCTGTTTTTCATGTTTATCTAGACTGATAAATAAAGGAATACAGGTAATGCTAGAAAGCCCTTCAAAATGTCATGACCTACCTTCTCTTTCTCCAAGGCATGTTTCATATTGCAGGATATTGTGTTGACAGTAGCTCATCAAACCACACAACGGGAATGGTTCGTCTACTCTGAAGGTCAGTGAGTACTAAGAATTTGATCAATGAATCACCTCGGTGGAGAAACTTGTGCTAAATAACGTAGGGCTGGCCCACAGTGAACATTCCAGGTATAGTGGCTCTCAGAATTTCGCATTTCAGAATTGTGGTGAGATGGTCTGGTGCACACTGAGCTGTAGAGAAACACAGAGGGATTTGGGATGTTAGTTCAAAACTTTCCAGGACACTTTTTCCTTACTCCTTCTATCCAATAATGATACTTCATTATCAACAGAGATTTCTTTGTGCCTGCCTATAGTTAGTGTGCCTAAAAGAGGGCCAAAATACATGTTCGTGATGATCTATAGTGGAATTATTTTGAGTACAGAGAAACCAAGTGTAACACAGTCTGGGACAGCTCAGATGCAGGATCAACTTTGGTTGAATCTGTTTCCTACACTGCAGCCAAGCACACTTAAAATACTACAGGATTTTGACCAACAAAAAGAAGGCTAAGGGGTGACTTGATTTGTCTATAAGTACCTACATGGGGAATAAATGAACCCTTCAATCTAGAAGAGAAAGGTATAATGCAATCCAGTGGCTGGAAGTAGAAGCTGGACAAATTCAGACTGGAAAGAAATTTTTAACAGTGAGAGTAATTAACCGTTGGAACAACTTACCAAAGGTACAGTGGATTCTCCATCACTGAAAAATTTAAATCTAGATTGGATGCTTTTCTAGAAGAGATGCTCTAGGAATTATTTTGGGGAAGTTCTATGGCTTGTGTTATACAGAAGGACAGACTATCTAGATGATCACAGTGGTCCCTTCGGGACTTGGAAACGATAGATAAAAAGGATAGTAGAAAAATCTGATTGCGAGGGAGGGAGGGTATTTCTGTGTCCATCATACACTCACAAAAGGCATTTTAGCATGAAATACAAATTTTCTTTCCATAGTTTTAGAAATCCTAAGGCTGTTAGACTGGCTTGCTGGGGATATGTGATGGGGTGCAAAAGGACTGCATAGCTCCCTGCTGGAGGTTCTGCAGGCACTGTGCCAGAAGGCACTGATGTGGGAAGAAAGGATCAGTGAAGATGACTCCTACAGGCCTGACTAGAGCGGTCTTGGGAACTACAGAGACCTGGTCCTCCAAGGGCTAGAAGGGTTAGCAACAGCCAGTTGGAGCCCAGCAAGCTCAGATAAAAGGAGCTGCAGGGCCCTAGCAGAGTGTTGTCTGATGGGGACCAGAGGAGCAGGGAAGGCTGCTCCTCTCTGGCCAAAAGACCCTGAGGACTAGCCAGGGTTGCACTTGCATAGATGGGTGTCTAGTGGGAGAGGGACTTGAGAACTTATCCCTAAGCTAAAAGTGAAGATAAAGAGGCCAGGTGGGGAGAGGCCCAGGGAAGTAGCAGCAATGAATTGAATTGAGAAATATGTGACTGCCAACTATAAGGACCCTTGTAACCTGGAGAAGTGGGTGGGTGCAGGTTCCCTTACTGGGCACAAGTGAAGTGGCAAAAAACCTGAGGTGACGGGGCTCATTTGGAAGCCTGAGTGAAGGGCTGAATTTAAAGGGCCCAAAGTTGGGGTTGAAGACCCTGGTGAGGCCAGATAGATTGTCTGATTGTTGGAGTCATTGGGTATGTCTACATTGCAATAAAATGCCTACAGCTGGCCCGTGTCAGCTGGCTCGGGTTGTAGGGCTTTAAAATTGCAGTGTAGATATTTTGGTTCTGGCTGGAGTCTAGGACACTTCCCCCTCAGTGGGTATCTATGTAAATCCTCATGACTAATAAATGAGTCATTGTCTGTTAATAATCCTGAAGCATTTATTCTGGAGTAGCTTCTTTTGAGGTATTGTTTCCCCTTCCTGGTTGTTTTCTGAACAGCCTTGTTGAGTTGACCAATTATAATCACACTGTCACATTCCAGGGTACAATCCAGACCAGTGAGGGGTTGTCTTACCACCTGCCCTGCAACCTTGAGTGCCTCACAAACCTTTGTTGCTGTAGCTCCCAACCTGGGCTGCTCACAAACAGTCAAATAGCATGAACGTCACACACTGAATGTCTGTGTATAGCTGCAGTCCTGGTTCAGCACCTCTGACCCCAGAAACCTGTCAGCAACACACCTGCCACACTCTGGCTTCCAGCAGCCTTGGTGACTACCAGCAGGGTGACCCCAACACACCCCAGTCCTAATTTTTCCCCAAAACGTGTGTTCTATATTGCCCAGCTCTCCATGGGCAGTTCAGATATTAGAGATCTGTTGCCCCTATCAGGGGTCAATATGCAACACTTCACTACTTTAGCTGGAGTTACCAAATGGTTCAGTTTAAACACAACACTGGATTAGTTTTGATTAAAAAATAAAACAAGTTTATTTAACTACAAAAGAGATATTAAGTGAGAAAAAGTATAAAGTATTAATGTCAGAAATAAAGAAACAAAGCTAAAATACTTTCTAGTAGTTAAAACTTAACAAACTATACTTAGTTCAAGGTAAAATCCTTGCCACATGCTCCCAGCAACATTGATGACAAAAATCTCGACAGGATTCTGTGCCTCTCTCCCCGCTCCCCAAGTCAAAAGATTGGTTCTTTTGTCATCTTAGGTGAAAGAGAGTGAGTGAGTAAGAGAAGGAAAGAGAATACCTGGGGTGTTTTGCTCCTCACTTTTATAGTCCAGTCACCCTTTGAAATGCATCTTCCTGAGGGTTATCTCTAGATACAGTTCCTTTCCACTGTGAGGATGGAGACATGGAGTCTTGTTGTGAAAGAGGTTCCATGCCTTTATTTGCTAAAATGCAGATGGATCTGTACCTGCCTCCCTCCATTGCCAAAGAATGGCCACTTGACAGGCCCATCGGCTTTGATGATGTTTGGCTAGAGGCATTAGCTTTTCCTTCGTCTTTGAGATTTCCCCCCTCCCCAGACTTGCCTGGTAAACACATTTCAGTCATAATTTCATTTTATATTGATAACTTTGCATATAATGTTGCTACACACATTTTACCATGATATTATTGACCAGCATGTTATTAGTTTTCAAATGATGCCTCACAAGGCATATTTTGTACAGCAATTATTACAACAGTGTAGGGTGTGAATATTCGGTCACACATGTTAAACACCCCAATAAGCAGATCAACCTACAGTATTCAGGAATTATCACAGAGCAGCTCATGTCTGTCTTATTCAGACTAAAAAACTGGATTTAATAGAGTAGTTAGGATATGCAATTGGAGTACCAGTTGGTTAGTAAAATCCTTTTTACTGAGGTTTTACAGCAATGTAATATATATGTTTCTATTACATAGTTAATCCCCATTGAATTTGTTTTTAATAAACAATTGGTATTTATTGAATATATTACCCAATAATTGTCTGATTAAATCAAAATTAAATTCATATTTGGGAATTTTAACTTAAAGGGGCGCTAAAAGTTCCCCATTCAAAAATCACTTCCAACCAAAAGCCTATAATAACCAAAAATAATAAATAAAAAGGCAGATAAAAAAAAAAGCTTTCAAGTTCTGCATGCAGGACAGGTAAATCATATAAAAATATCAAAGCTCCTGCAGCATATTTATTGAATGAGAGTTTTCCGTTTCACTCTAGTGATTATGCTCAATGAGACAACCACAAAGCATTTCTCACCATTTAAACAGGAGCCGCCGCTCACAGGCTGTCTGCTCAGGGACTTAGTTTTTGCATGTACAAAAAAGAGAAAACACCCTTGACAAAGAATGAGTGGGCACCAAGCAAAGCATCAAAGCTACACAATTCTTCCTTTCTTTCAAGAAAAGCTTTAAATATGAAGGGCTCAGTTGTGGCTTTTACTTGCCTCGGTGACGCTGGAGAGGAGAAGAGGGCATAGTGCCTAAATCAGGGGTGGCCAACCTGTGGCTCTGGAGCCACATGCGGCTCTTCAGAAGTTAATATGCGGCTCCTTGTATAGGCACCGACTCCAGGGCTGAAGCTACAGGCGCCAACTTTCCAATGTGCTGGGGGGTGCTCACTGCTCAACCCTTGGCTCTGCCACAGGCCCTGCCCCCACTCCACCCCTTCCGCCCCCTTCCCTGAGCCTGTCGTGCCCTCGCTCCCCCCCACCCCCGAGCCTCCTGCATGCCACAAAACAGTTGATTGGGAGATGTGGGGAGGGAGGGGGAGGCGCTGATCGGCGGGGCTGCCGGTGGGTGGGAGGCGCTGGGAGCGGGGCAGGGGAGTTGCTGATGTGTTACTATGGCTTTTTGGCAATGTACATTGGTAATTTCTAGCTCCTTCTCAGGCTCAGTTTGGCCACCTGTGGCCTAAATGGTGGAGGTGAGAGGGATTAAGAATGGAAACACATAAACCTTTCAGAGACTCTGCGGGGAGTGCAGACTGGTGCTGCCTTGCTACATTTGCACCAGCGGTCTAGCCAGGGCAGCAATCCAGTGGTAGTGTGTGCGTGTGTGGGAGGAAATTGCCTCACCCACAATCACCACCACCACTACAGGGCTGCTGGGTGGGCTAGATGGCTTGTGCTTCATGCTGCTAGGAACCAGAACATGACAAGTTCCTGCAGGTTGATGTACAGGGGTGGTACAAAGGGCTTCCAACATACTCTGCTGGCTGTGTATTGGGTGGCAGCATTTAGTCCGGTAGGCAGTCTATTGGTACTGCTAAATGATATGGTGAATTTAGGATCAGTTAACTTCCCTGGAATTTAAGCACATGATTAAAATTAAGCATGTGCTTAAATACTTTGCTCAGTCACAGCCCTAGTGAGATGTTGAGAACCTTATAGGATAGGACCCTAACTTAGGTGAGCAGATATAATTTTACTGAGATACGGTTCAGCACCCGACTTCAAAGGAGAAGGGTTAGACACTTAAGTCACGAGTGACCTTGACTATTTATCCTGTTTTCACAGAGCATGAAATTTCCACTTTATAAACTATTGCTATAGTGGGAGGAATGTTTGATTAACAGAGCTGTAATGAGAAGAAAAAAACAAACACCACTTCAGCTATGAAGACTTGGTTGCCCAGTGTTCATTGTACACCCGGTCACCCAACTATTGAGCCTCAATTCATTACATTAATGTATATACAATGCATGTGTTATATCTCTCATTGTATTCAATCCAGTTGTTTGCATTAAAAACTCAGAAAATAGGTGCTAAAATAGGCTCTTTTATATCATTTAAAATGCAATAACTAATAGGATTTTCTCATTATAAGGGACATGATTAATGCTGTGTGAGATTAGGAGAACCTGCCTGGTGAGCCAGCTTTCTTTTTTTATTTTTAAATCTCTCTCCAGGCTCACCAGCCTAAAGTAAGCTCAATTAAAGTTACTTGCTGTTAATTTAAAATAGGCTCATTTCTACTCTAATGCCTCCTCCGGAGACACAATTTTTCTGGAGAGTTGTTTTTGGACTTGTAAATATCCAAGAAAAATTGGATCTGCAAAGACACCTGTGGAGCCAGTGCTCAAAATAATAATTGCATTTGGAACATAAGAACCAGTTTCATAATCAGACATGTCACATTAAAATGTGCCCATGCCTGACTCAATGCTGTTTCAAAGACTCCTCTTCTAACTAGCGGTTGAAATACCAAAATAACAGCAGGCATATTTTAAAGTTTACAGGTCTAACAGAGCTAAAGTGGTCTAAATTAAATCTTTGGGTTTTTTTTTGAGGGCTGAGCCTAATATTTCTGTAGTCTGTAATCCTGTATTCTGTAGTGTGCTTTTCCTACACACAAAGGATACTTTCAGGAAAAAATAAAGTATCTTGGGGCCACATCTGAGAAAGGCTATGGATGCTGTAGCATCGGTGTAGTTTTGAATGCTTTAAAGTAACTGTAGGAGTAAAAGAAAACTGGAAACAATCACAGCTGGGAAACCAAAGGGAGCAGCCTATGTTTTTGCAAGTGAGACTACTAGAGCCTAATTGACTATGTGACCTGATGCCCCACACCAGTTTATTATTAGGCTTGGGAAGGAAGCAGTTTTCCTGTCTCATGAGCATTTTCAAGATTAAAAAAAAAAAAAAAAAATCACATCCTAAATAGGGACAAAAAATCAAAACCTCAAAAACATTTTGTGAACCAACAACCCCCCTGCCCCGCTCCCCCAAAAAGTTCAGGTCAGTTGAAATGTTTCATTTCATTTTGATTTTGACTTGTTTCTTTTTGCACCTCTTTTTAGAATAATTAAATTTCTAACTGAAAAGTTGTTTTTGAACTGAAAACATGAAACTTTTCAACAAATTCCCACTCAGCTCTACTTATAGTGGGCTAAGAGCCAGGTCCTGAGAATAAGAGTGCTAGAGTATAGCTTGGCAGGTCTGCACATTCTGCATAGTCTAGATATAACATAATTAAGAAAGTATGGTTTAAGAATTGTAAATCTTTACATGGATTTATTTATCATTTAATCAATGCATTGCACTTGTATTATATATTCTAAAAAATGCTATAATCATTTCCTCAGTTAGTGCTCCAATATGTACATTGAAAAAAAGTAAACCTCCACTAGAGAACTGTATAGCATAAAACTTGCAGAAGACTAGACATATTATGTGGCAGTCAATAGCCATTATACACCATGTGCCATGCTTTACAGTCATCGTAAATACAGAGCCACCAGCCAGGATTTGAAGAAATATGCATAAAAATACTGCTGTTTCTGCTTCCATGCAATGGAACATGGCTTTAAGGGTGTTCTAGGGGTAGCATTAAGGTAAGATCCAGAAGGAATGCTCCAGCTCAGGTGGTAGCTAGGGGATTCTTCATGATGGCTCTCCTTCTTTGTTCTGTTCCACCCCTTTATATATCTTTTGCATAAGGCGGGAATCCTTTGTCTCTCTCTGGGTTTACACTCCCCCTCACTGGAAAATCACCAGGTTAAAGATGGATTCCAATTCATGTGACATGATCACATGTCACTATAAGACCCCAAGCCTTCATTCCTCCCAGCCTGACTCACAGGAAGGCTTGCTTGCAAACAGAGCCCCAGTCAATTGTCCTGGTTGATGGGAGCCATTAAGATTCCAAACCACCATTAATGGCCCACACTTTGCATAATTACAATAGGCCCTCAGAGTTATATTTCATATTTCTAGTCCCAGATACAAGAGTGGTACATTTATACAAATAGGATGATCACACTCAGTAGATTATAAGCTTTGTAATGTTACCTTACAAGAGACCTCTTGCATGAAGCATATTCCAGTTACATTATATTCACTCATTACCATATTTTTATAAACGCCCTTGAAGCCGTGTTCCATTGCATGGAAGCAGAAACTTTCTTAATTATGTAGCGCCAGAGGCCATGCAGTAAACATTCCTTCCGGATCTTACCCTAATGTTTTCACCCCTCAGCTCACAGACCATATAGACTGCACAACGTCACACGTGCATGACTTGGTTGTAGTCTCTGACATCTGCCATGTGCCATCACTCTGAAGTAGCACTGAGCTGGAGATAATGGTCCTCAGAATTTTGCAATTCACCGGTTATCCACCACTGTACCAGTTGTTGCAACAAAACAGTGACTGATTTGGGGTAAATAACAAAGCCTTATCATGATAGAGCCTAGGCAAGTGCAAATATATTTTGACCCAGGCAAAACATATGCCAAAATGCATCTAGAAAGGGCCTACGATCAGTTTTATTTCGCAATACTTTGCTAGGGTCTATGCCTAAAAGTTGCTGATGTGAACTGATTTCAGAGTAATGATTTTTTTGAGATGATGACAGCCCCCTTTTCTTCCATTCTCTAGATTTAAATAAATCCAAAGGCAAGTTCAAATCAACAGAACACAATTTTGACTTTAGTGGCAGTGTAACCTGAGTACAGAGTTAAGGATCAGGCCACAGAATAAGAAATCAATCCCAAAATGAAAACACTTTTTTCTACACCAAAAATATTTATTCTGTCACTTGGAAATTTGTGAAATCTTTGCTTCTTTTGACTGCAGTGAAATTGGATGCTTTAATTTTTTTAAAAAGAACTTTAAATCCTCATTTAAAATGACACTTGCTAAATAATTGCTGAAATTAAAATTGAATTCAGATAAACACTGGGCCTATTTTTATCTAAGGAGTGTTTGGCTCTCTCAATATAGCATAATGTTGATGTAAAAGAAATATAAATTATGTACATTAATCATGCAAATAGCTTTTAGTCTCTTTAAATAAACATTGTGGCTAGAGATACAGGAATATTTTAAGTGCAGCCCCAGCTTTTTACTTCATAATGTTCACTTATTATTTCTCACCTTCCTGTTGTTTTGAATTTTATGGGCCAAATTGTCACACAGCTCCCGTTTGTATCCACTTTTGTAGGCAGCTGAGATTAATGACAAGCATCATAAATGGGTTGGACACAGCCGAGATAAATGACAAGCAAAATGTCCTATTTATGTCCCACCTTGACTGCTGCAACACCCTCCTTTCTGGCTTCCAGATACACTCATTGCCTTCCTACTCACACTGCATACAAAATGCCACTGCTAAATTACCTTCCTGGCCCATCTAATCAAGTGTATCACTCTCCTTTGAAAGCCTCCAGTGGCTTCCCATTTGCTATCACATCAAATTTAAGCTTAAGGAAGGTTTGAAAGCTAGAAGCCTCTGGTAAGTGGCTGAGCCTTAATCAGTGGGTGGGGCATTCATACAGGCCAGGGCTTTATAAAGCAGCACACAAGCGACCAGGGAGCTTTTGCGAACAGGAGCTGCTAACAGGGAATTTCGCAAGGGAGTTGGGGAGGGAGCAGGAAGGGGGCGAGGGTCCCTTGCCGGTTCTATCTGTTTTCTCTTTATTCCCCTTAATACCTATAAACCAACTACAGTCAAAACTTCTTGCTTAAACAACCCTTTCAGCGGACAGGGGGCTGCAGACGGGAGTTTGACAGAGGGAGGCTTACGATGGTTAGGAAGACCCGCAACGCCTGTGCCAGCACTGCTTCTGTCTCCTCCACCTGCGCCTGTAGCCAGACAGAGCACCTGAGCATGGATGCTTCTACCCAGATCCTGGTGTGGTTTTGCAGAGACTGTAACTTGCAAATTCCACTTACTGATATCCAGGCTGGGGGGACCATCCAATGTGAGAGGTGCCTGCTGTTGGAATCTCTCAGGCAGCAGGTGGGAGAGCTACAGGAGGAGGTGGCTAGGTTGAGGAGCATCCGAATCCACGAGCAATTCCTCGACAGTGTCCATGTGGAGACAGCGGAGGTAGCTGTCCCAGTACACAGGACTGCTGATGCACCACTGGTGGAGGAGGAGATGGCTCAGGGTGGACACTGGCAGCTGGTTACTTCTGGCAGCAGGCAGCGCTCCACCCCTGCTCCGAACCCTCCTGCCGTGGTAATAGGTAACCATTATGCTCTTCTTGATACAGGAAAGAAGGAATCACCCCCTACAGTAAAGGAGGAGAAGCCTCGTACCCCTAAGGCTGGGAGGTCTGCTGCAACCACTGCGAATAGGAAACGTAGGGTAGTGGTGGTCTGAGACTCTCTGCTGAGGGGGACGGAGGCGCCCATCTGTCGCCCTGACATTTCATCTCGGGAGGTATGCTGCCTGCCGGGAGCCCGTATCCGAGACGTTACGGAGGCATTGTTGAGGATTATCCAGCCCTCTGACTACTACCCCATGCTACTCATCCAAACACTTGGAAGGTGGTAAGGTGATAGGGAACAGCCAGCATGGATGTGTGAAGAACAAATCATGTCAAACCAATTTGATAGCTTTCTTTGATAGGATAACGAGCCTTGTGGATAAGGGTGAAGCGGTGGATGTGGTATACCTAGACTTTAGTAAGGCATTTGATACGGTCTCGCATGATATTCTTATCGATAAACTAGGCAAATACAATTTAGATGGGGCTACTATAAGGTGGGTGCATAACTGGCTGGATAACCATACTCAGAGAGCTGTTATTAATGGTTCCCAATCCTGCTGGAAAGGCATAATGAGTGGGGTACCGCAGGGGTCTGTTTTGGGACCGGCTCTGTTCAATATCTTCATCAACGACTTAGATATTGGCATAGAAAGTATGCTTATTAAGTTTGCGGATGATACCAAACTCATAATTCAAAATGATCTGGACAAATTGGAGAAATGGTCTGAGGTAAACAGGATGAAGTTTAACAAAGACAAATGCAAAGTGCTCCACTTAGGAAGGAAAAATCAGTTTCACACATACAGAATGGGAAGAGACTGTCTAGGAAGGAGTACGTCAGAAAGGGATCTAGGGGTTATAGTGGACCACAAGCTAAATATGAGTCAACAGTGTGATGCTGTTGCAAAAAAAGCAAACATGATTCTGGGATGTATTAACAGGTGTGTTGTGAGCAAGACACGAGAAGTCATTCTTCCGCTCTACTCTGCTCTGGTTAGGCCTCAGCTGGAGTATTGTGTCCAGTTCTGGGCACCGCATTTTAAAAAAGATGTGGAGAAATTGGAAAGGGTCCAGAGAAGAGCAACAAGAATGATTAAAGGTCTTGAGAACATGACCTATGAAGGAAGGCTGAAAGAATTGGGTTTGTTTAGTTTGGAAAAGAGAAGACTGAGAGGGGACATGATAGCAGTTTTCAGGTATTTAAAAGGGTGTCATAAGGAGGAGGGAGAAAACTTGTTCACCTTAGCCTCTAAGGATAGAACAAGAAGCAATGGGTTTAAACTGCAGCAAGGGAGGTCTAGGTTGGACATTAGGAAAAAGTTCCTAACTGTCAGGGTGGTTAAACACTGGAATAAATTGCCTAGGGAGGTTGTGGAATCTCCATCTCTGGAGATATTTAAGAGTAGGTTAGATAAATGTCTATCAGGGATGGTCTAGACAGTATTTGGTCCTGCCATGCGGGCAGGGGACTGGACTCTATGACCTCTTGAGGTCCCTTCCAGTTCTAGAATCTATGAATCTATGAATTGTTACCTCCTTTAGGGCTTGGACCCACATAATGCGGAGAACTCTCCTTTTATCTAGGAAAGCCCTTGTGCACCCATATACTTCAACGGGACTACTTGCATGCATAAAATACATTGGGGATAAACACTGTGGGAGCTGTGGGGAGAAGAGCACTTAAGATAAAGGACAATATTGGCATAAGATCAAATGAGTATAAACTGGTCATGAATGAATTTCAGCTGGAAATTAGGTTTCTAACCATAAAAGGAGTTGTGGTTAAATAATAAATTAATGGAGATATCCCATCTCCTAGAACAGGAAGGGACCTTGAAAGGTCATTGAGTCCAGCCCCCTGCCTTCACTAGCAGGACCAAGTACTGATTTTGCCCCAGATCCCTAAGTGGCCCCCTCAAGGATTGAACTCACAAGCCTGGGTTTAGCAGGCCAATGCTCAAACCACTGAGCTATCCCTCTGGAATCATAGAAAATGTAGGACTGTAAGGAATCTCGACCAGTCATCAAGTCCATCTCCTTGCACTGAGGCAGGGCCAAGCACACTTGGACCATCCCTGATGGGTGTTTGTCTAACCTGTTCTTAAAAAACGCCAATGATGGGGATTCCACAACCTTCCCTGGAAGCGTATTGAATAGCTTAACTATCCTGATAGTTAGATAGAGTAGATAATATCTAGCCTAAATCTCCCTTATTGCAGATTAAGCCCATTACTTCTTGTCTTACCTTCCATGGACATGGAGAACAACAACATGGGCCTCTTTAGAACAGCCCTTGACTTATTTGATGACTTTTATCAGGTCCCTCCTGACTCTTCTTTTCTTAAGACTAAGCATGCCCATTTTTTTAACCTTTCCCAAAGGTCAGGACACAGTACTCCAGCGGAGGCCTCACTGGTGCTGAGTAGAACAGGATAATTACCTCCTGTATCTTACACACAAGACTCCTGTTAATACCTATAATGATATTAGCCTTTTTTTTTTCAACTGTATCACATTGTTGAATCATATTCAGTTTGTGATCAACTATAACTAAGGCTAAGATTTTGTCATAGATATTTTTAGTAAAAGTCAGGGGCAGGTCATGGCTAAGGAAGCCATGACCTGCCCCTGACTTTTACTAAAAATATACCTGACAGAATGGGTATCTGTGGATCCCCACACCATCTGAAGCGGGGCAGCTGTGCAGCGGCTAGGAGTCGCCTGCAGCAGCTGGGGGCTGCGGGGAACCCTGCCATCTGCAGCTCCAGGGGTCCCCCGCTGCTGGGAGTTGTGTGGTGCCCCCACCTCCCACGTTGTCCGGGAGCTGAGGGGTACCCCCGTCGGTGATGGCTGGGAGCTGTGGGGTTCCCCTTCCATGGCCAGGAGCTGCAGGGCTACTCACCGTTCACAGTGGCTGGGAGCTTGGGGTTCCTCCACTCCCACTGGTGGCCAGGGTTTCTGAGATTCCCGCATCACCACCAGCAGCTGGGGGCTATGGGGTTCCGTGGCCCGAGGCTTGGGGGTCCTCTGCCAGCAGGAGCTTGGGGATTTCCCTGCCACCTGCAGTGACCAGGAGCTCAGGAGTTCCCCACTGCCCACAGTGGCCGGGAGTTGAGGGGTATCCCGCCCCCCGAGTGGCTTAGAGCTCCAGGACTGCCAGAGTCACCAGGGGTACCCGCAGCTCTCCGCCCCCAGTGATGGAGGGGAACCCTGCAGCTCCCAACCACCGCAGGCTGAAGTCACGGAGGTCACTGGAAGTCATGGATTCCGTGACTTCCGTGACCTCCGTAACTAAATTGTAGCCTTAACTATAACCCCGAGACCTTTTCTGCAGTGCCACTACCTCGCCAGTTATTCTTCAGTTTGTATTTGTGTGTTTGACTTTTTCCTTCCCAAGTGGAGTACTTTGCACTTGTCTTTACTCTATTTCATCTTGTTGAATTCAGACCTATTGTCCCATTTATGAAGGTCCTTGTGAATTCTAATACTGTTATTCAAAGTGCTTGCAAATCTTTCTAGCATGATGTCATCTGCAAATTTTATAAGCATACTATCTATTCATTATCCAACTCATTAATGAAAATATTGAACAGTACCAGACCAAGGACAGATCCCTGCAGAATCCCACTAGATATGTCCTCCCAGTTTGACAGTAAACCATTGATAACTACTCTTTGTATGGTATTTCAACCAATTGAAAGAGTAGTGGAGGCAAACAACCTAACTACTTTTAAGAAGGAGCCTAATAAGTTTATGAACAGGATTATGTGACAGGGTTGCCTGCAATAGCAGGGGATTGGACTTGATGACCCAAAATGGTCCCTTCCCTTCCTATATTCCTATGTTCGACTGGGTCCATTGAGTGTAACCATAACACAATTTATAAATAATACGTTACTTGTAACCATATGTGAATACAATTACATTCAGGGCTTTTACTTAGACAGTTTTTCTGGTGTGGGGACTGTGTGAAAAATATCTTCATAAACCACTAAATTATAGGTTTTATTTGCAGGCTGGATTCAGGGTTCCATTCAGTCTGGATGAACCCAACAGGATTTGTTCTTACATGCTTTAGAAAGACTGAGGCACTTTACTAGTTTAAATTAAGCCAAACCATATCCTGCAACTTGAAATGTTGTGCTAACCACCTGGCCCCCACTCCGTGCTGGACAGAGGTGCTGGTAGATGCACCTATTCCTCTCTGGGTCGGGTATTAGCCCCTTTTGCTTATGTGGGTACAGATGCCCCTGACTCCAAAACCCAATTGCACACAGAAGAGTTCTGAGACCATTTTATAGAAAATAATATTAAGCAAGGGAACGTGTACAGACCAATGGGCTGAAATGGGGCTTGGAAAGTTAAGGGAATTCAGCAGCAACAGTGCAACAATAGCACAGTTCCTTTCCCCATCTCTGGAGGTGCCCAAAACCTTCCACCCAACTTCCACCTGTAGCTGCTAATCTCACCAGTGGTGCATGAAAAGCTGAGATGCTCTAGCTTGGTGAGGTGGCTGCTCACTCTGGGCCTCCAGCCTGGTGGGAGTCACTGCTCCTTGGCTTTCACCTGTCCTCAGGACACACATGTGCCTCAGTCCAAAGTGCTCATCACCAGCCCCAGTCCAGCGTCCATCACACGTCCTGTCCCCCAGGCGCATGCACACCCACACACAGAGCAACACAGTCTTTCTTCCTTCTGCAGAACCCCCCACACTCTCACACTAAAGCCATGCTGGAGCCTGTCCCCCAGTTCTTTCCCACTGTCAGGCAATCCTTCGGCTTCTTGCCTCTCTAGGCCATTGATCCTCCAGTATTTGGCCGCTCACACTTAGGAAACATTTGATGGCATATTACAATATGTATAATTATTCTTCCATTGTTTGCTATAGAACAATAGTTAATCTATAGTTTTTCCCAACTAAACACTGGCCTCCACTCCTTAATTTAAATGTTTCCTAACCAGCTGTGCTTTTAATACCAAGAGAGAAAGTACAGTATATGTAGATTACTGTACGTCAGCTGGGTAAATGCAAATATACATTCACGCTGTTCTCTAGAAATAACAACCTACCGTACGTTCTATTGTTCATATTGTCCCAGGTCATACTCTATTTTAAATACAGATTTTCTACCCAACTTTTCCTAATGAGTAAAGTCACATTTTTATTTATATTTCAGAGAATTAAAAAAGTGGTAATTAAAAAAATATTTTGTAATGCAGCAAGATTACCTTAACATCATTAACAAATGTTTTGCCACCATTTTACTGTACTGCACAGATCAAGAAGATAATAAAGTGCAATAATAAATGTATATTCCTTTTGGTTATGCTATTTATCACAATCACTAGAGTATTGGAACAATAGTAATACTGCTTTATTCCTTTGAGATTTGCATTGTTAGTACCGTAGCAGCATTGCTGTGAGCTGATGCCAGGATATGTTCCTGGAAACATTTATAATAATACAGCTTCAGTAGAGACAGTAATGGTATAAACAGGGCAAAGGAAATACCAGAATTGCAACAGATGCTATTGATTATATGCATTGGGGAATATTCCACTTATTTATTTTAAATCCTGTCAATGTAAATCAAAAGGCTGTGATGTTCTCAGTAAGATATATCACAGACAAAGTAATGTGCTATGACAGTGCTCCCGCTCTACTGACACAGCAGATATGATTTTGAACACGAAGAAGCCATCTGCAGCATAACTCAGGCACTATAAACTGGAGGAGAATGATCTGATTTAGACATCTGATTCGTTGTGAACTGTGATAAACTTTATGCTGAAAATGTAAGCTGATAGTGCTGCTTTAGGTTAAGTTGACTAGTTCATTTGAACTTGGTTCTAAATCTTTTTCTTGCCTTGAATGTTAGCACTTTTCATTATTTCTCAGGGTTGTAAATCTGGAGTTGTGACATTAAATTCTAGGAACAGGAATGAATGTCTAGCAAAAGTAAACATACAAGGGTAGATTTAAAATATGATGGTCTATTTTTCTGAGATTAAGTGTATTGACAAGGCATGACATAAAGCTAAATAAAAGCTCTACTAGTTTCCCTGAAGTTAGATTTATCAAGAAAACTAGCATTTGGGTTAATAACTCCAGTGTATATACAAACATAGGTAACAACATTTAGACATTAGGCATTAGAAACAAATGGTAGAACTAGATTACATATCTTTTTTTTTTTTTTTAAATAAAGACACACTAAGGAACTATTGGAACTAAGATTAGAGCAAATAAACTGCATTGCCTTTTGCCTCTCACAACTTGGAAAATCTAGTGACACATGTAGATTCACCTTGAGACTAACCCCAGGAGTCCTTATAAAGTTGGGACTAGTAGAAACAGAAGTATTTTAATTAATAATAATTTGCATCTCAATTCCTATGAAATTATACATTGCATACACATTAATACCAAAGGAATTTATTATAATTAGTGTTCCTTCAATGAACAGCGAAGAAAATCAGAAAGAATTATAATTTACCTATTGTCACATAATCTTTTGCGAAGGCATAGTTTTTTCATCACCCAGTGGAGACTGGGGAATGTTGAATTCCCCTTTGTTAATACTTTCCTCATCTAATACTCTCTAAAAATCAGCAGGGAGTGCTAATCTCGTCATACTTTGTTAAATGGAAAGCTCAAATTTTCGTGATGGAACCTATGGGGAAAAAAATCTGGTAGTAGGGCTTAGCAAAGACACACCTGGGCCCAGTTCTTCTATGCCGATTTACACCAGCAGAGGATCTGGTACTACAATGTAGATTAATAACCAACAAATAGGATTCATAACTTGCCTAGAAATTACTTTTCAACCAGTTTCTTTTACGCAACCTCAGTGCTTTTGAAGAGTTTGAACCCTGAATACAAGGAAATGGAATATACATAAAGGAGAAAATATCATTTTTTAAAATCATGATCAGGTCCAGCAAATGTAGTTTCTGATTTAAAAAAAAAAAAGCTTCGGTGTCATATGAGCCACATGTTAGTGTGGGTAAGTCTCCTATCAGTGCATGTATATTTTTGGGTAAAACCTAGGTCAGATCTGATGTCGGTTACATTTGGAGCTCTTTGACCTATCTGTCTCACTGGTCCTTCCCACAGCTTTGGCCCCTGTTCCATCAGGTGTAGTTTACACTGATGCTGCTACAGAATTTCATTCCTGTTTACAGACTTTATTTACATTTTGACTCATGATATAGCAGTAGTTCTGCTGTCACCTAGGTTTATTGTAATGATTTCATCCCAGCTATTTAATTTCCATAATAACCTTGCTTTTTAAAAGTAGTCTTGATTTTTATTAAGTCGTGAGTTAGCTCTAAACGTTTACAGATTTCCCAGCCAATCTGTGTTCAAACAGTTTTATTTACTCTCTTAAAAATAAATAAATCCATTCTCCTGTACACCTTGGAATTCTGTTGGAGGTGACATTCTCATCATGGAACACTTCATCAGATTCCAGAGTGAAGTCATAGTGCAGGTGTGGCTTTACATGGAGTTACTTCAACATATGCAGTATAACTCCATGCAACAAGTTTAATGCTGTATCAACAAATTCAGTATCATAGTTGTTTTTCCTATCAAGAGCAGGTACAGTGCCAGGTGATGTAGCTAGCAAAGTCCCTCACCTCACTCCATGTTTTTCATTAATGGATAGTTTGATATATCCTAATTTCTCCTTCATGTAGTAACACCAACTGGTGAGGGTGGAGGTGATTGATTTAGCCATTCCATTTCTGCTGACCTCAGCTAGCAAGTTACTCAGAAACCCTGCTGCTGCCAGATGTTTCTGTTTTTAGGCTCATGGCAACTTTATGGACAGATCATTCTCCCCACAGAGGAAATGCCAGTACAGCTCAGCTCAGGTTTAGAAATATAGCACTTACATCCAGCTCTTTTGACCTGCCCCAAAGCCCTAGGTCCTGAACAGCAGGCTTTAAGAATGAAGGCCCTTTTCTAATAGACAAGAGTGTTAGCAGAATTATCATTGAAGTCATATCAAAATATTCAGCCTGTTTCTCTCTGGAAACACATTTTGACTTAAAAATGTAATTCAGCATGTTGATGACTTTCTGTGTGACCAATTTTGCCAGCTTTATCCGTGCTGAGTAATATCTTGCTGCATAAGTCGCATTGATTTCAATGGCACTACTCACAAAGTAAGATACTACTCAATGGGACCAGTACTGGCAGAACAGAGACCTGTGCAATTTATCAGTTATGGATTTCAAGATATCCTGAAGGCAGGCTGTTGGTTTAGAACTTTTTTTTTTTTTTTTTTAAGATTCTTATATTAAATACAGAAGCACAGTTTTCTGACTTTCTGTGTCAGGAGAGCTCTGATACAGACTTTCTTAGGTGAGTTGGAACAAAGCCCTCAACACCACCGAACCACATCAACCCTGGCATAAATGAGTGCATCTCCACAGAACATAGGATTGTCAGACTGGATCAGACATAAGATACATGCTTATGAGGAAGGTGCAAGAACCCCACAGTAGGTGAAATTGGGGTAATCTGCTCTCCACATTAGATCTCATCCTGATATTTAACAGAGAATGGCTGAAGCCCTGAAGAATGTGGTTTAATATCCCTTCCCAAACTGCCATAGTTAATTATAACTCTTGATAGTTTTGATAGCGATATAAAATTAAAGGAGGTGCTCTTTCCTATTTGACACTTTGTCTCAGTTTTCCCATCTGTAAAATAAGGATAATGTATTTCTACCTCACAGAGGGTTTGTGAGGCTTAATTAGCTAATGTTTCTAAAATGTTTTTGAAGATACAGACCTCGGTCCTTGGCATTGGTTGAGGACCATTTGGCATCACTCAAGAGTTGGAGTACAAAAGTGGCTTTAAATCTTTTTGTTGTTTCTCAATCCTGGGATCACTCTGCAGTTGTCTAGCACCCCAGTACAAATTAGAATAACCCTCAGGCTGCTCCAACGGACTGTTATGGAAGCCAGGGATTGCTAGTGTTCAGGGATAACCTGGACGACCTCTTTCCCTTGGCATTAGTTTCAGGTGTGGGGGTGGCGTAGAACCACCAAGTATCCCTGTATGCTGGCTAAAATGATTACAGATCATTTGTATGTTGGGGTAGCAATGAAAAATGGCTCTAAAGCAGAGGAGAGTGTCCCATAAAGTGTATTTCTCTTCCCTCATACTTTATAAATAAGGACTTCTGCATGAGGACAGTATCTTTGGCTGCTAATAAGAACGTGCCATTACATAGGAAATGCACAGAACTCTTCCAGGTAGATCAGAAATTGGTATTCATCAACATGGATTATTTATTGCAGGGTGATATAGATTTGGGATTATTTGCACATCCAGAAAGAGTACAGAATTACAGTAGGAAAAATGGACTGCTCCATCTGAATGAACAAAAACATCAATTCATGAATGCAAAATATAGCCTATTTCTCCTGTGTATAAGATATCCTAGCACATACATTTCCTTTGTTTATAAAATATGTCCAGAAGGAATACTCTACCTTAAGTCTGAATTTTAATCAATGGAAAGAGTTAGAAGTAATATTTATCACTCAAAGCTACAGAATTCCAGATCAAGGCATTTTAATTTGGCATACATCAGGTTTTATGATCAGAGGGGTAGCCGTGTTAGTCTGAATCTGTAAAAAGCAACAGAGGGTCCTGTGGCATCTTTGAGACTAACAGAAGTACTGGGAGCATAAGCTTTCGTGGGTAAGAACCTCACTTCTTCAGATGCAAGTCAAGTCAGGTTGTGAAATTCTAGAGCTATCCGAATACCTCTGATACATTAGAACATTACTTTTCTTAAAATGCTAGTAAAAGATTCCATAGTGACAGCCTTAGAGACTAAAATATTTTCCAAGGAACAAGTGCTGCTAATATGTCTCTCAACCCTGATATGAAGGAACTGGGGGCAAGGTTTTTGAAAGTGGCTATTGATTTTTGCGGCTTGCTTTTCAGAAAGTACTGAGAGAACCCCTACTCTGCAGATCAGGCCCCATTAATGTGTCAAGTTGGGAATTCCAAAAATGAGGCACCCCAAATCACTAGCCATTTAAGAAAATCTTGCCCACTGGGCACTTGGCTGTAACCACAAACTAGATGAGTGAGCTAGTGATGAAGACTCATCCTATTATCAATCTCCTGAGCCAACCAGTGCCTCCATTTAGGACATTTTTGAAAAAAATTAACCAAGCAGCCTCAAGTAACACAGAGAGTATATCAGCTACTGACACTGGCAAGATTAAATGAATAATAGTTTTGCAAGGACAAACTCATTAAATAATAATTATTTTTGGAGATAACATTTCCTGGCAGCTCATGTCTGGCTGGCAGAGCTGCAGAATCAAGTCAAAACATTGAAAAACATAAATGTAAGGAAATAAATATACTTTATTATGCATTAAAAAGTTTGAACTGCACATTACCATGTATATGAGGGAATGATCTTTCCTTGGCAGTTAAAGATCAGCGCAGTAACCTATAAAAAGGCAGGACTTCATTCTCAGCACTTGGTTAACGTTATATTTACATGATTTAATAGCAATAATGACTTTGGGGTTGGGTTTTTCCTGTCAGCTATTAAAGGACTAAGGCAAAGCCCCCCTTTTGTTATATTGGAAACAGAACATTTTATCCATGGCAACATGAAATCCAACTTTGAACATTTCAACATATAAAAAAGGTATTAATGCTTTCTTTATTTTTTCATATTTTCCTAGTTCATAATGGCCATAATGACCTCTGACTCAGGCATTTCCTGTCAGTTACAGCCAAGTCAGAAACTCATCTCCTCCACATGTTTGTTAATCACTAGGAAATGCCCTCTCCGTTGATCATTATTGCTTAATTACATAGTTAATCATTTTGATGGGAATGGAAATAGGGTTTTCTATTAATATATGAAGATTTTGAACTGGAGCTGTGCAGAACTTTTGAAACACCCTTAGAACTAGGAGAAAGATGTGAATTACGGAATTTAAACTTTTGGTGAAACACTCTGAGGTTCACGAGGATTCCTGGTTCTGCTGCTGAAGAAAGAATTGTCTGGGCTGGCCATTCACTAAGAAATGCCTCTCCTTGGCTTAAACAGGAGCCAGAATGCTTGCCAGCCCCTTTAAGAAATAGAATGGGTGAGTGGACAAGTTAATTGTCCTATGAAGGCATTAGAGATGTGGATTATTGAAGGCTAATGAATCTCCCTCACAAAAGGAACAAAAGGTAAGGGGAGAATCCGGTAGCTGTGGGAATGCAATATTCACCAATGTCTTACACAAAAGGCATGCTTTGCCTGTTTTGCTTGAGATTTGCCTCAGGTTTTGGATTTCAGGAGAATTTGTAACATGAAATGAACTATGGTATATGGTCACATGTCTATGTTTAATTATGTACACTACTGTAAAATTAAACATCAGAGCAACTATTGGCACTTATATTATGGACACTTGTTTGGAGAAAGTTAATACAGATTACTGTTGAATTACATATGTTTGAAGTATTTAAATTATACATTTATAGTTAAAATGCTGTGGCAGCTTAGTGCTTCAGTGAAGACACTACCAATGGGAGAGGTTCTCCCATTTGTGTAGTTAATCCACCTCTCTAAGAGGTGGTAGCCCTCCCGCCGACATAGTACTGTTTATACTGAAGGTTAGGTTGGTATAACTGCGTTGCTCCGAGGTGTGGATTTTTGACATCCCTGAGCGATGTAGTTATACTGATGTAAGTTTGTAGTGTAGACCTGACCTTAGTATCTGCTTGACTCTTATTGCAAACTTTCAATGAGCACTCCCAGTATTCCGGAAGTTCTCCTCCTCTGTGAGATGTATTGGAAATGATATTATAGGTACATAACATTTAATAGACTGTTTAATATTAAGTACTGAAAGCACACTTGTAAGTGTAAATGAAGTATTTAAAGAAATTTTAGAGAGATGAGCTGTCAAAAGGGGAATAAAACTAAGCGCAACACCTTCCCAGTGCAATAGACTTTTTGGTTATTCTCTTGATTATTCATGTTACCCTGTTTTACATGCATGTAACTCTGCTGACTTTAATGGAATTACTCCTTTAAACTGATATAAATTTGAGGAGAAACAGGCCTCCTGTCTCCAATTAATTTCCTTGCCAGCCCTCCATAAGTTGGGGAACTGGCATACAGAGTGTGCTGTAGAAAGATTAGTGGCCCATGTTCAGCTGTATATATCTGGCACCCAGGTGCCTGAATTGTTTTTATTGCCAGACAGCAAGTAACTGTGTGTTGTTTTTGGATATTTTTTTATTTTTGTTTCTTTTTTTCCACGATGGTCATCCACAGCTGTTATACAGAAATAGAAAGCAAGTTGTCCATGTACAGCATCAGTATTTATAATCTCCTGTTCATTGTCTGAACCGTAACCACTATTCCCACTCTCTTGTCACTGACTTGTTATCACATTCTATTTCTGTACACTTTTCCACTGACATAATGGATCAACCAATTTAAAGTCCTGACTTTTGGTCCATTTTTCAGGATACAGTCTATTTAATTGCTAACTCTGATACTTAAAAGTTTATTTGTATATTATTAACCCCGCCCCCACAAAAACGCTAGTCAGAGTATAAATCCCAGCACAAATATCCAGACTTCATATTTAGTTTTATGGACCATTAGCCTATTAGGCAAAGCCCTGTGTTGAAGGTGGGGGTACACCTGCACTATTCCGGGAGAAGCACATCTGCTGCTGCCCCATTTTATGGGGAGCAACTTACTGCGCTAGCTGTACCAGTCCT
Organism: Chrysemys picta bellii; assembly: GCF_011386835.1. Classification (NCBI taxonomy): domain Eukaryota; kingdom Metazoa; phylum Chordata; order Testudines; family Emydidae; genus Chrysemys; species Chrysemys picta. The sequence continues at coordinate 76,032,368 of NC_088791.1, forward strand.
ATTACATGGTTCTATGTGTAGAGGGTTTGAGACATAGCCTTGCTCTCTCCTTGCCCTCTTTGGGGCACCAAGGACCCCTGGGGAATAGGGAGGGAAGCAGTCCCTGAATTCCCCAGAGACTAAAGACAGTATTCTAGCTGGCCCATATTAAGGCCCTGCAAGAGAGGCTCCTTAACCTTTATTATAGTTGAAGCTGGTAGCAACACCTTTTTGGTTAAGGCTGCCTGACACGTTCCTTTCTAAGACCCTGTTTTTGGTCTCTCATAACTTTTTGCTATACTTCAGCTGTTCAGACAGAAATTTTCCATGGTATGTATTTGCTTGAGGATGACTTTTTTTAGGAAAGTTTTCACTGCCCTGAATCACTTCCTTGCCCCATTCTTTACCCTTCTGCATTTCAATCATATTACTTCCGTCTTCTCCTCCATGTTGCTTGGGCACTAGCAAGGGAGGCACTGAAAACACAGGAAAGTCTACCTACCTTATCTCAGTTCTAGTGGTTGGTGGCACAGCCCCGTTGGCAGCAAGGAGGAACAGTTTCAGGTAAAGTCGTGCTTATCCCCTGTATTCCTGGCCTGGCACATACTAAGTCACTCTGTGAGGGGAATGGGATAGTGCATGCATACTCCAGTTGATGCATAGGACCTGTGAGGAGCTAAAGCATGCTCAGTTTAGATGGAATCTTCAGAGATTTTAGCTGCCAAACTCTAAGAAGTTTCTCCTGAGTGTGTGTGAATGGAATTTTTTCAGAGACTAATAACTTGGCCAAATTTGAGCTATTTTTTCATTGGGATGTCAAAACACACATCCAACCCCCAACTGCATAAATTGAAGCCCCTGCTCCAAAGCTTGGAGGTTCTAAAGCACATCAAGAAAATTATTCTAATTCTTCTTTCAGCATGGGCAAAACAACATATTCCCCCCAAACCTTGTTTTTGGAAATGGCTGAATCATTTTAGCTGAAAGTTTCCAAACAAATTCATCCTTAGACAGATACTCAGCACAGAAAATTTCAGCCTGAATAGTGGTCATGTAGCGAAGTTATGAGCAATTGAAAACAGGTTCTTATAATAGAAAGTGTTAGGCCCTACCTATGCTGTCTATAATATTGGCCAGCATGTTTATGTTTCTTGGCATGATTATTGTAATATATTATATGCATGGATTCTGGGACACAGTATTCCATTCCCTCCAACCAACACAGGAATCCAGCTGTTCAGATTCTCACCAGATTCAGTATTTCTCAGCCATCATATGTTTCTGGCCTGAAGGAACTCATTTTTAATTTTTTCAGTGGATGTCTATGTGATCTTCAGCCACTTGGGTCCATTTCCTTTCTGTGCCTTATCTTTAGCCATATGGGTCTTTCCTTCTCCTTAACAGTTCTGCTTTTTTTGGGGCCTTCTCTTGTTGTCCCTCCCTTCCAATTTCTGCCTAATTGGGCTGAGTATATTCATAATTCCAATACTGGCAACCCAAGCATTCTTAAATCATGAGTCAGACTCCCCCAAATCATGAGATTGGTTTAAAAATCTTGATTTTTTTTTAAAGTAATAATAAATTTGAGCTTGATTTTAATTGCCTACTGGGTTTTGAGCCTTTACAGTGCATTTAAGTCATGTTTTCAAGCTTCTGTCTACAGCCATGAGATCTAGAAACTTACTCTTTATTTCTAAATGAAAGTTAAGATTCTCACCTAGTCACAAAACTCCAGGAGTAGAGGCTCTAAAAAAAAGGCACTAAATGTCATAAGACTTATATTAAAATCACAAGAGTTGCCCACACTAAGATCCATGTTCAAAGGTATAGTGTATTTCTATCCATACAAGAATCGACATATTCACTGTGCGGCTGTGGCGCTGGAAAGAGAACTCATGACCTTTACCTGCAAAACCAGAGATGTAAGCTAAAAGAGAATCCCATTTTTCTGATGGTTGACTTTGTAAAGGACTCTCAGGAGGGCAGGATAATGATTAAATGTGTGAGGAGGTTTCATTCCATTTACTAGATGGGAAGTGTTGCCCATAAAAATCTTAGAGTAGAGATAGAGTAGAAGCTAAGTCCCTAAGATTTCATTATAGGATAAATAGAAAGAAAAGACAGGAGAAACAAATGTAATTGAGCCCATAAGGGTCCTGGGCTGATGTCCCATCACAATGTACAAAGTCAACTGTACTGGTTGACTTCTCAGATCGTGAGGCCTGGATAAAGCTATAATTCAGTGCTTTTGGCACAGCACTGTTGGTGTGTCAAATTGAACACCCCTAAGGGTTAAATTAATCCTTTTCTAATCCTGTGAAAAAAGTGAAAGGCCATCCTAGCTCTGAGACAGTTCTTTTCAATGTTCCTTATTGGAAGAGAACATTAGTTTGGACCCAAATATTTGCTGACACTTAGCAACGGAAACATGAATGAAATGAAAAATGATGAAAAATACAAATGACAATGGATATTTTTATAAATTGAAACAAATATTAAATAAAGTTTTCTGTAATAATTTTTTCCCCAGTGTGGAAATCAACCTTTAAGGCCCCAGTCCAGCAAAGTCCTTAATCATGTGCTTAACTTTGTGAAACATGAGCAGTTCCAGGTCTTTCAATGGGACTATTCAGGTGTTTAAAATGAAGCATGTGCGTCAGTGCTCTGCTGGACTGAGGTCTACATTCAAACTGAATCTATAAGATTGAGGGTGTTTTAAATGTGTGATTGTGCAAGTGCTGGATGGTAGAGATTACAGGGACATGGAACACTGGGTCAGGGTCAATGCCAGACTTTGTATTTTTTTTGCACAGACTCTTATCCCCATACTATATATTCACTGGTGGCCATCCCTAAATAGTAGTTGTAAATGTTCTTAGCTAACACACATGGACATATTGACACTGGAACAAGCCATTCCCTGTTATCGCCTCAAAATTCCACCTCCTACAGGCTCAATCTAAGGTGAAGCTTGTATACAAGTTTAGATCCTTTTTATATTTACCGATGACTTTGAGAAGATTTGGGTTCTCACCTTGACTTTCCCTTCCCTCCTCAGTCTTTATATCACTGAGTGTATTAATAAAACGTGAATAGTTACAGCATGTGAATTTGGTCTGTAATTTAAAGTGTAGACAAAGTCTAGATCCTTCTAAGCCTACAGTCTGGAAAGAATTTGAGAATTTCCTTTGATTTGATTCCCTGACTTTCTCTCTATAAAAATACAGTAATACTGTAATAAAATGGAGTGCGGTATGTCTAAAGGCTTTATAACTAATCTGATTTTGAAGCTGGGCAAAGTGATTGAAACATCAAAGCTCTAATAGTAGGTTTCTCTCTCTTATATAAAGCCTAGTGTTATAGGTTGAGACCAAACCCATATGTAGTCCATAACAAACCCCTGCATTAAAAGAGTAAATAATGGTTAAAAATATCTTATTTTTTTCTTAAATGCAATCATTATGGATGACCTGCAATCAAAATCTCACAAGGCCTCAGGCTGTAATTCATTCTGAAATGCTGACTGCCAAAGTTAAGATACATTATCAGTCAGATAGAAGATCAGCACAAAAAAACAAACTCTTTTTATTCCCAAAGTAGTGCATGTGGCTGGATTAATTTTAAAATGAAAGACAAGATAAAGCTGCATCTTTCGTTTAAAGATTCTGGGCCTGATTCACACACTGCCTTATGCTCTTTGCACCTGTGCAAAGTGGATATGAAATTTTAGCATTCTGATTTATTAGCAGTTTTGGCCCACTTTGCACACATTTAATGATTCCGAGTGCAAAGCAGAGGAGAATCAGGCCTTCATAAGATACAGGACAGGGATTGGCAACCTTTGGCACACGGCCTGCCAGGGTAAGCCCCCTGGCGGGCCGGGACGGTTTGTTTACCTACCAAGGAACTACTATGCCAGCCAGGAATCACCAGAACTGAGCATGCTCCAGCCACACCCATTGACATTCTCCAAGCATGCCCCATATGGTTGGGGTGGGAGGGACTAAGAAGGGGGTGACCTGGAGACAGCTATGCTAGGTTTAGGATGCCAGAGGAATCCTCAGCTGCATGATTAATGCTCCTTTATGTTCCCTTTGTGGCACCAGAATAGGGCAGTGGGATTGGATCATGGTGAAAAATCTGATCCTCAGTTGCCCTTTGTCAAGTATTACAAGATTTTATTTATTTATTTGGTTTATAAATAAACTAGGGAATGTACAGTGTAAAACAAAACCAGAATAAATCTAATGATAAAAAACTCTCATCCCCTCAACCAGGCAGGGTCTCAAATTTCTACCTCTTTAACAATTCCTCTCCTTTACACCTTGACCTTCTTCAACCCTCCCTTTTCTCAAAATGCTGGAGAACTGAAAAGCCCTGCAGTGTGCCTTGAAGTTCAACAAACAGGCTCTTTTGGACCAACTTTTTCATCCCTCAATAAAAAGAACCTGTCAGCAGCTCCCTCCCTCCATACAGACATATGACATGTGTCCCCATAAAGCCCAACCATACAATTTACTGGATCAAAATGGGTTTTTCATTAGGGCCTACAGTATTTTATAGCATTTGGCATATCTCTGTGAACTGTAAATCATGTCACACTAGCTTTCTTGGTGTGATGACACACTGAAATGCCAAAATGTGACATGTCACATATCAAGATATGCTGCAATCAGATTTTGTATAATTGTATTTCTTTTGGGTAGTCTCAGACTTACTGTTTTGAAACAGTTATGTAGAATGAAGAACATTTTAAACCTTTATTAGGTTATATGTGGATGATTTATTAAATGAATATTTTAGATACTGTTTGAAGTTATCCATATAGAATCTGTCACAGAAAAAAACAGTACATAAATGAATGAGTAGGATCTCATTCTTTGGTTTATGGATCTAGGGAGCCTCACAAATCCAGAGGATGTCTCTAGGTTGTTAAATTTTGCCTTTGGGTCTCTGAGGTAACAGGAAGATGTCAAATCACCTGTGGGCAGACAGTTCCGTATTGACTATCCATCTGAGGAAGATCATATTAATCGTTTATTTCAACAAGTGTATGGAATAAATTTCACTCTAGATGTTGCCTTTTGGCACATCTGTTTTAAATGGTCATGCCCATTTGGGAATATTCTATCCTATCCCATATGCACAAGATGTGTGTATTTGGCCTAAGGCACGTTTTGGAGCATAATAGAACCCAAATGGAGCCACGGTTTAGTAGCTAGTTTGCTGTTAGCCCCTCAATTGAACAGATTATTACACTTTCTGGTGGGATGCAGATGCAAATCTGAGGCCAGAATTGGTTCTTGAGTTACTGCAGTCAAATTCTGAGCCCTTTGGATTGTGCCACAGTACAGCTACTGTTTCTAGATATTACTGTTAAATAAATGAAGAGGTTTAAACATTCCAAGCCGAGAATAGTTCTGTACTGTACTGAAACTTGAGATCTCTGCTGTTTTAGGAATCAAGATGTGAGGGGGAAAAAAGATTTGGCTTTGGGGTGATTTCAAAATATTTTATACATATATATATTTATAAAACTAACGAGTACAAATGGACATAGAAACCTAGAATCTCAGCTTGTGTAAATTGGCACAGCTCTGCTAAAAGTGTTGAAGATCTGGAACAAAGGTCCAAATTCTCTTCACATTTACTCCTGTGTACGTGCATTTTAATTCCATTTACTTCAATGACATATCTCTGGATTTGCACAGGTTTGCTGGAGAGGAGAATTAGCACTAGAAAATGTCAGAAAGCCAGAGTTGGGGAATTGTGAACAACTTTCAGTCTGGAATTCAGCCCTGCTGTACCGTGAGTCCAAATCAGAATTCACTGCATGACAGGGCATCTATGCAATAGTGTTTTATTAATGTTTCAATAATGTTTCCCACTCGAAATGAAACACGACTTACAGAATTTCACCAATTCACTTCTGATTAAGAAATAAGGCTTATAAATTCTGAGCCCTGTCAACAGAGCTACATTAGAGTCAATGCTCCTGGAATACCTATTTGCTAAGCAAGTCATTTGAAGTCTCCTGCTTGCTTTCATTATGAAGTAATGAGACTAAATCCAAGCCCTGTGAATAATGTTGTATTTTAGGGGCTTGATCCCACTCCCATTGATGTCAATATGAATTTGTCATTGACTGGAATAAGAGCAGGATCAAGCCCATAGTTACTGCTCTCAGAGTTCTTACCACTAATTGATGAAGACCATACATTCCATTTTCTTTACAGTAAGAACCCATATTAGCTAACCACATCACTCAATGTCTCCCACTTATTTTATTATATTTACTTAGAAGTTGTATTACGAAATCTGTCAATCGGGGGGGTTTATTTTTTGTTTGCTTGCTTGTTTGTTTTTGCCAGATGCCTCTAGCTCCTATTAGAAATAGGAGCTCAAGGAAATGTGCAGAATGTTTACCTTTATTTAAGGAAACAAAAAAGATTATCCTGTGTAATGTTAATGTTTTGTTAAAATAGAAAGGAAAAATTTAACTAAATGTGTAAACCTTTGGCTCAGAACGTATATTGTGAAGCCTATCATGCTCAAGTAATCTGATTAGAGAGCCTCCAACCCTGGGAACTAGTTACTTAGACTGGCAATATAAAGATAGTATTTAAATGGATACTAATATGTCAGTATTATGGATGAGATTGTTGCTTGCCTTACACACAAGCCCAGGAGAGTAATGAGACATAAGGTTCCCTTGTGCTGTCCTACACGAGGGAGGGAGAGCAGCCACTGTGAGGCTTCTACTCCCGATCATGAATATAGGCAGCGAGTGGATGAGCAGGGTGGATAGTGGGTGAAAACTTGGCTCTGCCTCTGCTCTGGCCAGTGGAGACAGAGGATGTAATCTGTTACTGGTATAGAGCAGTGGGAAATTACGTTTTTCCTGGCACAACACACTCTTGGGGGAAAGACTAGTGTCTGATGCTTGGTCTGGTCCCTGCTCTGTTCCTGGGGCAGCACAGGTATTTGCTGCCCCTTACTCTGAGTGTCAGGAATTAGGGTTTGAAGCTAAGCCTGGGACCAGCTAGCTCTATCTCTGCAGAGAGCAACAGGAGGCTCACAGCTGAATCACATTTGGCTGGCAGCAGAATCACCTGATTGGCCAAACTGCCTGACTGGCTGAAGGAATCAGGCCTGCTCTTAAGACCACCAGCAGCAGGGCACTGGCTGCTCAAAGCATTTGCCCATGCCTATGTTAGCTCCTGCTTGTTCCAGTTCTGTTCCTGCCCTGCCTCACTCCAGGTAACCTGGTTCTGACTCTTGGATCTGATTCCTGATTCTGGCTCTGAACCTTGGCTTTGGTATCTTGCCTTGGGCTCCAGCTCTGACTCCTATTCCTGGTTTCCAACTTATGTTCTAACCATTAGGAATGAGTGCCCACATCCCAGTCTCTGACACTGAGCGGATGATTAGTTGGCCATCTTGTCCTCTATTTTCAATTATACTCAATTTTTTAGTTTGTAAACTATATCCCAATGCAACATAAAATCTGTTACAAATACATTTTAGATTGAGAAATTCTCAGAGTAGGATCAGAATTCCTTGAGGATTTGGGAAAATCCTTGCACAAAGTAGGTGCTAGCATAAGTAAAACAATTAATATAATAAACTGTGAAAATATTTATACTCGTTTGCCACCTATTGGTCTTAAGCCTGTAGTGAACATAGTTCCCACTGACTTGGAAAGGAATTCTGCCTTATCATGCCCACTATACCACTATCCAGTCCAGAAGAGCCTCCATGAGGCACCAGTGGATGCTTCTGCTAGGGTGACCACCTTTTCAAAAAGCGAAAATTGGACACATGCAGGAGCCCCTCCTCCTCTATGGCCCCACCCACAGCTCCTCCTCTTCCTCCTGAGGCCCTGCTCCCTGGTCAGGTCAGAAGCTGGATCCAGGCAGTGGTAAGAGCTATCCAGGGAGCCTGGGCTTTCCATCTGCCCTGGGCTGGGGGTCAGGGTGCCCAAGACCAGTGCCCAGCCTGTGTCCCAGCCCCCCAGGGTGCACTGCCCAGGGCAGGTGGAGGGTCTAGGACTCTGGAGCTCCCCACAGTGACCTGGGCTCCCTGAGCAGCTCTTAATACTGCCCAGCCTAGCTTCTGGCCTGGCCAGAGGCAGGGCCTCCAGAGGAAGAGACGAAGCAAGGGGTAGGGCCTCGTGGCAAGCGGGGACTAAGGGAGAGGCTGGTGCAGCTCCTGAGCCTTGGGCAGGCACAGAGTGGCACCTCAGGGAATCCAGGACAAATGCTGTCCCAGAGTTGGGGACTGTCCCACCCAATTTGGCATCAGAGGTCACCCTAGCTTCTGGCCACATAAAAATGCTGCTACTTAGACTCAGAGTTTCAGTCTCTGCTCAGCCTCCTGAGCTACATAACCATGGAACCAATCCCATTTCTAATAGGGAATCTGCCATCTTCTAAAGTGTGCAATGTTGAATTAGTTGTTCCATGTCGCCCCTCCCTCCTCCATGTTTATGACTCTACTCAGATCAGGACAGCTGCTGTGATTCCCAGAGTACGAAATCGAGCACTTGAGGTGTGCTGAGAGGAGTAGGCTATGTTACCATAAGGCAGAGGTGGGGGCAAACTATGGCCTGTGGGCCTCATCCGGCCCACAGGACCCTCCTGCCCAGCCCCCAAGCTCCTGGCCTGGGAGGCTAGCCCCCGGTCCCTCCCATGTTGCCCTCCCTCCCCCACAGCCTCAGCTTGCTCGCTCCGGTGGGAGCTCTGGGCGGTGGGACTGAGCTTCTGGGGCAGCGCAGCTGGTGGTGATGGCAGCGTCGGCATGGCCCGGCTCCAGCCGGGTGGTGTGGCTGTAGCGCCGCCAGCCACCGGTGCTCCAGGCAGCGCGGTAAGGGGGCAGGAAGCAGGGGGCATTGGATAGAGGGCAGGGGAGTTCAGAGTGGTCTTCAGGGGGCGGGGATGTGGATGGTGATCGGGGGGGGGGGAAACAGAGGGTTGAATGGGGGCAGGGGTCCTGGGGTGCAGTCAGGAAGGAGGAGGGGTTGGATCACAGGGGTTCTGGGGGAAGTCAGGGGATAGGGAGAAGGGGTGGTTGGATGAGGCAGGGGTCCCGGGGAGGCCGTCAGGAATGAGAGGAGGGGTTGGATGGGGCGGCGTGGGTCCGGGGGTGGTCAGGGGACAGGGAGTGGGGTGTGTGTGGATGGGGCAGGGGTCCCAGAGGGGCTGTCAGAGAATGGGGGGATTGGATGGGGCAGGAGTCCCAGGAGGGGGGGTAGATAGGAGGTGGGGACCAGGCCACGACTCCCTCCCCTAACCGGCCCTCCATACAATTTACGAAATCCTATGCGGCCCTCAGGCCAAAAAGTTTGCCCACCCCTGCCGTAAGTTGTACAGCCCGTTAGACTGCTCAAAGGAGACCCACACAGGGTAGAGTAGGAGGGTAAACTAAGCAGGCTTTTGTTAACAAGACTTTCTAATACATACTCTGCTCCCTGCAGCACAGCTCATCAGGAACTGCTCACATGCACTCAGAGGGAGCCGGTATATCAGTCATCTCCTGTGCCTCTTTTAAGGGAACAATGTGCCAATTATCTAACTGCATGAATACAATATACTATGTATTCCTTCTACAAAGCTCTGGAGTTTAGCATGCAGGATCCCTTTCCAAGTTCCCCTTGAATTGGTGTAGCTTTGGATCTTTTTTTAACTCAGAGCTATGCCTAACAGGCGTAGGTTTGCACTATGTTAGATTCCTTGTTCATATTTCTTCCATTCTGACCTATGGCCTGATCCTGCTCTCATTGAAGTCCAATGAGTGTTCTACTACAGGCTGTACAACATATATATATTCTGGAGCTCTGCATCTTTATGCCAGATGAGAATCTCGCTCACAATGTGAAATCACTTGCCAGGATTTCATAACTCTGTATTCAATTTATATTCTCTCATTTCCCATGGATTTATATGCTAAATTCAGCTCATAGCTTTCTTTTAATCAGCGTTAGTGGGGGGGGGGGGGGGGGGGGGGGGAATCTATTTTAAGGCTGGGGTAAGAATTGTCATGGTTATTGAGTTAATTGACAAGTGACATCTGTGAACATTTTTCTTTTAATTTTTTTTTGATGGAAAATTCTGAAAAAAACGTTAGTTTACATAGTTTCCTTAGTGTAGTTCAGAAAATAATCATTTATTTCAAATACTTTAGGGATAATGCATGATTTAAATGGAGTCCCTCCAGACCTGAAAGGGTTTATTCATAATAATGAACTGGAGCACTAAGACATAAATATGTAGTATAATGCTGACAAATTTCACTTTTCCCCAACTGTGTGGGCTAGAGACTTCTTTTGGACGTTATGTTTCTTTTTAAAGGAAAAGCTCATCCCTCATCTACCAAAGGCAGAAGTTCCAAGGAGAAAGAAAACACACACATTGTAAGACAAATAAATTCACAATCAGTGTTTTTGCCACGCTTACTTATAAAATTCCTCAAGGGTTCATTTAAATGGTATACATAGAAATATATTCTACAGAGAAATTTGCATGCCTTGACTGAGGGCTTTGTATTTTAATTAGTAGAAGGATATTTTAATTACCAAAAAAAAATCAAAAAGTTTTATATATTACATGCAGATGATATACATACACATTTTGTACATATGTGTATATATCAATCAAAACCAAACATTTAGGAAATCAGACATATTTATGTATTTTGTACATATATATATGTTATGAGTCAGTTCTGAAACAACTTATCCTCCCTGTAGAGTCATATGTAGAGTCAAATGTTTAGCATGTAAATTAAAACCAGACAATTGTGTCCTTCACTTAGACCAGATTATTTTTCTTAAAAATAAATAAATAAATATATTAAACACCAAAAAAACCTTTCGATGAGTCTAACAGACATTGGACAAAGCCCAAAGGTCTGGGCAGCAACAGGCCTAGGAATTAGTTGTTCAGACAAGGGATGGAACAGGAACAGGAAGTTTTATACCTCATAGTTTCTAATCAGCACTCTGTTAGTCATTTGACCCTTCTGAGTTGGCAAATGTAACTTCTGGTGGTGGGGCATTAGTCACGGTTCCCTTTTCAACCCTTGTAGCTTGGTAGAACAGTGGCTAGGGCTCCCGCTCAGCAGACCTGGTTCAAGACCTGTAACAGCTATATTGTGTTTTATTGACTTTTTTTAAATACAAACATTTATTGAAAAACACATGATACAGCAAGAATTTTCAAAGCCACTAGCTTCTTGACATGCATGTTCATAGCAAAAGGAAGTTTTTAACCAATTAAGTGCTTTTTCAAAGACATGCCTGAGAGCATCCCTGGCAGGCCACCCCTAAATTTTAGATACTCTTGGTGTGGCCAAGAGTTTAGGAGGTGAAGTATAGTGGCAGGGCAGGAGAGAGACTCAAAGAGTGGGAAAGAGAAAGGCAGAAGTGGCTAGCTTAGTTGTCAGGACAGTCAGGCAGGGGGAGAGGAAGGGGCAGAAGGAGACAAGGGGTGCTTGTGATTAGCAGTGGACAGCGGAGGCCAGGGAATAGTCCATAGTGAACATCCTCTGCTTCTTGAGGAGGCTGAGGGAAAAGAGGCAACCAATTCAGAGTCAACTTTTTAGCATTTGTACAAATCTAAATAAGCAATGACAATAACTCAGAGGCTATGGAGAGTCTATGATGGTTGGAAGGACATCACGTGTGTAGTTTTGAAAATAAGGCACTCACTAATAGGCCCTGCATCTATATGCCCTGGGCAAGATGGCTTAGAATTTTGGCCAGAGTTTCAAAGAATATTTTATTAACTTTTGAAAATTCCTATAAACATATGGATAATCCAGGCTGGCTGCCTTTAATATCTTTTAGGTACCCAGCTAGATGTTTTTGAACATGCTAGCCTATATCTTATCCAGATTTGTAGTTAATTTATAATGATATTTTGGCACTAGAATTTAGTTTTCAATTAATCTTACATGTGCATTCGTCATCTCCTTACTTTAACACTAGAAAGCTCCATCAATTACTTTTTCCTTGGTATTGTACATTTTGGAAGATTTAGTTTACTTTCCCTCCCTATTGCTTACTTCCTGTATCTAATAATACCTTGCATTTAAATAAAATCGCTTTATAATGAAAGATTCCAAATGACTGCTAATTTTTGTAGATCTAGGATTCACTTTACCCACCTCTGAAAATCAGCCACCTCCGGGATGTAATTTAATACTATGTAACAATTTAAGAGAAATGAAGAAGGATGCCATAGACAGCTGAAACTGCAGAGGAAATGTTCGGCATTTATACATACACACACACACACACTAGAGCTAGCACCTCAGCTGGTGTCAATCAACATTCTCCGATTGAAGTCAATGGAGCTATACTGAGTTACATTAGGAGAGGATCTGACCCATTACTGTGTCTCTTTACAAAGACTGAAATAAGTCCCAAATCTTACTGTGTTTTATGATACAAGAAGCACTGTAGGTTGATGCTAAGCCAGGGGTGGGCAAACTTTTTTGCCTGAGGGCCACATCGGGGTTCTGAAATTGTATGGAGAGCCAGGTAGGGAAGGCTGTGCCTCCCCAAAAAGCCGAGCCCCCGCCCTCATCCTCCCCTCCCACTTCCCGTCCCCTGACTGCCCCCCTCAAAACCCCCAATCCCCCCTGTTCCTTGTCTCCTGACCATCTCCTCCTGGGACCCCCCACCTCTAACCGCCCACCCTCTTATTCAATCTTCCCTGCTCCCGTCCCCTGACTGCCCCAACTCCACACCCCCGCCCCCAGATAGGCCCCCCAGAACTCCCAAACCTATCCAACCGCTCCCTGCTCCCTGTCCCCTGACTGCCCCCTGCGACCCCCTGCCCTTTATCCAACCCTCCCCCCACTCTCCACTCCCTTATAATGCCACTCAGAGCACCAGGACTGGCAGCCGCGCTGCCCGGCCGGATCCAGCCACGCCGCTGCGCAGTCTAGAGCACAGGGACAGGCCGACAGCTCTTGCAGCCACGCTGCCCGGAAGAAGCGCACAGCCCCGCCACCCAGAGCGCTGGCAGCATGGTGAGCTGAGGCTGCCGGGGGGTGGGGGGCAGAGGAGGGCTAGCCTCCCCTGGGAGCTTAAGGGGCAGAGCAGGACGGTCCCGCGGGCTGGATGTGGCCCATGTGCCGTAGTTTGCCCACCTCTGTGCTAAGCTAACTGTTACTAGTTAGAAATATGCTATGACCTCATTATAATGTAATTTTGTGAGCAAGAAAGGAGGCATGCAGTAATGTATAGTTCACAGTGAAAGGGGAGGAGTTCCCTTGGAGGTTTTCTGCTAATCCGGTAGCTGTTATAGCAGAACTTTAAAATGCCCCACAGTTCCTTCCTTCCCTTATGATGTAGCAGTGAGAGATTGAAACCCCCTGATCCATTTGTCACTTTCTTTTCATTCCATTATGGTGACCAGGATGGCTTTCAGAACTGTCCATCAGCTGAAGGCACTCACGTCATGAGGGCCATATATGCATGTAGACAAATAGAAGAGAATCAGGCAGAATAGCTGAAGCAAATCTGGTAAATTTTAGTGGTAAATCTCCGGCTTCTTACATCTTTCATGATTCTGTTAAGAATTTCCCTTACAGAATTACAAGAAAAAACTGCAAAAAGAAGAACAGGAGTACTTGTGGCACCTTAGAGACTAACAAATTTATTAGAACATAAGCTTTCGTGGACTACAGCCCACTTCTTCGGATGCATATAGAATGGAACATATATTGAGGAGATATATATACACACATACAGAGAGCATAAACAGGTGGGAGTTGTCTTACCAACTCTGAGAGGCCAATTAATTAAGAGAAAAAAAACTTTTGAAGTGATAATCAAGCTAGCCCAGTACAGACAGTTTGATAAGAAGTGTGAGAATACTTACAAGGGGAGATAGATTCAATGTTTGTAATGGCTCAGCCATTCCCAGTCCTTATTCAAACCGGAGTTGATTGTGTCTAGTTTGCATATCAATTCTAGCTCAGCAGTCTCTCGTTGGAGTCTGGTTTTGAAGTTTTTCTGTTGTAATATAGCCACCCGCAGGTCTGTCACTGAATGACCAGACAGGTTAAAGTGTTCTCCCACTGGTTTTTGAGTATTTTGATTCCTGATGTCAGATTTGTGTCCATTAATTCTTTTGCGTAGAGACTGTCCGGTTTGGCCAATGTACATGGCAGAGGGGCATTGCTGGCACATGATGGCATATATCACATTGGTAGATGTGCAGGTGAACGAGCCCCTGATGGTATGGCTGATGTGATTAGGTCCTATGATGATGTCACTTGAATAGATATGTGGACAGAGTTGGCATCGGGGTTTGTTACAAGGATAGGTTCCTGGGTTAGTGGTTTTGTTCAGTGATGTGTGGTTGCTGGTGAGTATTTGCTTTAGGTTGGGGGGTTGTCTGTAAGCGAGGACAGGTCTGTCTCCCAAGATCTGTGAGAGTAAAGGATCATCTTTCAGGATAGGTTGTAGATCTCTGATGATGCGCTGGAGAGGTTTTAGTTGGGGGCTGAAGGTGACAGCTAGTGGTGTTCTGTTATTTTCTTTGTTGGGCCTGTCTTGTAGGAGATGACTTCTGGGTACTCGTCTGGCTCTGTCAATCTGTTTTTTCACTTCAGCAGGTGGGTATTGTAGTTTTAAGAATGCTTGATAGAGATCTTGTAGGTGCTTGTCTCTATCCGAGGGATTGGAGCAAATGCGGTTATATCTTAGAGCTTGGCTGTAGACAATGGATCGTGTGGTGTGGATGGAAGCTGGAGGCATGTAGGTAAGTGTAGCTCTCAGTAGGTTTCCGGTATAGGGTGGTATTTATGTGACCATCGCTTATTAGCACAGTAGTGTCCAGGAAATGGACCGCTTGTGTGGATTTACCTTTAAAAACTCAAACTTAGTTTTCTAGCATGGGACTTAAAGTGACAACTAGACTCTGATGCTGCAATGAGGTCCCCATAAGTAGACTCCGCTTTTCTGCAGAGGTCCACTAAAGTCAGTGGTGTTCTGCCGGGGCACAGGTCATTGCAGGGTTATGGTCATAATCAACAATGAGGCAGACATTCTGTGTTAGTAAATTGAAGATGCTTAAAAATGTTTCTGTTAAGACCACCTTGCTCTATATAATGCTATATAGTATTTAGATTTCTTAACTCTCTGTAGCATCTTACAAGTGCCCAAAGGCTCATGAATAAGTATGAAAGTTTCAAATGTAAAATTGTTCTTGTTTTACATAGTCAAAACCGCTGCTTAATTAGCAATTCACTCTTAAAGCAAAATCCTCCCATGAGATCTACAACGAGGATTTGAGATCCACAGCAGAAATAGTTTCTTATCTTAGTTTTAATACAGAATTTGGAGTTCCCCTGATGTTTCCAGGTTCTGAGTAGGGGTTTTCACTGGCTCTATACCTAGGCTTACCAGATAGCAACTGTGAAAAACCGGGACAGGGGTGGGGGGTAATAGGTGCCTATATAAGAAAAAGTCCCCAAAAATGGGACTGTCCCTTTAAAAATGGGATATCTGGTCATCCTATCTATACCTCATTGTGTCAGGGTTGCTGCATATGAAAAACGATTTAGCTATGGTTAATAAATAAAAGACCCCAATTTCAAACATGGATATCCAAGAACTATCTAAAGTAAAAACTATGTCAGATGCCAAATTTATTTTCTCTCTCAGGATATTCATTTACATATTTCTTTATTAATTATTCCGGTGTGTGTAAAAGTGTAATTGCCAGGCTAAAGGCACTTTAACAGTTATTTAAAAAAAACATAATGCAAAATGAGAAAGCAAATAAATGCATCTAGCCTGACATAATGCTAATCCATGTGGCATTATACATCAACCAAGAGATAGCCAGATATAAAAAATGCCCCACTTTTCACAAGGACTCCAACCAACCACTCCTAATTATTACAGCAGAGAAGCCAGAGAAAAGAAATGGCCATGAAGGTCAACAGTGGACCACAGTGCAGAACATTAATTCTATAGTTCAGGACCCTTTAGAGAATACTCTGTCATCAGTTCCCTCCTTTATGAATGAAATGGTCTCAACCTGAGTGCTTTTGCTATCCACATCTGTGGCAATATCACATGGAGAAAGGCTGTCTCTGAAAGAGACAAGTGCTAAGCTATTTAATAATTCTTCCTTCCTCTAAGCTCTTACAGTGCCATTGTGAGGTTGAGGTATGCAAGGTGCACAAATGCTACACTAGTAAGAGCCACAACAATAACCCCAAAGTGTCCAGAGCATATATGCAAAACCCACAAAAAAAAAAAAACCTACAGAAATTGGGCTTGTTTTTGGCTCAATTGGCTTGTGAGTGGCTTGTAGCTTGTTTGGCTTGTAGCTTGTTGCTTGTTTTTTTGATCGGCTCCTGGCAAGCAGGGGCAAGCGGAGAGAGTCAGGGGTGCACAGTGGGCCCACCTCAGTCCCAGACTGCATGGGGGGGGGGGGAAATCTAGTCACAGAGTGTTGGGGATCTTAGGAATTGGCTTATTTTGGCCTTGTTTTGAAATGGGATTAGCTTGATTTGGCTTATTGTGAAAGTCAAGGTGCTTATTTACCGCGTGAAAGTTGGCAATCGTAGTCCAGAGGTTCATTTCTCAGCATGAAGAAATTAGGAACACAGAAATAAAGCATGAAGCATTGAAAATGCATACTTGGTTCCAAATGTAGACAGGAGATTGAAGGAGAATTGAAGACAGGAGATCCCTTTTCAAAGGAAAAAATATTATTATGTTAATAGCATCCTCATCCCAAGAGGTCTTTTTTCCTGGGTTGCATTGACAGTTTAGCCTGTTCATTTTACACAGAATCTAAAACTTACTATTTTTCAAATTATAAAGAGTATTTTTAAGCCAAACCATAGACCAATCCTTGAGGGGGCCACTTAGGGATCTGGGGCAAAATCAGTACTTGGTCCTGCTAGTGAAGGCAGGGGACTGGCCTCGATGACCTTTCAAGGTCCCTTCCAGTTTTAGGAGATAGGATATCTCCATTAATTTTTTTTTATTTACCATCTGAAACATTAAGTATACCTTGCACATACTGCTGTATGTGACTGTATGATTAAGTCTGTGGCAGCCAGAGGAATTGTGAGTTGACTTTCCTCAAGCTATTATTATAGCTGGTTCTGCTATAGCTCTGAACATTAATATTCAATGAATATAGGAATCCAAATCTGAGTTGAGGAAGCTGCATTGTACAGTATGTGTGGACTGCAGACTGCCATACCAGTTTGCACCAGATCTGATGCACATTAGGTTATGTGTATTATGTCAGGGGGATGTTTTTATCTGAACCCAGTTCAGATAATGTGCATGTTTTCTTTGATACTTACAGCATCTCCATGATCTTTTGGGAAAAATCAGGATTCTCTGTTGGTCTAGCCTACTAGGGATATTTTATAATATAATTTTGCATCTGTGTGACTGTGCTACTTTTGTCCTCAAACGTTGATGATGCATGAAGTGATGGAGGATGCAATTCAGACCATACATAGGACTAATATAGGGTTTGGTGGCAAGGTAGGAGGACAGTTAGCCAGTTGTGTCTCTTCTGAGGAGACTGGTTAGTAACAGTATACTGTATTTTGAACTGCCACTCACATTCTTTGTGATTTGAAGTTGCCCTTGACATTTGAAATTATAAGGAGCACAAATAGCTTTGATAAACTGAAATCATCAGAGCAGGTGGAAAGATACCCTACGTTTAGAAGAAATATTTCTTTGGTGAGCATGTAAGGAATAAGATCAATTATGATGGTATTCTTAGGAGACTCAAATGTAGGGGAAATAAGTCCAATCAATGTTGGCCAGCTGGAGCACAGGACCTTGTACTAATAGCACATAACAAACCTGCTCAGTAATGATCTGGCTGTTAGTTGGGGGGAGAGGCGAGATGTTCAAAACCACCCCACAGCCAAAAAACAGATTTGTGGACGAGACAGTGCTGTCCTTAGGATTTATGGGGGCCTACACAGTATTAGTAAACTGGTGCCCCTATGCCCAACTTGCTCTTAGCAACACAAACATAAGCTTACAGTATTGGAAAATTTGCCACATGCACTTTATTAGAAACAGTTTAAACAAATTAAGCACACTATAATGCTGTGGGACTATACTTGCACTGAAGAAGTAGTGCTATAGAAAAAATTCTGATTTATTGACAGTGATTCAAATAATATCATTTTTTAAATCTGTGAACATTTTATTGGAAATTACTATAAAGAGGTATTGAAACAAGGATTTGTTTTTAATTAAAAGCCATCTTTCTGGCTTTTTTGGCTGCAAAATCAGTAATAATGTCAGTGTATGACAAACATGAAGTGATGTCTTGTTCGATTGCAAGAATAGCAAGACCAGTCAAGCGTTTTGACTCATTGTAGAGAGGAGATAGTTTTTAATGAGCTTTAGTTTTGAGAAACTCCATTCTTCTGATGCTACTGTTACAGGAATTGTTAGTAGAATATGAGTGGCAATGTACACATTAGAATATATATCAACAAGTTTGCTGGTATGACTACACGGTACAATGTCCATCATTTACTTTGCATGTGGCAACATTGATGACAATGTACTCAATTCTTCGTACAGTTCAAGTCCATTTAAATCAAAACTATCACTGTACTTCAGGAGACTCTCTAAGTTCTTGCACTTTGACATTAGCTGCTCTTGTTTTCCTATTTCACTGAATGTAGTTATGTCATACAAAAATCCAAACTGTTCATGGTGTGCTCGTAAGGTATTAAACCTTTCTTCAGTGGCAAGGTTTGCTTTATCCATCACAACATTAAAAAATTCAACCTCAAATTTCTTTTCTGGATCATCTATGTGCTCATCTGCTCCTTCATATTCTGCTTGACATTTTTTCCTCGAAACTCTTGTCACGTTCGGACATGGAAATTTTGGTTCTACACCGAATGCCTCTGCAAACTCTCTTGCTGTAACCTGTGAATCCAGTTTCTCTGTATTTCACTAAAAAGTCTTGTGTGTTGTTTAGTAAGGTAAGTGTTGAATCAAGCTGCATCATTGGACTCTGCATTATTTTGCTTACACTTGAGATTTTAACAAGAGTGTCATATCAGAATACAACAGATATTAGAAACTTGAAGCTGGATATTTCAGAGGCCAATGACTGTGCTTCATTTTTAGCTTTTGAATATTTGCCATCATTGAGTGGAAGTTGAAAAGAGCACCTAAATGTGTTGCAGCAAACCAAAAAAAGAAATAGCTTCTACAGAAGACTTAGCCATATCACACAAAATCAAATTAAGGCTGTGACATGCACATGGAACAAAAAAGACTCGTGGATTTTCCGCCAGCAATCTAGCTTGCATGCCAGAAATGCGTCCTCTCATATTGGCGCCATAATCGTAGCCTTGTCCTCTAATGTTCATTACAGACAATCCCATTCGTTTTAGTTCATCAAGGAGAGCTTGAAGAAGTCCAAAACCTGTACTGTCCTCTACTTCTAAAAATGTGATAAATTATTCCTTAACTGGAATCTGTCCTGAATCACTAATTTTGACAAATCTCACTACTAACAATATCTGTTCTTGATTACTTATGTCTGGAGTGCAATCTAGAATTACGGCAAAATATTTTGCCAAAGAAACCAATGAAACAATTTTGTCTCCAATTTACCACTCATTAGCATGATCAGTTCATTTTGAATTCTTGGTCCCAAATAGTGGCCATGTATTTCATTTTCAGTTACTTTGGAGATGTTCATTCATTCATCAATTTTCAGCAGTTGTACAAGGCCACCAAAATTTCTATTTCTGGGCTGGTATAATTTGTCAATGCTTCCTCTAAAAGCAAGATTGTTTGTCGATAGCTATTCAACAATAGATAATAGACGTTCAAGAACACCACGCTAATGCTGCTTCTCTGACTCCAGCAATCTTTGATTTTGGGCATCAAGAGTTGTCTGATTTTTTTAACCTTACAATCAGTTCACACCATTTGTGTATACTTTCAATGTGGTGTTGTGCCTTTTCATGTTGCAGTAATGTGTGACTAAGATTTTGCCAATCATTAATGCCCACGGTTGCTATGTTAAAATTGCAACTGTTGAAAATCTTGCATGGGAAACAAAATACAGCATCCTTGCCTTTAGAGTACACAAACCACCATCTGTTGATAATTTCACCATTAGAAAGACTTTTGTAGTAATTGTTTTCTGTGAATGACCTACCTCTAATGTCTTTAGGATATTCTATTCTCACAGGGCCTTTCTCAAGTATAATGTCGCGTAATTTGTTGTTTAAAGATTGCGGCCATGCGCCAATGTCATCTATATCTCATGTTAGTACAGTTTCAACTGTTTTAATTTATTGTTTTGTGTCTGCATCTGTTTCAAATGATTGTTCTGTGTTTTGTTGAGTTTCTTGAACTTCGTCTGCATACAAATTTTCTTCTGCAGTTACTTGATGATCTTGATCAACTTTGTTGTTTTTATCATTATGATCTTGATCAAGATGTACAAACTTAAGTATAGAATCCTTCTGTACTTTTATAGCTAATTCTATTTCATCTTTTCATTTTCTTTTTTGTGACCCGGAAAGTTGTGTTTGAAACGACATTATAATTTATAAGGGTATTTTTTAAAAGAAACAACTGTTTAAATTATTGTCAGATTATCAGAAATAATATTTAAAATAACAAATATAGGATAACCGTAAGTCTGTGACCTTGAGCTAGTGTAGAGACACCTCACATGACACTCCACCCTAACTGAGACACAATAGAGTTGGAAACCCATGTCATTTTTACAAAGTCGCTTTTTAGTTTTAATGGTGTAGTGGGCATCACTCTTAATGTTAGTTACAACTTATATCAACCCTATACTGTAAATACATCGATGGCATTATTCAGTTTAATAAACTGGGTTTCTAAGCAGCAGGAAAATAGGACCCTAGTTTTATTCCTAGGAAAGCACAAAGTGACCAAAATGAAGCCAGCACAGAATCATCTCATCTAGATTAAGGTAGGACAGAAATGTTACAGAAGTCTTATCCACTAGAATTAGTGCAGCATGGACAGAGACAAGCTCATTTCTTTTTCCAACCTAATGGGGCTCCAAACATTTCCAGACTATTGTATCCCTTTCAGGAGTCTGATTTGTCTTGTATACCTCCAAGTTACTTGAGGGGAGATATTGAGGAATGGGGGAGAGGAAGGCAGGGGCTCCACTGAAGGTGGTACCCTGCCAGCGCCGCTGACCCCAGTGTGTTGAAGGGGCACAGCTACCCCCCCACCTGCAGACCCCCCAGAAAAACCCTCCCCCCTCAATTGCTGACACACATCGAGCTTCGAATGCAGCAGACGCTGCAGCAGCCTGGGCTCACAGCCTGGCGGGGAGAGGGATGAGGCAGCAAAGGATACCGAGCCGCCTGGCCTGTCTCACAGTGGCAGAGAGTCAAAATTCCCCACAGAGACCCCTGTACCCTCTCCCTCATGCAGAATGAATACAGCCCCTGCCTAAGGAGACTGCAGTGTGCACTAGGTGTGCGGGAGCCGACCCACTCTTACCTGCTGTCCTGGTGGTGCCTCAAATTTTCAGGTGCCCTATGCAGTCGCGTATGCTGCGTATGCCTAAGGATGGCCCTGTGAGGAGCAGACAGAGGAGGATTTATAAAGAGATCCATTGGCCTGCTGGCATGAAATAGGGGACAGCTTCTCATAGATTCTCCTGAGAGAAAAATTTCTCTCACACATATATGTTGAAGAAACCATACATCCCAGGCTTACAAGAATAATCCCAGTTTTTCATAGGGCATCCCAATATCCCAAGAACTAATTTTCAGACACCTGAAATTACCTCTTCATTTTCTCAATCAAAATATTTGTGTTTTATATACCTACAAAATGTTTGCTCAAAACTTCTTATTGTGCTGATACAAATGTTTTGCACACCTCTTTGTCACTCCCATCATATAGTGAGTGTTATGTTCCACAACAACTGTTGTTCAAGGCCAGGACTTGTCAAAACCTTTCAAGCAGCAAAACTGTAATATGAGATCAATGACTCAGTCCAGTGAGTGAACAATAAATCACCACTCTGGCACCTTGAAGAAGTGATATTGATGGGTAGAAGGGAGGGAAGAGGTGGTACAGTGCAGTCCCTCTACCTCTTGCTTCCCTCCTTTCTATGCTCACTAGAACCATAGAAATTGGCTAATATATCTTTAATATGGAAATTCTGGTATGTAATACTGGGGTTGCAGGAAGGGTGGCCAGCATGGCCCTCGGCCCGCGCCGCTTCCTGCAACCCCCATTGGCCTGGAGCGGTGAACCGCAGCCAGTGGGAGCCGCGATTGGCCAAACCTGCGGATGTGGCCGGTAAATAAAACCAGCCTGGCCCTCCGGGGCTTTCTCTGAACAAGCGGCGGCCCTAGTTTGAGAACCTCTGCTCTATGCCTTTTTGAATTTGAATCCTGTCCTCCAATATCCTTACAAACCCTCCCAGCTGGGTATCTTCTACAAATTTTATAAGCATACTCTCCACTCATTATCCAAGTCATTAATTTAAATATTGAATATCAGCCTATCTGTATCTTTCTATCTTCTTACATTTCTAGCCCATTTAAAATCTTGGCAGGAAAAAAATTCTCTGTGAATAATACCTCTTAATTTCTCTCTCCCTTAGCTATTGTATTATTTAATACTGTAAAGCATTATTGCATACCATTTTTATGAATGGTGCTATACTAAATAAAATGGTTGCCTATAAGAGTTCACATGTAATACTTTTTAAAACAACACATTGTTGTTACATCTTTCAACATTACCATACTAAATCCATTACTGCCACTTTGCTTAATCTGTGAAAGCGTTTTGCTTAATGTCTCTCAGTTCCGTATACTTTGTCTGTGTCGCTCAACTGAGGTCAGGGAAAATACAAATCTTTCCCCACTCATGGGATATCTTTCTTGTTTCATGTTGCATCAAGACTTATCCTCAGTCTCTCATGTCCATAACAGATACCACAATTGTGTCTTTGAGTTATGTCTTTCATCCTGGTTTCTGTCAGGAATGCAGTAATTTTTTCTTACCCTGTAGGTCATCATTATATTCAAGCAAAATAATTTGGGCAGTAAATGTTCCATATATAGCACAAGATCTCGGTATTCTGAAAAAGAATACAATATTTTTATTAACAGAGTGTCTGAGTCCATAGATCTCAGTGCCTAACACCAATAACTAAAAACACAATTTAATTAAAAAAGACAACACAGCCCAATGTATTTCAGAACTGGTGCAATAAACATAAAACACCCTAAGCCACATCTGAGTGTACCATATTTAATTATCCACCCACATGCAAGTAGAAAGGAAAGAAAATTCCTTAAAGCTTTTATAGGAAGAAGCCCACAAATGTACATATATTGAGAAAAGCATTACAGAGTCAACAGAAGTGGTTTTGCTTTCTATTATGTCAAGACTATGTGGCAGTACAAGCAGCAGCTGGGCTGCTTTTGTGGGTCATCAGAACACAGATGGTCGACTAGATCTATATCGTGTAAGACTTTAAATACCAACAGTATTTGACACTTCATTTCTGGAGTGAGCTGATTCTTCAATTCCATCCACTTCACCATAAACAAATTATACGTAATCAAAACAGACTGACCTTTGAAATCATTATTCTTCAAAATCCTAGAGTCTATAGGCCCTACCCATGTCCCTCACTGATTTTAATAGGCATCTGTGTTAAGGTACTAAACACTTTTGGTGATGCTACAACAAGCTCTGTTCCAGTACCCAGTGAAGTCAGTGGGAGTCTTTACACTGACTTCAGCAGACTTTGGATCAGAGTCATAGTGCCTTAGGATAATGGTCATCACGCTTTTTCTTCAGTGGCTCTCTGGTGTGGAACTATAGAGGAGTTGGGATCTGGAGATCTGAACCTGAATCATCCCTACTCAACTTGGAAATGGAAAAGGCTTAGATTCAAGGTTCTGGTTTTGGCCCATCTCTAATTTTACAGACTGGTAAACAGAGTTAAGTGACTTGCCCAGAGTTTTATACAGAATCATTTGTAGAACTAAGAATAGAATCCAGGGGTCCCAGTTCCTTATTTTGTGTTCTCACCTTATGCCATTCTAAATTATAAACAAGAAATAAGACTGATGGTATATCAAAACCATTTGGCATTTGCTGTGGAAACTTTTCCAGTCAGTTACATGTTTTTTATGATAAAAATGGCAGATAAGATTATTAAAAGTTCTAGTCCCGAGAAAGATTTGATAAGTAAGAATTGTTTGGCCTTTTCATAGTACACCTCAAAGTTCTCTCTGAAGCAATTGATTCTTCTCTTTCTGCCAGATATATGCTGTGAAATGAAAGCAAGTACAATGTGTGAGAAACCTCACACCATTCTGCCATAAGTACTGGAGACAATTATCCCAAATTTTCTTTCTTGTAATTACTTCTATTAACTTTCAAAGTTTTCCGCATCAGACCTAAACACCTTAGAAAGAAATAGATCAACTATTATAAATATAAATGGGTTCAATTTCTTGTCGATCATCTAAGGACTGCCCAAGTATAGGCGCTCACAGTCATTCTACACACTTATACATGGATCACAAATGTGATGACTAGAAAAATAGAAGTAATATTTTGCACATGTATTGGGTCTTTCATCCAAGAATTTATTAAACTCAGAAGTAATCTGTCAATGGAAAGATTGAATCTCTAATCTGTTATTTTTCACACCATTTCAGAAATGTATCTATTTTCTGTTATTTACAGATGTGTGTCTTACAAAGTTTATTAATGTAATGTTTTCAAATCCCATTGCTAATCTTTGTAGAGGAGTTCCTGTATTAGCAGCTGAATATAATTTTGTACAGTTCTCCATGGAGTTGAAACATTTGCTCATCACCTGTCAAATTCAGGTGGCATTTACTTACAAGCATCTTAGTATGACAAGTTGAATTGCTTTCATTCAGTACAAGTTATTAAAAACAAAAAAATCAAAATAGAAAATATAATTTTAATGCCCAAAGAAAACTGTTTATAAGTCAGAACTCATTTTCTTTTGGAGCCTCAAAAAAGGAAACTAACTAACATTATCCAAATGTATTGGAGGGAGTCAGTGGAGCTGTACAAGTTCAGTATAAACTGGAATCAATTGAATAATGTCTAAGCTTGCTAATCAAAGATTATGGGCATTATTATTACTAAGTGTAACCACATGTCTGAAATGAGTATTCGGTGTGTTTTAAACATGGCGATCTCCTATAGCACTTGCCAACACTTCAAGCACAAAAGCAGCCAGAGGCTTCATTTGGCAGGGCAGCTGAAGAATTTGTATGCTCAGGCAATGACACAAATGGTAATTGTTCTTATTTTTGCCAAAAACTGATTTCAGAGACTTTGCCCTGCCTCTGTGTATTATGCAAATGCCAGAGACATGGGAAAATGGGCAATTTTTTTCAATCCAGAGTCAGTATAGTAGAAGGTAGTTCATACAGAAACCAGTATGGTCAGTACCATCCTGGCCAAACTGGTTCAGCTGGATAGAATCTTGGGCCATATTAAAGAAGGGGATAAATAATAATTTAAGTATCATCAAATTTTTGGAAAACTTTTCATAAGTCACTTGGCAGGCAATAAAATGAATAGTAATGAGGTATTACTATCAAAATAGACTCCTAACCAGACTGGCTGTTAAATTTTCAGAACTGCCAGCTCAGCTGCCATGAAAGGGGCCTGGAAGGCACGTCCTTCTGCCTGGCAGCAGGAAATCACTTCATGAAAAATCTTTAAAACCAAACCCTGTTTTAAAATATGTGGTTTAACAATTTTTATATCTGTGGAAGAAACTAGAAAAGGGTCGGGACTTTGAATCCCACACTTTGTGCTGAGCAGGGGACACTGGGAAAATTGGAAAAAGAAATCAGAACTCCTTTTTTGATTTCATGAGGCCAGTGCAGTTTTTCAGGAATCATGTCATTTGCAAAGAATAAATACTTACTGTTATTTTGTTATGCACATTCATTATCACAGAATTTGGACACTATACAAAATAAGATACATCCGTGAATCTCTGGTGGGAAGAACTCTCCTGCAATAAGAATTGATTGTGATCCGCACAGGGCAGTAAGGGAGAGAAATAATCCCCCTTATACCTCTGCCTGTGTTACATGGAATTTGAGTGCAGGAATGCATGAGTAAGTGGATGCTGTGTGCTTGTCTGCACTCCCCTCTGGAACAGAATGAACACCACCTGAGCAACTCCCCCAAATGCACTGATTAGTGTGTGCAGCTGAACAAGCTCATAGGGTGTCACAGTTTGCTGCTGGTATAAGCTAGCAGCAAGCTGTTATTTCCCCACCCATGAAGCATGCTTGTACCTCAGAGGTCTGTGACAAAATCACAATGCCTCCAGGACTAACCCTCACGTGGTGCAGCTTACGCACCGCCTCTTCCTCAGGGCTGTTCATCTAGCCTGTGGAGATCAGCTTCTATTGGTGGATTTAAAAAAAAGACAGGTTAAAAAAAAGCACTAGTGATTTGTTAAAGTTACAAAGCTTTTCGAAGTGGTGTGGTTTGCATTCTGCACGGCAGTGTGACCTATGCAGATCCAATTCACTGCCTGGGAGGGGCTGAGACTACTGCCGAGGCAACATGCTCTCTGGCTGATTGGGAGCTTCTTTTGGTGCCACGGCAATCCTGTGGCTGAGCCAGGAAAAGTGTTAATGGGTCTTCTTACCCAAAGAGTGTCACTGTAATATCACACAAGAGCAACAGGCGGGGAACATTTCAGTGAGGAGATATGTTAACATTTAAGAATAGAGGAATTTTACATCTGCACTGATGTCAAAGCCTGAAGGCTCCACTTAAGATAGTGTGGGAGCTGCACTTTCTGATACTCTGCCCTTGCAACAGCAGCCTCCCCACTATTGTCCTTCCAATACACTGTACCACAGGATGGTCAGACAGGTTGCTCTGTGAATGTCCATTGTTCAATGGAATGGAAGCTAGTAATGGAAAAACCTGGCTAAGTCATTCATTTCATTTCATTGCCTATGTGTGATCATCCTCTACACTTATTCGCAGCCACCTGACAGCTATTCTCCCACACAAAAGCATGTGGCAACTGCTAAAGCTACTGCAGCCCAGAGGCTGAAATGGGGATATTTCATGGATCAGCTGCTGCTCCATGTGTCAAGAAGCTTGAATCTGTTCCTCACCAACCTCCCTGTTACTCCCCTTTCCACTTAGGGATTGAATCAAAGCTCACTGAAGTCAATGGAAAAGACTCTCATTGATCTCAGTGCAGATTGGATCAGGCCCTGATTTAGGATTTGCACAATGTGCAGGGTTTGATCCTTAAGAAACAATCGTTTGACCAGCATGCATCATCCCCTTACCTGTCATGAGACTTGCATAATAAGCCAAGCAATCTGCAGTACAACCCATTTATACTTTTGCTAGTGCATGTACATATCAGTGTGGGAAACATCCACAAATAAATTACTACTAAATGCTCCCTTCACAGCTTGGTTCCAGAATTATGTGGCGGTGGCAGGAGATAGCAGCAATAATCAGTTATTCTTGATTAATTTTCCCAGCTAGTGTTAAGCTGTCCACTTTATCTATTACCTGGCTACTATATATTGTCCAAAATGTATTCAACTACGTAGCCACATATCGTAATATCCTAAGTTCTTATAATCAAGAATGTGTGAACAGTCAATAGTTCTATTTATAAGTAACCAAATTAGAATCAGCATAGCAAATTTATGCAAAGTAACCCTGAAGCTTACAAAAAAAACCCAGCAACAACAAGAAAACCTATCCATATAATAAGCCATAAAAATGCTGGGCCAACAAAATTTACAAATTAGAATGTCTCAGTCACTGCTGAAGGAGCTAATTTAGAAGCAGTGACAGGTCTTCCTCCTTCCCCCTCCCCTTTGAATAATTTCTCTTAGATGCTTCCATCAGAAAAAAAGGAAATAATAATAACAATAATGCATGCAGTATTTGCAAACAGCACCAAGTGCAGTGTTAGGTTTCATTTAGTTTTACAACATGTTCTAGTGCATTAATTGAAGACTTTGAGCTACGGTACATTAGGTGAGTAGGCCTCAGTCATGCTTTTAGGAATAGATCCATGTTTGGAATATGTATAAGGGGATTTGTGCCTTCTAGAGCTTTCCGGTATGTGAGAGGCATTGTCTGCTGCTGGATGTCTTCAGGGCTGCTGAATGGGGGTGTTGTGAGCTCCAGCCCCTTGATCCTCTTGAAGTGTTCTGCACTCCAGATGGTGCATGAAAGATGTGTAGGGATTGCAGTTGTGCCTGGCTGCTTGCATCTTTAACTACAATGGGATTTGGGTTGAATGAAAACTAAGTAAAAAGTGAAGGCTTCATTGTCCCCTCCGCTTCCAGGAGCGGAAAGGAGTTGAAACCTGAAGATCTGAACTGAAGAGTTGTAGAAACACGGACTGATTCTCTGGCATGCTCCTATTTACCCCCTTCACCTGAGCAGGTTCACCATGCAGATCAAAATCTGTGGTTTGGTGCAAGTGGTGGCAGCTTAGGAACTGATTTAAATTACACATGGCAGGTAGGGGTCATTGCCACCATTTTGTGAAGTTTGGAAAACACATTTATTTCCCCCAGACCACCTACCTCCTTTCCTAACCAATACCATCTTTCTTACTTCTCCACTGTCTCTGATCAATCCTTGTAACAGTAAATAAATATACAACTCTAAAGCTCTTTCAGAATGCCTTTTCTTCTATCTAAGCTGTGAGCTATATAAGCCATTCAAGAATATGGTCCTTTCTGTTCTTCTTGCCACATAATTTATAGAATTTGATGCCACAAAGGGCAACTCCAACTAGCGCAAGAATATTTGGAAAAGAAACCCCCAATATCTTGTACCACCTACTAATCTCCTAGCTTCAATCCAATAAAAACTGAAGCTGGCCAGAAGTCTAACAGATTCGTAAGGTATTATGATTACACAGACTTGGTTGGTACCAGATGTCTGCTTCACTATCTTTGTTTATACCAGGGTGGGTTTAATTCTTTTTTTATTAATGAAATGATTTATAACATATGTCTGCTGTGAGTGAGTTCTGTAACCAGTTACTGATTTGCAAAGCTCACCATATCTGTTAGACCCAATGCTGTGGGAAATCATGTAAGAAGCATGGTTCAGCAATTTTCATTGTATTACAGTGAATTATTCCAAATGTTTTTTTATTTTTATTACAAAGCAATAAAAGGGTCATTTACTTGTTGGAATAGGAAAGCCTTTCAAGTAGGCAAGGAGCAACCATAGCTACACAGTTCCTTGCTTTATCACTGTTTAATTTTAATATCACTACAACAAATTGAACTGAGTATGCTGATATGTAAAGAAAATTGAGCGCTCTCTAGAGTTTCAGGTTTGTTTTTGGTAAGTATGCCCTGGAGGCTTTTTGCTGCCTTGGAGGACTTTAGTGAACCAGAATGAATACAATAAGATCTAGGAAGAAATGTACTTAATGAATTGCATCACAAAAAGGAGAAAAAAAAATATAATGCTGTAATGTAATGTTCACAAAACTTATAGCATAAAATGCATGATAAAAAAGAGCTTTTCCCATCATAACTGCAGACATTTTCAAGGCTGTACAGGGGTAGTTCGATATGTGACTCTGTTGATCTGGATGGGGGAGACATAACTGAAGCAACATGCATCATGTTAAAATGTAGGCGATATCTACTATATATTGAGGCTCTGATTTTTCAGCATGCAGGTGTGCATTTTTCCACAAAAACACTTGGCAGGTGCACTGATGCATGTGCATGCATCAATACTAGATGAGTGCACACTTATGGTTAGAGATGTGCTTATGTAACCAAGGGTGCACACAAATTGGGATTATGTGCGCACATATCCAGTAGTGCTTGTGCTAAACAGGTTAACGTTTATGTGCATGCAAATACCCACATATCTACCTGCTAATTCAAGGTCTATAAATTGTATCTACAAAGGCAAAGAAATGGTCTATTGACCTGAGCAAGGTCTCAAAGCCAGCAACTCCTGAATTCTAATCCCAGCCATGACACTGGCTCCTCATGTGGGCTTGGTTTAAATTGCTTCTGGACAAATTGCAATCTGGCTTTTGCAGATGTACAGAGAACATGTATGCACACATCAGCAAGAAGTTTCCCTTACCTCCCTCATGAGGTCTGTGTAAGGGCAGAACACAACAGCAGGCCCTTTGAGCTGTTGTCTGAGGATCATTGGAATGGGGAAGGAAGGAGGCAGGGCTATGACATTACCTCTTTCACATTAGCTAACCTGGGGCCAATTCACCAGGGTTTGATGTTGCTTAGTGTGCATCCCTATGCAAACCAAGTAGTCCTAGTAGCAATTGTGCCTCCTGAGGTACAATCTCTCCCAGAGCTCCCTGGGGAGACATGGAGCCAACACCTCCTCTGCAGTAGGCTTTGTTACTCACCAAATTGAGCCTACAATGTCTTTACCTCAGTTTTTCCTCCAGTAAAATAGGGACAGTATTTTCCTATCCATCACACAGGACCATATTAGGGACTAAATAGCAAATGTTCATAATGCTAATGAAAGATGTAAAACACGGTACAGTTTCTAAATATTATGATGTATTAAATAATTTTTAAAGGTGCAATTTGTATCACCAAATGATAATCTGCTACTTTCGTATGTTTGATGCCTGAGGCTATGATGGAAAATGTTGGAAGAAGTGATGGAAGAAACTTTCTGTCTATCTTCAAGACCTAAATTTGTTTCCCCAACATTTTACCATAATACATTGAAATATATAGAGTAACTCCTCACTTAAAGTCGTCCTGGTTAATGTTGTTTCATTGTTACGTTGCTGATCAATTAGGGAACATGCTCGTTTAAAGTTGCGCAATGCTCCCTTCTAACGTCGTTTGGCAGCCGCCTGCTTTGTCTACTGCTTGCAGGAAGAGCAGCCCGTTGCAGCTACCTGGTGGGGGCTTGGAACCAAGGTGGACTGGCAGCCCCCTATCAGCTCCCAGCTCTCCTATGTTCCCTGTGCAGCAGCTGCCTGCAGTTCAGCTGTGTCCCTCCCCCCACTGCCATGTGCTGCTCCTGCCCTCTGCCTTGGAGCTGCTCCCTGAGACTCCTGCTTGCTGTGCCAGGGAGGGAGGAAGAGGGGGGCTAATGTCAGAGTGTCCTCCTCCCCCCTGCTCCTGCACCCCACTTACCCCATCTTCCATAGAGCAGGGCTCAGGATGGAGGGAGCTTGCAGCAGCTGCAGTCTCAGCAAGCTGATCCAATTAACAAGGCAGTGTACTTAAGGGAAATGTGCATATCTCCCTCCATTCCTGCTGCCTTGTAGAGTGTGAGAGTTAACCCTTGAGGGCTCAGCTAATTGCTAGTTCATCATTTGGCAGTAAGGGAAATATCCCAACCTCTGACTCCTCCACCTCAACCAAGCTTCACAATCATCATCACTGTGTACCAGTATTAAGTTGTTTGTTTAAAACTTATACTGTGTGTGTGTGTGTGTGTATATATATAGTCTTTTGTCTGGTGAAAAAAAATTCCCTGGAACCTAACCCCTCATTTACATTATTCTTATGGGGAAATTGGATTCGTTTAACATAGTTTCGCTTAAAGTCGCATTTTTCAGGAACATAACTACAACGTTAAGTGAGGAGTTACTGTACGTTAAATTTCTAATGCATTTTGTTTAGACAATTTCTATCTACCTTAGGTCTCACTGGTCCAAGGTCTTATTTGAAATACTTCCCAAAGATTTTTGCACAGCCAGTTTTGCTGACTAGCAATTATATTATCTGCCATGAGTCATTGTGCTGTTGCTACTATGCATTGCAATTTGATTCATTATACATGCTGCTATTGAAATCTTCTCATTGATGGTCTTGACTGATGATCACTATACATTAGGCTTAAAATGATATGCCACTGTTCCAGGCTTCAAAAATCCATGTGGCATTAATAATTGTATTATTGTGCGTTGGATTTTATTGAAATGCAGCAATTTATTTATTTTTACTATTCAGAAGCAGCATAAAAAAGTGCTGACTGGCCTCTGATTCATTTTTGAAAAGTATGTTGGCTTTATTTGCAAATTTACACTTCCAGCCCTTTTCGGCTTTTACACCTCTTTTATCCATTTAAAAAATATACAGCATGGTGATAACGACACTTCAAGGATATTACATGGAAAATTATAGGATTGCACAAACTACAGTATACTTTCCACAACCTAATAGAACTGTGAATTTAGTGAATGAGAGGGACTAATACTGTTGGACAGAGACAGGCAGTATGGGAAAGTGAGGTTCAAGGTTCTGTGAACAGCTCTGTCAGTGGATGTCAGCCATAACATCCATCAAGCAGGTATTCTGAACAGAGTCTGCAAATAGTGAGTTAGTTTGTGATGTGGATCACTATTCCCTAGGAATTAGGATAAAGCCACCACATTTTTTTCCAAACATGACTTAACATAATATTTGAATCCAAAGTTTTTGTTAATGGCATTTGGTATTTGTACTGTGGAAGTGCCCAGTCGTGACCACAGCTCCTTTGGGGCGAGTGCCATGCAGACACACCTCTGGAAACAACCCTTGCAATCTAAGGCCCCATCTACACTGGCAAGTTTCTGTGCACTAAAGCAGCTTTAACTCCCGAGGTTACACACTGCCAAGCCACTTAGTGTGCAGAAACTGCGCAGTTGCAGTGCTATAAAAAACCCCACCCCAACAAGAGGTGTACAGCTTTCTGCACCGGGCTACAGCACTGTGGTGCCAGTGTAGACATTGTGGTGATTACAGCGCTGTGATTGGTCTCCAGGAGGTGTCCCACAATGCCTGTTCTCAACTCTCTGGTCACTGAGTTGAACTCTGTGGCCCTGCCCTTAGGTGATCAACCTTCAGTCTCACCCCGTACATTCCTTTGCAAATTTGAAAGTCCCCTTCCTGTTTGCTCAGCGATGCGTGCAGTTGTCTCAAAGCATCTTTCCAGGTGGCCATGTCTGCTCCATACACCAGGTGATCCCCCGCTTGGAGCAATGCCAAGCTGCTGGACCTCATCAGCATTTGGGGACGGGAAGCTGAGCAGTCCCAGCTGCGCTCCAGCCGTAGGAATTATGATACCTGTGAACAGATTTCACGATGCATGATTGAAAGGGACCATGACCGTGACATATTGCAATGTAGGGTAAGAGTGAAGGAGCTGTGGAATGCCTACCACAAGGCGTGGGACGCAAACTGCCGCTCCGATGCTGCACCCACAAGCTGCCTATTCTACAAAGAGCTGGACGTGATACTCGGTGGGGACCCCACCTCCACTGCGAAGGCCCCTGTGGGTATTTTGTTGGCACACATGCCAGTCGAGAATGGACCGAGCCAGGAGTAGGAAATCTTGGATGAAGAGGGGGACCCAGAGGCAGAGGATGACTCGGAGGCCAGAGATGCGTGCAGTCAGCAGCTCTTTTCTATCCCCGGAGGAGCACAGCAGTCGGAGCTTGGCGAAGTGCAAACAGGAGAGGAGGCCCCTGGTAAGTGGATCTGATTTTGGGAATTGCTGAAGTGAGTTGTTGGGGGTGGGAGGGTTGCAGGAAACAGGCTTGTCTCCCACCGCATGCCTAGTCTGAGCGGTGGAACAGGCTGTTGATAGACTCCCTCACTTCACGGGAATCTCCCTCAGAGATCTCCAGGAAACTCTTGTGGAGATACAGGGCAATCCGCTGTGGCAGGTTCCTCGGCAGAGCTGCTTTGTTTCTTGCCCCATTAATGGTAACTTTCCCATGCCACTCTGCCGTGACCGGTGGGGGGGACCATTGCTGCACACAGGCTAACCGCATAGGTGCCAAGGCAGAAGCTGCAGGCTTGGAGAAGACCCTCCCTTGATTCCCTGCTCACCCTCAGCAGCGAGATATTTTCCATAATGATCACCTCCTGTGGAAAGTGTGGGGACAGAAATTATTATCAGGTCCACCCTACAGTGCTGGCTCTCCCCAAAAGCCATGTTCCCAGTGTACAGCAGGGTCCGGGAGGAGTGATTTACCCTGCCCCTGCGGCTACTCCCCATTTTGGGGGTCTTGTGGCTCATGTGTGCTTCCCTTGGGTCAGCCAGTTAGTGACAGGTGTGGCTGTGTTTTAAAGCACTGAATCACTGTTGTCTGTGTTGCAAACAATACTGCTTCTGTAAAATGTTGCATTTAAAGTTCACAGAGATGACCTTGGGAGGCCAGCCTTTCTTATAGGTGGCAGAACGGCTGCGCAGAATTAGAAAGCATCCAAGAAGAACTAAGGAGGACTTTCTGCGTGAGGTGATAATGCACTCGGCTACCAAGAAAGAGGAATTGAAGGAGTGGTGGGACAGTGAGAAGAAGGACTGAAAGGAGAACGCAGCACACCAGAAAGAAGCCACGGAACGGCTCCTAACAGTTGTGGAGCGCCAAGTGGACACGCTCCATGTGATACTAGCTCTTCAAACCGAGCAGCTCTGTGCCTGCCCTCCCCTGCAGCCACTGTCACAAAACTCTTTCCGATGTGCCCTCCCCCCCCCCCACACACACCGCCAACACACTGTTATTAATCTCCTGGCTCCCCTCTCTACTTGCAGCATTCCACTCCTCCCTCCTTTCAGTCCAGCAGTATGGACTCCCACTACCGACTGCACTCAACACCCATCTCTCAGCAGTTTGGACCTGCTGAAGTACAGCACCAGGTGCATTGTACTCCAAAGGAGAAGGTTGGGTATGATCACAAATCTGTAACTGTCCTGGGATGACTCCTCCTCTTGAGAACTTCCTTTCCCCCATACCTGCTCCCCCTCCCTGCTGATGAATGGTTTCATTTGACTCTCTTCTCCTGTTGTTGCCTTTTAATAAAAGAATTTTGTTTGTTTGAAAGCAATCTTTATTCTATTAAGTGAAAGCAAAAATAGCACTGCAGAGCAACATACAATAATGTTAAGGCCGCTTCTTTCATCATGTGCACCAATCACCTCCTAGCATTACAAGCACTGCAATCCCGAGCATAGCAACAAAAATTAGTGGCTTTCAGCATCAAATTGCTGCCTCAAGGCATCCCTGATCGTTATGGCCCCTTTCTGTGCCCCTCTAATAGCCCTGGTCTCTGGCTCCAGGCGCTGAGCCTCTGTGGTCCAGCCCTGAATGACGCTTTCACCCTTCCCTTCACAAATATTATGGAGCATACAGCACGCGGCTATAAGTATAGGAATATTGTCATCGGCCATGTCCAGTTTTCTATAGAGGCAGCACCAGCGGGCTTTTAAATGGCCAAATGCACACTCAACAGTCATTTTGCACTTGCTCAGCCTGCTGTTGAACTGCTCCTTGCTGCTGTTAAATTGCCCCATGTATGGCTTCATAAGCCATGCCATTAAGGGGTAGGCAGGGTCTCCCAGGATCACAATGGGCATTTCGACTTCCCCTATGGTGATGTTCTGGTCCAGGAAGAAAGTCCCTGCTTGCAGCTTCTCGAACAAGCCAGTGTTCCAAAAGATGCGTGCGTCATGCACCTTTCTGGACTAGCCTACATTAATATCTGTGAAACCCCCACGGTGATCCACAAGCGCCTGGAGAACCATTGAGAAATACCCCTTGTGATTAACGTACTCGGTGGCTCGGTGGTCTGGTGCCAGAATTGGAATGTGTGTGTCATCTATCACCCCTCTGTTAGGGAAGCCCATTTGTGAAACGCCATCTACAATGTCACGCACGTTGCCCAGAGTCACAGTCTTTCGGAACAGGATGCGATTAATGTCCCTGCACACTTTCATCAACACGACTCCAATGGTTGACTTTCCCACTCCGAACTGGTTAGTGACCGATTGGTAGCAGTCTGGAGTAGCCAGCTTCCACAGTGCAATCGCCACGCGCTTCTCCAGTGACAGGGCAGCTCTCATTCTCGTGTCCTTGCGCCGCAGGGCTGGGGCAAGCTCATCACACAGTTCCATGAATGTGGCTTCCCTCATGCGAAAGTGCTGCAGCCACTGCTTGTCAGCTCAAATGTGCATCACTATTCGATCCCACCACTCAGTGCTTGTTTCCCAAGTCCAAAAGCGGCGTTCCACTGTGGTCAACACCTCCATGAATGCCACAGGCAATCTCGTGTCATAGCTAATACACGTGGTGTGATCAATGTCGCCCTCCTCTTGCCTTTGTAGCTTAAGTAATAACTCCATTGCCACTCGGGACGTGTTGGTCAGAGCAAGCAGCATACTGGTCAGAAGTTCGGGATCCATTCCTGCAACCCGAAAGAGGCAGGGCACGCAGTACAAAAAACGTTGAAAGATGGCGCCAAATGCAGACAGAAACACAGGGATTGATGGGATGTGAAGCAATGCATTACGGGGCATTGGGACTGGACCCAGGATGCCCCATGACCCTCTCCGCCTTCCCACAAGTCTTAGTGGCAAAATAGAAAGAGGTGCTGTGTGGGATAGCTGCCCAGAGTGCATTGCTCTGAATAGCGCTGCAAGTGCCGCAAGTGTGAACACGCTATTGCGCAGGCAACTGTCAGTGTGAACACACAACAGTGGTTTCCCTTCTGCGCTCTCGGTGCTATAACTGCCGGCACTGTAACTTTGCAAGTTTAGACATGTCCTAATTTGAAACAAGATGCAATAGGTGCATATGACAGATAGATAAGGGAAGAGCTGTTGTGTTTAACCTAGATCTAAACTGAAGGTTTAAAATATTCAAAGGGCATGAAAGGTGTCAGGAAAGTCATTTTAACCTATACATCTGTTTGTGACTAATTGTTACTGAAAGAGACACAGAACAGCATAGCTTTCTCAGTTCTGTTGATTAGCAATTTTCAACGGTCTTTCTGAGATTACAAAATCATCATTCTCACAGACTAAATGTTTTTAAAATGAGAGGAAGTGTCTATATCAGTGGTCTCCAACCTTTTACGCCTAAAATCACTTTTTGAATCACCCCTTCCCTGAGGTCCTGCCCTTTCCCCAAAGCCCCGCCCCACTCTTTCAATTTCTCTGTCACTCGCTCTTCCCCACCCTCACTCACTTTCACCAGGCTGGGACAGTGGGTTGGGGTTCGGGAGGGGGTGCGGGCTCTGTGCTGGGGCTTCTCAGTGTGGAAGGGGACTCTGGGCTGAGCCTGGGGCAGGGGGTTGGGCTGCAGGAGGGGGTGAGGGGTGCAATCTCTGGGAGGGAGTTTGGGTGCAGGAGGGGGCTCTAGGCTGGGGCAGAATGCTGGGGTGCAGGAATGGGTATGGCATGCTGGCTCTGGGGGTCAGGGCTGGGGCAGGGGGTTGGACTGCAGGAATGGGTATGGAGTGTAGGAGGGGGTATGGGGTGCTGGCTCTGGGAGTGGGCTCAGGGCTGGGACTGGGGCAGAGGCTTGGGGTGCAGGAGGGGTTTGAGGTGCAGGAGGGGTTCCGGCAGGGGGGTTGGGGTGCGGGCTCCCGCCAGGTGGCATTTACTTCAGGCGGCTCCCGGTCGCATCACAGCGGGGATAAGGCATGTTCCCTGCTTGCCCCAGCCCCATGCCACTCCCGGAAGGGGCCAACACACCCCTGCAGCCCCTCGGGGGAGGGCACATGGCTCTGCACGTTGCCCCTTTCTGCAGGCACTGCCCCCACAGGTCTCATTGGCCACAACCGTCTGTTCCTGGCCAATGGGAGCTGTGGGGGTGGTGCTTGTAGGCAGCAGCAGCACGTGGAGACCCGTGGCCCCTCCCCCTGGGAGGCCCTGCGGGGGCGTGCTGGCCGCTTCGGGGAGTGGCGTGGAGCCGGGGCAGGCAGGGACCCTGCCTTAGCGACAGCCCTTCTTCACCACCGCAGATCACAATCGACTGGGAGAGTCTCCGTGATCGACCGGTTGGTGACCCCGGGTCTATAGAATGACCCATCAGAGACTTGATTTGATACCCTTTTGCACATTGCTTCTCTAGAGAGCACTTTGCACCTGTTCAATCTCCTTCTTCTAGCTGCTCTCTGAACTGCTCCTGCAAAGGAGTTTAAATCTCCTGATTTAGAGAACTGAGGAAACAGTTTAGTCTCAGGCTAGGTTTGCTCTAGGTAAGATCTTTACATTTAGGGTCCTGCAGGAACTCTTCAGGGTGAGGAGTATGTCTGCCTCTGTATTTTTACAGCATCCAGCAAAATGGGCCAGAACTCTGATCATAGATACTCAGCAGGGAGGACGCCAACCATAAAGATGCCTAGAGCACCTGCCCCAACCCACCCATGGTCATACATTTTGTGCTACTGCTAGAACGACCCGGGGTGGATTTCGAGTGATAGGTGTCAGTGTACTTCCCTTGCTTTCTATGTAATAAGAGTCCAGTTTAGTCATCCAGAACAAATCTCATTTTCTAACATTCGGCCGTGACCAGAGTATCAAGCTAAAAACAATGTCCTAGTGGCCCAATGCTACACCAAGTTTGCCAAGTGCCAGTGTGGTTAACTGGACTTTATGTGGAGAGTAATGCCTGTGATTTTCAAGCAACTAAACTACAAGCATCAGAGAAAGAATCTTAATTTTCTTAACCCTGCTTTTCCTGAAGGCACTACGCTATAGCTTGTGTTGTACAAACAACACAAGTGGTAGTAAAGCAGTAGCCACCTTGGGGGAGCGTACAGATGTTAACATTGTCTTAAGTGGGATTAACAACTGATTTGAATTCCAAGTGTAGATCTATGGGATGTTGAAGAAAGTACACCATGAAGAGCTGCTGTTCCCTAGCTGTTTCTCCTTCTTCTCCTTTCTCAGAGGAACATCCCAATCGAGTTTGAGGAGGAGCTTCTGTGGGATTCCAGAGAGTGCTGGGGCAAAACACAGAGCTGGCATGCTTTCCCTTTCAGTGCCACAGCTAGGATCCAACAGATGTGGTTCACATCTGCTCATGGATCCAGAGGGGCAACTGTTGCCCAGGGAGTTTAATCTTTTCACAGTGAAACAATTCTTGGCAGATCTGGCTTCATCTACAGTGAACTAGTCAGGTATGCTTTGCTTGTAGCATGATAATGAATGTACACAGTATTTTTATTCTGTACATAGTATATATAAATATAAGTGTATATATGAAATGTGTGTGTATCATTTATATTACAATTTGAAAAATAAATGAGTGACATTCTACAAACTCTGATCTGGAACTTACACTAGAGGGAGATAGAAGGGATGAAATTATGTGAAAAACCAAAGATACCCACCTGAGCAAGTGGCAGTCCTACTTTCCAGCCTTGTCATCATTTGCTGCCTGAGTAATAGCTGCCAGTAAGTTTTACCAACAAAATGGTCACTCTTTCCCCAAATATGAGCTCCAAGTTCCTGCAGGAAGAGGCCTGGCCCTGACCACATCCACACCATATTCTCTATTTTCCTTATGTATAATGGCACAAACATGAGGGCCCAATTTTATGTTATGTCCCACAACACTGCTCGAGTGGTGTTAACGGGGCTTTAAATCTGGTGGAAATGGAACCCTATAAATATCCACACTATAAGGGAATTCCCCATATGTCACAGAATTACTGAATAATGTCTAATACAGGCCCTTCGTCTACGAGAAGCATTTTAGGGGCATAGTGAGGAGGATCGAAGCAGAAGCACTGCTGAACTCTGGTTATTCCTGATTGATGGACAGCCAAAGTGTAGGTTAAAGAAGAGTTGTGGCTGCTCTTGCTTTTGCCAGCAGCCAAGTAGGATCTGGGAATGGCTAAGAATCTGGGCAATTAGGGATTATTTTTGAGAACTCCTGGAAGACAGGTGAGGTCTGACAGGACTGGACAAGGGCAAACATAATGCCTATCTTTAAAAATGGGGAATAAAGGGGACATGGGGATTTACAGATCAGTCAGCCTAACTTCAAACCCTGGAAAGATACTGGAACAGATTATTACACAATCAATTTGTAGCACCTAGAGGATAATAGGGTGATAACTAATAGGCAACATGGATTTGTCAAGAACAAATCATGCCAAACCAACCTAATTCACTTGTGTGACAGGATTATTGGTTTAGTGAATGGGGTGGTGAGGGAAGCTATAGGTGTGACGTATCTTGATTTTAGTCAGGCTTTTAACACAGTCCCACATAACATTCTCATAAGCAAACTAGGGAAATGTGGTTTAGATGAAACTACTATAAAGTGGGTGTACAATTGGTTGAAAAACTGTACACAAGTAGTAGTTAGCAATGATTCACTGTCCAACTTGGAGGATGTGTCTAGTGGGGTCCAACTGTCCCACAGGGGTCACTCCTGGGATCACTACAGTACTTTCATTAATGACTTCGAGAATGAAGTGGTGAGTATGCTTAAAAATGTTGTGGATAACACCAAGCTGGGAGAGGTTGCTAGCACTTTGGAT
Organism: Chrysemys picta bellii; assembly: GCF_011386835.1. Taxonomy (NCBI): domain Eukaryota; kingdom Metazoa; phylum Chordata; order Testudines; family Emydidae; genus Chrysemys; species Chrysemys picta. The sequence continues at coordinate 76,072,715 of NC_088791.1, forward strand.
GACAAGAATAGAATTCAAAATGACCTTGACAAAGGGAGGTTTGATCTGAAATCAACAAGATGAAATTCATGAAGACCAGTGAAAAGTACTGCACTTATGAAAGAAAAATTGAATGCATGAATACAAAATGGGAAATAATTAGCTATACAGTAGTACTGCAGAAAAGAATCTGAGGGCTATAGTGGATCATAAGTTGAACATAAGCCAAAAATATGATGCAGTTGCATAAAAGACTAAAATCATTTGGGATTGTATTAATAATACTCTCGTATGTAAGACACAGGAGGTAACTGTTCCTCTCTACTCAGAATGGCGATGCCTCAGCTGGAGTATTCTGTTCAGTTTGGGGCACCACAATGTAAGAAACATATGGACAAATTGGAGACAGTCCAGAGGAGACTAACAAAAATGTTGAAAGGTTTAGAAAACCTGACCTATGAGGAAAAATTGAAAATATTGGGCAGGTTTAGTCCTGAGAAAAAAAGATGAACGAGGGACCTGATAAAGTCTTCAAATATGTTAGGGGCTGTTATAAAGAGAAAGGTGATCACTTGTTCTTCATGTCCACTGAAGGTAGGACAAGAAGTAACTGGCTTTATCTGCAGCAAGGGGGATTTAGGTGAGATATTAGGAAAAACATAAACTATAAGGGTAGTTAAGTGCTAGAATCCCAAGCATTGAAGGTTTTTAAGAACAGGTTGGACAAACACCTGTCAGGGTTGTCTAGTTATATGGCTGATCTTACCTCAGTACAGAGGATGGACTAGATTAGATGACCTCTCAAGATCCTTTCCAACCCTACATTTCTATGATTCTTTGAAAACAAGCTGAGGTAAGCCACCTTTGCTCCCTTACATCCCATGCTGTTGCACGATCTCAGCATGTGCAGAATGGAGCATTATGTCTGGGGTATGTAAGGTGGTTGTGTACAAGTTGTGTAGACAGCTATGCAGGATTCAGACTGCTATTGTTGTATCTGGGAAATCTTTTTGAACACCATACCAGTTATGCAAAGCCCCTCTGTATCCAGTCCCTCGGCAGGCAGGCTGCTGCAGAATAAGCCCATTAAGTATCTATCACGTCTCCTGTTATAGCGATGCTCTATGTTGGGCAGGGTATGTGAGGAGTGAATGTATGCTGCATAGTTTATGAGGTAGTGCACTAGATTGGAATTCAAAAGACATCGGTTCTGTTGTCAGCTCAGCCACTGGGTTACTGGCTGACCTTCACCTCTCAGTTTTTCCATCTGTAAAATGGGGATAATGATGCTTACCTGATTTGTCAAGCACTTCGCGATTTACTGGTGGTCAAAAATATGTAGCCCAGTTCCTGGGTTTTGTAGGAGAAATTATTTCTTTCTGTGCTATGCAAAATTATTTCTTCCTCCGTGCAATTCTTTACATCAGCTCTTAACGTATCCATTGTGTGAGCATGGCCAAAATGCATTTTCTGTCTGAGCTATTGTGCACCAGTAGAACATCTTAAAGAGACACTTGGGTTTTGTTTCATGTATCTGTCCTGGGTAATATTAGGACTCCATGTTTCTAAAACTTAACTGGATCTTTATTAAGAAAACTATTTACAGAGATGCTGCAACAACGGCTAGTATTCCACACAGACTTGCTTCCTGGTGCCTCCTCCAAACTCTCCCCTCCTGCAATCTGTGCTCCTCTCTCCAAGTTGCATGCAGGTTGCTGTATATTTCCTTTTAACAATTATTATTTTGGGGTCTTTTTGTGCTTATTTGCTGAGTTGCTGGAGCCAGAGGTTACTAACACACAGCTGTAGAAACATGGGCTTTATTGCCATCCCATTGCTGCCACTTATAGGCCTTCAAGCATACTGGTCTTGTGTTGCTGTTGATGGGGAACTTGCTCCCACCCTGTTGCTGCCTTTCCTAGGGTGTGTCCTGTGTTGCTCATATACCAAGTTTCTTCTGACTCTCCGATGTCAAGCCAGCTGATGTCTGAGGTTCTAAATCCTCTTGGTTGTGGCCTTGGCCGTGGCTGTCTGCTTCTACTCTGCAGTTGTCTTTAGTTTGGTCTGCACAGCTGTCCGGAATCTGTATCTACCTCATACGACCTGTGTTCCATGGCAACTTGGAATGTTGCCTTTTGCCATTACTTGTGTGGCTATTTGATAGTTGGACCCAGGCTTGCTCAACTGTGCATAGTGGCTTCAGGTCCTTGGCTCTTTTGTTGTAGCGGGGTGCTTGGAGTCCTCTTAATTGCTTCTATGTTCTGCCCATTGTTCCTCTGCTGGGCTGCAGCTCACTACCCTTCATGTAAACAGACTCTTGGTACTCCAGACCATCAGTCTCTGTGTTGGGCTGCAGTCTAATCCCTGGGATGGTGTGTTGTGATGGTCCAACATTGCCAGGTAGGGATCCCTTCCTCTCTGTTTTGCCTTTGCCATCAGTTTGTTGCCTGTCTTTACTGCTGTATCTGCCCCACCCCCTTCCTTTATGGGTTTCCAGGGGAAGATGTCTTGTTCTTAAATTCTCATTTGATGCTAAATGGTTTGAATTTTCTGCAGTGTACTGTTGCTTATTGAGCATCGCATGTCAGGTGTGCCATACCTTTCAAAATATGCCTCTAGTTTCCTAATCACAGTTCTTGCCTGAGCATTATCCAGTTTACTACTGAAATTTCTGAGGTGTGGTTATCTGTTGTGAACATGTGGTACCAGTAATTAAAAGTGAATAGGTCTGTTCCAACCATGAGACTGTAAAGTCTCCTTTTGTTGTTAATCCTTGTAGTCTTTGCACACTTTTCATAGTTAAATGTATGTTTTCAAATGGGCATCCATTGCCTGGCCAGTAGATGCACTCCTTAGCTTGTCTCAGGCATTTCTCTATCCCCAGGCATGAAGTGTGTATCTGTCTCATTATGTCTGCTCTTAAATCTGCTGGAATTACTTCTTCGCCCCCTTTCAACAAAATAATTTCTTGTACCTACAGCTTATTTCTTACCATGTAGGAGAGGGTAACCTCCTGTGGCACTTGCTCCTTGTGACCTGGCCAGCCCTGGAATATGAATTGCTTTATTGTCTGTAGCATCCCATCCTATTTGGTGCTTTGTTGGATTTCCTGGAGTCCCCCTTCAGAGATGGGAAGGCATTGTAACGTGTTTATAGACTCTGCCTCTTAATCCACAGAGCCATCTGTCTTGTACTTTGGAAGGTATGCCCTGCGCAGTTTGTCTGGCACCAGTAGTATTCTTCTCGTATCATAGCATTGGAGTCTCAGTAAAATGCATTATAGTTGCTTCGGTGCACTCAGCAGTGGCTTCTTCATGATGCTTTCTAATGGTTTGTGATCAGACTGCATGTCTACTTTCTGCCTAAAGGTGAATTGATGGAATTGTTCCATGCCAAAGAACACACAGTCAGTAGCTTATTTTCTATCCACCTCCTTTCTGTGACTGGCAGGGCCCTACTAGCAAATGCTATGGGCTGCTGGTTTTGCATCAGTGATGTTCCTAGGTCTCCTTGTAAGCATCTGTAACTCTACAGCTCTGCAGGGTTGCAGTACTTCAGGACTGGTGCTTTGCTTGTGATTTTCTTTACTCTTTCAAATGCCTGTTCTTGGGTCTCTGACCATTCCTATGCTGCATCCTTGTGTGTTAATCGTATCCAGGGTTCACAGGCTTCTAATGGGTGTGCATAGGATCTGGAAAGATAGCTGACCATCCCCATAAACTGCTGGACTCCCTTTATATCCTTTGATCTGAGCATTTCGATAATGGCTTTCAGTGTCTCATGGTCTGGCTGGAGTCCCTCATAAATTATCAGAAGTCCAGTGTAGAGGACCTCTGTTCTTTTCAGCTTCAGCTTGTCTGCATTCAACCTAATACTCTGCTCCTGCCACTTGTTTAGGAGTTGTCACAGCTTGGTACCATGGTCCTTGATTGCCTCTTCCTTGACATCTCCATCTACAATAAGAATGTCATCAGTTACAATCCTGATGCCTGGGAGTTTCTCTAATGCCTAGTTCAGTTTACACTGGAACACCTCTGGAGTCAGGCTGATGTTCATAGGCATTCATACCCAGCAATACCTACCAAAAGGTACGGCAAAGGTTATCAGGGGGCTGGGTGGCTAATCTAGCTCAATATCCCAGAAATCATTCTGGTTCTTTGTTGAATTGCCTGGAGTCTCCAATCAGAGATTTGAAGTATTGTAGTATGTTGATAGACTATATCCAGTTCCAGAAAGCCATCTGGGATCTGGAAGGGATGCGAGCACTCCTCCCCCTTCTCTCCCACAGATGAATTCATCAGTGTGTTTTCAGTTCTTGGTAATAGGATAGTGACTGCTTTTAAATATGCTATTAAGTAGTTTTGGATCAATGCAGATCTTCAGTTTACCTGAAGGTTTTCTGGACTGCTGATCTACATTGTGTTAGTTTCAATGGGTATAATGATACCTCTTCTTTGCAGGGTTGCCAGTTCCTTCGTCAGTGGCTACATCAGAACTAATGAAACTCTGCATTTTGGTAGTCTCACAGAGCATACCTGGTGATCTATTTCTAAGTTCAACTTGCCCTTTAGGTGTCCATCTGCTTGAATTATGTCCTTATACTCTGATTGAATGTTTGACAGGGCTATGGTGACTATTCTCCCTCCTCTCTCAAGCTGAGGATATCCCAGTGTTGCACTATGATGAAATCCACCACCTGCACTGCTCTGCTGACCATCAGTTGATTGTATTCCTCTGTGTCAACTATAGTAAACACCAACTAATAATGTCTGTTGTTTTGTGAGTAATTTTTATCGACAGCCTACATTTGTCCACTTGCTTCAAAATGGTTTTATTGTACATCACTCACACTTGGCCACGTTTCTCCAATCTAATATTACTGTTTATCAATATTACTGGGATCACAATCCAGCTGGAATCAAATTAGTTGATTTAACAGTATAGTTGCAAATATGGCAGCTGAATGGCTGGTAGCCTTCTTCTACAGTACACACACATTGAGAGTTTTTTGATGTGCTAAAGTCACACCTTTACATCCTTCTCTTCATTGGAAGTCTCGTCATCCTCAGTCACTGCAAATATGTTGTTTTTCCCCCCCTCCTTGGGTAGCTGTGGCATTGGGACATGAAGTGGTTCTATTTCCTATCCCTTTTGCGCTTTTCTAATAGGCTGGGCATTTTTCTTTCTGCCTTTCTTGTTGCTTTCCGCAATACATATGCTGGGTCATGATCCCCGCTTTCTTGATCCTTCTGTCTCTGTCCTGCTCCTTGGGCTCCTTTATTTTGAACCTGTGTATTTGTTCTGCACTAGTTGCTGCTATATTTTTGATTTTTCCCTGGACAGTTTAGCTGCCTTTGGTATTTGGCAACATTTCTCTGAGGTTAGATCTGTTTCTTTTAATAATCTCTACTGTAAACTGGAAGCATGTATCACACAAAGAATTCTACCTCTAATCAGGGAATCTGTTATATCTCCATAGTTACATGTGGATGCCAGAGTTCTCAGCTTGGTAATGTACATATCTATTCCCTCTTCTGCTTCTTAGTTTCAGGTTAAAAAAAACTAACAACAATATCTCTACAGTCTCATTCTGTCTGGGATCACAGTACTCATCAAACAACTTTATTAACTGTTCCACTGTTTTGGGGATTATTTTTGGTCATGTTGTCTCACTACTAAGGCTGTCAAGCGATTAAAAACATTAATTGTGATTCATTGCACTGTTAAACAATAATAGAATACCATTTATTTACATATTTTTGGATGTTTTCTATATTTTCAAATATATTTATTTCAATTACAACACAGAATACAAAGTTTACAGTGCTCAGTTTATATTTATTTTTGACTACAAGTATTTGCACTGTAAAAAAAACCAAAAGAAATAGTATTTTTCAATTCACCTAATACAAGCACTGTAGTGCAATCTCTTTATCATGAAACTTACAAATGTAGAATTATGTAAAAAAAACCTGCATTCAAAAATAAAACAATGTAAAATTTTAGAGCCTGCAAGTCCACTCAGTCCTACTTCTTGTTCAGCCAATCGCTCAGACAAACAAGGTTGTTTACATTTGCAGGAGATGATGCTACCTGCTTCTTGTTTACAATGTACCCTGAAAGTGAGAACAGGCATTCACATGACACTGTTGTAGCTGGCATTGCAAGATATTTATGTGCCAGATGTGCTAAAGATTCATATGTCTCTTCATGCTTCAACCACCATTCCAGGGGACATGTGTTCGTATGGATGTCAGGTTCTGCTCAATAACGATCCAAAGCCGTGCTGACTGACACATGTTCATTTTCATTATCTGAGTGAGATGCCACTAGCAGAAGGTTGATTTTGTTTTTGGTGGTTCGGGTTCGGTAGTTTCTGCATCAGAGTGTTGCTCTTTTAAGACATCTGAAAGCATGTGCCATACCCAGTCCCTCTCAGATTTTGGAAGGCACTTCAGATTCTTAAACCTTGGGTCAAGTGCTGTAGCTATCTTTAGAAATCTCACATTGGTACCTTCTTTGTGTTTTGTTAAATCTGCTGTGAAAGTGTTCTTAAAATGAACAACATGTGCTGGGTCATCAATTGAGACTGCTATAACATGAAATATGTGGCAGAATGTGGGTAAAACAGAAGAGGGGACATACACTTCTCCCCAAAGGAGTTCAGTCACAAATTTAATTGACGCATTATTTTTTAATGAGCATCATCTGCATGGAAGCATGTCCCCTGGAATGGTGGCTGAAGCATGAAGGGGCATACAAATGTTTAGCATATCTGGCATATAAATCCCTTGCAATTCCAGCTACAAAAGTGCCATGCAAATGCCTGTTCTCACTTTCTGGTGACACTGTAAATAAAAAGAGTGCAGCATTATGTCATGTAAATGTAAACACACTTGTTTGTCTTAGTGATTGGCTGAACAAGAAGTAGGACTGAGTGGACTTATAGGCTCTGAAGTTTTACATTGTTTTGTTTTTGAGTGCAGTTGTGTAACAAAAAAAATCTACATTTGTATGTTGCACTTTCACGATAAAGAGATTGCACTACAGTACTTGTATGAGGTGAATTGAAAAAAATACTATTTTTGTTTACAAATATTTACACTGTAAAAATGATAATCAAAAATATATGCCTAGATTTAGTTTACAACACAGAATACAATATATATGAAAATGTAGAAAAACATCCAACATATTTAATAAATTTCAATTGGTATTCTATTAACAGTGTGATTAATGACGATTATTTTTTAATCACGAATAATTTTTTTGAGTTAATCACATGAGTTAACAGCGATTAATTGTCAGCTCTATTCACTACTCATCTTTTCCCCATTGAGACAGTAAAAAAGCTTTACCTTCATTTTATAATCTTTATTCCCCATGGTCAGTTCCAAATACAGACTCACTTCTTGTGTCCATGCTTGTAAAAGTCTTCTTGTTTGGAAATAACTTTCCCAGTGGTCTGAGTCCCTCCATATTGCCTGTTTGCAGGTGTTGCTTCATTTTCCTGTTAGTCACATTCTGCTGTGGCTCTCACTGGATGGACTTCTGCCACCATGTTTCTAGGGTGACTACTCACACATTGATGGAATACCAGACATTTCAGTTCTTCCAGGAATGGCATGACCCTAACCCAACTATCATGACCTCAGACTCCCAGCGAGTGCAAGGTCACATCACAGGGTGGTCACTATTTTTAAAATCCCCCCACCCTCACCAGCATGACTAGAAATCAAACACTGTAGCATTTTACTAGTGATTGAGAACCAGTAAGTGAAACTGATTAGTCTCTTTTCACTGTCTAAGTTAAGTCAAGGGCAAAATGGAAACAAACTCCATACAAACCATAGCTGAAATAAATCAATGGGAGTTTTGTTTGAGTAAGAAGTACAGAATTGAGACTTTAATTTGTACAATTATTTCTATAACTGTGTTTAAAAGAGATGGTTACAGGAGGGCACAGAGAATACACAAAATATTGTGCAGGCAAGTGAGGTAAACAGGAAGAAAGAGGGATATTAATACTCCACTGTTACACTAGCAGTTGGAAGTCAGTCTGATATGTGGTGCCAAAACTCAATTTATAAACATGAGGGTGGACAGGTGAACCCATCTATATTTAGAGCTTAGCATCATTACACATGGGTAGCCACTTAAAATGTTTGGTTTGGCTATGTCATATATTTCTGGGTTAAGAGGTAAGGCTTTTGTTTTTTTTACAAAATATAAATCTTACCTGGCATTGTTCCTTTAAATAAACTGATTTGTATGTAGTACACGCTCCTTGTAATTTTAAAAATACGCTGATGGAAAATGTGTTTTGCAGTATGGTGCATATGCGACCCTTCTGATGCTTGTTTTCTAACTAAGTTGTTTTGTTCTGCACAATCTATCGTTTCCTTTTTTTTAAATTTTTCTTCAAAATAAACAATACTGCATTTAGAAAAGTGGTATTTCTAAACTGAAAAAAATAACCTGATATGTGCTTCAGGGCATATTGCACAGCATGCATCCTGCTCTGTGTCTACAGATGGCTCTCATTTGGACACGCATACAGCACATTGGACATCCTGCCTCTCTGTTGCTGGCTCATTGAAATGAACAGATTTGCCTTTTAAATGTGTGGCTTCGGTTACACCAGAGATATGATGGGGAGCAAACCATATGAGAAGATTCATGGGAAAGGAATTTAAAAAAATGGAGGGCCAGATTGTGTCAGTGCCTCTGCAACAGACCTAGGGGTACAAGGAGCTTTTTCCTCACAGCCATAAAATCTGCAGTGGAGACAGTCACAACCAGAGTCCAATACAAAGACATTGCTCAGGGTCAGCGCCTTAAGTAAAGGTACCTGCCCAACAACGGGAGGCTGCTGCATCTATCCACACCTCAGCACCTAGCTAGTGGAGCTGAGAGGGGAGTGCATACATACCCTTTCCAAGGGTGGTGGAATCGCCGCTCTGTGTGCTCCCCAAGAGGAAGTTTGGCTGAGCCAGCCAGAATTTCTCCATTAACTTCTGCTGCAGCACAAACCCTCTTCACCTCTCCTCAATGGAAGTCATAGATGAAGGTGACAATCTGGCACATAAGCAGGTATATGAGAGGGAGAGTGAAGCATAAAGGACAACTGGACTAGCTTGCATTATCTTTGCTGGTGTGATAATAAGGCTAAAAATGCTAAAGCTGTTTCTTCAGTGAAGAATCCTGCTGGAATGATACTGTAGAATCCACTTCATCAGACAAATAGTGCACCTAGAGAAAAGATTCAGTACAATATAGTTCAGTGAATCAAAGCAGTGGGCAAACAGTATTGCTTAGTCCATCTGAATGATACACCTAGTGTTTTTGGTAACCAATTCACTGTAATCTACACTGGTGTTAACTGGAGTTCCTTAGCATTAATTCCCCACTCAGTGCTCCTTTACTGAGTTTACATGCTTCGTCCATTTCATGCTAGTTATAACTTTTTCCCCAAGTCACTGAAACTCTCCGCCTCAGTTTCCCCTTTCGTAAAATGGGGCTATTAACAGCTGCTTCCCTCTGTCAGAGAGTTTAGAAGGCGTAGCTATTATTTGTAAACTGCTTTGAAAACAAAAAGTTAAGTATTTGCAGTGAGGGGCAAATTTGTCAGTCCATCCCAAGTGAGGGCAAGAAAAAAAAATCACAAATCATACAGCAAGACCTTTAAAATTAATCAAAAATATTACACCCCCCCTAGACAAAACCATGCCAGTTCCTTTCCAGTCCCATGCTGAGGCTCTTAAACGTGCACACTCAGGGGTCAGCTGTACTTGGGATGCCTCCCCCATCTCTCCCATGGGCACTCTTCCCAAGTGACAGGCCTCAATCTGCATTCTTTCCAGAGTGGAACTCCACAGTTCACTCCATAGACTGGCTACAATACCCGCTACTCCCACTGACTGCTACAGTTACGGGGTGAGCAGTACCTTATATTCCCTTGCAGTTCCTCATGCATACAATCCCTTTAGAGGCTAGTTCCACTACCTTCCTCTCTCTCTGGCTGTAATCCTGCAGTTTTACCACTCTTAGACTGGACCCCAAGGCAGCAGTCCCTCTGTTTCCAATCAAGTTCATAACAGGCCCAGCTGAAATTGGTCCCTGCTAGACATTCCTTTCTGGGTGCCTGTGACCAGCAGCTATTTAACATGACTCAGAACAGCTCCTTTCAAACAGACATATTATCCATTCTCCCAAAGGTACCCAGCAGGCTGGGAAAAAGGGCTAAACCCACAACGGAACTGGGGCTTGCTTGCAGCTCATCACCTCTCTCCATGTGTAGGTGAGATGAGCTGTCTCAGGAACATCCTGCAGAGTTAGGGTGGCCACTCGCACATTCCTGGAATACCAGATATTCCCCTGCTTCCAGGAATGGCATAGGCCTGTCCCTACCAGCGAGTGTGTGGGGTTATGCCAGCAGGGGCAGCATGGTGTGCTCTTGATTATGGCATCTCCTGTCAGATACTGGACAAAACCACATCTAATTTTGTCTCTGTACCGGACAGGAGACAAACACCACAAAAGCAGGACTGTCCAGTTTAAAATTGGATGAGTGGCCTGCCTGTGCAGAGCCCCTGCCTTGGTTTCACAGTCCAGCTACATGCTCTGCTTCTATCAGTGTTTCTCCCAAGAAGATGCTGTCCACTCCTCCCTCCTTTTCCTCCAGGCCAGAGACTTTAACAGCTTAATGGTCTTTTGATCTTAGTCTATGGCCTTGGAAAAATAGGTGAGTCTCCCTTCCCCCCCAGGCAACTAGGGATTTTCCAGTGACTAGGTCACCCATTGTTTCTCTCAAGAACCCTTGTTATTCCCTCTGAAGGGACCTTATCTCTGTAACTGTTTCTTTTCTTCTTTCTTTCTCCTGTATCTCCTCATAGCTTCCTTTGTTATAACGCTGTGCAGTCAGCCAGAATTATATCAGGCAGGTAAACCGAGGCACGTATAATATCCATACAAAATAATACAGCTATCTTCCTCATTCTACGCAGCTACAGTCCAAACAACCCCCAAGAGAATTAAATGTTCCTATAACTCCACCTCAATTAAGCCCAACAAAATCCCTTATTAAACCAGATCCAGCTGCTCGGGCAGCTCCTCTGATACTTGAGAAACTACTCATATAATAATATGAGTAAAAAAATTAAAAGCCAATAAGCTTTTTTTAGGCAAAAAAGCATTCTCCAAATTATTATTATTTATTAAATTATTATGACTTTTTCTAATCCTTCTGTATATCAATCTGTGTAGTCATCAATTTTTCTTGTTGACTTTATTGTACAATATAAGTTAGTTTATTTACAAAAGCCCACATTTCAATATACATGCTGTTAGTTAAATTCTCCTTTTATCACCAATCAAGGCTGGTTTTTATTTTTGATATTTTTTTTATTTTTAGTTTTCATATATGAACAATAAGGACTCTTTCTGATAGCCTCTTAAACCAAATGGACTAGAGAATACTAGCATCTTGCAATTTAGCACAAAATACAAAATTCAATATATTCAGTGATGCCTCCTGAATTTGAATCACTTCTGTGCAGAATTGCTAAGTACTTTCTTTTCTTTACTCTGGTTTGTAGATCGGTAAGGAATAGTTTTCAGTGTGTGAACTAGAGACATTGTATATCCTTTGAGTCAGAACCAAATGAAGTGGAAATGTTTGGAGTTAGCAGAAATATACTCTATGAGTCAGATGCATACCCACAGCTGCCTTTGAGTGCTGTCTGTAGATCTGAAGGCAGGTTTGGCCCTGATAATACTAAAGTGTACATGTGGACAGACCATTACATTGACTTCAGTGCAAATATCCATAAGCATATATGTCTGCCCACATGGATCCATTTGCAGGATTGGGGTCCTTTCATGAACTCAGCCAACCTACAGACTGTGAAGACTTTCCTTGGCTGTTATTCCAGCCTTTCGCTGTGATAGCACCTGAAGACCCTCTGTACTCGTTAGATTGGGATCTTGGCTATTGGATCCATGAAAATGTGGATTCCCCTAGATTCCCCCTGACCCAGCCAAGTGCTGCTACTGTGCACAAAGGATGTGAATTCCCTCACCTTCAAGTATGGCTGCCATATCGTTTCAACAGTGGGGTGATTTTTCACCTTTTAAAATAGGCACCCATTATAAACCGTGTACATTCCATATACAAGAAAATATAATGTTGCACTGTAAACTAGGATACATTGTATGCTGTGTAATATATACAGGGGACCATGTATTTAGCAGTTCTGGGCCCATGAAATTTGTCTCAGAATTCATCCCTTGCCACAGAGTTGTGTTCCAAAAATCTGAGATTCATTAAGAAACATAAGTTTCTAGCATTCGTGGTTGCAAAGAAAATCTTGGAAACATCAACCAAGTGTAACCAATATTGTCCTGCCTTTCTGAGCCATCAGACAACCAGAAGCAATAGCTCTGATAGTTGTGAGCTACCCCCGGTCATCTCAGTAGGGCTGTTAACCATGAAACCTAATGGTGTCATTAGCATCATTATCTATTTCAATGCTAATCATATAAGCAGCAGCATCCAGTTAATATGTTTATCTCACAATCCCAAACTGCCTTCCATATGTCTTCAGAAACCAAAAGTCCCAGGAGGCCAATGTGAGTCTCAATGAAGTCACATAAATGAGGGTCATTCTTGTCAGTTGCCAGCTTGTGCAGATCAAGGAGTAACTGGTTCACATTCTTTTTCAGGTGCAAGGGACACTCCATTGCTGTCAGCCCATTCTCCCAATCATCATGATCTGGTTTCTTGATGTCCTGCAGAAAGATGCGACCGCTCCTCTGGCATAACAACTTCTAAATATAATTAGGCCTTGTCAATACAAGCATATTAACGATTGCATATGTGGTGACATCATACATTGATTTTAATATCAGAATAAATAAAAGGAAGAGTTACTGTATTGATTCTTACTCATATTTAATTCAACTGAAAATTTCCATTTTTAATTTATCTGATGATCCTGTAGAATTGTCAGAATTGCCATCAAAAATGTAGATACAGGCATCTCTCAGCTGAATTTAGTTCCTGCTTGCTGTGGAGTCCATTGTCTTGAGTATATGTAGGTATCTTACGATGCAGTAGTGAAGGACTTGCTAACTGTGAATATTACAGCTCCTGTAAAGTTCTGTATTATGGTTTATTTTTCAATGAAGCAAGAAAGCCATACTTGAAAAAATTCAGCAGTTTAAGCAATGTCCGAGCAAGAGATATTCTGGAAGATTCCTTTCTTATCTCAAATGCATACATTCCAAAGCCACGCATTATGCTTTTCACAGGATGTTAGCAACTATGGTAGTTCCACTTTGCTTCTTCTCAAATTGAATTATATTTAAATATACATCACTCCTGAATCTCCTGTTTCAATTACATGTCCATTAATTTTGATTAAAAAGAATGCACTCTATAGTGTCTCTCTCCCTTTCACAAAATAATAGAGGCATACGGCCAAATGGTCTTTGTTTATATTATTCATGGGAAGCTTGGCCTCATAAGCACATGCAATGAGAGAGTGCTGACCTCACTCCTTCTTCTGGTTCAGCTGGACTATTAGAGTAACCCACTAGTAAGTGTGTATTATGGGTCTCCCTCTGCTTCACTTCAGAAAGGATAGGAGTTGATGCAGCTGCTACTACTGCATTAGCTCAAACTGTAGCAGCTTACCTTTTCAGCTCGAGAGGTCCCTGGTTCAGTCCTTGGTGTGCTGACTAAGAAGGAAGCTGTGACATTAGTGACTGATAGCAGATTTAATTGATGATGTAGGGGTGAAAATGGATTATCTTGATCCCTATCTGTACTAGGGTTCCCAGCAAGGGTGCCCAAATGCTACTTTCCTAGAGTACCTTCAGGGTCAAGTTTGGCCCACAATACCCTCTTTGAACTCAGTGGAGCTATGGGGATGTAACTGAATTTGACCCTTAAATCACCATGGGCCCTTTTACTCTCTGCTATGTCTGTGTTTGATGAAAATGATACTGTGGTTCCTGTCATTTTCTTCAATAACATTTCTACATATAAACAGAGCATTTTTACAGAAAATAAATTGTAGATTTATGGTACGTTTTATCTGGGAAACTTCTGTATTTATTTACACTTTATCACGTTTGATTGATACTGAAGAACAAATAGTTTTTATCTTAGTTTGAGTATTTAAGAAAAAGAAACACAGCTGTAGATGCATTTGTTGTAATTTCCTAAAAGGTGCATGTTTTCATCCCAAATGTTTTAAAATTTGTGAAATCATAACAAATTCCTGGCACAGACTCATTCTTGTGATCAAAAGCATATTTTTAAACAAAAAACAAATTCCTTGGAAACAAGCGACTTTTTTTTTAATCGAAGTAGACTTCTTTGTGGCTGGATGCAGTTTTCCCAAGTAAACAAATCATAAAAATGTTAACTAGCACTTTAGGTTTCTTTTTTCACTGCATTGAATTGTGTTAGGTCTGCTCTGGATCAGAAAGACAGGCAGACAAAGGCAGAGTTTTGCTTTCTTGTGATCATTGTAAAGAAATGTTGTGTGTTCCCTAGAACAGAGAGCAGTGTGAAACTTGTATTAGGGGACACTGAGGGCTTGTCTTCACTACAGCTGCTGGTCGATTATGTTAGTAGCATAACTCAAGTGGATGTAGCTTAGATGTACTTACCGCAGGGTCCACGCTACGCTAGGTTGATGCTCTCCCACCAACATTGCTTCCGCCTCTCCTTGAAGTGGAGTACAGAAATCAATGGGAGAGCACTCTCCCATTGATTGAGTGTGTCTTCACTAGACCCGCTAAATCGATGCCGCTGCATTGATTGCAGCAGTGCCGATTTAGCTCCATAGTGAAGACAAGCCCTGAGTATATAGGAAATGTTGTATAGGACACTAGATATGAGACATTCCCTTCTTGAATGCCATTGTCAATTTGTTTGACTGGCAAGTGACTTTAAGTAATTCCTGCCTTATGTTGCTCTGGTGTACAAATGTAGGGCAAATAGAGCATACAGAATCTCTTCCTCTCTGCAAACTCCATCATGCTCAAGAAAATGCTAGGAGTGAGAACTGGCTAATGCACTAGTGGGCACACTTACATCCCCATGGAGGTATAGTGTATGATTTATGAGGCTATGACATGTAGGTTTGGCAGAATATCATTTTTATTTTTGTTATAATTTTGGTGGATAATATGTATTTTATTTTTTGTTTTACATTTTCACAGTTGCACGCAATGATGGATTTTAAACATTTTTTTATTGATTTAAATTTTCAAAAGTGCAGGAAATTGTGGGCGGGGGTTCAGACAATGATTTAATGACAGTAGACATTGAGAGTTTTAGCTTTATAACCATTAAAAGAAATTGCCAATATCACATGTAAAAAATGTACAAAGTAAATAGCCTTAAATCAAACTCTGAGAAGTTTGTTTTCAAGAGCACTTTTCTTACTTTGCTTATCTGTAAATTTTTATTATTATCGATAGAAATGTTTCTTCATCGGTTTGTGTGTGTACGGTAAAATTGTCATTTATCAACATTTACCAATCAAAATCTAATCCTGACAAACCCACACACGTGCAACAAATGTTACCTCAACAAGCATGAGCCAGCAGACACATGCTGCTCTTGTGCAGAGAAGCAGCACAATGTCCAGACTATCCACCATATTGGCGGGTAGCGATCGACTTATCTGGAATCGATATATCGCGTCTCGTTAAGATGCGATATATCGATCCCCGAACATGCTCCCTGTCGATTCCGGAACTCCATCGGCGCGAGCGGCGGTAGCGGAGTCGATGAGGGCGCCGCGGCTGTCAATCCCGTGCCGTGAGAACGGGAGGTAAGTCGGAATAAGATATGTCGACTTCAGCTACGGTATTCCCGGAGCTGAAGTTGTGTATCTTACAATGACACCCCTCCCCCCAGTGTAGACCAGGCCTTAGAGCCCACATGCCTTCAGGCTGCCTTAAAAATCTTGTGTTGGCCAGACAAATTCCTCTAAGAGAGAACACACTGGGCAATGTCTCTGATCCCTCACTGTGGCTGAATCATGGCAGTGGCATGAGCATGAGCATTGTGCTGCCCAGGGAGTAGGCCAGGAAGCAGATTGTGGCTTGGATGGACACAACCTATCTCCCAGTCTCTCTCCTTGTTCCAGGACACCTATCCTATCCTTGGCTCAGCCACAGGATTCGCCATCACTTTGAGATTGTTGGATGCCGAACTTCCATGCATAGTTTTATCAGTTTTGAATCTTAACTGCAAATTCTTCAAGGAGCTGAGCATCCTCCACTCCCAGTGACTTCAGTGGAAGTGAAAGGTACTCAGCATCTGCACTATGGACAACTCATATCTCCGGTCTCATGATTTTTAGTGTTTTTCTTAAAGCTTCAGCTGATGGAATCAAGACATCATACAAGAATCTCTGCTCTTATTTTATTTAAGTAAGTTTCTGGCACTCATGATTGCAGATTAAAGCTTGAAAATATGAAGCTGGAGCAGAGGGTATACTCTAAAGGCACAGAAATCAGAAGGAAATTAAAAAGATCCCTGATTTTTTAAACCTTCATGGTGTTTAAACTAATCTTATGATTTCTGAGATTAGATTCCTGATTTTTGAATGTTTGAGGTTGGCAACATTGCATCTAACAGGATCAAGCTCTCTATTTCTAATTCACTCCACGTTTATCTACTAATTTGTACCTGAGAGATTACCGACCCTTTCAAAAATAGGAACCTAACTTTAGGCTCCAAGGATAAAATTTTCAAAAGCACCTAAGTGATGTAGGCCCCCAAGTTCCTTTTTCTAAAGCACTTAGGAGCCTAAGTTTCATTGAAAGTTCTGTAAGTGACTAAGAGTAATATTGTCAAAAGCACCTAAGTGACTTAGAGGCTTAAGTCCCATTATCATGAGGCTTAGACACTATAGAAAATTTTACCCAAATCTACTTATGAAAATGGGACTTAAGCCTCTAAGTCACTTAAGCACTGTTGAATGATTCTCACCCCACCCCATCTCCAGCACACACACACACACACACACACAGAAACTCATTATCTAACCTAGATATATAATATATATAGGGACAGTACTAAGTCCTTGCTAAGGTGCTCAGGGTATGACGTAAAATACTTTAAAAACATTGTTTACAATATTTTAATTGACCTATCTAATTGGCTAAAATATCTTGAAAGCTATATAATCTGAAGTTATTACAAAAGAGGGATACGGTCCTAACCAAGAGCTAACAGTTTTAAAAAAAACAACCTTGCTTTATTCCTCAGAGGAATATTATGTTTTTTTCAGACTTCTTTTTAAAAGAAGTGAGAGTTGCTCTCAGGCTCATGTCCAGAAGGAGGGAGTTCCACAGCCCAGGAGCTGACAGAGCAGTAATGAGATCACCTGCCAAGCTAAGGAGGGTTGGTGAGAAACTCTTAAAGACCGGTGGTGTCAGAGCTCATGTCTGAGTGTTCCAGGAGGAGGCTCATAGAGATTATCTCAAATACAACCCATCTCCTTAAAAACCAGCTGGGAGAGCTTAAGCACAAAACAGTAGGTTATAGACTGATAGTGTAAAGATTGCAGAAGGTTCTGCTATTCATAGACTGCTCAATCCAGGAAATAGACATGCTGATGCATTCTGCACTAGCTTTAAGCACAGCAGATCTAAGTATCTCTAATACGAGATACTAGAAAGCAGATGGCAGAGAGACAGCTTTCTTTCACTATCACAAAAGAGGCTATTACTAAGGAAAGATAATAATACACCTCTATCCCAATATAACATGACCTGATATAACACTAATTCGGATATAATGTGGTAAAGCAGAGCTCCAGGGGGGGTGGGGCTGTGTGCTCCAGCAGATAAAAGCAAGTTCGATATAACGCAGTTTCACCTATAACGCGGTAAGATTTTTTGGCTCCCGAGGACAGTGTTATATCGGGGTAGAGGTGTATTAAGCTACAAAACCTCAAGCATATAAATGTTCTTGAGAGTGTCTCTGTAATGCTAAGTATCAGAGGGGTAGCCGTGTTAGTCTGCATCTGTAAAAAGCAACAGAGAGTCCTGTGGCACCTTTAAGACTAAGAGATGTATTGGAGCATAAGCTTTCGTGGGTGAATACCCACTTCATCAGACGCATGCAAAAGCTTGTGCTCCAATACATCTGTTAGTCTTAAAGGTGCCACAGGACCCTCTGTTGTTTTCTGTAATGCTAGTCAGAGTTAGACATGTAAACACACTCACACTGATATAGGAATATACCCAGAAGAATGGAACCTAAATCTTTCAACATGATGATCCTGAGATGCTATTCATTGCTAAAAGTAATGTTAAAATACTATTTTAAGAGCTGCAACTCTTGATTTATGGATTCAGGATCCCTGTGGGCATTTAAACTATTAATTCTACATGTCTTACAAGGATAGGTAGGATAGTGATTAAAGCTTTTCCTTTTCACCTCTCGGAGCTGGGTTAGATTTGGCCAAGAATATATATGTGAAATAAATTCTTCTGTTTCTAGAATTTCCATGTCATTGATTTTTTTTAAATGAAGGGCATGGGGAGGGGAGGAGAAAATCTACCTGAAAAATCAGCTTACAATAACTGGAAGCTTCTGTTGTATAATATGTACCTCTTTCCACCTCAGGAACTGCATTACACAAACTTAACAGGTCACAATATTTTGATAGTGCTTTGGAATCCTAGGAGGAAAAGCACTTTATAAACTCAATGTTCATTCAGTCAGATCTTCAGAAAAATAATGACCAGGGTTAAGGGAAATACCAAGTAAAAAGAGAATACAATAAAAGGCTGCAAGCCGGTTGGTTTGCAGAATTTATTTTGAGCTAGTAGTGACATTTATAGAGAAGCATCAGTTCCAGCACTTTTCAGTAGGTGTCCAGCCTGACATTTCTCTATAATGTCTCCCAGGGATAATAAAAATTCTTCCATATCTGCAGGTTCCATTATCTATTTTGCTTCCCCCCATTCAGAATCATTAGTCTTAGTGACTCACAAGGTCTTAATAACACTGTAGGAGCTTATGCATTAAAATGTAGTGACCTTAAACTTTTCTGCTTGGCTTGAAGACAGGAAAAGTAGTTGGTTACGTGGAAAGAATTATTATTGATTCATATCTATTCGCTAGGTTAGATTTGATTTTGGAAAATGCCAATAGAAATGTTTAGGGCCAAATTCTGCCCTGACCTAAACCTGGATCTTGCAAAGCACTTACCACATGCTTAACTTGAAGTATATGAGTAGTCTCATTGAAATAATCTCTGCAGATGAAGAATTATCCTTCTGGAGCACATGCCTTGGATGAGAACACAGCTCAGGAGCAGGAGAACAAGACACATTTCTGGACAGATCAGTATGAAGACACCTTTACTAACCAGCACAGAGCTGATGTATAGAACCTCCTGGAACAGCATCTAAGCTTTCGCCAAGAATTTGTGTGCAAAACTGCTGCTGGACAAATCAACAAGACAGAGTGGGCCAGCAATAACATTGCTATTGCTTCCCAGATGTAGGTAAGAACCAATGTGGATACCGGAGGAGATATAGGCAAATCCATTGGATCCTGTATGCAAGGCCTGAGCCAGATGAGCAAGAAGACCACGGATATAATGATACCATTTCAGGTCCCAGATGCAGATAACATATCTGTGTATAGGTATTTCCAGTAGTCATAGGGCAGTATTAATGTCATTGTACAAGACACTGGTAAGATTTCATCTGGAATATTGTGTACAATTCTGGTCACCCATGTTCAAGAAGGATCAATTCAAACTGGAACAGGTGCAAAGAAGGGCTGCTGGAATGATCAGGGGAATGGAATATCTTATGAGATAAAACTAAAACAGTTTGGGTTGTTTAGCCTAGCAAAACAAGGGCTGAGAGGGGATACAATTGCTCTCTCTAAATATATCTGGGAGTAAAATACCAGGAGGACAGAAGAACTATTTAAGTTAAAGGACAATGTTGGCACAAGAACAAATGGGTATAAACTGGCCACAAATCAATTTTGGCTGGAAATTAGAAGATTATTAGCCATCAGAGGAGTAACGGTACTCCCATTAGGAATAGTGGGAGCAAATAACCTAACAAGTTTTAGTTTATGAACAGTATTATATAACTGGGTTGCCTGTGATAGCAGGGGACTAGACTTGATAACCCAGGAGGTCTCTTCCAGCCCTATGTCCTATGTTCCTTAATTGTACTGGGACCTTATATCCTGAGAAACTCATTTCATCTCATTGAGGTAGTGGGGGATGAAAATCAAGGCTTCTGTCTCAATTATGGCCCTTACAAGAGCTGTGCTGGTGAGTGGAAGGAAGCATATTGGCCAAGCAGCAGTAACTGAAGGTACCAGTTTAAGAGGCTTGTGAGGGGAGATATCTTCTACTGCACCAGCACGCTGAGAGCTGCCTTTGGCACAACCCCAACCCCGGTGATATATCGATACATCCATCCAATAAGCAAGGAGGGGTGAGGGAATAGCCTTGCCTTGCTCAGCCCAGAAATTCCGTTTCTGGTGCCACTGACTATTACTGCCAACAGTGCAAGCTGGCCTCTGGCGGGTGCTGGGAACCAGATTATGCCTGGCCTTCCTGCACTAGGGGTGAGAGAGTTTCCTGTCATCTTCCCCTCTAGTGCATCAGAGGGCAGCATTATTTTATCTCTTAGTTTTCAAGCATCAAATAATTGATTGCTTGAGATATATTGAGAGTTACCTTAATTACCTTATTTACTGTGGTTAAAGAACAATGTAATACACCATTGCCATTGAACCCCAATAAATATGCCATTAATGTTATTTTAATGATCAATTAGTGTCTAACATAACTATGACAGGTTTCAGCGTAGCAGCCGTGTTAGTCTGTATCCTCAAAAAGAACAGGAGTACTTGTGGCACCTTAGAGACTAACAAATTTATTAGAGCATAAGCTTTCGTGGGCTACAACCCACTTCTGTAGCCCACGAAAGCTTATGCTCTAATAAATTTGTTAGTCTCTAAGGTGCCACAAGTACTCCTGTTCTTTTTAACATAACTATGGTGTTCAATCAACATTTATTGCATATTTTACTGTTATTGGGGGCTTCTTAAATAAAAAGTGTTGCCTTCTGTTTACAGAGGAAATTAATTGCATATGTAAATACTCTAATGTTGGTGAAAACCAGACATTTGAGACTAAAGAAAAGATAGGTCAGTATATATAAATAATTGTTTCCCTGATAGATCTTTATAATAAAGTAGTTCTGCGAGCACAGTATTTAATATACAATCTTTAGAGCACTACCTTACTCAGCATGGTCAGCTTTTAAAATGTCTGGCCTGAATTCATAGACCATTTTGAGTGAGTAACACAATATTGTTTTGTGCCAAATGCATTATTTAGCAGCTACAGGGCATATTGTATGTAACAGTTGGTACTGACTTATGTGCCTTGACAACACCCATCAGGCAGTATTAAATCATTAAAGTGTTATGGTTCTTTCCCTGAGGAATCATAAAGGAAAGCTCTATTAACCTGCTGGCTCCCCTCTGCCCTCTTTTTTCCCTTTGTTCTACCTTAAGTAGCTAGATGGGATTCCTGGAGCTTGGCTGGTTCTGGAGCCATCTGGGGATTGATTTGGTTGAGCTGCCCAAAGCCCATAAATTTAGGACAATTGGATAGGAACAGGAGGCCAAGTTCAGGGGTAAAAGGCTGTCTGAAAAAAAATATGATGATTTGAGTATCCAAGGCTTCCATGAAGAATGTTCTCCCTGCCCTGGTCCGGCCATAAAAAATAAGGGGAGGTGTGAGGCTTCAGCACTATGGCTGCTTTGACAAAAGGAGAAAAGGGTACTGAAGTTTGGGAATGTAGTGGGGATTGTCTTGCATACTGTTTTATCTTAGAGTGAGATTTGGGAGCTTGCCAGGAGCATAGTAAGTAGGATGACGACAGGGGAATGTTTTTGTATAATTTTGAATGTTATTTATGATTAGGTGGGTTTGTCCTGCCATTGTGAGACTGAAGAAAACAGTGGAAAATTTCTGCTCCAGGAGTCAGTAAAAGAAAAATCCCCAATCTTCCAGAAAATGAGCTAAGCTCCAAAGCTATTTTTGAGGATCGCAGCCACACCAATGGCATATACAATTGGTGGAGAAGAGACTGTTGGGCCTGGTAATGAGGATCACATAAACCAGAGCTTTTCTCTTTTAAAAAGTCCTCCTTTTATAATTACAAATATTTAGTTCACTTGCAGGTTTTTGAGGCAACAAATCAAATAATGTGATTTTATGTATGTTTTACAGTCTATTAGTAATTGTACCACCTGGGAACTAAGGATCAAAGCCACATGATTGTTACCTATTTGTATGGTGCCAAGCACAAAGATAATTTCTGTCCATAGACTTCTAAATTTGAAATTTCAGAGTTGTTTCTGTTTCATGGGATTTGAAATGGAACATTTTTTCATTGGTCTCAAAAATTTTCTTAACTTTTTTTTAAATGGATATTTTTTCATATTTTTGTGCTGTCATTTTTCCTTTTTGATACTGAGCACAATAAAATGAATTCTGTTCAGGGTTTCTTTGGTGGTTGATCGCTTTTTTTTACCTTTGGACACTTTCCTTTGACACTTCCCCAAGTTTTGAAAAGCTTCTGCATGGTGGAGAAATGGAAGAAATTTTAAAAAGTTACAGAGTGGGAAAGGAAAAATGAAACTCCATCACTCCATGTTTCTGTAACTTTTTAGAACTTGTGATGGTACTTAGTTCCTGTGGAAATTCATTCCACAGGCTTGGATTGGTCCCCAAGAATCTCTCTTTCCTGAATAGACAACCTTATCCTTGTGAAAGGAAGTTCCCTTATACCTGAGAAGAGCTCTTGATTACAATCCTTGCTGTGAAGCTATGAGAGATCTCTTAGATATTTTGGGCCCCGGACATTGAGCACCTTGACACTAAGGTCAGAGACCTTGAACTTGATTTGAGATTGTATGGGAAGCCAACGTGGAGAGTGGTAGGCAGAATTTATGTGCTTGTGGTAGCCTGTGTTGCTGAAGAGAGAAGTACTTATATGCCTCCAAATAGTTGATATTATAATAGTGATAAACTAGATGTTTATTAAATAAATGCAAAGGGGATTACACATAAAGAGAAAATAATGAATCCATTCTTACAATGCTAAACGAGGATTTCAGATGCTATTTCAGTCTGTGAATGACTCAGAGTGGCCATATGCAAAACTTTAATGACACTTTAATAGGTCTGCATCCTTCCTGAGCACAAGTGTCCTGGGATATCTGAGAGCTAATATAACTAGCAAAATTCAGAAATTAGAAGGGTAGCTGCCACTGAAGACTAAACTTGACTCCTAGCTTTACCTCTGAAAGGAATTTCTCTTATTCTTCTTTCCTAATTAACAGTGAATACACAGTCAAAATTTCTTCCCCCTCCCATCCATCTCTCTTTATTTTGTGTGTGGACATTTCTACCCCTCCAACCCCTGCCCCTAAGTATGTCTGGACAAACTGGTTTAAACAAAATCACACCATCACTCAAAAGCCTGTATCCATTTACGGCACGAAAGCAAAACTTTCTGTAGGTTCTGAAATGTTTGATTTCCCTCTCTCTCCCTACTTGTCCCATTTATCATTTTTGCATACCTTTGCACTTCTGGGCTCCAGCCAGACCTGGAACTGGACTGAGATTTCCTGCCAAATTTTGCTGACTCGTGAGGTTTATATAAGCTTCAGATAAACATCCATATTTTAGGGGCTTATCCAAGCTCAGCCTGACCTCCAAGTCTTCAGATGTCTACCCCATCACTAGTAATCATCTGCCTCATAATAAGATGCCATCCTAAAGTGACCGTGTGTCATGGATGAAGATCAATATATGAGATATTATTTTGTTAAACAAAATAACCTTGTTTCGCAAAAAGGGTACTATACATTTTTATTTGGCTTTCACTACTGTGTGTTGATTCAAATCAAGACTGCGGTATCAGTTTGTATGTACCTGTGACTAGTGTTCTTAAAAAGCAATGATAAACACAATTTATGTGAGGTTCTTTTACATAGCACAACCTATGGCTCCAATTTTTAGGTCTGGCTGAACTGTGCTTGGCACATGACAAGGAAATTGGGGGAGAGTTGGCCCCAGGATAATTTACAGTAGCTTCAGGGCTACTCTAAGTTATGCTGGCTTGCAATGGCTCCCTAGGGGCCATATGTTGAATTGGAATCACCAGAGTGCAGTGTGATCTAGCTATGCCCCCATCTACCCTCCAGCACACCCCCTGCACAGGGAATACCAAGAAAGGGTGATTACCTAATGCTGGAGGAATTCCTCAGCTGCCCAACGAGAGAAGTTTTATGGTTCCTTTGCACCTTTCTATATCAAGGCCAAGGAGCCAGGCCAAAAATTTTATGTTTTGTATAACTTGGGGCCTAATCCTGCAAGGTCCTGAGGGATGCTGTGCAGCCTCAACTCACTGACTTTAGTGGGCACATTGGGTGATCAACCCTTTGCAGGATCAGGACTTTGTGAGGAGAGCGGCAAATCCTTCCTTCTTGAAAACATGACCAACTACTGTGCCAGCCTCTTGTAGGCCATTGGACCCTCCTTCGTCCCATCAGAATATGACAAAAAGTAGAGCCTGTTGATATGCTGAGGGTTTATTAGGAGCTTGGTTTCAGTTTGGGATTTGTGCCAGCACTGTATGCAATTGATATAGGATTTTAGGAAGATGGAATACATTTGGAACATGGTCTCTCTTGCAAAGTAGCAGATATTTTGGGCTGACCTCCAAACATCTGTGGAAGCCAGAGTCATTCCCACAAGGGCCTTGTGTGTCCAGACTTGCTCTTAGCTCCTTCCCACCTCTCTGGTTCCTTGAGGGTGTGGTTCCCATTGGAGCCACACAACCAGGGAATTCCCTGGCACACATGTAATTACCTATGGAAAATGGCAGAGCGGGAATCCAGAGAAGTTACTACTGATACAGCCAGCAATAACTTATCCATAAAAGTCCCACAAGGTTGAGGAGAGATGATGCAGTGAGGAGTGGTGAGTTGCTTCCTCAGCCATGTGGCATGAACTCTGGGGGGCTCCTATGCCACTGAGGTGGCATGTTCCTATTCCTCCTTCTCCCAACTTGATGCACTGAGTTTTTGCTTTCTTTTTCTGAAGCAGTGGAGATAATGCTAGGGATTAGTAAATGTTTACAGTTTATCTAAGCCAACAAAGAAACCGTTTTGTTAACATACCCCTCAAGTCTGCAATTTTCACACCCTTCTTAGTTTCCCCCTTCTGAGCTCCATTGGGCTCAGGCCAAGAAGGGGAACAGAGGATTCAAATGGAAAAAAGGCTGAGAAATGCTAGCAGGATGGACTGTTTCAGTTTTGCACTTACTTTCTGAGAAATACCACCTGAATTTGTTTTGAAAAATGAATGTCAAAAGCCAGAAGCTCAATCATAAATCTCATAAACATTTCAACAACATATCCAAACTGGCAACACTGAAACTTTTCTGAGGCCTTCTTATAAATCAAAAGAGTAAAACAAAATAATATAAAATGTTTCTACTGACTAAAATTGCCAAAAGTGTTTCTTTTTCTTCTCTCTTTTACTTGTAGGGCCAAATTCTGGTCACAAGTACAAAGGCTGTGGTCAGGGGATTTCCGATGAGCTTGTGATGGGAGGGAAACCTTTTCTGCAGGTTACATATTATCATCTAAGCAGGTCTGCATCTGTTACTCCAGTCTTGGAGCCTGTTGCATACTGATACTTGGGGAATTCAGACAGTTGATCTGTGTAGTTATAGATCTACTGTCTACACAATGGCCTGGTTTTGCTATGCCTTCAATGTACCCCTGTGCAGTGGAAGATTCTGTAACAGACTTCTTGTGCTGACTTCTTGAATCCTGCCACCCTATGCAGTCAAAGCCTGTCAATTCATCTTCTTATCAGGTCTAAATATCCACAGAGCCGGACTTGGGGAAAGCACAATTGCCCCAAACAACAATGCATTCATTAGCTTATGCATTAGATTAACTACTATTAATGTAGTTTCCCTTCTGTCAATGTTAATATTGATTTGTTGTGACTGAATAAGCCTCTTGCAGTACCAGCATCTTGATAAACTATTGTCATATATTTAAAGTGACTAAATTAAGTAGCAATGTACCATATATCAAAAGATATTAGGGAGAAAGAGGAATCCCAGCTGCCCTGATTAACGCTTGGTCATGCTCTCAGACAGGCAGAAATGCTGTTTCTAGAATACCAATGTTCAGTCCTTAATTTGTGCCAGGGCTTGCCCGGCTGAGACCTGACACCTCTAGGCTTGGCAGTTTATAGTCCCAGCACCTCTGGGCTTGCTGCATCAGTTATGAAATTAAAAAAATTGCTTGAGCCCGAGCACCTGTTTCCTTGCAAATTAAACACTGCCAATGTTGCCTGCCTGGATTGAACAAAGTGTTAGAACTTTAACCCAAGGAGCAGACTGGTGAGGTGCTGTCGGAGGAGAAACCAGTTCTGACTGGAAAGCTTTAATTATTTCATTTGCTTCTAAGAATATTTTAGAGGACCTGGAACAGAACAGAACAGGACAGAAAGTATAAGGAAGACAGTTGAGAAGCCAATTCCTGCTACGCTTATTCAAGTCAAGTGGTATCTTGCACTTTAATAGCCCATTGGGTGCCGTGGAACTAGTGGCTGTGTTACCAAGAACACTACTACTAACTAAAATGCTATTTAGTATGAGAAAAAGGGGCAGAATCATGCCTTGCATGCAGAGAAGGAAGGGCAAACAAGTGAAGGCAGAGAAAAGAAAAAGGGGGTTATGGAGAAAGAAGGGAGAGAAAAGAAAAAAATGGATGAAACAGCAATTTCTTTTTTTTCTTTTTTGACATGTCTTCTCTTTGTTGATCTTTCCTCTTCTATCTGTTGTTTTCTCATTCCCCGTTCCTGCATTGCTATATCTTTCTCTTCTTTGGTTATCTGTGTAAGGAATGAATGAGGTCAGTGAGGTAATATCTTTTATCAGACCAATTTCTGTTGGTGAGAGAGACAAGCCTTTGAGCTTACACAGAGCTCTTTTTCATTCCTCACCCACTTTGTCTCTCTAATGTCCTGGGACCAACTTGGCTACAACACCACATCATATAAGGAATATATGGTGAGCAATGCAATGAAAACAAAATAAGTTTAAACCAAAGAGGCATCAACCCTAGTGTAACTTGAGCAGGAGCCCAGAAAGGGAGTTCTATGTAACTCAAAGAAGACATTCCAGGAAGGGGATCCCTCCCTATTTTTGCTCATTAGATGTTGGCAAGTGAGGAACAGTCTTGAAGCAAATGGAATATTTCAGCAAACAGCGATCAGAGGGAGAGATAAGAAGTCCTATAATGAGTTTACAGAATTGTACATTGCTTTGCTTTCAATATGCCATATTATCATATAGTGTTTAGGATTAACAGCCTTCATAGTAAACACATTATTATCAGTTACTGGTAACATCTTTGAAACTATCCTGCTAGCCATTTTCTGTGCTGTTGGCCAGAATCCCTTGTATGGATACCATGGAGGGAAATACAGAGGAAAGGCTACACTGTAATCATTCACAACAGGATGCATATGAGTGATGACATCTCTCCAAATACAGACTGGATGTGTTTTTTCTGTGTTTGAATAGTCAAGGAAACAGCTATGGATTGCCTTTGACATTAGAAATGATCACTGACTTTTTACCACTGTGAGATGGCTGGCAGCACCAGACTTGATATGATTTAATAGAAACTCTACTCATCTCATTATAGTACATTTGCAAAGTCTTTTGACTGCAGCCTGTGCTGTTGCTATAGCAAATTTGTAAAGTAAATGTAGTGGGCCAGATTCAGTATAAATGAAGCTTTATCCACTTTAACTTTTAGTGGAGCAACCTCTTTTAACCTGGACGGAGGTGTTAACCTAGGGAGACATTTTGGGGTCATCATCCCCTAAAGAGTGGGTAATGATAGCCCACAAAGGGGGCAGGCCAAGATGATAAGGATACGGGCAGATTCAGTGAACCCCATCTGCATGGCTGAAGCCCAAGCAATAAGTTAAAGGTGCCAGGGAGGGAAGCAATGACAACTCACCTTTGGGGTGAATCCTTCCCCTGGATACCAAGGGTCTTACTGGCTCAGGCAGGGTGTAATTTCCACTCCTCTGCATCAGCACTATTGTTTATATAGAGATTTTCATTTACCTGTGATCACCAAAATAACGTAGTACCAATTTCTCCAGGAAATGTTGCTTAAAAGGTACAGAAGAAAAGTAAGAAACTGATGTTGGGAT
The DNA here is from genome assembly GCF_011386835.1 of Chrysemys picta bellii. Classification (NCBI taxonomy): domain Eukaryota; kingdom Metazoa; phylum Chordata; order Testudines; family Emydidae; genus Chrysemys; species Chrysemys picta. The sequence continues at coordinate 76,101,043 of NC_088791.1, forward strand.
GAGATTTTCCGGCTGCAGTTTGCTGAAAATAGAATTGTAACATACAGTGACAGTGTGTACACTTTTTCTGCTGCAAAAGAGTATGGCAATGCCAGAAGCTTTGCATTGTGGGTTATATAGCGTAATGCACGATTTTAGTCTCTCTGTCGCACAGATAAGTGGAAAGTTTTAAGTAAAACAAATAAAATCACATTTCTTCCATTCTGGATAGCACACTAAAGTACAGTCGCTTCAAATAATGGGTTCATAAAAAAACTGGGTATCCCTCATGTGGTTTAGACATCTCATTACAGAGGGGCCATGGATCTGCAGATAGTGGAAGTTCCTTTTATGGAGCTGTCTTTCTGCTAAAATGGTTATGAACAGATCAATACATTTGTTATGAATGATCTTTTAGAACCCAGGCAAATGTAATATAGAAGTTTTGACAGAAATGGAGCCAAGTGGTGCTTTATAGCTTTCAACAATCATGCAGCTACTTCAATGAGGTGAAACCTGTGCCTGGCCTGTTGATTAGTGAGAGCCGTAACAAAAACAATATGAGCACAGCAGGGTTTGGATTTTTAGTAGTTACAGACTCTCCTTACACTAGTTTTCATACTGGGTGCAGTACCAGTACTGGAAATGTGTGCTGGAAGCGACATACATCATGTCATGTTTAGATATATGGTAGCTGTAATTAAGGTAAGCTACAATGAAAATATAAAAGACCTTTCTTGTTTTCAGCCATCACTCTGGCTATCCTTGGTTTTAGATTTGTTCCATCCTGTAAAGTGGTTGCTGCATCCCAGGGGTGTGACTGGGTGTGTAGACGAGAGATACCAGAGAGGCCCTGGCGCCAGGGCAAGCCCCAACCCTCCAGCCCTGTCAATCGTATGTTTGACACAGCCACAGAGGGAACTCCCAGCCAAGAACTCTTCATCCCAACCCTATGGAGAATGCAACAAAATCCCAGGATAAGCAAGACAGACTAAGTCCGACTCAACAGCTGAGCCAGAGAGATTTCTCAACCCACTATTGGTGCTCTGTATTGTTGGCAGCATTGTGGATTCCCCTGTGCCCTTGAGGGCTCTGGGAATGGGTTATCCTCAAATGTGTGGGGGCATTTGACTTTCCTTTTGATCCCCCCTCCAGAGATTTAAGAAGGCCTGCAAAAGGCAGGGCCCCCTTTTAAGTAATGAGGAACTGGGGCCTGTGCTGGAGTCATCCACTGTAAATAAATGTATGCGGTCAAGTTCTGCAACGATTTGGGAGAAAAACCTCAGGGGACTCTTTTACTAGTGGTCTTAGAGTAACCTGTTTAACAAATCTAGCACATTCTGGGATGTCTCCAAACCAATGAGAATTCAGTGCCTGAGCTCCCTAATCTCTCATTGACAACAAAAGGAAGTGGAGGACTCTAGCACCTCACATGATTGGGGGCATGGTGACTAAAGATGAGAGCATCAGGGATTGCCAAAGAAATCAATAAATGTCATATAGATTCTTATTTTTACTGAATGACACACTCACACACACAGGTGAGAACGGAAAGGCCCTATCTGTTCTGGGTGGATAGTCAAGATCCCAGACTGCCTTTTTAAAGAGCTAGAATTTGCCCCACTCTTTTGCCAAAATGTTTGCTTTCTCTCATTGTGTAGTGTTCTGTCCACCAGTGGCGGTAGTTCAGTGGTGCAGTTGCCAATAAAAACAGCAATTTTGAAGAGTTACCATACAACGGTATATGAGAAAACCCAGGCATTGTCTATTTTAGGCCTTGTGAAATCTTGTATGACACTCTAAGTAATTGTTGGCAAACACTGACTTTTTCATGCCAGCTACTGTACTCAGATTGTGAAATGCTTTAGGCTGCATTAAGGGGACAGGATAAGTAACATCTACAAATAATTATAAATGAAAGGCAGAACATTTACTTTTATAATAAGAGCTACCACTTGCAATGACTATAGCCCATATCTGAGGAATTCATAGTGACAGGTCCTCTGCTTTGGAAGATGATTTCTAGTTTTCACCTTCAGCCCATGATCATGTTGTGTCATGACCGCTGAATTGCGCCCTTATATCATGGTCTACCTTTTGAGGTATCAGCCTTACAGGCACAATACTTTTAGTTCATATTCACTTTGCTGTGTGCAGTACAGATAAATCACATTTAATGTAGATATTTGTGGAAAGGCTCCCTAAGGATGCTTATTTCAGCAGCATTCAGCTGCTACATAAGTAAAGGTTATTTAAAAAATTGATTTCCGTTTAAATAAGGGGCACCTAAACTGTAGTCTATTATGTTTAATTATAAGATACTGTAATCAGCATACATTGTTAAATATAATAACTTGCATTTTCTAAATCACTCCTATTGACAGCCCTTTGCACACCTCATGTAAGATAATTAAAACAAATTTTACAGAATAACGTAATGTCCAAGTACACAAATTTCCCCAGGTGGTTACGTATGCCTTCCCACATGTTAAAGACTCAAAATTAGGGACACTAAAAACTTATTCATGTAGGAAAGTTAAATTGTTGGCAGGTTAACTCTGTGGCTGCATGACTGGGGAAGTGACTGGCCTAAAGTCAGGACTCTCCCCATCACATCATCTTTCCTCAAACCTGTGGGTCTTTTATGGGTAAGTTAATGCTGGCTGTATCAGTTGTAACTTACCTGTATTCCGCTTTCCATCATTTTCTAGCGTTAATTACATGGGCAACAGGGAATTCCCTGGTTGTGTGGCTCCAATGGGAACCACATTCTCAAGAAGCCGGAGGGGTGTGCAGTAGACAAAAAACAGTTTGGAGATATGGGGACTCTGTGGGGATGACTCTGGCTTCTACAGATATTTGAGGATCAACCCAAACTCTTCTTATTTGCCAGAGAGACCATGTTCCGAATGTGTTCCTAAAATCCTATGGCAGTTTCAACTCGACACAGTACCGGCACAAATCCAAAACTGCCACCAAGCCCTCAATCAGCCCTCAACCTGTCAACAGGCCCTACGTTTGTTGTCTTCTGAGTGAGAGTCCAGTGACCTACAAGAGGTGGGCATAGTGTTTTGTCATGTCTTCAAGGAGGAAGTATTAGTACAGTGTAAATAACTCTTTTTGCAGCCTCCGTTTCATGATTCTTTATTTCTGATGTAAATCATTTTCAACAATAAAAGCACAGACATCAGATATGTGGGGAACATTGGTAGCTTTGAGACTAAAATCAGTGACATCCCTGGAAATGAAAGGTATGCAGGTAGCATAAAATGGTAAATTCTAACAATATACCTCTTCAAGCAAGAATGAATAAAGAATTTACTATAAACCAGTAAAAAACTAACACTACTACAGACACATTTTTGCATAAACTAAGCTATGCAAACAAGTTGCTGATGTCATTCCATTGACTTCAGAGAAAGGACTTCAGAATTTGGCCTTTGGCGATGCCTCACTTTTACTTAATCCAGCATGTCTGTATGTTCAGCTTTCTGATGACTTAACAACATATGTAGACACTAATATATTGTTAACTGTTTCTTCCATGCTGGAGTCTTCATAGTAGAACAGCAATAAAGACATTGTAACAGCACTGCGATTTATTTATATAAAGCCATGGTAAAATGTTTACAATGAGTTATCAATATGGCTTGTGTTCTGCTATGCTCTGAGAGAAAATGTAATTCTGACCAAAAGTGATTAAATAAATAAAAAGGCATGATTATTTGGCTTATAGTCTATTGATTTTGGAGGGGTGCTTTGAATAACATACAATGTGCATATTCTTTTTTGGTTGCATTGTGCTAATGAAATCTAGGACACGATTGCTTTATGATCTGCAAGGAGCAAAATGGTCTTTCACCATTCATACTGGAATCATTTTAAGTGTTATGTTCATATTTTTGTCCAGGAATTAGTATAGGGATGTGCTCATAAAATGCTTGTTAAATGACACCCTTAAAATTTTTGTTTTTGAACTCCTATGATATTCCAATGGCAGTATTTTCTCAGTTTGTGTGCAATTATAATATATGAAATGTCTTAACTTACTGAACACCTGAAGCTTCTGTTTAATAAAATATGCTTCCAGAAGTGTGGAAATGCTCTAATCTTTCATCCACCCCCTTGCAGGATATTTGGACTGGAAGCACAAAACTGCTGCCATTTGATGCTCTTTAGAAGTTCATTTTACTAATGAAGCTGGCCCTAATTAATGGGTGCACCTTGTACTTGCAAGGACCCTTGCTAAAACAGTTGAGCTCTTTGTGTGTGCAGGAATTCACTCAAAATGAGCTCATTACAGGTTCAGGGTTTTTTTTTTTTTTTCAGCATCGATAATGGCAGTAAGCATATCTGGTGTTAGTCCATTTTCTCCATGCCAGGTTACACCAGAGATGTATTTGTCCCAAATGTCTTCAATGGGAGTTTTGCTTGAGTAAGATCATCAGGACTGGGCTCATTGCAAACAGACATTTCAAGTCAGGAGACTGAGTTCTTCCATAGGAGGCTGTTGAAAGAAGAATGAGAAGGAGTGGTGATTATTTATGCATTTGCTAAATAAAATGGGACATTTTATTACATGATCACTCCTAAATATTGAAAATACATTAACATATTTTATTTTACTTTAAATACCTTATGGTTGTGTCAGGGCAAGCTAATGTCTTCTTTAAAATGAATTTATGTTTTGTTTTAAAATGAGTCAGGTATTATAATATTTTTGGAGCTCGAGTATTCTATTTTCTCTTGTGGCTTGTTCATTGTTTCCATTAAAGCCCTGTGTAGGCTTACAGACGTCAAGAATATAATTATGTTGACCAGGGATTGGCAACCTTTGGCCCGCAGCCTGCCAGGGTAAACACACTGGCAGGCCAGGATGGTTTGCTTACCTGCTGCATCCGCAGATTCGGCTGATTGCGGCTCCCACTGGCCGCGGTTCGCCGCTCCAGGCTAATGGGGGCTGTGGGAAGCGGCGGTCAGCACATCCCTCAGCCCGCGCCACTTCCCGCAGCCCGCATTGGCCTGGAGCGGCGAACCGCGGCCAGTGGGAGCTGCGATCGGCCGAACCTGCGGACGCAGCAGGTAAACAAACCGGCCCAGCCCGCCAGGGTGCTTACCCTGGCGAGTCGCATACCAAAGGTTGCCGATCCCTGATCTAGACATCTTGGTAACACTCACAAATATAGAGTTCAAGAAAGAAGATACTTTTTACTATATTTGATGTATATTGAACTTTAATGTAAGCTATTCAGCTTAGTCAAGATCGTAACAAACATTTAATAATACCAAGCGTGTACATAGTGCTGCATCTGTCATAGAACTTTCCAGTAAGAACTTTCTTACTTCCTTACTTCCACACCTGGGGCCCAGGCACATGGGAAAAGGAGCACTGTACATCAACCTCCTCCCTGCCTGGGCATAGTGGGGCAAAGAATGTGCAGAGTTTCGGCTCTGCAGAACCAGTGCACTGGCCAGCAGAGCTAAACTGGAACACATTACTGGTCATTCTTGTTCTGTGGTAGGTGTTATTTTACTGTTCTGACAACCTGGCCTACCTGGAGTGTCTCAGAGTGAAAGCTATTGATTCTCTACTCTGCTCTCTCAGGTTAGAAGGAAAAAAATATGTTTGCATCAAGAAATAATTGTTTATTCTCTAAGGCTATGATACAGGGTTCACATGTTAAAGTTAAGTGTCATATCTAAAAATATTGAGTTAATATTTTTCAACTTTGGAAGCCATGGTGCTAGAGCTCTCCACAGATGGACGCATCTAGCCCCAGGCTGGCCATCCATCTTTGTTCTCCCTCCAGACAGCAGGGAGAGGGGGGAACACCCCACAGAACAGACTTTCAGACATGGAGGATATTAGAAATCTGTGAATTTTCTAAGAAAGAAAATTGTCTTTCTTATTTTCTGCGCATTTTGGGGAACCAATGTGAAAGAATTGAGGCAATACATTAATCCTTGTTAAGGAGAACTTTAATAGAAAAAATGATGATTAAACAAGATACATCAAATTCAGTAGAACCTCAGAGTTATGAACAACAGAATTACAAACTGACAGGTCAACCACACACCTCATTTGGTATCAGAGGTACGTAATCAGGCAGCAGCAGCAGAGAGTGAGAAAGGAAGCAAATACAGTACAGTACCATGTTAAACGTAAACTACTAAAAAAATAAAGGGAAAGTTTTAAAAAAAGATTTGACAAGGTAAGGAAGCTATTTCTGTGCTTGTTTCATTTAAATTAAGATGGTTAAAAGCAGTATATTTCTTCTGTATAGAAAGTTTCAAAGCTGTATAAGTCAATGTTCAGTTGCAAACTTTTGAAAGAACAACCATAAAGTTTTGTTCAGAGTTACAACCTCCATTCCCGAGATGTTCGTAACTCTGAGGTCTACTGCACAGAAATTGTTTATAATGTTGGTGATATGTTTATATTGGTTATAAGGTTTTTATAAGGTTTATGACATAAAAAACAATCAAAACTGACCATTCCTGCCCAGTCACTGTACAAATGTTTGAGCAGTAGTGTCCTCAAATCATGTGTAGTGCATAATATAAACCTTAAAAGTGTCAAGGGATGGTAACTGTTGCAGGCTATAGTGTAGTTCTCATTCAGAAACATAGGAAGAAATATACAAGAATTCTATAGAGTCTTAGGGAACAAAATGTATCTCATGACATATAACACATCACAAAGTCAAGAGCAGATAAGCAAAAGTGATTGACTATAATAAAGAATTAGTTGTCTTATTAACCCCACGTTTAAAAGTGCACATGCTCAGGGAAAATCATCACTGCCAGGAGATGTGTGGAGTGAGCAAAGAGAGCATTGTTACCCATGGAGTTCGCTGAGAATAATGGAAAATAGGACTATTGCTTAGACAGGATGAACAGAAATCTAGATAAATGCAATTTCCATGAAAATACTATTGCGGAGAATTGATTTAATGGCATTTTAAAGTGCACCCAGTGTATTAATCTCTCTGTCTATCTTGCACTCTTAACTGTGATACATGAGGCTTAGGCATTCCCTTTTATTTTCCTCTTCAGTGCCGAGGGACGGAATTTTCAAAATACCTACAAGAATTAGGCGTCTTTCTCCCATTGCAGGTCACTGGGTTTGGACACTTAACTTGCTAAGGTGTGTTTTAAAATCCTACCTGTAGTGCATGCTTCTGTCATAATTACAGACATGCAATCAGCAGCTAACTCAGTGGTGACCTGTGAACTGCCAGTGATCTGTAAAGCACTTGTTGGTGGCCCATGGAAGGGTATCTTGTTTCCATATAACATTAATGTATTTTGGGCTTCTTTTAAACCCATTCCTAACACTTTCCCATGTAAACAATTGTTAATATAGCCATAGGGATTTTATTTGATCATCTCTCAGAGTGGGGAGGTGGTCCAGGTAAAACTGTGAATGGGAAGAGAAGTGTCCACAAGACAGTGTTTCTATTAAGATGTGGATCAACTGTGAAGGAGTTTCAGAGCCCCAGAAACTAGTTATCTACAATGTTGTCTAAAGTTAAAGGATTATTTGTCACCATCATCTATATGAGCATGACAATTTATATGAGCTAATTCAGTGAACAAATTATTTCTTAACTCATCAGTCAACCACCTAATGGTTTTTGGAAATCTCCTGAGCAAACTACTGTGGTGGATTTAGTATATTTGTAAAATGAATAAATCATGGTTGGGGCATAGAGATTTGACTACACTTGTAATGACATGTGGCTGTTAAAGATGGCCTACATACTTACACTGTGGTAATTCCATAGAGCTTGTTAATGTCTGACAGGGTTATTTTGGGTACTTGAGTGCACTGATGGCCCTTAGCTTAATGAAGATTAATCCCATAGCAAAAGAGCAGTCTCAATTTTCGACTGCTATTACCAAGCAAGTGGAAACTAAAATGTGTCAATTTAATCAAATGCTTGAACCCTAATACTCCCTTTATTTTACTCACAAGCAAAGGCATGAAAGTTATGCAATATTCAGAGGAGGTGGAATTTCAGGATATTCTGTTAACTATATTATCTTATTAGTGAATGAATTGAACTGATTGTTTCTGGTCACCATGTCCTTCAAGATTTTAGAACTTTTTTATTCATAGTTTGGTAATGGAAAAAAAGTTTTCCTGCTTTTCCAACCCCCAGTTGGGTTCTAAACTTTCAATGAACTAGTCAACAAACTGAACTAATTGAATTAACTGAAATTAAAAAAATATTATTTAAAAAAAACCCTATTTATAATTAAATATGAAATTGACAGCCTATGTTAAGGCCTAAACTACTTTTTAAAAATATTTTTAAAATAATTTAAAAAATAAACTTGTATTTAATTTATATAAAAATAATCTGATATAATATTAAATATCTGATATTTTTAAATAAAAGACCATTGATATTTATCCCCAACCATGCCAGTCAACTAGATATATAGAAACCTACCTTGGTCCAACATTTAGGCAGGTGGCATTTAAGTCTGGGAATGGGTCTTAAGAAACAGGCATGGAGTAGGAGCTGCAAAGAGAGCATACGAGATAAAAACAATGCATTCCACATTAGATAATTCATATCTCAAAAGACTCTAGTGCTTACTAGGAAAGGAAAACAAAGGGTTTATATTCTTTTCTTTGTGTATGTGGACTTAAATATGAAACGTTTCTGTGTATTGAATAGAGACTAGACTCCACACACACACCTCCCCCCACCCCGCTCCCATCAGTGTGAGGAGAAATTTCATTTCAGCACAAGTAGATTGTGATTCTCTGTTTACGTCTTACATTTGATTGCAGTTGTGGATCCTGAAGCAGAAAGGAACAAGTGATGATAACAAATACCGATTGGAGCAGAATCTAATCAAGGGACAATCAGTCATTGACTATAGTGTATTTTCTTATGATTCTAATTGCTGAATTTATCGTAAATGCATCTTCTGTTGAGAAAGGGTTGAAATAAGAAGGGTAATAATATTTCAAGCAGCAGCACTGTGTGACTGGATTGAATGCCAGATTCTTCTCTTTCTTTCACCAGTTTTACACCAGTGCATTGTAATTTACACCACTATACGTGAGAGGAGATCAGGCCTTTTCTATGATGACAATTTTGAGGTTTCCTTGAGCTTTACAATTTACTTCTGAAATTAAAGATTTTTTCTGACTGAAACAGCTGTGCCTGATTGTAATTCCTCATAAGGCAAGTGAAAAGGGTTCTGTTAATTTTAATGGATTATTTTTAAAATTCAAGAGGTATTTTTTAAGGAAAAAATATTTTTGAATCTTAAGCTTTTTAACTGTTTGAGGTAGATAAGTCTTAAAGAGACATTGTCAAATACTTTTTATTTTGACAATTGGAAACTGAGCCACTAAATGGATATCCTATTCCTTATCCCTCCATGTAAAAACTAACTTAACATCTTACTCTCTTGATTTTCTGCATGGTGAAACTATCTGCCCATTCATTTCTGTTCTTCTGAGTCTCTGTGTACGTTAGTTTTATTCCCTTCTTGGGGTACTTAATCTTTTGACAAAGGGCCAGAACCTAGCCTGCTCTATGGCCCCTTTGCACTGTCAGAGCACTGCAAAGGGGCTGTAAAGCTGAGATAAATGGACAGATGTAGAGTCCCCTAGCACAGGGAAATTTCTTTTGGCATTGAGCCAGCGTGACTGAATCAATGTCATCTCTGCCCGCCCGTTGCCTCTGATGTGGGGGTGTGAATGGAGCATGCTCCATTCAGATGATACCTGCTGGCATTATAATTATTAAAATAACTTTTCATTTTTGCATCTCTGGCTTGGAAAATTTTAGGACTTGTCTACACAGGGGGTTTAAGCCAGATTGATTTGACATACACTGTTTTACTCGCAGCAGGTAAGAATCACTAATAGTGTGCACATGGGATGGCTGTGTCTCTTCCAATTTGCATCATTGTGTACAACGGGGCAGCTTGCTGCATACTAAGCATGTGGCATTCTTGGAGTGTATCCCATAGTCCTTTGCTTTACTGCTGAGCAGTGTGCATTCTGTGATTTCTCTCTCTCTGCAATGAGGGATGCATAATGGAAGCCAGGAGGGTTCACATTTTTCAAAAAAATCCACGTTTTCTTTGTCTCTGCCCCATGATTCCTTTCTGGCTGGACTAACATCACTTTTGAATTGCTGTGGGCCAGCATGGCCCTAACAATGCTCCACGCCGCTATGCTGACAACCGCAAATCCTCAGGCGGCTTTGGCTGTATTTCAACACTCAAAGCAGGATGAATTTGGTTTTGAACTTCACCTGCTGCACCACTGAGAAGATGATTTGGCAGTAGCAGCAGCTCCTCCAGTAGCACCAGAAGTTTCAGGAGCAGTAGAGGAAGTGGGATGAAGATAGGGTGACCAGATGTCCCAATTTTATAGGGACAGTACCAATATTTGGGGCTTTATCTTATATAGGTGCCTATTACCACCCCACCCCGTCCCGATTGTTCACACTTGCTATCTGGTAACCCTAGATGAGGACAAGGAAGAAGAGGAGGACACTGAGCAACTGATACTAAAGGAGTGGTTCCTGGAGCAACTTCACACCATGCAGTGCTGTTTCTGGCCTGGGAAACCAGTGTTAATTAGTGGGAAAGGATTGTTCTGAAAACCTGGGATGACTAGCCGTGGTGAAAGAATTACAGTGTGGTGAAGGCAACCTTTTTTTATATGTGCCAAACTAGCCCCAGAGCTGCAGTGACAAGCATACAAATATGCAGTGCTCCATACCCATGGAGAAGTGGGTCGCCATTGCCATCTGGAAACTGGCCATCCCAAATGCTACCAATGCGTAGCCAACCAATTCAACCATTGGGGCCATTGTCATGCAGATCTGCAATTTCACAGAAAGGTACTGTTACACCACGCTATAAAGCTAGAAAGGTACTGTTACACCAGGGTATAGCTCAGGAGATAATTGATGGCTTTGTATACATGGGGTTCCCTAAGCATATGGGAAATTGATGAGACCCAGGGGTCCATTATTTGAGTCCCCACCCCTGCCCCCAAGGATTCCAAATTATTAAACAGAGAGGGGTATTTCTCCCTGGTGCTCTAAGGACTGGTTGACCACTGTGGCAGGTTTACAAACATAAATGAAGAATTGTTCGCAAGCGGCCACAGAGGTATTATCTTTCGGAACTCAGTTCTGTGGACTGTTTGCCCCCCAGATCACTAAGGACATTCGTGGTGTGGAGATTGCTCTGGTTATCCTGGGAGACCCGGTTTATTCTCTGCTTCTATGGTTAATAAAACTGTTCACAGGAGGCTAGGGCAGAAGAATGGAGCTGTTTAACTGCCACCTCAGTAACTGCATAATGGCAGCGGAGTGTGCATTTGGCCACTTGAAAGGGAGATGGCTCTGTTTGTGGAACAAGCTGGAAGCTTCAAAAAAATGCTTAAGAGTGTAGCTGCATGTTGCATTTTACACAATATTTCTGAAAGGGAGAAAGTCTTAAGGAAGGGTGGGAAACTATGAGGCAGACACTTCCTCAGCGGTTTGAGCAGCCAGCAAGGCATCCAACAGAAAATAGAAACAGAAAGGTCAACACTGTCAGAGACACCCATTACTCTTATTTTGAGTCTCAGGCCTGAAAATGTGCAGCTGAACATCCAGTCATTAACCCACAGAGCAAGGTGGGATGGACTGTGAGCACTGTGGCATTGTTTATAGGTGGTGGAAGTGGAACGCTATGGCGATCCTTATTTTGCTTTGTGTCTGTGCCTAGATACTTTTGTAAAATCCTATGAATTATTTAAAATCTATGGATCCTCAGTGTAAAATGCATTGATGGCTCTTTATAAAGGAATTGTTAATGGTTTTTATTATTATACACTGTATTATATGGCAAATAGAAATAAACCTTGAATTTTTGTTTGTTTATTGTTTTAATTAAAAATCATCTAGTGCAGTGGAAGACAGAACATAACAAGAGGAGGGGGGGATTCAAGCTGAGCAGATACCTTACCCCTGCCTCTTCTTGTTCTTGGACCTTCTGGTGTTGTGCGGTGATGCTCAAAGTTATCAGGACATTAGATACCTCAAAAGAGCTGGTCTTCCAGCTGTTCTTGCGGCCCTGAGTTTGGGTTTGTGAAGGGAATGGCCTCTGGGAGCACAGCTGCGGGGGAGGAGTTGCTGGTGATTCTAGTACTGTATTCTGTATTGCCCAGGGGTTGCAGAATATGGCTGGGTCTGGTTTACTGCACTGCATTGCCTGCTGCCCTAATAGCAGCATGCACTGCAGCAGAGCATTCTTGCTCTGTCTTGCCTGCAGGAATTGCATCTCCCTCTCCTTTTCAACCATCATTTTGCCATGATAACACTGTCCTTTACCACTGTGACACTGTCTTTGGCCACTCCAACCATCTCTCTAGAGAACTCCATTTCTTCGCCCTCTCTGTCCTCAAGTACGGTCTCCACCTTTCTGCTGTTTTAGTCTTTCTTTGGAACTCTGCAATGAAGTCTGCAACATTTTAATCCTGAGTTTTCCTTGTTTTGCCGCTCAGATTAGCCACTCACTCAGTCATTGATAAAGGCCTGTCCTTGAGGTTCTGGGCACTGCAGGGAAAACACAAGTGGTCATTGTTCATATTTCAGAGCGGCTATGATAGCATTTTGATATGAATTTCTGACTTTCCCTCCCTGAGATTCTTTTCAGACTTGATAAGTGGTGTGTGCATGAGGAGGGCTGTATAGGGATTTTTGTCTGTGAAATGTATGTTGTGTGGAGGCTTTGGTGACCAGGGAAGGGGTTGGGAATTATGATCACAGTTTGGATTTACATTTGCAAAAATGGTGTTGGAGAGGTTGGCTGGGCACATCTGGGGGTGAGCTGGATAGTAATCCCCGCTACATCCCTTTAGGCTGTGTACTGACTCTCAATGATATTACACTGAGGACGGTGACTAGGAGGCAGAGAATGGGCTTATTCAAAAAGGCAAAGGGCATACCAGTGAGATATACTGTGAAGATATTCACCAAGATGCTCCCCTCTGCCCCAAAAAAAAAAATCTGCAGAAGTGGAAGTGGGAAAATGACAGGCCAGCTATCCCCCATAATGTCCAGACCAAAATCAAGCAATTTCTCAGTCTGAGATTTTATTTTATCTCCTCTGCAGACAGTGAAATTAGATAGAAGAAAAATAGAAAGTTTTCTGCAATGATTGTCTGAAGCATTTACTGTTCCCAGTCTTTCTCTGTGTAAGCCTGCAAGAAACCATTAAGAGCTTTACTTGCTCTAAGGTAAAGCTCTTTTCTTTTAAGAATGTGTGTTATAGGGCATTTATACCTCAGTGGAGAGCTGTAATCTTTGTACCTTTAGGGGCATGCAATGCCCATGTTTACCTCATGTAAACTGAGATTAGTAACCAGATTTCTCTTCCTGTAACCACTGTCTAAATAAACTGTTGAATTTTGAATGTGCCCTTCAATGACATGGACTTGAAAACAGGTGATAGTTGGGGCTTTAGCGTAACACAGAGACCGACTGCTCAGCTGGAGAAGCCACCATTTTGAAAACATGGATAGGGGCCCGAAAAGACAGAGTGGACTGAGGGGCTAGAGATTTGGAAAGCAGCCTAGCTGACATCTGCCTACTATGACTGCAGCATGGGGCACCTAGATCAGAAGCTAGCACAAGAGTATAGCACAATAATAATGATAATTAATTGTAAAGATAGATACGTGCTGAGGTTCCCTCAAGAGGATCTGCCTCCTGAGACCCAGGCTGAGTTCCTGGCTGGGAACTAGGCTCAGTTGCTGCATATCAGGGATTGGTCTTGCCTTCTATCTGGCTGGCTTCAAAGTCCTAAGTCCCAAAGAGATCTTGGCTTTTCAGGGACAGTTCTTCACTGGCCTCCTTGTGTTCATCTTCCAAAGAGTCTTGCTGGTCAACCTTCCTGGGTTTCATGATTGTATATTTGATTAACATCATGCCTGGCTCTGCAAAAAATGGACAGGTCACATTTCCACTGCTGGACCTCTTCTGGCATTTCTGGTTTGAATGTACATTCTCCTGAGCTGTTTGCTCTTTATCCTGGACTGGTTGGTGTTCTGACTGACTTCTTGCAGACTTCTGCTTAGCAATGTTCTCAAAAAGATCTTTATTCTGGTGGCTGTCCACGAAAGTATCCTGCACTAATGCTTCTCCCCAAGTGGCGAGGAGATCCAGGGTCTCAGCACAGCTCCAAATGGTTGCCCAAGGCATGTTGTAAGGTGTCTGGAGTAATATCGCAGCAATGCTGACAGACTTGAATACAGGAGAAAATGGGCAAATTCTGGCCCTGCGCAAGTTTTCAAAATGGGAGAGGGGACATCCAGTCAACTTGACACCACAGCCCTGGAGGGCACACAAGTAAATAGACAAACCAGGAATGGTTGCCCACAAAGCAGTTTGGGATAGCAGTTGCAGGACTGCCACAGCACCATTGAGTGTGCACAAACAATATGCTGAACAAACTCTATTCACATCAAACTTAGTTCACTTTGAAAGAGGATTCCAGAGCTTGTGATAAATATGGAATTAGTGCGTTAAAATTAATTGTGTGGTGTGTACACAATCATTTTCACACCTACTTAAGTCAACTTAGTCAAGTTTAACACTCCCCCTCCACTGCACTCTCTTGTGTAGACAAGTCCTTAAATTCCATCTGGGACCAGAAGAGGAAACGCCACAGTAGTACCAGAAAGGCTATTTACGAGGTATTTCTGCTCAGCTGTGAAGCCAGAAATACCAGAAATTTAACAAAGAAACCTGTTCTCCTGAGATGTCCAATTTTCTCTTGCTTTCTCATGAGGTTAGGATAGTCTAGATAAGATTCCAGACTTTAGGACACCGACACTTACCTGAAGTGATCACATTAGTCCATTGCTAACTCATCAACTGCTAATTATTTTTAGCTTTTAAATTTACCATTGGGAGGACATAAAATGGGAAAATATTAATAATAAATTTATCTTCATGAGATGGGATGGCCTGGCCTTATCACTCTCAGCTGGTACAATGAAGAGATATGCCTAGAAAAGTCAGGTAAATTAGACCCTCGATCAAGCATCTGCACAGAACACCACAAAATAAATAGCACCTGTTTCACTAAGATTAAAAGATAGAGAAATCTTTGTATACCTTATGGTTGATATCTTTATTCTGCTTCCCATGGAGGTATAACTACAACATCTTATCTGACTTAAATTCAATGGTGGCCAGGTCTGACACAGAAAAACAACTCTGCAATAAGCAACAGAGGGTCCTGTGGCACCTTTGAGACTAACAGAAGTACTGGGAGCATAAGCTTTCGTGGGTCAGAACCTCACTTCTTGCATCTGAAGAAGTGAGGTTCTGACCCACGAAAGCTTATGCTCCCAGTACTTCTGTTAGTCTCAAAGGTGCCACAGGACCCTCTGTTGCTTTTTACAGATTCAGACTAACATGGCTACCCCTCTGATACTTAACTCTGCAATGTACATTAATTGACTGATTAGGGCATATGAAAGTGTCTTTTTTCCCCCCTAAGGGGGGAAACTAAATGAGTGTTATGTAGGAGATAATAGATGTTTGAAAAAAAGATCAAACATATATATGTAGGCCCTACAAGAGATAAGATGGTCAAAGGGGGTTTTATAGAGAATAAACTTTGGGTTTATGTGTGCTAAAGGGAAAGTGTGATTGACATGACTATTAAAACCAAACTCCTATGTCTAAATGATGGGTAGACTTTTCACATCAACACAATCAAGTCAGTGAAGGAGATTTAATTTCTCATCATGCTAACTCTGCAAAATTCTAATTCTTCCTTGTACACAATATGTCAGCTTTCATCAATGTCTGATGTTACTCCCTGATTTGCACTTTCTCTCCTGTATTCTCAGGCAGAAGACTGTATTTGATGCATTAAAGAAGATAGCAAATAGTTAAGAAATCGCAATCCACACAAACATCTTTTTTCCTGAAAGTCTTAAAGAAGGAATTAATCTTTTCTGGAAAAAGATAATATGAAGGAAAGCATTAAGACTGCACTGATGTTGGGTCGTGTACTGGAGTTGAGTTGGAGGCTGCTATTCATGTACATCTTTTAATATTTGGTCCTAAATTCAGATATAAACACATTTATCCAACAATGCAATTGCGTTCATGATCCAGCTACCGACACACATACAGCCAGTCAGCCATTCCAGCCTGGCTAAAAATCTAGAGGGAGTCTTTACAAAATGAACATGACAACAGCTTCCTTCATCAATCTATTTGTTGACTGCTCAAATGGAAGTTGACTGAGACAACCAAAGGGAGACTGATTTAGGCAGCAGGCAACTTTCAGTCTGTACTCAAATTTGTTCATAGTCAAGACAAAATGCAAAGCAGTCCTGAAGTTTGTTTCCATGAATATTCCAATGGGAGAACATAATTAAAGCAATTCTCACTTGAGCCATTTACAATGCATTAAAATGAATTACTAAGAGACTTGGACCTTTTGTTTTTATTTTACAATTGCACAACACAAAACCCTATTAAAAAAAGAACAGTGCACTAACCTTTGGCTGCTAAGTTAGGGAGCCATTTGTTCTGTGTATTCACGTATTGAGCCCTAATACTGTAATCATGTAGCCAACTTTTGCTTCCGTCGAAACAATTATAGTCTCACCAATTTAACAGCATGTCTTTCATATATAAAGATGCAGCTTGCTGTTCTTCTTTTGACAAAGGGTTTTGAGTGAAGGAAAGCTATTACAAATACAGCTCCCTTCTGCAGAAAATAAAACGGAACAACCTATTAATATATAGACTCCAGTTCCCATAAGCAATTTGGTGATTTAGGATGGGTTGTCAGAGTGAAGAGTCAGAAAGGCAAGGAGGTCCTGGGGAAATAAGAAAAGACAGGATTAAAATAGTAGAGCAGTGAAAGCTTGAAAATACCCACTCTTGCAATCTACGTCTCCCCTTCTTAATAAAGTTCTTCAAACTCATTAGCTCCCCCTGCTCATCCTCTACAATAACTTTTAAATCAGCAGGTACCTCACAGATGTCTCTTAGATTGCTCAGCAAAGGCAATGACAATATATTTTCAAAGGACCTTTTCAGTACAATTTTATTTTCTCACTCTTCACACTTTCAGTCAGATTCCACTGCTGCCACATATAGACATCTTTATTTATTTTTCCTGTTTAGCTGAACCCCACATCCATGCTGTCCTCAGTTTCTCACCAACTGCTGTATTTGAGGCTCTTCTCAGGCCATGTATACACCTGGAAGCTTTTCTTTGCTTATTGATCTACCACAGAGCATCACAGTCTTATGTTTTCCCCTTTATAGTTTAATCCCTTATGAATGAAATTAACTGGTAAATGTAGGATGAGGCCTGACTATTCTCTTATTTGAAGCAGAGTCTAAGAGATGCTTTTGTGTCAGAGGTAAAGCCTCTGGTGAACAATTCATTGCAGGTTTTTAAACAAGACATTTCTTTCTCAACTGAAAATATGTGCAGTTCTGCTGAAGAGATGGAGCTGAATTCAGAAGTAATGCAGAAGGTTCTGTAAGTCTACCTTAAACTCCTTTCCACCAACTTATGCTTCCTTAGACCTATTTCCATCTGCTCTACCTGTGAGTAAGCAAATCTAAAGTAATGCTCTTACATGACAGAGAGCCAGGAGAAGGTGTAAATTAAAGCACTACTTTTACACCTTCTTCCAGTTCCTTGGCATAGAAGTTACACTAATTTACATTGTGAGAAGTGGTATAAGCAGGTTTTAGGTAGTTCAAGTGAATGCAATAGGTTTTATTTTACAGACCCTTATATATCACTTCTGAAATTGGCCTGCAGATCTTAGTAAACCAGAAGAGAGCCCAGAATGTCCCCAGTAGCCAGTAAACGAAACCAAAGTATAACATCAGGGGAAAATATTAAGGTGAACAGTGATGTTATGATGTGAATTATCAGGATAGAAACTTGATGGGAAAGATAATACTGTAATAACCTCAGACTCAAGTGAGACAGCAACTCTGTAAAGATGACATGAAGCTGAGGTCAGCCTTTAATCCTGGACCTTAGGGGCAAGAGCATATTAAATCACTATGAGAAGTGTCTAGTTTGGGGAAATTGTATTTACAGAACTCAGTTTAACTCAGCTCTGGTTGCCCAAACCTGAAGTGCAGTGAGGTGTTGTTGGCCGGCTTCTCCAAAGCTGGCTGACACTCTGAGGTGTCAGACCTCCCTACCGTGCCAAGCCCAAAGTGCAGTAACAGTATACTGTCCAAGTTTGCATGCAGGTTGGCTTCAAAGGGGAAACACTAATTGCAACTTGGATTGCTTTAGAGCGAATTGGTTTGCATAGCTGCTTGGTACTCTCTAAAAGAAACCCATTGAGTAGTCAGAGTTACCAATTTGCATTCGCAAGAGCATGTACTCACAGTGACCAGTTTGAGCATGTGTGCACATATTATGTGGGGATATCTACACTGAAAAATTTGCCCCTATTTTTGAATCACATTAGAGAAACTTGGATATCACAGTAATGGGTGTTTACCTAGATAAACAGTTAAAGCTGTAAGACAGTTTCTCTTATAAACCCTATTTTACTGAAAGCAACTCCATTCTAGATGACATTTCTCATGCAAAGTTTCTGCCTAGAAAGATATTTTCAAAATAAATATTCTGAGATTAATTGGATAATCTGCTTTTGAGTTATGAGACTGACATTCTAGTTTCTAAAAATTCTCTTTTTGTTCAACTGAAAATTAAAAAGGGACGATGTAAACATTGCAAATGTTGTTTGTATGCCCTAATCCTCAATAAGAATTAAAACACCAGACTACTATTACCATGTCAAAGTGGTGAAATTCTATTTATTAGAGATGATTTCCATAAAACTTCCATGAGCGACATGATAAACTGTGCAAGTGCCACTTCTCCTATTTCACTGTAAGTTTCTTTATTTTAAAAAGGTTAATAGACCTTTTTCTCAAGAAGTGAGCGTTCCAGAATAGAAACAAATCTCTTCATTTGTGAGGTTTGCACTAGATTTGGGTGAGTTCTGCCAAAAAGTGTTGGCTAAAATTGTTGTAAGTAAAACCTACTGATTGTCTTAATTGATATGCACAGCCCCTTTTATCTGCCTGTTCATCAGTAAGCCTCTTCTTTCTCCCAGAAGCAGATATGTTTGGACAGGATCCTGTGAGAGGCAGCAGGGAATAGCTGCTACTGTGCTTCCATCTCCTTCATTCCGCTACGCGAAGGAAACAAGTGACTGTGCACTTAAGGGTTGTATATACACAAAGAATATTTACATGTATGCAAAATTATGTTATCTTGAAATTATTATAGTACATATACATTTGCTTATTAACATTAACATTTTGAATGTATGCATATTTTTTTATTCTTCAAAGAATATGAGCCAGTGTGCTGACTGCCTCAGCAGTCCTTTAGGCTTTAGAATCCTAAAAGGCAGATTGTATATATGCCAACACTGGAGCTACAATGGAGAAGGAGAATGTAAGAAGCAATGCTCCTTCACAGCCTCCATCATAAAGGCCAGCCAAAATTGCGGTCCTTTCACTCACCTATGCACCAGAATTACATGGGTCTAGTAAAACTTTCAGAACTCTTGCCAATTAGATAGTATTAGTGGTATTTAGCATATTTTCTGTGCTATCAAGGAAGAAGAATGTTCTCATGGATAAAGTTAGGACTGGGACTCGGGAGTTATGGGTTTAATTTCCTGCTCTTCCACAGACACCCTGTGTGACCTTGGGAAAGTTAATCTCTTTGTCCCTCAGTTCCCCATTTGAATAACGGAGAAAATATTTTCTTCCTCCCAACCCTTTGTCTAGTCTATTTTGGAGTGAACCAGAGCCAATGGGAGTCTGTGTACTTACATTTTAGACAATTTGAGGTAGGGACTGTCTCTTATTATGTGCTTATACATCACCTAGCACGATATGGCCCCAATTGTGGCAGGAGTCTCTAGATACCGCTGTAATACAAATAATGAAATAATAATAATAATAAAGGTATTGTTATGTGGTTGCCATAGTTTCACTGAAGCAGGTTTTCTGGAAATAAGCATTCAGATAAATTGTGTTTGCACATTTGCTAATTTATATTCACAAAAGGAGCCACAATTGAACACACCAGTATGTCCATCCAGAGCTGAACAGACATTTCAGTAAGTGCGAACACAAGCCTTGCTGGCTGATAATTTTTGAAATGCACTCTGCACCGTCTAAAATCAAATAAAATAACATTATTCTGGAATTGTTTTTTAAACCCACAGTGTCAAATTTAAATGTTAAGGCATAATGTGAATTGCCAGGAAATTTAATAAATATAGAACAAATATTCATTCTACAGTATACGGTACTGTGCTCTACTTTTAACTGAGCCAAGGTTTCATTTCAAACAAACTGTCATGAGATATGCCATTTGATACTTGTTGCTTAAGTTTATGGAGCTAATGAATACTAAGGGAATCTGCCCAATAAAGTAATACACGTCTCTGCCCAAATCCGCTTCCAAGCTATTGGCAGTGTATGTAGCTTTAACAAACTAGGGTGACTTTATCTGGTTACTGAACCTCTAAAATCTGTACCACTAGGGCCAGCTAAATTGTCAGTTGCAGATGAAACAGAGACTGAGCCTAGGTAAGGATGGGATGGCAGCTTGTAAGAAGTCTCTTATTTGATCCATTTTGTTTTATTTGTATTTTTATTGTTTATTTAATCCATCTAGTTACAGTCATTTTAGTTTATCTGAAGACATGATTGGTTCATGGATTACATGAGACATAACATTGTCCCTGGAATGTTCATCATAAAGGTTTTCTGATGTATTATATGTAGAGAATTTTTTTCCTCTTTATAGCAACTCCCACTTATATCATGGTAGTGTGTCATGTACTGTTCCCTTTTCACCTATGGAACTCCCCACATACCTGCTGTGGTGAAAAATTTAATACTTGTGTCTGTAGTGTTCCTTCTGGTTATGCCTGAAGTATCAGCTCTGAATGACAGTGTTGTATTAATTTGAGTAGAATATATACACCAAAAAAAGAGTCAAAGGTGTTAATATGACCCCACCACTCTCTAGCAGTTTGGTACGCAGAGGCCTCAGCCTGCATAGAATCATGGCAAACACATTATTGAAAATCTCTTAAACGTTTCATTAAAGTTGTAGAAAAGGAAAATAGTTAAAGCATTTGAAACGTTAAGTTTTAAGTAAGGCTTTCACTGTAGAGAGTTTTTATAAGGAAACCCATTGTTTGACAGTCTTTTAGATGATAGTAAAGATGATGATAACTGACCTTTTGGAAAAAAGAGAAGTTGATTGAGATGGGCTCCAGCTGTTGTCATTGCTGTTGTTAAAGTCCAGTCCTGTATTCTAGAGCACAAAACAAGCAAACACACACAAAAGGGGAAAGAAAAGAAGAGCAAAGATGGAAAATTCAGCTTCTCTCTCTGGTGCTGACTCTCACTTGCAACCTCGCTGCTGACAAAAACACAGGAGAATTGTATGGTCTTATCAGCCACAGGGGCATGCATAACAGGAGGAGGGGGGGAAAGCAAAGGCACTCTCCCCCCATCCAGTAATCATCAGGGGCACAGAACTCCTCCAGCCCTGGAGCTGCAGTGCAGGGAGAGCGAGCTCCTCCTGGCCATGGGGCTGTGGGAGGAGAGTGAGCTCCTGCTGGAGCCGAGACAGAGAGAGGGAGGGAGGGAGGGAGGGAAGAGAGAGCTCCTGCCAGAGCAGGGGGCAGGGCACAGAATGTGCCCCCCTAAAAAAGGGGTCAAAGTAAAATTTCTGCTCACGCCCCTACACAACTTTGAGGCCTGGCAATCTTGTACCAGCTTTGGGATATTTATGGCATTGCATTTAGCTGCCTTTCTGGTCACAGAGCTTACAGCAATGTTGCAAAATATACAGTCTTGGCTGGGTAAGCCAGACTATTATTAGAAAGAAGGAAAAAAAGAAAGAGAAGAAATAATGTAGGGAAGGAAAAGGACATATTTTAAGGGTGGAGACAAAATTTCACATTCCAAGTGGTGGTCAGGATTTTAATGGAGCTAGTGGAGGTAACAGAGTCACCTGGGTCCCTCTCTCTGTTCCAAGCTGGTCAGTGCATCTCTCAGGATTAGGATGAAGAAGGCCCAGGATCCTAGAAGACAGTGGGGCTAGCAGTCATGATGGCGAAGCTTGATCCTTCCACTTCTTTTGTCTTTCAATCAACCAGAATTTGCATCCCCTCATTTCAGTCAGCCACTGTTATGGTAGCCAGCTTTTCCCCCAAAAGTCTCATTTTAAGGACCCCAAAAGGAAGTGATGGGCAGAATAGCCCATTCCCTCATTATTTTATCTACCAATAAGCCTAATTTCTGACACACTAATTTTGGTTCACTGATTTCTGGTCCCACACTTGTCTTGTTTAGCGGGCATGATCTTAACTCAGTCCTTGAGTTATATCAGCTGCCTTTTGTTTTGACTAATTTAGGCTGTTTTATCTCCTTTTGCATCTGTTTCCATCAACGTTTGTTGTTTATAGGTTATTGTGACATTTAATGAAATTGTACTCACTTTTTAAAGTTGAGATTGCAATTAAGGTAAATTTGTAGACCCAATTATTACAACAGAAGCACTTTTAAAAATGACATCAGAGTATCTGCCAGTCAATGGACTGATTAAGGTGCAGAACACCCTTAATTGACAGTGAATTCAGTGGAAATGGAGGATGCTTAGTACCCATCAGGACAAACATATTTAGATATATGTTATTATTCCTTGTCCTTTTTCTTCTTGGGGGAGGGATAGCTCAGTGGTTTGAGCATTGGCCTGCTAAACCCAGGGTTGTGAGTTCAATCCTTGAGGGGGCCACTTGGGGATCTGGGGCAAAATCAGTACTTGGGCCTGCTAGTGAAGACAGGGGGCTGGACTCAATGACCTTTCAAGGTCCCTTCCAGTTCTAGGAGATGGGATATCTCCACTAATTATTAAAAAAAAAATTATTAATTATTATTAAAAGTCATATGGGAAAATGTGCCCAGATAGGTACCACTATCTTTACACAAGCTCCTTATAGTCCTGATTGTGAGTTTCTTTCTTTCGTAATGGCTCACAAGTCCAACACTTTTCCTAAAACAACCCGGCAATGTTTATTAGAAAACAGAGAGAACACTTAAGGAAACTAAAAGTTAGATCAAATACATTTGGGTGAGTTTGGTAGCTATGCATAGTCTAGCACTTCAGCTTAAAATTTTAACATTCCAAATACTTAATTGTACCTCCAGCTAATGTTGATCAGAACACAGGGAAGCCCCCTGGAATCTTTGGATAATTTGGCTGCCAAACTCGAACAAGTCTACTGAGTATATGCATAGATAGTACGCTTATTAAGTTTGCAGATGATACCAAACTGGGAGGGATTGCAACTGCTTTGGAGGGTCATAATTCAAAATGATCTGGACAAATTGGAGAAATGGTCTGAGGTAAACAGGATGAAGTTTAACAAAGACAAATGCAAAGTGCTCCACTTAGGAAGGAAAAATCAGTTTCACACATACAGAATGGGAAGAAACTGTCTAGGAAGGAGTACAGCAGAAAGGGATCTAGGGGTTATAGTGGCCACAAGCTAAATATGAGTCAACAGTGTGATGCTGTTGCAAAAAAAGCAAACATGATTCTGGGATGTATTAACAGGTGTGTTGTGAGCAAGACATGAGAAGTCATTCTTCCGCTCTACTCTGCACTGGTTAGGCCTCAACTGGAGTATTGTGTCCAGTTCTGGGCACCACATTTCAAGAAAGATGTGGAGAAATTGGAGACGGTCCAGAGAAGAGCAACAAGAATGATTAAAGGTCTTGAGAATATGACCTATGAAGGAAGGCTGAAAGAATTGGGTTTGTTTAGTTTGGAAAAGCGAAGACTGAGAGGGGACGTGATAGCAGTTTTCAGGTATCTAAAAGGGTGTCATAAGGAGGAGGGAGAAAACTTGTTCACCTTAGCCTCTAAGGATAGAACAAGAAGCAATGGGCTTAAACTGCAGCAAGGGAGGTTTAGGTTGGACATTAGGAAAAAGTTCCTAACTGTCAGGGTGGTTAAACACTGGAATAAATTGCCTAGGGAGGTTGTGGAATCTCCATCTCTGGAGATATTTAAGAGTAGGTTAGATAAATGTCTATCCAGGATGGTCTAGACAGTATTTGGTCCTGCCATGAGGGCAGGGGACTGGACTCGATGACCTCTCAAGGTCCCTTCCAGTCCTAGAATCCTTGAAAAAAACTGAGATTTTTGAGAGTTTTTTTAACTTGGCTAAATTAGGGCAGATTTTCACAGGAATGAAATGGTGCATCCCTGACATCAAGGACCAAATTGCCCCTTTGCCAAATTTCAAGTCCATGCTCCAATGCATGGAAGTGCTACAGCATCTAAAAAAAACAAGTGAGAAATCATTTTTTAAATCATGGGCAAAGCAATATATTTCCCCCTAATCTTCTTCTAAGAAATAACTCAACTATTTTAGCAAGAACTTTCCAATAAATAAATAATTACATGAAGACATAAAGAAATTCAGCCCTGAGGCAGACAGCCAATATGGAAAATTTGGGCCCAAATGGTTAAAGTTAGGGTAAGTTATAAACAAGAAGTGAAAACAAGATTTCATACAGTGATGTGTTGGCTGCCTCTATCTATAGGCGTCATTACCGATGTTGCCTATATTAAATCATACAAATACCTTACATATCTGTAGTGCCTTCTCCTTGAGAACCTCAAATGTTTTATAAGCAATAGTTAATTAATCTTTTCCACAAATTAATAAATAATAGCTGCTGAAAGTTGTTACTGTATTCTGATAGATATTTAGCTGGGTTATATCATTATCTCAGTCTGAATCCTAGTAGCAGATAGTAAAAATAACAGAATTGGAACTAAATGAAAACCTCATTGGCGCTCCCAAAAGAGTAGCTAAGTAGCCAAATGGGAATGAGGATTGAACTATCCATTCATTCCTAAAGATGATTGCGACATAGCAGAGTACAATCCAGACTAATGAGAAACTGTGTTATCCCTGCCTTGTAACCCTGGGAGCTTTACAATGCCTCACTGAAACTGCCCCCACCTGGGCCACTCACAAATAGCCTTCTAGCATGGAATCCACTCCTTTAATGTCTGTGTGTAACTGCAGCCTGACAGCCACATTGGGTTACATTCTGGGTCTCACTGGTGTTGGTCACACTGCGGGGTGACCCCAACACAATACCAGTCTTAGATTTCCTTCCAGAACAGTCCCAGCCCTCTGTGGAACAATACAAGTCATATTAAGTCTGTTATATTTTAAAGAAAATAGTATGCACACAACTTGTTATCCCAAATGGATTTTCCCAGACACTTCAATTTAAACACACTGGATTAGATAAAACAAGAGTATTAACTGTAAAGAGACAGATTTTAAGTGAGTACAAGTAATGAGGCATAAGGTCAGAAATGGTTACAAGAAAAATAAAGTTAAGACATTTACTAATACCTAACAACAAACTATAGCAGATTCAAGCAAAGTTTCTCACCATATGCTTTCAGCAGGTCTACTGATCAAACCTTGTAGGTCAGGACCCCTTCTCCCAGAGTCCAATGAAGGCTTTCTTTGTTGCTTCAGGTGTAGTGAATGAGACTGGCAGGGAGAGAGAAATGGGGTATCTTGGGGAGTTTGTTCGTCCTTTTTATAGTTTAAATCCTCCTCTTGAAAAACATTTTCAGCTGCGCACTGGGAGACAAAAAGTCTTTGTGGAGGGATGCTCCCTACTGCTTTTTTCTCACCTGTTTGATCTGCCTTTGTTTTCCTTCCTCCTTGATGAACCCTTAGTGCTTAAAAGCAAACTAAGCAGAGCACACATTCCTTTGTTTAGGACAGAGTTGTTTGCCAACTTCTGTTTGGACAGAGTTGTGGGGTTTAGAACATGTGATAATAACAGCATAGAGTGGAATCTTATAACTTCACATACAATGTTGCCACACATATTTTACCAGGTCAATACTAAGCAGCATATTGTGAGTTTTCAAATGATACTTAGCAAGGCATACTTTGTTCAAAGATTATTACAATAATGTGTAGAGTGTGAATACAGAGCTATATTCTATCACAGTGGTCTGATCAGTTCATGATTAAGTTACATCGGTAGGGCAGTGAGGGAGCAGTTTGCAATGCTGCTGCCCAGAGGATACTTGTTCTGAACTAAATACTTATTTCATCCTCATGTGATCAGTCCCATTGCCATCAGTGAGTCATCTCTGGTAGCAGAATATGGCCCTCTGTAGATAAAGAGAAGATATGCAATTCCAGAGCTGTCATGCTGACTCCCTTGACGAGTAATAGTGTTCATCTGGGGCATAAAGTGAGGCATTCTGATTTTCAGAGGACTAAAAGTAAGGATTGCCAAATGAACAAAGGATGAGGGGTAGGAGTGAGCATTGCTGAATTACACTTATAAGTGCATTTTAAATTGGACATCAAAGTACTATTTAATTTGTAAAGTAGAAGAATAAGAGCATAAATAATAAAGGGCAGTGATTTGTTTGGAGGTTAGAAACCCAGAAAATTGTTGCCTCACTCAGTAAACAAACAAATCTGTTCACTGGCTCAGGGCATTCACTAACAGCATGCCTCCTTGCTATGTTCATCTGTGGCTTGCATTATTATTTGACAAATATATTGGGTGAGATTTTCAAAAATGCTCAACATTGGCTGAACTGCTCCCACTGGAATTAATTGTAAAACTCTCATTCAAGAGTGCTATTAGGCCAACACTGAACACTTTCTAAAATTCCACCCATTATGTGTTTGTATTTTAACTTGGTTCTCAGATTCAAACACATTGGGTAGGATTTTCCCCTCCTTAGGAGTTTCATAAATAAATCACTGCAGAGAGGAATATTAGATAATGAGGAGTGGTATAAAAAGGTGAACTGATTGTTCCTGTTCACCTTTGCCAGCAATATAAGAATAAAATAGCATTCAGCATTAAAACAAAATTAATTTTAAAATGGAAAATGTTTACATATATATATATATATATATATATAATCCTTGGAACTCATTGACCCAAGATATTAGTGAGTCAAACAGCTTAGTGAATTTCAAAAGAGGATCGGATCATTATATCAATGAGAAAAATGTCTTTGCTAACACTTGCTAGGGCAACATTACAAGGGCTATTCATGTTTCAGAAGGTAGGTTGGTCACTAGTTGGAGTCAGGAAGAAATGTTTCCTATGGTTCGGATGGGCCAATAATAAATGATTCAAAAGAAATTTCAGAACCCCATAGAACTATTGGCTTGTATTGACATGGCAAGTTTTGTGTACTTCTTTTGCTTTGTTAAAACGTGGAAAGGGTGAAAGATGGATGGGGTGTTGTGCTGTTGAAAGAAATGAAAAAAAAACCCCACACAATGATTTGGAATCTGCAAGTGAAAATATGCTTAGATTTATTTTATCTAGGACAGTGGCGGGCAAGCTGCGGCTGGTGGGCCGCATGCAGCCCTTCAGGGTAATCTGCTGGCAGACCATCAGACAGTTTGTTTACATTTGCATGGCCGCCTGCAGCTCCCAGTGGCCACTGTTCACCCTTCCCAGCCAATGGGAGCTGCGGGAAGCGGCGACCAGCATGTCCCTGTGGCCTGCGCTTCTTCCCGCAGCTCCCATTGGCCGGGAACAGCAAACTGTGACCACTGGGAGCTGCGGGCGGCTGTGCAAATGTAAACATGTCTTGCAGCCCGCCATCAGATTACCCTGACAGGCCGTGTGTGGCCCGCAGGCCACAGGTTGCCCACCTCTGATCTAGGAGCTTATTTTTGTCCTTTGACCATTACATATTGATTCAGTGTACATCATGTCCAAACATGTGAGGCAAAGCCTTGGCATACTAACTCTGTTTGAATTTGAGGATATTTGCTACAGTGTGAATTTGTTTTGAGCAATTCTTTGCAGCTGAGAAGACACCCTACTGAATATAGTACATTTGGTAATATTCCATAAATCTGTAAAATCAACTTCCCAGGCTGTCTGCCTCATCTTGCCCTGAGGTCAGGATAGCTGTCATATTTCATTTGTTGTTTTCTATTATGTGTGCTCACTTCTTTTATTACCCTTTTTGAAGTGATTCATGTCTATCTTTCATATAAAGATTCCTGTCCATATTCTTCATTCTTTTAAGGACTTATTCTAATTCACAACCTCCTGCCATTATCTCTTTTGTGTTATGTCTATTACTTCCAATTCATTCTTGGTTTCAAGGAGTGCAGCAATTAATTGATCTTCCTTTGTTTGTCCAGCAGTGAATGACAGTTTTCTGAATATTTCTTCTCCAAGAAGAAATGTAGCATTTCAACACCTTGTAATTCTTACCAAAATATTTGTTTTTTCCCAGCATCTCCAAACAGCTTTAACTGTTCTGTTCTTTCCCTCGTAAGCACTTGGCATTGCCACTGTTGGAAGACAGGATCCTGGGATAGATCGACTTTTGGTCTCACCCAATATGGCTGTTCTTATGTTGGTTTGTTTGTTTGTATGCTCTTTTTATTTATTTATTTATTTATTAACCTGTAATGACCTTCTAGTCTCAGTTTCTGGGACACATTTTTCATTTTACATTATTTAGGTAAAGTCTTCCAAGGATACATGAGGTGACAGCTAGGCCTATCATTACTTTTCTAGTATAGTTTTTTCTTTGTTTCTTAATCACTTGTTCAAGATGAGATTACCTTAATAATTTTCTTCTGAAGAGTGAGGATATTAAAGGTGGTAGAATTTAATACTTCATTGTCTTTAATGAAAATAGCTTCATGGTAATGAGCAGAATGAATGAAAAGGTCATTTCAAAGGGACATGAGTATTTTAAAAAGACAGTATATTGATGTCACTATTCTGTATGTACGTTGTTCTATTAATTTGATTTGATATAATATATGTTCTTTTCGCGGAGGTAGTCTGCATGTGAGACATTCTCTGCTACATACTGACTCTGAGAGCCATTTCACACATAATGACTGCACAGTGACATTCTTGCTTCACACACAAATACTATTTGGCCCTTTTATTGTCCTGTATATATATATATATATATATATAATTTACCTCTAACTGGGAAGTTGGTACCACCCTGCTACTCATAGAGACCTGATGACTGTATTCCTGTATGATGGCTCTTTAAACAAAAGCTCACTGTTATAATGATTATGGTTTTGTTTCAGATATATACCTGGCAAGGATTTGTAAACTTGTTAATATTTCCTAAATAAATAAATAAATAGTTTTTAAAACTGGGAGATGTACTAAATTAAGCACAGAAAGGGTCAGATATACACAATTTCAATATGGGGTTAATTTCTGATTATCACTGCTCTTATTTGCATTTTTTTTGGCATTATTTGCATTTTGAAAGTTTTGGACTTCTACTTAAAGATTCAAAGTCCTTTCGTTTGGTTTTTCTTCTAATCTTCACATAACCTCTATATTTTCTTCTAGTTATAATGTATGTCTGTAACAAAAACAAAGCTTGAATCTGCCAAGTTAACATTAGTTTTTCTCCTTATTGCTACTTTGAAAGAAAAAGTAATCAGCTTTTGAAAAGACATCGCAAGGGCTTCAGTTTTAGGATGTCACATGACAACCCTGGATGAATTAAATCACATCTGTTTAAAGATGTTTCATGGCATCTGAGGCTACCCTCATCACTGAGACTTGGTGTAAGACTTCACCTAACAGGAAGTTTTTATTCCATTGATAAGGTGCAACTGGTTCATTAACAGAAAACTAGACTCTCTAGTCTGCCGGAAGCTAGAACTTGAAGTTGGTGGGATGTTCAGAATGATGTATTCAAGACTTATTCAAGCAAAAAACACAAGAGTTTTTGTTTGGGTAGGTTGCAAATGGCAGGACATAATTATGATAATGGAGGTATTCAAAGAAAACCTGAAGAATGCATTTGATTGTTTTGACTGTAAACTTCAGCTTAATATCACAGTCAACTTTTTAAGTGTTTTGGACAACCCAGATGAGATCTGTTTTTACAAACTACATTTATTTGTGAATGCCTTGTATGTTGTCACATATTTGTCTGCAGCCACTTAGAAACCAATTTGAGATTCATTTTGTTTATGTCAATAATTCTGGCAGATCCTTATGTGCTGTGAATTTTGCCATTTTTTAAAAAAAGGATCTTGCATTACAAAACTCCTGGTATTATTTTGATTTGCAGATTGTTGCTCCCTTCAGAAACATATGGTCAGTGCATAATCAATAGGTAGCTATATATCTGAGGGTAAATGTAGCCATTTTTTGTTAATGCAGTTGACTTTGTCACCACTCTGTCAAAGAACAGGAGATGTCAGGGCTTCCCCGATTGGAGGAGAAATTAGTGACATGGAGTCTGGGTATCATTTTAGTGTAACTTGTTTTAATTACACATATGCACCAGCCCCAGTTTCAAAAGAGATGTAGGACCAGATTTTTAAAGTATTTAGATGCCTAAAGATACTCATAGGCTAATGGCAGGATTTTCAAAAGAGCATGAGCAGGTTCAGTGCCTAATTCCCAGTGATTTCAAGGGGAGTTAGGCTCCAAATCTCTTTAAGTGTGTGTGTAAATGCCAGTAGGCACCTGTCTGCATTTTTAGGTGCCTAATTCTCTTTCAGAATCTGGCCCTAAGTTATTAATGTGATTTTGAAAATGTTACCTTATTTTACTGACTTGATTAAATCATGCATGCCCCTTTTTGATATCTTGCTACATGGAATCACAGCAGCAGAGCTGAATTTGGTGGAAACTGCTCTGAGGCCTTTAAAAGAATAAACAACACCACATTACTAAAGGAGCCGAATAATGGAGATCTAGGCTCAGGCAATCAAAAGAAAACACAGTTCTACTCTGGGAAGTGTCTAAAAGTGGCACCTGCTTACCCAAATACATCTGCTCTTCTCAAATAATAAGAGTCACATCTTCTGAGTTTAGTGGCAAAAAATAGCTTTTTACTATTTTTCCTCATGTTAATCTGCACCCTAAGGTACTAAGAGTGAGGAAGCTGGATTCAATCCTTATTGAGCACCAGCTAGAAAGATATTAACTAAGTTCCAATTACAGAGCTAAGTAATTACATCTGTGTAAAATCTCTGGTGGCACTACAATGGCACAGGTGTCAATGAAAGCATAATCTGAAGACTATGAGGTGACACAACTGTAAATGAGGTGTAATTTGGCCTGGAGAACCTTTGTTACTGTATAAAACAAAACGATGCAGCTGGGCTCTGAGGCTGAGTTTCCAGGGTTGGCAGTTAAAAATGTCTTTCAACTCGTTAGCTAAGCACTTTTGATATGGAATCATTGAGGCACAGTAAATGTAGAATCTATGACACCTTTTTCACATAGCCACTTGCAAACTAGAATAACATTTTAAATAATGTTTTGGTTGAAACCTGCCCACTGAATGATGAGAATTGTGGTCAATTTCATCCTAGGAAGACAAAGACTGAAGAACACAACATCTTCCCAGGCCCACTAGAGAGGAGGGTATTCAGTTCCTACAGAATCTGGAATCACTGGGGGACGGGGGTGTCACAAGGTGTGCCTGCCCCATAGAGTCCCCTCATGACCTAGTGTGGTGCTGCAGGCACCCCCTGACTCAGTTTCCCTTCTCTCAGGACCCTTTAAAATCTCTATACTGTCCAAAAGAGAGTGAGACAAAATCCCTTTGCTGGGCTTAAGAGTTGTACAACCCTCCTCCTTGGGCCCCTGTATTTCTCTGGGAGTGCCTTTATCTATGAGCAACTGAGCCCTCATGCCCTTTTATCAGACCCAGGTGCTCATTATTCAATTAACTGACCAGGTAGGCTTGTTCCCTTTAAATTAGCTCATTAGGGGTAGTCTGGGCCTGGACTCTCTTGAAAGAGCCCAGTAATCCTGTGAGACTGTGATTAATGCAAAATCCCAAGGTCAGTTATGCAGAGACCAAGTCTGATCTCCTGGGGAATAGGGGGAGAGACTGGTTTATTTGCTTTCAGGAAGCTGGGAGACAGATTTTTTGCTACAAAAGGCAAACAGACTTGGGGCCTTCCATCTGATTCAGCAAGTAGACGGCCCCCTTAGTCCATGTCCCCAACCCTTGCAGACGGTTGGAAGGGCTTTGGCCTACCAGAGTCCACTGGCCTGATGGGTGATTTCTGGTATATTTAATAAGTAAGTAGGACCTTTTATTGCTTTTTAAATACATTTTTCTGAAATGCTTTTGCCCTATAAATAAATGTACTCTGCTGAGAAAGGGCTGTGTGGTAACTTGTAACTGCTGGGACCTGCTCTTTGTCCTCAGAGAGGAAACAAAGAACAGGAGCTGGCTGCTAGGCAGACTGGCTTGTTGGGGATATCACAGTGTAAGGCAGCGAGCAGCCTTAAAACACTGGTAGTGGAACATGAGTCCCTGCCCAGAGACACAGGAAGGCTGGAGGCCTGAGGCCTGTATCCTCCTGAAGTGGACCACAGGTGCTGTCATCCTGAAACTGCCACAAGATGTCACATGCAAATGTTAAAGAATCACAAATAGATTTGCTTTCTCCTAATACTGAGCAAGGAACTTTATTAGAAAAAGGAAAATAGTACTATCACTAAAGCTACTTTGTGTCTCTATGCTTCATTGTGCAGCTTTCTTTTAGCACATTCCCCAGCACCCCTCCTAGGCTTCCTGCTATGGGAAATTCAGGGTGAGCTTTCAGATGTGGGTAGGACCCAGGGTATACTAGGCTTCTTGTGGAGGTTTATCTTTACATTTTATTGGGGGAGCCTGCACTGTGAATTAAGAATATATAGGGTTACCATATTTCAGCGAGCAAAAAAGAGGACGGGAGGAGCCCCGCCCTAGCCCCGCCCCTGCCCCTCCCACTTCCCGCCCCCCCCTGCCCCTCCCAACCCTCCCCCCGTTCCTTGTCCCCTGACTACCCCCTCCTGGGACCCCTGCCCCTAACTGCCCCCCAGGACTATCTAAGCCTCCCTGCCTCTTGTCCCCTGACTGCCCCAACCTTTATCCACACCCCCACCCCCAGACAGACCCCTGGGACTCCCACGCCCCATCCAACCACTCCCCACCCACTGACAGCCCCCCCCCAGAACTCCCAACCCATCTAAACCCCTCTGCTCCCTGTCCCCTGACTGCTCCGATCCCTCTCTCCACTCCTGCCCCCTGACAGCTCCCCCCCAGAACTCCCAGCCCCCTACCCCCCCCGCTCCTTGTCCCCTAACTGCCCCCTCCTAAGACCCCCCCCAACTGCCCCCCAGGACCCTACCCCCTACCTGTACCCTGACTGCCCAAAACTTTCTCCACTGCCCCCAAAAAGCCCCCCCTGTTTCTTGACCTCCACCTCCAGAACCTTCCTGCCCCCTGACCTCCTTACCCTGCTGCTCAGAATAGAGTGTTGGGCTCTGTGCAGCCGAGCCGGACACGTGGCTGAGCTCCCGAGCACAACAAAACCCGGTCTGGCCCTGCACAACAAAACCCGGTCTGGCCCTGCACAGTGTTGCCGGACTGGGCTGCAAGGCAGCTGCTGGCTCAGAATGCAGGGCGGATCCGGCTCCTCTACAGCTGCTCCCGAGTCCAGCCCGGGACTTCCCTGCAGCCCTCCCAGCCACTCTCTGCTAATCCCGGACATTGTGAGAGCTTTGCAAATTCCCCCCGGACGCTATTTTTAGCACACAAAAGGAGGACATGTCCGGGGAAATCCGGACGTATGGTAACCCTAGAATATAGGACTTGCCAAACTGGACCCAGGGTCCAGTTAGTCAAGTCTCCTGTTTCTAACAGGGGCCAACATTCATAGGCAGGTGCAAGAATCCCACAGGTGGCATCTCTGGTGTAGTCTGTCCCCTGTGAAAGACTCATCCTAATTCCTAAAAATTAGAGATTGGTTTATATCCTAAAGCATGAGATTTTAATCCCTTCCAAAACTCCTCCTTTGCATTAACTATTATAACTGAATGCTCTGTTTAGCATTGGCTCATGAGTGTCAACAGCTATATTTGGATTTAAAATGGTATCCTGAAATCCAAATTGAATGTAGGTCTTAGTCTCTAGGCATGATACTATCCAATATATCTGTCAATTCAGGTGATACAACCCCATATATAGTGCATTTTTAAAAAAAGAATCTATCTGCATATGTATGTCAGCAATGAAAGTCAACAAACTGATTTGGTTTGCTGAACCAAAAGTTTGCTATAACAATTCTTCCATAACAACAGTTCATTCACTCAACCCTACAGCTACAGTTAAAATTATAGCTTACATTCTTGTAGTAATAGCTATTCACTACACACATTATTACCTGAACTGAATGCCTTTTCTTCCTGCATGTGACATAAAGACCCCAGTTTACAAAGGCTGAATGCCAGGTTATTACTGGCTACAACGGAATTTATTCTTGAAATACCACACCTTGACAGTTAACACCAGAAAGGGCAACATTGAATCAGACCACATGAGTTGTTTCTCGTGTACCATACCGTAATGCTGGGTTACACTGTTCCTGAAATTGTGTAGCCCTCTCTTAATGTTGTGATGAATGCAGTTGTCTATGGCTGGTATTCTACTAGAAATATGTAATAGAAAGGCAAGCTCTTGTTTGCTTTTCTTAATACATTGCATTTCGAACACTTTAGGATTATTATTTCAGAATATCAGACATTGCTCCCCTTTGACATGATTTAAGGGATGAGCTCCCTTTCCTTTCAAAATTGAGAGACTGCATATAATACAGGTCCGGGACAGGGCCTTTTTTTTTGCTCTGTGTTTGTACAGTACCTAGTACAGTGGGGCCCTGGTATAGTACAGGGGCTCCTAGGCTACTACCAGAGTATAATTAAACAATGTTTAAACCAGCAAGTGTAGGGTCCTGACCCATGTGCAGTGGAGAGTTCACCCTTGTGAGGTCTGCATGAGTCGCAGAAACAAGTGCAGTGTCTGCACTTGGGAGAGCACAGATTGCTCCCATTGTGCACAGCCCCCAAACCAGGTGGGTGGGGGGCAGGGAAGACATATGGCCCTTCTATACTGGGGACAGTAGGCTGACAAACAGTGTAGCCTGCAAAGCAGGGAGCCTGGAACGGGATTATAGCTCAGGGAGGTTCCCCTTGGGCAGGGGAGCTAGGAACATAGGCGCTGACTCCGTGGGTGCTCCGGGGATGGAGCACCCATGGGGAAAAATTGGTGGGTGCTTTCCACCCACCAGCAGCCAAACTCTCCTCCCCGCTCTGCCCCCCACCCCACCTCACCTCTGCCTCCACCTTCTCCCCTGAGCACGCCGCATCCCCGCTTCTCCTCCCAGCGCTTGCTACCGCAAAACAGCTGTTTGCACACTCCAGGGGTGGGGGGGGGAAGGAGCAGGAACGCCGCATACTCAGGGGAGGAGGCAGGGAAGAGGCGGGGCCGGGGCGGGGATTTGGGGAAGGGGTTGAAATGGGGACTTGGCGGGGTGGAGTCAGGGCAGGGCCGGGGGCAGAGGGGAGTCGAGCACCCACCAGCGCCAGCAGAAGTCGGCGCCTATAGCTAGGAATCCCACCCAATGCATTAGCAATTGTGGTAGCAATCATTTTCCTTGTGAAGTGCTTGGTTTTCACTTCCATATAGTGGAACAGCATCATCTGTGGCAAATCAAGTCCAGAGATCTTACACAAGAAAATACCCCCGTTATTTCACATTTTTATTGTGCTGTTAACAGAGGCTAGATTCTGCCTGGCATTCACTTGGTGCACTGGGCTTAAGCAGCCTTGTCCTTTCCTCTCATACACACCTGGTGTGGTTCACATAAAGGCCAGACAATCACAATGCCTGTGGTCTGGGATGCCTGCCCCTTGTGCATGGTTGGTGCTCCAAAAGGGGAAAATGGAGGGAAAGAAGCCAGGGCCATGGACCCATCCCCCTTTGCACCAGCCTGTGAAGTAGGACCAGCATACAGCTGGGATCAATACGGATGTAGTAGCAGGCCCCTCCTTATGTACACTGGAAGCTGTAGAAGGTGTTTGCATCCCTGAAGCAGAAAACTGCTTGGTGCTTCCCCGGAGTGCTGCTAGTCCACACTACCTCCAACGGAGGGCTGTGTCTAAGAGGAACTTGCAGGCTGGAGGAACATACATGCTCTCCACTGTGACTGGTTAGTGAGATATTCTCAAATCCAGACCCTAGAAACGTTTGTGGTCATTCTATGTTTGGGTTTCTTGCATCTTCTTCCTTCTCACATACCAGCGAAAAGCAAAGAACAATGAACTCCAAAATCTGAGTAATGGTAAATGCCCACATTTAAAATCATGTAACATGCTTCTCTTCCAAATACCACATTGATGTATACACCATAAAGTCTTCCAGTAACAATAAAAATGCTCCAGATCCTCAGGTGGTATAAATTGGCCTAGCTCTATGGAAGTCAATGGCTCTATGCTGATTGACACTAGCCTAGGACCCGGCCAAATAATAATGATTTAAAGGAAGTATATTCAGAATTTAGTTAAGATTTAGATGCACTTTCTATTTAAAGCTGGACAATTCCAAGTGCTCTAAAATCCACACAGTTACTCAGATTGTCATGAAACTTGGGGTGCTTCATGGGATTATGGTCTAGGATTATTGGTCCAAATTTGGAGTCATTTGACCAAGGAGTTTCTGAGACACAGGTCCCTGAAATGACAGTTTTTCTTAAGGTTCACAGATTCTATTGATTTTTTCCCCACAGATCTAGGGATCAAAACAAAGCTCTGATCCTGGCACAAGGGTCTTTCTTGCTCGAGAGTTACCCCCAGTGAGTGCATGGCACCCACTACCCTTTGTGTGTGTGGGGGGGGGGAGGGGGATTAAAAAGAGTATTTGCCAAATTGTTTAGCACTCAACATAAGTCCATGCCTTTTGCTCATGTGCCAGAGTATGCAGCCTGAGTGGCCAAGAGGATTGCCGGTCAGCTGTGCATCATAGAAACTGTGTAGCTTCAGGGAAGATGTTCTTGCCATTGTACTTGAATACCACATTGACATTGTAAGTTGAAAACCCAACCCTAGGCAGAAACCTGCAAATAAAAAAGGGGCCATGTTTCTGCAATTTGTCTCTATCAATGATTTTTTTGTACTTTGAGGATTTATTTTGAAAAATTCAGAAGGCACTCAATTTATTTTTGAAAAGAAAATGAATTACAAATGTGAATACTTGCGGAGAGGGGGTAGGGAATGAGGAGTGGAGGAGCAGGGGGCAAAAGGGGAGGGATTTGGGCCTGCAGTGAGGGGAGAGGAATAAATGGGAATGGCTTGTAGGTCAGGGAACAGGGGTTGGGTGACAGGTTAGGGTGATGGTTTGGGGAATAGAGGAAGTGGTGGGATACTAGGAGAGGGTGACATGGAAGTGGGTGGCAGGGCCAGTGGAAAGGATTGGGGCAGGAAGGATTGTTAGCTCCACATTCTCCCCTCCTGTGTGTGTACCAAGATGTGGGGGGGCCTGTGCCTCTGGTGATGTCAAAGTCCCACTTCTTGACCCCCCCTATGGGACCAGGATGGAGCTTGCACTTCTGGGGGGTGGGGTGGGGGTCTGAGTTACCCCTTCCCCCATGTGTGTGCCAGGATATGTGTATGTGGGGGGGCAGATTGCCCCTCTAGGGAGTGTCTCAGATCCTTTCCCGCCTCTCATGTGAGTTGGGATCAGGGGAGGAGTACGGGGTGGGGTGGTGGTGGTTTGTTCCACTAGTAACAAGGAGGGTCAGAAGAGCCAACGTTTCTGCCCCACGTGAGTCAGTATCTGGGGAAGCCTTGCCCTTCTGGTGAGAAGCTGGGCCTGGGAACATTCACCCATGGGGCTGAGGGGCTGAGAATGGAAATCCTTGATGCATATCACAGGCTCTGAAGCACTGGGGAGGGGGGGGATAGAAACACCCAGTAAGCTGAATGGAGCAGTTCACAGGTCTCAGGTCTCAGAGCTAGCATCCTAATCATTTTAGTTGCCCTTCTCTGAACCTTTTCTACTGGCATTAGAAAAGGTTCAGAGAAGGGCAACTAAAATGATTAGGGGTTTGGAACGGGTCTCATATGAGGAGAGATTAAAGAGGCTAGGACTTTTCAGCTTGGAAAAGAGGAGACTAAGAGGGGATATGATAAAGGTATATACAATCATGAGTGATGTGGAGAAAGTGAATAAGGAAAAGTTATTTATTATTCCCATAATATAAGAACTGGGGGCCACCAAATGAAATTAATGGGCAGCAAGTTTAAAACAAATAAAAGGAAGTTCTTCTTCACACAGCGCACAGTCAACCTGTGGAATTCCTAGCCCAAAGGCTAGGACTATAACAGGGTTTAAAAGAGAACTGGATAAATTCATGCAAGTTGAGTCCATTAATGGCCATTAGGGTAAGGAATGGTGTCCCTAGCCTCTGTTTGTCAGAGGATGGAGATGGATGGCAGGAGAGAGATCACTCGATCATTACTAGTTAGGTTCACTCCCTCTGGGGCATCTGGCATTGGCCACTGTCGGTAGATAGGATACTGGGCTGGATGGACCTTTGG
Source organism: Chrysemys picta bellii (assembly GCF_011386835.1). NCBI lineage: Eukaryota > Metazoa > Chordata > Testudines > Emydidae > Chrysemys > Chrysemys picta. The sequence goes on from NC_088791.1 coordinate 76,139,598, forward strand.
TCTGACCCAGTATGTCCGTTCTTATGTTCTTATGTTCTCTTTACTTGTCAGCCTCACAGTGACGTCCCAGCTCTCAGCCAGCTCTCAGGAAAACCAAAGGGAAAGGTGGTTCCACAATTTTCAGTCTTGTTCCTCCCTTCAGCTCAGAGTCACTCACCTCCTCATCCTCCTTTCCCCAGGATGCATCAGTTTAGATCAGTGCTAATCAGGGACCACATTTATCATCAGCACCCTCCCCACTGCACTTCTGGCCAAATAGGGGGAAGGTCCCGAACCAGGAAGGGACTAGGCACCTTTGGGGAAGCAGGAACAATCTGTGGAGCTGTAGAGCAACCACCAGGAACTGTACAGAGCAGCAGCAGCTTGGTAGGGAGCCGGTGCACAGGGGCTCCAATCAGAGACATTAACTGAGCTTGGCCTGGAAACCTGCAAGTGCCTATTTGCTGAAAAAGGGACTGGGCTGGAGAGGGCTCCCAAGGCACTAGCTCTGAACCTTAATTGGACTGCCCAAGGGACCCAGACATTTACAGCAATTGCTCACTTGAACTGTAACTGTTTAACCCTCTGTACCTAGGGTATTTGCAACCCTTCCCTTTCCTGCCGGCCCTAGTAAAATATCCTGTCCCTTAGCCATGGGTCTGAGTGATTACTGGATCTACCAGGGCGATTGCCTACACGGACTCGCTGCTGAAGCACCTACAGTGCTTGCCTCTGGGTTGTAACACACCTGGCACACTATTGGCACCTTAGGGGTTTGCTGTACTCCAGTACTGAGCAACCTCAATAATTAAAGTGATTATTGGCCCCTGTCATGTGACTGACCCTTGCCACCGTGACCCACTTCATGTGACTGGGGCCAGCACAAGCAGTCCAGTTTGTTCCCAGCATCTCTGCATGTCAGACCATTAACACAAAGAGTAAAGGTCCTGAATGACCACTAGATAGTAACCAGCTAGCAAGGCCCACTCCAGGGCTAAATACTTAAAGGAAACAATGAAAATACCATTTAGTGGGGTCACCTTTCAAACAAATCAAACCCCTTCACACAGTTTGGAAGATGACATTAAAAATATGCGCAAGAAACCTGCCTGTGTCTGAAGCAGGGAGCTACAGGCTGTTCTATGGAATTCTTCAACCATAAAGCACACGTGCTGTAACTTACACCCACTGCACCTGGGCAAGATCTAGAGATTTCAGCTTTAAATCCCAAAGATTCCATGGCCTTTTAACTATTACCAAACTTTCAAAACAAAAAGGCAGGCAGCAGAATTAACAGTCAGATTAAAGTGTCTAGGGCAAACCATTGCCTTTGTCAGAGGAGAGAATCTGTCCTTCTCTCCAACAGAGCTGGGCTGGGATGTTTGTACCAATTCAACTTTGACAAAGCTCAGGGCATGTGGCTCTGGGGTTTTGCCTTGCGGCCTATCCCTCCTATCTGCAATGGTGAAGGTGGAAAGAAGCAGAGGAAAGTCCTTCAAATCCATTGTCTCAAGAGAGAGTCTCACCACCTCCATTCTGGGTGTCCATTATAACAGAAGATAACCAGACAAGCAAATTACATTATCAGGAAGAATTTAGCAGCTCCCCTTCCCTGGCCCCAGAGAGGAAATTCTGTTCCTCACACAACTTATTTCTTTATATTTAACTCCTCCCCTTTTGCCTGAATTTTTTCTAGTAATGAACTTTAGTTCCACTCCCTCTAGAGATGGTGTGCTTACTATTTGGTGGGCAATGTCCATTCATTTTACTTTACTCCAGCCTTAGATACAGATGGAAAAGCTCTTCCTCACCCTGTGCCTTGCCTGTGCATCTGTCCATTGACTTCTGTCCATCCTTCCACTCTCAGGGAGGTAATGTTACTAAATCGGTGTAGACAGGCACTTACATCGGTAGGAGCCAAATTTAATTTAAGACACTTCCACAGTTATGTCAACGCAAGGTAGCATAGACCAGGCCTTAGTGTCAGTGATTTTTGTCTGCATAACTTAGGCATTTAACCACAGGTCTCTGCCATACTTTGCATTCTACTGCAGCATTCATGATTCTTAATTGATATAGCAACACTTCTAATTGTAATGACAGAGCAATATCCTGATTGCCATTGTATAACACAGGCAGAGAATATTACTCATGAGCAATCCATAACCTTTAACCACTATAGCAACACTTTTAATTGAAACTGGCAAAGTAGATTGGAAATCATCCCAACAATATGGGCTGAGCAATTATGATCATCCCTTTAAAGTGACAGAATGCTTTTCTATCTTAATGGGAAAAACATCTCCCTATTCACATGCATTGATTGTGTAAATAAATCATTAAAAGTTAACTGATCTGTGCTATTCTGATGAGATTATGTGACATTCCTTGCTACTATCTTGAGTTTCCGCAGGATCCCTTCAAAGTATACTCAATAGTCTTCCACAGGAAGTGGTCAAAACCCTCTTTTGGATCCTTTAAATGTAGATTTTACAAAACACCACAGGGAACAATTCCTTCCTTGACAGGGAGAAGGATGAGATGATCTAATAAGTCTTTTCCATTTATATTTTTTATGGCTCTGCCATTCCCATCTTTGAGAATCCTCTTCTAAGTGATTAAATCATCAACAATCCTTATAATCACTCCTAATCATCACAGAGATCAGACATGATTTAAAATTTTTCAAATCAGTCCACACAATGCTTACTGGGTAGAATAGATCCTAAGAGGTGCCGAATGCTCCCACAAGTTTTACTAAAAACTTCACTAGAGCTCCCTAGAAAAATCAGATGAAATATTTTTTTGTTTGAAAGTTTTGAAACAGGAGCAGATTTTCATTTTTTTAATGGTGGCAATATGAATGATCTATTTTGACTTTTTTCAGCACACAGTATTTATAAAAATATTAAAAGGCACATTTTTGGGGGTTTTACATTCACAATTTTACTTATTCAGATATGAACTGGTGGCCAGAGACCACTGTGAGTCAATACACTTTCCTAATTCATGTGAACAAGTCTATTCCAGAATTATGTGATACTGCTGGTATTTCAAGATCATTGAATATCTCCTTCTTTCCCCCCGGAGAGTTTTATCTACACTGGTCGGTCGCATTAGCACATAAGGTTTGGGGTATTTTTATTGTCCAGTTATTTCTTGCCAAAATGCATTCTCTTGAATACTCTCTATTTGCATTTCTTATGTCCTAGCTGAACTCTTTTTAACATCTTCTGGCTCACTGATTTCAGAATTATAATTTTTTTTCATTCTCCATTACCATTGCTTTAATCTCACACAGTTCATCTCAATAACTTCAATACTCTCTTAAAGTAGCTAGAATATCTTTTTTCTTCTTCTTGGTAATCCAGTTGTTTTGTTAGGACTTCATTTAATGCTGTTGTGTAAAATCTTTAGCTTCAACTGGTTTTAAATCACTGTAGCCCCATTGGCTTCAAGAGCTACACCAATTTACAGCAGCTGAGGATTTGCTCAAATGTCTGCTTCCTTCTTGATTTTAGCTGGCTCTTCTGTGTGGTGCTGATATATTGTTACATAACGTGCCTCTGTGCATTAGTTTCTCCATTTATTTCTGGTGTCATTGGTGGGTACTGTTGATGTCAATTAGTGTTTTAATAGACTGACTTCAACAGGAGCAAGATTAGCTCCTTAAAGCAGTACTGGACTTCCTCTTGCCCATTAGCTGGGTTGCAGATACCTGTGGTTTGTGAAAGAGGCTGGGGTAAAAGGAATTGAAGCTAACGCCAGGTGTGTATGCAGTTTTTGTACTGGTATAACTAGGTTGGTTAGGCTACATCTACACTACAGGGGGGAGTCGATTTAAGATACGCAAATTTAGCTACGTGAATAGCGTAGTTGAATTCGACGTATCGCAGCCGACTTATCCCGCTGTGAGGACAGTGGCAAAATCGACCTCTGCAGCTTCCTGTCGACGGCGCTTACTCCCACCTCCACTGGTGGAGTAAGAGCGTCGATTCGGGGATCGATTGTCGCGTCCCATCCCATTGATCCCCGAGAGGTCGATTTCTACCCGCCGATTCAGGCAGGTAGTGTAGACCTAGCCTTAGGGAGTGACTTTTTACCAAAATAGTTATACTGGTGCAAGCCCTAGTGTGGATGCAGTTATACTGGTATAAAGGTGCCATATACCAATATAACTTACTCCTCTTCCTATACAGGAACAAGCTACATCACCATAAGCACCTGTATGGTGGTATAACAGCCTCCATATTATAGGGGATGTACCACTTTAACTAGACCGAGCTAGTAACTGTTGTGTGTAGAAAAGGCCAAAGAGATGTTTTGTTGGGCGGGTACCACCATTCACCAGCGTAGGAGAGAGGTGTGTGAGGGGTCTGCATTAAAGTTTCTTGGCGTTTTAGACAATGTAGCCTCATCTCATTTTTTTATACACCTGATGTTACAATATTAAAAAAAGAACAGAATTGATGCTTTGTAGAGCTCATAAGTAATAGTTTGGGGCTTGTAGCTGGGAAGTGCTGAGCACTTCCATTGATGATGGTTATTTATGATACTTGTAGGGGCTCAGCAGCTCTTGATGCCTGGCTCCTTGGGCCTGACTCCAGTGCCATTGAAGTTAGTAGCTCAACTCCCATTGATGGGAGCAAGATCAGGTCCCTTTTTGCCTCTGCATAGTAACATAATTTCTACCCATTGGCACATGGAAGTAGTTTGTTTTGTGTCATGGTACCTACACACAATATTCTTCTGGGTTATTTTGAACGATTTTATATGTTTACATTTGCCTGTTCCTGTCTCTATTTTAAATTTGACTATAGTTTTTCAAGCATATAGATTCCCTTACTAAGAATGTAGTGAATTCAACTGGACCATAGCCCTAAGCATCCCTTATTTTTATTGTTTCAGCAAGCAGAGTTCTTTTATTCCTTTATACTATACTCTGATTTCTAATGAGACAGTTTTTACATCACAGCGTGGACCTTACTTTGTCTTGAATTATGCTTGTCTTCACAGTTTACACATTTACATTTATTGTTTTGGAGGTTGCAGAACTGTAAGTATGGGAAGGAAAAGTCTCCAAAAGGCAGGGATAAAAGCAGCTCATCATCTCAAAATGAAATGTTAAATTGTCAGATGTCATCTCTTGTGAAATTATGATTTACCATATTTATATACAGTTCTTCAAATTATGAACATGGTGCTTCAGTAATGACTATCATCAGCTACTCCAATTAATCTATTTCATTGGTGTCCAGTCAGTTATACATCTTCAGGATCCTAGTGGAGTCTTTGAATAATGTTTGTCTGGTATTAACAGTGTTTTAGGCATGTTAAAATCTATAAATCTCCATAAGTGATTTTCGTATTCCAAAACATTGTTCAGTCTAATTATTTTCAATGTTTCCCGCTGTAGTTATTAAAGAAAAATAGGCATAGCAAAGAACTCTCTTATGTAGAGATATGTAACCTGGAACCCTTTGGCAGTATTCTGCTCTCAGCTATGCCTGTAACTCTGTTTAACTGAGAGCAGGATTTGATCATCCAAGAATTAACTCTTAATCTCTTAATTGTTTCTAATGGCTGACATCACTTTCCATTTTCTGCATCATTTTTATAGTGTATTCTAATCCAGCGTTTCTCAAATGCGGCCATCATGGCCGCATGTGTCCACCGGGGGCTTTTCTTGTGGCCATGGCCTCCTGGGTGGTGATTGGGGGGAGGGGAAAAGCAGCGGCCCCTCCCCCAGGGCTACTAGCAGGTGCTGGTCCATGCCTCTTTCTGGAGCCACAAACACTTTAGGAGCAGGCAACCACTGTGAGTTACCCACCTTCTCAGGAGTGGTGCTGCTTGGGCTTCAGCCCTGGGGTGGTGGGTGGCATGCTCTGGCCCCCAGTTGCAAGGCTTTGGGCCCTTGCCCCAGGGATCCGGTCCCAGGCTCACCCCCTGCATGTCACCCCTGGCCCCTGCTGCCTCCTCCAGCCCCAGGCTCCAACTCCAGGCTCACCCCCACTCACCATCACCCTGACTCCCACTGCTGCCTCCAGCCCCCCCATTGCCCCTGGTCCCCCCAACTCCTCATCCATCCAGGGCTTAATTGGTCGCTCAGCTTGCTTGGGCTGAGTAAGTCTGCTGTGAAAATTGATATTAACAAATATACACATATCACTTTTCAAAGTAGCAGACTTACTAGCTAGAAAGTCTAAAAAAAAAATTAACAAAAAAACCAAAATATGCAAAGCACCTTATTTGTGTTTCTATTCTGTATAGGTCCAATAAAGAATAGAGACAACTGTACGTTATTTTTATGATTGAGTCTGCAAAAAACCCTACATAAATAAATTACAATGATTTGGACATGTATATGTGCATATTTATTTGTTTTTCCTAAAGTTAAGTAAGTATTTTAGGAAAAATTGTCAGAGTGGCCACCAGCAAGATTTTGTTGTGAGAACCCCTGAATCATCTTAAACAAGGGTCCAGTGACATTCTGTAGCACTTAAGTGCAAGGTCTAAAGCATTCATGGTAGCCTTTGTACTTCAGCTTGCATCCAGGGAGCCATAAATACTGTGGTTATTAGGTTCTGTGCATGGCAAATATGTATACAGGACAATTACGGAATAATAATTAGTAGGACTATTAAATTTTCTTTAATGACAAATAAAAGACACCTATCTAAAAGTTTCTGTTGTGAACAATAAATGTCTCACAGGTTTCTTATTAGAATACAGCTGGACTGAAATATAGAAGGCTGCCTTTATTATACAGAAGAAGCAGACTCTTCGCATTAAATGGTGTATGACCAAACAAGCTGCATTCATTTGACTTCCCAGACAGCTGGAGTTGAATTCAGAGGCAGCTAATTGCCTTGGGGACCCTTCTCTGGCATGTAGCCTATTGGTACTCTTCAGGGGTGGAGCAGCTTCACACAGAAAGCTTAAAAGCATCTGGACTGCTGTTGTGCAGAATGCTACTGCTGACAGATTTACCATCTGTCTTTGAGAAAGACAACAGTTTTGGGAGGCCAGATACTACCAATCTCCAGTATAAAGCCTTTGTCAGTCAAAACCTCCTCATTAGACCAGAGAATACAACTTGAATTATGGCTAACTGTGTGAACTAAAAAAAAAGAAATATCAAGACATTCTTTATTTTTATTTGTGTACAGCTAGAAGAAAAATTGTGTAACATTAGGAAGCAGCAAATTGTAAACACGTTTGTATTATCCATCAGCGGGGCTTTCTCTGTGTGAACCAGTTTTACAGATGTGCCAGCATTAGCCTGTTACTTCCCTACTTACACTAGAAAGAGATGGAGTACTATAGTCTATTTAATTCATAATGCATTAATCATTCTATATTAGATGACTCAGCTCGACATTTCTGTAGAATATGTTTGAATTTCCAATGCAAGTGTTTTTGTTGTTATGCTTGTGTAGCCTATGAAATGGCTTGTCTCTGATTTACAAGGGACTCAAAGTATATATAGCCGCAGAAAGGGGGAAAGGATGACTGTATTTAAGCACCCTCTCACTCCCAGAATGATGTACACCCATCACAAACACACACAATTATGACCACCTCTTTCTAACCTACTGTAATCTTAAAGGGACAATTTCAAGTTAGGTCCAAAATTTACATGTGGTTTTTCAAAAAATTAAACTATATAGAAACATTTTCATGGTAGATAGATAGATTTCAAAAAATCAGCAGCATTTGTTTAGTAGTCCCCTGTGCTGCAGATGTGAATGGTAAACATTATGCCTCAGCAACAAGAGTCCTAGAGATAGTGAAGAGTGAGATTATGAAATCTGTGATTACCATGACCCATTATAAACAAATGGGCAGATTTTTTAAAAATAGCACTCTGTGCTTAAGCTTGCAGATGAGTGCATAGATTTCCATATGTAGTAGAGATTAGGAATTTTCAGAGTGGCATTTGAGAAACGCTGGATTAGAATACACTATAAAGTGATGTAGAAAATGGAAAGTGATGTCAGCCATTAGAATAGAGCTGCTGTTTCCTGACAATCTAATTACAGCATTATGTCCAGACATTGTGCACTTTACAGTCAGATGCTCATGGGGGAACTGTGTGTGTGCACACGTGTCTAATGGGGCTATTCAAAGGGGTTAAGGATTTACCTTGTCCCTCCTGTTTCTCAAAGTCAAATTTCAATCTCTCCCGAGGTAGACACCAAGAAAGTAACAATATTCGTAAATATACCTGTTTTGTCACAAATGAAGGAAGTTGAATATAGGTAGCTGTTCTTAATTCTGAACTGCAGTTATAAACCAATATTTAATTAGAAATTCGCCAGATATCTTACCCCAAATACTTTACCACAAAGCTTATGGGAGAGCTGTAGAGAATATGCATTTTTTCCCTCCAGGATCACTTATGGCTGCATAATGGCGAGAAACTAGGTGATTCCTCTATGTATGTGCAGTGTGGAAAGAATGTATTGCCCCATGGCTGGAGAAATGTATACTAAGAAGCAGTTTGATAGTTAGGTTTCACACTAACCCATTGTATGTCCCTCTCACCCTGCAGGATAATCAGTCAATCAATCCCCTGACTATTGCTAGTGCTCCCCTAATACAAGAAATTTGCTCTTTACAGCTAGGATTTTCAAAGGGGAAGTCAACTCCACTTGCAATGGGATTTGTGCACCTAACTCCCTTAGGCTCTTTTGTAAGTCCCAGTCTATAGTCAATGTTCATTTTAGAATTGCACAAAAGAATGATGTCATGATGTTATCAGTAATGAGAGAGGGAAAGTGTCATCTGAGAGAGGAAGACAATGGAAACCAGTGATGGCAACCGCAAGTACTTTTCGAGAAGCGGTGGGGGTGGGGGAAGGAGGGGGATGGTTGGCTCATGGGAACATTTGCCTCGACCACCACAAGTTTGGAGAGAGATCAAATCCAGGGACAGAGGCTATTTAAAATAAGGCATCAACAAATCCATGGCCTCTCCCGCAGTGGATGGAAGAGTTGTACCCTTTCTACAAGACACACAGCTGCCTTATATGTGGCCCAGGTTCCTTTCAGAAAATCCCATGGATGCATATATAGAAAAGGAAGTCAAGTCAAGTAGTTAGAGTGCTAGCCTGAGACTCAGAAGCCTTGGGTTAAGCTCCCTGCTCCATCACAGAATTCCTGTGTGACCTTGGACAAATCACAGAGTCTCTCTTTGCCTCAGTTCCCCGTCTGTAAAATAGTGAGACCAGTACTTCCCTACCTCACAAAGGGGTTGTGAAGAGAAATATATTATTGTGAGTCACTCAGATACGGTGGTGATGAGGGCCAGATAAGGAGATGGATTAAATTGCCCTTGCATGCCAGATTAGGTGCATATCTTCCTGTTTTGGTGCCCATCCAGCTGTGAAAAGTCTGGCCATAGTGTCTGAGTCATAGGGTAGACTAAGCACAAAATTGCTCCAGTTTAACTAAGAGTTTTCAAACAATTTAGTTAAATCAGTGCACATCCCTGCAACTGGTTTATACTGGTTTAGCAACCAATTTAAATGTGTTCATGCAAAGGGTGCATACATTTAACTAAGTTCAATGTAAAAACTATTTTAGTTAAACCCATGCAATTGTTGTGTGCAGGCAAGGCCATAGTCTATAAGTATGGATATGGGGCTCAATCTTGTACACACTGAATTCAATGGGACTGCTGCCGTTTGCTTCAGTCGGACCCATAGTTACCTGCCAATGGATTTGCACAGGTGTAACTGCGGGCATGGTTTGAAGAAAATGAGATCAAACAGGTATAATCGATAGCATCATTTGGCCTGCAGATGGTAAGAAGGGAAACCAGCTTGATTTCCATAGCCCAATTAGCAGGATTGGCAGGTAGGAAAATTGTCTTTTTATTTGTAAACCGAGCACACTTAAGACTGAATCAGTTAGCCACAATAAACACTGACCCCCCACTTTGTCATTTTTAGTCACTTTGCAGAGTAGAATCACATTTTGCTCTGGCTTGACAGAAGCTATTAAAACTTTCCTCAGGGAATCTGCTTCACATCTCAGATATGATTTAGCAGGAATGTCATGGGACTTGGCCACTTTTACCTGCAACAATAGCAGGGCCGGCTCTAGGCACCAGCAAAACAAGCTGGTGCTTGGGGCGGCACATTTCTAGGGGCGGCATTCTGGCGCCGGCCATGCCGCCCCTAAAAATGTGCCCCGGCCGCCCTAGCTCACCTCTGCTGCTGCCGCTCGTGCGTCAAGGCGCCCGAAACCGCTGATTCGCGCGCCGCTGCTCGCCCTCCCTCCCAGGCTCTCAAACCTGGGAGGGAGGGGGAGATCCCGAGCAGCCAAGGCGTGCCAAACAGCTGATTCGCGCGCCGCTGTTCCCCATCCCTCCCAGGTTTGAGAGCCTGGGAGGGAGGGGGAGACCCCGAGTGGCCGTGGCGCATGCGCTGCTTCTCCCCCTCCCTCCCTCCCTCCCTCCTAGGCTTGAGAGCCTGGGGGGAGGAGGCAAGGCTGGGGATTTGGGGAAGGGGCGGAGTTGAGGCGGGGCTGGGGGTGGGGTAAGAAAAAAACGGGGGGTGGTGGCCAAAATTGTTTTTGCTTGGGGCGGCAAAAATCCTAGAGCCGGCCCTGAACAATAGTTTGCAGCCTGTACACCTGCTATGCAAAATCCTGGCAAAAGGTCAACTGTGCATCAGTTTGAAAGAAGCAATTAATATATCAAAGGAAGAACTATAATGCAATTAACATAGTTATTGGCCTGATAGGTGAACATAATGAATATAATATGGATACTTTCTTAAGTATTGTGGGTTTCTTTCACAAATAATAGTCCAGATCCAAGAATAGTCCAGTGGGAGATCGGTGCTTTACAACTCCTGATCCTTGGCTAACTCTGGCTGCCAATGACACCCAGCAGCTGGTCCAGCAGTTGGAGACCACCAGAGAATAGGGATATTCAGGCTATGGTCCCTGCTGTCCAGTCACAGACCTGCACCAGGGTCCAACAGAAGATGGTGTTGTAAGAACCACTACAGCTGCTCTATTTCACCCAAGATGTCCTCAGACAGGCAGAATCATCAGGCAGCCTGTTAAGCAAGTTTTAGGTCAGCAATTTGATCCAATATATCCAATGCAAATTCTTGATGTAACAACTTTTCACCATTATTAGCGGCTGCATTATTCCCTGCACAGGCCAGTGGCAGGCATTTGAGAGCCAGTTACTTCTCCCTGATCCTGTTGGCTGGTCTATGCTGGTCTTGGCCTTAGTCTGAGTAACAGCAGATCTCATTCACCTCCTCCCTGCCTCACCCCACCCCCAAAAGAACTTTTTTCTCCTTTGCTATGCCTCCCCTATGCCAAGGGGGCAATAGTGCAGGAACCAGCAACATTGACTTTGCACCTGTAGGAAGTTCTTTTCCACCAGAAGAATTCCTTTCTGGCCAGCTATGAGCAGATACTCGCTGTTAGGGTTCCCCCCACTCACTCTGAACTCTGGGATACAGATGTGGTGACCTGCATGAAGGACCCCCTAAGCTTATATTCTACCAGTTTAGGTTAAAACCTCCCCAAGGCACAAATTCCTTTCCTTGTCCTTGGACAGCATTTCTGCCACCACCAAGTGATTTACACAAATATTCAGGGAAGGGTCACTTGGAGTCCCTATCCCCCCCAAAATATCCCTTCAAGTCCCTTCACCCCCTTTCCTGGGGAGGCATGAGAATAATATACCAACTAATTGCCTTATCAATGTGAGTACAGACCAGACCCTTTATCTTTAGGACACTAAAATCAATCAGGTTCTTAAAAGAAGAAATTATAAAGAAAAAAGTAAAAGAATCACACCTGCAAAATCAGGATGGAAGGTAACTTTACAGGGTAATAAAAAGATTTAAAACACAGAGGACTCCCCTCTGGACTCAGCTTCACAGTTACAAAAACAGGAATAAAACTACACCTCTACCTTGATATTACGCTGTCCTCGGGAGCCAAAAAATCTTACTTTGTTATAGGTGAAACCACGTTATATTGAACTTGCTTTGATCCACCGGAGTGTGCAGCCCCGCCCCCCCGGAGCACTGCTTTACCGCATTATATCCGAATTCATGTTATATCGGGTCGCATTATATCGGGGTAGAGGTGTACCTTTGTAGCATAGGAAAATTCACAAGCTAAAACAAAAGAAAACCTAACGCATTTCCTTGCCTTACTTACAATTTCTGTAATTCGTAGATGGATTATTCCAGGTATATTTTTAGGAGATGTCCCTGCTTGGCTTCTCTCTCCGTCCCAAGAGGGAACAAACAAAAAGCGCCACAAACAAATTCTCTCCCCCCCCCACCACCCCAGATTTGAAAGTATCTTCTTTCCTCATTGGTCCTTCTGGTCAGGTGCCAAGTTGGTGATTTGAGCTACTTAACCCCTTACAGGTAAAGTGATTCAGTATAGCTGCCAAGGAGGGATTTTATGCTACCTTTTTCTTTATATTTATGACACTGGCCCTATATCTCCAAGATGTCTTGGACCTATATGTCCAGGTATCTGACCCCCTCTGTAGGTCTGGAAACCTGAAAATATTTAACACATTTTACAGTTGGGGAACTGAGGAACAGAGAGACTAAGGGCGGCATTTTTAAAAAGAGACTAAGGATTTTAGGTCAGTTACATTTTTGGGTGACTGACTTGAGAAACCTTAAAGGAGCCTGATTTTCACAAAGTGCTGAGATTCCACTCTTGGAGAATCAACCCTCTTTTGGGTGTTTCAAGTTGGGCACCTGAAAAAGCTAGGCCCCCCAAATCACATGTCACTTTTGAAAATCTTAGTGTAAGTGACTTGTCCAAGGTCAAACAGGAAGTCCTTGCTGGAGTCAGGAATTGAATGCAGGTCTTCTGAATCTCAGGCTAGCACCTTAAGCACTGGATTGTCTTTCTTGTTCCGGTTGGTTTTGATTGGACACATGTCACAGAGTACAACACCTTTCCATTATAAAAAGAGTGCAGCAGCTGGGAGTCAGATTTCTGGTATTAAATTTTAAAATTCAGAATTGGCTTGCCATAAACACTCTCCGAGATGCTAATGATGTTAATTGTTTCCATCAATATGCCAGCAGAAGGCATGCACGCAAAAGGACACCATTACAATTTGAAAGGTTATTCCCAGAATATTTTGTTGACATTTGTCCATTTTACATAGCTTCTCTTATTCTGAACGGACATACCACTCATTTTCAAATTATTTTGTTGGTTTAACTCTGATTCTTTTGAAAGGTCATAAAATGTCATAAACGCATAAATATTGCACTGGCAAAATCTGTATTTGCATTGAAAGGATGTGCCATTGAAAATGTAAGTGCTGATTTGCATGTACACATCAGATGTGCTTGTAAATTTTATTGGCAGAGTTAAGGAGGTCAGATTAAAATGTGGTCCCTCACAATCATTGTGTTGTTTTGATGTCTAGCATTAAAACCTATGGTCTTCTAAACCAAGAGTATGGTTAAATTAAACTATGCAACTCGGTCATGTAGAGATACTAGCTGATTATAGAAGTATTCCTGGCCAAGATTTTCAAAGAAGACTAATGATTTTGGGTGCCTCAGTTCTGGGTGACCAACCTGAGACACCTTAAAAAGGTCTAATTTTCAGAAAGTGCCAATCCCCCATTCTCTGAAAATCATGTTCCTTTAACATCTCAGATTGAGCACCCAAAATCATTAATCACTTTTGAAAATGTTGGCCACTATTTTTAATATCAGTTACAATTATGAAAACAAATTGAAACTTAAAATATATACACCATTTGTACTTTCATTCAGGGCTCAAACTGTGTGTGTATTGGGGTGGGTATGGAAAGATGGTATGTAAACAAAGAAAAGTGATTGTGTGCATCCCTTCCTACATACTTTCCCCCTTCTTTGCAATGTTTTCCTTTTCCAACTGACAACACTGATACACAGAGACATGTTTTATCCACCCACTTCCTCCCCTCATTCAGGCACTGCTCTCAGGGGTATCGTATCCCTTTGATGTGCATTAACTTCCATTAATACTAATGAGAATTCAGTGAACACATCAAGAAGGCAGTATATATCTTTTGCAGTAGATAATGTACTCTTGGGTAGTTATTTAACCCAATATATATGTGAAAATAATGTGAGGGATGAACTTGAAGAGTAAAGGGGAAGAACAGAGGTAAAGGACAAATTCAACCATGGTGTTAAATCTGTTGAGGTTAGTAGAGTTAAATAGCAGTTACCATATCACATGATGTTAATATAATAAACCAGGCATTTCAAAATTCAAATGTATCTGCTTTATCTATATTTCCCCTGTAATCAGGGAGGGGGAGACAGAGAAAGAGGAAGAAAGAAAGAGTTCTACGATAATACTTAAGTCTATTAACAGTCAGAAGTCAACAGATCTGTTTCACTGGTCTTTAAAACTGTGATGACTGTGGATACAATAAGTGGAAGGAATGGGAGCCAGAAGTTGAGTGAGATGATACTGTGCAGAAAGCTAACTGTAATAAGCTGTTGTATGTTCCTTCTCATCTTTTTGTAATGTAAAATCAATGTTCTGATTGCTGACTATTTGGGGTCATTTTTGTAAGAGTTTAGAGGGATTACCTCTGATCTTCTGTATAAATTTCACAACAGGTGTTACACATTACCTATTTCTTATCCTTGCAGTTTGAATTGAATACAGTGTTCTTCATCTCTTCTTGTCCTAAACCGATGTGTAAATGGTCCTGTACACTGTTAAACAATTGTTGTGTTCTGTCCCATGCAGTAGTAGCTGCATTTCATTGCTCAGTGAAGTTATTGTTATTATATATACTCCTTAATTATTTAACAACAGTGTTTTAAGGATTAATTAATGTATGAAAACATTCTTAGAGATACTTAGATGAAGGGGGGTATAGACGTGTGTCCTTCACTCTCAGTGCATGTTTAAGACGGTACATGATATATGTTTCCTAGAATATAGAAAGCGTAAGATGAATTGATGTATTTATTTTTAACTAATTGATATTTTGCTAATTTCTTAGGACAACTACTGTGGCAATGTAATAATGTGCAATATTCTTTTTCTTTTTGTGTGTGTGGGTTTTTGGTTTGTTTTAATTGCCTGGTTAGTTGTTTTATTGTCTATTTTTTTTATTAACCAGTTTAAACACATTTTTTAAAATAAAAACAAATTTTTTTAAAAAGTTTAATTTTTCAGAAAATTAAACAGATAAATCAAATAAAATTACCAAATTCTAAAGAGTTTGGAAAACAAAACAAAAACATGAAAACAGAACAAAAGTTTTCAAATTTTCATTAAAAATCTCCACTGTTTTTGTATTTTTATATGATATATCTTTGTATAAGTATTCATTTATGGGAATTCCCATGGTATCCCAGCTGGTCAGAGCAGGCTATTTTGGTAATTTTCTAGTCTTGTCCCTCCTGAATCTCATTGCTTTATGGGAGTTTTTACACATGTCCTAAAATTCTCCTGTCAATTAAAGGCTGCTTTGGACATTGCGTGTATTTTCCAACAGTGAGACCTGTGGTGCCTTGTCAGCCACAATCATACATTTATGGAATGAATGCTTGAAATATGAACAGCACAGAAGGGTTGCTGCCAGTGGAAAAAAGATGATGAAATTCCTAAGCAAAATGCAGAGATAAGGAAATATGAGCACCCTTGATACCTTTGTCACCTGTTCTTGACCCTGCCAGTCAGAACTCCAACTTTTCCTCCTTTAAGGGCTTGTCAACTCACAGAAGTTGCACCAGTTTAACTAAAAGTATGATGTTGCATTGATTTAGTGAATTTTCCCCTGTAAAACCTATAAACTATAATGTTTCCATAATAGTTGCAATATCTAAGCTTCCCTCAGCAAGGAAGGTATTGATGCAATCTGTTACCTGAACAACTAATTGATTTCAACCAGCTTCCTTCAGGAGTCCACCAAACAGGGCCGCCCAGAGGATTCAGGGGGCCTGGGGCAAAGCAATTTCGGGAGCCCCTTCCATAAAAAAAAGTTGCAATACTATAGAATACTATATTCTCATGGGGGCCCCTGCGTGGCCTGGGGCCTGGTGCAAATTGCCCCACTTGCCCCCCCCCCCCCCCCCCCCTCTGGGTGGCCCTGCCACCAAAACACTATCTAAACCCCATCTTGTGTTCAATCTCTTTTGATGAACCAGGACAAGATTTCTCTGACCTCAGCCCAGAGGCTCGTGCACTCAGCATGGCCATAAACAGAAGGAGGGGAAAGTATTACCATATCTGGAAAGGATGAAATGGGTGGATGTGCAGATCCTGTCCTCTGCAACCTGCAAAGTGATTTTCATCAGGAGCTGCTCATGCTGACTAGGGATCTTGCTGTGCTGCTATCCTCTGGTTTTCTGCTCTCAGTTGCACTCTTGACCTTTCCTCCAACTGTCTGGAGAGCTATTGAACAACAGCAAGAATTGCTGAATCTAACCTTGCTAGTGCCTCTTGTTCATACAGGCAGCGATGGCTGAAGCAGTGGCACTAGTGAGCATTGGAATGAGCTAGGTACAGAGGACTCCCTCTTATGGAGTCCCCTACCACAGAAGACACTGGATGTTGGGAGGTTCAGATAGCTCAGTTATGATAACAGTTGCAAGTTCCAGTCTCTCATGTGAAAAAACCATATGTGAAAGAACTGGTGGTACAACAGTTGTGCTACCATACCCAGAGTAGGGTTAGAGCTGAGTTACAGATTATGATTTGAAACTGTGTCACATGTGGAGACAATCATCGTAATCTCACGTATTTACAGATACAGCTGAGGACAACAGTGGAGGTGGGACCTACGTTTAAAAGAAGTGCTTTTTCATAATGCAGCAGTTGTGTGTGTGTGTGATATATAAATATATATATGAAACTAGGCTTTCCTTTTCAGATCTGTGTGTCAAATACATCCTCATCTGAAGTTATGGTTTCAGTGAGTGTCGTAAAAACTACTGGATATATCAATCACACCTCCTTCATGAAACCAGCCCGGATGCAAGCCAGCTGTTCTTAATTGAATCTTGCATGTTATATGCATGTTTCCTTAGCATCACTCTCCCTCCCTTTTTGCATTCCATTGCTGCATTGGCTTGGGGTTCCCGCTTTTTCTCTGCAGATTATTCTTATATTAAAAACTAACCATTTAAAGGAGTAATTCCATAACCATGGTGACACTGTAATATTATAAGTACAAAAGAAAACTTCCTAGATTGGTGTTTTCTATGATAAATTGCTGGAAATTTAATATAATAAAATATTATTTTATTTTTTACAGGGGAGAGAGAGAGAATGGAATGTGCTGAGTATTTCCTGATCTGCTTATTCTGGAGTCACTGTTATAAAAACATACCACATTTCTGCAGCAAGAGTGCTACAGTGTTGCCAGTTTTCCCGATTTTATCTTTTATCTGGAAATATTTGGTATTGTTCTTAGGGCCCCAGCTCCTGGAGTCATGTGAATATATGAGAAGCTCAGATTTCATTTGAAAAAAAAAAAGAGTAAGTTTCTAGCCTACATAGTTCTATATATTTTAGGTATGTATGTGGTCCCCATTACTGTGGTATCTGAGAGCATCACAATCTTTAATGTATTTATCCACCCAACACCTCTTTGAGGTAGGGGAAGTGCTATTAACCCCATTGTACAAATGGGGAACTGAGGCACAGAGAAGCTAAGGGACTTGTCCAGGGTCACACAGGAAGTCTGTGGTGGAACAGTGAATTGAACCCTGTTGTCCAAAGTACTAGACAGGCGTCCTACCCATTGTGGAGAAAAGCTTGAAAAACATAACCAGTAAAGGCTCAAAAACCAGAAGACTAAAAAGAACCCAAGATGTACTGAGTCTAAACATCTTGTGATTTTTTTCAGACAATTTCATGATTTTTGAAGACTCTGAGTTGACAATACTGCTGTGCTTAAATTGGATTGGAAGTTGCGAAAAGCAGATCCCAGAACATTAACAGGGCATCTGAAAGCTGGAGCAGTCTAAAATGGAGAGCATTTAAGGATCTGAAAGCTGGAGCAGAGTTAATGTAAATTACCTGACAAAAATAGCCTGTATGGCATTTTCCCTGACTAGAATCTCAATTGTAAACAGCCTGAGCTTCTGTTTATGTTTGGTTGCTTGGGTGTTTTCTACTGAGATACTGTGTACTCCACAGACATTTAAAAAACTGTGGTTTGCTCCACTCGCTAGATTGAACAAATGGATATCTTTAATTGAATCCCTATAGTATGTGATTCCTACCTTACCCCCTTGGTTTTTCCAGAGCTAAAGAAACTCTATTAACAACCCAGTGACATCTGGCTCTTACAGTATATTAAATGTGTTGTTTCCAATCAATAATGCTTTTGCTGATGAGATTCTGACTTTTTGTTTGTAAACAAAACTTTCCTGGACTCAGGGAATAACAGCAATGTATAACTTTGAAAGATGCCTGAAGGTTTTTAGTTATGTTATTATAATAGCAGGATTGTGATATAGTCAACTTGAACCACAGACTATTCCTGGCTGATTTACTGTTTTGCTAATAACAAAGCACGTCACACAGCTTTTCTAAAGTATATGCTATAGTACTTGGATCTAGCTAATTGTGAATGCTGCTCCTTTCAGAGTGAAACAATAGAACGGTCTGTATTTCAGAGAGAGAGTGATGATGATCGTCAGACTTTTTTCTTCCACTTCCCCCTTACAAAGGAGACTTAACAACAGAGCACCTTGGGGGAAAAGATTTATGAATCTGAACAAATTCCTAGCACTACACCCCTCTCCAATGAAGAGAATGATAATGGTCTCAGGGAACCGTAACAATGAGAGCAGATGCAGCAAGAGTTGTGTTCCACCCAAATCAGTAAGGACCACCATTGATGGAATATTGAACTCTATATGTGCAGCAAATGGAATGATACTCTGAAGATGCAGTTAACCTGTTTCTCTGTGTGACTGAATGCTTTTCCAGTTATTAAGTTATTGTGAAAATTAAAGGGGAAAGGAAGAAAAAAGATTCTTGTGACTGGCTTTATTAAAATGTCCTGTTCTGTATTTGATTAGGTCTCTTATTTTGTACTTTGTGCTGCAAGCAACACTATAGCTCAGCGGTTTGAGCATTGGCCTGCTAAACCCAGGGTTGTGAGTTCAATCCTTGAGGGGGCCACTTAGGGATCTGGAGCAAAATCAGTACTTGGTCCTGCTAGTGAAGGCAGGGGGCTGGACTCGATGACCTTTCAAGGTCCCTTCCAGTTCTAAGAGATAGGATATCTCCATTAAGAGTAGGACCTTACCGTAATTGATGCAGAAAATATTCAGGGCCTTCCTTATCTAAAATGGAGTCTTCAAGATGTCCTTCATTTAACATTCTCTCAAAACCTTCTCATTACTGTTGGAAAGGATACATATAGTAATTGCAATGAGAACTGGTTCATTAAAGTAATGATCTCTTACAGTCAGTGGTGTACATTGCCAGTGGTTACGCTTATTACATCTATGTAACAATAAGCCATCTCCTGTATATAATTATTTTCCATGAGGTAGGTTTTGAAGGCTAGAAGTTTCATCACTTTCAGATCAATTAAACTCTTCAGACTTTTCTTTTTGTTGTAATCTCTCTTATCCACATGTCATATGACCTCATTATCTTGTGGCTGTTGAATAATACTGGATGCTGAATGAAATTTACAGAAACACAGATGGCGATTGGACACTGCTAACAACCTCTGAATACTTTCAAACCTGAGAGAGTATTCCCAGATTGATGGTTGACGGGGCTATTTGGCTAACCAATGTACCTGCTACTCATTGAAAAGTCAATTCATTAATAGACATATGTAGCACTTACCTAGTGCTTGCCATCTTCACAATTAAGTAACACCCACAACAGTCCTCTCAGCTAGGTCAAGTTTACTATCCCTGTTTTATAGCAGGGGAAAAGGAGGTAAAGCAGTTAGAGCTAGATCAATGGTTCTCAACTTATTTATCATTGTGGGCCGCATATGTGGTCCACAATGTGTTACTTGGGTTGCAGAGGCCGGGTGGCAGGGCAGCGGCAGCCCAGACCCCGCCCCTGGACTTCAAATCTTGGCCACGTGGGGTGGCCAGCTGCCCACCCGCCCTGGACCCCGACTCCTGCCAGACAGGGCTGGGCAGCCGCCACGGAGCTTGTGGGGCTGGACGGCAGACCCAGACTCCAGAGCTTGCGAGGTTGGGTGGCAGTCCCGGATCCCGCATCCCCAACCCCGTGGGGCTGGCCAGGAGCCCCCGACCCCACTGTGTGGGGCCAGGCAGTAGCGCTGGACCCTGGAGTTTGTGGGGCTGGACGGTAGCCCTGGACTCCCAACCACAGGGACAGCCGGGAGTTCAGGGCTGCCGCTGCCCTGCCACCCGGCCATTGTGGGGCAGGCCAGCAGCCCTGGATCCCAGCCCTCCCCCATCGTGGGGCAGGCCAGCAGCCCTGGATCCCAGGCCTCTAACCCCATGGGGCTGGCTGGCAGCCTCGACCCCAGACCTCCGCCACATGGGCCGGGCTGGCTTGGCCTGGACTGGCAGCCCTGACACCTCCACATTGGGCAGCGGGGCATCCCAGATCCTACTGGGCCAGGCAGCCAGGAACCCTGACTCCACCACGCGGGTCTGCCCTTTATCACACAGCTGAGCTGGGCCCCATGCGGAGTTGAAAACCCCTGAGCTAGATTTTCCCTTGTTGGCACAGACCTGTGAGGGCAGAATGGAGCTGCATGGTATTCAGTCTCAGAGAGCCAGAATGACTTCCAGAGCTCCCCAGTGCATGGGCTGTAGCAGACTCTCCTCCTATATTGCCAGACAACCCCACTGGCCTGCACACAGGGAGAAGAGAACCATGATTCCACCTGCTCTCCACTCTTCCTTGGCCTCTCTGAGGTGCCATACTCAGGCACAGAGACAGCAGTTCTGCCCAGCCTAGGAAGGCCATGCATAGAAGAGAGGATATTTTTTCCACCCCTCTTCCTATCCTCAAAGCTCCGGTGTAGGGAAGCGGCAAAATCTGGCTCATAGTGAACACGTCGCAGCCTCAGTGCTTGTTATACCACCTTTAATCCCCTTATTAATTCATCTCCTTCATGGATTTAGAGGTATCAATATCACTAGCCCTGAAGCTTCTATTTCAAAATATACAGTGTGTAAAAGATGTGCAAGAGAAGCTTGGAATGACTGTATTCTGGATACAGACCTGCTAACAGTCCCTCGTAATCACATTGTCTCCTGCTCACGTGATGAACATATATGATGACTCAGAGTTTAGCAGTAGCCTTGCCTTGTTGTCTCATCATCATGATTACTATTTTATTTATTATTTGTATTACAGTAATGCCTAGGCGCCCTTATCCTGCATCTGATGGTACTAGATGACGTAGAAACACAGTACAAAATGATGGTCCCTGCCCCAAAGGGTTTCTTGGGAACAACCTCAGGGTTTTCTCCCAATCTTTACATGCCTTTATTAATACATACTGTATAAATCAGTAGCATCTCCAAAATCTTCCTTTTTATCAATTCCTTTTAAATGTGCTAAATAGAATGAAACATATAAACATTAGAGGGGCACTGTCAACTTAACACTCACTCTGCTCTCTAGAAGTATTTTTACAAGTGGCACCTAAGATGACTATCAGTGAAAGAAATTAAGAAACATTTACCAGTTTAATTTATTTTCTGTTCTGTGCATTTGAGAATACTTTGTGTATAGTCAGTTTCACTCTGTTTCGTGTACATAGAGCCTGATCCCACACAGACTTAAGAAAATGCACAGAAGTCAATGGGACTCCTCATGCATATGAAATTACACATTTAAGGGTTTGCAGGATTAGTTTTCCCATTTGTCTGGATCATTCACAAAAGAACAACTGAGAAAAATGGAAAATATTTTGGCTAGGGGACTTGAAGGCAGGTATTTGGATCTGAAATTATTTGAGATCATTTTTTTGAACTATCTAGATTTCAAGTTGACACTGTTTGTTTGATGAAAGAACAATTGTATTTAAGAATCAAGTATGCAGGGCCGGCTCCAGGCACCAGCCCACCAAGCATGTGCTTGGGGCGGCGCCTTGACGGGGGCGGTGTGGCGGGGCGCTCTGCGACTGGGCTCGCCGCCCTCCCCGTGGCGCTCCAGCCGCCGGGGAGACTGGAGCCGCAGCGGGCTCGCCGCCCTCCCCCCGGCGCTCCGGCCGGTCGGGGAGAGCAGAGAGCCGCGGCGGGCTCGCCGCCCTCTCCCCAGCACGCTGGCCACCGGGGAGAGCGGAGAGCCCCAGCCGGGCTCTCCGCCCTGCTCCCGGCACTCTGGCCGCTGGGGGCTCTCCGCCCTCCCCCCGGCGCTCTGGCCGGTTGGGGATTGCGGGCCCGGGCCAGGCTTGGCGCCCTCCCCTGCTGTGCTGGGGGGCACGGCGGGTGGCTTTTTTGCCTAGGGTGGTAAAAAAGCCAGAGCCGGCCCTGCAAGTATGCATAACAAAGAACAGGTTTGTAGACCTGAACAACGAATACCACAAATTCAATGTTCTTTAAAAGTCTCTGGACCAAAACATCCATCCCTTTTTGTGACCTCAACATGCTCACTGTTCCCTCCCCACAGACCATGACAGTTACATTCAGCCAAATTGGATAAGCATATTAGCTGTGTATTTTGAATACAATAAATCAGTAGCGAAATGGTTAACGAGGTTGGCATGTTTAATTAGGCTTCACATTTAACACTCTATAGGGATGAATGGGAGAATTTCACACTTCTCTCAGTGCTTCTGTTCCAGTGTGTTTGGCTGTAGACTCAAAAAGACATAAGTGCTTCATTTTACATTGTCAAGGTTATCACTGCATCCCAATGGAGGGAAACTTCATTTTTAAAACAGACAGCTTATATTCTGGAGCACTCTCCAGAAATTCACAGGAAGAAACTAATTCATTGGAATTAATGGATTTTTCACGCTCAAAAACTCTATTGTTCCTGCACATGGGTATTTTGATTCTGGCCCATGTCTAATTAACAGCTGTTGTGGATTTATTTCTCTCTCTTTTTTCAGTTGGATGAATATGGTTTCTGATTCACTTTCTCCTTCCCCGTTGACAGTTATACACTACTTGGCAGACACCATAAGAATTTGGGCAGCAGATATCCATCTGATCCTTTTTTTCCCTTTTGATAGATCATTAACATATGTAAATATTCAGGAGAAGTAGACAGTTTTAATCATCCTATTAGTGCTCAAAGGAAAAGTGCAATACAGAAAATAGTTCAGTAGTACTTCATTTTATGAGAAAGATAAATAAATATCTAATAATATAAACAAAAATGGGTTGCTGTAATAACCAATTAGCAATGATTTCATGCAAAGGTGCCTGTCACAGGGTGGGCTGGCCCTTTAAGTGGAGGAAGTTGGGTTTAGCCCCACCTGTGCTTAGTTATCTGCCTGAAAGGTGATGGATTTGGGAATGGTGGTTGGGTTATGTGACCAGGCATCAAGGAATGATAACACTCTTTTTCCAATGAGAGAGCATGCTCTGTAAGAAACGGAGGAGGAGAAAGATGCCCAAGGGATCTAGTAGGGTACCAGGGTCACGAGAAACTGCTGAACGGGCTCTCCATACCAACCGGAGGGAAAGGCCTGGCTGAAGCTATCTCGTAAACAAACAAACAAACAAACAAAACAGGGGAGTTAGAAGGACCTGAAGAAGGGTATTTCTAGAAGGAAGTAACCTGGACAGGATAGTATGATGGGTATTGAAGGGAGTTGATACTCTTATCTAGAGTCCAAGCTGGAAGTTTTAGAGAGGGTGGGAGGAGATCCCCTTCAACAGTCTTCTCTGAACCTGCCACATTCTCGGGTGCAATTCAGACCAGTGAGAGTTTTGTCACCACTTGTATTATAACCCTGAGTGCCCCCAAATACCTCTGTTGCTTGTGACTCCCTACCTGGGACATACATACAGCCAGCATGCGCTCTGTGATTTGTATGCTGTACTGCTCTGATTCAGCCACTTTGAATCCAACAGCCTACCAGCAGCTATTATGGACACACTATGATCTTAACATAGTTGGTTAATGTTAGCAGGTGACCCCAACACATAACTAGTCATGCACTTTCCCAAACCCATGCGCTCTGCAATGTTCATCCCTCCTCCTGCAACTTTCAGAGGAATAATAAGATCTGTTTGCTCCTTTAAAGAGACAAAACCCACCAGCTTGCTACCCGAACTGGAATTAACATTCATTTTAATTCAAACACAGCCCTGGTGGTTTAGCTTAATAGTAAAACAAGTTTATTAACAACAGAATATAGGATTTTAAGTGAGTTCAAGTGTAAGAGATAAAATTAGAAATGGCTAAAAGCAAATAAAAGTAAAAACATGCATCTAAAATTCTAAAATGTAATCTAACAAGGTGCAGGCTTTGTTCAAGATGGCTTTTCTCACCCACAATCTTCCTGCAAGATGGTGACGGAACCCCCTTGTCAGGATCTCCTCCAGAAGCCCAAAAGTGCTGGTTCCTTTGTCTTAGGTGAAAGAGAGAGCTTGGGATTTTCTGCCCCTTCCTTTTATAGTTCAGTGAACCTTTGAAATGAATTCTTCTGAAGGTTACTCCTTAAAGCAGGGGTCGGCAACCTTTCAGAAGTGGTGTGCCGAGTCTTCACTTATTCACTTTAACTTAAGGTTTCACGTGCCAGTAATACATTTTAACATTTTTTAGAGGGTCTCTCTCTATAAGTCTATATTATATAACTAAACCATTGTTGTATGTAAAGTAAACAAGGTTTGCAAAATGTTTAAGAAGCTTAATTTAAAATTAAATTAAAATGCTGATCTTACACCGCAGGCCCACTCAGCCCACTGCCGGCCTGGGGTTCCGTTGACCTAGTTGGGCAGCGGGCTGAGCGGCAAGGGGCCGGCAGCGGGAACCCCAGACTGGGGGTGCAGGTTGGAATGTGGGGGGTGGGTGCAGAAGCTCCTGTTTGGTGCTCAGGGTGGGGGTGGGGATGTGGGGGTGTGTGCAAGAGTCAGACCATGGGGCTTGGGGGGGCTGGGTGTGTGTGGCGGGGTGCAGGAGTCAGAATGGGGGCTGGAGGTGTGTGGGGGGTGCAGGGGTCAGGGCAGACGGCTGGGTGTGTGGAGGGGGGTGCAGGAGTCAGAGCAGAAGGCTGTGTGGGGGGGGAGGGGTCAGGGAAGAGAACTGTGTGTGGGGGGGGGTTCAGGAGTCAGGGCAGAAGGCTGGGTGTGTGGGGGTGTTCAGGGGTCAGGGCAGAGGGCTGGGTGTGTGTGCGGGGGGTTCATGGGTCAGGGCAGAAGGCTGGGTGTGTGTGTGGGGGGGGTTCAGGGGTCAGGGCAGAGGGCTGGGGTGCTCAGCTCGTGGGGGTGTTCACGGCAGGGGGCTGGAGGGGATATGCCCCATTCCCACCCCTTTCCCCAGGGCCCCATCCCCACCTCTTCTCTGCTTCCTCCCCGAAGCAGCGAGCATGCTGCAGCTCCATTCCGCTCCCCCTCCCCCTTGCAAGGGCGATCAGCTAATCAGCGGCAGGGAGAGGGAGGGGAAGGGGCAGGAAAGCACCACGCTGGGGGAAGAAGCGGAGGAGGGGGGAGCTTGGCTGCCGGCATGACCAAGCTTCTGCCTTCTCCCCCACAGGAGAAATTGGTGGGTGGTGGGGGGGCTGAATGGGACCATTAAAAATCGGCTCACGTGCCGTCTTTGGCACACATGCCGCAGGTTGCCGACCCCGCTTTAAAGTATAGTTTATGCAAGCTGTGAGGAAGGTGACATGAAGTGTAGTGGTGAAGGACGCACCATGCTGTTCCCCCACCCCCACTGGTGTTTGTTAAAATGCAAATTGCTCTGTTTCCTGCAATCTCCTCCCCCTGCTGTTTTGATGGTCCTGTTTACTGCTTATATGTAAATTTAGGTAAACACACATTCCTTTGTTTCAGATAGACCTGCTTAACAGCTTTATCTAGGCAAGTCCATCCTGGTCTTGAACATGTGCTAGTGACATTCTGCAGAAACAATTAATAACTTTACATATAATGTTGCTCTATACATTTTACCATGATGTTATTGACCAGCAAGTAATTAATTTTCAAATGATACCTCACAAGGCATATTTTGTACAAAGATTATTACAATAGTGTGTAGGGTGTGAATACAGGGTCACAGGGACTGGAAGAAGAAAGATAGCCCAGTGTGGGTGAAAACACTGCAGGGGCCTGTGAGACTCCACCCACACCTGGCTGGGGTAAATGCTTTAAGGTGTCAGCAATAACTCCTATCTAATACATCTCAAAGCATCATAGCAGACAGACACTTCACCTGACAATTTTAAATGTGGAATCAAAAAAGGCTAAAACTTATCTTCCCTCCTAAATAGCATTTATTTCAAAGCATGAGTAGAAATGATGAGATGATATTGGCTGTAATGCCACCAATACATTAATGTCACCCTGCTCTTTGTTCTTTCTTTATCAGGAGCACACAATGCCATCTGCCCAATTTTCCAAATCTCTGCACAAACAAGCGTTTTCAAAGCTCAGGATGATGAAGATGCTTTTATTTTTTCACTTTGAGCTGGATTATTTGGGCAGTACCTGATGATACATTTTATGGGGCCTTTTCTCTTTGTGTCTCTTTTAAGCCTCAATCCTGCAGAAAGAGATTTATGCACGTGCTTAACTTTACACAGTGAGTAGTTCTATTGACTTCACATTGTTTAGTAAGTAATTGTTTTATTTTAATTGTTTTCATCCAGTTTTGTTTGTTCCTTAGCTTTCTGATATATATAATATATATATTATCATCAGCTGTTTGCTCTTATTTTCAGTTGCGTAACTGGAATGTTTTCATAAACATGATGTTGGTCAATTGAGGCTTTGTGTACAGTTACTCAGAGTTACTTACAGAGCGAACAGCCATGTTGTAACTAGGTGTTCTGACTGGCAAAGACACCACCTGTAGCCTATTGACTTTATAAATAAGATGGATTCTGGGAGCTGTCTGACTAGCTGATAACAGAGTTATTAACTCTGTTCAAATGCAATTATACATGAAGAGATTACAACTCAGTAGCCAAACCAGTAACATAGCAATGGCCAAATTCTGCCTTTGGTTACATCTGTGCCACCCCATTGGAATCAATTTAAACTAAAAATAAATACTATATTTTCTACAATTTCCTCACTGAATGACTGTCCTCACCTAAAAATAATAATAACAAATCTTGAATATGTAACTGAACAAAATACCATATAATTTTCCAGTAGTAGCTTACTTAGCCCCAATTTAGTAAAGCTTACCCTGAGGTAAATGCTAAGGATGTAAAATGTTAACTGGTTAACCAGTAAGCATTAGTCTTAGCGGTTAACTTGCCTTAACCGTTAACCCCTGGGCTGGCTGGTTGGCTGGCCCCAGCAGCCCCACGCTGGCGCCAGCGGCCCTGTGCTGGCCGGCCAGTCCACCGACCCCAGCGGCTTCAGGCGGCTGGAGCAGTCCCAGCCACGTCGCCTGGCTGGAGCAGTGCCACCTGGCCAGACCAGCTGGAGCCTGACGCCCGGCTGGAGCAGGCCCAGGCGAAGCAGCCAGAGCCACGCCGCCCAGTTGGAGTAGCGCTGCCTGGCTGGAGTGGACCAAGCCACGCCGCCTGGCCTCAGCGGGCCAGCTGGAGTCGCGTCGCCCAGCCAGAGTGGACCAAGCCACGCCGCCCGAGCAGCCCCAGCCACACCGGCCCCAGCCATTGAATCGGTTAACCGTTTAAACAAAATATTTTTAATTGTTTAAACAGTTAACTTTTTAACATGTTATAACATTCATTTCAGTGGACTTGGGCAGAACATTTGGCCCTAAATTAGTCATACATTTGATCAGATAGCATGTATGATTCCAGCTAACAACATGTTGCTGTTAAAAAAAAATTAGGTCCATCACTCCTGAAACACATCCACTAACTCCAATGGAACTTTACATGGAATAAGGCACCCTGACTCTCACTGAATAGTGAAGAGGGACATAAGGAGAATTTACTACACAGTGCATGTCTAAGAACTATTTCATAATTTTCTTTCTAATCCTGAATTTAGAAGTGTTCTATTTTAAACCAACTACTGTCAAAATTTATATATATATATATATATATATATAGTATAAAACCCTGGTTAACATTATTGTGCAATGTAATCAGATGAATTAATAGTTACCTGCAACCCATCATCTATTGTCAGAAATCACATCCTCAAACTACTATTAAGTTGGTGCACTGCTGGGACACAGCAGTTTTTGCAGTGATGGTAGATAATAGAATACAGTGAAGAATAGCTTATTTTTCAAAGGACATCTGCTTTAATTTTAATTTAATTCTAATTTTTTTTTAAATCTACAAAAATAATTGTATTATTATTAGACTGTGTTTACTCATCTCCAGACTAATGAAAAATGTGGGGGCGGGGGGTGCAGGGGAAGAACCTTCTAGATTTTGGACCTAATCTATTTGACTGTTTCTTTTAAAGCTTGGAAAGATTAAGTTGTGGCTTTGCCATAAACTCTGTATATGAGTCAGGTGGTTGTTGCACTGGCCCAGAAGCAAATTGTGATTCAGTTGCAACCTATCTCCCTGCCTCACCTGTTTCAGGTGGGACATACCCTACAACAGCTTTATACCTAGTGCAGCTATGTGGCCAGGTACACTAGTGCAGCTTTGCTTCCCAGAGTGATGGGGAGGATTAGAGTCAACACTCAACCCATTTCCTCCACACTTGCACAGAAGAGAGGAGTAATGGGCCTTTGGAGCTTGTTTACCCACCTCAGGCTGCTACCTGCAGTGCACATAGATTTGTGTTACGGGTCAGAGGGGTGTTGAGTAAAATTATGTAGAGCTATTGAAAAGTGGAACTTTTGTTCGGTGGGAAATTCGGATCTTTCACCATTCATATTTGTCTCTAGTCAGGAGGAAAAATTGAAATATTGAAATTTCTCATAGAACAATACACTGCAAAATAATTTGAATTGGAAACATGAAACAAACATATAACTTCAAGTCAATTGAAAATTAAAGTGTGTGTCTCTATTGTGGCACATTCCTTCATGGGAGTTGTAGTTCAGGTCTGATGCTTCCATCTTCCCCAGTGGGCCAGGTTCCTGGGTGGACTACATCTGATACATCTTTGGCCATATATATATATCCCTACCCCGGTTGACTCAGCTCTCAGATGGTGAATGTGTGGAACCT
Source organism: Chrysemys picta bellii (assembly GCF_011386835.1). NCBI lineage: Eukaryota > Metazoa > Chordata > Testudines > Emydidae > Chrysemys > Chrysemys picta. The sequence goes on from NC_088791.1 coordinate 76,168,812, forward strand.
GCAAGACGTCTTGCCCTGAATAGAAACTTTTTGTACAGCTACTGAACATGCCTGGTAGCCACTACACTCCTCACTCCCTTGCCCTTAGATATCTCTGGGCCTTTCTGACTAAATTATCCTGCCCCGCTCCCTGCATGTGTGAAGAGACACAGAGGATTCAATGAAAATCCATATCTCCTTCCCACTGTTTTGCTCCCTTTCTCTGGAATTAATCAAATACTGCAGTGTAAACATATGGGTTACACTTGAATCCCCTTTCTGCCTTGCCTGGGAGGATTAGACAGGCCATAATCTGGCCATAATGGAGAGAACAGATAACTAGCTCTACCATTAAAAATTTATCCCATATTGGGATTCATTATATTAGCACTACATAGAATTCTGAAAACCAAGGTGGTGATATCATATTTTTTTGGCAGCTTGCAAATGGAGGACAGCCAGTCTAATCTTATAGTTTGCTAAAAATATTCATAAAAAAAATACACCACATATGGTGCAGCAAACCACAAGGGAAATTATACTTCTTTTCTGTAAAGCATTCCCAGTAGAAAAATGGTAAAGCCTTCTGTTTATCATTAAAGTTTATGAGGTAACTTCGATGATATCATGAAAGTATTATCATATGAACTGCAAAAGTCTTCATTTATTTTCTGCCAATACACTAAACATTATTCTTTCAGGTATATCATAGAGATGGAGTCAATTCTCTGTAATGAAATTTGGGTCAATAAGAATGGACCGGTTGGGTGACACAAGGCTCATATTTCTTTGACAAGAAAGATAGAGATGCAGTAGGTTGCCAATGTTTTCAGCAGAACTTTTATGTGGGAGAGGGTACGCATTTGATGTGCTCAATTCAGCATCTATATTTCCCTTCATATATATTTTTATTGTGAACTAGCATATGGCCAGAATTTAGGATCACTCTAGTGTTCCAAGGTATATATAAAAACACCTAGGTTTTGATGGAGATGTCATTAATATAAATATCCATAGCTTTCTTTTACCAACAAATGAACAAATTGAAATAAAAACAAAAACAACCAACCAAACAAAAAGCCTCTTTCAGGGTGTCTTTCTGAATTTATAATGTGTACGTATTTGTTTTGTTTTACGAAAAAAGTGAAGAGCAGGAAAAGGAGAAGTTATTCACCCCCTGCTGTAATTGTAGATCTTTGAGATGTGTCTCCCTTCTGGGTGGTACACTTCCACTTCAGATGTGAATGTTCCCCATGTACCTTTGATCAGAAATTTTAAGTAGGAGTGCCTGTTCAGCCCATGCATGTGCCTTACTCATCTGCAAGTCCCGCACTGAGGCTATATAGACCTCCCCTGAGTTTTTTGTGTACCTGAAAGCTCCATAGTGGAAACTCAGAAGCACATGGGAAGGAGGGCAGGTAGTGGAGCACAGGATGGGTAATCTCTTCTTCTTCAAGTAGTGTCCCTATGGGTGATCCACTTTGGTGACTATTGAGCAGTACCCTCTAGAAGAGTGAGGAGTTTCAGAATCAAGTACAAAACTGAAGATAGTATTGTAGAGACAAACATAGCATCCAAAGCTGACTAATGGATCCATGCATTCGAAATGTTTCGAAAAAGTGTGTATGGAGGTCCAAGTTGAAACTCTACATATCTCATCAATGGGGCATTCTTAAGAAAGGCCACTGAAGTAGAAAGGGATCTTTTAGACTGGGCTAGTACCCTAGGAGATGAATATCATTAGATTGATAAAAAGAGATGATGCATCCAGATATTCACATAGAGAGTCTTTGCTTGGACATTGAGGATCCTTAGATCTGTCAGCAATAGACACAAACAGTGTGTAAGATTTCCTAAATTGTTTAGTACTGTCCAGGTAAAAGGCTAATGCCCTCTTGACATCAAGTGCACACCATACTACATCTTCCTTAGTCAAGTGTGGTTTAGAGAATAAAACTGGAAGATGAATGGTTTGGTTAGCATAGAGCTTGGATGACACCTTTGGTAAGAATTTGGGGTGCAGTCATAGCAAAACCTTTCTCTTGAAAAATATTATGAAAGGGATGTGTGCCATCAAAACCCTGTCTCTCCAACTCTTGAAGAATATGTAAAAGCTACCAGGGGGGGTGTTTTCATTGATAAGTTCAGTAGAGAACAGGTTGTCATTTGATCAAAGAGATGTCTCATAAGGTATAAGTTAAGGTTCCAAATCAAAGTATGATGTTTGACTTGAGTGAAGTGTTCTCCAAGCCATTGAGAAATCTCACCATCATCAGGTATGTGTAAACTATGTGTAAACTAAAAAACCCTCCACCAGGGATTGAATTTGTCTTTATTAAACTTCATCCTGTTTACCTCAGACCATTTCTACAATTTGTCCAGATCATTTTGAATTATGACCCTGTCTTCCAAAGCAGTTGCAATCCCTCCCAGTTTGGTATCATCTGCAAACTTAATAAGCGTATTTTTTATGCCAATATCTAAGTCGTTGATGAAGATATTGAACAGATCCAGTCCCAAAACAGACCCCTGCGGAACCCCACTTGTTATACCTTTCCAGCAGGATTGGGAACCATTAATAACTACTCTCTGAGTACAGTTATCCAGCCAGTTATGCACCCACCTTATAGTAGCCCCATCTAAGTTGTACTTGCCTAGTTAATTGATAAGAATATCATGCGAGACCGTAACAAATGCCTTACTAAAGTCTAGGTATATCACATCCACCGCTTCTCCCTTATCCACAAGACTCGTTATCCTATCAAAGAAAGCTATCAGATTGGTTTGACATGATTTGTTCTTTACAAATCCATGCTTGCTATTCCCTATCACCTTACCACCTTTCAAGTGTTTGCAGATGATTTCCTTAATTACTTGCTCCATTATCTTCCCTGGCACAGAAGTTAAACTAACTGGTCTGTAGTTTCCTGGGTTGTTTTTATTTCCCTTTTTATAGATGGGCACTATATTTGCCCTTTTCCAGTCTTCCGGAATCTCTCCTGTCTCCCATGATTTTCCACAGATAATAGCTAGAGGCTCAGATACCTCCTCTATTAGCTCCTTGAGTATTCTAGGATACATTTCATCAGGCCCTGGTGACTTGCAGGCATCTAACTTTTCTAAGTGAATTTTAACTTGTTCTTTTTTCATTTTATCTTCTAAACCTACCCCCTTCCCATTAGCATTCACTATGCTGGGCATTCCTTTAGACTTCTCGGTGAAGACTGAAACAAAGAAGTCATTAAGCATCTCTGCCATTCCAAGTTTCCTGTTACTCATTCTCCCTCCTCACTGAGCAGTGGGCCTACCCTGTCCTTGGTCTTCCTCTTGTTTCTAATGTATTAATAAAAAGTCTTCTTGTTTCCCTTTATTCCTGTAGTTAGTTTGAGCTCATTTTGAGGCTCTGCCTTTCTAATCTTGCCCCTGTATTCCTGTGTTGTTTGCCTATATTCATCCTTTGTAATTTGTCCTAGTTTCCATTTTTTATATGACTCCTTTTTATTTTTTAGATCATGCAAGATCTTGTGGTTAATCCAAGGTAGTCTTTTGCCATATTTTCTATCTTTCCTAACCAGCGGAATAGCTTGCTTTTGGGCCCTTAATAGTGTCCCTTTGAAAAATTGCCGACTCTCCTCAGTTGTTTTTCCCCTCAGTCTTGATTGCCATGGGACCTTACCTATCAGCTCTCTGAGCTTACCAAAATCTGCCTTCCTGAAATCCATTGTCTCTATTTTGCTGTACTCCCTTCTACCCTTCCTTAGAATTGTGAACCTTATGATTTCATGATCACTTTCACCCAAGCTGCCTTCCACTTTCAAATTCTCAACGAGTTCCTCCCTATTTGTTAAAATCAAATCTAGAACAGCTTCCTCCCTAGTAGCTTTTTTAACCTTCTGAAATAAAAAGTTGTTTGCAATGCAGTCCAAGAACTTATTGGATAGTCTGTGCCCCGCTGTGTTATTTTCCCAACATATATCTGGATAGTTGAAGTCCCCCATCACCACCAAATCTTGGGCTTTGGATGATTTTGTTAGTTGTTTAAAAAAAGCCTAATCCACCTCTTCCACCTGGTTAGGTGGCCTGTAGTAGACTCCTAGCATGACATCACCCTTGTTTTTTACCCCTTTTAGCCTAACCCAGAGACTCTCAACACTTCTGGCTCCTATGTCCATCTCAGTCCAAGTGTGTATATTTTTAATATATAAGGCAACACCTCCTCCCTTTTCCCCCGTCTATCCTTCCTGAGCAAGCTGTACCCATCCATACCAACATTCCAATCATGTGTATTATCCCACCAAGTTTCAGTGATGCCAACAATATCATAGTTGTATTTATTTATTAGCACTTCCAGTTCTTCCTGCTTATTACCCATACTTCTCGCATTTGTATATAGGCATCTGAAGCCTGGTCTACACTACGAGTTTAGGTCGAATTTAGCAGCGTTAAATCGAATTAAGCCTGGACACGTTCACACGGCTAAGTCCCTTTTTTCGACTTAAAGGGCCCTTTAAACCGGTTTCTTTACTCCACCTCCGACGAAGGGATTAGCGATAAAATCGGCCTTAGCGGGTCGGAATTGGGGTAGTGTGAATGGAATTCGACGTTATTGGCCTCCGGGATGCTTCATTGTGACCACTCTGGACAGCACTCTCAACTCAGATGCACTGACCAGGTAGACAGGAAAAGCCCCGCGAATGTTTGAATTTCATTTCCTGTTTGCCCAGCGTGGAGAGCACGGGTGAACACACAGAGCTCATCAGCACAGGTAACTGTGATGGAGTCCCAGGATAGCAAAAGAGCTCCAGCATGGACCGAACGGGAGGTACAGGATCTGCTCGCCATATGGGGAGATGAATCAGTGCTAGCTGAACTCCGTAGCAGTAAACGAAATGGCAAAATATTAGAAAAGGTCTCCAAGGCCATGAAGGACAGAGGACATAACAGGGATGCACCGCAGTGCCGCGTGAAAATTAAGGAGCTAAGGCAAGCATACCACAAAGCCAGAGAGGCAAACGGAAGGTCCGGGGCAGAGCCGCAAACATGCCACTTCTACGCGGAGCTGCATGTGATGCTAGGGGTTGCAGCCACCACTACCCCAACCGTGTGCTTTGACTCCATCAATGGAGAATCACGCAACAGGGAAACGGGTTCGGGGTACGAGGAAGATGAGGATGAAGACAATGAGGATATCTCACAGCAAGGAAGCAGAGAAACCGGTTTCCCCAACAGCCAGGATATGTTTGTCACCCTGGACCTGGAACCAGTAACCCCCGAACTCACCCAAGGTGTGCTCCCAGACCCTGAGGGCACACAAGGGACCTCTGGTGAGTGTACCTTTGTAAATATTACACATGGTTTAAAAGCAAGTGTGTTTAATGATTAATGATTAATTTGCCCTGCCAATCGCGGCCAGTACAGCTACTGGAAAAGTCTGTTAACATGTATGGGGATGGAGCGGAAATCCTCCAGGGACATCTCCAGAAAGCTCTTCTTCATGTACTCCCAAAGCCTTTGCAAAAGGTTTCTGGGGAGGGCTGCCTTATCCCGTCCGCCATGGTAGGACACTTTACCACTTCAGGCCAGTAGCACGTAGTCTGGAATCATTGCATAACAAAGCATGGCAGCGTATGGTCCCAGTGTTTGCTGGCATGCAGACAACATACATTCCTTATTGCTCTTTGTTATCCTCAGGAGAGTGATATCATTCACGGTCACCTGGTTGAAACAGGGCGATTTTATTAAGGGGACATTCAGAGGTGCCCGTTCCTGCTCTGCGGAACCGAAATGTTCCCCGCTGTTAGCCACGCGGTGGGGGAGGGAGGGGTGAAGTGATCATCCCCGAGAATTGGGTGTGAGGGGGGAGGGGAGTTAGTTGGGTTTGTGCTGTATGTTAACCTGGAAACTGCAGCCCCTCCTTTTACATTGCAAACCTATTTTAAATGGCCAACCCAATAGGTGCTTGGTATGGGAAATGAGGGCGCTACTGTTTGAAACCATTCCCACATGTTAAGAAGATTAAAAAAGCCAAAAGACTGTGGCTTACCATGGCTGCCTGCAAGCCGAAATCTGTTGCCTGGCACTGCTTGAGTGATCTCTCACACCAAACCGGCAAGCCCTCAATAAAAGAGGAAAAATGCGACCTTGTAACGAAAGTACATGTGCTGTGTAATGTGAACAGCAAAATTTAACGTGAAAGAGGGTACCCATTGTTCTCTAAAATGTGTCTTTTCTTAACCACCTCTCCCTTCTCCTCCACCAGCTGCGAATGTTCCTCCTTCGCAGAGGCTAGCGAAGATTAGAAGGAGAAAACGGCGGACTCGGGATGATATGTTCTCGGAGCTCCAGATGTCCTCCCACGTTGAAAGAGCACAGCAGAATGCGTGGAGGCAGTCAATGACTGACTACAGAAAAGCACAATATGAACGAGAGGAGAGGTGGTGGGCTGAATCGCGGGCTGAAAATGATAGGTGGCGTCAGCTTGTAGACAGAAGGCAAGAGTCGATGCTCCGGCTGCTGGAGCATCAAACTGATATGCTCCAGCGTATGGCTGAGCTGCAGGAAAGGCAGCAGGAGCAGAGACCTCCGCTACAGCCCCTGTGTAACCAACAGCCCTCCTCCCCAAGTCCCATTGCCTCCTCACCCAGACGCCCAAGAACACGGTGGGGGGGGGGGCCTCCGGCCACCCAGTCACTCCACCCCAGATGATTGCCCGAGCATGGGAAGGCTGGCCTTCAAGAAGTGCTAAAGTTTTAAAGTTTTAAACTGCAGTGTGTCCTTTTCCTTCCCTCCTCCCCCACCCCTCCCGGGCTACCTTGGCAATTATCCCCCTAGTTGTGTGATGAATTAATAAAGATTGGATGAATGTGAAGTAACAATGACTTTATTGTCTCTGTAAGCGGTGCTCGAAGGGGGGAGGGGAAGGTGGGGTGGTTGGTTTACAGGGAAGTTGAGTGAACCAGGGCCGGGGGGGTGAGGGGGGGAAGGTTCATCAAGGAGAAACAAACAGAAGTTTCACACTGTAGCCTGGCCAGTAACAAAACTCGTTTTCAAAGCTTCTCTGATGCGCACCGCGCCCTGCTGCACTCTTCTAACCCCCCTGGTGTCTGGCTGCGCATAATCAGCGGCCAGACGATTTGCCTCAACCTCCCATCCCGCCATAAATGTCTCCCCCTTACTCTCACAGATATTGTGGAGCGCACAGCAAGCAGCAATAACAATGGGGATATTCTTTTCGCTGAGGTCTGAGCGAGTCAGTAAGCTGCACCTGCGCGCTTTTAAACGTCCAAATGCACATTCCACCATCATTCGGCACTTGCTCAGCCTTTAGTTGAACAGGTCCTGACTACTGTCCAGGCTGCCTGTGTATGGCTTCATGAGCCCTGGCATTAAGGGGTAGGCTGGATCCCCAAGGATCACGATAGGCATTTCAACATCCCCAATGGTTATTTTCTGGTCCGGGAAGAAAGTCCCTTCCTCCAGCTTTCGAAACAGACCAGAGTGCCTGAATACGGGAGCATCATGTACCTTTCCCGGCCATCCCACGTTAATGTTGGTGAAACGTCCCTTGTGATCCACCAGGGCTTGCAGCAGCATTGAAAAGTACCCCTTGCGGTTTATGTACTTGGTGGCTTGGTGCTCCGGTGCCAAGATAGGGATATGGGTTCCGTCTATCGCCCCACCAGAGTTTGGGAATTCCATTGCAACAAAGCCATCCACTATGGCCTGCACGTTTGCCAGAGTCACTACCCTTGATATCACCAGGTCTTTGATTGCCCTGGCAACTTTGATCACAGCAGCCCCCACAGTAGATTTGCCCACTCCAAATTGATTCCCGACAGACCGGTAGCTGTCTGGCGTTGCAAGCTTCCACAGGGCTATCGCCACTCGCTTCTCAACTGTGAGGGCTGCTCTCATCTTGGTATTCTGGTGCTTCAGGGAAGGGGAAAGCAAGTCACAAAGTTTCATGAAAGTGCCCTTACGCATGCGAAAGTTTCGCAGCCACTGGGAATCGTCCCACACCTGCAGCATGATGCGGTCCCACCCAGTCTGTGCTTGTTTCCCGGGCCCAGAATCGGCGTTCCATGGCATGAACCTGCCCCAGTAACACCATGATTTGCACATTGCTGGGCCTGTACTTTGTGAGAGGTTTATGTCCATGTCAATTTCCTCATCAATCTCGTCGCCGCGCTGCAATCGCCTCCTCGGCTGGTCCTGGTTTTGCTTTGGCATGTCCTGGCCCTGCATATACTCCAGGACAATGCACGTGGTGTTCATAGTGCCGCGGTGATCTGAGCGGGCTCCATGATCCCAGTGCTATGGCGTCTGGTCTGAAAAAAGGCACGAAACTAGTATCTGACGGAGGGAGGGAGGGAGGGGCGAGTGATGACATGGCGTACAGGTACAGGGAATTAAAATCAACAAAGGTGGCTGTGCATCAGGGAGAATCAAAAAAACAACTGTCACACAGAATGGCCCCCCCAAAGATTAAACTCAAAACCCTGGGTTTAGCAGGCCATTGATTTCACGGAGAGAGGGAGAAGCAAATGAATACAGACCAAATCTGGTCCATCTATTTTTTACATCTTAAGCTGGCAGCCGACGGTGCAGCATGACTGATAGCCCTCGGCATCTTCTGGGTGCTTGGCAGAAAATACTGGGCGCGTGGCAGAAAATAGTGTACTAAGACTGATAGCCATCATTGTCAAGACGGTTCGATAGGACTGAGCATGTCTGCCCAGGTGCCCATGATTGAACTGCAATATGACAACGATGGATATCAGTCTTAATACACCATCTACTGCCAAAAGGCAAGGGGCTGCTGCTGTGTAGCAATGCAGCCCCATGTCTGCCAGCCCCACGTCTGCCAGCACCCAGATCGCCGATGAAGGCTACCAGTCATACTGCACCGTCTACTGCCAAAAGGCAGTTAGTTAACTGCTGCTGTGTAGCAATGCAGTACCATGTCTGCCTGCACCCAGATGACATATGGTGACGGTGAGCTGAGCTGAGCGGGCTCCATGCTTGCCGTGCTATGTTGTCTGCACAGGTAACCCAGGTAAAAAGGCGCAAATCGACTGTCTGCCGTTGCTCTGACGGAGGGGGAGGGGTCTGACGACATGTACTCAGAACCTCCCGCGGCACTGTTTTGCATCATTCAGGCATTGGGATCTCAACCCAGAATTCCAATGGGCGGCGGAGACTGCGGGAACTGTGGGATTGCTACCCATAGTGCAACGCTCCGGAAGTCGACGCTAGCCTCGGTACTGTGGACGCGGTCCGCCGACTTAATGCACGCAGAGCATTTTATCTGGGGACACACACAATCGGCTGTATACAACCGATTTCTATAAAACCAACTTCTATAAATTCGACCTAATTTCATAGTGTAGACATGAGATACTGGTTTGATCGTACCTCCCACTTTCGCCCTGACCCTCCTTTCTCTCTGCCATTATAGCCCACGCTCCCTCCTATTTCCGACCCATCTCCCAGGTCTCCATGTTCTCCACTTACCTGTGGGCTTTTCTCACCTGTCCCCGTCGAACCTAGTTTAAAGCCCTCCTCATTAGGTTAGCCAGTCTGTGTCCAAATAGGGTCTTTCCCCTCCTTGAAAGGTGAACGCCATCTCTGTCTAGCAATCCTTCCTGGAATAGCATCTCGTGATCGAGGAAGCCAAAGTCCTCCTGGCTTTAATCGATAGCACAATTCAAGCAGATGATGCTGTGTGTAAAATGTCTACGTTTATGTTGTGAGTGTTTAATCTCTTCAAATGGTGTTTGTAAGGAGCCTGCTATCCTTCTCGTGAGGTCCTGAAACTGCTTGAAATAATCTGCTAGTGATGGCAGAGAAGGCATGACTGATCCATCTGGAGATAAAGATGAGATGTTAGTTAGCGGGGTGATTTTGTTATCCATTCTTACTTCCTGTGCTTCTCATGGTTCAGGCCTTTGGGAGTGTGTGTGGAGGGGGGGGGAGAGGAGAGAGACTATCTACCTCTATCATAGCACAAGTGAGACTAAAGATTCTAGAAAATTGTTGGTGATATGCGACCCAGGGATCCCAGTATGACAATATGGGATAGGAGGAGGCATCCAAAAGATGCTTTTACTATCAGGATGGGGCTTGAAGGTGTCTTTCTCACTGCCTTCCATCTCCTTGAAAGTCTGTTGGAAAATATTCCTTTGACAATGAGAATGGGGACCTTGAACAGATATTTGAAAGACCAAAGAGAAATCCCCATCATCATCATCATCATCACCATCACCCTGTAAAGGTGGAGCACCACTAGAAAATGGTGGTGACTCCATCAGTACTGGGTGAATGTCTAGTGACTTAGTGGTTCCTTGGTACTGAGAAAGGGTCAGTACCCAACAAAGAAGAATCCAGCATCTCCGTCATAATCAAGTCTTTTGAGAATCTGAATTCCTGTGACACTAATATGGCGATTGGTACCAGCAGCCAGAGCAGAAGTGATTATAGAGGAGGAAGCAGATGTACCAAGGCTTTTATGCACTCTGAGGAATGCCCAGTACTTGATGTTTGTTTGATCTTCTATGATATGAGATCTTAGCTGCCAGGAGCTGAGTTGCCTCAACAGGTATTAAGTTAGAAGAGGTAGTCTTTTTCCCCTTCTTGCTTCATGCTCCTGATGGTACCAATAATCTGCTGGAGCCAAATCCCTTAGTGTCCTTGGATTTAATGGTGCTGCTAGTACCTGAGGAAGCTGCAGCCTCTTGGGTATAGATGGGAACCAGAGGGCTCTGACGTAACTGTCTCAGCAAGACACTTGGTTTTTTGGAGCAGATTCCCTACACGGGGAGCCTGAATTTTTCCTAGAGTCCTTCTGAGAGGATTCTTGAGTCTTTCTTTTAGAAGATCTGTGAAACTGCTGTGGTTGAGGTGCTCACCTTGCTCGGAGACCAGTGTACGGGGGGTTCCCCTGGCCCAGGTCAAAAGCAAGATGGAGGGAGCTCTCCATTCTGAAGAGTTGCAATTTGATCTCCCAGCTCTCGATTTTAATGCCAGACAGAAGTTTGGGGGAGGGAGGGAGGTATGATTCTTCAAGGCAATGGACATACCAGGAGTGTTTGTCACTCACAGATAGCCTCCTGGCATTTAAGGCAATGTTTCAACTACAGAGAGCTAGGTATACCTCTCTAAGTAAAACAAAGTTTTCCAAGAAGGAACTGAGGGTGGTTCGTCCATTGAGCTCTAAATAGCCTTGGGGCAGAATGCAAGCTGTGTAGGTGAATGCATGGGCCAAACGGGCAATGCTTCCTAAAATTTGCGATCACAGGTGTGTGGGGTACCTGTGCACCTGAAGTTGAAGTGGATCACCCATAGAGACACTACTTGAAGAACAACATGGCTTTTTGTAGCATGAAACAGACAAAGATAGTGGGGGTGGAATTTTCAAAATGACCTAAGTACTGTAATTTAGGAGAAAAAAATCCCAATCAAATGGACATCTATTTTTAAATTACTTATGTGCTTTTGAAAATTCCAACCCAGACATCTTTGCAACACCTTTTTGTCTGAAATGATATATGAGTTATTACAATTTACATTGAAATGTCCCTCAAAAGCATCATTCCTCTAGGTTCCAGATTCTCAGGATTGTTAGTAAGAACTCCTGTTGGATTAATAATCAGAGTAAATATTCCACAGCAACAAAATCGTAACATGCTATATAAAGTGTCTATCCAGAAGAAATATCTAAACAATCTTTTGGGGCACACTAGCTTAGGAAAGTTAAATGTTTGGGCAGTGTAGTATGTCTGTCTCACTAATGGAAATATTGCCCTACTGCACAGGAACAAAAGGAAAATGCATCTGTGTCTGGAAACTGAGCTTTAAGGAAGGACAGAGAGAATTACCAGATCTTTATTATAGAGTGAATGAACCTATAATGGGGTGTGTACTTCCACACTGGCAATGAAAGGGTTAACTGAAGTCACAGTGCACCTGACTGCACCTGGAGAGTGGGTCAAGCCTGATTTAGAATGAATCCTAGCTGTGTGGAGTTAGGCTGACTGGCGGGGCGACGAATCACCGGTGCAGTGCCTCCTACTGGTTGTCCAGGGAATTAGCTCTTTTCGAGCTCTGGAGCGCCCTCTGCTGGCTGATGTCTCGCCTGCCGCTGGCCCCCATGTCTCTTCCGGCCCTCGGTGCCTTTTGCCCAGGGGTTCTGCCCCAGCAGTAACCCACAATCGGGGTCTCCCCCACCCCAGGGGAACCCCCAACCCTCTATCCCCGCCTTGCCTCAGTGGCTACTGCCAGTCACCATCTAGCCCCCGCTCACTGAGGCAGACTGCAGTCTGTAAACCACTCATCACTGGCAAGGGGGGGTTGGGCCAGCTGCCTCTGCCTATTCCTGGGCTGCTCCTCTGCAGCCCTAGTACCCTTTTTGTGGGCCCTTAACTCGGCCTGCAGCCTGGGGCTTAGCTAGGCTGGAGCTCCCCAGCTCCCTCTGCCCTTCCCCAGCACTATTCTCCCCTAGGTACCCTCCTCACCTTCCCAGGCAGCCAGGCCCTTCTCTCTCAAGAGGCTAGAGAGCCTGTCTTTCCTTCTGGCCCACTGTCCTCTTATAAGGGCCAGCTGGGCCCTGATTGCACTGGCTAGAGCAGTGGCTGCTTTCCCGATCAGCCCAGCTTTTCCCCTACCACAGCCCTCTCCTTCAGGGCCAGAACAGGGTAACCACCCTGCTACACTGACCAATAAAAGAAGGACTTCAGGGCAGGAGAGGGAATGAAGCTGACGAGGAGAGTAGGCCTTGGGATCTTTTCCTACGAAAGCAGCACTGGAGAAGGGTCAAGAGACTTCATTGGGAAGCTACAGGGCAAAGCAAATTCCCGTGGGGAGCTATGACAAGAGGGGAGAGGCAGATCTCCACAGGAAGGAAGTTCTGGGACGTGTCCCTCAATCCAGGAGGCTAGAAAGAACTCTGTAGAGCCCTGAATGGGACTGGGAAAGGGAGCTAGAAGTAGGCTAAGGGAGGAAGTAGTACAGGGAAGCAACAAGAAGTTTTGGAATCAGATCTAATCTGCTTGCCACAGGACTGGAACCCAGAGTACAGAGAGAGGAATGGGAAATCTGGGCATCCACCTATGTTTATTGAAAAAACAATTAAAAAAAGAAACTTTGATTAGTGTATTAGGTGCTCTCCCACCATCAATCAGTACAAAAATATTGTTGGAACTAGACTCCTGCCCCTGATCACAAACCCAGAGGCATTGGCGGAGAAGGGCAACATTCCCCAATGCTGAGGGATGAATATGGTATCTTCTCCATTTGAAGAGGGTACTTTCCTCCCTAACTGCCATTTGGAGATGGTCAAGTCTTTTGACTAGCTGGCCATCTGTCTTCTTTAAAATTATGTTATTTACCTTACTATAACAGGTGCATCAGTCACCGATTGGGGCCCTACTGTGCTGGGCATTGCATAAACCCAGTAGAAACATAGTCACTGTGCTCCAAAGAGCTCCAAATTCAGGTTATGAGAATAACTGGAACTGGCAAATGAGACAAACAAATGGAGGAGGAGGGCTTGGGAGATGAGATTGCTTTAATTGATCGATGCATCAACTAATGTCATTACCAAAAGCACAATTGCCATAGCAATTAAACTGAGTAGAGACTTTAAGTTAATGCCTAGAGGAGAGCTGGCTTGGTGGTGCTATAAATCACAATCAGAATTGGGTAGCTAGTTTTGAGGGGGAGGGGAATAGCACTCCAAATATGTCTGTGCAGCTGCACAGACCAAGAAGCACATGATTCAGAAGCCATAGAAGTAGATTTGGGCTGGATAGAATCCTAAATAGGTAATGTGCGAGTGAAAGCTAACCTAGCTAGATCAACACAGTCAATGACATTTTAAAAATTGCCTATTAACCTCATATAAAAGGTTGTACATTGAGTGAATGGAACATGCTACTTTATTTCATTGCATTACACTTAAGCTCTTGAACCCGGAGGGGCAAAGTGATTAATGAGACATTAATACACAAAGTAGGAAGGATTTAAAGAATAAGGAAATTGTGGAACAGAATCATTTCTCTTGTATGCTTCACATTTCACAATTTCCCCCGGGAACCTGTGTAGATTATGGAGGACATTAATTAGCAACCTTAAACTGCCTTCAAAATGTGGGTGGATAAAGCATGCAGTCTGAGAGAAAAAAATTCAAACAAAATTTCCTACCTTCTCTACAAAACAGCACCAAGGCTAAATAAACTACTCAGCAAAGCTAGGAACTACAGAGGTGGGTGAAAGACACAACAACAAATCTTCTCCAGTTATGTAGCTCAGAATTAGGTTTGACATCTCTTCAATTTGGATTGAGGTTTGAGCAAACCTAACTGGCTCAGCATTCCTTATCTCTAATAGCAATTATTATTCACGGCAATAACCTTTTTTCAAATAAAAACTACATCAAATCACAATATATGGGGTTTCTCTTGTCAATTATTATTAAGCTTTCAATAGGAAAATAATAAAAAATGTCATTCCTGTGAAACATGTTCAGAGAGAATCCACTATGAACAGAACTGATTAAGAATATACAATGATCATCCACTTAAGTCTATGAATTTCTGAGATTCATTCTGTCTTTCATGAATCATAAAGGCATCGTTGTAAATACTCTTAACTATCTATGTTTAGTCAATAACAGTGAAAATCAGAAAGAAAGCAGTGATAGAAGTGATCTTCCATAGTTTTCTCCTATTCAATGAGCTTACCTTTGGAGAGGTCTTTCATATTCAACCTTATCAGTTTTTCTTAAACATCAGTAAATAAAGTGGTTGACAAAATAAAACATTGACACCACTGAAATTGCTTTAGAAAATGATTATCATGCTATGCCAAAATAATCTTCAATGCTACCTATATCCTAGCAACACTAAATAGAAATCAAATTGCTTTGTTTTCATAGTACTCAGAGGATCGTTGTGCCTTTGTGAAAGAGAGGCTTAAAGATTACGTGTTGACAGAATAACACAAGGCGTAAATAGTAGGCAAGAAACCTGCTCTGCACTATTGCTACAAATTGGTGCATAAGCATAAAAATAATGCTCATTACTACTGGGTTCTGGACAACAGTCAAGAGCATGACAGTCATTTGGAAAAGGGGAGGGAAAAATAGTGGATCATTGTACATCTGGAAACTTTTCTATAAGCTGACAAATAATATCTCACCTCAGTCTACATGATATAATGTGACTGTGGACAGTATTGGTGAAGTAAATTATGCTTCACTATAAGCAAAGCTGAAATAAGTGTCTTAGTTTCAGATGATTCATATTAAAACTAAGTTCATGTTATGAATGCAAGTATGAAAATGGAGCTTAGTAAAGATGAAATATGAGGGATAGATTGGTATTTTAGGTTGAGTCCTGAGCAAGGGTTGAAGCATAAACCAACTGTATCAATCCAGATCAGGAGGCATGAGGACTGAAATGCTCCTCTGAGACATAGCTCATCTGCCATCCCCACCTCATTTGCTCCAAGCAGACAACAGTTTACTGCTTGCCTATACCAGCAGTGACTTACCATCCCCAATCGTGGTTCAGCAAATGTGAGGTTGAGCCAAGACTCCTTCCCTCATTCTATGCCCATCTGCTCTTAAGAGTAGCTGGGTGAGTAGTCCCACTTACTCCCACAAACCTGGACCCAAAGTTTGGGCAGTAAGCGTGCAAGGATAGTTCTTACTACCTTGTGTAGTTGTATAGTCTGTGACACATCATGTGCCAGAAGGTTCCTTCAAGTCAATGATCTACAATGGAGATGCTGCACAGCCATTTCATATCAGGGGAAGTCAGGGTGGCACAGTCCATCCACAAGCAGCATGGTTCACTAGGAATCTATCTAGGCTGCAGCCTACCCACAACCTGGTACACAGCCTGCTTGACACTGTCCCCAATGGAGGCTATGCATAACCACACAATCGATCCCTGAGAAAACATTGTGTTTTAAACTTAACCATTGCTTTGAATATCATTTGTCTTTTTACCATCCCTTGTTTTTAATACGCTTGAAAATATTGTTTCATCCTCGTCATGTCCTATTTTATTTGTCTTATTATCTCACCATCTTCTCCCAAGCCTCTTTACATATGGAACATGAAAAACACATGACTTTGTCTTATTTACTTTCTTCGTATTACAGTTCAAGATTATGTCAATTACAGGAATAGGGTTTAAGGTATGCTGTTTTTACATGGTTGGCTGGTTGAATATTCTGAGAAACTTCCTATTGCATTACAATTTATAGATATTTATTTATCAAAGCCTATTTTACAGACTATGCCAATTAAGTCTGATAGGCTGCCTAAAATAAATTTCAACTGAAAATGGTATAGGCTGATGACAGATCACAGGATAATAACTACGCAGCCAATGATGTATGCAACTTCATTTTCTTCCTACAAACATTAAATAAAAAGTCTAATGCTTTCTATAATGATAAACTGTAGAGGCTAAGCATCATAACATTCCACCCCCATTCAGACACTGTTCTTGAACCAAAAACTTTAAAGGGATAGAAATTCATTAAAATTAATGTTATGAGTTGCTTGTAGTGGAGAAAGCATTATAATTGGGTCATGATCTGTACAATATGATACTTAAATGAGTGGTAGAGCTAACCACTTTGAAATCAGAATTAATCCCTTGTATCCTATAATAACAAAGGATCAATTAAGATTTCATTGTTTGGTGATCTGGGCTCTGTTATATGACATGTGAGATCAGATTCTCTTCTCGGATACATCAGTGTTGTAATTCCATTGGGTTACTCCTCATTCACAATTATTTATGTAAACAAAGAATCAAACTCACGTTTTTTTTAGCTATCTATAACTATAAGTTTAAGGACCATGTTCTCTACTGTGCCCAAGGTGCAAGAGAGTGAGAGGGTGGTTTGCAGTTCCCTGGTTTTCTGTCCCAGTACTAGTACTGGAATAAGCTAGAATGCCAAAGGGACCATATGCCTGCTGGGGATACTTTCAGACCAAGAACAGATTCCATCACCACAGAAGCAGATAGCTCATTCCAGATATGATTAACATTACTTACAAAGTAACTTGAGAACTGCTCGTGCCAAGAAACACTTGGCTCCGTCACTGGATCACCAATCTCTCTGGAGAAATTCCATTGATCAGGGCTTCTGGTAGGGGTAAAGAAACTTTTCCTTGCCTCCTGTAAATCCAAGGCATAAGATCTCCAAAAGTCTCTATACTATATTTCAGGTGTGCCCAATCTATGGCCTGTGGGCCATACATAGGCCACCAGAGCATGTCATAAGACCCACAGCCTGCTTCAACACAATATACGAACAGCTGATACATTAGCATTTTGTCATCGTGTTTACATCATTTTCATTTACACAAGTGTGTAAATAGACAAAACTGTACATAGAAACACATATGAAACAAGCTGAACTTAAAATATAAATCAATACAGGTGACTTAAAATCTTATTAAAATATGGAACATCTGTTTGACCCACAAAAGTTTGTGCTTATGTTTATATGTCCCTTCTGTGTAATGAGGTTGGGCTTCTCTCCTCTATTCAGTCCATTTCAACCTGAGAGTTCTTGCCAATGGCCCTCTAGGTATCTTTTCTCCACTTCATCTGCTTCAGAACATCTGAACAGCACAATGACTGGTGAAGACAAAACAAAGAAAGATGACATCAAGGAGCCACCCATTATCATTTCAAGGGCATGCAGTTATTCTAAAGGTCCACCAAGCCACTGTTTTAGTTAATTCAATTATTAGGATTGGGTCTGGAACTTGGAGAGGAAAATCAGAACCTTTTGGGTTTTGTTACCATTAATCTGCATTGCCTAACACAAATGACACACTAGAAGTCTGTAAGGAGGGTCTCCAGCATGCTCACTTTTTTTCCCCTGGTTCCCATTGATTAGATGTATATATAATGTTAACAACATGTCCGCAAAGCATCTCACTTTCTAGCATGGATAGACATGCTAATACAGCACAGTATGAAGAAGAAACAAGTGCACTGGAAACAGAGAAATGTAGCTTCCAAGCAAGAGGGTAGAAAAGAAAGAGATTATTTTAGCTGGGCCTCAAAACATGATTGCTTTGCTAACCATGAAGTGGCATAACAAAAGAAAATGAAATGACTTTTTTTGTAGAGAATACATATTTTCTAATACAGGGAGATGGTACATCTTGTCTTTATACTCCTCTGTCTCCAGGAGTATTTGTTTTTGAAGGAGTTGCTGTAGGCATTGCTGCATCTGATGTCCCTTGTGAGTTTCCTGTAGTAAACTGATGTTTTATTTTCTTAAGAATCTGGTTTCAGTTTTATATATATCCTCTTACATACCTTTTTAAAAACAATATTTCTTCTTTATCCCCTTCTGTAGTCTGAGTGTATCCAGGTTCTTTTTTCTCCCTGTTTCAAAACATTTACTTCCCCACTCCATCATTCTTATTAGAGATTCACATATTTCTTCTGTCTTCTTTATGTGCAGAGTGATGATGTCATACATTGGACATTACTAAACAAATTATCACTCCATCCATCATATTGCCTGCCCAAAGATGGGTATAAATTCCATTTAAAACCCCAACAGCTCTGTATGAATTCCCACTATCTTTAACATTACCTTACTGACTCATGTATACAAGGCACTGCCTTGGGAGAGCTCTTTTGTAAGCAAAGTCTCCCCGTCATAGTTATTGTGCAGCCTATGGGCAATACTTTGGACATTCATTAATACTAATTAGGTGGGAGTGTTTATTGAATTACATGCTATATTACATTTGGACTAAAACCAAATGAACCTGCTATGATTAATGTAATTACACAAAATGCCAAGGGAATTAATAATTAGTGTTAATTTGTTGTCTACTGGCAATATTTTTTTTCTTTTTATATGTGTAAATCATTATTAATTCCTTTTATAGTCACTGGACAAATATTCATCATGTTGAACTTATTTTTGGCATTGACATAGATGGCATAAATAGCTCTAAGACTCTTTCTTTGTAAAGTGGCTGCACTTGCATTGTGGCTAAAGCCAAATTTATTTCCTCCTCTTTCAATTAGAAAAAAATAAGCTGATTATGTTGCAGGTTGGTCTGGAGGAAGAGTGTGTTTGTGTGAGGAGAAGAGAATGGAGAGGTGTGTGTAAGAAATTGGGGACAGGGTATGGGATGAAGACTGAGAAGAATCCATTTGTTTCTGCTTTGGTCATGCCGGTTTATGTCTATCATAAAACACTGCAATACATTAATTCTTTGCATGGGTCTTCACTGCAGAGGATGAGAAAGAGATTCTCACAATTGACCCATTGTTTCTGTGTGACAAATCCAAGGAACTGTCCCAGTTTGAGGTGTCAATAGAAGAGCTTTTGGAACAAATTGATAAATTATACAGTACTAAGTCACCAGGACTAGATGGTATTCACCCAAGAATGCTGAAGGAACTCCAATATGAAATGATAGAGCGACTAACTGTGGTATGTAATCTATTGTATAAAAGATCCGATGTGCCAGATGAATGGAGGGTAGCTAATATAATGCTGCTATTTAAAAAAGGCTGCAGAGGCAAACCTGGCAATTACACACTAATTAAGCCTAGCTGCAGTGCCAGACATATTGGTTGGAAACTATGGTAAAGAATACAATTGTCAGACACATAGATGAACACAATATGTTGGGGAAGAATCAACACAACTTTTGTAAAGGGAAATTGTGCCTCACTAATCTATTAGAATTCTTTGAGGTTGTTCATACTCATGATCACAAGTGTGATCCAGTTGATATAGTGTACTTGGACTCTTTCAGAAAGTCTTCGACAGGGTCCCTCACAAAAGGCTACTAAGCAATAAGGGAATCATGGGATAAGAGGGAACATCCTCTCATGGATGAGTAACTGGTTAAAAGATAAGAAACAAAGGGTAGAAATAAATGGTCAGTTTTCAAAATTGAGAGGGGTAAATAGTGAAGTCCTCCAAGGATCTGTACTAGGACCAGTGATGTTCAACATATTCCCAAACGATCTGGAAAAAGGGGTAAACAGTGAGCCAAGGTAATCAGGGAAACAACCCCATGCTTATGGTGTCCCTAAACCTCTGGGACTGGACAACAGGGATGGATCACTTGATAGCTTTTTTCTGATCATTCAGTATGAAGCAAACCAGCCACTATTGGAAACAGGATACTGGGTTAGATGGATAATTGGTCTGACCTGTATGGCCATTCTTATGTTTTTTACATAGGAGAAATGAGTGTGGTTGGAACTGCACTCTGCACCACTCCACAGTAGTTTGAATAGCCCCCAGGAACTATGAAGAGCCAGACACAACTTAGAGTGACCCTAAGCCTGTTGTCTCAGGAGGAGTAGAATTGATCGCCATAAAACATAAAGCTGTCTTTTCCTGCCTCTGCCGCAACTGCACCATGCACTATCTGGTACAGCTGAAGATCTAGCTCCATATATATTAAACTGGAAATTCAGCAGTAAACGCTGATGTTACTGTTTGCAGATATCTTGGTTTTCATTTTTTAATTTTAAATAGCAATAGTGTTTATTTTGAAAATTCAACTGTATTGCTGTAATAGCAAATTAATACTAAAATATTAATAAAATAAAATGTAGCATCTCTCTGATTAATTAAATGGCCTCAGTGAATTTGAACATATAAATTTGAACAATAATCAAAATTAATGGTAACTTTTAGTCTAGATCCATTTTGTTAAAGATATTCAATTTTATACTTACAGAATTTTTATTCCACTACCTATACAAACATCAAGCTTATTTATTTGTAGTCATTTATGTTACCTTGTTTCTTAGTAAGGTTAACCTGATTTATAGTTAGAAATATTAGGCATAATGGAATCTTAAGGCAATGAAGAATGGGACCAATTTAGTTTTAGTATTCAAAGTAATCAAAATTAAAAACTGACAATTTTATTCTTGCTATCTTATTTGTAAACATTTCTATGGCACTTATTGACACTGAAATCTGAGTGTGTGTCTCCATTTTGCTTTCAGACATTACTGATGGAGATGATGTGAAGATTAGACTGGTAGAGCAATCCTCAGTGTTTTCCCTTCTGAAAATGGGAAACAGCTTGCTGAATGTTAGAAGGAAAAGGAGATTCTGATACTAGGAATCCTGACTGAAATACTTTGATAGGACATTACAGGTACTCTTGCACTGTTACTGTTTCTGCAATGCCTAGTTTGTAGCTATATTTACTTAAAATGATCTTTATATAAAAAAACAAAAAGACAGACTGGGCATACAGAGTTGTTACTTTACATTTCAGTCATTGCCTTCTTGAAAATCTCTCTTTTTCCCCTTTGCTCCATCATTAATAACAGGCCTTGATTCACCAATATGTTGCCCATTTCTTAGATATGCTGACAGCCAGTCCATTGCCCAGAATACAGAAAAGCATTTCCAGTACCTATTTGACATTTTTACTTGATGCATTTGGTATTTCAGTGACATCTATCATTATCCTTCAACAAGTATGTCTTAGCAACAGGTTTACATGGGATTCAGTAAAAGACAAACATCATGGTAAAGGTCATTGTTTTGAAACCCACTTCACCTTCAGAAACTGTTGAACATGAAAGGACTCTTGTTCGAGAGCAAAAATGTGCTAACCCTCAGGGTCTGATGTTTCCTTGTAATTTAATTGAAAGAGACGCATTACACAACTCTCATTTAATCTATGCAACATCAGTATTGTACTGCCAAAAATGCGCATTTATGGGCTCCAGTTCAGTAATAAAGGTGGATATGAGGAGAAAGTAGAAAAAAAAACAGCAGAGAATGGCCTCCATTAATAAGAGTACTTAACATGTCTCTAACTTTAAGCCAACAAGCATTCCCTTTGAAATCAAAGGGACCCAAAGAGGAAGGTAACTTGCAGAAACAATAATATTTTGCAGTTCTGTAGTACCTGACAGCCAGAGATCTCAAAATACTTTCCAAATATTCAATAATCCTCTCATTTCACCAGTGAGTTAGATAAGTATTATTAAATTTTCCTTATTTCACAGATGGGGAAAAGCCTGATCCAAAGCCCCCAGAAGTCAATGGGAAAAGTACCATTGATTTTGATGGGTTTTGGACTAGGCCTTCATAGGCAGGGGAGCCCCCAGAAATTTTTCACATGGCATGCACAATACATGACACCTCCAGAGATTCTGGCCCAGAGTTTCTTCTCCAACAAAATGGAGAAGAAATTCTGGGTTGGAACCCCTGGAAACACTGTGCATTGTGTGTGCTGTGTGAAAAATTCCTGGAGGTTTACCTGCCTATAAGCAAGACAGCAAAATAGAGCCACCCACCAAGAACCATCACTGGGTCTAAGACAAAACTCCCTTGTAACTGCCTCCATCTACGGCTTCCAGCTGGCTTCTCTGTCTGGGCCTTCACTGCAGTTCCCCTTCCTTGTAGCAGTCTTGAGGCTATTGCTGACCCAATCCTGAGGGCAGAGCAGACTGTACCTGGGCTGCTGGAAGTGGGGTGAGGCATGTCAGGCCCCCAGGCAGGAGCCCTGGTGCAGAAGCCAGCCCCGGGCAATGGCGAGGAGAAGAATGCTGGGCTTCCCACTGCCCACTCAGTCTTTGTACTGCAGCCCCTCCATCATGCCAGGAGATGAAGGGGTGAAGCCAAACTTCAGTGAACAGCACTGCGACTCCCTTCCACCAGGTTGCAACACCACTCACTCAATTTTAGACCTGCTTCCTCCTCCTCATGACAGAGGGCCAAGGGCCATACCTGAGTGCACAGTGGGGGAGCCAGCACTGCTTCTTTTTGCTGCTGCTGTGGGGCGAGCTCTGTTCTTGCCAATGGCACGTACCATGCATAACGTTCAAATGGTGCTAGTGCCACAGATCATAGGCAATCGCTTCTGTGATCCAGTTCCTCCCCTTGCGGGGCTGTGTAGCTGCTGTATCAATGTATCCTGTCTGGCAGGAGTAATGGCTGAATTAGCCAAAATTCCTCCTGGTAATTCTGACTGAAGTGATGCCCCATCCTATCTTTTCCAGGATGCCTTACCATTTGTTGAACTGAATGAGATCGCTCGCCTGTGGTTATTTTGTTGTATGATGATTGCATGTCTGTTTTTTTGGTATTGAGCAACGAGATACTACTAAGAAATAAAAACGGCTCATTTTCACATGAATTTTCTTTTTATTTTGGTAGAAGAAAAAAAGTCATTTCCTACAATAAATATTCAATAACTGCTAAAATTGTGTGAGACTTGGTACTTGCTGAATAGTCACCTTTAAAACTGCAGCTAAGAATACAGGAAGGGTACATTATTCATCCTGGCCAGGTGGCTAGTAATAATTCAATCTTCATAAGTCAGTCTGTTGTGCTGACCTTCCAGATGTTTATAATTTTCTGGTAACCAGCCTATAACAATGTTGGTAAGGTTGGTGAATACTCTAGGAAATGACTTGGCACTCATATTAGCAGACAGTTTTATCACCTATAGGTACATGGGAATAACAGTCCATGCATGTATTTCTGTTTGCAGGATCAGTGACTAGCTGAAAATAAAATAAAGACAAAGATAGGCTGTAAGTGGTGCAAAGCGGCCTGACAGCTCTGGTTAATCCCTGTCTGCAGGGAACTCTCTTCTAGCATAAAGTTGGTAGAAGTGTCTCTCTCCCTTCCCTGTGCCAGCTGCCCTTCCAATCCCCAGCATAAGAGGAAGGACAGGGCTTGTCTTGGGCATTCCTGGGAGTAGAAGGGAAGCGGGCGTGGCACAACAAAGCTCTGCTACGCCTGAATCTCCACTGGTACAAGTTTGGGCTGTCGCTGTGCAACTCTAATTTGTGCCAGGGCTGAGCAGCCCTGAGTGAGTTGTCTCCCTTCAGCCCCCTTGGAGTGAAAAATGTTACCCAACAAGAGAAGGTGAATATTGGGGTGTGAGAAGAAGATGAAAACAAAACAAACAAACAAAAAACAACAACCATGCAGTGACAGGAGCAGTGCTTCCTTCAGGAGAGTTTCAGTTTAATTTGTCTTTCAATTATTTTATTTTAAATATCTAATTAGTATATTTTAAATTAGCGAGGTGATTGCAATGTCAATTCTAGTCCCCACCATATCAGTTGACATACTCAGGCCAAATGTAAGATGACAAACTAGTTTTGTGGGTTCTAGCCCACGAAAGCTTATGCCCAAATAAATTTGCTAGTCTCTAAGGTGCCACAAGGACTCCTCGTAGTTTTATTATATGTGCTAAATAGTAAGAGTTATAAGCGTTGTGAGATATGTGATGGAGAAATTGCTGAGAATGCTATTAGAATGGAGGATGTGCGTAAGTATTACAAACAAATAGAAATGAATTCTAAAAAGATTATATGCTCACAAATATGATTATTCATTATTTAAAAGTTCTAGAAGTAAATGGTCAGCATAGGAAGCTTTGAAATAGCCGGGTCTTAGCTACTGAACTCTGAGGCATGGTAGAGAGCAAATAACACTAAAGGGCCAGGTTCTGGTGCCCTTACCCTTACTGAGTAGTACTTTAAACCACTTGTCATCTCATTGATTTCAATGGGACTATTCATGGCGGTAAATATGGAATGGTCTCCAGTTACTCTGTGGTGGAATTTCCTCTGTGTGGGAATGATGGTTTGTTTTGTTTTTTTCTTCTCACCCCAGGCAGATGTTAATGCTGACAGGAGCAATATGAACTTCTGATCTGTCCTGGCCTTTCTCTGTGGAAGACAGTGAGAGTCCAAGCATAGTGGGGGCATCCAGGGGAACATGCTGTCACAGGAGAAGGTCAGTCCACAGACACATATGGAGGGCCCAGGATTTGTGAGATTTTGCTGACCTGGCTCCTGTGAGATTTTTCTTATTTCACTATCTTGTCAGTAATGATGTGGCATCTGATGTGTATTTTCAGATAAGGTCATCCTTAGTTGGAGGCTGTCTGCTATAAATCAAAAACAGGGAGAGGCTTAGGGAGGAGTGTTCTGTAACCCACTGCGAGGGTTTGCAGGCCTTTATTCTTAATCTGAGTACCTGCAAGCTTCTCCCCAGGGCCCCAGTCTCTTTCCAGACACTGTTTCTACAGAGAATATGATATTTGGCCCTTACTGCAGTATGATTAAAGCACACAACCTTTTGGATACTTATCTGAGTCTTTACTCTGAGTCTACAGAATTGGAATGGAAAGCTCACAAAATAAGGATCTCGTGAGATTTCCAGTATTTCTTGCTTCTGACAGAGGCAGAAATACTTTCAGCTCTGACAAAGCAATATACTAAAGCAGCAGTTTTCAAACTGGGGTCGGGACCTTAAAGTGGGTCACCATGGCTGGCTTAGACTTGCTGGGGCCCAGGCCAGAGCCGAAGCCCAAGCCCCTACTGCTCAGGACCAAAGTCAAAGCTTGAGCCCCACCGCCTGGGGCCGAAGTCGAAGCCTGTTACAGGCCCCCTGCCTGGGGGTGAAGCCCTTGGGCTTTGGCTTTGGCTTCCCAGCCCTGGTCGGTGGGGCTCAGTCTTTGGTTCCCCCCCCACCACCACCACCACCAGGGCGGTGGTGCTCGGGCAGGCTTAGGCTTTAGTCCCTTCTCCTGGGGTCACGTAGTAAGTTTTGTTGTCAGAAGGGGGTCGCGGTGCAATGAAGTCTGAGAACCCCTGTACTAAAGTACGCAGAACAGATGCACAAACCGCTGAAAAATATTCTTTATAAATTATAAGAACTTTCTAAAAATGTCACCAGAACTTCAGTTTGGATCCTGTTAGAGTTTGCCATGAACTTTTAGGTTGGTTCTTGTTTGATTTGCCCACCCCTGTTACAATAATATCTTCTATTGCAAAATAGGTGGGAGAACAATGGACAGCTGAATAATTCTGCATGTTTCTGGAAGGGCTTTTAGGTTTGATATATTTTCATTTTAGTATCACCATTTAAGCATATTTTAGAAATAGAGGGGATGACTGAGCTTCCATTTACTAAAAAATACTGGTAGATTATCGTATGTTGAACATTTTAGACCTGCTTCACCACTACTGCAGTTTTACACTGGGTAATTCCATTGATTTTAATTGGAGTAACAAAATGATGAATCAGGTCACATATTTCTGCAGTGTTTCCTGTAGATTTTCATTTCTTTTAGTGGCCAAAATATAGAATATTGATCATGGATCATGCACCACACCACTCTTTCCCCCATATTTTTTCCACCAAAGCTCCGAGATCATCTAAGTATTACTCAAAATGTTCACCTTTCTGCAACTTACACTATGACATGAAAGTAAGTCAGCAAATGTTTTGGGGAACCACTAAAAATAATGAAGGAAGATTTGTTAAGCAAAATATTATAGGATAAAGAAGCAAAGAGAAAGCATAAATGGAAATAGAGACTTCACTTATAATAGAAAAGCTGATTTATTCCCCGTTGATATTGACAGTGTTATATTGACATTGCAGTTTTCTCCTTGACCTTCATATAGTACAACAAAGGCAAGAGGGTAATGCATTTTTATTGGAAAAGAGCCGATTAAAATGTTTACAAGGCTAAAGGAAGAGTATCCATATGATTGGGGGCTGACATTTCTGCCTCATGAATGGAATGATTTAATTCTTTGACTCTGCTGCTGATGTCTGGTGAATAGTTTTAAGTCTGACACACATTTAAAATAAAATAATAGTAAATGAATAACAACAACAACAACAACCTCCTGACAACAGCCAAAGGCAAAGCTAAAGCTTTAACTTCCTGGAGTTCCTCTCCCTTCAGATGATGTATAAAGTGAATTTGAAGTCTGACTTACAGAAAAAGAGAAGAGGTAGAATTTCTTTGCTCACCTTACCACACTCCTAAGAGCCATTTGAAAGATAGAGATAAGGAAAATATTTTGAAAGATCTGTAATGTAAACATACACAGCTGTTTTAGACATTGCCGCATGTACAAATTCAAAAGACACATCAAACAAATTTGTGGTGAAATTTCATTGTTATAGCCCTCAAATAAAGGTCAAAAGGTTTAGATGTTAAAAGTGAGTTAACTCCTTGCTTATCTGACCATTAAACTGTCAGCAGAGAGCTATTTTTTAAATTTATGATAGTCTGAAAATTTAGTGCTAAATAATGTCTGAAGCCCTGCTAACCTGCCTGGGATGTGAACCAGAGACTGGTTCAGCTTTAGTGCAACTACACCAGGTCAGTGAAATGGTTATTAAGGGGTGAACAATGCAACTGAATCTTAGCTCCTTGTGTCATAATGCAGTGATGACAAGTTATTGTTAGCATTAACCTCAGATTAATATCATAGCGTTACCGAGAGGCTAATCTGATTTCACTAATTTTCACAGGCTTCCACTTTTCTTTCTATGATTTCTACAACTAGCACAAGAAGTGAAAGGACACTAATATTTAGCTCATTTCCACACATTTGTTTTTGGAAACCCTATGTGGATTTATTTTCCTATTTATTTATGAAAACCTTAAACGCTATGTTTTTTCACAATGAGGTCTTGTCTACAGTACAGTTGCAACCATATGTGTTAGGGGTTTCAGCTACAATGCAATAGTATTATAACTATGTTAAGGCACTCTACTTGAATAGTTAGCACTCACAACAATCATATTAAAACCATTTGGCCTGATGTACAAAGGCAAAACCAAACTGTGATAAAGCATGGTTAGGACATAACCATGTTATAACTAGATTACTTAACATGGTTGTAACTGAGGTTCAGACAAGACCAAAGTTGTTTTTGGTTTTTGAAATTAATTTTAAAAATAACTGTATCTTACCTATTGAGTAGCTGCAAAATAAAGCTGCATATATAGGTGGTTGGAACATCTGAAATTTCAGCAAACTATGCTGTGCTGTCAACGCCAAAATATTTCGGTGCAGACATCATCAAATATGTCTTTTTGTGGGGTAGAGGAGATTTTGAGAGGGATGTAAAAGGTAAAAGAGACTCTATAGCTTGGTGGTTAGGATACTGGGTGGACTGTGGGCAACCCAACTTGAATTCCCTGCTCTTCCTGATTTGGAGTGATGTGGGATGAAAAAGTCTGCTTTGTATCAGGTAGAGCAGGGACTTGACCCTGCATTGCCAATGCCCCAACAACCGATAGTGTGTGATGTGTGCACACACACAGAGTTCCATTTTCACAAAACCACATGAAAGATTTTGGTTTTGTTCTAATGGAGAATGAAAACAAATTCCAAAATGTACTGTGGAATGGAATTGTTGTTCCCCAGTTGCATTTAATGTTTAGTCACTATTAATTAGGATATTTACCAACATGTTTTATCAAGATTATGAAACACCTTGATCTAATGAATGAAGAATGACCAAACACATAAGTAAAATAATATAGGATTATTCTGTGCATATGGAAAGATGGACACAGATTGAGTTCCAGTTAACGTATATCAAAGGAGACACACTGTTATGACAGCTCCAACAAGCTTACATTTCACAAAACTATTTCACCTTTTCCTATGTAGATTGAAAAGTACTTATTCTTGAACTGCAGCTTTTTCAGAAATTTTTAAATGTGACACATGCCAGTTGTTGATCCTCATCTATATTGTCATGCTGTAGCATTCCTTCAAGCACACTATAAAGGATATGGAAGTTGCCCTGAAATACAGTTGCTATCATGCATTAATTCTTTGCTTTCACTTGTTATAGAAAGCCAGACCAGAGCACCACACACAAATTCAGACATGGTTGTTGGAGGATTCACATATATTCTCCTGGGCTATTACCTGCATTTTGCACAACCATGGACTGCCAGAAGGATTCTGATCTCAGTTAAAATGTTGTAATCTCAAGTGACTCCACTGACTTCAGTGGTTCTATCATGGATGTTCAACATGTATCTGAGATCAGAATCTGGCCTTTTGTCTTCATGCTAGCCCGAAGGGGGGTGCAGGGTCCCACGTAGCAAGCTCGGCTTATGGCCTGGCCTGTCATCTTCTCCTGGAAATTGGGACCTCCTTTTTCTTCCCAGTGGAACCAGGAGTTATCATGCAGCAAGATGACACTGTCACCTGCCTTGGAGAATAATGGACTGTCTTTTCTATAGAAAGATCCGGAAAGAAGGGGATAGTGGGTATATATGCCTAGCCAATTCACTTTCAATTTGAATATTTATTGCGTTTGCATGACAAGACATAAGGATGTTGCCAAAGCTAATACATAAAGGACAGTATGTGTGTCTACGACAGGTTTCACAACAGTAGCGTTAGGGAAGATGCATTTTCATGTACATGTGTCTTTTTATACTGACAACAATAATCCTCACTACTGAGGCGACACAAAAGCTCTCACTCTTCCCAAATTGACCCACTATCTCCCACCCATATTCGATTCTAGGATACATCCTGCACTCTCCCACACCCTGGGATTCTGGACCGTAAAAGTGGAGGAGCAGCCCAAAGGGAAATTTCCCAAGCACAGGGACAGTGTAGGGTTTGTATTCACTTGCTGCAGCCAGATAATGTGGTTTATACTTCCTATAGACAATCCAGGCAATGTGGTTTGTTGACTGATTACACTTTTTTTTTGCACTTTGATAATTTGGTTTCAACTTGTTTGTCATGAGGCATCCGAGATATCAGGAATGATAATTTAAATGTTTTGTTTTTTGTTTTTTTGTTTTTTGCTGTGCTGCCATTTATGGCATTAGTCCTCCAGTCCAGTGGTGGCACTATCGTGTAGTCTCTGCCACAGAAGTTTACCTTCCTGTCACCGACTGACTGCATATGGTATAGAATAGACTCAGTACAGTGCAATGGTGGGACAGGGAGCAACGTGTCCATATGTCCTCAATGCTGCAGACATTATGTTAGAACTGCAAACGTGGTAATAATCTTATGCTTTCCATATGCCACAGCAAGAAGGGGCCAGGAAAAGGGGGAGGGGGACTGGTATTTTTAACAATCTGAATACATCTTCTATATTCATGTAGGTATTTTTGAAGATGTAAACAGCTCCCACCTCTGTGTCTGTCTTCCTCTTTGTTAACAGAGATATGTAATAATAAGCAAATAGAAAACACTCGCGGAATCCCAGAAAATAGGCTAACTCTACCAGGTAGAAGTTCAGTCACAGAATTTCAAAACCTGAAAATAGATTTTGACCCTTTTCATTCACTGTAAATCATCGTCCTTGATTATTTCCATGTGTAATAATGTTGTTACTGTATTAAGGGGACTTAAAGTGTTACCAGATATACTCTATTGACCTCTATTTCACTTGAAACTAAAGTTCAGTGATTTGACTTTCCTTGAAGTTACTATTATAATACTTGCCTATGCTTACTTAAATTAAACATTTGATTTGAAAAAATAAACTCTTTCAGAACATTTTACATTTTAAAATAAACATCTGAACTAGACTAAATGCTTTTAGAGCATTCAGTCATTCCCACAATGTGAGCCCCAAACTACAGTAATAGATCTTTAGAAGGATGCTCTGCTTTCTAGATTGTTGATATAATATCTCAAGGATCTGTTTGCACACAGTCCTATATTTCCACTTAATTTGGATCTGTTTTATTTCACTGAGTGTAATCCCACAAAAATGTAAGCTCCAAACAACAAGGCTGCCATTGCGTCCCTAAGTAATAGATATACAGCAAGAAGAAATGTGCACACCGCACACAGGGAAAATATACTGCATACAGGAAAGAGAGAGAAAATTAAATGTAAAATGAAATCTGTCTACAAGGGATCTCAGAAAGATTGTTGTCCCGGTGTCCAGTTTAGAGACAGAGGTTTACAGCCAAGGAAAATAGTTTTTCATACTAAAAATCTTTGATTTTCACGAGGGAGTAGAATAAACATGTATGGAACATTACTATGGGATTTTCTACATGCATTAAATCCCTTAGAAAAACATTGGGTATTAAATAAAATGAATTTATAACAAATGCTGAGATTTGCCAAGGTTCAGCAACCCCTTATCTCCCAAGTTAGCTAGAAAAGATGGAAATATCTGGGACAAGTGCGAAGAATGAAGCCAAAGTGTCTGTTGTGGTGTCTGCCATGAAGGCATTGCCATTGGACAATTAGACGAACATGCAAAATGAACCAACTGCAAGAATCTCTCCATTGTACACTAGTCAGAGAGGGAAAATTTATGGGACTGAACAACATAGAGGCCATGCAAAGAGCAGCTCAGGATAGACATGGATGGCAGAGACATTTTCATGCCTGAAGCAATGTCAGTGTGGAAAGGATTCAGATTAAATAACCACTCGTTTCTTCCAGGAAGTTCATTTTTTGACTTTGTTGCATAAAAGTCCTTGATCATCATCCCAGAAAGGGTGATTATACACCTCCCTTGGGAGAGAGTCAGGGGATTAGCATGGTGTGATGGGCGATTTCATGTGCCCCTCACATGCCATTATTTTCTTTACGCTCTTTCTTCTTTCAGGCAGTCAGTGAATGAGCTTCATTATTTGCAAATGGCAGCTAGTGCACTTAACACAATGAGATATTTCTTCACGTGTTTGGAAATATAGTGATCAGAATGGGGACCAGATATGAACAGCCTTTCCCTCTAGGTCATTGCTTTGAATATTGCCCCTGTTGAAAGTGATTAAAAGTAAATAGCTTTCAGCTGTGTGGGGAGGCTCAGCCCTATTTCTAATGGACAAGGTTCACATCCCCTAGCCCATCTCAGCTGACACTAATTTCCCACCCTTACTGATACTATCAGAGGGGTCACAGAATGAATGGCCAGGGGGACCCTCTCTGTGCAGGTGACCGACTGTTCAGTGCAGTCCTGAGGTGCATTGCTGGGGCAGTGCAGGGACGCTTAGAGCAGCTGTTCATGCCGTACCCAATCTGTGAATGAAGAGTGCTCCAGAGCAGGCATTGTTTAATTAGCCTGCAACTCTACTTACCTTAAAATATCTGAGAATATCTGGCAATAAATTGTACAGTGCAGGTCATCATTATTTCTACCTATTTGGGGGGCTGCCGTCAGCCCTCGATTTTTCCTGCCTGGCCCCAGTCATTCCGTTGCTGGGCCCCCACTGCTCTCCCCTCATATAGGGGTTAAGGGGTCTGAAAAGGAAGCGGGGTTGGCTCCCTGCTTTACCAGATGTTAGGAGTCCTGAACCTAACTTCTCCAGCTTCCTTAAGGGATGTTTTTCTCTAAGTTCCCTTCCAATCCATTTTATCTGATAATTGTATCTCTTCCATACTGAGTACTTGCACTGGACACCTGCCACAAGAAGGTGCCAGTGATTAGCTTGGCTGCCTACCCCCCTTCCCCACCATGTTCCCAGATATTTACCAATTCTTTCCTTAATATTTGACAAAAATATATCATCTCCCCAGTCAGATAAGTGCACCCAGGCCTCCCTGAATAATTCAATATGATATGTCCAGATGTAACCAATCTCCCTATTCACATACCTCCTGGCCTTATCAATCTGCGGAGGCTTCATGACTCCCTGCCATGCCCTCGTCTGCAACATTTCAGACCAAACAAATCCTTGATCTGCCCTCAATCCTTCTTAGCCCTGATAATCAAGTCAATCCCTTACACATTCCTAAATAGTTTTCACAGAGCTCATCCAAGTTGTGGACCACCCACTGTGAACCAGACTCCCGTGCCACTGCCCGGGGCAGCACTGTGCTGAACTTTTCACATGCTGGGCATAATATTGCACATCCTATTGGCATTGCTTTACTGAAATAAAAAAGTGACTTCACAAATTTCCCAAGTTCTAGCCCCCAAATCATTTGGATTTCTCCTTGTCTTCCTTGTCTGTGCAACAATGACAATATGTTAAGGTACTGAGAGCTGAATATATAAGGTTTAGAAGTAAACAGAAAGTGAATTCCCATGGGAGCTGACACTCGCACATACTCATATTCCTGGCTTACTGCCATGGAACCCACCATGATTTGAGGCTCCCTCAATATCCCCTGGACAGTGATCCTATCCCATGTATTTACATTCCCTGGCAGGAGGTGGGGGGTATTTTAGTCACCTACCCAACTCCCCATATTAATTACTCTTACCCCATTGCTTGAGGACTGCACTGTCTGGTTATCCCCAGCATTCCAAATCTGAGCCCATGCTAGTTGATAGTTACTACACCTGCCAGCCTCTCCAGCAAGAAAAGCTCCCAGCTTCTGTAATAGCTGTAAATTATCTTGCAACAGCTGTGTAAAACTGTTGACTTCTGTAAGAAGCCTGTGTACCCCAGGTGCTCCAGACCCAGGCCCTGCAACAGCAGATTTCCCCCTGAGCATACTGACCAACATTTTCAAATTAATCTCAGGTAGATTTTGTGGTACTTAATTTGCTAATGAGCCTATCTGAACAGATCCACAATATAAGTTTCCTTATATTACTTTGTTACATAAGAATATAGAAATATGTACTTATCTTATTAATGATCTTGGTGAAGTTCAGTGAACATAGCACTCTGCTTTCTTTAGCATCTCCTTACTCAAATTGAACTGGTAACTATTTGCATGTAACACATGATTCCCAAAGACCCACTCTGATTTGATCTGATGATCCCCAATTAAAGCCTGGTTCTCAGGGAATGAGAGGTGGTTTTCCAGAAACAGCATCAGGTACTGGGAGATCCCCTGTGCTTGCTGCCATAGCCCATAGGTAGTGCAATCACTAGGACTGAAGGAGGCTGCTTCCTAGAGAGAGGACTGGAGATAGGTTGGCATGGAGAGCTTTGGAAAGCCTGCAGGAAGAGTGATCATTTATAAATTGGCAGTTCCTGTGGCAACCCCAGAAGGCTGCAGGGGAAAGTTGTTTAGAGACAGTTAGGTCCAGTCGAATAGTCCAGTCCCTGGTTCAGGATGCCATACCTCCGGCCCCTCACATACACAGTGCAGAGGGAAAGAAACTATGTGCTCCATGAATATTTTCAGGAGGCCCTGGCCATCCCTGCAGAAGAGAGTGGGACGCTACTACACCTGAGCTGGCAAGAAGGTCACTGCAGGTGTTTGTGTGGCAGTCTCTAGTCCCCAGGGGAGGCATCTGCAGCCACATCACTCCTGAGCAGCTTGCCCCTCATCTGTTCTACATGCAGAAGTGTATAACTCTCAGTTCCTCTGGGCACGGCATGCTGGTTTATCTCCTGTGTAGTGAATGCTCTGCAGAGCGCCTCCAACATGATGGAGGGGCAACTGAGCCAAATTTGTGTGAGTGGCATTGTGATTGGCATGTGGGGTTGCAGTTCCACTCAGGTTTGACCTGGCTGCCCCTCCTGTGGGAATTCTTAAATTAGGAATAGGGAGATTCTGGATTGTAAACAGGAGTCTCCCTGACATGCTAGGTGACTCAGTCAGTATGTCTCTGGGTCATGCCAGTGTCCCCTGTGATTTACCACTCGAGCATAGGAGAGGGGGTCAACATCACCAGTACCCTTGCACTGTCCTATCTCTTCCCAGCCCCACGGCTCCCCATTAGATGCAACTCCAAGCTCTCCCCAACCATCTGTCCCCTGAATTCTCTTGGCCTTCACCCACCACCTGATGCTGATGCAATTCACACCTACCTGCAGTGGCTGTGTCCATCTCTGATCTCATTTGTTTCTTCCTGAGTTCTAAATATAGCTCATTTCCCCACTCTGGCACTGCTTGTCCTGAAGCACCCTGTAATACCTGAATTACTGTTGAAACAATCTCTGTTACTCAGTTGAGGAGAGGAGTTGCACCTAACGGAGAGCCATGGGGCTGGGAAGGAACAGGACCGTGCAAGATGTTGACCCCCTCTCCTCCGGTGTTCAAGTGGTAAATCACAGGGGACACTGGCATGAACTGATG
The DNA here is from genome assembly GCF_011386835.1 of Chrysemys picta bellii. Classification (NCBI taxonomy): domain Eukaryota; kingdom Metazoa; phylum Chordata; order Testudines; family Emydidae; genus Chrysemys; species Chrysemys picta. The sequence goes on from NC_088791.1 coordinate 76,203,596, forward strand.
ACATACTGAACAAGTCATCTAGTATGGTTGGGAGGCTCCTGTTTACAACCCAACATCTCCCTATTCTCCTTGTCCTGCAGCACCTTGTAATACTTGAATTGCTATGTTACTCATTTGAGGAGAGGAGTCCCCACCTGGTTTCCCCACCCCCTCATCTGCCAGGAGAGCAGCCCAACAGCCCCGAACCATGCCAGCCTGGCATCCCTTCCTTATAAGCCGGGAGGGCTCCCCTTCCTCCCATGCGTCTGGGATCATGGGTCTGCACTCCTCCCTTGCTGGCTGGGAGGTTTTCCCCTCCTCTCACTTGCTCGGTAACCTGATCCTGCCCCCCTTCCCATGTGTATGAGGGAGGGATTCCCTACACAGGCCATACTGAGCCAGTGCTCTCCTTCCTCTCACATATTAGGAGGGGGGATTCCCCCTCCCTCTTCCTGATCTCACCATACTGCTGCAGTGAACACTAGGTTTTTTGCTGCCCCAAGCAAAAAATGCATCTGGAGCTAATGCTGTCTGCTCAGAAGTAGAGATGCTGTTAACACTCCACAGGCTCACAATGGCGCTGCTTATGGCACCTTTCCTGAGCACTTCAAATAAAGAATGATAGTTGGCTACTAGTAAGCACCTGAAAACTACTACAATTATATTGAGGCTTCCACTTCCAAACTGGATTACTCTAAATCAGAAAAAGGGTGCTCTTATTCTAGAATGTCCACAAATGCTTATTAATTATTCTGAAGTAACTGTTCTGGTAGATTGTCAAGTGCAGAACAGCAAGTCATCTTATTTACCTTCTGTGGATTGTTCTACAGGTTGACTATGTATTCCCTGATTAGAAATATTTTATTTTATTTGTTTGTTTATTGTCCTGTAATTGTTGCAGAATGGGATATCAGAGTGTCTGTTTGGCTTTTGTTGTAAATTTCAGAATCTTATATAACATAGTTAAATCCTCTCTTACTCTTTCTCTGATCAAGAGTAAAGATTCACAATTTTTCCTATTGCTTTACTCCGCTCTAATACATAACTCTACCGTATCGAATCACTGCTCCCTGGACTTTTTCTAGTAGTGCAGAGAGGAAGAGAAGCAAGGGCAGGGCCAATGAGTCCATGAACTGTGCAAAACCACTGGCCACAACTCCCATAAACATGTTGAAAAGTGGTTCACACTCTCTAGTAGCTGGCTGAGTAAATTCTTAAGGCCTAATTCTGCTATCAGATGTTCACACAGAAATCCCATTGACTTCAGTGGGAGTTCTGAGCAGAATTTGGCTCAGCGATCACATTATTTTGAACGCTTCTGATGAAAATTAGCTGCTGCAAATGCACCAAACTTTTCAAAGTTTAATCGCTCCCCCATGACATGAACTACTCAACTGCCAAATCTGATTCTTTAACTAGAACAAAACCAGTAAAGTACCATCTGCCAGGGCCGGCTCTAGGTTTTTTGCTGCCCCAAGCAAAAAAAATTTTTGGCTGCCCCCCACCCCAGCCCTGGGCTCTTCCCCTCCCGCCCCCCAACTGCACCCTCCTGCCGCCCCAGCCCTGGGTCACTGGTAACTCGGTCCCAGGGCGGGTCATTCAGCAGGAATTTTGGATGTGCACAGAACACAGACAGGATTGGTTCCCATATGGTTACAGAACTGCAGTAAAGTGGAACAATTTTCAGTTTGTGTGACTGGAGGATATCTGGATGCATATTATAAGACTGTCCTACATAAATAAGGAAAAGTTGAAGTGCCTTTATTATTCTTTTGTTTCACTCTTTGTTTCTATGGGGAACACACTATCACAGTCTTCCTTTTAAACAAATAAAACTAAAACTTAAAAAAAAAGAAAAAAAGAAAAAAAAGAAATGGCTGTTGAAAATAATAATTCCAGTCCTAATAACCACTGGGAAGCATTTCTTGCTCAATTTATTCTACTTTTTCTACAGCAAGTTACAGTGGATCAATATATTTGATTTGGAGTAATGAAGTAACAGCTGCCCAAATTGAGCTTGAGCACTCCTGAATTTTGAGGGTGTTCAAATCTGGAAGGCAGGTGCTAGATTCCCTTTCTGAATATTAGCTAAATCTGGAAAGGAAAAGTCGATTTCTGCTTCCATGGCTCAGAAGTGGAAATCCTCCTAAGTGCCTGGTACTGGCACTAAAGCTACCCAGGTCCAGAGCCTCCCCTCCCTTACTTTTCATTTTAAATTCTAGTGGGATCCACATACCTCCCTTGCTAGGCTTCAGATAGAGAGATGCACTATCCATTTACTCCCTCCAATTCCTTCTTTGGGGGAGAGCCCAGGGCTGGGGCAGCAGGAGGGTGCAGGTGGGGGCCAGAGCTGGGGCAGTAGGGGGTGTGGGCGGGGGAGAGTCCAGGGCTGGGGCAATACAGGGGTGCTGGGGGGGGGGGGGGGGAAGAGGGCAGCAAAAAACCTAGAGCTGGCTCTGTTCCTACCATTCACAGCAAGCTGCAGATTTCAGTTCCATACTCCTTCCCCCACCCTTTCCTGTTGCTAGTGGCCAAAGGAATGCTGGGAAATGTAATTCTTTCCCTGCTCCAGGACTGGCTCTATAGGCAGGGAGCTAACCAAGGAACTACAGCTCCCAGGGCCCCCTGTTGGTTCTCAGCTCCCATGCTGGATTCTTGCGCCCCTTGCAAATCTGCTGCCCCAAGCAACTGCTTGCTTTGCTGGTGCCTAGAGCCGGCCCTGCCATCTGCACATCCAACATTTTGAATACCTCTCAGCCATTTTTCATTCAGTGCTGTCAAAGCCAGTGATCATTGTAGCAAAACTGGCACCTAACTATTTCATAAATTAGTATATTGGAGCTGGTGCACACTGCAACAGATAATACACAATAATATATCTTCACTCTGAAAGTCCTTGTGAATTAACTAAACTGTATTTCTTCAAAGGGGCCAATGTTTCAGCCATCCAATCTTTATCAGGGGTTTGTTACAGAACTAGAGTAGATAGACAGCAAGTTCATCAAGTCTATAAAATAAATTGGCATCACTGGGGACAGAAGACATAGCGATAGCTTTGTTTATGATGTTATTTCCTTAGGGAACTTTGTGTAACAGAATTATTTAAATATACCCCCCCCAGTATGTGTATGTTATTTCTGATTGACTTGATTAAAATTATTTGGTTTAGACCTGGCTTAGTCTAGTGATCTGAGCATGTGGTTTCCTTGCTTCCAGCCCTAAGTTCTATTTCTGGCTCTGTAAATGGCTTGGTCTAAGGTCTATCTGTGTCTCAGACCTGTACTCCATCTATAAAATGCATTAATCCACCTTACAGAAGAGTTGCATGAATTAACTAGTTAATGCATGTAAAGAGCATTGGAGACTTGGGGCTCAATCCAAGACCCGTTGAAGACAATGCTATTTTTTCTATTGTCTTCACTGGGCATTGGCTCAGGCTGAGTGCTACATACACTGAATAAGATGATTATTATGGCTGTATAACTGCATACCATCTTATTTTACCAAGTTCTCTCCTCTTGTAAGCTAGCAGTTTGTGTTTAATTCAGTAAGAATATATAGCAACAATAGAAACATCCTATGTATAGTAACCAAACAACAGAGGGACATGTTCAATATATAACACACTGTGCTGAATATTTTGATTCCCTAAGTCAATTGGAGTTTTGCATAATTAAGAACCACAGAATTTGTCCTATTGATATTAATTTCTTATCTAAACAAAATAGAGTGTAGTCATTTTGTATTCAGTTAGGCTTAATGCAACTGTTGTCATTTACTTCAACAGCCCTACTTAAATGCTTAAAGTTACACCCATTCTTAAGCACCTTCTTGAAATGTTGCCAAACTCTAGAGCTGGAAGACAGAGAGGAAAGACTGGTGACGGTGTGAGACAGAAGCCCATGATGAAATACAGAGAGAGAGGATAGTTTAAGGATAACAATGTTCTCCTTCTTTTTAGAAGAAAACGACTGTCTTTATGCCTTTATGCCATTGTCACATTATACATGCCACATGATCCTGCTTCTGTTTCCTGACTGAATGCGCCCACAAGCGATTGTGACACAAATTCCTGTGTACGCACAACTGCCATCACAAATACATCCACCATTCCAGAATTTGTTGACTGCAAATGTTTGAGCTAGTAAATTTGATCACTTCACTGTTCATGGAAAGTGAACATAAAAAAGGGTTCCAGCCACATCTGAAATAAATTACCAATTTGAGTGAATATTGGCAGACATTTTTTATATTATTTATCCTGCTCTACTAAATTTCATAAATGTCTTGATAGATAGATTTGCATAATTGTATGTTATTCATAATTAGCTCTCTGCAGCTTACCTAGTATTGTGCATTTTTTATTTTAACATCTCACAATTAAAACTGTATATACATGCATGCACACAGTCATATAGATGATAATAGAAAACACTTACCCCTGATGTTAGGTTTTGGCAGTTACTGTAAAAAGTATTTCCAAAATATATAGGGTAATAATGCTGGCTAATAATTTCTTAACTCTCCCTTTAAAGATTATGCTACTTGAAAAGGGAAATTGAACTTACAACTCTGATTTTGTGATTTGAGTATGTAATATATATAGGGCTACGTGATTTCAATACAACTATTCAGATTTACATCAGCTGAAGAGCTGGTATCTTTCAGTTTTCTTACCCATAACAAAGACAATTATGAATAGTAGGAAGTCTGCAGAACGACACCAACACCAGGAAAAGGCAGGTCAATGTGATTTGTGACTTCCTACTAAAAAGAACAGACTGACCTGTCACCAGAGCTGAACCAGAAAACAGAAAGGTAGGAGCTAAGTTATTGGATGTGGACCTGAGGCTGAAGAGGATCCAAATGGGAGCAAGAAATAATTCACGGATTGTCCTTCACATGGGAACAAATGATACTGCTAGATTCTCTCTGGAATGTATCAAGGGAGATGATGCCAGGATGGGGAAGACACTTTAAGAAATGGAGGCTCAGGTGATCTTCAGTGGGATTCTATCTGTCCCTAGAGGAGGAGAATGAAGACAAGACAAGATTATAATGATCAACAGATGGCTAAGGCAGTGGTGCTATAAGGAAGGCTTTGGGATGTTCAACTACTGGGAGGCATTCATGGACAGACGGCAGTTCTCATGCGATGGACTCCACCTGAGTAGAAAGAGAAATAGACTTCTGGGATGGAGGTTGGCACAACTGATTAAAAGAGCTTTAAACTAGGAACTCAGGGGAAACTCTTGGAAGATGCTCATGTGATCTCCATGCTTGATTCTAATATTGACCGTGAGGAAAATCAAAAGAGAGAGACTGCTGCAGGCAGACCTGCTTTTTATACATCCTGTCCTGCCCACTGACTTCTGGTGGGAAGGGTGAGCATGGTCTGGCTCCACCCACCCCGGCTCAGTGAGGGGCTCCACCCCCTCCAGGTCCATGGGAGGCCACTCCACTTCACTACACTCCTGTAAATATAAACAAATTTGTTTATCTTAGTGATTGGCTGAACAAGAAGTAGGATTGATAGTACTTGTAGGCTCTAAAGTTTTACATTGTTTTGTTTTTGAGTGCAGTTATGTAACAAAAAAAACTACATTTGTAAGTTGCACTTTTATGATAAAGAGATTGCACTACACTACTTGTATGAGGTGATTTGAAAAATACTATTTCGTTTGTTGATTATGTTTACAGTGCAAATATTTGTAATAAAAATAATATAAAATGAGCACTGTATACTTTGTATTCTGTGTTGTAATTGAAATCGATATCTTTGAAAATGTAGAAAAGCATCCAAAAATATTTAATACTGTTGTAGTCAAAGACACCCACGCAATGATTTTAGTTCAAAGACTCAAGCCTGAGGCCAGTTTATTGACATACATACCAGTGCACTGGGGTGCAGTCCGAAGACTGACACCCCGAGGGCCACTCGCAGGCTGGTTTTTATTTCATTAAACCGCAAGCAAAGTACAAACAATATGTCACGAGTTAAGAAACTGGGGTTGGGGTTAGCCCCCCCCCCCCAAACCACAAGTTAAGAAATTAGGGTCGGAGTCAGTTTCCGCCCCCCTCCTCCCTAGGTACCTTCCTCATTTTTCCGAGAATTGGATGTTTATTTGGGTAGAGGGGCGCTTGGTGGTTTTCCCCAGGGGTGGTACTTGGCACCAGTTTGGGTACATTTCTCAAGACACATGTTATTTTCCGGGGTCTTTTGGTTAAAGATTGGGGGGGGGGGGTTTCCATGGGACGCCTAAAGAGGATCTATGATTGGCTATTTTTGCAGATAGCTGGAATCACGGAGTGGGTCACAGATCACCCAAAGGAGAAGCTGCATGAGTCAAGAAATTGCATTTAGCTAAAGTTACCTATTGCTTCACACAAGTGGTTATTATATTTCATTAGTCATGAACATATTTCATTAGTGCTGCTGCTGGGGCTTTTTTATTCTTTGCCTCCTTGCCCCCCCCTCCTCTGGTCATGACCCTTGACCGAGTTTGGCAGGGAATTGTGCAGTCTAGTCTAGTTCAGGCCCTGGCCTGGGCCCTGGCCTGTACTGCTTTGTGTAAGGGTAGTTAGCATAACAGATCTCTGTTGGAGGGTTTATTTTGGGGCCTTCAGATTCACAGCTCTGGCTATTAAAAAGAAGGCCCCCCTGCTCTATTTCCCCACAATACATTTCAATTGATATTCTATTTTTTAACAGGGCGATTAATCGTGATTATTTTTTTGAGTTAACTGCGTGAATTAACTGCGATTAATCAACAGCCCTACTTTAAACTAAATGGAAGAATAAACAAAAATAGGTCTGCAACTATGGTCCTTGATTTCAAAATGGGCAAACTTTAAAAAATTTCTCCCAGTACCTGATGCTTAAAAAATTAAGAGAATTAGTAGGAGAAGTGTACTGTACTGAAGAACTCATGGATCTGAATGTGGAGGAGGCTTGAAATTACTTCAAGTCAAAGTTGCACAAACTATATGAAGCCCGCATCCCATACAATAGGAAAAAATTGTAGGCAAGGCCAAGCATATCATAGAATCATAGAATATTAGGATTGGAAGGGACTTCAGCAGGTCATCTAGTCCAACCCCCTGCTCAAAGCAGGACCAACCCCCATCTAAATCATCCCAGCCAGGGCTTTGTCAAGCCTGACCTTAAAAACCTCTGATGATCAGAGAAATGGAAAACCTCTTTTATGAGAGGAAACTCAAAGAGCTTGGCTTGTTTAGCCTAACCAAACAAAGGCTAGATATGATTGCTCTCTATAAATATGTCAGAGGGATAAATAACAGGGAGGAAGTGGAGGCTATTTAAGTTAAGCACCAATCCTGACACAAGAACAAATGGATATAAACTGGTCATCAACAAGTTTAGGCTTGAAATTAGGTGAAAGTGGGTCACTTGAAGGTTTAAACTAGGGTTAAATGGTGGATTCTCTGTAACTTTAAGTTTTTAAATCATGATTTGACGACTTCAGTAACTCATCCAGAGGTTAGGGGTCTATTACAGGAGTGGGTGGGTGAGATTCTGTGGCCTGCAAAGTGCAGGAGGTCATACTAGATGATAACAATGGTCCCTTCTGGCCTTAAAGTCTATGAAAACATTTAAGCATTGGTCTGAATTCAATGGGACTTTTGCCCAAGTAAAATTTACAAGATTACTCATCACTACATTTATAACTAACACAGTCAGATGAGAAGATTCCCCACTGACCTACACCTTATATAGTCAGAATGTCTATTCAAATCAGATTGGTAGTATTTGATATATTCACTTTGCACTGGAAAAAATAATTACACAACACATAAGATAATGGCTGAAGTTCATTCTCTTCAGTTTACAAGTATGATCTAACTATGCACACAAGAGAAATTAAAGGCAGGTAATGTTGTCCTTTGTACTTCTGCAAGTTTTGCAAGTCTACAATGCTGCCTTTTTAAAAAGAGTATTTGTTACATACTATTCTACATGTAAAGGAATTATTTTATTGCTTCTATATTTTGCCAAATCTGTACAATAAAACAGATTCCCCTAAGTGAGCCCAGCATACATACACCGTTTCATGTAGGGAGCCCACACTTTGTTTAGACTACACTAGAATTACATTGACCACAACATGTACATTTAGCTCTGAAAATGGACTAGTCTCAAGGCAGTATATTTGCTAACAAGAAACACTTGACCCATCCCCCGGTACAAAGTGGTTTTGTATCCTTTATGTTGTCAATGTGCAAATATAAGCAGACTTTAACACGTTTTTTGAAATCATCAGATATGGCTGATGATCCCTCCATTCTTCACAAAAAAAGGAAGAGCTGTTATATTAAAATATTTAAAAAAATACTATACACAGAGCATATGATTTCGGTTAGCATCTTTTTCAAATTAATGCAATGAAGGAATGATAAATATTCATTTTCTTCTTTCCCACTGGCACCAGAATGTAAATAAAGCTAATTATGGCCTTCTAAATACAATTATTAATCAGTTTTGTAGCAACATGTTATTTGTGCCCAGATGTACGCAAGTGTTCAGGTTCCTGTCCCAGATGGATTTCATTAAGTTAAAGCAATCACAAGCTGAACAAAGCTCTGATCAGTACTGTGTTATCAATTCTCTCTCTCTCTCTCTCTCACTCGCGTGCACACACACACACACAGACACACACACACAGACACACACACACACACACACACACACATATCCTCATGTTAAAACAACATCCAGGATCCAGCATCATCCAACTACCGCTGGAAAATATACCGTAAGACAGACTTCAGTATATTTTCTCAATACCCTCTGTGGCAATGCAGAGGGATTTGTTCCATGGAATCTGCAGACCTGCAGACCTCAGACCATGGAATCTGAACACCTCAGAGGGATCCACTAGCCCAGTTCAATCAGGATGGGAGACTTGAGTCTTCACACTGCCTACTGGCCTTCCTCATATCAGTGTCAGAAGAGCTTTGATGGACTCCTGCTCCTATGAGCTTGCATGCTTGCTGCTAGTTCCACAATCTTCTTTGGTTGCGGGGTGTGTGGTAGTCCAACCCCGCCCCCCCAGGAAGAATCCATTATTCTAAAACCAAACAAGTCAGAATTAATTTAGGTGTGGAATCCTAGCAGCATGGGCGAGAACTACCTGGAAAGCATCCATCCCTTTTGCTCCACCCGCTTTGATCTTAATCCACCACCTTCCCACCTGTGTGGATCCCACACTACATTGGGTCTGCCAGTTTTTAGATCCAAAAAGGCAAAGGAGATGACTTGATCTACTGTACACAGTGACTTTCGTGAAAGACCGAAACATGTACAATATAATAAACTGAGTTATGAGTAACTAGGTAATTTTTTTCCCCACTAAATTGTGAGAATCTCTAAACTGAACTAAGTAAATTAGTGCTAACTAACCTTAACTTGAAAAAGAAGTGCCGGAATGCAATTCTAGGACTATCATTCATAAGTGATAGTAATGGAAGATCAGAATGCCCTTCTGGCTCCTAAAATAAAAGAATGGTATTCGCTGTGTGTTCTGATATGACTCAAGCTCTGGAATTAATTGATGGATAGCAGGTGAAATTAAATTTAGATTATGGAACAACAGCAGTCACTCCATAGTTAAGGCTGAAGTTAGCTCTCTATTACAATACCCTGCTACACAATTCTATAAAAAGATATCAAATTCCTCAAAGTTCAAGAGCTATATTGTTATCTAGGTTACATTTTTTTCCTGGGATTTGGGAAAAGTTAGAATTTTACAGCTAGGATGTTGTGAAAATTTGATATTTGAGTAGTATGACTGGCCACATTGGCTACCACTTATCTTTTCTTCATGAATATTAATACTTTATGTAAATACACATCACAGGAGTATCTAAGGGCCTCCCAGAGTAATGGACTGGCATAGCCAGGTCCCACATGGATGTTGTAGAGTCCTTATATCTGTTTCTTCTCCTGGTTATAGAAAATTCTGCTTGAGGTAATATTTTTGGTTCACCTAAGTCAAATAGTATTGTTTCTGTTCCATGTCAGACACTTCAAGGTGGTCCCAGGAGCATATTCAATGTGAACCTTCATATGTATTCTTATTTACAAAAGTATTAATGAGAATTTCACTTTTAACATACATTCCTATTCAATGAACAGATTAATTACCCCCTATGTCAGAAGGGTTAGGTCACTACCATACCAGACATAAATGCTTACAAAATGGTCATCTTTAGAATACAGATAATCATGAGAGACTTCATGAAACATGGAAGCTTTTTTTGGACCATGACATCATTAACTCCATTTTGAATTTTGTATATTGCATGATACATCAAATCATTACTTACTTTGATAGTAGGTACAGTTTTTTTTCAAATGCAATGTTACGTGGTTACTGGTGATAATGCATTCACATTATCTCTCAAATCCCCATTTGTAATGTGAAACATACGACTAAGGGAATGCACTAGTATGGTAGTTAGGTTTACACACATTCATCTTAAAAAGACTGAAAAGGTTAGACAAGTATGTCTGAAGGTAGTATTCTATAAACATGATAATTAAACACTGAGAGACTCAGCCTATGGGAAACCCATAATTCCTACGGAAGGATGCCAAAATGTTGATCTGCAAAGTATAGTGCATGTTCCTCAGTAAACTCCCCTTTTTTTAAGATACTTGATTGAGCGACCTTCACTTCCTCATTGTGCTAGTTCCCTCCTCAGAAATAAGACACTTATGAAACCTTTCTGTATTCCTATAATTTTTTTAAAATAACACATCCCATCCACAGATCTTAAAACCCTCTACCAATATTAATTCTCACAAACCTCTGTACAGATAACTGAGACACAATGTGGTTAGCACTTGACTTATCCAAGATCACATAAGGCAGTTGCTGAGTCAGGAATAAAACTAATAGGCCTCAGGTATATATCTGTAAAATTGAACTGCCTTAAAATCCACCCTAAATTGCATCTGTGTAGCCTTGTTTACCCAAGTTGCACCTGTGCAAGTCCATTGCCGTGCATGGCGTTGCACAGATGTGCCGATGGACTGAATTTTGTTTTGCACATACACCTTTGTTAGCATCTCTTTTTAAATTACAAAAGAAGGAATAGAAACTATTTAATGATCTTGTATCTGCTTTGACTCTGAGGTGCTAATGGGAATAATTTGTAATTAAAGTGAGAAGATCTGACTCATAACAGTCCCATGGAACAGATCTCTTAAGTAAGACAGTGCCATTTTTACACATTTCTCTTCAGAGTGCAGCCACATGCAGCAGCTGCAGGTCCATAGAGAACACAGTAGTAGGCCAATGTAATGGAGAAGCTTTCGTGGATGCCATGGACATTTCTCTGGAGATGAGATGCACTAGTGCATATCAGTTTCAGTCAGCAGAAAAGAATGTCTCCTTTGATTTGTTGCTAATTAGAGTAACAGTCATGCTGCTTTAATAACATTCCCTCTCCCATATTAAAACGTGTTTTTCAACACACTACACAATTATATATGTGGCAACTAACGATGCAGACAGAGGAGAATGCTTTAATCAATAAAAATTTTCCATATAGCTGTACCTGTATGTATTTTCCATATACCCACCATGTTTGGACACAAATAATTCAGTGCTTGATACTGTTTGATATTTGGTATTTGAGCTGTGTGCATCTCTCTTACAGAGTTGCAGTACATGTAGTAGGTTTTGCCATGGGCAGGTTTCAATAAACCGTGGGTCCAATCTTGCCTTCAGTTACAAGAGTGGAGCTCCTCAATGATTACAATGGAAGTTGCAGCCATGGAATTGAATGCAGAACTGGGTTCAATGAACAGCCATAGGATGGGGGTCTTCATTAAATAGCTAAGACAGCTCAAAATGCAGTTGGCAATGGCAACCATAAATTGATCCACACATAAAAATGTATCAAAGATGCCTAAGAAAGCAAGGTGGTGCAGACCATTAAACTTCTTTGAAAACCCCAGCCATTATGGCAAGCCAAAATCAGATACTTAAGAACTCAATTGGCATGTTGAACATCAGCGTCATTATTGCCAAGTAGCAGTTTCTGATTTCTATCAGCGATACAGAGTTGGGATCTGCAATGTCGTAGCAGCAGCAGTATCATAGGTTTGCTTAAGTTAGTAGTATCTTGAAGATCACTATACAAATATGGAACTCTCAGAAATTTGCTTTATTACACTTACTGAAATCTCAGTTACAATGAAATAATGAGATGCTAACCAATGATAACAATTTTTTAACTATTAAATTATACAGATACCTTGGGTAGTCAGCTCTTGTGCTCATTGCAATCCAAACACTTTATCCAATATGAAATGAAAACAGAGTTCATATGTAGCCTGAAATGAAATAATCCATTATCACTAAAGATAAATATCATTTATTTGCTCTCACTCTTGCAGCAGGGGGCCTTCAAAGTTCCTTACTCTTCCAATAACTAGAAGTGAGTAGATGGCTATTTTGGCAAGAGATTCGTTGAATTTGCTTCGCTTTAAGGAATTAATTTTGCCTCAAAAGTTTTGTAAGAAAACAATTTTCTAACTATGTACTTGTTGAAGTGCTAAAAAATCATTTAAAATTCAGTTGCTAGTAAGGGAAGACTAAGATCTTGTTGCCAAATTTTATGCACAAGATGTTTTTGCACAAGAGGAGAAATGAGTTAAAGGTTAGAAAAACGTATTCTCCGTCTTAGAAATCCAACAAAGCATTTTTGTTTTAATTTTAAATCAAAAGTAAAATAATGTACCAGATGTAAGTAGAATACCACTGGTGTAAGTAAACAATTTACTTGTTGGTAGATTTTAATGTTCTGAAGAGTATAAAGTTCATTCCTTTTGATGAATCACAGCTACATAGGAATTCACAGTTCATTTCTGGGATTTATCATAACAGAAAAAATATATCACTTTGGAAAACCACAATATGAATTCAGGAGTGAACTTCAGAATGAAAGACAAAGTAAATACCAAAATGTGATACATATGGATTAGATGGTCCATCTAAAACCTCAGATCTGAACATCTCAGACTTATGAGAATCTGAGATACAGATGTCAATACCAATTCTGCAGCTGTCCCATATCTCTTTAATATGCCTGAATCAAAATTCTGGTTCAAACCAGCCCATTGGCTATCCACTAACTACCTCTAATTACATGCCTCTAATTACCTAAGTACATGCAGTATCTGAGGGTTGGCAATTTGAATTGGGGTCAATAAAAGGAAACAAGGCATGGTAGAAAGAACTGGGGAGTGGTAAAAAAATGCCAAGAACCAGGTTCTTTACCTTCTTGCTCTTCAGATTTTTTTTCCTGCTGGCACAGCAGATGTTCTCACTGCAAAGAGTGGACACAGTAATGGGGGTGGATCATACGTGCACACTCTCTTTTACAAAAAATATGGCTGCTGCACTGGTGGAAACTGCCTCTGGCTCTCTCTTCATTTCTCATATCATGTGACTGTCAAGGAAATTTGGCTCCAGAAGTTCTGTTCTGGTAGGCTCAGGCGTTTGTCAGAGAAAAACAGGTCAGCATGGGATGAATTTCAATCTAGTTTTTTGTGTAAGCACTTTAGAGCTGGTGCTCCTGAAATACCTCACTGAGACTCTAGGGGACTTGCCCCAGGGTACAGCAGCAATGGCACAGAGGCTCAGGACTCGGTGTCCCAAACTGTTAAGGGTCTGGGTTGGAGATAGAACTGGCTACACCAGGGATTGGCAACCTTTGGCAGGTGGCCCATCAGGGAAATCTGCTGGCGGGCCGGGCCAGGCCGGTTTGTTTACCTGCAGCATCCACAGGTTTGGCCGATTGCAGCTCCCACTGGCTGGGGTTCGCCGTTCCAGGCCAATGGGGGCTGCGGGAAGCGGCGGGAGCTAAGGGATGTGCTGGCTGCTGCTTCCTGCAGCCCCCATTGGCCTGGAACGGCGAACTGCGGCCAGTGGGAGCTGTGATCGGCCGAACCTGTGGACGCTGCAGGTAAACAAACCGTCCCAGCCTGCCAGCAGATTTCCCTGATGGGCCATGTGCCAAAGGTTGCCGATCCCTGGGCCACACTGATGATCGATTGGCAAGAGCAAATGGGACAAATGCCCTTTTTTGCCAAAAAAGTCAGGATGTCCGGGACAGGGCTTAATAAGGGAACTGTCCCTCTAAAACAGGATGTATGGTCCCCTAGTAAAATATCATACCAGTTACTTAAAAGGAAAACATAAGCAGCTTGCTGAGGTGTGCCTTGAGTTGTTCACGTATGTAGGGGATAGCCATATTAAATCCTGCTTTATAAACATATGTCTCACTTAAAGAAATTTGTGTAGGTTAGTCACTTCCCAGTTCTGATGAGCCTTAAACAAGAATTTCTAACCTTAAAGGGCAAACGTCAATATCCATGTTGTGTTTGGGTTTGTTAGTCTTAGGTTTTGAAATGTCTTTGATTTAATGCAATTTTTTTTCTTGACTATGGATCATTTTGTAATACAACACAGCTATTTTAAACTCCTGAGTAATCACTATCTGTAACTCATGTTCCATTTCCTAAAAAAATTGCTGACATCTATTTAAGCATCAACACTTCTCCATCTGAGCCTTGAAAAATTACCACCAAATTTAGGGCTAAATTATAGATTTTCCAGCACTAAATGCATTAGCAGGGAGAGAAGGGAAGCCCTTTGTCCCCATGGCATTCCTGAACAACCGACAGGGATAGTGTGGCAGCAAGTGTTCTGCAACAACTTGGGGAGATTGGCTAATGTTTTTGAGAGTATTTATCCCAAAAGAGCAAGTATAGATTGAGCGGGGGGACCTGCTTTAACTGCACACTAGGAAGTACTGGGGGCCCAATCCAAAACCCACTGAAATTAATGGGCATCTTTCCATTGACTTCAATGGGCTTTGGATCAGGACATAGTAGAGTAAGTATTACTGTTCAGGATTTTCTCCCAATATGCCTGGAAGTATTAATCATATAGCATTATACTTAAAACAAGCATGATGCCTTTATCCATCCTCAATTGGGCAATATTGTCCCATATCCTCAAGCACAAGTGTCAGCAGCCCAGGTCATAGGTGGTGAGAGCCGGAGTCAGCCCTAGTGGTCAGAGTCCAAAAGCCAGAGCCAAGGGTTGAGGCACAGCCAGAACTAGATTACCAGGAGTTAAAGAAGATAGAAGCAGGGGTACTAGGAGGCAGGAACAAGGCTGGAACAGGTAGGGTTGGGTCATGGGCAAGGTCTGGGCTGGAACTATGAAGGAACGGAGCAAGACTTGGAGAGAGAGAAAGTCCAAAGGTGTGTGCACTCAGCAACCAGCTAATGCGGCTGCTAGGTTTAACTGGCCTGCTGGCTTCCTCAGTCAATCGGACAGGGTGGTCCATTAGGCCAGTTCTTCTGATGACAGGCTCTCAGGAGCCATAATAACTGTATTTCGAATAGGCTGCAAAGATGGTGGCATTCTAATGGATTTCTCCCCTCCACCCCCATTTGGGCTCTTAAGGGGACACAGGAAAGATGGCAATTTTTACAAACTAATTCCTCGTTTGGGTTTTAACACTAAACCTGCTAGAATTCTAAATGTCTGATTTACTTACTGCATTTGACTCAGATTGGATGGATCAGTTCTATTTTAATGTATAGTCATTTTAACTTTCTAGGTCTTATACTTAGCACAATGGTGTGTTTCCAAGTTTTACAAAGAAAAGTAAAATGTCATGAAAACCTTTCTATTCCTAGTATAACTGAGCTTTTTTATTTTAAATTTGGCTTGGAATTTATCACTTTGTGATTCTGTTAACCAATCAATTGCAAAGTTAGGGTAAATGAGAGGAATTTGTAGTTTTAAAGGATAATTTTGTAGAAGCATTATATGATTTTACCCCCCCCCCCCCCATTAATTGATATACACTGCTTTTCAGAATTTATTTTTTTGTATATCATGCTGAATTGTTTGGGAGTGATCACATGACAGGAGACATACAGCATATGTTTTAGTTAATTGATTGGCTGTGCCTAACCCACAGGGCCGGCTCCAGGCACCAGCCGAGCAAGCTCGTGCTTGGGGCGGCAGATTCTAACGGGGCGGCATTCCGCCCAATCCCACGGCTGCTTTTTGTTGTTGTTGTTGTTCGCCACTCCAGCCACCCTGTAGGGGACGGCGGCGCGGAGGAGGGGTGTGCCCTGCTGGGAGCGGGCTGCGTGCTTCGTCTGCCCCAGCAGGTGCCAGGTCTGTAGCAAGCCCGGCAGGACAGCCCGCATCCTTCCCTCCCCGCCGACTGGAGCGGCGCAGAGCCCTCCCAGCAGGCGGCGCGGCGATCAAGGCTGCATGGCGAGCGCCCCGCTGAAGCCCTGCCGCCCACCCCTTGTCTCTCTCCCCCCACTCCCTCCTCCTCCCCCTGCAAGCCGGGCATGTCTGCAGCGCAGGGAGTCCCCTGCACCCTGGCCCCCGCCGCCTCGCAGGTTTTTTTTTTTTCCTGCTTTGCCGCTCCGACCACGCCACAGGTTTTTTTGTTTTTTTCCCCCCTGCTTTGCCACTCCGGCTGCGCCGCAGGTTTTTGTTTTGTTTTTTGTTTTGCTTGGGGTGGCAGAAAAGCCAGAGCCAGCCCTGCTAACCCATATGATCACTAAGCTTAGTAGAAACTATTTTCACTCTGATTCTCAGAAAGAGGAGTTGAGTTTTGTTCAGATCCTCAATTCTGAGGCACAAGGGTTTTCTAAATTCTTCCCATTTGCTGCTCCTCCTCAGTCTTCTTCTTTTCTCCTCCATAATTCCTTCCTTCTCTTCTAATCTGTTCCATCCCCATGAAAAAAAAAATTCTAGGATGGCCATTACTCTACTTCCACCGTAAATTTGTTCTGTGATTAAATGAAGTTCACTAATTTTGGTAACAATTTAATGGGGATGGGGGTGGGCGACGAGAATGAAAAAAAAGGAAGATATATTTGTTAAATTCCTTGCAAAATGAAATACATCTCTCATGCTCTTATTCAGAACAGACACTGTATACCATCCTTCCCTCCTCCGCCTCCTCCTCCTCCTCTTCTTCCTCCTTTTTCTGTAAACACAAAACCTAACCCTGGTGTCTAAAGTACTTGACAGCAGCTCTTTAATCAAATAGGCAATTAGAAATTTTCTCTGCAACCTAAATTGTTAATCAGAAAAAAGACTAATTTGATGGAGCAGTTCAGCCTGATATCCAGTCTGCCGTCTCAAAAGTAATAAATTCTATTTTGGTGCTATGTTCAGAAACACCATCTTTTAAAACGAGGGCTGGCAAACTCTTTCAAGTGTACCTATCAATATTAAAATATACATCAGTTAACTTCCTTTTGTTTTCCATATTTGTTTTGTTTGCATACTACTGGTGGCATTTGTGCCTAATCCAGATACTTTTTATCCCCCTTTTTCACTAATTGATCCTGTAGCCAAGATTCTCAGCCTTGTGGACTTGAAAAACTTGAAAATCAGTGGCTATTTTCTGCTGGATCAAGCCTTCTGTTAGATGGTCATATAACTCGGAGTAATGTGATATACTATTTACCCGATATTTATTTTGCAATTATTGTTTAACACTTCAAGTGTGGTATAATAGATACACTAGATTTAATACAGCAATTTTGACAAGAGGCAGTGTGACAGAGGTGCAGTTTGGAATAGTGGATTGAGACTGGGGTAGGACTGTGTGGAGGTACCATGGCCCTTCTTCCTTCTCATCCTCCCTTTCCCTATGTGACACTGGGGAGTAGAAGTGGAGCAGTCTCTGAATTTCCCAGAGCATACGGCTGTGATTCTGCTAGACCTTTATGCAGGACATGCAACAAAGTGCAGCCTCCCCACCACTGTACACTTGCAGAAAAGCCAGGTGGAATCTGGCTCTCTGTGATATTAGTCACATGGATCATATTATACTTGGACTGCCTTCAAGTTGTTTCCAGGAAGGGGGAAATCCAAGTAATTGACTTTGACTATATGGCTTGGGTTCTGGCTGTTTTTGACCTTGAGTTCACTGACAGCAGCATATAGGGTAGGCTATGCATAGGGTGACCAGATGTCTTATTTTTAAAGGGACAGTCCCGTTTTTTGGGACTTTTTCTTATATAGGCGCCTATTATCCCCCACCCCCTGTCCAGTTTTTTAACAGTTGCTATCTGGTAACCCTAGCTAGGCATAGCTATCTCTCTGCTGCCTCCCCTCTGTCTTTCCCTGCTACTGGAGCCTTTCTTTGTCACAGTGAAAGGCTCCAGTAGTGCAGAAGAAGCAGGACACTACACTGCTAAAAATAGTTGTGTAGATATGGGAAGCATGGCTTGGGCAAGAAGAGAGCTGTGTAGGGTATCGTTCTCCCACTACAAGAAAGGGACCAAGTGACTTTCTCCGTTGGATCATATGAACTGGAACCATAAACTCCCTAAACATTAAATCTCACCAAATGAGGGTCAATCCATCCTCATCATCATATCCACTCATTATACTCCTCACCCAAACACAATCACTCTATGAACTTCATACCCTCATATCTCAATGTCTGTACTTTGACCCATCAACCTTTTACCCCCAATCGGGGATATTGCAGATTATGTATTCCTCATGCCACCTGATCTTAAGCCAAACTTTGCACCCTGGATAATCTGTATGTTATTCCCTGATAACCAGAAACTTCTATGCTCAAACTCTGTTCACAATTTTTTTAACATCATCTTAATAAAATTTTAAAATATATACCCTAGGTTCAGGCATGTAAGACACTCTGTTCTACTCTACTTACCTAAGCAGTGCCTCACCGTCTACACTGCTATTTATACCCATGCTAGCTGGGCATGCAGGATCTGTACTCTACATACTGCTGTAAGTGTAGACATACCTTAAGAGACCAACTCTCCCCTTGTGTTCCATTCAGACTGCTGACATCAGTTGAGGTGCTCTTGCTTACAGTCAGGCCTAGGTTTTGCCAGGGAGGTTTGGAATCTGAACCCAGATTTATAGTCCATAGCTGGGTTTTATGTGTAAAATGAGCAGATCCATTTAACCCAGAAGCCAAACAGATTTGAATTTTGCAGGCTAAACACATTTTTTTAAAATTACCTTCATTACAGCAGTATTGCCTAATAACTTCCTGTTGTTACTATTGTGTACATAGGGCAACTAACGTGCAAAGGAAAGGAAAGTACAATTTTATATTAACAATTCAGTGATTAAGTTTTTTCTTAATAAAATCTAGTTCAGAAATTTCTCACCTTCCAAATTTGAGTTTGCTTTAAAACAGTATATCACATAAAATTGCACATAGCATTTGGAAGAATAGGCGGTGGGGTGTTATCTGTCTGTAGTCATCATAATAAACTACAAGGGAACAATCAATTTCTTTTTGATTGCTATAATTCAAACATTTTACTGTAGGTCCAAAATTGTGGTTCCACTACCACACAGATGGTTAACTTAGCAGCAATCATTATTTTCATTACATTTTCTTCAGGTTAATGATCTGTGATTGGTGATTGGTGCCATGCAAGACAAAAAGAAAGCTGGCATAAGGAATTAGAGCAATCAGGACTACACATCCTTGGATCACACTGTGAGTCACCTTGAAAATGTTAAATGTAAAAAGGAAAAAAGTGTCCAAGTAACTTGAATTTGAAACCGTGAAGTGCCATGAAAAAAACAGACCAAAAGAAACTAGATTAAAGAAAATACTGTTATTTAGTTTATTATTACTGCTAACAAGGAAGAAAGGCTATATCATACTGTCTGGTAGGAAAGACTGAAATAGTTATGGTGTCAGAACAATTTCCACTACAAATCCATTGTTTTTCATTTCATAATCATCAAAACACCAATCTTTTGGGCTGATTTTTTTTCTGCTTTGATTTTTTCTCTGTGATTAATTTTTCTGGACATTTGAGTAAAATCCCTTTCACATTTTTGAGTTCAGCTCTGATAAGATGTACAAAACAAGCCAAATTTGAAGGAAATTGGTTCAGCAGTTTTGAAGTTAGGAATGTGGTGGGGAGAGGAAGAGGGAAAGGAAAGTCTTGAGGTTATCACGTGGAACCATGAGACAAGAGATGTCAGCCATGGCCTTCTCTCCATAGTGTCCCTGAGGATGCCTGGAGGGATCAGGCCCTTCACTGACCTTTGCACAGGCACATTATTGTTATGCTTAGAGGAGGAAAGGCTGTTTGTATATTCTCCCTCTGCATCCATACAAAGGCCGAGAACAATCTGACCCTAGAGGGAACTATTCAATCATCAACTCAACATACTAAAGTATTTATGTCTTCCAAATACTGTCTTGACCCAATCCTGTTTAGCTTATGAAATTTGAGAGAATCCCAGCATGCAGTATAGTTGTAAGCCATTCTGAGGTGTTTTTGTTGTATTACTATATAGTATAAATGGAAGAAATATAACCATGTTGGAAATTTCCAGTCAGGAGAGCCACATTTTCAGATCATTTACCTACAGTCCTGTGGCTTTACAGCATATAAAGGGCTCTCTCTGAGGTTAGATTCATATGCAATGGTTCTCTTCTTTTACATAACAATTGTAACTAGTTTAAGAAAGTCTGATGCTACAAGCTCTTTCACTAGCAGCACCTTTTATTTATTTCTGAAATAATAAACAGTGAAGTGACCATCTTTCTGTGTCCTCTGTTTTAATTGCTCTGAAATGAAGTTAAGGATATTACATCCTGAGTCACATATTATTGATGTCACGTCACAGGTAAATCAAGTAAGAATTATGTTTTAATGGCCAGTTTACAGTCATACACTGGGAGCTCTTTGTTTTCATTTCCATTTGATTTATTTTATTTCCTGCATTTCAGTAAACTCTAATATTGTCATTTTCCTAGCAATAATAGAACAGCCTTTAGATGGTCCATAATATTCTGAACTGTGCACTAGGTTATCCTGTCTGCCCAGAAAACCTTTATGTTTAGAATGGAAATTTGAACTGCGTCTTTAAAGAGATGGAGGATAGAGCCTAAATAAGTCAATAATTTAATTTCAAAAGCATTTCAATGTTTCCACAGTTCCTTTTCCTCTCTGGGGAACAAGTGCTACAAAGGCTTTCCTCTAAGAAATTCCATTCAGAGATGTTAAACACACTCTGAAAGAGACAGTGAAGGATAAGAAGACTGTTTGTGTGTGCTTGGGTACATTCTTGACATCCAACCACAATGTAATTCCTCTCCACTTTCCATCTTCCTATTTCTGGCTTCAGTGCCACAAAGTGAATACTTATGACTGAAAGCAAATTTATATTTAAAGAAAAACATATTTTAATAAATATATTTATATACACTTCCATAGAGAAATAAGAGGTGCAGAAAGACCCAACTCTGAAATGATCCTCCTTGGTGTTCAGTCCTGTCATGTCCCATGGCGTGACTCCAATACCATTCCAGAGCACTGGCAGAGGCAAGCCACTTCCTTACAGAGGTTTCCAAATTACATGGCTTAAGCCTACTCAGTTTCTCTGTTGTCACTGAGCTAGAGGACTTGATCCTGCAAAGTGTTCAGCAGACGGAACATACATTGAAGTCAGTGCTTAGCACATTGCAGGGCTGAGGCCTAGCAGAAGGTCATCAACCCCCATATTTATCCCTAAACAGAGATTTTCAGAGAAGTGAAAATTGTCCTCAAATTCAACCCCAACAAAAAAATGTTCCCTATCCTCTGATAAACTTAGACAAAAATACTTGCTGAGCACTAGAAGACAACATTTCTCTGACTTCACTCTTAAGCTCTTCATTTTAAACCTTAAAATATAGAGTCAATTCATTGCTGCCCAACTATTTCACACTGACAGACAAAAGAAAAGCACAGTAACATAATGGGAAAAAATAGGTCTCAGCAAAGCTTTACTTAGTATCCCTATGCATTGACAGCCAGGGTCTGCTCGCTTAAAGCGTGGGACTTGTGGTAACAAGCCCTTAGTTCTCTCCCTCCTATTTTTCCCCCACACATGGACCCATGGACATAAGGAGGGCATTTCATGGCTGTTGGAGTAGTGAGTAACAGTGCAACAGAAGGAATGAGAAATGGGAGGTTGCAGAGAGAAAACAGATGTGACCGACACGTGCTAAGACAATCTATCCAGGGTGTCTGAGCTGGCCTTCTTGAAAACTAATGATCCCTGGATGATGGGAAATTCTGAAGTATGTGGTTCTTTTTGTCAGGGAGGAGTGTGAATTCCCATTTGTGGAAGAGTAATGTGGCTCTATTCCCCAATTTATAAGATCAGATTATAGCATCTTTTAATGCAAAAATAGGTAATTCTGTATGATCTAGGGAAGTGTACTTGGTACTTTGCTTGCAGCAATGTCAGAGGAGGAGAGGGACAAAACACAGTTAAACCATATTTGCATCAACATGCTCCTCAGAACAGCTGACTCCATCTTTGGTTGCCAGTGCAAGGTGGAGGTGTTCTAACGCTTCACTTTCAAATGCTGGATGCCAGTGGCCCTAAATTGCTGTTATGGCAGCTTGGCATTGGGAAGATATAGAAGTTTCTGCTACATTCTCTTTTCCCCACCCACACCTTGGAGAAAGGTTGTGTAGCAGTTGCCCTACCCCACGCAAGTATTGCCCTGTGTTGAAGGAATCCCCAGATAGCTGATGAAGGGCTGTCCATAAATTACCTAATGCATTAGGGGGTGGGTGGGTCCCTAATTTTGTGTTTGTTTCAGTTTTATACAGTTTCTTCTGTTACAAGAGGGCGGGTGGTGTGGCCAGAGTGCCTCCAACCCCAGCTCTGGGCAGGTGGCACGGCCAGAGTGCCCCCAACCCCAGCTCTGGGCAGGTAGTGCAGTAAGAGTGGCCCTGGCCCCAGAGCTGTATAGGTGGTGCAGCTAGAGTGGCCCCGACCCCAGTGCTGGGAGGACGGGTGGCGTGGTGTGGCCTCGGGGGCGCACCGGAGCCCCCAGACTGCCTGCCCCATGGAACTGCATGCAGGATGGGGTCTGGGGGTGGAGCATAAGCGGCGGGGGGGACATCAGGCTGTTTGGGAAGGCAATGCCTCCCCATGCCTATGATACCTGCCGCCCGTGGGGGCAGAGTTCAGGGCTTCTGCCCTGGGGTAGGGTGGTGAGGCTAGGGGCTTCTGCCAGAGATGACTGGTGCCTGCTGAGAGTGGATGGGTACAATTTAAATCTTCGGCTCCCTCAACAGCTTAAGTCCCAGGCACAGCCTCCTTCTTATGCTCAGCAGCCCCTCCCTGCAGCTCCCAGGTGTTAGCTCCATGTGGAGAGGCAGCTGCAAACAGCTGGGAGCTGCAGGGAGGAGCCACTGCTTTAGCTCCATGGGGAGAGGCCGCAGCCAAAGCACCAGCTCCCAGCTGTTTGCTGCTGCCTCTCCCCATGCCCGGCTGTAGCTCCCAGCTTGCTGGCTCCACTAGCTGTCATGCAGTGAGGGGGCCCGGTGGCACCATGTGTCCGAGCGAGGCCAGCAAACACTGGTGAAAATCTGGGAGGGCATGTGACCCCTCCCCCATTCCCTGCCATGCATCTCCTCTGGCTTCTGCCCAGCAGGGAGGGGGTCTCAGGGCTTCAACCCTGTGGGGAGGGGGGTCTCAGGGCTTCAGCCTCACAGGAGGCACCTGCTGGGGCTCAGGGTTTCAGCCCTGTGGGAAGTAGGGATTCGGGGGTTTAGCTGAAGCCCTCTCCACAGGGGACCCTCCCCGAGACCCCCCCCTCCCCACAGGGTTGAAGCCCCAAAACTCCACCACCCTGCTGGGCTGAAGTCCTGAGCCCTGGCAAGTGCCTCCTGTGAGGTTGAAGCCCCACGCTCCAGCAGGTGCGTCCCGGCTCTTGAACATCTGAAGATTGTCGTACACAGCTCAGAGGATCAGTAAGTATGGCCACCTCTGCTTTAGACTATAGACAAGCTTTCCCAGGAGGGTGGTGGAAGTGTGTTTTGGATTTATTACTCTGGTCTTCATCATCCACCACAGGTATAAATGTTTCAGATAATGTAAAACCCATTAAAGTGAATATTCTATATGCAGTATTTCAGGATACAGAATAACTCAAGATCACTTTCTTTATTAGGGAGCCAGAACAACAAAACATTCTTAAGTTTATCCCCAACTATTGAATAAATGCTAGCTATGGTTTTGTGTGGTTCTAGAAATCACTCCTGCAGCAAGATTCACATTGCAGAGACAACAGCATTTGTCTTGATTTCTGTGGTCCTGGTACTGTGCGAAGATCCTTTGACAGTTGGGAGATCTTTGCTCAGTTTTCTGTTGGTTCAGTTTGGCCCTCAGTAGATTTGTCCAAGAGGTGAGGAGGTCACCATAGAAACTGGAATTAGAGAACTTTGTCTCTCTAACTGTAATGAAAGAATGTTCACGTTGCATTGCGAGAAGAATACTTTTCATGTGTGAAATGTAAAACAGCAGAGTAAGTTATAAAAAGGAACAATAAATGATAGAAATTAAAGAAAAAAGAGGTGTAGTGCTGCACATGGGAGATCTTGCGTAAGTCCAATTAACATTTCTGAACATAAAAGAAAAGAATCATGTTATTTAGCAACATTAATTCCTTCAGTACTTCTTCCATATGCTGTTTCTGCTTTTAAACATTATATGTGACAGTCTGTTCTACAATTACATAAGGCTAATGCAAATACAGTGCTTGAAGCGATGCTTTAAACTATGAGTTCCCATTGAAGAGATCAATGTGTTTATGGGTAAATTGGATACTAGCATTTTTTGTGAGACTTTTTGAGCATCCCTTTATTTATAGAACCAAAGTTAATGTTTCCACATATGCTGCAACATTGCATCAGAAGCTGTAAAAACACTAACCGCACTCAGATTGTGTTTATCAGACTATTGAATCATATTATTTGTATGATGCTTGGGGGAATTCCTGGATCCAGTGAAGCACAGGGACTGACTTTCTATTTTTGTACTGTGCCTAGCATAATGGGGCCCCACTCTCGATTAGCCTCTAGGCACTATCCTAATAAACATGATAAATAATAATAAATATATTGTTTCAGTGTACTGCATATTTATTAAAATAAAAACCAATAAAAACCCTGTGAATTATTCAGAAGCCTATATTTTATTTTAGTCTTTTAAGACTTTGTTTTTATATTAGGACAAAATGGTCAAAGATGCAAATTGGTACACATGTGGAAGCACTGAAAGATCATTTATTTTTAAGGAAAGTACCTCACTTTTGAAATCCACTTGGGAATTCATGTACAGGTTTTGCATGCATTAAATTATTTGTTCACTTTTCATTCAACCCACAGAGGGACAATCAGCTTCAGGTTTCTGTAATGATTCAGTCTTTATCATAGAACATTCTTATTGTTACACAACCCTCATTTGCTTTTCTTTCTCCAACTAGAGATGATTGGGTTGCTTGCAGCTTTCTTAATTAAAACTCTGCTTATTTTGACTGGATTTAGGTTAAGAAGAATAAAGAATACTGTGAATATACAGTTTATGACTAAAATTAAAATTATCTGGGAAGAAAAGCAAAATACGAGTTTAGAACAGGATCCTCTTTCTCTGAAAAATAACTTGGGGTATTCAAAATGGGCCAAGTTTTCAAAAGAGATTGCACAGTGAATTGCACATGTGCTTTTCTGTGAGCACAACGTGGTAGTTCTTTTCAGAGAGCTATACGTGCATTCAGGCAGGCTGGAAAATAGCACAGACAAAAGTGCCGCCAATTTCACGCACATGGAGGGATTTTGTAAAGCATTCACTGTGCTGTTAGGAGATAATGTCAGCTATAATGCTAAGCTATAATGTCCACCCTTTTAATCTCATTTACCTCCACCACGTGAGGCAGCTGCATTTTACAATCTCACCTTTTTTGCAGCTAAAGCAAGGAAGCTCACTGCCTGGCTACAAGTGGATTAACCCAGGGATATTAAGGTAGGTCCTCCATTTTGCTTGAGGTTATGCATGGCATAGGTGTCCCGGACAGGCAGAGGCAATATAAGTATAGTAACAACTTATTCCCCAATGCATTCATGTTTTAAAAAGTCACCAATGCTCGCAGTGACCTGGAGTAACCTTCCTCCGGTTTCTTTACTGCCTGCCTGTAACAGGGTGATTGTCCCCTTAAGGGTAGTACGGTCTAGTGGATAGTCAACACCTGATCCATGGTATGTTTCTTTATGATTCCTGAGACTTTTACAGTGGAAGAAGATCAAGAGAAGGGTAGCTGTAGGTGTTGGGATAGATGAAGATGGCCTCAGGGGAATAGTTAATGTTTGGGGAGAACCAAGATGCTGTTTCTTTAAGGTTCCAGGACCAGTAATCTAGCCTCTTTAAGGGCTTAGAACCAGGACCCAAACAGGACAAGTTCTGGGAAGAAAGCTGTGTATATTGTGTCTCTTCCCTCAGATTCTTGAGGTCTGTGCTTCTCAGTCCTGGCCTCACTGGCCTGTAGTCTCTTGCCTTGGGTTCAGGTGGTTGCACAGCCCTACTCTCCTGAGGCCTGTGTTTCTGGGGTCTCAGCAGCAACTCCAGCCACTTCCTCAGCCATTTCCTTCCGGAACCCTTCCATCAATTCTCTGCATAGTTCTTTCCCTTAGCTCCCTTTCCCTTCTGCTTTCTCTCCTGTTCTGAAGAACAGTAATGAGGTTTTCCCCAAGCCTCAACTGTTCTCTGGGAACCATTTTCCTTTCTCCCAGCACTGATCTCTGCCCTTCCCTTGCTCTAAAAGTCTCAGGGATCCTAAAGGAACACACCATGGTCAGTACTGACTGACCACTAGTCGTTACTAACCTGAAGGGGACAATCACCCTGTTATACTACCCCATCTCTCTTCAGTGTCTAAGTCCATAACTAAAAGATTGAATTTGCTAAAATAGCCTAATGTTCTTGAGACATCTGTTGTTGGAAGTTCGTTTTTGGTGCCTGTGTAATCCTCACTTTGTCCTCCATATAATGTCTGGATCAATCAATGAACATGCTTCCCTTCAATACAGTGTGCAGCCAGCTAAAGTATCCATCTAGTCCAGGAAGAACAATGCCATGTGTGAGAAAGGAGGATACAACCAGGCCTGTCTAGTCCCCAGGATGTTCTACCCCCCCAGACCTTCACAGATCCCTGTTGTTAGCTAGAAAAGTGGTAAAGGTGAATTGCACGTAAATTCAGGCCTGATAATATTTAGGGATAGGACATGATGAATTTAAAATTCATATCTGAATGAATATTGGAATTTGAAAATTACCATAAACATTTCCACAGTTAAATTCATATGCAATGAAATCTTATGACCTAAATCAGACTAGTTGAAAGCAAATGTGACTCCACTGAAGTCTGCTTGCATCAGCTCTGAATGTATCCTTTTATGTGCATAGTGACTTCATTGACTATTACACAGATTCAGATTTGTTGACAAAATGTAGATGCTAATGTTTAATACAGTTGCCTGAAAAAGTAAGAAACATTTTGAAAGAAACTAATTTTTGACTGAATTTTTCATTGTTTGATGAAAAATTTTGATACTTTTTTTCAAACTTTTTCAAAAAGATTTTAAATGTTTTGCTTAATTTCCACAGGGAAAAATATTTTCTTACACTTACTCCAAAAAATTCTCCCCCCAAGATTTAATAACTGTACAGAACACCCTCTCTCCATCACTCATTGCAGAATAACAACATATTTTATATCTCTTTCTCAGTCATATCCTCAAATTTGTGTCTAAAGATACTAAGTTGTACCAAGCATTCATGCTTAATTTTGAAAACTTTGCCATATCCTAATATTTAGTAAAGGGGAATATAACTGGAAAATATCCCTACTAGTTTTTTTAATTTAATTAAATAATCATAAAGCAGGGCAACTGTGTTCACTATTATGATTCTACAGTGTATATCAAACTTTTTATCAATGTAAATTATTTTGATAAAGTCCTGTACCTAAAACCAAAAATTCCTGACATGACTAAAGACAATCATGATGTCTGTACAGTGGTTCCTGTATGGAATCAAAAGCAACATAAATCATCAATTTTGTTAAGTGTAGCTCTGTCTATTAAATAGTGGGCCACAGTGTGTTCAATCCCATATTTTTTCTACTCCTGTTCAGTCAGAAAATTCTGCTGCTTGTAACAATATATAAACATGAGAAGCTGTGTGGCTGACTGCCACAAATTCTTGTACTTTATCATAATATCAGCATGGCCAATATTAATGGTCTTTTATTTCAAGCTCCAAGATAAACAGCTTTGTAATGGCAAGTATTTAAATAAAAAAATGATTGATAAATTACATTTCTGTTATAATTCTTTGAAAGGAATTAAAGTATTAGTTGGAAAAAGACCACAAATGTTGGCAACAATTGCCTCTAACCAATCATCCCCATGAAATTATGTCTTTCATGGGACAGAGTTATGTCAAAAAGTGCCTCAATAATGAAACCAAGTTTAACTTTGGATGTTGTATTCCACTTAATATAAGCTTGAACGGTAGCTTTCAAGATAAACTATCCAATATCTGTGATGCTAGCAAAATAGCTGGTGTTAGGCTAATGGTGAAAGGCTTAACCAACTTTTCTTCTATGTTCAATCAATTTGGAAAAATATCCGTTCTCAGTCCTGGAACTACAGTAAGAGTATTACAGGAGGACTAGTAAATTATGGAATTTTGTTTACCAAAATCAAACCATTTATTATGTTGAATAGATAATCCCAATCACCTTTGTCAAACGTTTTTCAGCGTCAACAAACACAGTGCCAAAGAACAATTAGGATTACCCTAATATGGAATACTAATAATGGGCCTCTTTATTCCTTTCCCTCTGGTATCCCTATTATTCTGATGATATTTACCTTTGTACTGGAGATCTAAACACCATGGGTGAAATCCTGACTGCATTAAAGTCAATGGAAAACTTCCCATGAGTGCACTGGACCCAGTATTCCACCCCTTTTTTTTTCTACCCCCCCCCCGCCCCACAACACCTTTTGTTCCATTTTTCATTCCCATACATTTATTTAGTCATCAGCTTTATCTACTCACCTTCAGTGATGTCACCACGCCTTTTATCCAGTTCAGGCCAGAGGGTATCTAGTTCTTTGTTACTTGAGAAATTATGTTCTAGAGGAAGTAAGCAAAAAATTCAGGAGGATGACAAGCTTCATCTCAGTGACCATTGGTGACTCTGTCAGAGTTAATTTTACTGGTAAGAATGGGCCTTCTTTTTGTTTCTTAGAACCTCTGTGGCCCCAATCCTGCAAACCTTTAAGCACTTGTGTGATTGTATGTGCATGAGTACTCCCATTATATTCAATGAGACAACTCCTACATATAATTTCACACATATTTTTCCTTTCCTATCTTAATGGATGACATATTCAACTTTTAATGTATACCTTCTGAAAGGCCAGGTGGTGATATTTTTACACATGTTGACTAATACCTTACTTTCTGAGGATCAATCCTAATCCTAGATTCTCTTTCTTACCCTACTATAGAGAGTGATCAAAACTACTCAGAGAAGTATTTATTGTTAATATCCACCAATCAGAATTAATTTATTCATGTATTAATTTCCCAGGGATAGTTTTCCATATCATTTTTATTGATGTACATGAATTCTTGGAACTCAATGAATATCTTAACAATTAAAAACAAGAAAAACTTTCAAAGCTTGATAATAATTTGGTTTTGTATTAACTACAAATAAAAGTGATCTCAACTACAGAATATTTCAATTCAGTGTTTCAATACTCAATTTTATCATTAGTTGAGTACTAGTCACTCTAGGGCTTGAGTCAACAAATTAAAGAATATTCCTTTAAGCATATGGTTAAATCCATCCCTACTCAGCAAAACACTTAAGTATCTGCTTAGTTTTAAGAGGTGCTTAAGTCCCATTGAAGCCAACCACATGCTTAAATGGTTTGCTAAACTGGGGCCTGCAATATTCAATATATTCAGTTTAAGTACATATTTATAAATATTCAGTTTAAGTATATGTATCTATCTATCTATCTATCTATCTATCTATATCTACCCCGATATAACGCAACACAATATAACACGAATTTGGATATAACGCTGTAAAGCAGTGCTCCAGGGGGGACGGGGGGGGGGGGGAGGGGCTATGCACTCCAGCAGATCAAAGCACGTTTGATATAATGCAGTTTCACCTATAACGCAGTAAGATTTTTTGGCTCCCGAGGACAGCGTTATATCGGGATAGAGATGTGATATATATATACACATATATCACATGGGTTTACAATTAAAGATATTAAAACTGTATGAATTAAACTCATCCCTGGTGAAATTCCACTGTGGTCTGTTCTGTGTTGTTAAATTATAGTAACATTTTGATGTCATAAGTATAGGAAAATTATTTGGGATTTGTATTATTGAGGTGGGTCTTTGAATATTGTTTCATTTATTATTCAGGGTTATTGTGCTTTATATTGTCCATTGTTTAAACTCTGATTAAAGGAAGATCTAGATATTGGTGATGACTCCGATTATTACTACTTTTTAAAGTGCCTCTCAGGAAACCTACTGCCATTTTCCAAAGTGCTTCAGTCTTTACTTCAGTGACTGCAGATGTCTTAGTTTCTGCTCCAAAAAATATGAAATTCCCTTAGAATGTTTTTGCCAGATTTGTGTGTTGTCTGACAGATACTGAAATGTAAAACTTGCCAGACAATATACTGATACATTATTTCACAAGTAGATAGCATTGGTTTTCCCAGATCTATCACAAATGACAAAAATTCATCAGAGACATGAAGTGGCGTTGATCCCAGAAATAGAATAAGTTGATGCAGAAATCAAGTTATTCTATTTCATTCCATTGCCATATTAAATATTAAAGAAATATTCGTTTCAATTGTACAATCTAGAACAGACCATCAACTTTTATTTAATAAAAAAGGTACTTGCCTTAGAGAGTTTTTATCTAGTCAAACACTACATATTCCTACTGGAGATTTAAAATTAATAATAAGATGATGCTAAGTGGAACCCATGGGCTGAGGCCATTTTCCCATCCAATAGGCCAGTCTCCTGGATGAAAAGAGTTGGGAGACTGACTTTCAGAAGCACACCTGCTCTGGGTTCAGGGTAGATTCTACTTTCCTAGCTCCAAAGAAATTGCCATCCTAAAGCCCAATTTTTATGCACATAAAAAAAGTCATTTACATGCTTTAAGCTAAAGAAACTCTTTATTTATAATTTATCATTTTAATATGTCCCAAATAACCCTAATTTAGTGACCTTCTGGGCATGCTGAAAATGATTTCTATTTGAGAGGGTTTTTGGAGAGAGTATGCTTCCCACAGCAATGAAGGGGTGGAAAGGATCCTCTGTGAGGGTTGGGGTTAGGGTGATCAGATGTCCCAATTTTATAGGAAAGTCCCAATATTTGGGGATTTTTCTTATATAGGTGCCTATTATCCCCCACAGTCTGTTCTGATTTTTTCATACTTGCTATTTGGTCACCCTAGTTGGGCTGGATGTGTTCCTGTTGGAATAATGCCAATGCAGCTGGCATTTTATTAAATCGTATGAATAACAAAGGTATCAGGGTGCCTAGAGCCTTGGATAGCTGTCTTTTTACCATTGTAAATCTCCCTCTCCTCATCCCATTGTTCTGTGTTGAGATATGTGTATACCACCACCCTTTTTTGCAAAGAAACAGCTTAGGCGCGTGACTCCAGGAGAGACTTTTAGGGCTGTGAATCCCAAGAGGAGATAGATGCCTTCCCCCAGCCTGAATTTAGGTGCTTAATTCCTTCAGGAGGGCAGGCTTAGTACACACCCCACTCCTCAGCATCTGCTGTTGGCTGGCTAAGATAACTCCTGGCTTAGTGTGCTGGCTTTTGTGAATCCCATTCTTAGTGCCTAACTCTCCCCTTGTATTGAATAGGGAGCCTGGACACATAACTCAGGGTTGTGAGTTCCACTGGTTGGCCAAGTGCCTAAAAAGTAGTCACTGCAAAACTGAGCATTGCAATACATAAATCCCCTTTGTAAATCTAACCCATAGTCCCTGATCTTGAATTTGATAGGGCTACTTACATGATTAACGTTAAGAATGTATTTCAGTGTTTTGCTGGATTGGGACTGCGTTTCATTTCTAGGGTGAAATCCTGGCACCTTTGAAGCCAATGGGAGTTTTGCCATTGATTTCAGTAGGGCCACGATTTCACCCCACATCTCTCGTTCCTTAACCTATCAGGGGCTAGAAAGGAGCCTATTCAGCTCCAGGAGAGAGGTAATGCTTCTTTCTCAACCGCATCCAAAAGTGGAGATGACAGTCTCTGAATGAGGTCTGGTAGCATTACCCAAGAGCACAGACAGTTATTAAATTATGGAAAGCTGTAAAATGGGGTAGTGCTAATACCTTTACAGTGTTCAGTTAACGGTGAGTTGGGAACACTGAGATTATATTTTGTTCAT
Source organism: Chrysemys picta bellii (assembly GCF_011386835.1). Taxonomy (NCBI): domain Eukaryota; kingdom Metazoa; phylum Chordata; order Testudines; family Emydidae; genus Chrysemys; species Chrysemys picta. Next base: position 76,235,992 of record NC_088791.1, read on the forward strand.
ACTTTAGTGGAATGAAATTGTCTCATCCAGCCAGGGTGCAGGAGTGCTGCACTATTACTGCTCTAACACTTTACAAGTGTAGCTGAGATTTGATGGGAGAAAAAGACTATTGTTCCTGATTCCCCCCAGTTTGCTATGTGACTTCAGGAAGTCACTTAACCTTCCTGTGCCTAAGTTTTCCCACATGTAAAACTGGGGGTAATACTGCTCACCCACTTTTGTATAAAGCTTGGTCATCTATAGCTGAAAGGTAATATTTATGTGCACATGTATTATTTTTATGCAATTGCTTGCACTCTATTAGTGAAAGTTTGATTTGCATAATATCTATATTTCTCTACAACTATACAGTATTCAGATCCCTTTTCTCTGATTGGCAGACATTGACTAATTAGATTGCTTGGCTCTACATAATAATTTAATAGGTATTTCTGAATAATTTTACACAACTATCTGTACTCTAATTGGCTCTATAATCTCTCTGTTCTGATTGTCCAAATCTTAAAACTGTTTTCAATTGGCAACAAAGCTATTGCCTCAGTTTCTTCTGCTTTTATTGTGTCAGCTTATTTCAGTCGATGCAAAAAAATCTCCAATGTTTACACAAAGGGAAGAAAATAAAATTAAAACAAAATATTTTCCTCTTATCTCACATTTTTTTTCACATCTTACTTGAAAAAATGATGGGGAAAGAAGAGGGGGCGGGGTGGAAGGAAGGACAGATATATTTCCTTAACCTTTATTAAATATATAATGGACCTTTCAACAGTTTGACATCCCTTTTAGTTCTTTGTATTTTTTCTCTCCTCTTTCATTTAAATTGTGACCAAATGCCTCAGAATATATTCAGTTGAGAATATAGTCTTTAATTTGTACAATCTTTCAGATTACATTTGGTATATATATATTTTTATGTTGGAATGTTTTCAGTATAAACCCCATTTTTTCAAGGGTTTATTCAGCTAGTTTTAATTTAACTTGCATTAAGTTGTAACTTGGTACAGTGCATATGTGAATGTATATTTCTATATATCCATTGATATACTGTTTATATATCAAACATATGCAGCATATAAAATGTGTCTATGGGTATGTAATATTTTGATTGATAAACACATTCAAAGTATCATAAATTTGCCCCATGCTTTACAGATATTAACTAAAAAGCGTGATCCTGTATATAACTTCTAAAGCCCAAGCACACTGTTTTTATACTTCAATCCCTGAACTGGATAGATGGGAGTTACTTAGGTTAAAATTGTGTAGAACTGTAAAAAGTTTTAGGAAAAGTGGCTTAACTCCTATGCAGAAGGGGGTGTTTTATTATTACAAGAGGTGTTATAAAAACTTTGAGAGGAAATTAGCATGAATGCCATTTGATTCATAGTTAGGCTGCTACTAGAGAGTCTGAACCTATATTTCTTACTCATATTTTTCATGTGAGTAAAGAAAGGTTCCAGGTTTGAACCAAAGAAATTAATAAGCCTGGATGAGAAAATATTTCCATATAATTTTATCATAATGTGAAAAAATCTGTTCAATCTGATCTCAATGAATTTATCAGTTCATTTCTATCAGATTTCTCATTCTGTCCAGCAGTAATGCTTTAATCTCATTCATGTATTTGATCTTCTTTAACTGGGTAATAGCTGGTATCACAGTTATCGGAATAGCTGCATCTTTGACCCCTCTCTGCTCTCTCTGCATGTACCCCTCATGTCTCATTCTATGTGCCTTTACCTTTCTTGATGTGGAATCCCACAATTTTCCAGCTCTTAGACCGGGTCCTAGGTTACAGTACCCTATGTGTCACCCCAGCAGGTCTGATTGAGTTCAGCATTTGCTATTTTCCCCTTTGAGAGCTATGATTAGTGGCGAATACAGTGCCAGATAGCCTTTTTAAACCAAGGTATTGCTTAATCTGAACAGTAATGAAGCATAAAAACAAAGCAAAGGGAAAAGCATCAGAGAAAAAGGAATTTAAAACAATGGATAGTCTGCATGCACGTCTATCATACCTAGAGTTCTAAGCAGGGCCGGCTCTGGCTTTTTTGCCGCCCTAAAAAAAAAAAAAAAAAGCCACCCCCCCCCGCGCAGGCGCGGCAGGGAAGGGTGCCGAGCCCGGCTGCGGGCCCACAATCCCTGACTGGCCAGAGCGCCGGGAGCAGGGCAGAGAGCCCGGCCGGGGCTCTCCGCTCTCCCCAGCGGTCAGAGCGCCGGGAGCAGGGCGGAGATCCCCCGGCTGCCAGAGCACCGGGGGGAGGGCAGAGAGCCCCCGGCGGCCAGAGCGCCATGGGGAGGGCGGCGAGCCCAGCTGGGGCTCTCCACTCTCCCCGGCAGCCGGAGTGCCTCGGGGTAGCAGCGAGCCCAGTCGCGGCCCTGCTCTTGGGCCGGAGCGCCCCGCCCCGCCGCCCCCCTCCAGGCGCCGCCCCAAGCACATGCTTGGTGGGCTGGTGCCTGGAGCTGGCCCTGGTTCTAAGCAAGTTCTATCAGAGTACTAATCTCCAGAGTCTGGGTTCCCCTTAGCTTTTCCTCCTTCTGTCCTTGAGGGACTGTCTGTAAATCCAGCCAAAGTTCTTTGTTCTCTCTGCTCACATCTTGGAACTGCTGCCCAAAGCCAGTTTGGTGAGCTCTGCCAGAACTCTTGCATTGCTTCAAGTGTTTGCTGAGAAGGGTATATCTGGATCCACCTCCCACTTCCTGGGAACATTTCCTGACAGCCCTGCTATTGAATTACATCTGTATATAGTACACACCACAGTAACCTGGTCATGGTACAGTATGCATGAATTATTATAGGCAACTGCAAATCCATCATAGCTGGTCATGTGAAATTATAAATAAAGAGCTAAATTATGGCTTACTCTGAAATAGTATACAGCATGGACTGGAGAAAAATGCAGAGAATTTCTTCCTCCTACCGTGCACCCATACTATATACACCAAGAATTTAAGCCTATTATTCCCTGGAGCACTGAGCTGTGGAGTAACTAACCTATTTTAGGAAGCCTGCTTAGATTCAAGTGCTATACAAGTCAATGGGAGTTTTGCCAGCAAATTTAAGAGGGGCAGGATCAGCCATGTGATTGGCATGGTTGGAATGTGGTCAGGCTCTTCTTGCTGTTTCTGGCAGTTGGTGCTGAGGGTGGGGGATCACACACTGCATCTTTCAGAAGTAAACCTGCTTCTCCAAGTGCTATCCTAGGTGCCCTGTACCACCCTATCTGTACATGCCATGCACAGACAGAATGGCTGCAAGAACCTCTCCTTTCCTCCATTATCTGTCATCTCCCAGCATGTCTCTAGCACCAGAATTTAGGTTGAACAACTTAAATATTTAAATGAAAATTACGAGTAATGTGATAAAGTGCTGATTCTGTGTCTGAAAGCTCTGTTCCTAACGGGCTAGATTGTGCTTCTCTAACTCATGTTAGCGAGCACTTACTAAAATGAGTAATCTCATTCACTTCCATGGGGTGACTAAATTTCATGAACATGAATGTGAGCTCCACAAATCGGTTCAAAGAAATTACTTTGTGTCTGTCACAAAGTGACATCTGGCAGTTTCTCAGGTCACAGATACTTCTTATAGATTTAGAAGCATCGCTGCAAATATGTTTTAAAAGAAAATAATATCATTTGTGGCTGACTTCTTACAAACTCAGTTGTTCTGGTCAGTTTTTTATTCTTCCATATTAAACAAGAGGCTAGATTTAATTAAAGCAAAATTTCAAGTGATGGCATTGTGTCCTTCTCTGTGTTTCTGTGCTGTAGGTCTCAGCTGTTTTTTGTTTTTGTTTTTGGTAATTATCGAAGCTGGACCTAAAACAGCAAATCACAATTGCAGAAAAAATTACCTCCCACCCTAAAACCTTAAGTGAGAACTATACAAAACTCAGCAGTTTGTTTTCACTTCATTTTCTCTGGTTTTGATCTCTGTGAATTGACGTTTCCAGAACTCCACAAGTCCATAATTTCAATATCAAACTTAGTTGAAATTATTGAGTTCTACCTGATTTCATATTGTAACAATCTGATGTCCCAATTCAACAAACATTTAAGCATGCACTTACATTAATCACTATTCAGCAAAGCACTTGAACTCAATGGGACTTACGCATGTGTCTAAAGATAAAGCACCTGCTTTATGGATGGATTGAGGTCCAAAAGGTCAAATTTTCTATGAGTTCCATGAAAAATTATAAATCAGACTGGATTCGCACAAGAGGATAGTGAACCTTTTGATATCGTCTGGGTTTTTAGTTAGTAAAAAAATTACTAGGGGAGGTTTGTGAAGTTTGGGATTTCATTCTAAATATTTTACACAGCTTTACCAAAACTAACTAACAAGGAAAAGAAAAGGATCAATCATTCAGTTGTGGAAGAAAGAAGAGAGAGGCAGACAGTTATTACAAAATTGGAAAACATGTTTTTTTTAACAGATGGCTCAGGATCTGAATCCAACTCTAGATCCAAATCCTCCCTGGGTTTTTCTATGTTTGTAGATCTGTTTATGAGAGACAGAAATACTCATTCTAAAGAGTGAACTAGAAATGAGGGGATGGACTGTACAGAGTCTTGATTCTGCATGAATTACCCAATGTGTGGGCAGACAAGGGGATGACAGCAAGTTAGAGCCAACAATTTTAAGAGTACCTTATGGACTTAATTATTAAAGTTCAAAAAGTCTTCAAAAGCCAATTATAACTGCTATTTGTAATAGCTAAAGCAATTAATATGGAAATATAGCAAGAATGAGCCTTTTTAGCTTTGGAGCCCAAAGGAATTCTTTGTTACAGGTCTTTCAAATCACTTTCAGAAATTTGGAAAGAAAATTGAATAGGGATTTCCTGCTGTTGTGCAAGATAAACAGAAAATTTTCCTGCATGGGTAACACACTGTAGTTGCAACACTATATTTAAATCTCATGTCTGACTGAGACAAAATGTTACAGGAAAGGTATTACAGAGCCCTACCATCATTAGGCATTAGCTAACAATGCACTTGAGAATCATTTACACTGGAAGGTGAGTATTGTCTTTTAATAACCTTATTAAAACATTATCAAATACACTGTGACTGGTAAATCATGAGAAATATAATGGGACAGGCCTAATTTAATTCATTTCAAAGCTAGACATAAGGGGAGATATATATGTGTCTGAATAAAAAGGCAAAATATTTATTACATTGCCTGAAAGAAGATATTTTTAAAAAGGCCTAATAAAAAAATCTTATTCTCTTTTTCTTTACCTCAAATGTATTCTTCAAACTTGATATCTGCCACAATCACAGGTGCTGTAATAATAAGCAGAATTGGAACAGTATTATTTCAAATGCATGTAAGATGTTTTCAGGCAAGGGCAAAGGTCTATTCTTGGCCCTTTCCTTCTTTCTTTTCAGATTACACTTAAATATGTTCTTTGAAGTGCAGTGTGAAAGACCTTTCCAGCTTGTTAATGCAAAATGAAGGCAAAAAGCACACATTCATTATTCAGGCAATGCTCACATTGAATCTATGTGGTGTTCTGATGGAGTAAAGAAAGCTGGCTCATGCCCATCAGTTGCAGCAAAGACAAAGAAATTAAACAAACTGTGAGTTACGTATTTATGTTACAGATTCACCCAGAAACTCCACTCGGGATTGGGGCCCCATTGTGCTGGGTACTTTACAAATGCTTATGAAGACCCATTTACTGCCTTTGCTAGAGAAAGTGGGGCTTGATCCAGAGCTCATTGAACTCAGGGCAGTTATTTCCACTGATTTCAGTGGGCTTTGACATATTCCATTGGTTTGTTGCCTAAATTTGTATGTTACTCCTTGATTCAAGTCACAAGAGTTTTCTATGCTTACTTTATTTTTGCCTGATTGTTTTGGAAAACCCTTCCTCCTTTCATAGGTGCTAGAACTAGGGGTGCTGGGGGTGCTGCTGAACCCACTGGCTTGAAGTGAATTCCATTATATACAGGGTTTACAGTTTGGTTGAATGTCTCTCAGCACCTTCACTATACAAATTGTTCCAGTACCCCTGCCTCCTTTTCATCTTGCTGTATATTCCTGGCCATAGACATCATGCTTCCACTCTAGCCAAACAGATTGTGTGATGCATGTTCCTGTTCGGGCTGATGCCAGTTACACTATTTACTTTTGTTGGCAAAGGAGTGTTGCAAATAAGGTGACCAGATACAGCAGGTGTGAAAAATCAGGACAGGGGGTGGGAGGTAATAGGAGCCTATATAAGAAAAAGACCCAAAAATCGGGACTGTCCCTATAAAATTGGGACATCTGGTCACCCTAGCTGCAAAGGAATCTTCACCTTGAATGGCCCCTGCCTCCTTAAGTGCACAGGATGGAACTGCTGTGGGGATGAATTGGTATGCTTCACACCCATCCCCATTAATACGCACAGTATTCCTTTAAAATCCATTTTAAATGAATCCTGCAGCCCTTTCATGTGATCTCAGAGTTGGGCCAGAATGTATTTGAATGGGAAACACCTCATTGATGTAGGCAGTGATGTTGGTGATCTAGTGGGTGGAACTCTTCCTGTTGCAGTACCAGCTTTTGAATGAAATCTCATAGAATTTTTCATAAAAATAAAAGCATCAACCATGGTGTTTTGGCCAAATTCCAGTACTCTGGCAGGTGGATTGAGAATGTTTAAAATTAAGAAATAAATAATGTGGTGTATAAATCAAGCTGGTTCAGAAATTCTCTGTTTCATATATTAAATCACTTCATATAGATAATTGCCTGCAATCAGTGCGTAACTTGATTAAACATTTGCAGAAAAAAAAAATTAATAATACTTTTTAATCAATATGCATTCTGAAATGGTTCTCTCTAAATTAACACCGGTAAGCAGCTGCAATGTAGAGACAAGACACATGACTCAATGATTTAGAATTTCTTCTGGCGCAACTGCAGGAAAAGAAACCTCTAGGAAGAAGAAAAATATATTTTGTTGCAACATCATTCCATGCTGTATGTTTTCACTATGTGCACATCTGGACCAGAAGTTTATTTGACCAGTATTTGGCTCAATAGCCATTCTTGGGACTTCTGGTCTTGGTTACGCAATGCAATATGCTGGCAGAGTACTGTAGGACCGTACAACAAAAGTTTGCACCTGGGTTTTGAAGCAATCTCAATAGTTGGTATTGTAACATTGTTTTACGTTTATAAGCGGTAACCTAATATAACATTTCTAGACAAAAGCAGCTAGAATGTACCAGATTAACTTTACAGAAGGACTGAAAACAGCTTAAGTTGGTTGTTTCCCTGAACTATATTGAATTAAATATTTTTCACTATATTTATTTTCATTAATGACCGATTATCCATATTGCCTTTGAATTAGCTATAATAATTCCATTTGATGGCAGTGATCTGCATTAGTCTGAGGGTGGAGATTCTTCATTATAAGGCCTCTTCCAGCTGTGGAATGCAGAAAAAAGGTCACTTTGGAAACTAGCAGATGTTCTCACATTTTTAGGTCAATACAAAAACTCTTCTGCTTCCCTCTTATATCACACCAAACAATATTCAAAAGAAAGGTTGCTCTTTGCAATTTCAATGCAACACAAAAAGCAAAAGTCTGGCAAAGCTGTCAAAATATAACTATAGCAGGGTAAGAAGCCAACCTTTTATGTAATGCATATCGCTGCAGTACAGCCAGTCTACAGTGTTCACATTCTAACCATAATACCATATAGTTGTTACTGACACTCAATAAGTCCTTATTTTTTTTAAATATTCTTGAATAGTAAATATGCATTATCCTGCACAACAAGATATGTGAAGAAATGCATTAACCAATAATGAAATTTGGATTCAGCAAAGTGGATAATGGGTACATCATCCTTTTCCTTTTTCATAATTTATATTATTATATATTTTATATTTTCCCTTTTTTCAACAAATAGTCTTCAGAATAGCCGATAAATTTCTGTAAACAAGACAAAAGAACTTGGGACAAGTTGCCCAGGACATATGCAAAATATTTTAAAACATTTTCTGTTAAACAATGATTCTTCCAAAGATCAAACGTGTCTTTTTTTCCGTTTGTTTTACTTCCTAAATTGGAAAAAAAAAATCTAGAAAGCTTTGGATTTTCACAGCCAAGATGTTCTCTAATGATGGCTTCTGGATTCTATAATCTGCAATTTATAGGAAAACTACCTGTATAACACAATTAATATTTAAGATTATAATGCCTTATCTATCTATTCACCTATGCAAGAAACTTTCCATTGAAATTATAAGGTAATATGCATAAAATTGAACAAAATGATATGGTTTATGGGAATTACTATTATTCTATCTGTTCTAATATTATCTCTGTGAGTAATTGACCAGTATCTGATGTTTCAGAAGGAGACAATTTTCCCCTTTCATTTTGCACCTAGATAAATGTGCAGTGTTATGAAATGAAAGGACAAATAATTTACTAACTTATTTTAGGGCAATCAGTTCGTGCCCTGAAGCCTGAAATTTGATTACTCACATCGTGGTCTAAGTTTGCATAGCAACAAATGTTAATAATGATTGTAAATTAGCCATTTTTTTTAATTTAGATATTTAGATGCTCTCCTGTTGATGATGTGTTCTACAGGTTAAGAGCACAGTTTGTAAGCACCATTCTTTTATTTCTAGCTGCTTGTTCTTAATTTTCATATAAAACAATCTAGTGCAAAGGAAGTTACTCTCTCTGGGCTTGATCCAAAGCCCCTTGAAATGATGGACTTCAGTGGGAGCTGGATCAGGTCTTTTCTCAGGGCATATTCAAGAAGGCTCAATGGAAATGGGCTAATTTAACAAAACTATATTAATGAAAATATATTCCGTTACTTTGTGGACGAAGGAGAAATACTGTGTAAGTTACTTTATAAACTTTCCAAGGAATTATGAATTTGAAATTCACTAGAGAACAACATCTTCAAAAATGTTCAGTGATGCCTAGATAGAGCTAAAATATATATAATGAGCTTTGATAAAAATAAATAGAAATGAAGAACAACAACAACAAACAAGTGAACCATTGCTGGTTTGTGAATACAGGTGAAGCACTAATGAAAGCTGATCCTGCATTTGAGTTTGATGTTTCACGCAGCTTAGGGTGTATTATTCTATCCCTATTAATATTCTCAATCATTCCCCCCAAACTGAAGTGAGATTTGCTGGTCCACAATCATTGAGAATCCATGTGTCACCTTTCTGAAGATTAGGAATCTTCTCAGTTGGATCCTTTTTAATAAGCACCTAAACCAAAAATGAACATGTGCTGTATTTCCAGTGTATCTAATTACTCACAAGGCTGGAGGGAAAAAACAAAATGAAGTCACCAAAGACATTTCAAAAAAAGCATGATACTGCCTTTATTTCTGTTGACTTTTTCTTCTTTTTTAATATAGAATAATTTGTACTATAAGCATAGTGAACAATACACATTTGGTAGGTAAAAAAAAATAATATGAGCAAGCAGGTGAGCTGATTTTGAGTGTAACACCAATAGACCCCGGTCATTAGTTGGTCGGATTGAACCTGGGGCCTCTGGAGTTTAGTGCATGAGCCTCTACCACATGAGCTAAAAGCCAATTGGCTCTTAGCTAAGGCTCTAGAGCAGACTCATTAATCTCTAAGTGGTCTCGGTGCCACTAGATGGGACATAACACCTCACCTCTGTGGTTGGGTGTCCACCCCACACAAGCCTTGAGCAGGTTAATGTGAACCAGAAGGGACCAATTACACTTAGCCATTTTTTTTAATCTAGATATTTAAATGCTCTCCTGCACCTGGATGGGAACCAAGGATAAATAGGGCCTAATGACAGATGAAGCCCAGCTGTGGGAGGATCTGACTAAATAAAGCCAGGAAGGGGCTGTAGGGAGGAGCTCTAGTAGTCAATCCCTAGAGGGAAGGGTGTTGCTGGGGACGAGGAGGCGATCCAGGAGAAGAGTAAGCCCTGGGGAGTCCAGCAAGAGGCCAAGAAGAGTAGTGTAGTCATGGGGAGCAGAGGAATCTCCAGTGGTAAATCCAGAGATAAAGCAAAAAGAAATGGAGTAGAAAAAAGCCCAGGGAAACAGGAGCAGGATTGCTAGTCATAGGGTCCCTGGGCTGGAACCCAGAGTAGTGGGCAGGCCCAGGTTCTCCTGCCAGCCATTTGGAAAGTGTCACAGGAGCTGGAGATTTGAAATGGAAGACCATCTGGACAGCTTGTTCAGTTATTCAGCTCACTTGTTCACTGGAGGTGGGAACTATATAGTGACCTGGTCAAAGTGCTGAGTCACAAAGGGGGAGAGAGAGAGAGAGAGAGGCCACAGCACAAGCAATTGATGAAAGGAGTGCTGTATGGGGTGAGAGCTAATTCCTAGATGCAGCCACCAGGAAGTACACCTGTGGTGATTGGAACTCCCTTCACAAGTTGACCCCCTTACAGCTGGGATTAGATTGTCAAAAAAAGCTCAGCATGTTAGGCTCTGATTTCCTTTTGAAACTCTAGCCATAAGAGTCACAATGGGTGCTGCTGAGCTCTGTTAAAAATCTAGCCCCAGTCATTGGTGCTGAGCACTTGATGATCTAGCTCTGAGCAATTCTGAAAATTTTGCTCTAATCTCTTATAGCTTTAGGCAGGATGCTCCTGCTTCCCATGGAAAAAACTTGTCTGCATGGGGCAGGCCATAGGAAAACGATAAGACTTTCCTGAAAGTGTTTTAAGACAAGCTAAGAAGGGTTTGGAGTTTGTAGGCGGGAAAGCCTGCTCACCACCTCTGCCCTGCCCTGCAGAACTCCATGAGCTTGTGACAACTCTCATGAAGTCAGTGGACGTAGGGTCAGGTCCCATCAGTGTGCTTTTCAGCAGAGGGCATCAACAAGAAAAGGGGACTGTGTTCAGAAGATCCTTGGAGGAGAGTCTGGGCCAATGCATGGAATTCCGCTTATCCAAACCAAAGATTTTCATAAATCTACATTTCTTCAAGGAATATCTTGATTCAAATTAAATCCTGTCATTTAAAAACAGGCCATTATAAGTATTTAACTCATTTATGGAGTTCTAAAAAGTATTTTATCATATGTTTAGGTATAGTTTTCATTCTAAAAACAGGGAATGTTATTTTATTTATGTTTAATTAAAATGTGGCTCGATTACAGAGTTAATTTTTCAGGACCTATTAGTTCACTGAAACCACAGCCTTTATTACTAGCAATAGCTAGCTTATGCTTGTGCTCCAATCCTTAAAGCCTCAATGCCTATGTATTATGCTAAGCTTGATTTTTAGTTAAAATATTCAAAAGAAAGTCATTGGTTTCCCACCATTTAATATGATACCAGGAAAGTGTCCATTTTCCTCCTTTCTCCTTGTTTTCTTTAATTAATAAAACTAAGTCAGATGCTCATTAGAAAACAAGAAATTTGGAAAAAAAATGCTCATAGATCTTCAGCTCTGCTGGCTTCACTGGACAATTAACCTCAGATGAGGATCTGCCCCTGAGATCTTCTGGATGCAGTAGCTTGCTTCATTCATTTAAGAACTGATTTGAGATTAATTGTTCATTATCAGAAACAGTTGCTTGTTTACTGCTTAGAGATTGCCGTGTCTTTAGCTAATAGGGAACCTTGATTAAACTTCCAATATTTAACAGAGATATACATCCCAATTTCTTTAGGAAAAGGTTATAAATAGATTTCAGCTGCTTGATTCTACAGTACATGTAACATGAAAAGTTAATTTATGATAAACTTTTTTTTACCTTGGAAGTTACTATGTATCCATATTCTCCCTTTTTCCTAACTATAATGGATTTTTCTTGTGTGTGTATACACACACACACACTTTTTTCATTACAAAAATTACAAGTATTTTTTAGAGAGGTTTAAAGGAAGGAGCATATGGAGCATCTGCATCATGGTCATATTTACAATAGTACTCGGGGGGGAGGGAGTGTATGTATTACTAGCAGTGTGTCACCATGCCTCAGAATCACAGGGTGTGGAATCCACAAAGCTACTTAGATGCCTAAACCCAGATTTGGTCACCTAAATCCCACTTTTAGGTGCCTTAGTCCCCCACAAAACTCCTAACCAATCCTGTATGCACCTAAGGTTTTTTTTGTTTTTGTTTTTTTAATAAGTCTATCAGGCCTAAGTTTCTGTTTCTGGTCATGTGCACTGCTTCCTCACTCTAGGCATCAGGGCATTTCTCTCCCACCTAGGCCCCAGAGTGATTAATGAACCAGGGAAAGCCAGGTGTGCAGCCACAGAACTTGCCCCACAGACCCAACACAGCAGGCACATTCAGAGGGGGTCTACTAGATCAGGTCTCATTCAAAACAGCCAGTGCAGGAAGTGGTGCCAATCTTATATCTTTTAGCCCAGTGGTTAGAGCACTCACCTGAGATGTGGGAGATGCAGGTTCAATTCCCCTCTCCCTGGCAAGGGGATGAAAGGATCAGAACTTGGCACTCTTCCATCTCAGGGGAGTGCTCTAACCACTGAGAAATGGGATATTCTGATGTGGGACTCTCTTCATCGCTCATGTAAAGTTGTGGATAAATAATGAAAGAGCACTGGGTCACCTGTCCCTGAAATAGATACCGTAACTACTAGACTACAGAGTCATTCCCACCCTCTTTTTCTGGCCCAATCACTCTTTTTTTATTGATCGACAGAGGAACAGATTCAACAGGAGAGACTGAGGGAGCCTCACATCAGAATATCCTATTTCTAAGGATTACAGCACTCTCCTGAGAGATGGGATAGCCCAGTTCTAATCCTTTACCATGACCTGCTAGAGAGGGGGAATTAAACTTGGGTCTCCCACATCCCAAATGAGTATTATAACCACTGGGCTAAAAGTTATAGGGTGGGCACCATATCTTCCACTGTCTGTTTTTTGTGGAGTGACCTAGGTGCCTAATTCATTCCTGCAAAAAACTACTACAGAGGTTTCTGTTTGTGGATCACTGGCAGAGCTAGGCACCTCCCTGTAGCCTGGACTTAGGCACCTTGTTCTGAGAAAGGTCCAGGGCTTAGCACCCCCACCCCTTTCTGGTTGGCATCTCCCAAACTTAAGCGGCTTCCTACCTAGCGTGTTGGCTTTTAGTGATCACATTTTCAGATGCCAATCTCTTCACATTCATTGTACAGGGAGCCTAGGCACAAAACTTGTGGACATGTGGATTGTAGTGTTGTCTCTGTAATTTTCTAGATGCCTAAAAGTTAGGTGTGGATTCCAGCCAAGGTGCTTTGCCAATACAAAACCTCACCCACCATCGAGGCACCTTGCATGGGTAGGAAGCAACTTTCTGCCTTCCCAGGCCTCTGTCTATGGCGTTGGTTTACCTGTGGGCTAGTTAACCCCACCCATTCTCTGTTCTCCTGAGGATAAATTTTTTCTGGTCCCCCAAAATAGTCATTCAGGACTTCTTTCCCCAACAATACATCAGATCTGAATTCTAGGTGCATTTGAAGAAAACGATGCTTATTTAAGAAACGGAGGGGTGAAAAACAGTTCAAAGTAAAGAAAACCATTTAAACTTAATTTCAAATGAGTTGCAAATTAGAAAATGGGAAAATATAATATTTGTTAATATTTCAATGGGTTTTCTTGTAGTTTAATTTACATGAAAATTTTCCATCCGGTCCTATTGCAAACTATGAAACTACAGTGGTATGGATTAGGAGAATTCATTACAAAAAATAAAGATTGGTTACACTCCATAACATAAAATAATTTTGAAAAGGTAATATCAGCTTCTGACTTTCTTAATCCACATCTTCAAAAGTCTCTCCATTTCCTTTCCATGGAGCTGCTAGCAGCTTGTCCCAACATCCAGACATGGAGTCAGTTACTATTTTGTTTTAAATGAATCACTTTCTTTCTTTACAGGAATAACTTTCACGGAATCATAATAGTTAAAAGTCCACATTAACATATATAGTAAGCCTAAACTCAGCATGGAATGACAATAATATTTTCCAAATCACAATATATTTGACTAAATCCAGTCTGTCTTGGCATACAATCTTTTAAACTATCATTTTCATAAGCATTTCAAAGATTTCTTTTGGTCTTTAGTTGCCTATTCAAAGAGCACCCATCCCCTGGGAGCTGATTGAACACACTTTTTTTTTTGTATTCTCATAATTGCTCCCAGATGAAGGTAAACAGATAATGTGAAATCCTGCCACCCTCCTCAAATACACTTTATGTTTCGAGAAATGGAACAGAAATTATGCAGTGTTCCCACAAGCTCAATAAAACCTGATACATTATATTTTTCCAATGCACTCTTCATAGCATTCATAGTAGCCATTGCCTGAGAATAACACATACTAAAGTGTGTACATGTGTAAGCATTAAAGTGCAATTTTACTCTTAAGTCTCTCTGCAAAGGTGGCATCAAGATGTTCCATGTTTGTTGTGTCTCAGTGATTTCCAGATTTACATGCACATGGCTTAGATTTCTGTGCAAAGTACAGCCTACTACCTTCAGTATATTATTTTGCATGCTTTTAAAATTACACATAAAAATTGTCATGTGCACTGAAGGATTTTGGAGTATTTTTAAATAATCAATGATATCTTTGATTTTGCAAGCAGAAAAAGATGGTATGATCAAGGGTATGGCTGTGAGTTGAATAACAAAATCTGAAATAATTGGAGAAGTATGTTTTCTGCATACAAATGCTACCTCATATCAAGCTCAAATGTGCAAGAAAAGCCTGCCCTAACTACCATGGGAAATAATGGATGTTGAAATGTTCATCAGTACTTCCCTATAGGTATTCAGCACCTTGAAGGATTGGGCTAATTAAGTGTTTTATTAAATGCTATATGATGTTAGGAAGATGATCAGTATGAAACCAATTCACTTCAGAATATGTTTTAGGATTAGCAGACAGAAAGAGGCACCTTGAATGAATAACAATGTTTAACTGTTGCACAAATGTTGAGCCTACCTATTAGTTAGGTTTCAGAGTTGTAGCTGTGTTAGTCTGTATCAGCAAAAACAATGGGGCGTACTTGTGGCACCTTAGAGACTAACAAATTTATTTGGGCATAAATTTAGGAAAGCTTAAACCCAAATAAATTTGTTAGTCTCTAAGGTGCCACAAGTACTCCTTGTTGTTTTTACCTACACCTCTACCTCGATATAACGCTGTCCTTGGGAACCAAAAATTTTTACCGCGTTTTAGGTGAAACCGCATTATATCGAACTTGCTTTGATCCGCTGGAGTGCGCAGCCCCGTCCCCCCCGGAGCACTGCTTTACTGCATTATATCCGAATTTGTGTTATATCAGGTTGCGTTATATCGGGGTAGAGGTGTATTAGTTAGTTGCTCACCTAACTGTTGGATGTTCTGCTATTGAATTCACATGAGTAAAGCAAGCAAGATGTAGCCCAATTTGTTTCTAAATGCAGATCAGTAAAACCTTTTCCAACCGACTTTCATATTAGCAAATAAAGATTTTGTTTCATAATGTAAGTGAGATCTGCGCAGCTCAGAGTATGCAGGGATGTCCCTTGGGGATGATACAAAAGTCCAAATTCTCCTTTTGAGCCCATACTCTGAGCCTTATCATCCTCCCATTGATACTTATACAAGTTTTACTGTTGTCTTCAAAGTGAGAGGAATTGTACCTCAGTGATCTGTAAGTCTGTGAACTAAGTAAAATGTGAGAAGATCTCACAGCAACCGTTGGGTTTAACTAACAACTGGCTGCTCTTTTGCCATCCTACACAAAGTGAAGCTCTCCAGTCCTGTGGTGATTGCACATTTGGAAAGGATGCAGTTTGGCCCAACTGGACTTTTATAGCAAAATCCTTTAATATTTCCTATGCTATGCTGACATTTGCAATTGGTGGAAAGGGAACCAGTTTAGTAATAATAAATTACAGATGAATTTGGAAGCACTAATTTATAGACTTGGCTTTCGTCAGATGTGTTACCAATAAGGAGCTGTTTGACTATATAGCTTTCTGAAAACCTTTCCACTGATTCAGAGCTCCAAGTGCAAAATCTAGCACTGAGATTCACTATTGAAGACACTGGTTAATGGTGAACTAAATTGCCAGATTCAGTTTCTGAGATTCTAGTATCTGGTAGACTTTGCTTGGTGGTTCTACTAGTGTTTACTTTTATTGCTTTATGGTAACATTTTAATTGGCTGTATAAACCTCCATATCTAACAATACTGCAAACTACAATTTCTCTCTCAACTTATATGTAATATAATTCAAGCAATTTCTTTACTTTATGTACACATTTTAATATTTAAACTTTAATTATGATAATCATTTCGACCAAACTTTACTAAAAGCAACTAAATGACAATGTTATTATCATAAGCAATGCCAGTGGGAGCATGCACATAACTGTTTTCTTATGACAAAATTTGATTTCTTGTATATACTTTATGATAATCACAGATAGCAAGTTGCTCTGTGAAATTCATCTGCACTTTCCAGCAAAACCTGTGAGTTCGTGTATCTTTTTGTCTGTTTGCAGTGTTGTTGTAGCCATGTTGGTCCCAGGATATTAGAGAGACAAGGTGGGTGAGGTAATAATGTTTATTGGACCAACTTCCTTTGGTGAAAGAGACAAGCTTTCAAGCTTATACAAAGCTCTCTTCAGAAATTGGTCCAATAAAAGGTATTACCTCACTCACCTTGTCTTTCTTAGCTACATAAAATTAGCTTCTGGAACATTTTCCAGGCTGCCTTTTACCTGGCTAATTATATGTATTTCGGGAAAGAAATAGAACTTGTTTGTTGTTGGTTTTCTTTTGTTTTAATACATGATTTCTTCTAGTTTTCTAGCTGAAACCAGGATCCTCAGTATATCAAAGTAAGAGGCTGTGAAAATTATGGCTTCCTTTCCTCCATCATTGCACACTGAATCCTTCAGTGGGAGTCTATAGGTTCTCTATATAAATTGTTTCATCATCTGTATTTATTTCAAATTTTATATATTAGCGGATGAGGAAATGCATTTAAGTTCTCCCTTTCTAGACCCACAGGAACCCCCTAGCAGCCACACTTTTATTGCATACTTAGTTTTTCAAAGTTCAGTCTTAAAGCACTTTCTCTCCTTCTATTTGTGCTCCTGCTAAATGTATAGCCAATTGATGTGGACTACACTTGCAGTTCCGGAGGCTAAATAACCAAGTTTAGCCAACAAATTGCTTAAAGACAAGTTGTACAATATGAAAAAAAGTTATACAGACTACTCCCTCCAGAAAGCTGTTTCAAACAGCATACAGTTCAACTTACACAGAAGGTGTGCACTGAAGTACGCCCCTCAAAAATAACTATATTTATATTATAGCTCTTTATGAGCTTAAAGCACTTTGTGTGTCATCCAAGACTAAATTTACCTATCAGTTTTTTACCTTGTTTTTCTGGTACCAGAGTGTACCTTCCCTTCTCTCTTCAGTGAAATTTCCCAACTTGGACCAGGGCAGGACATTCACACGTCCTGTATTTGACCTGTTTTGTATTTGCTAGTGCCAGAGATGACTTAAGCTTTGCAAAGTGTTGTGGGATACCTAACATGGATGAACAGAATTGTGGGTAAGCATAATACAGTAATTGACATAACTTCTCATCACACACGCACAGACACACATCATATTATACTCACAACATTAATGAGTTCTCTGTTGTAATGAGTTCCCTTATTTTCTCTCCCTGCGTCTTAATTTTATTGTCATTCTAAAAATCCTATGAAGTATTCATATGTTTTTTTTCCAGGATAAAGACCCTAGTAAATAAGCCAACCAATATGGCATCTATGGATACAACAAGAGTTTGCAAAGAGTCTTAGCTCTATTTTTTTTTCAATTTCTGCTGGACACTGTTATTGGACTTTGTCCAATTCGGGGAGCTCTGTAGTGTGCAGACAGCTGTGTCAGATCTGTAAGATGGCAAATCTGCCAGCTTCCTCTTCCTTGACCTACACCTGCAGGGTTCTAGAAAAGTCTTGTCCCACTGGGTTCTCATTTTTAGGTGTCCTCCTCACATCACCATGATCTTTGCTTACAAATTAAGAAGTTGGAAGTAGCTAAAAGGGAAACTTATAGGAATTTTAGTTCAAAGTAGTAAGATCTTTCCATTCTGGCATGTCTTTTCCTCTTGGCTTTCCTCTCAGATTCTTCCACCTTTGTTGAGTTCTTTAATTAGGCTTTTTGTTGAAACCACTGATTGATATTGGTCAATTAGTATGGTTATTTAACTAATGTGTTAAATATATAACACAATATATATAGTAAATAACATTTCTGTATGTGAGGAGGTTTGTTTAATAGGTACATTTTATAATTTGAAAAATAAAATACATTAATTTTGTAGTGCCAAATAAACCTGCCACTTATCTAGGTGGATTCACCAGTATGGCCCTTGTTTCTATGATTACATGGCTCTAACACTCTCCAGTATAATAAATCTCTAAAGTTAGTGGCCCATTTCTTCATGATATTGTTTGTCTTTTAGCTTCAGAACAACCATGCATCATTTATATTGCTTCTGTCCATAATGCAAAGGATGGCTTTGCAATCAGAAGTAGGAACACTTCATTTTGACTTTAAATGGAAGTTTGTATTCTGAAGAACACAGCACAGTTTCTTAAGATTGTAATTCCATGGTCTCTGAACACAGAGGGCTCTTGTTCTTGAATCTGTGGATTTATGACATTCCCTGGTGGATTTAATACCCCTGGGAATGGAGCATTCTGATCCATAATATGTTGTCTTCTCATTCATGGCAGATATTATATTCATATCTTCAATTTATTTAACAGTTTTAGTATCCTACCTGGAAAGAACGCAGCAGAATGGAAGCTGCCTATACAGTGTTGCAGTATATATTGGCCGGGTCTTTTGCATTGCTGGGCTATATGCCTCATATAGTTGCAATATGTCCAGCCACAATGGACATATGCAAGAAATGCAGGAAAGTGGGACACTGGTAGTATGTTTGTTAAACCAAAAGAGTGGCCAGTATGGTAAATAATGAGGTGGCCTACATTTTCTGGGTTTGTGCCAAGCATTCTAGAAAGTAAAAAGACTTGGACCACAATCTTGAGACTGTTCAGCTGTTTTAATGATATTTGTGATAATGGGCAAGTCACTAAATTTAGTTTTTCCCCTCAGTTTACTTTGTAGTAAAAGGGCAAAATATTAATTCCTCACATTCATTCACTAATATTTGTAAAAAACTATAGAGAACCCTATATGAAAAGTGTTAGATTAATGCACAGTGGTAGGATAAGTTACATATTTTACATAATCTATTATCTGAGACAGAACGTTTAACTGAAGCACGCAGTTTCGCAAAATTATCTCTTTCAAAATATCCCACAACCGCAGTCCACTGTGTTACCCCTTTCCTCAGCAAGAGTCAGTTTTGCCTGAGATTAGATGGCATATCAGCTCCCTGCCACACCAGTCTATCTACTTCACTAGCAAACTCCTTGAGATTCTGTCAGTCTTAACCTTGCCCTGCAGGTAACCATCAGTGAATCCCAGTTCCTGAGCTCCCAAGAGACAATTTTCTGTAGTGTCCAGTCCCTCTCCTGGAACGCTCACAGAAATTAAGTTCAGTGCCTCCAAAGAGACAAAGTACATCGAAGTCTGTTAGGTTCGCTGACTCACACTTTATTTCAATATAACAGCACCTAGATGGTTAATAGTAAAACAGAATAAGTTTATTAATAAAGAACAGAAATTTAAGTGATACTAAGTAAGAGAAATTGAACTAGGTATGGCTATGAACAAATCACGCAAAAACAAATCACACGTAATTTTAGCAAGTTACAATCTTTGCCTAAACAGTTTTCTCTTTTACCTCAAGTTACCAACATCTGTAGCCTTCCAGGCCCAGGGATCCAACTTTCACGGACTCAGCGGGTACTGTTCCTGTTGTTCCCTAAGAGATGGATAACTGGAATGCCTTTTTGCTTCCCCTTATTCATAGATTCTAAGATCTGTAGGGACCATTGTGATCATCTGGGCTGGCCTCCTATATAGCACAGGCCATAGAACTCCCCCAAAATAATAGCTTGAACAGATCTTTTAGAAAAACATCCAATTTTGATTTTAAAATTGTCAGTTGTGGAGTATCTGCCAACAACCTTGTCCATTGTCTTTGTCTCAGGAGCCAAGGTGACTTCCTGGGTGTGCAGATTTAGACCCCGGGTGAGCTCACTAAATTGTTTCCTTTGCTGTTTGTTAGTTTGATTGCTTTGTTTACCTTATACATGGATGTACTGTCATTGTCCCCTGCCTGTACAGCCAAAATCTTCTGAAATAAATGTAGTCAAACTTTACTAATTCTGGGACACTGAGAACGAAAATGATGCTTAAAATTGTTGATTGGCTCTAGTTTTCAAGATATGCTATTCGGTCAGTATATACGACCCTTGACTTGGGAATGGCAGAGGATAAGTGGGAAAGGATAAAGGGAAGGGATCTCAATTTAAACCAGAAATGACTAAAATACATCTTTGACTGGATCTATGAATAAATCTATGACTGGGTTTGGACAGTACTTGCTTTTTAGGCAAAACAATGAATGATGCAATCTGAAGCTGGTATTGCGTCATACATGATATGAATTGCATCATGTTATTCCTAGAAGTCATGGATGATGCAATCATAACGAAGCTTACATCACTTTGCTGAACAAATTGCCCTATATCAGCTCTAGAAATCATACAGTGTCATGCTGTCTTATTTGTCAGTGTTTGATTTTGCAAAGTGACACATTTCTGTTTAGCCAAAGTGAGCAGAAATGCCTCGTACTTGTGTGAACAGTGCAGATAACTTCTGCTATGTTTGTGGTGAAGTGACTTTTGCACCACAAAAGCACAGTATAATCACTATGATTAAGAAAGCCTATCACCTTTATTTTGGCTGCAAAATTGGAGATCAGGACAAGAGGTGGGCCCTACACATATGCTGCAACACTTGTGCAACAAATCTTCGCCAGTGGTTGAACAGGAAAAGGAAATCTATGCCTGTTGCAGTGCCAATGATTTGGAGAGAGACAAAAGATCATACCAGCAATTGTTACTTCTGCATGGTGCCTCCAGTTGGGAAAGGTGTGTCAAAGAAGAAAAAGTGGACTGTGCATTATCCAAACATTCCATCAACTATACGCCCAGTACCCCACCGAGAAGGACTGCCGGTTCCTGATGCACCAGAATCATTCTCACTTGAGTCAGACGAGGAAGTGGAAGAGGATAAAACTTCTGGTCCTGAACCATCAATGTCACAGGACCCACATTTTCTCCCATCCTCCTCCTCTGAACCACACCTCATAACACAAGGTGAACTGAATGACCTTGTCAGGGATTTGGAATTACCCAAGAGAAAGGCAGAGTTGTTGGGCTCCAGACTACAGCGGTGGAATCTCCTGGCAGGTGATGTTAGGGTTTCCATGTTCCATGACCGTCAAAAGGATCTTGTCCCATTCTTGTTCATGGAAGGTGATCTTGTAACCTGCAACAACATCGATGGTGTGATGGCAGCCCTCGACATCGTTCACTATCCAGATGAGTGGAGACTGTTCATTGATTCATCGAAGACGAGTCTTAAAGCTGTTTTACTGCATAATGGCAATGTTTTGCCATCAATTCCAGTTGGTCATGCAGTCCATGTGAAGGAAACCTATGACAACATGAAACAACTTTTGAGGTGCATAAACTATGACCAACATCAGTGGCAGCTTTGTGGCCATTTGAAGGTTGTTGCTCTCTTGCTTGGTCTGCAGACTGGATACACAAAGTACTGCTGTTTTCTCTGCGAATGGGATAGTCGTGCAAGAGATTCCCACTACATCAAGAAAGATTGGCCACTCCGACAGTCATTGGAGCCTGAGAGGAAAAGTGTTCATCATCCACCACTTGTTGAATCAAGTAAAATTTTGTTACCACCCTTACACATCAAGCTGGGTCTGATAAAGAACTTTGTCAAGGCCATTGACAAAACACAAGCAGCTTTCAAGTACCTCCGTGGAAAATTTCCAAGGTTAAGTGAAGCTAAGATAAAGGAAGGTGTCTTTGTTGGTCCTCAGATTCGTGAACGTCTTCAAGATGATGCATTTGACCATGCACTGCGTGGCAAGGAAAAGACGGCATGGAAAGCCTTCCAGTTAGTGGCAATACATTTTCTCGGAAACAACAAGGCAAACAACTATAGGTTGTTGGTGGAAAACCTTCTCAAGGCATACAAAAGCCTTGGTTGCAACATGTCACTAAAGATACATTTTTTGCACTCTCATCTAGATTTTTTTCCACTGAACTGTGGAGCAGTGAGAGACGAGCACGGCGAGCGATTTCACCAGGACATTGCAACAATGGAGAAATGCTATCAGGGCAAATGGAGCCCATCAATGCTTGCAGATTATTGCTGGACAGTGACAAGAGATGCTCTATTTAATGAATACAAGAGACAAGCCAAGAAGCGCTGAGTAGACACTGAATAGGTCTAAACTATGTACATAATAGTTTTTTGCCTTTTGTTTCATAATAAATTTTATTTATATAACCCTTTTGCTGATTTTTAAAGTGTTACATAAACAGGACAGGTGAAATATTATCATGTAAAGCAACCATAAACACATGAAAAGACCTAGGTTTACAATTTATGATTAAAACTCTATCTACACAATATACATATACATAAAATGTAAAAACTTAAATATCTTAGAAACAGTATCCAATCAGTTGTTTTAATTGTCATATTTGAATTCAGCACATCAAAATACATAATAAATAGCACATTTTATCTCTGAAGCAGACGACGTCTCAAAAATTGTAGACCAGATCAAGCCGGTCAGCCAGGTAAATCCACAATCCTTTGTTTAGGACAGACTTGATTTATGCACTGCCTCCTAACTCTTTTTAAGAACCAATTACAACATACAAGCATAATTCTTCATATGTCACAATGGTTTTCATGACCAGCATGTCCCTAGGTTACATGATATCTTACTTCACACCTGTTAGATACATATTACAACAATAATGTGTTGGGGGTAATGTCAGGCCTGATATGCAGTAATGTACAGTAGGCCCTTTGCCAGTTGGCACTGAGGGGCTCTTAGGGTCGAAGAATTCTGTGAAGTTTGAAAGATTGTACCTTCCACCAACAGAAGTTCGTAAAATAAAATATATTACCTCACCTACCTTCTCTCTTTCATATTCTGAGATCAGCACAGCTACAACAACACTGCAAACAACTACGGAAGTTAATGAGTCTTTCAAAATAGTCATAGAATCATAGAACTGGAAGGGACCTCAGGAGGTCATCTGGTCCAGTCCTGTGCACTCATGGAAGGACTAAGTATTATTTAGATCAGTGGTTCTCAACCTACTTACCATTGTGGGCTGCATATGCAGCTCTCTGTGTTATGTGGGCCGCATCCACACAAAATATATACTACCTGTTTGGCCCTGAGGATGTCACATGGGCTGCAGCTGTGTGCTGATTGGGCTGCAAGTTGGCTCTGGGTTGAAAACCACTGATTTAGACCATCCCTAAAAAGTGTTTATCTAACCTGCTCTTAAAAATCTCCAGTGATGGAGATTTCACAACCTCCCTAGGCAATTAATTCCAGGGATTAACTACCCTGACAGGAAGTTTTTCCTAATGTCCAACCTAAACTGCCCTTGCTGCAATTTAAGCTCATTCCTCTTTGTCCTATCTTCAGAGGTTAAGGAGAACATTTTTTTCTCCCTCCTCCTTGTAACAACCTTTAATGTACTTGAAAACTGTTATCATGTTCCCTTTGTCTTCTCTTCTCCAGACTAAACAAACCCAATTTTTTTCAATATTTCCTCAATAGTCATGTTTTCTAGACATTTAATAATTTTTGTTGCTCTTCTCTGGACTTTCTCCAATTTGTCCCCCTCTTTCCTGAAATGTGCTGCCCAGAACGGGACACAATACTCCAATTGAGGCCTAATCAGCGAGGAGTAGAGCAGGAGAATACTTATAGCGTTAAGCGAGAAGGGACAACTAGATCATCTAGTCTGACTTCCTGTATATCATAAGCCACCAAGACCACCAGGACATTCACACTAAACCCTACATCTGAAACGAGTATTACATCCCACAAGAAACTAGACTATTATATGCCACAGACAGAGAATAGAAGAGACCAAGATGCACCAATGCACAAGGTTCCTGCAATGGCAGGGAAATAATTAAGTGAGATATACCCAGATAATCCTGGCATCTAACCTGCACCCATACGCTACAGAGGAAGGTAAACCATCCTCCCCCCCAATGTCACTGCCAATATGACCAGGGGAAAATTCCTTCCCGACCCAACATGTGATGATCAGTTAGGGACCCTGAGCACATCAGCAAGAACCAGCCAGCCAAACACCTAAGAAAGAGAATGTGTGGTGCCACCTCAGAGACCTTGCCCACTGAACCCAATGTCCCACTTTGTTGTGTCCATCGCTGATGCTTCAGAGGAAGGAGATTAAAAAACTCCCAGCATACACTGTGGGGAATCCTTTCCTAACCCGTGCGGATGGCTGCCTGAAACCCTGAAGTATGATCTTTAGGAACATAAACAGAAGCTGGAAGTGAGCCCCATGGCTCTTGATCCCTCTCCCCTACCATCACAAGCAACCCCTTCAAATAATTGCACTCATACATTTTTCCAGCTCTCATTTAAAACAAATTAAATTGTTTGCCCCCACAATTGCCTTCCCTACAGGGTGACCAGATGTCCCAATTTTATAGGGACAGTCCCGATTTTTGGGTCTTTTTCTTATATAGGCTCCTATTACCCCCCACCCTCTGTCCCGATTTTTCACACTTGCTGTCTGGTCATCCTACTTCCCTATTAGGAGGCTATTTCAGAACCTCAAAGCTCTGATGGTTAGAAACCTTCTAATTTCCACCCTGAATTTGTTCATGGACAGTATATATCTATTTGTTCTTGCACCAACATTTTCCTTTAGCTTAAATAGCTCTTCACCCTCCTTGGTGTTTACCACCTAAGGTATTTATAAAGAGCAATCATATCCTTCTCGACCTTCTATGTTGCTAGACTAATCAAGCCAAGCTCTTCCAGTCTCCTCTCATAACATAGGCCTTCCATTACCCTGATCATCCTAGTTGCTCTTTTCTACACCTCTTCATCTTTTGTGAACATGGGTGACCAGAATTGTACACTGTATTCCTTGAACTATGGCATAAATGCATGTATGCCTTGAACAATGGCATAAATACATCTCTATCTGTACTGGAAATGCCTTGCTTAATACACCCAGGATCACATTTTCCTTTTTCACAGCCAGATAACATTGGTAGCTTATAGTCATCCTATGATTGACCCATATACCCAGATCTCTCTTCTCCTCTCTCCTTTTCTGTTGCGTTTCATTTACTATTAAATGAAAATATATATCATCGAGAGCATCTCACATATTAATTTAGTGGGTGCTTTGATTTCCTTCTCTCTCATGTGAAATAAACCTGTTGATTGCAGAAGGCCCAAACAGACTATAAAGGACGGGTAATTCATAGATTCACAGATTGTATGCAGTGTTGTAGAAGCTATGGGGGTGGTGCCTGCAGACGGGGCAGCCCTCAGAATGGCGTGGCCCCGCCTCCGGAGGGGGTTGGGCCACTGTTCCAGGATCCACTTCAGGTAAGCACTGCCCAGATCCTGCTCCCCCCTTCCCTAGCCCTGATCACCCTCCAAACCCTTTGATCCCAGCCTGGAGCACCCTCCTGCACCTCAAACCCCTCATTCCCATCCCCACCCCAGAGTCTGCACCCCCAGCCAGAGCCTTCATCCCCCGCGTGCAACCCAATCCCCTGCCCCAGCTGGCCCGCCATACAATTTCTGTACCGAGATGTGGCCCTCGGGCCAAAAAGTTTGCCCACCCCTGTTGTAGCTGCATCAGTTCCAAGATATTAGAGAGGCCAGGTGGGTGAGGTAATATCTTTTATAGCTGTTGGTAAGAAAGCTTACGAGCTCTCTCATCAACAGAAGTTGGTCCAATAAAAGATGTTACCTCACCCACCTTGTCTATGTAAAGTTCATTCATTATAAGGACAGAAGTGACCACTGCCATCAGCTAGTCTGACCTCCTGCATAACACAGGCCATAGGACATGCCTAAATTAATTTCAGTATGAACTTGAGAGTATCTTTTAGAAAAACACCCTTCTTGATTTTAAAACTTTCAGTGATGGAGAATCCACCATGGCCCTTAGTGCATTGCTCCAGTGATCAGTTCCCTTCACTGTTAAAATTTTGCACCTATTTCTAATCTGAATTTGTCTAGCTTCAACTTCCAGCCATTGGAACTTGTTCTACATCTGGTTGCTAGCCTGACGAGCCATCTAGTATCAAATTTTCTGTTTCCCATGTAGGTGCTTATAGACTGTGATCAAATCATCCCTTAACCTTCTCTTTATTAAACTAAACAGTTTGAGCTCCGTAAGTCTTTCAGTATGTGCCATATTTTCCATTTAATCATTATTGTGGCTCTTCATTGAACCGTCTTCAGTTTATTAACATCCACCATAACTGTATGCAGTATTCCTGTGGCAGTTACACCAGTAACAAATGCAGAGATACTATAGCCTCCCTTCTCCTATGATATTTCCCTGTTTATACATCCAGCAATCGCAACAGCCCTTTGGGCCAGAGTGTCACACTAGAAGCTCATGTTCAACTATCTATCCATCATGATCCCCAAGTCCTTTTAAGAGTCACTGCTTCACAGATAAAGTACCCCATCCTGTATGGCTTACATTCTTTATTCCTAGAGCTATGAATTAAATTTGGCAGTATTGGAGCATATATTGTTTGCTTGAACCCAATTTACCAAGCAATCCAAATTGCTCTCTATCAGTAACCTGTCCTCCTCATTAGCTACCACTCCCCTAGTCTTTGTCATTCACAAACTTTACCCATAGTGATTTTATATTTTTTCTACATCACTGATAAATAGAATAGGGGCAAGAAACAGTTCCCACTAGAAACACCTGCTAGATGATGATTCCCCATTTACAATTTTGAGTAGAGCTGATCAGGAATTTCTGACAAGATTTTTTTTTTAAATGCTGATTCAGCATTCAAACCAAACATTGTTGGTTTCAATTAATCTCCTGAATCAAAAATGTTTTGGTGAAAAGGTTTCAAAATTGTTGGAACGAGATCTTTCAGCATTTTCAGTCCAGAACGTTTGAGTCAAAACTTTTTTTTTAATTTTAAAATAAATTTAGAGAAAAAATTCTAAATCAAAATTAAATGTTTCAAAATTATTGAAATAAGAAATTTTAGTCTATATGGATTTGTGGTTTTCTTTTTTCTTTTCTTTTTTTTTGGTTCATGAAAATTTTTGGGAATGGGAAATTTTTTTGATAATTCAAAATGAAAATCAAGCTAGGAAAACAGACAGCCAGTGGTTAATCCATTTTGTGTGTACCAACTTGGGTTTTTATGGAGGTACAGAACAATAGAAAAAGTGCAGAACGTGAGTTACTTAGGTAGGAAAATGTGACAATTCATGGGCCATATTTTTGCCACATAATGTATTTATGTTTCTTTATCAATTAGTGAAATAGGCACCTGGGAAGAATCACACCAATATCACACCATGTGCAATAGACAGCTTTCCTCTTCTAGTTCATTTGTGGCTTAAAGATTTGTGATAGAAGTTTTAAATGACCCAAGGTGAATGCCATTAACTGATTTCCTGGAGAAGTAATTAAAAGTAAATGATTTGCTATTCTGGTCTCTGCTTGGAGTTTACCTTAGGTCTCAGAGGTGAGATGAATAAAAGTGTGTGTGTGGGGGGAGGCATAGCTAAAAATAACACAAAATCACACATTTTCTTTATTATTATATGTATTTAATTTTATATAGTAGAATTTAGCAGCACTGTAGCTGAACTTATTCAAGCCCCATCAGAGTATTTGGCAGAGAACCGTACACAATTTACAAGACTAGTGCAACTCTCTTTTTTCATCTCTTTGACCTTTAAACTTAACATGCATGCTACCATTGTACAGAGGTACAATACTGCTATGACTTTGATGGCTGCTCCTTTGATGGTTTGTTTCAAACTCCTGTTTCCAGAAGTAATTGAATTACATTTCTATGCTACAGACTTTATACAAGACATTATACAGATTCTGGGACGTCACCTTCCTTAGCTTTCATTTTGCTGTTGCACCTCATTTGCTACTTCCGCTTCTATATAGAGACGTTGTACAATGCTTGAGTGCTTGTGTGCGTTTGTATGTGGATCCGCGCACGCCTGTGATTTCCTTCTCCCATGCCCTGAATTCTGACTGCACTCTATTATCTGGAGAGAAACTTTAGAAGCTGTAAGTTCAGGAAGCAGGAACTGGCTTTTGATAAAAGACTTCCTTTTCTCCTCCACAATACATCTGGGAATTTTCACAGTTGATTACTGTAATATTAACATAATATAGCATTGACATAGAAATGAGAACTGTAATGAAATTTTAACACTGGAAAAAAATTGGCTAACAGCAGGGACATTAATTGACTGAAACGTAGCCAGCTTTGATAATGTCTAATCAAAGAGTCTCAAGCTAGTCACTTCACACTAATTTTTTGTGTGTGTGTGTGGTAGCTTCTTAGAAACTGCTGAAAAAGCTACAGCTTGATAACCAGACAATAGTTTGACATAAAGGCACTTCCCTGTTGCAGGTCAATATTGGCTGAAATGTCCGACTATTATGTACAGGAATTCAATTTCACTAAGTTTTTTTTAACTCATTAAGATACTCTTTGTATGTGAGGCTACATCATGTTGCATAGATGAGTTTTCAATTGTTGTATTTGCCCTGGATTCTGAGTGGTCAGGAAAATTTACAGTTTATTAATAGTAGGTGCAGCCTTTATCAAGGATATTAACTAGAGTTGGTCAGGAAATGATATTTTTTCCTGTGGAATTTTCTGATGAAAATTAAAAAAACCTGAAATTCTCCAAACCACTTTTTATTTTAATGAAACCCTCAGAGTTTTTTGACATAAAGAATGTTTTGGTTAAAATTTCCATTTTATTGTAAGCCATTTCTATTAAAAAAATATGTCAAATGAAGAAAAAAAGAGTTTCAGAATTCTTGTAAATAACTTGTGTTATTTCCCACACTTTCTTTCTTGTATAAAATGTATCCTTATTGCTCTGAGCTGTATGTTTCAATTCCTTCCCAAACACATGCAATCCCTTAGTATTTTCTGGGTTATCGTTCAGAATTGCCATCCTAAATCACATTTTGTCACTCAAAATCACAGGGGAGCCGGGGACCAACACATCTGATTTTTTCCTGTGATTGGGTATGTGTCTACAGCTGTTTTAGAACTTGGAAAGAAAGCACACCTGAATTTTATCATATAAATATGTAATAGTTTAGCATGGCTAAATGATGACTATGGGGACTAGCTGTTGACAATTGAAAACTGATCACCAGTATGTAAAGTGTAAAAACACCAAAAGGATATAACTGGAAGTATGGAATAAAAGTAAGAAAAGGTAAATTTAGGCCGAGTATCACAAAAAAGTCCCAATGGTCAAATCTATTAGACTGTAGAGAAATCTCCCAAAAGGAAGTGGTAGAAGTTCCATTGCTATAAAATGTTATAAGTAAGAGAACAATCCTTTATTCACAGGGGCTTTAAGCACATGAGCAGTTGCCTCGACTTCAATTCTACTCCTGTTTCAAGGGGACTGTTCACATGTTTTGTTAAGCATTTGCCCAGTGCTGTCCTGGATCAAGCCAGAGTGTTCAGCTTTTAATCCTCACAGGATTCAGTCTTGCATCATTTGGCAGGATGACACTCTAGAAGTGAAGTAATAGTTAAGTCCCATTAAATGTTGCTGAATGCCGACAAGAGTGCCATTTTTGTTTGTGCCAAACCTGGTGTTTTTATCATGGGAGCTCAAGAAATAGAGTATGATCAGAGAATGGAGCACTTCACTTGACATAGACCACCAAACACTGATTAGTGGATATAAATGCTCAGTCACTTCTACCAACCTAGGCAGTAGGCTTATGTGGAAAACTTCATTTCCCAAGGGGTTCACATCAGAGGAGAACTTCTACAGGTTTAATTGGAAGTTATACTCTGAACATTCCCAGGCCCTAAGGAGCCTCCTCACCAATGCTGTATTCAGAGGATATGTAGAGGAAAGGCAGCTTGACATTATGGGGTTGCCATATGCTGGCTAGATTAAAAACAGGGACAAATAGTTTTCTGTGGTCCCTAGCACAGTGACTAGGTACCCCTTAGATCCAATGGACTTTTTGGCATCTACACACATTTATATTTCCACTAGAACTACAAACCCTGATTTGGGGGCATAGAGATAAGAGTTCTAGCTGAATATTTCCCACAGCTCTACTCTTTGTCCTGTTAGCAGTCCCCTTTGTCATCCTGTCCCAAGCCCCTTTTACTAGACATAAGTTTACATTATAAAATACAGGTATTGATGCAAATTGTGTTCTCTACAGATCATTAGCACAATGACTATTGAAAAGACCCCTGTTTATTTCAGTTTTCAAACCTTAATCATATTTCTGTAATCAAAACTGAGGCTCATACTTGGCTGGAAAGGATGATCACATAGGGAGAAACATGATCCATGCTGGAATGGGTTCCTTTTCTGTGAGCTCCTCTGAGCTATTGTTGCAATATGATATTGCAAACAAATAGTATCATGTTGTGCTGTTGAGTCTGCTGAACCCAGTCAAAGAGGGCCTGCTTCTCCCTTTCTTTGCACGGTGGGTAATCACTTAGAAATTGTGCAAAGTAGTGGTAAAATATTACCATCTGATTTGGTGACTTTTCACTACCACTTTGCATTAATTTTATACAACAGCAAATGACTACATAGGCATAGGGCAGTGGAGAATGAGCTCCATTTTACTCTATCAGTTTGATCAACTTGTACAGGGACAATTCAGCTAGGTTTTGATATTTTCTTAACCCATTGTCCACCTCTGGTGTCTAAGCTTTTTCCCCCTGTGGACTTATTTCCTGTCCCATGCCCAATATCTTTCCTGTGAAAATCAATTTCTCAAAGGCTGCTTAGATCAGCAAAGAATAATGTAGCTGGCATGTTTGATGAATAACTAGCAAGATTTAGCTACACATGTGTTCATCACCTATATTCTTGCTGTTTAAAATTAAACAGCCAACTGGTTGCAGATGAGAATTAATGTTTTTAAACAATTCCAGATATGATTGTTCTTTTGTGTTTGAATTAAATACCCACTGGATACTAGCTATTATTTTCAGATCTGAACATGCCTTTCTTCTCATATGGTTTTCCTTTCAGTTGCTATGGCTTAAGTCCAGACTTGCAGGGATATGGACAATGTCATAAAAAATAGGGGAAGAGGGTATGTGTGTGTGTGTTAGAAATCTCTAGTACTGTTTGAAAACAGAATTAAATTATTTTAGCTAGGTAATAACTCTTAAGTCTGCTGATACAACCGCAGTTCCCTGTCACATTATGACTGCAAGATTTTATCTTTTAAATGTATTTTTCTGTATAAAGAAAATTTAAAAACATTCATTTGTTTTTAAAAAATTGGGACATATATATCACTGTTGTGTTGCTCTGTAGTTGACTGAAAGAATGCAAAGATGCTGTCTCGCCTTTCACATGAGATTGGTGGCAGAGAGAGGATTTCACCCATTTCAGAAACCTACCTCTAGGGTCTCACGTCCAATTTGTTTTAATCAGTTTATGAAACCATATGGCACAATTGGCATGGGTCTGATTTGCAAATATTTGAGAACATATGCAATAACATGCTCCATTTTCTTTAGCGTCTGTTTTTCCCTTTATAAGAATCAGTACAAAGGTATACATCCATAGAAAGAAAGACTTAACATTCTTGGGCAAAGAATGACAGATCTTGCTGGGTCTGGACCAGAAAAGCAAGGATGCGACACACTGGGAAGTATTTTTGTGTCATTTAGTTCTTAAACTGTGAATCCTGTTTCCGGGCTTCCTTTGTAGTGCAAGCTTCAAAGCTTCTTTTGATTGTTATTAATGTGGCTTATGCCAAGAAACTAATTACGCAAAGAAGAGGAGGTTGTAAATGTATAATGAAAATTTCACTGAAGTCATGTGAACTTCGAAAAATACAAACTGCATTATATTTCTTCCCCCAGAGGCTGGGTGACTGAGTGCATAAAACCCAAGTTTTTCTTATCTTGGACTTCAGTTCATGTCTCAGAGGCATAATTTATGGATTACATTCAATCTCTAGTGGATGTTATTTTACATCTGAACATGAAAAAAGGATAATCTAACTAAACTACCAGTAATCCCTAGAGAAAGTGATCACTTTATATTAATTAGGTCAAGCTTATCAAGGAAGTATTCATTAAGGCTCCAGTTCAGCAAAGCATTTCAGCTTGTACCTAAAATTATCCCTATTTAGCAAACCACTTAAACACAATGGGATTTCAACATGTGTCGAAAGTTAGGCATGAGTTTAAGTGCTTTGCCAAACATGCGTGGTCTGCTGAATCAGGGCCTAAGGACTGTGCATTGTATTCAGGTCCAAATATATTATCTAAAGTGATGTGTCCCTTAAATAGTTGTGAAAATCACTGTCAATTCCCTATAAATTGGTTCCCAAATATGAAGAATGGAAACTTTTCAAAGCAGTTTTTTCCATGTGAAAAATGACAAAATTGTCTATCTATAGAAATCATAGAGAAGAACAGGAGTACTTGTGGCACCTTCGAGACTAACAAATTTATTAGAGCATAAGCTTTCGTGGACTACAGCCCACTTCTTCGGATGCATAGAGGTAAGTGATGGAAAAGACCTAACCGGTCATCTACTCCATCTCCCTCCCAATGAATGGGCTAGTGTTAGATGTGGGGATTACCAGTTATTCCTTACCCTGAATATAGGACATTAAAAGATCAAGGCCTTGCCTTCTGCCATCAACAACAAATAAAAATACAGCTGAGCTTCTGTAAAGAACCTTGTTTTGCCATTCCTACTCCCTGGGATGATGTTCATATTGAAGTTCTATCTGCCCTTCAGACTTCCCGAATTTACCTGTTACTCTACTCTAGGGGATGTTACAAGTTTTGATTCCCCCCCAAAATATAAATAACTCGACCAACTCATGTTACATCCCTGAATTGTTGTATAGACTACCAACACTAATGCTCACATCCCAGGGTCCTGCTGGCCTAGCACAGCCTCTCATCTAACCATCAGCTGCCAAAGAGGGACTTGACATTAAGCACTGGATTATTCTGTCACTTACAGCAGTGCACATCAGGAGTAACTCTACTGAAATAAATGATGTTACACTAATGTAGGTGAGAGGAGAATCAGTGTACACAAGTGTAAGTGGGAGGAGAACCAGGCCCCAAATTTCTAGCAGCCATTGAGATCAACTTAAGCATTAGACAAGAGAATTAAAGAATCCAACTGAAAACTCTGCACCATTTATTTTATTTAAATTAAATTTCTACAGGCCATAGCATTTAGCATAGCTAGCATAATTCACAGTAACAACTTCATCAGATTTCTTCTTCTTTTAAGTAATATGTTATAAAACCATTGAATGTGCAACCAAGGTAATTTGAAGTCTGTGAATGTTAAGAATTTATGTGGCGCAGAAGGATTTTTTTCCAAGCCAGACTGACATGTATCACTTTGTCTAAATTAGTATTCACCTACCTTCTCTTTGTCTTCTATGTGGTTTCATAAATGGTATGTGGTTACATTTTAAATATCATGGTCTATGGAAAGAAAACGAGTTGCACTGGGATTTTCCTGCAAAGCTTTTATGTAGGAGTCAAAGATCAGGGGAGGCTCTACTTAAAACAAAAATATACATAGCTCCTGAACACTTCCTCTATCTGAATCAGGCAATTGCACATGAAAGATCATATACGGTCATTGTGAAAAAAGAAATTCATAACATAATGAAGGCTTTGTACATTATGGAGCAAATTTGATGGAGAAACAACATTACAGTTGCTCTGAATTTGGCACAGAAATATGACTTTCAATCAGCTATTTCTGAATAGAAACATGCTTTAGAAGAGATCCTGATTCTTCCAGGCCTCTGCCTTTATATTTATATATATATATATTTTCTGCTACTGCTACTGTTGTTGCCATTGCTGAAGGAAAAGTGGCAGTATCCATTTCCTCTGTATCTGGAATTTCTTCCCTAATAGAAGTGTAGTGGCTCAAGGATTGTTACATGCTAAAACTTGGAAGGTTAGTTGCATTAACCCAAATCCTAACACTCATGTAAAGACTGAGTAACAGCGGGCTTTGTGTAAAGAAAGTACTTGGGATATAGGTTAAACTGATCCTCCTCTCAAAATACACATCGTGCTTGATGCTTCTGCACAGCCATCTGTTTTCACAGTTCCTAAATATGAGGAGGTGTAGTTGATGTATGCACATTAGGTTTTGAGCTTAGAAACACTTTCTGTATGTAGACCTATTGGCCACTCCAGCACCCTGTCCCTTTCCCTTTTTCGTTGCCCTGTGGAGAGAACCACTGAAGAGTATTGCTCTACAGTGTGCAGAAGATTCCAGAGTTCTCCTTTAGCCTAGTTTTAGCAGCACAAACATGGATTATTCACTGCATTTCAGATAGAGTAGGGTGAAATTTTTTCAGCGAATAGAAATTTGCAAATGCATTTGTAGGGCTATGAAATTATTCGCTAATTTGGGTCAAATTCAACTAATAATTTTGACTGAAAAAAAAGAAACCCCTCAAAAAAGTCAAAATGTTTTCTTTTGACCATTTTAAAGCATTTCATTTTGCCTTTTTCTTTGATACAACATTTTCTTTACAAATTTGGCCGGTTGAAAACACACACACACACAAAAACACACACGACAACCCAAAACGTGTCTCAGGACAACCCAAAACATGTAGGTTGACTCGAAACAAAACAAAACAAAAAATTTTTTTGATGTGATGTAATTTTTGAAAAAAAAAATGGTTTGCGTTTGAATCAAACTGCATTCTTTTCCTCCCCCCTCATATTTTTTTGACCTCCCAAACCAAAAAAATCCATTATTTGCTCAGCTCTGATTTTAAACCTTTGGTACTTGCACAACGTGAAGCTAAGATTTAGTCCAA
Organism: Chrysemys picta bellii; assembly: GCF_011386835.1. Lineage (NCBI taxonomy): Eukaryota > Metazoa > Chordata > Testudines > Emydidae > Chrysemys > Chrysemys picta. The sequence goes on from NC_088791.1 coordinate 76,271,154, forward strand.
TAGAATTAGATTACCAACCTGATGACTGTTTCTCCTTTGCTTATTGAGAAACACAAATCCTCTGTAGTGAACAAATTTTCCTCTTGTAGAAGTGTGTCCCAAGATGTAGCAGCCCTTTTGGTTCTCTCATTCAACCAGCATAAACAATGAGGTTTACATAAAACTGGGCAATTAGGAAAACGCTCAGGTTTAAGTCATCATATTAAAAATGTATGACAATTGTAATTATTTAATAATTACACATACCTAATTATGCTTCTAAAACAATTACAATTAGGCACCAATCCCAGTATTTGTATATAAATGTTCCCCTGCCTTAGAAGTCCTATGGGTATAGAAATGAAGTAAATACATATTGAAATAAACAACATTGGAGAGAAAATGCTATCTGACCACAATTGTTTTAGAGAACTGCATTACTTAAAATATAAAGAGTAAGAATAATTAATAATGGACAAAGTTACCAATTTGTACCTTAAATGAGTAACCCAAGGAGATTTGATTATGCCACTTGTTCAAAATTATGTCAATCCAAAATGACAAATAACCACCCTACCACAAACCACAAATAACCCCTCATATATCATACTTAGTGGATCGGGCCCCATTCAAACTCCAGTCAGGGAGGAGGAGGGGCCACCCTTACAACTTTTAGCTCAATGATTAGGGCATGCACCCAGAAGTGGGAGATCCAACTTCACTGCCCCCCTCTGACTGATGTGGAGAAAGGATTTGAACTTGGGTCCCCCCCCATTTTAGGGGATTGCTTCAAACACTGAGTTGTGGGATATTCTGATGTGGATCTCCCTCAGTCTGTCCTATTGAAGCTGTTCCTCAGTGTGTTATATAATTAAATAGTCATTGGGCCAGAGAGAGAGCACATGATAGAATGATTCATAGCCTGGTAGTAAGGGAACCCGCCTGGGTGGTGGGAGACCCAGGGCCCAGTCCCCCGGCTTCAAAGTGGAACAGCATCAACAGGAGAGATTAAGAGAGAGCCGCATCAGAATAGCACTCTTCTCACAGGTAGAATGCCCCTTTTCTGATCATTTCTTCCTATCAGGCAGGCAGAGGGGGGGAATTCATCCTGGGTGAGTGCTCCGACTACTGGACTAAAAGTTACAAAGGAACCATCACTGCCTCCTGCTCCAGTGTTTCTTACAACTATGCCTTCGGTGCATAAGCTTGCTAATGCTGGGAGAGGGGTCCCAGGCTGTGGATTGCAAGCAGAGATAGGCATCTCTTTGCAGTCCAGACTGAAGCACCTAACTCTCTGAGAGGGACAGGGCTTACCTCTCACTGGCATATCTCATTGGCTATATAAGACAGCTCCCTGCCTAGCATGCTGGTGCTTGTGGATCCCTTTCTTAAGTGCCTATCTCTCCCCATGTATTGAATGGGACAGGGGTTGGCAACCTTCGGCACGTGGCCCACCAGGGTAATCCGCTGGTGGGACGTGAAGCATTTTGTTTACACTGACCGTCTGCAGGCATGGCCCCCCGCAGCTCCCAGTGGACGTGGTTCACCATTCCCGGCCAATGGGAGCTGTGGGAAGCGGCGTGGGCCTCAGGGTTGTGCTGGCTGCCGCTTCCCACGGTTCCCATTGGCTGGGAACAGAGAACTGCGGCCACTGGGAGCTGCAGGGGGCTCTGCCTGCAGACAGTCAACATCAGCAAAATGTCTCACAGCCTGGCAGTGGATTACCCTGTTGGGCTGCGTGCTGAAGGTTGCCGACCCATAGTATAGGAAGTCTAGGCACACAACACAGGCTTTGTGGATCTTGTTGTTTCTAGGTTCCTGAAGTTTAGGCACTGCAGTACTGAGAGCTACAAACACCTAACTTCTTTTGTGGATCCAGGCTATAAATTACTTGCTTTATGCAAGTGAAGTAGGTGAATTGACTCTAAAAGGACTACTCATAAGCTTAAAGTTAAACACATGCTTCAAAACTTTGCTGTATAGGCCATAAATTGGGATAATAATACAGATGGGTTCTGAGTTTAAATTCTGTTTTGTTTGTGTTTTGCTTAGATACTATAGTAATGAACACTTCTTAGAAAAGACTATAAAGAATAATAAATATCTAATATCTTACCTTGTTCCATTATTTGTATATAGAGCTGGTTGAAATTTTTCAAACAAAATTTGTTTTCACTGAAAAATTGCCTGTTTTGGAAAATCAAGATTTTCTCAAAACACTGCAGATTTTAGAAAATTATTGTTTAAAGATATTTGTAATTACATTTTTAAATTATTTTAAATCAAAAACAGTACTGAAACCATCAATATGATTTCACACAAAAATTTAAACATGAAAAATGGATCAGTTTCAAACCCTTGAAATGGAAACAATCTTTAAATTTTGAATTTTTTTACCATTTTTATTTATTTTTTTTCATTCAACTCCAGTTGTACATTAAAAACAATGAGGAGTCCTTGTGGCACCTTAGAGACTAACACATTTATTTGGGCATAAGCATTGCGTTTTTATAATATCAGTAATTATTTGTTGAATTTACCGATTTTATCTAGCTACTTGATATTTATTTTCTTACATTTGTTCTTAATCAAGTACCTACAGTATTTAAGGTTAGAAAATACTTTTATTCCCAATTAATTCCATTCAAGCTTATGCTTTTTGGACTTAGTGGCAGCTTTTTTTTTTTGTTCCTGAACATTATCTTCCTAACACTGACAATATGTGTGTTGATTTTGCTTTGACTAGTTCCTGAGTCAATCAAGTATGATGTGCAATCATCTTTATCAACAGTCAGTCTTCTGTTTGTGCTTTTAGCCAAAAAATATAGCATGTATAGGCTGCTGTAACTATGCAAGATCAGTGCAGCTTGCTGTCATGCAGGCAGCACAACTATGTTGATACGTTCAGAAAATTTACAACAGGGTAGTGGTGACAATAGAAGTAATATCACAGTAGAGGTCTCACATGAAAGAGGCAAAATGGTCTTTCCGTTGTAAGTTAGCTCATGCACAGAATGGCAATATGGAATCAATTTACAACACTGAATAATCTTTCAGTAAAGAGGATTCCTGAAAACCACTGAAGGATTAAAATAAAAGATTAATGGGTTATCTCTTGTTGCACCAATTAGCAGGAGGGTAAGAGATAAGTCATTTATCAGCAGTTCATTGTTAACTCATTGAGAAAGCTGGCACTGTTATGCTAACGAATTACGTGATCTCGCATACTATATGCAACCAGAAGGATATTGTTTTGCATAAACCATGTAGTTAAATTATTTTTAGATAAATACCTATTTCTTCTCTACTGTATCAGATTGTGCAAAATGAAGGATCTTGAAAGTTCTCAGAGAAGATAGCAGATTTAAGAGAGGCCAAAAGGGTTTGATCTTTGTGTGTACTTGTAATTCATATTGAGGTCCTAAGCTGCAGCTCCTTCATAGCCTTCCTTCTCCCTCCACTGAGAGTGACTATGCAACAGGAGTCCTGACAGTATTTCACTAAGGATTTTTTACTTCAGTGAAAGCTTAAAAAAAAAAAAAAAAAGCTGAATGGCTGCTTTGCTGACTGAGATTGTCTAGTTTCCTGAGTGCCTTTGTGACCAGAACTGAGCTGAGCTGCTGGGTTCAGGGTTGTTTACTTACAAATCAGCAAGTGACAAAGAGTCCTGTGGCACCTTATAGACTAACAGAAGTATTGGAGCACGAGCTTTCGTGGGTGAATACCCATTTCATCAGACATGATATTAAAGCAAGGCTAACAATAAGTGAGTAGCAGGAGTCTGCAGAGAGAGGAGTTAGGCAGAAGCACACACTCCTTTCTCACAGCTTGCTTTGAAGGTTTGGATCAGAGACTTGTTAACACTCTGGTGACCTGTCTAAACTTTTCCCACCACTGCTAAAACAGGTTCTGCTCCACCAATATAAGCAAGCTTGTGGTGGTGACCAATGGCTGCTGCCACCATTATATGGACCATGTCAATTTGCAATTCATGTTTTAAACCTATCATCTTTTTCACCTGAATTGTATGAGATGAAAAAAATGGGTCACAGTCTGGCCCCTCTCCAGGTTCTGCATGCCACTCTTGTCATAAAAAGGCTGCAGTATCTCAGGAGCAAATTTTCCTTATTATAGGCATTGTTGTACTGAACCAGTGAACATGGCTATAGGCTTCCCTGCCCTCCCACACTGGCCCTGGAGTACAGGTGTGGCTAAGGATGGGAGTGGGAGGGACCATAGCACTCTGAGCTAGGACCATTTGGGGCCATAAAGCAGCCCATTGGCCATCATAAGGAGTCTGCTGTAAGTTAGAGCAGTTGCTCTGACTGCCCTAACCTAGAACAAGTGCTGTGCTGGTTCTGAACACAGGCAGAATCCATGTGGTACAAAGGTGTTTAAAAGCCATATTTACCATCAGTGCCCCTTTTTTGGGCTGCACATTCTGATGTTTCAGCAACCTGAAGTGTTAAAAATCATGAATTGTGCTAAGAAAAAAAATGAGATTTAAAATATCATAAAATTTAGGTCCCTTTTGTTTGCCTGCTGGGTTTTGAGCCTTTAGGTTGTATATTTTTCAAGCTTTTGTCCAGAGCCATTCAGGCTGGAAACTTACTTTTAAAAAAAGTTGAGATTCTTATGTAATCACATGACTCCAGGAGCTGGAGCTTTAAGAAAATTACCAGATATCACAAGACTCAAGATAAAATTATAAGAGGTGGTAACACTGATTTTTCCTACATCAGACTCTAGTTCAATATGAATAATGTTATTTGTTGTTCATGGGGTCTTACATGTACATAGCATTTTACAAGTACTTGTATATACACTGGTGTATATCTGGATGATCTCTATAGACTTTAAAGGAATTATTCCAGATTTATATTGGAGCAACTGAGATCAGACTCTAGAGTTTATATTCTAACTCACATAGACAAATATGATATATGGATATGAGTCAACAGTGTACCTTTGTTGCCAAAAAGGCTAATGGCATATTGGGCTGCATTAATAGAATTATTGAAAGCAAATCGAGGGAAGTGATTATTTCCCTCTATTCGGCACTGGTGATGCCACATCTGGAGTATTGCATCCAGTTTTGGTCCCCCCACTGCAGAAAGGATGTGGACAAATTAGAGAGAGTCCAGTGGAGAGCAATGAAAATGGTTAGGAGGCTGGGGCACATGACTTATGAGGAGAGGCTGAGGGAACTAGGCTTATTTAGTCTGCAAAAGAGAATAGTGAGGGGCGATTTGATAGCGGCCTTCAACTACCTGAAGGGGGGTTCCAAAGAGGATGGAGCTAGGCTGTTCTCAGTGATGGCAGATGACAGAACAAGGAGCAATGGTCTCAAGTTGCAGTGCGGGAGGTCTAGGTTGGATATTAGGAAAAACTATTTCCCTAGGAGGGTGGTGAAGGACTGGAATGGGTTACCTAGGGAGGTGGTGAAATCTCCATCCTTAGAGGTTTTTAAGGCCCAGCTTGGCAAAGCCCTGGCTGGGATGATTTAAATGGGGTTGGTCCTGCTTTGAGCCAGGGGTTGGATTAGATGACCTCCTAAGGTCTCTTCCAACCCTAATCTTCTATGATTCTATGGGGGAAAAAGAAGGGAGACGATGAGGGAGATTAACATTGGAAGTCTTCATTAAATATCTGTGTTTTAAGGAAGGATTTGAAGGCGGGATCTTAACAGACGAAGAAGTGAGACACTATTCCAAACTAATGGGTGAATATGTTTATCTGTATTAATTATACAAGTATATTAAATGCGTTGGTTACAGGCTTCAACTGCGAGCCTAATCTCTCTTTATACAGATGTTATTTACTAAACATGTTGCCCAGCCTGACAGAGAGGAAATGCAAGTACCTCTTTCATTTCCTAACACGCCCAGTTGGAGGGAGCAGCTCGTGGCTTGGCAGCTCCATCCATTTCTGTTTCGGATTGCTTGGAGATAGAATGTGAATATGGGTGACTTCACTGAGTTTATGTAGATTTCATGAATGTGAAAACCATGTTCAAATAAATAGGCATATGGGATGCAATGTCCTGGGAATATCCCCTCCAGATTCCTGATGGAGACTGTGGGATCAGTAAAAAGAGGGTCCTGGAAACTCTGTCCCTGGTTTTGCTCATTGCTTGTGAGGAGAGGATTTTGGTAGTAGTTCTAGTCATTGCTGCATGGATTTTCACACAGGGCAGACAAACAATCCATCTCATAACTTACATACCTCATTACAGAGTTGTCATGATTTAAGGAGCTCCTCATGAACTTGGGGCATAGCAGGGTGGAAGTTGAGGATATCTTATCTTCCCAGCCCTCCCTTCTACTTTGATTTCAGGACTGTGGTCGCTCTCACACCTGTTTTGCCCTTTCCCGTGTAAACGTAGCCATTGGAGGCAATGGATACTGACTGTTGTCATGCAATTGAAATAACCTTTTGTAACCCTGGTACATTTCAGGCAACTGGAACCATGAAAAAAGAGCAGTCTCAGAGTAGCACTGAGTTACCGGGAGGGCTGCTGCAGTGTGTTACTCATGATGCTCTAGTAAAATGAGGAGGAGGGAGTTACACACCAATGGGCTGGAAAGATCACTGTTCCCAGTATCCATCAAGCAGCTGGTTATGAGAGATGCTGGTTCACAGAAACAGCCAGAAAACTGGTTGTAAAACACCAGGCAAAAGTGGAAAAAATGTAATTGATTTTCCTCTCTCCCTCTCCCCCCACATTTAAAAAAACCCTAAATGGATACACATGTGCTCAGTGGTATGGTGAAGGCACCTTGTACATATAAGGTATGTCTAAATGGCAATTGGACACCCGCAGTCGGCCCATGGCAGTTGACTTGGGCTCCCAGGGCTCAGGCTGTGGGGCTGTTTTATTGCAGCATAGACATTTGGGCTCGGCCACAGCCTGAGCTCTGGGACCATCCCATCTTGTATTCTCACCTGGAATACTTCAGAATAAGTAGTGAAGTAGAGATAGAGGAGCATGAACATTCAAAACATGTCCTTAGAAAGAGATTCAATTATTTCTCCACTATCTAAATACACATTAAATGGATAGACCAGAAACATGTTGGATATTCAAAAATAAAAAATGGAAGAAAGGGAAAAAATGAGGTCATGCTGTAGTTCTGTTTGCAGTATAGATGGCATGGGGGTTCACTCTACTTGATTTTGATTTCTATATACTGACAACAGTTAGAACAGAACTTATGAGAATGCTCTTTTGGTGACTTAGTAAAGAAAACTTTTTTTCCTTTTGTTAAAAGCAGCAGTGATGTGGTTTTGTGGTTAAGGCATTGCACTGGAATATACTTCTGGCTCTGCCTCAGATTTCTTCTGTGACCTTGGGCAAATCATCTTAACTCTCTGTTCCTCAGTGTTACAGCTGTAAAATGGAAATAATAATGTTGCACTTATCTTTTTACCATTCTCTCTTTTTGTCTATTTAGCATTTAAGTCCTCAGAGCAGGGACTGTCTCTTTCTGGCCATGGGACAATGCCCATTAAAGTCAATAGAAAGACTCTAATTGAGTTCAGTGAGCACTGGATTAGACCTTCTGTGTACATGTACTGCATTTAGTACACTGCCGTCCTGATCTCAGTTGAGGTCTCTGGTTCCTACTGTAATACAAATAATGAAAACAGTCCAGAACATTGGGACTAAAGATGCAAACTTAGTAACAACAATTACTACCTTTGTTTTATCTCAACAATTTTTTTTAAGTTTAAGAGCTAAATTGCAACTTCTACTTTTATGAGTGGACGAGCATGAGGACCCAACTGTATTGCTTTTATGGGTCCAAGATTCACATGGGGGGGGGGGGGGGGTATCCAATACAGGTCATTCAGTATTATTTGTACAGATTGATAAAACCAGACAAAATTAGCACCTATCCCAGACCCTAGCAACCCATAATTATTGAAAACCACTATCAAACATTAGGACAAAACCAGCAGCAATCTTCATCTTGAAGAGCAATCTACAGGGGCTAACTTTTATTTATTTGTTTTTGTTATGAACAGAGTGCCAAATACTTTGACCTGATCCTCAGTCTAGTCATCAGATTGTCTGGCTTCTTGTAGTCATTGTCTTGTGGAGAAGATTTGAAGCTGGAGAGAGTAGCTAAAATCCTTGCCCCGATTAACAATTGCTTTTGCCAACATATCAATGTCCTTGCCACTTTCCCTCTTTGAGATTAAGGCCTCATCTACACTGCCACTTTACAGAGCTGCAACTTTCTTGCTCAGGGGTGTGAAAAAACACCCCCCTGAGCACTGCAAGTTTCAGTGCTGTAAAGTGGCAGTGTAGACAGTGCCCCCAGCGCTGGGAGCCGTGCCCCTCATGGGGGTGGGATTTTTACAGTGTTGGGAGAGCTCTCTTCCAGTACTAGTGCCACGACTACACAGCCACATTAAAGCGCTGCTGTGGCAGCACTGCCGTGGTAGCGCTGCCGCAGCAGTGCTTTAACATTGCTCGTGAAGACATACCCATATATTTGTGCCTTCAAAATGAGTTACAGACACAAATCAGGGTAATCGCAGCTCCCTTTACTTATCAGATTGAGGAAAGCAAACCTTGTAGATTTGTGCCTTACAATTAGATTGAGTGCAAATGTCACTTGTAAAATGGAGGTTGGCCTTCTGACAATTTACCTCTATATGTTAATGGCATATCTCATCAACAGTCAGCCTCATCAACAGCTATCTTATCTAGGGTTTTATACTGCCACCCATCTCTGCAGTATCTGAGCACCTTCCACCTCAAATCAATAACAGTAAAGTCTCTGGTCACAGAGGACTTCACAGTGTCTCTGGCACTTCTCTCTTTTCACGGTAAAAATTCTGCTTTGTGGCAGGGTTTTGTTTTGGTAGGGGTTTAATGATAGAAGGGGAATGGATATTTGGTTCCAAATCCTGATCAGAGATTTTCCAAAACCTGAGGTTTTCATTTGGTCTCATATCCACATAATTGACTATTACAACCTATTTGGGGCTTGTCCAGATGAAGAGTTAGTTAGTGTATGGCAACCTGAGTGTGAGGGTGGTGGTGGAAATCTATCCTGCGCTAGCTTATTGTGAATTAACTGTTCCTGTGGACCTTGATACCACGCACTAAAAATTCCTTTGTGCTCATCAACTTACTTCACTTTGAATGGCAGCACGTTAGTACTCACTAGGGAACTTTTACTGCATGGTAGCAGGGTCCATATGGACAGTTAGTGTGCAGCAGGCTAGTGCACTGTAGATTCACAGCCCAGCTTGCCTTGTGCTACCTGTTCATCCAGACAAGCCATTACTGAGATTTAGGGACTGTGGGCTTGATCCTGCAAGGTGCTCATCCAGACAAGCAGTAAAGCATGTGCATAATGCCAGGCATATGAGTAGTCAATGAGACTACTAACATGATTTAAGTTAGACATGTTCTTAAGTGCATTGCTGGGACAGATGCTCAGCACCTTGCAGGAACAAGCTCTATGTAAAATCTATGTTTTGTGATAAAGTTCCTCCTCTACCTTGGTGGGTCCTGCGCTTATTGGCGGATTTACTCGCTTCACAGATTCACCCTGTGGGTCAGGAAACAGTCCAGAGACCTTCCCCTCTGGTAGAAGCTATAGTCCAGGTCAATTCCTCCTGTGTTTGATCAGGAGTTGGGAGGTATGGGGGGAACCCAGGCCCGCCCTCTACTCTAGGTTCCACCCCAGGGCCCTGTGGACTGCAGCTGTTTAGAGTGCCTCCTGGTACAGTTGCACAACACCTACAACTCTCTGGGCTACTTCCCCAAGGCCTCCTCCCAACACCTTCTTTGTCCTCACCACTGGACCTTCCTCCTGATGTCTGATAACTCTTGTACTTCTCAGTCCTCCAGCAGTATAGCTACTCACGCTCAGCTTCTTGCACACCTCTTGCTCCCACTTCCTCACACACACTTCCTCTCCCCTAGCTCCCCCTGCTTGACTGGAGTGAGTCCTTTTATAGCATCAGAGGGCCCTTAATTAGTGTCAGGTGCTTAACTGCCTCACCTGACTCTTAGCAGGTTAATTGGAGTCAGGTGGTCTATTAGCCTGGAGCAGCCCCTGCTCTGGTCACTCAGGGAACAGAAAACTACTCATCCAGTGACCAGTATATCTCCTTTCTGCTACTCTGCTGTTCCCAACTGGTCTGGGTCTATCACAGTTTGTATTAAATTACTGCTAAAACTCAATGGCCCTAATCCTGATTTCACTTACACTGCTAAGTAACTCTCAGTGTAACACTACTGGCTTCAATAGTTACTGCTAGATATACCCTTTTCTAGGTAAATTTAGAATCAGGCCCAAAAATTGTTGAAATTTTCTGTCAGCAATCGCTCACTTAGTACCCAATAACTTAGTTGAATCTAAACAAAATGAATGTTGTATTTAAGAACCTGCATTCAATGTATTTCCTATATCTGGATATGGTAAATGAAGTGAAATGATGATTCTAACAAATCAAGACAATGTATTGTTTAAAGGAATCCTGAAACAAGTCAAATCTACTGCAAGAAAATGTACACTGTAGTTGTCTCATACCCAGTCCGGAGTTTACATTTCAATACTGATACTGATGGGGAGGTTTTTCAAGGATATCAAACACCACATTGCAATATTTGTTTTGCTTGTGTTTGCCCGGTCCCATAATATCAACTGACAGTATCAACACAAAATTGTCCAGTTTTTATAGTGTTATTTATGCCATTCATTCTTGTTTTCTATATTGTTTTTCCTAAACTTATTCTTTTGCGATGATACATTTTCACTTAGTGACATTTAGACAGCCCTCAGTTTGAAAACAGTTCAATATGTAATTTCATTCAACTTAAAAATTAGTTCAATATTTCAAGCAGGGTTTTCTCTTGTTCTTGCTCATTTGTTTTCTATAATGAATTCAATACTTAAACTGATTTACATTTGAAAGCAATCCATATTCTAAGCTGATTTTGTTTTTAAAAATATAAATCTATTTAACTTTCAATGGTGACAAGGGCTCTTTCCCCGGGAATTTCAGTTCCTGCATTGAACATTTCCAGAGCAGGCAAAATACGTGATTTTTTATCTTAGACATGTATCATTTCCTAGTACAGCTGGTTGGATTATTTGTTATCAACAAAACATCTTAAAAATGTAACCCTTTTTTTGTGTTTCTGAATCATTCATGAACCAGCCATGATTTCTACAACCATATTTTTATTGATAACATTGTTCATCAAATAGATTATGCAAATAAAGTTTAGATATTATAGGCCTCCTCTGTTAGAGGGGCCTCTGAATTTATTTAGGAATGTTCCAGATGGGAGAATCCTGAGTGCTGCAATCCAACCTTGGAGACTACAACTCCCATGATGCCTTGCAGAAGAGAGAGCCATCTGCTTCCAGGGATGAGGAGAGCCTTGTTTTGGATTCAGAGGCAGCATGCAATGGGCTTCATTTTTGTGAGGAGCTGAGATCCTGGTCAAGGGACTGGAGATTGCTTTGTGGAGCTCTCTCTAAGCCAGGAGGTGCTACTGAGAAACTGCTGGGACTTGACCAAGCAGGGAATCAAGAAGGCTATTGTAGAGGGATTCATTGGAACCAGGGGTGAGACAGTTGTGGTGACCGGAACTGACTGAGGTTAGTATGCAATGAAGACAGCGAGAGTAACCACCACATTTGTTGTTTGGGAAAATGCTTTCAGGGGAACAGGGATAGCAAAGAGACTTTAAGAGGTTTCCCTCAGTCTTAGAAGAAATGAAGTGGTCTTATTGGCTAATCAGAATCCAGGGTTACTGACCTCTGGTTATAACATCTCTTGTCTTCAGAGAGGTCAAGAAACTTGAAATGATCCCAAGTTAGAATTGCTCTGCTCCTTGTTGCCTTGGCTCAGGCTGGACTATTTTACTGGACCAACAGAGTGATGTCCTGGCTTCAGGGTCTTCAAGTGTGCCCAAGCAAGCTTCTAGATCTCTGAAATATGAGGAGTGCATACTCAGAGGTGAGGTAAATGGTGCCAGTGTATATGGAAGTCAATTTTCATTTACTACTGTAAACTGCATTTGTTAATTGATTTATTGAAGAGCCCACTGATTCAAAGTGGTTGTGACATTTTAATTAATCTCAGTCCTATATCATGTTTTCCTAAACTGTTAAGTAAAGGTGTGTTAACTGTAGTCTAAGAGTGTATTGCTTGTATATTGGTACTTTTGGGTTAGAGCCATTGCATAGATTAGCTCAGGTTTATTTCTGGAAGCTCCCAAGGCACGCCAGTGAGCATGTACAGGCCAAGCAAGGTGGAGGTGCTGCCAAGATTTATTTCCTTTACAAGTAAAAGGACTGCAGCAGATCAGTGGATAGAGGATTCCCACCTATCCAACATCACCACTGGGATACTTAGGATCTCCTTTACTGTCAACATCAGGCATCTGGGCACACAGGTGAATGTTGCCTGCTCCAAGTAACCCAGGAAGGAAATGAGGGGGTTATGCTATTTTTTTCCTAACAGTTTGCTTTGATAATTGGCCCTTTGCCCTTCATGGTGTATGTCTGGTCACCTGAATCACATGATGTTGCTTCTGTCTCTTGATTGGATGGCTGAATATTTTAAAACAAGAGAAAGTTGAATATTTAATGATTATCCAAAGGCACTTTGGCCCAGATACTCAAATACCCAGACATTTAGAGGGCCGTCTGCCTCTTTAGGTAAGTCTGCCATTTTAGGCACTACTGACATTTTCAAAACTGTCACTCAGCTGCCATCTAATCACAGAGTGCCTAAGTCTCTGCCAGTTGGCATTCAGAAAGCCACCTGAGCCCTGATGTTGCCCCAAAGCTAATGCACAGCTTGGAGCCCTCAGTCAAGTTGAAGCTCCAGAGGCCCTGAAGTGGGATTCTCAAATGAAGTGGCAGAATCTGTACTTCACCAGTGGGGCCCAATCCTGTAGGGGCATTCTCTGAGCATGCCTGAAACCTGATATCAGTCAGACACCATTGCAGAGGGCCAAATGCAGGCCACTGTTGAGGGGGAGGACAGCACCTACACAAAAGAAAGCCAGGTAAATGTAGGCAGAGCATGAGAGAGGTATTGAGTGTGAATAAGAAATAGAGAGAGAGATACATGGTTTTGGCTGCTAGGGCATGAGCTACCTAAGTGGCTGACCTGGCTGACGAGGAGAGGGACTGAGGATCCTGAGCAGAGGGAGGTATCTATCTGTGGTACATCAACCAGGCACCTAAGCCCCTTTACTCTTCCTGCCCCTCTCTTTGGCATTTTAGTCCTGGCTGGTTTAGGCAGCTCCCTGCTCACCTTACTGGCTTCTAGGATCCCTTTCTTGGGCATCTAACTCTCCCCGTGCATTGTATGGGAAGCCTGGTTGCCTAGCTCAGGACTGAGGATTCCACCAGGGGGCAGGCTACCTAGGGGTCAGGTGTTGCAACACTAAGCTGTGCAACACCTAAGTCCCTTTGAGGATCTGGGCCTTTGTGACTGGCGGGTTGTGCCTAAAAGCTATGCGCCTACTGACAGGAGTGCATAGATAAGAACTCATTACTGAAACACACAATATAAATATCTCTTCATGTTATTTCATCTGGCTCAGGGGAACACTGATGGGGGAAAGGAGAGACAATGACCCCCCTTTTGGGAATTGGGGGTTTGTCTGCAGAGTCTTTTGAGGTTGTGGTAAGGATGAGGGGTGAAGAAGAAAAAGTGAGTTATAAACAGTCTCCCTCCCCCACTGTCCTCAAAGTGACAGGCGGCAATGTATGGCTTCTTTGGTTACATACACTAGCAAGTCAATTTAAAAATTAATCTAGGAACTGTTTAGTATTCTCAGCTGAGTGATCAGAAAAGTTGAAATTGGTTGCTTGGCTATACATTTCTCCTGAAAAGGCAGCAGCTGAGTGTTGTCTTCTAAAGTTTAACTCGTTTGGCTGGGAGAAGTGAGTCATGGCTGTAAAGTCTGCCTTGGAAAGAAACATTTGTAATCTCCTGGCTGGATGGAAACAAATAAGGCCATCCTAGCAACTGCTGAAACCTGAACAACTAACAAGTTGGAAACACTAATACCAAATGGCAGGTGAATACTTGACAGTTAATCAGATGTGCCATTTAACATTATTTAAGTCAGTTTACCTCCATATAACTTGTATAGCTTGTCTATGTCATATTTTAAAGAGGTCATTAAGCCTGTCCCAGCACAAGATATTGCTGATTCTGCAGTCCTTATGCAGTTAGGACTCCCTCATGAACTCAGTTGATGAATCACACAGGATGTGACGTTACACCCCATATTCTTTATAGAAATATGATTATGATATGAATAGGGCATAACTAAGATGTACTTTATGCAAGATACCTCATGTAAGATATAATTGGAAAGGTTCTGATTTACTGAATGTAATTATCCAATTTGTATGCATGTATCATTTCTGTATCTGAAATTAGGAGTATTGACTATGTAGCAATTACAACTGTATGTGTACTTCGGGAAACGTCCACCAGACAGTAAGCAATCAGACTTAATGGGCCATAAGAAAAAGACAATGAGTCTTTGAAGATGTGGGTCTCCCATCTGCCTCGAGTTCCTTCCTGTGGACATTGCAAATAAACCTGTTGCTTTGACACTGCCAGGTCAGATGATAAAATTACCTGATACAAAATACTATCTTGGACACTGCTGGTACTTCTCCTCTGTAGTGGGATGGGGATCAAACAAAGGTTTCCTGCCTTAGGTAAATCCTTTTTAAGGCTGGGAAGGGGGTTAATCTGGACTCTCCTCCATTGCCTACCCAAGAAAAAAGACTGCTGAAAGTACCTGAAGAGAAAAAGGAACTAATCTGACAGGAAAGGCAGGGGTGAGTCCAGGCTGAGACAGGGATCCAGTCTGTAAGAAGAAATAACTGGAACTCTAGGCTACAGAAACTCAGCAACTTGCCTAAAACAACATTTAGGGTGAGAAATTATTTCTTGAAACCAGTCTCTTTAAGATCTTAAGCATAGTATGCATGTTTTGTTTTATTTGCTTGGTAATCTGCTTTGTTCTGTTTGCTATCCCTTATAATCACTTAAAATCTGTCTTTTGTAGTTAATAAACCTATTTTTTGTTTATAACGTAACCCAGTTTGTGCAATCCATATCGGGGGAGGAGGGGCAAGAAGCTGTGCATATCTCTCCTAACATTGAGGGAGAGGATGAATTTTTTTGAGCTTGATCTGTGCAGATCTTTCTATACAGCACAAGAAAATATACCTTTGGGTCTGCACTCCAAGGGAGGTGGGCACCTGAGTGCTGGGGCAAATCCCTGAAGCTGAGTCTTCCCAGAGCTGATCTCAGTGTTTGTGTCTTTCTGCAGCTGGGTGTGGCCCTACCTGTGTGTGTGCTAGAGGAGGCTTAAGAGACTGGCTCAGCAAAACAGGGTAAAGGGGGCTCAGGCTGGTGGAACAGGTGGGCTCAGTGGTATCCCAGTACATCAGGTGGCACCTTAACGGGGGGCAACCCATCACACAGGGGATTACTCGTGAGTTGGGTTGTAATCCCCTGTGTGAAAATATTGTACAGGAACAGACTCCTGTGCTCCAGGTCTCAACACCATTTGGCTCAGTTGCCCTTGCATCTGAACAGAGGGGCAGCCAGGCCAAATCTCAGTGGAGTTGCAATACTGTGCACCAGATCACAATGCCACTCACAGGAATTTGGTTTGGCTGCCCTTCCTTCTGTAGAGACAGGCAGCCATGTCAAATTTCAGCGGTGTTGCAACCACACACCTGGATCGGCGCTCCAGACCACTCTGGATGGCGCCGTGCTGATTTAGTATTGGACCACTGCTTAAAATGAAGCCTGCGCATGCCTCCCTGCTCCCAGTTCCACAGCGTGTGGAACTTTGAGCAAGTGCCAAAACCTTTGGAGGAGGGTATTCATCCCCCTGCCCTCAACTGCCCTAATTGGCACTACTGGTGTATACTACTGATTCTACAAGTTCTACTTGAATAGCCTTTACTCTCAGGTATAGTCTCTTTGAGTTCAATAGGACTACCCACATGAAAAAGGATTACTCAGTGTGTAAAGCTGCTGGGATTTGTCCCACATTCCCTATGAAACACTAAAATACTGATACACTGAAATACTCACCCACCATTCATGACGTTCATCTTCATTCAGCACTGGCCCAATCCTTCTCCCACTATGTGTGTGAGTTTTGCCATTGACTTCAATAGGAGCAGGATTGAGTCACAAAGTACGTTAGCACCTACTTCAGTCCATCCCTATCCAGCAAATTACTAAAGCACAGCAATTTGCTGAATAAGATTAAGGTTAAGCATGTGCTTAAATGCTTTTCTAAATCAAGGCTTAAGCAAGCACCACTAAATAAATGAATTAGATTTGAGAACTGCATGGTGTCTGCATGGAAGATTATTTTTTCATATTTAATTTTTAAAAGGTTTCCATAGTAAAATGCCTCATTTATAAAAGGAAATAACAACTACTTGATGCTGCAGCTATTGATGTCAGTGGAAAAGCTTTTCCGCTGGCCTCAAATGGAGCAGCAGTAGGCCGTTAGTTATAATAAATACTTTATGGTTTCAACAGACTTATGTGATGTGGTCAAAACACATTAGTCAGTTTGCTGAAATGCTGTTTCTGATTACTGCAGAAGCAACAAATGTCTTTAATTTGATGCCTTGTCACTGTACAGAAAATTTATTTAAAAGGATGGGATCTTCTAGAAATCTACTAGAATTCTTTGAGGGGGTCAACAAGCATGTGGACAAAGGGGATCAAGTGGATATAGTGTACTTAGATTTTCAGAAAGCTTTTGACAAGGTCCCTCACCAAAGGCTCTTAAGCAAAGTAAGCTGTCATGGGATAAGAGGGAAGGCCCTCTCATGGATTGATAACTGGTTACAAGATAGGAAACAAAGGGTAGGAATAAATGGTCAGTTTTCAGAATGGAGAGAGGTAAATAGTGATGACCCCCAGGAGTCTGTACTGGGACCAGTGCTTTTCAACATATTCATAAATGATCTGGAAAAGGGGGTAAACAGTGAGGTGGCAAAGTTTCCAGATGATACAAAACTACTCAAGAAAGTTATGTCCCAAGCAGACTGCGAAGAGCTATAAAAGGATCTTATAAAACTGTATGACTGGGCAACAAAATGGCAGATGAAATTCAATGTTGATAAATGAAAAATAATTGGAAAACATAATCCCAATTATACAAAGATATATTGGAATTGAAAAAGCTTCAGAAAAGGGCAAAAAAAAGGAGGAGTGGCTTCCATATGAGGAGAGAGTAGTAAGACTAGGGCTTTTCATCTTGGAAAAGAGACAACTGACGGGGGGGGATATGATTGAGGTTTATAAAATCATGACTGGTGTGGAGAAAGGAAGTGTTATTTACTACTTCTCATAACACACAAACTAGGGGTCACCAAATGAAATTAATAGGCAGCAGGTTTAAAACAAAGAAAAGGAAGTCTTTTTTCACACAACGCACAATCAACCTGTGGAACTCCTTGTCAGAGGATGTTATGAAGGCCAAGACTAACAGGGTTCAAAAAAGAACTAGATAAGTTCATGGAAGATAGGTCCATCAATGGCTACTATTAGCCAGGATGGGCAGGGATGGTGTCCCTAGTTTCTGTTTGGCAGAAGCTGGGAATGGGTGACAGGGAATGGACTGCTTAATGTTTATTTGTTTTGTTCATTCCCTCTGGGGCACCTGGCATTGGCCACTGTCAGAAGACAGGATACTGGGCTAGATGGACCTTTGGTTTGATCCAGTATGGCTGTTCCTATATTCTTATCTGAATTTCCTGAGAAAGCTAAACGTATATTTCAAAAATGGAGCAAGTCACAGCTAAAAGCAATCTCTCATCACAGTGTATTTTTGTATTTTCTTAATCCAAGAAAAAGGAGACATATACATTAGAGCTACACTAAGAGTTTCAGTTCATGTTCTAAGAGTATGGCTTTCCCTGAATGCTTCCATTCTTCATCCCTCTCGGTGGAGGAAGCGTTTTTAGTAAATAGCACTTCCACACAGGAATACAGAAACCTAGAGAAATGGTGATTTTACTATTTTTTATTACAGTTTAAAAAGCCTTTTAAAGATTTATCAATATATTTTATAACTTTTTTTGAGGGGGGGAGGGAGTTACTGTATAACGGCCAACATCAAAAGGGACTAGTGATTTTTTGGACACCCCAATTTTTGGGTGCTCAGCTTGAGACACCGTAAAGGGTTTTTTTCAAATAGTATTTAACACCCACCCTCTCAAAGGCAGACCCCCTTAACTTATCTGAAGTTGGACACAAGAACTGAGATTCCCAAACTTACTAATCACTCTAGAAAATGTTAACTAATTACTTTTTCTAAATGGATAATAACATTAAAAAGTGTCTACACTCTTAAATTCCAGAATCTTCTACACTCAGTTCTAGGCTCTTTCTTTTACTATCATAAAATAATGTATACTAGCAATGTAATGATACTATGAGGAGAGAAACTCTCTGCAGTGCTGTGGGTGAATATGGTCACCTGACTTTAATTCCAAGAATTATGACTTCTTTCTGCCACTCGTCTGTAAGTTCATAGGTGTCTCCAACGTTGACTTCAATTGGACTATTCTCACATTTAGAGTTATGCACAGGTATACATGCTGTGCTGGATTGGGGCTAGGTTAGTAAAGGGAAGTAGCAAGATTGTGGTGTTGAGGCTATGGGGTTAGGATCTTAGTGGGTCTAGCACAAAAGGTATTGGATGGGCAACTTGGATTCTTACCCCACTTCTACTTTTGGCTTGCTGGGTGATGCTGGGAAGTCACTTCCTGTCTCTGTTTCCCCTCCTACATTTTGTCTATTTAGAATGTAAGCTCTTTGGGACAGAAACTTTCTTATTATGTGTCTGTACAGTAGCTAGCACAACAGGACCCTGATGTAAGTTGAGGTTTCTAAGTAATACACATAATAATAATAGAGGAAGAAGGGGAGAGAGACTAAGGAGGATGTAGATGGAGGGAAAGGTTGGCAAAAGGGAGGAAAGATAGAAAGATATCGGGAAAGATAAAGACAAGAGATGGAGGAAGGGACTAAAAGAGCATAGGGAAGAAGGGAGACCAAATAATGTGGGCAAAAGAAGGGATGAAGGTAAAGAGGTGAAGAAGGATGAACACTGAAAATGGAAGAGGAAAAGATAGATATACAATAGTAAGAAAAATTGAGCAAGGGGAAAAGAGAAGACAAAATAAGTGAGAGAAACAACTTTTAAAAATCCATTTAATAAATTTCAATGTAATGGTAAAATACACGTGCATAATACTCCTACACCAAAATTCAATATGAAGAAGGTATTTCCCTAAAGGAGTACACCTCCTTCCATCTCTGCCAGGGAAACTTCCATTCTGACTCATAAAATAGATTTCTGAGGAGTAATGTTTCCCCCTTTTTCCTTTGGAATACATCAGGTCATAGTGAAAAGCCCATATTTCCCTGGGGAAGATACCCCTGGGTGAGAACACAATGGTATGCCCCTGAAAAGGCTTACTTCATTCCCTCAATATTTTGTGGACTGTCCAAAAGATATTGTCCAGGCCACTTGCACCTGTCAGTGTGGACCTGTGGGTGGCAGGGTGGATTGTCAGAGAGCCTGCTCTGCACAGCTTCAAATGGTAATAAAATGAGAGCATTACTTCCTTGAAACATTGTCAAGTTTTTCCTTATTAGTGTAGCTCTCACTCCTCCTTTTTATTATTTTAGAGTTTGATTTGTTGATTTTAAATGTAGACTCCATTTTAGAGTTTGATTTGTTCCCTGGGAAGTTGCTAGAACTACTGAGGTGCTCCTTGTTACCTTCTTTTCATGTCTTGCTACTCATGTCAAAGTGCTAGCCTGAAATTTTTGCACTGAGCTTCTTGCCACATACAAATGCATCTGAAAACAATGTTTTAATTAAAATCTGCTTTTATGAGCCTACTGTTTCCATTTAATTTTGGTGGCAGCTGGCATTACTTGTGACACTGACAGTATGGGAGCAAGATGTCAGAGAAAGAAAATTGGTTGCTGTTCTTTTTTTATGCCAGTCTAACGCTCTGACAAATAAATCCACTGTTTAAAAATTAAAATATTAAACATTTACCGTTCCTCATCTGGCTGTTAAACAAGAACTAAAACAGGATATAAATGGGGTTTCAGTCTCCGATTTTGGATGTTAGTGCCACTAATCACAAATGTTATACTTTTCAGCTAAATGGCAGCTGACAAGAATGTGCTCAAAATGTAATTTTTAACTAAGTTTTCATCTCACATACATTTCACAGGATTGATGTGTTGACAAAGGCTTCACACCCTGCAGATGTTCAGAACACTGCCTGAGGAAGTTGCCTGCACTGTACTGTACACAATTAATGTAGTTCACATTATTCACTACCTGCCACAGTGGGGCCCAACCTGGTTGAGCCCTTTAAGCCCTACCGCAATTTAAATAATAATGCTATTTTTTAGAAAACAAAGGGACAATCACCATGGTATCTAATCTGCAAATATATGTGATTGTGTGATTTTCTAGTTAGTAAGGGATGGAGTCTACATTTAAACAATTGTGAAAAACAACATAATTTAACTGTATCCCTCCCTTCTAAATAGCATTATTACTGAAATTGAATGGCCTAATCTAGTTACACTGCAAGGAGGCAGTACAGAGCTTTATGCCTACATATACATTTTTTCCCAGTTGCATTGTTCTTGTTGTGGAGTCTGATTTGTATTACCTCCACAAAGCTATTTGGTACTGTGATTTCTTGACAGCCATTATTAGCCAGTCAAACAGGGGTTTGCAAAATTACTTTATGGTGCCCCTCTCCCACAATAAGCAACAACTTACGGTCACTATGAAAACCCCTCTGCTCTGCTTGGGCCTCTACTCAGAATGTCCGGGGTTTTTACCTACAGAATGTCCAAACTTTTTAGCTACACAAAGAAACCACATCAAATTCCCTCTCACTTGAGCGGACAGCAAAACTCAAAAATGTGTACAAAAGAGAAGGAAATAAACACTAAACATAAACACATGGGACTGTACAACTGCGGAGGGGGAAAAAAACTGTTGCTCCTTTTAGTATTATGTTTTAAAAACCAACAACTTGTGATTCTTTCCCCACTTTCTGAGTTGATTTTGCTCTTGGAGGATAGAAGGGAAGATGATTTGGGAAAGGAGGAAACAAAGACAAAGAAGGGCCAGAAACTGAAACTGTGAAATGTGATGGACAGGAATGCCCATAGTATGCCAAATGACACTCAGCTCCAGATATCATTCTCCACCAGTGCAACCTCTACTACCACCACCATATCCCAGTGCCTGGAAGAAATATGGATGGTGAATTAGATGGATAAAATGTAACTGGCTCAGTAGGAAGTAGGAAACACTGAAAATCTAGCTCAAACACTGATCTTGCTATCAACAAAGGGCATCTATCCAATGACCCATTGTCAAATTTGTTAAATGTCTTGGGGTCACACTTAAATCCAGACTGGTCCTAGACACACAGATGGCCACAGTAGGAAGAAATACTTTCAAATTCAGTCTCTTCCCTCTCCACCCCACCCCAAAAAACTTACACCCATTAAAGATACAAAACAAAAAACCCTCCTCTCTGGGTTTAAGGAGTTATCTAATCACTGACATATGCAGAACAAGCCCAGATGTGCATTTTTGCTTTTTGGCTCATCAGTACAGGGAAAGACAATGGAGCAAATAATTAAGCAATCAATTTGCAAACACCTAGACGATAATAAGGTGATAAAGAACAGTCAGCATGGAACAAATCGGGTCAAACCAACCTAATAGCTGACTTTGACAGCATAACAAGTCTTGTGGATGAGGGGAAGTGGTAGATGTGGTATATCTTGACTTTAGTATGGCTTTTGATACTGTCTTGTATGACCTCATAAACAAACTAGGAAAATACAACCTAGATGGAGCTACTATAAGGTGGGTGCATAACTAGTTGGAAAACTGTTCCCAGAGAGTATTTATCAGTGGTTCACAATCAAGAGGAAAAGGAATGTCGAGTGGGGTCCCCCAGGGATCAGTTCTGGGTCCGGTTCTGTTCAATACCTTCATCAATGATTTAGATAATGACATAGAGAGAACACTTATAATTTTGCAGATGGTACCAAGCTGGGAGGGGTTGAAAATGCTTTGGAGAATAGGATTAAAATTTAAAATGATCTGGACAAACTGGAGAAATAGCCTGAAGTAAATAGGATGAGATTCAATAAGGACAAATGCAAAGCACACCAATTAGGAGGGAACAATCAGTTGCATACATACAAAATGGGGAATAACTGTCTAGGAAGGAGTACTGCAGAAAGGAATCGGGGATCATAGTGGATGACAATATGAGTCAACAATGTAACACTGTTGCAAAAAAAAGCAAACATCATTCTGGGATGTAGTAGCAGGAGTATTGTAAGCAAGACACAAGAAGTAATTCTTCCGCTCTATTCCTCGCTGATTAGTCCTCAGCTGGAGTATTGTGTCCAGTTCTAGGTGCCACATTTCTGGAAAAATGTGGACAGATTGGAGAAAGTCCAGAGAAGAACATCAAAAATGATTAAAGGTCTAGAAAATGTGACTTATGAGTAAGGCTAAGATTTTGTCACGGATATTTTTAGTAAAAATCCCGGACAGGTCACAGGCAATAATGGAAAATTCACAGAAGCCAGTGACCTGTGCTTGACTTTTACTAAAAATATCCATGGCAAAATGGGGAGCCTGGACAGCTGCAGATGGCTGGGAGCTCCAGGGTCCCCCTCTGCTGGCATCTCCGAGCTGCGGGGGTTCCCCCTGGTTCCCGTGGTGGCTGGGAGCGGACATGGTCCCCCCTGCCATCCAAAATGGTGGGAGTTGTGGAGATACCCCCTACCGCCCCTAGTAGCCTGGAGCTGTGGGGGTCCACCTGGTGGGAACCCTGAAACTTCCAGCCAGTGCTAGCTGAAGTCACAGAGGTCTTTGACAGTCATGGATTTCTGACTTCCGTGATCTCCAAGAGTAAATTTCAGTCTTAGAAGAGAACGCTAAGAGGGGACATGATAGTTTTCAAATACATAAAAGGTTATTTCAAGGAGGAGGGAGAAAAATTGTTCTCGTTAACCTCTCAGGATAGGACAAAAAGCAATGGGCTTAAATTGCAACAAGGTTTAAGTTGGACACTAGGAAAAACTTCCTAACTGTCAGGATAGTTAAACACTGGAATAAATTGCCTAGGGAGTTTGTGGAATCTACATCATTGGAGATTTTTTAGAGCAAGTTTGACAAACACCTGTCAGAGATGGTCTAGATAATACTTAGTCCTACCAGACTACATATCCCAGCATACTACTTGGTAAGGTTATAGTTCAGCGATCAAAGTAATTGTCTCAAGGAATTGAAATCCCCAAGTTCCTACCACACCCTTTCTCCTGTGGGAAACCTCACCTACACAGAAAGCATTTGGCTAAGTCATAGGTTCTCCAGCTTTAGCTTGTCATGTTGTTATACAAACAAACATGAAAAATGGGGTTGGGGGGTATTTACTTTAAAATAACATGTATACATTCATTGCCAACCTCTCTCTTAGTTATATAACATATTATTATTAGATAGTGTCACTGTTTATATCAGGTTCACCAATTCAAGCATTCCAAAATCATAATTCAGGCCCTCCATATCATGAAATTGGCTTACAAATCATGAGATATTAACAAGTAATAAATGTTGGGTTCTTTTTATTTGCCTTCTAGTTTCTGACGCTTTGGGGTATTTTTCAGGTTTTCTCTGTAACCATAAGAGCTAGAACCAGTTTTTTTATTTAAATGAAAGCTAAGTTTATCTCATAATCACATGGCTCCAAGAGCTAAGGCTTTAAGAAAAACACCACCTATGGCGAGATTTGTGATAAAATGTAAGAGTTGGCAATACTGTTATATTCAAAGAAAGGGAAGATAGCTTCCAAAAAGTTCACAACATCAATTTATAGGAACAAAAGTTAGACCTTCAAACTTGGGCTTGAAAGAAATCTCACTGTAAACTTTCTTGAATGGGGCATCTGCACTGCACCCAGAGACACACAAGAGCAAAATTCATCATGCATTTCGTTCTTATCCTGCTGTGTACTTGTGTGATGACTAAAAAATAATAGCAGTCCAAGAAATAGCAAAAGATTAATCAGAAGCAATATGGTGCATATAATATGGTTATTGTTGTTGCTCTGCATGCTGAGCAACGGAGGGGCTTGTTCTGACCTAGCACAATGGAATGGGGTGAGAATCAGTAATTGCTTCTACTGTGATGTCTCTTGTGTATACACTGTGCTGCTGTGGCATTTCCATTTCTAGTACCCCACAAATCAGGTCATTGAGCAATGGTAATTTTTCAGGACATCGTATTCTTTGGAGTAAGCTGCAATTCAAAATTCTAGCCTCATTCTCTAGATAATAAGAAAATTCATATTAGTAGGGAGAGAAATATATTAGTATTCTGAGTGGCTTTGTGTAGAATGACTAATCCGCTTTAGCAGGTACTTTTATGATTTTGGGGTAGCAGCACATATCTTAAATATGTCTTTCTGCAGAAAACAAAATTGTTGTAGACCTCCAGCTGCTGTGTTCTTTTAGTTACTTGAGCCTATTTAAGTTCTAAGCTTATGCTGAAATATAATTGTTCACAGAAATTAAGTTTTAATTAGGATTTACTGTCTTTTGTGAGAAGATTGGCTGATTTCTTTTTAATAAAATTCATTCAGCAGATATTGTCTATCTAAACAAACATTCCAGGATGATATCCGTGTGACTTCCTTGCCTTTCTAGAGGGGACTGTGTTATGATGTCATGAATTACTTAAATAGCTGCTGCTTCTTGAAATCTAAATTCAGATGCTATTTGGATCAGAATGGCAATTTGCAGAATGTCATTTGGATCATCTTACAAGGAAATGTAAATTATACTACAATGCAACTGTTCACATGCTTTTTTTAGCAATGTAAAAGACTGAAGAGAAATCATCAAAGAGAGGGCTAATTACAATCAAATTAAATGACTAGTTTAGAATTGTGAAGCAGAACTATGGAAAACTGGCTGATCTGTCTTGGTGGTGATAGTTTTTTATCTCTGAGTGTGTATTAACCAGGCATATCTTTGTGGAAGCAGAGAAAGAACTGACAGGAAGAGGATTGCAATGCATGACAGTTTGTTAGCAAGAGTCAGGCTAACTGTAACCCTAATAACGCGAGATTTGTAGAAGCGAGGATTATGTGAGGCGAGTGGGAAAGAACTGTGTGAGAAGTTGTTGCGACCTTGTGTAGATAATGTGTAGATAAATGGAATGTAGACTAAAAGTCTGCATAAGTGAGAAAAACAAGATATCAGAATGACCAATGTATAAACAAAATGCAGCTGTTGCTTATTATTGTCTGTAACAAAAGGTATAAATGCTTGCTGTAATTGTTTACCTGTTGAGAGACCTGCCTAGGAGGGGGAGACCCTGTTTCCTAGTGCACTCTCTCCCTCTACGCAATTGATAGAGAGAGAATAAAGTATCTGACTTTGCTGTACCCAACCAAAAGAGTGAGAACTGTGTTATTCTCCGACATCTTGAATATTCCTACATCCTGATTGGTGAACCAAACACAGGCTGGAGAGAATAATACTTGCCTTTGCAATCTGTGAAGGAAGTAGTTTGGCTAAAAAAGAAAGGAAAGTCATTTATGTGGTATCAGGTGTGCATTACCTGCAAACTATACATCCTCAAAATCAGACTTTGTCAGTTGCCAGAGCCAGCCCAATGAGATAGCTGTGAGTTTGAAGGACATTCTGGGTATTGCCAGACAAGTGAGCACTTCAGGCAAATCTTTTCAGTATAGTTTGCAAGCCAGAACGGTGGAAGTAATTAGCCTGCTCTTCCTGATCCATTTTCCCGTATAACTTTTGAATGGTTACACATCCAAAGCTTTTCTTTCTTTAATTTTCTCTTCTATTACATTTTCATATATCTACGAGGGAGTTTTACACCAAAGGGAATGTGTGGTTACAAAAGAAGGTTAACTCAAACCAAATTTGAGAAATGAAAAATACAAACAGATACATATGGACAAGGATCCTGGTAAACATCAGCAACGAAAGAGAAAAACTTTACAAGGATATACACTAAACAACCACCTCTCTTTCTTTTAGAGATGCCAGTGTCAATAGTCTTGGTGTTACTTCATATCACAACACTGCAGAATGAATACACAAAGTTACAGCTGGTAACTTTCAGGTTGGCGTTGCATATGCCTTTTTTCCCCCAAACATCAACCACAGGGCTTATTCTTCTGCCCTAAATTTATTTTTGTAATTTGAATTATCAACTCTTTGGGAGACTGTTTCCAGGTAGGAGCTAAGGTTACATTGGTAACAAGTAATGAATGATTTGTTTAAGTCAAAATTGTAAACTGAGGTTCTCCTTTTCCACTTTGACATTGGATGTATGACTCCCACCAAGCAAAAATGGATTTCTCTTCATGTTTCCCATGGCTTCTTTTCACAGATAAATAACCAAGCTTAGAAATCTGCATAACACTTCTGCCTATAACAGTTCAGTGAAAAGGGAACAAAACTCTCAGTTGTTTGGGGACAATTATTAGCATAGAAGAGTTCTATTGATCCATGTCTTACCTAACATGAGCATCTGTGGTTATTATTTATTATTATTATTATTATTGTTTTTCCCTTATACTACACCACTATGATAAGAGGAAAAAACTATATTTGAAAATTAGACATATCGTTAGTCATGCTTACACCTCCTGAAAGAGAAAATTGAACAGCCAGCATTGCTGATAGCTCAAAGGTAATTTTTCAAACAGTAGTTTCTTATTCTTGCTTATAACCCAACGTGGGCTTGAAATTACCCAACTTGCTCCCTTATAACACTTTTTTGCATTCATTGCATGTGGAGTCTGATTTATTCCTGTAGAGTTTTTTCATAAGCATTGGGCTGCCTTTATTGATTTAAAAATAAATAAATAAATGAATAAATAATATTCAAGCATTTCTTTTGAGGGAAAGAAAGAGAGAATTATATGGACTTTGCAGACAGTGCTAAGTTTTTGTCTCATCCACCTTGAGTGTCCTTTTAACTTTCAGGTAATTACTGACTTTGAACTACAGTCTCCCTTCTGCCACACACAATAGATTTCAGCAAAAAAGTGGTCATTGATTCAGAAAGGGGCCTGAAGTATTGTACTTATTGAGTGGAATGTCCTGACTAGGCTGCCTGATTCCTCACTACACCTCTTGAGCATTGAAAGCCCCTCAGTGTGAGCACCACACAATTTGAGATTTGGAGATGGGAATTGTTAGAACTGGGATAGCTGCTCTATATGCCATATATGGACGGTACTCAGATTAGAATAAATATCAAGGATGGAAACCATACATCTATGTGGAAATTAATACTGCTCTTAGCTGCATGATTACCACTATGACTTCTATCGCCTGTCCTTCTTGTCCACCATATAGAGGGATAGTGGAATGGTGGTGAGAGAGGCAGTGTCAGCTCTGCTCGTGAATGAACCATGATGCAGGGAGTAGTGCGGAAGGAGTGGGTGTCGGGGGTCCATGGGTTGCATGGATTGAAGAAGGCACAACTCCCTGTGAAAGCTCCCACCTGTTGGGGGAGAATGTGGTAGGAGCCCCATGAAGTGAATCTCATGGAGTTTTTTTTAAGCACTTAAACAACAGATTACCACTTACGAGCGCATTGTCCACGGCAGGGGAGATTGCAGCTGTACAGTCTTTTCATCTTTGATTACAGCAAAGTATTTTCTGTATGAAATTCCACCATTTTTTCCCCTCAGACTTACCTATGGTTCTTATACTATACAGCACATACATATTTCAGAAAAGCATTTTTGCACATACATCTAAGATCAGTACAGGGGATCTAGCTAGATTCTCCTCCATATAAATGAAGCAGTTGTTAACAGGGAGTCTTTTTTCTGGCTATGCCGAAAGAAGGATAGGAGACATTTAATGGATTTAATCAGGCCGCAACTTTATTATTAGATGGTCTGGGATTACCCGGCAGATAACAGTGTACAGTGCAGGTAACCCCATATTTATTCCGTAATTACCCGGGAGGCTTTTACCAGCTCCCATTCTTTTTCCTTCCAGGTCCCTCCAGCAAATCCATTGCCAGGACCTTACCATCCACCCGCTTTTGTGGGCTGTAAGAATGGAGGATTGGGTCCCTGCCGTATCAATCATAGGAGTCCCCAACCACCCCCCATTCGTTCTTTTAAGGAACACCTCTTTTTAAGTCCTTTTCCAAGCCATTTATCTGGTCACAGTATACCTCTCCTATGGAGTACCTGCACTGAACATCCGCCCTACACTTAAATAATGAGTTGCGACATACAGCCTACCCCTCGTCAAGCCATGCATGAACAGAGCCCTTCCTGAACCCACTGTGGGGAAGGTGAAAAAAAACCCAACTGCACCCAAGCCAATATGGTGGTAGGGGGAAAATTCCTTCCCAGCCCCCCAAAAGAAAGGACAGCTAGTATAATGCCCACAGCAGGTGTTGACCAAACCTGGTATTTTACCACCTAAGGGGGAGGAAGGGTGGGTCTTGATTCAGCCTGCTCCATGTAAAAGGGAGGCTTCAGGGCAGGGCTGCCCCTTTTAAACCCTGCATTCCTTGGGGATGAGTCAGGGACCAGGCTGACCCTTTTGGCAGCAGCTTTCATCTCCCCTCCCCCACAGCCATAAGGCACTCTTCCCTTCATTGGGCTAGCCAGCCAAATACACCCTCACTTAAAGATTCAGGGCAGTCATTAGCAGTGGTCCTTGGTCTGCTAGAGCTTAGATTTCTTAATTTTCAAGGCATGCTTCCAATTCTATCTTCTCTTTCAGCTTTTGGGAGAAGGCAGGCTGAGTTTGGAAGGGGTTAGTGGATGTTCTCTTATGTATGGGAAGTTCTTTGTATTAATATTGTGTTATGTATTTTAATTAGAGAGGCACTCATAGCATAGATTGGGCGTCCAATGGTATTTTTAAAATATAATAAAATTAATAAATAAATGTACAACTTAATTTTGCCTTGTTTATTTCAGTTTTCCGCCCAAAACTATATGGATGAGTTATCTGTCCAGGAAACAAACCAAAGTAAAAGGAAATAAGGCACTTGTCTCAATAAAATTAAGTTAATTGTTCATAGATTCCTTTGGAGACTATTTCATTGTAAAGATTTATGCAAATATTTCTGTCCTTCTGTAGGGCACACCCAAACTAGGATGATATATTTTTTAAAAATAGCATGATGTGTTTGATGCTGGATTTCTGCCAGCTCTCAGTGTGGATTATGGTTACAGATCTGTTTTGACCATTACGCAGCAAATAGTAACATCTGGAAATTTGAAGTTCAAAGGTCATTTTCCTCATAAAGCTGAACAAGTATGATTCATAACAACCTGATTTTGACCTTCAATTTAACAGAGTCCTGCTGCTGCAAACACTGCATTGTAAAATATGTCTGTTTTTTTTTCTTTGACTTGGTTTTATTTTGTTTTAGTTGTATTATTTAAACAGCTGATATAGAATGGGAAATCTACAAATGTTCCTTCCCTGCGTGTAAATGTAAAAGGTAGATTGTTGTGTCTTGCACACTAGGACAAGATATGATACGCTCTGTGTTGTAAAAAGGAAAAAAAGTTCCTGTCATTTATGGTAGCTTAAAGTCCCCTTGACTAGTTGCAAATTACTAATATTCTGGAATTATTTTTGTCTCTTTATATCACATCTCACCACAGCATATAAACACTACTTAGAGTTTATATTTTCCTGGGGCTTACATACTGTGCTGATGGGCAGCACTATAAAACCCAAATTAGCATTTGTTAATGCAGGGACTTTGATTATACCCAGGGAACATAAAGGATATGTACAGAAGTAAATCCTCTCTTTCTCCTACACAGCTGGGTTAGCTCTGTGCAGATCCTGTCTGTGTGCTCAGTGCACTCTCCACTCCCAGAAACAAGGATTCAAGAGTTTGGAAGTGTAGCATGGCTCTGCCTCCACATAGCCCTCCAGCACACCAGCCTCCACAGAAGGGCTGAAAAGTAGCAAACTTCTCTCTCTACCCCCAGTAGCAAGAGGGAATCAAAGGAGCAATGGTTTCTTTCTAACACACGAAGCTTTTGAGAGTCTTTTCTTATGTGATACAGGTATACACCTTCCCTTTCACAGAGCTGGGCCAAAAGGCTCAATCTAACCCAGCGGTTCCCAAACTTGGTTCGCATCTTGTTCAGGGTAAGCCCCTGGCGGGCCCCGAAACACTTTGTTTAACTGAGCGTCTCCAGGTACGGCTGCTTGCAGCTCCCAGTGGCCGCTGTTTGCCTTTCCCGGCCAATGGGAACTGCAGGAAGTGGTGGCCCGGCCCCGGGTAACTCCCAGGGTAACTCCTTTCTCTTCATGTGCCGATATATTTATGCCTGTATCTGTAATTTTCAATCCATGCATCTGAAGAAGTGGGGTTTTTTACCCATGAAAGCTTA
This sequence comes from Chrysemys picta bellii, assembly GCF_011386835.1. Classification (NCBI taxonomy): domain Eukaryota; kingdom Metazoa; phylum Chordata; order Testudines; family Emydidae; genus Chrysemys; species Chrysemys picta. The sequence goes on from NC_088791.1 coordinate 76,301,699, forward strand.
TGCCCAAATAAATCTGTTAGTCTTTAAGGTGCCACCAGACTCCTTGTGGTTAATATAATAATGTTCACTTAAAAGCTCTTCCTCACACATTAGCACTTATGTCGGCAAAACTTTCATCGCTCAGGTGTGTGAAAAAAACACACTCCAAGCAACGTAAGTTTTGCCGGCATAAGCGCTCATGTGCACAGCGCTTTGTCGGCAGGAGACACTCTCCCGCAGACATCGCTACCATCGCTTGTTGAGCTGGTTTTATTATGTCGAGAGGAGAGCTCTCTCCTGTCAGCATAATGCGGCTTCATGAGTGCTCTTCCAGCAGCACAGATTATCGGTACAGCTGTGCTGCCCACAGTAAGCTTGCAAGTGCAGACATGGCCTGAAGAGTGGTTTGTGAGATAACCTGCAGTGTAATGATTAGCTGGGAATGACACAAGTTCATTTGCTTACAGGAAATATTCTCTTCCTCCTTCTTTTCTGAAAATTGTAAATAATAAGGAAATCCTATATTCCAATGGGATTTCAATTGAAATGAGATTTTCATATAACCCTTTTAATACATTCTTTTAAAGAGACATACATATCATAACAGTAAGAGCATAATATTTTGTGCATGGAGCTGCAGGTGATAAGGTCCACATGGAGAAATAACTGATAGCCTGATTAGCTTACTTGCTTACTGCAGTAATTAAAATAAAGGAAAGGAAAAATAGCACTCAGGGATGGCTCACTGTCTAATATTCACATCTATTTCTGTGGAGTAGTAATCTACAGCTCCATGCAAGTTATTCAATAAATAAGTTTAGAAGGTAAAAGTTGTTATAGATACACACAAGAATCCAAAACTTCTACTTCCTTAGCCTTTGAACTTCTGTTTTATAATTCAGATGGCTAAATTGATTTACCAAAGAAGCAAAACAAAACAAAACCATGGAAAAATAAAAATTGGTTGCTGCAATGCCAAGATTCAACCCAGATTCCATTTCTTTTAAAAAGTTGTTGAATGACAAAACCCGTGGGAAGAGGCCTTTAGCAGTGCTGATTTAACTGTCATTATATTGCTGTTATAATAAAAAAGACAATTTCATTTGGTAAGTCTGACAATATGTTTTTCAATGCGTTATAAAATCTCTCTCTTTTGTCGTATACCTTCCATAGCTGAAAAGAGTGTGATGTGATTAATGAATAGCCATCTATCTTTTTTTAACAAGTACCAGGTGCCTGTCAGTTAACATTTGTCAGTTTTCTATCATTACCTGTGAACAAATGTTTCTAGTTAAATAAAACAGGAGGCCTGGGGACTATGAAAGGGTGAGTCTGTACCTTGGACATTGTCAGCTTCATTTGTTATTTTAAAGCGAAATGTCTGGACTACTTAAGATCAGAAACCTGCTATTATACCATACAACCTACTTAGCCTAATCTTTTATGCCCTGACTGTAAAGATTGTCATCACTAAACATATGAAAATGGTGCAAGACATAACCAATCAGTCATATTAAATGACCAATTTTTTGTCACTAGAAAATAGGATATTATGATAAATAAATCACACTGGCAGCCTATGCACCTTTCATTCAAATCTATTTTATAGATCAACCAGTGTTTTAATAATCACTCAAGAAATTGCTATCATTGTGTAGGTGAGTAACTTAACTCAATAATGTACACTCAGTCCAAGTGTTCGTTTATTGTTAAAGACTAATTTGATTCCTATATTCCTTCACCTACTGATTTTCTAACCATGAAAGAGAATTAGTAGAATACAGGGACTATGTATTTTGTCATACAGAGTGAAAACGAAGAATACAAGGGGGACCCCATTAGCAAATGTTTCTTAGTTTATTTTTAATTACATCCATTTTTAGTTCATGGCACAGCAGGATGATCAATGAGGCTGTATGTTTGTCTTCCTACCTAACTGCAAAAGCCATGGGGTTGCTTGAGCCCTTCCCCATCTTACTTCCCCCTTCTAGTTTAAAATGTAAGTTCCATTCTATTTTTATTCAGGTAGAGGAATTGACTTTACTTATAACAAAGTGCTTGTATTTTGTGGGTACCTTGGAATGACGTAACTTTTTTCATTTTATTTTCCTTGAGTCTTTGTTCATCATTTTCTTAGAGCTTATTTGCTAGTATAAAACCTGTAACTGTTGAAACACAAAACATAATGAATGAAATGTCAAAGAAATGAAAACAAATGATCTGTGATCTCTAAGGAGAAAGAAAAGATCTTTATGAAAGCGGGGGAATGATCCCGCTATTGTGGGGAGCTTTCCTGGCTTCTGCACTACCCCGGTGAAGTGGGCTAGCGAAAGGATCTGAGTCCTCGCTCCCACTTCCTTTACCCAGAGGCCTCCATGCCCTTGAGGTCTCCCCTTCCACTCTCCTGTCTGGCAGAGTCCTCGTAACCCCGACAAGGCTGGGCCCAGGATTCTTGGGGGTCTCAACCCCCAACCCTGCTGTGTTCACCCAGGACTGGGGCTAGGGTGTCCCCACTCCGGGGTACTCTCTCTGCACTGGGCACCTCCCTGACCCACTGATCATTTCATACAATTTAAAGCAAATACAAGTTGTTTAATTAACAATTAATTTTAAAAAAGAATAAGGAAAAATGGGAAAGGTTAAAGGAAAACACATCACCCTGCTCTGTGGCAGGGAACATCACAAACAGTCTCTCTGGAACGTCAGGGCAGTTCACAGTCTGTTCCTTGTAGGTCCCAGCTCCTTCTCAGGCCCTGGCTCCGGACTGCTCCAGCCCCAGCTCCAGCTCCAGCTCCACTCGGCCTCAGCACGGCTGCTGCTGCTGCTCTGCCTTCAGCTCCCTGGGCTGCTTCTCTGGCCGCTCTGGTTGCTGCAGCTCTGCTCCCAGGGCAGGTTTGCTCTCTCTGGGCTGTGCTCTGGCTTTGGGGCTGCAGCTCTGCTTCCAGCAGCTTAGCTCGGGCCCCTGCTCTCTCCTTAGCTCGGCCCCACTCTGTCTGACTCAGGCCATTCCAGTTTACACGGAGGATGGGACCCCCCTGGCCTCCTGACTCTCTGATTAGCCTGCCCGCCCTGTCAATCAGGCTGATCTGGAGCATTGGCCTCTCCCCATTGTTCCTGGGGACTGTCAGTCTCAGGCTCCTGATTTGCCATCGACCTTTCCCCTTTTAGTGCTGGGAGTAGCCAACCAAAACATCCCCACTGAGTGTTAGTAAGGGGGCAACAGTCCCATTACATTTAGTCAGGAATATTCCACACAAGCATTGTAGGAACACACAGACAATACAGGGGGAATTTAAGAGTTGATTATGGCAATATTTAATCTTATGCAAAACTATAAGCCAAATTCTGCCCTCACTTACACCCCTGAAGTCAGCTGGTTTGCAGGGAAGTAATTACGGCAGGATTTGGTCCATCATTTTGATGGCTCATCAGTGTTTTCCTTAAGAGAAAAACAAAACATCCAACAGTTTTAATAACAAAAGTATTAAGAATACACTTCATTATATCTAGCTTAATTGGAGACTATTGGAAGTGGAAAGTGAGTATGGAAGATTTAGAAGATCTGTGAAAATATGTTTTACTTAAAAATAAGAGCAACAAGCATTTCCTATGATGAGTCATATTTAGAATTGTGTTCTTCTCAACTAATCATACACTAGCTGATAAATATTTTAATATTCGGAATACAACACCATCTTTATCAGATTTAATAATGGATCCCTAATCCCAGGTTGATGCCTCTAGACACTACTGCCATACAAACAATATTTGTTCCATTTCATTATTTCCTCCTGATAGCAACACTCAGGAACTCTTTGACTTCTGCAGGAGCTGCTTGGTGCTCAGCTCTTCTCAGAATCAAGCCACTTATTTAAGGACCTAAATATGGATTTAGGCTCCTAACTACAGACACTTATTAAAAATCTTGCCCTACTTTTTCACTAACAATGTCTCAGGTTGTTAGTCGATAAGTGGACAAGGCCCTTGCCAATACAGTTTGTCCCCAAAGCTGATATCTGTATTATGTGTATCTGATGCTGGCTGAAGGGGGTATCATATGAACCAGTGAATGAAAATTCATGCTACAGTAGTGGTATTGAGTGTAGACAAATGCAACACTTTGTTGGACTCCACCTAGCCAGGCTTGGGCAATTAGTTTGGCTATTAAATACTAGGCTTACGTTTTTGTTTTGTCATTTAACTGGAGAGTGTCCATGAAGAGTAGTTAATATGTCAATTCAATCCTATCACAAACCTTTCTTATTCTAAAGAAGTCAGTAAACAGTAATAATCTCCCAGCCAGATTGACAAGGGAGCTGCTACAACCTAAGTCTAGTTATCAAATTGTCATTTTTCTAGAGCCAGATCTGAGTGATTTGTTCTTCTTTATTCAGAAGACTTTTTAAAAGAGAAATTTAGATAGGAACAAATATTGTTTATGAAGATATACTATATGTTAAATATTAATTTACTATCAATGAGAATCTAATTAACTATATGAGAGATTATCACATGTGGCTTGTTCCATGTCATTACTTCTGTATGATATCGATGTTATTTAGTTCATTGCTCCTGAGAAGGTCATTGTTTTTTTCTCTCTAGCACATTATTTACCTAATCAAAGTTGAGACATTCTGTCTTTGCATGGCTCCGCAGCACTTAAAATGAAAGCTGTTATGAAGACACAGTCACGATGATATTGAGTATTTTAATGGGAGTTAGTTACGCCCCATTACAGTATATCTTTATGGTTCCAGTATGACTTTCTCTGTTCTTCTAACTGTTTCACATGGAAAGACTTGCAAAATCATCAAAGTATATTCTCATCATAAAATAGATTATCAAACTGATTTTCCCCCTGATATTCAGAATAGAATCATCTATATATTAATGTATTCTAAACATGGTAGAATAGATCACAAGTTCTAAAATATATTAGGTCATTGCCACTAGTACTGGAAATAAGCTGTCCTGTTGACAAAGTCATATAACATCTATGAAACAAAATTTAAATGGTTTATGTAAAAGAGTCATCTGGTTGTGTAGTACTCCTCTGTCTCTATTAATCTTCTTCAGCTCAGAATCAAAGATGATGCTAACCTGTTCATAATGATAGGTCCAATGAATTAATGCATAATATTCCATGTTCTGTGATATTTTTATTATGCCTTAGACTGAAAAATATGGCCTCATACATTGTTATACCCAATAGAATTAAACAAGTTTCTTATAACTATGCGGTTTTCACCAGAATTTGAGTGCTGTCAAAGAATCCTCTATAATTTGCTTCCAAAAATTTGCAAACTCCTTCAGAACTGTAAGTTTGCAATCAAGAACAAACAGAAAATTGTGCCAATGAATCACCAAGCAGGCAATCTGAGTAAAATCTAATAGCTTCACAAATGCCAGGAAGGGCTATTGGGGGGTACAACAGCATTAAGAGGGAAAACATTGCTTGGCTCTTGGTATGTGAATGCAGAAGATATGAGCAGGCAGAAAAATGGGGAATAGCATGTATGTGGATGAAGGAATGTTATGATTAAAAAGAAATTTCTTAAAGTATCTATTCTATTTCTGAGATATCCTTTGTCCTCTGAACATTTTAAAACAAAGTTTAATTTATTTTTTTGTAGCTCAAATATATTTTCTTGACACTATGGAGAATGTGAGGACATTTGTTTAAATCCACAAAACAAAAAAAAGGGCTTTTTGGTGATGCAAGATTAATACTCAGTATTTTATATTCTGCCATCAACTGGTTATTGTAGTGAATTTTTACAATCTTTTGGAATAGAAATATGGATGTTACAAAGCACTCTGAAAATATCTTCCTCAAATGCTTTGAAACCCCCTCAAATCCTATGAACTCTTGCAAACTGCACTGCAGGGATCTAACTGATGACAATGAAAGTGAAGCAGAAATATTGTTTTATACCGTACAAAGAGACCAACTCTCAGAACCTAGACAGCATGTTTCAAAGTTCAGATTTTTTTTTGTGGCAATTTAGTAGTTCTACAATATCTGAAACTTGTGGGAAAGAGAACAGTATTACTTTAACTCAAGAAGCTGGGAATGGGTGACAGGGGATGGATCACTTGATGATTACCTGTTCTGTTCATTCCCTTAAGAACCTGGCATTGGCCACTGTCAGAAAACAGGATATTGGGTTAGATGGACCTTTGGTTTGACCCAATATGGCTGTTCTTATATTTTCTTATGTAAGAAAAAAATCACAGTTACATTGCTTTTTTTAGTAGTGCGGCAGGAAAGAGACATTTATTTGGCGTTATTTCTTTTGACCAGTTAAAGAAGTGACTTTATGGCTTGTAACAAAAGCAACATATGGTTTATGCATTTTTCCTCAGAAATTTAAGAATGAAGTTCATGGGCAAGATTAAAATCTGTGTGATGCCATTGAAGTCAATGGAGCTACGCGGAGTTCCTCTGGCTTAGGACCTAGCCTTGAATGTTTAATTATTTACTATTTCTCCTTTTTAAATAGAAATGTAGGGATGGAAGGGAACCCAGGAAGCTTTGTAGTTCAGACCCCTGCACTGAGGCAGGACCAAGTACACCTACTCATCCCTAACAGGTGTTTATCTGGCCTGTTCCAAACAACTTCCAGTGATGAGGATTCCAGAACTTCTTATCCTACCTTCAATGGACATGGAGAACAATTGCTCACCATTGTCTTTATAACAGCCATTCAGTATTTGAAGACTATCAGGTCTTCTACTCCCTCCTCCCCCCACCATCTTCTTTTCTCAAGACTACATATACACAGGATTTTTTAACCTTTCCTCATAGATCAGGTTTTCTAAATCTTTTGTTACCCTTCTCTGGATTCTGTCCAATCTATCCACAACCTTCCTAAAGTGTGGAGCCCAAAACTAGACACGAAATTCCATCTGAGGCCTTATCAGTGCCAAGTACAGTGGAAAATTTGCCTCTTGTGTCTTAACTATGATACTCCTGTTAATACATGCTAGAAAGATATTAGACTTTTTTGTAATTGCATCATATTGTTGACTCATATTCATATTGTGATACAAGATAAACCCCAGATCCTCTTCTGCAGTGCCTAACCACTTATTCCCCATTTTCTATTTGTACATTTGATTTTTCCTTCTCAATTGTAGTACATTGCACTTATCTTTACTGAATTTCATCTTGTTGATTTCAGTCCAATTCTCCAATTTATTAAGGTTCTTCTGAATTCTAGTCCTATCCTCCAAAGTTACAACCCATCCGAGATGGGGTTATCTACAAATTTTATAAGCATATTCTCCTCTTCATTATTCAAGTCATTAATGAATATATTGAATAGTACTCAGCCCAGGACAGACTTCTGAGGTGCCCCATAAGGTATATCCTCCCATTTTGACTGTGAGACATTGATAATTATTCTTTAAGTACATTTTTTTTCAACCAACTGTGCACCAAACGTATAGTAATTTCATCTAGGCATTTCACTTGTTTGCCAGTGACAGTGTCATGTGGGTCTGTGCCAAAAGCTTTACATTAAGAGGCTGATCCTGCAATCCCTGTGTAGACAAACCACTCATTAAAGCCAATGGGAGTTTTGCCTGTATTAAGGTTGCAGGTTCATACCTCCTAAATGTTTTCTTCACTTTTAATTGAAGTTTTCCTAAGGTATGCAAGTTTGTGTGAATTTAGGTGATTATTTTTACAAGGCAAGTTTTCCAGTACCTGAGCTGCCACTGAAAACTCAAGACATCATGTAATTATTTGCAGTTTATCAAAATCTGTTTTAGACATTTCTTAGGTAATAACATATTGTGAAACCTCAGACATATATTTTGAGAAGAACTTTTAAAATTCTATCAATATAAATCTGCGTGAATAAAGAACAAAGAAAACAACATATAAATAAGAACAATGAATTTTAACTCGATGGTTGATTTTACATAAACAACAAATGGTAGGACAAGAATATACTATTATGGAGTGCCAGTGTTTTGTAGAAAGTACACATTACATGACTGTACCTGCCAATGTAGTGAGATTTATATTGAAAAATATGAACAGGTCTTTATGAACCAATATACCAAGAAAATATTACATAAAATGCTATTAAGGGTGTAACAACAAATGTAAGGAAATCTGCCACTCTGATTTAAATCTTCCTATCTGGACTTTGATGTTGCTTCTCACTTCCAAAGATGTTGCTTTAAATATTAGTGGTGTAACAGGGTGCTGGCCAGGAGGTCCTGAGCCAGGCCCCTGTTAGCTGAGCTCCAATTAAGAAGCATTAATTGGGGCTGGCTGAGTATGCGACACCTAATTGCTAGAAGAGAAGCACCTGCGGGCCTCATTATCCAGGGGGCTATAGAAGGCTGGCAGGAAGGAAGTGAGAAAGGAAAGGAATGAGCCAAAGGCTGTGCATCCAAAGGCTGGAGAAACTAACTGTCCCCCAGGTTGCTGGTTTGGAGCAGATTGTAAATAGAAGGTGGTGGGAACTGACACTGAAAATAAAAAGCACGATTGCACTCAGAAGAGGTATCTGGCTGATTTGTTGCGAGGGCAAGCGAACTCCTCGTTACAAGTGGGTATAATAGGCTAATTAAATGATTTTCAAACTTGGGGGTGGGTAACAGCCACACCACTTTTGCCATATTTTACATGGGAGGAGGTTCACAGATAGAGCCTAATTAAATAGGACGTGGTCCCCAGGATGGGAAAGGGGGTATTTATATGAAGAAGGTTGAGAACCACTGTACATTAGTACAGAAGGAATAGCAACCTTAATTATTATTTGTTCTTGTTGTTTCAGCCAAAGTAAGACTTTTAACATTATTTAAACATTTCCTTTTAGTTAATGAAAAATGTTAGGTTTTTTTTAGTATTTTCAGCATTATTTTTAAAATGCTGTCATTCTCATTATATTGCATCTTCAGGTCATTCGGTGTTTTTTTTTTTTCTCACTGATGTTGGTTAATTTAATGGGAGTTGGTAAGAGTCAAATACAGTATCTTTAATAGTTAAAGTAGAATTTGTATAAATCTAGGCAGTATTTCTGCCCAGATTTTATTTGTTTGTATTTCTACAATAATAAATGTTGAATAGTAATACCAAGCACTGGCCATTCCACACCTTTGTATATGACTATGGTACAGTTTTAAAGCAATATATGCGTCACCGAATATTCTTGCAGATGTTTGTATATTGTGGCTGTTTGGATATACTCCATTTGGTGCAGCCTGAATGTCTGATGGACTTTCAAGGTTGTCCCTAAGTAGCACAATTTCCCTGGTTTGTCTTGAATTAAGATAACGTTTTTTACTACGTATTGCATATTCTCTCCATTGCCATCTGTTAGCTGCCAGAATCATGTATCTCGGTCATTCATGCTTCAGGTTCTAAGGTAGAATTTAAACATCATAGTTTTTTTTTCCCCCTAAAAAAGGGGGCAGTATAGCAATACTCATCCAGCTTAACTTCTTGGAAACATTTAATGCTACATATCTCCAGATTCTCCTGTATCACTTTCAAGAATCCTCAGTGATCAACAGAAGCATCCTAACATGGTTCCAGTCCTTCCTCTCAGACCAAAACCAGAGTCATTAATGATAACTGTTTCTCCAGCTACAAAGTCTTCAGAGTCGCACAAGACTGAATCCTCTCTGTGTTTTTCCACATCTATAATGCAGTGATTGGGAGAACTGGGGGCATAAATTGTACTGATGTATACAGATGACATCCAACTCTACATCTCCTTTGCATCAAATATAGACAGCACCGTCTTTCAGCTTTCTCACTGCCTACTGGACAGCAGCACCTGGAGCTGGCTATAGCTGAACCCAGGCAAAATTTACATGATGCTGGTAAGAAGGGAAAAGAAATCTGAAGAACTTGCTTCCTTTCTAACATCCCCGACTATCGAGAGACTCTGCCCTCCAATCGTTAAATCATTCCACATCCTTGGGGTTTCTTTGGAATACTAATTGGTACGGGATGCTGAAAGAGACAGCCATTTCCTTCTGTGGTGGCTTGCATCACATAAATAAATCAATGCACTTGTCTACCAATTTGTTTACAACAGGGTGTGATGTTTATCAGTATTTGCATAGTGGTAGTGCCTAGAAGGCGCCAATCAGAGATCAGGGCCCATTGTGCTATACTCTGTACACACAACAAGTTGTCTGTTTTGTAACAAAAAAAATAATAATAAAAAAAAATCTGCACTACGGGAAGGATTGTTTTTAACAAGTGGCTCAAATCCATAAGGTACAAGTTAGTCAGTAGGACAATTGTAAAGCTGGGTTCATTTTAAGGTCTAACAAACTTGAGCATGTTCCTTCATTGCTGAGAGTGTAACCATGTATGCTAAATATGCAAAGTCCCATTGAAATCAGTGGGATTTTGTATATTATCTTTGCTTTGCACTGGGCATAGTATGCAACAATGTGATTTAGAAACATTTATGGAAGGGAGTTACTGTGCATATACAATCAAATCTTTACAAACTCATATAACCCAGCTCCTTCCAAATGTTTCTGTTAACATGCCAGAGGGGGCTAATTAATATTAAGGGCTAACAATATGCAGAGCTTTTCTTTATTTTTTTAAAAATTAAGCCTGTTTAAAAAGTCACAAGCACAAAAATTCCAAAATAAGGAAACAATGAACAAATGTCATGATTTAAATAAAATTTTATACTGAAGGGAGGAGAAAATCCCCCTGCAACTTTGCTAAAAGCTTCTGTGCCAAGTTGAAGCCCTTTGTGAATTAAAGTAATAAACTCTTCAAATGCAACATTTTTTAATGGAAGGATGACAGGCCCTTAAATCTAGTGGTACTGCTGGTGCAGCTAAAAAGAGTAAAAAGAAAGGATCAAATCTTCCACCTAGCAGGAAAAAAAATAGCTCACTCAGGGGACACATGTCATATTCTCTTATAAAACAGGAAAGAGTCTAGACAGATAGTTACGCTTAGGGCCTTATTTTCAGAAAATTACATTAAAAATACCTTTAGAAAATCCATTTCAAGTATATCTGGTTCATATCACTTTCTAAAATAAACTTTCTATATGATGCTGATTATACATACCTATTAAACATACAACTTAACCCATTGTTTCCTGCATAGGTCTTGAAAAGAGTGTGTAGAACACCCAAGGGAATGTGCTTCTTCAAGTACTGCCTGACATCTAAAGTATAGTTTTGAGACCCAAGAATGGTCCCTTTTCCTCATCGTTTGCCTGTCCAGGGTTGGTTCAGCTGACAATACTAACAAGCCTGTAGTTTGTGCTCCCAATGAATCTCGGAAGACAGTATGAAATCTCATTGGCTATATGTAGTACTAAGAGGTGGTATCAGCTATCCTTAGAAGGCTCAGAGCCAGATTAAAATTCATTCTGAGGCCCTTACTTTTGATGGCAGCCCCAGGGTTTTACCAAGATCCTGGAAGTGCTGATGGTCCTTTGCTAGAAAAGGATAAATGTATACCCCAACCCTAGACCCCTTTGTCATCTGAGCATGGTATGCGTGAAAATTCTCACTTGCCTTGCTCATCATGCCTTTGTTATCAACAGGGAGAAGTCAAGAGGAACAAATTTAATTTGATCTCTTCTTATCAGCTATTTCATCTAGACTCTTATCACCTCAGATAGTTAGAGGGCCTTCATTCTTCCCTGACACAAGTTCTGTCTGGGTACCCAAATTCTCTCATCCCTGTGATGATGAACTGTCCATTAGGCCCCATGTCTAGATATTCTCCTTTGCCCCTATAAAATCCATTCATTAGCAGAACATGTCAGTGAGGTTAGATGTAAGAGACAGATGGAAACACAAGACTGCAATTTAGTTCAATTGGACTTGGATCATACCCTATGCCAATAGACAAAGATATTCAGTGCACTTATTTGCTTTCATAAGCAGTGCTTCTGAGTGAATCCTTGGCATTTCACCCTCAAGGAAAAATAAATTCTTTGACAGTCTGGTTAGAAAGCAGACACTTATCCCTGTGATATGGGGTCTCAAATGGAATTCAGTGAATATTCAACAAACCCCCAAAATGTGTGTGATTATTCACTCATAGAAATGTAGGGCTGGAACAGACCTCAAGAAATCAACAAGTCCAGCCCCTTATGCTGTGGTAGGACCAGAGGTGAAAGTAAGCCGGTCCGGTCCAGCGTACTGCCAAGAGCCGGTACACAGCCGACCATACCGGCAGGGGGCAGCTTCCCCAGGTAGGCAATTTAAAAGGGCCCTGGACTCCCGGCAGCGGCTGGAGCCCTTGGCCCTTTAAATCACTGCCAAAACCCCAGGGCTCCCGGCCGCCACAGCTACAGTTACCATGGGGCTCCAGCAGCGATTTAAAGGTCCCGGGGCTCCCGGCCACCGCTACTGCAGCCAGACCCCAGGCCCTTTAAATTGCCGCCGGAGCCCTGGGGTAGAGGGAATGATTTAAAGGGCCTGGGGATTTAAAGGCCCCGTCCCTTCAGCCAGAGGCCCTGCCCCTCCTCCCCTCCCGCTCAGGACCCCAGCCCTGTGTACCTGTAAGTCCCTTAAGTTACTTTCACTCCAGGGTTTTGGCCACCCCAAGCAGCCCAAAAAAAAAAAAAAAGCCGCGATCACGATCTGCGGCGGCACTTCGGCGGGAGGTCCTTCGCTCTGAGCGGGAGTGAGGGACCGTCTGCCGAATAGCTGGACCTGCCGCCCCTCTCTGGAGTGGCCGCCCCAAGCACCTGCTTGCCAAGCTGGTGCCTGGAGCCGGCCCTGTGTTTAATCATTTGCTCCAGTATCTTTCCAGGGATTGAAGTTAGGCTGACTTGTCTATCATTCTCCGAGTCTTCATTGTTCCCCTTTTTAATGATAGGTACTATGTATGCCCTGCTCCAGTCTTATGGGACTTCTCCCATCCCCCAGGAGTTCTCAAAGATAATTGCTAAAGGCTCTGTGATTGCTTCAGCTAGTTTCTTAAGTACTCTAGGATGAATTTCATCAGGTCCTGCTGACTTGAATATATCTAACTTATCTAAATATACTTTGACCTTTTCTTTCCCTATTTTGGATCGCATTCTCTCCCCATGGGTGTCAATTTTAATTATGTTGAGTAATTAACCTTTTTAGTGAAGACTGAAGCAAAATGGGCATTAAGCATGTCAGCTTTCTTGATGTCTTCACTTATTAGCTCCCCTTCCCCACTTAGTAGAGGACCTACACTTTCTTCTTCTTTCTCTTGCTCCTAATCTATTTAAAGAACCTCTTCTTATTGCCTCTTATGTCCCTTGCCAGGTGTAATTTATGTTTTAAAACAAATTGGCTTTGTGCATATTTTCACCCTTTTTGTGTTGGCTTTTCATGACTATCCAGGAAGGTAATTACATTTTCAGGAGTGTTCACAGGAAGGATGAATATTAAAGTGATAGTGGAGAATACTGTCAAAGAATTAATGTGGAAATTGTAAACGTGCCTTATGGTACAGCACCATTTTAACAATCTCAAAGTGGCTAAGACTTGGGTCATTGAGATGAGGCTTGCAAAAAACAGAACAAAAACAAAAAATCCACAAACTTGCTTCCAAGCACAAAAGGATAAGTGATCTTGGATACTATAGTTACTTGGTCAACAAGGAGTTTCTGCAACAGGCTCCCAGATTGTGAACGTGAGTAACAAAAGGAGGCAAATAGTCTTTATTGATAGAATTGATCTAACTCTGCCATTTCTTCCAGCCAGTTCCTACAGAATAACTTCTGTCAGCCTAGCTGCATTTCAGTCTAGGCATATCTGGATCCAAGGCCCATGATCATGATAGGAAAGACAACTGGACATGTACTATGTTATCCCAACACTCCACAAAATCACAATGGCCCTCTGACTTCTTCAGAGCTTTCGTGTGCTTTTTTGTTTGCTTGTAGTTAGCATATCATTTGATAAAATAGTTTTATTGTCAAGAAGTTATGTAATAGAAAATATCTTGTAGGAAAGCTGCTTTATCAATTCATATTTCAAATGTTATTTTCAGCTTGATATTCAATTGTATAGAGTACATATGCAATTATATTTAAAAAATGTATTTAAAAACTACATATTAAGCATCTATCCTCTCTCCTAGCATAAAATCAGAAAGGACATGTCAATAGAACTTTGCATTTCTCATCAAAGTATAATCATGCTGCTGGACCAAGAAATAATTTCAGAGTCACAGTTCATAGACGGCAGTTCTATTTGGAATTGTAAGACACTGAAATCTGTGCCAAACATTTAAATGTTACCAGTTCAGAGAGCATAATCTTTATTACGTGTAAGAATGAACCATGAGATAAAATACCAGTGAGTGATTTAAAATATTATAACTATGAAATGCATCACAGAAAAATCCCTTACATGGATGTGCTCACTAGTGCAAATAGGTACATTTAATTTGTGTTTGATTTCAATGGGGTGTATGGGATATAGAAAGTAATTATGGATTTAATATTCTTGTTCTTGTATTTCTTTACACTAAAAAACACTCCCAAAGCTTTAGCTGGGTCATTTAGCTGTCAAGTACTTAAAGATTAATGACCACACAAGATAATTTATTGTGCCCTTATCAGCACTAAATCTATATCTGTTACTTCTCCCAGTCCTCAGCATTTGATCTTTAGCACAGCCATTACATGCAGTCTGGTTCTGATTATTTTACGGTGCATCACCAGACTTGTTTTCCTCTGCTTGCACAGAAAATAAATATGAACAAAAGTATGTATCTGAAGCCTTTTTGAGCACAACACGTTACAATTGTTGCAAATAGTAATTTCCTGATAATCTTGCTGGTCTAGACCAAGAAAATTCAACATATTAGCCATGCTTGATGTTCTGTGTTTGTAGATGTTGCAAAACTTGTATTGTTTACATATATATTTTCATAAAAAGTCTTCTCCCAAAATGAAATGACCCAACCCACTCCTAATCTGAGTCCTGATTCTACCTTCTATTTTCACGATGAGTATTATCAGTAGTACTACTCCTAGAGTATGGTACCACTCAGTGTCAACAAAGATGGCAGAATCAGACCGTTGGTGGGAAGGCAACTAATACCATGGGTCAAAAATAGTATAAATTACATCAAATAAAAGAAGCGCTGTATGTTTTCTTATATTTTAAAATTGATGCCTGTGAAAGTCTCTTTGACTGAAACCTAATTTATCACTGAATGGAGAAGAACACCGGCACACAGCTTACACTTCAAATACCATTTAGGGTATTAGTTCTTAATTCCTTTCAAGATTGTATTATTATTACTCACTTTTTAATGGTAGAAAATGAAATAGTACCATTCAGTGTCCTCCAGTGCCAGAAATAATGCCTGCATTAAATTAGACCACATTACTGCCACAACATTTTGACAATCTTTAATGATATATAATTTTTAATAGGATCTTTGGAGTCCTGTAACGGCTATACCTTACATAAAGCCAAAAGCTTCTAGGTAGGTATCTGATTGGATTCGGTGAAGAAAATACCAAAAATCATATACAAATATTAAAAGCAGTGCAAAATAATGATTTTTTGCAACACACTGCCAATAAATAGGCAGTCCATGAAAGAAGTCACTGAAGCCCAAGATATTTTATATTGCTATAGTAACATGGAATATCTTCTTATTTATTCATTTTAACTGCTCTTCATAGGGACACTTAAAAAATCCATTGGCTTAATTTCTTCTTTGCAAAATAATTTCTGAATTTGGGTCATAAAACAGAGTAAAGCAGAGCTGCATAAATAATATAGAAATAAATAATTTATTAAATTAGTTTCAGTTCATGTCCTGATCACAGGCAGTTTTCAATTGTCTTTTGTTTATTATTAAAATCATTAACAGAATAATTTCTGTGAATAATTTTTGGTTGGTAGATATTTTAGGAGGTAGACTAGTTTTGATTAAACACATAAGTCACATAAGTCACATCATCTGTTTCTGTTCCATGACTGGATGAATGAAACAACTTAGAATCAGAATTCTGGTGTGTATACCCAATTTGTTAATATATCTTGATGTTTCCGGGAACATCTGTAGGTGCAATAACAGATCCTCCCAACAGCATTCCAGAATGCCCTTCACATGCCTCCCACGAGCTTCATGGTCAAGATAAGCAGATGTAAAATTTCACTTTTAAAACAGGATCACTCAGATTTGGATTCATGTTGTTTAGAGTTGAGCAAAAACTGGAATTTTTCATCTTGCAGGGAATTCCATTATTTCAACATTTGTTTATATCCGAAATGAGAACAAAAAATTGAAATACTGAAATTTCTCATGGATCAAAAAAAGTCTAAAATATTTTAACTCAAAAATGGCAAAACACCCTATGGCTTCTCTTTCTCTCTCTCTTTACATTAAAATGAAATATTTTGACATTCCCAAATTGAAATATTTCCTCTGATTTGTTGAGCTGATCCAAAACATTTAAAGTAAGTTCAACTTTAAACTGCATTTCCCTACAGTACCACATTGCCCCACGTGAGCTGTAGTTGTTGTGCCTGGTGCCCATATTCTCTCATGACCTGGGCTTCCTGACTAGATTACATCTCCCATGATACACCCACATTCATATGACTCCCATAAAGTGCCAAATGGTTTCGTTGAAGGGTAGAAAGTTTAAAGTTGGACTATCTCAAAAGGACCTGCAGAGTGAGAATGGTCGCTACACAGGGTATTGTAACCCAGAGCCCAGTCTAAGTGTGGGAGAAATGCAAAATTTTCCCTTGCAATTTTTTCCCTTGAAGGCAAGAGGCCTGGCACCTCAGGGGTTGAACTCAGAGAGACGATGAAGGTGCACACACTAGCATTCCACCATCACACACTGTGACACTGTCTTCAAGGCAGCCCAGAACCCTAAACTACTGTTACCCCTCTGCCTTAGTAACAATGAGCATTGCTGGAGATGAGACTGTGTATCAACTCTCTACCACACCTGTCTGTCTGCTTCAGCAACAAACTTCTTGAGAGTCTGTGAATATCAACCTTGCCTTGCAGTTAACAATCAGTGAACACCAGTTCCCGATTTCCCAGAGACTTCTCCCTTAGTGGCCAGTCCCTCTCACAGCACACTCACAGAAATTAAGTTTGCTTCCTCCAAAGAAACAGGTACACATCAGACTGTTAGGTTAGCTGAGGACTCCCTCTACCCTGCAACAGAGCAGCACTAACTAAGACGGTTTATAGTAAAACTAAGAATAAGCTGATTAATAAAGAACAGAAATTTAAGTGATGTTAAGCAGAGATAACGCACAGAAATGCTTACCAACAAAACAAATTTTCGCACTCCTGTCAAGCCTCCAGCACCTGCAGTCTTTTTGGAATATACACGGAATTAGTTTGCCCTCCCCTATGTCCCCTAAGTGATGGATAACAAAGAGGTTCTCTCCCTTTCTTTTTGTAGTCCAATAAATCTTTGAAAGGTATTCTTTGAAAAGTAAACCCAGGCAAAGTTCCTCTCCACTGATGGGATGTAGACACCATACTGTCTTCTCGTCCTGTGATCAATTTGCTTTTTCTTATTCTCTTTCTCTCTCTTTCTCGCTCTCTCTCTATCACCCACCTACCCACATACACGCTTATTGCTAGTTATTTATCTACTATCATTATCATCGATACACACTAATATACTGCCTAAAATAGCAGCAAACTGCCAGGAAAAAAATATTTGATTCAAAGTATAAATTGCATTGTCATTCACCTCAGCTATTTTCACCAGCTTTATATTCACAACAAGGCCTTAAAAACAAAATCTTGACAAATGTCTAATCATGAGAAATGAATGAAGATTGTATACGGCAATCAGTAAATGTGAAGATATATTAAAATTAATTAATTGGTTCTATACCAATTTCTGCAAATGCAAATAAATAAATGAAACAAAAATGAATTCTTGGTAAGATATTAAAACCACTGAAGTTTCCTACTGCAAAGCCACGCATTTAAGTCTAAATTGTATCCAATAATTATTTTTTCCCTACAACCCTTGGAATCAGCCTCCTGTTAAAATTGGAATTTAGTTGCTATAATGATTGAAGTTTAATTCAGACTCATGTAATTTTCATGGAACAAAGGTTCATTGCCCAAATTGCCTGGTAAGAAGAAGGAAATAAAACATCTGTTATTTGTTTTAATTAATATGTATTTATCAGATAACACTTTACTCATTGGATTTGTTGCTGAATCCACTGTTTCTAGCTCAGGCAGAACCATTTGCAACTGACACTAAGTGGGTAATTTTTTGGTTTAATAAATAGCGTACTTAACTGAGATGTCTATATTTTTGGTAAATACAATAGAGCTTAGTTGCAAATAAAGAGACTAATGTGGTTTCTAAGCAGAATATTTACATTCCATTCTGTATTTTGTTCACTAGACAACAGAGCAGAGAATTAGACTGATGTAATACAATTTAACACAAAAGCTTGTTTTCAATCTATTTTTGCAGGACAACTCTTAAATACTCATGCTTGAAATGAGTGTAAAAAACATAAATGAAGTGTGGCTAATTAGTATCCCTTTTCCCCTGCGTGTATTGAGAAGTGTCAAAATGAAGCTTGAATGCATGCATAGTGCATGTGTTCAGAGATCCCATTGGAGAGTATTTATAAATGTGTTTCAATGTTACCAGAGACAGAGTGCCAATTTTATGAAATCAAATTCTAGCTGGGGGAGCTGGGTTTTTTTCTAATTCCCAGTCCGCTCTGATTCAGAATCTTAAGAGAAGTATCTGCAGGAGACAGCTTAGGTAATGTATAAAATTAAAGAATTGTTAGTAAGTGTCAGCTTGGATAAAATATAACAGCGGTGGTAGTATGTTTTATATATTTTTCCCTTTATGTTAGAGGTTCTTAAAAAGAAATGAGACAAAGAGAAAAAACAGCAAGCTCATCCTGGGAACGAGCTGGTTAAAGAAGGACTCAGAGAAGAGGACACCATTATTGATACCAACCAAGCCCTCAAGCTATGTTTCCTTTCTGTCTGTAACCTAAAAGTAGCATAAAGCAGCTCAGTCAACACTGACTAAGCCTAAAGGGCTTGAAGCTGCAAATATCTAAGAAACAACAATAGAAGGAGAAGCAGCTGCAGCAACCCACTTAGACTCTACGTCCCTTATGACTTTGCTAGAGTGTTTACAATAGCAGCATGCCACCTACATCCACACACAACCCATAGTAGGATCCGTGCTCAGGTCAGGAGCCTGGTTCCAGAAAAGCTTCCTCTCTATTAAAATTACAGGAAGAAGAGACTGTGGTGGCTGTTCAGACTAAATTGCCATGGAAAAAGAAACAACACTATATTGGAGTATTATATATTTATGTGAATTTAATTATATAGACAGCTGACCAAACAACTTGCAACAAATTTTTATCTGAGTTAGTCTTTTATTCTTCCCATGGAATATCCATGAGCAGATGATAATTTTCTCAAATTTATTTCGTATTTGATCATATCTAGTAAACACCTTTTCAAATATTTTAAGCTGTGGATTGATTGAGAATATTCAAAATTAATCTTGCATTGCATTTACCACCCCCACTGTACTCTCCTTGAACCAGGATTATAATGTTTCATTCTAATATGAAGGTTCATAGAGGTTGGACCCCCTTCCTGGTTGCCATTCTTATAAAAATTAAGAGCACCAATGAATGAGTTTACTTCAACAAATAGGCAGGCCATGTGATCAGTTAGCCAAGCTATCATTTTTAATGTAACATTAACACATGTAGAGACAAGCACAATCATAAGAAGTTCTCCATTCTCTGAGTTATGGTGCACGTTCTTTTTTAGAAAAGATCTATATAAGCAGAATCAAGGTCTTGTGTGTGCACAACAACTTTTACCACACAGAATCAGGGTTGAGGCACTGTTTTGCCTACAAAATGCCTCCTTGGTGAGGCTGTCTGCTTGGGAGGATTGCACTGCTGACCTCCATGTTGTTCCAGTCTCCAGGGGTGCAAATGCCTTTTTGTGCCCACAATTTTGGCAGTACAAATAAATGCAGGCACAATTGATGTCACTTAGAGCAGGAACCCAGCCCATTGAAATCCATGGAAAGACTTTGATTGATTTCAAGGAGCTTTGCATCAATCCCTTAGGTCTAAATAGCCGACTGAACGCACATATCAAATAGCTAGATGTAGTGACTTCTTGCACCTTCGTTTGTTTGAACCTTCAAAACTGAAGGCCCAAATTGGAAAATCATGTTAAGCATCTTCCAAAATCTAGATATTTACATTTATGTTAAATCGTTAAGCTAGATGTTTTTCAGTTAGTAACAGTGATAATGATTGTTAGTTGCGACAGTTACTCTAAAGTTTATTGATATTTATAAAATAATAAACAGTGTTAGTGCCCTGTGCCATATCTTAAATAATTGATCACTTAATAGCATTTTTCAGGGATCTTAATTCCCATTGAGATTGACGTAAGAGTGAGATGGATCTTCACTTGCATTTTAGTGTAGATTCTCTTTATTGCTTGAGCTGACAGGCACTAGTGGGGCGGAGGGGGGAATCTCAAAAGCTGTATAAGGTTATTTTAATTTGGCTAAATCTGGAAATGCTGAAATATTTATCTGCAGTTTAAAGGCCAACTTGAAAATCTCATTCCATCTGCACATTTTCTACCTCCTATAGTTACAAGAATGTTCTAACATTACTGTAACTGAAAAAGATCAGCAATTAAAAAAAAATCGATGATTTCAGATTGTTTTATTTTGTGCATTTGGCAGCATTTTGTGGCCAGTCAATTTCACTGCTGTGTTAACTGTCAGCTGTCTCACGCACTTGCATCATGGCATCACTTCAAGCAGTGCTCTGATACCTGTCCTTCATCTGGCTCTGCAAGAGGGTGTTTACCCACAGCATCAGCAAAGCTGAAATTGAACAGGCAGCAAGCAGGCTGGTGTATAAAAAGGAAAGGGAGAAGGAGGATGAGGAATGGGCTTGGACATGTTTAAAAAATAAAAATCAGGACATACTATTTAAAAGGTGCTTTAAAGACAATTTTTTTTTTAAATAAATAAATTTAAAAAATCAGGCTGTCTCCTTTCAATATATCCTTTTCCACCCATCCTTCTCCTGTCCATATGCTATTCCCAAGCTTCTTGACCCTTCAACAGCCTTTCTTCAACAGGTTCCCTGACCCCATTTCATTCTCATTCACCCTCAGCATTGGATGGTATTCCTGGCAGAGGAATAGTGGAAGTCGTATATCTGATTGTTTTTATTTTGTGCTGTAACTGGCTTCTTTATTCAAATTTCTCATGCTCAAGGGGCATCCCCTGGCTATAGCTTCCACGAATATGTTCCCACTCCACTGAAGACAGCAGAGATTGTTAGCCCAGTAAGGTTCTGAGATGGGGTATGAAAAATAGAGGGGACATTCTGGGGATCTGGAAAAAGAAGGGGGTACTTAGCTAAGTGTTTTCATTCTTGAGAGGTGTGTTTAGGTTTGGTTCAATTTGAGATTTGGGCTGTGGTTTGAATCTGTTGATATATTAATCTATCTAGTGCAGTCATCCCTAACAGAAACCAATCACGGAGACTGAAATACTTCTAGTTAGAACAAAACGAAAACTCTCCTGTAAGTGACCTTTTTCCTGATAGGTTTATCTAATTTTATAATACTTTGGTGGCCAATAAAGGGAGGGAAAAAAAAGACTTTTGATTTTGTGCCTTGAGTAATATTCATTGTAGAATCAAGACTAAAATGTAATGAGAGAGGGTGATGATGAGAGTGGCGGATTTTTATGTTATTTTAACATTTTTGTGGTCACTGGTTTAGGTTTTTTGTTTGTTTGTTCTGGTTTTTGGTTTTTAATCTTGTTTGTTAAGTCATTCCTTCTGTGAATTCCGTTTGTGAATTGAGGCAGATCCTCCATCTCCAACAAGGAGAGGTCTTACAGCAAATAGCTGTTTCGTAGGTAGGTGTAGTTCTCTGTGTTGTCAGAGGCTCGGTACCGGTGTGGTGCTTCTGCTTTCTCCTGTTGATATCACTCGGCTGCGTGCATGTGTTCCCTCTGTGTGCTGCCCCAGCTCTGCGCAGATAGCTGACACAGCAAACCCGACGAGAACCCCCAATGACCACAGAGTCTAGTAAGGTACAAAGGCACCTCGGCCAGGTTTATTGTGATCTCGGACACAATTGCAGTTCCCCGTAGATTACTTAATCTACTGGGCATACTACTAATAGATGCCTCTTGGCAAGGACCCGGCTCAGTGGCGGGACTTTCCACTGCCCCCGTGGCCGGACAAAGACACCACCCCAGGGATACATTTTTATACACAGGTACAAACAAGTTACACATCACTCTGACGTATTGAGGTGCAACCCCTCTACATAGCAAGGTGCCGCCTCTCACCTTGTACATGTTGGTTCGATCAAAACAACTCTATCCATCATTTTACCCTTTTGCCCCTGTCATTGGGATGGGTCGGCCTGTTCCATGTTATCTGTGGAATGTTCCGGTATAGTGTATCTTGGTACCATGTTTAACTATGCGAGGTGAATATATATTTATGCAACATCAGCCCTTTTCTTGCCAGCTTCTGTGAGCAGGGCCTGCCTCTTGCTCACAGCTTAACTTTGCTTTATGTTAGCAAAGTCTTGACCATTACTTTAGTTTGGTTCAGGCCTCAGGCCTCATACTGGGCCTTCATTAGGGCCTTCACTTACTACACTCTGCATTCCATTGTTGATGTTCAGAACGTCTCTTACACACCATGGATGGGACTTTAAAAGTGCTCAGGCAATGGCCTAATTTTGCTCTCATTGGAATCTATTGTAAAACTCATATTGAGCTCAATGGGAGCAGAGTTAGACAAATGCTGAGTGCCTTTTAATATCTCACCAATAACATAGGTGCTGGAACTAGAGCTGTGGGGGGGTGGGGGGAGGGGATGCTTCAGCACCCTCTGACTTGAAGTGGTTTCCATTATATACAGGGTTTGCAATTTGGTTCAGTGACTCTCAGCACCCCCACTATAAAAATTGTTCCAGTACCCCTGCCCAATAATGATACTTTATCACCTTTGCCTCCATTCAAACTATGGATAAAAAGGGCCATATAAGTACTAAGTAGAGTTTGTTGGAAAATAAAACAATTTTTCATAATTTTTTCCTTTCTTTTTTAGTTTCATTTGGATGGACATTTTTGACAAGTTCCAGAGCTAAGTATTTTTCATTACTACTACTAAGTGATGTACTACATTGGATTTGAATAGAATCCACCAGAAAGAGCACAGCAAGAATTTGAAAACAGTTTTTAGTTATCTTACATTTTTTAAACCTTATGTTACATTTTGTTTCTCTCTGCTCTAAAATCTTTGCTTAAAGTTATCAATTGATATTAAATACATTAACCTTTGGCTTCCAAGCTTGGAAAAAGCCCTAAAAGTTAAGACCTGGGTGGATTTTCTCAGCTTCTGAACATTTTAAAATAATCCTGTCATATTTTATACAGAAATTTTCATCTTGGTGGGTTTACAAAATTAAAAATAAGTCAAGGAAAAATTACCAGAAGTGGTTTAATGTCAGGAATAGGGTCCTCTTCCTTCAAAAAACTATCAAACAGAAATCTCAGGAGAAACAAGAAATGTTTATACAAGCGCAAACAGGTTCTAAATAAACAATCATGACAGAATTTGTTCCAGTGAATCCTTCCCTTTAGTCCATTAAATTACTTATCTTGTCTTGGTGGCAACACATGCTATGATTTCTGGAGACATGTGTTTGAAATCAATAAAGGGCTTCCTCTTCCAAAATCCTGTAGAGATCAGACAGCATTGGCACTGGGGATTTGGGGGAAGAAAATGATTCTAACCGAGGTAGTGATAGATTCATGTATCAGCTCTACTAGTGGCCTCAGAGGAAGCTGTCTCTTTATTCTGCAGTGGGGGGGATATGGCCATTAGCAATAGGGATGGAAGTTTGGGCAGGAAGATTTGGGGAAAAGCAGCAGACTTTGAATGTCCATAAAGGATCGTTGCTCTCACTTAAAATGCTTGTGAAAATCCAGAGAGATGATTCATTTTTACATAAAGCCAAGACTCAGTGATGAAAGTTTGTTCCTGAAATTAAAATCAGAATATCAGAGTATCTATAGCTGGATAAATAGTGAGAGTTCTGAACTCCAACCTGGTGGCTCATTTGTGAACCTGAATTTTTCTACATATCATCTGAATTTCAGGGCCTTGCTTTTTAAAGGACTTCCAATGGAATCTTTATTCTTTATTACCAGAACTTATATTGAACTTTGCAATTTAGTGAAAATGGAGCTTTTTTGATTCTTTGGTAGCTAAATATTGGATATTTGGCTTTTGTCTGAAGCATTTTTTCTATACTCCAATTTAAATGCATTGTAAAGGACTGACATAAATACAAAGAAATAGAACTATAAATCTATCAAAACTGAAAATCCCAGATACTGATGGAAACAACTGAAAAGTCATTATCCAGTTGATGTAATCTAAGTTTTACATGATTTGTTTTGAAAAATGGTATGTATCCAGAACATAATTCAAATATGCAGACAATACTGGAAAGCTTTTTATAATAGATTTATGAGAGATTTCATCTTCCCTGTTCTTTGTATGAAAATGAAATGCAACACACTGGGGATGAATAGTAAGAGCAAAGAATAATACAAAGTTTAGAGGAAAAAGACTGTACTCTATTGAACATCAGTGAAGTTCATGAATGTCCTGATTACCAACAGAATGTCTTGTTGCATTGCTCTTTAAAACTGCATCATATAGGTGTCTGGATAGTAAGTCTTCCAACTGGATGCTATAGCGCTGCAGCAAAGTGGTAGGTAGTAACACCTGTGACATTTTGGGGTCCACCCAGACCAGTGAGGGGTTCTGTCACTGCTTGCTCTGTAACTTTGTAGGCCTTTGTGCTATGCAGTTATGGTTCAACTCTCTGATGCCATATTTGGGGAGACTCGGAACTGGAAGGGCTGCTGGTGTCACCCTGCAAGGAGTAACTGGACTGGAGAGAGCGAGGCCGAGACCTTGTACTTGTGGGATAGCTACTGGTGTCAGGGATCTGAGCCATAGCTGCACAGCATAAAACCCCCCCAGATTATAGGACAAGCAGTGACAGAGTCCCTCACTGGTGTTGGGTAGTCCCCAAAAGTTCCCACATCCCTCAGTGTTCCCGTTTAAATCTCCAGTTTTCAGAGAGAGGGGAGTGGAATATAACTCAGCCATAAATTTGATTCTGGGCTGAAACCTGAAATACAAATTCATCACAAATTATGTTTTTATTAATTATTTGATTCAAAATAAATAAAGTCAAGCCCTATATTCTCTGTCAAATATGACTCTCTCAACCAGAGTCCAGACCAAGATTTTCAGAAATAAGTGCCTAAAATTGGGCTCCTAAATCCATTTTTAGACACCTAAACAATTGTCCCGATGTTCAAAGGTACTGAGCATCCAACCGGCTCTTATAGAAGTTTGTGGGAGCTGTTGGGTGTTCAACACTGCTGAAAATCAGGCTAATTAATATCTTTATATATGGACTCAGGAACCTGTTTTAGGCTATCTTTTTATTTTAAATTGGCCACTCTATTGCACTGACATGCACTGATCATCCATATACCCAAACTTCATTTTTCCCATGGTTTTGTTTTTTGCTCCCCAAGCAGGGGGGAAATGGGTGTTATTGTAAAATGGGGTTTTACTGTTTATCACATTTCAGAAGTTTCTGGTGTTTGAAAGGGAAAGGCTTGATCCAGTAAACCTTCTACATCTAGAACTCACATGGAATTGTATTTACCAGGGACTTGTAGAATCCTATGCCAAGGGCTCAATCCTGCAAGGTACCAAGCATTTCGTGAAGTTGCTGATCAACCCTCTCTGAAGTCAACAGGAGCTAAAGCACTCAGGGCCAGACTTTTAAAGGTATTTGGGCTGCTAAAATGCAGATAGGATTTTCAAAATCCCATTAGATCCCTAACTTCCATTGATTTCAATGAGAGTTAGGCACTTCGGGACTTTGAAAATCTCACTAGGTGCTATCTGCATCTTTAGGTGCATAAATACCATTAAAAGTTTGGCCTTCAGCCTCTCAGGGGATTGCTTGGCTATCTGCAGGATTGAATCCTGAGTGAGTGGCTAAACAGTTGGAGATAACTTTTTTTTCCCCAATATGCTATTCCATGAACCTTTCATGATTTTAGTCTCCTGCATATTATTTATTAAAAACAATCTATCATTTACAAATGTTCTGAACACTTCTTTTTCTGAACACACTACTCTTGGGCGAGTCTCCAGGCTCTAAGTAGCAGGTCTAAAGTTATCAATGTTAAATTCTGAGATGCTGGTAATTTATCAAGTAAATCAGACCTTTCTATCAAGGGAATTTCTCCTTCTTGTATTCTAGGGTCCACAAATCAATCCAAGGAGGGGTTGGGGGAGATACTCCTGACTCTTCGTGCACCAGCTCTTGGCTTTGGGCTTCACACTGTAAAATCCAAAGGCAGGCTACAGAAAGCACGTTATTGTGTATGGCAGGGATTGTACCTCTGATGTATGTCTTCTCTGCACATTGCGCTGGGTTGCCCTAGTCTGGGTGTAAGCAGCCATACTGCAAAGCCCTACCTGAATTACTGTGTCCTCTCTAGTGCTGCACTCCCTCGTGGGTTTTGCTAGGATTTGTGGGAGCATGTCCCATGATTTCTAACACTTCAGTAAACTGAGCCGCTGCATGTTCCTTCCCAGTGAATTGTGGGATAACTTGTCTGCCCTTCTGGGAACACAGGGGGAATTGTAGGAAGGCAGTGGAGGATTATCAGCCCTCACCCTGTGTCCTGACTGCAAAGTGGACAGCTTACCAGCCCGAATGGAGTGGAACCCAATCTTTAACTTACACCCCCACTGTACCAGCTAGCCCAGGTCAAAAGCTTCAGCTAAGCTCAAGTAAGAGAGCTATGTGTGTGAATGGGAAGGAGGCACCACTCAAATAAGAGCCTGCACTAACTCTGCAGTGAAGACATATGACAAGTTATAATCTTCAGAGCTTCTCCCAGGCAATGGGGCTCTGCACCACTCCTAGTACAAACCGGTGGGAGGGCTATTCAATCTAACCATATGTAAATAGATACATAATAGATGATAATGGTTCCAAATGAAATGTTGTGAAAGGATTATTTCTCCTATGCCAAGGAAACAAAACAAAACAGGGAGGGAAGGAGAAAGGAGGGAATTTCCAAGCTTTATAGACTGGTTTTGGAGATGCAGAAAAGCCTTGGGATCTGACTTCTCAAGACTGCAGGTCCTAGGCTGCATGGAAGGGACGTCTCTGTATTGCATATGTAGAGAAATCTACATGGATGAATGACATCTTTGTAGCATTGTTTGACTGATTTCCCCTACTTTTCATCCCCAATAGTATGACTACTGCAGGAGCTGTCCTACCACTGGATTAATTTCTACATGGTGACTTCAAATTAGCAGCTTTGGAGGATCCCAGTGGGAGTTAATACAGTCTGAACCAGCATTAACTCACAAACAAATTTCTGATTGAACATCCACTGGGGATGATTCCATGGTGAGTGGCTGCATCTGTCTTCCTCATGTAATCCCTCTCCCAGGACAGGGTTCAAGCTTCCTCCTGCATGCTTGCTAACCAAGTGGCTTCTCCCCACACCACACATGGGTTGGGGCCTGGGTTCTTTGTTGTGGCACCTGGTAACTCCAGCTAAGGTGACTCCTCTCTGTGTCTGGGACATGAGGAGTACTGGCTCATGGGAAAATAACTAATTCTACTGCTCTTATGACCCCGTATGACCCAGTACAAAAGAAACAAAATACAATAATACAAACCGCAACCAATGAAATCCCACACCCAACAATAACAAAGTGGGACTTCACTGGGGACCAGAAACAGAGGATCTAGGGAAGGAAAGGGCTAAGAGTAACTAAAAGGCTCAAACATCAAGAATATAACAAATTCCCCATGTCCCAACATTCACAATTGTACCACAAACCCCAGCTCCCTCCCCAGCACTTTCCCAGGCAGATGAAATGTCTAGGATGAATCTGGAGATGGATGTAGCAATTCTGCAAAGATTGGCCAACTTAAATAACCCTTTAGGGCCAGCTTACAGTGTTTTCACTCCTGGGTGGAGCAGGGTCTTCTCCTGGCTCTCTGGTCTGGAGCCCTGTGAGGTCTCAGCCGGGTCTCAATAGCTGGCATGAGGTTGGTTCTCTGCCTCCCTGGAGGCTGGTCTCTACCAGGCTGGAACCATCCAGTCATGCACTAGATCCCAGCAGTCCAAAGTCTCTTTTTGTGGGGATCAGGAGCTAAGCAAAGCCTCCCCAGGCCAAGCTGCTTCTCTCCCACCTCCAAACTCAAACAGCTCCAAAGTGATGCAAACTATATATGAAAAATCATGGGATCTAAATTATCCACAATGAAGAAAGAGATCTTAGAGTCATTGTGGATAGTTCTCTGAGAACATCTGCTCAGTGTGCAGTAGCAGTCAAAAAAGCTAACTAAATATTAGGAACCATTAGGAAAGGGATAGATAATTATCTATCCATTTGTTATAACAAAACAGAAAATAGCATAATGTCACTGTATAAATCCATGGTACTCCCCACACCTGGCATACTGCATGTAGTTCTGTTTGCCCCATCTCAAAAAAAGTTATATTAGATTTGGAAAAGGTACAAAGAAGGACAACAAAAATGAGGAGAGATTAAAAAGACTGGGATTGTTCAACTCTAAAAGAGATGAATAAGGGGGGATATGATAGAGGTTTATAAAATCATTAATGGTGTGGAGACAGTGAATAAGGAAGAGTTATTTTCTTTTTCACATAACACAAGAACCAGAGGTCACCCTATGAAATTAATAGGCAGCAGGTTTAAAACAAACAAAAAGAAGTACTTCTTCACACAATACACAGTCAACCTGTGGAACTCTTTGGTAGCGGCTGTTGTGAAGGCTAAAACTATAATAGGGTTAAAAAAAGAATTAGATAAATTCATGGAGGATAGGTCCATCAATGGCTATTAGCCAAGATGATCATGGATGCATCCCCATGCTCTGGATATCCCTAACCTCTGACTGCCAGAAGCTGGGAGTGTATGACAGGGGACGGATGACTCAATGGTTATCTGTTCTGTTCATTCCCTCTGAAGCACCTGGCATTGGCCAGTGTCAGAAGACAGGATACTGGGCTAGATAGAACATTGGCCTTGCCCAGTATGGCTGCTCTTATGTTCTGATGTATGCTCTTATGTGAATCTAAATCTAGTCTCTTTGTTTCTGGGGCAGCCTGTCTCCTGCCACTGAGGGATTGAGCAGCCCTGGCTCCTCATTGGTTCAGAAAACTGTCTGTATAAATCATCCCATGAAAAACTCCCCATTGGCTTTTGTGGAGTGTCAAGTTTATTCCATCCCTAACTCAGACTCTAAGCAGATTGGGAAATGGTTTCTGAAGTCTTTGGAACCATTGTTGTTGTAATCTATAGCGTAGGTCTCCAAGAGGCTCCGTCCAATGTCTCAAGAGCTGACAAACTCCAAAGGGGAGGTTTCACGTATGTGGTTCCAAATGAAAATCCTGAAAATTTATTCACAATAAATATCACACTGCTAATTGTTTTAAGAGAAACCTCAAGCTATTCTGAGATAATGGAAGTACAGTACTACCACTTTCCCCTCAATCCTAGCTTGAATCTATAATTTTGCTCATCATGTGCTCCACTACCTCAATAAAATCAGAGATGGACATGACAGCCTTAATTTTGAAGTTTTCTTAATTGTTTGGTTTAAAATCATGGTCACAATACTAAATGAAAGCAGGGCTTTTGCAGCTCCTGTGGTAGTATGAAATCCCTGTTGTGAAAACCTGATCTCTTATAACCAACAAAAAAATTAGGGAACTATTACATTTCAGGAAATAAAGGCACAATAAAGTTAAAGGATTGGGTTGTAATTTATGTTAAGTAAAGCCCATTACTTAAACAGATACAGTCAGTGAGGTATGAAGGAGAGCTAACATATTTTGGAAAAACAAACACTCTGCCTGATTCCAATATAGGATACTGCCCACAAAAAGTCAGTTAATAAATATGCCGTGGGAGGAATTCCAGATTAATTTCCTTCCCAGTATTTCCCAGTGCCTCATGTCTTTTCTGTCAGGCTTGGACTGTAAACTATTTTAGATGGGAACCCTATCACTTTTGTGTCTTGTACAAAGCTGAACATACTGTCAATGCTTAACAAATGATAATAATGTATGGGTATGTGTCCAATTTGAAGACAATCTCATGTGCTTAAATGTCTTTGTGTATTGAGTATTAGAATGCCCCAAAGTTAACAAAGATGCACATATTGGAAACATGGCAAAAGTTACATGTTAGCATGGGATTGTGGTACAGGAATCTAATTCCATATATGAAATTCCATATATTTCAATATTGTAGTGAGATTCTTAAGTTAATGGGCTAATTTCTTATTACTTTGCCATGTTAAATAGTACTTTACACCACAAATAGCCCATAGACATACATGAAGCAACTTGTGGAGTAAGGTACTATTTATCATAAGTGAGGGAGTAAGAATTGCCCTTACATGATTAATTCATGGTAGAGTTGTTGAATATGAAGCACTAGTTCATTCAGGCAGTATTTCTGCGGAAGCTCACGCTGTCTTTAATCTCTCATTCATCCTGTGGATGTTTCCTTTTCTTTTCTTCTCTTCTCTCTAATTTTCTCTGATGGCTGGAGGGATAGGTCATATAGACAAAGGATGTGATATTTAAAAAAGGGATGGTTGCCTGTTCAATGCCAGATAGCATTGCTTTGTCATGTGGACCCAGACTATGGATTCTTCGTGACTGGCTGGGGAGGACATCACAAACATTATTTGCCTATTTTGCTAGTACAGCTAGGGCTGGAACTACTTTTTCTCCCCTTCTCTTTTTTTCCCCATGCCAATAATGCACCAATGTGCCACTGAAAAGCTGCTCAACTGAACTCAGTGCCTTTTTCAATCAAGAAACACTGTATTTGGTTTCAAAGCAGCAGTTCATCTTACTTAGGGCCGTATCCAAGTCTCACTGGAGTAAACTGGACCCTTACTAATAGTAGGTGCTAAATCCTGCGGTGCCCCATCAGTGCAGCACATTAGTTGGGAAAAGCAGATGATCTGGACAATGTTCTTTGCGGGGGGAGAAGAATGTTTTTCCTACATCCTTTCTGCATGCACCAGTGAGCTCAAGCTATGTATTATAAGAGGATTGCTATGCTGCTGTCTCTCTCCCTGTCACACGACACATAAATAAATAAATAACATTAATTAACATAGGATTTTCCACTGAGTATGTGCTGAAAACTACTTGGCACTAAATGGCAACCATTTGTTCTCTTCTAAGGCTTTACTTAACTCGAGAATGGATTCCATCTATGTTGGCAACTAAATAAAGTAACAACTACAATTAGACTTTGAAATTAAAGCAATTGCAAATGTGTGAAGCATCTTAAAGAAGTAAAGCAAAACTGTGATGATGCATAGTAAAAACTGAGTTAATACTCAGTTGTTCACTAGAACAACCTGGAGTTGCACCAAGATTTTAAAGACAAACTTGGAACATAGCACATGGTAGCTTGGCTTTATGTGATGTTTACAGTAGACACGAGTGCTACACAGAAATAAAGAACTTGGCTAGGTAATGAAACATAGGACACCACTGGCACAGATACAACACATGCAGAAGCAATTAAGGTATCCCCCAGTAACCAAACATCTCCGAGAAGACAGAGACAAAATGAGATGCAAACCATAAACTACCTGATCACCTCTGGGCAATGCTGCAATCTACACAATAAAAATGGTTACTAACCATATGGTTGTTTGTTTTTTGATGACAGTCTCTTCAAATTTGTAAAGCAGCATCAATAGCCTTCAGGGGGAAGATAAGGCAATTCTTTTATCTACAAAACAGGACCAAGAGGAGGATTGAGGCGGCAACATTCCAAGACTATGTGGCTCCTAAAGCATGTAAGTAATACTCCATGTAAACTGTGCAGAGGTCTCTCAAAAATGATCTGAAACTTGTTTCTATGAATAGAGCCCTATATATTGTTCAGGTGGCCACACATTAAATGTAAGGAAATACTTCACCTTTAACCTGGCCTATCAGATCTCTAGCTTTGGATAGATTAGTTTCAAGCAGTTCCTGCTAATCTTGTGGCAAAGGGAAGCCCAGTTCAGATAAGATGACCCAGCATAGAAAGCTCTAGTGTTAATTTTAGTCTGACAGCTGTGAAATACAGCCAACATAGGTTAGTGAGGGCAGTAGATGCTGTGCAGTGTTCCATAGGGAGACATTATGTTCTGTAAGCACAAAGGAAAATATAAAAGATTTCTTCACTCCCTCAGTTCCTCAGGAAATTAATTGGACGATTTCCAAATGTTCTTTCATATATTTAAAACTATGTTGCAATCGACTGTTGTTTTGGCTCATTGGTTCAGCTCACAAGCCTTGATTCAGGATTAGCTGGCATTGTTGATTTAATTCCTTTCTGAAAATCACCTGCTTTGCAAATGTTTTGATAATACAAAGGAAACATTTACTGCCTATTAAACATATAAGCTACATGTCTGTTGCCTTAGCCAGAGTTTTAAATGTCTAATTTTTAATACCATATAGCTGAAAGCAATAAATGTGAAATACTGTACCTCCATCTTTGGAAGGGCAAACTGCGTTTGCTGTAGTGGGGGAAGCGTTGCTTAATCAGTCTGTGATAGTTCAAGTTGTAGGTTGCAACGAGGAGTAAGGAGTGTTATGATTTGCTAATTATTCTTATGAAATGAACGCTAATATTGTGGTGATATTATTATTACTGCAGAAAGGGGAATAATTTAAAGATTTTTGTGTAGTCTTTGTACAGAATAAAGTATCCTGTGCAAATGTATGGGACTGACACAAATTATTTTAAGCAATGAGGCTCTTGACATTTATATTTACTATTACATACAATACTTACTTGTTCCAGGTGAAGTGCTTTCACTGCAGTAGTCTGCCTTTTACATGTTGTCAATTTGCTTGTGCTTGAGACTTTAATTCTTCCATTGCATCCATCGTTCTTTTCATCTTGTGATAGTTTTTCTCACCTTCAACTTATTTGTAAAGAAATATGACCTGCAAAATTCAACCTCCCAAGCTCAGAAACAAAGACCTTCTAAGCAGCTCTTCTTTTATTCCAGTTGGCACCCTGTGTAAAGTACCGTTGCTCTTTATTGCTACTCAACAGCCAGGCTCTTGATCCAGAATAGTTACCAATGGGTTGCTTCTGAGGGTGGCAAGAATGAATTATATTTAAGGCATTTTGAACCAACTCAGACACTTGAACATTACATGCAGGAAAACCCTTTTGTTAAGACAAAGAAGAGGAAACAACTTAACAAAGTGTGAAATGGTTGAAGGGGGAAAGAGACCATCAACGGGGAGAGAGAGAGGTGGCTGATAAAGACAGGGGGAGAGAGAATGTAGCTGAATGAATGTAATCTAATAATGCAGTGAAAGAGGTACTGGGGCCTGACAACAGACAAGGGAAGTGGTCTAGCAAAATGAGAGAGTGAACGCGAAAGAGACCAACAAAGAGGTACAGAGAGACGCGGCATGGTTTGGCGGATGGAATACAGTGTTGGGTGTCAGGAGACATGTCTATTCCCTGCTTGCCTGTCCACCTGCTGTGAAGGTATTTTACCTCTCTGTGCCTGTGTTCAGGTGTTATGCAGGAGGTCAGACTAGATCATAATAGCCCTTTCTGACCTTAAAATTTATGAAAGTAGAGACGATATGATTAAAAGATTAAACAAAACGTAATGCATTTCCAAGAGTTTTAGTACTTAGAGATATATTCAGCTCAGAGGCTGAGATTTTCAAAAGAGTTTAAAGGAGTTAGGCAGTGCTTAAATTGTGCCAGGGCTTTCGAGGGCCGAGTCCCAGCACCTGTAGGCTTGGCAGTTCATAGCGCTGGCACTTCTGGGCTTGCTGCATTGTTATGACTGTAAAAAAAATTTACTTGAGCCCTAGGACATAATTGCTTGAGCCCCAGCACCTCTTTCATTACAAATTAAGCACTGGTGTTAGAACCCTAGAGAGTTGGATGCCACTTCTTTTGAAAATCACAGCCCACATGTGTAAGATATATAACCTCAACAAAAAGACAGTATGTACATTCATCTATTTTAATTTTAAAAAACCACCAAAATAGTTCAGCAACAAAATTGTTTCAAAGTTTTCTGGAAAATTCTAAAAGCTTCAAGAAAACACAGCCTGCTTCCAGGTTTGTGTTCTGTAGTCTGAAATTAGAAAGAAAGCATAATTTTATAAAGTATCCAGATTATGGGGGAATATATTTTCCCATGTACATCACATGTAGCCTGGTATACTTGAAGGGTGAGGTTTTCAAGAGTGCCCAGGAGCAGAAGTCTCAGTGACTCTCAACGTGCTCCGAAGTCACTCAGGTGGTTTTGAAAAATCCACCTGCAGATTTTTTCCCCCCAGTGTTGGCAAGGTTGATACCAGTGCAAAATTTTCAGAATGCATCACAGTAAAAGAGGGTCATATCATACCATTCACTTTCATGAGCACAGGATAAAGGGACCAGTGGATCTTGGCCCTAGGGATACAGAAGAGGGAAGTTCCATCTCTGTGAAACACTCTGAAGAAGTCTCTCTATAGGGATTTGGGATCTAATTGTGTGTGGATGACAGTCCAAGGATGGCAGCACAGAATTTCAGGGGATAAGTAAATGTTTATTCAAGATCTTATCCAAGTCTGTGGGAATGTTTCTACTGATTTCAATGGATTTTGAATCAGGCCTGGAGTCAGCATTAATTTGCCCACCTTCCCCAAACCTCCATGCCCAGGAAGAGAGGGAAGGACCAAAAGCTAGTGTGGGGGTAGACTTGAGCCTTTGCAAAAACCAGAGCATCTTGCGTTTTGCAAGCCAAATCTTCTGCTGTTTCTGTGGGAAGTGATGGGTGAGGAAACATTCATGCTGAATGGAGGAATGTACAGGAAACTCAACAGAAGAACCACAGAGATTTTGGTCTTCAGGCAAGATCAGCCCACATTAGGGGACCATGGGCCCTGTAATTGTTAGGTTACCTCTGTATATGTTACAGCATAACCCAAGCTATTCCTCATCTCCTCATTCAGCCTTTTGTTTTTCCAAATAACCTCTCCTCTAATCATTTCTAGCACAAGAACCATTTTTCTCTAGCTAGAACAGAATTCATGCCATCCCCCTCAAGGTCAATAACACCAAGACTGTCTTGCAAATGGTGAACTTGTGCTTCCTCCTTCTCCCATTGCTCACCCAGCCTGTGTTTTGTCATCTCTAAGGTCCTGATCCAAAGACCGTGGATGTCAATAGAAAGATTTCACTGACTTCATGGAGTTTTGAATCTTGCTGTAATTGAATAAGGCCCATAATGTTTTCCTTGCACAGTCATTGTCTCTCTGAATTTCTATAATCCTCTTTCCATTTTGTGACTTCAAGAAAAAACAAACAAATTGCATCAAGGAACAGGTAAAGAAATGAAATTTGACAGACTAGTGTAAACTTGTTACTTTATGTAAAACACTAAAATAGCAAAACAGAACCTGAACCACAGCTGCCGTAATATGTCATCTCTGATTGCATCCACAGGAAGCCAAGCAATGAGCAACCGCTCTCCCAGTCTCTAGTTTCAAATATTCTTTATTGCTGCACTTATAAATTTTCAGTAACGGCCAATAATTACCAAAACCCCGGGAAAGTCTTCTATCCCAGCTGTTTCTATGAGAAAAAACTTCAGGCATCAGACCCATCAGAAGGATTTGATTTTCTATTTACATCATTTGCCTTTAGGCCAGAAATATTGGGAAATGTACATTGTAAAGATATCAAAAGCAATGGTGTTTATGTGCGTGTATTGAAAGAGGGATGAAGGTGGCAAAATGGAGGAATCTGTTCACTGAACCCCAGTTTTACACAACGGGCAGGAAATATTTTTAATCCTGCTGCAGATTTTGTGATGGGCTGCAGGCCAAAAAGAGATGTCAGCTAAAAAGGTTACAAGAAGTAACTTGTTCCTCTTGCCATTTGGGTGTTCAGGGATGTAGGGACATGCCAGAAGCCCTCTTGTGTAGCCTGTCAGTGACATCTTTCCCAATGTGGAGGAACAGCTTGGTGCTTGCTCACTTCAGGAAACAAATTGTTTGAAATGGGGCAGGAAGAAGGCAGGGCCATTCCCCTCCTGCTTTTCCACACCAGCTTGCAGAATGAGAGTTCTATTTACTATAGAACATTTTTCTCCAGCAAAGTGTGTACACACCTTCCCTGCTGAACAGCATGGGAAGATTGTGTATTCTGAAACCACTACCCACCCTGCTTATGGCCCCATGTAAATTGTACAGTTCAGCCCAAAGTAAGAGTAGATATATCCTCAGACAATTAATAAATCTGAGGCAAATCCTGGGTCCTAATACAAAGCCAGAGCCAGTAGGTTTGTTGTGTGGCTAATCAAACGGTATAGAGAGAGACAGACATCTCCCACACACACACTAACCCAGGCCATGAAGCATCTGCACAATTATTGTGGTCTCAGAGTACCATTACATGTAGGGACCCATATACTCTTTGAAGAGAGGGTAAGATTTCCACTCACTGCTTTTTCTTCCCAGAAAGAACTACTTTATAGTAATAAGATAATACCAAAGAATAGGGTTTTGTAGACTAGCACAAATATTCTTGCAATTTTTCTGTTACATGTGTGATGAGGTGTGGAGGTTCATGTACCACTGAATCAAATACAACTACCTGTTTTCTTTCATATCCTTGAACAGTCCAGCTGTGGTTTCCTTTTCATATAAGACTCCACCTGATGGGCTGGATTCATGAAAAGGGCAATGGGGAGAATTAGTTAAGAACAGCAATAATCATCATTATTTTAATATATCTACATTTCAGTTTGTTTTTTTTAAATTGTGTTACTTCCCAGGCTTTCTATCTTTAAATGAAATTCACCGCTGTGCAGACTGCCAGAAACAAGACCTCCGCATTACTTAATCTTCACTGCTCTGAAGACTTAAGTGGGACGTAAGCAGTATTGCAACCCCCAAGAATTAAAACATCATGAATCAGGCCATCAAAGTCATTAGATTGGCTTAAAGAACCATGAGATTTTAAAAGTAATACATTTAGGATTCTTTTTTATTTGTCTCCTTGTGTCTGAGCCACTAGCTGCCTGCAGGTTATGTTTTCAGGTTTTTCTCTATAACCATTTTTACGTTGGAAATATAAGCTGAGATTCTCTTGTAATCACACATCTCCAGGAGCTGAGCTTAAAGAAAGCCACCAAATAACATGAAATTTGGTCATGAGATAATATTCTGTGATTTAGCAACACTGTTTAAATAGTAGCCTTATAGCCTTATAAACACCTGGTTCTTAATCCCATTAGAATCCTGACTATCTGAGAAATCTCTTTAGGGATGCAGGGGTACCACCACAGTTGTAACTTTTGAAGTGCTCAGGCTAACAACCTCCTAGTTTACATGGAAGGGAACTGGTGGCAGGGCATTCTCGGTTAGGAGGCCTTGCCTCTGGAATCCTCTTCCCTCGCTTCTTGACTTACGAGAGGCAGAACTTCAGGCTCTGTAAGACTTGTCTATTCTTCTTCGAGTAGTGTCCCTATGGTTCTCCACTGTATGTGTATTTGCGCCCCTAATCAGAGATTTAGGTAGCAATGTCAATTTGGCCCACACATGCACTCTTCCTCTCTCATGGTTTGTCCCGTGGCTATCTAGCACTGCGCAGGTGAACCACTCCCAGTTCCTTCTCAACTGCATTTGGCCTTGAACAGAGTGAGCAGTATCTCTGCCTTATCTGTGTCATTAGCATAAATAGTAGTTTAAGTTTAGTCTTTTTTTTGTTTCCTTTAATAGTTAGAGTTTTCGTTTCCCCGTTGTGAAATAAAAGTTTTATTTGTTTGATCTCATCTCCCATGTTTAGTAGTCTAGACTTTCTGTTGTTTTGGTTTGTTTTTTGTAAAAATAAATTACTTTTTGCATTCCTTGCCTTTGGAAGCTGATAGTCCCATGAGGGGCATGCCCAACTCCCTTGTTTTAAGGGGTGCCTCTCCTGCAAAGAGGCAATTCCGGTGACAAACGGGTACTCTAGCTGTGTCCAATGCCTGGGAGAATCACACATCCCACAAAAGTGCACCCTTTGCCAGCAGCTAACAGTGAGATTGCATAAAAACCATGAGCTGAAGTTGAAGCTCCTCCTGATGGAGACTGCACTTCTGCCACCAACTGACACCAGCCGTCTCCAGGACATTCATGAAGCACCTTCAACCTTCAAATGGGTAGAATCATGGGAAAAAATCAGTGGATTCCACCCACAAAGACTCAAGAAAAAGGGCTTCAAGCCCTGATGCAAAGTCCTTGGCCAGCCAGAGGGATTTCTCAGCACGCTTTGCCACCTTGGTACCAACAGCACCAGCGGCTCTGAAGCACAATACACATAAACATCAGGGTCCTTCCTCTATGAGCTCTGATGCACCATGTAAGGATGCCAGGGGCTCAGGCTCCGAGGCAGCAGTACTGCCTCCTAGACAAAAGGACAAAGATCTCAGCACCTCAAAAAGACCAGCACCAAAGAAATCTGTACCAAGTGAGACAAAGCTCCCCTCAGTGGAGTATTCCTCTCACAAAGAACCATCAGTACCAACAACACAGCATCACCACTCCTTCACAGAATGGAGTCAGTCAAGAGTACCGCAAGAGTTCCAGTACCTTCTAGACTTGGTGGTCACAGAAGAACTGGAATCCCCATTAGTTGGGCCCTGGTATCAAGCAAGTCTCAATGCTCGTATTCACCAATGACACTTGGCCATTTGCCACCAGCACCCCAGTCAGTACCTCCCTTACCCAGTGATGAATCAGATAGTGACCAGTTATTTCCCTGGCCTCTCACCAGGGTCTGCTGTCACAATATTGGGGACCTCCCAAACTCCACCAAAATGACAACCCAAACCTGATATGGGCCTCCTTGGGCACCTGCACCACCCATGCTATCCCACTCCAGTGGTTCTGTTGGGACCCTGGGCAATTTACAGATACCACACTTCCCAGGCATCCAGTATGTCTCAAAGAGAGTCTGCCAGATGCTTTCCTCTGACTTTAGTATCCCGAGCCCCTGAACCTGAGGAGGAAACTTCTGAGGGGCAGGAGGAAAGCCCAAAAATTGAGGCTATTCTACCAACAAACCTCTACTTCTCATCACCAGATGAGTCTGTGATGCCCCCCCCCCATCTCTAGCAGATGATTTTTGACATTTTAAGGATCCTACTAAGAGGGTGGTGGATGCACTTCAACCCCTAAAGGAGGTAGCAGATACACATCTCAAACTGGTTGATATTCTGCATACTTCCTCCTCGTTCAGAATTGCCCTCCCAAATAACAAGGCACTTCTAGATCCTGCCAAAGTCATCTGGCAGACACCAGCCTCCATCGCACCAACATTCAAGAAAGCCAATAAGAAATATTATGTCCCAACCAAAGAGGCAGACTTTCTTTTTCAGCATCCTCAATCCAACTTGATTGTAGTAGATTCAGTCAATGCATGTGGCAAGCAACATCATGTCAAGTCACCCTCATACAATCAAGATTGGAAAAGGCTAGATCTCTTTGGAAGGAAAGCATACTTGCCAGCGATGTTGCAGTTCAGAGGTATGAACTACTAGGCTGTAATAATGGCCAAATACGATTTTAGTAATTATGGGAAACTTGATGCGTTCATTAGACATTTACCAAAGGTGCAAAAAGAGCAGTTCCAGGCTATTGTCAAGGAAGGCCAGTTAGTGGCCAGAACAGTGCTATAGACAGCATTGGACACAGTAGATACGGCTGCCCACTCAATCTCCATGGCAGTTGTGTAACCAGGTCTCCTGTTGCAATACCTTTCTGGGTTTCCCAAAGAACTTCATACAATAGATGAGGCTCTCCCATTTAAAGGGCTCAGGCTCTTCACCAATAAGACTGATGCTTCTCTTCACACTCTGAAGGATTCCGGTGCCAAATTATGCTCCCTGGAATTTATATGGCTGGGCAAAAGAGAAAATATGGCTCTGAACCATAGCACAGGTCATGACCACCTTAATACCCACTGTCACAGTGCTATTATGAGCCACAATGTAAGAGACCCAGGGTGCAAAAATGAAAGCATTCAGTCCAATCCACGACCTCTCAGCCCTACTCCTCTAAGCACTTTTGACAGGTTAATTGAGGGCCCAAATAGCTATCCCTTTCAACATCAGCTGCCATCTGTGCACCTGTCACATCCCTTCTGAACTTGCCTGACCCTCTGTGATGGGATGGACTAGGTCAAGAGGCATGGTGCTGGAGGCCTAAGGGTCCTGCCACACCGGTCCCAGGAAACTAGTAGTGGAGCTAAGTCCTCCAAGCAGCTTAGAGAGGCTGCGTGAGAATCAGTCAATCAGGAGGGGAGCCTGCAAGGGGCTAGCCAATCGGAGGGGTGCAGGCTAGTATAAAAGGAGATGCAGTGCAGACCAGAGTCAGTTGCTGCTTGGAGCCTGAGGCGTGAAGGCAGTGCTCCTAGTAGCTGAAAGACTGCAGCACCACAGATAGCTCAGTGCTGGCAGGGACCAGGGGAGCAAGAAAGCGCTCTTGGCTGGCTGCTGGGCCTCAATTTAGAAGAGCCCTGACACAAGGTGAAGCTTTGGAGAAGGCTGGGGCTGTGGGGAACTGGACTAAGGAACTGAAATGCAGTTAGTTATTGGGAAATGACACATGGCTGCTACTTATATAGTCCCTGGATTAGGGCCTGGAGTAGTGTGCAAGCCTGGGTCCCTCACAACAGCCACTGGGGAGAGGCCCAGGGAAGGGACTGTACATGAAACCCCAATTTTGGATCCTCCACCTCCAGGCTCAACTCCTTCTTGGTTCCAGAACTTAGAGGTAGAATACTCTGATGAGGTTAAAGACATTATTACACAGCAGAAAATCGACCACTTAGTACACTTCCCTGCAAAAATGAAAACTATTCCAAATTTGGTGTTATTCTAAGCACACAGACAGAACATCATCCTCCCTCCCTCCCTCTGATTTTAGAATATATTTTTGGACCATAAAAAATCAGGACTCCCTTTCTCAGCTCCCTTAAAATACATCTAAGTGGCCATTATGGCCTTCCACTGTCAAGTAGACAGATACTTGGTGTTCGCTCACCGACTGACATGTAGATTTCTTAAAGACATTGGAAACCTCTTCCCACATGTGAAACCACCAGCTCTAACCTGGTATCTTAAGCTAGATCTCAGAACTTTGATTAGCCCTCTCTTTGAGCCTATGGCAACTTGATTTTTCTTACACCTGTCCATAAAGACAGCATTCCTGCTGGCCATCACCTCAGCAAGGTGCATAGGAGAAATAGCGGTCCTGATGGTACATGTGCCATTCGCAGTCTTTTTAAAGACAAAGTAACACTGAGGCCACATCCCAAGTTTCTCCCTAAAGTAGCCTCCACTTTTCATTTGAATCAATAAATCCATCTTCCTGTTTTCTTCCCAAAACCACATACTGTTAGAAGAACATTAG
Source organism: Chrysemys picta bellii (assembly GCF_011386835.1). Taxonomy (NCBI): domain Eukaryota; kingdom Metazoa; phylum Chordata; order Testudines; family Emydidae; genus Chrysemys; species Chrysemys picta. Next base: position 76,343,308 of record NC_088791.1, read on the forward strand.
CATTTTACTTGAACAGGACTAAGGACTTTACAAAGTCTGCTACACTCTTCCTTTAGTTTGCAGAAAGATCCATAGGTGCCGCAATATTGGCTCAGAGACTATCCATATCTGGTTGTATTACTCACTGTTACCAAGGACACAACCTCTTGCCTCTGTCCAGAATCCACACACACGCCTCAAGGTCACTTTCTACCTTTATTGCATTCCTTAAATTTGCAGAGCTGCAACTTGGGCCTCTGCCCAAACTTTTCTGGGATACTGCGATCACTGGAGACTCAGCCTCTGACACCATCTTTGGCTCCACACTACTCTCCATAATAATGGACTCTACTCTGAAGCCTCATAGCCCTCCATGGGGAATACTGCTGTGAAGTCACCTACAGTGCAGTACCCATAGTGACACTACTCAAAGAAGATGAAGTTACTCACCTTGTGCAGTAATGATGGATCTTTGAGATGTGTCCTTCATGGGTGTTCCTCAACCTCCCCTCCACCCCTCTACCATTAGATAGCCTCAAGGCAAACCATGAGTGAGGGAGAGCGCATATGCAGGCCGAACAGATGCTGCTACCTAAAATCTCTGATTAGAAGCATGGGCACAAATATACCTACACCCATAGGGATACACATCTCAAAGAACCATAATTACTGCACAAGGTGAGTAACTTTGTTTTCTCCCAGGCTTTTGTTAATGGTAGCAGCTGGGTGAGTGGTTCATTGCTACGTTCACTGGGAGGTCAGTAAAATGATGTTCAGTGACCAATTGACGACATTGGTATGTTGATGGATTTTCACAAAACACAGAGCACAAAAAACACCAGCACTTAACTGAAGCACCATGTGAAGGTTGTCGTCTTGCTCCCAATCATCCTCCAGATTAGCCTGGAAGTGCCTCTTCTGTGGTCTGAGCCAAAGCTGCATTGGAATTTCCACAAGGCTGACTTGTCCACCTACACATCAGAAACAGAATCTCAGATCCCACAGCTCAAACCAATACCTAGAAACTTCGGTCATCCTAAAATTTACCACTAAGAAGTACATCCCTCATGGTCACTGCAAAGCTTTCACCCCCTGCTGGACAAAAGAATCTGAGTCTCTCTCCAGAGGGAATATGAAAAGAGCAGCAACCCAGATAAAGCCATTGCACTGCATGGCTTGAATTTGGTGCATCTGGAAAGGTGGAAAGAGACCATTGAAAGCCTCAATTTCACCCATTCGAGGCGTAAGACATGGACTTTTCTGCGGCAATTTGGAGGATCCCTCTGCGGCAATTTGGAGGATCCCAGCCAATAATTCAACGGTCAGCAAAGGTGACAGCAAATGCTGTTGCCTCTCATCTTCTTTCTAACAGGAAGATGCCGACAGAGAAGATTACATGCCAGGAGGTCCAGAGGGAACTCCACAGAAAACTTCAACAATGACTGGAAAAATCCCCACTCTCTCCCACATATTCTGTGAAGGATATCAATGTTGTGCAGTTGGAAACCAAAAGCCAGAAAGTTTCAGGGGTTGAAGGCATTCCACCAGAGTTTCTCAAGAATCTGGAGAGATGGGGAGAGGAATGGCTGGTGGTGCTTTTTACTGTTGTGCATAGAACCGGAGAAGTGCCAACAAGCTGGTGACAGACAACAATGGTTGCCCTACTGAAGCCTGGGAACCCCTCAGAAGACGCAGCCAGTTACCACCACATCTTTCTCCTCTCAACCACCAGCAAGCTCATGGAATGGGTGCTGGTCCACCATCTGTATGATATTATTGAAGACATCCTCCCAGTGGAGTAGGCAGGAATTTACTTGAAGAGGAACTGTTGTGACCAAGTAGCTTCACTTACCAGCCCAATTGAGGCAGGATTCCAACGTAAGTTGAAGACAGGAATTGATCTTATTGATCTGTCCTCGGCATACAACACTGTCTGGAGACAGGGCCTCCTCCTCAAGGTCTCCCACGTCATTCACTGCTGGCAAACGATCCGCCTCTTGGCGGCAATGACAGGGGACTGCCGCTATAAGGTACATCTTAATGTCCAGATCAGTAGACCAAGAATTCTTAACTCGGGCATCCCTCAGGGCTCTGTCCTGGCCCAAATACTTTTTAATCTATACACCACAGCTATACCAGCAACGGAGTCATGGAAATTCATGTATGTGGATGATATTGCCCTAGCTGTTCAGCATACAAGTCTCCATACCATCAGCTGCACCCTAACCTGAGACCTTAGCACAATGGCTGATTATTTCTAATGCTGGAAATTTAGGACTAATCCAAAAAAACATGGTAATTGCTTTCCACCTGAACAATAAAATGGCTAATACCAAACTTGATGTGCAGTTCTGAGGTGAGAGCATCAGCCACAAAGCTAATCCAAGTATCTTGGCGTTACACTGGACTGGACCTTGATGTTTAGATTAACATCAACACCTTTCGACAACACCTTGAGAACACCCGCGATAAAGTCAGGTGTCGTGTCACACTTATCAGAAAATTGGCTGGAACATCCTGGGGCTCCAGTCCACAGACCCGAACTGCAATAATTGCCTTGGTATATTCTGCAGCTGAATATTGTGCATCAGTGTGGTCTCACAGCAGTCACACTAAACTCCTTGACAATCAACTCAATAATGCTATGCTCATAGTGTCGGGGATGCTCAAATCTACTCCAGTTGACTGGCTCCTGGTCCTATCGCACATCCAGCCTCTGCAGATTAAGAAAGCGAGATGTCTGACCAGCTCTTCTAATCATGTCAATGAAAATACGAGGCTCCCTCTTCACCATGACCTGCAGAACCTGCCAAAAATGAGATTAAAATCCTGCTACCCTCCATGAAACTGTATCAAGATCCCTACACCCAACTTTGATGCTGAAGCTCAATGGAGAGTCACATGGAGCACTTCAACTGCTCAAAACAAACAGTTCATCATTGTCCCTGTTGAAGAACCAGCCTGTTTTGATTTATGTCAGAAAGACTGGTGCAGATTGAATCACATCAGGACATCTCATGGGAGATGTGGACAAACCCTCCTTAAATGGAAAATGATGCAAACACCTGTATGCAACTGTGGTCACCAGGCACAAATGATAGAGCACATCATATCTGAATGTCCCCTTCGTTCTTTTGCTGGGAGCCTGAAGGACATTCACCAGCTCACTGCTGCAGCAATGTGCTGGCTATCAAACTTAGATATGCATTTGTAGTTGTTGCTACCTACCCAAGCCATACGAAAGAAGAAGAAGAAGGTGAGTGGTTAACTAGGGGAATGTGGCAGGGAATACCTTGTTCTGAGGTTAGAGAGGTGTTTGATTAATCCAAATTTGCATATCCAAAGTTCTTATGTTTATTTTAAACTTGGTCTGTACCTAGGAAATAACTAACCCTTATGCAGAGTGCTGACACAAGCTTTACATACTTACTTCAGCCCTGTATGTACACTACATATACATTATGCTAATCCTCTGCTCGGGGATGAATTTCACCCCTAGAATGTTACTGATAGGAATAATGAATAAATCTACATGTCAGATTGAAACAATATCTACTGTAAACTTATTCTGTTTTTTTTTCCATTTTAGCACGAATTATTCAGAAAAAGGAATGTATTTTATGTTATAAATTAAAGTAGGGAACATTTTTCACAACTTAGATGTACTGAATTATATGGAAGGTTTTGAAAGTGCTCTTATCCACTTTATTCATCTTTAGAAACACTAAAAATCAGAAATGATCACTAGAGTTGCACATTTTCAATAAAAAGAAAATATAGCAATTAAGAATGCCAATAACCCACTAACAAAACTATATTCATTATTCTATCCATGACTCAGACCCAGTTTCCCTATTTTTTCAGTCAGATATCTATTGTTGATATTCATGTAGATAACTTTGAAATCCATATGTATCAGCATGTACTAAAGAACAGAGCCATGGCAAAACATGAATTCAGCTTCATGGCAAACATTGTAAATGGAAACAGAAAATGCTTCAAATATAACAGAGTCTCATGAGAATTTAAATATTATAATCTTTTGGTTGTCCTCAGACATACATATTTAATAAATGGTGCCCTACCAATAAATAAGAATATTAAAAAAATTGGGAAAACAAAGGTTAATCCAAATATCTCATTAGTACATGGAGTTTATTTATAAGTTAACCTGACTAGTAATTTAACTTGAACCTACAGTATTTGTGTCATAGTTCTCTTTCTATAATCTTCAGTCATTGTGGTGCTTTTGCTGACATTCAATGTAAATGTTGAGCTGTGATTGGGGTCTATAAACCCCATTACACAGACTCACACTAAGGTAAAGGAGTGGTGGAACAGTATTGGACCATGAAGGTCGCACCCCTCATCAGCTGCTGGGCATGATTTCTATGGAGGACCTGCTTAAAGGGAGCTCTGGCTGGGGGAAGAGTTGGGTGCAAGAAGGTGGACAGCTGGTAACTGCTGGAGTAGGGTAATCTGGAGGGGGAAGACTGGGTCTGTGAATAAGACTCAGACCTGCCTCTTTTTCCCCCTTCTTCCTGATAGGGGAAGCAATTGGACTCTGGGAGTGATCTGGGAAGGTCCCCCTCCCAGCTGGGGCTCTGAATTGTTGAGACTGTGCAAGGAGAAGGCTGGGGCAACACCACAAACTGAAGGAGAGCCAAGGAAGGCAGGAAGTGGCCCAGGGGAGGTTGATCTGGAGTAGCAGCCACAAGAGACTGAGCCCCTCCTTGTTCTCTTCCCTTGAGCCCTGGGCTAGAAGCTGGTGGAAAGGGAAGACCTGGTCCCTCTATCCTTCTCCCTGGATGCCTGAGAGATCCTGGAGGACTTGTGGGGTAAGAGGAAGATGACCTGTGTGCATGGCTGCTAGCACCCACAGACTGCCTGGAAGGGCTGTCCCAAGACTTGGAGAGACTGGTTGGATATGGTTTGACCTCTAGGCCTGCTGACCCCAGAATGAAGCCTGCTACAGTTTGTTACTAGATTGAAGAGCACATTGTGATAAATCAGTTTAAAGATACCTTTTAAGTTACCAATCATTACAGCTGGCTGACTAATGTACTTGATTCACTTAGCCATTTATTATTAGGAGAATACAATTTTCTCACATTTATTCTTCATTCAGAGTTCCTCAAGAAATATTTAATTATATTTTCCATGTATGGGATTATTGAACAGTTTGCATACAGAATTCAAAAGTCAATACTCTAAATTCAAACTGGTTAGTTAGTAAGTTGTGACTGGTTTCATAAGCAGCATTGGCGACCTCAAATTTTCAAATACTGTGAATTGGACCCCAATCCAAGAGATTTCTTAACAAAAACATATTGGACTCTTCATTTTCCTTCTGGTTTTGGGGGCATTAAGATTCACATTTTCAAGTTTCTCTCTGTAACCATGAGGGCTATAAACTTCTCTTTTTCAAATGAAAGCTGAGAGTCTCATATAATTGCAGGATTCCAGGAGCTGGGGCTTTAAGAAGGACATCAAAGGTGAAATCCTGGCCCCACTGAAGTCAACACCAAAGCTTGTGTTAACTTCAGAAAAGCCAGGATTTAAACTCAGATAGTCTGAGACTTGTGATAAAACCACCAGACTTGATTAAATCTCAGAATCGTTTTTGCTTTCTGACTGGATAGTAATATAACCAGGAGGAGGACTTGAAGCAGCCACTGTGTCTTTGAAGATCTGAAAGAGGAGAAAAGATTTAGGGAAAGGTATTAGGTAAACAGGAGTAATATTTAGAAAATAGCTAGACTCATAGAATTTAATGCCAGAAAGGATGATCAGATCATCTAGTCTGACCTCCAGCGTTCTAAACCCACCACCAAAATTTGGCCAAAATATTACAGCCTACAGGAGACTCTACTATTATGTGCCACACCTCTTCCTGCCCCTGCCCCACCTCTTCCCCTCCCTGAGCGCGCTATGCCCTCACTCCTCCCCCTCCCCCCAGTGCCTCCAGACGCCGGAGGCTAAGCAACCAAGGGGAGCTAGCGAACAGGGGACCACAAATGGGGCAGTTTGAGAGGGGGAGAAGGAGATCCCCCTGCTGAACGAACAAGGTGTGAGTGCTAACCTTGAGGTGAGTGAGTTTGTTTGGCTGTTTGTGTTTTTCTTTCTCTTTCTGGTTATTTCAGTTACTGGGTCAGTTGGGATTGTGTGTCTGGAGACTTTTTGAGGCTTTGTTCCCTGGATCATCCTTGATCATCTTTGATTAGCCTCAATCAGCCTTGCAATCACCCTCCTCCTGTATAATTAACAAGGGGGTAGGGCTGACCTAGGAGAGAAGGCCTTAAAAGCCAGAGGCTAAGCGACTAAGGGAAGCTAACGAACAGGGGACCGCAAACATGGGAGTTTGTAGGAGGGAGTTGTAATATAATCGCTATGGTTAGGAAGGGCCACATCGCCAGTCCCAACGCTGCTTTTGTCTCCTCCACCTGCGCCTGTATCCAAACAGAGAACCTAACCATGGGTGCCTCTACCCAGATCCTGGTGTAGATTTGCAGAGACTGTGGCCTACATTTCCCACTCACAGAAAGCCAGGCTGGAGGGACCATCCAGTATGAAAGGTAGAATCTCTCAGGAAGCAGGTGGGAGAGCTACAGGAGGAGGTGGCTAGGCTGATGAGCATCCGTGCCCATGAGGAATTCCTCAAGAGTATTCATATGGAGACATCCAAGGCTGAGGAAGCTATCCAGCTACAGAGGATTGCTGTCATGCCAGCAGGGGAGGAGGATATGGCTCTGTCACATATCCAGGGAGGACACTGGCAGTTGGTTATTTCTGGCAGCAGGCAGTGCTTGACCCCTACTCCCAATCCACCCACCCTGGCGATGGAATACTCATATGCTGCCCTGGCAACAAGTGATGAGGAATCACCCCCAGAGGTGGAGGAGAAGCCATGTACTCCCAAGGCTGGGAGGATCACAGCCACCACTCCCAGGAGTAGGCACAGGGTAGTGGTGGTTGGTGACTCTCTTCTGAGCAAGACAGAGTCACCCATCTGTCGCCCTGATATGGCCTCCCGGGAGGTGTGCTGCCTGCCAGGGGCCCATGTATGAGACATTACAGAGGGATTGTCGAGGATCATCCAGCCCTCTGACCACTACCCGATGCTAATCAACTATGTGGGTACTAATGATACTGCGAAGTATGATCCTCAGCAGATCAGAAGTGACTACAGGGCTCTGGTGAAGGAGTTGGGAGTGCGGGTGGTGTTCTCTTCAATCCTTCCTGTCAAGGGTAGGGGACCAGGCAGAGACAGATGCATCCTGGAGGTGAATGCCTGGTTGCGAAGATGGTGTTGCCAGGAGGGCTTCAGCTTCCTTGACTACGGGAAGCTGTTCCAGGAAGAAGGATTGCTAAGCAGAGATGGGGTCTACCTATCGAGGAAGGGGAAGAGCATATTTAGATACAGACTGGCTAACCTAGTGAGGAGGGCTTTCAACTAGGTTCGAAGGGGGCAGGTGACCAAAGCCCACAGGTAAGTCAAGAACATGGAGACCTGGGAGAAGGTTCAGAATTTGGGGGGAGCATGGGCTGTTATAGCAGGGATAAAGGAGAGAGATAAAGACAGAACTGGGGGAGGGGGAATCAAATCAGTATCTTAGATGTCTGTATACTAATGAAAGAAGCAGACATGCCAAAATCGTGGGGGGAAAAAAGCAGAAATTGGGCTTGTTTTTGGCTTAATTGGCTTGTGAGTTACTTGTTGGCTAGTTTTTGGCTTGTAGCTTGTTGCTTGTTTGGCTTGTAGCTTGTTGCTTATTTTTTTTGATCGGCTCCTGCCAAGCTGGGCCAAGGGGGAGGGGGCAAGCAGAGGTAAGGGCAAGCAGGGGCAATGGGGGGAGAGAGTCAGGGGTGCACAGTGGGCCCACCAAAGTCCCATACTGCATGTCGGGGGGGATCTAGTCTGATAGAGTGTTGGGGTTCTTAGGGATTGGCTTGTTTTGGCTTTGTTTTGAACTTTGATTTTTGGTTTATTGTGAAAGTTGGGGTGCTTATTTACCACATGAAAGTTGGCAACAGTGTCAAGAAGTATGGGGAATAAGCAGGAAGAACTCAAAATGCTAGTAAATAAACACAACTATGACATAGTTGGCATCACAGAGACCTGGTGGGATAGTACACATGACTGGAATATTGGTATAGAAGGGTACAGCTTGCTCAGGAAGGACAGGCAGGGATAAAAGGGAGGAGGTGTTGCCTTATATATTAAAAACGTATATACTTGGACTGAGGTTGAGATGGAAATAGGAGACAGACTTGTTGAAAGTCTCTGGGTAAGGATAAAAGGGATAAAAAACAAAAGCAATGTCATGGTAGGGATCTACTACAGACCACCTAACCAGGAAGAAGAGGTGGCTGAGGCTTTTTTTAAACAACTAACAAAATCATCCAAAGCACAGGACTTGGTGGTGATGGGGGACTTCAACTACTTAAACATCTGTTGGGAAAACAACACAGCAGGGCACAGATTATCCAGCAAGTTCTTGGAATGTATTGGAGACAATTTTTATTTCAGAAAGTGGAGAAAGCTACTAGGGGACAGGCTGTTCTAGTTTTGATTTTGACAAATAGGGAGGAACTGGTTGATAATTTGAAAGTGGAAAGCAGCTTGCGTGAAAGTGATCATGAAATGATAGAATTCATGATTTTAAGGAATGGTAGGAGGGAGAACAGCAAAATAAAGATAGTGGATTTCAAAAAGGCAGACTTTAGCAAAGCTTTGGTAGGTAAGATCCCATGGGAAGCAAATCTAAGGGGAAAAACAATTGAAGACAGTTGGCAATTTTTCAAACAGATATTATTAAGAGCACAAGAGCAAACTACCCACTGCATAGGAAAGATAGGAAGTATGGCAAGAGACCACCCTGGCTTAACCAGGAGATCTTCAATGATCTAAAAATCAAAAAAGAGTCCTACAAAAAGTGGAAACAAGGTCAAATTACAAAGGATGAATATAAACAAATAATACAAGTATGTAGAGACAAAATTAGAAAGGCCAAGGCACAAAATGAGACCAAACTAGCTAGAGACATAAAGGGTAACAAGAAAACATTTTGCAAATACATTAGAAGCAAGAGGAAGACCAAGGACAGGGTAGGACCATTACTCAATGAGGGGGAAACACAATAACAGAAAATGTTTCGGTTTTCATCAAGAAGGTTGGTGTTGATTGGACATCTAACATAGTGAATACCAGTGAAAATGAGGTAGGATCAGAAGAGGCTAAAATAGGGAAAGAACAAGTTAAAAATACTTAGACAAATTAGATGTGTTCAAGTCACCAGGGCCTGATGAAATGCATCCTAGAATACTCAAGGAGCTGACTGAGGAGATATCTGAGCCATTAGCAATTATCTTTGAAAATCATGGAAGACGGAAGAGATTCCAGAAGACTGGAAAAGGGCAAATATAGTGCCCATCTAAGAAAAGGGAAATAAGAACTACCCAGAGAATTACAGACTAGTCAGCTTATCTTCTGTACCCAGAAAGATAATGGAGCAAATAATTAAGCAATCAATTTGCAAACATCTAAAAGATAATAAGGTGATAAGTAACAGTCAGCATGGATTTGTCAAGAACAAATCATGTCAAACCAACCTGAATGCTTTCTTTGACAGGGTAACAAGCATTGTGGTTGGGGGGAAGTGGTAGACATGGTATATCTTGACTTTAGAAAAGCTTTTGATACTGTCTCGCATTACCTTCTTGTAAACAAACTAGAGAAATGCAAGCTAGATGGAGCTACTGTAAGGTGGGTGCAAAACTGGTTGGAAAACCATTCCCAGAGAGTAGTTATCAGTGGTTCACAGTCATGCTGGAAGGACATAATGAGTGGGGTCCCGCAGGGATCAGTTCTGGGTGCGGTTCTATTCAATATCTTCATCGATGATTTAGATAATGGCATAGAGAATACATTTATAAAGTTTGCAGTTGATACCAAGCTGGGAGGGGTTGCAAGTGCTTTGGAGGATAGGATTAAAATTCAAAATGATCTAGACAAACTGGAGAAATGGTCTGAAGTAAATAGGATGAAATTCAATAAGGACAAATGCAAAGTACTCTATTTAGGAAGGAACAATCAGTTGCACACATACAAAATGGGAAATTACTGCCTAGGAAGGAGCACTGCGGAAAGGGATCTGGGGGTCATAGTGGACTACAGGCTAAATATGAGTCAACAGTGTAATGCGGTTGCAAAAAAAGTGAACATCATTCTGGGATGTATTAGCAGGAGTGTGTAAGCAAGACACGAGAAGTAATTCTTTCACCCTACTCTGCGCTGATTAGGCCTAAGCAGGAGTATTGTGTCCAGTTCTGGGTGCCACATTTCAGGAAAGATGTGAACAAATTGGAGAGAGTATAGAGAAAAGCAACAAAAATGATTAAAGGTCTATAAAACATGACCTATGAGGGAAGATGAAGATATTTGGTTTGTTTAATCTGGAAAAGAGAAGACTGAGAGCGGACATGATAACAGTTTTCAAGCACGTAAAAGGTTGTTACAAGGAGGAGGGAGAGAAATTGTTTTTCTTAACCTCTGAGGATAGGACAAGAAGCAAAACTTGCAACAAGGGAAGTTTAGGTTGGAAAATAGGAAAAGCTTCTTAACTGTCAAGGTGGTTAAGCACTGGAATAAATTGCCTAGGGATGTTGTGGAATCTCCATCATTGGAGATTTTTAAGAGAAGATTAGACAAACACCCATCAGGAATGGTCTAGATCATACTTAGTCCTGCTATGAGTGCAGGGGATTGGACTAGATGACCACTCAAGGTCCCTTCCAGTCCTATGATTCTATGAAACAGCTGATCCGCGGTAGGCGCTGGGAGGTAGGGGGAGACGCTGATCGGCAGGGCCCGCCGGCGGGCAAGAGGTGCTGGGGGGAGAGAGGAATTGATAGGGGGGCTGCCGATGGGTGCTAAGCACCCATCATTTTTTCCCCATGGGTGCTCCAGCCCTGGAGCACCCACAGAGTCAGCACCTATGAGTGTAATATACCCCGCTGATCCTGGCCAGTGACCTGCACTCCGTGCTCCAGAAGAAGGTGCAAATCCCCCAAGGACACTGCTAGTTTGACCTGGGGAGGGGGGGGGGAGATTTCTTCCCAATGCCACATATGGCAATCAGTTAGACCCTGAACATGTGAGCAAGAGATAGGAAGCTTAATATGTGAAAGAGAGAATGCTTGGTGCCACCTCAGAGCCCATCCTCTCCAGTGTCCTGTCTCCAGCTGTGTCCACTCCTGATGTGTCAGAGGAAGGAGACCAAAAAACACACCAGGATACAAAGGTGAAAAATATCCCTTACTGACCCCTACTGGTGACTGTCTGTCTGAAGCCCTGAAACATGAGCTTTAGGGACATAAGATGTAAACCAGAAGGGATCACCAGGGCTGTCGAGCCCTGCCCCCCACCATCATACAAGCACAGTCATAAATGTGGCCAGTTCTTCCTTAAAACTAAGATGTTTGCCTCCACATTCCTATTAAAAGGCTGTTCCAGAACCTCACCCCTCTGACAGTTAAACCTTCTTCTAGTTTTCAGCCTGAATTTGTTCAGGGTTAAAGCTTTTCCCTTCTAGGTCACACTGGCCGTGCCTGAGGCAGTATTGCTAGAAAAAAATAGGCTTCTGTAATATTTATTGGCTGGGTGCACAGTTTAAATGCAATGTGTCACATTGCCATGAAGTAGTTGTGTGTGAATGCTTAGTTCTAGTTGTGAAGGATGCAATCAGACCCTTGTCTGGCTTGTTTAATTGCCTTTAAGTCAAGACTCTGAGGGATTTGGGGAATCTTGCTATTCCCAACAGTGTCTCATCCCATATAAATTATACTCAAGCGTGCAAGTTTAACAATCACTTTCCTTAAGCATTTGTACAACTCAAATTCAATTACTTGAATGTTTACAGAAAGCCAACTTAAAAGGGGTGTGAACTTGTTTGTCTGAAGTGAATTCCTTTTTAAATTCACATGAACACTCATGAGAATTTGTTGTTATATTCATCCAGCTCTAGAAATCACTCATCCAAGAGTTTATTGGTAGGAGTGGAGGAGGGATTGCTCTTCAGTTATGAGTATTTCAGTTCAAGGATGACTGCTAATACAATAGTATCATTACTGTGCTTCCTAGTTTAAGCAGTAATTTCTTAGAGGATTAAAAAGGATTTACCATATTGCATACCGTATATGCAGAAAATCTAATGCCAAGAAGTGAATCTTAGGGTTATACAATATAAACTTTGTCTGTTAGTAATGAAGTGAGACTTGCTTAAGTATAAGGATTCATGCTAAGGAACTAGCTATACCTCATTAGTAAGCATTATAACCAGAGTCTGTGAGGCTGTTCAGAGGCCTATTTGTGGCAAATAATTTCACTATTAGCACTCTAGTAGCGCAGGCTACTCCTCACTCTGGAGGTGTTTATCTTGAGTAAATTCTTCCCCTTGCCTCTAGAGGCATTTTTTTCTTTACAAAAATAAAATGTCCCTCTCACAGGTCTTGCCAGCATTAGAAAATGTTATCCTGTTTACACGTGATTTAGGATGTTTGAGTTAGATGACACAATGCTGATTATGACTGTGCAGTCAATGTAACCAAGACTAGCTGACATACATGCTCAGTAGTCTACTTGTCTTAGTCTACAATGACTGCAGAATTGTGGCCAGAATGATGTTTTCTAATTCAAATGTTCCCAACTGTATTTAAACATAACTAAAGTGCATAAAAATTACCCATTCTGTGCATGTGTGTATTTCCCTGAGATATGTCTATTTTTTGACAAAGTAACCATTTTCTGTAATATAGATACTTATAAAGAAAAAATGGCTACTTTGTAAAAATTAATTGTTTCAGTTTTTTTACCTGAACCCCAAAAAATTAATAGAGAAAATTTGATAAACAAAACAAAAAAACCCAGCTGACTCTAACACTAACATTTTCTAATACAAACCCTAGGATGTTTTAGTACTGTCAGTGGTCATTTCAGTTTGAATATGACTGAACAAGAAGTTTTGTATTAATGGAAGAAAATCTTGGTCCCATTAAAGTCAATAGGAGTTTTGCCATTGATTTCAAGGGGGCCAAGATTTCCCTCATAGAGTTTAGGAAGGAAACTTTTGTTTATTGACTAGGTCTGAAGTTTTCAATGGCTTCTACTGTGAAAGACCTGGGGGAGGGGCAGGGCCGAGCAAGCTGGTGCTTGGGGCGGCAGCTTGTATAAGGCGGCATTCCGCCCAATCCTAGGGCGGCATGGCCGCTTTTGTTGTTGTTGTTGTTGTTGTTGTTATTGTTCCGCTCCGGCCGCCCTGTAGGAGGCAGCGGCGTGGAGGACGGGAGCGCCCTGCAGCAAGCCCGGCAGGGCAGCCCGTGTCCTTCCCTCCCCGTCGACCGGAGTGGTGTGGAGCCCTCCCGGCAGGGGGCACGGCGGGAGGGGCCGCGTGGCAGCGCCCCGCTGAAGCCCTGGCCGCCCCCCTTCTCTCTCTCCCCCCGCTCCCTTCCTATCCCCCCGCTTGCCGGGGCACATCTGCAGGGCAGGGAGTCCCCCTGCACTCTGGCTCTGGCCGCGACGCAGGGTTTTTTTTTGGTTTTTTTTGCCTTGCTGTTCTGGCCGCCGCGGTTATTTATTTATTTATTTTTTTGCTTGGGGCAGCCAGAAAGCCGGAGCTGGCCTTGGGGAGGGGAAAGATGAAACACTTAAAAATATTTTAAAGAGCTTTTGTTTTCTGATTTTTTTTCTTCTTCTTAGAGGATTAAGAGCTCTTTTGGCTGGGATTGTATGTGGTCCTCCATAGTTTTACCATTTTGAAACATTAGAATCTCTACTTTGCTGAAGGGGATTTTGTCCGCTCGAGGCTGAATTCTATTAAATATCATTGAGCTGCCATAAGAAACTCCCTTTTTTCAGGCCTGGTAGTTTTTTAACGCTCCAGGTCTGTATATTACTTGTGTTGTCTAGTTGCAGTGGTTACAGTTTTCATTGTAAGCTGTATCACACAACCTTGGACACACAACATTGATATTTCAGTTTTTCCAGTAGCATTTGTGTTAATATGTCCTGTTTCTTAGTAAAATTATTTTTTTCCAGGCTCCTCCATAAGACATGACTTTGTAACAAATATTAGTTTAAATACATGATGTAAAGGAGAAAATTATAAAAACAGAACAGCAACAGCAAAAGCCATTCACAAGTACTGGCAGTACTTCTGCTACTGTTAGAAATAGGGAGGTTACAGTTTCTTCTGTTCTCAATGCTGTATTCTTATCAAAGGTACTGCCCAGACCACAGGCATCGACTTTCCAAGTGTTCGGGGATGCTCGTCCCCCAGCTCTGCCCCAGGCCGCACCCCCACTCCACCCAAGACCTCATCCCACCCTACCTCTTCCCGCCCCCGCTCCACCCCACCCTGAGCATGTGCTGTGTCCCCGCTCCTCCCCTTCCCCTCCCCCCCACCTCCTGCGTACTGTGAAACAGTTACCCGCAGGCAAAAGGCACTGGGGGGGGAGGGGAGGAGCGGACAGGGGGGTTGCCGGTGGGTGCTCAGCACCCACCATTTTTTTGCCCATGGGTGCTCCAGCCCCAGAGCACCCACAGAGTCAGCACCTATGTTGAGGACATTTTAAAAACACCATAATAGAGCTAAATATATAACCCCAATCAGAAAAAGATAATAAAAGGACCTAAACTATGGCTAAACAGGAGAGTAGTGGAGGTCATTAGAGGCAAAAAGGCATCCTTTAAAATTTGGAAGTAAAATCCTTATGAGGATAATAGGAAGGTGCACAAACTCTGGCAGGCTAAGTATAAAAGTATAATGAGGCAGGCCAGGAAAGAAGTCAAGGTGCAAATCTCATAGATGTTAAGGTGAGAAGGGAGCATCATGCTCACCTAGTCAAACCTCCTGCACATTGCACAGAATGTTTTTTAGTGTATCAGGAGCAGGAAGCCTGTCAAAAGGTCAGTGGGGCCACTAGATGATCCAGGTGTTAGAGAAGACAAAGCCATTGCAGAAAAGCTAACTGAATGTTTTGCATATAAAACCTTTCTGTCAGGTGGAGTTGGTGGCAATGAGGGCCAGGTTCAATATCCAGGTGTTCCTTTTAACAATGCAAAACAGAACTGGCTTGAGCCCCACCCAGTAATCTGGGCAAACTCAACACTACCCTGGGATGCCTCTAAGAGGCAATACTTGCCCACTTGTAAGCACTGAGTCTGTGTAGAACAAAAGAAAACTTTTAGTAAAAGGAAAAGGAAACCCAGCATTAATTTGGGAAAACACCAGAACCATGATTCAAAAGCATGTAACTATAAGCAAACACCCACCCCACAGTACGTCGAGCAGTGTCCTTTACCTCATTTTCCCACCTGGTGCTGTGAAAGTTTGATGAATGAATGCCCCTTTTACAAGCCACTCCCATTTCCCTCCACTGCACCCTACTCGCAGATGGCTGTCCTTAGTGTAAACCAGGAGTTCAGAGGTTCATTCATATGGGTCTACCTCCTATCCCTGAAAAAATGGAGGGAGGCATCGAGCAATACCAATGCTACTGTTGTCACACCTGCAAATGGCTTGCTGTCGCTGATGCTGCTCACTGCCATGTCTGTGATGCCACATTTTGAGGTTCCCCCACTTAGGCCAGCATTTAGTGATTTCAGATCTATTTATTTCTGTGAGTAGAAGGGGACTTCTTTGCTGATGCCTTTTCATTGTCTTGCACTCAACAGTGTTCCCATACCAGATCTAAGGCTTAACCCTTGCAGCAGCTCATCAGTGATTTCAGCTCTAGTAATCACTGAACAGAAACAAGGACTCTGAGTCCAGTCAACTCCTTTCTTTAAGCACTAGAACAGAGCGTCAAAGGGTGTCTAGGACTTTTAATGCAAAGTCCACATCAGCAGGCAGGAACACCTGTTCTAACCCCCTTTCATGTTCAGTGGGATCTGACATGCCTGCCCCCTTCTTGGCAACTGAGGTTCAGTTTAGGGTGACACCCTCAATCAAAGCATGCTAGGTATAGTTCTGCTGCCCTTTACTCATTCAATAAGGGTAAGAATATTTCATTACCCCCGCATTCAATCCAAAACCAGCCAAAGTTGACCACTTTGGTAAAGCAGGTCTGTTGGCTGAACACTTATACAGAGTAGGTGTGTCTATGAAAATGCAGTCTGCTCCTGAAGTCTCTTCCCCAGTGTATTGCTACCCGTCAGGGGAGAGCTTATTTAGACCCAACTTACACATCTGTTTTCACTGCAGAGGATGTGGGAGAGATACCCACACCAGAGTTTTATTTTTGGGAGACAAATCTAAAGTACTGTCCCACACTGATGAGTCAATAGGGTTTTGTAACAAATTGATAAATTAAGCAGTAATAAATCACCAGAACCAGATGGTATTCATCCATGAGTTCTGAAGGCACTCATATATGGAGTTGCAGAACTACTAACTGTGATATGTTTCAGAGTGGTAGCCGTGTTAGTCTGTATCAGCAAAAACAACAAGGAGTCCTTGTGGCATCTTAGAAACTATTCAGTTTGGCCAATGTACATGGCAGAGGGGCATTTACCATGTACATTGGCCAAACCGGACAGTCTCTACACAAAAGAATAAATGGACACAAATCTAACATCAGGAATTATAACATTCAAAAACCAGTAGGAGAATACTTCCATCTCCCTGGTCACTCAATAACAGACTTAAAAGTGGCAATTCTTCAACAACAAAACTTCAAAAACAGACTCTAATGTGAAACTGCAGAACTGGAATGAATTTGCAAACTGGACACCATCAAATTAGGCCTGAATAAAGACTGGGAGTGGATGGGTCATTCAAAAACTAATTTCCCCATACTAATTTCCCCCTACTGTTACTCACACCTTCTTGTCAACTGTTTGAAATGGGCCACCCTCATTACCACTACAAAAGTGATTTTTCCTCCCTTGGTATTCTACTGTTACTTGAATTGTCTCATTAGACTGATCCACCACTTGGTAAGGCAACTCCCATCTTTTTATGTAGATATACCTGCTACCGTATTTTCCACTCCATGCATCTGATGAAGTGGGTTCTAGCCCATGAAAGCTTATGCCCAAATAAATGTGTTAGTCTCTAAGGTGCCATAGGGACTCCTTGTTGTTTTAACTGTGACATATTGCTGAAACAATCCTCTGTATGAGATGACTGGAAGGTAAGTAATGTAACAGTGATTTTTAAAAATGGCTCCTGGTGATCCTGGCAATTACAGACTGATGAACCTAAATTCAGTACTGGGCAACTTGGTAAAAACTAAAGAACAGAATGATCAGACACATAGATAAACACAATATGTTATGGAAAAGTCAACAATGCTTTTGTAAGGGGAAGTCATGCCTCATCAATATATTAGAATTCTTTGAGGGTATCAAAAAGCATGTGGATAAGGGTGATTGAGTTGGTATCGTGTACTTGCATTTTCAGAAAGCCTTTGACAAGGTGCCTCACCAAAGGCTCTTAAGGAATGTAAGTCATCATAGGCTAACAGGGAAGGTCCTCTCAGGGCTGGCTCTAGGCACCAACAAAACAAGCAGGTGCTTGGGGTGACACATTTCTAGGGGCGGTATTCTGGCGCCGGCCATCATAGGCACCGACTCCGTGGCATGGAGAAAAAGTGCCCCCGTCGCCCCAGCTCACCTCTGCACCGCCTCTGCCTGGTCCCCTGAGTGCCCCACTGCCGCTGCCGCTCTGCTTCTCCCCCCTCCCTCCCAGGCTTGCAAGAGAAAGTACTTTTTCTTAACACATATATAACCTGTGGAAGTCATTGCCATGATATGCTGTGATGGCCAATAGCATAACTGGGTTCAAAAAATAATTAGGGGAGCTCATGGAGGGAAAGTCCATAAATGGCTGTTAGCCAAGATTGTTAGAAATGCTACACATGGGGGTGACCCTAAACCTCTGACTGCCAGAAGCCAGGAAGGGAAGCCAGGGATGGATTACTCCAATTGCCCTGTTCTGTACACTCACTCTGAACTTCTGGTACTGGTCACTGTCGGAGGCAGGATAGTGTGCTAGATGGACCATTGATCTGATTCAGTATGACCATTCTTATTTTCTTAATATGTTCTGAGGAACAGTATAATGTCATGCATACTGGCATCTGGGCAGAAGTGCTCATATAGTATGTAATGACACTAATGGATAACTTGACCTTTTCCCTCCTCCATTCAATGAACCAATAGATGGCCATTGTAGCAATGTGAAATTAAGAATTTGAAACATGAGCTATCTATGATAGTGGCAGCAGTAATTCTCATGATAGTTCAGAAACAATTTTTCAGGCAAATAACCACCTATACTTGGGAAATCTCAATTTTAAAATCTGACCAAGGAGTAATTTCATCCTGTTCATTCTATGGCATTTGCTCTCTATGCTGTTTACATGTGTAGCCTTTGAACATATTGACATAGGTGCAGGTGTTTTTCCCCCCCCCCCTCCTCACTACCAGGGGAGTTAAGTAATTTATCCTGCTATTTCGGGAGATTAGCATGAAATACAAGTTGTGTTAATTCCACATTAAGTCATTTTGTGTGATAGTGATGAAAATATGAGAGATGTATTAACATCCTTTTTGCATCCAAGTCATTACCGCTTTAAGGTTATGAGTCAGACACAACCCAAGAGGCCTATTTAAACCATTAAGGAATTAAACTAAAGTAGAAGTACACAATATACTATACTGGTGGCATCTCTAGGTGCCCTACCGCCAAAAAAAAAATGTAATGGGTGAAATCCTATCTCCATTGATTTCAGTTGGGTCAGGATTTTACCCAATGTATTTTCACAAACTTATGCATAGTAGTATCTGTGCATCTTATGCCAATATTGTGTTAAGGTTTATAGATACAGCATTTAGTTAATCTGGATTCAGGAAACACTTTAATATAATGCATTTTACATGATGCAAATAACTATATTTAAAAAGCTAAATAATATCTAAAAGAAAAGTGAAAATAATGTTATTTCCTAGTAGTTCCAGAACACAATACTCAGAAGGGATTCTGCCAGATGTTTTGGTTATCAGTTCACAGTCTATTATTTGGAAAAGAAATAGGTTTATGAGAAGATCTGAATTTATTCATCCAAGAAATTTGATCTCAGTGTTTTTTGTCAGGACTACTCTATTTATTAGAATGGACTCCATGCTGATGATTCCCGAACTTCAAATGTGTTTTAATTTTGATTAAACTAACCTTATAAGATTGCATTGATTAACAAAATGTATTTTGTATGCATATCTTCAAAAAAAATTCTACGGAAATAGCCTTCAGACAAGGTAGCGAAAATTGCAGAGACTTCTGTATGAGGAGAAATGTAAAAGACTGAGACTCTTGTTTGGAGAGGAAAGGTGACATTCAATGAAATTGAAAGGCAGCAAATTTAAAATGGACAGAAATACTTTTTTACATAATGTATGCTAAACCTGTAGAATTCGTTACCACAAGATATCAATGAGGGCAAGAGCTTAGTAGGATTCAAAAAGATTAGCTATTAATATAGACCACCCACCATTAAACGGGTAATTTTTTATCATTATTATTTTGAGGAAGGATATAGTCCTCATTACTTCTGGACATAAGACAGCCCCAAATTAATGGGGATTAGAAAGAGATTTCTTCCAAGGCAGTTTATTTCATTCAGTTGAGGTTTTCTTGCACCTTAGTCTAAAGCATCTGATGCTCACCACCGTCACAGACAGCATATTGGACTAGATGGATCCACTGGTCTGCTCTGGTTTGCCAGTTTCTCTAGTCATATGACACATTACCCATAATCACCCAAGAATGAATTATTGTTGCATGACTGTGGAGTGCACTGCTCATCTAAATCACTTTATTAGGTTTTTAAAAAAAAAACAATGCTCCAAAGCTCATTGCGATAAAGAGTTTTACAGGGCTAACAGTTCACATACTAGTGCTTTCAGGAAGCATATTATGGAAGTGCTTAGATGTGACTCAGTTCCTCAGGCTAAAAGTCAGATTGTACAGGGTAAACTAGGACTAGAAATGACTATTTGAATTATTTCATAAACATTGTTTTGGCATGGGAGAAATACAGATTCAACAGCTTCCTGCAACAGATATGAAATCAGTTTTTATAATAGGCTAAACTGGAACTGAACTCCGACAAGCGCAGATTTTGTCTAAGACTATCTTGGCTGACAGTATGGATATAACAGATTAGTGCTAAAAGAAAAGATATTCTTGAATGATTTAAGCTTTGAATTTTTACATGGTTCTTTTGGGATTTTATTCTTATCAACCTGAAAGATGCTCACATATTATACTTTAGTGAGGGGCAACCCGTGAGAACCTGAATAGACGGCAATTCATTTGAGGACAGAAGTGTGCCAGAATTTTATACCAAGAGACAATTTGTATTGTGGTCTTATCTACATACTCACCCGCATCCTAGCATTTTCAGGAACATTAAATTATAAAAACAGCATTTCTGAAAAGGAAGGAACTTTGCCATCTTACCAAATGACATCCCTTAATGTCTTGAAATACACTTCACTCTGGGTGGCAAACTATCAGCTAAGATTTTTCCGGTAAATGAGGTAGATTTTTGAGTCTGAGGACTTAGCCCTGCATTTGTCAAGGACCATTTGTCAACCACATTTTCAGAAACCATGACATTTTGATAACCGTGTGGATAACATTTTCACAAAACTCCAAAAAAACTTGGCTGTAGGAAGATGGAAAACTAGTGAGTCTGCCAGACCTGGGGCTATTGGCTTAATTTTGCTGGGTAGCCCTGCATAGAAGGAGATCTCAGTGTCAATACAGGACAGAGAAGAGGAACCTGCCACAGTGGTTGGCTTTCACAGTATCAGCCTGGAGGGGGTCTATAAAGTCACCTTCTTCTCTCCTTATATGGAGTTGTAGGTCATCTATGAAAAACAAAGGAAAAATTTGAAAGATGTAGACTTCCCGGGTGCTGCTCTCCCTGGATGAGGTACACCACATGTTGTGATCAGAATGTGTAGGATCCATGGATCTTGAAAGGTGGGGGGTCATTGTAGCAGTAGAGATATAGCTGCAGATTTTGCATCTGTTGTTCTCCCATGGTCTGGTGTGCTTTGAGTTGGTGTGTCCTGGTCAGGGGTATTAATGGGCCATTTCACTTTGAATGGTCACTTAGAAAATGTGCTAACTACTTATGCTAAATGATCTGTTCAATCTTGTTTTTAGCTGTGACACTTAGTACCTTTCCCAGACCTGAAGAAAAGCTCCATGTAGCTTGAAAGCTTGTCTCTCTCACCAACAGAAGTTGGTCCAATGCAAGATATTACCTGACACACCTTGTATCTCTACATCCTGGGACCGAGATGGCAACAACAACACTGCATACATCTCAGATGTCATAGCAGATTTGGAGCTTATTCCTTTTTTGGAAAGGGGACCTTGAGGTGCTGCTAACATTTCATCTACCCTTCCCTAGGGAAAATATAAAATATGTCACACCCACATTGGGCAATCATTGACTTTTTATTTTTTTACAAACTGAAGGTTAGCATAATTTAAGAATCAGACTTTTCAATTAATAATGAAGAACCAAAACCACAGGGACTAGATTCGCAAAAGGATTTAGATGCATAAGTTCCACTTTAAGTGCCTAAACCCCCAAATCAGGCCCCACTGGGATCATCAAAACCCTCGCTTAACTATTGCCAAACTCTGTAGGTGCCTAAACTTACTCAGTCCTAAATTTTTGCAGTAAAAATTTGCTCTCCAATTGGACTCAATGGAACAGTCCTGGACCTTACAAAAGAAGAGCTACCATGAGCAGAAGTCTCCTGCAGAATACCCCAGACTGGCAGAACGTTTTGGTCTTGAAAACTAGAACCACAATGCTGAGCTCCAGCTAGAATGGGCTGGGAGTGGTGGCTTCATGAAGATTAGACTGAGCCAGAAAAGCTCTGGGTGTGGTGGTAAATGACAGAGCTCTGTGTGGATTTTTGTGTTGTGGTGATGGACTTTATTTCGAGGATTGTTGAACTTTTCTGTTATTACATCAACCTGAGGTGGGGGTGATGTTAGCCCCAGGAAAGACTGTATGGAGTCCTTAAGGGGCCCTGAAGAGGGGATACAGAGGCAGGGCACTTCAGGAGCCATCCTTGGCTATGAGCCAGTGACCACCCTGCTACCCTTCCTTTCTCCTTCTTTTGTCTACTTTTTCTCTTCAGATTGTAACCTCTTTTGAGACAGGTAAATCGAAATAGTGAACAAAAGTTGGTAGAAAGGAAGTATCCCCATTTTACAAATGGGGAGCTGAGACTCAGAGATTAAGTGACAGGTTTCAGAGTGGTAGCTGTGTTAGTCTGTATCAGCAAAAAGAACGGGAGGAGTACTGGTGGCACCTTAGACACGAACAAATTTATTTGGGTATAAGCTTTTGTGGGCTAAAACCCACTTCATCAAATGTATGCAGTGGAAAATACAGTAGGAAGATATATATATACACAGAGAACATGAAAAAAATGGGTGTTACCATACCAACTCTAACGAGACTAATCAATTAAGGTGGGCTATTATCAGCAGGAAAAAAAACAAACTTTTGTGGTGATAATCAGGATAGCCCATTTCCAACAGTTGACAAGAAGGTGTGAGTAACAGTAAGGGAAAATTAGCCTGGGGAAATAATTTTTACTTTGTGTAATGACCCATCCACTCCCAGTTTTATTCAAGCCTAATTTAATGGTGTCCAGTTTGCAAATTAATTCCAATTCTGCAGTTTCTCATTGGAGTCTGTTTTTGAAGATTTTTTTGTTGGAGAATTGCGACTTTTAGGTCTGTAACTGAGTGACCAGGGAGGTTGAAGTGTTTTCCGACTGGTTTTTGAATGTTATAATTCTTGACGTCTGATTTGTGTCCATTTATTCTTTTGCATAGAGACTGTCCGGTTTGGACAATGTATATGGCAGAAGGGCATTGCTGGCCCATGATGGCATATATCACATTGGTAGATGTGCAGGCGAATGAGCCTCTGATGGTGTGGCTGATGTGATTAGGTCCTATGATGGTGTCCCTTAAATAGATATGTGGACAGAGTTGACAATCCAGAACACCTACTCCAGTACAGGCTCAACAAAGAAAGTAACAGAACGCCACTAGCCATCACCTTCAGCCCCCAACCAAAACCTCTCAAGCGCATCATCAAGGATCTACAGCCTATCCCGAAGGACGATCCCTTCAAATACTAGCAAATACTCACTAGCAACCACACACCACACATCAAAAACACTAACCCAGGAACCTATCCTTGCAACAAAGCCCGTTCCCAATTCTGTCCACATATCTATTCAAGGGACACCATCATAGGATTAGCCTAGATTGCTAGTCACATAGGAAGTTGTTAGATCCATATCTACTGAATACAACTATAATACTTTAGGCATAGTTTATACTTAAAGATTTACTAACATAGCTATAGTGGCAAAAAAAAAGCCCTTTTTCTGGTATAGCTTGTTATGTTCAGGGAACTGGAATAAACTGTACCAGCAAAAGAACTCCTTAGCTGGATATAAAGTGGCCATCAGTAAGTTTAGACTTGAAATTAGATGAAGATTTCTAACCATCAGAGGAGTGAAGTTCTGGAACAGCCTTCCAAGGGGAGCAGTGGGGGGCAAAAGACATATCTGGCTTCAAGACTAAGCTTGATAAGTTTATGGAGGGGATGGTATAATGGGATAGCCTAATTTTGGCAATTAATTGATCTTTGACAATAGCAGTAAATATGCCCAATGACCTGTGATGGGATGTTAGATGGGGTGGGATCTGAGTTACTACAGAGAATTCTTTCTTGGGTGTCTGGCTGGTGAGTCTTGCCCACATGCTCAGGGTTTAGCTGATTGCCATATTTGGAGTCGGTAAGGAATTTTCCTCCAGGGCAGATTGGCAGAGGCCCTGGGGGTTTTCCTCTGCAGTGTGGGGCAAGGGTCACTTGCTGGAGGATTCTCTGCACCTTGAAGTCTTTAAACCACAATTTGAGGACTTCAATAGCTCAGACATAGGTTAGGGGTTTGATACAGGATGGGTGGGTGAGATTCTGTGGCCTGCGTTGTGCAAGAGGTCAGACTAGATGATCATAATGGTCCCTTCTGACCTTAAAGTCTATGATTCTATGAACTATGTCTCAGCTAGCACTATTTGCTTGTTAATAGCTTTGCCAATATAGTTGTACTGACAAATCCTTTCTAGTGTAGATAAGTCCTCAATCACATTACTATTCTTCCTGCCAAAAGAAGCAGAAGGCTGCTATAACATTTGAGGTTTGCAAACATATTTAACTTCTGTAAATAATATTTAAGAAAGCATTGATGGTTTATATTTATGTCTTGGCACTATTTGAAATAATTCATTATTTTCCATTGATACTAATTAACTTAAAGTTCACCAAACCTAATTATGTTTGTTATTTCTATGAACTAATGTGTTGTGAGGTTAAACAGCTGTGTCACATTAACAGTCCCTGAGATGGTTACCATGTCAGCTTTTCCATAGACAAAAGCTTCTTCACTAGCATTTGACATTGCAGCTAAGCCTAGTGTCTCTCCTTTTGTTGTTACTGCTTTGCAATTCTGCATTCTCCAAATTTTGAGATAATATTAATATGTTATTTTTAATGCCCTTTTCCTCCTTTGTCATTTTGGAGCACTTGGGACATAAGCAGAGTAATAAACAATTTACAAACTCTTAAAGTTCAAACAAATAATGTATCTAGTAGACAGGTCTGATACAGAGACAAGAGGAACAAGTGTGTCTCAGAGATAAATGGGGAGACAATCATAGGCACCGGCAGCCCCCTTTCAGCTCCCCACCCCCAACCCAGTGCCTCCTGCCTGCTGGTAGGACCACGGATCAGCGCCTCCCCCTCCTTTCCCATGCCTCCTGGCCACCACAATCACCTGTTTTGGTGTGCAGGAGGCTGGGAGGGAGGAGGAGGAACGAGGATGTAGTGTGCTTAGAGGAGGGGGTGAACTGGACGAGGAGGGGTGGAGCAGGGGTGGGAAGAGGCAGAGCAGGGATGGGGCCTTGGAGAAAGGGGTGGAGTGGGGGTGGGGCCTGGGACAGAGCTGGTGGTCATGTACCCCAGGCACTTTGGAAAGTTGGAGCCTGTGAAGACAATTGTGGTCAGACTAGAAAATAATCTGAGATGGAAAGAGAGATGAAAAGCCATGCAAATGGAATCAGAATGAGCAACAGGATAAATTAGAATATTTATTTTAATTGAGTGAAACTAGTGGAGCAAAAAATGTTTTTCTTCCATTATGTTATTCAGTTTCTTCATTCTTTTACTTTTATGAGACTTTAATATAATATACTGATATTTATTGTATATGTGTATAAATATATATAGTGATAGACCCAGGCCAGTTGGGTACAGCAGAGTAATCAAAGGCAGATATATTGGCCACTGGATAAGCAGTTTTCGGTTCCCTGACGGACCAGAGCGGGGACTGCTCCAGGCTAGGGTGATCACTTGACTCCAATTAACCTGCAAAGAGTCAGGTGAGGCCGTTAAGCTAATGTGAACACCTGACTCTAATTAAGGCCCCCCTGATACTGTAAAAGGGCTCACTGTGGTCAGTCCAGAGAAAACCAAGGAGAGGAAATACTGCTGAAGGGTTGGGTAATGAAGATACCCTCAAGCCACTGGAGAGGGAGCCCTAAGGTAAGGGTGAAGAAGGCGTTAAGAGAGAGAAGCGGGAGAGCTGTGGGGAAGTGGCCCAGGGAAGTGTAGCAGCTCTGGCAATGAAATGTCGGCTGCCAACAGCTGCTGCCACTAGGGTCCCTGGGCCAGAACCTGAAGTAGAGGGTGGGCCAGGGTTCCCCCCAACCTGCCACTACAGAAACACCTCTTGGGAGGGGAAGACAGGCCCCTGTCAGGACAGTAGGCTAAATTGTTCTTGAATAAGCCTGTAGGGACAACAGAGACTGTGGGAGTTCTCTCACCAACCTCCTTGCTGGCTTATGATGAAAAGGGCTCAGTAGACTGTAACCCTGGCCCTAGAGAGAGAAGGGCTACATGGAGGGCTGTAGTGAGCCTCTGAGGCTAGCATAAACCACCTGAAAGCGCAGGACCCACAGGGACAAGGTCAGAGCTCTGCCACAATACATATATATATATAAAGGAGTAGAACTTACAGTAGATTCAATCAGCATTCTCATTAGTAGTCTGTTCTTTTGATAAGATGTCATGAAAGGTCTTGAATATCTTTTATTGGAAGATGTGGAAAGCATGAATGAGTATGCTCTTATATCTTTTCTATGTGTACTTAGCTGATTAAGAGATTGCATTTACTGTGATTGTAAATTTTGAATGCTTTCCTATGTCATGCCTGGGTCTTGTATAGTGCAGATTATGATGATATTATAGGCTGTAAGAAGCACACTTCATTCATGTAATTTATTTGAAGAACTATGAATGATTCTAGTGACACCATATGACAAGTAGGTCCATTTCTAGGGTCTTTATTTTCCAAGTTTAGATTGCCTTGCAAAAGTTTCTTTACTATTGTATGATTCTCCCTACATAGTGCTTGTGGATTACTGGACTTTTTGGTGATGGTGGTGGTTGTTTCTATTACAGTAGTGTCAAGAGGCCCAAAAGACATCAAATCCCATTGTGTACAAAAAGAGAAACTGACAGTTCTTGCCCCTCAAAAGCTGCACTGGTCTAATTTAAATGACCTTAGTTAAATCAGCACAACTTTATGTGTGTACTTGTATACTGGTTTAGAAATGGTTATATCTGTATATCTTGTGCCTGTAAATGTACAGAAACAAGCTAAATCAATGTAAGCCAGGTTTAAACACAAACAGTGGTTTAACAAAAATTGGTTTTAAAAAATCATACTTTTATTTACATTTCTCTGTAGATGAAGACTAAATAAACAAAACAAGACAAAACAAAATGGGCAGGACAGGTTTAGAAAGACGAACTGAGAATTTAGAAAGGTGTTTTGATTCTGCAGCTGCGACTTTAGAAAGAGATTGCATGAGATTTTTCATTTAAAAAAAGCTTCAAGCCCTGAAGGTTTTAGAGAAAACCTTGAAAATGAGAAGCAAGTGTAGTGCGATGTCTCAGGAAGCAGAAGGCAAATTAAAAACTGCCCAAAGAACCAAAATTAGATAATTAGTTTAAAAACTAGGAGGTGTTTTATTTTTTTTTAATCTCATGATTCTTGGTGACCTTGACTCATGTGTTTTGAAAGCTTGAGACTGGCAATACCAAAATAGTTTATTTTTGTCTATACCCCAAAAGTCTGTTTAATCCAATGTTTTTCTTCTAAGTCAGTATTCAGTATGAGCAGCATTAAAATCGATCAGTAAATGTTTTGATTCATTTTAGTTTCATATCTTGTCATATGACTAGATTTTAGTCAGGAGCAATATTACCTACAGAGCAAACTATTTATTCACAGTAAACATGCAGCAGATGATACATGGGGATTGGTGAATTTTAAAAAGTTTAGCGGTTCTGCTGGGATACATGTATTAAATTCCTGAAACCTTGGTTGCTTATCAAAAAGCTTATTCACACTTGTCAAGGTTCCTCAAATGACCTTTTGGCCAATTGAACCTTTTCTTTATTTCACTTGTCCCCCAGGCTTTTACCTCAATATACCCTAACATAAGTAGTCCCTGATATTCCATATTTTCCCCCAACTAGGTTCAGGACCCCCCATAAATCATCTTGTAAGGGCCAAGTCACTTTGGCCCTACACATGTTCCTCACACATTTCCCTCATTCCCTTTGATTCTCTGCCGCTTAATACTTGCTTTTCTTTTGACTTATCCACACCAAAATTTTTGATTGTGCTGTAACTCTGGCTATCTGACTACCAAGTAACTAACACAATGGTAAATTCTAGTGCTGGACACTCAAATGTTTGTAATTACTAAAAGAGACACTCATAAACAGCCCTGGCGGAGTTTACCCTAGAGATCTGTGTAGGGTACACCACAATCAGGAACCAGTATATGTCTCTAGGGATGAATGTTTGTGACATGTATCAGACATAATTTACGATTTCATGTTAGTTCACTGGGGTCAATTGACTATCAGTTAGCTTGAGTTACAACATGCAAAACAAAGTCATACAATGCAAACAACAAAAACTCATGTATAGATACTCTGTTTCATGCTAAAGCTGCAGGACCTACATGAAAACATTATCTAGCTACACTTGAAAATGGAATAAAAAGTCATTTCGGAGACAGTCCTGTTTGTCTGTTTATATTTTTCTTACTACTTCATAGGGTCTAATTAGCAAAATCTTACTTCCTTTTGTTCAACAAAAACAGATATAATTTCTTCAGAAACAAAAACTGGAAATTCTAGAATTCTAGCGTGTATATATAAGCACATAACAAATGACTCCACTCATTAATTGACATGTTATATATTTTCCATATTTAATCATTCTCAGGAAATGTATTATGCCAATAGATGGATTATGGTTGGAAAGAATGGTTTACATTTAAATGGAATGCTACTCAAGTGTATTTCTTATATTTTCATTTTTAAAAGCTTGGGAGTGGAGAATGGAACATTAAGTTGTTTGAGCTCACTTGGGCTTCCTGCATTGAGAGGCTGCATTTAGTTGAAATAAGTGTCTTCCTCTTTTTATTTTCTTAATTTGACCGGCTTATATGTGACATTAAGTAGCTTGTGCTATATGAAACTTCTGGTTTAATGATGCCACTTTCCAAAAATGACCTTTAAACTGTATCCTTGAAAAAGACGGGTGGATTTGTAGCTTCAAACTTAAGAATCTTGATCTTTTTCTGAACTGTCTGGAAACATCAGTAAATTATAATTGCTAAGGACCTGATTTTGATCCCAATGAAATCAGTAATAAAACTCCAGATTTCACAGTAATTAAAATATTAAATAAGATTGGTCCCAAGACTGATCCTGAGGAACCCCACTCATAGCCTCCCTCCAGCCTGAAAGTTCACCTTTCAGAATGTCCCTGTTGTAGTCTCCCCTTTAACAAGTTCCTCATCCACCTTTCAATTCTCATATTAATCCCCATCTTCTCCAATTTAATGAGTAATTTCCCATGTAGAACTGTATCAAATGCCTTACTGAAATCCAGGTAGATTAGATGTACTGAATTTTCTTTGTCTAAAAAAATTAGTTATCTTCTCAAAGAAAGAGATCAGGTTGGTCTGGCATGATCTGCCTTTTGTAAAACCATGTTGTATTTTATTACATTTACCATTCACCTCTATGTCCTTATCAGGGGGTAGCTGTGTTAGTCTGTATCTACAAAAACAACAAGGAGTCTGGTGGCACCTTCAAGACTAACAGTTTTCTTTGAGCATAAGCTTTCGTGGGTAAAAACCTCACTTCTTCAGATGCATAGAGTGAAAGTTACAGATGCAGGCATTATATACTGACACATGGAGAGCAGGGAGTTACTTCGCAAGTGGAGAACCAGTGTTGACAGGACCAATTCAATCAGTCCACTCCCAATAATAGATGAGGAGGTGTCAATTCCAGGAGAGGAAAAGCTGCTTCTGTAATGAGCCAGCCACTCCCAGTCCCTATTCAAGCCCAGATTAATGGTGTTAAATTTGCAAATGAATTTTAGTTCTGCTGTTTCTCTTTGAAGTCTGTTTCTGAAGTTTTTTTGTTCAATGATAGTGACTTTTAAATCTGTAATAGAATGACCAGGGAGATTGAAGTGTTCACTTACTGGCTTATGTATGTTACCATTCCTGATGTCCGATTTGTGTCCATTTATTCTTTTGCGGAGGGACTGTCCAGTTTGACCAATGTACATGTCAGTCCCTGCTCTCCATGTGTCAGTATATAATGCCTGCATCTGTAACTTTCACTCTATGCATCTGAAGAAGTGAGGTTTTTACCCACGAAAGCTTATGCCCAAATAAATCTGTTAGTCTTTAAGGGGCCACCAGACTCCTTGTTGTTTTTTTATGTCCTTAGTTACTTTCCCTTTCAAAATTTATTCCAGTTGAGGTCAAATTAACAGGCCTATAGTTTCCTGGATCACTTTCCGCCTCCCCCCCCCTTAAAACTAAGAACTATATTAGCAGTTCTCCAGTCATAGGTACGACTCCTGAGTTTACAGATTCAATAAAAATCCTTGCTATTGTGACCATTCATTTAATATAATCCATGCCTCCTGATTTAGTCCCATTAAACTGTTTGAGTTTGACTTCTACCTTGGATGTGGTAATTTCTCTATCCTCGTTGCCATTAGCCACACTGCCACTACCCCTAAGCTCTTCGTTAGTCTCATTAAAACCTGAGGCAAAGTATTGTTTAGGTGTTAGACCACACTTATACTATCTTTAATCTCCACCCCATCCTCAATGCTTAGTGGTCACACTTCTTTTCTTTTTATTCATATGGCTATAGAGGCTTTTACTACTAGTTTTAATTCCCTTTCCAAGGTCCAACTCTGCTTGTTTTTTGTCAGGTCTGACTTTATCCCTGCACTTTCTGACCTCCAAGAGGTAACTTTCCTTGCTGATCCTTTCCTTATAGGCTTTCTGCTTTCTCTTAATAACCTGTTTGAGATGCTTGATCATCCAGCTTGGTCTGCTACCCTTCCCTACAATTTTTTTTCCTTGCTTGGGATGCAGGCATCAGATAGCTTCTGAAACTTTCACTTAAAGTAATTCCAAGCCTCCTCCACATTCAGATCCTTGAGTTCTTCAGTACAGTCCATGTCCCTAACTAATTCCCTTAATTTTTTAAAGTTAGCTCTTTTGAGTTCTTGTTGCAAATCTATTTTTGTTTGTTCTTCCATTTAGTTTAAACTGAATTAGCTCATGATGACTTGAACCAAGGTTGTCCTCTAAAACCAGTTCTTCTATGAGGTCCTCACTACTCACCAATACCAAATCTAAAATGGCATCACATCTTGTTGGTTCAGCAACTATTTGGTGAAGAAATGTGTCATCTATCACATCCGAGAAAAGCTGGTCCCTACTATGATTAGTAACACTTGACCTCCAATCTATATCTGGGAAGTTAGTTTCCCATAATCACACAATTCCATTAAAGAGGTCTTGATCCATATCCAGAGCGAATTCTGGTGGTCTGTAGCACACCCCAACCATTATATCAGGGGTATCTCTGGTAGCTTTCTTTCCCAAAGTGATTTTGGCCCAAACAGATTCTGTCTTATCCATTCCATTCCTTCTAATTTCTTTACAGTCTACCTCATCATTAATATATAAGCCTACTCTACCACCTTTGCCTTTATTTCTGTCTTTCCTGAACAGCACATACCCTTCAATACCTTTACTGCAGTCATGACTATTATTCCACCATGTGTCTATTATCCCTATAATAGCTGGTTTCACCTCCTGCACTGATAGTTCTAGTTCCTCCATTTTGTTACCCAGGCTCCTTGCATTTGTACAAACATGTTGATTGTTGCTGTTTGGCTTTGCCCACATTCCTTGCCCGATTGGGTACAGTTATTTTACTCCCAGTATTGCCTATCTGACTGGTATCAGCACTATCCTTCCTCTTAATATCCATTCTCCTACCTTCAGCTGTTCCTTTCACATTCCTGCATCTTTTCTTACTTTATTTTCCTCCCTCTCAATGTTAAAATCAGGCATGGAAATTACATGAGCATCTCACAACTATATCCCCTGAGTTCCTATTTTAAAGCTCTTTAAATAAGTTGTGCCAACCTCCATCCCAGAACTCTATTTCTCTCCCTACGCAGATGGAGTCCATCCCACAAGAACTTTCCACTGGCAATTAATGTATCACAGTGGTCAATCATCTCAAAGCCCTCCTTATAGCACCTGCCTGAGCCATCTGTTGATCATCGTGATCTTGTCTCCCCTTCGTTCTCCTCCTCTAGTGACAGGCAGAATCCCACTGAAGATCACCTGAGCCTTCATTTTCTTAAGCATCTTTCCCAGCCTGGCACAGTCTCCCTTGATACATTCCAGTGAGAATCTGGCTGTGTCATTTGTTCCCACATGAAGGACAATAAGTGGATTCTTTCCTGCTCTCATTAGGATCCTCTTTAGCCAGATCCCATATCTTAGCTCCCAGCAGACAGCACAACCCTTCTGTTCTCCAAACCAGCTCTAGTGTCAGACCTGTCTGTTCTTTGTAGCAGGGGATCCCCAATCACATATACCTGCCTTTTCTTGGTGATGGTGTGATTCTCCATCCTTCCTTCTGTTATGTCCTCTTATCTTTTATTCACCCTTTCAATCTTCTGCAAGTCATCCTTTATCCTCCTGGGGCTTTGAGCTCTGGGTATCTCCATTGGCTCTTCTTCTCTTCTTACAGGACTAGCTGCTCTTCTTTTCTTCTTTGCCCTCCCTCCTTCAGTTACAGCCTGCTATACCCCTTCTTCATTTTCCAACTCAGGAAACCTGTTCATGAACTGTATTTCTCCTTCACTATCTGGTCTTTTCCTCTGCCTTATTCTCATAATCACATGCTTCCACTGACTGTTTCCTCATCTAGCAGCCTCCCCTTGGAGTTCTTCAGGCCAGCTTTCACCTGCAAGTCTAGACTTGTCCCTTCAGCCTCCGCCTGCCTTTGCTCTATCATCTGCTTGAATCCCCTTTGAAACTCAGCCATAGTTTACACCTGCATCTCCAAGACTTGGAGGTTTAGCAGGTGGCACTTCATACAATGTTCTTTTCAAGTACCCATTCTAGGATCATGTACATGCTGCAGCTTCAACATCCGGTCATCTTTATTGTCTCTTCCATTTCTTGGGTCACTACTACTGCTACCTCTGTATCTGTCGTAGCCTTCCAGCCTAAACTCCTGTCACGGAAAAAGAAACCAAACAAAAGCCAAAAAGAAAACATCCAAAAATCCAAAACAAAACCAAAACACCACACACTCCTTCCCCACACCCCCTTTCAAACTCCCCTGTTCACAGCTCTATTTGCTGGCTCCCGTGCTGCTGGCTAACAGTTTGTCTGTCTTTATAGGCCCCCCTAATTAGGGAAGCTGTGCCTGCTAATTAGGGCTCTCCTTCTCTCACACTGCACTGCCCCCTATAAGCCTTCACAAACTGAACAAAGGGAAAAAAACCCCATACAAAACAGAAAAAAACACACAGATCATCCACAAAAAGATCCCTCACTGCCCCTAAAGACCAGTCTCCTCCCTTCTCCTCCAACAGAACTCCCACTCAAACTCCCCAGCTTACAGATCTATTTGCTGACTCCTGTGCAGTTGCACCTGTTGCCTGAGGCCCAGCTTTGTAAAGCACTTGGTGCGGTCCAGATTAAATCAACAAGATGAAATTCAATAAAGACAAGTGTATAGTACTGCACTTAAGAAGGAAAAATCAAATGCATGAACATAAAATGGGAAATAACTAGTGAGGCAGTAGCACTGCAGAAAAGGATCTGCAGGTATAGTGGATCACAAATTGAATATGAGCCATTATTATGATGCAGTTGTGAAAAGCAAGAATTCTGGCACATATTAATAGGAGTGTCCTATATGACACAGGAGGCAATTATTCCCCTGTACTTGGCTCTGCTGAGGCATTAGATATAATATAGACTCCAGTTTTGGACACCACACTTTAGGAAGGATGTGGACAGGTTGGAGAGAATCTAGAGGAGACCAACAAAAATGATAAAAGGTTTAGAAAACCTGACTTTTGAGAAAAAGTTAAAATGGGAATGTTTTGTCTTGATAAAAGAAGACTGAAGGGGGACCTTCTGCATTCTCCAAACTTTGAGATAATATTAATATGTTATTTTTAATGCCCTTTTCCGCCTTTGTCATTTTGGAGCACTTGGGACATAAGCAGAGTAATAAACAATTTACAAACTCTTAAAGTTCAAACAAGTAATGTATCTAGTAGACAGGTCTGATACAGAGACAAGAGGAACAAGTGTGTCTCAGAGATAAATGGGGAGACAATCATAGGCACCAGCAGCCCCCTTTCAGCTCCCCACCCCCAACCCAGTGCCTCCTGTCTGCTGGTAGGCCCACGGATCAGCGCCTCCCCCTCCTTTCCCGTGCCTCCTGGCCACCACAATCAGCTGTTTTGTGGTGTGCAGGAGGCTGGGAGGGAGGGGGAGGAGCGAGGATCTGCTGAGCTCAGTGGAGCGGGCGGAACTGGTCGTGGAGCAGGGGTAGGAAGAGGCGGAGCAGGGATGGGGCCTTGGAGAAAGGGGTGGGGTGGGGGTGGGGCCTGGGACAGAGCTGGTGGTCATGTACCCCAGACACTTTGAAAAGTTGGAGCCTGTGAAGACAATTGTGGTCAGACTAAAAAATAATCTGAGATGAAAAGAGAGATGAAAAGACATGCAAATGGAATCCGAATGAGCGACAGGATGAATTAGAATATTTATTTTAATTGAGTGAAACTAGTGGAGCAAAAGATGTTTTTCTTAAATTATGTTATTCAGTTTCTTCATTCTTTTACTTTTATGAGACTTTAATATAATATACTGATATATATTGTCTATCACTATATATAAATATATATAGTGATAGACCTAGGCCAGTTGGGTACAGCAGAGTAGTCAAAGGCAGATATATTGGCCACTGGATAAGCAGTTTTCGGTTCCCTGACTGACCAGAGTGGGGACTGCTCCAGGCTAGGGTGATCACCTGACTCCAATTAACCTGCAAAGAGTCAGATGAGGCCGTTAAGCTAATGTGAACACCTGACTCTAATTAAGGCCCCTCTGATACTGTAAAAGGGCTCACTGTGGTCAGTCCAGAGAAAGCCCAGGCGCCAGAGAAGAGGAAATACTGCTGAAGGGCTGGGTAATGAAGATACCCTCAAGCCACTGGAGAGGGAGCCCTAAGGTAAGGGTGAAGAAGGCGTTAAGAGAGAGAAGCGGGAGAGCTCTGGGGGATGATTAAAGAAGACTGAAGGGGGACCCGATAAGTCTTTAAATAGGTCAAGAGCTGTTATAAAGATGACTGTGATCAACTTTTCTCTATGTATACTGAATGTAGGACAACAAGTAAAAGACTTAAACTGAAGCAAGGTGACTTATTTCAGATTCCAGCAAAAAATAAATAATAAGTCTCCAGAAGACAGATATCACAGTAACTTGCTTTGTGTGCCACATCTGAAATGAAACAAAATGGGAATTGCCTCTATTGAAAGATGCAGAAATAATGAGAACATTTCCTTTCAACTATCTAGTTAAGCACAACAATTTGCAAGATATAACTGGAGATGCTCTAGGGATAAATTGAGTGCTAAAATCCAAATAAAAGCCCAAGTCAATATTCAGCACTGCAAGCACTGTGAGAACTAGTACTGCATCACTTCCAGATCTGAGTAACCTCAGACTTGCACTTGTTTGAGATCACTGTCTGATCCTATGGGTTGACTGCTAGAATAAAAATGTTATATTATTATGTCAAAAGTTGGGCATATTGAATGTTGTATTGCCTTCTAGATTTTAAATCTTGGGCTATAAAATTTGAATTCTATGTATGCTATTGAAGCTGATCTTCTGTAGTAGATTGAGATTGGGATAAAAGAAGAGTGCTTCTTAATCTTAGCCCAAAAATCAAACCACATCCCAACTCAAATATTTTGAGGTGCAAAATAGTTAACTTTTTTTCTTCATTATTTTCCAATTTTGCCTGCTACCACTCCCTGCAGCCACCAGATGCAAAATTAGAGAAATTTCTTTCGATATTTCTACCCCAAATAGAAGGAAGACAATAAGTTCAGAGTTAGTATGCACACTTTAGAATTGTTTATCTGAATCAAAACACTAAACCATTTGATGTTCACCCATCATTAGTCAATCTACACATTGGACCTGTTAATAGTGATTATACAGGAAAAAAATTACAAATGAAATTAGAAACCGAGGTTTCCATCTCCCTAGGCAAATTCCACCTCACCTCACTGAAAAAACAGTGACAATTCTTGAAATTGATATAAGTTCACATACCAATTTAAACACTAACACAGAGATCTAATTGCTTTCATATGGTTAACTAAGTTAAGAATTCAGTAAATACTAACCAATAGTCTTGATTAATGGCTGTAATTGATGTTGAATGCTGTAATAATTCCAGTTATCTGATACACTATATTAACATTAAGTTGGAGAACAGTAGTTTGAAATATTTTTTGCAAATCTCTGAATGTTCATTGCATTGGAATGAATATCACATGGTATAGGTTTGGCCATATCTGAGTTTACAAGCTCAATTTGCTTCAAGTACTCTAATAACATGCTTGGTAAAGTGTATTTT
The DNA here is from genome assembly GCF_011386835.1 of Chrysemys picta bellii. Classification (NCBI taxonomy): domain Eukaryota; kingdom Metazoa; phylum Chordata; order Testudines; family Emydidae; genus Chrysemys; species Chrysemys picta. The sequence continues at coordinate 76,379,560 of NC_088791.1, forward strand.
TACAGTTTGTCTAGCTCCTGTAGACCAGCTATTCTATTATTCTACTGTCAAACTACATTTAAAGTCTTTTGTGCTTCAGCTTCTTTTACTTCCTGGTAAATTCCTGCTGAGCATGAGAGACTGATTTTCTCTGGGAAAGGACTACTAAGCACTGGGAAAACAAGAAAATATTCTGTGACAGGCGAATTATGTATATTTTTGTTTAATTTAACAGTTGGGTAGAGCCTATCACCAAGACAAACCCTTCCTGAAACTTTGTTTTCACACCTAATCCGTTCCTCCCAGTTACTACCTATGACCCAGTTCTCATGCTTCAATGTATTTATAGAGTTCCTTCACACCCCTTCCAAATAATAGCGTTTTGTGTCTTCACTAAGGGTCCAATCCAACCTCTTTGACTTGAGTGGAAACTGGAACAAAGCCTAAATTTCTCATACTCTACATCCTTCCCATCCTAACCACACCCATCCTGAAGGCTGACACACATAGCTAGGGTGACAAGATGTTCCGATTTTAAAGGGACAGTCCTGATATTTGGGGCTTTTTCTCATGTAAGCGCCTGTCCCGATTTTTCACACATGCTATCTGGTCACCCTACACTTAGCTGTGAGATTGACACATTCAATATAATATCAATATATTTGATGTTACTTCTGATTGGTTTATTGCTATATTTGGTGCAGAAATTAAGCCAGACCTTATACAGAGTACACATTATCTTGAGTGGAAATAATTAATGCTTTTATTCTAGAAGGGGTCTAGAAAGCTACAAATGCAAGGTGGGTATAATGGGGCAAATCCAGATAATCATAATTTAAAGAGTCATCAGTACTCATGAGAAACCTTCAAAACGTTCAATTTGAAGACCTTTCTGACATCAAGGCACTCATTTTCAGAAATTTCTTCACATGTTTTAATTTCTGGGGAGACTTTCTTGAAAATAAAAGTTTGTTATTCAGAGTCTGCTCCTGCCCGCTTTCATTTGCTGCTTCCTAATCCTGTCTTTGTGACAACACAATTTGCTTGTTGAGAAGTTGTTAAAATGTTACAAACCTAGAATGATTTCAGGTGAGGGATAACTAACAGGAACATATCGATTATTAACAAAAATCCTATTCCAAGCACAGAATGTAAGATGCCTATAGATCAGTAGGTACACTTCTTCCAAATAATATTTTTCATGTTTTCCTCCATAAAGTACCATTGGTTCTTTAAAGCTGATTATCTTTACAGTCCATATACACTTTTTATTATTCACATCAGAGACTATATGCAATAAACTTGATGAATTTTGAGGAAGAACCAAATAATTTACAGAACAAGGTATGGGTTTAATTTACCTGGACATATGAAACGCTTTTGATTTCATGATGCACAAGAGACTAATTTGCAAGTAGGAATTTCAGGGGTGAGCTACTTCAGAGGATAAAAAAATGGCTTGTCTTTTATATTGAAATTAGAGAGTACTGTGCTTATGACTGAAATCAATTTGGGACTAAGGAAAATGACTAATGGAGTGCCAAGGAAGATTGGTGTTAGGTAGGGATGGGTGAATTCATTTTGTCTAGTTTTGAACCTATGTGAAAATCTTGGGCTTGAAATATTAGCTCAAGTTTGAATTATTGGCTTTGTGGTCCTCTAAGGAAATCCTGTGATAAAAGGAGCAGAGATATAAAAAGCTGGTGTGTGTGTGCGAGCGACTATGGTGAAAAACAAAAGAGAGGGGACACCGTAAAATAATAGTAATGATGTACAGAGACTACAAAACAGGAGTCAGAGATAAGAGGAAAAAATTCTGGTGAAAACAGTATTCATGATGAAAGGACTCAATTTTCTCCTAAATCAAAGTTGAAGTTAGCTTCCCATTATATGCCTGACTTGAACCCCCATCCTAGCTTTCCTGGAACCTGAATTAGCCTGCCTGAAATTCCAGATACATGATCTTAGGCCATGGTATTTCTTTTTGGACAGACTTGTGAAAGCATTTGGGTGATGGATTTAGTCGGAAATTCAGATAGCGTTCACTTTCCTAAATTTATTTAATCTTATCGTGATTGTCTCCAAGATAGCTTGATCAAATGTGTTAGGCTTGGCAAGGAGCATGGGTTTTTGAAAGGGAATTACTGAAAGACTCAGAACTGTTTTCACATGCACAGTGAAGTCCTTCCGGCTTAGCGCATAAACTAGTGTGTGCATTACAATCTTTTTGTTAAACTGGAAACATCGAATGAAAGGTTTGCAAACCTTGAGCTTCATGACATTCTTCCACTCCTTATACTGGGGCTAGTTTTATATCTAACTTTTATGGAGCACTGGCTACAGCTATGTCTTAGGTTGTGTCTATATTTCCACAATGTTGTCTTTTCTGTAATTCATGTCACCTTTCTGTATGAAATATTTTAGGTCTGGTTTCTGCATAGTCCCCTATGTGGCTCCCAGCTACTATAGATTTTGATGATTGTCTTCTTTTTTTTAAGGAGCAGAGACACAGGGACTCGGATGTTCCATGCCACATGCTGTGCTGCCCTGAATCGTCTGTGAATCTTACCATGCTGGCCCCCAGCTATTGTCAAATGGATTTGGTCTTTCTTAGGCAAGATGCTAAAACAACTATCTAAGCTGGTGTGAAATGCAAGAACTTGAGGGCACTGACTTGTGCTACAAAATGATGGCTACTGAAGGAGTTCAGGCAGGGGTTATGCATGGAGAGCATAGCTAGTACAAAGAACAGTTGCCTTTGTGTTTAGCTACATATAATCACAGCAGGTACAATACATTTTGCCTCTATTTGCAAGGGGAAATAGACAACTATGTGGAGGGTCCAACTGTTCAATATAAACCGAGCACCAGATCATCTCCCTGTCACCTTCTAATTTCAAATTTCCTACATTTCTGTAAAACTGTTTTCCTTATTTATGTTGATTTAAGAAAGCCAAGAAGACACACTGGAGAAATAAACAACATACTTCCACATTTTGGTGGTAACATTGCTTTTATCAGCTGTTATTTTTTGGGGGGGCGGTAAGGGGGGGAGGAAGGAGGTTAGGCATGTCTCAGACTCAAAGTATGAACAAAAGGTGGTTGTTTCAATCTGATATGTTGTGTTTAATTTGCCTAGTATGTTATCTGAAAGCAACTTTAAATCTTAATGTCCTTAGGCTTTTTGTCCCCTATCAAAATCCTCCTCTCTTGGCCCTGTAGGATGTCCCTTATTCCTTCCTTGTGACCTGAGCCTGCTGATATAACTTCATACTCCCTAGCCACCTTAACTTCCCCATCTATCAGATTTCAAGGAATCATTTTGTGGCTCAATGACTATACTAACTCCCCTCATTCTTCCATTACCCAATGAATTCTTTCGACGGCTTCTTATTGTGAATAGTTGAGGTTTCGGTTTGGTGGCTGAACTGAAAAATTGGGCGGGGGGGGAGGATCTTGGGTTTACCTGAAAATGAAACTTCAGTTTTTCTCACCAAAATGAAAAAACAAAATAATTGGTTCAGGTAAGAACATAAGAACAGCCACACTGCATCAGATCAGTGGCTCATCCAGCCTGGTATCCTGTCCCCTGCCAGTGGCCAGTGCCAGATGCTTCACAGGGAATGAGCAGAACAGGGCAATTATCAAATGATCCATCCCTGGTTGTCCAGTCCCTGCTTCTGTCAGTCAAAGGCTTGGGATTGCATCCCTGACAATCTTGGTTAATAGCTGTTGATGGACCTATCTTCCAGGAAGTTATCTTGTTCTTTTTTTTGAACCCAGCTATAATTTTGGCCTTTGCATTATTCCATGGTAACAAGATCTACAAGTTGATTGCGTATTGTGTGAAGAAGTACTTCCTCATGTTTGTCTGCTACCTATTAATTTCATTGGGTGACCCCTGGTTCTTGTGTTATGTGAAAGGTTAAATAACACTTCCTTTTCACTTTTAGGAGGCCTGTCCTGCAGTCATAAACCTTCCCTTCTTTCCAGCACAACACCCCAGCTGGCCTTTTTCAAACTGTTAGGCACTAGCTAAATTTGAAGGGTTAAAACCTCTTGTGAATGGCTACTATCCTAACACTGACCAGTTCAGACACACACATGAGATATTTGTAATTTCAGTGTATGACAATGTAAATTTTGCAATGAAAAGTTTGGGCGGGAAAGAAACTCTGTTTCTAAAAAAAAACTCCAAAAAAACCCCCCTTTATATGAAGGGGGGAAAACCACCCTCAATGCTTATGAATCAGTGTCCTAACAAATGAAGTACTAAATGGGGTATTAGTTGGTGTATGCAACAGACCACCAAATAACACAAGGAAACAGGTTGACTGGGTTCCTATGCACCTATCTGTAATTTTAGGGGGAAATAGCTGTGTAATCATGGGGGACTTCAAGCTGAGTGACATATGGGAGTAGTCTCATGAGGCCAGAATTACAACACCCTTTGAATTTCTAAATATGATAAATGGCAATTTCCTAACTCAAAAAGTGTTGCATCGAACATGCATCCAACATCCAATATTAGACCTTGTCTTGACAATAAAGAGGAATTGATCACAGAACTAAAAATTAATGGTAGCTTAGGTACAAGTGATCATGACTTGATCACATTTATAATGAGCAAACAGAATAAAGTGCTGACCAGTGAGATATAGAAGAAATTGACAAGGTAAGCAAGAGAAATCTATAGCCAGCAGAGTTTAACATAATAAGGAGGAGGGCTTTTAAAGCTTATTAGGGAAAAAAATAATCTTAACCATCGTATTGGTCCAATATTATCCATAATAATGCATAATATGCAGAAGTGTTCAATAAATATTTGTTCTGTAGTTGGAGGGAAAAACAGATGATAGTTATATCATGATAACACTCTATTCTATTAGTATCTCAGGAGCATGTTAAACAGGAGTTACTAAAGTTAGATATTTTAAAATCAGGAGGTATGTATCACTTGCATTTAAGAGTTTTAAAATAACTGGCTGAGGTGCTACTAGACCATTGATTTTCAATAAGTTTGGGAACACTGGGGAAGTTCCAGAAGGTTGGAAGAAAGCTAATATTTTAAAAAGGGTAAACAATGATCCAAGTAATTATAGGCCTGTCAGTCTAGCATCAATCTCAGTAAAAATAATAAAGCAACTGGTATGGGACTTGATTAATAAAGAATTAAAGGATTGTAATATAATGAATGCCAGTCAACACAGGTTTATGAAAAATAGATCCTTTCAAACTACCTTGATTTTTTTATAAGATTACAAGTTTGGCTGATAAATGTAATAGGGTTGACACAATATACTTAGACTTCTGTAAAGCATTTGACATGGTACTTCATGACATTTTGATTAAAAAAATAGAACAATATAATATTAACATGTCACACATTAAATGGATTAAAAACTGGCTGAATGATAGGTCTCAAAATGTATTTGTAAATGGGGAATCATCATAGAACATGTGTTTTTTCTAGAGGGGTCCCACTGGGATTGGTTCTTGGCCCACCTCTATTTAACAATTTTATTAATGATCTGGAAGAAAACATAAAGTCAGCACTTATAAAATTTACAGATGACCCCAAAACTGGGTGAGTGGTAAATAATGAACAGGACACGTCACTGATACAGGGTGATCTGGATTGCTTGATAAGATGGGTGCAAGCAATAATATGCCTTTTTAAATGGCTAAATTGAAATGTATACATCAAGGAACAAAGAATGCAGGCCATACTCACAGGATGTGGGGTGGGCTCTATCCTGGGAAGGAGTAATTCTGAAAAAGATGGGGGGTTGTGGTGGACAATCAGCTGAACATGAGCTCCCAATGTGATGCTGTGGTCCAAAGGGCTAATTCAGTCCTTGGATGCATATACGTGGGAATCTTGAGTAGGAGTAGAGAGATTATTTTACTGTATTTGGTACAGGTACGACCACAGCTGGAAGACTGTGTCCAGCTCTCGTGTTCACAATCCAAGAAGGATATTGATAAATTAGAGAGAGTCCCGAGAAGAGCCATGAGAATGGTTAAAGGATTGGAAAGCGTGTCTTATAGTGATAAGCTAAATAAATTTAGCTCTTTGAATCTACAAAAAGAAAGTTAAGGGCGTGACTTAATTAGTCTATAAGTATGTACATGGGGAACAAATATTTAATAATGGGCTCTTCATCTAGCAGAAAAAGGTATAACATGGTCCAATGGCTGAAAATTAAATCTAGACAAATCCAGATTGTTAAAAATGTATGTCTTGTTACCTACGGGAGTAATTAACCATTGGAACAGCATACCAAGGGTCATGGTGGATTCTCCTTCCTTCATTGACCATTTTAAAATCAAGATTGGATATTTTTCTAAAGGATCTATCTATCTAGCTAGCTTTAGAAAAAATACATATATATATATATATAAGATATCCTAGGAATTATTTTGGGGATGTTCTATGGCCTGTGTTATACAGGAGGTCAGACTACATGGTCCCATCTGGCCTTAGAATCTATAAATCTCTGAAAAGTTTTGTATAAAAAGAGCTTAGGTAGTAAAAAGAATTATATACTAGAAATAGTGATTTTTCAGCTCTTTATTGAAAATATCTAATTTACATTAACGGAGCAAAAACAGTTGTTGTATTTGTGAACTTTCCCTATCTTCATAATGAAGCATTGAAGCTTCCATTGACACTGCTTGCTTAAGTGTTTTCTATGAAATCATCAATACCTGTTAGAACCTGCCTGGGATTAAACTCATAACATCTGGCCAACAAATATAGTGTAAGATTGTTGAGAAACTACTAATCTAGAGCAATGTTTGCTTTCATAAGGCATCTGATGCACAGCTATAACATCAAGAAAAATGTGTATTATAATACCAGAACTTGGATATTACTAAGTTTTGTTTACTTAAACCTGCATTTGATTATAATGGAAACATCAATATTAGATATGGAAGGGAACCAGTTAAAGTGGGTGTCATTAAAAATTTAACCTTCATTCCCTCAGGAGCCACCGGATTTTTTGTAAAACTTACAATATACTTCACATTATGTAAAACATTATGTAAAACAAAATAAAGGACTGTCTTTCAGTGTTTGTTTTTATTGTTACATAGAGACTAGAGATGGGCCCAAATCATGATGTTTGGATCACAATTTTGATATAAATCTGAAGTCAGTAGGAGTCTTTTCATTGACTTCGGTGTGCCCAGGGAATGGTACTTTATAGAGGTTGACCAAGCTAGAAAGGTTTGAATCTGGATTTGAACTTCCTCATAGGGCAGCAGGGCTTGGACCTGGTGTTCAAAAGAGGTGGTGTTATAAAAATGACAAAACAATGATTGAACATTATTAATAGGGATAGTCAGACTGGTTAAAATAAGAATTAGCACAACCCTTTTTGGCATATTGATAGAATCAAGTTTAAGTTTTGAAAAATGTGCGTAACTTGCTTCCTCTTATAGAATAGTTTGTGTATGTTTTTACACTGCCTCATTCTAGGCAGGACTGAAACAGAAGTGCTGAAGTACATAATCTTATGAGACTTCCAGCCCAGCAGTACAGAATCATGTACTTTTTGACAGTTGAGATATAATTCAGAAGAGCATCCACTCTTGATCCAGAGTTTTTGTTGCTTATCCAAGCATTGTGCCTTTTTGTGGTTTGCCTATCGCTCTTTATAATGCACTGGGAAGTAAACACTTTCTGTCAATGAATAAAAGTGATATGAAAGTAAATCTGATCCTGATCCTGCAATCTTCTTAAATGCATGATTCTGATTTATTTCAATGGTAGTTACATATATGTAATGGCTGCAGGATTAGGCATCTGCACTGTGAACTAGATAGTTTGTAGTAATGTGTGTTTTCTCTCTGGAATCAATTAATAGTGAGAAAAGAAAACGGATTATAATAACTTTCCCATGGATTCAGACTTTATGGCCTCTGCAATTCATCTATACAATAGTTTTATTTTGTATAGTTAAGTCATAGCAGAGGGAGATAGAAATTAGGAGGTATAGGCAAGAGAGAAAGCAATGTTTTCAGCTAATATTAGAAATGAAATGGAGAGTTGATGAGGCAGAGAAATAGAAATGCTTGGTTTACACAATAGGGGCTGCAAAGAAGTCTCTTCCCATTAGTCCCAGCATTGTCTGGAGGGGCAGATAGGAGTCCTTTCTGAGTCAGATGGGAAATTCCACTGTGTGTGTTTGTGACACTGAGCCAGTGAGGGTTAAGCAACTAGTGAGCCAAGTGACCTAAAATCAACCTTTAAGGACATATTAGAAAAGTATTGAAATGGTAATCAGGGCCATTCCTTGTTGATAATTATCAAAGCCATGTTAAATTGATTAGAGTTCTGTATTGTTAGAGAATTAGAGGTAAATACTAATTGTATTTGTCTGTGTTTACCTATATCTTGTTAAAAGATTCACAATGTGATCTCATTAGCTTGTAGATGATAAAATTCTGTTCCTGTCTGTTACTATATTCTATTGCTTCAGAGATCAAAAGGAAATATTAACATTTAGATGAAATTTGTGGCATAATAATATCATTGTCTTTATTTCTCTTTGAAGTTTGTAGTAAACTATGAACTGCTTGAATGGTTAATTATCTTATGCTAATGAATAAATTTAATCAAAGTAACAATATATATTACCTATTGTTCATCCAAGAAATGCTTGCTGTGATGTCTGCTGTCAAGAGGATATTATAGAAACTATAAAAAAGGCCTCAGGCCTGATCCTTACTATCTCAGATCTGCTTAAACTTTGTCAGGGGAAGTTCAAGCCGCAAGACTGACTTCTCCACGTCTGTCTGGATCAGCCCTGCAATTTCTCCTGGAAGAATTTAAACAAATGCACATGGACTGCCTATTGAATTGTTTCTGGAAGAACTTTAACAAAATCAGCTGCTCACCATCTCTGCTATGAAACTGACTTAAGAACTTTATTCATGTATGTATAATAATCTTTTAACCACAGTAACTCTCTTTTCTTTTTAAATAAATCTTGGTGTTAGTTAATAAGGATTGGCTGTAGGCCTGTATTGGGCTAAAATATGAAATATTCATTGACCTGGTGTGTAATGTATCCGATCTCTTTGGATTGGTAGAATTTTCTATACGGTGATTAAGATTTTAAGTAACCCTCTGTTTGACTTGGCTGTCTGGGTGGGAGCCTAAGGCTGGATTGCTTTAGGGGAGCTGTATTTTGGGGCTTCTTGGTAACCAGGAAGGTATTACAGAAGCTGGTTTGCGACTGGTTTGGTGCAGCTAATTATGAGAATAAACCACTAGTTTTGGGGGATCATCTGCCCCATTCTTTGCAGCTTGCCCTGATTGAGCAGTCTCAGTGTGGCCCCTCCAGCAGCGACGCTCACAGTGTAATAAACAATGGGACAGAATTACCTAAATTGGTACAATGAAGTCTAAATGTACATCTCTCAGAGACAGCCTGACCCTTTGTGTATTAGGCTGATTCACCACCATCTGTTCCCCATTAGGGGGTGACTGCCTGGGAAGGACATCTTTGAGTTGCAGCCAGGACTCCACAAGAACCCTGCCAGTGGTGGCTGAATGTCCATAGGAGTTGCACCAACAGAAGTTGCCACAGGAATCTGCTAAATTAGAGCATCCCCTGGCCATCCTACCCGTGTACCCATTGCTTTGGGCAGTGCTAACGCACCACAGGTTCCCAGTGGAGGAGAAGTTTTCTATTCTCCATCACTGCATGCAGACCCTCAGAGGACTTTCCACCATTTCAGGACTCACTGGGATTTATGCGGGCTGAAAGTTATACAGATACTTGGATGAATATGGGTCAGGGAAGACAATTTTGAACTGTATCCTGAAATAAATTGGAAGCCAATAAGGTTTTGGTGAATGTTGTCATGCCTCCTTGTACATGAGAGAAAGTGAGCAACTATACATGCTGGAGTCAATAGAGCTTAGACTTGGGGATACCAGGGAGAAGCATATTGGAATAGTCAGGACTAAAGAAGGCATGAAAGAGAATTCCAGGAGAGGTGGAGGCAAGATAGTGGTATACACAGGGAATGTTGTGGAAGTGATTATGCACAGCTATGTGAATTATGGGAAGAGGAGTGTTCAAAGTCAAGAATGACTAGAAGGTAGTCCAGTGCCTCATTATGTACTTAATCCTGCACTAAACAAAATCCACAATTCGTATACATAGCCACATATTTGGTTTTGTAAAGAGATATCTGACTGGGCCATAGAGAGTGTACAGATCCCCTTCATAAAGTGCCTTTTGCACGAGTCATACAGTCCAGGACTGGTGGTAGCTGTGTCATTTCCTTGTTGTGGGAGACATAATCTACTTTTCTATTTACATGGACATTTGCTTTGTGATAGTGTAAAGAGCAGGCAACAAAAAGCAGTGGCATTTGAGATTTTAAAATAATATGAAACTGCATGTAATTTAGACAATAGCATTTGGAATATTAACATAGCAAATGTATATGTGAAAATACATCAGCTGTCTTTAGAGTCCCATAAGAAGTTACTGCATAGGGAGAATTACTGCTGGTCTGGGCTAGTTACTCTACCCAGGAAAAGAGATGCATAGTTACTATTGTTGTAGTAGCATGGCTTACCCATCTATTTGTACTTGATACATACTTTTGTCATGTCAACCATTTCCTGTCCACTGTTCTGAAGATAGTTACCCAGACAACCCAGGGGATGCAGCCTTCGCACAAAGCTATGTAAAATATGAAGTCAATACTGCTGCAATGCCTGGCCTGCTTGCACATTGGAAGTGAAGTGTAAACCGATGTGCTACATGTAATATACAATAGATAGTAGTGCATATCTTGTTTCTACTAACTCTTAGGCCCAGTACTTTACTACTTGAACACAGAGGGCAATTGCCCATATCTTAGTAAATATAAAAGTATTTCATATCATGCAGATGACATTTTAAACCATTTAATGGGGTTTATTATCAAAAGTAATTAAAATATATCAGTTTAAAAATAATTTAATCTGTCAGCTAAATAAAGTCCAGTTCACAGCTGGAACTATTTTGTTCTTTGAAATACTGCTAACCACACTGCTGGAGAAAGCATGAAGTGAAATTCTTGAAAACTTTTTTTGCTATATAATTTATTTTTCTTTCTATTCCAGATATTTTCCTAATTAATAGTTTTCCCTTTTGTGAGGCGCTTGGAATGACTTTTCCTTAGATAGTGCTAAAACGTAACTAAGGTCAGAATTTAAACTCAGATAATTTGGCCCTTGGCAGTAGTTTATACTGAAACCAAACCCCAGTATAATACCAAATGTATTTCCACTTAATAATGCTATCCTGAATGCACATTATTACTTATGTTTGGAACAAAAGAAGGAAAATGTTAAATGCTGCTCATGAAATTATTTCAATTTTATAAATCACACAGGTTTTTTTTTTTTTTCATTTTAAATCATCAGTGTCAAAGGCCACGTAGATTTAGCACTGACTGTTTAAGACCTGCCAGTAGAACAAAGAAAAAAAATAAAGAGAGAATGTTTCACACAGAAACTTTCACTGCTAGATTTTCATCATCTATTACTACTCAGATGAAACCAAATCGATAAATAGATCAGGACACTAAGCCCGAAGAAAAAAAATGATTGTGGCAGAATGAATTTTTTACACTCTGTTAATGTACTCTACTGGGTCCACCAATCACAGTGTATGGCACTGTGGAAAAATTTACAGTCTGAAGGTCTTATTTCTGAATCCACTGATTATCCTTAGATTGAATATCTATGAAGTATTTATGGGTCTGACATTAACTATTAACCTGGCACATCAGTGTAAGTGGTATGGCACATAAAACTGACTCATCCTGTTTAAAACATTTCAGAGATACACTAGAGTTTGTTTTACAGGTTAAGTAATCACAGCTTGGAAAGCTCTGTGGGTAATGCTATGATGATAGTCAACCAGCTGGATAGAGCAGTAAATTATAACACTATTCGGTGCTGACAGTTGTGATGACCCCACTTTCTGGCTGTTATATCTTTCTGAGAGCTGAGTTGTCCTTGCTCTGCCTTTCACTTAAATAATTCCAAATCTCCAGGCTTGTGTAATCCAAAGAAGGTTTAGGTCAGGAAAAGTAAGTATTGCATGTCTGGTCACATTTTTTGTTTTTTACACTTTCCTAATGTGCTGTCAGAAAAGTGACTCTGTAAACATTGAACCTTTTTACTCTGTTCCCTGTGTGTATTTCTGTGTATCTACTTACTTTGCCTCTTTTTGCTGAAGAAAAAAGGCAGGAAGGGGAGAATGAGCTGTATTCTATTCTGGCTCATACATCAACAGAATCGTTAACAAAATTCCAATTGCAGACTCTTTACATTGAGTCCTACACCTCAACTACCTCTATATAGTAATTAGTTAGTTCAGGTTTACTAGTGATTTTGCATGAGTCGGAGAACCCAGCTTGTCTTTCAGATCCCAGACTGAGTTGCAGGGCAGATTTTGTAAAAAAAAAAATTGTCAACTGGAAAAAACAAATGGTTTGGAAGCCATTCAGAAATCCTAAACATGGAAACCAACAATTAGGACTGTGTGAATATTAAAGTTGGGTACAGGTATAAAAAACAGATTTTTTTTTTGATCAGCCCAAAATGAAAAGTTTTGAAGGTTTCAAGAACCAAAATGTCAAATAAAAAAAAATCCTTTGTTTTGTGTTGACTGAAATGTTTCAGTTGAACCAAAATTAAATTGTTTTGATTTTTGAGTTTTTAGACACATTTATATAATTGTTTTTTAAATAAAAATAAGGGACATTCTAAACAAAATGTCTTCTTGAAATGAAGTTAAAACGCTTAGTTTCAGAAATGCCAAAATGAAGCATTACAAAATTTCCACATTTTTTTTTCAACCAAAACAATTCCTTGAATGAATCAGAATTTGTCAATTGTTTCAGTTGACCCAAATCTGCATTTTTCAGTGAAAAATATTTTGCATTGAAAATTTCCCCAAGTTCTTCCCAAAATGCCATTGTTATGGGTTTCAGAGTAGCAGCCGTATTAGTCTGTATCCGCAAAAAGAAGAACAGGAGTACTTGTGGCACCTTAGAGACTAACAAATTTATTAGAGCATAAGCTTTCGTGGACTACAGCCCACTTCTTCGGATGCATATAGAATCCGAAGAAGTGGGCTGTAGTCCACGAAAGCTTATGCTCTAATAAATTTGTTAGTCTCTAAGGTGCCACAAGTACTCCTGTTCTTCTTTTTATTGTTATGGGTTGTTTTTCAGAGCTGAGCTCTGCTTCTGGATCTGGATGTGTTTAGATAATGTCACAGTAAGAGCTGACCACATGCTATGCCAAAAAACAAAGAAACAAAACAAAAAGCAAACCCTCGTGAATGTATGTTTGCATTAGATGTGAATCAGTTTTGCAACTCCTTTTATTCATTTTTGCAAATATATAGTTGAGTAAAATTTGGTGTTAAGTAGTGTTTGCTGAAATGGAGTAATGAATGCAATATCCATATAAATATCTATCTAAGGTACTTACGACACTCATTATCATAGGATATGACTGTCTCATAATTCTTTTAATGTACGTATCCTCACAACAACCCTGTGAGGTAGGCAAGTGCTATTATCCCCATTTTACAGATGGGGAACTGAAGGAGAGAGAGACTAAGTGACTTTTGCAAGGTAATCCAGGAAACCTGCTGTGGGGAAGGGAATTGAACCCAAGTGTCTTAAGTCCTATATTAGCACCCTATCCACTGGTCCATCATTGCACTCTCATGGAGATATGAATGAAGGTATGCATTCATCTTTGGGTATTACATGTAAATGTTCGTACAGCTCTCTTGAAAATTGTGGGCTTGGGAATCATTCAGTCACAAAGCAGAAGTGGTATCATGTGATTCAGGTAACCAGTCATTCACTATGAATAACAAATTACAAATAGTGAATACTCCAAGCAACAGTTAAGGCAAATAGTACACATGGAAAATAAACTGTTTAAATTAACAAACACGCCCCTAAAAATCTGTTTGTGGATAATCTGTGAATAGAAAAAGAGGCAAAATTTCTCAAATTGTTGCCTGCAAATAATTTGTCAGTTCTTAACCAAATACCCCTCATTTTACCTTTTGACCTCTTCCCCCTCAACATTCCCTTCACTGTTTACCCTTAGCTTTTCTTACCTTAAAGAATTTCTCTCAGACTGTGGTGGCAGGAGAGTAGTCACACAACAGGCTGTCTTAAAAAGAAAAAGAAAAAAATTAAACAAAGCAAGATTCAGTTCATTTTAACAGTCTCAGAGGATTAAAAGCTCAGAAGTCTGGAAACTGGTCAGAAAATTAGTTAGAAGAGGAAACAGCACAAAGTAACCCAGTGGATTTATCTAAACAGCTGTCCTCCTTTGGAAAGATTTTAATTTTTACTCTGAACATAAATGAAAAGTGTTTGAGACATCCAAATTCCCATGGGAGCAGCGAAACTACAAAATAAAACAAACATATAAGGGATACCATTGGCAGTGTCTGCTAGGACAATGTCAGGAATGATTATACTTGGATCAACCTTTCACCACAGGAAAGCCTTATCGAGTTTATTGGTATTGCACTGTTGAGGAGTTGCAACTGTAAACTATAACAGCATATCACACTTAGCCAAGGAATGAAGTAAGGCATTTCTTCTAACAGCATTAGGCCATCTTCTTTTACTTAAACCAAATGCAATTGATTAAAATTAAATTAAAGCAAAAGAAATTAACTCAGCTAGGAACAGTACAGGAAACAAAAAAATTGAAATTAGATGGAAAATATTAAAGTAGACAATTAATTAGTATATTATTTACCTTCATTTAACATTCAAGGCTGACTGATACCACTAGCCTTACTTTCAATTAAAGTGGGGGTCATGTTGGGTAATAGATGGGCTTGTACCATTTTTTTTCTGAACAGAAAGAGAAGGTATTGTCCATAAAGATCCTCATGCAGAATTCCACAGCCTACCCAGAAGGCCACAACTTTCTGAAGCTCTTTCAGCCCCTGTCACATCTCCCCATCCTGTTATCCCCAGCAGGCAGCTCGATTGGATTTGAGCTACCAGGAATTCCCCTGAGAAAAGTCCCCCATGGAGGCTCTGAAGAAAAAAAAAACCCTCATTGATTTTTTGGCAAAATTATTTCTTTATTTTTCAACCAGCTCTAGGGAGAAGGTTGATGGTGCTGCAGAGTTGGCTTCTCCCTCCTCCTTTTTACATGCAGAAGATTCTCCTGAGTACATGGATCTGGGGTGGAGGCACACAGAGCCTCTGTCAGCAGTAGGACTGGGATAGCAGCAGGAAGAGACAGCTAATGCTGCCTAAACTCTAGCAATGTCTGAATCCATCAGCAGGAAAAACAGCTGATAAGAGTGGGGTTCTGAGGAGAGCAGCATTTGTAGTGCTAGAGGAGGGGATGTCAGTGAAGCACCCTAAATCCTTCAGACAGTGGGAATGTCTGAATAAGGCTAGGTATTAGCAACTGTGACTGGATAGGAAAACAGGAAGCAAGGAAGATGTTGCTGGTCTCTCTAGGACTGAGGTTCCCAAATTTGGTTCATGGATTGTTCAAGGTAAGCCCCGGCGGGCCACGAGACACTTTGTTTACCTGAGCATCTGCAATTACAGCCACTTGCAGCTCCCAGTGGCTGTGGTTTGCCGTTCCCAGCCAATGGGAACTGTGGGAAGCGGTGGCCCGGCCTGCGCTGCTTCCTGCAGCTCCCATTGGCCGGGAATGGCGAACTGCGGCCACTGGGAGCTTGCGAGAAGCCGTACCTGCGGACACTCAGGTAAACAAAGCGGTCTGCTAGGGGCTTACCCTGAACAAGCTGCGAACCAAGTTTGGGAACCCCGGTGTAGACTAAGCCAAGAAAACATAAATTTTAAAAAGACTCTACAGGCTCATATGAGAGGAGCACAATATACAGAGAGCATGTAAGAGTGAGACTAGAATAAGGGCAGGAGAGCCACAACTTTACTGAGATAAGAACATCGACAAAGCAAACTGTATAAAATATTTAATCTTCAGAGTGTGCTGGTAGCTTTTTTATTGTTACTGTGTTTTATTGCTCTTGTAATACTAGGACTGTTTGTTCTGAGGTGTGAAATTAAAAAATAGAGAATAGTTTCTACCCTGAATGTTTTTTAAAGTTTTTTTTTAAATCTAATTTTTCTGCTTTTAAAATGGATAAGACTTAGCACAAAACCTCATGTCATTGCAAAAGATATTTTTACCTGGTCCTCAGCAACAACATAAGAATTTAGTTTTCAGGAGATATGTAGTGTTTTGATAGTCAAACGCCTTTACAGCTATGGACAACACAAGAAAAATTGCACAAGCAAGGAAAACAAATGTATTTCTTACCCTTTTGAAAAAAAAACAGGGTAGAAACCAATGTTTACCAAGTTTTGTTTTAGATGTAAAATTGTAACAGAATCAAGTTTTAAAAGAAAGCCCTGAAGGGAGTATCTTTTCCAACAACTAAAGCTCTGCAAGTTGTTGGCTAGGGCTACATTAAATCAGTATGTCATCAGTCTGAGCTCTCACCATTAGAACTCAAACAGATGTGCTGCCTGTGAGCATTTAAAGAAGCTGCTACTTTTCAAAGTCCATCCAACTGTGCTACTATTGGCAATTCTCCCTTGCTCGCCATCAGACAATTAACCAAGGATTTTAATAAAATACATATAGAACTCTTAGCACACTTTTGGACACAACTCAAGCACATTAGTGTTAGGATACCCCTCCTTAGGTCACCTGTCAGGGATTGACCCAGGACCATATGGATTTCTAAAGTCAGTGGGAGTTTGGCACCTGCTTTTGTTCATCTTCCTATGTACCTATTTGCATCTTTAGCTGTGTAAATATCTTGGTAAATCTGACCCTAAGACTATTAGTTCAGAGACAGTAGCAGTCTCAAACTTGTAAATGTGGTGTAGCTACCACAGGAAGACAAAGAACCTTTTGTAAGTGGATTACATTAATTTATAATTTAAGCAAATTCCAGGTATTAGTACAAATATGAAATCATTACTGATGAGCTGGACCAAATAGTGTCTAAACCTTCCATACTTCACAACACTAGTTTACTAACATCAAAGCTTTTTCAATTTTCCATCCAAGCACCTGGATTAAGAAGGATATTTCTGGACCCTCCGACATTCTGTGATTATGTACAGATGAGATATACAGTAGAACCTCAGAGCTATGAACACCAGAGCTACAAACTGACCTGTCAACAACACATCTCATTTGGAACTGAAAGTATGCAATCAGGCAACAGCAGAGATAAAGAAAAAAAAAGGCAAATTCAGTAAAGTGCTGTAAAGGGAAAGTTTTAAAAAAGATTTGACAAGGTAAGGAAACTGTTTCTGTGCTTGTTTCATTTAAATTGAGACGGTTAAAAGCAGCATTTTTCTTCTGCATACTATAGTTTCAAAGCTCTATTAAGTTAATGTTCAGTTGCAAATTTTTGAAAGAACAACCATAACATTTTGTTCAGAGTTCCGAGTATTTCAGAGTTACAAACAACCTCCATTCCTGAGGTGTTCATAACTCTGAGGTTCTACTGTATAAGCATTCTATTTCCATGCACCTATGTCCAGACTCTGCTGTCCCCAGGTATTTGTTAATGTGAGGGTGTTGGAGAAAAAGTTGCTTCATCCTTCCAAATCAGATTAGGACATGTGTGTGTTTTGAGATAGGAAAGGGAAGAGAATTTACCCTGTGTGGGAACAGGCAGGAAGAAATCATGACTGAGATACAGACTGGACAAATGCAGTGACGCTGGCCCAATGAGCTTCTTCCTGAGCTCCACCAGGTCTTCAACCTAATCTCAGATCTAGAGTCAATAAATACTCTGTCCCTGACTTCCCAAAAGGGTGAGAAGGAATTAAGGGAAGAACCACCAATAGGGCTTCTCCCATCCGTAGAGGGGGATGTTGCTACAATTAAGTTATTCAGTTTACAGTTAAATGATTGGTGTATCCATTTGTAACTTTAGCGCCCTCGTGGCCAAGATGGAGTCTGCTCTGCAGGCAGCTCTGGCCAAGAGAAAGTGTGCACAGGAATGCAGCAGGAGAAATCCCTTCCACCCCAGGGGCACCTGTTCCAAACCCCCCAGAGTGAACACTAGGTGTGACAATGCGGTTCTGGCGGAACCCAACTGAGTGTGCCAACTCAGGACAAATTGCTCAAACAGGGCAGTTACAGCCCAAGGCTGGGGTTTTTTCCACCTCTAAGGCAAACCAAACCAGCCAGACTAGGAGGACTTCGGTCTTACCCCACTGGCTAACCGCAAGTCTCACAAGCAATCTCCTTAGACACTCCAGTTTCCCAGTATTACCACCAGTGCCACTCGTTATGGGGACAAATGGTTATGAAAACCAATACCCCAGTAAAAGAAAAAGGTTCTCCTGATCCCAAAGGACCAAGCCCCAGACCCAGGTCAATATACAAATCAGATCTTACCCACAAATCACGCTGTTGTCAATCCTTTAGAATCTAAATTCTAAAGGTTTATTCATATGTAAGCAGAGTCAGGATGAGCTCTACCCTGACATCTGGTGGTAAATTATGGCGAGGGTGGAAAAGAACTCCAGGGGCTGACCTTGTTTGCATAGGCACACCCACTCGCCTGGCATGAAACCACAGCAACTCAAAGTGGTTACTTTGGCTGGTGTGGGATCCCCAGTTTCTCTGTTATTGGGGCAGGAAGAATAAAGTTTTGTTACCCTGATTCTGTGAATCAAGGCCAGTGGAACTGTTGTATGACAGAAGGACTGAGTGAGTCTTTCACCATTACCTAAGTAGCATTTGCTTGTCAAGGGGCATGGGTTACAAAACCCAGTGAATTGAGAGAGGATGGGGACAGGTATTTGTACCTGATGGTGTGGCCCCCTCCCCAAGGGGGGGTTGAAACACCAATTGCACTACCTCCTCTCTCCACTGTTGAATGTCAGAGCTAACTTTGATTCCCTTAGGAGTCTAGTTACAGACTGCTGAGCTGAGTTCGCTTTGGGCCAATAGTGCACCAGCACTGGGGCTCCCCTACTACTAGCTGAAATCACTAAGAGCTGAAATCACAAAAGAGCTAAAGCTATTTAAGAGCTGAGATCACTGAGGCTGTGTTAACTAGTGGGGGAGCCTGAAGCTATAGCTAAGCTAACTTAGCTTAGCGGGGAGTGAGCGGAGCGGAGCGGCTCACAGGTCGGTGAGCGGAGCGGCTGGAGGAGCAGCTAGCAGAGCAGAGCCTTGTGGGAGCGGCCCAAGGGATGGCTGGAGCGGAGCGGAGCGGGGCGGCTCACAGGTCGGTGAGCGGAGCGGTGCAGCTCACAGGTCGGTGAGCGGAGCGGAGCGGCTCACAGGTCGGTGAGCGGAGCGGAGCGGCTGCCAGAGCAGTTCGTGGGACTGCGGGTGGAGTGGAGCAGTTCGTGGTGAAGGCTGCAGTGGAACCCCACGGAGAAGCAGCCGGTTGGCCTCGGATCACGTAAGGTGCCCCTTAACACCCTGCTCACCCCCCCCCCCCTGAACTCTGGGGCTGCACTGATCATGGACAGAGACTTTGGGGGGTTGTCGGACTTTTGGGACTTTTGTGATTCTTGGGTTGCTGGACCCAAGAGACTTTGGGATTGGTGGACTTTTGGGACTTTGGTGATTCTTGGGTCGCTGGTTTCAAGAACCAACGGGAGAGGACACGGCCCAATTTGCTGGGGTGGGTCTTCGCTCATGGTTTGGTCTAAAAACTCTAGTTGTGGTGTTTTTTCCATTTAATGCTGATGTTGTGTACCTCATGTTATTAAACATTTTCTGTTACACTCAGACTCCGTGCTTGCGAGAGGGGAAGTATTGCCTCTTAGAGGTGCCCAGGGGGTGGTATGTAATTGTCCCAGGTCACTGGGTGGGGGCTCGAGCCGGTTTTGCATTGCGTTATTGAAACGGAACCCCTAGATACAGAACCCGGCCCTTGTTGCTGCCAACTTAGATGGGCAGAAGGGTTACACATAAAAGGAAAAAGATAGAGATGAGAGTTAGAATTGGTTAAATGGAATCAATTACATACAGTAATGGCAAAGTTTTTGGTTCAGGCTTGCAGCAGAGATAGAATAAACTGCAGGTTCAAATCAAATCTCTGGAATACATCCACTGCTGGGATGGGTCCTCAGTCCTTTGTTCAAAGCTTCAGCTTGTAGCAAAGTTCCTCCAGAGGTATGAAGCAGGATTGAAGATAAGATGGAGATGAGGCATCAGCCTTATATAGTCTTTTCCAGGTTTAAGAACACCTCTTTGTTCTTACTGTGGAAAATTACAGCAAAATGGAGTCTGGAGTCACATGGGCAAGTCCCTGCATACTTTGCTGAGTCTCAAGGCATATTTGCCTTCTCTCAATGGGTCCATTGTATAGCTGATGGTCCTTAATGGGCCATCAAGCAGGCTAGGAAGAGCTAACACCAGTTTGTCTGGGATGTCACCCAGCAGCATAGCATAAGTTTGAAATACAGACAGTATAGAGCCAATATTCATAACTTCAACTACAGAATTGAAACACACATATAGACAGCATAATCATAACCAGTAAACCATAACCTTGTCTTAGACACCCCATTTGACCCCCTTTATACAAGATTTGCATGCCACTACAGGACCTTGGTTGCAACAATGATCTATATGGTCCCAGATTATATCAATAACGTCACACTAGGGTTACCATATTCAAACATTTAAAAAAGAGGACACTCCACGGGGTCCCAGTCCCGCCCCCTGCCCCGCCCCAACTACGCCCCTTCCCCGCCCAAACCCCATCCCTTCCCTGTCCCCATTCCAACCCCTTTCCCAAAGTCCCTGCCCCAACTCTGCCCCCTCCTCTGAGCACCCCACATTCCCCCTCCTCCCTCCCGCTCTGATCTTGGTTGGAGGTTGCTAAGTGCTTCCCTGCTCCCCACTGGCCCTGCAGTCCTGCACCCCCCCACCCCTGCAGCCTCTGTGCCCCCCCGCCTGCCCTGCCCCTGCACCCCCTGCCCCTGCCCCTGCAGCCTCTATGCCCCTGCCTGCCCTGCTCCTCCTCGCCCTGCAGCCCCTGCACCCCTCCTCCCCTGCAGCCTCTGCGCCCCCCGCCTGCCCTGCTCCTCCTCACCCTGCAGCCTCTGCACCCACCCCCAACCTGCCCTGCTCCCCCGCTCAACCGGCAGCCTCTGCCTGGCAGGGGCTTCGGATGCTCAGCGGCAACCGGGGCAGCGTGAGTTCCTGCAGCCCCGGCACACGCCGCACTCCCCGCCCCGCGCTGCAGCCTCCTTCCTGTTGCGTGGGGTGACGGGGCCACAGGAAGGGTCCCTGGCTGGGCCCGGCCTCCCCATGGTCCTGCAGGCTCGGCTGGGGCGCGCGGTCCGCCCGGCCTCCGGGGGTAGCTGCGGCCCCTTCGCTGCCTTCTGCCGCTGCGCCCCGCCCCTTCCCCTGTCCAAGCTCGCTACAATGTAGCCGGGCGGCTGGGCTGCGCTGTGGACGCGACGTGTTATGCTGGGGCCGGGCGGACCCTGGCTTATGTTGCCTCCCTATTTCCCCGGACATGTCCAGCTTTTTGGCAATTCCCCCCGGACGGGGATTTGAGTACCAAAAAGCTGGACATGTCCGGGGAAATCCGGACGTATGGTAATCCTAGTGAACACATACACCCACAGGAAAAGTACAGTGGATATAACCAAGGGAAATATTTATTTACAGAGGGATGAGAGGAGAAAAACAACAAGGGAAATATAGGGGGAGCAGTAGAACAGGGTTGCATCCAAGTCAAGGCCCCACAGGCCCAGTGGTAGCACAGTCTGGAAGGACAGACACTGAGCAATGTGTCTGCACACAGAGTTCAGGAGTCCTGAGCAAAGGTCCAGTCCAATGGTGAGTCTTGGGTGCTCCTGGTCGTCTTCGGAACCAGTGAACTTTCCCCCAACAAACCCCTCCAGTGCCCTCTTCTGCCGCTCTCTGCAAAGCCACCCAGAGCGACCACCTCCCCACTTAACTAGCTACAGCCTCCCTCGTTCCCAATGCAGAGTCACAAGCCCCAGTGCTCACAGCTCTGGGAAGCAGTGATACTTCAGGCAGGTTCTCTCTGCTTCACTTTTCCAGGGCCTGCAGGTTGCCTCTCCCTCTCCTTGGAGCTCCAGCGCTGCCCCCTGGAGTTTCCCTCCTTTTTTCTTACTCTCCCCCTCCCCCATGCTCTCTAAACCCCAAAGGGGTTACACATTTTTGTAAATTAGAACAAACAGTCATTGGAAAACAGAGCTGCGGTGGGTGAGAAGCAGGCATCTCAGCTTAGGGAGCACAGCAAACTAATCAATTTTGGGGGCAGGTGTTTTTGTTTTGGGGGTGTTTGGGGGTGTTTTTCAATACCAAACTATTTTTTCTAGTTTTTTCATTTCATTTTCTTGTTGGGTGTTTTTCACTTTTGTGTGTGTGTTTTTAAATAAATATAGCTAAGTTCTGAAATAGAATGTTTAATTTCAAAATGGTTAAAAACTGTCATTTTGACTTTTTAAAAAAAATCTTATTTTTTTTCCCAGCCAAAAGTATTTGCAAAATTAGTGAATAGTTTTGATATCCTGAAAAAGTCATTTTGGGGCAAATTTACTATTAAGCATAATACAATTCAACCACTACTACTGGTAATCTTGTAAAATGGGGATAATAGCACTCCCCTACCTCTCAGACTACCATACGTTAAAGGATAGAACACATATGGTAGTAATAGGAGCCATAGGAGTATAAAATATCTAGGAGTTACAGGCTACTCCAAGTTATGCCAACTGGCTGTGTTCTCCAAAGGACCATATGCAAGCTGAGAATTGATATAGCACTACTCTGTCCCCCAAACAGCTCCTCCTACTTGGTACAGGATCTAGCTATACCAGTTAAGAACTCCCCCACACCAGAGAGTGTCAGAATAGGAGGAGCAAATCTGGCCCAGTATTTGCTTGGACCTGAAGAACCTACCCTCTAGCAGCCAATGCTGAGGCAGACATGAGAAGAAGAGATGGCGAAGAAGAGGATATTTGATTTTTCCATGGGGAGGGCCAGTTTCTTTGCCCTAGTTACTGTAAATGGGTGTTCCCTTCAGGCTCCACACTTCATGCTACTTTTGACTGAATGCTTTTGTTTTGACTACTGCTCCCTTCCTACTACTTTCAATCAGCCTGACTGGAGATTGATTCCAAGGACTCCTGTCCAAGTAGCTTCTAGTCCTCTGACTAACACCTCAGCTGCTGCTGCCATCCTTTGCAGGGGAACTGAATTCCACCTACTCCTCCCAGTCTCTTCAAAATTTAGTTAATTATAAGTGTTATTTGAAGAGGAATGAGTAACTAAATAGGCTTCAAAGTAGCAGCCGTGTTAGTCTGTATCCGCAAAAAGAACAGGAGTACTTGTGGCATCTTAGAGACTAACAAATTTATTTCAGCATAAGCTTTCGTGGGCTGCAGCTCACTTCTTCAGATGCATAGAGTGGAACACACAGACAGAAGATATTTATACATACAGAGAACATGAAAAGGCAGCCTCTGTATGTATAAATATCTTCTGTCTGTGTGTTCCACTCTATGCATCTGAAGAAGTGAGCTGCAGCCCACGAAAGCTTATGCTGAAATAAATTTGTTAGTAACTAAATAGGGTAGCCCCAAATGAATAGGCTAGCCCACGTGTACTTGATCCAGCCCTGACTAGACTACCACATGCCTGACCTGCATACATTAGGGTACAAGTGTTTTAGATTAACTGATTACCTGCCTGGAAATGTACAGCTGAGGCTGAAACTTCATCCTCCAACCCAGTGTGATACACAAGTATTAATTAATGGGGTTTCCAACCAGTGAATTTTTTTGACATACCACAAGTGTAGCAATACCGAACTAAAAATGTAGTGGGCTTATGTATGAAGTTACAGTTTGGACTAGAAATTGGATGGGGTTTGGCAGTTGAGACTTCTAAGGTTATTGTAACAATTTGGGGGGTTTAAAATTTGATTTGGCTTTTATTGAAAGGGAACTATGTTTTAAAGAAAAATCATCAGACTACATCGTCTAGTAGGGGGGAAAAAAGTTCTTAATTCCTTTTCAGTTATACAAACTGAAACCTATATTTTTAAGTGATAAATATACATTGCATTTTTCATGTGCTTTCATTCCCAACAATTGATATGTATGGGAGCTCAAAGTGTGCTCTGGACACAAACACCAGTAAATGTTTATGAATTTTAATGAGTTAGCATTCATATAGTGCTTTATTTGTGTAAAATGCTTTACAAACAGTAAAAGTCTTGGATAAGGAAAAAAAATTAACATATTTAGTGCTGAAATGAGGTGTAGAATGGCAACTTTGCTGCGTGTCTATTTGTACAACTAATTTCTTCATTGCTGAATGAAAGGTTTTATTAGTGGACAGGCTGTTATAACTAGTGGTACTAAGGAATACTCTTCCAAACGCATTGTTCACTTTTGTAAAGAAAATGATTTAGACTACTTGTCTAATATTGCAATGTGACCTTATTCTAGCCCCCCACCTTCACTCTAGGAGGGGTCAGAGTTATTTTCATGCTTGTTTGGCTGAAAACAGCCAACATCTGAAAAGCAGTAGAGAATTCTATAAAAAATAAACAGATGAGAGCTGTTTGCAGCTGGCAACCCATACTACAGCTGCCTAAAAAAATCCACCAAAAGGCATAGGGATTTAGCAATAATTTCTCCAGCAGCTCAAAGTGTGCTCTGGACACAAACACCAGTAAATGTTTATGAATTTTAATGAGTTAGCATTCATATAGTGCTTTATATGTGCAAAATGCTTTACAAACAGTAAAAGTTATTCTTTATTAGATTGAACAGGACTGTGGAGAGAAGAATGAAAAGGGTAGTATGATTACTTAACTTGGATATGTTTAGTGTCCAGTTTCTGCTTCTGTGACATAAGTGGCTTTTGGCATGGACCTTAGGTTAGGTGGCCAACAGCAAACTTCTGTCCAGATATCTGGAGGTTTCTATGGCAATAAGAAGCTATACGTTTTAGTAGTATTAGTATAGCAGAAACTCTCTGCCTAATAAATTTTATGTAAACACCCAGGTGGAGGATGCATTACTACTGAAACTTAGTTAACACTGCTATTAAATCTGTGGCATTTGCTGATTTTAATATAATATTGGTTTTGTAATCAGCAATTTTAAGATTGACACACTTTAGATGAAACTAAACTTCTTGCTTTGCCCTTGTTCTTTTGGGGCATATGATGTTTAAAGAAATTCCCCACAACACATAAACCAGAATTCTCATATCAAGATGAGCTTGCAATGTTCCTTTCATTGAGTCTGGAAAAGTGTATTAAACACTACTACAGGCAGAAATGGAAACACATAAAATGCCAGGTGGAAATACACTATGTTGTACTGAACAACTTCAGAATATGGGAATCCATTATTAGAGTTCAGGACCAATTGAGCTCCTTGGACAGGTCCTCCACTAGTGCAAATTGTACAGTGACATTGACGTCAAGTGAGGGATGGACTGCTAAATCAAAGCCTAACTGTAGAATCTGGCTCTTGTTGAAGAGCAGAATATAAAGCAAAGGTGGGCTCCAAAATGTGAGGATAAGCAGACGGACACAGGTTATAGCACAAATCCCCGAGGACGGTCATGTGGAGGGGAAAAGCTACTATAAAGAATCTATCATATTAATGCATAGCTACAAACAGATTTTCTGTAAGGTATCGGTACCAGAACCAGTATGCATAACAAAAGATCAGCTGTCATAATGGGAGGAAGGAATCTGAATAGACTTGCTTCCAGTATGTGGTGAGTTACCTTTGGCAAGTAGCATAATAACCCCCTCTAACCTGTAAGATAGCACAGACAACAACTATAGTCCAGGAATTAGAAATAGTTCCTGCAGTTCATGATAATCATGTGCTACATCTGCCACAATCATCTGAATAACCTTAGGAAAGCAAAAAGCCAGCAACATGTTTGGAGTGCACAGTACCAAACACAGTAGGACCTCTGAGTGGGATCTTGGGGAGTGTGAAGGGACACACCCTCACTCTGGTGGACAAAAGAATTAGGAGCTCATCTGGGCCCGTTCAACACCAATCAGGCACATTCTGCAAGGCTTATTCTGCCTAGAGGTGGTGGGAGGGGAGCTTAAAAGGAAAACCTGCTACAGGAAGAAGTGGTGAACAGGTAGAAGGTTATCCTTGCCCTCAGCTGTGGATCTGCAGATGCATGATCTAGTCTCTAAGCAGTATGACCCCAGAGGAGAGGCTGGAGGTAGACCCCCATTTCATACTAATGGCCAAAGGGCTGTCCCAGGAAGACTGCCTGCTACTGTGGTCACCTTTGCCTTTCTTTGTTTTCCTGCCCCGACTCCCCTCTCTCATAAGGGAAAGAAGAGGGGGGAGAACTTCTTGCTTGTTTGCTTGAAGGAACCCCCTTGGGTGTCTGCTGGTGGGGAGAGAAAGATATTGTAAATGAGTGGAAGTGGGCTCTGGAGGGGACATGAGAAAACTCTTGCCTAACCCCTCCCTCCAGGGAATTAGTTCAATACAAAGAATAAATAATAACGTGTATACCACAGGTAGTTTTACTGGATCTATCTGGTGCCAGCAGATCTGTGAGGATGGCATCAACCAACATAGATTCCCTAGACACTGTTTACACTTCCCCTCTCTTTATAATTTTCTTTTCAGCTATGACCCCTTTTCTCTCTTACTACTTGTAATTTGCTCTTATTGGAAACCATGGAATGGTTCATTTTCTGTACCCCTGTTTCATTAAAGGATACAATACGGCCCTTAGTTTTCAATTCATACAGCATATTTGAGCAGTATGTCTAATAGAGACATACACTTTCCATGTCATCTGGTCTATTTAGATAGTGGGAGTCCATTAAATTGGTACTTAGCAAATCTGTACCCGTGGGATTCTTCTCTATTTCTGAGCAGGGATTTAGTACCTGCTGACAATTTTTCTTTTAATTAAGATCCATATCTAAACCTTCATGAACTGCTAGCAGAGAGCTACTTACTCAGCTGATAGCAGAGGAAAAAAGAAAAAGAAAAGAGAGCTGCTGCATCAGAATATGGACTGTAAACATAACAAAATGGTTATTAAATGGTGCTGTCCTTGGATGCCTATGTTCATATTAGCATATTGCTATTTAGTCTAAAATCAAGTATGAAAAGAAATGGGAATTAGCAAACATTTCTGAAGGCTTAAATTATTAACTCATTTTCTCATGTCTGCAGTGAAGAAATACAGTGGACATAGTTAAAATCCTTTAACCCTTTCACTGGGGTTTCAATGGGTGAGTACTCACATGCTTAAAGTTAGGCATGGACCAGATTTTCAAAGGTATATAGATCGAGTGTCTAGTGGGATTTTCAAATGTCCCTTGGTGCCTAACTCTCATTGATGGCCTTATGAACCTAGCTGGACTGGTTGGAGCAGGCATCCCTGCTTGGGTAATGGGGAGCACTGCTCTAACCAGTCACGCATTCATAAAAATTCATAAAAATATAAAGCATTGCTTTTAGCTGTGAACTTTGCATAATGACACTCTTTCACAATATTCCTGTGCCAGCCAGAAACAGGAAGTACTGGTAATTATATGTTCTTGGAGCCAAGTTTGAATTGCCTTTCCTCTTCCATACGCTCCTCACGAAAAAGGACTGCTTTCAGACAGAATGCCCAGATACTAAAGTATTGCTGTTATAAGAATTAGAATGTTAGGTCATTATTCTAGTACCTTTTGTCTAAAGACATACATGTGGGTTGCTACCAAACATATTAATTATTACCATGAGCGACCCTATAAAAGTAATTGGGACTTGGTGGCAAGCACTACACTCAGTAGTGGATGTTTGCAGGATTGAGTCTGTGATGGTAAGATTTTCTTTGCAAGAGAAGGGGCTGTAGACCAGCAGGTAATGAAGGAGATAAATGCATGAGGCCAATAGTTCTTTAGGGGAGTAAATAAATTATCTGATAGCTAGTGAATAGCGTTTAATAACCCATTAAGAAATGCAGGAAAATTTATTTTTCTCTGCCTTGATATTCATTCTTTCTGAATAGATAGGTTTTTTAAAATAACCCTACTGGTATTACTTAGAGAAATTTATTCTTTACATTTTGTCTTTTAATGACCTTACAGTATTATTTAAGGATCTCATTACCATGAATATCACATTGTGTTTCTCTGGTTGCTGCTCTGATTATTTTTCTGAATACCCCTGCTATGTATGAAATTCTCAGATTACCTCAGTCATACACATTGTAGTTTTTATAGTGGCTGATGGAAAAATTTCACTGACTACACACAAAATATTAATTTTCAGATTTAGTGATTTGTTTTTATCCTGGTCTCAGATACTGGACATTCAGAAAATACATTTTCTCATCTGGAGTGAAGTCAATGTGATTATTAGCATCTGCACAGGCACAGGTGAGTGCCATATTTTATTTAATTTTATTATGAAGATGGATCTGCTTTCCAAATATCATATTGGCCCAAGTCATGTCTTTGGGATCTTCATGCAGCTGTTAAGGTAGTAATAATGAAAACCTGCTTTTCCAACTGCCAGCAATGCACAGATGCTGTGGACGGCACTGTGGGAGCAGAAACATCCTCCAAACTGTTGAAAATCAAATCAACAGTATAGCAAGAAGTTAAAACTTCACAAGGAAAACTGCTGAAAGAGCAAATGTAAGCAATTCATGAAACAGACAAGTAGAATATTCTATTACCCTCCTCCACTGACTTCTAAAAATGTTTCTTCTGATCCCCTGTCTGAAGTATCCTGTGGACTAACAAAATAATCAGAGATCACTGGTAGACAGCGGGGCTAAATTCCAAGCTCTCAATACATGCAGACTTTACATGTTCTTGTTTAACCATTCATTTTTCTGGATCCATGACCCTATTCTTCTAAAGAATTATGACTTTAAAAAGTAGTCACTGATGTTTTTGTACATCTGTCTTCTACAAAGCTTCATTCCAGTCAAGTAGTTACTGTATATACAAGGGCCTCACTGTCCAGTGGGTTAACATACCCTTTGCAATTCAAGGTAATTTTTACTAGCATATCACTATGAAATTCAGTGTGTACCATATTTAAGGGTAGCAAAGGGACTGAAGTTGGATATAACCAATGCCCAATAATAAAGTGAAGTATAATACAAATTATTTCATCATAGTAGCCTGCATAGATAGTCCCTTAAAGCTTTACAGTTAGTCACAAGTTTAAAGAAAAAGTCAAGAATTTTAAAGTGAGCTTTGATGAGGGGAATTGGCTCAGTGTATTTGAAAGAGTTAGAGTGAGAATTCCAGATAGATGGTGAGGTACTGCCAGTAATACACATTCAATGTGTACCCACAAGCAAATCTAAAACCTGTTACTCTCCACTGTATTATTGCTATATAACAGCTGTTTACTGAAAGAGTATAATTAGTTTTGACACGCAAATAATCATGACACGCATTTCACTGTACATGAAAAGTTAGACACAATATAGCTTTTATAAATGAAATCATTTCTTACACAAGAATGTTCATTAGATAATAGAGTCCAAAGTAGCCAAATAAACAATATGCAAGAAGAGAAGTAAAAACTGAGTGAAAAGAACACAGGAGGAAATATAAGACAATAGATGGCAGGCCAGCTTTCCAAAGGTCCAAATTGAATTTCACAAAAATCTGAGTTTTTAGGCAAAAACTAACTAAATAAATCAAACCATCCTTTTCCGTTCCCCAGTAGCACAGCTAATTTTACTAGAATCTTCTTGGGTGCCATTGCACCTAGCTAGTTAAAGAGAAATATACACCTTCAGGAGCAGATCATCTTCCAGCTTGTGTAAATTGTCATAGCTCCACTGAAGTCAAAATATCTATTTGATTTCAAAGGAGCTATGACAGTTTACATCAGCTGAGGACCTGCCCCTTAGTGTCCTGTATGACTCCTTTGACTTCTGCATGGTTAGTTTGGCCCATCCTTGGTGAGCCACCTTCTTGGCCAGGAAGATAATGAGTCAACACACAACCTGTTGCCCATCTGGGAGGAAAAATTGGGAACAAAAAGTTTCCCAAGGAAAAACAGTTTAACCAATTAAACTGGAATCCTCCTCTGGATGACAGGCTGCTACCTAAGAAGCAAAACAACAAACAATCCTTCAAGAATCAGTATTTTAAAAATTACTGTTTGCTTGATATTTCAACACCTAAAATTCTGGTGAGAATCAGAATATCTGCAACCTAGCAAAATTGTTGCTGAAATCCATTGAAAAGGAATATAAATTCTGGTCTCCACCAGGAAATGTTGATGTCCTTTCTAAAACAAGCATGCAGGAAGATATATAACCTTATCTGTGAATTGCAAACTACAACAGAAGCAAGGCTAAACCTGTGCAAAATAATTTTCACTTCCAATGAAAATAATGCAATCTCACATTTTGCTGGTTCCTAATATAGCACAATATTTGTTTCTTTACATTTCTAGTGAAAATGAAGAACAACTTTTGCAAACAAAAATCTTTGGGGGAATGGAGGTCATGAAAGAGAGAAAATTCCTCTGTCAGAAAGTTTTTTTCGGTCAGAACAATTTAATTAATTTTTTTTGTTTTTGCCAGAGTCAGAATTCTGGCATTTTTGCTGCCAATATTGCCCCTTCGCCCCCTTCTTCCCAGTCCCAGAAAATCTTGCCCTGGGACATTCAGTAATTGACCTATCAATGATTTGCATATCTACACCTGCAAATACAAATTTACAATGAGCCCACACAGCCACAGGAGTCTGCTGTGCAGATCCAGTTGCAAAACTTGGCCATTAGTTTTGCAGTATTCTTCTCATGTTTGAGGTACTTTAAGCCAGAGGGAAAAGAAGAAAGACAAACCCAAATATTGTGTGGCTTCTGCTTATTGTTTCTGTTTACAAAATTATGGAGATACTCTTGTGCATCTTTAATTTTTATAAAGTAGAATCATTTCAAAGAATAATCACCTAAATAGATTTTAATTCAAGTATATTTGAATCTGATAAAGAATTTGTTCATCTCTAGATGAGATCAATACTTTTCTCAGGAGTCGTAGCTATGGGGATAAAAGAGGGAAAAGTACTGGAATTGCTTCCAGTCAGGTTTGAACTGTATTGACAGCACTTTCAATAATCTAACTCTAGTGCCTGGAGGACTGGAAAGAAGGTTTAAAGGCTACTGGTCCTGACAGGTGCTGTTGGATAGATCCAAAGATCTAGGTCCAAGTTGTAGCCCAGTGGGCCAGCTTACCTCTATTATATTCACTGCTTTGCATTCTATTCCGCTTTATTATATTCAGCAGTAATGCAAGGAACCTACAGGCTTGTATCCTGTAAGACGTTGGCTTCAGCAGTTAGCATGAGGCTTGAGGCCTATGAATTTTGGGGAACTGGAAGTAGAGTGTAGGGTGAAATTTTGTCCATAATGACATCAGCCAATCACAGAATATGAACTGATACCAGCTTCTGGAAGGTTTTGGACGGAACATCCAACCACAAGTATGCCATGGCAATGAATTGACATATATGATAATGGAGTAAAATCATAAAAACACTAACCTTTAGAAAAAGGACACCTTAACATTGGTAAGGGGATGAAATACAAATAAGGAAGAGGGGAGAAACCCCTGCTGAATATGCATTAGATATGGTAATGTCAGCGTAACATATTATAAGAGTGGCATCCCAACTTGGGGCAGTAGGAGAGAGATAGATGTAGCCCATGGGAGGAGCCAGAATGATGACCACTGGTGAAGATGAGGAAGGTGACGGTGTTGAGTAAGATAATGGCTAACATTTCCGGTTGTTCTGCAAGGGATGGTGTGAGTACGGATGTTCAGATGTACTTTCTGTATTATCTCTAGCTATCTTACTGAGTTTGAGTGTGTATGACTTTGCTAAATGTATTAATAAATTATTTATTTGTAAATATAAGAGTTCCTATAGTGTAAGTGTTGCACCTGTGCACATCAGGGTTCCCAACTATATAATAATTTTAACAATACTGGCCTTGATCTTAGGGCAAGAACCTGACAACCCTCAAAGTGATAACTGAGAATTTTTATTGATAATCTCTAGATCAGGCTACATATGTCCTCAGCAGGGACATATTCCTTACATTGGTGCCCAGTTAGTGGTTACAGTTCTGCATGTGTTGAATCTGATGCAGATTAGTGCACACTGCACTGCAATGCTATGTATGTCAAGAATGTAATGTGCTGGAACAGTTTTTTGTGCTTGGCACTTGGGATGGAACACTTTGTTAGAGCAGGGAAACTACTGTACATAGTGTCAAGTATCAGGGGGTAGCCGTGTTAGTCTGTATCTACAAAAACAACAAGGAGTCTGGTGGCACCTTAAAGACTAACAGATTTATTTGGGCATAAACTTTCGTGGGTAAAAACCTCACTTCTTCAAATGCATCTTTAAGGTGCCACCAGACTCCTTGTTGTTACTGTACATAATGGTCTTGCCCTCTTGTGTACAGATACACAGAAAAGAGCTGAAATGCTAAAATTAGAACAAAGGGAGAATCTACTTGATCTCAAATGGTAAAGCAGATGCATTGGGACATTAGAGTCCTTGCACAGGACATATCTCTTAAAAGCTTTGTATGTTTGGAGCTTTATCCGTTTAATACGCTGGTAAGAAGCATATGATAAAAACCCAGACAGTGTAGATAACCACTTCCATATTACAAGCACAGGTTATTCCTTCAGATCCAACAAAAACCTGTATCTACCAGGTCAATTTACTTTTCCTATTTCTAGTTAGTAAGTATTTTACAGTGAAAAATGTAGATTTGGTGATACCAAAATGTTTTGCAAATTCATGTTGCTTATGTTGAATTTAGGGCTGTCGATTAATCACAGTTAACTCACATGATTAACTCAAAAAAATTGATCGCAATTAAAAAATTAAGTGCGAGTAATCACAGTTTTAATCGCACTGTTAAACAGTAGAATACCAATTGAAATGTATTAATTATTTTTGGATGTTTTTCTACATTTTCAAATATATTGATCTGAATTACAACACAGAATACAAAGTGTACAGTGCTCATTTTATATTATAATTTTTATTACAAATATTTGCACTGTAAAAGTGATAAACAAAAGAAATTGTATTTTTAAATTTTCACCTCATACAAGTACCATAAGGCAATCTCTTTATCGTGAAAGTGCATCTTACAAATGTAGATTTTTTTTTGTTACATAACTGCACTCAGTCCAACTTCTTATTCAGCCAATTGCTAAGACAAACAAATTTGTTAACATTTACAGGAGATAATGCTGCCGTCTTCTTATTTACAATCTCACCTGAAAGTCAGAACAGGCATACACATGGCACTTTTGTAGCCAGCATTGCAAGGGATTCACGTGTCAGATATGCTAAACATTCGTATTCCCCTTCATGCTTCGGCTACCATTCCAGAGGACATGCTTCCATGCTGATGACTCTCATTTAAAAATAATGCGTTAATTAAATTTTGACTGAACACCTTGGGGGAGAGTAGTTTGTCTCTTGCTTTGTTTTATCCACATTCTGCCAGGTATTTCATATTATAGCGGTCTCAGATGATGACCCTGCAGATGTTGTTCATTTTAAGAACACTTTCACTGCAGATTTGACAAAACACAAAGAAGGTACCAATGTGAGATTTCTAAAGATAGCTACAGCCCTCAACCTAAGGTTTTAGAATCTGAAGTGCATTCCAAAATCTGAAAGGGACGAGGTGTGGAGCATGCTTTCAGAAGTCTTAAAAGAGCAACACTCCAATGTGGAAACTACAGAACCCCAACCATCAAAAAAGAAAATCAACCTTTTGTTGGTGGCATCTGACTCAGATGGTGAAAGTGAACATGTCAGTCTGCACTGCTTTGGATCGTTATTGAGGAGAACCCGTCAGTGCGATTAATTGTGATTACATTTTTTAATTGCGTGATTAATCGCGATTAATTTTTTTAGTCAGTTGAATTGTTTATTTTGAAAAAAACAAATGGTTTGTTTCAACATTTTCTAAATGAAACATTTCAATTTGATATGAATTTTAGTTTCAAAATTTCCTTTAATTTTATTTAATCCCCCCAATCATTAGTCAAAACTGAAACAAAACAACTTGTGATTTTATAAAAATGAAATGTTCCATTTGACCCAAAATGATGTTTTGTTACTTTCTGAAATTGCCAGTGAACCAAAAAAAAAAATCTGTTATTCTACTCAGTATTCTACTCAACTAATACTCAGTAATGTGATCTCAATAATATGTTTTACACACATGCTTTGTTCTTGAATATTTTCAGAAGGAATCAAGTTTGGGACACCCGTGATTTGACATGCCCTTTTTCATTTGTTTGATAAAGTCCATATAATCATTTGTGTTTGGGTCAGGGTCCTTTCTCCCGCCAAAACAAACAAGCAAACATACAGTGTTTTCTTCAAAACAAAAAAAGCCAACATTCTAACACCCATGTGTAATCTTACAATGATAAAACTAATGTGTTAAGTATCAGAGGGGTAGTGTGTTAGTCTGAATCTGTAAAAAGTAACAGAGGGTCCTGTGGCACCTTTAACAGAAGTATTGGGAGCATAAGCTTTCGTGGGTAAGAACCTCACTTCTTCAGATGCAAGTAATGGAAATCTCCAGAGGCAGGTATAAATCAGTATGGAGATAACGAGGTTAGTTCAATCAGGGAGGGTGAGGTGCTCTGCTAGCAGTTGAGGTGTGAACACCAAGGGAGGAGAAACTGCTTCTGTAGTTGGATAGCCATTCACAGTCTTTGTTTAATCCTGATCTGATGGTGTCAAATTTGCAAATGAACTGGAGCTCAGCAGTTTCTCTTTGGAGTCTGGTCCTGAAGTTTTTTTGCTGTAAGATGGCTACCTTTACATCTGCTATTGTGTGGCCAGGGAGGTTGAAGTGTTCTCCTACAGGTTTTTGTATATTGCCATTCCTGATATCTGACTTGTGTCCATTTATCCTCTTGCGTAGTGACTGTCCAGTTTGGCCAATGTACATAGCAGAGGGGCATTGCTGGCATATGATGGCATATATAACATTGGTGGACGTGCAGGTGAATGAGCCGGTGATGTTGTAGCTGATCTGGTTAGGTCCTGTGATGGTGTTGCTGGTGTAGATATGTGGGCAGAGTTGGCATCGAGGTTTGTTGCATGGGTTGGTTCCTGAGTTAGAGTTGTTATGGTGCGGTGCGTGGTTGCTGGTGAGAATATGCTTAAGGTTGGCAGGTTGTCTGTGGGCGAGGACTGGCCTGCCTCCCAAGGTCTGTGAAAGTGAGGGATCATTGTCCAGGATGGGTTGTGGATCACTGATGATGCGTTGGAGAGGTTTAAGCTGAGGACTGTAGGTGATGGCCAGTGGAGTTCTGTTGGTTTCTTTTTTGGGCCTGTCTTGTAGCAGGAGGCTTCTGGGTACACGTCTGGCTCTGTTGATTTGTTTCTTTATTTTCTTGTGTGGGTATCGTAGTTTTGAGAATGCTTGGTGAAGATCTTGTAGGTGTTGGTCTCTGTCTGAGGGGTTGGAGCAGATGCGATTGTACCTCAGTGCTTGGCTGTAGAGGATGGATCGTGTGGTGTGACTGGGGTGGAAGCTGGAGGCCTGAAGGTAGGCGTAGCGGTCGGTGGGTTTTCGGTATAGGGTGGTGTTAATGTGGCCATCGCTTATTTGTACAGTGGTGTCTAGGAAGTGGACCTCCCGTGTAGATTGGTCCAGGCTGAGGTTGATGGTGGGGTGGAAGCTGTTGAAATCATGGTGGAATTCTTCCAGGGTCTCCTTCCCATGGGTCCAGATGATGAAGATGTCATCAATATAGCGTAGGTAGAGAAGGGGCATGAGTGGACGAGAGCTGAGGAAGCGTTGTTCCAGGTCAGCCATAAAAATGTTGGCATATTGTGGGGCCATGCGGGTGCCCATAGCGGTGCCACTGGTCTGGAGGTATATGTTGTCACCAAATTTGAAATAATTGTGCGTGAGGATAAAGTCACAGAGCTCAGCAATAAGTTGTGCTGTGTCATCATCAGGGATACTGTTCCTGACAGCTTGTATTCCATCTGTGTGTGGGATGTTTGTGTAGAGAGCCTCTACATCCATGGTGGCTAGGATGGTGTTTTCTGGGAGGTCACCAATGCATTGTAGTTTTCTCAGGAAATCTGTGGTGTCACGGAGATAGCTGGGAGTGCTGGTGGCGTAGGGTCTGAGTAGGGAGTCCACATATTCAGACAGTCCTTCAGTGAGAGTGCCAATGCCCGAGATGATGGGGCGTCCAGGATTTCCAGGTTTGTGGATCTTAGGTAGTAGATAGAATAACCCCGGTCGGGGTTCTAAGGGTATGTTGATTTGTTCCTGTGTTAGTGTAGGGAGTGTCCTGAGTAGATGGTGCAGTTTCTTAGTGTATTCCTCAGTGGGGTCTGAGGAAAGTGGCCTGTAGAAGTTGGTATTGGAGAGTTGTCTGGCAGCCTCCTACTGGTAGTCAGACCCTGTTCATGATGACAACAGCACCTCCTTTATCAGCCTCTTTGATGATAATGTCAGGGTGGTTTCTGAGGCTGTGGATGGCATTGCGTTCTGCACGACTTAGGTTATGAGGCAAGCGATGTTGTTTTTCCACAATTTCTGCCTGTGCACCTCGGCGGAAGCATTCTATGTATAGGTCCAGACTGTCATTTCGACCCTCAGGAGGAGTCCATGTGGAGTTCTTCTTCCTGTGTTGTTGGTGGGAGGGTATCTGTGTATCAGTGTGCTGTTCAGTGTTATCTTGAAAGTAATGTGCTTTCACGGGAGAAGAAAGAATATGAAATGTTATGCTTACAAGAGGTTATGAGAGAAAATATTTCAAAAATATTTATATTTTTTGATCATTTTTAAAATGTCCTTAAAGATTTATGGTGTTGATGAATTCCGTTTCAGCTTAGTTTTGAGATAGTTTGCGATTTATGTCCTGGATGATTTTGTTCATGAGTCCAGGAAAAATGGCCTAGTACTTTCTTCCTTCAATCAGTCCCACACCTTTGGAATGAGGGCTATTATATGTTGTAAACCTTGGATGTTTCTCATTCTAGAAATTCTATTTCTCCAACAATGTCAGGACCAAATGTTGTGCTCCTTCCTCTGTTTTCAGCCTAAATTAAAAAAAAATAATGCTTAATGATTTGAGTGCCCAACCTGAGGCACCTTTATGGCATGGGCATTATTTGAGGGAGATGAAGGGGAGCATTGCCCCCCCCCCCCAATAGAGACATGGTGTGGGGGGTCACACAGGGGTCATGTGCCGCTACCCCGCCTCCCCCAATTTTTGCGAGTGCCGAGCTGCCCTGCAGGGCTTGCTCTGCATGGCCTGCAGGGAGGGGGAGCTCTGTCCTTCAGACACTGCGCTCGCCCCTTCCCCCCTCCTGCCCCGTAGCCAAGTAGAGAAAGCCAGGCAGCTAG
Organism: Chrysemys picta bellii; assembly: GCF_011386835.1. Lineage (NCBI taxonomy): Eukaryota > Metazoa > Chordata > Testudines > Emydidae > Chrysemys > Chrysemys picta. The sequence continues at coordinate 76,417,039 of NC_088791.1, forward strand.
GTCAGGGCAGGGAGCAGTAATAAGCAGAAGGGTGCTGCCTCCTGGGTCCTGTACAAGGTGAGTGCCCACAGGGGGTAGGGCAAGAAGGGCAGGGTGGGGCTGGGGGAAGGGGGTTAGGGGTAGGGGGAAGAAAGTCGATGGGGCAGTGTGGGGAAGGGATAGGACACTAGGTAGTGCGGAGGGGAAGGGGGATGTGATGGGGAAGAGAAGGGAATACAGAAAAGCAGCAGAGGGGAAGCGGGAGCCAGCGTGGTATGGGGTCCCCTCGCTAGCAGCAGCAGCCCCAGCAGAGAGGCGGCCGCAGCAGCACAGGGAGGAACCAGAGCAACCACATTGCTCCTGGCCAGTGAGCCAAGGGAACTGGCTTCAGTGTGCACGTGTGTGTATGTGTTTGAATGTGTGTGCATGCGTGGCCACGTCTCTCCCTCCCCAAATATAGCAGTCAAATTATGCCTATGCTTTATGGGGCCTGATTTTCAGAAGGTGCTGAGCCCCCACCCTGTGAAAATCAGGCGCTTTTAAAAGGGTCTCAATTTATGTCCCACAAAAATGAGGCACCTACAATCAATAGTCACTTTGCACATCCTTAGCCTCAGTCCTTATTCCAGCAAATTTCTACTGAAGTCTAAGGATGGAGGGAAAACACATATTTTCAACATCTGTCTGAAAACATATTTCTTTGTCCTGACATTCTTGTAGCTAAATACCTGAGTTTCAATATAGCTCTTCTGTAAAACACCTTGGGAAAACGTTATGAAAGAGATTCTGGTAGGGCGGTCTGGTTTAATATCTGGACATTTTACTTCACTACTATTATTTCTTCTGCCTTCTTACTGTCTCCCCTTTTCTCAGAAAATAAACTCTTTTCATAACTGTATATTGTCTTTTCCTTCCTTTTGTCATTTATTTGTTTAGTTTCAAAGGGATAAAGGTGAGAAAAGAGATGAATCAGACATGATGGAACCAAAAGAAAAAATATGTATTATCACACTTCAGAGATGATAATAGCAACTCTTGGACAAAAGTTGTAACAAAACAGCAGAATTAAGTCATGTGTTAACAGAAAGAGGAAGTGACCTCTTAATATTTATTGTATATGTCTTTGAAATGTTGGCCATCTTTATTTAAATGAAATGGAAAAATATAGTGAAATGCTGTCAGGACATAACTTAGGTATGTTTGTGTAATGTGTCTTTGGCTGTAAGGAATATTGCAACATCCCACACACATAGCGTGAGAGTAGAGACTGGGTTTTTGTAAAGTTAAAAGCTGATGATGTATATTTTGACTTTGTTAGCAATGCCACACATCACTGTGAATTTAAGATTTATCATATGGATCTGAACAATATTAAACAATGGATGGATCCAGTTAATAGAATATTACAAATATCCTCAGTTTGTACTTCAAAGAGCTGAGAGTAACCAAGAACTTAGTCACATTTGCTGAGGTTTGTGACTATCAAGAATTTCAAAATGTATTGTGATCCATAGGGAATGTGACTTATGATCCTGCAAGTACATGAATTGTGAGGCAGTTGATTCAGCTGTTGTCTGGAGGGATTTGCTTTCACAAGAGGACAGGTGGTGTTTGAACTGTGATCTTCCCCGGGGGTTTGTGCTTGGAGAAGTCATCTTTAAAGTTCAGCTGCCAATAGAATCTGACTTGGAGACATGATTTGCTGTTTTCCCCCAGAGGGGTATGTCTACACTGCAAATAGACACCCATGGCTGGTCTGTGCCAGCTGACTCAGACTCGAGGGGTTTGGACTCCAGGGGGGTGTTTAATTGTGGTGTAGTGTTTGGGCTCAGGCAGGAGCCTGTGATGTGGGAGGGTTCCAGAGTTCGGGCTGCAGCCCCAGCCCAGACATCTAAAGTGCAGTTAAACAGCCCCTTAGCCCAATCCCCATGAGCCCGAGTTAGTTGGCACGGACCAGTTGTGGGTGTCTAATTGCACTATAGACATACCCCGAGAGATATGGGCTATGCCCCCTCTTAACCAGTACCATCCACTTTTGTGGTAGTACTTGACAGTTATGGTGAACTGGTGGAGCAGTGATTGTGGATAATTTTTGCCACCAGAATTCCGCCTCCAAGTAAACTATCCTCCACCTCTGATCCTGCACTGAGGGTTTATCCTGTGCCCTGGACATAGCAGAAACCTGGCATTTACCAACCCTGACTTATACTAAAAGAGTAGTACTCTGCATGGAGTAAGCAACTGACGTGATTGTATGTTTGATTGAGAGGCTTCTATAGCGGCTGGGATGAAAAGGAAGAGAGAATTTAAAAGAAACGAAACCAGTTCCCAAATAGGGAGTTAAAGGCTGAACATATAGACTGAGAAGGGGAGGGGAAATAGATTCATAAGTATGGGGTCAGATGATGGACAATTCTTGTGTGAGTCTGCAAGTAGTGGGAGGAGGCAAAAAGAGACTCCTCACCCCGGTCGCCAGTTGTACCTCCCTCACACAGGCTGGATATCATTGCAATCTATGTGCTTCCTTGAGCACAAGAATTGCTCCTGGCTAGCATCAAAACAGGCTGGAAGGGCAGGAGGTGGGATCACAGCCACTTCCACTACCAGCAGCCCTGTTTGGCCAAGGAGGGGAGAGCACACTAAATACCCTTAAGGGATACAGAGATGGGCTGGCTCCCCTTGAACACTTGGCTGTTGCAGGTGGTATCAGTGGGCCAATGCCCTTAAATGAGCAATTGAGCCCAAAATAAACTGTAGGACTCATTATAGATCTGGTACATATGAAAGTGGATTTGGGTAAGATGTTAACTAATTCGTGGTTGGAGCTTCATTGACATGGCATGAAGGCAGAAAATAGAAGACAAAATAAGAATGGGGAGATTTAAACAAAACATGTAAAGCAAGATGTTCTACTTACTGTGCTTTCTAATGAATCCTCCTCTCAGTTACAGATGGGCTGGGATAAATGTAATGATGAATTAGATGTGCAATGCCTTTTGCTAATAGAGTCCCTGCCTATCACACACACACACAACCACATCAAATTGTCATACCTCTTTGGATTTGTTTGTTTTATTGCAAATGATTATTGTAAGAGGACTGGGAAAAGCGAGTGAAGGAAATTGCATCCTTTCATTTTTAAAAACAAAAAAACACAGTAACAATTTGCCAGGTTTTAAATTGAGGGCCCCTGCCTTGTTGGCCAGTGAAAATCCACTGAGGGCTTTGAGTGGCAGCTGTATCTTTCTGATTCAAAAGAAATTTCGTCCAGCCTGAGTAGCTAGAGCCTTTGGCCTACTGCCTGGAGGTACGTTGGCATATGTTCAGATCACATATTTATAAACACGATAAACCTGTATCTGTCTGGATACAAACAATAGGACCACAATTCTTGTCCATATTTTCTGGTATCTTGTCTTTCTAAAATGGCAAATAACAATGTTTGATTATTTAATTATTTTATTTATTTTAAAAGTATGTTACTGGTTGTGGAGGTGGAAGGAGTGTGGTGGAAAGATGCAATTTGAAGTGATGTCTTTGCCATAAAAATATGTTTAACAAGAGAAAAGAGAGGCTCTTATAAACAGAGGCCTTATATAAGGGAGGCAGGAGGTGGTATTGTTTAAAACAAATACTTTTTCTTTTTTCCCTCACCTATTAAATATAATGGGCATAAGATATATTTTTGAATGATGAGGTCTCCACTATGCTCCATTGAGAGATAGTACCTCAGAAAGGTCAAATGAGAGTGCTACTTTGGACAATCAATGGACACTGAAACCTGGTCGAGTGAGGACAATCAATGGGACACAATCATTCCGGGATACAAAATATATCAGAAGGACAGAACAGGTTGGGGGGTGGGGAGAGGGAAGTGGCACTATATGTGAAAGAAAATGTAGATTCAAATGAAGTCAAATTTTTAAATGAATCCACATGTTCCATAAAAAGAAGAACAGGAGTACTTGTGGCACCTTAGAGACTAACAAATTTATTAGAGCATAAGCTTTCGTGGACTACAGCCCACTTCTTTGGATGCATATATGCATCCACGAAAGCTTATGCTCTAATAAATTTGTTAGTCTCTAAGGTGCCACAAGTACTCCTGTTCTTCTTTTTGCGGATACAGACTAACACGGCTGTTACTCTGAAACATGTTCCATAGAATCTCTAGGGATAGTAATTCCATGCTCTAATAAGAATATAACAGTAGAGATCTATTATCGACCACCTGAGCAGCACACTGATAGTAACGATGAAATGCTAAGTGAGATTAGAGAGGCTATCAAAATAAATAACTCAATAATAGTGGGGGATTTCAATTATCCCCATATTGACTGGGTACATGTCACCTCAGGATGAAATGCAGAGATAAAATTTCTCCATACTTTAAATGACTGCTTCTTGAAGCAGCTGGTACAGGAACCTACAAGGGGAGAGGCAATTCTTGATTTAGTCCTGAGTGGAGTGCAGGATCTGGTCCAAGAGGTAACTATAACAGGACCGCTTGGAAATAGTGGCCACAATATAATAACATTTAATATTCCTGTTGTGGGAAGAACACCTCAGCAGCCCAACACTGTGGCCTTTAATTTCAGAAAGGGGAACTATGCAAAAATGAGGAGGCTAGTTAAACAGAAATTAAAAGGTATAGTGACTAGGGTGAAATCCCTGCAAGCTGCATGGACACTTTTCAAAGACACCATACTAGAGGCCCATCTTAAATGTATACCCCAAATTAAAAAAAACACAGTTAAAGAACTAAAAAGGAGCCACCATGGCTTAACAACCATGTAAAAGAAGCAGAGAGAGATAAAAAAGCATCTTTTAAAAAGTGTAAGTCAAATCCTAGTGAGGTAAATAGAAAGGAGCATAAACACTGCCAAATTAAGTGTAAAAATGTAATAAGAAAAGCCAAAAAGGAGTTTGAAGAACAGCTAGCGAAAAACTCAAAAGGTAATAACAATGTTTTTTAAGTACATCAGAAGCAGGAAGCCTGCTAAACAACCAGTGGGGCCCCTGGACGATCGAGATACAAAAGGAGCACTTAAAGACGATAAAGCCATTGCAGAAAAACTAAATGAATTCTTTGCTTCAATCTTCATGGCTGAGGATGCTAGGGAGATTCCCAAACCTGAGCCATCCTTTGTAGGTGACAAAACTGAGGAATTGTCACAGATTGAAGTGTCATTAGAGGAGGTTTTGGAATTAATTGATAAATTTAACAGTAACAAGTCACCGGGACCAGATGGCATTCACCCAAGAGTTCTGAAAGAACTCAAATGTGAAATTGCGGAACTGTTAACTATGGTTTGTAACCTGTCCTTTAAATCAGCTTCTGTACCCAATGACTGAAAGATAGCTAATGTAACGCCAGTATTTAAAAAGGGCTTTAGAGGTGATCCCGGCAATTACAGATTGGTAAATCTAACATCAGTACCGGGCAAATTAGTTGAAACAATAGTAAAGAATAAAATTGTCAGACACATGGAAGAACATAAATTGTTGGGCAAAAGTCAACATGGTTTCTGTAAAGGGAAATCAAGTCTTACTAATCTATTAGAGTTCTTCTAAGGGGTCAACAAACATGTGGACAAGGGATCCAGTGGACATAGTGTACTTAGATTTCCAGAAAGCCTTTGACAAGGTCCCTCAACAAAGGCTCTTACGTAAATGAAGTATTCATGGGATAAGAGGGAAGATCCTTTCCTGGATTGAGAACTGGTTAAAAGAGAACAAAAGGTAGGAATAAATGGTAAATTTTCAGAATGGAGAGGGGTAACTACTGGTGTTCCCCAAGGGTCAGTTCTAGGACCAATCCTATTCAACTTATTCATAAATGATCTGGAGAAAGGAATAAACAGTGAGGTGGCAAAGTGTGCAGACGATACTAAACTGCTCAAGATAGTTAAGACCAAAGCAGACTGTGAAGAACTTCAAAAAGATCTTGCAAAACTAAGTGATTGGGCAACAAAATGGCAAATGAATTTTAATGTGGATAAATGTAAAGTAATACACATTGGAAAAAATAACCCCAACTATACATACAATATGATGGGGGCTAATTTAGCTACAACTAATCAGGAAAGAGATCTTGGAGTTATCGTGGATAGTTCTCTGATGACGTCCACACAGTGTGCAGTGGCAGTTAAAAAAGCAAACAGGATGTTAGGAATCATTAAAAAAGGGATAGAGAATAAGACGGAAAATATCTTATTGCCCTTATATAAATCCAAAAGTATGCCCACTTCTTGAATGCTGCATACAGATGTAGTCTCCTCATCTCAAAAAAGATATACTGGCATTAGAAGAGGTTCAGAGAAAATGATTAAGGGTTTGGAACGGGTCCCATATGAGGAGAGATTAAAGAAGCTAGGACTTTTCAGCTTGGAAAAGAGGAGACTAAGGGGGGATATGATAGAAGTATATAAAATCATGAGTGATGTGGAGAAAGTAGATAAGGAAAAGTTATTTACTTATTCCCGTAATACAAGAACTAGGAGCCACCAAATGAAATTAATGGGCAGCAGGTTTAAAACAAATAAAAGGAAGTTCTTCTTCACACAGTGCACAGTCAACCTGTGGAACTCCTTGCCTGAGGAGATTGTGAAGGCTAGGACTATAACAGCATTTAAAAGAAAACTAGATAAATTCATGAAGGTTAAGTCCATTAATGGCTATTAGCCAGGATGGGTAAGGAATGGTGTCCCTAACCTCTGTTTGTCAGAGGGTGGAGATGGATGGCAGGAAAGAGATCACTTGATCATTACCTGTTAGGTTCACTCCCTCTGGGGGACCTGGCATTGGCCACTGTCGGTAGACAGGATACTGGGCTGGATGGACCTTTTGTCTGACCCAGTATGGCCCATCTTATTTTCTTATGTTCTTAGTGCCCCAGCCATAATCTCATTTAAATTAAATTATATAGGACTCCTGCCTGAAGGTTGAGACTTTTAAACAATCCCTGAAATAAGTGACTTATCCTTAGGCTCAGAGAGAGATTTCTTCTAAGTCATTTGTTTGTCATTGGAATGCACAAGAGCATGCCAAGGGATAGGTAGTTCAGAATTTTCCAGTGAAGGATACACTTGGACTCCCCACCCTATCCGCAAGGTTTTCATGTATTTTTGTCTCCCCTAAACCCATGCCCATTTTCAGATGGTACAAACTGAACATTGTTCTGAAGTACTGATATGTCTTTGCTCAGTATTCTTTTTCAATAATAAATTATATATTTCAAAATGGGGTTTTGGGTCCAAGTTGAATTGCCTCCCATCCTTGAGAGAGGTTCCCCCACCCCACCTCCCATTTAAATGGAACAGCTAATGAAGATGTATGTTCCCCACTTCCTCACCTTTTTCACTCTGCAATGCCATGCTTTTCTGTTACATAGAGTTTATCAGAGACTACAAGGGCTTGTGAGGGTTCATTGTTTAAAATATTGGCAGCACATAACTAGTTGATTACTATGTAATATAGTGTATTTTCAAAAGCTCCTAAGTCACATTGGCTTTTCACTTATGCCCCAGGTATAAAGAAGCATTGGACAAATAAAGGACAGCAACAATATATGTACCTTTTATTTAAAAAGTACTATAATATTCTACTGTGATGGTTCAAAATACTATGTGCCTGAATCCATACTGTTTTATTCCAGTTTAACACAGTTTTGGTCCTGTTGAAACCAGTGGAGTGGCACCAATATAAACTATAGTAATGTTTTGGAGTGTCTTGTCCTACATCTTTCAATAATGTGTTTGACAACAGGATTTTGAGTAATATTCCCAATGTTTTCCTACATAGGGGATGCAATCCAATATTTGGTCCACATCGATATTTGGAAATCTTTCTTAGCTACAAAATGTACAAGACAGTTTTGTCACTGTGTGACATTGTATAATCTACTAATTCAGAATTAATTAGACACTAAAAAGTCTGCAAGGGTCTTAAATTAGAATGTGTGAGCAAGATAATCATTTTCTAAGTTTCAACATACGCAAAATATCTCCAAAATCAAATAGTAAAATATGTCCGTGCTGCCCTCTAGTAAGTGTTGCTTTATGAATGATAGTAAATCATTTTATAAATGTAAGCAGGCTCTGAATGAGCTCTCTTCTGACATTTAGTGATGGAACTAAGGAAAAGACTTCAGGAGCAGACCATAGACACTCCTATTCTTCTGTCTAGGTGCACAGCAAAATGCAAAATGATCATTTTGGGGCTGATTTTGGTTTACAAATCACTCTAGTATTTGAATGCAGGGTTAATGAAATGTTATCCTTACTGTCTGAGTAAAGGGCAGCTGAAGTGTGCTTAGCATGCCTTGACTGGGGGGGAGGGGATCATCCTAAACTGAATCTCACTAAGCTGGGGGAAGGGAAGTAAAATCCCAGTGAAGATGAGTGGATAGGGGACTGGTGTTTCAACCTGGCAGTGTGGACTCTGCTTAAAAAGTCCTAGACACCAGTTGACCTGCCCCCCCTCCTCCCCCCGCCCCGCATCATTTAATGACAGAGCTGATTAGACTCAATTGAGAGGCCTTGTCTCTGGTTGGTGACCCCTAAAGCTGACATCAGTGCTGAGCAGGTCTAGGGGCTAAGACTTAGACCTTGCTGGGGGACAGTCAAAGACAACACAGAGGCTACACTGGTTGTGAGGTTCCCTACTACCTGCTGAAATCACTAAGAACCGGGCTAAGTGGCAGAACCTCAGAACGTGAATCACAGGAGCAGCAAGCAGCAGCGGCCAGCAGCTGCAAAGAGACAGTGGCAGCTGTGAGCTGGTTGCAGAGGTAGAAGAAGAGGCACTGCTTGACCCCCTCCCCTCCTTCCAGGGGTGGGAAGTGAACTCCTGTGAACACACCTCTGAATTCTGGGTCTTCGCTAACCAAGGTCAGCCAACTGGGGTCCAGAAGGTGAGAAGGGAGTGATGTGTTAAAGGGACATTCATTTGTCAGACTTTGCCACCACAAACTGGGAAACTGAGGCAAAGGATATTGGCCAATGCACTGTGAGTTCAGGTTTTCTTATGGTTACACGTTTTTGATTGTGGTTGTGTTGCTTTCCCAAACTAAGTTGTAAACAGACTCATTTCTTGCAAGAAGGGAAATACTATCCCTTAGAAGTACCCAAAGGTGGAGTTAATTACTGGATGGGTGCTTTGTATTGTTGGCAGGAATCCCTGCTCTTGTTGCTGCCAACTCTGTCTGGCAGAAGGGTTACATAAACATTCAGAATTTCCTATGGGCCTGCTATAATAATCACTGAAATCAATAGGCAGCCTTAATTCTGGCATTTCCTAACATTTCTGAGTGCTTGATTTTCCAACCTTACCATTCTTTTAAAATGTCGATGGATGTGGGGGTGGAGGTGTAATGTAATGTCCACGTTTTAAAAAAGACTTTGATTTTCCACCCAGTGTTTATCATATGGAATCAAATTGCCATCCTACATGGATCGTTAGCAGAGTTAAGCTCTTTAGGTCCACAACACCATCCTCTATCTCTTGAGGTAACAGAGCCACTGGTAGCAGTAGAAGGCTCTAATCTGCTGTACAGACCTGTCACTAGAGACAGATGGAGATGCATGCTTTGCTAGTGGGTTTCACAGCTATTTGCTAAGACATCAAAGCAATATTGAGACTCCAAAATAATGGATCCAATTTCAGGCTCTGGAGAGGAGTGAGCCCATGAACCCCATCCTCTTCAGCATCTCCCTGTCCCCTTTTACTCCTATCTCCCACCCATCCCCCAGTTCCCATCACATCTCCTGCTGCTATCTCCTTGGATCTTACCCTTTGCTTCACTCTTGCCATTTTCCCTAGTTTCTGCGTATTCTCTTCCCACCCCTTACAGGTCCTGACCCTCTTCCCCCCGCCCAATCTTCTGCCTCCTTTGCTCCAGGCTCCTACCCTCCTCCCTGCACCATACCTCACCCCTTATGTATTTGAGTAAGGCTGCCTTCTTCTGCTCCATGCTGCCTGGGCACCAGCAAAGGAGATTGGAGAGCTCATGAGAGATAGTCTCCCAGCTCTCAGTTCTTGTGCTCAATTCCACCAAGATCCCAGGTTGTGGCCATGAGCAATTGCAAAGAAAGTCCTACTATGCTCCTGGATGGAGCATGTTCAGTGAACACAGACTTTTAGGAAAAGTTGGCTGCCAGACTCAAACAAGTCTTTACTGAGCATGTACAAAATTCAATTTTTTTCCAGAGACATAACTTTTCCACATGTAGATGATTTTTTTTCACAAGTATGTCAAAAGGCACATGCCTAAGCCCATAGCAACCGCTGCTTCCTGCCAAATTTCAAGTCCCTACACCACAGCATGGAGGCACTAGAGCTTCTATGTGAAATGGTTGAAAGTGCTTTTTTAACATGAACTGTACAATGCATCTTTCCCTAACCTTTTTCTTGGAAATGGCTGAATTGTTTTATCTGAAAATGTCCACTCAAATTCAGCCCAAGGCAGACACCTGACATAGACAATTTTAGCCCAATTTAAGTTTGACAAACTTAAAAGCAACTAAAGTCAAGATCTTATAAGAGAAAGTGTTGGGTAACCTTTACTATAGGTGTAGCTATCTGTACCTCCTATAACAACATGAAACTAAATTGCCCAAAGTATAAACTGTGTTTTTCACTGATATACAGTGCTGTGCAAACAAGTGATGAACAGAATAAGTTCCAAGTTTAACAGACATTTCCTGTTATTTAGTTTGGGGCTCCTTAATCTTTGTGGTTTGAAATTATGATAGTAGGGGACTTCTTAATACATTTTTGGCATTGGAAAGGGCTTTTTTCCTAACGTCGTTGGTGTAAAATATATGGTTATGTTGTTTTTGGATTTTATCCAGACTCCAGATTTCATAAGTGAACTTTCAACACCTTTGACAATAATAAAACATAACGGGCAGCTAGGAATTTACTTAGACTGCACCAAACCAAGCCATCAAAGTCATGGAGTCACCACTAAAATGTGAAGTTTTCACATCTGAAAAGCAAAACATACTTTTGAGATTGCAAATTTACTTTCCCAAATGCTGGGACGCTGGTATGATGATGATACTGGGACAAAAGCACTGCTGGGTGAGCAATGAATGCAGTGGAGTTGCTTTGTTTTGTGCCATGGCTAAATTGGGCTCATTAATTTGAAATAGCTAGAATCCAGTATGAAATAATTCCAATGGCTACAAACAATTTACCGCATGATCATTTCTGTAGGTTAATAAAGTTCAGTTTCACAGTAGATAGAATAGAATAGAACTGAAGTGAAGAATAACATATAGGAATTACAGATAGAGAACCCTCCCCTTCATACTTTAAGAAGTATAGAGGAGGAGAACTGATTTATGACTCTTGAGCCTCTGCCACAGGATTTTATTTTGAAGGTGGCTAAAAGGATCCATGAAGTATTATGGCCGTCATAAGGTGTGGAGTAGGAATGCTTAAAAATTATAAATATTTTCTGTGGAAAATTTTCAAATGTAACTCTTTTTTGGGGGTAAATTTTTTTCATTGAATTTTGTTTTATTATTATTTGTATTTTTTTTCCAGTGGAGAAAAGGGAAAAGGTAGAGAAAGGGAACAAACAAAAATTGAAAAATGTTTTCAATTCATATTGAAACAAAAACAAACATTTGCATTTGGATTAGTTTAAAAAAATCTTCAGATTTAAAAGGGAGGAAACCTTTGTCATGATAATTTTAATTTCCTGCCAAAAGCTACTGTTCATAAAAACAAAAGTTGATGAAAATGTCAAGCAGCGCTAGTGCAGACACTGTCATCCAGATGAAGGAATTTGTCAGTGATATCTCCTTCTCCCCCTGAGGCAAAGCTTAATGGTGCACCACATTGGTGCTTAAAAAGGAATGGTGGAGGAAATTACTGCTGCTTCCAGCATAGCAAAAATACCTTATAATTAGAGCTGGGCATATTTTCCCCATCCTATGAACATTGCTGAGATTTCAAAAAATGTCCCATTCTACACTGGGACAAAACCAAGGCCTTTCAAATTTTTCATTAAAATATCAGAGACTAGACAATAGACTGGTGATTAGGGTCCTCACCAATTGTGGAGGGGACTCAGCTGGACCCAAATCAGGCAGAGCAGGGGATTTAAATCCCGATCTCTCTCATCCCAGGTGAGTGACCTAATGAGCAGGCAACTGGCTAGTCTGGGATCTCTCATTCTGGCTTTGGGCAGAAATTCCACCCTGGACCTAAGAAGCCTCTTCTGGCGAAAGTTTCATTTAAACTGGTATATGTTTCTGCTAAATTTTTGTTTTGATGAATCATCATTCTCCGAAGACAAACTGCTTCATTGAAAAATTCCTGACCAGCTCCAATTATGATGCTTCAAGTGCTGTATATCACTATGATCTTTGAGGGGAAAATGCCATGTACAACATCTGATCCTTCAGCTCCTCTCTGCTTCCCAACCGTGCACATCAGGGCTTGAACTCAAGAGCTGTAGAGGGGAAAGGTGGTGAGTATATGGAGGGTTACAGTGAAGGGAATGAAAAAAGCGATGTATTGTCATATACATACAGTGCAATTTATATTCCTATGGCATTGTAAAGGGGTCTCAAGTGACTGTAAACTACCACAGCTGGTCAGGAAACTTATTTTTTCCTCTGCACAAGAATGATGATGAAAGAGTGATTTTTTGTTTGTTTGTTTTTGAAAATTTCTTTGCATCTTTTGAATTTTTATGGGAAATTTGAAAACCAATCAGAGAAGTTTTGGACAAATAACTGATTTATTTTCACAAAAAATTGTTTTGTCAAAAAGCAAGTTTCTCTCATTTTTTGGGGGGGGGTGTCTATGTCTGGGCAGGAGGTGAGGGGGAAGCTTCAGTGAAGATCTTTTGACCAGCTCTATAAATTCTTTTTATATCCACTTTAAGACCCCTTTACTCTGCCAGAGCCATATAAAAAGGCCTTTGCATAAATGGGAATTAGGTCCAGGGACTTTCCCTTCCACATGCCCTCATGACTCCATTTGAAAAGATATTGATCTGTTCAGCTATCTTCTTTGTTTTATAAGTAGAGTGGAACACAAGTGTCCCATTGTTCAGATCTTCTCTTCTTCTTCTTCAATGCTTAGCCGACGAGTCAGCTGTAGTGATGGTTCACCATGTTGGTCTGTTCCTTGTGACCATGAGGGCTTGATGGGCTAGGAGTCCAATGTCGGAACAGACTAGATACACCCATGTAATAGGGGGTCTGCCTTTGGGCCACCTCCACCCCTTGAGTGGTTGAATTTTATCTCCTATGTTACAAGCCCCGGAGAATGTCATTTGCCAGAACATCTTGTGGCATTCTGGCGACATGTCTGAAAAGCATTAGATGTCATCTGTGGACAATGGCCCCCGTAGTCTGTAGATAATCAGCTCTGTAAACATCTGCATTACAAATGAAGTCATTCCACTTTATGCCCAACATAAAATGTTGATATTTTGTGTGTAAAGCCTCGAACTTTGCCCAGTCTGCATGGCATGGTGTCTGTGTTTCACAACTGTATACCAGTACAGAGAGGATACAGCTCAAATAGATCCTGAACTTGGTTGTCATGCCGAGAGGATGTTGATTCCATATTCATTGTAAATGACCCATGGCAGACACCACAATGCCAATGTGGTAGACAACCTTTGTGTGAAAGTTGGAGAAACGGTGAGTATAGAACCCAAATAGCAAAAGCTGGAGACTGCTTTGACATTTTTATTATTCAAAGAGATTGTAATCGCGGGTGGAGCTGATCCTAGATTTTGCAGCTTTGTCTTTGACCACGAAACATGGAGACCAACTTTAGTTGACGCCACCTCCATTTTCTGGAGTGCCTCAGGAAATTTGTCTGGGCTCTGTTCTAGAAGAACAATGTCATCAGCATATCAAGGTCTGAAAGCGAGAGATCATTGATCTTAATTCCTATGGACCTGATGGAATGCTGCATTAAGTAATCCACTGCCTGATATTTAATAGTTCATAGTTAATAGTATCATAGCTTCTCCAGAGCATCTTAAGGTTCTGTTTTATGGTGTAGGAGGTGTGGAGAGTACAGCTGAATCAGGAAGCTGTAATTTTATACTATGTATTTCTAGAACTTGCTTGTGATAATGCATTTTTAGCCCAGAATAGGTGGTTTGCTGGACTCCTATTATCTTAATAGAATGGAGAATTAGGTTGTGGAAAAAAATTGTTATTTTTTCTTCGGTACACATTGATGCTTCAGTTGCAGAAAACTAACTGATTGATTGAAAGTATCATCAAATGGGGAAAGCTGGAGGGGATACAACTAGACAAAAGTGTATAACATGATGTTCGGTAAGAAGGTAGATAGGGAAACTAACTACTCTTGCAATAAAAAGCTATGTAATATTTAGTGTCAGTGCAAAACAGACAGACTGCTCAATTTAATGTTTCATCCAAAAGATCCTGTGACAAATACTTTGTATGTAATAAGGTACTGTTCATTCTCACCCATAATATGCTTTTCCTTTGCTTCAAAAACAATGGACACCATGTATCAGAGAGACCACCTGGGGTGAGACTGAAGAACCTCCTGCAGGAGGAAAACGCCAATTTACATTTGAAAGTTCTCTCCTCCCCACATCTCCCCCAAAAAGGGATGTTTTCCCAAGGGACTTTCTTTGAAGATACAAGGGGTGAAATTCATCACTGATGTAACTCTGTTAATTCCAGTGAAGTTGCATCTGTAATGAAATTGGCCAAAGTTGTCAAAGATAGCTAGTACAAGATTGTGTATTCAACCTAAAAAGACAATTCCTGATGAAACAATTCTCTGAAATAGGCCAACAGCTTTTTAAATATTTTTTTGCTTATTACAAGGGCCTCTGTTAGGCTTTTGTAGGAGAGAAAACAGAACAATAAACTTAATAAAAAGTTGTAACATGGAGATATTTTTCTGAAGATGTAAATGTGTATAAGTGCGCTGATTTTTAAGATATAAGCTGGTCTTGTATTTGATGAGTTCATGGGTTCTTTTAAAAACTAGTTTTTAAAGTCCAGTAAGTAGAAGCTGGTTACCAAAAGAAAAAGATATCAATTACATGAACTATTGGAGGTGGGGGGAAGAGAGAGAAACTATAATTATGTCATATATGGCTATTATAAGCCTTAGTACAGATAGTTTGAAAGCTAACAGATTCCGTGAGTTGTGGACTGAGAGCACATGAGGTTGCTGTTAGGATAATTGACAGAGAAGGTGGGTAAGGTAATATCTTATATAGGACCAACTTCTGTTGGTGATACAGACAAATTTTTGAGCTTACACAGAGCTCTTCTTCAGGTTCAGCCCCAGACATGAAGAGCTGTGTGTAGCTCGAAAGCTTGTCTCTTTCTCCAACAGAAGTTGGTCCCATAAAAGATATTACCTCACCCACCTTGTCTCTTTAATATCCTGGGACCAACATGGCTACAACTGCAAACATAATAATTATTTAACACCGCCGTTAGACTAGGTAATCCTACCCATACTATAACAGCTTTTTTGGTAGCTCACAAATAACTGAGAATATATTTCAAGGATTTTCTTTATTTGTGTCTGTGTGTTTTATTATTTTTTGTTTGCTTGCTTGAATGAAACTGCAAATTCAATTTGACTAGTATTATGGTAGCGACATTGCTCACTGAAAAAAATCCCCACTTGAGTCTATCCTGCTGGAATAAACATCTATCGGTCTATGAAATATAGGTGCTTGTTTCTTGGGCCACTAAATCATATTCTCAAAAGGGATAGATGAAACACCTGTTATAACTGTACCAATACCTATCTTTGGAATTTAGTCTCCTACTAGCTTTTGATGTGGAAATCAGATGTAGTTATAGACTGTACCATTGATAAAAATACATAGAGAGAGAGAGAAAGAAAAATTAATCACATCATATTTTTAGGAAAATAAGTTATATATAAATAATTGTCCTACTACTATTGCCATTATAAAAACAAAGAAAAAAATCCCAATAAATGAAAGCTTAGTTTTATTTCTTTCATGTTAATTATGGCTGGACTTAGACAAAAAAGGAAAGTATCTTTAGAGAGCAGTACAGACTTTTTTGGCATCATGGGACAGAGTTTGCTATTTGGGGTGAAATTGTTTTTCAGACTCAGCACAAAGCCTAAGGGTCATTTAAATCCCAAACAAACCTTACTGATTTCTGTGGGACTTAAGTGCTGGCCTTCTACAGAGGGTTGCATTCTTGCCAACATCGGACCTGCTAACACTCCATAGCATTTGTGATTTGAAGACATGATGAAGCCAAAAATGAAATCTTTCTAGAACAACTGTGAAAATGAGCTGATGGGAGACTTGATTATATGATCATGTGTCCGGCGTTAAATTCAGCTAAATAAATAGTATCAAAGTTATAGAACAAACTTTAAGGCCATCTTTACAATGTAAAAAGAAAATCCACTGAAGAAAATGTAATCATGGCTCACGCTGACCAAGAGTGAAAACATGATTCACAATGAGAAGCAAATGGGGAATCTTTGAAAAAGGGATCACAAATTAAACTTGATTAAGAGGAAATTAAAAACAAAAGTAGCCCCAGAGTCTTAGTAGCACAAAAAGCTGACTGTACAAAACAGAAAGAAGAACAGGAGGACTTGTGGCACCTTAGAGACTAACAAATTTATTAGAGCATAAGCTTTCGTGGACTACAGCCCACTTCTTCGGATGCATATAGTGGGCTGTAGTCCACGAAAGCTTATGCTCTAATAAATTTGTTAGTCTCTAAGGTGCCACAAGTCCTCCTGTTCTTCTTTTTGCGGATACAGACTAACACGGCTGCTACTCTGAAACTGTACAAAACAGAGATTTTCCAAGGAAGTTTCATTTCACTTTTGTTCATAACACAATCGATCAAACAAATAAATCTAACATGGAAGGGAATGGAGCACCCTAAAAGACACTGCAAAGCAAACACAGCAGGCCTCTATTTGGCAACCAGACACAGAGCAATTGAATCACGGCCTATGAAGAATACATAGTTAACGCCAAGTTGTGTTGGAAATAGAAAACTGGCAAGGACGTGAAACATGATTACATGGTTGGAGTCAAATCATGCAAGAATAAAAGCAGCATTAAAAAAGAAACAGGATTTCTTGACTCACTGAAGAGATTATATAACTACTGTACATCAAGGCTAATACAAATTGTAAAGGAAAATTTTACCTGCTGAAAAGCAGTAAGATCAATTAAATATAGTAAGTGATTCCAAATGAATAGCTATTTTGTATCCACTTTTAATGAGAAGTGGCATAGCTGTTTCTCTATCTCTCAAGCATAAATTTAGTCTTTGGAATTATGAAACCACAATAAGATAGGAAATTAAACATATGTATCAGAAAGTGTCTGTCTCTCTTTGTTATGTACACCCGACTCTTGCGGAAATCATTGGACAAGCTACTGGTTATTTCACTTTCAATTATGAAAACCTGAGTAGCTTCCAGGGCACTACTGAAATGTCTGTGGTGTACTAGTCTGTGAAAAAATTGCAGAAAAGGGCAATTCTGTTATATTTACCAATGCTATCTCTTTGTTAAATGGAATAGCATACATTTATAAATAAGATGTCAGTGGGAATCTGATGTTTCTTCTATAATTTGTTTTCAATAGAGCTGGTTGAAATTTTTCTGAAAGCAATTTTTACATGGAAAATGCTTATTTGATTAAACTGAAACATTTCATGGAAACATTGAATTCATTGACTTTTTTTGTGAAATTATCAATGTTTTGAGAAGGTCAAAATGTTTAATTTAAATGTATGTTGTTGTATTATAACTTATAATATATTTAATAATGCAATAATCAAAACAAAAAATTCAGAATATTTTTTCTTGTGAAACATTTTGAGATTTCAACCTTTTATCCCAATTCAGGATGAAACCAATTGTGTAAAAAGAATTTCTAAAAGCACAGAAATTCCATTTTTGGCCAGCTCTAGTTTTCCTTCCCCCCCCCCCCCCCCTTGCTGATTGTGACGGGTTCGGTCACAGAGACCCCCTTGGAACTGTCACCTGACGTGCTGAAGTAACCTCTGAGCCTGTTTTCCCTGCCAGCTTGGGACTCCAGAACCCAGCCTTGTTGAGCCAGACACACTAGCCTGCTGCAATACAGACCCAGGTCTGGTCCACGCCCCCAAAGCTGCAGACTTAACTGAAAACCACTCAGCAGGTTACATGCCTCCAGCACCCTGACACCCAGTTCCCAATGAGATCCAAACTCCAAATAAATGTTTTACTCTGTATAAAGCTTATACAGGGTAAACTCATAGATTGTCCACCCTCTGTAACAGTGATAGAGAGAGATGAACAAATGTTTTCTCCCCCAGGTATTAATCACTTACTCTGGGTTCATTAATAAACAAAAGTGATTTTATTAAGTATGAAAAGTAGGATTTAAGTGGTTTCAAGTAATAAAGGATAGAACAAAGTAAGTTGCCAAGCAAAATAAAGCAAAAACATGCATGTCTAAGCCTAATACATTAAGAAACTGTTTACAGGTAAAATCTCACCCTCAGAGATGATCTAATAAGCTTCTTTCACAGACTAGACTCCTTCCTAGTCTGGAACCAATCCTTTCCCCTGGTACAATCCTTGTTAATTCCATCAGACATCTTAGGTGGAAAGCAGGGGTGTTCTCATGACTTCAGCCCCCTTTGTTCTGTTCCACACCCTTTTATAGCTTTGGGACAAGGCAGGAATCTTTTGTCTCTCTGGGTCTCCACCCCTCCTTCTAAATGGAAAAGCACCTGGTTTAAGATGGATTCCAGTATCAGGTGACATAGTCACATGTCCTGTGGGACCCCAGACTCCATTCTTCCAGGGCTGCCCCGCACTCACCTAGGAAGGTTTGCAAGTAAACAGACCATTTACAACCAATTGTCCAATCAATGGGAGCCATCAAGCTTCCAAACCACCATTAATGGCCCACACTTTGCATAATTACAATAGGACCTCAGAGTTATACTTCATATTCCTAATTTCAGATACAAGAATGATACATTCATATAAATAGGATGAACACACTCAGTAGATTATAAGCTTTGTAATGATATTTTACAAACGACCTTTTGCAAAGAGCATGTTCCAGTTACATTATATTCAAACTCATAAGCATATTTCCATAACACATTATGGAGTGCAATGTCACACTGATGTTTTTCCTGTGTTTGAAGTTGTTCTGTCACCTCAGTTTTTTTGGATACCTCCTCTTCACTACTTGTAAAGTTAGGATTCCTTGACAAGAGGATTGGGCTCTAATTCAGGGAGAACAGGGGTTGAACAGGAGGTTAAAAAGCCTTCTTATAAGAGAACAGAGGAACTAGCAAACAGGACAGTTTTGTTAGGGAGTTTAGAGAGGGAGTGTGAGACCCAGATGCATCTAATAAACATTCTCTACATTTAGGCCAATAATCTCTCTTCCCTTCCCTCCCTCACACCCCCTCCCCCACCCCCCCACAAAACAATCAAACAAAAAACCCTGAAAGAGTAAAAAACAGTGCAGGCAGAAGTCCTGCAGCAGAATGGGGACTATTCATTGTATTGCACTCAATGCAGTGTGTATGAATACCTGTCTTGTGTGCAGGTGGTATGTGTGCGTATTCGGTGCAAGCAGCTCATGACCCTCAGAGATTGAGCATGGGTTCTTGAGACCAGAGTGGTTGAACTGAAGGAGGTAAATGAGACAGAGAGGTACCTAGACAAGACTTTCCAGCATACAGTTGAGGAGTCACACCCCTAGTCCAACAGCCTCTGTGCTGATGAGGAGGATGAAAGTCTCAGGGAATGAGAACATCAAGCAGGTGCAGAGGGAAACAATCCCATAGTTGGGACACTACTTCCAGATGATGTTATGGTATCCTCTCGTCCTGAGGATACCACTCCAGGGGAGTGGACCCCAGTTACTAGGAATAAACAGGCAATAGTAAAGGGGGATTCAATTATTAGAAATATAGACAGCTGGGTTTGTGATGAGTGGGAGAACCACATGGTGAATTGCCTGCTGGCTACAAAGGTTGCAGACCTCTCAAGACATCAATATAGACTTACGTGCAGTACTGGGGAAGAGTCAGTGGTCCTGGTACATGTAGGTACCAGTGACACAGGGAAAGGTAGGAGAGAGATCCTGGAGCCCAAATTTAGGCTGCTAGGTAAGAGATTAAAATCCAGGACTTCCATGGTAGTATTCTCTGAAATGCTTTTAATTCCACACACTGGGCCAATTAGATAGGTGGAACTGCAGGGTCCCAGTGCATGGATGAAACAATGATGTTCAGAGGAGGGATTTAGATTTATTAGGAACTGGGGAACATTTTGGAAAAGGAGGAGCCCATACAGGAAGGATGGGCTTCACCTAAACCAAAATAGAACCAGATTGCTGACATGTAAAATTAAAAAGGTCATAGAGACATTTTTAATTTAAGGGTTGGGGGAAAGCCAACAGGTGTAGAGGAGCACATGGTTCAGAGAAAGACATCCTTTAGGGGAGGATTTATTAAAGGAGATACTCTATATCCTAGGGAAGAGGAGAGGATAGAAGTGGACAAAGTACTTGTAGGAGCTAAAGAGACAGTCAAATGGAAAAGAGTCCCATTCAATTACATCACATGAAGGCGG
Source organism: Chrysemys picta bellii (assembly GCF_011386835.1). Classification (NCBI taxonomy): domain Eukaryota; kingdom Metazoa; phylum Chordata; order Testudines; family Emydidae; genus Chrysemys; species Chrysemys picta. Next base: position 76,437,658 of record NC_088791.1, read on the forward strand.
ACAACTAAATATTGACAAATGTAAGTGTTTCCAGGGGCAACGGATTCCTCCTAAAAGCCCCTCCTCTTCCATCCAAGGCCTTGGCCAATCTGGAAGCTGGAGCCAGGTTGGTGAGCCCGGACCCCTCCACCTGCCTGGGGCTGGGGTCCCAAGAGCAGCCCCTGGCCCTTGTCCCCGCCCATGGCAGGTGGAGGGTCCGAGGCTCCCCACAACTGCCCTCACAGCTCTTCTCCCGACCCAGCTCTGGCTTCTGGCCTGGCCTGGTGACAGGATCTCAGGAGCCAAAGAGCTGCAACCAGGCCATGGTAATAGCTGCCCGGGCAGGAGTGGGGAGCCATGGACCCTCCACCTGAATTGGATGGAAAGCCTGGGGGGTGGGGCCAGGGGGCTGCTCTCTGGCCCCCCGCACCCTGGGCTGCCTGGGCTCCCCGGGGCAGGATCCAGCTTCTGGCCTGGCTAGGGGGTGGGGCCTTGGGGGAGAGAGGAGGGGAAGGGGGCCAAGCCAGTGATGAAAAGTGGACAGGCCAGGCTCATCCACTTTCAGAAGTTGGAGGGACATGATCCCTTGTCTCTCCCTGTTCCGTCACCCCTGAGTGTTGTGTACAAATGCAAGAAGTTTAAATACTAAGATGGGTAAACTTGAGCAGGGGGGTCATGTTATTGCTACCTTTACTTCTGCGCTCATGCTGATGGAGGTGCTGCCTTCAGAGTTGGGCAGCCGGACAGTAGTAGGCAGAGTAGATGTGAGGGTCACTTGGCTTGGGAGGGAGTCATCCCTTTTAGCCAGAGTCCCATGGTCAGAGGGGTGCTGTGGTCCTCACATACACACCCAAGACCCCTTTAACTCCCGAGCATTGGGCCAGGATCTAGGAAAGGACAGGGCTGACCCCAAGGGTGCAGGAACCTTTGTAGAAGTTGGGGGTCACTGGTGCTGGACCCGATGGAGGGTAGGAACTACACCCTCCACTTTTTAATATGGGCATAATTTGGGGGTAGGGGTGGTGCTGCCCCCACACACTGCAAGCCTCGGGCAGCACAGGGCAGCGCCGAAAGGGGCTGCATTTCATGGCAGTTTTGCCCCCTCCCCCCCCCAAAAATGCAGGACAGTTATGGAATGGTGCCAGAAGCCTCCGCTGGCACTGCTTTACACCTGCCTGACGCTTGCAGTTGGGGGAGGCAACGTCATCCCTGCCCCTCAAACTATGCCCTCCCCCGGTTCTGCCGCCATTGGCTGGAGGTTCCCCAGCTAGGGGCTTCTACTGTGTGCTTGGCTCCAGCTGCTAGTCCTCGCTGGGCTGGGGAAGGATGGGACTTCCTCTTCTCCTCTGGGGACTGCTCCCAGGTCAGACCCACCTCCACGGCTGCTCCCTGTACAGTGACCCCTCCCTCCGCTGCTGGAGAGTGACTGGGAGAAGAGGAAGTCCTTTCCCTCCCCAGCCCAGTAATAGCTGGAGCTTGTGCATGTTAGGAGTCCCCGCTGGGATGCCCCCAGCCCTGCCTCTTCCTAGCAAATTTTACAGGGGAGACCAGATTTCATGGTCCATGATGAACACGTTTTTCCATGGCTGTGAATTTGGTAGGGCCCTAATAATAATACTGAAAGTATCATAATGCCACAATCTAAATCCATCGGATGCCCATATCTTGAATATTGTGGACAGTTTTGGTTGCCCCATCTCAATATTATATATATATTAGAATTAGAAAAAGTCCAGAGAAGGACAACCAAAATGAATAGGGATATGGACCAGCTTCTAAATGAGGAGCAATTGAAAAGACTGAGACTATTTAGCTTACAAAAGAGAAGATTAAGGGTTAGATACAATAGATGTCTATACAATGATGAATAGTGTGGAGAAAATTAATTAAATTAATAGGTTTAAAACAAATACAAGGAAGTACTACTTCACACAATGCATGTTCATTGCCAGAAGATGTTTTGAAGGCCAAAAATATAATAGGGTTAAAAAAAGAATTAGATAAATTCATGGAGGATAGGTCCATCAATGGCTGTTAGCCAAGATGGCCATGGATGCATCTCTTTGCTCTGGGTGTCCCTAAATCTCTGACTGCAAGAAGCTGGGACTGAACAATAGAGGATGGATCACTTGATAAATTGTCCTGTTCCATTCATCCTCTCTGAAGCATCTGGCATCAGCCAGAAGACAGGATACCAGGCTAGATGGATCACTCGTCTCATCCAATATGGCCATTCTATTCTTATATTCTTAATTTCTTTCCTTCTCTACTATTTCCATACCCTAACTCTGTGTCTTTACTATTTATTTACCTGAAGATTGACCTATTTTTTTTCCCTCCATGTCTTTTATGAAATGTCTCTATTTGGAAAAATATTTAAGAATAGACCTAAGTGAGTGATGCAAAAAAATGTACAACAAATGTTTATTTGATTTTTTTAAATTCACATTCAGCTGTATCTATGTTGCTTTTTTGTGAATGAATTTACTGTTGATAATGATCATGAAAACAGCTTCTTTTAAGCAGCTACTGGATAACATTTACCAAGGTTGAATCTGAATTTACAAATCTGAGTAGCAAGGAGCAGATTTTTCATAGTGCCATATGCATTTCAGAGCTAGAGGTAGATTCCTTAATGAGAGCCTCATGCTCATAGTTTTCTTGATTTCTAATTTGCTCCTTATTTTCCCCTTTTCCCACTTGAAATATACATAGCAACAAGAAATTGTCTACCTGAAAAAGGAAATGACTGCACCTCCAGATTGTCTTATGCTGCTTCCTTCTATGGACTTAATTCTTGCAGTACATACTCAGAAGGTACTGTCTCTCTCTCCTACTCAATCAAGATCTCAGTTAGGTCTCTTAGAGTGCTGTAATGTTATACAGATTTCTTGGGCTGTGAAAAATTCATTGTTCTTTACAAATGTGTAAAACTGAAAACAAAAAGACCTTTTTCTTTTAACATTCAAAAATATTTTCATGTTACCACACACCCTTAGTCTTAGCAAATATGTTTGGAAATGAACCTTAGAAGCAAAGCCAACACACTGAGAATGCATCCAAAGTTCCAGTCTACATTTGTGTTAAATTTGTGCCAGCACACATTTATAATTAAAATGTAGCTGGTTCAAGTTAAGCAGAATTTAAAATTTAACATTGTAAAGAACTGGAAAGTTTCATATAGGCTACCTAAAATGATGTGCTATAGAATGTGAAAGGTTAGTTTATCCTCGTACTAAATAATTCCACTATTATTTGTATCACATAAAGGGTGTACTTTATAATCTTATTTCTTACTATACGTGATGGGGTGTAAACCTCACATTGGTACTAGGATGGTTAACAGGAGCCTGAGAACTCAATTAACCCATCTACTGGCATCATTAGTAGGACCACCTGGAAAGGAGCCACGTTTTCTTTAAAAGGAATGAAAAAACTCAACTAGAGAGAAGTCTCAGGAGAGAAGAGGTTGGGTGTTTTGGGGATCTGTTGAGTATTGTGTGATAGACTTTAGGAGAGAGAAGATATGGGAAAAGTTACAAGAGAGGAGTTAGCTCCTGGGGTATGTGAGTTTTATAATGGGGGCAAGGCTTCAGGAAAGCAGCCCTTGAGTGTTCAGCTGAGGAACAGGTATAGAGGAAGACTTGTGAAGGATTAAAGCTCAAGCCTGGAGAGGATGGAAGTGGTTTAAGTTTTTATATTTTTGGTTTGGGATTTGTTGCACAACTTGGGGGGAGGGGAGAATCCTTTGAGCCATGGCCCTTAAGGAAGGGAAAGCCTGAACCCTTGTGGGGCCTGAGATGAATGCAGGTACACAGTGTGCCCAGGAAGGGGTTGTTGCATAGGTGCTGGAACTAGGGGTGTAGTTTGAAGTGGTTTTCATTATACACAGGATTTACAACTTGGCTCAGTAGCTCTCACCACCTGAACTATAAAAATGTTCCAGCACCCCTGGATTGTTGGGAAGCCTGTGGGTGACCAGGGTAGGAAGTAGTCCTGGGAAGGTGTAGGGGGCCTGAATAGGCAGACCTTGCCTGCTCACTACCGAGTCCCTGGGCTGGAATTCAGAGAAGAGAAAGAGCCTGGGTTCTCCTAGTGACCACTGGAAAAGGGGTGCAAAGACCTAAGTGATATGGAGTAGAAGGACTACAGAATTGGGACTCAGCTTCAGGATTACTGTTTGGACTTCCTGTTACCCTGGAAGGGATGGGACTAAAAGTGGTCTGGCTTAGGGACTGAGTCATGAAAAGAAGCAGATGACCACAAGGCCAGAGTGGCTGTCATCAGTAAGGGATGCTAGATAAGGAAAACCTGTGGTGCCACACCAGCCATGAGGGGATGTGCCAGCAGTGAGCCCACTATTTTATGTTTGGGGGAGAAGGCAAGTGGGGCCTGCAGGGACAAGACAAAGCAATGGGGTAAAGAGAAGTTGGGGTTAGAATTCCAGTGTATCTCCTGGAGGATGAAAAAAGGGGATTTCATATATGCCTAGTGGAGGCATCCAGGACAAAAGCTTTTCTACTTGAGAAGCTGGACAAACTGTGTGCTATGTCCCATACCTCTAAGGTGGAAAGGAGGGAGAGAAACTATAAACCCCACAGGATTAATGGGAACTGGAGAACACACTTAGCCTGTTCTGGGCACCTGGATGGGAGACATGTAGTTCAGGATTAGACCCAGCTGGGGATAACCAGAGTGGGTGGTTGCTGAAATGGAAGGGTTCCCAGGCAGAAGAGGAGATTTAAGAGAGAACAGTTGGGAGTTCTTCTCTCTGGAAAAGAAACTACAGAAGAGCCTGCAGAAAGGAGCCTGTACTCTGAGTGTCTAGGGTTGCCAACCCTCCAGAACTGGCCTGGAGTCTCCCGGAATTAAAGCTTAATCTTTTATTAAAGACTACATCATGTGATTGTATGTCCAAGAATACATCCAACCAAAATTGGCAACCCTATGAGTGTCCGTGAAGAGAGAGTGCAGCTATGAAGGAGGCTCTTAAAGTAGGCTTGGGAGAGACTCCAGGGAAGAAACCCTGAAGGTCTGTGATTTGGGAGGAGTTGGGCCCTGAGGGAGAGAACCTTTGAAGGCAGCACTGTGTAACACAGAGGGGAATAACTCTGTGAAGCCTTGAAGAGGGGTGAAGTGGTTGTGGAGGACTGAGCCCGGGAAGGGTGACAAATTTTGTTTCCCTGAGTTTGGACATTGTTACCCTCATGGGGGATTGGACTCCTATTGTCAGCTGGCTGGAGGGCAGAGTCACCATACAGACCAATGAAGTCCAGAGGAGGAGGGTGAGACAGAGTGTGCAGTGCCAGGTCTCACCATGAGGTGGTGTTCCAAGATGGTGAAGCTATGAGATACATGCTGTGATTCAGTCTGCAATGCTGTGCATATTTTATAGATCAATTAACTCTAAGTCAGAAGCTGACATACTGTATCCAATTTTGTTTCAAGAAATTCTACCTCTATTTTGTGTGCAAACTAAAAAGTGTAACTACTTTGAACTGATCTCCTGACAAACAAGAAACATTTAATGTGCACTTATCTCTATCAGGATATTGTCTCCAAGGTTAATTTTTAATATCAAGAATAAACCCCATTAAGTGTTTATACTATGTGCAGAGACCTTGATAAATATTTTCATAGGACCCACTTCTCTGGAATACAATAGAAAAAAGTCCTTACAATTTTTGGAGAGGTAAATAGAAATTTGGATGAGATACCAGACCTGTCAGCCAACTAACAATCTGTCTCTCTGTAACAGCACCAGATGACCTAGTAACAGAGGTACAGCCAGTTACCCAAATAATTAGTCTTGCCAAGAGAGTAGTTAGGGAAATAGCCACAGATGCAAGTATCTCTGCTGGGGGAAAAATATTCTTTAGTTTTTTTAAATTGCAGATCCCATAGCAGTCAAGCATCTCCTGTTCTACTGTCTGGTAGAACAAACTGAAGAAGAAGAGGGCAATAGTGGGCATAAAGTTATCATAACCACTAGCAATAGGGGAAGTTTCCAAGCTAGAAGATAAATTATACTAGACAAAGTATTTTAAACTGTGGGTTGCTTCTTAATGAAGCACATGTTGAAAATGTACTTGTATTTTTCTAGCCTGGTGATCAGACTGATGTAAATGGGTCTAACATTTATCACCAATAAGGTCAAATGTGTCACAAGATCCTTGAAAAATGATGTTTTTTTTACCACCTTTTATCAGTTTTCTAATGTTGCTCTAAAAGGAATGTTGCGGAGAATGCAAAGTGCAGGGTGGTAACTCTTCTAGAAAAGTAGGACCTGACCCTCCAGTGGCATAAGGGAGTTATGCGGACTTACGCCAGCTAAAGATCTGTCCTATGATCTTCAGCAGGCTTGGAAAAATGAGAGGCACTTTTGTGCATGTTACTTAGTTATGCAAACTCCCAGAGCATCTGAACAAGCTGATGTAACCTGACAGGAATCTACTACCAGTTTCTCACTCATTAGGCTTGATCATTGCCATTCTTGCCAACAAGTCTCTTGGTGCTGTAACAGTGGTGAGGTTCTCATAAGCCGGTCCTATTCACTCCTTTAGCCCACTGCCAATCCCTATTCCTATCTGATTTTAAAAGCCCAAATATACAAGAAATCAGGGACTGGAATTTAGAGTTCATTAGCAATTTGAGCTGTCTGAAAACAGATACTTTTTTTTTCTTTAATTTCTTTTTTCATCAAAGGAAAGTGAACATGTTCTGATCAGCAATTAAAATATGAGCTCCCCTGGGCTTGTTTCACATGATGTAATAAGAAAGGTACGCCTTTACTGCCCCAGTGCCTTTTTATGTATGAGGTACAGAACATATGGAGCTAGCACCAATATTCAGCTTCACTGACAGAAGGAAAAGAAATATTTGTTTGGTTTTTTCAGCCTCACTGCAGATGACAGCACTGATACCTGCCCACTGGTAAATCTTCCAATATAGTGCCAACTTCAGCCCCATTCCTATTTCCACTTAAAGACCACTGTTATGACTGGGAATAGGAATGTGTGACCAAATGCACCCTGTATTCACACCGTACACACTATTCTAATAATCTTTGTACAAAATATGGCTTATGGCTTTGAAAACTAATAACTCACTGGTCAATAATATCATGGTGTACAACATTTCATAAAAAGTTATGACTTCCTCCTGTATGATGGTAGTAGCATATGTTCAAACCACATAGCCCTGATTAGGCAGGAATGGTTAAGCAGATCTATCTTAAACAAAGGGAAGTGTTTACCTCAATTTACATGTAAATAGTGGACAAGGTCCTTGATACAGCATGAGGGAGACAAGGCAAATCTGCATTTCAGCATATGCAGGGGAGGAGAAAAAGTATGGAGGCACCTTCACCCTCAGACTCCATCTTGAAGCCTTTACTGTTTGAATAAACGTTGCTTTAAAGGGTAATCCTCAGAAGAACCCACTTCAAAGGGGGACTAGACTATAAAAATGAGGGGGAAAATACCTCAATGGACCTATCTCTGTTGTGCTCTCACACCTAGGAAAACAAAGGAATCAGGCCTTTGGAGCTCAGGGGAAGATCCTGACTTGAGAACTTGGTCAGCTATGTTGGTGGGAACATGTAGTAAGGAATTTACCTTGAACCAAGTCTAGTTTAAGTCTTAACTACTATGAAGTGTCTTATCTTTATTTCTCTTGTAACCATTTTTGATTTTAATACCTTGTACTCACTTAAAATCTCTCTCTTTGTAGTTAATTAACTTGTTTTATTCTTTAATCAAAACGAATCCATTGTTGTGTTTAAACTGAGCTATCTGGTAACTCCAATTAAAGTAGGGAACTGTTGTACATTGACCCCTTATGGGACAGTGGACCTCTAAGATCTGAACTGCCCATGGAGAGCTGGTCAATGTAGAATGCACATTTGTGGAACAAGTTTTGGACCCTGCAAGTAGTAACCAAGGCTGCGGGAAGCCAGTGTGTGGCTGATGTGTTATTGACAGGCTGCTGGAGTCAAAGTAGCTGGCCCAGAACTGTAGCTATACACAGACACTCAGAGTGTGACTTTCAGGCTGTTTGAGTGGCCCACATTGAAAGCTACAGCAGCAAAGCATTCCAAGTCACCAAAGGTTACAGGGCAGGTGGTGACAAAACCCCTCATTTGTCTGGATTGCATCTTGGAATGTGATAATAATAAATAGTAAACCACTATTTCTTGCTGACCATGAAGTTTCTGCATGGAGTTAATTATTTGAAGGCAGAGGGATATGAACTGCAGCCTGGTATCCCCCTACTCTATTTCTTATGTTCCTACTGTGAGGATCCTAAATTCATGTTTGAGCACCTACAACTGAATATCAGAAGAGCAGCACTCCTAGCAGCTTCTACTGCCTCCTATTTTTGAAAACCTTTGGCCAACAACTGAGAGTTCATCCTCTTGTCCAAAATTTCAGGGCCATCTCTGACTGTGACCATTTATACATCACTTCTATTTCAGCAAGTCCTCTTACCAGTAATGGAAAGAGGGGCAGTACTATATATTTCCCATATGTAGGGAAGGAATCTCTGGAGTAGACAGCCTGCTTGTAATTCAGGTACCTATTAATTGCCAAGGAGAATGCATCATGGGCTGCCTGAGCCAAAAAGGAAAAAGGTGGGGGGGAAATCTGTGTAAGAGAGGTTGTTTTTTTGCCTGAGCGTTAATTGTAGGGAAATCCTCACTTCCAGCACCATCAGCACAACACAATGGAAAACAACACAAGTGAAATTAACATCATTTTAGCAGAACTGTAGATGATTTAAGCATTATGCATTGTTTTTGTTTAATCTGAGTGAATTTAATGCTCTTGAAAATGAGAGAATAACCTGGCTAGGGCCTGGCACGTTACGGGCAAGCACTCTGCAGAGTTCCCCAGACAGCGCTGTCAAATACTAATGCACTTCATCCCTGCCCTGGAACACCTGGTTCTAGTCTCACTTGAGCAGTAACTGCCAATTGCACTAGATTGTGCCAAATTGTTTGGTGGTTTTGTAATGTGGATGAATAGAGGGTTTAGACTTTGGCAATTTCAATCTCACTTGTGAGATTGAATCCAGGTCTGTGGGGTGAAAGTTAACGTGCTGCTAACCCAACTTGTCCCCTATGCCACCCGGCTACAAGCTTAAATATGTAGTTTTTATTACTTGTATTCTTTACTTAATTTTACAGTCAAATCCTAAGGTAAAGCAAATGGGGGACTGTGCTCATATAGCATCTGATGATGAAAAAATAAAGCATACAACTTAACCATTAGCCATCTATGTGTCAAAGACACACAATGTACCACATATGAGACTACCAAAGTGGAGAGGGGTGGAACACACCTCATTTCCCATAACTCCCATTTAAAAAGCCAATAGGAAGGTTCTTAGCTTTGATGTGTAAGTGCTGCTGCTAAGAAACCCTGTAGAATGTAAAATGTAACTTAGTACTTGAACTATAGGTAGGATGTGTGAAATTCTGGCCAAATTTCCATGTATATTTCCTGCAAAAATTATTTAAAAGCCATCTTGAAATGGGCTTATGAATCAGACCTCTGCAGTGGCAGTAATTACAAGTTGTTTAAGAATTTCATATTATAGTTTAAATTCCATCCTTACGTACCCAAACGTAACTCCTTTGAAGATCTGCATGCATGTATCCAAGGGTGGATTTGATCTAGGATTAAAGTACTGTAGCCAGTAATTCTGACTGGAAAAATCAATCTGAATTGTTACCGACTTGATATATGGAAATGTAAAAGATACACAGTTGGTATCATTGTATATCACCCTGTGGAACACACCAGTGTGTCTATTACAGAGAGTGTGTTATACATGTACCAAAATAATGAACCGTGATTAAGTTTTCCTGTGAAAACTGAACCTTTCTTAAATGAAATTATAGATAATGTTGTTTTGAGATAGTGTGGTTCTATTTTTCCATGCAAGAGAGGCCTGGATATCTTTGTCCTAAGGTGTAGTGAAAATGACTGTGACTGTGATCCTGCAAAAACTTGTGCATGTAGTTTAAGCACGTGAGCAACATCACTGAACTCAATGGGACTACTTGTGTTAAGCATGTGTGCAAGTTTTTTTTACAGGATTGGAGTCTTTACTGTTTCTAGCTATTGTACAAGCGTTTTGCAAAATACATATTTGTAATGGCATAGGATATGGTGTAAGCATTTCAAGGGATCATTTGCAGTAGTTTTAACCAATACATCCTCGGTATTAACAACTGCAGGAAGTCCACATTTGTAGATTCAATAGTTTTCCGTAAGTTCCAGTTTACAATATCTTTGACAAGGTCTCCATTTACAGCAGACAGTTTGTTTACATTTGCATGGCCACCTGCAGCTCCCAATGGCTGCGGTTCACCGTTCCCGGCCAATGGGAGCTGCGGGAAGTGGCGTGGGCTGCAGGGATGTGCTGGCTGCCACTTCCCACAGCTTCCATTGGCTGGGAACAGTGAACCGCAGCCACTGAGAGCTGCGGGCACCTGTGCAAATGTAAACAAACTGTCTGGTGGCCCGCCAGCAGATTACCCTGCTGGGCTGCGGGTTGCCCACCACTGATTTAGAGTGTTAAGTGGTATCATTCTGTTAAGAGTGAGCTTATCAAACTCATTGACTTTTTCTTCTGTGTCTTTAGTGTGGTGTTCTAAGCTTATTATTTTATTTGAAACTGTCTAATTTAAACTTGTATGTGTCAAATTTTGTTTGAAGCGTTTTTACTGCTGAGAAACTCATTGCAATTGAGAAATTAGAAGTTCAATGTGGTGAAGAACTAGAATCAGTTTTCTGTTCTCATAATTTATCCACATATAAAAAAGATATAGCCAGCAGTGATCACTGAGGGGAAAGAATATATTTACACACTGTATTATTAGGTCTATTTATGGCCACAATAAAATCAGTGGTGAGAAACTTAACCAAACAGACTCCATCTTTCTCTTTCTGCCTTCTCTTTGACATAATGGTAAAAAAAGAAGGAAGAAAAGAAAAGGGATCCTCACCGCTTAAAGCTCAGGGATGAAGTCGAGTTGAAGTCACAATGGCAAAATTCCCATTAACTTCAGTGGGAATGGATTTAAATCAAGGCAATTAGGAGATAAAAACTCATATCTCTATTAAGATAGAAGTATTTCTCCATATTCTGGCTCCCTGCAGAGAATTCTTGTGGAATATCAAAGAGAAAAAAAACCTCTAGAAAGTGAAAAAGACACACACAAAAACGTTTTCTCCCTAGGTAAGAAAAAATATATTGGTAACAAGAGAAAAAGGGTTCTTGTCTTGATGTCAGGTGGTCAGAGCTTGATGGGAAGATCTTCAACTAGTTCCTTATAAGTAAGGCCCTACCAAATTCACAGCCAAGAAAAATGTGCCATGGACTGTGAAATCTGCTCGGGAGGAACAGGGCTGGGGCTGCCTCAGGCGGGGCTCCTATCATGCGCTGAGCTCCAGCTGCTAGACTTGGTGTGTCTAAGGAGGGACAGGGCTTCCTTTTCTCCTGAAGGGGCCGGGTCAGACCCATCCCAGGGAGCCTTCCGTGGATGTGGGAAGCTCTGCACCCCTGCCCTGCTTCCTGTCCCCATCGCACCCCAGCTGTGGGGGAAGGGGTCACTGTATGGGGAGCATCTGCATAGGTAGGTCTGACCCAGCCCCTGGAGGAGAAGAGGAAGTCCTGTCCCTCCCCAGCCTGGCTAGGATTAGCAGCTGGAGCTTGGCGCATGGTAGGAGCCCCAAGCTGGGCCAACCCCAGCCAACAACACCAGAACCATGGGATCCAGGGGGGCATGGCCCCACTTTTAATGTGGGCATAATTTGGGGGCCAGAGATAGCATTGCCCATACCATCCAAACTGCAAGCTTCAGACAGGTGCAGAGCAGTGCCGGCAGGCACTGCTGGCACCACTCTGTGCCTCCCAGAGGCTTGCAGTTTGGGGGGCGGGGAGGAGGACAATGCTGCCCCTGTCCTCCAAACTAAGCCCATGTCAAAAAGTGGAAAGCATAGCCTCCAGCCCCCTCCCACTTCCAGCACCATTTCTACAAAGGTTCCGATGCCCTTGCCCCCAGGCTGTCCTTCCCTAGCTAGGTCCAGTGCTAGGGGGTTAAAGTAGCTTTGGGCTGACTGTGCATGTGTGTGTGTGAGGAACACAGCCCCACTCTGACCATGGGGCCCTGTGTTCTCACCCACCCATAAGGCTAGGCTGGCCTGCCCCGCTAAGAGTGATGAACCCTCCCATACCATGTGACCCTCATGTCTGTGCTTCCCCCTGCTCTGATGTCAGTGCCTGCATCAGAAGTAGTGCAGAGATAAGGGTGGTAATAACATGAGCCTCCCACAGCTCCCTTTTGAGTTGGGATCCCCATGGTCATAACACCCTGAAAGTTCAGGAGTCAATATCTGAAACTGTGAAATTGACAATTTTTAAAGTCCTGTGACTGTGAAATTGATTAAAATGGACCATGAATTTGGTAGGGCCCTACTTATGAGACCTGGGCTTGGTACGTGTACATGTAACATGAAATATGTCTCTCACAATATATTAATCCAGTAAATTAATTTTGTACTCAGAAGTGCTGAAGGGGAATCCGTGTGAATAGTTATATTCCTAATGGACCGAAGAGCCAGGTAATAAACATTATATTCTTGAAGCTAACATTGTAGAATTCACTTCTGATTAATTAGCCTGGTTTCTCATATTGCATCATGCTGAGAGCTGCAGATTAGGCCAGGGATGCTGTTTTCTAAATTGGTTAGCCTGCATTTTTCATATCTCCCTCTGTGAATCTTCCTTTTGTTTAATAAAAGTGAAGCACTTGTTACTGAAACCCAACGGGGTGGATGGTCTGTGACTGTAGTACACAGGAGCCAAGATTTGGGGGGGAGGGGAGGAAAATGTCTGCCTAAAGTTAGGCTACTAAATCCATATTTAAGCACCTAATTGAATGACCTTGTGCTCAAATGTGTTGAGTACGTAACAGAGGGAGCTGCTGTGTTCTCAGCAGTGCTGGAAAACAGACCATATAGTTAAATGCTTAAATATGGCTTTAGGAAACTAACTTTAGGAACCAGTTTTTCAAAAATCATGGTTTACAGCTAAAGTGAATCAAAGAGGGTAATTAAAGGGTCCTGTTCTCTAGGAGCACATTCTTTGCTTTTCAGGGAATAATTACTACTCCAAAATACCTCGGCTCTCACAGGGCATCTGAAGATACCTCAAGTGTGGAATCAGTTCAGGAAGGTGATTTTTTTTTTTAACAGCTGAAAATTTTGTAGCAAATACTTTCTCCTATTAAAAGGGATTCAAATGCATGTGAGATAAAGTAATAAATCTGTGCTGAGTTGACAGTAAATGTCTCTGCAACAATAATAACACATAAGAGAACTAAAGTCAAGCTGTGGGAGAAGGAGCCCACAGCATGCAGGAAGTCAACAGAAAACTATGCCCATTTAGTAAAATGGTGGGATGCAGCACTTGTATACATTCTTGAAGAATGACACTCAGTAAAATCCTTTGCATCTGTATCTGACAAGAGATTTCAGCTAATCAGTAGTGCAATCATTTACAGTGAATATGCCATTTCTTCCTGACATTGTTGAACTGTTGTTGAAAGCCCTATAATAATGTAACTCCATCTGCGTTCACTTATCACCCCTGGTAAGAGCTCACCTTGTCCCTGATTGAGCTGTCCTTCTCCACTCCTCTTCCTCCTGATGGGGCCAGCTGGTGTACTATTCTCTCACCTGAGCACCTTCTCTTTCCCTCCTGACTGACCCATAACCCTGGTATCCTTTCACATCTAGGCTTTTTTAGAGACAGTTACAGGTTCCTTCCTGTAACAGGCTTCTTTCCTTGGCCAGAAAAACTTTGCTCCCCCACATCCCTGAATGTTCCACCAGCTTTCAGTGTCCCGACTCTCATCTGTAAATTCCCCTTCCAATACCCCTATAAGTTCTCTTGTCCAAGTATTCCAACCTTCCTAGACAAAAGTCATGTTGTATTTCAGCAAGAAGTTGATACAAGAAAAATAATCCTTTCTTTCCACTCCAGAAGACATACCCTTGGCAGATGAGACACCAAATAGCCTCCTCTCTGGTCTTCTGTCCATTAGATATGGCAGAGATTTGACTTGGAAAACAAAGCTTTGGATGGGGCATGACTTACAAATGGTTTGTTTGAGCGGGAGCTTTGTTGTGGAGAAGGTTTGGTTGATCAGAGGAAGGGCAATTATTGTCAGGTGCCTTGTTAATGCAGATGGGTCTACAACTAAATAAAAAAACCAATAACAAACATACATGGTCAAATTTTGCCCCGGTTAAAACCATACAAACCCACTAATGACAATTAACTTGATTCTCACCATCCTTACACTGATGTACAACTAGTGTAACTAAATTGAAATTACATCATTGACTTCAGAGGACTCACTCTTGATTTACACTGGTGAAAGAGGAGAATCAGGCACAGTATCTGTTCTTTCAGTAACTTTGCAGTAAGTGTAATATGGTACAACCAGTTTCTTGTCAAGTTTCCCAAAGTACTACAGCCTGGATTTTTGTAAGATTCATACAAGCAAGGGAGCGAATTTTCCTCTGTCTCTATTAAAGAAAGTTTCTGGTGGCAAGGTGGCATTGTTCTTGTCATATGAACAGGGGCATTTCATCCTTCTCCATCCTGAACCAAATGTAAGCACAAACAATTCAGAGTTATTCCTTTTCTTTATCTGAAAAAACTCTGTGCTGAATTGTAATCTGCAGAAAATAGTGATGATCAGGAAATCACGTTAGCATGCATTTAAGCCCATTCCTACTTAAGAACCTGTGCTTAACTTTAAGCATTTGTTTAAACTCCATTGACTTCAATAGGAATTAAGTTCATGCTTCTAGTTAAGCATGTGCTTAAATGCTGTTGTTGTGGCAATGCTTTCCTGAATAGGCCCGTAGTGAGTGAATGGATGGAGATAGCTCTCTTCCATGTATCTCCAAACAGCAATTTCACTTAGGAAATCTGTGCCTATTTTAAAAATGTTATGGAGTCTTACAATGGGGATTAATAATCCTTAGGGTAGTTGTATGAGGAATAACTCACACTGAACAGGTTAATGATAGTAATGACAATTTGGATTTATATAGCCTTATTATACAGGGGTCTTTCCAAAGGTTTTCTAGTATTATAGTGAAATCTTATAGTCCTGAGTTCGTGACTCAGACAAAACTCTTATTGAAGTCATTAATTCAGCATTTGCAGAATTAATGAACTAATCCTTATAACTTGCTTTTGAGATAGGTACCTACTATTGTCATTTTTCAAAGGGGGAAACTGAGGCACAAATAGAAGGCGTTGACCAGCATCACACAGAAGAGCTGTGAATAGAATTTGTATTTTTATTTATTTTTACTCCCAGTCCTATACTTTAACCATGCTTTCCCCATCTCCCCCAATCAACCACAGATCATTGTTTTTATGGAGTAACCTTAGCACTAGTTTGTAATCAGCTCAGTTTTGCTTTTTCACTGCTTACTCTATACTTCCATCTATTGGAAGGATGTAAATACTGCATTCTTCTTTTACTGTTATCAGAAAGTATGGGTGCAGACTTAAGGCACACTTACATACTGTCATCTTTTCTGTTCTTTCACAGGTATTTTAAGCTTTGAACAAACGTACATATATGTTTTACTTGATTTCCTGTAATTTTACTGACATACTCTGTAAGCCTGCAAATTACACCATAGTGGCAGGCTCCACTGAAGTAAATGGGACTTAGAGTGGGTGCAGGGATAACTGTGCATTGTAAATTTGTAGGATTTAGAACACAGCAATATTTTCACTGCAGTCTTGTTTTGTTTGATGAAATTTACTTGTTCTTGAATTTGGGAAACTTTCATGAAACTGAAGCAAATTTATGACACCTCAGCTATTCCAATGAAATGCCAGATAGTGGGGAAATGTTTACATGGGAAAGTGAGTGATGAGTTAAATGCTTTGATTTGGCTTTTTTTTTTTTTTGTCTACAGATTTTTTTGTACAAAAATAACATAGCTAAAATCAGGTGACCTTTAACTCTTTAAGCATAGTATGTACTAGTCCAGAATGAGGAATAGTCATTTTACTTTGGCTGTGATCATGCAACTAGATTTGTGAGTGGTGTCCTCAATGAAATCAGTGGGGCTCCATGATAATATGGATCTGTCCATGTGCATTGCAGGGTCGGGGCTTAAATCTGAAATAAGGGGAAAAGACATTCATTTTAAATTTTGTATAATGCCTTGGCACAAATATAATAGGTTGTTTCAATATTTGCATAGCAGTGAAGTTTTAAAAAAATTGAGTAACAAAATAAAATTGTGCAATTCTGTAGTGCTAGTTAATACAGCTCTTGGAGTTTTCTGTCTTTTTTTTCCTGTTGGAAAATGTCAGTTCTTGCAAACAGTGCAGTTTCAATTAAAATATTGGTTTTGGATTTCCTGATTTTTTTTGGGGGGGGGGATCACAATTGTCTACATTTCCTGTTTCAACACTTGCTAAACATTTCATTTTTTTAAATTTTATAATGCATTTTGTTTTAAAAATTTAGTTAATGTATACTAAAAAAAGAGGCTAAAATAAAGGCCAAAATAAAAATGAGACAATTTGACACTCTTAAATATATTTCAATTGACCCAATGTAGTTTCTTCTTTTTGGGAGGATTGTAAAAACTTTCGAAATTTCTACTTTTTGTCCAGTTTCAGATCAGGAGAAAATTTTAAATTCTTAAACTCTCACAGAATGGGAAAACAATTTCCTGTTTAGCTCTAATAGTTGGTTTCTCTCTTCTCCCCTGGATCCTATTTTTCTGCCTTTAATATCAATAATGTTGAATTATTTTTCAAAATTATTTTTAGGTCAAAAGTGATCATCTACAAAAGGGGTCATAACTGACCATTCCTCCTCCACCATCAGTACAAGCTAGATGGGGTTGAATTGAGTAGATGTAGAAGTTGACCTGTATTTTAAATAAGCCCATTAAACAAAAAGCTGTGCGGGAAGTGTTGTTCTACTGTTTTTCTTTGTAATTGGCCTCAGAGTATACATAAAAACATTAGAAAGTACAAACTTGTTAAAATTGTATTTGTAAAGATTTAAAACTCTGTTGTGCCTGGGCTGAGCTGAGGTCTTTCACATAAAGGCCTTGACCCTTCAAAGACTTACTCGGGTGTAGAACATTAAGCATGGGAATAGTCCCATTGAGTTCAATGGAACTACCTCAGGGATGAATTTGGACCAGTGAGTTCTCAAGGCAGAAGACAAAATGAACACTACCAGTAAACAAGGTAGGTTCCATTAAGGGGAGGAAGAAGTGTTTCTACTCCTATAATTCAGTTACAGTCAACTTTACCTATGCCTTCCAAAGCATAACACTACACACATTCATGGATCTCTGGCATGACACTTTAAATCAGTGCTTCTCATCATTGTCATTTAAGTAATTTGTATGGTGAGGAAGATGATGGGCTATAGAGGGAGGAGTATAGTGGAATCCACAGCAGCCAATAGAGCAGATCTCCTCTTAATTTGTGGGGCTCAAAGAGAAACACTTGTTAAATATCTCCATCTCATCATCCTGCTGCTGCTAGCATTCCCTATACTTCTTGCACTTCAGAACTATTTCCTGCACATGAGAATAATTCAAAGCTTAACATTCTTTTTGTGGTGGCCTTTTTGATCTCCTTGACATTCAGAAATCTGGGATAAATGATGAAGGGAAGAAAAGGAACACCCAGGCAGATCTCAGCTGCTAAGGAGTTACTTCAGTTGCAAGAGCAGTTTTATAGAAGTGAGTGATACATGGGCTAACTGTAATGCTGGCTTCTAATGTACTGTAAGAATTTGATCTGATTTTTCACTCCATGGATAGCTATTTTATGTTTCCCATTCTCAGTGTGTATATTTGAATGTCTGATTCTCTTTTTACCTCTGAAAGTGTTTGTTTATAGAATGCTTAATGGTGCATGTGTTCTTCCTTGTGATTGGCTAATGTCTTTGTTATATATCAGAATTATTGTTTTTATTAATTCCTCAAATGTATATATTTGAAAGGGCTAATCACGAACAAGGTACCCTATTCAATATTTGTTCTTTATTACAAGTAAAATCAGTGAACTGAGTTATTTTTTCCTCATTGTACCTCATTTGTCAAACATACTAGTATATTTTTACGTTATTTATCCTGGAGTCCTGACTCTCTAGGCCTTTGTTTAGGGAAAAGCACATTACATTAAACTTCTACAAAGAGAGCGCACATAAAAAAGACCCTCCTGAATTTGGCTTTCAAGCCACATACAAAGTCACCCGTTGGCCATGTCCCTGTTATTCTTACAGTGATTCTTTATTGCTGTAATTTTAGATATGTTATTACTGCTCTTTTACTATTGTAATGTCTTTCCAAAAATTATACAGTATTTCTTTCATTAATCTCCAGTCTGTCTTTGGGTGAAAGGGGGTTTCTGTTGGTGTTGGCTTAACAAAGGCCTTCAAAACTTTTCCTCAACGATTATAAGGATCTTCACTGGTGATATCCCAGTTGGCTGCCATTTGGTTGCAGTGTCTATTCCTTAGCACAGCAAGTTATTCATACTCTTTCAACACCTGACACACGGCAGAAGCACCTGTGAATGATTAAGGTTTAAATTGTGATGCATTGTTAATTATTATAATAAATAAGCTTTCCAGTGCATAAATTCCTGTAAGCCTTTGATAGTTTTCTAGCAGCAGTTCTCATTCCTTGGCTTGTTTAGAGGCTGGCTCAGCAGCTTACTGGACTGTTGGCTGTAGAATGGCTTCTGGGACTGTCAAGGGGCCAGGTTGTTGTGAGGTTGGCTGAGCTTCCTCATATCTTTCTGAATAACTTTTTTTCTTTTAGTTCATATTAGTATCCAAGGAATTCTTACGTGGTTTTATATGAGCAAATAAGGCCCCATGCAAATTCCACTGTCTGAGATGGCCTCCAAATTAATGTGTAGATCAAACTTAATACAGATTGCTCGTCAAATCCTTATTTGTGTTAAATTTTTGAGAGATTCACAAGCACTGCATTCTTGTATCAGAGTGCTTGGTACTTGTCTGGATGAAATACTTCATGGAGAAAGATATTTTCTATACTTTATCATATATATTTACTGTGGAGCAATAGAACATGCATCTCTAAATATAATATTGGTTTACAGAAAGACTTTTCTGTTTACTCATGAGAATGGTTTAAGAGGCATGCCAAAGTAGCTGAAAACATTGCCAATAGCTGGCAAAGCATCACGGACACATGGGCAGTGTTAACTCTTTCTACCTATTATGGTATCACTCCTCTGGACCTCATTACTAGACCACTTGCAGTCAGTTAATCATAATTCCTTTTAAAATTTGATCTCACTGATATGTGATTTTTATTGGTTGTGATTTACTGGGTTTTTTAATCAGACAGTTCATATTTTCAAAGTGCAGTTTTATGCCTGATACCTACAAGAGCTCTTTTAAAACAAGATGAACATATGCACTATATTATCAGCAGTGATATCAATGCAGTGTGATCCCTAATATTAAATGGTGGTATTGTAATTTTTCATTGGTAGAAATTCATCTCATTTATTCTTTACTAAGAAAGAAATGTCAATGTATTTGCTAGTATTTTTAGCATAAGTCTTATAATTAGACTACCCCTTCTGTCAACATAAATATGCAGTGAATTCCATTAACATGCAATTAGATAAGCAAACATAATTGTTTTCTATTCTATAATTCATATAGAAATTAATGGGTCAATCTTGGGTTCTGGACTGAATCCCATCCTCTGTGCACAGTTCAAATAAAGAACATTTGTGTGGGAATCACTTCTGGCAGAGATCAGGATGAGCCCAAACTTTGTTTGTGTGTTACAATAAGGATTTCCCTCAATAGCAATGCAGTAACATCAAGGAGCACATAGCTGGAGAAATTTTACTAGATTCAACCAATTTGGTATAAGCTGCTTAAATGTGGTGGGGTAAAGATGAAAAGTGATTCCTGTTACAGAAGGAAAACTGGTGCCCCTCTTAACTTTTTTAATGGTGCCTAGACACAACATCAATATAACATGTATGTAATAAAAATAATGGACCCAGATCCTCAGCTGAGATTGATGATTGCTTGGCATAGCTCGGTGGGGTGGGGAGTATAAAAGTGGCTTTAAGTCTCCTTTTATGCCCTTCCAATACTAGGACTGTGATGCCCAGCATCTTAGAAACCTGAAAGCTGCTTTAAATTGCTCTAAACCCTAATGGACTCAAGGGGTTGTTCTGGTAGGTGGGGATCATCAAGATGTACTGTCACTCTAATTACACCCCCTCTCTGTTAGAAGCAGTGAGGTGAGGCCCCAATCTGCTATCCACAACTCCCTATGTAGCAGGGATCCTCTTGTGGCAGAATGAGGCAGCTTTAGTGCAGTTTTACACTAGTGGAGCTAGTGCAAATCTGCACTAACACAGATTAAGTCTGCGTCAATTATTTTAATGCATGTTATCATAATCACCAATATCCCAACTACAGTTAATCAAATATGCCAAAACACATGTTTGCTAATCTTTAGTTCGGTTCATCTGCATTCATCCTCTTATATTTGTGAATGGGGTTTTCGTCACACAAACGTTTGGACAACAGCCATTTATATGAATATCCATATTCCTATTCAAGCAAGACTATTTTTAGCTAATTGTGAGTATGCAGGTTTTGTTTATTATGCTCCTGTTAGAAGTTTCACTCATCCAGGAAGGGATCAGCAACCCTACAATGTGACGGGGATACTCAATCACACATTAATAGCTATAAGGAAGCTATGCGGCCCCCTGTAACATAGTATATAAATGCCTCACAATCATTAATGTATTTCTCCTCAGAACACTCCTATGAGGTAGGGAAGTTCCATTATTCCCATTTTACGTTGGGAAACTGAGGCACTGAGACACTAACTGACTTGTCCCAAGGTCACAGAGGAAGCCTGTGGCAGAGCAGGGAATTGAGCTTGGGTTTTCCAATCCCAGGCTAGTACCTGGGCCATCCTTTCTCTAAAAATTAGTAACAAATAGTCTAATCCACACCTTGAGCTGAAAGGGTAATTCCCAACTTGAGGAGACATACTTGTGCTAGCTCTAATCAAGTTAGCAAACTACAAAATAAAGAATAGCCATGGTATTGGGAGCAGACAGCTGCCCTGAGTACCTATCTGGCACATACTTGGAGAAACTAGCCCCTCCCACCACTCAGGCCACCCTGGCTAAGTGCTATTTTTAGTGCGCTAGCTTGATTAGAGCTAGCGGGGGTATGTCTACTCAAGCTGGGAATTACACCCTCCATTCAAAGTGCAGACGTACCCTAAGTGAATAGTACTCAAATCGCCCACAGGCTTAAATTGGTTCACAAACTATTTGCCTAAACCAAATTGTTTACAAACAATGCGCAAATGGGAAAAAATGGTTGAATTCATCAGCTTATATATTTTCAGTTAATAATTCAACTAGCTCTGTTACCAATTTAAGTCGCTGAACAAAATGGAAAGCTAAAGTCACCCTCTTACAGAAGTAATTGCTATGTATTCCAATAAGTGAGAGGCTTATACAAATTTACTTTCCTTATCTCACACTGTCCAGTAGCTCATTCTAGAATTTACACCAATTTGACATAGATTAAAGAGCAATACATGTTGTTATATACTAAACAGAGAGTAAAATAGACTTGACCTTGTACTTTCTTTACTTTAACATTCAGAAGCTTCCCTTGATTAACAATTGTACAGTTCTTACTTTTCACAACTATGTACATTCGGAGTGATATTATGATCACAAGAAATCTCCTTAAACGAGTCTCATAATGGAAACAACAATATTTATGATATTTCACGTTGACAAAAAGAATTTAATTAAGTTAGCAAATTAGGCAATTATTAAACTCTTGTCCAGAAACAATTTGTTACCCAAGTTTCACAACATCTTGGCAATGCATAGAAAGATGCTTTAAGGGACACAGTTTTTCTGCTTATAACACTAACTGCTTCCTGTTTTGGCTGGCTGTCCTAGAGTTATCTCCCAAATTATATAGCAATGAAAAGGAGATTACTCCATTGTATTTGCAAGTTGGTGTATATGTGTATGTGACATTCCTCAGGGTACAATTTGGATGGATGCACAGCTATGTCCTCTCAATTCTCCAACATTGTTTCTCACAGCCTCCAGCATGTAAATCACTCTCAGCCATATTGTGCTATAGCCAACCACCTATGAATTACACTACAGGGAAACACCAGCAAACTCCCAGTTCCAGACTGCCCCCAGAAATGTGCATCTTGTATTGCCCAGCACCCTCCTCAACAATTCAAGCTCATATAAAGTATGCCATTTCATTACTAGAAAATGATATCCATAAACCTTGTTCCCGGAAATGAAGTTTCCCAAACACTTCAATCCAAACATACACTGGTTTAGATAAAATAATAAAATAAGATTAGTAACTACAGAAAGATTTAAGTGACTACAAATAATGAGGCAGAGAAGTTAGAATTGGTTACAAGAAAATAAAAGATAAAACACCATTAATATCTAACTTAACAAGCTAAATTAATTCAAAGCAAAGGTTTCTCTCGCCACACGCTCTAGCAGTCTTACTGGCTGAAATCCTTTAAGTCAGGACCCCTCCCCCAATTCAGTGTCCTTGTCCTTCAGATATTGATGCCATGAGCAAAGAGAAGGAAGGAGTATTTGGAGGCATCTGTTCCCCTTTATCATAGCTCTTTTTCTTTGAAATCATCTGCAGCTGAGGTTCAGTAGACAGCAGGTCTGTGGAAACAGACATCTCCAGCAGTTTCATTGCCAAAATGTAGATTTCTTGCTTGCACCCTATTTCTTGCTGAAGAATGGCCACTTAACCAGATGATAGTCCATTTAAATTTGTTGACATTTGGGTGAGATGTCAGTTTGCCTTTTGTCTTTGAGGAACTGGTTTGTGCCTGCTTCTCTAAACTTGGAACAAGTCTTAGTCATGTTATATAGTAGAATCTTATAACTTTACATACAATGGTACTGCACATTTTACCTGGATAATAATGATCAGCAAATTATGAGTTTTCAAGTGATACCTCACAAGGTATCCATTATAAAATCCATTATAGTTTTATAAAAAGAATGAACATAGTGATACAGACTGTCACAGCACCCTGTTTTTTTCTTCACCAACTGTGAAATCAGGGATCACACAAAGCATAAGGACTCTGAAGCACCATAAAAATTAAAATAATCTAATTCCCAAAGATTTTCTTTTGGTGGCTGGCTGCAATTTATATGTGTACACTCCTCTTCTACATCAATTTTCAGCAAAATCTGGTACCATGCTGTCCAGTTGCAAATAAACTTATCTTTAATAGAAGCTATTATGACTTTGGCACTTAAGGGAAATTAAATGTATAACCTCAAAATATATGGATAATGCTAGCAAAGCAATCTCTTCCCTTATAAAGTGATTGCTAGTGACACAGTAGGGAAAGCAAAGGAGCTTCTTAGTGTTGACTTTCATTGTTGGAAAGGCTAATAAAATGTTTCATTTGAAAATTAAATTTACAGGGGCATAGATGGCTCATGATGGGATAAGATCCTTGTACCATTAGATCTCTGGTTCAAATATATCATACTACATAGCTTTGTTTTCACTGAACTGGTGTTAGTAAGGGTGGCAGCCTTAGTAAAGGCAAGGCTTTGGCTGCTAGCATAATTTTTAGCACCATTTCAATTAGTCTGGATCCTATGAACACACATTCAGCAGGTAATTTCCCCTGTGCAGATAAGGCTTAGATGGCTGTTTTGTGGACTTGGTTAAATGTAGGCTTCCCAGAGTTCCTAATGGGCAAATGCCCACATAAACCCAAACTATTACCCAAATATGCATCAGTTGGTGGTTCTTGACAAAATCTGCTTAGAATCTGAAAACTGAGTGGTCATGAAAATATTCTACCTAACTCTTGAGGTGGTCCTTCCAGATCTGGCTTTATGTAGAAAATCAGTATGGAGAATGTGCCTCTGCCATTGGGTGATGTTTGAAGAGCAGCACAGCTGGTGCTAGTTCACTTCAACAGAAATAAAAAAGGAACAAGATTCCTTCCATAGTTCTATCCTGTTTTCTTTATTTCATTCTACTCTCACTGGTTCATTTATAACAAATGCAAATTAATTCAATGGTAATAGATAACATTCTCCCAACCAATTGCGTGAATTGTAAGTGATGGCTAATCTATAATAACTCTATGAAGACATCCAATGAGACTGGTTTGGTAAAGGACAGGTGCACATAATCAGGAAAACAACTCGTGTAAATTAAAGCACTAACTGCAAATACTTGTTAGTTTAAAATGTCAAATGTGTATTGAATACATTTTTGTTGAATTTTGGCAAAGTTAAGTGCATTGTTTTCAATTATAGATCAAGTAAGAGGATACCAAAAATATACCTTATGATTAAATGAAGGATTCTTTAGACGTATGCTATGAGTTTGAACAAACCCATAAAACCAGGGAGATGCCTGGATTCTCTGCCCTTTAGATTAGGCTCAATTCTGCCAGCCTTATCCATGCTGAACAGTTAAACCTTACTATATCAGTTGACACATTGAGTAATCCTATCATCATGTAGCAAGGTACATGAAAGTGACAAAATGGTCTTCAGTGAAGGTCTTCATAGTTATTCCTAATGTCCTTTTCAAGGGACAATGAAGTGTGCTTTTTTCTTCATGTGTGTAGCACAGCGCAGACTCACCCCTGCAGCACCTCCTGCTGGTCATCTCAGGGAATTAGCTCTTCAACCCAGGAGCACCCTCTGCAGGCCAGTGATCTGCTTGCCTTTAGCCCCCATGTCCCTTACAGGACACTGGTGCCCTTGTCTTGCCCCTGGCAGTACCCCACTTTCTTTGGGTTTCCCCACCCAGGGGAACATCCACCCACTATCCACACTTCACCTCAGTTTTGGCTACTGCCCTGTCTCCATCTAACCCCCATTCACTGGGGCAGACTGCAGTATCAGCCACTCATCATAGGCAAAGGGGTTTGGACTGGCTGCCTTTACCCACCCTCAGGCTACCCCTCTCAAGCCCAATACCTAGGTGGGCCTAGAACTAGGCCCTGTAGCCTGGGGAGTTGCTGGCCTAGGGCTTCCCAGCTCCTAAGGCCTTTCTCCAGCCCTGCCTCCCTCTAGGTCCCCTGGGTGAGTTCTCCAGCAGCCAGACCTGTCTCCCTCTACAGTCAGAGAGAGACTGCTCCCTCTGGCTTCCCTGGCCTTCTTATAAGGCCCAGTTGCTTGGGTTGGGGCGTGGCCCCAGCTGCAGCCACTTCCCCAATCAGCCAGGGTTTTGCGCCGTTTCGCAGCCCCAGCCCTCTGCAAGGCTTTTCCAATCCCTTCCGGGTTGGAGCGGGTGGTCACCCCGCTACAATGTGCATATGCAGCAGAAAATAAACAAACTAACAGATGAACATGGTGAACTGAAGAGGAAAGGTTAAAAAAAATGGGCATGTTTAATCTTGAGAAAAGAAGATTGAAAGGTGGATCTGATAAATATTTGAGTATTTGTATTGTAAGCCTCTGTGACTGTATAAATCACCAGACTGGAAAGAGACATTAACTAGTGTGAAATGCTGATCTCCAACAGAAGGTGTTATGTCCTGCCCAACAGGAAAGGACATCAACACCAGATGGACTATTGTGGGATGATATAGAGAATAAAGGATGTTTGTTCTACCATCCCCCTTGTAGAGGAGTCATGAAAGTGGATTTCTTCCACCGCTGCACTTGCAGCTGAGAGCACAGAGGAGGAGTGGGATAAAAACTCCTAGCAAGAAGGAATTGTATCTCTGTGCTTCTTGGACTCTGGGAGGTACGTTTGCTAGTCATAAGCAAGTGATCTCTAGTACTTAGCCTAGATTAGCCCTAAAGGTCTTGTAGAGCTTGCTTCTTATAGACATTTCTATTACTTTTTGAAACTTAAGATTGTGACTCATTTGTGTGTCTTTAACCTTGTAAACAATTATTGTTTCCTTTTCCTATGTAATAAATCTTTAGACAGTTTATTATAGGATTAGCTACAAGCATTGTGCTTGGTGTGAGATCTAAAGTTCAACTGACCTGGGAGTAAGTGACTGGTCCTGTGGTACTGGGAGTAACCTGAATATTGCTGTACTTCTTGGTGTAAGGGATCACCTTTCACAAAGGTATGCGTATCTGGCTGGCAAGAGGATTGGAATACCCAAGAGGACAGTTTGTGACTCCATGGTTAGGCTGTGATAGTGCCTGAGGATTTTACACTTGATAATTGGTTGGCAAAATCTAAGGATAGACCTCAGAACCAATTTGGGGGGTTTGTGCCCTGGTTCCTAAAAGTCTGCTCTGAGGTTGGTACTCATGTTCTTGAGTCACCGCTGGCAGTTTGACAGGCTCCACAAATAGACCCAGGCAATTGGGAAAGACAGGCTTGTCTGAACTAAGGTGGACAAGGGAAACTGGAACTACGATAAGAATGTTTGTTTACTCTTTATAGACACTTGAGCAAGATGAAAAGAAGCTGTCCCTTAGCTGCATTATTTCATTTGGGAGCTGTTTAAGGGGAGCAATTGCAGCACTCTGTATCTTCCCAATGCTGAGAATGGGATTTTTCCCCTACCTTTTTATTGGACCTCCCTGAAAGGGGATTTAGCCCCCTGCATGAAACCTGGAGGAAAAAGCACATAGAACCATAGAAGTGTAGGATTGGAAGGGATCTCAAGAGGTCTTCTAGTCCAGTCCCCTGCATTCATAGAATCATAGAATATCAGGGTTGGAAGGGACCCCAGGAGGTTATCTAGTCCACCCGCCTGCTCAGATCAGGACCAATCCCCAACTAAATCATCCCAGCCAGGGCTTTGTCAAGCCAGGCCTTAAAAACCTCTAAGGAAAGAGACTCCACCACCTCCCTAGGTAACCCATTCCAGTGCTTCACCACCCTCCTAGTGAAAAAGTTTTTCCTAATATCCAACCTAAACCTCCCCCACTGCAACTTGAGACCATTACTCCTTGTTCTGTCATCTGGTACCACTGAGAACTGTCTAGTTCCATCCTCTTTGGAACCCCCTTCCAGGTAGTTGAAAGCAGCTATCAAATCCTCCCTCATTCTTCTCTTCCGCAGACTAAATACTTCCAGTTCCCCCAGCCTCTCCTCATAAGTCATGTGCTCCAGCCCCCTAATAATTTTTGTTCAAAGCATGTTGTGGCCGGGAAGAGTTTGGAGGATGGGCCAGGACATCAGTTTCTGTGCACATGAGGAGAATGTTAACTGCAGTTGCAGCATCACTGTAAAAGTTCTCTTAATAAAGAGCCAGTTTAGTTTTACAAGCATGGAATCCTTTAAGTTACCCAGCTCTAGAGTATTTCTATTGGAGCTATTCTACTCTGTATAAATCATTAAATATTAATTGGGCCAGAGAGAGAGACTGACTGACTGACTAACGCTATAGCCTGGTGGTACACTTCCACAAACAGTTTTGGTTTTGACAAATTCTCACTCTCTCATCAAAAAAATCTCAACCATGTCTACCCAGGAGTTCCTGACTTTCAAGCCTGGCTCCATTTACTAGATAACATTCCTTCCACAACTACAGCTTTTATTAACATGCCAGTATATGTAAGCTGGTCATATGCAGTATGAAAAAAAATGGAATAGGATCCACTGCATGTCAGAAAAGATTATTTAGGTGAACTGTTCTCTGTCCTGTTGCCAAATGTTTGGAGAAGTTAATATTATACTCTATTGGAAAAAATTGTGTATGGTTATCTTGGATCATAAACTTTCCTGAGTCATAAACTTGGACAAGAAGAACAAAGTTCAATGGAGAATTTGAAATAAAAATAAACAGGGTGACAGAGAAAGAAGAATTTACTACTGGACTCAACTTGAAAAAGTGTTACAGTTTTGGCTGAATACGTAGACTGTAAAGTAAGAAGCCTCTTTCTACAAAGCTTAGTAAAATAGTAAACAGTGGATTCTTTAAAAACTCTGTGTAGTATATACACACACACTTTCAGAACCTGGCAATATTCTGCTTCTAGCTAATATGTGCAGGGTATATTTTCAGGATAATGTGAATCATAGATGTTAAAAGGTCTCTCAGATTATCATACAGCTCAACTCTCTACTAATGAAGAATTGTTCCCTCCAGTACATTTTCCAGTGTTTTGTCCAATCTAAATTTAACTATCTGAAGAGAGGATAGTTCTGCAACATGCCTTAGATGATTGTTTCACATCCTGATAGATCTCACTGTCTGGAACCATTTCCTCCCATTCATCCTAATTGTTTCCTCTCTTAATTTCATTCTCAATAATATCTGTTTCACCACCCTAAACAACTCCTCTACCACCTTGGTGTCCGTGCATTTATATCTGGTTAAATTGTTAATTGAGTAACACATTTTGTGATATTTTTAAGATAAATGTGAACAAATTTTCCATTATCCAGACAGCTAACAGTTAGCAAATAATTAAAAAATGTAGTCATTGAACTTTCATGAAATTTGCATAAAATATTCAAAATAATTTTCAGATATCCTTCCTCCTCTCCTTATATTTCTCCTTACTCATCTATTAGCCAAACTATTACATATTCAGACATTTTAATCTTTCTTAAGTCACTTCCTCCAGACCCATGATATTTATGTGATTTATTTTTGCTCCTGTCAGAAATCCATCCAATTTGCCTATATCTTTCAGATAATATAGTGCCTAAAACTGAATGCAGTGTTCCAGGGTCTCTCCTAACAGAATCATTGAGAAGAGAACTAATTTCTCTCTACTTTAATGTGCTGACTCAGTGTATGCTGGCCAAAACTCATTGACCGTACCTAACTGCAAACCTACTGCAAAATACTATTCTAAATGTACTTTAAGGGTTCAAAATCAAGTACTCAAAGTCAGGAGATTCCAGAATTAAGGTTCCTTGTGCAATCAAATCCCCCCAACACACACACCTTTGTGCATATGCATTGTGATACCATCTCTAATTACATGATCACATATTACTTTCACATGCTGTTTTTGGCAGTTAAATGTTAAAAATATCTATTTGGTGATGCTCCAGCCTACATTCCATTCTCTGCAATTAATCAGAAAAGAAGGATTCGGATAGGATACTAAGATGAAATCCTGGCTCTATTAAAGCCAATGGGGGGTTTGTCACTGATTTCAATGGGACTGAGATTTCACTAAAGGTGAAAGAACAGTGAGGGTCAAATTCTTAGCTGAACTAGTGTAATTCCAGAATTCTAATGAAGTTAACAGAGAGCCTTTAGATTTACACCAATGTATCCAAAAGTAGAATTTGTCCCTTAGTATCTAATGTGATTGGCTTTTTCTGTTTACTAGAATAAGGTGCTGCAATAATTTTAAAGACAGGACTTTACACTCACTCCCTAAAGTCTAGATATGGGAAATCTGCATGGCAATATATCTAATTCTCTGAACTACTCCATCAAATATTAAGTTTCCCTAAACTCAGTCCTTCTTAGGCTAGAACTTGTGCAGTTATGCCATTCTCCTACAGACTAGGGCCTTCATAATGGGAAGAAATGGAATTAGATTATGAAACTGGGAGCTGCATGTCCTGAGCAAGCTGTTCCTTAATAAATGCCTTTAAAAAAACAACAACCAATCCTTACATTCTTTCCCCCTGTACATCAGACTTGTGCACCATAACTGTCTTCCAGTCACAAGGCCTAAATTATAGCCAGAGGGATCATTTTTTTCTGATCACCTAGCAAATGTACTTGAGCAATGTCAGACTTGTATACGTCTTGTGATTTTAGAACACTATCTCCATAGTACTCTGAGCACTGCATGAGATAAAACTAGGCGTATGTATACACTGAAATCAGAGGTGTCATTGTCAGCTCATGCAGGCATATCCACCCTAGATTTAATCCAGCTAGCATGGCTAAAAATAGTGACGATATGTTTTTCCTTTAGGAAAAGCAACCATACACTCTCTCATGCTGCAAGTTGAGAAAAATCAAAGAAGGGCCTATTTAAAGCCATTACCTGGGATGCCGTTAATGCTAACTGTCTACATAGGTGTCCCTTGCTGAACGTGTTTACAAAAATCTGAAAGGTTTGATCTTTCATGCTTGTTTTCTAAATTAGACTTATCTAAGCTGGAAGACTCTTGATAGTGATTGGAGAACTAGTAAAACTTAAATCTCATAAAGGTCATGAAAATGAAGATGAGGAATTGAGGAGAATAGGTTTTTATCCAGAATTTGTTTGGAGGGTGGTGGTGGTGTTAACACCTATTTTAAATCTATTTACTAATTAATGTTTGAGAGAGAGGTTGTCGTTAATAAAGTTTTGGTACCTTGATCTCTTCGAATAAAGTGTAAGAACTCATAAAATAAATGCTCCGTGAACATTTCCCTCCCCCCTTCTCTGAGGTCCTTCATCAAAACTAAGGTTTGACTTCCATGGTGCTTCTGAAAAACCTTTCAGGATTTTATGCATCAGAAAGCAGCAAAAAAAGGGCATAAACCCAATTTTAAAAAATCCTTTCCAGGTCAACTTTAATCCAGAAAAGCTGCTCCATGCTGTCACAAATTTGGCAAGAACATCTTAGGTTTTCAAAGTGTTTTTTTTCTTTTGTGTTTTATCTTAGCCACCTGACAAATGTTTCTCTGCATGTTAAAATGCAGTACTGGTTCGGACAACCTAGACATGTAAAACTGCATGGTGGGAAACAACAATCACTTGTATTAGCTATATAACTATAGAAAATTCATGATACCACAAGATCTATATACATTTTAAAAATATGTTGAATAAACATTAAAATGTTGACTCAAGAAATACAGACTCAATCTGAACTGAAATGAATACTGAACTTTTTTGAAAAATTACTTTAGTGTCAGTTATAGTCATAATATTTACTCACTTTCTAAATGTCAAGACCTTTAAAGCAACTGTTGTCAGGACTTTATTCTTTATTTGTAATATCATTATTATTTATCTCTAATATAATTGCTATGTTACAAACCAGAAAAATGATTGAACCACACTAAAGTGAACTTTAAATATGCCTCTGTAAACCACAGCTATTGCCAAACCACTGTTGGGTTTTTTCCCCCTATATTGTATTCTCATTTACCTTGTCTATTTTAATTTCAAATTACACAATCCATGCAGTATCCACCACTGTCTAACAAAGACATCACTGTTAAGCAATTTTTTGTAATATTCATCATGCATTTACCTTTTGATCCCTTGAGATAATCCATTCCCTCCTTGCTGATTATAGCCTTCAAATATCCACTCTTAGCCATTTAGCCAAGCTACCTATAATGTATTAAATGGTGCAGTGGTTCTTACTCCACAGCATACTTTCACTTGTCATGTTGGGTCCAATTCTCAGTTATCCTACTTCTGTATTTGGGCCAGGGATGGAGAGGTAGGGGGTAAAAATATCCTTTAGACAGCTTTTGTGCTCCCTGTATTCTGGATGTAACAGCGGCTGACTGTCTGAAAGAACAGTGTTGAGGCTGCTCTAACATAAGGTCTTCTTTCTATGGGTCCCTCTGTAGTGCAGTCCTTTCCAGCCAAACCCTGATTCCCCACCACCACCAATCTGCCACTGGACTAGGAGCAGGACTGGTTTAAGGTCCCTAAATGCTGCCTTAGAAGAAAAGACAATCCCATTCAATCCCAGAAGAACTGATTTTCCAAGGACTTAATTGTGCCTGATAGCATGGCACCATGTTGGGTATGGTATGTTCTACATGGCACAGTGAGAGCTCCAGAGTGCAGCATTCACTTTCCTCCATGACTGTCCAGTTTCTTTGGGCATGGCTTTGCCTCCTCCCAGACCTCCATGCTCTCATTGCTACATTAGCTCTAGTCAGGTAAGCACTGATTTTCCACTCCTAGTTTTACATTAGTGTCCCCTAAATGGAGGCAGACTGGTGTAGCTCAATGAAGGATCAGGCCCATAATCTTTCCATTCAAGTGTGTTTACAATCTATAGCTGTGTCCCCTGCATGGTGCTCAGAAGTGAGCGATTCTTTTTTGGTCTCTGTTTCCTCCCACTCCCACTTTCTTGCTTGTCCACATAGACACAGACCAGCCACAGGTTGGTGCTAAATTAGACAAACTTGGGAGATGATGAGAAAGATAAAAGATCTTATGGTATATAATACAAGGTGTATAAACGCTGCGTGTTTTCATTGAGAATACTGGGTGGAGTGGATGAGTGGAAAACACCAGAATGGAGGTCAGCAGTAAAAAGCAAGGCAAAAAGTATGGATTTAAAGGAAGAGGCTTGGCAAGCGCTAAAGTTTTCAAAGTGTTTTTTTCAAAGGAGAAAGTGTTTTTTCAAAGGAGAAAGTATTAGATGACAGAAATTCCAGACACAGCGCACATAGGGGGGAGGAGGGTGAGCAAAAGATGGAGGAGAAAAGGGTGTTACCAGACAAGAGAAGTAGTTGAAACAAAGAGAATAAGCAAAAACAAGGGCTGAGATGTCACTGGGGTTAGAATCCTTAACAATCCTTCTGAAGCATATCCCTAGCACAAAGTTTACTTTTAGGGATAAAACCCTGGCAGTATCCTTGAGACAATATTGGGGCCTATAACATTGAAGTTTGGTACGTGTGTGTGTGTGTGTGTGTGTGTGTGTGTGTGTGTGTGTTACTTGGCAGAGAACAATCTATTAAGGTTGTAGGGGATATGTTCTGTAGATTCAATAATTTAAGATAGAGTAACCTATTAAAAAAATAAACAAACCGCTGATGACATATCAAACATCTTATTTGGGAGGACAGAGAAATAACTGGGACCAATCATACACGCTAAGCATCTGTTATAATTTTTGTATTTCTCAGTTGCTGCAAATTACGGACTATCTATGACTGATATAGTGGCACAGTATGTGTGGACAGTGCTGAAGTGAGCAAACCTATCTATTTCAAGCAACAAAGAGTCCTGTGACACCTTATAGACTAACTGACGTATTGGAGCATGAGTCTGACGAAGTGGGTATTCCCCCACGAAAGCTTATTACGGCTTTATATACTGCTGTTAGTCTATAAGGTGCCACAGGACTTTTTGTTGCTTTTTACAGATCCAGACTAACATGGCTACCCTTCTAATACTATCTGTTTCAGCCATTCATACTGTAATAGATGGATACAGTAACAAATGACCGCTCTGCACCTTTAAGCAGGGGGGGGTATTTGGCTGGTCTGGCTGAGTGACGGGAACAGTGCTTTATGGCTTGCAGGGGGGGGGGGGGGAGATGAAAACTGCTGCAAAAGGGGCAGAGTGGTCGCTGACTCATCCCCTGGGAATGCAGGCTTTGAAAAGGCGCAGTGCGGTGCCTGGAGCTTTCCTGTTTGAACAGGCTGTGGGTGACAGAATGCAGGCCAGTGCAAGGGGCCAACTTCAAGCAGTGGAATGGGCTAAGGCTTCCTGTGGGACTATCCCAGCAAAACCAGTGGGTCAAATTTGTGGGCTGTGTTTTTAATGTGGGGTTCTTATCCCCTTTATGTAAAATAATAATAATGAAAGTCAGGGGTGAGGTTTGGCCATGTTTTAAGACAATAATTCTACAAGAATGAATTTAGGGTACAGTGGCAGGACCATCCAACCAATTGCCTGTGCAAAACTTGTGTGTTTTGCCCTGAGGCTTAGCCCCCAGAAAGGCTCCAGGGAATTACAATGCTTGATAACCTCTCTGGGGTTGACAATGGCATAGCACACACCTTGTCTCATTTTCAGGTCAATGGATTTCTGGAGTTGTCACCAGGAGCCAGCCGGGAATTCAGGCAGATGCCGCTAACGCTTGGTGCAGAATGGTTGCCAGTGTGGTGCAGAGATCAGTTGTTCCACACACATGGCAGAGCTATGAGAGTTTTAATGATTTCATGCAATTTCAGGATCAGGAAGGCCGGTCAGCAGTACCGGTGGCCCCAGGGTTGATTCCCATCAGCTCATCATGGGTTACATACTCAGGGATCTTGTGCAGATCCTTGGTGACGTGTGTCAGAGTGGACAGGAGGCGGCCTTGTTCAGGGCTGCATTCTTGACAGCATTTTTTGGTACTTTCAGGATCAGTGAACTTGTATCTGGGTCCAGTAGGGACTCAACAGGATGGGCTTTGCAATTGTGGAATATACAATGGCATGAGCATTCAGCGATATTACACTTGCAATGGTCAAAGACAGATCAAGTCAGCCAGGGTGAATCTGTGATCATCCAGCAGGGTGGTGAGCCTGGATCTGCCCAGTTCGGGCTTTTAAGGCCAAAAGGGTTATATGGCCGTAGGGGAAAGGGTCACTTTTTATGCATGGTGATAGGAGTCCCCTCATAGCATATCAAACTGTTACCGTGTTGAGATGGGGGCTGATGAGGTTGGTCTGCCAGCCCATAAATTTGGTGCCACTCAGTCAGAATTGGGGCAGAAACAGCAGCATCACAGCTAGGTAAGGGAGCAGAGGCAATCCAGGAAATCGGGCATTGGCATTCTGAATCGTACCGAACATATGTAAGACCTCAAGTGGTAAATCAACATTAATTTGTTATTATCTCATTACACATGTTAGACGACCGGCCATGCAGACGGTGGTGTGAATCTGTGGTCACAGTATTGTCTTTTGGGCCATAGGCACGCGTCCAGGTTGCCCGAGGGTTCGCAGCTGGGTTTTGGTGATGAAGCGATACTCAGTTGGCATGCAAGGAGGGGCATGTTATGGGATCAACTAATACCAATGATATATGCTGTGTGGTCCCATCAGCAGCCCCAGATATAATTGCATCCAGCACATCCCTGCAGCCCGTGCCGCTTCCCACAGCTCCCATTGGCCGGGAACAGCGAACCGTGGCCACTGGGAGCTGCGAAAGACTGTGCCTGTGGATGGTCAATGTAACAATATAAACAAAGTGTCTTGTGGCCCACCAGCGGGCCTGAAGTTGCCCACCACTGCTATACAGTGACCGGATAAATGGCTTGGAAAAGGACTTAAAAAGAGGTGTTCATTAAAGGAATGAATGGGGGGCCAGTTGGCGACTCCTATGATTGGTATGGCAGGGAGCCAATCCCCCATTCTTATAGCACACCTTAACCCTCCTACAAAGTAAGGTCCTGGCAATGGATTTGCTGGAGGGACCTGGATGGAAAAAGAGGGGGAGCTGGTAAAAGCCTCCCAGGTAATTATGGAATAAATGTGGGGTTGCCTGCACTGTACACAGTTATCTGCTGGGTAGTCCTAGAAATCTAATAATAAAGTTGCGGCCTGATGAAACCCATGTCAAATGTCTCCTGTCCTTCTTTTGGCATAGCCAGACAATGAAGGGACTCCAGGGCAGGAGCATGAACTTGGATATTGTCTATTCTTTTCAACGTAAGCAGTCTTGGTCCTGCTCCCTGAGTCTCCTGGACGTTTCAGTGGATATCAGTGTAACCAAATGCATGTCTCTAATGTCAGTGTATATACTAAACCTTCAGGGGTGGGCAAACTTTTTGGCCCGAGGGCCACATTGGGGTTGCAAAACTGTATGGTGGGTAGGGCAGGGAAAGCTGTGCCTCCCCAGCCTGGTTCCCACACCCTATCTGACCCCTCCTACTTCCCACCCCCTGATTGCCCCCCTCAGAACCACTGACCCCCCGCCCCTAACTGCCCCCCAGGATCCCACCCCCTATCCAACTCCCCCGCTCCCTGTCTCCTGACTGCCCCGACCCCTACTCCATGACCCTTGACAGCAGCCTCCCACCGGGACTCCCACGCTTATCCAACCCT
The DNA here is from genome assembly GCF_011386835.1 of Chrysemys picta bellii. NCBI lineage: Eukaryota > Metazoa > Chordata > Testudines > Emydidae > Chrysemys > Chrysemys picta. The sequence continues at coordinate 76,473,480 of NC_088791.1, forward strand.
CCCCCCACCCTGTTCCCTGTCCCCTGACCGACCCCCCCTGACCCCGAACTTCTGCCCCATCCAACCGCCCCCTGCTCCCCATCCCCTGGAACCCCCTGGCACTTATCCAACCCCCCAGCTCCAGTCCCCTTACCATACTGCTCAGAGCAACATGTCTGGCCTCTGCACCACCTGGCCAGAGTCAGACACACTGACACGCTGCCCTGCAGGAGCACGCAGCCCAGAGCGCTGCCCGCATGGCTGCAGGGGAGGAGGGACAGCAGGGGAGGGACCTGGGGCCATTAGAATCTTTACAGCAAGTAAGGGTGTTTTGTGTGGGGAGAGGGAGGGAACAAGCCTCAACAGAGGAGGGAATCAGGGACCATATCTTAATTATGGTCTTGAACTTGCTCCCATAGAAGTCAATAGCATCGCCTCCATTAATTTTAATCGTGCAGGATCAAGTCCTATGTGTATATAGCATTTTGAGGCCCAATCCCAATACCACAAGACAAATAATGAAATTAAATTAACTAAAGACATTTAAATTGTTAATAGAGAGAGGATAAATTTAAATTGTAACGCTATTCACATTCCTTTCCTGTATATAGTGGTTGCTTCCAGTTGTGTCATATTTTAAATTGTTTCTGAATGTGCTGTCTTTGCAACAATAAAATATTTCATGTTCATGGGTTTTTACTAAATGGAATACTTAAAGGATTTATAATTTATTGCATAACACCTTCGTTCAAGAAGCCACTTTGCACTCGCCCTACTCATTTATTTACTCTTTATTTTTTCTGCATCTCTCTGGTGGCTAGAATGGAAGAACTTCACTTCCAACTGGCAACACACACAATATGTTTCAATTGCAGTAGCATCAGTTGACTTTCCAAACAGCATATGTTTCCTCCAAAATGGAAACTAAGATTATATTTCAAGTCCTTTCTTACTCTCAGGAATATGTTTTATCACTAGTTGTAATAACTATAATTAATAAAACATATATATATATGTGTGTGTGTTTTACTAATATACCAGGAATCTAGAATGCTGTCTGCTGTGATATTTCAAACAACCATAATTAATTATTTAGGCCTTAGTTCATCAAAGCACTTTAGCATGTGCTTAAATCCTGTTGAAGTCAATGTGCTTACATAATGTGCTTAAAGTTAATCATGTTTTCAAGTGCTTTGCATAATTTGGGCATGGTGGGGGTGCGTCTTAAACACTCTTCAAGAATACACTGTGAACCAAATGAATTCCTGATGTAATTATTGCCTTATATTATATTAAATTATACAGGAGATGAATTTTGCTCACTGTCTTGTAATCTTCTTTGGAAGTGTTAATTGGACAAATAGAAAGAAAATGGCCTGCTACTCAAAATATGAGCATAGGAATCGGGAGATGAAGGTTCTGTTCTTGGTTTGGCTACTGAATCACTCTGTGACCTTCATCTAATCACATTCTCTGTGCATCAGTGTCTCCCTTTGTAAAATGAGGACAATGATAAATACTTTCATCACATAGGTTGCTATGGCTAATGTTTAAAAAAATGCAAGATTCTGCCTGAGAAGTGTGGGGATGGAGAATGATGGTTATCAATACATAAGTGTAATATATTATTATTATTATTTATTTATTGAAATCTTGGGTTAAATTAAAATGTAATTTAGATGGGAAAACTCATTCTAATTTTGTGTCAGGCAGAGTATAGTGAGAGGTGTTTTTTAATCACAAAGGGCTCGATAATTTAAAAATAAATGTTTCAGTTGAATTCAATTCAGTGGATGTTTTGCTTGAAATGAATGCCTGCTAGAAATGACTGAGCCACTAAAATTTTTGAGCATGGTGGGGTCTATCAATTAGGATGCAAATCTAAATCTTTATAGAACTACCCAGAATTTTGAATCAGAAACAGTGAACTGAAAAGTTCATAGGATATGGAAGAATATCTTTTGGTCAGTTTCTAGTGTTGGTCAGGACAGCAATACCAAGAGAACAACTTTTCACAAGCTATTTGGCTCTGCTACGTCCAGTGCTAATTGGAGGTGCATGAATTTGAAATGCAGATTTATGCAATTTCAAATATCAACCCAAAACTCAAACTTTATTTTTATTTTATCCAGACCATTTCACCCATCACAGAAGATGGCCACAGAATATTTTAGTTGAATGATGTTATTGCAGATGCTGCACCTGTACCCAGTAGAGATGATTTGTGAATTTGCATTAGTGAGTCATTTCAAAAAGCTTTTTTTCCCCTTCCCCCTGTGAAGGAATATAGATAATTTGTGCATTGGAGCTGGAAATTACTTTCTTTCATCTTTTTGCCTCATTTATGACCTGCTCGTGCTGACAGCTTTAGTAGAAGTCTCTTAATTCATGCATAGCATGAGAGGTATTTAATAAATTCAAGTAGATAACATTTTGACACGTTAGTATTCTGCTCACCATTTGCCACAGTGGAACAGACCCATCAGTCTACCATAAACTGGTATCTGCCTAAAACAGTGACCAGTACCAAATGGTGTAGAGAAAGTTACATTATGGGGGAATATTTGCGTCTTATTAAGTGATATAATGAAGGTGAAAAAATATTCCTGAGCACAGCTAATGTTCACTTTATTTTCTAAACAATTTTAGATTACAGTCTCTGTAATCTAAATCCTATCAACAGTGCATAGGGATAGAATGACTGGTCATAGAATGGTCTTTTTAGACAGTCATAAGGGATTTGCTGCAATGCTAACCTGCACCAGGGAGTTCCAGGGAGGAATTCTACATTACATAAAGTGTTCTGTTTTATCAAATTAAAATGTATTATAATTTAATCAAAATTCTTCTTGGCTCTGGGTATGAGGAGGCAAGGATAATTACATTAGAGTTCAAGATATAACCAGTTCTTTACTATTTATTAATCCATAGAGCATAAACTAGTTTAAATGCTTTGTTGAGTTTAACTCTGCCTCTTTGTGCTTACCTTTAAAGTATGGTCTCCTAGAATTATAGATTATTTGTAAATTAATGCAACATACAATAAAATGCAAACTAGAATACTGTATGTAGCCTTATAAATATTAACAGTGCAGTGCACACAGGCTTCAAAAAAGGTCTGGCTTGATTTTTAAGTATCAATAAGATACACAAAACAAGTTTGAAGATATTAGTTCAGTAGCCTTTAATTTACAAATGTGTAAATCTGGCAACTTGTAACTAGGGTGACCAGATGTCCCGATTTTATAGGGACAGTCCCGATTTGGGGGTCTTTTTCTTATATAGGATCCTATTACCCCCCACCCCCTGTCCTGATTTTTCACACTTACTGTCTGGTCACCCTACTTGTAACCTTTCCATTGCGTCTTTTTAGTTTATGTTAAAGCTATTGCAGAGCGGCTTAAAATTTAAATTTGAATCTGCTAAATTCTGTGTCCACCATAGACACTGATTGTCCTTGACAATACTTAATACTTCCTCATATACATCATTTTGTCAACATTGTTTAGTTAAACGTCACAAAACTCCTATAAGGCAGGCACATTACACTATTTAACCATCTATGAATTAGGGAGAATGACAGGTATTGTTCTTCAACATAATCCCTGATTTGGAAGACTGACTCTTTGCTTGCCTCATCTAGGTTGTTTGAGAAACTGCAGACAATACAATAGCCAATGGAGACTGTGTGTGTCTGGCAGAGCTGGGTGAATAATTGTGGGGAGTTTGTTTATTGCCAGTTTTTAAAAAAATGTTTTTGGTTGGACTGAAAATGAAAACTTTCAAATATCTTTGGCTAATTGAAAAATCATATGTTTTTGTTGTTATTGCAGGTTGAATTAAACATTTTGTTGAACTTAAAATGAAAAGTTTCATTTAGATTTCAGGCATTTTTAAATGTTTTTGAATTTTTTTTTAGTAAAATGAAATAAATTTCAAAATAAAAAAGCAGAACCCCAAAACTGAAACATTTTGTTTAAAAAAATGTGGAAACAAAACATTTTGATTTTGGATAATTTGGTGAAATGGACATGAACATGTGAAATGTTCCTGTGTTGTTGAAACTGTGTTTTTTTCAGAGGAAAAAAAGTTTAAGTTAATTTTTTTTGCTCAGCTCTAGTGTCTCGGTATTCCTGAGCTATAAACATAGGAACAAAGAGATTAAAAGGCTTGGCCATCACACAGTTAGTCAACGTCAGAGCCATTTTATAATCCGCATCTTCAAGCTCCTTGATCCATGCCTAATCATAGGGCTGGTCTTCACTACCCGCCCGGATCGGCGGTAGAAAATCGATCTCTCGGGGATAGCTTTATCGCATCTCATCGGAACGCGAAAATCGATCCCCTAATCGACACGCGTACTCCACCAGCCCAGGTAGGAGTAAGCGCCGTTGATGGGGGAGCCGCTGTGGTCAATTTGCCGCCGTCCTCACAGCGGGGTATGTCGGATCAGATACGTCGAATTCAGCTACACTATTCGCTTAGCTGAATTTGCGTATCTTAAATCGACCCCCCCCCTTAGTGTAGACGTAGTCATAGAAGACAATGTCTTGTCTGTTTTGTGGTTTTCTCATCAGGCCTACACTGTATGCATCACAGAGGAGCCATTTTCTGGGCCTAAGAACTAAGATTCAGTGTGGTGGGGACAGACAGTCCTATCATTTCTCTCCTCTTGCACAACAGTGTGATTTTGGAAATTGGACATGCACAATGTGGTATCCTACTGCATGTTGGTGCTATGGTTGACAATCCCCTCCCCTTTCCTTATCTAGTTTCATCCTGTAAAGTTGGCATAGTGAGTGTGCTCACAGGGTCTTTGTGCTCTGAAAATTAGTCCCCATATTTATTGGATGGGGATACTACTCACCTACCTACAATACCTCATAGGGAAGTGCATGCCATGATGTTCTCGATTAATGTGTAGCCGACACTTGATATACTATCATTCTCATTTGCTCACTTTGGTACATGTGAGCAAATCTGTTATCTGTCCCACATGTACCAAAGTGAGCAAATGAGAATGATAGTATATCAAGTGTCGGCTACACATTAATCGAGAACATCATGGCATGCACTTCCCTATGAGGTATTGTAGGTAGGTGAGTAGTATCCCCATCTGACGGGCAGGGGTACTGATAGGATTCTTCTGGGGGCAGGCTTTAGGTCCCTGGAATGACCACACTGCAGCAGTTCTAGCAAGACTAAGGGGAAAGAAGCAGCTACACCAACCCAGTTCCTACCAGACATATTCAGACCCTGGTCCCCATGATATCATTAGGACTCTGTCTCAGTAATACAGTACCATTTATCACTGCAGAGGGCAGTTAAGTAACTTGTGTGAGGGGCAATGTGATCTAGGGGTTTAGGGATGGGGCTGGCTATAAATCAACTATACAATCCTAGTTCTGTTAACATATTTTTGTTGAAATTATCCAAAAAAGTTGTCTTTGAGTAGGGAACAACCATGAAAAAATTAAACATCATAAGGGATTTATTTGATACAGTTATAAACAATTGAATGGGGATGGAAATAATGTAAGTTGCATTAAACTATGCTGGTTTCTATCACTCACTCTATCATACATTTATTCTACCTCTATTTAGTTCTTTTCTTTCCTAATTAGATACCCATCCTATTTTATGGAAACCATTACAGCTCCCACACCTCTAACTATTGGTAACGTTGCTTCTCCTATTGGTAACATTATTGAAATAATTGATTTTTTTAAACAGAGTCTTTTTAATCTTCCCAAAATGAAGCTCTATTTTTCTTATGAGAACTTAAAAGCAGATGCAGTATTTTACAGTGTGTGACATGTTTTTCTAAGGTAGATGTCCTAGTTCAAATAGGAATCAATTCAGGGAAGTCCCTTGGCATGTGTTATACAGGAGGTCAGACTAGATGATCATAGTGGTCCCTTCTGGTTTTATAATCTATGAATTGTTTATTGGTAGTCCTGGAGGGATTGGACTTTTAATGGTAAATATAGGTAAATGTTGATTTCACCATACACACACAAACTGACAAAAGAAATTTCCATCCATAACTGAAATGTACTGATAGGCAAAGTGGGAAAGAGTTTATTAGAATTTATTAGAGTTTGATTTAAGCATATTTACTTTGTATATATCCTTAATTTGTGTTCCGGTGGTTATGAAACGTTAACTTTTTGAATCTCAGTATCTTCTATTGTCATTCAATAATTATTGGCTGGCCCCCTCCTTATTTTCCAACCCCCCATAATTTCCCACGACTGTGAAAATTTAAATTAATTAAAACTGAAAAAATGCTTAAAACCTGTAATTTCACAGAACTGTGAAAGTTTAAATTGATAAATTCTAAATTGCATAAAAGTAAAGATTGCTATTATCAAGGGCAGCCAAGCGATTAAAAATTAATTATGATTACTTACGTGATTTAAAATATTAATCACAATTAATTGTGCAATTAATCGAACTTTTAAACAATAATAGAATACCATTTATTCAAATATTTTTGGATATTTTCTACATTTTCAAATATATCGATTTCAATTACAACACAGACTACAAAGTGTACAGTGCTCAGTTTATATTTATTTTTAATTACAAATATTTGCACTGTAAAAACCAAAAGAAATAGTATTTTTCAATTCACCTAATACAAGTACTGTAGTGCAGTCTCTTTACCATGAAAGTTGAACTTACAAATGTAGGATTATGTACAAAAAATAACTGCATTCAAAAATAAAACAATGTAAAACGTTAGTCTACAAGTTCACTCAGTCCTACTTGTTCAGCCAATCGCTCAAACAAACAAGTTTGTTTACATTTGCAGGAGATAATGCTGCCCACTTCTTGTTTACAATGTCACGTGAAAGTGAGAACAGGTGTTCGCATGGCACTGTTGTAGTCGGCGTCACAAGATATTTATATGCGAGATGCACTAAAGAATCATATGTTCCTTCATGCTACAACCACCGTTCCAGAGGACATGTGTCATGCTGATTATGGGTTCTGCTCGATAACCATTCAAAGCAGTGCAGACCACCACATGTTCATTTTCATCATCCGAGTCAGATGCCACCAGCAGAAGGTTAATTTTCTTTTGTGGTTGTTCGAGTTCTGTAGTTTCTGCACTGGTGTGTTGCTCTTTTCAGACTTCTGAAAGCATGCTCTACACTTCGTCCCACTCAGATTTTGGACGGCACTTCAGATTCTTAAATTTTGGGTCGAATGATGTAGTTATCTTTAGAAATCTCCCATTGGTACCTTCTTTGTGTTTTGTCGAATCAGCAGTGAAAGTGTTCTTAAAACAAACAACATGTGCTGGGTCATCATCCGAGACTGCTATAACATAAAATATATGGCAGAATGAGGGTAAAACAGAATAGGAGACATACAATTCTCCCCCAAAGAGTTCCGTCACAAATTTAATTAATGCATTATTTTTTTAATGAGCATCATCAGCATGGAAGCATGTCCTCTGGAATGGTGGCCGAAGCATTAAGGGGCATACGCATATTTAGCATAAATGGCATGTAAATACCTTGCAATGCTGGCTACAAAAGTGCCATGTGAACGCCTGTTCTCACTTTCATCTGACATTGTAAATAAGAAGCGGGCAGCTCCGTACATGTAAACAAGCTTCTATATCTTAGTGATTGGCTGAACAATAGGTAGGACTGAGTGGACTTATCGGATGTAAAGATTTACATAGTTTTGTTTTTGAGTGCAGTTATGTAACCAAAAAAATCTACATTTGTATTTTGCATTTACACGATAAAGAGATTGCACTACAGTACTTGTATGAGGTGAATTGAAAAATACTATTACTTTTGTTTGCCATTTTTACAGTGCAAATGTTTGTAATAAAAAATAATACTATAAAGTGAGTAGGGTCAACTTTGTATACTGTGTTGTAACTGAAATCAATATATTTGAAAATGTAGAAAAACCAAATCCAAAAATATGTAATAGATTTCCTTTGGTATTTTATTGTTTAACCATGTGATTAAAACTGTGATTAATCATGATTAATATTTTTGAGTTAATCGTGTGAGTTAACTGTGATTAATCAACAGCCCTATAAATATCTGTTGACATTCTAAAATAAAAATAAAAAATATAAAAAACTGAATTTTGCCAAGACTACTTAATGAAAACAGCCAAATTTCAGTTCACCCATTGTGCTCTCTCAAGAACTGCAAAACACTAAGCATAAAACGCCTCAAAAATAAAATAATTGCCTCTATAAAAACTAACTGTCATGAGTAAACATACAGCATATAAGGAATCATTACAAGTGTACACAATTGCATATAAAGTATTGATCCATCAAATAAGCTTTAGCAGCACTTTATAGGCCTTGAGTGGGCTTTTGGCTACTTACAGATTATGATAGTACTGGGAAGTTCTGGATATACACTAATGCATTAATAAAATTACTTATTTAGACTTGTTACTAAATAACTGACCTTAGCACTATTACAGTAGAAAGATAATTTCTGGTAGAAGGAATCTGAAGGTGCTGCCAGGGTCAACAGTGTCTGTAACTAAGTTATCTCAATTTTTAGTGAAAGAACACAATCCAAGTCCATTAATCTTTTAAGAATATGTGGGAAGGTGGTGGAGGATAGGATGGTTAATACTGAGAAGCAGGTGTTGAATTATTCACAGATTTGAACTGACTCTGAATAATTTAAAATACTTTCTTTTGGCGGATGCTCAAATCACAAACATTCGCTCTTTTTGGACTGTATATTCTCTTATGAAAAATTTATAGAAACCAGCAGACTAGAGAACCGTGTTTTGATATTTATGATCTGTTGCTTTGTGTTCTGGTTCTCTACTTCAAAACAGATTATTTTGGGTCACATGATGTGCGGCCTCACAGTTCTCCACAAATAGATGCCATAAATGAAGCAGATAATCTATAGTAATGGTATTTGGTAAACAGTGGATACCAGGCACTAAAATTTATATTTGACCAGTATATTATGCTGCTATTCAAGATTCCCTGTCCTTTCATTTCTGTGACTATAAATACCTGCAAGAGGAGGAGAATATTCATCGTGATGTGAAACAGCAGCTGCAGCCATTGGCAGAATAATATTTATGAGAAATGTTGTCACTAATATAAATTTCTTGTTTCAAAGATGGCCTCATTCCCCATTTTTATGAGATTTTTACTTTAGATGAGCTAATTGTGTAGCAACAAAGTTTATATTAGATACTTAATAATTTGCTTTATTGCTCCAAATTGGAATTACTGAACATATGATGTCAAACTCAGAGAGCAAATATACGCTGTATCAGATCTAGCAAACAGTCATTGAAGTCCACAAATGAATTTGACCCACGATGAGTGAGCAATAATCAAATTATCTTTGTTGGTCAGCGTGCAAGCGTGGTTTTACTCACACCCAACTCCCATTGAGGATTTGGCATCACTAAACTCCAGTACGGATTATGCAATTGCCTAAAACCAAAGATTATCGGCCAAATCTTCAGCTGATGCAAAAACTAATTTAAGTGAAATGGGTGCAACATGCTTGCGTATATGAGCTCATAGCCTAACTGCTTGCAAGTGCTGCTATTAGTCCTCCATCTGAGCCTATTGAAACTCAGATGATGTGGGGGAACCCATAGAAATCAATGGAAACAAGTTTAAAGATTCTGGGCCTGATTCATCACTGCTTTGCTCCAACCTCAAACTGCAGTAACAAATGAGGAATCACTCCCTCTAACAGAGGTTTAGAGTTTTCACTGTAGCTGAAAAAGATTTTTTTAAATGCTTTGTAAAGCCATTCCACATACTAAAAAAATGACACTTACTTTACTAGCTATAAGAAAGTTCTATAGGTCAATGAACCATTGTGACATCATCACCTGCTCAGTCTGTGCTGGAGCTGGTGATCTGAGAAGGGAAGGATGTTTTGGTCCTAAGACCTGTCCCTCTAGCTACCATGAGCTATTTTGAACTGAAAAGTGGACTTCATTTAGTTATCTATAGAGATGCTGGTGGACCTAGTTTTTCCTCTCAGCAACTCACATTTCCATAACAAGATTATCAAGGGGAGGGATGAGAAAGGCGTGCACACCTTTTCATGCCTGGTGAGCTCATTGGTTAGGACAGGGTTGGTGGTGAGGTCATAGCCCACCCTCACCCAAACCCTTCTTGCCAGAGCTAAGCACAGCTTTTTGGGCAAAACTGTCTTTGGTGAAAAATGCAGACTTGGTGACATCAAAAATGTTTTGTTTATCCATGTCAATTTTTGACAAATTGTTCATTACAAGAAAAAACAAAATTTCCAAAAAATGAAAACATTTTATTTTGACATGGTTTTTAAAGGAAACATTCCTCTTTTTAGGTTTGGAGTGACTTACTGTTTCAAAATTCCCTTTAAATTGTATTTTTACACATTAAAATAAGTTTACAAAAGGTTCCAATTGCAACAAAATGGGTTCAGCTGTGACAAAAGGAAATGTTTCATTCACTTTGAAATGATTTTTTTTTTTTTTTTTACTTTTTAAGTTGTTGAAAATTTCAGGAATGTTCATTTTCAATTCAACCTGAAACTGTTTTTTTGTCAAGTATGAGAGGGGCAGCCATGTTAGTCTGGATCTGTAAAAAGCAACAGAGAGTCCTGTGGCACCTTTAAGCCTAACAGATGTATTGGAGCATAAGCTTTCGTGGATGAATACTCTCTGTTTTTTTGTGTGGCTTTTTGAAATTGCCAGGGAACCAAAAATTCTTTGTTCTCCCAGAGCTATTGCTCACCCTCTTTCAGACACCTAGTGGCAGGGTGGCATAGTCACTCCACTCCCCAATGAGACTGTTCCATCCCTCTGCACAGCAGAACAAGGTGGGATGGACTATTGTGCCCTCTATTTCCTCCCCGGTACACGCATGCAGGGCCAGGCATAACTGAGCCCTTTGTGTGTGGGTTTCCCCCCGCCCCATCGCCCTTGCTAGTTAAACTCTGTATAGTGTTGCTGTCTTGTATCTGTTATGTTGCTCTTCCATTTTTGATATAGTGCACTGATTTATAGTTCTTTCCCAGTGAGATCTTGAATCAGTGTCAAGTACCACCAACCAGATGGTCCTGCTATGGGTCCTGAAGCCTTGTTGCATGCTGCCAACACGGGCTTAACTTTTTCTCCTGTCTTATTTCCATTCTCCTTTGGTGTCTTGTTCTCTGTTTTCTCCAGAAAGTGAAATTGATAAGTTTAAAATTTTCATTTAGGGTTTTGTTCGTCATCAGTTTGGATCACATTTAATTATTATTTTAAATTAAATCTTGCTAACTTCCATCTTCATTGCCTTTCTTCTCTTGTTGCTGATCCTGATTTTCTTGCTGCTCCTCTGTCTTACTGGCTGCTAGCGAGACAGGCTGTTCTTCTGTAATTAACCCTGATTAGTTTATGAATTCAAATCCCTCTGATTATGGTTAAATAATTGCAGAAGCTGATGATTACTGAAAATAAAAATAGGTAAGTCTATAGTTAAAGGCTTGTGTCACGTTATATTCTTTATGGAAATGTGCTTATGATATGGATATGGCATAACTGAGATATATTTTATGCAAGATGGGTCTTGTAAGGTATCATCGGAAAGGTTATAATTTACTGAATGTGATTATCCAACCTGTAAGCATGTATCATTTCTGTATCTGGAGTTAGGAATATTACTATGTAACAATTACAACTGTGTGTATAGTTGGGAAACGCCCACCATACAGTAAACAATCAGCCTTGATGGGTCATTAGGAAAAGACAATGAGTCTTTAAAGATGTAGATCTCCCATCTTCTTGGAGTTCCTTCCTCTGGAAATTGCAAATAAACCTGGTTTCTTCAACACTGCAACACAGTGTTGCTTCAACACTGTAAGGACAGATGATAATATCACCTCATGCAAAATACCACCTTGGACACTACTGGTACTTTTCCACTGGAAACAAAGACTTTCTGCCTTAAGTAAATTCTATTTAAGGCTGGGAATAAAGACCATCCACACTCTCCCTTCATTGTCTTCCTGCCCAAGAAGAAAGACTGCTGAAAGTACCTGAAGAGACAAAGGAACTGAGCTGTGGGAAAGGCAAGGGCTGAGTCCAGCCTGAGACAGAGGAGTCTAGTCTGTAAAGAGAAATACCTGGAACTCTAAGCTACAGAAACTCTGCAACTTGCCAAACATAACATCCAGGGTGAGAAATTATTTCTTGAAATCAGTCTCTTTAAGATCTTAAGCTTAGTATGCATGTTTTGTTTTATTTGTTTGGTAATCTGCTTTGTTCTGTTTGCTATCCCTTATAATCACTTAAAATCTGCCTTTTATAGTTAATAAATTTGGTTTTGTTTATTATTAAACCCAGGTCATGCAATTTTTAATGGAGGTGGGGGAAATTTGTGTATATCTTCCTCCACATTGAGGGAGGGGACGAATTTACAAACTTAGATTGTATAGGTTTCTCTACAGCACAAGACCATATTATTTTGGAAGTACTTTCCAGAGGGGAGCTGCACTTGAGTATTGGGCAATTCCCTATCTGAGTCTTTTCATAGAGAGCTGTTTGCAAACACTGTGTGATTCTACAGCTGGTGCGTCCCTTCCTCTGTGTGTGTATGCTGCCAGAGGCTGGAGAGCCTAATTCAGTAAAACAGGGAGAGGGATCCCAGGTTAGTGGAGCAGGGAGTCTCAGTGAAATCCCAGTACATCAGGTGTCATCCCAGATGGGAGGTCTAACCTGTCACAGTTTGTACATTTTAGGGCAGGCTATTTCTAAAAGAGAAGTGAAGAAATCAGTCCCTGGAACAAAAACCCTCAAAATATTCTAAAGAGTTTTAATTCTAAGATTAATTAAATTCTCACATGTTCTAAATGTAGGAATGTAAATTTGTTAATCCCTAGATGAGATTCCCACACTTTGAATATCAAACATGTTTAGCAGTGATTATTACAGTTGCCACATGTAAAGATTCATAATCTTGGTGACAGGCCAGTTTCTCTTTTCTGCTGTTTCATGAGATGCTCCAGGGGATTTTTTAGATATTTTTCATGATTTGCTTTATTTTTTAATAACTGAGCTGTCAAATAGACAGCCTGGAGGCTAGATACAAGCTGTGGAATAGCTTAATGTTAGCTGCCAAGCAATTAGAGATCTGGCTTTCTTTATAACATGCTGAATCTTTATCTAGGAGGTGATACCTCCTGCCAGTGACAAAGGGAAAATGTTTCAGGTACTGCTGCCTAATGGTAATAGAGGACCACCATATGAGAATGCCCTCCACAGTCCCATACTCTAATTCTTACTCCATATGTATTTGACATCTTAGTTTAATTATATTGTAACACCAGCCAAAACTCAAAATACTTGATACTTTCTCCTTGTTGGTAACATAACAATCTGATTTCTCGCAGTTTAGTGTGAATGTACAGAAGACTATCGGTGGATCCCTTTATTCTGAGAGATGTTTCTACCTATTGTCTGATATTTTTGACATTTTAATTTAATAATTCAAGTGCCTTCTGTTTTTGCAGAGATAGGTACCTGAGCATTCTGTCAACAATGTGCATAAACCGAAGTGGGCCTTATTCTCACTTACACTAAGATCCCTTTACACTGCTCTGGCCATGTAAGTGAGCAAATGTAAATGAGAATCAGGTACGTTAATTATTAACTGAGTGACAGTCTAAGCTGTGGAGAAGAGGGAGGGAGTTTCTTCCTCCCAGTTCCATTCATTCCTGGGACGCCTGCCACATCATAGCTTCGTGTTCCTCCCCTATCCTTCGGGCCTTAGGAAGTCAGGTGGATTAGGTACCTAAGCTGTTCTTGCAAGAAGCACAGGAGGAAGTGGTGCCACCTCCTTATAACTTCAAGCCCAGTGGTTATATCACTTACCCCAAAATGGGAAACCTTGGTTCAGTTCCCCTCTCTGCCAAAGGGGCTGTCCAATCTCTAAGGAGTGTCCTAGCTCTAAGATGTGGGTCACTATTAATCTCGCCTGTTGAGCTGTTCCACTTTGGATAAATATTTAAATAGTCACTGGTCCTGAGAGAGGAGGCAAGAAATGCTCTATTGACTAGTGATTAGAGTGCTCACTTGGGAGGTAGGAGACCCAGGTCCAGTCCCTGCTCCAATGATTATTTAATTATTTATCCAAAATGAAACGGCTTCGAGATGAGAGATTGAGGGAGCCCCACATAAGAATAGCATTCAGAAGTTGTTTCCTTCTGAAATGGAACAATGATTTCTGAAACTACTTAGACGCATATTAAATTGCACCCATATTTATTCTGTTATGGGATAAGATTCCTACTTTATTTGCTTGCATCTTTTGAAGGTAATGAGATTTTTGTGTATATTAGTTGTTCACCATAACAAAAACCAGATAAATAAATATAATGCAATAGGAAGTAATAAATCTACCGAGTTTACAACTTGCACCTATTAAAGTACCAAAGTTAATACAGCAGACTTCTTCAAGCATAAAAAAAAAACATAAAATGAGATAAAACTAAAATAGCTGTGTGAACCTGGAGGAAAAATGTATCACTGCCTGTTAGTTTTAAACAATATATTTTTCCATAAAATACCCTCACAGGGGAATGAAACGTATTGTTCTTTTGAACGCAATTACTCTACTGTGCAGTAAATTATGCTGCAAAAACACACACCAATAAACAGCAATAATAATGATCCTTTAAAGTGTCCCTTGTGTGCTGTGATGTATCTAATGCTAACTTGCATGGTAAATCTAAACTGTTTAGTAAATAATATATAATGTATGTGTGGGTCTTAATCCTGATTGTTTCATTTAGTATGCTTAAAAGTGAAAAAGTTGCTATGACAATAAAGAAAGTTCTGAAGACAACTCTCCTTAGGGCTTGTTTAAAATTGCACTAAAAGGTTACAGAAAATAAACCATTGCTGAATTTTAATCAGCTACATAATTGAATACAAAAGCGTTTAGGTCCTGATACTGCAAACTGCTCTGTATCGATGCAGCAGTGGTCTGCTCTATGATGAAGAGTTTGCAGGTTCAAAGCTTTAGATTTTGTATCACAAATAATATATTTATAGTCTTGAAATTATAATTTATATTTAAATTTTAAAACAATGTATGTGGAAGTTATTGTCTTCCCTATTTACCTTTGAAAACCTGAGAACATGAGCCTTTATTTCTCCTGCAACATGTGGTGATATCACATGACATCACTAATGCCTCAGACAGTTCAGTAAGTGCATTCTTTGCCACACGTTAGCTATTTATTTGATGTCACTGACTGATGAACCCTGAACTCTGGCTTTGGCAAGTAAGAAATGGCTCAGTTCTTGGGGTTCTGAGTGGTCTTTATTAACTTTTTGATATAGTCCCAGCATACATGAATATAGCTCACTCACCATTAGTAACTTGTGTAATATTGGAACCCATGTACACAGAACAATCTATTACTGTGGTGATGGAATAATATTAAAAAAACCATTTAGAATAACAAATTTGCATATGTGCAGGATACACATGCAAATTCACTTTCAGTAAGACTGAAAATGCCTTTCTGTATCCATTGACCAATCATGTGGAAATTTAGAATACATTTAAGTTTTATTATATGACTTATGCTAATACATGAAGTCATGTGAGTACCAAAATACCTTCTCCTTATTCCTCCCATGCTGATTTGTCCTTGGAGGAGGTATCTATGGAAATTGCTTTCAGTGAAAGCTGTCCTTAGAGGCAGTACATATGGAAATAGCTTTAGTGAAAGCTGCAATTATTGAATAGAAGTATGTCCAAAGAGTTGGACTTTAAGAAATAGTGCCTGACATGGCAAAATATTGCCACCCAAAAGGTAACGCAAATCATGGAACAGGCGGACGTACATCTATTTTAATCATGGCTTGATATGTACTCACTAAGTTGAGAGTTGCCTGTTTTGTATTGTACACGTAATAAGGCATTCACAGTTGGGTTGTGCTATATACCATGGAATTTGCATGTGCCCACAGCTTCATTTGCACCTTAAAAGTTGAGTGTGTTCAGGAATTCCCAACAGATGCTCACCATATATTTGAATGCTAATACACTCTGAGTCCAACAGCTACTACAAGAAAGGGAAATACAGAGAGGAAGTACTGTAGTGACATTTAATATTAAGTAGAGCAAGAGATACAGAGATAGTACATAAATAATCCTTTTCAACAGTTGCTTTCTCATAAGTATGAAGTTGCAGCTATTCAGGGTATTAGAAAAAGAGACAGCAGGCGCCATTATATTTCTTAGTCATAGTGTCCAGGCAATTTAAGATTAATTTAATTAGCCTGTTTCTGATCTATTTTTACAGAACATGATCATTCCTAAGTGATTCCCATTAATGGCAACACGTCATGATTTGCAAACCATCTGGTTTGAAGCCACTTACAGGTTAAAAATAGAAAAGAACATGTTCATTGTAGAGATACAGAAATTTCAGTAGCTTCTGCAAAAAGGGAATTTTGTATGACATCAAGATCGATTTTATTGCAACTTTAAAGTTATAAATACAGAAGGAATAAAAACCAAATCCAGTAGACATCATTCATAACCTTCAATAAATCTGACTGAATCTAGGTATACTGCTTTATGATATATTGCCTTACTGTGTTAATATGCTACAGCAATAGGAAGCCAAGTGTGTTTAATTTCCATTGCTATTTTAATCCCAAATTATGTGTGACTGAGTAGTCCGATCACATAGCTTTAATATAAAGCATTGACATTTCCATAGTATCTTAGTTCTGTCATGTTTTTCATTTTGACTCCTTATGCTATGCATTATATGACATTATATTACTCACAGTAAAAGAACTGGAACACCACACTTTGTTAGAGTTTAGTTTTCTTCTTGAATCTTCAATTAATTATAATATATATAATATTATTGATCCAAAGCCCATTTTTAATCAATAAGAATCTTCCTATTCAAATCAATGGATTTAGGATTAGGTTTTAGGTATTGCAAGAATTAATTTCCAAGTTAGCTCATTGTTTATATTAAAAATTGAAACATATTACGCAATATAGCCACCGTGACACTATATGGCATTATTTTGTCATGTTGCCATAATACCACGGCTAGGGTTGCCACATAAAAACCTAGACAGATAGACATAGGTGTGATAATATCTTTTAATATCTCAAGTGGCAATTCAGAAGTTAAGCTTATGTCATCACTAAACTTAGCTATTCATATATCTATACAAAAAGTTAGATTTCTGTCAGCACTACTGTATGCATCATACCAAAATCCTTGTAGGTAATGAAAAACATCTTTCTGTGATGTGGAGAAAGCAAAGCAGCTTTGAAGAAAGAAAGTGATGTCTTGTATGTTCAAACTGGCAAGGGTATTACCTGTCCTAAGGGGCCATTCCTGTGAGGTGCCTTCAATTACCCTTAATGAAAATGGGTCTTGAGGACACTCTGCACTTGGCAGCATTGGGTCTTTGCCAACCAGGGCCAGAATGATTACTGCTTTTTAAATAAATAAATAATAATAATTCATAATGAAATCAAGCACTTGCTAGGAACTATTTGTATGCATGAACAGTGTAGACAGTCAATTAGTTCAGTCTAGGAATCTAAAAAAATTACATATAAAAGTCAAATTCTTTCATTTTTTGTTCACATTTAGTTGTGAAACCAAGTGTTTTGAGTATGATACAGAGCAATATGGATGCAGATCGATTTTCATCATTAGGACCTTGCTACATAATTTATTCTAAATGTGGATTTAAAGAATTTTTTTCAACCAACTTTGATTTTCTTAATTCTGTTAAATATTATTTATACAGCAAATATGCACTGGAAATTCTGGGCATTTCTGTTGTGGAGTCTCTGAAAATCATTGTAAATACCATATACTTCTTCATAATTCTTCAAGCTATGAAGTTACATAAGCAGAAATTGTCTTTAAAACACATATTTTAAATACACATCTTTTCATCCTGTTTCATCTGATAAGCATTAAAGCCATTGTTCAGAATTGTTGCAATCAGCAGTAAACTGTGTTATTAGACTCATAACACCTCAAAAATGTTTTTAGCATTCTTTACCAATTCATATGCAGTATGTTACAATACATATATATTAGGGATGTTGATTAATCGCAGTTAACTCATTAAATAATAGATTACCAATTGAAATTTATTAAATATTTGTGGATATTTTTCTACATTTTCAAATACATTGATTTTGATTACAACACAGACTACAAAGTGTACAGTGCTCACTTTATAATATCATTTTTATTACAAATATTTGCACTAAACAAATGAAAAAGTATTTTTCAGTTCACCTCCTACAAGTACTATAGTGCCATCTCTGTCATGAAAGTGCAACTTACAAATGTCAATTATTTTGGTTACGTAACTGCACTCAAAAACAAACAATGTAAAACTTTAGACCGGGGTCGGCAACCTTTGGCACGCGGACCATCAGATTAATCCCGCAGCTCCCATTGGTTGGGAAGATCGAACTGTGGCCACCGGGAGCTGCTGGGGGGCCATGACTGCGGAGGGTCAATGTCAGCAAAATGTCTTATGGCCTGCCAGTGGATTACCCTGATTGGCCACATGCCAAATGATGCTCACCCCGGCTTTAGAGCCTACAAGTCCAGTCAGTCCTACTTTTTGTTCGGCCAATTGCTAAGACAAACAAGTTTGTTTACATTTACAGGAGATAATATTGCCTACTTCTTATTTACAATGTCACCTGAAAGTGAGAATAGGCTTTCGCATGGCACTTTTGTAGGCG
Source organism: Chrysemys picta bellii (assembly GCF_011386835.1). Classification (NCBI taxonomy): domain Eukaryota; kingdom Metazoa; phylum Chordata; order Testudines; family Emydidae; genus Chrysemys; species Chrysemys picta. Next base: position 76,492,231 of record NC_088791.1, read on the forward strand.
GAATTTCAAGGTATTTACATGCCAGATATGCTGCCCCTTCATACTTCGGCCACCATTCCAGAGGACATGCTTCTATGCTGATGATGCTCATTAAAAAAATGCATTAATAAAATTTGTGACTGAACTCCTCAGGGGGAGAATTGTATGTCTCCCGCTCTGTTTTATCTGCATTCTGCCATATAATTCATGTTATAGCAGTCTCGGATGATGACCCAGCACATATTGTTCATTTTAAGAACACTTTCACAGCAGAGTTGACAAAACACAAAGGTAGATTTCTAAAGATAGCTACAGCACTTGACCCAAGGTTTCAGAATCTGAAGTGCCTTCCAAAATCTGAGAGGGACGAAGTCTGGAGCATACTTTCAGAAGTCTTAAAAGAGCAACACTCTGATGCGGAAACTACAGAACCCAAACAACCACAAAAGAAAATCAACCTTCTGCTGGTGGCATCTGACTCAGATGATGAAAATGAACATCCATCAATCCGTACTGCTTTGAATGTTTATTGAGCAGAATCCATCATTAGCGTGGATGGATGTCTTTTGGAATTGTGGTAGAAACATGAAGGTACATATGAATCTTTACCGGATCTGGCACATAAATATCTTGTGCCACTGGCTACAATAGTGCCATGCAAACGCCTCTTCTCACTTTCAGGTGACTTTGTAAACAAGAAGCGGGCAACATTATCTCCTGCAAATGTAAACAAATTTGTTTATTTGAGCGATTGGTTGAACAAGAGGTAGGACTGAGTGGACTTGTAGGCTTTAAAGCCGGGGCAGCATCCTTTGGCACATGGCCCATCACAGTAATCCGCTGGTAGGCCATAAGACATTTTACTCTAAAGTTTTACATCATTTTATTTTTGAATGCAGTTATTTTTTGTACATCATTCTACATTTGTAAGTTCAACTTTCATGGTAAAGAGATTGCACTACAGTACTTGTATTAGGTGAATTGAAAAATACTATTTCTTTTCGTTTTTACAGTGCAAATATTTGTAATAAAAATGAATATAAAGTGAGCATTGTACACTTTGTATTCTGTGTTGTAATTGAAATCAGTATATTTGAAAATGTATAAAACATTCAAAAATATTTAAATAAATGGTATTCTCTTATTGTTTAATCGCGCAATTAATCACAATTAATTGTTTAACCACACGACTAATCATAATTAATTTTTTAATCGCTTGACAGCCCTAATATATATACATTCAGCATGTTTGTCAGACAATAAAAATAGAGGGAAATCTTTGCAGACTGAAGAGATACTTGTTTGTTTAAAATGAAGCAGGTGCTTAAATACCTGAATCAGAGTCTTTGTCCTATGGGACTACCCCACTTTTCAGATAATTACACTGTCTCCTGCATGGTAATAGTCAATGGAAAAGGCCCATCTCTCCTTTTCAGTGATGCTCCAGACGGGTTCAACACCTGTACCAACTCCTTTATGAAAGCTACCTTTCAACAAACACAGAAAACCTGGCTTGAATTTGTAAACTGCAACTTTTCTTAAATGGAGAGAAAAATGTACTTTATTTCCTCTTGGTGATTCGGCTGAGGGCACTGTGGGACATTTGCAGCAGGACTACAATCACAGCGATGCTCTAACAATCACTGGTCAATCAAATGTAGACACGTATAATAACCATAATTTAGTATAAAATGAATCTTCTTCTATATTCACCAGGAAGCCTATTTTTAGTGTGTGCTATTCTATCTACCTTATAATCTTTTTAATGTCAGTTCTTTGCTTAGAAATTATAAGCCTTCTGTAACTGGAAACCCATACAGACTACATACAGAGCAGCAGTTCCAAAACCACTAGAATAAGAAGAACATTTTAATATCATCCCAGGTGAACAGGAAAAACTGAGGAAATGAATGGAAGCACAGTGAAGAGAGAGAGAGAGAAAGAAAGCAGAGTAGGAGAAGAAACAGACAGGTTGTATCTCCGACTACAAAAACAGAAATATTTTTCACTTTCAACTTTTATCAGTTTCTCTCTTTCCTTTTTGTCTTTCTTTTTTAATCTGTGTGTGTCACTTGTTTCCCTTCTTTGGTAACCTATTGGTTTAAACTGTAAGTGTAAACTGGGTACAGGGGCAGCACCAGCAAGTCATTAAGCAAGGCATTACTTTTGGCATTGCTTGCCTCACCTGTTGCACAGGTGCTTAGGAGAGAGGTTGAAAGAATCTCATCTGGTAGGGAGCCAAGGAGAGAAGTACATCATCTGTCGAAAAAGCATGGTTCTTGATCCAGTTTCTGTACAAGTTCTGTCTCCCATAGATCTCACTAGAGCAGTGTTTCCCAAACTTGGGACGCTGCTTGTGTAGGAAAAGTCCCTGGAGTGCCGGGCCGGTTTGTTTACCTGCCGCGTCCGCAGGTCCGGCCGATCACAGCTCCCACTGGCCGTAGTTCACTGCTCCAGGCCAATGGGAGCTGCTGGAAGTGGCAGTCAGTACGTCCCTCTTCCAGCAGCTCCAATTGGCCTGGAGCAGCAAACCGCGGCCAGCGGGAGCCGCGATCGGCTGGTCCTGCAGACGCGGCTGGTAGACAAACTGGCCCGGCCCGCCAGGGGCTTTCTCTGCACAAGCAGTGTCCCAAGTTTGGGAAACACTGCACTAGAAGAAGAGGAGTACTTGTGGCACCTTAGAGACTAACGTAACTCCTCTTGATTTACATCAGAGCCAGAGATCAGAATCAGACACACATACTTCAATAGGGCTACTAGCAAAAAAGATACAGGATTGGCCTTATATGAGCAAATTGCATCCTCCGCATTGAGAAACTACTAATAGTATTTCTATTAAGTGTTCATACTTGAATTACCAAGGTAGAAGGAATCTCAGATTCATTTATGTGTCCAGGTCTTCTATAGCAAATAACACCCTGACATGCCAAAATGTAATTTTTTTTGCCATAGGTAATATGTAAAAATGGCCAATTACCATTGCATCACAGAGGTTTCTAAGCACTAAAAGATTTTAAATTACTACTGCGGTTTTCAAGTGAAATGAGGCATAAGCTCTACCGTTTTTTTTAATGGTAAAAAAAAGTTCCAATGTTCTAGTGATCTGGTAATAAAAATATACAGATGGTAAATTTTAATTCCTTCTTGTCTTTCTAATGACACTTATAGTTTACAATGTTACATATATCCCTAAGAAATATGCATACACATCTGAATTTTTATTGCCATAATGGATCTGTAAGTATTCTAAGTAGTAGCACTATTATGCCTTTTATAAATAGAAATGTAAATAAAAATAGGGGGGAAAACTGCCTAATGCTCTAAATGGATTTGATATGGAGAGAGTAAATATTTAAGGAAATATCTCTTAGACGCTGATCCTGTAAAAACGTATGCATGGGAACATGTTTATACACCCGAGTAGTCTCACTGACTTTAGTAGCACTACTTGTGTGGGTAAAGTTACCCATATGGTCAAGTGTTTCCAGTATTGGGCCCTCCTTTTGGTTCTTGTTTAGTTAATACATTTATTCCTAGTTATATCCTTACTGTATTTTACTTTTCTGGTCTATAGTACAAGCACTTCTGTCTTTACAGGATATTTAAAAAGACACCAATATATTTCACTATGAGGGTGGTATGAAAACAATGTATTTATCATTAATGAGCCTGTTTCTTCAATAAATAGTCTTACTTTGCAAGTAAACAGTCACTTCTTGTAGAAAGTGGAGGGATGCCTACCTGTTATTTTACAGTAAACCTCTAAGACATCAAGAAAATTCAGTGACTTCCAGAGGGCTTTTTCCAAGTCCAAGATCCAGCCGAAAATATATGCAGTCTTCTGGGACATGTATGTCATAGGAAGCAGCATGTGGTGGCTGCTCTAATCAGAATAGGTCATTTTGGGATACAACACCAAAAAGGAAAACACCCTACCTCCAGAGATGGGAGGTATAAATGAGCTTACTATTCTAGTTATGACCTTTCCTCCTATCTACTGAGGTAGCTGTATGAGCATCCTTGATGGTAGTATGTCTGAGCACCTCACAAACATTAATGAACTTATCTTCACAACACCTGTGAGGCAGGTGTAGTTTTGTTATCTCTCTCCTGGAACTGGGCAGCTTGTGGTAGTTAATTCACCTCTAGGTTGGAGTAACCCCTAAAGTTCTAGTGGGGAAGAATATGGGTAGTGATGCAAGGGGAGAGATATTTGGGCTTGTAGGCATCAGGTTTAATAAATACAATTGGACATTTTGGAGAATGGGCTGCTCTACTGTCCACAAGGATAGTGTTGAGTGAGGCTTGAAGAGTCTTGACTCTTGATTGCCAAAATTTGTGTTAGAGAGGGGGAAGGAAGGACATCATACATAATGGTGATTTTACCAGAGGGTACAATCTAGCCATCCTGATGGGAGTTACTGAGCTCCCTTGATTAAAAGGCCTTCTTCATATATCTTTCACAATTCCAAATTTAGAAGAGAGATACTTTGGAGCACTTCAGTCCTGAGAGGCTACCTTCCCTTACCCCACCCCACCCATGATGCAGCTTAAACAACTTCAGCCCAGGTGTAGGGTTTTATGATCACTACTGGCTGGCTGATGTCATCCACTGGATTGAAAATAAACCTTTTAAAATGGATTCATGGAAACAGAATTGTCTGGATGTGGGTAACTCATGGTCAACTTCCTGCTCTGCTTGATTCTGCGCAAAGATTCTCATCCCATACCACTTGAGAACAGGGACTTTGATCTGCAACACCAGTGTCCTAGGCTACTAACCTAGCTACCCAGCTCCAGAGTCTTTCTTCCTCCCCCAATAAGAAACAAACTTTTTGACAAACTCTTTGTCTAAAATGAAATGTCTCCACAAAACATTTCAGCTTCCACAAAACAGTATAATTTACTAGATATCTTCAGACGCATGAGCCATAGTCTTTGTGTGCTATGATACTACCGTCATGATGCCGATTTTTATAATCAGTGAGAACGTGAGCCAGTTTGTGACGTCATCTCTGGGCATGCAATGGACTTGCACAGTCATGGACAGCAACCCTATTGCAGTAAGAACCAGCTTCTCTAATACTGACATGATATTGTCCATAAAATACTGGAGTCTGGCTGGAAAGTACCTCATTGTCATTAGATATTGTATGCAACAGTGAATGAATTATCAGAATCATTATGCCTGATCGACAATGCTCTTTTGATGGTATAGAATCTGCAAAGCTTGTACGAGCAGGACCAATAATAGTCACAATGGTAAATAATTCTCTTTTGGGACTTCCTTTTTATTATTATTTTTATTCTGTTTAAGCCTTTACTGCTTTGTTGTAAACCATCAGAAGGAAAAATTGCACTAACAAGGTTGTAATGGTGGTTTGTGATACTGCAGTGAAACAAAGTCCCTGTCCAATAAGCCTACTGTGCTTGAGTTTATGCTATGAAGTGAATGAGGTAAGCATACAGGTAAACAATCTTGCAGAGCCCATGAACAGCACACAGGCCCCACAATTGTTTTATGCCACAAAGTAGAGCAGAATAGGATCCGCCTTTTCAAAAAGCCCACACCAGTGTTTTGGGGATTTGAATAATACAAGTATAGAATACAGTTCTGTGACTTCTGAAATTACTGTAGCAGTTAAAAAAAACAATCTTTGCCTAAATCACAATAAACGTAGACTGTGGTATGCTGCAGAAACCTTAAGACTAAAAGAGAGATGGCCACTTATAAAAAAGTAAGTGAAATATAGTATTTTTTTCCAGTTCTTATTTTGCATTTATCTCATTTATCCAGTCTGCTCTATGGGTGTGGGCAAAATGTTTTATCTCCAAAAGGATTTTGAAAAAAAACATAAGTAAATATACACATATATATGTGGCTTGGCCTTATTATTTTTTATAGTTGTCACAATTTCACCTTCATCTTGTTCCTGAGGACTAGATTCTTGCCTAAGTATTCTGCTGCCATTGAGGATAGTATGGAGCCATCTTCTAGCATTGCCATCATGCAGAACTGCAATCCCTAATTGCTCTCACCAGCAACCATGTGATGAGTTTGAAGGGTTGAGAGTAGGCAGTGGCATGCCTGTACTGGTCAGCTATATTGAGGGTTATATGCAGCATCCTTAAAGGGGTGTAGCAGTGTGGTTGTGCACTCCCTGTACATCAAAGCACCCCAGATTCTGTTTCTAAGGCAAACCAGTTCTGGTGAGTGAGGCAATATGGAGTCAACTATGTGTGGCTGCCCCTAAATGGCACAATCTAGTAAAAAGGACCCATTTGTACCACCGGTATTGTGCCCCCTTAATCCACAAGTAATCTCACTGAAATTAATGGGAGTGCTACTTTATAGGGCTAATAGTGCAGTGATTCCCTTTCTGTTCCATGGAGAGAATTCTTTATAATGGTTTCAAATGAATAGGCCAAATTACCTAAGAGCCCAATTGTGCAACCTTTGTATGGACTAGTGAGATCCTACTTGCATAAATAGTCCCACTGGAGTTAGTGAAACTGCTCCTATGAGTGCATGCTCCCTAGCATGGGTTGCATAATTGGGCCCTAAACTTGTAATGGGGAAGCTAATCACAGGTGGTTCCCCATCCATTTCACTTTGGGAAAGGTTAGTGTTTTGAAGGGGTGGGGGGAGATCATTATTTTTACCCACTTCATTTTTGGCTTTTTTTTCTTTCTTCGAGTAGTTTTTTCCCCATCTCAGTTTATAAAACATCATTTTACAGGTTAGTAACATTCCTTTTTGGTATGACTATGGAAACTGCTCTGGACCAGATTTTCACGGCATGTTACGTTATCACAATATAAATCAAATTAGAAAACTGCTGAATTGTGTGAACAGAATTAAATTAAAAGAAATTAAACATTTTGAGTCAACATTTGCTCTGAACATTCACAACTGCGGAGCTTTAGCAGTCAATTCCATCTGTCCATAGCAAACAACCAATTTATTTTCCAGAGAAACAAATCATATTTGTATTTAAAATACATTTTGAAAAATAATTCTGCATAAATACAAATAGCTATTCCCTAAGTAGACATTAATTAGCATAGAACAACTTATTAGCAGTAAGTGAATCCAAGCATTATATGAAGTAGATGTAGAATTGCATAGAAGACCACAATGGTTTATTATATTAATTTATTATGTTGTATAGATTTTACTGGATAACATTTAGGGCTCTGTCTTCCTGCTCGCAGATGCATCCCAGCATAACCTGTAATTTAGCTACACCACATGTCTGCACAGTGAGTTTATTATATTGTGATGGGGTCCCGGGAGTGCAACCTGGACTGTGGGACTGCTGAGCCCTCTGTCCCACCAACCTGGGCTGGCCCTCAGATGATGATGCTGAGGTCAAGTTACGAACCTCTGGCAGGTACTGCACTTACACAGACATCCACAGGCAGGGACCCAACTATGTTACATGAATGCTTTTCCAGGCACTCGTGATCCAACAATAGAGTGACTCCAGCCAATTCCCCCCAGCTCCCCAGTCTTCCATCCAAGAACTGTACCATCTTGCACTGGGCAGAAGCCAGGCCACTGTAAGTTCATTATCCAATTTCCCATTTCCTCAATGCGGAGAGGACACACACTAGCCTTTGTAACCTGAATTGAGATTTCCCAAGCACTTCAACCAAAACACAGTGTTTTAGGTAAAATATAAAACAGGTTTATTAACTACAGAAAGATAGATTTTAAGTAATTCTAAGTGGCAGGCAAAGAGATCAGAGTTGGTTACTTAAAGAAACAAAAATAAATTTGCGAACTAAACAGGATTTGAATCAAGCAGAGTCTCACCATGACAGATGGTACAAGCAGGTTACAGATCCTCAATACACCGACTGGACTCCTTTTTCCAGCCTGGGACCACCCTTCCCCAGTTCAAAGTCTTTGTCCTCCAGACATTCTTCCAGGTTTTGAGTTGGGGGCGAGGGGAGAGGCCAAGTGATGTCACTGTCTCTCTGTTATAGTTTCTTTCAGTTTGCTAGAAAGTCCCTTACTGTGACGTGGAGGTTAGGCAGCCCGCATTGGTCAAGCAGTCTCCATTGTATACAGGCTCGCTCTAAGAATGGGATGGCCATTCAGAGAATGGATGCCCTTTAATGGGCCATCAGCACATCTGGCTGGTCTTTTGTTGCAATTGAGAGGTTGGCTATGGGCATCTCCCAACCTTACAACATATTTCAGTAAAACATATAGCAATGCTTCATAACTTCACAAATAATGATAGCAAATACAATTCAGCTACATGTGAACATTAAACAAATCAAGACTTTTAGAATGATACCTCACAAGGCATACTTTGTACAAAACATACCATAATTATATTTCAGTGATGAATATGGGGGATTCAGGGTTCAACTTTGAGGAACAGAGTGTCACAAATATATAAGCTAATTGAGGCCAACAGAAAGAGGAGGCATTATATAGTGGGTAACATAAAAGACTGGGAATCAGAAGTTCTGGGTTCAGTGGTTCACTCTGCCAGACTTGCTATATTGCTTTATCTTTCTGTACCTCATCTGTAAAATGGGGATAGTATTCAGGGCCGGCTCTAGGCTTGGGATGGCAAAAAAAAACTAGATAGTTTTGGTCTATGTGCAGAGGTGCTATGAGGTTTGATTTATTGTTTGCCAAGTGCATGGGAATTCTTGGATGGAAGGCATAGAAGTGCAAAGTATGTTACACAGTATGTTGTATCTGAAACCAAGTCTGAGCCCTGTAAATAGTATAATTTAGGTTACTGCACATAGTCTGCATGATGGATGAAACCAGTGAGAGTCAGTGGGTGTCTTGCTATTGACATTACTGACATCAGGACTACATTTGGCTGGGAATCTTCCATCAGAATGATTATCTAACTGAAAATGTCCTTTTCAAAAAATCAGAATTTTCCATGGGAAAATTTTTAATGTTATGGAAAAAAATTGATTGTCTGTTAGACAAATTGAAGAGATGGCTCCCCATTGGCTTGCCTGCAAGGTTCTAGTCAATTTCACTTTCTTCCTGAAAAACCTTTAAGGAGAGCACATAAAGACATAAGAATGGCCATACTGGGTCAGATCAAGGTCCATCTACCCCAGTATCTGATCTTCTGGTAGTGGCCAGTGCAAGATGCTTCAGTTATACTTTTGGCCTTGTCAAGGCTGCTTCCCCACTTTGAACTTTAGGGTACAAATGTGGGGGCCTGCATGAAAACTTCTAAGCTTAACTACCAGCTTAGATCTGGTCCGCTGCCACCATTCCAAGCTAATTCCTTTCCCTGGGTAGCCTTGAGAGACTCTCCACCAATTCCCTGGTGAATACAGATCCAAACCCCTTGGATCTTAAAACAAGGAGAAATTAACCATCCCCCCTCCTTCCTCCCACCAACTCCTGGTGGATCAAGATCCAACCCCCTTGGATCTAAAAACAAGGAAAAATCAATCAGGTTCTTAAAAAGAAGGCTTTTAATTAAAGAAAAAGGTAAAAATCCTCTCTGTAAAATCAGGATGGAAAAATAACTTTACAGGGTAATCAAACTTAAAGAGCTCAGAGGACCCCCCTCCAGCCTTAGGTTCAAAGTACAGCAAACAGAGATAAACACTCTAGCAAAAGGTACATTTACAAGTTGAGAAAACAAAGATAAACTAACACGCCTTGCCTGGCTGTTTACTTACAAGTTTGAAATATGAGAGACTTGTTCAGAAAGATTTGGAGAACCTGGATTGATGTCTAGTCCCTCTCAGTCCCAAGAGCGAACAACTTCCCAAACAAAGAGCACAAACAAAAGCCTCCCCCCCCCCGCCCAAGATTTGAAAGTATCTTGTCCCCTTATTGGTCCTTTGGGTCAGGTGTCAGCCAGGTTACCTGAGCTTCTTAACCCTTTACAGGGAAAAGGATTTTGGAGTCTCTGGCCAGGAGGGATTTTATAGTACTGTATACAGGAGAGCTGTTACCCTTCCCTTTATAGTTATGACAGGCCTTCACAATATCCCCTCGCAACGAGTTCCACAGGTTGACTGTGCATTGTGTGAAGAAGTACTTCCTTTTGTGTATTTTAACCTGCTGCCTGTTAATTTCACTGGGTTAACCGAAGTTCTTGTCTTATGCCATTCATGAGTTTATAGACCTCTATCATACCCCTTCTTAATTGTCTCTTTTCCAAGCTGAACAGATCAAGTCTTTTTCATCTCTTTTCATATTGAAGCTATTCTATACCCCCTAATCATTTTTGTCATCATAATCTGTACTTTTCCCAATTCTAATATATCTTTATGGGGTGATCAGAACTGTGTACAGTATGTAAGGTGTGGGCATACCATGGATGTATATAGTAGCATTATGATATTTTCTGTCTTATTATCAGGGCTGCCCAGAGGATTCAGGGGGCCTGGGGTCTTCGGCGGCGGGGGGCCCCCGCCACCGAATTGCTGCCGAAGACCTGGCACTTCGGCGGCGGGTCCCGGAGCGGAAGGACCTCCCGCCGCCAAATTGCCACCAAAGACCCGGAGCGGAAGAAGCTCCGGGGGCCCAGGCTCCGCGAGAGTTTTCCAGGGCCCCCGGAGCGAGTGAAGGACCCCACTCCAGGAGCCCCAAAAAACTCTCGTGGGGGTCCCTGCGGGGCCCAGGGCCTGGGCAAATTGCCCCACTTGCCCCCCCTTTTGGGTGGCCCTGCTTATTATCTAGAAAATATCATAATGCCAGTCCATTAATGGCAAGTTAAAAAATCCGCCCCAAATGGATTTTTTTCTGGAAATCTTGTGAAATGTTTAATGGTTCATGGGAAAGGGATTTCCATTTTTCAGCCAGCTCTAGTCAGGGCTTCACCCTATGGTTATTGTTAGGCAATTAATGAGTTAAGACACAAACACAAAGTTTCATTGGGTCCTTTTTATTATATAACACATACATATATAATTTTAAGGCCTTGTCACAATAGGGTAATGGCAGTGTGTCAAAGAAAATTTAGGAAATAGGCAGTGATGATTTTCAAATTGACATTTCTGAAAATGTAAAAATCTTCTTGATATTTCATTAAGTGAGTTTCCATTATACCAGGTTGAAAACTGTGCAGATATAAGTTGGCAGGACTAATCACACTGGCAGAAAGAGTTCTTGAAAACAGTGGACCGAATTCTGCCCTCTGTTGCCTCCTGTAATTCCATTGAAGGTGAAATGATTGTGAGGATGTAACTAAAGAAAAACCTTTGCCTACTATCTGGCAGGCAACTAAGCAGATAATTTTGACTGAATGATCTCTGAACCAGATCATGTTACCATCTTGGTTATCATCTTTCTAGGAAATACTGCTCCTGGAATTGGTACTGCATATTAGGTAATCATTTTTTTCATCACACAATGCTTCCATCTACCAAGGTTGTAAAAATGTCAACTGAGCATTCATGTGTCTGTATGGGAGATAACTTAAAAATTTTGTTTACTGTCTCCTAATACCACAACTACTGTTTGCATTTTCAGGTGCTGGATATGGAGCTATCCTTTTGGGAATTACACTAACAAATAGTGACCATTGCTAATATTTTGCAGACAACCTCGAAGATCTTTCAGCTACTGAGGTTTTTAACCTGGTTTATTTTTAAAACATAATTCAGTCAGAAATATAAAAATACTTGAACTTCTAATGATTCACCTTGCTATGCCAATGCATTTCAGTTCCAGACTTCCACTTCCGATATGCGTTTTGGAGGGGAACCAGCCATGTTAACCCTTTTAACCACTGCCAAATTAGCTACATCTGGGAAATGTTCACTTTTTCATTGTGACTAAGTACCTTTTGGCTTTCCTTTCCCTGAATGAATCCTCTAAGGAAACTGTTGCCAAGATTTCAGACGTGGTTGTGCAGCAGTGAAGAGGTTAAATCTTGAACCTCTGAGATACACAAAGGAATGGAATTTGAGGACAGAGACTTCAGAGAGGAAGAGTGATGGCTGTAATAAGAGGATCAGTACATGCATAGGAGTAGCTGGCTCCTAGGTACGTTTTTGACTTACTGCTTTGCTTTACCTCCCGCGGCTGCTCCAAATGAAGATTCTTTCTTTCCCCCACCCCACTTCCCATCCTCTGACTTCTCTAACTGTACCACAGCATTAACTTCAACCCACAAACTAAACATTACAGCTGCAAGACCCAGGTGCTGAGTTGTGATATAAATTTTTCTAGCAGCAGCATCTGAAGCCTTGGCTGGCTGTGCAGTGGAAAGTGACTGGCTCTCATACTGCTTGTATTGGCATCCAGATTGCCTCAGGATCAGTCTGCTGTGGGGCTGACTGGGATACACTACCCAGCTGGAGGCCATAGTCCTTTGATAGTCCTGTCATTGTCAAGAATTTGTTCAAGTTTATATAGTATAAAATCCTGTTCACATTTCTCATGATTTCTTCCACATGTCAGGCCCTCTAATGGTACAAAGAAGCTTGTCCCAATTCATGGGTGTAGAGACATAAAGAGCTCTTAAGGACCCACTAGTTTGGCTCACTCTCTGACAAATTATCAATCCACAGGCTCCAGTATGTGCCACAAAATACATTCTTTTCTGTGTTATATAAAGATTTTCTACCAAATAAAACCTGTTTGAGATGACAGGTTTACAGTACAATTAAAAAGATTAACAGCTTTTAGTCTGAAGTAAAAATAAATAAATAAAACAAAGAAGCACAAATTGTACATGAAATAACTCTGGGAATGAAGATTGGCAGACTGCTTAGGAACACATTTCTTTGGAGGTGTAAACCTGCAGAATGCAAACACTTCCCTTTGATTAGCCCATTAAGAATATATGAGAAGTTCAAGCCACCTCTGGCCAAGTGAGGAAAGAAGGTCTATAATTAAAAAGATTAATAATATTGGTGCTGTTCACATAATAGTGCTGGGAAGTTGTTTAATCAATAAAGCATTTTAAAAAAATAAATTTTTATTGTTTCTTTTTCAAATGACAGAAATTCAATAACTACAAAAAAACAACTGATAATATTAAGGCTGTCTTTATTCTGGAGTGAGAGCACAACTCACTGCTCTTACTAGCACAGTCCACATTTGTAGGAACTGACTGGTAGAGCGGCAGTATGGATGCTGTAAGGCCAGTCCATATATTTTGGTTTATCCTCTCCTACCTCCAAAGTCTGTGGTTCTTTTCCCTCTCATCCACACACTTGTCCAACTCTCTCCAGATATCTTCTTACACCCCCTCCAGCTTGAGATTTATATATGTCATCCGTGTTGCCAGTATACTGCATGGGCATGGCTGGTTCTACATCATTGGTTTGGGATCTTGCCCCTTTGTATGTTCCTTACCTGAGCAGCAAGGGAGCACACAAAGCATCTTGTTAGCAACAGTCTTGCTTACCTAGTCAGCTTCCTGAGCATAAGTGGATTACAATGGTAGCTGCTGCCATGGTCAAGAAACAAGAAACAACGTTGAAAATTCAGAGTACAGAGAAATAGAAAAAAAGGGGGGTGGGAGGGAGGAACAGGAATTAATTTCAAGGCAAGGTTCCAGGAAATGACTGATTACTAATTAGCAAGAGATAAAGAGCGGCAAATATAAGTCACAACTCAAGCATCGGACTCTGTTCTTTGCCTTTCTCTTTGTAGAAATGAATCCTAAATTCTAGGTGGCTCATACGGGTACCCTGACATACATCAGCTCTATTGCTGCAGTGAAAAATAATCTAATGTGAGGATGGCAGATTGTGCTAGTGACTCATTCCTCTTTGTGAGTGGTTTCTTCTGTTTAACTGTAAATATTCCAACAAGGATCTTAACTGTTGAACATTTCATAAGAACCAGGATGAGTAAGAGCAGATCTTCGTGCAGAATAATATTAAGAATATATACTTTATCTAATATAGTGCAAGCCCAAATAATCAAATTGTGGGTAAGCAAAAGTTTCATTTATGACCAGTAGGACTGTAGTATTTCTCAATGCCAAGCCTCTCTTTCAGAGATGGTTAGCAGATCTTAACTACTTCAGGATTCAAAGGCAAGTGGAGTTGCTCCTTTGGACAAGTAGGCCATCTTCCCCAAGACTGTTTAGCAAGTCCTAAATGCACTCCAAGCTTGTGGAACTTCTAATGATTACTTCCATTGGGAGGATGGCCAGTGGAATCACCATTATTGTCTTTGGACTGAATAATCTGCAGTGCAATAATCTTTCCCTCAGCTGAACTCTGATTCTGGTTACATTAGTGTAAATTTGGAGTAACTCATCAGAGTCACTGGAACTACTTCAGACTTGCTCTAGTGCAACTGAGTTCCAAATCTGGCTTCATCTCTCATTTGTCTGTTAGCTGTTTTTTCCTGACACACCACCTTCCATTTTCTTACTGTCCTACAATTGTTCTGCATGCTCACTGAACTCCAGATCAGAACAAGTGTAGCCCTTGCTATCAGTGGGGCTTTGTCCCCTTGATGATTAAACCACATGGAGTTTTGAGTCTGCTATTGTCTTCTAGTTAGATAGTGGTCATTAGCTCAAGCAGTAGAGACTCACTCATTTAGATCCAGATTCTGGTTCTGTTCAGTTATCCCAGACGTGCAAAATAACTTACTCCACTGGTCACATTACAGCCAAATTTGGTCCATTCACTGAGAAATGAATTTGATCTACTGTCTCTACATTTTATATGGAAAACCTAGAGCACTTGATGAGAAGGTTTTTGAAATAGTTACAGTTACCAAAAATGTGTTTTCGTGGATCAAAGCTATATCTCTCTTTAGCCTTTAGATTTTGGAATGTATATCTTTTAACGGATTGTGCATATTGGTTAGATTACAGCTGACTATTTTTAGAGAGCTAGCCATCACTTTTGTTATGTTTAATGTAGCCTTAAGTAATAAAAAGTGATTCACTCATCAAATTCACAGACCTATATTGCAACTTACAGATGTTGCTACAATCTTGTCACTTCTTAACACATTGCATACATATCTCAGTGAAAGCTACATATCATGGAGTGCATGGCAGTTCCAGGGTGCTGTGCCCAGCCTGAACAACTGGACCAGGAGCAAGGCAGATGTGGAGGGGAGTGCAGAAGACAGTGGGAATCATGGCTGAAATTGCCTCCATTGACCTCCACATGGGGGGAAAAAAGGAGTGATCCATGGGTTGCCTGCTAATCCGGGCTCCCAACCAAGTCCTGCTCATCAATGCAAAGAGAGCTACTGTGGAGCACAACTAATGAGGTACATAGTGAGTACTTACACACCCCTATGCAACACCCAGTCCCTTCACCCCACACCTCATCACACTTGTTCATGCCCACTCCATTTGCTAAGGGACTCTCTACACCTGCAGACCATGCATAAAATTTACACTATATTTGTAGTCAGTATTTCATAATTATAACAAAAGGTATGAAAATAGACTGCAGAAAAACAACCTTAAACAAAACAGAACACACAAACACAAAGGAAACTACAGCTGAGAAACCCAGGCACCAACACAAAGGAGCTTCAAGACAGAGGTCATTGTTTCTTCATATTACAATCCTATAAAACTCAAACCCCTAGCCTTTCAAGAAAGATAATTATAAAAGACATGCTTTTTTTGTGGTGATGAAAATGCTCCAAAGTACAAAGTGACAAATGCTTGTAGCTGAGAACAGCAGTAGCAACTTTAGGTTCTAGTCATGCTTCAGAAGACTTCAGAAGTCCTTTTGTTTATGTGAAATTGTAACTGATTACTGTTTCATTTTTACAGTAGTATAAACAATTGTATAGTATTTTACTTTATACTTTTACCAGCCTCTGCTTTGATAAGCCAATCTTATGCCAAAAATCTGTCCTGGCATCTGTGGAGTTTCAATGATCTTTGTCTTCCTTTTTCTTGATGTTGTATTATCAAGATCTTAATCTTTGCTCTCTAATGGCCAAAGCTGTAAATACATACACACTTTTGGGCATACCAATATGGTGATATTGTCCTTAATATTGGTTTACTGGACATCACACAGAGAGAGAGCCTTCCAACTAACTACCATCTTAAATTCATATAAAGGAATTCTGTTCAGCGTATGAGTAACTCTGTCCTTCAAAATTTGAAGGGTACATTTTTTGTCCACTATGTCCCTGACACTTTATGAAACACTTGTTTAAAATTTTATGCATGTGTTTACATTTAAGGTCATAAGCACATAGGTGCTCTTTTTTACTTGTGGTTTTAATTGTTTCTCCAATTCCTTTTGGCTCCACTTTAGAATTCCCCCATTATGGAAAAAGAAAAGAGTCACCAGACATTCATTATTAACAAGATTAATGGGAGCAAACATGTGATACCCACATATTCAATCAGTTCCACTTAAAGCTAAGCCCACAAACATCAGTAAACTCAGGTGCAGAGCTTTCCCCTCACCTAGCCACAGACCTCACATAGTCGATTAGTTCTCCATCAGTGAAAACATGATAAAAACATGTAGCTCACATTAGACCAAAGTCTGATACTCTTACACATACTGAGTATTGTTATTATTTGTATTATGGTAGCACCTACAAGTCTGTATAGTACTTTGTGAATGATCCCATGTCAATCAATGTGATTTCTCATGGAATATGGTATGATGGAAGGCAGAATTGGGCCCTTTGTGAGATATAGGCAGTGAATATATTAAAATATTTTGGTCCTATTTTACTCATCCTATGCACCTTACAAAAATGTAGAAGTACTTTAAATTAAAGCTTTAGCACAATCACCCAAATTGAAAGGTTTTCTTTCTTTCTTTCTTTCTGTCTTTCTTTCTTTCTTTCTTTCTTTCTTTCTTTCTTTCTTTCTTTTCTATGCTATAACATAAGATGTTATTACATTATTTTCCTTATTTGATGTAATCCCACAACACACCAATTTTTACACATTTTATATATGCATGTATTTTTTCTGTTATGAAATTTCAATAGGATTGTAATGGGGAAGGAATGTCACAGCTGCATGATGCTAGTAATCCACTATCTAGGTTGTTTTCTTCTCATAATTAAAGAGAAAAAGAACAGCTTTCTTTATCTGATCTGACAGAATTTATGTAAATTTTGTATTTAATGTTCAGCTGTTACAGACATACGGCTGCTGCAGCATTGCAAAATAATTTAATACCATCCTCTGTCTCTCTTACTTCAGTTCACACGATATTTAAATAAACAATCTCTTGACTATATACCAGTAAGTAGAGAAGAGATAGCACATGTATCCTTGGAAATTTGTTTGAAATGCATTGGATAACGCAATCTGTAGTTGTGCTCCATGAACTGAAAATCTATTACCAATGAACATTGGCAATATTTTGTGATTTGGCCATATCCATTTAAAAATATTCTAAAAAAAACCCTTAGCCTTCTTTAAAATATGTGAAAAACAGCTTGAAGGCTTAAAGAACACATGTTTTCCAAAGTAAATGGAAAGACAGACTTAATGAACCTGAAACACTGGTGTAAATCAGGAGTGACTCCACTCCAGCCACATGTTGAGTTACACTAGTTTCTGACCAATGAAAGCCACATCAGGACCATTATTTTATATATCACAGTTTCAGTCCTGTCTCCTGATTCTAATGTACATAGTAAGTTTGGAACCTGCCAGAAGAAGACATTTAAAAGCTACCTGCAGGTAAATTGAATATTGCATATTTATTGACCTCCTATAAATAACATGCTTGAGTCTTCTCAGATCTTTAGCCAATATGGAGTTATCTGGCTAGTATGTAGCACATATGCTTTTAAATGTGTTTAATCTGAGACCTTAAATACAGAAGATCCAAATATAAAATACCTAGCACACAGAGAAGCTATGCGAATGTGCAACATTCCCTGGAGATCTTGGAATCCATACACTGACAAATGAATTATAATTATGAATTAATATGGTTTTCCATCTGTTATTGTTATGATATTGACCTTCATTTAACAAAACCACTGCAGTTACCAGTGGTCTAAATTTTCTAACTGGGTTTAAATTGGCACTACAAAATATGCATTTGTTTATGTGCTCAGATTCAGGTATGGATTTTTGCATGTATGAAATTAGCAGTTGTACATGCTAGTAGGCATGCAATGATTTCTATAGTTACTTGGTACTTTTGCTTGCATACATATCTTGTGGGTGAAGCTTTAGCCAATTAATAGTATTAAACAGTATGTTTGATGGAACAGATTAGAATGGGTGTTGCATACACATAACATTGCAGTAAAAAAAACTGACCAGGTAAAGTTCTAGGTAAGGAAAATTCCCTTCGCCCTACAGAAATGGAATGTTCATTATTTTTATTTTATTACAGGAACCACATGTTAATCAATTTAATGCAGAACAGGATATTAAAAGAAAAATAGTGCTTCAGGACTGGATTTATTATTGGGATTTGGGTTTATGGCATGGTCCTTCAAGTTTCTTCAAACTGTTGTATATGCACACAGTTGAAACTAATTCTGCTCCTCTTACTCACATATGATTGAAACTTCCAAAATGCTAGTAGGCAATTAACACGCCAAAAAAATTGAAGCTTGTTATAGTGCTAATTTTTTTAAAAAATCGCTGTCAGTATTTTAAGGCATGGATAAATGTGTAAGAGATCATCAATATTTATGTCATACATATTTCTTCAGTTGTTCTCTTTGTAATTTTTTTTTTTTTTAATTTGTAGCATTTTATTTTGGTCCAATACATTTTATATTTTAGAATATATCACAAATTCAAATCCCATTTTCCATTCTCTCTCTCTATATATAAAAAAGACCAAATGGGGAATCTTTCAAAACTCCTGTAGAAAACTCAGTTCAGTATATGATGCTCCAAATTTTCTGTCAGTTTTAAAATAATTGCCTTTTCCAGGTTGAATTTTGACTGTGGTTGTATTCATAGGGTTCTCATCAAAGCTAGTGGCAGCACCCTAGGTAAAGGTACACAGAGGCTGAGCTAGTTAACTAGCCAACGAGTAAGTTCTTACTTATAGTGCTAGAGGTCAATGGTTCAAATCCCTGGAAAAACCTTGTGGTCAAAGTGCAAATTATGGGACCTTTAAATCAAGACTGGCTGTCTTTCTAAAAGAATGCTATAGCTTCAAACAGAAATTATGGGCTTGGTGAAAAAATTACTGGGTGAGGTTCTATGGCATGGCTTGTGCAAGAGGACAGACTTAGATGATCATAATAGTCTATGAATTTAGCCTTTGGTGTAATTTAGGCATAGCAGAGAATAAAATGTTCCTGCTGTTATTTCTAAAATTGTTTATTAGCTTTGTGAAATGTGTGTACACCCTCAGAGGTTTGGAAGTTTGATATTTTGAGTTGAGTATCTCCCACTTTCTTGCAATTTATGTTAGAAATGATTCTCATATATAGCAGCTTCAGTATTTGACTCATGATGTTGAGACTTAAACAGACTACCCAAGTGTGGAAAGTTTGGTAGTATTTGAACAAAAAGACTACTACAAAGTAATGCAGTATAATGCAGCGATCCATCCAAAAGAGTTCTCTTTCATCAGAGTCACCTTAGGTTTTAACCAAAGGCACACGACTACAAATGTAGCCCTCCTCTGTAGAAATGATTTACCTATACATGCCAAATTCTTCAGATGTGGGTGCCAAATGCTATACACCACAGCTACCTAAATAAGAGTGGCCTGATTTTCCAAGTTCTGAACATTAACATCTCTGACTAATTTCAGTGGTCGCTGTGGGCATACCTCTCAAATTTGTCATGTCAGTCTCAAAGTAACAATGCTCCACGCAAATCTGACGTCCCATCACTATTACTGTTGAAAAATATTTGCATCAGTAATGGGGAAACAGGGATTATAGAAAGTTATTTACACTGAAGGAATGGATCCCACACAAGTTTAAGTTTCCTACATGAATCATTTTCTGTATGTCCCTCATTTTGGCCCTTTGTCACATATTCCATCCAACTTTTGGTCCTTGGCTACTTGAGAAGCATGACTAAGTGCTCAGAATCCCTGAAAATCAGGACATAGACATATATTATAAGCAGCACTGCTAGTGTCTATAGTTAAGGTATGTGATACTTCACATTATTAGACCTGGTTTTCAGATGTTTATTACTTAGGCAAACTGTAACCATTCAGTCTGATATTTTTTCATTCTGGGTGCCTGCCTCAGGTTGACTTTGGAAGGTTTCAGCAAGAGCAGTTCAGCTACTTTGGAGAATGAGACTAAGGGCAGGTCTTCACTACAGGGTGGGGGTCGATTTACGATACGCAAATTTGTAGCTGAATTCGACCTATCGGAGCCGACTTACCCCGCTGTGAGGACGGCGGCAAAATCGACCTCCGCGGCTCCCCGTCGACGCTTACTCCCACTTCCATAGCTTACTCCCACCTCCGCTGGTGGAGTAAGAGCGTCGATTCGGGGATCGATTGTCACGTCCCGATGAGACACGATAATTCGATCCCCGAGAGATCGATTTCTACCCGCCAATTCAGGCGGGTAGTGTAGACCTAGCCTAAGGAAAAATACACTGTTTTGCCCACATGGGGAAAAAAAATTTATAACTGGCCTGTTGCAAAACTCTAGCACCTGCATCCCCATGTTTTGGAGCAGAAAATCAAAATTTGTCAAAGGGAGTAAAAATAGTATGTGATTATGTAATTAAAGACTGTATCATAATGCATACATGCAAGGGAGAATGAATTAAGGTTGTACATGGAACCTAAATTCTGGCATTTCCTAAGTTTTGAGAGTTTGATTGTGCAACCTTAATGTTCTTTTTAGCATAGGTTTTATGTATAATCATATACATATTATAACAAACAAACAAAACCCTAGGAAATTGCATACAAAACAACTATTTAGGTTGCAACGTCAAGCACTTGGAAGTTAGGAAATGTCATTTCTATGATTGCTTGCTTGGGCTAAATTCTGCCCCCTTGTATGCCTAGTCTGTTCATTGAACAAAGCAGGGATCTGTGGGGGGAAAAAAAGTATGTGATATTAAAAAGTGTATCATAATGCATATGCATGAAGGAGCATACTTGCGTTCAATTATTATTTTGGCATGCTGGGAAAATTTTCCTGAGAAAATGGCAATTTTTAACTATTGTTATATCTTTGTGAAACCTGAATAGAATTCCACTGGAGAAAGAAAAAGCACTTCTCTGGCCTCACCAGAGAAGTGTTCTAACCAGATTTCAAAGGCCAGTTGCAAACAATGAACGTTGCAAGACTTTTATCATGGGAAATGTTAGGTGATCTAAATGTAGGGCTCTCTCCCAATTCCCCTTATAATATACACAGTTGTTGTTTTTTTAAAAATTCCACAGCTGAGAAGGGGCCTCAATTTTAGGGCTATAGAAGATGATTTTAGATAAGCATGGCCACAAATTATTTCTGTTTCTTTTCTCATTTTTCATTATAGCTTGCATCCCACTCTTGTTCACTTTAAGGGAGTCTTTCATTCTCAGTATAGATGTGTATATGGAAATGTTAACATATGGGGACTGAGCAATATCTATACTTGTTGTATGCATACTGATGAGTATTATTCACTGCTTATGTGCATTGAGATTAAACTGGTTTTAATAAAGGAATCATTTTGCATTAGCTTTTACTGTACAGAATAATGTGGAATCAGAGTGTGGTGCTGACAATGAATGAATACTTTCTAAGAAGCAAGATGGGAAGGCAGTTGAGAGGCTCATGTGTAGTAAATCACCTACAGCAGATGGTATTCATTTGAGGGAAACGATATATAAAATAGAGGAGATACACATGAGGCAAACCTTCCAATGCTTCCAAGCATGAAACTTCCATTGGCTCAAATAGGAGTTCCATGCATAGAGGGGCTAACTCCTAAACCCCATGAGGACCACAGGGCCTGGGATGCACCATCTTACTATTTCTGTGGAGAACAAGGATGATAGCACACCCTGGTCCCTTAGTGAAAGAATCAGAAGTGGAAATGTGCTTTAATGTAGGAATTATCCACTCCATCCTGATGTATGAATTCTCTTTCTCTGGAAGACCCACTTTGGGGACTCGGTATCTATCTCTGTATTTAACCTGGAAAAATTAAGATAGATGGGATTTGATTGAGGTACTCAGCTTTATAAAATGTGAGGAAAAAACTGATCAGCCTATCTCACTTTTTATGCTATCTCAAAATATGAAGAGGTCACTTGCTGTAGCTAATGGCTGGAAAGCTGGGACAATTAAAGGAATGTTAATATAGTGTATGGTCAGCCCATAGCACTCCTGCTGCAGGAAGTCATCAAGTCAGATTACTAGGGCAGGATTTGAAAGGTGGGGGACTGGATAATTGAATGACATATGTAGTAATGTAAATTATGCTAATGATAAAAGTCAGCATTCATGCCCCAGATTGTAAATTCACCGTCAAGGTGTCAGGAACCCTTATAGCCCAGGTGTACATGAAGGAAGCCTTTTATGTGCAGCGTTGTATAATTAGGTAGATGCATTCTGGAGTGTTTCACCTGCCTTCAGATTATTAGGTATTGGACAGTAGCAGAGTAAGGGTATTAGACCAATGATCTGAATGAATATGGTATGCACTTATGTAGTGGCTCCGTTAATAAGAATTTGTTTGGAGCAATATTTATAAAATTAATATTGCTTTATTATTTGTTTAGCACTAAAGAAAGGACTTGGCAATTAGTTCATAAAAATATATTCCCTAGCCGAAAGAGTTTACAAGGATTAGTTTAGGGTGATGTTTTATCTCTGAATAGGAGTAGCAAGCTGAAAGGGAGTTGAATTTGACAAAGCAAGTAAAGATATTAAGCCTAGAATATATAATATTCTTACGATGGACAATTTATCAGAGGAAAACTGGCATGTGTACCATCCTCAGCTATCTTCATTAGCTATTGCCTGGGAATAAAGACATAAGGTGAGATTCTTTCAGTGGGAGTGAGTGCAATGGTGATCTTAAGCCACCTTTGCATCCACACAATCCTGGCTTCACTGTGTACCCCAGTATAAATTATACAGCGGGGGAAGAGGGGCATCAATTATACCAGTCTCCCTGGACTGCCCTATGTAATACAGCACTGGCCAGAAACTCCACCATGTTATATGCCTACTCCTTACAGGACATGCCAGAGGATCCTTGGAAGAGAGATTTATTGCTGTCATCTGCAGGGCTGTACAAGGGAAATTTTTCCCTATTCAAAACAAGAGCTCTTTCAGCCCCTTTACAATGCCCCAGACTTTTCACTTGATGTACAGGGACCAGAGGGGGGGTGAGGATCTAACAGATAGGATCTGATTCTCTTCCCACTTATGCTGGTTTAACACCATTAATCCCAATTAGGCCAACTCCTAGTTGCTAGTTCCTCTCTTGCTAGGCCAAGTGAAATGAGAATCAGGCCCACAGTATTTATTACTTTTCACTTGCTGATTGTCATTAGTTTTGAATTTACAGGATTCACTACCCCCAATAAGAAAATATTAAAAAAACAAAACAAAACTCCAAGCCCTAATGAATAGGTCAGTTGCAGCCATTGCTTGGGAGTTTTCTTTCAGCATATCAAATGCCTCATTGCTGAATAACTCACCTAGTTCACAAATGGACAGATTGACAGTGTTAGATTAGTAGATTCTAAAGCCAGAAGGGACCATTGTGATTATCTAGTCTGACCTCCTGTATAGCCCAGGACACTGAATTTCCTCAAAATAATTCCTAGAGCAGATCTTTTATAAAAAGACATCCAATCTTGATATAAAATGTGTTAATGATGGAGAATCCATCGTGGCCATTGGTAAATTGTTCTAATGGTTAATTCCTTTCTTGTTAAAAATTTACACTTTCTTTCCTGTCTGAATTTGTCTAACTTCAGCTTCCTGCCATTGGATCACATAGGTGTGGGGGGTGCCGCAGCACCCCCGGCAGGAACCCGGGGCTCCACTCCTGGCCCCACACACGGGGTCCTGGCTGCTGGCCCGCGCCCGCCCCTATCTGTGGCCCCAGCCTAGGCCCCGTTACCCACGTTTGTGTCCCCCCTCTCCAGGAACCACTGCCCTTCTTCCAGCTCCAGCTCTAGAGGATGGGGGTGGGGCATGGACAGGGGTAAGGGGGACATGAGGTAAAAGTTTGGGGATCACTGCTCTATAGTTTTGTTAGCTGGCTTTCAGCACCCCCACTATAAAAGTGTTCCAGTGCCACTGTTGGATCATGTTATACCTTTCTCTGCTAGTTTGAAGAGCCCATTATTAAATATTTGTTCTCCATGTACATACTTATAGATTGTAATGAGATCACTTCTTAACCTTTTTTGTTGTTGAGATGAATAGATTGAACTCCTTGAGTCTACCTCTTTAAGGCATGTTTTCTAATCCTGTGGCTCTTCTCTGAACCATCTCCAATGTATCCTTCTTGAATTGTGGGCAGCAGAATTGGATGTAGTATTCCAGCAGCAGTCACATCAGTGCCAAATACAAAGGTAAAATAACCTCTCTTCCCCTACTCAAGATTCTCCTGTTTAGACATTCGAAGATCACATTGGCTACAGAGTTACCCTGGGTGCTCATGTTCAGCTGATTATCCACCATGACCCCCAAATCTTTCCAGAGTCACTGTTGTCCTGGATAGAGTCTCCCATCCTGTAAGTATGGTCTACATTCTTTGTTCCAAGATGTATACATTTACATTTAGCCATATTAAAACACATATTGTTTGCTTATGTTCAGTTTACCAAAAAAACAGTGATCTGGATTTTTCTGAATCAGTGACCTGTCCTCTTCATTATTTTATGAATGTGTCATCTACAAACGTTATCAGTGATTATTTTGTTTTCTTCCGGGTGATTGATAAAGATGTTGAATAGTGTAGAGCCAAAAACCGATCCCTGCAGGACCTCACTGGGAACTCACCCACTCGATGACAATTCCCCATTTACAGTTACATTTTGAGACTTGTCAGTTAGCCATGAAGCATGACCAGCTTTGCAGGAGGGTGAGAGGGATCTGGAATGGGGATCTCAGACTTTCTGACTGGCAGGAGACTTCCACCCCTAACAAAATTGTTCAGTGCCTCACAAGTTATTTCTATCAGTTTTGGTGGCGATGGATGGCCTTCAAGGTATTGACTTGTCTTCTGGAGAAGAGGAACTATGAGCCCTTACCCGAGGGCTCTGTATCAGTGCTGTTGAGCTAAGTTAAATCACTGAGTTGCTGAGTGCTTCAATCTGCGGATGCAGACAGGGACGGGATTTAAGCCATTGTTTTTTTGGCAGTGTCAATTCCTAGCCTCTGCTGCCTTTTCTTATTACAAAGAAAAAAGAATGGAGAGGAATTTTGGCCTAAGAGATGGACAGACCTGGGCAAAAACATCAAAAAGGCTGTGTGGGCGTTGCTTCTGTAAGGGCTCCAGTAAAGTTATAAGGGTATAAAAAATGATGCCAGCTCCTGTTTTTCTCTATGTGGCTTGGCCAGATTTAGTGCTTATGGACTTTGTCCCTGCTGCTAGAGATGACTCTTGCAGCTGTTTGACTATTGGCTAAGATAACACTTGCAGTTTGGATGATATTACTTTCTCTTTTCCCCCAATTCTAATCTTTATATGATCATCATCAATATCATTTTTCACTTTATCTGCCAATTTCTTCTTGTTTTAACATTTTAATGAGAATTCACCATGGTATCTCCTGGTGGCTGTGGTGCTGCAATGAATCACAGGAAATCCAGGATGTGGTTCATCCTGGGAGACGTAAACCAGCTGGGGAGAAGGGTCCCTGTGGTAGAGTGGGGACCTAGGGGAAGCAGAACTATTACTTTCACAAGGCATTGAAGTGGCTCAGGCGGACACAGATTAATGGTGACTGCTGAATCCTATTTTTCCTGCAGAAAATTTTGATGACTATCAAAGACCCTTTACATTTTTCAACAACCACCATATATAAGCTGCTCATTTTTTTCTTTTCCCAACAAAACAAACCTACAATATTTCCCATGCAAAACAGAATTAACAAGTAGATTGCAAAGATAATGAGGATCTGCATCTCTCATTGACTTCACCTGGAGCTGCAGCTGTCGAGCACTTCTGAAAATCAGGCCCACGGTATGTCAAGATGAGCACTCCACAATTGGGGCACTCCAAATCAATGGATACTTTTCAATATTTGGCTGCATGATTTTGGTAGGACAGCATCCCCTTCCCCATTATCCCTGAAGAGTAACCCAGACCCCACTGCTCAAGTTCACCCATGCCCCTTTCATGAAAAGGAGGACAAATTATTTGTCCTCCCTGAAATTATTTCTAAAATGATTTAATACCAACATGACATTTCCCTCCATCCCTTTGATCTCCCCATTGGGAGTATGAGTCTTCCTGATCATCAGGATAAAACTTGGCAAGTAAATTATTATCACTGTGGAATTTAACTTTTATCCTCTGTCTCCTCATCTGTTTTTAGCTCTTGGGGAAAACAAGTAAACAATTAGATCCCCTATCAAACCCCAATGAGAACCTCTAATTGAAAAAATGCTTGGTCCTCTCCTTCAAAGATATTTTCTTTTGATTCCTTTTCCAGTTCCTGCTTTCATTCTCTAGGGAAAAAAACCAAGCTGCTACTATTTATTATTATTATTCCTGAGTATGCCTAAAAAGGTGTCAAAATAATTAGGTCAAGTGGCTGCAATAAGCCTAATAGAAATAAACATCTCTTCTCTTGAATTCTCATAAAATATTTCAAATGCTGTTCACAGTTTATACTTCATGAAATTCATGCCAGACTTACGATAAAAACACAATAACTCTTCATTTTCAGCAATTAATGGGTTTATTTTTCTTGCCTATGTACTGAAGGATGTAAAATCAGTGGATTTTTTTCTTTTCTTTTCTCCGGAAACAACTGAAGACGAAATCGGTTTTATTGTAACAGCATTTGTCAATTAAAAATATCAAAATGGGTTGGAATAACTGAGATTTTGAAAGTAGGATCTGGATTAAAACCCCAGCCTTGTTAATCAACTCATGTAAATCACTGACATTTAAATCAGCTGAGGATCTGATTCACAGGCATGGCAAAGGGTATTTTCTTATTTTCCCTTGTGTCCCCACCACTTTCTATAAATAGTCTATTCTGAAATGTCTTATATATATATATATATATATATATATATATATATATATATATATGGCAAATGCCTTATCTTTAAATGGCATAGCATTTATGGAACATAAACCACAGTAAGGGGCTAAAGTTACACTTTCTAGTTTGCTTCTCTGCCAGTTATAAGTCATTTGCTCCAATAAATATGTACCAGAAAGCTATGGGGTTAATGTCTATGAACATTAGGCAATAATTAATGGAAATGGGAGAGTATAATGAAATGTACGTGTATGTAGCTAGATATCATGTGCTATATCACTGGATGGCTAATGGAATCAGTATACATTATTGATCCCTGAATTTAGTAGCATTAATAATTTTACTAAAGCTGCACTTCTTATAAAATGCATTCCAGCATTACATAGCTTGTTGACAGAATTTAATTAATTGTTTTAGTTTGTAGTGCACCCAGTAACACTTAGGATAGAATCCTGGGAACCCTTCCAGAGAGAGAGAGAGAGAGAGAGAGAGACAACGAGAGAAATGCAAACACACATTTTCGAACCTTTGGGGTAGACAACTCAGCTGGCAGTGGAACTAGTGAATTTCCATGAGACAGAATGTGGAGACTCTGCAGGAAGTTCACACACTCTGCACATTGCAGAACTATGCTCTACAGGAGTTCCATCTAGTTGAGTGCTGAGGTGAGTTTGAGACCTGATTGATTACATAAATAAGGGTTTGATGCAAAGCCCATTAATGTCAATGTGAGCATCTTTCCATTGATTGCACTGATCTTTGGATCAGGCCCCCAAAGAGATCCAACTGTGGAGAACCAATGGTTTATTCCTCCTCCCCTTGTGTAGTATGACACGGCAGTTTTCTGTAGCCCTTGCACTGCCATAGCACATACAGGGCACTTCTACTGCTGCTTTGCACTTTGAACCCTGTAAGAAGGATTCCTTTCCCTACAGCCTACAAGGAGTATCCCTGCACACAATTCAGTTCCTCAACCTGTGTGCTGGCATAATGCTTTTTTCCTATATGCTGTATGAAGGAACAATCTATATAAATAATTTTAAAGTATTAATATTGAGCACTGAGACAGGATGTTGCACATAGCTTGATCAATATGATGTACAATGAGACTCTTATCAGAAAGTTACATAAAATCATTATTCCTTGACATGGATTTCTCACCATGCAGTAAGATCCTCAGCTGCTATAGTGTAAGGCCATGTCTCCACTTACAAGCTTACAGTGGAACAGCTGTACCGATACAGCTTTGCCGCTGTTTGACCACTCGTGAGACCACTCAGCTCTCCCATCGACATAATAAAACCAGTCCAATGAGTGGTAGTAGTGATGTCTGTGGAAGAGTGTCTTCTGTCGACATTACTGCTGTGCACACAAGCGCTTATGCCAGCAAAACTTATGTCGCTCAGAGGGCTGTTTTTTTCACACCCCTGGGCGACAAAAGTTTTGCTGACATAAGGGCTAGTGTAGACATGGCCTAAGAGTAAAGGCTTAAGTGGATGGGAGAAGACAAAAGACCTTTCAGTGGAAATAAGAAAACACTAGTTTGGAAATGCAAAACTGAAACTTTAAAAATAATAGGATTGTTCTGACAACCCTCTTTTAGAGACAGGAGGACTTGGACCATTTCACATAATTTTGTAGCAATGTTGGGAGCAATAATATAAAATAAACTCCAGTCAGCTGCTGGCATTTTAAGCATTTTCCTTTCGTGGAAGAAGGCTACTCCATAAGGTGCTTAAGGTCCAGATCCTTCAACAGTGGAAGCACATGCATAATGCAGCACATATGTGCAGCACCACTAACTGTTTTGATTGAGTTGACTGGAACTACTCACTTGTATACAGTTAAGCACACAATTAAGTCTTTGCAGTATTGTGGCATAAAATACCAGTGTTGATGGGTACTGTTTACAGTAGCATTACTTCTGATGACACCACCAGTGGAGATGAATTAGTGCTAGCCATGGTAGGAATTCTAGGGCATAGACAAGAGAGTTAGTTAGGTGGTTCTTGAGAGGCGCTAGGGTGGGGTTGGGATACTTCCTCTGTCATTAAGTTCTGTTGTAGCCATAGCAATACATTAAAGGGCTGTAAGGTGCTCAGATACTATTCAAATGGGGCCATATCTTAGATAGATGGAAATGAATAAGACAGGAATAAAATAAGAGGGCCAATATCTCTAGTGGTCTTGTCAACATTTTGTGATTGGCACATCTTACATCTAAAACTAAATATATATTCAGTTTTTGGAAGTTCTTTTTTTATCTCAACAAGAAAAACAAATACTCTTTCCCCATTTAAAGAAAAAAACAAATTTGCAAACAGAACAGACAACACAATTATGTGGAAAGGAGGAGATGGAAATATCTGGAATTAATTTTAGTATTTCTCAAAGATCTGTTCTGCATGATCTCTGACCATCTTTTTGCCTGTGCGACCTCCTTTGGCAGTCTCCTTTTCCTGTCTGAATCTCTCTGTGAGTGTTAGTTCTGCTGATCATGTGGGGATTAATTCAGCCTGTAAAAACATATCACGGCAAAAGGACTTTATCCTTTGGAGCTTTAGTTCCTCGCAACTGAGACTCACACGTTTCAGTTTTGCTTACAGTTTGAATTACATTTTTTTTTTAAAAGCACAAACTAAAGTTCTTCTTTCCCCCCGCTGATAAAACGGGGGGGGGGGGGGGGCGAGGGGAATTCAGTTTCATATGATGTGCTCTGTTCTTTAAGTGGCTTTTTGATTTGTTGGATGCTTTCACAAATTTGTATCAGTCAATAAAATAACATTTGCCTTTAAACTTCAATTTGTCTGGAAAGCACCATGCATACTTAAGGCACTGTATAAATAATAAATACAAATAATTTTAGAACTGAGAAGAAATCATATTCAGTCAAGGGACAAACTAAACTGCAAGCATTTTTATTACAGTTTACTTTTGGTTTTAAATTCTGTCAGTAAGAGTGACAAGCCTGTAGGGGGGAAAAAAGGATAGATTTTCAATAGTGCTCAGTATTCAGTGGATCCCATTGTTCCCAATGGGTGCTACTCTGGAAAATCAGGTCTTTTAGGTGCTGTTGGGTACTGAGATTCTGTCCCTATAACAATAATATGGTGGAACTCTCAAAAGCACCATAGGCACTGAAGGTCATGGGAGTTGGCACTAATCTCCCTCAGGCACTTTTGAAAATCCCATTGCAAATGAATGAAGGGTCAGACTGTGCCTGCCTCATAAGCACCTATACTGCATGTATGGGAAAGCCTAAAGAACCTCTCCCCATAGCCTTTTATGGCATCCATAGGGGTCAGACAGAATCAGAGTCCCTCTGCTGCTTGGTCCCTTCCCTCTACACAATGGTGACAGGAGGGACATGCACGAGGAGGTACACTCCTGGCTCCACTTCCTATACTTCAGCAAGCAGGACTGACTGGCCCCACAAGAAACATGAATAGTAAGTTGCACCCCACAAAAGGATGTGTGAGAGTGAACACACAGCCTCTGAGTGTCTCTGAGCTCCGTGAGACGTTCCACCTCTTTACTATTCTTATTGTGGCCTGAACATAAAAGACCCAATCTAGCCCTTAGTTTTGTAATCCTGATGATTCACTTTTGTGGTGGATTTTCTGAATGGTGGTCCCAGGATAATAAAGCACAGTATGTTTTTTCTCTCTGCCTATTTTATACCATTGAATTACCATGCACCCCATCTGAAAAATATATTAGGAGCTACATTATCATTCAATTTTGCATAGGTACTTCCAGTGCATATTTGGCAAAGCACATTGCAGAAAATGTGTAAAAATCATGTGACTCCTCAACCATTTTCACAAAGGGTACCCCAGACTGATCACCCTGCAGTGCATTTACCTACAAATTTGCCATGAGGGAATGTGAAGAGAGAGAGAGGGGTAAGGAAAAGGACATCCCACCCACAGCATTATGTGTGTGGCTCTCTCACAGCAAAGCTAGAGAGACTGTGCTTTGAAAAACCCAGGTGGTACGCTCATTAAGAGCAAACCTTAGCAGCAGCTAGGAACAAAAGTGGGGGAAGATTAGGGCAACAAGAAACCACCCTAATGCATGGAACTAAAGAGGGAATTCTGTTGGTAGACTGAGCTATGTCCTACACTAGTGTGCAAGGATGTGGTGTGTAACAGGGCAGGAATAATCTCAGTGAGGAGTATTAACACTGCTCTTGCCTCATATTCCCCAAAAGGGTCAGCAGAGTGAGGGCATAGCCACAGTGCCACAGCTCACCAGAAGAAATAATAATAGTTTAAAAGTGAGCAAAATGATGCCATCTCCTTCACCAGTCTCAGAGATTAACTTCCGCTCTCCTTATTGTTGTTCAAAATATCAGGCTGCAAATACACAGCTAGAGAATCCAGCAGGAAATCAGAATTCCTTGGGAGAGATTTGTCTCTCCTAGATAAGAAATGTCATGAAGAGAAAGGACATTTCTCACTGTCCCACATTCATCTGGGAAATGCAGGGGAGGGCCAACCCCCCCGAAATAAATATCAATTTGTGTGAATTTATATACCCAAGGACTTTGTTTTATTTTGGAGATGGACAGTTCTTGTTTCAGCTGAGCCTATTCACTTGACCCAATTTGAACAAATGTGTGTGTGAATTGTATCCCCACACCATTGTTTGTATTATCGGAGCACCTAGGAACCGCAGTCATGGACCAGGACCCTACTGTGGTAGGTGTTGTACAAACGCAGAACAAAAAGATGGTCCCTACCCCGGAGAGCTTACAACTAGTGTGCAGTAGGTAATTGATAACAAGTATTGGTTCATACAGCAGCAATGGCTATCAACAGTGGTGTGCCACAATGGATTTAACTCTCAGTTGTTTATTTAACCATATTTGTCAAATGGTGTTTCTAAATGAGTTCTGTCCCAAATCAGTTAGTGTGATGGGGCTAATTAACAGGTCACAGTTGAGGGAAATCAGGTGACTAACTAATCCCCTAGCTGAATGAGGGAGCCTAGTTGAGGAGGAATAAGATGGGCTGGATTTATAAAGACAGGATGTAGGAAACAGAGGGGGTTGCTGGGAAAGTCTGCAGTCACTCTGTGAGAGAAGGGTTGTGTGTTTGGTCTGGCAAACCCAGGGGAGCCAGGAAGGTAGGACAGGGCTCAGGGAAAGGCAGTAAGGTCTAGAAGGGAACAGGCCTTGAGTGCTGGCTAGAGGGTCTCTGATCCAGAACCTGGAACAAAGGGTGGCTCCAGGTTCCCCTGACAGCTCCTGAGGCAGTGAATGGGGAGACTGCCTAGGACTGCTGGAGAGGAAAGACTTTGATACCACAAAGAGGGCAATGCAGATAGTGATCTGGCCAGAGGGCTGAGTCACAAAGAGGCAGTAGCAGCTTGTGCAGAAAGAGGGGGGGTTGCAGACCCAGACAGAGAAGCAGAGGATGGCATGCAATGATGGGAAGGGGTGTTGACCTTGCATGCTTTTTCCCCAGACTGACCAGGAGGAGGTGTCATCCTAGGGTGAGTGGAGCACTCTCTCACAGTTAGTTTGGAAGCAGTTTTCTCAGTTTAAAAAAAACCAAAACTTTTGTTGGTTTCTGTTCATTACTCTCTGGGTATTGCAAGTAGCAGCAATCTGCATGTGAAGGTTCATGGAACAAAAAGACTAAATTGCTTATTGTGGTGTTTTCGGTGCAATATGCATGAGTTGGTGTGGATGCTCAACTGCTCTCAGAATTAAGCCCTTATTATAATTCACATGCT
The DNA here is from genome assembly GCF_011386835.1 of Chrysemys picta bellii. NCBI lineage: Eukaryota > Metazoa > Chordata > Testudines > Emydidae > Chrysemys > Chrysemys picta. The sequence continues at coordinate 76,525,018 of NC_088791.1, forward strand.
TAATGATGCTACATGTAAAATATGTGGAATTGTTTGGTTCATGCAGTTGTCTAATTTAAAAAAAAAAGATTGTGATGCAGAGATAGTATATTTGCTGTGGAAGAAGGGAATTTGGGAGTCCTAACTGACTACTGGACAACACACATGTATCCCGAAGAGTGTTAGCTCATACACATATGGGTAAGCATGTTTCAATGGGTTTTGAAGGTTACTTATGGGTCCAGTTTCTAGAAATACCAGTCTTTAAACAATTGCTGTATGCACTGTTGTCATGTTGGTCCCAGGATATTATTAGAGAGACAAGGTGGGTGAGGTAATATATTTTATTGGATCAACTTCTCTTGGTGAGAGAGACAAGCTTCCAGGCTTACATGGGGCTCTTCTTCAGGTCTGTGCAACATAGTCAGTGTCCCAGCTAAATACAAGATTGAACAGATGGTTTATCATAAGTAATTAACACATATCAAGGAACCATTCAAGGTGAAGTGGCCTGTTAACACCCCTCCAATTGAGGGATGTGGAGGCGAAAGGCAACTGGGAGTGGGTTTGCAATAAGACATAAATCTAGTGTCTCCAATTACAGCAATCTATAACCTGTTAGCAACCCCCAATTGACTTCTACTTTTACTGCCGATGCTGTGTTTTAAGTATAGACTTGCCTAGAGTGTTTCCTAGATCTGAAGCAGAGCTCTGTGCAAGCTTGAAAGCTTGTCTCTCTCACCAACAGAAGTTGATCCAATAAAAAAAATTACCTTACCCACCTTGTCCCTCTAGCCTTAAAACTGTCATTTCAAGTAGTTTCATCATCATGTCAATCAATCATCTTAGTGACGAAATAATACTTGTCACAGTGTTAATTTCAGAAATGCAACGTTTTTGTGTGTGTGTGTGGAGATGGGAGAGGGTTGCTACATGGGAAAATATCCATTGGACAACACAACAAGATTACCAAACTAATCCAATGCCCTTATTAAGTTCCATTTAACTTTAACCAAAGACTCCCATTATCTTTAATAGATTTTTAGATCAGGTTGTAGATTTCCGAAGATGAAACATCACTAGTTAAATCACCAAGCCAGCTTTCCTCTCACACAATTGATTATAAACACATATACAAACAGTTAATTAATAAAATCCAATTTTGAAAACAAAACAAACTGACCCTTAAGTCTGCACACATTTATTTAGCATATTTGTGAACATTTATGATACAGATAATAAACGATAAATATTATGTAAAGGTTGTACATTTATCATCTTGTAAAAAGGACATAGGGGTACAGACTGACATCTTGACCTTTCCATTACAAAGTATGCCTTGTGAGGTATCATTTGAAAACTTATAATTTGCTGATTATTATTGTCCAGGTAAAATGTGTGGCAAAATTGTATGTAAAGTTGTATATAAGCTTCTACTGTATTATTTTAAGGGCTTGTCTGTGTTACAGGCTAAATGATACTGCTACAATCAATGCAGCAGCATAGATTTAGTGGGTCTGGTGAAGACAGGATAGTTTGATGGGAGAGTGTCTCCCATCAACATAGCGTGGTGTAGACACCGCTATAAGTCGATCTAAGCTACAGTTACTTCAGCATAACTTAGATCGACGTACCTTGTTGGTGTAGTCCAGGCTTAAGACACAAACCGTTTCCCCAGAGACAAAAGGCTAACTGGTGCCTCTACCAGGTGTCATCAAAATCAAATGGACCATCATCTGGTTAAGTGGCCATTTTTTTTTGACAGGAAAAAGGATGTGGGTTAAAATCCACATCTTGACAAAGACACAGCTGGGGATTCCCATCCACACAGACTTTGTCTCCTGAACCTCAGTTTGAGATGATTCTCAAAGAGAGAGAACTATAAGAAGGGAGAACAGATGCCCCAAATGATCTCTTCCTTTCTGTCTACCCATGGCATCCACAACACTTGAAGAACAAAGGAAGTAGCACTGGACTAGGGAGAGGGTTCCTGAATGAAAGAAATTCAGCCAGTAAGACTGCTGAAACATGTGGTGAAAGAGACCTTAGCTTTGAATTTATTTTAGCTTGTTAAGTTAGGAATTAGTTGTGTTTTACTTTTATCTTCTTGTAACAAATTCTGACTTTTATGCCTCATTTTTTGTAGTCACCTAAACTCTATCTTTCTGTAGTTAATAAACTTATTTTATTGATTTATCTAAGTCAGTGTGTTTGGATTGAAGTGTTTGGGAAACTCCATTTTGGGATAATAGGATTTGTGCATGTAATTTTCCATTATAATAAAATGACAGACTTCATATAAGCTTGTCTTTTTAGGAGAGAGTTGGCAGTACAAGATGTACATCTATGGGGAAAGTCTGAGACTGGGAATTTGCTGGTGTTGCCCTGCATTTTAATTCATGGGTGGCTGGCTATAGCTCTCCCACAATATATGTGGGGGTAACTTACATGCTGGAGGCTGTGAGAGCAGACCAGGAGTGGTAACTCTCACAGCAAAGCAGTGTAAAAGGCACCCAAGGGTGGAGAACTGAGGGGACACATCTGTTCACCAGTCCAGCTTGTACCCTGGGTAATGTCACACAAGGTATGGGGCCAAACTGTTCCAGGTGTAACTCCATTGATGCCAATGGAGCCCAGGGATGAATTTGGCTCATGTGTAATGGTCATGCAAAAAACTGATAACCGTGAATAATCTACAATAATATTGTAGTCGTGCGGCATTTGAAAATGCTGGATTAGTGTAGTCTCATTTTTGACTTAGCTCTGCAAACACTTCCACATGAATGCATGTGTGCAGGAGCGTTTGCAGGATTGGTTTTACAGTCTGTAGCTATTTCTTTATAATTAAACTCTGGATAATGTTAGACTTCAAACACATTTTGAAATAACATGTTTTTAGCATCTTAAAAATGAGCTACACAGTTTCAAATGAGGATAGCAGGTTGGTCCTGCTTGCATTAGTGAAAGTGGAATTTTGCCATTGACTTTAATGGGAGCAGGATTAGGCCCAGTGAATGTCTGAGATTTCCAAAGAGGTCCACACATCTATTCAAACAATTTTAGGGGTTCACAAACAAAAAGGTTGAAAACCACTGTTCTACAGCATTCTCTTCCTTATCTGTTACATCTGCCAGATCTTATTAGGGTTATCGGCTGGGGCTCTGAGGAGAAAAAAACAATCAACAAATTTTGCCCTCCTTCCTCTATATTAATGTTTCCCAGCAGCACTAATGTGACAAAGTGCTACACATTATGCAAATATGCCCATTTATTTTCATAGTCTCTTCACAGTTTACAGACTCTTATGAATTCTCTGCTGACTTATCACTAAGTAACTGACTCAATAATTCATTAGCAAGATGAACATTTATGGTATGGCATCAAAAGCAACTCTATATAGCTAAACTTACATGCACAGAAAGTATATAAATACATACCTATATGGGCAGTGTACATTTATTTTAGATATAAATATATATTTATATATTTGATTGGAATCTGTGGGTGTTCAGCACTATGAAAATAAGGCCTCTTATTTAGCTTCCTAAATGCCTAATTTTAAGGCACCTATGCTTAGAAACTTTGGATTAATTCTTTTATAGATTGTTTCATCTTGACTCCCTATAAATAGCTCCAAAATAAATTCTTCTTCATGACTGATTATCGTCATCCATCTTCTGTATTCTTAGTGATCTAAAGCATCACCTTCTAAATAACTTCTAGTTTCATAGGGAATTAAATGAATTTCTTATTTAGAGATGATGTAATTTTTGTTTCATACCTATAAAGTAGTTTACATCCTCAAATTGGACAGAACATTGTCATGAGAAGAATGGCCATTTAAAACTGCAGGAGAAATATAATTAGATAGAATGCAGTTACCAAACTGGAATTTGGCAATGTAAGATGCTCTTGCCTTTACGAAAGGTGTCATGAGATTATTAAAGTCTTAACATGTTCAGGAGCTCTGTCTTATGTCTCATCAGAGAGACAGTATACTTTATCACTCTACTATCCCATCATAATACTATCTGTGGGACAAATGGTGACCCCTGTTATGGCTGCTTTGAATATAAGGGAATCTGTGGACCCTGAGTAGCACAGAGGTGACTAGTTAGCCCTCTGCCACCCTCTCCTCCCCCACCCCACCCAGCAAAGGGACATGTCAGAGGAATGGAAGGGGGAAAGGTACATAGCCAGAGTACTTCTGAATTCCGATTATTATCTGATTAGAGAAAGACACAGTTTAGAGCACCCCTGAGGTTGATCTATGCTATGTATGAACCATAACAGTACCTGACTGCTCCAGGAGCCAGGAAGACAAAAATGTAGTGTAAAATCAACTTTGCCCTATCCACTCCAACTGCACTGATTGGTGTCCAATGTACATGAGGAACCATCCTTATATCTGAAACATATATATATCAATTACTTTCTAGTTCATATTCATCTATAACCTTCATGTATACTGAAAGTGAATAAATATGATAAACAAAGTTTCTGTTAATTATTGCTATTACTGTTTAGATCACATTCTCATTTAAAACAGATTTTATTCTATATTCATATCTGCTTGAGATTCCAAAACATTAACAGTAGAAATGGAAACTTCCCAATATATTCCAGCAGGGCTGGAAGACTGATTGTTGTTGTGTTTACTTCATGAGGAAGGCATTCTGATGCCACAGGGGATGGTACCTTATATAGAAGCATAGATGAATGAGTAGTTAGGAATTCCTTACGTAGGCTGTCAATGAATGATGATGGAACAGCTAAGAATGAAATCCTTATTTATTTTGTAAATATGCAAAATAAATTGGTATTTTTTTAATATGTCCTATGCACAAAAGTTGAGAGGAAAACTAGATTAGGTAGGTGAATCACTAATTTTAAACCACAACATAGCCTCCTAGTTCTGGAAAGAATTGTGGAGGTAAAATGGAAGTTTAATCAGCACTGTGCATTTCAGAAATGTACTTTAATTTTGCACAGACAAGAAAAGGTTGCAGGGGATTTCAGGCAGCATGAATTATTTCACCTGTGCTTTCACTCTCAGCTTCCTTTGGATTTGTACATCGGAGGTGGGAGGGGGAATCTACACAGCCATCATCCAGAAGGACATTGCTATATAATGCTTATCAATTTTCTCAGCAGGTGCCTAAGAAATTTTTTGTAGCTGAATGATAGCTTTAGGAAGTATTTTTAAAAACAACCTTTCCCATAAATGATTCTGCTCCAGGGAAGAAGAGAAGCTTGACAAAGCTGTAATGTATACCTCTCAATGATGATTAAAGAAAGATATATCCAAATGTGCGTGTTTTGTTTTTCCCTGGTAAAGTGTTGTCTGATCTCTTCCAAGTTTAAGTTAAGTCGTCTTCAAAGATGGGGATGCAGTAGCATGCAAACAGAATTAAACATTTTAAAAATGCCTTTTCTTTAATATGCTTAATCATCCTATAGATAAGATACCAGTCTCTGGTGGGTTACAGATTGTTAATAATAGTATATGTTGGAACAAACCACCTAAGAATTCATGGATTATTGTTCATGATGTTGCTTGGAGGAATCCAGGAAATTCTAGTCCCACTGAAGTAAATGGGAATTTTGCCATTGACTTAAATGGGCTCATGATTTCACTCCAAGTGTTTGTACCATGAGTAAGGGTGTGGCTACACTAGAAAGTTGTGCCATGGAAGCTCTCTAATGTATCCACTCTAAGTCTATTGGAGAGAACGCTCCCATTGGCTTGACTACTCCAGCCCCCGTGAGCGGCAGAAGTGATGTTGGTGCAAGAAGCTGTAATGTGGACATAGCCTGAGAGACAGTTGTTGTGAAACATTGGGAAAAACTGAGGGAATTTGTAAAGATCACTCTAATGCAGGGTGTTTAATGTAATATTCAATTGAATAGAATACTCTCTCATTTGTGAGAACTTGTAGTTCATTTCTTTAAAAATTGGTCTCTGCTTTTTGTGTGGAAGTGTTTTGTTCCTATCAGCCACTGAGGACTTGATGCTCCCCTCCTCTTGTAATTTCAAAGGAGAGCAGGAAGAAGAGATAAATAAGGGAAAGCAACAGCTCAGTGACATAGTCCACAGTTTAAGAAAGATGTTGATAAATTGGAGAGGCTTCAGAGAAGAACCATGAGAATGATTAACTGATTAGAAAACATGCCTTATAATAGACTCAAGGAGCATTTATTTAGCTTAACAAAGAGAAGGTTAAGGGGTGACTGGATTATAGTCTATAAGTACCTACATGGGGAACAAATGGGCACTTCAATCTAGCAGAGAAAGATATAACACAGTCCAATAGCTGGATGTTGAAGCTAGACTCAATACTCAATACTAGACTCAATACTCAAGGAGCTAATAGAGGAAGTATCGGAGTCTGTAGCTATTATCTTTGGAAAATCATGGGAGATGGGAGAGATTCCAGAAGACTGGAAAAGGGCAAATATAGTGCCCATCTATAAAAAGGGAAATCAAAACAACCCAGGAAACTACAGACCAGTTAGTTTAACTTCTGTGCCAGGGAAGGTAATGGAGCAAGTAATTAAGGAAATCAGCTGCAAACACTTGGAAGGTGGTAAGGTGATAGGGAACAGCCAGCATGGATTTGTAAAGAACAAATTGTGTCAAACCAATCTGATCGCTTTCTTTGATAGGATAACGAGCCTTGTGGATAAGGGAGAAGCGGTGGATGTGGTATACCTAGAATTTAGTAAGGCATTTGATACGGTCTCGCATGATATTCTTATCGATAAACTAGGCAAATACAATTTAGATGGGGCTACTATAAGGTGGGTGCATAAATGGCAGGATAACTGTACTCAGAGAGTAGTTATTAATGGTTCCCAATCATGCTGGAAAGGTATAACAAGTGGGGTTCTGCAGGGGTCTGTTTTGGGACCGGCTCTGTTCAATATCTTCACCAACGACTTAGATATTGGCATAGAAAGTACACTTATTAAGTTTGCAAATGATACCAAACTGGGAGGGATTGCAACTGCTTTGGAGGACAGGGTCATAATTCAAAATGATCTCGACAAATTGGAGAAATGGTCTGAGGTAAACAGGATGAAGTTTAACAAAGACAAATGCAAAGTGCTCCCTTAGGAAGGAACAATCAGTTTCACACATACAGAATGGGAAGAGACTGTCTAGAAAGGAGTACGGCAGAAAGGGATCTAGGGGTTATAGTGGACCACAAGCTAAATATAAATCAACAGTGTGATGCTGTTGCAAAAAAAGCAAACATGATTCTGGGATGCATTAAGAGGTGTGTTGTGAGCAAGACACGAGAAGTCATTATTCCGCTCTACACTGCGGTGGATGTGGTATACCTAGAATTTAGTAAGGCATTTGATACGGTCTCGCATGATATTCTTATCGATAAACTAGGCAAATACAATTTAGATGGGGCTACTATAAGGTGGGTGCATAAATGGCAGGATAACTGTACTCAGAGAGTAGTTATTAATGGTTCCCAATCATGCTGGAAAGGTATAACAAGTGGGGTTCTGCAGGGGTCTGTTTTGGGACCGGCTCTGTTCAATATCTTCACCAACGACTTAGATATTGGCATAGAAAGTACACTTATTAAGTTTGCAAATGATACCAAACTGGGAGGGATTGCAACTGCTTTGGAGGACAGGGTCATAATTCAAAATGATCTCGACAAATTGGAGAAATGGTCTGAGGTAAACAGGATGAAGTTTAACAAAGACAAATGCAAAGTGCTCCCTTAGGAAGGAACAATCAGTTTCACACATACAGAATGGGAAGAGACTGTCTAGAAAGGAGTACGGCAGAAAGGGATCTAGGGGTTATAGTGGACCACAAGCTAAATATAAATCAACAGTGTGATGCTGTTGCAAAAAAAGCAAACATGATTCTGGGATGCATTAAGAGGTGTGTTGTGAGCAAGACACGAGAAGTCATTATTCCGCTCTACACTGCGCTGTTTAGGCCTCAACTGGAATGTGTCCAGTTCTGGGCACCGCATTTCAAGAAAGATGTGGAGAAATTGGAGAGGGTCCAGAGAAGAGCAACAAGAATGATTAAAGGTCTTGAGAACATGACCTATGAAGGAAGGCTGAAAGCATTGGGTTTGTTTAGTTTGGAAAAGAGAAGACTGAGAGGGGACATGATAGCAGTTTTCAGGTATTTAAAAGGGTGTCATAAGGAGGAGGGAGAAAACTTGTTCACCTTAGCCTCTAAGGATAGAACAAGAAGCAATGGGCTTAAACTGCAGCAAGGGAGGTTTAGGTTGGACATTAGGAAAAAATTCCTAACTGTCAGGGTGGTTAAACACTGGAATAAATTGCCTAGGGAGGTTGTGGAATCTCCATCTCTGGAGATATTTAAGAGTAGGTTAAATAAATGTCTATCAGGGATGGTCTAGACAGTATTTGGTTCTGCCATGAGGGCAGGAGACTGGACTCGATGACTTCTCAAGGTCCCTTCCAGTCCTAGAATCTATGAATCTAGACAAATTCAGACTAGAAATAAGGTGTAGGTTTTTTACAGTGAGGATAATTAACCATTGGAACAATTTACCAAGGATTGTGTTTGATTCTCCATCATGGACAATTTTTAAATCAAGATTGGAGGTTTTTCTGAAAAAGCTGCTCTAAGAATTATTTTTGGGGACATTTTATGGTCTGTATTATACAGGAGTTCCAATTAGATCACAATGGTCCCTTCTGGCCTTGAAATCTTTGAATATATAGTACCCTTTTCTCTGAGCCTGCAGAGACCCCTCCTTTGCTACTGGGTGGTGCTCTGTCTCTGTGATTGAGGAATGTTGTGCTGGTATTTGGAGTGAGCATGGTATATGTGGGGGAAATATCTGCTGTCTGTGTCATGCTTTCAGCAAATATCTGAGTATCTTCACTTCCTGTCTTAGCCCACACTCTGCTTCAATTTAGGTATCTAACATAAGGCATTCAAATTTTGAAAATCTGGCCCATTAACAGTAATAGCCTAGAAAACAACAGATATATATAACTGGGACAAAGAAGAACAATAGCAATAATCATTAACAATGAAAAAGGAAAAGGGCTTTTTATTCCCCCATCACAACCACTTCATTTATCCCAGATAATTCTATAAAAATAACAAGGATGTCTTTACACTTCCAAACATTTATCTTGACTTGAGCCAGTGTTCTGTCTGTGTTCTCATTCATCGGCTGAGTCCTCAGAGATCTGGTCAGCTGATGGACGTTTTACTTTCATTCTTTTTAACTATCTCAAAAGTTGACATAAAAACTTTGACCATAAGAGAGGGAGCCACAAAAGTTCTAAGGTGCCTAAAACTCAAAGTCCCAGGTTTGGCATCACTGTGATCCACAAAACTCTTACCTAATCCTGCCTATGATGACTAAATCTAAAAGTTCCCTAGTCACCTATATTTCTGCCTCTGGTCATGCACATTTCTACTTCCCTCAAGGTGTCCAGATGCTTATCTCCCACCTACTCCCTAAAGTGAGTTGCCTAAGTCACATGCCAGGGCCTGATCTGGTAGGCATATTCAGAGGGTACCTACCAGATTGGGTCCTGTTTAAAATTCAGCTGGAGGAGGAAATGATGCTGCTCACCATACAGCTTTTAGCCCGCTGATTAGAGCACTCACTTGGGATATGAGAGATGCAGGTTCAATTCTCCCTTCTCCACCAGACAGGGAGAACGAAATTAAGCAGGAGTCTCCCACCTCTCAGGAGAGTGTTCTAACCACTGGATATTCTGATGGGGGTGTGCCTCCACTGGGGGAAATTATCTCCTGGTTTACAGCCTATATATGCCTTTGCTGTGGTATGCAGGTGTTATAGCAGGAGAGAGAATGACTAGTTTTGATTATTCCTGGCTACTGGAAGGCCCTTTTAGCTATGTCCAACCAGGGATAAATAGGTTTGAGCCTGCTCTAAATTACACCAGGACCTCAAACACCCACCAACCAATCCCAGAATTAGAAAGCCTTATTAGTGGCATAAAAGCCAACTTTGCCCTTTACCCACCTCCCTGGTCCTGTGCTAAGTGCAGCTTAGATGAACTAGAGAATCTGGATAACAAAATGGGCTATACTTTAAAAAAAATGTTCATTATGTTAATATGCAACTCTTAATTGTTAAATTCATGAACCCTGATTGTCAAAAAAGTGGGTTTGATTCTTACAAACTCCCTAGACATTAAAAATCAGCTGGCTGTGTTCAGACCAAATGCCATCTGCTTGACATTTCTTGCTTGTCATGTTGTTGCAAGACATTTAATGAAAACTGGAAAGGTGGTCTGGTAAATGCATAGTACAGTATACAGAAAACTGTCTCTCTTTTATCATCTGCAATGATCACCACCCAATGACAGTAGGTCATTATGTTGTCTTTATTTGCTTAAATACATACATATGACAGCATGTGTCTTAAATCAGAAAGACCAGGAATATGATAGTCTCAAACTCTTCCGTATTATTGACATTTAACAAGCAGACAGTCAGCCAGAATACACTACCCAGTGTGTGTGTATGCGTGTGTGTAGGTTGGGGGCGGGATGACATTCAGAGAGATGTCCTTCATTTTAGATGTGAATATAATTCCATCCCAAACAAGTCATGTACATCAGAAACACTATGTCAAGGAATTTGATCTGGGTATATAAGAAACATTATGAGCCTGAACCAGTGAAGTCATTGAGGGAAGACTCCCTTTAATTTCAATGGGCTTTGGATCAAACCCTGAATATTTTTGTGTAACTACACCTGTGTAAGGACTAAACTCAGCTTTTAGAAAAGCAGGCATCTGACTTCATATTGGTCATAAGTGGATAAGTTATTAACCTATAGATAACTTACAGAGATGGGTTAACCTTTGCCACAAATAAAGCAACCAGCTGAGGAAGAAATTAACAATTTTCATGGTTTACAACATTTTGGGTGGATATCTACTTTGTGACTATGGGGCATGTAGCACACAAGGAGGTCTTGTCATCATGTGATTGCATCTGGTAAACTTTTTTGCTCTTTCATTATTTCTATTTTTAATAGCTCTGAGCTATAATTCATTGTTGAGGCTGATTTGACAGATCTTCCAAATGTGTTCAGAAACAACAGTGCTTTACATTATGCCTGTTGAACTGTGGAGTATGCAAAATTACTGTTACCTGCAAGGAAGTTATTAAGATAGATAGAAAGGCAAAGATATGGAAGGATAAAAGCATGCATAGTACTACAGTTTATCTTTTCAGAGATAAAGAGGAAGTACTGTTACTAACGTTTCACCCATTTTACACTATTTCTTTATAATAAAAAATGGAACTTGTATTGTGTCTGCTGTACCCTGTATTAATCATCTAGGGTGAAATTTACACCTGTGCAGATGTGTGCACAGGTATGAAGTCATCTGCAGATGACTTAAGTGTTGCGCGGATTTTATACAGGTCCTCTGTATAGGGTTGAATTGCATCACTAATGAATATTTCAACAGCAGAAAGGAAATCTGCTGTTTTGGGCCCCTTGACATTGTTTGCCAGATAAACACCAGAAAACCTTGCCTTGCGTTATATATGAGTTAAAAATAGATACCTGTGAACCACATATTTCAAACAGTGTGTCATGCAAATCTCATTGGGGTTATCAACACCTATGTCTTCAGTATAAAAAATGGGGACTAATGTATATAGCTTGCACTGACAGTATAAGGAATCAACCAGACAGGATAACACCATGATGATGGTGTACCTTAAATTCTAAGAATCTACCAATCTCTGTGCTTTTTGCTTTTTGGGTGGGGGAGAGGGAGGTTTTGTTGGCTTTTTGGGGGGGAAAGGGGAAGTGTTGCCATGAAGGAATTATAGGAACATTGTTACTTGTTATATTTTCCCCCATGCAACTAATGAAAACAAATAATGTTGTGTTTGTCCAGGAAGCACTCCCAATTTCCCCTAATTCCATTGTGACTAGTTAGTTAGCATACTGAAAACCTCATTCAAATAAGCCTGGCTATAGTTAAGCACCTCAGAGAATGGAAAAATAATGTCCAAGTCCATTAGGCACCTTGATCTGGAACGTAATTTTTATTGTAAATTTCATGATATGACAGCCCCACTGAGAAGCAACATCCTGTTTTAAAGGAATCCTGTGGGTAGCATTAATGATACTGTAGTTGAATTTCGCAGCTGCTTATAATGAAACATTGGGCAATGCTATACTTTCTGCTATGATTATATTTAAACTGCAAAACATTTATATTTACCCTTTCTCAAGGAAATTAAATGACAACCTTGATCTTTAATGAGGTACTCAGAGAAAGCATTTCATAAATATTCAGTTTATGTCTCAGGAGATCAGTATATGGATAATAGAGCCATTTTCCTCTAGGTCACCACTGAAATAGATTCAGGTTGGTAGGAACTGAAAGTCATTCCCATCTGATGGGTGTTTGGTGTGCTTTGTGAAATAAGGTGATTGTCTCAGACCAAGTCCTACTGGACATGTGTTCTGATCATAAATATAATACAAAAGTGGAAGTCACTGACCATTTCAGCAGAAGCAAACAAAAATAAACTAACTGTTCTCTCCCACAAATGGTGGCTCCAGGCCAGGGTGGGTATATTTGTGGGTCATAGTGACAAAGGTCAAATCACCAGAGGGGTAAACCTTGCCAAGAGTCTACTCTTTTCTTGCTTTACCTTTTATTCCCTGTGGACTTCTTCATTTTTCTTCATCCATTATGAAGACAATGGAAAATCAGGTCACTCTGTGGGAAAGCAGGGAGTTCAATCTGAGAGGAATGAGAAAGGAAGAGAGGAAAAAGAAGAAAAAAAAGGACCTTTTCCATCATAAAACAAGACTCTTAAGTCCTTCCTTTTTCTTTCTTTTATGTATTTCATTGACTTTAATTAACTTCCCCTATAAATGTGTGAGATTGGTGATGTTGTTTTAAATAAGTAGTGTGCTCACCAGGTGATTTATCAAAGCATCTATACATCTATATTTCCTTGTAATGCTCAAATTTCATTTTCAAAGGGTTTCCATCTGCCATACAACTTGTGCCTTATTAGATTTCAAATTAAAATGTATAATTACCAAGAACAATCTGTTCTTTCCCTCATTATGTAGAGTAGACGCAATACTGTCATTAAAAGGCACAGAAGTATTGAAAGTTATTCATTCAATTGTATTTAATATACACCAACATTTAAATGCACTTGTTGTTAACCCTGACCCTGTTTATACTGAGCCAGAAATTCCTGTCTCATACTGTTTTCTATATATTCTGTCACAGTAATTTTTATAATGTTTCAAAGAAATTCGTTTGATTCCCTGCTTCATCAAAACTGTGGGACACAGGGTCAAATACAGCACTACTCTAGTTCTCATATGGCAGACCACTGTATGATCAAAACAAATGCTTCCTAGGAGACTTTGTCTGCAGAGTCAAAATAAAATGCCCATTGTACTCGTTTTCATGAAAAATCAGAGTTTGTTTACTGTAGCATCTTAAATATCCGTTCTGCATGGAAATTGAATGATTTGTATATATCATAGCAACAATTGTTGGTCATGGGAGTTTTGTCATTGGGAGCAGGTTTGGGCCCTGTATTTGGGTTAAATCCTGATTCCTTTGTTCTGCGGGTATGGAACATTCAAACCTCCATGATTCCAGCACAAAACATCTAGAAAAGTACCCAAAAGGGGTAGCTTGGATTCCATTGGCACCATGAAGCCAGAATAGCCACCTGCTGTCTCACATTCCCATTGTAAGAGAGAGTTTGAGAGGGAGAAGGCAAACTCTGTCTACACTCTTCTGATCCTCAGCCATCAGAGAGGTCCCTAAGAGCCTGTGGGCTGCTGTATGTTACGCTGTAGGCTGAAATGGCCCCAGGGTTGGAGAAATGGAAAGGTGGTTCTAAGCTAGACTGCAGCTCGGATTCTGACAGTTTTTAGGCCTTCATTTAAAATAAAATGTTATTACATTCCCTTATATGATGAAACCATTATTTCTTTGGGATATAGTATCCAATAAAATGTAGCATTAATAGGAGGTATAGTAGACCTTCACCATAAAAATAAGACAGCAGAATGTAAAAACACAGTATAGATAAAGAAATATATATTTTTAACTGATAGGTATGGTTTGGTATATCAATATCTGCCTGTCGGTCTATTTTCTGTGTTCATTATGTATATTACAGATATATTATACTATCAGCAACACACTGCATGCCCTATTTCTGATTGTCCTTGTAAATGATGGAAACATGTAACATGACTTATTTCAAAATAGGCTCTCAATGTTTTGCCTTATATAAAACTGAGGTTCATTGCTGCTGAGTAGCTTTAATTTTAACAATACTCACTTAGGCAGGATCTTGCTAAAGGAATTCCTTATGTTCTGATACTCTGAGAAGCCTCTCTAGAATTTTCTCAGGAATTACAGAGTTCCCAGTTCATTCATACAGAGATGCAATATTATTTATACCTGCAATTAGGAACACTTTGTGGGAAAATTGGTAGGCAAGAGTCCCTGTTTTGGAAGTTGCATTTATTCCTTATGCATGAACTGATTTTTTTTTAAACTGAAACAAAAATTAAAAACCCCTGCTGACAAAGCCTGCCTTCATGTGAAAGCAGATGATGCTGTGGGTTCAGTTGTGCTGTGAATTAAGGGGTGGTATGGAACACTAGCACAGCATGCTCTCCTTTTTTGTGGTTGGCTTGCTTTGCCGCCTTAGCACCATAGGGAAATCTTTCCACCCACTCATCTATTTTGTGGTTTCTTTCATCCCAGAGTGCATTAGAAAGGAGCAGTTTGGGCTAGTGGAAGAATTGCAATTGTCATTAACTCTTGTATAGGAGCATGAGAGAAGAAGGCTCCTTATACATTCTTGCCCCTAGCACACTCATGAAGCCAACCATAGTCCAGCCTTCATGTCAAGTAATGTTATGCTAATTAAATCAAATATGTTTGTTTTGTAATTAGGGAAAAATTGCATTAGAGTGTTCAAAATAATTTAGAAATCCTTTCAGGTGCTACAAGACTAGGACTGTCAAGCTATTAAAAAATTAATCACGTGATAAAACGCACTGTTAAACAATAATAGAATACCATTTATTTAAATATTTTGGATGTTTTCTACGTTTTCAAATATATTGATTTCAATTACAACACAGAATACAAAGTGTACAGTGCACACTTTATATTTCTTTTTGATTACAAAAGAAATAGTATTTTTAAATTCACCTAATACAAGTACTGTAGTGCAATCTCTTTATCATGAAAGTTGAACATACAAATGTAGAATTATGTAAAAAAAAATACCTGAATTCAAAAATAAAATAAAATAATGTAAAATTTTAGAGCCTGCAAGTCCACTCTGTCCTACTTCTTGTTCAGCCAATAGCTCAGACAAACAAGTGTGTTTACATTTGCAGGAGATAATGCTGCCTTCTTCTTGTTTACAATGTCGCCAGAAAGTGAGAACAGACATTTGCATGGCACTTTTGTAGCTGACATTACATTGTGCTAAAGCGTCATATGTCCCTTCATGCTTCAACCACCATTCCTGGGCACATGTGTCCATGCTGATGACGGGTTCTGCTCGATAATGATCCAAAGCAGAGCGGACCGACGCATGTCTATTTTCATCATCAGAGTCAGATGCCACCAGCAGATGGTTGATTTTCTCTTGTGGTGGTTTGGGTTCTGTAGTTTTTGCATCAGAGTCTTGCTCTTTTAAGATTTCTAAAAGCATGCTTCACACCTCATCCCTCTCAGATTTTGGATGGCACTTCAGATTCTTAAACCTTGGGTCAAGTGCTGTAGCTATTTTTAGAAATCTCACATTGGTACCTTCTTTGTGTTTTGTCAAATCTGCAGTGAAAGTGTTCTTAAAATGAACAATATGTGCTGGGTCATCATCCAAGACAGCTATAACATGAAATACATGGTAAAATACAGGTAAAACAGAGCAGGGGCATACAATTCTCCCCCAAAGAATTCAGTCACAAATGTAATTAATGAATTATTTTTAATGAGCATCATTAGCATGGAAGCATGTCGTCTGGAATGGTGGCCGAAGCATGAAGGGCATATAAATGTTTAGCATAGCTGGCATGTAAATACCTTGCAATGCCAGCTACAAAAGTGCCATGTGACCATCTGTTCTCACTTTCTGGTAACATTGTAAATAAGAAGTGGGCAGCATTATCTCCTGTAAATGTAAACAAATTTGTTTGTCTTAGCGATTGGCTGAATAAGAAGTAGGACTGAGTGGACTTGTAGGCTCTGAAGTTTTACATTGTTTTGTTTTTGAGTGCAATTATGTAACAAAAAAAATCTACATTTGTAAGTTGCACTTTCACAGCAAAGAGATTGCACTATAGTACTTATATGAGGTGAACTGAAAAAATACTATTTATTTTGTTTATCATTTTTACAGGGCAACTATTTGTAATCAAAAATAACATACACTTTGATTTCAATTACAACACAGAATACAATATATATGAAAATGTCAAAAAAAGCCAAAATATTTAATAAATTTCAATTAGTATTCTATTGTTTAATATGCGATTAAAACTGTGATTAATCACAATTAATTTTTTTAATTTTTGATTTCCCTATACAAGACTGAAGGTCTAGGATTATTAGTCCACCGCATATAGCATAACATATGTTGACTGAGTTGCATTATGTGTTCACTGAGGTGAGGCCCTGTGTACACAGTATGAGTGCACTGCCTGTTCAGTGCCCCTGACTCCTGCCACTCCCTTCCCCTCATCACATCAGTTCAGTGGTGTTTGACAACTGCCACGTTCAGGGGTAGGAATTAAGCAGGATTTGCCTCTAAATGGAAGATTATAATTAGTAAAAGAATAATCTGAACAGATAAGCCAAGATTTTAGTAATCAGTTTTCTTAATGTTGCAACAACTGATGAAATCTGGAGTTAGATAGATAGGTGCTCTTTACGAAAATATACCAATTAACAATAAAGACTTTCAGCATACTACAGCATTTGTTATGTAATGTCTTTTATATTCAAGCTATTTCAAAATAATTCTAGAACTGTCTGAGAAAAATAATGGTAGTGCAATGACTACGTAAACTAATGAAATAGCCATGAAGTACTCAGCAATGGTTTATACACAGCCTTGGACAGCAGCTGAGGAAAGGAAGACTGTCTCATACTCTGAGATGTTCTGATTTCCACCTGAACAATTTGGGCCATTTTCTGGTTCCACTGAAGTTAGTAAAGTTTCATAGGGTCACCCACAAACAGAATTCAAGTCCTGTATACACCAAGGCCAGTACACGCTACTCTGACATTGTAAAGAGGTCTTAAAGTAAGAGTAAATTATATTTACATCCATTATGAGGCCATTTTACATTGCCATGAGCATGAGGTCCTACACAGAGTTCATAACAAACTTGTTCTAGGTTTATAGATGTGCATTTTGGGGGGGGGGGGTTGGTTTTAATTTTGATAGCTTAGTGATTCACTGATTTCTCCACCAACAGATTCCTGATTTGGAAGTGCTGATGCCACTAAAGAAGCAGTTACACCAGAGGCTAGCCCGTGGATTTTAAATTTGTGTAGAACTTCTTTACAGACTGTAGCGTGAGGGCATTGTAGCTTTACGATTATTTTGGTGTGCAAAATGCCATTGTCACAAATAATGGGTTCATTCTTTGGTAGCTACATAGAGATTAATTATGAAGAAGATGATTGGTGAGACACACTTAGAGACTGAATATTAATAATACCATGACCAATATATGCAAAATCACAGAACTAGAGAAACATGATAAGAATAACAGAAGAATCTTCCTCACATATACTTGCACATATACTGTGGGGCTGTGGATTTTCCTTAAAGTGAGATTAAGTGTTAAGATTGTAGTCATCCTTAGGTCTCACTAAGGGTCAGCTTTGATTCCTTTTAATGCAAGTATTCCTTACACCCACCTCATTCTGAGATCATATTTGATTAAACCTTGGTCTCTTGTCGATATTTGCCATTCCTGCTATCCATTTGTGGGGTTCTAATAATTGTCAAATGCATTTGCACAGATATAGCTTCTTTATACCATGTGGTTAATGAAGTTTGGCTAAATAAAGCCTCTGAAGTCTAGACAACTTCTCATAAACTACATATTGATAAAGCTTCTAACCCAAGGTTAATTTTTATTAGATCTAATGTTGCTTTATGATAGCTATTACTACCAATAAGCCTCAAGCTAAATGCTTGGCTTGAGACTCACAACAAAGTCCTAGTAAAAATAATCTTTAAGTTTCTTTGCTTATCCTATCTGTATTATAGTTTTCAATTCATTTGCACTAATTTCACAGGTGTCTTAACTATTTCTAAGATATAAAAGATTTTTTACTGGGTCACCTAAGCACAGGTCATGGGTCAAAGATCAACAACATAAATAAAGTCCTGGAGAACTCTCTAATCAGGAAGTTCTTATGTTTATTAAGGTCCCTGCTACAATATGTCCTGGTCCCTCTGGTAACTGTGTAGGACCAAGAACTCTATAACCACTCCACACAGACTATCTCAAGAACTATTCACCAGGAAGCAGTACAGATGACTCTTTTACTAGATTTATGTATGTTTATAACTATTTTTGTTAATATTGAAATTTTACAAGGCATCAGTATAAGCCATATGATGTAATATACATTTTACTTGTTGTGATGATTTGGGGAATCTGTCTGTTCAACTTATGAATTCTGGTTGGTATTGTGAAGTTGCCCTTATGCAAATGTATGGATCATGATCTGCCTCTGTCTATCCACTGCTAGTGTATTCATCATTGTTGGCAAACCTGTAGGCAAGTCATTCCCAGTCTAGAAACAATGGAGAATAGATAACTTTAAATATTGTACCAAGACTGGTCATTAGGTATGCTAAGGAGGCCTGCTGAAGTTGGGAGAAGCCACTTTCTCCAGCTGGTCTGTAGTGTACTGGAGTTTGGACAGTGGGGAAAAAAATTATCAGCAATAAGAAAAAGGAACCACGTGTTGCTGGTGGAACATATAACCTTGAGGGACTCACAGTGCTACACAGGATGCTTGAGCAGGAGATGTGCGGGGTAGGAAGATGGATATGCTTTTATAGTAGGGGAGGCTCAGTTTCAAAGCAAGGTGACTGGGGCGGGGAGGGCAGCACTCCATGATTGATAAGACAAAACTTGTGCTGCAGCAGAAAGACTCAGGATAGCCACAGAGGACTCTTACCACAGCTCAAAGAATATTCTGGAATGGTCAGGAAAACTTAGGCAGGTAATGCATGTAGGGTTCATTATGTTGTGTAGATCTGTGTATTTTTCGTGTGATTAAGTAGCGCAATAGGGACCTCTCGAGGTCCCTTCCAGTCCTAGAGTCTATGAGTCTATGAATAGTGGTTTAGAATCTGTGCAAAGTCTGTCTTTGGGTTATGTGTTACACTTATCACGTGCTCTTGGAGACTTAACCTATAGAACCAGAACACCCTCACAGCTGGAGATCTGAGAGAGGGTGTGTGTAGATTACAGGGGAATCTGAGGTGTCAGCACTGATAACAGGGACTGGGGAGTTGGAGCATGAAATCCCAGCTCTCGGGAGGGGGTTCTATACAGAGGATCTCCACACCAAGAGTGTGCTTAGGGACCCTAAACCAGAAGCAGTATCTGGATTCTGTTCAGAATCTGGATGCTAAAAGCACATGAGGCCCAGTGATGTGGTCCCCTCACAGCAGTCTGGTGAGTGTCTAAGAGGGGAAGCTCAGCTAGAGCTGTGATATTTGTCTATCTTCTCTTTTAAAATAACAACAACAACAAAAGCAGAGCAGAACTGGGTGATTGATTGAGAGCCACTTGCGGTGCTAACAATTCACTAATTTTTCTGCCTTTCCTTTTCCTGTTTTTGGTTTTCTTCTCTTTTGCAACCCTAGTATTTTGATTTAGGGACTCTTCACACTTTCTCCTTTTGATTGCTTCAGTGTGGCAATATTTTGTATTTTATTATTTGAAAAATATATTATAAGCTGTTTGGACATTCATATCTTAATTTCAGTTTGATTTTTGCCTTCTGTCGTATCACATTGTAATCCTGCATCTGAATTTGAAATTCAATAGATAGGTAAGGAGTATCATAAGTAGTTCATAGTTGAATTATTATTAAACACAAACGTGTCCAGCTGGCCTGGATACTTGATTGTCTCTTTGTTTTTCTTTGTCTCTTCTCCACTTCACCATGGAGACAGTTGTCCAAGGCTATTTCCAGCTTTTCTGAGAGAATCCATTGTATCTCTTTTCAGTCTTTCATCCCTACAGCACAAATAACAAACATTGTATGTAACTACATAGAAAGGTAGTATTAAAAAGGTAATGCAATATTTTTTGGGAGGATTGTTTTTTTAACGTATTTCATCATTCAGCTGTCTTGAAACATCTATACACATTCACTGAAAGGTTTGTGAACCAGGGCAGTTTTATCTATTTCTATTGAGGAATCATTGTGGATAATTCAAGAAAAATGTCTATGTAGTGTACTGCAGCAATTACAAAGGCAAATATCACTAGGTTGTTTGGATGTATAAAAAGAGTAAAAAATAACACTGAAAACATTATTCCGTACAGCTTTTCATCAGGAATACTGGGTCCAGATTTTGTCTGCCCCTCCACCCCCGGCCCTTCTCTCTCTCTCTGATATATAGATATAGATATAGATAGTGTGTGTGGCCAATAAAAGTGCGTGTGTGTGGGGGGCCAGTAAAGGTAAAAAAAAATGGAGATTTATTTAAATCATTTTTTTTTTGAGGGCGGGGGCGTTTTGATGAATTTTCCATTTTAAAAAATATTTGATTTTTTTTAAAATTATTGAAATATTCTGGACATTTTCTAAACAAAAAATCTGCTTTTTGGTTTGAAATGACACTTTGTTGCAAAATTTAAGTTAATGTTTTGGGGGGAAAATCTTTAAAAATAAAAAGGTTGAAATAAAAAATGAAATGTTGAGAAATTATCTGAATAAAACATTTCGGTTATCCCAGTATGATTCTTCCCTCTGCCCTCCACCCCGATTTTCAGTTTGTGGGCATTTTTGAGATTTTGACTTTTCATCCTCATTCAAAATCTTGAGAATTCTCAGCAGATGGGAAAACTACTTTCTGCCCAGTTTTAATTCTCAGCTATGTTGCTAAAATGGACTTCAGATTATCATGAAAGACAGAGGCTTCCATGGAGATGATCTTGGGACATCTATAGATTTGGAGAGCCAGAATATTTGCTCAGTCTGCTTGTGGCAAGCTCCTTGTGCCCCACCTTATGTTGAGGCATTAAGGCTATGAAAATTTCCATCCAGCTTTGATCTTTCTGTGATTCTTTCTGTGGGAGAGCATAACCTGTGCCATACTCTCTAAAACACTTGAAATAAAATCAGAAGGCCCCACTCCTGCAATCTTACTTGTAGAAGTAGCTCCATGGAGGTAAATAGAACTACTATGTGAGTAATGATTACAGAGTCAGGCCTAATATAAGGGAGAAATATGGCAAGCAGTAGAGATGTCACAGTGCTACACTGTGCTCTGAGCTCTCTATAAATTTAATGATATAGCACCATGGGAAAATGGAACAGCTCTTGAGAGTTCTTGGAAGCTCATCAACACATAACTGCTTTACAAATGGAATTCCTGAAGTGCCTGCTCAGATTATTTTATTTTTGTGTTTTTGGTAGCGTGGCATTCTCCTTTGATTTGAATGTCTGGAGGCTAATATACAGGAGATGGAAGAGATTTTACTCCATTTCTGCTGTTGTGCTTCTGCAGTATTGTCACTTTAAGAGAAAAAACTGCTTGGCTAGGATAGTTGTTAAACCCTTGGGGTTTTGCTTGCCTTCCTGATTTGTCCTGATTGCCTGATTTTCTACCTCAGTTCCTCATATTCAGGATAATGAAAGGATGTTCATAACAATTACTAAACATGATTCCAACTAAAAGCAAAAGAAAGAAAACAAATTTGTTCTCTCCATAACGAAAAGTATCAGAGACAAAGGAGCGAATTTAGAAGGAAGGTCAATTGCCTAGAATCCCATATCTAAAAGTTCTTCCAAAGGCTTAAAGCAGTCCCTGCACAAGCAGCCAAAATTGAGTCAGTTCCATTAGAAAATAGAGAGGTAACCTTAGCAACTTTGTTATTTGTTGTTACATCTTTGGAGATTAAAATGGACTTTCTTGCCCCTTGGGTTGCCAGGGTTAGGGAATAAGGTGGAAGTAGATCAAAGAAATTGTCATCTTGGAAAAAACTCATAATGTTCCAAATAAAAAGTGGAAACAATTGGTGCTAGGCTATTTCAGCAGCTCTTACAAAGGAAAATTGTTTTCATAGGAAACTGACAACATAAAAATATGGTGTTAAAATATGAGGCAAGGAGCTGCTGGCTGGAACAGAAGAGGATGATTCAAATGACTTGGGATTTTTTTTTAATTGAGAAGGCATTTTGTAATTTAAACAAGCAACTGGTGGACAAATCTGGCAGCCATTATATTGCTCTGTCTTCAAAAAATGGTGCACTTTGGAAGAATATTTTAATCATGTAGAAAGGGCAGCCTGTCAATCCTACTTTCATATCGAGCTATTGACAAAGCAGAATGAATAAAAGATGAATCCACTGTGGAATATTTGTTCATGAAAATGATTTGAGTGAGGACAGCAATATTTATTTTTTCTTCATTTCTGGGTCTTCTGCTGCTGCTTTGTCTATTTATTTTCTTATTAAGTGCTGCTAATGCCGCTGGTGATACACTGACATATAGGAAGATACAGTCTCTCTTCTTGGAAGGTGAGAGTAAAATTCAAGCCCACACAATGCAGATCAGAAACATGTTTTATACAGTTAAACTGGAAACAGATTGACCAAAAGTCTTCTTGGAAGGTGTTTGTTTTAAGCAGGGATTTGAAGGTGGAGGAGGAGGAATTCATTAGATGCATGAGAAAAATAAGCCATGTTCATGGATGGCACAGAAAAACATGTGATGCAGGGTGTAGGAGGATGGAAATGGAACAGTTAGGAAGTTGGTTTGAGAAACATTGGCAAAAGGTCCCAAGAATGCCAGAGGATTCAATTTTTTGCTTTTGTCTTATGACATGCAAAGTATCTTCCATTGCTAGAAATGGTTTAACCACCCCTTTTTCCCCCGAAAGGGAAAAATGTTACATAACATTTGTGTTCCTTGGATTGGGTCCAGTAACTGTGTGTAAATCATGATATTTTCAGAGCCCAAAGGATGTATGTTTTTATACTGGACTTCACTCGATAGATATGAATGTTACATTTCCCCCAGATATCTGTTATAAGATGGACAGTACAAGGCATGTATTAAAAATTAAAGTTTTAAAAATCAAGGACATATTGAAATTGAAAAATGTATTCTTTGTTGTATATAAGTTTATTATTAAAGCCTAAAGAAACAAAGAATGCTAAATCATTCCACATACACATGTTCCTTATCAGTAAAGAATTGTGGGTTTGTACCTTTTGGTGTCACAAAAATCTATCCGAGTACTGTATACATTTTTTCTAACTACTTCAGCTTTCAGGATCATAGAATGGTGGTGCATCATATTCAGGTCCATCCAGACATTATCAGCCTGGTTTTGGCTGGTTTTCACAACTGTTTTTGAAAACGAACATAAGGCTTGATTTATAATTACTTCTGAATACGATGCAAGCTGAATGAGATTAGGCAGCAAAACAGTCATTCTTATAGCATTTCCAGACTTCTACATTCTTTTGCTAGAGCAGAAGGGATTCATTTTTTTTCTCACTGAAAAAAATTACTTTCCCAGCTGGCCAAAAAACTGCATGAAGCTCATGCTTTGTGAGATTTGTGCGCCTCACACACACAAAATCCCCCAAACCTAGAGAAGGGTGCTGTATAGCCACCACTTGGCGGCATCTTGTGTCTGGAGTCTCATTTTGGTCCATAAGAAGTCTACAACAATTACCATCTGCCCAGTGGCTATCCAAGAGGCAACCGACTGCAAATACCAGACAGCCAGTGAAGGAGGCTTGAAACATAAACCAATTTATTTAAACCATGGTTTTATGAAACAGTAAAATTTTTGCAGCACTTTGGTGATGATTACATTCGTGAAGTGGTCAAATTAAGGCATAAGTCAATACAGTAGGTCTGGGTTGACATGTGAGGTGGAGAAACAGTCCCATTCTCTCTGTACTATATATAAGACTAAGGTGTTTTATGGTACATAGATGAGGCAGTAGCCTGATGGAGACTTGTGCCTGTCCTTTAGCCCTGGTTATGTTTATAAAGGAATGACCTCACCTTGGCCTATATTAGTACACTATAATTTGAAAAATACGTCAGACTGACTGATGTCAGTAAATCCAGACGAGCTAGGTGTCTGAGGAAGTAAAATGAGAGCCTTATGCTAGTACATCACTTCTGAAAGAAGTGTGAGTAGGTAACCTCAGAAGTCTGAATCAGCACATCAGCCTTAGCTAGATGCATGAGGCATGGACCTCTGAGATTGTTGATAAGCAAATCCTAAATAGATGTAAGGCAGAGTTGCTAAGAAAGTAAACCAGGGATGGATATTTGAGAGAACGTTCTCAGTGGGTATGTTATTACAATGTGAAAATGTATGAAATAATATGAGAAAGCTGGTCTACACCTATGCAAAATTTCTTTATAATTCAATTAAAAAATGCTATTTTTCCAGAGGGATTTCTGTATTTATAATTACAGAATTTAATATGAAGTTGTAAAATCAGATATAAATTTATACCCCAGTATTCTATGTGGGTTCAAAAATATATATAGGAGGGATATTATCTGTTCTGTAGTCTTTAAGAATAACTTTTATAGGATCATCTTAAATGTCTTTTAGAACCTTGCTGGTTTAATCCTGTTCCCATTCTGTAGGTCTTTTCTTGAAGGTTATTAGTGCTAACAGTAGGAATATGCTTGATCTAATGAGAAAAATGACAGCCACCCTCTAATAGCTTGTTATGAAACCATCCTAAATAAATTATTGATGGTTATTTTAGAGAAAGATACAAATGTTAGGCAAGCATTGTGATTCAGAGGGAGAGGTGAAAACAAAACTAAAATTAGTTTTAGCCTACATTTTTGCAGTAAAAATTTCCTAGTTGCCTATGTTTCAGCCTCCAGGTATGCATACTTCAGCCACACTCTAAGCATCCAGAAACCTAAGCCTTAGCTCGATGCACAAACTGGGGAATGAGAGGTGTTCCCCTCACTTGCCCGGAGGACCCGATCTGATAAGTTTGCTCAGCGCATCCCTTTATGCAAATCAGCAGCCCCATGGGATGAGCTACCATATAATGTTTAGTCCAGTGATTAGGTTACTTACTCACCTAAGATATGGGAGACACCTAGTTCAAGTCCCTCTGACGCAGGGAAGGGGATTGGAACAGGACTCTATCATATCTTAGGTGAGTGCCTTTGACACTGTGCTATAGGATATTCTTATGGAGCAGTGGATAGATAATGAAAGAGTCCTTGGGCCAGAGAGAGAAAGAACAAGTATGAGTCCATAGCTTAGCAGTTAAAACACGCACTTGGGAGACCCAGGAACCAGTCCCCCCTTCTCCAATAAACGTTTTAATGATTTATCCATAATGGAACAGTTTCAACAAGAGAGTCTGAGGGAGGCATCCACATCAAAATATCCCATAGCCCACTACTTAAGGCACTTACCTGAAAAGTAGCAGATCACTCGTCAAATCCCCTTCAGTCAGAGTTGGCAATTGTAATGGGGGCCTCCGACAGCCCAGATGAGTAGGCCAACCACTGTATCAAAAGTTGGGAGGGGGCTCCTCCTCCAGCTTTTTGCAAAAATGGCCTAGGCACCTACCTCCAAGAAAAGGTTTGCAGCTGAGAATCCCAAACAGAGGGAGGCACCTCCCTCAAGCCCAGATTTAGGCATCTATCTCAAAGAGGGGTTTAGGGTTTAGGACATACCCCTTGCCTGGGCATCTCCAGTTGGCTAGTTTAGTCAGGGAGCTGCCCAGCTTGCTGGCTTTTGTGAATCTGAGTGAATCCATTCTGAGGTGTTTTTTTGTGAATCCATTCTGAGGTGTTTGTTTCCCTTTATTCATTATAAAGGAATCCTCAGGGCCTAAATCAGACTTTGTGAATTCCAGTAATTCTCTAGGTCAGGGATCAGCAACCTTTGGCACGCAGCTCACCAAGGTAAGGTTTGTTTACCTGCAACGTCTGCAGGTTGGGCTGATTGTGGCTCCCATTGGCCGCGGTTCGCCACTCCAGGCCAATGAGGGCTGCAGGAAGCAGCGCAGGCCAAGGGAATGTGCTGGCCGCTGCTTCCCACAGCCCCCATTGGCCTGGAGCAGTGAACCATGGCCAGTGAGAGCCGTGATCGGCTGAACCTGCAGATGCGGCAGGTAAAGAAACCGGCCTGGCCTGCCGGGGTGCTTACCAAAGGTTGCCGATACCTGTTCTAGGTGCTTAAAAGTCAGGTGGGATGATGCTAGATTTCTTTGTAAGTCTAGCCCATAGTGTCTGTGTGAACGCAAGTGCAGCCTCTACATCTGACATATGTATTCATAGAATGGTGTTGACTTCGCAAATTTGTTCTATGCAGACTAAACCTTTTCATAATAATTGCTTTGTCTGTGCTTTTATTCTGGAGTCATGCCAATTAAAATCTGAGGAGAACTCTCTTGAAGATGTTGACATTCATGAACTGCTGTCTCTTCTGAATTTAACAGCATGATCCTGTTTTTATTTGGTGTCCTGGTGCCAGCTGTCTTTCAGTTTCAGCAATGTGGCAATATTCCATATGTCTATAATCAACTGGGCTTTAGGCAAGTTTTGAGAGGGAAAATATGGAAGGTGTGTGTGTGTCCATGTGTTTATATTCCTTTCCACCATAACATTTAAATTCTTCCCATATTTATGATTATAAATTTAGCATTATTTATGGTATTAATTTGTATATAGACCAGATCGTCAGCTGGTGGATATTGTCATAGCTCCATGGAGCTCAATGGAGTTATGCTGATTTAAACCTACTGAGGACCTGGCTCATTTATTTTTATTTAATGTTAAATTGCTCTTTCATATTTATTCTCTGTAGAGGGTTACTGGCCTTTGCATATACTTCATGGAATCATTTCCAAGGCCCACAGCTGGTAAGAGCCCCTTAAAGTAGTCAGGCTGATTTTTCCTTGCCTGAAGAATTATTAAATATATTATTTAACATTAATTCTCTTTGTTCAGTATGAGTGGATCTTGTCTCCTCCACAGGGCTATGAAAGGAAAGTGCTAATTATTTGAATATCCACATTTGTGGATGATTCTGCACTGTAACTGAATTATCTTTCATCTAATTATCCTCAGTTGTTAGATCTTAGCAAAATCAACAGTTGGTTGTTTGACCTGCTGTTCTTGTCAAATATTGGGTTTTAAGATTTTTGTTACATGAGGTATTTCACTTGTCAACGTTGTAAAAAACCAAATAAAAAACACCTACTGTTTGCTGACTGGAACTGCAAAACCAGGAAGTCAAATCTACATTCAGTACAATTGTGGTGGTGGTGGTAATGTATCAGATTTGAATTCCTCATCTGAACCTAACCTGTAAATTCCTGGTCAGATCCAGAAGGGTTTCATTACAGTTCCACTATCAACTGCATGAGAATAATGGATCTAATATGAGATGTTCTCCATTTAGGCCTAAAATCCTACAAAAAGAGTTCACAAGATTTTGATGCCATCAACAGTGAACACTGTACTAAACTTACCATAATATGAACAATGATCCAAATGCATCCTCACTTCAGCCTACCTTGACTAGTAACGTGGATCATAGCACATCTTTGTGCATTTTAGTGAGGGAGTGACAGTAAAATAGGCAATGGAGGCAAACCAGTTATCGACAAAGCAGTAGTTAAATAATCTAATCATTGTTTTCCAACACACTCATAAAACAGATTGTTTCATTTTGTTTTACAAATTTTAATCAGATTGCTGGTGATTAAAGCATAAGCAAAGATGACAGATGTGCTCTGGTTGTGTTTATCCATCATTTCATCTTGGTTCATAATAACAATGAGCCAAATTAAATAAAACTCTGGCTCACACTATGTGGAAACTGATGCTAAGTTGAGCAAACCTTCTCTTCACCCCTATTCCGATCAAATTTTTGGTCTTGCATAAGTTTCCTCAGTGCAGAAACCAGATGGAGTTTTCATTGACTCTAACCTGGAGATGTTATCTTTATTAGATTTGTTGCAATCATACTGTTATCATTTCATAAATTCTGTAGCTAACAATAGAAGCCTGCTTTCCCACTGTTTCCTATTTAAGAATCTACACACTCCTGAACAACAATATATCCTCATCAAATGGAGACCCAATGCTGACCCCTTTTGAAATTGTATAAACAGACAGATTTTGTTTTAAAAAATAGTCAGTAGGGAAAACACTTTAGATAATTTTGATGTAAGCGAAATATCAAATGTCTCGGTCACTGGCTCTGTAATACCAACATTTCTGTACAATTGATTTCTCCTCTGTAAATAGTTTGTTAGAGTGAACTTTTAATGTCCCATTTTCCTCTCAAATATCAAAGAAATATAGCTTTCAAAAGCATGTACAATAAAACATGCATGTGAATTCCACC
This sequence comes from Chrysemys picta bellii, assembly GCF_011386835.1. NCBI lineage: Eukaryota > Metazoa > Chordata > Testudines > Emydidae > Chrysemys > Chrysemys picta. The sequence goes on from NC_088791.1 coordinate 76,553,672, forward strand.
ATAACTATGAAATGACTAAAGTACAAAAGAGATGCTTCTGAAGACAAAGTTGGATGGAATTCTTAAAATACATGATTTAAGGAGTAAAGGATAAAAATCACATGTAGTACAAATGATTTCAAAGACAAATGAGCCAGGATGTTCTTTATGTGGAAGAAGCCACATCACTGGGGATTTATGGCAGGAATTTCATACCTGCCGAAAAAGATATCTTTTGGTTTCATTTACTAAAATTTGTCTCTTCAAGGGCAGAAGTAACATTTGATGGGTCTCAGTGTGCACAAGAGCTCTGTGCTTAGTAGATAAGATTCAGGAATAATTAGCATGATATTATTCCTTTGTTATCAGCAGGATGATCGAGGAAAAAATATTAGATCTATTCCTGGAGTCACAGTAACATCAAGGGATATTGGCTGTCTCAGTCAGTACTGGATTTTAGAGTGGGAATGGGAATGTTGGGGACAGCTGTGGAGTGGTGCTTCAGGGCTTCCCAGCCAAAATCAGAGCCCTCCCATATTTGAAGGGTTGCTAGCGATCTTACCCTTAGAGGCAATGGGTATGTCTGCACTTGGAGCTAGGGGTAGGGATTCCCAGATGAAGGAGACATACCCCTGTTACCTCTTAGCAAACTAGCATGCTAAAAATAGAATGTAGCCATGGCAGCATGAGAGGCAGGAAAGGCTAACCATTAGAGTACATGCCAATTAGAGACCATAGGCACATACTCAGATGGCTAGTCTCTTCCACCGTTCATGCTGCCGTGGCCACACTCTACTTTTAGCATGCCGATTGGATGAGACTTGCGCAAGTATATCTCCTTGAGCGAGGAATCACACCCTGAGCTCCCAGGGTAGACATTTCCTAGGGAGTGTTGTCAATCTTCTGGGGGTGTCTGGACACCACCTATGTAAAGCAGCGAATAGAGGTAGCAGGTCTGTTTCTATTCTGCAAAAGTCACTGCTGGACATTTGCTGCATGCTCTAGGAGATAAGCACACCTCATTCCTGCATCACACCTAGTACTCCAGTACTGCATATAGCACCACGTCTCCTGGTTCCTTCCTTTTAGAAAGGTTCTTCACTCTCCCTTCCCACCCATTTCTTCAGTCACAGTCCAGCTATGCATCTTGATATTCTTCTAGCTTCCCACCTCTCTGTGCTATGCTTGACCATGCTTCTCTCCTCCTCCTTCTACTGCTTAGCTATGCTACATAGAGCATTAGAGAACGGGTTTTTAGCAAGAACTATGTGCTGGTCACATTACTGGCCTCATTGTAGCACTTTTTCATTGGGGTGTCATTCTACAAAATTTCTCAAGATAGTATTATCCACTGCTCCAACTTTCTTGCCCTTGGAGCTCTTCAGTCAATGTTGCCTTGACTTCAAGGCATGCTCAATATGTGAGCTGAGTAAAAATAGAAATTTCTATCCTGTGGAAAATCTGATATTTCAAGACCTCAAGCTGGGACAAAAGTTGAAATATCCAAAATGTTTATGGGAAAAAAAATTCTGAAAATGTTCAGTTCAGAAATGATGAAGCACTTCAGCACTCCAGAATCACCTCTTTTTTAAGTCAGTTAAACATTCAGCTGCATTTTCCTGTTGTGGAGCGTTACCTCATGAGCAATGTAATTCAGGTTACCTGATGATCCATTCTCCTATATAGACTAGACTCCCTTGCTGGACTACATGTCCCCTGATGCACCTACAATCATATGATTGCATGACATTCAGTCATAGAAAAGACTGTGTGACATCAAGGGACATCTAGTCCATCTGGAAGCCCATGTAGGAGAGAATGGAGCCCAGAACTACATCTCATTTGAGGCAATGAGACACAGAAGGGAAATGCAGTTTAGTTTTGAACTGACTTGAAATGAAACATTTTTGAGTCAAGTATCAGGGGGTAGCCGTGTTAGTCTGTGTCTACAAAAACAACAAGGAGTCTGGTGGCACCTTAAAGACTAACAGATTTATTTGGGCATAAGCTTTTGTGGGTAAAAACCTCACTTCTTCCTATGCATCTGAAGAAGTGAGGTTTTTACCCAGGAAAGCTTATGCCCAAATAAATCTGTTAGTCTTTAAGGTGCCACCAGACTCCTTGTTATTTTTGAGTCAGTTCAAAAAAACAGAAATATTTCAATTTGGGTTCAGCCAATCCAACTCAAATATAAAATACGATTTTCATAACAGAAAAACGGGAGCAAAATGGTAACTCAATTTTCCCATTAAAATTTTAAAGAAGCTTCATTTATTGTCAAAAAATCATTCCAATAGAAAATTCCCAATGTGCTCTACCTGGCACTCTAACAGTCTGAAGGCTGTGGGAGCTGCTGTGGCTACTGGGTGATATATTATTAAGCCTCTATGAGTCTTAATTTTGATAGAGTGTACTGATTTTGCAAACTTTGCCAATAACACTACGCCCTCTTGAAAGGGGTTAATGATTTGGTTATGAACAAATGGGATGAGTTACTCATCCTAGTGAAGTAAGATCAGACTACAGTAAATAAGAGCTTGTCTATATATAGTGTGTTAGGCTGCACCAAAGGGGTGTAAATTTTAGTCTGCACTAATGTACTGTGCACTAACATGGGTAGGATTGGATATGAAAGGACAATAATAGGGATTTTCACGCACTCAGATGGTGCACAAACACTGAAGCACAAGGCAAGTCTGAGAGCTTTGGTGCATGTACAACTCTAATTTGGGAGTAAATATTTTCAGTTTAGACATACTATCCTGGATCAAATATTGAGGACCTACCAGTGCTTGAAAACTGTCTTAATAATCTCTTTTGATTGAGTAGGGGAATGTGCTGACCAATGCCTTCTCTGTTTTTACATGCTTGTCTAGTAAACTGTACTGCATTATATTTCTATTTGTCTTCTAGCTTCTAAAATAACATCATTGTCAGTTATGCCTCCTCTCCAAGAACTTTTCAACAAGCCCATCCTTTATTATATGACTGTTGCTATCATCACTGAATATTCTTTTAATCCTTCGAAACTGACTATGCAAATAATTCTTTTTAATTCATTGCAGATGGTGGCTTTTAGCCTTCAATAGAAATTATAATCTGTTAGTTTTCTATATAAAGATATTTCAAATGTGCCATTAAATATATTAAAAATCTATAATAGTGAACCCCTAGTAGATTTCATTAAGCAGTAAATCTAAGCATTTCCTGTTTTTTATTTTTAGAATTTTGTGAATTTCTCCAAGGCTTCCCCATATCCTGACCGGATCATAAAAAGTGTGATTATTATATCAACATCAAGTATTTATTACTCTATCTTTCAATCTATTTTAGTCAAGACTTACTATAATTCCAGAAGCTTATAAATATGTTGGCATAACATTGGCTAACTTGCCTTGCCTTCTGCTTTGTGCCAGTGCCTCTAATAAGCAAAGTCTGATTCGCCACTCTGTAGAAGAGTCTTCTCCCCACCAGCATGCCCCTCATGGCTGAGTGTGGAGTAGTGATCTCTCTTCCTTTGGCACCCACTGCTGATAGGCACTCTGGCACTGCAGTGGTTTGCCCCTTCTTGTGAGTTGGCCCTCTGGCCACGTCACTTTTAGTCCTGCCTCCTTTAGGGAAATATGAATCCACCACAAGTGGTCTGTTAGTATCATGCCAGAGATTCAGCCCAACTTTAGGCTTTTGGGGTCTACCAGGCCTTGGCTCCACGGTCCTTATGCTCCCACTCTAGGTGGTCTGTGTGGGGAATCTAAGTCCATCCTCTAGTCTGAGTTCCAATATGCAGGAGAGTTATATTTATTCAACCCTCTGCTGTGTCACTGGGCTACTTCTGGGGTTGCCAACAGTCCCTTATTATAAGGGACCTCCCGTATTTTTTCATCGCTGTACAACAAGACTGGGAGTTGTGGAGTGCTGCACAAAGCAGCAAGAAATACCCTTGGTGAGTCTTCATCTTCATCTCGGGAGGAGGGGTGGTGCAGGGAGAGGTGCTGAGAAAACAATCCCTTATTTTTGAAATGCATTGTTGGCAATCCACTGCAGTTAGGCCTTCCTCACAAAGGGAAGCCAAACCAGTTATGAGGCACAAGAGGAACAAAGGTTCCAAGTGGGTTCTGACATTTAGGCTCTAACCCCAGCGTGGTCCTTCTTTCCAGCCAGCTTCAAGGAAGTCTCTGGATAGTTTCTATCCACAGCCAGACCTTCTTTCACAGGACTAGCTTAAGAAGTCTACTCCGTCTCTGTCAGCTACCACTGAAATGGACTTTTCCTCTTTTATCTCCTTCCTCTAGGCCTGATGCCCTGCACAGGCATAACACAGTGGGGCTGTTTGGGTCCATAGGCTCTCATTAACCTTGTCTTGGTCAGTGTGGTGTTCGTATACCCCATCAGACACTCGCTTGCACGTCATTTACACCCATACCAACTGCATGCAAAACATTATCTTTGTGATTTAAATGTTATACACCCACTTTGTACAGGCGTAAATGACGTATAAGAGCAAGGCAGTGAAAAATCAGACCCACACATCTCTGTACATAGAAATGTCCTTAACTCTGAAATTGTTCTTTCTAGGAAGCAAATGCTTACATAAAATGTAAGTGAAGTATCAAGTATCAACTAAAGTGGGAGGGTGTCTAAACATATATTTGTTCCAAATATAATTCATCTCACAACTGTGTGTGTATTATACAGAACTTTCTAGCGTATATTTAACATGACTAAAATGTTATCTAAGCCACCAAGATGAATATAACTGGCTTTATTAAGAAAGTGCATTAAGGAACTCTTATAAAGGGTCCTTGGAAAACTTGGAAAACTTTACATGTTTTAATAGTTTATTGAAAGTTAAATCTTAGAGATAATAATGTTCAAGTGATTTGAACAGGATACTCCGGAATCAGAAATCCAAAAGCATCTTAGTCAAGGGCACCTATTATTTATCTTTCTTACATGTTTTCACATTTATATTTAATTACATTTAGGAGTGGTATTGAGCTGTTACACGTCCCTTTCCCCCTTGTGTAAGTTTTGGGTAATATAAAAATTGAGAGAATTTGGGAGGGATTGAAAAGTGGAAGAGAGACAGGATGTGGTTGAGGGAGGAAGAGAGTATGGGGGAGAGAAAGAGAGAGAGAGAGAGAGCAGAAGAGTGTGTGTGTGTGTGTGAGAGAGAGAGTGAGAGAGAGAGTGAGTTTTTATAAGAATATGTGGAAGTGAGAGAGTGGAGGGGGATGAATGAGGAGGTAGACAGTGTATGAGGAAAAAAGATGGGAAACTTAAGCTTTAATTAAAATTGAGATCTCACAGTCATTTTTTACTCATAGAAAAGTAAATGAGAGGGAACATTGGTTGGGGCGGGGGCATGTCCCCATATAATTTGGCCATTCAAATTACGACGTAATTTCCCTCTTTCTTCAGGTGCATAATTTCAGTATTTTCCTCTTACTGCTTCTACACTAGATATTTTCTCCTGGTTTTTGACAAGTTTTGACAATGTTTGACTGCTCCATGGGGCAGAAAGATGTGTGGAGGCAGGGCCGGCTCTGGCTTTTTTGCCGCTCCAGGCAAAAAAGCCTCCGGCCGCCCCCCGGCCCCAGCGCGGCAGGGGAGGGTGCGGGGGGGGAAGGGCGGTGAGCCCCGGCCGAGGCTTCGCTCTCCCCGGCAGCCGGGGGGAGGGCGCCGAAGGGGGAGGGCGGCCGGAACCCTGGGAGGAGGGCAGAGTGCCCGGTCGGGGCTCCGCTCTCCACGGCGGCGAGTCCCGGCCGGGGCTCCGCTCTCCCCGGCGGCCAGAGCGCCGGGGGAAAGGGCGGCGAGCCCGGCCATGGCCCTGGTCTCCCCGGCAGCCAGAGCCGGAGCGCCGCACCGCGCCGCCCCTCTCCAGGTGCCGCCCCAAGCACAAGCTTGGTGGGCTGGTGCCTGGAGCCGGCCCTGTGTGGAGGATTGGGGTCTGTGCTGCTGGTGAAATGGGTGGTGGTCAGACGGATCAAGAGTCAGCAAGGAGCATGGAGAGATTTTTATTAGGAGGTACTTGGCCATTGCACAACCATGGATACCTTCTGGTATAAGACTCATTTTATCCTCCATTACTGGCTTGACACAGACTCCCAGTACACTGCATTCCCTATCCATTTCCTCTTTAAGGCTCCTTTCAACAAAGCACTTAAACACTTGCTTAAGTTTAAGCAAGTCTTTAAGTACATCCATATTTAGCAAACCATGTGCTTATGTCTCATGTGACTTAAGTATGAGGTTAAATCTAAGCATCCGTTTAAGTGGTTAGCTGAACCCAGGCCTAAGTATATAAATTTAGGGTGTCTGCCATATAGTTTACATCTAACGTTTAGCATAAGATATGGGGTCCTAGATATGGACATTTCAATTTTGGCTCATTTTTAAGAAATGAAAAAAAGGTTAACTAGAATTTATAGGATAAGGCAGTCTTATTTTCTTCTGTATTCTGACTAACCACATTTCTAATATAAATAAGGAAGTAGTAGTTACATTTGAAAATATTAAAAGGTAATAAAAATTGTGTGTATATATAATTGTCTCCCTTTTTACAACACTTTGTATGTTACACATCTGCTTAGGTGTGGAAGGGACCATGTCTATGTCTGTTTGTTCAGCATCTATCACAGTGGGGCCCCTGTTCTGATCAGCGAATGTGAGGGCCACCACAATATAAATATTTAACACAATTTAAATAATGGGAACTAAAATGCACCAGTACTAAAAAGACAGGCATTTATACTATTCTACAAATTAGCTGGTAATGATTTTAGATTTACCCTCCCAGGAAGAGTGGGTGGGAAGAATAAGGGAACAATTTTGATATAAAATAAGTAGACATAAAATGTGGTTGGAAGGACAGAAACAGAAGATAATCATTTAACTTTGACCAGGAGACCTACAAAAAATACCCATCCCAAAATTCCTAGTAATTTGTGTATATGTGTGTACATAATGAGGCATTACTATTCCAGAAGAGAATAAGAAATAGCTCACAGTATCTGCATAAGAAAGAAAAAAAAACAATTTTGAAATATCTTTATTTGAAAGATGACAGTAATGTTTATGAAAGGCTTTTCTAGATGCAAACCATCTGGTTACTGAAAGAATTCAGATGTCATTTTTTTGAGCGCAGAATTAACTGCATAGCTTTGTTCACTGTTGATAATAAGAGCAGTCCCCCAGGTATGATGTTGAAAATATACCTCTATTTCTTGCAGTTATTGATCTTTAATATATAGATAGATCTTTATATAGATAGATAGATATAGAGAGAGATCTTATACGTATACGCACACCAATTCAGGTCAGTGAAACTGTTGTGCATATGTATGTGTACACACACACCATTTTAATATCATTTGTCCAAAACGAAGTCCTCTCTAAGAAATGCAAAATAAACTGGAATGAGTAGAGAAAGTTCAGACAGATCCCTTTTTTATAAGATCCTTGATATAAAGTCAAATTCTATGCTGTTCAGGTCCCGATCTTGTACAGCATAGTTCACTCACATGGATCACTAACTTTAGTGGGACACTACACAACCAAAAAAGCCTGCCTTACAGTTTGCTTTACAAGATCGGCAGTTTACACTGATGTGAAGCCAAAGTAACATAGTGAGATTCACTGGAGATGATCCAGAGTTACACCAGTTTAACTGACTGCAGAATTTGGCATATTAAATATATGATTCTGAGGATAATTGAATCGCATCCCAGCATATTATAGCAGCTAGTATTTAAAAGAATTCCAGCATAGTTCATCTTTCCTTAATAAAATTGATTCATATACTTGAAGCCCAAGCCAGAACTGTTAGAGAAACTAATCTGCAGATAAATCTCACATTTAAGGACAGAGCCGACCCTTGGATGCACACATGCAGCTTTCATTATGTTAATGGGAGCCACACTTGCACATCCAAGAGCAAAATTTGTTCTTTAGCAAAACTATGTAAGATAAACAGATAGTAAAGTTCATCAATGCAGTAAGGGGAGCTAATTGAAAAAGAGGAAATTCCACTGGTGGATATCTTCAAACACTGGGGAAGGAGCTTTTACAAATAATAAAAATAAGTCAGTGACTTACAAAGCCTAAATATTTTCAGGTGTAATTTGCATTCTCCTTCCACTGTCAAAATAAACAGTTTAAAAATATATATATTTTTATTTAGAGGAAGCAAGGTAGAAAAAAGAGCAACATGTTTTATTTTTAAAGAGGTATCCTCAAAAATACACAGGATCATCAAAAGATGCAGGTAATGGCCAACGTTTGCCTGTTCAGCAGAGAATGAAGGGCAAATACTAAGGCCTGTATAGAGATAATTTTTGATGGCTCACTCAGGTATTGGGGGGATTCACTCAGTATATGAGAGGTTGGAATGTCTCTCTGAGACTGTTTGAGCCCCAAGAGCAGCAAAGCTCAGGCAGATGTGATTGTTTCTTTATGACTTACACTGCCTATAAGTACAAACAAAAGCAAGATGATAAGATTAAAATAATAGTGTGTGTGTATATATATATTTTATGTCTGGAGCAGGATGGGAATATTTCCTGCTTTATACTCAAAATTGAGCAGTGCTGATCTGAACATCCCTAGGAGAGGTCTAGGGTCATAGTACCACAGGGAAGCACAAGTGTAAAGGAGCAAGGCCAGGCCTAGATCAAATGGCACCCCAGGCCAGGAGCGTCTCTGGTGCCCTCCAAATTTGTTAAACTTTTTACTACCTTATTTTTATTGCATTTGTAGCCCATTTCACAACTCTCATGTACGATTTGCATGCATGATTTATCATTGTCATATAAAACAATATATTTGCATGCTAGGATCTGTACATCTGTATTTATTCATGCCATATGTAAACAAATAGAAAAAAAATGTTTCTTCTAAGCTTATAGAAACTTTTTAATTTTAAGAATAACTGAAATTTATTAACAACAAAGTATTGAACTGTGCACCAACACTGGGTGGACCAGTATTAAATAGTGCTACAGTAGGTGACAGTCTTAGAATGTTAACCCTAGTACTTTAGTTCAAAAGATTGCTTTTCTCACCTTTTCCCTTGCATACTGAAGCACAGCATCAGTGAGGTCCAAAGACTGACCTATGGTATTTTCAAGCAATAAAATAGCAAGCGATGTCAGTCTTTCATCAGCCATAGTTGATCAAATATATGTTTTATTGAGCCTGAGCTTTGAAAAGCTGTGCTCACCACATGCAACTGTGACTGACAGCATCAACAGAATCCTCAAAGCTATCCACGCATTAGGAAAAGTGTCCTTCAGCTCTGCATCATGAATGAATTGGAGGACTTGGAGTGAAAAATGCTGCCCATGTTGCAAAATGTGATGGTTATTGTCCAATTCAACATAGAGGTCTTTATCATTGATGCCTGAACATTCCCCATGAGTCAGCCCTGGTGAAGGTCCATGCAGTTGTTCAAGAATGTTTTCCCGTCCTCCAGAAGCTTACTAAGGTCATGTAAAATCCTCCAGGTCTTTTCACGGTGCTTCATTTGTCCAAACCTTTCTTCGTTTGACACTCAAGTAGTGTCAAAAAATGAGCAAAAAAACTTACTCTTGAATTTTTCTTCTGAGCTTCCCCTCACCTCATCTCCACCCTCGTAACCAAACTGTCTCTTCTTCCAATGAATATGAGTTTCCTTGAAGACATGCTCAACTGCTATGTTTTCTGCCATTTCTTTGGCAATGGAATCTTCAAATCCATTGTCTCTTTAGGCCACTATGAAATCGAGGTGCATCTTCTCATCGGTCACAATGTCCATTGACTGAGTTTGTAATACCCTGCTTACAATGTTTATTTGGAACAGGATATTGTGCCAAACCATAACTGAGACCACAAATTTGAAGTCAGTGATCTGGTTTGCCAGGCTTTGCTCCTTATGTCAGATTCTGGTCTCGGCTTTACTTGACTGTGCCAGTTCCATCAGGGCATTGTAAACCTCAGTCACTTGGTACCTCACTGGCCTTATGCTGTCAATGTGGCTTTCCCAGTGAGTGTCACTTAGTGACTTCATGGTCAGATTTGTAACATTGTCCAGGAGGATCTTCCACCTGATAGCTGAGGCTGAAAACAGGACGTATACTCTTTGCAGTATTCCTAAGAGAGATACTGAATCTAAAGAAGATGACACTGCATCTGACAAAACCAGGTTGAGGGAATGGCAGCCACAAGTTTGAAGAAAGTTCTTGGATTCAGCGCAAGGATCCTTGCCTAGACACCACACCTGGACACCATAAGGTCAATCAATTAATTTTGAATTGTTTTGTTGCAGTAATGGTCCATAGCTTCTTTATGAACTACTTGACGTAGGTGCTCACACATGACATCATCATATTTCCCAAGGAGCTCTACCAAACCAAGGAAATTACCGTTATGTTCAAGGAACAACTTATCTGACAAGCCCTGGAAAGCCAAATTATTCTTTGCAAGGAAGAGAGTAATTGAGATCAGATGCTTGAGCACATTCTTCCAATGCTGGGTTTCTACATGAATAACGTACTGTTTTTCTGCATCTATGAATTCTGCATCTATGACTCAATCTCCATCCATTTGGAGTAGGCCGTAAAATGGCCGAGTGACTTTTCATGTTGTTTCAGAGCCTCAGCTAAGTTATGCCAATAATTGTACCTGGAAAGTGCAAGCAACGATTTGGCATTCTTGGCAAATATTTTGCAACAAAAACAGATTTTGTCAGTTGATTTTTGAGTAAACTAGCCAACGTCAATTCAGTTTCTCACCAGTCTTGAGCACTCTTTTCCAGTATGACTTTGAGAAGTGTTGGTTCTGTTGCTTTATTAGAAATGTCATATCCTCAATTTTGCCTGGCCCATTCAAAATTGTATGATCAATATCGCCAGAGTTTAGGATTGTCGGCCATAAAGCAGGATCTGATGTAACCATTTGTAGTGTGCGATTTTTCTCACTGCTGTTTCTGTCATCATACGAGGCTGATTCTTCTTTATAGTTTCTCTCCTTTTCATGTAAACTAGATTTTTCTTTGTCATTTCTATCCTTTTCATGTGAGCAACAGTCTTCTTTATCATCACATTCCTTTACACCAGCCAGAAAACTGAATGATTCTCCATCACTTTCCTCACATTTCCATTCCTTATCTTCAGGTAAATCTGCTAATTCCTTAGTAAAAGGACTTCCATTATTTATGTTTTGCTCCTCAGTTTCTTCTGCACTGGGATGATCACAGCTGCCTAAAGCCTGACCTGTGGTGTTCTGTTTCAGATATTTTCCCATCAAATTTGGTTCTTGCTCAAAACTAGATTGCAATTCAGGTTCTTGCTTCCTATACTGAGCTCCTGAAGGCTCCTCAGGGGCATCTTTTATTTTCTATGGGAAGGGGAAACAGATAGTATTAGGGAAAGTAGAAGTCTATGTTCCACAGTCTTAGAAGTCATCAAACATTACGTGTTAAGCATGGCAAAACAACTAACAGTATTTCTATTATATTGTTGCATAGATAGGGGTTACACAGATATCTGAGGCTACTCATTAAATATGTCCCTTATTAATAACTACTTACACTCTTCAAGTCTTCAAGTACACAAGTACACTTTCACAATTACACAATAAAACAAGGTTCAGAGTATCAGAGCTGGGCTCTCACTTCATTCTTATATCTCACTGACTAACTGGCGACGCCCCACCATTTATATACTCACAAAGGCATGGCTAACAAAATTTTAGGCGGTTCAAGGAAAATTTAGTTCTCAGAATATCTGAAAGGTTCCACAAGATTCTACAAAGGTCCAAAAAATTCTAGGAGGTTAGTGAAAAATGAATCCACATATGGAATACCTGAAACATTTAACTTAACATATTCTATTTTCCATTTTGTGACTAACAAGAAAAATGGCACCCTGAGCCCAGCCCCACCCCCCCAAGTCCAGCACCCTAGGCAGTTGCCTGGGTCACCTGTCCCTAAATCCAGCCCTAGAAAGGAGCATATAGACCTAATGGAAAGTAAAGTAATTTAGGAGTGGGAGGTGTGTCTTGAGACAGTGCTATTAAAAATGGTAGCAGCAGCAATCCCTTCTTGGCCCAAATAGGGAAATTTTTACCTTCCTATATCAGCAGCAACTTCCATACAACTCAGATGACTTTTTCCACCAAACTATAACCTACATGTGCTCTTCATTGTATGTTATGAACTGAAGACAGCAATGCTATATTAATCATGCACAAAATGTGTGGGGATTCAGTGCTGCATGTGGACAGTCTTTCCAGCTATGGCTGCATGGCGTGAGGCAAATGGTTAGAACCACTAGTAGGGGATGATGAGGTGAAGTTCCCAGACTGGTCAGGGAACGAGAACCATATCACTCGCAGGAGGGAGACAGAGCAGGAATTGGGTCTGCCCAGGAGATCTGACATTGAGCCTTCTGCAAGTGGCAAGAGATCAGTCCTCCAACTTCCACACAATGCCTTGAAGAGGCTCCCAGAAGTTCAAAGCTGGTTAGTCCTAAACTGTAAAACACCTCAGGATTGACCAGTATCCAATGTTAGATAGCTCAATTCTATAGAACATGTTCTACACAAATGTCTTCAATGAATAACAAAGAAGGTACAGTATTTAGACTGGATACTTTTTTTTCTACAGTACATAGTAAATTTAGATTTAGTTGGAATCAAATCTAACAGTACAGTTTTGGGGGTTTTGGGGTTTTTTTTGGTGGTGTTTTTTATTAGCCATCTACTCCCAACAACTAGTTACACTATTTCATTTTAGTCTCTACTTATTTTATGTTAATATCTTGCAGATATCCCTGTCAATGAAGCATACTGACATACTTCCATGAATGGCAGCGTAGTAATGCAAAGAATTAGTAGCAGTATTTTTTCCCAAAGGGTGGTTTTATGAATTCCATGCGGATTCTTCTTCTTAGGGTTTAAAAATTCCTTATCTAACAAGAGAATCTCTAATTCTCAATAAGAAAACCTTTTCACTTCAGAAAAAATATTACAGTTAGCAAGTTTGACTGGGTCCCTAGAGATTCTCTTTTCTGTCTTTCCTTATGCTATGAGTTTTACAGACAGTTACAAAACTCTGAGTGGGTTAGAGAAGGTCATCCAAGTGGTCAGACTTAGTAAATATAACAAACCTATCTGTGTAGGACCTGATCTGATGGGAATCGAATACTTGTCCATTTTTACCTCATCCTGTTATATGGTTAGTAAAATCATATGCCTCAACGTCAAGCTGCTGTCCTAGCAGGCACTTTTAGAATTCCAAATCCCGTAAGGTACTCTAACTTCTAACCTCAATATAATAGTTAGTTTCAAACAGTGTGGGAAGTTTGATAAAACCTCTCTTATTTATTTCTCTTTGTTAAACAATTACAAAACCAGGAAGATCTTGTAGCTCAAGAAGAATTGAATAAAATTCCTGTCATTGATTACTTGGGAATGTTAAATTATAAAATTTCAGTCAGTGTAATAGAATTGGTCAAGATGACATTGTGAAAATCATTCTCAGTTGCTTTTTTAAATTGATAGACATGTCCCAAAATAATGCTGCTTATTTTTAAGGAAATAAACCAAGGTGGGAATGGGACACAGAGAAAGTGTATTCACAATGAAGGGAAAAAACTAAAATACCAAACTCAACAGTTATATATACTAACTTTTCATAATGCACAGTAGTCTCATATGAAACATGCTTTGAGAAAGTCTATGACAGGGCATAATGGATTTTGATGTTTTATACACTATTTCCTATTTAAATTCCAGTTCAAAACTTTCCAGTTTAAAACTCAGTGGTTCCTTAGCTACAGATAAGGCCTGCAATACCAAGGATCACTGCTTATATAGCACAGTGTTGGAGATTTGAACTGAGATAATAAGAACCTTGGCTAGCCAGCTAAGACTTTTGCAGGGTGTTTTATAATATACAATAGTACTAAAATGTGGCATATCTTGGAACACTGGTAAATTGTTTAATCTTTTATATGCATATCTAGTTTCTTAAACTTGTGTTTTGCTGATTTAAGAAACTTAAAAATGTTAGAGCAAGATCTAACCACTGGTGTGAACATCTACTCATATTGCTTGAGCAAGCTATGAATTAGGGTCAGTAGTAGATTTTGTCCTCAGATGCCAAAAAATTAGAGGTGTTTTTTTCTTTGTCACCTGCAGGCATGAAATGTTGCATGCATGTAACTATGGTGATTCAATAAAGAGTAGAAATAATCTGGAAAAAGTGTAGAACTGGGAATTGAGACAGGCAGGCTGCCAACAGACTTCATCTTATTTAGGCAGATCATTTTTATTATTGACCAAAATTATATAGCAATATTTCTCTATAATAGCTATAAATTTAACTAGTTCATCATTTGTAAAAAGCAATAAGTATACTTATGGTTCAAAGTCTGCAGATTTATTGTGTGATATTATGTGATATTTTCAAGGATGGAAGACAAGGAAGATCAATCTCTCCTTCTAAAATGTCATGCTTCCATGTCCTTCAGAATGTGCTCTCTAGAGCTAATGAGATCAGCAGACATTTTGATCTCCTTGCTCATTCACCTTTTGGCCTTTTCAAATATGAAGGGCTAAAGTTTCAGAGTCATGCCAAACAGTCTTTTTTTCCAGTGGTTGGCTGCCATCACTGTGCAGTAATTAAAATGACACAGCTCATTTTATTGGCAAATGTTCACAACTCCTTTGTCAGAGTAACACTTGTCAGTTTAGTTTGGTGAGAGTTGTGTTTTAAGACCCAAGGGAAGGGCCTTCACTCAAGCTAGTCTATTGTTTCAGACTTTCAGAGTAAATTCTCTTGCAGATAGCCAGTAACGGGACCTGAAAACATTTAAAAATCAATCTGGATTTATAATTTCATTTTATAAATTACATTACTGTGTATCAGGACAGGTTCAGATAACACAGATAGTGGGATACAGGCATCACACTGACATGCTCCCTCCCTCTCCTCTTTTATTCAGAATATACAAATATATATACTCCTTTTATAGCTATTGCATGATCTAAACACTGTACTCACATGAACCGATCAGCACCCTATCTCTGTGAGCTCAGTAAGTTTTGCTGAGTGGATGTACAATAGGGAAGAGTGGACACTATGGGAAACTCCTTTTTGTTATGTACATTGTACAGCCATGATTCCAGTCCTTGCATTCTCTGAGCACAGGAATCCTGGAATTTTGTAGGTGCAGGGCCTTAGCTGCAATGTTAACACTCAGTAGCCCTTTCTACTCTAGGAAACTAACCCATTTCTGGTAAGTTGTCCGAAAGAAGTTCCGTTTGATTGATGCTAAAAATGTTTTAACTGATATTTTAATCACCATTACAGAAAGGGGTTTGAATCCTGATGAATGCTTTCTGCAATAGTGCAGCAGGTGGTTTTGTCCAGTGTACACTAGACATTAAACCATTTGCAGAACTGGATCAGAAGGATTAACTGCTGGCAACCATTGTGAGCTACAGCTCAGTTTCCTAGGCTAGAATGTGCTAGTGCCCCATTCATTACCACCTTACATCGTGAATACAGGTGTTTGTTTTATTTTTCATAACTGAAATATCTTTTGCTTCGAAAAACAATCGTAAAAAAAGAATAATTACCCTTGTTCAGGAAACCTGTTTATAAAACTGAACAAAATGTAAATTAAGATACAAAGTGAGCAGATCAAATTTTACAGCTATTTTGTAATTACTTCTCTACAGTATAATTTAGTTATAGTCACAATCAGATCCACAGCTCACAATGGCTTCATTTTTCAAACGTAATACGTTTAGTCACAAACTTTTTACTATCTAGTGACAAACACAAGGAATGTAAAATTATAAATCGATAAAAACCATAGTGTTAGCAGGAACAATGCTAGCCATAATCATCTGGAACTTTTCCAGCTATGATTAAACTACACAAAGAACAAAGGGCTCATTTGAAATGCAGATGTAACATTTTTTGTAGCACTGTGTCTATCGACAAGACTGGGCTGCCTAGTGATGCCTTTTTAATACTAGCGCTTAGTGTCCCAGTGTTTGCTTATATCAGTCACCTGCTATGTCAAGACCAAGAGGTCAGATCCTGAGGCTGACACTGCTAGCAGCCTAGAAACCACTTCATTCACAATGTCTTTCTCAGGCTGACGAGCATTCAACCCTCTGAAAAGAAGAAAAAAGTAAAACTGGTGTCCTTTCTTTTCTGAACTTCCCAAGGAATCCTTTCAACAGTCTGCAAAGTGTGCTTTCCACTGAGTCACTCTGCTCAATAAACCTTGATTAATGCCTTTGTAAAAAAACAAAATAACAAAATAAAATCTTTATGAGGATTCCTACTGTGGGCTGGATTGTATTGGTTGATTTAATAACACTTAGATTGACCCCTTTCATTCTATTATGCCTGATTCATGCTGTTATATTGCATTTCAATGATTGGCTGGGGGGTAAATATGGTTACTATTTTTTTTTTAATTACATGCAATAATATAAAAGCTTCTGGGAAAATTTCATTACCAAAAATATACTCAGTCTCCCATAGTGATTAATATATTTTGCCTCCTGATTTCTTACATATGACATTAATATGTGCTTTGAATGTAATCATGCAGTATAAGATGTGCATGCTGCTTTCATTTTTCTCATAAATAACTACAGTGATGACTTATGATAACACAGTGGCAATATCAGTATGAGTTAACAATTCCAATGGAAACAATACATTCTGCTTAAGGCAGTCAAGCATAAAATGGCTTGCGAGATACTAAAACCAATGTGGGTCCCCAGTACTCTACTTCAGGCAAAACTCCCACCCAGGTGTCAGTAGTTTTGCGTGAGGAAGGACTTCATGAATTTTGTTACCATCTAAAATTCATTATCCATACAAACATAATAGTCACTACTTTCTCAGGGCCCAATCCTTCCTCCTCCATATACCCCTTCTCATGCCTGGGAAGGGGAAAATAGACCACAGGGAGTCAGCCCACTTGAAATCCCATATATTTCCCCTATGCAGAAAACAGCAACCAACAACCCTGCAACTACAATAGCCAAAATCCATGTGTGAGAGAGCGGAGTCACGGAGTGCAGGGAACAGCTGTTCCATCATCCACACTCGACAGTAGGGGGAGGATTCAGTCCCACTATAACGCCTCTGGAGGTTCCTGTCCTGGGATACGTTTTCCCTGTAGTACCCCCTACTCATTTAATGTGACACGGCAGATATTCCCTGCCTCAGTGTCCCTTCTCTCGGAGCCCTTTAAGAATTCCACACAGTCCAAACAAATGTAAGACACAATCTCTCTGCTGGAGTTCTACTTTATTAAATCACAAATAAACTTAAACTAAACTCTCTTTCCTTGGGCTCAGCTCTTCTCCTTGGGGCCTGTGGTTCTCAGTCCTGGCCTCTCTGGCCTGTAGTCTCTCTCCTGGGCTTAGGGACTGCATAGCCCTCCTCCTTGGGCCCTGTGATATCTCTGTGACCATCTCTCTCCAACTGATTGCTGGTAGCCTTTTATCAGGCCCAGGTGTTGTTTATTCAATTAGCTAACTAGAGGGGCTTGTTCTCCTTAAATTAGCTCATCACAGGTAGCCTTGGCCTGAACTCCCAGCAGGGCCAGCAGGGTCAGATTAACTTTTTGTGGGTCCGGCGCCAAACATATTTGTGGGCCCCCATGGGGCAAGGTGCAAGGGGTGGGATGGTCAGTGGGATGGCCAGTCCAGAGTGAAGGGCGGGCTGGGGGAAATGAGGCACAGCATGGCGGGACCAGCCCCGCTCTGCGCAGTCCAGCAGGAGAGCACTGTTTACAAACCTGCAGCTGCCAGACGCAAACTGGCCTGCCCAGCCCTGTGCTACCAGCATGCCCCTTCCCCTTGAGGGCAGGCCCGTACCACACCACCCCCCTGCCCAGTGCCCCACCCTTATGCCCAGCGCCCCCTCGCCCAGAAACCTCCACCACAGATCTCTATGCCCAGCCCCCGCTCTCCCCCGCTGGCCTCCCACCATGACTGCACAGCACCATGCACACCACACCACTTGCCCAGCACCCCCCCGCCCATAGACCTCCCTACTGCCCACCATCACAGCTACCCAGCACCCATACTCCTGAGGGGATTCTGCACCAAAAAATTAAAAATTGTGCACACAATATTTTAAAAGTCTGCAAATTTTGTCAATAAATAAATGTGAAGGTGCCAACATGGCAGTGGGGAGCACAGGCCACTGGTTGCATGGACGTGAGAGATTACCCTGCAGCCTCCCCTCGCCTCACCTCACTCCACCCCACCCCGGGACACCACCTCTTCATCCCACCCCCTTCCTTCCCCACTGCCTCTTCCCCCCTGCCCCCACTTCCCCTATCCCCTTCTCTTCCCCATCCCATGCCCCTTCCCCACCACTCCATCTCCTTTTCAGGCTTGGGGGGCAAGGGGAAGAGGCAGTTGGCAGAGCGGCAGCGGGTTGGGCCAGGTCGCTCCACTTCCTGCCGCCTGGTGATTGCAGGGCGGGCCGACTCACGGGGCAGTGGGAAGTGGAGTGACCTGGCTCCAGCTTACTCCGCTCCCCTGGCTCCCAGCCTTGGGACTTGGGGGGCAGGGGGGAACTGCCTAAGCCTCAGAGTGATTCGCAAACCAGGGGAAGACAGGTACTTGGTTGCTTAAATCATGTGTGAGGCCCCTCCGGTAGGCAACCTCTGAGCACATATACTGGCATGGGTCCTATTCAAAATCCAACTGGAGGAGGAGGAGGAGCTTGTAGTGAAGTCACAGTAGTTAGAGGCCCCCATTTTTCAAATCCTTTATTTTTCTGCCAGAGAAGGGGGAAATTGAACCTGGGTCTCTCACATCCCAGGCAAGTGCTCTAACCACTGGGCTAAAAGCACTGCTGTCACTACCACCACTTCCTGCTCCTTGTCTTTTTCCAGCTTCACCTATTTTGTGTCGCATGAGTCAAGTGCCTAATTCATTCCCACAAAAAATGCCTTAGGTGCATAAGCCACCTGAGTCAAGGTGGCTGGTTCCTGTTCGTGGATCACTAGCAGAGATCGCTGTCTCCAAGAGAGGGGAATGGATTAGCACACACACCTGTCATCCATATTTCTCATTGGTTAGTTTAGGTGATTCCCACCTAACATGCTGGCTTGTGTGGATTGCATTCTTAGGTTCTTTTTTTCTCCCATTCCTTGCATAGGGCAGGTAGGCACCTAACTCAGCTTTGCAGATCAGTTTCTTTTCGTGATTTTCTAGGTGCTTTAAAGTTAGGTGTTGCACTACTCAGTGTTGCAACACCTAAGTCCCTTTTTGGATTCCACCCAAACAATTTACTTAGAATTTGACCAGAGATTACCAGTGAGAACCAACACTAATATCAGTTTTATATTAATATTTACATCAACAAGTACACTGAAAGATTAAATTCACATGAATAATGTAAATTGATTTAAAATCTCAGTTCACAAGCAATTCCATAGTGTTTACATGTCACAAATTAAACAACAATTTTGAACTATCCGTAGTTTATCTGTTTATTGAAAACCATGAGAACTACTCAGAATTACCCTCAATTGTCATTACATGGGACCAATTATCTAAGTCTTTGGACTATCCAAAATCTCTTTCTCCCTGCCATATGAAATGTGTAAATTATCTCTAATTTATATGAAAACTAATTATCATTGGGAATTCTTGAATAATCAGACTGTGTCTCTATTGCACTGGTACTACAATTACTTTATAATACATTTTTTCAAGGATTCTGTCAACCATTAAGTCGGGAAATCAGACTAGATGATCACAATCTGGTTCATAATCTATGAATCAATTAATTATCTGTCAGTGCAAGGCATGTTAAGCAAAAGCAACCCCGTAAGCAAACAAAGCCTGACACAACAGCTAGGGAGGGGTGTTGATTGGGGGGGGATGAAGAGAAATGGGGTATAAACATTCTAATAGTTTATATGAGAGGGGGAGGTGGAGTTGACATCCAGGAGACTGTGTCCAGTTTCAGTAACCAGGAAGAATATTAGATTTAGACTAGTGTAAGGATGTTGGTAGAAAACTGAAAACATCCGTCTTGTGAAGGATTACAGCCCAGATCAGTGAAAATATGACGTGACTACTAGATTCCCACTATTTTGGGCTGAAATGTCGTAATAGGCTGTGCCTATTGAGATTTATCCCATTGTCCAGCTATGCTGGAAAAAGGAAAGGAGACACTGGATGTGGATAATTAGGCCAAAACTTATTCCTAAACATCTGGAAGTACCTGGCAGATAAAAAGTGTACAGGACAGGTAATTCCATAATCGTTTACATATATTTTGGGAGAGGGTTGTTGTCACCCCTCCCCCTTTACCCTTCCTGGTTCCTCAGTGAAACCGCTGCTGGGACTAGCCCTCCCCTTAAATGAGAATTAAGCAGGAACTATAAAGGAGCACGGGGTTGACTCCCTGCTGTATCAGTCACAGGCACCCTGAAACACCCTGTTTCCTCTCCTTTAAAGAATGCCTTCTTAAATCCTTTACCAGTCTGTTACATCATAAGTTGTGACATCATAGCCTAACCCCTGTTTCATTTTTGCACCAACTAAATCCCCAACCCACTGTTGGGAAGGCAAAACAAAACAAAACAAAACAAAAATCCGCCTCGCCTTGGCCAATCTGGCAGTGAGGGAAAAAAATTCCTTCCTACCCTCCATGAAAGGAGCTATTAGCATAATACCCACAGCGGATCATGATAAACCTGGTATTTAACTGCTGCCATGGGTGGGAGGGTGAATGCTGCTCAGCCTGATCTGAGTAAAAGACCCTTTTCCTGCACTGGTCTGACTATAAATAATCCCTCACTCTCTTCTGGTCACCTGGTGGAGAGGGATGGAGCAATGTCCCTATGCTGATCTGGGGTGGAGCTGCAGCAGCAAGTCACTCTCTTGCTCTCTAGCCCTTCAAGGGACTACACCTTTACCAACCAGACAGACAATGGCCCCCATCGCTTATTGAGAGGTGAGGCCAATCTCTACAGAACCAAGAAAAAAAAATCCTTTCTGGTTTTAGATCCAACCTGGAAAAACATGAGTTCAGAAGCTGATTTCAGATCTGACACTGATCCACACTCCACTATGAAATTTAATATGTTCAGATTCTAAATTTAGAGACAAGTATCAGAGGGGTAGCCGTGTTAGTCTGAATCTGTAAAAAGCAACAGAGGGTCCCGTGGCACCTTTGAGACTAACAGAAGTACTGGGAGCATAAGCTTTCGTGGGTAAGAACCTCACTTCTTACCCACGAAAGCTTATGCTCCCAGTACTTCTGTTAGTCTCAAAGGTGCCACAGGACCCTCTGTTGCTAAATTTAGAGATGGGACATTGGCTTAAATGAATCACTGTCTGGACTGGATACAGCAATCTTATGTCAGGAGATCTTAATCTTGGACCTTCAATCCTCAATTCTGGCTGAGCTGTGCTTGGTGCAGGACCTCATGGGTGTTGCGGGGGTGGGGGGAGCTCAATGTGCCTTTATGTCACCTCTGTACTTTCCTGATTCCCAGGACCCCGGGGCCAATTTGGCCTCAGTTGCAAATTAGAGGAGGTTCAAGGCTGCTTTAACTCATGCCTACTGAGAAGTGCTGGAGAGCAGCTGTACTCCAAACACATACACGCACCCTTCCAGCCAAATCACTGATGCTTTCTCTCCCCTGCCTTCCAGGTGAAAGAGATTAAGCTGCTCCCCTAAACGGAGGCAGCACTTTCTGTGATCCCTCACACCAGGAAGCATTCTGCTCCCACTGAGGAGAAGGAAGTGCTGCACCACTTTTATACAGTGCTGTGCCCACATGGCTCATGTTAGACGTCTCTTGATTGATGTTGAACGTTAACTACATTTCATGTTTCAGTACATAATTTCCTGTTTAATATTTTATAAGCAAGGAAAGTCTTTCTTCTGAAACCAGGAGAAAGTTTAGAGGAAAACAATAATTAAATGGGAAAACAACTTATTTTCTGTGTCTGGAATTTCAGTAAGGAGCATATATGTATGAGAGGGTGTTAGGATTGTAAAACTGAGTATAGTACAATACAATAGTTCAAATAGGGAATCTATAGGGAAGACAGCTTCCGGCAAAGGCATAAAAAAGCAGACTAAGCAATTGCTTAGGACCCCAAGCAGCTCAAGGAGGGCCCCTGTTTGTTTTTTTTATTATATGTTGGGAGGGGGAATATTCCTGTTTAGGGCTCCCAATGGGATAGCACTGGCACTCAGTATCTTTTTCCTGTTTAGTCTCAGATGGAAGAAGTTGTAAAACTTGTATTCTTGTATATTTTCCTCCTTGCCTTGGTTTCAGTAAATGTTGGTGTTAGAAAACAGATTAGAGTCTGATTTTTAATCTCCATGCTCACAGGAGCATGGAAAATCCAACATAAATATCAGTTAACCCTCCATCCTGTTCCAGCAGCCACAGCAGTATTTGTGAGTGTGTGTGGGGTAACTGTCTTGGGGAACCTGAAGAAAATCATCAGCTGAGAAATCAAAAGACAAATGGAGGTTGGGAAAACTGCCACCCTCACTGCTGGAAACTCTAACTGCTGCCAGGTTCTTTGAAGCTGCCCATCATCTGTCTGTCTGCTTCCCACTTTCCCCTAGATTTTGGTGGGAGCAGCTGGCTGTGGAAGTAGCATGAAGGGTGACAGCCATCTGCCCAACCAAGAGAACAGTAGGCAGCAGCGGCCACTTTTATCAACCATCAGGAGATGAGGTAAATGAGGAGACATTGGGGGAGAAAAGTAGCACCACCTGGAAAGGACAAGAGAGTAAGGAGTGGGATAGGGTACATAGTTTGAGTAGGTAGTAAAATGGGCAGGGACTTAGAAAGTGAAGGCTCTTAAAAAACTGTATGCGTGGGGTATGAATTTGTGCTTAAGAGCTCAGCTAATCCCTGCTAGCCTTTATCCTGAATCTGCTGTAAATACCAGTGCAAATTACTTGACTCATACTTCAAATATCTGAACTATCAAACATCAGCAATCCAAGTGTTTACACACAGAGCAATTACTACATTGAATCATCTCTACCAAAAATATCCAGGTTGCCACTGGACAAATATGCATGTAAAGACCCAGCCTCACAGTATCTTACTCAGATACCATAAGACATTCATGTAAAGTTCTGGAATAGATAGTAGCAATAATGACCTCTGAGTCAGGCTTTTCCTAGCAGTTAATGAACTGGGTGAAGGGCCTGTAGCATTTTGTTTAAAATTATTCATGCCATACGAAAGAGAAGAATATGAAAATATTCTGATGTCATTGTTTAAATTTAGGATGTTGTTATGATGTGACACATATTGCCCTGAAGTACATTTCAAACACTATGTGAGTGCTGTGTTATGACAAGGAAGTCTGCTTGGAACTAGAGCAAAGGAAATAATCAAGGCGTTAAAGGAAACCAGACCTTATACCTAGAAGTAACAATTATTTTTGAATTTTATAATCACAGTCAAGTTGAACTTCAGTAACAATTTCCAGGTGAGAGGTACAGTAAATCCATCCTAAGGTTAAATGTTCAGAACTTTAAGCATGAACTTCAAGTCTAAACTAGATCCGCAGTTTACAGGTATTTATATTTGAACATATATATTGGCAGGATAGTGTTCAATGAACAGGGCAAGGACGAAGGCATAACAAATATTTATACAATGTGGGTGTAGCATGGGTGGACTTTTCAGTTTAGTCATTCATTTGCAATTTTCAGTGGCAATTTATGTGGTCAGTGCCCATTATTCTTGTGCAAACCTGGAAGTATTACCATGTTAATGAAGTAATTACTGATATTATTCAGCATATACACATGCATTAAGGCAAGAAAGCTGCTACTCATACATTTTAGAACTGTTAAGATGCTTTTATGGGTTTTACAAAAAAAGACTCCTACAAAGAACAGAAGGTGATATTTTGTAGTGGGCAAAATGATAGGAACAGTAATTCTTTTAAGGACCATGTAGAAAAACAACATCAAGATTTGGGTTTAACAAACAGATTATTGTGTCTAAAACCAATTGTTCCTTGATTCCTATCTGGAATCATGGTCATTGGCACAAAGGAGATATGAGTTTGGTTCTAGAATGAGGCTCCTTATCCTAAGCTGGCAGGGTCTCTGCTGGATGGAATGACTGTATTAATCATGGGTTCCTGCGGGAGGGGTAAGAAAAGGAGGACATACTGGTAGTGCAGAGAGAGGGTTTGGGGATCCTGCCTTGGCAGTAAAAATACAGGGTGAAATCTTGGTCCCACTGAAGACAATGGTAAATTTTCCATGGACTTCACTGGAGCCAGGATCTCACCCAAAAGGTACATATAAAATAACTTTAACAAGGTACACCTAGAAAACAACTTTAACCATTCAGTCCTGCAACTGAGTTGTGCTCAAAGCAGGGAGCCCAAAGAGTAGGGATGGAAGCAAAGGTGGCTTTTTGCTGCCTTTGTACACCCCAAATTGGGCCCAGTTTGAAGGCTGCTTCTTCCCTTGGAACAGGTTAGAGCAGCCTCAGGCTGCCCTAACTTCTGCTCCACTGAGTATGCTTCCAAGGGAACACTCCAGCAGTGAGGAATAGATAGGGTATAGAAATCTCCTGGGAACAACCTGTGCTGGGGTCTACAGATGGGTGACTTTGAGCCATCCACACCAGCTCCAATACTAGATTCCACTTATGGAAGCTTTACAACCATTTTACACTGGCAGAGTTGACATCTAGGAGCTGCATGGCAAACATGAATCAGACCTCTGTCTTCCCCGGTCCTCCAAACAGAGAAATTGGTAACTCAACCTCTATGCTTATTTAATCACTGCCAACAGATTAGCCAAATGTGATGTGTTGATTGCTTTTTTTGTGATGTGAAATACATTTTTCTCTAGCTGTACCAAGAGCACTAATTTACTTCTTCAACAGATAGAAAATCATTATCTATATGTCTATGTTGCATTCTAACTGGTGACCTATAGCTGAAAGCCTCTTGGTGCTTTGAGTCATTAAGTTTGGGCCATAAAGTTTCTCCTTTGCTGGTTTGTTTCCACAAAGATAGTTGTTCTCAGATATGATAATTAAAAGAAATTAAATATTAAGTGTGTATTTTTAAGTGTAAGGTATTTAATAGTATGTCTGGTATATCTCAATGTACAATGATCCAAATGTTGTATCAGATTTTCTACTATTTTATATAAGTCTCAGGTATTTATATTGCAAACTACTTGAATCCAAATGAGCACGGTGTTCAAAGTATAATGGACAAAGCTGGTTCAGATCCAGGTTCTATTTTATTGGAATGATCTATGTATAGGATTGGATGGACAAATAAAACATTCCACTTTTGCCCCATTTCTAATTACTAATATATTTGATTTAAGGTGATTGAAAATAACAACTCAGAATGCCCAACACAAAATAATATGCATAGTATTTGTGCCTTCATTTTTATAACCATTTGTTCATTATTTTCATTACTGATTTAGATAAAGGAGTGGAGAGTATGCTTATAATATTTGCGATTGGCACCGAACTGGGGTTGGGGGAGGTTGCAAATGCATTGGAAGATAGGATTAGAATTCATAATGACCTTCACAAATTAGAGAATTGGTTTCAAATCAACAAAATAAATTCAATAAAGACAAGTATAAAGTACAACAAAGATCTGAGGGTTACAGTGGATCACAAACTGAATATGAATCAGTTTGCAGCTGTGAAAAAGGCTGATATCATTCTGGAGTGTATTAAAAGGAGTGTTGTATGTAAGACACAAGAGAGCAATTGTCCCTTTCTACTCAGCACTTATGGCTTTGCTGCAGTATTGTGTCCAATTCTGGGTGCTATATCTTTGCAAAGATGAGGACAAATTGGAAAAAGTCCAGAGGAGAGCCATAAAAATGATAAAAGGTTTGGAAAACCTAACCTATAAGGAAAGCTTAAAAGAACATGGGCATGTTTAGTCTTGACAAAAGAAGAGTAATGGGGGACATGATGACAGCCTTCAAATATAATAAGGGCTGTTATAAAGAGGGCAGTGACCAATTGTTCTCCTTGTCCACTGAAGGTAGGAGAAGAAGTAGTAATGCAGAAAGGGAGATTGAGGTTAGATATTAGGAACAACTTTCTAACTCTCAGGATAGTTAATTTCTGAAATAGGCTTCTAAGGGATGTTGTGAAAACCCCATCATTGGAGGTTTTTAAAAACAGGTTTGACAAACTATCACAATCAGGGTCCAGACACCCCATAGTGAGAACAGGAGCTCTGAAGCCCAAAGAAAAAGCACTTGAATCAACTGATGGTATACAATATTATTTAACGATAGAAGTATATTGAGTAAAGTCATTTATGAAAGCTGGTGACATTCTGGTCATGAGTATCATTTTGTGATGTATGTAGGGATTAGGTAGAAAGAGTTATAGGTGTGTGCTCGAAATATGTTCTTAAAATATGTTGTGGATAGAACTGATAAAACCCAGCCTGCCCTAGATAAAGGAATGTGTATTTATCAGTTTTACTTGGTTACAGGCAGAGGATAATGAAAGTACATGTATATATGAGGTAAACAAAATCATCAAGTTAAACAAGCAGGAAAGAAGATCACTTAAACAAATTAGGGGGCCAGAATCTGCACCTCAGGATATCATCCTGGCTCTTGAGGTAGAGACAAGGACTTTGAATAATATAAGGGTTGCAAAAAGACCTTGCAGTTATCAGTCATTGAAGAGATGGTACGATATAGCACCCTTTGAGCTCTGAAAATCGGATCCTTCTTAGCCTGGAAGGCAAGATTTTCTGGGGATTTAATGTAAGTGAGAAACCTACCTAGACAAAGAGTGTAACTTGCTGAAATTAAGTTTTAGTCTCTAGAAAGTGTATTTTGTATTGTTTTGTTTGTAACCATACATCTCTCTTTTATTCTTGCTTAGTATCAATTACATTTCTGTTCTTTGTTAATACACATATTCTTGTTTTATAACAAAACCATTTCAGTGTTGTATAGTAACAGTGGGGGGTGACTCCTCAGCTAACCTAACAGGCTAGTGTGTGTCTCTCTGGAGGCAGCAAATTTAATAACTTCTCTGAGAGTCCAGGGAGAGGGATTGGACAGTGAAAAGAGACATCTCTGGGGAACTCGGGAATTTCTACAAGAAGGGCACTTTTCTATGGTTATGCAATCATTGATGTATCACCGGGGTTGCTTCACTGACATCAATGTAGGCTGGTGCATGATGCTTGCATCTTTAAGAACACAACACTGTTCAAAAAGCTACAAGAATGGACTTTCTTTCCCCACTGGTGGATTACCATTGGGAATATTGAAATGCCAATAGTGATTCTGGGAGACCCAGTCTACCCTTTACTCCCCTGGCTCATGAAGCCATATGCCTGCCACCTCAACAGCATCAGGGAACATTTCAACTACAGGCTCAGCAGGTGCAGAATAACAATTGAATGTGCTTTTGGTCATTTGAAGGATCACTGGCAATACTTACTCACAAGATTAAAGCTCAATGAGAAAGTATGCCAATTGTTATAGCTGCCTGCTGTGTCCTGCAAAATATATGTGAAGGAAAAAGGGGAAAAGTTTCAGTTGGGGTGGTGGGCAGATGTGGAGGGCTGTCTGCTGAATTTGAACAGCCAGATATAAGGGCTATAAAAAGAGCTCAGTGTAGAGTTATACAGCTGAGGTAGACTTTGAAAGACCATTTTAACAGTGAGCCAGAGTAGTGTGTGTTGTTGTAGTGTACTCTACTCTTCTGTGGCCTGATAGGAATCATGTGGTGATTGCAGTACACATAGGACTATTAGTATTACATTGTCCATACACCTATTAATTTTGTGGGAGAATGATCCTATGAGTTGTGTGACACTGTACAGTAACAGGTAATGGTTGCTTTCAGAACTGCTGAGAACTCGTCAGTATATGTTGTGAACTAATAAAGATGAATTATGTTCCAAATAAAATGTTATTCTATAACAAAATCAGTGAAAAAAACAAAACACCCTGTACAATTTTAAACAAATACATTAAAAACACAATAAAACTTAATACAATTTGAGAACAGAACATATGATGGGAAAATAATATTCATGTCCATTTCAGCTACACATACACTAACCTATGAAAGTCATGGTTGGTGTATGTGAAGCTGTGGTTATCTTTAATGTCCCCTAGGGTGGAGTGGTGGGGTAGTGAAGTGCCCCGTGATGCTATATGGAATGTTGAGGAGGGGGTGTCATTTGAAGGGTCACTGGCATTGTTCACTTACAAAATTGGATGTCTCCCAAGGTCTGTGGATCTCTTGTGTAGACTGGTCCAGGCTTAGGTTGATGGTAGGGTGGAAACCATTGAACTTCTTAGACACTACAGTGCTAATAAGTGATGGTCACATAAATACTACCCTATACCAGAAACCTACTGACCACTATACTTACCTACATGCCTCCAGCTTTCATCCAGACCACATCACACGATCCATTGTCTACAGCCAAGCTCTAAGATACAACCGCATTTGCTCCAATCCCTCAGACAGAAACAAACACCTACAGGATCTCTATCAAGCAGTCTTAAAACTACAATACCCACCTGATGAAGTTAAGAAACAGATTGACAGAACCAGAAGGGAACCCAGAAGTCACCTACTACAAGAGAGGCCCAACAAAGAAAGTAACAGAACACCACTAGCCGTCACCTACAGCCCCCAACTAAAACCTCTCCAGCACATCATCAGGGATATACAACATATCCTGAAGGATGATCCCTTATTCTCACAGACCTTGGGAGACAGGCCAGTCCTCGCTCACAGACAGCTCCCCCAACCTGAAGCAAATACCAGCAACTACACACCACACAACAAAAACACTAACCCAGGAACCAAACCCTGCAACAAACCCCAGTGCCAACTCTGTACGCATATCTATTCAAGGTTCACCATCATAGGACCTAACCACATCAGCCACACCATCAGGGGCTCGTTCATCTGCACATCTACCAATGTGATATATGCCATCATGTGCCAGCAATGCCCCTCTGCCATGTACATTGGCCAAACCGGAAAATCTTTACACAAAAGAATAAATGGACACAAATCTGACATCAGGAATTACGACATTCAAAAACCAGTAGGAGAACATTTCAACCTCCCTGGTCACTCAATAACAGACTTAAAAGTGGCAATTCTTCAACAAAAAAACCTTCAGAAACAGACTCCAATGTGAAACTGGAGGACTGGAATTAATTTGCAAACTCGACACCATCATATTAGGCCTGAATAAAGACTAGGAGTTGATGGGTCATTACAAAACCTAATTTTACCATTCCTAATTTTCCCTCTACTGTTACTCACACCTTATTGTCAACTGTTTGAAATGGGCCACCCTCATTACCACTACAAAAGTGATTTTTCCTCCCTTGGTATTCTACTGTTAATTGAATTGTCTCGTTAGACTGACCCTCCATTTGGTAAGACAACTCCCATCTTTCCATGTACTATGTATATATACCGGCTACTGTATTTTCCACACCATGCATGTCATGAAGTGGGTTCTAGCCCATGAAAGCTTATGCCCAAATAAATTTGTTAGTCTCTAAGGTGCCACAAGGACTCCTCATTGTTTTTTCTCTCTACACTGGCTTCCTATAATCTTTTGATTCAAGTTCAAGGTCTTGGAATGCCATGAAGATAAGCACCATGGCCTTTACCCAAAATAACTAAAAGATCACCTAATGCTCAGCGGTGGTTGATAGTTATTCTCCTCTGACACAATAGAACTCTCCACAATAAGGATAAACCTCATCAGTCTAGGAGACAGACTTTCTTGGGGGCTGGTCTGAAACTGTGGAATGAACTTCTCCAGGAACTAAAGACCACCACAAACTTCATACCACCTTCTGCTCCAAGTGCAAAATGCATTTCTTTGACCTTGTCTTCTCTAATATAAATGTACAGCAACATATATATTAAAAAACAAAAACAAACAAAAGACTTTGCTAATCCAATACATAAATTAAATCTAAATCTAAAGATTCCATGGCACTTTTCCCAAGTGTAGCCTGGGTATCTTGACCTAACTTTTGTTTTTGTTTTTTGGACAATTACTTTCTGCTGCATCATTTCCCCCTGAACTGTCAATAGGCTGCAATATTCTTCTTTTCCTATTTCATATTAGTGTTTTGAGTTTCCATGTGGTATTCAGTAGTTGCCACAGATGGTCTGAGAGATAGCTGCACATAAGTGGTGAGTAAAGTGATTGCTAAGGTTTATAAAGGTTTACTCAGAGAAAAGACCTAGAATCAAGCAAGGAGAATGGTGCTATACAAATGAAAAATGATTATACTAAGGTTAACCTAAGTAATGTCATAAATAAGACACGCAAATCTTTTCTCCCTCTTTTGCATAACCAGGAGTAGTCCGAAAAAAGATTTGTTACAACTGTAATACAGACACAATGAAAAACGTCACTGGATGATAAATGAAGGTTTAAGTGGCATTCCATTTCTGATGTCTGCTTTTTATTACTGTCCTCATTTTTTGTCAGGTTTTTCTAGTTTTATCTATCCGTGTCTTTGCAGTATCAAGAACATGTGTTTTATATATTTAAAATAACACCAAAAATTGCTCTTAATTTTCTTTTATTGCAGATTCAGGTCAAGACTATCATTGCTGGCCTACTATTTTCTGACATTTCAGTCTAATGTATTGCCATGTGGTTGTCTAGTCAAATTAATCATCATCATGTTTCATCTGAAAAGGGCATTTTATCAAACAATTGTCTATTAATCCAGTGTCAACAACAGAAACATCCAGATCAGAGATTTCAAATTGAGAATCTACTATAGATAGACAGGTTTCAGAGTAGCAGCCATGTTAGTATGTATCCGCAAAAAGAACAGGAGTACTTGTGGCAAGTACTCCTGTTCTTTTTATAGATAGACACCTGCTGATAATCCTCCATGATGTGATTTAAAATATACATGTTCCTATCCAGATTTGGAATGTAGGAGTCCTTATTTGATTCATGATACCCAGAGATAGGATTGAATGTGTGGTGAAGACTGAAGATATGGCAAACTATATGTATAGTAGTGAACATCATGGTCTGAAAAGATTGCAGTAAACTTGACCAATTACCCACATGAACTAACTTGAATTGGCTACCACAACTTAAATTTACCATGCAAACATTTAAATTCATGCATGATTTATTTCTTGAATTTTTTTCTTCTAAGTTCTGTTAAAGGCGTTGGTTATGATCTTTAAATCCTTGAAACTTCTAAGACCTAACATTGTTGGGAAACAGCTTAACAGCTGGTCTACATGGTATAATTACACTGAAAAAAACTTTCCATGCCATTCCAATATAAGAGTTATGTTTATATCACTTTGGGAGGATTTAAGCTAAATGGAAAAAAGTGATATGGAATAAGACTCCATATTAGGAGTTATACAGGCATCACCAGTGAAACTTTCCCAAGAAGACAAACCTTAAGTCTCCCACCGTGACCCATCATAATAATTGATTTTATTTAGAGTGTACTTGCCAAACATATCCTGTGCTGGCAGCAGAATATGCTCAATATAAGCGGTTAGGAGTATTTGTCATCTCTCCCCTTCTAACAATTCACCATAGTCCAGGTTTGGCATCCTTTGGAATATGGCATATAAAAACTTATTTAGGCAAACATTTTGATGACTATAGAGACGGACATGATGATGAGCAGTCTGCGATTAGTTAATCAATACCACTAGAAGTGGCTTTTATAGCTTCCAGATGGATAGTTTATGTATTTATTTAAAAGTGTCTAGAATCCTTGGTAGTGAGCAGAATTTGGGTTTCATTGAATACCATCAAGTATTCTGTGAAATTATGCTAAAATACAAAGTACATTAATATTCCTTTGAATGAATATAAGAATTTTTAAAATAGCACAAGAACTATTAAAAATGTGGTTTAGAATTTATTTGAAAATTGCATTTCCCAAGTTTTGACAAATCAGAGACCTTAATGAGTTGTCTCACAGGGGTATCTGTATGAAAAAAAGAAAATGTTAGAATACATCTCACAAAAACTGCAAGGTCAAATCCTGATATCCTTATTGAGGCAAAATTCTTATTGACTGCAAGATTGACTTAAGTGTTGAATTTGTGCAACTCTTCAGAATAACTACAATTACTTTAATTTTCATTTATTTTTATTTATTTATTTCAGAACAAATAATGCTGATCTTACATTTTGCTTGCTAAAAGAAGGGGAGTTTATGTTTCTGGAAATAAAAAGTCCTAGCCTTCTGCTCTAGCACTGATAGTCATTGATATTTAAACTCCAGGGATATTATTTCAAATTTATCTAATATTTCTGCATTTTAGACATTTTTGTCAATCCTCCACTATGAGGGATGTTAATTTTTAGAAAAGTTACAAAAATATTCTCTCAAAGCATTATCTTTGAAGCAAGCTATTCCCTGCCCATCACTCTTGCCCTTTGCAGTATCCAGTGATTTTCTTTTGGTATGAAGCACCATCAGTTAAAAAAAAAAAAAAAAAAAAAAAAAGACTGCATGAAAGTGATTTTAATTCACTAAAATATTTTTACTCTCTGATTGTATCTTTCCTTTCTCAAATGAGATGGAATGTGCCAAAAGTAATACCCAGTTTTGCTATTTTTAGAACCCATTCTTAAAGTATTTGTTCCACAAGAATGACTGAATTAGATTAGAGCAAGATTCAACACAGATGTGTTGATAGCTCCCTATTGTAAACATGTGTGGGGAATCTGCCCCTTGTCCTATTAGTGTCATTCCTACAATGGAGGACATAAATTAAGAGTCTCCTCTCTGAATATCAGGTTTCATGTTAATACATCCACTGACTTTAGAAAGTGAACCGAGAGAGATTTTTAATGGTGAAATTTGTTTCTATAATGTGCAGGTCTGTCACTGGAACCAACTTGCTGTAACAAAAATAAATAAAGCACAGAAGGTCAATGGTATTTTCCTTTTTTATAATAAATCTTTTATAAAGGTTATGCCTTTCTTAATATGAAGTAAAGCCTACAAAATCTCCAAGTTAAGGTAATAACAAATATTAGAGTTTTCTCAGCCCTTGCTAAACAGTAATCCACTTAAACTGGGATGTATTAAAGGAGTATCCATGCCAAGAGCATGTGTCAACATGAAAGCCAAAACCTCTCATTTTAGCATCATAGAAAGCCAATATAACTTCCAAATAGAAAAGTAGCATAATATGGACAAAAAAATTGGCAAGCAATAAGAATTTGCATATAATAGAGAAGATATGGATGTACTGTTAAGTGTTATATGCTGCATGTAATTTAAGTTTAGGGCTATGGTTTCACACAAGGTTAATGACTGGCCATTTTGCTAAAATACAATGACCATATTTCCTCTGCTGTATTAATCACAACTTGGATATAGATCAGGTAGAATTTCTGTTTTCCTTCTCCATGTTTTTCAAGTCTTCCATTATTTATGTTTCCTTTGTTTTTGCTTTACTTTGAGTATGACATGTTTACAAATATACAATGAGCCAAAATGCCCAAGATTCTTAAATACCATAATTGCAATAGTCGTTTTTTCACATTAAAAGTGTAACTTCTTCAATTGAGTACTAAAGCATAAATGAAAATTTGAAGAAAACCTATATTTATTATAGATTGGTTGACAAATAACTGAAGAAAATCTAAAGAAATAGCTATATGAACCTGGACTTAGCTATCAATATGAGCAGAAAGGTGGGAAGTTGCTGTTCAGAGGTTAAACTTAATAAATTGTAAGAATTGTCGTGTTTAATTGATGGATTGTTTCTCTTAAATCTGCATAATTTAAATGCCATCTGCCATCTACTGGATTTATGTTATCTCCAAGAAAAAAAAATGGCTATAGCATATACAACACACACAGCCTCACATTATAAAAGACTGGGATGAAATTTGTACTGAATTCAATAGTTTAAGTAGCTGATGCCCATGGATTGCAAAAATGACTATGGCAAGATGGATGTCACCAAGAAGCGTAAATATTCTGCAGTGACTTTATCATCTTGGAGTAAATGTACCAGATGGGTTTTCAAAAAAGGCTGGACATGCATAACAAGATAGTTAAGAAAGGGCTTATTTTCATAATCTCATCCAAACAGAAAACAGCCAGTTGAACATGCATGCAACTTTATAGTAAGCAATTGAGGATAGTGCATGCATGCTTTTGTGTGTGGCCTATAGTAGGTATGGAGGATAAAGCCTTGTAAACCATTGGCCTGTCTATGAAATTGTCTTCTGTAACAACTATGAATTATGATATCATCACTTGCAGGAGGAACTATGACGCCACTGGTTCAACATACTCTTTCCATGATAACTTTGTACCTGAGAGGGAGGGAGAACCTTTGGAGACAATGTAAGACCACTTTGGCTTTGTATAGCTTGCTTGATAAGGAACTGACTGAAAATAGAAAACTGGAAGGACTCTTGTAAAGTATGTAACAAAGGAAGATGTATAAATAGTAGTTAATGATATTTGGTTTCTAAATGGCCTTAGGGATTTTCACAATGCTGCTGAGACCATTATCTGAAAAAAAATTGTACTCTATCTTTTGAAATGCATTATGTACCTATAGTATTTTTAGCCTTGGGACCTGTCATACATTTTGAAATGATACTTTGTAGTCCTATCCAGTGCGTGAGAGCTGTGTGTGGGAATGACACCTTTAAAAGCTACATATAATATTCCTTTAACAAAAGCCTTTCTTTGTTTAAAACTAAACTTTTATTTTACACTATCAGAACTATTACAAAAGGGAATTAATTAACATTCTAAGACATGGGAGAAAATATCTGAGTCTGGGTCAAACCTATTTAACTTTCAAAGTTCCAAAATTTAATTATGTAATAAAATCATTCTGGATATTCTAAGATCTGGGAGGAATGTACTTTACATTTACCGCAGGACCAAATTGGCAGGATAATACTACCCCCCCCCCCCCAAATAAACCAAATTTATGGCCTTCTTTCTGATGCCACTTGTAAATCAGAGTACTTCCAATAATACTGGTGTAAAAATTAGAATCAGAATTAGAATTAGAATCTAGCCAGAATCAGCGTTTCTAAAGTGCCTGTCACCATAGTAGCTCCCAAGACCAGTGCAATTAACACAAAATTTAGAATTTTGTTGTAACAATTTAACACTTGAACGTTATCTGTAATTATATTTTATATATCCAAGGAGTATATATAATCAGAGAACTTTTTTTTTAAGCAAACTGTATTCCTAATAGGAAGATCTACTCTTTATATTTTGCAGATTACAGTACAGGATGCACACCATCACTAACAATCACTTTATTCTCAGATATAATATATGCTCACCATGCTGCTGTTGTGATGAAGATAGCATGGGAGATGTCAGTCTGAAAACCACACTGAGCAATGTGTCTGGAATTGGTAGGAAAAGAACTTGATCAGAAAGAGAACCTGGAAGCAAGAAATAGATTGCCTGAGGTTAAGAACTTAAACAGATCAAAAGAGAGGAAGGATTGTGAAGTAGGAAAAAAGGAAGACAGAAAAGAGAAGTACAATCATAGAAATGAGTGATGGAAATTATTTAATCATCTAGATTACTTCCCCACTACTGCAAGTTTATTCCACACAGCATATATGGTCCCATCTATTTTTAAATGACCCAAGTGGTTGGACTTCTGCAACTGCCCTTAAGAAGCTATCACATGGACTGACATATCTCACTGTCAGGAAGTTTTCAGCCTAAATTTCCTCTCACTTATTTCCCATTTCTCCTAGTTATGGCTTCTTGTGCCATCCTAAACAATTCCTCTCCATGTTTGTTGTTCAGAGCCTTAGAAATATGTAAACATTTCTGTTCTCTAACTAATTGATTATCCTCCATAAAGCACCAAATACTCTAGGACCTGGTTATCTCAGAGAGTGTCTCTACTCCTGTATCCTGTCATAGTAGCTGGACGCAATGGAGCACTTCAGATGTTGGACTTCAGAATGGTGGACCTTGTGGGGGCCGTTTGCAAGTCCTTAGCTCCTATGTGCAGTCACTTCGAGCTGGTGGCTAACCAAGTTAAGACATGATGAAGGCACTTCTCCTGGGTCAGACTATGGGTGTTAATATCCCCTTGATGAGTGATGTCTTGAAGTGACATTCCTGTTTTAATTACCCCCCCCTTTTATTAAACACAATTTTATTGGAAGATGCAGGTGATGTTGAGTGTGTATCTCAGTTTGCGCAAAATATGGTGTTTTAAATATGCAGCTACTGCCCCGACATTGCAATGATGGCTGGCTGATAAATTCATAATTAGCTCATTTTAGTGTTTTAAAAGAGACACTCATATCCAAATTGATCTAATGTTTCAGCCCAGTGATGCTGGATTTCCCTTAGTAGGATATGTGTCATGCTTGATTTCCCATAGCTTATAGCTGAAACTTACCAGCTGGAGAGTCCATGAACTCGCACAAGATACTGAACACACACAAGATATTACAAGAGTAAGATGTACATGGCAAGAAACAACATCTGTTTTGTTGTTGTTGTTGTTTTTGCCCCCCAGTCTTTGATATTTCAGCCTCCAAAGATGTCCTGGAGAGATTTTTTTGGTTTCTTTTTCTATCTATACCAAATTTAGACCTGATCTGATACCTCACATAAAAAAGAAGATTTTCTAATTGTTATCCAAACCTGTTTAGAATCAGTTTCCCAAACTTGTCCCTTGTTTAACTCCTGTGCTTTATACTATTAGATGGAGGGCAGTTAGAATTAGAACATTTTGAATTTATAATTGGATGAAACATGAAACACACATTGACAGTATTGGAGTGTGTATCTACCCCATTGCATAGGAAATTGAAATTTTTCTCATAATATATAACTAATAACTGTGAAAATATGGTAAAGAAATATTGTCATGTGACACAAAAACAGATGAACAATCAATACAGTGAGTGAAAAAATCAGTATGCAGAGGAAACAACCAGAGCAAAGAATATATCAAATATAACTATAGCAAATTCAGAAAAGAGTTAAATGAGGTTGCTAGCATAAATATCTGTCTAATTTTGTCTTCATAGTAAGGATAGTTTCTTTAATGATGAGACTGAGGCAATAAATCCAATCTGATTAGTATATGTAGTACAGGATTTCCGATATAAGGCAAACACTATCTGGGTTGGATGCATATGGCCAGGACCTAGTTCAGCTCAACAAATCCAAGC
Organism: Chrysemys picta bellii; assembly: GCF_011386835.1. NCBI lineage: Eukaryota > Metazoa > Chordata > Testudines > Emydidae > Chrysemys > Chrysemys picta. The sequence continues at coordinate 76,590,911 of NC_088791.1, forward strand.
ATACTTGGGAATATTAATAAAGTAATTGGTGCTTAAAGTGATCTGAAAAGAAATGGGGGAGTCAGTCATAATCTGGAAATAGTAGCTTAAAGTATGCCCTTCAGTGACTCAGCTTGATTAAAAAAAATTATCTGGTCTGTGACCTGTTGCGCCACCCAATCCCCTTAAACCTTGGGAGTAATGTTGTTTAAGAGACTACAGTTACTGATTCTTTCATGTTGTTGGAATGGATTGCTCCGCAGCACAGTAAAGAAATACACAGTCTCCAGGGCCCAGATCCACAGGCACCAGCTTCTTCCAGGGGTCCTCAACCCCTTGCGCTGCCCCAGGCCCTGCCACCACCCAAGACCTGCCCCCAAGCCCCCACCCCTGTCCTGCCACTTCCCGCCCCCACTCTGCCCCAGTTCCCGCCCCCCCCATCCCTTCTCCCAAGCCCCCATTTCCACCACTTCCCTCCCCTGTTCCTGCCCCGGGCACGCCCTGTCCCTACTCCTTCATCTCCTCTCCAGCACCAGCTGATTGCAGTGGGCGGGAGGCTCTTGGAGGGAGGGGGAGGAGTTGATCGGTGGGGCCAGCGGTGGATGGGAGGCGCTAGGGCGGGGAGCTGGCTGCTAGTGGGTGCTGAGCACCCACTATTATTTTGAAGCACCCACAAAGTTGGTGCCTATGCCCAGATCCACTAAGGGACTTAGGCATTGCAATGCTCAACCAAACATTTCATCATCTAGAAAATCAATGGATCAGCAATGGGAACCACAAAGCCAGAGTTAGGTACCTTAGCCGCCTGTACAATGCACAGGGAAAGATAGGTGCATAAGATTGGGATCCACAAAAGCCAATGTGCTATGCAGGGAGCCACCTAAGATAGCTAATGGGTGATGCCAATGAAAAGGATGTAGCCTATGTCCTGTCCCTCCTTACAGTTAGGCACCTAAATGCACACTGCAGGGAGGATCCTATATCTGCTTGTGTTCTACAAGAAGGAACGCCTCTCTTAGCGGCTGTCAGCTCGGCATCTCTGTCATTTCTTGCAAGAATAAGTTAGGTCAGTGGTTCTTAACCTTTACTGCAGCCTGCAACCCCTTGGTTCTCAAAATATGTTCTTTCACCCCTTATCAAACATCAAAATATGTACTCGCACCCCTTAAGCCTAGATGTATGTTTTGTTTTTATATTACAGTAATCATTAAAAAATGTATAATGGTAATAAATACATAGGTTTGATGAAACAAAGTAGTTGTACTTATGTGCCTGTGCTTAATTTGTGTTTTTGATGATTTACCTTCTAAAAAAATCTGGCATGTCTCACACCTCCAGAAAGGGCATCTCGCACCTCCAGCGGGTGCGTGCACTCCAGGTTAAGAACCACTGAGGTGCTTGCCTCACTCCACACAAAACGACTGGAGGAGGAGGAGCCTACCTGATAACTTTTACCCAGTGGTTAGAGCACTCCCCCCAGGAGGTGCAGAATTGAGGTTTGATGGTGAGAAAGTATTTCAATAGGGGCCTCCGACACCTATCAGGACAGTGCCTCAACCAGTGAGTTATGGGATATTCTGATGTAGGAGTCCCTCAGTCTCTCCTGTTGAAGCTGTTCCACTTTGGCTAAATCCATTTGGTCAGAGAGAGAAAAAGAGAGAATGACTGTGTAGCCTGATATTAGAAATCTCATCTGACAGGGAGACCCAGTGTCCAATCCCCTGGATCCAGTGATTATTTAATTAGTCATTCAAAGTGTAATGGCTTCAACAAGAGAGATTGAGGAAGCTCATATCAGAATATTGTATGATCCAGTGGTTAGAGCTGTCTTGTGACGTGTGGGAGACCTATGTTCAAATCAGGGGATTTGAACCTGGGTTTTCCACATCCCAGGAAATTGATTTAAACGGTGGGCTAAAAATTATAAAGTATGCACATATCTTCCTCCTCTAGCCAGATTTTACATAGGTGCTCTCAGAACATGCATAGTGGATGGGTATCACAAAAAAGTTAGTTCTTCTCTGCCCATCTTCCCCTGGTTCATGTATTGCACTGGGGCTAAGGTGGGAGGTAGGTGTCTGGATGTCTACAGTGAGTGTGCCCCGAGGCAGAAACTTAGGCAGGTAGGGAACTTTTACCCTAAAAATTTAGGGGCCAAGTGAATTTAAGCACCTACAGTGTTAGTCAGCAGCTAAGTGGGAGTTTTGTGGATTGCAGGGGAGCTTAAAACTGGGACATAGGAACCTAAATCTGAGGTTTAAGTGCCTTTGTGGATCTGGGCCTACATGACTAGTTGAAAGACAGATAAAAGTATTACCACATAAAGGAAATCTGGGAGCTTATGAAGGAGGAAATTGTGATTTGGTCCTAGTTTTTGTATTACAGTGTCCACATAACAAAAAAACAAAACAAAATGCCACCTCCAAAGATGGTACTAATTTGAGAATAAAATAATTGGCCCATGATAATAGTTCTAGAAGAGAAGCTAAGGACGGGAAAAGGAACTATGACTCAAATGCTGCATCATACACATGTAGGTGGACTTCTATGCCCAGGTAGAATTCATTACATTTAGTTGGGCTCTGTTAAAGCATGGGTCCAAACCATGCATTGCACTGGTTAGTGTATATTACAGTTCCCCTTACATTGCCCTTACCCCATACATTCCACAGAGGATCTGAGTATGTCCTAGATCTTGGCTGGCGTGTCTGGCTCAAGCTTTTAGCAGTAGAGATTACTGGTTCAGTCTTAGGTGTTGGCAAAGATAGTGATGGTAACACAAAATCCAGACCATGAACTAACTTGTTCTCAAGGTGGTTTTTGAACCTGAGTCATCCTAGTATAGAAGAATAGAAAAGCTTATACTACTGCTGTTTATGCTTTCCTATTCTGTGGCTAATCAGGGCCAGATTCTCAGATAGAGTTAAAGGCAAGGGAGCTACACTGCTTTACATCTGCTGAAAATCTGGACCTCAGTCTCTTAGCCTGTCATTCTGATATCATTCACAAACATTACATTTGTTTACAAAAAATCATTGCAGTAGAATTATTCTATTTTAGTAGTTGAAGAGTGCAATTTAATTTTTACCTTGGATTTGCCTCAAGACTAGAACTGATTCACTAGGGCCTTGTTACTGCTGTTATAGACTGCACCTGTGAGGGCAGGTGTCCATCCTGATTGACATGAGACTATAAAAATGAGTCACAAGCCCTTATTCAGGGAACCTCATACTGACAAAGGGAAGCTTAGATAGCCTGATAGGAAAAGTACTGAATAGAGCAGGAGTTATCAGGGAGCTTAAAAGCCCAAACAGGGAACCCTCTGCATTGAAGAAAGGGCTAGGTGGGAACTCAGACTGAAAAATCCCTGTATTGAGAGAGAACAATTAGGGTAGTTGAAACAGAAAGAGCTGTGCACACAAAGGAATGTTAATGTAGTCCTGGCCTTAGAAGCTGTTAGAGTTCTTAGCATAATACCAAGTTTGGGAAAGATATATAGGAATATCTTCACTTGCTTCAAAGGCCATTTATATTCTTGTTAAGTTTATTTAAGATTTGGATGATACTGTTTGTAGGATCCTCTTCTAACCACCACCTCTCCAAGCGGAAATATTCAAGCTCTGCTTATGTCTTAAGCTCTCTATTGGCAAGTGTTATTAGAGAGGCTCAAACTAACAAGTTACAGAAAACACTACCTCCCCCAAACAATATGACCATTATATTTCTTAGGTTTTGAATCAGTCAGTTAAATGGAATTTCTGTTGGCATATCAGCTTACTGTCCAACTGACAATGATTCCTGGATGAAATTTAAAATAAAGGAAAAACTAATTTAAAACCAATATGCTAATTCAATAACTGTTTTATTAACAACGTACAGTGGGATTTTCAAAAGCATTGACAATATAGAGCTTTTCAAAAGCTCCTAAGTGACTTTTAAGGGACTTACAATCCTAAATCACTTAGGTGTTTTGGAATATCTCATCTATAAACCTTTTCATTTTCCAGTTTGTATTGTTTTTTCACTTTTGAAACTAGTACTGGTTTCACAAGTTGCATTTTGATTTGATTTCACATAGATTAAAATTTAACATAATAGTAATAGCATTAGTAGACCAAGATTCTGCCCTCAAGAATAATCTTCCACTTCTAAAACCACTTTATTTTCCTTTATGCATTTATATAATGGATTCCATTAAAATAATTGATTAAAGAAAATTACCCCAACTGGAATTGTTGTTATAAGAGAAAAACACGTAAGAGTGTACTTCTCTTGAAATCTTTTCCAAAAAGCAAAATAAGTAGAAGAAAAATGAGCTTTATGCATATTTACTTGATTATCACGGGCTGATGGCCCAGAAATGTGTTTAAATTGAATAGCATAGATTTGGTTGTAGAATATTCTATGAGCTCCTATTTTACCCATGTCCTTCAATTTTATTTTGTCATTTTTTATGGGAAACCTCTAATGTAAATGGAACATTGCACTCTACTCAAGTCAGAACAAGTGCTTAACTCATATGATGAAAATAATTAACTCAGAATGCTTATTTCTTGGGCATTCCCAGATACTTTTAAGCCTCCACTGGGACATCACTTGAAAATATATATATTAAACATTCTAATTCTTAGTGATGAATGAACAGAAGTCACAATTACCTGTAATCCATATTAACACATTTTTTGACACTTCATGATCTTTTTATTTAGCTAATTTAGGGTTATCTATTTAATTTTCAGCATCAAACAAATACCTATCATAAGATTGGGGATTGCCCAAATTTATTTTAAGGACTACATTTTCTAACTAAATAGACCTAGTTGTGTGTGTTTTTTTTTTTAACAGAAGAAATTATCCAAAGCTAACACCCTTCTAGTAATACCAAATGATCCATTTTTGACTCAAGAGAATTGTTGTCTACACCTACTATTAACTTGTGCAAGGATATGACTCACCAGCAAATGGGAGGATATGCATGTCCCTACACCTTCAGATTGAATTTCAGTAGTCTCTTTATACAAAATTAATGAAAAACGGATATATATGAGAAGAGAACAAACCCAAAAGATTAGACATCCTGGTCAATTATAAAAGATATTGTATTACCCCTGTGCTGACCTTTATTATTCTTAGCTCTATATTAACGTGTAAAAAATAATAGTAATGTGAGATCATTAGAAAACACATGGTCTTTATAAACCTTTATTGTGTCTTCAGAGAGTATGATCAACACTACTTTACAATATGTTTAAGATTAGATGGACAGCAACACATCTGGATCAATATGTTGATAACTGTTCTGATAAATATAAAAACTTAGGGAACAAGGAATCATCCTTTTGAGAAAGCACTTATCTCCAGATAATTTGGTTTCTTTGGTGGTATTCTGATTTATAAATGTGTTTTCAATTGATGTGATTCTTTATTCTGTTTCAAAAAGAGTGATAGGAAAAGATGAATTTGCAAATAGATGCCTACATTAGTAAACTAGTCACAAGGTAATTAGGGCAGCCGTTATAATATCAATATGCAAGTCTGCTGAGAGGAATATCTATTTGATTCATAAAGTGAGCTCTATGTAACATGTCTTAAGGTGTCCCTGAATATAACTAGTCTTGATTGTCTACAATGACTTTTGAGTAATCCAGAGCTCTTCAATAATCAAGTTTCATGTTGCTAGTTTACCTTCAGTTTTATTACTGCAATAAAAGCCAGACTTTCCTACTTAGGGTAGACTTTCTGGTAAATATAGAGACCCAAGACAACATTATTGCTAATGTCTGAGTTTACATAAGAATACATCCATGAGTACAGCTGATCAAAAATTACAAAAGTAGAGTTGGTGAATAGTCACTCAAATGCCAAACACCAGTTTAATTTGACCATAATTATTTGCTTTTGAAGACAATTCACCTGTTTAAGAAATAGTGTTTTTCATCATTGCACGTAAACAAAGCTATTGATAGTTTCTTATTTGTTAATCATTATTTGTTTTTATCCTGTTTTTCCAGTTTAAGGCATCCAGTCAGGAAGCAGAAACAATTCCATGTGATATAGGTGGCCTACCACACACCCTGAATAATGGATACTGAACAGCCAAAATAAGCAATTTGCAAACATTCCCATATGTAGGCTGATTTTTTTTTCACAAACAATTCAGTGGATATTTGTAGGAAATGAATATAACTGCAGAAAACAGGGCTATTTTTGTGGGAGTACTGTTTCACGGTGAAAAATAATCAGCTCTGTTAATGAGATTAAAAAGCTGAGTTTCTAAAACAATAAATAGAATTAATGTTTCAGCTACACACTTCAGCCAACTTCATGGACAATAGGAATTTAAAGAAATGTGTACAATGTCCAGTGCATTGGAAGAATGACTTCCCCCCCAGATCTGTATGCATAAAATGCTGCGAGCCAGGCTGTATATTTAGTGATTCAGCAGGTGTCATTCTTAGTTTGTTCAGTACTGAATCTTATTCTTTGGTATAGTTATAGGGGCAACATGCCATCTTTCAGATGAAGAGTAAAATAAAAGTCCTGATCACTTGTGATCATTAAAGATCCAATGGCACTTTTCACAAATTCAGTGGTAGCGCTGGTGTCAAAGCCAGATCACAGTTTCAGTGCTTATTATTTTCTGCTTCCCTAAAATTTACTTTGTGGTTTCAGCTGGATATAGTATTCTCTTACTTCTGAAATGGTGGTGTAATGTTGCTTTGTATGCAGTTGAACAGCTCCTCCATTCCAACCCTGAGGTAAGTGTATTTCCTTGGTGCAAGAAATAATCCTCAGATATATGTTTGAGAAGAACATTGAAGTCCTTCAGAATGAAGTGTACTTTATGAATTTAAATTATGGTATTATTTTCTCAGTGTGTCAGGATTAGTTTCTGTTAATCCCTTCAACAACTTCAGAAAACTTTGCTTGTTAGTAGTGGTTGAGAATTGGTCTTAGAGGGGATGGGGATGCTGCTGCATTGGCTATGCCCATTCCCCTGAGCTAGATATGTGCATTTGGGGATTTCATTTTCCCATGAACTGCTCACTCAGAGAAGGAATGAGCCCTGATCAGTCTATATATTGCAATGGAGGTAGCAATACTCATGGTTTCAATTATACTCACTCGATCACTCAGCAGTTCCTGTTAGCAAAGTTCTGCAATAGAAAAGGCTCAGTCGCTTGACTCTCACTTAATGATTTCCCACTCAACAACTTTCCCCTTCCTTCCAGAGGACATCTGAGCTCTCCAGTCTGTCTTGTACCTGAACGACTAAAGCAGATTATTAATCCCTTGCACATTTGCACTATTCTCATAATTACTTAGATCCCAGTCTGTTGATACAACTGTGAACAAAATACAGCACTCTGCTTTCTAGCAATTAATAAAAGTTTGATCATTTATAAGAGGCTCTATGGCTTTCAAAACATGGAATTTTGGATTCAAGGAGGAGAAAAGCCTCTTTGTAAGGGTGGTTAACCTCTAGCCCCATGAGGTGAAGACTACAAATATTTCAGTGGTTTCCAGGAACTTAGTAAAAATGAATCATCTGGAAAAGCACATTTAGACAATAATAGTCTCATAGTTGGCTTCCTGAGGAGATGCAGGCTTGAGATTTTGGGTTGATGGATGTCAGAGTGTCAGAGTGAATGGGTTTGATCATCATGCAGTTGGTATGACAAATACTGGCATGTATAATTAATAGTTTTAAAACAGCAGAAAAAGACAATAGTGCCTAGAGATTGAATGGACAAACAAGAAGAGAGTCTTGTCAAAAGTTTGGATAACAAGGGAGGTTGTCTTCAAAGTTACATTGGTGACATCTTTGTCAGACAAATTTCTGTAAGTGACTTTGCAATTGCTTTTGCTTTTATGTGTAAAATGTTTTGATACTTGGATAATGGGCAGCAGCTTAAGACTCCAAAATAAATAAAACAGACAGACAGAATTAAGGCTGCATGCAAGTTCCAAAAGAGTAGGCATGCCAATTTTATTATAATGCATTGCATTTGAAGAAGGCAGACAGAGCTGTTTTGCTATTAATGACTTTAAAAGTAGAGTTGGTCAGAAAATGGAAATTCCTTCCTGTGAAAAAATTCACTTTTGTTTTTCATCCTGAATCAGGAGCTGCCTCCTGGTGACCCATGGAGCAGAGTAGCAAGGGAAGGAACTGTTCAGCTCCCTGAGTAGCCAGTGGAGCCAGAAAGCCAGCTAGCTGGCTGCCGGGTTACTCTGCTGCCCACCAGTCAGACTGCCAAGGAGCCAGGTAGCCTAAGGAGGCAGGGAAGAAACCTACCTGGTTTCCATCAAAAGTTTTGACAGAACTGAAACGTTTCCATGGAACACTGTTCTGTCTGAAAATTTCCCACCAGCTTTAAAAGCTAACAAGAAAACTAAATATATGGGGGCTTTTTAAGCCTAATGAATTTGGGCTTTATATGTTCCATTATATGGACAATGTGGACCAGATCCCTATCTGGTGTAAACTAGCATAACACCATTGACTTTAGTAAGTTAACATCATATATATGTTGCTTTGCTCCTCTCCTCCTGCTCCAATCTAGCTCAATAGTTTTTACACTAAAAATGTTATAGCCATATAATGGGAGAGGGGGAAACCCTCTCCATTCTACAGTACTTCTGCAAAACACTACAGATGCCAAGAAAGTGTAAAAGATTAACATCCACCAAGTTTCTTAATTTGTTAATATGCACCTTAGATCAAGACAATGTCTGAACAAGATTGGTACATATAGGTAGTTGGTTATTCCCATTCCTAAATGCTTCTCTGGGGGAATTTTATTATCCATGTCTATCAGCTCAGGCTGCACATACTATGTCTAAGGTCATATCTATGCTACAGTGAATATAGCAGCATAGCTTTGTTGCCATAGCTATGCAGTGTAACTAGAATGGTTAGGGGTATGGATTTTTCACTCTCTTCAGCCTGTAGCTATGTCAGCCTAAATTTTATGCATACACCAGGCAAATCTTTGTGGAGTTTAGCTCCATTCATATATTTAACACTAGTTCACTTTGGAAATCTGGCCATTGGATGTCATGTGGTTACAAATATCTTTTACATATCCGAGCTGTGAACATTTTAGTATGTAGGGGCTGATTCTGACCTCTGAGTAGTGTAAATCAAGAGTAAACTCGCTTAAATCAATGAGTTTATAACAGTGTAAAAGTGGCATAAGTGAGAGCAAAATCAACCCATATTTTTTAGGGGTAGCAAACGTCAACATTTTGTCTCACTTATTGATTCTGGTAGCCAACATCCTATACTGAAAGATGAGATGCACAATAGAGCCGGTTGGAAAAACTTCAACAGAACCATTTTCCATTGGAGAATGCAGTTCTGAGAAAATTGAAATTCTTCACAAAATCATGTTGATTTTTCCAAAAATTCATTTTGGAGAAAAACTAAGGAAGAAATTCCTACAATTACAAAATGGCTTGTTTTGACCATTGTAGAATGAAAATGTTTTAGTTTTTCACTTTGAAATGAGTGTTTATTTTTTTTTAATTTATTTTGTAATATATATTATAATATAAAAAGTTAAAATCAAAACAAAATGTTTGTTTTGTCAAAACATTTCCATTGACCTGAAACTTTTTTTTAACAGAGAATGTAGAAATTTGGGGGTTTCTTTCCAACTTGGAAATCTCAAAATCATTCGCAAATTGGAATTTCCATCCTTCATTCAACTCTAATGCACAAAAAAGGATATCAGGTCTGAGACCCTCAATATTTTAACTATTTAATAGAAAGATGTTCATTTATAACTGGGTACTGGAGCAAATTTCTCAATGATTAATAGAATTCAATAGAACATTCAACCAACGTTCAGTCTGATTAAAATAATCAGACCCTACGTGCCTTAGAGGAAGGAGGATCAGGCCTAAGTTTAAAAGGCTTACTTTGATTGAGTGAAGACATAAACAAAACCTGAGAAAAATACATTAGGGTGAAGTTTTTCAGTTTTATGTACCTATAAGTACATAAACACCAAAAGCCCTCCAGATTACTTTAATAATTATGTATTATTGAACAAATATTACCTATATTACACAATATAGAGTCCAGAAATGGAGATTAGGTTCACAAATCCTAGATTTTATTCAATAGTATTGACATTCATATGGTTCACATTTTCATTTTGGGGTTATTCTGCATGTGTTTAGTTGGGCCCTTGAAGTATTTCAGAATATTAAAGATCATTCAGAACCACAAAAAAGTCATGAATTCCAGTCTGCATTTTTAATCCAACCTTTGTGTTGGGGGAAAGGAGCTGAGGTTTCAGTAATGTCAACAAAGAATGTAATTAGTATTAATTTATGGTGTGAACCATAGTAATAGTATTACCAGTTTAGAGTCCTTTGCAGTACTCCTTACTCTAACAGAATTCTCACTAATGTCACCAGGAGATTTCTCAGAATGAGGGGAGCTGCATAGGATCCTAATACAGTATATGTGATGTGATGGGTGAGATTTTTTCAAAAGTTACAGTGACTTTCTCTCCTACAACACACAGGTCTTTTTGAAATTCCCATGCATTTTCTTCTAACAATTGCACTTAAAGTGTTTTGTCTTGATTTTGCTTAGGGGGAAAAAACAAACAAAAACATAGCCAGAGTGCATCTTGCCACAAAAGAATTTGTTTCAGGGTTTGCAAATGCTATAGTTTCTCAGCATAATGTCAGTGATCAATAGGAGCAGATATTTTACCACAATGAATTCAAATAATAACACAGTTTGATCCAGCAGTTCTGACTCAGTCAGAACCACCTTTGAAATAGAGTGACATTGAGCCTACAGACATATGGATTAGAAAATGAGTCTAGTGAAAAATAGATGTAGTTGTATGAGGCAGATGCTGATCTTTGTTACATTAGTGTAAATATAATATAGATAATATACAACGAAAATAATATAAATCTGTAGTAATGTCATTGGCTTCAAGAGAGTTATTCTGGATTTAGCTGAGGTAAGACTCAAGTCCCCTATTTCCTTGTGACTCTGAACCAGTTTTCATGCTGTCAAAATAATATTAATTGGTGGAAAAGGAAACGGAGAGATAACACACGGGGAAAACTGAAGGATGGAAATGTGGGGAAAGCTAAGGTATAATCAAAGTTTACGAAAAGGTCACTGTTCATGCAGAGCAGCCACAGAGGATAATAGGGGAAAGCAGTCAGTTTCTAAAGAGGTGATAATCACATGAGTTGTGGAATAGAGACTGCAGAAAACTGAATGGAAAAAGTGGGTAATGTAGAAAATTGCAATAGAATACAAATAGCAGCTTTTAAGAAATCCTAGACATCTTCACCAAAGGCAGCAAATCAATAAATAATAGCTGTTGTATTTAAAGGAAGATTTTAGACAGATAATAATTCGAAGTAAAAAATGACAGTGGATTCTACAAATGTATTGATCTATAAGTAGGTATTTCCAAAGTAGTTAAAATCTTTGTCACCCAAGGTATTGGAATGAACACTAGGGACAGGAGAACAAACTGAAAATCAAAAGCAGAATGAAAGACAAGATATACAAAGTGCACTGAATTAGGTAAAACAAGTTGTGGTAGGGGCAGATAGTAACTCCACAATATTATAAAATACATGGAAGTGGTTCTATTGACTTTGGTCTGAGAAAAATATGAAGAAACATGTTAATCTAGATTAGAGATTCTTCTATCAGTTATAATAACTAATGTATGTATAGTCATGGATGAATAACATCCAGAGGATTCTGATAGGTCACGTAAGGTGATACAGAGGCAAGCATAAACATGCAATTTTTGGAGAACTAGCATTGCAACTTTGCCATGTGCTGAGAATGAATCGAAGAACAGCTGTTGTGAACACCAACTCAGAAATCCGCAAGGATGAGTGTTGGCTCCTTTCCCTGATACCAGGTGGCCATTAGGGAGCTGCTTTCAGACACGAGGTTGTTGCGGTCCCATTCCCTCCGTGTCCTTGAGTTCAGCCACCACCATCCGCAGTCCATTAGGGTTCAGGAGAACACAAAACTCAGGAAAACAAAAATTTCTGTAACTTGTGTAATGGATCCTTTGGATTATGAATATGAAGATTTTTATTTTATATTGCTTTCTATTTTAGAATTTATAACAATGACCCATCCAACTGTCTAGGCCACAGGTTCCCAAACTTGGTTTGCGGCTTGTTCAGGGTAAGCCCCTGGCCGTTCCAGGACAATGGGAGCTGTGGGAAGTGGTGGCCCAGCTCGCGCCGCTTCCCGCAGCTCCCATTGGCCAGGAATGGAGAACTGCAGCCACTGGGAGCTACGAGCGGCCATACCTGCGAACGCTCAGGTAAACAAAGCGTCTCGCAGCCCGCCGGGGCTTACCCTGAACAAGCACTTTACAGAGCTGAAAAAAATTATTTCTAGTGAATATTTTTCTAACTGACCCAGGACATCACTGTGTGGTCACTAGTCTGTTGTGGGTGGACTCACTCACTGGATCCCATGTGCTTCCAAGCCAACTGGACCCAGGTAGAGTGATTTAGTATTTAATTGTTATTGTAATTGGTACTTGGTTTGTTCATTGCCAATAATTGGTCATTGGTATTCTAACTGGTCATTTGTAATTGGTTTTCTACTTGATATAATATAATTATAATATAATTAATTAATAGATTTGTATGTTATATTTTTAAACAAAAAAGTCATTTTGAAATGAAAATACTTTATTTTGATTTTTTTTTCAAAACAAAATTTCATTTAAATTAACATGTTCCCATAGAACATTTTGATACCAGAAAATTTTGACCACCACTGCTGAGAATGCCTGGCCTCTAACCTCCTCATAATTAAATTAGGGTACTGTCAGCTAATATGCTTTATTACCTCAACAATTTTTATCCTTGTCTGATAAGATGACTATCTCTAACCAGGATCCAAACTACATATAGGCATTTATAGGTCCAGAACAAACCTTTATATTGCAACTGGAAACTAGAGCACAAGTGTACATTTCTTCCTCTGAGAAACACTCCACTAAAAATATCCTTAAACAAACAACCCTTCTGCACCATTCAAAGTTTCCAAATGATCTTAAAGTGTAGCCCAATTTACAATCCTCTACAGTAACCTAATCTTGAGGTGACATTGGTGAATATCAGTGTGTCAAAGTAAACATCCAAAAGGCAAGATTTCAAAAAAAGATTAAAAGAGAAACCACATTATTGACCACTGTTGCTACCTGAACGTAAAGAAGCATCTGGGTAGACAGCATAACTCCTAAGTTGTGAGCGTGAATAACAAAAGCCAGGCTATCTCTCTCAACTGAAGGAGCTGATAACTCTTGCCACTTTTTCCAGCTTTCCTCCTCCCCATCCCCCCAGCATAACCTCAATCTTCTCCAGACTGAGTCACAGACTTACAGCCAACTAACTCTCTTTCATTCAACACTTGAGCTAACAGGAAATTGCGTAAGCTGATCAACTGCACCAGCTGTTTCCAATGAAATAGAGATATAGGGCTGAGTGTTATCCCCTCTTGGATATATTGAAGTTCACACTATTTCACCAATATGTTAAACATGGGGGGGTGATATGATAGAACCCGTACTCCACACAAAAGAAATCTCTGGACACATGAGTAATTGCTCAACACTACCCTCTGGGTCCTGTCTCCATAGGGAGAATTTACACTATTTTAAAAGATGTAGCTACCTGCAGATTCCCTGCGGACAATGAGGTCTATTATCCCATTCATACATTCACTTAATAGGAGTTACATATGCAATACAGTGGGATAATGGACCTTACTATGTTCAAAAACATCTGTAGGGCCAGATGCACACTTGCTGGTTCAGGAAATGATAAACTACATAGCAGGTAATAGCCTGGATCCGTGGACTAGATGGTATTCACTTTGAGGCAGGACAGTGTTCTCAACAATAGCATAGCGTTCTACTCTATGAGACGAATCAGTTGAAGGCATATCTTAATTGGACCCATATATTATATTTAGATAGTTACAAGAACATAGGAATTGCCATACCAGATCAGAACAGTCTTCCATCTAATCAAGTATCAGCTACTTCCAAGGAAGAAACTCTGCAGTAAGCAGTTGTGCTTAGGTTTTCCCAAAAGGAAAATTTCTTAGTTAGAGGTTTGCTTATTCCCTGAAACATAAGGAGTATTTCAGACAATTCTTTTTGAGTTTATAAAAATATTTTCTATTTATATCTCTGAGTACTATTGTTATCCATAAAATGGCTATTTTTTTTTTTTTTGCCTGCTGAGCTCTTGGCATGAATGATAACTTGTGGCAACGAGTTCCACAGTCTAATTGTAGAATAGTGTAAAAAAGCATTTCTTTTTTATCACTTTTGAATTTGTCAACTTTTAATTTCCTTTGAAGTCTCCTTAACTACTATGCAAGTGAAGAGAGGCTCCATACCTTTCGTTATTTGTATAATTTTATCAGTGGATTTTCTTTGAGTCCCATCTTCAAGTTCTCTCTTCCATTAGAAAAAAAAACAAAACCTCTTTAATCCAATTTTAAGTTTTGTTTACGGCAGCAGATGATCGTCAGTATTGTCAAATATAGTTTCCTCTTTCATTTATCTTTTGTTGCCAAAGTCTGGGGAGGGATGGTCTTAAATGTTGAAATAGGCTTTTATTTAATATCAGTTATGCTGTCTTATGTCTGGGCATATTAAAGTTGTAATCATAATGAACTAAACTGTGATATCTCTTTTAGTTGTTTTAGGATTTGTATATCTCATATTATATTTGTCGGGCAGAAACACAAAGTTAATAAGGGGTAAGATACTACAGTGGTAAGCGTAGCTTTATAATTGACACACACCTTTTTCAATAACATATTCTTTCTGTTAACTTCTGTAGCCTCAGGGGGAAAAAAATCAAATAAAATCCTAGACTAAAACTCCAGGAGGTTGTTGGTCATGTTAAACGGTGCAAAAATATCAGTTTATATATATTCTGTAAACCTGAGCCAAACTGACTTTCCATACAGGTTCGTATAAAAATGAATAGTTTGGGCTTCATGTGGAACAAAAGATTGCTTCCTGAGAAACAGCTTATTACAGACTCAGAACACCTTCTGAGAATTCTCTGGTCTTCTGCTCTCAATCAGCTCCTCATAAACTTTTGGAAATGAACATATGGGTCTCTAATCTTAAGGGGAAAAAAATCTAAGGCAGAAATGACCAATGGATTGTATGGTTAGAATACAAACACAGCAAAACAACAGCTTTTAAACAAAGCAGTGAGAGACAGAAATGTACTTGGAATACACTAAAATAAATATTTGTGTAACCTCTTTGGTAATTGTGAAAGAGTGTGACAGATTTTTATACAAAGTCCAAAATTTTCCAAACTACTTAAATTGACCTGAAATATTGTTCTCATGAAAATGATGGAAATACAACCCGTTAGCTCCAGGAGAAATTTCCAATGGCACTCCAATAAACAGTAATTTTTTTACTAAATGATCGCTTGTTGACAGAGAGACAGATGGCAGGAAGTTCATAATCATATGATAAGAAGCATCTTTATAGCTCATTATCAAGACTTTTGTTCCCCATTTGTCCCCTTGTGTAATTCTGTATGATTTAAGCAATACGATAATAATAAGATAGCATAAAACAAGCAATAAGCAATTTAAGCAATAAGATAGCATAGTTCAGTCCCTCTTTGGCCATGTAGTGGGGCATGAGGTGCATTTCTGAAACTTATTTTAAGTAGGGATGGGCAAAGTGATTTTGATAAAATACGGATCTCATTCTCACTCTTCACTAGTAACACTAAATCAGAGCCAAAGATTTTTGAATTATAATAGGCTAGAATAGTTCCAGCCAATTGTAGAAGTAGATGTATATGTGTGTAGTTGATTCAAGATCCCTGGCTCGCACTGACAAGCAGGTTTTGCTCCTTAATTCCTCCACCTGAATCTATGTAGATTATCATCCAATAGCTTATTATCCGATGTATATTCAAGGTTTGTATTAAAATCTCTGGACCACAACAGATCGTCCAAAAGATTCTGACAAAATGAATTTTTCTAGGCAATGTTTTCAAAACTATTAAATATCACAACAAAAACCTGATCATTTAACTCATGTGCTGGACCCTCCTTCCAGTCATGTTTATATTTAGCAAGGAGTTAAGTTCCAAAAGAACATGGTATGGACTGTATCATTTTCTGTCATGTTGCATACATGTCTGTGAAATAATAAGAATGTGACACACCAGAGGTGTATTTGTGACATGCCAGCCAGACTTAATCATGTTACAAGATTGCCCTGACATGGTGAAAGTAACAACTAGATAGAACTGCTCCATGCTAGCTTAGATATTTCCTGTTGTATGCATGCCAAATGACTTAAAGATAACAGGAAATTATCAAACTGTTGATGATATTTGTACTAATGTGCAGTTCCCTTGTACATTGCTCACATACCATCATCCCCATTTGGCTCCTCACTGAGGTGTGAATATTTCAGTTGTGATGTATAGTTATTTTTCATCTAATGTTTTGAGATGCTTCTTGCTGAAATGAGATGAGTGGGTGGATATTTGAGTGGTGGTCTGAGGAACCATGGCTACAAGCCTCTAAGGTGTAGAATAAGATGCAGGGAAGCTGGGATACATCATTACCAAACTGCCAGCCGGATTTCAGGGTGTCTTTGGGAACATGTAATCAAGAAGTGGTTGCATATAAACTGCTAAATATTCTTGATTGCCAGTGTTTACTTTGTGATTTTAAAATTGGCTGAGCCATATAGCACATCTTAATACAGAAACAGCAAAAATAATAGACTTCTGTGGCAGGTCCGAGGCAAATCAATTGCCAGCAAGAGACCTTATAAATGTATTTAAATAAGTTGCCTTAAACCCTAACATTTTGTTACCAACTAATGAAATGCCATGTTGGGCAATAATAGCCTTTGCACTTTTTAGGCCATTTTAAAACCTGATCCACACTCCGTGTGACAAACTGGGGAAAATGTTTATATTAGCTTATGCATATTTTGTCCAGCTTGGTTTCCCTGTCATAGTGCTACCTTCCTGAATGCATATACTTAAACTAAAGGAGGCTGTAAAGGGGGATTGTTAAGGAAGCCAGGAAAAGTAAAACAATGACACAGATATGACAGCCTCTCAGGTACTCAGCTTCAAAGTTAAGAGAACAATATCTGGGCTATCAGTTGGTAGGAAAATGTACCTAGCTGGCTCCTTCCAGGCTAAGCCTGGGATCAAAATGAGACCTCACCCCTAAAACACTGTTTAAAAAAAAAGGGGGGGGGAAGTGTGTTTTTTGTTGTTGTTTGTGAGCTAAGAAAGGGCTGGACATTAGGATGTGGCAGTGACAGTCTGACAGAGAAAGAGGGACCAGGCTGTAAGCTGTGTTTCTGTCTGTTTCTGTCAATTTATAGATAGGGAATAAGCCAGACCTACCTAAGCTGTGGATAGAGAGGCGAAGCTTGGGTAAGGGAAAATGTCTGTAGACCTTTTGGTGGTGTTCTCAGTTTATCTGCCTGAGTTTTTGTACATACATTATGTAAATAATAAAGAAAATATTGAAAACTGAGCTGCTTGCTTGAAGCATTTTATTTATGAATTTTAAGAGACAACTGTACCATTTTGTGAAATTTAAGTACTGAATGCAATATTAGAGATTCACTGAGGACTGAAGAGCAAGAAGTCTGGACAAAGTTATTTCATGATTAATTCAGCTATTGTGCCTGCTATTACTGTTTAATTTCTCATGCAAAGCCTTTTTATGTTTGGTATAGCTGAAAGTTTGTAGTGCTCAGCTGGTGGAGAAAATGCAATATAACTTTGCTATTTATTCCCTAACTGTTAAGGTGTTGCTTATGGAATTTCTAAATCAGCCTCTCCTTTTAGGATGATTAAATAATAATAACTGACTCAGAGCTTCCTTTACTTCCGAAGAGACCTGAATATTCTACAATGTAATTGGTTTAATTAAGATGCCTCTCCTATCCTCTCTTCTTTCTTCTATCTTCCCTGCTGACCACCTGTTCATATTCCTACTCTGCTTCCCTTCCCACTCTGGTTCACTTCCTACTTGTAAAAAATAAATGTGGGACCAGCTGAGTCTGTGTTAAACTCTAACACCTCTGTTTTGACTTCTTGCACTCTCATATAGTGTATTGCTGCCAAGAAAAAGTGAAAATATAATGTGAAGCGGCTGGGGCCTAGGACAGATTGATTTGGGACCCACAGGTCATCTGCTAAAGAAGGATAGCCAGGGAGGAGTCATGGACTAGAGAAGAGCAGCTCCCACCGATAGATTCCAAGGCCAGAAGGGACCATTGTAACATATGCCATAGAACTTCCCCAAAATAATTCCTTGGCCATGTCTTTTAGACAAACTTCTTATCTTGATTTAAAAATTGTCAATGATAGAGAATTCACTACAACCCTTGATAAATTGTTCCAATGGTTAATTACCCTCCTTGTTAAAAATGTATGGTTTATTTCCAGTCTGATTTTGTCTAGCTTCATCTTCTAGCTATTTGGTTGGGTTATACCTTTCTCTGCTAGATTGTAGATTTGTCCCCCATGTACATATTTTGAATGTAAACAACTCATCTCTTAACCTTCTCTTTGTTAGCTAAATAGATCGAGCTCCTTGATTCTATCACAATGAGGCATGTTTTCTAATCCTTTCATCCTTCTTGTGGTTCTTCTCTGAACCCTCTCCAGTTAATCGACATCTTTCTTGAAATGTGGACACTAGAACTGGACATACTATCCTAACACCAGTGCCAAATACATAGGTAAAATAACCTTTCTATGCCTACTTGATCATCCCTTGTTTATGCATCCAAGGCTTGCATTAGCCATTTTTAGCCACAGCATCACACTGGGAGCTCATGTTCAGCTGATTGACATAGATTTGGGGGTCATTTTGGATAAAGTCACTGCTTCCCAGGATAGGTTCCCGCATTCCGTAAGTATGGTCTACATTTTCTGTTCCTAGACGCATTTTACATGCATTTATATTTGGCCATATTAAAACACATATTGTTTGCTTGCAACCAGTTTACCAAGCAATCCAAATTGCTCTGTATTGGTGACTATTCTCTTAATTATTCCCAATCTTTGAGTCACCTGCAAACTTTATCAGTAATAATTTTATGTTTTTTTCCAGGTCATTAATAAAAATGTTATAATAGCATAGGGGCCAAGAACCGATCTCTATGGGACCCCACTAGAAACATACCCATTCAATGACAATTTCTAATGTTTGGGAAAGATTTCTGCAGCCTTCCCCCAAACTCCTGCTACCACCAAGAGATGCATGGAAGGAGGGCATGTTCTCTCCTTCAAACCATTCTTGCTAGATGAGGAAAGATGTTTAATCCACTCCCTGGAAGTGCTACTGCACATGGAAGTGTCTGTCCCCTGAGAGCACAAGAAGGGTTCAAGGAGATGAGATTCATAACAGGAAGGCTATCAAAACGTTTTGCTAATCTGAATAAACTTTGCATAAATATCCAAATTAACCTAAACTCTAACTGTTCAATAGCTACTGGCTGAAGGAATTTCTTTTGATATGGAAGCTGACTAACAAGTTCTTGCTCCCAACAGAGTTGGGTTTTGGTACAATTTGTTTCTCAAATAAAAATCCCTTTGTTTGTTTTATAAAAGAGCTTTGACATGGGAATTAGATTAAAATTACAGATATGGCTTAAAAGTTGCTTTTATATAGTTGGTCTTAGTTTCATAATTTTCTTGATGTATTCAAAGCCAACTGGCATAACATTAGGGGGTGGGGGAATAGATCCAGGCTCTCAACATTGCATTCTTCTGTGTATGCTGGATAAGGCAAACTTCTGCATAGGCAATAATTTTTCTGTTGTCAAAACAGCAGATGGAGAGAGTAGGTCTTAAGATTTACTTTCTTTCCTTTCATCAGTTTGTGTCAAAACTCCACTGTGGACTAGAATAGTTTACGATACTAAATATATGATGGTGGCATCAGATAACAGGACTATAATTAAAATCTTTTTGGCATTCCCATTTTTAGGAGCTGGTAACTCAATGAAAATAATTCACTTAAAGGTGAAACTCGGCACTCAATGTGGTAGTCCAAGAACAATTTTTAAGCCTATATTTCATTATCTATTTCCATGTTAAAGCAGTATACAGAAAAGTTTGCTTCTGTCTTTAGAGAGCAAAGCCTGCAGTCCTACAACTCAATTATTTTCGTTTTTAAAAATAAAATTTGGCAGCTCATTAATGTGGACTGGTGCTACTGGCTTTGACTGGTTTAAAATAGAGATAAAAGATAAATTTCAAAGCTTATAACTTGCCAAGACCTGAATGTAGGATTCTGTGCTTCTCCTATAATAGCTGAGATCACATTGCTAACTCCTAAAACAGTTTAAGAAGCTGCACAGTTTACATTAACATAGGTGTTAGTAATATAAACAAGTGTTGCAGGAGAAATGCAGGACTCCTTTCTTTGATCTTGGCAGAAATGAGTCGCAGAGAAAATGAGTTTCAGTTCTCATTTTTGAAATGGTATTAATTTGTGTCTCTTAAAAAACAGAAACTGGTCAGGATGATAGGTTGTTTTTTTTTAATTATCTTTTTATTTCCAGCATTATCAACAAGTTGGTAAAAATCACCAAAGTCCTGGAATTAATAAAAGCTATTGCAACTCCTCCAATCATCTTGAAATTATCAGCTGTTGGTTAAAAGTTCTGATCCCTTCTGAATACTAAGCTGAAATACTTCACATACTATGGGCACAGGGTATCAGCTATTGGGCCCAAGCTCTGCCTACATTTGCTTTAATCTAATAATCCTCCCCCCACCTTTCCAATCTTTATTTCTTGGGTCTTAAAAAACACAAAAAATATTAAATGTGTTATGCTTCCTTAACCTCCTCTCTCCAGAAGGAATTTAAGGAAATACAAAGACAAAGGCGAAGAAAACAGAGCAAAAGCCAGAGTCAAGGGCTGCCTCTCTGGCTGCTGTTGTAATGTAAAGAGTATGCTAGTGATGCTAAATGTACATTTTTATTTAGTTAATTAACCCCAGATCATACTGAGGGGATGGGCCTGGGAACCACATGCATGAGGAGCAGGAAAGGCAGGGCAGAGTGGGGAGACAGGGAAATACACACATTCTCTGGCAGATAGTAAAAAATTATTACAATACCTCTGTCTTTATGATGAGAGGGACATTCTAAATTAATGGCCAATAGAAGAAACTCTGGCAAAATGACCTCATTTGAGCATTCTGAAGGTGGTAGGGCCAGGAAGAAGAGGACCTGGGATCAGTCCAGAGGCAGAGGGCTTTTGTGTGGATTTCTTTGTCCTCAACCAATATCCAAGAGAAAGTGTATGTCCTCTACTTAGCTGGGAGAGGGTGCTAGTAACATCAAGAAGTCTGAGGTGTTTAATGCCTATTTTGCATCTGTCTTCACTTAAAAGGTTAATTGTGACCAGATACTCAGCACAATTAATATTAACAACAAGGGGGAAGGAAAACATGACAAAAATGGAAAGAATACATTAAAGAATAAATGAGGTGTATTCAAGTTGACAGGGCCTGATTACATTTATCCCAGGGTATGTAAGGAACTAGCTGAAGCAATCTCAGAACCATTAGCAATCATCTTTAAGAACTCATAGAGGATGGGTGAGGTCCCAGAGGACGGGAAAAGGGCAAACATTTTACCTATCTTTAATAAAGAGAACAAAAAGACTCAAAGGACTATAGACCAGTCATTCTAACTTCAATACCAGGAAAAATATTGGAACAAATTAGTAAACAGTCAATTTGTAAGCACCAGGAGGATAATAGGGTTATAAGGAATAGTCAGGATGGATTTGGAAGAACAAATCAGATCAAACCAACTTAATTTCATTCTTTGACAGGGTTACTGTCCTAGTGGGTGAGGAGAAAGTATAGATGTGATACATCGTGATTTTAGTAATGCTTTTGATTTAGTCCCACCTGAAATTTTCATAAGCAAAGTAGGGAAATGTGGTCTAGATGTAATTAAAATAAGGTGAGTTAATAATGATCCACTGGGAGAGTATATGTAGTGTGATCCAAAAAGGGTCAGTCCTGCGTTCAGGACTATTCAATATTTTCCTTAATGACTTGGATAATGGAGTGGAGAGTATGCTGATAAAATTTGCAGATGATACTAAACTGGCAGGGATTGCAAGCGCTTTGGAGGACAGGATTAGAATTCAAAATATCTTGATAAATTTGAAAATTGGTCTGAAATTAACAAGATTAAACTTGATAAAGACAAATGCAAAGTATTACACTTAGGAAAGAAAAATCTAATGCAGAACTACAAAATGGGAAATAACTGGCTAGGCAGTAGTACTGCTGAAAAAGATCTGGGTGTTATAGTGGATCACAAATTGAAAATATGAGTCAACAATGTGATGCAGCTGCGAAAAAGGCCAATATCATTCTGAGATGTATTAACAGGAGTGTTGTAGGTGAAACATGAGAGGCAATTTTGGCACTTTACTAAACAAAGTAAAGATGAGGTGTCAGCTGAAGTACTCTGTCGAGTTCTGGGCAACACGCTTTAAGAAAGATGGGAACAGACTGGAGAGATTTCAGAGGTGAGCAACAAAAACGATAAAAAGGTTTAGAAAACCTGACCTAGCTAAGGTTAAGATTTTGTCACAGTTATTTTTACTAAAAATAAATGACAAGTCATGGACAATAAACAAAAATTAATGGAAGTCCATGACTTGTCTGTGATTTTTATTAAAAACAATGGGGGGGGGAGATTGAAGCCCAAGGAGGGGGGAGGGGGGAGGTGAGAAAGCCCAAACCCTGATGGGGCAAAGGGCAGCACCTGCCACTGCAGCAGATGACAGTTCTGGGGACCCAGCCGCAGCCCCAGCAACTCAGAGCTCCACGTGCCCCCGCCACCCGCGGTGGCTGAGAGCTCTGGGTGTCCTTGCCACACTCAGAGGCTGATGGCTCCGGGGGGAGGCGGGGAGGAGGGCTGATAGTCTTAATATATATTAAGGGTTTCTACAAAGAAGACTGATCAATTGTTTTCCACATCCACTGAAGGAAGTATCAAAAGTAATGGGCTTAATCTGCATCAAGGGAGATTTCGGTTATATATTAGGAAAAAATAAAGGTAGTTTATGTCTTGGAATAATCTTCCAAGGGAGCTTGTGGAATCCCCATCAGTGGAGGTTGTTAAGAACAGGGACGGTCTTTGTTTACTTCATCTTGCCTCAGAGTAGGAGCGTGGACTTAATGACCTCTCTGGGCCCCTTCCAGCCTATATAACTATGATTCTGTTCCAAAATGTGTTTGGATTTCAGGTGCTAGGAATCAACCCCACTTCCTGTTTCAGGGGTCAGCAAACTTCCCTTCTTCTAATGGATATGAGGGAAGCTCCACAAGGGAAACCTCATAGTGATTTTATTCATCAAAATCCACCCTGTGGCTCTTCCACTGGAGGGGACAATCTGGCACCCAGTCTGGTTTTGCACTTCTCCATTTCAAAGGAGACTGCAGTGTTGTTTCTCTGCTATTAAGTGATGCTTTTTACAAATGTTGGGTTTGATGCCCCACTATGTTGCTCCAGTTGTGTGTTTCTGTAACTGCACTAAGTTAAATGGAGTTGCGCAAGTAACATAGAAAAACACAGTGGTGAATTAGAACCATAAATTGGGGGAACTCTGAGACTCATAATTCAAAATGGTTCAACCGTGGTTTGACCAGTTTCTCTTGAACCTTGCTTTTTGGGTCCATGAGACTTAACCTTGGGAAAATGGGGTTTGTTTGAACATAAACTTTTCTGAATTCTAGGGTCTGTGTACTGGTTCTCAAGCAGAAATTCATGAATCCCTTCTCAAGCTGGATTTGGAAGAGATCACAGCAATATATTCTTTCTCTTTGTTTTGTTTAAGGATGAGGGAAAGAAAGGCAATGAGCATAATCAAAAGTTGTCTTTCAAAGGGGATGGAGTTTTTTTACAACACACATGCAACTACAATTGAAACCTTACATAGACCAATTCTTAGAATCAAGGCTTATCACTGAAATTCATACCAATTGTATCCTGACTGCTGGAATGTCCTGTAGGAAAGCATCTCTGATTCAAGTGGTTAACTCTACATAACAGCCTCTCAAAGGATCAAACCAGCTTGATTCAGATGATGTGCAGAGACAAAGGAAGGTTGGGGAGAATTTTAAGCTTTTTTTTTTTTTTTTTTTTTTTTTTTTTTTTTAAATTACCCCTATTCCCACAAAATGGAGCAATAATTTAAAAAGGTTTACCAAATGACTTGTTTGTTATCTACTTTTGAGTTTAAAGTGGAAGCATCTGGAGCACATTATAAATGAAAATCTCAGCCTTATGTGCTGCTGTCTCTCCTCCTCTTATCTCCTGTTGCCTGTCATAATGTCACAACAATTTATATATCTATAACAGGTCAGAACACTCTGGATATATATTACTGCCTGAATAAGATCCAAAATCTATGAACACAACAGTGAAGGGGACTGGACCATTTCTATTAAACTGCATGCTCTTCTTACATTAAAACAAATCTTGAAAATAAAACATGATTTGAGCAATTAAACTAAAGAAAATGCAAAAATACAAAGGAGGTTTTTTGGAGATTTGCCTAGTGGGGGAAATTGTAAAACACATGGTTTCTTTATTAAAAGTGTTTACAAACTCTGACTTTGATTCTTATTTACATTGATTCTCATTTGCTGTGGCAGGGTAAAGAGGGCTTACAGTGTACATTAAGGCACAGCAGAGTAAAAGGGCCTAATTCTAAATAAGAATCAGGCCCTCAGTGTGTTTCTAGGAGAAATTGTTCCCCTCCCCCCCGACACACACACTTTAAATAACATTAAACAGGTCAAGTGAAAGAATGAAGTGTTTGTTTCCTATTCTACTATGTTTGGAACTTGACTCAAGTTGCCAACAGAAAACATCACCATTAAA
The DNA here is from genome assembly GCF_011386835.1 of Chrysemys picta bellii. NCBI lineage: Eukaryota > Metazoa > Chordata > Testudines > Emydidae > Chrysemys > Chrysemys picta. Next base: position 76,615,884 of record NC_088791.1, read on the forward strand.
TATCACCTTACATGCTGCAAGAGAAATGGTGTATGTGAGAACAGTGATTCCTCCTTATTCTAATGTGCAAAACTACTTATTCAGCTCCCATGGTCTTTTCCTCTTACACCAGCATAAATCAGTAATAACTCCACTGAAGCCACTGGAGTTGTTGTACACTAGTACTGTGGAGAATCAGGACATAGTGTACAGTGAGGGTAAGGGTAATGATAGTCAGACCCATGCTTTTCATTATAAAATGATAACATCAAATTCTGCTGCTGTACGCATGAAGCTACAAGAAATTGCAGACAACTTCTGACAAAATTTCTTGATTCAGGAATAAGGGCTTGAGTCTGCTTTCATAATAGTGTTAATTGGGCATAATTCTATCAAAGCCAATGTAAAGCCAGAGTGAGAGGAGAATCAGGCCCTAAATTAATACTTTACATTACCATTAGAAAGCAAGTAAAATGGAAAGTACATAAAGTAAAGAGAGTTTTTAATTTCTGAATGAATGAAAGTTTGAATGAAGTCTAGGGGAATACAAAAGTCAAACTGGGAAAAATAAGAAGGTGGCACAGATAAGAACGTAAATGCAAAATCTCTTAGTACAGTTTCAAAGCCAAAGAATAATGAAAAGGACATTTCTTTATATGCTTTTGTGCCCTCACTGGCTAGTGCCAATGACCTCTGAAGATATAAAACTGAAAAAAGATTTTTAGGGCGTTTGTATAATCACAAATAAGGGCATAATGGAAGAAAACAACTGAGACTCATTGGATTCTCCTCATTCCACTCTCATGCAAATTGGTTTTGGATCAATGTAAATCCATTCATTAACTTCAGCAGAATTTTTTGCTACTTTGTCCCTCCACTACAGCAGAATAATTTGGCCCACTGATTTCACTGAAGTTATAACGGACTCTCACCCGTGTGAGAAAAGAATCAGGTCCACTGTTCCATTATTTATTTCAAGTTAATGGACCAAATTTTATTGCTGCTTTATGGAGTAAATAGTGGTGAAGGGTGTTTGTGGCGTAAACTGCTCAGGAAAATAGGGCACGGGATGAAGCAGCTAGAATTTCACTTGTGAGGAGGGGTGGCTATCAAGAGCCAGCACAGACTTGAAAGTAGACCACACTGGCTGCCAAGGAGAGATGTTCAGGGCTTCTGTGAAGTTCAGTGATGCAGTGATGTCCTCAAAAGGTCCCAATAGTGGAGCAGTCTTATGGGAGTTAAAGCAACTCCCCAGCAGGACTTAGTTTGACTGACACAGGAAAGTAGACTGTTCACCAATGTGCACTAGCTTTTTCTGGATTTGGTCCAATGTTTGTCAGTATATTTTATGTCTGGATTATTTTTTCATGCTTTGTTTTGAATAAATGTGTTAATTTAAAAATTACTAACATGCTTCACATATGAACCCTAAAAATATATTGAGATTTGACAGTCACAAAAATCAGGTAAAGTATTGCCAGCAGAAAGTGGATTAATACTCTCTCAGACTATTGCTACCAAGGGGATTTTAGAACTGTATAAGAAAGAAGAGCTCTGTACTGGTGTAAAGTCATTGCGATGCAAGTTTAGTGTATGTCTACATTGCAATTGTGATTTCAGCTAGTGTAGACATATGGAAGCTAGCTTTAATCTAGCTATCTTGGGTACCAATAAGACTGATGCAGTGAAATTGTGGCACCATGGGCTGAAGCATGGGCTAGCCATCTGAATAAAAAGCAGGCTCCCTGGCAGGCCTCTTCTAAGGCAGCCAGCCTGTGCTGCAGCCCACACTGCTATGGCTTCACTACTATTAGCACCTGAGCTAGCTATATAAAAGTTACCTCAGATATGTTTACACTTGCTGAAGTCACACCCCTGATTGCAGTATTGATGTACCTTTGGAAGTAACTTGTGGCCTGTGACTTTTTAGACTTGCTTGTTTAGCTTGCTTGTTTCATGACTTGCACATTCCTGAAAAGATCTTTTTATAAAACCTTGAAGAAAAGACATTCATTAAGAATTCTTTTTAATGCTAGAAAAGATCCAACTGCCAGTGAGCAGTTTTGTAACAAAGTAGATATGTACTATACCCATATATTATAAATGTAGATGGGCTAAGGTCTCAATGGAGTTAGTGAGGCTGATTCATCACTGCAATACTCCCAACTTTATTGAGATAGAACTCCAATGAAATCCATGATTGATAAAAAATGGAGCAATGCAACAGTGAATCAGGTTCCATGAGAGCCATATCCTTGTTTACTGAGGGGAGAACTGGGGCCAAATAAGGATAAAGTACATCTGATTTGGAAGAGCTTGCTGATGCCTGCCTGCCTGCCTATAAGGATGCTAGATTTTGAAACCTTCCTCTTTTTCCTTCAAGGCTGAAAAAATATTCAGCTCTTTTAATCTATGTGTAATCAACTCAACTCAATTATCTGCAGATGTACATAGCTTAAACATGTAGGACTACTAGAAATTAGGTCATAAGCATGCTGTATATGGGAGGATAATGCAAGATGGGCAGTAAAAGGGCGCATCCTTTGGACCTTATCAGGAGCTTTAATTATGAGCATTATTCTCTATAATCTCAGACAAGTACAATTCACTTTCCACTCTCAGTATTTTGCTCCTCTTAAGCAAGGATTGCTAACTGCTCTTGTAAAGCATGGACAAAGTTTGTTAGGGAATTTAGATGATTACATCGATAAGGATTAGAGTAACCATAAAGCCTAATGATAATAATATCCGTACACCACGCAGCTGCTTCCCAAACTCTGATACAGTAGAAACCAACCCCACTTCATGGGAAATTAATAAGAAATTTGTCATTCCTTTCACTAAGAGACAGACATTAGCCTGCTGTTCTTTATGTAAATGCAAAACTCACACAGACTTCGGTAGTGTCGGGATTAGGCTTTTAGTTCCCAAAGGCAAAAAAAGTCAATGTTGCCTTAGTGCAGATCAAAAAGACTTTTACAGGAGATCATTAATAGTTTACTGAGTTCTATGAGCTTTATCGAGTAAATGTAAACCTATTGGGTAAGTGTATTCAAACCTGCCCTCGAAATTTGGATGCCTAACTCCCATTAAAATGAATGGGTGTCCAAATCCCCTAGATGGCTTTGAAAATCTCAGCTACTGTGCTCAAAGGAAATAGAATAAAATAGAATGTGTGGCTGACACATACTGACTTTTTTTTTTCTTTTCAAATCTTGGGGAAAAAAATGTTGGGAGTGGTGTTCTTTGTTTTCTATCAAAATTGAAATTTGAGGTACACCTCTACCCCGATATAACACTGTCCTCGGGAGCCAAAAAATCTTACTGCGTTATAAGTGAAACCACGTTATATTGAACTTGCTTTGATCCGCCGGAGTGCTCAGCCCGGCCCCACCCGGAGCACTGTTTTACCGCGTTATATCTGAATTTGTGTTATATCGGGTCACGTTATATCAGGGTAGAGGTGTATGTTTAAACGTGTAAAGGAATTTGTAGAAACAAAATGGCTAGCAGGTTCAGGTTTGGCAAAGAATAAATGCACATGAAAAGGGGAAAGCTTACAAATGTTCTTTGCAGCTATAGGTATGTCTACACAGCAGCTGGGAGGTGTAATTCCCAGCTTGGGAAGATGTACACAAGCTAGGTCTGCTTGAGCTAGCACCTAAAAATAACAGTATGCCTGCAGTAGCATGGGTGACAGTTTGGACTCGCCGCCCAAATACATACCCAGGGGGCTGGGTCGATTGAACTTGTGCATGGCCACGCTGCTTTTTTAGAGCACTAGCTCGAGCAGAATTAGCATGTGTATGTCTACCTGCATTGTGAATCACACCTCTCAACTGCTGTGTAGACACACTGAGTTTGCAACCTACAAGACTCCATTCTCCAAGTATTTCTCTTTCCTTCCCCTCGTCCTTTCTCCCCCCTCCCCCAAAGGAAACCCTATCTACAAATGTCTAATTAAAATAAAAAGAAGTCACATTGGTATATGACACTGTTCGCATCTCTATCTGTTTTGAATTTCTCCATTTCCTTTTGTCTCTGACAGAAAAGTAGTGTAAGGACTGTGATATTGTATACCCTATGGTACTAGGTGAAACACTATGAAAAATCAAATCTTCACTTCTCTGGTTTGCTCGACCTGAACTGAACATGACCTTCATCAGTATTTCTGGCTTCCTGTTGAGGAATGAGAATCATTGATGATTTGCAGGATAGAGTCATTTATGGCCAAGGTAACACACCATAAATGATGTTCCATGTTGTTAAAACTCATAAAGTGCTGAAAAAGTATTTTTCTTTTTAAAAAAATAAGTTTTGTTTCAAGAGGTATTGTTTGAATGTAGGGCTTATGTGAGCCACAGGATACCCATTCTGGCACCAAGCTTCATGAACTGAATACCTAACAGACTGCTTGGTTTGACATTTTTTGCCAGATCTGACAGGTCCCCAAGCCAATCGGAAGAAGCTGCTGAAAGTTTTTATGGACTGAGAGGCCCTGTAATGACAGCCCACCCAAAACTTTTAAAAGCAATTCTGTCTGTAAGTTATACATGTACATATTAATGAAAACTGTAGTGCTGCAAAATTGCATTGTTTGAATAAATATTGATACAGTAACACTTCAGCAATTATATAATAGTGCTTTATTTCTTCAAGTGTTTCACAAAAGGTTAACTATTCAGCCCCCATAACACTGAAGAGGTAAGTTAACTGTTGCTATCTGTTTAACAGATGCAGAAAGCAGAGGGTAAGTGACTTGCCCAAGGCCACAGAGAAACTCTGTGTCATGTCACAGTGGATGAGTAGAATTTACATAAAAGAAAATGAAGGACAAAGAAGCAGATGTGGAGAGGTCCAAAGGGTTTTCAAATGCTCAGGAGCTACAGCTTGGGAACAGAGTTTGAGATCGGAAAATTTACTGTACATCACAAGGATAAAGAAGTCTCACTTCAGAGCAACTAATTGTGAGTAAAAAGAACAGGAGTACTTGTGGCACCTTAGAGACTAACAAATTTATTAGAGCATAAGCTTTCGTGGACTACAGCCCACTTCTTCGGATGCATATATATATATATATATATATATAATATATATATCCTCAATATTTATTCCACTCTATATGCATCCGAAGAAGTGGGCTGTAGTCCACGAAAGCTTATGCTCTAATAAATTTGTTAGTCTCTAAGGTGCCACAAGTACTCCTGTTCTTTTTGCGGATACAGACTATAACACGGCTGCTACTCTGAAACCTGTAATTGTGAGTAATCTCATTGAGCTCCAGTGCATGGACTGAAAATTAAACAACGGCATTAAACAAAGGATCATACATTCAATTTGATTTTTCTTCTTCGTGTATGTCAATTTTTCCTCCATGTCTTGACTTTTCTTTCAGCAGATATTTCTTCAGAAAAATACTAGGTAAATCATACAGGCTTGTTATGAGTCTATCACTTTTTCAGATTTTCACCTGATTTTGTAGGAAAGCTTCACTCCCAAAGTTCTTTATACAGGGTCAGATTAGTAAATGGATCAGCAGGTAACAATGTATGAGTATGGTAGACCACTAGCCATGCCATCTCTTTGACATGAATGTAGGAGCAAGGGATTGCAGACACAGGGTTCTAAGGAATCGTGATGGCCTAGAGTGGGAAGAACTCCCCCGTCCCAACATAATGGAATCACCCAACATAAAGCCCAAGCCGAGTGCCTTTGGGGAAGGTTTTGTCCCTTAGTATGTGCAGTATCAGTGCACATTTTGTCAGTACTGTACGTTCTCACTTAGACTTCTAGCAGGAAACAATGAACCCACAAAGTTAACTTATTTTTGCCTGTTTGGTCTAATTTTCCTTCCTTGGTCTTAATTATGACAAGCATAAGCCTTTAGATCTCTCAATAGCTCCACAAAACAATCAACTGAGGAAATAATTCACCTGTAGTTAAAGTGGGGGGAACACATGCTGAAACTACAAGATAAGTTTTAAATCCACTTTTATTATAATATCATAAAAGTACTTAATGGTGCTAATAAATGTAATCCTGCTGTGAAAAATGCAATTTTCTGTATGCTTAAGCTTCATGGACTCCTCCTTAATCATATCTCTGCAAAGGTCTTCTGTCTCAGACAAAATATTTTCCTTTTCACCTAAGGATTTTAAATATTGCTACATTAGTTGTGTTGTTAGTAAAATAGAGTACTCCATTTAAATGTTTTATGATTGCAGTGGTTGAGGGATATTAGAACAATGTCTACCGCTTAACATGAATACACATTTGGATACAACTTGGTACCATAAATATTCTAATATGATCTAATATTTCTTACAAGTTATCCATCAACTTGATGTTTTAAATAGACTTTAAAAGCAAAAACAAGCCGTGAAGAGGAGAGAGAAACATGGAGCGATTTTATTAATTTTTAGGCCCTAATTCCACAAGTGTACATCCAACCAAAATTTTTACCCTGGAAAGAGAAGAAAGCCAGAGATTCTTCTAAGTGCAATAGGGACTTCACTATTGCTTTTGATTTTATATGAAGATGCTCAAATACTATAATAAAACCCTAAGATAGTAACTTTATGCACTCCAATTGAACTCCATTTACAGTAAATTATTGATTAGCTGAATGTCATGGGGAATACTGATTAAATCCAGACAATCAAGGGTTTGGATTTTAAACAGACGTTTCCATGTAGTTAAATGGTGGGTGACATGATCCTGGTTCAGATAGCACTGATGTTTGGGTAATTAAAGTTTCGATTATTCAGGTTTTGTTGAACATACCTTCAGAAATGCTCACTTACTTATGGGTAAGTATTCCCTGACAATGCCCCCCATATCACCTTCCCACTTCTTCAGTTTCATAACCTTCACAATTGTTGCCACTAAAAACTCAGCATTTACCATGCCACGTCATTTGACTTTACCTTGGTGTTTCACATTCTCCAAATATGTTACAAATTTACACAAGACTGAATGAATGTATGGGTACAGAACTAGCATTACAGCCCCCTTTTTTCCATTTTCACCCTCTGTACATTTTGTATCAGTAGACTGGATGACCAAGAAAGCCCTGTATATTTTTTCTCTCATGCAAATGTTTTGAGTTCTTCTCCCCAATATTCTGCATGGTTTCCATGTGATCTGATTGTAATATCGGCAACATCTTTAAAATATATGTTGCCCAGTTTTAAATGCACTGAATATAAATGCAGAGATTGGTACATATGTAACCCAGTCCTGCTTCCACTGAAGTCATTGGGAGTTTTGCTATTCGGCAGGATTAAGAAAGGAGGACAGTGCACTGAGGCATATATAAAAAAAGGACAGATGTACCTGGCAGATTGGGTAAAGGGCACTGAATCAGCCTTCTCTCATATTTTAGACTGCAGCTCAATATCCAAAACACTAAACTGCCACAAGTAACAATCAAGAAATGTGTAGGGCTAGAGATTATTGTGATGTTTCCTAGTGAACCAGTACAAAGTTATTTAGCACAACTGTTTTGTCATTGTATATTCATTGGGGGAAATTCTCAACATTAAATAGCTCTCAGATTCACAGTGCAATCTGTGTGGTGGCCCAGTGTTAATACTGCTGGACGCAGCAATTCTGGCTGACTAAAAATGCTTCCAGGTTTCCCATCCCCAGTTACATCTGTGCTGCTTTCTTTAGAGAATATGTTACATTTTTTCCTCCACTGATTAAGAGATTTTTAAAGTACAAAATAAAAAGCTTTCTCTGACCTTAGGAATCTCTCGCTACCACAACCATCTCCCTGCCAACATATCATAGGTGTATACATAACAAAAAGAGGTAGTAAAATGCGATTGAGAGATGTGAGAACTTTTTCATGAAGAATTCATCCCAACTTACTCTTCTGCTTCTTATATATTTAACTATTGTTAAGTATATTCAATAAATACAGGATACTTAAGTAGATCTCCAGTTTCTTCCCTTTTTCCATAAAGACTATAACAGGAGAAAAATGAATTAAGTACTGAAGTGATACAGATTCTGACACCTTTATGTATTTTAAGCATTATCTTACTCTCCAGTATCTTACTCTGAAACCAACAGTACTAATTGTAAAGTAATGTACTATTTAATGTGAATAAGGGGATCAGAATTTGGCTCTATTGTTATTAAATGCCACATAGATACTTACTTATTAGACTATTTCCTTGAGCTAGAACATGCTTTCCTACCCAAACATTAAATCATGCAAACAACTCATTCTAATTTTTCTGGTAAATGGAAGGAGAAAGAACAGACTAAAGACATTTTAACCCTGTCCTTACATAGACAGGGTATCTCGCCAAATGTTGTGTTGTAATATGGGGCAAAAGATAACTTTTATGTTTGGGAGGATGTAACTGTATTTCTCATCTCCAGAGTTCATAACCTCAATGGCTTCCCCCCCAAATGGGTAATTCATATGTAAAGGTTTCTTGATACCACCATGAAAAAAAGAGAATACCTTAATTTAAAAAGTTACAGGGGGGAAGAGGGAAATAGTTTTCTTTAGAATCCATGGAAAGTATCTCACTAGACAAAACAATAGCAGACTGGCTTTAAGAGAATAAAGCAATAAGACATGGCAGACAATGCATTTATAGGGGAAAATATCTTTTATTGAATGGTAAAGTCTGAGTCTGAAGGCCAAGTGAACTGTAACTATTTTGGCTATTACATTTTTTTTCTCCCAGAAACATACTGGCCACTGTCTCCTTGCAATTATGAACTGGAAATAGATTAGGGGTGGGGGAACAGTCATTATGTGCATTAAGTAGATATCTAAAAATTTCCTATCCTTTTATCCTATACATTAAATAAGTCTTACAAAGTAGATCAGTGATGAAGAGTGAATTCTGCTGACTCCTTCTACCCATCCAGATTAATAAATAACTCTTTCCACCCCATCCCCCTAATGCATTTCACTTAAACCCTCCCTAACCAACCTTACCTCAGAAACCTGGAAAACTGATGATCAGTCTGCACTGACACTGAAAAAGAGTAGGACGTGAGACAGACCCTTGAGAGAAGTAAGGTTTAGAACCCAGGATCTTTTATTGAAAAATCCCTCACCAGCCACCTACACCTGGTTAAATTAGAGGACTGATGCCTCAAATAGTGCAAGGAGAGGAATTGGTCTCTCAGGAAATCAAGACTCAAGCAATTTAGATCTTTTACATAAACCCCAACATACGAATTACACTGGGAAATGAGCTGATATACAAGTGCAATACAGTTCCAAAGAGTGACTTCTCCAATAACGTCCACATTGTCTTCATAGGCACTGTCAGGTAGAGCAGCACTAGAGTAACCCAATCCTGAGGCGACAAAAGGCATGGATAATTGTAACCGGCGGGGTGTGCCTGGTGTGCCCAGGCACACCCTAATGCAGGGGTGGGCAAATGGCCCCCCTCTCCAGGCGCAGCAAGCCACGAGGCCTGCGCTCCCTGGCCGGAGCGCAGCAAGCTGCCGGCTCCTCCCCATGAGTCTTGCCACCGCGTGCAGTGCTCTGGGGGCCGGGGCTGCACGCTCCTGCGGGGCAGGGTTTGGCTCTGCGGGGAGGCAGACACCCTCCCCTCTCCCCTGGAGCCCTGCCGCTGCGTGTGCAGTGCTCTGGGGGCCGGGGCTGCGCGCGCTCCTGTGGGGCAGCGTTTGGCTCTGCGGGGAGGCTACGAGCCTCATCTCATGTCATGGTAAGGAGTCTGGGGCCAGGAGGGTTGGATAAGGGGTGGGGGGAGTCAGGAGACAGGGAGCAGGGTGGGTTGGATGGGGGTGGGATCCTGGGCGGGTGTGTTAGGGGCAGGGGGTCTCTGTAGGGGGCAATCAGGGAGCAGGAGGGGTTGGATGGAGCATGGGAGTCCTGGGGTCTATCAGGGGGCAGATAGGGGACAGGGAGCAAGGAGGGAGGGTCCTGGGGGGGCAGTTAGGGTGGGGGGGCTCTGGAGGGGGTGGTCAGGGGACAAGGAGCTGGGGGGATTGGATGAGTTGGGAGTTCTGGGGGGTGGCTGTCAGGAGGCAGGGGTGTGGATAGGAGTTCGGGGAGGCAGGGACCAGAGGGGGTTGGATGGGTCGGGAATTCTGGGGGTCCTTTCAGGGGGCGGGGAGTGGTTGGATAGGCATGGGAGTGGATAAGGGTTGGGGCAGTCAGGGGACAAGGAGCAGGGAGGCTTAGATAGGGGGTGGGGTCCTGGTGGGCAGTTAGGGGCAGGGGTCCTAGTAGGGGACAGTCAGGGGACAAGGAGCGGGGGGGGGGGGTTGGGGGTTCTGAGGGTGGCAGTCAGGGGGCAGGAAGTAGGAGGGAGTGGATGGGGCGGGACTAGGGCGGGGCTCCCTGGATGCACACACTAATGAAAGGGGCTGCGCACGCCTATGATTGTAACGAGACCTGCTTCCAGAAGAGATGACATTGTTGATGCACGTATGTCTAGCATTCCAAAGACATTTACTGAAATAATTTGCATTAATTTTAATTTCATCAAAATAATTTACTTGTAATATTTGATTTTGATATTGGAAGATTGTTCATCATGGCTGAATAAGAAAAGGTCTCTATTGTCTGGAGTGCAAAATCTATTTTAATTATTTATGTCCTATTTTCTTAAGCAATTTTGCTTCAGAACTGAGCTGTTTCATAACATTTACACATGTACAAGGGATGTTAACCCTGCTATCCAGATGTGATTAGCCATTCAATTTAGAGAGAATTCCAAAAAGCTTGCACAGGTCTTGCAAAGTTCACAAAATATAATTTACAATCCCATTTTGTTTGGGGAGAAAAAATGTTGGCTGGGGAAATTCAGTAGGTTGTAGAGGTTGTATTGTCATTCACTGAGTAATGAAGCAAAAGGGCAGCACCAATTAAATCAACATCACTTTTTGTGAATGCGATCTATGGTATCAGGAAGATAAGCCAAATATCAATACGGGGTAAGTTAACTAGTTTGGATTTAATAAAATACAAACCAGGCTTTAGTCCAAAGTTCTATTTTGGTCTAAACTTAAGTCTTTCAAGGTTCAGAAAAGTATGGTTAATATTATTGTTATTGTTCTACTATTCATCCACCTCCACAATTCCTGGTTGCTGCAAGAAGCATACGTACCTAAATATCACAAAAAGATAATTTTGGTTGTATCTTTGGCATAGCCAAAACCAGAGAGCACTGCAAACCATGAAAGGAAGCCTGATCTTGTGAAAATTTCAGACTGATTTTAAGACCAAATTGGTTATAATAAGTTCAGATGGATGTGATTTATGTTTATCTAAAAGGAATCGCTTGAATATTGCCTATGACTAGTGTGTATACAACTTTATTTGATCATTACATAACTAAATATAGAAGAGGAATGAAAGGTCTCTTCCTGAGACTTATAAGAACATGAGAGTGGCCATACTGGATCAGGCCAACGGTCCATATAGCCCAGTATCCTATCTTCTGACAGTGATTGGTGCCAGATGCTTCAGAGGGAAAGAACAGTACCAGACAACTATTGAGTGATTTATCCCCTGTTCTCCAGTCCCAGTTTCTGACCGTCAGAGGTTTAGGAACACCCAGACCATAGGGTTGCATCCCTGATCATCATAGCTAATAGCCTTTGATGAACCTATCCTCCATAGACTTGTTTAATTTTTTTTTTTAATCTAGTTATACTTTTGGCCTTCACAAAATATTTTGGCAACAGGTTAACTGTGCATTGTGTGAGGAAATACTTCCATATGTTTGTTTTAAACCTACTGCCTATTAGTTTAATTGAGTAACCCCTGTTTTTTTTTTTTGTTTTTTTTTTTTGAGATGAGGTGACCAGAAATGCACACAGTATTCAAGGTGTGGGCATACCATGGATTTATATAGTTTTGTCTTGTTATCTATCCCTTTCCTGACGGTCCCTAACATTTTGTTTGCTTTTTTTGACTGATGCTGCCCATTGAGCATATGTTTTCAGAGAATTATACATGATGAGTTCAAGATCTTTTTTGAATGGTAACAGCTAATTTAGAATCCATCATTTTGTATGTATAGTTGGGATTATGTTTTCCTATGTGCATTTCCTATGTGTAGCAAGGGAGGTTTAGGTTGGACATTAGGAAATCTTCTTGTCAGGATGATTAAGCACTGGAATAAATTGCCTAGGAAGGTTCTGGAATCTCCATCACTGGAGATTTTTAAGAGCAGCTTAGACGAACACCTGTCAGGGATTGTCTAGATAATACTTACCCCTGCCATGAGTGCAGAGGACTGGACTAGATGACCTCTCAAGGTCACTTCCAGTCCTATGATTCTATGATTACTTTACATTTATAAGCATTGATTTTGTCTGACCACTCACCCAATTTTGAGAGTTTTATAACTCTTCACAGTCTGCCTTGGACTTAACTATCTTGAATAATTTTGTATTGTCTTCAAACTTTGGCACCTCACTGTTTACCCCTTTTTCCATATGATTTATGAACATGTTGAACAGCACAGATCCCAGTACAGATCCTTGGAGGACCCTGCAATTTAGCTCTCCCAACTGTGAAAACTCATGATTTTACCCAACATTTTGTATCCTATTTTTTTTTTAGCCAGTTACTGATACTAAGCCTCCTCTAATGGCACCTCAATTTGGGGCATTTCCTCAGATTTGTCACCTCCAAAAGAATGGCTGAGATGTGGGAATCTCCTGCACATTCTCTGCAGTGAAGACTAATGAAAAGAAAATAATTTAGTTAATCTGCAACAGCCTTGTCTTACTTGAATGCTCCTTTAGCACTTCAGTGATTCCCTGGCCCCACTGATTTTTTGGTAGACTTCCACTTCTGATGTACTTACAAAAAACTTTGCTTTTTGTCTTTTCCTAGTTGCTTTTCAATTTTTTTTTTTTTTTTTTTTTTTTTTGGCCTGGATGATGATACTTTTACATTTGACTTGCCAGAGTTTATGTTCTTTTCTATTTTCCTCAGTAGGATTTGACTTCCAGGTTTTAAAGACTGTCTTTTTGCCTTTAACCACCTTTTACTATGTTATTTAGCCATGATGGCATTTTTTTGGTACTCTGTATTATTTTTAATTTGGAGTATACATTTAGTTTGAGACTCTATTAGAGTCTTTATAAAAGTATCCATGCAGCTTACAGGCACTTCACTTCTATTACTGTTCCTTTCAATTTCTGTTTAATTAGCTTCCTCATTTTTGTGAAGTTCCCCTTTTTGCTATTGTGGTCAGTTTCTTTGGTATTTTCTCCCCTACAAGAATGTTACATTTAATTAACTTATGATTTCTATTACCGAGAAGTTCAGCTATCTTCATCTCTTAGACAAGATCCTGTGCACCACTTGGGACTAAATCAAGAATTTCCTCTCCCCTTATGGAACTCCAAAAACCGTCATTAGTGGTGTTTCCATTGATAGAAATATCATTGTCGAAGGACAAAGATGCTGAAAACAATAGTCCTCTGATGGTCTAAGATGCATATACAGTTTTGATTAGAAAAAAAAATGTTGCTAAAAAAACAACCTAGATGAGAGGATGGGAGAAAGACTTAGACAAAAAAATTGATCTGGATGAGCAGGTCTCTGTGTAGGAAAGGGGAAATGCATCTTCAATTTCTGTAGCTCATAAAGATTTTGTTTTTATATAAATTACTGTACAGATGGAATCTGACTCCAGTAAAGATTTATAATAGTTTTGCTATTACAGAGGTTGGAGAGATAATAATATTGTATTTGATTCTAGCACTTTTTGAAACCAAAAATAAGCCTATTTAAAGGAACTTCACAATAAAAACTTATCTGATTTCTTTGAAAAAAACCCTTTTTATATGTCAGTTATAATAAACTCTTAACATCCTACATTGTATATTAGTTATTCACTGTCAGGTTAATATTCAAAAAGCCTGGCTAAAGATTCTGACTTGCTAGCTAGGGAATCTTCCTCTTCTGAGTATGCTAAAAAGGGTGACCAACTTTCTAAGTGCCTATCCTCTTTTTGGCACTTTTCTTATGTATGTACGTGGTGCAAAAGTTTTTCCATTAAAAGGACAGTCCATATTTTATTATACCACAATTCCATAGGAGGAGAAGTCAAATTTTTCCAATAAAGTGCAATACAAAGTCTTGCTGCTAACAATAAAAAAGAAATGATGTTGTCATTGTTTAAAATGAACGTCCTTTACTGGAGCATTAAGTAAGCAGGTCAGGCAACCTCTAGGAAGATCCCTTGTCATTTTGTCATAAGATGAATTTCTTTAATAAGTTCCTCCCCAGACAGTCTAATTCCTGGGTACAATCACCACAAGTGCAAGCATAGCCCCTTTACCCTGCAATCTCTCCAACCTCTGTAGTAGCAAAACTATTATAAATCTTTACTGGAGTCAGATTCCATCTGTACAGTAATTTATATAAAAAAAAATCTTTATGAGCTACAGAAATTGAAAATGCATTTCCCCTTTCCTACACAGAGACCTGCTCATCCAGATCAATTTTTTTGTCCAAGTCCTTCTCCCATCCTCTCATCTAGGTTGTTTTTTTAGAAACATTTTTTTTCTAATCAAAACTGTATATGCATCTTAGACATTAAAACTTTTGTTCCTGCTCTGTCCTGCGTCAACTCGTCAAATGTGGTTAAAGGAATAAATAGAGCTGCCTTGTCTCCAGGTTTCTCAATTAAATGTTTGACTTGTATTGAAAATGTGGGATCTTTATATTATTACATATCTTTTGGTATGATTTCAAATCAGGACATAGGAACAGCTGTCCAAATTGAATAATCTCAGCTCTTACTCACAATGAATAGTCACGTAGATATTTCTTAGGGATAAATTCCTGATTATTAATGGAAGAAGCTAAGGAAGAAGGCCTCGGTAACAGGAACTAAAAAGAAAAAAAGTCCAAAGATTCTAAGGTGTCTGGATGAATGGATGATTTTTTTAAATTTTTGGTGACCTAAATTTCTTTTTAATCCATCAATTACTATAAATTTGGGCTCCAGTCTTGTTAGAATTTTACCCAGTGTTTGTGTGGTCTATTGTTAATCCAACTGATCACATATTTTAATTGTGATGCATAATAATAAAACAGATTAGAGAAAGCTAATCCACTCCACTTTGTATGCTTACATATAACTTTAGAACCCACTCTTTGTCTTTTATGTTTCCAATTTTAATAGCGCATCCCATCATGTTTTTAATGTGATATCAGGGATACCTACCAGGATGCACTGAAACAAAAATAATAACCCTGGGAGAACATTCTTCTTTACCAAGGCTACCCTACTAGCTAAGTATCAGAGGGGTAGCCATGTTAGTCTGGATCTGTAAAAAGCAACAGAGTCCTGTGGCACCTTATAGACTAACAGACGTATTGGAGCATAAGCTTTCATGGGTGAATACCCACTTCATCTGATGAAGTGGGTATTCACCCACAAAAGCTTATGCTCCAATATGTCTGTTAGCTAGTAGGAGTCCTGTGGCACCTTATAGACTAAGAAATTTTATATTTGTTCTATTCCTCCAAGTCTATTACTATTTCATTCCACAGTGAAAGGTAATTTGCCTTAAACACATTTTTATGTTTCTCCACAATATTTACTCCTAAATATGTTAAAGATTTCCATTTAAATTTATGTAGCTGATAACAATTTGTTTTGACACTTTTGGGAATATTCATTCCTAGAATTTCAGATATACCATAAAAAGAACAGGAGTACTTGTGGCACCTTAGAGACTAACAAATTTATTTGAGCATAAGCTTTCGTAGGCTACAGCCCACTGCATCTGATGAAGTGGCCTGCAGCCCAAGAAAGCTTCTGTTCAAATAAATTTGTTAGTCTCTAAGGTGCCACAAGTACTCCTGTTCTTTTTGCGGCTACAGACTAACACAGCTGCTACTCTGAAACCAGATATACCATAGTTTATTTTGAAGCCTGAGACCTGCCCAAATTCCAAAGTTAAGTGTTCTATATATTTTAATTAGTCTTTTGGATCCTGCAAATATAACAAGAGATAGTCAGCATACAAAGCTGTCTTGTGTTCTAATCCAGAAGATGTTTGATGCCCTTTATCAAGGGGCTGTTTCTCATATTTACTGCAAGTGGCTTACTTGCTAAAGCAAACGGGAAATAAGGGGCAATCCTATCGCTAGACAAATTAAAAAGAAGGGCTTGATGACCCTTAACCAAAGGAGATGCTCAAGGATGTGTATATGGGGCCAAGATGCCCATAGAAAACCGATTTCCAAAACCAAACCTTACTAAATCTGTCTGAGGTACTCCCACTCCAGCCAGTTGAAAGCTTTCTCAGTACCCCAAAAAAGCAGCACACAGGAGGAACTGTTAGAAATAGCATTATAGATCTAGTTCAGAGTTCTTCTGATATTATCAGGTAAATGCCTGCCAGCAATGAACCCAGATTGGTTAAGGTGAACTTATGTGGACAAGATGACACTCAGTCTGATAGCAGTTGCCATATTTTTTGGCATCCAGATTAATTAAAGAAGGAGGTCGGTATGATACACAATTGTAAGATCTTTTCCTTCTTTAGGAATTACCACAATTTGTGCTTCTCTGTAAATTTGGAATCTTGTTCCCTTGCAATATACCATTAAACAATTCAGTTAAAATAGGGACTAACACTTGCTTTAGCACTGTATAAATACCACCAGGATGTGGAGTTTTACTGGGTTTTAAATTCACCATCACAACTTCAACTTCTGCTGCAGCACTTTGCCAATCGAGAGTTGCCATATCATCCTCTGAGGTCTGAGGAAGTTTCACCTCTCAAATACCTATTTATAAATTCAGGAATGGGATGCCCTGATGTGCACAAAGTATGGAAAAAAGTTAGCAATCAGTTCAGAGATCTGTTTGATGCCAGTTATAAATCTCCCTTTTATTTCTAGTCAGAAGGATGGCTGATTTGTCCTGTTTCTTTCTTAACTTTCTGACTCAAAGCCTATCAGCTTTATTGCTCTTTTAATAATATTTTTGTTTAACAAAGCTAACCTGTCTGTAACTGGTTAATCGTCACTCTTATCTCAATTGTTTTCTTATACACTTTTTTAGATTTATCTCTACCTTTCAAAACAGAATTTGTTTTAATCAAACTCTCTTCTTCAACAGCTCTCATCTTTTTGAGGTATGATGCTTTATTTTTACGGATCTCCCTCACTACCACCTTTCTTGCATCTCAGTGAATACGTTTACCGACCCCATCTATTTGGATAAAAATCCATGGCTAATGTGCCGATCATATTTCCATTTAACACGCAGATGTCAAGATATTTTTTTACTAAACTTTTCTGTCGTTTAAAATTTTTCTTAATAGTATGTTGTGTACCCTCCTTTCTACTTTCCAACTTGCCTAGTGCATGGTTTCCACATAAAAAGGGTGAAATCCTGGTACAATTGAAGTCAATGGGAGTTTTGCCATTAACTTCAGGGGAGCCATGATTTCATTCCAGATGTTTTATGAAAGGATTAAGAGATTATGCTATATCAGCCATTCAATGATAGCTTCTCTCGGCTGTAATCTAGTTTTCACTTGCTTACACCTTTTCTTCGCTTCCCTTGCCTTCTTCCCCCTTTCCCGGTGATCAGCTGCATGCTGTGCAGATGTTTCTCCAACATTTCCATGGATGTTTTTCAAGTGGTTTACTTAGCAGATGTTCTCAGTTGAGCTGCCCAACAATTTTTGCATGAAAAACAAAACCAACACACTTGGGACATTTGCCAGCTTTGTGAAAGCAGAAGCAATTTTCTTCAGCACAGTTTGTGTTCCTGTCATGAAGAAAAGAGAAAGAGAGAGAATAGTTTTGACTAGTGCAGGCGTTATTTTTGCTTTGTGGGGTGAAACTTTGCATGTCCGAGAGGAAGAAAAAGTGAAGGTTAAAATGAAAATGGCACTTGCTTCAACACATATTTTAGCTGTAATCTAAACATATGATATCGAAAATCTCACTTATAAAGGGAAACATTTGTATTTTTCAAGCAAAAATGTCATATTAGTGAATTTATAACTAGAATATATGGTATTTGCAGTTTTAATTTGCTCACTTTTCTCTGCATCAAAATGATCAACCTATTTGTTTGGAAGAGCTGGAAGCAGCACTCAGTGCAGCCCATCAATGGTGCTGTTGCTGATTTGGACAAAGAGGACCAAAGAAGTGATTTGAAACTCACATTCTTCCTAAAGGCTTGACCTAAAGCCGATTAAAGTCAATGGGAATCTTAGGGCATCCATGTTTTCCATATAGCAAAATGTATTTTCTCTAGTGGTTATCTGTCTTCAGTATTTTCCATAAAACAATAATGAAAAGGATAAAAATAAGTTCTTTTAAACTATTTGGTTGTGATTTTGTTAAGCACTTTCTTTTGTTCTCACAGCACTCTCTTCACTATTTATTCAACATTTTTTCAAGGTTTTTGAGATAAATTAGGTCATTATCGAATATATTGAGCAATTCAGCATGACATTTTTCATGTCAAGATATGAGCTTAGTCATTTTTTTCCCATAGACATATGATGATTCTAATTACATTGGCCTCCAAGGCTGAACTGTAGCTATCATTAGTCAATGTATTTCTTTAATTATTATTTTGATAATTAATCTTCCAAGTGAACATTTCCGTAAATGCTCAAGTCAGCATAAAGTTCTGACTTCTGTTTTACCCTCTGGAAAACATCCTCCTCTATTGTATATGGAATTCATTTTAGTTTCCCTCTAAAATGACAATATTCAGTAAATGTAAATAATGATGCTTAATGAATTGTATTATGCTTCATGTACTGAACAGGTCTGTGAGTGCTTCAATATCACAAAGACTTGTTAAAAATAGGAGACCTAATTATTATTATTGTTATTAATTTATGAATACTGTTTATGACAGTAGTGCCCATTGACCAGTTGAGATTGCGGCCCGTCATGCTAGGCACAGTACAAATACAAAGTAGTATGCCTCTGGCCTATAATTTCTGGTCATCGTTGTCCTCTTTCTAAGACAATTTTCAGTCTGATATATGCATACAGTGAGATTAATATAAAATTAGGGAGGAGGGAACTCATCAGCATCAAGCAAATCCAAGCTTCCTTGCACTTCGAGCACGACCCACATTGATCTCTAGCTAGATCTTTAAGATGGTCTGGCTGTATGTTCTGGTTATGTCCATCATTGTTGACCATGTGATTGTCAGCCATGTAGCATCATTCCTGGGTAAACAAGCTTCATAATTTGTTAGTTTTTCATCCTAATAAAAAATCTGTATCAAGAAGCTACCCAAACTCAGGCAGTGCTGATGGAGGTGGTCGCTAGGTTTGGCTACAAATATCCTCATTGCTGATCTTGGAGGAAGGGAGGAACAAAGTACTATCAAATAATTTCTAAGGAAAGCACATTTTGTAAAGATATATAATTTATTTTGCACCCGAATTAGGATTACTTTTGTTTGTGTAACATTAGCCACTAGGGTTAGTTGATACTGAACTCCGACCATTTCACTGTAGCCAGGAAATAAAGACCCCCAGGCTCTTACTACTATTCTTACTACAACATTAATTATTTATTTGTTTTATTTATGATTACCTAGTATCTCATCTAAATGAACTGCATTTGCCTTAATTCTTTAGCCATTTGGCTGTTATATGTAGATATTGGACTGAACTTGGTCACCTAAATTACTTTGAGGTGTAGATTTGTACTAAATGAATACATTTTTGGACTCATGTTGAAAACATAAAGCACACCACATTTGTTATATCTATCCTTTTGCATTCAAAAACCATGCTGGTTAAATGAGATGCTGCTCAACTGTTGTCACATTGCCTTTGGAGTTTTATACTTCCTTTAGAACTGCACTTTTACTCAGTTACACAGTTAATCAAGTACAGCTAAAATAACAAAATAGAGCAGATTAATTTATCATTACCACACAAGAACTGGAAATAGCCTTTGGGCAATACATTTTTGCTATCTCTTATGGGTAATAAAACATTCATGTAATATGTTCATTTAACCACACAGATGTCAATAAGCAAACTTGCTTTCGGGATTCAAGGCCCCTTTCATACACACAATGGAATACATTTTCACCATGATGCGTAGTGTTTTAGCCACGTGACTGTGCAGTTCAATACTCATATGGGTCTTTGAAACTCTACCCCTATGTGGCTAGCTACTGTAGGAGGCTAATAACTGAAGTAGCATTCCCAACAAAGCATTAGATTGTGCTTTAATCTTGTTTAAACAATTAGGATCTGATTTATTGAGGTAAAATATATGCTAGAAAACTTTACTTGCAAATCCTTATACTAGACTAAAATGGAAGAGCTGGAGAGTCAAAAAGTAAGTTTCTAGCTTACTTCTTATTACTTCCTTAAATAGTCAACTACCTTTTTAGTTATAATACTTCTATTGATAAAGAAATGGAGTATAGGACTCTTTCTTCAATTTTGGATATGTCCTTTGCTTTTCAAACATACACTCAAGCAGATATCATTGTAGCAATCCTGTCATAGATGTAAAAACATGTGTGACTTGTAAAGTACCAGTATGAACCAAAAGCTTCCCCATTATGTACAATGGAAAAAATGCACTGTTGGTTCCTACAGATATGGAACCTGTTATGAAAAGCCTCCACTCAAATGCGATTGTAAGATCTGTAGCCTGTACCATTAAGTTCTGCAACCTTTTTGCAGAAACCTTTTTGCAAACTTTGTAATTTCAGTTGTAGTTAATATAGCCTTTTAAGTTTTGTAACCCTTACTATCTCTGTAACCTTCTCAAGTTACCACTTGTATGACCCTCCAAGCTTTGTAATATTCAAAGAAAGTGTGAACAAGGGAGTGAATGTGAGACTGGGTGGAGAGAAACTGCAAGGAGACAGGTGTGTCTGATGTAATCTGCTCTGAGAAGGCAGTCACGAAGTGCTGAAAAGAAAAGAAGAACCTGGTATGCAGGAGGTAGGAGCAAGGACTGTGAATGCTTCTCGGTGACGGACACAGAAGAGAAACTCAGTGTATGTGACAGGGGCCGCCCAGTTCCAATAAAAAGGAAACAACCATACAAGTTGTTGTTGGTGTGTGCAGGACCTGCTCAGCAGCCTGGATTCGTGACCGCAGGCGGACACACCATGCTTCAGCTTCTCCGTCTCCATGCTGACTCCGGTAACTCTCTGTCTGTGTAAGTGTGTGGGTGCATGAGGGTATGAATACAGTGACTGTGTGTGTGTATGAATAAGCTCCATCTTTTTCCTATCTGTTCAGTGGCATCGCAATAAAACTAATACAAGTGTGACCCTGGGTTGGTTTTTAGGGAAACAGAGGTAACAGAACCCAGCAAGATCTCTGGATGCATGCACATCTCTGGATGCATGGACACACACACACATTTGAAGGGACCTTATTACCTCTGCCATATCCAGTTGCTTTCTCCACGCCACCAACATCACCTCTTTTCTATCCCAGTTGAGCCTTTGTTGCCCTAGATTAGAGGGGTGTGATCAAGCTAATTGCAACCATATTATGTGCATTCAGCCACTACAAATTAATAAAATAGAATAATACATAATATATGGTTAATTTGAAAGCAAGCTTTTAGAGGCAAGGTCAAAACTATCTGGCAGTTTCTGCTAATCAGAATGGTAGGAGGGGAAAGAAAAGTCAACATTTTAGACTGAAAGAAGTTAAGTGGTTGGAAAACCTTGAATTTGGGAGCCTTTGATATAGAAGTATTATTATGATTAAGATTGTTAGGAATGTTTGTGGATAAATAGTTTATTGAAAGTTAGGAAAAGTGATGATTTAGTAGGGGTCACTATGACCTATGTGTTTTGTAGAAGTTAGTTATAAAAGATTAGCTAATATAGTGTACTTTGGAGCAGTCCTCTGAAACCATCTTCAGACATGTTTTTCCTGACACCTTTTCTCTCCAGTGGGTAAGCAACTGGCCACTGCAAACCTGCTGTTAATTACTCGGTACCATTCCAGATTTTAGGTAAATATTTGTGATGTTCTAACCCTATTGCTTATGGCTCTGTGTGCTTAAATCTAATAAACTGCAGTTTTAGATAACTCATGCTTACTTGCATTAATCTTTTATCAGATGGAATTGCTGTGTTCCCATTAATTTATTCCTGACACCACCTGGAGTGAAATAGTTAATTTATCACTCCTGTGGGTTCTGAAAATCCTGGGTAACACCTTATCTATGTAGCTCTTCATCCAACCCCTGATCTCACCCAGACATTGAGAAAGCCAAGAGACTGCATTAAAGCATAGAGAGGCATATGTCTCCATGGGTATAATCTTAGTCTTCAACAGTATGTCTACATTGCACACTAAGCCTGGGCTCAGGCTCAGGTTTGAGCCCATGCCCCTGTCCATCGTCACACAAATAAGTCTGACTTGGGTCAGCAAGCACTTAGGACCCAGGTTCAAGACCTTGCTATGAGTATGTGTCAGACTCCATGTTCTGCTGTGACTTGGGTCCAAGCCCTGTCATTTTGCAGTGTGGATGCAGGTCAAGTTGCAGATCCAAGTTGGAAGGCCTGCATAGTACAATATGTACATGTTAGCATGGCTGTGAGATCCAGGCACACCAACTGTAAGCCCAGGCTTACAGGGCAGTGTAGATGCTCAAGCATGGGCTTGGAACCTTTGAGTCCACAAACCTGGCTCCCTCAGACCCGGGCTCGGTGTGGTGCATAGACATACCCCAAGAGTTCCTAGAAATCTATGTGGGGCTTAGAAAATTCAGAAGCTCTTGAGGATGAATTTGCTGCCTGTAAGGATCTGTAGTCATCCTTCCCCACCAGTCTCAGCAGGGACACCACACCCCCTTACTCCCCCATGTCTGTCCAACAAAACTTAAGGGGGATTTAACGCTTTCTGGGCCCTGACCCCCTGTGTGGGGCCAAATAAGAAGAAGTTTTGGGGGCTCAGGCCCTCTGGCTGGGGTTGAGCAATAAGCAGTAAGGATCTGGCCTTCTGGCAGGGCAGAGCAATAAACAGCCCAACGGGCTCTGGCCTTCTGACAAGGCAGGGCATCTATGAGTCTCTGGCAACCTGGTAGGACAGAGCAGTAAGCAGTCTAGGGAGCTTGGGCCCTCAGGCAAGGCAGAGCAACGAACAATCTGAGGATCTCAGGCCCTCAGCAGGGCAGAACAATAGGCCTTGGCTCAGATGGACATCAGACAAATGCAGGCCTCTTGGTCTAAGGTGGGTAGGCTACCACTCCCTGGGTGGGGTGGACGCAGGAAGCAGGGAGACCCATTCCTAACCTACTCCACTGGGACCCAGCACAGGGCCCTGACAGTGGTGGAGGACTCTGCCATTGGGTCAGCAGGGATCCCACTGAACACACTGACCAGTATTCTGGCCACCCAGATGGACTATTGTTTGGTGCCCCTGGGCAACTTCCTATGACCCCCGTTGCAGTGTCTCTTTCTCGTGGGGGTCCTCCTTCTCCCTGGGATACATGGCCCATGGCCTATGGCAGTACCAGTAGCTCCTCTGTGCTCCTATCAGTTGGTCAACCCGGCAGTCCTGGGGGTTCTTGGCGCTGTAGGGCTCATCCTCAGGCATGGAGCTCAGCAGTGGGCGGGATGCATCTGTTCCCTGCTTCAACTCTCCTCCAACTGAGTTTCAGGGCCTGCCTTTTAAGCTTCCTGTCCCATCCCTCTGCTTCCAGCATGGCAGGCGTGGCTCCCTCTCTACACTGCCCTTTTCATAAGAGAAAAACCTTCCTCCATGTTAGAAGAATCTGAAGAAAACTCAGGAAACTCACTGTTTTCTTTCATCCAGCCTTCTCTGGTGGGCTTTTTTATGAGAAGAGGTGATCTGACCCTTAGTTAAACAGAGACATCAGACATCTTACAAAAATAGGAGCCTTTTGCAGCAAGGTACCATAGGTGTGACCTGCTATTGTACCCTGTGGCAGTGTATACATATCCCGCCTCCTGTCGGGGTAGCTGGTGGGTGTGCTGACACTACCAGACTGACTTAGGCCTCACCACGATGAGATCCAAGGGTCAGAATCAAAGCGGTGGCCTTGGGTACTGGGCTGTGTTGCCTAGCGGCCAGAGTCAATACAGCGACCCTTGAGTTCAGGGTGCTGCTCTGTCATCAAGTGGTTGTGCTGATGAAATCAGTCCCTCATGTGAGAGTTCCTACCAAATAATATAATGTCAAGGAAATGCTTTCAGCTAGATAATATCCATCAAAGACAATTTCTCAATCAGTCCACACTTGGCAGCTCTTCGCATCATATGCTGTATATTAATGAGTGTGAATAAGTATTATAACTGACTTCACACATGTCACAACAGAGGGGGCCTTGGGTTCTTGGCTGTGTTGCCTAGCAGCCAGAGTCAATACCACAGCCCTCAGGTACAGGGTAGTGTGGCCTAGTGGCCAGATCCAGAGGCCATCTGCAGAGGGAGTGGCACCCAGGGGGGGCACCCAGACCCACCCAGCTCCACTGGGTTCCAACCCAGGGCCCTAACAGTGGCAAAGTAGTCCACCACTAGGTCAACAGGAAATCCATCCGTAACACGCTGACCTTACACTGGTGGGAGATACCACTCACACACCGTACCTGGGTCACTTCCTACCAGGTTTCCTGAAGTTGCAGTTCATAGGACATCGAGGTTTCTGGGCTCCTCGATGTAGGTAACACCCTGAGACTCCAATGACAACAGGTATTCAGTCTGAGTCTCAGGATCTCTGGTTCCCACAGGCAAGGGCTGTAATGATTCCTGGATTGGAGTCTCCACCAAATGTCTTTCTTCCTTGGCGGTCCACCCAGACTGAGCTGGGCTGCTCTCCTTTATACTGGCACAACATTTGGAGCATGCCTAGCACAGTCTGAGGGGCAGGACTTCCTTCACCCATAGTGTAGGTTTAACCCTTTCCTGCCTAGTGTGGAATATGCATACCCCATCACATACCCAAATGGCAATAATTTATATATATGGTTAGAGGATCCTCTGTCTATGTCTCCTTAGAATAATGTGATTTAATATGCTATATACAAAACATTATGAACCATGACTCTCAGGCCACTGGTTCTTAGAAATGCTGAAACTATGATGTTTTATAATTCCAGAAGTAGACAGCATTAAGGGTACTTTATGTACGTTAGTATGCAGTGAAACACCTGCATGTGAAGGATTTGTTTTTGTGAACAGGGAAATAGGAAAAAAATAATTACTTTATTCCCCCTCCCCAATCAAGCACAGCTACATAAGTGAACTGAATATAAGAACTGTTTCAATGAAATAGAGAAACTAAAGCCACAATTCAGCAATTTCAGTTAGTGAGACTGTCTGCAGGCACAGAGGTCTGCCCTCAGGTAATAATTTGTAAGACAGGGGTCTACAAGTGGTAAAATGTATTTAAATAAAGCATACATAGGCTGCAGCACAAGTGCCAGAGGGAATTACAGTGCATCTTGCTGCATAATTGTGTTCCCAAACAGATCATCATCAGCAAGGATGCCGTAGAATATCTCTCTAGCCCATGAGTGTGTCAGAGACCAACAAAACAAAACAAACAAAACAAAACAAATCCCCAAAACAGTGGATGGGAATCATAGCCTCACAGGAATCTGTTTCTTGATTTAAACTTAGCTTTCAGAGAACTCATGCATATCTTTGTCCTGGTTTGGAAGGTGATTTCAAAATATCAATTGTTCTGGTTTCATAGCATTTCTCTCTCTCTCTCTCTCTCTCTCTCTCTCTCTCTCTCTCTCTCTCTCTCTCTCTCACACACACACACACACACACACACACACACACACACACACTGTGCTTTTTTTAAGCCTTACAAGGACAAATAATTAAGTGAGCTTATTTGTCCAAGCACTATAGATTGCACCTTCTAGAAGAAACATATTTTGATAAGGACAAATTTCAATAACGAAAAATACACAGTACTCCAATTAGGAAGGAACAATCAGTTGCACGCTTACAAAATGGGAAATGACTGCCTAGGATGAAGTACTGTGGAAAGGGATCTGGATGTCATAGTGTATCACAAGCTAAATATGAGTCAACAGTATGACACTGTTGCAAAAAAAATATATATAAAATGGCATATAGGGGAGAGAACGTAAAGTCCAAGAAACTGCTACTTGCTGAATCTCGTGTACACGACAAGCAGCCAAAGAGCTGAAATGCTGATGTATAATCTTTCATTTTCTTGAAGAAAAAAAAAATTGGAAAAAAATCTCATTAAAATAAAAACTCATGACTCTGTACACCATGGTTTAAATGATCAAATCATTTGTATTTCTAAATCACACTGGAGGAGTGTTGGGTTATTTTGCCTCTACAGAAGTATAGGTTGCTTGCAGATAAAGCATTATTTATGTGGGTGCTTCAACATTTTGTTGTTCACCCAAAACTGTTTTCTACCTGATGACATCCAGAAAGAGATATCTGGAACAAAGAGAAGAATCTGAACAAAGGTATCAGCCATGAATAAGTAGATTTAGGAGCCATCAACAAAGAGATGATTGTTGAAATCATAAAAGCAGAAAAAAAGCAAAGAAGAGAGAGTGGAGGGAAGAGAGGAGAGGACTACAGATAGAGACCAGCCTTACCCTAGCAGAGACTGGAAAAGGGGTGGAGAAGAAAGACTGAAGAAGCAGAGATGTCCAAATCCTGAAATGATTAACATCAGTGAGAGATTTGTCTGAATAAGGATTGCAGAATTGTACCTTTAGAATGGGGTTAATGTGTAATGGGGAAAAATAAGCAAGATCTAGTGTTATATCTTAATTTCAATGTTCCTTTAAAATGATTGTGAAATTCCATTAGCATGATACTGTGCACAATATATCAAGCCTCGGAGCATTGCCTGTCTATAATGGCCCCTTCTAATAGCCAAAGATCACCTTCTTCTCTTTACAATGCCTGTGACATGCCACCTGTACCAGAGGCTGTGAATGGGACTAGCCACCAGAAAATTTGGCCATACCGGATCAGACCAAAGGTCCATCCAGCCCAGTATCCTGTCTACCGACAGTGACCAATACCAGGTGTCCCAGAGGGAGTGAACCTAACAGGTAATGATCAAGTGATCTCTCTCCTGCCATCCATCTCCACCCTCTGAGAAACAGAGGCTAGGGACACCATTCTTTACCCATCCTGGCTAATAGGCATTAATGGACTTAACCTCCATGAATTTATCTAGTTCTCTTTTAAACCCTGTTATAGTCCTAGCCTTCACAATCTCCTCAGGCAAAGAGTTCCACAGGTTGACTGTGTGCTGTGTGAAGAGGAACTTCCTTTTATTTGTTTTAAACCTGTTGCCCATTAATTTCATTTGGTTCTTATATTATGGGAACAAGTAAATAACTTTTCCTTATTCACTTTCTCCACACCACTCATGATTGTATATACCTCTATCATATCCCCCCTTAGTCTCCTCTTTTCCAAGCTGAAAAGTCCTAGCCTCTTTAATCTCCTCATATGGGACCCGTTCCAAACCCCTAATCATTTTAGTTGCCCTTCTCTGAACCTTTTCTAATGCCAGTATATCTTTTTTGAGCTGAGGAGACCACATCTGTATGCAGTATTCAAGAGGTGGGCGTACCACGGATTTATATAAGGGCAATAAGATATTTTCTGTCTTATTCTCTATTCCTTTTTTATTGATTCGTAACATCTGATTTGCTTTTTTGACTGCTGCTGCACACTGCGTGGACATCTTCAGAGACCTATCCACGACGACTCCAAGATCTCTTTCCTGATTAGTTGTAGTTAAATTAGCCCCCATCATATTGTATGTATAATTGGGGTTATTTTTTCCAGTGTGCATTACTTTACATTTATCCACATTCAATTTCAGTTGCCATTTTGTTACCCAATCACTTAGTTTTGTGAGATCTTTATGACAGCCCTACATCTATTTTATGCCACTGGAGTGGAGCAGCGCAAAGCAAACTTAATGGGGGGCATAATCCTGCCTTAATTACTCAAGCCAAAGTTTAGGAGATAAGAAATTGTCAAGACAGGAGCTGAGTGACCCTTAGCATGAGTAATTTAATATGAGGGAATTATATAATTTGTGGTTACAGTAACACCCTGTGTCAGGCTGTAGTAAAGTATTTTTTGAAAAATGCCTGTAAGCCTGGGTCAATTTCCTTCATTTAACCACAGCAGGAGTGGCTCTGCCTTCTATCACACAAATTAATTTTATATAGAAATTAGGTGGGGGAAAAACCTTTAAAAGAGCCACCCGGACTTTCCTGCCACAAAATAGCGTAGGTTATTTATGAGACTGTTGCATACATCAAGGTGTCCATGACAACTAACAGTTTTAATGTGTCTGCACGAGAAGTTGCAGTGCACTTGCAGTGTTGGGGTTGATGAGAGTTCAGTCAAATGCCTGTGTTTGAAAGCAGAGGGGAGCATTCCAAACTGTAAATGTGAAAAACAGCAGAGCATGTACAGTACAGAGCAGCATTTAACAAATGGAATCATTACACTTACACACACACACACACACACACACACACTCCTTGCTTGAGCATGTACAGATGTAAAGTAAATCAAAACTGGAAAAATAGAATGAATGAGCACCCATAATACTGCCAGATAAATAGACACACACGTTTTGTGTAAAAGAGAGGATGGGGAGAACAGCAAGGCATTTTTAAGTAGACCTAAGAGAACTAGGGGATAACCCACGCGGTGAGTAACCTTGCTTTTAAAAATAAAATTAAAAAGAAAATACAAGTTTTCAGAGTTGGCCCAAGCTTACAAGCCTTGAATGAAATGCAGTAAAGAAAAAGGAAAAATTTAAAAGTAAGGGAACAAATTAGTCCACCAGAAGTAATGCTAATAAACTAACTATTAAGACAATTGAAAACAGTGCAGCAGAAGCCAGCATTGCCTGGTGATGACAAGTAATCACTGATGTGAGGGATGGGATTATGTCAGGGTTGGGAATGAAATGGAGGAACTGCAGCAAAATCTCTTTTTTAAAAACGAGAGCGACAGAAGGGAATTGGATGCTAAGCACAGGCAGAGAGAAACCTAATTTTGAAACAAAAGTTCCCCCAAACAGCCATAACATCTGAAAAAGTCTCTTAGTAGCTCTTGCATACTTAAATGCTTCAAAAGTGATGGAACACACTTAGAAAAAAGCTGCTTTTCTCCATGGGTGGGATATCTCCATCGTAAGTCATGAAATATTAGGATGGTTCAAATCGATCCCCAAAATGGCAGAGGTAGCCATCCTCACTGGCGTGCTGAATGAGATACACATGAATCACGATGAGACAAATTGTGTCTGATTTTCAGATGTGCTGAGCACCCAAAGCTACAGATGAAATTAGTGGAAGCGGCAGCTGTTCAACACCTCTGTAAATCAGGCTCCAAGCACTCTTATCCTTTTGTTTTACCAGCACCAGCTGACGGTGGCAGGTGAAGGGGGAGGTGTGGCAGGGAATATGGGTATGCTGTGTCACTTGCTGAATGGAACAAGAGGCTGAACGATGACAATTACATTCATTAATTAAAAAATCCTGTTCTGTGGGCATCCACAACAGTGGAACCTGTGCAATTTCCCTATGGAAAGGAGGCAAAATTGTTGGGGGTGGCGTTAGAATGAGGGGTGTTCATGCATAAAACTCAGTTGTGAGGCAGCTCCTCATAAACCAGTGTGGAGCTAGTAGGTAAGACACACACAGCAGGACCAGAAGATTCATTCGTGTATGGATCCTGCAATTCTTCCCTCCTATGAAAGAACGTACATTAAAGTTGTGGAGAGGTGATATTGCTGCCTCTGGACTGCAATAGGGGCCACGGCAAAGCTTGGCAGCCTGTTTATAGCCTGAATGGGAGGATCTCGCCAATGCCCAGCCAAGCCCAGTCCAGCTGCTCTGGCTGAGTCCTGTATACAGTTCTTTGTTCAGAACAGTACAAACTAGGGTTGCCAATTTTGCCTGGACATATTCCTGGAGGTTTCACCACATGACATCATCTTTAATTCTTGGAGACTCCAGGACAATCCTAGAGGGTTGGCAACCCTACTACGAGGCAGTGGAACATCTGTGGCAGAATTGTTACTTGAAGTTTGCCTGTGCTACTGCCATGCTTGTCCTCCACAGACTATGTCTTGTCCACCACATGGCTTTGGGTAGTAGACACATTGCAGGAATCATCAGAGGTATAAAATGATAACCTGCTGTTTTGGTCTCCATTTATCGAAATCCAGCCGCAATGGACAGCATCCCTGCTCTCATATGGAGCTACTTTCTGCCCCAGAAACTTCCCTGTTCCCCCCCACTCACAAAGCTGATACCCTTTCCCAACTCAGAAACCTGTGCATGCCTGGATTACTATGTTAGTCTTACCATGGAGTCACAAACAGTCTGCCTTAGACTCCCAGCACATCTTGCCACCCAGACAAACTAGACTAAGTGATGAAAGGTTATTAAAACCAAAAATCACCACACATTAGGTCACTTTGGACCCCAAAGGGCTAGTCACATACATCAGATCAGTGGATATTCTTTATCTCACCAAAGACAATGCTGTAGCCAATTTCTCTAGTAAACTAACGAAAGATTTATTAGCGAAAAAAAAGAAATGAGCATTATTGACAGGATAAAGCAGTTAAAATACATTACAGGTGAGTCTAAGTTTGTAGTACAATAGATAGCAGAAATGTAACATCTGCTAGTTCCCATAAGTCTCTCAGGGTTACCCAACTGGCTTTGGGGACCTCTGTCCATTAGCTCAGACTTCCCCCTGTCAGAATTCATCAGTCCAGAGATATGGGATCATTCCATTGAATGAGTATTTATAGATCCCGTTCACAGAAGGCATGCTGACAAGCGTCTTGACCCACATGTGAGCTTCCTGTGATGACGAAGATTAGGAAATGCAGACTAGGTCTGAGAATCCATTGTTGCTTAATAGTCTTTGCTCTGAAGTTAACAACCTTTTCATTTACATTTCCAAGGCTCCAATCTCCGATGGGTAAACATAATGTAAACAAATATGATAGCCAGAAACAATTGTTCATGAAGTTTTACATATTAAGTGATCTTACATCTAAAAACGAATACATTCATTTGGTTTAGGACAAAGTACAATGTAAATCAACACGTTTTAGATGAGTGAAGACACTCGCATTGACATTTCACTAGTTTTCAAGCATTTAGAGCAAATGTAATTATCGGGGCGTAAATGTCATGTGATAACATCCCCCTTTGTTCTGTTTTAACAAATGAATTTGCTTGAACACACTGGGACCTTTGAACATTTGTTTGGTTTCTATTAGCATGCTGCCTTCCTTTGAGCTGGCAGCCTGCTAAGCAGCTTTACCCTTCCATCACAATAAGAGGATGTCTCAATTCCTCTTCCCAGGGTATCTTCTTTGTCGTACTCCAATACTCTGTCCTAAAAATTCTCCACAGCTCTGCATGTAAAGCAAAGCCCCTTAGGGACCACAACTTCTAATATCCCAGAATTCACTAATTATAATGCTTATTCACACTCATTAATATACAGCACATGATGCAAAGAGCTGCCAAGTGTGGACTGAGTGAGAAATTGTCTTTGGTGGCATTATCTAGCTGAAAGCATTTTCTTGACATGATATTCATTGGTAGGAGCTCTCACATGAGGGACTGATTTCATCAGCACTAGCCACTTGATGACAGAGCAGCACACAGACAATGAATCTACAGTGGCAGGAGACCCCAAAGGCTAGAATGTGAGTGTGCCATAATCATCTGTCCTGAGTAGTGGTAAAGCATGGTTTCAAACCAAGGAACAAATTTGTCTCTGAGAGGCACTACTCACCTCCCAGAGCCAGAGAGGAGTTATCTGCTACTAGTTTATAGTAATGGTAGATTATTTCCCTCTCTCTACTAGCTCAGCTAAGCTGACAGTCACAAAATTCTATTCATTCTGTTCCTTTGTGTGCTTACTCCCTGCCTATTTATATGGAAGGAGAATAAAGATTTGCATTGGTGAAAAATTTTCCTTCAAATTTTTCAAAGGAAAAAATGGATTTCAACATTTCTATTCACAGAAAGTGTCTGCTTTGTGATTTTTTTTATTGAAACACCAAATGCTGAAAATTAAAATATTTCAATTTGGGTATGCTGCCACAGTACCTCATGGGCTTGAGAGTTCATTCTCCTTGCCTCTCTGTTCTTCTCTATGAGCTAGGCTCCCCAGTGAGAATACAGCTCCCATGATGCACCATAATGAGGGACACCCATGATGGAAATGAAGGGAGGCCACAGTAGATCACGGACCATGTAGCCTGACCAGGGAACCTGTCCTATGGAGGAGAAAGGGAACATGAGTCACCCAAGTAGAACTCTGATTTGGCCCCAGGCAGCATTTCTGAATCAAAATATTTAAGTTTCTGGCTGAAATCGTTTGATATTCGGATCTTCAGTGAAAACTGGAAATTTTCTGTATCCAACCAGTTCTAATAATGACCCCACAGAGACGGCTCTCCTGCCATGCTGTGGTGACCTGTGATGTAGGTAGACTTGTGCAGGGTAAATAAGGAAGAACTTTATACAACTTTATCCACCTGTACAGGTGCATAGGGCAAGAAACAATCTTGGCCAGAATATCATTATTATTGTCATGTATATTTTATTTTATTGTGCCCAGAAGTGTACTACTTACAGAAGATAAATATGCAGTCTCTGCTCCAAAGACCTTGCAGTGTACACAACATGTTCAGAAGACAGACAGGAGGGAGGAAGTTGGGGTCAAGATTGATGAGAAAAACACAAACTTGGAGACTAAGTCATCTGCACAGCTTGGAGGGTCTTAAACTCGGTTTTTAAGGTTTGTTTGTGGAAGAGGAGTTGGGGTGCTGTTGAATATATCTAAAATATGGATCATAAAAATCTTTCTTGATAAAAATGGTTAGTATTTCTTACTCACATTGTAGGAATCCCAGAAAAAGTGAGGTTTCAGCAGTGATTACTGTGAGGATAGGCTAACACATATGGTCTAGCTCTGGAAAAGGGTAGAAAAATGTCCATGGATAATCTTTGGAGGCCTTATTACCACAGAGAAACAGTCCACAGGCAGTCTTTCATGGTGGCTACTTGGAATCAGGAAAAATAGATCCAATGTTGAAACTAAAATCTATGATTTATTACATAGGGAAATATAGCCCTTTAGGAGGGTTGCATTTTCCATCCTACTGTAAATCCCTGATTTTGATATTTCTAGTAGCAAATCTCCACCAGAAACATTCTAGATTGTAAATAACGTAACAATAAAAAGAATCCAGTACTGTATATTAATCTTCCTGCATCTCCATGTGTTGTGTCATTGGGCCGAATGGTAATAAAACTTACAATAGCAATGCAATACTGCAT
Organism: Chrysemys picta bellii; assembly: GCF_011386835.1. NCBI lineage: Eukaryota > Metazoa > Chordata > Testudines > Emydidae > Chrysemys > Chrysemys picta. Next base: position 76,649,219 of record NC_088791.1, read on the forward strand.
ATGCTGTTTGGCTCTGAATGGAAATGTGCATAAAAACTTTTTATATTTAGGCCACCATTAAATTGACTTTTGAATATGAAACCAAGCTGTTACACTAAAGTATAATAAGTAAATTTCACAGGTATCATTTTTTGCTAGATTTTCTCTGAAATGCCCCCAAATTTGTTGGATGATTTCCTGAAACAGATAAATCAGCTATTTTTGTGCTATGTGGTAGCCAATGGTTGTTGAAGGAAATTAATAACATCTGTAATTACAAACTGTTGAAATGAAATCTTGCATGACTGGCACTAGAAAGGCTATTAGAAACTGTGAGAAATATTGTCTAACTTAAAATGAAAATCATGGTTTTTTTCCTGCTTGATTTCCTTGCCTCCAGTTAATTTCCTATACACCCAGTTCCCCCATAACAGCAACCATGGGTGTGCTGCTGACCACAACTGTATCATTTCTTTACATGCTACTAATGTCCCAGATGTGTGCCAACATTGGAAAGAAAGTTAGGCTAGAGAAAGCACAGCATTAATTTCAGACTTCAGTTAACATTTTTTGTGGTAACACGCATGTGGAATTGTTGTTTGATCTTAACCTCAGAGACATAATGTATTTTTGGTCAACTCCTCTTGCAGAAACACCATGTTCATTGCATTTGACAGCTACCTTATTGGCATACACTGTAAATGCTTTACTTTCATGCCATAAGTGTTGTACATTAAATATTATTAATTATTATCATTATATTAACATTTATATTGCAGTACCATTTAGAGGACATGACCAGGTCAGGCTCCTGGTGCTAAGCAGGGTGCAAAAGTAAAGAAAATCTCCCTGCCCCAAAGAGCTTATCAACTAAAAGAGAAGACCTAGCAAGTGCTGAGACATAGAAGGCAGATGAAGTGAGGATGGAGAAGGCAGAATAATGAAACTAATAAGATATGTACAATTTCTAGGTGGGGGGAGCAATAGTTTGAGGAGAGACTTGAGGGTAAGATGGCAGCTATATAGATTTTTTTCCTCATCATAAGGGGCAGCATGGAAAAAATAACAAAAGTGCCTGTCAGAGAAATGGAACACGGTGAAGGTAGGAGTGCAGTAAAATATTGGGATGGCTAGGCAAGGCAGGGGCTAAATTCTGAAGGGCTTTGAAAGTAAGGAGAAGAAGTTTGTGTCTGATGTGGTGGAAGAAGGATAGCTAGTGGAGGGATAAGGGTAGTGATATCTTCAGAGCTACATATAATGTATCCTATCTTCTTTGCCAATTGTGATATGCGGTGGAATGACTTTGTGAATCACTCAAACTTTTCATTAAATGCTATCACAGACCCATTAAAGTGTGATTATAGTCTGGAAAATGACTCTATAAAGATGCCATTGGCAGTTTGGAGTTTATTATGCCTCAGCTTCACAAGTGAAAATTGGTCCTGCATGTGCACATTAGCTGCCTAGCTGTGTCATCTTATTGATGTGACCCCCTGACTTTCCTCTCCTGTTCCTGCCCTATGGTTTTGGTTCCCTTCTGTTTGAGATGTGTGAAGTTAGATTGTAAGCTTTTTTTGGGGGTGGGGACTAATAGGCTCCAGAGTAATACAGCTAAATAGTAAACATAATGTGTCTGCATTGTGCCATTTTTCTGGGAAATAGCACAGCTTAAAGACAATTCACCAAATAATTCATTTTTTTTTCTGGCAGACTTTAATGTGTTTCAAGCACAGGTTTCAGAGCACTAGGACTCCAATTCAGCAAACCATTCCAGTTCAGCAAAGCATTTAAGTACCTACTTAAGTCACATTAAAGTCAATGAGACTTAAACATGTGCCTAACTGTAAGCAGTTACTTAAGTGCTTTGCTGTGCACAGGATAGCAAGAATCCCTCTATCCATCCATAGAATCTGTACAGCACATTGTAAATTCAGCACAGTAAACTGTTTATTGTGTATCTTTTTAAACTTTTAGGCAAATGTTGTGTCCTTTCGGAATTCTTTTCTTTGTCTCCTTCAGGCCCTATTTACTTTTCAGTCTTAGTTGGTTTTGATTGTTCTTTTGCTTTCTTAGCTGTATCAGGACACTACTCAGGCATTGTAAGTCTCAGCTTTTTTGAGGGCAATTGAGACTGGCAATAAAATGTTTCTTTTATAGACCCTTGCTAATGGATGCACAAAAAAGGCATTTTAAATTCTCCAGGTATTTTTGTCTCTTGAGTTACATTATTTCATAGTAATGGTGGTTTGGAGATTCCATTCAAAGGATTTGCAAACTTCTTTGGTCTCAAAATCAGACTAGGATCTTGCAAGGACAGAGTTTCATGTCAGATTTTCAGTATTTCTTGGGTTTGGCTGGGATCAGAAATATCTTAAGCAGGGCCAGCTCTGGCTTTTTTGCCACCCCAAGCAAAAAATAATAATAATAATCGGGGCGGCCAGAACAGCAAAGCAAAATAAAACCCTGCGGCACAGCTGGAGTGGCAAAGCAGGAAAAAAAAAAAACTGCGGGGCGGCTGGAGCCAGGGTGCAGGGGGACTCCCTGCGCTTCAGACGTGCCCCGGCTAGCAGGGGGAGGGGGATGGAGCAGGGAGAGAGAGAGAAGGGGAGCGGCCAGGGCTTCAGCAGGGCACTTGCCACGCGGCCCAAACCGCCGTGCCGCCTGCCAGGAGGGCTCCGCGCCGCTCCGGTCGGTGTGGAGGAAAGGACGCAGGCTGCCCTACCGGGCCTGCTACAGACCTGGCACTGGCTGGAGCAGACGGAGCGCGCAGCCCGCTCCCAGCAGGACGCTCCCCTCCTCTGTGCTGTTGCCCCCTACAGGGCGGCCGGATCGGCGAACAAAACAAAAAAAAGTTGCCGTGCCGCTTTAGGATTGGGCAGAATGCCGCCCCGTAGAATCTGCTGCCCCAAACACGAGCTTGCTCGGCTGGTGCCTGGAGCTGGCCCTGATCTCAGGACCTGTTTTTGGACGTGATCCTACTTTCATTGAAGTAAATGGCAAATATTTTCCATTGATTTCCATAAAGACAGGATCAGATAGTTTCTCATTGATTATAGTCCATATACTTGTGGCCAGGAGAGGAAATGTAACCAGAAAGGAAAGGCCAGGGGAGGAAGTGTAACAGAGGCATGTGAGTTGTTTTATTATTATTATTTATTATTTATTTATTCTAAAAAGCTAACCAGCCTTTTTTCAACCCTTCAGGGTTGGATTTCCATTTCAGATTGCACTGGGGGCAAAAGTTTTTATTTTACCTTTCATTGTCTTCAAGCATACCTAATTAAAGTAGCCTTTTTTTTCAAAACTTGAGTGCTTTGGGGATAATAAAACTGTATTGTTACTTAGGATAACATATTCTAACATTTTTAAAACAGGCTTCGATTTGTGAGTGCAGACAGATTAATTATATTATTCTCAAGAACCGTTTGAGAAAAGAACACTGCTCAGAGCTAAATTTCTTACAAAGTGTGATTTAGATAAAGGTAATGGAAAAACAATATATATACCAACTCCATATTTTATATATATATATATACGTGTATGTGTGTGTGTGTGTGTACCCGTGTAATAAACTAAGATGTCAGAATGATGTTAGGAATGTTCATATCTAAACTGGGGTCATTTTCATTTTCCTGTACTGCAGAAACAACAATGGAAGGAGCTAATGTATCTTCATCTTTCTTAACCATTACTCTTGGTGTTGCTGCTATTCTATTCAGATCTACTCCAAGTGTGATCCTGGCACAGCACCACTGAAGCTAATGGAATTGCCCCCAGATACACAAGGGTTAAATTTGACCCCATATAGTGAGTCAGAGTCGAGGTAGAGTCAAAATTTGGGTTCCTTTGCACCTCTCAGTAACTAAAGTGCTAAGTATCTTAAGTTATTTGGGTATACTGGGCCTGATTCTCAGTTATGCTAAGACCCTTTTTGCCAGTCTGGCAGTAAGAAGAAGCCTTACAGGTGGTGGAAATGGCCTATGAAAATCCTGTGCCAGGGAATCTCACTGGCTAACGTGATGCAAAGTCTCTGTGCTGGTCCTGCTCCCAGATGAAGTTGCTGAGGCATGTCCAGAGCACAATGCACTACAGCTATTCTCTGCTTCCCAAGTCTCAGAGGGGTCCATGACAAGCAGAGCATAACTTAGAACAACTCTGAGGAAGAGCTGCTGTAACTTACACCAGGAAGCAGGAATCCCCCTTCAATGCCCCCAAATATTTTTTTCCAGAGAGTAAAAAGCATAACTAAAAACAACGTGCCTGATTCAACAAGACCGTGAACTACTTCTGTATAGATGAGCATTCTCAACTATCAGCAAAGTCAGTGGTGCCCAGACACTATGATGATAGGTGAAAATATAAAAAAAACCTAGATAACTATGTTGTACAAGTGCACAGCATTTCAAAGAATCAGGGCCATTGTTTGCATAGACAGTTATTACAATGATTAGCACTGAGATTGGCACGGTTTCAAAGACAATTCTCTTATATTCCCACTGAAATGCAGACAGAAGGGAAAATGATCTTCACTCATGCTATGACCTCTGTTTCTAATAAAAATTCTCCATAAATGTTTAGTGTATATTATGAGTTAATGCTACAATTGTTATTTATGAGGATTCACCACAGGAATGGGTAATGTAGGATACTTTGTACTGGTTAGGAAGTTTTTGAGTTTCAACTGACAATTCCGCCAGCTATTTAGAAATAATTTGTGCTAAGTGTAACTCAGTGTTTGGTTTCAGGTTTCATTTATGTATTTAGAATGCTAATAGATACGAAATAGACAAAAGTAAAATGACCCTTAAAAATGTGAAGTTCTGTTTGTAAAGTTAATTGTAGTATTAGTATCATGAAGGATAGTAATTGCCAAACCTTAGCCTTTGAACTATGCTCAGTGGTAATACTATAATAGTAAGGTAGCTAAACTGCCTAGAATACTATCCCATGAACAAAACTTCATTGAAAAGGGATTAAGGTTGGTAAAGTGTGACATCCCTCGCCAGTGCAAACCCTTAAAACCAAGGCAATGCCAAGTTGTGGGACAGCTCTTTATCATATCTTAATGTCCATACAGCATGTTTCCTCTGACACTAGTAGTCTCTGCATGCTCACAGAACTTCCTTCTCTCTCCAACAGGTAAGAAAACAGACTATTAGATTGCATTAGGAATTTTCCAGTGGAATGTTTTTTTCTGAAGGAAAATGCAGTTTCTGCAAAATCAAAATTTCCCACAGGAAAATCTCAATTTTACCAAAGAAATTTGATTTTTCTGTTGGAAAAATCAAAATGAAATATTTTGTTTTGGATCTGGTCCACCCAAATCAGAATATTTTGTTTTGCTGAATTGATCTGAAACATTTCACTTAAAATCACTTCAGTAAAACATTAAACTGCATTTCCCTATCAGCATATTGCCTTTAAGGCCCACAGTCTTTCCTAAGGATTATATCTCACATTATGCAATAAAGATTTCTCTTTCACCAAGTGCTGCATGATGCATCATGGAATCACATGACTCTAGGTGCCTCATGGGAAATATATTCTGCCCAGGAAGCATGGCCCACAGGGGATAATGGAGGCATCAGACACCCAAATGACAAGTCCCATGAGGCAATGAACCACAATGGATGAATGCAGTTTAATGTTAAATGGCCTCAAAATGAAGCATTTTGTGTAATTTCAACAAACCTAAATAGTTTTATTTTCAATTTTGTAAATGCTGAAATGTTTTATTTCAATTGAAAACATCAAAATGCATACAGGCTTACTCTGTTAAAGGAATCTCTAACCTTTGCTTGGAGGAAAAAATACATCAATGAAAAGATGGAAGAGCTGACTTAATAAATAGGTTACGCATCTAAATATAAGGAAAACAGAAGTGTGGATGTAAACGTGAGACAATGAAAGACTTTAACCGACATTACCAATTGATAAGAAGGAAGAGGAAGATGAGTAGAAAAGCAGCAACTACAATTTGTGAACAACGCACAACAAGACTTATTACAGTGATTGGTGAGATAAAGAACAACTGGGATTGTGATATACTTAGGCTACTCTATGGGTCCTTCTGTAACTAGGTCATGTATGTTGCATGTATATTTAGTACACATGGCTATTTGAACCGTACCATGTTTGTGTGGGTTCTTAATACAGTTTTTGTTGAGTAAAGAACAAAAGACATACAACTTGCCTACTTACGCATATGAGCTTGACAATAAATAACTAAATAGATCTATTGTGCTCAAGATAAAATTTTCAAAGCCTAATATTTTTGTCAAATCAAATCTGATTTCCTCCAGAACAACTAAAGTTGCCTCCCCTCACTAAGGGCTATTTCCAGTTCAAATACAGCCACAGCTGTTCTTAGCCTGTCCTCATGCCCCAGAATTGCTGAGCCACTTTTGTTCAAATGAAAAAGAGAGAGAGAGAGAGAGAGAGAGAGAGAATCACTCTTGGGCACAGACCATATCTGGAAAATTTTGGCATGAATGGAGAAATTTGCAGAAAGTTGATTGAGTAAAAAACAGTGGTCAGAATGCAAAGTGGAAAGCCATGTTAAATACAGCAGACACTGACACTGTCTCTGTTATGTACAGTAATAACAAAGCACAACTCAGGGTCAGGACTGTAGTCTTTCCAGTGGGATGGGGGATCATGGTTGTCCCAACTCATCAAAAATAATAATATGAAGTTCAACAAGATATTCTATATAATTTATCAGACCATTTTGACCTCTGATAAGTCAGCTTCTTAGATATCTTATATGTTTATCATGGTGGATCAAGATAGATAGATTTCTGCACTGGGTTGATACTGTGGGGATTGAGTGCCCTCATTCACTTTTAAATCAGCGTGAGCTGAGGACACTTTAAAGTTTTCAGGATTAGGCCCAATAAATCTGACATCTAGACTTTAGAGTATTCAGTTTTCCTTCCCTTCTAAAGTTTGCTCCTTGAAACTTCTTGCAATGTATTAATCATTTTTATTACACAAGTGGGCTTAGGTATTATTTTACAGATTAAGTGACTGTTATGATGAGATACTAGTCCCATAGTCTTTGAACAGTATATTCATTTTCAATCCTTTACAACTAAACATAAATAATAATAGTATAGACAGTAAAAACTCCATACAACACAACCTTTTTTGCTACAGCAACACTGTACCTGTAAAATTGTTATTATGGTCTGGCCCTTAACTCTGCTTAAGACCTTGGCAAATATGTACGTTGGAACAAGTTTTTGGCTTTGAATACAGATTAGTTGGTTCTTGAAATTAGGATTTCCTGATGGGGATTTGGGTATCTTCAAACATGCCTTACCATTTTAGTAGTCATTATCCAAATCCAACATATTTCAAGAACAATAAAAACTCAAAACCACCCCCCCCCCCCCAAAATCCTTCCATTACACAGTGTCACAGGTTAATAGGCAGTAGTTTGGCTTTGGAAGGACGTACACCTCTGTGAACGTGGTAAGCAAAAATTTAAGAAAGCCAGAAGATTATATTTAACAAAGGTTAATTCTTTAACTTCTTGATGGCCTTCTTTTTTTATGAGATTATTACCAGCAAGGGTGTATCTTATGCTTTTTACAACATAAACTTAATTTTGGAAATATTAATAATAAATAAAGCTCACCGGAGAAATAACGATTCTCCCTGGGATAAAGCAATCATCTCTAAATTAGACAGAGATGCAGTCTAGTGCTCTGAACACAAAGGCTGATGTGAATTAGAGCTGGGTACATTTTTTTCTTTTGGCTGAACCTCCCTCCCCCAAATATGCAATCTGTCACATCAAATTATTTTATGAATTTCTGTCAATTTAACAAAAATGTTCATATCAAAAAATAAATTAAGAAGTCAAAGCATTTCATTATTGCATTTTGAAAATGAAATGTTTTGATTTTTTGGTTTGAAATGACTTTTAGGTTTGAAATTTCCTTCAATTTTATTGTTTAAAAATTAAAAAGTATATAATATATGCTTAAAAATCAAAATGAGAAGATTTTGTTCAGCCTGAACAATTCTTTTTAACTTTTCAATTAGTTGAAATTTCTGAAAAATGTCATTTTCAGAATTGCCAGTAGACCAAAATATTCATTATTCACACAACACTACTAGCAATTCCTTAGTCCTAATCATAGCTCTGATATTGACTCCATCTGAGACTTTATGCAAATCACTTAAACTGCCTCAATTTTCCACTCTATAAAATGGGGCTAATTCTTACAGTGTATATATATCATATGGGTCTGTGAGGATTTATAAATGAATATTTTAAAAATGCTTTGAAAATGTAAAATGTTGTATAAATACTAAGTAGTATTACTTACATTGTATTTTAGATACTCTACAAGTTTCTTTTTTAATATTTTGAATCAAATCTTATATTTCTTATACTTTCAATATGTTTTCAAGAGGGATATCCAGCAGGATCTAAATATTGCTTTACCTATTTCTATTTGTATCCATATAGTGTAGCATACAAACATCTATTCTGTGTGGAGGGCATTGATTTTCACTAGACAAATTGCATCCTTGATAGATTGCATTGGGAGAATATCCTCGTATTTCCTAATTTTTTTTTAAATTTCATTCTTGTCATGCATACATTCTGTCAGTTTTACTGTCATGGAAACATTGATTCCCTATTATAATCGCTCCTAGTGTAAAACACAGCTGCCTACCAAATGTACACTGGAGCCTCACCATCTGTTAAAACTCAACGCAGAACTTCTAGTGTATACAATAGTACAGTTCCTTCATGGAATAAATCAATCATGGAAGAGTTGAGATGGAATTAAAGAGTTTGGCCCTTCTTGCCCCCCTTTGTATCTAATTTAGGCATGCATGACCCATTGTTATCATTGTTGTGCTTATGCCAGGTGGTTTTGATTATTAAGAAAAGCAGGATTGCGTGCTGAACATATAATAATAAACTATAGTCATGTGAATGGAGCACTTTTGCTTCTAAGGGATATAAATATACACATAATAAAAGCAAGGTGACCATAACTTTATATCTCATAGAGAACAAATAATAGCTTGTCAAGCATATTACAAGGGAACCTGAAACCAATTGGCAAAGGAAAGGTATCCTACAAGGATTAAAGTTATTTTTTAAAGTACTTTACACTATTGGAAGAATAGATTAACTGTGATTTCAAAAGTAGATAATTCTATGTAGTTAAGGGGAATAAAGACACACTATTTGTCACATAATATTTAATCACCTTGTCTTTTAAATGACATCATGTAGCTGGAGATAAATTTCATGGTAAAAAAAAAATTAAATAAAATATAATCTGTGTTAAGTAGGACTACCCATCCCCTCCTTTTAGATTTTGAACCAGACACCATGAGAAACCTAGGACGCCTGGCGAATAACAAATGCTTTTAATATTTCCAACAGGGAATAATAAAACTAAGAATATATAAAAATATACTCTTTAGTATATAAAAGCATATAAGCATATGAACATATTATATTCTACTTATAGATACCATTTTTTCTGAGTACATTCACATATTGATACAACAGTGTATGCCAAATAAAACTACCATGAAACTTGGAGCTAAACAAGACAGTGTAATAAAATCTAGTATGCAGCTTCCTGAAACCAGGGAAGTAACATAGTATGTCATTGGGAATGCCAGTGGAAGGAGGAAATCCCTAGAGGAGACATCTAGGAAAACAGTAGAAGTAAACGGGAACTTTATTTGTTTCAGCTTCTGACTTAGGTGCTATCAAGCTTCTGGTTTTTTAGGGTGCAAAATGGACACATTTTCCATTTTTCAGTGATATTTTTTTGCAATATGTTTAGCTGAAACTCTTACTGGCATTTTTAACAACATATTTGTATTTTGAAAGTTTTTGTTTACCAAAAAATAGATTTTCAGCAAGAAATCATGACTTTTCAATAAATGAAAAATGTCACTAACAATTTCTCAAATTATTGTGATCATTTTAGTTGAATTTTCAGTTTAAAAAAAAACAGAACATTTTGTTAAAGTTGAAACATTGGAAGTTTTCTTGATAAGTGTTGCTTTTGGGGGGAAAAAAGTCAATTTCCAATTAAAAAGAACATAATGAGAAAAATTTCAAGCTGCTATATTCTCCTGAGAGGGAGAAGACAGGAAGCTTATATTTGCATGGACAAGCAAAAGGGTTGGGATGGGATGTCTAAGTGTAGCTTAAAGCTCACCTCTGTACACCCCTGCTCCTGCTGCTGTACACAAGGCTGGTGCCCCTGCACTAAATTACAGCAGCCTATGAGATCCACGTAGCATAGGGTCAGAGCAGACTCTGCTGCTTGTCTCTAGCCATAATTAACATCCTCTACTTCTGCTATTTAGTTCTTTTTGAACAATCCTTTTATCTGTCATCATCAGGTTTCCCCTTGTCCTAAAGAAGTGTTAAATATATATGTATTAATAAAACACAGACAAACATATCTAAAGATTCTGCCAACTTTTACTGCCAAATTATAACACCTTTCAACATATGGTATAATTAAAATGATCTGTGTGCCTTTTTCCCAGAACTACCAATGTCCCACAACTACAGAGGCCCTTCCTTAAGGAAGCAGAGCATCCAGAGTTGTTAGTGACCTCAGATAGGGTTACCATACGTCCGGATTTTCCCGGACATGTCCGGCTTTTTGGACTCCAAATCCCCGTCCGGGGGGAAATCCCAAAAAGCCGGACATGTCCGGGAAAATCGGACATGCGGTCGGTGGCTCGGGGGGCCTGGCCGGCGGTGCCGGGCCGGGGGCTCGGCCGGCGGTGCTCGGGGGGGCCCGGGGCCGGACGGCTCGGGTGCCGGGCCGGGGGCTCGGCCGGCGGTGCTGGGGGGGGGGGGCCGGGGCCGGGCGGCTCGGCCGGCGGCTCGAGTGCCGGGCCGGGGGCTCGGCCGGCGGTGCTCGGGGGGGCCCGGGGCCGGGCGGCTCCGCCGGCGGCTCGGGTGCCGGGTGCCGGGCCGGGGGCTCGGCCGGCGGTGCTCGGGGGGGGGCCCGGGGCCGGGCGGCTCGGCCGGTGGCTCGGGTGCCGGGCCGGGGGCTCGGCCGGCGGTGCTCGGGGAGGCCCGGGGCCGGGCGGCTCGGCCGGCGGCTCGGGTGCCGGGTGCCGGGCCGGGCGGCTCGGCCGGCGGTGCTCGGGGGGGCCCGGGGCCGGGCGGCTCGGGTGCCGGGCCGGGCGGCTCGGCCGGCGGCTCGGGTGCCGGGTCGAGTGCTGGGCCGGGGGCTCGGCCGGCGGTGCTCGGGGGGGCCCGGTGCCGGACCGGGCCGGGGGGCTCGGCCGGCGGCTCGGGTGCCGGGCCAGGTGCCGGCGGTGCTCGGGGGGGGCCCGGTGCTGGGCCGGGCCGGGGGGCTCGGCCGGCAGCTCGGGTGCCGGGTGCCGGGTGCGGGGCCGGGTGCCGGCGGTGCTCGGGGGGGCCGGGTGCCAGGCCGGGCCGGGGACTCGGGGGGCCCGGCCGGGGACTCGGGTGCCGGGTCGGGAGCTCGGCCGGCGGTGCCGGGCCGGGCCGGGGGCTCGGGGGACGGGCTGGGGACCTGCGGTGCCGGGGGTGGGCCGCGCCTCCTCCCCCCCCCCCCTTACCTGCTTCAGGCTTCCCGCGACTCAAATGTTCGCGGGAAGCAGGGGAGGGGGCGGAGACTTTGGGGAGGGGGCGGGGTTGGGGCGGGGCTGGGGGCGGGGCTGGGGCCCCTTTAAAGTGTCCTCCTTTTGGAGGCACTAAATATGGTAACCCTACCTCAGAGAGTGACAGCTCCTTGCTGCCTCTCTACTGTGGCTGCTTCCTCTCCTCAGTGTTTTAATTCAAAACCTGAATCCCTATTTGTGCCAGCTGATTCAACACTGATGTCTGTCACTGAATCTTTCAATATACCTTTTCAGCAGCAGGTAATATAAACAGGACCAGATTCAAGCAACCCAAGGTGCTAGGTACAACCTCACATAGGCCTGCTGTAGCCATATCCCCACATCTTGGCTTCACTCCAGCTTGCCAGAGGCCATCCACAGAAGAGCTGCTTTCTGGGCTCGTAGCGGTACACCACCACCACTCCTCTTTGAGCAAATTGAGCAGACTCTGTTGTCAGAGCTGGGAGCCATCCCAATAGAGGGAGCACTTAGCTTCCACACCACTCCAGTAGAGGATTTTGTGTGTGAGGACCTTACCAACAGCACATGAGCAGGGTCCTCATGGAGATGTGTCACAGTAGCTTCCCACTGACAAGTCCTCTGTGGGGATGATGTCAGCACCCTGTCCCCCTTTGAATAATGGGTTTCAGAATTAAGACACCATTAAATAAATAAGGCAATTCATGCCTCTTAGAGCTATTCTGTTCTCTGCAGTCTCGGGAAAGCACAATTCCCTCATTTCACATTCAAGTGATGTTTTCAAATCTCTTTCATAACCATGAGATTAGAAACACATTTTTAAATGAAAGTTTGAATCACATGAATCCAGGAATTGAAACATTAGGCCAGGACCTACAATCTGACCATGAGTACACATGCCAGAATCCTGTTCATTTCTTCAAAGATGCATTAATTTTAAGTGCAGAAGAGCCATTCTGATCACCTAATCTGCCTGAAGCAAAATGCAGGCTATAGAATTTCAACCTGCATTAACCCAATAACTTATGATTGAACTAGAGCATATATTTTATAAAGACATCATCTTGATTGTAAAGACTCCAAGAAATGGAGAATTTACTACATCCCTTGGTAATGTTAGAGATTGCAGGTTTCCAGGAAGTTCTCAGATTACATCTGCCACCTGAATGACTGAAGAAGGTGGCTAGCGAAGCTCTAGCTCACAAAGAGCTGAGCCCATGAAGCTCCTCAATGGGGGAGACATCTAGCCTCAGTGGCTGGGAAGCTCTACTTAAACCAGAAAGAGGCACAGTAAATTGTCTGAGCAACTAGAGGAATCCTTGTCTGGCTGCTATTACTGACTCTGCCTACTTGCCTGACTCCTTAACCCTGCCTTCCACCCTGTTCCTGGTTCCTGTCCTCCTTATTGCAGACCCTGATCTGTCTCTAGTTCTTGCTTTCCTGTATCATTCCAGGTCTCCGGTCCTACATCCTACCCTTATGCAGACTCCAGCTTTGACCCCTGGCTTGATTCCTGACTGTCTCCAGCCCTGACACTCAGCTTGGCACTTGACTCTGACCCCAGCTCTGATCTTGGCTCTTTTTCCAGGTGCCTGATTCTAACCATTAGGTCTGACCATCCACATCCTGGTCCCTACAATTTGTTCAGACCACTATGAACTTATCTGAGTGGGCCCAGCTAAGGATGGAGTTCCCCCTATCATGTGGGCATCTGCCCTGCACAAGCAGGTGATCCTCCTGCAGGAAGACAACATAGCATTCCAGGTACAGAATGTGCAGCTGGCCACTGAGAATCAGGCATTATGGGAGCAAGTCTGTTAGAGAGCATATTCTTTCACTCTCTCACTTCCCTAGTCCTTCTCGCATGAACAAAGAGCAACACTACCCGAAGTCCGAAGGGAGGCCCACTCTTTCGGTAGATATGGGTATGACTCTCGATGAAAAACCTACACAGAAACAGACCATCTTTTAATTTGGACTGCCAGTACCTTGGCTCCTACTGAATTTCCTGGCAAATTAACCCAGTCACCTTTAACTTCAACTTGCCTCATTCTCTCTGAATACACCCAGTTTTCCATATATTAGGCTTGAAGCCACATATTCAGGACCCATTCCTTCACTGCTCCCAACCATTACTACCCTGCCGATATGTGTTCAAGACCATCATGACTATATTCTCCATGAGATTCTTGATGTCAGAATCAGACAGGGTATACTCTGGTATCTTTTAGATTGGGAAAGTTACAATCCTGAAAAGTGCTCCTGGGAACTGGAAATACTACCCGGGAAAATCTGGTCTTCTACATGTTGGAGGGCACCCTAGGAAATAGAGTAATGTGAGAGATCACGGGCCTGAAACCTGTACCCACAGGTCTCCAGGCAGTACTCAGACTATGCCTACCACCTGGCATCTCACCTGCATGACTGGAGAAAGGGAAACTCTAGCTTGCAAATGTCTCTGATTTGGGGAGATATCCAGCCCCACTGATTGGTTGGGAAGCTCTACTTAGACCAGAAATAGGCACAGGAAGTTGTCTGAGCAACCCTTGGCTGGCTGCTACTGCAGTATCTACCTACTTGCCTGACTCCTGAGCCAGGCCTCCCAGCCTGGTCCTTGTTCCTGTCCTCCTTTTCCCAAACCACCGTCTGTTCCCACTTCCTGCCTTGCTCCAGGGCCATTCCCCTATGCCCTACCCCTGACTCTGTCTCCAGGTCTGAGCCTGGCTCAGTTTCCAGGTGCCTGACTCTAATCGCTAGGCCTGACTGCCCACACCCTGGTCCCTATAGGTAATCTGTTCCTAGGGTGATTACCCTCACTGAACAATGTTTTATTTTTGTGATTTGAGACAAAAGAGCAATATAGGGTTATAGTCACTCTTGGTTTGGAATCTTCTTGACAATAGTAACTTATAATAATCACGCCTAGAACTAACACTCGCCTCCAGAGCTCATTGTTTTTTGGAAAGGGTTTCTCAAACATTCTGGCAGCTAATCCTAAACTATAGTAGGCATGCCATTTTCCCCACTGTGTACCTCAAGTTGTAGGAGGAACTGTTACTAGAGGATTATCAGTAAAACCTAGAGGGAAAAAAACCTGACATCCCAAAGTGAATCATATTTGGATGTTGCTGGTTTGGATAAGAAGGCAGCTGCCACCATATTCTCTAGTTTGGTAACTCCTGGGAAAACTGAGGGTGCTGCAGAGGCACACTATAGATGCAGCAGATCTATATATAACATCTTCACTACATAAATGGTGAAAAAATGCATGTATAAAGGAAGCACTCCCAGCTGATTATTCCGACTCAAAGTATATTTCATGCTTAGTAGTAATAATAAGGTATGCCTTGTTGGCACTCTATGGTTGACTTAAAGTAGATAAGATATTCTCAGCAGGCCTTTTCAGATGAAATTGAAAGCTATTCATTAAGCCTTTTTTTAACAGATTGACACACTGCCACTCAAGCTATCACTTTTGGTGAGACTAAGATGATTCCTCGATAAAGAGAGGAAGACAAAAGTTGTTCAGCTAATACCTATTACTAATTTTGTATAGTTAAGAGAGCAAATTACAATGATCTGTGAGTGAAAGTTTTCTAACAAGATAAAGACTTCCTCAGCAGATGGTTTCTTATGAGGTCTGGCTTTATCTTCCTTGCAATTACATGTCAAATAATAAATGACCTCTGACAGGCCATAAGGGGAGAATTTAATTAAAGTTTTCTGCTGCAATGTGTCATGAAAAGCTCATTTCCCACACTTTGTAAACATCACTAGAATTTCTTTAAGCAAGCCCAAAATTTTAATTACAAAAAAAGTTTTTTTTTCATGTAGATGCTTAACATGTGCCTTTTCCTAAAAAATATAGTGATATTATATTGCATGCAACAATACTTGTTATAGTAATGTATTGAAGCTTTCATGGTTTATATAGTTACCAACAGCACATAGCAAAACACAACCTTGTATTGTACAGTTGAGTATACTATACTATCTATAAAAATTGTAGCCCTTTATAACCTTGTGTTTTAAAATATTATATTAGTGCACCACAGAATATTCATCAATCATGCAGAATATGATGTAAAACATACAATTCTAAGGGAGAAAATCTGGCTTTGGATCCTCTAATGTTTATCTCTGAAAAGTGATTTAAAGGCCCACGAGATCCATGGCTTAGATTTAATATAAGCAAGAGAGTCAACTTACCTTAGTTGAAAAGCAATGTGTGGCTTTACCCACATATTTACGTGCTCCAAATAGGGATTTCCACAGCCAGTACAACATTTCTGCATTGGTCCCAGAGACAGAATATTATTAGAGGCATAGACTGCCATATAAGAAGAGATTGAAAATATTGGGTTTAGTTTCAGTAGAAAGACTGCCTTTGACATCAACTGGTTTTGGATCAGGCTCTTAAAGAAGAGATGAATTCAAGGGGATATTATAGAGCAGTGGTTCTCAAAGCCGGTCCGCCGCTTGTTCAGGGAAAGCCCTGGAGGGCCGGTTTGTTTACCTGCTGCGTCCACAGATTTGGCAGATCGCAGCTCCCACTGGCCGCGATTCGCTGCTCAAGGCCAATAGGGGCTGCAGGAAGGGCGGCCAGCACATCCCTCAGCCCGCACCACTTCCCGCAGCCCTCATTGGCCAGGAGCGGCGAACTGCGGCCAGTGGGAGCTGCGATCGGCCGAACCTACAGACGCGGCAGGTAAACAAACTGGCCCGGCCCATCAGGGGCTTTCCCTGAACAAGCGGCGGACCGGCTTTGAGAACCATTGTTATAAAGCATACTAAATAATGAATTATATACAGATGGTAAATGGAGTACTCCTGTTTACCTTTTCTAATAATACAAGAACAAAGACATATTAAATGAAACTGAGAAGTAGAAAATTTAAAACGGATGAAAGGAAATACTTTTTAACACAGCTGATAATTAACCTGTGGAACTCATTGCACACAGCATCATTGAGGCCAAGAGCTCAGTTGTATTAAAAAAGAATTAGACATTTATGTGTATGAAAACAGTTTTTTTTCTCTAAACAATTGGTGTCAGTTTTCCACATTTGATGAAAAGGCCTATAGTTTTATTTTAGAATAGTAACATTATATTTTAACATGTAGGGATATGGTTCTTGTATATTGGCTTTCTAATTAATGAAATGATCCATTGTGGTAGCACGTATTGGACTATCTTGCTTCATACTGATATTTATTAACTACATAACAATGCCATCTAGTCTCTTTATATCAGATAGGATGTTTGTCTGCATAACAATCTGACAGGGAAGGAATGAGGATTGAAATCTGTGCTTGCCATGAAACGTGAAACATTCTGTTAGCAACACATCCATTTAGCCCTAGATATGGGGCCAGTTATTGGTTGATTGTTGATGACATGCAAAAGGATTTGTGATCTGGAAAACCTTCCTAAGTCCAGATGAGCAACAGCCAAACCTGCATGGCAGTTAGGCAAAGGAAGGTGTGTCATTTCTTTGACAGATTTAATGAAGTGCAGTGACCTGCTTACTCTTGAGATATTATAGACTAAAGGCAGCCTATTGTTGGCTCAAATACTTAAATGAGGAGCTTCGGGATTGTGTCATAATAAAAAAATGGATGAGAGATAAATGTTTTCAAGCTGAAGTGAAAAGAATTGCACAGCTGTAAATCCTTGAGCAGACGTTGGCTTTATAATCTCTGCTCCCCATATATCCCATTTTTGGAGGGGAAGTGAGAAAAGAATGAGAACATATCAGCGTAGTGAAGAGACAGACAAAAATACACAAGTTCATTATTGTGTACAAGGCCCATGCACCACTTAAGCCATAAATAACATGGAGTTAAGTCATAGAGTTTAAGTGAGACTTAAGTGGTGCATAGGTCTTGTGCTGGTCCCAGCACAGGGATGCATTTCACCCTAAGCACCTACTATGCATTCCAAAAAAAAAAAAAAAAAAAAAAAAGTATGGCACAATTTGTCCAGATATCTAGAAAAGCTGGTAACTGAAAACAGGTGGCATAAACCAAGAAGTTCAACACAGAAATCAAAAAAATAAAGAGGATTCATTAAAAAATCTCATTTTTCATTGGATTTTAAATTTAAAAACCTTCTGACACCGTCCCCTTACCTACCCGTCTTTAGAGTTCTGATCCCTCCTAGACTGCCTTGCCCAGACAAAGGCTTGCTGCTAGTTTCCCACTTCCTTCTGTAATTTTCTTACACCTTCTAGGCTCTGGAAAGCCCCATGAGGCTGCCTTTAAGGATGTCATGTAAGAAATCCCAGGTCTGGCTGCCTTTTTTTATGCTTGTTATTTATTGGACCAATGGAATGCAAAAATGAGTATCAAGACATTTCTCCTAGGTGTAGTACAGTGTACATTTTAGTGAATTGCTCTGTTGCCCATCTGCAAAATGTCCATTCTACAAAGAATTAACACGTGGATATTGTATTTATGTCACTGTACCATTATTTTTTTCAGTAGACCAGCATACCAAAGTGAAAGTAGGTGTCACTACATATGGTCTATATTATTTTGATTGAAAAAGCCAGCTGCTGCTGGCTTGACGCACACACATAAATGCTGGAAATTATGAGCAAAGTACACATATTGGTTTTTCAGAACACCCTGCACAATTGAATCAGGCTAAAATTTCACGATTGTTGGAGACAATTCAGAATTAACTGTGTACTGTATTGCAAATATTGATGTAGATCCATCTTCAAAGTGGAATAAATGTCTGGGAAGAAAATCTTTTCAAGAGATATGTGACTTTGTGCCTCATTTGTTGGACACTAAGGACCAGATTTTGTCACACTTACTCAACATGATTAATACTTTACTCCTTAGTTAGTCCCATTAAAACAAATGAATTTAAAAACAGTAGACACTACTAACGGTGAGTAAAAGTGGCAGATTCTTGTTCTATATTAATTTTTTTACAGTTTTTTGGAAAAATTGAATTAATGAAAAAAATATCATCATTATTTTAGTCTACCAGTATAAAGCATTTTGATTACACATATATTGTGTTATCTTTGCTATCCATTGAATCCACATATAGAAGTTTGTTTTCAATATTATTTCAGAGTTCCAAAATGAAAGAATGCAAGAAAAATCTACATTTGATATGAAATTAGTACAGTTATTTGTTTCATTAAATACATCTTCTATCTATGATCATTATTATTGCCCAAGTTAGCCCTTTATTTACTTTCCCCTTCCCCTGTGGAAAATGTAGACAATTCTAAGATGGAAAATATAAAAGCATACAGGTTATTATAACTTGCCATAATTATTTTCTGTGCAAATTCTAGGTCCTGTACCAGAAAAGGAAGGCAACCAATGCAAAAAATAGTTACCTATGTCTCTCCATAGGAAAAGGCTATGAAGCAAACTTATTGCATATAATTTTCAAGGATTTTTAAAGAATCATTCTAACTTGTTAGATTTTTTCTTTATTCGGGTCCCTTGTTTGTGTGTGTGTGTGTGTGTGTGTGTGTGTGTGTGTGTGTGTGTGTGTGTGTGTGTGTGTGTGTGTGTGTGTAATGTGAGTGCAAAGGATTCAGTCCTAAACTCGTAATGCCTCAAACTATAAGATATACCTACTGTCCTTCACATGCAGTACTGAGAAACAGCTTTTTGAAATATGAATGTTTTTGGCTTTGTTTGAATGCTCGCTGGATGATGACTCTTTAGGAAGTATAGATTGATAAATTCTGGCATAGCTATTTATTCTGGAAGTACTTTCCAAATGTTAGATACAAAATGAAAAAAATATTTTTTTTGTCTGTATATGATTACAGTTCTTGATAACAGTATTGGCAAATGCTTATCAAAAGGAAGATCATGACATCCTGATTCCTAGCTCAGTTCAGATGTCCAAAAGGACTTTTGGAGGCTAGTTCAAAATCTCTGTTGTTCTTGCTTGCTCAACATGTTCCTATATTTAGGTACCATTTAAAAAATGGAAAGTCCCTTAGGCCAAAATGAGTGCAGCCATGCACTGTCTGTCCTGCTTGTGAACTCTAATAAAGACTATCAAAGCCCTGAAGCGTTGCCTTGTGTTCCCCCCGCCCCCCCCCCAATTGGCCAGTTCCTCACTGCATATTTGAAACTGTTCAGGTTTTTCTTCACTAGCTCCAGTAAGCTAACTGGAGCTAAGGAGACAAAGTGAGCAATCCACACTTACTACTTTTTGTTTCCCAGACAGCTGATCCCCTCTCTGCTTTCTCAAATGGTGGAATCACATAATAGTGCTATCTCAAAAGCTATGCTGCATCATGGATAGAGCTTAAAAAACTGGGAAACCTGCTTGATGAGGTAGCTAAGTGTAGTTTTATCATGCTGTGCTGTGATTGTGTCAGATCTCACCCGCTAGGTTTTGGTCTGGTCAATATTTAGACCAGATACTGCAGTAGATTGTGATCATTTTATAAGAGACCCTTTTGCACGTGAGTCAGTATTGAGCCAGTTCTCTAGAATGATGGTAGGGAGGACTGTGCTTCTGATAATAATGTTTTTTGATGAAATATGAAGCCTGGGATCCTGGTGACTTATATTTATTAGAGGGTAATAACACACAATCTCAGCACAGGTTTTTAAACTCAATGCATATTTTTTCTGGACACACATATATAAAATATTAACTCTGAGCAAAACTTTTGAACATAGATGTCTAAAGTTAGGCTCTCAGATCCATATTTAGGCACCTGCATAGAAGTGAGCTGATTCAAGTGTAGTGTATCTGCAGCTCCGGCTGACTGCAGTGGCAATTGGGGTAGCTCAGTACCCTGAAAATCATGCCACTTTGTTTAGGTGCCTGAATATAGATTTAGTCAAACAAGTTACCCAAGTTTGAAAAAAATGGCCTAATTTTCTACAACAGAAGCTGAACTGCTTCAAGTAGATGAAGAGGGGATTCTCAAACCCCATCAGGACCCTGGGGAGAGGGGTCTGCAATTTCTCTTCTATTTCAGCCTGGTCTCTCCAAGCATTCCATTTCCTACCATCCTCACCTCTAAATTACATGCTTATGCCTACCATTTTTCCATGTCCTCTCACCTCTACCCCACTTGATCCTCCCGCCACACACTTACTTTGTCTACTTGGCCTTTATCCGTATAGATCCTTATTTTCTGAGTCCTACCTTGATAATGAGCTTCCCTGGCTCCCTATTTAGAGACTACAGGCTATATTTACATTAGATCTAATTTTCTCTGTATATTAAATGATTATAAGACCAAAAGCAAAGTAATTGGTGTCACAGAAAAGATCATGGCAAAATTTGTTAAGACCCAAGTGATATATAAAAGACTTACAAATATTTATACCCATGATGTTCTGAAAAGCAGCATCTGAATACTGCAAATCTCTAATAACCCAATTCCTCCCTGTATAAAATGGATAAGAAATATTTTCCTTTTTATTATTATTAATTATTAACTTTGTAAAAGAAATGTGTTTTTATAACATGCATTCTTAGGTTCCATATACAGATTATCCAAAAGCAAAGTATGTCAGGTACTGTAGAATACAAATAGTTCAACTGAAATGCAAACTGGGTAATTATGCTACAAAATATGTCTATTTAACTTTTAAGGTCAGAATAGACAGACTGATGCGCTGAATATATACATTTTTAGAAAATGCTCTGGTAATCCCTTAATACATAGGATGGATTGGGAAATCGAATACTTTCAAAAGTTAAAAATCTACAATACAACGAATGTTTTCTCTAATTTTGTTACTTCCTCTTCTAGCGTATCAATGCTTATGAAAGGTGAGGGCTCTATAGCTTTGGAGAATGGAGTCTTCTGTTTCCAGACAGAAATAGTCCAGAATGGATTTAGTACCTTTAGCACAAACTTCCTTTTTGTGATATGGCCACTGTCAATTAGGAAGTAAAATAAGAATAACATCTTAATTCAGATGGCTCACCAAAGAGAAGGTTACAACATTTGTCATTGACAAGCTAGATTGGATTTAAACAAGTGACCTAGAGCTGAAAGCCTCTATATTCCATCATCAAGCCCAAGACCTATGCAGCTTGTCTTACAGTTTTAAGATCTTTCTCACATTATTTTCTCCTCTGCAGATATCTTCAGTTAGCCGTTGGTAGATAATTAATTCTGGTTCTAAACTCCTAACTGAATTTGTGAGAGTTGTTAGCAAATCAGGTATCATGAAAGAATCAGGATATTTTTTAAACTGCCAATTACCAGAAACATACAGATCCTTTTCATTTCTATTGCCAGTTGGGAGAAGAGCACAACTGGCATTTCAAATGCAGAACACAGCTGAAACTTTCTTATACATCAGCTTTGCAATTGCATTTGTTGTCCTCAGGCCAGTCACACAAACTGATACTTCACTATTCAAGTTAATGGGCAACAGCATAATAAAAGAAAATTCATCATCCATGCCAGTGCTATGTGAAAAAGAAAACTGCTAATTTAACAAGCTAACTGTGTTTGTGCTTAACATAATTTAAATGTCCTTTTAAAACAGCAATTATCCCCTCTTTATCTACTGTGTGTATGAGTAGTTATTCTATTTATTTCCTTGAATGGTGATGTGATAGCACATAACATTGAATGCAGTATTGACATCAGACACTAGCCAAATTAACATGGAAAGTATAATGCAGTGCTATCATTTTAAACTGATAGTACCATTTTAGTGGATTTAACTAAATCCATATGCATCATTTAAGGGATTTGATTTTCTGTTTTTACTTCCCAAATCTGATTTTGCAGATTCATAGCAAAACCTGAGGCTCTACTTTTTAGCTATGTATTTTGTATTCACTGAAAGCTGCCTGATGCATTTACAAGTCAAGCAGGCATTTATTCCAGACATATTACTAATGTATTCAAATGTAAAATTAAAGACTCTGAAAGCATGAGATGATTCAGTCTTATAATTAATTCCAAATTTCTTGGACATCCTTTCCAGCATCAGATCAACTTACTTGTAGGTGCCTTAGTGTAAATTAACAACTTTTTTGCAGTTATTGCCAGACGTCCTTATAAAATACTTTCACATTTGTGTATATAAGTGGTAAAATTACTGCTGAGGGGGAAAAAAGAAGGTATACTGGCAAATGGAAATGGGTTATGAAATGCGTGTGGATGGAAATCCTTTTCTTGGTTTATATGGTTCCAGATATACACCACCTGCTTCAGAACATATGCCTTTCATGAGCAAGGAGCTTAGATTCTCATGAGTTACATAGTCATAAATTTCAGATCCAATAGAAGTTTGTTTATATATAGATAGATAGATAGATATTTAACTGAAACACATAACAACTACTTTCAAACATTCTATTTACCACAAACACTTTACTAGGAAAATGTTTTTTTCAAAACTCATTCATGTTTTATATTTATCAAGAACGATTTTTGTAAACCAAGACCCCAGTCCTGGAAACACTTGTTCAGATGCATAGTAGTTAAATTTATTATTGAACCCAATGGGACTACTCATGAATAAAGTTAAACCATGTGCACTAGTGTTTGCAGGATAGGAGCCTAACTTGTACTGGTGAGGACTGGGTGGAACCATGGTCTTGTCTCTCCCAATGCACTAGCCTACACAGATGAACCAATGAAGGGTCAGGCAGTAATCTGATATTGAGAGATGTTTCCCACAATGTTTGTACATATGGACAAAATGTAGGTATAGTCTTCTTCCTGCTCCCATTGAAGTCAGTATCCAAAGTCTCACTGAAATGAATCAGCTGAGTGAACCTCTGTTTTCCAGATATTTTCTTTATCCATTCAGCCACTATGACTTTAAAATGCATTGTTCTAGTCTTGCTGATGGTTGGTGAAGATTTGTTTGAGGCTGAATTCAGTATCTTAGGAGTTTTAACCTCACAATTCTAGCAACATATTACCACATTGCTTTTCTGAAAATGTATTATTTATACCCTCTTCTGATTCCAATTTGAAAGTAATAAAACTGAGAGTTGGGCATGCCAGCTGTAGCATGTAGGATCAGGCTATATAGTTGTATCAGGAAGTTCTTGTGTGAAATCTGGTGAAACAGATTTTATTGTTAGACTGAAAGTGCTCAGTGCCCATTTCTCAAACACACTTTGACCCCTGGCACTGCTGACCCACTTGGGCTGGGCTGGAACAGAATCGTGGGGGAGATGTAATTTGCCCCCTGTCCCCAGTGGAGTTTGGACACGGGAGAATGAAGCTCTTAACCAGTATTAATTCTGGCACTGGTGGATCTGGGATCTCTTCTCATCAATAGTCTTTCTCACTTACTGAAGTAACTTAATTGTTCATTACTGTGGTTTAAGTTTCATTTAGTCATTTTAAAAAAGCACTTTACATTTATTTATTTCTAACCCTAAATCTTTGGTTCATGCTTCAGTCATTTCTCATCTGGAGTATTGTGTCAGTCCTCTTGCTGGGTTCCTGGTACCATTGTGCTGACTCCATAGAAACACCAGATATCACATTATTGCCATGGAATTGGAGTGAATCCTTTGTGATTCAATTGCTGTTAATGGAAAATCAATGATAATATTGAAGAATTTCACAGGAGTTGGAATAGAAGGAATTATATAACATTTTAAAAATAACATTTATGCAGTGAATCTAGATATTTTTCCTATAATATCTTTCATGTTGCATCTATCTTTTGTTTGCTTGAAGCTTAGAACAACATGATATGAATCAGGGGAACAGTTTTCTAGCACTGAATACATTTTAAAGTGCTCATTTAATAAATGTTAAGTTCTGTATGAAAACATGTTGTTAGAAAAGGATATTCTGCCTATGAGCAAAAGAGCTTTGAAATCAGTAATTAAGTTCTGCTTCTATTTCCATGTTCCTGTTGTACTAACTAAAGTCTCATATGAGAATGGAGTTTTTATAATTCTCCAGAGTACTTTAAAGTTTTAAAGGGCCAGAAGCATAAAAACAGCAGGACATTGCAGAGTATTTTTGGGTCCTGCTGCTGTTGCTGCTGCTACAGAATGTGGGAAGATGTTGCCAGACTCCTGCAATGTACTGTAACTGGAATTTGTCATCCACTTGCCTTCCCTCCCCCAACTTAAAAGAATTAACAGTGGGAAGTGGATCAGCTGGTGGAAGGCTGCAGCAGAAGTGGCCTCCCAAAGACCTCAGGCAGCAGGATTCTGGGCCCCTTTCCAGGTGTTAAAGTAGATTACAATAGGAGCAGGAGCTTTGACTGTGCTAGCCAAGGAATGGGGGAGCCATGGAGAGTACAATTGACTTACACTGGGAAGAGGAGGGGAGATCTCCCTATGCTTTTAAACAGAAGAAGGGGTGCTGTATTCCCTCAAGTCCCTTTCTCTAGACCAGAGGTTCTCAAACTGTGATCTGTGGCCCACCAGTGGTCTGTGAGCTCCATTTAGGTGGTCCGTGGATAGTTCCCGCTAAGGTGTGCGCCTGGGCATCCGCACATAAGAGAATGAAGGGCCACCCACCTAATTAATGGAGGCATGCATGCATGGCTCTACTAATTAGGTGTCTGGATCCCAGAGAAAATGCACATGTAAGGTGAGGTGGCCTTGGGGTGAATAGGGGGTAGGTGGGAGGGGCAGTGGGGTGAGAAGAGGGTGTGGAGGGAATTTGGGACATGCAGGTCTGCGGCGGCCAGAGAAAGAGACGACTTTCCCCAGCTCCAGGGCTGTGGCTGCCGGAGAGAGATGGCTTTCCCAGCCTCAGCTCTGTGGCTGCTGTGGCGGGGGAGAGACCCCTCCCCCGTTCCCAGCCCCAGGGAGGAGAGCACAGTTTCTGGGAGTTAAGTGGAGACATCCAGACTTTGGATAGTTTATAATATTTTGGGGTTTTTTGCTTATCCAAAGTGAATCTGAATACTGACCCTTTAGGTAACCCTTTGAAATTAACCCTTTCCTAATGATCACCACTGCAATCTATCTGCAGTAGCAGTATTGCCAATGTTAATTTGCATGCTGGTACTGGGTACATACCAAATAAAGGAAGAACATTGGAGACAATGCTGCATGAACGTCACCTACCTGGCAAGTTTGCAGTATTGTTGCAGTCATGTTGGTCCCAGAATATTAGGGAGACAGGCTGGGTGAGGTAATAACTTTTACTGGGTCAGCTTCTGTTGGTGAAAGAGAGAGCTTTCTAGCTCCACAGAACTTTTCTTCAGATCTTTGGTGATCGAAAGCTTGTCTCTCTCACTAGCAGAATTTGGTCCAACAAAATATATTACCTCACTCACCTTGTCTCTCACACACCTGGCATATTATACAAAATAAATATGGGTTAATTCCTTTGTTAATGTATGCGAGGCCTCCCCCCCACACACACCTCCGCCGCTTTATTGTCTGCTGCCCACACGACATATATTGCATGTCCCTGATCACCTGCTGTAATTTATTTTTGAAGCACTGTAACAATTTTTTTGATTAAGAAGAGACCCTCCTCTTACTGTAATACAAATTTCTACCAGAAAGAATCCACTCACTTCCTCATCAGCTACTCAGGCCAAATTTTGCAAGGAGTTCTCTGTCATCAGATCCCTGTGCCCATGCCAACCCCCACTGATGTCAGTGGAGACCTGTATGGGTGCAGGTGTCTGCCTAATCAGGGCTAATTGTAGGATAAGGGCATCAGTGTTCTCAGTTTTCTCAAGGCTGCATGGGAAATTATTATCGGGGAAAGGAGAGCACTTTGGTACTTTGGGGGGATCTTGAAATCCAATTAGCTGCTGAGGTGCAAAATGTTCATAAGTGAGTAAATCCTATGATAAATCCTCAACAAGTCATTCATTTCAGAAGTCTAGATTTTGTGCTTCATTCACTTGGGTTTGGAGCCTTGAGTTTTATTCCTCCTGAAATATAGTTATTAGCAGGAAGCTATATTCAGGTTATCACTTCAGTATAGAGGGTGAAATTAATTGCAAACTCCCATTGAATTCAATAGAGGCGGAATTTCATCCACAGATCATTGCATGATAGAGTATAGGTAGAAAAAACTTGTAAGGTCAGCTTGTTCATCTCTGTCAATGAAGGCATGTTTCAAACAATATATTCTAAAGACCTCTTCATCCACTATTCTGTGTTTTAAATAGTAAGACTTCTACCACTTCTTTTAGGAGACTATTTTATAATCTAAAAACCTCAATGTACGGAAATGTTGCAATGGGGAAAAATTCTTATATTTTCATGTTTTATATGTAATTAAAAACAGTTCTCTGAATGCTTCCAGTATACTAAATTACCATCCCTCTCAACAGTGAGTGGTTAAAACATTTTGTAGTAATAAAACTTATGTTTGTCAACACATTTCTACTATAATAAGTTGCTGACATGGTTGCACCCATGCACAAAGCTTGTTTGCTTCAAAAGACATTTTTATTTATACATCAATGGACAAATCTTGTGTTGGCTCTTTCTGGCAGAAAACTTGAAGCAGGATTTGGCATATCTGTACAAATAGATTATACAAGGAGTGCACCTTGTGTATAGCATGGAGTCCATATCCATGTTTGACTGTCCGCAGGTAGGAAGAGAGGCTAGAACCAGCCAACTTTGGAGGATCCACGTTCCTCACCTCTAGAGGGTGCACTACATCTGAGGAGGCTTTTCAGTCATTAGGAATTAATGGACACTGTGGAATGGCTTCACTATTTCTGCATGGTACCCAGAGAGATCCAGCAATAACAAGGGGAGTTACTCAGGCTCGGCAATGGGAAGCAAACACAACTCTGTTCTGTACAGTCATAGTCAGCCCATCTGCACTCCGTCTAACCCACCAGCCACCACAAAATGCTCTGTTGTGTTATGGCCTTTAGAAACAGAAGTAGAAAAAAACAGATGGCACGATTTGTAGCTTCATTGTGTTGCTCAATGAAATAAGAGATGTGGGCATCCTGTTTTTTGTAATGTCTTGGGAAATCTAACTCCTCTTGCAGGCAACTCATTTCTTTAGCAGGTACATCTGATATTCCAGAAAAAAAACATTTTAGGATTATTTTTATGTGGACAGTATCTGTGCTGTAACAGATAGCTAAGGCATAGTCAGCATCTCCTCTCCCTCCTCCCCCACCCCCGCCCCAAGAGAAAGAAATGGAAAATTTCCATTCTTGACTCTATTAGCTTTAAACAGATAGGACTGGCTAGGCTGCTTGCTATCTCATGTTGCTCCATCATTTTCATAGGAAACACTAAAGGCAGATGGGGGAATGACTTTTCCAGTCATATCCTCAGATGATCTCATGACCTGATATGAACATTTTCTCTTTATGTGAAAGACTAAAGAGAGAATAACTAATGATGACTAGCATTCATATAACCCCATTAATCTGGAAGGATCCCAAATTGCTTTACAATTTACTGGATGAAGCTATATAAACTATAAACTAAAATATTTAACCCACTATGGAAATGTAACCTCTATTGTATGGTTTACAGCTACATTACAAAACAATTTAGGAAAAAAAGAAATACTTTTGCCAAATGAAACTACAGGAGAACTATTTAGTGACAGAAGGCAGTTACCCAAATTAGAAGTTGACCATGATGGAGGGGTTAAAATTCCTATCCTTGCAATAAACGACACTGGATTTTAGTGACTGCAAGTAGACAGATAGTTGTATGCTTCATCTGAATGGCTGCATCTCCAACAGCACCATGCCCCCTATCACCATAATGAGGTCCATTTAAATCCAGGAGGTAGAATGTGTCCTGCTGAATTGCCAGTGCCAGCACCTGGGTTTTACCTTTCAAAACTCTTATCCAAATGTATCTAGGCCTGATCCTACTTAGCCTATGAGTTCTGATGGGATCACATCTAAGCTGGTAGTGTTTGGCTGTAGACTTTTGTGGGTCTGGAAAATTAAGAGCTCTTAAAAATATTCAAAATAAAATGTTGCTGCCCCTAATCAGTCCACCCATCTGTGTTTGTAAAGGTCTATCACCGTGGCATGTAGGCACTGTACTTGGGTTCTAGAGAACAGTGGGGTCTGTCTAGAAAAGATAGGCCTAACCTGGTTTTGGTGTTTGGTTTAATCATTGGTTCTTTGGGGAGCACTTCATTGAGGACGTGAGTTTTGCATTCTGATATGAAGATGGCAGTGATAGGACTATTCTCAACGTCCATGGCCCTTGGTGTATGACTGAGAAGGCTCTTTCCTCCAAATTCCTCAAGTTTCCATATTTGGACTCCCTCTGTCATAGTATACCAGATGATTGTAGCTTTTGTGGTGGATCCTGGAAGGGAGATATTAGTGCAGGGGTCGGCAACGTTTGGCATGCGGCTCTCCAGGGTAAGCACCCTAGCAGGCCGGGCCAGTTTATTTACCTGCTGACGCGGCAGGTTCGGCCGATCGCGGCCCCCACTCGCCGCAGTTCACCGTCCCGGTCCAATGGGGGCAGCGGGAAGCGGCGTGGGCCGAGGGATTTGCTGGCCGCGGCTTCCCACCACCCCCATTGGCCCGGGACGGTGAACCGCGGCCAGTGGGGGCCGCGATCGGCCGAACCTACCACGTCAGCAGGTAAATAAACTGGCCCGGCCTGCTAGGGTGCTTACCCTGGCGAGCCACGTGACGAACGTTGCCGACCCCTGTTCTATTCATTGGCTGCCACCTTAAAAGCTGTGTATATTGAAATGCACTACCTATTTTAAAATATGCATTTTCAGTTACAGCTGAAGCTTTAAGTGACCACAAGGACTCACATTTCTGACAGAATGAATTCCAAAACATGGCCAAAACCTGGTGTGGTAAGATTCATGGTTCCCCCAATGAACAGTCTCATGAGTTGTGGATCTACCAGTCTTTCAAAATATTAGCACCATGTGTGAAAAATTAAGAGATTTCAGGATATATATTTTATGTGGGAAATGGTCATTTTCTGTGATTAGATCTCATGCTGTGCTAGTGCCTAAACTGACTTTTGCTTTGTGTGTGCAGAGCTAACAAAATTAATCTCTGTGGTTTCTGCTATTTCTTCTTAAGAGCCAAATTCTGGTCTCAGTTGTTTCAGATTTACAGAGATTTTAACAAAGAGCAGCATCTGACCCTAAATATTTATAAAGAAACTATATAGAGGATTCAATTATAACTTTAAATTGAGTTGTTCTTTGTAGCTTGTCTCTTAAGGCCAGACCTACCCTACAGAAATCAACATAGGTTTTGCTCTTGATTTTAATGGGAGTAAGGCAGTGTTTCCCAAACTTGGGATGCCGCGTGTGTAGGGAAAGCCCCTGGTGGGCTGGGCCGGTTTATTTACCTGCCATGTCCGCAGGTTCGGCCGATCACAGCTCCCACTGGCCGCGGTTTTCTCCTCCAGGCGAATGGAAGCTGCTGGAAGTGGCGGCCAGTACGTCCCTTAGCCCATGCCGCTTCCCACAGCCTCCATTGTCCGGGAGCAGCAAACCGCAGCCAGTGGGAGCTGCGATCGGCCGAACCTGTAGACAGGGCAGATAAACAAACCGGCCCGGCCCACCAGGGGCTTTCCCTACACAAGTGGCGTCCCAAGTTTGGGAAACACTGGAGTAAGGTAAAGCCATTGTTGCTTGGAATTATTTGTATTTAGCATCAAGCCTACTCCAAGTGGTTAAAAACACTGAAGTTACAGATGGTTTCTGCTTTTTATTTGATATGGCTGATAATAAATGCTAATGTATTAGGATGTGTAATGAAGCACATGGCAGATAAACATGTTTGAGACAAACAAAGAAATGTTTAGAAAAATCAAATATCAGCACAGAAATACACCATTTATTAACCGGAAGGATTCATTCTCTGTTCACAGCTACAATCACTGTGAGTGAGAGAAATGGTGACCTCAAAGAAAACTAACATATCATGTCACAAGCACACGTAATGGGAGAAAAATGGAAAAGTATGAAATCTCAAATTACTTTGAATCCTTTCAAAAAAGTTCTAAGTAAGAGAAAATTTGTTTTAAAAATAAATTGTTTTATTTTACTTCAAATGCAAGAAAAAATAATCACTGGATAATTAGTTTAGAGTTGGCAACATGAAAAGAGAAATCAGCCAGATTTCAACCAGTGAAAAGCTCTAGAGTTTCATTCTGATGTTTGATCTCTTTGACCTTGCATGTCTCACTTGAGGGTCCTACTACTTTTGAAATCCTAACACACTATCATGAGACATCCCTCTCTTCATGCCAAATTCTGCCTCCAGATACAGAGTTCTCGACAAACTGACTCAAAGTCATGCATATTTACTCGAGCAGAAGTCTGCTTTTCAGTTGTGCTTTCTTCTTTATGGTTTTCCGGTGTAGAAACCATTTATCCTTCCTCTTCCTCCCCACTCCCACCCCAAAATCAGGAATTTTCCTATGTTTTTGGACTATTTCCTCTACTCAAACTCAGTCACATTTTCTCCAACCAGGCCCTCCTTTTGTGATGATTAGCCCCAGATAGTGAAAGAATTCTGTGTTGTCTTTTGGGACAATTGGACAGAGATATTGTTGTATTATCATGATTTTATCCTGCACCCAGTGAAAATATGGCAAAACTCCTTTAATATCCATTGGAATAAGAGACTGGGTAAATTTTCAAAAGTGCCTCAGTAACTTAGCCCCATTTTCAAAAGTGACTTAGGCACTTAGGAAACTAAGTCTCACTGAAAATCAATGGGCATTTGACCATTCGATGCCTAAGTCTATGCCTGCAGCACAGACTTTGGTCAGCAGAAGTTATGTCAATTTACAGCCACCTACATTTGTATATTGCTCAGATATGTACATGTTTGGCTGCTTGTGTTGGTGCTATCCATGTGTTGATGCAAAGTTTGGTGCACCCAGGAGTAGGTATTCCAATGTGAGATGCACCACTGTCCAACACATTGCCTTTTGAAATTTTTTTGCAATATGTAGTGAGATAGAAATGACTCACCCAGCGATCTCTGGGAGCTAGCAGTCAAATTCCCAGCATGCAACTTTGTCCATCCCATAATTTTTGTGCTTTTCTTAAATAAATCCCACAAACCTACATACTACATTTTGGTGTCTGCTTCCTCTGACAGAAGCATGCAGTATTCTCATGAATGTTGACAATACAGGAAGCATGATTTTCGTATATTTATATATATATATATTGGGTGTATATAGTACACCCAATACTACAACAATGGGGAACACAATAAAAACAATTTATGCTTGTTGGTGGCATTCACAGAGCTGCTGCAGAAGGTAGAGCACCACCTCTAGGCTCGAAAAACAAGCACTCACTAGTGGAATATCATTATAATGCTGGTTTGGGGCAATGAGCAGTGGCTGCAGAACTTTCGGATGTGAAAGGCCACATTTCTGGATCTGTGTGCCAAGCTTGCCCCAGCACAGGGGCACCAGAATGAGAGCTGCACTGATAGTGGAGACGTGAGTGGAGATCACATTCTGGAAACTTGCAATGTCGGGCTGCTACTGGGTCTTTAGAAAATCCTCAGTGGGGGGACATTAATAGTTTTCTATATGCAGGACTGTGACTCTCGGAACTGCCTTGGACATAGTGAATTAATTTGCAGCAATGGGGCTCCTGAACTGCGGTGGGATGATAAACAACATGCATATTCCTATTTTGGCACAATCGCATCTTTCGCTAGAGTACATCAACAGAAAGGGTTATTTTTCTATTGCTAAGCAACTGTTGGTGGGTCACCAGACATGCTTCATTGACATCGATGTGGGCTGGTCAGCCAAGTTGCATCCCACGTGAAACTTTAAGAATGCAAGATTGTTCAAAAAACTGCAAGCAGGCACATTCTTTCCAAAATGTCAGATGACCATTGGCAATATTGAAATGCCAATAGTGGTTATGAGGACCCAGCCTCATTGCCAAGTCATGTGTGAAAGGGTTCTAATGCAGAGCAAGAAATAAGGCAGCCAGTCCTAGAAACTTTTGGAAGAGGATTTGAGAGTATAACCATGAAGGTTTTCATTGAGATATCTCAGACGGTTAAAAGGGACATCCCTATGTACATAAACAAAGTCCTCCTGCTCCCCCTGCTCACTTAACTCAACAGGGGAATGAAAAGCAGATTCCAACTCTACCTCTGTTTGTACCTCTACCTATTCTAGTACAAGTAAAACAATGAAAAATTGATACAGGTGTCTTATCAACTTGAGGATGGGGCTGGAACCATCTTTAAATTTAAGTATTGTAAGGAAAAATGGAAGCAGACACTTATCTGAGATCCTTTCCCCTTCATCAGGCTCATCTATGCATGCTTGGGAGGACTAGCTAGACTGGGGTGGAATCTTGAACAGGTTCTGGTTCACAGCATAGCTGGTGCCCTGCCACCACATCTTCCTCCTGGTTTTTCATGGCAGGGGTATCTGTCTCAGGTTCCTTGGAGGTATCCATGTTGGTCTGCAAGGTGCTGATAGAGTCTCTGCCAAGTCAGGCACACATCTTATTGTAAAAGGGGCAGGTCTGCCACTCAGGGTATGTCTACACTACCCGTCGGATCGGCGGATAGTGATCGATCTATCGGGGATCGATTTATCGTGTCTCGTCTAGACGCGATAAATCGATCCCTGAACGTGCTCCCCATCGACTCTGGAACTCCACTGCTGTGAGAGGCGGAAGTGGAGTCTACGGGGGAGCGGTGGCTGTCGATCCTGCACCACGAGGATGTGAAGTAAGTCAATCGATCTAAGATACGTCAACTTCAGCTACACTATTCTCGTAGCTAAAGTTGCGTATCTTAGATCGATTTCCCCCCCCCCCAGTGTAGACCAGGCCTAAGTAGCAGATCTATTGTTGGATTCCCTGGCCTTCTGGTATGCCTGGCAAAGTTCCTTCACTTTCACACAGCACTGCTGCTGGTCTCTCTTGTACCCTTTTGCCTGCACCCCCCCATACAATCTGTTCACATACATCCGCAGCCACTTCTCCCAACTGGCCCAGGGGATCTAATACCTCCTGTGAACTCCAGGCAGAAGCACATCTACTGTGTGGAGCCAGCCTGGGCAATTGGTCAGTTGCACACAACTAGAGTGAGCTCCTAGGTGTGCTTACCAAGATGGGCAATCAAGAAAAGGCAGTTCAAAAATTCACAGGGGGCTTTAAAGGGGTGGGAATGACTTCCAGTCTGTGACCCCTGGGCACCAGATTTTACAACTCTGTCCAGAGTGGTCACTGTCCCAAGGAATGGAAAATTCTGGGACAGAAGTTAGGGTTGACACAGGTCACGCAGTGTCTACATTCGCACTGCATTGACCTCAGTAGGACAACCATAGCTCAATGTCACTAGGGAGGATGGTTTTACTTTGCTGCTTTAAGGGGACTTACCTCAGCCAGAGACAAATTTGAGTATAGACTAGGGCTGTCAAGCGATTAAAAAATTAATTGCAATTAATTGCGCTTTTAAACAATAATAGAATACCATTTATTTAAATATATTTGGATGTTTTCTATATTTCAAATATATTTACTTCAATTAAAACACAGAATACAAAGTATACAGTGCTCACTTTATATTTATTTTTTATTACAAATACTTGCACTGTAAAACACAAAAGAAATAGTATTTTTCAATTCACCTAATACAAGTACTGTAGTGCAATCTCTTTATTATGAAAGCTAAACTTACAAATGTAGAATTATGTACAAAAATAACTGCATTCAAAAATAAAACAATGTAAAACTTTAGTCTACAAGTCCACTCAGTCCTATTTCTTGTTCAGCCAATCGCTCAGACAAACAAATTTGTTTACATTTGCAGAAGATAATGCTGCCTGCTTCTTGTTTACAATGTCACCTGAAAGTGAGAACAGGCATTTGCATGGCACTGTTATAGCTGGTGTCGCAAGATATTTACATGACTGATGCGCTAAAGATTCATATGTCCCTTCATGCTTCAACCACCATTCCAGAGGACTTTCATCCATACTGACAGATTCTGCTCGATAACAATCCAAAGCAGTGCCGACTGACGCATGTTCATTTTCATTATCTGAGTCACATGCCACCAGCAGGTTGATTTTCTTTTTTGGTGGTTTGGGTTCTGTAGTTTCCGCATCAGAGTGTTGCTCTCTTCAGACTTCTGAAAGCATGTTCCACATCTCATCCCTCTCAGATTTTGGAAGGCACTTCAGATTCTTAAACCCTTGGGTCAAGTGCTGTAGCTATCTTTAGAAATTTCACATTGGTATTTTCTTTGCATTTTGTCAAATTTGCAGTGAAAGTTTTCTTAAAATGAACATGTGCTGGGTCATCATCCGAGACTCCTATAACATGAAATATATGGCAGAATTTGGATAAAGCAGAGCAGGAGACATACAATTCTCCCCCAAGGAGTTCAGTCACAAATTTAATTAATGCATTATTTTTTTAACAACCATCATCAGCATGGAAGCGTGTCCTCTGGAACAATGGCCTAAGCATGAAGAAGCATATGAATCTTTAGTGCATCTGGCAGGTAAATATCTTGCAACACCAGCTATAACAGTGCTATGCAAACACCTGATTTCATTTTCAGGTGATGTTGTAAATAAGAAGAAGGCAGCATTATCTCCTGTAAATGTAAACAAACTTGTTTCTCTTAGCGATTGGCTGAACAAGAAGTAGCACCGAGTGGACATGTAGGCTCTAAAGTTTTACATTGTTTTGTTTTTGAGTTCAGATATGTAACAAAAAAAACCAACCTTTGTAAATTGCACTTTCATGGTAAAGAGATTGCACTACAGGACTTGTATGAAGTGAATTGAAAAATACCATTCCTTTTGTTTATCATTTTTACAGTGCAAATATTTGTAATAAAACTAATATAAAGTGAGCAGTGTATGCTTTGTATTCTGTGTTGTAATTGAAATAGATATATTTGAAAATGTAAAAAAAATCCAAAAATATTTAATAAATTTAAATTGGTATTCTATTGTTTAACAGTGCAATTAATTGCAATTAATTTTTTTAAATCACGATAAAATTTTTTGAGTTAATGACATGAGTTCACTGCGATTAATTGACAGCCTTAGTATAGATATTGACAAATAGGTTGATGCAAAGTGACTTAAGTCACTTTTGAAAATGGCACTTAGGCACTTTTGAAAATTTTATCTCTGGCCTAGTATAATCCTTAGGGTTGAAAGGAATTTATAAGGAAATTTATTGGCTATTCCTTTACATTGCTACAGCATTGGTTTCATTACTCTTAAATTAGCCTTAAGTGGTTTTGGTACATGTTTATTGTACAGTGGCCACACCTCTTCAACTACCTGTTTGAGATTCCATGGGGCATTCTCTGTAAACAGTGATAAGTCTCAAAATGGGTATGAATTGCTAGTATACAGTGAGCCCTAGTCTATATACTGCATAGATAACATTGCTCATTTTTCTGTTACTGCATGGCAAGCCAGGGTGTGCATCTACAGTGCACAAGCTTGTTCCACAGTAATGTCCTGTGTGCACACTGCTACTGAGCAGTGAAAGTCCTGAAGTGCATCTTAGCCTGCTGCGCTTTGAAGTAATAGTACACTAACTCCATGCGACTTTCATTGCACATGGGACCTGACTGCACAGCAAGTCGGTGCACTATATATTGACACCCTGGCTTACTTCACAGTAAGTCACCCTGTAGGCATCTCCTGAGACTTTGAAAGGCAGAAGACGCATAACATGCAATCTTGCTGTCATGTAAACCACATTCATTTGGATAGATTGCATAGAGGTTTTTAAACCTCCGACACCTTATTTAAATGGAGCAGCAGTATTACCCTTTTTTTAAAGGCTTATACATTAATTAAAAGCCCCCAAGTAATTTTATTAAAATCTGGCTATAAACTGTAAAACTGTTATAAAAATACTAGGAAGACATTGCATCAGCTTTCTTAAGAATGTTTTACAGTTCAATTTTTCAACGTAATGGACGAAAATCAGGCCTGAGCTAAGTAGATGTAACTTCAATTTACTGGGATACACGGGTTAAGAACCAGTAATTAATTTGGCATAATATCTTTGGGAACTGGTAGTATAGCAGTTAGTCTATAGGCTCATTATCTTAAAAGCAAAATGTTTTTGACCTCAGATATTTGCAAATGTTAATTCAGTAGGAGAATTCTAAAAACTACAAACCATTTTCAAGTAAAATTTGTACCGTTCCTGTCCTCAAGCATACAAAACTAATTCTTCTTCTACTTTGTTCACCTCCTTAGGGTTACATAAATTCACAGCATTCATTAAGTATTTATCTATAACTCACACATTGCAAGGGGGCTGGGGTAGTAAAAGCATCCTGCCAGCTGTCATAGTACTCTTCATTAAACAGGTATTTTTCTAGATTCAGATTTGCTTCTGTTTATTCTCGATTGTATTCGTACTGTCATGCTTGATACAGCTCCCACAGTGCTCCCAATCCCACTCCCACTCCACTACCCAAGCTTGCCCAAAGGTTAATCACTCAAAAAATCCTGCTGCTACACATATTGCAGCTCATAATCTCTTAGCAATTTTGGTTTCCTATAACTTTTTTTTCAACTTATTAATCAAAACAACCCAACTGCACTTTCCAAATATAATTATTAATCTTACAAAAGACGATTGAATTTTTAATAAGGAATTGTTATGTTGCACAAGTGAGTTACTAACAACGGCAAAGCAAAGATACAACTGAATTTTGGATTCAGTAGGTAAAGTTTTGTCTTTATCTGCTTGAATATATCAAACCTTAGCAAGAATACCTATAGGGTGTAAATAAAGCATGCTTTTCCTTTATATGGGTCAGACAAAAAAGAGCAGAAACTTTTATGAAAATATTATTTAAATTGGCTATTATGTCTGAGCAAAATGATTCCCTATGCCTCAAAATTGTTTTCATGTGCATAATGGGGGACATGACTCACACATTCTCCCAAGAAACACAGGAGAGGAGGAGATATTAATCCATCAGAAATCTTCATCTGCCAGAGGTGAAATTTGTGAACTTGTGTCTGTGTGAATTCATACATTTTGAATGTGACTTTGTGCAAATAGAACACATTAAGTATAGTCTCATCTCTTCTTCAAAGAAAATGCTGACAGTCTTTACAACTTTATTCTTTTCTGTACTACAAAAATATCTGCTAAGGTAACTCACATGTAGAGCTAGGTAGAAAATGGTTTTCTCATCTCAAGAACATTTTTGAGATTTCACAAATACACCTCTACCCCAATATAACATGACCCCATATATAACGAATTCAGATATAACGCAGTAAAGCAGCGCTCTGAGGGGCGGGGTTGCGCACTCCAGCGGATCAAAGCCAGTTCAATATAATGCAGTTTCACCTATAACACAGTAAGATTTTTTGGCTCCCGAGGACAGTGTTATATTGGGGTAGAGGTGATTTGTCTTTTTCCCCTGTGATGAAACACAGGCATATTTTACAAAAAATGAGAGACCCTAGAATGACCTCACTGCACAGTAAGCAGTGAGGGCTGTTGTCTGGCTTGTTGGAAAAGGCGTGTGCTCCTGTTAGGGTTAGAGAGCCACAGAGTGACTTTCTGCTGCAGCTGCAGAGCAGGTTAGCATGGGAAAACTGATCCTCCCCCCAGAAAGAGAGGGGGAACTATATAAATCCATGCTAATGCAGGAAAAGCCCTCTTTTACCTGGACCAGGTTCTGAAAGGCCTGTCACCAATACCGCCCATTACAAAGGAACATGTGCTGCAGTACGTGGTGTCATTAGGAACCTGATGACTGGTGTTCTCAACCATCTCCACTTGCCTATCGGCCCTTGCATTTGTCAGTAGGTTGAACGGTTACCCAGATTGTTGTAGCAGTGTTTTATTTCAAAGATTTCCCTCGGGATGATCTTGAAACACCAGCCCTTGGAAGGATACATGTCATCCCATGACTGTTAATACAGTTATGGATCTGGTGCGGATCCTGGAACCCATATGTTGTTGTAGATAGTAGGTGGCCTTGTTCAGCATGGCATATTGGTAGCATTTTTTTTTTAAACTTTAGGATCAACAAGCCAGTACATGGGTCCTGAAGAGATTCTTATGGAAGAAGAATCTGACAAGGTTGGGGCTCCCAGCACATAAATGTGGTTCCAGCTCATTCAGGATTGGGGTGAAAACAGTAGTGGCCCAACTGGGTGGCAAGGCAATTCAGGCAACTGGGCGTTAGCATTCTGAAGCATGCAGAGTGTACATGAGACCCCAGGTGGGAAAACCAGTGTTACTTTTCCTTTGGGTTTTTATCCAGATGCTGCCACACAGGCAAGGCAGATGGTGGTATGGATCTGCGAGCACAGCATTGTTTACTGGGTGCATAGGTGGGCTTTCACATTGTCTGAAGGTTCTCAGCTGGGCCTCAGTGGAGAAGCATCAGTGGAGAAGCAGTCCTGAGCTCGCATGGGAGGAGGGACATGTGATGGGACAAGTTGATGTCTCTTCTATACACCGTGGGGGCCTGTGAGTGGGCACCAGATATAATTGTGGTTCACCTGGGGGGAAATTATTTGGGATTGAGTAAAGGGGTAGACAATGATCAGAGCTAAGCGGGACCTGGGGCAGATGCTAAAACTTTTCCCAAAATAAAAAAATGTATGGT
Organism: Chrysemys picta bellii; assembly: GCF_011386835.1. NCBI lineage: Eukaryota > Metazoa > Chordata > Testudines > Emydidae > Chrysemys > Chrysemys picta. The sequence goes on from NC_088791.1 coordinate 76,688,351, forward strand.
TGGACATGCTGCAACACAGGGTGTGGCAGGGAGCTGTGAAGCCCCAACAGGTTGACAACATAAGTAGATATGTGAATAGGCAGGTGGACAAATTCATGGATGTCAGAGTGGGATCAGTAATTTTGCATCCAGACATAGCATATACGGCACCAGAATTATTCAGGGAGAATGGAGTCCACTGTCAGACTTGGGAGCTGACATGTTTTTGACCAATATTAAAGGGGATATTAGGAGATGTCTGGGGACCTGGCTAGGTATGGGGGGAGACAGTCAAGCTAATTACTGGTGCCTCCTTGTAGCAAATGTCCAGTGCAGGTACTTGGTAGCAAAGGGATACAGTGATAAGATAAAATGAATTGGTCAAGGATTTAAAGGACTTATTCTTTAAAGGAGTGGAACAGATAGGGCTCAGGGCTCCTATGACAGGTATGGCAAGAAGCCAACCCCCATTCCTTTATAGCCCCCATTCAGCCCTCATTCAAGGGTCTGGGGATGGTGAGATCTCAGCAGCAGGATGGATAATGGGGAGGGGTGATGGAAGGCCCCTGATATATACATTGAAATGTGTATGGAATTATCTGAACTGTGCACTTTTATTTGCCAGCTACCCCCTGGCATTTAAGAATAAAGTTATGGCCTAATTAAACCATCATAGCTGTACAATAGTCCAGTGAGAAGGGCATTTACCTAGGATTTAGGAGATCTAGCTTCAACTTCCTTCTTAGAATCAGGCAGAACAAGGACTTGAACCTAGGTTGCCCACTTCCCAAAGGAGTCCTCTAATCACTGGTCTATGTTGTGGCTCTTGGGGGTGCTCTTTGTTCTTGCAGCTCTGATTTTTAACCAGTAACTACATCCTGGATCTGAGAAACTTTCATTGAAACTGATCTGTTCCCACAAACATTTCAGTTTCTACAAACTGGCATTTTCTGATCAAAACAACAAACTTTAATCAAAAATTCCTACCTGCTCTACTCTTCTTTTCATAAGTGGCCTCTTATACTATGTGTGGACTCTTGTGCACCCAAATGTTTCTTATGGCCAACTTTCACATCCAAAAGTTTGTGGATGCAGACCATGAGACAGATCTTGCTACTCTGTCATGTTGAGTCATATGATGTTGAAATCAGTGTTTGCAAGCACAATAACTTTCATGTAAAACTGTTCACAAGGAAATACTTAGGCAAACAAAAGTGTGTCTCCAATTTTAGGAGTTAGAATCAGGGTCCTTTAAAAACAATGCACAGTCGATCATTACCTATTATGAAAAACAGACTGCAGTAGCAAGATCAATAGCCTAATAATCTTCTTGACACAATAATTAATACAGGGAGTAAGGTTCCATTAAGATTGTATTTGCGATCAGAGTTGATATGACATCATCCAGTGGGTTGTGTGTGCACGTGCAACTGTGCACAACTCCCTGACAGTTGTGTACTGTTTGTATGAGGACGTTTCAAAATTTGGTCACAGACACAAAAGAACATACATCTTGACAATCTTCCCAATTCCATTTTTATTTTGAAATACTACTTACAAAGAAAATTTAAGATTTTCAGAGATTTCAGTTCTTTTACATTCTGAATCCACAATCCTAAGTAGTCAAAATTAATGATTTATAAACAGGGAATTTCTTTACAGAGCTCTCTACAACAATTTCCAGAATTAATGTTGTGTGATACGGGGCCCTGTTTGTTGAGCAAGGCCGCCCCTGTTGGCCCAGTGTGGAGTTGGGACACCAAATCACACAGTCATCTGAACTCCCTGTGGGATAAATACTTGCAACAATGTGGTCTCAAAAAGAACAGGAGTACTTGTGGTACCTTAGAGATTAAGGTGCCACAAGTACTCCTGTTCTTTTTGCGGATACAGATTAACACGGCTGCTACTCTGAAATGTGGTCTCAGGATCCCTGGTGGGGTTGAGCAAATATCAACCTGTTGCCCACAGGCAGGGTAGGACAAGCAGTCCGTAGCCTCCAAGCCTCCTGGCTGGGGCAAACAGTAATGATTAGGGTTTCTGACCTTCCAGGCAGGGCAAAACAAATAGTCATTCTATAGCCCCTAGGCGGGACTGAACAACCAAGCAGACTCGAACCTCTGAGCATCCTGGCTGGGTCAAGAAAACAGCAACTGGGTGGTTCTAACCCTCTTGGCATGGCATAACAAGAAATAGAACAAACAAGTAATACATGAGCTCCTGGCTGGGGCAGGCAAACAGCAACTGGGGTTCTGACCCTCTGGGCAGAGCAGAAAAAAGTCAATGTGTAGCCCCTGGGAAGGGCACAGCAACCAAACTGTCTATGGCCCCAAGCCTCCTGGCTGGGGCAGGAAAACAAATAGTAACTGGAGGTTCTGACTCTCTGGGCAGGGCAGAACAAACAGTCAATTTGTAGCCCCCGGGTGGGGCAGAGCAAACAAATGGTCTATGACTGGGGCAGGCAAACAAAGATTAGCCAAATTGGAAGTGGGGTGGGGTAGGGGACCCCAGGTCCTCTCTGCTCCACCAGGTTCCAACCCAGGGCCCTATGAAGCAGGGGGATTCCCTGTTAAGGGTTTAAGCACTGACTTCCACTACATTCCCTGGGTCACTTCCTACTGCGAAGTGCATTTTAGGCATCTCCCTGCCTGGCAGCAGTTCAACATCCCATCAATCTTTGCAGTTGTCTGGTCATCCACAACGTAGTCCAGGTCCATAGTTCCTACCACTTGGAGAGTCTCAGGCATCTCTGCAGGAACTTGCAACACAAATCCCTCCTTCTCAGCCAGCCCAGACTGAACTGGACTTCCTGCTTTTAACTATCTCCTCCACCTAGAGGATGTGCAGCAGGGGCAAGAGGGCATGGCCTCTTGGGCCAACAGTGATCCCTGTTGGCCCAGTGCAGGGTTGGTACACCCCTTCACATGCTGATTGCTCCCTTTATCACGGAGCATGCTGTGTCACTTTACCGTATGTCATGACTCCTAAATACAACCACTGATGTGTGGTTACTGTTTAAGTAAAACAACCAATGAACAAGGGGGGTAAACCACCAAAGATTTAATTGCATTGATCAAATCAAATGTACTGACTGTACTATAGATGTAGTAAGTTGTGAACAAGCAAAGGATGGAGGCCACAATAGAGAGAGAGAGAACTAAAAGAACCAACTTTTATGAATAACTTTTGGATGCTGATCAAATGAAAATGCCGAGCTCATAAATACTGCCCAACTGTACGCCACACAATAGTAAAATATCACAAGAATACTCTAGTCAATTTTTAAAAATGTTATTCGATGGAGAAACCATTACCAACGATTTACATTGAGTTTTGAGTGGAAGGAATGTGTTGGCATCATTTCTGGAAGCTGAAGTGCTTTTATAAGCCTTCCAATAACTCAGCCAATTGAACATAAGAAGACTAATAGATACACACACATTCATATCCTACCCAGCTATGGTTTAAATGATGCTGAATGAAAATATCTGCCAACTGCATCAAAAAGAGACGAAAGCTCGGTTAACTTTCAGCATGATATTCTTGTAAAGTTTCACCCCTGGTGGCTCATGGAAAGAAAGAAAACACTAACTCATACAACAAAATCCATGAATGTAAGTTAACTTGCATGTTGGGTTTTTTTAAATGTTGGCCAGTATGAATCTTCTGTCTGATCTTTGAGGGCAACAAAGATCATTGAAAGTCTGTGGGGCTATGCCAATTTACACCATTTGAGAATCAGGCCCAAGAAGTATTATTCTAAATTGAATTTGAATTTAAAAGATTATAATTTAGAGTGATTGAAGAATGGGTGGCAAGTATAAAGATAGCCACTCTATATATGTTTGATATGTATATATCTGCTATGTGAGGCACCTTTTTCTGATACAGCATTGCACTAAAGAGGTACTTATAGAAAAATAAATGAATGCCTTTATTTTTATGCCTACTGTTTGGTAAATGATTCCTATAATATTTCCCATTCTGCCTCAGGAATTCCTATGAGGTTTTTATCAAGGTATCTCTCGACTGTAATGTAATACTGATCCCTTTTTTAACAAATGTTTGTCCACTTGAAATTGAATGAATAATTTAATATAGTATATCCTTTATGGCATTTAGAAAATGCAGAATGACTTGAGGCAGGAAACAAATGTACCTTTCAGACATGAACTTTACTGCTAGTAATTTACAAACCAAATTATGGGTAGGAAAACATGAGATTTTTTAAATCTGTTTCTGGTCTGTCTTGTCTTATCTCAAGTGAGAGGAATTATTTAGGTAAACCAGGTGTGGCATTTGATGGTATTGAATTCACTAATCATCCTCACCATTCTATTTGCAGCTATTCCTCATTTAAAAAAAAAATCACTTCACTGCTCAGAAGAGACATTGCAATATGTAGCCAAAGTTGTGGCTGTGTCAGTAGCTCATATTGCAGCAGTGGTTACTGGCACTATAGGAGAAATCACAGATGCTGTTAGTGGCAGATGCTGAATCCCTGTCTCTAACCACCGTGATGCACAAATATGACTTGTCAGCATCAACAAACTCTTCTTGCATTTTAACCGGTATAGTCCAGACAACTCAGGTCCTTTTTATTAAGTTCTGATTACAGCTGAGGACTATTAACTTCCATGACCAATTGTCAGTCAGCCTCTCCTACTAGTGCCTCTGTAGACTACAAAGGATACAGAGTTTGATGACTCAGGAGATGAAGCACACTGTCATTTCTAATTAAAGACACCAATTCCTAGTCCTGGTATTGTTTAAAATACATAATTATTTGCATGTACAGTAGAACCTCAAAGTTAAGAACGCCAGACTTATGAACTGACCAGTCAGCCACCTCATTTGGAAATAGAAGTACACAATTAGACAACAGCGGGGGGTGGTGGGGAGCAAATACACTACAGCACTGTGTTAAACATAAACGTCTAAAAAAAATTAAGGGAAAGTTTAAAAAAAAAGGATTTGACAAGGTAAGAAACTGCTTCATTTAAATTAATATGGTAAAAACAGCATTTTTCTTCTGAATAGGAAAGTTTCAAAACTGTATTAAGTTAATGTTCAGCTTGTAAACTTTTGAAAGAACAACCATAACGTTTTGTTCAGAGTTACGAACATTTCAGACTTACGAACAATCCCCATTCCCGATGTGTTCATAACTCTGAGGTTCTACTGTATTTAATGGCAACTTGTCTGCAAACTACTTTTTAAGGGCCTTCTATCCACTCTGACGTTTGAGGCTCACGCAACCCTTTTATTTACAGCTGTAAGTGAGGCACTAATGAGGCTGCATTGTGGGATATATCACAGATAGTAGATGACTTCAGGGAACTTGGAAGCATGCTTAAAAAGCATATCCAAGTGATCTTTTCTGAGATCTTTCCTGTTCCACTGCAGGGTTTTGGTATTGTGGAACACTGATCCAGCTTTCGTGGGGAGAGGATGTTGTATAGCAGGGGTCAGCAACCTTTCAGAAGTGGTGTGCCGAGTCTTCATTTATTCACTCTAATTTAAGGTTTCACGTGCCAGTAATACATTTTAACGTTTTTAGAAGGTCTCTAAGAGGGGATGATATAAGCACTCAGCACAAAATTAAGATGTTGAGAACACAATTAATCAAGAAACCAAAGGACATGAAGAGAAGAAACTCTTTAATTGTCTATACACAAATGCTATGAGCCTGGGTGACAATCAAAAGGAATTGGAATTGCTTATTTATGATGATAAACTTGATCGAGTAGGTATTACTGTAACCTGGTTGGATGATTCCCATGAAACCTGGTAGCATGATTCCCATGATTGAAATGTTAAAACCAAAGGTTATAACCTATTTCGGAAGGATTGCTTGGGCAAAGGGGGTGGCGAGGAGTGGCACTCTGTCAAAAATGGCATATCTGTTCCCAAGTCACTGATAACTCAGAAGAAAATGATCTTGAATGCTTATGGATCAATGTCCTAACAGATGAAGCACAAGATGGAGTATTAGTTGGTGTCAGCCCACCAAATCACACTAGGGAAGAGGTTGGCAGGTTCCTTACACACCTAGCTATAATGTGCAGGGGGGAAAAGCTGTGTGATCATAGGGGATTTCAATATGAGTGACATGCTGGAGATTTCATGCTGCCAGTACTGAAACATTTCTGGAAATTCTAAATATTATAGATGACAATTTTCTAACTGAACAAGTGTTGCAGCCAACATGGGAATTCTATATTAGACCTTTTCTTAATAAATAAAGAGAAACTGATCACAGAACTAAAAATTAATAGTACCTTTGGTACTTCTTTATTATTTATCTGTATGGTCTCTGTCTGATTCTTTAATTGTTTCTGTCTGCTAACTAATTTTGAAAAAATTAAATCAACTAAGGTGGTGGGGTATGATTGGTTAAAGAATTGTTTCTTAATGTTCTAGGATTGGTTAAAGAATTGTTTTGTGATGGGCTAGGATTGATGAAAGATACTATCTTGTAGTACTTTCATTTAAAATGATTGGTTAAGGTATAGCTAAGTAGGAAGTTTTAATTATATAAACTGGGGTCCAAAAAGGAAGTTCTTTGGAACCTAACTCCAGGACACAGCCCAAGATCAGAGCTGCTAGACCTCAATACCCTGCTGACCAGACTATGCAGAAGCCGGAGTCCCAAACAACCTGATCCTGACTGGCCACTAGGAAAAGTTTGTCTGCCTTATGGGGACAGCATTGTATGCTTAGCGTGTGTATTCTGCTTTGGTAACTATTAATAAATAGAGATTAAAAATATTACTGTGTAAGGTTCATTCACTAGTAAAAGGTTCTGCAAACCCATAGAAGGTTAAGCCCTGAGCCCAGGACAGGTAAGGATGAGTATTTAAACTGACAAGCTTTTGCCGTGAGCCCAGGATAGATAAGGGTATGTTCCTTATGCCCCGAGCCCAGAATGGGAAAGGGTTGGGTGCCTAAATTAACCAGGTTATGTCTTGAGCCCATGAAAGTGTAAAGGTTGGGTGCCCTAGATTGTGCAGGTAACAAAGTAGGAGTTGAGAGGTTATTTTACCTTTCTATTTGACACTGGTGTGACCACTGCTGGAATAATGGGTTCAATTCCAGTGTCCACAATTTAAAAATGATGTTGATAAATTGGAGAGGGTTCAAAGAAGAGCCATAAGAATGATTAAAGGATTAGAAAACTTGCCTTACAGTGATTGAGCTCCTTGAGTCTACTATTCATCTTAACAAGGAGAAGGTTAAGAGGTGACTTGATTACAGTCTGTAAGTACCTACATGGGGAACAAATATTTAACAAGGGGTTCTTCAGACTAGCAGAGAAAGGTATAACATCATCCAGTGGCTGAAAGTTTAAACTAGACAAATTCAAATTGGAAATAAAGTGTAAATATTTAACAAGGAGAGTAATTAACCATTGGAACAATTTACCAAAAGTCATGGTGGATTCTGCATTACTGACCATTTTTAAAATCAAGATTGGATGTTTTTTTTTTAAAGATATGCTCAAGGAATTATTTTGGGGAAATTCTATGGCCTCTGTTATACAAGAGGACAGACTAGATGACCACAATGGTCCTTTCTGGCCTTGGAATCTGTGAATCTAGGCTATTTTAGAAGTTAATCTGACCCCACACTGTTCGCTGCCCCCCATTTTAAACTATAATAATTTTCTTAACAGGTGAACATACTTTACATATTTTGTCTCCTCACCAATTTAATTTGAAACTGTTTGGTCTTCTCCTTCAATTTTTTAAAACTTATTTCGAGTCTTATCAGCACCCGGTGGGTGACAATGATATCAAAGCAAAGATAGAAACCCTCTTATGTACCCAGCATTTGTTATTTTGAAGCTATCACATATACTGCTAGGCAATTCTTTGATTTACCTATGACGGCAACCATCTTGGAGTTGTGCATTGTCCCCACAAATTTCCAGAAACATAAAAAATACTGAATGCCTGTGGCTAGGTATTAAGTGAATGTGATTCTCTATGATTAAATGCATTCTCTCTTTCAAAAGTATAGGGAATAGTGTGTATTTGCTTCCCTTTCTTCTGTAGTTTTATTTATTTATGTTTGATTATTGCATTTTCCTCTCTCTCTATAGCCCCCTATTCCTGATATATATTGGGTCTATCTGTTAATCCACCACTGGTTTTCTCTATAACCTATTCTGCAGTAATGTGTTGGTGGAGTCTAAATGCAGTTTTCAAACTAGTTCATCTTCTGAGTCATCAGATTCTGTGTCCTGCACACATGTTGGTTTGTAAGGATTCCAAAAAGTGTACAAACATGCACAGTTTGCTAACTCAGCATACTATGCTTGCGGTAAGTATATTTTCTTCACACACACAGCTTCTTGACTTGCTACCACAGATATTATTTACAAACAGGCAATACCTGACTGTTGGAATTGTTTCGAGCTATAATCTCCTGGTAAAGAAGCAGCTGTATGCCTCGGTATCATTTGGCATTAAAGAGTAGAAGAGACAATTCTTGGCTGCAGTCAGTTTTTCTTGGCTATTTATTTTGTGAAACATCTGGGCTCAACAGCTACATGATACCTCAATGACATCTGCCCTCCTGGGAAAGTGGCTAATTTGCTGTTCGGTCTTTGTTTTATTTATTAAACAAAAACATAGATTGTCATGGGAACAACAAAACTTTTTTTATTCTATAACTATGTATGTTAAGCAATATTACAATTATCTTCAAAATTATTATCATGATGCTTCAGGAGCAAAGAAGTCATTTGTCCCAAGATACTGACCATTTTCTCCCTGGCGCATCAATCCTTTTTATGATGAAAAACATTAAAAGAGAAGATAACATGATTCTCCCTTTCAAACTCACAATTATCACCTTCCTGTACATGGTTTTGGCAGGAGGGCATTCTGCCATTTGTCTCTCTTTTCCATTCTTATTCTACCATTTAACAAATAAGGGCCCAATCATGAAAATGACTCCTGTGTCCTGTGTGCTTCCCCTTCGAAGGTCTGTGCAGGGGTGGGATGACTTCCCATGTGGAATCATTTGCAGACTTGAAGCCTAAGAGTGATACCCTTAGTAACCACCAAATTTTGGACTCTAGCAAAAACTAAATACAAAAGATTTTTTTTTTCAATTGTAAGTGGCAGTTTTAAAATGTAAACTGCCGCTAAGTGAGGAGAAATAGCCTCATGTGAATACCTCCCATACGGGGCCCTGTCCAGTTGATGTAGAGCTGTTACAATTGCTCTTCACCAGCCATGCTCTCAGCCTTCAGTATAGAGGGCAAACTGCAGAATGGGGATGTCTGGAGGGCATTGATCTATGGGTCTCCTGTTTCCCAGGGTCCACGGGAAAGCAAAGTGAGAGCTAGAGCAGCCCTGATGCTTCTTTCACTTAGAAATTGAAGACAGACTGGCCCCAGAACACAAGGGGTGAAATCCTGGCCTCAGTAACATGAATGGGACCAAGATTTTACCCTGAGAGTCTAAAGGGAGCTTAAGACTACCTTTGCCTTATCTACTCCCCTCCTTGGTCCAAGTGCAGGAGTGGAGTAACTGAGAACCAGACCTTTTGAATCCATGCAGTGTTGTATTGCCAATAAGATAAATCTTACAACGTTTTCTGGTAAAATTATCCAACAAACATTTTTGATTTTGGCTATTTTACCTACTCTGGCAAAATGAATGTAATGTAATTGCTCAAGTTCATAATATCTCTTCTAACGAGGAACATATATAGTCCTCATCTTTTAGATTCTACAAAGAGAATTATTTCCCTTTTCATTTACATTAACCTCAAAATTAGAAGTAATTAAAATGGAGCCAAGAAACTTGAGACTGAGAAATGTTTTGCACATCCTTTGCAATTTCTTGCTTGACTGATTTAACTGGGTTTCTTATCTTCATCGTTTCTGCAGTTCCTTAAAGAACAGTGTCCCATGTTTGGTTGTAGACATCATAGATCTGAGGGGAAATGATCACAAGGAGATGCTTAAAACCATAACTAGTTTTATGTATGATTCAAAGTCCTCAAGTTGTATATTCCTGAAAAGCAACTACTTTCATTTGCTGAATATGTATATTTAAGTGTTATTTCTGATTACATAAATATACAAGAAAATCACCTTTCCGTTATCTATCAACAATTAGCTTTCTCAGTTATGTAGCAAAGAGACTAGTAAATAAAATGATGAAGGACATGTTCTTGGCTACAAGAGCTTGACTTCATTGGTGGATGATGTACTTGTTTCTGTCATTTCTCAGAAGAATCATGCTTAACCTTCTTCTGTTTGAAATTAGTTACATTAGAAGGGCCAAGGCACCTGTGTTGCAGTTCCACAGGATTTTCAACATATATAAGATGAACAGCATCTTCTTAAAAATTATAATTAGCCCAAAGGGGAGCTATGTAGCTTGTGGATTGTCTCTCTTATTAGAGATGTAGTCAGTTTTAAATTTTAGGTGTGCTGGGTTGGAATTAACAGAACTGACAATTATAGCATGAAATTTTTGACATCCAGGATAATCAGATATACTTCCTGTCCTTTATTTACTTAGCAAAAACCTATTCCCGAGCATTAATAGCTGCAAGTTACATCAGTAAAAAGATTTTGCAGCAATTAGACCTATTTCAGTAAAGAAACAAAGCAAATTGATGGTTTAATTTAGTTGAATGTGTTATTTAAGACCAGGGATCACTGCAGTGTATTGTAGTGTGCAGTTTTTATTGAGGCTAGTCAATATTTAGGGTCAACAGTATAGGTATGCGAGTTATGTGGCTGGCTGGGAACAGAAACTCTGGCTCCCTCTTTAGGCAAAAAAAAGAACATTGAAAAGAGTTTACATGAAAGCAGGTTTAATTTTCATATTTATTACTTGCTTCAATGTAGTTTCATGTAGTATTTCAAATTGTATTATTGGGAGGGTTTTTTAACATATATTTTTGTATGTCTTCACGTTCTGCTCTTAGAAATTATGTTAACTTTTAGATTGTGTACAATATATGAGAAGATTATACCATAATTCACCCTGATCCAATAGTGGATTCTGGCTAGGCAGAGGTGACCAAAGTGGGCAAAGAAAGTCTGAGGAATCTGTAAGTAGGGTTTTCAACTGGAACACCCAGTCAAAAAGGGACCCTGGCAGTTCTGGTTAGCACCACCAACCGGTCAGCATGTCTGGCTCCTAGGCAGGGGGGCCACAGGGCTCCATGCACTCACCTGCCCCGAGCAACAGCCAATGGGAGATTGGGGTGGTGGTGCCTGCACGCCTAGGACCCGGAACTGCTGGCTGCTTCCAGGTCATATGCATCATGGTGCCAGGACAAGCAGGCAGCCTGCCTTCGCCCTGCAGTGAGGCTGCCCGAGGCAAGCCCGTGTCCCAATCCCCTACCCTAGCCCTGATCCCCCCCAAACCCAGAGTCCCCTCCCACACTCCAAATCCCTCGTCCCCCCCCAGCCTGGAGCCCCCTTGTGCACCCTAAGCCCCTCATCCCCCGCCCCACCCCAGAGTCAGCACCCCCAGCCCAGAGCCATCATCCTCTCTCGCACCCCAACTCCCTGCCCCAGCCTGGAGCCCCCTCCTGCACCCTGAACTCCTCATTTCTGGCCCCACCCTGGAGCCCACACTCAAGGGGCACCCCATGTGCTCATGCAAGCACAGGGATTACAATTCTGACAGGAATGCCTCACAAGGTGGGGGATGGTGTGGGACAGTGTGTCTGTTTTACTTTCACACATGCAGAATCACTAAATGAACTTCAACTGAAACAAAAGCAAGATGGAACTCTTCAATACATACTTCACATACTTAAGACTGGTGCCAAAATGACCTCTACACCCTACCAAGAAACTGCAAAGGAGATGGCAATTGTTGTGGTGGGATTTTAAAGCTATAATCTGCCCACTTATCTAAGGATAACCTCCTAGAAAAGGCAGGACAGCACCTGGGAAGTCAAGGAGTGATCAGTAGAGCTGAATGAATAACTGATTTTTCAGTTTGAGGACTGAACCAAAGGGGGTGGGGGGAGGGAATTAATTTAGTTCAACAGAAAAAAAAATTGGGGTGGGGAGGGTTTGTTTGGTTTCATGTTGTTGTTTTTTAAACCAAAATTCCTAAATGAAACACTTTTTCAAAATGAAAAGCTGAAGCTTTTCACAATGGTTGAAACAAAACATTTTGAAACCACTTTTCAATATTTTTTTCAGCTGAAACTATTTGCCACATTTCACCATGAATATTTTTAGTGCTCCCCAAAATGCATTTGTGTGGCAAATTTACTACTCACTGATAAAAAATTTCCCAACTCTAGTAATCAGCACTTTGCAGGTTGAAGTCTTTTATTAAAAACTGCTACTACCAGAACCCCCAAGACTTCTTGTAAGAGTGAACAATTTAATCACATTGGTAGGAAAGGCACATAGATAATATATCATCATTTTTAATCTTTGCTGTCAGCCTGGACAATTGATTATTTTCTTATATGCACAGCTTTTAAAACTCACTATTGACAAGCTCTTTATTAAGAAAAATGTATTCATTCTTCTATTTGTCATCTTTATGTTGATAATAAAATATGTGATACCTATTTATTGACACTCAGTATCTTAAGCCAGAAAGAAAGGCTTTCACAAGCTACCCAAAATCCAAGAAATCAATGGAAGTTGGCAGAAACTAGCTTCTTCAAGACACTTTAAGAGTATTTTGGTAACATTTCATAGATGAGATCAGTTTTTTGTACTGTACGTTCACTTTAGAAGGTGTTTTCTTAAGTACACAAAAGGGTGAGAAATCTTAGAATGTAGTCAGTAGTTTACTGCATATAGAGATGACATGGTGTGCAGGATAAACTGAGATGAACAAAACGTGATGTACAATTTAAAAGGTCTTGAACCCAACAAGAGACATGGATCAGAAGTTTAGAAAAGAAAATACCGGGGGGAAGATCCTCAGCTGATTTAAGTCTGCAGAACTCCACTGGCTTCAAAGGAGCTACACTTAGTTACACCAATTAAAATCTGACCTGGCATGCCTTAGTTATCTGGGAAATAGAAATCAAATGTGGTGAAATGATAACCAAGAAGACAGAACCCAGCAGTAAAATATCCATTGGTTTCATTCTGTAGATAATTCCTAAAATAAATGTATGGTTTTGAAAGAGTTGAGTTAATATCTCCCACAAAGTCACAAAATTGCATGCTTGACAAGCCTGATACAGCTATAGATGAGATTAAAGTACAGGAGTAGATTCTCAATTGCTACATTGATAAAACTCCCACTGACTTCAGAATTACGCCTCTTGTCTATGTGCTAAAGCCAAGATCTTTTGACTTGGTCTCAAAGGTGCAGTCCCCAGTACTCCAGACTGTATTAAGGGCTGAGCTTCCTAGACCATTGTGAAGCCCTTGTTGTTATGCACAGCAAGTTGGAACCATACACAGAATAAAGCAGAGCTGTCACACACCCCTAAAGCACCGAGTGATCATTAAAAACCACATGGCAAAACTCCTATTATTTCCAATGGAACTAGGATCTGGCTAATACAGAAAGTAGTTAATGTTAAGCATTTCATCAGCTCAGATAATGGCCATCAGGCTAAATATAAATAACGTGTATTGATGATGACAGAGTCTCACGTCAATGTCAACATATAAGGAATCATCAAACGATATAGATAAACACTCATCTGTTAGGTGAGACCCATGAGAGAACCACAAACATGGCTACATGTGGGACAGACACATACAACCACATTGCAGGCTGTTGTATCCTTGCCTTGCACTACTCACTTTTTCCATATAAGGTGTTAATGTACCTTGATTCAAAGCAGTTAACAGTGACATGGCAAATCTGCCACCACCTTGCTCTGTTCCTTCCCAGTTGCTGGGGTCAGCCTGACATGCTTTCAAGTTTGATTTCATTTGTACTGCCTCCAAGAGAAGCACGGGAAAGATGTGTTCCTTTAACTGACCATAAAATATCATCTCAAGGATTCTTGAGTTGGCCATATGAATGAAATACTCAGACCAACACAGCTGAGATTTTAGGAGCATGCTTTGAATGCTAGACATCTGATAATGATTAAGGATTTTGATTTTGGAAATCTTGTCCCACCATTTGACTCTGCAAAGGGACCAAAGACAGAGCACATGGAACTGATAAAATTTCCTAATATGGCCACGATATGTTGTCAATGTCTCATTGCTGGGATTCCCTCGAAGACCTTTTCCACTCAGCTTATCCAGAGCACCATGTCCAGTTCTGGGAAAACACTTCACTCAGTTCTCTGAGATCCAAAAAACTCAGTTTGATTCCAGATTTCATCACTCACGTTCCTTTATTCTGCATACAGCAAAGCTACGTTGAGTTGGTCAGATTCAAGTGTAGAGGGTAGATATGATGAGATAACTGGCTCTGTGGATATGGGGAAAGTGGTGGATGTGATATATCTTGACTTTAGCAAAGCTTTTGATATGGTCTCCGACAGTATTCTTGCCAGCAAGTTAAAAAAGTGTGGATTGGATGAATGGACTATAAGGTGGATAGAAAGCTGGCTAGATTGTCGGGCTCAACGGGTAGTGATCAATGGCTCGATGTCAAGTTGGCAGCCAGTATCAAGCAGAGTGCCCCACGGGTCGCTCCTGTTCAACATCTTTATTAATGATCTGGATGATGGGATTAATTGCACCCTCAGCAAGTTCGCAGATGACAGTAAACTGGGGGGAGAGGTAGATACGCTGGAGGGTAGGGATAGCATCCAGAGTGACCTAGACAAATTGGACGATTGGGCCAGAAGAAATCTGATGAGATTCAACGAGGACAAGTGCAAAGTTCTGCACTTAGAATGGAAGAATCCCAGGCACTGCTACAGGCTAAGCAGCAGTTCTGCATAAAAGGACCTGGGGATTACAGTGGACAAGAAGCTGTATATGAGTCAGCAGTGTGCCCTTATTGCCAAGAAGGCCAACATCATATTGGCCAGTATTAGTAGGAGCACTGCCAGCAGATCGAGGGAAGTGATTATTCCCCTCTATTCAACTCTGGTGAGGCCACACCTGGAGTATTGCGTCCAGTTTTGGTCTCCCCACTACAGAAGGGATGTGGACAAATTGGAGAGAGTCCAGCGGAGGTCAACAAAAATGATTAGGGGGCTGGGGCCCATGTCTTACAAGGAGAGGCTGAGGGAACTGAGGTTATTTAGTCTGCAGAAGAGAAGAGTGAGGGGGAATTTGATAGCAGCCTTCAACTACCTGAAGGGGGGTTCCAAAGAGGATGGAGCTAGGCTGTTCTCAGGTGGCAGATGACAGAACAAGAAGCAATGGTCTCAAGTTGCAGTGGGGGCAGTCTAGGTTGGATATTAGGAAACACTGTTTCACTAGGAGGGTGATGAAGCACTGGAATGGGTTACCTAGGGAGGTGGTGGAATCTCCATCCTTAGAGGTTTTTAAGGCTCATCTTGACAAAACCTTGGCTGGGATTATTTAGTTGGTGTTGGTTCTGCTTTGAGCAGAGGATTAGACTAGATGACCTTCTGAGGTCTCTTCCAACCCTAATATTCTATGACTCTATATGAGGGCATACCACACACCCAAAATTACCCAGAAAACCTCTTCCTTTATATGCATGTACACATTACATTGCATCACACGTTTTAGGATTGGCTTGGTTATTTTACAGGAACTAATCTGTGTGCAGCATGCTCACTCCATGTGCTGTTCATGCAGAACCTGATATTTACATTCCAGGTTTATCTTGTTCATTGTCCCTAGCATCCAGGTGTTCCTGCTTATCTGAGCTAGCACAGAAACTATACTCCAGCATACTGCTGGTTAAGCCCCTATTTACGACTTAACCTTCCATTCACCTTCCCAGTCATGCCCACTAAGAAATGAGGCAAGTTACTTATGTCAAGTGAGGCCTAAACTCACAACCATATAGAAATGTTGCAAGCACAACTGCCAGACAGACATTTAACTTTAGTGCTTATTTTGACACCCCTACTATTCCATAGTCATAACACAAGATGTAAGAATGGAAGAATATAAAAAAGCAGTAGATATTACTATGAAAATGTTTCTAACAGATTACCAGCACTGAACAAAGATGAGCTAGTAAGAGTTTATCAAGGTAATCAGTAGTAGCAATCAGCTCCGAGAAAGAAGAAAGTAGAAACTCCAAAATCACATACTGTGAAGCCAATAGATGGAACAGAGAAACCACGGTGAGCTTTCAAATGGAGACTACCTGCAGAGAGGATTTGTTACAGCTAAAGAAGAGGTAAGAAATTGTCAGCTTTGAAGAGGAATAGAAAACCAAAAGAAAATAATGAACAAGAACAGAGTTACAGAGTCACTTAAAATCTAAACATTTGTTCAATTAAAATACAGTATATTTCAGACCTACAATAAACTGTAACCAATATTCTGACATCACATAAACCTGAAATATTACTAGGTTGCAAAGTGAAATCTAGTCATACAACTTCAAACTAAATGTATTCCATACATTAAGGACCTAATCTGGGATTTTGGTGAGATTAAGGCTATCAAAATAGGAACATAAGACTCTAATGGACCTCCTAGTTCAGTGACTCCAGTCCCCTGCTACATCAGACAACTGGGTCACATAATCCCATTCATAAATTTATCAGCTCCATCTTAAAACTAATAAGGCTTCAGGCCCCCACTGCCCTTATTGGAAGACTGTTCTAGAACTTCACTCCTCTGATGGCAAGAAACCTTAATCCAATGTCCAGCCTAAATATATTCATGGCCAGTTTATACCCATTTGTTCTTGTCCTTTTATTTAAATAGCTCTGTTTTCTCTCCCTGGTGTTTAACCCCCGTTCCTCCTCACCTTCCACCCACCCCCTCTGAAAAAAATCATACACGTGTGTTTATAGAGTGCATATTCCCACTCAACCTTCATTTTCCTAGACTAAACACATCAAGCTCTTCCAGTCTCCTTTCATAAGATAGGGCCCCCATACCCTGATCATCCTAGTAATCTGTATGTTCCAGGCTGAATTCATCTTTCTTGAAAATGGTACACAGTATTCCAGATGGACTAATTGGTGGCTCATAGTCACCCTGTGATCACTTAACACAGCCTTGTCTTTTCCCTCCTAAATTGTTACCAACAGATTAGCCCTCCATGTATAGCAGACATTTTTTTATTATTAATCCCTATGTGCATGACCTTGCACATTGTTTTACTAAATTTCATCACATTTCTATTACTCCAGTCCTCAGGGTCATCCAGTTTTGCCTTTGTATATTCTGATCCTCCTCTATTCACAATGCCTTCCAACTTTGTGCCAGCCCATTTCATTGTCACTCTTCTATTTTTTGTGCCAAGGTCATTAATGAAAATACTAAATAAGAATGGTCCAAAGATCAAGCCTTGAGCAACTACCCTGCCTCCCCCAGCCTGACAGTTCTCCTTTCAGTACAAACTGTTGTTGCCTCCTCTTTAGCCAGTTTCTTACCCATTTTACAATTTTTGTACTAATCCCTATCTTCTACAGCTTCTCCATGAATCAGTTCCATGTAGTACCATATCAAATGCCTTACTAAAGTTCAGGTTAGTCTGGCACTCTCTTCCTTTTGGTAAATCCCATTTTATCCCATTTGTCACTGCCCTCAATGTCATTATTCTTTCCTTATAAAGTATTGCATGCTATTGAGGTTAGACTAATGGGTCTGTAGTTTCCTGGATCACTTTTTCCCTTTCTTAAATATACATCCTATGTTTGCTGTCCTCCAGTCACACAAGACCCATCTCTGGTTTGTTAGAGTTATTAAAAATCCTTGCTACCAGCCTAGTAATTTCATGTGCCAGTTCTTTTGGTATTCTGGGATGGAGATTACCCATTCCTCTTGACTTGAATGCACTAACCTCTGAGTTTTACTTCTACCAAGAATGTGGTCATTTCCATTTCTATACATGCATTCTGACTAGCCATCCTGCCTTTGCCTCTATATTCTACATTATCATACTTATTGAAAACTCAGACAAAGTATTGATTTAGATCAAAGACCGGCAACCTTTGGCACGCAGCCCATCAGGGAAATCCGCTGGTGGGCTGGGACAGTTTGTTTACCTGCAGCGTCCAGAGGTTCAGCTGCTCACAGCTCCCACTGGCCGGAGTTCGCTGCTCCAGGCCAATGGGGGCTGCGGGAAATGGCAGCCAGCACATCTCTCGGCTTAGCCACTTCCCGCAGCCCCTGGAAGGGTGAACCGTGGCCAGTGGGAGCTGTGATCGGCCGAACCTGTGGACGCTGCAGGTAAACAAACCATCCCGGCCCGCCAGCAGATTTCACTGACAGGCCACGCGTCAAAGGTTGTCGATCCCTAATTTAGATTTTGGGCCATACCTGGATTTTTTTTAATCTCTACCTCATCCTCACCACTCCATAGCACCCCCCACTTCTTTTCTTGTTTTCTATTTACATATATGCCTAAAGACCCTTTACTATTTGTTTTAATTTCCTTTGCAAGGTGTAACTCAGCTTGACTTTTAGCAATTCTCACTTTATCACTACACTTTCTTACCTCCAACACATGGCTTTCTTTGCTGATCAGTCCATTTTCTCATTCCTTGAAGGCTCTGTGCTTATTCCCAATATCCTTATTGAGGTTGTTATTCATCCAGTTAGGTATGGAACCCTTCCCTACAAGTTTTTACCCCTTTCTTGGGATGCAAATTCCAGATAGTTTTTGTACATTTGACAAAGAAATGTCAAGTCTTCTCTACATTTTGGTCCATGAGCTCTTTGGATGAGTTGGCTTCACTAATTAGTTCCCTTAATATCTCAGTCTCCCTTTTGCAGCTGAAAAGATTTGACCTTTAATGTATGCACTGGGTAATTAAAAATGCAAATAGCATTGTACTAGTACACATAATATATTTCAAATACAAATGTCTCATCTAAATTTCAGATCCCAGAACAGTGATTGTGGTATGAAATGATATGTCGTATACATTACTAACATTTAATATCTGAGACCAGATTTTCTGTTGGGTTCAGCAAGAGGCGAGTGGCTGTGGTCAGAGATCTAGTCATGGTTCAGTCATTCTTTTCTTCACCTTGGACATAGGACCATACTGGAGGGCTACTGTAACATCTGCTAGCTAACTGCTTATGGGAGAATCTCCATGTGACCATAACTGAAGCAGGCCAAACCAAGTAATCACCCACAGCATGCTCCTGGCATTCTTCCTGCATCAGAGGCTGTGGGGCTGGTGGCATAAGAGCTGGCTACATTAGCTCTGTGCTCACTGGGGACTCCACCCCGCTGGAGAATCTTCAGTTAGGGGCATGGGGCCAGTCAGTGCTCTCTTTCACCACCTCAGTGTCATAAAAGGGAACAGAGTGGAGCAGGAAATGTTCCCCTGATATAGCAATTTAACTGAGTATTGTAAGTTTTAGAGGGGGAGGCAGAAGGGTTTCTCTGTGAGAAGAAGCTAAGGAATGCATATAAAATGAAACAGAGTTATATACATCATTTTTTTCCTGGTTGCTGATGGACTGAGACAAGTTGATTCATTTGTTAGATATGATATCAGATTAACAAGAGGCTTTGGACTGAATTGCACAGTTGTCATATTCAAGTATCATAATTTTCTATAAAGTCTCACTAAAAAGTAATTTATCACTATGCAAATCAAGAGATAATTTCTCAGTTCAAAAGAGAAGGGATAGGCTATGTTATGGGCAAGATAATGGAGCGCCTGATACAGGATTCAATTAATAAAGAATTAAAGGAGGGTAATGTAATTGACATGGGTTTATGGAAAATAGATCCCGTCAAACTAATTTGATATCTTTTTTGATGAGATTACAACCTCACAACATTTTGATTAAAAAGCTAGTACAATATAAAATTACCATGACACACATTAAATCAATTAAAAGCTGGCTAGCTGATAAGGTCTCAAAATGTAATTATAAATGGGGAATCCATCATTAAGGACATATGTTTCCAGTGAGATCCTGCAGGGATCAGTGGTTGACTCTACACTAGTTAACATTTTGTTTCATCAAAAACCTGGAAGAAACATAGAATTGTCACTGATTAAGTCTGCAGATGACACAAAAATTGGGGCAGTGGGAAATAATGAAGATACAGGTCATTGATACAGAGGGATCTGAATCACTTTGTGAGCTTGACACAAGGCACGGATTCCCAAAATTGGTTCATGGGGTGTTCGCGAGATGCTTTGTTTACCTGAGCATCTGCAGGTATGGCCGCTCGCAGTTCCCAGTGTCTGCGGTTTGCCGTTCCTGGCCAATGGGAGCTGCGGGAAGCAGTGGCCCGACTCACGCCGCTTCCTGCAGCTCCCATTGGCCGGGAACGGTGAACCGCAGCCCCTGGGAGCTGCAAGAAGCCATATCTGTGGATGCTCAGGTAAACTAAGCATCTCGCAGCCCACTAGGGGCTTACCCTGAACAAGCTGAGAACCAAGTTTGAGAACCCCTGGCACAAGCAAACAATATGTATTTTAATATGACTAAATGTAAATGTATATACCTAGGAACAAAGAATGTAGGCATATTTACAGGATGGGGGAATTCTATCCTGGGAAGCAGTGACTCTGAAAAGGGTACGGGGATTGTGGTGGATAATCAGCTGGCCATGAGCTCCCTGTGTGACCAAAAGGGCTAACATGATCCTAGGATACATAAACAGGGAAATCATGAGTAAGAGTAGAGAAGTTATTTTACCCTTTTATTTGGCTCTGTTGTGACTGCTGTTGGAAATCTGGTGTCCACAATTCAAGAAGGATGTTGATACATTGGAGAGGGTTCAAAGAAGAGCCACAAGAATGAATAAACGAGTAAAGTGTAACTGGGTATACTAGCCCTTTGAACATTGAGGGGGCCAGAAGACCCCATTCCAGGAACATTGGAACAAACAAAGGCACAGGAATGGCCAAAGCCAGAACAGCGGAAGCAGTCCCAGGGAATTAGTAATTGGGTGGACACAATCCCAGACACTATCCCTTTAAGGGCCCAGGATCAAAAGCCCTGTAGTTTAGAGTGGGCCAGGGCTCAGACAGTCTCCCTGACAATCAGGAGGAGCTCTCTGAATGATGGCAATATATATGCTGCCCTTGAACAAGGGTGATGATGACAGGAGAAAGATGCCTGAGACAGAAGGCTGAGCTTGAGACAGAAAGAGCTGGGAGTGACAGTTCTGTGAAGAGCAGTGTCTGATAGACGAGCCGGAGATTACTATGATTCTTTGTGTTATGGTGATGGACTTTATTTCTCGGACTTTGAGAATTATTTGTGAACTGTTTCAGTTATTAAATCAGCCCCAGAGTAGAGGTGGTGGTAGCCACAAGCAAAGCTGTGGGAGGATGGAATGGTTATATAGGGCTCTGAAGGAGGGACACAAAGGCAGGTCATTACAGGACCAGCTCAGGGCCATCGGGAGATGCTCAGGATGCAGTTGCCATGCAACAATTAGAAAACATGCCTTATAGTGATAGACTCAAGGAGATCAATCTATTTAATTTAACAAAGGGAAGGTTAAGGTGTGACTTGATTATAGACTGAAAGTGCCTATATGAAGAACGAATATTTATAATGCGCTCTTCAATCTGAAAGAGAAAGGAATAACACAATCCAATGGCTGGAAGAAGCAAGACAAATTCAGACGGAAATAAGGCATACATTTTTAATGGTGAGGGTAGTTGACCATTGGAACAATTTACCTAGGGCCATGGTGGATTCTCCTTCACTGATAATTTTTAAATCAAGATTTGATTTTTTCCTATAAAAGATATGTCCTGTGAGTTATTTTGGGAAGTTCTATGTCCTGTGTTATACAGACCATCAGACTATATAGACAATGGTCCTTTCTGGCCTTGGAATCTATCAATAGTTTGAGAATGAAATATCTAGGACTACATTGTCAAAAATTCCTTAAACTTGTCCACAAAAATTGTGAATGTTCATACACACACACATACACACACATACGCACACACAATGTCCATCACTGTACCTGCCAATGCCTGTTTGAGCACTTAAACAGGGGGTAGAATAAAAAAGCAGATGTGCATGCAAACAATACTAAACATACATACCAATTTAGAGGATTCGAGAATATAGCCACAACTATTGGCATGTTCCAATGTCACGTTTTTTAAGTCGTAAAATGTTCCTCATGTTTTGGCAATGACCCAATCAAACTTTACTGCACTTTCAATAACAGCCTATAACATTTCTGTCTGTGTGACTCAGATAAGAGTTTTTCCTCATCATAATCCAGAGAGAGGACATGTGGGGTAGGGCCAAATTCTGGCCCTTCAGTTACACCAGTGTAACACTGAAGACAAACTTCCATCAGCATAACAAGAAGCGTATGTTGGTCCTCTATGAAATTAAGACAAAAATGAAAAAAGTTTCATTGTAGAATGTTGTATATATTGATATAGAAGCTCATGGGAGGTTTAGATATGCCTTAGTTTTAATGTTCAAGGCATTTTACTTTCTCTCAATGCATGCTCAATGCACACTTGACTGATCGATTACACTGGAGCAGCAAGTGGTGATGGATCAGTCAACAGCATTCATATCAATATAAGCCTGCATCAAATTGACTAAGCTGGCAATCATATTTTATCTAAACTAATGGGAAGTATAAATATTTATATGTTTATCTGTTACCAGCATGGTGCAACCAAACCAAACCAAATAAACAAACAAACAAAAAAAAAGAGGCAGCACTGGGTCCTTTAACATCTAAATCATTCTTCAGTATGCAGGGACTTTAGTCTCTTCTGTGATGCCTGTGAAGGGGAAATAGAATCTGTCAGTCATTAAAATGAAAGGCGTATAGTGCTGTGGCAGTCTGGAGATGAAATTGGATTTCTGAATCTGGGTCCTCCTGATTCCTTTTTATTCCACAAAGCAAATTGCTTTGCCATAGCTTCAGCATTAAACAGGAAAGGCTTCAGTTGGCATTGGTAGTACTAAAAGCTTATTAAGAGCCAGACATTGTATTCTCTACTGTACATGATGTTTTGAAAGACCAACTCTCGTAAAATGCAGAATTCATTTTCCAAAGTTTTTATGCAATTTTATGTGTGTTCATTTACTGTTTCTTCTTTTTTTTCTCCCCTGTGTTTTCCTCTACCCCTTTTTCATTTTGTTCTTGTCCAAGACATCATACTTTTCACATTTCTATTGATAGTGCTATGTTCTTATTTGAGACAAATAAGACAGAATCAGCAAATGGCTGTATTTCTGATGGGAACTCAGCAAAAGGCCTTTAAGCACAAAAAATGATATAACCTTGGATTCATTTCACCCAACACTCTTAGGAGCTATTTCAAGCCCATTGAACACCTTAGCATTTGCTTAGTACAGTACATCTATCTGATAAACTAACAGATCTCCTTTATCTTGCATTATAACATAATTGCACTATGAATTTATATATTCAAGTATAGCTGTCTACATTTTAGTGATAAGAATTATATTCATATACTCCAACTCAAAACATGAAGTAATATTTTCTATAAGAAGAATCTTTAGCATGGAGCAATATTGTCAGTATTTGCGGTTCATATCTTTTAGTAAAAAAAATGATTTTTTTATTAAAATCCTTATTCTAGCTGTTATTATTTATTAATGCAGCACCTACTCTGTGCTATCTTTGAAAATACTCATTTTAACAGGAGGCAATAAAAGATTTTATTGCTTCTTAACTCAAGAGTTTAGAATGTTTGCCACAGTTCACCTACAGTACATGCTAAGAAAGGAAAAACCTTGCAGAAATTCACCACAGGCAAAGCAATTGTATGGCCCTGAATAGTTTATTCACTTTGGGTGTGAATTTATATGAAGTTGCCAGGTTTGTCAGGAAGAGAGGGGAAAAAAAGAGGATATCAAGCAGTTGTTTAGTAGTTCTTTTTAAAGCAGTATGAGGTAATCTCTTATAGATACATTCTCTCTTCTAGTTCACCCACACCACTCGCCTTCCCAATAGTGTTTGAAAAAAATCCAACATCAGATATGAGATATTCCAAAAATACCTTTTAAGAAACTTGCTGGTATTGAATTTATGACTAGTATAAAATTAAACCCCCAAAGAGCTGCTGGCAGTTACTTTATCAATCTAAATTTAAATGTGTGTTACTTGAGTCTCCTGTACTTTGAATCGCATACCCTTGTCACAGTTTACTGTGCCTTGCTAATTGAGTTCTAATACCAATGCAAGAAATATACCTGTGCTTTCCTGTCTTCATCAAACAATATCTTTTTTTAAATCTGTTTTTCAAATTGACTAATTGTCGTTTTCCCAAGTGTGGAGCTACAAAAAGGTGTTAAAGTTCTTTGCATAAAGCTGGAAGACACAGCTGGTACTGGTTCTCTGTCAGTGACTCGCATTTCCAAGCTGCATATTCCAGACATTGCAAAAATTAAAGAATAACTAGGGTTGCATTAAATATTCACAACGAAATTCAAAAAATATTGACATTTGAGAGTGCCACATTTGGCTGGGATTTTATAAAAGGAATTGAATCTGGAAAAAAAACAAAAAATTCAAATTCAAATAGCAAATTCAGATATGTGAAATTTCATTCTGGCATTTTTAATGTGAAACCACAATTTTGTATTCTGCTCTACTCAGCTTTGCTTTACATATTCATGTAGTTATTTTTGGCCACATTTTTTAAAGGCATTGACAAACTGGAGAGAGTTCAAAAGTGAACTTCAGAAATATTTAAAGATTGGGGGAAATAAGATGAATTAGGGAACCTTGAGAACTGGGCATGTTGGAGGTGTAATCCTGTGAGATGCTGGATATTTCCTGTGAAGATAAGTGTCAATTGCCAAATGAACTGAAAGGCCCCAGTGGTAGGATCAAACATGAGACTTGGATGGGAGAAGCACAACAGAATGTCTGGAGGGGTAGGTTGGCACAGGTAAGAAATTGTAAACTTTTTCATAGTCAGTGAATCCCCTGCTTTTCCACCTGAAGAAGGAACGTATTGAGGTCTTTCTAGGTAAAGTTACCAGTCAGGTAAGTCTAGGGCTAGAAAGTGGGCCAGGGTAATATATTTTTTAAACCCCAGAAACTACGGTCACAAAATTCTATCACACTTATCCTTTATTCAAAAGCCTCACCTATCCTTGAATCATATGAACTAAGTGCTCTCGGCCAAGTAAAGCCTTCATTTTGAGAACAATAATTAGTTCAAACATACTAGCAAACAAGTAGATTTAAGTTTCCCCTTCTTTTTTTGTTTGGAACATGCTTCCTCCACTTGCATATCACACAATTTCACTCTCCTTCATCAAATCCTTGCAACAAACTCATTTTCACCACTGAACTACACCTGAACTCTTTCAGACGTGCTCTCCAGATTTCTGTCTATCTGTGTGAGCATCAGCCTGTCCCGCTAGAAGACAGCTGCTGACAAATGCATCCCCTTTGCAGGAACCAAAACACTAACTGTTTGTAGTCCTTTAATCTGATAGGTTCCAGCATTGCAAAACAAGGTTTACAGCATGTTGAAGACAAGTGACAGGGACTTTGAAGCTAATAGCTGGGCCCCATGATCTTTCATACCTAGAAGTATGTATCTGAAAGCCATTGTGTTGCTTCCCTATCTGTTCTTTTTGCCATCCCTATTAAGTTAGAACAAAACACATTCACACAGGAAAGTCTTATAACACCCATATAAGTGATATAGTCTCTCTCAAAAACTAGTTTATTAACACATAGCAGCTCCTTCAACATTCATAACAGTGTTACATGCCAGCTCCACATCTGTCACAGCTACTACTCCTGTGCTTCTGCATTTCTGCACCCCCTCTCTCCAACCACATATTGGCACAAACCAGAACCTTTCCTTTGCTAGTCAGAATGCTCTTTTTTTCAGCCCATTATTTGAGGTAGCAATAAAGCAGGAAATTCTTGAATGTTTATATCAAGAAAAACTCTTATAAATAAAAAATCACACCTCATATTCTGGAACAGTGGTACTGTAGGAATTCCTCTGTAACTTGCAGTAAGATTATTTTCTAGGTGAACCAGAAAGAAAGAAAACATTTGCGAGAAATACCTGGGCCTAACTGTATAGGAAAGAGAATGACATTTAGACATTGGGAAGTAGGGAGATTTAGCTTTCGGTGCTAGAAAACAAAATGAACACCCTGCATCTGCTTTTCCTAAAGAGCTGACATTTCTCGTTAGAATGTGAGCACACAAACTTGTTGCAATGAAATTTAGATTAATGGGATCATTTCTACATATCTTCACTATCAGGACGATGGATTTCTGTGGCTGATCTGATAGCTCTTTCAAAGGAAGGCACGCATTGTATCTTAGGGCACACCTTCTGTTATTGTCTTTAGTGCCATGATAATCCTTAATACATGGGGGAGTTTTCTATTTAGGGACTATTTCATATTTAAATTGTCCTCTAATTTTCTATATAATTATAGAAGGCATTCTTCTCATTATGTGTACCAGATCCTATTATAAATCGAAAATAACTCTTTAGTGTGTAAAATGTTTATTTCAGGTATAAGAAATGCAAAAACAAATAGATATGGTTCTTAGACAGAACCATATCTATTTGTTTTTGTATTTCTTTAGTGTGTGTTTTTTATTTTTATGAACCTCATCAGTTTTTCTCTCCCTCTTGCCATTCAAGAGATTTCTTCTTTTTACAGGGCCTAATCTAAATCCCACTGAAGTCAACAGAAAGACTTCAACTAACTTCAAATACAACAGGCCCATATGTGTTGTTTGAGATTCAGGAAGTAGAGCTGATTCTCACAAGATTTCATATTTTAAAACTTCATGTGGTCTGGAGTAGCTTTGGACAGGAATTTAAAACTATCCATACATGACCTACCCCTCTGATCCTTCTCAGATTTGTCCATCACTGGTATTTCTACCACAAAGCTACCTTTTCAGGGTTCAGCATTTCTTTGTTGTAAAAATGACTAGAACCTGACAGATATAAGGTAGTAGCCCCAGAGTATGTTTTGAAAGAAATTGAGGTAGAAGTTTGAAAAAAGTAAAGACAATAAAACCTAATGGGACTAAGAGGTTTAGTTGTGCCATGATTCAAAACTGGGTTTGGGAAACATAATTAGGTCTGTGATGCAATTCCTCCATTTAAAATAGTATATAAATATAATTTACAACATTACTTAATTAGCTAATAGCTAGTGACTACCTCTGACTGCCAGAAACTGGGACTGGATGGCAGGGGAGGGATCACTTGATAAATTACCCTGTTCTGTTCCTTCCCTCTGAGCATCTGGCACCAGCCCCTGTCGGAAGTAGACTGGATGGGCTTGCTGGACCATTGGTCTGACTTAGTACAACCATTCTTAAATACTTACTTTAATGAGGGACCAACTGTTTTATAATAAAATAAAAAGCTGTCCTGAAACATCACACAAAATATAAACTAACCCAAGCCTAAAAAAAAATTTGTGAAAGTTTAACTTCAGGTTTTTTAACCTCGTTTAATCATTATTTACATTTTTCTCTGCACTCCCAAAGTTCAGCAGGAGTGAGATTTTCAAAGTCACATGAGAGATGTTTTGCCTTTTTCCTATTGGATCTGGTCCGCTGGCAAGTGCATGCAAATCCTTTTAGGTGGCTTTGAAACTTTGACTCTATGTGTCTAGTACCAGTTGGCTCCTGAAAGTGCAAGTTACAGAATGGTATGAGAGAAGCTAGACTATAGCTAGACTAGATCTGAGAAAAACATATTAGGTTGATTCACAGAAACCATCTCATTACATAGCTTGCAGAAATTTGCACTACAGGAATGTGATGATTAAATTTTTTTGAAGGGACATTAGACCAGCAATAGTCAAGCAATCATCCAGGGACATAAGACCCGTTTTAGCTTTTTTGCCTGTAACCTACTGGGGTAAGACCTAGTTACAAAAAAAACTTCTAATCATGTTTTATACATTAGTAAGGGGGCTGGCCTAAAATGGGTATGCATTTTTCACCTACTTTGACACAGGCAATTACTATGACTGCATGTGCAAACTGGGTGACTGTGTGTGCAAATGGCTAGCTAGGCACCTACCTAGCCTTTGTATTCAAAACACCAGAGCCGCCCCCCATCTGAAGCCTTAAAATTATCATGTAATTTATAAAAAAAAATTAGTACATGAAATACTGCACATGTGATAGCCTAGCTTTGAGCATAAAATTATTTTCTTACAGGAAAAACACAATTAGTTATAAGAATTAGTAGAGAAATATACTAACTTACCCTTAGAATGGACTCTTATTTTTTTTTAAATGGGCACCAATCAGCAAAGTACATGCTTAATTTTACAGTTAAGTGTATTCACTTAAAGCATGTTAACTTAACCAGTGATTTCAATGGGACTTTAGTATGTACTTTAGTGTGCTACTGAATAATGGAATGTCTTATATAGGACACTTCTCTGGATAGTCAATATAGTTAAAAATATAGTGCTAATCTCAATTTAAATGGTGCTCTTTTTTTCTTAAACAAAATTATGTGAATCTACCATAAATTCTGAGAAGTGGGAAATTATTCTCAAAATTCTGCTTGCGCTGAACTGTGTATAGTAGACATTGCCCATTTCCTTTAATGGAAATGTTTTAAAAGGAAGCATGTAAGATTTATGTCGCTGTTGGATTTAATGTTGAAATATACATAATCTTCAAGTGCATTACTTCTGTGATGCCAGATGAATACCAGAGACATATTTTTTCTACAAGATGTTTGGATTTTGTCAAACTAGTGTAATCTAAATATTAATGAAATGAAAATATTTAACACAGCTTGACAGTCTGTATAAGAAAAAAATGCCATTACAGAGAAGAATTCTAGGAAAAGTGCTCAAGGCAGCTGGCTAATCTGGGTAGACTGTCAATTAGAGCTGCAGTGAAGTTGTTCGCCTTTTGACAACCTTGGAGAAGACCCTCATCATTTTTACACATTAGATTCTGCAGTAACTGCCATTTGCTCATAGCTTCAATTTTTATCAAATATCTGATGCTATGCTAACTTCAGACACATTTTCTAGAACTCTTTCTTCTTCAAGTGCTATGAAGAGGTTATTATACTCTGTTTTAAAGATAGAAATGATATTACTAGCCTTGCTTTATGGCCAAGTGTCTCATTATCCCCTGATCCACCTACAACCTTTATCTCCGTCTTTTTTCTTTGTTTCATTCTGATTTATTGAAGTCATCACTAAATTACCACATGTTGACTATAGAAGAAAAGCACCTCTGCAGTAGATCTGCTTCAGTTGTTCTTCCTGCCTCCCTTTCTATCACTGCATTATCAGTTACTATCTCAGTGGATTTTTCCCGGTCACATGCAAAACTTTTATTTTTCAGCTATTACACGCTTCCTAAATCCTATGCTGGATGCTTTCAGCCCATATCAGACCTACTTTTCTTAGGCAAGATACTGGAGAAAATGATTTCTTATGTATTTCTTTTATTTTCTCTCTTAATAACTATTCTTCATTGTAATTTACCACTCCATCAATCTTTGTCATCTGCAAACTTTATTACAGCCCTGAACTATATTTTCTTCCAGATCATTGATAAAAATATTGAATGGCACTGAACTGAGAACTGCTCCCTGTAATATGCTACTAGAAACATTCTCACTACTTGATAATTCCAGATTACTATGCTCTGAGATCTATCAGATAGCCAGGCTCTAATCCATTTAATATGTTGTTGTTTTTTAAAGTAGTAGGTCAAATGCCTTACAGAAGTCCAAGTATATTACGCCAACGGAGTTATCTTTATCAGCGAGACTTGTAATCTTGTCAAAGAACAGTATCAAATTTGGTTGATGAGATCTATTTTCCATGGTGTACAAGATTCTCTGAGATTCCCAGTTGGAGTGAGAGTGCTCACACTGTCACTGCCAAGCAACAGGCAAGCAGCAGTGCTCCACTGGACAACATGAGTTTGCTCAGTTCCTGCTTCCTATCAACATCTCACTGCTGAGGCCAACTAATGCAAACATAATTAAATGTTAATATGTGGCAGGCCCCATATGTAGGTGCTACTCAGAGACCACTTTAGGTGATAGAATGAATCTTTTAGTTATGGTATAAACGGTGATGGATCATTAAACTGCAATAGTAAAGACCTAGAGCAATATACCATGTATATTGCAACATTATACACTCTGGCTGTTCACTCTGAACAGTTACTGAAACACGCAGATGTAAAGAAATGTAAGTTTTTAATATAAGTATTTCTGAATTGAGTTAAAAAATGCAGCATTGACTGACTGAAAAATGAGACCATTTATATAGCTCATGTAGAATTCCCATAATCATATACTTTAATACATAGTATTGCTTATAACAGTCTATTGAAAGTTGTTAGTGAATATGATGACAATAAGAATACAACATGGCACACATGGATCTAAAAATGATGGCAGTTTCTATGTGCAGTACTTGTGGGAGAGGATCTGTCCTCTTTTCAAGATCATGACTTAAATAGCTCCGTTGGTAGATAGGGTTCTCACCCTGTTCTGAAAAAAAAAGCAAACACATTCTGTATAAAGTCCAAACTTACCCCTCCCTTGGGTTGGTTTGGATTTACTAGCCTGGTAAATTATAATAAAACAACACATATGCCATGCTTGGGTGTCCCTAAGCTTCCTCCCATAAGCTTAGATCCTTCTGCACAGTGAATCACTGCTAACTCCATTATGTCCAGGGTGGAAATATTGAGCAGCATGTGCCAGCAAGCATAAGTCATCATTTTCATGCAAGGGTTCCAAAACCTGCTAGCAGAGTGTTTCAGCAGAAGGAAGAGCTCTTGCCATTTTGCTGCAGGCTCCAGCTACATTAATGGGAACTAAGGCCCAGATTCTCCTCTGTAATATGGCCACTTTGCTGTAAAAATCCACTGCTGGTGCAGTGCAAAGTTTTTAGTTCACTGGCTTTATGCCACTAGGATAAAGAGATCTGGTGGTGATACAAAAGGATAGAATGGCTGCGATGTCCATGTGAGGGACATGGCCAGGCAGGGGATATGTTGCCATGATGGCACTACTCCCTGTATCATAGTTTATCTTTGGTAAGTGTAATGTCATATTTTCAAATGTATGTCCAGGGTGCCCAGAGCTTTGGATGGATTCCCTTTAGTGACGAGTTTCTTTAGATCAAAATATAAATAAATAAATATTGGCACCTTAAGGCTGCTGGCAGGACTAAGAGCAGCCTTTAGTGTACACCAGGAAGTAGCCCAGAAACAGATAGATCAAGATCAGGAGGCACAAAGGCCACCTTGCACATACCTCCTAATCTGCACTTTCAGGGCCTCAGCAAAAAGTAGCTTCCGGCTGAAAAAAAAACATGGATTTCTTACTGGCTCAGCCAAGTGGGACCCACTTGTTTGGACCTAGGAGAGTATTATTTTCAGGTAAAATACAGGGCATCTACAGAGCAAGTGCAGTCAAAGGACAGTGATTCAACTAATTACTTGAAATCAGTCTGTCTGGTCACCATGTGCAGGCACACCGAAGTGCACTTTTCAAGTAGAAATTAGACCATTTGTGAGAGATCTGTGTGAATCTTTGCGGAAAGATTATATAGTTTGAAACAAAGTGAAATATTCAGAAAAAAATGTTCAAGATTTGATTCTAATTAATAACCAATTTTATTAATGTACTTGTATAGTGCTTGGTGGTTGTAGAACTATTTGACTGATGGTCATTTTAACAGAAACATCCAGCTATTTTTCTTATCATAGAACTTGAAGGGGCCGTGAGAGGTCATCTAGTCCAGTGCCCTGCCATCCCAAACTGCTTCTACATCTTCTCTAGTGCCAAAAGACTCCACACCTTCTCTGGTGTTCCCAATTGCTTTATTCCCAGCTGCCAAAACTTCCAGCATCTCCCCAGGGAACATCTACAGAGCAGTTAGGCATTAATTATATAACAAATTACTGCACATAGAAAAATGAGCATTTGAGGAGAGGACAAAATAAAATAAATTGTATATGAGACTAAATAGCACAGTAGCTATTGACTGTACTATACAGCTCCATATTTAATACACCCATCTGTAATTTAGCTGAAGCTGCTAAAATCTCCATAGTATCCAGAGGCCTTTCCACAACAGCTAGAGAGTGTCAAAGCCTTGGCTATCACTAAGCCTTGTGGAAGAGGTGTATTTAACACAGGGATGAGGGAGGGAGGCTCTTTGATGCACA
Source organism: Chrysemys picta bellii (assembly GCF_011386835.1). Taxonomy (NCBI): domain Eukaryota; kingdom Metazoa; phylum Chordata; order Testudines; family Emydidae; genus Chrysemys; species Chrysemys picta. The sequence continues at coordinate 76,720,549 of NC_088791.1, forward strand.
AGTTGGGGGAAGTGCTCCAAACTTCAGAGGGGCATTTCAATGGGAGGTTTGTGTGGACCATAGGCAGGGCCGCCTCCAGGTTTTTTGCTACCCCAAGCAAAAAAAAAAAAAAAGACAGAGTGTCGCCGCCGAAACAAAACAAACAAACAAAAACGGAATGCCACCCCTTGAAAAGAATGCTAGTGCCTAGAGCCGGCCCTGACCATAGGCAGGGCAGTTAATATATGTAAATGCAAAGAATTATATCAGAAAAAGTACATTTTCTAATTTCAATTACACAAGTAGAATCTTTTTAAAAGTAGCTGTCAAGCAGGCCTTTCTGATATGCAAATGAATAATATGAATATGCATAGGTGTAAATAAGCACTCTATGTACGAACAATAAGAAAGAGGACTCTCAGCTGATTAGAAGTTGATGGAAGAATGAGCTGAATAATGTTTGTCTGAGTGATTTGAACTTCAGAGAGCTCAGAGTGAGTATCAACTCTCAGATTGACTAATTTAAGCAAGAACTGGGGTGAAGAAGTGTCATTGTTCTAGGAGAAATCACACACGACTATTTTAAATTCATTAAGACTTGAAAATAAAACTTCTCTAATGGATGGTGGATGGATTGAATCCTTTAAGAGGACATATAGTGAATTAAATTTGCCTGGTAGTGAAGCAGGTTAAATTTCACTTTTCATGAAGGGGTGGGTTAAAATTACATCTGCTGTGGGTAAGAACAACTGATCAGAAGACTGACAAAAAAAGAGAAAAAGAGGTAAGGCAAATAGGAAGAGAGTATAAATAGGATTGTGATATTTTTTTCTCTATGTCCATTGAAAGGTAGGATCTGAAGAAAGGGAGATATTAGGTAAGATGTTAGGAAAAACGTTCTAACTGTGAGGGTAGTTAAACTCTGGAGTGAGGTTGTGGAATCCCCATCATTGGAGATTTTTAAGAATAGGTTGGACAAAGACCTGTGAGGGATGGCCTAGGTTTACTTGGTCCTGCCTGAGCATGGGGGCTGGACTTGATACCTTCTCAAGGTCCCTTCCAGACTGACATTTCTATGATTTTATGATTCTATAAGAGTGTATGAAATTATTTTTATGATACTATGTTTTTTGTTAAACATAACCCAATATAACATTTTAAATGATTATTATTTATTTGTGGAACACCAAGAGTTTGCCCTGTGCTGCACAATACATACAAGCTTGGAAAGGGGAGAGAGTTTTGGTACTTAGAAGGCCTCATATGAGTGTAGAAGTTGCCTATGCAATACTTCCCTTCCCCCCTCCATCTAATTCATGCACAGGTCCAATTGTGTATGGGGAAAAAAAAAGGTTTGACTGAAGCTCATCATAGAGTGATACCCCAAAAGGGAAATCTGGCAACACAAATAATATGGGTCCCACTTCCACATCAGGTGAACTCAAGACAGAGTATCTTCAGATCTCATTGTTGCTGTTGTATCTAGTGTTCTTGGGGAATCGTATATCTTTAGAATGGTTACTGAACACCAATCTGAATATTTTATAGCCTCTCACACTTTCTGCTTTTTTTTCATTGATCTGATTCATGAAAAATCCTAGGCCTATAAAGCTAATAAGAGCTAAAAACTGTGATGTAGGTGGTAACACAGGATGCCATAAATTAGAAGTGGAAAAGATTTATTGAATCATCTTATTTATCCCTATACTATTCAGAGGGCATTTATATTCAAATTTAAGAATCCAGAAAAAAATATAATGGAAATAAATTATCTAAAAGATTTATTATCTTTGAAAATTCTTGGAGGAAGGTATGTACCAGAGGACTGGAGAAGGGCAAACATATTATGTTCCTTTTAAAAGGGAACAAAAGGTTTCTGGTGAATTATAGCCCAATCATCTCACTCTGATACCTGGAAAGATACCGGAACAAATTATTAAACAATCAGTTTGTAAGCACCTGGAAGAAAATGAGGTTATAAAGAATAATCAACATGGATTTGTCAAGAACAAATTATGCTAATTTCTTCTTTGAAAGGGATACTGGCTTAGTGGATGGGTGGGGAGAAGCAGTTGACATGATATATCTGGATTTTAGTAAGGCTTTTCACACTGTGCCATGTGACATTTTCATAAGCAAACTAGGAAAATGTGGCCTAGATTAAATTGTGGTCTATAAAATGGGTGTAAAACTGGTTGAAAAACTGAAGTCTACGAGTAGTTATTGATGGCTTGCTGTCAAAATTGGAGGACATATCAAGTTGGATCCTTGAGGGTTCTGTTTTGTGTCTTGTACTATTCAATATTTTCATTAATGACTTAGATAATGGAGTGGAGAGTAAGCTTATAACATTTGCAGAAGACACCAAGATGGGGTTATTAGAACACTGCAAAATAGTATTAGAATTCAAAACAACCATGTCAAATTGGATAGTTGATTTCAAATCAGATGAAATTCAATACAGAAAAGTACTGCACTTAGGAACTAAAAAAAAATCAAATGCACAACTACAAAATGGAGAATAACTGTCTAGGCAGTAGTAGTGATGGAAAGGATATGGGCATTACACTGGATCACCAACTGAAAATATGATCCAACAATACACTACAATTGCGAAAAAGGCTAATATTCTGGGATGTATTAATGGGGTGTTGTATATAAAACATGAGAGGTAATTTGCTGTTTTACGAAGCACTGGTGAGGCAGCAGCAGGAGTTCTGTTTCCAGTCCTCAGTGACAGACTTTTAAGACAGATTGGAGAGAGTCCAGAAGAAAGCAACAAAAATGATAAAAGCTTTACAATACCTGACCTATAAGGAAAGGTTAAAAAAACTGTCCATGTTTACTCTTGAGAAAAGATTGACAGGGGACCGATAACAGTCTTCAAATATTTTAAGGGCTGCTCTAGAGAATGGCTATCAATTTTTCTCTATGTCCAGTGCAACAAAAGATTTAGGATTTACATTAGGAAAAACGTTCCAACTGTAAGGATAGTTAATTTCTAGAATAGGCTTCCAAGGGAAGTGGTGGAATCCCTGTCATTGGGACAGGGATGATAAACGTCTATCAAGAATGATCTATGTGCTGCCTCAGTGCAGGGGACTGAACTAGATGACCTCAAGATTCCTTTCAGCTGTTCATTTCTATACTCTATAGAACATGATCTGTTTTAGGAAGGGAAGAGAGAGAAGCAACAACATCACAAAAGCAAGAAGTGAATGCATGAGAACTGAGATATATTCTATATTTTCATGATGCTTTTCCAGTTTATTAAATCCTTCACCGGTCAAGGATTTCCAGATTTTGTGATTTTTCTGTGCAGAATAACTCATGTGCCGGGACCCATTTACCCCTTTTTTCACCTTTGATCAGGGAACCCCACCCCCACACACACACGCGCGCACAGCTCTGCATTTCCACTATATTCTTTGGCCTCCCACTGTTTCACCACCCCCACTGTCATCTCACATGATGTTCCTTAGCTGCAAGTGAATCCACTTCATGTTGTAGATGCATCTGGAAAGCAAGAGATGAAGTCAAATTGCAAATTTTCACAATGAAAGGGTAGATTGATCATTTATGCTCTTCTGCAACTTGGAGGTGCTGGGGTCAGGTGGAAATATAATGTGGCATAGCATTGAGTCTGGTATATGCATGTTGTTACGGGTTAGATCACAGAACCCCCTTGGGAGCTGCCACCTGATGTGCCAAGATTACTTCTGCTCCTGCTTTCCTGCCCTGTCAGCTTAGGACTTCAGTGCCCTGCCTGGTTTGAGCCAGACTCACTAGCCTGCTGCAAACCCAGGTCCAGATCTGAACCACGTCCCCTAACAGCTGTAGGCTTACCTGAAAGCAGCTAACAGAAGTGTTCTTGTCTTTAACACTCAGATGCCCAACTCCCAATGGGGATTAACCCCAAACAAATCCGTTTTGCCCTGTATAAAGCTTATACAGAGTAAACTTGTAAATTGTTCGCCCTCCATAACACTGATAGAGAGATATGCACAGCTATTTGCCCCCTCCCAGGTATTAATACATACTCTGGGTGAATTAATAAGTAAAAAGTGATTTTATTAAATACAGACAGTAGGATTTAAGTGGTTCCAAGTAGTAACAGACAGAACAAAGTAAGTCACCAAGAAAAATACAATAAAACACGCAAATCTATGTCTAATCAAACTGAATACAGATAATCTCACCCTTAGAGATGCTTCAGTAAGTTTTTTCCTCAGACTGGACACCTTCCAGGCCTGGGCACAATTCTTTTGCCTGGTACAGCTCTTGTACCAGCTCAGGTGGCAGCTAGGGGATTCTTCATGATGGCTCTCCCCTTTGTTCTGTTCCACCCATTTATATATCTTTTGCATAAGGCGGGAATCCTTTGTCCCTCTCTGGGTTCTCACCCCCTCCTTCTCAATGGAAAGACACCAGGTTAAAGATGGATTCCAGTTCAGGTGACATGATCACATGTCACTGTAAGACTTCAAGCCTTCATTCCTCCCAACCTGACTCACTGGAAGGCTTGCCTGCAAACAGAGCCATCCACAGTCAATTGTCCTGGTTGATGGGAGCCAGCAAGATTCCAAACCACCATTAATGGCCCACACTTTGCATAATTACAATAGGCCCTCAGAGTTATATTTCATATTTCTGGTTTCAGATACAAGAGTGATACATTTATACAAATAGGATGATCACACTCCGTAGATTATAAGCTTTGTAATGATACCTTACAAGAGACGTTTTGCATGAAGCATATTCCAGTTACATCATATTCACTCATTAGCATATATTTATAAAATCATATAGAGTGCAACGTCACACCCTCCTTCTGAACTTACTGCCAGAGACTTGGACACTGACCATGGCGGAGGCAGTATACCTAAAATTCGGTTTTGGGCTCCCCTCTGGGGCAGAGACTCCTGTGTCCCCCAAAAGAGAGAGACCCTGATCCAGCCATAGGCTCACGGCTACCAGCTATGACAGACCTTTCAGTGGCCAGAAACCCCCCCCCCCCCCCTTCACTCAGGATGGGCTTGCTTCCAGCTAGAGTCCTTGGGGTTTGTTTCTACCGCAGGAGTCACCAGGACCCCAACTTCCAGCTCCAGGATACATGTCTCTATGTACCTCTTCCACTCCATTACAGCCAGTTCCTGCTTCTGGGTCTTAATTGCTTTGTCTCTTAAGTCCAGGGTTTGCTGGTGGGCAGCCTTTTCTTTTTCCAGGGCAGCCTTTTCCCGGGCAAATTGCACATCAATTTCCAATTGTCTTCCCCTAAGACCATCACTCGATGAGCTGGGATACCACAGAGAATCCCCTCCTGCCAGAACAGGCACCCCTTCACTCCTGTCTTGCTAAGTTAGACACTCCAGTCAGCTTCAGCACAGACACAAAGATTGGGCCACACCCGTCTGCAGTTCACTGAAACTGAGATGCACTCAGCTCAGGGGCTTCTTAGTTAAAAGAGATTTTCCCAGTGCCCAGTGTTCAGCCTTTCTGGGCAATTTGCAACTTGTATAGTTCTAGCTTCTTCTGATCTTCAATCTTATTTATTTTGCTTCCTTTTCTATCCCTATTTCCCTCACCTGAGATAAGCAAACAGAAAACAACAAACTAGTAACTACTTTGTCTGTTCTCCAGCCACCACACTTAAAACTCACTTAAAATCACTACCAGTATCTCAAAGCAATCAGCTGTGCACAGATCCTGCCGACTACGCCACTGTGACGGGTTGGATCACAGAACCCCCCTTGGGAGCTGCCACCTGATGTGCCACGACTATTGCCACTGCTTTTCTGCCCTGTCAGCTTAGGACTTCAGTGCCCTGCCTAGTTTGAGCCAGACTCACTAGCCTGCTGCAAACCCAGACCCAGGTCTGAACCACTTACCCTAACAGCTGTAGGCTTACCTGAAAGCAGCTAACAGAAGTGTGATGTGAGCCCCCTGAAAAAACAGGGCCTCACACAGACCTAATGCTACTACTTGTAGCACTAGGGATAGGGAAATACTGGTAATCGTGGTTGAGCTGAGCATAGCAGCAGTCTGTGGGATGATTAATAGACTGGCAGTGGCATCGTAAGAGCAGTCAAAGAGGAAGAAGGCTGATAACTTTTTTTTCTGTTTTATAATATTCAGCCAGAATAAACTGAGCATTACACACCTTCAGCTATGCAATCACTCAGGATTCAATGAAGGATTTTTGTTTGCATGTGTATGTATATTTGGCAATGGTGCATGCATGATATTTTTTCTTTTTCCCAGTGTGAGCAACAAACTGAGTCCAGACTTTTCAGCACCCTAAAGCAGGTCATATTTTTTAACCATACTTTAATACACACACAGAGAGAGAACAATTTTAAAATTGTACAGCTGGAAAAACATCCTTCCTGACTTAAAGGAAGTGTACCTCAATGAGAGCCCAAGCATCCAGACTAGTATTCCAAGATCATGCTAAGGAATGTCTGTCATTGCCAAGTCCATATTATTCAGGATTTGGGCCCTTCTGTGCTCCTCTTTATAATTTGGAAGGTTTTTGATGACTTGTGGAAGGTCAGTTTTCTAAAACACTTTTGACATTGGATATGAAGGATACCACACAAGTGTCAGTTATAATATTTGTAGTGGGTAATAGAAATATTCATTCAATTTAATATACAATTGGGGAGCTGCTAATTGGCTGAGAGTGTTATGTCACTAGCCAAAATTGATTCAAGGCACTTAGATGCTATGGTGATAGGTCCTTTAGATATATATAGACCACACAAACATGAGCAAGAATACGTAGCTGTAGTGTTTTGAAAAGCATTTCCGTGTCAGGTTGATTGGAGATAAGATGTAACACTTGTTATTAATTGCACAAAACATTCTGGTCAGTCTAACTCTGCTCAGCTCTTGAAACCATTCACATGGGGCATGCTCAGAGGCATAACTCAGCTATTAGCATAGACTCTTTTATGCAAGCATTATGTCTTCTCATTTGTATAGTCACTGCTATGGTAGTAATGTGATACCTTTATTTAGACAGTGTGACAAAGTTCCTCCTCTATCTTGGTGGGTCCTGCACTTATTGGCGGATTTTCTTGCCTCAGAGATTCACCATGTGGGTTGGGGAACAGCCCAGAGACCTTCCCCTCTGGAAGAACCCACAGTCCAGGTCAATTGGGAGGTTTGGGGGGAACCCGGACCCGCCCTCTACTCCAGGTTCCAGCCCAGGGCCCTGTGTCTATAGTGCCTCCTGTAACAGCTGCATGACAGCTACAACTCCCTGGACTACTTCCCCATGGCCTCCTCCAAACACCTTCCTTATTCTCACCACAAGACTTTCCTCCTGGTGTCTGATAACAGTTGTGCTCCTCAGACCTCCAGCAGCACACCCTCTCACTCTCAGCTCCTTGCGCCTCTTGCTCCCAGCTCCACACACTCGCACCACAAACTGAAGTGAGCTCCTTTTAAAACCCAGGTGCCCTGATTAGCCTGCCTTAATTGATTCTAGCAGCTTCTTCTTAATTGGCTCCAGGTGTCCTAATTAGCCTGCCTGCCTTAGCTGGTTCTAGCAGGTTCCTGATTACTCTGGTGCAGCCCCTTTCTCTGGTCACTCAGGGAACAGAAAACTACTCATCCAGTGACCAGTATATTTGCCCTCTACCAGACTCCTGTACCCCACTGGTCTGGGTCTGTCACATATCCCTCCCCCCTGCTCAACGCCAAGGGGTTGGGCAGCTTGGGACGCCAGACAGTGGACACGTGACAAGCAATCGGCGTTGCCATGATGGCTCCCTGCTCTGTGTTGCACACGGAACTGGAAAGATTGGAGGGGTAAGAACCATCTGGTCACTCGTGTTCTTCTCCTTGTTCCGCTGCATCCATTGAAGAGGGGCATGGTCAGTCACGAGGACAAATCTGCGCCTGAGCAGGTAGTAGCGCAATGTTTCCATGGCCCATTTTACAGCGAGGCATTCTCTCTCCACCACTGCATATTTTTGTTCCCTTGGAAGGAGTTTCCAACTGAGGTATAGAATTGGGTGTTCCTCCTCCCCGACCATCTGTGATAGAACGGCCCCCAACCCTACTTCCGATGCATCCATCTGCAGGATAAACTCCTTGGTGAAATCAGGGGCTATCAGTACAGGGTTACTGCAGAGGGCAGTCCGTAGGTCTGTGAATGCTTCCTCTGCTGCGTCAGACCATCTCACCAGATCAGGTCCACGGGCTTTCACTAGGTCTGTCAGGGGGCTTGCTCTTGTGGAAAAGTGGGGGATAAATAGTCGGTAATACCCCACCACACCTAGGAACGCCCGGACTTGTTTCTTGCGACTTGGTTGGGGCCAATTTTGGATGGCCTCTAACTTGTTCACTTGGGGTTTTACCAGACCTTTTCCCACAATGTAGCCAAGATATTTGGTCTCTGTAAACCCTACAGCGCACTTGGCAGGGTTTGCTGTAAGGCCAGCTCGCCTGAAGGTATCGAGGACTGCCTCCACCTTCTCCAGGTGGGTTTCCCACTCTGGAGTATGAATGACCACATCGTCCAAGTAGGCAGCTGCATAACTGTTATGTGGGCATAATAGCTTGTCCATGAGGTGCTGGAAGGTAGCTGGGGCCCCATGTAGTCCAAAAGGGAGGACAGTATATTGAAAAAGACCCTCTGGTGTAGAGAACGCAGTCTTTTCCTTTGCGTCTTCTGCAAGGGGAATCTGCCAGTACCCCTTTGTCAAGCCTAGAGTAGTCAAGTACCAGGCATTACCCAGACGGTCCACTAACTCATCTATGCGAGGTATGGGGTACGCGTCAAACTGGGATACTTCGTTTAGTCGCCGGAAGTCATTGCAAAATCTTGTGGTGCCATCAGGTTTGGGCACCAACACGATTGGACTGGACCACTGACTGTGGGATTCTTCAATGATCCCCAACTCCAGCATTTTTTTTTACTTCTGCTTTTATTTCCTCCCTTTTTGCCGCTGGCACCCGATAGGGCCTCATTGTTACTCTGGCCCCAGGGTTCGTGACGATGTGGTGATATGTCTCGGTTGTTCGACCCGGTTTTGTCAAGAACACATCTTGGTTCCGGAAGATCATCTCAGACACCTCATTCTTCTGGTCTGGTGTTAAATCGGGAGACACTCTCACCTGTTTGGAAGGCTTGTTTTCCTGGGTTAGGTCTTTTTGGACCGTTGTGCATGCCTCTTGTGCATGCCAGGGTTTCAGAAGGTTAACGTGATAAATCTGTTCTTTTTTTCTGCGTCCTGGCTGCCTCACCTTGTAGGTTACTTCCCCCACGGGTTCAACCACCTCATAGGGCCCCTGCCATTGGGCCAGAAGCTTGCTTTCTGCCGTGGATACCAACACCATAACCCGATCCCCTGATTGGAACTGTCGCACTTTTGCCTCGCGATTGTAATAGGTTCGCTGGGCCTCCTGTGCCTTCTCCAAATGTTCCCATACAATAGGGGTAACCCGGGCTATCTGGTCTCGCATCTGCATTACATGGTCTATTATATTTCTCTCCTCATTGGGTTCCTCTTCCCAGATCTCTTTGGCGATATCTAGTATGCCACGGGGGTGACGCCCGTATAGTAACTCGAAGGGGGAAAACCCAGTTGAGGCCTGAGGTATCTCCCGGATAGCGAACATAAGGTAGGGTAATAGGGTGTCCCAATCCTTCCCGTCCCGACTTACCACCTTCCTTGTCATAGCCTTGAGGGTTCGGTTAAACCTTTCTACCAACCCATCAGTCTGCAGATGGTAGACCGAAGTTCTCAGGGTATGTATATGGAGCAGCGTACAGAGGTCCTTCATTAGCTTCAACATAAATGGGGTTCCTTGGTCAGTTAATATCTCCTTCGGTAGCCCCATTCGGGCAAAGATCCCGACCAGCTCTTTGGCTATAGTTTTAGAGGCTGTGTTCTGCAGGGGGACGGCTTCTGGGTAGCGAGTAGCATAGTCCAAAACAACAAGTATGTATTGGTGGCCCCGAGCTGTCTTCTCCAGGGGTCCCACTAGGTCCATTGCTATTCACTCAAAGGGGAACTCTACGATGGGAAGAGGTACTAAAGGTGCCCTCAAGTGGGGACGGGGACTGTGCAGCTGACACTCCGGGCAGGAGGCACAGTACCTCCACACTTCTTCATGTACTCCGGGCCAGAAGAACCGTCGTAGGACTCATGCCAGGGTCTTCTCTACCCCCAAATGCCCCCCAAAAAGATGACTATGAGCAAGACTTAATACAGCGTTCTGGTGTTTGAGGTACTAGGATCTGCTGTACCTTCTGCCCCTGTACTGGTGCAACCCGGTATAAGAGATCCTTCTTCATTATGAAGTAGGGTCCTGGCCCTGGGTTTTCCCTTCCGCAGGGACCCCATCATTTCAGTCACCTCCTTCCTAATGTTGTCATACCTTGGGTCTTCTGCCTGGTCCCGTCCAAAATTTCCTCTCCCAGGGCTAATCTGCCCAAGATCTAGGGGCCCAGTCTCTGTTGCCTCTACTGGTTCAGAAGCATTAGGGTGGGGGTCAGACTCGGGTGCTTCTCCCTCCTGCGTGGCCTCCTTTTCAGCTGCGTGGGTCTGCCTACCTACAAGAGCGACCCTCTGGCTTTGGGTCAGTATTCGGGTTCCCAAGGTCTTAGCTGCCCTTTTTTCCCTTTTTGTCTTTCTACCCTGTCTGGGAGTGGAGAACAAATCTGGGGATATTTCAGAGAAGGTTGGGGGTTGACAGTCTGCTGTGGATGCCTCACCAATTTTAGGGTCCCCATCTTTCTCCAATCCCCCTACTGAGAGTAAGTTTCCAAACCCTGGGAAGTCCCTCCCTATGAGCACCGGGTATGGGAGTTTAGGGACTACACCTGCTGCTACCTCAGTAGTGTTCCCTTGGATCTCGATTTTTACTGGATGGTGGGGTAGTAACTAACTGTCCCATGGACACATGTTATCCCCGTACGTTTAGCCTGCAGCAGCTCACTATGCTTCACGAGCTTCCCTGAGATAAGCGTGATAGCAGTCCCTGAATAAACTAGTGCCGTGGTCCCTACCCCATTTAGTTTCACTGGTCTGGTATACATATGTGGGGTTAGTGAGACCCTCACAAGGTGGATTAGGGAGCATGGATCTGCCCAGTTCCCCAAGTTACACTGCATAGGCTCCTCAGCACTGGGACACTGTGCAGCTATGTGTCCCCACTCCCCGCAGGCATAACATCTGTATGGAGCCCTAGGCGTTTCCCGGTCTCTTGGTTTGGGCAGTCTTCTGGCCCAATGGCAGGGGCCCTATGAGGTGGTTGAACCCGTGGGGGAAGTAACCTACAAGGTGAGGCAGCCAGGACGCAGAACATCACGATCCTCTTCTCCCTCAGTGCTCTGACTCTTTGTGGCCTCTGATGGGCCTTCAGCCTCTCTCTTTTTCCACCTGGGCCTCCTGGTGGCCCAGTCACCCGAACTTTAGGGCTTGGTGCTGCTAGTTTAACCCGGGGTGCCTCTTCCTTAACTGGTCGGGTCAGCTCCCTCGCTGCCCTTCGCCTCTCTATCAGGGCGACAACCTCGTCATAGGTGGGGGGTTTGTTCTGGCTTACCCAGGCACGAAGGTCTGGTGGTAGTCCCCTCATGTATCGGTCGATGACCAGAACCGCTAGTATCTCTTCCGGACTCCGGGACTCTGTTTGCAACCACTTTTGTGCGAGATGGATGAGGTCATACAATTGGGACCATGGGGTTTTGTCTTCCTGGTACCTCCAACCGTGATACTGCTGGGCCTGCACTGCTGTCGTTACCCCAGATCTGGCCAGGATCTCTGCTTTCAACTGGGGGTAGTCTGCCGCAGCCTTTTCAGGCAGATCATGGTAGGCCTTCTGGGTCTCCCCACAAAGGAATGGGGCAAGGATGCCAGACCACTGATCTCAAGGCCAGGCCTCCCGTAGAGCTGTCTTCTCAAAGGCCAGAAGGTATGCCTCTACATCATCCTCCCATGTCATTTTCTGCAGCCAATGGCTGGCCCGTATGAGCCACGTCCCATCATGGCCACGATTCAGCTCTGTAAGGGACTTTACCTGGTTTACCAGATCCCGCAACATAGCTTGGTTTTGAGCAGCCTGGTCCATAAGCAGGCGATTAGTCTCTTGCTGCAGCTGCACTGCCTCCTGTTGGGCGGCTGACTGGACACAGGTAGCCTCCTGCTGGGCCGCCGTAGCTTGTATCTGTGCCCGCACTACATCATCCATTGTGGTGAAAAAAAATAAACCCTCTCCCTTTTTTTTGTTTTTTGTTTTTGTTTGTGGTGTTTTTTTTAAATCACCCTCCTTCTTCTGCCGCGCTGTGCACCCCAAGATCCCACCTCTAAACCAGTGTGACAAAGTTCCTCCTTTATCTTCGTGGGTCCTGCGCTTATTGGCGGATTTTCTTGCCTCAGAGATTCACCATGTGGGTTGGGGAACAGCCCAGAGACCTTCCCCTCTGGAAGAACCCACAGTCCAAGTCAATTGGGAGGTTTGGGGGGAACCCGGGCCCGCCCTCTACTCCAGGTTCCAGCCCAGGGCCCTGTGGACTGCAGCTGTCTATAGTGCCTCCTGTAACAGCTGCATGACAGCTATAACTCCCTGGGCTACCTCCCCATGGCCTCCTCCAAACACCTTCCTTATTCTCACCACAAGACTTTCCTCCTGGTGTCTGATAACACTTGTGCTCCTCAGTCCTCCAGCAGCACACCCTCTCACTCTCAGCTCCTTGTGCCTCTTGCTCCCAGCTCCTCACACTCGCACCACAAACTGAAGTGAGCTCCTTTTAAAACCCAGGTGCCCTGATTAGCCTGCCTTAATTGATTCTAGCAGCTTTTTCTTAATTGGCTCCAGGTGTCCTAATTAGCCTGCCTGCCTTAACTGGTTCCTGATTACTCTAGTGCAGCCCCTTTCTCTGGTCACCCAGGGAACAGAAAACTACTCATCCAATGACCAGTATATTTGCCCTCTACCAGACTCCTGTACCTCACTGCTCTGGGTCTGTCACAACAGACATTTTAGATAGAATTATGCTGGCTGAACATATGTACCATTAGTCCCTAGCAGCTGACCTACAGGAGAGAGAGAGACCTATCTTAGCTATAATAGTTGTGTGAAACTCAGTTTAGTAGACTGGATGTTCAGTGGGTTCCAATTTCTTTTTGTTCATTCTGTGCCTAACTCTTGTGCATCACTTTGAGTTTGCAGCTCAAATAAACTTAGAACACAAATAAAAAAAGTCAGCCACAATTGCCAAGATTTGCCTATTTTCAGCCCGAAGCCATCCACGCAAAATAAACATTTTTTCCTCTTTCTGAATAAAATCATAAATCATTCTCCAGAACCATTCAAAGGAAGAAGGCTCACTTTCACTTGAGAGATCCACAGATATTAGTGAACGTGACCTGAGTTCTGAGTTGACAGCATTACTATTCTCCCTGTCACATAGGCCAATAACCTTGATATCATCTTTGAGTCACTCCTACTCTTGCTCAACACATCTAGGCTGTGTTCAGATCGTGTATTATAGTATATCTAAGATCCAGAGTTTTTTTTCCCCTTTGTCTATGTTTCTAAAACTCTAGGAAAGTAATTTAATTCTATCCAAATCAAACAGCTAGTTGAAAGGATATAGAGTAGCAAGGCAGTCTACTAGTGTTACAGGTCCAGTTGAGTACACCCAGCTGGCCACCCACCAGACTCCTATGAAGGGTCTCATTCATTGCATCCCCATGTGTTTTAAGCCTTCAGAGCCTAAATGGAGTCCAGCCACTACCCCAATGGGGTTCTAGGCACCCTTTTGGAGTGCACCTTTTCCTGAGAAGTGGAGCCCACTATTCAGCTGCCTTGTTTCTCCTAGGTGCAGTACTGAGCCTTTCGACTCCCCTGTTACTTAAACACATCATCTCCCAGAACTCCAACCCAGAGTTTATAGTTTAACTCTCTCCAGAGGTTTGAGGTAATTGTAAAGCATTTAACACTGAGAGTCACAGCCAAAAGTCTAACATAGTTGCTCTTTTCCTTAAACATATAAAGCACAAGAAAGTACAGGTCAAATAGAACACAACAGACATCCTAAATGCAATATCCCTTCATCATTCACATGACAGGGGGACCATATATGTTCAAGAAAGCAGGCAGGGTGCCCTACCCTATGAGGCTACTATGTACTGGTTGTGTCTCCCTCATGAAGACTTATTACCCAGCTTCTGTGACTTTCTGCTCTCCTGTCCTGGGTTTATATACTCCCACCTTTCCTGTATCTGGTTTTCTGTTTGTCTGTTGATAACTTTCCACTCTCTAAGGCTATGTCTACACTTGCCATTTAAAGCGCAAAATGTCCCTTTTTTGCACTAAAACTGTGGGAGCGTCTACGCTTATTAATGACTTTTTGCGGTGAAACTCAGAAGTTTCACCCCCAAAAGAAAACCACCTTCATTAGAGGCATACAGTTCTTTCCGCTGTTCTTTTTGTGCTGTTGTGAAAGTGAAGACATGTTCTACCTGTGTAAACACCTTTTGGCCTCCGGAGGATATCCCACCGTACCAAAAGTGACCACTCTGGCCAGCATCTCCGCTGCTCTGATGCCAGGTAAACAGATGTCCACCCTTCCACCTGTAAGCCCCTGGAAGTTTGAAACTCTCTCTCCCTTTGCTTGTAGATGTGGTGGGGAAAGCAGCCAGACAGCTGGGGGGGGAGTGTTAAAAAAATGCAGCAAAAGAAACAAGGAAGCAATGGGGCTGCTGGGACATGAAGCAGTGCATCACAGGGGCACTGAGCAGGGACCCAGAATGCCTTCTACTCACCCATCCCCTTCCCACAAGACCTATCGAGAGAGCTGCACTGTGGGCTAGCTGCCCTACAGCGCTGCTCTCATCATTGATGGAAGTGCTACTAGTGCAAACACTCTCTGACGCCTGAGGAATTAAATGAGTTCACAAACCAGCACTTTTCTTTCACCGGTAACCTATCACTGGTGAAACTTACAGCACAAAAACTCTGCAAGTGTAGACATACCCTACTTACTTCACCCTCCTGTCTAGAGGGAGGAGGGATCTTATTGCATCTTGAGCAAATCTGCTTAGCATTTCTATTGTCCATTCAAAGTACCATTGTTAATGTTAAGTATTCCCCCATTGTCTTCAGTCTGAGGAAGACATGCTTTCATGCTACAGAAACAGAGGTTACCCATACAAAGACACTTTAATGACACAGCAATTTTCACAGTAACACTTCATAATTTCAACCAGCATTCATAAATTCTAAAGACACATTCCTAAATTGCCACAACTAGATTGCTAGGCATTATTCAGTAGCCACCAGAAACACATGAAACACACAGAGGGCAATGGCTGAACAGTATCTGGAGCTATGAAGCCACCAAAAATGTTTAAATTGTGGTTTTGGTGCCACTGGGAAGACCAGATCACATGCAGTCCGCACTTATAAAACAAAATACTAAAGTATTCTGCACCTAGAGTCCAAAATGCTGTAGTTACAAAATTGGAACCTTTCTAGTATTTTTTTTTTAAGGTAAGGAATTAAACTTTCCACCAGCCGACATGGACTAAGGGGCCTTTAGAAGAACAAGAAGATCAATAATCAGCTGCTTTGGCCCCCTTACTACCTTCCTCCCAGAGTTTTTTGTTTGTTTGATTTTTCCCTGTTCAGGCCTGGAACTACATAAATTGTATCATATAGACCAGGTTCCCTTTAGCTTTCCACACCTCTCGAAAAACAGTTCTCCAGTTGAAACACCTGTTTTGTGATTCTGCTCTAAATTTCCAACAAAACCAGAGAATGTTTCACATTTATGCCACAAAAATTGAAAAATTTAGATTTTTTCCCATTGGTTCCTAGTGAGCACATCCATTATGGAGGTCACTACACAGACTTAAATGATCTGCTCAGCACCTTATGCCTAATTCAAAGCCCACTGAAATTAGTAGCAGTCTAGAATAAATGGAATTTGTTAACGTCTCTAGCAGGGCTGTCCCCTTTCTCCATTGTTATTAATTGCCTTCTCCATAGCATCCTTTGCCATCAGGATTAGCTCTTTCTAGGAGATTACAGGATTACACTCTAAATAATTTTCATTTTATATGCAATATTCAGGCAACCCTATTATTCACTGCAGATCTAATTAATTCTTTGCCTTAATTATTTCAGGTTAAAGTGTTGTTTATGTCTCCATCTCAGGGTTCTGCATATATTTAAACCAAATTTTATTAATATAGACAAAGAAGATGTGAATATCCAAAGAAAGGTTTACCTGAAAATGTGTTAGTTCGGCTACTGAATTCTATGGTATCATTAATGCCCCTGCATAAATGCTTGATTTAAATTAAATCACACTTCACTCATTTAACAGTGAATAACAATGACTTTGACAACTGAAATCCCTTACACAATACATGGTTAACATGTAGTTTTCTTAGTGGTACTGGAGTTTCAAGAACTTTGGAAGCTTACTTTAGGGAACCACCTAAATAGTCAGAATCTTACATAGATTATTTGAATCCTTTGATTCAGCTACATTGTTCTGGGAATCTCATGAGGACCTCATGGTATATTTTTCTTCCGGGTGGGCTAGAAATACTTTATGAATGACCTTCCTTGTGCTGTTTTGGTAGCTCAGCTAAAATCAGAAAGTGCAGAATATTACTTAAGTGAAAAATAATTTATTTTTTAAATAGCTATCAGAACTTTTTCGAATCTCAGAAGAGGTTTTGGTCAGGTTTCTTTTGGGTTTGGGGCACTGAGATACTATGAAGATGAATGTCAGTGTAAGAACTAAGATACATAGACGATTGGACTGCAGGGAGAGATGAAGTTATTGGGTTAGAACTAACTTTCCCATTTCTAATCTATGAACCTGCCACTGAACGTTTCGTGTCAGCCTAATTGACTTCTCCCCATGAGTGTCAGTTCCATATACTGTAAGGTACTGAGAAATATTTATTAGGTAACAGAACAATATGTGCTAATAGGAACATTCCTTAGGTTTAGGAGTCATAATCAACCACATTCTGATGAGTATGCTAATAAGAAAGTAAATGTTAGTAAGGGGGTGATGGACAGACAGCTATATTTAGTGGTGGAATCTTGATGAATACATGGAATTCCTATTTATTTTCTATTCACCAGAAATGTTTACATTTTTCTGCATATTTGGACAACGGGACAGAATCAGCACAAATCATCATTTGAAGGAAGTCTCCTGCACATCAGAAATGACCTCTCAATCCATTCATAGCAGACACATAATGGTATAAGTGTAATACTATTCAAATTGTGAAAACAAACTCAACCTCCCTGTTATTCAGATGGGGCTAGTTTAACTGCATGTGGCCTGGAGCTACTAGATGCACAGGGGGAGCAAAAACACTGCTACATCCCTTCATGACCAAGAATGTACTTTTCCATATGCAGCCAGCCATGGCGCTGCCTTTGCCTCTTATTGCTATCCACCTGCATTGAATTGGAGCAAGCAGGCCTTGTATTTCCAGAGACTGGAATTCTGCTGGGCCTTACGTGGGTTGCACAAGGGGAAAAGGAGGTTCCTCACTCTCTCCCCATGCACTGTGCACCCACTAAGCAGAATATGGACTTAAATTTTGTCTTGGCCTTAAGTAGGCATACCTAGAAAGGCCACGTTCAGCTCTGGTGTGAGTGAGCGTAACTCCATTGATTTTCACCAGGGTTAAACTTGGCACACACTGTCTCTATTATGGTGGGGTAAAAGCTAAGGGAAACCTTGAATGGAGCAGAGCCGGTGTGGAACTTCTGTTTCATGGAGGCAAGTCATAAACAAGAGTCACAGGCATCTTTGCACCCTCTACAAGCTGCAGAACATCACTCTGCTGTGTTTGTCTTCATTACAATAGAGAAGGAGGTTTGAGGGTACCATCAGAAGGGGGACCAATGGTTCTGACAGCCCTAAATCCCATACAGAGAGATCATGAAGATGCCTAAGGTAATACTGTAGCCTATGGCCTGTAGTAGTGGCGTCAGAGCAGTTGGGTTGCTGCGCAGTACCTAATAGTTAGCAAAGGAAGTGGAAGGATTCCTTCTTTCTCTTTGACCACCTGTGCAAAAAATATTTACTCAGCTCTGCAGGAGTTGCTAAGTATGAATGTTGCTTCTGCAGAAGGAATCTAAGTTGATCGGCAACAAAGCAACTGTATTAGAAGTATTTTGTGCATTGTAAATGCTGATTCTGATTTCCAGTTGCCTGCTGGAAGGCATATTATATTATCTATTTGCATATCTTATACTGTTCTTTATATGGTTATATGGTTAATTAATACCCTGCACATATCCACTGAGGAGCTGCCAGATACCATGGGTTTTCTCCATACTTGCAGAACTAGCACAAATACAATTCTCTCTCTCTTAGATCATGTCATAGCACACATTCAATCCTTTAAATAGATGTATGAATTCACCAAGGTCTTTCAATTCCCCTCTTCTCATCACTCATTAAGTTTTGCACTGGCAGGAATTCGGTCACCTATAGACTGCGTAGTCCCAGAAGCCCTTCGCTGCTTGCTTCTAAAACATTACTAAAGAGTATTAGTTGCAAATATGCCAGTCTTTTTATTTTCCTTACACACCATTCATTTGAAGGGATGACCTTGCTCCCAGCCCCTATTTTCCTACCTTTGTCCCTTTCCATTTTGTTGCTCTCAGAATGACAGTCCCATGTCTATTTGTAGTTCTCCTTCTAACACAAAAGGAGAAACAGGAAACATTTGCTCATTTTCTCTTCAATTCCAATAAAAAGAGTGAGTGAGAATCCAAGTAGTGCAGGTTTGGGAGGACTTGACAAAACATTAAGGCATGAGCAAAGGTTTTCTTTCTCCACTTCCTGCTAACCTGCCAGAGGAATCACATGCTAAAGGATGTGGTAGAAGATGATCCTTTCCTTCACTCCCACTCCTTTGGTCTGAATGATCTATTAACATTTGGCATAATGGAAAATGGATGTACAAGAACAGTTCTAGGAACTCGCTGAGAGGCACAGTAATCATGTTTTTGAGATGATTAACACAGAATTTGCAGCTTGAAATGTGTCTTAGTTTACAACTAATCCAAAATGCCCTCACCAAGAATGGTCAGAATATAAATACTGTGAAATCACTTTGTAGATTAAGAACACATTGTTAGTCTATCATGTAGTTCAAGATGGATGGCAGCTAAGAGAAACTGCATGAAAATCTGCTTGAGGGTCAGGATAAGAGATTATTCCTCTTACAGTATTCATTTCCAAAGACATCAGTGTCACAGGACATGCTCCACTGCTTCTGTTTTCTTCTACAGATTACTCTGACACCTCCAGTAGGTATTGCTATACAGTTTTTATAGCACTACACCTTTACCAATTATGACAGAGTGCCATAATGTACCAATGCTATTTTCAGTGTTGTTCAGTTTCAACCACCTCTTCTCTCACAGGAGGAATGGGGTGCTGGGGGGGGGGGGGGGGAGGGGAGAAGGAAGGAATCAATCTCTCCACCTGGAGATTTCCCTTGCTCTGGCACTGCTAGCTAGCTAGCTAGCCAGCCAGCCAGCCACTCTCTTCCTCATCACTTCTTTCCTGTGTACATTTCTACTTTCCCAGTTAATGGACTAATTAACTCTTCAGCTCTCCTCAGCCAGGCTGATTTGGTAACTCTCCTTTCCTCAGTCAGACCCTCTCCAAGAGAACAAATTGGAGTTACAGGAACCAGAGTGGTAGTTCAGCGGCTGGTTCTCAGCACTCTGTCACACACATCCCCCCTTCCTTGATGAAAAAAAGATTTTCCTTCCCTCCTTTACCAAGGTGTTTCTTTCTGTGTGTCTTTATTTGCCTCCAGGTTGGTCCTCTAGGGTGCCCCCCGCCCCATAGGGTCTGCCAAATCTCTACCAGCAAAAATCACACTTGGAGGGAGGGGTTCACCCCATAATCCTGTCTCAGCCCATGTCCTCACATCAGGGGCAAGCTAGGGGCTCACTCTCCCCCTTTTGTTGTGGCAGCATCTCTGGCATTGCCCCTCACACTCCTGGTTGCCCAGGAGTCTCTGGTTCCCTCTCAATCAGAATGTCTCCAGGGGAACTAATTGGAAATACAGGGACCAGAGTGCTGGTTCACCTGCTGATTCTCAGCACTATGTCACAATCCTCAGCATCACTCTAGTTTCATTGATAAAGAGTCCAGAAAAAAATAGTGGCACTTTCTACTTGAGAAAATGACTGACTGGCCATTATGATTATTTCTGCCTTCAATATAATTCAATTCTATTGTAAAGAAGATCAGTGGATTGCCCCAGTGGCGTGCCTTCCAGCCAAGGATTTTAAAGCATGTTGGTAATATTACTGAATTAAGCCTCCAATACTACCACTGTGAAATAGGCAAGTATTGTTATCCTCTTTATACAGATGGGGAAATGAGGCATGAAGAGGTTAAGTGAGGTAAGCCTAAAGTCATGCAAGAAGTCTAAGGGAGAATGTGGAATAGAAGATCTGCTGCCTCTTTGTACTCTCCTTTGACCACAAGACCCACACAAGCCAGGGACTGGAAATCAATCCAAGTCCTTTCCTCCCTGTGGATCTGACTGTGGGAAGGGTTGAAAAACAAAGCTAGTGATTAATCAGTAGTTAACCTCATTTTAGGGACTAAATTTAAGCAATATTTGCTCATAGAAAGTGTCTTCTTCAAGCTGCCAGACAAAGAAAAGACTATTAACTGAGTATGTACAGAATATCACCCTAACTGTGATTAGTAAATATATGAAGTCATGATCACATCACATGAGCCTAAAGATTCCTTGATGGATTATTCTCGAGGGCATTTTGCAAAAGTGTCACATATCAGAAAGGTTAAAGATCATGTAGCTCCTATGCTGGGTCTAAGTCATGTGGGAGTTCATCACCAAATTAAGCTCAGGGACTATAGCCTGTCATGTATATTACATATATGCTTTTTGGTTATGCACACCACCTATGCTGAGCAATGTACTGTTAACTTCTGCATAGATTTTTCTACTATAAGGACTCACAAATATATATTATTAAATAGGAGCATCACTTTATGTCTAAGTCTTTTGTGATATTCTCCTTTTTGATGATGGGAGAATAACTTTTGCTTTTTCATTTTAGCATATTGTATAACCCTATTCCTCCTCGCATCAGGTCTCTGAACCATTTGCATGCCTCAAACCTATGTGATCTAATGCAAGAATGTGTCAAACTTTCTTTTTAATGCTAGCAGAAAACCAGTTTGTCTATGCTTGAAAGCTGCTTTATTCAGCACTCATTTTTGTAGATGTATGTTGATGAAATGTAGATGTATGTTGTATCACAGAAGGTAGAGCACAACCTTAGCAATATCAGAAGTGAGAGGACCGTACTTTTATTTACCTGACCTCCCCTTATGAGAGTTACTGAAGGTGACTTCTTGAACCACTTTCATAAGTTCAGACCTAGCTTACTTAGTTTTCTAATACCAGCCATTAGTCCTCAGTAGTGAACTGCCAAAATAACTGGAGAGTCTTTCGCTGCAGCACCTGGGTCCCAGCAGCAGGGGAGAAGGAGAAAGAACATTGTCTTTCTTAATATTCTTTATCTAAATATCAGCTGTGGAAGCTGCTAGTATCCTTGGACAGGAGACAGACAAAGACCTGGAAAGGATGGCAGGAAACGAAACAAGGAGGAAGGTGGTGTAAATCTTAAGGTGGATGCTGTTAAAGGGGGTAAAACTAAAAACAGTTAACATTTAACAAGGTGTCTAAAACCAGTTTGTGTCAGGGAGCACACAGACTACTGGTAAGCTTTATAACATACAAGCTCCTGACTCAGAAAATTCCAAATAAATAACACTGCCAAATATCACAGGTGTACAGCACATTAGCAGGGTGGAAAACAGACTGTGAGAAATGTAATAGCAATTCTGTCCATAATATATTCATTTCTACTGCTTAGGCATCTGGTATACATACATATTATTTTCCTAAAAGCAAAAACACTCAGCATTTATCACTTAAAATAGGAAAGATTAACAAGGCACTACTGTATGAGGTGGGACTAGAAAAGCATTGAGTTGTATCAGTATCTACCATATGTAAAAATGATGAGTATTGCATTGAGCATATATACAGAGTTAGAGTTTCTAATGTTTCCCCATCTCTTCCTCTATCTATTCTATACTATTTAGACGCTTGGATTGGATAGCCCTCATAACTATAGTATCTAAACACCTCACAATGATTAAAAGTTTTTTTTTCCTCACCCCACCCCTGTGAGGTAGGGAGGTATTATCCCCTTTTTCTACATGGGGAATGAGGCACAGGGCAGATTACATATTTTTCCCAATGCCGCACAGAAAGTCTGTGACTGAGCCAGGTCTCCCACATCCCGGTTCACTGCCCTATCCACTCTATCTCCCTAAATTTCCTACATCAGGGGTCAGCAACCTTTGGCACACAGCCCATCACGGTAATCCGCTAGTGGGCTGCGAGACATTTTGTTTACGTTGACCATCCATAGGCATGGCCCCGCGCAGCTCCCAGTGGCTGTGGTTCTCTGTTTCTGGCTAATGAGAGCTATGGGAAGCTGTGGGCCACAGG
This sequence comes from Chrysemys picta bellii, assembly GCF_011386835.1. Classification (NCBI taxonomy): domain Eukaryota; kingdom Metazoa; phylum Chordata; order Testudines; family Emydidae; genus Chrysemys; species Chrysemys picta. Next base: position 76,743,111 of record NC_088791.1, read on the forward strand.
GACGTGCTGGCTGCTGCTTCCCATAGCTCCCATTGGCTGGGAACAGCAACCGCGGCCACTGGGAGCTCCGGGGGGCCGTGCCTGTGGAAGGTCAATGTAAACACAATGTCTCACGGCCCGCCAGTGGATTACCCTGATGGGCCATGTGCCGAAGGTTCCCGACCCCTACATACTTATTGGCTCCTTCATCTCCATGGGCCAGATTCTGACATCCTTGAAAATAGCACTTTACTCCACAAGTAGCCCCAGCTGACTCCAAGAATATGTCTCCATCAGAGCAGTAGGTGAGCACCTATTCTAAAAGATCTGCTCTAGGAATTATTTTGGGGAAGTTCCATGGCCTGTGTTATACAGGAGATCATGCTAGATTATCACAATGGTCTCTTCTGTTTTAGGAATCTATGCATTAGTAGCAGTGGATCAATTGTATCAAGCCAAATTAAAAATAAAAATTCAGTGAAACATTAAGCCAGTCTGTACTAATTTTATTCACAAAGGGCCAAATTCTGCCCCTTCATTGATGTGTTTACCTACTGGAACAGATCTGGTTCTGCTACAGAAAGAGGAGCAAGGTTAGAGACCTATTGCTTTTTGGAGGGCAAGATTTTGGGTCTCTGTACAACCTGTGCAACTCTTCTTTAGGGGACTTCCTCTCCTCAATACTTGTAAAATGTTTATAGTTACACTTTGACACACTCATGAAACACATGCATGTGTATGAGTGTACATCAGGGGCTTGAGAATGCACATAGCTTATGGGTATGCATGCAATCCTCACATATTCACACATATTATGTTTTTTTAAAATGCAATTCATTCACTTTTGCATATTGAAATTTTGGCCAAATTGCTTTGTGAGTATGGACAGTGGTGGGTTTGGCAGATGGATCCATAATTCAAATATGCAGATCGACTGCCCATGCCCCTTTTAGGAGAATTGGCTGTAAGGAGACTACTCTCTTCCTGTCACTCAACCAGTGGAAACATAGTGGTTCTACTAATACTACACAGCCTGCAGAGTCAATTTTTTTCTCCTGCTATTCGTCTGGTGATCCCCAGCATAGAGCCTGGTCACTCAGGATGCTTCCTGGGTTCCAAAATATTTTTTACTATTCGTAAACTTGTAGAAATTGATAGAAAAATCTCAATGCACAAAGTCTATTTTATTCCCACGTAGACCTATTTGTCATGTTTGCATAGCAAACAAAAACTATAGAATGAAAGGAAAATGGTGGTAGTACTCTACTGGCCTAGTTCTCCTTTCCTATTGCACTAATTGTATACTAGTGCAACTTCAGGGTAAATCAGGTCCTGTTCCTCAATGCAGGAGCCTGACTTCCATTTCCTACCTTTTTTGTTGTTGTTGTTGTTCGTGTTCTTTCAGCCATGAGGATGAGTGTGTTATAAGAATCTAAAGACTATGGACTATGTGTTGGCATGGGTAGATTTTTCCAGAAAGTCCATAAGCAATGGAAGGTTGAGGTGACTATGACCATTCATCTGAACTGACTGAGCTGGAAATGTAGCAGAAACAGGCTGTCATGAGAAGCATGGACAACTAAAAATTGAACCAAAGTAAAGATAACTGTTTCACACCCGAAAAAATCAAGATACGTTTTATGTAAAGTTTTGGCACTATTTCTGTTGTATCTAAACTGGTTTTCTTATCCCTATTCCTTTTCCTACAAGGAAGTTGAATAGGATACATTGAAAAATCTCACATTTTGATTCTTCATCTATTTTTTTGATTCAGTCATGAAATGAAAAAAATGAAGTTCACCTGAAGGCCGGATCCAAAGCCCTCTGAAATCAGTAAGAATCCCATTGACTTCAATAGTCTTGGGATCCAGTCCTAAATCCTGCAGAAACAACTGCACCTGAATGGTAACAAAACAGCATGATTTGCATTCTTCTATCATAAGAACGGCCATAATGTGTCAGACCAAAGGTCCATCTAGCCCAGTATCCTGTCTTCCAACAGTGTCCAATGCCAGGTGCCCCAGAGGGAATGAACAGAACAGGTAATCATCAAATGATCCATCCCCTGTCGCCCATTCCCAGCTTCTGGCAAAGAGGCCAGGGACACCATTCCTGCCCATCCTGGCTAAAAGCCATTGATGGACCTATCCTCCATGAATTTATCTAATTCTAATCTAAACTAATCTAAGTGTCTGGTCTTCTTTTGATTTTTAGACAAACCTATTACAATTAAATAAGCAAGTAAATTAATTTCATAAAATAAAGGCTGTATGTCATAGGGCTCCATAAGAATTAATCTGACTTTGCCCTTTTCTTCTAGTTTGATCACTTAATTAAGTTAGTAACATTGCTTTTGTTCACATTAATTAACTGCATCTTCATCAGACATGTGAACATCTCATTTCTGTATGCCATTATGCTTCCTCCACCTCACAGCATAAAAAACAGGCTTCAAATATTGAATGGATAAGTACAATATATTGCATGTCAGTAAGTAATGTATATCATTGCCTTCATTGAATACAAAACCACCCTACATTAATGAATCATTATGAATTAAAATTTACATGTGCCAAAGTCAAGAAATTCAAAATTGTGATACTTAGTTCCAAAGTAGACCATAAATCTGCCTCTGTAAACATGTTGCATGTAATATTTTTGTTATTATATGTGGTGTTAACTTTAATCCCATTATATACACGCCAGATCTTCAGTTTGTGTAAATCAGTGTAACTCCATTGAAGTCAGTGGAGCACCCGGGATCAATACCTGCAGAGGATCTGATAATATGATGGAATTACAGTTGCAGTGAGAACCATAACATTGAAATTCCAAACTTTTTTCCTCTGTGAAATCTCAATCATCATGTCAAAAATGGGATTGGCTATTAATCATATTCTTGGCTTTGTTTTCTTTATTTGTAAATTAATAAATATTTTAAAACAATAAATCTGATGTGGTTTAATGACCTAAATCACTAAATGTAATGATAATTTACATTTTCTAAAATGCCTATGTCCCATTTTCAAAAATGGTTTTGGCACTGCAGAGTGTAAGTCTTGAAAGTCATTTAGGTGCTTTTGAATATTTTACACCTCCCTCCCCCATTATACATGTTTGGGGTGTGCAAACCAGAGTAGACCCAACCATATTGGATTTGAATTTGGAAGCATTAGGATCTAGCAAAAATTACCAGCAGATGGTCCATTCCAATCACATAATAAATATAGGGTTGATATAAGAATCTCAGATCCAGAATCCATGAAATTTGAAACATAACAAGACAGAAGCAAGCAGAGCATATCTTTAAATCCTTTGACTTTACTGAAGACAATTGCAAAGATGGCTATGTTTGATGCATATTTTACACCTCTGAGAAATGTGGTATATGAAAGAGCACTAAAGGATCTTATGATAAACACCCCTGGTTTGTATAAGCAAGTTCTGTGACCAGTCCATACCAGGTACAGGACCATGACATGGTGTCAGCAATAAACTCAGAACAGGAACAGAAAGAAAACAGCAGCAATGGTTACAGACAGAAAGAATAAAGCAAGAAAAGTTTCCAGACAGAAAGAACATCAACAAAAATTGAAGGATCTAATCAACATGCCACTCTTCAATGTCCTAAAGAACTTCAGCTTGGACTAACCTTCACAATGGACAGACTGGAAGCCATATTTTGCAAGATTTCATATTGCAAACAAACTCCACAAAGAAACTGGAGATGTACAAGTATCTTCTTTATGGTATGGGGAAGTAATCACAGCATATCTTTAAATCCTTTGACTTTATTGAAGATAGTCACAAAGATGACTATGAAAGGATTCTGGCTATGCTTGGTGCATTCTTTATACCACAGAGAAATGTGGTTTGTGAAAGAACATGAAAGGATCTTACGATGAACACATCTGGTGTGTATAAGCAAGCTCTGTGACCAGTCTATATCTCATGCAGAAGTACATGACAGTAACCACAACACAGCACAGCAGAATGGTCACCAGACCTATTGGGCTCCTCTGATTAGGGATAAGTGAATTAATTCAGTATATTAAAAACCAAAAAAAATCCTTCCTTTCAGAACTTTCTCTTACTTCTAGAAATGAATTTGTAGGGAATCTTTTTTAGAAAAATATTAGGAAAGTGGTTCTTTGTTCATTTATTGGATTATAATTCGCACAGACCTTTGTATTTTCAAATTCTACCTTAGGCTGGAACCATGAATGCTAAAATACACTAAGATTGTTCTTGTGATATCCAGGGCCTGGCCCATCCCTATATCAAAAGTGTCACAGTCCTTGCAGGATTTATATTCCAGTTTGCCAGATTTCAGAGTTTGAAATAAGCGTCTGAATGTTAGGGTTCTCAAATTAATCTGTACTCTGAGCTGTTTGAGGTTTGCCTATCACTGTATTGACACCATACATAAAGTAAGAGAAGAATTCAAGGGGGCTTTGTAGGACAACTAAGTTCCTGTTCTTGTGGGGATATCTAGATACATTCTTAATCATACATGCATGTGTCTAGATAGCCACACTTGGTAAGCACTTAAATTGACAAGAAAATTATGTGCATGCAATTTTTAGCCAATTAATTTTAAAATTTGGCAGATTGTGAATAGAGAATTTTGGGATCCATGCTGCCAGGAGCTTAGTGCTCCTACAAGGTGCTGAGTAACCTTAACCACCATTGAAGTCAGTAGGAGTTGAGGATGATCAGAATTTTCAGGAAAGCTCAGCAATTTGCAAGATCAGGCCCTAATTACTGTCCATGCCACATTTGGGGCTAGATTGTGGCACTATGCCTCAAACTTCTGTTAGGGGCAATGGGGAATTGCACTACCACTTCAGGAGTTTTCACTGGCTAGTACTAGAGAATTCTTGCACTTGAAGTGAATGGACTTACATTGGTGTAACAACCATAAAAACAGGATCAGAATAAGGCCCTTTATTGCTACTCTTACAGGAGGTGCCCAAAACTTCAATGTGTGATGGAAAAGTGCAATCCCACACGTCTGTCTGAAAATGTTTTACCTATTATTGATATAAGAAAAAGTTAAGAATACTAGAACTGAGAAAGAGAGAAAAAATTCCCCCTATTTTTTCAGATTGTTGCTTTCGTGCTTTTGATAGCACTTTGGGGATAGTCAGATTCACAGTTTCTCTAATATAATCAGTCAATACATTAGATTTACCATTAATTTTGATGACTACTTTACTCAGTGAAAGGGAAGAAAAAATTACAAATAGGGAAATGTGTCTGTAAAACCGCAAAAACTAGTCAAAGGCCTCAGGTATAGCATCTTGAAAGTACTTTAAACTTGAATGGTTTTCAAGTTGACAGGGTCCCTTTAAGATATTATTAAGAGAAAAGATAGTGTTAACTGATCTGTAACACCAGAAATAGTGGCATCATTAGACTGTTCATCATAGACTAATTTCCAAAGCCCAATTACTTTCATTCTCCTCTTCAGTTGCTTTGAAACCAATGGAAGCAAATCAAATTTTTCCGTTTCAGTGTTCACTAATATAAAAAATTAGTTTATCCTTGAAATCCAGGAAAGCTGTTATTGCTTACAAAGTCAAACCTCTCATACTTGTGGGCTCATATCTTCTGGGAGACAGGCACAGTTTCATTTCTCAGCAGACAGCTAAAATTGCCCTGGATGATGCTAAACATTAGCTTTTATTAAACCTATCACTGCTATTATGGCCTTTGATGCTACGTATTTGTTGAACAGCTTGAAACTACCAAATGATGCAATTTACTACCTCCATTTTTTCATTGTTCTTGTATGTCGTGTAAGTAATGTTGTGTCTGAACTTCCATTAGAAACCCTTATGTTCCTGAGGAGTTATTTATAGCTTGACCATAATAACTCAGTCTGGGCTGAAGCATGGCATACAAAACCTTAGCTCGGGGTAATTTTTTTTTAAACAAAAGTATAATAATAAAAAACATGAAAACCCTCTGTCTAAAACAACAAGCTCCTAACATTTGCAGCACAACCACTGTGTAAATGAATTCACTTGTCACAATATTGAACTTCTCAATCTTTATTTGAAAGATACAGATAAAAACAGTAGAACAAACAGACCTGTTGGCATTTTTGTCTTCGCTGAGCCTACCTCTGCCCTGACCTATGGGAAAGGTTCAGCAGGACTGTGAGGGCTTCTCAGCTTAGGAATTTACTCCCCACTTTTTGTTCCCAATAACCTGAATGTACTGAAACTGCAAAGCCCATTTATTTGGTCTGCAAAGCATTTTGGTTTGTGAGGGAGGAAGCTTTGGGTGAGGCTATGGAATTTTATTTAGGGGATTAGGGTTTTGATGTGTGAGCTCTTTGGGACAAGGCCGGTCTTTTTCTTTTCTCTTTCTCTACAGTGTAGGATGACCAGGTGTCCAGTTTTCGACCAGAACACCCAGTCGAAAAGGGATCCTAGTGGCTCTGGTCAGCACTGCTGCCTGGGCTGTTGACTGTCCGGTTGGCGGTGCCAGGCTGTGGGGCTGGAAGGCTCCCTGCTGTGTGGCTCCTGGGAAGCAGTCGGCATGTCCCCGCTCTAGCTCCTACGCATAGCGGCAGCCAGGGGGCTCCGCATACTGCCCCCATCCCAAGCACCGCCCCTGAAGCTCCCAATGTCCGGGAACCACAGCCAATGGGAGCTGCATGGGCGGCACTTGCAGATGGGGCAGTGAGCAGAGCTGCTTGGACACACCTCCATGTAGGAGCCAGAGGGGAGACATGCCAGCCTCCCCAGCCCCAGCATTGACCCCCTCCAGCACCCAAACCCCTCATCCCCAGACCCAGGCCAGAGTCCGCACCCCCAGACAGAGCCCTCACTCCACCCCATGCCCCAACCCCCTGCCACAGCCCTGATCCCCCTCCCACCCTCCAAACCCCTCAGCCCCAGCCCGGAGGACCCTCCTGCACCCCAAATGCCTCATCTCCAGCCCCACCCCAATGTCCTCAGCCCCAGACAGCCCTCACCACCTCTAGCATCCCAACCCACTGCCTCAACCTGGAGCCCCCTCCTGCACTCTGAACATCTCATATCTGGCCACACCCACAGCCAGAACCTTCACCCCATCCCGCACCCCAGCCCCCTGAGTCAGCCCGGTGAAAATGAGCAACTGAGTGAGGGTGGGGAGAGTGAGCGACAGAGGGAGGGGGGATGGAGTTAGTGGGGGGCAGGGCCTCGGAAAAGGGGGCAGGGCATGGGGGAGCCTCAGAGGAGGGGCAGGGTAGGGGGTGGGGCAAGGGTGTTTGGAGGAGGGGCAGGGTAGGGGGCGGGGCAAGGGTTTTCGGAGGAGGGGCAGGGTAGAGGGCGGGGCAAGTAGAAAGTTGGCAACCCTAGTACAGTGCCTAGGGGCCCCAATCTCCAGCTGGAGTTTTACAGATTGATCTCAACACAAATAATTCAATTAACGGGAGCTGGAGTGAGAATATCTCTCAGCTTTGAGCACAGGTGTTTGATATGCAGAGAAAAGGTAATTGTTTTGCTACAGATCTTTGCATTTTCACTGGGTTTTGTTTCTCAAGACTTGTCAAGAGCGCTTCCAGCCTGGGATCAGCTTCCTTCAATGCTGCAAGTGAAATAAAGAAATAAACAAACTAATAACCGTGGAGACTGAGAAGAGTAAAAGTAAAGAGCTGAACATTATGAGGGAGCAGATCTGCAAATACATTGTAAATTAGTTCCAGTGAGTCTGGAATAGAAAGACACAGTAAATGTAGGGAGAAAGACAAGTGAGAATTAATGTCATTTGTAGCTAAAGCAAACTGAGGTGAGATTCGAGGAGAGAATAAGTTATTCATAGCTTGGAAGGACAGAGACAGATGAGACTGACAAATGAAAGACACCCCTAAATGTAGGGTGACCAGATGTCCCGATTTTATAGGGACAGTGCTGATATTTGGGGCTTTTTCTTATATAGGCACCTATTACCCCCCACACACTGTCCTGATTTTTCATACTTGCTATCTGGTCACCCTACCTACATGTCAAGAAGTGTGGGAACTGGTAATGAGGAGTCCAAGACTGAGGTGAGTGAGTGGCTTGCGGGGGAGAGGGGTAGACGAATACATATAGGATCAAGAAGGTCAGACATTTTCAGATGTGAATTTTTTATGCATGTACATAACCCACCGTGACCCAACAGACTGTAGCTGCTCTGAAAAAGGAAACTTGTAATTTACTACTGAGTAAATACTATGCATTTTTAAAACATTGATGTCCTTGTTACACCATACTCTGTAATGGGTGGGAAGGACTAAAGCACAAAGAAGATAGAGTTTTAGATTTTATTTGTGATTGATTTTTGGTACTAAACAACTTACAGTTATATAAACTGGAGAAAGTGGAAATACAAATATATCAATAATAATTAATAATATCCCAAATCAAATAACCTACATAAATGTACAGAGACCGGGCAGTAGAAATGAGGGAATCTAACTAGGTTTTAGATTTCAGTGGGGAGGAATATGTTGGGAAGGTTTTGTGACATAAATTAGATGCTGCAGCTGCTAAGACCTTCTTGTAAGTCCATGTGCAGTGCCAGATTTTTATATTGTTTCCCTATGCTCGGGAAGAACGCCCATGGAAATCAGGATTGAGCTGCAGAATAAAGCTTTAACTGTTGACTATTGAAACCATCTCAGGACAGAACTCCCTGGCTCTGGCTATAGTTAACACTGTCACCAAGCATCTAAGTTGTGGTTAAGGTGGGGGTCTTCAAATAGACTAAAATATGCTGCGTTCATAAAAAAAGGAAAACGTAGTATTGGATCAGTATTCACACAAAACTGTCACAAGCAAGAGTCTCAGAAAGACCGCATTTTTCTCTTGAGATACAGGAGCATCGGGGCATTAATTTTAAAGACAAAAGAAAATAATACTGATGCTATGACTGGTCAATTTTTTTTTCAATGAAACTATTTTTTGACAGAAAATTCAGCTTTGAATTAAATGATTTTTTTTTTCACAAAAAGGGTCTGCTTTCCGGGGAAAGTTTTGATAGTCCATTAAACAAATAAAAATTGGAATATTTCAGCCCCAAACCAAATAACTTCTATTCTAAATGACACTCTGTCTGGCTCATGGGAGTTGTGATGCTGGTGCCTTATGCTCCCAGTATCCTCCATGGACCACAGCCAAGGATTCCTAACATTCACCTTACTTCCTCCAATTTCAGTTGAATTAGAACCAGCCAACAAACATATATTTTTTTAATTTGAAAATTATATTTTTCAAAGAGAAAAGGGAAGGAAACGGAAGCTAGCATCTTACATTCATTTCTCATTCCCTTTGTGTTGCTGGATATGATACACACAGTGCAGGGAAACAGTGAATTGGGACAGAGATCCTTCTCTTCCTGTCCTTAACTGTGTGTAGTGTTGCTAAATGTAAAACAACATGCTGCATTTCACCCTTGATGTATATGCAGTTCAGCCATGGATAACATAGTTTGTAAAGCACTTTGGGCTCCTTTGGTATGAAATGTGTTCAGTATCACTTTAAGATGTTCATATTAATAACACCTAAGAAAGAAATCCTAAAGCAATACTTTGTTAATTTCTAATGTTCACATAGAGCCATTATCTCACAAATCATTAGGCAAGGAGAAAGGTGTACAATGAGATTAATGAATTAAGAGTAATCTCTGCAAGTGCCGTATTATTTTTATGGGAGCTGAATATTAACTAGTCAAATGTCTTCTGGGATTGCATAAGTTATTTTTCTGTGCTCTTCACATACATACAGACACACTGGTGTTCATTTGGCTTTTCCTCTTTGCAATATGAACCAACAGAAGTATAACTGCTCCAGGTTACAGCAACAACTTGAGGTAGCATAAAACTGCTTAGTCACTGCAGACTTTTCGTTCCAAGTGGTCCATGACAGTAGATAGAAGGTTCAAATTTCTACAAATACCTTTACTTGTGGTGCAGTTGCTCTTGTTGTTCAGAAATTATAGAGCTAAACATTACACCCCTAACAACTTGGCTGTGATGCTGAGCCCAGAACCTAGTAATGAAAACATTTGAGTATATTCTAAACTTTCTTCTCCCCATGAAAAAGTTTCAATCCCTCCAGTGCCATCTGTGTCAAGTCTGTTAAGTTATAATTATCCAGGCTCTAAACAATGGAATTATTACATAGCATCCTTTTATTTCTTTTTTGTCTTGAGAGAGAATCTCCTTTCTAATGTAAGTCTTTGGCAACTGGAAGCAGAGTTTCAAAAACTTTAGAGGGCAATTTGTTTTTCTTTCAGTTACTGATCAAACTAAGGTGATAGTTAATTGCACGGTTGTGGAAACAAGGGCAGATAAACTTGTCACCGAGATACTAATGTATTTGGTTCCTTTTTTTCCCCTGTCTTCCACCATCCTGAGATTATTTTGGCCTCCAGCCCTGCACCCTAGGCTTCTTCTATTGCCTCCTTGCATGTCCCTTCTTTTTGATCCCTCCTTTCCTCTAACTCAGGCCCTGTTTGTTGATCCTTCTTCCAGCACTGGTCTCCTTTTCCATTCATTTATCTTTACAGTTTCTAGTCTGGACCCACCATCTCTGCAGAGAGGAGACCCCCTCACCCCAATTCTTCTCCTTTCCTCCTCTCATTGATCCTCCAGTCCCCACCTCAAAATGAACTGTTGGAGCAGCTGTAGGGATGGAGGAGGCTTGTCAAGACACTTCAAACTCCGCAGCTTTTGGCTTCACTGGAAGAGACCTGAGCAAGGGCAGAGCAAAACTCAGCAGGACTTTTTTTCCTCCCTCTTTCACAGTCCTGCAGACTAATGATGGGATGTGAGATCTGAGACCAGGCCCCTTTTCCCCACACAACCTACAGCAAAAGGTGTACAGGATCTATGATTGTGAGATGCACTTGCACAAATGTGCAAGGAACAGCCAGTAGCTTCTGATGTGCCCCTCTGCCCTTTTCCAAGGTCTTCCCACAATCTGAAAATGCCTCAACTGCAAGGCACTCAAATACATGTGCTCTGGCAGAGAGAGACATTGCGTTAACCTTGTTTTAGGCTGGGATGCTGGAAAGAATGACCTTAACTCTCATCTGACTCACATAACCCCTAAAATTGCTACTTATGTACATAATAACACCTCCCAGGATCTCTGCTTCTCCACATTGAGTATAAATGGTTCTTTAGACATACTTTGGCCACAAACTATCTCAAAGTGTTGAAACTGAATTCTGAAAACATGCCCAGCCATCAAATGGATCTAGAATGCCTGTCTAAAAGAAGCAAAGTTTGGGGGAATATGCCTTTATGGTGTTTGCTCATTATCAAATCTAACAGCCCTTTTCAGATATCTGCTGGCTAAAACATAACAAACATAAAATTATCACCTTTATCCAATAGCTTTTATTCCTCAGCTCTGCTGTATTCTTCTGGAGCCTCATCCTCCAAATACTCATTCCAAAGTATAAATAGCCCCATTTCTCAGCTATTGCACTGCCAATAGCTCTATTTATCTTTATTTTACAAAATGTAATTAAAGTAGGATTGACCAGTTATACCTCCACTAATATTGGAAAGTGTTCTTGAGTCTTTCAATTATTTGTAGACTGCTATCCTGTCCTCCTTTAACAGTCTATGCACATTTAGCTCTTTCAATCTTTCTTTGAGAGGCACACCCTCCTGCCCTCTGGCCATTTTTGTGCCTCATATTTTTACCCTTCCTTCAATTATTCAATGTCTTTCCAGTAATCACATGTGCAGTACTGAATGCAGTATTCCAAATACAGATGCACCAGAGCCATGTAGTCTCCAGTTCAACAGGTACATAAGCACATAAGTAACTTTAAGCACATGTGAAATCCTGTTGTCTCAATGGGACTATTCACAGGCTTAAAGTTATGCAGCTTGCTAAAACTGTTGATTTGGGGCTAGGAAGAGGTACTGTGACGCTTTCTGCTCAATGGCATGCTTCTACATATGAAATCCAAATGGCATTTTCTTTTTTCACAGCAATATTACATTTTCAAACGCCTGTCTAATAGTAACCACTATCACCCATAAATGTCTTTCAGCATTGCTGCTTTCCAGATTATTTTCCTTCCATTGAATATATCCAGGTTGCAGATTATTTCCCCCCATATTTCTTTCTTACATTTTTCAAGCTGAATCTCATTTTGTTGTTTGCTACTGCTTCTAATCTCTCTAGGCTCCTTTGTATTACTGATCTATTTTCACTACTATTTTCAACTATTTCCAATTTATCATCAATTGCAAATTTCATTTACTCGCTCTCCTACCTCATTAATGATTTTAAATGCTGATTTCTGCAGCACTCTAATATAAACTCCCACCCGCTCGCTGCATCGCTGTTTAGCGTTACTCTTTGCTTACAGTTCTTCAGTGAGTTTTAAGTATGTATGACAGTACTCATATCCAAGCCAAATTGAATTTATTTTAAGTGGGAGATTTTGTGAGACACTGCCTCAAGTACTCCACTGAAATCCAAATATATCTACTGCTTTCTCCTCATCATCATTTTGTCTTCCATTTCCTTTTTTAGTTCTCTTTTTGTGTTCATCTCTCATTTAATCTCTCTTGTTCTCTAAGTATTTCCCATTTACTGTTCAAAGGGTAATTTCTATAAAATGTAGTATACAAGTCAACACACACATAAGCACAGGTATATACCTTCATTTGAAACTGTTTGTTTGTTTCTCTGTCTTTAAATGAATCTGAAGTAACGAACGTATTACATTTTTTCAAGTTTCATAAATGTTAAAACATTGGAAACTTCTATCTTGGAGGCTTCAGTGCCCCCTAGTGTACTACAATTAACACTTTCTCTTTTCAAAATTCACTACTTCTAAATACATACAAGCTAAACCACCAAAAATGTTTGTTCTGTGAGCTGACCAAATGTCCAGGTGGAACCAGGGCATAACAGCAATCTTATGGCACACATGCCCAAACCCACACATGCAGTGCAAACCTATTTGGCAACTTCCCAAATTTGATTTCTGGCTATCATGGCAGCCATAACAAATTTACCCTCAATAAACAACGCGTAGAGATTGGTGGTCTGTTGTTGGTATGGGTGGGAGAAGTAGATGGATATCTGACAGAGCCATACAACTGGCTTTCTGTGTCCCTATTGGCATCCCAGTTCCTGGGAGGCAAGTTCTGTACTATCATAAGAATTGCAAGAACTTTATTTTAGAATATGTTTGGAAGGGATAAGAGGCAGGAGAAAAATCAGACTAATATGGGTGAGAAGGCAGAAGATAATACGGGAGGAAGGAAAGACAATGAATGGGAAAAGGGGGAAGGAAACTTGGAAAGGGCAGCGTGACACTAAGCAACCTTTTTCATGCCTGACACACTATTATAACAATCTTTGTGCAAAATATGTCTTGTGAGGTATCAGTTGGAAACTAACAACTCACTGGTCATTAATAATCTTGTGTGATGTATGTATGTATTTCCCCCAAGTCATACTCCTTAGAAGGACTATCATCCCCAATACCATATGCACAGTGGGAGGACAGGCTGATTATCATGGAAGACCCTATAGGATAGAAGGATAGTGACCTGATCAGACAGCCATCAGGAAGGTACCATGAGGGAGAGGGGTAAACTGCTGAGACCCTTGTAGATTTCCCACAAGGGGAAGAATACAAATAAATAGAATAGCTCTTATGGAAAAGTCATATAGGATTCAACAGAAAATTAATAGGGTTTGGTAGAAAATATTTAAAAAACCCTTTAGATATTAATAGTATTTTTAATATATTCTACAAGAGGGTTTAATAATTGTGTGCATCTTAGGAAGAGAAAGAACAAAATTATCATGAGAATTTCCATGATATTGGCATTTAGCTGAATTTGTGAATTTTACTGAATACATTTGTAGTTTGTAAAGCCAAATTATATGTTGTAGAGTACTCTCTACATACCTGTTTGACTTAAGGTTCATACTGCTGCTCATCAATATTTTATCTGAGCCTTACTTTCAATGTAAGATTTTAACTTCAAAATAAAATCTAATGGACTTCATGGAGTCTGTGTCACTTCTCCCTTTTTCAGATTAAAAAAACTCTGCTTGGGGTAGAGTTTTTGGTGTTTTAGATTTTTTTTTTCTTTTCTTTTTACAATTTGATTTATTTCAGGTTTGTTTTGTTGTTTTTTATTTTGAGGTTTTTGCATAGAAGGTTTTTGCCAAACCTGATGTTAATTTTCTAAGTGTATTCCCAAACACTCCCTTGATCTTCTTCGTTCTTTTGTGCAGCCAAATTGTCTTTTCAGAATGAAAAAAGTTTTCAGTATGACAAAAATGTGTTATGATGTTTAGAATAAGTTGAAATGGCTTTCAGCCTAGAAGTTAGATTTATGTTATAGTTACAGTAACTAGTATACAGCTTACATATAGCATGTAAACCTTTTAAACATTGATTTTTCTAATGAATTATACAATTCAAAAGCATAAACAATTTTAATGCAGTGCCTTAGCTGGTGTAAATCAGTGTAGTCCATTGATTTTGACGGTTCTATCTCAGTTCACACCAGCAGAGGACCTGGCCTTGTCTGCAGTGTCCCCTAGTGTGCAATAATTATTTCAAGTTGAGTTTTATTGAATAGATGGATAGACTATCTATCTAATATAAGACATAATTTGTGTCCTATATTTATCTGGGGCTCATTTTGAAATGCTGGGATGGTGCTGAAGTGAAGAATTATGACATGGGCTCTGCTGTGTAAATGCAATCAGAAAACAGAAAACAAAATTGTTGCTATTGTTGCCTGCATAAAATACAAATCTTCAGTTGTGATAAGTTATCATAGCTTCATTACAGTCAATGAAGGCAATTTACCCCAAGTGAGGATCTGCCCCAACATCTGTAAGAAATGAATGGAAAGTTTAGTTTCTGAATAATTGTATTAGTCCTAGATTTTCAAGTCAATGTACAGACACTCACTCAGCTTCCTATCAGCAGTAAACATAGTTGTGTCAATAACTAGAGTTGTGTGTAATAATAAGTATACTATCAGCAACTTAAATATACACACGCAATCATTCTTCAACCCTATTGCCACAATTTATGCTAAAGAGCTCTTCTGACCTTATAACATCAAGTATGTGGTAGAGAAAAAAAATGTTTCCATATTGTTTTTCTGTATTTTTTTAAAAAGTTTTATTTTCAGTTCTTCATTGTTAATGCTTATTCGTGGCATGCAACTTAACTCAATTAAGCTTCCCTGAGTACCATCTGATGGATAGAGTTGCTGTTTTTGCAAGAGTTTGTGCCAGAAAAAACATCTGGTTTTAAATGACAGTGAATTAGGCCAACTCTCTGATCTGAAACCTTGAAAGCTAGAACATACAGCATGCTAACTCTTTCTTTTTATGTACGTAGTGCCAGAGAAATCTCGGTTTATTATTTGCCTTAGGAAAGCTATCAACGTGTAAACAAAAAGTGTAAAATGAAAAAACCATCCAAATATCAAAAAAAGCTCTTAATAACACAGTGGTGACATGCATCATTTATGGTGTTACCATGAAATACTGCATGGTATATTGAAGAAACAACATGGTAACCATGTGGTAACTCTAGTGGAAACAATGATAACTATGCAGTAATTTAAGTAACCACTATTGCATTTACATTCTGTTAAAGTGGTAAAATGCTTGAATCCCTCATGCATCTCTAAACAGGGAAGCTGCCTGTCACAGCAGCTACTTTGAGGGGAAAGGATTATTTTTCTATAATTTATAAGATATCCTTCAAGTCAAGTGCTTTGTACAAAAATAAATGCATTATGTTGTATGGTGCTATAAAGGGATTACTAGGGGATGGACCAGGGGTATTCCTAACTTTTTCCCCTCTTGTGAATCCATATTCAGCTGCTCACAAATGGGCCTCAGAAGAAACTCCACAATCATTTTGCACTAGTTCCTGACACGCTTCCCTGGAGGTACTGTAGGAATCAATACAATTGGGGCATTCTTACCTTTGGAGGAAGAACACTTAAAGAAATCTCCGTCAGTGTAAAATTGCAGAGAGGGAATACAATACATTCAAAACCTCCATGCATAACTGCTGGGAAGCCAATTTTGGGGGTCAGAATACTTAGATTGAGAACAACTGCTTTAAAATATGTATGACAAATGTGAAAAAGAAAAGGAGACCCTATTTTAGAAACTGACTTCTGAAAAATAAACTGCAGTGTTAGAAAGATCCTCTTTTACTTCTACAGCTATTCAGAGCACTTGGGTCAATCAGTCTTTTCTTGCCTTGTTGAGGCTGGCTGGGAATAATGGAATTAAGGAATTTTCCTAATATTTTCACAGTTTTTGTTCCAAGCTATAAATATTAGTACAAAAACCTTTCTTTTGCTAATTTGGAATGAACAGTTCTGGTATTTTCTGCGAAACAGAAATTAAAACAAACGAAAAATCCAAATATTTCAGGACCTCAAAATCTTCATTTGAGTTTGACTCTGAAAAAGTACAAAGATACAGAGGTATACACAGGTATTATTGGTTCTGCAACTGTTATATTTATATGTTCTTGGTCATACATGTGTTAGTTTGTGTAACTTGATTAAATACATTATTTTGAAAGAGATGACGGAACATGTTAGAACAACTTTTACACAGTATTCTATTTCAGAAAGGAAACGTTCCAGTATTAAATCCATATTATAGGGCACTGGAGGTTTGCTCCAAAAAGCTGCCAAGTACAAAAATGGAACCTAATCTTAAGAAAAGGTAAAATGAGAATTCCCCAATTTTATAAATATTATGCAGTATTGCCAGGAAATTGCAAAAAAAGATTTCAAGACAACAATAATAGAGCCATCATTATATAATCTTCATTTTGTTAAGTAAAAATTTGCCAAGGAATAAATCAAATAACCCTGTCACGAAATGAGAGCTAACATCCCAAAATCATTCATAAATGTCTGCCAACATAGCCTTATAAAGAATCCAGTTTCTGTTTCTAACATTTCATGTATATTCTTTTTGTCCACAGCATGGTATTAAGTTTTTAAAGCAAAACATTTTAATTTGGGAGACTGTATACAGAGCTGCTAGGCTATAAAAAAACAGTTCAGAATCTCAATCCAAATCTCTTTCTTCCACAGGCAGAAAGGCCAAAATATTTAGATTGTCTTCCTTAATTTTAGATTCTCTGACAAAGCTCCATGTCAGAGGACAGCTGTCTGCATGTGTTAGAAGTGGTGGCTCTAGTGCCAACCTGATTTCCTCAGGAGTAAACTGAAGTCAGTGGAATTATAAGAATGTAAAACCTATGTGAGATCAGAGCCAGGCTCCTTCTGGACTCCGGGACTGTAAATATCAGGTCTAAACAGATTTGTTTAATTTTCTCTCTCCGAATATGGGAAAAACGAGAGCGTGGATAAAGCTATGTTTAAACCACTACCACAATATTGCCCAGTGATATAAACTGGAAGGGAAGCAGCAGTCAGGAGCTAGCATCCGTTCAGGATGGCATATTGTGCAAGGATGTAAAACCAGCCCACTATAATAGACCTGGGTAAACACTTCTAAAGTATTTTCCAGATATTTGTTCAGATTCTTTACTGAATTTGCTTTGGCCATGCCTGCCCATTACGCCCACTTTTTTGCAAACATTGGAGCAATCACCTTTCACTGGCCAGAAAGTTCTCAGAAAGCACAGGTTAGAGGTGTATGAGCATTCCCAGAAATGTTCATGTTCTAGTGCTTGAAGGGGCGGTGAGCTCATCCAATCAGGAAACAGGAACAATACTGTGGCTCTCATCTGATTCATCACAGAATCTGAATATCAAATATTCCCTGCAGGCTGTTCAAGACCAGGGATGGAGGCACATGGCACCCCATGTTAGCAAGCAGGAGCAGAGCTGACTGGCTGTGCAAGGGAGAATACAGCACACCCTAATGAGGGGTGCAGTGTGAGTAGAAATGGTCCCAGCACAGACTTTGGGTGTAGCAGCTCTGTACTGCTGCTTACCATGGGCTCTGTCTAAATGGCACAGTAATCCTCTGAGTCTGAAAAGATCAAAGTTACACTTTTTTTTATACAATTCTATTCTACAGTAGTCCAAGATTATGGTCCTGGTGCTAAAACTACTTATAATGTAATTTGAATGTAATGCATATCCATAATCTCTCAGCTCTGTAATTTTGTGGTAGGTCTGTATCATACTTATGTGTCATAAATACACTTGGAAAGAAGGTTGTATTTTCTAAAATGAATGCGGGAACAGAAACTGCCAAACCAAACACATTTTTCTCTCTTATTGTGTTCGGATTTATCTGTCATCCTACGGAATTAAACTTCCACATGTGTGATTTTTACTCTGTTTTCTGTACTTATCAGAGCAATGTAACTATGGGATTTTGATATGCAATTTGTTTACATTATAACACAGCTATTTTTCAGTATACAGTATGGTTCAGTAGATGCTTGTGTATTGACCCCAAAGTCAATGGCAGAATCCTCAGGAGACATGTCAGCTTTGTTGCTGGTATGCTACCTACTCCCTTCACCTTGGCAGAGAGATGAAATCAAGAAAAGGAAAAGGAAGGTTGAATAGTTGCCAAACTTATTAAAAGTTCATCAGCCCTTTCTGGAGGGACCTTTTATTAACTCTTTCCTTCAGTGGTTCTTTTTCTTCTCTATGTAACATATTAGACACAAGAGGCCAGATACTGATCTCAGTTGAATTGGCCTAAGATTGCAGTGGGAGTGATAAATTCAGTGGAGTGACTCCAGATATATAAAAGTGTTAATGAGATCAGAATCTGGCCCAGAGGACAGGCATTTGGTTTCTCTCTTTGTAGGTACTATGACTCAAACTGCTAAGATGGATTGTTGCAGTATCTGCACTGGGATGTGGAGAGAAAGACACACACATTTCTGATAATAAGTACCTGATACTTAAATCACAGTAACTTGGCCTCCCCACTTTAACTGCATTTTAAGAAGTGCTGATGTTGAAATTTTACAAACTAGAGCATAAGCTAGACTTGAAAGGTCAAATATATCCCTTACTTATACCCATGAAGTCCACTGAAGTAAGAAGGGTATAAATGAGGACAGAATTTTGGCTAAGAGGTGCTAGAAATCAGAGTGAGTGGGAGTGAAGAAAACTTCATATTGCTTTATAAATCGGTTGAAAAGATCCATTTTCTCCCTATTATTCTTGCATAGAAAAATCTTGAAGCTTCTAGTTAGCTGCAAATTCAGTCAATGAGAACATATGTAACCAGTAATGAAATGTCAGCAGTGGGAATTTTAAAAGAATGTATTTTTAATAAAATATTCATTTATGACTTTAGTAAATTACATACAGACAAATGTCTGAAAAGAAGATCAAAAAGTGAAACCAAAAACAAAAGAACAAATAATATCATTAACACAGCCTAGCATTAACCATGAATTCTCTTGTCCACAGATTCTTTGACATGTGTTTTCTCTTAAATAGAGCTGGGTAAAATTCCGTGGCCCCAGTTTCTCCAGATTCCAATCACTCTTGAGTTCCCCACTTACCTCCTGACAACCAAAGAATTCTTTACTGAGGAAAGCCCTGGGGAACAAGTCTTCCAAAGCAACAGCAAGATATTCCACCTAGGGGAGGCCATCTCATCCAAAACTTCCCCAGCAGCCAAAGTGGATGAAGTTCCACTAGAAGTAAGACTTCAAAGGGCAGCCTTTCCCTCCATGTGGTTGCTCATTTACTCTAGAGACAAAGTCCTTCACTTCATGTTATATTTTAATGTCTTTCCCTGAAGGGTAAGGGAATGTGCTGGGACCTATGCAACAATGTGTAGGATGCAGCTGGTCAGCACAGGGCTTCTTACTGAGACTTTAGACTTTAAAGGGGTCCCCACAGACCACAAATCTAACAAACTGACAAGCCTCTCTAACTTGTTTTGCAGAGACTCAAAGGCTTATTTGATGATTTGACGAATCTCCGGATCAATGGCCTAGATAAGACTATGTATTTCTTCCATGTTTTATTTTGTAAGATTCACCAAGCCTTTAAATGATTACAAGTAACAAAGTCACAAACAATGATCCCATTCCCTATTGCCACAAAATCAGGATCAACTCCATTTTCCATATACATGATAAGGATATAACACCATAAAAAAGGTAAGATTTTATTGATGTACAATATTCAGACTCCCTTTATAGTTATCACAAAATATGGAGTATCTTCAACTTTTAACATTATCTATGGTATTATAATAAAGTGAAAATAGCAAAAACTAACGGGGAAAGAATAGAGACGAAAGAGATTAAGGTGTATATGAAAACAAGGGAAAGAAAATCAAGACAATATGCAATTCAGAGTGCCTTTGTAGTCACAATATTTTTTAATAGATTTAGCTGTTGAGTGTCTCCAATTTACATTCAAGTCAATGGGAATAGATACCCCTTTCATTTGGAATATTTTCCACAAATTAAGCCCCCACTTTGTAAAACCCCAATGCAGCAAAGTGTTTAAGCTCACACTTAAATTCATCCCTGTTCAGCAATACTCATAAGTACATACTAAACTTTAAGGATATGCATAAGTCCCATTGAAGTCAATGATACTTAAGCATGTGTCTAAAGTAAAGCATGTTCTTAGTATTTTGTTGACTAAGGTTAGACAGGTGAATCAGGGCCTAAAACCACTACCTTCTTTGAATCCCTACAAGATGTCAGCCAAACAGTGAAGACTAGCTGGTTCAGAAGTTGGAAATATTTATATTATTTTGGAACCATCGAGGTATGCAGATAGCTGACCACATAACTGCAAGGTTACGTTGTCATTGCCACCCTCCTTGTTCTTAACTCCTCCCCATTTTGTTTGTCACACTCAAATGTTGGGTCTTATTACAAATTAGATAGTAAGATGTAGAAAACATGTCTATTTTTGTTTATAAAACATCTAGCACAATGGTGTCCTAAGCCTTTAAGTGCTATGATAGTACAAATAATTATGAGATATTGTACCATTGAAGAGGTGCTAAGCAACTGACTGGTTTGGTCCCTCTGGGTCCATAAGATCAAAAAAAGCTTTCTATCTTCTGTTCTATCTGTCAATATTAGGCTTGTATGCTAAAGCCATCCTCTTGTACAGGTAGTCATATCTGACAAGCAGGGCTGGCTCTACCATTTTTGCCGCCCCAAGCAAAAACAAAAACCAAAAAAACCAAAAAAACCCCACAATGCTCAGACTGCTGTTCGAACTGCCGAAGCGCAAAAAAAGAAAAGCCGCCCGGACTCCGCTGCCCCAAGAATGGACAGAATGCCACCCCTTAGCATGTGCTGCCTGGAGCCGGCCTTGCTGACAAGACAGATTCTCCTTCCATTCTTTCAGTAGAGGGGGACATCAATCTTTCTGGTTCCCGAGGATAATTCTTTGGATAAAAGAGATAAATTGGTTTAAAACCTGGTTAATGCGTTATCAAAGTATAGACATGAAATGAGATGTGACAAGGGGACACAATATATATTCAACATTTCAAGGTGAAGCTCAATATAAAAAGAGATATGAGTGTAGCTGAAAGATTAGTAAAAGAAAATTCTCCTTCTGTGTCCACTGGCAGGCCATTCACCTGTGGATTATAATTTTGTTTGCAATATTCCCATCTCTCTGAACATAAGAGTTTGTCCTGTCTGAGAATTCTGGAAAAAGCTTTGAACTTTCTAGTTCAGCTTTACATTCTTGAATTTTTTCAGTAGAAGTTCTAATTTGTTTGCCAATCATTAAAATTTAAGGTAATGTTTTCAAAAATATCTAAGTGATTTTGGAGCCTAAGGACCAAGTTTTCAAAGGTATTTATGTGCCCAACTATGCAGATAAATGGGAAGTAAGTCCTACTCAGATGCTTTTGAAAGCCCCATTGGGCAATCTTTAGGTGCCTAAATACCTTTGAAAATCTGGCTCTACATCTCACTGAAAGTCAATAGGACTTAGGCCCTTAGGCCCAGATCCTCAGATTCCTAGCTGTGATTGATTTCAATGGGAATTAGGCACCTAAATAACTTTGCAGATCTAGGCCATAAGCATTTTTGAACATTTGAGCCTTAGTCTCAAGTTTTGCAATAGTAGGGCCATAAGAGTCATATATTGCTTCAGAATGTAGTCAGCTTTATTTTTTTTAATGCAGAAAAATATTTGATTTAGTGTATTACCCATTCCTCAGATATAAGGAACTCCTTGCCTGTTCTTGGCAGCTCATGTGCTACAAGAAGTCTATGATCGCTTAGAGTGTCTATTTTCCATCCAACAGGGGAATCAGCAATGCCCTACATTAGGCATCTCATCTACCAGGAAAACAATAAACTCACTCAATGTCAGCAGTGGCTTATTAAAATAGAGACACTTATTGAGAATACAATTAACAAAAAGTCAAATAAAGAGATGCCAGCAGGGGCCTATTGTCAGAATTGCTGCTGTGGGTAATACTAAGGCAATAGTGAATCTGCATCCAGTTACAAGACCCCTTCAGCTCCACAATTCCAATAAAAAAAAAAAGTTATGTAAAATCCCATCCCCTCAAAATCTGTCTCTGTTAATGGGAGAAGAAACTACTATGGAGTGGTCATTCACTGATTAATTTTTCCTCACATAATCACCACTGAGAGCATAAAAACAATCCACATAAAAGTACCCATGTGCAGTATATCATTACAAGTAAGTTATCACTCTTCATTCTGCCTCATTAAACATTTTGGTAATTAATATTTGCAAGTGAAAAATTCAAGGAATCAAATTCTACCCTCAGCTAATCCATTGAAACACTAGAGGAGCAACTCCAGTGAGTGACATGGAGTTATTGGTTTTACTCTTGAAAAACTGATTACTGAAATTGACCAAGGATCTTTAAAAAAACTGTATTTCATTTAGACTCTTCTGTAAAAATGAAATGTTATCTGATATGCTAGTGATTCAACCCAATGAAGATTCTCAAAGCTATTCATATTGTCACACATTTATAACTTCAATGCTGGCAGAACCCAGTTCCTCTGATTTGTCACAAACATTTATCCTGAATTAAACCAGGATAAGCAAATGTTTATTAAAATTTTGAATATGAAAAAAATGAATGACTAAAAGATGCAATGTTTAAGAGAAAACAATGTCACAGACTTCAAGAAGTCCTACAGTAAGACTGAATATTGTAACAGCTGCACATGTTTTAATATATCTTTTGAAACCCTATTCTTTTTGTACTGAAATGAAATTACTGGTATGAAAATTGTCATACATACACTGGAAACTGAAGTCCATAGAACAAGTCCGGCATAAGCAGCAACAAAGCAAACTTTTCCATGCTGCGCCTCACAATTATAGCTAAATCTTGATTTTAAGCATACATGTTTCCATTTTCTGGTTTTGGTCATAAAAGGAAATTAAAGTACAATGTATCTTCAAGGAAAGAATCTTAAGCACATTCTGACTAGGACCAAAATACTGTAGGACCTTGCAAATTCTCATCTTGCAAGTCTGATTACCACAAACCATGGTTCTCTGATTCCCCTTATCACCACTGATTTAACAGTGGAGGACTAAACCATTCACTTAAGAACTGCACACAGAAGGAAGGAAAACTATGTCATTACCAGCCAAAAGAAGCAACCATGTATGGAACGGGGAAGATGTGTAAAAATGGCATCATCCCCTTTTTGCTCCAGCAAAGCTCCTGCAGGAATTTGGAGGTCCTCGGTTTTTGTGGTGTGGAAGGAAGCTGGGCCAGAGGGGTAGCTATTCTCTGTAGCTATATCCCTCTCAAAACCCAAGAAGATTGATTATACAGGTTCTTATACAGAGACCTGCTCTGTAACCTTTTAAGTGAGGGAAAGTGGTTGGAATCAGCTGTATGGAAACCATGCTCTCATGGGACTGACGAAGGGACAGGAGACCACTCCAGGTTTACAACCTTCCTTGCTGTACTCCTAGTGGATTTTGAGGCACTGCCCCTGCACGTTCCATAAGAGAGGGTGGGGAGGAATACTCCACTACCTTTCCCTAAAGAACACTGGTTTTCAAATTTGTGGAGTTTCCTGTTGTTTCCATAGATTGTTTCTGAAGAAGGGATGACACTCATGAGTTCTTTAGTGAGGCTTCATAATAATACAGCTTAATTTCTTGAACAAGATATATATATAATATATATATACACACACACACATACACACTATGTTTATTGGTATACTAATGAAACAATAGTTCAACATACAATTAAACTGCCCTTCTCAAAATAAAAAAGTATCTTTTGTGAGGTGATTGATATCACCAACCCTAAGCATTCAAAAATCATGAATCAAGCTACAAAATCACGAGAATTTAAAATATAATAAATGTTGGGTTCCTTTTATTTGCTTTTCAGTTTTTTAATTTTTAGTTTCTGGTTTTCTTTTCTTTTGAGATCCTCCCCCCCCCCCCCCCCCGACACACACACAATCGCGAGAGCTAGAAACATAATCATGTGTTGCCTGGTGCCAAGAGTTTTAAAAAAACACCAAATATCACAAGACTCGCAATAAAATTATGAGACTTGGCAACAAGTATATGGTATCTAGGATGTTGCTCTTGCTGATTGGAAAATGTTAGTAATCTGTAATGGTCTATGTGAATTATCAATGACCTGTTGTATCACAAGAAGAGTTAAATATGTCCCTGAAGACATTTCCAGTCCAGCTGGAAGACATAATTACTGGCAAACTGATGAGAATGGAGATTTCTGTCCCAATTTCTGTACTAAGCTGTTCAGATAAGTTTTGAAATAGGAATATCTGGATTCTTCCCTGTAATGAATCTTCTGAGGTCCATCCTTCACTATTGTCAATTCATGTCAGATGTGATGGCGGTTTTTGCAGTGTGGATATCTGCATGCTAAGACCACCAGCTCATTCCTCAGAGGACTAAGAACAGCTTTCAAAGAGTAACTTTCTGTCACTAATGACTTTGACCAGATTTGAACCACTGACCTAAAGAAAAACGTTTCAATATACCATCTGCGCCATCATGTTCCCCTGTGTCTTATGCAAGCTTAAGAAATAGGAAAGGAAAGTTCCTAAAGCAATCAACCAAAAGAAGTTTGTTTTTCCCCAATGCTGTATGGTCATTACTGTGGAATTTGACTTTTTCCGGTTGCATTATAAATATAACATTCCCTGACAGGTAAAAATGTAATTTTGATGTGAGATCAAGGAGTGTGCCTAAAATAAAGGTTTGGTAACAATCTATGCTATTTCTTGTGCTTTCAAAATAACAAAACTCTTTTGCCTCTGACATTCAGGGAACTATTTGTGCTTGCCCTGAATGACAATTACATCTTGAAGTGTTCTGGTACTTTACAAAAGCTCCTGCTGCAACACAGCAAATGGAAATCTGAGGAGGAAAAACCAAGTTATTTCACAAGAGATTACCCCCCCCCCCCCAAAAAAAAAAGTCTCAGAAGTGTATGTGTTGCATGTTTTCAATTATCTGAGAGTCTGGGTATCAACTCATTGTTCCTGGCTTTGCTCAAGAACATTTTATGATGCTTCTTTGTTTTCAGTTGATAAGATAGCGGCTTGTTCATTCTTGTGGCTTTGGGAACAATTCCACTGACTACCTCATCTGTATTAATGCATTTGTCATGGAGAGAAATTGTAAAAATTAGTTCACTTATTAACCAGTCTTTCATTCTTTTTCATGAATGTAATACAGATCATAGCATTCAAGAGGCATATTACAATCAGGAGAAATATTAACACAAAATAAAATCAGGACAGTTTTAAGCAATAATGATATGGCAGGAAATATAAAGTTAGCCGTGTTGGGGAGATACCACCAATGTCCAGAGATACAATAGGAATATTTCCATCTTTGAATTTTTATTACTTTGTTCCCTTTTGGAAAATATTTTTATTTGTACATCTCTACCCCGATATAACTCTGTCCTTGGGAGCCAAAAAATCTTACCGCGTTATAGGTGAAACCGCGTTATATCGAACTTGCTTTGATCCGCCGGAGTGTGCAGCCCCACCCCCCAGGAATGCTGCTTTACCATGTTATATCTGAATTCGCGTTATATTGGGGTAGAGGTGTATACCTATTTCTTCACTTTTATTAGAAATACAGGATTCCAGAACTATTTACACTTGATATCAATCTTGCCAAAAATCATTAATACCTATAAAAATATATACAAAATTTTGATTCTCAAAATGCTGCAGAGTTAAACTAAGTTTGGCAAATAAATGTTTCACAGATGAGTTTAGGTGAAATCATGGCAATGTGGTTTGGGTCCATGGTGCCCAACCTTATTATACAGGATGTCCACATAAACCTAAGCACAACCTTGTGAGGGCTAAACAGATTCTACATATTTTAATAAGATTGAAAATCAGCTATATGGATTTATATTTTAAGTTCAGCTTGTTTGGGGTATATTTAGATGGGTTGTTTTTATGTACATTATTGCCTGTTTACACACTCGTGTAAACTAAAATGATATAAACATGATGATAAAATGCTAATGAATCGGCCATTAGCATATTATGTGGAAGCAGACCACGAACGTTATGAAAGGCTCTCGTGGGCTGTAGGTTGGGCACCCTTTCTTAGAATTAATCACAGGGAGTAGCTTCCCAGAGGTTATACCAAGGCAATATTATAACCTGAGGCTTGAGTCCAGTGAACCCAAAAGATCTTCACAGCCATTTATCAATATTGTAATATAACTATTTGAATAACAATAAAATTGGCAAGCCTTTAGTCTAATAGTCTTTAGATGCATCATAAAATCAGAGTTTTTAAACAACCTAAGAAGTTGAAGTTATGGTCCATATTTATTTCGCTTATTTGAGTAAGAAAATAAAGTTATCATTTAATTTATGAAAAACAGAAAGCAGAACCAAAATGGAATCTAATTAAGACTGCAGTTAAATATTTAATTGATTAAAAGCCTTGAAACAAAACAAAGAATATGCCTGCTGCAGAGAGCTGATTAAGTAACAAAGAACTTCACTGACAATCAAGCTAAGCTAGTGTTGGAGAACATTTGAGTAACACCCACCCACACCCCTCAGCCTCCCTTGAGCCATGTAAGGAACATCCATAATAAAACCAGTGAATCTTTTATTGAATATTTGTTTTATGTGCAGATTTCAAGTACCCATTCTTTGCTCTTGGTGCTTTACCTTAATTAAAGTATGCAATATAAGAATACAATCAACAGAATACTTTTAAACAAAATATACAAATTTTAATTTGAATACAAAATATATGGTGTTCTTTCAAAAAAAGCATCCTGTCCCAGGGCTCTATGCACCTGGGGGTTGAGAGGGCATCCCTGCTTGCCCAGTGTGGGGTTGATACACCTCATCACACAGTTGTTGAGACTTCCAGCTAAGTCAAACAAACACAATCAGAGACTCCAGCGTTCTGGGTGGGGCAGAGCCAAGGAACAGTCTGTAGTCCCTCACCTCCCAGCTGGGGTAAAGAATAACAAACAGAGGCTTCAGCCCCCTGGGCAGAGCAGTCTATAGCTAGAGTCTTTGGCAGTACTGCCTACCTGCCAGCGCTAGAGAGAAGATAGGGGAACTCGGGCCAACCCTACTCCATCAGGTTCTCACCCAGGGCCCTGTGGAGCCAGCAACCCCCCTGTTCAGGATTCAAGTATCTACATTCCCTGGGTCACTTCCTAACCTTAAGTCCACTTTGGGCTTGTGCCCTCTCTGGGCTGTGGCTTGGCGTCTTTGTCGGTCTCCACAGCCGGTGGATTCTCTGTAGTGTAGTCAGGGCTCCCCACCTTAGCTGTTTGGAGGGCTGACCATTCTTCAGCAGGAGCCAGCACAGATCTGTCCTCCTCCTCAGTCAGCTCAGACTGAGCTATCCATGAGCAGTAGAGGAAGAAGACATAGCTTCTTGAGCCCAAAGTGACTGGTTAACCTCTGCTTGCCCAGTGCGGGGTTGATACACATCATCATACACGCACTCTTACAGTCTGCACAAACTAGTTAACTAAACCTTACAATGCTTTGGGTGAGGCAATTGAGTATTACCGGCTCATGAGACAGCTCATGGTGTCCGACACCATCAGGTGGTCCAGAGACATTTATACGGAACACATCATAGGACACTGTCAATACCACATTGAGTAATTGAGACTGCCGACCAGGGAAATAGCCCACTTCCTTCCCACCCATGTACTCATTCGCTGCACCGATACTGACTTGGACTCCTTATACAGTCCATGGGGGGCATACCCGAGCCCACTTATCCACTGACACTCTAAAAAAAACTCTTGCACCCCAATCTGGGACTATGCTGGTTATGTGATATGTATGTATCTCTTCATCTTTGCAACCAACACCTGTAATCCCTCATAACATGAGCCTGACCCCAAATATACAGTACCTTCCCTCTTGACTTGTGTATATTTAATTTTATACGTTAACTTTAATAAAATGTTAACTGCACTGTTCTGATGAGGAACTATGGCAGAAAGGTTAAATTACTTGCTTAAGGCTGCAGAGTGGCCATCTCAGAGGTCAGAAGTTCCTGACACTAAAACCTATTCACTCAGTTAAGCAGACATTAATTGTGGGTGCACACTGTTTAATTTGATAAAATTAGAAATGGACCCTAAAATTAGAAATGGACCCTATATATTCCCAAGTGCCTGCCCTGGGCTATCCTACCCTGCATCACCCGATGGCTCTTACAACATAAACCACATAGTTGGCACTGCTCTGGCCCTTGGCACTTGTGTAGCTCTGATGTAAAAAGGCCAGATCTAATAACATTCAACTACATACAATAGAATCAAAGTGAGTGTATTTTGCCAAGAATATCAGATTTCTCTTTTTTGTTACCTTAGAGACTAACAAATTTATTAGAGCATAAGCTTTCGTGGACTACAGCCCACTTCTTCGGATGCATATAGAATGGAACATATATTGAGGAGATATATATACACACATACAGAGAGCATAAACAGGTGGGAGTTGTCTTACCAACTCTGAGAGGCCAATTAATTAAGAGGAAAAAAAAAACTTTTGAAGTGATAATCAAGATAGCCCAGTACAGACAGTTAAGAAGTGTGAGAATACTTACAAGGGGAGATAGATTCAATGTTTGTAATGGCTCAGCCATTCCCAGTCCTTGTTCAAACCAGAGTTGATTGTGTCTAGTTTGCATATCAATTCCAGCTCAGCAGTCTCTCGTTGGAGTCTGTTTTTGAAGTTTTTCTGTTGTAATATAGCCACCCGCAGGTCTGTCACTGAATGACCAGACAGGTTAAAGTGTTGTCCCACTGGTTTTTGAGTATTTTGATTCCTGATGTCAGATTTGTGTCATCGTGCAAAGGCTGAAATTGTGGACTCTCTCCTCAGACTCTCAGAGTTGGTAAGACAACTCCCACCTGTTTATGCTCTCTGTATGTGTGTATATATAGCTCCTCAATATATGTTCCATTCTATATGCATCCGAAGAAGTGGGCTGTAGTCCACGAAAGCTTATGCTCTAATAAATTTGTTAGTCTCTAAGGTGCCACAAGTACTCCTGTTCTTTTTGCGGATACAGACTAACACGGCTGCTACTCTGAAACCTGTCTTTTTTGTTAAGCCACAATTGTGAAATATCTCTTTAAATATTAGTTTTCCTCTGTGGGGCTTGGATATAACAGAACGTGAACAAATGTGTCACTTCTTTACCCATTTGTACGACGAGCTATTAGACTGCACTACTGGTCATTACAAAAGCCTTGTCCAAACAGGTGGCTGAACTCTGAACAATGTACACAACCTTTAAGCTTTGCTTAGAACAATGTCAATCATTTTCAGGAAGCTTTGAGGTTCAATAACAAAAAGCTGATATAGAAAATGTGACACTAAATGACAATATTAGATTGAAATTCTATAATACCCTGTAAATAGCAGCAAAAACAGTTGCTATGTACCACCATTTGCACTCAAATGAAAGAATTTGTGCAGTGGAACCCCTGTTGGGGCAACTCCATTAAAGCATCCATTTATGAACATAAACAGCTTATTTGAAACATTTGTTTATGCAGAATGGCTGCATTAACAAGCTAATATAGCATAATATTGAAATGTAATAAACAGCTTGACCCCTTTCAAGATCAATTATTTTCACAAAATAGGTTTCCAGCTTCAGCATGTTGGCAGAATGTCAGCATCTAAACAAAACAATTGGCACATCATGCAGATATCTGTTTCATATTTTGAAGCATTTCATCACAGCAGCATTGAACTGAATTGAATTCATATTTGTATTTCAGAAAGCTGGTTATAAATATGGATGCATAAAACTTTCCCCTAAAACAGAACATAAAAACTCAGCCTTTGGAATCTGTAAAATCATATTTGGGAATAAAAGACTAGCTATTGAATAGTTGCGTCATTGAGCTCAGTTCTGACATTTCAGATGCATACTTTATTTTGTAGAGGAGGCAAATTAGCCAGGTGCTGTAGACCCATCAATTCTTTTTCCAAAAAAGGAACACATAACAGTTACATTGTATAGAAAAGATGGTTCCACTGATGGACCATGATCAATTAATTTTTTTCCACAGCAGGAAATGAAGAATAATATTGGTCATTATGCACTTGCTAACTGACTTCAGTCTATTTATGAGTTATACACCATCCAATCTATAGACTTGCATTCTTGGTTTTGCTGTTCTTTTACACAATTTTTTGTCAAGTCCACAGGAATATGGGCTAATATGAGACTTTGTAACAAAACAAAATTAATCATTTCACAATCTAATATAAACAGAAATGTTTCCATTATGTTTTGGGGTTTATGGGGCTCTATGGTACTTTATAGATTCTCTATCAGTATTGGAATGTCAAGTGCAGCAGCTTTGTGCTTGTGCATGAGAACTAGAAAGAGAAATTGACTATAAAGAGAGAAGGGAATTGACTGGTTTAATGTAACTGTCCACACTGAGTGAAGTGTAAATGTCACAGTGGAGCTGTGGGCAAATGTAGTTACATTATATATGAATAAATTGGTGAATTAGAAACAGGGGCTGTTACCCTGTGTCCATGTGCTGAGAACCATGATGCTATTGATTCCTCTGCTTCTCCTTCTGCCTTGTAGTTCTATCATTTAATTCCTGGCTCAAAAGAAATTTAATTCAGTGATATAAATTTCAGCAACAGGTCCCGCAATCTCTGATGTAAAGTGTTCATGAATAATTGCACAAATCTTTATGAATAACTAAATACAGAAGTGGTGGAGGAACATTTGGGGACAGTATGTGGCTGCAACTTTTTCCAAAGAATAAACAAAAAACCCTGGCCACAGACATTGATAGAGGTGATTGAATTATATTTACAAATACATTATCCAATGAGCTGAGAGATTTTTCTCTTTGTGAAACATTGTCAAATTGATACTGATCTATGCAAATATCTTTATTTTGGGTAAATATTCAGTGAATGACTTATGCAAACTGATTTCACTGTAACTATTCATTATTAATTATTCAGTGTTTGTGATTGGTTGTTTGAGTCATGAGGTGTTGTTGTTTCTTCACCCTCATTAGATCCCTTAAACATTTTACACAATAGAATAATAGATTATAGTAATGAATAGTGATAAATATGCTTGTCTGTGTAGAGATATCTTGCTTGCCAAGGATCTGGGTATTCATTTGAAGAGAAGCCATTCTCCAAACCTTCATAAAGGGGATGCAAACCAAACAGCTGTTTAGCCTTCATGACAATCCATAGGCTTAAATTTATGTTAATGAATAATTCACAAACAACTATGAACAGTGAACAAGCTATTCTAAAATATTCATGTCTCCATGAACAATTCACAACGGCTAAGTTTGTCAAATAAACTGCTCCTAAAAATTGTTGTCTTGTCTCTAAGAAACAGTATATGTGGCAAAAGGCAAACTGAATATTTAAAATTCACTTTATGATTCAGTATCCTAAGATATTATTAGAAATACAAATAAAGAATATATGTTTTCTTGGAAGGTTTCCCTTAACATTTGACTAGGATTTTATTTATCTTGACCGTGGTTAGTAGGTTGGAATGGGGACATAAATATAACCAGACCAAGGTAGTTACGTGACTTTATGAAAAAGACAAGATGGGATTCCATGTTTGTCTCCCAATGATTTACATATCACATCTGCTCCAGCTAAATATAAAATATGTTAGTTTATTTTCTAATTGCCAGCTTTTCAAACTCATTCTGGATTCTGAAAGTGAAGCTGGGTTACAATTCAAATGCTACAATTTGAATTATAGACTGATTCTTCCCTGCATATTTATACTTGCCTCTGGAAATTTCCACTACATGCATCCGATGAAGTGGATATTCACCCACGAAAGCTTATGCTCCAATACGTCTGTTAGTCTATAACGACTATAGGACTCTTTGTCACTTTTTACAATTTGAATGTAGTTAGTAATACAGCTGATGATGTGCCAGCTGATAGAATTCAGCTCACTCTCTCAGAGCTGTATTGGTTCTGTGGTACAATAAAAAATACAAGTTTACTTTAGTAGACAGGCAGTGTTTCCTAATGAATAAAGTGCTAGACTGGGACTCAGAAGGCCTGGATTTCATGCTCAGATCTTCTATATAATACTGAGCTAGTCATTTCACCTCTTTTTGCCTCCGTTTCCCCATATGTAAAATAGGAAAGCTTGCTAGTTATGTGAAACATAATTGGAGCAAAGATTGCATAAAACATAGAAATATGCTAGTTATATGCATCTGTCTCACTCCAATATTAATATCTCCAGAAAAAAATAAGACTAAATTAAAGCTGAATATTTTTTCTTCTAAATTACAATCCAAATCTGACTGAGAAGGAAGAATCACCCAAATAGCTAATCATCTAAACATGAAATCAATTAATGGAAATAACACAATTTGAGGACAGCTAATGTGTGCAGACATGAACAATTATCCCCTATTTTCAAAGGCCCTGATGTGGAAGTTGCTAGGACAGACCACAGTCATTGTAACTTCAAACTCGATAGAAAAATTTTGATGATATCATGAGAAACTCTAAAATCTTCTAATTAGAAATGATTTAAAAACAGACAGAATATTGTGCTGATGAGGAGTGAGAAGACAAAACAAAAGACAGAGTCACAGATGGCGATATTGATTATATTACAAATAGCAACAAACTGAGGTACATTCTAAGCCATTCTTTACACCCAGATTCTTTGGCACTAGGCTAAAAGACATTGCTCACATTTTAAGCACCCCACCAAAA
Organism: Chrysemys picta bellii; assembly: GCF_011386835.1. Lineage (NCBI taxonomy): Eukaryota > Metazoa > Chordata > Testudines > Emydidae > Chrysemys > Chrysemys picta. Next base: position 76,776,342 of record NC_088791.1, read on the forward strand.
GAAGTAAAAAGCAGACATTACTTCACTATCATCCCTAGTTTCTTCTGTGTTTTGGGATTAATTGGATGTTCATGCTATGGCATCAGCCAGGGCCGTCCCTAGGGGTGTAGGGCCCGGGGCAGAAGTGACGAATATGTCACTTCCGGGACCAACCCGTCACTTCTGGGACCGACCGCACCAGCCAATTGCACCAGGCTAAGGGGCCCCTCAAGGAGTGGGGCCCGAAGCGGTAACCCCGATTCACCATACACAAGGAATGGCTATGGTACCAGCAGATAATAAGGACAGACACATAGATGGTAAGATGAGCACAGAGGTAGTGTATGTAATCTCAGTGATACTGATAGTGTTCTTGCCAGATAAACTGGATCAACACATGGTGGATGAGGTAATATCTTTTATTGGACCGAGTTCTGCTAGTGAGAGAGAAAGCTTGTGTCTCTCACCAACAGAAGTTGGTCTATTACCTCACCCGCCTGTCTCTCTAATATCCTGGGATGCTTCAACTACACTACATGGATCAACACATGACACATATTTTTCAGATGAAAGCAGTCAAGCAGACCTTGACATTAAAAACTCTCATCAGCATGTGGCTATTTATTAAAAATGTTAAATTTTGATATGACAAATGCTTTATCATATTTAATCAATATAGATTCATTACAAAGCTCCAGATTTCTAAGTGAGATGCATTGATTTTAATTGACAGTGGCTGTCCATGAATACTTACTGAAGGATAGATCAGGCATTTAAGGTACAGCCCTCCATGGCAGACAGTGTGGCGCTGCAATTCCCTTTGGGGCAGGGGTATGACTCAGGAAAAGTTTGTACCTCAGGGATGTGAATTCCTTCTCAAAATCCCTGACTCACATGGGGTTTGAACTAGCTGCTGCATCCTTAGGGTGCCTTGGAGTGCACAGAGGGTGCATTAAGAACATGAGCATAGGGATGAAGTTGTGGCTAGCCCTTATGCAAGCTGTGAAAGAAGAAGGGGTGGCTCTTTGGAAGTGTGTCTGCCTCTGTCACAATCCCGGCACACATTCTGGTTCTCAGAGAATAGGATTCTTTGAAATTTCAGTGCTGAGCCAGCTCAAACTCAGAGCAGTCAGGCAGAGTGGAGAATCAGTATAACATGCATGAGTACACGCATCTGTGACTAAAACAAACCGAGTGGCCGGGAATTGTTTTGGGTGGATTTCCCAGCCTACCAGCTGAGATGTTATCACAGTAGCTTTTCATTGTTGGAGGGTTGAGAATTTTCCAATATATTGAGGAACTTTAACAATTAATTAATTAATTAAATCAAATGTGTGGGTATTTTTTTTTTTTAAGGGGAGAGGACCTTAATCTGGAGCCTGGCAACTCTGATCAATTTCCTTTTAAACAGCCTTTCCTGACTGCCGCGGCAGCTTGCTGCTTTGCTATACCAGCTTTCTGTTTACTTTCACATTGTTTTTACCACTCTGCTGAATTCCTATAAATTTCAAATACTTCTTTTGGGGATTACACTTAAACCCTGCTTGTCAGTGTTATGTTATTAAAGGCTTTATTGCAAACAAAAAGAATCAGTGGGAAGACTTTACTGACTTACTTATAAAATGAGGAGCTACAGAGAATACAACCAAATCCTCACCACAAGCATCCTCATGCTACAGTATTCCTCCCACAGTTAGGCAAAGTGCACAAGCAAGGCTGTTCTCACTTGTGTCTTAACATGACAAACCTACTGCATTTTGCAATGTAAAAATGTAATTCCTTCTTTACTAGTCTCATGTATATAGATTTTGACTTCTAATGTTCATGTCAGCTCATGGGAAGTTGTTGTACCTTCAGAGTGCCTGGTGCAATAGAATGCTAAATTGTATCATACTGTTCAGCTACATGGTGGTACTGTGCGTAAAATACTTTATTTAAGCAAATCTGAGTCATAACTGGCAGAGCATTAAAGGATCTTATGATGAACACATCTGGTGTGTATGTCACTTAGAAGGAAGCTCTATACCCAGTCCATATCTGGTACAGGAACATGAAATAGTGTCAGAAGTAAACTAAGAACAGAAACAGAAGGAAAACAGCAACAAAGGTTTCAAATAGAAGGAACAAAGCAACAAAGGTTGCAGGATCTCATCAATATAATGTCCCAGAGAACTTCAGCTTTGACAAACCGTCACAATGGACAGACTGGAAGAAGCATTTTGCAAGATTTCACATTGCAAATGAACTCCACAAAGAAACTAGAGATGTACAGGTATCTTATTTTATTTTATGCTATGGGAAAGCAGGCAGAGCATGTCTTTAAATCCTTTGACTTTACTGAAGACAGTCACAAGAATGACTGTGAAAGGTTTTTGGCTATGCATGATCATACTTTATACTCCAGAAAAATATTGTTTATCAAAGAGCATGTTTTCACAAGAGAATTCAAGAACCAGGAGACATTTTGAATGTTTCTTAAGAGCTCTGCATACCAAAGACAGTAATTTTGGGAATGCAAAACATGAAAATATCAGATAGGCTGGTTATTTGGTTTGCAGATAAAAACCTTTTGCAGCAGCTCCAATTAAAACAGACCTAACCCTACACACAGCTATTCAAATAGCAAAGCAGCCTGAATTGGTGATACAGCAAAACCAAGAGCAACTGGACAAACTTGAAAAACAAGAAACTAGCTTAGAATCAGTAAAGAGCTTCAACATGATTGCTGATAATCATTATGATAAAAGCCCTGAGGCAAAGAGAGAGAACTTCCAGGCTAAGAGGAACAAATTCCAGAATACATGCACAAGGTATGGAAAAAGTCATATCCCAAGAGATGATATATTTCCAGCCAGAGGTGCACGGTGTAACAAATGCATTGTACATGGATATTTTCTAGCTGTTTGCCACACCAAAGTAGTCAGGGAATTGACTCATATTATAGACAATCATAAGCCATTGTTTCTGGGATCTATCACTTGCAGGTGACACAGAGCCTCCCTGAAAAGTGAAATTGAATAGTCATGGCAAGACTATTGACTTTAAAGCTAAACCTACAATTACCTTCAACCCCTCCCAGAGCTGTCATCATCTGACACCGCTTTGACTAGCCCTGGAGGTATTCTGAACTGCATGGTCCAGTTCATCAGAGAAACAACTTAGAAAGACTAAAGTTATGCATTCAGAGTGTATGTGATCAAAGGACCCCAGACCAACAGCCTTCTCAGCTGCAGTGTGGCAGCCATGGTGGACCTTGTGAGAAAGATGGAAGAATTCAATATGGTGATATTGGACTTTTGAAAGGAGATCCAGTACAAATATCCTTAAGAAACAATGCTGAATCATAGACTGTACATGCATCTCACAGAATTCCTACCTCATTGCTTCATAATGAGGAAACTGAGTTAAAGAGAATGAAGCAAATTTGCATAATTGAGAAAATCTGTGAGCCAACAGCAATGTGTGCCCCAGTGGTATCAGCTATAAATAAAAATGGAGAAATACATATCTGCATGAATCTTAAAACACTTAATGAAGTTGTTCTGAGAGAAAAATATATCCTCCCAACACTGGATGACTTCCTCCCCAAAGTGCAAAGAGCTAGTATTACCCACACTAGATGCCTTGAGCAGATTCTAGCAAATTCCTTTAGTCAAAGAAAGTGCTAAACTGACTTCATTTATTACATCTTTTGGAACAGTTTACTTTTGAAGTTAATCTTTTGGGATTACCAGTGCGCATGAAATTTTACAAAAAAAAAAAAAAAAAAGATGGCAGAACTGCTAATGAACACAAATGGAATTGTAGTTTTTATGGACAATATTTTGATATACAGGTCTTCACCAAAACCCTCAACAAAATTCTAAGCCCATCAGTGAGTCTGGACTGAAGCTAAAACAAGGAAAAACATGTTTTCTTTCTATCCCAAATCTAGTTTTTGGGACAGAAAATAAACAAAGATGGAATAAGTCCTAGCCCTGAGGAAAAAAAAAAAAAGCAATTTGAGAATTGAATGCACCAACTAATGTACCAAAACTGAAATGTATACTGGAGGTGGTAAAATACCTTGGTCAATACCTACAAGACCCTTCTACTGTGACAAAACCCCTGAAAGAACTCTTGAAGTTCAACACTTCTTGTCTCTGGGGTGATATCAGTAAATTACCTTAAAAAACGTAAAAGAAATTATTTCAAGAGCTCCAGTTTTCAAGTACTATGATATGAACAAACACATAATAGTCAGTGTAGGTGCAAGCAGCTATGCCCTAGGTCAGTGGTGGGCAACCTGCAGCCCATGGGATGCATGTGGCCCATCAAGGTAATCTGATTGCGGGATCAAGACATTTTGCTGATGTTGACCATCCGCAGGCACGGCCCCCCACAGCTTCCACTGGCCACGGTTCGCTGTTCCCAGCCAATGGGAGCTGCAGGAAGCAGTGGACCACAGGAACATGCTGGCTGCCGATGGCGAACTATGGCCAGTGGGAGCTGCGAGGGGCCGTCTCTTCAGATGGTCAACGTCAACAAAATGTCTCGTGGCCTGCATTCAGATTACCCTGATGGGCCGCAAGTTGCCTACCACTGACTTAGGTGGTGTATTGTTGCAACAACATGGCCCTGAGAGGAAGCCAGTTGCTCTTGCACACTCAGAGAAATAGAAAAGTAATATGTTCAGATTGAAAAGGAGTGCCTGGAAAACACATGGGCATGTGAGAACCTTTACAGATATCTGTCTGGATTGAATTTGTTTACACTGAAAACTGGCCATAAACCACTGGTAACCCTCATGAGCAGAAAAGACCTTCATCAAGCACTGCTCAGATGCCAATTTCTATATATAAAGTTAATACAATTTAATCCAATTGCTAAATATCTTCCTGGAAAGAATCAGGTAGTAGCAGACATTATCTTGGAGCTCAGCATAGCATTCAACTACCCGTGAGCTTGAAGATGATGTAAAGACATACATGGATGTTGCGCACACATACCGACCAGTTTCAGAAAAGAAACTACACAAGCAACAAAAAGAAACCTTACCAGACACGAAACTTCAGGAATTTCTAAGTCACATTAGGGCCAGCCAGCCCAAGTATCTAAAGGACATTAAGAAATGGCAAAAGACTACTTTATGGCACATAGATAATTACGCAAGTAAAATGGACTCATGATTTAAGGAAATTGTATCTTAATTCCAAATGGAATGAGAGGAGAAATATTAAACCTCATCCACAAAGAATATCAAGAACTAACTAGATGCCATGAATGGGTCAACCGGTCAATGTGGTGGCCAGACATTATCAAGTACATAAAGAACAAAGTATTTGCATGTGAACTAAGAGACCAACACAATACAAAGAACCTTTAAAAATTACACCCTTACCAGAGAGACTGTGGAAGAGACTAGCTGCAGATTTATTCAGATTCAGAGGACATCATTACCTGGTCATCATGGACTATTTCTCCAGATTTATAGAAATAATGTATTTGAAAGACATCACATGTTATCGAGAAACTGAAGTGCACTTTTGATTACTTCAGTGTTACAGAATAACTAGTGACAGACAATGGACCAAAATTCACTGAAAGCAGAATTTAACTCATTCCAAACAAAAAAATGTTTTTGGTCATATTACTAGCAGCCCATATTACCAGAAGTGAATAGAGAGATGAGAGAGAGATGTACAGACAGCCAAGAATATCCTACAGCGAAAAGATCCATTCCTTGCTCTTCTGAGGTACAGATCAAGACCAATAGCAACTACTGGACATAATCCAGTACTGCTTCTGATGGGAAGACAACTCAGAACTACTGTTCCTACTTTGGAAAATAATCTGTCTCCAAAGTGGCCAGACATGAAGAGAGTAGCCAAATCAAATAAAAAGGCTAAAAGATCTTATGAAAACTTTTACAACAGATGTCAATAAGAGTACTGCCACATCTAGAACCTCATAACTGTTTGTGTCAAATTGGATGGAGGAAAAAATAGACAACTCCAGCTGTTGTAAAGAGAAAGAATTCAGAGCCCAGATCATATGTGATTGAGACCAACAGTGGACAGCTCAAAGGAAACCACTGACATCTACAGTTTGTTCCTTATAAAGAACAATCAATACAGCAAATTCTACAGATGATGGATGCATAAGAATAAGAAGACTCAAGGATTCTGGACCCACCACAGCAGTTGTTGCAACTAATGGACAGCCAGGTGACCAAGTTAAAACGAGTATGATTTAGAGACACTTAACAGACTGATACATACGGAATTTAAAAGACAGCATGATAGTGAAAATATTGTAAATGGTAGGAATGTAGAACTTAAAAAGGGAGATGTAATGGAATGCTAAACTGTACTATACTGTTCAGCCATTGGCGCTATGTGTAAAATACCGTATTCAGCTAACCTCTGCCATACCCGGCTGTGCAGTAAGAATCTTATGATGAACACATATGGTGTGAACTTTGCTAAGATGGAGGCTCTGTAGCAAGTCCATATCTGGTACAGGAACATGACACCAGGAGAATGAAAGTGCTAGGAAGGATGCTAGTGATTCTCATTTATCCCGCACCTCAGTGCTAATGTCCAAGAAAATGGCATGAAATGCTTAGCTGTTACTTCACAAAGTGGCCGCACTGCACTTCCATGCTAATAGCCTTTACCACTACAATAGAAGCATGGATGTTGCTATGTTGCTTCCAGGGACAGTCTTTGTTTCTCCTGGCCTTCCATTCCTAAATGCACACAGCCTGCTTCTCCGTTTGGAGGGGAAAGATTCTTAGGCTTTGTCTACACTGCTCTTTCATCGTGAAAACTTTTGTCACTCATAGGTTTGAAAAAACACCCGTGTTGGGAATGGTTTTATTTTGTCGCTGGGAGAGCTCTCTCCTGACAACAAAGAGTGGTGACACCGCACAGTGTAGACATAGCCTTAGGCAGAGCTGTGGTGGGGGACCATGAGCGTATCTGCTGATGTTCATGTCCCAACAGAACACTTCTCATTTTTTAAATTTTTATATTTTAGAGCAAAATGGGTGTGTACATGTGGGGGACAGGGGAAGGATAGTTATGGAGACTGATGCACTGGCAGAAACCATAAGCTAAATTTGCAGGTAATGAAAGCATAAGGATTTCCACCAGTCTTTTAGAAAGCAAGCTGAAAATAGTAATGGAATCTATAAAGCTTTGTGAAAGAGAAGAAAGATTTATGTTCTATTATTTAAAAATATTATTGACACCCCAACTTTGTATGGCAGACTCTTGACCGACTCTGTATACTACATTGCTGGATGTGCAAAGAGGAGAGTATGTGTTTTGCTCTTTTAAAAACACCTGTTTCCTACTTTTCTTTTTTTAAATGTTTTACAGAAGTGATAATGCAAATGTCTCTGAACAACTGTGAAGGGCAAAGCAGATTTATTCATTCCATAGAGTGGAGTAGTCTGCACACTTTCTTGTATACCAGGAGCTTGAAGTAGGATTATACTTGTTCCACAATCTAGTCCAGATCTTTTCAATTCAATAACTGCTTTGATGAGGAAAAATCTACCTCCGGTCATGCAGTAGTCTAGCCAGTATTCAAGAACAGGGCCGGCTCCAGGCACCAGCTCAGCAAGCAAGTGTTTGGGGTGGCCAACGGAAAGGGGTGGCACGTCCAGCTCTTTGGCAGCAATTCGGCAATGTGTCCCTCACTCCCTCTCGGAGTGAAGGACCTGCCGCCGAATTGCCGCAGAAGAATGAAGCGGCAGTGGTAAAGCTGCCGCCAAAGTGCCCGGGATCGCTTTTTTTTTTTTGTGCTGCTTGGGGTGGCAAAAACTCTGGAGCCGGCCCTGCTCAAGAAACAGTCACTTGATGCAACCAGCCTTGCCAACATTTGTACTGTGTCCACTCTCCTCTTTGAGCAAGTCAGTCAAGAAACCAGTGAAGAATCTTCTCCAATTCCCTGTGTCTACCAATATCCTGGAAGACTCTCAACAGAGTGCCACAATATAGCACAGAGGTGACACTGGTAATGCTGATTGATGATCCATATGCAGAGAGCAAACATCCGTACTCATACCACTAACTCTCTCCATGGTAATAGCTAGTGTTGCTCATGGGGAACTAATGTCTCCACTATAGAAACACAGCAGGGGGCAGCAGAAACACATTGAGTGGCATTCAGACTGTCCTCTTTGCCCAACCTCAGAAAGTAGTGATCAGGAATTGCTCTATCACCCCAAACATCTCACTTGTTTAGTTTCACAAGGCTCAGTCTTAAGCAATGTGTGTATTTTTCATGCAAATATCCCTGGTAATGAAAAATAAGGAAAGAAAAAAACCCAGAAAACATGTCACCAGATTTATCACAAAAATAGAAAGTTTTATTTCAAAACTTGTCACTGCTGTGGATACCCATGGGTTGTTAAATTATACTTGTTTTTCTTTGTTTTTGGCTCACAGAGCAGAAAGTCCTATTCTTTTCTCTATTCCTATTGTCTTGAACTGACTTAGTATGAGTGGCATGGTTTACAGTAGTTTGGTATTAAGATCATAGGGTACGTATTATAAAGCTAAAAATAAGTTTGTTCCATGGAGAAAGTATTTCCATTTCAGAGTCTTTGACACATTGAAAATAATGATAAAATAACAGGAAAAATTATAAAGCGTACCATTAAAAAAAAAAAAGAACAAACATACCATTTGTTCCCTAGCTAAATGCAATCTTTTTTTGGCCATGTTCTTCTTTGGATATTGTTACTTCTCAGATATAAATCCTTCTTCGGCCTCAGTCAGATGAAGTAATGTTCTAATAAATCAATCTAGTGGGATGCCTAGTCTGATTATCCTGATTCATCTTCTGTGCAAGCTGCTGCTATATGTGTGTAATAATATATCAGAGTGGGTAGCATTGTAAAAACCTGATTCTCATATAATTAGACATTTGTTATGGAGACCTATATAATTATATAACAGCTCAAATAGACAGGGCCCAAGCCTTCCATTGTATGCTACTGAAGCATGGGTAATTTATTACCCATTGTATTCATCTGCCTCATTCCATTGTTTTACTGATTATATATAAAACCATCAGTAATCAAAGCCTACGGAGTTCAAGCAACTATGGCCTTGTCTATACAAAAAAAAAAAAACTTTGCCAGTATACCTATACTGGTATACCAGCAAACCCTTCTAGCGTAGACACAGCTGATACTGGCAAAAAGAGTGATTTTACAACTAAAGCTTATATATCAGTTCCTCTAAGCAAAATAACCGTTGCTGGCAAAAGCACTTTTTCTCCCCAGTATCACTATGTCTACACTATGGTTTTTGCCAGTATAAACATGTTGTAAAAAATTACACCCATAAGAGAACATAAGAACTGACTCTTAACTGACATTGCTATCCCAGCATTTTTTAAAATGTAGATTTGGCCTACCTCTCCCATTATGGTTCTTCAAGGCCGTTGTAGCTGGCTTAGGTATCCTTGGTCTCCATCCAGGCCCTTCTTAATTCAGGACCCTAAATATGGAACACTTGCCTTGAGGATTTCCACTGGCACGGGTACAGGAAAACTGAAATGATTAAGGAAAATAAGTGAGACACATACTCAGAGTTTAAAGAGACAGAACTGCTTGTCGGGAAGATCCTAAGAAGCTGAAACCATGCAGGAAACAAAGTATCTCATTAGCCAGTTTGAGATAGACCTGTTGGAAGTCTCTGGATAAAGAAGAAAGAGGTAAAATCAAGGTTCATGTCATGATAGGGTTAGGGGTGTACTGTCTACTTTACATTAACCAACCAGGAAAAAGAGGTGGATGAGGCTTTTTTTTTTTAAACAACTAACAAAATCATCCAAAGCACAGACCTTGGTAGTGATGGGGGACTTCAACTACCCAGACATCTGTTGAGTAAATAATACATCAGGGCACAGATTATCCAATAAGTTTTGAATGCACTGGAGACAACTGTCTGTTAGAGAAAGTGGAGAACGTGACTAAGGGGAGAGACTGTTCTAAAAGTGGTGTAAGACAGCTGGGTGCATGAAATAGAGTTCATGATTCTAAGGAATGGAAGCAGGGAAAAAAGCAGAATAAAGACAACAGGCCTCAAGAAGGCAGAATTTAGCAAACTCATAAAATTGGTAGGTAAGATCCCATGGGAAGCAAGTCTAGGGGAAAAAAAGAATTCAGGTGAGTTGGCAGTTATTTAAAGAGACATTATTAAGGGCACACAAGTAAACTATCCCAATTCATAGGAAATATATGAAGCACGGTAAGAGACGACTCTGGCTTAACCAGGAGATCTTCAAAAGAGTCATATAAAAGGTGAAAACAAGGTGAAATTACAAAGGTTGAATATAAAAAATAAAACAAGCATATAGGGACAAAATTAGAAAGGCAACGGCACAAAACGAGATTAAACTAGCTAGGGACATAAAGGATGACATGAAAACATTTTACAAATACATTAGAAGCAAGAGGTAGACCCAGGACAGGGCAGGCCCATTACTCAGTGAGGAAGGAAAGACAATAACAGAAAATGCAGCAATGCCTGAAGTGTTAAATGCTTTTTTAATTTCAGTTTTCACCAGAAAGGTTTTTAGTGATTGGATGACTAACATACTGGCCATCAGTGTAAATGGGGAGGATCTGAGGCCAAAATAGGGAAAGAACAAGTTAAGAATTATTTAGACAAATCAGATGTCTTCAAGTCATCAGGACCTGATGAAATACATTCTAGAATACTTAAGGAACTGGTTGAAGAGATTTCTGGCCCATTAGCAATTATCTCTGAGAACTCGTGTGGGATGGGAGAGATTCCAGAGGACTGGAAAAAGATAAATATAGTACCTATCTATAAAAAGGGGAATAACAACAACACAGGGAATTATAGACCAGTCATCTTAATTTGTGTACCCGGAAAAATAATGGAGCAAATAATCAAACAATCATTTTGTAAGCATGTAGAAGATAATAAGGTAATAAGTAACTGTCAACATGGATTTGTCAAACACAAATGTCAAACCAACCTAATATCCTCCTTTAACAGGGTAACAAGCCTTGTGGATAGAAGGGAAGCAGTACATGTGATATATCTTGACTTTAGTAAGGCTTTTGATACTGTCTCACATGACTTTTTCATAAGTAAAATAGGAAAATATAGCCTCCTCCTAGAGAAACCTACTATAAGATGGGTGCACAACTGGTTGGAAAACCATACTCAGACAATAGTTATCACAGTCAAGCTGGTAGGGCATATCAAGTGGAGTCCTGCAGAAATCTCTCCTGGGTTTGGTTTTATTCAATATCTTCATAAATGATTTTTATAATGGCATAGAAAGTAAACTTATAATGTTTGCAGGGGGGGGGTTGCAAGTGCTTTGGGGGACAGGATTAGCATTCAAAATGATCTTGACAAAGTGGAGATATGGTCTGAAATGAATAGGATGAAATTCTATAGGGACAAATACAAAGTAGTATACTTAGGAAGCAATAATCAATTGTACCAATTTAAAATGAAAAATGTAACACTTGCAAAAAAAGTGAACACCCTTTTGCAATGTTTTAGCAGGTGTGTTGTAAGCAAGACATAAGAAGTAATTCTTCTACTCTACTTAGCACTGATAAGACCTCAACTGTGTCCAGTTCTGGGCACCATACTGTGGAAAAGGTGGATAAAATGGAGAAAGTCCAGAGGAGAGCAACAAAAATTATTAAAGGTCTTGAAAACATGACCTTCAAGGAAAGATTGAAAAAAATTGGATTTGTTTAGTTTGGAGAACAAATGACTAAGAAAGCGAGGGCGAGCGGGGGCATGATAAAAACCTTTAAGTACATAAAAGGTTGTTATAAAGAGGGATTGTTCTCCTCATCCACTGAGGACAGGACAAGAAATAAAGTTCTTAAATTTCAGCAAGGAAAATTTAGGTTAAACATTTGGAAAAACTTCCTAACTGTAAGGGTAATTAAGCATTGGAACAAATTGCCTAGAGAGATTGTGAAATCTCAGTCATTAGAGGTTTTTAAGAACAGGTTAGACAAATACCTGTAAGGATGATCTAGATAATAACTTAGTCTGGTCTCAGTGCAGGGAACTGGACTAGATTACCTACCGAGGTCCCTTCCAGTCCTACATTTCTATTATTCTATGGCTGTTTGTTAAGCTCTTCTTTGTGGATTGTGAGGTGAAGGTGTCAAAGGCTCTTCCTGTCTTAGATAAAATTTCTAGATAGATTTATTACAGCGGCAGTGAGAAACTTGAGCATGGCAGTCAGGTAGCTGCCAGAGCTTTAGAGCTTGTATGAAGTGGATAGATTTAACATACTATCATTGCATTCTTTGCACTTCATAGCATGAAATACACTATGTTTCCACACACACAAATATTTCCAATGTCATACACCACTGTTAAAATTACTTTGTGCAAAGCTAACCACTACATGCCGGTCTGCACTGGTGCAGCGCCAGTATGGACAGGATTGGGTAGTAAAATAACCACATTGATACAAATAGTCCTCCCCGCTATTTTTCCATAGTATGCAGGCCACTGCTTCGAGGGCCTATCTGATTTATTTCTTCACATAACTGTACATAAGGCAAGTTTGCCAACAGCCAGTTACTAATAATCAGGGATCCTAGAAATCCATTTGCTATGGGAAAAATGTGGAAGAATGCAGAATTTGCATTTTTATAGAGAATCTTTAGTTTTTACACTTTATGAAAAAATAAAAACATATATTAACTAAACTTAACTGAAAGTATCAGTCTCACGTATTCATTGTGCACAACCTCCCCCTCTTGTGGTTGATATTTGAATGCGTTTTTCATTTACATAGGGAGACATATGCCAATAAACTGCTTACAGCATATAGAGGTAACTCAATGGTGTTAGGGGGTTGTGGTTTAATGCATCTCAAATTTCACTTTAGCCTCCAGACCTTAGTAATTAAAGTTACGAAAAGATGCCAAAAACTTAACTCACCCCTACGGACTGTTTCACTGAGTTTGGCAAGGACAAATTTCACAGTAATGTGCTGTTCTGTATTGTATGCAGCAAAGCTGTAGATTATGCATGAAGGCAGACAATGCTAGAACAAACGCAACGCGCTAAACATAAACGGAATGAAAAGAAATGAAAACAAGAGGCTGAAACAGCAGGGCCATTGACAACAATAAAGAAACAGAGCCCTGTGAATGGATCACTCCAGTGTTTTACAACTGCAAATATAGCAATAAAACATTTTGTTCAACTTATACCTATTGTGCCTAGGGCAAATAAAGTTCAGTGTTTCATTTTAATCATAGAAAAATGTGGATTTTATGTTTTTTTTAATGAGAGAATTTAGGGTATGTTTATCACGGAAAACTAGGATCCCTGCTAATAATACTGTATACACTGAAGACATCACTTACTCATTTTTTTTTGTTTTTGCCAGCATCATCTTCTTCCGCAGCAATCTACTCTGTTCTCGTCATTGCTAGCATATCTCAGGGGAGATCTTCCTACTAATGTGCCGCTGGCAGGCTAGAAGCAGCTGAGTGGTTACTGGTGACTAACTAGGGTAATGAGAAAATCCAGACCCAGCTGAATCTGGTCATAGAGGACTTTATCTATAATAACGTATCAGCTGTGAAAATAGGAGAATTATTTTGCAATTACAAATTGGTTGCTATGGCCAAAGCATTCACATTGATGTGTATCCGTTGGACTATATGCCAGCCCAGGGCACCTAACTGGCATGTAGTTCTTTACTACCAGCAATCACATTTCATTCTATTTAATGCATATTTAACAATCACTTGCACGTTTTGGTGATAGAAAGATGTAAAAATATCACTGGCCGTGGGAGTTGGGACAAGATGGAGAGTGAACAGAAAGGCTGGACTCATTGCTCTCCTATATTTTTGTATCATTACTCATAAAATGTCTGAAATAAATTGGAGACTTTTTGTGAAATGTCCAGGTATGGCAAATGCACATAAGTAGTAATAATAATAATGTTTATGATAATTATAATCATAATTATACACCTGGAAAAATCTGTGCAATAACCTTGTCTCAGAAATGATCAGGACCACTATCAAAACTGATAGAAAACCAGAGACGAATAGCAGTTAGTTTTAGCTGTTTACTTAAACTGTTTTCCTCTCTGTAGAAACTACTGTGGGCTCCTACTGCTACCATATCATCACACCATAGTGAATATGTTACTGTAACAAAAAATGCAAAAGACGATAGGGTAAAATGCATATTTTAGCATTTCCTTTAAATTTTAAGGAAACAAAGTCATAGAGTGACCAAAAAAAAAAAAAAAAAGATTGAGCCTGGAGGCACATAGTTGTGATGCTTAGCATTTCAATGCCTATCTTGTAGAAAAATCACTGCAATTCACAAAGCCTGAGTTAGATACCTACGCTTGCTGTACAATAAAAGGAGAGAGACAAAAGTCAGCACAGTAGGCAGGGAGACGCCTAAGCTAGCTAACAGCAGATGCTGACAAGAGGGTTCTGTCCCTTCTTGGGGGCTTGGGAATCTAAATCCAATCTGGAGGAAGGTGCCTATCTCTGCTTGGGTTCTACGCCCATTAAACCCTCTCCCGGAGTCAGGCACCTAAGCCAGGGTTTGCAAGAAACACCAGAGAAGCAGGTGACACCACCTACCTTATAGTTCTTAACTCAGGGGGTAGAGTACTCACACAGGATGTGAGAGGTCCAGGTTCAATTCCCTCTCCCTTAGGTAGGGAGACAGAGGTCGCATACCTCTCAGCCAATTGTCCTAATGCAGCTGTGGGATATCCTATGGAGCATTCTCAGTTGCTCCTGGTGAAGCTATTCCACTTTGGATAAGTAATTAAAAAGCCATTGGAGCAGGAGGACTGGACCTTGATTCTCCCACCTCCCAGATGAGTGCTCTAACCACTAGGCTACAGAGTCATTCTCATGCTCTCACTCAGCTCCCTCCCATCCCCAACTACTTTTAAAAAAAAATATTTATTCATAGTGGAACAGGAGAGATTGAGGGACATCAGAATATTGTCAGGGATCAGGGCCCGCAGCAGAGTCGGTCTTCTGGCAACCCAACAAGTACAGCTGGCCCACAGCAGGCTACCTGACTGACTACAACACCTCACTGGTCAGGAAGGGCAGCTGCTTCTTGTCTTGCTCCTGCTTCATTTCCCAGTCTTGCTCCTGGTTAATTCTTTCTACCTCAGCTTGTTCTTCATTCCAATTTCCTCAGCCTGACCCTGGTTCTTGACTCTGGCTCCGACCCTTGGTGCGGCTACTGGTTTCTGATCCTAGCTCTGATCCTCACCTTGGCTTCCTGACTTTGGTTCTGACCCTTGGCATGGCTGCAGGTTCCTGGTTCCAGCCCTGACCCTTGGATTGGATTCACTTCCTGCCTTTTGCTCTGACCCCTAGGTCTGACTTCTGCTCCAACTCCTCGGCCTAACCGCCCACAGCCTAGTCTCTATGGGGGTATGTCTACACAGAAAAAAAAAACCTGGGGCTGGCCTGTGCCAGCTGACTCAGACTTCCGGTTCCGGACTTGGGCTGGAGCCCAAGCTGTTGGCCCTCCCACGCCACAGGGTTTCAAAGCTCAGGCTCCAACCTGAGCCCAGAAGTCTATATCACAATGAAACAGCCCTGCAGACATGGGCAGCATGTGAACCGCCCGTTCAGGGAGGCTAGTCCCCAGCCCTGTCCCTTCAACCTCCCTCCCCCGCCCCCCCCGCCCCCCGTTCTTCTGCCCCCCTCACCCGCCGGGCCGGAACAGCAGCCGGGGCCTGAGCAGCAGCCCAGGGCTGCCGGGTCAGCCTTTGGGACTGGAGCAACAGCCTGGGCCGCAGGAGCAGTGGCCGGGGCTGGAGCAGCAGCCAGGGGATACTGGGTGAGCCCCTGGGGCCATAGGATCAGCAGCCAGGGCCAGGTCAGCTCCTGGGGCTGGATCAGTGGCTGCCGCTGCAGGAGCAATGGCCAGGACCAGGTGAGCCTCCAGGGTCAGAGCAGGACCTGGGGATGTGTCAAAGCTGCAGGAGGAGCAATGGGACTGGAGTATCGGGGCTGGAGCAGTCAGCACCCAGCAGGGCTCTAACTGTTAGCACCCCTCAGGGTGTTTTTAGTAAAGGTCAAGGAAAAGTCACAGACTTCCATGGATTTTTATTTATTGCCCATGACCTGTCGGGGACTTTTACTAAAAATGCCCGGGACAAAATCTCAACTTTAACCATTGTATTCCAGTTAATAGAGAATCTAATTTCAGTGATTCACACTAGAACCAAAGTTAATGTCTTACAACTGGCTTCATTAACACCAGGATTTTCCCCCTAATGACTAGACAACTCAGTGCAAAGTAGTCAGTTTTGTGACTGAGTAAGTGATGAATCACTTCATTAGGACAATACATCACAAAATATGCAGTTAGTTTATTCGGGTAATTGTAGTTTAGTTTTCATTATTTATAAAACAGCAAGAATGAACACTATGATAGTAATAATATGGTAATATAGCTCGTAAACGGACCTTACTAATATCCTCACTGTAATGTTCTCCGCTATTTTATCTTTTATTATATGTAGGTAAATCTTTCCTTAGAAGGGAGGAAAGAACATTGTTTTGTATGCTAATTATAGTGTACGTGTATTAGTGAAGCTCTCATACGTGGTTATTTAACATAACTTTAATCTACAATAACAAAGTAGCACTGTCAGTTGCAAAGTTTTATTTCCAGATGGTTGAACCCTTCATTGCTCTCTAGTGCATGTTAGCAGGAATAGATAGGAATTCATATGCAGATATCTACTGCAAATTTGACTGGATCATATAGGAGTGAAACCACCTGTGATTAACATATTTAACTATTTCCACTCTTATTGTTGATCTAGACGATCGTGAACAGTGCTCACACAGATATATTTTACTGTATTGGGAAGATAAAATCTTACTAGACTAAGCAAAACAAGATTATGGAACTCTACATTTGCTGTTAGGAAGTCCAGTGCAACACACAGTACCCAGATTATTCTCCAAATATATTGGAGTGTCCAAAGCTGTTTGAATGTGAAAAAAACAAACAAACATTAAATCCATTCCAATAGTAAACTTCCATTTCATCTTTCAAGACTTGATTAACCCCTATCTGAGCATGAACATAATTATTCTTCATGGGGAGACAATGAAGTGAATGTAATTACAATCTGCCAGGTGCACTGAATTAGAGTAAATCAGAAGGCTTGAAATGTGCTTTTCTCTGACAATTAAACAAGAAAACAATTAACTGGATTTTGGTGCATTACTCTGTATATAATATATCAAGTGCATGGCACACTATGCATGCTTTGAAGCAAGAAGTATTTTCCCCATCCAACATATATCATTGGGTATGGGTAGTATTGGAGGCTGAGGGCCTGTTTGGTGCTGGCTCTGTGTGTGTGTAGGAGAGGTGCAGAGGAAGTAGGAAGGATAAGAAATTTCACTGACATTTCACTGCAACAGAACGAACTAATGAACGTAACTCTGCACGAGAATCAGACTGCAAAGAATTCCCTCATCGAGGATCTCATCCAAAGCCCATTGAAGTCACTGAGTGACTTTCCATTCATTTCAATATACTTTGGATCAGAGCCATAGTTGGTTTGGGCAGAGAGTGTTATGTAAATAATAGAGCTGGTCAGAGTATTTTTTCATGAAAAAATAGGCTTTTTGTTGAAAAATCAAAAATTTAAAATGTTTAACTGACAACCCAAATTTCAAGTCAGATATGCCACTGTAGTACCTCATGGGAGTTGTAGTTTGGGTGCTTCATGCCACCATTCTCCTCCCTGGGCTAGGCTTCTTGGCATGGAATGTATCTTCCATGCTGCAACATGGTCCTTCCCCTTGCTGAGCTGCTGCAGTGCAACATGGGAGTATCTGGCCATGGTGCCTCATGGGAGCTGTAGTTCAACTGGAGAAGCTAGACTGAAGAGAAGAATTAGGGCATGAGGTACGCAAACCAAAGTACAAGTCCCATAATGCTCAATGGCAGCATGTCCAAATCAAAATATTCAGTATTCAGACAAAATGTTGTGGTTTGTGGATGAAAACTGAAAATATTTTGGGTTTTGTTTGTTCAGTTATTTAATGACAAGTCAACATTTTCCATTGAAAGATATTTTCCATGAAAATGTTATTGTGTAAAAAAAAAACAGTTTTCCATCAAAAGACAGATTCAACAGATAATTATCAACCAACTCTCATAAATAAACAAAAATAATAGTTATTACTCTGATTTATAATTATTTTAGTTAAAATAGTTACTTGTGTTTTCAGCATATAACAGTCCTTTGATACACTTGTATTCAGGACTTTGGCTTTGTATTCAGGAACTGAGTAGACACACTATTGGCTTCCCTGGAGATTATCTATGAGATAAAAGAAAAAAGCAAATCAAGCCACAGAGTATAGGAGGAGGGGAAAAGGAACACTACCTAACCAATCTATTAGAATTCTCTGAGTGTGTCAACAAGCATATGGATAACGGTGATCCCTTACCATAGTAACGCTAACTCAGAAACCAATCCATGCAACAAACCTCAATGCCAACTCTGCCCACATTTTTACTCCAGCGACACCATTACAGGACCTAACCAGATCAGCCACAACATCACCGGTTCATTCACTTGCACATCCACCAATGTAATATACGCCATCATATACCAGCAATGCCCCTCTGCTATGTACATCAGCCAAACTGGACAATCCCTACGTAAAAGGATAAATGGACTCAAGTCAGATATTAGGAATGGCAATATACAAAAACCTGTAGGAGAACACTTCAACCTCCCTGGACACACATTAGCAGATTTAAAGGTAGCCATCCTGCAGCAAAAAAACTTCAAAGAGAAATTGCTGAACTTCAGTTCATTTGCAACTTTGACACCATCAGTTCAGGATTAAACAAAGACTGTGAATGGCTAGCCAACTACAAAAGCAGTTTCTCCTCCCTTGGTGTTCACACCTCAACTGCTAGAAGAGGGCCTCATCCTCCCTGATTGAACTAACCTTGTTATCTCTAGACTGATTCTTGTCTGCATATTTATACCTGCCTCTGTCTATTTCCACTACATGTGTCTGACGAAGTGGGTATTCACCCACGACTGCTTATGCTCCAAAACGTCTGTTAGTCTATAAGGTTCTACAGGATTCTTTGTCGCTTTTTACAGATCCAGACTAACACAGCTACACCTCTGATACTTGACACCAGTTGTTATAGTGTATTTGGACTTTCAGAAAGCCTTTGACAGGGTCTCTCACAAAAAGTTCTTAAGCAAAGTAAGCACTCATGAGACAAGAGGGAAGATCCTCTCATGGATCGGTAACTGGTTAAAAGACAGGAAACAAAGCGTAGGAAAAAATGATCATTTTTTACAGGGGAGAGAGTTAAGTAGTGGGGTCTCCCCAAAGGGTCTGTACAGGGACCAGTGGTGTTCAACATATTGAAAAAAAGATCTGGAAAAGGGGATAAACAGTGAGGTGGGAAAGATTGTAGACAATATGTAACACAAGAATTAAGGGGTCACCCAATGAAATTAATAGTCAGCAGGTTTAAAACAAATAGAGGAAGCACTTCTTCACACAATGCACAGTCAACCCGTAGAACTTATTGTAATGGGATTTGAAGGCCAAAAATATAACTGGGTTCAAAAAAGAATTAGATAAGTTCATAGAGGATAGGTCCATCAATGGCTATTAACAAAGATAATCATGGACACAAATCCATGCTCCAGGAGTGCCTAAACATCCAACTGCTAGCAACTTGGACTGGACAACTTCGGATGGATCATTTGAAATTGCCCTGTTCTGTTCATTTCCTCTGGAACATCTGGCACTGGCCATTGTCAGAAGACAGGATACTGAGCTAGATGGACCATTGGTCTGATCCAGTATGGACATTCTTATGTTCTTTTTTTACTGTGGATGTGTCCTGTCATTTGTATTCAGTAGGATGACACCTGGATTTATTCCACTTCATTTTTTTTTTTGTAATCAGAAAAAGTATAACATAAGATTCAAGAATGTAGCAAGGAAAGAGGGAGATAGAACCATGTGAGGCTTTAAATTAATGCTAAACTAACCCTTGGATGAGAGAAAACATGTCAAAGCTAACCCTAGGTTTTCGCTGCTGTATAAAGGCAAGTGCAGTCAGTGTATGATCCTGTGAAGTGTGTGGATGAAGATGCTCATTACTTCACAGGAGTTGCTCCACCTAGGCGTTGGATGGGTAGTAAACTTGGATGTTGAGATCTCCCCTACATCTTCTGCAGTGACAATCAGTACAAAGGCCACAATGACCTTGTCTTCCTTGAATGCTCTTTTAGTACATCGATTGTTCAGTGGCCCCACTGATTGTTTGGCAGGTCACTTCTGATGTACTTTTTAAAAATTGCTGTTAGTTTTTGTTTCTTTAGCCAGTTGCTCTTCAAATTCTTTCTTAATCTGCCTTATTATATTTTTACACTTGACTTGCCAGAGTGTATGCTCCTTTCTATTTTCCTCACTATAATTTGACTTCCAATTGTTAAAGGATGCCTTTTTACCTCTAACTACTACTTGTATTCTGTTGTTTAGCCATGGTGGCATTTTTTTGGTCCTCTTACTGTTTTGTTTTGTTTTGTTTCATTTTAATTTGGAGCACACATTTAGTTTGAGCCTGTATTATGGTGTTTTTAATTACTCTCCCGGCAATTTGTAGGCATTTCACCCTTATGACTCTTCCTTTTAATTTCTGTTTAGCTTCCTCCTTTTTTGTGCAGTTCCCTTTTTGAAGTTAAAGTCCATGATGGTGGTTTTCTTTGGCATTTTTCTCCCTACTAGGATGTTACATTTAATTACATTATTGACATTATTACCAAATGGTTCAGCTATATTCACCTCTTAGTTCAGATTCTGTGCCTCTCTTTGGACTAAATCAAGAATTACCTCTGTCATTGTTGGCTCCAGGAGAAGTTGCTCCAAGAAGCAGTCATTTATGGTGTCTAGAATTTTTATCTCTGCATCCCTTCCTTAGGTGACATACTTGGTCAAATGAGGATAGTTGAACACATTATTATTGTGTTTTCTGACTTTGTAACCTTTCTAATCTCTCCGAGCATTTCAAAATCACTGTTGCCATCCTGATCAGGTGGTCGGTAGCATATTCATACTTCTATCTCCTATTGTTCAATCATGGAATTTCTATCTAGAGAATCTATGGTATAGTTTGATTTATTTAGGATTTTTATTTTATTTGACTCTATGCTTTCTTTCACACATAGTGCCACTCTCCTACCAGCTCAACCCCACTCTGTCATTCCTATATATTTTATACCATGGTGCTACCATATCCCACCGATTATCCTCATTTCATCAAGTTTTATGATGCCTATTATATCAATATATTCATTTAATGCCAGGCACTCGAGTGCACCCATCTTAGTATTTAGACTTTTAGCATTTGTATATAAACATTTTTACATTTTGTCAACATTCATTTGTTTGTGTTTTCCTATTTAAGTGGGACTCTTTTATGTTTGACTGTTCTTCACTAGCTCTTACTTGTGGTTTACCAATTTCTTTCTTATTCTCTTTACTAGGCTATAGAGATCCCACTTTAATAAATTCATCCCTAAGGGATGTCTCCATCCAAACTGTGCTTTTCCAAAACTGTTGGCTTTCCCCCAGGCCTTAATTTAAAAAATCCTCATGTTGAAAATAATGAACCATACTACTGACTACCTGTATATTGATTGAATACAGCAGGCTATGTCTAATTCAATTGCTAGTTTCTTAAAGTTTATTAGGTTTTGTTAATTGGTTGGCAGCTGCCAATTGTAGGAGATAAAGGACATTAGGAAGAATACATTGCCTATGCTGTTGAACATACAATACTAGATATATTCTGACAGTGCATTGATTTCAGTTGCAAGACATCAGCACAAAGATTTGGAACAGAGGGCCCACAGTGCAAGTCCTAACATAAAGTAATTAAATCTTATATGTATCAAAATTTTTCACGTTGTGATTATTGTCACCTAGAGTTAAGGTTGCCCACCACTTCTCGTTATTAGACACTTTTTTTTCAGTTGCTTATAACTTTGCCAAACTTTAACCATTCAACCTTGGTTTTTTTCCATGCTTGATGTCTGCCTCAGCCTGAAATGTTTTGGAAAGTTTCAGCTCAAACAGTTCAAATGTTTCTGAGAAAAAGATCAAAGAAAATATGTTGTTTTGCCTTATTAAAAAAATCCTTGCAATCATTTTGTTGAGAATGTCTAGCACATCCGTGCTTTCTTTACATTTAGTATGGGAGTCACCTTACTTTCAGGGATGTGCTCTTTTCCATCCGAGGAAAATTGCCCCAAATTTGGACAAGATATAAATCTATGAAAAAACTGTAGTTCTCACATGCTCAGTAGAGACTTATTAGAATTTGGCAGCTAAAATCTCTGAAGATTCTATTTATAGTGAGCATGATCCATCCCTGGCCTACAGTAATTGTGAAGGGCTTTCCCTGAAATGCCTTCAAGCAGCAGAAGGCCACTACTGCACCAGAAACAGGAATTGAGAGCGCTGATCATATAATTAGAGATTCTATCATAATGCATATGCACAAGGGGGGAAATTAAAGTTGCATGTGCAATCTTAATTCTGGTATTTCCAATTTTTTGAGTTTGATTTTGCCACCTTAACATTACTTTAAGACAGCTTATGTTATTTAATAATAAACATAATGATGTTTTCACATGTAGTAGTGATACCCATGTACTAAAATGTGGAGCTATATGATAAATTTAATGTATGATGAAATTGATATAATCATTAGATCTGGTCAAGGTTTTTCTTACAAATTAATTAATCTAATGTTCATCAATACATATATGGTCCCCCTTTGAGCAACTACCCAGCATTTAAGAACAGAAATAACTAACAATCTCTCCGTCTCTCTTTTTTTCTCTTCCCAGACTATAGACCAGGGACAACCTTTGGCACGCGGCCAGTCCAGGAAATCCGCTAGTGGGCCAGAATGGTTTGTTTACCTTCAGCGTCCGCAGGTTCGGCTGATCGCAGCTCCCACTGGCCGCAGTTTGCCGTTCCAGGCCAATGGGGACAGTGGGAAGCGTCACGGGCCGAGGGATGTGCTGACCGCCGCTTCTCACGGCTCCCATTGGCCTGGAACGGTGAACCACGGCTAATGGGAGCTGCGATCGGCCAAACCTGCGGACGCTGCAGGTAAACATCCTGGCCCACTAGGGGATTTCCTTGATGGGCCGCGTGCCAAAGGTTGCCGATCCCTGTTATAGACAAAATACCTTAATTAGTTAAAGAACAGGAGTACTTGTGGCACCTTAGAGACTAACAAATTTATTAGAGCATAAGCTTTCGTGGACTACAGCTCACTTCTTCGGATGCATCCACGAAAGCTTATGCTCTAATAAATTTGTTAGTCTCTAAGGTGCCACAAGTACTCCTGTTCTTTTTGCGGATACAGACTAACACGGCTGCTACTCTGAAACCCTTAATTAGTTTAGTTTCCCTTTTTTCCTTGTATGTGTGTGTGTGTGTGCGTAAAGAACGTATTGAAGGGACTCTAAGATGAATAAATAAGTTTTGCATTCAGTTTTGAAAATAGTTAGTTCAGTGATCACTCTTGCAGGTGGGAGTTCTGTAGTCTAGATCCCAATGCTGTGAAAGTTTTATCTCTGTGCATAACTAGAACTAGACTCACCCTATTGGTCCACAGTTTCATTACTCCACTGAACATAGTTGTAAGAGGCCATGGTCATTGAGGAAATGTCTATCTCCTGGGTAGCTAGGACAGCTCCTTCAGACGTCTTTGAATATCACAACCAATGCCTTAAAAAAGCAGCAGCTACCAGTTCCTTGAATTTTCACAAAATGCCCTGAACCTTTGATGAAGTTTGAAAATGTTTGCCTTTTTGTTTGTTAGTTTTAAATTTCCATGGCCTGTACTTTTATCCTACTGTATTTCCAGCATGATTTCTAGACCAGAGATAGTTTTAAATAATAATCTTTGCAGCTAAAATCTCTGAAGATTCCATCTTAGATACTTCTCTGACCTGAACTTTAAACACATTGACATTTCCCTATCATGCTAAGTTCTAAATTTCTTGCATGCTTTTTTCGTTGACTTTCCTATGATTAACCTATCTATCTGATCTTTTCACTCGCTTTCCTTTCATCATATATATTTTTTTTAAATTTTCAGCTCTCTCTCTCTCATCTCTCAAAAGGATAACAATAGAATCACAGAATGGAGGATACTTGGAATTCCTTTAGAAACAGGGATATTTAGACAGTGCATTTACAAGAAAACTGATTAATGTTGTTTAATTTCTTTCCAATTTTCCACTCTTCTCTTTCTCCCCACCCTTTTTTTAAAAGTACAAATACAGGATTAGAACATCTGCTCAAAATGCCAAATTAATGGGACACATGATTCTTGTCAATGCAGCGCCTACACATAGGATTTTCAACACATGTCTGGCCAATGAGATATTAGTTGGAAAAGCTTACCATGTGTGATCTAATTTTCCATGTGTCCTGCCCAAAGCATTGGAGGGGTTTGACATTCAAATGTCTGGTTACTGATTAAATAGTCTTCTTTTGAACTTTCATGGGAAGGCTTTATGAGAACGAGAAGCTGAAGGGATTAATTAACTAACACTTTTCAAACTTTCCTTTATTTCCATTGTTTAGTAAATGCCCAAGAATATAGAGACTGTTTGCACTCAAATTAAGAGTCATCTCATGATTTCAAGGCAAGCGATATTAAAAACTTAATAGCATCTACTCTGTCATATTCATCTTTGAGTATGCCCCCTATGATCTAAAAGGGCCTGATCATCCATGAGAAGTTTACTTGACCTTGTTGGGAATTAAAAAATAGATAGCCTGTTGTGTCACATATCATGTGATATTGGTTAAAGTTGCTCCATGTTTATCAAGTACACAAGTATTTAGCATTTGGAATAGGGAGAAAAAGCAAATGAGGGTCAAGAGTATCAAAGTTGTTGTGCTCAAAGTGAATGTTAATGACACCTATTCAGTGTTTCATTATAAACTAATTCTGAATGCCCATTTACTGGAAAAAATCCTGCACTCTGACAAATAAACTCATATTGCTGCTGAGCGCGATACTGTGTAATTTTTCCTTTTACTATTTCACAAAAATACTAATACAACCCCCAAGAAACAAACACAAAATTAAAAAAACCTACAAGAAACGAAAAGTCATCACAAAATGGTTTTAGATTTTTAAATATGGTCCCCTTATTTACTGTGCACTCAGAATACAAACATAGATCTGAAAGAAGAAAAGGAAGCTTTTCAAATTCCACGATACTAACCAGTTTACTCTGATAGAGTTGTGTTAGGGTGTTTTTGTTTTGTTTTGTTTTTGCTATTGTTTGTTTGTTTTTAATTGAAAAGTTGTTAAAATAACTTGCTTCCCAGTACAGTTGTTTCCATGAACCTGTCATGTTTCTTTAGATATTTTTGCACATCAACAACTTGCATGCTCAAATTGTATATTTTGTGAAATTTGACCAACATACACATTTTCTCAAGTGGAATTTTCTTGTGAAATCCACTTTCAGTTCGAAATTCTGAGTGGAAAAATACCATCTTTAGCAATTTTGGCCTGTAGAGAGAAGGCAGAGACACAGAGCAATATATAGGTACCTATATGTACACCATTCAGAATCGACATTTATCTTTATCACGCTCAAAATCTCCCACCTTGTTGTCTGGTCAAAGTGAAGGTCCTCACATCGTCATCAACAGCTGCTAGATAACTTTTTGACTAGGTACTTCCTCTACTGCATCACTATTAGCTGGGTCGCACTCCTGCCACTGTGCACTTGTCTTCTTTTCCTTACCTCCAGAAACTATGGAGCTGTAGAAGACCGAAAAGTGAAGCCAAATGAGAGTGCATAGGACTTTAAAACTGAATCTGGGTCAAGAATTGAGGCTAATGGCAATATTGGTTATTGTTATGATGAGAAAGCACATACATTAAATGTATTGGAAATACTTAAGATTATTATAACCATTAAATTATAAAACACTAAGTAATGAAATAAAAATATACAAGTCAGTATTAACACAGTCACACTACACGTGAAAATATACTGTAAACCAGCCTCACTGTCATAAAATAATCAATTTAGACCTGGGGAACCTGAAAAGGCTCAAACTGTAGATTCTTATCCAAACCTTGGAGGACTCCACTAGGACATGTGGATCTCTGCTCCCCATGCAATCTCCATTTACCTGAAAGGCCTGTATCAAACCTTCCCTCAGCAGCTATACCCACTAGTTGTCTTCCTCTTGAACGGAAAGGCTGGCCAGCCTATACCCTCATCTAGAAAAACCTTTTGAATTCTACATGGTCTTTGGTGTGTGCATTTATTACTAAGGCCATGTCTACACTGCAATTAAACACTCCTGGGTGGCCCATGCCAGCTGACTCAGGCTTGCGGGGCTTGGGCTCAGAGGCTGTTTAATTGCAGTGAAGATGTTCAGGCTTGGACTGGCACATGGGCTCTAGGAACCTGCAAGATGGGAGGGTTCCAGAGACTGGGCTGTAGCCCAAGCCCAAATGTCCATACCTCAATTAAACAGCCCTTTAGCCCAAGCTCCGCAAGTCCAAGTTAGCTGACACAGTCCAGTGGCGGGTGTTTAATTGCAGTCTATAAACCCAAGAAGGAGGTGGCATTGCTTGACAAACAAACTTCAGCTAAACTGTACTTCAAAGGAAATGTTTATATTTTGTTCCAGTATAACAGTGCTCAACTTGTGAAATTTAAAATAGGAAAGAGAGAATAGACATTTTAGAAAAGTCAGGATATAGTCTCTTGCAATGCATTTTTTTAGACACATTTTGCTGCACTGTGGAGCAAAAGTTGTGCTTCAGAAGGATTTTTAGGACCACCCCAAAATAAGTCATCTCTAGCAAAGATGATTTAGCAGTAGCCAAGAAAGGGGTGAGCTTCATCAAAGGCAGAGATATCCCAATCTTCTCTTTGATTTGGCAAGAAGATTAAAATAAGCGGTCCCTGGAGAGCCAATTCTAGCACATGTATACCCTAGGCTAGACTTCTCAGGGCTTATCTTCACAGTGCTTTAATTATCACCACAGGGGTGTAAATTTTAGTCCACACCAGCATCTCACGCACTAACTTGTGCGTGTGGACCCTGCTGGTGCGCACTAAAAGTTCTTTAGAGCACATGAATGTAGTCATATTTCAGATAATACTATGTTATCACGCACTAGAGAATTGTAGTGCTCAGCAGCAGAATCCACACGGGCCAGGCCATTTACTGTGCAACACGCTAGTGCACATTTCAATTTATGGACTAACTCACCATGCAGAAAAGTCCTCAGTCATAGTCATTAAATAATTTGCCTGGTTTTAATTTTTATTTTCTGAGCCTTCCATTATGATCACTGGAATTTTTAGTGGAGACATTCACCTGAGAAAGATCAGAGTCCTCATGTAGTAATACATAACATTTGGAGAAGAGATGATGTTGCACGGAAATTTCTGCATAGAGAAGTGCACATTATTGTTTGTTTTCAATGTGAAGATAGGTATTTTGCAGAAATCCAGAAGTCCTAGCACTCAAAATACAATGGCAAAATCTCTGGCACAAAATTTCATGACAACCCTTTTCACCCAGCTCTACTTACACACACTGAGTCAACAACAGATTCATTGCTGTGGGGATATAATAAGAAAATACTTACCATTAGTGATGGAGACCTTCGTTTTGTTCTGTCAGTCACATTCACCCAAATGTCTCCTCATAGGAGGATCATAACAGCTTGGATGAGAGACAGGGCAGGACCTCTCACCCCCATGCCCTTGCTGTGCACCCACATCAAGATAAGATAGAATGTATCTCTTAATATGGAGACTTAGGTCTAGTTGCCAGTATAGCTGTACTGGAATAGCTATATCGGAAAAACATTCCTGGCATGGATGCTGCTTCCATTGGCTAAAAAAACATGTTTTTGCCAGTACAGCTTATACCAGGTAGGCAAGGAAATTCAGCTATATCAGCAAAAGCATTTTTGTGCTGATATAATTGCATCTCACTATGATTTTTGCTAGCATGGAGGGTCACCAAAAAAATCACACACCCCTAACTGACAGCTATACAGCAAAAATTTCTAGATCTGGCCTTATGTAAGGTAAAATTAGGACAAAGAAAGAGTGAAATTCTGAGTCTTCTCAAAAGAAAAGATGATGTTCCAAAAGTGGGAGTGTCCATTTCAGTGAGTTGGATTTGCAGGGTCAAAGAGGTTTACTTATTCCAAAAGCTGCAGTAGAGTATATATTTCCCTAGCTGAGATTGGATGGTTAATTAGAAGCGTGCTTCTAAAACTATGGGGGTTTTACCTTTCTTCCTCTATTTTACTCTGCACTGTCCACATTTAAAAAAAAATAGAACTGAAGGAGGAATTTGTGATTAATACATTGATTTTGTTCCTATTAAATAAAAGGTATTATCTTAGGATGTGCTCTGTTGGCCAAAACTATTATATTTTACTTTTTTTTCTTTCCCCCCTAAATTTTGCTTTGCAAAAGAAAATCCTCCAAAGGACATGTCTAATGCTCTGCTACCCATCTCGAATCTTTACAGATGTTTCAACTCCCTTAGTGACCCCATTTAAGCAGCTTTTTAACTAGTGTCAGCTCCTGCAAACTGCAGTGAGGTGAAAGCAAAAACTGGCTGGCAGGTTCATTTGCACAGTAATGAGTTCTGTCTCCCAATCTGCAAGAGACTGAGTGAGAAAGAGATTACCTCCCAACACTTCCTATTAACGGTGATTGACATACCTATAAGAGACATGCTTATATTTCCAACCTTGTCCGTCCTCGACTCCCAGAACCAAGTGACATTATATAAGTACTGAGAATTAGTGTAATGAAATATTTCTATAAAGATTGCTACTGTAGCTTCCTGTGTCTTAACATTGTTGTTCTCTACTCATTATTTTTAATTTGTATGCTTGAAATCAGTACCTAATAGGTAAGCATGTATTATCATTTCAAAAGTGAAAACACTTCCCTACTCCAAAATATATAGTTTTACTGCCCTGTTCAAATGGATAAAGCTAGGCTTTTTAAATAATCCAAGCCGGCCATCCATCAAAATATTAAACAGTCATTAATGTATATCAATGAGACAGGGAAAAAAACTTAACCACTGCACTATTTTACACAACATAGTCTATGTTGAGATGAAATTAATGGTCTTGGTGAGATAACTGCACTACAGAAACTACAACCCCACAGTTGGCATCCATGTTGGCAATTTCAGCTGAAAGGCCGAATACTGACTGAGCACAGAGAGAAGTGGTCCCAGATACTTGGACAGAGTACTGGGGAGAAGCTTGCACTGCTGCGGTCCATATCCTGTATGTTCTGTGAATTGAGGACCTCGGTTAGAACATAAGAACGTAAGAACAGCCGTACTGGGTCAGACCAAAGGTCCATCTAGCCCAGTATCCTGTCTACCAACAGTGGCCAATGCCAGGTGCCCCAGAGGGAGTGAACCTAACAGGCAATGATCAAGTGATCTCTCTCCTGCCATCCATCTCCACCCTTTGACAAACAGAGTCTAGGGACACCATTCCTTACCCATCGTGGCTAATAGCCATTAATGGACCTAACCTCCATGAATTTATCTAGTTCTCTTTTAAACTCTGTTATAGTCCTAGCCTTCACAACCTCCTCAGGTAAAGAGTTCCACAAGTTGACTGTGCGCTGTGTGAAGAAGAACCTCCTTTTATTTGTTTTAAACCTGCTGCCTATTCATTTCATTTGGTGACCCTTGGTTCTTGTATTATGGGAATAAGTAAATAACTTTTCCTTATCTACTTTCTCCACATTACTCATAATTTTATATACCTCTATCATATCCCCCCTTAGTCTCCTCTTTTCCAAGCTGAAAAGTCCTAGCCTCTTTAAACTCTCCTCATATGGGACCCTCTCCAAACCCCTAATCATTTTAGTTGCCCTTCTCTGAACCTTTTCTAGTGCGAGGATATCTTTTTTGAGATGAGGAGACCACATCTGTATGCAGTATTCAAGATGTGGGCGTACCATCGATTTATATAAGGGCAAAAATATATTCTCCGTCTTATACTCTACCCCCTTTTTAATGATTCCTAACATCCTGTTTGCTTTTTTGACCGCCTCTGCACACTGCGTGGACATCTTTAGAGAACTATCCATGATGACTCAAAGATCTTTTTCCTGATTTATTGTAGCTAAGTTAGCCCCCATCATATTGTATGTATAGTTGGGGTTTTTTTTCCCAATGTGCATTACTTTACATTTATCCACATTAAATTTCATTTGCCATTTTGTTGCCCAATCACTTAGTTTTGTGAGATCTTTTTTAAGTTCTTCACAGTCTGCTTTGGTCTTAACTATCTTGAGCAGTTTAGTATCATCTGCAAACTTTGCCACCTCACTGTTTACCCCTTTCTCCAGATCATTTATGAATAAGTTGAATAGGATTGGTCCTAGGACTGACCCTTGGGGAACACCACTAGTTACCTCTCTCCATTCTGAGAATTTACCATTAATTCCTACCCTTTGTTCACTGTCTTTTAACCAGTTCTCAATCCATAAAAGGACCTTCCCTCTTATCCCATGACAACTTAATTTACATAAGAGCCTTTGGTAAGGGACCTTGTCAAAGGCTTTCTGGAAATCTAAGTACACTATGTCCACTGGATCCCCCTTGTCCACCTGTTTGTTGACCCCTTCAAAGAACTCTAATAAATTAGTAAGACACAATTTCCCTTTAGAGAAACCATGTTGACTTTTGCCCAACAATTTATGTTCTTCTATGTGTCTGACAATTTTATTCTTTACTATTGTTTCGACTAATTTGCCCGGTACCGACGTTAGACTTACCGGTCTGTAATTGCTGGGATCACCTCTAGAGCCCTTTTTAAATATTGGCGTTACATTAGCTATCTTCCAGTCATTGGGTACAGAAGCCGATTTAAAGGACAGGTTACAAACCCTAGTTAATAGTTCCGCAAGTCACATTTGAGTTCTTTCAGAACTCTTGGGTGAATGCCATCTGGTCCCAGTGACTTGTTAATGTTAAGTTTTTAGCAATGTCAACCCATTAACTCTCAGGAGCAGTAAGATGTGCTGTATAAAAAGTTATGGGTATAGTCATGTGGGTTGGAAAAAAAGGGTAAATGAAGCTAGGATCCGTAGAGTGGACGAGCTGGAGGATTGATCTGTATATTCTTTTCAGCAATGGGGACAAGGGAAGAGATGGGTAGTAAAATGTGAGACAGCTGCTTCAATTTATGGGCAGGTCACCTCAAGGCAGAAGGGTGAAAGCAAGAGATATCTGGAAGGCTGCTCTTTGCTTTGGAATGGGAGGTCTCAAAAGGACAGCATTCATCAGTCCAAAGGTAGAAAAACCTGGGCCAGGAAAATATTTTATTCTGTGGGGGAATATCCACCTGTGAGCCAGAGGCAGTGAGCTAGCATCTGGATCTAGTTTTAAATAATGTTGTTGTGTGCCTAACTGGGATGGAATGGTAGAAGGGCTTAGTTCACCTGTGGACTTTCCCTGAAATTATAAAAGCCTCACTTGGGGGAGCTCTGTGAGACACAGAATTGGTGCTGGGCTAGGAGGTTGTGAAGAGAGGAATTCTACAAAAGTGTTTTGCCTGGAGATGTTTTATTTAGCAGCTCTTTTGTCTAGAGAGTTATTCCCTCAGAAGCATTTTATCTTGCACTGATTTTGTCTAGAGAAGCATTCCCTGGAGGCTTTTTATCCCCTCATGGGAGGGAATTTATTTATTATATGTTTTTCTTAAGGGCTTTAAAGCTTACGGTATTTTTCACTTGGGCACACTTTATATCATTGCCCAAAATAAATACTACAGCACAGAAGGCCTATAGCCCTGAGCCAGCCTAACTTTCCTCACAGTCTCTCCAAATTTTTCTTTTTGAATAAAAGAGAGTTAACTTTACATAATGCAAAAGACCAATATATTTTATTCCATCTCTTGAAAGGCTGGAATCAGAGAGGGTAAATAGGTCTTTCAATGCAATGTATCTGACATGGAAGTACTTCTTATCAAAAGCAATATAAATTGGTCTGCACATGAGAAAAAGTGCCTGAATCTGTTTGGAGACTATTTTGGGCACCGCATGAAACTAAATGTTATAAATTTACAGCATTTCGCTTAAGCTCCCCAGAACTTCATAACACTTTCATTTGCATTTTGTTCATTCCACAGCACAGTTGTGCAGTTGGTCAAATTTTAGGTGTTTTTACTTAAGTTGTTTGAGTGGCATTGCAACATGCTATTAAAAAGGGAACCCTACTTTGTACCAGACCTGGATTGTATCTCCTGGCCTGAAACAGAAGAGTATAAACTAGGCGCATTGGAGAAGTGGCACATTCAGGAGTGGGGAAAAGCATGTGGCTTTCATCACTTTTTGGCTGACTTAGGATCAATACTGGGCTCTGCAGGAAACCACATGTTGGTCTCTTTGTCAAGAGGAAAGTTAACATGGGATTGAGTGAGGAGTCAAACAGTAAAGTTCCTCTGAACCTCCCCTCCCTGGTAGAACTAAAGCCAAAAGAATACAAAATTTTGGTGTGAAATATGAATTAGCACAATGAGATGGGGAGGTGCACTTTCCACAAGTAAACACGAAGCACATTGAAGGAATTATAATATTACTAGCAACAGTTAGCCAATATTTAACACCTAATAATGGAGATATCCCATCTCCTAGAACTGGAAGGGACCTTGAAAGGTCATTGAGTCCAGCCCCCTGCCTTCACTAGCAGGACCAAGTACTGATTTTGCCCCAGATTCACAAGTGGCCCTCTCAAGGATTGAACTCACAACCCTGGGTTTAGCAGGCCAATGCTCAAACCACTGAGCTATCCTTCCCCCCTCTTGCTTTCAAAGTGCCTTACATCCAACATCTAATCAGACCTCATAACAACTTTGTGAGACAAATAAGAAGTATATCTCGCTCTTACAGATGAGAAACTTAGAGAGGTTAAGTGACTTGCCAATTGCACAGAGGGAAGAAGTGCTAGCCGCAATTGGACCTCCTTGGTTCCAAGTTCTGGGCTCAGACCACAAGTACTTCTCTCTTCTAAATAAAAGGATTGATTCTTTTTTAAGTATCAGGAACTTTTTTCTCTTTCTCAGTACTTCTCCCTGAGCTCTGCTAGAGCTACATTAGGTAATACATAGTTCTTCAATAAGTGAGTACTACCACATTTGGAGGTTTTCCAAACCAAATTGGCCCATATCTATTGATGCTGGAAAATATACAATATTCTATTGGCAAACACCGGCTTCCTTTAACATAATGCTTGTTTGTATTCTCTGAAGAATTTCTGTGTAAAATTTGATTAAGATAAGCTACTGGCAGATTTGACATGCTCTAACAAGGAATTCTTTTTTTCCTGCAGAAGAAAATCTTTTATGTTGAAAGAACAGACAAAGCACCTTGAACCACATAATGTCTGAAACAAATCACAATTCGAAATGTTGCACCTTAACCATATAAGATTAAAGTTGTTTTCATGTTCAAACTTTACTTCACGTTAGCTTTAATGAATATAAAAGATACCAGAACATAACCTGAAGAAACATTTTGCTGGTATCTGATTTTTTTTTCACATGACTCCAGCAAAGCATTAAACCTTTCTAATTCATATAATCAGTCTTATTCCAACTCACTGCATGTGCAAACCATCTAGCAATTAAACTACAGACTGTATATATTTAATCTACAAAAGCTCTCCTCACAGTGTCTCTGGGCATTGAATAATATGAATAAATAAATACTTGTGAGACTTATTTCTACCAGGCCAGCCACAAACTTTAACCCATATCAAATACTCCTCTCTCATAATGTAATGATGGGGAGGATAAGTGTCAGATCAGAAGAACTAGTAAAATAAAAAATAATGAATTCCCTCCTCTGTATCTACCAATGAATATCTTCATCTATGTATATATCTTTTAGGGTGTAAGGTCTTTAAATGTGTCCCTCATAGATGCAAATACAATGTTGGCACTTATCTCTCTTAGTTGATGCTGCTATTAGAATCAACCTTCACAAATGAGAACCCTTGTGCAGGTGATTTAATTGCCCAATATCAACTTTGATGATCTCTCTAGGTGGAAAAAGCAGAATCACTCAAGTGATCCCATTTTCCTCAACCACAACAGGGAGGTTGGTCAGCAAAAATATGGAGTATTGAATGCTAACAAGTGTGAAGTGTAGTTGTAGCCAAGTCAGTCCCAGGATATTAAAAAGACATATTAGAGAGACAAGAGGGGTGAGGAAGAAAATATTACAGCACCCACCTTGTCTCTCTAACAGTTGTAAGGGCATCAGCAAGGACACCTAACCTACATTCATTTTTAGATGGTGATCATTGGCCTGCAAGACTAATGCACTCTCAATGCTGTAGCTAGGTCAAAAGGTAGTTTGTTAATTCTGCTATTGCAAAGTCAATTTTTAAGATTCATATATCAGAAGATAGCTTATTTGCAAGATGTGATGTACAGGTCCAATTGAAATTCTAACTTCAATGAAGTGTGACTGGATTTTCTCAGTTGCTGGATGTTTCAATTACACTCATGTTTATATATTTTATGATTTAAGATGTCAGTGCTGCAGAGATAGATATGGTCTTATTTTTAACTTGCCCACATCACAATTTAGTGCAATTTTATTTATGGCTAGTGATGGCTAGGTTAATAAAATATACACCACATATCACTGCTACCAATTGACATTGCCAAATAACTTACAAATATGCTGTTTCAGAGAAAATGTCTTAGTATTTGCCATTTTTTTCTGGGGGTTTGTTGCTGGTTTTATTTTACTTCTACTGAGATTGTTTTAAATAAATAGTGCCAAAGGCACTCAGGATAGTAGATTGGTACCTCTTTATTGCCATATACCTAATTAAAAATATCTGTGCTTTAGGTAAAGAAGGTTACCTAAAATTTGCAGTGGCTCCTGTACTTCCTATAAAGAATGACTAAGGTCTGTTGCACATACTGATTCATAGATTTTAAGGGCAGAAGGAACCACTAAGGTCTGTTGCAAATACTGATTCATTGATTTTAACGGCAGAAGGGAACACTATGGTCATCTATTCTGACTTCCTTCATAATGCAAGCCATGGAACTTCATCCAGTAATTGTTTCAGTACAAGGAATTATTTTTCTTTATACTACAGTACTTAAAGGAAGTCTCACTGAGCACAATAACATACAGTTGAACTAGGTTGGCGCTAATGTTATGTAGTTACCTTCTCTAAAGTAATTTAAGTTTTTAAGGATGACTTCTGTACGTTTTTTGTCACAACTAGGAGGCTTAGAACCTATGTAGAACCTGAATATTTATATTCTGATTCAGAGTTCTTGACAAGCTTGTCTTTGGGGTGCTACTGTTAGTCTACTAGAACTGTGTGACTCACAAGAGGGCAAAAAAAAGATGAACAGAAACAACAAGAAATCCACATGTGCAGTCAATGGAAAGGTATAAACAGAGGAACTTGTTACACCACCAATCAAAGCCAAGAAGGAACACCTGTGATTGACAGAGGAATGAAAAATACGCAATTTTCATCGTCCATTCTGTAGCAGAAAGAAAGGAGTACTAGACTAAGTGCATAAAATTTAAAATTGTAAAGGAAAATCTATTACTTTAATTTTGGTTGGATCATTGCAATTTCATTCCAGTGTGTTTTCTAGTAATAGTGATGTTATTGGGCCTCAGGTCTTCAATAAAACTGCAAGGTTGTCTGCTGTACTTAAATCTTGCATGTTCTGGGACTTCTCAAATTGGAAGCATACTACATATATAATATTCTAGGGAGGAGAGAGTGTTGGAGATCTCCTTGCATTCAGTAAGGAGGTCAGGAGTTTGCTTTTCATGATGAGGGAGGGAGAGTGAGGAGGCATTTAACCCTGCCTGATCTGAAGCTTTCAAAATGGTTTAGATTCACTTTAATGAGGTTTGTTATACTATTTTATGTACCTTAAGATGTTTTGTTTTTTGTAGACATGAAGTAAAATTAAATTGCATTTTTTTTCAATATCCTACATTGTCATCTATGAATATAGAGAAAGGGGCATGGTCTAGTTGTTACAGCAAGGAACTGGGCTACACAAATGACTAATTAGTAGTTCCAACTTTGACAGTGAGGATCTAATTTTCAGTGCTAGATTTATGCTGGTTTAACGATAGTGCATGTAAATCAGGCATTTCCATGCAGTTGATTGATTAGTTACATAACTGGTAATTTCTGTGTAAAAAAATCTTCATTTGCACATAGCATTGTGACAATTGCCTGAGCAGAAAGGTACATGTAATTTTATGTGTACAGTTACTAACTTTCTCTTCACTAATCCTAGGCCAGGTCACAGGAATCTGTCAATCTCAGTTTCTATATCTGTACAATAGAGGGAATAATGCTTGCTCATCTACCTCCCAAGAGTGTTGGGAAAACTTTTTGGATGATAGATATAAAGCACTAAGTGCTAAATCCTATACTTTTTTTCCCTCCAGCCACATAGCACAAAGAGAGCTGGAGCACTTTTATTATCAACTCAGTTCAAGCCAAATTTGTCTGGAAGTCTGCAAAATCATACTTTCCAATTTCATGTTTTTTTTTCCGCTTGTGAAAAGTAGAAAAGGACTGACTTGACTGACACTTGAAATTGGGTTAAATCCATCCCAGTAAGTAGAGGATTAATTGTTAGACATTTTTTTCCCTGGTGTAAATATCTGATATGCTTCATTTCAGAAAAGCTATATAAACTTGGAGGCTTGCCTTTGCCAATATATCCAATGCAAATAAGGTGAGGACAGGAATTGAGGAACATCACTGGTGTACTATAATATTTTCTGGATGTATTGAATTTTGGGATATTTTTTCCTCACCTTCACTTTGCTTAGTCTGAATAATTTATCCATTGGGCCTGATCCTGTGAGGCCATCATTATTTTATTTTCATTGTAGTAGAGCCCAGAAGGCCCAATCTAGGACCAGGACATCATTTTTTCAAGGCATTGTATATACATCAGACTCACAATGATAAAAAGACACCCAAGGTTGCTTCCAAAAGCAAGTTAAGACTTTTCCAGTTATTATTGGAACAAGTAAGACTGTGTATTTCCAGGCTAATAAAATTCAAAGTTAGTCCAATGCACAATACGTAGATCCAAGATGTCAGCAACATTTGTGTTACTGGGGGAAAAAATCCATTTTAGAATGGAATAGGACATTTTCCAACTATCTGAACTTCATTTGATCCTTACATTTCCTTGGCACCTTCTCCTCATTTTTCCCATTTGTATGTGTGCCAGTTTGAGGATAGCAAAATATAATAGTATAATTATCTGCATTTTTGGTATATACATGTCTGTTGTCTGAATTCTTCTAATGAGTATCTGCTTAGAAAACAGTTCAATAAAAATATTCCAAAACTAAAAATTTCACACCACAGTTTACATCCAGTAATTACCAAAAAGGGAATTATTTAATGGTGATCTGGATGACTCTAGGATTAACTACCATATGTCCATTGACATTAATACCAAGAGCTGTGTGTTTTCTGGCTGAAATACAAATACCATCTTGAAGAGAGCAAATCTCTAAGTTAACCATAAATTCAAGCAAGTTTCACAGCTTGCTGTATGCAAGAAGTACATGAAAAGCTGGGTAAACTTGCCCCTTACAGATTTTACAATGTTTAGTTCAGTGTCATGACATCAGAAGAAAAATCTTTTGAAATATGACAATTTAAATTTAACACAGTTGAGCTAATATAAATCCATATTCAATCCACAGGGACTGAAAGTAGAGACCCAAAGACTCATGTTTTTGTGTGTTTCTAAAATTAATTTTAAAGGAATCCTATACAGCAGACTGACTAGTGAAAAAAACCTGATTTATGAATTTAGTCAGGAATCCAAGATAATAGTTCTATTTGCTACTTTTTATAGGCCCATTTTACTCATGAGTCTTCAGACAACTACCGTGTATTTAAAAATGTTTATGAACAGTTTTCAGAGTAGCAGCCGTGTTAGTCTGTATCCGCAAAAAGAACAGGAATCATAATACTCAAAAACCAGAGGGAGAACACTTTAACCTGTCTGGCCATTCAATGACAGACCTGCGGGTGGCTATCTTACAACAGAAAAACTTCAAAAACAGACTCCAACGAGAGACTGCTGAGCTGGAATTGATATGCAAACTAGATACAATCAATTTAGGATTGAATAAGGACTGGGAATGGCTGAGCCATTACAAACATTGAATCTATCTCCCCTTGTAAGTATTCTCACACTTCTTATCAAACTGTCTGTACTGGGCTAGCTTGATTATCACTTCAAAAGTTTTTTTTTTCACTTACTTAATTGGCCTCTCAGAGTTGGTAAGACAACTCCCACCTGTTCATGCTCTCTGTATGTGTGTATATATATCTCCTCAATATATGTTCCATTCTATGCATCCGAAGAAGTGGGCTGTAGCCCACAAAAGCTTATGCTTTAATAAATTTGTTAGTCTCTAAGGTGCCACAAGTACTCCTGTTCTTTTTATGAACAGTGACATTTTAATGAAGAACTATTCTTCTGAAAATTTGTACCGGAATTTCAGTATTCATTTGTAGGTTTTGTTAATTGTCATTTGCATGTTTAGACTGTCCAGTCATGCAACAGAATAGATAACATGACATTTACACTACATGAATAATGAGTAAGGCTGTGAGTCTGTCACAGAGGTTACGGATTCCATGACTTTCCAGGACCTCCCGGACTTCCGCAGCAGCCACAGCCCCCCATGTCCCCCTCCTCACCGCAGCAGCCCCCCACCCCCTCCTCCTCACCCTGGACCCCTGCCCCCCCCTCAGCAGCAGCGGTGGTCCCGGGCAGCCCCTCCCCGGCACTAGCGGGGGGCACCCACGGTGCCCCTGGGGCGCCCCCACAACACCCATGGCACCGATAGACCATTCCTGATTGGCAGTTTTCCTCTTATATCTTATAATGATGCCTAGGGGGAAAGAAAAAATGGAGCTAGATACTGTATAAATATAGAATAAGAGAGAGTCTTTGCTCCAAACAGCTCACAGCCAAGACAAAAGGTTAGGGGAAAGGGATAAAGTGAACAATGTGACGGCAGCAAATGCCATAGTACTTCCACAGTTTGTTTTGTTTTTTGCAGCATTTTTGTTTTGTTGTTTAAATCTTGACATTGGGGTTGTCAGGAGGAGGTTGGAAAGAGCTGGAGTAAACAGACAATCAGCACAAGTTTAGTTGTCTAGAGCTGAAACTGCAGAAAGCAGTCTGATGACATCCCCAGTCTCCATTCCATTGGCCCCTGCTTGAACTGTTTTCTGCAGCTGTCGTGCTGACTTCACTCTGC
This sequence comes from Chrysemys picta bellii, assembly GCF_011386835.1. NCBI lineage: Eukaryota > Metazoa > Chordata > Testudines > Emydidae > Chrysemys > Chrysemys picta. Next base: position 76,815,807 of record NC_088791.1, read on the forward strand.
GGCAGCTCCTCCCTGAAGATTTTATTCCCCCCCCCCCCCCCAAAGGCCACACATGGCTGGTGGGGAGGTCTTAATGCCTCCAGAGAATGCAGGGGTCTCCATTACACAAATCCAGATGTTACTATCCAAAAAGCCTCACTCTGAAAAACAAAGTTCTGTGAATAATCCCTGGAACGGATCTAATTATGTCACCTTAATCCGTGAGGTAGCTGTTCTCGGTACTAAATGGGGATTATCTGCAGGGGGCTAAATGGGACATCAGAACTGCTTCCAAAGAAATGAAACCTAAAGACTGCAATATTAATGTACCTGTTTCATTGGTTTCAGAGTTACACCTACCAGGCCCTGGCTACCATTCTCAGCAATGGGATCATCAAGATGAGGAACTGGTAGGAATGGCTTAAATCCCCAGATTTATGTAGCATTTTATACAATATAACGCCATTCTGAGAAGTGGCACCTTGCAGGATTGTTTTTCCAGGAACAATGCAAAAATCATGGTGTTAAACTCTGCTCTGGGAAAAGTCATGAATATAACAATAACTGTTCTTCCTATATTCTCCAGACCAGGTTCAAAGATACCCCAAGCTTGCAAAGAAGTAGCAAGATTTCCTTTAAAAAGCAACTGGACCACCGATGGGTTCCTCGAAAGATAATGCTGTTCATTCCTTTTTGGCTGTTCATTTAGCCCCCTGTATGAGAAATTATAAGATTTCCTGCCCATCTGATTGCTGTTAGTTAAAATTGTAACTCACTAAATCTGTCTCAACCAAGGGTATTTATCCAAACCTTGTCTGGATGTCTGAAACAGTCATATTCCTGAACAAATCAAGGACGCAGTGGAAATCTCACAAGGCAGCCTTCTGTCGTGAGGTTTCCAACCCAATGCCCAGCCAAAGAAATGTAGATAAGACTAAAAGTTTATATGATGTTTCCAAGGTTATTTGATATCTTATCTGAACTGTGCTTTGAGTGAGATGGAGCACAACTGGTATCACTGTACATTATCTCTGAGCATATCTGTCTGCTTTGCCCACACATTTTGAGACATAGCAGGCCTCATTGGAACTAAAGCCTCTGAATTGTATTAGCCCTCAGACATGAAGCTGAGGTCCCTCTTGGTGTCATTAGCAAAACTCTGGTGGTTATTCTGGGCTCTCAGGGTAGAGCTACAAGTCAAGCATACGTGTTCCTCTGCCCCACTCAAACCCACTTTTTTAAAAGAAAGACCTTTTGACTGATATTTTTCGGACTTCAAGCAGAATCAAGAAACCCATCTTTACAAAAACAGCCAAGACAGTCATACTAGATCAATTGCAGTACCAGCACAGTGGCTTAATCAGAACAGGCAGGTAGCTAATCCCAAAGCCTTTACATGAGATCATATAGACAGGCCTCAGAAATTATCTGAAATACAGACTTTGGCTGTGTGAGTCTGAGAAGCTTATAGACTCCATGTGTCACACCACATAGAGGTGAAACTTAACAGGTCTGGTTTTATATTTGTGTTGGCTCTGGTGAAACATAGACCCTGTTCAATCCAGATTTATCATTTGAAAGAAACAGCCTTAAAAGGGATTACATATGAGCCCTAGTTGTTAGTGCCATAATTTATAGGACTATTCTAAATCTACCCATTAAAGCATCAGGTGATGTCTCCGATGCCACAAGAACATAGCTGGCTACAATTAGTTATGAATGTTCTAGCCCAATACCTTTATGCGTTGCCAATGTTCTCCATTACTGAATGCTTGAAATGTAATTTTAGAGGATAACTCCTCATTGATTCAGTGGTTTTCCAGCAGCAAATAACCATTAGAGATTACAATGAAGTCTAAACTTCTAAAGCAGCTGGGATGCTGGCCAGGGATTTGCCCATAATATACAAGCATTTGCTAACTCTTATTGAATTAGAATAAAAGAAAAAACGTGATTGTGGGAGGATTGATTTTAAACCCAGCCTGTCAGGATGTCTTGTTTATATGCTGTTAAAAAGAAATTGCAACACTAGCAACATTGCTGATTTGGTTAACAATTATCCTCAAACAAACTTATCAACTTTCCATCCTCATAATGTGACTCTCTGCACTCATTTAATGGGCTCTTGAATAACAATTATTTACACTGCCAGTTTATGGTCTTAAACTGCAGCAAGCAAGAGTGAATAATTAGCTCATTTTAGAGGAGAAACTGAGAATGGGCTCTTACTCTGTAAACATGTATTATTCATAGCAAAGCAAAAGATAGGAACTGAACCAATTGAATTTGTGAGATAAAAGGCTGCAACCTATAGGATCACATAATATCCAGTGGTATAGAAGAATCTTTGAGAAAGGGAAAAGAGAGTTATTTATATAATATAAAATATGAAGGACTTTAGGTTTCTCCAATAAATTCTGGGTTTAAATTTGTGCAGCAGGTGCCTAATCCAAAATCCATTTGAAGTCAATAGGAGTCTTTCACTTGACTTCAATGGACTTTGTAACAGGCCCCATGTTTATCACTTAACCTCTCAGAGGCTCAGTAAGACTTCCAGTTTGTTCTTCTGATATCTGCATTACTCCTTGCTGGTTATTTAAATTCAGCCATTTAATTTACCAATTTTGAAATGCTTGGTGATAAATTACTCCCATTTCATCCATTAAATCTTGACTTTATGAAAAATTCATCCTTCTTCTTCTTTGGCCTCAGTAATAACTCGACTGTTGGAGATTCACCTGGGCCATCTATTATTCATTCAAACTCTACTTCATTTTCTAGAGGGTGGGGTAGATATAAAAATGATGAATCATTCAGTAAACATCAAGGAAGTGTAGCTTCTGCAGTGCTTTTTGATTTTCTGATTGACACTACCACTTTCAGGGTGACTGAGTTTATTTCCTGCTCTTCTCAAGATTGATTGGTACTCAGCAAAGCATGCCCATTGATATCTAATATTGCTTTCCCTGACAACAGTGTGAATGAAAACTGACATGCTAACTCTTTGAATTCCACTGAGGATAAATGCTGTAAATTGTAGGCTTAAGGTAATGGTGATACAAAATAAATGTTCTACTATCTCCTATGGATGGAATTGAGGTCTTTGAAAATAATCCAGCCCTCAATATCAGGAAATTGGAAAATGTCAACAGTTTATTTTTCCCTTCTTTTTTGAAAACGAAATGAGGGCTGCAAATGTTCTTTGTAGAAGAAGGTATGGTATGTTTTATAGTTTTTATTCTGACCTAGTCTAATCAAATTCTATAAAAAAAAATTCAATCATCTGAATTCTCTACTGCTTTAAATAAAATATCAAAATTTATAGAAGAATCTCTGGGAATAGTTTGCAGTAGGAATACGAATACTGAGAACTCCATTAACATAAATACAAGCATGTGCCATGGCATTACAAAAAACACCACAACTCAATATGTATTGATTACACTAATTCCAATTAAGTTTTTCTAGCAAAAATAATCATTATGGACAATGGATTTAAATCAAGCTCAATTTGTTCCATATTTGAAATATAAATATTAATCTGTATTTTCTTCAGGGTATTAGTGAATAGGAGCAGATGTGACCCATCTACTAGTTACAAATGTTGCTTGGGTTTTCTTTCACCAAAAACCTGACTTTGGGGGGCAGGGCAGAGAAAATTACTGCATTTTTTAAATTAAGAATAACTTTGCATCATCTACAAGGACAGCTAAACTCAACCTCGAATAACATCTCCTGCATCTGAATCATCTTCCAGCCTTCTAGCCTTAATATTCAGTTTTCCGTCTCTCTCTCTCTACCAGTTGAGGGCCTGACATAATGCTGCTCCTACAAATGGAATGCTCTTCTTTGTTGTAATGGTTACAGGGTGACACATGCCTCAGATCCTTTTTAATCCCTCAGGAGAACATACATTTGGGGCCTGGTTTTGCTACCTTCACCTCTCTTTGCAACCATGTTAACCCAACAGGCCCAAGTGCATCTGGCACCTGTAAGCCCCATTTCCTCCAGCAGCCTATGACAGCAGGTGATCAAGTGACTAGTGCCCCTTTTGATCTGTGTAGTGAGCCAAAATTCAGGATCTTGCAGGTAGCCTGCATTAGGAGAAGAAATTGATGTTGGAATCAGGTATTTTTCATGTAATACTGTTTATTTACAACAAATGTACACAGAGTCCTGTTTCCCTGAACCAAGTAGGAATCAAACACCAAAAGACAGTTCCTTTGTTCACTACTCCAAGCTTCTTTCCAGCTGGCACTTAACGCTAAAGCTCTCTCTTAGGCACTCTTCCCCGCCCTGCGCAGGGAAAAATTTCAAGATATGCTATTGGGTCAGTATATACGACCCTTGACTTGGGAATGGCGGAGGATAAGTGAGTAATAAAGGGAAGGGATCTCAATTTAAACCAGAAATGACTAAAATACATCTTTGACTGGATCTATGAATAAATCTATGACTGGGTTTGGACAGTACTTGCTTTTTAGGCAAAACAATGAATGATGCAATCTGAAGCTGGTATTGCGTAATACATGATATGAATTGCATCATGTTATTCCTAGAAGTCATGGATGATGCAATCATAACGAAGCTTACATCACTCTGCTGAACAAATTGCCCTATATCGACTCTAGAAATCATACAGTGTCATGCTCTCTTATTTGTCAGTGTTTGATTTTGCAAAGGGACACATTTCTGTTTAGCCACAGTGAGCAGAGATGCCTCGTACTTGTGTGAACAGTGCAGATAACTTCTGCTATGTTTGTGGTGAAGTGACTTTTGCATCACAAAAGCGCAGTATAACCACTCTGGTTAAGAAAGGCTATCACCTTTATTTTGGCTGCAAAATTGGAGATCAGGACAAGAGGTGGGCCCCACACATATGCTGCAACACTTGTGCAACAAATCTTCGCCAGTGGTTGAACAGGAAAAGGAAATCTATGCCTTTTGCAGTGCCAATGATTTGGAGAGAGCCAACAGATCATACCAGCAATTGTTACTTCTGCATGGTGCCTCCAGTTGGGAAAGGTGTGTCAAAGAAGAAAAAGTGGACTGTGCATTATCCAAACATTCCATCAGCTATACGCCCAGTACCCCACCGAGAAGGACTGCCGGTTCCTGATGCACCAGAATCATTCTCACTTGAGTCAGACGAGGAAGAGGAAGAGGATGAAACTTCTGGTCCTGATCCATCAATGTCACAGGACCCACATTTTCTCCCATCCTCCTCCTCTGAACCACACCTCATAACACAAGGTGAACTGAATGACCATGTCAGGGATTTGGAACTACCCAAGAGTAAGGCAGAGCTGTTGGGCTCCAGACTACAGCAGTGGAATCTCCTGGCAGGTGATGTTAGGGTTTCCATGTTCCGTGACCGTCAAAAGGATCTTGTCCCATTCTTCTTCATGGAAGGTAATCTTGTAGCCTGCAACAACATCGATGGTGTGATGGCAGCCCTCAACATCGTTCACGATCCAGATGAGTGGAGACTGTTCATTGATTCATCGAAGACGAGTCTTAAAGCTGTTTTACTGCATAATGGCAATGTTTTGCCATCAATTCCAGTTGGTCATGCAGTCCATATGAAGGAAACCTATGACAACATGAAACAACTTTTGAGGTGCATAAACTATGACCAACATCAGTGGCAGCTTTGTGGCAATTTGAAGATTGTTGCTCTCTTGCTTGGTCTGCAGACTGGATACACAAAGTACTGCTGTTTTCTCTGCGAATGGGATAGTCGTGCAAGAGATTCCCACTACATGAAGAAAGTTGACCACTCCGACAGTCATTGGAGCCTGGGAGGAAAAGTGTTCAGCATCCACCACTTGTTGAATCAAGGAAGATTTTGTTACCACCCTTACACATCAAGCTGGGTCTGATGAAGAACTTTGTCAAGGCCATTGACAAAACACAAGCAGCTTTCAAGTACCTCTGTGGAAAATTTCCAAGGTTAAGTGAAGCTAAGATAAAGGAAGGTGTCTCTGTTGGTCCTCAGATTTGTGAACTTCTTCAAGATGATGCATTTGACCATGCACTGCGTGGCAAGGAAAAGAAGGCATGGAAAGCCTTCCAGTTAGAGGCAATAAATTTTCTCTGAAACAACAAGGCAGACAACTACAGGTTGTTAGTGGAAAACCTCCTCAAGGCATACAAAAGCCTTGGTTGCAACATGTCACTAAAGATACATTTTTTGCAGTCTCATCTAGATTTTTTTCCACCGAACTGCGGAGCAGTGAGCGACGAGCACGGCGAGTGATTTCACCAGGACATTGCAACAATGGAGAAATGCTATTAGGGCAAATGGAGCCCTTCAATGCTTGCAGACTATTGCTGGACAGTGACAATAGATGCTCCATTTAATGAATACAAGAGACAAGCCAAGAAGCGCAGAGTAGACACTGAATAGGACTAAACTATGTACATAATAGTTTTTTGCCTTTTGTTTCATAATACATTTTATTTATATAATCCTTTTGCTGATTTTTAAAGTGTTACATAAACAGGACAGGTGAAATATTATCATGTAAAGCAACCATAAACATATGAAAAGACCTAGGTTTACAATTTATGATTAAAACTCTACTATCTACACAATATACATAGACATAAAATGTAAAATCTTAAATATCTTAGAAACAGTAGCCAATCAGTTGTTTTAATTGTCATATTTGAATTCAGCACATCAAAATACATAATAAATAGCACATTTTATCTCTGAAGTAGACGACTTCTCAAAAATTGTAGACCAGTGTTATCTGACGTCAAGGAAACCCCTTGGGCTGCGTAGCTTAACTGCAAACACAGCCTTGCATGTGGCCTGTGTTTTGAGAGGTGGCTCTTATTGTTTCAGAAAGGAGCTCGATTGCTTTTTACGCTTATCCTGAATGAAGGGTGGCTTACAACCACCAGCTTCAATGAGATTTCATCCAACCCCCAGAACAAAGGGACCCTGGTGGCTCTGGTCAGAACTGCAGATCAGGCCATTAAGAGTCTGGTTGGTGGCACAGCATGGCTAAGTCAGGCTCCCTCAGTCTGGAGCCCCCTTTCATATGCCGAACCCCTTGGCTCCCTCAGTCTGGAGCCCCCTCCCGCACCCCAAACCCCTCATCCCTGTCCCCACCCAGGAGCCTGCACTGCCAGCTGGAGCCTTCACCCCTTCCCACACACCAGCCCCCTGAGCCAGCCCGGTGAAAATGAGCAAGTGAGTGAGGGTGGGGAGAGCAAGTGACAGAGGGAGGGAGAATGGAGTGAGCAGCAGGCGGGGTCTCGGAGAAGGGGCAGGGCAGGCAGCGGGGTAAGGGTGTTCGGTTTTGTGCGAGTAGCAGTTGGCAACCCTATTTTATGCCCTGGCCTAGAAGAATAAATCTTGTTAGCCTGGAGCTAGGCAAGGGAATTCCCCAATTAACAGCTCCTCACCATTGTTTCCTTAATGACCTTTTTCTCTGTCATTGTTTCATTTCCTGTTTGCTCGCCCCTCCCTACCCCCAATGCCCAGTCTCCTTTTATTTAACTCCTATGAAGTCAGGCAGGATAATATCAAATACATAAAATGAGGGCATATGATATTTATAAACACTAATACGTATTACTCCCTCATTTTCCACATATCTTTCCTGCTAAAGTTCTCATCTCTTCTCCTTCAAATGCCTCAGTAAACCCCACTATTTCCAAGTATGCTTTCTGTAATTGTCTCATCACCATTGAAGTAACTGAACTGTTGTCCTTTTTTGTCTCACCTGTGCTAGACAGATTCTTCCTGTGTCCCATTCTGTCTTGTAAAGCTCTAAATTTGCCCTAAATAAATGCTTATTAATAAATAAAATAAATAAACAAATAAATTATCTCTAATATCCATTGATCTTAAGTTATCAGTGAACCAGTTCATATAAAATAAGCACTGGCCTGAACCATAGGCCACCACCCCCACACACTTTTTTTTTTTTTACTGGAACAGGTAAATTTATCAACTTCAAGGAAGTCACCAGCAGCCTCAAGCCATTCTCCTCAACCGCAAACATGCATCTTCCCTGTGATTCCTGAAATGATACCAGGTACAGCAAATCCAGCAGTCTGTCTTCTAAGTCCAGTCCTAATCTTAGGGTGCTCTATGGTGGAATGAACCCTGATCAGGGAGACCTTGGAGACGGCACAATATTTGATTGGAATAATAAAGCCCAATAGAACTCTTCAGAAAGCTCTGCACCAAGGTAAAGTAAATCTTACAAAATGCCATACTTACATCTGACAATGATATAAAAATGGAGTCCCAGTTAGTTCAGAATGCTCACCAATGCAAGAAGACATTTCAGTATTACCAATTCCTCATCTCTGCTTGAAAGAACATTTCTCTTCATGAAAGAAAGTATTGTTCATTATTTAATGTGTGTCTGACATCCAGGATGAATTAATTAAATCTGAAAATTGGCACTGCAGTTTAAAATCCAGGCACAACTGAAAATTTAGTAAACAGATAGTTAATAAAAAAAAACAGAACACTTATCTCAACAGCCTTTATGAAATAAAAGCGGGATATTTTGGGAGATGGTACTAAAAAGAGTGAGAAGATGCGACTGCAACAACATTAAAAACATTTGCACATCTGGCTTAAATAAGACAATGATGTACGTATTAAATTACACAAATGAAACATTGATGTAAGGATGGAAGTGTCACACAAAAAGAACTCTCCAAGTTTAACTGCTCAGAGCTAGACTATTTTGAGTTCACTTTGGCTCACAGTTGAGTAATTTGTACTAATCTTCTGATGGACAAAATCTGAGTTACAGTACTGAACCATAGTTAGATATCCGTAGATATTATAAGTGACTTAATAACAGCAGAGATAGTGTCTGGCTTCTCCCCCACTGAGTGATGCTACTCAAGCTGGGGGAAATAGAGATGGGAGAAGGATCTGGTCTGGTGGTTGGATAAACAGTACCATGTCCCTTTTCTGTGGAGAAATGAGGACTTCTGGTGCTGATCTGTAACTTCAGGAAACCAAATAAAGTTTCTCTTTCTTTACCTGTCCATTCTGCCATTATTATGCTCACACCTGGGCAAGATTTTCTGGTGATACTGGGGATGAGGGTAGGCAATTTTCCTAGTTATCTCTCCCTTTGCATAGAAACTCTGTACACTACTTAAGAACATGATCAATTTCTAGTTGAATGTCTCTCAGTCCTGTAAGAATAGTTCAGCAAATTTCTGGTGTAACAGAAATTCCAGCTGGATCTTGAGTTTCAACAGTGGTGCAAATCTGCTGGGTTCACTTTCATAGCTGACCAAACCTCTTCATTCAGCAATATGTAGAGAGGTGACCATTAGCAGAAACATCTCTCTGGAATAGCTTGTGGGATCATTTCTCCCCCCTTCTCTGCCCCGCCAGCCCAGGGAATGGAGAGGCACCTCTCTTTTTCATTCTGGTACCTTGAAAACAGCTGTGTTCTCCAAATGTTGGATAGACTTTAAAGAAGAAATTGCAAACCAATAATGTAGCCTCTGGAAGGAACTGCCATCCCCCACCCTCCTTGAGACACTGTGAACATTTTAAATGTTTAAAACATTAGTACATGTGTGTTACCATTAGTAGCCTCTGTTTCTTCCTCATGCATTGCAAAAGTAGTCTGAAAACCAAGGATAGTCTATCAGTTGCATTACTGGAATGCTGAAAGGTACCAATATTGTTATGTGGGGGGATTTCTTGGCTTCTTCTAAAGCAGCGGGAAATATAATGCTACCCTGGTCTTTGACTCGCTGGAGGGAAACCATTCCACCAAGAGGGCAGGACAGCACCCCAAAGGCAGCAGAGAAAGATCCTGAAGGATCTGTTTATTGGCCTGGACAGAGGAAACAATGAGCAGTTTGAGTTCCTGAAGGCATGGGAGGAGTTGGCTCATCAACAGGAAGAGACACTGATGAACCAGTTCTTGGAGCAGGAGGCACAACATAGAAAATGGGAGCATTTCATAATGGAGACTGACAGAACTGGTAGATGAATGAGTTCAGGGTCCTCCTCCTGTAATGGCGACTCCACCACCTCCTCCTCCTCCTCTTCTTTTTCCTCTGGCTGCTACCCAGACTGTTGCTGAGATGGAGGACCTAACTCCCTCCCCCCCATTGACCAGGAGGAGCCTACAGGACTGCCAGGACCACACCCTCCACCACACCCAAAATCCCTCATAGGAGAACTCTCCTGAGCATCCTGGTCAGGAACAATGAGCATGTGGGAATCCCTGAACCCCACCACGTGCCCACCCCCAAGCCCCATGCAGGAGATATTCCCGTTTGTCCCCAAGAATAATTTGTCCCCAAGAAAGCAAGGAGACGGTTGCAAAGACAATAACCTTTGGCCATTGTGCATGGATTCAGTCTCATTATGTTTTGTGGTTTATATTTCTTTTTAAAAATATTTCAATTACACGTTCCATATAGTACTTTTCATAAATGTTACAATTTTCTTGACTTCTGTGTGGACCCTCCTTCCTAAGTATGATGAATGTAAGATGTTTTCTGGGCCCCACAATTCTGAGCACATGAATTATAATGATGTAACTGTCTGGTGCCATCATACTGCAATCACTCTCTCTGTACCACAACCACAAATGCCCCAGGATGAGAAATATCCGATGACCCAAATATGCATGCATTGGAGGAGGAAAGTTCAGTGAGTGCTATTTGCTTCCAGAAAGCATTGCTAATTCTCAAAGCAGCAGAACTCATAATACAGAAAATGTGTAGGTAAACGTCTTTATGGCTAGGTTCACATACAGAAAAATGAAACACAATTAAAGTAACAGTAAAGGCACCTGATGCTGTCCAGTGTTTAATAGCTCCTCCTTGCCCTCAACACCGCTCCCCCAGCAACCATGACCAGTTGCAACTTTAGGATTACTGTTCCATATCAGCTGCTAAGTGCAGTTAGCACAGCTGACAAAGAATGGTTTAAAAAAATGGGTGCACTTCCGGACCCCAAAGCAAATGTTGATGAGGATGTTAAGGAATATTGAGTGTTCCAGCTGACAGAAGTTTGTAGACAAGTGTGAACAGTTAAGACAAAAGCATTGAACAATGACCGCATTACTACTCAGCCACTAGTCTCCACAGCACAAACCCAACCCACAGGTGTTAACCCAGTGGAGGTGCCCTGTCTGTAGTGTGTGAATTGTCAGGGGAATGAAAGGCTAATGACTTTCAGTTGCAGGAGAACAAACCCATCAAGCTATGAAGCCTACCAAATATGTGCTAATGTTCCATCATGTGTTTTCAGTAATTGCATGGGGTGTGAAAGTGGCCCTTGACACTGGCAGAGGTCATCCCCAGCCTCCCTGCTGTTCCAAGATGTGTGATCATATAACATCCCTGATTTCCCAATGTGCACATACTGTACAGAGTTTGTAAACCAGGCTCGTCATGTGCCCACTTGGGACAGAAGCACTCACAAACGCAGCAGGCTCCCATTATATGATAGGTGTTGGCCACATTGGCATCCAGATGTTACATAGGCAACACCAATGAGATGTAAGCTTTCCAAATTTGCACTCCATGACCATTCTGCAGCTACTGAGTTTGTAATTAGAAGAACAGGAGGACTTGTGGCACCTTAGAGACTAACAAATTTATTAGAGCATAAGCTTTCGTGGACTACAGCCCACTTCTTCGGATGCAGTTTGTAATTGAATTCCTTTTGTCTGGTATCACTGATGTTGGGGTCTGGTTTAATGACCTAAGTTAGGGAGCAGGTCCTCCAAAATAACAATTGACACAGGCACACTGTAGAGAACAATGTTGTTTCTGGAGAATAAAGACTCTTCTTCCCCTCTCAAGTACAATCATGATGTCATCCGCACCCTGGCATCATGAACCTTTCCAGTGTTTCCCACCCTGGTATTCACGAATCTGCCTCTGTAGTCCATGTTTCTGTATATGATAGTTCCTGAGAGGAGAGATGGTCATCCAGATGCCATTGTAGACTGCAGGATGAAACAGCTGCTTTCCAGATCTCCACAGAGTGTAATTGAAGCAATGGGCAGCCAGAAACAGTGAATCTGCTGACAGTTCACAGTCTTCCTCTCCAAACTAAAGAAATATTCTGTGGAAGCATCAGTGTCAGACAGCGGGGTTAAATGATCCCAAATCAGAGCTCTGTGAAAAAGATAAGTTGTAAAACACAAATTGGTCAAATTATGTAATTAACCAGTTACCTCTACTAGGTTTCTCACTGTTCTTTAGATCTGTGTTCTTAGCTGAAGAACAGACTGCAAAATTATTATTAGCCAAAATAGCTTTTAAAGCAATCAAGAAATTACAGACACCATAATAAGACTATAATGTGAACAATGTCAAAAATTGAACTCAGCATGGGATATTACAGTTTTTGAGAGATAAGATGCTTCAGTTCACTCAATGATTTAACACAATCTTGTTACAAAGACAAACTTTTATCCTAGCTCTATACTAGTCTAGCCAGGTGACTTTGGTACCAGCATGATGTGATGGGTTCCCCCCAGGGTGCCACCTGGAACTGGGGTACCATTGAGTCCCCCTGACCCACCATCCTGGGCTCCCTTTTACACTGTACTGCTGTGACAAGCTGCAGACATGCTCCGAGTCTTACAGAGGGACCTAGATAAATTAGAGGATTGGGCAAAAAGAAATCTGATGAGGTTCAACAAGGACAAGTGCAGAGTCCTGCACTTAGGACAGAAGAATCCTATGCACTGCTACAGACTAGGGACCGAGTGGCTAGGCAGCAGTTCTGCAGAAAAGGATCTAGGGGTTTCAGTGGATGAGAAGCTGGATATGAGTCAACAGTGTGCCCTTGTTGCCAAGAAGGCTAACGGCATCTGGGGCTGTATAAGTAGGAGCATTGCCAGCAGATCGAGGGATGTGATCATTCCCCTCTATTCGGCATTGGTGAGGCCTCATCTGGAGTACTGTATCCAGTTTTGGGCCCCACACTACAAGAAGGATGTGGAAAAACTGGAAAGAGTCCAGCGGAGGGCAACAAAAATGATTAGGCGACTGGAGTACATGACTTATGAGGCGAGGCTGAGGGAACTGGGATTATTTAGTTTGCAGAAGAGAAGAATGAGGGTGGATTTGATAGCTGCTTTCAACTACCTTAAAGGGGGTTCCAAAGAAGATGGATCTAGACTGTTCTCAGTGGTTCAAGATGACAGAACAAGGAGTAATGGTCTCAAGTTGCAGTGGGGGAGGTTTAGGTTGGATATTAGGAAAAACTTTTTCACTAGGAGAGTGGTGAAGCACTGGAATGGGTTACCTAGAGAGGTAGTGGAATCTCCTTCCTTAATGGTTTTTAAAGTCAGGCTTGACAAAGCCCTGGCTGGGATGATTTAGTTGGGGATTAGGTCCTGCATTAGGCAAAGGGTTGGACTAGATGACCTCCTGAGGTCCCTTCCAACCCTGATATTCTATGATTCTACACTCCCACCAGCACATAGATAGGGACACACTTAGCTGCGGGTACATGCAGATTGGCTTTCTGACCAGACCTTGCATAGGAAGGCACCACTAGGGCATTCTCAGCTTCTCAGGCACACACTCCCTCTAGTGTGTAAACCCCAAATTATACCATCTTTCACTGCACAGGGAACTGTACAGCATAAGCTTATAGAATTCGCCCCCTCCCTCAAAGTGGAGAGGAATATGCAACAGCCTTTGCCCCGAAGTTATGATCTTTCACACACCTCACTGGTTTAGATAAAGCAAAAACAAGTTTACTAACTACAAAATATAGATTTTAAGTGATTATAAGTGATAGCAAACAGATCAAAGCAGATTACCTAGCAAATAAACAAAAATAACAAACTAAGCTTAATACATTAAAAGATTGGATGTAAATAGCAGAGTCTCACCCTAAGTGATGATACAAGCAAGCTGCAGATTCTTCAAGGACAAGCTACATTTGCTTACAGCGTGGAATCCCCAGGTGTTCCATTCACAGACTAGAAACCCCTTTAGCCTGGGTCCAGCACTTCCCTCAGTTCAATCTTTGTTCCTCAGGTGCTTCCAGGAGTCATCTTGGGTGGAGAGTGAAGAACCCAGATGATGTCACTCCCCTTTTGCATATGGCAGGAACCCTTTGTTTCAAAGCTTGGTTCCCATACCAATGAGTGGAAAAATACTGACATCCCAAGATGGAGTCCAGCACCAGGTTATGTGGTCACATGTCCCTGTTGTGTCAAAGTAGCCATTACTGTCTGTAGCATCCTCAGAAAGGCTCCCCCCCCCCCCCCACGTGGAAGATAAGATTCTTCTAAGAGCTGTTGTTTCCTCCTAATGGCTCATTAACTTGCATAGACCCTTCTCAGTCAGCCATCTAGACTGAGAGCCTTTTGTCTAGTGGGCGTTGCCCAGGAATAACTAATTGTGAAAATTAGATACAGTTAATATTCATAACTTCAGATACAAAAATGATACATGCATATCAATAGGATAATCATATTCAGGAAATCATAACTTTTCCGACGACATCTCACATGCCTTATCTTGCATAAAATACCTCATAATTATGCTATGATCATATCATAATATCACTGTGAAGAATATGGGGTGCAGTGTCACACATGGAACTATGGATCCTTAAATATAGATCCTTATTTACTTCCAAACAGTCTTATACGTCAATAGAATTATGGAAGTGCTCATGACAGTTCAACCAAACCATTCTATAGCAGAATTTAGAAATTTAGATGAGTTACTTCATTATCCAACAATATCAAGTCAGGTCACAATTACCTTGTTCAGAGGATACTCATTAGCTATGGTTTGCCACTCACACATGCACTAGACTATTGATAATTACATCCCCAAATATAATATGCAGGTAATTTTCAAGCTTTTAAGATTTCTTTGGAATTTCATTCTCTTGGGTTCAAACATTGATGAAATACTCAGCTAACAAGCCAAATCAATGCTGTTTCCTCCTTTTGTCTAAGAAGCTGCTAATTCTCTTAACTACCATCTGTGAGATTTATAGGCTGAACTCTTTGAAATGCTAAAGATTTCACACAGGGAAGTGCAGTTTCCTCTTACAAATAAGACAAGGTTTTGTTACTTGTAATGAGTTTCTCAAGCCTCCATGCTCTCAACTGAGTTAGTGATTCAGTGTAATTTCTAGACAGCTAAGACTGAACTTGTTAGTGAAATATTAGTGTACAACATACATTTTAGTAATTCAGAGAGTTTTAACTCAGTGGCAGACTGTATGAAAAGAATTTAACAAAACCAATATGTCACTTTAGTAAACAAAACATGCATATGTATTTTTCTATTTATCAGTTTTAACTGACAATGAAGGTGGATTCTCCAGCTCAGCTGCACAGTTGCAATGACTGGTTTCTTGAGACAGTTTATGCAGGTGATTCACTCAAGGTGTTTTGACAGCTGTGTTCCTGATCACTTTCTGGAGTTCACAGCAGTCTTCCTAGGTAAGATTCAAAAGACAGGTAAAATAGGGTAAAAAGAACAGGAGTACTTGTGACACATTAGAGACTAACACATTTATTTGAGCATAAGCTTTCGTGGGCTACAGCCCACTTCTTCGGATGCACAGAATGGAGCATATATTGAGGAGATATAATAGAGTGCTTGTCAGTGGCAAGACTTTAGTTGTTGCTGAGCAGGGGGCACTCTTGCTGGCTTGGTGACAACAGTCCTGCTCACAATCTCTCTCATCCAGATGTCTGAACAACATAGAGCATTTTGTACAATTTCTGCTGGTTACTCTTCTTGGCAAAGCTGCTGAGGGCTAATAAGAAAGTGACCCAGGCTTCTGGCAAAATTTTGAAATGTCCAACAAGGATACAATTTCTGTCCCTTCCCATCAGCCAATGAGAAAAGGAGGCATCTCCTTTATGGCTTCTTGCAACATTTTCTGGAAAATTTCAGTATCTTTGTACAAAACATGCTGTGCCACAGCAGATGGCGTAAGATATGCTGGGCCATACGCTCAACATCTGCTGGCTTAGCTCTAGCCAACAATCTACTTCCATGAGTTATTTTTCCATGGAACCCTTTGTGATGTGATCTTTTGGCCAACTTTGCACAACTTCATGGTAGTTCCACAGACTCTTTTAGCTGTCAGAGATGTCCATTTGAAGTTAGAACAAAGTCTCTTCACTCTCCTCGATGGTTCTGTCCTTGTTTAATAGTTCATCATACAGATATATAAAGTCATTTCTCATTTGCTTGATCAATCATCAGTAGGAGATGATAATGAAATCATTCAAAACTCCTGTAACCAGGGCCGGCTCCAGGCACCAGCTTAACAAGCAGGTGCTTGGGGTGGCCAAGGGAGAGGGGCGGCACGTGCGGCAATTCGGGGGCGGCAGGTCCCTCATTCCCTTTAGGAGCAAAGGACCGGCCGCCGAACTGCCGCCGCCGATCGCGGCTTTTTTTTTTTTTTTTTTTTGCTTGGGGCGGCAGAAATGCTGGAGCTGGCCCTGCCTGTAACACCTCTGCACCAGTATTTTAATTCCCTACACTTTGGTGATAAAGTTAGTAGGATCACTTCATATGCAGATCTCTCTCTGTCGCACTATCAATCAAATAGACAATCAGGCCATATGGCCTTTATAACATTTTGGTTGATTCACTTTAAAGATTTACACTTCACATTGGCTTCTTAACATAAGATTTAAATGGTATCAGATTCTTTAATACAAAACAATATCTTGTTAGATGTCTCTTCTGCCACAGATCTGATCAGCTGCCCCCGGCCATCTACCCACCAGGTTGTTATGAAGGACCCAAGGCTCTGGACCCCCTGAGTGTTTTAAGCCTCCCAGCGCTTAAAGAGAGTTCAGCCACTGCCCAACTCTTAAGGTCTACAGCACAGACACCTTGTCTAACACTTATCCTGAGAACTGGAATCCACTGTTCAGCCTAGCACTTCTGGGTGCAATGCTGACCCTTCTGACTTTTCCATGATCAAATATACCTTCTCCCAGAACTCTGCCCCAAATTTTGAACCTTTTGGTTTACTGTTTAATTCTCTCAGGAGACTCATGGCACTTGTGACGCATATAACACATTCAGAGACACTTTTCGAAAGAGTATAACACAATTGCTATTTTATTTATTATTAATTATTATTATTATTATTTAGTATTGATTATTACTACACACTTCTTATACCAATGTTGGCGCACAGGGCAGAATCTAGACTCTCCCATCCCTCTCCATCATGATTTATTGCTTCCACCTTCTCTGTGGTGTTCAGATAGACTGTTTTATCCTCCCTGCTAAGGGTTGACGTTGGGATTCAAGGATGTTTGTTTTGATATAACTGACTTTGAGCCCTGCTTGGTCTGCTGTTTTTGCCAGTGTGTCTGTCTGGGTTTGTGGATTTCAGTTGTGTTGTTCAATAGTGTGATATCATCAGCAAAGTGTGTCTTTCAGGCATTTGTCATCTACTCATGGTATGCCTGTATTTGTGTTGCTAATACACTTCTTCTTCATCTAGTCCAGAGGTTCCCAAACTTATTTGGCCTACCGCCCCCTTTTCAGAAAAAAATTACTCAGCGCCCCCCTTTTCAGAAAAAAAATTACTTAGCGCCCCCCTGGAAATCTACCTTCTTTAAGCGAACAAACAGAAAGATGCAGTGACAAATTTGCATTCTTTTATGTATCTATATTTCTACCTACGTCCTACAATATAGTAAAGAAAGATGTGTTATTAGAATATCACCCATGACATAAGGTATACAGTGGTTTTTGCGTAAGATGGCAAAAGACAACCAAACTAAAATACTAATGAAACTAATAAACTGGGTTTTGTTCTTTGCTCAGCATTAGATATATGTATTTGATATTAAATTGTCAAATATCAAACTAAATTTATCAAGAAATAATTAATTAAAAAATAATCAATATGAAATTAAAAATCAGTTAATAGTTTTAATTTAGTTTGCCCTTATTTAAATAATTGTTCCTTATTAACACACGCCTTATTTACCAATTAACACAGATGATTCGATAGATATAAATAAATGTTAATAGTTAAGTTTTTTTACGATTTCATTCCCGTTTTTGTTAATATTGTAATAAAAAATATGACAAATAGATTGACTGTACACTTCAAATAGTACTGTACCGCCACAAGCCTGCTACGATTTTATTATTAGTAAGCACTAGAGACACAGAAACGTACGGTAGATATGTAAGAAAATGTATAAAAATACTCACGTGTAAATTGCTGTTTTATTGAAACAAATATACTACAATTTGCTTTGTATGTATATCCGTAATCCGTAAAGATCGAAGGTATTGAATATGAATAAAAAAATTTAAATACTTATTGCACTATTGTTAACTGCTTTTTACACAATTAAGAAACAATCTAAATTAGATTTCATACATGTCGCCTATTTATAGTATCGTATTGTAAACAAGTCATTACACGCACATATTCCTGCCGATGCATGCTGGACTTCCCGACAACGCGCGACACACTCGCCTGCCAACACTTGCTTGTTAAGAGCTGTTGGCGGACTTGACACCTGATCGGTTATAAATTGTGAATTTATTTGGAAAATAAAGTAATCACTACAACTTTAACTCTATGTTACACGACAGATGAAACATGTACAAACGTTTTATCAAAAATTTTTTATATTCTTTCTTTATGCTTCCACCGCCCCCTTATTTTTATTCAACGCCCCCCAATTGCACCCGAGGCTACTACTGCCCCCTGGATTGTTCCAGCACCCCCCAGGGGGCGGTATCGCCCACTTTGGGAACCTCTGATCTAGTCAATGGCAATGACAAACAACAGTGGAGATTACAATGCACCCGTTTTATGCTGATGTCCACATTGAAATGCTCTGTTGTTTGGTTGTTCACCCTTACAGTGCACTTCACATTGTTATACGTAGCCTTGATGATATTGACGACTGTAGCTGGAATTCCATAAAACTGAAGAATATGCCACAATGTGTGCCCTCGCATTCTGTCAAATGCCTTTTGAAATTCAATGAAATGGATAATAAAGTAAGCCTGACATTCTGTACATTCTTCTATGATGGTCCTTAGTGTGAATATCAGATCTAAATAGGAACTTTTGGGCCTGAGTCCAGTCAATTCTCGCTCTTTTACTTAATCATATAAAGCACAAGAGAGTATATATCAGACAAAATAATAAGCCTTACACACATTTCCCTGCCTCAGTTTCCTCACACTCCAGGGAATTCTTTGGGATGGGGACATGGGCCTTCTGAGAAGTTCCCAGTCCTTCTGTTGCAGATCATTGCTTGTGTACTGAAACATGGAGTCGTTTCCTCCAGCGCTTCTACTCTGCTCTTGCCATTCCATCCCCTTCCCTCTCTTGCCCCAGGCTCCTGCTTCCTCTATGGTTCTCCCATCTAGTTCCCCTGTGTGCCTCCTTATTTAAACCACTGCCTGGTCACCTGGCTTCCTCTGTCCTGTGTTTGATAACTTTCCATTGCTCCTACCTTCTCCTCTCTCTTCAGATCTAATGAGGAAGCTATCTTTTCCCAGGTTTCAGAGTAGCAGCCGTGTTAGTCTGTATTGCGAAAAGAACAGGAGTACTTGTGGCACCTGAGAGACTAACAAATTTATTTGAGCATAAGCTTTCGTGGGCTACAGCCCACTTCTTCAGATGCATAGAATGGAACATATATTGTGGAGGTATATATACACAGACAGAGAGAATGAAAAGGTGGGAGTTGTCTTACCAACTCTGAGAGGCCAATTAAGTAAGAGAAAAAACTTTTGAAGTGATCATCAAGATAGCCCAGTACAGACAGTTTGATTAGAAGTGTGAGAATACTTACATGGGGAGATAGATTCAATGTTTGTAATGGCTCAGCCATTCCCAGTCTCTATTCAAGCCTAAGTTGATTGTATCTAGTTTGCGTATCAATTCAAGTTCAGCAGTTTCTCGTTGGAGTCTGTTTTTGAAGCTTTTCTGTTGCAAAATTGCCACCCTCAGGTCTGTTATTGAGTGACCAGACAGGTTAAAGTGTTCTCCTACTGGTTTTTGAATGTTATGATTCCTGATGTCAGATCTGTGTCCATTTATTCTTTTCCATAGAGACTGTCCGGTGTGGCCAATGTACATGGTAGAGGGGCATTGCTGGCACATGATGGCATATATCACATTGGTAGATGTGCAGGTGAATGAGCCCTTGATGGCATGGCTGATGTGATTAGGTCCTATGATGATGTCACTTGAATAGATATGTGGACAGAGTTGGCATCGGGCTTTGTTGCAAGGATAGGTTCCTGGGTCAGTGTTTTTGTTCAGTGGTGTGTGGTTGCCGGTGAGTATTTGCTTCAGGCTGGGGGGTTGTCTGTAAGCGAGGACAGGTCTGTCTCCCAAGATCTGTGAGAGTGAGGGATCATCTTTCAGGATAGGTTGTAGATCTTTGATGATGCGCTGGAGAGGTTTTAGTTGGGGGCTGAAGGTGACAGCTAGTGGTGTTCTGTTATTTTCTTTGTTGGGCCTGTCTTGTAGGAGGTGGCTTCTGGGTACTCATCTGGCTCTGTCAATCTGTTTTTTCACTTCAGCAGGTGGGTATTGTAGTTTTAAGAATGCTTGATAGACATCTTGTAGGTGCTTGTCTCTATCTGAGGGATTGGAGCAAATGTGGTTGTATCTTAGAGCTTGGCTGTAGACAATGGATCGTGTGGTGTGTCCTGGATGGAAGCTGGAAACATGTAAGTAAGTATAGCGGTCAGTAGGTTTCCTATACCTTCCTATTTCTTTTCCCAGTGAACAAACCCATTTAGAGTCTCTATTGTTTATTCAAACACCAACATTAAGTACCTTCCCATTGTCTTCAAACTGAGGAAGGCGTGCTTTTCAGGCTGGTAAGATATGGTGGATATACATACCAAAAAGCATTCATGATACAGCAGTTTTCATAATAATACTTCATAATATCAACAGGTAGATCCCCAACCATCACACCTCAGTTAAGGATTATTATTTAAAACAGCCAACATGCTCCAAGCTTTTGCAATATTTTATGGTCAGGTTACCTAGGCAATGAAACTTCCTAAAACTGTGAAAGGGTCTGTTGCAGAACGCTCTAGATAATTTAAATTTTCTGGTATAACTTCTTAAATCTTAACACCTTTTTTTAGGTTTATTTTATTTATTAATAGCATTGTATCCTATGATACTGCATCAAATATTATAGTTTGCAGTACCGTATCTCTATTATAAATGAGTAGGCATAGAGCATATACAAGAGAAGAAAAAGGTAAAAGACAAAATTACAGTATAACTTATAGAGACCACATGGTTAAAGCCAGCTAGTTAACTGTTGTAGTTACTCAACCTACATCTCCTCTGTGTAAAACACAAGCTTAGATCTAAGTTATGCCAGGTTTCTGGCCTGTGCATGGGTGTATGCAACATTAGTAACAAGTTCCATATTTTCTATATTATGACACTACATAAAGGGTGATTCTATTGCTTCCCAAGTGGGTGACATCTGTAATTGTGTACTTCCACATATTCTGCTAATCCATTAACATTCTTTCTATCCTAATAGCAGAATATGTCAATAGCTCAGCCCTGATTATGTTTGTTTTTGACCCTAATATGGGAACAACAACTCGGTGCTTGATGTGGCTGTACCCTTTATACCACTGCCCATCAGTCCTTTTGATTGGTTTGCAACCTCACCATCCCCCCTTGCCCAACCAGTACAAAGCTATTGCTGATGATCCATGTGTTTACTTCAGCTGCTGCAGCTTGATGTCATGGGCCTGTAGCCCTACCTTCTTCTGGTGCCGCATCCGGGCCCCCTTGGAAATACTCTTCTTTATGCCCCTCCTCCTCAAAATCCTTTTCTGGATTCATGCAGTCCTCGAGGTTTGCTCCATCAAATTTGGTCACCCCCTAGGAAATACAGTAAGTCCTCACTTAACATTGTAGTTATGTTCCTGAAAAATGTGACTTTAAGTGAAACAATCTTAAGCAAATCCAATTTCCCCATAAGAATGAATATAAATGGGGGGGGGAGAGGGAGGGTCCAGGATTTTTTTTTTTTTTTTTGCCAAAAAGTATGTGTGGTTGTGTTGTTGGCGTGACATTCATTACAGGGAATTACTGAGGGGATTACCAGATCTGATGTGTCCTTTCAGGGAAGGTGAGGGCAGTCCCGGTCCAAACTACAAATAGAGTATGTGGCAGGACTGTGGAAGACGCCACAAACACTGGTGATTTGTGATCTGAAACTGCTAATGCATGCTATTGTCCATAACCACAAGTACCAATGGCCTGATATTCTTGCAGGATAACAGTGTCTTGCCATGTGGAATACCATGCTTTGCAATACCCTCCTCTCTCTGTCCTACAGGACTTCATCTAGGGCTGTGGATGCAAAGGCTTTGCATAATGACTGGGTTGTCATTGATGGCCTCTTACACAGACTTGGGGTCAATGAGGTCAGGGCCATATTAACCCTTATGGGAAATGACAGGACATGGCTCCTCTCCATCGCCCACTCTCAGTCACCCTGGAGCTCATTGCTGAAGTGTATGAAGGGCTCACATCTCTGTAGTATTCAATCACTTGTTCTTCTCTGAGGACCAGGAAGGTGTGGTGCTGCTACAGCACACTGAACACAGGAGTCATGCACCTCCTGAACCCCAGAATCAGAGGCTGTGACTGCTGATGGCTCCCTCTGACCCCTTTGCTTATCTAAGAGGCATCTATACAAGAGCATGGCAACCATGGCTGAGTGTCCTGATATGGCAGACATTGGAAAGTAGCTACAGCCTTAACCACAGCTATTTGTGGTATGGTATGTCTCATTGCTTCTCTCTGTCTCTTCCCCTTTATCCCATGTCCTCCTGCTCCATTGGGCTGTTCGCACTCCATTGCAGCATGACCTCGAAGTTCACAGGAGTGGACTCAGGACAACTATGTGATCATGAGTTATTGATCCCATTGTTGTCCATGGAGTGAATTGTCAGAGCCAGGACTAATTGGTGTGCTGGCCCAGTGCCATGTACACAGAAATAACTGCAGGGGATCACAGCGAACAAAACAAAGTACAGCTCACAGGGGACAAAAATAGAATGCAAGCAACACCTTGCCACAGGAAATGGTAGAAAAGCCATAACAAAGAACACAGCCACCTCCGAATGGTGGTGAATGGCACCTGGGCCAACAAGCAGAGAAACCTCATCCCCAGGCATAACAGTCACCCACAAATGCCAGGCAGAATGATCGTGGCCAACAAAAAACAGTCCAAAGATTAATGATCAGGCAGCTCCTGTAACAGGTGCTTCTGTGCTGCTCCTCTGCTTGGTTCATGTGGATATATTGGCCTGTCGGTTTCCTTGATCTCAACCACCAAGGCAGTGAGATCACCATAGGGCACAATACCTGTCTCTAGACTGCCTTTGTGGAGAAAGCGAGGGTTCTGGCCACTCAATCCCATTGGTTTGTGGGTTTCCTGGAACTCAACCACCAAGGCAGTGAGGGTCCCAGCTGTGAAGGACTTTCCTCTACATCACCTTTGCAGGGACACTGAGGGTGACACTCACCGCCGTCAGACTATTGGCTATGTTTCCACCCCTAGGGATTCAATGTAACTTCTTGAGTATATGTGTGAGCAATGACCCCTCCTTTTCCCCAAGCAGCAAGACACCAGATCACCAATCTGGTTGACTACTTTGGCCATCAGCTAGACAGCATATGACCAGGTCCACTAATTACTTCTGTTTGCTGTACAGCAGTCCGTGTTACTCAAGGAGCAAAGTCTCCAACGCTGCAGGAACTGTGCCTGGAAGTCTGTGGCAAGCAACTGTTCTATCTCCAATCCACTAAAGTCTTGCATGGTGCCTGGAAGTGTATGGCTTGCTCTGGGGGGGTCTTCCAGTTTCAAATACACCGCTGGTTGATGGGGATGAATGCTCAACAAGATTGGAGCCTTGTCTGGGGTCAAGAGTAGGCACCTGTAGACATGGAGGACAGTGTCCTGTTCCCCACTGTCACAGGGAAGAGGGACAGAAAATGAGACCAGCCCATTAGTGGTCTAAACATTACTGTCCACAATGGTGGAGTTTCCTCTCATGGTACACGCTGTTTGTTGCATCCCACAGCAGCTTGGGTTTCTGTGCCTTCACTGATGGTCATCCCTAAATGGTGTTGCATGGCCATGATGCACATCTGGATTGGCCCTGCTAGGTGGTGATTATGGAACAACCTTGGGCTCCTACATTGAGGGATGTGCACGAGATGGATAATTTTGTGGCTGAGTCATATATTGGGGTGGCATGGATCCAATGTCCTTGCCATCCATTCAGGCAAGGGAGTATCCAGCAGGAAAAGAACTAAGGTGACTTGTGGGTAGGTCTGGGTGCCATCTGGCTACTCAGGACAGGAGGTGCAGGAGCTCTGATTTCTTGGTTGACTTCCAGACACAAGAATCATGCTAGTACTCTCTCTTGTTTGTTTGCTTGTTTATTTTTCCAAAATTCTAAATGGCACATCATAGGCAAGGACCAATACCTTTCTCCAGTAAGGTTTGGGAACAAGGAGCTGAGTTCAACATGCTTCTTTCTGGGCATTTTGGAATCTGGGCAGCTCTTCCTGAACATTTCCCTCAAGCTCAAAGTGGGGACACTGAGTATGTCTAACAGGCTCTAGCAGTACCTCATTCACCCTAGCTAGTTGGCCATACAGCTGACTAGATCATAGAATCTTTGGGCTTTAAGGTCAGAAGGGACTATTAAGATCATCTAGTCTGACCTCCTGCACAACGCAGGCTACAGAAGCTCACCCACCCACTCCTGTATCAACCTGTGTCTGAGCTATTAAAGTCCTCAAATCATGGTTTAAAGACTTCAAGGTGCAGAGAATCTTCCAGCAAGTGACCCGTGCCCCATGCTGCAGAGAAAGGCGGAAAACCCCCAAGGCCTCTGCCAATCTGCCCTGGAGGAAAATTCCTTCCCGACCCAAATATGGCTATCAGCTAAACCCTGAGCATGTGGGCAAGACTCACCAGCCAGACTCCCAGGAAAGAATTCTCTGTAGTAACTCAGATCCCACCCCATCTAACATCCCATCACCAAGCCATTGGGCATATTTACCACTAATAGTCAAAGACCAATTTCATTATACCATCCCCTCCATAAGCTTATCAAGCTTAGTCTTGACGCCAGATATGTCTTTTGCCTCCACTACTCCCCTTGGAAGGCTGTTCCAGAACTTCACTCCTCTGATGGTTAGAAACCTTTGTCTAATTTAAAGTCTAAACTTCCGGATGGCCAGTTTATATCCATTTGTTCTTGTGTCCACATTGGTACTGAGCTTAAATAATTCCTCTCCCTCCATGGTATTTATTCCTCTGATATATTTGTAGAGAGCAATCATATCTCCCCTCAGCCTTCTTTTGGTTAGGCTAAACAAGCCAAGCTAGATGCCTCATCATTCCTCTGATTCTGAATAAAGTCAGGCCCACTAGGGATGGTCTGGGCATCTACTTCTGGTGGGGTCAGAGAAGTCCCATCCCGGCTACAGACATAGGCTCCGTGGCTTGGGCTTTGCATGTATTCCACGGTGCCAACCTGTGATGGGGTGTATGGGGCCCTTTGTGGCCCCCTGCTGGAGGCCTCTCAGTCCTACCACACCCTGCACAAGAAAAGCAGCAGTGAAGGTGGGTCACCCAGGCTTGCCTAGAGAGGCTGCAGGGAAGCAGCCAATCAGAACACAGCAGGCCCAATTAAAAAGGAGCTGAAGGGCCTGAGAACCCCTGGCTTGAAGTGGTTTCCATCATATACAGGGTTTACAGTTTGGTTCAATGGCTTTCAGCACCTCCACTATACAAATTGTTCCAGCACCACTATGAAGAAGGAGAGGAGTTGAGATCTTTAGCCCTAATGTAAGGATGAAGAGGAAGGTGCTACGTGGGAAGTGGCCCAGGGAATAGCAGTAGCAATTACTAAAGGAAGCAGCACATGGCTGCTATTTGTAGGGTCCCTGAATCAGGGCCTGGAGCAGTGGGCAGGCCTGGGTCCCCCTCTCCCCCCACTGGCAGAGTGGCCTAAGCCCTGAGAAGGGGATAAGTCTTGTTTAGAGGTCCAAGTGAAGGACAGGACTTAGATTCTCCAGGGAGAAAGCCCAAAGCAGACACAGACTTAAAGCTCGCCCAGAAGAGGCTGAGGACTGAATCCAGAGACAGAGCTAAAGATGGTAAGAAGGGCTCAGGGACAGGCCTTGTTGGACCTTTTACTCTGGAAGGGGTTCCTTCATGCATTAGACTATGTGTGACTTAGCTTAAGGGCTGATCCACTGAACACCCACGTGACTAGGGCAACAGCCAACAGGGGGCACCAAGAAAAGGAAATAGTGCAGGTTTACACCCAGGTGACAGGAGGCGCTCACAAGAGCTGAGTGTCTCTTGTGACACAAACCATATGGTTGCTCTCTTGGGAGTGGGGTTCCCCTCCTGATCAGCGTGTGTAAAGTTACTTTTATGTTTTGCAGGACTGAGGGCATAATCACTTGCCTAAGTAAATAGCCTGCATGCTGGCTATTTTCCAACAGAGTGAATAATGATATTGCATGTAGAGTTATCTTGAAAATGTAGGGAAAAACCCGGGGAAATTTTCAAAATTTTATAATATTTTTTTTAATTTTGAAATTTTGAGCACTCTAGAAGCTGATTGAAAAAATAGGGGGGGAAATCAAATTTTCAGCCAACTCTAGTTACAAGTAAAAGATTGGAACAATGAATGTCATGGCCAATCAAATTTGGTTTTGAAATTTATTAGTATACAATGAGGGTTCCAAGATGAAATTTTACAGTTTTCTACAGATATCGTTATAGTAAATGTGGAGGGGGAAAAGATACAGTATTTTGATTACATACATGAATGTGACTGCTCAGACAAAAAGTAGCGTATGGGGATTTAGTGCAGATAAGGGAGATTATATACAGTGTCAAGATCATCAACTCTGCCAACATCTAAAGTAAGAATGTTTAGAAAGGTGAACTGCAGCATGTAGGAAGTCCAAGGGAGATTTAGGGAGTCTGTTTACTGATTTCTTTGTGTGTTGAATCGATTAAACAGTTTGGGCTCAGCATGTTCATGTCAAAATTCAAATCTCAGTACAAAATTCATGTGATTTGCTTTGATCGTAGTCTGGGCCAAGGACCTTTATTTTGTGCAAGTTTATAGAAACAAGTGGGTTCCAAATCAATTTATTAGTTGGTCAGTGGTAATCATTCAAGCAGACATACCCTTTTCCTTGCTCTACAATAAGAAAAATACCCTTCCCCCTTTTCTTTCCTCGACTACTAATTTGTCAACCTTCCAGGGTCAATGCCCATTCCAAGTATAGGAAGCACAACAGTATAAAAATGAAAAATAAAATAAATTGATTTTTAAAGTTACAGATTCCCTATTTCAAGCACTCTAAGGAATATAGGTTACTTTAATTCCCTGTCTGTCATAAGAAAGCGCTGGGAATGAAGGAGGAGATTGAGTATCGCTGAGGTAGACTTATATCTGCTGGGGAAAACTCTGAAAGTGCCTCAAGAGTTCAAGACCATGCCTGAAGCTATTGGTATTGTGAAGAACAATTTGATACTGGAACAATTCTGTGTTGGCACTCTGTACGAATGACCTGAAAAAGAGGAGTGCGATTCTCTGTATTGCATAAAGAACTGGATGCAGCAGCTCAGAATTTGCCTCACTAGAGTTCATCTTCCCTGACATCCAGTGCCAGATTGACTGACAGATCTGTACTTTCATTTTTTCTTACATCAGAGAGCAGGATGATAAGAAGCTTGATAGTGAGGATGCAGTCTGTGGCGATTAAATGTTTAGCTAACTCTTGATAAAACTGTTCATCTTCCAGGATGTTTTAAAACTTCTATTTTGACCTCTGCAGAACCAGCGGGTTTAAAAGAATGAGTCATTCCATTTGGAAATTATTTCTTTCAAAAGAAATCAGACTGTAAACTGCCAACTGAGAAAAAGGTGAGCTTCTGTTGTTTCTGTTAATAATACACATGCGTAAAAACATTAACAAAGCATTGTCAAAGAATGGTAATGTGACCCAAATATAGAATGAATGAATAACCATTGCCCCAAAGTGCATTTTATGCCTCACAGGAAGTGTGTAAAAGCATGCGAGATTTCTCTGGACCATCTTTTTTATGCATGGAGGAAGAAATCTGTTGACTTTCCATTGGGAAATTATTTTTTAAAAATGTTAGGAGTATGGTAGTAGGTGTCATGGAGAGGAAAGAAGGTTCAGGACCTGTTCATGAGGGCAGGGCAACTCATGGTGCTGAAATTGAAAAGGGGCCAAATCTGATGAGTACATATGATATAAAACCTAGTTCAGCAACATCTGAGCTCCTTCCTATATACATCACTACCATTAAAAAAAGAATTGAGAGTAAACTGGAAATGTGTATACTTCTGTTGGAAAAAACGTCGCATTTGAGTGTAGTGTGAAGATAGCACAAATAACATGGACATGTGTACTCTTGCAGGACTGTGCTAAAGGCAGGATGTGTCAATGTCTTTAGTTTTTTAAAATCTGCTGTTAACCAGTATAGCAGTGGTTCCCAATCTTTTTGAGCTGAATCCTCCCATTCTCCCATCTACCTCCCAGTTCATGATAGCTCAGCACTTGGGTCCCTCACATCCCTGACATTATTGCTGCATCTCACCCACACCTGTAAATGACATCACAATTGCTGTACCTTTAAAGGGAATGAAAACTGGAATTCAGGATGGAATGGTTTATGGCACTGAGATGTCCGTCAATCTGGCAGAGAAACCAGGGAGTATGCAATTTCTCAGGATCTTAGGGCACCTCAAATTATATAAACTACAAAATAAATAAAAGCTACACTCGCTCTTTCCCATGTTTAGAATGGGACAAACAAGTTAACTTTTACTATAGTAGCTGCAATCCATCTTTAAGTAATTGAGAATTAAAAAGCTTGCAAAGCTGAGAGTTGAGACTGCATATTGAATATTTAAGTCAATATAAATGGATCCAAGTGAACAGCTAGCTATTCAATATGCAGTTTATCTGAACATCAGAATTCCTCCTGCTGTTATAGCAACACTATACATTCTTCAGGATGAGCAATCCAGATTTAGCAAAATCTGTATATTGATATTTCAAAGAAATATAAATGACAAATGAGATCAGTTTACCATTTTGCTTTTTGCCTATGAGGTGTTTTGGTTTTGCAAGTAAAAAAACAAACCTACTTCTTGGTTTGGACTTGTGGCCTATGTAAATATTTTACATTGCACACAATTCTCAAGATGATATGTGACAAACCTGAATTAAAATGATGACATTTTCTATTTTAAATAATTCTTTCCCTGCTTCTCGGCCAAGTGGGCAAATTTAAAAATGCAGCCCCAGTCTTGCCATTATACATACACACACAGAGTAAAGTGTCACTAAAAGTTACCCAACAGAGGTAACCACTTCTACCAGTGGACTTTGAGCATTTGGGAGATATTAAAGAAACTCTGTTATCAGCAAATGACTGACTGTGACTGTTCTTTAATGTTACCAGTGACCTTATAAAGTAGAAGGTGTTATAGCCTCCAGGAAGAATAACTTAACATACTCTGTTCAAAAGTTAGGTTTTCCCTCCATCTTTATACTCTATACATTATAAAAATCCTTTCTAGTGAGAATACATGAGATACACTTCAAGCAATAAGCTTAGAAAGTTCATGTTCCAGAGCAGGGCTTCTCAATTTTTTTCATAATGTGGACCTGGAATTGATGATTCCAGAGGCCACCTGCCCTCCCATTTGTGAAGCAGCTACAGCTGTTGTTTAAATAGAACATTTATTTTGTCTCTTCAATATGATTTTAGAAATAGAAAATGAGAGGACTCAGCACCATGTCACAACTCTCCACAGACTACACATAAGGGTGCTGTGGGCCAGAAGTGTTCTGTAGGCACTACTGGGAAGCGGATCCTCTGTTAGTGTTACAACTAAAACACATCTTCCCTTAGTGTTAGAATGAAAAAGCTGGAAAACAAAAAACACAATGTAAAACATGTAAAAGATACAATGATGTAATATAAACATTTACGGCTAAAGCATAAGTGGTTTGAAAGGTTATTTTGCAAGGGGTAAGTTCCAAAATATGTGTATGTTTATCTGAAATGTTTTGAAATCTTTCTGCCTTGGACATCTTTTCTGTCTTCCATTTTCTTCTGCCTGATATTTACAAATCATCTTGATCCTTTAATCTCCTTCTTCAAAGTACAAAGATTTCTCTAATTAATCCTCCATTTTGGCACTAGTGGTTTCCAGTCTTATACATCTTCCTTCTCCCAGCCTGGAATCACAGAAACACCTACTACTTTTTCTGATATTCCACCACATATCTGACAGAATATCAGCTTGTCTGGCAGTCTCTGTACAGCTCAAATTGACCGATTATGATACATTGAAAGGGCTTTTCAAAGTCCATTCTGACTCCAAGCCCTGGTAAACTCCAGTGTATGTAAGATTTGAAAAGCACAGTTAGCTCAGCAGACTCTCAGATTATCTAAATCATGACTATGTAAAATACCAGCAAAGGGGGTGGGAGAAAGTGGTGTTCAACAAATACATCTCTGTTTGGGAAAGGGGATTATTTATATAAATACACTTTTTTTCAACACTTGGGTTGAAATTTGGTCAAATTAATTTTTCTAAACCAGTTTACCCTTTCCTGGTCATAATAGATAGAATACACCAATTGCTGGAATAAGAATTAAGAGATTTTGTGCAGTTGATTAGAATTTATTTGACAAAGGTTTTAGATGGAACAGACCTTGGAAAGGGAATTCCTAGTGATCCCCTTAAAGATAAAACTCAGCTTCTGATTTTTCAGTTATTTTCAGTCTGGAAGACTTATCTTCCTAAACTTGTTTGGGTAACAGAATGTTAGTTTAGCTGCTCAAATTTGGCTTTGGGGTAACCAAGGAGAAACATTCCTGTGAAAAGAACTCTAAGGCCAAGGAAGCCTGTGGAGAAGCTGCATCTTTAAACCTGAAAACTGAACACTGGAGACAGCATATTGTATATCAGTAGTATTTATCTTGAAAAGGTAAAGTAGAGGATTAAGTGCCAATTAATATGTATTTTGTGTTGCTGAGTTCAAATCTTCAGTATTACATACATACTGTTTGAGATCCAATTATTTTCTTAAAAAATAACAAAACATCAGTATAGCTGTAGAAAGAAAATTATTATAAATTAATACTGTACTAAATTATTTTTAGATTAAAACTCCACAGTTTGGGGTTCATGATTAATTCTTCCTATAGAAGGAAATATCCTCAGAGGTCAATAAAAGCCTGAGCGAGCTGATCCCTGTACAATTCTTAACACAGGCATGTTAACATCTTCTTAGCATATGCACAACATGCCTCAGGTGACACATGACCAGGATTCATCACTGAATTTGGTCCTCTGGTTGGATCATTAGCTTCCCCAGCTCGGGCTGGGTACTGATGGGGCGTGCGACATGAACACCGATCCAGGTCCCACACATGTTGACTGAAACACCAAGAAGGTTTCAAAGTGATCTTTGTAAATTAATATAATAAACTGAAGTCTAATAATGCCTACCTCTCATAAAGCACTTTTCATTAGTGGCTCACAAAGTGCTTCACAAAGGGTGTCAGTTTTATCCCCATTTCACAGATGGGGAAACTGAGGCCCAGGGAAGGAAAGTTGTGATGGATTCACAAGATCCTGTAATATCCTGAACAAACCTTATAGAATTAAGATAAAGTTTACTGAATTAAGTTAAATCTTATTGAGGTACAGTTAACACCATTGTAGTTTATTGTATTAGAAATGCAAATATTTATGCATTATTGTGAGATTGTATGGAACTTCTTTGGTAGGAAGACAAGATTAATGCAATCTCTGGAAGGCATGAGGAAGCTCAAAGGTTGCTTTGGAACAATACATGTAAAATGGATTTCCTTAGGAACTACCTTGATGTGAGGGGAATGCAAATTCTTCCCCTCTGAAGCCAACCTTTCGAAGATATGCACTGAGGACAGAGAGAGACCCTTTGTATTCTAACAACCTCTTTCTGGAAACCTCAGTTCAAAGACTCCTGAACTCTAAAAAAAGGAAACTGAACATGTTATGAGTGTGCTTGTTCTGAGCTGAAGTTCTGAAGAAAACATGTAACCACCAAGATGCCCCTTGGGTGGAATGTTAAAATACTGCACCTTCCAGAGTCCATATGAGAGTTGGGATGAACAGTGGTAAGCTTATTAGAATGTGAATAGGTTCTCTATTGTTGTTGATGTTTTCTCTGTAATGCTTTTTACCTTAAGAGTAAAGTAGGCTTCCTTAGAAAGAACTGTTATACCTTATAAGTATAGCAACTGCACTGTTATCCACCTCTGAAGAGAAAGGAAGCAGGTGTCCCACGGCAACTAGTCAGTGCTGGGAATGACACAGCAAAGGTGGGAACTCTCCAGCCTGGGAATACCCTGGTCAGAAGAGAGAGAGATTGAGACTTGTGCCTCCACCCAAGAAAGACAACAGCTGGAAGCCCTTGCTGGATCACAGAGGGGAAATACAGGTGCAGTTGCCCTGAACTGTGACAGAAGTGACTTGCCCAAGATCCCTCAGCAGGCCAATAGCAGAAACAGGACTAGAACACAGGTCTCCCGAGTCCTATCTCAACACACTATCCACTAGGCTACACTGCCCCTCCTATTTCAGACATCATAGATCTTGTATCAAACACAATAAGCCTGAAAGAATACCTTTTCAAAAATTCTGCAGACTTGTTCTACTCAGGAGCATTTCAGAAGGGGGTTAGAATATAGAAACTTGCACAAATTCAGTAATGCCTCAAATATGGGATTTGTTTTCTTAAAATGTTTTCCTCACCACTGCCACTTCTGATGTTAAATCGCTACATGTTAAAATAGTAGAGGGGTGAGTAGTATCTCTTCACCCACATTATTTCTAGTAACATTTCCCTCAAATGAAGTACCAGAAAAGGTGCTGGCCATTACCATGACCTATTATAAACTGTAACTTAGTTGCCTGAAATACAGGAAAATATTGATTTTTTGTTCCCTTTTGAAGTATCCTTTCATGCTCTCAATTGCTTATGATATCATGCCTTTCCTCCTTCACAAAAGTGAACTTTTTACTCTTTCTAAAATTTATTTTACTGCAGCAGGATTATATTAAAGGGAAGCTAATTTAAGGGATGTGCACAAGGCCCAACTGCATTATGGATTTTTTTTTCATTTTCCTCCGAAGCATAGGACAGATGCAAGATAGCAGACTTGATGGACCATTAGTTCTCCCTGTGAAATGACAAACCTTATGTTCCTAAACCAGAGCAAGGAGAAGGCAGGAAGGGAAGATTCTAAATTTTTAAAGATCTTATTAGATTTTTGATAGATCCAGTCTTTACTGCTTTACTGGGCAACACTTTTAGACTCATTAATACTGTATTACTGTTCCATAACTGGCATTTTATCATCTGTTGAAACTGACTTCGAGCTCATGTCAGTGTTTCACTCCCAGACCAACTGTATAATATCTGTAAATATATTGTGATATTGCATGGCTTGTCTTGGAATAAGTGATTTGCAAGGTATTTCCAATTTAACAATCACTCTTGTGATAGTCTCAGTGACAACAGCAAAGATGCTGCCATATGATGGATGAAATATACTAAAATGTAAAAGAAGCTGGAATTCCTTGTCCATCACATGCTCAGAAGTGTAATTCTTTTCAGTTTGTAAAATTGACTGAAAATATTTTTTCTTTGACATTTAGAGCCAGATTTTAAAGTGTGCCTGTAAAAGTGCACTTTTCGATGTGGTCCCAACTTGCTCACACAGGTTGCTCATTCCAGGGGTGCTAGAACAATTTTTATAGTAGGGATGCTGGCAGTCATTGAACCAAACTATAAACCCTGTATTTAATGGCAACCACTTCAAGCCAGGGGGTGCAGCAGCACCCCCAGTTCCAGCAAACACTGTTGGCCCAGGTATGCAAATGAGGGGTGTATGGGTTTGTATTACAGTTAGCACTCAGACAAGTAGGACACACACGATTGCTCACTCCCTTTTTAAAATCTGGTCCATAATCAGTGAGGATTGTGTTTTTATATGCATTTCTGATTCTTTGGAGTAGCTTCATTCCTTTCCTCCATTCCCTCTGTATCCTTGATGAAGTCTTAAGGACCCACCTTCTTTCCTTCCTTTCCCACCTCCATGAGTCCCACACACTCCACAATTTCTGACCAAGGTGAAGTAGCATCTCAGACATTCCAGTCTAGGAGACTTAACCAATAAATATCAGGAAACTGCCTTCTTCCTTTTTAGACATTTTATCTTGAATCCCTGAATCATTACCATAATCCTTCCAATGCAAGGAAAATGAATGGAGACTCTTCCGTGAACATCAATGCGCACTGTTTATTATCTGCTTGTGGACACCAGTCACTCCTTCCCCGGTGCTGGGAGGTGAACATGCTGGCTTCACACTGCTCCCAATCTTTGCTGTGCTGGCCTTAGAAATAAGAGTCATTTTTAATGTAAAAGCTCCAAAGTAGCTGTAGTGCTATAAAATAATAATAAATATGTTAAATTGACACTTATTCATGACTCTGAATTACAGAACCCTACATTGAAAGCTTTAGACTTATTTCAATTTAATTAGATGGGAAATAATAATGCAGTCTTCCTAGGCATATGGGAATTTATGTTTCAATATAGATGATATAATTCAAGAAGAATCTTTATTCATAATTTTTCCAGAAACTCTAGACATTTTATGAAGAATTACACAAGTTTCTATAGAACACTTTAAACAAATATATTTCTCCTGGTACCCTGGTGCAGAATATGTCAGGGGTCAGAAGAAATCACTTAGGAAGCAAAACTGACTGCATTACCTTGCTTCGTACAAAAAATAGTAACAAAATGAGTTGATGCTGAAGTCAATTTCTCTTTATATCTCCTAGACTGGAATGCTTGAGATGCTACTTGACCTTGATCAGCAGTTGTATAGTTGTCTGGCTATGCCAGAAGGAAGACAGGAGATACTGGACAGGGTTTAAATAGGCCACAACTTTATTACTAAATGTCTGAGAGTGCCTGGTAGATAGAAGTGTACAGTCCAGGTAATTCCATAATCATTTACATATACATGGGTGCAGTCAGACCTCCCACCTTGCTCACCCTGGTCCTCAGCCAACCCACTGCTCTGACCCCACTCCCCTCTGCAAATGAGGGTTAAGAAGGGCTATAAAGGAGGGGATTTGGCTCCCTAGTCATAGGAACACTGGTCTTATGCCATGCATGCCCTCACAGCCTCCACAGGGCAAATCCCAGGCTTGCCACCCCTCCCCAGCCTCCTTATTCCATCTTTGACCTCCTCAAGGTTAATATCACAGACTGCTCCTCCCAATGTATATCCCGCAATTCCAAAGCCCTTCCAGAAGAGCCCCTACAGGACCCAGGTCCTAGTTCACTGTGATACCAGTCAGCTCTGTGTTTGGGAAACTAGGGTGTAGTATCTAGCCTGTCTGACTCATGAAAGACAACCCCGCCTGTCTCTGCTTGAACCAAAACTGATCAGAGAAAAGACTTGCAGAGAGCAGTGAAGGGCCTTGGGAGACACACCTAGACCTCTCCTGACAAGGGTGACAAGATTAAGGCATCTCCATTAGCACACAGAATGGAGAACAGAGAACCACACTGAACTCTGGGACCAGAAAAGCAGGGAAGCTTTGCCTCATGGGGGATCTCTACTCCAAATGTTAATGAACCTACACCTGCACACACCCAGCTCAGCAGTTATCAGACCAATTTTAGTAATGAATCCTTGATATCCAAAATACTGAAGCAGCCTAATTGCATTGTGAGCTCCCTGGAAGAAACCACCCCCCATAACCAAGAGTGATCAGCTCCTATTGTCTAGCCTAAAGAAAACCTTTGAGTCATCAGTTTACCCATAAACAAATCTAGTGTTCTCCCTTGAACCTTTGTTGTTTCTCTACAAAAACCCATACTTATGTTCAAGTAAATGTTCTGATGCATGGACCCAAACTCTGCATCAGTTCCACTGGGTCTCCATCTCCTGACTGACCATGCTGGGGGCTCTGCCTGTCTCCAGCCCTCAGGACCCTGAGCTACAATCATCACCTGGGAACCCCGACCAGTTCAACCCTCATGGAGTGGGTGAGATCCCCTCCCCGCTCTCTCTCTCTTTCTGTTTTCTTTTCTACCTCAGGTATTAACCTTTAATAATGTAACTGTTATGTTTGTTTAGCTCTCTTTGTGTAGTTATCACTATTATTCAATAAATAACTTTTATGGTTAAACTGGTTGCTTCACTCTCTCTCTCTCTCTGAACTTTACTCTTTTGTGTTTTAGCTCCCCATTTACTCTGCAGCAATGCTTCTTTTACCTAAGCTAAAGATCCCTGTTGTGCCCAAAAATACTGTGGGGTTTGCTCATCAAGTGGGTTACTACCAGAACAATTGTAATGTGAAAATGGGGACAGGGACATGCTGAACCAGTGGCATATAAGGGTGGCAACTTGAGTGTGCTGATTGACCCGGTCCACTCAGACTTGCTCTGTTACTCTGTGTGTGTGTGTGTGTGTGTGTGTGTGTGTGTGTGTGTGTGTGTGTGTGTGTGTGTGTGTTCATCTGATTCTGGGGCTGGAGGAACCCAGCCCTGGGGAACCTGCAGGATAGCTCCATTGAGAGGGGACTTGCAGAAGGGAGAAGTAGAGCTCCATATGAACAACAAGTGACACAAGCAGTACATTAGTAGAATCACACACTCCCTTCCCCCCCAGAAGAGTAACCCTAATAAATGAGAATACCCCAACGTAATGGGCACATCTGGTAACAACTGATCCTAAAAGAACCAAAAAAAGCTACCAGAAATGCTGCCCTGAACAAAGCCACTTCTTGTCTGCAATGACATATGAGCTCTAGGATCCCCAACAGATCTCTAAGTGTACTAATAGTGATAAGACAACATGCATTATCCTTAGGGCCTGTGCTTCCAGACCATTCTGCTAGAAACCTCCAAATTAAAAAAACCTGCTACAAGAATCTGACAAATGTAAGAGCCAACAGGCGAGTGGAACAGGTTGATAATGCCAGTTGCCAGGTTGCTAATGACACCATGTACTGAAACACCCGTTCCTCCATAATGGGCCATATCAGTGACAGGCCTTCCTGCTCCTAAAACTGCACAAAATCATTAAAACTTCTCTCATAGCTCTACAATGATTGCTACAGTGACAGCCATCATATGCCAAGGTACCACAGCACTAGCGATATATGTTCAGGTTTCTTGGTGGCTCCTGGTGCCAGCTCCCGGAATGTGTCCACCTGAAAACAAGACAATGCATCTGCTATGCCATTATCAACTCCAGGCATGTGTATGGAGTAGAAATAGCTATTAAAGCTTAAACATCATAGTACAAATGCATTTACCAACCTCATAACTCTGTGAGATCTGGAGGACTGGTGACTGATAACATGTACTTCCACCATGTTGTCTCACCAGTAGCAC
The DNA here is from genome assembly GCF_011386835.1 of Chrysemys picta bellii. Taxonomy (NCBI): domain Eukaryota; kingdom Metazoa; phylum Chordata; order Testudines; family Emydidae; genus Chrysemys; species Chrysemys picta. Next base: position 76,853,372 of record NC_088791.1, read on the forward strand.
ACCCTTTCATTAGCAAACTCCATTCCTTAAATGTCCACTGCAGCCAAAATGGGAAACAATTCCAGAAATGTTGTATCCTGCACTGTCCCTTTTTGTATCCAAGTGGAGGGCCAGTTCTGAGCATACCACCTGGCTTGGTAAAATCCGCAAAATCCGTACCTCCCAAAGCATGCAAGTGGATCTCTAAATCACTCTCAAGTATCCGTTCTCCACAATAAAACTCCATTAAAATAGCTTGGAAACTGTTCCTACTCCCCCAGATCCTCCTCCATCTCTCTGGTAACTCCTATAACAAGGTGAGATCTAGCTATGCCCGTGGTGGTCGCTGCAAGCCAAGCACAGAATGCCCAACCAGGGCTACTACCTGGCAGGCAAACTTAATATACCTATTAATAGATTGCAGCAAATGGAGTGTAACTTTCCTGGCCATTCTACCTTCCCTAATCAACCCAGTAGCTCCTGCAGCTTATCCTGAGGGAGTCATAATATACCCTCAATTTAGCTCAATTCCCAGGTAAATCAGCATAGTGGAAGACCCCTCTGTTTTTTCCTCTGCAATGGGTACCAACAGGTTTTTAGCCAGGCTGACATATTCATCTGAATTCACCCAGCCAGCAAACAAAAAGCCGTCTAAATAATGCACCACCTGCCTTAAATCACCTTCCCACATCACTGCCCAGTGTAGCATTGTACTAGATTTCTCAAATGCTGAACAGGATATTGCATATTCCATAAGCATAGTTTTATCAGAATAAAATTACCTGTCAAAAAAAGAAACCCAAAAGGCTAAAGTCAGAAGGATGCACTAGCAGCAGTCAAAAATCAGACTTGATACCACACTTGGATACCAGCACTTCTGGACCACAAGACCTAACTATGGTCACAGCCTCATCAATGGAGGAATAGCACATGGAACACAAGGCTGTCTCTATTCCATCATTAGCTGAGCTACCCCATGGTTTTGAGAGGTGGTGAAGTAAGTGATATTCCTCCAGCTTTTTCTTAGGGACCAAGCCAAGGAAAGAAACCTGCAAGTACGGTATAGGTAGATGATTGAATGGTCCTGCTACCCTATTCTCCTTTAATTCCTGTGTAAACATTTTCTTTACACTATGACCCATTCTCACTAAGGAGCCCAATTTTTTGGACATCACATGATTTCTTTCCCCCATAAAGAGGATCCTAAACCCAACAGTAAACCCATCTCTGAAATATACCCCATCTAGCTTGTTAGCAAGGAGAACCCTTAACATTTCCAGCTTAACTGGACATGACACTCTTGTCCAGTATCCCATTTTCAGCTCACCCCCAACCCTTTCCTGTGTCTCAGCCCCCATACCCTGTTCCTTCCCCCCATGAATCTGTGGCCGGCACCTGACTTCCCCCCCTCTTTGTTTCCCCACTGCAGCTGTCCCTGACTGCTGTGGCAATTTCAGGCTGGATGGGCCCAAAGCATATTTTGTAAGCATGACTACATTTGCAGATGCTATGAAAACAACTGCTTTCATTAAGTGCCCAGAAAATGTCATTACAAACCTCAGGTTTGCTGCGGAATGAACAGGCCAGTGTCAGCGTGGAAACCAGGCCTCCATGGTGTCATCCACTCTAATTATAGTGTGTGATGTGGTATATCCCACCAGATGCCAGTTTGTGTTGCCACCCTCAACCTAAACTGTTTGTCCAAGTTAAATCAAGCCATGCCCCAAACATATTATATGGCCTCCTAATTATATCCATATATTTGAACAATGCTGGGCTTCTGTCTGGGTAAGACTCTGCAATAACGCCTGCATCGATCAGGAAGGCAGCTTCCCAATTTTCCCATGTTCTAGACACACTTGGCCACCTGAGCATTTCATTGCCATGCTTGCTCTGCCCCTGGTTACTGTCTGTCAGCACCTCCCAGGGCAGCAGTGATAATACATCTACATAGTCACCTCTCAAAATGTTATCTTTTGTAGTACTAAGAAGGTGAATTCCCATCAGATCAGCTACCCCAGCATAACCATACTTGTCACTGACGACTGGGAAAATCTCAGTGCCTTATTGCCCCCAGGCTGCCCCTAGGACAGCAATTCTATCCCACAAGTTCACATTTCTATCAATGGGTGAGTTGTAGGGTGCCCATAAATCACCCCTGTCCCCATTATGGGGTTCCACCCCTAGCAAGGGGCTGCCCTGCCTGACTCCCAAACTCAAGCCCATACTAGGTTTCCATTATTACCACTTTCAGACCTCCGCCCACCTATGGAAGCTCCCAGCTGCTGCAACAACTGAAAGTTAGCTTGTGATAGCTGTTTAATGCCATTAGCTTTTGTAGAAGGTGTGTGTACAGACAGCCCCAACACAACTCCCAGGACACTGGGATTCCCTCCCCCTCTCCCTGTAGCTCATTTGCTAGTTCTGCCACCTCTAATAAATTTGGTTTCTCCTGCCCTGCAGGGGGAAGGGGTAAATGACCTCCCTTCCCTCCCTCACTTAGGTCCCCTGACAGGAAAATTGGTCAAACTCCCTGAACCTCATTGATGTCCCCCCCTAGAGACACCCATTGCAGCATGGGACAGAAGGGACTCATTTTCACACCCTGCAACCTTCAACTGGCACTGGTCACACTCGCCCGTCAGCTGTGTCACTCTCCTCTCATGCAATCCATTTGTTCAAATGTCCGTGCTCAGGGCAACCCGCTACACCTTGTAACCCTTGTAATGTCGTGGAAACAATTTTGGAAGTAACTGCCCGGATTTGAATCAATTCTTTGTTAGTTCCATCCCTTCTGCCCCCCCTCCCCCAGTGCAGTTATTTCACTGCTGGGAGTGGCTGCTTCTCCAGAATGCATGCTATTTCCCAGTAGAGGGGAATCCAGTTGGTAGACAGACCAGACCACCCTGGCATCTGCCAACCCCGGTCCTAGGTCCAAACCTTTCCCCATGCAGCAAGGATCCCACTCCCTCATGTCCCATGGCCCCTGGAGCCCTACTCTATCCCCCATGAGCTGGGTTTGGAACTCCTGCCCCCATCTGCTCTAACACATCTTCTATGGCCAGCTGGAAGGGGGATGACACCTCCCCACTTCTTGTTCTCACCAGTCTGCTATGGCCTCACACCGATGAGTTTGAAGCTCCCTCCCCTTTCCCTTCTGCTACAAAACACCCGCTTCTGCTGCTGTCGTCTGGAAGGGCAGGATCTTTCCCCCACACTTCCCTGTTCTTCCCAGTCTGCTACCACGTGGAGCCATGAGAGATCAGAGTTTGCTGAGCTGCTGTTCCTGCTGCTCTGCCTGCTCCAGATAAAAGAGGGCATTTCCTGCACCGGCATGGAGCTAAATAGTATTAGTCCCACCTCTCTTCCAGTCATGGGTGGAAAGAGGGTCAGTGTCCCCATGCTTACCTGGTCTGAAGCTGCTGCAGCAAGTCACTCTGGCTCTCTAACCCTTAAAGGGGCCACACACTTTTTCCTACAAGCCAGACAATGGCCCCCACCACTTACTATGCAGTGAAGTCATTCCTTGCAACTGTGTAGTACCATCTTTGTTTCCTCCAAGTCTTCTGTGTTTGATCCACCAAGGTACTGAGTTACCTCAATTCCCTTTCACTCTTTGAGAGTACAGGATTGAGCCTAGCACTTGAATTTTTTGACCAATTCTAATTAAGTCCTCTGTGTTGATACTACCTATCTTTACTACTCATCCACACTAGTTCTGATTGCTGCAAATTTCCTCACTTCTTCAGTTCCACTTTGCACCTTCCAGTTTTCACCACTTATCATTTTCCTTTGATTTATTGCCTTTTGAATGCCCAAACTACTCACTTGCCATTGTGATCCATGCCTTTGTGATACCACAGCTTGAGTGTTGTATTACACGTCATTTGAAGGTACCCTTGAAAACCACTTGTACAGTGCAAAGTGCCTGCATTCAGATACAAACAAGCACAGGTTTCAGCAACCAACATTTTGACACTTGGCTTTAACAAATGGTATGACAATGCATTTGGATGCCATAAGCAGCCTTTGCTTCTATGAAAGAACTATCATTGCTTACACAATATAGTTAACAGAGACCAGGTATAAATTTGAGGAAGTTGGAGGAAATAACCCAAAGCTTTGGCAGATGAGTTTCAATCCACAGTATTTCTAGATCACATTGCAAAATTCTCTTAAGTAAATCATTCTCCAGAGAACTGCAGCAGAAGAAAGCCAGCAATTAAACAAAAATAAACATGTTAAAGCAATTCATTTCTCGTACTGAATGATCCTGTTGTTTTCAGTCATCTATGTACAAGTTCCCCGAATTCATGTTTGGTTATGCTTACTGTAAGGTTTCATGTGACAGGCATATGATAGGCAGGACACTGACAGCAATTTTACTAAACCCTAAATTTTATACATAGTAACATAAACATACATACCACAGACACTCATCTTTATTATCCTAAGCATATACATTCATTAACCCTTTTTCTATTCTATTTCCTATACTATAGCTAGCATGCCGTTGTCTTCTTTCTCTCTGCTCTGTCTAAGGATCCTTTTCTGCTCTGTTCCAGCAGCCCTGCTGCTGCTGTCACCCTACAGTTGCTTCTGTTGCTTCTTCGCTCTTTTAGGTTTCTTCGGATCTTTTACTGGTTCTCCTTCTTCTCCTGCTCCTAACCTGATGACTTTTCCTCTTAACTCTCTGCCTTTTGGCTTGTTCTGATTGGAGGATAAGTATGCTAATGTTAGGACTGAAAAACAAGCCAATCACCTTTAAACTCTCTCTGGTCCATATTTATAGACCAATCATAACTGCTAAGTCTAACTGTCAATCAAAGCTGTTACACAACAAGTCTTAGTATTATGGGATGTTTACTATTATGGCCTGGGGACCCTCACCTAGTTTTGGACTGAATATGCCTGACTCCTCCCTTCAGTTTTGGAGTGACCTTTACCTGAGCTTAGTCCATATCTGCCTACCAACACACTAGACATAGGCTAAGCTGCTTAAACTGCCAAGTCACTGTTCTTGGCTGTGTGCCAACATTGTACGTGCACTTAAATTACCAAACTCTTAAACTATAAACCATGACCTTATTTCTTTAGTATATGCTTAATTCAGGGATCAGCAACCTTTGGCACGCGGCCCGCCAGGTTAAGCACCCTAGCGGGCTGGGACGGTTTGTTTATCTGCCGCGTCCACAGGTACGGCCGATCGCGGCTCCCACTGGCCGCAGTTCGCCGTTCCAGGCCACTGGGGGCGGCAGGAAATGGCGTCCAGCACATCCCTCAGCCCGCACTGCTTCCCGAAGCCCCCGTTGGCCTGGAGCGGCAAACCGTGGCCAGTGGGAGCCACGATCAGCCAAACCCTGAGAACGTGGCAGGTAAACAAACCGGCCCAGCCCACCAGCATGCTTACCCTGGAGGGCCGCGGGCCAAAGGTTGCCAATCCCAGGCTTAATTGTTACCTTATGCACCTTAGTTATTGTCTACCGCTGCCATCCCATTTCTTACCAAGATAATTAGTTTTATTTCAGTTCTTCCCCTATTTTCAGTTAATAGTGGCAAAGCAATGTTTTCAGTGCTGTGTTTAAGAAACAAAATAAAACAGCTCAACATTTTTTTGTATCAGAACTGGTACCCAGAAGAAAAAAAGAAAAATGGGAGGAAGGAGACTGAAGAAGACACATAGAAAACTACATTAGTAGTACGATTGCCAACTGTCTAATCGCACAAACCCAAACACCATTGCCCTGCCCCACCTCAAGGCCACGCCCCTGCCCTGACCCTTCTCCAAAGCCCCCCCCTGCTCACTCCAGCTCCCCTATCACTCGTTCTCCCCCACCCTTACTCACCTTAACTGGGCTGGGGCAGGGGGTTGGGGTGCAGGAGGGGGTGCAGGTTCTGGTGGAGGCAGCATGAGGAGACCCCCTTCTCCCCCACTCCTACCCCCAGGGACTGCAGGTACATGCCGGCCACTTCCAGGCGTGGTGCGGGGCCAGGGTAGGCAGGAAGCCTGCTTTAGCCCCACTGCGCTGCCAGACTTTTAGCACCTAAAATTGCCTGGTTTGGCATCAGTAGCCTCCGGGAGATAGGGTCTGATTCCAGAAGATTCCCGGTGAAACCGGGAGGGTTGGCAACCCTCATTAGTAGTACCCATTAGGTTTAGCCTCAAGACCCTTGTTTCCTTCTTACTAGTATTACTGAGGAAAGTATAACCAAGCTTTCACTCACAATCTTTCTCATCTGAGCTATCCTTAAATAAACAGATTTATTCTAAATGGTATACAAACCTCAAAAAATTGTATTGCAAAATGTTAAACACATAAAACTAAGCTGAATTTGAAACCATACAACAACCAATCTCTAATCTTCAGACTTCTCTTACAAGACTTGTAATAGAAGGAATATAAACACACTGAACAGCATCAGTACAGAAAGCAAACAAGTCTTACTTGAAATAAACCCATAGCAAATCAAATAAATACAAATCACTTTTATAAATAAAAAATGAGATAGTACTGCTGTTTCTACTGAAAACTCATCTGACTGGTAAAAATGAAAGCTAGAATCCAATCCTGTTCCCACTGAACTCAAAAGGGAATTTTGCCTTTGAGCTCAATGGAAACATGATCCAGACCCCTAGATGGTATTTCCGCCACTGCCAAAGTATTTTATGTTTGACTATTGGTCTTCTCAACAAAGTCTGTTAGTTGAAGATGTTTTGCTGCTTAAGAAGTTTGAAAATGGCATAATAAAAAACAGTCTCTAAAAATCCAACATTTTTTTTGCAGTGGGAGGTTTTATTTTTTATCATTTTTAAAGAAAACACCTAACAAATGTGATAAATTAATTTATGTCCTTTCTGGTAAATGTACAAAGAAGAAAACTATCTCCCCAAATAGCAGTTTCTACCATTTGGTGTTCGCTGCAGTTTTGTCGTTTTTCTTTGGCTGATGTTTAAAAAACAATAATTAAAACTCTTTACAAAATCATTTGCACTCCCACTGTTTCCTCCTTCTAGATCTGAAAAGGTTTTCAAATAATTATCTGTTTGTGTGAAAGTCATTTTGCATCTGCATTTTTGCCTCTGATATAATGGGAAATGGAAATAAAGGGAACTGAGGGGACCTTAGGTGCATTCCTCTTTAATGCACCTAAAACATGAGCCTGTTCTCTGACCTGGGGGGTGGGGGAGTAGGGAGGAGGAAAGTACAATGTGCTTGGGACTTATTGATTATTGCATTTTCTGTGTTTATAAGGAAATATAAAATAAAATTCCAAACAAGTCTGGATAATGACTGCTGGGCACAATTTCACAATGGGGCTCCACACAAAGTTTTCATTAAATGACTATAAATTGCTTGCATCTGTTTTTTCCTCCTTGGGACATGTATGGTTTGGATAGAGGGAAGATGGTATTTACTGTCATTTAGAGGCTATAATTTTCCAAACTGAAGTATCTTCATTTAATGCAACATGAACCACGTCCTCCAAGGCCATTTTAAACAGATGTTCAAATGGCTTTAGATCTTTTCCAATTTAATTCAGTCTGATTTTTGGTGCAAGGTTTCTACTGATTAAAAACTGCCTTAGTATTTAGACATTATTACTATTGTTTTAAAACTGTCTGTCCCAACTGATTCAACACAGGTTTTGTACATCTGCTAAGACTCCTTTCATACAAAGATTTCTTTATGCACAATGATGACTATCTTTCAATATTTCAGTTTAAAAATATAAATCTATATGAGGTAAATGAATGCAACAAAGCCTTAAACTTTTATTTGTGACTGTAACTTTTAATTAAAAAAACATCCAAATCAGAATTCAAGTTTTTTTTAAAGTTTATTCTGACAGAGATTGTGTTAGATATCAACTCAGAGGAAATGAGAATAATGCCACTTACCCAATAGTGATAGTAGAAACACAGGTCAAGCATTTACTATTTGTCAATCCATCTTTGTGTTTTCTATAGCATCTCACAATAGAATTAAACACTTGCCATATAAATTGGGTCTGTATGGAAAGGAACACTATTGTCTGCGTATGTCATGGATGGAGATACAGTCTGTGATGCAACTGTGTGCTATTGACCTTTGTTTGCTTCCATTGCCAAAATGAGGCCCTTGGTGGTGATCTGCAAAACAGACTGTGGAGAAGCTGTTGAACAGGGGCCTCACAGCAAGTTGCCCCATTAAGGAAAGGACGCTGGCCCATTCTGCATGAGCTGAAGCCTCTGCATTGCTTCCACTTTCAGCCCTAAATACCACAGGTTGCAGTAACCAGTTTGGAAGTGATGAATTGTAGGCAGTGGAGTCAGTGACATCTCACTACTTCTCCAGGTTTATGAGTTCACATCTCCTTTTCTCGGAGCCATGTTCTTCTTAGGTTCCCCACCAAGTCCCTTTCACCACCTCTAGTAAGGTACATGTCTACACAGCAATGCCTTTAACTTTTTCCCTTCCTTCTGTAGGTGTAGATGCTGTCTTTCCATGCATCGTGAGATCAGCATTTTCTTTGTCAGACCTTCCTGCCTCCCAAGCAATATATGAAATAGTTGGGTAAAATACATTAATTCAAACCTTGTTTAAAACTTGAATCAAACCTTGAACTTCTGAGGTTTGAAGGGGGGAAAATGGCAAATTTATTTTTTAAAATAAAATATGATTTTCCCCTTGTATTCTGAAATGAGCCAAAATATCATAAAACCCCCAAACCACTAAGGCTTTTCTAGCTCATATTAAACCGGCAGTTAATGAAATCTCATGAGAGAGACGGATCTTCTGAGAGCCTACAGAGGTTTCAATAAATATAAACTACATATGAAATCCTAGTCCCCTTCAAGTGAATGGTAAAACTCCCATTGACTTTAGTGGGGCCAGGATTTCTCCAAGGTGTGTGTGTAAACTGCACATTTTGAGATGCACCCATCAGTACCCATCCTTATGGCAAAACAATGGGATATATTTTCCTTGATATGCATGCTTAACTTCCATTATTACTCCTTAGTTCAGAAAGATTGTTCGCTCTCCAAGACTGTCGCTCATTCCCCTGATCCTGCAAACATTAATGTCATAATTTTACCCTCATGAGCAGTCCCACACACGGACTGCCTGCTTCTGTGTGGGGGTGGCAGATTATTCCACATCTGCCTATCTTAGACCGTCCTCTGAATCATCAGCTACTAGCGACTTTTAGAAACAGGATACTGGACTAGATAGATCTTGGGTCTGGTCCAGCATGGCAATTCTTGTGTTCATATGGGGTAAAATTATCATCTGCATACATTGACATTTGCAGTAATGAGGCATGTGAATGTATGTTTGTCATGACCATCATTTTGGGACACATTTTAGGATTTCTCTGAATAAATCATGAACTTTGTAACATTGCCCAGACATCTACCAAGCAAGACTCCTCCTATAACTTTACAAGTTTGTGTGCATGTGTGTATTCATTATCACAGAATATGGAAGGTTTTTTAATAGTTTAAATATTTGATTGTTTTTATTTTGCAATTTGATGAAAATAATTGGAGCTCATAATTATTATAACTTTGTGATATTTCAATGTTTTTACTTTGACTTTTCCTATTTTTGCATGAAAAACAACCAGCCTTTTTCATAACCATTTATCCTTGCCCTTGCTAATGAGACTACCAGTGTGCGTGGGAATTGCAGTGTAGAAAACTGTCCACTGGAAACTGGACAATGAACACCAATTCTTTTTACACAAGGCACAGAACAGGCATCTTTGTCATTACCAACCTGAGCTAGGTTCAGTTCAATGATCTAAACCAAATAAGATTTCTCTAAGACACCCATTCCCTTCCTAACTAATATTAACATTATTTAAATTAATTCAGGAAAGAATTGAAGACCTGCATAAAGAGGAACATTATAGAAAATGCAAATGTAAGACAAAGTTTTATAGCAGCTTAAGGTATGATACATCTTGTACCAAGGGAGTATAGCTTGCACTATTAGAGGAGACAGACTCAATAGTTAAATAGGGCTTTATTGTCTCTTAACTACTATGATCCTGTTTCTAGCTACCAGAAACTTTTAACTGAAATCCTGACTGTACTTCATAACATTAATTTTGTTTCTTATACTGGTCTGTTTGATTATAGAAAATTAGTGAAATGTTTATGGCTGATTAAAGTCTGTGTAAGTAATATTCCTGTCTCACTAGTGTTGTGTTCAGTTATGCTACATATAATCTTTTTTATATTAAAAAATAGCTAGAATTTTGGTCCCACACAGAAGCACTGATATTATTCTTTGTATATAGTCTTTTGTGTCTTAATAGAATGTCATAACTTATCCCAGTATCTATGTTCTTGTGATTTATAATTTTGTATGTTATGACATGATGCTGAGTGTGATTTAAACTATGCAATAGAAACCTTTTCTGAACAGGAATGTCACATATTCTTTCCTTACTAGAGTCATTATTCATTCTAAACCTGCATAATAGCATCTTTGTTATGCAGATGATAAATTATTTGGTTCTTCAGATGAAAACAAATATCACTCAGTCAGCATTTGTTCATCTTTTCTCATTTTCATGGAAAATATTAAATTCAAAAATAAATATTAATTGTCCTATTAGAATTGAAAATTGTCATATTCACTTGGATATGTTTTGCAAACATATTTCTTCCTATGAGAATGTTGTGGTATGTGCCAGTTATTTCCCTCAAGACTCCTCTGTGAAACATAAGTTCCATTTCAAAAGATTCTTTATAAAATACCAGACCATCTTTGTAATTCATTACCGTCACCACTAGCAATCCCTATAGGACATTTCAGAATAATTGAGTAATTTTGTGATGGCTTAAGATTTTCCCCAGCCAAAATGCTAATAGAGAACAATCTTTACGTTTTGGTTCAAATGTAGTAGAGAAGAAAATCTCAGTAGTGAGGGCAGGGATAACAGAACACTAACAATTTCAAATTCACTCCCAAATTAGAAATAGCACTGTCTATAAACTTTCCAGTATATTTTTGCAACACATCATTCCACCAGCCCTTTTCTTCTTCTTTTAGGTTTATTCTATATTTTTAAAATTCTTTTCTGGACGAGTACTTATGAACTTCTATTATTCAGCTAGTAGTGCTCATATTTTGTGTTCACTTATGTCAGTTATTGATGGATTAATCTTGCTTTTCCAATACAGCTTTGCCAGTATTTTGTTTTGTTTGTTTGTTTACCTTTCATGATCCTGCACCATATAGGGACTGAATACAGAGCTTCTTTCTGAGCCAGATACACACCAGATACGTTCAGTATAATAGGCTTTAAAATGCTCTGCCCAGATTAGTTTATATAACAGGGATCGGCAACCTTTGGCACGCGGCCTGTCAGGGAAATCCGCTGGTGGGCCGGGACGGTTTGTTTACCTGCAGTGTCTGCAGGTTCGCCGATTGCAGCTCCGATTGGTTGCTGTTTGCTGTTCCAGGCCAATGGGGGCTGCAGGAAGCAGCGGCCAGCACATTCCTCGGCCCGCGCCACTTCCTGCAGCTCCCATTGGCTTGGAACTGCGAACCGTGACAGTGGGAGTTGTGATCGGCCTAACCTGCGGACGCTGCAGGTAAACAAACCGTCCCGGCCCACCAGCGGATTTCCCTGACAGGCCGCGTGCCAAAGGTTGCTGATCCCTGTTATATAAACTAATCTGGGCAGAGCATTTTAAAGCCTATTATACTGAACGTATCTGGTGTGTATCTGGCTCAGAAAGAAGCTCTGTATTCAGTCCCTATATGGTGCAGGATCATGACAGGTAAACAAACAAACAAAATAAAATACTGGCAAAGCTGTATTGGAAAAGCAAGATTAATACATCAATAAGGTATTTTACACACACTACCTCCTAGTGGCTGAACAGTATAATACAGTTTAGCATTCCATTACATTTCCCTTATGTTAAATGAACTAAAGAAATTGCAATATATTTGTAAACCCAAAAGTTTTTAAAAAGTTGTTTTCCATGAATCATTTCTAAACAGAACAAAAACTGCATATACTAAACAATGTTCCAGCTTGTGTTTAGCTGTGACACTCTGACTACCTTTCCCAGACCTAAAGAGCTCGGTGTAAGCACAAAAGCTTGCCTCTTCCACCTACATAAGTTAGTCCAATAAAAGACATTACCTCACCCACCTTGTGTCTCAAGGAAAAAGTCCGTAATTTAAAATATCATTTAAAATTAATGAGCTAGATCATCAGCTGACAAAAAATCATGTCTTAATTTTCTTCAGTGGACCTATGATGATTTACACTAGCTGAGGATCTATGTGTTGCGTACTGCAGTCCAGGGCCGGCTCCAGCTCTTTTGCCACCCCAAGCGGCGGGGGAAAAAAAAAAAGCCTCAATCAGCGGCACTTTGGCGGCTGCTCTACCGTGCCGCTTCATTCTTCGGCGGCTGGTCCTTCCCTCCAAGAGGGACTGGGGACCCGCTGCCAGATTGCCACCAAAGACCTGGACGTGCCACCCCCTTCCATGGGCCGCCCCAAGCAGCAGCTTGCTGCACTGGTGCCGGCCCTGCGGCAGTCTTTTAATAACAATGATACCCTATACTGCAAATTCTGTAAAAAGAGGTCATTGGTGTCCATGCCATTATACTCCCCCACCTATGTCTCAGGTTATATTACTCAAATCACAATCAATTATTTCTCTAAAGGGCTGTAACATGGGGACTGGTGCAGAGATTGACGAGTGAGGTAGTAAGGCTGGTCCATGACACCACTATGTATAGGCACCTTAGAAAATTCAAATAATAAAGTCGCTTCATGGGAGTGGAGGGATTTTTGTTGCGTGGTTTCCTATCTCTGATGTCACTTGAATCAAATTTTGTCACCTCTCTTTTCATAGGGCGGAAACATTGTGCTCCCATTTGGAGCTGGGAAGAAATTGTGGTTATTCCCAGGGGGTACAGGCTAGCAAAGCAGTTCCTTTGAATGTTGGGAGTTTATAAGTTTGGATGCTCAAGTGGCACACGAGGTCTTTAACTTAAACATGCTTCCTTAACTGATTTCTTCCCAATTGAACATGCAGTCTAATCCTGCATCTCTCACTTATCTGAGTATTCCTTACTATCCCAAAGAGTCACTGAAACCAATGAAACTATTCATGTGAATAATAGCTGTAGGAGTCAGAGGCCTGTGGGTACTATGAATTGAGTGCATACAAATACAGTATCAAATGCTCCTCTCACTTGAACTGATACAACCCACATTGAAATCAATGGGGTGTAACTGAGAGGAGAATTTGGCCCATATTGTGAGTCAAATACTTAGGAATGTGCAAGCCTGTCTGCTGCCATGGAGGAGGTCCCTACACCGGGTAAACCTATCCTGAGGATCAACATTCCAACATGTTGGAACTCATAGAAGCCCAGAAATGGGCAATAAAGCTCCACCAGATTCAACGGATTCTAAATATCTCTCTTGTCTGTGAGGTAGCCCCTGAGGGCAGCCAGGAACAACAGGAACTGTTTGGATGAGGAAGAGAGAGAGGAGATTAGGTGCTCATTGTGAGCTGCCCAAAGAACAGTTGCTTATTGTTAATTAGGAGATGTTATTGTGAAGAGAATTCAAGTGTTCCACATTTCTTTTCATTTTTCCTGGGAACAGTGGAAATTTTCAACCCAACAGTCCCTCTCCCCTGGCAAACACAATAACACAGTCTGGCTGCCTTAGTGAGATCCTTAGTGTGGGTTGACAAATCTGACACACTGAACTGGAGAGACATAAAACACCCATAAGTCATGAGGTGAGCCTTACTTATTTGTTGGCTACACCAGACATCCTGTAATCAGCTAATAGTTACGTCAAGTGTCTTCTGTCTGTAAGGCAGAGTAACTTGTTAAAAATAAATCTGAATGCTTTAAGATTCCTTCTGGAATTAGCATGTGACTATACAGAGGGTAACTGAGGCTTGTTGTATGGCCTATTGGCTTTTTGGTTTGGTTTGGTTTTTGTAGGGGGACAGTTCAAGGTGTCTTCTACTTGCCCACTAATTAACAAGTATATTAGCGTCAACAATAGTTTATCAAACAAATTGATTATTTCTAGGTCCTGACCTGCTCTGAGGAAACTGACATTTCCAGACAGCCATGGTTAAAAACCAATTGTGAACATAAGAATAGCCATATTGGGTCAGCCCAATATCCTCTCTTCTGACAGTGACCACTGACAGGGGTTTCAGAGGGAATGAATAGAACAGGCAATCGTTGTATGATCAATTTACTGAGTGATTCATCCCCTGTCATCCACTCCCAGCTTCTGGCAATGAAGGCTCGGGACACTCAGAGCACGGTATTCTATCCCTAACCATCTTGGCCAATAGCCATTGATGGACCTATCCTCCATTAACTTATCTGGTTCTTTTTTGAACCCTGTGTGACAAAGTTCCTCCTCTATCTTGGTGGGTCTTGCGCTTATTGGCGGATTTTCTTGCCTCAGAGATTCACCATGTGGGTTGGGGAACAGCCCAGAGACCTTCCCCTCTGGAAGAACCCACAGTCCAGGTCAATTGGGAGGTTTGGGGGGAACCTGGGCCCGTCCTCTACTCCGGGTTCCAGCCCAGGGCCCTGTGGACTGCAGCTGTCTATAGTGCCTCCTGTAACAGCTGGATGACAGCTACAACTCCCTGGGCTACTTCTCCATGGCCTCCTCCAAAGACCTTCCTTATTCTCACCACAGGACCTTCCTCCTGGTGTCTGATAACACTTGTGCTCCTCAGTCCTCCAGCAGCACACCCTCTCACTCTCAGCTCCTTGCACCTCTTGCTCCCAGCTCCTCACACTCACACAACAAACTGAAGTGAGCTCCTTTTTAAAGCCCAGGTACCCTGATTAGCCTGCCTTAATTGATTCTAGCAGCTTCTTCTTAATTGGCTCCAGGTGTCCTAATTAGCCTGCCTGCCTTAACTGGTTCTAGCAGGTTCCTGATTACTCTAGTGCAGCCCCTGTTCTGGTCACTCAGGAAACAGAAAACTACTCATCCAGTGACCAGTATATTTGCCCTCTACCAGACTCCTGTACCACACTGGTCTGGGTCTGTCACACCTGTTATAATTTGGGTCTTCACAACACCACCTTGCAATGAGTTCCACAGGTTGACTGTGTGTTGTGTGAAGAAGTACTTCCTTTTTTGGACTGGGTAGCTCTCACATCTCTCCAGAAAGCTTACACATGAAAGCACCCCTATTCAAGGAAATACTTTAATGTTTTCCTGAATAGGAATGTAAGCAAGCACTTCCATACTTATCTGAACTTTAATAGTAGTCTCTAGAAATAGATCATAAATCCATGGAACATCTCTATGTAATGGCAAGGCCTACATTCAAAAGTGTATGTGCTCATATGGGTCAAATTGTAAATTAGAGCTAGAATAATCCTTTCACATGATGTGGAGTGTCCTAATTTTGATATAAAATATAGTATAAGCATTTATAAACTGTGGGAAATATGGAGTGGAGTTCCTGTTCTTTTTACAGGACACAAGCAGTTAAATCAGTTAAATAATTGCAGAATGTTTGTATACAAAATATTCTGGGCAAGGAGGGTAATTCTTTCCAGTTAAATTAGTTCAAATGCTCAGCCATTTGACAATTGGATTAAGATAATTTAAAAAAAATTTAAATTGCTTATGAAAACCTTGGATAGATGCATACATTCTTTTAGGATTTTGAGTTTTTTCCTAATCATGTTTGATTCCCCAGTTGCACGACACATTTCACTTACATACAGCAAGTGTCTGGTATTTCAGGTGTTCTTAGTTAATATTTCATGCTCAGTTGATATTTGCATGATGATCAGAAATTAACACAAATATTAATATCTTTCTGTTAAGCAGTCAAGATCTACCCAAGAAGTCTTGTACTATTTTTCTCATTTGGATTTTGGCTAACTTGAATAATTTCCTAAGTACATGTCACCATACAAACTATTTTCCAAACTTGGTCTGTATGTTTCTTCTTTTGTTAATTTAATATGTATAATTTTAAACAGTTTGTATATGGCAGCCTAAAATTATATTGTTTAGACTTCTATTCATATGAATATTGAGTTTTATGTAAGGCATTGGTAACTTCTAGTCCAGACTCCTTTTTGCTGTGTGGAGAGGAAGATGAAAATGTAAAAAAATATGGATATGAGATCAATTTGTTTACCCCAGATTCTTTTTTAGTAGTGATGTACTGTACCCAAGCAAGAAATGAGAGATTTGACCACAAACTTTCAGGACTTTTGTATTATCCAGATATGAATTTTCTGTCTCTAATCTTTCCCACAAATTGCTTGTTTAATTGAGACCATTATATGAAAAGATCAGAGTCAGATTTGACCCTAATGTCGAAGCCCCATCTCTAACTTCTAGATTAATATAAACTGAAAAAGGATGATTCACACACATTATGCTGTTACAGATTCCTGGATCATAAATTCAGTTTCTTACTAATTCCATGTAACACACTTGTACTGACTGGTCAAATTGTGGTTACTCTATACTTTCAGATGCCTTTTGGATATGCTTAGACTATCCTCTGAGCACTCTGCTTTTACCTTTAACTTCTGGAAGGCAGTTCTTCAACATATTACCTGCTGCCTATAAGCACTGTTGAGGCTCTGATGACATTCCAACATATATACTGATTTCAGAGGCAGTACTTCTAGGCATTAATAATTCAATATGCTCTTTGAGATGAGTCAGGTTAACTGAGTATATATTGTACCAATAGGACATAAAACTGCACTGTGTGCTAATGCAGCCTCTTCCCAAACTTGCACATCACCTTTCAGCTCCTTTAAATAGATGCTCCAACAAAATAACAGGTAATTCTAGAAATGATGTTAGGCGTGAGAGATGGAACTCCTGCCACAGATAGAACAAGTTCTTTTTGACGAAATACCAAAGAGTGACCATTTTTTCTTGCACAAGACCCAGCAGTAGATTCCATTTTTACATCAGCCCCCTCAATGTTTCACAAAAGCAATCTTGTTACTATAGAGTTCAAATGTAGGAATCCATACCGCTGCAGACATTTTTCACAAAGGAAGGGCTTTTAAACCAATCCAAAAACATAATGGGCAATCAGTTTGTTCGATAGGGTGCTTCTTTTTAGTTGAATTACTTAGCTAGTCCCTATGAATATATATATATAAACCCAAAGAAATCAAGCTGACTTGCCTTTGCCAGTTTAAACTTTGAATTCTTAAAGTGGAGTTTGACTTCTAAGCAAATGTTTAGCAAGACGGGAGACACAAAAGATCTAAAATCTAGAATATTTATCATTTTTGAAAGTTAATCTTTCTAGGTTTACTTACATATATACATGTACCATAGGGCTCTGAATTAAGCTAACACTTCTAATAAATCTGGGGTTGACAAAACTTTAAAACAATCAGCTTCCTGAATGCATGAAATATTTTGCTTTATGAATAGATTTAGTGTACTCATTTATGAAGAAAGGAATTTACTTAATGCAACATTACATGGCAAGGCAGAGGTAGCAATAACAGATCATTTTCCTGAATTGACTTATCTTGAATGACGAGATGACACGACTGTTTAAATAAGAACTTCATTGTTGCCAAACTTAGCAGATACATGTGGCAGAAAGGCACCAATTGTGCTATTTAGAATATATTATGGGCCTGATTCTGTCTTACTACAGAACTCAGTGCTAAAGGAATTAAACCAGTGTAAATCCAGTGGAAGTAAGAGGAGAATGAAGACAAGTAGGTCCTTATACTGTTTCAAATAGGATGTCAATTTAAAGCAGCAGCACGCTAATGAACAGGTAAATGAAAGGGGATCAATTCAGAAGTGCCAGAGCTGCCTGGTAGAATCCTGGGAAGTCACACTGCTCATGGGTTTCAATTAATGATTTGTGGGGAAAGGGATAGAGGGAGCAGGAGAGAAAGTGGAAAGGACTCTATTGTGACAGGGTAAGATAATGCCCAGAAGAAAAAAAAAACCAATATCCCCTTGGTGTCTTCTAGCCAAGAACACTGGAAATAATTTAGACCCGAGGAATGAGGGTGATGTATGATTTTATAACAACAGTCATCTATGCATTTCTGTACACAGTGCTACCGACTTATTCTTCTTCAACAAAATTAGCAGAACTTTTCTAGAACAAAAAGCGCATGAAGCCTTATACTGAAATGCTCTAGCGCTGCTCCTTACAATTCTAGTAACAAACTTATACTTTTACTACTGATGAACCCTTGAGAACGTTTTTAAAATGTCTCCCGGATCATGGGCCTAAAGAAGGTTTATTTAAAGTTACATTAATCTTCTCTCATATCTACCCCTCAGACCCTTAATTTTTGTTGCTCTTTTCTGAACTGTCTCCAATTTGTTTACACCTTTTTGGCCCCAAAGTAAATAGAATACTCTAGGAGAGGTCTCACCAGAATCATACAGACAGCAGCTTTAAGATGGCTGCTTTGTTATATGATACTGCCTGTACTCTGCCCCAGGATACAGAATTACCCATTTATTTAATTCAATTGTCTAATCTGTCTTCACAGAATGAATTTATATCAGTATCCTAATAATGATATGTGAGTAGCCATAATTAGAGAAATCTCAAGCCCCTTAGAGATGTTTCTCCAAATCAGCTGAGGTCATAGGGGTCATTCAAAGCTCTCCATCCTTTCCAGCCACTCCACCTAATGCAAAGGAACCCTCTGAGGGCACTAGGTCCAGCAGCTTACCACAAGGGGAACAACAGCAACTGGGAATAGCCTTCCCAGCCTCCTGATAGTATCACTTACTCAACCCTGAAATCCGTTCCATTGATTTCTTTCTTATTTACTGTGTTCTACTGGTTGTTGTTTTTCCTTTTAATTTCACCCCTCTGGTACCACTACAATTCTTCAGCTACTCAGCCTCATTTTCCGT
Source organism: Chrysemys picta bellii (assembly GCF_011386835.1). Classification (NCBI taxonomy): domain Eukaryota; kingdom Metazoa; phylum Chordata; order Testudines; family Emydidae; genus Chrysemys; species Chrysemys picta. The sequence goes on from NC_088791.1 coordinate 76,872,262, forward strand.
GGCTACTGGACTTCTTATCCCCATCTCACCTCTCTACTGTCTTCCATATTTTGTTCAACATCTTTATTAATGATCTGAATGATTGGATGAATTGCACCCTCAGCAAGTTCGCAGACACTAAACTAGGGGGAGAGGTAGATATGCTGGAGGGTAGGGATAGACTCCAGAGTGAACTAGACAAATTGGAGGATTGGGCAGAAAGAAATCTGATGAGGTTCAACAAGGACAAGTGCAGAGTACTGCACTTAGGATGGAAGAATCCCATGCACCACTACAGGCTGGGGACCGACTGGCTAAGCAGCAGTTCTGCAGAAAAGAACCCGGAAATTACAGTGGGTGAGACTCTGGATATGAGTCAGTAGTGTGCCCTTGTTGCCAAGAAGGCTAATGGTATATTGGGCTGTATTAGTAGGAGCATTGCCAGCAGATCAAGGGAAGTGATTATTCCCCTCTATTCGGAAATGGTGAGGTCATATCTGGAGTATTGCATCCAGTTTTGGTCCCCCCACTACAGAAAGGATGTGGACAAATTGGAGAGAGTCTAGCAGAGGGCAACAAAAATGATCAGGGGGCTGGGGCACAAGACTTACGAGGAGAGGCTGAGGGAACTGGGCTTGTTTAGTCTGCAGAAGAGAAGAGTGAGGGGGGATTTGATAGCAGCCTTCAACCCCCTGAAGGGGGGTTCCAAAGAGGATGAGGCTCGGCTGTTCTTAGTGGTGGCAGATGACAGAAAAAGGAGCAATGGTCTCAAGTTGCAGTGGGAGAGGTCTAGGTTGGATATTAGGAAACACTATTTCACTAGAATGGTGGTGAAGCACTGGAATGGGTTACCTAGGGAGGTGGTGGAATCTCCATCCTTAGAGGTTTTTAAGGCCCAGCTTGACAAAGCCCTGGCTGGGATGATTTAGTTGGTGTTGGTCCTGCTTTGAGCAGAGAGTTGGACTAGATGACCTCCTGAGGTCTCTTCCAACCCTAATCTTCTATGGTTCTATGAATTTCCCTCTCTCTTTCTCCTCTCTTCTCCCTGACTCACACAATTACTTTCTTTCCCACAGTACAATGGCAAGTGTTCCCCACCCTTGTTAGACTGTAAACTCTTGGAACAGGCACTGTTTTCTTCTGTGTTTGATATAGGGCCTAGTACAATGGGGCTTTTGCTCTTGACTGTGTTTTTTCAGTGTTACCAATATGTGGTGTGACACAGTGCCAAATCTACATCCATTGTGTACAAAAAATGTATCACGACTCATTCAAAAATTCAACGTGGCTTTAAGTGGAATATCCTTTTAACAACTTTTTGAAGATATTATACCATAAACAAGTCCTTCTATCTGAGATTGCCTCAGGGGGATCCCTCTCTTACCTTTTCCCTATCTTCCTGCAAGCTCTGTTTTAACTTGAACTCCCAAAGAAGGCTTTTATTACTGCAAGCAAAGCCCAAACAGCCCATACATCAACTAAGCCTCTCTTATTACTTCACCCCAATTAGGCCCACCAACTTCTCTTATAAAACTTGACCCAGCTGCTCTCTCAGCTTCTCTGGCTCATAGGCAGCTATTCTGCTTCACTGCAATATAAATAATAATGAAATTCAGAGCCATCCATACTAAGTCAGTATAATAACCGTATTCAAATTTTGCCAAGAAAACAAGCTCTAAACAACTTGAGGGAATAGGGAAATAGAATGTAGATACATTGTATAAAACAGTGTAGAATACTAGATAAGTAGTATGGAACTTTAACTAGAACAGATCTCAGCTGGTTTCAACTGGCATAGCCCCACTGAAGTCAAAGGAATTTAATAGTGCAAGATATGTGAATTTAGTCATGATAGAAAATTATATAAAACAGTTGACAACTAACTCCAATGTCCTTCAAAAATGTGGCAATAAGGAACCAGATAATCTTATATTAGGACCAGTTTCTTTAGTTATTCTTTAACAAACAACAAAAAATAATAAACAAACCCATCCCTGTCTGTTACTCTGGTTGCACCTCTCCTCTCTTCACCAGCCTCTCTTGATGCCATATTACAATGGAAATTCATGTCTAATTTGTTGTCCTTTGTTTACCTGGTATTCCTTTTAACATTAGAAATAGGAGTTCAGAGATAATGATTAGTGAAGAGACCGGAAGTATAAAAACTGTTTAATTTAGAGAAGAGATGAATAAGGGGGGAGGACATAATGGTGGTGTTCAAAATAATGAATGTATAGAGGATGTAAATTAAGTAGTCCTACTTACTTTTTCTCACAATACAATTGAAAGGGAAGAAATTTAAAAGTTGATAAGGAAATATTATTTTACACAATGTATAATTATCCTGTGGAAGTCATTGCCCCAAGATATTGATTGACAGAGATCTTACAAATACAAAACAGTATTAGACATTTATAGGAATGGGGGTGTTAACATGATATTAGAAAAGATTATCGGTGCTTCTGGGCAGAAGCCAATGTCTTAACTTTTGAGGTTCTGAAAGAAACTTCCCCTCTGGCAGATAATTTCATAATCGCCTACTTCAGGATTTTTTGCACCTTCCTCTGAAGCATCTGGAACTGTGACTAATGGAGACAAGATAATGAGCTAGATATGCCACTGGTCTTGTCCAGTATGGCAATTCCTATGGCTTTACTGCTGTCCTACACTTCACATTCTTCCCCGCCCCCTCAAAAGTCAATGGATTTAAAAAAAATTATTATATATATATATATATATGTGTGTGTGTGTGTGTTTGCCTGTGTGTATATAGACAGAAAAATACAAATTTCATTTTCTAATTTTTTGCCCATATTTTTAATCCTCTGGGGCCCCTTCCCAACTTTTTTTTTTTTTTTTTTTTTTTTTTGCAACTCCTCCCAAAGAAATAGCCACAAATAAACTAGTTCACATACAGGTGCATGTATGCGCACAAGCAGACAAATACACATACACACCTGGCAGAGAGTCCAAACAAACATTTAACCAGACCTTTTAAAATCTCATTAAAAGGTTAACTTTTAAAGGTTCAATCCTGCAAAATACATGATACTAGGTGTAGTTCTTATTACATTGAGTAATATCATGTAATTCAGTGTGACTTGTCATAGAATGAAGTATATGGTAAGTACTCCCTGAAGGTCAAGTGTTTCAAGTTGCACACCCAGAAAATGAAGCACCCAAAATCACTAGTCTCATTTAAATATTTAGGTCTTAGTTTTTGCTTCTTAAAGACTAAGAACTAAATGTCTTTGCAGAGTGTCTTTTCTATTGTTTAATTTTCTACATTATAAAGTATTGTACAATTTTAAAATTCAAGGGCATGTCTGGGTTAAAGCCCCATGGCTCAAGAGAAGAAAACTCACTACAACTTTTGACCTTCCGTTTTTAGTGGTTAACTCAAGTCCTCAAAATGTTTCCTCCTAATGTTCTGTGGTGATGTGAGAATATAACTGAGTAGCATTTGAATTAGACAGAAGTCAAAGAAAATTCCCACTAAAAAAAAAAAAATAAACCATGAGGTGACACCAAGCATATTCTGAAAAAATTCTGAGTAGCTAAAAAAAATCTTAACTTGGATTCTGACCTCTTAATATTGTAAGGAAATGCTTTATTCATTAAAGATTAATGTAATAGCACAACTTTGCAGGTAGGCTCAAAAGCTGCCAACTGTTTAGTTTTTTTCTTTTTTAATTTCATTTTGCACTCTACCATTACACTGGGAAAAAAAGAAATTTGTTACATATAATGATGCCTCTGCCAGAAGGTGACCTCATTCTATGCTATTCCCCAAATAGTCATTTACAATGTTAAGTTTTCTGCAAGCGTAAGTAAATATATTCCAATGTATTTGTATTTGATGGAGTGTTTCACATTGATAGACAGCTAGTTGAGAAGTTTAAAATTGTTCTGAAGTAAAACCTTTGAACTCTCTCTTTTTTTTAATTGCTAAGGGAGTTAATCAAATTTATTTTTTAAAGTAAGTTTGCCTTTTAGTTCAGCAAGCTAGTAGGATATATAACTCATCTCTCATGGAAATATAAATTTCTAGATCACATCAGAGAGCTTGAAAAAAATCCAAAAAGGCTTGTATGATTACAGAATTTGCAAAGACTGCATGGAGACAGGAGGAATATAACTTTATTTTTTTCTTTGGCAGATGAGGGAATGGAAAACACTTGAAACAAAACAACCTCTAAATGTCAGGCTTTTAGGCACTGACCTCTTACATCACATCACAGAATTAAAAAAAAATAATTAAGCCCTGTTAAAGGAAACCTTAAATCTCTCTTCTTGATTTTTCTTTTCCATTTGAAGTGCTTTGTCTGAAAGCTGTTAAAGATCTTCCATAACTTTTCACGTATTTTGTCCAAATTATTTATTTGGGACCAAGATGAAGTGCAGATACTCTGTACTGAAAAGTAAATGGTTTAAAAATTTTGATCATGGGGGTTTAATCTGAATCAGATTGTTTATTTGATACATGGGAATGTCTATCAAATGAATATGGTAAATGTCTGTACGTGTTCTGCTTCAATATTTATCACAAGCAACTTAAAAGCACTAATTTAATTTAAACATCAAACATTTAGTATAATGTGAATGTTTTTTCCAATCCAAATAACAGTTTAATTGTATCTTGCAGAACGAATCTTTGTCATTAGCGACATAGCTTTTGATTATACCAGCAAAATAATTTTGAATCCATCACTGTTTATTGTATTGAATGATCCACAATTATCTCCCTAATTCATTTATGAAGTAATTAGATTTTTTTCTCCATGTAATATAAAACAAAGAGGCAACTTCAGGATACCAATTTATTAGGAAAAGTCAGCACAGCAAGAATGTAATGCAGTTTCAGAAAACTTTACTTATTAACTTTCTTGATGGAACATACCATTCTAGAAAATAGCTATCAACTACTGATGATCATCTAGGCCCCCAACCTGCAAATACTTACATATGCAAATAATGTTAGGTACATCAGTAGTATCACTGAATTCATGTGGATATGTGTTCATAGGATCAGGGTCTTGTTGCCTTCATACAGGAAAGAAAATTGGTAGTTTATATATTTTGAATCCTTTCGTGATTTATAATCAGAAAGTCATGTTTAAATGGTCCTTCTTATGCCTTCTGTGCAATGCTCATGAACTGGACTCCTGATACAGCTGAGAGGAACCAGCTGCCTAAGAGGGCTGCAGCTATGGCTGTTGTTGAAGCAAAATCCCAGGCTTGGGAGGATTTTGGCGAGACCATGGAGAATGACTACCGGATGGCCTCAAAGGTGTTCTGGCAAATCATTTGTTGCTTTAGGAGGGGTTGGCGGGACATTGTCCAGGCTATACTCAACAAGATTTATGAAATGCTGACCTTGACTGAGGAAATCATAGAGAGGTGGAAGGAGCACTTTGAGGAACATCTCAACCTGATGGACCTGCCCCCCATTCAGGAGGCAGTGCTGGAAACCTCTGGTGAGATTGGATCTATTTCTGATGCTGAGATTGATACGTCAGTAAAGTGCCCTTGTAGTGGTAAGGCAGCAAGGTGGACGAGATTTGTCCAGATATGTTGAAAGCACTGGACAATGTTGGGATGTCATGGTTAACATGCCTCTTCATTGTCGTATGGAAGGTGGGTGCAGTACCTCTGGACTGGTAAACCGGGGTGCTGCTCCCAATCTTTAAGAAAGGAAACCAGAGGGTGTGTTCCAACTACAGAGGTGCCAGGGTGCCGGAGAGGAGGTTACACCCATTAGTTGAACTCAGATTCAGGAGGAACAACACAGATTCTGTCCCAGACGTGGAACAACTGAATAGCTCTTTGCTATCTTGCAGATACTTGAGGGGTTGCTGGAGTTTGCTAATCCTGTCTACCTTTGTTTTGTAGACCTAGAAAAGTCATATAACTGCATTCCTGAAGATGTCTTGCAGGAAATGCTGTGGGAGTCTGAAGTGCCACTTTTGCATGCTATCCGGCCCCTCAACTCGCAGAGTGAGAGTTGTGTTCATATTCTTGGCATTAAGTCAAGTTCGTTCAAGATGGGCATTTGACTCTGCAAAGGGTGTGTCTTGTCTCTATTCCTCTTCATGATTTTCATGGACAGGGTATCAAGGTGCAGCTGATCTGTGGAGTGCATCTGGTATGGGGAAGCAGAGGTGGCATCTCTGCAGTTTGCAGATGATGTTGTCCTTCTTGCTTCTTCAGACTGCAATATCTGATGCACACTCGAATGTTTTGCTGCTGAGTGTGAAACAGTTGGGATGAGAATCAGCACCTCCAAATCAGAGGTCATGGTCCTCTCCTAGAAGAAAGTGGACTGCTCTCTCCAGGTGAGGGGGGAGCAGCTGCCCTTAGTGGAAGAGTTCAAGTATCTAAGGGTATTGTCCACGAGTGATGGTAAGAAGGAGCATGAAATCAACTGGCAGATTGGTGCAGCGGGAGCATTGATTCAGGCGCTGTACCGATCCATAGTGGTGAAGCAGGAACTGAGTTCTCAGATGACGCTTTTGGTTTACAGGCTAATCTACATCCCCATCCTTACCTATGGTCATGAATTTTGGATAATGAGTCAAAGGACGAGATCGCTGGTACAAGTGGCAGAAATGAGGTTTCTGCACAGGGTGGCTGGGCTTACTCTCTGAGACGGGGTGAGGAGCTCAGCTATTCAGGAGAGCCTCGAAGGAGAGCTGCTACTCCTCTGGATCAAGAGGAGCCAGTTGAGGTGGTTTGGGCACCTGATAAGGATGCCCCCTGTGATGCTTCCGTTGGAACTCTACTGGGCAGGTCCCACTGAGAGGAGACCACGAGGCTGACCCAGGACACGCTGGATGGATTACATCTCCCGGATGGCCTGGGAATGCTGTGGAATGCCCCCAGGAGGAGCTGGAACCTGTTGTGGAGGAAGAGGTGGTCTGGTCCTCCCTTCTCTCCATGTTGCTGCCCTCACCAGGAAAGGTGTCATAAAGGAAAAAGAAGACGAAAGAAAGAATGTTTAAATGATGTTATGTCACTTATAAATGTTTATAATTGACCTAGAATATGAATTGCTATCATAAAATATATTGGTTCTTATCAGGAACCTAGTTAGCACTATGGCTAGCAGTGGAGTCAGCCATCTCAATGGCAACTCTCCCCCGGACTACATTCCAATGCGATAGCATGGTGATGAGCTGAGCTACGGAGAGATAAATAAAGACGAGATCAAGAGCAGCCAGAGGCAGCGCTCAAGGTCTGAGCCACCTGCGTTGAAGAAGACAGTGCACTTTTTTCCTCCCTGCAGAACCCCATTTTATGGTGTTTGTCATGGGAGGAAACAATCTAGGACACTGTAAATTCAAAGAAAATGTAGGAGACACTGCCTAATATGTGAAATTTCATTTATTAATTTTAGGGGCCAGATCCTCAGTTGTGGTAATTTTGTGTAGCTCTAATGAAGTCAGTGGAGATATGATAGTCTATCTGGACAGAGATAACTACTTACATGGACACCTAGGGAAGTACTGGATTCTTAATCACTTGAAGTCTTCAGATCAAGACTGGATGCCTTTCTGAAACATTTGCTTTAATCAAATTCATGTTATTGGGCTCCATACAGGAGAAATTCAATGAAATTCTATAGCATGTGTTGTACAGGTCAGACTAGATAATCTAGTGGGCCCTTCTGGCCTCCAGATCTATGAACACATCTTCATTTTTTCTGAAGCTAAGTAAACATTATAATTATATAAATGCATCCACAAACCAATATCTAGGTAAGCAGAAATATCACTGAGAGATAGGAATAGGGATACCTTCAAATGACTAGAATAATTTTTAACATGGATTATTAACTTCAGGTTGATAAAGAACAGGTAGATATTTCTTTCTTCCAAATCAAAATTGTAGCATTCACTTTGCACTGGTATAAATGCCTACACAATGTGCAGATCATTGTTGAATCAAGCCTTTTACTGGGACATCACAGTTAGGGTGTGATTCCTTGATCACATAGAGACACTCATGTAGCTCTGATCTGAGCTAGTGCACTAAAATAGTAGCGTAGCTACGGCAATATGGGCAGTGGCAGCAAAAACTAGCAGCAATGAGGATGTGCCCACAGGATTCAGGTTGGTATGTACTCAAAGTGGCTAGCCCAGGGGTTGGCAACCTTCGGCAAGCAGCTTATCAGGGTAATCCGCTGGCAGGCCGTGAGACATTTTGTTTACGTTGACCGTCCGCAGGCATGATCAATGTAAACAAAATGTCTCGCGGTTCACCACCGGATTACCCTGATGGACCACGTGCCGAAGGTTGCCGACCCCTGGACTAGCCTGTGGCATCATTCGTCACAGAGCTTGTTACCATGGCTACACTACTATTTTTAGCATGCTAGTTAAGATGAGAGTTAGCATGAGTATCTCTAGGCAAGCTGGGAATCATACCTCTAGCTTACTGTGTAGACATAGCCAAAGAAAACAACTTCTCAAGCAAGGGCTATAGCAGATTAAGTCAGACAACTGTCCAGAAACATGCCATGCTGTTTTATTTAATTTACTTTTAAAAGAGGGCAAACTAGCAGCCCCAAATGTTGCTTCTGAGAAACTACCTTTATGATGTCAAAAGAATCTATTCAGATAAATGGATCAAAATTCTGCCCCATGTTACAGTGGAGTTGTGCATATACAAATTGGGTCCAAACTTGTTTCCTTTCTGACTAACTTGGCCTTATGTTTTGTTATTATTTGCATTTTGGTAGCACCTATAGGCCAGGACCTATTGTGCTAGGCACTGTACAAACATATAACAAAGAACCAGTCCCTTCCCCAAAGAGCTTTCAATCTGAATAAAAGAATATAGACCAAAGGTGAATACAAAACATAGATGGAGAATACAAGGAAATAATGATACATGCTGTCAGCATGATGAGCAATGATCACAAAACACCAGCTAACTAACCATCACTGATTTTTTTTGTAAAAAGAAAAGTGTAGAAGAGGGATATGAAGGAGGTGTGAACATCTGCAAAATGTTTTTGTTTCCTATTTTATACAAGTAGGTATCATGGCAACTATTCAGTCTCTTAAATCATCCACTCTGTTTAGGAACTAACAAATCTGGCAGATGGCTGACTATCTGAACAAAATCCTAATAGTTTCACTCCTCTTTAATTACCACTAGAAAGTTAATTTCCTGGGGAAAAAAAGGGGGGTCAGGATCAACCTAAATCATCATATACAAAAATGCTGGGTAAAAGATATGACTGGAACAGATGGCACTCAATTTGTCATGATTTGAAAACAGCTAAAGATTATTAGTTTAATGTAAGTGTACAATTACAAAAGAAACCCCCCAGCAATATTTCAGGAGAACTCAAATGATCAGACTTGAGGAAATTAATGTGAGTTAACAGTTGCACAGTACTTGGGACATGATAGAATTTAAAGTACAAATTACTTTAAAGCAAAAAGGAGAACTTTAATATTATTCTGTGCTTTTCTGTGTTTCCCTCTGTATGCAATGTTATAAAAAGCTAAATTAAACTCACACTGCAGTTTGCATGATGTTTCATTTTGCAAACAATGTTGCAATTCCATATGTGCTGGCATTTAATGCATTTATCAATGCCTAGCTTGGAAACATTACCACCTTTTAGTTCTTTACACCAAATAACAAGTAGTTCAGTATTTAAAGTCTTGTCTAAAGGGGGATGTAATTTGATAGCTTTGATAGCTGTAGTTCAGCAAATAGTAACAATCTAATTCTCTCCATCCCTGATTTATACTCTCATCGCTACACATTTTATGATCCCACTTCCACAATCTCTTCACATATGTAATTCTCAGCTTCCCCGAGAGTTCCATATGCTGGGGCTTGCAAGATCAAGGCTAAAGGCTTTCAAGTACTATCACCTAGCAGTAGAGCATGGTGTCAGTATTCTCGGTATTATTTTTGCAGGTATAACTGCAACATTGCCCACCGCTGTTTTGGAGATGTTTGTACACAATCCATACATACATCACACAGTGATTTCAGGAGCAGCCTGTCACAAGTTTATATATAATACCTTGCATGACACACTTAAGATATATATTATGACAATTGTGTGTTGGGGCAATGAGTGTCCAGCCTGATATGAGTTACAGCATGGACAAGCCCTTTAACACTTGAGGTTGAGGGACTCCCAGGGTTACAAAGAGTTACAGACGTGTGCTGGACATATGTTCCTAAAATGTGTTTGGGAGGCAATGCATAAACCCAGCCTACCCTAGACAAAGGAATGTGGATTTGCCTGTCTGACCAGCCTGGTCACAGGCAGAAGACAATGAAAATAACTTTACATATAAGGTAAACAAAGCCATCTAGATAAACAAGCAGTGGAAAAGACCATTTAACAAACATGCTGTGGGACAGAATCTACACCTTAGGAAGACTTTCTGGGTCTTGAGGCAGAGACAATGGACTTTGGCAATGTAATGAGAGCAAAACTACCTTTCAGGATCCATCACTGAGGGGATATAGGGTCGGTACAGAATCCTCCAACCCTGTGAAAGTTGGATCCCCTAGTATTGTTGGCCAAATAGGGCCCGTTTCCCCCCGGAGCTTACCTAATTACACCAAGGAGGCACGGAGAGACAAGAAGACGGGTAATAGGTCCTTTATTTGTCAGTCAGCTGAGAGGGTGCTCCTCGACTCATGCCAGAAGAGACACACCTTACATGGGCAACATAGACCCTTTTTATAACCAGTAACAAACAACTCAGTTCTCATCCTTTTTACGTCATTATGCTGACCGATAGATAATAGGTTACACAGGATACATATATTATTTTGGGGAGGGGGGATACAAGAGACATCTGTTGCGGATACATTTGTCATTTTGAAGGGAGAACAAGGTACATCCCTTGACCCTTTGCACTAAATAACTTGGGGATATATGGGAAAGCAACTGCAAACTAACTATCTCTCTCTGTTCCCTCCTCCTTATCTCTATTATTTCTGCTAATGTGAGTGAAACTGCAGCCATTTGCTAAAAACGCTGACCAATACATTTCTGCTTCAGCCTACTTCAGAGCATGTAAGCAGTTAGCATAGAAGTAGGTGAGAGTTCCCAAGATGGAGTCACTGTGGTTCACAGATAGGCCCAGAGCAAAAGAGTTTCATCGACACTTTGGCTTTCCACTCTCCCGAGTTACCTGGTAGCTATGCCTAGTGGATCCCAACAGTATGGAGGGTTAGGAGTGCTGGTAACTTGATGTAAGTAAGACAACTACTTAGGCAATGATTGTAACTTGCTAAGATTAAGTTTTAGTCACTAGAAAGAACATTTTATTTTGTTTGTAACCGTACCTGTCTTTCTCTTACTAATCACTTAAATTTCTGCTCTTGGTTAATCAACTTATTTTATTACAAAATCATCTCACTGCTGAGTATTAAAAGGACGTGTGAGTCTTCAGCTAACATAACAGGCCAATATGTGCTCTGTCTCTTTGGAGGCAGCAAATTTAAAACTTCTCTGAGTGTCCAGTGAGAGGGACTGGACAGTGCAGGAAGACATATCTGGGGAACTTGGGATTCACTGATTGTTACTAGCAAGGCAAAGGTTAGACTGGTAGATTCTTGAAGAGTTTGTTGGCAAGGCAGATAGGCTCGTGTGTCAGGGAGCTGACCTACAGCTTAGCAGCTGCAAAGATCTCACTCTTGCTAGGGCACAATGGTAACATAGTGGTTAACGGTTCTGGGTGTCCTACAGTATTATTCTTGCAGACATAACTACAACATTGCAAACCTGTGTTTTGGGCATACTGAATTCAGTTAATTGCTTGCTGTGGGCTGACATTTCACATGCAACATCTCAGTTTGGAAGCACAATTTTTAAAGCAATTTTGTGGGGAGTGAAGGAATTGTTTGGCTATGCAAGTGTAAACCAGATTAGGAGATCAGTTTTGCAGCTTGCAATAGAGTCCTTGGTGGGCAAGGTGGCCTACTGGTTAGCACACCTATTGCCCATCTTGCACCACTGGTGGATCTGTCTTTCAGTTCTGTTCCTCCTTTATTCAGAAGTGCAGTGAGGAATACAGGTGGTTCAAGTCCTTCCTGTAGTAGGGCCAGTGGAAGGGAGCCCAGGCCCTGCGCCTCCACCAGGCTCTGACCCAAGGCCCTAGTGGGTCAACAGTATCTAGGTGCCCTCTGAGTTACCCTCTCTGGGTCTCTACCTACTGCTGCTTTTCCCCCCTGCTTTCAGACCCAGATAAGGTGAAAAGAAAAGGTAATCAAACCATCAGTGTCAGCCAAGCTCAGCATGTAGTCTCAGTTCTCTCAGGGAGGCTTTTCTGGAGCCATTGTCAGGAGACTACAAGGTAGATCTGTTCTCCTCCCAAGATTTCCCCCTTCTGAGCTGGGATCCTCCCTTCTTAACCCCTTCTCCAGCTGGAGCATGCTCTGCATGGTGGGATGGGCGGGGCTACCTCACCCCAGTACTGGCCTTTAGCCCCTTCTGTCCCAGTGTGGGGTTTTATACTATCACACTGCTGATGTGTGTACAAAACTCAGAGTCACTGCAGCAGTTCTGTGAACAAAGTGGCTACTTAATCAGGCTCTAGAAGCTCACTTCTTTCATAGGAGTTTGCAACAAAACAGTCTGATGTGGGGGGAGGGAAGAAATGTATCAGTGATGAATCCAAAGTATTGGCAGATCACTTTTGATATTTCTAAAATAACAATCAAAACATATAATTTATGAAATATAATTTAGGCCAAATTTTCAACCTTTTTATTGGCACAAATTGTGCCCCAACCGGTTAGATTCTAAATTGGGCTATGTTGTCATATGAGGGCACAAGGGAATGTAATCTCCCCATAAGCCCTTCATGATCTACATTGACCTGTCTGGGTTACTTTCCCCACTTCCCTAGAGCAAGTAGGTAAGGAATGGATATGTAGGAGTCTTGGCTTTACCCCTTTTGTCTGTCCAGCATAGATGAACCAATGGCAGAGGAGGGGGTATTGGCCAAATTCCCTACTTGCATAAGCCAACAGTAAATTAAGCAGCTTTCATTAAAGGGCTTTGTTACCACCTCTTCAAAATCCTTAGTGCTAAATCATGTCCTTCGCTTACTTGGCTCTGCAAAAGAGTAAAGACTCCCTCTTTCTCACCTCTCCCAATTGTGTAGGCTGTGTAAGCGTTCCCGGAGTCAAAGTCCTAGATGACTACAGCAAGAGGGCAAGGAGGTTTTGGGGTAGGTGAAGTCCTGGTGCTTCTTTCCCTGAGTGCCAGCAGCACAGTACTGGGTAGAGGGCAATATGCTGCATCACAAAAAAAGGGGTGGCAAATGTTATATTCCCCTCAGCCCAACTGGGGATGCCTGAGAAGTATTATTATTATTATTACACTGCTCTACAGCCAAAATGCTTCTGAAATAAATGTAGTCAAACTTTACTAATTCTGGATCACTGAGAACGAAAATGATGCTTAAAATTGTTGATTGGCTCTAGTTTTCAATATATGCTATTGGGTCAGTATATACAACCCTTGACTTGGGAATGGCGGAGGATAAATGAGTTATAAAGGGAAGGGATCTCAATTTAAACCAGAAATGACTAAAATACATCTTTGACTGGATCTATGAATAAATCTATGACTGGGTTTGGACAGTACTTGTTTTTTAGGCAAAACAATGAATGATGCAATCTGAAGCTGATATTGCGTCATACATGATATGAATTGCATCATGTTATTCCTAGAAGTCATGGATGATGCAATCATAACAAAGCTTGCATCACTCTGCTGAACAAATTGCTCTATTTCAGCTCTAGAAATCATACAGTGTCGTGCTCTCTTATTTGTCAGTGTTTGACTTTGCAAAGGGACACATTTCTGTTTAGCCAAAGTGAGCAGAGATGCCTCGTACTTGTGTGAACAGTGCAGATAACTTCTGCTATGTTTGTGGTGAAGTGACTTTTGCATTACAAAAGCGCAGTATAACCACTATGGTTAAGAAAGCCTATCACCTTTATTTTGGCTGCAGAATTGGAGATCAGGACAAGAGGTGGGCCCCACACATATGCTGCAACACTTGTGCAACAAATCTTCGCCAGTAGTTGAACAGGAAAAGGAAATCTATGCCTTTTGCAGTGCCAATGATTTGGAGAGAGCCAACAGATCATACCAGCAATTGTTACTTCTGCATGGTGCCTCCAGTTGGGAAAGGTGTGTCAAAGAAGAAAAAGTGGACTGTGCATTATCCAAACATTCCATCAGCTATACGCCCAGTACCCCACGGACAAGGACTGCCAGTTCCTGATGCACCAGAATCACTCTCACTGGCGTCAGATGAGGAAGAGGAAGAGGATGAAACTTCTGGTCCTGAACCATCAATGTCACAGGACCCACATTTTCTCCCCTCCTCCTCCTCTGAACCACACCTCATAACCAGTTGGTCATGCAGTCCATATGAAGGAAACCTATGACAACATGAAACAACTTTTGAGGTGCATAAACTATGACCAACATCAGTGGCAGCTTTGTGGCGATTTGAAGGTTGTTGCTCTCTTGCTTGGTCTGCAGACTGGATACACAAAGTACTGCTGTTTTCTCTGCGAATGGGATAGTCGTGCAAGAGATTCCCACTACATGAAGAAAGTTTGGCCACTCCGACAGTCATTGGAGCCTGGGAGGAAAAGTGTTCAGCATCCACCACTTGTTGAATCAAGGAAGATTTTGTTACCACCCTTACACATCAAGCTGGGTCTGATGAGGAACTTTCTCAAGGCCTTTGACAAAACACAAGAAGCTTTCAAGTACCTCCGTGGAAAATTTTCAATGTTAAGTGAAGCTAAGATAAAGGAAGGTGTCTTTGTTGGTCCTCAGATTCGTGAACTTCTTCGAGATGATGCATTTGACCATGCACTGCGTGGCAAGGAAAAGACGGCATGGAAAGCCTTCCAGTTAGTGGCAATAAATTTTCTCGGAAACAACAAGGCAGAGAACTACAGGTTATTGGTGGAAAACCTCCTCAAGGCATACAAAAGCCTTGGTTGCAACATGTCACTAAAGATACATTTTTTGCACTCTCATCTAGATTTTTTTCTACCGAACTGCGGAGCAGTGAGCGATGAGCACGGCGAGTGATTTCACCAGGACATTCCAACAATAGAGAAATGCTATCAGGGCAAATGGAGCCCATCAATGCTTGCAGTCTATTGCTGGACAGTGAGAAGAGATGCTCCATTTAATGAATACAAGAGACAAGCCAAGAAGCGCTGAGTAGACACTGAATAGGACTAATTATTATTCCAACCTGCCCCTTACAAGGGGTTGTGCCCAATCGCATGATTTAGCCATTGATGAGGATCTAGCATCAATCCCTGCAGATATTTCACATTGCCACTAACTTTAACTTTTAAAGTTATTCAGCCAGTTTTTCAGGCAACATGATAGTGTTTATAGCTAAGCCAAAATCAGTGAATTTTGAGAGTAGGGTTCCCTGAGACATTACAGCAAATGCCTTGTCACGGTTCAAGGTTATTTCAGCAGTGATGATACTTTTGTATTTCATCTGCTGCCTGTTAGAATCAGATTCTTCCAGGATATGGACATTTTGATGTCACATTTTGCAGCACAGTTAAGAGATGGTAAAAAGAAACAGACAGGGAACCTGAAATGTTAGTGCACTTGCTAACATTTCATTGCTAGATATATGGACTCAGACTTCAAATTAATCTTATCTACCAATGAGAGGGACACAGAGGTCATGTATCCACTTCACAAAGATGACACATAGTTTGGTATAAATGGTAGTTTCTACTCAGGTAAAGACCGATACTTAAATACTAGAGACAGTACCGGTCAAAACTGGTCGAGGTACATAAGGATAAGTTTTAGCATGTTTGCTCTGGTTGCCCCTTATCTGTTATATTGGTCTCTCACTTTCACTTGCATAAATTTTACACCATCCTTACCCCAAGGAAAAGTTTAGAAATGTAAAATCCAACATCAAGCCTACTTATGAGCAAGCTCCAGTGGGATACTCAGATTATTTTCACTGGTGGTTCAATACAGATGGGGGAAATATTTTCTGTGTATTGAAGCACAGAATATTCAATTGCAATTTTCTTCAGTCATTGGTAAATGGAAAACAGCATCCAAGGCCCAAATCTGCTACCCTTCCACTTGTTGAATTGTACCTTAATACACAAGAGAGTATACAACACAACATCCACAAGAACCCTATACTTTATCACCCTAATCCCCCAATCATTTTGGTAAAAAAGTGATGTTGAGATACAAAATTCAGTCTAGAGTCTCAGTGTTACTAGGCCCCTTGTATTCTACTTCATTCGTTTTTTTAAAGAATATATCTTGCAACTCTTAGCCTCCATAAGGGAATCTATAATATTTTTATAAAAGGATCTCAACTCATATATCAAAATAAAATCAGAAGAGTAGTTGCAAAATATAATTTCCTTACTGCAGCACTTTCCATTTGATTCCACTGTCCTGAGACCCCAAACGTATAACATAACCACATTGAAATCAATAGGTAATTAGAAAGTGAATGCAATTCAAAACTTTTAAACTGCAAGTTAAATTTGATAGTAACTCTGACAGAAGTAAAAGATTATCACACAAGTTCCTGACTCCCTGACAGATTTCAGATGCTGGTCCTAATGTAAAGGTTTAGTTACTTTGAACACCAAGGCCCAGATCCACAGAGGTATTAAGGCTCCTAACTTCCATTGAAATCGAATACTTTTCTGGATATGGGCCCAACTCACTTTCTGCTGTTCATGTGAGAGTTGCAGTAAACTAGTACACATTAACTAATTGACTCCAGACGCAGGTAGTTTTCAGTGGAGGACCCTCAGCTATTGGACTGCTTATTAACAGAATAAATATGATCTTAAATCCAACCATCCCTCTAAATCTCATCTAACCTGTGCACTCAAGTGCCCGTCACCATGAATTTAATAGCTAGATCATGGAGATGGTCTCAAACAATAATATTGAAGAAAATGGCATATCAAGAGAGAATGTGAGGAGCATGGTCCATCTGAAGAGCACTTGTAGATTTATTTGTAGAAGCCCTAGATTTTATGATGATGGGCATATTAGAAATACTTAGATAGACAAAACTTCAACCTTCATTTCTTAATTAATCGTCTAAAATGGGCTGAAGACTAGCGCTAAATGAGATTTGGAATTTTTATCCCACTGGAAATTCCAACATTTCAGCCTTTGTTTTTGCCCCAATCTGGACAAATAGTATTAATTTCAAAGTGTTACACACAATGCAAATTATAGGACACTTCCATTTGGAAATGTCAGAACATTTTGTTTTCATATTTTTTATCAAAATGACACATTTCAACATTCCCAAAATTGAACTTTTCATTGTTTCATTTTGGTTTATTGAACTGACTCAAAAGGCCCCATTTTGAGTTGGTTCAATATGAAACTGCATTTTCCATATGTTTCTGCCTTGCTTCATGGGAATTATAGTCCAGGAGCCTGATGTCCCCATTTTCCCATATGGGCCAATATCCCTGGCCAGACTACAACTTACATTATGCACCATGAAGCTCACCCATTAAAAAAATTCATACTGTGTTCTGGAAGACATAGTCCTCCAGAGAGCCTGGCCCATAGGAGAGAATGGAGACAAACACAAACTACAGCTCACAGAAGATAACCCACTGATAGGGAAATGCAGATTAATGTTTTGTTGAACTGGGTTTGAAAATATACATTTTGGGTCTGTTCAAAAAGCTAAATATTCCAATTTGGGTTGAACATGACCCACAATGAAATATTTCTTTTCAATTTTCAGCAAAATCAAAATTGTCCCATAGAAAATTTCATTGTTTAGAAATTGCATTTTCCATTGGAAATTTATTCTAACAGAAATTCCTCAACCAGCACTATAGAAGACTTCAGAGCATAAAATTGGAAACAGGTTCTTTTTTCCCTTCGGCACTAAATAATCACAATATTTTAGGAAATGCAGTAGTGATTTCATAGTTTGATTTCAGTCTATAGAGGCATAAATAACACTTTCTTTATAGTGACCCAGTTGCTAAAATCTTGTAGATTTGTTCTTGTCTGGAAAAATATGTATATTTTAATAGAGTTATTTAACCAGTGTTGACTTTCTTCTTTAGAAGGACCAGACACATCCTCCACACCAGGTCTTCTTACTCCCACAACAGTGCTGACTGGTTACTTCCTATGATCAGTCCTGGCAGTGGAGATTTTGCAGCATAGTCATGAATGATTGGGATTAAAGGCATAGGTATAAAGATCTCTTTGTTTTAATACAGCAGCTTCATGTCAGGAAATATTTCTCCTGCTTTTATGCTCTCTCTCCTACTGACAGAGATTCATTTAGCATATCTGGACACTGCAGCATCAAGCCAAGAGCAGGAATTAAGAACCTTCTAAAGCTCTACTGTCCACTCAAGTTGTCCAGAACAATCTAACCTAGTGAAGATGTACTCCAGTTCTTCCTTGTGCCTTGCAGGTAATAGCATCACTTCTATTAAGAGCCCATAAACCTCATATATCCCATGGTTGCATGTTTACTGATTATGGGGGGCCCTTTAAATCTCATTGATAATCTCAGTTTTTATTTCAGGTTATTCTTCATCTCTGCCACACTCATCCAGAGCTGGCTTTGAACCAAACAGGCCTGTGATGTCAAGCTCCCTGTTGGCTCACCTAATGAGCTGACTCCAACAACAAGGAGAGGTACAATTCAGTTGCTGGCAGCTGGCACATAGTGAAAATAAGAAATGGAAACCTTCCTCTGACCCACTCCTTTGCACAGAAGCTCAGCGGTTGCAACTGCACCCTTGAGAGGAAGCATTCTGGGGGGCAGAAGGCATAACCAGCCTTATTCCTTTTCTCAGCAGTCACAGCCCCTCATTGAGGTGGGGGTGGGCAAAAATGAGCCACCTCAGGGAGGGAAGAAGACCAGGAATTCTACTGAAAGGGGAGGTAGAAATTAGGCAAAATATAAGGAGGGAAACTTAGGGGAAAAGGAAAGAAGCTAATCAGTGTTGCTGCCCCCAAAGCATTCTTGTGCCTTAAAGTCACAATAAAATCTCCAAGGGGACTGGCAAACTTCCCATGGATTAATCACCAGAATGTCTTACTGTTTAATTTAAACAACTAAAACAAGCATCATTAAACTCTTACTTTAGGCCCTTTTCAGAATTCCTTACTCTTTATTCAGGCAAAATTGGATTGTTTTGATGTTTTCCCCAAGTGAAAATCCTGTGTGTCATATTTAAGTCTAGAGTGATTCTTTACAGATGAATTGCACAACCTTGAAGATGGAGATTTACTGTATAGTAGAAATATTGAAAGACCATTCATTAGCTGGAAGGGTGTCAAAGAGTCAGCAGTTGAAATACCACAACACTGCCAGATTGTATATTACAAAAAAACTCAGGTAAAATTATAGTTCAACTATATGAGAGCCTATAATTGAAAATGTATCTGGGTCATAAGACTACTTTATTGTAGTATAAAATCTTCCAGGTTTATAACAAAGTTATTCAGTATTGTGTGCCATTGTTTGCTTGTTTAGAACTGCCTGAAATGAATTGAGCCAAATAAAGTTACTGACAAATATGGGGGGAAAATAGCTTTCTTCATATGTATTGAAATAGACACTTTTGCAAGATAATTGAAAACCCTGAAGCCAAAATTATAACACCGTCAGAATATGGGTTTGGTTGACTTGTTTGGATTAGGTAGGAAATTTCTGGCTGGTGAAGCAGGAATGGCTGGAAAAATGTGGAATGTTTTCTGTGACAGGCAAAGGAAGGAATTGAACCTGTTAGACTTTCTACTATGTACCCATCACCCTGATGGTGCCATCCCTAACCAGTTGTTGTTAGCCAAGGAATGATTTCATAATGTTCAAATCTACAGTACTTTGTGGTTTACCACTCACTGTACTGTCATCCACGCACTATGTACTTGGCTATACTCAAGATCCAGGGAAGTTTTTAGTCACTGTACACATACAGAAGTAGAATTGTATGGACATTAAGAGTACATAACTTGTTTGTGGAATTTAGTGCTTTTTTTCTGTTTGTCAGCTATTTAAGCAAAGGTCAAAATCTCCCCCCAGGCCTTATAAACAAGAAAGCCTAAATAATCATTGGGACTTTCCTTTTCTCCAGCAGAGAATGGATGGGAGAAGGGAGCACTTTAGGGAGAGCAGGAAATATTGCAGGAGAGAATTTTAGGACATCTGAAATCTTTCTTGTTTAAAAAAAAAGTGTAGGAGAAATTCAGGGAACCATGCAGATACCTGGGGGAAAGGCCAAACATGGGTATTACCAGCACAGTTTCTGTACTTTTGATAGGACGTGACTTCACCCTGATGCACAGAAATGTCAACCTAATTAGCATTATATGACTCATTAAACAGGAAATCATGGATTGGTTAGTCGCTTTTCTGTATAGGAGATATGATGTAAACGCACAGGAGGAGGGTAGCATGTAGTACACATCGCTAAATAACTGTTCCTCTGTGCTGCACCTTTAAATCTCTACAGACTCTGACGTTTATGGAAACATGCAGCCATTTGGTCTTTGAACAGAGTAAGGAATTTTCTTTAAGTTGGCTCTATATTGCCACCTTGTGATTTGCCTGAGACCAGTCATTATGCACCCTTTTTTCAGATTAGCAAATAAATCCTGTCTTGTAATGGACACTCAGTGATGCCGCCAGCCATTGGTTTATAGTGGCTTTACAGTCTTCACAAGCTCTTGCACTTTTTTCCAATGCTTGCAAATTATTTCCTGCCTTTCATGAAAGTTCTAACACCTTTGCTATTAGCTCCTAAAAGCAATAAAGGGAGAGCCTTCAGAAATGTACAGTAACTGAAACCTCCGTACTTTAGTATTATGCCAAACTGTTTTAGATCGATAATGACTTAATGCCATTATCTTAGAGACAAATGTAGATGCTTCAAGCACTAGATTCTACTAGCTGATGGCCCTGGTGATGGGTAACCTCCCACCCCCACTTTTTAGTGGTAGTAGATACAATCCTGTGTGGGTGAGAGGGAATGGACTGTAAATGGTGAAAAGCTTGTACAATTTAGCAACGGTATAGCTGGGAGAGTAAATGTATGTGTGTTAATGGGGTATGTTGGGACAGTGCTGAAAGGTGGCAGAGTTAAGATGACATGGACAACCTTAACTGTGCATTTCCTGGTTTTCAGATGTTTGAGTTTTGCTCAACTCAACATTCTGCAAGGTTATTACATACCACCAAGCAAACTTAACTCTGTTAACGTCATTTTATTTTTAATTTATTTTTTTTAATTTGTCATCCTGCTCTTCTGCAACAAATTTAGTCTTTCCTTCCCTTCCAGCTATCTACTCAAAAAGGGCTTTGAATAAGTCAGACCCACTGAAGCAAATACAGAAACAGTCATAGCAGATACTGTGGCACTCGGACTGAAGGGAGAAGGTGGGGATTGGGGCTCAGCCAGGACCACAACTCTCACCCAGCACTTCCTGAACTCAGAATTGTGTAGTGGTGCCCCCCCCCTCCCCTCCCCAGGACCATATGGGTGTGGGGAAGAAAGAAATTCCAGGGAAAAGCCAGCCCCAGAGTTCAGAGGAAGTGGGAGCAAATTTAAGGTGCAGCCTCAGCAGATTCTGTAGCAGGGCTTTGTACACTGATGATATTATCATACTGCTTTCTTACATACTGCAGTTTTTACACCCTATGCTGATTGACTGTTTGCTTCAACCTTCTCTCATGGTCTCTTCACCTCAGTCCCACTCCACTTGGGCTCCATGCTCCTCTCCCCCCTTCCCTACATCTTCTTTGGTCTGTCCCCTTCAGCCCTATCCCTTTAACATCCCTTCTCCCTTCCTTTGTCTTTCTGTTGTAGCTAATCCCCTCCTAACAAAACCCTACTCAAATAATTAAAGAAAAAGCCCTCCTCCTCACCTCCCTGGTCCTACCAAAATTGTGAAAAGAATTAGTATGACATCTGCAAACTACCACTGTTTACTCTACTTGTGTGTTCTCCCCACTCCCACACCCCACGTCTGTCTTGTCTATTAAAATCGTAAGCTCTTTGGGGCAGAAAGAGCCTACTACTCTGTTTGTGCAGTGCCTAGCACGATGGGGCTCAGTCTTGGTTGACCCTTAGGTGCTACCATAATAGAAATAATAATGAAACAATAAGGAGAGCACCTTAAGTGTGAATACCATCTTAGATATTTATTGGTGCTTTTACTTTCTCTGAGCTTATTTAGGAATAAAAGATCACACAGTCAAAAATGCATAAACTAATGGATAAAAGAAGTTGCAAATACTGACTGAATAAATCAGTGAATTTTCCCTGAAGCCCAAGAGAGTTAGGTGTTCAAATGCCACTGCAGAATTTAGGGACCTAGCTCTTAGGTGTCTTTTGAAAATCCCAACCTTTATTCTCAAAAATGTTCTTTTCCTCTGTTCACCCAAGACACAGAGGAAAGTTAATTTCTTTCTACAGGAATAAATTGGGTCAGTCATGTCTTGTGCTGTTTTGTTAGTTCAAAAATA
The DNA here is from genome assembly GCF_011386835.1 of Chrysemys picta bellii. NCBI lineage: Eukaryota > Metazoa > Chordata > Testudines > Emydidae > Chrysemys > Chrysemys picta. The sequence goes on from NC_088791.1 coordinate 76,894,803, forward strand.
GGCACGTTTCAATGGCTTTTTTTTAAAAAAAATCTTTCTCTGTAAAAAGACTGTGTGTTCAGCAGCAAAGGGGGCTCAAAAAGCATCCACGGGTCTTAATATTTAATAGAGAGAGCTGTGAAGCAGCTAGAAAAGCAACTTCTTAGAGAATGTGTTTTTAGACTGTACTGTATTTAGAGAGTGTGTGTTGCTTGGTGATGAAAAAACAATTATTTTGGTTAATATTTATCATGTCTAGTGGCAAAGAAAAAATCCACATCTTATGAAATAGAGTTAAATTTTAAACCCTTTCAATGGCTAGGAAATTATTTTTTAAACAAAAATGCAGCAGTCAGAGCTGGTGGAAAAGCAACCACGTTAGTAAAATATTTAACAATAAGAGCTGGTCAATGGCTGGAAAAACAATGTTTGCTTTTTAATATTGAATGTTAAGAGGCACTTGGCTGCCACAAAAGCAACTCTTTTAATACTGTTTAACACTTAAAAGCCACTTGGCAGCTGGAAAAGAAATGGCTCATAAAAATGTTTAATGTATACAGCTGCATGCTAATGGGAGGGACCCCCGCCTTCCATTCAGTGTTTCACATTGTTGCTGCTCAGTTGACTGGAAAGTAACCTATACAATATCTTTAAAGCATAAGGACTCTAAGTGGCAATAGCAGAATCTAAAGCATATGCCAAATTGTGAATAACAGATTGAACACTCTTGTCTGATGTATTGATTCATAAATTGGCTCCCCAGCCTTTCTTCAGTCTTTCTTACCTTTCAATGTCTGATTTTTACTGGTTTCATGCAAATGGAAAATATGGCCCAATATCCTCTATAATGTTACCCAGTCACCATGCAAGATCACTGCAAAGCGAATGTTAAAAGTGCATCCAAAAATAGTGATGGCTGGACTTCCCAGGACAGCTTCTGTAGCAAAATATTTCTCTGATGAAAGCCTACTTTGAAGCATTTCAAATTGAATTGGACAAAGGCAGTCTGCTAGCCAAGAAAATGAAGGATCTTGCATCCATCACAAGGAAAGAGCTGTTTAGTCAATGGCACTTCAAGACATACTATGTATTTCCCTTAACATCATCAAGAAAGCTACACATATTTGCATTGCAAAACTCAGCTTGAAGATATGGGAATTTTCTGATGTGCTGCAATTTCCTACTTTAACAGAAACTCTCCTAGAAATAAGTTCATCGGAGGAGGCATACTGTGGCTATTCATAATGTTACATTACAATGATGAACTACTTGTCAGGTAAAGGAGGAAGGGGCAAATGACTGGCAGTCAGCATAAATATACACACAGAGTGTGCTCTTCAAGAAGGACAAAGGAATTTCTTTGAGATGTTATCACAGTAAGTAGTTCAACATCAGCCATCAAATAAAGAAGTAGAGGAGAAAAACTACCTATTAGATCTCAACAGAGGGTCCTGTGGCACCTTTGAGACTAACAGAAGTACTGGGAGCATAAGCTTTCGTGGGTCAGAACCTCACTTCAGTTTAGTGAAACTGAATTAACAAATTTAAACTTCAGTGAGGTTCTGACCCACGAAAGCTTATGCTCCCAGTACTTCTGTTAGTCTCAAAGGTGCCACAGGACCCTCTGTTGCTTTTTACAGATTCAGACTAACACGGCTACCCCTCTGATATTAGATCTCAGTTACCATTCACCTGGTTAGCAGTGGCTAATCTTCACAGCTCATTGTGATGGGATCAAGTTTAAATAAGTGTTGCTGGAAAAATGTTTTCCTTAATAAAGAATTTTGGAGAAACAAGCAACATTTCAGGCAATCTTTGAGATGCATTCTGGTGGCACAGTTAGGGACAAACACTGCCCCCCCCTTGTGTTTGTGCAGAGAGCCCTCATGCAAGAGAACCAGTCAGGTTCTGCTGCATTCTGGTAGCAAGAAAGAGAAGGCAGGATCTGGGAGTAGGCTAGGTAAGGATAGGCATTCCTTGCAAGGATGGTAACACAGCTCCATGGGGGCTCTCCACAGAGTGTGCTTCAGAAAAGGCTGAGAGGGAAGAGGTGGGGCTGGAAGATCTATATGGATGGATATGTGAAGTTTTCTCCACCATCCCTAGAGTGACAGGACAGTATTAGGGCCATGCAGTCTATTCGCAGACTGCAACTTTGTGTGTTTCACCAGTGGCTGTGTCCTTATTTGAACTGGGAAAATTGACTGTCTCCAAGGATTTTTATACAATTTTAATATGATTTAGCTAAATTACTCCCCTAGTTGTTTGTGGATTTTGTACACCTAAATGCTGGCAGGCAACCACTTAGCAATTCAGAGTTAAAATATTTTAAGCAAAACTTAGATTCTTTGAATAAGTTCAGCTGCTTGTTAAGCATGGCCAAGAGTGCCGGAAAATTGTAAAAGGCCACCAGTCGCACAGAATGCATCTTACTAGGGCACACTTGCAAATTCTGTTAAATTGGTATATAATGACTCTACACATAACACCTTCTGAAAAATAGTACATTGCTGTGGGCTGTGGGATCATCCCTATGCATGCCAGCAGGAGATCAAAAAGAATGCCCACATAAACATGGGCTTTTAAAACACCATCCCCCAGTGCGACATGTTGGGTTGTTCCCTTGTTGTCATGCAGGGCGTCATTCATAGCTTCCTTGAAAGAGGTTGTTCCTGATACCAGAGTGAGTAAGTAGATTTGTACGCAACCAGTTGTTGCTGTTTGAATATGGAAAGTGTATATACTTCTCTTTCAAAAAAATAAAATTAAATTAAAAAGCAGCTTTGGTTTTGCATCAAGTTTGACGTGAGGCCAAATTATTTTTCACAGACAATTTTTCTTCCTATTTCACAAGTAGTCAGAATTCCTTGCCACAGCTCCATCATCTGGTCTACTCTCCTACACAAATTTTCTGCCACATTAGAACACACATTTCTCTAGTCCATCTAGGAGAGTAAGGGACTCAAATGGGGCGCACAGAATGGCCACTCATTGTGTTGCTATGATATACAAACTATGTGGCACAGATCTTCAGCTGATTTAAACTGGCATGAGTTTATTGCCATCAATGGAGCTACAGTAACTCCTCATTTAACGTTGTCCCACTTAACGTTGTTTCAATGTTACGTTCCTGCTCAATTAGAGAACATGCTCATTTAAAGTTGTGCAATGCTCCCTTATAACATCATTTGGCTGCCTGTTTGTAAGATTCTGTAGAAGAGTATCAGAGGGGTAGCAGTGTTAGTCTGGATCTGTAAAAAGCAACAAAGAGTCCTGTGGCACCTTATAGACTAACAGATGTATTGGAGCATAAGCTTTCATGGGTGAATACCCACTTCATCAGATGCATGCATGTATATCAGTTTATAGCAGCTGAGGCACTGGCCTTGCTTTTAAAATGATGGTTTCCATGTGTACTAATCCCTCTTTGGCTATCCTCAGTCTCACTCACCTAATGCCCATATAATTATTTTCATGCTATTTTTTGAGCCACAATCCTATAGCAAATTTTACACATGGACTGCGTGGTCTGTGCCAACTTATATACTCATTTATTCAATTCTCCTCACATGTGCAAAGTGCCAGGCTGAACTTTGCTCTAAATGTCTACAAATGATTTCATGTTGCAAGTTAATAAAAAGTGAATAACTATTAAAGTGGCTTTTATTTGCCTTCTCGGCATTTTGCCTTCTCTGCAAATCTGTCATAATCAATTAAATAGTTTCACTGCGCTTTCCCAACTCATCACTGCAGTATGAGAGCTGAACTTCATACAGCACTTAATATAAACAGTTCTAATCATAAACACTTACCTTCCCATGAAATATATTCTGCCTCCTTCTCGTAATTTACATATCCGAATACTCATAAGTAAATCATATTTCTTGTGCAGTGATATTCTTACTGCCTGCTGCTGTGTACTCTAAGTTGAAGAACTCTGCAATATTTAAGAACCTTTCAGAGCTAATAGCATTAAACTGCTTACATTTTGTTTTATGATTTTCTTTAATGTTAATCACAGGAAACTGATCTTCCTAAGACTCTCATAATTAATTTTGTGTGGCCATATTTTACTTTCAGTCTTTAAGCAGTGGTCTCCATTGAGATTAATGATGAGTTCTAAGTATAGTCTGAGTAGCACTTTACTTCACAAGTAGTCCTGATTTCCATGGAACTATTCATAGAGTAAGTTGATATTCAGCATGAGAAAGGGTCTCAGAATCTGATTCTAAAATATGATGACATGAAATGGCTCTTGGATTTTTAGACAGATGCTCACACAAATAAAGACTTCTGAACCTATTAGTAAATAATATTCAGTGAAAACACAGACAGGGCTAAATGTCTTTGGCAAGTCATTTTCACAGGAGTTTAACTTCCCTGCTCATTACTTTATTCAGACTGACTTAAAACAAATTCTCAGTCACCACATACATGGGACCAAAGGGATCCAAAAAAGAAAACAGCCTGAAGATGCAGTTGTCATTCTATCACCTATCCCTATCTCTTCCAATCCCCCTAATTCTAAAAAAAGGGAATACTCATCAGGGATCAACATGAAAGCAAGACTTTCATTCACATAAAACATACTTCACTTTCTGCTTGTCAAACACCTTGTGCCACGCTGTCCAAGGTAGTCCCAAGAGGTTGCTGGCTTTGTTCCTCAGGTTCACCGCTTTGGTCTGGTTCCATTACCCCTTCCTACTGCTACTCTCTTCTGTCCCTTCCTTCCCTGGGCCATGAATTATATTACATCTGCCCTTCCAAAGACAAGAGTATTTTATGTCTCATGATTATTTTGTAATGTGAAACTAGTCTGAGGCAGACACCCATGTCTCATTGTTAAGAAGGCTACACGCTCCCCCTCTGACCATTCTGGGGGATATAAAGGGACTGTTATACTTGTGCTGTGCCCTTGACTAAAGATTTATTATGAGGGTGAGGAGCCAGATTTTATGCGGTGTCTTCTAGGGGAAAACAAAGATTTATCAGATATTTACCTCTTCCAGTGTAATGAACATGACTGCTGTTGAGTGAATCTGTATGATGTTCATATTAGAGAGACTAGTCTGGAAGTGAATAATGTGCTGAATGATTTAAAAATGAGTACAGCTCCCAGATATGATAGAATTACCCATGAATTCATGGAACGACTGGGTGCTTACATAGCTCATTTGCTTTTTCAACAGAGTTCTGTGGGAATCCAGACTGCCTAGAATCTGGCACCAAGGAAGGTAGTTGCCTTGCTTAATCCACACTTGCCTTTGAGCTTCAGATCAATTTCACTTCTAAGCATCAGCTTTGAGGTGCTTGAGCATCTGATTTTGCAAAGAATTTCACCATCTTTGGAAGGCATGCTGGCACCAGAGCAAGCTGGTTTTCACCATGGTTGTAGTACATGTGTTGTAGTACACAGGCCTTTTGATGAAATTGCCCAGAACTACGCCAAGTTGGTTAGTATGTGCAATGGCTCTGTTTTTGAGAAATCACCATTTCCGTGTGCATATTGGTGCTAGAACAAGAATGGCCTTCTGCAAGGATCAGTATTATCTCCAACGTTATTTAATTTATATTTGAATGACCTACCATATACCCGATCTTGCAAGTTTGTTTATGCAGATGACATATGCCTCGGCACTCAGTCACACTCCTTTGACATACTTGAGAGTGTTCTGAATGCAGATATAGCTGCTGTGGTCGATTATTGTCATCGGTGGCTCCTGATACCAAGTGGAAGGAAGACTGTGTTGAGTGTCTTCCACTTACATCAGGCACAAGCAGGCAGAGAGCGGAAAATAATTCTCAATAGTCAGCGAATATTCACATGATTCACACACAGTCTATCTAGGCATCTCACACAAAGGTGATTGATGCACAACTTAATTCCACCACGCGTATTATTTCAGGCACCCTTAAATCTACTGCACTACCATGGTTAGTGGTTCTCTGGAATATTGCTCTGCCCAGTGTTCACAGAGAGGAAAGCATAGCAAAGCTCATGATGAGATTCCGTGATATGCCACATCTACCATTAAAGACTTGTTTAATCCACCACATGGTTGTCTGTCCTCATGTCACCTGTTGTTGATAAATTTACCAAGTAAGGGATTTAAGGTAGAGGACACATGGCGAGATTTGTGGTCCACAGAGAAAGTGACCCCACTCAATGTCAACCCAGGTCTGATTTTATCATGAAGGCAGTGGAGACTTCTGAACCAATTTCTTACCGGACATGGAATTTGTGGTGCAGCAGAATTTTGGTGGCATTTTAGAGACAATGTCAATGTAGGCAGCCACAAACCATGACACATTGCTTCGTATATGCATCCGAAGAAGTGGGTTGTAGCCCACGAAAGCTTATGCTCTAATAAATTTGTTAGTCTCTAAGGTGCCACAAGTACTCCTGTTCTTTTTGTGAAGAGTTAGTTATTTGCTTTAAAGGAAAAGAAATGGGAAATGCACATTTTCAACTCTACATTCCATATATTTTATCTAGGGGCAAAGGGTATAATGAATGAGCTGCTCTCATTGGCTGGTTTTTGGTGCTATTTTGCAAGTTCTCTGCAAGAAACTGCAGAAAACAATCTATAATATTTTTAATGGCAGTGAATGCTGATGAGACAACATTTGATGCAACCTCAAGCACCCCTTTTCCAGGCAATTTTCTTAGTACAACCAACTGGAACTTCTTTGGATACCTGGTGGGCTGGATTATTCATTTACCAACAGACACTGTGGTTCTCTGCAAGAGCCTCAAGTTGATTGAGTAATTTTAATATTTCCTGCAGAAATCGTCAATCCCTTCTGCAAAGACTTCACTTTTTACAACCTATTTTTATTTCATTATAACTGGGAAAATCACTTTATTTGCCTGGAATTCATGAGATAACCCTGCTACTGCTCCCAGCAACACCTCCCTCCCAAAACTATTTTTACTGCATTATGTACAGAGTACAATTATAGAACTGTCCACATACTCAAAATGCACCTAGTATTTTACACCACTTACAATGCTGTTGGCTCCACTATTGATTATAGGTTTCAGCATGTGTTGGGAGAATGGGGGAATTACCATGTAAGTGTTCTGAGCTACTGCATTCTTTTCAGAATATTTAATGAAGCCAAGCCATGTGGTAAAGTACTAATTATGCAAATCTCTTTGTAATGCTTGTAATCATTTTCCATAAATAGACCCGCCTAGATCATTCATAACTATTTGTTATTAGTGCTTTTTGTTTTCCCCATTCAGCCACTGTAACAATCCAAGAAGTTGTCTGGAGTTATAGTCAGTCTGTGTTAAACAGTTTGTTTTGGTCAGAGATAATCAACAAAACTGATGCTTATGTGTATTACGGTGGTGTCAGATCTTGGATCAGGGTCCCAATGTGCTGGGAGCTACACATAAACAATTAAAAAAACCGGTCCCTGCCCTGAAGAGCTGACAGTTTAAATAGATGAGGAGAGGAGTGGATAGAAAACAGACAAGGAATCACCAGGTAACAATGAGCAATTATGATTAGTGTAAATAGAAAGTGTCACAGCACACCAGTTGCGTAGCCATTGTTAAGTGTTTAGAAGCTTAATGGTAGAGGTGAGTTTTAAGGAGCAAGAGGAAGGTTTATAATGTTTGTGGATTTGTGAATTTTTACAGGGCACTCCTCCTATGCATAAGGGGCAGCAGGGGAGAAAGGGAAAACTGGAAAGGCTGGAATTGTCAGCAGAGCAAAAGCAGGGATCAGTTACTCAGCTGGCAGGATGGACAAACCAGGAAGAGCCTTAAAAAGTGAAGAGATGTTTGTGTTTAATGCAGTGGAGAAGGGGGAAGTCAGTGGAGGGATGCAGAAGAGAGGGACAGGGAAGGTTGCAAGCCTGGAAAATGATCAATTGCCTTTCCACGATGGTTCCCTTGGCTGTTGTATTATTGCCAATGTACTTTGTCTAGATTTTTTTTAAAACATATTAATTTTATATTAAAACTTCTAGCACCTTCAGTATTATTTTCTTGCTGTTCTTAGACATTTTTGATTCTAGGGAGTTGCACACTTTTTAGCTTGTGTAGACCAAATTTATTTGATTCACCAGGGCCTCCATCCTCCCCTACCCCCCACTAGCTCCATGTGCCACCCTCCCTCCCTCCCACTCTGTTACAGGAACTCCCTGCAACTCTCCCCTCCATCATACCAAGGGCTCTGTGTACCCCCATTCCTCCTTCTGCCACATGCCAGGGTCCTCCAATTTCTCCCCTGCCAAGGATTCCATTTCCTCCCCTCCATACCAAATTCCCCCAATCTTCCACCCAGGCCAGAGATTCTGTTTCCCCTATTCCAGAGTCCCTCATTATCCTCCCATAGCAGGGGCTCTCTGTTCTCCCTCCTTTCCCCCATATCAGGGTCAGTCACTACCCCCCATTGCAGGGGCTCTCTCTGCCCACATTTGTTCCTTTCCCGCCATGCTCATGGGTCGCCCTTTCTTCCTCCCACCCTCCACCAAAAGCTGTGTGCATGTCCTCATTCCCCTCACTTACCCATCTTTAGTCTTCATTTGTAGGGTTAGTCTGTTAAGTTGTATAAAAGTGATGAGCTCACATGGTGGTATTGTTATTCTGGAAGGTGTTAAGGGGTGCCATCAACCAGTTCTTTGATCTATAGACAATTAGAGGTGCATGAAGTTGTGGCTGTGCTAATCAGACATCAGGGGCTCCAAATCCCCCATTTTCCCTCTGTTCATTTTCCAATTTCCCCCCAAATCAATAGGGTTCTGGCCACTGATGCCTAGAATGTGTGATCAGATATGGTGTTCAAGAGTTCTCATGTTACACACAAACAGACAGACAAACTGAGAAAAGCTACCAAGTTGAGTAAGGCCTTTGTAAGTTCAGCCAACAATAAAATTAAGGTAAAACATATCCTGGAGATAACAATAACAGTACTTTCAAGTATATTGCCCAACAATGTTTGGAGTAAAAACAATGACATTGTATGTGAGGAACATAAACTCAAAATAAATAATAGTGGGAAAATAATAAAGATTTTTTTTCTTTTATATTCTTGACATGAAGTCACTGATGTGGAGAGCAAGTGATTTTATTTCCCTATGTCAACATAGATTGGACCCTTTGCAGACATGCATACAACAGTGGATAAAATCTACGAAGGGTGTATCTTTCAACTTCCTCTGTGGTCCTGTAGTGCAGCTACATTTTATTTTATTTAAGATGGCCATAAGCTTTCTTCTAAGAGGAAATAATTGGTTTAGGTGTCACGTGGATGGCTCTTTGTGTCCTGAATTTAAAATGTCACAGAAAAAGTAAACATAAATCCAGAGTGGTTTGGCTTCATTGTGAATGCCAGCAGTGGCCGCCCAAAAAGCAGATTTTGTCTGTGGGTTGTTGTCATTTAAGCTGATTCATCTGAAGTGGATATATTAATGTTGTTGAAGGATCTTAAAGAATATTGCTGTGAACTAAAAGACTGGAAGCCCATACAGTTTAAAAGATATATCTCCCAAGATCTCTCAGAAAGAAAAGTGAAAGAGAAAATCTCACAACTTCTGCTTGTTAAAATTTGGAATCCTGGTTACTTGGTTCCATGTTTCAATAGGAATAAAACTAGTTAGATAAAAACTTTTGATACTGGTCTCATAATTTTAGCATTTTCATAATCCAAATATTAAAGTGTTATTTTTAGCTTCATTCACATGACATTCTTGTCTGCCCTGTAAATTACAACTCTGAAACCTGCAGAAGGGCTAAGATGCTTCAGGTTTAATGTAGACATATTATATACAGAGAAATTCAGTAGAAGAAATACATTTGGTTGTAGATTCGTGGAACAGAACCCATTCCGGTGACATTTATTAATTATTATTTCCAATGTCACATATATTTGGCTGTAATGTATAGATTCTACATCTGTTTAATCCATGTTATTTTATGGACAGTGGGGGAAAACAGAGAGATCCAAGTCAGGTATATATGTTGAAGACAGGCCACATTTTCAAATGCCCATTGATTTCAAAGGTCCACTTATTATATGTGCCCAGCTTGAGACACTTTGGGCACTTAAAACCAAGTCACCTAAAATTAATGAACACTCATGAGAAAGTGGGCCTTGGTCAATGGAATTTTTGCCCAAGAAAGACGGGGTAAGAACCACAGGATTTAGCCCTGAATACATATAAATAGTCATTCAATGACAACTCTAAATAAAGAATGTGTTTCTCATTGTTCTACTTGAAGTTCTGATCTGCCACTATGATTGCTACAGCACATAACTATTTTATTTTCTGGTAAGCTTCCAGGACAGCAAGCATAAGGCCGGACTCCCCTTCTGTTGAGGTCAGTGGGAGAATTGATCCTTTAGTAGAAAGAAAAAATGAACTGTTTCCTGCCAGCCTCAAACCAATATTGGTTATCTGGAGGATAAGACAATATGTAATGATGTACAAGAGAAGAAAGGCCTGAATCATCTCATTTTCTAATATGGAGTGTCAGCCAAGAAAGGAGGACTACTGGATCAAAAATATCTCCCCCCGCACACACACACACAGCTAATCAAGGCTTTGCCATGAGGATCCATGTGCAGGATCTACCTCTTTGGTCTGCAGTAGTCTCTGTTGTCCCCGTGTATAAAGCCATTGTAAGCAGATGCTCAGTAAAGGGCACACAGCTCATTTACAGGTGTTTCTTTCCCCCTTCTAAACCTTCAGGGGATCTTACTGGCCAGACTGTTCTGAGAATTGATCAAGTGTCCTATGGCATCCTCTGGGGTTAGACTGTTGAATTGATTTGGGGGGGAGACTACTCCTGTGAGCAAGGGCTGCAGACTCAGCATGTCTTATGTTCCAATGCCTCATTTGGTAAAATGGAAAGGGGGTGGGAGCTCAAAAATAAATTCAAGTAGGATGTGGCATTCTATACCTTGGGGGAATATCCTGGAACCCCTATAGTCCTCATTTTTACATAATCATGATCTTACATATAATGTATGCCTTGTAAGGTATTAGGGGAAAGGTTATGATCTGCTGAAAGTCATTTCTCTATCCATATATGTATATCATTAATGCATATGAAATTATGAGAATTGTGTTGTATGGTTGTCACCAAAACATGCTGTAATTTGGGGAATCAGCCAAATATTAGCTCCCCAGAGGCAACAGCAAGGAAAGTAACCAACACACGGGCAGGGTGTCAAACAACCCATCAACAACCATTGCCCAGCAAGGGAGCTACAATGCAATGACTCACCTGCATGAGGTCACACTAGAGGAATTGTTCTACCTTGCCTGGAGACTCAGCAATGCCCACACAGACATGCCTGAACTTGTGTTTTCCAAGCACATGGATTGAGGGTATAAAACTGAACACAGGGGGAGCCAGGCGTGGCCTTTCTCCTTCACCCATCTACGCTGCAAGCAATAAGGACAGTCTGAAGACTCCAACTGAGGGGACTGGCCCAGATTTCAAGGGTGAAATCTGTGTACTATGAACTGCAATATCTAGTGGGGTGAGAAAAACTGCTTAATCTAGTTGTTGTCCAATCTAATAGGGTTGAGAGTTTAGATTGTGTGCTTATATTTTATTTCTTTTGGTAACTAACTCTGACTTTTTGCCTAACACTTATAGTCACTTAAAATCTAGCTTTTTTAGTCAATATATTTATCTTTACCAGTGAGTTTGTATGAAGTGTGTGGCAAAACTGCTCAAGGTACAAAGGCTGGTGTATATCCACTTTCCATTGATGAAGTGGTGAGCCAATTAATAAATCTGCATTACTTGTCTTGAGCAGTGCAAGATGGTATATTCCTGAGGTACAATGCTGGGAGCTGGCGGGATTTGGCTGGTGCCTTTCTCTGTATGATTCATGAGTGGCTCTGGGAGCATTCATGCAATCTAACTGGATGTGGGGTCTTTACATGTGGTTGTGCTGAGTGATAACAGCGCCTGGAGGGAGTTGTTGCTGGTCAGTAGCAAGGCACTGTGAGAGACAGCCCAGGCTGGAGTGAGTTTGGGGGGCAAAGCGGTCCTACAGTCCCAGGCTGCTCCCCGGGGAACCTGTTAAATAGGAAAATAATATTTTTTTCAATACATAAATATGCTTCCATTGAAGAAAAGAGGGCAGGAGAAATTATCAGCAAATCAGACATTTGTTCAAAAAACCTACTTTGTTTTCACTTAATTAAAGGCAACATAATTTGTTTGGTAGATGGCTAAACATAACCCTTAATCCTTGTGCGCAATCTTCTTCATTGCTCCTCTCCATAGATTGTGAATATTTTGGATTACTGTTTTACCACTGACACTGTAAAAAGGCTCATTTAAAAAAAGAAACATCAAAACACAACAACAATAAAACTCATAGGCAGAAAGTTTGAGTATTATGCTGAAATCTACAAGCTCTCTTTTTGTATTTCAGCTGGAAATGGACAACTCTTGTCCAACCCATAGTATCTATTCTGTCCCCAATGAGTTTATAACATCATTCCCACCGGAAACAATAAATCCAGAGGTTAAGTTCTAAAAAATGAGTCTCTGGCTTTATTCTGTTTCCTGTATAAATAATAGTATCTTAAACTGTCATACAGAACTAATATGATAGCACTGCTTGGTTGGGAGGAAAAGCCTGATAAAATATAAAATAAGAGCCAATGGATTTTAACATTTCAGTTTATGAAACAAACTTAGCAAAACAGTCTATTTTCTTATTTTGGAATAGAGGCTTTTTATATACTGGCTTTTCAGTTTGTAACCTTTTAAAAATAATTTTTAAAAAGTTGGGGGAAAGTATCCCCAGGAAAGAAAACTTGATGCAAAAGTTTCTTCATTGACTCCATTTGGAATTACAATAAAGATTGATTGGAAGAGCTAGAAGCACTGTATGTAATGTTGTGTAGAGATGGTCAAAAAGTATTCAATGTAATTTCAAATTCTTGAAGTTTTTTCAACAATACTAAGGAAATGATCATATCTCGATAATAAATATTAGTGTGGCAATTGTAACCAGGTGGCATTACTATGCATAGTCTTCTAAGTTTAGGTTTTAAGTATGCAAGCATGTTTTGACATTTGGAAAGACATCATGGGTTATTGTTGGTTTGGGGTTATGCCAGGTTTTTGTGTAGAGGCAGATTCAGGAAAGAGGAAGCTGTTCAAGGACTTGGAGAGCTTTCTCTCTGTCTTGGGCTCTGATTAGAGTCAATACTTGAGGCAATGACAGGGCTGGGTCCTGGGTAACCTGTGTGCATCGGCTAGTTACCAAGTTGTGGTCAGGAGACAATTAGTGGGGTTGGGATACCAGGAAGTTAGGGTGAGGCACCAAGTTTCAGGTCAGAGGCAAGTAGCAGAGTCAGAGTCAAGCCAAATCAGTCAAGCCATATCAGGAAGTCAGGGTTAGGCACCAGGTTACAGACAGCAGGAAAGCAGTGGAGTCAGAGATGTACAGGGGTCAGAACCCTGAGTCTAGGGTTCACAGCAAAGCAAGGTCTGTTCAGACAGCTCCCTCATGATGACTTCCTGTTTGTATACTGGCATGAACCAATCAGTGGACTGCAGGGGGCCACCATTTAAGCCCTTCTGGGTGGTACTTCCTGCAGTGTCCAGCTTCACAGAGTTCTTCAGGAGAAACCCAGGCTGAATTCCTAAAGTCAGTACAGAAGTATCAAGTATTACAAAACCATGTAGATCCAGGGTCTAGTCCCTCAGGTTCTTACAGGCATTGTCACTCCCTGGTAATCAGATTTGGTGTTGGGCTGAGATCCCTGGAAGAAGGGATTGTCCTGAATATTGTTTGGCCATCTCATTTCAAGGGTGCTGTATGTGTGTAAATAAAGTGAATTACATTAGCAATATAGCCAGATTCCACATCACTGATTTTTCCTCCACTGGGAAGCCAACCTGCAAAGCTCCAGAAGACATCTGCTATCTTTCAGCAATGGGGTAATTTTGGGGGTCAGAAGAAGGGGCACCACTATGCATTTCTAAGAAAGTTATATTTTCCTGAGACACAGTAAAGAAGTTTCCAGACAGAAGTGAAGTTAGCAGAATTTGAAATATAACAACGGATTAGGGCAATATAAGGAGAAAAGGTAAGCCAACATTTTACTGTTTCAATGACAATTTTGCAGTGAGAGTAGCACAAGATCCTGAGATACTGCACTGTAATGACAAAAAATTTATCAGCAGCACACACAGAGTGCTGAGGTTCCAGTTGTGTCTATCAACAAATGGGGCCAGACAACTACAGTGGATGTACCTATGTAGCAGAATCCCACCTCTGAAGGCTGAACTTATTGTACCATATACTCAAGTGGAGTAAATCAATGTAAATGGATCTACCTTGGTTTATATCAGCTGAAGAATATGTATCTTGTGCCTAAGCACAAGCGTATGCATCTTGTGCCTAAGCACAAGCGTGACTTTAACCCTTGTTTGTGGTCTGTAGACAGCAACTGCCTCTTCTGGGGCAAGACAATAGGAATTGACTAAGTTTGTCTCATCTGAACATCACTCATTACATTTCTTTCCCAATCAATGCTGTTTATTTTACACTTTCACTAATTACAAAATGGGGGGATTCGTGACTACTAGTACATTTTAGCTGTCAGCCAGATGCCACAGATTGTGACTTGGAAGGAATCTCTCTGCAGGAACTTGAAAAAATACATAATGAAGAGCATTTCTCCTCATATATAAACTATGAATTGTTTATCTCTTCATATACATGGGACTTTGAGTTTCCTGAATTGTTACTGAAAAGTTACATAATTTCTCCATCATCCTGGATTTGTTTAAAGGCAGGTAAACTAGGAATATACAATTGTTTGTCTCTACACAATCAGATACAATAGATAGAAGTCACACAATTCAGATCTAAATTGGTGAGGTGGAGGGAATAACATTAAATTATATCTTCCTTCCTTTTCCTTGTTTAAATTTAGTGTCTAAGGGAATTCATAGAATTTAAGGTCAGAAGGGACCATCAGATCATCTAGTCAGACCTCCTGTATACCACAAGTCACAAAATTTCACCCAGCCAGTCCTATCCCTAGACTAAATTATTACAGTCCTCCAAAGACTAAATGATTGTGTGCCCCAGGGAAAGAATAGGAGGGAATGAGGTGCACCAATTCCCAGGGCCCTTGCAATGGCATGAATTAAGATAGCTACAACTAGATGGTCTTTGCAACTGATCCATGCCCCATTCTGCAGAGAAAGGCAAAAACCCCAATCCCTGCCAATCTGACTGGGGAATAATTCATTCCTAATTCCAAATATGGAGATCAATTAGATCCTGAGCATGTGAGGGAATGCTTGGCACCACCTTATAGCACCAGCCCATCCTGTTCAGTGTCCCATCTCCAGCTTTGGCCTTCTCTGATGCTTCAGACAAAGGAGACACCCCCTACCCCATGCAAAAAGAAAAGAAAAGAAAAGAAAAGAAAAGAAAAGAAAAGAATAACCAGAACACATATTCCCTTCCTGCCCCCTACCACTTACAAAATTTCTATTGAATACTATAGTTTACTCATCCAGGTCTGATACCTAAACTGTTAGATTTCCCAATTATTCTATAGAAAGTTTCTGACATAAAAGAATATTCAGACATTCAAGTCCCCTCAGGGGCATCCTCCATTCTGATCATACTTGTCTTGAGAAATCTCTCGTTGATAAAGCACTTTGTCGCTAGGCAACTGTGTATCCAGGATCTCAGAGAGACTTTGCCAGCTGAGTACACTGTGAGTCTAGAGGTATGTCTATACTGCAGTTCAATACCCACTGCTGGCTCGTGTCAGCTGACTCAGGCTCAGAGGCTCGGGCTGCGGAGCAGTAAAACTGCAACACAGACATTTGGGCTGAGGCTAGAACCTGGCTCTGGGACCCTCCTCCCTCAGGGTCCCAGAGCTTGGGCTCCAACCTGAGCCCAAACTTCTCTGTTGCAGTTTTATAGTACTTCAGCCCAAGCCCCAGGAGTCCAAGTCAGCAGACATGGGCCAGCTAAGGGTGTTTAATTGCAGTGTAGACATACCCTAGAGCAGGGGCTCTCAAACTGGGGGTCGGGACACCTCAGGGGGTCGCGAGGTTATTACATGATGGGTCGCGAGATGTCAACCTCAGCCCCAAACTCCACTTTGCCTCCAGCATTTATAATGGTGTTAAATATATAAAAAAGTGTTTTTAATTTATAAGGGGGGGGTCGCACTCAGAGACTTGCTATGTTAAAGGAGCCACCAGTAAAAAAGTTTGAGAGGTCTCATTTCCAATATTAGAGCATTAGCTCTTAATTCATCTCTCATTCAGATTTAAGTCTGGTTTCCAGATTTCTACTTCAGAAAGTCATTCATCTGTATTGAGTTCTTTATTTCCTAAGATAAAATCTGGTCCTGAATATTCATTGTTTTTCAGGGCAGCAAATGTGAACAATCCTGTTATTCCTAAATTGAAAGAGTTTGCTGATTATTAATATCCTGGGGAATCTTCTAAGAGAAGTTAACTATATTTCATGCCACAGTAGATTATCTTTAAAACTGACATCTTTGTATCTAGCCTGGGCAGTCAAAGTAACAGATTTACAACGGTTTGGTATTTCAGAACCCTCCATGAACATAACCTAGTCATTATGAGTTTCAGTTATATTCCAGATGTAAGGCTCAAATAAATATCTGATACTTCTCTAACAGATTGGAGATTAACTGGAGAGAATTCTATATGTTCTCCTTGTTTAGTTTATAAAGATCAAACAATTTCAGAAGAGATTATGGTACATTATTGAACTCTTCATAAGAGCTATATTTTGTCACATCTGTACATTCAGTCCTTGGCTATTGCCCTGTTTCGCTTTTCTTATTTTTGCATATCAAATGTTAGTCAAGATGTAGTAGAAAAAAATAAGCCAGGTTAGTTTGAGTTCATTCAAAACACTTATTTCACCTCCAGCTGGATCCAAAGCCTGTTGAAGTCAATGGGACTTTTTCTATTGGTTTCACTGAGTTTTGGATCAGGACTTTGGCGCACAAAGTTGGCACAAGGATTTTCAAGTTTAAGAATATTGTTGGCTCACTTGTCTCCCATCAGCAAAATTCTTACATTAAAAGAGCTACACTATTATTCTTGACCATGAATCATGTTAAAAATATCTGTGCATAGCAATGAGAAAATAGTAGAATGTGCTTCTTAGAAACTTTTCCAACTAGACAATTTTGCATTTTGTTAGTGAAGATTTTGTCAAAAGCTTTGGTAGATTCTCTGGCTTCCACAGATTCTATGGAAATCTATAATCAAGATTCAGTTGGACTATAGAGTGCTTCCAGGCTGGTCCCAAAGTAAAAGGATCAGATACATTCTATATATAAAACATAAGAAAAGGTATATTCTGCCACAACACTACAGCTGATCTGAAATTTACTGCTGGAATTAGTTTTTTTCCAATGGAAAATGCAGTTTCTGAAAAATTTTCTATGGGAAAATTTTTGAATCAGAATACTTTATTTTGTTGACTGACCCAAAACTGTTTGTTTCAAATCAGTTCAACATAATATTAAACGGCACTTCTCTCGCAGCACATTGTCTTATGGGAATTTTAGTTTGAGCTCCCATTCTCTCGTATGGGTCCAGCTCCCTGTAGGACTCCATCTTCTATAATGCAATGTGGGTTTTCCTTTGACTGAGCTGCATGGGGCTTCATTGGGGTCACATGCTTTGAAATGCATCATAGGAGATGTAGTCTGGCCAGGGAACCTAGCCCATAGAGTAGAAAGTAGGCAGCAGGCTGCCAAGCTACCAATCTCATGAGGCAAAACTCTGCTGTGAAAATATGCAGTTCATTATTAACTGACTTGAAACATGTGGTTTTGAGTCAATTCAATAATCCAAAATGAAACATTTCAACTTTTCCAAAATGAAGTATTTTGACAAAAAATTCAGAATGTCAACTTCTGCCCCAATTTGTGACAAAAACAAATGTTGAAATGTCTGAATCTCCTGGGGTACCTAAATTCAAAATTTCACTCAGCTCTATTTGGCAAATTGGGAGTAGAAAGAGAACAGCTATTTCCCATTCATATGGCAAGACACTGTACTGTTACAACTCAAAGTATCTATTTCCTCCAAGTTGCTGAAATGTCATGAATGACATGTCAATGATCTCCTTTGAAAATTAAACAAAAAGTAACTGAGACACAACAAGTTGACTTTCAAAAAGTGTACTAACTCTACCATTCACAGAGGTGCATTACTCACAGCTGATGTACACAGCTCCCAGGACAACTAAATAAATGGATTTAAAATGCCTCGTCATCAGAGAAACTCCCAAGCTACAGTATGATGGATGTTGTTTATCCGCAAAAGCCAAGGAGATATGAAATCACTTTCATAAGAAAACAATTTGGAACAGGTTAAGTTGAGAATGCCTTCACAATGTATTTCTATAACAGTCTTAATCATTTTCACTAAGGTATGATTTAATTGTAGTTGGAATTCCCATAAATTATGGAAAACTATCCAGTGCAGACAGGACTGACTTTCTAGATATGAATGACACCATTCCAATTGCAGGAAATCTATTCCTAGATAGTTGTTAGCTGTTAGTTGTTGTTTGACCACTCTCTAGTAGTCCACACAATCTACAGCTACTTCATCCCACACTGGAATTGGTAAACTGGATGGAAATGTGGGCATTTCCACTAGAGTAAGTGGACATGTCCACTGATGCCAATGAAAGCAGTGCCCACTTTCATTGATGTAACATATGTAATGGCTTTAGTGCTGATCATAGGCTATCCAGTGAGCATAATGTGCAAGATTACACATTTCCTCATATCTTTGTCCATTTCTGGGCACCATACCTTTTCACTCAATAGAGGTTTTAGCCTTTGCTAAATGTACGACTCAGTACATTCAGTAGTCTGTACTACATATTTTGTCTAGTAATGATACATTCTCTCTTTTCATTAAATGGTACCTTCCACATGGTGGCAAATCACTGTGACACAAAATTATTCCAGGATGCAATAATATTTTAGTAGGTCCTTTGGCATTCTTATCAGAGTACTCACCATTTGCCAGCTTCATATTCAGTTATAGCAGAGATTATCCAGTCTGATTTAGCCTCTTTAATCCTTTGCAGACAATTACACATGTGTTTAAATGTATGCATATGAACATTTACATTGACTTCACATGCATAAGTGTTTTCAGGACTGGAGTGTTATTTTTCTGAACAGAGCATTTGAAACAATATAGTTCATCGCTTTCTCTGTTATAAGAAGTTTCATTTTCTCATTGTGGTAAGATGACAGATAATCAGCTAGAGAGTCTTTTCCATCTCAAACCCCATTTTTCTATTTTGCTGGCTATTTCATATTTGGGATTCCAGGTATTAGTGAAATCAATTGTTGGTGGTCTGTAACTACTCAAATTAGCTCCACAAAGGTCAAGATTAATGTATTTGCATCTCCAATCAACAGTTCAAGCTTCCTTCCCTGCTTGCAATTTTTTCTGCTCCATCTTGGTTGTGATGAGAATATGAAATTATTTTGTGGATATTGCTGCTTGCTTTCTGGTTTCAAATTCCTCCTAGCTCCTCAGGGTTGTTGAATCAGAACAGGAAATAGTTGCAAATTGACTTAATTGAATGATTATGTTTTGAGATGCTATTTTACATTCTTTAATTTGTTGAAACATTGTAACATCTTTAGTCAAGTTTCTCAAAGTTACACATAGACTGGAATAGTTCTTAATAAATCTAGCACAATAATTTGTAATGCCCTGAAATGAGAGCACATCAGTAGCAAAGCTAGGTCTATCAATATGTATAATTGCCTGCACTGTCATAGGATCTGGACAAACTCCCTCACTGGAAAATTCATGTCTAAATAATTACATTTTACTTTCTGCAAAGTCACATTTTTCAGTGGTTATAGTTAGAATATGATTTTTGTAACACATCCAAATACTTCTCTCAGGGCTCTCTTTTCTTCCATGAATTCTAGAATAACATGATCTAAATTAAATGCATTTACTGTAGGCTGTAAAACTTATATAATGGTATCCGTCTTGTAAAACTACTGCTGTAGAGGAGATTTCAAATTACCTTTTTGTTTCTCCTTAGACTGCTATTGGTAGTGAAGGTCATTATTAATCTGTAATCTTCTTCTAGCACTTGCAGAAAATCATCTTCATTAAGATCCCTTTTAGAATTCCTTTTCCTTTGTATTTAATATATATACAAACAGTAATCCATTGTTGGTGTGTGCAAGTCTCATATCACTCAGGGGCCGGCTGGCCTCAGCTGGAACCACAGCGGCTATGCCTCCAGAAAATATTGGGTGGAGGAGGACCTATCTTTATTTAAGAAAATCAGTGTCATACAAGTGACTGATTTGGTCATGGTCTGTGCTCTATTCCAGAGGGGGGAAAATACACTTCAAATTCAGCAAGGAACTGAAGCACATGCCTAACTTTAAGCACCATCTGAGGTCTCTCTGACGTCATTGGAACTGGTCATATGCTTAAAGTTAGGCACTCACTTAAGTACCTTGCCAAATTATGGCTCTCGTATATAACAAGGCATTCCTTTTATTCAAGGAGCCCTGGATAATCTTTCTCATTCACAGACTGCTCAGATAGTCTCTTTTCAGGAAAAAAAAAAAAAGTGATGCAGTTTGTCCCCAGGTTGTCTCTTATCATAGGGGAGATCTGCTCTGTTTCTCCCACTCACAAGTATATTGGATGACCTTTCCTTTCACCAAGGAAACCATTTGTCTCATAGGCTGACTGTAGGTCTCAAGCCCCTGAGAGCCAGCTCCTTTTAAGAATAAAAAATAGATTTCCTTCCCTGTTTCTTCCTGACTACTGACTGCAGCTACAGAATCATCCCCCGCCCCCCAAGGCTTCTGATAGGGGATGCAGGTGGCTGATTTTATTCCCCAGCTTCAGGACAGGCCATTAATCTCTTCCTGCCATGGCCCAATGAGAGGTTTGTACACCATATAACAGAAATTCATTTTCCTCTTTTGTGTCTTCATTATGCCCTTGTCATGTTCACTGATTATACCTTTGCTGTGTGATTTAAGTACAATCTCTGCTCCTGATGCTTTTCTCCAATGCCTTTGTTTTCCAGTGTGTTATATACTTAGAAGGTATTGGGCTAAGGAAAGGAAGCCTCAGCCCTAGTTTAAGGCCCCGACCTTGCTTCAGGGCAGCTGCCATCATTCCCTAGCATGGAGTGGGAAAGTAGTAGATATTATCTGCTGCATCTCCTACGCTGTGTTTTGGACCAATAGATACCCATTGGCCATGTCCCCACCATTTCCCTGCCACCTACACAATCCTCACATCTCTCTATAATCATAGGTCTTGACACTTGAGAAACTACAGTGGATAATAATGAGAACCCTTTTTTCAACCACTCAGGCAGCCTGGTCATGTAAGGGAGTATATTTTTGTGGCTATAAATGCATATCTCTGTGTGTAATATATGGGCTTTCTTTTTTTCCAGATAGCTTTCAAGTTAACTTTCAGGGCTTTTATCTTTCATCACCTGAAAGCACTGAGCTTCCTTAGTATAGTCTACCCTGAAATACAATTCTTGAGTGATAGGTTTTGCATAAATTCACTCATTTTAAAAATATGTATATATTTACTTGATGTTGTGAAGGTTTATTTACATTGTTCACTAACAGGGAAACTGAATATATATATTCAGGTAAGGGTCTGTGTGACTATAATGTAATCACTATTCTAAGTATATGTTTTTATTCCAAGTAGATTTTGATAAATGTACTGTCTTGAGCTGATAGTATCATTTTCTTTCATCGTCTGTTAGTTCAGTGTACTTGTTCATTTGAAAGGGGGAGGGATGCTTATCTTGATTTTAAAAGAATTGGAGATTGAGAACTGAACAGAGGTTAGACTGTAGTTGGGGAATAACTGTCATAGAAAAGCAGAAATGTTGTATTGGATCCCACTGGGTTGGCTATTTGTTGTCTGCATTTATGGTAGGGAAATCATTAGGTAGATGCCTGGATATAAGTACATGAGAGAGTGTCATCCAAGTCAGACATTTACATCTTGCAGATATGTATTTCACATATAAGGAACAACGGACAATTTGCAAGACAAGAGAAGAGCCAGGCACAAAGTGTGTGGGCTGCACAACATCTTTTACCTCCAAGACAAGTCACACAGTATTTTATCTCTGCTAACTAGAGTTATTGCGGGATAGTGCAGAAGTCATTTTTTGAGGCATCAGTGAGCAATTAGGATGTTGCTATGTTAGGCAGCAACTGACATATCATGCAAAGAGGTTCTTAATGATAAAATGCTGTACTAGGAATTAATATTAAATTACATTAAATATTTATAGAAACTGAGACTCTGGAGGCATATATTAAATAAGGGGCTTGGGAGAAAAAGTTTAGGCATACCCACATTAGAATAAAAAGTCTTTAATGAAAACACAGCACTTTTTATGTAACTCGAAAGCAACTAAGAGTGTTCTGCCAAAGTTGTAATATCAGAACTAGAGTGGATCAAAACATTTCTGATGAAATGTAGTTAATAGATAAGATACCCAGAAGATGACACTCAAGAATGTGGCCCTGGTTTTGTAAGACCAATGGAACTTCTTGCTGAGCACTGCAAATGGCTTCTTCTGTGCAGTGCCTTATGTGGAGCTCTGATTAGCCTCTTCTGATAAGCAGGTAGCTGATTATATTTACCTGGAGCAAGATTTTTAAAGGTATTTTAAGTGCCTCAAGATGCAGATGCCGACACCCATCGGCAGGTCGCTATAGCCTTGGGAACTAACATTCAGAAAATGGACAAAAGAATGGGTCCAGTTCTGAATCCCCAAGAATGGCAGGTAGGAGACATGGTTATGTATCAACAAGTAAGGGAGAAAGCACATAATCTCAGTCCTATTTGGGCTGTTAGAATCTGTAACAAGGCTAGCCCCACTTTCTATCAGCTAGAAATTCGGTCAAGAAAGAAAAACATACTGAAGTGGTTTCACTCCTCACAGTTAAAACGATGGAAGGGAAACCATCCCAGTCAGTCTTAAACGAAGCCCAGCGTCAGGCCCAGGTACTCCCAGCTTGGGAGAAACATGATTCAGACATCAGTGAGTCTGAATAAATATTAGCTTTAAGACGCTTTACCACTCCCTCCCTCTTGAAGGGGTGTGGGGGGGGGCAGTTTGTGTGTTTTGTGTTGCAGAGTCCTCTGTCAGCAGATGTCCAACAGCCCTGCCTGCAATGTGGTCCTGGCTGTGTATGTTGCTATCTGAATTCTTGCGTTTGTGGGTCTACGCTTCTGATGTTGGGGCACCAAAAGCCGTCGTGATCAAGACATGGGAGAACCACACATGGAAGACACTGGAGTGCGAAGTAAACAATACCCTCGACACTGCTCAAGTCCCGCATATGTCTCAGGGGAAAGCCTCCATCTTCTTGGACCCCAGATGGATATAATCCCACTTTTGTGAGGTTAAAAGGTTTGAACAAAGTAAACATCACTGTCGGAATGAGTGGGGAAGCAACATGGTTTGGACTGTAAATGATAGACCACTTTGGCAGCTAAAGAATCCCAGAATGATTGGTGGAAACATCACTATCCTCATGCATACCGTAATATCCCCTTCCCCTTTTTGGCCCAGGAGAACAGATTTATTAATGGGAGGAATTGGAAAATACTACCCAGATAAATTAGGCTGTCGGGTGGGAACAAACAGGCTGCTGCATAATTGTAACCAACCTAGATGTGCGCAGCTATGGACTGACCTACCTGAGAAAACAGCCCCTGGAAACAAAACAATCTGATTTAAATTAGAATATGCCATCTACCTCACTGGGAAGCAGATGAATTTGGAAAAAAAAAGAATTGCAAATAGTCACACCAGGAGGGGAATGGAAGATCCTCCTGTCCTGTTCCAACAGGAACCAGTGGCTGCTCAAAGAAGAGCTCCTGTCTCCACGATGTGGAGAGCAGCATCAGTTAATCTGGTGTGCTAATGAGGAAATTATCAACATGCGGGTTAGCATGACAGGAAAATGGCTTCTGTGAGGGCCTCATGGTGTAAAAGGTTGCAATGTTTGGGTTTTGGACCCACCAGTCACCAATTTAATCGGTCCCTATGTTGTCCAAACCAGTGTCAAAAAGCAATTGGTGACTGACCCTACTCACTCCCTCAGAAAGGTCATTCTAGACCTAAGTTTGACAAAGGTCTCAGCGATAGAGCCCCGGTGTAAGCAATTTGTTCCGCCCTTATTTGAAGGTTGGAAAAATTGGATGGAAACACACAATATTCCCAAACCAGAAAATTCTAGCAGGGAACATAGAAGGGTAAAAAAAGACTCATGGGGAGTAATTGGAATGGAAGGAGCAGTCCTTAACAGCATTAATGAGGAGGTGCTTGCAAACAAGATAAATGCGATGGGAGCTCACATAAAAGATTTGGCTACACCTATTAGGGTATCATTCGAGCAATTAAGCTCTCTGCAATCCAAAGTAGCAAATATCTTAGAGGAATGGGGAAAAACCCAAGAGGAAGACCATCACCGCCTCTTTCAGGCTATTGGCACTCTACAAGTTAACGCTTCTTTAGCTATGGCGTGTATGCAAATGCAAGTATGGATGATTGATGTAGTAAAAGATATGATCCGCGATGGTATGAATGGGGTGCTCCCAGTAGAAATCAGAAGCATTGTTTGGAAAATTCCACCCAAACTGAAAGAGTTACAGGCCTGGTGGGAAATGATACATTTCACCTATAATCAAGAGTCAGAGGAAATCACGGTCTTTGTCTTGCTAATGTCCCAAGCAGAAATAAAATGGGTTTCTCCCATTGTGGCTTTAGGCCTCAATATTAATTAGACGGTAATGGAACCTATCGACCACAGAGTGTGGGTGGTGAAAAATGATCAAAAATGGAAAACAGTAGAATCGGGAGCCTGTTTAGAGGAATCTGGAATTGGATATGAATGTAACAAAAAATGCCCTCCAACCTCAGGATGTATGTTTGGAAGTAACTGAAGGAAAATACCATTATCCTATTAACCCATTTGTAAGTAACAATTCTGTGTTTGTGTATCTAGGAAAACATTGTGTATGTCTTAGAAGTTGGTGTCCTATGTTTCTTGTTAATTTTGTGCATGAAGTAATCCTTATGAGAATAAATGTTTCTGTCATATTGTAGCAATTAGGGGATGTGATTTTGAATTTCATGTACCCGAATTTAAATATAGTCAGTTAAAAGTGTCTTATACTTTGTATTCTATTGTAAAACCTGTGTCCCTTGGAATGGATTTAACTGCTTTATAAACATTGCTTATACACCCTGATTTACAGAACCAGTTACATATTGCAAAACAGGAAGGGTGCAGAGTCATGGTTACCGTGCATCATAATGCCAATGAAATTAAATGGGTATTTGCAAGAATTGGCCAGGACCTGTCACACCACTGTTGGGAAGTGTTATTGGGATGGTCCCCCACTGGCACAGGCATCCTGAATTTGGCCCTATGTCCCATCATAGTAATCTTGGTGTGCCAAATAGTAGTGTTTTTTGTTACCAGCCTAATGACATGCTGGATCTGGTGCAAAATCTGGTAATTGAAAGTCCCCCGAGAGATGAGTTATTGCCACCAGCACTCCTACCCCTGGGAAAGGAACATATCAAACTTGTCGCCCCTCCCTCAAATGAGAAAGGAGGCTAAGGTGATCGCTTGTCAATTGCTGTGCTGGTGTGCTAAGTGTGGGATGCCAACAAGAAGATCATTTGCTCCGTCTCAGCTGACAGCCTTGAGATTTCGTTGTATCTCAACTCAGTTGCATCCAGAAAAGGTCTGACAGCGATCATGTAAAGGCCCCCTTATGTGAAAGGTGACTTTTAAGGAGGGGAAACTGTACAGCAGATTTTGGCAAACCAGTAAAGTGCCTGAAAACACTATGACTTATTGCTAAAATTCGCCAAGTCAGCAGGCTGTAAAGTGGCCATGCAGCTTGACCAAGGCAGGAGGAGAGGGGGTTTGGGGTGCCACAGAAAGGGCAGCTTAACCCTGCGTCCTTCCTGACAAGAATTGTGTTGAAGTTGCTGATACATGCATTTTAGAAGAGCAGGATGTGCCCCAGGAATGTCTATTGGGGCCTCAAGTCTGCAAACTCTGGAAAAACCCACACCTGGTTAATCAATAATCAGAAGGAAACTCTTGCTTGACCATTGAAACAGCTTACTTAACAAGTTTTCTTTAAGGGACATGTCATCCTATTACTAATATATAAATAAGGGGAGAAAGTTTGAGGTAGTGGGACTCTTTTGGACTCTCCCTCTGGATACATCTTGCAGTCCCCACTGGCAGACGGAAGATTTGGCTACCAGAAGCCTGCCGCTGTGTCACTCGAGAGCCACACTCAGCTTCGGTAATTATCAAGGGTTGGGGGTGTTTTACTAACCTGTTGCAGTCATATGTAAGTGCTTGAAACTAAGTAAAGTTTAGCTTTAAGTGAAAGTACTCTTGTGTTGTCGTGTTTGTGCCAGCCATCGATCAGTCAGACAGCTGTGTTTCCCCGGATTTATTTCCTGACACCACCTCACACAGAGTAAAAGTTACCAAGAGCTTTGGTTGACAGAACCTCAGGTAACACAGAGAGGCACCTAGTGGGATATTCAAAAGCACCTAGGCATCTAACTCCCACTGATTTCAATGGGGGAGGCACCTAGGTGCTTTTGAAAATGCTACTTGGTGCTTATTTGCATCTTTAGGTACCTACATATCTTTTAAAATCTGGTCCTTAGAGTTGTGTGATTAATCCAGTAGTTCTCTACTTTTGTTCTGAAAGTTCTAGAAAGGAAGTGATATCTACTAGAAAGCAGAGAAGAGGAATACAATGAATTCTACTGAGGAAAAGTACCCTTCTTTCTTTGTATTGTTGTTGTTCTCCTTAAGAAATGCATTTAATTTAGGAAGTACTATGGCTTCATATAGTATGACCGAAGTAAGGGGCTACCAAGAGCAATTATTGTGACAAACAAACATAAGATAGAAGAAAATAAAAATACCAACCAAGCAAATGTTTTAGTTTTCCCATTCAACACCGTTGTGTTGAAATGTTTTAATTTTCCCATTTCTGCCACTATGTAGTACTGTCGGAGGCAGTTAATTAGCAGCCCTTTCTAGTCCACTGGTATGACTCCATGATAGTACCCTCGAGCAAGTAATGTTGGCTTTTCCCGAGTGCCTGGATCCCAGGTAAATCCAGAAAACTAGGGAATTGTCCTTAGAGTGAGAGAATGGAAGAAACCATCTCTACAGTGTGACCTTGTAGATGGTCTAGCCACTCTTGAGGCTTCCTATCTCTCCCTTGAGTTCTTTTGTGCTGTGATCACAGCTTGCTCCATCACAGAGTCTTCAATTAATAATTCCAATTTTTTTTTCATATTTTGCATAGGAATTATAGATGAAAAGTATAAAAGATTTTCTTCTGGCTTCAGCTACTAACCTTAGCTCTGCTAGCATTAAAATAACATAATGCTTAAAGATGTAGTTTGCAATCCAGCCACCTCCAGGCTTTCGTATTCTAAATTAATGTTTTCAATGGCTTTTGTGCCTGGTTTACTTTAATGGGGTTTTATGAATGTCTGTAGAAGCGAGAGTATCCAAAGCGTCATTTACAAAACTGCTTTAAGCATTTTTTCCCATATATTCTTGAAAGATAACTGAGGGGACATCACTGGAATCACTGTTCTCTTCTTAACAAGTATAGCACTGGCAATGTAAGCCTACTCATACTATTTTACCACCCTAACCTGGCACATCCACATTTAGAGGTGAAAGGATCATTCATTCTTTATACCCATTCGTTCTTTGCCCTCTCTGATGAGACTTCCAACATGCATACCCATATGGTAGGTGGCGCTGTTCAACGTAGTCTTCCACATTCTTTTTCATAGCAAGTGAACAAATGCTTAGTTTTAAGAAGACATGCTGTGTTGTGGTTTGTTTGGATTATGCAAGGTTCTGTTCCTTGAAGAGGAGCTGTGTGAACAGCAGGAAAGTTGACTTTCTGGCTTGATCTCTAATTAGAGTGGATTCTTGAGGTAAAGTTGCCATCTGGGAACTGAGAATTGGTGTGATTCCTGAAAGAAGGGATTGTTGTATCCTGCTTGACCACCTCTGTCCCAGGATTCAGGTATATGTGTAAATAGAACACTTAGAATATACCCAGATTCTCTACAGTGCTTCTTTGTTATTTCAGCCACTGGGAAGCCATCTTGCATGGCACCAAACATTTACTATTGCTCAGCAGAGGTGTGACACTGGTGTCAGAATGGATGTTGGGATCAGAAGAAAGGATAATAATAATGCTACTTATCTATGGGGACTGAGAACACCAACTCACTTCACAGTTGGGATTTTCAAAGAAACCTTAGGCAATAAGCTGCCCAGTTCCTACTAGATTTTGTCCCAACAATTGGTCACACCAGGTCAGGATGCTACAATAGTATGAAGAGGCTTATACTGCCACTGCCAGTGCATATGCATCCTCAAAATTAGACCTCTTTTAGTGAGAATGTAGGTCAGGACATCAGGACAGTTACATTTAGTGTTCTGTGATTTCATAATAGAGACTAAGATTTATGGTTGAAAGTGTCTCTGAAGTACCTCAGAAATATTCCTCAAAATGTATATCCCTCAGAATTCACAGCTCTCACAGGGAGTGCAGATATAATAACAATAAAAAGAAAAAATAAGCAGACATAATGAAGGGTTTAGTGAAAAGTTTATGAAAGTATGAGTTTACTCATAGATTTTGAAGCTTAGGCTTCAACTTAATCAGTTTCAGTATGTAAAAAGTCTCTTCTGCCCTGTCTATACTAGAGTTTTGGAACATGCCAGTTAGAATGTATTAGCTCCTTTGAATCCTAGTCAAGACAAATTCCTAGACTATGAGGTCATTGGATAAAAGATTGTCTTAATCATGTGTTTGCACAATGCCCATCACAACTGGGCCCTGATCCTGACTGAGACATGTATGTACTGCTGTAAAAGCAATAAAATAATAATAACTGAATTTAGTATATAAAGTGTCTCTCTCTAGGAGGCATCCAGGCATCCAACCTGTTTTTAAACAAAAACACTCAAAGATTAAATCCTAAAATAAGAAGAATCTTTGTGGTTTGACCTTAAGGGACATTTCTGTGTGTGGTCTAGACAAGCCCTGCTGATCAAGGAGTAATAATGTGAGGCAAACTTCATCTCTGCTTCCCGGCATGAGGAAAGAAGGCAATTAAGGCAGAATTAAGTAGGGATTTGTTGTCTGGTATAAAGCACCGTACTGTACTGTAGACTCCTCCAGAAGATACTGAATTAAAGTAACGAGTTGTTAATGAGGCACATTCAGTTGCTCTGCCTCACGGCATGAAAACTGAGAAAACAATCACAGCATTCTCCATACACACAGCCAACAGAATGGAATTTGTACATTAACTTTGGGAACACCTGTGTACATACCTTGTCATGCCAATAAAGATTAAAAATATTTAAATTTCAAATTAATTTTCCTGGTTTTCATCGGAAAGAAATTATGGCACAGAACTGACAGGATACTGGGAGCAAGAAAATGCACTATGGAATACACTTCACACTCCAGGTGCAGTTCTATATTGATCACTTAACAAAACTAGGGCCTGATCCAAAGCCTACTTAAGTTAATGGGTGTCTTTCCATTGACTTTGGTAGACATTAAGTTGGGACACTATGCTGTTCAGTACCATATGTTTTCCAGTCCTTTGCCAGGCCCAAATTTAAGATTTATGTTACTCTTAGCTATTGTGTATAACTGAGAGCAGAATGAAAACTAGCCTTGTCACTATGTATAGATAGAAATTTTATTAGACTTTAAAAGTGGTTAACAAAATACCATCTGGAAATAGAAAACAGATTTAGAAAACAGAAATAAAAGATAAGACAAGACTTTGGTCTCTGTCAAGAGGACTTTTTCAGAATGTGTAAAAAATAAAAGAACAGAACTAGTCCTTGTTCTCTCTCTCTTTCTTTTAATAGCTTGAAAAAAAGCCTCACAGCCAAAATGTTCCTTTAATGTTGTTTTCAATATTCTGTCACAATTATTATCAGTCCTTTCCCTTCACATAAAACAAGCCCTTTTTTCTCTCTGCTTGTTGGGACCAATCTTATCAGAGAGCAAAACAGGTCCTTTTTTTAAAATATGCAGTTGAAACTGTGAAAAGAAACACTTCAGACTAAATGCTGATGGGTCCCCTTCTCCGTCCACCCCTTCTTTAGAAAACCAATTGTTGATAATTTAACTTTTAGTATTTTTTTTTTTATCTCAAGAGTTTTTTTTTTACTTAAAAGGAAAGCTAGATATCTCAGGTGCTAAGCATAATAGAAGAAACCACAGGCTCTGTTTTAAAGAGGATCACCATTTTTTCAGATACTTGAAAAAAGCTGTGATCTTACCAGGCAGAAGGGTTGCAAAGGAAACAAAGTGTATTCAAAAATGAGAAAAGGTCTTTAAAGAAAGAAGTATTCCAACATTGGAGGAAAAGAGCTAATATAATAAAGAAAAAGCTCTTCCAGGCAGTTGAAAGGAACTGGAAAATAAGAAAATTACTGGGTGAAAAAGTTTAAAAGGTGAAAATAATGAAATGTAAATAAAGGAAACCTAAATCAGAAACAGGCTGGCTAGAATAAATTGAACAGAATTTACAAGGGAAGGAGGAAATAAAAAAGGCAGATTTACTTCAAAACCAAAGTCCCTTCAAAGGGATCTAAAATGTGAAAGAAAGTTGACCTAAGTGAAATGATGTGAAGTTAAAACTGGAAAAATAATTAAAAATAAAGTGGTTGGAAATATCAGTCTGAAAAATATCCAAAGACATTAAACAAATGCAAAGAGCTGAAAGAAGGATAGAAATTACTATTAGTGATTGAAATATAAATCCTCAAATAAATAAAATAAGAACTTGATTCAAAGTGTAAAGAAAAATATTGTATGAAAAGCCACAAAAGGCTCATATTTGTTCATTTCCGAAACCTCCCCCAGCAGAAGACTTCTGACCCTCATTATAAATATTTAAATCAAAACAGGAAACCATTCTTCTTCACCAACAAAATCCAGTGCTGCCATTTGATTGGAACTACAGTACAATCCTTCCCCACCCCTCCACTCCCGCCCTGCAGTTTCCAGACATAGAACATAAAGAAACTCAAATTCAAAAAGCTGATATCTTGTATTATTATTGATATTACAGTGGCACCTAAACCACACTAGAGAGCAAGATCT
The DNA here is from genome assembly GCF_011386835.1 of Chrysemys picta bellii. Lineage (NCBI taxonomy): Eukaryota > Metazoa > Chordata > Testudines > Emydidae > Chrysemys > Chrysemys picta. The sequence continues at coordinate 76,926,079 of NC_088791.1, forward strand.
CATTGCACTCTGCATAAACATAATACGAGAGAGTCCCTACTGCTAACAATGAGATGCAGCTCATCTTAGGCTGACCCTCGCACCCACACAGAGCCCCACTGACTTCTTTGGGCCTCCACACAAAGAGGTCTGTTCATGCATAGCCAACGTGTGTAGGATTAAGACCTGAATAGAAAAGGCAGACAGGGTCAGAGGAAGGCATTATTAGTGTGCTCATTGAGCACATGGAAAACTGAGGCACAGAATGATTTTAATAGATTGCTGAAAGTCACATGGGAGCTAAACTCAGAGCAAGACAAGAAATTGCATCTAGATTTCCCATGTCCCACTGCAGTGCATTCCTCACAAGGCTAGTCTTCTCCTCTTTGCATTGAAGCAGTCTATTTAGCACAGATTATAACCAGTGAAAAATAAGAAACTGTTTCATTTGAACCTGGTGAATTGAGTTTTGGCTGTGACGGTTAGATGTTCATGTGTTTTTCCCTGCTTTCAAAGTTTTGAATTCACCACTGCCTCAATTTGATTTATTGGCTTGCTTTAGACTCCACAATCTAGATTAGATCAATCATGTATTAAACAGTCTCACTTAGGGTGACCAGATGTCCCGATTTTATAGGGACAGTCCCGATTTTTGGGTCTTTTTCTTATATAGGTTTCTATTACCCCCCCCCACACACACACCACCTGTCCCGATTTTTCACACTTGCTGTCTGGTCACCCTAGTCTCACTTCATGCTTAAGTGTGATTTTTTTCAGGTTACATCGTACAAACCAAGAGAAAATAGTTCCCGAGAATAAGAAAAAAATATGAAATTAAAAGACCATCCCATCCAGTTTTTATTATTTCCCAAAACAGCTTTGAAAAAAGAATAGAGTACCTGAAACGTCTCATCCTCATGTTAGAATATATATTTATAAAATCGCAAGCCAAATATTTTGTTTCATACTAATACCATACTCTTTTTAAACATTAGATTATTTTATTTGTAAAAATATGATTAGTTACTATCTAAAAAAGCAACTCTAAAGTTACAGACTCTTCTAAAACTCATTCTGATGGTAATAACAGTGAACATATGTTTCCTTTGCAGAAAAACTCAGAGGTATGGAACAAGTAGTTATTTGAGTACATATCCTTAAATAGAAAAGATTAGCTAATCCTGCGTGGACCAGATGGTAGCTACTTTCCATATTATGGAAACTTTTTCTAACTCCACATAAACAAAATGTTCTAGCCTTTGTAAGCCATCTTTTATTATTATACCCTTAAATATATAGCACCAGACTCTGAGCTTGCATAAGTCAATAGATCTAGGCAGATTTACATCCACTGAGGATCTGGCCAACATCCTTAGGCATTAAAGGACAAATTTCTTCTTATCCTCCTATACTCCATGGGCACAAAAGACTCTCAGTGCAGTAGAACTGTTACTGTTTCATGACATAGGTAGTGATATGCTATAAAGATCATACAGGAGGATTCCAAATCCTTCATTATCCATAAGGATGGGGTTAGTAGTAGGTATTTTTTATAGCTGTGCCAGCTGCAGGATGTGAACAGATCAGGAAAAGAATGAGGGCATGAACCTATACTGGGAGAATGCAAGGACAAGAATCACTACTGCAACCCAGGGCCTGATGCAGGAATAACTGGGTGAAATTCTAAAGACTGTATTATGCAGGATGTTACACTAGATTGTCCTTGTCCCTTCTGGCCTTAAAAAATTCTATGAACCTAAGTGTGCCTATGCTGGTGGTTTTTGAGCTGGTCAGATGGCAGGATTCCATTTCTTTCTATTAGATACTTCCCCTTGAATGTGGGAGGAAGAATCTAGTAGATTGAGACACTATCCAGCTCTTTCTGCCACAGAGCCCAAATGATAAGGAGCCCTTACAGTGAAGGACTTCTGCAAGGTCATGGGAGAAGGCAAAAATGTCCTTGAAAAGTAGCACTTCCCCAGGGGCTAGCCCTGCATACTCATCTGATCAGAGATGGAAGGTGGGGAGGCATTTTGCACCCTATTCCCACTTCCAGTAAACCTGTCAGGCACAATCAGGACTGATACTTAGATTTTAGTTAAGTCTTTGACAGTGGTTTAGGAATTATTCTCATCAACATTAGGGCAAATTTGCTCCTATCAAATTATTGTCATGTGGAATGAAGACTGATTGAGGGACCATAAACAAATATTTATGTAAAATAGAAATGCGTGAGTTGTGGGGAGATGACTAGTTGGGGACCAGCATGGATTTGTGTAAGAATCAGCATTAATATCTTAGAGATCTAGAATTGAGAGTAAACAGAAGATTAATGAAATTTGCTGTTGGGGGAGCTGTAAAGTGAGAAGAGAGAAATACAAAGGGACCATGGAAGTCAGAAAATAATACACCTGGAGAATCTGTTCTTAGCCCAATGCTATTTAATAGCTTTATCAATGATCTGGAAGAGAATATAAAATCATTGCTGATAAAACATGTAGATGACACAAAAATTGGAAGAGTGGTAAATAATGAGGATAGGTCAGTTCTACAAAGTGAACTGGATTGAGTGATAAACTGGGTTTATTTGACCAACATGAATTTTTCTACTTATATGCAAAATCATAGACATAGGAACAAAGAAAGTAAGTCACACTTATAGGCTGGGGGACTGTATTTTGGAAAGCAGTGATGCAGAATACAACATAAGTGATGGTGGAAAATCAAATGAACATGAGCTCCCAGTACAATGCAGTGGTTTAGAGAGTAAATGTGAATCTTGGATGTATAAGCAGGGGAACACTGAATAGAAATAGGAAGGTATTCTTACTATGGTACAAGACATCAGTAAAACCATTACTAGAACACTATATCCAGTTCTGGTGTCTATTTAATTTATCCAAGAGAAGGCCGAGAAAGGGCTTTATCAAGGTCTAAGTACCAGCATGGGGAAGAGATTTATAATAGTAGATGGCTCTTAATCTAGCAGACGAACGTAATGAGAACAAATGGCTGCAAGCTGCAAATTCAGACTAGAAATAAGATGCATATTTTTAAACACTGAAGATAATTAACCATTGAAGGAAACATGGTGGATTCTCCATGTGTTGGCATCTTTAAATCTTGTGCAGAAGTTATGGGCTTGATGCAGGAATTAGAGTATGAAATTCTATGGCTTGTATATGCAGGTCAGATTGGAACATCACAATGTTCCCTTCTGTCCTTAAAATTTATGATAAGCCAAAGCAGAAATATTAAATGGAAGACAGACACCTTAAAAGCAGTCATGGAGAAAGGATTAGGAAGTATACTAGACAATTAATTAGACATATATTTAGTGTGGCAAGCTGAATGAGGTAATACCTTTTATTGGGCCAACTTCTGTTGATGAAAGAGACAAGTTTTCAAGCTACACAGAGCTCTTCTTGAGATCTTGGAAAGGACTTGGAGATAGGGTTATCATATGTTCGGATTTTCCTGGACATGACCTTTTTTTTGATCCCCCAATCTCCGTCCGGGCAGATTTTTGATATATGAACAAATGTCTGTGATTTTTCCTTGCTCATCTTTTTTCCAACATTGATTCTGGTAGAACTGCAATTCCCAGCATGCCCTAATACTGGCATGCGTGTTTACTGGTTTGCCACTATAACAGAGCACATCAGGGCCCCCTTTACTCCTGCCTCTGCTAAGTCCCCAAAGTCACTCTGAGACCCTGCTGCAGTTTATTCACACATCTTGCAAAGACATTCATGGCTACTTGATGAGCAATCAACCACTGCTGAGAAAGGTATGCTCTACAGAGAAATCTTCATGGGCACAATAGGAAGAAGCGCTGTAGGAAAGGATTGACTGTGTGTAAAAAGGTATTGTAGTGGGGTAGACACCCGCTCCTGCCCTGAAGGGCTTGAAATCAGCCCTGAAAGAGGGCTGCAGGGGTAAAAGCAGCCCTGGTGAGGGCTGCAGCTCTAAAAGCTGGGCTGATTGGGGAAGCAGCTGCAGCTGGGCCACACCCCAATCAGGCCCATCTGGCTCCTATAAAAGACAGTGAGCCAGGAGCCCACTCAGTCTCTCTGCATTCAGAGAGAGAAGGGCCTGGCTGCAGGGAGCTTAACCAGACACCTAGATTGGGAGCAGGGCTGGGGGAGGGCCAGAGGTGCTGGGAGCTCCGTCCTAGGAAAGCCCCAAGCTGCAGGCCTGGCAAGGCCTAGTAGGTGTAGGGTTGCAGGGGGCAGCCCATGGGTAGGCAGAGGCAGCAGGTCCGATCCCCTTTGCCTATGATGAGTGGCTGATACTGCAGTCTGCCCCATTTAGTGAATGGGGCTAAATGGAGACTGGGCAGTAGCCAAGACTGAGGCGAAGTGGGGGTAGTGGGTGGGGGTTCCCCTGGGAGGGGGAGACCCAGAACTGTGGGGGTACTGCCAGGGGGCAGCACCCAGAGAAAGGGGCACCGGGGTCCTGGGAGGGACACAGGACCAGTGGCAAGGTGGATCACTGGCCTGCAGAGGGCACTCCAGGATGCTGGAAGAGCTAATTCCCATGGATGACCAGCAGGAGGCGCTGCAGGGGTGAGTCCTCATTGTTACAGGTATATTTAAATTTGTTTTACATTTATTTTTGAAGCCATTATACTTGTTATTTAGAAATTTAAATATTCAAAGTAGAAAGAAACTGTACAGTAGAAACTGTACCCACCTCCTCCAGCTTTCCCTCCCCCTATTTGGGAACTTGAAATATGGTAATCCTACTTGGAGAAGACCTCTTTGTAAGCTTAAAAGCTTGTCTCTTTCACCAACAGAAGTTGGCTCAATATAAGATATTATGTCCCCTACCTTGTCTCTCTGATATCCTGAGACAAACATGGCTACAACAACACTGTAAACATATATATGGTGTGTGATATTTGCAGCAAAAAAAGGCAAATGCAAATTTGCTCTGTAAACACAACCATCATTTTATGGAAAGAAAGGATAACCAACCTTCTTCAGTGTATAATTTGGTGGTCGGGGCACCCCCAGAAATTTTTCACATGGTACACACTACACACGGCACCCTCGGGCTTCCAACCCAAAGTTTATTTTCCAACAAAACTTCCACCTGGAGCAAGGAAACAAAACAGAGTCACTCACTAAGAGCCATCACTGAACTTTAGGAAAAACCCCATGGTGTCTGCCTCTATAGGGGTCCCACTGTCCCTCTTCCAACCATCTCCCACATGTGGACACTCACTGCAACTTCCCATACTTATACCAGGTCTCAAGGCTTTCACTGAGTCAGTCCTGAGGGCCGAGCAGAGGGACACAGACAGCTGGAAGCTGGGTGAGGCCTAGCGGGCTCCTGGGTCGGGAGCCCTGGGGCAGCAACTGGTCTCATGGCAGCTGTGAGGAGGAGCAATGCTAGCTTCCCTGCTTCACATTCAGGTTTGGCCCTGTGGCCGTACATCATGACAAGGAGGTCAAAATTGAGTGAGTGGTATTGCAATCTGGTGCACAGGGGTTGCAGTGCCAGTCAGGTCATGATAGAGGAGCTGTGAGGCCAAATCTGAGCAGTGCTGTGACCTGCATGCACCAGGTGGCAATACCACTCACTCAATTTTGCTCTCACCGCCCCCTCTCAGCATTAGGGAGGGCCAAGCCTCAGTGGGCAGCGGGGTGGCCAGTGCTGCTCCTTCTCGCCACTCTGTGGGGCCAGCTTCTGTCACTGCCAATGGTATACACTGCATATGGCTGTGGGCACCACTGTTTGAATTCTGCCTTTTAAGTTTGAGCACTTGATTACTAGATGACAACGTGGAAGGAGTCAGAGAAAAGCAGGAGAAACTGATTGGTGGATTGAAGGGGGGATTGTTCTGTTTTGAAAGATTAGGACGGTGAGGGACATGCTAAAAATTGACTATCTGAAGGGTACAAATATCAAGCAATTATTTAGTCTAGTGCCTGACCCACTCCATACCAACCCAGACATTCTCTCCCTTCGATAACTTATAGAACCCCTCCCAAACCTACCTTAAAAATAGCATCAGTCCAAGCAAATCCAGTGGCCTTTCTGGTAGATTCCCCACTGGTCCCAGTAACAAATCTTGCAACGTTTATAGGCTGCAGTGAATAGTTCAGGGGACATTCACAGCCCGGAAGGTAAAGCTGTGTAATTGTATATTGGAATAAATGCACACTGCTCTGAGAAACTACTACAGTACTTTTCATTATCCTGTGGGGCAGTAAGAAGCAAACTGCTTTCGTCTATGCCATTCTTAGAAGCAGCACTAGGAACCAGCAAAAATAATGCTGTTGCCACTGAGACAGCAACAGTGTACCATTATTGAATTAATAAATCTTACCTTCAAAAAATAGGACTGACTGATGATTAACTGTTATTCTACCATGTCACGTGATTCTTATTGTGTTTCAGATGGAAATGTAGACTTTCTTGGCAGCAACTTTAGTCTGTTTCTCTTAAAGCTTGATTTTATATTGTAGGAATAATACAGGATGGTGCAGAGCTGCCCCAGGAAGGCAGAACTCTTGATGGAGCTCCTGAGCACACAGGGGTGATGCCACAAAACTGAAGACCAATATGAAGATGGGCCAGGCCCCAGCTACTTCCTTCCTTCCCCCTTGGGGACATAGGGGCCCTTAGAATGGGAGAGACGGGCCAGTCTCTGCAGATTCCTTGTGCTCTCCCCAACCACAGGCTGCGTACCCATGTGAAAACCAGGCATAATCTGGCCCTTAATAGATAATGGAATGGGCTTCTGAGGGAGATTGTGGAATTCCCATCATCAAAGGTTTGTAAGAACGGGATGGACAAACACCTGTCAGGGATGGTCTAGGTTTACTTGGTCCTGCCTCAGTGCGGAGGGCTGGACCTGATGTCCCTTCCAAACCTACATTTCTATGATTCTATAAGAGACATGGACCCTCCCCAGTGTGTAACCTGTTCAGATTTGGGAGCAAGGTCATGCACACTTGGAGGTCTTTGGTATTTAAGATTCTTTCATCCTGGCACTGATGTTCTGCCTGTGTTCTCTCTCTCCACCCAAATGTCAGGGTGCCAGAGAAACCAGTGACCATACATTTTCTTTTCTCCTGGATAGAGTCCAGGGATGAGTCATCTATTTTTCCTCCCCCTCAGAAGGGAGGTTTGCCAGAGAAAGGAACTCCAGGCCACAGCATAGCAACACAGTCAGTACAGCTGCAACTGGAGAGACAGAGCTGGAGTTTCATCCGCACTATTAGTGCTCTTTATTAGTGTTCATTGGTTTGTTTTTCTTTCATTGTTTGGTTTTTCTGGGGGGAATTGCTGAGTGAATCTGCCCATTGGTGGGTCTCTTACCTCTGCCCCTCATCCAGTCTGGCACCAATTGTCCACTGCATTGAAGCACACAGGGACCTCCCTGTGGAATTTAAGCCTGTTATGAACAGGAGGAATCCCCAAATCCTTCTCCTTGTACAATGGAGCTACCCCGTTTCTACTGTGAGTGCCCTCTACTGCTACAAAGGAAGGAATAAGAATTGTCCCTTAGCTGCACACTCCACTGCACTCAAATAATACTCAAAGCTAGAGCTGGAAGAAATTTCTTGGACACTTATTCATTGAAAATTGCACCTTCAGTCAAACTGAAACTAGTCATGAATAGTTTCAGCCATTCACAAAATGGCCAGAGGAAGTGGAGGTGGTGGTGTGGTTGCTGTCCTCAGCCCCTTTCCCCTTTATTATGTATAGTCCAGTGGTTAGGGCACTCACATGAAACACAGGTTTGAATCCCTGCTCTGGAACAGACCCAAAATGGCTTTTTTGATTCACCAAAATTCTAAAAAAATTCAGATATCATTTGCCTTGAACCAAATTTTCCCCTGTTTTTTTTCCCAGGATTGCCATTGAGCCAAAAAATAAGTTATTCATGCAGCTCTATTCCAAGCCTTAATATCAGTGTCTCTGTTCAGGATATTAACCAAACACTGTTCCAGAATAATGTGAAACTTTTTAGGGATCATATTATTCGGCTCCTATCCCTAAAACTGAGTTCCAAAATCCCCTCCCCACCAAAAAATACCCCATCCATGTTTGTAAATGTTCAGCATAGGAGTTGCATACTACTCATGACATATGGGATGATGAGCAGCTCAGACTGTATTGGGGAAAATACTCCATTGTTTGTTGAAGTTAAAAATTGAGAGTGTGTGGTTTCAAGCAACCATAAAGCATTTTGTTTATTAATTTGGAATTTTTTTATTTGGTTTGTTTGTTATATGTGAGAATGAAAAGCAGTTTCCAAACATGAAAAACACATTTTACAATCCCGGAGCAAAAATCAAGAATTTGTTTGCTACAAAATTTGCAAAATTTTTCCCCAATTGCAATTTAGGAAAAATCACAGTTTTGCTTAACGTGGTTAGTGCAAAATTCTCTTCAATGGCAGTCTTGATTAAATTGCTCACTGCTTTAAACTTGTGAGTTGTTACATACATATCTGCAAAGCTCTCAGGTATCTTGTGAAAATGCCTACACAACCAAAAGTAGTAGCTTTGCATAGCTGCATTAGAAATGTAAATTACATTGCTACATTTTCTTAGCATTGTTTGTTTTCTTTTTAAGGTAAACAGAAAATATTCCCATTTAAGAGTTGAGCATACAATTATAATTCACTTTTCCCCACCCTTTTTTATTGTGAGCAGTTTCTTTAGTCTGGTGTAATCAAACAGAATGACAGACCACCAACCCACATTTAATCTTGTCTGCATAACCTCTTTGGCTGTCAGGACTTTTCATTTTCAGCAACTCTGTGAATATACTATATTAGAGAGACTGTCTCTGTGTGTCCATGGCAAGACATTTACAAAGTCTGCAAGTCTGATTCAAAAAAGCCCTATCAAAGTGCACAGGCAGCAGAAATGGCAACCTGCAATATCAGGCTGTGGTTCATCATGACTCCAAGCCATTCCCCATGACTCATATTCAGTAATGTGGGTGGTCATTTGACAAGCTATCTACAGCAGTATTACTAATGTATGGATACTTTTATTTGAACTTCAAAGAGGTTTTCCATCCATTACAATTAAATCAGTCGAGGAACAAACTTATTTTTAAATAAAATTTAGCCTAGTGAACATGCCCCACTCTGCAGCGTGTTTCCCATGGAGACAGTTGGCTTTCATGAGGATTGATTGAGTTACCTATGTAGCTAGTCGAGGAGAGCTATCAGCAAACATCTCCTTCCCAGGAGTCCCCAAAAAACCCAGCTGCCAAAGCGAGTCCAATTTTTCTCCCTGTGTCCTGCCAGTGTTTAAATAGGTCCATTAGTCACAACACTGTGAGGGAAATAACTGACCTGATTTACAGAAGGGCTTTGTTCTTGCAGCTGACATTGACTTTGTAGTCCTAATATCAAAGTCAGGTCTCACATGGGTAAGATTGTGCCAGAGGAGATGTTCCAACTACTGCTGATTGATACATCCCCATAGGTCGTAACTGCAGGAATGGGATTCCACTGGATTTGAGCAGTCCAAAATGTTGGCATCAGTTCTCATGGCGTAGAGTTTTTCTAAATAAAGCTTTTTTTTTTTTAAACGTTGTGCTAGGGGAGTGTTTCCCCTGCTCATGTAGACATTCCTCCACTAGATATTATTGAGCTAGCACGAGTATAAATAGTAGCATCGCCGCAATAGAAGCAACACAGGTATGGCTGAAAAGTGCTGAGTACATATCCACCGGTTTCAGACTACCCGTGCTACTGCAGCTACACTGTTATTATGGAGTAGTGCATGTACACGAGCAGGGGAATCACATCTCTAGCTTGGAGTGTAGACATCACCTTAGAGAATCTTATCCCACTGCTCAAAATTAAACCAGAGGGTAGCCTCAATAAACTGATGCCAATTTACAGCAGCTGAGGCTCTGGTCCTATGTAGTTGTAAGGGTTTTGTATGTGAGCTAGATGGAAAATTGGAAATGTTTTGGCCACGTTTTTTTGCAGAAAATGTCTTTCTTTTCACAGAAAAATACTGACATTTGAAATTCCCTGTCAGCTCCTAGTTTATGCCTTTTTAAAAAATGACTACATTAAAAAAATAAAATAATTAAAAAAAACACCTTTTCTGACCCTGATGCAGAGAGAAATTCAAGGGTTTCTTTTTGGTCTATAGTCAGCTAAATGAATAAATCCTTTGCAGTATTCTCATTGTGCTTCTGTAGATATTCCGTTGAATTTGAACCAAATCTGGAAGTAACAGTGCCAATTTACTGTGGTAAACTGCTCAAGAAGAAAACCCCAAATAATGCCCCTGATGGTTGCTTTCCCAGACTCCCATTATGTTATGGGATAGTGTTATGCAACATTCCTTTTATCTCTGCTTGCTTCAATCCTCTTTTTATGCAACTAAAACCCCAGGAACCGAGTTATTTGTATTATGTGGGTTTTGGCTAACACTAAGAGGACATAATGGATAAGGATAATTGTCAAGCATACAGTGGTGTCTACTGCTTGATGAAAGCAAGTATTGGACCAGGTCTGTCTTCCTTGTCCTACTGCCCAGCAGCTGTGTGATATTTTGTCAGATGTGAGAGTATAGACTAGAATTAATGCTGATTATGAACATGTGGGAAAAATCCTGGAAACTAGTATTGCAGCAGCAGCACTGTATGGACATGGAGGAAAATTGACCTATCCATAAGAAATTAATATGCAGTATTGTTAATAAATGTTAGTGGATATTTTTTCATTTGATAGTTTTATTGCATCTCTCAGCATAGACTTTACATAGACCCCAGTACATACCTGCTTTTCCCTTTTCCTCCCTCGGGGATCAAACTATAATCTGCTGCAGCTCAAACATCAACTATGATCATCATTGTTCATTGATCTTATTATATGAGTAACTAAAGCCCCCAATCAGGATCAAGGCTGCATTATGCTGGACAAACATAGTCCCTGATTCATCCTGGTGTTACCCTTGTTCGGGGTTTTCAAACTTCATTGCACCATGACCCCCTTCTGACAACAAAAATTACTACACGACCTCAGGAAGGGGGACTGAAGCCTGAGCCAACCCAAGTGCTGCCACCCCAGGCTGAAGCCCTCAGCTTGGGATTCAGCCCAGGGCGATGGGGCTCGGGTTTTGGCCCCAGCAAGTCTAAGCCAGCCCTGGCAACCCCATTAAAACAGGGTCCCGACTCACAGTTTGAGAACTGCTGCTCTAGTTTCAATCAGATTGAAATTGGAATCATGCAGTGATAAATCAGGGCCTCAGAATATGAGAAGGCTTACAGTCTAACTAGACAACACAGATAAACAACTCCCACAACATGTCAAAAATACGTGGTAAACTATCCTTCTTTTTCTTAAACTATATTGGACTAATCCATCCCCCTTTCCTCCCACACACTGACTTTTCTGTTGTCAAGATGGCCCACCCGGCCTGCTACACCATTGCTGATCCAAAGTACTCTCCTTCTACCATGCTTCACCACAAAGATCATTGTGTGTGTTTCGGGGGTGGGGAGGATAGTCTACATGCAAAACTTTTCACTCTAGTGTAGCTGCAGCTGCTCTTCCTTAACCCGGAGGGGAGGGGATGATAGCAATAAACAAGAATAGAGATCACTTTTAAAAAATCAGTGGGCATGTTGAAATGCTGCACATAACAATACTTGGCATTTATGTTGTCTCCCCTAGGGGGGACATGTCACATTTCCACACCAAAAAACAATAAAGAATTAGGTCATCCCACAGCCTTGTGAGATAAGTTTTTATCCCTATTTTATAGATGAGGAAACTGAGGCACAGAGAGGTTAATTTACTTGTCCAAGGTCACATAAGGAGCCTATAGCAAAGCTGGAACAGAATGAATATTCTCCTAACACAAGAATAGCCATACTGGGTCAGACCAATGGTCCATGTAGCCCAGTATCCTGTCTTCCAATAGTGGAACAGGAATTCATTGAATGATCCATCCCCTGTCATCCACTCCCAGGTTCTGGTAGTCAGAGGCTAGGAACACCCAGAGCATGGGTTTGCATCCCTGACCATCTTGGTAATAGTCATTGACGAACCTATCCTCCATGATGGACCTATCCTCCTAGTTCTGTAATATAACCTTTCTTCTATAACAAAGGTTAAAACGTACCTCCTTGCTGTGCTATTTGCACCACAAGACAAATGAAAGCTTTCTGTTTGTTTATCTGTGTGCAAAACTGAATTCCATTCAGTATAGTGACATTATCATGCTTATCATCCATCTAAAAGAGTCCTCAGCCTTATGTCACTCTCTCAGATGTACATTCATCATATGGCATCTGCATGATAAAGTGCAGTCAGGGAGCAGCCATCAGGTGCTATGTGTAATCACCATAATTGAGGATGTAAACATACATGTAAGTTTCCTGTTATCAAAGAGCAAAGAACTTCTTGATCTTAAGAGCAAGGTCAGAGGGGAAGAAGGATGGCCAGGTGGTTAACACACTATATTAGGGATTTGTGGTTATAATTCATCGTTCTGCTACGGCTCATCTAGGCTGGTTCAAAAAGGCCATAGAGTAGGAGTGAAGTGAGTACCTTGAGAGAACCTCTGGCACAGGGGTCTCCAGTGCCTGGTCAGCTCTGCATCACCTCTGAAGCAGCCCTAGAGGACTGCAAGTGTTTTGGAGATTCCACACCCCGTCAAGGCTATTGAAGCAAGGACCCAGCTTCCCAAGGACACAGCTTCTTCCCCATGTTCCAAATGCTAGTGCAATCTGGGATTGATTCCTAGCTCTGACACAGACTTCCTGTGTGACCTTGGGAAAGTCATTGAATGTATCCTGTACTTCGTGCCCCCATCTATAAAGTGGAGATGACATGCCTATCTCGTAGGTATATGCTCAGATACTACTGTAATGGGAGTCATTCAATTCCTAGGTAGACAACAGTAATAGACTCCTAAGATGTACAGCACAGAATTCACAGCTTTGAGAGGTAGGGAAGCAGGGGAAGATTAAAATGGCTTCTAAGCCACCTATGTATGCTCCCAGCCTTGGATTGCTGCAGGGGCTGGAGTGGATCCTGTCGTAATTTTGGCAGCACATAGCTGAGCTATGGCAGCCTGCCTGATGTGCCCTGTGTAGAGTTGCCACCTCTCATGTATAAAAACCTAGGATACCTGGGATGATCCTGAGCCCACAAAACTGGCCAGCTGGCAGTGTGTACTGAGCACCCTTACAGATTTCCCTCACAAAAGGGATGATCCTGGAAAAATCTGGGCAGGTAGCAACCCTAGTTCCATGGGTCACAGCACTGTTTGGAATCTCTGCAGTGCTGTGTACTGGGGCCCTGTCCCAAACATGGCCCCACCTCAGTATACGCCCTATGCCAGGTCTCATGGAAGGTAGCCTCATGGCTCTGACTGCAGCACCAACACTAGGGATATACACCCCCAGCTGGATACGGGGCTTTTAGGATCACTTTTACCTGGTGTGAAGGGGCCAGAGTAGGGGTGAAGATCTTACCCCTGGGGTGAAACCTTAGCCCCACTAAAGTCAATGGCAAAACTGCCATTTTCACCTCCAGAATTTTAAAAGGGGAAGTTAATGGAAAATACAATACAGGATGCCACCTATAACACCATGCTTCAACCTCATTGCACATATGGTACGTAGTCTATGCCAAAGGTCTGTACAAAAGAGTCAGAAGAATTTATTATATTATTAGTAGTACCATAATTGGACAGACAAAGCCCTTTTTCAATGCAGAAAGGAAATTATTGAATTCTTTCTAATAACGTTGATGATGCATTTACATTGGTTCAAGATTAGACTGTCAACTTCATTTAGGGGCCAGTGCACTGACAATGAAAAAGATACTGGCACGTATTGCATAATTTGGCTAAAAAATTTGACATGGGTGTCAGAGTGGTACATGAAAGATTCAAAGAGGAAAAACGTAGTCCTATATGGTTATATAGGGATATGTTCTGACAGGGTTTTAAGCCGTATGATGCCCATTAAAGTCAACAGAAGTTTAAAGCTTAAACCCCATTCCCGCTTTGAATGTTTTCCTGCTAGTAGCATGTATGTGAAGCTAGTTAGGTGCGTAAGTGAAATACATAGCTAAGAACATCCTATCTTTGCCCTTGTGATCAGTAGTTAATGACATGAGAAACTTCATTTGCTAGTTTTATTTTGCATTGCTCAGTTCCTCCTGAAATTGCCCCTTTGACTCCATAGTTTTGGAAGGAGGGAACCCCACATTTTCATGAGTGCTCAGTTTACTGGCTCGCAGCACTGCTGTTGCATTCTTCTCCCCTTTTATGACTTCTTTACTTCATGTGTCCAGAGTGCCAAAGTAGTTCATGCTACTGATCCTGGATTATCATTGTTTCTAAAATGCAATACCGGGCAACTGTTAGATTTTTCAGAAGAGCTGGGCACTGGCTAGGCTATTGTAAATGCTTTGGGCTTTGTGTTGTAAGGCACTGTAAGCGTTAAGTACAGGTCTTGCCACACCCAGATACAGTACTGATTGTAATACTGCCAGGGTAGCTTCAAGAAACCACTAGATCCTGCTGGAACCACACATGTTTCTCATTACTCATTACACCTGCCTTGCCTGCACCAGAACACAACCGGCTAGAGTCTAGATTGGGGAATTTATGCCATGGCTCTCTATAATTAGATGCACTTGGATTGTAAGCTCTTTGGGGCAGATACCGTCTTTCTATTCTCATCTTTGTAGCGCCTAGCACAATACGGTCCTGGTCCATGACTGGGGCTACCACAATAATAAATACACATTGGTGTGGATCTGTATGTGTCCCTGAAGAGCACCAGTGAGATTGCGCCTCAAGCAGAAAAGGTACAGGGGATGCACTCTGCACCAGCTACTTGGTTGCCACAGACAGTCAATGGGATAGATCAGTAATGGGTCATAATAGGATAACTGACACTCCTTTTCATTTTATCAATGTATCCATTTCCTTTTACCTAATTAAACAAGACCCAGAGAGAAAACAGCCTGTGTTCTCAATTTTTGGGAAGCTTAAAACCTTGGGAATTTTTTTATTTCCTTAATTATCAGAATAAGACAAACTACCTCTGGACCTCATTATTATAGTATTCAGTTTATCAGTTATTAATTTTGATCTCTTATTCTCCTCTGCCTTTGCATCTTCTTGTCTTATCCTCCCAGCTTCCCTTTTAACTGTGTGGACTGGCACTGTTCAGTAGTGATTTCTGATGTGGTTTTGGATCTATGCAGAAGACTGCATTATTTTGCAGCAGATGTCAGCATAGTCTGACTATGGGCCTGGTCTGTTCCAACTGAATCTGTGGCTAACCTCCCATTAACTTCACTGGCACAGGGTCCCTGTATTGTTGCCAGAAGCAGTCAGTGTGATCCTATTCTGACTCTAGCAAGCATCCAGTTATTTGAACATTCTCCATGCATAGAGTGTTATTGAGAGATCAGTTCACTGTATGAAGATAAGTATAAAATCTTATCTGATGAATCCTCTGGAAGCTGAGGACACTGGATGTGGATAAGTCCTGGAGAGCAACTTCATGCATGCTGCCATTTTTCTTCAGTTTGTCGATCAGAAGAAATTGAAGAATCGGGCACAGCTGTAAGTCCCTGATGTTGTAAGTGTGACAGTTTAGTAGGCTTCAGATAATAGTTTCTGGATATCTATGGGTGATTATTCATTAAGCCCTTAATCACTTGGGGATATCAAAATGTTACTTTTTCACTAACCATGCCCATTCATTTCTACTCTGAACATTTGTTACACTACATAGTGAGTTTTTGTTACATTTATCTTTGGACGAGTTTACGAGTCTCTCACTTGGACTATGCTCAAACCATCTGGTAATATTTTTTATATATATTTTATATATATATATATATATATTTGTGCTGGTAGCCAAGTCCAGGGTCTTATTTAGACCTTATCATAGATCTCTGAAAAATGGGCTCCCTAAGCTAGAGGCTGCCATCTTGTAAAGGAAAAGTAGTCATTCCATATTATGACTATTGTAATCAGAGGCCAGGAGCACATTCATTTATTACACAGAGAGAGGAAATTCTTCTCCAAGTCAGTTCATCTACAGTGCCTTCCAATCAACCACAAAAAGTCAGTGTGTGAAAACACGCCATCTAAATTTAGAACCAGGTCTATTGTTACTTTAACTTTGGTCTCAGCTCAGTTCCTAGAAATTATTTAGTCTTAACAGAAAACTTGGCATATTATGGACTCAAACACCAATGCAAGCGAAAACCTCAGATAATGTACACTTGAAGGCAATTTATTAAAATAGACTCCTTAATGTTCATTGTGCACTGAATGGGTTTGGAGGATATGATCTGAGGCTTCAGTTGAGCAAAGCACGAAGCATTTGCCTAACTTCCAGCACACGAGTATTTCAACTGAAGTGAATGAAGCTATTCCCATA
The DNA here is from genome assembly GCF_011386835.1 of Chrysemys picta bellii. Classification (NCBI taxonomy): domain Eukaryota; kingdom Metazoa; phylum Chordata; order Testudines; family Emydidae; genus Chrysemys; species Chrysemys picta. Next base: position 76,942,474 of record NC_088791.1, read on the forward strand.
CTTGAAATTAAACAAATGCTTAAGTGTTTTGCAGCCTCAGGGACTTTAAGAAAATGTTCCTAAAAAGGTATGGGGCTCGGTTACCCCCAAGAACCATTCCCATCTTCTGAATTCCCTCATGCACACTCATCACCTCTTACTCTTCTCCTTAACCTCTCACTCTGCTCTGACTCTTTCCCTTCAGAATACAGACATGCTTTAATGTCTCCCATCTTAAAAAAAAATCTGCCCTTGACTCCACTTGCCTTTCTAACTACTGCCCCATCTCTCTTCTCCTTTTTATCTTGAACACAGTTTACAGTCACTGGAGTTCTTCTCCTCCAATTCCATTCTAGATCCCCTCCAGTCTGGCTTCTGCTCCTTTAACTCGATTGAATCCATTCTCATCAAAATCTCTAATCACTTCTTCCTAGCCAGCGATCAGAACCAATACTCCATCCTCATTCTCCTTGACCTGTCAGATGCCTTTGACTCCCATCGACCATACACTTCTTCTTGAAATCTTGGCTTCCATAACTCTGCCCTCTCCTGGTTCTCCTCCTATCTCTCTAATTGCTCCTTCAGCATGTTCTTTGGAGGATCCTCATCATCACCCCACCCCTCCAACTTTCTGTGGGGATTCAACAGGGCTCTATTCTTGGTCACCTTCTCATCTCCCCTTCCATCTTATTTTTGGCTAATGTCATCTGCAAACATAAATTAAATTACCATCTCTGTGCTGACAACTCTCAGTTCTACCTCTCTACACCAGACTGGTCTCTTTTTGTCTAAATTAAAATCTTGGCCAGACTCTCTGACATCTCTTCATGGATGTCTAGTCATCAATTCAAGCTCAACATGGCTAAAACAGAACTCCTAATCTTCTCCTCAACCTTTCCAAACTTCCTCCCTACCTCCTTTCTTGATCACAGTGGACAACACTACCATCCTGCCTGTCACTCAGGCCTGTATCCTCTCTCTAAGTCCTCGGACCCAGGCTGTGCCTAAAACTTGCAATTGCTTTGTGCAAACATCTCTAACGCCTAGTCTATACTTGGGGGGGGGGGGGGGGGCGGGGGTTGACCTAAGATATGCAACTTCAGCTACGAGAATAACGTAGCTGAAGTCGACATATCTTAGGTCGACTTACCTCACGTCCTTATGGCGTGGGGTCAACTGCTGCCACTCCCCCGTTGACTCCGGCGGGTAGTATAGACATACCCTTAGACAGCCATTCCTATCCATCCACACAGATAAAACTCTCATCCAGGTTGTCATTATCTCACATCTCAATTACTGCAAAATCCTTCTCTCTGGCTTTGACAGAGGCAATCTTGTCCTCCTCATATCCATTCATAATGCTGCTGAAAAGATCCGTTTCCTAACCCATTGCTTGGAACATGTCATCTTTGTCTTTGAATCCCTCCACTAGCTCCCCCTTCTCTATTGCATCAAACATAAGCTTCTTGTCTTCGCTTTCAAGACCCTTCCTGGCCTATCTCCAGCATGTCTATCATTTCTCATTCGCTAATGAAAGATCAGCCGCTGCCTCCAGTAACCCCATGGTGCCGGCCTCTATTGCCTACTTGTTAAATTTTTGAACAAGCACTTTTGTGCTTTCTCCCATCCTGCCCCATATGCTTGGGAAGAGCTCTTGTAAACATCAGCAAAACTAACACATTAGCCTTCTTCAAATCCTTCCTTAAAACTCTACTGACCAACTCATTGCTTTTTTGTACGCCCCAGTTGTCTAGTCTGTATTCATCTGTTGTCTTATGCTTAGACTGTAAACTCCTTGGTGCAAGGGCTGTCTTTTTGTTCTGGGTTTGTACACCACCTAGCACTAGGGCTTCTAGGTGCTATGGTAATAATAATAATAATAATTAATTAATAATTCATCACTCAATCACTGCAATTTTGGAGATAAAGTTACTCCACTGTCAAATCACAATAATGCTGTGGTGAATCAGGCCCAGGGACTTTACCAAAACAATGTTTTAATTTTTACTTTTCCCAAGTGCATTAAAGTTTTCAGTGCTTTCATGTAGTTTTTTTCTCATTAGGCTTAAAATTTAGAGCATCACTTACTTGTTGTTTATCATAGTTATGTTTTCAATTCAGCTGATAAATAAAATAATTTTAATATGTTGTATTTCTTTATCTGCTTTCCTCTGTCATTGCCTCATGACAATTTGGGATGCTTTAACAGGAGTGTCATGTATAAGACCTGGGAGGTAATTGTCCTGGTCTACTCGGCAGTGCTGAGGCCACAGCTGGTGTATTGTGTCCTGTTCATGGCAGCACACTTCAGGAAAGAGGTGAATAAATTGGGGAGAGTCCAAAGGAGAGCAACAAAAATGATAAGATTTAGAAAACCTGGTCTATCAAGAAAGGTTAAAACAACTGGGCATGTTTAGTCTTGAAAAAAGAAGACTGAGGGGGACCTGATAACAGTCTTCTAACATGTTAAGGGCTGTTACCAAGAGGACAGTGATCAATTGTTCTCCATGTCCATTGAAGACAGGACAAGAAGTGATGGGCTTAATTTGTAGCAAGGGAGATCAAAGTTAGACATTAGGAAAAACTTACTAACTATAAGGGTAATTAAGCTCTTGAATAAGCTTTCAAGGCAGGTTGTGGAATCTCATTTGCAGGACATGTTTAAGAACTAGCTGGACAAACACCTGTCAGAGATGGTATAGGTTTACTTGGTCCTGCCTCAGCATGCAAGGATGGACTAGATAACCCCTTGAGCTCCCTTCCAGCTGTACATTTTGATTATTTATTTGGCCTAAGAGCCTTGTCCTTTTACCACCTTGATTACACCCTCAATCTCATATCCACCAAATCATTCACTCATTCTGATGTCACAGCCTCAGAGTTCCCTTCCCATCACCTTCTACATTTTCACCTTCTGCCGTTGCTTAAGTGGGCTTCCTTCACTACAAATTTCTTCTCTCCTCCAGCTCTGACATGTTTGTTACTCAACAGCTCTACTTCTTCTCCTTGGTAGGTGCTACTCCTGGGGGAATTCTATGCTAAAAAATTCAAAGTTCTGCACCAAAAAAAAAAAAAAATCTGCAAAATTTGGCGAATTTTATTTGTCAAAATAACACTACATAATCACACCAGTTTCAATTATGTTGGTAATTTATTTCAAAATGCCTGTCAGCAAGTATGTCTGTAACCATACAGACACACACAAACATTCACCCAAGAGTAGAGAGTTAAAGAAACCCCTATGACAACCTAGTTCCTGTTTCTCTGCCCTCTCCCTGCACTGAGCCTAGCTGGAGGGCCAGACACCCACAAACACTCCACCCCAGAGCCCAGCGGCTGGGTCCCCTCCAGACAATAAACCCAAACCTCTAACCCTGCCCCCCCCCCCCAGAGCACAGTGCCCGCCCCCCCAGCTCACATGCCTGCATCCCCTTCTCCTCCAGGAGCCCAGCTGCAGGGCCCCTCTAGCCCAGTTACCCGCATCCCCTCCTGCCAGAACCTAGCCCTGAGCCCTCCCTCCCAGACACCCGCACCCCCTACCCACCCAGAGCCCAGCCACAGGGCCCCCCCAGCCCAGACAACCCACCTTCTACCCCCCAGAGCCCAGAGATCCAGAGGGATAAACAGCCTAATGCTGGGTCCAGGCTTGTGTGGAGTTTCCTGCACGCTGCAGCCTCCTTCCCTCAGGGTGTGCAGGGAACTGCAGCTGCTGAGAATGTTCCAGCTCCTCCTCCCCCTCCGCTTCTCCCCAGTAGTGTCTTCTATGTGTAATCTTGGCTCTGCTGGATCCAGCAGCCCCTAGTGACAGCCAGCAGCACTGCAGCCCATTTCTGTGGGGAAAGGAAATTCTGCTCAAAAAGCATTAATTTCTGCAAAATTCTGCACTGTGCAGAGGCGCAGAATTCCCCCAGGAGTAGTAGGTGCTTATCTTTGGAACTTCAACATCTGTTTTCTAACTTTATCTTCCTGCTCAAACCTGCCAGAGCTTCCACTGCCAACAATCTGGTGAACAGTTATCAGTAATGATGAAGAAAGCCAGGGAAGAGAAGTTTATCTTTCAACACATGCATTTGAATTGGTTGTGGGACATCCAGGATGACATTTCAAAGCTGGCATAGATGTGGGATGGCACAGAGCCAGAGGTATCTTTGTGTGGTTTTCTATTGAATGACTAATTCATGCTAACATACTAATTTTAAAATTATGGGATGGCTCTAGCTATCTTAAGGCTGTATCCTTTGCCAAAGCCCCTCTCCCTGTTTAATAAAGAAAGAGCTTGTTGCTGACCTGAGGCTTGTATATTGTATTATGAGGAAGGCCCTACTTGAATTGTGGCATGATTGTCAAAAAATTGCAGCTGAGTTGCGGACAAACCTCAGAAAATTGTGGAAAAATAATAATGGACTTTATTATTTGCAATAATAAAGTCCATTATTACTTTTCCGCAAATTTCTGATGTCAGCTACCCAGCACTGAGAGCAGGGTGGGGGTGGGGAAGGAGGAGCGGGCAGGGCTGACAGTAGGAGCTCGGGGTTGAGAGTGGGGGCTCCTGCTGTCGGCTGCCCAGGGCTGACAGTAGGGGCCCCTGCTCTCAGCCCAGGGACTGCTGGGGCTCCCACTCTCAGCCCCATACATGGCGGGGCTCCCGCTGTCAAAATTGCAATGGAAGGCTAATATTGCAGAATCCCCAGTTTTCCGCATTATCAAAAGTTAAGTAGGGCCTTAATTATGAGTCTCTTTCATTCTGATCACAGGTGAACATAAAGCATTAATGGGACGTCTATGTGCTGCAAAAGAAGTGGTGCTGGTAATTTAATAGGTGGCACTGTCCCTCCTGTGTGAATGGGAAACATTTCATACCCACTTTATCCACAGGTGCAAATGACTACACAAGGTGTGAGGCAACATAGGAGAAGGCCATAATATATCAGCATTTAAACCACTACCTTTCTTGTGAAGCAAATCACCCAAGTTTAGATGAATCACTATGTGAGCTGCACTATTTCTCAGTGTCCGCCCTCCTTCCCCCTCATTGCATCTTTCAGTCTTTATGACAGAAAGGAATGAGAAGCAATACTGAAGTGTTCTTGGTTAGAATCCAAGGGTTGGTCTACACTTACCTCCGGGTCCGGCAGTAAGCAATCGATCTTCTGGGATCGATTTATCACGTCTTGTCTAGACGCGATAAATCAATCCCGGATTGATCCCGGAAGTGCTCGCCGTCGACGCCAGTATTCCAGCTCGGCGAGAGGAGTACGCAACATCGACGGGGGAGCCTGCCTGCCGCGTCTAGACCCGTGGTAAGTTCGAACTAAGGTACTTTGAATTCAGCTACGTTATTAACGTAGCTGAATTTGCGTACCTTAGTTCGCAGTGGGGGGTTAGTGTGGAACAGGCCTAAGAGGTTATCTCACGTTTGCTGATTAGTTTGCTGACTTCTGTACTATCCATTTCAGATTTGACCTCTTATCATGGTGGTAATTAAAAAAATTCAAAATATCAGAGCAAGAAGCTGATTATCTACCTGGTCATTATTGCACTTCAGACCTGAAGGAAGACCATTCTGACACAGAAAAAAAGATAGTTTGTCCCTATATTTTTAAGCATTACAGGATTATTGCCCATTTCTTTCTTAGACATAAAATACAAATACTAATGAAAGCAGTTGAGAACACAAAATGAAAGTTTTTTTTTTTTTCCAGTTCTTGCTTTATAGAAACCTATTTTCATTCTGAAATGCTCACTGTTGCTGTCTGATTAATAGGGGATGTGAATGTAAAAGTTTTTCCCAGGCAACAATCTCATGAACCTTGCATCTCATCAACACACTTTTGGAATGTCAGCACCCTCCAGTGGCAGTCGAACTGACTCACACCTTATGTGTTTGATTATTTCATATTTGCTTTTTACACACCATGAAATCTAGCCCAATGTTTTAGGGGTTATTGTTAATTCAGTGATTTTTTGGAAATTGACATAGCTAAATTTATTAGTCTTTCAAAAAGAGTATTAAGGAGGGAGCAAACTTCAGTTTATCTAGATACACTGCATCTCAGCTGATAAATATACAGTTCTCCCAACATTTTTCCATGATCAGTAACAGAGTGGTAATTTGTTCTCTACAGAACCATTTTAGTGCAAGGCTGTGAAACAATTTTACAAATACTCTCCTTCCCCTGGCACCGTCACAAACATAATTGACTCATGGCTCCTGTGATTGCACCACTACACACACAATCCGCCTGAGAATTCTAGGTCATCATCAACTTACGTCAGTGTGCACCCTGGGCTTCCTGCGCATAAGCTGCCTGCTCAGTGGGCATTCTAGACTAAAATGCCTCCTTCCCTTCTAGGGATCCTTCACCCCTCTGGGGTATCCATGGCAAAATTTCTGTGGGATCAGTGAAAGGATAGGAACAGAGCCACAGATATAGTACGGTCCTTGGACTGTGGCCCGTTGCCCTCTCTGCTCATTGCCCAACAGCCCTCTACCCAAGGATGTGGAGGAAATGTTGTGGCGCATGATTACATTATATTTAGACTTGGAAGGATTCGATTTTTATCAGTAAATGTCAATTTCATCATACACACAAAAAACAATGAAAACATATTTTCATTGATGATCTTTGAAATGTACAAAGGCAAAGTAAGAAAAATGCTGCATGAGAAATCATTGATTTAAGGATATTTACTTTGTATATTTTTATGTGATGTTGACAATCTGTCTTTTCCTAAAGCTTCAGTTTTTTGACTATGTGTCTACTGTCTTTAAATAAATGTCTGACTCCCTCAATGCCTGATCCATCCATAATTTCCTGAAACTGTTGAAAATTAAAACTTATAAACATTAAAAAAGCTTAAAAATAAATATTGATATCATCCATTACAATTATAAACTAATATTGAATTCTGCCAAGCCTAATTATATTGATGCCGGCCTTTGATAGCTTTCATTTGTGCAATCAGACCACAGAAAGTATATCCATTTGAACTTTTGCAACAATTTATAGTGCTAATATATTTTCACTTTCCACATGGATGATTTGTCTTTGGACCTAAACGTATTAGGTACAAAGAAGCTTTTCTTTAATTTGGGGCATGATTACCTTGTGTAATGATTTTTATTTCTTTCAACAGACTTATTAATTAATAGGTTGGCATGACACTCCATGCCTTCCAACTTCTTGATAGCTAAATGTCTGAAGCCTTTCTTTTCTGTGTTGTCTCCCTTTCTTTTCTGCATTATATTCCCCTACGCCTTTATGCTTTTTTTCCACTTCTGGCAGAGCAAGTAGTGACTAAAAATACTGAAGTAATCTGAAATGGAGAGATGTGAGAGAACTGGACCAAGGCCCCAGTACATCTAAAACAATCTTCACTCATTGTGTTGTCATTTCTCTGTGGATGGAAATTCCATGTTTGAATAATATAACAGTAGAAATATACTACCGACCACCTAGCCAGGCATGGTAATGCTGATTGGGAGATGCTCAGAGAGATTAGAGAGGCTACAAAAGCAGAAAACCCAATAATAGTCGTGTATTGTAGCTATTCTCATATTGACTGGTTATATGTCACCTCAGGACAGGATGCAGAGATAGCATTTCTAGATATAATTAATGACTGCTTCTTGGAGCAGCTAGTCCTGGAACCCATAAGGGAGGCAAGTTGTGATTTATGTCTAAGTGGCACACAAGATCTGGTTCAAGAAGTGAATATAGATGAACTGCTTGGTAATACTGACCATAATGTAATTAAATTTAATATCCTTGTGGGGGAAAAATACCAATGAAACCCATCACAGTATCATTTAACTTCAAAAAATGGGACTACAGAGATATAAGGAAGCTACTTAAATGGAAATTAAAAGGAACGGTCACAAGAGTGAAATCCGTGCAAGCTGTGTGGAAACTATTTAAAAACACCGTGATAGGGGTTCAAACTAAATGTATACCCCAAATAAAAAAAACAAAAACAGTAAGAGGATAAAAAGTGGCACCATGGCTAAACAGCAGAATAAAAGATGTGTATAGAGGCAAAAGGGCATCCTTTAAGAACTGGAAGTCAAATCCTATCTAGGAATGTAGAAAGGAGCATACATACTGAGAACTCAAGTGTAACAGTATAATTAGGCAGGCCAAAAAAGTATTTGAAGAGCAACTAGCAAAAGACACTAAAACTAACAGCATTTTTTAAAAATACATTGGAAGCAGGAAGCCTGACAACAATCAGTGGGGCTGTGGGACAATCAAGGTGGACAAATTGTTGTGGAGAAGCTTAATCAATTCTTTGCATCAGTTTTCACTACAGAGGATGTGATGGAGATTCCCACACCCGAGCCCACACTCTTTTTTGATGACAAATCTGAGAAACTGTTCCAGATTGAGTTGTCAACAGAGGAGATTTAAAAACAAATTGATAAATTAAACAGTAATAAGTCACCAGGACCAGATGGTATTCACCCATTCACCCATCAAATACGAATGGCAGAACTACTAACTGTGGTATGTAACCTATCACTTAAATCAGCCACTGTACCAGATGAGTTGAGGATAACTAATGTCATACTGATATTTTAAAAGGGCCCTAGAGGCAATCCTGGCAATTACAGGCCAGTAAGCTAACTTCAAAATGAGGCACATTGGTTGAAATGATAGTAAAGGACAGAATTATCAGAGATAGATGAGCATGATATGTTGGGGAAGAGTCAACACAGCTTTTGTAAAGGGAAATCATATCTCAACAGATTATTAGAATTCTTTGAGGGTGTCAACAAGCATGTGGACAAGGGTGATCCAGTTGCTATAGTGTGGGCTTTCGGAAATGCTCCCACATCAAAAGGTTCTTAAGTAAAGTAAGCAGTCATGTTATAAGAGAGAAGGTCCTTTCATGGACCAGAAACTGGTTAAAAGACAGGAAACAAAGGGTAAGATTAAATTATCTGTTTTCACAATGGAAAATGGTAAATAGTGTTGTCCCCCAGGGATCTATACTGGGACCAGTGCTGTTCAACATATTCATGAACGATCTGGAAAAGATGGTAAACAGTGAGGTAGCAAAGTTCGCAGACAAAACTAAATTACTCAAGATAGTTAAATTCAAAGCTGACTGTGAAGAGTTACAAACTGGGTTACTGAGCCACAAAATGTCAGATGAAACTCAATGTTTATAACTGCAAAGTAAAGTACATTGGAAAACATAATCCCAGCTAAACATTCTAAATGATGGGGTCTAAATTGGCTGTTGCCACTCAAATTGGAGTCATTGTGAATAGTTCTCTGAAAATATCTGTTCCATGTGCAGTGGCAGTTAAAAAAGCTAACAGAATGTTAGGAACCATTAAAAAAAGGATAGATAAGAAGACCGAAAATATCATAATGCCACTATATAAATCCATGGTATGCAGTTCTGGTCACTCCAACTCAAAAAAAGATATATTAGAATTGGAAAAGGTACAGAGAAGGGCAACAAAAATGTTTATGGGTATGGAACAACTTCTGTATGAGGAGAGACTAAAAAGACTGGGACTGTTCAACTTAGGAAAGAGACAACTAAGAGGGGAATATGATGGAGGTTTATGAAATTATGAATGGTGTGAAGAAGGTGAATAGGGAAGTGTTATTTACCCCTTCATGTAAGAAAGAACCAGAGGTCACCCAATGAAATTAATAGTCAGCAAACGTAAAACAAACATACAAAAGGACTTCTTCACACAGTGCATAATAGATCTCTGGCACTCATTGCATGGTGATGTTGTGAAGGCCAAAAGTATAACTGAGTTCACGAAAGAATTAAATAAGTCCACGGAGGATAGGTCCATCAATGGCTATTCACCAAGATGCTCAGGGAGGCAACTCCATGTCCTGGATGTGCCTAAACCTCTGACATCGAGAAGCTGGGACTAGACAATAGGGATGGGTTACTCAATAATTGCCCTGTTCTGTTCATTCCCTCTGAAGTGTCTGGCACTGGCCACTGTCAGAAGACAGGATACTGGGCTAAATGGACCATTGTTCTGAACTAGGATGGCCAGTCTTATGTCATTATTTCCAACCTTTCTGACAACACAGAATGATACTCCACTCTCATGTCTCAGTGGATTGATGTTTCTAGGTATATAGTGATGATTTAAATTCCATCATTTTCCTGGAGCCTTATTCTATCATTTGGATCTTTTGTCTTTTATTTGGTTATGTTATATTTACCTCATATGAGGGTATTTTTTGTTCTAGCTCCACTAATGGCTAGCACAACAAAAATCACACGCTGAGGCAAACTTCTGCGCAGAGTAATTCAACAGAGATTTCAATGGACTTTCAGCAGGGATTGAAAAAGGCAGTGTATATTCATGTTTGGCTTGTCTCCTAGGGCTGGGATGTTGCACAGAATCTTTTGCACTCTATTTTTAAGGTGACTCTTTGAGGACCTCCACACTTACTTGCACTTTTCCAGCAATGCTTTTGTTTTTCAAAGGACTCAGCTTCAACAGTGGAGGATGTTTAGCAGCAGTAGGCACCAAGCATTTGAATGGCAGTAGACAGGATGTGTATTAGAGCACAGGGATTCCTGGAGCCCACAACATTCCATGCAACCGGTATGGCAGGATAATCAAAGTATGGTTGTTGGCATGCAGCTAATCAAGAGTTAACAGTGTAAATGTGTGGCCATTTTAAGGAAAGGATAAATATATTACAGAAAGTAGATGAAACAGGAGAAAGAGTTGACAGATTCTCTTGATAGCATGGCCCTTACCATGCTGGGACAATCCTTCACTCTGTGATTATGATTGCATTGATGTCGTTTTTGTATTTCTGGAATAGGCAAAGGGAATTTAACCAGGACTAAGGATATTGTGTTAGAAGCTGTCCCATGAGAAAGGGTAGTTCTGTTGACAGATGTTAGTATGATCATCTTCATTTGTTCAGCTGTGACGGAGAGTGCCCGTCACCGCCAGGATGATGCCTCTTCCTGCTCATTCTGGGGAATAGCTTGCAAGGTCGACACTCCTTCCTGCAGTTGCACACTGTCTCCATCTCTCTCTCTCTCAGTGTCTGCAGCCGCTCTCTCACTCCACAAGCTGCTGCTGCCTCTTTCTAACACAGCATTCTGGCAAGGTTACCATCTGTGTTGTCCCCTTTTGGAGTACCAAGGTTTTCCTTCCTGGGTAGTCTTCTCATTCACTGCCACATAGCGCTACTCCCTGTGGTTGGCATGGGAACCCGGTCCTGCCCTTTACTCCAGGTTCCGGTTCAGGGACCCTCAAGCCAGCAGTCAAAGCCTGTGTCCTCTTAGACCTTACTGCCTTTCCCTGAGCCATCCTGGCATTCCCCCTCTCTATAGATGATAATACATTCCTACACTTCTGCTGCTTCCATGTGGCAGGTTTGGGCACATCTCTACATTTTGTACACATTTCCTCTAGGTCTCTTGCTATTCTGCTGTGGTATATGTGACATTATCTGATAAAATATGACCATGTAGGCCATTGTTGCTGCCACTGCCATATAATTGCAACAAATCTTGTACAAAGTATGTCAAGTAAGGTGTCTATGGAAAGGGTATGATTTGATTAACATGATTTTGCTATTTGTATGCATGTATCATTTTTGTATTTGAAGTTATGAGTATTGGCTCTATACCTGTATTTTAAACATTTGCTCCTGTGGTAATGCCCACAAGATATTTAGCCTGCACATCTTGAAGGGACTATTCGAGTTGAGTGGCCCATTAAAGAACACTTAACTCACAATGGAAGACGCCCATCTACGGACTTTGGACTAATGGACTTTCCTGCTGTGACTAAGCGAAATCATGCATGGACATGTGATTTGCCCATGTGACTCCAAACACCATCTTGTCACCTGTAATTTTCCACAGTGAGAACAATGGGTTTCCCTTCACTTGAGAGAAGCTATAAAAGGTGCTGGAAACATCTCCATTTTGCCTCTTTCCTGCTCAACCTTCTGGACTATGGATTTATACTAATGGGAGCATTCTAGCCAAAGGACTGCGGACCTTCCAATGATTTGGAAGCAACCAGTACATATTTGATTCCTTTAAACAATTTTCTCACCTTTCTTTCTTTTTATAAACAAACCTTTAGATTTTAGATACTAAAGGATGGACAACAGCATGATTTTGGGGTAAGATCTGAGTTATATATTGACCTGAGTATGTGGCTGGTCCTTTGGGATCAGAAGAACCCTTTTGTTTGATGAAATTTGTTTTAAATAACCACTCATCTTTAAGTCTAGTGCCTGGGTGTTGAATCAGGACTGGAATGCCCACGGAGACCGCTTTTCTGACTTCTTGTTAGCCAGTGTGGTGAAACCAAAGTTTAGTTTTGTTGCTAGTTTGGTATATCTTATGGGAGAATAACCACCAGTTTTGGGGTGTGTCTGCCCTATTTCTCAGCAGTTTGTCCTGAATTTGGTATTCTGAGTTGTGACTCACGGAGGCACAGTGACAGTACACAATTACTAACATCATCTGTTGACCACAAAGATCTTTGATGAATGACCCTTTTGAACTATTTCAGTTGCCCTGTGTAAGTTCCAACAGGTAAGCTAGGGACATCCCATAGAACACATTTTATGCAGATAAGAGGCAGCACACTATTCAAAAAGGTTAAGTAACCTGATTTTTTTTTTCTGAGCCACTGTTAGCTAAATTGAGAAGATGTTCTTCTTCATCATTATTAATGAAAATTATTTCAGAAGATCTTAAGGGGGGGAGGGTATGGGGTGGAACTATTCCGAGACGAATAATAAAATAATATTTTCACGGGCATGTTGTATGTTGCATAGCTTACTCTGGATCTTTATTTTCACATGCAAGTATTTTATTCTGAATCACACACTGTTGTAGTATAGTTTAAGGCTCAATTTTGAGCCACCATATGCACCTGTGCAAAGAAATAAGCAAACATAAGGCTTACCTATGTGGGCTACCAGAAGCACAGGTAGCAGCAGAGAAGCAAAGCAACCTTCACAACTTCCTCTCCTATCCATGTAGACATGAAGAGGGGCAGTCAGGGATAGGATGAGGATAGCTGCAAGTCAATCCCAGAGGAAGCGGGGGTGGGAGGAGAACAAGGTACCAGATAGTGGTTCTGACTTTCTTGCATTCCGTCCCAGAGACACAATCTGATTCCTTGTTCTGTTCCTGGCCAACATAGCCATTCTCTACTCTTTACTCAGGACTTGTGGCAAAAGCAGAATTGAGTCTATAGTTTATTACATGCCCCAGGGAACTTCTATGTCTGGATTTGTAAAATGCTATGTAAATTTACAGGGCTACATAAATTATTGTAGTAATAATAAAAATCCTTATTCCTAATGCAATAATTTAATGAAAACATGACCTCCCAGTTAAACATATTTTTGCTTTTACAGGCTTTGAGCACCTCTCTCCAGTTTGTGAACACTGTTCTTTCAGCTAGCCCAGCTGATAGGCAAGAGTGTTACACTATAAAAACATATCAGGAGATAACAAATAAACATCTTTTTTTCACTCTCTTTATTCATAGGTTAAAATGTAATGCCATACAGTTCTTAACGTTTAGTCACTAAAAAAACCAAGGATTTCTTTTTGCATAAACCAGAAGCAAAACAGAAAGAGACTAATTAAAAAAGCCATCTTGCTTCAAGTTTTGAAACCATTACATACAGTATTAATATACATATTTACATTACAAGTATATTATATAAATATAATATATATGTAATCTTGTAACCACAATAAATATCAAGAAGGTTTTTTTAGGCACACAGCATAGAAAAAATGCAGAATCTGCACAATCCTTAAGAGTCTTGGAGTGACTCGTTCTTACATCATTTTCACACTGAAAAAGAAAATATTTTACATAAAATATACAGCCACAGCTTAAGCAATCCTCAGTGAACTGGGAATCTTTCTTGTATTCCCATTAGAAGCCTCCTCCTTGGTTTTCTAATACTATTTTTCTATACAGCTGTTACATAAGAAAATAGTTTGCAAGATTTTGTACTCAGCTAATAGCCTAAGTAATTATCAGTGCTAACAAAATAAGTACAGCATATCTACATAATGTATATACAATTGTGTGAAGAAATAAGGGTTTGGTGAACTATTTTGAGGCTCACTTCTTTCTAATACTTGGGAGTTAACCTGACATCAAAAAAGAGATTTTCAGTTAAACCAAGTCAGAAATATTACATCAGTTGAGAAACTGCTGCAAACTGAGGTAACAACTGTACTTTATAGACATAAAGCTTTCAAATTAAATTTAAAAAAAATCTTCGCTATCTTGACAGACCTAGGCCATCACTGATTTTTTTGTGTGGTGTGTATTCCCTTCAACACTCAAGATAGTCAAGTCCAAAGCAGACTGCAAAGAGTTACAAAAGGGATCTCGCAAAACTGGGCGACGGGGCTACAAAATGGCAGATGAAATTCTATGTTGATAAATGCAAAGTAATGCACATTGGAAAACAATCCCAGCTATACATACAAAATGATGGGGTCTAAATTAGCTGTTACCACTCGAGAAAGAGATCTTGGAGTCACTGTGGATAGTTCTCTGAAAACATCAACTCAATGTGCAGCAGCAGCAATCAAAACAGCGAACAGAATGTTGGGAATCATTAAGAAAGGGATAGATAAGACAGAAAATATCATATTGCCTCTATATAAATCCATGGTACGCCCACATCTTGAATACTGCATGCGGATGTGGTTGCCCCATGTAAAAAAAATATATATATTGGATTTGGAAAAGGTTCACAGAAGGGCAACAAAAATGATTAGGGCCATGGAACAGTTTCCATATGAGGCACGATTAACAAGACTGGGACTTTTCAGCTTGGAAAAAAGATGACTAAGGGGGGATTTGATTGAGGTCTATAAAATCATGTCTGGAGTGGAGAAAGTAAATAAGGAAGTGTTATTTACTCCTCATAACGCAAGAACTAGGGGATCACCAAATGAAATGAATAGGCAGTATGTTTAAAAGAAACAAAAGGAAGTATTTCTTCACACAACGCACAGTCAATCTGTGGAACTCTTTGCCAGAGGATGTTGTGAAGGCCAAGACTATAAAAGGGTTCAAAAAAGAACTAGATAAATTCATGGAGGATAGGTCCATCAATGGCTATTAACCAGGATAGGCAGAGATGGTGTCCCTGGCATCTGTTTGATGGAGGCTGGGGTTGGGTGACTGGGGATGGATCGCTTGATGATTGCCTGTTCTGTTCATTCCCTCTGGGGCACCTGGCACTGGCCACTGTCAGAGGACATGGATGGGCTTTTGGTTTGACCCAGTATGGCTGTTCTTATGTTCTAATGCAATATAAAACCAGACGATCAATCCAAAGGGAATTTTCACTCTGTATGTACCGTCATGATATTTTAAAGACTGTAGCTAGGGGACACCTGAGATCGCACTCTAGTAAGTGAAGCAGACAACTTCTCTTAGAGAGCCAATGTTTAGTGATACAGTATAAACAAAAAAAAGTGATTTTGTTCTCTAGCTACAAGTCAGACTCTGGCATATCTGGCATATCTGCCATTAGATAGCCAATACCATAGCGTCCATTGGGAGCAGTATCCAGCGTTGGGGATCCAGTCTGTTTCCGGTATATGTTTTTACCAAAATTTGGAGATGGCAGCTCACTTGGAATCTTCCCATGAATCAGACTTGCATCATCTCCCTCTAGATTAACAGGCTCCTTTATTATCCGTCCTCTTTTGTAGGATACAGCGGCCAAACTACCAGAGCTATCATCAATAAGATTGCAGCGGCGGACTATGAAGACTATAGGGACTGGAAGTATGGCCAATATCATCAGAGATATACAGACAATCATTCCCCAGGGTGGATAGCTCAGGAACTCCTCAGTAGCCTATGCGGGCCAAGAGAAACACAATTAATACATTGTTACTTAATAAAAGACAAAGCTTGCAATCCTAACCCAGACGAAACTCCTATTCATATCACACATTAACTTCCCCCAAATTTTGATTAGCAGTCAACCCCAGATTTGGTGTTGCTACATGAGATGAAATAAGCACTAAAAGCAGTGCTAATATTGCAAAAAACCTAGAAAACAGAACATTACCAATTCTTTGCTGAAAAACCAAATAGCTAGATTTCCTAGAAACTGAATGTCCTTATCCCACTATGCTAGACAATCATAGATTGTTCTATAAAGTAGCAGTTCACTGATATGCTGTTCCAGCTTCCAGGGGGAGTGGCCATGAAATGCCTAATCTGAATATTTAGTTCTATGAAAGCTGATGACAACAAAGTGGTGAAACAACTGATGCTAGCTCAGTGCCACCACCGTGTATTCTGCTTTAATTCAAACAACCAAACAAACAAATGCCTTAACACCTCCCCCTTTCACCCTCTCTCACACATGCAACCTAACAAATCAGCACTGACACAAAGGATAAAAGGGAGGTGTCAGCCAGTGACTACCTTTTTGGAAATGAAAGAACCAATGCTATATTAAAGGTAATGATGTTTTTGTATTAGTATAACTAGAAACAAAAGTGGCCATGTTTACATTTGTAATGAACTATATGAATTACAAAAGTGTCTTTTCATGGGCTAGCAAAAGCACTTTAAATACATGTTACATTATTCTGGCAATTACTTACCTTTTCTTCAATCCATGCATTGTAACCAGGAGGACTTAATCCCATTTGGACAATACTAGCTACCAGCAAAAATAACAATACTACAGGGGAAACATACTTCCACATGTAGTAATAATATTGGTTTGGAGAAAAACCAAGCATATCCTTTAGGTCCTCCATAAATCTGGGGAGAAATGCACATTATTATTAGTTCAGAAACTGAGGTTTTGAGTGTATGTAGTTGAGACATATCAGCTAATTTGCAACAAGAGGCACACCAATAAAGTGTAAAAATAGAAATATCTGCACTTAGATCAATTATATGGTTTACACATAGTACCTATATTAATAATGGGTTGAATCAGCTCAGATCAAGTTCACTCAGAGTGCTAGAAAACTTAGGTTTGAATCCTGATTAAGCCACAAGCAGAAATGAGTGTGATTCCTAAATGATGTTAGGCCAATATTTAGTTCCTGGTGTGTCACAAATATAGATTAGATTACCCTAAAATAAGTAAGAAACATATTTTGAATGTTGATGAATCATTGTGAAAATCCACAGTATTCAGCTCAGAAATATTTAACACTGGTGTTTAGGGGTGATACATGAGGAAAAAAAACCCCACTGTTATAAGTTTTCCAACCCATTCTTGCAGCTGTCTGCTAGTTCAAAGATGCTACCCCAAACCAGTATAAGTGTAAAAAGAAATATTACCCTGAACCCAACGCAAAACCTACTGAAGTGTTTATATTGTGCTGGGATATCTATTTAGGCATGTGCCATTGCTTTTGAATTCACATACAAGTACGGCACCAGAAAGAACAAAATAGGTGTTACAAAACTAATTTGGAATTCAAGTGTGCTATATATTATAATAAATTACATTATCAACAAGCTACCATTTTGCACCTTATCAGTTGTTGAATGACTGTGTGAGGTCTTGACTCTGCCACTGTGCCTTCGTAGTGCAACATATGTTTTGAACCAAGCCTATTGTTTTAGGACTTTCTGATGAAAAAGGACACATACTCCAATGCCAGCAGAAAATGAGAGTGTTAACTTAGAACTGGTTCCTTTTGTCAGGTTTTTGTCAGCAAACTCTGATGGCATTTTAACACTTTTGCTGTTTCATTTTCCTATTTGAATGTTACTGTAACAAAATGCTTCTACTGTAATTAACGTTGTGGAAGAAATGCCCCATGCAAGATTACTATGACATAAAATCTCATCTAATTCCTGGAAACATACCACTGAGAATATACTTCATTGTGAGCAAAGGACATAGTTAAAACCAGTGAAAATAACCGATTTCACAAATGGCTTTAACCCTTGGTATATAGCTCCCCTTTCTCCACCATAGCAAACATAAGCTACTTGTCTTCACTTTTAAGATTTTTCATGACCTATCCCCACACTACCTATCATCTCTCATATACGATCAAGATGTCATCTCTTGCCTCTGATCTGTCAATGATGACAGCCTTCATCACCCACTTGTTACATTTTCAAACACTTTCTTACTTTCTCCTATGCTGCTCCTCATGCTTGGGAGGTGCTTCACATAAGCATCCACAAGGTCACCTCCCTCAAACTCTCCTTTGCTGTGATGCCTACAGAAAACTTGAGGGTTAGGTGCTGTGCTGAGACCGCAGCCTATCAGTCTGATCAATATTGTCTCACGTTTCCTTGTGTTCCCCCATCGGTCTGTATCCACCTGCTGTCTCTTTTCTTACACTTAGATTATTAGCTCTATGGGGCAGGCACTGCCTTTTTGTACTGTTTGCCCAGCATCTACCACAATGTGGTCCTGACCTTTGACTGAAGCTCCTAGGCCTGATAATTAATAGCTACTTGTCAATGACAGTTTGAGTGCTTTCGATTCAAGTGGTCTCTGCAAATAATATTGGGTTCCATACTAAGGTTAGTGTGGGGAAATATACACCATCAGTGATGTATAGAGCTTAGCAATGAGTTCACAGGTCAGTCTGAATGCTGGACTACAGTACATGCCGTGACTCATAGACACTTTCAGTTGAATCATCAGGATACCCCGTGGAACCACTGACAAAGTAATACCTTGGACTGATAAATCAAGACAGGAGACAAATGCATTTGACATATGTAGGGTCAATGCTTCGAGATTATTAAATCTGAGACTAGATTTACAACAAAGCCATATTCTTTTCATCATCTGCGCTGACTAGTTGATTGAAACTGTTTCCTTTGAATTTGGATCTGGGTACCCTGATCCATGCCTGTGACACCTCAAGACTAGATTAATGCAATGCATTTTGCATGGGACTTTATCTTGACTCAATCTAGAAACTTTAGCTGGTGTAGTATGCAGTAGCCAGTCTAGTAAGTAGTGCACCTTGATGAGAGTGTGTGACATTACAGTTCCAGGATCTGCACTGGCTGACTGTTGGTTTCTGTATTTTTAGTCTAACTAATGTGTTGATTTTGACCTAAAAAGCCTTAAATGGGCTGGCGCCTTCCAACTTGAGAGACTATCTCTCATGTCATATTGTCAAATAATTCAATCTGTCAAAAATCATATATTGTTCCTCACCCACTACTCTAAGTATGTTTAGCTCTTCTTGAAATCCTTCCATTGGCTTCCCCTTGCTGTGTAGACCAAATTTATATGCCTCTTCCTTGACTTCAAGACCTTTCTCATCCTGCCCATCTCTCTGACCTTGTCTCTTGCCACTGACTTCCTCTTCTCTGTTGCACTGGTCTAATCAACCCTCTACTACTCGTGCTTGAAGGCCTTTTTCCATACTGCCCCCATAGATTTAGAACCCTCCTCCTACGCTGGTCCAATATATTCTCCAAATCCATCCTTAAAAATGCACTTCCCTCAGGAGTCCTACAACCACAGGCTCACCCACCCTGACACCCATAACCTACCAGAAATAATGTACCTACACACACAAGAAAAAAACAACCCCAAGATGAAGACTTGATTTCACTCTTCAGTTCATCATTCCCATTCCCTTCTCTGTTTTTGTATGCTGCCTAGATAATTTGAAAGCTCTTTGGGGCAGGGATCTGTCTTTACCTAATCAAGTGGGCTGCTGATCCTATACAACTAAAACAATAACAAGGATAATGATGAAAAGCATCAATATATTAACCATCACAGAAAGGAGCAACTCCATTTCCTGAACTTACTTGTCTATCCCATAAACTTGAGAAATGGCAATATTCTCCAAAATGACCACAATAAGTAGAGGCAGAGTAGCAGAGTAATCATCAAACATTGTGACAAAATAATTTCCAGAGCGCTGCACAAAGATCAGGCCAATTAAAAACGCCACCAGACAGCAGATGACTGGAACAAAGGACAGAAATTAGAATTGTAACCATAATCATGCATCAGAGAAAGAAAGGACGGAAGGAAGAAAGAGTTACCAAACATCAAAATAATTACTGTTTTGCTTTATTCTAGGTTGACACTAGTTTTCCCTTCTTTTCTTCCCACCTTTGCACTGGCACAGTAAAGCCATCAAAGGAATCTTAGCCATTCCCTAGGCAGCAAACAGTCAAAAATTTGAAGTAATTACTAGAATGTAAGGCAGCCCTGAATCAGCAAAATAAGTTCTTTGCTGAATCAAGGACTATTTATCATTAGACATATCACTTAAAGTGAATGTAAGGGTAGAATCCAGGAAAACAGTACGCTTAATGCAGTGCATGCTGTGAACTGGTCCTTAGTTCTCTCTTTCCATCAACTAAAGTTAAGTGCGTCAAAATTTTAGACCAATTTTTTAAAACCAAACAATTATATAGGTTTACTAGGTAGAATCATTCACTGCCACTTTGATTCAGATTGCATTCACTTGCCATGGGAACTATTTGCATTTACTTGCTTTCAGAGCAACAGCATCATAATCTTTTCTTCTTCTAAAGTCCAGCAGGAAATCTCCATCCCAAAGTCAATGAAATTCAGTGATGAAAGTCAATGGGATTTCTGCCATTGGCTTCAGTGGGAGCAGGACTGGACCCTACAATAGTAATACAGTGAGACAAATTCTGGAAGAATTTGAAGTTGGTTGTACTCCGAACAGATAAGACTTGTAGGATTGGCCCCAAAGTGTAACAGTATCCCATAAAGGCCACTTGTTATACTCCAGCCAATATATGTATTGACTTAAGTACTGTAAGGAAAGAGAACAATAATTTTGTAAATACGGTCATATAAAAATAAATGTATCTTTTTTTATCATGTAGCCACAGTTGTTTACTTTATTAATGTCTTTTGGAGAAAAAAGTTTGAATTAAAGCATTGCAGAAGAAACAGCTATTAAAATAAAAAATGGATGTTAACCATAGCATTCAGGGCCCAACACAAATTGACAAAAGTAGGGAAAGTTAGTGTGGAATCTTCAAAAGGCCTCAGCACTGGCCTAATTGCTCCTACTGAAATCAATATGAGTTATCCTAGAAACTTCAGTGAAACAGATTTAGCCCCAGACTGTGTGCTTTGGAAAATCCCACCCTCAGACTTTAGATTATCCCTGAATCGTTAACTCTTCCCTCTGTGCCTTCATGTTGTAGATAGCCAGAGTATGCAATAATCTGTATATGGAGACTCTGATGATAGCACTAATGTCACTGAACACATACATCCCAAAGTATTTAAGCATGTGATAAGTCTCAGTGAAGGCAATGGAGATTCGAAGATACTTGAGTGCTTTGCTGAATCAGGCCCATAATGCTGCAAGTTACAAATGCAGGAACCACTTTAATCAAAATTACAGATGTGTGGGTATCTATGACTCTTCATGCCAAATTCTCCTGTTGGTGTTTATGCTGTGCAATTCAACTGGCATTGGATGGGATGTAATCCAGGGTAGAATTTGGAGATTAGAGATCAATTCTGAAAACATTTTATTGTGAAGTGCTAAAATTGTATTACGTGGCAACAAGGCATTCATATACACATTCAGAACAAGTAGCTAATTTTCAAACTATATTAATGTTACAAGAGTTATTTGATAGGGTTTTAAAGAAGCAAAAGAACTTAAGGACTGTGTTTCAGAAGTGGTGAGCATTTCTATTCAATGGCTCAGCACTCATGAATATCTGCTGATTAGCCTT
The DNA here is from genome assembly GCF_011386835.1 of Chrysemys picta bellii. Taxonomy (NCBI): domain Eukaryota; kingdom Metazoa; phylum Chordata; order Testudines; family Emydidae; genus Chrysemys; species Chrysemys picta. Next base: position 76,964,177 of record NC_088791.1, read on the forward strand.
TGTGAAAATTGTAAGGCCCTGATCAAGCAAACAGCTGAAGCACATGTTTCCTTGTTAACTAAGTCCTCCAAGGCCAGATTTTTAAAGCTATTCAGGCACCTAAGATTTAGACAGGTGCCTAGTGGGATTTTCAAAATTGTATAGGAGCCCATGGGAGCCCAGTGCATTACTGGCCAGGCCTAACTCTCAGTAAAAAAGTATTTTTTATGAATGGTGGGTGCAGGGATGCTATCTTCCTCATAAATATCTGACATAGGACATTTCTGGCAGTAGGCAATCAGAGTGAGTGGGCAATTTGCTTGGTCCACTGTGGTAGTTCTATAGACTTTCTGAACTGCAAATTTCATCTCACCGTTTATTTCTTTACCTCATTTTTTTTCTCTATCCAAAGAAAAGATTAGTAAAAGATGGTTAAGGATGCCCCATTAATCACTCATAAATCAGGACAAGCCACTATTAAGGCTGCATGTGAAACTTTCATTCCTCTTTGTGCATAACTTTTAGCATTTTATATTTATTTTTTTCATTCTTTTCTATTTACATTGTCATACTTGTCTATGCTTGAATGGCGAACATTTGGGGGGACTTAAGAATGACTGACTTTAAAGGAGCTCACAATGGAAACTGTTATACAACTTGAATTACACACAATAAAAATTCTTTATGGAGCTATGTATAGGGGGGTGGGGAATAGAGAGTACAGACTGGTCTGCAGTTAAATTACACTATACTATATTCTATGGTGCAACTCTTCATGCCAATAAAAACATGAAATACCTCTTATTCTTCTCCAAGGAAGTGAGGAGGAGACCTATTTTATTGGGCTAATGAGAGATGAAAACTTGTAAAACTCACCAGTAAGAATTTCTTTCCTCACTTTGAAGGTATCAACAATAGGTGTGATGATTCCTTCAATGGTTCCAAACATACTGCCAAGTCCCAAATTTACCAGCATGAGGAAGAACATCACTGACCAGAAAGGAGAAGCAGGGAAGTGGGTCATTGCTTCTGTAAAGGCAATAAAAGCTAAACCGGTGCCTTGAACAGCCTGTCAATAAGAAATCCACATGAGATGATTAATGGAGACAACAAAGCAAACTGTGAGTCAAAGTAACAGTGGGTCAGTATTTATTTACATATTTTTGTAAGCTTGCGTACACAAATTCTGCCTCCCACTCCAGGCACCAGCTTGGCAAGCAGGTGCTTGGGGCGGCCACGTCGGAGAGGGGCGGCAGGTCCAGCTATTCGGCGGCAATTCGGCGGACGGTCCCTCACTCCCGCTCGGAGCGAAGGACCTTCCGCTGAATTGCCGCCGCAGATCACCATTGCGGCTTTTTTTTTTTTTTTTTTTTGGCTGCCTGGGGCGGCTAAAACCCTGGAGCCTACCCTGCTCCCACCCATAATATTGCATTCTCTAAATGTTTGAAAATCAGGCTCATTATATTTTATGATCTCAGGATCAGTATATCTGATCTCAGGACCATAGCATACAGTAGCTCAGTGCAGAGACACTGATTAGGGGCCTGATCCAAAAAATCTGATTGGGGCTTTAGATGAGGCCCATCTGTTTACAGATGAGGCTGTTCAGAAAATAAAGCCAATTTTAGATATACAATATTGCATTCTTTGTATTTCACAGTAGCAGATGGCTAATAAAATACCTACTCATTCATAATTTTTGCATTGAAGACACAAATATCATTCTAACCTTATTAAGCTCATCTTCGATCTGACAGGATTTCAGGCCAAGAGCAGGAAATTCTTCTTCTTTAACTTTTTGAATGATGTCATAAACTAAATTGTAATCATCTCCTGTAATGCTAGAGAAATTAATATGATGGGGGATCATATCCTGGCTCAGATTGCCTATTTTCAAAAGATTTAAAATCTTTTCTGAATTTCTGTAAAACACAATGAAATAGTGATAATAAATCAGAGGATTTCTTGTGTGAATTCCTAAGTGAAATATACCATAAAAATGAAGGAAAAAAATGAATATTCATACTGGGTAATGCATTTCTCATTTATGATATTTGCTTTGAAGCCCAGGACAGCAAACACCACCAAAGTTGCCAGCACAGAAGTGAAAAAATTGATGAAGGACACCAGAACAGCATCGAAATGGCAGTTGTTGTCTCTCTTGTTGTAGCTTGAAAAGGCAATGACTCCACCAAATCCAAGCCCTAAGGCAAAGAACACCTGAGTAGCAGCTTCTCTCCAGACCTTGGGCTCCAGCATTATTTCAAGCTGTTTGAAATTAGACACAATATATGTCAGCTACAAAATACAGTACTTCTTTTGTATGGATAGACAACATGCAATCCTGTAAGATAACCCACACAAACTAAAATGCTAAAGCCCAAATTTATTTATATAGTATTAGAACAAAAGCTGAATATTAATTCTACCACTGGAGGAATGTATGGACCAAGATTTCCACTGGCATTAAACACACAGTCCAAGAGGAACATAATGAGGCACTATTGGCCAGTTATGTTCATTGTTAAAATAGTAGCTAGTTGTACCCTGGTATTGGAGGCCACATTGTAGTACGTTTCTAGTTTAACTGGGTTAATTGATTTGAGTTGCAATTGTTAAGATATTTTGGGATACAATTCCTTTATAAAATTAAAATAAAGTATGTTGAAGATTGTTTGAATAGCAAAAATGAATTACATGAAGCATCATGTGGAATTCTGTTGTGTTAACAAGCGAGAGTTCTGTGAATGCACTTACATTATAGTCTGTGCAGAAAGATTCAATGAGCAGACTAAACTCTGGCCACTATAACCTTTGCTGATATCTGTGGGTCAAATTCTGTCTTCAAATATACACATAAACCTCTCACTGACTTAAACAGATCACATATCCAAGTGAAAATTTGGCCCTGCACTGAAATTTGATTGTAAATTCCATTTGCATTGCTTCTTTAGCCAATCCAATTTCAATGAATGCCTTTGGTGAAACTAGATAATTTATACTGCATTCACCTTGGATCTACCCAATTAGTAGATCACAACAGAATAACAACACTGTCTAGTTCTTATATGTGTTGTTTTTCTTCCATAGATCTCAAAGAAGGTCAGAAGTTGATGGTTATGTTGGACATATTAGATTTGTCTACTGAGATCAAACTGAACCATACCTTCATAAATATGTTATGAAATTATATATAACATTAAAAGACCTTAATTTTGATGACATACTTTGTATTTAAATTTCATTAGTTTTATAAGAAAATAAAAGCATCAAAATAGTTACATTAATTTATTGTTTGTCCTTACTTTAAGCAAAATATGCCTCAAGCTACTTTAATACAATTTTAGAAAAGTTTCCAACTTCCTGTAAAAACTGAAAGATTATATATATCATATGTAAACTGTAAAGGAGCTGTTTTCATAAATCTAATTCTGGTCCTGGAAGTCCTGACAAATGGATCTTTAGTGTGAAGGTGGAAATATATATTTTTCTGTAAGATGCACAGTACTGTAATTACAAATGGTACAAACAGATATGCCGTACTCTACAGATACACCTCTATCCCGATATAACACGACCCGATGTAACACGAATTTGAATATAATGCTGTAAAGCAGCGCTCCGGGGGGGCAGGGCTGCACGCTCCGGCAGATCAAAGCAAGTTTGATATAACGCGGTTTCACCTATAACGCAGTAAGATTTTTTTGGCTCCCGAGGACAGCGTTATATCGGGGTAGAGGTGTACTTCAGATGTTGTATGTATCTATCACACAATCATTTCTAATGCTTGATCACTAGATGGAGCTAAATATACACTCTTAATTCCTACCAGCATGTCAGAACATTTTTTTTCACATTTTTATTTACTCTGTTAATATAGAGCATTTTCATTTCAGTTTTTGTGCAGTATAAGGAAACATTTCTCCACATACTGTGATATTTCTCCCCAAGTAACTGACTTTAATGGGCTTTGAATCAGGCCCATATATATTTCATTTGCTACTCTATCTACATCAAGCCAATGTTCAAGTGACAATCTTCTAGTTATATATACTGCAAACAACATTATCCTCTCCTGTATTTACACCATCACTCGAGAGTAATGAAAATCAGGTTTTGAGACACATATCTAGAGACCAATAGAAAATATTAAGAATAAAATTTTTCTTTAAACAATATTTATTTGAACAATTTTATTACTAACCTCTTTTAATTAAAAAATCATCAGTATTATTTGTAATGTACTCATCACTATGTTTAAATCATGATTGGCCAACTCCTAAGAGATGCTGAATTCCTTTTGCTCAGTGGGAGCTGGGGAGCTTAGCTTCCTTCAGGATCTGGCTCCAGAGTGTTTTTATGATTAAAAGAAAGATAGTCTTGTGTTTGAAGCACTGAACTGCAAATCAGGAGCTCTCTTTTAAAAGACTCAACTACATCTCAGGAGCTCTCAGTTCAAATCCTGCCTCTGCTACAGGTTTCCTGTCTGACCATGGACAAGTCTCTTAATATCTCTGTGCCTTGGTTTTCCATCTGTAGAAATTGGGATAACACTTCCTCACAACCACCCAGCAACTGTCTTGTCTATTTAGCTGGTAAGCTAATTTAGGGTACGGACTGTCTCTCACTATGTGTTTGTACAGTGCCTAGCATAATGGGCCTGGATCTCAGTTAGGGAATCTTAGCATTACTATCATGCAAGTAAAAAACAATATGATTGCTAACACAGGTCGTTTTAACCTACTGATGGTGCTCCTGACATTCAAACAAGGGGTAACCTTCTTGTTATTTTTCTCTGGCCACGATGACCCCTTCAATTTTATCATATATTAATTAAATATTCATCTGTGAGGGCCAGTCCTGCTTCCACTGAACTCAACTGTGGAACTGGCTTGTACAGAAACAGGAACAGAGCCTGTATGTGTTTCTGAGCAGGTAGGCTCTAAGGGCTTGATCCTGTGCCACTGAAGTCAATGGAAAATGTCCCATTTATTACAATGGGAGCAGGAGCAGGCCCTGAAAGAAGGCTGCTAAGCCCAGTGTTTTATTATTCAAAGAATTCATAAATGAACAATTTGACATTGAAGCCATAAGTGCACATTCAATGGAAACTAAGCACATACCTTAGGTGTAAACATGTGACGAATTCCATCCATGGAACCATTTAAGAGCAGTCCTCTGACTAGAAAGCATATAAGTACCACATAAGGGAAAAGGGAACTAAAATACATGATCTGAAAAACATTAAAAGAACATTAAAAAGACATGCATGGCGTGTTTTTTTTTCAGAGTTTCATTTTCTATAGTCAGTGTCTTTTCATGGTACAATTGCATGACCAAGATTAAATTGCAAGACAGACTCTCTGTTCCCCTCTATGGGGCAGAATGGAGCAAAAGTAAGGTAACATTGCTCAAATGGTTCCCCAAATTGCAGAAAAAGTTATAGTACAACATCTGGTCTGGTTGGTTGAAAAACACAGAATTGGGGTTCCATGGAAATCCAATGGGTATGTCAGTCCTGATGAGAGGAGTGGAGAGCAGCCACTCTTAAGGACTTTGCTTCTGCTTCTAAATGTACTCTGTTTCAGGCAGAAATCAAGATGAAGAAAGTAGCTGCTTTTTGCAGCATTGTTATAATCTGCAACTTGTACTCCCTTTGGAAGAGGGATAACAGGTAGCCCAGTGGCTTCACCCCACCAAATAATGTGTACTGCCAAGAAGGAAGGGGAGCCCAAAACAGTGTGCAAATGCCCCAAAATCCATGGGATTTCAGCCATGTTGCATAGGGATTGGACCATTCCCCCTCACCTGAAGATCACATCTCACTGGGCTAGTAGGCAGAGAAGTTAGTACACTTTAGAGCCCTAGAATACAATCCAGACCAACTTTCTGAGCCAGGAGAACCCTACTCCTACACTCTACAGCACCGATGCAGCTAAGGACCAGGTTTTTACTTTATACTTGAGGGCTGACTTCATTTGGTTTTACAAGCATAAAGCTTAATTTTCTGAGGTACTTGTAACCCCTTGTGATAAATATCTTTTTGCTTTATTGTTAACTTATCTGATCTCATATTGGAAAGAAAACAGAATCCAGTAAGTGAAATGCTATCTTTCATTCCTTATCTGTTCTTGAAAAGGTTAGTAAATGGGTTTGGTGCTTGAAAAACTCAATCGTTTTATTATATGTCAAAACAGGCCACACTTAAATAATTTCTGTTACTGGAATATGCTAAAGAGGCATGTGATAATTCCCCATGATCTGATGTAACATCCTATCACAAGATTTTCTGATCGCAAAGAACTGGGCAGATGATGCTGTCAACAATGAGGCGCCAGAACCAGCCAGTCTTAAGGGCAATTGTTTTTTTCTTATCTGGGGCTGTATGTAGAGGAAAGATGAATTCCCTTAAATTTGGCTAGTATTTTATAATACAGCCTGACATTATGACTCAGTCCTCTTGCCTCCAGGGCAGGAGATTATGGGTGGAAGTTCTAGGTGAGTACTTCCAGTCATGTTAAATACAAATTTTGCAGATTCACTTAGGATCAGGAATAACTGGAGGACGAACCTGGGGGGAGGATTATTGCCATTGCCACCTTCTAGGTCCACCCCAAAATGCCCCTCCATAAACTTCAGACCTTCCTGCAGCATTCCGCAGGTGTCTCTTTTCTAAATGCTAGTTAAGATAGCCCGATTTACGACCCAACCCTGTTAACATTTACACTCACATGTAATTTTATTGACAGTCCCAGTTTTAAGAATTACTGTGATGCATAAAATTTCCACTGAACCCTGTAGGTGCCTAAACTCACGCGGCACCTAAGATTTTACTGTAAAATGTACTTAGATACCTATGACTCTGCCTCTGAGAATGTACACATATCCCGGAAAGATTGGCTTTCTGTCTCCTCAGTCATGTGTGGGGCCTGATGGTGGACAGCCTCCAAACACAGCTAATGGATTGGGCGGGCCCCTCAGGTGAATTTACACAAAACAGACAGGAGAAGAAGGAAGAGGACAACTTCCCTCATAACATTTAGCCCAGTGATTAGAGTATTCTCCTGGCACGTGGGAGACTCACAGTTCAAGACCCACTCTCCCTGAGGAGGTGAAGGGATTTGAGCAGGGATCTGCCACTGGGCTATGGCATATTCTGATGTGGGAGAGTTCTCCTCCTGAAGCAGTGCACTCTGGATAATTAGTCATTGACACAGGAGGGCTGGGTCCTCAGTCCCCACCTCCCAGTGCTCTCACCACTGGACTATAGAGTCATTTTCATGCTTGTCCTCTCTTTTACTTTCTTGCTGGCCCAAATGACTCTTTGACACAGAGAGCACACATGAGAGAGAGTTCAAGCATTAGAATTACTCTGTAGCATCTATCGCTCTCCTCCTCAGCAGCAGCAGCCAAAGGGGATGGCTAATCGAAAAGGTTGAAAAGGAACAATGAAGGCTTCCAAAGGGAGCTGTATCCAGCCCTCATGATAAAGGATGTTACAGCAGCATGGACCTCTGTCAGACAGAGGATCAAAATGATAACGGATCATAAGGAACCAATCTACCATCCTGTAAATGGGCATGGATGTGGTAAGAGCCATCTCACCTCTTTATCTGATACACAAATGTATGCACAGATATCAGTGATGCAATAAAACAGAGGTGAAATTACCTGCATTATTTATGTGACAAGAAAACAAAAAGGGTTCTCAGACTTCAGCACTCCCTCTCTTTTTATAACCATACATTATGTCTACAGTTTTAATGCTTAGGTACCAACAGTTCTCTACCCGAGATTATAAAAATGCTAGATGAGTCACAACCTTTAGTCTGCCCGTGCAGATTTTATGAGAGGGTAGGCAAAGGAAGTGGCAAGTAAGAATGTACAGAAAGTAAAACACTGTAATTAAGATAAAGAATATACTCACTTTGCCTGAAGACTGAATGCCTTTGATCATTGCCAGGCAAACCAGAATCCAGGCAGCCAGCAAGCACAGAGTCATTTTCCAGTTCAGACCCCCACTCTCTGAGAGAGAGTTGGAAATGTTCAGTGCTTCTCTGTACCAGTAATAGGTGGTGGCAGAGCTTTTTTCACACTCAGGCTCCACAACTGGCAAAAAAGTCAACAAATCATTATTGATCTTTGGATGTTGGGTAAAAAGTACTTTCACAATCTTACAGCAAAGCATCACAGCAACCTTGAATTAGTTCTTATATATTTTATTACCATGGGGGCATCATTTTAAAGTCTATTAATATGAAAATATCACAGTTCAAAGATGGAATCTGAGACCTACTGAATGGAAAGTTTTGAATACGGCCCTTGAAAAAATACCCAACTGTACTCCCCAGAAGTGAAATTCATTTGTGCGCAGAACACCAACCCAAAGCCTATGAATCATTTAAATCCCATGTAAGCCCTCAAAATAGGTCTTTGAGTAGTGCAAAGGCCTTGGACATAGTTTTCTGCACAAAGTTGAATTTAATCAATTATGCATAAATTAGACTTTCTGCATTATAAAGCTGTGAATCATGTGCCAGGTTTTCCATTATCATTATGGAAAGTAATTTACTATAAAGTTATTCTGAAATGTAGATGATGTTAATTTTGAAATAAATATGGTGAAGCCATTTTCAAATAAGGGTGTGTGATGGGATGTACTAGGCCTTCATGGCCCCCTGCTGGAGGCCTCACTGCTCTGCTACACCCTACCCCAGGAAGCAGCAAGGTGGAAGGGAAAGGCAGCAAAGGTGAGTCCTCCAGGCCTGCCTAGAGAGGCCTCACTGTAGAAGCCATCTTGGAAGCTAGAGAGACTTGTCCTCCAATGGCTAGAAGGACAAACAACAGCCAATCAGAGCCCAGCAGGCTTAGATAAAAGGAGCTGCAGGGCCTTTGCAGATCCGTTGCTGGATGGGACCAGAGGAATGAGGAAGGGGGCTCCTCTCTAGCCAAAGGAGCCTGACAAGTAGCCAGAGTTTAAGGCTGGCTGCACTTACTCTTGAGATTGCAGACATTGGCCCTGAGATAGAGCCGGAAGGGCCTGGGAGGAAGAGGCCCAGGGAAACCGCAGCAGAGGATTGGAGTAAGCAGTATGTGGCTGCTGTGTATAGAGTCCTTAGGTGGGCCCCCAGAGGAGGGGATGTGCCTAGGTTCCCTTATGGGCCACTTGTAAAGTGGCATAAATGCCAGGAAGAGGAGAGGCCTTATCTGGGAGCCCAAACAATGCGCCATATTTAAAGGGCCCAGAGCCAGGGCTGAAGACTGAGGGCAAATAGACTGTTTAGTTATTGGACTCTTTAATACCTGGAAGGAATTATTTTGGACTTTTTGACTTGACCACATGGCCAAGCTACTGAAGACACAGCAAGGTTGGCCAGCAGCATGCAGGGGTTCAGTCACTAGGAGGTGCTCAAGAGGTGAGTGCTCTTTTACAGGGTGCCTCAACAGAATATCCATATCTTACACACACACACACACACACACACACACACACACACACACACACACACACAGAGTCTGGCAGGTAGGCACATAAATGACTATTTTACAAGTCAAAATAATGATTTAATGATACCAAAGTGTTAAAGCACTTGAAAACAGGGTCCTATATTGTTCTGTTGAACTGAAAGTGGTTATGTGTATTACAGTAGTGATATTTTATAGTACTGTAATGCTACTATGAGTTTTCCAGTAATCTTATACTTATCAAACAGAATAGTTAAAATGTATTTTAAAGGATTTAAAAAAAAAAGACTCATAAAATTCACTTACATTTTTAAATGATAGCATTTCTAATCTAGCTCTTGAATCAAAATAGCTTATGGAGGAAAGAGGTTTATTTTAAATCTAATTAATACAAAGGGCAGATCCTGAGCTGGTATAAATTGTCCTAGTTCCATTATGGCTAGTACACGTTTGCCTGGCAGTTATGAAGCTATGACAACTTATATGAACTGGGGATCTGCCTCCAGGTATTGAAGAAGCAATCAAAACTGGGAAAAAACTTCATAAAGAAATTATTTGCAACATTTCAAATTACCCTGGTCATCTTCTTCATGCAGAAAAAAAAAAAAAACCCAGCACACACTTAATATTTAAGATAAGAATAAAAATTAAAAAAATCAAAAGAAATGTTTCCTACTTCTAGGTGTATGGTCAGATCATCATGAGGTAATCAAATCCTAGGTATAAGAAGCACTTAGTTGTGTTTCATAATGTGCCAGGATAGGATTATTGCATTATGAGTATAAACCAATCACTAATTCTCTGATTCCTGCTTATTTATGAGTCAGACATAACATTGTTTAACTCACTGGTTCTTTTGGGCTTTCTGTTGTCTAACGTGTTTTCATTAGGACACTGAACAAACATGCCACTGAAATCATTACTGGAAAATAAAATCCAAATCTTATCAATGTACAACTATGTCTTCAAAGAAAACACCTTGTTGTAGCCACAGGGAGCTTTGACATACAGTATTAAATATAGAAAAGTTTCCTCTGAGATTACATCTTCGAAGTCAAAGTAAATATAAAACTCACTATTAAAATTAGAAAAGTATATTTATAGTTTAGCCTATAACTTTCCTCATCAAAACATTTCCTAAGAGGACAGCATTCAACCAACCCAGTTACCCTTCAAATGACCTTTTTACATTATTAGGCCTTTTGCAAAGTCTGCCTATTTGTCTTAGACATGAGGTGGTTTATTTTTCTTTTTATGCATCATAATGCCATATCTGCCTTATTTTAGGTTTAAAATCTAGTCAGTGTTTCTTTCAATGAGGTAAAGGTAGTCTCAGGACAATACTGACACCTGTACAGACCAGACATCTGTCCCTGAATCCTCCTGTCAATATTTGGAATGGTTTGAAAAAAACATTTCTCTCCCCTTGTACTGTATAAAAATCTCAGACAAAGCTAAAGTGATAACTGAAGCATTATATAGGGGAAAGAGGGAAATGGACATGGATGGCGAGTATAATATGCCAGCTCAGCCTCCCATGGGGCAGCCACTGCTGCTGGACGCCCTGTTGCAGGTTTGGTGGAGGATGTTTTTGCTTGTTATTATGCCCCATGCAGGTTCTGGGGTGGCTGAGAAGATAGTATCTGCTACTCAGCTTCCCGCATTGATCAGTAATCACTCTGGAGTCCAGGGATATTACTGATGAAGCCAGGAAGCTGAGTAGCACATACTGCCTCCTCAGCCTCCCCGGAACCTGCATGGGGCATATCAAAAGCTCATGTTCTTTTTACAGAAGAGACACTTTTTCCGCAGGGTGGCTTTGGGTTTGGGGAGGCACAGCATGGCTGCAAAGGGCGGCTGACCCGTGGCTCCTCTGGCCATGAGGGTCTTGGGACTCTGGGGCAGGTGTGTGTTGTGGGGGGCTCAGGGCTTCGGCTGGCCCGGAGCTCCTCTGGCAGAGGGGGAGGGGCTCCTGCAGGAGAGGGGGGCTTGTGGCTCCGGTTGGGGGGGGGAGGGGGTCTCGGGGTACCATCCGCAGGGGGTGGGAGGTGGGCAGAAGAGGCGGAGACGGGGGCTAGCCTTCCCGAAGGGGGGCTCCACCTGCCACCCATGGAAACGGACTATACACGGCATGCTGTCAAATATACAAAGCAAAATAACTGAAAAATACACAGAAAATATATCTTTTTCTCTAGTCTCTTTCAGTTACATTAATCTTAGGTGTTACTTAAAGAATAGTAGGTTAAAAAAAAGTAGGGCTGTCAATTAATCGTAGTTAACTCACGCGATTAACTCAAAAAAATTAATCATAATTAAAAAACTAATCGCACTCACAGTGTTAAACAACAGAATACCAATTGAAATTTAATAATATTTGTGGATGTTTTTCTACATTTTCAAAAATATTGATTTCTAATACATCACAGAATACAAAGTGTACAGTTCTCACTTTATATTATTATTTTTTATTACAAATACTTGCAATGTAAAAATTATAAAAGAAATACAGTAAAAACTGTTTTGTCCAGCATGTTAGGAAGAATAGGGGATGCCGGTAAGTGAAAAATGCTGGTTATCTAACAGGGAAGGAGTTTGGGTGGGAGAGGAGGTGTGGGGAGCAGGCTCTGGGAGGGAGTTTGGGTGCAGGAGGGGGCTTGGGGCGCGGGAGGGGGTGCGGGGTGCCAGATCTCGAGGCTGCTCACTTGGAGTGGCTCCCTGCAAGCGGTGACCTGTCCCAGCTGCTCCTAGTGGAGGCGCGACAGGCAGTTCTGCACACTGCCTGAGCCTCCGCCCGCGGGTGCCACCCCCGCAGCTTCCATTGGCTGCAGTTCCCAGCCAATGGGAGCTGCGTTGCTAGCACTCAGGGCAGGACGGGGGCAGCGCGCAAAGCTGCTTGCAATGCCGCCGCCTAGGAACAGCTGGGACAGGTCACGGCACTCCCTCCCACGGCCCAAACCCTCTCCCGCAACCAAACTCCATCCCAGGGCCTGCGCTCCACACCCCCTCCTGTGCCCCAAGCCCCGCTGGCCCCACACCAACCAGACTATAAACTGGAATTTCAATGAAGATCAGAAATGCTGGTTTATAGAGCTTCCCAGCTGGAGATGTGCTGGATAAAACAGCTTTTACTGTAGTATTTTTCAATTCACCTCATACAAGTACTGTAGTGCAATCTCTTTAACGTGAAAGTGTAACTTACAAATGCAGATTTTTTTGTAACATAACCGCACTCAGAATCAAAACAATGTAAAACTTTAGAGCCTACATGTCCACGCAGTTCTACTTCTTGTTCAGCCAATCGCTAAGACAAACATGTTTGTTTACATTTATGGGAGATACTGCTGACTGCTTTTTATTTACAATGTCACCTGAAAGTGAGAACAGGCGTTCACATGGCACTTTTGTAGCCGACGTTGCAAGGTATTTATGTGCCAGAAATGGTAAACATTGACATGCCCCTTCATGCTTAGGCCACCATTCCAGAGGACATGCTTCCATGCTGATAATGGTCATTAAAAAAATAATGCATTAATTACATTTGTGACAGAACTCCTTGGGAGAGAACTGTATGTCTCCTGTTCTGTTTTACCCGCATTCTGCCATATATTTCATGTTATAGCAGTCTCGGATGATGACCCAGCACATGTTCGTTTTAAGAACAGTTTCACAGGTGACTTAACAAAATGCAAAGAAGGTACCAATGTGAGATTTCTAAAATTAGCTATAGCACTCGACCCAAGGTTTAAGAATCTGAAGTGCATTCCAAAATCTGAGAGGGACAAGGTGTGGAGCATGCTTTTAGAAATCTTAAAAGCGCAACACTCTGATGCGGAAACTACAGAACCCGAACCACTAAAAAAGAAAATCAACCTTCTGTTGGTGGCATCTGACTCAGATGATGAAAATGAACATGCATCGGTCCACTCTGCTTTGGATCGTTATTGAGCAGAACCCATCATCAGCATGGATGCATGGACACATGTCCTCTGGAACGGTGGTTGAAGCATGAAGGGACATATGAATCTTTAGCGTATCTGGCACATAAATATCTTGTGACTCTGGTTACAACAGTGCCATGTGAACGCCTGTTCTCCCTTTTAGGTGACATTGTAAACAAGAAACGGGTAGCATTATCTCCTGCAAATTGTAACCAAACTTGTTTGTCTGAGCGATTGGCTGAACAAGAAATAGTACTGAGTGGACTTGTAGGTTCTAAAGTTTTACATTGTTTTATTTTTGAATGCAGTTATTTGTTTTGTACATAACTCTACGTTTGTAAGTTCAACTTTTATGATAAAGAGATTGCACTACAGTACTTGTATTAAGTGAATTGAAAAATACTATTTCTGTTGGTTTTTTACAGTGCAAATAATTGTAATAAAAATAAATATAAAGTGAGCACTGTACGCTTTGTATTCTGTGTTGTAATTGAAATCAATATATTTGAAAATGTAGAAAACATCCAAAAATATTTAAATAAATGGTATTCTATTATTGTTTAACAATGTGATTAATCATGTGATTAAAAAAATTAATCATGACAGCCCTAAAAAAAAGTTGTTGTTTTTTTAAATGGCAATAGCCAAATATAGGGTCTGACTCAAAGCCCATTGAAATCAGTGCAAAGACTGCCCTTGACTTCAGTGGATTTTGCATCAGGCCCAAAGTGACTGTAAAAAAAAAAGAATATATCCAAGACTTACATGTATGAGAAATATTTTTCACCAAAGGACACTGATCCCATGGCAAGGGGTGCTGAAACGACTGAGAAAAGTAAAACAAACTCCATCCAATGATCACATTGTAGTAGAGGGCCACAAAGAAACATACCTGAAGGATAAAACAAGATATTTTAAAAGTTTTATTGAACAACTGCATATCTTAAGTTAAAGTAAATAAAACAAGCTAAATCTTGCACTACCTAAAATTGAGTAAGGAATGAATAACAGCTCTGTGATTTGGCCCTTGTGGATATATTTAAAAGTCCAATATTTTCCAAATTCTTGTTTTTTTCTGTGTTTATCCTGCATATCTTGCTAATATTTTAGCAGACTCTTTATCCCAAAAGACTAATATTTTTATATATTACAATATGAGTTTTACAGATTTTGTAAACATTGTAAATTGGCCCTGGTGCTAGGACAAAAATTATTAACCTTTGGTTAAAACTGAGCAGAAAGTCCCAATGTATTTCATTGTGATGCTCTGGAGAACATCAAACTATGTAAATTACAAACTTACTACACAGCTTGCAAATCCAATTCCACCAAGCGTGGGGCTGATGTAATTCCATACACCAATGCTTCCTCGTCGGATTCTCTGGCCCACAGAAAGCTCCAGGAAAAAAAGTGGAATCCCTATTATCATCAGCAAAATTAAATATGGCACAAGATATGCACCTATGAAAACAAGAGGACATCAATCACTATTAGGATGAGGAAGAGTCTTCTAAGTCGGGGCAGGTATAAATTTCTGAAAGGAGAACAAATAATGGATGACCACAAGTGGCTGAAGTCTTTAATGTGTGTGTGTTTTTTCCCTTCAGTCTCCATTAAAAAGATTAATTGTGACTAGATGCTTAACACAATATTAACAAGTGAAAAAGATTACCGACCAGAATAGGGAAAGAACAGATTAAAGAATATTTAGATAAATTACAGGTTTCAGAGTGGTAGCTGTGTTAGTCTGTATCAGCAAAAAGAACGAGGAATACTTGTGGCACCTTAAAGACTAACAAATTTATTTGAGCATAAGCTTTATAGGCTAAAACCCACTTCATCGGATGCATGCATTGGAAAATACAGTAGAAAGATATATATATATACACAGAGAACATGAAAAATGGGTATTGCCATACCAACTGTAACAAGAATAATTAATTAAGTTGAGCTATTAGGTAAACTATTATCAGCAGGAAAAAAAGTCTGGGGATAGACAAGATGATCGCTCAGTGTCCCTTTCAGCCCCATAGTTCTATGATTCTATTAAAGCAGCTGATACCCTTCCAGTTTTAATCTCTGCCTGTCACTTGTAGAAATGGTTTTCCATCATACAGATAGTGTAGTATTCATTGGAAAATGCCCATGAATCTTTTAAAATTTGAAAAGCCACGAAATCTCATGTTTACAATGCATTTTCTGTTAAGTAAGTGCATATCATTTCGAGCCAAACCTTGCCAAGGAATGAGTGCTCTCTGACCTGGCTACTTGATTGTGCTAGATTTTGTGTGCATATAACCACACTCATCAGAGTAGTAGTGATGTAATCACATGCTAAATCAACCTACCTTCAGACACTGTGTGTGTGTTAACTGCTATCAGAGCAGCAAAAGTGGACATTTTTGACCTATACAGGAATTGTGTGATGTTGCAAAAAACTTGCAGTGAGATTTAGGCTCCTAAGTTCCTAAGTCACTTTTGAAAATAAGACTTAGCTGTCTAAATTTCTTGGGCCTTCTAATGGTGAGTGGAGCAGTGCTTAAATAACTTTAAAAACCAGACTTAACTGACTAATGTTACCCAGGATGTGTGTACTAGAGCAAGACCTGAACCCATGTCTTCAGCACACCAATCTACAAGCTTAACCACAAGGCTCTAAAGTTAAGCACATACTTAATTCCTGTGCTGAATTGGGGCCCTTTTGTAGACCAGTTGTAGGTTGGAAGATTTATCAATTAAACCAATGGGCCAAATTTACCCTGGCATAATTCTGCATTGTTTTATACCCTGTGCAACTCTGTTACTTTCAGTGCACAGGTGTAGGTCAGCATCAGGGTGTTCCAGATGTCCCAATTTTAGAGGAACAGTCCTGATATTCAGGGCTTTGTCTTATATAGGTGCCTATTACCCTTCACCCCATCCTAATTTTGCACACTTACTATCTGGTCACCCTAGTCAGCATAGAATCAGAACAAATATGTTTTGTTTCAGCTTCTTTCAGCTTCTTGCAGTGTCATCCTTTCACTGTCACAAATTGGAATTATATGTAAGCATTCTTGCCAATGCATGAAAACTTGGCACATGAGTGTTGTAGCGTACATGACAAATGAGGATAATTCCTATTCAATTTGGGCAACATTTGGCCATATTTACTAATAGCATCCTAAATTAGCACAGTACATAGGTAAAAGTGGCTCTACATGCCAACTTTCAAGATAGCCCTTGAGTGTCACAGTTTGGTATGTTTCTGTATTTTCATGCAAGAGTTCTGTTCTATATCTTAAAAATATTTTTCTGTCAAATCACAGATGCAGCATTTTATGTATGATACCCTGGCTCATACAGTTAGGTCACTTTTAACAGGACCTTCTTTCTGTCACTCACTGCTGGTATGTGCTGATAAATCTAAAAAGTATATTTTCAGATTTATTTAAATTATTGCTGCTGACATTTTTTTCTCTAAATATTAAATATCTGATTCTGGTCCCATTGAAACCAATATGAGTTTTGGCATTACTTTGAGTAGGATTTGGTCCAAAACTTTATGTCACCTGCTTTCTGTATACTCAGCATCAGGAATCATTGGTCTGGCAGCCAGAGATGTGAGCCAGCACATCTTAAATGTCTAAATTTATGCGAGTTACAATAAATCGAGGTAGACTACCTAATATTGCAGTTTAGTGTCCTACTGGATTATATATTCTAAATTGGTTTGTTTACTCCTGTAAGAATATTAATTTTGCATACACACATGCACACACACACATAGGTATTAAAAACTACTAAATGTTTCACTCAAGTGATCTTTCACAGTCTTAATTTGTTCAGTTACAGCTAGTAATGCTATGTTTAGGGTTGAAACTAGCCTTGAGCAATTAGCTTTAATGGAATGAGAATTAAACTTGCAATATACTTCAATATACTTCATTGCAGCACGCTCATAAGTTCTCACACTCAATAATACAGTTCAAACTAGAATTTGTAAAGTTGAACTTGAGAGAAACTCTTATAGTCACATGTGATAACTTGAAACCATCTATTACAGGTTATTGATCAAGAATTCATTAATGAATCCATCTGTACTCAGACTTGGAAACCTCAAGAGTGTCTAATTTGTACTTTATTTTAGTAAGATTAGTCAATGGAACTGTGGGTTTGAATTACTGATCACTAAAATTTCAGCATTTATTTTTTTCATAATTCTCAGAAATGACCGCTTCCTTTTTGTGTTATCAGTTCACAACCTATACTGTTCAATCTGCTGATATTTCAGTTTGAAAATACAGGCTACCCCATTAAC
Organism: Chrysemys picta bellii; assembly: GCF_011386835.1. NCBI lineage: Eukaryota > Metazoa > Chordata > Testudines > Emydidae > Chrysemys > Chrysemys picta. Next base: position 76,981,859 of record NC_088791.1, read on the forward strand.
AGCCCCTGATGTGTTTCCAGTCAGTACAGGCATTTCAACAAGTAATGATGAAGTAGACTTTATAGCTTTCCTGCTGCTGCTTATACTTATCAGCTTGCTCATCATTACTTGCTCTTCCTACTCTTTAGCTCAACAGGAATACAGAAAGGATTGACATGCTAAATGCTAGGAAAATCAAGAGCTTAAAATTCACCTTCATGGCAACTGAAGCCCAATCAAGCTACTAATAAACACATACAACTCCCATGGGACATGAATGTGTTTCGCATGCTTCAGGATATGATTATCGTAAATATACTTAATATTAGCAGAATAGGTAATCTGTATTAGTTGTTCTTGGTATCAAGATGAAAATTTTAAGCAATTGATTTTGCTGGTATTTCCCCTAGGGAGAAAAAGGTCTGGTTTGCCATTACTTGTTGGACTGAATGCAGTGAGTGGAACCTTGAGAGCTGTTTAATTACCACTGTCAGTCGAAAGGAGTTGAGAATCTTTAGCATGTCACAAGATCAAGCCTCAGATATTCTGCATAGCTCTAAGTATTTGGCCCAGACTTAATGATGTATGTTCAAATATGTATATTCAAAATAAAGTTTTAGAATTTAACTTATAAAGATTAATGTCCAGATTTCACTTTCTATGCCTATTTTCCTTTTGAAGCTGCAAGTTGTAACATTAAAATATGTGTTAATATAGCTTTATAGTTCAGATCTGTATATAAAATATATTTGTACTCTAATAAAATTATCTATAGTAATATGATGTTATTGTCATATTTTCTGACCTGACATCCCAAACTATCAATTTCAGAATGCTTGGATTAAAGCTGTGCATGACTCAGCACTTTAGAGAAAGCTGTGAACTGAAATATAAAAAATGTGTGATTAAATAAAATGTATCACGGTCAAATATGTGCATGGAAATAATCAACTCCAAAAGCGCTCCAGGTAGAAAAATACTGTTGACGATATTTAAGAGTTTCCTAGATCTGTATTTTGTGGAGTTCCTAATGTGAGTATATGACTCAGCAAGTCCTATGAAGTCTGCCTAGTGAGCCAGTATTGCAAATCTTGGTTAGACATCATTTACACCATCATTCTTTATGAAAGTGTGATGCATGGCTAGAAAGGGTTAAACATCCTGCAAAATAAATAACTCTCAGAAGACATGTGGACAGATAATGTTTGTGTTTTTGTGTATTTACATATGTATGATTAGGGTCAACGACGTAATCAACAGTACCTGTCTATGCTGTATTCTGATAATTCAGAGGTCAAAAGAACATCCTATCATTTAAATGAATTGTAAACACAGGATATCTCAGTATTCATCTCTCTTTGAAATGTACTGTGAATGGTGGAGGAACAAGCAAATGGCCTTATGTTAATTCATATAGCTAAGTACCGGTGATGGACCTCCTTCAAAGTCACCCTAATTACGTTTTGTTCCCCGAGGAATTCTAACTTGTCAAAAGACATGAAATTGTATAAAAGATCCTTGGGCCCTGATTCTATCTTCTCAGATCTGCTTAGGCTTCATCAGGGGAAGTTTGAGTCCCAAGACTGAGGTCTCAGTTATGCTGGTACACCCTGAATATGAGATTTGGACATTGAACAATAACCTATGAACTATTCCTGAAAGAACTCTTTGCAACTACAAAGTTCACCGTCTCGTCTATGAATCTGAACCTCAATCAATTTAACTCTACATCTGTATGTATAGTGATCTTTTAACCATACTCCCTCTCTTTTGTTTTTTAATAAATTTTAGTTTAGCTAATAAGAATTGGCTGTAGCGTGTATTTGGGTAAGATCTGAAACATTCATTAACCTGGGAGGTAATGTGTCCGATCCTTTGGGATTGGTAGAACCTTTCCTTTTATATGATGAAATAAGATTTACAGAAATTTTCATCATGGGTACCTGAATGGAGGCCTGAGGGGAACTGTGTTGTTTGGACTTCTGAGTAACCAGTAAGGTAATAAAGAAGCTGTTTTATGCTGGGTTGATAAATCTAAGTATTGGAATGTCCACCAGCTTTATGGGGATTGTCTGCCCCATTCTTTGCAGGTCACCCTAAATGAGTGACCATAGCTGGCTCCCCACTAGGACCCTTGTCACAGTAAGTAAGGTGTCCTTAATTGACACTGACATTATTTTATCCCTGTAACCTTGATATCACTCCCCCCAACCAATTTCCATTTTCTTTCTTTCTTCAGACTATATTGAAAAACAAACATTATAAGAACTGTCTCCATACCAATGTGTGGATAACATGGTGTGCTCTGTATGTCAACAATATGTCCGATGCTAAATATGAGTCAAAATATCAATAAGTTACTATGGAAGAGCGCAAAGAGGGAGCAAGCAAAAAAAGGTCTCAAACCCCAAGGTCAGAGAGAGAGAACTAGTAAACTAGGGAGTCAAAGTGAATAGGGAGATCTGGAACCAGAGAAGGGAAAAGTGTTTGGGGGCACCCAAGTCCCATTGCCAGTCTAGCCAAGTCCCATTAAGGAACTGGGATAAAACCAATATTTTCACTATAGAAATGATCTCTAACCAATTCAGCCTGATGCCTACAATTCTTTTCTATAGTTATTTGCATCTTTAAAGTCACAAGTGTCAAGAATAAAAATGGTGAAGGTTAGCCCATCATAAAAGTTTACATACTATTGACCATTTTAAAACACATAAGGAAATACAGTAAATTTATTATTCTAATGGAAAGCTTTTTAGTCAATAAATATATTATTTTTGGTAGCTGGAAATTGATTGGTTTATTTCTAAAAATATTCATGAGGCTCTTCATTGTCTGCAGTTATTTGTCAAGTATAAGTAGTTTATAGTTAAAGAACAAAAGTTTGGATTAGACTAAAGTTTGTAGGTCAATAAATATTATCATATTGAAAAAGCTGTTCTATTGGAAAATCTACATGAAGGTGCCTTGCTATATAATCAGAACTCATGCAGATACTTTATTCAAGTGATCTCAGTGCAAGTTTGTAGAGCAGTTCTGACAAAGACATTTCAAACAGGCTTTGTGAAATGTATGCAAAAGCACTCTAATTGCAGTGCAAAATAGATTGAACAGTCTTAAAATCTGGAGTGTGCAAAAAGAGAAGAAACAAAACCTATGTTTGAGTATCCATTTATATCAAAGTCTCCCCATTGTGCTTTATTGTTATCTTAAATCACCAGGAAACAGATCAATACATTTCTCATTCTTCTCTACTAGTCAGAAGTTAACCTTGTCTTCAAAATGATATAAAATAAGTAAAGAAAACAGACTGCAGTAGGCACTGTTAAGCCATGTATTCACTGGCCCAGCACCTGCAATAAACATAACATCTACCTATACTTAGAATAGGAGATACCATGATACTGCATTCACTTCGGAAGGACAACTATTGAGCTCTTAATGTCAACCACTGTAGATTTATTTTCCCAGACTACAGCACAATCCCAGATTTGTATTGTTAATTTGTGTTTCATCTGGATTAATTTGGCAAGCACAAGCTGACACAGTACTTGTAAAGATGTCTGACCATATCAAAACAATCTTTCCTTGCTCTAAGGAAAGCAGCTGATAGACTGGTGCTGCTGGTTCACAGAATTAAGCAATGGGTTTGCAAAATTCATAATTGACTAGCACTAATCAAAGCTTCACAAAATAACTATAAGTTTGATAAACAGACTATTGTAAAGCACTCTGCATGGGACTGCATCTCGATACCCTTTGGAAACTGAAATGGGTGCAGAAAATGTCCACTCCTTTACTGAATGTGAATTAGTTTAACTTGTTTGTTTGCCAATAAGGATACAGGATCAGCCCTACCCTACCCATATACTGCCTACAGACAGTCCTTAAACAGAAAGAATATATGGCTTTCAAGAACACTATATCCAATTTCCACTTTCTCAATCAGAACTTCCTATTTAGCACAGAGACAAGGAAATGAGTCAGATTCCACAGGGACCCAACAATTTAATGGTTCTAGCTCCAGAATAAAGGTACAAATTAAAGTTAAATGAAGGGTGGAAACTCTTGCATTGTTTGAAATGAATGAGAGCTAAGCAGCTATGGAATGTGGGCCATTGTGACCACAGGTTGGAATTCAAATAACTATTTTAGGCCTGATTCTGTAGCCTTTAATGGCATCCGTTGCCCCAGTCTGTACATTTTGAAGGATCTGACCCTAAATGTCCACCATGAATAAAAGTTCTTGTTTGTTTTCAGTTCTCTATAACCTTCTCATTTTTTGTTCAGCAAATATGGACAGATTCTTTTTCAACTCAGCTGAGCAGTCAGCCATACCAGGGTGTGGATTAATAGGCTATTGTTGCATATCTTGAAGAAAGGCCCCAACTCGAGCCTCACAATGTATCTAAGACATGTATAAACAGACAAGTAATATGCAATTTGATGTGGTTTCTTTTTTATGTGAAAGGTATTAAGAAAAAGTGAAGCAATTTTATATCCTAGCACAGTATGTTCTTCTACCATCTAGATTAACTCCTTTTAGTCTCATATTATACACTGTATGATTAAAGTTCTTCATTACCTATAGAAACTCCATTACATTCCCATAATATTTTGTTCTGGCAAAGAACTGATCATGATCAAACTATCTAGGAAGTAGTGATCTAATTAAAAAGGACCTGACGCTCAGTTATGCTAAGTCTTCATTTGGTCCTTAAAGTGAGTGTGCATTACATTTATGTCCATTTTAATGCCCCTTTACACTGCCTGACTGATGTAAGGAGGCCTAGCCTGACTGAGAATCAGGCCCTAACTATTTCACATACCACAATCTGCCCACGAAAATAACAAATGAGAGGACCTTGCTTAGCAAATATTTAAGTTAAAATAAAACAGTTACATGAACAGGGAAATTCTACCACAAAACACAAGGCCAAAGAAGCTTATCAGAATAATGTACTGCTTCCTTCAGCAGATTTGTCTCTCTAAAATAAAGATGGGGTGCTTTCTTCTCATAAACACTTGCCAAAATTAAAAGATAAATTTGAGACTCTGGAGAAATTTATCTGGTTTTTACAATGAAATCAGCAAGGCAAGTTAGTAAAAACCGACCCTTACCTCCACCATTTTTCTGACACAGATATGGGAATCGCCACACATTTCCCAACCCTACAGAAAATCCAACTTGTGCCAGAATATACTGAAGTTTGCTGTTCCAGGCTGGTCTTTCATCTTCTACATCTGACCCCTCTTCAACATCTACATCTTTATGTTCTTGATCATCAACCAGCAGTTCACTCTTCTTAAAGGCATCATCTGCAGAGTCTTCATTAGAGAGAAGATCCTTAACTGACTCGATAACCTCATCATCTAGTTCTCTTTTTACCACCTTGCTGTTCTTAGGCATTTGCAATAAAGAAAAGGTGTAAGTGGGTCAGGTTCAGTTCAGGCAGGCTGACAAAGAAAGCTTTCCTTCGGCTAAACCAAAAATGTTGGTAATTCACTGAACAGCTAGACTGAAGAGGATGTCAGATTAGTCCTTCATACAGAGTGTTCAGGAGAAAGAAGACTTCTGGTTCTAAATGTTTGAACTATATATACCTGTGAAATTTAAAAAAGAATAAATTATTAAATTATACAAGAAAATGTAATTAGGAAAGTTATTTGCTCATTTATCTATTTCAGTTTATTTTCACATTAGGTTACAAGAAAACTCCTAACTCATCTTTTGGATGGTTGTTTTAATTTGCCTGTAGACTATAATGATAGTTATATTCTTCTCCTTATAAATAAAATGTCAGAGAGATACCATCAATATGCGGAAGTCCAAATTCTGATTTATATTAAGTTATGATAATCCACTTGACTCTACCTTTCAGATTTCAAGCATCTCTTTAAAATATGTTTCACTCAATTACTAAGAACTAGCATGTGTGTGCTGAGTCTAGCAGCCTGCTAGGCAAGGCTGAGAACTTCTTAACGAGGCTTTGATTCCATAAGTCCTTTAGCACCCATCAACCTTAACCACGGGCTTTCAAAAGCCTGCTCCTAAGCAACCAGAGGAGCTAGCGAACAGGAGCGGCTAATAGGGGAGTTTTGCAAGGGAGTTCTCCAGGTGAAGGAGAAGCGATTATGTGACCCTTGGGGTAAGTTGGTTGTCTGTAGTGTGTGTGTTTGTGGTGTGCTTGCTGCTTGATTGAAATATACCGTGTGGTCTGTTTGTTTGGGAGACGGTGAGCTGACTGTGTGTGTTCTAAGCCTAGCGGCCTGCTAGGCAAGGCTGAGAGCTTCTTAATGAGGCTTTAACCCCTAAGCCCTTTAGCACCCATTAGAAACAGCTAACAAGGAGTTTCACAAGGGAGTTTAGAGGAGGGAGTGTGAGCCAGGGGGCTAGATACACTTAACATTCTTTAAACTTAAAGCCAAGCACCCCCTGATAAAAACAAAACAACAAAGAAATGAGCTGCAGCTAATGCAGGCAGAAGTCCAGCAACAGAGTGGGGGCTATCCAGTTTACATGTGTAAAATAAAATTAAAAATCTCAGTTCAGAATTTCTATTTGACTTGTGGCTAAAAACCTGATTTTTTTTTTTCTGGAATTTATTTATTAAGAATCTTAAAGGGGGCAGCCTAAATTTTCTGAAATTGTTTCCTGAAACTCATCAGTAAGATTTTCAAATTTAATATACAGAGAAGTGCTGTTGCTTTAATAGTGTGGACAGCCTATATTGTGTGCATAACTATATAGCACAAGAAATGTAAGAGCCCCCAACACACATTTTCAAGGTAGGGCTTTCCATTTCTTTAGAGTGAGCTGAAACGGTGCTTTAGATACAATTATTTTGGAAAAAGAGGATATCTGAACATAGGCTGAAATGTCTGACAACCTGTGTTTTTAAAAACCCTTCCCTTTTGAACATATATATTTTAGCACAGACATAAAAAGTATATATAATTATGCTTTCTTTTAACACAATAAGCCATTTAAAAAGACATTTGGGCTTGCTTGCAACTGCTCATAAAGTATTGTAGATATATCTGAGTAGCTATCCGATTTCTGGGGAAGTGCTTTGGAAGGAATTTTTCACTATTCTCATAGGGTGAAGTTCAGCCTACTGCAGAGGACTGTATGAAGCCATCTGGACAATTTAAACCCCTAACAGAGGTCTTATAATTCAGGCTTAAGTGATGTGAAGAGCTTAGTGCAGACCCTCTGAAGTAAGTAAATTTACCCAAAAGGCCTAATCTTGAAGTCCCAATTGATGGGGAATCATGTTTTATATGATGCATGAAAACTCCTCTAGCCTTTGGACGTCAGAGTTTCTGTAGCAGCATCTGGGCTCTAGTGGTAGGGCTCCACTGTAGTCTTAATGCCAGATGACAGCAATGAAGGGAGTTATTTTGCCCCAGACCTCAGCCTGCAGCTAATCAAGAGGAGTGTTTGCAGAAACAGAGCTGGATTCGCTGTCAATGTAAGTGCTATCATCTTGAGTGGGGAAAGCCTGCAAGATTTGAGGGAGAAAATGCCATGGAAAATGGTATGACCCAGGTGTCTCATCTCCTGCCCATCAGAAATTTCCCATCCCTCTTCATCCATGGAGTCCAAAATGTAGGAGGGCTCCTGCATGCTTCAGGAGAGGAGGGATGAGCACATTAGCACATATCTCCACCTCTTCCATGAGTCCTGCCTGTTTGTGATTGTTTCCCTTCCTCTAATATGGTCATCCTGACTGGACGATTAGATCTTTTTTTAAGAACAAGTTCCCATGTAGACAAAAAGGGTTTTTTTTTAATAACAGCTGAATAATATTAGACCCAATGCACTCATAACTGTACTTGCCATGTTAGTATAAAGGCAACACACAACACTACTAACTGTAACTGACAATTCATATAGGCTTGTGAATGCAAAAGAGTGGGCAAAGGGAAATAAATGCAGCAATAGAAATCCAAAGCTCACTTCAGCAGCATTAGAAAATGCAGTTTCTCAATGAATCTAGGTCAATGTGTGCACTGCCTGCTTTGCTACCTGAGATGAACCTACTGAACGGATGTTGACTCTTAAAGAGGTAAAACAAGAACGGGTCGTACATATCTGTTTGCTACTATGGTACAAAGCAGCATTGCCAATGACGTGCGCATATTTACTTTTATCATAGATTATATAACAAAGCCCATGCATTGGAAGAGAAATAAACAAAACCTATTTGTATGCTTGCCTTGGTAGAAAAACATAAAATAAACACTTCTTAAGTAGAAAAAGGGAAAATAAAGAGTATTTGTTTTCAAGTCTCTAGAGGATACTGTAGACTATAAATTAGTCTCAAAATGCCCTTTTAAATTAGCATTAATGAATACATTACTCTATATTCCAAGTTTCACATCCTGATAAGGCACCCACCAGTCTCCCATGCACAAAACAAAAGTTTTCCACTCCTATTTTGGTCTCCCTAAAAGTGGCAGCAAGGTTGCTCTGCAGGCCTTCTGGATCACATGCCCCAGAGGAGTATCCTGGAGCAGGGTCTTGAAGATACCATTGGTGTATGTATGCCTCCAGGTCTGAAATTGGCTCCCATGTACAAGCCACATTACCCCTTTAATTTCTACTTTGGCAGAAATAATCTGCAAACGGGTGACCAAAACTGTACATGGGGTGACTGCTGAGTAGAATTTTTTCCACACTTTAAGTTAAGGGGCATTCTGGCATGTGTTGAACTAGAAATGGGGCCTACAGAGGCGCCAATTCTGAAAAGTACTTAACCACGTAATGAACTAGCAGCGAACACAGCAGAGGTTGGTGGGAGAGTGGGGGTGTTATATAAAAGGAAAAATGAGAAGAAATAGTATCATACTTTTTGTTGTTTATCTCTGTATGTTTGTTTATCTTGCCTTTTAGGAACAGGGTGTGTCTTCTATTCCAGCGGTTATTCCAAACTTTAGCAACCCGAAGACCCCCATTTTGATTTTTAAAATTTTCATGGACCCCCAAGCCTCCTGCTCAGCCCCAGGCCCTGCCCCCCACTCCGCCCCACCCCTTCCCCCCAAGGCTTCTTCCCACCCCTGCTCCACCCCTCCCCCTCCTCTTCCCTGCCTTTTTCCATTCCCTCCCCCAAGCGCGCCTCATCCCCTCTCCTCCCCCTCCCTCTCAACGCCTCCTGCCTGCTGGGGAACAACTGTTCAGCGGCACACAGGAGGCACTCAGAGGGAGGGGAAGGAGTTGATCAGTGCCCCCGAACATGATTCCACTCCCTCCTCTGAGCGCGCCCTGTCCCCACTCCTTCCCCTCCCTCCCAGCACCTCCTGCACACTGCTGAACTACTGTTCCCCAGCATGCAGAAAGTGTTTAGGAGGAAGGAGGAAGAGTTGATCAGCGGGGCCCCCGGGGCCCCTGGAGTACCCTCGCAGACCCCTCAGGTATCCGCAGACCTCCATTTGAGAAATGCTGTTCTATTCTATTGTGTGTACAGTGCCTAGCACAAAGGGGTCCCAACCATGACTGGAATCTTTAGGTGCTCTCAGGATATAAATAATGAATAATAATAACATTTTAAGTACATGAGTCGTCCCATTGAAGTCAGAACCATAATCATTAGAGACATAGGTGTTTCCACTGATTTTTCAGTAGTATACCCTTGAACTATATTTTAAGCTTCCAGAGAATGAAATAGACTTCTTAAAGAAGACTTTCAATTTTAAAATGTAACCTATAAGAGTAATTTCTTCTAGAAATAAATGTGAATGATGGAACAAGCAATCTTTCCCAAGGATTAAAAAACTAGAATAGAATTATTTTCAAAAACCTCTGGCAACTGTATGGAAGTGAAATTAAAAATAACAAAAACAGTGCTAAGTATAATTGCCCCTTCTAGTCCATTTCACTACTTCACTGAATGACCAACATGTCATATTCAAAATGTTCTGAATTCTCAGATGCTTGTAGCTTCTACAGGTTCCCAGATTAGATTTTCCTTACCTCATAAGCCTTTTGGGAAATTTTTGCCTAATATGTAACCTAATTCAATATCCTCTAAAATTAGATCATGACCATATGTTTAACTATCATCTTGTAATGAAAGCAAAATAATTCCCAGCCTCACTATCTTGGCGCCATATAAATTAGCCTATAATTTAAATTAATCTCTCAAAAACTTTTAATTTTAAGGAACAAATCTGAAGAGGAAAATTCATAAATGTTCATTTCTGAAGTATCTGAAGTATTTCTATGCACTGTTGGGGTATACAGGAATTATGACAAGTCCTAGCTTCTGCTACTTCTTTTTTTATTATTATTATTTCTTGCTTTTCAGCTCTTATACATATAGTAATGGGAATGCTTTTTTCATATATGCTATGTTCAATCAAAGATCAATATGATCAAATTGCCAGCCACTTTTGCCCTTCTATAATTTCATGTTCACCCCATATATCTCATTGTAAACTATGCATTATTTCTTCCCTTTATAAAACAATCTGAATTGCTACCTCATTTCCTCAGCGCCTTGCTGTCCATTTAAGCAAACGGACAGAGCATTATATGCGACATAACTAATTTTCTAAAGAAAAATCAGATTACCCCCAATGATTTATGTGATTTATTCCAGAATGGATCATTTAGGAGAGAACATATGCCAAGAATGTTACTTGTCACATAGGGCAAATATTATGGTAACTCATGTCCTGGACCCTCTGTCAAGTTAGATTTTCTTTCATCAAGCAGTTAGGTTCCCAATAAAAACAGAGAAAGTTGCAGCATAATGTGATATGTATTGTAGCAAGTCCCTAAAGCGAAAGGCATATGACAACCAGCAATAACATGCCGCAACAAAAAAGATGGGGTGTCTTTTCTCTTTACTTATCTGAGACAATAGGCATTTGTAAGGAAATGCTACCGCCCCTTCACATTTTGTATGAGCCATTTCCATTCTGTTCTGTCTGTTTTAAATCAAAATGGGGGTCTTCGGTTTGCTAAAGTTTGAGAACTGCTGGAATAGAAGACAGACCCTGTCCCTAAAATAGTCTAATAAAACAAAGAATACTTTAAACCAGTGATTTTCATAAGGCTGAATACAAAGAACCTGTATGTTGTACTAAATGTTGGGCTTTATTATCTGGAGTCCTGGATGTAGCCAAAACTACTAAGCACTCTGACATGAGTTTTACTAGATTCTAAGGCCAGAAGGGAACATTGTGATCATCTAGTCTGACCTCCTGTGTAACACAGGCCTTCTGTTTACTTGGAGTGGGTTGGTTACTGATTAGGATGTAGTAATATGGCAAAATACAAAATGTGACTCCTGATGGACAAACAGGGAACATGGTGTTACCCATCCCACCCCTAGGGTATTCTCCTTTAAGTTTCCTTGGGATGGTACTGTAATGCATGTGTAAGTGCTGTGACACTGCACCCCATATTCTTGACAGTGATATCTTTATGATATGATTATGGCATAACTATGATGTATTTTATGCAAGATAGATTTTATGTGAGATATCTTTGGAAAGGTTATGATTTACTGAATATGATTATCCTATGTGTATGCATGTGTCATTTTTGTATCTGAAGTTAGGAATATTGTCTATGTATCTATTACAAATGTGTTTACACATGGGGAATGCCCACTAGGCATAATGCACTCAGTCTAGATGTTCTGGCTGGGAAGTACCCATTCAAGTTAATGAACCATTAGGAAAAATGATAGGCCTTAGGAAAAGCTTATCTCCCACCTTGGAGCCTTCCTGGGGACACTGTAAACAGCCTCTGACTCATGGCTGCCAGGACCCCACAGGGACAGGTGACCAGGTCACCTGGTACTGGACTCCATCTTGGAATACCAATGATTTTCCACTGACTGGCGTGGGAAGGAAGCGTAAATACAAAGGGTTCCCACCAGTTGCAAAAGCTATTTAAGCGATGGGAGTGACATCAACGAGGGTTTTCACCGACTCCCCACCCCAAAGAGACTCTTGAAAGCACCCGAGGAACAAGGACTGAACTCAGGAGAAGTGCTGGACCCAGGCTAAAAGTGATTTTAAGCCTGTGAAAGGAACACCTGGGGTTTTTGAGCTGCAAGCAAGTGCAACTAGTCCCTTAGGAATCTCTGCAGCCTGCTTGTTTCAACATTTAGGGAGAGAATTTGCTACTCATATCCAATCTCTTTAATATATTAAGCCTAGGTTGTGTTTTTGTTTATTTGCTAGATAATATGCTTTTATCTGTTTGGTATCCCTTATAATCACTTAAAATCTATCCTTTGTAGTTAATGAACTTATTTTATGTTTTAATCCAAACCAGTGTGTATTTGACTAAGGTGTCTGGCGAAAAATCTCAGTTTGGTTACCACAAGTGTGCATGGTCCTCTTCATATTGAGGGAGAGGCGGACCAGGTGTTAAACCCATATACTGGCCAGATTTGACCAAGGAAGGATGGTACCGCTCTGGGGTCCTAGGCAGGGCCAGATTCACTTTTTGTGGGCTCGGCGCCAAACATATTTGTGGGCCTCCATTGCGGAAATAGGGCATGTGATGGGAGGCAGTCCACAGAGCGAGGGGCTGGTAGGGGACAATGAGGTGCAGCGCAGCGGAGTGGCCCCACTCAGCCCAGCACAAGGGCACTGTTTACAAACCCACAACTACTAGATGCACACTGACCCGCCCAGCCCTGTGCTGCCAGCATGCCCCTTCCACACTGCCCCCCTGCCCAGTGCCCTGCCCAGCACCCCCTCACCCAGAGACTTCCCCCACAGATCCCTATGCCCAGCACCCCCTGCCTAGATACCCCTCCCGCTGACCTCCCACCACAACTGCACAGCACCCTGCAAACCATACCCCCTGCCCAGCTCCCCCACCCACAGATCCCCTACTGTCCAGCACCCCCTTCATAGTCCCAACATCACAGCTGTACAGCACCCCATATTCCTGAGAGAATTCTGCATCAAATTCTGTGCATAATATTTTTAAATTCTGAATATTTTTTTTTACAATAAATAAATGTGGAAGCTCCACCATGGCAGTGGGGAGCACAGGCCACTGGCTGCATGGAGGTGGGAGAATACCCCGCAGCCTCCCCCCGGCCCCTTGGGACAGGGACTTGGCAGTGAGGCTGAACCTGACCCTGACACAGCACAAGGGCCATGCCTGCCACAGAAACACACTGGGGCCCTGCCCCTTTTGCGCCAGGCACACCAGATGTGGGCAGGGAGGCTCAGCCCGGCAGCAGGATCCAAGTGCAGAGGGACTTAGTGTGGGGGTATTCAGATGGGGGTAAGAGGGTTCTGTGGGGGACAGTCTGGGTGCAGGCAGCTCAGTGGGGTATCTGGATGCACAGGGAGGTACCGGGTGCAATAGGGTTTGTAGGGGGGACCAAATGAAAGTGGTTGGAGCTCAGCGGGGGATAGGAGGAGTCTGAGTGCAGGGGAGGTGGGGTTCATTTGGGTGGGGGGTCTAGGTGTAGGTAGTTAGGGATCAGTGGGGAGGGTGTCTAGGGGGGGCTCATCGGGGTAGTACAGATGCAGGGGAGGTGGGGTATCAGGGTGAGGGTTTGATGGGCCTGTTTAACAGGGGAGCCCCAGCTGCTGCCAAGGGGATCTTCATGCTGGGCCCCCATTTCCCTATCCCAGGGATCGGAAACCTTCGGCACGCGGCACGCCAGGGTAAACCCCCTGGCGGGCTGGGCCAGTTTGTTTACTTGCCGCGTCCACAGGTTTGGCCGATTGTGGCTCCCACTGGCCGTGGTTCACCACTCCAGGCCAATGGGGGTTGCGAGAAGCTGCGGCCAGCCCATCCCTCGGCCTGCGCCGATCCCTGCAGCCCCCATTGGCCTGGAGCGGCAAACCGCAGCCAGTGGGAGCCGTGATCGGCCAAACCTACGGACGCAGCAGGTAAACAAACAGGCCCAGCCCGCCAGGGGGCTTACCCTGGTGGGCCGCATGCCAAAGGTTGCTGATCCTTACCCTATTCCCTTCTCTTCCCCATCTCATGCCCCTTCCCCAGCACTCCATCTCCTCCCCATCCCACCCCCTTCCTTCCCCACTGCCTCTGTCCCCTTGCCCTGCTTGCCCCACCGCGGGCACTCACTGTTGTACAAAATGAAGGATGGCTCCCAGCACACAGAAGGGAGCTCAACAAGCACTAGGACCCAGATGGTGGTGTCCAGCTGCAAAGTCCAGGGAGCTGAGCAACACCTTCTTTTTTCAGCCGGGCTGCGCAGCTCTGCAGTCACAGAGTAGGTATGCTCATTCCACCCCCTTCCCCAAGGCCCCGCCCCCACCTCTTCTCTGCCTCCTCTCCCCAGCGGTGAGCATGCTGCGGCACCGCTCTTCCCCCTCCCTCCTGCCAGCAAATAGCTGATCGGCAAACAGCTGATTGGCGGCACGGAGGGGGAGGGTGGGAACGCAGCAGGCTGTGAGAAGAGGCTGGGGAGGGGGAGCTTGGCTCCCCTACTGCAGCAGGAGCCTCAGTGCCAGCAGCACCATGCTTCTGCCCCCCGCAGGAGAGAGCGGAAGGCGGAGAAGAGTGGGCCTGGCCGGATCCCCCCTAGAGTGTGGGCCTGGTGCCCGGCGCCATAATAAATCCGCTACTGGCTAGGCTGTAGGCTGGTGGTTAGAGAGCCTGTGTGTGAGTGCAGCTGGGTGTGTCCCTATCTGTGTGAATGCTGGTGAAAGTGCAGGCTTGGAGGGCTTTGCAACTTGTCACAGCAACACAGTGTGAGCGAGAGAGCCCAGGCTGGTGGGTCAGAGGGCTCAGTGGTATCCCAGTTCCAGGTGGCACCCTAGGGGGAACCCATCACAAGTGCCTACTCTAGAAATGGACTGTGTTTGCATTATATATTGGAAATAAATCTCACAGGGTTATTTTTGGTTTTATCTTCCAAGTAGTGAACTCCTGAGTTTGGTATTACTGCCAGATAATCTGCTGTGTTGCCATATTGGGCCCATTCCTGGCTACCTTCTAAGCAGGCTGATGAAGTCATATAGTACTGACTGATTTAGACCATGTCACTTATGTGTCCACTCTACTTCTGTTATCTAACATTAAGAGGGGAAAACAGTTCCCCACTAATAATACCATTACAAATGTAGTTAGGAGCTAATGACATTCCAACACAAGGTACTATAATAGACTCAGCATTTCCCTGTAACCATTTTAAATCCTTCACCAAACCACATTGCTTTTGGGGTACATACTACCAAAAATGCAGATTTGGGAATAAGAATTTTTTGGAGCGTAAACAAAATAGCATCAGCTCTACATCATTGCATGAAAGCTGAGGGAACCCCCATTTGGCCAAATGCAGAAGAGCTAACTGAGCATTGGCAAGCAGTGTGTTAACGCCTTGCTCAGACCTACAGGTGCAAAGGGTAAAGTACTGTGGCAGGACTTCGGACTTGAGGCCCCGTTAGAGAACATCTAGGACACTCTATAAAAGTAACTTGCAGTGTCACACACAGTTGCTATATGGTTGGGTTTCAACCACAGGTTGAGGTTGTTGTTTTACTCCCTTCTTACTGACTGATTATTTGCTTCCAAAAATCTATGTGACACAAACCACAAGAATAAAGTCTTGGGGGGAAAATCATTGTTAGTGAAAGGCTTTGTGGTGTTGCTGGACTATGGGGCCTACTCCACCAGCTCCTACCTCCTACTATATTAATTATTCCATAGCCTGGAGTTACACATTTATAGATTTAGGACAAAATCAAGCCTTAAATATGTTCATCATTTTGAGGTTTTCCTAATAGGACATTCACTTCATAACCCCAGATTTGTCTTGTAGCAACCTCTGCAGTTTCTTGAAGGCTTAAAAGATACTAACTGACAACAAAACAGTTTTCACAGTGCAGTTCAAAGGAAAAAAAAAAAAGCAAACTTTAGTTCTAATATAAAACTTGCTATAAAAATATTTCAACTCAGTGCAAGTTTAAAGGGACAATTAAAAATCTTGTATATTTTTAAAAAGCAGTGGCTCTACTATTAATAATACCTTACCACTGAAAGGATATCTAAAACCTAATTTTCTCATCATTAATGCTGTTTGTTTAACTTTTTTATTGCTACACTTGATCTGGACAATGAAAATAAACTAGTCAGTTTAATTTTTGTTTCTAGTCAGTTTTACATGGCCATTCTCATACACAGGCTGTTGTAGCATCGTTTAGCTTGGAAACACTATAATAGAGGATTTTTTTTTTTTTATATGGGGAACGAAATTTTGCTTTGGAATTTAACAGCAACAGAAAACCACGGAAACCTTTTTTCACCCTTTTGCTGGGTAAATCCCTGTTTTTAAAAATCTAAATTTGGTCTTAAATCGACTGGACAAGTGCCCCTTTGATGTCTCAGAGAACTTAACAGAATGGAAATTGCTGGTATAGGTGATGTGTGACCCAGTTAAAAATATTTTAGAACAAAATACACAAATAGGAACATGTTAATAGTAATTAATAATCTGAACTAGCACAATCAGAATTCTTTGGCAATCCCCTCACCAATCATTTATAAGCAAGCCTTCTAAATTAAAACAATACCCAGCTAGCAACTGACTAATGATTATCATCTCTTAGACACGTTTTAAATTGGTTAAATTAAAATGTTGCCTTTTCTTTCTACTACTGAAATATCAAAACCAAGAGAATCATGTTGACACTTGCATCGTCCAAACTATGGGCCCAATCTTTCTCCCGGAGAAGACAGTGGGAGCTTTATTATTTACTACAATCAAGGCATAATGGGTATGTCTACACATCCCATGGCAGCAAGACTCCCAGCTCAGGTTGATAGACTCAGGCTCGCAGGGCTCACACTACTTTGCTAAAAATAGCTGTGTAGGTGCTGTGGTTAAGCTGAAGCCTAGGCTCTGAAGCCAAGAGGTGGGCCCTTGAGGGTGTGGGCCTCAGTGCCTGAGCACCAGCCCAAGCTGTACCTTCAAAGCATTGGCTAAATAGCGATTTTTAGAGTGCAAGCATGAGCCCCGCAACACTGAGTCGATCGACCTGGCCTGGGACCTTGTTGCTGCAGGCTGTATAGACATACCCAATAAGTCTAGATTCAGAAAAGAAAGTAACCTGCTTAGATTTTATCTACATTAGGTACTTAGATGACCCCCCCCCGCCCTATCACCAGAGTATCTGAGCACCTCACAGTCTTTAATGTATTTATCCTCACAACACCCTTGTGAGGTAGCGTGTACTATTATTATTATCTTTTTTAAGATGGGGAACTGAGGCACAGAGATGCTAAAGCTCTGAAGCAGAATTCTCAAACTATGCAGGGAAACGCCTTTCTCAGCAGTGGGGCCCGATCTCTGAATATGCCCAAGACCTGATACCTGTCAGACCCCACAGCAGGAGAGCCAGATGCAGGCCACTCGTAGGTGGAGGGGGCAGCACAGCACCCACTCAAAAGACAGCCAGGGACTCAAGGAAATGTAGGACAACTGAGAGGTATCAAGCATGAACTGGAGGCAGGGAGATGGTTTCAGCTGCTAGAGCATTGGCTATTGAAGTGGCCGAACTCCAGAAGAGGGTTCATGGCTGAGGATCCCTAGCACAGGGAGGCATGAACCAGATCAGACACTTAGGTGCCTAAGCCCCTCTTCTAAGCATTTTACTCCTGGCTATCTTAGGCAGCTCCCAGCTCAGCTTTCTAGTCTCAGATGATCCCTTTTTTAGGCACCTGACTCTCCCCATGCATTGTATGGGGAGGTTGAGTGCCTAGCTTCAGGCTGAAAATTCCCCTAGGCAGCAGGCTGCCTAGAGGTTAGTCATTGCAATGCTGAGTGGAGGAATGCCTAAGTACCTTTGAGGGTCTGGGCCCAAGTGACTTGCACAAGGTCACACGGGAAGTCTGAGGAAGAGCAGGGAATTGAACCTAGGTCTCCTAACTCCTAAGCTAGTAACATAACCACTGGACCTCTCACATTACTGTGATTTTGTTAATGACGGAAGCAATATTAATAACTTCAATGGGGAATTTAAGCTTGAATGTACTCCTTAATTGTCTTAGCTTCACTGTATACAAAGTCACAACCTTTCTTTCAAGTTCACAGCCACGTTCAGAAAAGCTGGCACAGGCAGATGGGAAGTATAACTCTGGACCAGTCAAGCATATTGCCTCTGATGGAAAATTCACCCCTTACTAAGGCCAATGACAGACCCAGTGGAATAGAGCCACATTCCACAATGGTGGTAAAGGTGGATGAGCCATGACCATGGATGCGTGTACCGTATAGGACACAAGAAGAGCTAGATCTTCATAATGGTCATCCACATGCTCAGAAACCAACCTTCTGACGACTGTGCAGCGCTATGTGACCTGGCAAATAACATGGCTGCAGACCCAGGAACAGACATCAATCCTCCATCACTCAAGCAAGTATGAAAGGCCATCCAAAACTTATGCTGGACATGATGGTATTCCACTTGAGCTACTCAGATATGCCTTGGAACCAGTGAGCATTGGCGTGCAACAACTGTTCTTAAAAGTGTGAGCAGCAAAAATTCCAGTAGAATGGAAAGATGGCATCATAGTATCCCTGTACCAGGGCAAAGGATCTTGCACTGACTATGGCAACTACAGTATGATCTCATTGTTATTGGTCCATGGAAAGGATGCAGATATTCCTTAACACTGTCATTCACAGCAATCAGGTTTCATTGTTGGGCGGTCAACAGTGAACGCTGTCCTTAACCTCTGGCTTCTGGCTGAGCTGCACCAAGAACTTAACCACCCACTTCATGTGGCATATATTGATATCAAAGCAGCTTTTTGATTTGGTTGACAAGCAAGCACTCTGGCTCACATTGAAAGGAATTGGCATTCTAGATGTTCTGTTAAATCTGGTGTGCAATATTCACACCAGTACTGGTGTCAGAGTGCGTAGTGGTTCAAGGCTTTTGCTGTGTTACTGCACAACCTCAGGTGTGTGGCAGAGATGTATTCTTGCCCCCAAACTATTCTGCCAAGCTATCAACTGGATATTAAGACTTTCCACTCCACATGTCAGAATCAAGGTTGGTCAAGAAGTGTTCATCGACCAAGACTATGCTGCTGCTGCCCTGTTTGTGGAGTAGTCAGAGAATTTCAGCCCATCCTCCAAAATCTCCAAGATGCTGCCCACACTATGGGGTTGAACATCTCATGGCAGAAGACCAAGGTCCAGAATCTCAGAATTGGGCCACCAGAACCCCTGGTGCGGGTGGGGTCAAGTACCACGAGAGCATTGCTGAGTTCATCTACCTAGGCAGAGTTCAAACAATCACAGCAAACCAGACATTCTTCAGTGAATAGGTCTCACTGCCTCCTGTATGAAGTCCATGTCTCACTTACTGACCCAAAAACATCTTTGGACTGAGACAAAATCTGGAGCACCCACAGAGAAAAATAAGTGGGTGCTCAACACCCACCGGCAGCCAAGCTCCCCCTCTCCCCCCCAGCCCCCAGAGCCTCTCCTCTGCTGGCGGCCCCACTGATCACTCCTTTCTCTCCCTCCCAGCGGCTCCCGCCCTCCACAAACAGCTGTTTCATGGCATGCAGGTCAGCTCCGAAAGAGACGGGAAGAAGCGGGGACGTGGCGTGCTCGGGGGAGGGGGCGGAAAGAGGCAGGGAAGAGGCGTGGCGGAGCAGAGGCGGAAAGAGGCGGGGTGAGGGGGCATGGGGGTGGGGCCTGGGGAGGAGCAGGGTTTGAGCACCCCCTGGGTAGAGGGGAAGTTGGAGCTTATGATCTGTATTGCTATATGGGTAAGAAACCTGGACCCTCTTACAGGGAGACTTGGAGCAGCTAGAGGCATTACATATGCATTCTCAGCGCCAAATCCTGAGCATAAAGCAGTTTGACTTTGTGCTAAATGTCATAATCTTGCCGAGATTTGGCCTTCCTTCAATAGTTCTTTACATTAACAAGTGGTTGTGTATTCTTTTTGGCCATGTCAGCAGGAGAGACAAAAACATCCCATGCTCTCAAATTTTCCATTGAACCATGAAGGGAAGCATGCTCTAACCTTACCTGGCACCACCCACAGGGCCACCCCAGAGATGCATGGATTCACAGGACTGAGCCAGATCTGGGAACTTCACTACACGATATATGGTGTGACTCCACCAACCGTGGTCACTCTGGCTAGCACAACCGTCCTTGGTAGACTACAGACATTTAATAATGATGACAGACAGATGGAGTTTGTCAGGAGGCAGACAGGAGTTCAAATTTCCAATCAGATGCCTAGGAACTTCACCAGTGGGAGAATCTGAATAGATACATTCTCTAAGCAGCCTGGCTAGACAGCTTTTTCCTGCTGGTCCTGCTCACTTAGGGGGGTTTCACTGCCACCCATTCCTGCTCTCTCATAAAGAGTTGTAGCAGCTTTGCACTGTCTTCCATCATACCAGAGACCATCACCAATATTTAAATCCTTTTTTTTTAGCATTTAAACTTGAATCTGACTCAACAATCCTTGTCAGGCTTATCTGGTAAGATGTATATATTAATATATGAGTGCAACTTACTGGATATGGACTGTTTTCCAAGCGCTGTCAATTATGTAGTATGAATAAATAATTAAAAAGTGATGGTGCTGGAGACTTTCACAATCAATAGGGAAAAACATTCACAAAACATCTGTAGTCTTGCATACAAATTTGAAAGTAAAATGAACATAGATGACCCAGAAATCCTATAGCTGTAATCACAGCATCAGTCTATATGCAAATATATATGTAAGGCAATTTTAGTTTATAAAGTACAGTAGAATATTATTACACTGATTGATGTAACTCAACAGCAAAGAGCCATAGCAAAGATCTATTTTGTTTACACAAAGTAAAACATAATTGTTTTTAGATTCATAGCTTTCAAAAGGGAACATACTATGATTTGAAAACATATAGCTCCCAATATGCCTTTAATGGAAGGTGTATTGTAATGTGTTTTATTTCTTTTTTATTTTATTTTTATATATTTTATTTTGTATTTAATCAAAATTAAAAGCATTCATCAAAAAGAAAGTGAAAGAGTCTAAATACACTAATTAATACATTATATTTATTTGGTTTCGGCCCATTTGGACATTTACGTAACGGAAACAAAGACAAAATGAAGTCATCACTTTTTAAAGCTTTATAAAAGACTAGCAACAAACACCAAATAGAGCAGAATTTCTCTTGTTTGTTTGAAAAGCCTCACTTAATCATAATATAATATACTATTCCTACACATTCAAAATAGAAAAATGGAATTGATTTCCTTTTAAATTCAAGATTACTCTTTAAGAGAAGTAAGACATTCATGCTGTTAGAGCTCAATGTTCCTTTCAGGGGTAGCTCTATTCATAACTTTGCGGAGTTAGGGAAAGGTGGAATGCATGGTGCGAAAAGGTATATAGAGTTCATGCCATATTCTCCTAACTTTGTGAAGAAAGTGCCAGAACAGTTTAAAGTCCCGTCTGCAAGGTGTTAAGTGCCTTCTTCTCCCATTCACAAAATGTCCCATTGACTCCACTCCAATGAAGGATAGTGTAGTTCAGCAGATAAGATACTGGACTAGTCGTCAAGATTCTATCCTCACTCTGCCACTGAGCGGCTTTCTGACCTTGGTCAAGTCACATCTCCATGCTTCAGTTTTCCCATCTGTAAAATGATGATGATACTTACCTATCCCTGAGATTTATGTGCAAAAAGCTCTGAGCAAAGGAACCTTGCAGGAGTCAATTCAAATATAGAGCAGGATAGTGGAAGCTGATGCTGGGAGAGGAAAATAAAAAGAGCAGGAGCAGAGGGCCTTGCTGAACTGAGAAGAAGAGGACCAGTGCTGCTGATAGGACCTGGGGGAAGATCTGAAAGACATCAGTTCTGACTGGGAAATAGGAATGGGAGGGGAAAGGTAGCAGGATTGATCAAGTTTTGGAGGCAGACTGTGATTGTGAAGAATGGCTAAAGTTGGTGAAGACCTGTTTGCAGGGAGCTAATCACACAAAAGAAGAACTACACTACATTACAGTACTCTGTTTAGTTGACATTGAACTGCTGCTGCAATGCAGCAGCAGCATATTCCTTGCAGGTATCCAGAGCCTGCACTGTCTTCTTCCTGCCAAGTCAAGCCCATTGTTACCCTTCTGCACCCTACAAGATGGAAAAGTATAGGAGTGGCCATTATGCTGCTCCTCAGTAGGAGCTGCATGTTATAGCATTTTGCCCTGGTTAATTAATGTAGTTATGCATACCAAAAAGTTAATACAAGTTTCCCATCATAAAACTGTTATACAAGTGTACATTAAGAAATTTAAATCTGTTAGGAAAACATGACGTTCTCAGTTTCATCCATATTGTCTCTAAGGCTAGACTCCAAAAAATATCAACCAGTGTGGTAGAAATGGATGAGGACTCAAGCTGCATCTGACTTGATCTTTCCCTTCTGAAAGATGTGAACTCATCCATATAAAGAGGGACCCAGTTCTATGTGTTCCCTTGTGATTCTACATGAGATGTGCAGGAATATAACATGGAAAATGTGACATTACAATCTTGCTTATTGGCTCAGAAATGAACCTTTGGTTTGGAGGCACGAGAAATAATGAGTATCTCCCCCTTAAATGCCTCCACCCCAATTAAATATTTTGACCCAGGCAAAATAATTTAAAGACTCGGGGACAAATTTACCACTCATGTAAGTAGGTACATATCTATTGACTTCAGTGAAGCTATGCTTGCTTATTTTAACAGTGAATATAGCCCTCAATTCCTAATAAATGTTCTTCCTGGCATCTCTCTTAGAATAGGGACTTCTTTCCCAATCTCAAATAC
This sequence comes from Chrysemys picta bellii, assembly GCF_011386835.1. Lineage (NCBI taxonomy): Eukaryota > Metazoa > Chordata > Testudines > Emydidae > Chrysemys > Chrysemys picta. The sequence continues at coordinate 77,004,630 of NC_088791.1, forward strand.
AGGCCAAATAAGTCCTTCATTTCTCCTTCTTGTTCTCCCATCCTGACACTCAGGTCCATTGGAGGATACTTTCTGGAATTATTAGGCAAACAATATGGCTTAGCTAGGGGTCGAAACTATTCTTCACAGAATCATCAAATAGTTGGTTCATTAAATCAATGGCAACTTTCTCCTTGCAAATCAGTGGTACGGCAGGGACTTATATTTGGGGATCTCCAATTGGACATCTGGGGAATATCAAAGATAATTTTATTTTTGAATTCTTGAGTACCATTTTTGTTCTGAATTTGTAGGTTGTCTCTAATAATCATCTCAATTGTGGCCTGAACAGATCCTAATTTTATCTCTTGTACCTATAATCTTCTCAGCAGATTCTAAAGACTTCTCAACACTTGTCACTGTGACAGGCAGAGATGCTCTGTAGTGCCCCCTTCAGGGCCTCTCCCCACCTTAGTCTGCAAAGTTCTTAACTGGCTTGCTGGTTCCTGAGTAGTCAATATTTTCTCCTGAACCTTGGAGGACTGGCTTGTTGATCGCCTGTTCTTAGAAGATTTTCCTTGGGCTAGGAGTTTTGGGCACTGATGCCTCCAGCAAGGGACAGAGAAGCCTAATAGACCCTATCACACACCTCCGCCCCACAGAATAGGCCTATTGGCCCAATCTCCCTCCTCTGCAATAATGCCACCCTCCCAGAAAAAGAAATCTGCATTCTGATGCTGTGAACCTGGCTGGTGTATACAAAAGGCATAGGGTTCTAACTCCAGATACCACCAAGTAATGTGAGGGTTAGTGTCTTTCATTGACTGCCACTATTTGAGGGGGTGCCTTCTGGGTTTCATTGGGAAGTACCCCTCATTTTGGGACTTCTCTGGGAGCCCCCTGGGCCTTTTCTAGTACCTCAAGTTGACTCCTCAGGAGGTTGGGGCCAGGCTTCACCAGACAAGGGCCATTCACTCTGGCTGGACCAACCTGCTGCCATAAAGTCCTGTGTGAGTTGAACTGTCACCATGCTGAGATTGTATCAGCATACCCAGGTTTGGATGGCAGTTAGCAGAATATCTAGGTACTGTTCGAGCACCACCACCTCCAGAATCTTGGCTGGACAGTGGGATGCCAGCTGGAGCTGGCGGGCAGCTTAGTTCTTTAGCCGCTAAGCCACAGCCTGGGGTTTTGCCCCCGGTGGGAAATGTTCTGTCTAGAATTGTCTTCGGCGATACCCCTCGTTGGTTGAGACAGTAGCTTTCAGGGTATCAGAATCCTTTGCAGCTTCATCATCTAAGGACAAGTAGGCCACCTGGGCTTCCCTAGTCAGAAAATGGGCTAGTCGTGTGGCCCATGTGGCCTTCTCCCATTGTGTGGCAGTGCCTATCAGCTCAAACATAACAAAATATGTCTCAGGGTTAGCAGCAGGTCCCAATTTGGAAAGGACAATACTGGGGCTGGCTGAGTCCCTTCAGAGTGGGAGCAGCTGGTGATCCATTCCAGTATTGGCTCCTAAAACTGCTGCTGCCATTATTGCTTGCTTGCTGCTATTGGGTGGCTCGCCAAGTCTCCCGCTGCCCTTATGGAAAAGCTGCTGGGCCTCTGCCTGGACCTGCTGCTGCTGAGCTAGGAGTTGTATGATCTTCTCCATGGTTCCCCTTTACAAAAAAAGTCAGTCCCATTTCTGGGTCCAAGTTGTGGCAGGCAAGGCTGCATGTGGTACTGGAGCTGCTCCATACCTTAGTCTGAAAAGTTGGCCACCTACTTGGGGTTGTAAGCTTGGCATCAAGTTCTAAACAAAAATAGCAACTCATGATTTGGCTGTCTGCGCCTTTAAACAAGAAGGGGGGAAATTCCTTCAAAATGCAAATGCTTAGTTGCAGTGCTTAGGGCAAGCCCCTGGCTCGGTTAGCCCTGATGAGCTCCTCCTCTGTCCCAATGTCACCCAGCTCTGCCCCTGAGCAAAAGCAGGCTAGCCTTCTTAACTGGTCTGGTGGTTCCTGATCGGTATTTCCTCTTTTAGGCCTCTGGAGAACTGTCTTGTTGGTTACCCAGTCAGAGTGGATTTTCATTGGGTGGAGAATGTTAGGGCTCTGTGCCTATGTCCCTGCCATTGAGCATGTGCACTGCTGCCTCATTCTAGACATCCAGATGGTTAAGCCCCAGTGTGATGCACTAACTGAAGGAAGACAGGCCTCCACCATCTTACTCACCTGTGGGGCCCAATCCTGTAGGTGTGCAGTTCCACACAAGATGACTTCCCTCATAACTTTTAGCCCAGTGTTTAGGGTACTCACCCAGATGTGGCACACCAAGTACAGTATGTTCTGCTGCTATTTGGTGGTGTGGGCCCAGGTCTTTGGAATGTTGGTGTTCAGTTATTATTATGGCAGGTTGCTAAATTTTCCCTGAGGAATACAAGTGAAAAAGGGAAAAGGAGTTAAATCTGTATGAAATTTCAGAGGACAAAAGAAAAATGTACTTCTCTAGCCTGAGTGCTTCTCCATGCAAAACTTCAAAGGCCTGCTGCAAACAGTGGATGTGTTAGCGTTTCTAAAAAAAGATCACAAGAATCTTTTATAATAGAAGCTACTAGGCAATGTAAATATAGTGATTGTTACCAACTCTGCCGATAAGGACCAAAAGTGCTAAAAGCTTGCATTAAGTAAAGCAGTTTTGTCGCCCATCTTAATTCACTCAACTGTAAGTAATTTCACAGTAGATTTTATAAAACTTAATATTTAATTGGTGAAAAGTTCAGATATTCTTTTGTATTAGAGGGGATTAAAATGAAAAATGTAGTAAGTGGGTAGAAAATAGTCTCTGTAAGTAACCAAAAATAATTTAACAACATAACAGCACCTTCAGGGAACTACGTAGCTGCCAAATCACTTGCCTGAAATATTGCTCCTGATACTTAAGTCATGAGATAATTACCAAAAGAAGAGGATGACAAAGAGAAATCTGATAGGAAGGAACATGAAGGGACATATTTTACTTTAATATTAAAGGATGCCAACACTTTTAAAATAATTTAAAATACAGAGAACACAAATTCAGACAGGAAATAAGGCATACGTTTTTTTACAATGAGAGTAATTAACCATTTGAACAACTTACCAAGGCTTGTGGTGGATTCTCCATCACCAAGAATTTTTAAATCAATACTGGTTATTTTTCTAAAAGGAATTATTTTGGAGGAAGTTCTATGATCTATGTTATACAGTAGGTCAGACTGGATTGTCCCTTCTAGTCTTGGAATCTGTGAATCAATGAATCAGCTGTATTCTGCAAAAGTAACTTGGCATTGCATCAGCAATTTCTTAATTCCACTGTTGGTGGCACATCTGAATTTCTATGAGGGGACCCAATTCTGGATTCTAAGACCAAAATCAACAGGAAGGCTCCCCTCACTTGTAGTGTAATATTCAGCTCCCAAGGCATTCTCTGTGTGTAAGAAGCTGTTTATTTAATAGCTCCTATGTATAAATTCAATCCTTCAATAATGGCAAAGAAGTCCAAAATGGAGAAATCCTGATTTGGGTTTTCTAACGTTTAGTTAACTAAATTTTCATTTTAATGCAGAAAATATCAATCTAAATGGTGTCTGGGAAGTAAGTTGCAACATACAAGGATTTGAGGGAAATTTTGTCATTTGTATCAAAGGGAGAAAGTTGTCTGGAGAACATATCTGAGTGCACAAGCATAACGGCTGATGTAACACATGACTTATGAAATCACTAGTGCTAATTTATTCATTTTTGAGGGAAAAAGAAATTGGGAGAAACCAGCATATTTATCCTCTATTAACAATAATAATTGCCTCTTAAGAGGAAGACTGTGTTTTGAAAATAGTTAAGGTCTCTTATAAACCAATGCTACTACACTCACTGTGATTGATATGTAGCAATACTAAATACCAGATGGTCTAAAATGGCTGATCCACATGGTAATATAAAACTTTGACTGCAAAATTTAACAAATAACATTAAATTCTGTGCAATGGAAATCTACATTCCTTTGCATCCCTAAGGGCAGGGAGACGATGATACCTTTTAAAAATCCTATGTGCTTCCTCAACCGAAACAAAGTACTGTATGGCAGAGAAATGCTGAACCTCTGCATGGCTGGCAGTTCATTCTCATACTAGCAACAACCAAAGGAAAATATTGCAGGAGCATATAGGCAATGAGGAGGATTATCAAAGGAATCCAGTAGCGCAGAGTCCAATCACAGCATGAAAATAACAGGCGTGAATCTCCCCTCTCTCTGAGATATATTGTTGTACGTGTGCTGGAGAGAGGGGATTAGCCTTAAAATGCGGGAGGGGGAAAAAACCCAAGACCGAACAAGATTGGGGAGAGATCCTCATTAACATACCCACCCAAACATGGCTGACATCACAGTAGACCAGCCTTGTGTATCCCCCCACCCCCTCCCAGCCAGACTGGGATTCGGAAGGCGTGGGAGAAGGAGGAATACGCACTGGCCATGACCATTGGATACACAGAATGAGACAGCATCCGAACCTCTTCCTCCTCACTGCCGATAAAATGATCTTAGATCCCGGCCCCTCGCCCCCGCCTCCAAAATAATATGACAGTAGCCTCATCTGAGCAGATCCTGCCTTCTGAGGATATTTCCCTAAACCTTTCCCCCAATTAAAGAGAGAGAGAGAGAGATGCAGATTTGGGAACCGCTACAGGCGCAACCGGCGCTGTTCATCCTCTTTCATCCCCTAGATAGCTTAAACGATTAAGATCAGGCAGATTCCTCTTAATAAGCCTCGGAGCCACCGAAATAGCTAAATCCAGAAAGGCAGCTCTCCAGATTAAATGCTCCCTTCCCTGCGCTGCAGACACACAGGCAATCAAGGCGTTTTACATAACCCGCGGGACCTGAAAGAAATGCTTTTGATCCACACAAGGAAAAGAACTCCCCGCCAAAAGAGAAAGAAAGAAAACCCAACCCCACCGAATCAGAGCACAAGGCGCCTCTTTCCATCTGGCCACACTATTGTTTCCCCAAGGACAAACCCGCTTCCCTCCGAACAGGCGATATTCAGTCTAGCAAAGAGAATCTCCCAGGGACTGATGTGACAATGCCCCTGGCTTCTGCGAGAGGGGAAACACCGGGCGGAGAGAAACCACTTCCCCTTCCCTCCCTTCCCCTCCCAGCACATAGAGATAAGCGGTGGGAGGGGGGACTCTCTTTACCCCCCAGCGTGAGCTCTCCGGTGCCCACAAACCCCACTACTGGTACTAACCTACCAGGCAAACCGTGCCTCCGACCATGTGTTTCTTTCCATCCTGCCAGATCACGATCCACACAAGATGGCTTGGGAGCACTAAAGCCTAGAACATCCTGTGGGGACTCCTGCTGATTCCTCTCCATCCCTCTCCCCCCCCACACACACACTCGCCCCAGACATGCCCCCTTGCCCGGCGGTGCGGCCGCCTTACCTACCTTTCTTCGGGGCGTCCCGCGGGGCGAGGCCCTGCAGCGGAGGCTCGCTTCGCCTTGTGTGCTTGGAGTGAATGAATGAGCGTGTTTGTCATAAGGTTTGTGTGCGTGGTGGAGAGCGAGATGCAGGCGCACATGTGCCCAGCCCTCTATGCAGCGGCGGCTTAAAGGCGGACACACACACACACAAAAGGGGGGGGGCGGCGCCGGTGGAAGAAGGTGGGCAGGGCTGAGCAGGGGGAGCCGCACCTCCCTTGACGCAGAGGAAACTCTGCAACACCCGCCCGCAGTTGCATCCTTGCTCAGCCAGCGATGGGGGTGATGGGTGTGGGGAGGTGTGGGGACGGGGGCCCAGTGCTCCATTCCACAAGCGTGCCGCTGCCTGGTGGTCCTTAACCCGGTTTGTTTAAGGCTCTGCTTGATCTGAAGCCTGGGCTGTTTGTGTTCAAGAACTATCAGCAGCCCCCCAGCTGGCCCCACCCTGTCTCCAGCGCTGGAACGGCCCATGGCATCTGCAGTATGCTCCTTGCCCTGCCTCACAAAAGCAAGAAGCACCTTTTTCCACCCTCTTCCCCTCTGCTACCACCACTGCATCCCAGTGCACACATGCAAGGTACCTGTCTGCCTAAGGGTTATGGGAAAGTGAAGCAGTTATGGCTCTTTCCATGCCCTTGGCCCAGGCCCAGCACTTCCACTGCAATCAGGCAGGATGGAGAGTTGGGATCTATAAGGCAATGCGTGGGAGGGGTGTGTGTATTTCTGTGTGTTTTGTGGTTGACATGCTGATAGAGGAAGGGGAGGGGGCGCAGGGGTGGAGAAACACAGGAGTGAGGAGCTAAAAAGTACATGGAAAGGGAAGGGGATGTGGAGGAGGTGAGCTGGGTGGTGGGGGAGCCCAGGAGCAGGTGAGGAGCCCAGCTGTATTTTGTAGACTTGGATAGGATATATGGTGGTGGTGAGGAGTTGTGGTGGGAGTTGGGGACAGGACAGTTAATGAAGGAGAGAGGAAGAAGAGCTCTCTGAGGGATGGGAGAGTAGGAAGATGGAAGAGTGGAGGTGAGGAGGTGATTCGGGAAATTAGTGAGATGGAGGCATGGGAATGAGGATCTGATCATACATTTGAAAAATTGAGATCAGGAGTAACAATGCATGAGTCCTGCAGCCAGGCTGTGGATGACTTCTAAAGGACTGCAAAATGTTGGAGGGGAGACATTAATTCGGTCCTCTTGTGCATACGCATTATAATACAGTTTTTAATTATGTGATCACATACTGTTTTTCCCACAGGACCCTTTGCTTCATTCAGTACACAGGACAGACAGTGTTCACTTAACGAGCAGCTATGGAATATTTTGTTTTTTCATCACTGTTCAATCTGTTGTCCTGGACCTTATCTACTGCACACTATTCAAACTCTGTTATGAAGCTCAAATTATTAATTTCCTCTTGGGCTTTCAATGGTGTTTATTAGTATAGTATCTGAGTGCTCCACAGTTAATTTATCTTCACAACACCCCTGTAAAGTGATGGGGTGGTATCCCCATTTTACAGATGGGGAGCTGAGGCACAGAGAGATTAAGGTAAATTTATCTACTAATTTTGGGTGCGCAATTTGAGACACCTAATACTTGATTTTTTCAGAATACTTAGCACTTTGAAGCACAGCTCTCAATGACTGCAGTGGCATTTGTGAGTACTCAGCACTTCTGAAAATGCAGCAAGTCGGACCTCAGGAACTCAAGTCAGGCATCCAGAAAATGAGGAGCACATAGTTAGTGCTAGTGACCTCTGAAAAGTTTGGGTTAAATGACTTGTTTAACATCACACAGGAATTCTGTGGCAGAGGCAAGGATAGAATCCAGTTCTCCAGGGCAGCAGCCCACTGCTTTAGCCATGAAACCATCCTTTCTCTTCCCTTAGTCCCTTCCTCATTCACTACACAACCTTCAATTTCTGCAACAAATGAGGAGAGGCCCTACAGGCGACAACCTCCTTTATTACATAACTCTGATTCATCCTTGCAGCAAGACCATTCTATACACTGAATAAGACAGGAATCCTGTGGAAAAAAATCATATGTGATCATATTATTAAAGACTGTATAACAAGGCATAAACACAAAGGGGATGAATTAAGGTAATACAGACAACTTTAAATCTAGCATTTCCTAACTTTTGAGTGCTTGACTTTGCAACTTCAATCGTGTTTTTAACATAGTTTTTCTGTGTAATTTAGGTTTTTAGAAAATCATATTGAAAAAATAGAAATTCCATTGTTTGGCACCCGCATCAGCAAGGTTGGAAACTTTATATTCACCACATATACCTCTGCCACTTGAGCTAACTGAGCAACTAATAGCAATAGTATGTTATCATCCTTTATATGGACTAGCACTAGTGAGGAGTGAGACACAATGATGAGACTCAAGAATCTTGGGTTCCATTCCAAGCTTTGGAGGGAAATGTGCTCCAGTGTGCACAGATTCTTTTGTTCATTTCCCCGAAGTTTGACCCCTTCTACCCCATCCCCTCTAACTTGTCCCTTTCCTAGTCCTGACTGTTCCCTACCCCAGGATCCTTATACCAGGCCCATTCTCATTGTCCACCTAGTCCTAGTCCTAGTCTCCACTCCTAAGGCTTCTCAAACGAGACCCAGTCTCCTTGTTTGGTCAGTCCTAATCTCCCGCTTTCAGCTTGCTGTCAGAGTCCAAGCCTCTGCCCCCCCCCCAGTCCCAGTTTCCCCTCCCACTCCAACACCTTGTCCCTAGTCTCCTTGTCCAGACAGTACCAGTTCCTCCATCTGGCTCCTCATCCAATCTGTCTCTCATCTTCCATCTCACTGGCTCACAGTCCCAGTCTTTCTCCTTGAGCTCCTCATCTGATCTCAACTTCCTCCTTCACCCCTTCCTGTCTCCTTGTCCCAATCAATCCCAATTAACCCACACCTCAGCTCCTTGTCTGCTATGTTGCTCCTCCTCCTTTTCCTTTCCCTCTCCTACTGATTTCTAGTTCCAGTCTCTCGTGCTCCCTCCAGCTTTCATCCGATCTCAGTGTTCCCCACCAACAACAGCCAACTGGTCTCCAGTCCCCCTCAGTCTTGTTGTACTCACTGTTTCCCAGTCCCTGTCTCCTTGCCCAACTCCCCCTCTCCTCCCCCCAGCTGTTTGTCTCCACCTCTCCAAATCCCACAGTTTCCACCATACATACAACTCCAGTCCCAGTCTCACCAGACTCACCGTTCCATTCTACTCCTTTCCTTTTCCCCTGGTCCGGTTTTTGTCCCCTGTGCATTTGAGTCAGTTTCCTCCTCCATCCAGTATGGCAGCAGGGGGGTCATTGAGAGCACAGGAGAAACAGGTTCCTGTTCTCAGTTCTAATGTCTGGCCCAACCCTGACCCCGAGCAGCTGGGAGCAGCTTTTACAGGTACAGCTCTTCTGAGCCCTCATAGCCCTGGGCTTCAGAGAGCATGATCAGTCGCTCTGTGAGGACAGCACATGTGCAGTCTGGTCAAACATAGGAGCTGGGAGGGCTTGGAACATGCATAGTCTGGTCACCACTTTATGTTGTGAGAGGTTCAAGCATGTTCAGAGAGGGAGGAATCTTCTGAGATTTTAGCTGATAAGCATCAGATTGAGCATATGCAAACTGTGATTTTTCAAATGCTTATAACTTGGCCAAATTTGGACAAATTTTCATGGGTACAGCAAAAAGCACATCCATGACAGAAAGGAGACCCCACTACCAAATTTAAAAACATGCTCCAAAACAAGGGGCTCTAGAGCATTTAAAAAAAAGGTTACCAGAAGTTTTTAACAAGGGGGAAATAATGTAATTTTCTCCACCATTGTTCTGGGAAAAATCTGAACCACTTTGTCTTAAATTCTCCAGAAATATTCAGCCTGAAGCACATACCTAGCTTGGAAAACTTCAGCCTGAATGTTTTGTGTTTGACAAAGTTATAAGCAACAGAAAACAGGATCTTATAGTGGGAAATGCTGCACAACCTTAATGACGTTTAGAAAGTGCTACCAGCCCTGCCTATAGTGTGTGTATCTGTGTGCATAATTATTGCAACTACTTAAACCTAACATATACAGTGCTATGTTTTCTCTAAGTGGAATCTTCTTTATTCTGTTTTTTTTAAATATCCTCAGAGGCATTTTTTCTCTTTCTCTCACTCTCCTTTTATAACTTTGATTTTGCAAAGTGACTTACAAATTAAAACAAAAACACCAAAAAACAATTTTTGTAGTATTTTTACAATGCAAAAACAAGTCAGATATTTTTCATTACAAAGGTTTATAAAGTTGCTGTTTTAGGAGTGCTGTGTTGGTCAGAATGTTTGAATGGAAACTTAAGTCCATTTTTTTACCTCATTTTCCTACAAGAGGTTGTCATGAAGGTTTTCTGTATTTTTTGCTGTTGTTGACGGGCCTCCTCACTAAAGATTTCCACAATCCACATCTAATTTAATTTTCAAACAAATTCTGTACATGTTTTTGTAACCCCCTCTGGAATTGGTTGTTCCTGACATATTATTCTAAGCCTCTAGGAGACTTGCCCCTGAAGTACAGCAGCAATGGCTACAGAGGCTCAGGACTCGCTTTCCCAGATTGCCTAGCATACAGGGAGGTGACAGAATAAGCTGGAAGCTACTACCAGAATCAGTCATAAGCCAGAACTCAGAGACAAATGGTTTGTTTTTAATTTGGGTTTTGGTTGTTGTTGCAGTGGAGAGGAGATTGGAAAGGGGAGAGAAGCATCACTGCCTGGGATGTCCCCATTAAGCTTCCCATTTCTACCTAAAATGGTGGTTACTGGGTCATTGAAGGATGTCAGCGTGGCAGAGACCAGCAACATGGGAGGCCAAGTCAGGGTACCAAGAGCTAGACTAATTATCCATACTCCAGAACAGTGTGACAGGATCCCCGGGGTACAACCTGGAACTGGGTTACTACTGTGCTCCCTTAACTCTCCAGCCAGGGCTATCCCTCACAATGCTTTGCTGGTGACAAGCAGCAAACCCCTCCGGGTGCTGTTATAACTCAATACAATAACATGTGAGTAGTATAAGGGTCCTACCGTCAATCAAACCCTAACCCCGCCCCCTTGACCCCTGAAGCCCCGCCCTTGACCTCTTGGTGCCTCCCACCTGTCACCAGAAGTCCCACCCCATAGGGGTATTACTTCCGGGATCAAGGTGCCACCTGACCGGAAGCAAGGTGTGTCATGTGACCCCTCTAAGAACTCCTCCCACCACCCTCTACCAATCAGGAGGGGTTTTGTCCTGATAGGACCTCCCCGAGAGGAGATTTTGACTAATCAGGGTGACTTCTGGGTTGGGGTGACCCCTCCGTAAGTGAGTTGTGTGACCCCACTAAGAACTCCATCCAAGGCCCTCCGCCAATCAGAGTGCAGCACCATTACCCCATAAGTCCCAGCACCAGACAGAGGAGGCGGCCATGTCTTACCAAGGACACGTGTTTTCAAAATCGTGGAAAGGCTGCTGAGAGGAAACATGGACTCCTTCACCACCTCCATGAGAACTTCGGACTTTGTTTTAGCCCCGAGGGTCTTTGACCATCCACGGTGAAAGCGCTACATCAGTGACAGTTCCGAGGAGGAGGGAGCGACCGAGGGGAGCCCTTTGGCCCAACCGTTGCTGGATACGCTGGAACTCGACCCCAAAACCCTCATGAGACACTCCGATGAGCATGGCAGTCTCTCTTTGTCCACCCCCTCAGAGGTGGAAGGCGATCGCGGCTCGGGGGAGTCACCGGCAAACAAGGCGAACGGAAAAGACGGCATTCAGGTAAATGAATGATTAAGAAGCGGCAGTCGAGGAGGGGTGGGTAATGGGTTAGGAACCAGGGGCTGTGTAAATTAAAAAACAAGCAGTGGGGGTGCTTACCCGGTTTCTTTTCTGAAAATTTCTCAACAGCTCGACAATGCCTTTCCAGAGAACCCAGAGGCCCTGGACAGCGTTGCATCAAGCAGCGAAGATTAACCGGGTCCACCATGTTTTTGCTCAATGCCAGTACAAGTTGTTGAAGAGGACTCTAAGGATGATGGCTATGAGGAGTTTAGGAGGCGGCTTGGCATAGAACTAACTGAGCCAGTGCCTCATCGTGAGCATAAAAAAGTCATGCGGACTATTGTATGCGTTGCTGTTTATGCTATCCTTAAACACTGCCTTAGGGAAAAGCTTTTTGAAGATTGTGAGGGCTGTGTCATAGATGCACCAGGCCAAAGGCACCATGACTGTGTGACTTGGACTTCAGTGGATTTAAACTGCAAGCTCCAGGGCCTGTGTGCTGAGCTGTGTTTGGAAAGCTTATTAAACACTATTATTGCCATAGGTTATGGTATGCAATGTCTGTGCCTAACCCAAGAACATTTAGCACAAGGGGTGACCTTGATAAATGCTGTGCAATTCAGTGCAGACCCTGACCGTGTTCTAAAGAAAATGACCAAACCGGAAGATGCCTGCTTACAGTCTTATATTGACCATCTAGTCCGCACAAAGAGTTACAGAACCCTGCTTAAGAAAAAGACTATTTGTAAGAAATCTAAAAGGATTAAGTTAGAGAATGGTGAGGGGACAAACATGCGATATAAAACTTGGTAGCTGTAAATTTTTTTTAAAAAGGGGGATTTGTGATTATCTGTGTTTTGTTAGAAGGCCTTTGGCCCTTAAGTGAGCTAAAAAGTTTTAATGAAGCAATTTGGTTTGTTTTCAAGGAGCTGTATGTTTTTTAAAATAAAAAAATAAATTGTGAGAATTAGCTCTTGTGTTTTTGTGTGTGTATAGCAAAAAGCTGAAATGTATGTTGTGGGAGAGGGAAAAAATCTTAAAAATGTGCTTATAATAAAACAAACAAGGCTAGTTCAGACAATAGAGTTAATATGGAGATATCTCATAGAACTGCCTTTACTAGCAGGACCAAATATTGATTTTGCCCCCAATCCCTAAGTGGCCTTCTCAAGGCTTGAACTCACAACCCTGGACTTAGCAGGCCAATGCTTAAACCACTGAGCTATCCTTAGTCTATTGAACTGAATGAGTTTAACCACCCCCCCCCCCCAGACAAAATGGTTTCAATACTCCAGATCACAAAAGGGAACGCTATGGGTGGGGTGATTAAATTAACCTGTTAGCAACTATGTTGAAGTCTGTTTGAAACAATGGAGCTAAGATGGTATAAAAACCTCAGGTATGCTGGAGCTTGTCCTTTTCAACAGAAAACTTTCTTGGATAGCTGCTGGACTGTAAAAAGAGGTAAGACTTGCTGTCTTTAACTCTGAAACTATATATTATATAATGCCACTCTTTGCCCATGCTGACTTAGTAAATAATGGTGCCTATGTTTATTGCAGTGTGATCTGTTTAGCATGGAACCAGTAACTTTAAACTGCATTTCACCACCAGGCCAAGGTAAAAACCATTTTAGCTATAGTTGTGCTTAATACAGTTGAATTTAAAAAAAAAAAGTATTACACAGGCTGCATAGGGATTTGGTGGTAATACAAACTAACATTTTTGCTTGTTCTTGAACCTGAAGGCCCAAGCACACATGAGGGGGAACAGAACAAGCATGTGCCTGCAACACTTTATCCCATAGTGAAAGGTAACTTTATTTATTCATTCATTTTGCAACTGGCTTTTAAATGCATGTGGGGTTTTTGAAAAGTGTATGGCTGCAAACTTGGGTTTGGTGTGTTTTATAAAGCTGCTGTGTGTGTGTTTGTGAGGGGCCTGTGCAAGGCATAGGTGTTTTTGTTTTGTTTTTTAAAGTACTTGGTTTGTTTCAAACTAACAGGGGTTTTTTACTGTGCATAATGTGATGGGTTTTTAAAAATGGGGTTTGAGGAACTTGGGGAGAGGGAATGCTACTAACTAAACCAAAGGCACATGGCTGGGGGACAGAACAAGCATGTGGCTTTTAAATGCATGTGGGGTTTTTGAAAAGTGTATGGCTGCAAACTTGGTTTGGTGTGTTTTATAAAGCTGGTGTGTGTGTGTGTAATATGTATGTGTGTGTACAAGATGGTTTCATGTGTTTTATAATAATGTTGTTTGCTCCACAGTACAGTTGAAACATGAGAGATCCTTAGACCAGAGGGAAAACAAGCTGAAAAGAAAAAGGAAAGAGACAGCTGAAAAGGAAACTTCACCAGCATCAGTGATGGATGGATGGATGAAGCCCTGTAAATATATTTTGCTTATTGGTTTGGTTGCTCTATGAGGTTTTGTATTTTACATAAATACATAGGTGTGGGTGAGAGAGATGGTAAAGTTCAGTTTTTGTAAAATGTTTTTTTTTTTTTTTTTCCCCCCCCCCTCATAGGCCTGGGCAACTTTTCTGACAACGCTGTAGTCAGAGCTACAAAGACATCTCCTCCAGAACTGCCAACGAACCAGGAATCTGCTTTGAGACCCTTAACAACGCAAAACAGCACAAGAATGCAGCTGAAGTATCCGGGCGGGCCAAACCTCATATACGTCAAGCCCAAGGACAAAACAAAAGACTCTGGTAAAAAACAACCATGCCACCACAACTCCAGTTCCTCAGCGGCCACCACCACACCAAGCCCTGAGGAAACTGTGAGTGAAAATGCCCACATTCACAAACCCGGAGCATGCGCTCTAGGGGTTGTGAATAAAAAATCAAGAACTGACAAACCATTCTCCCAAAACCATAAGCTCATCACAGCTCCCCCGTATTCTAGTATTTGGGAAGGGTTTGAGGCTTCCTTCAGAAAAGTGATGGAGGCTGTATCCTCGGGTAGTCTAAAAGAACGGGATTCTAGAAAGAAATGGGAAAAATATGATGCTTTGTTAAGAACCATGCTGAAAAACATAAGGGCTGGAAAGGGGGGCTCTGAGCAGGCATAACTAGTCATGAAGAGGGGCACCCTCCAGGGTACACATCAGCTTCTGTGTAAACAAAAGGGGGGACAGCGCTTGGGGGATAAACAGATGGCTGCCAAAAAGTTCCAGGCCCAGGTTGTTGTAAAAATTTTAAAAAGGGCTAAAGAGGTAATGGGGGGGGGGGGAACAAACCAAGAGATGGGGAGGCGGAATCAGACTCTGGTTTAGCAAATTCCCCAGAGGGCTCTCTAGACGGGTCCCGTTCTACTCCCAATGACCCTCATGGAGGCGCCTCAGAGTCTGACTCTCAAATAGCATCTGATGTAGAAGATACTGCTCATGATCCCGTAGAGGAACCCCCAAGTAACCCCGAAAATGTCGAGGTGTATATGGAGAGAGTGAGAAGTTGGCAACATGAATTATCCAGATTTGGGGGGTCGGTGTATTGTGAGGAATTTTGTTTTGTCAATCTTGAGCAAATAAATTCAGCTCAGCAGGTTGCTGAAGCCATACATCGGGGAATATAGTTAGTGCTCGATGACATTAATGGTAGGGTAGGCCCTGATGATTATGTTCAGTTACGTTTAGAGAGCCGTAATTTAACTAACTCTTTGTTTTCGGTCAAAAGAACTAGGGATGAGCTGTCTGCTGAAGATTTCTTAAATCAGACCTCAAAACTGCTACAGAGCAATAAAGAGTTGCATGTCGATGGGACATAGCGCCTCATTGTGACAGTTGTGAAAAAACAGGTGGGGACGCTCGTAGAGTTTTAAATTCTATCCTTAATAGTCAAATTAGTCATAAAAAGAGACAGTGTTTAGTAGACCTGACTTACACTGGTACCAATTTGTGTTTTGCGGGTGGGCTCTTGGCCGTCATGTCCGATCATAAACCTACGGACGCGGAATTGTTAGCAGAGGCGAGAAAGTTACATGAGAAACTGAGGTGGTCAGATAAAAAAAAAGTTATGCTCAGTGACGTAGCAAAGTTTGAACAGCATTTAGGAGTTAATGTACAGGTGTATGTATATGACGAAAGGCAGCTGGGGCTTTTTTAAAACGGGGGGCACAGTGTACCCCAAGACTTATTTTATCTTGTTGCATGATGAGCATTACTATGGAGTTTTGGATGTAAAAAAGTTGTTCAGAGTGAAAAATTGTGAGTTTTGCCACACTGTGTACAGCCACGACCACTCTTGCAGGTATCGTTGCCACCTCTGCTTGAGCGTAACATGCTCAGACAGCGTGGGCGTGCAGCAGCAGTGTCCTAGCTGTAGACTGTATTGTCGGTCCAAAGAGTGTTTCGACAGACATATCGACTGTGCATCAAAAAACCAAGTTGAATGCCTGTCTAAAACTTTGTGTGAGAAGTGTCAGTCTTACGTGGACGAGCGGCATAAGTGTAAAGGGAGACGGTGTAAGCAGTGTCAGGGTTTGATCGTTGGTGATGTAGACAGTCACCTCTGTTTTATGGACAGCCTTAGAAAGCCCGAATCTTCAGAAAAGTATATATATATATATTTTTTTATGATTTCGAATGCACGCAGGAGACCGGGTTGCACACTCCCAATTACATTTTTGCTATGTCCCTAAAGCCAGAAAAATCCTGGGAATTTAAGGGCGATGAGTCTTTCTGTGTTTGTGAAGAACTTTTACTGGCAAAGAGTTTCAGGACTACATGTTCCTAGCACACAATTCTAAAGGTTATGATGCGTACTTCATTGTTAGACAGTTACTCAAGGAAAAGATGGGCCTAGAACTGATCACTCAAGGTAGTAAACTAATGTGCGTGGAAGTTAAGGCCCTGCGCATTCGTTTTATAGACTCTTTAAACTTCTTGCCCATGAAGCTTAGCAAGCTACCGCAGGCAATGGTTTGAAGGGTGCAAAGGGTATTTTCCACACTTTTTTTAACATGTTAGAAAATCAAAATTACGTGGGGCCTATGCCCGGTATGGAGCACTATGGTGTAGAAAGCATGATGCCCAGAGAAAGAGTTTCTCGACTGGTATCGGGACCACAGCTCTGAGGCATTTGACTTGCAGAAAGAGCTCGTGTATTACTGTCAGCAGGATGTAAAAATTGAGACAGGTCTGTATCCTATACAGAAAAGAGATTCTGAAAATGACGGAGAAGGGAGATGTAGTAGAGAAAGAACCTGGTAAATTCACTGAGATAAAACTGTGTATAGATCTATTCCAGTACATAACATAGCCATGCAGACAGATGCTAATGTATAGGTTTATGTTTTTGGAGCCTAACACGGTAGCTCTTCTCCTTCCAGACAACTATCACAGGCAGAAAAAGATATTCGACCCCAGCTATTCAGTGGCTGTTGTATATCTCTCACAAAGAAAATATACAAATACGGCACACTTTACAGGGTGGGGAACTATAAGTAGGCCCCTACTTTTTAGATGGCTATGCTGATGTTGATAGGGTATGCACAGCCTTTGAGTTTAACGGGTGTTTTTTCCATGGCTGTGTCACCTGTTTGGTTTTGTAGTGAGGACTCTTTGGGAGCACAAGTGGGAGGTGATGAAAGAAACAGACAGGGAGCTTGCAGACTTTTTAAACCAAGCCCAGTTACCCCAGCCTCTCGTGCTTAGGGATGCTCTTTTTTGGGGGGGGAGGACTAAAGCTATCCGCCTATATTACAAGCCTAACCCCGGGGAAGAAATCCACTTATGATTTTACCAGCCTGTACCCTTTCGTAAACAAAACCAAAGAATACCCTATCGGACACCCCGATATAGTCTATGACAAATTTGGACCCCTTGCAAATTATTCTGGAATTGCAAAAGTTAAAGTGTACCCCCCACGAGGCCTCTTTTTTCCTATTGTTACCTGTCAGAGTGGGTGGCAAGCTTATGTTCTCGCTATGCCAAACCTGTGCGGAAACAGAGCAGCGGGAGACATGCACCCATACTGA
The DNA here is from genome assembly GCF_011386835.1 of Chrysemys picta bellii. NCBI lineage: Eukaryota > Metazoa > Chordata > Testudines > Emydidae > Chrysemys > Chrysemys picta. The sequence continues at coordinate 77,021,877 of NC_088791.1, forward strand.
CAAGGAGCGAGCCATCCTGGGGACTTGGTGCACGGTGGAATTGAACATGGCCATAGCGAAGGGGTACACGGTGGCTAAGATCTATGAAATCTGGCATTTTAATGAAAAATCTGAAACTCTTTTCAGAGTACATAAAATTACACCTCCACCAGAAACAAGAGGCTTCAGGGTATCCCAGTTGGTGCACAGACGAGGAAAAACAAAATAAGTACGTTAGCGATTTCTACCAGAAAGAAGGCATGCATTTACACCAACACGAGCTCAGATCAAACCCTGCTAAATGCCAAATCACTAAACTGTTTTTAAATTCTCTGTGGGGTAAATTCAGCCAAAGATCCAACCTACCCAACACCAGCATCATGAGAGACCCTGACTAACTCTTGCAGTACCTGTTCTCCCCCAATTATGAGGTTTCATCCTGCGAGTCTATCAATGATGAAACAGTGTGCATGTTGTGGAAGCACGCAAAAGAACAGTACTCTGTCTCTGGCAATACCAATGTTTTCATAGCCTCTTTCACCACTGCTTATGCCCGCTTAGAATTATACAGCCTCCTAGACGGTTGGCAAGAGCAGTGCCTGTACCACGACACTGACTCGGTGATATTTGTGAAAAGGGAGGGTGACTGGAATCCCCCTCTGGGGGATTATTTCAGGGACCTCATGAGCGAAATCCCACCAGATCAACACATCACAGAGTTTGTGTCGGCAGGCCCGAAAACCTATGGGTATAAGCTGTTGGGTGGAAAGGCCTGTATGAAAGTCAAAGGTATTACCCTAAACATAGCAAACTGTGAAAAGATCAACTTCGACAGTTTGAAAGATCTAGTCCTGGACTATTGCACAGATCTGCAAGAAAACACCTCAAAAAAGATAGAGGTGCAGCAGCCCTCTATCGTAAGAAACAAAAAACAGTGGCAAATAGAGACAAAAACCCTTAAAGACAGAAAGTGGTTTACAACAAGAGGGTCCTAGGAGAAGGTTTTAAAACCCTGCCCTACGGCTTTTGAAAAAAATGGATACGAGGTGGAAACACCCCTTTCCTGCAATTCTCACGGGGCCTAGCAACTGCGGGAAAAGTTACTTTATAAAAAACGTGTTGGATAATGCTAAACACACACTGTCTGTTATGCCTGAGAATATCGTGTGGTGTTACAGTTGTTGGCAACCTCTGTATAAAGAACTGCTTTGTAAATATCCCTTTATCAATTTTGTGGAGGGGCTGCCTGATGCTTTTGATGATGACAGTTTGTTTCCTACTAATAAAGTAAATATGATTATCATAGATGATCTGATGAACTCGGCTTGTGAAAGTAATGAAATCGAGAGAGCCTTTACCAAGTACGTGCATCACAGAAACCTGAGCATTATGTATATAGTTAAAAACGTATTTTGTCAGGGGAAAAAAAGAGTCGCATGATTAACCTAAACACAAAGTACATGGTTCTGTTCAAAAACTCCAGGGATAAATTGCTAGGTTCGCTTGGCAAATGTACCCCGGCAAAGCTCAATTCTTTCTAGAAGCTTTTGAGGATGCTACCAAAAGACCTTATGGCTACCTGGTGGTGGATTTAAATGCTTCCACACCAGAAGCTTATAGACTAAGAACTGGTCTTTTCCCTCCAGACTGGCCGGCGGTTTATACTTTGAAAAGAACAACAGCCAGGTATAAAAAGAGATGACTTATCAGCAGGCCCCTTTTTAACAGCCGGGGCTGCTGACCGAAAACATGTCTAGCTGCGTAAAGAGAAACCTGAGCCTTTTAAAATTACTTAGCAAATCATCCCCACAGCAAAGGAGGGCTATACTGTGTTCGGCCTCTGAAGATCTAGTAGCGGCTATCTCCGAAATAGCGCTCAATACCTTAAAAGGAAACATACCTTTAACACAGAATCAAGTGCGTGTGCTGAAAAAGAAACGCACGCTTATAAAAACTTTGTGTAATAAAAGGGTTTCACTTAAAAGAAAAAATCATCTGGTAAAGCAGTCTGGGGGGTTTATCAGACCTCTGTTAAGTTTTGCTATCCCTCTGATAACGGGGCTTTTAACTAATCGATAATGGAGTATGCAGAAAAAATGTTCCTGGTGCCCAGCCACCAGTTGGAGCAATTAAGGGCTCCCCTCCAGCAGAGGAAAATATCAGAACTGCAACTCGCTTACTGGATGCTGAAATGAAGTCTGTTCTTCAAAGAACTGACTTGGCCGAATACGAAAAGGCTAAACTTCACAGCACCTTACTTCAAAGGTACTTAATGTACGTGAAGCATAGCGATGCGGATAAAGGGAAAATAAGTCTGTTTCTACCCAAACAGGAACAAAGTGTGACTGCGAAACCCCCAGAAACACCAAAGAACTCAGACTCTGTTGCTCAGGAGGTGTTGGATAACGCAAATAAGCGTTATAAGAAAAATGCAATAGTATTGCTAAATAAGCTGGGCCAGGATAAAAATCTCTCTTCATGGAATGATAAAGGGTCTTTTGTGTACAAAGGCTCTGTGGTTAATCTTCCTAACATGCTCGACTTAGTCAGGGCTGTCACCCAGACTCACTCTGTTCCTACCAGACATGTACCTAAAGGATGGCATGTGTTTATGAATGCCATGGCGGAACTGAACGTAACGTCTTCCGTTAGGGGCAATGCGGCCAACAGAGATCTTTTGGAACGCCTCAAGGCCTCAACTGCTGACACCGGCGTGGATCAAGAAACCGTGACCCCTTTTTTGCCGTCTAAAAAATGAAAATTGGCTAAAAGAGCCGAATGGCTCAGTGTGAACAGTTTTTCACATTCTAATTTTAAAAAAAAAACTGGTAATGTTTTGCTTTAAATAAAACATTTCTATAATTAAAAAAAAAAATCTGTGTACTTTTTCCTCAATTGGTGTGTGTTGTGTTTTTTTTTTTAAAACTCCACCAAACATCAATTTTCTTTAAACCCCTCACCTGGGTGCTTTATTGGGTAACATGGCTATGAAAATCATTGCAAGATACACATGTCTGGGCTTGTTGAAACATGGTTTGAGCAAGGCTAGGCATACCCAAGAATTTAAATTTACTTTTTACAAAATTCATCACCATCCAGTCATTTTGCACTAAGTCATTAGAATACAATTTTAAAATCTGATCAAAAGATAAACCCTTGCTACGATGATGTAAGAAAAACACGCAATGATAGCCGCAGGCGACGGAGCGGGGGTCTTGTAATTGTCTATTGTGAAACACCATGTCTGTGACATTTTTGTTTAAAAAAAATTCATAATGCTTTTAGGAAACAACACACTGTTCGGGGGGTGCCCATATGAGTGAAAAAACTCTCCACGGTTACGCTCCACTAGATACAAGGCAAGCCAGTGTTCACCCAGTTGGTTGTGTGCATGTGTGTTCACCACCAAGCCTAGGGGTCTCTGAGACAGCTTGCCTCCTGGGAGCCAATCGCAAGGGAACACATCTAAGAAATTCTTTTTTGTGTAAGGGTCTGTTGATAAGACACGTGAGAGCTGCACGGTGTCCATGTTCACATGTAGTCAAACAGAACATTTCTCCTCTGATTTATTTCAATGACATTGTCAAAAACCCCATACACAATCATATTGACGGTAACCGTTAAAGCCTTCCCAAAACATATTTCTGCTCTCAGGTTCCCAGTTTTAATCAGGGAATAGTGATCAGCGCATTCCTGGTCGGGAGACAGGTCAAAGGCAAACAAGGTGTAACCCTGTGCAAACTCCTCATGGTCGATTAACAGAGAATGATCTTTCATGTGTTTACCAGCTGTCTGTACCAAATTAATGTATTCTCTCACACAGTGTCCTGCCTCGAAGTCCGGTTGCAGAGGCTTGGTCGGTATCTGTTCACCATACACATACAAGGCCACAAAATTAATATCGTAATGTTTAAAATGAAAGGGATTTTTAGCGTAACTTTTGCTAAAGGCATCGTTATCCACAAACCCTAGGACAAGCATTTTGGGTAACTGTCCCAAGAACAGGTTCTCCTGGTTACTAACCCTGCTGCCCACAGGGATGCTAAACACTTTAATTCCCACACGGTCCACGGGGTATTTAGCATTAGCGGTAAGCAGGGCCTCCGCGTGCCCCAGACGGACTCCCGGGGCCGCCCGTACTTTCTTCACAAAAAGGGACGCTGATACAATGCGCGGTTTAAAGCCTTCAGCCGCACTGCCCATTAAACAGAAAGCATCTTTACTGCGCGTCAGTTTAATTTTCACATCCACTCCGTTTAACAAAAGTTTTTCTTGAAAAAACAGGTTGCTGTGTAAATGGCCCAGCAGCTCTACCGTTCTGCTCTCGGCCGTCAGCTTTGCTTGCCTCACAAACCTTAGATTCCCTCCATTCAACTCTGTTTCTTCATGTTGTCCAGCAATGTCTTTGTAAAACAGGCCGGCGGAAAATTGCGTGGCGAGGGTGTCATCGCTGTAATTGAGCACCGATTCTGTAAAGGCCCTGTAAGGGTAACAGTTGTTGCTTTGGCTTATGAGGCGGTCTCCCAGCGTGACATCCAACTGACTGAAAATAGAGGCCATAGGGTAATTCACCAGGCCCACTTCGGCATCCACGGCGAGTTCAGTTCCGTCTCCTTTTACAATCTTGCAACACAGGTACAGCAGCGTGTTGTTTAAATCCATATAATCTATGCCATTCCCTGCTGCAAAAAAGTCAATGGGGGCAGACTTCGTAATAGCCGATAGAGGCGGCACCTCGATGTAGATGCTTTTCTCGATGCTGGTCTGCGTAGGGGCTATTTGAAACACGTCTAGTTTGGATTTGGTGCACTCTTCAGACCCGCAGTGAACAAAAGCCATGTTGATTAAAATATGTCTCTTTTACCAGGCAGAGCGCGTCTCCTCTTTTGCCCAGGCTTCCTCTTGGACTTTCGCTTATGGCCGACCCTGCGTGTCAAAGCCCTGCTTTTAAAGGGTTTCGGGGGACCTGTGCATTGCAGGTATGACGTATTTCTCTTTCTCTTCCTCCTTTTAATGTACATCAGCCCCGATCCTTCCTGTGAAGCTGTATTCCCCACCTTCTCCAGAACAGCATGGGAGACATGACCTACCACATCTTTAGCTATGTTTTGAGGGGTGGTTTTTACGTGGGGTTTAATAATCTCTAGCCCCCTCCTCAAAAGCGGTACGGCTTTTCGAAAGAGGCTACAAAATATTCCACCCACACCCGCCTCGTACACCCCGGGTCCCCATGATATCCAGGAAGGGCGTATCCAGCCTGGGCTTTGTAATAGTTCCTGTAGATTGTGGAGTCGCCATAATTTTTTGGGATCGCCATAATAGGGTTTTGCTTTTTTTAGAAACCTTGCTCTCTCCACGGCTGCAGATGCAGCTTGACGATCACCTTGCCGAAGCGAAATGAGACATGTCTTCTGATCTGTCTTTATTTCAATGGTGATGGTGTCGATGTGGTGTTTACTGACAGGGACGTAATGAGGTTTGTCATAGGTGATGGTAACAAACTCGTTGTTCCTTCCTCGGACAGGGACGCAGCGTAACAGGGGAACAGAAAAGTCCCCCACAAACTGGTGTTCTATGATATCCGTATGATATTAAACCTCCTGTGATGTCTGCTGAGAAGGGGAATTTTTGGACATTGCGTTTGTGGCCCAAACCCAGAATGTTAGCTAGCTCCCCGTCAGTAGAAAACACATACATAAAATCGGTAGATTTAAGTCTCACTTTTCTACCCACAGGATCGTAGTTCATGAGCACCTCAGGCGGTCCGGGATGACGAGCCACGTTGCTGTTCATATGCTCCAGTAATTCGGGTATGGTCAAGTAATAACCTCGTCGTAGGATGAAATTCCACGTTGTAGCTCCAAAGGTGATTTTGAAAGGGGTGTCTTCGTTGATAGTATTCCAGCTGTGCGGGTATTGTATTTCCGCTAACCCTACCTCCCAGGCACCCGGGAGATCCAAGGGCTTAATTAGCCGTATTGTAAAGTTCGAGATGGTGTTTTGGGGAAAAACTGCAGAGCTGGCATTGCTGGGCAAAGTAATGTAAAACCCGCCATCGCTCATTTTTCTCTCTGTCTTTGCAGAATGAATCTTTTTTTGTTCGTGTCTAGATGTCACAGAGTTGAGAAGCTTCCACCCAGCTGTTAAACTTACCGGGCCACCCCAACCATTTCACCAGTAGCTGCTTTTTTCTCCCTTTTCCTTTCTCTGCTAGAACTTTTTCAATCCTGTAAATCCTGTCTCGTTCGGGGTTTACTTTTTGTAATTCTTCAGGGTAAAAAGATCCAGTAACTGCCTCACCCTCGTAATCTTTTAATTGGTATACAGGTCTCTGGCCCCTGGTTAAGGCTTCATCCACTATGAATATCTCATCGGTAAACGTCTGTTCATAACCTTTTTCAAAAGCGCCTTTGGTTTTAGATAGTCTCACGTGGTCACCTTTTCTAAAAGAGGCAACAACCAGTTTTATTTTAAAACCATCTCCGTAAACCATTTTCCATACCTTCAGAGAATTTGAAGGGTTAACATCAACAGGTCTGGTACGTATAGTTCTGTGAAAGCTCTGGTTGTAACTCTTTATAAAGTCAGGTAAGACGTCAATGTAGCGAAAGGTGTTATGGGCTGTAAAATATCTCCACATCCTAGTTTTTAAAGTTCTGTTAAATCGCTCCACAACCCCTTCTTTGACTTCATTATTGGTAACAAAATGGTGAACTCCATGCCGCTTTAACAATCCACTTAGAGGTTTGTTTAAAAATTCTTTCCCCCGATCGGTTTGTAATTTTTGAGGCATGCGACTTTCACTGAAAATAGCTTTAAAGGCCTTGGATACCTCACCACTCATCTTGTCTTTTAGGCCTAAGGCCCAGGCATATTTGTATAGAATGTCTATCACTGTTAAGATGTACTTAAAACCGTTGTTGTGTTTGGAGAACCGGTGCATATCCACCAAATCTGCCTGCCACTGCGCATCCACATCTGAAACAATGGTCTTGTTTCTTTTAAAACGTATTCGAACCGGTTTCTGTAAAGTGTAAGCATCCTGGTCTGAAAGCCATGCTGTTACCTGTCTTCTGTTTAAAGTTTTACTATGCTTTCTGGCCACTTGAAAAAGAGGGTTGACCCTGCCGAAGCTCCCAACTTCCCCGGGGGCGTAATAATATTTTCTTTAACAGAGCCGTCTGTGTAGACATGACTGTTACTGGTACCGTCTTTTACTACCACGAGTATGAAAGGGGACATATTCATATTGACACATTTAAATAAGTTTTATTAATCGCCTGGTTTAACACAACCTTTTACAGCCGACTGTAAAAATGGATGCCATGACCCCTACCATAAGGGAGTCTCAGATGGTTCATTCTTCCATTTTGTCCTTTTTGGCTTGAGATCTGTATCTCAGACATGAGCAGAAACAGCTGACACACGAAATATTTACTCCCACAGGGCTTCCAATGTGTAAGTTCTTAAAGGCCTCTAAAAAGGCATCGTCGACCTGTTGAGAGATTTTCAGAAAAGAAACCGTGTAAGCATCCCCACTGCTTGTTTTTTAATTTACGCAACCCCCGGTTCCTACCCGATTACCTACCCCTCCTTGACCGCCACTTCTTAATCATTCATTTTACCTGAGCGCCGTCTTTTCTGTTCGCTTTGTCCACTGGTGCCTTCCCCGAGCTGCGATCGCCTTTCACCTCTGAGGGGGTGGACAAAGAGAAGCCGTCACGCTCATCGGGCTGCCTCACGAGGGTTTCGGGGTTGGGTTCCGACATATTCATCAACGGCTGGGTCAAAGGGTCCTCCTCAGAACTGTTACTGATGTAGCACTTTCTCCAAACAAGTCCAAAGGTGGTTGGGCCTAAAACAAAGTCCGAAGTTCTCACGGGGGTGGTGAAGGAGTCCATGTTTCCTCTCAGCAGCCTTTCCACGATTTTGAAAACACGTGTCCTTGGTAAGACATGGCCGCCTCCTCTGTCTGGCGCTGGGACTTATGGCATAATGGTGCTGCACTCTGACTCACTTCTGGACGGGTCACCCTGCCCCGGAAGTCACCCTGATTGGTCAAAATCTCCTCTCGGGGCAGTCCTATCGGGACAAAACCCCTCCTGATTGGTAGAGGGTGGTGGGAGGAGTTCGTAGAGGGGTCACATGACACATCTTGCTTCCGGTCAGGTGGCACCTTGACCCGGAAGTAATACCCCCATGGGGTGGGACTTCTGGTGACAGGTGGGAGGGTCCAAGGGGTTAAGGGCGGTGCTTAAGGGGTCAAGGGGCGGGGTTAAGGTTTGATTGACGGTAGGGCCATTATACTACTCATGTGGAGCCCCACACTCAGCTAGATTGCATGAATGCTCTCTGAGCCATTCATGAATCACACAGAGAAATGCACCAGCATATCTCCCAAGACCCCAGCCTTGCACCCCAGAACTGAACGGTTTTGCCCTGGTCCGAAGCCTGACCACTGTAAGTTTATTACCCAGTCTGTCCCTCCCTCAATATGGAGAGGGCACACCTCTTAAACTGAGCTGAGATTTCTCAAGCACTTTACCGAAAACACACTGTTTTAGGTGAAATATAAAACAGATTTATTAATTACAGAAAGATAGATTTTAAGTGATTATAAGTGACAGGCAGAAAGGGTCCGAGATAGTTATCAAAGAAAGTAAAAGGTAAGCGCACAGTCTAAATCTTAAACCTTATTAGACTAGGCAGTATTTGGATCAAGTAGTTTTTCTCACCCCACCTGATGTTGCAGATAAGTTACAGTTCTTAATACACAGGCTTCCCCTGTAAGCCTGGGTCCAGTCTCCTCAGATTAAGTCTTTGTCTTTCCAGTGTTCTTGTTGCTTCTAGCGAGCGGGGGAGAAAGGTCCCTTTATTTATACTCTTGGTCCATGTCCCTGGAAAGAAACTAGCCCGGGCATGTTCTGGTGGGCCTTGCTGAGTCACAGGATTGAGCAATCCCCGTTGTGTGGTGCTTCTCTTACAGAATTGTAAATCCCTTGTTTACAATACCCTTGCTGATTAATGGTCATGTAACACTCGCCTGGATGTGGATCACCCCCTTTGTTGTCACTGGAGAACTAGCAATGGAGACTCCCAAATTTACAACATATTCCAATAACAACCATACAACAAAATCTCATAACTTCATACACACTAATGATATACATATTTTGACAGAACAATGGGTTTCAGAAGATCATGATATCTTATATGGCATGATTTGTGTGAAATATCACAACCATATGTGAATGATGAATATGAGGATTGCAGGATGCTACTTTGCGGCACAGCATGTCACAACCAGGGAGCCTCAGGATACACTCCTTTTCAGGTGAAGACATTGTAAGAAATCCCATGTCTATTTATGTTGTTTATGAGTTTTACATCGGACAATGATTACAGTGCTGCTTCACCTAGGTAAGAACTGATTCTTAACTCACTATCTGCCTTGGCAGGTGGTGGGAGGGAGCTGAGTGGTTTGGGCCTGTTGTAAATATTGCATGGGGGGAGGAGGTATTAAGGTATTATTGCTATTTTATTATTCCAGTTAATCCTATTCTTTCCTTATCCATTATCCTCTTTCCTCGTACCTAATAAAGTTCCCCCTGTTGCATTGTTACTTTGATGATTGTGATAATTATCTTATTTCTTGTGCATTGGGCTACACTCCTAGTATATTATTTGGTAGTAAACATTTCCCAGAGAGCAGCACCTCTTGTGTTCCATGCACTAGGAGAGGTCCTCCGTGGGTGGAGGCACCAGGTGCCAAGATAAAGAACCCAGGACCCATACCCCTGAGGTGAGAGGAGAGAAGCTGTTCCAAGCAGCAGGCAAAGCAGAGGTGGATTAAGATTTATTGGGGCCTTGGGCACAAAGAACATTTGGGTCCTCCACATCCCTCTTGCCACAAGGCCGTGCCCCCTACTTCTCCTCTTCCCCCAGAACTCCCACCCACTGGCCAGACCAGAGTCGGGAAGTGATAGCTGCCCAGGGAGTGTAGGCTGCTGTGGGGAACCATGGACACTCCACCCTGAGTGTTGCATCCCATGGGGCGGGGACACGGCCTGCTCTCAGGGACACTAACCACCCCGCCCAGGGCAGGTGGAGGGCCAGGAGTTCTCCACAGCAGCCCAGGCTCCCTATATGTCTCTGACCATGCCTGGCTCCAGCTTCCAGCCTGGCCAGGGGGCAGGGCCTCAGGGGGAAGAGAGGGAGCAGGGGGCGGGACCACAGTTCCAGTGCTGGTGTCCCCTCCACTTTTACACAGGTTCTGGTGCTCCTGTGGGTGGCCCCAAATTGACCAGGTCCCTGGGCACAGGCCACATGGGCCCATGCATTAACCCGCCACTGCAAAAGGGAGAAGGCCAGAGCCACACCTTGAGGGCTGGAGTTACATTTGATTTTATAGAGATTGAACCTTATTTGAAAATTCAGTGAAAGTAATCCAGCAATCTGGATATTTGTAAGATTTTTGTCTCATCTGTCAAATTTTAATTTGATGTTAACTTTTAATTATGACTTTGTTCCAAACTCCGTTGTACCATGTGCTAACAAAGGGGACTCTTTCCTTTTTTCTAGTTCCCGACTAATAAAAGTAATATTCCTACTAATAATTATGCTATGTAAGATTAATGTTCTCAAAAGGCCACATAGTTAATTCCTAGATGAAAAGGATCACTAATGGGTCCTTTTGAAAACTACATCCAGTTAACAACCAGCTTTGATCCATAATTCTGTGCCTTGGGGTAATTCCACCAGATATAAATACATTTTCCCAGGTACCCATCCCGCCTGAACGGGAGTGCAGGAAGTGGCCCAGGGGAACTGAATATAGTTCAGCTGTGTTGCTGACTGACTACAGGCCAGCATGTTAGGGCCCTGGGCTGGAACACAGTGGAGTTGGGTGGGCCTGCGTCCCCCTACCCCTGCCACCTCACCGTTGGTGTGGCAACCTCCCTACCATAGTCCAAGAGGCTTGTGTTTGTTGGTGGTCCGCCAGAGCCAGGACCCCCGACTATTTGCTGCCATGCCCTGTTTGAGAGACTGGGCCTATAGGCTCATTATTGCTCCGGGTCGGAACCCCCTGACTTTGCTGCCACACCCTGTATGAGGCCTTGGGCTTCTAGACTTTGCTGCCTGCCCTGCTTGAGGGCCTGGGCTTGTAGACCTCACTGCCCTGCCCTGCCTACAGGCCAGAGCCTCCTAACTGTGCCCTGCCCTGCCCTGCCCTGCCTGAAGGCTGGGGTTTATAGACATTACTGCTCTACCCTGCTGAGTAGTAGAGATCCTGGGACTAATTCACCCCTAAACAGTGCCCTCCCAGAGTCCTTGTAGCAAGGGGTCATGGCCTCCCTCCAAGATGGACGGAGGGACAGCTGTGACCACCTTACAGTTACTTAGACCAATATTTTCATACTTGTGTCCATAAAAGTAGGTACCTAAATCCATAGCCTGTAAAGATATAGGTACTGCTTCTTCAATATGTAGCAGGAACCTGAGCAGGAGAAAGCGGAAGAGCATATAAGGCTTCAGCATCCTCAGTGAAGCAAAGAAAGAGAGTAGTTTTAGGGATGATAATTGTGCTAATAATTTCCAGCAATATTCTTGAAAACCTTATTGGATTACATTTAAGTATCCCTGGAGTGCATTGTTTTGAATGCAAAGTTTGTGTATTATTGTGGATTTGGATGTAACTTCTCTATGGGGGAGATGTGGCCAATGTAAACCTTGGGAAGTGTTATGAGCTTCAAATGACTATTTTAAATAATGTGCCAGACAAGAAGGAACCATTGGGACAAAGTTCAGTGAGTTTCCTGGGAAATACCAGAGAAGAGGTGAATACAGATTCCCATCTTTGGACCCAAACTTTTGAAACTATGCCCTGAGGAGAAAGCCATTGCTTGCTGATTACCTAGTTTCTGAATCTGAAAATCAAAGGACCAGGCTATATAAAGGAGAGACTCACTTATTTATGGATGTACTTCTTCTGAGTAAAAGCTGTTATGAACTTGTAACCACACAAAAAAATCTGTGTAGTTTTTGAAGGACTGATCACCTACCAGAGCCCTTGTTGGAGCTGGGGGTGATCTCAGGTGGTGATGAGTTATTTCTGAGGTCACGTCTACACTACAGAGTGAAGTCAACTTAAGTTACGTCAATGACCATATGTCGCTTTAATAACATGGGTTGTGCATGTCCACATAAAACTCTTTGTGTCAATGGAGTGCATCGACAGTCGGTGCTCTTGCATCAACAGAAAAAGCATTGCATCATGGGTAGCTATCCCACTGTGCAACTCGCCACCCTCTGCTACTGGGAGCTCTGGGAATGGATCACAGTGCATCATGGGAGCATGCTCACTATCCCATGATGCAATTCTTTTCGTCCCATTATTCCATAGGCTTCCAAATTCGCTTCAAGCTGTTTTTGAACAGCCCCTGTAAACTGTGTGCCCGCCATCTCTGCCTGAAAGCCTGGATCCTGAACTGCTAACCAGTCAGGTGATGAGCGTTATGAACATAATGTGGATGGTCCTGCGGTATTTCATGAGATGTGAAACAGAAAATGAATTTGTGGTGCCTGCCCTGCTGTGTACAATGGAAAGAAACAATTCAAGATTGCTGCTGGCATTCACGGAGAAGCTGCACACAGTGGACCGTTGATATTGGGTTTGGGAAACAAGCACTGAGCAGTGGGAATCACATTGTGACGCATGCATGGGATGATGAGCATTGGCTGCAGAACTTTCAGATGCGCAAATCCACCTTGCTGGAACTGTGTGCTGAGCTCACCCATGTCCCGTGGAGCAAGGACACCAGAATGAGAACTGTCCTCATTGTGGAAACGCGAGTGGTGATCGCTGTGTGGAAGCTGGCAACTCCAGACTGCTACTGGTCAGTTGCAAATCAGTTTGGAGTTGGAGAGTCCACTGTGGGGGTTGCAGTGATGCAAGTGTTCAGGGCCATTAATCGCCTCTTGATATGAAGGACTGTGACTCTGGGTAATATGCAGGAAATACTTGATGGCTTTGTAGCAATGCGATTCCCAAACTGGAGCGGGGTGATAAATAGCACACATATCCTCATTTTGGCCCCAGACCATCTTGCAATGGAGTACATCAACTGAAAGGGCTATTTCTCCATGGTATTGCAGGCGCCAGTGGTCACTCGGGCCGTTTCACTGACATCAATGTGAGGTGGTCAGGGAAGGCTCATGATGCATGCATCTTTAGGAATATTGGACTGTGTAGAAAGGTGTATGGGACTTTCTTTCCAGACCAGAAGATTCCAACTGGCCATGTGCAAATGCCCATAGTAATCCTGGGAAACCCTGCCTACTCCTTGCTCCCTTGTCTTATGAAGCCATACACCAGGAACTTAGACAGTAGCAAGGAGTGTTTCAACAACAGACTCAGCAGGTGCTGAATGACCACTGAATGTGCCTTTGGTTGATTTAAAGAATGCTGGCACTGCCTTTTTGGCAGGTTAGACCTCAATGTGGAAAATATTGTGATGGTCATAGCAGCCTGCTGTGTGCTGTATAACATTTGTGAAACAAAGAGGGAAAAGTTTCCCCAGGGTTGGAGCACTGACGTGGATCAGCTGGCTTGCCACCTTGAATGACCCCTGTAATGTTTTCTTCCTGAATTTTAATTGTGGTGAGCAAATGTTATTGCCTACAGCCACTGTGTTTGAATTTTAGCAGCAACTACCATGTGCATGACACAAATAAAGACTCATTTTATTTCAAAGACTTCACTTTAATTAAAGGATAAAACATATATTTATGTATGTATTTATTTTGCAAACAGGGAACATGCCAATGAGGAACAGGCTCTCGGTTAAGGCTCTCTCAGCTGTATGTAAGTCCATCTTTCATCATGAAACCAGTCTCTAGGGGTAGAGTGCAAGATGAATGGGAAGACAGAATGGGAACATGAGAGGAATGTTTTGGATGAGTTTGGGGAGGGCATGGCCCAGCATTCTGTATTGGCTGCAGGGGGGATGGTGCACAGATGTGCTCAGACTGCAGCACTATAAGTATCTCTATCTGGCCCTCCAGGTGCTTTGTCATCTGTTCCTGTCCTTCTATCATCTGCTCTTGCCTCAGTCTCCTTTCCAGGCTATCCAGCCTGAGTTTTTCATTAACTGTCTCCCTCCACGCTCTTGTTTCACTATCTGCTGTATCTGTTGACTGCAGCACTTCACAAAACATATCCCCTTTACTCTTTCTGGTTCACCTCCTTATCTGATGGAGGCACTTCGTCGGTGTGCAAAGTTGTTCCTCAAAGGCACATCTGCAGAAGCCAAAGAAACAAAGAACAGTATTGTGAGTGCACTCACAGCCGTGAATCACAAAAGTTACATACACATCTTTCCCACTGTTGCTTGGTTAGCACACAGCTTGAGAGTCCCTAATAAGGTGAATTTGGTGGGAGAGGTGGTGGTGGTGGTGGAGGCAGTTGGAAGGGGGAATGGGCAAGAAGGGTCAAAGAGTCTGGGTGGTTTGCGAAGAGGGTCACTACATGCACCTAGGGAGATTATTCTGAACATTGGCATTCTTTTCCACAGGCTAGGGAAATCAAACCCTGTATCTGACTCCTGAGGATGACCCAGGATTCAAGAATGCTTCTCTTGCATTCATGCGGCTTCAGACCAGATCTGTATATTGCTCGCCTGTGTGCCACTTTGGTCTCTACAGACATAATTGCTGGTTGGCGCAACAAAGTTTTCTACAGCAGTGGCAGAAACAAGGCAGCTCTGTCAAGGTACCTTCAGCAGAGGATTGCAGAGTACCTACATGAAAGTTTCCTAGAGATCAGTGGGATATATAGCAGGGTGCATCAGGAACAACAGGTGGCATTGGATGAGGAACTTGTGGAACTTCTGGCAATTCCCATAAAATCTCTCTGGCAGAGGAACCTTTGGGGCTTGTTCTACGATATTGCATCTGGCTGCACTGGGAATACCGGGACTGCTGGGATTTGTGAGTGGAGAGAGGCATTCCTCAATTGCAGCTGGGCAACTTGGCTCTGGAGGCTCTGACTTAACTCTCACATCTCAGTAACAAACATGCCAGGGGTTTCCATCTTGACTGCTGGATCAAACACAAAAAAGGGGAGTTGACTCAAACTGTCATAATTGCCAGAGAGCTGGCTGAGGTGGGAGCAGATGGAACCTCTGGAACATGGGCTGGCTAGTGTGGAAACAGGCACGGGCTAGAGTAGGCTGGAGCAGGATCAGGCTGGAGCAGGGGCTGGCTAACAAGGAAACAGGCAAAGGTGAGAGCAGGAGCAGGCTGGAGCAGGAGCTGGAGCAAGCAGCAGGAGCAGAAGTCAGGACAGACTTGCAATAGGAGAGTCCCAATCAGATAGTGACATTGAGCAGACTGGAGAGACTGCTTCCCTAAGGAGCCTATATATCTGCCTTGGGATCACCTGGGTGGATCCTTGCCTGTGAATTAGCTGAACCCTGGTTGAATGGTGTGCCCCTATCACAACACCTTCTGGTAATTGCCTCTGAAGACTCATCATACTATCTAGCTCAAATTCAAGGAGGTATGGCCATTTTGAATAGCTCATCATGTCCTTCCTTCTTTCCAATGCCCCAGCCACATTCCAGCATTTTGTCAATGACATCTTTAGAGATGTTCTGGACCAGTTTGTAGTGATCTACTTAGATGACATCCTCATCTTGTCAGAAAGCCAAGCCCTTCATAACTAGCTTGGTACTAAAGTGTCTTCAAGAGAATGGCCTGTATGGGAAATCCAAGAAGTTTGAGTTTGATCACACTTCTATTGCCTTTTTATGTTATATTATTTCCCTCGACAGGATAAGTATGGATCCCCAAAGGTGTCTGCAACTGTGGACTGGGCAGCACTGAGAAACATCCACAATGTCCAGTGCTTCATTGGGCTTGCCAGCTTCTACCAGCGGTTCATTAAGAGGTTTTCAAAGGTGATGAGCCCAATTATCCACCCATCTAGAAGGACATTGCCTGTTTTTTGATGCAGGAAACACAATCTGCTTTTGAACAACTGACAGAAGCATGTACATTAGCATCTATCTTAGCTCACCTGGACCTGAAGAATCCCTTCATTGTCAAAGCAGATGCCTCTAATTATGTAATTGGAACAGTGCTATCACAGCAACATGGGTCCCTGAGCATTCTCCATCCCTCCATCATGAAAGCTGACTCCCGTGGAACAAAATTATGAAGTCCGTGACAAGGAACTGCTGGCCATCAAAGCTGCCTTTGAGGAATGATGTCATCATTTGGAAGGTGTGCATTTTCTAGTTCAGGTATTCATGAATCACAAGAATTTGGAATACCCGTGAACTGTAAATGCTGTTAATCGCCACCAGACCTGTTTGTCCCCTTTTTTCTCCTGATTTGATTTCACCCTGACCTACCACCCTGGTACCTGGAATGGTAAGCCCAACAAATTATCTCACAAAGGCAAGTATCTGGACAAAGGGAATAGACCCTCAGAGCCTACCACAAGTTTGAAGCCCTGCCATTTTGCTGATTTACTGTCTTTTATGAAGTCTTTCCTGCTCACAATCTGTTTGCAGTTAAATTGATGTCAACCAGTACAGATCTGCCCCCTTGTTCAAACTTCCTGGTCAAGAATGGGATTCTTTTGTTCAAAGATTGGATTTATGTCCCTGATAGTCAACCATGTTTGACAGAAGAGGAAAGTGATCAGGTACAGTCAGCATGGATTCACCAAGGGAAAGTTGTGCCTGACTAACCTAATTGCCTTCTATGATGAAATAACTGGCTCTGTGGATGAGGGGAAAGCAATGGACATGTTATTTCTTGACTTTAGCAAAGCTTTTGATACTGTCTCCCATAATATTCTTGCCAGCAAATTAAAGAAGTATGGGCTGGATGAATGGACTGTAAGGTGGATAGAAAGCTGGCTGGATCATCGGGCTCAGCGGGTAGTGATCAATGGCTCCATGTCTAATTGGCAGTCAGTATCAAGCGGAGTGCCCCAAGGGTCGGTCATGGGTCCAGTTTTGTTCAATATCTTCATTAATGATCTGGAGGATGGCGTGGATTGCACCCTCAGCAAGTTTGCAGATGACACTAAACTGGGAGGAGTGGTGGGTAGGAATAGGATATGGAGGGATCTAGACAAATTAGAGGATTGGGCCAAAAGAAATCTGATGAAGTTCAACAAGGACAAGTGCAGAGTCCTGCACTTAGGACGGAAGAATCCCATGCACTGCTATAGACTGGGACCGAATGGCTAGGCAGCAGTTTTGCAGAAAAGGACCTAAGGGTTACAGTGGAAGAGAAGGTGGATATGAGTCAACAGTGTTCCCCTGTTGCCAAGAAGGCTAACAGCATTTGGGGCTCTATAAGTAGGAGCATTGCCAGTAGACCGAGGGATGTGATCATTCCCCTCTATTTGGCATTGGTGAGGTCTCATCTGGAGTACTGTGTCCAGTTTTGGGCCCCGCACTACAAGAAGGATGTGGAAAAATTGGAAAGAGTCCAGCGGAGGGCAACAAAAATGATTAGGGGTCTGGAGCACATGACTTATGAGGAGAGGCTGAGGAAACTGGGATTATTTATTCTGCAGAAAAGAAGAATAAGGGGGGATTTGATAGCTGCTTTCAACTACCTGAAATGGGGTTCCAAAGAGGATGGAGCTAGACTGTTTTCAGTGATACCAGATGACAGAACAAGGAGTAATGGTCTCAAGTTGCAGTGGGGGAGGTTTAGGTAGGATATTAGGAAAAACTTTTTCACTAGGAGGGTGGTGAAGCACTGGAATGGGTTACCTAGGGAGGTGGTGGAATCTCCTTCCTTAGACGTTTTTAAGGTCCGGCTTGACAAAGCCCTGGCTGGAATTATTTAGTTGGTCCTGCTTTGAGCAGCGGGTTGGACTAGATGACCTCCTGAGGTCCCTTCCAACCCTGATATTCTATGATTCTATGATACTCTAGCTATGTCACAACTCGCCCCATGTATTTCTGTCACTGGAAAATGATGAAGCTAATCTCACACAATTTGTGGTGGTCAAAACTACATTGGTCTGTAAAATGTTACATAACCTCTTGCAATGTATCTGCTTGGCCAACTCCCCCTCCCCCCACCATGCCCATCTCCTGGGCACTTTGGTTCCCTTGCAACTCCATCACAACCCTGGTCATCTATCTCTATGGACTTCAACATCAACATCACCAGTTCCCAGGGCCACACAGTCATATAAGTCATTATATGAGGTGTTGATCTCCTCACAAAGATGTCTCAATTCATACACTGCTGGAAAATCCCAACTGTGGAGGTGACAGCCTTACTATTTTTTAATCGTGTCTTCAAGCTCCATGGCTTAACAGTGGACAATATGTCTGACCAAAGATCACAGTTCATTTCCCACTTCTGGTGGGACTTGTTCAAGCTCCTGGATGTTAATCTACAAGCCTCCTTGGTTTACCACCCCCAGACTGATAAGCAGATCAAACAAGTAAACAAATTCTGAAGCAGTATCTCCACTGCTTTATCAATGACCATCATAATGATTGGGTGCTACTTCTTCCTTTTGCTGAGTTCACATACAGTAATTCTGACTTCAAATCAATCTACCAGAGTCCTTTTTTTCCCTCCTACTCTGCTTTCGAGACTTGGTTTCATCTGTCCATATCGCCAGTTTCCCACATTCCCACAGCCTCCAACCTGGCTAAGTATCTGCACCATGTTTACAAAGAATTGAAAACCCACCTAGAATTAGCCAAGAGGGATTACAAAATATATACTAAACTCCATTTGCAGGACTCCCCTCACATTGCTGTTGGAGATTGGGTATGGCTCTCAACGCAATACCTGGACACTGCTTATCCTTCAAGGAAGTTGGACTACTGCTATTTTGGCCCACTCCCAGTCATCCAACAGATTAACCAGGTGGTCTCCAAATTCCAGCTACCCAATACAATGAAGGTGCAATCAGTGTTCCATGTTTCTCTGCTGAAGTACATTGACAACTCATTTCCTGGATGGATACAGCCACTTCCTCTCCTCCTCGTGGTCCAGGGGCAAGAAGAGTATCTGGGGAGGCAGATCTTGGACTCCAGGATTCTTGGAGGGAAGCTCATGTAGTTCATTGATTGGGACAGCTGTGATTCAACTGATTGCTCATGGGAGCCACCAATAATATACATACACCGAACATACTTTGGGAATTCCATTGGTCATACCCTAACAAACCAGGCCCAAAGATACCAGGAAAGTGTCTTTTTAGAGGGGTGATGTGAAGATTTACCTCTAAGCCTGGCTAAACTTGAGTTGCCTCTGAGCCTGAGTGTGCTTAAAACCAATGCGTCATATCTGAGTTACCTCTGAGACTGAGCCTGCTTAAGTCTGATGAGTCCTTGAGTCCTCCCTCAGCCAGATGGTGTGGTGAGTGGCCAGAGGCTATTACCTGCAGGTCTTGTGATAGGCCTCATGCCATCTGAGCAGGGTTCAGCCAATCCCCAGATGAAGACCCACCAGATGATCCCAAAGCAAGTATATAGGCTCAACATCACTACCTAGTCAGGAACACTCCCATGGGCAGTATTTTCAACAGACTGCCCTTACTCCTGCTACAACCAGCTCCTGTGCCTGCTCCTGCTATTGCTCTTGTTGTAGCCCAAGCCTGTTTCCATGCTAGCCAGCCCCTGCTTCAGCCAGCCGCCTAGTGATTCTGACATTGGTAAGCATATTAGCATGAGTGTAGTTTCTTTCATTGTTTTTAATATGTTTTTTCTGTAATGTTTTTGCCTTAAGAATAAATGTGCTTGCTTAGAAAGAGCTGTGTGGTAACTTATAACTGTGGGCAATTATGCTGTTTATGGCCTCTGCAGAGAAAGCAAAGCACAGACACTGGTGCTTTAGGCCATTTGGCTTGTTGGGAATAACACAGTTTAGGGTGTGATGCAGCCTGGAAAAATCCCAGTCAAGAGGGAGAGAGACACAGGTCTGCACCCAAGAAAGGTTATGGCCGTGGAGCCAGAAGCCTAAGAGTGGGTGCCCTTTATGGTTCACAAGGGGGGAATACAGGCACAGTTATTAGAATATTTTCATTGTTCAAATAAAATTTGTTGTTCACTGTTAGAAGAAAGCAAGTTCTTTCTTTGATTCTTTAGCATTGTCACCTTATGGTGCCTAAGTATTGGGTATGTAGTTTTAGGCATCCAAGTTTGACAATTTTGACCCAACTACTTTTTAGGAGAATTGATACAATGTGCCAATTGCTCATGTACATCCGTTTATTTGAGCAATTTCATTCTTTAGTCATATTAGAATAGCAAACAAATGCATGGAATTCAGGTTTAGGAATAAATGAGGCTGCTTCCATGCAAAGAATGCAAAAGTAAGGGAAATTGTTAAAACAAAATCCAATGTCACCTTTATGCCAATCCATGGTAATCTGGTAAACAGCATGTTGTATAAAGCATTCATTTTGTATAGATAGCTCTGCTTGATACTCAAAAAAGGCCAGATAAAAGGGCACTCATTTTGAGTATCATTACCATTATTGAATACCATTATTTACACTGAGTAGCACTTTACTTTTAGAATAGGCTCATTGAACACAATGTGATGATTCATGTGGTTAACTCTCCACCGATAGGACCATGTACAGAGAATTTGAAAATATGAGTAAAGCATTCCAGAACAAGCTTATTACATTTGTTGACCATATTTCCCTGAGAGAGGTTACTAGTCATCATAATGCTGCAGGTGCTTTCTTTAATAATTAAGATAGTATTACATCCTGTTTAATATAGTAGCTTCATCAAGCACTGGTGAAGTTGGAAATGTTAGAGTATGTAATTAGAATTCTTTAGCAATCCCTAGAAATTGCATTTCAGGAGGATTAGCTTTCACTTCTTGTGCAATTTCTTTCCAATTAGACTTATTTTTAAAGGTGACTCAAAATAGGCAAAAAAGTCATGGAATCATAGAACCACAGGTTTGGAAGGGACCCAAGAGTGAGCTAGTCTAACCCCCCTGACAAGATGCAGGGTTTGTTGTGTCTAAAAGTCTAAGCTAGGAGTGTGAAAATATTTTTAAAGGTCTCAATATTTCCAAAATTTCTCTCACAATGTTTGTGTCTTGCTTTGGCTTTTGAAAGTCCTCCAACAAATGTATATCAACTAGAAAAAAAATAAGATACATCATGCCAAAAGTCAATCACAACACACAGGAAGAAAATGCCAGGATAGAGTAGAACATAAAATGTATTGCTTGTTGGAGATTTTCCAACAGATTTGAAGGATTTAACAGTCCCATATTTCCATATCTTTGACATGGCCCCTTGACCTAGTGATTATAAACCTCTCATGGTTTACAATGTTTCACAAGTTACAGAATTTGCTTTAAGTATAAGCCTGTTCTGATAACAGTTGAGTGATTCTTGAAAGTATAGAGAATTTTTTGCTCGGACAGCAGCGGAAAGATTACAAATCCTCCATAATGCAGACCAGGTTTTATTATGGTGCCTGTTTCCCTAGCATTTTTTATTATGATTTGTGGATCATAAAGAGAACAGTAACACATTAATTAAAAGTCTTGCAAATGTTTGCTCTGAGGTGAACATGTGGTGTGAACTAGATGTGAGCAATGCTGACCTGCTGACACACTGTGATAGCATGATTGCAACTCCTTTCTGAAGAGCTGTGCTAGATGTTGAGAGAACTGACTTCCCTGGAGTGACTCCTGGACTGGTTATTGAAGCTACCTCCTTCCCCTTCCCTGTTGACATGTATCTCAACAGGCTTTGCTCACCATTCTTCTTCCTTCAGTGGTGTCCAGAGACTTTGAGGGAAGCATGTTATTATCATTAGCGATGGCAAAGAAGAAAAATTGCTTTGTAAGATCAGAGAACATGTGGACACAAAGCTGGCAACACCAATTCAGAAGAATGAGAGAATTTAATTGAGTGAGATTTTGCAAATCCATCTTTTTGAAATTATGCATGGTGTGGACAGAAGGTATAGATAAAGTTAAAGTAACACTGAGCTACATATTTGATCATTCTTCCATTGATAGAGTGAAGCTTTGTTTTCTATTTCATTCACTTTAAGGGAAGAGTAACACAGAAAATATTTCAGTGGTAGCCGTGTTAGTCTGTGTGGCGGGGTGACAATTTCCCTTGCAGCTGGGCCCGCAGGAAATCCCTCTCCTGCCACAGGCTTTCCACTATATGGAGCCACCTGCTTCCCTCTTTCATTATTTGGGTCCCCACCGCAGCCCGCTCAGCTCCTGCATGGGTTTCCCTCCCCATCTGGATTCCCACCATAGCCCTGCCGGCTCCCCTGTGGGTTCCCAGGTTTGTCTGGGGCCTCTCTGCCCCCGACTGGTCCCTGTTTGGAGCTCCAGCTTTCCCTGTCCTTCTAGCCTGGACAGGCTGAAACTGGGCCTCTTGGTCGGCGCTCCCCCTTTTTCCTCTTAGGGGGCAGCGCCTTTTTAGATGGCCCTCATTGTGGCACTGGAAGCACCTCTTGTGCCTTCCCTTGGCCACGGCCTTCCCCTTGTCTTCAGGCTCAGCCCTTCCCTCAGGGCTAGCCCGGGCCCTGTGAGTTCCGTAGGGGCACTCCCTCTTCCGGCATCCAGGTTCCCCCCAGGCCTAACCAGTTTGGAGCCCCCCTGTTAACTTCACAGGGGGCGCTCTCCCAGTTCCCCCTTCTCCGAGGTACGGCCTAGCCTGGGCCCTGCGAGTCCCCTGAGGGCACTCCCTCTTCATGTGCCCTGGTACCCTACAGGTCCTCTTCATGTGCTCTGGTTCCCTACAGGTGCTTCCTCAGTTCCTTTCCTGTCCAGGTGGGGTCTCCATACCCCAACCCGGTAGGGGCACTCCCATTGGAAGTGTCCGTCGTCCACAGGCAAAACAACTTTTAGGTCCTGGCACCAGCCTCCAGCCCCTTGTGAGGTCCATGTGCCCTCCGCCGCAGCAGCTGCAACAGTTCTGCTTACTGCTCGGCAAGCTGGGCCACACAGGCCCTCCAGTACCAGTTCATCTTTCTGTCTCCAAGTCTTTGATCTGGGCAATAGTCCCACAGTCCTTGCCTTGCCCCTTGTATCAGGGGCAGACCGCAGTTGCTCACATTCTCCACCATATTTGGTGGGGCGACGACTCACCGGCGCAGCGCTTCCTGCTGGTCGTCTCGGGAATTAGCTCTTTCCAGCCCAGACCGCTCTCTGCAGGCCGGGTTCCCCTGCCATTGGCCCGGTGTCCCTCCAAGACCCCGGTGCCCTTTGCCTAGGGGTTCTGGCCACCACAGTACCCCTTCGCTCTGGGTCTCCCCTCCCAGGAGAACCCCCAACCCTCTAAACCCACCTTCTCTCAGTGGCTACTACCAGTCATCATCTAGCCCTCGCTTCCTGTTGGCAAGCTGCAGTCTGTAAACCACTCATCATCAGCAAGGGGGGTTCGACCAGCTGCCTTTGCCTATCTCTGGGCTGCTCCTCTGCAGCCCTAGTACCTATTTGTGGGCCCTTAGCTTGGCCTGCAGCCTGGGGCTTTGCTAGGCTGGAGCTCCCCAGCTCCCTCTGCCCTTCCCCAGCACTGCTCCACCCTAGGTATCCTCCTCAGCTTCCCAGGCAGCCAGGTCCTTCTCTCTCTAGTAAGCTAGAGAGAATGTGTCTCTTCTACAGCCTCTGGCCCTCAGCCCTCTTATAGGGCCAGCTGTGGTCTGATTGGGGCATGGCCCCACCTGTGGCTGCTTCCCCCAATCAGCCTTTCTCAGCCACAGCCCTCTCCAGGGCTGATTTTAACCCCTTCAGGGCCAGAGCGGGGTAATCACCCCACTACAGACTGTATCAACAAAAAAACTGAGGAGTCCTTGTGGCACCTTACAGACTAACAAATTTATTTAGGCATAAGCTTTCATGGGCTAGAACACACTTCATTAGATGTCTGAAGTGAAAAATACAGGAGCAGGTATAAATACATGAAAGGATGGGGGATGCTTTACCAAGTGTGAGGTCAGTCTAACGAGAAGTCAGTTAACAGCAGGATACCAAGGGAGGAAAAATAACTTTTGAAGTGGTAAGAGAGTGGCCCATTACAGACAGTTGACAAGAAGATGTGAGTAACAGCAGGGAGAAATTAGTATTGGGGAAATTAAGTTTAGGTTTTGTAATGACCCAGCCACTCCCAGTCTTTATTCAGGCCTAATCTGATGGTATCCAGTTTTCAAATTAATTCCAGTTCTGCAGCTTCACATTGGAGTCTGTTTTTGACGTTTTTTTGTTGAAGAATTGCTACTTTGAGGTCTGTTATTGAGTGACCAGAGATATTGAAGTGTTCTACTGGTTTTTGAATGTTATGATTCCTGATGTCAGATTTGTGTCCATTTATTCACCTGCACATCTACCAATGTGATATATGCCATCATGTGCCAGCAATGCCCCTCTGCCATGTACATTGGCCAAACCGGACAGTCTCTATGCAAAAGAATAAATGGACACAAATCTGACATCAGGAATCATAACATTCAAAAACCAGTGGGACAACACTTTAATCTCTCTTGTCACTCAGTAACAGACCTCAAAGTGGCATTGATCATTTCCAAAGTTGACTGAAGTTTACTAGAGTGAAATGTTGGATTATTCTAGCGTGGGGGACATTGAATGAGAAACAAAGAATCTGTGTCATATCAGAATTTTCTAAGAATAATCTTGGATAAGTTAAAAATAGAGTTTCCCCATAGAGAACCAATAAAGCACAATAGGGAGCACCAACATCCTTTCAGAGGACCAGATTCTGGCGCTTCTTCAACTGAGTTGTACCTGAAATTCTCCAGAAACTGTTTTAAAAGATCGAATCAATGATAAACTAATCCTTATGACAACAATGAATAAATAACATTATGCAATATGATTGATTATAAACCACCCAAAGGATCATTCTAAATATGTTTAGGCACATAAGCATACAAGTTTAGGTAGACTGTTCTAAAGTGACAATTTAGTACACGAAGAAGAAATGAACAAATCCTCGGTTTACAAACAAAAAAAAAAATGAAAAAAGATGGCTGTGAGTGACAGCATCATGTTGATTATGGCCATCATTCTAAGGTCTATAGTAAATCAAGAAAATGACTACTTCAGAAAATAAGGTTGGTAATTTACTTAATTGCATTCTTTTACACCAGAAAGTTTTATAGATTTTCCATCAGGATAGTATATTTCCAAGGGATTTTACAAAATTAAATCACTAAATTAAAATCTAACATTTCCCATTGCAATATGCTTAATTAACTTTGGCCCAATTAAAACTAAATTAATGTCAATCATTTTCATGACCTTTTAGCAAAATATATAGAAATCAAACAACAGTGCAGTATACAATTTAAGCATAATAAAGGACTTATCGCACATATACTGTAAGTCTGGGAAACAATGAATTGTCAAAAGGATAAATAAATGGCAACAAGATTTTTCATCTAAAAGCATGTGGCAAAGCTCTTCAAGGAAAATTATATGTGTACGTGGAGCCAAGGTGAATATGTTAATGTTTTACCTGCTTTTGAATATTGTATTTGTTCAATTCTTGCCAGCAATGGAACTTAATACCTACAATTGTGTCATGGGTTTGGATTAGTAGTGGTAATGGGATGGATCCAACATATAGTCTAATATGACACTGTATGTTGGCATTAGATCGTGTTGAACAT
The DNA here is from genome assembly GCF_011386835.1 of Chrysemys picta bellii. NCBI lineage: Eukaryota > Metazoa > Chordata > Testudines > Emydidae > Chrysemys > Chrysemys picta. The sequence continues at coordinate 77,047,535 of NC_088791.1, forward strand.
CCAGGGCATCACTGAAGTCAATGACAAAGCTTCCCACAATGAAAGAGGGAAGCAGGTGGCTCCAATGGGAGTTTTGTCATTGACTTCAGTGTAGCCATGATTTCATTCCCAGTTTCTATCTGCCGCTGTTCTTGAGGTAACCTCTGTGCTTCAAGGAGAAGTCTCAAAGGCTATAAGTCAATCCTACTGAGGAACTTGAGGATGCATCTCAACCTCAGGTCTGAAGCAAGCACTAAACTCAAAGACCCCGCAACAATCCTGTAGGTCATCATCACCAGCGTCCACTATGCAGAATAATGATTGAATAGTATGGAATGCATTCTAGATTTACCCTTTGTTTACTTATAGTTAGAGACTGCCTGGAACAGGAATTGCCTTTCTTGATCCTACATGAGACCTTCTCAATGAACTGTGGTATAAGGTGTTGTTTGGCTTGAGAAGCAACCACTGTTAAGTCCTGCTATCCATCATAAACTCGGGGCAAGCAATGACACAGACAATACTTTTGAAGTGCATTAGAGTGCATGTTGACTGGTCAAATCCAAAAGGAAACAGTCTTCTCCCAACATTATGAGGCTGTAATTTGATACAAAATTTGTGGATTTATGGTGTGGTTTAGTGGTTCAGGGAGGAGACTGATGACCAAGATCTCTGTGTTTTATCCATAGGCACAGCCATTTTAAGTAATAAGGGGGATATGTACCTCCTCAAATGTGTACTATCCTATTGATGTCTATCCTTTAATGCAGTTTGTGAATTTTCACTTCTGGTCCTTCCTTAGACCCCCATTTTTTAAATATGTTTATCTCTTTGGTTCTATTACTCAATTTATCACTTTGCTAGGTGGCCTAAGTCAACTCTTTTAGCTCTCTGTCCTCCAGTTTGCCAATCTTTCAAATTGGTATAACAGCATCTACTTCACAGGGCTGTTGCAAAACTATTAAATAATTAAAACCCAGCATGCTCTTTCATGCTGAATTAGCTGCAATGCTGAATTAATACCAACACATATTGGATGGGCATGAATAGTACTGATAAATAAAGTCAAAGAGACCCTATGCATCCATAAAATGGTTTACTGGGCAATACTCCATGTTGTATTTTCTGTAACAGGATCACTGTTGAAATAACTGTTTCCCCCCCATCCCCCCCCAAATAGCTCCTCTATGACTAGGGAGTTCCGTACAAAGTGGACATGAAGAATTAGACTCTCAATGTTGTGTTTTGTTTGCATGTGATTCAAGCAACTTAAGGTTTGTTTACACGGGAAATGTTTTTCCCCCTCACAATAACTTTTGTGTTTTTCAAATTAAAATGACCTGCATCCACATGTGACATTTAATGATTAAGGCCATATCAAAAGCTCTTAATTCTTGAGAATTAACTGTCCAGTTATTGTGAATTGGATAATCCACTTTGAAAGTGGATTAAATCAGTTGTGGAATGAGTTTAAATAGTCCTCCAACATCTATCCCACATTGCATTGTTTTACATCAGAATCAACCTGTCTGTTTACCTGTGTAGCCTCTACTGCTCTGGGGTCAGAAGCATGTGGAGGAATTTAAATTTCACCACTTTTGGAGTGGTATGTTCTGTGCCCCTGCTGTGGCCTGTCAGCTCCTACCATAACCCTGGGGTTGGAGGAGATCTGTGCCCCCTGCAGCCCCGGGACTAGAGGAGCTGTCATCTCCCACCATGGTCCCAGGATCTGAGGAGCTTGCTATCCCCACCTCAGGGCTGGAGGAGTTCACGGTCCCCGCCCTGGCCCAGGGGCTGGAAGAGTTGTATGCCCCTACACCAGCCCCAGGGCCAGAGGAGTTCTATGCCCATGCCGATTCTTTGTGGGGGTTCTGCCCCTGCTTGCCCCCCCTTGTGCACACCCTTGTCTGGGATCATCTTGGCTGCCTGTCACCTCTCTATTCAAATGGTGGGACACAACCATGTTTGCCCCCATTTGCAATTGCAGACTCCTGGAGCTGCATATCTCTGTATTTTATTGTGGAGGTTCAATGAATTATATAGACTAGATGGATATCTCAGAATCAATCCTTTATAGAGGGCCTAGAGGCATTTTTTATTAAATGTTGGTCACAACATAGTTTGAAATTGCTGACTTCAGAAATGGTTGTGGCCAACCTGAATTTTGACATTTAGATAATTAAACTTGCTAATAAATATGGCTGCCAAAATTCACCAGAAATGTTTGATATACCAACAGCAATCCAACTGTTTAGCATAATTCCTTTTCAAATCATTTTCTTGCATGCTTAATATTTATTTTATAGTGCATAATATGTTGTAGTTAGAGTAGACTTAACATAGAAGTTGTGGTGATAGTATTTTTTACAAATAGAGAGAGCAACAGTAGTTAGATAAGGTGGCAGCTTGTGACCCTATAATTGGCTTACAGTTACAGGTGTATCATGGAACCGACAGTAAATCTCAAGAGATCCACACCAATTTCCTACTGTCTTTGCATTATTGGCCAAGAATCAAGTAAAGAAGGTGTTCACCTGTTTCATGCACAAGGATTACATAGAATAAGGAGGTAACCACCATTAGAAAGAAACTACAAGATGTCAAATACAGAGAGGCCATTGACAGAATCGAGTCCATCTTTAATTCAGAACGGACAGTATCAGTCATGTGGCACAGAAACTGTGGCACCCAGTACACTGACAAAAGCAAATACAGAGGTTACAGAAACCTAGAGCATGTGCAGCTGATGATCCCAATAAACACATCACGGTCCATAATACAAGACAGTCTACTTCTATGAAAACTATGAACTGGAGATTCTGCATGTTTTGTCAAGAAGTGCACCCTAAACAGAGACTCATCTCTGTAACTATATTAAAGTTGATTGAACAGATAATGAAGGCAGCTGCCTTTGACTGCAAAGTGAGCATTTGTTTAGCTGGAGTAAATGATCTCATAGCTGCTCAAGTCGAGGACCACCTGACTTGTTGCATCCCGTTTATGTGATGGAAAAGAGTGAGGGCACCAAAATTTCTTACCCAGCAACGCTTTGGCTTCAAAATGAGATTCGGCATGCAGCCAATCCAGGCCAAGTTTTGGGGCTATCTAAGGTTTGACTTCATTACTGCAATCTTGCACACAAATCTGGCATTGAAATTCCACAATCCTGCATCAGGCATAGACCAATATTCAAGGAAAAACTCCAGGCTCATATTGGGGATTTATTTCTATATATTTCATTGCTTGATCGGACTCCTGCTGAGAGACAAGCACTCTTAGTTCCAGCCAAGTATAAATATGTACCTATCTCACAAGTGCCAGATTCCTGCCAAGATGATGAGATTCTAGCCCTATTTATCATCCCCAGGAAGTCATATTTCTGTCACTGGTACATGTTGTATTGAAAATTTGGGGAGTTATTTTGTCACACCCTTCCCACAAAGGTCTCTATGTCAATGAGGATAATGCAGCTGCTTGCATTCCAGATAGTTTATATATGTTCCTCCTCCTGCTGTATGAAGGCCAATCTCTTCCTGAGGGCAATGTAGATTAAGAGAACCTTGAGAAACATGAATCTGTGAAATTCAAGGTGCTAAGTTTAGCTCAAGTTATTGTATGTGGTGTGAGTGGTGGGGAAAAAATGGACACCAAAGTACATCAGGCAACAAGGTCAAAACCACAGCTGCCAACTTTCACACGGTAAATAAGCACCCCGACTTTCACAATAAGCCAAAAATCAGGCTAATCCCATTTCAAAACAAGGCCAAAACAAGCCAATTCCTAAGAACTACAACACTCTATGTGACTAGATCCCCCGGCATGCATTCTGGGACTGTGGTGGGCCCGCTGTGCACCCCTGACTCCGTCCCCCCACTTTCCGGGAGCTGATTTAAAAAAAAAAAAAAGAAGCAACAAGCTACAACAAGCAACAAGTCAAAAACTAGCCAACAAGCAACTCACAAGCCAATTAAGCCAAAAACAAGCCCAATTTCTGCATTTTTTTTCCACAGGTTTGGCATGTCTGGTCAGAACTACTTTTCAAATTTTCATCAGGCTGACCACTGTATTAATTAGGAAGCAATCCTAAAGGTGGACACACCTCTCACAGAGAAAACTCTGCAGACGATGGATTCTGAGAATGGTACCGTTATTCCTCCCAACCTGGTTCCCAGAAAGTTTGTTCAGCTGACAATATTGACATAAATGATGCTTCTTTGAAAGGCAAAATTACATTCCATACAACCTAAGCTGTTGCTTAGCCCTGATTTTTGAATCAAACAACAGCACACTCTGTGTCCTAACGCATTCAACACAATCCTACCAGCCATGTAAGAAATGGTAAAGCTAAACCAGTATTCAAGGACCGTGTTTGCAAAGAGTGGTATGCTGAATCTGAAGAAAACTTCACTTTTGCAGTGAAGGCAAGAGCTTCTGATATGGCCTTTACCATTAAATTTCAAAATGAGAATATAAGATGTGGATGGACACATTTCAGCCAATTGCACTTGATAACAGAACCAGAAATAATTACCATTGGATACTTGCCAGTCAGTCAAGCTCCTGCTCATGATCTATACGCCCTCAGTACTGTTGTATGGAGATGCAAACATAATTCATTAGTGCTTGGGCAGCAGTATGTGGTTCTAACTGTTGATGAAGTTCTATACTGTAAACAGGTGGAACTAAAATGGGACACACCAGAGTACAGATTGGTTTGTTCCATAAATAGGATGCATCCATGTCTCAATGAACTTTCAAAAACTTATAGGACAACAAACACAGGGTTTAGGGCTAGCAGATGCCTGGATTGGACAGAACAAGCTATGAATGGCAAGTCATATACCAGGGCAATGCAGGCCCATAAACTGATATTTCACCACTGTGGTGCCTGCTTCTTCCACAACTCTTGGACTTTATAGCAGTGCATGATCAAGAATTCAAAGAGGATATCATCAAAGTCAGTCATAGTCATATGGCAAACTCATGACAGTTTATAATTCACAAAGATTTCAAAATCTCACCTCCATGTTTGTGACAAGCAAAGGTGCAGGTAGTATGAACTTCAGGCTTTGGTGGCTGTACATGGAAATGGTGGCCCTACTGTCTCAGTCAACAATGCCCAGAGGGAAGGAAATTGGAAGCTGCATCTTTTCACCTTCAAATCTATGCTGCCATTCTTCATGAGATATGACCACACAAACTATGCAAGGTGGGGTGCTGTAAAGGACTAGAGCATAGGCAGTCTGGCCTAGTGGTCACAGCTGGCCTGACGTCCACAAGTCAGGTAGTCAGTGAGCCAGGTTCAATAAGCAAGAGTCAGAGTCAAAGTGAGGCCAGAGATCAAAACTGGAGATTAGAAGTAATACCAGGCTGGAATCAGAAGGCAAGAGTCAGGGTCAGTCAGGCTGGGATAGGAGATCAGGAGAGATCTGGAGTTGCAGCAGGCCTGAAGTCAATGCAGTTACATAGACAACTTCCTGGGGCACCCTACAAGGTTAAATAGGGTGGCTGGTCATTCAGAGGGCCGCAGGATACTGGGTCCCTTGGGCAGTACTTCCTGCGGCACCCTACCTATTTTCTACAGTGCTCCCTGGGTGTGCCTCTGCACGGGTTTCTGGTGGCACTGTGTGAACATCAGCTGTCCCAGCCTCTGCAGAGCCAGGTTCTAGTGCCTGCATCCTTACCACCCCCCACACCTTCAGGGTGCCCTTCCTCTAGGTGGGTGTCAGACCTGGTTTATCCAGGTGGTCTTGGTGAAACCTTTTAATGAGCTCAGGGATATGGACAGGGGCAGTGGGTCCCCAGGAGAATTCTTCAGGACCATAGCCCTCACAACTGATTAGGTTGTACAGTCTCCCCCTCTGCAGTTTAGAGTGGAAGATAGCATGCTCTTGGACCTGGGCTGGCTGTTGGGATCAATCGGGAAAGGGGTCATCTGTGTAAGCCTGCAGGAGGGGTACATGGAAAACAGGATGTACCTTAAGGGATCTAGGGAGCTAAAATTTGAAGGTGAGAGGGTTGATTTGCTGAAAAATCCAGAAGGGTCTGAGGAACTGGTGGTCTAGTTAGAGTGGCAGCCTATTCATACAGAGGTGTTTTGTGGCAAGAGAGGCCTTTTGACCCACCATGAGAGCTGGGCCTTCCTGGCACTGACATTCTGTGTCATACTTATAGTCCCTTTTTTTTCATCTTTGAGGCGGTCCTTAAGCTCCTCCTGGATATGGTGAATTCATTGGAGCCAGTCAGTGGCTGCTGGGTTGAGTGAGACTGCTGGCAAGGCCAGGCAGAAGCGAGGATGGAACCCATAATGTGCAAAGAAGGGACTTTGCCCTGTGAGGGCATAGTTGATATTGTTGCATGAGATCTCAGCATAAGGAAGAAGGGAGAATCAGCTATCTTGATGGTAGTTGACAAAGCACTGTAGATATTGCTCTAATACTTGGTTCATCCTCTCCATCTGCCCATCTGTCTAGGGGTGGTATGTGGAAGAAGTAAAAGTGCAAACATCCATTAGCTGGAGTGCTTCACACCAAGAGTGTGAGACAAACTGCAGGCCTCAGTTCAAGGTGGTATGGTCCAGAAGCCCATGAAGACAAATCACATGAACCATTAGGAGTCAAGCCATTGTTTCAGCAGAGGGCAGGCAGTTACAGGGGATTAAGTGTGCCATTTTGGTGAGCTGGTCTACAACAATCAAGACCACTGGGTGGCCATCAGGGTCAGGGAGTTCCACTATTAAACCCAGTGTGATTGAGGCCCAGGGTCTAGGCGGGGTCTCCAGGAATACTAGGGTAGTGTGAGGGGTTTAGTGTCTTGGTATGCCCACACAGGTCACAAGAATCAGCATAATCCTGGAGGTTGGCTCTCATATGGGGCCACCAGAAGAAATTGAAAACCAAGCATAAAGTCTTAAGGCGGCCAATGTGGCTTGCCAACATAGTATCATCACAGAGATGGAGCACTTCTAGCTAAGGGGGGGGGGCCACCTCGGTGGCATGTATATGTGCTCATTAAGATAATTGATCCCATCCTGTGTGGAGCATTGCATTTTGGTTCTGGCTTTTATTTGCTCAGGCTGTTCCATCACCTCCTGAGCTAACTGATCATCCCACGAAGCAGACTGGATTAGATCAGGCAGGTCTTGGTGTAGAAGGAATCTGTGAGGTTTTAGGAGACAGTGTGGTTCTTGGTTAGGCTTCTTGCCCTCTTGGTAGTATTCCCCCTTTCAGGATCAGGTGTTGGTTCTCCCATTCCTGGTTCCTGGACTACAGGGGATGACAAAATCAAGCTGAGAGAAAAATAATGCCCACCTGAGCTGTCTTTGGTTCAAGCCTCAAGCCTTATGCAGATATTCATGGTTCTTATGGTCAGAAAAGACTTGTACTGGATATGAGGTTCCCTCAAGGTGATGGTGCCACTCCTTGAAGGCTGATTGTGAGTAGTTCCTTATCTAATGTCTCATAATTCCATTTGGCAGGGGTGAGTGCTCAGGAGTAGTAGGCACAGGGGTGCAACACTTGCTGTAGACCATGCCTCTGAGAGAGTATGGCCTCAATGGCTACATTGGAGGCATCGGCTTCCACTGTGAATGCTTGGGCCGGATCCAGGTGTACTAGAATGGGAGCAGTGGTGAAAGCAGCCTTGAGCTGTTTTAAAGCATCGTGAGCTTCAGGTGTCCAAACAAATCTGGTGGCCTGGCGGATGAGGTTGGTCTTGGGAGCTGTGATGCTATCTTAACAGGTTACCAGCTCTGTAATGCAGCTAGATCAGGTCACAACAAAAGGGCAATTCACTCGTATATGAATATCAAAGAAGAGTTCAGTGTGCCAGTGCCGGGTTTACAGTGGTGCCAGTGGCTCCATGGAGCCAGACCCATGCTCAGAAGGGGCCCCAGCCTGCTCTGCTTGCACTGCGCCCCGAGACCCCGCTGGTTCCCCCTGCCCAGCACTTGGTCCTCTCGGCCTGCCTACCAGCTGGCTAAGGGCTCCTCTCCTTCCCCTGGCCCCACTCCCCTGCTCTTCTCTTCCCCGTGGCCGGACCCCAGTCTACCTCTGGCTCCAAGCAGTCTCTGCTTCCCACCACCCCTGGAGCTGAGCCGCCTGGGAATGGTGCAGAAGCCTGGCTAGTCTCAGCCAGTTGGGGAGCAGGCAGAGTGGGGGGCTTGGCTGGGGCCCTCCAGTAAAGTGGGTCCTGAGGGAGCCCGCCTGGATGATCGCGCCACTCCCGAGGGCCGGAGCAATTCCTGGCAATGGGGCCAGCCCTGGCTGCTCTGCCAGTTCAGCCCAGCAGACACAGTCGCCTCCCAGCAGGGCCAGTAAGTGTGGCCGGGAGTGGGTCTCTGGGAAGCCTGGGTGGGTGCTGGGCTGTGAGGGGGTGGGGAAGATGTGTGTGTTGGGGCACTAGGGAGTGGGGGTTCTGTGGAGGATGCTGGGAAGTTGTGGTGGGGCTATGGGCATGGGGTGGTGTTGTGCAGGGCGCTGTACATTTGTGGGGCAGACTGAGGGGGCTCTGGCCATAGGGAGTCGGGGGGGTGTTGGGCAGGGGGGCTGTGTGGCATGGCATGGGCCAGCCCCCGATGGGAAGGGGCATGCTGGCAGCACAGGGCTGGGCGGGCCACTCTGCATATGACAACTGCTGGTTTGTAAACAGTGCCCTTGCACTGGGCTAGGCAGAGCAGGGCCACCCCTGCCATACCATGCCCCTGGCCAGCCCCTCATTCTGGGGACTGATCTCCCTGCGCCATACTCCATTGCCCCCATGGGGGCCCACAAATATGTTTGGCTCTGGGTCCACAAAAGGTTAATCTATGTGTCAATACATATCCAGGTCAGTTCACTTGTGCTGATAGAAATCAAGAGAGATGTTGATTGTATTGCGTTCATCTGCCTGTATACTGTACTTAATTAGCCTCAGAGTGAAATATGTGTTAGTGTTTAAATGTGAATTTACTTGATGTGTAAAGCTGCATGAAAAATAATGAAGAATTGTTTCTGGCTATCACATTGTGTTTACAGTATGTTTACTCATTGGAGATTGGAGCCTTAGAAATTTAAATGAAGGAACATGTTGAATTCAAAGTGTGGGTTGTTGTGTGTACAACAGTTGGGAATCTACGGACCCATGCAGTGCTGGAAGCACTTTCCAGACTGTTTTCAACTCTAAGAAGGAACCATGGGAGCTATTCTGCATCTCTGATCTATGTGGCTGCTGTCAGGGGGTGTTCCAGATACAAGACAGGTCCCTAAAACTATTTTGGGCAACCCTGAGAGACCCATGGGAAACTAGCAGATACCACATCACTGCTATCCTTTGGACTTACAAACTTTGACTCACCTATTATGTATTTTACCTGCTTTAACTTCTCAATAATTCTAATTTTTTTAAGCTAATAAATCTTTAGTTTACTAAATAAATTAGCTATCAGTGTTGGTTTTGGTGTGAGATTTGGGCATCCACTGACCTGGTATGAGTGACCGATTCTTTGTGGTTAGAAGAACCTAATGTGTGGTGAATTTTGGTTTTAATAACCTTTCATCATAAAGTCCAGTTTGCCTGAGTGGAAGATGAGCGGGAGAGCCTAAGGGGACTGTCTGTGACTCCATGGTAAGGCTAAGATAGTACTCCAGGAGTGCACATTTGTTACTGGCTTGGTGAGATCTAATTATAGAATATACCACTAGTTTGGGGTATTACAGAGTTTTCTGACACTCTGACATAAGATTGGCACTCTCAGTTGTGAGCCACATACTAGGCACTGTGGCAGGGGCCATTTGCCCTGAGAAGTCTGGAATGGTGGTAAGAATTCGCAAAGCCCAAGAAGCACTGTAACGTCCGAAGGGACCTGGGCACTGCTGTACTTATCTAAATCCAGAAATGGGATTGTTTGGTGACACACTGGGGAAAAGGCATGCGGGGGGACTTAATCCTATTAGTATTTTTCATAAAGTTTAGTGCATTCAAGGCAGTTGCTGAGAATAATCTTCATAGTGAGGAACCAGTGCTCTTCTGTTAAATAATGATTATATTTATAACAGAGGGCCAGATGTTTTCTCACTAATCAAAAGTCCTGTTTGTGTTGCTTAGTAGTGATTGGTTACTATGATCCCCTGTCTGAGATAACCAGGTTACTTGGTTTATTGGCTTCTTTCTGGGAATTCATCTGGAAGGATGAATCTGAGATTCTCTTTATAGCCTGCATTGTTAGATGCCCCACTTTTCTTTTCCGGACACTGAAAGCCAGATTCTGTACTGTACTTTTCAGGAGATCATCATCATCACACCCATAACCGCACTGGACATTGGGACACCATCACTGATGAGCAATCAACCAATTGTCTCCACCCCTCCACCTCCACCCACATGATTGTGTAACAGTGCTTGAATCTCCGCAAAGTCCATTACTGTCCACTCTTGTCAGTCCATCTCTTCTTCTGTCTACCTCTTCTTCATTTTGCCTGTACTGTCCCTTGGAGGATGATCTTGGATAGGCCAGATCTTGTTAAATGGCCATATCACTTCAGCTTGCGCTTATTCACGGTTGTCAGGAGGTCTTCATATGACCCAGCATGTTGGGTGATGATGTTAAATAAATTAATGGAAATATCCTATCTCCTAGAACTGGAAGGGACCTTGAAAGGTCATCGAGTCTAGCCCCCTGCTTTCACTAGCAGGACCAAGTACTGATTTTGCCCCAGATCCCTAAGTGGCCCCCTCAAAGATTGAACTCACAACCCTGGGTTTAGCAGGCCAATGCTCAAACCACTGAGCTATCCCTCCCCCATGAGGTATTGTGCACCTCTTCATTAGTGATGTGGATGAAGTAGGAGATGTCCAGGATTTTACGGAAGTATCTCATCTCTACTACCTGTATTTTCCATTCAAGTTCTGCTGTAAGGGTCCATGTCTCATACGCATACAGAAACATAGATGACCAATGCATGCAGCAGTTTCAGTTTGGATTCCAGGGAGATGTTCTTATTCCTCCAAATTGGCTTTAGCTTTGCCACTGCTGCTGCTGTTTGTGCAGTTCTTGCCAGAATTTCTGCCTTTGCTCCTTCTCAGTGATGATTGCCCCCAAATACTTGAACTGTTTCACTGTCTCCAGCTCTTGTCCACTGACAGTGATATGTGAGTTGATCCTATCATGTTTGTTTGTCATCAGCTTGGTTTTCTCTGCACTGATTTCCATGCCATATTTTGCGGAGGTTTCATCCAATCATTTCACAAGGTTGGCAAGTTCATCTTCGCTGCCTGCCAGGCTGTCAGTGTCATCAGCAAACCAAAGATTTGAGATTGTTCGCTTCCCAGTGCTGACTGTGCATATGTGATCTTCTAGGGCATCAGTCATTATGGCTCCAAGTAGATGTTGAACAGTGTGGGTGAAAAAAGGCAGCCTTGCCAGACTCCAACAGTGGTGCAAAACCACTCTCCTACTGTGCCATTGACCAGAACTGCCCTACTGGCCTTGGCATACAGTTGTTAATGGTAAGACTAAGCTTACAGCCAACATTGTACTTCTTCATGGTTGCCCAGACAGCTTTGTGCCATACTCTGTCAAATGCCTTCTTGAAGTCAATGAAGATGTGGTAGATGTCCTGCTGGTGTTGTAAATACTTCTCACATAGAACACAGAGGTTGAAAATCTGTTCTGTGGTACATCTTCCAGCATGAAAGCCAGCCTGTTCTTAAGTGATGATATTCTCCGCTTGTGGCTTCAATCTGTTCAATATGACTTTCAACATCACTTTGCTGAGATGGCGAATTAAGCTTATGGTCTGGTAATTTTGACACAATTGCAGGTCGCCTTTCTTTGGCACAGTGATGATTAGCGACTGTATTCATGTGGAGGACCACTCATCGGTCTGCCAGATCTTGTTGCAGATCTTGGTGAGTACATCTATTACTATTTCTCCTCCGAATTTCATAAGTTCAGCTGGGATGTTGTCAATACCTGTAGCTTTTCCGTTCTTGAGTGATTTCACAGCTGTCTCCACTTCTTAATGCAGTATTGGAAAGTCATTCTCCTTTATTGAATCTGGGCTGTTTAGGACATTAGGATTTCTATTTGTCTGGATTTCAAGAGATATTCATGTACATAAGCCACTGTAAGGGACCGGGACGTAAGCAGTCTGGCTGGTCTAGTGGTCATAGCTGGGCTGGGGTCCACACATCAGGGACTGTAGTCAGTGATCTGGGTTCAATAAGCAAGACTTGGGGTCAAATTCAGGCTGGGGTCTGAGACCAGAGATCAAACGTAATATCAGGATGGATTCAGGAGGCAAGAGTCAGGGTCAGATTCAGGCTGGGATCAGTGACCAGAGATCAGGAGACAAGGTGAATTCTGAAGTCACAGCAGGCCCAAAGTCTGTGTGGTTGCCCGGACAATTTCCTGGGGCACCCTTCAGGATTAAATAGAGTGGTTGTTCAGAGGGCCACAGGGTACTGTCACTTTGGGTCTCTTGGGCCATAGATCCTGTGGTGCCTACTCTCCATGGTGCTACCTTGCTGTGGCTCTGCATGGCCTCTTGGTGCAACTGTGGGAATGTCAGCCACCCCAGGCTCTGCAGAGTCCAGTTCTACTCCCTGCATCCTCACAGGTGCCTTTTAAATTACAAAAAAGCATCAGCTACAAGCTGAAGTGCTCAAGGAGTTCTAGCAAGGAAACTTTGTAGTCAAAAGATCATGTCAGAAGTTCAACCAACTGGACCCTGATCAGAGCCAAGAGTGGCTTAGTGACATAGGAAAGAAAGGTGAATTTGTAGGCATCACTGAGATTCGCTCAGCCCTCAGCAGATGGGCCTAGTCTTACAACACAAATGCCCATATTGAAGCAACCACCAGAGCCATGTTGCATGTTGGCTTGAATAACTAAGTTATTCACAACGAGTGAAGAAAGGCAAGAAAGAAAAATGACAATGAAGATGAGGATGCACTTTTTATGAACACTTCATAGATTCAAGTCTTTTTCTGGGGAGGAACCACCTACTTCACTGCAAAATATTGCAACATAAAAGCTGACTAATGAAGTCATACAAGATGCACTATTGAAAGCAAAGATCCTAGGACAAGTGCAACTTTGTGGCAAATGGCTTATGACACAAGAGGGAGTCTGGACATTCACACAGTCATGACCCATCTCCAAAACATATTCCATGGAATATTAGGTGGGGAAAGAAATCAAAGGAAAGGCCTCAACTATGAAGGCAGACATATTCTTCAGACACTAATTGCAGCCTGTGAAGATGACAGGACTGTGAATTTGCAATATATTTTGAAACATGTGTTAATGCCTGTTCCTTTGGCATTAGCACAGACAAATGACAGTCTAAGGGCTTGTCTTCACTACCAAGGAGATTGACACTGCTGCAATTGATGCAGCGGGTGTCGATTTAGTGGGTCTAGTGAAGACCTACTAAATTGACAGCAGAGCACTCTCCAGTCAATTCCGGTATGCCACCTCTCAGAGAAGAGTAAGGTAAGTCAACAGGAGAGTGTCTCCTGTCAACACAGTGCAGTGAAGACACCACAGTAAGTCGACCTAAGCTATGTCAACTCCAGCTACCTTAGTCATGTAACTGGAGTAGCGTAACTTAGGTCAACTTACCCCGGTAGTAAAGACAAGCCCTAAGAAGAGGCACAAAAGCAATACTGGGTGGTGTACTGACAGCCGATGTCCACTGCCCACCAACATTACCAATGTTGGGAAAAGCTGTCTTATGATAGATGCACAAACTTTGGTACAAACCATAGGAAAGCCTTCCAGAGCCAATACATTTGGACACCTTGCAGAAATACTTGTAAAAATCAATATTAGAACTGAAGCAGGCTTCCACAGAATAGACATTATGTTTGACAGGTATTACAAAGAATTTATTAAAGGTGATACAAGACAAAAATGCTTAAGAGACGCAAGACCCATCTGGGGAGTGGTGGAAGGCAGAAGGCCTCTTCCAAGTAACTGGATAATTTCATTGCATTTCCAGAAAATAAGAAGGACCTTGCAATATTTTTATCTGAACAACTAATGACACAGGCACCACATGTTAAAGTCATCATTCTGGCTGGAGGCTTTCAGGATTAGGCTCGAGTATGATGCTCGACAGCAACAGTTGACATCAATAAGCCGTGCGCTCATCAGGAAGAAGCAGACACAAGAATGATTTTACAGTGTGTCCACAGTGATACTGATAATGTGGTTGTTGCAGCCCAGGGACACTCATGTGCTTATTCTTTTTCTGGCTCACTGTAGCAAAATGATAGGTAGGTAGCTTAGGATGGGAGCTGGCACATCAAAGAAAGCAGTGCACTTTCCTGTTCATGCTATTTGTGAAAAACTACAGTATGAACCCAGTGTTCTGGAAACTCTGCTCCCATTTAATACCCTGATTCGTTGTGATGCTACCTCTTTTATGGCTAGATACAGCAAGAAAGCTGCATGGAAAGCTTTTCAGTGACACCCTCAGTTCTAACACACCTTAGACTGGGTGATCTGAACTCGAAGAAGGTAAAAAGTGCAGAGGAGTTTATTTGAAAGACATATGGCTTGCCAGAGGTTCACAGCACTGACAAAGCACATCATTTTGTTCACATGCTTGTGGTCATCAGAAGCTCTGCCCAACAAATGATGCTCTTTTCTTCTAAAGAGAGCTCATTTCCAGGCACTACTTTGGAGACAAGTCCAATGCCCAAATCCAATACTTCCTCTTCCAAATACCGTGGGTGGGAAACAGGAAGATAGAGGTCTACTGCCACAGCTCATGTCATTGCCACCAATACCAGCAGACTGCCTGGAGGCAGTAATCCGTGGCTGCACAACAAGGTGCAAAAGTCAGAGATGCAGTTTCAGGACAGCACAACTTGTTTGTACAGGAGCATTTAAATGTAGAGAACTGGAGCGAGGTTGTGTCAATGTTATACTTACAGGTTAAGGACAGTATTATCAAATAAATGGATGTGTCATAAAAAGTAAACTAATAAAATGTTGATTCAATCTATTATTGTATAGCAAAGTTTCTTGAAATAAGCACACATGTTAATGTTGTTCTAACTTTTGTGCATTAAAATGTTTTCATAATGTTTAGTCATGAAAATATTTTCACTTGTTTTAAAAATAGATGTTTTTAGAGTGTGTCTTGTATTTCTGATAGCTAAATCAGCTGTGTAAGCGGGTGCAGACTCACCCAGTGGCACCTCCTGCTGGTCGTCCATGGGAATTAGCTCACCAACCCTCTGGAGCGCCCTCTGTCGGCCGGTGATCCGCTATCACTGGGCCCCTGTGTCCCTCCCAGACCCCGGTGCCCCTTTCTCTGGGTTGCTGCCCCCCTGCCAGTACCACCACACTCTCAGGTTCTGGGTCTCCCCACCCAGGGGAACCCCCATCCACTAACCCCACCTCACCTCAGTCTGAGCTACTGCCAGACACCATCTAGCCCCACTCCCTGGGGCAGACTACAGTATAAGCCACTCATCACAGGCAAGGGGCTTTGGACCTGCTGCCTTCCTCTACCACCCAGTACCCTTGTAGGCCTTAAACCAGGCCTTGCAGCCTGGGGAGTTGCCAGCCAGGAGCTACTCTGGCCTTCCCCCAGCTTTGCTTCACTCCCAGTACCTTTTCTGCTAGGCAGCCAGGCCCTGCTCCCTCTCAGACCAGAGAGAGCCTTCTGAATGCCTGGCTGCCCTGACCTTTATAGGGCCAGCTGGGTCTGTTTGGGGCGTGTCCTCCAGCTGAGACTGCCTCCCAATCAGTCCAGCTTTTCTCTCAGCCCTCTCCCAGGGGTGACTTTAAGCCCCTCAGGGCAGGAGTGGGTGTCTACTCCGCTACAAGCTGCTATACATTTATTTCAAAGTGCTAACACCGAAGTTATAAGAGCCATGCTCTTTCATGGTTGTATAACATATTAAAATATTTCTATTACCTCTTTCAGATATGAAACTGAAATTCAACAGCTTTATAAAAGGATGTGCATATTATTTGATCACTTTTATTACATTCTACAGCTTATTAATATTCAGCTGAAGTATGTTAATCCTGAATGAAGAAGAAATAAAGGTTTACACTTCAATGATTTCCATGTGTTCCTTTGTTCCTTTGTAGAGGCCTTTATACACAAGATACAGCTTGATAACAACCATATATGGATTCAGCCCACCCTCATTAGCTTAAAAAGACTTATCACCAATTTTTAACAAAAAGCACTTCTTGCAGGTGACATTTCTAAAAACTCAACTAGTTACAGCCATGCCCCCTGCATCTCCTTGGAACTATACAGGGGTCCTGGATTTCCTGGGCATCTGGGGAGAAGAGATGATGCAGGTTTATCTTAATAACAGCTGCTGTAATAAACATATATATAAGCAAATTGCTCTACAAATAACTGACAAGGGTCATTTGTGGAACGCTAATTAATGTTCTTGGTAAACAGTAATTTTTTTTATGTTTTTATGTTATTAAGAAGTAACATTGATTATTTTGACATCATATTTTTTCACTGAGTGCTTTATGACGGTAATCTTGCCTGATTACTCATTGTTTTTGAAGAGCGATAATTAGAATAGGTGTATAAAATAGTTTGTGTTCTATACATTTTAAAGCATTTTTGATGCTTTTATTTTTTATACAGAGGAACAGCAGTCTCTTCATTTAATGAAAAGGAAGAACAAGTACCACAGATCCCATTAGAGCATGAAAAACACATGTAATTGACTAAATATTTTGAAAATATTTCCCACTGTGAATAAATGCCCTGCATATGCATCAGAAAGCTAAGATCAGAGTATAGGAGTCATAACATTTGAAGATACTCTGGGTTTGTAGTAAAAACAAATTTAAAATTGTTTTAAATAGTCTTGTTTTCAGTTTGCTGAAGTATGAGAAAGTAGCATCAACACTAAATCATTTAAATTATAACATCTCTTGCTTCATGTTTCTAATATTGCTACAAACTTTTAATCCAAATAACATTTTCCAATGATGTGTTGAAGAGCCATATCAAAAGACTTGCAGTGATCTAATTTGGATTCACCAAATCAAAAGTAATTATGACTACACTTTAATCATCAAAAACTGATTGATTCTAGCTACTGAAGTGTCATTTCATTTTTTTAATATAGTAAATATGTCAAGTGAAGGATTGCATTAACTTTTCTTTAAATATAACTTAGATATAATGTCATTAAATGTAGCTACATTCTATCACAGCAATATTTGAATATAAGATTGAAATCGACCTAGAATCAAACCAAATAGATTCTTATATTGGCCAGAGAGCTTCCCTTAAGTAAGAACTAGGCATAGAGGTTTGGTTTGATTTTTGTTATTATTAGACCTGGTCAGAAAAACTGACTTTCAGGAACACAGGCAAATTTTTCACAAATAATTTCACAAAAAATAATCCTGTTTTTCGATCAATTCTAGAGCTGATTGAAAAGTCTTGAATTTTAAAAGTTTTGGACAGAAATAAAGGGACAAATTTTGTGGGGAAAAATTCATAAACATAAAAAAAATGTTCCCATTTTTCAACCAGCATTAATTATTATGAAATATAGAAAAGGGGTTTTGTGGAGAATGAGGTAGTTGTGGAATTATACAAGAATCGGTTTGTGTCAATTGTATTCTTCAGTGACTAATGGAATTTCCAACAACCTCCAAGTGCATAGCCAGGACATGATTCCCATCTCTCTGACTTTGCATAGACACGTTGAATCAATTTTCTTACAGTTGAGGATCAGATCTATAACTCTCCAGTTTACTCACACAGGTTACCAGAATACCAAATTGATGAAGACACAATTTACAGACTGTAGAAATCAATATGGTAATATTTACTTGTAAAACCAATCACATTTTCTAAAAATATATAGAAATCAGTTATAATTAAGATACACAATAAATCTGTAATTATTTTACACTAAAATGTTGGGGTCTTGTGCATGAATGATTTAGATATACAGTAATCTAACCTGATTACCCTTATGTCTAAATAAACTGATGTAGGTATCAATCAGACTTTAACAAGAATCTTATAAAAATTATTCCTAAACTCTGAAAAAGTTCTAACAATACAATTCAACAGTAACACTGCAAAGGAAATGAACTTATGTGGATGGATAAAAAGCAAACCTTAAATACATTAAGCACAGACTTTAAGAGCCAAATCAATGTCCCATGGAAAGACTGCTATTGACTTACTCTGGATTTACAGTGCTAAGAGAGCAGAATTGGGTTCATGGACTGTGAAACTATAGTTGAAATCACTAATGAGTAGACTATGATTTAAACTACCTGTCCAGACAGTATCTTACAACACTGTGTGTGCTATCTGGACTTAGTCTCACAGGAGTATGTGCTTGATTACAGGAGTATTTTGTGCTTTTTGAAGTCAATAACAAAACTCCCATTGACTTCAAAGGTGCAGGTCAGGCCTTTAGTGGGCATGCGTACTTATTTCCCATCTGGGATAAGTAATGGGTAGAATTCCCCCCTGCACACACAACACATATGAGAGTGCCGCTGAGCTCTCACGGGGTGTTTCAATTTCCTGTGAGTATAAACTAGCAACAAATTACTCCCCAGGGAGAAGGGAGAAGTAGAGAGGAATTTGCACCTCAGAAAGGACTCTCTCACTCTCAATCACAGCACTTCCCAGAGCTACTTCTGAGGTGGTAAAACTTATGCACCAACCCTACTTAGGGCTGTGCCTAAGGGCGGAATATAACCCTAAAAGTACAAATACATAGAACCAATCTCCTAACTCTGAATTCTTGGGTCCAATATCTACATTATTGCTCTAATGGGTTAACTAGTTTGAAATTTCTCCCCTTCCTTTAAGTGAGGTCTATGAATCAGCAAGCCAAGAAGTGAGGAACCAGACAGGTATTTTCATCATGTTTTATGCTGCAAATCTACATTGTGTTCAAGCCATTGTAGAAAAGATTCTGTTTTGTATATGCACAAAGAGACAATTAGTGCTGGATTCAAATGAAAGCACCAGCAGGAAGGCAGTTCAGTTAGCATGAACATCTGTTGATTTTCCTTGTGCCTTATCTTTAAAATGCAACAGTCTTTGCGAAAATGGTGAATGGGGACCATAAAACCTTGCAAAAAAATCCTTATCTACTTCATAGCGCTGATATTGTTGGTTTAAAATGCTAGACTAATGAAAAGGACAGATTTTATTTTTTGGAACAAAACAAAGTGATCATCAAAAATATTGTTGATGTCCCAAGGAATCCTAATGAAAAGGTATTTGAATTATATCCCCATCCTGTATTCATCTGTAAAAGTAAGCAAACAGCTCATAGCCAACCATTTGTCCTTAACTCTGAGACGTGTTTATTCAGATTAGAGGCTGAGAGCCATAGGCTCTCATCCAGATTTATCAAATGGAATTGGTCACTGCTACTGAAATCATCTTGTTGTTTTTCCCCCAGTTGTTTTAAAGTGATTTATTTATTTCAAAAAGCTTTTCATTAATTTCTTAGGAGCTGGCAAAAAAAATTATTATAGAACAGAGCTCATTTCTATGAAAACAGGCTCATTACCATGCCAGCGGCAGAAAAGTGTTGACACTAGTTTCATGCTGGCAAATGAAGTCCCATGGAGTTTGTGTCACTCTGGCAGCCAATGGAAGAATATCCATGTGAACAATTAATGCTTTGCTTGCTTGAACAGCAGGACAAGTGCTGATCCACATATAGCAACAAGTCCTGGGGGATCAGTATAATACTTATCTCAATAAATCGGAAATGGGGAATATTGCAGGAAGTGATCTGGTGCAGGAAACCTAGTTTGTATGTGTGCGCAAGTTCTTGTGTCCTGGCTTACATGAAACCAATAAGAATTTATGTTCATTTTGGTGTTTGCATGTACTGAATGGATCTTCCAAATACGTTTGAAGTTCTCTCCTTCTTCACAAGCTACCGAGACAATTTAATTGCTTCAAAAAAGATAAAAGATACATATTAAAAATGAAAATAACTGGAAAATTACAAAATAAATATCTTCATTTCAAAAACCAGTGGAGATTGCTTGAATTTAACCTACCCATGTAAGCGTAAGATCTTTGATTTTTATGTGGGCAGTGTAAGATATATGTGCTTGTGGTTTTTTTGTAAATAATATCAAACGTACATAACCACTGATCTTCAATTGGTACAGCTTGATGTTACTCGTACTAGAACTGCAACAATTTACAAAGGTGAATGTCTGGCCCTACATTATTATTGTACAATTCTAACTGGGTTTTGTTTGAGTATGTAAACACAAGAAAGGCAAATATTTTCATTTCCTACTTATATCACTTCAGCAGATTTAATTTTTTTTGTTCCTCCTTTAGCACTTATGATCCTGAATATACAACCTGTGATCTCGTGTGTCAATAGTTAAGATATCACAATCTTTTCTGAGGGCACATATTCTGATGTCAGAAATATAAGGATTCCCATATTCCCAGAAAAGAGTTTATTTACATTTTAGGGAAACCGTATGAGGAAATGTAAAACCTTCCAGCCTGTGTTATACAGCAGGTCAAACTAGATGATCATTATGATTAATTCCAGTGTTAAAAAAAAATCTGTGAAAAAAATTGATAAAAATATTTGTGGAAAGCAAAAGCATTGTGAATAGTACCTTGAATAAATATTTTTAATATTGTACACCAGAAATGATTTTGCAGCTATCTTGAAAATATTTATTTTATTTTCACAAATAGCAAATGATCATACCAACTCAAGTTCATGAAAATTGTTAATATGCTAATATTTGTCCACATGCACAATTACAAATAATGAACAAATTTGTAAAATTCATACTCTGTTATTGGATAACTGCAGCCAGAAGAAATGGCAGCATTCAGATAAATTAATTGCAACAACTAATTTGATCATCACTAGGATTTACACTAGACCGAACAAATAATGCACAATTAATAATTTAGTAAATGAATGTCACCTTTTTTCCCCCTCATTAGTTCTTCATGAACAGGGCTCCCAAGCCAACCAGCGTATGGCTTTTGGCTGCATCCAAGCAGGTAAATAGACATGCTGGGGATTGTATTTCTCTGTTGTTGAAACCCTGTCATAGGTGCACAGATCCCATGCTGTGTCAGTCGCTAAAGGGTTAATAGGGAAACTGCCTGCCTGCTCAGCTGTGGCTGATTGGTGGCCGCATGACAGCTGCAGAGATAAAAGGGCTGCAGAGTGGCAAGATGGCTGCTAGAAAGGCTGAGGAGCTACTGGAAATAGCAACCTTTAAATGCAGATAGGTGAGAAGCCGTCTAGGCAGCTGACTCTGAGCATTAGCCTGGCAGAGAGGTATGCTAGGAAAGCAGGCCAGAGAAACAGTAAGGGGTTTAGAGAGATTGGTGCTAACCACTTCATGCAGGGTCCCTGGCACTGAACCCAGAGAAATGGGTGGGGCTGGGCTCCCCTATCAAACCCAGCAAGGGAGTTTATTAAGGCCTTGAATAAGTGAGGTATACATGAAGAGGCCAGGCACTATATGCCCTTCATCCAGGCTAGTTGGCCTCCTGATGTAGTGGGTTTTCTCACCCTGAAAGGGGAAAAAACAAGCAATGACTTGTCCAGAGGGCTGAGTTTGTACCAAAAAGAAATAAGTGGGCTAGATGGTGATTGGCCCATTGCAGAAAGAGGGAAATTGAGACAGAGTTGCTGTGTTGCCTGGTTTTGCTGCAAAGGGATGCTGATGATTTAAAGGTGACTTCTGATAAGCCCCCTCTCCCCCTGCAGCATTCCTGGTTGTCTCAAGGAGGGCTGGGCCCTTTTACCTTTCCCTAGTGGCCCTGACTGATCCATTCATAGACTTCAGGGAAGCTGCTTAGTCTCCTTCATTCAATTCCCTTAGGACCAGGCTACTCCAGGCTGAGGTGAGCCATTCAGCCAGGAACTGAGCTCCACCTGATTTTGTTTCTAAAGATCTCATTTATGTAGTATAGGTTCAGCTGTTAGGGCTTGCGATGTTCAACATAGGGTCTATCTATGTATTTTGGTTCTAAGCAGGTAACCTATTGGGCTCAGAGAGGAATTTTCCTCAGGCTAGTCTGGAAGCTGGATGTGCTGTTCACAAAGCACTCATTGGACTGGGTTAAAGTGTTAGAGTAAGTGCAGTAATTGTTTGGACGTATTAGGGCAGGGAGCCAGTTTAGTAATGGGGGAGCAAAAGCTGTTCACCTGCCCAAATCCTATGTATCAACTGGTAAGTTTTGATTCACATAAAATGGAGGGCTTATAAATATAGTACAGTCTGGGGCATCTCTTGTGTTCGCCCTTATCATTCATGCAGGATGGAGGTGGCTAAGGGACATCTTGTTTGCTTTTATTTGTCTAGATTAATTGAGTGATGAATTTTAGTTTCCAGAGCATGTATAAGAAGGAAAAAATGTCAGTGGTAATTATCAGAAACAATAAATATCACGCTAGCTTCAGTTGAACAAAAGTCATAAATGATATATCCTCTGGCAATCAAAGTCTCAAATCAAAAATATTGTCACAACTTGAAGGGATGCAGGACTGATTCACTTTATCTGTTTGAGGGTAAACTCCCACCATTTAATATTGTATTATTCATTTTTTTCTTCTAAAGTGGGAGGGGAAGGAATCTTTCTGCAAGCTAGGGGAATGGAGTGGGAGTATTGGTGGCAGATGAAACCTGAAATAAAATGATGAAAATAAAAGTGAAATAAACTGGCCCAAGACAAGAAGAGATGTTGATCGAACAGTTTCCTCTATCATGTTCTTGTATGTATTTAATCTAATCCCAGGCCCCTGACAATGGGAGTTTGCTACTGCATGTGATTTGCTCCTCTCGCCCCCCCCAAGCATCTAAGTTAATTCAGAACACATTTCCCATCAATTTTCAATGGGATTTGGGCTCCAAAATCATTTCTGTGCTTCTGAAAATACTACCGATTGGCTTCTGTGGGGCCAGGATTTTGCCCAGAGAGAGTTATTCATAAGTATGTTCAAAGTGTTTGAGCTGTGAACAAAATTAAAGCAATTTTTCTTATATTTTGAACCATTTTACAAAACCTGGGATGTACACCAGTTGCTCCTTGCAATCACTCTTCCTCATTTGCTTACTTCAGAAACCGTTTGTTTGGCTGATGTAATGTTTTAGAAAGATAGCATCAGAAATATACTTACTCTGTTTCAGAAGGGAAAATAGGCTTCTTGTGAAGTTTCAGATATAAAAAGGATTGTCACTAAAACTGAAATTTAAGTGTTACCTAACCACATTTAAAAACAACTACATAAACAACAAAAAGCTAAAAGCAAATAGGTATATTTAAAAATGGGTTAGAAAAATTGGCCACAGAAATCGTAGGAATGGCTCATATTATAAGACTAACATTTAACAGTATATTCAATACTTTCAGGTTTTCTTCGTTCATGCATTGTAGGCAACTTTAAATATAATTCAGTTGATTCTTTTATACTTTGTTGTTGTTTTAAGCCACAAATTGAGAAATGTCAATATGCAAATATACATTGACCTTGGCTTATTCAGTGAACAGAGAGCTATTCAACTAACAAACTTCGAATGTACTGTTCTGTTCCTTTATTAACTAAGCATTATCCAGGAATCTGATTAGCATTAATTTACATTAAGGTGTACAAACTGATTTTTAGTGAGTATTAATTCTGCAGTTTAAATACTTTATAAAATTCATAGTTTCATTTGTTTTGTTTGGGTGGCCTAAATTGGGCATCTCCATCATCTCTAGGATTTGTAGAGATATTGTATGCTACAGAGGTTCTCACCTTCTCAGTGAATTATTTGTGACGTCAAGTAATTAGATTCGTGGTCCTCAATTGTTCATTCTTCCACCTTCCATTTTCTTTATAGTCCTATTCTGCTTCATTCTTAGCGGCACCCTTGATTATGAATTCACCCTAGAAGCAGAAGGCACATCAGCCTCGGGACTATAATGTAACTTCATAGCTAATAATAGTACTGAATACATGTTCTTTCCTCTTACTATCCAACTATTAAAAAGGCCAAGAACATGTAGAGACAAGTGCTAAAGAACTTGTAGTGCTTAGCAGTAGTCCTGGTGAGAGTCCCAATGCCCATATTATCTCCCTAATGCTCAGGCTGAGACTGAAAGAATCAGAAGAAACTATACTGTAGGAGGAAGAGTATGCCCACTTGCCCTCTGAAAGCAAGAGAGGAAGCAATGTACAAAGAAACCAAAAAATAAAACCAAGTGAAATTGTGCTGTGGGGCCATCTGAAAAGTCCTTTTTTTCTTGTGGTTCCTTCAGCTAGTACAAGGCAAAATGAAATGTGTATATTACCTCCTAGAGACAGAGACTTTGTCTTCATATTTATTTGTAGAGTAGCTATTTTTTTATTTGTAGAGTGTTAAACATACCGGGGCCCCACCTCTTCTGCTCAGCAATGCACAATAGCTTCCAGGATGAATACTTCAATCAGGTTTTTTTGCTCTGATCTTCTATTGTAGAATAGAGGAAGTGACTAGAGCTGGTAGGAACCTTTTCAATAAAACATTATTTTGTCAAAATATGCTGTTTTGTCAAAGCAGAAAAGTTTCAAGGAAATGTGTCAATTTCGATGGAGTTTTTGATGGGAAGTTTTCTAAGGACCATGATTCACTCTCCAGTCAGAGAGAAAGAGAAGCCTGAGTCAAAAACCAGCAGACCCTTTCAATCCCAAATGAGATGCAATCAAACATTTTTGCGGGGTGGGGGGGTGAAATTGAATTGTATTAAAGGTTTTGTTTTTGTTCTAACGTGGAACAATTTTTTTTAAAAGTTGTCTTAAAACAGAACTGACATCCTCCAGCAAGCTTTTGAAACAAATTCATTTGTGATTTTGATTATTACAGGTAAGGAGCCCTATCCTTCCAAGGTATGCAGAAAAGTGAATGTAGGCAAGAGACACGTGCTAAAAATTGCACTCACACCACAAGCATAGTATGCACATGCATTTCCTCCAAACAAGTTGCAGTGGCCAAGTGCACAGACAGCAAGAGACAGACATGTGGATTGCTCCCTGGTCACACATGTGCAGCTGGTAACATTGTGGTGGAGAAAAGGAATTGAACAGTGGGCAGCTAGACAGCTACTGCAGTAGTGGAGTTGGCACAATCCAAAAACGCAAATATTAGTGAGCAAACCATGCCTAGATTTAACTAGGCAAACCCCCAGAGGCGAGAGAGAGAGAAGTATTTGCTCTACAGAAAGGAGCACACAAATGTGTCCGCTAAAGATATAAGCAGCCATGGCAAGGCAGTGCAGACCAAGTACACAGCCACCACATACACACAGGCAACAGGGTGCCACATGGTTTGCTGGGACACTGACCAGATGACATTTCACCATCTGTGAAGTGAGGGAACTCAGGATATAGTTGTGTGTACTTTAGTCCTTCAAGTAATTGCAGAGCAATTTAATGCAAGTTCTAACTTTTATAATTATTATTAATAAACACTTATATCACATTAATGTCCAAAGATCGTACTTGGGCTCAGGGCTGTATAGTGCCAGGAACTGTACAAACACAGCTGAAAAGACTGTCCTGCTTTAGAGAGCTTACAACCCAAACCCCGTACCTCTGCATACTCCTGACCAAACAGGAAGCACAGCTTTCATTCTCGTGACCTTGCCCATATTTGCATATCCCACACTCCTTTTGCTCACTGTATAAATGACTGTGCCCACAGTTAAGCTGCCTGGCACCCGGGGCTAATGATCATTCCAATAGCAGCTGGATTTTAGATGTGGGGGAAATGAGTAATGATTGTGACTCATCTTCCTGTTGTTGAGGAAGAGGGTTCCTATGGGCAGCCCCTGCATTCACACACGCGCTCCCACTCGCAGAGTGATTTCCCTACTGGCACTGTTATCAAACACGAATATAGCTAGCTATGGTAATAGGTACAAAAATTAAATATCAGTGTATTAGTGATGTGTCCCACTGCTAATCCATTTACAGCATGCCAGTTCTCACTAAAAGTAGCTTTACTTAGCAGCAAAGTGAAGCCATTGAAGAGAAATTGCAAAGAATAATTAAGAAGCAACATGGGGTGTTTTGTTTGTTTTGCCTCACATTTTTTTTTCTTGCTAAGTATCCATTGAGCTTTAATTAAGTTTTACTCTGAACCTGGAACACTGTGGAATTTTTCCCCTCCTGTAATGAAAGCTTTGCTTGCCAGGCAAATTTTTACCAATTCACAAAGCAGTAATCAGCTGGTCATACAATGAAAGGATTATGAGGTTTACAGTGGCTGTAACGTGTATGAGTTTATTATCCATTTCTGAGTTCCATGTACAGATCAGGTATCAAATTATTAGGGGCTGATTCTCATTTATAGTTTAAGGGCCCTTTACCTGCCAGAGTGGTGTAAAGTGAGAGTAAATGTAATGTATGCCCAATTTAAGGCCACTTTACACTGCCAGATGGTTGCAAAATGGTCTTAGTGTAAAAAAAGGATCAGGCCCATAATGTTTAACAGACTAAGGCGGTCAAAGCAAGTTTGTAGCACAGTGATTTTGGGTTTTAAGATATTTGGCCTACAGAACAGAGTTATAATTACCTTTTGCACCACTGAAAGAATTTGTTTTCAAATTCTTCATCGATATGCAATATCATTTTCAGCCTTCAAGGTAACATTAATAAAGTACTGCACCCTATCCTCACTGTGAGACGTGGTTTCTGCAACAGGAACAAGTGAAGTGACCAAACATTATCAGATTATTATGCAGAAGTACTTGTGGCTCTGTGAAAGCTCAGAGAAAAGGCAGAACAGGGTAAACTACACTTTAAGGGTATATTTTCTTATATGATAATTACAGCACTTTAATAAAAAAATCCATAATTATTCAAAATCATATTCAGCATTTTGATGGGCTTTATACTTTTCCAAGCACAGTGCAAACATTAAATAATTAATCCTCACAATTATTAGCCCATTATACAGATGAGGAAACTGAGACTTGTCCAAAGCCACAGAATAAATCAGTGGAGGTATCAGAATTAGAAAGTAAAGGTTTGTAACTCTCAGTCCTATGCAGAGTCTACTATCCCACATTATTTCTCTGAATAGGGGCATCAAAAGGAATATTTCAAAGTATATGACAGGAAAGCCTAACTTATATTAGGCTCTTCGTATTCTAAGCATCATGTGCAATGAAGTTGGATGTCATAATGCAGTATTGCTAACACTTTTTTTTCCATATGCTTCCTAGAAAATCTAGGGGAACAGTAACATCACAACTAATGTTAAAAAAAAAATGAAGGAAGAATGAGGACACAAAGAAATACAAAACTGAACACCAAATATCTGCTTGAATAGAGGCAGCACTGACTCCAGTGAAGTCTGTCACATTTAAAATCTGTTTAACTCAATAAGCTGGGACGTATTTCCTGCATCCCCTATAGAGTCTAATAATAATGGTAGATGTAAATACCTTGGCAGATTTAAGCTGCCCCGTGAAAGATCGAATGAACTATGCAGAGGTGGGGAAAAAAGGAAAACAGCCTGGACTTACTTTTTCAGACTGTATTATTACTTAAAACTGCCCATTTGTCTTCCTATTGAGGGTTGCAGCAAAAAAAGAAACCTCTGTTCTAGTTATTTTCTTTGTAAAAAGAAGAGAAAATGATGATGGCAACTTGATTTAATGTCTTTACAGTCTGGTGAACCTGACCTTAGTTTACCCTCAAGCCATGCACAGGAAATGTTTCAGTGCAGTGAGTTGTTACGAATTCCCCTTCAATATGAAAATATTGTCATACTGTTTTCATGCAAATAGCTTATAAATTGCATAGTGCTGATCAGATCCTGCCTGATTTACCCTTAGGGCACAAGTGGGAAGGGGAGAAGGGGCAATTCCAATAGGTTTCTCAACTGGAGCCATATATCAACTAAAATATAATTTTCAATGTCTTGCAGTGGGTGTGAAGGCCCCAGTCTTAATTTGTGCATATGACCATGGGCTATTTGATGTTACAATGGTATTTTTCCCTATATTTATATTTAGCTGTCTAATTAATATTCTTTTCTCTGTGAAATTAATTAATTAGCTCTCAAACACAAATAACATTTAAATTAAAGTTGTGTCACCCTTGATATTTAACCCTCCCATTTCTTCCAGCTTCACAGTATGACTGTAAAAATTTGCTCTAGGATGAGTCTTAGCCAAGGAGACACATTTTGATTTGGAGAAAAAAAATATTTCTATCAGGGCAAAAGAATGGAATCTGAATTTATTTTTGCATTGTGTTGCTTGAACTGAAATTTAGGAACCCATAGAGCTCTGAGAAGGCCAAGATCAGCGCGCAGACGAGTTAGATGAAGAGGGGAGAAGGGGCAGAAGAGAGAGAGAAGGCAAGGACTATGGGGCACCCAACCAAAATAAAACCTCCTTTCCTGATTTCCTCTTTTACAACATGCTGTATCAACCAAAATAGCACTACCCAGCATAGTCTCTGGTCACATTTCCTTCATGTAGCTTTACAGTGTACAAATTCCAAACAAACCCTATAAAACTAAACCAATCAGGATGTCTTATTTCACCAGAGCTTCCTGTCATAGTGTCTGGTCAGGAAACTCTTTAACTCTCCTTCTCATGAGTTTATAAGGGTCTGAGCCAAACTAAGATCAGCTGCAAATATGTGCTTCTACTCAGAGTCATTCCTTACGGAACTCTGAACACCCTCGCAGGGATTTAACATTCTAAAAGCTGTCCACACTGGTGTCTGGCTCAAGGAGGCCCTCGTGCCCTCAGGGGATCCCACTGTAGTCAGGTGCAGAGGGGCTGTATGACCTCCTCCAGAAAGTGCCAAACAACCTGTATACTGCCTGCTCTTCAGAATTCATTAATGTCACATAACTATTTACTTTCTAACCCCCATTTTTCCCTTGCTCATCATTTTTTATTTTCCCCATGTAGGGGCGGCCCTAGACTAGCTGCCAGCAAATGGGGCGACACACACTAAGTGGCGGCTTCAGCAGTTCGGGCGGCTTTTTTTTGCTTGGGGTGGCAAAAATGGTAGAGCCAGCCCTGGCCCTAGGCAAACCATGCAATTGGTGCCCCCACCCCCAAACCCCAAGGGCAGATCTAGGCTGAGGTTTTTGGTAAGCTGGGAAATCTTTTCCCCCTTTTTTCCTTTTAATGTTCTGTAAGCATTTTTTTTAAACAGAGGCTTAATTATTTGATTAGTCCGTCCGCCCATCTGTCCAACCAATGTTTCTGAGATCAGATAAAATAGAGACACGAAATTTTCAGAATAGATTTGTAGATGACATCTGGATGATATTTCAGTCAGATTTCAAATAAAATGCATTAAAAATGTTAATTATGTTTATTATTACAAATCCAAAATCCTCCATTTTGCTATCCTGCTTTAACTGCCATTACCACCACATCCAATATAGAAAGAAATAAGAAAACTCTTCAATGAACTTTAACCTGTATTTACAAAACACTCCAAATAAAAAACACTCTGTGCTCTTAAAACATGACTTTTCCTGCTTTAAGTTTTGAAAATTCAGTCACTAGTTCTTTTAGATCCAGTTTTCCAGCTATTTCATGCTTGATTGACATTGTGGCAAGTCCAACAAGTCTCTCTTGCACCTTTGTTGAACGCATTGTTTTAACTTAGGCCTGGTCCCCACTTAGTCCGGACTTCGGACTAAGGTACGCAAATTCAGCTACGTTAATAACGTAGCTGAATTCGAAGTACCTTAGTCCGGACTTACCGCAGTCCAGACGCGGCCGGAAGTCTCCCCCCGTCGACGCCGCGTACTCCTCTCGGCGAGCTGGAGTACCGGCGCCGACTGTGAGCACTTCCGGGATCGATCCGGGATCGATTTATCGCGTCTTAACCAGACGCGATAAATCGATCACAGAACATCGATGGCGTGCCGCCGGACCAGCCTGTAAGTGAAGACTAGGCCTTAGAGAAGCTACTTTCCCCACTAGCTACGGAAACTGGCAAAGTTAAAAGAATGCGTAGAGCTATAAACATGTTTGGAAAACTGTCTGTGAGTTTATTTTCACAAACAAACTTCAGTACTTCTTCAGGAGTGGAATGTTTCTTAAGTCATCTTGAAAAAGCCTGAAGCTCACTACACAAATCTGTAGCATCAATGTCTTTTGAATTTTCATGAGTCAATGCCGACTCCAGTTTTATATAAAATTCTCTTATCTGTTTTGCTGTTTTCTTTTGCAAGCTGTGGATATCATATAGAAAGCCCAATACTGACTCTAGCTGCTGCATCTGTTGAAATCTTTCGTCAACAGAGTGAATAGCAGTATCAAGGACTGCGAAGTAGAAATTCACTTTGAACCCTTGTTTTGGGTTCTGAATGGTTGTGTCTCGTCCTTCATACAAAAACTGCTGTTTCTTTTGCCAAATGTGAACTGACTCTGGTTCAAATTCTATTAGAAAGTCTATTTCTTCAGCAAGCTCTAGAGAATCTACCAGTGTTCTTTCAAACCCTTCATCACTTCTGAATTCCTCCAGAATATTTTTAGTTTGCTGCAGTTTTTGAATAGCAGAATGTATGTTCAAGTTATTTTCCTGAAGCTGCTTACTAGTGAGGTTAATCTCAAAAAGAATATAATACCACAAAATGAATGAAGTCACAAATTTGAACTTGGAAAGGCCATTTGCAAGAGCTTCTGCATCTGAACATGCCGTATTGCCAGATGATCCAGTAAAGGTAGTATCATCAGAAATTTCAATTAGAGCATCATAAATGTTTCCAAGTTCATAGCGAAGAGGCTTCAAAGCATCACTGTGACTCTCCCATCTTGTCTGACTAAGTGGTTTCACAGTTAGAGAATTCACATGGCGAGACAGAATGGTGTGTTGAGCCTGAGAAAAACACATAAATACATTGCACCAGGTCAAAGAAACTGCTTGCCTCCAAACACCATCTAGCACCATCATTGACAACCAAATTCAGAGAATGCACACCACAAGGAACGAAAAAGGCCCTAGGATTGATTTCCATCATTCTCCTTTGCACACCATTGTCTTTACCCTTCATATTACTCCTATTATCATAGCCTGGGCCACGTAAGTTTTCAACAGATAATGACATTGTTTCAAGCTCTTGTAGAATAGTTTCAGTCATAAATGCTCCAGTCGTCTCCTTCAGTGGTAGAAAACCCAAAAAATGTTCCTTTATGAGCACTTCAACATTATCTTCATCTGTAGACTTTTCCATAGCCACAAAATGAATGACCATCGTCATTTGTTCAACATGACTCACATCTGGTGTACAAACCAATATTATTGAAAAGTATTTTGCAGAATGGGCAGCTTCTACAATATTCTTTTTAATGGCATTTGCTAGGATTTGAATTAGTTCATTCTACATATTTTTCCCCAAGTAATGAATCTGTGTTTCATGATCAGTTATTTTATGTAGAAGCTCCTTCAAGACTGGATCAAAAAAAGCTAGGTATTCAACACATTTTAAAAAGTTTCCATTACCTGGGGTGTATAATTTTTCATTTCTGCCGTGGAATGCTAAATTTTGCCCACTGAGAACTCTCACTAAAGCAATCAGATGCTCTAATATTTGTTGCCAATATTTTTCTTTTTCCTTGATCACAAATAAATTTTCTTCGATAGTTTTTCCTTTTTTCAATCATAATTCAAGTTCTTTCCAATTTTGAAAACATTCCAAATGTTCTGTACTTCTTTCATGTGAAGAGAGAATTGAAGATATGTTTTTCCAGTCCTTCGAACCATTTTCAGTAAGTGATGTGTCAATTGCTTGATTTCTAAACAACTTGCAGCAAAAGCAAAACACAGAGCCCTTAGACACTGAATATTATAAACAGTTTCGATGAATTTCTTCCCCATTAATGAGTTTCCTCTTGTAATGCTGAGCAGAGAATTTTCTTTTATTTCCATCCTTAGGGAAGGGAAATTCATGAACTTGTTCAGGACCATGTTCCACAAAAATTTGCCGCACACTGTCATCACATCTGGGCCATGAAGCTGGGTCCCCTACTCTTTGTAATTTCCTCATCCTTTCTTCCTTCTACTTCATTTACTTCAATTTCTGCATGTCTCTTTGAAGCTGAATAAATTTTCTTCACTTCTATATCAGTCTGATGCTCTGAGCTGCCTTCATCTAGAAGTAAGTTTCCATCATCTTGAGTTTCCAAACTGCTTTTTTGTGGATATGAGCTACCCTCATCTCAAAGTAATATACCTTCATCTTGATGTTCTAAACTGCTTCCATGTGGATGTGAGCTAACCTCCTCTCCAAATAAAATTCCTTCATCTGGATGCTGTGAACTGCTTCCATCTTTATTTGGATTAAAGAGAAGATATTTCAGGAAGGATCCCTGCTGTTTTGATTGGTCCTTTTCCTTCTCAGACTTTCATTTACGATACTCAGCTCCTGAGGTTTTTCTTTTTCCTTTTTCTGCCATGGGGCATTTGCATATTGTTATGTACTGTGCTCCCGTCTGCAAGCATTATAGCGTTAAGGATGGCTGACACACCCACCACATGGTTAGCGATTTAAACCACATTGCCACCATCCTAACACATCTTTTCACTGCTTAAAGGTTCAATGAATAGTAAAATACACTCATTTACCTATTAAAATAGTTAGTTCCAGCGTTTATATGGAAACAAAATGACCTTTTTCGACGTTATAACCCGACACCGGTTGTTTGGAAAGTAATCCCCTTCCTCACAGTTACCCACTTGGAGTGTGACGTCATCACTTTCGTTAAGCGTTAACACTGTTACTTTTCTATTATGGACTTTATTTATTACATGTGAACCAGTTATAACAAAGGAAAGTTCATAATTATACAGCCCAATAAAAACGCTAAGGTTTAATAACATTAAAGATACTCACAGTTTGGATTTATAATGCTGAAAGACATTATTCTTTATTCTTTGGCACCAAGAAACACAATTTTCCACAGTATTCGCTCAATTCTTAACTATCTACCTGCGACGTGTGTTAAAATGACCATTTGATATGCATCAACTCACGATATCTCCGCTCTACATGAATTTCTGGCTATGTGACCTTGATGTATATTCGGGTTAGGTGTCACTAGCATTGCAGCACTTGCCGCTGGCAGATGTTTCATTATGGCTGAGTTATTGCTTATCAAAATTGCGGAGTGGGTCATCTTGACCCTACGTCACAATTTTTTTTAAAAATCGCTAAAATTGTATTTATTTTTGCAGTAAATAAAAGATTTGACATATTAATAAATTCTCAGAAATGAATTATAATTCATATTCTCTCCATATGCGCACGGGAATTGAAATAATGACATCTTTGTTATTTTATTTGTATTTTTTTCATCTTTTTCCTTTTTTTTTCATTTGATTTTTTTCCTCCAATTTTGCGCCCCATTTAACTTGGCACCCTAGGCGACCGCCTAGTTCGCCTATAAGGACGGGCCACCCCATCCCCATGCTTGGCCTCTGTTTCTGTAAACGATGAGCAAAAATGACTGAGCCACTTTTGAGTGACAGGAGAGTAAAAGAAAAAACTCACACTTCCCATTATAATAAAATGATTGCAACCTTTCATCTAGAACTGAAAGAATAATTGATTTTTCTCAGTTCAGTGGCTAAACTGAAAAATAATAATAATAAAACAATTGTTTTGAGTCAGCCAGAAACAAGATTTTTTTTGTTTTGTTTTTCCTTGCCAAAATGAAAAACCAGGAAAAAAAAAATTCAGGTCAAACAAAACATTTGGTTTGATCCAAAATGATTTTTTTCTTAAATTTTGATTCTGAGTATTTATCTGGTTGGTTGGCTGGGTTTTTTTTTTAAGCTAAAACTAACAAAAATTTAAACTAAACATAATTTTGAAATGAAAAGTCAAAATGTTTTATTTTGAAAATGTCACAATTAAACATTTAGACTTAAAAAAAAAAACATTTCTTCTGCCAAAACTATTGGCTGAATCCTCCCCAAATTTGTGAATAGTTTGTCAACATAAAACTGCATTTTTCAGCAAATAAACTATTTGTCTGAAAAATTCATTGAATGGCTTTTTTGACAGAAAACATTACCATGACCTGTTATTAAAGAGAAGTGGCTGAGGTTTGAAAGCTGGAATGATGTATGGGTTAAAGAACAGTGTTAGCAAGTGCTAAAGGAAATTGGTTTTGATTTACCAACTACTAAGCATCTAAAAATTGCATGATAAATATGCACAGTACTTTTTTTTTTTTTTTTTTTTTGCTATTTAAGTGCACACTTAGGAACAATGCATTAAGCATGCATGAGCAGCTAAGTTAAAATCCCATTTTAAGTTCATGGCTAGAGTTTTGAACATAAAGTAGCTTAAACTATTATGGATACCTTATTTCTTGGTGTCCTGGAGCCTGCCAGCCTGCCTATTATTGTAATCAGTATTCCAGAATTGGGTGTTGATTGGCAGTGGGAGAAACAGTGAAGACTGGAAAGCAAAATAGCAAGGCACTCAGATAATGTGTGTATCATAAGAACTTAGAAAGACAGCTAGGTAGATAAATTGGCTTTAAAAGTTCATGATATATTGAAAGGCAGCATGGTCCCTAGGTAGTGCACTGGATTGGGACTCAGGAGACCTGACTCCATTCCTGGCTCAGCCACTGCTGTGCTGTGTGACCTTAAGCAAGTAATTTCATTTCTGGTGTGTCTTTTCCCTTTACCCACCCTTTGTCTGTCTCACCTATTTAGGTTGTAAGATCTTCAAACCAAGGATTGTCTCTTAAGTATAATGTACAGCGGCTAGTAAACATGGGGCCCGGATATCAGTGGGGACTTCTAGGAGCAACTATAACACAAATAATATGTACTCATGTACTTAAAGACTTTGGCATAATGCTAATGTGTAACCCACATGCTTGCTTTGCAGTATTTGGTGGTAAAAAATAAGGGAAGAGACAGTGGGGAGGATACCTATATCTTGGTTTTGTTTTGAAGTACTCTGTGTGCCTATTAGCTGCTTGAAACTATGTGAGCAACTTCCATTGTGAACATGCAATCTGGCAGGACACACAGAATCGCTCTCTGAGAGTGGCACCTGTAGGAATTCAAGGGGAGAGCGAGGAGTTTATAAATAGAAGGAGTGGGAGCCAGACTGCAAGATTCACAGGTGGAGCCAGGAAAAGGACTAGGAAGGTTTCCTGTAAGGATTGTGTTGCAGGGACTTTGCCAGTTTTGTTGGATTTAGACTGCAGGCTCCCTTGCCCCACTGGAGAAGAAGAGGACTAGAATTTGCCATTGCAAAGACTCAAGAAGAGATTGAAAGAGACTTTGGGACTATCATTTTCCCCACCAATTTCAAGGAGCTGGTGTGCCTTACAGGGGGTTTGAACACCACTCCACAGAGACTGAGAAGGGGTAATCCTCCCAGAAAAGAGCCCTACGGGAGTGTACATATGTGCACATGTATCATTATATTTTGCATTTGAACCTGTGGTAGTAACAAGGACTAAAAGTTGGGGGAACTGACCACCCCACTCCAAAATGTTACCTTTGGAAAGTTGTTATTGACAGTATCCACAAATGCTTTATGGGTTACAAGTACATTTATACATTTATAGATTGATTTTAGTAAATATTTTCCTTTAGCAATTTTGTGCCACTTTCGTTCTCTCAGAGATTTAACTCCATATAATATATATAGAGAGAGATGTATCAAAATCCTGACAAGACTAAACTCTGGGTTGTACCTACAGTAAAGGGGAAAGAAACCTAACCTAACCTAACCTAACATTATCATAGTGCTTTCCCCAGGCCCATTACACAGGCACATGGTGGAGGAGTTATGGTTCCTGGAGAACATGAACTGTGGTATTTCCTGACTTCAGAATGCTTTACTTTGCTTCCTCATCATCCCATTAGCATATTTTTTGGAATGGAATCATTTAATAAAATTGAGAAAACTCTAAAAATATCACCTACGGGCATATCCTCTGGTGGGGAGGGTCCCTTGGTAATGGAATCTGTTTAGAGCCAAGGTTTGGAAGCCGCTAACGAGGCATGTGGAGTATGTTTGGGTGTGGGGTAGGATGCAGTGGAGGCAGAGTGAGTCTAGAAGA
Source organism: Chrysemys picta bellii (assembly GCF_011386835.1). Lineage (NCBI taxonomy): Eukaryota > Metazoa > Chordata > Testudines > Emydidae > Chrysemys > Chrysemys picta. Next base: position 77,083,591 of record NC_088791.1, read on the forward strand.
CTCACCACTACCCATACTTTGGTCATTCCTCTGATCGAGGAGTGCTGCAGAGGCTAGAGTAGCTCTGCTGCCCCCTTGCGTTCTCAGGTTCTGTAAACTTAAGAGGGCTTCTTCTCAGTGAGACACTAAGACTGAGTGATGGGGACTGGATTTGCCCCTTATTGCATGCACAGAAATTCCTCCACCTGCACCTGACCACCTAAAAATCACCATTGTTTCCCAATCCACAGGATACCAGTACTGACCTATCAGCTCCATAAACCTGGCATTTACATTTAAACTTCCTGGGATTTATTGATTACATCCCAGCCTTATATATATATGAGCAACAGATTCAGTGTGATGTAGGAAAGGAGAAGTTATATGATAGGTGAGAATGGGATAAAAGGGTCTTACCTTCAACCTCATCCTCTGTGCTTTACCTGAGAAAGAGAGATGCTTGATCACTAACTCCTTCTGCTCTATTCTTCCTTTCCACTTTGCATCTTCCCGAAGGAACCAATGAGTATACGGTAGCCAGCACTGAATCTTACAGACACCAGAGCCAGAGTAGGTATCAAGTAGCAAACTCTGAAGAAGGTCGGCTCCCTGTTCTCTTTGGTGGGCTCTCTTAGGTTAAACATAATTTCCCAGCCATGATCCACCAGGGCCAGGTGACATCATTCACGTGAATAACAAGTGTGTTTTATTTATGAATCTGCTACAATGTATTAAAGTATTCTTCAGTTCTCAATTTTCTCTTTGTCTCGCTGTAAAAGTAATGTATGTTTACAGTGAGAATGGAAACTCACAGACAGTGATGAAAGCACTGTGGTAAAGCAGCATCCTGTTAGGTACAAAAGGTTTTGAGTTCTATACTAGGAAGTTACGTTGAACGGCAGCTACTGTTGATCATTGCTATATGAGGGTTTTTCCCCTTAATATTAATATTAATGGTGAGATTCCGTCATCAATGCACCCATATGAGCAGTGACATTAGTGAGTGTTTCTACACATGAAAATGAAGGGCAGGCTTTAAAAGACATACTCAAGCAAAGAGAAGATATATTTTACCGGAAATCGGATAACAATTGTGTATTTTTAAAATATTCTTGTCATTGCTAATTACCCAGTATCTGAGTCAGCCTGATTCTCATTTACACCAATGCATCTTCACACTGCCAAAATACTGATCAGCCAGTTCCTATTTGCTCAGAGCATCAAGTGTTTGTGATTTCAGGGACTTTATAATGCTTAGGGTGCTACAAGGAGAAAGGCAGATGTAACAGTCCCATGAACTTTAGACGGCTCTAGACTCCTCAAAATAAAATTGCCACTTCATTTTACAAATTTCACTTAACATTGGCAACTTGGACTGGATTCTTCTACAGGCAGTCTAAAAGGACATTCAGTATCTTGTGTGTTCAACTGAATTTTATGGACACTGGCCCACAGCTGAGGCAGAATGGAGCCATATGCATCCGAAGAAGTGGGCTGTAGTCCACGAAAGCTTATGCTCTAATAAATTTGTTAGTCTCTAAGGTGCCACAAGTACTCCTGTTCTTATTACTGTTGTTGTTATTTGCTCCTTTATACTATGGCAACAATGGGAAGGGGAAGTTAGATGACCAACGTCTTTAGTCACATGACAATAGATGATGCAAACAACTACGATAAATTTAGAGACAGAATATGCAAAATATATTTTAACCTGTAAAGCCTATAGAAAGAAATTTAAAGGGTTTGGTAAAAGAAGAGAGAAACTTCTAAGGAATTTGGTGATTGGTTAGGCCATAGCTCCTTAAAGAGCTGGGGCAGTGGAGGGGCAGGGATCTAACCTTTAAGGCATTTTTAGATCTAATTGATATGGAGCAATTTTTCACAGCATGTCCAGAAGACCTTAGAGTTTGGTTGCACAGTCACAGCCCTACAATGGTGGCTGAAGCTGTGAACAAGGCTGAGAAATACATAAGCCACCAACCTGCTTGGGATATTAGACCTTCACTCCCTGACAAAAAATATAAAGGGAAGTTGAATAAAATGGGGATAAACCAAGATAACCTGGATGTTAAGAAAAACAGGGTTCTCTGAAATCCTGCTGAGAACCTGATAATGGCTAGCATGGGCCCATTGTGCTAGGCACTGTACAAACGTAATAAATGACAATCCATGCCCTCAAAAGCTTACAGTTGAAATGACAAGATGAAAAAGACAGGCACTGGGGAGTGTGTTGGGAGGAGATATAGTAACAAATATAACAGGAGATGCATACTACTTACCCAGTCAGTAGCAGTGATTACAGTTCTCCACTTGCCTAGCTATCTGATAACAGCCTGATGTATCAACGTCGTTTTTATGATGTATTATTCAGTAAAATCTTTGTTTTAAAAAAGTTTCACTTTGTGAACATGAGAGAAGTGAGCAAGCATAATTTGTTCAGTGTTTCCTTCCCCAAAAATCTACTGCCATAGTTAGATAAATCGAATTAGTACTAAAAGACATCAAATGTCCCCCTACATTGGCAATAAAAGTGGTTGCACTATTATGGTGCAAGGTAAAGAACAAAGTACATCTCCAATCCTTCAACCTTGAGTCAACAGAACTCCTTGTTTAAATAAGAATTGGGGTCAGCCCATAGATGGTACAACTTAAAGTGTCGTATCGGGAGATGTAATATGGAAAAATGTAAATAAACCAAATAATAGTCAAGAAAAGGGAGCTTTACATCTTTGCTCTTGGAGGGAAGAAAAATACTTGCCTTTAAAAGGTAATACAAAGCAAAAGATAAACCAAACAGCTTCACTGAAGGGAGTTGAATAGATATACATTTTATAATCTGTTTCTCTCCCCTTTTTCTGTCTTTTAACACAGTGCTATAGGAAGTTGATTGAAGAAAGGCCATTTTTATAGAAATTATGGCTCTTGGGATCATATTGTCTTGTGGGATTTTGGTATAATTTACAAAGGATATCAGGTCAGGTAGAAAAATTATATGAATCACCTCTATCTAAGCATGTGTCTGCACTGGGAAAATGAGTGGTGTTTTAACGTCTTCATTCACACATTTTAATCAACACATTTTTAAGCACTTCTGTGCAAAAAGGCAGCAATGTTTATAAACATGTTAGCAGGTCATGGTTAACTCTGAATCCTCACGTAGAGTAACTTCATTTTCCCAGTATATACATACCCTAATGCTCTGTGTAGGTCTATTTGCCTAATGCTTTTCAAGTTTCATTTTACCTTGAAATAGTGTACCTAATATACTAGTTAACACGCTTTCAATCATGACAATTTTCCCTAGTCTAGGGATGCTCTAAGCACTCCTTAAAATGTAGGCTCTGTTTTTCATTATATTAATTTGAAGGATGCATTATTCATCTCCCATTTGGCTTTCATAAATAGTATTTAAATGCTTGGCTTTTCTAATATACGAAGAATTTAATTGAGCTTTGGCTTTGTGTGTGTGTGTGTGTGTATGTGTTTGTGTGTGTGTGCGCATGTGCTATTAAAAAAAATCCTGTACAGATTCTATAATTGATTTCTGTGTATTTTCCGTTTGAACAATGTATAGGAAATTTTGCTATAAATTCATATTGGTCATTCAAGTTGTCATAATTCTTTGCTAGGGTGTCTCGAAAATTTAGCTATTTCATGGTTTTATCAGTATTATGAGTTTAGAATAAAAAATAAAAAATCAACTTTCCAAATGGTAACTGTTTTCCAAAATTCTATCATTAATAGGATCATCCAACAGAGTAATCTTCTCCTTTGTTGTTAATGTAATAAGCAACTGCAATAGTTAAGGCAGCAAAACTATTTCTATTATAACCCTTCTTTTTATCCACTTTATACTTTTCAAAACTTAACCCTTTGGGGGCTGAAATTTTCCATGATTGCGCTCTACTTGTGGGAGAGCAAAAAAATAAACTTTCTTATTGAGGTACGGGGGGAATCTAACCACATTTTTGAATAAGGCTACAGTGTAAATTATCAAAACTTGAAACTTTTGAAAATAGTTTTCAAGTGTCTCTGAAAGAATAACAAGAATGAAGTTCTTTGTACATTAATTTTCTAACGGTAATAGCTGAGATATACATATTGCTATCAAATTAGCTATTTTACTGTGACTGATATATTGTGTTATTAGTAGGGCTGTCAATTAATTGCAGTTAACTCACGTGATTAACTAAAAAAAATTGCGATTAAAAAATGAATCACAATTAATCGCATTGTTAAACAATGGAATACCAATTGAAATTTCTTAAATATTTTTAGATGTTTTTCTACATTTTCAAATATATTGATTTCTAATACAACACAGAATACAAAGTGTACAGTGCTCACTTTATATTATTATTTTTATTACAAATATTTGCACTGTAAAATGATAAAAGAAATAATATTTTTCAATTCACCTCATACAAATACTGTAGTGCAATCTGTTTATCATGAAAGTGCAACTTACAAATGTAGATTTTTTTTGTTACATAACTCTCAAAAACAAAACAATGTAAAACATTAGAGCTTACAAGTCCACTCAGTCCTACTTCTTGTTCAGCCAATCACTAAGACAAAAAAGTTTGTTTACATTTATAGGAGATAATGCTGCCTTCTTCTTATTTACAATGTCACCTGAAAGTGAGAACAGGTGTTCACATGGCATTTTTGTAGCCAGCATTGCAAGGTACTTATGTGCCTCAGACACTAAACATTCACATGCCCCTTCATGCTTCGGCCACCATTCCAAGGGATATGCTTCCATGCTGATGATGCTTGTTAAAAAATAATGAATTAATTAAATTTGTGACTGAACTCTTTGGAGGAGACCTGTATGTCTTCAGCTTTGTTTTATCTGCATTCTACCATATATTTCATGTTACACTGCTCTACAACCAAAATGCTTCTGAAATAAATGTAGTCAAACTTTACTAATTCTGGGTCACTGAGAACGAAAATAATGCTAAAAATTGTTGATTGGCTCTAGTTTTCAAGATATGCTATTGGGTCAGTATATACGACCCTTGACTTGGGAATGGCGGAGGATAAGTGAGTCATAAAGGGAAGGGATCTCAATTTAAACCAGAAATGACTAAAATACATCTTTGACTGGATCTATGAATAAATCTATGACTGGGTTTGGACAGTACTTGCTTTTTAGGCAAAACAATGAATGATGAAATCTGAAGCTGGTATTGCGTCATACATGATATGAATTGCATCATGTTATTCCTAGAAGTCATGGATGATGCAATCATAATGAAGCTTACATCACTCTGCTGAACAAATTGCCCTATATCAGCTCTAGAAATCATACAGTGTCATGCTCTCTTATTTGTCAGTGTTTGATTTTGCAAAGGGACACATTTCTGTTTAGTCAAAGTGAGCAGAGATGCCTCGTACTTGTGTGAACAGTGCAGATAACTTCTGCTATGTTTGTGGTGAAGTGACTTTTGCATCACAAAAGCGCTGTATAACCACTCTGGTTAAGAAAGGCTATTACCTTTATTTTGGCTTCAAAATTGGAGATCAGGACAAGAGGTGGGCCCCACACATATGCTGCAACACTTGTGCAACAAATCTTCACCAGTGGTTGAACAGGAAAAGGAAATCTATGCCTTTTGCAGTGCCAATGATTTGGAGAGAGCCAACAGATCATACCAGCAATTGTTACTTCTGCCTGGTGCCTCCAGTTGGGAAAGGTGTGTCAAAGAAGAAAAAGTGGACTGTGCATTATCCAAACATTCCATCAGCTATATGCCCAATACCCCACGGAGAAGGACTGCCAGTTCCTGATGCACCAGAATCACTCTCACTTGAGTCAGACAAGGAAGAGGATGAAACTTCTGGTCCTGAACCATCAATGACACAGGACCCACAGTTTCTCCCATCCTCCTCCTCTGAACCACACCTCATAACACAAGGTGAACTGAATGACCTTGTCAGGGATTTGGAACTACCCAAGAGTAAGGCAGAGCTGTTGGGCTCCACACTACAGCAGTGGAATCTCCTGGCAGGTGATGTTAGGGTTTCCATGTTCCGTGACCGTCAAAAGGATCTTGTCCCATTCTTCTTCATGGAAGGTGATCTTGTAGCCTGCAACAATATCGATGGTGTGATGGCAGCCCTCAACATCATTCACGATCCAGATGAGTGGAGACTGTTCATTGATTCATCGAAGATGAGTCTTAAAGCTATTTTACTGCATAATGGCAATGTTTTGCCATCAATTCCAGTTGGTCATGCAGTCCATATGAAGGAAACCTATGACAACATGAAACAACTTTTGAGGTGCATAAACTATGACCGACATCAGTGGCAGCTTTGTGACGATTTGAAGGTTGTTGCTCTCTTGCTTGGTCTGCAGACTGGATACACAAAGTACTGCTGTTTTCTCTGCGAATGGGATAGTTGTGCAAGAGATTCCCACTACATCAAGAAAGATTGGCCACTCCGACAGTCATTGGAGCCTGGGAGGAAAAGTGTTCAGCATCCACCACTTGTTGAATCAAGGAAGATTTTGCTACCACCCTTACACATCAAGCTGGGTCTGATGAAGAACTTTGTCAAGGCCATTGACAAAACACAAGCAGCTTTCAAGTACCTCCATGGAAAATTTCCAAGGTTAAGTGAAGCTAAGATAAAGGAAGGTGTCTTTGTTGGTTCTCAGATTCGTGAACTTCTTCGAGATGATGCATTTGACCATGCACTGCATGGCAAGGAAAAGACGGCATGGAAAGCCTTCCAGTTAGTGGCAATAAATTTTCTCGGAAACAACAAGGCAGACAACTACAGGTTGTTGGTGGAAAACCTCCTCAAGGCATAAAAAAGCCTTGGTTGCAACATATCACTAAACATACATTTTTTGCACTCTCATCTAGATTTTTTTTCCACTGAACTGCAGAACAGTGAATGATGAGCATGGCGAGCAATTTCAGCAGGACATTGCAACAATGGAGAAATGCTATCAGGGCAAATGGAGCCCATCAATGCTTGCAGACTATTGCTGGACAGTGACAAGAGATGCTCCATTTAATGAATACAAGAGACAAGCCAAGAAGTGCCGAGTAGACACTGAATAGGACTAAACTATTTACATAATAGTTTTTTGCCTTTTGTTTCATAATAAATTTTATTTAAAAATCAGCAAATGGGTTATATAAAGTGTTACATAAACAGGACAGGTGAAATATTATCATGTAAAGCAACCATAAACACATGAAAAGACCTAAGTTTACAATTTATTATTAAAACTCTACTATCTACACAATATACATAGACATAAAATGTACAAACTTAAATATCTTAGAAACAGTAGCCCATCAGTTGTTTTAATTGTCATATTTGAATTCAGCACATCAAAATACATAATAAATAGCACATTTTATCTCTGAAGCAGACTACTTCTCAAAAATTGTAGACCAATATTATAGGAGTCTCAGATGATGACCCAGCACGTTTGTTTTACGAACACTTTCACTGCAGATTTGACAAAATGCAAAGAAGATACCAATGTGAGATTTCTAAAAATAGCTACAGCACTAGACCCAAGGTTTTAGAATCAGAAGTGCCTTCCAGAATCTGAGAGGGACGAGGTGTGGATCATGCTTTCAGAAGTCTTAAAAGAGCAATAATCAGATACAGAAATTACAGAACCGGAGCCACCAAAAAGGAAAATCAACCTTCTGCAGGTGGCATCTGATTCAGATGATGAAAATGAACATGCATCGGTCCACTCTGCTTTGGATTGTTATTGAGCAGAACCCATCATGAGTATGGACTCATGTCCTATGGAATGATGGTTGAAGATGAAGGGACGTATGAATCTTTAGCGCTTCTGGCACATCAATATCTTGCGACGCCAGCTACAACAGTGCCATGCAAACACTGGTTCTCACTTTCAGGTGACATTTTAAACAAGGAGCGGGCAGCATTATCTCCTGCAAATTGTAACCAAGTTTTGTTTGTCTGAGCAATTGGCTGAAGTAGGACTGAGTGGACTTGTAGGCTCTAAAGTTTTACATTGTTTTATTTTTCAATGCAGTTATTTTTTGTACATAATTCTACATTTTTAAGTTCAATTTCATGATAAAGATATTGCACTACAGCACTTGTATGAGATTAAATTGAAAAATACTATTTCTCTTGTTTTTATAGTGCAAATATTTGTAATAAAAATAAATATAAAGTGAACACTATATACTTTGTATTCTGTCGTAATTGAAATCAATATATTTGAAAATGTAGAAAACATCCAAAAATATTTAAATAAATGGTATTCCATTATTGTTTAACAACACAATTAATCATGATTATTTTTTTTAATTGCAAGATTAATCGTGAATAATCTTTTTAATCACTTGACAGCATTAGTTGTTAGTTAAGGTTTTTGTGCTATACGTGGGTATTTTTAATTTCTCTGGAACTCAATGTATTAGGTTATTTTAATTGGTCATACATCAGGAACAGGAACACATATATAATGTGTTCTAATAATGAGTTTAGGAGCAAGTATTGCTGGCTGTGTTTTGAAGAATCTCCACTTTTTTTCCATGAGATAATTGATATACATCTGTTTGCTACTCGACGCCTGTCCTAGTTTGCTGTTAATTTTGAAACTTCCTTAAGCAGGATGTTTTCAACTTTTAGTTTCACGTTAACACAAACTCAAAGCATGACTATTCTGCAGAGATGAAAGGCGGTGCCTTTCTTATCTACTAAACTAACTACTTCCCATTATTTTCAAAGCAATTATCAGGGAAGAGAACCAGACTGAACATAACCATTCTGATTGTTCATGAGAATCTAGTTAGATCCAGTTGTCCGAGTGAATCTAAAGGAGTTTTATTCTTTGTGAGTCCCAAACTGATAGATCCATGCTGATGACACAAATATAGTGTGTAGATTTGCTTTATATCCTTCATGCTAGTATACTGAATAGATGGGATAAGGCAGAATGAACCTCTTCCTTTTAATTTTTTTTTTTTTTGCTTTTGCTTTTACTTTGGAAATATTGGCATATTAACATAGACAAGATACATGGATATATAATTTATAAAGTATCATGATCGCTACAGATAATATATTATGGCTATATTTTCAAAACCATGTACAGTTATTAGCAAAATTAGCTTTCTTAAGTCCTGTGCTAAAGATTTATCAGAATGGCCAGGTTCAAGAACTTTAAATGTTCTCATAGCCTGTTGATCTTAGAAGATGTATATGAACACCAGTGATGGCTTGTGCCCTATTAATACTTTAGAGTGTAAATACAAATACTTTTCATCTTTCTAAGCCATTGATGTTTATTAAATTGTTACAACAATTCTTAGACTATATTAAAGATGTAAGGAGTTTCCCAGTCAAAAACTTAGCTGTAGTTAAGACTATAAGTACATGGCAATACCTTAAGAGAAAACAGCTTCAATATTATTGAAGTAAAAAGGAAAGCTAGCAACTTCAAAAGTAAGATAAAACATCAATAAAAGAAAATTAGTAGTATGGGGACCTTACTCTCCCATTATTCCTTCTCATCTTATACCTCAGTCTTTTACAGAACTTTAAGCCTACACTGTACCATGCTCAGTATGTTAATATATGTACTACTCAAATTTATGGTCTGCACTTACACAATTATTTTAGTCTCTTCTTAGTCTCAAGTGTACTTCTACACTTGTCCAAGGAATAAGTAAAAAGAAGTCTGAAAGGATGTTTTAAATGCTTGACATTTTCTTCCAAGGCAAAGGAATGTGGAATATTATTTAATATTAAATTGTTTTATAAAACCTTAATGGACTCTTTATTCCTTCCAGTAATCATAATCCTTTTTAAATGACATGGCACCATTACATACAATAAATAATGTCCCCTTCAATGCAATGTATGTTAAAGCCAATAACAACAATACCTTGTTGTGCAGTTAATAGCTGTAATTGGCAGCAGTGCTGTAGCTCCTTGCCAAATTATAGTTGATAAAATATTCATTCTTATGTCTATCACAGGAGATTTCAATTACTGACTCTGCGCTCTTACCAGACTAACAACCACTAAATGTTTAATCAAAAATGATGTAGCACATCAGCACTATTATGTACAATATTGTTTTCTTCTGGTCAACATATAACTACGTCAGTACTGCTCTAAGCTGGTAGCACATTTGGCTTCTGGTCTAGAAAGCTGGTGGGAAGTCCCACACTATATGGCACAAGCTATACACAGCCTCATTGTAGGACAAGCCTAAGTCTCACCCTTTCCAAGGCAGGGATGCATTTTTGGGTCAGGAGTTGGGTCAGAAGGGTCAGCAGGTGGAGAGATTGGAATATCCCTACATATAGGCTATTCTTCAGGCTCTGCAAGGCCCACAGGAGCCCTGGCATCTAGGGCACCAGATGGGGCAGCCCAGAGGGCTCCATTAGATTGTGCTGGGGACTGAACCTATTCCCAGCAGCCCCAGGATCACAGAGGTACAAGCTGCCTTCCCTAACACTAGTGCAGGGATGAATCTGACCCCAGTGGTGACTTTACAATATAGGCACCCGATCCTGCTAATATCAACTGTTGGCCATCAAAGCCACCTTTAAAGAATGGCATCATTACTTGGAAGACACATGACTTCCAGTTCAAGAATTCACGGATCATAAGAATTTGAAGCCCCTGAGAACTACAGAGGTTCTCAATCAACGCGAGATCTGTTGTTCCCTCTTTTTTCTCCCAATTTGATTTCACCCTGGCCTATCACCCTGGTATCCCAAAAGGTAAAGCCAACACATTATCTCACATGGGTGAGTACCCGAACAAGGGAAATAGACCCATAGAGCCCTCCATAGTTTTGAAGCCCTGCCGTTTTGTTAACATTATCATCATCATGTTCCCATGACACCTCTGACATTTAGAGTGGCGATGAAGCTCCTCCATTCCCATCTGTTTCTGGCAAGTCTTTCAATGATTTGCTAACATACTTGTGCACAATGATTTATTGTCTCTTGTGAAGTCTCTCTTGCCTCATAATCCATTTGTGGTAAAATTGATGTGGACCAGTACAAATGCGAACCCCTGATTTGAACTTCTCAGTTAAGAATGTGGTTCTCTTGTTCAAATATCAGATCTATGTTCCTGATGGTCAACCAGCTCTGGCCATATTTGGGCAATGTCATAACTTACCCCTAACTGGCCATTTCAGTCACTGAAGAAAGATGAAACCCGTGTCTCACAATTTCCAGGTTTTCCAACTGATTAACTTGGTGGTCTTCAACTCCAGCTACCCAATACAAGGAATGTACAGCCAGTGTTACATGTTTCCCTGCCAAAAACGTACATTGACAACTCCTTTCCCAGATGGCTACGACAACCTCCTCTCTGCATCATGGTCCTGGGGCAGGAACAATACCTCATGAGGCAGATCTTGGACTCCAAGATTCTCCATGGGAAGCACATGCCGAGTGTCCATTGGAAGGGCTGTGGTCTTGCTGATCATTTGTGGGAGCCAGCCAACAACATACATGCCCCCAGCCTACTTCAGGCTCGAAGCTGGGGACCGATTTTCAAAGCTGGGGACAGAGGAAATTTCCTGCAGGTCTTCTGATAGGCCCCGTAGCATTCAAGCAGCATTCAGCCAATCCACAAGTGAGGACCCACACAGGTGATCCAAAGGCAGGTATATAGGCTCCCAAGGGAAGCAGCATCTTCAGTCTGCTGAAAATCACTACCTGGCGGGGAGCATTCCTATTGCTAGTACTTTCAATAGACTGCTCTAGATGGCCCTTGCTCCTGCTCTAGCAATGTCTGTTTCCACACTAGCCAGCTCATTCCAGCCTGCATCTTCTCCTGCTCAGCCTGCCACTGGGCTAATCTGACACTGAGATATTTAAATGATTAGCAGCTCTGCAACCTGAAGACTTTGATGTTTTAACTACAATCCTGATAGTCACAGTGCAAATGTAATCACTAACATAGGTGGGTCCCATTGACTTCTCTTTCTTTTGCCCTTCCTTCCAAGTATTGAGTTCAGTCTCTGTTAACTAAGTTGTCTTGGTTCTTCAAATGCTGCCATTTCTTCCAATTTATTTTGAAATACTGGTTATTGATTAGCTGCACTAGTTCCTGAATTGAGACCAGAACCTCATTTTACTGTAGAATCCCACTGAGCTCAAACCAGGACCCACGGGTGAAAGAAATACTGCTCTTAAAATACAGGGGTTTGCAACTGTAAATTGGGGTGAACCTGTGTGCCAGCATTTAAATGGGGAAGTGAATCTGATCAAGATGACGCCAGAGCTGTAGAAGGCACACAGTTAGACAGGTTGTTCCTGGTGTGAAACAATGCAGTGTGGGATAGCAGCTGGAGGACTGCCAAGTCACTGTGAAATACAGATGTGTTTACATGAACCTTCAACTTTCTACAATGGACTTAATCAAATTTCAAACTGGATTAGCCCGTTCACAATATCTGGCCAGTTAATTCTCATGAAGGGATTGCATCATGTGGACACAGTCATTTTGATTTGAAAAAAACAATGAGTTATTGTAGGAAGAAAAAACTCCCTGTGTAGACAACCCCTAAGTTGCTTGGGTCACATGCAGAAAAACACAACATTGAGAGTCTAATTCTGCATGTCCATGCTGTACGGAATTCCCTAGTCATATAGACAAGCCGTTTTAGAGAAAGAACAGTTATTTCATCAGTGGTCTTATTATAAAAAAGAGAATAGGGATATAAATGGAGTGCCCAATAAATCATTTTATGGATGCATAAGGTCTCCTTCACTTTATCAATGCTATTTATGCCTGCCCAATTTCTATTCAATTTAATTCAGTATGACCACATAAAACAGCATGCTGGGTTTGATTATTTTATTGTTTTGCAGCAGCACTGTAATTTCACCAGTCAACCTGCACTCCAATGCACGTCAAATGTATTATCTATGTCATTGCTTGCCCCCAGTTTACTGTGGACAAGAGGACCAAACAGTGGCCTACATTTTCAAAGGTGATTAGTGATTTTTGAAAGCCTCATTTTTGGGGGTCAAACTTAAATGGATCTGATTTTCAGAAAGTCCTGAGCACCCACCCTCTGAAAATCAGGCCTCAATTTTCAAAGGGGCTAATCTGTTTGGATTTTTTGTTTTGTTTTTTTATTAATATTTCAGCATCTTGATGGATCACAGGAATTGTGAAGGATTAACTGGTGCATACTGTGTGAAATAACCATCCTTTTGGCAGAGAGATGCTTAAGCATGCATAATTTATCTACTTCATATCAGTTTACATGTGCCCTTATCTAAGTTTAGCATTGAGATAATTATAGAGGTTACTATGTTACAGATAGCTAATATAATTTACAATAAATATTCTGGTCATAAAATAGTATTCTCCCTCTGAGGAGGCACCTGTCACCTGACAATGTGTAGAAGCAATAATTCTGGCACAACCATCTTTCTTTTCCAGCTCATTTCTCTGATTCCTCATTAGGCATTCAGAAGATATCATCCCTGACAATCCCCATGTGATGCCGAGAGCATGTAACTTTGTTCTTATCCTGAAATAACTGGAGAGAAAATTGTCCATGCCAGGAGATTTACATCAATTGGTACTCCTGCTCCACAGGAAAGTCCTACATTTTAGGAGTCTCTCTGCAAGGGAATGGTTAGTGTATATCTGATTTATCTGGCATGCATCATTCACTTCCTGGAAAAAACAGAAATCAAGGCACTGTAGAACTGCACTTTTTAAATGGATTCCCCCCCCCTTTATTTATGTATTTTTCCCTATTGACTGAAAATATTTTAAATCTGGAGATAACTGGCTTGAGATGTCTACAACTGGATTTAACACATCTATATCACAGGCTGCAGTTTCTCAGTGAAAATGTCCAAGGCATGTAATTTGTTTCTTCTCCCAGGTTATGCTTGCTGAATCTTGTAGATTGAATGCTTATAAAAGCAATTCTCTCTGTGGCATTTGAAATCATCCCATGGATGTTAAAAAATGCCATCCTTCAACGTTGCCATTGTGTAAGGGATTTTCTGCTTGCTATACTCCATGTTGTTAAAATATGAAAATATTCTTTAGGGGTTTCTCTATCACACAATTTTTATTATACACAGAAAAAGGATTTGGGCTCAGATTCATCAGAATGTTTCAGCTGCTTAGCAGTGCACCATAGTGACGCAAAGCAGCTGGAGTCTACTAGTGACTCTGTCCGTTGATCTTCTTTCTTTACTTTTGCATTGACGTTACAGAAGGTTAATCATATGAGCTTTCCTTTTGGGCATAAACTACTTTGATATGATAGCAGATGCTTTCTTAAACGTATTAAATAAGAGAGCTCCAAAACTATTAGGTATCAAAGAATTGTAATACCTACAGACCAGTGCAACCAGGAAATCCAACAAATCATTTTCTTAAACAGAATTGATGACTTATTTGTCAATTTTGCCCTCACTTTAACTTTCAAAACATTATTATTAATCATTTGTATTACAGTAGCACCTAAAGGTCTCCATCTGAGATCAGGGATCCATTGTGATAAGTACTGTCCAGGAACATAGTTGTTTGCAGTGGGGTCCTAACCGTGTTGGTCCCAAAATATGAGAGACACATGGTGGGTGAGGTAATATATTTTATTGGACCAACTTCTGTTGGTTCAAGAGAAAAGCTTTCAAGCTCAGAAGTTTGTCTCTTTCACCAACAGAAGTTGGTCTAATAAAAGATATCACCTCACCCACCTTGTCTCCCTCATGAGCATTACAGACAATCCCTGCCAAAACAGGTTTACAGTGTAATTGCACAAGTCAGAAAAAGTGTAGACGTATTTTTATCTTAGTTTTATAGATGCAGAAAGGGGCACAGAAAGATTGGGAGACTTCCCTTAGGTAAGATATGAACTTATTCATTCTTGTCAATTCTTGTGATTTTTATCACATGACTCACAACATTTGTTGTTTTACCTAAAGCCCCAAACCTTAGAGTGCTGTGATTATGAGTTTCAGCTTTATTTTTTTAAGGTAAGTTTCTAGCTTTCATGGCTGCAGAGAAAACCTTGAGAATGTGTACTATGTGTACTATAAAGGCTGAAAAAGCAGAAGACAAATAATTGATCATTTTTTCAGCCATATCACATTATCAGATTATTTTGGGGGCCTTGACTCATGACCATTGAATGCTTGGGGCTGGCAATGCTGAAAGTCTGTATGGAGCCAATCTAGGATTGACCCCAGATTTCCTGAGTCCGTGTTCCAGCTTTAACCACAAAACCATCCTTCTTTAGAGGAGGCAGCAGCTAACAGAAGGTGGTTTCAGTCCATCACTCTCTGGTTTATAAGCCAAGGATGTTCCCACTGTGTCACTCTAATGCTGACCATGTAAACGTATTTATCAATTCATCCCCAAAGCAGGGGGATTGAACAAGGACTATGCACCACTCAAGTCCATCAAAAGCTCTCTGGTACATAAGGGATACCTACGCCTGTGCAGGCCTCTTGAACACTGATAAAGTTCACCTTGACTTCTTAAAGTCTTAGGTTCCAATTTTAGTATACATCTGTGGGTGCAATTAATTTGGCACCCTCAGATATTACAGGCAGGAGTAAAATTGCACCCACAATTTTATTGGAGATGGCTGCTGAATATTTTAGGTTATTTAACATTTAGGTTATGTTTAAAAGTGGCTTCCAAATTTGCATAGAAAACTCTGAGCATTCTCCAAAACTCAGAAGTGTTCATGCAAACAGGGTAATTAGATGTTTAAACTCAGAGGCCAAACTTGGAGTAGAATTTTCAGAAGACTGAGCAGTCAAAATGCCACTTGAAGTTAATTGGAACTGCTTCATCTTCCGCCCCTCTCAAAGTTAGCCTCCACAGTTGAAAATTATCCTCTCTACTCTCTGTTCTCCTGACTCTCGCAAGGTTCGTCATTACTAACACAAGACTAAACGTAGGTGTAGAAGCAAAGGAAAGTCCCGATCAGTAAATACTATTGCAGGTTCAAAGTTGGCAGAATAAAAGTTAAAACAGAATGAAGTTTATTTTGACAGGAACACAGACATTAGATATAAAAAATGACCAATTAGCGTCTAGATCATGGGACGAGATGATAGGAAGAAGAAAAGATTAGTTCATGGGAAAGGACACTCATACACATTTTAAAATCAAATGAATGTATTAATTTACTGTAGTTCTCATAGGGCTAGGATGGGATCAGATCAGAAGTGGGACATTTGGAAAGGGTTGAGCATATTCTCTTTCAAGAAGTGGTCCTAGCAGTTTGAGAATCCTGATCTTGTCAAAGTTAAGCACATGCTTTGTTGAATCAGAGCTGCCATCTCTGTGAATTAGCTCCCTGTCTGGAAAATGGTTATTAAACTTACCAGTCACACACAGATGTTCTGAGGATCAATTCATCAATATTCTGTATATAAATTGCTCAGATTCTGTAGAGATTATGGCCTTTTAAAAACCTAGTTTTTTTTCTATTGTTCCTACAGTATATTCTTCACTGCTTTGACTGATACAGTTTTAAAATACTGCCACGTTTTCTATAATGAATACATATATATATGGCTAATGGCAATATAATAATTTAAGTCAAATGTGCTATATTGTAATGGAAACATGTTTTTAGTTTCCTAGCAGCCAAATTACAAGGAATTACTCATTTTCAATATCTTTTTGATGCTACACCTTTTTGGAGGACCTGATCGTCACAATGCCATTGGAAGTGTAGCTCTCCAGCGTAAAGCTGATGGACATTTTATGCAGCCTTACGCTATAATACAAACTGAGCAAAGTTTTATGTAGCTCTCTACTTGTTTTAAAAAAAAAACAAATTAATACCAGGTACTGATTATAGGCCCAAAGTAAAAACATCTTGAGTCTGTTTAGACTAACCACTGTTTCAGTAGAGCTGCAAAACTTGATTGTTGGATTTTTCAAATCAGTGTTTATAGTTAAGAATATTCAGCATGGTAGATAAAGAATAGTAGACTCTCTTAGACATCCATAAGCACACATCAGTTAAGTATGTAAGCATTCTTAGCTCCACCAGAGCTTCATCACAGGGGGTGAGATAGAGGGCCCAGGATGCCTTTCAGCCACCTTTGCACTTCTCTGTCCGTCAGGGCAGCTGGAGGTCAATTTGTCCCCAACATAATCTAGAATAGCTTTAGGGTTCCTCTAAATTACACTAGCCTTCAATGTTTCCCTGGGGGCCATTATGCTGGTTGGGATTGTCAGATTAAAGTGTGCTCTGGCCACACTCCTGCCTGCCCCAGAAACATACACTGAAGGGTCTAGTAGAAGTAGGTGTAGAGTTGATCATACCAGCTGTATGCCAGCCTAGGAATACCACATGCTGGAGGAATGTTCCACTGCTCATATAGATCAGCTTTAAGTTACTTCCCATCAATATAGTGGCACAAAGAGACCTTAGCATCTGATCCACTGTGTGTACAATCAATGTGTACAAGTTATTCTGTGCAACAGTTGTGAATGTCCCATCAGGGCCAGATTGAGGGCTCTTCAAAACTAAGTACCTTTATAAACATAACATATAAAAACACTAAATATAAGAAAGAGGCTGCAGATTTGAAAATTGGAATCTTCAGAAAAACCTGCAACTTGGATAGCAGAGATATTCTTGTCAGGAGGATGAATTAAACTTAATTAACTGCTATGGCAAACAGATTGATAGTGATCCAGGTTTTCATGGTACTCAGAGTAAAAGGGAACATAATCAGGGCATTTATCTGACCATTTAAGCCTTTACAACATGTGCACATTAAATGATCATTTGCCCTTTGTAGCTTTCACTTCTCTCTGTTAGAAACAACTTATGTCTGGATTTTTGTTCCTGTTTTATTTCTCTGTTGGTTTGCAAGTGCAACCAAATGTCCATTTACAGATTGCATGGCAGAGCAGATGTTAGCCATGATCCTTTCCCTGAAATTGACATGCATATGAGTCAAGGTTGGCATCTGGTGTTTATTCAGGAGAACATAAATTTGTTAGCCTGACCAAGATTGATCAAGTCAGAATATTAAATAACTTTGCCTCTGGATCCTTAATTATTGTGTTCCTTTAAATATATGCTAAGTATTGACACTATTCACTATATAGATATTATTTTAAATTGCATCTGACATACAGAAAAAGCACACGTGAATATTCATTGTGAATTCGAACAACACAAAAACTGTCATCCTTCAGGTTTAGTTAAGACAGTTAAGTCCTAGATTCTGCCCCTTTAGTTATGCTGAATAGCACCTTATCTGCAATTAGTCCCACTGAAATCAGTGAGACTGCTCACGGAGCAAGCTGCTACTCAAAATTATATGAAGTATACAGTTAGGATTTTTGTGGCTGTGGATTTCTTAAAGTTTATGGCAAAACATGTCTAGCTTACAAGCTTTCATGTTTTCAATGGTTTTGTTCGCTTTTTAAATGACACCTTCACTTTTTTTGGTTTCCATCTACTTTTTTTATAACCTTCTGAGTTTTGCATTGAGTTTGAATGAACCCAAACACATTTGGCCTGGTTTTGGGTTGAAGAAACCATATATAAACTTAATATATTTTGCATGGGTTTGAACATAATCATAAATCCTCCTCAAAACACTTGGGGAGGGAGGATATACATATGAAATTTGGTCTAGGTTCCCCTCCTAAGGGCTGTGAGAACTCCTAAAGACTTTCAACAAAGCTGGGCCAAATTTCACTGGTTTCAGGTTTGTAAATGAGTTTGACACAGCCCTAGTCAGGGGGCAGATTATAGTGAACACTACTGAATAAATATAGCCGTCTTATGTTGTTTTTATTTTCAGATTGAGATACAGCATTTTTGTGAATTATATCTTTAAATTTCCCCATTGTTGGTTTTACTCTTTTCACTGTTACCGAGAGGCTATATCAACATCTTGAAAATAGTTTTAAAAGCAAACCCTTTCAAATGAATGAAATGCAAGGGTTTGCCTTGGAAGCCTGGCTGCACTAGACAATCTCATTTCCTGGATCTATTTGGACTGTCCTGCATCACTGAAGAGGATAAATAAATCTATCTATTTTACTGTAGTTAAACTGTTACTTTGCTCCTTTCCTCCCACTGTCACTTGCAAAGCTGTTCTAGAATTGCCTTCACAAGCTGCAAAGAAGGACAATTTTCAAATGGAATTGTACGCAGCTATCTTTCAATGACTGCATTTTGCATTGATCTTGTTTTTCTCAGGCCTTGGCTACACTTACCAGCTAGTTCGACGGCTGGAAATCGAAGTTCTGGGTTCGACTTATCGCGTCTAGTCTGGACGCGATAAGTCGAACCCGGAAGTGCTTGCCATCGACTGCGGTACTCCAGCTCGGCGAGAGGAGTACCGCGGAGTCGACGGGGGAGCCTGCCTGCCGAGTGTGGACCAAGGTAAGTTCGAACTAAGGTACGTCGACTTCAGCTACGTTATTCACGTAGCTGAAGTTGCGTACCTTAGTTCGAATTAGGGGGGTAGTGTAGACCAAGCCTTAGTTAGGAAACTAGACTAAATATACTATGATTCACAGTTTATTATTTCACTGGAAATAGCAAGTGTCTGGCAAGTACCTTAGAATCATAGAATATCAGGGTTGAAAGAGACCTCAGGAGGTCATCTAGTCCAACCCCCTGCTCAAAGCAGGGCCAACACCAACTAAATCAGCCAGGGCTTTGTCAAGCTGGGTCTTAAAAACCTCTATGGATGGAGATTGCACCACCTCCTTAGGGAACACATTCCAGTGCTTCACCACCCTCCTAGTGAAATAGTGTTTCCTAATATCCAGCCTAGATCTCCCCCACTGCAACTTGAGACCATTGCTTCTTGTTCTGTCGTCTGCCACCACTAAGAACAGCTGAGCTCCATCTTCATTGAAATCCCCTTCAGATAGTTGAAGGCTGCTATCAAATTCCCCCCACTCTTCTCTTCTGCAGACTAAATAACCCCAGTTCCCTTAGCCTCTCTGCGTAAGTCATGTTCCCCAGCCCTCTAATCATTTTCGTTGCCCTCTGCTGGACTCTCTCCAATTTGTCCACATCCTTTCTGTAGTGGGGGGACCAAAACTGGACGCAGTTCTCCAGATGTGGCCTCACCACTGCCGAATAGAGGGGAATAATCACCTCCCTCGATCTCCTGGCAATGCTCCTACTAATGCAGTCCAATATGCCGTTAGCCTTCTTGGCAACAAGGGCACACTGGTGACTCATATCCAGCTTTTCGTTCACTGAAATCCCCAGGTCCTTTTCTGCAGAACTGCTGCTTAGCCAGTCGGTCCCCAGCTTGTAGCGGTGCCTGGGATTCTTCTGTCCTAAGTTCAGGACTCTGCACTTGCCTTTGTTGAAACTTATCAGATTTCTTTTCGCCCAATCCTCCAATTTGTCTAGGTCACTCTGGACTCCATCCCTACCCTCCAGCATATCTACCTCTCCCCCCATCTTAGTGTCATTTGCAAACTTGCTGAGGGTGCAATCCATCCCATCATCCAGATCATTAATAAAGATGTTGAACAAAACTGGCCCCAGGACCGACCCCGAGGGCACTCCACTTGACACCAGCTGCCAACTAGACATTGAGCCGTTGATCACGACCCATTTTGCTGGACAATCTAGCCAGCTTTCTAGCCACCTTATAGTCCATTCATCCAATCCATACTTTTTTAACTTGCTGGCAAGAATACCATGGGAGACCATATCAAAAGCTTTGCTAAAGTCAGGATATATCATTTCCACTGCTTTCCCCATATCCACAGAGCCAGTTATCTCATCATAGAAGGCAATCAGGTTGGCCAGGCATGACTTGCCCTTGGTGAATCCATGTTGACTGTTCCTGATCACCTTCCTCTCCTCCACGTGCTTCAAAATGGTTTACTTGAGGACCTGCTCCATGATTTTTCCAGGGACTGAGGTGAGGCTGACCAGTCTGTAGTTCTCTGGATTCTCCTTCTTCCTTTTTTTAAAGATGGGCAGTTTATTTGCCTTTTTCCAATCATCTGGGACCTCCCCCAATCGCCACGAGTTTTCAAAGATAATGGCCAATAGCTCTGCAATCACATCAGCCAATTCCCTCAGCACCCTTGGATGCATTAGATCTGGACCCAGGGACTAGTGCATGTCCAGCTTTTCTAAATAGTCCTTAACCTGTTCTTTCACCAGGGCTGCTCACCTCCTCCCCATACTGTGTTGCCCAGGACAGCAGTGTGGGAGCTGTGAAGACTGAGGCAAAAAAAGCATTGCGTACTTCAGCTTTTCCCACATCATCTATCACTAGGTGGCCTCCCCCATTTTCCCTGACCTTTTTCTTGTTGCTAACATACCTGTAGAAACCCTTCTTGTTACCTTTCACATCCCTTGCTAGCTGCAACTCCAGTTGTGTTTTGGCCTTCCTGATTTATACCCCTGCATGCTCGAGCAATATTTTTTATACTCCTTCCTAGTCATCTGGCCAAGCTTCCTTGTAAGCTTCCTTTTTGTGTTTAAGCTCACTGAAGATTTCATTATTAAGCCAAGCTGGTCGCCTGCCATATTTGCTATTCTTTCTGCACATCGGGATGGTTTGTTCCTGCGCCCTCAATAAGGCTTCTCTAAAATACAGCCAGCTTTCCTGGACTCCTTTCCCCCTCATATTAGCCTCCCCAGGGATTCTGCCCATCAGTTCCTCAAAGGAGTCAAAGTCTGCTTTTCTGAAGTCCTGGGTCCATATTTTGCTACTCTCCTTTCTTCCTTTTGTGAGGATCCTGAAATCAACCACCTCATGGTCACTGCTGCCCAGGTTGCCACCCACATCTTCTTCCCCTACCAATTCTTCCCTGTTTGTAAACAGCAGGTCAAGAGGAGAACGCCCACTGGTTGGTTCCTCCAGTAGTTGCACCAGGAAGTTGTTTCCAACACTCTCCAAAAACTTCCTGGATTGTCTGTGCACTGCTGTATTGCTCTCCCAGCAGATGTCAGGATGATTGAAGTCCCCTATTAGAACCAGGGCCTGTGTTCTGGAAATTTCAGTTAATTGTTCGAAGAAAGCCTCCTCTACCTCATCCTCCTGGTCCAGTGGTCTATAGCACACGCTCACCATGACATCACCCTTGTTGCTCTCACTTCTAAACTTAACCCAAACTTTCTCAACAGGCTTTTCTCCAGTTTCATACTGGAGCTCTGAGCAATCAAACCTCTCTCTACATACAGTGCTACTCCTCCATCTTTCCTCCCCTGCCTGTCCTTCCTGAATAGTTTATACCCATCCATGACAGTGCTCCAGTCACGTGAGCTACCCCTCCAAGTCTCTGTTATTCCAATCACATCGTAGTTTTTTGATTGTGCCAGGACTTCCAATTCTTCCTGCTTGTTTCCCAGATCATTTTTCCTGATCACTTTCAGACCTGGAAACTAAGGTGTGGATCAGTGATGGAAATTTCATTGGGATTAGCTACAGTAAATTGTGCGTGAATCTACATGTTGGGGGCAGACCTGCCCTCCCAAACAATTAAATACTTCTAGCATTATGCATTTCTAAGTGAATATAATTTTCAGCAAGAACATGCTGACAGCTCATAACAAGTAGCAGTTCTACTTGTATTGTGCATCTAATTGAGAGGAATATATCATTTGAAAATTGGCTCAGCATTGCTGTAACAATCTCATCCCAATCCACTGGTTCTTTGATGTCAAGATAACAGGCCCTTGTATTTTTCTATCTCTAAGTTCCATGAGTTGCTGGAAAAGAGCCTCATCTCATGACACCTTGAAAGATAGTTGCAAAAAAAAAAAATAGATTCTCCAGTCTGTCTCCCTGCAAACTCAGGATTGTTCCTTGTTTGGTTCAGTCTAGATTTAAAAGATCCCAGCTCTGTAAAGGTGAGAAGCTCCTTAGCACAATTACAATTCCTTAACCATCCAGTGACTCCTTAGGGTACTTGTAAATTGCCTCTTTTGGTAAGAGGCAAATAGTTCATGCTGTCTTAGGCCTGGCCAACTCTAGAAACTTTTGGGGGTGTAACAGTGTGAGGTAGGGGGTGATTTTTTGTAACACTTTTATACTGACAAAACATTAGTATAGACAAAGTTCTATCAGCTTTTGTCAGTATAGCTTTTATACTAACAAAAGCTCTTTTTTGCTGATATAAGTTGTGTCTACACAAGGAGGGATTGGGACACTGGTATAACTATACCAGCAAATCTTTCTAGTTTAGATAGGACCCTATGCTATTTCCATATACTGTATTGCTCCAACTGTAAACTATGGTGAACTTATTCAGGTATCTGAACCATAGATTTATATCCCAATGTCAAAGCTCTTTCATTCTTTATCTGTATAGTAGGGACAAATGACAATATGTATCTGGAGACATATTTATTGGTATTTCTGTCTTTTGTGGACTTTAAGTCATCTGTGATGTTTTACTCAACTTCAAATTAATGTACTGGATGATGTTTCAGTCATGTACTGGCCTGGCCTGGCCCTTATGCACAATGTGGGGAAAGATGTAAGGTCTTATATCTCCTGGTGTGGCCCATGTAAGGGCTGGGTGGAATTGCAATGCCTGTGCTCTGGAGAGTGTAAGGATTGTTCACTTCCTACTTCTGCAGAGCTGCAGCCAGGTGGGGGACATAAACTGTCCTACTAGACCCCTTAGGGAGGGGAGAAGCAGAAGGCATTCTGCTTCAGGCATTGTTTCTCTTCAGGCAGGGTTATTCTAAACTTCTCCTTATTATTGCCCTGATTCAGCAAGGTACGTTAGAATATTCCTATTTTTAAGCACAGAGAGTCCCATTGGCTTCAAAAAAAGAACAGGAGTACTTGTGGCACCTTAGTGTGCCTATTAATATACTTACAGCTAGGCATATACTTAAATATCATGCTGAACTGCAGCCTGTGTGCAGTGCCACAGCGTATGTCTACATTAGATTTACCTCAGTATAATTGTTCAGCCTACAATGAAGCACTTATGTTTGTAGCCTGGAAAAAAACCTTAAGAAACATTCAAACTAGCCTTTACAAAGGTGTTCGCTAACTTGAGTTAATTGATCACTTACCTCCAGGGTAAAAAACGTCTAGTGTAGAGATGCCCTAAATGGCAGAATCAGGCCCATAATATGTAGCTAATCTTATAAACCATCAAATGCAGCTCTTTCTAGGAAATTTAAAACTGCCTTTTAAGTTTTAAATGACAATGTTCAGTTAGCTAAAATGAAATCCAATAGCATCACAAGATTTATTCTTAATACCCGGCTAATATAAATTATTTCTGGCAGGCCTCCTGATACAGACTGAACAGCTCAGACATAACTACAAACAAATCAATTTTAGGAGAATAATCTATGATCTGGTCTGGTGTGTGCACATGCATCTATCAAAGGATATTTGTCACCCAGTTACCAATTTTTAAGCACAGGCTAAAAGAGCAATGTCTTCAGTTCAGTCTCAAAAGCCCCAGGTATATTTGCATGTTAACTCTTTCACCAGAAAATCTTTAAGATAGGAAGCTGAAAACAACAACAACAACAAAAGACCTAGATCCATAGTATTTAAGGTGAAATTCTAAAGTAATCATAAATTGAAAGATGGTTACATTGTAATAGCAACAGCAGTAGTAGATACATAAAAGGACAGCCACTAACTAAACTATGAAATATCAAAGCACAAAGATAGCAAAGTCATTCACACTAGTATATTATTAATCATCCATCAGCAAGGCATTTCCACTGAAAAAACTCTATTTTCTGGGTTACAATGAGACCTCCCTTGAAGGAAAGTTCAGGAGGGACAGTATTTTTCATTTTGTCTAGCATAATGGAATTCCAAATCTGAATGGTGTCCTTACCTGCTACCTTAATACGAATAGTTATCAATACTACTAATAATAATAATGATGACCATGATAGGAGGAGAACAACAATTGATCTGTCTCCTAGTCTTCCTTTCCAAAAAGTTCATCCTTCCACTATTATCCCTACAAATGTACACAGAGAGGAGTGCAGGACATTGGGTTATCTCCTCTAAACCTCAGTGCATTTGTTCAATTTTTTTTTAATAAAATGACATATACCTATATCCACACTCTGCACTGAGGTGAAATCCTCACCCATGCTACAGAATCTTTATTCCAGAGTGGCATAAAGGGACCCTAACAGCCTCAGATCTGGCCAGGGTAGGAGTCCCATGGTACAGGAAGTGAGGAAGACAACGGCCTCAAAGGACCTCTTCACAAGCCCTGCTGTAAGAGGCATATCAGGGTCACGTCAAGCATGGTAGGGACTTCTTCGGGGTGGGGTCACAGCATTTAGTACTGCGGAGATTCTCAGCTGTGGTGTGGTTCATAGGCACTCTGAGGAGGCTGCTCTACTGTAAGCAGGCCCTTAGGGCTATCTAAATTATGCCAACACCTGCAGAGTAGCCCATAATGGAAAGGGGGCTAAGGTGGTTTAAAGAACAGAATCTCAGCCATAAAGTTTTTTGAACACATTGTTGAACCTGACAACATGGGGTTTCTCTATGCTGAAAAATATAAGATGTAAGGGGACTGTTGCCCCCTTACTAACATTCAGTGGGGGTATTTTGGTTGGCTAGCTCCCAGCACTAAAAGGGGAAGGGTCGATGGCAAATCAGGCGCCTGAGACTGACAGTCCCCGGGAACAACGGGGAGAGGCTAATGCTCCAGATCAGCCTGATTGACAGGGCGGGCAGGCTAATCAGAGAGTCAGGAGGCTGGGGGGTCCCGTCCTCCGTGTAAACTGGAATGGCCTGAGTCAGACAGAGTGGGGCCGAGCTAAGGAGAGAGCAGGGGCCCGAGCTAAGCTGCTGGAAGCAGAGCTGCAGCCCCAAAGCCAGAGCACAGCCCAGAGAGAGCAGACCTGCCCTGGGAGCAGAGCTGTAGCAACCAGAGCCAGAGGGGCCAGACAAGCAACCAGGAAGCAGGTCAGAGCTGGGAGCAGAGTCACAGAAGCAGCCTGCAGAGCCGACCTGTCCTGGGGGCAGAGCTGTAGCAACCAGAGCCAGAGGGGCCAGAGAAGCAGCCCAGGGAGCTGAAGGTAGAGCAGCAGCAGCAGCCGTGCTGAGGCTGAGTGGAGCTGGAGCTGGGGCTGCAGCAGTCCGGAGCCGGGTGTGGTGAGCAGCTGGAGAGAATGAGGGGGACCCTGGGCAGTGGGCGCAGCGCAGGGAGACACCTCAGCCAAGAGGCTCTGCAGGCCAGGCTTGGAGGGGGATCGTAACCCTGTCAGGGCGGGGGCGATGCTGGGAAGAAGGGTCCTGCCACCTAGAGCCTGAGAGCGTGTGGCCACTGCCAGAGCAAGTGTCCAACCCACAGCGTCTCTGCAGCACGGCCAGGGCCTGAGAAGCGGGCCTGGGACCTACAAGAAACAAACTGTGAACTGCCCTGACGTTCCAGAGAGACTGTTTGTAATGTTCCCTGCCACAGAGCAGGGTGATGTGTTTTCCTTTAACCTTTCCCATTTTTCCTTACTCTTTTTTAAAATTAATTGCTAATTAAACAACTTGTATTTGCTTTAAATTGTATGAAATGATCAGTGGGTCAGGGAGGTGCCCAGTGCAGAGAGAGTACCCCGGAGTGGGGACACCCTAGCTCCTGTCCTGGGTGACCACAGCAGGGTTGGGGGTCAAGCTCCCCAGGAATCCTGGGCCCAGCTTTGTCGGGGTTTCTGAGGACTCTACCAGACAGGAGAGTGGAAGGGGAGTCCTCAAGGGCAGGGAGGCCTCTGGGTAAAGGAAGTGGGAGCGAGGACTCAGATTCTTTCGTTAGCACACTTCACCAGGGTAGTGCAGAAGCCAGGAAAGTTCCCCACAATAGCGGGACCATTCCCCCGCTTACAAAGACCTGGGCTCAAAACAGAAAAGGTTGGTTTTAAAGTAAACAAGTAAAAAAAAATGGAACTGGCTCCTGGCCTGCCCAGGACCTATGAATCAGCAATGGCGTTCTCAAGCTACTTTTGCCCTCCTCCCTGTCCTTGGGTGTTGAGTTAAGTGTAGTTCAGAAAGATTCAAGAATCAAGGCCAGTGGGTCAAATCATACTTGGTGCAACTCTGTTGTCTCAATGGAGCTGTACCAATAATGAATCTGCCTCTATTATAATAAACTTTGGGATTTTTTTTAAAGTTATACAAGATTAAATGTGAAAAATGGCTAATTAAACTACATTTTAACTGATTTAAAAAAAATAGCTCAACATTTGTTCTGGTCCTGTTTCCACTGAAATCAATGCAAAAATTTTCCATTGACTTCCCTGGGAACAGAAATAGGGCCTAATTTTCTTGTACGCCTAAAGGTGTAATGGTGGGATTTTAATGATTAATTTCCAGCTTTAACCTGGAATTCCATGCCTCCTGCTGGTTGTCTCAGGGGTTAGCTCTGCCAGGCAGTGCACCCTCTGCTAGCGATGCATCGCCTGTCTTTGTCACCATCTGCAGGCCTGCCTCAGTCTAAGTACAGCAGAGTCCTCTTCATGACTCAGCCCTCTGGCCATGTCACCATCCGTGTTTTCCTACCATCAGGGGGTCCAGTGGGGCACCTCAGTTCTATAGTCTAGCCAGTTCCCCAGAGGCGAGTGGGGGAGGGTGGGTGACCTGGGCCCATCCACTACTCCAGGTTCCATCCCAGGGACCGTGTGGATAGCAGCCTCTTGCTGCAACTCTCAAACTTCCTTTGCTTCTGCTTAAGTTCCCTGGGCCACTTCCCTGTGGCCCCAGCACCTTCTTCGCCCTCTTCTCTCAGGGCCTCGAGCCTGCAAGTTCCAGCAATTAGCCAGGAGCTCTCTCTAGCTTCTCTGGTCCCTGCTAGCAGCTGCTTTATATGAAATACTACCATCCTTCTGCCTGCTAGGAACCCAGTCCTCATTCCCTGGGCTTCCTGCAGCAACTTATGGCCTCTGGCCCTGCAGGTCCTTTTATGTGAACCGTCTGGGTCCTGACTGGCTGCTCCATTCATCCATTCTCCGACTGGCTGCTCCCTGCGCAGCCTCCCTAGACTGCTTTTAACCCCTTGCTTTCCAGTGAGAGGTGAACCCGCCATCACATGGACACACATCTGGTTAGTGCTAAGATAACCCCAACAAATTCATTGCCATTTGTGCCAAGTCTCCAAACAGGAAAGTAAAGTACAGTAACCTGGTGCACCATCCAGACACTAAAATAGATGTAGGCACAGTGATATTACTATAAACCTGTCACAGGTACAAGATGACAAAAAACAAACAAACAGGTATGGAGTTCCTCCACACCACAAGGGGTACATCTACACTGCACCTAAAAACCTGTGGCAGACCCATGACAGCTGATTCAGGCTTGCAGAATACAGGCCAAGGGGCTGTTTAATTGCAGTGTAGATATTCAGGCTCAGGATGGTGCCTGGGCTCTGGGACCCTGTGAGATGGGAATGTTCCAGAGCTCAAGTTGCAGCTCAAGCCTGAATGTCTACACTGCAATTAAACAGTCTCACAGCCTGAGCCTTGTGATCCCAAGTCAGCTGGAGCGGACCAGTGCGGCTGTCTAATTGTGGTGCAGACATACCCAATGGGAACATAGTGAAAATAGGATTTTAACTGTTGATAAGTTACAAATGAGGACAAAGCTGATAAAACTACCCCCCTCCCCACACACCCACTTTATGGCTGTCCTATTTAGAAAGCCAGGCATGTGCTTTGCTGCACTGATTTGTCAAGTTGTTACAATAATAAGGAGTAAATTATTTTATTTCTAATTGGCACTCATATGCTACTTGAGAGATCGTGTGATCCTAACACCAGCTTAAACAATTCAAGGACAAGCCATCCAAATCCATTATACATTGCAGTGTATCATGTGATGTGCATCAACCAGTTCTCACCCTCTGCATTGTTGCCCTTAGCAACAGAAAAAGCATGTGATGGTTCTTATGTGGTATAGCTGCCCTGCAACAGTGAGTGAAAGGATTTAAGCAAAATGAAGTGGACAGAAATATTGATTCAGGCGGCTGGAGTTTCCCAGTGCATTGCAGTGATAATGCAGGCTCATAATTCTGGGTGGGAAAAGGGAAAGCTTTCAAAAGAAACACCGTGGTGTTATTTTCAAGAATTTATTTCTATGAAATAGTCACTTTTATTTACTTTTTTTACAGGTAACTAGACCATTTT
Organism: Chrysemys picta bellii; assembly: GCF_011386835.1. Taxonomy (NCBI): domain Eukaryota; kingdom Metazoa; phylum Chordata; order Testudines; family Emydidae; genus Chrysemys; species Chrysemys picta. The sequence goes on from NC_088791.1 coordinate 77,112,692, forward strand.
GTTCTTTTATCTCTGCGACAACATCGTGCAGGAGAAAGGAAAAAACGGTTAGGCATAAGATGAAGCTAATCACAGTGATAAGCTAGGGACTGAGGGCTACCATCTAGCATTGCATGGATGCAACACTATCCAGGACAGTACAGAATATTCAAACAAAACAAAATCAAGTAGAATACATGTGTGTATATAATAAAATTAAAGATGTGAGACTGTGCATTATCCAGTCCTCTCTATATTTGAGAATAGGGACGGGATTGTAGAGAGATGAAATACAGCCTAGGAGATACTTCTCATGGGAGAATGTGGAGGGCTTCAAATCAGTGTATTTACACCTGCAGTGCTATGAATGAGATGTAGACCACACTGTCCAATACATACTATGTCAGTCTGGCAATGTGACATGCTGCTTATATATCCAACAGTCTCAAAGACATAAAACCATCAATCTGGTCTTTGGAATTAGGTTTAATTTAATCTAATGTCTATATTTCTGGAGATGGTTGAAAAATTTCCACTAGACCATTTTTCTGTTTTTAAAAAGCCACTTTGTCAAAAGCTAAACATTTTGTGGAAACGTGTCAATTCTGACAAAATTGTGTTTTTAAAAAATCCAGCCTAGAGTATTCTAGTGAGGATGAAATGCTTTCTTTTGACCTGTTGGAATGGAAGTTCTGATTTTGTAAGCAATTTTTCATTTCAATGTTTTTATTTTATATTGTTACTCCTTTTGAGCTGAGTAGCTAGTCAGAATTCAGGGTCTTGTAGGTTGCTCCAGTTAGGAGAAGAAATGATGATGGGTTAAAGTATCTTTAATGCAGTTCTGTTTATTTGCAAGAACGTACAAAGTCCCATTTGTTTGAATACAAGAGAAATCAAACAAACTAGAGACACATTGCCTGATCCCAGCACCAAACTTCTTTCAGTCAGCACACCCAAGAACTGTCTCTATGCTCTTCCTCGGTATCATGCAACTGCGCTTGTTCAGGCTGAACTGCAGCTTCCTGCTCCACTGATTTCTCTGGTGCTTCTCCTGTGTTGTCTCTCTCCCTTCCCTCTCTCCTGCCTCTCCTGTTGGATTTTTTGACTAGTTTCAGAACAGAAAAAAAAATCGAAATCATGGAATTTCCGGCAATATGGAAAATCCTTTTTCTCACCAGTTGCACTTATTTTCTGACTTTGACATTTAAATAACTTGTAAGAAGAGAAGCTATATTTACATAGAAGTAAACTTATGATAAATATACTCAATATGTTTATGTTGTAGGTGATTTTATTATGGGCATGTATATTCACTTTTTGCATATTAGACACTGGACAAGCCCTGTATTTACATCAGCCTTAAAAATTTGTGTATAATTGATGTGAAAAATACATTTGATAAAACCTTCTTATACCCTGAGTGAAAATACTTCAGTGAAAGGATGGTCTTATGGTGAAGGCACTAATAGTAAAATTTGCAAAAGTGCCTAAGTGACTTAGGTGATTTAAAAAATATTACCTAAAATCTGGATTCTATTCCTGATCCTGCCACTTTGGTCAAATCATTCTCTCCATGCTTCAATTTTTCTGTCAGTAAGAATGGGGAAAATAATATTTTTCTGTTATATTTTATTTTGCAAAGCAAAGTTAACCTTGCAGAATCAAGACAGATATTGCGCAACATTCTAAAGTGTATTTTCCCTACTGCAAGACCAGATCTGCATATTAAGTGCAGGTACAGCTGTGCAATCACAAATCAAGGTGGAGAGAGAGTTTGTACAGGTGTCACTGATGCCATAGTCTAATAGTGAAGTTGCACAAGTGTCACCAATGGCCTAGTTTGGTGTGTAAGGTCTTTGTTACTGGTGAAGTGCTCAAGATGAGAAGTGACCATTTCTTTGTTCTGTGTTTGTACAGTGCCTAGCACGATGAGGTATAGGTTCATGACTTTGGATTATGGTGGTAATAATAATAATAACCTGGCCTGGAATTCAGAGTTTGCCAATTTGGTAGCTGGAAAAAATATTATACTTCAAGCCAAGCATGTTTAATGTGAAAAGCCTTGCAACATGGAAATCTGTTTTTTTCAGAGTTGCCTTTTAGGCCAGATTGGCATTTTAATAAGGAAATTGTCTGATTTAGAAGTGTGATGCTTACAGCTAGTTCCTCAGTGCCATCATTACTGGAAGTTTCTTGTATGGGGGCTTACTTACGCTTTGCTTGGCTGCACAAAAGCCTGTTAATAGTAAAAGTAGGGGGAGAGATGCAAATTTAAAATTAATCCATTATAGCCTTTTGCTCCACCTCTATTTGACACCAAGAAAGATGTGCAGGTGTGGTCTAAACATTTCTGGAACTCTTGTCTCAAGCAAATATAGTTTTTTTGTTTGTTTTCAGATTCTTTGGAAGGCATACAATTCGGGTTGGGTGTGTGTGTTTTCTGGACAACTGACTTGATTTTTAAATATTCTGGTCTCCATTTCTGTAACATTCTCCTGGCTTCATGACATCAAAAAGCTACAAAAGGCATCAAAAAGGAAAAATATCACATGATTGTTATAAATCTAATTGTAGTGAAAGTAATGGTATTCCAGCACTGGAAGATGGACACATGTCAAGAGTATGAGACTGGACCATATACTAAGGAAAGGCAACCTCATATGAGAGAATTTATACCTATATATAATATGTAGAGAGAGACTACAAAATGAGGAAGACAAATATAAGAGCACTTCTTAGGCACAATACATCAATAATTTATTCTATTCTTATGCAGTGTTTCCATTTTCTTTGTATACATCTTTTTTCTACTTTTATGCCTTCACACCTTTTCATAAAGCCTGAACAGTTATTAATTCTTGCAAATCTGATATTTTTACCATAATATGGATCAGTTATTGTTAGCTCTATATACATTTGTTTTAACATTGCTTCATACTAATTCAACTGCCTATCTCTGTATATTTCTTTTTACTGGAAAAACTCTAAAATAAAATGTGAAGCAAAGAAATAACACTTGCGATATCTGGAAATTGTATTACTAGGAGCAAAAGATATTGTTAAACTTGCTATTGCTGAGCTTGGGTTTTTTGGGGGAAAACCTCTGTAGGAAATAATCTTCTGTGAATGAACCACTGTTACCTGAACACACCCTGACATGCTTTCTTAATGTATTTCTCATAACTTAGAAATGTTAAGCTGTAGGCAACCCAAGCCAAAATAATACAACATAATTGTAATTTGTATTTGTATGGGCAAAGTACAGGCTGGGGTAGTTAAAGATTGTAATTATAATAATAGTTATTTATAAAGTACCCATGCCAAACATTTCTGGGCTCCTAAAATCTATAGCTACAGTAAAATCAATTAATAAAAAAGCCCAGAGCCCAATAAATTCTAGCTTTTCATTCAGTATTTCTGAGCCTTTCTAGCAACTATACAGGTTTGCAAATCTAAAACTTTAGCTGTACCAGCTGTCAGACATTCTGGCTAGCGCTTATCTATAAAGTTACACCTTCATTATCCATGGAGGTTTTACAGAGTGAAAAAGAATCTGGGGAAAGTACGATATTTGAATATGGGTGGAAGTTTCAGTAATTTCCCCAGTCCTCTTCTCTTGAAGCTAGAGACCGTTCATAGAAAGTTTTAGCCCCAAATGTAAACTTGTCAGAAAATGAAGATTAAAAGCAGAATTAAAATGAGAATATTTTGCAGCGTTAAGTTAGCGATAGCTATTGGGGCACTATAGTGTACTTGTTAAAGCACAGGACTAGGAATCGAGAGCTGGGTTCTGAGCCTGGCTCTACAAATGGCTCTCCGTGTGATCTCTGGCCAATCACTACAACGTTTTGTGTTGCAAGTCCTTCATCTGCTACAGGTGGATAATGTTTACAAGAACCAATCAAAACTTTTCTGTTTTGAAACTTCAAAAAATTGTCATTAAAAATATTTGCTAATTGTCAATCACCTCTGAGGGTGAGATTCTGTGCCGCCTCTTGTAGAAGGATAGCACTGAACTCACAGCCTGGCAAAAGGGGATTTTAAACCAGCTTTGTGTCTTCCCAGGACTCGGCTGCTCCAGAAACACATTATGCCAGTCTCCTGGGGCTGCTACACTGCCTGGCATCTCGACAGTGCTGTCTCCTGGGGCCTTCACACCCACCCCCTACATCAGGGATTTTACTCAGAGGGTAGCCTTTTGGATGTCTCCCACAATACCTGCATCAGTGGAATTTTAGAGCACCTTTTCATCACTTCTATCCAACGTATACAGATGTGAGAGATTGTAGGCTTTGAACCTGTTTCGGCAGCCAGGGCTCAAACTGTGGCCACCACACCACAGCTCTTCCAGTGGAGAAGGGAGACAGTAAAGTTCCAGCTCGCAAAGGGTCATACCCATGAAGCTCCTGATGGGGGAGATGTCCAGCCTCACTGATTGGCTGGGACTCACTACTTAAACCACAAAGAGGCACAGGGATTTGTCTGAGCAAGGAGGTGAATCCCTGGCTGGCTATTACTGTGGTTCCTGGCTACTTGCCTCACTCCTGAGCCCTATTTTCCTGCCTGGTCTTGGTTCCTGTTCTCCTTATCCCCATCTCTTCCCAGTTCACGCTTTCCTGCCTCACTTCAGGTCTTTGCTCCTATGCCATACCACTGACTCTGGCATTGACCACTGGTGTAGTATCTGACTCTGACCTTGGGAGCTGGCTCTGACACTGGCTCTGGTACCAGACTCCTGACTCTAACCATCAGGCATTATTGCCCATGCCCTGACCCTTATAATAGGCTGGAGCAGGGATAAGGATATCACCCTAATTATTCACCTACCTCACAGGGAAGTTGCTAGGCTTAGTTCTTTAAAGTTTATGAAGTATCTTAAGATTCTCCAGTGAGATGCTGTACAAAAGGGATTTTGTAGGAGTATTTTATGTCTTCTCTGTATGCCCCCACCTGCTGTGGTGTCACTAGCCCACCATTCAGCAAGGAGCTGTGAAGACACTCCACTCTTTCCATTGTACTACTTTACTGATGTCACAAACTCACCACTCATCAGAACGATAGAAGGAGAGTGGCACCAGTGAATTTTTTTTGACAAGTATAAGATAATGGTCCTATGATGTTGCATAATGTTTAGGATCACTTCAGGAAAAATAGCAGCTTCCTAACTGTTTTGGGAGGCAGTAGACGAGGGAACCAGCCCACTCATTTTTAAAATCTTCTGTGAAAACATTTTATAAAAGATCAGATTTGCTAACATTCAAAACACCAATCTTCAGAAAGGTGTGGTGTCCAGTTAGATATATATGTTTTGTAGGATACTGATTTGTTTAATTTGACGCAGCACCCTGAGAGTTCACATGGCCAGAAGCACTTCTCACCATGCAAAAGCTGTGAATTGTTTTTTGAAGTGAATATTTCTGATTTAAATTGGTATTTCTGAGCCTCCTGCTGATGGGCTCCAGTTTGCATAAACAGGGACCTCATTTCTATTTTTTTTCATAAACATCTGCATTGGGAGGGGCATCTACAGTTCTGTACTCTATTTCCCTGTGTTATTGCAGATAGGTTCTTATAAAAACCCCAAGCCTTGTCTGGAATAGCACTAACTATGGAGATACCCTGGATTTGTTCCCTGCTCCCTTCACAGTCGTTACGCTGAAGACTGAAACAATGCGGTAGCTCAATATTTCAGCTTTTCTCTCATCCTCTATTAGTTGGCATCCACTCTTGATGAAAATAGCATCAGCAATAAATCCTGTATCCTCACACCCACCAACAGCCTTTGCCCTGGTGTGATCAATGAACCTTTCTGATCTACCCTGTCAATCAGCAAGGACTCTCTCTTGCAACATCATTCTGAACCACACATTTCCACATAATACCAAAATGCTTTGAGACACAAATCTTTATTACATTCAGGTTCCAAATAGAATTCTACACACCATCACATTCAGGGTAGTTTCATCACTGGTAGGTGACCATCACCAGTAGATGCCAGCTCCAAGCAGGTTCGGCACAGCACTCTTAAAACATCTGAACTACAATGAATTTATCTGGTGAATCATTATTAGATTACTATTTGAATTTCCTGTTAAATTGGATAATATACATCGGCTATGATAAATGGGATGATATTAAGGTAATCAGGGGTGGTAAGGGTATGCAGACTTCTTGTAATGAAACAGCAGAATGAGACTCTCAGTGTGAAACCCAGACCTTCCTCTATTAATGTCAGAAAGGGAATCAGGTACTTTTCTGACACCACCCCTTCCCAACACTCTGCAGAGAGTTCTCCATGGATTCCAGGATCTGCGCATGGATTGAGGGGGTCAAGAACAGGGCTGGAGGTATACTCAGGAAAGTAAACTTTTTTAATGAGCCCCTCCACACTGTGGAGCTCCTCTTAAAAGGGAAGCTATAGGCTAGGGAGCTCCATTGAGGGAAGAGGAAAGGAACCCTGGCTCTGATACAGTGGTAGAAGACTTCTGTGCAGATGGCCTTATGCCTCCAGAAGATTAGAGTCTGCTTGGTTTGGAGGTCAAACCTTCTTCCACAGAGAAGCAAGCACCCTCCACCCCCATAAAGAATTCAGAGAAAAATTCTGCAAGGGTTATCTCATGGAGTTTTCCCTGTTTGACTCCTGGCCCCTCTTCTTGCAGAAGGTGTGATCTGTGCCATATTTCTATTAAATTAACCTGGGTAGCTGCTATGGTTACTTTCTGAAATCCCCAACTATTTGGACTTGGGCCACTTTTCCTTTAAAACTATTATTATAGTAGCGGATGTTATGTTTTTTACCATATCGTCTCATTATCCCTTATGACAAGTTTCTAGCATTGCTATTTTCTGACATGATACTGAGTTAGAACTTTCATTGTGCTACTAAGGCAATTCAGCTATTTGTGATAGTCCGGTGGAAAAAAGAGAAAAAGGATCAAGCTAAAAGCATTCTGAGCTATTCAGTAATGGATAAAATTATTCTTTGTTTTCTAGTTGAGCAGACTTTGGCCACAAGTTGTCACCTCTAAGAGGAGAAAAGATATTAGCTACTCACAGGCTGGTTTTACTATTTAAACATGGAGATGCAAATGAGTTGGTTCCCTTAGATTTCTCACTGCACTGCCATTTTTGAAACATCTACTAACTACTGTAACTACTAACTCTAGTAACTCAAGAGCTGATTAACTTGCTTAAAATAGTAAAGATATGCCAACTCCCATGACCCAATGGAATTCCATAATGAAGTCTAGTCTGAGTGACCTCAGAGCTTTTGGATTGTCTGAGGTTGAGCTCATCAGACAACCTTAAGTGGATCAATGATCCTCACACTGGCTGCTTTGGAATACTGCTGCCAATGGAAAAGTGCAAAGCAGCTGGAACAGAGCCCTGTATCTGTTCATCAACTTTTGTGTCTAGACTTTACGATCTAGCATGATTTGTGCGCCCCTCCCATTCATCTCTATCTTAAACTAAAATAGCTTTTCTTATGTGTTAACTGTCGTTGTTCCTCTTTTATCATCAATAAATTAACTGCTTTTTATTATCTTATGTGGTCAAAAAAAAAACCAAAGCCGTGAATAGAATTTGTGAAAGATGCTCCTTTTTTGACTGTTTCCTTCACTTACTATAATTGCACAGTTCTATTTTAAACTTCCAGTGATTACATTAATTTACAGAAAAGACCAGGGAATTTCAGTCTGTGTCTGTGTTTCTGTTGTCTGGGGCACTGTAGCATACTTCACTTTTCTAGTGTACTGATAGGACATAGCATACCACTGACTAATGTAACCATCTAACAACATCAGACATTCTTACATGGCAGACAAGAATATCAGCCAGAGTCTCTGTCTGGGTCTATTCCCTTTGTGTCACATGGGCAGTGCAAAGGGACCAGCTACTGCACATTCATCCTCAGAATCCCCCAATGTGGGGAATCCCCAATGGGTATAAAGCTGGCATAGGAAGAGGCACCCCTCCCCGCCCCATAGCTCTGGCATGGATCACACCCCCAGTAGACCCATAGCTACTTTCTATCCCCAGTTGGTAGACTGTGCCCTGGCTGCTCTAAGTTCTTGAGGAACGTGGCCAGTTTAGTCACCCACGCTAGAAAACCTTAGCCTTAAGTCACTTCTAGGAGTGTACTGATTTACCAGGCTTTGGGTGTTTTCATCATTCCGCAAACAGTCTATTAAAAGTTATGTTTTCCACTCTGTGAAGCACAAGAGATGTATTTTCACTGTGGATAATTTGTATCTGAAATTGGGGAAAACAACAAAGAAAGAGAATACATATTAAATATCCCTCAGAGAGAGAGTGAAAGTACAGTGTGTTGTTCATTCTGAACCAGATTTATCTAGCTTTACCCTTGTTGGATAGTACCTTAGTCTGCAAGCAGCACTACTGATTTCAGTGCAGCAAGCAGTGTTACCTTACGGGCAGGCAATGTAGTTACAGTATCTAGAACACTGAGTGATTCTAATTGCTACTGGAAACATCTGTCTAAGCTGGATATGGAGTATCTGTGGCCCTTGAGAAATACAATTTAAACCGTTGTTCACTGAAAAAAAAACAATATACAAAATGTCCTTTATCCTCACACTTCTCTTTTGAGAGAGAAGTGAGAGGACAACAAAGAGAAAGCCTTACGGTTTCTATTGCTTGATATAGACCTCTATTCTTAATCCTGCCATATATATTTTTAATCAATATATTGAAAAATAATCCTTATTGAAAATAGCTTTGTCTTTCTACCAAAAAAATTAATTTCACTAGTGCCTGGATTGTGTTAGTAACTGAAATGACAGTGAGCAGTTTACAGTATTTCTCAAAAATGTCCAGAAATTCCCTTGTGTTAGCTCAAGTTAACACCATAGATTTGGCATTTCCGCAAGCAATTACAATTGTGTTCTGCTTGGTTTTATGCAACACTGACAAATATTTATTATAATATCAGTTTTTCTAAGTTAATGACCACGCAGTCACCCTGGAATTACATGTCAAAGGCCAACATTCTGGAAGAGAGATACTGTTTTCCACAATACCTGGCATTTCTATAAGCCAGTATATTTATATGTTGGGACGTTCAGAGGTTAATTACCATGATTTACAGATCATAGAATCATAGACTATCAGGGTTGGAAGGGACCGCAGGAGGTCATCTAGTCCAACCCCCTGCTCAAAGCAGGACCAATCCTTGACATCTTAGTTCAGAAGATAGAAACATCAGAAAAGAATCATTCAGGGTTTGATTATGCCTTATCATTACAGCTTCGCATTGAGATGATATGGATCTGCACTACCCCACAGGGAGCACCAGAAGCATTCTGCTGCAGAGAGTCAGCACAAAAGGAGCAGAACTGGCTGAATCTCTCTGGCTAGGAATTCCCTTAAGATAGTAACAGAGGGTCCTGTGGCACCCAACACTTAAGATAGTGTTGTCCCCAAAATATGTAGAATTGGAATAGCCAGTTCCAATGCCAGCCTCCCTGAAGTCTGTGGTGCAGGGAAGGGAGAATTGGGGCATGATGTAGGAGTAGATAGAATGTAGTGCTCAGCTGGTGGATAGTCCTTTGACTGTTGCCAGCTGGCACAAGTTAGAGCAAGTTAACTTGTGCTCAAACCTGCCTTGGGGTTATGACAGAGAATCTGGGAGCCTAAATTGGCTGCTTGATGCTCCCTCCCCCGATTTCACTAATCCTTTATCAAGCTAGAGAATCTGGCCTTTAGATTTCACATTCGTACAAAAATGATTTTCAAATGAATGCTAGTCCTCATGCTCTCCTTGGAGATTGAAGTCTGTTTTTTATCTACAGGGAAAACACAGCATGGTAAGCCTAAGTGCTACTCCACTAACATGCCTTTTCTCTGAACTTGAGAACCCCTGTAGGCATAAGAAGATACTCCACTCTTATGTGCTTTTAATGCTGGGGCTCTCTGAGACTGCCAGAAAAAGGATACTAATTCAAATACTGGTGTTTGTTATTAGGCCACTAGGCTTGCACTGAATGCTGTGATATTTTGTCCTTTGGTATTAAATAATCCCATTCTTCATTCACTTAGTCCTCCAAAGGGAACAAAACAACAAAACCATAAAAAAGTGGCAATGTGGCAGAGAAGTATGATTACAAAGAATGCCCCATCACCCCACATAGCCACCACTGCCCAGGAGTGCTTTGAAGATAAAGTGATGAATGGAAGAAGGGGTCAGCCCAAGAGGAGGTGGGAAGAAATCTGTTTGAGGCGACAGTGATTATCAGTAAAAAAAAAACTAGGAGTCCTTGTGGCACCTTAGAGACTAACAAATTTATTTGGGCATAAGCTTTCATGGCCTAGAACCCACTTCATCAGATGCATGAAATGAAAAAATATAAATACATGAAAGGATGGGGGTTGCTTTACCAAGCATGAGGTCAGTCTAACGAGATAAATCAATTAACAGCAGGATACCAAGGGAGGAAAAATAACTTTTGAAGTGGTAAGAGAGTAGCCCATTTCAGACAGTTGACAAGAAGGTGTGAGTAACAGTAGGAAGAAATTAGTATTGGGGAAATTAAGTTTAGGTTTTGTAATGACCCAACCACTCCCAGTCTTTATTCAGGCCGAATCTAATGGTATCCAGTTTGCAAATTAATTCCAGTTCTGCAGCTTCACGTTGGAGTCTGTTTTTGACGTTTTTTTGTTGAAGAATTGCCACTTTGAGGTCTGTTATTGAATGACCAGAGATATTGAAGTGTTCGCCTACTGGTTTTTGAATGTTATGATTCCTGATGTCAGATTTGTGTCCATTTATTTTTTTGCGTAGAGACTGTCCGGTTTGGCCAATGTACATGGCAGAGGGGCATTGCTGGCACATGATGGCATATATCACATTGGTAGATGTGCAGGTGATGGTGTGGCTGATGTAGTTAGGTCCTATGATGGTGTCCCTTGAATAGATATGTGGACAGAGTTGACACTGGGGTTTGTATCAGTGATCTATCTTAGGGCTATCTATCTTAGGGCTTTATACTGTGGTTTTTCTTTTTTTGGAGTGGACATTCTCTTGGGGTTGTTGTTTCTTTTGATCTCTTTTCTTTTGGGGTTTCTTTTTTGGTTAGTTGGTTGATTTGTTTGGTTTAGATTTTTGTGTGGGGGTGGGTGGTATTTGGATATGGGTGTGCCAGTATTGTGACAGTCATTCTTACTATGCAGGAAAGTCTTTTTCTAAGAAGAAGTTTATGCAGCATTTCCCGAAGATAGACTCTGAATACACCTAATCTCTTTTGAAAGTTTATTCCATAGCTGGATCTCTTCGAAAGAGGATGCTTTGTCCCAAGCTCTCACATTCTTTGTCCTGTGCTTTGTGGTCTGCATTCTCCCAGAGAATCACTGCTGGCTCCGTGTGATTCATAGACTGAAATTTGATCTTTAGTATAGTTGGGGCTTGGTCTGTTCGTTGCTTGAAAGATTAGGACCCAAGCCTTAAAATGGCATTTGAAATTGGGATCTAGTGGAGGGATTTGAGCAAGAACCTAATGTGCTCATAGCAGCATAGACCACAGAAAAAGTGAGCAGCTGCATTCTGTACCAGTTGGAGCCTGTCCATTGTACTCATGTTCACATACAGTCAATTACAGTAATCCAGCCTTGAGGTAATAAATGCTTGGATCACTGTGCCAAGTCCTCACCTGGGAGGAAGGGAGGAAGTTTCCTACTAAGCTGGACGTGAAATAAGTCATTTTTAGATACTGATGCTACCTGATCATTCAAGCTTAGTGAGGAGTCAAACTGGATCCCAAGGCTTCACAACACTTTGAATAGGGCTATACGCCTTCAATAAAATGTGGAGACAGTGTATCGGCTAGTTCTTTAAAACATGTAACCCTTTCTGACCAACATTGCTTCGGTCATGTCTGGGTTCAGGTTGTGCCAGCTGCCCTTTATCCTGACAATTTAGTAGTGATCATTTCAGCAGTGGTGAATGAGATATATAGTTGTCATGCAGTGACGGATTAGCCACTAGGCCTATGGAGCCTGTGCCCAGGGGCCCCAGCCAACCAGGGGGGCCTGGGCAGGTGGGTGGGGAAAGCCCCTGTGCCCCCAACTCCATTCCCCAGCAACTGCGCTGGGCAGGCAGGGTGGGTGCAGCGGTGGGGGACTCCCCCAGCACTCCCCTCATCCCTAGCAGCATCCAGGGGGCTTCTGAAGAAGCCCCCGGTGACCCCCAACCCCAGTAGAAGCCAGGGAGGTGCAGGGGAAGCCCCCAGCACAGTTCAACCCCGACAGAAGCCAGCTGAACACAGGGAAAGCCCCCAGCACCCCCTGACCCTCTCCCTGGCAAAAGCCTGGGGAAAGCCCCCAGTGTCCCCAACTCCATCCCTGGCAGAAGCCAGGGGACAGCAGGGGGAGCCCCAGCATCATGACCCTCGCTGCAGCCCCAGGGCTGGAGGAGCTCTTGCTACCTGCTGTGACCTCAGGGCTGGGGGAGCTCTCACTCCCCGCTGCAGCCTGGGGCCATGGTGAGGGGACAGAGCTTCTCCAGTCTTGTGCGGGAGTGGAATGAGGAGGACCCTGGTTGGAAAAGGGGCAGGGCCCTGGGGAAGGGGCAGGAAGGGATGGGGCCATGGGCGGGGTCCCAGGTGCAGGGGGTGGAATGGGGTGGGACCTCCGGTGGAAGGGGTGGGGAGGGGGCCCCCCATTTGCTCTGCTCCAGAACCCCAGGAAACCTTAATCTGCCTCTGGTGTCATGTGCACATAACAAGATGTCATGGGCTCAGCAGCCAACAATCTTCACTATTTGCCTCATGTAGATAGTGAAGGGGGAGTTGAGGTGGGACTAGTATAGATCCCTGTGGGACCCTGCAAATGAGGGCCTTTGGGGGTGGAGGGAGGGAGAGGAATGACTGGAGCAATTATAGTTCTAGGCCATCTACTCCTGCTATGGCATGTAGATGAATTAGGCCTGGTCCCCACTAACCCCCCACTTCGGACTAAGGTACGCAAATTCAGCTACGTTAATAACGTAGCTGAATTCGAAGTACCTTAGTCCGAACTTACCGCGGGTCCAGACGCGGCAGGGAGGCTCCCCCGTCGATGCCGCGTACTCCTCTCGCCGAGCTGGAGTACTGGCGTCGACAGCGAGCACTTCCGGGATCGATCCGGGATTGATTTATCGCGTCTAAACCAGATGTGATAAATCGATCCCAGAACATTGATTGCCTGCCGCCGGACCCTCCGGTAAGTGTAGACGTACCCTTAGTGATAGCTTGTGGTCTACTGTGTTAAAGACTGCAGTGAGTAGTCCAGCAGTGTCAACATGGTGATCTTGCCAGTATCCACAGCCATGAGGAGTTTGTCTTTGAGTGACATAGGGATGTCTTTGTGCTGTGCCTTGTTTAAACTTCAATTGTGATGCTTCCAGAATATTGGCTGCTGTCACATGTAGATGGAATTTTGTGGCACTGTTACTACTTTTTCAATTATTTTGCCCAGTAATGGAAGGCTGGAGAGGTCTCCAGTGTTGAAGGATGGCTTCTAGCATACTTCCACAGCTTTGTTCAGCAGAGGTACTCAAAATAGATCCCCTGTGTTTGTTAAAGAAAGGTAGTGGCTGGCTCCAGAACTTACTCCTCACCTTGGGCTGAAGTAGCCCAAAATTGGTGAACTTCCAAGCATGCTGTAAAAAGGCACCTGTTAGATAGAAACCTGTTTTGCAAAGGGCTAGGGATATACTTCCCACAATAAAAACTGGATTTGTAGATGTCTGGCTGGCTGAGTTCCTCTTGAATGATCATTTAATCTCTTATATCGTTGGCTTGTCTGTTCTGATACTATGTGTATGTTGGATTTCAGACATCCGCTAGGAATGTGCTTTTGGGCTGCCTTCCACATTAGGGAGATAAATTCTCTGTAGTGCTGTGTGTTGGAGTAATATTAAAGATGAGTTCATCCAATTCAAAGGTAAAGCCTTCCCAGTCAGTCTTTCTGATATTGAATCTCAAAATGCACTTTGTTTTTCTGGATTGTACTGCAGCCTCTGTTGTCACTTGCTCTGGTTTATTCTGCAATCTTGGCGTTGCTGCCATAACCTCCCTTCTGAAGTTGCCTGCATTTTCAGAGGTGACAAAGGTGTGGTCAGAAATGTACCTCTTATTCCATTGTGAGCTTGGGAAAATACATTTATATTTGAAATCAGAGCAACATCAAATTGCTAGTTGCTGCCCACTTCAACTTCTTTCCCAGATGATGATATGACTGTTGCAGTCACCTATGACAAGGAGCAAGTCAGTTGGCCATAAAAACTCTTCATGCTGGTTTGTAAGCAGAAACTACTGCTATTTGATAAAGTTCAATCATGATAAGTTCCATTATACCAAGATGTTTCATAGCAGGTTCTTTTTTTGCGTTGCATAGATTTAATGTTTGCAGCAATAAGCATGCCAGGGACATTTGGTGTTGTTGCCTCTTGCAAGCACATAATGTCTGCTTTCATGCCAGATTGAATGTCAGCCTTCTGTACAGAGAATCCCTCCACACTGAAACTGACAATTTCAAGTGCTGTCTTTAGCTGAGGCTCTGAAAGGGACAGTTTATGTTTACATCTATGTCTGTCTGCTGTTACAGTCTTGGTGTGTATTTTCAGATTTGGTCTCTTCTGTGGTTAGTTGCAATGGGAGATTAACAGGGGTCACAACATGAACATACCTGACTCTGCTCAACCTACAAGCTATAGGAGCAGATGATAATGGGTAGAATAGCACCAATAATGGAAGGGCAGCTGACTGAGGACCAAGCCACTTTCACCAGGACATTCATGCTGTTGCCGTGCTGCAAATCTAACTCAATACATTGAAGATTACTTAGAAATCTGCAAAATTACAGGCTGTGTTTGTTGATCTGTTGACTGTTCAATAATCAAGGGGTGCGGGATGGGGTCAGGATGGCTGCTTAGAAAAGTCTATGGCGTACTCAGCAGAAGATCTGCTCCAAGATTCAGTGCTATCACCCTTGCTGTTTAATGTCTTCACAGGCAAACAACCAGAATTCCCCTATATGTGAAGATTCATTTATTTAGATGATCTTTTCATCACCACCCACTCAGAAAGGTTTGATAATTATTTCTTTCCTTACAAAAAATTAAGGATATGGTTTTAAATGCCACCGTTTAGGCATATAGCTAATAAATCCACGAAGAATTATCAGAATAAGTGGTTGGACTATTGGTAGATAGTTTTATTTTATGGGCCAAATTCTGTTCATTTCCACCCATGCGACCATGGTAAAGTCAATAGGATTGCATTGGTATAACAAGGCACAGAAGTTGGTCATGTATGAGCCATCTTCAAGAAGGGCAAAGCAAAAATATTTTTAAACAGGCCAAGCATATTTAGAGTATTTCCTGATTGCCCTTTCCTTTTCAAACTGTGACGTTATTGATATAATCTGGGACCATACAGATCATTGTTGCAACCAAGGTCCTATAGTGGCACGCAAATCTTGTATAAAGGGGGTCAAATGGGGTGTCTAAGACAAGGTGATGGTTTACTGGTTATGATTATGCTGTCTATATGTGTGTATCGTTTTTGTAGTTGAAGTTATGAATATTGGCTCTATACTGTCTGTATTTCAAACTTATGCTATGCTGCTGGGTGACATCCCAGACAAACTGGTGTTAGGTCTGCCTAGCCTGCTTGATGGCTCATTAAGGACCATCAGCCATACAATGGACCCATTGAGAGAAGGCAAATATGCCTTGAGACTCAGCAAAGTATGTAGGAACTTGCCCATGTGACTCCAGACTCCATTTTGTGGTAATTTTCCACAGTAAGAACAAAGAGGTGTTCTTACACCTAGAAAAGACTATATAAGGCTGATGCCTCATCTCCATCTTATCTTCAATCCTGCTTCATACCTCTGGAGAAACTTTGCTACAAGCTGAAGCTTTGAACAAAGGACTGAGGACCCATCCCAGCGGGGGATGTATTCCAGAGACTTGATTTGAACCTGCAGTTTATTCTATCTCTGCTGCAAGCCTGAACCAAGAACTTTGCCATTACTGTATGTAATTGATTCCATTTAACCAATTCTAACTCTCATCTCTATCTTTTTCCTTTTATGAATAAACCTTTAGATTTTAGATTCTAAAGGAATGGCAACAACGTGATTTGTGGGTAAGATCTGATTTGTATATTGACCTGGGTCTGGGGCTTGGTCCTTTGGGATCTGGAGAACCTTTTTCTTTTACTGGGGTATTGGTTTTCATAACCATTTGTCCCCATAATGAGTGGCACTGGTGGTAATACTGGGAAACTGGAGTGCCTTCGGAGATTGCTTGTGAGACTTGCAGTTAACCAGTGGGGTGAGACCGAAGTCCTCCTAGTCTGGCTGGTTTGGTTTGCCTTAGAGGTGGAAAAACCCCCAGCCGTGGGCTGTAACTGCCCTGTTTGAGCAATTTGTCCTGAGTTGGCACTCTCAGTTGGGTTCCGCCAGAACCACATCGTCACACAAACATATAGTGATTATTGATTCATCTTCAAGGTTATTTTGTTTATAAAGTTCCCCAATACACTAATGTGCTGATGACATCCACATGAGAAGAGTGTGACTAAGAACTGAGAGGGTGCGCAACTGAAAATCCCACCCTGGCTCACTAAAGATCTGAGATTTTCTGAAAAATAGGACACACAGGAAATGTCCGGTTGTTTGTGTAATTGGTCATACAAATTTATGCAACCACATACACAGATCTTCAGACATCTTTTCATGACTGTTACATCCTTTAATGATAATGCAAATTATTTCATAAATACATGCACAACAGCGCTTCTAATCCATTTGTGAACTGACAAAAATGTCTTGCTTGAAATTTATTTTTAAATCTAGCTTTAGATTTTCTACATAAGCTTCTTTTTTAGACATCACACTTAAAATAACCATCTGTGATCGGTATCATTATTAAGTCCCTGTTTCAGTCAGGTACTGATACACATGCCTAATTTTAAGCACATAAGTAGTCCATTGATGTCAGCATGCTTAACAACCTTCATGAATCAGAGCCTAAAGCCCTTGCTAGCCCATGTGACTTAAGAACCAAGCTTGAGGTGGAGGTTATGTAGAAAATTAAAAGGAAGGGAGGGATCTGTATGGAGAGTGCAGGTTAAACTACCTCTTCATTCCCACCACCTACCATCCATTAGTCCAGTAGCCCTTCCAAGCACTTTTCTATTACAAAAAAAATGTAATTTGGTACTATTACTCTTCCCAATTTAATTCTAATAAAAAGCGGGAGCAGAAAGCAATCTTTTAGCAACAAATTACAACTGAAAGGTCAGCAAAGCTCATGGGAGAAGGATGAAGGGAGCTTATGTTTTTTCAGGTTTCTTGGACTAAATAAAATTAGTGAATATTCTTTACAATAAATATAGGTCGAGATCCTAGAGAACCATGGGGTTTATAAATTTGCCCCCCCCCCCTTTTTTTTTTTTTTTTGTTGAGTAGAAGCAATTTTCCATTGCAGGATACATTGTAAAATTCCCACAACATTTGTTTTATACCTTTTTTTCCATTACTAAGCTTTTGTAACCCTTCTGCCAGGCCGAATTGATAGCAGCAAGGGCCGGGTTCAGTACATAGGGGTCCCCTCCCAGCAACGTATCGCAAAACCAGCTCGAGACCCCACCCAGGGACCTGGGAAAATCGTACACACACCCCTGGGCACCTCGAAGAGGCAATACTTCCCATCTCGCAAGCACAGAGTCTCAGTGTAGCAGAAAATGTTTTATAACATGAGGTAAACGACATAGCATTAAATTGGGAAAACACCACAACTAGAGTTCATAGACCAAACCATGAGCAAAGACCCACCCCAGCAAATTGGGCCATGTCCTTTCCTTTTGGTTCTTGAATCCAGCAACCCAAAAAATCACCCAAAGTCCAACACCCCAAAAGTCTTTGCCTCTAGTCAGTGCAGCCCCAGAGTTCAAAAGTTTACCCCCCCAGCCTGGGTGCAGGGCGTTAAGGGGCACATTACGTGGTCTGAGGCCTACTGCCCGCCTCTCCATGGGGTCCCACTGCAGCCTTCACCACGAGCCGCTCCACTCCACCAGCTGCCCCGTGAGCTGCTCCTGCCATCCCACAAACTGCTCTGCTCATCTCTGCTCCGCTCCCCGTTCCATGGGCCGCTCCAACTGTCCCACAAACTGCTCCGCTCTGCCAGCCGCTCCACCAGCCGTCCCGCAAACTGCTCCACCAGCCACTTAGCAATATAGCTTCAGGCTCCCCCACTAGTTAACACAGCAATCTCAGCTCTTAGTAACTTTAGCTCTTTAGTATCAGAGGGGTAGCCGTGTTAGTCTGAATCTGTAAAAAGCAACAGAGAGTCCTGTGGCACCTTTAAGGCTAACAGAGGTATTGGAGCATAAGCTTTTGTGGGTGAATGCCCACTTCATCAGATGCATGTCATGCATGCATTTAGGTCTTTAGTGATTTCAGCTCTTAGTGATTTCAGCTTGTAGTAGGGGAGCCCCAATGCTGGTGCACCATTGGCCCAAAGTGAATTCAGCTCAGCAGCCTGTAACTAGACTCCTAATAAAATCAGAGTTTACTCTGACATTCAACAGTGGAGAGAGGAGAAGGTACAATTGGTGTTTCAGGCTCGCAAAAGGGGCCCACCCCACCAGGTACAAATACAAGTCCCAGTCCCTCTCTTTCAATTCACTGGGTTTTGGAACCCATGTCCCTTGTCTAGTGAGTGCTACTTAGTTGATGGTAAGACCATCTGTCATAAAACAGTTTCATTGTCCTTGATTCACATAATCAGGGTAACAACACTTTATTCCTCCTGCCCCAATAACAGAGAAACTGGGGATCACACAGCAGCCAAAGTGACCATTTTGGGCTGCCCTGGGCTCATGATAGGCAGGGTGGGTGTGCCTATGCAAACAAGATCAGCCCCTGAAGTTCTTTTCCACACTCGCCACAATTCACCACCAGATGTCAGGGTAGAGCTCATCCTGACTTTGCTTACACTTTTATTCCAGATGAGGAGAATTGTCAGTGCCAATTATTTTCTTATTTAAAACATTTTTTAAATAAAGCATCTCATACTCTGGTACCAAAAACACTCCTGGGCATGCTGTAGACGACTACAGGGATGGATGAGGACACCATGTTCAGCACTGCATTCAAGGTGAACACACATTGTTCATTAATGCACACACTGTCACTGCTTATTGCTCCAATAGTATTGTAGGTATGGTGTTTAAGACCATACAGTTTTTGCTTACTCATGTGAGTAGTCTCATAGAAGTCAATGGTCTACTCACATGAATAAGGAAAAGCACACTTTTGTGAAGAACTATTGTGTAGGATAGAAAACACTATGTAAATGTAAAATATTATTAGATTTAAAACAAATCTAAGAAAAGGGTAAAGAGTGAATATAATACCCTGAGATATGCTGAACAAGCTGCTATAAGGCTGAAGTGCACTCTCAACTCCCATTGGACTAGTACCATTCAGGATCAGGCCCTAAATAAGCACTAATACTTCCTTAAACCACACATGCACAATCTTTAAACCATGTTTGAATTAAATGTAGCCTATATTAGTGACCAGACAATTAACCAGTCAAGCCACTTCACTTCACCCAATCAGTAATTAGTACAAAATGGATCTACCAGTTTTGATAAACACAGTCATTTTCTTAAGGTAATTTTAATTAAAATTCAGATAATATCTATGTAACCTCCTTTGGAGTTTGCTAGTTCCTGGAAGGCTGAACTGAGCCTCTATGGATCCTACTCTCATGACCACAGGAACAATGGCTCCAGAACCAACAGACACCATTTCCCAGACTGCTTTAGGGTCTGAGGCAGGGACAGAATAAACTGGAAATGCCTACCAAAGCCAACGGGGAGCTATGGATGGAGTGATTTATATAGAGAGTTTGCTGGGCCAATAAGAAACCAGGACAGTTCAGTCCTTGGGCGGGGGGTTGCTTGACCCAGAGACAAGAGGACTAGTTTTACTTTGGGCTGTATATGGAGCTGGGGAGAAGCAGCGCAGCCTAGGGAGTCTCTAATCAACTCCCACTTCCCACACAAAAGTGGACTTTGAACTACTGTGGTATTTAGTATGTGACCAGGGAGAACCAGCTCTGTGGATACCAGTGATCAAAGGGTAGAGAACCAACCCAGCACTAGTTACCTAGAGACAACCAGGACCTCCACAGGGTTCCAAGTCAGGGGGCCAGGTGAGGACCCTGCCTCATGCCAGGGTGAAGACCCTAAGGGAGAGCCCCCTTGTTTTGTATAAACTAGCCAGCATTCACAGCACTGCAGCATTTGTTGCAGAACTTATCCTCAGTATCTCATCTGCTTGGAAAGGTTCTAGGGAGGGAGCTGGGAACCTGTATCGAATGGTAAATGCAGGGAAGTAGGGAATTTGACTAAAACATCAGCAAAATAACAATCTTAATCGTTTCCTTCCCTAGAGTGTTTGTTTCCTGTCCCCAATAAAGTCCTCTGTGCAATATTATTCTTTTTGAGTCTGGCATTTCATTGGCTGGGGCTTCTATTAATGTATTATGTTGTTCATTTACTGGGTTATATTCCTTGTGAATAGAGTAACAGAATTAATTATTTTCCCAAGGGACAGCACACCTTGTATCCCAGACACTGAGAGGAGTCACCTTGGGTGGAGGACCAGTGCCAAAATAAAGAACTCAGGACCCGCCCACGTAAGGTGGGAGGAGAAGTCACTCAGGTAGCAAGCATGAAGAAGGCTTGAGCCATGCCTTGGGTGTAGCCTACGGAGATTATGCTTGCTGTGTTTATATAGAAATGTTGAAATTTAAGGAGACCCAAATATCTATTTCTTAAAAATAGTCTTGACAATAGTCAAGCGAGACTTGGTAAAATGAATAGAGTGAAGTGAGTGAATTCAGTTACAAGTTGAAGATAAGTTAGGACATAACCCCAGGGCAAGCTGTAAACATGTTTTGGTCCTGATTGGTTTTTACAAGTGTTTTAGATAGTATTTTCCAAAACAAACATTTTATCTATATTGATAGTTACTGGTATGGCATTTACATAGATGTTAAGATGGCAATGTTAAATAGCCAGTAAGAAAGTAGAAAATATTGAATTAGAGTAAGGATGGAGTTCATGTTAATTAATTAAAGCATATTATTATAATTCATTAAAAAAGGAAAGCACACTAATTTTACATTAGGCACACCCTTCTACTATTAAGGTATCGTTAGAGAATGAGTATAATCTTTTGTGACAGGGTTAGGCCAGATGGCTACAGGAGAGCGATCCTTTTGAGTACCGGGACGTGGGTGAGCTGGTCCTTTTGTACCGGGACGTGAGGGGCTTTCAGCCCACTGCTGAAAGCCCCTCCTCCAGCCTAGGGAGGGGCTACTAAATCCGGAACTCAACTGAGTTGGTGGAACAACAAAGGCAACAACATGGACAGGTGTGTGGGTCAAAGGGCCAAAACTAAGGAACCAGAAGAGGATACTGAGCAGAGAACCCCAGACAGCACCCACTGCTCCTCGAAAACATTGAGAGAGCCGCCGGATGCTGCCCAGAGGAACTCTGCCCGGATACGTGAACGGATGGAAGAACGAAAAACGGCCCCACAGTCGCAGCCCCCCCCACCAACCTCCTCTCCCTGGTGTTATGAATGGCCACTTTGGCCATGGCTAGGAGGAGGTTGACGAAGTGGTCCCGCGACTTCGTGAGGCCTCGGATTGGGTGTGCATAAAGAAATAAGTGCGGGGAAAAGTGCAGCCACCGGAAAAGGGGCTGCAGCCTGGCGCACTGAAGGTACGCGTGCGCCAGGGTCTCCCTCACACCACAGAAGGGAGAGGCTTCAGGGACAGTGGTAAACCACGCCAAGTACACGCCCATGCTCACAGCTCCATGCAGGAGCCGCCAGCTGATATCCCCGGCGGGCTGCGGGACTAAGGTGGAATAGAAACTGGCCCACCGGGGTTCCCCACCCTCCACTGCTGGTGGAAGGTCCCGACACTTGGTGTCTGGGCGGGACACGAGGGTGGGGTAATGAAGCGTGTGCAGCACGAGTGCTTACAGATGGTCCCTTGGCGCGGACTGAAAACGAACTGGCTGCATGACATGCAGCCGGCTGAAGGTATGTTGGGGGGTGGGGGGGAGGCGGGAAGGCTCATGGGGCAGGGGTCCGATGGAAAGATCTGGAGGGCCTGGAGTGAGGGGCGGGCAGGGCACACCCTCTCAAGGAAAAACTGAGCCGCGTGAGACAGGGCTGCCTCCACCTCCTGGAGTACGCACCGGGGGGTCGTAAGGGTGGAGAGCCCTATGCGCTGACCGAGCGCCTGGGGATCCACCCAGCCCCCCAGGTCGTAGTCCAGGAGGTCTCCGATCTTGGTGACTCCCACCAGGACCAACCTCCGGCGCACCAAGGAGGACTCCACCACCTGCACACAAAGATGGGGATTGTGTAACAGGGGCTCCGCGAGGAGATCCACCCCCTCGTGGGCCACAAAGGACCTGGTTGCTGAAACCAGCCTCCAGGTCCGGAGGAGGTCCTGGTAGAAGACCGGCAGCTCAGAGAGGTCTCGCGGAAGACCTCTTGGATGGAGAAAAAATAGCTGCTGGTCGTATCGGAACCCTCGCAGGCAGCAGAGGAAGGTGTGCGCCAACATGCTCCACGCTGAGCCACCTGCATGATAAAGGAGTCTCTGCAGAGCCTGGAGGTGGAAGACATGGACCTGCGTGCGCATGCACGTCAGGCCCTGTCCGCCCTCCTCCAGGGGGAGATGGAGAACCCCTGCAGAGACCCAGTGCAGTCCTGGCCAAAAAAAACCCAGAACCAACCTCTGGAGATTGGCCAGGAACCCTCGGGGCGGGCACAGGGTGTTGAGTTGGTGCCAGAGCATGGACAGGACCAGTTGGTTGAGCACCAGTGCTCTCCCCCTGAGGGAGAGGCACCGGAGCAGTCCTGTCCAGCTCCGCAACCGCCCAGTCACCCTGTCCTCTAAACCATGCCAGTTCTCCGGCAGAGACGGATGCTTGGCAGAAAAATAAATGCCAAGATAGAGCAGCGGACCCGCGCTCCACCGGATGGCTTGAAGCGCGGGTGAGAGGGGGCTCGCCTGCCACCCAGCCCCGACCACAAGGCCAGAGCTCTTGACCCAGTTGACCCGGGCGGAGGAGGCCGCTGAATAGACAGCTTGACAAGCCTCCACCCGCACCAGGTCATCCGGGTCCTGGACCATGAGGAGCACGTCGTCGGCATAGGATGCCAGGACCAGCCGCACCTCCGGCTCACGGAGCACCAACCCCGTCAACCTCATGTGAAGGAAGCGAAGGAAGGGCTCAATGGCCAGAGTGTACAGCTGACCCGACAGCGGTCAGACTTGACGCACCCCTCGCCCGAAGCTGACAGGAGTGGTCAGGGTCCAGTTGAGC
Organism: Chrysemys picta bellii; assembly: GCF_011386835.1. Classification (NCBI taxonomy): domain Eukaryota; kingdom Metazoa; phylum Chordata; order Testudines; family Emydidae; genus Chrysemys; species Chrysemys picta. Next base: position 77,136,103 of record NC_088791.1, read on the forward strand.
TTGACCAAGCGCTCTGCGGAGGCGTACAGCACCTGGAGAAACCCCACAAACCGGGGTCCGAAGCCGAATGCCCGCAGAGTGCCCATGTGGTCCATCCAGTCGAATGCCTTCTCCTGATCCAGGGACAGGAGGGCAAACGACAGATCATCCCTACACCCAAGCTCCAAGAGATCCCGGACCAGATAAAGGTGGTACGGCCTGGGACAGTGTAGGTCTGGTCTGGATGGACCACGTCCACCAGCACGGACCGTAGCCGCAGCGTGATGGCCTTCGCCACGACCTTATAGTCCATGCTGAGGAGCAAGACGGGACGCTAATTCCGAAGATCGCGGAGGTCCCCCTTCTTCGGCAATAAGGCGAGCACCGCTCGCCTGCACGAAAGAGGGAGGACCCCACTCGCCAAGGACTCGGCCCAGACGGTGGCAAGGTCCGGGCCGAGGACATCCCAGAACATGCGTTAGAATTCCACATTCAGCCTGTCCATGCCCGGAGATTTATTGGTGGGCATGAGATGGAGGGCTTCTGAGAACTCTGCCAGAGTGAGAGACAGCTCCAGCCGGTCCCGGTTGTCTGTGCTGACCGTCGGGAGTCCATCCCAAAGCACTCCTCAGGCATCAGCGTCGGTTGGATCCGGGGAGAAAAGGCCAGCGTAGAAGGCCCTGGCCCTCTCATACATCTCCACCGGATCCGTGAGGGGGGCACCATCCTCTGCCAAAAGGCAGAGGATGTGCTTTTTCGCCCCCCTCTTCTTCTCCAGGGCGTAGAAGAAGCGGGAGCCGCGATCCATCTCCCGCAGGAGATGGATGCGGGATCATACGAAAGCACCCCGGGCCCGAAGATTGTCGAGAGCCTGGAGCTCCTCCCGCTTCTCCCAGTACGCTCTACAGAGGGGTGGATCTCCGGGGCTGGTGGACAGACACCTCTCCAGCTCCAATACCTCCCGCTCCAGCTGCTCTATCACCACATCCCTCCGCCAGCTGGCGCCCCGGGTGTGGCTACGACAGAAGAGCCGGACGCGCACCTTCCCCACATCCCACCACCACCGCGCTGAGGGAAAGGCACGCCTCTGTTCCCGCCAGGCCAGCCAAAACTCCCGAAAGGATGCCACAAATCCCACATCCTCCAGCAGGCTATTATTGAAATGCCAATAGGCCAGCCCAGGCCTCTCCGAAGAAAGAGAGGCCGTCACGGCCACCAAATGGTGGTCCGAGAATGGGGCCGGCCGAACGCTGGAGGAGTGGGCCTACGAAAGATGACAACGAGAGAAATAGATGCGATCCAACTGGGAGTGGCTCGACCGTTGTTCCTCCACCCAGAGAAAAGTGAACGTAGAGTCATCGTCCAGGTGGTGGTCGCGCCAGACGTCCACCAGGGAGTGATGGACTACGATCTCCCTGAGGACGTCTGCAGCGGCCGGGCTCAGCTCGATCCCTGTGCGGTCCCGCTCCTCGAGGGTGCAGTTGAAGTCTCCGCCCAGGACCAGGCACTCGCGAGGATCCAAAGTACCGAGGAAGGCGGATGCCTGCTGAAAGAACCACGCTCTCACCGGGCCGGATGCTGGGGCTTAGACATTGACAGGATGCAACGTTAGAGGTGCAGCAGGCGACCCGGCACAACTTCGGTAATCCCCACCACCTCTGGCTGTAAGTGCGGGGAGAACAGGGTCGCCACCCCGCCCTGATGGACCGAAAGATGGTTAAAGTAGACCCTGTCCCTCCACTCCAGCCGCCAGCTCACTTCGGTGGCTGGATCCGTGTGGGTCTCCTGCAGGAAAATAACCGAGTACCCCTCCCCCCCAAAGGAAGGAGAGCACCTGGCACCTGCGGAGACCCGACCTACAGCCACGGATGTTCAAAGTGGCAAAGATGGACGGCGACATAAGGAGGGCTGGGGATGATCCTCGCGGTCTGGGGTGCTAGCAGCTCCCATCGGATCCCGCAGCAAACCGTGACCAACCCCGAAAGCCAGAAGGGCGTCACGGAAGCCGCGGGCCCGCTGCATCCCGCTTCCCGGTCCCTTTGCCCTCCCCTTAATGGCCACAGCATCCCGCTTCCCGGTCCCTTTGCCTTCCCCTTAATGGCCCTCACAGTCTGGGGAACAAGATGGAAATCGCCCCAGCGCTGAAGAGCGAGATGCACTCTGTTCGTGGAGCCACGAGTGTCCTCCAAGAAAGAGCGCATCTCGCTCCTCTGCATGGCAGGGACTGAGGTCACGGACCCCAGGGCGTCCCCTGATTGGACCCCCCTGCCAGCCTCATGGCCCATCGAGATGGGCACGCAGGGATCAGAGTCCCGCCGTGGCACCCGTCAGTCCGGCACCGCGCTACCCGATGCAGCACTCAGTCCTAGGAACAATGGCGGAGGGAAAACTGCAACCCCTGATGGGCCAGAAGAGGGAAAAAAACAAAAACTGCCTCCCCGGGGGCCCCCATAAAAAGAAAATGAGGCAACCCCGGGGGCGGCAGCAACAGGAGGGGGGAGGGAAAAGAGGTTAAGGGCAGAAAAAAGGGCAGGAACAGGGACAGAACACAGATCGAGGATGGGAGCAGGATCAGGGCAGGGAGCGGGGACAAAATCTAGGGCATGAGTGGCAGAGCCTCCGATACAGCAGTGAAAGGGGCAGCAAGGGAGTGGGACACCTCCACAGCACTAGGCTCAGGTGCCCCACTAAACGAGGCACCCACGATTACAGCGCTGGGGGGAAATGAAAGCAGCGGCCCCGCCTCATGGGGTAAGGCACCCGTGGGCTCAGAGCCCAGCTGCTTGGCGTCGGCCGTCCCCACAATGGGCACGGCGGCATCAGCCAGATTACCATTCGTGGCCAGGCAGGTGGACATGGCCCAGGGCATTGCGGAGGCCAAAACAGGGGCAACCACCTCAGGTGGAGGGAAGGGGAAAGGGGGGAGGCACCAGAGAGCAATCACCCTTACCAAGGTCTTCTAACAGGGGGGCATCCACTCCCTCAGTGGTTGGGGTCAAGCCCAGGGCCTCGATCTCAGCAAAAATAGAGGCAAAGTCCCCCACCCGCCTCTACAGGTTCCCAACAGCAGCCGGGGCAGTAGCCATTGCGGCACTTACAGGGGGCACAGAGCAGCAGGGGCGTCGTCCATAACCCCCTAGGGAGGGACTCCATAGGAGAGGTGGTACCTGCCTCTGCGGCTGCAGTGACCTTGGCCGACTCCAAATGATGAACGTCAGCAGGGGAGTCAACGGAAGGCCCAGCACCAGCAACCCCCTTCATAGTTTTACAGGGGGTCCCTTCCCCCTCGCCAACGAGGGGGGGGTGCTGGGCCCGAGCTCCCAGCTTGCGGCGTCTCCCAGGCACAAGCTCCCAGCTCCCCGAAGAGGGGGGCTGGCCAGCTCGTCAAGGTCTGGGAGCAAGGGCAATGATGGGAGGGTAAGGGAAGACAAGGGTAGGACAACAGGGAAAGGGACAAACTCCCCCTGAGGCAAGCCCTGCTCGAGTCCTGCTACCGGCCCTGCCACCCTCTCCTCCGCAGGCCCCGGTCTACTACCCACCTCAGCGGCAGGGCCTGCACGTTCATCTGGGCACATCGGGGGGGGCCTCCCCCAGGACCCGAGCGGAGTTGACAACGGTCACGGATGGAGGAGGGGTGACCCCAGGGACTGGGCAATCAGGGCCGCCAGTGATGATAGAGCTGACGCACTTCCGGGTATCGGGGGTCCCAGATGCCCCTCCAAGCCGGGCCGGGGGCAGTCCCTCCGGCCGTGCCCCGCCGCCCGGCAGAGAAAGCACCAGGCTACCCCCGAAGAATAATAAACCCGGTACTGGGCCCCTCGATGGGGCACCAGAAAGGACTCCTCCAGAGCCTCCCCATCACGTGCCACCGGCGGAACTTGAACCTGCACCTGCCGGCGGAATGACAAAACGTGGCGGAGGGCGGGGTCCTTACAGCCCAACGAAAGGAGGCTGAGGACAGACAGGGGCCTCCCCAGGGTGGAGAGGAACGGCAAAAGGGCGGCATTGGGGAGGAAGGGAGGAACAGAGGAGAAAACCATCCATATGCCCAGGTCCTCCAAAGGCTCGAGGGAGACGTGAATGCCCCCCACCGCCAAGCCCCTCTCCACCGCCTCCTGGGCAGCGGTCTCGGACGCCAGGAAGAACACCACCTTCCCAAACATCTTAGAGGCCGCCACTACAGCCATGGGCGCCACCACCCATGCCAACGCCTGCACATAGGGCTCTACGTGGGGCGAGGCCGGCACCAGGAGGCAACGCACCCCATGCTCCTTGGTGAGGGTGGGAAAGGGGCCCCAGCCTCCAGGAATGGTATTCCAGAGGTGGCTGGAGCAGGCGGCGAGCGGAGGGGTCGCAGCCACCTGGGCATACGCCCTGGGGAGCCAAGGGAGTGGCACCCCCAGAGCTGGTGGAGGGAACAACGAGCAAGGGAGAAGGGGGAGCTGCGGCTGTTGATGGGGCTACAGCGGGAGAAGGAACCACTGTCCCGGGGGGGTTCACCTTCCAGTCAGAGCCCTTGCCCTTCTTTGTCCCCCGGTCCTTCCCACCGACCAAGGGAGTGGTCTCAGAAGCAGAGGCAGCTGAGGTCATGGCAGCAGCAGCGGAGTCTCTGGAGCTCCTATCCGTGCCTGCCGGTGCCTCAATAACAGCGATGGCAGGCAGCCTGGCAGCAGCAGTCGAGGCAGCCATTGCAAGGGAGGGCATGGGGAGGGGGACTGAAAGGGAGTTGCAGGGGCGTCCAGGGAAGTCCCACCCCTTGAATCACCCACCACAGAAAGGAAGGGAAGGGGACAGCCACTAGGGCAGGGAAATGGAAGTGGGAGGGGAGGGAAGGGAGAACGGCTACCACACCCCACCCACAAGGCTGAAAGCAGGGTGGAAGGGTGTCATCAGAAAGGGACAAAAGAAGACAAGGAACACAACACCAGCACGAGATGAAAAAGAAACCGGCTCCCTCAGCTGCACTAAGGAAAAGAAGGGAAAAGTAAGACATCATGGGAAAGTGTGCATTTGTGAATGAGTCAATGAAAGAAAAAAAAAAAAGAGGGGAGAGGGAATCTCAAACGCCAACAGCAGAACATGGGCACATAGGCAATGAGGGCTGACCTGGAGGGAGGGCAAGAAGCTTGGGGGCAGAATGCAGGGAAGGGCTAAATCAGGTGGGCCCCAGGCATGGAACAAAGAACAGGGTGGGTTCAAAAACAACCAAAACAAAAAAGGGGGAAATGGGGCTGGCAACCACGCCTGCACTGTGGGACAAGCGTGGGGCAAACAAACCAATCAAGGACCAAAAAACAAAACAGGGTAAACCAGAGCAAAACAGGGCAGTAGAAAGGGGATGGGCGGGGCAGGCAGCTGCAAGAACAGGGCAGTGGACAAGGCAGAGGAAAAGGGGGCCTACCGGCCAAATGCAGCAGGGGAGGGAGGACAAAGCCAAGGGAAGGGAAAGGAAACGAGCACCCATGGGTGTCTGAAATACAAATGCCCATTTGCTGCCGCTACGGTCCCTGGATGGTTAGAAGGGCAGAGCAAACTGCTGGGCCAGGGAGCAGAGAACAGAGCCAGAAGGCAGGTGGAAAGGTGGAGGGGGCAGTGGTGGCGGCAGTAGGGGAGCGGGTGGACTAGGGGAAGGGCTCCAGGCCACTCCCCCAGCTCCCCACGACAAAGGCACCTACCACCACAGAAACAAGGATGTTACAAACTCCCTCCACAAAACAAGGCCTCTTCTACTCCCTCCTCAGCTCCAGCAGCACTAACAGCTCCCCAGCAGCAAGGGCAGCAGCAACCCAGCAAGGGGAGGCCCCAGAAATGATGGCAAAAGGGGGGCCTCGCACTCCCCTCTGAGGGTCACACAGTAGCTGGGGGGGGGGGGTGGCAACTGGCCAGAAGAACAACCTCAAAAGAGCAAAAGGCAGGTATTTCAGTCTGCAGACCCAGCAGGTCCCTTTTCCCTGGGTAAGGTAACAGGGACAGTTCTAGAACAATCAGGAAGTTGCTAGAACCAATTAAGGCAGGCTAATTAGGACACCTGGAGCCAATTAAGAAGCTACCAGAATCAATTAGGACAGGCAGGTTAATCAGGGCACCTGGTTTTAAAAAGGACCTCACTTCAGTCAGTGGGGTGTGCATGTGAAGAGCTGGGAGTAAAAGGTGCAAGGAGCTGAGAGTGAGTAGGCATACTGCTGGAGGATTGTGAAGTACAAGCATTACCAAACATCAGGAGGAAGGTCCTGTGGTGAAGATAAAGAAGGTGTTGGGAGGAGGCCATGGGGAAGCAGCCCAGGGAGTTGTAGCTGTCATGCAGCTGTTATAGGAGATACTATAGACAGCTGCAATCCACAGGGCCCTGGGCTGGAAATCGGAGTAGAGAGTGGGCCTGGGTTTCTCCCCATCTCCTTAACTCCCTATTTGTTATAAGAGGAGTTGCCTTGGACTATGAGTCCCACCAGAAGGGAAGATCTCTGGCCTGACCCATTAGGTAGGCCAGCAGAGACTGCAGGGATTGTTCTCCTCCTTTTCCCAATGCTGGCCAGTGATGAGGTTAGCCAAGTGAACGGCAAGTCTGTGCCACTAAAAAGGAGCCAAACTGAGGACTGCCGTGAACTTCTGAAGTGAGCAAATCCCCCCAGAAAGTGCAGAACTCACCAAGGTAGAGGAGGAACTTTATCACACTTTTTTCTCCATTTAGGGACTGATCACCCCCAGCTGCATCATACCATCTTAGAATATGAGTATAAATGCAGTTTATGATTATATTGTAATGCCTGTTTGCTTAATTATTTCATATTAAATAATGTGTTTAATTTTATCATTTATGTTATTTACAGTCCTTCATTAAATTAAATTATCTGTATCTACCTTGGAAGCCCAAATCTTAAAGAATTCAGTTTGGTGTTATTCCTTATTTTTAAATTAGTAATTGGGAATACATCATCAAAGGTTACATGGGGGAAGGGCTACATCTAATAAAATATAATCCTATTAGAAGAGTAAGAACAACTCTTGTGCATGGTGGGGTTGGCAAATAGACCGCTTCATAGAAGTGGCTATTACATCTCATGTAGGTTTGAAGGTTTAAAAGTCTTAATTGGATCATAATCTGTGCTACAGTATTGTGTGTTGTGAATCCAAACTATGTAAAATCTTAAGTGACATTCACAGCAAATGTATTAAGAACTGAAATCCTAACACAATGTCCAGGATTAACAAAATCATACTTCTCACTGAGGGTCAGTTGCTAGAAGAAAATGAATTTTTTTAAAAAAAAAAAAAGCATGGCTGCACATGCGGAGAGCACAGTGAGACCACAGCATCTGGGAAAAATCAGTGTGACACTACTCTCAGTTCATTTCATGGATATTGGTTTGAAACGAAGTACAATAATGAGCTGGTTATAGAAGGTCTAAAACCCTTACTGTGAAAATGTTGCTTTTCCTCACATTCCCCCACTCCTTACCACTAGTAGCCTTCCCTCCCTAGAGAGTGGCAATGGAGAGCAGCCAATGGGGCTGTGCCCGGTTCTTCAGGAAGGATAGGGTGAAGGGCAGACCATTAAAAGCAGAAGTCTGAAAGAAGGATGTTCATTCAGCTTCTTTGAGAAGGTGCATGTGTAAAGGTTCCCAGTACAGGTGTAGCTGAGGAAGCCCAGGCAACCCAAAAATGTCACTTCAAGAGACAAATAGAAACTAAAGATAGGGCTGGAGACAAAGTAGCCCACTATCACTGCTGTATCAGACAGCTGTGGCCTGGTACCAAATTGGCATCCTCCTCCACTGACTTCATTGGAAATTATAGATTCTCTGCAACTCTTAGGATTTGACCTTTTCTTCCTCTGGACATTCTGCATTCAATTGGAGGGATATACCATTTCATATTCTAAGTTCAATTTGGGCAAAACTTAAAAGTAAATTCTAGTGAAATGCTCAGATCTTCCAAGGATCTGGAGGTTCCAATCTAAAATGGAGGGATATCTGAAAGAGAAGACACTGCTTAATTCAAGAAATTTCTCTATTATTTTACTTCGCACTGAAGGATGGTGGGCTGGAAATATTTTTTTAATGTAATTAAGAAGTTAGGAATGTAATTTTAAGTTTAATAAAGAGATGAGTCCAAGATACAAAATATGTTTCAGATCTATTAGCCTAATTGGGTTTTCAAAAAAAGTTTATTGTAAGAGGCGGTGGCTGCTGTTGTTGCTGCTGTTAAAAGTTGGCAATAACTTGGTGTGTGTGGTGTTTTTTTTTTTTTTTTTAAGATAATTAGGGTGCACTGAATCTAAATATGGTTGTTAACAAGCTGTATGTTGTGTATACAGGCCTCTACAAAGAGAGCAAAGTAACTTTTGGAAATTGCTGAAGATAAATTTTTTTTTATTTCCTTTTCATTTAGGAATAACATATGTCAAATGATTGTAATGACCTGTAGGGTGTAATACAAGTGATCAAATAATATGCACAACCTGTTTATAAAGCTATTGAATTTCCATTTCTTATTTGCAAGAGATATTAGAAATATTTTACTATGTTATACAACCACAAAAGAGCCATGTAAACATACTCTTATTCCTTCAGTGTTAGAACTTTGAAACAAAAGTATAGCAGCTGATTTAACTATTAGAAATATAACACATAATCTGAAAACATCTGTTTTAAAAACGTGGTGATATATTCTTTACTACACATGAATGTATGCATTAAAATACTTATTTAAAGTTGTTCTATTTCAAGAAACTTTGGTATACCGATTGAATTAACATCTTATTAGGTCACGTATGACACATTTACTTATTTGATAATACTGTCCTTAAGCAGTAAATATCAGGTACATTGACACAACCTTGTTTTAGATCTCTATATTTGCATGCTCCTGTACAAAAAATGCATGCTATCCTGCACTTGCTTCACTGACTACTGCACCCTGTTGTGCAGCTACAGAATATTTCCTCCATTCAGTCTGCTGCTATTGGTGGCCATGACATGAGTTGTGGCACCAGACCTATTTACAACCCATTGTATTTGGAGGAGGAAGTATTGGATTTGTGTGGTGAACCTGTCTCCCAACTAATGCCTGGAAATGAGTCCTGTGTATGTGGCAATAACACCATTACTCACTGGGGGTAGTGCTTCTGATGACCACAAGCATGTGAACAAAATGGCAAATGCTTTATCAGTGCTATGGACCTCTGACAAGCCATATATCTTACAAATAAACTCTTCTGCACTTTTCACCTTCTCTGAGTCCAGCTCACCTTGTCCAAGATGTATTAGCAGCTGATGAAGTCGATGAAAAACTTTCCATATGGTCTTTTTGCTGTGTCCAGCAATAAATGAGGTAGCATCACAACCAGTCAAGGTGTGAAATGGGAACAGAGTTTCCAGAACGGTGGGTTCATATTGTTTCCTATTCATGCCATTTATGAGAAAGGACTTTAGTTCCTTTGATGTGCCCAGCTTTCATCCAAAGCTGCCTATGCGTTATTTTGCTGTGGTGAGCCAGCAAAAGAATAAGCACATCAGTGGCCCTAGCTGCAACAACCATACTGTTGGTATCACTGTGGACACAGTGCAAAATCATTCTTTTGTCTATTTCTTGCTGTTAAGTGCATTGCTGATTGGTATCAACTGTTGCTGTCGAGCATCATACCTGAAAGCCAGAATGATGATTTTATCATGTGGTGCTTGGGTCATTAGTTGTTCAGATAAAAATATTGCAAGGTCCTTCTTATTTTCTGGAAGCAAAATGAAATTATCCAATTTCACATATCTGCCTTCCACCACTCGTCAGATAGGTCTTGTACCTCTTGACCGTTTTTTGTCTTGTACCATCCTTAATAGATTCCTTGTAATACCTGTCACACATCTATTTTGTGGAAGTCTGTGCCAGTCCTAAGTACTATTTTTACAAATGCGTCTGCAAGATCTCCATATGTTTTGGGTCTGTACGGCTTTCCCATGGCTTGTACCAAAGCTTGCACATGTATAATAAGACATCTTTTCCCAACAAGGGTAAGTGTTGGTGGGCAGTGTAAGTCAGCTGTCAGTACACCACTCAGTATTGCTTTTATGCCTGTTCTTAGGCTGCCATTTGTCTGCACTCATTCCAAAGGAACAGTCATTTCTTGTTTCAAAATTTGTTTAAATTCACAGTCCTGTCATCTTTACAGGCTGTGATTAGGCGCTGAAGAATATTTCTGTCTGCCTTCATGGTTGAGGCCTTTTCTTTGACTTCTTCCCCCAATTCATATAGCATGGAAAAGTCAGAGCATTATTTTTTGGCAGTGGATCATAAGAGTACATACCCAGGCTCCCCGTCTTGTGTCATAAATTGTTTCTCCACCAAACTGTCCAGCTGCACTTGTACTAGGATCTTTGAATTCCACAATGCATCTTGAATGGCTTCAGTAGCCAGATCTTTTGTTCCAATATTTTGCACTGAAGTGGGTGGTTTCTCCCCTAAGAAAACCACGAACCTTTGAAGTGTTTGTAAGTGTGCATCCTCATCTTCATTGTCATGTCACTTCTTTGTCTTTTTTGGACTCACTGTGAATAAGCTAGTCATCCAACCCAACATGGAATGTGTCTCTGGTGTCTGCTGTGGTATGTGCTATCACAAGGTCCATCTGAGGTCTGAGCAAATCTCAGTGATGCCTACAATTCCACCTTCTTTCTTTCCTTTGCCGTTACGCCACTCTTGACTCTGATCAGGGTCCACTTGGTTGAACTTCTGACATGATCTCTTGACAACAAAGTTCCCCCGTTGGAATTTCTTGAGCACTCTAGCTGATAGTTGATGCATTTTGGCGATATAGATGGCACTCTCTCACTGTGACATGTTGGGGATCATCCAGACCAATAAGAGTTCTGTCTTCATCTACTCTGTAACCTTGGGTGCCTTTATGCTATGAGTCTTTATTTCATACCCCAACAACAGCAGCCTGCCTACAAGCACAAGCAATTATCCAGTGGTTGTTATTTCTGGTTCTGTTGTCATGTGCAGCTGGTTGAATGTATCTGTCCATGTCTTGGGTTCTCATTTGACATTAAATGATACAGGCCATATCAGAAGCTATTGCCTGCACTGCAGCTCATAGACTAATTAATAGATTTTAAGCTCAGAAGGGACCATTGTGATCATCTAGGCTGCCTTCCTGCACATTGTCAGCTGAATGAGCTTCCTGGGAACCAGGTTGGATGCTGAGAATGTTGTTCCTCCCAAAGTCTGTACTTCCTAACTAATGCAATGGGCAGTCTTATGGAAAACTGAACAAGTAGTTTTGTCCTTGTTGCCTGATGAAGGGGGAACCCCAAAGCAATATGCTTTGATGTCCATTTCTTTCCTCAACTCACACCACATATAATGTCTTGAGCTATACTAAGCACCTTAAATGTCACTGATTCTTGTTTCTCAAGGTTCTCTTAATCAGAAGAGACTGGCCTTCATATAGCAGGTAGAGGAACAAGTACAGACTATCTGGAAAGCAGGCAACTGCATCATCTTCAGACATTGCCTTTGTGGCCAGGGTGTAACAAAGTATCTCCATGAATTTTCAATGCAACATGTACTAGTGACAGAAATATGACTTCTTGGCGATGGTAAATGAGAACAGTATCTCATCATCTTGGCAGGAATCTGTCATTTGTGAGATAGGTACATATTTATACTTGGCTGGAACTAAGAGTGTTTGTCTCTCAGCAGGAGATTGATCAGACAATGAAATGAAATGAACCAAATCCCCAGGATGAGCTTGGAGTTTTTCCTTGAATGATGCTCTATGACTGATGCAGGAGTGTGGAATTTCAATGCCAGTTTCCTTTGCAAGATTGCAGTAATGATGCCAAACCTCAGAAACATGGCCTTGATTGGCTGCATGCTAAAGCTCATTTTAAGCCAAACCATTGCTGTGTTGGTAATTTTTGTGCCTTCACATTTTCATCACAGACCTCATAAACGGAATGTAACAAGTCAGGTGGTACTTTTCTTCAACAGCTATGGGGTCATTTACCCTAGCTAAATGAACACTCATTTTGTGAACAAATACATCTGCCTTCACTGACTGAACAGTCATCTTGAATGTAGATACAGACATGAGTCTTTGTTTAGGCAGCACTTCTTGACAAAACATGCAGAGTCTATAGTCAATAGGTCTCATAGAACTGGACTGTTGTATTGTGGATACTGGTGCATCTATTTGGGATCACTACAGATTACCACATGATACATCAGCTGCAGATGCTTGTAACCTCTGGTTTTGCCTTTGCCAGTGTATTGGGCATAGCAATTTTTGTGCAGCATAACTGATACTATCTGTTCTGATTGGAAGATGGACTCAACCTTGCCAATGGTCTCTCTATATTTGACATCTTGTAGTTCCTTTCTAATGGCTGTTGACTCCCTTATTCTATGCAATCTTTGTTCATGTGCTTTACGTGATTCTTCACAAATAATACAGAGACTGTAGGAAACTGGTGTGGATCTCTTTAGATTTACTACCAATTCCATAGTATACCTACAACTGTAGAGAATTTCAGTGTCATAAACCATCACCTCATCTAACTACTATTGCTCTCTTTGTATAATAAAAAAACAAAACCTCCAAAACAAAACATCATCACTTGGTTAATTCTACTCTAACTACAAAGCATTACATACTATAAAACAAATACTAAGCATGCAAGAAAATGATTTCATCTATTGCAAGAAAAAATGTGTGGTGTTTAACTTGTTTTGACTATTACGATAAATGGATGACTTAATGCTATAAAAATTGAATGTTAGGATTCAACAGATGTTTTCTCATTGCTGTTCTTTAATAGTCTGAAAAGGAATTATGCCAAACAGTTGGATTTTGCTGACAAGTTCATGCCTGTGTTGGTGGTATATCAAATATTTCTGGTGAATTTTGGTGACCATATTTATTTACAAGTTTGAGGGTCTAAATGTCAAAATTCTGTTTAGTAGCAACCATTTTTGAAATCAGCAGGTTCAAATTATGTTATAAAAAGTTGTTACCCGTTTTTAACAAAAAATGCCTCAATCCCTTAGAGAACTGATTCTGAGATATCTGTCTACTTTATCTACATTGAAGTGGTAACAGCAACAGCAAGACTTTAGGAAAAGCAGATGAAGGAGGAATAGGCCTTGCATGAGGCCTATTAAGAAAAGGAAAACCTAAATAAGCAAAAAGGAGGTTAGATTTCCAGGTGGCGCTCCTGGAGAATGAGACTGGTTCATTTGACAGCAGGCTAGGAGACTTCCAGGAGGAAAGGAATTATCTATTGACATTATGGTATAACAAGGGTGACAAGGTGGACACTTTCCTCACCCCACCCCCCCAGGTGGCAAGACCCTAGCACTGGCCAGGATGCAGTCTTGAGGAGGAAGGGTATCTGATAGGGGTGTGATACCCCACACAGGTGACAAATGGTTGAAGTGGCCTGAAAGACTGGACCTGGAGGGGTGTTAGGCCTCATTGGTGATCAAACCCAGCTGGGGGGCGGGAGGTGTGGGTCTTCATAAAGGAAAGGACTACAGGAGGAAAAGACTACAGGAGGAGCGGTCAGAAAGGACACCCAGGTGAGAGGTAGCTTTCTCTCTTGGGTTGAGGGCTGAGAGGTGGCTGAGCTCCGAGCTAGAAGCCCGGATGGAGACAGTAGCCAATCAGGAACTGCAGCCTGCCTAAAACCCTCAGTAAAGGGAAAGTGTGACAGCCCCTGTGAAACCCAGCAACTGGGGACAGTTTAAAGCTGGCCTGCAAAGAAGAAGGCTGTTAGCCCAGTCTGGCTGGGCTGGAGATTGTTGTCTAGTTATTTTCTGTTGGATTTTATGTGAAAGACTTTGCGGCCCTGCAAAGGGTTGGACTCTGTTATCTGGCTTGGTCAGAGAGTTAGGTCATGCCCACAGCTGAAATAGGCCCAAAAAGTCATGGGGGAAACTGAGGCACAGCTGTCTCAATGCCATATACCGTCACCAGAGGTGTGTTGTCACAGCCATTTTACCACATAGGACTAAATCACTGCATGCTTCTTTATAAAATATAGGGGGTTAGACTTCTTCAGAAGCTTTGCTGGATTTTAATACATTCACTGGCCATTTATTTGTTCAAATGTTCAGCTTGTATACCTATAAATGATAGTTGACCAACGCTTAATTTAGAGTATCAATTCACCTGTACTGATGCAAAGGTGCAAATTACATCACCTTTGCCATAGAGATCTGCTGAGCCCCAGAGATGATTAATTCCCCACCATGTTGCTCTGGGGGTACTTCTGTGAAAGGGAAGTTTGTTTTTTTGTTTGTTTTTTGTTTGTTTGTTTTGTTTTTGTTTGTTTTTAAGGGATTTTAATGTCCGGTGTCATTATAAGTTGGTTTCAGAATGTCCCTGCTAGCAATTTTTAGCATGGCAGTAGCATCAGCTCCCTGAGAACAGCTGCCTCATGACATTATTCCTCTTATTGGCTGGAGAACAAAGATACACTAGCAGACTACTCTTAATAGTCTGAGTTAATTATTTTGATACACTTAAAAATATAGAAAACTTGAAATATGTCTAGTACTGGTGTTTGACCTGAATGGTCAAGTACATATTATACTGTCTTTTATGTGCAATAATTGACATGTATGAAGACTCATTAGTTACTAATGAAGTAACCTCTTACTTAGTTCATTGTGAGAGGCCATAAAACACCTGAAGTCTGGAGTATCGTATTATTTATCAATCCAAAGACAGTCACCTGATCTTGTAAGCTTTGGCACTGCATGATCTATTCATTAACAAGCATTTTCTTGTAGTCCTACCGGTGTCATTGTTGTAAAATATAAAACCCTATTGCTGTACTATATTTTATCTCATATGCATTTGTAAGAAGTATAGTACAGTTTTTTTTAAATTGCTTCAATTTTTAGCAAATTGTATTTTTATCCCTTTTAGATACTTCTGAATTGAAATTAAATGAATTTCAATATCTATAGCTATAGAAACAGATGGTTTCTACAAGTTTAGCTATTCATATGTTATCACTCCCCCATTCTTCAAAATATGCCGAGACAGACAGGAAGCATGCTGTCACTCATTCATTAAGGAACATGAAGGAGATTGGCCTTCTGAAGCCGTCTTCAATCTATTTTTTTCAGATTGCCCAACTATCAATCTTACTTTCATGAGCACTCAAATCTATTTGGGGGGCGGGGGGTAGGAACAAACCATCTGCAACTGCTATTGAAGAATTTAGGTGTAGTTTAGAAAGGTGATTTGCGTTTTGCTTTTGCTAGTTTCATTTCCCAAATCAAATGGCTTTATAAAGTGAGAGAGCCTTGTTTCTGGCTTTGCGTAACTGTCTGAATTCTGCTTTAAATCTTCTGGGTGAAATCCTGGCCCCTTGATAGTGAAACTCCCAGTGAGTTCAGTTGAACTGGAATTTCATCCCATGTCTTTGTAACGGTCACCCTCCATTTTAATTCTTATGTAAGAAAGTAACTTGTAGTATCAACAAGCCTGTTCATCTTCTTAA
The DNA here is from genome assembly GCF_011386835.1 of Chrysemys picta bellii. Classification (NCBI taxonomy): domain Eukaryota; kingdom Metazoa; phylum Chordata; order Testudines; family Emydidae; genus Chrysemys; species Chrysemys picta. The sequence continues at coordinate 77,151,588 of NC_088791.1, forward strand.
TTAAAAAAATGTAATACCCAATGGTCAGATCATGCCACTTTTACACAGACTGAATAAGACATATTTGCATGGTACGATTCTACTTAATGTGAATTAGGGTGACACAGTCTGGCCCTAAATACTGCAAGGAGAAGAACATATTAAAATCACAATGCCCAAGGAATCTATAAATAATCATTATTATGTATTGGGGCGAATAGTGAAGGAATCAGACAGCACTGTGGCTGAGCAGAGATAGTGATACTTGACAGTGTGGAAGAGAATGGTGTGGGAAGCCTGTAAAGCAGCATTATTCAGTGTAGATGAGACTCTTTCCCACTCTGTTGACCAAATTTATCCTAAGCAGTAACACCATTAATCCCATAGTTTTGGCTAAAGTCTGCCCATCAGTTTCAGTGGAGTTGACCTGCTTACCCCAGTGTTTGCATTTGGTTCCATAACTGCAGAGTCAGGGAAGCCTTTTGGGGCATCCATTAGTCAGCTGCCCTGCAGGCTAGTAATCTGTTTGGTTGAGGAGGCTTCAAGATATGTGCAATTATTGGATGATATTACCTGAGCAGGTTAAAACCCATTAGAAACCACATAAAAGACCTTTTTATTAATGCTGTAAAACAGCCCAGAGTCTTATTATTGTATCACATACAGACTGTTGGGAACCCACCTTGTCACGTACAGTAGTACTGCACAGCCATGACCTAGTGGATTGAACATGGATTGAGTGTCAGAAGATTTGGGTTCTAATTCCCATCAGTGCTACTGAGTCTGTGCATGACTGTGGAGAAGACCTTTATACTCTCTGAACCCCAGCTTCTCAATCAGTAAAGAATGCAGGGAAAGATTTGCTGTTCTTTCTCTTTCCAATCTGACTTCAAGACTGACTTCAACAGTTGATTTTGAAGCTAGCCCCCTGACAAACAGTAAACCATTTTTTTTGACTCATTGCAAATAGTTTTTTCTCACACTTTAAAAAGTCATATTTTCTATTGATGTCCCAGATATTTCTTGTCCAGTTAGCAGGAAATAGGTACAGATTTAACAAAAAGTCCTATGTTCCATAAAGTTGTCTACATAAATGCACTGAGAATTAAGAATCAGATTTTAAAAGCATAAAAGAAAATTACTAGGTCACCTCCATAAAGTAATAACGGAAAAAATATTAAAAAATGATGTCTCAGAAGTGTTGTAAGCAAGAAGAAAAATCACACTAGAAACCTCAGTACAGAACTGGGAGCTGATCCACAGCTGGTGTCAATTGTCATAGCTCTATTGACTTCAATGGAGCTTGAAGTCAGTGACAATGTATGCCAACTGAGGAACTGGCACCGTGTATTTTGGAAACATTTTCTTATAACCAGCATTTTCTTATAAATGATGCAAATTTTGTATTAGATAGTAACTTGGACTATATGTCTATACAAGTCAATAAGGGAGGAGCAAGAACTTCCCTTATAGGCCTGCATAAGGGCTGGCACTGTTGGTAACATTTCAGTGGGACGTAGAATTCTGAAGCACTTTTGAAAAATTACCTTTGTGCCTCCTAACTCCCCACCTTGTGCAGGCGGGCAGCAGTTGGGCAGGGAGGGCTCCACCTTCTATTAGTTGACAAACACAGCTGAACTGCTAGAGGGTTGTTGCAAATTACAGCTTGCTCCAGAGCAGGGATCAGCAACCTTTGGCACGTGGCCCATCAGGGAAATCCGCTGGCGGGCCAGGCCAGTTTGTTTACCTGCAGCGTCCACAGTTTCGACCGATCGCAGCTCCCACTGGCAGCGGTTCGCCATTCCAGGCCAATGGGGGCTGCAGGAAGCAGCACGGGCGGAGGGCTATGCTGGTCGCCACTTATCGCAGCCCCCATTGGCCTGGAACAGCGAACCGTGGCCAGTGGGAGCTGCGATCAGCCAAACCTTTGGACGCTGCAGGTAAACAAACTGTCCTAGCCTGCCAGCGGATTTCCCTGATGGGCCATGTGTCAAAGGTTGCCAATTCCTGCTCCAGAGCAAGAGGGAAATGGGAGGATGTGTCAGAGTGCATCTCTGATGTCACAATGCCTCTGTCTATATGCTATTCCTAGTGCAGGTAATGTATTCCTGTCCTCTTCTCCTTACTGAACTCTGGGCCTAAAGAAACAATCTAGCACTGTATGGTCACATTTTATGTTAGGGTTGAAAAAAGTTGAATAAAATAGGAGACCAAACTATGCAACCAGTCTCTTAACTGAATCTTTTTTGAGGTTATAAAAATGTTGGTTAATGTTTGAAAGCAAACTCTTCCCTGTCTGGGAGCCTGCATGCTTCCTGGATGGGGCAAGAAGCCAAAGAAAAAATGTTCATGTGACTCAGGAAATGTCTGGCTCAATTTTGAAAACCTATGAAGTTCTGAAGAGCTTAAATAGCCACATGTTGGAGTGCTTATCTGATCCAAATCTCCATCTTTTCACCTACACCCATCACAATATATCTATAATTTTGTGTGAGGCAAAATGTCAAAGGTCCGACTCAAACTGTGAAAAGCTAAGAATTCAGATTTAATATTGAAACTGTCTGCCCCTGCACACTGGATGGCAGACTTCATCACAAGATTAGGGGATTATATGATTTATTACTTGCTACGTGATGTGAAACTGTTTATTAAGTTATGGAGTGTAAAAAATGTATCTTGAAATGGTCAGTTTTGATATTGGTTAACAAGCATAGGGCCAGATTCAGTAAGAAATCAACCTGGGTTCTATCCTGCACAACTACTACAGCATGACTATTCAGATAATCCAGTCCACCGCAAAGGGATCTTTGCAATCTGTGTTCTTTAAACACATTTTTCGTGATTCAGGAAATAATTGAGCTAACCCTGTTTTAGAGGTTCAGATCTGGAAATATAATTTAATTGTAAACCTTGACCTCCCTGCATTAATAAATGACAATAGAAGTGTCATGAATATCTTTTTCCCCTCTGCTTGCCCTTAAATAAACGTGCTTTTTTTTCTCAGATCAGTAGTAATGGATATGTCTGTAGCCATTTCCCCTAACAATACAATACTGAAAAGGCAATGGGGGGAAATACCTTGGTAATACAAACAGAGATGCTATCCAAACTTGTGTCTCGTTAGACTGGATTTACTATTGATGTATAATCTTTGTGCAAATCTGCTGGTTGAAGCAGTCTAGCCTTTGTCTGGATTTAGCCAGCTTCAACAAAAGATACGAACACCTTTCTCACTGATGGAGGGCAGAAGCACTGATTGTTGCTAATAGGAGTGGACACAGTCTGCTGATGGTTGGATTTTAAGCAGCTTCACTTAAATTACAATAAGTGAGGGTTATTTGTGATCTTAGCATGTGAATTTTGACTTTTACCCATTAGAAATAATTTTCTAATAGGCTTAAATAACCTCACAATGTAAAATAATGTCATTATTATAATTTTTTGTAATAGTCCAGACCCCCAACCACGAAAGAGCCCCCATTGTGTTAGGCATTGCACAAATACATATAGTTAGAAACCACCAATGCCCCATAAAGCTTACAATTGGAATGGACAAGTGAAAGAGTAAATATTCTGATCCCCATTTTACAGATGGGGAACTGAAACACTCCAACACTAAGTGACTTGGTCCAGGGCACAAAGGAAGTATGTGGCAGAGACAAGAATGGAACCCAGCACTCCTGAGTCCCTGTTTATTGCCCTGACAGCAAGACCAACCTTCCTCCCTGAACACAACGTCATAGGATAAGTCTCATGACTAGAGTACTGGTATAGAGTGGTATAGCCTGTTCAGGAAGAAAAAAAATGAGGCAGTTTTGCATTATCAATCAATACTATATACACTTGTTCTGAGGTCCAGAAGGAGGTGAGAGGCAGACTAGTTGAAAGCCTCTGGATAAAGGTAAAATGGGGTGAAAAAACACGGATGATGTCCTGGTAAGTGTCTATTATAGACTACAGGATCAGGAAGAGGAGGTGGATGAGGCATTTCTGGAATAAATAACAAAAATATGCAAAACAGAAGACCTGAAAATAATGGGGAATTTTAACTACCCAGACATCTACTGGAAAAGTAGAACAGCAAATCCCAAAATTGCTATTTAGTTTTTGGACTCTATTGAGGACAACTTTTTGTTTCAGAAAGTGAAGCAAGTAACAAGGGCAAAAGCCATTTTGACTTGATGCTGACCAACAGCAGAGTTAGTTGAGAATCTGAAGGTAGAAGGCAATTTGGATGAAAGTGATCATGAAATGATAGATTTCATTATTCTAAGGAAAGGAAGGAGTGAGAACAGCAGAAAATAAGGACAATGGACTTCAAAAAAGCAGACTTTAACAAACACAGAACTAGTAGGTAAGGCAGAGATTGGCAACCTTTGGCACACGGCCCGCCAGGGTAAGCACCCTGGTGGGCCAGGCCAGTTTGTTTACCTTCCGCATCTGCAGATTTGGCTGATCGCGGCTCCCACTGGCCGTCCCAGGCCAATGGGGGCTGCAGGAAGTGGCGCGGGCCGAGGGATGTGCTAGCTGCCGCTTCCTGCAGCCCCCATTGGCCTGGGATGGCGAACCGTGGCCAGTGTGAGCCGAACCTGTGGATACGGCAGGTAAACAAACCTGCCCGGCCTGCCACGGTGCTTACCCTGACGAGCCCTTAGCCAAAAGTTGCCGATCCCTGAGATAAGGTATCACAGGAAGAAAATCTAAGGGAAAAAGGAGTTCAGGAGAGCTAACCGGTTTTTCAAGGAGATAGTATTAAAAGAACAGCTAGAAGCTCTCCTGATGTGAAGGAAAGATAGGAAGAAAAGTAAGAAGCCTGTATAGCTCCATCAAGAGCTCTTTATTGATCTGAAAATCAAAAAGGAATTCTACAAAAGTGGAAACATGGACATATTGCGAAGGATGAATACAAAAGAATAGCACAATCAAGGAGGGACAAAATCAGAAAGGCTAAGGCACAAAGTGAGTTACACCAAGCAGGAGACACAAAAGGCAGTAAGAAACGGTTCTTTAAATATGTTAAGAGCAAGAGAAAGATGGATGAAAGTGTAGGTCCTCTACTTAGAGGGGAAGGAGAGCTAATACCTGATTACATCAAGAAGTCTGAGGTGTTTAATGCCTATTTTGAATCAAAAGTTGAAAGCTGAGGAATTCTCTTCCAACAGCTTCCCCCATTTATATCAAGGGAACTACAAATTAAGCACCTTAGCTGACTCTAACTGTAGCAATGGGGCATGGGGAACAAGGTGGTATCTCAGGTAACCACATTGATTATTAATTTAAAATATTAATCTGGGAAATCAGAAATTGAGGGCCAGATTCTCCTGTCAGGCCATGTTGACCTCAGTTCCATCAGCATACAGCCTCTGCAGTAATTAAATAGCTTTTGCATGTCCACACTATGCTCCTTATGTCAGCAGTTTGTGTTTTCACTAGCAGCACTTGCATCGATGCAGAGAGCAGTGCACTGTGGCTAGCTATCCCACCGTGCAGCTCGCCACCTTCTAGCACAGGGTGTTTTGGGAACGGTTTGCAATGCCTCATAGGACCAAACAAGTCATTCAGGGTTGACTGCGAACATGATTCAAACATCCCATAATGCAGTGTTCATCTCATAATTTCATCTGCATCCCATAATGTTTTGCACCACTTTTCAAAGATTCACGCAAATCCACCCATCCCTCCTCACTGTCTGCCATGTGTACCAGAAGCATGGAGCCTGCACAGCTCTGCACTAATGTGATGAGCATTGTGAGCATGGGGAGCCAGATCCTGCAGTATTTCCAGAGCTGTCAGGGGAGCTACAGGGAACATGACAATTCCTTGGGTGGGTGGGGGATATTATTGTGGGACAAAGTTGCTGGCATCATTCACAGAGCAACTGAAGATGGTAGAGTGCTATTTCTGGGCCTAAAAAATGGGCATTGACTGGTGGGATTGCATCTAATGCAGTCTTGGGATGATGAGCAGTGGTTGCAGAATTTTTGGATGTGCAAAGCCACATTCCTGGGTCTGTCTGTGGAGCTCGTGCCAGCCTTCCAGCACAGCAACACCAAAATGAGATCTACACTGATAGTGGAGAGGCAAGTGGTGATCGCCCCGCGGAAACTTGCAATGTCTGATTGCTACTGATCAATCGGGAATCAATTTGGAGTGGGGAAATCCACCATGGGGGTGGTTGTGATGCAAGTGTGCAGAGCCATTAATCATCTTTGGAGACGAAGGACTGTGATTCTGGGAAAAGTGCAAGACATAGTGTGAGGTGGCCAAACTGTGGCTTGTGAGCCACATGCAGCTCTTTTACAGTTAAAGTGCAGCTCCCAGGGCTCCCCACGCTCTCCCCACCATTCTCCACCTACCAGACTGAGGGCGGGGGGAGCTCGTGTCTTCTGTCCTGTGGAGGGGTGATGGAGTTAAGAGCTTCTGCCAGAGATGACTGGTGTCAGCTAAGAGTGGGGTGGGGGGCACAATTTAAAGGTTTGCCTCCCCCAACAGCTTGAGTCATGCCCCTGCTTACCCTCAGCAGCCCCGCTCTGCAGTTCCCAGTTCCACATGGAGAGCCGGCGGCAAACAGCTGAGAGCTGCAGAGAGGGATTGCTGCTTTAGCTCCAAGAGAAGAGACAACAGCAAAAGCAGCAGCTCTCCCTGCAGCTCCCAGCTGTTTGCTGCTGCCTCTCCGCATAGCTGCAGCTCCCAGCTCGCTGGCTCCAGCAGCGGCCGCCCAGAGAGGGAGCCTGATGGCACCATGTGACTGAGTGGGGCCAGCAAACCCTGGCAAAAATCTGGGGGGATGCATATTACCCCACCCAACCTCCCTCACACATCACTTCTGGCTTCTGCCCAGAGGCTTCAGCCCTGCAGGATGCGCCTTCCGGGGATCAGGGCTTCAGCAGGAATGGGGTTGAAGCCCCAAGCCCCAGCAGGTGCCAAATGCTGGGCTGAAGCCCCAAGACCCCATTCCCCATGGGGCTGAAGCCCGAGCCCCGGCAGGTGCGCCCCGGTTCTCGAACTTCTGAAGATTGTTGTATGCAGCTCAGAGGATCAGTAAGTTTGGCCACCCCTCACATAGTGGATGGGTTTTCAGCAATGGGGTTCCTGAACTGCGGTGGGGCAATAGACCTTTTTGTTTCAGAAAGTGAAGCAAGTAACAAGGGCAAAAGCCATTTTGACTTGATGCTGACCAACAGCAGAGTTAGTTGAGAATCTGAAGGTAGAAGGCAATTTGGATGAAAGTGATCATGAAATGATAGATTTCATTATTCTAAGGAAAGGAAGGAGTGAGAACAGCAGAAAATAAGGACAATGGACTTCAAAAAAGCAGACTTTAACAAACACAGAACCACCTTTCCCTGAGGCAGATGCAGATAAGTCAGGTGAGGAGGCTACGGCACCGCGGTGAGGGCCTGAAGTCTGAGAGTAGCACAGACCTCTCAGAAAGCATGGGACCCAGCGCCGAGGACATCACGGTGGCAATGGGTCGTGTTGATGCTGTGGAATGGCGATTCTGGGCCCGGGAAACAAGCACTGAGTGGTGGGACCGCATAGTGCTGCAGGTCTGGGATGAATCCCAGTGGCTGCGAAACTTTCGCATGCGGAAGGGAACTTTCCTTGAACTTTGTGAGTTGCTGTCCCCTGCCCTGAAGCGCAATGACACCCGGATGCGAGCAGCCCTGACTGTCCAGAAGCGAGTGGCCATAGCCCTCTGGAAGCTTGCAACGCCAGACAGCTACCGGTCAGTTGCGAACCACTTTGGCGTGGGCAAATCTACCGTGGGGGTTGTTGTGATGCAAGTAGCCAAGGCAATCGTTGATGTACTGCTGTCAAAGGTAGTGACCCTGGGAAACGTGGAGGCGATCATAGATGGCTTCGCAGCGATGGGATTCCCAAACTGCGGTGGGGCCATAGATGGAACTCGCATCCCTATCCTGGCACCGGACCACCAGGCCAGCCAGTACATTAACAGAAAGGGCTACTTTTCCATGGTGCTGCAAGCACTGGTGGACCACAGGGGACGTTTTACGAACATCTACGTCGGATGGCCGGGCAAGGTTTATGACGCTCGTGTTTTCAGGAACTCTGGTCTGTTTAGACGGCTGCAGCAAGGTATTTACTTCCCGGACCACAAAATAACTGTTGGGGATGTGGAGATGCCTATAGTCATCCTCGGGGACCCAGCCTACCCGCTAATGTCCTGGCTCATGAAGCCCTATACTGGCGCCCTGGACAGTGAAAAAGAACTCTTCAACTACCGGCTGAGCAAGTGCAGAATAGTGGTGGAGTGTGCTTTTGGCCGTCTCAAGGGGAGATGGAGAAGCTTACTGACTCGCTGTGATCTCAGCGAAACCAATATCCCCATTGTTATAGCAGCTTGCTGTGTGCTCCACAATCTCTGTGAGAGCAAGGGGGAGACCTTTATGGCGGGGTGGGAGGTTGAGGCAAATAGCCTGGCTTCTGATTACACCCAGCCAGACAGCCGGGCGATTAGAAGAGACCAGCGGGACGCGCTGTGCATCCGGGAGGCTTTGAAAGCTAGGTTCCTGACTGAGCAGGGTAACCTGTGACTTTTAAGTTAGTGTACAGAGAAGCTGAACCTGCCCCCGTTTCTTTACCCAGTTAATGTTGACAATCCTCTCCAGTTACATACCCCCTTCACCCCCTTCCAACACACGTTTAGAAATAAAATCACTTCTACTTTGTTAATGAACATCGTTGTCTTTATTACTGTTTTCGCGGGAATGTTTTAAAACTGGGACGCAGACTGTGGTGGGGAGCGGGTGTAGTGTACTGATGCAAATGAAGCTTCTAAACTCCAGGATTGACAGGCTCCGCTGTGGTGGACTGGTTGTTTCAACGGAGCCTGTCACCCCTCCTGATCGGGACTGTGTGTATGGGGGGGGCGATGTGACTTTGTGGCAGGGGGAGGACGGTTACAGATCCCCTGCTGCGTGGCTCTGTGATCCAGGATAAGGCCCGCCGCATAAGATGTGTAACTGCCCTCCCCCGCAACAAAGTCACAGAGCAACCCACCCCCCACCACAGAACATGAAAACCACCTCCCAGACTGACCAGGGTAACTAATCACTGCACTGTGTATGTGACCTGCTGTTGGACCTGCCCCCGCCTATGTACCCTGCCAAAGGTGACTGTCCTGTCCGATTACCAACCCCCTTCCCCCTCTCCTCCAAAAGAACATGATGGAAACAGTAATTAACAGAAACGTATTTTTTATTAGCAACTACACATGGAACTGGGAGGTGAAACTTGGACGGGGGCTTGTGTGAGGCGGGAAGGAAAGAACTTGTCAAATTTTGGGGAATGAGAGCCTTCTACTACTCGAGCTCTCTGCAGGGGTGGAGTGAGAGTTAGCACGGACTCTGCCGCCCCTCCTTCTTTGCACTTTGGGTGAGGGGGGTATGGGACTTGGTGGCGGGGGAGGGCGGTTACAGATAGACTGCAGCGGGGCTCTGTCCTCCTGCCTCCGTTCCTGCAGAACATCCACAAGGCGCCGGAGCGTGTCCGTTTGCTCCCTCAGTAGTCCAAGCAGGGTTTGAGTCGCCTGCTGGTCTTCCTGCCGCCACCTCTCCTCCCGATCCATGTTTGCTTGGTGCATTTGGGACAAGTTCTCCCGCCAATGGGTCTGCTGTGCTGCCTGGGCTCGGGAGCAGGCCATAAACTCCGAGAACATGTCCTCCCGTGTCCTCTTCTTCCTACGCCTAATCTGCGCTAGCCTCTGGGAGTGTGATGCCAGGCTAAGTTGTGAGACAGTCACAGATGTGGCTGTGGGAATGGGAAAAAGGGAGTGAATTCCTCAGAAAGATAAATGTAGTTGTGAACAAAGAACATAGTCTTTCTCTGTGAACAAGACCATGCACAGCACCTATCACATGCGCACTCAGCACAAGGTCGAATTCTCGGCCTTCGCATTCAGTGCCTGGGGTCTTGCACAGCAGATTTGAGAAGCGGGGCAGGACACTGGAATTTCTGTAGCAGGCAGACATGGTAAGCCATAGACTTGTGGCAGCTTAAAACTTTAATATTAGCACTGGCCTCATTTCATATTAAAAGCAATGTCAGTCCCTGCTGCCAGCAATCCGGCAAGCAGGAACTCTGCCCATGTCCCACCCCCTCGCGGCTGTCCCCGGGAACGATCCCTGTAGGCTGCCCCTCTCCCGCCTCCACCGCGTGGCCGCAAACCAGTGGTTACAGTTCTGTAAAGGAACAGGAAAGCAGTCCCAACACTAACATTCCCCTACCTAATTCAAAGCAGGTCACCATGAGCGACATCACCCTCATGAGGATCTCAGACAGCGAGAAAGAAAGAATGCTTCGGGAAAGCCTCCAAAGAGCAGGGCCGTATGCCGCCCTGCTGTGCAGAGCAATGATCCCTGAGTACTTGATTGTCTCGTGGCGCGGCAACGTGTCATACTACGGAGGACCCAATAAGGCCGCTATCCCCAGGAACCTGATGCAACGGCTTTCCAATTACCTCCAGGAGAGCTTCCTCGAGATGTCCCAGGAGGATTTCTGCTCTATCCCAGGACATATAGACCGCATTTTACTCCAGCTGCACTGGCAGTGACTAGACAGTAGAGCGGCTTGGGCAGAACAATCATGCTAAACCGGACATTGTTAGATTTTTTTTCAATAGTTGCACTGCCCTGGACTGAAACGTTAAGCGCCTAGGGCAAACTAATCATGAGAAACCCATTTTTGTTGTTGTTAATATTCCTGTTCTGTTAAAAATAAATGTTTAGATGTTTAAAACACTTACTGGCTGATCCTTCCCCAGATTCTGTGTCCGGGTTAACGGCTGGGGATGGTTGGTAGGGGATCTCTGTAAGGGTGATGAAGAGATCCTGGCTGTCGGGGAAATCAGCGTTGTAAGCGCTGTCGACTGCCTCGTCCTCCTCATCTCCTTCCTCATCTTCCCCGTCCGCTAACATGTCCGAGGAACTGGCCGTGGACAATATCCCATCCTCAGAGTCCACGGTCAGTGGTGGGGTAGTGGTGGCGGCCGCACCTAGGATGGAATGCAGTGCCTCGTAGAAACGGGATGTCTGGGGATGGGATCCGGAGCGTCCGTTTGCCTCTTTGGTCTTCTGGTAGCCTTGTCTCAGCTCCTTGATTTTCACGCGGCACTGCGTTGCATCCCGGCTGTATCCTCTCTCTGACATGTCTTTAGAGATCTTCTCATAGATCTTTGCATTCCATTTCTTGGAGCGCAGCTCGGAAAGCACGGACTCATCGCCCCACACAGCGATCAGATCCAAGACTTCCCGATCAGTCCATGCTGGGGCCCTCTTTCTATTCTGAGATTGCACGGCCATCACTGCTGGAGAGCTCTGCATCGTTGCCAGTGCTGCTGAGCTCGCCACGATGTCCAGACAGGAAATGAGATTCAAACTGCCCAGACAGGAAAAGGAATTCAAATTCAAATTTTCCCGGGGCTTTTCCTGTGTGGCTGGTCAGAGCATCCGAGCTCGGACTGCTGTCCAGAGCGTCAACAGAGTGGTGCACTGTGGGATAGCTCCCGGAGCTATTAACGTCGATTTCCATCCACACCTAGCCTAATTTGACATGGCCATGTCGAATTTAGCGCTACTCCCCTCGTCGGGGAGGAGTACAGAAGTCGAATTAAAGAGACCTCTAGGTCGAACTAAATGGCTTCGCGGTGTGGACGGGTGCAGGGTTAATTCGATGTAACGGCGCTAAATTCGACATAAACGCCTAGTGTGGACCAGGCCTTAGAGATTTTTAAGGCCCTGCTTGACAAAGCCTTGGCTGGGATGATTTAGTTGATGTTGGGCCTGCTTTTAGCAGGGGATTGGACTAGATGACCTCCTGAGGTCTCTTCCAACCCTAATCTTCTATGATTCTATGATTCTAAGTAAAAAAGAGTAAATCAGCAGATGTGGGTCCTGCTACTTTGGGGGTTCCAAAAGCAAACAGAATACTTACCAGAGGTTCCTTCCCCTGCTTCAGACTCGCCTGTGCTGGGCTGTAGGAACTGGCTGCACTGCCCAGGAATCAAAAACAGGTCCTGGCTCCCTGTGCCAGTGGATTCCTTGGTCACCTGTCCCTCATAATCCTCCTTGCTGTTCATGATGTGGGCCGGTAGGCTCTTGGGGATGGTGGTGGGCTGTCCGCCAAGGATGGCATGCAGCTCCTTGTAAAAGCAGCAAATCTCCGGCTCTGCATCAGACTAACTGTTTCTCTCTCTTGAATTCTGCTACACCTGCCGCAGCTCCATGGCTTTCATGCGGGGCACTGTTGCGGGTCCCTCTTGTAGCCCTTCTCCTCCATGCCCCAAGCAATCTGCTCATAGATGCTGAGATTTCTACCACTGGATCAGAGCTGTCTCTGCACCGCCTCTGCTCCCCACAGACCCAGGAGAGCCAACACCTCCTGAGTAGTCCAGGCAAAAGCGCCTCGGTAGTGTGTAGCCGGTATGGTCAGCTGGGCAGTTGCTAGGTGTGCTCTCAAAGCCAGGCAACCAGGAAATTGAATTTCAAAAATGTTCATGGCTTTAAAAAGTGGGGGTGTGTAACTATGTACCTGGCTGCTGGGAAGCAGAATTCAGAACAGTGACCATAGTGGTCAAGTTGGGGCATTGTGGGACACCTCCTAGAGGCCACTAATGTCAATGTAAGTCATGGCATGTCTATGCTGACACTGCGTCAACCTAACTACGTCAACCTAAATGCTATGCCTCTCATGGAGGTAGAGTTATTAAGCCAACGTAGCGGGTGAGGTACGTCGGTGGGAGCAAAAATTAAATGTAGACACTTACAGAGTTATGTCAATGTAAGCTGCCTTGCATCAGCCTACCTCCTCACTTATACTGGTATAAATCAGGAGTAATTCTGCTGAAGCCACACCCATATAAGACTGAAGTGAATGAGAAGGGTTTCCAGCCTTTACTGAACTTTTCCTAAAATAAAGCTTTTAGAGTGAGCTTTGTGGTGTTTGAGAAAATGATGATGAAGAGGGTTTTAAGAAAAATGTCCTAAAATTATTTTTAAAAATACTATTGGTTGGTAGTAATTCAGAGAAACTACTAAATTGATGGGCTCAGTGGATTACAAATCAAGTCTGTTACTCCTTTGGTGCATCAAGTATAAATTATAAATAAAATTAAATAAATAAATAAATAAATGGAGATGTCCTATCTCCTAGAACTGGAAGGGAGCTTGAAAGGTCATCGAGTCCAGCCCCCTGCCTTCATTAGCAGGACCAACTTTCTTACTGCTGTGTTACTTTATTATGTTTATTATTAGATACAGCTCAGAAATAATGTATGCAGTCATCAGAGGAATGCACCCGACAAGGGCATTGTCAGAACATGCACTGATTTGAACCTAGCTCCTGAGGGTGGCTTCAGAACATTCTTCTTTGTTGTTGTACCTAATTGGAGGTGTGGTGTGGCTAGGGGCTAGATAAAAGTGCTGATGTGCACATTGCCAAAATAATGTGATGAAACCAAAAAACTCTGCCATCTTTCCAAAAGATTGAGCATTATGAGTCTTGCCAAAATCCTGAAGTTCAGTGAGTCCTGTTTCCATTGGGATGTGTACAGAAACTTTTAATTTCACATATGCAGAAACTATTAGAACTATACCACTTTACAAAAAATTGTTCATGAAATGGGTGAAATGGAATATTTCATTGCATAATACATACTTGTGGCTATGGATTAATATTTAAAGCAGTGTCGAGGAATAACCACATAGGACCCCCCACTTTCCCACCCCAAGATGTGAAAATTCTGTAAGATGTACACTAAATGCCATGCTGGCCAATACCTGAAACTTTGACATACGGTCACAGAGCCAGTGAGCAAAAAAGACAAGGGAAAAGGGGGGGAAAAGTAGGCTGTTTTACCTTAATAGCCTATTATATTGTTACTACTTCTGACAATTTCTCTTCAAAAAAAATTCAAACTTTAAACGTAATTAAAGCAGGTAGAGAAAAACATGCTAGTTTACTAGGTCATTTTTTGGTGGGGGTTTTTGGTTAATAGTGATAAAAAATTCTACTCATGTTTTTTTGAAATCCAATTATTTTGAGCTGGGCAAAACCTGAAACTAGTATGAAAACATATACATAAGTATTTCAGTGAAGTGTGCATTTTCCCCATGTTTATCAAATCTTGCTACTATTCTGTAAACTCTTATCTAGTTTTTTTGCAGCATTGGAGCTGCAATGATTTGCATCATCTGATCTGGGCTAATTTTTATATATATTTCTTTAAAAGAATCACTAAGAAAAGAGGGTATGTAGCCTTCTGTAGCTTAGGGTCAGGGCACCCCCAGAGGGAGCGTCAGGGGATCAGTATGCCTGCCAGATGAAGCTGTATGCCCTTCATAAGTTCTTTTCTCTTAATTTATTAAGTTTTAAATATACATGTTCTAAAATGTCATGGTGTCCTTTTTCTTTGGACTGAATTCTTTTCAAAATAAATTTCTATTTAAAACATAACTCATCTTTATTACTTTGCAACATCCGCTACTGAGTGCTTAGCAGGTCTGAAAGCAACCAGTTACTTGTTACTGACAATGTGATACAACTCATTGGATGAGCCACAAACAAAATTAATAGATGTTTTGACAATGTTATATTCCTATACGTGAAAGTAATCATCACACAGGCGACGTAGAGTACACTGCAGCAAAACACGCTATGGTGGCTTACTATTAAATTGCTTCCAAAGAGACGCTGAGCCATTTAGGTCCGTGTTCAGCTCTTCCAATAGCCCTTGTGTCTGGCTGTTCAAATTCAGCAGACAACCACGCACTGCACCTCTGCCCTCCACCCCAGTGAAAACTTGTCCCCCTTTGCTTCATATACATTATGCAGTACACAGCAGGCAGCTATAACTATTGGGATATTTTCTCACTGAGGTCCAATCTTGTGAGTAAACAATGCCAGCACCCCTTGAATTGACCAAAAGCACACTCAACTGTCATTCTGTACCTTCTAAGCTAGGAGCTGAAGTGTTCCTTGGTGCCATCAAGATGGCCAGTGTATGGCTTCATAAGCCGGAGGATCAAGAGGCAGGCTGGATCAGCAGGTAGGCTGAGTCAGGATCACTACTGGCATTTCAACATTCCCAGTGATAATTCACTAGTCAGGAAAGAAAGTCCCTGTTTGCAGCTTTCAGAAAAGTCCTGTGTTCTTAAAGATGCGAGCAACATGCACCTTCCCTGACCAGCCCATACTGATGTCAGTAAAACATCCCTGGTGATACACAGGCACTTGCATAACCACAGAAAAACAGCCCTTTCTCTTGATGTACTCTGTGGCAAGGTAGTCTGGTGCCAAAATAGGGATATGTGTGCTGTCTATTGCTCCACCACCATCCAGGAACCCCATTGCCATGAATCCAGCCACTATGTCCCGCACATTGCCCAGCGTCGCAGTCCTGGCAATTAATGGCTCTGCGCACTTACATGAAAATGTCCTCCTGGGGTGGATTTCCCAACTCCAAATTGATTTCCCATTGACTGGTAGCAATCTGGCATTGCAAGTTTCCAGAGTGCAATCAGCACTCATTTCTCCTCTGGCAGTGCACCTCTCATTTTGGTGTCCCTGCCATGGAGGGCTGGGGCGTGCTCAGTTCACAGATCCAGTAATGTGGCCTTGTGCATCCAAAAGCTCTGCAACCACTGCTCATCATCCCAAGCCTGCATTACAATGCAATCCCACCAATCAATGCTTGCTTCTCGGGCCCAGAAGCAGAGCTCCACTGTCTGCAGCTGTGCCATGAATGCCACTAACAATCTTGAACTGGTTCTCAATATGTCCCACAGCAATCTGTCCTCCATGAAATCATCATGTTCGCCACTGATTTGGTTCTTGCAGTTCTGCAAATAATGCAGGATCATGCACTCTGTGCTTGCGATGCTGGTGACAATAGTGCAGAACTGCCTAGGCTCCATGTTTCTATCAGAGATAGCGGACAGTGAAGAAGGCCACACGCATTTGTGGAATTTTTAAAAAAGGTGAAAATATTATGGGATACAGATAATATTATGGGATGGAGACCGTTGCAAATTGGGAACTTGACCCCTTGCTCCCAGTCAGCTATGCATGATTCATTTCAGGCCCATCATACATTGCTAAAACATCCCAAAAATAGTGCGCTGGAGTTGCAGATCGGGGTACCTACCTATGGTGCACTGTTAATTGATACAAGCACTCCTGGTGAGTATGTGCATCACCGACACAAGGAGCCAAGTATGCATGCACACAAGCAATGTACTAACTGCAGTAGCTTTATGCTGACATAACTTGCATCAACATAAGTTTGTAGTGTAGAGATGGCCTCAGTAACTTTCCCAGACCTAAAGAATAGTTCTGTGTAGCTTGAAAGCTTGTCTCTCTCACCAACAGAAGTTGGTCCAATAAAAAATATTACCTCACCCACCTTGTCTCTAATATCCTGTGACCAACATGGCTACAACTACACTGCAAAAAATATTTTGCATATCTCCTACTCCTTGTTATTGCTATTACAGTGTTGGTGAAGAATTAAAAATTTATCACGATAGATGTGGAATCTATATGCATTCATGAAAGACATTTTTATTACTTTCAAACAAATGAAAAAGTGAGACCTTGTTGGATTTATTCCCATATAATGTCTAAACAGTACTTCTTGTTGTTTTTAATCTGCATAGAGAATACTGACATACTACTAAAAAACGTTCTGGATGGTTCATTCCAATTGATGGATAGATAATGTTTGGATGTCTTTGAATGGAATGGCACAGCAATACAGTTTCACAGAGACATACAAATGTAATCCAAAACAACAAAACAAAAGTTTATGAAACATAATTCAGCACTACCCCCAACACTACAATAACCCCCAAACACTTTGCTAATGATTATTGAATGGAACTAGTTGGAAATGAAAGCATTAAAGATGTAAAATAGTGAACTGCATAATAGAGCCATGTTTACCAAATATTTTAGTGCAGAGTCCCAGCTGGGATTTAAGATGCAGCTGGAATTGCTTCATTAATTTTTACTGCAATTTTCAGTTCTCTAAAAACTGTTGTCTTTAGAGTGCAACAGCACCTTGCCAAATGCTGAAGCATACGCTTAGGGAGAATGTTATATTTCAGCCCCTGGCTTAAAAAAAAAAGTGTGAATGTTCAGTTCATATGCATGATCAGTCTAGTATTAAATCTTTAATTATCATACAGTGGTTGACAATTAATACTTACACAAATGCCATTTGCAGGTAATTTACCATTGGGGAATGGCACATGTTTAAGTAGGCTTTAATTCTTTAGGCTGAGATTTTGTAATGGGTATTGAAAAAAGACATCCAGCCAGATAGTGAACATTAAGAATTAGGCAGTATGGAATCATATTGCCCCCTGCAGTGCTCCAGGTGGCACTGCATCTGAGGATACAAAATGCCACCTCATGTGGAAGTTGTACCATCCTTTTGAATGGTGTATTGTATTCTCCTTCCCGCACCCAGCCCATAAAGGGAGATGTGGGTGTGATCCCATGTCCTCCTCATCATGCATCCCTTGAGAATGGCTAGCAGCTGAGAGAGTTTGAAGCGAACTGTTCCTCCAACCAGTTAAGCCGAGTCTCTGTAAAGTGGATTCCATACACTCCATACCCTCTGGACACAATCTGGATTTTAATTTTGCTGGAATTATAACTTGTGCATTCCATACTGTAGTTTGTAAACACTGTTATATTTTATCAACATAGGGCCATAAACTCTCATTGATCTCTTCTCACAGCCTCCATTTTCATCCATTGGGTTTGAACATATAGGTCACAGACACCAGGTGATTTACATGTGGAACAATAACAGATGAGAGTTAAAAATATATGAACCGATTGTGCCCCCAAGACGTGAGTGTACTAATGATGGTAATGGGCAATTTAAATTAAATTTGTTTAAAAACACTTACAGTATTGCCAACTCCAATCACTCAAATCTCATGAGTCTGGCTCTCAGAAATCATGAGAATACTTAAAGATCATGAGATTTTAAAATAATCCATTTAGGGAGCTTTTTTTCTTTCTGTTTCTTTGAGTCTTTAGGTCATACTCATGTCACATTTTCAAGCTTTTTTTTCCTGCAGCCATGAGAGCTAGAAACTTAATTTTTTAAAATGAAAGTTGCATTTCTCACACAATCACTTGTCTCCAGCAACTGAAGCTTTAAGAAATAAACCAAATTTTGTGAGATGTGTGATAAAATCATGAGAATTAGCAAAACTGTGTGACTTAAAAAAAAAAGTCACCAAAATAAAACCAAGCTATAAAATGTATCTATATGCAGTGCCAAGGCTTAGCTTAAAATACTTTTAGTGCTCCTAGTTATAGATTCTGAGAATGCCGATGTGTGTGAGAATTGTTTCCTTCTACTTACGGATAAAAGTATTTCAAGAGACCATTTCATGTACCTCCCAAATCCTGTAATATATAATGAAAATACTTTTCTCTGTGTATCTTACTGGTGCTAAAATGCTCTAAACCAATTCCCCTAGAGGAAAACTTTGATCCTATGTTTTTTGTAACCTTTTTGCATGAGACAATACAAAGTAAATAATTTTTACAGAGGAAAATTAAGTTAGAGGAAAATTAAAATATAAACACATTACTACTAAGCCAAAATTCATAGTGAGAATCAAAGCTTGCAGGCTTTATTCTTCAGAATAGTGAATACACAGACCTTTCTAATCACCTTATTGTCATAAGGAATAAATTCCATAAGATCTGTGATCAAAGCACTGTGCCGGACTGTCTGTATGTGTGTTTAACGTAATCTAGGATTAAGAGTGTTCTTTAAAGAAAGACAAAGTTGTCATTCATTTTGAGATATCATTAGATCATTGTGATCATATCTTAATATCATTACATACACTAAAGAAAAGAAAATATCAGCCATTGAACTCTTTCTGGAGAACTAAATAATTTTTATTAGAATACAGAACAGTAAATTTGGTTAGCTTATTTAAAGAGTTAAAAACTCTGACTCAGTTAAAAAAAACTATTCACACATGAATTTTCTCTTCTGCATTGTTATTTTTGTGTGTGTTCATGTGTGTGTGGATGGATGTGTCAGTTTTCTGGGAGCTAACGATTTGTCCATTAAGAGGATTCCATTTTTCTGGGCAAAGAACTTTTCATCCGATTTATCTCTTGGATGTATCTATGTTTTTGAGCTCAAATTATTAGAGGACATACTAGAAGTCAGCCCATCTACACTAGAACAAAATTAGAATATGTGGGCCTGTTTCCTGATTCTCACCTGTTTTACAGTGGAGTAACTCCACTGATTTCCATAGGGTTACTCTTAATTCTCATTCCATAGACTTTGAATCAAGCCTTCAGGGAAGAATCTCCATTGATTTTAGTGGGCTGTGCATAATGCTCCTAGGGTCTAATCCACAGTACAAAATACCTCCTGGGAAGTGCTGGGAGCTGAAGGCATTAAGCTCTGCCCTGGAAGTGATCAGCACTTTGTATGAATGTGCCATTATCCTGATGTAAATATAATCAGATTCACCTCACTTTTGATCTCTGTGAGGGAAGTGGGGGTGGGGTGGAGGGAGTAAACAACTGGAAAATATAGGTCTTTCCATTCTTTAACACAGTGCAAATTGAAAAGTATGCTGTTCCTTATGACGGAACACTATACACCAATCTGCCTCCGAGCATTTGTTTTCACATTTTTTCTTCTTCCAGCTACATTCAGTGTTTCAAACCAAATAATCACATGGCCTGTATCTAGTGAATTATTCAATAGATATAAAGTTATGTAGAATACATGTAAAGGATGTAGATCATAGAAATGTCAAGCTGGAAGGGACATTCAGAGGTCATGGCCCCCTTGCTGAGGCAGGACCACGTAAACCTAGACCATCCCTGATAGGTGTAACCTGTTCCAAAAAGTCTCCAGCGACAGGGATTCCACAGGGAAGCCTATTCCAGTGCTTAACTATCCATATAGTAAAAAAGTTTTCTAATATCTAACCTAAATCTCCTTTGCTGCAGATTAAGTCAATTACTTCTTGTCCTACCTTGTGGGCATGGAGAATAATTGATCATCTTCTTCTTTCATCTGACGAAGTGGGTATTCACCCACGAAAGCTTATGCTCCATTACGTCCGTTAGTCTATAAGGTGCCATAGGACTCTTTGTCGCTTTTTACAGATCCAGACTAACACGGCTACCCCCTGATACTTCTTTTTTGTAACAGCCCTGAACATATTTGAAAACTGTTATCAGGTCTCTTTTCAGTCTTCTTTGCTTAAGACTAAACATGCCCAGTTTTTTTAATCATTCCCTTTTATCATATTTCTTGTTCTCCTCTGGACTCTCTCTCCAGTTTATCCACATCTTTCCTAAAGAGTGGCACCCAGAACTGGACACAGTACACCAGTTGAGACCTCACCAATTTTGAGTATAGTAGGACAATTTCCTCCCATGTCGTACATACAACAAACTCCTGTTAATACACCCTAGAATGATATTAGCCTTTTTCACAACTGCATCACATTGCTGACTCATATTCAATTTGTGACCCTCTATAGCCCCCAGATCTTTTTCAACAGTGCTACCACCTGGCCTGTTATTCCCCATTTTGTTGTTGTGCATTTGATTTTTTTTTCTTCCTAAGTGAAGTACTTTGCATTTTGCTTTATTAAATTAAATTTCATCATGTTGATTTCAGACCAATTCTTCAATTTGTCAAGATCATTTTGAATTCTAATCTTGTCCTTCAAAGTACTAGCAACTCCTCCCAGTTTGCTGTCATCTGCAAATTTTATACACATACTCTCTTCTCCGTTATCCAAGTCATTAATGAAAATACTGAATAGTACTGATAGTACTGAACCCAGGACAGACCCCTGTGGTATCCAACTAGATATGTCCCCCCAGTTTAACAGTGAACCATCAATAACTACTCTTGAGTATTGTCTTTCAACCAGTTTTACACTCACTTTATATTAATTTCATCTAAACCACATTTCCCTAGTTTTCTTAAGAGAATATCATATGAGATTGTGTCAAAAGCTTTGCTAAAATCAAGATATATCACATTTAAAGCTTCCCCATTCAAAAGGCCAGTAACCTTATCAAAGAAGGATATTAGGTTGATTTGGTATGACTCATTCTTGGCAAATCCATGTTGGCTATTCTTTATAACCCTATTATCCTCTAGGTGCTTACAAATTGCTCCAGCATCTTTCCAGGTATCAAAGTCAGTCTGACTCAAAGCTCAAATTAGAGATGGGTTTAGGAGGGCCAGGCCCTCTTACTACTTTTAGGAGTTACCTAATTTCTCTCCTATTCAAAGCCACTGGAAGGCAGAGTGTTTTGGCTCCTTTTTTTTCCCCAATGTTCCCTGCAAACTACACACCAGAACAGGGAGCATCGGCAAACTGCCTGCCCAGCTTGAGAACATGCTCACAGCAAGCTAGCCAGAGTAAGAGAGCATATGTAAACTGTACATGCGGCCAGAAGTATGCACAGCAAGCCAGTCAGCACAAGGTCATTTCAGCACATTCAAATCCTGCTAGAGCTTGCACAACAATTAATTTTTTATGCCAGCCTAGAAATGCGCCTTTATATCTACTAAGGGCAGGTCTACTTTATAAATTTACAGGTCTCCTGTTGGCATAATAACTCCACCTCTGCAAGAGACGGAAACTATATCAGCGGGAGAAACTCTCCCGCCACATAGTGCTGTCTACATGGGGGATTACGGTCAGTGTAACTACATCACTCGGGAGTGTGAATTTTTCACACCCTGAACAACATAGTTATACTGAAGTAAGTATGTAATGTAGCCTAGGGCAGGGATAGTCATCAAAGCCATTGTTAATTTGAGTCCCACTTTGGGCAGAAATCTAGAAAAAGTTGAAAGGCACAATGGTAAAATCTGTCTCTGTAAGAGGGTTGGGGTTGGTTCTTTGGGGTTTTTTTTTTTTTTGGTTTTGTTTTTTAAATTTGGGGGCATGTAGTCAAAGCATTTCATATATTCATATATATATGAATGAGCTGGGATCTGTGGTGGGGTGGAATTAAGGTAACACTAATCTAAACATCGTAAATCCAGAAAACGAAATGAATAGTTAAGATATGCATCACCCTTGTGGGAAGTGTGTGAGTGGGTGGTCTGTCCAGAGTGGGCAGGGAATGGGCCCGGTTTGTAGGAAGGACAGATGAGGTGGACCTGCGGCATACCTGAGGAAGCCTGGCTGAAGCAGGGGCAGAAGTCCCATCTGGAAGTGGGTAGTTGGAATAGGGAGCCCAGCTCAGGGTGCAGCTCAGGCTATTTGACCGAGGTCCTCCAGTAAGCTGCTGCCTGTGATATATGTATGCAGTAGCAGAATCAGGAGACAGCAAGGAGCAACTTCTTACAGGTTTATGGCTCCTACAGTGCTAATGGCTTAATGGGATGGGATGGGAAGGGAAGGGGAAGCTGGAAATATTGGCTGGGGGGGATTGCATGTTGTGGGGAACAGTGGAGCAAGGGTTGGAGAAGGAGAGAGACACACCAGCTTCTCTCATACACTTAAAGTTATTGTAAAAACACTGAAATAAAACTGTCAAAGGTTTGGGACCTAGACCATGGATGAGAATTTTCTCACCAGCCATGTCAATAACAACACATGTCAAACATTTTGAAGCAAAGTTAAGGGAAACACCCATGCAATCTTACCTCCACCCTCTTTGAACAATGCCCATAACACACATACTGACTCTCTGCCTTTTTGCTGTAATGAACAGGTTCTACCTGCACTAGCCCGATACCCAGACCCCGAGCCTATTTCCCCTGACAGAAGAACACACTTGCAAAATTTATCAACCACTTCATACCCTTCACATTTGCACACAGGATACCACCTATACCTATCCTGTCCCCTACCCGACTGCTTTCATATCCCACCACACTACTGACAATACCCATGGCAAGAAGACCCCAGTGCCCTGCTACTGACACAACCTACACAATTCTGTATTGAAATGCTGCAGACTGGAACCTCAAGGTACACATGTGGGCATTTACCTTTACGCTGTATTTCCTGGCTTTCTGACATTTGAGTTTTGCTGAACTGGACATTCTGGGAAGACACGAGCTATCACTGGTCAACCTTAACTCTTCATTAACAAAATTTTGTGCCATTTAATTTCCAATATGGTCAGAGACTACTTGCAAACTTCTAGTTCTATTGGGGACCATGCACAGTAACCTAACCCAAGATTGCAAAGTACCATGGCACCCTTGCTTTTTCTCCCCATCTAATTTATCTAAATATTCTTTAACCTGTTCTTTCCCTATTTTGGCTTATGTTCCTCTCCCCTTATTGTTAATATTAATTGTGTCTAATATCTGGTCACAATTTACCTTTTTAGTGAAGACTGAAGCAAAATAGGCATTAATCACCTCACCTTCTTTATGTCATCTATTTTTAGTTCTCCTTCCCCACTAAGTAGAGGAACTATGTTTTCCTCTATCTTTCTCTTACTCCTACTGTATGTATATAACCTCTTCTTTCTGCCCATTATGTCCTTGCAAGGTGTAACTCAGTTTTTGTTTTAGCCTTTAGGATTTTGTGGTATTCTGTGAATTTTGTGATGGCTTTTTCTACATACTTTATATCCCTTTAGCACTTTGTATCCTCTAGTATTTCTATAGAAACACAACACAAGTTAACAGATAGAAGACCTTACATGTTTCATCCTTCTAATTGCAAAACATAAATATTTGATCTCTTTTGACTA
Organism: Chrysemys picta bellii; assembly: GCF_011386835.1. Classification (NCBI taxonomy): domain Eukaryota; kingdom Metazoa; phylum Chordata; order Testudines; family Emydidae; genus Chrysemys; species Chrysemys picta. The sequence continues at coordinate 77,175,336 of NC_088791.1, forward strand.
TAATTATTCAATTTTTCTGGCACATACATGGAATTTCATCTTTATTTCTTCTTATTCCTTTTTTCAGATTCTCTCACCTGGCATTACTATGTTTTGTATTATTAATTATTAATTATTATTATTATTATTAGTTAAACACCAGCAGCATGTTTGGCCTTGTTCAAGGCACACAAAAGCATGGATTCATGAAAAATGCTTGTTGGAAGCTTTAGCAGTCAATGTACATTCATGTTTTATTGTGAATGTGGGTGGCTGGCACTGAGAGGGTAATGCCTTTGAGCAGAGTTTTAAAAATCTGTGCAGGATTGATCTACATGTTGAGACAAATTCTCCTCTCAGATGTGCATGCCAGGCTATCATTGATGTCAATAGGAGCTTATCCAAGGTCAATATCTGGACACAGACCACAGTCCTTATTTGCAGAATTTAGACATTAGCCCACTGTGTTTCATTTTAAATTACAATACAATACCAGGTATCAATTTTCCTTAAAACCTTTTATTGCTCCTAGGATAAGTATGTTTGAGGATCCCTGATTGGCTTCACCCAAGCCCACAGACAAAGGAGAGGACCATCCATCAGGAAAGGAACATGCAGACCTCCCAAACAATCCCAGGTTTCTCCTACAAATCCTTCTCTCCTGGTTGAAGCAGCTGCTGTCCTGCAGGGCTGGCTGGGCTCAGCTCCCCATTTCAGGCATTGCCACCTGCTCGCTCTCCCCTTCCTTATCCCTCACAGCCCCTCCCCTCCCTGCTCTCCCTGTCTACCCAGCAATAAAAATAAAATAAAATGAACCTGCATCAGCAAGTCGCAGATCCCAGGTCAACTGACTCGGGTTTGCCCTACAGGGCTAAATATAGCAGTATAGCTGTTCCTTCTGGGGCTTGGAGCCTGGACTTTGAAACCCGTGAGGGGGGAGGGTCTCAGAGCTCGGGCAGAATATCTACACTGCTAATTTTAGCCCTGTTGTGCGATCCTGATTCAGTTGACCTGGATTCTGAGACTTACTGCTACTGAAAAGAAAAAACTGGTAGGATTTGTCAGGAAAAGCTGTCTTGCCCACTTTGATGCCAAGTTTGTTTGGTTGACCACTGAGCCTGATGAATGCCTGTTGCAGGTCATCCTGCCCTGTAGCACTTCCTCTTGATTTAGTGTGGTGCTGCAGGCACTCCTGGCCTCAGTTTCTCTTTTCTGAACCCCTTCCACACAATTGAATTGAGTGAATGACAAAATACCCATACTGGAGATCTCCTTTTTTAAAGCAAAATAAACTTGAAATAAAGTCTCTCCCTTTGGGTTCAGAGGTTGCACATCCTTCCTTCTTGGAGCCTGTGGGTTCTCAGTCCAGGCCTCTAGTCTCTCCTCTTGGGTTCAGGGCATGGCACAGCCCTCCTCTTTGTGCCTGTGGTTTTCAGGGAACACCCCTCTGTTAGGACTGCTTCTCCTTCTGTGAGCACCTCTCTGCAACCGAGTCCTGATGGCCTTTTATCAGGCTGCCTAGATAGGCTTGTTTCCCTTAAATCAGTTCATCATGGGTAACCTGGGCCCAGACTCTTCTTAAATGGGGTCAGTAACCCCAGTGATAATGCCCACATATCTTTCTGTTTTAGAGTTATTTGCAGGTACAGCAACATATATAACATAACTCACAGAGCAAGTTGTTTTGGAGACTCAGAAAACCAGTATTCAGTTTCACAGAATGTTTTATTATCCAGCTATTTAATGGGAAAGTGCTCAATACTTTAGTCTGTATATCTTTGTAATATAAATATCATAACCAAGACTACAAACAATACACAAATGTATCAAGACATAAATTCACATGTTATGCAGTACACAGCAGGAAGCTATATACATTGGGATATTTTCCGAATCAACACATAAATTACAATCTTTCAGAGTAATTGTGATATTTTAGAGCCTGAGCCAAACATCGTTGATTTTAATGGGAGTCTTTCCTTTGACTTGAAAGGTCAGATTAAAGCAGAGGTTCCCAAACGCTGGCATGCGTACTCCTGGGGGTATTCAAGACATCTCTGGGAGGTACACAGGAAAAATTGTGTAATGGTGGATTTTATTTATTACATTTTCATAATAGGCTATGCAGATAAATCTTTAAAACTCTGTGGGAATTTGTTCTATAAAATATGGTAGTTAATTTACTTCAAGATGTATCAGTGAGAACACAGATACACAAAGACACAGATGTACAGAGGCCTCACCCAGGGCCAGACATAGTAGGCACATACCTAGGGGTGCTAGCATTCTAGGGGCGCCTTACCTCTCTGAAATTGTGTGCAACACAAAGGTCAGCTATAGTCAGGGGAGGGGGGCGCTGAAGATGCTGTGCCTAGGAGTGCGTCAGGTGTAAATCCAGCCCTGTCCTCACCTCTCCAATCACTGTACAGTGCAGGCTCAGTTGCCCAGCAACTGTCCAGTCTAACTTAGCTCAGAATTTAGGAGGATTTTTTTGGTTGTATATGTCACACTATAACTATATCTGTACATAACAGTGAATATGGACAGATGGCTAAAGACTGGTAGTGTTAAGAAGAACACACAAAGTATCAGTGATGAGAAGGGTAGGGGTACATGGGCACCTGGTAGATCTGGAAGGGGGTACACAATAAGAAAAGTTTGGAAACCTCTGGATTAAAGAATTATTAGATAATTCATGCAATATAACAACACCAAAAATTTTTCTTTATTCCTTTAGTGAAATTTTATTCTTCTTGGTGTTTTTGAACAGCAATACACCTACTGTGAACAGGAGGACCTGAAAAAAGGAAGGAAGAATGGGTTAAAAATTAAAGCGGGTCATAGTAATTTATGCTCATTGATATCTAAATTTAATCTGTTGCAGTTTAGTGGCCAGATCCTGCTCCCACTGATGCCACAGTAGCCAGAATGACAGGAAAGATAAACCAGTGGTTAGAATGCTAACGTAGGACTTGGAAGATGTGGGTTCAGTTCCCTCTCCCTTTCCTAAGCTTCTTGTGTGACCTTACACAGGTTGTTTGGTCTTTCTCTGCCTTCGATCCCCCTCTGTAAAATGGGCATACTAGCTCTTCCCTACCTCACGGGAGTGTGTTGTGAGGCTAAAGACATAAAAGATTGTGAGGCACTATGGGAATGGGAGATACATACCTACTTAAAATAACGTAAATGTTGCCATACATTTCATTTGCCCCTAAAACACACCAATGGAAGAGATGGTGTGCAGATCAGAAAATCCCAAAAGTAAAATAATAAAATATCTGACAGAGAAAAAATTCCAGCAGAATATACTTGCAGATAAAAACGGTGATCATAGATCAATTCCTTAAAGGGCTGTATGTCAGGAGAGATGGATTAACCAGTTCAGTCAGAATATGAATTAGTCTGTATCACAGGCCAGCACTTAATATAAATAAGCCCTAAACCATTTTTTATTACTAATTTGGCCAACACTGATAATGGGGAATTCCACTGACCTACCAGGATATGACAGTGGAACAATAAAAGTGTCTGGACATACAGAGTTAGATTCTGCTTTCAGTCAGTATAAAACTGAGGTAACTCAATTTCCAACTCAGTGATTTGGGATCTGAGCCCACTTCCTTTATGCTCCGACAACTTCCATTGGTGGCAGTGGGACTTCGGGGTGCCTATGGAATTCAGGGTGTCTCTTTGTTGTAATTCGACACAAATTTTGTTTCGTTTTTGCAGCGTTTATAACTTTTTTATGATATATTTTTCTCATAAATTTGAGAATGAATTTTCTTCCTAATGTGATTTTGTGCTGTTTGATTTAGTGCACATTTCTCAAATATTAATAATAAGCAGTAGTAGTATGGTATCACCTCAGAGCCCCAGTAATGGACCAGGACCCCACTGTGCTAGATGCCGTACAAACAAACAATAACAAGATTGTCCCTGCCCCAAAGAGCTTACAATCTCAGTAACTGACTTTTCCTCCACTGCAGGTTAAAGAAACAAGCTGTATAAACAAATTAGAGACAGGATGGGCACCAACATCAGTGAAGGAGTCTTTACTGCTCTGGGCATAGGCATGGGAAGTAGCGGTGTGGGAGGTGCTGCAGCACCCTCAGCTTTTATGCAGGGCCGTCGGCCCAGCTCCCCGCTCCCCAGCCATTGGGGTGTTTCCCACACCTATGCTGTGCTCCCAGCCCTCCGCCCGCACTCCGCTCCCCAACCCCTCATCTCACCTGGGGCTCGGGTCCTGGTCGCCGGCCCCACCCCCCACTCCCAGGCCTCCGCTCCCAGGGCCTGTCCCTCTCCCAGCCCTGCACCTGGGGCTCTGCTCCTGGGACACCAGCCCTGCTCCCCAGCTGATGGCCCCATGCCTGGCCCCACAGCTGGGGCTCTGCTCTTGGCCCTGCATGTGGGGTCTCGGCTGCTGGCCCCTGCCCAGGGCGCCGCTCCTGGCCCCACGCCTGCCCCCAGCTGTGGCCTTGGCCCCTTTACCCTGTCCAGGTCCCCCATCCCTGCTTCCAGCCTCTTGGTGGGGGGGAGAGGGGCAGGGGAGCAGACAGGGATAAGGGGGCTGGCTTTCAGCACCCCCACTACTAAAAATGTTCCAGCAGCACTGGCTCTCGGAATACTGTTTCTGAGGCTATGTCTACACTAGAGATCCTACAGCAGCACAGCTGTACTAATGTAGCTGCACCACTGTAAGATCTCTCTTGTTTCCTCTCTATGCTGATGGGAGAGAGCTCTCCCGCCAGCATAATTAAACCACCTCCAACAAGCAATGGTAGCTATGTCGGTGGGAGAAGCTCTCCCACTGACATAGTGTTGTGCACACTAGCACTAGCGAAACTTATGTTGTGCACAGGAGTGTTTTTTTCACACCTCTTTGACATAAGTGGTAGTGTAGACATAGCCTAAGGCTGTATCTACAATGCCACATAGTTCAGACTTCGGGGTTGTGAATAGTAGTGTGCACCAAAGTGCTTTGCTGTAACTCTCCTAGGTAGACACAGAGAGCATGAACTAAGAAGTTCCTAGTTTGCAATACACAAACTGGGGACCTTTTAGTTTGAGCCCACAGCATCCTCTTACAGGAGCTACAACGCACTCTATTATTCACAGCCCTGTCATCCGAACAGTGGGTCAGTGTAGACATTAACTTAGTTAACAAAGCCACCAATAAATAGAGACTTATCTTGCTCCTGTTGAAGTTAATGTAACTTCCTACATGATTTTAATGGGGCAGGGTCATGCCCATAGAACACTAAACTTATTTTTGTGGGTCCCACTAGTTTGTCAATATTTTCTTATTTTTAAAAAAATCAAGTACTCTTACCTCTACAGCTAGCAGTGCAATATTAATTGCAATTAAGACCGAAGTGTTGTTTTCAAACCACATTTTAATATACTCGTCACATCCCTAGGCAAAAGCAGATGAATAGATATTAACTGCAAAATTATTTTTGATTCCTGGATTCAGACTGCATGTTTATAACATGTCCCTGTTCAAATTTTATGCAACAACTTCCTACCAGGGATTTATGGGTTCTGATACTTACTCATTGGAAGGCAGTCACATTAACGCTGAGAGTTTGGCCCAAAACATTTTCAAGTGTTGTTTTTTTTAAATGTATAAACCAGTTTTTAAAAGTAAATGACTGAATCAGTTACCTTTGCACCCCAAAATCCTGGGACTAGTGGCTGATCTAAGGGGGAATTTGCTTTTGTAAAAGCATATTAATGGATCCTCAGTCAAGCATCCAGTCACTCTACAACTGGATGCTTAAAAGAATATGTTTAGCTACTGCAAATTTACTGTGATTCCCACATATTATTCATCTCAGGATGGACTTATATGACTTCTGGATTATTGTTTGTGTTTGTTATACCAGTCACTTCAATAATTAATAAACTGTTATATAGGAAAGAAGCTGAAAAGTAAAGAAGGGTCATTGTTACTGCAGGGAAAAGGTATTGTGCAGGTCTCACACTAATATAAACTTCCAATCTCCATGTCTTTTCCTCTTTCCACTTCCCTGATTTTGAATAACAGTACGTGTACATATTCAGAAAACTGTATCTTGAAATAGTGTCAAGAATAAAGTTTTTATAAATTAAGACTGCTCAAAGATTTTCTGTTGAAATTGTTTTCCAACAGCAAATTGGATTTTTGATTAAATGAAAAATTTCATGAACAGTTTCTGTTTTTCTTTCATTTGGGGATGAGGGGGTATCTAGGAAAACAGAAACCCAAAGAAGGATTTCTGTTGTTTTTGACTGAAAGCTTTCAGACTCTGGCAGTTTTCAGGTAAAAAAATAATTAGTTTCAGTTGTCAAACCATAAATACATAAATAAAAAATATCTATTTTTGAACATTTGCTTTTTTGACAAAAAGTCTTAATATTCCACGGGGGAAGAATACTCTAATATATAGATGATCAAATATGTCTCTATATCCCAGTAATTGACCTGCTATCAGAGTTAATTTGTTGCAACAAAAGGGGACAGTGCCAACTTGATATGAAAAGAATGAAATATTGTCTGCCAGTTCCCTTTCAGGTGAAATTCAAGTTGCTGATTAGTATCTACAAACCCCTCAATGAGCTTGGTCCCCTTTGTTGCTGAAAATCTTTCTTTTCATGCTATACCATTCCAAACTATCTATGATTGACATGAGGTGCCTTCGGCTGTTTGTCTGAAGAATATTGCTCAAGAGCATAGGATTATAGTATTCCCTTTGGATCCTGCCCCTCTTGAATTTGTTCCCAATGTAAGATTATATGAGATCAACTTTGGGTGCTTTTAGGAAGTATGGTAAGATGTATCTCTTTGCTCCAGCTTTCTAATAACTGCAATCTGATGGCCCTAGACAAGCTTGTCCTTCTCTTTTATAATTAGCTAGTTCTGATCTATCTCTCTCTGATAATATGCTTCTTATTTTTCTGCTTGGGGTTCTTTAATTCTGTAAAGTGCATGCAGATGTTTTGGTGAAAGACAACTCCTAAATAGGTGAATACACTGCTGGCATGATACAAATAACAACAATGATAACAATTATGTATTGCCATTGCTTTTATGTTACATTCTTCACTCCTTTCCTGTATCATAGCTGTACTTGCACAGAGCACAAAATGGTGGATGGCAACAACTTCAGTACTGCACAAGCTACCAGTAAATGTTCTCTCATGACTGACTCACTCTGTGATGCTCCCAGCTCCTGTTATCCTGAAGTCTCCTCCTTGATCTAGAGTTTCCTGTGTGGTAGACTCCTAAAGAGTAACAACCACGCCAGCAGCCTGCCCAAGAATGTCTTTGCTTTAATTATGATGATCATTACTATTGTTTCAATTTTTGTAAAGGCACTTATGGTTTAATTAAGATTTGGAAAGAGTTTTCAAAATTTAATTTAGGGTATGTCTACACTATAACTGTAAATTGATCTATATTAGATAAACTTACAGCCATTGCAGTAATTACTGTGGTGGTGCATATCCACTTTACCCTACTTGGGTTGGTGGTGCGTGTCCTCACCAGGAGTGCTTCCACCGACCTAAGAGAGCCAGTGTGGGGAGCTGAAAGCCTAGTCTCTCAGCTCCACTTGCAGCTCCCTGCTGCAGCCCAGCTGCCCCACAGGCTCTGGGGCTCCTGGCAGGGTTCCCCCCACACACACTTCCTGTTCCCCTCCAGGAGTTGGGGGGAAGCCACCAGGGGCTTCTTGCCTCTCCATTCCCTGCCAGGAGTGGGGGAGAGCCACTTGGGCTTCTCACCCCAGCTCCCAGATGATAGTGGGGTCCAGCCACCCAGCTCTCCAGTGGAGCAAGGGGCAGCTGGGCTCTAGCTGTCCAGCTTTCTTGTCAATTTCACGGATTCTGCCTTACTTTGACCTAACTGTGTAGTGTAGACCAGCCCTAAGTTATGAAAGCTAGCTACTGTGGTCACTCAGGTAAAATAAAATTGGTTATTCCTTACCTTAGTGTACACTTCATTCGCGGTGGCATCACAAAACCATTCCTTCCTATTAGATTTTGTACATGAACATGGGACCTGATTTGTGTGTTCTTTATTTTCATTCTTTTTCCAGTCTGTAGAATTGTGTCTTCCACAGCATTCCAGCTAGAAAAAAAAGATCCTGTCACTTTTAATGCCAAAACAAATAAAGAATGACACATTGTGCCCCCAAGGTAGACAGAATTATAATACAATAAGAGATAGTAGTAGTAGTGTCAGTGATGTAGTTTATTCCTTAAAAATATGGTTTATATTGTCTCACCATTCTCTATCATGTAAGAATCCAATCTCTTTTCCAAAACAGCCATTGCATATATTTGTAATATTCAATGGCATGTATGGAATGTTCATTTTACATGTGTATATAAGGAGAGGAATATGTTCTTAAAATATATATTTTAAAGGAATTTCTATTTGGGGCACAAGGGTCATGACAGAACTACTAAAAATGTAAACTGGAAATGTTGTTATAATGTTTTTATTCCAGGCAAATGCCAAACATTTTGGCCATCACACTCAGCCTTCATCAAGGTTTAAATGTGAGCTAAGAAGGCATTCACTTTATATATTGTTGTTTATGCAGTCAAGCAGTAGAGGCACCAAACTGACAACAGGCCAGGGCACAGTGAAATACGACCAGAAAGAAAAGAGGAAAATCTGTAAAAATAGCAAAGGAAATAGAGTACACTTCCATAATTAGGGCCAGGTGTACAGGTCTGATTTAGACACCTCTATAAGAGCAAGATTTTCCAAAGCACTCACAACTCAGCAGCTCTTATGGTGACACTTACGGTAAGATTTTTAAGAGCTCAGCTCCCAACATGCTGAGTTCTTTTGAAAACCTAGCCTTTTATGTTAGTACCTAAATGAGAATGGAGCTCTTTTGACAATCCAGCCGTAAGGTTCTCGTTTGTTTGGCAAAAAGCTAACCACTACCACAAAATCACATGGGTCAGCTCCAGGCATCCTTCCCAAAAACCTGTTTGAATATCAATGGTAGAACTGTTTGGAATGCTGGATTTCTGTCCCAGGGGAAAGTCTAATATTTCAACATTTGTTTTCATCCTAAAACAGTATGAAAAGTCAAAATAAAAAATAAAATAAAAGACGAAACAGTTCTGAAAAATTTCAAATTGGAAATGGCTATATAAGTGTTGTTTTTGACACTGCACAATATTGATTCAAAAATTTTCAGGTTGAAATATCAATTCAAAAGGAAATGTCCTGTTTAGAATTTTCCTTTTGAAAAAAATCAGATAATTCAGTTAAAAATGACATTTTCTTACAAAAAAATTTTGTCAATGAAAACCCATATTTTGCTGGAAAAACTTATCAGGCAAAAAGCTGTGAAATCTTAGGTTGTGGTTGTGTTTTTCTAACAATTGTTGATGACATCACATAAGAGCTGGAAGCATAGTGGGGAATGCTGTCTTAGTTTATGATGATATCAGCATCAGCTGTTGCTGAAATCAGGACTTTGCAATTCAGAGAAGGAAGAACAGATTTTCAAAGAATGTTTGTTTTAAAATGTATCTGCAATGCAAACGAACTTGTAATTTTAAGGATAGATATTGCTGTGATTATTTGGGATCATAAATCATTGCTTATCCTTTGCAAAGAACTTTGTAGTTCACCTTTTAAGCAATTTATCCCATGGAAAATGATGCTGCTATTAAGGCCTTCTAACAAAGGAAACTTTGTTCATGTATCACCATGTAATGAAAATGTTTATGAATGCTCTGAAATATTAGTAATAAAATGTTGATATGCAGGACTAATGTGGCTTTAAGTTGCCTCTGGCAGTCAGGGCTGGTGAAGGGAAATATAGCACCAGCAGGTGTTCTCACATGCACTTGGACACTATGGTGATGAGTATGGTATAATGCATTGGAGAGATCGGCATTGCCCCTGAGGAAGGCACATGACAATTCCCATATGATTGCTGCAACAGTGTGACCCCAGCTATACCCTCTTACAGGTTACAGTGTTCAATCCTCTCCATGCTGGAACACCTCCATTAGACAATGTGCATGGGGTTGAGGCCACGGCCACATCCTGCCCACATCCTTTGTGGTTTCTAGCATTGGCCAAGGCATTAGAGAATTCTTGCCCTTATGCCCAGGGGCCTAATTAGACCAGTGTCCTACAATGATTGGGATTGTGCCTGCCCCTGCACAGGGTGGCAAAGCAAGGATGGGGAGTCCTTTTGCACATCTGCAGAGCTAGTACTCTCAACCCCATAGACATCCAAGTTTTCAGTTAAACAGTAGAGAATATATCTACTTACATCTGACACCATCTGCCATGCTATATAAGCCTGTAGCTAAACAACAGTTTTTTTCAGAGTGCTTTATGACATAGACTTTTCATGTGATAAAAGGTGATAGAACATTTCTGGGGTGGTGATTTTTCAATTTTCTGCTTACAGTATGCTGCACAGCATTCAGAATATCCCACTCATGTTCTCTTCCAGTCAGATTTTTGTTCCCATAGTTAGAAATAACTGCATCAATTCTGTCATTCCACATAATCTGGACCTGTTAATACAGAGCATTTACAATACACACTGGTCGATTTAAAATAAACTGCTCAAAATATTGTATTATTAGTATGACAGTGGTGCCCAGAGGCCCCAACTGAGATCAAGGCCTCATTATGCTAGGCACTGTACAAACATGTAGTGAGAAGCAGTCCTTATGCAGAAGAACTTTAGTCAAAATACATGACATAGGCAAAGGGTGGGAGGGGAAACTGTGGCACGAACTTCAAATGACTTGTCAGAGATCACACAGCAGGTCAAAGGCAGAGGCAGGCGCACCCTGCTCTCCAGTCTCCCACTACAGTGCCCTATCAACTAGACCATGTTGCCTCTCCTGAGTATGTCTCCTTAGAGTTCTGATGAAAGAACATGTATGTCAGCAGCATGTTGTGTACTCTAGTTTTCATGAAAAGGCTCAGGGACCTGAAACCTGGACATTTCTGTTGTGGAAGGAGGCCCTCAATGTTTCCACTTTTGGGAAAGGGGATACTGCAGTCTGTGTTTTTTCTTTTACTGACATTCTGCTTTCTCCAAGAGCCACCTGTGAGCAGCGTTGCTTTGGCCTCTTTACCATATGTGAGAACAGCCGCGGTCACGGGAGCAACAGAAAAGAAGAAAGCAAAAATGAGAAGATGAACAAAGTGACCCAGTGTATCAGCAGCCTCAAGTGCAGGGGTGGCCACATGCGGCTCTTCAGAAGTTAATATGCGGCTCCATAGGCACCAACACCAACTCCGGGGCTGGAGCTACAGGTGCCAACTTTCCAATGTGCAGGGGGGTGCTCACTGCTAAGCCCCTGGATCTGCCACAGGCCCTGCCCTCACTCCACTCCTTCCTGCCCCCTCCCAAGCCTGCCGTGCCCTTGCTCCTTCCCCCTTCCCCCCAGAGCCTCCTGCATGCCAAGAAACAGCTGATTGGGAGGTGTGGGGAGGGAGGGGAAGGCGCTGATCAGCGTGGCTGCCGGTGGGCGGGAGGCGCTGGGAGTGGGGGGCAAAGCTGATGCAGGGCTGCTGATGTATTACTGTGGCTCTTTGGCAATGTTCATTGATAAATTCTGGCTCCTTCTCAGGCTCAGGTTGGCCAGCCCTGCTCTAGGGCATTGGAGTGACAGATCACAGGGAAAAGTTACACAGAGGGCATGAGTAACATACGATGACATGTTGTAGGTTGTGGAAACATTTCATTACAATGCAAGCAAATGGTAAGTCTCTCTCTGCCACCCCACCCCAATTAGCCTATTCATTCTGCAGACATGGTTGGAAGCTCTGCATTGTGAATTATAGCATGTTAGTCTAATTTATTTTAACACCTGAGCAGCATTATAGTTAGGTTGAGATACAATTGTATTTGCTTTACTGCTGTCTTTAAAATAACATACACACACACACAAAATTCCTGAATATATCATATCTGTTCAAATATTACAATACAGAAAATTATTCTATGACAGGCAGAACTCAATCAGCATTAATTACTGGTTAAGAGGCAAATTCTGGTGCCATGGAGAGACCCAGATGCAGCAGAACTGATGCAGTTCTACTGTATAGTGTGGGGATAGGAGCTGGCTTTGGAAAACCTGCACAAGAGCCTGCACCCCCTGTGCATTCTGAGCCTAGTTTTGTGGGGACTCTGTTTGCATTCCAATGCAATAGAGTTTAGGGAGTATGGCCAGGAGAGGGAGGAATCAGGACTTCTGTATGGAACCACCAATTACTGCCCTCCATAGAGCCGCAGTGCTGAAGTGAAGTACATAAACTACTATATGAAGGTACAAAACCGTGGAGTATCAGGTCAACAGTTTTGCACAGTGTGTAGCTGCTGCTTCCTATTGTTAAAAAAATGAAGGTATGTAGGAGTCAATGACAGATACTGGGGAGAGCGGTGTGTCCTAAAGCCCACCCCTTGCAGAGTTAGGCACCTCACTAATGTAGGGAGGTGCCTATTTCTGCTTGTGATCCACAGCTAGTAGGCGTCTCCTGGAGTCAGTTTCCTAAGCCATTTTTGCAAGAATAGCAGCAGTGCACACCTAACTCCACACAAGAAGGCTGGGAGGTGTGGGGAAGAGAAATGAGACAGGCTAGGGGACACCTCCTTTATAACCTTCAGTCCAGGGAACTTACACACGATGGCTGTCAGATGGGGAAGAAAGGGGTTTTCCACCCTCTATGTGCATGCCCTAGCCACTAGACTATGGGATGTTCTGATGTGGGGCTCGCAGAAGCTTTGTCTACACTAAAGGGAAAAGTCGATCAAAGCTACGCAATTTGAGTTACATGAATAGCACAACTCAAATCGAAGTAGCTTAGATCTACTTACCTGACTCCAAAAGACGGTTCCCAGCTGTGGACTGCAAGCTGTACCTAAATCTGGGACTTGGGTGCCCAAATCCCTTTGTGGATCTGGGCCATCGTCATCGCATAGAATTTTGCATTCACAGATATGCTGGCTGTGCTTGCATTTAAAATAGAACCTAAGTTAACAAATAGTGTAATTAATTCATATATTTTACATGTCATGGTAACAATTACTGTTTCTATAAATTGCAAGATAGATGCAGTTGTTACATAGTGGTTAATTATATCATTCACTTTAATAAAGCTCATTACGTAAGCTAATTATCTAATTACAGCATAATTCTTTTATCATTTTTAAAAATACATTAATTCCCCATTAACAGGCATTGGAATTTTACCAAAGGTCTAGCAGTGGCAGTACTAATGTATTGTACATTACCTACACATCTTATATTGCGTAAGAGAAAATACCTTCTGTCATGTGAACTATTTTAGGACCATCCCATCTAACACTGTTCCATATTTTCCCCCACCCAGTCATGATCTTGCAGAAACACGTGCTCTATGTGGTCTTTAAGTCAGCCAATATGTTCCCTCTAAACTGTGATAATATAAGATGCACTATAGCTCTATGGTCATTGTTTACACAGTCTTTGCTTGGACAATGGGATTAAATACTTGGTACAGGGCAGCCTGCCCCTTTAAGGGCCAATGGGACTTGTGTCAGTCAGCACTGTTCAGTTAGCCCCACCCCACTTCACCTGTGTTGGGTGTTGGATTTAAGAGGAAGGAAGCCCAGCTGTGGGGAGCTGGCTGGAGAGGTGGGTATAAATGAGGCAGAAGCTAAGGAATGGCTGCTCAGGAAATAGCAGGGAGCAAATCAAAGAGGGGGGTGAGATGAAAATGAACCTGGAAAGGGCAAAAACTGAGCCTTAGGGTGGGCAGAAGAGTGCCTGAAATTAAAGGAGAGAAGACAGACCCCTTGGGAAGGATGGGCTGTGGCAAAGACTTTGGGTTTTAGATTTGGATTCCCCAGAGGGGGTGGACTCTTGTTAATGATTTAGTTGGAGGGCAAAGTCACTGCAGCAAGTCAATGGCATGGTGAGAGCAGGCTGAAGATCATGTGGGGAAACTGGGGTGGAAGTGCTACAGCCGCTGGTCTTGCTGCAGGGGGGTTCTCTGGGATGGTGAGTCATGTAACAATACCTGTGATTTTTCTAAGGGTCAAATACCAATGCTGCTGGCCTGTATTATGAGAAGTTGAATTTTATGAGGCTAGACCTGTTGGCAGCAGCCAGAGGTGTGCCATGGATCCCCACCCTTCTGTCTCTTCCTTCCCACTTCTGTATACAGCAGGGGAGTCATAGTTACAGGAATGTGGTGCCTCTCCAGATGTCTTGGCGTGGGGATAGCATCCAAGCTAGCTGATGGCTGGAAAGACAGCAAGTGAGCCTTTTCCCAGCCCAGCACCGGAGCTGGCTGACATCTCCGAAATGGAGATATCAGCAGGGAGTGGGCCCGTCGGCTCACAGTGAAAGGTAGTGGGGTTCAGGGAAGCTGACGCCTATTCAACCCACACTCACAAGCACCTGTATCATTTCCTTTATGAGACTGGGGGAAGGGATAGCTCAGTGGTTTGAGCATTGGCCTGCTAAACCCAGGGTTGTGAGTTCAATCCTTGAGGGGGCCACTTGGGGATCTGGATTAAAATCAGTACTTGGTCCTGCTAGTGAATGTGGGGGGCTGGACTCAATGATCTTTCAAGGTCCCTTCCAGTTCTAGGAGATAGGATATCTCCATTAATTATTATTATGACAATTCCTGCATCCCTTTCTAGCTCACCTTGGGCAGATCTATTGGTGCTACTGCTGACCATAATCTCCTTGGCTCCTTCATAGGAGAAGGCTCTATGGAGACTCCATGGAGGAGGAGGTAGGGAATTAATTTGCAGGAGAACCTTCCAAATCTGCTCAGGTTCCAAGTGGCTCTGTGTCCCTTAATGTGTCAGCATGAACATACTTGGGCATAGTAAGTCCACTGCAGAGCTCCCATCTCAGTGCATAACATATCTTTGTACCCCATAGGAATCGGCCCTTAATAATTTTAGCAACAATTTTAAATTAATAACAGGCCTATATGATAGAAAGTTTACATACCTCTTCTTTTCTTATATATATTAGCACTGGCATTGCAACTTGGATACCAAACAGCAAGACTATGAGTCCCAGATACTAAAAAAAATCAAATATAAATAAATATATAAATAAAAATTATTGCACAATAGAACAATGCATGGAAAGCTGCTTCATAAACTGAAATCTGATCAACCATGCTTATTATTTAGATGTATTCCAATAAAAGCAAGGAAATATGTTCCTATAAAAGCAATCTGAGAGCAAAATGCTTAGCTATCACTGCTGCTGCCATTCAGGATTAGACCATGTCTATACATACAGCATTGCAGCAGCACAGTTGTACTGATACTACAGCGCATCTAGTGAAGATACGCTATGCTTATGGGAGAAAGCTCTCCCGTCGGCATAAAAAAACACCTCTGTGAGCAGCAGAAGCTATGTCAGTGGCAGACGCTCTCCCATTGACATAGCTCTGTGCACAAAAGCATTTATGTCGGTGCAACTTATGTTGCTTGGGGAGGGGGGGGATATTCACACCCCTGAATGACATAAGTTTTGCCGATATAGGCTGTAGTATAGACATAGCCTTAGATATGTCCCTTGGCCCGCGCCGCTTCCAGCAGCTCCCATTGGCCTGGAGCAGTGAACCGCGGTCGTGGGAGCCACGATCGGCGGAACCTGTGGACGGGGGAGGTAAACAAACCGGCCCGGCCCACCAGGGACTTTCCCTACACAAGCTGCATCCCAAGTTTGGGAAACACTGATGTAGTAGTTGCAGTATATAGTGCCGTTCATCTTGAAAGCATTGTGAAACACAGGATGAAATCCAGGCTCCTTTGAAGTAAATTATTATTTATTGGTATTATCATAACAGCTAGTAGCTTCAGTTATGGACCAGGAATCCACTGTGCTAGGCACTATACAAACTTAGAATAAAAAGACATAAGAACAACCATACTGGGTCAGACCAATGGTCTGTCTAGCCCAGTATCCTGTCTTCTGACAGTGGCCAATGCTAACCGCTTCAGAAGAAATGAACAGGAATGATCCATCTCCTATTGTTCACACCCAGTTTGTGGCAACCAGAGGCTAGGGATAACCGGAGCATAGGGTTGCATCCCTGACCATCCTGGCTAATAGCTATTGATGGACCTATCCTCCATGAATGTAACTATTTTTTTTAACCCTACTATAATTTTGACCTTCACAACATCCCCTAGCAATGAGTTCCACAGGTTGACTGTGCATTGTGTGAAGAAGTATTTCCTTTTGTTTGTTTTAAACCTGCTGCCTATTAATTTCATTTGGTAACCTTAGTTCTTGTGTTATAAGAAGGAGTAAATAACACTTTCTCCACACCAGTCATGATTTTATAGACCTCAATCATATCCCCCCTTAGTCGTCCCTTTTCCAAGCTGAAAAGTCTCAGTCTCTTCTCATACGGAAACTGTTCCATACCCTTAATCATTTTTGTTGTCCTTTGCTGTATCTTTTCCAATTCCAATATATCTTTTTTGAGAGGGGGTGACCAGAACTTCATGCAATATGCATGGGCATATCATGGACTTATATAGAGGCATTATGATATTTTCTGTCTTATTATCTATCACTTTCCTAATGGTTCCTCGTATTCAGTTAGCTTTTTTGACTGCCACTGCATACTGAGTGGCTGTTTTCAGAGAACTATCCACAATGACTCCAAGATCTCTTTCTTCAGTGGTGAAAACTAATTTAGACCCCATCATTTTATATGTATAGTTGGGATTATGTTTTCCAATTTGCATTGTTTTGCATTTATCAACAATGAATTTCATCTGCCATTTTGTTGCCCAGTCACCCAATTTTGTGAGATCTCTGTGTAACTCTTCGCAGTTTTTGGACTTAACTATCTTGAGAAACTTATCATCTGCAAATTTTGCCACCTCATTAGTTCCCTTTTTCCAGATAGTTTATGAATATGTTGAACAGCACTGGTCCCAGTACAGATCCTTGGGGGACACCACTATTTACCTCTCTCCATTCTGATAACTGATCATTTATTCCTATCCTTTGTTTCCTGTCCTTTAACCAGTTACTGATCCATGAGCGGACATTCCCTCTTATCCCATGAATGCTTACTTTGCTTAAAAGCCTCTGTTGAAGGACCTTGTCAAAGGCTTTCTCAAAATCCAAGTACACTATGTCCCCTGGATCACTCTTGTCCACATGTTTGTTGACCTTCTCAAAGAATTCTAATAGATCGGTGAGGCATGATTTTCCTTCACAAAAGTTGTGTTGACTCTTCCCCAACAAACTGTGTCCATAAGACAGCCCCTGTGAGTTTTGCCATTGACTTTAGTGAGGCCAGGATCTCACTCTTAGTAATTAATCATAACAACCTTATGGAGACTGGCAGTTAGATACCTGTATTATCATCTCCCTTTAATAGATGTAAACAAGTGATGCAAAAAGGCTAAGATGCCTTAGTCTAGTGCCATAGATTGAGCTGGGATAAGAGCCGGAATTAGAACTCAGGAATTCCTAGCTCTGACTGGTGTGCCTCATTGATGTTTGTGGTACTCTACTGACAAAAAGGATATCTCTCTGCCTCAAGGTTCTTATAGTATAAATTAGATATTACACAAAAAAGGTTAATAAAAAAGGGGGCAAAAAAAGGAATATAGGAGCATGAATGTAACAAAAACATAAACTGTGAGAATTTAAAATTATAGCCCAATCCTGCTGAAATTGCTATGTGTCTTGCCATTAATTTCAATGGAAGCAACTGAGTCCTTAAAGAGCAGATATCAAATATGAGTACTAGTTACAACCATAATAGCCAAAATAACTGCTAGCTATTCTTTATTTAATCATACTTGGTGTTTCCATAATGTAGCTATATTATAGCCATTTGTGTCTTCAGCGTATACGTTATCTGTCGCGAAACACTCTTCATACTTAGTGTGATATAAATCTAATGGATGAAATCCTCATGCCATTGTATCAGTGGGAGTAATATCTGCACAATCAGGCCCAAAGACAAGATTACATGAAATATTCTTGTTTTACAGGGACTCACCGTAAGGCTTGCTTCACATATTCTTAGCTTGCTATTTGTGCTGTGTGATCCCCTAAGTTGCATGGTACTGTCACTGCTTCCTGATTGGATGAGTCCCAACATGTGAAGAGCTTTCAAGATGGCCACATGAACACTTTCAGTGGGAATAGTTTTACTGATACTCATTTACATGAGTACCTGAAACACTGATACCTGTGACATTTTCCCTCCTTGCAAACATTCTTGTGAACGAAAACACTTGTGAGAAAAATTTATACTGATGCCAATTTGCAATTTAATTCAAAATGATGCTTGTGAATACTTTTGTTCATTATTCCCAACTCTTGTTTGTATGGATTGGATATGATCTGAACTTCACAGGACTATACAGGCTTCC
Source organism: Chrysemys picta bellii (assembly GCF_011386835.1). NCBI lineage: Eukaryota > Metazoa > Chordata > Testudines > Emydidae > Chrysemys > Chrysemys picta. The sequence continues at coordinate 77,193,719 of NC_088791.1, forward strand.
CTTCTGAGCTATTGGGAAATCTCATTCCAGAATTCTCTTGAAAATGTATGTTGAAAGTGTGCAAAGTCAATGTGCATTATGCTGTTGTTATAAGCCTGTATATTGTCCTGTGAAAATCCAGCAAAGAAATAGTTAAAAAGTGAAAACTTCGTTTACTGTTTAGTCAACATACCTAGACATAAAAACAAATTTTCCCCTATTTTATCCTGATCTGAAATAGTTGATATCAAAATGAACTTGTCCAAGATTTTATATATATATATAATTTACCATGATGTTCTATAAATGACTATAACTTATATTTTTGTAGCCTGCTTAACGCCAACAGAAAACTGATAGAAAATAGAGAAAACACCATTTCGGTCTGAATTTGACCAAATCCATATCATTGCTGTTTAAAACTTCAAGAATTTTTAGAATGACATATAAATAATCAGAATGTACATCCACATTTGAAAAGGAGGGATATATTACTGCATTATATTATCTTCACAGCATCCAGAGCATCTTGTTGGGAGGGAGAGCTTTATAAATAAATTAAAACAAAACCATCCCCTCCCCCCCACGAAAATCAAATTAGATTGTAAGCTTTTTGAGGCTGTGTTTGTGTAAAGTGGCTAGCACAATGGGTTCCGAATCCCTGATCGGGCACTGATTACACTGTAATACTAAACAAAAGATCAAAACCAGAACTTTGAATGTTCAAACCTTTTGAGTTAAAGAGATTCATTTTCAAATCTCCAGCTATAGGCCTGCCTGCCCCTATAGTTTTGGATCTAAAAGAGGAAGGGGCCTATTTTCTGATTCCAATTTGGGTATAGGTGAAATCTTATGGGAACAGTTGTTGGTATTTCAGCCCAAATTGGTGGGAATCCCATGAGAACAGATTATATTGTATTATTTTATTTTATTTTATTTTTTTAGTTTTGGATTAATGGATTTTGAGACCTGCACTCCAGACTTTGGTGTTGTTGAATCTGAACTGTAACCTTAGTCCTGATTCAGCCTTGAACTTCAACTCAGAATCACAACCTAAAGTTAGTCCAGATTAAAACACTAGTTCTAGCAGTGATCACATGGGATGTTAGTGCATGACAAACTAGATTCTACAGATTCACACACTGGATGGCTACGCACTAACTCACCATGTAGAAAGCCCCGAGTCACAATTTGGTCTCTCCTTGCTCCATAAGTAAAGTCAGCTGCTCCAACTCTTTTCTTGACACAGTTTACTTTCCTCCCCTCACTATCTCAGCTGTACTGCCCAGCACATCAAAGAGGTCAGTGTCAAAGTTCTGCCTTTTTCCCACCCACTCGCCTCTGAATAGCATCGGAGGGGAAGCAGCAGTGCTGGGGCAGTTGCTGTGTTCTGCAATATAAGTAGCCCACATAGGGAGTAAAGTCCCTTATTTCTCCATAATCTTTGGAGTATGTACATAGACTGGGCTCACGACCCATTAATCAAGTCCAACCACATTCTTAGTAGGGCATTTATTTTGGAGTTCTGACAGGCCCCAATATATGCACAGGGGTCTGCTGTGTAGACCTCTCTAGGCTCTCTACTGTTTCACTGCATTATCTACTTCCTTTCTCTAATGTGAAGCTACAGAAAAAGCAAAGGCTCCTTCTTAGGTTCTATCATCATTACAACATCCATAAATTACTATAATTTGAAATAAGCCCTTGTATGCACTTCTGCTTCTGTGCAAAGCTGTGTTGAAAATATAGCCTATTTGTAGATTATAAACTAAAAACAGACTATTGTGATCATCTAGTCTGAGCTGTATAACACAGGTCATAGGGCTTAAGGTCCTTAAAGTTCACAAAGCAATTGCATGTTGCAGTGTTACAAGTGTAGTGTTAGTAATTTTGTACCTGAGGCCTTTTTTTTTTTTTTTTTTTTTACCTCCAGCTGTTTTTTTCTGTCTATTAGACCAGCTGATTTAGTATTTCTTAGGTCTACTTCTAAAGTTGTGAATGTCAGCCTGTCAAGGAAGGCCCTTAAGCAAGGAAGCGTGGCAGATGGCACACCTTGCTAGTGAGTCAATAATGCTCTTTTATTAGAGCATAAGCTTTCGTGGACTACAGCCCACTTCTTCGGATGCATATGTAGTCCACGAAAGCTTATGCTCTAATAAATTTGTTAGTCTCTAAGGTGCCACAAGTCCTCCTGTTCTTCTTTTTGCGGATACAGACTAACACGGCTGCTACTCTGAAACTTTTAATAATGCTCTTCTGATTCAAAGGGCGCCAGCATCCTTAAAGCAGAGGTCCATGGACCCCTGGGGGTCCACAGACTATGTCTAAGGACCTGCAAAAGGTTGCCATTACCATAGAACAGTGGTTTTCAACCTGTGGTCTGCAGACCCCCTGGGGTCCACAGACTATGTCTAAGATTTCCAAAGGGATTCACACCTCCAGTCAAAAATTTTAGGGGTCTGCAAATGAAAAAACGTTGCAAACCATTTCCTTAGAGGGACAGAATTTTGACCAGCCTCGAAAGAAGAGACTATTGAAGTAGCTGACAGATGTGGAAGAAACCACTCCCAGGTTGGAATTCTAGTTACACATGGGAAGATACTTTTAACCTGAGTAAGGCACAGGGGGTGGAGTTGGGGTAATGTTTAATTCTCCACTGCCCTGTACTTTGCATCATTGTATTTGCACCTTCCAAATCTGAATTCTCCATTCACACTAGCAATATCAGTTTACATTCACTTTTCACAGGTATGAATGACTACATCGGGTCCAAGGCAATGGAGAAACAGGCCCTAACTAATTAGCTGTAGTGGGAATTGCCCTTCTAATCACCCATCTCCTGAATGCATATTGTATGGCAGAAGTGCCCAACCTTTTCCTCTCGTGCCCTACCCCCCCTTACCAGTAATGGAATCTGTCAGAGGGCAAAGCTGGGAGTGGAGCAAGGGGAACAGTGGAGTTGTCTCTGGGGCTGGAGCTGGCCTGGGGGCAGATCAGAGCTGCAGCTGGAGCTGGTGCTGGGCTGGGCTGGGGGTTGAGCATGGGCCAACTGGAGCTGTGGCTGGGGGCACAGCTGGGCTGCGGGCAGAGCGGGGCTGGATGGCACTCCCACCCTGCCCCCTGTGGGGGCTGGCCTGGGCCCCATCACACGCCCCCCTGAACATTCCTCTGCACCCCCCCACCCCCCGCCAGAAGGGCATGGCCAACATTTTGGGGACCACTGTTGTATGGGATGGTAAATATTTCAATTACTCCTTCTCTTCCTATGCTTGCTAGTCTTCACTTTCAGAAAGGCAATAAAGTGAGCACTGCTATCTCTGCTGAGCTTGTCCCTGCTAACATAAGTCAAACTGTAAGCCTGCCCTGCAGAGTCTGCTGTGCAGCACACAAGTGCTTCATCTCATCCATCGAAGCACTGCACTAAGGAGAGCTGACTCCACAGAGCTTCACAGCTTGCTGGGCAGGCAGAGTATTGTCAGCAGGAGGAGCAATGGTTTAGAGCAGTGGTTCTCAAACTGTGAGTCGGGACCCCAAAGTGGGTCATGACCCTGTTTTAATGGGGTCGCCAGGGCTGGCTTTAGACTTGTTGGGGCCCAGGGCTAAAGCCAAAGACTGAGCTTTATCTTCCATTAAGCTTCAGCTTCCATTTTGCTTTGCCCCCATCTGCCTGGGGCGGCAGGGCTCAGGCTTTTGTGCCCCTGCCTGGGGTGGCAGGGCTTGGGCAGGCTCAGGCTTTGGTCCTCCCTCCTGGTGTCGTGTAGTAATTTTTGTTGTCAGAAGGGGGTCCTGGTGCAATGAAGTTTGAGAACCCCTGGTTTAAAGTGAAATTTGATTGCCCTGTTGAGGTTTTGTCTGAGGGACATGGACACTTTTTCTTGAACAGTTCCAAGAGCACATGCAATAGTACTGCCAATTTACAACTGAAGACAGCATCAAGTAATAAATTAAAGTCAACAAAATGTAAGGGTTTAAATGAACTGAATGGATTCTCCTCTGACAACTAGCTGGGATGCGAAGAGACTTCTGGAGCAAACTGTATTTACATGTACACACCTACTCTGCATAGATATCCAGCAGATAGAGAGGTGTTGCTCAAAATAATCAACTTTGGCTGGTGTTGGGTTACAAATCACTTTAGTATTGAATGCAGGGGTAGTGAAATGCTGTTACCAATGTTGTTGGCATTATTGTATGAATACAGAGAAATAGGACTGTGCTTAACGTGTCCCAAATGAGGGGGTCACTCTCATAGAATCATAGAATATCAGAGTTGGAAGGGACCTCAAGAGGTCATCTAGTCCAACCCCCTGCTCAAAGCAGGACCAATTCCCAGCTAAATCATCCCAGCCAGGGCTTTGTCAAGCCGGGCCTTAAAAACCTCCAAGGAAGGAATGACTCAGATGAAAGGACCTCATTAAACCAGGGGCTCAAATGCCAGAACCCTGTGAAAGGCTTCCTAGGGGGCCCCAGAGTGGTTTAACCTGTTCCTCCCCATTGTTCAAAGAAAGAGCTAAATAGGCTTCATTAGGAGCCTCTTAGTTATTTTAAATGCTGAATCAGAGCTGAAATCAGTTGTGGTGGGACTGTATTTCTGCCCAGCCTGCTGAAGAGCTAAAAATGACTGAGAGCTGAAATCACTTGAGATGGGGCAGTGTTTCTGCCCAGCCTGAAAAGAGCTGAAAATTACTAAGGCCTGGTCCACACTAACCCCCCACTTCGAACTAAGGTACGCAAATTCAGCTACGTTAATAATGTAGCTGAATTCGAAGTACCTTAGTTTGAACTTACCGCGGGTCCAGACGTGGCAGGCAGGCTCCCCCGTCGATGCCGCGTACTCCTCTCGCCGAGCTGGAGTACCGGTGTCGACGGCGAGCACTTCCGGGATCGATCCCAGAAGATCGATTGCTTACCGCCGGACCCGGAGGTAAGTGTAGACCTACCCAAAGAGACTGATGTGCAGCGGTCACAGCAGAGAGACAGGTGGCAGCAGAAGGTGGCTGACAGTTGGCCGGTGAACGAGTGAGGCGGTGAGCAGAATGAGAGGCTGGAGAAGCAATAAGGAACCGCGGTTGGTGGGGTGACCAGGCGGCAAGGAGCAGCGGCTAGCGGGGCAGCCAGCCAAAGCAAGTGATCGGCTGGCGGTGCCAGCAAGGTTCCTTCTCCTCTAGGTGGGAGGTGAACTCACACAGATGTGCTCCTGAACCCTGAGTCCTCTCTGACCAAGGACAATAACTGTGAGTGAGGTATGGTAAGGGAGCAGAGAGGGGCACAGAAAAGGAACTTTTGGTTGTCGGACTCAAGAACATGAGTTGGAAGGCATTGCCCCACGCACTCTGGGGTGGGTGTCCTGCTCACAGTTTTATGATTATGAATCCCGCTTGTGGCATTCTCCCTAATTCATGTCGGGTGATTTTCCTCCTTTCCTTAAAAGTTTCTTTTCTACACTCTGTGTTTGCGAGTGGGCAAGTATTACCTCTCAGAGGTACCCAGGGGTGGTGTGTAATTTCCCCAGGTTACTGGGTGGGAGCTCGAGTTGGTTCTGTGTTGTATTGTTGAAAAGGAATCCCTAGATATTGAACCTGGTCCTGGTTGCTGCTGGATCCACCTGGCAGAAGAGTTATACAAATAATCTAGTAAAATAATCTGGCCTGGTAGCAAAACTGACAACGCAGTTGTTTTTTTCCAGTACTGTCACCACAAGATGAACCTATAGTGTTAAAAGGGTGGCAAGATGTACAGCATACTGTAATTCCACAAGGTGTTGCTGTAAGTGGGTCTTTTCAGGAAGCAACCTTTATAGTCTGAAACTATAAAGGAGTTTTACAAATTGCTTCAGGAGCTAGAGGCATTTTTCCCCCAGAAAAGAACTTACTGATAATAAACCAATGATGCAAATGTACCTAACGGATAAAATTTGCAATGTTCTGACATTTTAAAACCCATATGCTTAATGCTCACTAGTATTGTGACTTGATAAAAGCAATTTCCTGCAGTTTATTCTCATCTGGTAATGTCTTCTCTTATGCCACACAACTCCTCACATCATGATTTCTCATCTTATATTCACTTTCCTTATCTATTTCTTCAGAGCTTCACACGTGACACAGGCAGTTGGTAGAAAATAAATAATAATATTGGGACACTCTGTTCCTGTAGTACGTTCATTGACTGTGCTTTGCAAATTAACATCTTAAATCTGGAGTCATTTTACAAGACTGTACTTACCAGAATTAGTAACCATCTGATTTCTTCAAAGCTTCCTAGGAATCCCAAGAATGAAATAAAAACAATGATGGATCCAATGCCAAGCAACATATAAGAAATGTATGCTAACAAGTGGTTTTCACCTGTGAAAGCTGAAACAAAATGAATTCAGAAAATGTGATTTTTTTCTTAGTAACCTTCACTTACAAAACCTCTGCCATTAAAACTTCTTCTTTTTAAAAAATTCAGTGTACCAACTTTTTTAAAGCCATTGTTGAATAGACGGAATTAGTGAAGTCACCAAATGAAGTTATTACCTGCACGGCTAGATCCGGCTAAAGAGACAGAGATCTGCTTTCCTCCTGAAATTTTGCTAACTCCCAGTATTGTTCAGAGGAGATATATACTCACATAAAAAGTAGATCCATTTGTGCGAGTTCAGTCTGAAACCATAGTACAAGGCACTGTGGGACACCCAGAGTTGTCCAGCAGTACATCAGATGTAAACAAGGATATATATATATATATATATATATATAGTAGAGTTGTGTGACAGTTCATAGTGAAACCAGAGGACACTCACCTGCTTATAGGTTTGCTGTGCACTCAAAATTCATGCTAGATTCACAAACTCTTTGGGCATGGGTCCAGTCCTCCTTAATTGGAGGACCAGAACCAAGCTTCCATTTATATTTTATCATCTTTGTGGACATGAGAAGATGGTTGTGATTCCACCCTCCACCCCTCTACATCTTCAGTGTCTTGTGTCAGAGTTACTCTACATGAGTTGTGGTTCCTTGGCATACAGACAGCTCTTAAAGGTGTGGCTCCTCACAGGTGGGAAGGATCCCTATCTCAAGAAGTAATTCTGAGAGGGACTACAGGAGTGTGGATATGTGCTTTTTGCCTATGGGGAGAAGGCAAAATGGTTGGTGCCAGCAATGCCAGCAGCAGGAGGGGAGCTGCCTTTATACCGTATTGCAGGAATAAAGAGATGTGGTTTTGTTCTTTAACTGAGCTTGTTCTCATATAATTATTATGGGGACTCTGCCTAGCTGTGCCAATCCACTGACGAATAGACCACAAGGTCACATAATGCTTTTCAGGGGCAGCTTGCTTTCCTCCTCCCTATCTTAGATCTCTAGGGGTAACCATTTAGATCAGTGGTTCTCAAAGCTGGTCCGCCGCTTGTTCAGGGAAAGCCCCTGGCGGGACGGGATGGCTTGTTTACCTGCTGCGTCCACAGGTTCGGCCGATCACTGCTCCCACTGGATACAGTTTGCCACTCCAGTCCAATGGGGGCTGCGGGAAGCGGCGCCGGCCAAGAGTTGTGCTGGCCGCCCTTCCTGCAGCCCGCATTGGCCTGGAGCAGCGAACCGCGACCAGTGGGAGCCGCGATCGGTCAAATCTGCGGACGTGACAGGTAAACAAACCGGCCCAGCCTGCTAGGGGCTTTCCCTGAACAAGCAGCAGACAGGCTTTGAGAACCACTGATTTAGACCACTCTCTGCCCTAAAGGCTGACATGGGGGGAGCCATCTAAGATTAACTCTTTCCTTCCCTTCTTCCATGTCTATAAGAAAGGTTTTTGGAGTTGTTCTGTGACCTTCAAATCACCTCAGAGCTGATGTCTGGGACAATGCAGTTGGCCCCTTCCCCCACATTCAGCCTTTGTGGAGGTGATTGCTCTCCTCCCAGTCTACAAAGGAAATAGCTTGTGAACCCTTGAAGATCTTTCCCATGATTAAAGGTGTGACAGGGGCTCAGGCCTGGTCTATACCTAAAATTTATGTTGACCTAGCTATGTCGGCTACATTCACACCCCTGAGAGATGTAGTTAAGCTGACCTAAGCTCTGGTATAGACACTGCTAGGTCGATGGAAGAATACCTCTTCAATTGCTGTTCTAAGGGTCTATGCTACAGATTTCTTTCTCCCACTTTGATAATAGATTTGTCCAACATAAATTACAGCAAAGTTAATACATTGCATTTTAATCCAATACTGCCACCTTGTGAAGAAATCCTATAATTATTTCTGTTGTTAGCGTGTGTATGTTTTGCTAGTCATGGAATGCAGAAAAAAATATCTATTTATACTCACATAAAACAGTGAATAAATTGTTTCTGTCAATTAGAAGCCACATGCCGAACATCATAAGCATAAGACCTAAAACCTGAAAATAAGATTTTTTTTTAAATTAAGACAGTTGCTGAATAATATTTACCAAGTTATTTAACTTGTTAAAAATAAATCAAGATTCTTACCAAGAAAATTCCGTTGAAGATGCTTAGAAAGTATTTTAGGATTAATATTTTATCTCTCGGTTCCATTCTCTTTCTTTTCTGAGTTTTTAACGGCTTTCTGCAAATATAATTATTCATTCAACACAAATCATTCATTCAATATAATCAATGAGATAAGTAACTCCTTAGGTATATGTCTGAGTACAGTTCTATAAGTGTAAATATTTAAAACTGCTATTTTGAGTTACAAAGTAGCAGCATCATCAGAGGTGCCAAAATGGCTGACACGTCATGACTGCCTTATAGCTGTGATCAGTCTTACATTTTCTTTTTCAGTCTTTTCTTTCTACATCTGCAAAGACTTTTTGGAGCAAGAGGGATGAAGGTGTGTGTATCGAAGATGTCAGTTATGGTACTGCCTGCTATACACTTACACAGCACCACTGTGATCATGAAACTCCCGCTTGGCTGCTGCTAACACTGTAGGTACTTTAACTCACTCAGCACCTAACATTCCACTGTAAAAGTTCCCTAGATGCCTAAGTTTTGGACCCAGGGGCATGTGCACCGCTTCCCCATTCTAGGTGTTTGGAGGCCTATCTCTCATATAAGCTCCGGAGCAAATCACAAACCAGGGGAAGACAGGCATTTGGCCACCTAAGTCATGTGAGGGGCCCAATCTGGTAGGTGGTCGCTGATCACACCTTCCATACTGGGTCCCATTCAAAATCTGGCCAGAGGAAGAAGTGGTATTATTGCCTACTTTATAACTTTTAGCCACATGGTTAGAGCACTCACCTGGGATGTTAGAGATCCAGGGTCAATTCCTCCAGAGCTCTCTGCAGAGGGGGAGAAAAGATTTGAAAAGGAAGTATCCCTTCTCTTCCTGTAGCAGAAAGGGGGTAATTGAACCTCACTCTCTCACATCCTATATGAGTGGGCTAACCACTGGGCTACAAGTTCTGAGGTGGGTAAGGCCTCCTTCTATAGCTATTTCATGTGGAGTAAAGTCGTGCTTAACTCATGCCCTCAAGAAGTGGTTTAGGCATCTAAGCCATCCCATTCCAGGCAATGGATACCAATTTGTGATTACATACCAATTTTGGTACCTATCTCTATGAGGGAGTGGGGCTTAGCATACACCCCTCTCGTTGGCATCTCCCGTTGGCTTCCTTAGGCAGCTCCTTGCTTAACATGCTGGCTTTTGTGGATCACATTCTTAGATGCCAGGCTCTCCCCATTCATGGTATAGGGAGTCTAGGTGCCTAATTCAGCTTCGTGGATCGCAGTGTTGTTCCTGTGATTTTCTAGGCACCTAAAAGTTAGGCGCTGTGATGCTCAGGGCTGCAGTGCCTAAGATCCTTCATGGAGCCCACCCTATGAGACTTGTCCCTAATGGACAGTCACATTTGTCTAAAGTCAATTACCATCCTCCAATCTATAAAAGTCTGAGGAGAAAGAGCATGAGTCCTGCCAGTTAGGACTGAGATACTTTAGTAGAGCCCTATGGGGAAGACTGTAGAGTGTCTCCTGCATTATTTCTGCATTAGCATTGCATCTTTGCGATCTGAATACTACACATTGAGTAGGCACAATACAGCAGTGAAGCACTCCAGAACAAAGGAGCTGTACTTGGAGAAAGTCTGCAGGAATGGGAACAACAAGGAGTCTGGTGGCACCTTAAAGACTAACAGATTTATTTGGGCATAAGCTTTCGTGAGTAAAAACCTCACTTCTTCGGATGCATCCGAAGAAGTGAGGTTTTTACTCACGAAAGCTTATGCCCAAATAAATCTGTTAGTCTTTAAGGTGCCACCAGACTCCTTGTTGTTTTTGTAGATACAGACTAACACGGCTACCCCCTGATACTTGACACCATGCAGGAATGGGAGTGAGAGTTGGGAAAAAGGTTGCATTATACCATCTTTGCAGCTCTACAATCCTGGAGCTAGAAAATGTAAATCCAGTTCCTTGTGGAAGACAGAGTAGCCTAAAGATTACTCTATTTTATGCCAACTGCCAATGGCCCACAGTGGCTTTTCTAGCAGTATCGAAACAGACAGATATAGGGACATCCCAGCCATGATATCTTTTGCCCTGCCCTATTCCTTATGCTGGGCACTAAGACGGAAGGTGGTATCAGTAGGAAATGATACTCCACTGATCAGCTGAGACAGGGTTAAGTCTGCTTCACTGTGCTTAAATAGATTTAACAAGATGGATAATCTCATCCTAAGGGTCTATCCAGGAGGGCTGTAAGGGAAAGAGTCCATCAAGACTGGCAGGACAAGTCATCAAAACAGAGCTGAGGGAGGGCAATCAAGGAATCTTGAGGAAAAAGGGTTGGGGCAGGAGTATTGAAGTTTTGGTGCATTTGAGTTCCATTTAGTTTTAATCTAATGGCTCTAACTAGTGCTTATTCTTGCTTTCATGAGCACTAAATTCACTCACAACATACATAGATAACAAACATACTCAGATTTTTTTTTAAATAACCTTTACTTTCTACCACCTTCTTTGGTGATAGAAGTGGTGATACTGAAAACTGTGAGATTTGTCACATGCTTATAATACTGTATTACAAACCTAATTCACATAACACCACACTAGTATTAAATTACACCTTTAACCACAAAAGTTATCTGTACACTTTTCTGTAGATGAACAGAAATCTCCACTAACTGATTTCTCTGGTTTATGACATCATTCAGGTAAGTGGAAGAATTAAGTTGCTGAAGCCCCAAAAATTGAACAGTGCTATTCAAATGGTATTTCCCAATGAAAATGTCAAGAGATGCAATACAAAAAGAAAGGATTCCTACGGATTTCTCCTTTGTCAGGGCTGCTATCAATTTCTGTGCACAAATGAGAATATAATAGTTACATTTTCCGTCATTTTTAAAATAGAAGGAGATTTACCAGGATAGATGCAGCTTCATATTTTCAAATAATTGTATCCAATAGACAGTTTACTGTACAGACCAAACATATATAATGAAGTATAGTGAAAGGCATTGATTAATAGCAGTATCATTCAAAACACAATTAGTTTTTGCTTTACTTGTCAACATTCTTATTCTTTGCATTAGGAATTTTTACCTGCTAAACACTAGGATGATAAAAAGTATAAGCTTCTTAAAACTGCTGCTTTTTGATGTTTTTAATTCTATATTACAAAACTATGTACAATTTATGAACCATACTGGATAACTGTTGCTCCACTTCCCCTGGAGTAGATTCTATCATTCTTAAAATGATGCACTATGTATTCACAGCGAATTAAATCTCATCCCAGAGTTTTTCATATCTAGAATTTAATTAAATGCTGTACCTGCAGCATATTCTCAGCAAAACAGTACTAATGGATACATTACCTGACCAACTTGTACATGAAATAGTCAGAAATCTTTGGAACAATAGTGCTTGCACTTCAATGTTTCATTATTAAAACTGTTTATACACATTTTTTCAATCTTTGTCTAACTGTTTGATTGTATAAAAAGTAAAAATAGTGTTATTCCCACAGAAGCATGTACTGTAGTTGTTCTATTAAAATACAACTCCAAAACAAAACAAAAAATCCTTACTTGTGCTGAATAGTTCACTCTCATCTATGGAGCACTACCATATAGTGGCATAAATTCGTTTCTTCACTGCATCTCAAGCACAGTATGTTTACTAATTCTTTTGTTGACAATATTTTACTTCCTTGTTACAGAAGACAACTATGTACAAAACTCTATAGAAGTTTCATTCCTTTCAGTGCTGCAATAAGTTGTTTGCTTTAATCACCATGAGCACAATGATTAAGGCAATGTCTACACTACAGGGACTATACCAGCATAGCTACAGTGATGTAGCTATGCCAGCAAAACCCTGTAGTGCTGACATAGTGTACACTGATGCAGGACCTTTTCCATCAGTGTAGGAACACTACATTCTGAGTAATAGTAGCTAGGTTGACAGAAGCAGTCTTCCATCAACCTAGCTTAATGTCTACACTTGGGGTGAGGTTGGCATTTTTCACACCCCTGAGCAACGTAGTTATGTTGACCTAAATTTTAAGTGTAGCTTAGGCCTAACATGTACTAGAAGATAAATATCACTGAATCAGTTCTGCCCCCAAAGAATTTTTAAAGGATCTGATTTTCTCTTAAATGACAACTTTTAAGGTGGCCGAGATAATATCTTTTATTAGACCAACTTCTGTTGGTGAGAGAGACATGCTTTCGGGATTACACAGAGCTCTTCTTCAGGTAAGCTTATCTCTCTCTCAACAACAGAAGTTGTCCAATAAAAGACATTACCTCACCCATCTTGTCTCTCCTATATTCTGGGACCAACATGGCTACAACAACACGGCATGAAAGAACTTTTAATATTGGTTTAGATGGGGTTGCCAGGCACCCAGTTTTTGACCGGAATGCCTGGTCAAAAAGGGACCCTGGCGGCTCCAGTCGGCACTGCCAACTGGGCCATTAAAAGTCCGGTCGGAGGTGCAGCGAGGGCCTAGGGCTAAGGCAGGCTCCCTAACTGCCTTGGCTCCACATGGCTCCCAGAAGCAGCAGCCAGGTCCCTGCGGCTCCACCGCCCTGAATTCCGGCTCCGCAGCTCCCATTGGCCGGGAACCATGACCAACGGGAGCTGCGGGCATGGTGTTCGCAGGAAGCCTGATACAGGCAGGCAGCAGGTAAGCTGGGGCTGGGGCGGTGGGGGGGGGCGTGAGGAGGCGCGGCCCAGCCCCGGCCCCGGCCCCGGCCCTGGCCGAGCACCGCCGGCCCCAGCGGCTCCGGCCCCAGCGGCTCCAGCCCGGACCCAAGCCCCACGACCCCTCCGGATTTTCCCAGACATGTCCGGCTTTTTGGAATTTCCTCCTGGACGGGGATTTGAGGACCAAAAAGCTGGACATGTCTGGGAAAATCCGGACGTATGGTAACCCTAGTGGAATGTTAGGTGCTGAGTGAGTTAAGGTGCCTACAGGGTCAGCAGCAGCCAAGTGGGAGCTTCATGATCACAGTGGTGCTGTGTAAGTGTATAGCTGGCAGTATCATAACTGACATTAACTTTCTGGGAGCTGCGGTAAGTGCCACTGGGACCCCGTACCCTCTCCTGCACCCCAACCTGCTGCCCCAGCCCGGAGTCCGCTCCCACACCCAAACTCCCTCTCAGAGCCTGCACCTCACCAAACCCTAACCCCCTGCCGCCAGCCCTGAGGCCCCTTCTGCACCCCAAACCTCTCATTCCCAGCCCCACACCAGAGCCCACCCCCCCCCACAGCCAGAGCCCTCACACACCCCTCGCTCTCCAACCCCCTGCTCCAGCCCAGAGCCCCCTCCTTCATCACAAACCCCTCATCCCCAGGCCTACCCCAGTACCCACACATCCAGTTGAAGCCCTCACACCCCCCCCCGCACCCCAACCTCCTGCCCCAGCCCGGAGTCCCCTCTTGCACCCAAACTTCCTCCTGGAGCCTGTTTCCCCCCCACATACCCCAACTTCCTGCTCCAGCCCTGAGCACCATCGTACACCCCAAGCCCCTCATTCCTGACCCCACACCAGAGCCTGCACCCCTAAACTGGAGTGCTCACCTCCCTCCTGCACACCAATCCCGTCCCAGTCCCATGAAAGTGAGTGAGCATGGGGGAGAGAGAGTGAGCGATGGAGGGAGGGGAGATGGAATGAGCAGGGGCGGGGCCTCGGGGAAGGGTCAGAGTCAGGGCAGGGGTGTTCGATTTTCTGCGATTAGAAAGTTGGCAACCCTGGATTTGGATAGCATTGTTACATATTATTACAGACTGCTGGGAGACAGGATGGATTTCAAAAGGACAAGCTTTGCAAATACTTTCAGCATTGACATCCCATCCAATTTTAGTGGAAGTTTCACAATATTTGTATTTTTTCCTCAAAATACCAGCTCCTGGAGTCAGATGATTTCTTGAAAATCGCAACTTTCTTTTTAAAGTATGTTTCTAGCTATAGGTGCAGAGAAAGGCTTAGAAACACGATGCTAAAGAGATCACAACCCAGAAGACAAAAACTAACAAACCCAACATTAATTATTTATAAAAATCTCGTGATTGTTAAACCAAGCTCATGATTTGGGGACCGCGTGGATCTGACTACTCGATTTGTGAATGCCTGGGGTTGGGAAAACTATTTCCCATGCCACAAGCCAATCAGTGTAAGAAAAGAATGGGGGTTTGAAATAACATTCAAGCTGGATGGGAAAGGCGGGAGCTGCTAACGGGAGCCCAGCGGGGCTAGTGATGGAGGGTTTCCCCTCGTCCTGCAGCCACATTTCTCTCTGCCTTTCTTCCTTCACCTCCTCTCCCCCGGCTGGAATGCAAAGAGATCGCTGCTTACTAGGTTAGTCCCTTCCGGCTTGCCGTAGCACAGGCTTCGCCCTGTCCCCAGTCTGCCGGTGCCATGGTTACGCTTCCTGTTTAACGCCGCAGCGTGCGCAGCTGGAGGGTTTGCAAAGCGGTCTGCGTGATCCGGAGCTGCAGGATCGGGGCGACGGGGCGTCTCCAGGGGCCGCGGCCCGGGTAGGGGCCTGACTCCAGCCGCGGGTGGCGACCAGCTCCATCCAACCCACGGGGACTGTTCGGCGAGATCCTGGGGGCTGCGGCTGGTCCCCCCGGGATGGGAAGTAGAGGGAACTATCACCCCCAGCATGCCCCGGGGCTTGGTTAGGCGGATCTTTGTCGTCCGGGAGCTGTAGGGTCTGCGAGGGCCGTTTCTTGTTGCATTCTGGGAGCTGTAGTCCTGGGCGGGACCTCGAGAGAAAATGAGCTGGGCGGGCACCCTGGGGCTGTTTGTTCTCCCCCAGGCTAAGAGCCTGGCCTGTTCCCGTGGGATTCTCACCTCCCTCTCCCCCTTTGGGGTCAGGGCCGGCTTTAGACCAATTCATCCAATCCCCCTGAATCGGGCCCCATGCCCAAACCCTGGTACAGCATACCGGCAAGAGCCGGCGTGCTGTACCCGGGTGGCCTGGCTTCCCCAGGTGGCAATTTAAAGGGCCTGGGGCTCCCAGCAGGGGCTGGAGTCCTAGGTCCTTTAAATTGCCACTAGAGCCCCACTGCTGGAGCCCTGGGGTAGGACTGCGGGGCTCTGGGGGCTATTTAAAAAGTCTGGGGCTCCCGCTGCTTCTACCGCCCCGGCCCTTTAAATAGTCGCTGGAGCCCCGCCGCTTCCCCAGGGCTCCAGCAACTATTTTAAAGGGCCGGGGCGGTGGAAGCAGGGGAGCCCCGGGCCCTTTAAATACCCCCGGGCTGCTGCTGCTACCCGGGTGGGGAAGGGAGAAGGAGGGGGCACTTACCATACAGGGTGGACTGTACCCGCACCCCCTGCCCGCACCAGCCCCGCACCCCCTGCCCTGCCCGCACCAGCCCCTGTCTCCACCCAGCCCTGCACCCCCTGCCCTGCCCGCAGCCAGCCCGTGTCTCCAGCCAGCCCCGCACCCCCTGCCCTGCCCGCACCAGCCCCTGTCTGCACCCCCTGCCCTGCCCGCAGCCAGCCCCTGCCTGCACCAGCCCTGCACCCCCTGTCCTGCCTGCACCAGCCCCACACCCCCTACCCACAGCCAACCCCTGCCGCACCCCTCCTGCGGTCCTGCCCAAAGCCAGCCAGCCCCGCACCCCCTGCCCTGTCTGTAGCCAGCCCCGCACCCCCTGCCCTGTCTCCAGCCAATCCCTTTTGCACCCCCCTGCCTGAAGCCAGCCAGTCCCGCACTCCTCTGTCTCCAGCCCTGCCAACCCATGCCGCATCCCCCTGCGGCCCTGCCTGAAGCCAGCCAGCCCACCCCACACACCCGTGTCTCCAGCCAGTCCCGCACCCCTTGCCCTGCCTGCAGCCAGACCCTACCTCCAGTCAGCCGCTGCCCTGCCTCCAGCCAGCCCCATGTCTACTGATGCCCTGCAGTTCCCAGGGCAGTAACCCTGCACACCTGCTTCAATGAGAGGGGCAGGGAGTAGCTGGACCTACACATGTGCACACCCCCAGGGAGTGGTGGAGACCCACACATGTGAAACGGAGCTCATTTCTAGTTCAGGCCCATCTTTTTAAAAAAGAACTTTAGGTAGGGTTAACATACATCCGTATTTTCCCGGACATGTCAGGCTTTTTGGTTCTTTTTGGACGTACGGTAACCCTATTACTACAAAAAATACATACTGTGGCACATCCCTTAAATCAGAACTTTTTATAGGGAACCGGTTGCTAAGAAATTAAAGGCTTTTTTTAAACTTTTTTTTTTAGTCATCCCTGCCGGGGCCCCACCAAAAATGTTCGAATTGGGCCCCGTACTTCCTAAAGCCGGCCCTGTTTGGGGCTGTTTTGCCAGCACCTGCCTTGAACCCCCGAATATTTTTAGTGTAATAACTTGGCTGTTGTTTGCCTCTGGTCCTGAGCCTTGTGGCTCTTTATACTCAATCTTTTCTCCGCAACCATGAGAGCGAGATGCTTTTTGTCTTTAAGTGAAGGGTGAGCTTCTGGAGCCCACTCAGCAGCTTGGTCCTGGCAGAAAAAAAAAATCAAATAGCATATGGCTCCTGAGACCTTAATGAGGGTTGGCAACATGATAACGTTACTTGTGGTGACGATTAGCGCTGCAATTGCGTTGATGGAGTCGAGAAAGGAGGGATTTTGTTGCACGTGAATGTATCTGCGTGAAGCAGATTTTGTGTGTGTGTGTGTGTGTATATTATTATACGCTGAACTTATCAGAAACAATCTAGACATATGCAAATTTAAAATAAAAATTGAATCAGAATGGCCCAAAGACACCAAGCTCCTCCTCACCTTAAAAAGACCTTTATCCCTAAATCAACTCTTCTGTCCCAAAACCTCAACTCACAATATAGCACACTTTGGATCTGCTGTATCTTTTCACTGTGCACTTCTTGAGCAATACCTATCTGAGCTTTCATATCTAAACTAGTGTACAGTATGCAGATGAAAGGCATGTTTTTTGTGTATCCTAAGTGGCAGTGTAACACTGACAGATGCGGCTCATCGGCAGGCGGGATTGAATTTGGGACCTCGGACTGAATACACGAGCCTCTACCGCATGAGTTAAAAGTCATGTGCTTGTTAGCTAAGACTGTAGCAGACTCATTAATCTCTTTCTAAGTGTCTTGGTGTCATTAGATGGGACAGAGCACCACACCCAGGAGGCGTGTGGGTTACAGCAGCATCTGCAGAATCCATAGGAATAGGCTGTTCTGGGATGCTTTTCTTATCTCAAACTATTAAGCAAACCTTTTCCTGTGTTGTATTGCTTTTCTTCATGTCTGTTACAGAGTAAAGTGTGTAGTTGCGATAAACTTGTGCAGTTCCTTTTCTCTTTATTAAAAAATAGAGATCTAGGTACACTGCCCATATTCTAAACAAACTGCGGCCTGCCAGCTGGATCCTGCTTGCCAGCTGTTTTAATCCAGCCCTTGAGCTCCCGCTGGGGAGTGGGGTCTGGGGCTTGCCTGGTCTGGCGCTCCAACCGGGGAGCAGGGTTGGAGGGCCTCCACACAGCTCCCGGAAGCAGCGGCATGGCCCCTCTCCGGCTCCTACATGTAGGGGCAGCCAGGGGGCTGCACTCTGCCCCTGCCCCAAGTGCCACCCCTGCAGCTCCCATTAGCTGGGCACCGTGGCCAATGGGAGCTGCAGGGACGGTTCCTGTGGATTGGGCAGCTTGCAGAGCCACCTGGCTGCGCCTTCACATAGGACCCGGAGAAGGGACATGCCGCTGCTTCCGGGAGCCGCTTGAGGTAAGCACCGCCCGGAGCCTTGCACCCTTGAGTCTCTCCCCGTGCCCCAATCCTGATCTCCCTCCCACCCTCCGAACCCCTCGATCCCAGCCCGGAGCACCTTTCTGCACCCCAAACCTCCCAGCCCACCCCAGAGCCTGCACCCCTTTCTGAATCCCTACCCCAGCCCTGATCCCCCTCTCACCCTCCGAACCCCTCACTCCCAGCCCAGAGCACTCTCCTACACCCCAAACTCCTCATCCCTAGCCCCACCCTAGAACCCACACCCCAAGCCGGAGTCCTCCCTCCCCCCCCACAGCCCACTCCCCTGCCCAGCCTGGAGCCCCTTCCAGCACCCTGAACTCATTTCTGGCCCCACCCTGGAGCCCGCACCCCCCAACCAGAGCCCTCACCCCCTCCTGCACCCCAACCCCAATTTTGTGAGCATTCGTGGCCCACAGACAATTTTTATTCCCAGATGTGGCCCTCAGGCCAAAAAGTTTGCCCACCCTTGCTCTAAATCCATTATCAATAGCTGACTAAACTGAGGCCAAATGGGAATGCATGTTTACTGTGTTTTGTTTAATACAGTCAGTGATTGAAGGTAATGCTGTTTGTGGAGCTTTAAAGGTTGATAAGAAATCACAGATATCTATACTTCCATATAAATAAATTAGCATGGTCTACCTACCACTAGGGCAACTTGGTTAGCAGCTCGAGTTCATTTCTAGGCTCCCCTTTAGGCTTTAACTTAAACTGCTAACCGGAATTGCCATGTCTTTGCTGCTATTTTAATCCAAGTTAGCTAACCTGAGTTAAGGACACACCTTTTTTTCCAGTGTAGATGTACCCTTAAACTCTCATAACTTTGCTCATCTGAGTAGTCCCATTGAAGTCAATGAAAGCTGCACACATGTAAATGTTTGTGGGAACAGGGCACAAGGTAATATTTTATTATTTGTCTGCATCCTTCCCTCTCAACAGTATTGATAAATATAGAGCTTTAGGTCCCAGTCAGGGCCAGCTCCAGGCACCAGCTTAACAAGCAGGTGCTTGGGGCGGCCAAGGGAGAGGGGCGCACCTGCGGCAATTCAGGGGCGGCAGGTCCCTCACTCTCTCTGGGAGCGAAAGACCTGCTGCTGAACTGCCGCCGCCAATCGCGGCTTTTTTTTTCTCTCTCTCCAATTGCCGATCGCGGCCGCGGCTTTTTTTTGTTTTGTTTTTGGCTTGGGGTGGCAGAAATGCTGGAGCCAGCCCTGGTCCCAGTACAACCAAACCTTAACTTTACAAACATGAGTATTCCGTTGACGTCAATGGGAATACTTACATGTCTAAAGTTAAGTATTCATATAAGTCTTGTCATAGTTGGAGCCTTACTGTGGATGTGGATGATTTTTGTTTTGTTTTAGGCTTGGTCTACACTAAACCCCCAAATCGAACTAAGGTACGCAACTTCAGCTACGTGAATAACGTAGCTGAAGTCGACGTACCTTAGTTCGAATTTACTGCCGTCCAGACCCGGCAGGCAGGCTCCCCCGTCGACTCCGCGTACTCCTCGCGGCGAGCAGGATTACCGGAGTCGACGGGGAGCACTTCTGAGTTCGATTTATCGCGTCCAGACTAGACACGATAAATCGAACCCAGAAGTTCGATTGCCTGCCGCCGAACCAGCGCGGTAAGTATAGACAAGCCCTTAGAGAAAGAGTTTTGAGATACCTACTACTGCCACAAATCTAGCAGTAAATACAATATCCACTAATGTATTCAATTTTATTTTTCCTCTTTGCTGTTACAATTTTATTATGGAAAGCTATGGAAGATGATGATGTAAAACTTGAAGAAGAAATAAATATAGAATTGAGCAGAATCAGTGTTACTTCCCTTGAAGTGGATGATCTCAACACTGATTTATCAGCAGAAGCTTGGAGTGATGGTGAAGCAGTAAGTGTTTAATGGACACAGGAGGGATAGTACTGCCTTTTCTTTTGCATGGCAAACTTGTGTCTTTTGTGGAGGCCTCTTGCATTCCTGCCGTTCTAAGCTACTTGGAGGTGTACTACTACAGGGTGGATTTGATTTAAATCACTAGTCAGGAAGACTCGATTTAATTATGAATTTCTACATAAAAGTGCATTCTTGTTGGTTGTTATAAACTTATAAATACGTATTCTTCACAATTCAGAAGTAGATGTAGGTTTCATTTTTAGAAGGTATACACTATACATTTTTAAAGTGATTTATTCTGAAAACTTTTCAGACTAGTTTTACAGCTATATCAGAAAATGAATGATTGTTTGGTTATTTCATTTACCAAAGGTAATTGAAGCAGATAGTTCACCTCCCAATGACTTCATAAATATCTCCAGTTCAACAGGTTAATCATTAATATTTGGAGGATTTTCTTGCCATGCTGAATTAGGAGGAGACCATCACCAGACAGACATTTAAATTGTTTTATATAACTAAAACAACAACGTTCTGTATTCTGGATTTTTTTCTTCAACAGCAAACATATAATATTTTAACAAAACAAGCATATGAATTTTTGTATTTAGTTAAACATTCAAGTTTTTTAAAATCAGTTTTGTTTTTGTTAAAATTGTTTTTAACTAAAATAGTTAAATGAAATTTAAAAAAAAATTTAATCAAATATGTCAGCCAGGTCAACATGAGAAACTTAAAATATTGGCTTGTGCAGTTAACTCAGTCGTCTTCACCTTCATTTTCCTGTTTGTTCATAATCTGGAAAAGATTCCACAACGTCCCTAGGCAATTTATTCCAATGCTTAACCACTCTGACAGTTAGGAAGTTTTTCCTAATGTCCAACCTAAACTGCCCTTGCTGCAATTTAAGCCCATTGCTTCTTGCCCAATCCTCAGAGGTTAAGAAGAACAATTTTTCTCACTCCTCCTTGTAACAACCTTTTATATACTTGAAAACTGTTATCATGTTCCCTCTGAGTCTTCTCTTCTCCAGACTAAACAAACTCAATTTTTTCAATCTTCCCTCATAGGTCATGTTTTCTAGATCTTTAATCATTTTTGTAGCTCTTCTCTGGACTTTCTCCAATTTGTCCACATCTTTCCTGAAATGTGGCGCCCAGAACTGGACACAATACTCCAGTTGAAGCCTAATCAGCGCGGAGAAGAGTGGAAGAATTACTTCTTGTGTCTTGCTTACAGTACTCCTGCTAATACATCCCAGAATGATGTTTGCTTTTTTTGCAAGAGTGTTACACTGCTGACTCTCATATTTAGCTTGTGATCCACAATGACCCCCAGATCCCTTTCTGCAGTACTCCTTCCCATTTTGTATGTGTGCAACTGATTGTTCCTTCCTAAGTGGAGTACTTTGCATTTGTCCTAATTGAATTTCATCCTATTTACTTCAGACTGTTTCGCCAGTTTGTCCAGATCATTTTGAATTTTAATCCTATCCTCCAAAGCACTTGCCACCCCTCCCAGCTTGGTACTGTCCGCAAACTTCGTAAGTGTACTCTCTATACCATTATCTAAATCATTGGTGAAGATATTGAACAAAACCGGGCCCAGAACCGATCCCTGAGGGACCCCACTCGTTATGTCCTTCCAGCATGACTGAGAACTACTGATAACTACTCTCTGGGAACAATTTTCCAACCACGTATGCACCCACCTTATAGTAGCTCCATCTAGGTTGTATTTCCCTAGTTTGATACTGTCTCGCATGACCTCATAAACAAAAGCCTTACTAAAGTCAAGCTGTACTACATCTACTGCTTCCCCCCATCCACAAAGCTTGTTACCCTGTCAAAGAAAGCCATCGGGTTGGTTTGACACTATTTGTTCTTGACAAATCCATGCTGACTGTTACTTATCACCTCATTATCTTCTAGGTGTTTGCAAATTGATTTCTTAATTATTTGATCCGTTATCTTTCCGGGTACAGAAGTTAAGCTGACTAGTCTCCGGATTGTCCTTTATTTCTCTTTTTATAGATGAGCACTATATTTGCCCTTTTACAGTCTTCTGGATTGTCTCCCGTCTTCCATGACTTTTCAAAGATAATTGCTAATGGCTCAGATATCTCCTCAGTCAGCTCTTTGAGTATTCTAGGATGCATTTCATCAGGCCCTGGTTATTTGAAGACATCTAACTTGTCTAAGTAATTTTGACTTGTTCTTTCCCTATTTTAGATTCTGCTCCTACCTCATTTTCACTGGCATTCACTTGCCTCAAAGTCTTTGGGCTATGACTATAACCTCAAGGATCCATTCTGTTATTTCCATCATCAGAACCTTTTCTCTTTGTAAACTGCCCCTGCCTATTGGCAGAGAGTTTCTAGAGCATTGGCCAGTGGGGATCTATTTAAAAACATACGGCCTGATCCTGACAGTCACTAAGCACCCACAACTCCCACCAGAATAATGATTGTCAGGAACTCTCAATGTTCAGAGACTCTGAGTACTAAGTGCTTCCTGTATGATGCTGAACACCTTAATCTCCTGTTGATATAAAAAGGCATTGACACTCAGCAGCTCTCAGAAGGCACTGGGCTCTTCACAGGATTTGGACCCTTAATCAGGAAAAACAAATACAAACTCTGAACAATGGGGGTGAGGACTCTCTTGCCCAGGTGAACAATTTGTTGATGATATTCCATACAACTGAGTTCACTCCTCCACTTCTGATTGCTCCTTTCTGCCTGTGACTTATGTAGTCGGGGATAGAGTAGAGTACCAGTGAAAAGAAGTGGAGTACTGAGGGAGCAGGGATGTCATTTGCAGGCTCATCTGAGAGAGCTAAATTCTATGGTTAATTATGGTCCATGGGTTGGGGTATAAATTCAGGACTATACATTCCCTAGATGCACAATAGAATGCTCTCTGATGTCAGTAAGAAGTTTTTACAGAGATCAAGGAGACTATGTGGCCTTTATGTAGTAACTAAATGTTTAGATATTTATTACTTGTTAAGTGCCTTCTTGTAACGCCCATCATTCTGAGGAAAATCTGTTCCCCTTCAGGTCACTGTGAACTCTGCCTTGTTTCTCTTTTCCCTCTCCTCTGTTCTTTTCATTTCCATCCCCGCAGCAGCATCCTGTTCCCAACCTAGTGCACTTTGCTTCCATCTACTGAAATGATCAATAATTAAATAATTTTCAGAGCTGCCTGAAAAAAAATCATTTAAAATTTTGTCCCACCAAAAATGTTGTTTTGTCAAAATTGAAATGTTTTGTGGAAATGGATTGATGTTGATGAAATTTTCATTGGGAAGTTTTTCAGGTCCAGCGCCTGAGAAAGGGAGAGACCCACCCACCCTAGCATAGCTAGAAGCCTGGTGGTCAGGATACTTGCCTAGAGCGTAGGGAACCAGGGGCTCCCAACTCAGGGTCAGGAAATCTCGGGGTCTCCTACATTTCAGGAAAGTACCCTCACCACTAGGCTACAGACTCATTCTCTTGCTGGCCCACTGAATATTAAATTTATCATAAGTGGAACAGTTCCATCAAAAGAGATTGAGAGAGACTGGCTCTATAATCTGGTGGTGAGGGCATTTGCTGAGGACGTGGGAGACCTAGGTTCAAGTCCTTGGTATATTTGTATTTGTGAATCTAATCTGTCCTTCAAAAAATCAGTATCTCAGTAACAAAGACCCCATGTCACATGTCTGATTCCTCCATATTGAATCATTTGTCCTTTTATTCTACTTGGATCAAACCAATAACAACAACAAAAAACAATATAAATTAGAAAGATGCTTCTAGAGGGCAATAGTAACTAGTAACCTGGCCTGTCAGGGTAAAGCCGCTGCTGGGCCGGGCCGGTTTGTTTAACTAGAGCGTCCGCAGGCACGGAGCCCCGCAGCTCCCACTGGCCGCGATTCACCATTCTTGGCCAATGGGAGCTGCAGGAAGTGGCATGGGCCGAGGGACGTGCTAGCCACTGCTTCCCACAGCTCCCCTTGGCCAGGAACGGCGAACCGCAGCCAGTGGGAGCTGCGGGGCTCTGTGCCTGCGGACGCTCCAAATAAACAAACCGGCCCGGCCTACCAGCGGCTTTACCCTGATGGACCGAGAGCCACAGGTTGCCGACTCCTGGTGTAGACAGGCCCATGGACTTTAATTAAGAATGTTAAGTATTTACCAGTAGTCTTCACAGAGAGATGAACATACAGAATTTAATTTAAAATAATGTTTACTTCTAGACTTCAGATGAATTACCAGAATCAGTTCTGTATTGTCTAAACGTTGTGAAGAACAGAAGTCAAAATGCTGAAAATCTTATACTGCAAGACTTGGAAGATGAAGAAACCACAAGTAAGCTGTGATTGTAATAAATATATGTGTGATGTGCCTCCCAAACCCTCCTATTGCCAATGCAGATCAAACTAAAAACCATCCATAATATAACATAAATCCTCAAATGTAACAAAACTATGAAACCTATTGCACCAACTTTAACTCATCACCTAGTATTGCAGCTTCTATGATCCCCTTAGATGTTCTCCAAATAGCACTAACTAATGTAGCCTGTAGTCTGGAAAATATGTGGTCCTGTATAGTATGGTAGGCATCACTTTATTACTGCAAAACAGTTTGCAAAGGATTGGCTAGGAAATATGACCCTGTTCAGTGGTATGGAAACCTTGGTTAATAGTTTATAGACTGCAATGCCTACGGCTTGAGGTGGTGTTGCTTTTCTAGCCTGCACAATAGCATGAAAGGTTTCTGTTATTATAAGAGTGCTTAAAATCTGCATTCTTTTCTGTCTCATTGACTCAGTCAAGGATAATCTCAAGTTTCTGCATAATGTAGACGGTCAGTCCCTGGTATCAAAAAGGTTGAGGAACACTGTTCTAGACTATTCAGGTCAATCGTGAGTTTTCTTTTTTTTTTTTTTTTTACTTTTCAAACACACATGTTTAGCACTTGTAAACTCGAAAGACTTAATCCAGAAATAGCATTTGCTAGGGTTGATCTTTGCACCTGGTGATTCCACAGAGGTCCTAGGGCCATTGCTGGAAGGTCTCCTCACAGTATTGTTCTCTGAAATACTAGTACTCAGCCACTCTAGACCATGTTCTTGTTAGGGTCAATCTTGTGAGGTGCTTAACACCTCTGCCTCCCACTGAAATTAGTG
This sequence comes from Chrysemys picta bellii, assembly GCF_011386835.1. Classification (NCBI taxonomy): domain Eukaryota; kingdom Metazoa; phylum Chordata; order Testudines; family Emydidae; genus Chrysemys; species Chrysemys picta. The sequence continues at coordinate 77,219,007 of NC_088791.1, forward strand.
GGCGCTGAGGTAATTGAACACCTCACAAGACTGAGCCCTTAGTTTCTAAATTACCCTAGGTTGTTGAGACTCCAAATTCCAGTTTAGTCAGAGTTTCCAGGTTTCACAACTTTTAGTTGGGACCTGTTCTGAATGAAGTTGTGTTCCCTATTCATGCTCATCCTTAGGGGAAGTTTCTTCCATTTTCTCAGTAATAAGAATTATGTATATTCTAAATATAATTTATGTATATGCCTACTTATTTACCTTGTCCTTTAGGGGGAGCTTCAATTTGTCACAGTTCTTATTCTAAAAAAGTAACCACCCCAGTCTTATTACTTCCTGTTAGCTGGAGAATGTTCAAATGTGTTTTGCCTCATGGAGTGCTTTTCTTTGCATAGATGTTGTTGCCATAGACTTTTTTTTTTTACTCTATTTTTTTATTTCTATATATCTAGTGTTTTTAATTATCATAGATGAATTAGATTTAATTAATATTAAAGGAGCCGTTTCTTGTCTGAGTGGATTTGGTGTTTTTCTTTAAATAGTACCTGTGGTGTACACTTTTAAAGCAAAAACACATTGTGTTTCAGATTTTGGATTTTATGGACAGATAATAGGAAACTAGTATTCATCAGAATTAGACTACTTAGAAAGACATCTTCTCCCAATGTCCTTTTTTCTCCCCCTTCCCTCCTCAGGTGACATCTATCGAGTAGTTTCTAGCCAGGCTTCAGAGTACTTGGCAGAATTGGCTTCTGAATACAATGAAGATCCAGATGCATTGAAGAAGAGGGTATTCTATGTTTAAACCATCTTTGTAATAGATTAGATTCCATAGTCATTACAGATAAACAATTCCTTTTTTGGACCCAATCTTTCAATGACCAATGCACATACTTAAATTTACACACTCTAAGTAGTCCCCACGGGATTAGTGGTGCACATAAAGGGAAGCATTTGCATGTGGTTTTGCAGGATGGGGTCACTGGTGTTTTAGTCCCTAGATCAGGGGTAGGCAACCTATGGCACACGTGCCGAAGGCGGCACGCGAGCTGATTTTTAGTGGCACTCTCACTGTCCGGGTCCTGGCCACAGGTCCGGGGGGCTCTACATTTTAATTTAATTTGAAATTAAGTTTCTTAAACATTTTAAAAACCTTATTTACTTTACATACAACAATAGTTTAGTTATATATTATAGACTTAGAGAAAGAGACCTTCTAAAAATGTTAAAATGTATTACCGGCACGCAAAACCTTAAATTAGAGTGAATAAGTGAAGACTTGGCACATCACTTCTGAAAGGTTGCTGATCCCTGCCCTAGATCATGAAGTTATAACATTTGGTATAGATGTTCAGTAGTCTTAAGTGGTGGGGATGAACATTAAATGACTAAAATAGACTTGGACTATCAATTATTAATATTTAATCCAGTGGCAAAATGTCATTTCCATAATATAAGATTTTTATAGTGTTCATTTTTGATCTTATCTATTATTTTATCATTGTCTGTTCCTTTTCATTATTAGGATTATGAGATCACTAACATAATTCACTTATTGAAAAAGTTTATCTGTTTCATGGAAAATGTTAAAAGAATTATGACTGGAATTTTCAAGTGAGACTCAGGGAGTTAGGCACATAATTTCCATTGAATTTCAATGGTATTCAGTTGCCAAACTCTCATAGGCACTTTAGAAAACCTGAACCTATATTTAAAAACAGTTCTGTTTATGTGCCATCTTTTATTTCTTTCCCTGTTTTTACCAGTGAGCACTGTATAAAATATGAAGTTTAATTACATTAAGAGATCACTTTCTTGTGAATATCCTGTTTGTGACAGCACAATTATTTATTGTGATGGTTGTTATATCACAAATGTAGAACTATACATACACTATGCAGATGATCAATACGTAGCAGGAATAGATCAACTCTTGGCAGTGAAGAACAAGGGAAGAAAAATAAGAAGATGTGATCCATGCAGTGTTGTTTTCAAATAATGTTTTTTCAGTTTCCCTGTGTGATCAATTTCACGTATTTATTGCCATAATAGAATTAATTTATACATATAGTACTTGCATTTACTTGTGCAACTTCTTAAAAAAATATATATTTTGACAATTTCCCTTTCAATATACAAAATATAAGAAAGCACTACAATCTTTTGGGAACTGCTCCAAATATTCCTTACTCTAAAAAATAACATTCTAATTTTAAATATATTTGTGTGACACTGGTGCCTAGGGGCTGCAGTCAGGGATCAGAACCCCCCAGATTGCTAAACTCTGGACGGTGAAAATGAAGTCCCTGATCCAAAGTCTTTATCTGAAATGTTCTGCTTGGATTGTTATAGCTTCATCCCATTTCATTTCATTATGAGAATGTGTTTGGTTTTATACAGATACTGTCTGAAATAGAAAATGAAGAATTGCAGAGCAGAGCAACTTCTGATAGTAATAGTCAACCCATCCATGAAGATGTAACTTGCAGAGTGGTTGCTGATGAGTGCTCTGTCACAGGTAAACAAACGTAATATTAATTTATTTGTGCTGCTATTTAGTGCAATACTCATATCACTGTATAAACTATTTCTTCTGCTCTGTTCTTTTGATGAGAATAGTTATGGCTGTCCAGTACAATATATATTACAATGCATAGGTGTCAACTCTGTGGGTGCTCCGGGGCTGGAGCACCAACAGAAAAAAAAATAGTGGGTGCTCAGCACTCACTAGCAGCCTCCCTCCCCTGATCAGCTCCTTCCCTTCCCTTCCCTTCCCTTCCCTTCCCTTCCCTTCCCTTCCCTTCCCTTCCCCTCCCGCGCCTCCCACCCGCCGCAGATCAGCTGTTGGCAGCATGCAGGAGGTGCTTGGGGGGGAGGGGGAGGAGCTAGGGTGGGACACGCTCGGGGGAGGGGGCGGAACATGTTGAGAAAAGGCGGAGCAGGAGCAGGAAGAGTTGGGGGGTCAGAAAGAGGCAGGGCGGGGTGGAGGTTTGGGGAAAGGGGTGGAGTGGGGGCGGGGCCTGGGGTGGAGTGGCGGTCAAGCACCCCCTGGCAACTCAGAAAGACAGCGCCTCTGTTACGATGGGATTTAGAACCTGATTCTGGAACCGGAGCTACTTAGGCAGATGCCTGCATTTATCCAGCTGTAGGAACGGGATCTTAACTTCTTATTCTTTTATATCTAAAGTCTTAATAATGAGTTTATTTCAAATGGTATTATACACAAATGACTTAAGTAATATAATTTATTAGCTAATTTCATTTGCTGACTGGCTAAGCATACTTAAAAGGTTCCCAAATCAGCAACTGGGCCAAATGTATCGATCTTAATATTTGTTAATTTCATTTTTTTTGACATTAAGGGCAGCATTTGCAGAATGTGGCTTTGGTCTGAATTCACACAATCTGAACGTGCTGGGTTTTTTTTGCATACATAGATCCAATTTAAATGCCCAAATTGAGTGCAAATAAACTATGTATGTGTCAGTTCTCTTGTTTCTCCATGCAAAACATAGTATGAACACAAATGGAAACTCGATTGTGGCCACTGAGCATTTGCTTTATAGACTATTCACTTTAAATGTCACCATCCAATATGGATTCTGTATTCTACACTGGTAGAATACAGGGGCCATAAAAGCCCCTATGTGGCTAAGGGAAAATTGCCCTGGTGCCTGCATGTATAGGACTGCCCTAAACAGTCCTACACAGACCTCCTTACAAATCCTGGTATAGTGGGCATGTATGTTTGTAGCAGATCCTTAGGCTGGAGAGCGTAGGCCTATAAAACTGGGCATTTTGTGCAGTGCCAGCTCTTGTAGGCAGCCCATAATAGGTTGCTGTAATTTAGAGCAGCTCCACAGGCTGCCATGTTCTGCTCATAGCACTTTTTCAGCCCCTGGAGCAACTCCTCCTCTCTAGGGCTTCAAGTTATAGGCTGTACAAACACAGAATCTTACTCGTATTGTTTTCTTTTCAATCCATTAAATTATTTCATGATTTCAGATAAGTAATTACTATGAGCTCAGACTTTTAGTTAAAAGGTGTGTTTGCTTAAATTCTTGTAGATAATGGTGACATGACCATTAGCTTTACTTACCATGAAGTAGAGGAAAGGTGCAGGCAAGAATTTGAGCTGTGGGAGGAGCGACAAAAAGAACTTGAAGACCAGAAAAGGAAAAAGCTGAAAGCTGAGAGGGAAATAGAGGAAAAACAAAATGAAGAGGAAAAGAAAAGAAGGCAACTGTATCTGGAGGAATTTGAGGCTGAAAGGATGAAGTTAGAGATGCTTCATAAGGTGACGTTTTAACAGAGATATTTATAACACATCCCTTTATTTATCTGGACTACTTGAACATAAAGATCAATGCTGAAGAGAGGGAAAACAGTACCCTCTCAAATGTGTGCACATCCCCACACTTCTGGTTCCAAAAAGAAATACTGCTGAGAATAGATCATGTAGATCTTTGTATTATGATTGTCTCTCTTCCCTACTTTGATAAGCTGTGAACTACTTAACAAAGCTGATATTTAAATTGTGATAATTAGGCTTTATCATTATTAGTAAGTATCTGTAGTATGGTACCAGCCAAAATCCTTGGACAAGAATGGAACCCCAAAGTGCTAGATGCTGAACAGAAACAAAATGGTACTAGAGCAACCCATAAAAAGGTCCTTTTCATGGAAAATTTTATCTTTTTGGTGAAAAATCCCAAATAAAATATTTTGGCTGAAAGCCAAACATTTCTGTGGTGCCTCTTGGGATTTGTAGTTCTAGTTTCTTGTGCTCCAGTTCTCTTCTTTATGCCATTCTCCTTGGTCAGATTACATCTGCCCGATGCACCAGAATTCCCTCATAGTGAAGTGAAATGGTTGCATCATGGAAGATATAGTCTGGCTGGGAATCTCAGGCCATAGAGAAGAATGAGGGCATAAGAAAAATGAATTACAGCTCCCATGAAGCACCTGATTCAGATATCAGATTTCTTTTTTTTTTCCCTTTTTTTAGTTTTTAGTCTAAATATTCAGGCTGAAATATTTTGGTGCTGAGGAATCTCCTTTTTTGATGAAAAATCACAATTTTCTATGGAAGTTTACTGCGAAAAATTTAATTTCATCGAAACCCCAGTTTTCCATCAAAACCGTTTTGGTGTAAAATTTTCATGTAGCCATAGGAGACACTGTTCCTCCTTCAAAGAGCTTATGAACTTCAGAGTTATACAGTATTCTAATGGGGGTAGTTCACACTTCTGTCAGAGTAGTTGTTTCAGACTTAGACATCATTGCATCAGTTAGCCTGTACGCATTTTGAAGGATCTCTTCATGACCCATAAGGATAGACCTTTTTTTAATTTTCAGTAATAGATTGAAGATTTTGAAGAACAAGATGGCAGTTATTTGGGTAAAGTACCAAGTTTCTGACTTGGTTTTGTTTGTCTGGGTATACCGCAAGAAGGACAGGAGTTTGTTGTTATGGGTTTTAATCAGGCCGCAACTTTATTATATAGATGTCTGGGACTACCCGGCAGATAAAGTGTACAGAGCAGGCAAATCCATGGTTATTCAAATCAGTTCTCTGGGGCTTTCACCAGCCCCCCTTTGTTTCTATCCAGGTCCCTCAGCTGACCCATAGCTTGGACCTTACCATCCACCAGCGTCGCAAGAGGCTTAAGGAGGGCTATGAGAACGGGGGGGGGGGGGAGGGGGGGTTGGCTCCCTGCCATACCGGTCATGGGAGTCCCTGAACCACCTCCCTCATTCTGTTTCTTTATCCAGTACCTCCTTTTAAGTCCTTTACGAGGCCATTTATCTGGTCATTGGCTGCCCTCCCTATGGAGTACCTGCACTGAACATCCGCCACAAGGAGGCGCCAGCCATTTGCTTGGCTGCCTCCCCCATCCCCGCCGGGTTCCCAGACATCTGCAAATGGCCTCTTGGCTAGCAGCCCTACCGGGGAGAAAGAACCCATTGTCCCATGTGTAATCGTCAAGGGACACCAGCAGCTGCATTGTCCTTGACCTGGTACTGCAGCAAACGCCCTTAATGGAGGGCCGCATAGGCGACCCATTCTCTGGATCCTTGTATTGAGAGGAATCCTTAAAAGAAAACAAAATAAACAATTTGTAAGTTAGAGCCAAAAATCTGCATTTCGCCAACCACATGACATTCCAAGGTTCCAGAGAGCTCGCGGCAAACTAGAAATGAGACAAGGCATCTGCTATGCCATTATCCATGCCTGGCATGTGCTTGGAAGAAAAAACAGATGTTCAAGGTTAAGCATTGGAGAACAAATGCCCTTGCCAACTTTCCAATCCTGTGCGATCTGGAATTTTGGCGATTGATAACCTGTACCACTGCCATGTTGTCGCACCAAAGGCACACCCGTATATTAGACCCAAATTAATAACCATTTGTATCTCCACAATGATACCTCCTTAAATTGACTTAGAAAACTTTTCCAAGTCTTACTACATCTGTGTAGTGACTCATATGTAATTGTGTGGTCTGGCTATGCCACCTGGTGCTCCTGCCAGCCGGGCACAAAAAGCCTGCCCCGGGGCAACAACCCTGCAAGCAAAGTTCAGCTCAAAGCCCAGGTAGGTTAATGTCGTGAAAGGGGGCTTCTGTTTTGTCCTTCGCTAGGGGTTTTCCCAACTATTTAGCCAGGACCTGAAAATGTGTCCCAACAGGTGAAAACACTTATTTGGCCCAGCTCGCCCTGTGAACAAAAATTGTGCAAATAATGCACTGTTTGGTTTAGTCCCACTGACTGCACCACTGCCCAGTGCAACATTGAACTAAATTTCTGAAAAGCTGCACAGGATACTGAAGAGCCCATTGGCATAGCCTTGTTGAAATAAAGTTGCCGGCGGTAGGCGTCTTAAACAACCACCATTATTAAATGCCCAGCAAATACAATTATGTGTCCAGGGCTCTTTTCAGGCTTGTTGCGGTATGGACAAACCCCTGGTGCCCTTAGTGTTATGCCCTTGAACCACAGTGCGTGATGCCACCTAATTCCAGCTTGTGTTGCTGCCCTTAATGGAAACTGCTTCACCTCGCTTGCAAATTCACCCTCCCTGGTTGCAGTTTCCAGCCTGCCTGGGGGTGAAAGAACCTGGGGTAGGGGATGCTAGTTCCCCTTCCTTGCACTGTCCCTTTTCTGTTTAATTTGCCTGTGCCTGCAGTTCCCTAACACCTGGTGGTGGTGAACAGCTCCCCTGTTTTCCTGAGCTCACCCTTCTCCGTGCCCCTGGAGCCATCCTGCCTACACAGCCTGCCTGTGGGTGGAAGTACCTGGGGCAGGGGACACTAATTCCCCTTCTTTTCACTGTCCCCTTCTGTGTAATTTGCCTGTGCCTACCCTTCCTTGTCTGTGGGGCTGGGGGTAACCCCCCCCCCTTCCCCCCCGTTTTCCCAAGCTTACTCTTCTCCATGCTGTTTCCAATGCTGTTTGCTGCTTTTCTGGAGCCATGCTTGACCAAATGGGTGACACTCAATTTGAGTTTTTAGCTACTGTTTGTTTTTTTCTGATCCAACCAACCTGACTGCTTATTATATTTCAGGTATCAACACAAAATAAGTGGATTTTTGGAGAATGCTATTTTTATAGTCAGCTATGATTTTAGTGAGTTATACAATGAAATGTATTAAAATAATTGATATAAGGTTACTTGTTATACAGCAGCAACAAGCTATGATGGAAGATGAGTTACTGAAAGAAAAGGAAGTTTGGAGAGAGAAGTTTAGGCAACATGAGGTAATTTGTACACATGAATTTTTGTCAAAAAGTATTTGAATGTTATTAGAATATGCTCGAAAGATACTTTCATTGTTATGTAGGAAAACACAATCAAATTGAATGATTTATGCCATATGTGTTAAGACAGGTACCTGTGTGTAGTTTTAAAAAAGAAAAAAGTTTTTGAAATTTGTGAAAGCAGCCCTTCTCTGGCTGAGCAGTCCATTTCTCTTCTTGTTTGAGCAGCTGCAAATAGCTCTCAGGTTCGCCAGCTAAGCAAAACCTTTGGCCAACTTTACAAACTGGTGTTTGTCTCCATGTATTGATAAGAAGACAATCCTGTGTCCAGACTTACCTGAAGAAATGAAGAAGAAACCATATTAGCAGAAAGTAAAATAACATTTAAGAATAAATCTGTCTATCTTGTTTCACATATTATAATTACATCTTAAGGAAGATTTCAGTAATTCAGATGCTGAATAAAATGTATTTCTATTGTTGTTTTGGCACAGGAATTGATCAAAAGACTACAGTTGCAAATAGAAGAGGAGAAAAGGGCCTTTGAAGAGCAGAAAGCAAAAGAAAGAGAACACTTGGCAGAGCAGTGGAATAAAGCAGCTGTTAAAATCCAAGCTAGATTTAGAGCATTTATCGTGTACAGAAAATATGCTCCTATCTTAAAAGAATGGAAAGCGAAAATTAAAAGGAAGAAGGAACTGCAACAAAAAATGGAGAGAGAAAAGAGAGAAAAGGAAGAAAAAATGAGGAGACGGATGCAGGAAAGGAAGCAAAAAGAAGAGGAGTCGAGAAAGAGACAAGAAGAAATAGAAAGACAAGCACATATGGAACAGGTGAGAAGGCGTGAGGAATATGAAAAGAAGAAAGAAAATCTCCGTCTTGAACGAGAAAAAAGCCTTCAGTTAGAAGGACCAAGAGGGCAACAAGGAGCAAAACGAAAAGAGAAAATAGCAATAAATGCAGTGGCTGAAAATAGAGACAAAGACACAAAAATAACAAAGGAAGAAAGAGAGAGAGAAAATATAAAAGGCCTAAGAGAACAGGAAAAGGAGCAGAAGAAACAGATACTGGAAATAAGAGAAGAGGAAGAGAAACAAGAAGAAAAACATATTTGCCTCTTGTATCTTTCCAATAATTCAGAGAATACAAAAGACAGAAAACAGACACCACCGAGCTCTGAGAAGAAAGAAGAGTCTCATGATAAAAGTAAAGAAAATGAAGATGGGTATGTGATGACACATACAGGAAAAAGTTCCCTACAAACTAAGGATAGAGAAGCCATTGTTCTTGTAGCTAATGATGCAATCTCAAATAAGGAAAACAGTATGCACAACAGTCAGTGGAATTTGGAGGTCCAGCCAGATAACAGGAACAGTGAACACAAAGTGCAATCTTGTAAGTTTGAAACAGTTAAAACAGCAGAGGTTGTGATGAAGAAAATTCAGGAGGAAGTTGCTGAGGATTGGGACAAAAGTGAGAGTGTAATTAAGTATTTTGAGAGGCCACTAACGCTACCTGATAATGTTGAAAAGAAGAGGCTAACTTGGATGACGATGTGTAAACCCTGGTCTAAAATTTATAGGGAAAACCAAAGAAAGAACGTAGTTAAAAGAAGCAGACCAAGAAAAACCTCAGAAAGCAAGATGCCCCCATTAAGTGTAGAAATGATTATTCAATGTGGCCCTTGGAATGCCCTCCAACAGGTAACTAAATACTGTAAGTAATTCTTAAGCAGTGATTTACATGAGAGCTGACTAGTCATGTGAGGTGGAATTTTCAAAACTGTCAGTGTTGGCCTAATAATTGGTTTTTCCATTGACTTCTTCAAAGGGAAAAGAATGAGGCCAATGTCAAGTGCTTTTGGAAATCCTGCTCATGGTGCTGATTCTTTGTTTTCAGCTGCTAAACTGCATTAAGTCACAGCTGAAATTACATTATCTTTCCATATAAGTAATTGATTTATTGAAACAAGGATGTTCTGTGACTGGGATAGGAAGTGGTGCATAAAACAATGTCTCTATTGAAATATGGTTCACACTAATAAAACGGCCCAGATCTGCAGAACAGTTTATTTTAATGCAAAAGAGGCTGGCACATATTTGTACTGTGGTCATCTGATTGGTATCAACATACCATTATTAATCCTAATATATATGATATTTAGTTTAGCGATGATTCTTCTCACTTCTATTATGGTAAGATTATGTACACTTCTAATCTGTTGACATTATAAATGAGACAAAACCCCATTGACTTCTGTTTTGCTGTCTCATTAATCTTCTATTCATTCACATTATACATTATTAGTAGTGAAGCACTTATGTTTGAAATGGACATCAAAATCAAATGAGTTTGGTTACCTTTTTATAGTTTTACCAATTTTTTCCACTATCAGTTACAAATTACGGCTTTCAATTAATTGCATTTTACTCAAACGATTATCTCAAAACAAATTAACTCAGTTAAAAAATTAATCATGATTAATTGCAGTTTGAATCGCACAGTTAATAATAGAATACCAATTGAAATTTATTATAAATATTTGTGGATATTTTTTCTACATTTTCAAATATATTGATTTCAGTTGCATCACAGAATACAAAGTGTGCAGTGTTTTGTAATTATTATTTTGTATTACAAATATCTGCACTATTCTCTGGAATGGTGGCCAAAGCGTAAAGGGGCATACGAATGTTTAGCATATCTGGCACGTAAATATCGTGCAATGCTGGTTACAAAAGTGCCATGCAAATGCCTGTTCTCACTTTCAGGTGACATTGTAAATAAGGAGTGGGCACTATTATCTCCCATAAATGTAAACAAAATTGTTTGTCTTAGCGATTTGGCTGAACAAGAAGTAGGACTGAGTAGACTTGTTTTGTTTTTGAGTGCAGTTATGTAAAAAATAATTCTACATTTGTAAGTTGCACTTTCAGGATAAAGAGATTGCACTACAGTACTTGTATGTGGTGAATTGAAAAATACTATTTTTGTTTCTTTTTTACAGTGCAAATATTTGTAATAAAAATAATTATATAAAGTGAGCACTGTAATTAATTGCAGTTTTGTAATTGTTTGACAACCCTATTGCAAATCATTTCTATGTTTTTATGATGCTTAAGTAGTGTTATGCAATTTTTTTATCATGGGAGCAACATTTATCAGTTAATGTTTTTGCTGAAGATCAGAAAACTTTTAGTCTTTTATAAGTGTTTTACAGTAAATTCAGAATCTAGACTTAATCCATATAATTATATGTTACATAGTAGGTATTTAACTTTAAAAATACTTTAAAAAGGCTACATAAAAATACTATTAGAGTGCAATCTTATGGACATCCTTTTCATTGAATGTGTGTAGGTTACGACACTTACACTTCAAGATTTGCCTGGCTGTAGTCTCTCCACGTTGTCTGAATGTTCAAGTCTTCAATTATTGACCCTTAGACGCTGTGGACTAACTGCATTGGAAGGACTCAGTAACTGCAAAGGCCTAAAGTATATTGATGTGGAGGTACCTAGCATATTTTACTATCTACATGGAGGTGGGGTGAGACTGCCATCTCTGCCATTCAGGATATGATGAGACTGAATCCATCTGTTTATATGTGTATGTACATATAAGACAAGTTTTTTTTTTTTTTTTTAAGTGCCAAAAGTTGAGTGTGAGTATGGAGGGAAAGTGATAAATCTTCATTCCCTCTGTTGCATGGCTGTGCAAATGCTGTTCACCCTAGCAGTTTGTGTGCTCCACCCCCACCCCCTTAGTGACTAGGGCATTTAAAAGTGAGCGAGAAGGAGGAGGTGACGCCTTAGGAACATAACTCCTGTGTACTAGCCCAGATTGCTTGCCCATGTGCACCAGGAGCAGCACCAGCATTGATTTCTGAGGCACAATCTCTCCAGTGCTGCTTCTGCAGGTGGTGGCACTGCACTGCTGCTTACACGGAGCTGCGTCTTAAAATCTAAGTGACTAAAGAAAATGTGCCTCATTTAAAGAACTTGATGATCTACATGAAATAGATGGTTTTACCTTTTCGGTTTTTAGCATTTTGATTATATCAATGCACTGGGAGAGTTCATGCATAATGACTAACAGATGACCCATTGTGTATAAAAGTTTTGAATGTTTCTTTTTTGCCCAATGATTACTGTTCGGTGTATGCTGTGACCTTCTCAAAACTGAGAGAGGAATGGGCAAGGTCAGTTATAGCTAAGGCAACATTGTCTAGTGGTTAGAGCAGTGCACTGGGAGTCAAGACTCTTGTGTTCTTTTCCCAGTTTTCCTACCTATTAAAAATAATCTTGGGCAAAATTTTCAAATGTCCACTAATTTTGGATGCCTCAAATTACAGCGCAAAAGGAGTAAGAGGATTTTATATCTATATCAGGGGTAGGCAAACTATGGCATGCATGCCGAAGGCGGCATGTGAGCTGATTTTCAGTGGCACTCACACTGCCTGCATCCTGGCCACCAGTCTGGAGGGCTCTGCATTTTAATTTAATTTTAAATGAAGCTTCTTAAATATTTTGAAACCTTATTTACTTTACATACAACAATAGTTTAGTTATATATTTTAGACTTATAGAAAGAGACCTTCTAAAAAGGTTAAAATGTATTATTGGAACGCGAAACCTTAAATTAGAGTGAATAAATGAAGACTCTGCACACCACTTCTGAAAGGTTGCCGACCCCTGATCTATATCTATCTATCTATATATAGCTAACCTGTTGACCTTTCTCTGACTGACATTTATAGATGACGAGGTTTTATACTAAGTGTTGCCCAGTATTTTTACACACAAACTTGGTGTTTCTAAGCATTAAAAATGTTATTCTAAATATAGTATTACACTAGCTGTCTATTCGCTGGAAGTTGGGTGGCTTGATCTGCGGGCAGTGCTGGCTTGTCTGATAGAAGACTTCCATTCAAACTAAAATGACAGAGCAGTTAAATGCCCCTTTGTTAAGTAAAAGCGGAAACAACACAAGACCCTGCCCAAATCACAGACCAGCATGGCAAGGCTTGAGTAGGAGTTGAGCCAGTTGGTCTGAGGGTTTTTCCTAGCATCTGCATGCCAACACAGGGGACTGAGTATTCACAGATTCCAAGTCCAGGAGGAACCATTGCGATTGTCTAGTCTGAGCTTCTGTAAGACACAGGCCATAGAACTTCCCCAAAACAATTCCTTGAGCATTGTTGTTTGGCGGAGCTGTCTGTGAGTCAGAAGCAGGCAGCGAAAGCCAAGCAGACAGTAATAGAAGCACTACTGCGGGAAAAAAAGCCAGGAAAGCTTTATAGGCAGAGTGCTGGCTGGAAAGAAGCTTGGAAATGCCTGACTCAACCATCAGTTTCGCCTCTTAATGGAAACACTCCTCAAGGCCTCGAATACTGGTTAACTGCTCAGACTAAAAATGGTTAACAATAGTAAAGTTTACAATATTTTTGAATGACCCATAATAATGCTTAACTTAATATTGTGATTTTCATTAGTAGATCTCAAAGTGTTTCAGTCTTTCTTGTATTTATCCTCACAAACACCCCTGTGAGGTAAGGAAGTGGTGGTATCCTAATTTTTACAGATGGGTAACAGAGAGACTACGTGACTTGTCCAAGAGCACACAAGAAGTCTGTGGTGGAGTAGGGAATTGAGCCTGGGTCTGCCAAGTCGTAGGCTAGTTATCCAAACACTGGACTGTCTTTCTTCTCTCACTGAAAACTGTCTATGCTTTTCTAGTCATGATCTTTAATTTTATCTGCTTTCTTCTTTGTGGTAGGAAAACAATATTCAGACAATAAATTGTGAGAATCTAGAAAATCTCTGCATTTTAATTCTGAATAAAAATCAACTTGCATCACTTCATGGCTTAGATGGCTGCAGTGATCTCAGGAATCTTGAACTGTCCTGCAATAAAGTCACTCGAATTGGTAAGAAAATATTAAAGATGATGCATTTTATTCATTTAACATCAGTATTGTGCATTTATTCTTAACTTGGTTTGGTTGAAGATAGAAAACGACTGTTGCCAATGTAGTAGTGTTTATTTTTAATCCTGTAACAGGCTTATTTCAAAGAAGATATTACTCAGTACTCATGTCCTTATTAGGATGGAAAAATCGGAAAAGTACATATAAAATCTTGCACCCTTTGTAGGATGTGAATAGTTTAAAATTTCAAAAAAGTTGGGTGGGTGGATGATGAGAGAAGAACCAGAAACTTAAGGGGAATTAATTTGTTTTAGATTAGAAAGGAGGAAAAAATTATACAAGAGGAGAAATCCTTGTCCTAGTTCCTCCCTCTGGGGGTAACCAGGAGACCCACTAACCTGATGCTGGTACAGCAGGCCTCAGAATGTTTCCTCTGTAATGAAGGGGCAGTTAAATTCAACACAGTGGAAAGAATTGCTGATTCTGCTGCATTAGAGTGGGGAGAATCGGTTCTTTGGTTGTCTACAGAAAAACTAACCTATTCTGTCCCCCCCCCCCCATCCAAAAGTAGCTTTAATAATTGAAGGGGGGAGAGAGGTAAACCGCCTTGTAATTACCTAAAATGGCGATCCCAGTGCTGAAAGGAGCAAGGCGCTTCTTCCTTCAAGAATGCAACACAGCAGGTAGGTCTGCTGCTGAAAGAGTTGCAGGTCCTGCTGTGGGGACTGGGTCATGTTGGAAGGTAGAGAAGTGAGGGCCACAAAGGTGTAGGTAATCATTGGAATACTTAACTAATTCAAACACTGAGCCTTCTGGGGCTTGCCAGGCACTAATTCTAGTGAAAATCAAAGCATGGGTTTTGAGTCGTAAGGAAAGATTTCATTTGCTGAAGCAATTCATCTTTTGTTTGGAGGAAACTCATTTGAGCTGAGGAAGCCTATGCAAGCAGTGGGTGGGTAGGTGGCCAGCTCTTGAGTTGAGACCACTTCAAATGTGTGTATGGCAGGACTCGAGTTGAGCATCAGAAAGGTGGTGTTTTTGAATGCTTTGTCTTGCTTTAGACTTGTCTTGATGTTTACCTATAAACAAAATGAGGTGTTAAAGGAAATAAGGAATTGAATTGAATGAAAAACCAACATTATCACAACTTCCAGGCTGACAAATTAAGCCTGTACACATAAGGTCATTAAAAAAAAAATTAAAAAGTTTTTACAGCAGCAAAAACAAACGTTTAGACAAATATGCAGATATGAGAGGTGAGGACCAAATTCCATGATTAATAAATAAACAAGAAAATGGCAAATAGGAAATATTAAACTTGAGAAATTAGTGATTGTACAGCCACCCATGTGGTGTTAATAGCTTCAGTTTCAAAATGCTAATACTTTGGATATTGGATTGTTGATTTTACATATTAAAGTACATGACCATAATTCATGTTTCTGAGGACAGTGTCCTGCGGAGGTGGTAAATGGTGGTGTTATGGGCACCTACTATAAAAACCAATGCCAGTAGCCTAAGGGGAATTGAGGAAACAAACTGCAAGAAGCAGTGCTGGAACTTCCTCTATGTCTGGTTGCCAGTAATGCGCTGTGAGATTATTTGTTTGGGATGGATTTCCTGTGGCAGAATATCTGCAAGATTAATATGCAAGTGACATAATATTAATTGATGATCCTTAAGTATGAAGTATCTGTGTACAGAGCAAATGGAGTAAAAGCCTCCAGTACTCTCTATTATGTACAATGAAAGTACTGTATTCACTGAGTATGATATGAGTTTAAATGGGGAAGGGAATGTTCAACGAAAAGCCACATGGTTTTCTCGCCTAAGGAACAGCTTTGAGGATGTCTGGATAAACTAAATGCATAACATAGCTTTTTTGTTTTGTTTTGTTTCACACAATAACATATTGATAGTAAGAAATCTTATAGACTCACACAAAGATGGACTTGTGTTTTTAAGATGTTAATTTGCTCCTCCCATCTATAAATCTAGCAGCATGTCCCATGGCAATTTTGGAAGTTGCACTGCTGTGTAGCGTTCTTTTTTACATTCAGTTCATTCTGTTTTAAATTATTCTAATCTATGGATATTTTTTAAAGGCTTATATATATTATGGTTGTAGCAATTCAGGTTAACTTGTTGCAGGAAGTTTCCTAGATACTATTACTTTTGTTTTCACCAGAGTAAAAAGTGGGGAACAATGGCAGTTGGCAGAAGCTGTTAATAAAATAAATGGGGACTGAGGGGAATGCTTTATTGCAAATGAGCATGTCCCCTGAAATCAGCATGCTCACTGCCTGGGTGACTATACATTTGTACAATGAACATAAGGAACTTTAGCATATGTATATTCTTGGGAGGGGGCTGGTTCATTTAAATATTTCTTTTATTAATGAAAAATATTTAAAAAAAATCTTGTCTAGAAGGGACCTTTGTGATCATCTAGTCTTGTCCCCTGGGTAACACAGGTCATAGAACTTCCCCAAAATAATTCCTAGAGCAGAGCTTTTTAGAAAAAACATCCAATCTTGATTTTAAAATTGCCAGTGATGGCGTATCTACTACATCCCTTGGTAAATGGTTAATTACTCTCATTATTAAAAACTTATTCATTATTTTCAGTCTGCATTTGACTAGCTTCAACTTCCGGCCATTGGATCATGTTATACCTTTCTCTGTGATTGAGGCACCAATTAACCTTCTCTTTGTTAAGCTGAATAGATTGAGCTCCATGAGGCTATTGCTAGAAGGCTTGTTTTCTAATCTATTAATCATTCTTATGGCTCTTCTCTGAATCCTCTCCAGTTTACCAACATCCTCCTTGGACCAAGTATTCCAGCAGTGCCAAATACAGACAAAATGTAACCTCTCTAGTCCTATTTGAGACTCCTGTTTATGCATCACGGATCACATGAACTCTCTTGTCCATAGCATCACACTGAGAGCTCATGTTCAGGTGATTATCCACCACAGTTCCCAAATCTTTGGTTAATAACTAGATCCAGCGTCTTTGAAAATGCATGTGTATGCTGCTGCTGCTTTTTCCCCCCTGTGAATCTCTATGTAGGTCATAGGATGTGTATTTTACCCAGTAGGTTACCAGTGCTAATGAGAACAAAGCACAGCCCTGGATCCCCCTTTCAGGCAGTCTTGATTTTACCATTTGTTAGAAGTTAAGAAATGCCCAATTGGAGCATCAGCTTACTCAGAACCCCTCCTCTCTCTTTCAGTCAGAAGTCTCCTCCTGTTCTTCTTACGACCTCACTTCTCTTGCCTCATCCATCTTCTTCCTGTTTTAAAAAGAAAGTTACTTTTATTGAATCAGGACAATGTGTGCTGAACGGGGTGCCGTGGGCAAGTGGATGCTCCATGCAGCTGCACTGTTTTCACGTTACCAAGAGCAGTTCTGCTTATAGAGGAGTCTTCAGCTCTGCTTGTTCTATTGAGACATATGCATTTAGTTACAGAACACCTTTTTTCATGTACTGCCATAGCTGATATCACATCGTGTGTTTTATGTCAGTGCCCCATGAGAATTCAGACTCTCAAAGAAATCATTACTATTTAAGCATGACATTATACAAAACATAGAAGACATGTTCTTGTACATAAGATTGGCCATCCTGGGTCAGACCAATGATCCATCTAATCCAGTATCCTGTCTCTGACAGTGGCCAATGCCAGGTGCTTCAGAGGGAATGGACAGAACAGGCAATCATCGAGTGATCCATCCCCTGTCATCCACTCCCCTTGCACCCTGCATAGTGCAAAATATATGGTCACCTAACATTTGTGGTTAGTTTTAATCTTGCATATGTCTGCAATACAGCCAGTAAATATACAAATTACATATTTATATTACAGTAGCACTAGGAGGTCCCGAAGTAGATTGGAACCCCATTGTACTTAGCATTATACAAACACAGTGAGTGACAATCCCTGTCCCCAAGAGCTTACAGACAAAATAGACAAGACAGACACAAGGCTTGCGATCTAAATAAATGAGGAAACAGGCACAGAAAATGAAGTGACTTTCCAAGATTGCATAGTAGGGTAGTGACAGAGCTGGAAATAGAATCCTGGTCTCTTGATTCACGCACACCTCCTGTAGAGGTCCCTTTTGTACATCCTCTACTGGTCTGCCACCTATTTGAATTCAGTGCTTGTCTTTTAAGGGTGTTGACCTTCCTACACAGAAGTACAAAGCTTTAAAAATGGAAAAATGATGTTGAGGCAAGTTCTTGCAGCTGTCAGTTTTCAGTATTATGCCTGAAATGAAACTGTGCGCAGTCCACTAGATGGTGCTAGTTCCCTTTAATTTTTTTCCTCAATAAATAAATAAATAAAATCCAGAAAAGCAGCTTTCAGTCTGGTGTAGTATGTCACCGGCATATCTGAAATTCTTTTTTCAGTAATTAAAAGCTAGTAAATTAATTTCTTAAAGCTCGGACGGGAAATAAACTGCTCGTAACAGACCACTTGCCTTAAATTTGGTGTAGTATCAGTTTAATATCTGATATTCTTTTCCATATCCAGTTATTATTATCCTAAATCCTATGCTGTATAAATTCTTAATGTAATATGAATATTGATGTTTAATTTTTACTATGTTTTTTCCCCCTTCATCTTTTCTCTTCTTTCTCCATACACCCTCTGTACCTGTGGTAACCCTTTCTTTGGCTGGGACAAACAGTACTTTTGAAGGCCCAGGTTGCTCCAGGGAGATTACCACAAAGCTAGCTCCATACTTGCACAGATCATCTCTTTTCTGTGCATGGAAGGATGGGAAGGTTGGGGGTAGGTCTGAGAAGGCCTGTCTCAACCACCTCCCCGTTCTGTGAAGATTACACAGAAAAAAGGACTGGGAGGGTACTACATTTTTCTCACTTTCCCTCCTCCCCCCGCCATAGGTTTTTATACCGTATTCATTCCTATCATTTCTGAGCTCTCTTGAAGGAAGCCACAATGCTAGAAACAAGTGAGGAGGTGAATGGGCCCAGAGCTGGTACAGAGGTACAAGGCCTGCCCATCTTTCAGATCCCCTGGGTTCCACAAAGTTGTGGGAGGAACCTAGTCTTGTTGCGCTATCATATAAACTGCTAACAGAATGATTTGGGAGCAACTCCAGGAGAGAACTCTCACTCTCCGAGAGTGGGATGTGATAGTCTGATTCTTGCTCTGTATACCAGCTGTTAGGTTTGCTCTTTAAAAATATGGTAGTTGTAGCTATAGTTCAAGACATACATATGTTTACAGATACCTCACTTTCCTTATAAGACTTTGTTTTAATGCGCTTGCTTACACAGTGCATGCCCTCATTCACATCCCTGCTAATTGGCCTCTGTGTGTTATAGTGGTATGATTAGTTCTTACCATTTCTGGTCACTTTTTAAAAAAACTTTAATTAAAATATTTCAAATTGAAACTTTTGAGCATTTGCTCTTAGTAGAGATTTTAAGATGGCTGCTAGCATTTTGCTGACACCACAGGACCTTGACTAAATATGCTCTCTGCCTTTGGTATTTAGTAATTTCTCTAGTTACAGCATTGTAAGAGTACTTTATTGCACGAAGCATGTCCTGTTACAACACTTTGACAATGTGATGTGCACAGGGAATCTAAGCTAATTTGGTTTCTTGTTTAGTTAATAGACTCAGACGTTTGCAATTTTTGAAAATGATTGTTTAAAATGCTTGAAACACATGGGGATGAATATAAAATTAATCAGTGTTTAAAATACCTCAAAATCATTGTAAAGCCTTTTATAGAAAACTGAGTGTGTTCATTTTTTAAAACATGAACCTGTTACAATCTCAGTGTGCTTCAAGATTCAAAACTAACACAATTTTAATCGCATTATGATTTAATTCAGGTTAAAATATGAGTTTTCCTTTTCAGGTGGTTTAGAGTCATTGAAAAATCTCCAGCAACTAATTGTGGACCACAATCAGTTAATCAGCACGAAAGGTCTTTGTGATGTGCCAACTCTCATGCACATAGACTGCTCTTTTAATCATCTTACTCAACTTGAGGGCATTGAGAATTGTGGCCTGCTTCAGATTCTGAAGTTACAAGGAAATAATCTAAGTGAGGTAATATCCGTGAATCAAATGGGATGATTTTTCATACCATGCTTCTCTGATACCAGTAATACAGCCCATGATGCTGATCACATTATTTTTTTCTTGAGGGGGGGATCTACAAAGGGCCAGCTATGGGAGTTTGGTGTCTCAGTACCCTCTGTACCTTTGAAAATCCCCCCCCCTCGGTAATTTAATTTCCATTCTTTGTACTATAGTGGGTAGTTTTCAGTTTGTTGTATGCAAAATTAATTTTTTTTTAAGTTGGTAAAACTGCTATGATCATTAAAGGTAAAACGAGTCATGCAGTAGAGCGATTTCTTCCAGAATTCAGTATGGGATGATTTCATAGGTGATAACTGCCTACAACTTGAATTAAATCATTGTGGGCTGCAACTCTAAAAATAAGGCGCTAGATGGCTACCTGTACATTTAGTAACCTTTCTTGGCAATGGCTTTTATATAAAACTGAGGCAAAACCTACTTGTCAATAAATAGTCAGTCATTAGAATCATAGAATATCAGAGTTGGAAGGGACCTCAGGAGGTCATCTAGTCCAACCCCCTGCTCAAAGCAAGACCAATCCCCAACTAAATCATCCCAGCCAGGGCTTTGTCAAGCCTGACCTTAAAAACCTCTAAGGAAGGAGATTCCACCACCTCCCTAGGTAACCTATTCCAGTGCTTCACCACCTTCCTAGTGAAAAAGTTTTTTTCCTAATATCCAACCTAAACCCTCCCACACTGCAGCTTGAGACCATTACTCCTTATTCTGTCATCTGCCACCACTGAGAACAGTCTAGATCCATCCTCTTTGGAACCCCCTTTCAGGTAGTTGAAAGCAGTTATCAAATCCCTCCTCGTTCTTCTCTTCTGCAGACTAAACAATCCCAGTTCCCTCAGCCTCTCCTCATAAGTCATGTGCTCCAGCTCCCTAATCATTTTTGTTGCCCTCCGCTGGACTCCTTCCAATTTTTCCACATCCTTCTTGTAGTGTGGGGCCCAAAACTGGACACAGTACTCCAGATGAGGCCTCAACAATGTCGAATAGAGGGGAATGATCATGTCACTCGATCTCCTGGCAATGCCCCTACTTATACAGCCCAAAATGCCGTTAGCCTTCTTGGCAACAAGGGCATACTGTTGACTCATATCCAGCTTCTTGTCCACTGTAACACCTAGGTCCTTTTCTGTAGAACTGCTTCCTAGCCATTCGGTCCCTAGTCTGTAACAGTGAACGGGATTTTTCCGTCCTAAGTGCAGGACTCTGCACTTGTCCTTGTTGAACCTCATCAGGTTTCTTTTGGCCCAATCCTCTAATTTGTCTAGGTTCTTCTGTATCCTATCCCTACCCTCCAGCGTATCTACCACTCCTCCCAGTTTAGTGTCATCTGCAAACTTGCTGAGGGTGCAATACACGCCATCCTCCAGATCATTAATGAAGATATTGAACAAAACCGGCCCCAGGACCGACCCTTGGGGCACTCCTCTTGATACTGGCTGCCAACTAGACATGGAGCCATTGATCACTACCCGTTGAGCCCGACGATCTAGACAGCTTTCTATCCACCTTATAGTCCATTCATCCAGCCCATACTTCTTTAACTTGCTGGCAAGAATACTGTGGGAGACCGTAACAAAAGCTTTGCTAAAGTCAAGGAATAACACATCCACTGCTTTCCCCTCATCCACAGACCCAGTCATCTCCTCATTGCGTGAATGAAAGCAGTAAGTCTGTGTATATTGCTAATCTCAAATGCTGTGGCATACATTAAATGTTCAGACTATGCACAAAGCATAGAAAAATGTTAGCATGTGATAAATCGAAAATGCTATACATACTATGTAACAAAGCATATCTGTAATAGTATTTAATAATATAGTCAAGAAAAGCAACTGATAAGCATTCAATTGTTGTTATATGCAATCAATTTTTATTTGAAAAATAATAGCAAAAAATCACTTTCCTGTATTTAGCTCCCTACCTTGGAAAATCATGTTCTGCTAAGAGAACTATACTTGGATGACAATAGTATTTCAACTATGGAAACATTTTCTTTTTATTGGCTGCCTCTGCTACATATCCTTTCCCTATCACAAAACAGGTAAAGTGGAAACTTTTTCTATTCAAGTAATTTAATACATAGATATTTACAAAATAACAGTTCTCTTATGAGTTTTCAGTATGAACCTGAGTGTATATAAAGGACCATAAAGGACAGTTTCAGCTGTACCAGACAAAGCAGAGTTCCTAGGATGATGTTGTTTGAAAAAGTATATTTAGCAATTAATAGGAGTAATCTTCTTTAGACAATTTTGAAAACAATGGTGACCATAAAAGGTTAATTTAAAAATATAATTATGGCAGTGCTGTGGCACTGCTGAAACCATGTTAACAGAATTCTACCTTACTCTATAAATAGGATTATTAGTAAAACATTCTCTGTCTTACTTCCACCATAGGGCTTGTTTTGCTCCAAACGTTGGACCTAATAGAGGCCTCCCACTCTATCTGGAATAAACAGTGCTAATTAAAATGTTCATCAAAAAACTAATTTTCATTTCCATGCACACATTGTATTTAAGTGTCAAAGAAAAGGAATTTCAAGTTGCTTATCAGCTTTTATTTTTCATTGTTACAGTTTAGTTTGATTTAATGTGTAAAAAATAAAATAGGGTTTTTTCTTATTATTTATAAGCCATATAGTAAAATACTAATTAATGACTTCCCATAGCTTTGTATGTGGCAATCTGTGTTTCTATGGGAATATAGTAGCCACATGTTCTGAGTCAAAAGTTTGCTACCTTTTTTTATGTAGCTGATTTCAAAATTGAGTCTACCTCAGTGTATGAGCAAAGGCAAACAATAACAAACACTTACAATTCTGGATATTTCTAGTTCTCTGTATTACTTTTGTACAATCTCACAAGGCTGCGTATGTGTGCGTGTGTATGTAGTTTTTTGTTTGCTTGCTTTTGAGATATAATTTTTGAGATATAAGCAGCTACAGTTTCTGAATGGGAAGTGTATTTTACTAGCTTACATCACCATTTCAAAAACAAGGAGTCTGGAGGGCACCCTAAAGACAAATCTGTTAGTCTTTAAGGTGCCACCAGACTCCTTGTTGTTTTTGTGGATACAGACTAACACGGCTACCCCCTGATACTTAGCACCATTTCAGACATTTTGTAAAGAATTTTTCTTAGCAGCTTGCCCTCTTGTCACAATGTAGGGTAAAGGTCTGCAGATATTTTACATGCCCTACTGTAGGGCATATACAGAATCGATGGCCTTCCTGAAAACATAGAGCAGTGCTAAAGAATTTAGGGCATGTCACACTAAGGCCTGGTCCCCTCTAAGCCCCCACTTCGGACTAAGGTACGCAAATTCAGCTACGTTAATAACGTAGCTGAATTCGAAGTACCTTAGTCCGAACTTACCGCGGGTCCAGACGCGGCAGGGAGGCTCCCCCGTCGATGCCGCGTACTCCTCTCGCCGAGCTGGAGTACCGGCGTCGATGGCGAGCACTTCCGGGATCGATCCGGGATCGATTTATCACGTCTAAACCAGATGCGATAAATCGATCCCAGAACATCGATTGCCTGCCCCCGGACCCTCCGGTAAGTGTAGACGTACCCTTAGCAAGGTTCTGTCATAGCTGGGGCATGGTGCTTTCTGTGTGAGGAGAGCTAATTGGATGTGATTGTGGGGAGATGTAAATAAAAAATAAGTTTAGATTCACTTAGGGGGCATTCTGACTTTTCAAACTAAGCTTTACAGGTCACCTATAATGTAGTAATGCATATGAAATTGCAAGGCATGTAGGGTGGATATGCCAAAATCTAGACTTCTTTCTTCAAGCTTTCTGGAGACAGTGCTTCATGTCTGTGACTAACATGAGTACTGTTTGGTGGGCAGTGGATTTTGGTTTACTCTTATTTTGGTAACTCAGATAAAAATATAAGTCTGTGTATGATTTCCCCAGACAGTATTCTCTGCTATTATTCCTCTGTTTACTTCATGTCTTTTCTGTTTTCTATTCGACTTCTATGAAACACCCATCAAAGTGGTATCTGAGGTATGTGCACTGCTGCCTCACATTAGGTGTCCAGATTCACAATTCAGGGAAGATAGGCATTCGGTTGCCTACCTTGTATGGAGGGCCCAATCTGGTAAGAGTGCTCAGAGGTTGCCTACCGGATTGGGTCCCATTCAAAATCTGGCCTCCGTACAAGATGATGGTGATGAACTTTGAGCCAAAGTGGTTAGAGTACTCAGCTGGGATGTGGGAGATCTGAGTTCATTTCTCCCCACCCCTTGCCAGAGAAGAAGAAAGGATTTGAACATGGGTCTGCCACCTCTCGGGAGAGTGCTCTAACTGCTGAGCCATAGGATTGTCCAGTGTGAAGCTCCCTCAGTCTCTCCTATTGAAGCTGTTCTACTTTGGATAAAGAGTCTTTGGAGCAGAGAGAGTGGATGCTGGGCCTTCCACTTCCCAGGTGAGTGCTCTAATCACAAGGCTATAGAATCATATTTTCTCTCGCTCTGTCTCCCAAAGACTCTTTAGTATTTGAAGCTGTTCCACTGTGTATAAATACTTAAAAAGTCACAGAGTGAGAGAACGACTGACTATAGCTTGGTGGTTAGGGTATTCACCTAGGAGGTGGGAGGACCCTTGGGCTAGTCCTCCTGTTCCAATCATTCTTCAAATATTTATCCAAACTGGAACAACTTCAGTAGAAGAGACTGAGGAGCCCCATATCAGACTATCCCATAGCTCTGTAGTTATAGCACCCTACAGGAGGGGGAGAATTGAACCTGGGTGAGTCTCTAGCTATTTTGTGTGGAGCGAGGCTCTGGCCTAACTCAGTCTCACAGGCATCTAAGCTGCTTGACTCCAAGAGAGGGGAACCGCTAGCAAAGAGAGACACCTCCCTACAACCTGGACTTAGGCATCTCCTTGCCTAGAGGGCTGGGGTTTATGATATACCTTTGATGTTGGCATCTCCTATTGGATACCTCTAGGCATCTCCCTGTCTAGCATGCTGGCTTTTGTGAATTGTATTCCAAGGTGCCTCTCTCTCCTCATTCATTGTATTGGAGCCTAGATGCCTAACTCAGGCTTAATGAATCACAGTATGTTCCTGTGATTTTTTCTAGGTGCCTAAAAGTTACAGGGTTGCGATGCTCAGCATTTTAGTGCCTAAGTACCTTGTGAATCCGGCCTGAGTGCCTTTTCCTTTTCCTCTTCTCTATATTTTATGGAGTCCTTTTCTGTTTCCTGTCTCCTGTTTTTCCCCTCTCTCCCCGTCTCTCTTTTTTCTGACTCATTCACCCATCCAGTTGCCATCTTTTCTGTTAAAATCCTCATTCCCTGTCATGTGTCTTCTCTCTGCTAGTCCTGCTGACATGCTGTGCTTTAGTGGTTGGCTGAAATATGAAGTGCTTCCTGTAGTGGGGGAAGAAGTGCTGTAGTATGTCAGAGCATCAACGGAACAAATATATGAATGATAAGTCAGACATGAACGACTACCACATCATGTGTCAGTGCCTTAAATCAAATCTCTGGGGCAAAAGAGACAAGTTAACATTAAATGCAGGATAGAAGCCTCAAAATTCCTAGTATTGCAGTAGCCTACTCTGTTACATTCACTTTATGTACATTATAAGCAGCACCATATGCATCTGCTTTGGCATGAATAACTGGATGTTCTATATAGAAGGAATTAATGTAATGGAGTAAGCTGTTGAAAGAAAAGCTGTTTCTTTGCTTTAATCCTTCAGCCAATGCAATCTTGAGAATCTTTTTAAGAGTGTGCACTGAGTGCCATTTCCTTTTTGCTGATTTCAGGAAGCCTCTGCAATGGTAAGACTGTAAATTTATGTTCTCCTTAAAAATAAAGCAGTGTTTAGGAAAAATCAAAAGAAAAAAGAAAGTTCTTCACAAACTAATTTGTAAGGATTTGTTGATCTAGATATTATGTCCATATCCGATATCAAAAATTGCTCCCCAAAATCATTTTTCAAAGTTGAACCTCAAAGCATAAAGAAAATATTTTAAATCCACAAATTAACAGGGAATTGCTATAGAGCTAAACATTACATATTGTAAATGCATCTGAACACAAAATATCTGAAAACAAGTATCTCTTTTATATACCTGCAAAAGTCCAAGTTTTTTGTGGTTGCAGTGCTACAGCTTAGATGGTCTGTTTGTCAGAGGGTGGAGATGGATGGCAGGAGAGAGATCACTTGATCATTACCTGTTAGGTTCACTCCCTCTGGGGCACCTGGCATTGGCCACTGTCGGTAGACAGGATACTGGGCTGGATGGACTTTGGTCTGACCCAGTACGGCCATTCTTATGTACTTACAAAACTCCCTTGACTTCGGTCTAAGCGGGATCAAATTCAGTGCGAACACATTGATCCTGCAGCATGTTTTTACACCCAGTTGAATGTGGTTTTTTTAAAGGAATTCTAATCAAAATGCTAAAAGGCCTTCTCAGCGCTCTCACTTATTAATACATATTAGTCTCTCTATTAAATGTACATGTTATATGCATTTTTATACTACACTACACTAATGACTGTAATTATGGTTAACTGTATTTCCATTGCAAGCCACTGTCTTTTGGGAATTACAACCTTTCCAGAAGTCCTTAGTGGTAATTAACTATGATATTGCAGTTAATCAGTCATAAAAATACATTTGGATATAGAATTTTTCTGAATTGGACTGGATTCTATCAAATTCAGTAACCTTTTGTTGCAGATATTTATTTTGAATGTCTAGTATTAGACAATGTTCTTAAGTATTCTCTGCCAGAATATTCAGGAAAAATAGAATGATAGTATAGGACAATAAAGGTGAAGTTTTGTAAGTAAAACGTATATTTTTTAAAGAATGTGAAAGAAATACAGGAGCTTTATTTTAAGATAAGAATATACATTATAGAACATAAGTTAAATTTTAGTTCTTCGGTCTTCCTACCTGTTAAACTTCAATTAATGTTAATGAAAAGTTTCCTGGGTAAAGGCAGACATTCAACAGGATTTGGGCCATCATGTAATATTTGGTGAGCAGGTTCTAAATTTCATTTTTACACTGTTTTCGCCTAACCAAGTTTTTAAAAAATCTGTTTTCTGACTGCAAACCTTTCTGGCTGTCAGTGTCCTACTCCTGCTACAACATTAAATGGGAGCAGAAAGCGGAAGCTGTTGCTTGCTTTTTTGTGAATATCTTTTACTTTTGTGTCTTCTTTGTAATTTATATCTTTTTTATGCCGAGGGCTAGTGTGACAAGGTCAAGTGGTATTAAGTTTTCAGTAATGTCCTTTGTCTTTCTGGTTTTAATTTTCTTAGAAAAAGAATTAACAAAGAATGTCAGTAAAAGGAAGGCGATAGATTGACAAGAAAGATTTAAATTGCTAATAATCGCAGCAGAAAAAGGCAGAGCAGGAGTCAAATAGAATTGTCAGTTCATCACAGCATAGCGCTACAACTACCAACATAATCAACACAGCATAAAAAAAATAGTGCATCATTTTGTCTAGGGAACTGAACTCTTAAAATCAGCGTTCACCCAGTCCAACTTTTGTTGATTCTGAGGTACCCGAGCCTGTGTCATGGATTTTCAAGATGCAATATACACTGTTATGAGAAATAAAAGTAGATGCACTATTTGTGTGTCAGTGGAAAAACTACCTTTGAAGAGATTTTTAAATTATATTTTTATTTCATATTAAACCAATTGTTTCTAAGACTGGAAAAAATCTGAAACATTATAATCTAGTTAAACCATATTAAACCAATTGTTTCTAAGACTGAAAATAATATGAAACATTATAATCTAGTTGAAAAAATATGGGCAGAGGATAAATTGGAGTAAGTGCAGATCTTATTGTAAAATGTGACTCAAAAAGAAAAGGCATAGTGAGACACAACTAATATGAATTTTACTACTCTAGAGCTGGTTTTCTGACTTTGAAACTATATTTTTACTTGTAAGCTGCCCTCCCTGTGACTTGACATGGGATGTGAAAGTCAGGTTGAGCTCTTTGTGGCTCCCATGCACACATCTTCATCAGTAATAAGGATTCTGCAATCAAAACTTGGTTCACAATTCTATTGATGATACATGAACCAGAAAAAAATCCATCTTTCTCTTAGCAGTAATGACTGCAGGAATAACAGTGTGTTTAAAAAGTCATAAAACATATTTTGGCAATATATGAGCAGCTTTGACTAGCAGGTTGTGAGTCTATAAGTAGATATAATTTTTACACAAAAAAGATTTTTGACCATAGCAGACTCTAATTGATAGGTTCATTTACTTTCCTCCACACAGTACATTCCTTTCGATTGTAAAAACTAATAGTTGCCAACAGTCACAGTGCCATCTGTGATATTTAGGTCTTGTCCATACAAAAACTTAAACCAGGTTAATTAAATGTATGGTTTTTAACTGATTTACCTAAACTAGTGCAAGTTTGTGCATAGACCCTCTAATTTTGTTTTAAGAGTGGCATATTGCAGTTTAGCTTGATCCCTTCTTTTTTTTTTTTTCAGGTTTAAGATAAAGCAAAATATAAACTACTCTTAAAATGAAAGAATAGCATTTGCAAACAAATTAGCAATGGTTTAACTAAATCCAGTTAAAAACACACTTTTCATTAAACCAGTGCAAATTTATGTGTAGACAAAGTCTTAGAATAACAGTGCATAGCACAACTGTGGATAAATTTTGATTTTTTTTTAACAGCAATAACTGAAAATTTTCTTTAATTCAGGAAAACTTACTATGTGTTGAGCATGCCCATGCCACACATACTCTCCACATTAGATTTCCTATTTTGGGGACCCCGTATTTTGCCATTTCAGTCTCCAGGGAGAATTCTGTTCTGACTCGTGTATGAAGAGTAATTTTATATCAGTCCTTGTACTTGGCATATCTCTGATAGAGTTTTCTGAGGTAGTGAGATACAGGAGGCTCTACAGAGCTAGTTGACCTCAATGCAGCAGCTGATATATGAGAGCATATGCACGCCTACAGATATTACTGCTGTGTAACTTTTAAGGTCTAGGAAGCAATTTGAGTGAGTAGAGAAGGGAGATGGAAACAAATAGTGTAAGAGAGGAGAAAACTGAGAAAAAAGAGGAAAAAACAGATTTTCTTATTTCTCCAGATTCCTGGCCCCTTGTTAGTCCCATACTGGTGGTGCTATCTCAAGCAAAGTCATGGTAGTTGAGTCATTGAATGTAGCAGAAGTGTTCACATAATCAGAACTACATCAAAAAAGAATAAAATCTATGAAGCAAAAAGAAAAAAAGAAAAAATCCTAAAGAGAAAATTGTTAGACTAAGCTGAGCTGGTCTAAAGTACTGTGCTGCAACACCATGCCATGCAGAAGATTAAAATACTATAAAGCACTATAAGCTTAAAAGGAAAACTGCAGCAATTAGTTGTAGCACCTTGGATAGCTAAATGAATAGTTAGTAGGGCTGTCAAGTGATTATAAAAATTAATCACGATTAAACATGCAATTAATCGTGCTGTTAAACAATAATAGAATACCATTTATTTAAATATTTTAGGTATTTTCAAAATTTTCAAATATATTGATTTCAATTACAACACAGAATACAAAGTGTACAGTGCCCACTTTATATTTATGTTTGATTGTAACTATTTGCACTGTAAAAAAAAAAAAGTATTTCAGTTCCCCCATTGCAAGTTCTGCTGTGCAATCTCTTTATCATGAAAGTTGAATTTACAAATGTAGAATTATGTAATATATATATATATTACATAATTATATATATATATATATATATATATTACATAATTATATATATATTCAAAAACAAAACAATGTAAAACTTCAGAGCTTACAAGTCCAATCAGTCCTACTTCTTGTTCAGCCAATCACGCAGACAAGCAAGTTTGTTTACATTTGCAAGAGATAATGCTGCTCGCTTCTTATTTACAATGTCACCTGAAAGTGACCAACAGGTGTTCATGTGGCACTGTGGCACAAGATATTTACGTTCCAAATTCCCTAAAGATTCATATGTCCCTTCATGCTTCAACCACCATTCCAGAGGACATGGATCCATGCTGATGACTGGTTTTGCTCAATAACAATCCAAAGTAGAGTGGACCAGTGCATGTTCATTTTCATCATCTGCGTCAGATGCCAACAGCAGAAGGCTGATTTTCTTTTTTGGTGGTTCGGTTTCTGTAGTTTCCACATCGGAGTGTTGCTCTTTTAAGACTTCTGAAAGCATGTGCCATACCCAGTCCCTCTCAGGTTTTGGAGGGCACTTCAGATTCTTAAACCTTAGATTTAGTGCTGTAACTATCTTTAGAAATCTCACAGTGAAAGTCATCTTAAAACAAATAACATGTGCTGGGTCATCATTCGAGACTGATATAACATGAAATATATGGCAGAATGCAGGTAAAAGAGCAGGAGACATACAATTCTCTCCCAAGGAGTTCAGTCACAAATTGAATTAACGCTTTTTTTTTCTTTAATGAGTGTCATCAGCATGGAAGCATGTCCTCTACATTGGTGGCTGAAGCATGAAGGGCATACGAATGTTTATCATATCTGGCATGTAAATACCTTGCAGTGCTGGCTACAAAAGTTCCATGCAAAGGCCTGTTCTCACTTTCAGGAGACATTATAAATAATAAGCAGGCAGCATTATGTCCCGTAAAGGTAAACAAACTTGTTTGTCTTAGTGATTGGCTGAACAAGAAGTAGGACTGATTGGACTTGAAGGCTCTAAAATTTTACATTGTTTTGGTTTTTTTGAGTGCAGTTATGTAACAAAAAAAATTTACATTTGTAACTTGCAGTTTCACGATAGAGATTGCACTACAGTACTTGTATGAGGTGAATTAAAAAATACCATTTCTTTTGTTTATCATTTTTAGAGTGCAACTATTTGTAATAAAAATAATAATATAAAGTGAGCACTGTGCATTTTGTATTCTGTGTTGTAATTGATATCAATATATTTGAAAATATAGAAGAAAAATCCAAAATATTTAATACATTTCACTTGATATTCTATTGCTTAACAGTGTGATTAAAACTGCAATTAATTGCAATTAGCTTTTTAAATCACAATTCATTTTTTTGAGTTAATCGCATGAGTTAACTGTGATTAGTGAACAGCCCTAATAGTAAAATTTTATTTATATATATCCCTGACATCGTATTTCAAAACTTATTTCAGCAATATTTGTCCCTACTTCTCAATGAGAAGTGCTTCTTTTTTATTTACATAACTTTCTCTGTTTTGTTTGTAGTTTGACTCAGCTTGCACCCCTATTTTCATGTGTATCTTTGGAAAAGCTTAATATCAGCAACAACTGCTTGTCAGGTGAGTATGTAAAATGAATTAAACAATATATTTTTGTAAAAATTACCTTTAGGCTTTTTTTAGGAATACAGGCAACCAGCATATTATAAACGTCAATTGTTTATTAAAATATATAGAATGGGGTCTTAAAATGACAGGAGCTATTCTATTCTATGACCACCTTCATAGAATCATAGAATATTAGGGTTGGAAGAGACCTCAGGAGGTCATCTAGTACAATCCCCTGCTCAAAGCAGGACCAGCACCAACTAAATCATCCCAGCCAAGGTTTTGTCAAGCCAGGTCTTAAAAACCTTTAAGGATGGAGATTCCACCACCTCCCTAGGTAACCCATTCCAGTGCTTCACCATCCTCCTAGTGAAATAGTGTTTCCTAATATCCCTCTCCTCCCAATCATTTTCCTTCCCCTCCGCTGGACTTTTTCCAATTTGTCCACATCCCTTCTGTAGTGGGGCGGGGGAGGGGGGGACCAAAACTGGATGCAATACTCCAGGTGTGGCCTTACTAGTGCCAAATAGAGGGGGATAATTACTTTCCTCAATCTGCTGGCAGTGCTCCTACTAATACTGCCCAATATGCCATTGGCCGTCTTGGCAACAAGGGCACACTACTGACTCATATCCAGCTTCTCTTCCACTGTAATCCCCAGGTCCTTTTCTGCAGAACTGCTGCTTAGCCAGTCAGTCCCCAGCCTGTAGCAGTTCATTAGTGTAGTATCTGGGCACCTTCCAGTTGTGTATTAAGTGATGTCGCTAACATCTGTCACATGTGGTTTGTTCTCTCTCTCATCCTTTCTCCTGGGGAAGAATTGTGTTTCTTTCTTTTTTTTTTTTTTTAATGTACATGCTGCTCTGTGCTTATGTTGAAGAAGGGTTGAAGAAGTGCATCTTGCATTTGGATTAGAAGGAGGTGAAGTTTGTGAGTTCATTTTGCCATCTCAGATGGGGCCCCCCCGAGATACTCTTCTGTGTGGAAGAAAGAGCTATTACTCTTATGATAGGAAGATTCATTATTCTTCAGGAGCATTTGTTGGTCAGACTTCATCCCAAAGCTTCTGATGATCTTTGAGATATGCTGGGCCTAGGCTGTTGAGCACTTCAAAGATAAGGACCATTATTCTATGGGAAGCCAGTGTAGGCAGCAGAGGACATGTTTGACATGCACACAGTAGCCTATGTTGCTAAGGAGATGCTTGTGTGCTGTACTAGTTGTAGTTTCCCAAGGGCTGAGTGCTTGCACTGCTGTAGTCCAGATGAGAGGCGAGGAAGGCTTATGTAACTGAAGCCAGCAGCATGGGATGGAGTTTCCTATCCATCTAGAGTTGTTAGAAGGTGTGTTTATTCATGGATGCTGCTATGTGAGAATTTAGAATCGGAGTGAGGAATCTGGGATCACTGCTCACCTACAGACTGACTTCACCAACTGAGGGTGTGTACCTTCAACCAAAGGAGATTGAACTATGGCTGCAGACTCCTCAAACTGCTTTCCTCTCTCTATCCGCATAACCTCTCTAAAGTTCTTTTTCAACCAGTTGATCTTAATCCATGAGATGATCTCATCCAAGCACTGGGGCATCTTAGTGGTAGGTCATATATGGTGAAAAATAGGTAAAGCTGTGTGCCACCTGCATGCTGCTGGCTAAAGAACAAAAAACCTAGACATGAATTACTGCTATATTCCAAACACTGAAGAGGTATCTTGTAGCTTTTATTCCACAGACTCAAGCTGGAATTGTATACCATCAGCTCTATTTGTAGTAGTCAGTGTTAGTTGTGCATTTCCAGCTATAATGCAAAGGATCATAATTTAATGTCAGAGTGCTCTTTAGATGCAGGAAATCTGGAAAGAAGGAGTACATCATCATTCTATGTTTTGGGATGTTCAGATGCCTTGTTGTCCTCACCTGTATTTCTAAATGTAATAGCATAATGTTTGATCAAATACCTATTTATCTAGATATTTCAGGTATTTCCAAACATATTCAGGTAAACAGGTGACTACTTTATAAGACAACAGAAATGTTTGTACACTTTTGCTGAATTTTATGATTTCTGTTAAATTGAATTTTACTTGAATATACTCTATACTAGAGCTGGTTGAAATTTGAGAAAGCCTTTTCACAAAAAAGTTTGGACAATTGTCATTTTGTTTCTAACAGAATCCACAATAACGGAGAGTTTGTTAATGATACTACTTTACTATAATTGTTTGCTTTTACACATGTCTGCACCTTAATTATTCAGTATTATATTTACTTTTTCTTCCCTAATGTAATATAGACCTTGAGAGTGTCATCATATGGTTTAGTGGATGTGAAAAACTAAGTGAGTTATCACTCAATGGAAATCCAGTTCTCCAAGAAAAAAATTGGAGGTAAGATAAACAATTAATTAATCCTTACAATATATCCATTGCTCAACAAAATCGAAATCAACCAAAGTTCACACATAGCCAGATAGTAAATAAATCTTAATATTTAAGTTAGCTAAATAGTAATTTTATAAAAATCTGGAGGTTGCAATCAATACATTTATTATTCATTTTATTATTCAGAATATTATATCTGATCATTTTTGAAATCTAAATATTATAAATACCTCCACCCAACAAATGAAATTATCCCTCAGCTCTCCTGCACACACTGGAAGTGCAGGGTTAGTATACATTTCTGCATCTAGGCTTGTGGCAACATCAGCAAATGTTGATATTTTTATAGGTGATCTGATTTTTTTTTCTTGGTGTAAATGCTGGTATTTTTTAAAGTTAGATATTGTTGTGAAATAATATCCAGAGAGTCATCATCCTTCTAGGGATTCTAATTTTAGGCAAAGATTAAGGCTGAGCTTATATGATCAGGGAAAACTTATAGTGGTAAATATTAATCTTTCTCTACATTTCCTGAATGTAAAAAAGACTTGGGTAAGTAGCTGGCAGTGAGATTAGTTATGAAGAGCTGTGCAGGGCTTGCCAGCTGTGGGAGATATTCATTTCCCCTTTTTGTTTAGAGGGATGCATTTTGCATCACTCACTAACCTCAGATTTGGGGCTGTCTTCCAGTTTATGACTATGATGGTTAATTGTCTGGGCAGCCTGCCTGTGGGTAGGTGTTCACTGCAAAAGCAAACACTTTGTTCTTAACTCAGGTTAAAATATCAGTGAAGATACAGTACACAGTTTTTAATTTGAGTTAGCAGCTTGAATTCAACCAGCTTTAATACAAGTTGCTAACCCAAGTTGCCATGTCTTTGATGCAGTTTTAACTTGAGTTAGCTAATGTGAGTGAGCTAACTTGAATGAAGAACACACCTTTTTTTGCACTGTAGACATACCCACTGTTGCGGAGAACATGCCTACTGCAGGCCTCAATAATGATAAAAGTATGAATCAATAAAACCCTAGAAAATACTGCCAGATGGCAAGCTGAGACTACCTTCTACTTTTCAAACAGTTCTGCTGTTACCATTCCCTCATCCTATTTACCTGCTTCATCTATGTGTTGTTTCTGGTTGTGAGCTTAACTTCTGAGCTCTCTAGGACAGGGACTGCCTTCCTATTCCATGTTTGTATGGCACATAACACAATGGGGTTATGATCCTGGCTGGGGCTCAGAGCCTGACTGACATGCCTGGACAACCAACCCCACACCTATAGTAACATGCACATAGCTAAGACCATTCAGACATGTGTACCCAGGCCACACTAGTAGTGTTTTGGGGAAGGTAAGGAAGTTGACTTCAAGCAGCAAAAGAAGGCCCAGCCCCTTCGCTTGTCCTTGAGAGTAGGGCGAAAAAAACGCTCTGTTTTGCTTCTCGGCAAGAGGAGTGCAGCTGATCAGAAGTACCCAGCTTTATGGGGTGCTGCCCACCAAAATCTCTGCTATCAGCAACAGACAGAAAGAGAAGCCAGTTCCCTAACATAAGTAATCGCCCCCCACAAACTGGAATGAGCAGATAGAGAGAAAAGTCAGCATGCCCTATTCTGTAGAGAGGGAACTCCCAGATTACACTGTCCAGTGGAAGACTGACTGTCAGCATCAATCACTAGGCTTCTTGTGCACCAGGAGTCAAGGGAAGGCCAGGGTTTCAGCAACCCAAACCCTGCTTCCCTGCCAGCCTAGCTTGTAGTGAGATTTCACAACTATGAGTACAGTGGTACTGTATGTAGGTGGTTAGGAAAGAGGAGAGTTTAGACCTGGTCTGTGTGTGCACAGAAAGGTGGAGGTGCATAGACGTGAAGGAGCATATCAGTATCACCATGTACCAAAATGCTGGGCAGGCCAGAAAAATTCATAGGATTATCTGTAAATTTACTTGCTTCAGTAAGCCTTATAGAGCTTCAACACCAGAAATATGCCAACCACCCTAAAATTATTTAAAAATCTCATTTTGCGCTTGTCAAGTTATAAATGGACACTCACACCATAGTAAATGTATGTGAAAGGCAGTATTGTGGTGTTTTGGGAGTGTTTTTTGGAGGGAAG
Organism: Chrysemys picta bellii; assembly: GCF_011386835.1. Classification (NCBI taxonomy): domain Eukaryota; kingdom Metazoa; phylum Chordata; order Testudines; family Emydidae; genus Chrysemys; species Chrysemys picta. Next base: position 77,254,642 of record NC_088791.1, read on the forward strand.
ATTTGTTTCCCTGACACTTAGTATGGGTGTAAGGTGCTGAGTTAAAGTTGGATCCTGCCTGATCCTGCCAATTTTTGGACTCGAGCACCTTGCCCTCCCTTTCCTTCCCTTCCAACTCTGAATTCCGCTGCTTAAAAGGAGAACAGTTTTCACCACCACAGTTAAATTTGGGGCTGGGAGGAACCCTGGCTCGTCCCAATACAAAAATTTGAGCCTGGATGCTGGATTCTGCAGTCCTTTTGTGTTCAGAGATTTATAACTTGGATGGAGGTGAGAGGGAATGAGTCTGGATAAAAAGAATTGGAAAAAGTTCATGACTTCAGCGTTGGTTGGAGACATTCTGTTTCCTTCTGATTTCTTTCCTTCTCAGTGAAGGACTCTGAAGAGTCATTGAAGGTATAAGTGAGCAAGTAGCTGTCTCTCTTCACTTGTAAAATTGTTGACACAAAGCATGCTTTCCCTACCCACAACTCTTTGGTCTTAGATACACTCCTGCAAACATACTAGTATGACACTTCTAAATGAATGAAGTAGGATCAGTAGAGGGTATACTGTGAAAGAGAACTGTGATGTACATACATACATCTCTTTACAATAACCACTGATGGGGGGGAACTGCATAAAAATGGGCTGAATTCTGCACTGTTTATTTGAGGAAAATTCTTATTGATATTAATGGAAACTTTGCTCAAGCAAGGACCCCAAAATGTAGCCCAACATTTCTGGATTTTTAGTAAAATGCTGTATGTTTTCATAAGTTTGCCAGAGTGTGGCAGTGGTTACTTCAAACTTATTCTCCCTTCTAATTAGCTTTTTTTCCCAACTCCAAATAAAATTAAAGAACATGTCTTAAAATGTTTTATAGCTTTATAAAGTTAAACACACAAATTAAGATGTTTTAGTAGAGTACTTACTGCTTCATAAAAGGAGTGAGCATTGGCCTGTTCTGGCACAGATGTTTGTCACTCAGATATTTCACAGCATACCTATCATTTCATCTCTGTTCTCTTTCTGAAATGGTGTACAAATTTAAATTGTCAGGTTTACTAGGTTCCATCTCTTTGAGTTACTGCAATCCCTGTCATAATCTCAATAGAACACTTTTATGATATTTCCAGTGTGTGATTGCTGTGAAATGCTTCTTAAAAAGTAGTTTTCATTTGACTAAACATTGAGAAAACAATATTTGATTATGGATTTTTCTATGCAATGGTATATAGCACATAAGAACGCCGTACCGGGTCAGACCAAAGGTCCATCTAGCCCAGTATCCTGTCTACCGACAGTGGCCAATGCCAGGTGCCCCAGAGGGAGTGGATCTAATAGGCAATGATCAAGTTGATCTCTCTCCTGCCATCCATCTCCAGCCTCTGACAAACAGAGGCTAGGGACACCATTCCTTACCCATCCTGGCTAATAGCCATTCATGGACTTAATCACCATGAATTATCCAGTTCTCTTCTAAACGCTGTTATAGTCCTAGCCTTCACAACCTCCTCAGGTAAGGAGTTCCACAAGTTGACTGTGTGCTGCGTGAAGAGGAACTTCCTTGTATTTGTTTTAAACCTGCTGCCTATTAATTTCATTTGGTGACCCCCTAGTTCTTGTATTATAGGAATAAGTAAATAACTTTTCCTTATCCACTTTCTCCACATCACTCATGATGTTATATACCTCTATCATATCCCCCCTTAGTCTCCTCTTTTCCAAGCTTACGAGTCCTAGCCTCTTCAATCTCTCCTCCTACTTCTTCAGTTGTGGCTGAGATGTGCTTAGTATAACAGTGTGGGGGAGAGAAGCGGACAAAGTATTAAATCTCAGGCTTCAGAAACTGAGCCAGTCTCAGGTGTAAAGCAGAGCAGCTTCAGGGACACTGAGGGCCATCCCAGCAGCCGAGGAATACGGGCAACCAACTGTGCACATTTTCCCTGCCCACATCCCCTAGACTGTGGGAGGGTTGTCAGGAAGCCTCTATAAGAACTTTGTACTACCCAAGGATTATTTTATAGTTGGGAAATCTTTAAGGGGCTGGATCTGCCATCTTTCTGGCTGCTTTGTGGGATATGAAGCAGCCAGAGTGGGCACCAGGATCTGGCCCTATAATGTGGGGTGATCTTTGCTTTCACTATATGCTTGATGCCTTTAATGGACTTCTTTGCCCAGGAGATGTATCTCACTCCTTCATATGGGATTTTAAAACTGGCTGAAAACCCATTCCATAAATAAGCTGCATATTTTTTCTTGGGGTAGTCCAATAATATTCCATAAAACCTGTATTTTAATTTGGAGAAGGAGCCTTCTCAAGGTTACTGCCTCCCCCTGTAGCATCTCCTGAAGCAGTGAGTCCTTGTTGATTCCTTTTCCTACCACCTTCTACCCCCATAACAGGAGAGGGCACTGTGCTGACCTTCCCCCCCACCCCTGCCCATCACCTACAGTGGTGTTTGTTTTTGCTCCCAATGCATGTACATTTTCCGTAGTTAAATGTAAAGCACTTCTTCGTTTTAAATCCGTGTTTTGAAAGTGAATGTCTATGAATGCCAGCTAGGTGGGGTGATAAGAAGTCATACACTCCAGCCAAAGTTCCTGGTCTATTGTAACCCAGGGTATTTGTTTCCTTTGCCATCCTCTGTCTATATTCTCTGTCATGCTTTAACCGTGCTACCTCACAATGATGTAGCATAAGCCTTTGCCATTAAGTCCTCGTACTTGAACAAGGAAATACAGCTCTCTCGCAAATTACGCTCACATAACTGCAAAAAGAAGAACAGGAGTACTTGTGGCACCTTAGAGACTAACAAATTTATTAGAGCATAAGCTTTCGTGGACTACAGCCCACTTCTTCGGATGCATATAGAATGGAACATATATTGAGGAGATATATATACACACATACAGAGAGCATAAACAGGTGGGAGTTGTCTTACCAACTCTGAGAGGCCAATTAATTAAGAGAAAAAAATCTGACATCAGGAATCAAAATACTCAAAAACCAGTGGGAGAACACTTTAACCTGTCTGGTCATTCAGTGACAGACCTGCGGGTGGCTATATTACAACAGAAAAACTTCAAAAACAGACTCCAAAGAGAGACTGGTGAGCTAGAATTGATATGCAAACTAGACACAATCAACTCCGGTTTGAATAAGGACTGGGAATGGCTGAGCCATTACAAACATTGACTCTATCTCCCCTTGTAAGTACTCTCACACTTATTATCAAACTGTCTGTACTCGGCTAGCTTGATTATCACTTCAAAAGTTTTTTTTCTCTTAATTAATTGGCCTCTCAGAGTTGGTAAGACAACTCCCACCTGTTTATGCTCTCTGTATGTGTGTATATATATCTCCTCAATATATGTTCCTTTCTATATGCATCCGAAGAAGTGGGCTGTAGTCCACGAAAGCTTATGCTCTAATAAATTTGTTAGTCTCTAAGGTGCCACAAGTACTCCTGTTCTTCTTTTTGCGGATACAGACTAACACGGCTGTTACTCTGATAACTGCAAAAGATTGCTCTTAAAATTTTGAGGCACTTTAAGTCTGCGGGGTTTATTCTCATATTTTTTTGTTCTTTTTGCCCCCTTTCTCTGACTGTTGTTCCCTAAAGAGCCAAGTAAATAAATCAACAAAATCCTCCTTCCAGATCTTTTCCTTAACCTTTTTAGACGATTCCTGAGCGGCCAGTCTGATCCTGCATCAGATCCAGAGTTCTTTCATTTAACTTTCTGTCCTGGTAGCTTCAAGAGAAAGATGGCTGGCCTGGAATCCAACTTTTGTCTTCTACATGATAGGGCAGAATAAACTATTGAGTCAATAAGCTGTCCCTATTACTCAACTTTTTAAGTGAGCCATTTAGTTGATTCAGAGAAGCTTTAGATTGACCAGAGTAATCTAAACTGTTCTTTCCAAATAAGGGCATCTAGTATTTATTTGGGAAAGTATTACTTATATAGAATAGCTCTAGGGATAGAAAAGAGATATTAAGCCCATTAAAAATGTCAGTATTCTGGGTTGAGATAACAAGGGAACTTTCAGATAAGATATGAGTAATGTAGTTGATTATGATTTTGACTAGGAACATTTAAAAAAAAATAAAAGAGCTTAGCAATTGGATCCTGGCCTGGCTTGTATTGTTTATCAAAAGTGATATCACAAGGCAGTGGAATATGTAGCAGTGTTTGAGGGTTTATTTTTTAAAATTATTTTAAAAATATATTATTGTCATTGATAAGCTCTTCTTGGAACCATAGATTGAAATATTTATTAACTTCTTTTCTTCTTTGTTTTCCTGGTCTCTGGGAACAATCTTTCCAATCCACAGAAATATGCTGCTAGTAATGTTCTTGTGTTTTCCTACTTTTGCTGCCCACGAGCCATAGTCCCTCAAGTGCAGTACCACGTGACTGTATATAGTAACCTTCAGTATGATCATTTCAGTATCTGAGTAAACATTTACTTTGACATTCATTAACATTCATTTCTGTAATCATTTTTTTTGTACTTTTCTCAGTTCCTTGCATAACTTCAAGCCAGTTAAACACAAAACTTTATGCTTCAGTATTACCACAAGCTTCCCCAATGCAGTGACTTGCCATTTTTTTACTTTATTGGTGTGAGAAATTCAGGGTTTTTTTTTGTTTTGTTTTTGTTTTTGTTTTTTGTATGTGGTATATAAAGAGAGAAAAATATATATGCATATTTTCTCCAGTAGGAGATCTTTTAGCAAACTTCAGGTTAGTATTCAAGTGGAAAAACATGTGTGCACGTTTTTGGAATTTGAAGCTTTCAAACAGTAGCAGAAGTAGCTGTAAATACATGTTTATATTATTTAATGCATACAGGTATTTACACTACTGTTAATTAATGCAAGTACTATTTAATATTCTTCAACATATGACATTTTAGTAAAGCTCACATTTACGTTTCCACTGTTTTTAATTTCTGATGTCTCATAGAACTAATTTCTTCCTCAGACATTACTCAGGAAAAAGAAATTACTTCTGAATTCCTATTAACTTTAAGAACTGATACCTCAGGTTCTTCTCTTAGATCATTTGACCCAATAGAGCTTTTATGATTGGACAAGAGATTCATTTATCTAAAGGATTTAAAGGCTGGGATAGTATAAAATATGGATTTGTTGAATACAGCATTAACTATAACTTCAGGCAATATGTTCCAATGAACTTTACGTAACCCCTTGATACCAACAAAGGAATTAGTTGTAAAATTTTCCAATCGGTTTCCTACTTTCATGTCCAGCCAGCGATAACACCGACAAAACTGAAGTACTAAGAAATTGCTTTTTAAAAATTAAACCCTGGGATCAGTCTGAGCGCTCCTAGGGGAATGTGTTTCACTGCAGTAATGATTAATAGAGCCTCTTAAGTGACAGAATATTCACCAGGAAGTTTTCACTAAATGAAATATTGACTCAGCCCTTCACCAGGAGAAACCCAGCTGGAAAAACTAGTGTTGAGATCCCATAGCTCGAAGATACACTACTTCCAGCATTAATCAACTTGATATGGCACTTTTTAAATGTATCATTATTCAACATTGGCTCTTCACTACAAGCTCAAGGCCAGTGTATCTAAAATGATCCTTTTATTTCAAGTATATTTTAGACAGTATTATATTTGCCATAAAAAGGAGGGCGGGGGGGGGGGGGTAATCTTTATATCTGCATCAAATAGCACTGCTGTTGTAAAGACTTTTGCCAATCTATGTTTTGGATAATGTAACTCAGCCATAGAAATTTGCTTGGATTTGAAACTTGGCATATATGATCTCAGCTAAGTAACATTCTTTTCTTTAAATATGGGGGTGGTCAAGGAATCCTTTGGTTCTGAAGGATTATGTAATGTAGTTTTAACTGATGGCAAAGGTGCCTATAGTGCAGAATAGGTTTTCTTTAATGTGTGTTATTTAAATCTAAATAAAGGAAAAGCTAATTCAGACTTATTTAAAATTCTCTGCATTAAGATATACTACTTTGCCAATTTAAGCTATTTTTTGCCGTTTGATAACTGGAAAAAATTTTGAATTGAAAATAAGGAATATCGGACACAATACATATTGTATTGTCCTAAATAAATATTTAAAATACCATGAGGTTTAATTGGTGAATTAGACACACATAAAAAGTGTTCTTAACATCTGTGTGCCAGATTATCCCTTGCATGTGAAAGGGCTGCCCAGGAAATTCATTAGCCCTCCCCCCCTCTGATTTCACTGGTACAACCTCCTTTCTTATAGGATGGACTTTATGCTATGAGAGGCATTATTAATCCCATAGTCTATTAAGTCAGATGTTACACATTTCTGAATATTTTTTAAAATACATCTTTTAGAAAACTAAAAATGAATTCCAATAGCTATCTAAGGTGTTTTTTTTAAAGGGGGTGAATTAACCCAGTCCTGTTCTATTGAAGTCAGTGGGAGTTCCATTTAGGTATATATAGAAGCAGGGACCTATCCTAGTGCCTAGGATTGGAGCAGGAGCCATCCCTTAATTCTCATAAAAATGTGTGATTAACGGCACTAGAATTTGCAAGTTCCGTGCTATTTTCCTCTCATTCATAACTTGCAACACCCCTGCTGTTCCACATGGACTTTCCTGAGACTGTGAGTCAGGTTGAATTGTCTTGTTTTTGTTGTGTATAAATATGGAGAGTGAAATGAGATTGCAATGCCATTTTCGTTCGCGGTCTATGCAGTATTTGAATTTGTCTCCAAAAGTATCAGGTCAGCCAGTGCTGCTTTATTTTATTGTTTGTTACTCCATCATGATCTAGTTTTCGGTATTGCCTTCTAATCAGTTGCTTATGTTTAAAACAAACCACAAAAATATTTCAGGTACTCATGGAGTTATTAATGGTAATGGATGACATCTTGGCCCTTTTGAATCAGAAATTTTTGTCACTGACTTCAGTGTGGCCAGGATTTCACCCAGTGTCTATATACCTAAAAAGTATTAAGAATTGCTGCTAATAAATGATTTCTCATGTTAATTTTGTGGTTTCCATAAGAGTAAATATTGCTAGTAATAAACAATAAATAAATATCAAATAAGGTATAGTAATTTTATGTAAACATTTTCATGTATACCAAAATGTTTAGTAAAATAACATATTTAAAGGTCAATCTCTTTATGTAGTTGTGATGCGTATTTCTAGACTCTGGATTCTAAAATGCAAGTTTTTCCTTAATGCTAATGATGGATTGTTTTCTCCTCTTTTAAAAGGTGTTCCCTACTTAAAATACTTCCTAGTTTGCAATTTCTTAATGGTGAAAACCTAAATTCTCCTGCAAAACTCTCAACTGAAAGAATCAAAGAGTCAAAACCAGGAAGCTTTTTGAAATTTTGTCAAGCCCAGATTGAAGAAATTAACTTAATAAAAAAGAAGACCATTGAACAAGGGTAGATATCTGAAATCTTTTTATGCAAATATAATTATTTTCAAAAGCATGCTTTTTAAAATGTTAAGTCTTTAGGATACTTCCTCATTGTTTTCCTGTATTTTACTTAAAATTTTGTCTGGGAATATAAATTACGTTAAGAATGAGAGTATATATTAGTAATTTTAAACAGAAAGAGCATTACAATGATGTTATAATTATCCTCAAAATAAGCTTACAAAGCCAGGTCAGAGTTAAGGTTAAATTTAAAGAGATCCAAACATGTCAAGGCCTTCAAACAAGTTTAAGTCTATCCTCTAAGGGCCGATTCAATCAATACATTTTAGTATTTGTGGCCCAAGATTAGAATAAATTGATTTTTGTTAAAGGCACATTGAGGTTTTTTTCCATATTAGTTTTTCTTGGGTGTGTTGATAATACTACAAATGATTGGAGGTACATAGGTAAAAGCTCAAAGTTTTTATAAGGAAAGACTGTGGTCTTCAAAGTCTCTGATACTTCCAGACTTGATGCTTGAGCAGCAGTCCTGTGGTAAATTTTTCTTAAATAAACGTATGGGATTGAGATTGTCTTGCAAGGAGATAATGTAGAAGTATGGAGAAAACATCTTCCCCAGAATAACTTTTAAAAAGATAACATAAAGCAGGTAATACTGAGGCAGGTAACAAATTAATTGGTCTTGGGCCAACCAAAAGTTTCCTGTTTGATCATTATTAATTTAGTTCTGATACATACTCCAAGAAATGGATATATCAATTCAAATAATTCACTTGTCTAGCACTGAAATGTCAAGTCCTTTTAGAAACCAAGAAGCTGGTCACTCTGTTGCATAAATAAAATGTACACTATTTGTTAACAGACATCCTCCTACTATATATGTTGCATAAACAGCTTTTTTTCAAATTTGTTACAAGTTTATTTTTGCACAGGTTTTTTTATGTTTACTTTATTTTGATATGGGATCTTATTGGAGCTTTTGTTGTGCTGATTAATCTCTGGAATCACTCAGTGTTTTCATTCTGGGGCAACATCTACATTTCCAGGATGAGACCTTCATGCATTGTCTGTAGTGATTGTCTTATTCCTTACTAGAGGTTACAGATTTTGTTAACATAAAATATTTGTGATATGAATTCTTAACTGCATATTATTACAATAAGGTATCTTAAAATATCCCATACAAAATATCTATTTGTTTTTTAGCTATTTATCGGAAACACACTTTTGTGTATATTTCGTAAAATTATACAGAAATCCGTGATCTGTGTTTCTCATTCCTTTCATGAGTTCTTTGGTATCTTGCATAGGGATAGACTCTTCAGTTCAGGAAAGTTCTCAAGCCTATGCTTAACTGTAAGTGGGTGAATATTTCCACTAAAGTTAATGAGCCTACCCATATACTTGAAGTTAAGTGCTTGCTTAAGTGCTTTGCTGAAACAGGCCCAGATAAATCAGGAAACTATAAATCTTTCCAAGCCTTTCTGTGACATATTAGCACCTTTACATTAAGGACTGTAATAACTTCTTAAACCAGAAAATAACTCTTCTTAATGTTAGGTAGTCTCTGAAGGGCTTTAGATATCTACCATTTAATGGTTCACAAGGTCTAGTATTAAAGGTTCTTCACTCAAAACAAAACATTTTACCCATGTTTGTTAGATGTATTCTCTCATATCATGAGGTGTATCTGAGTTGTCTTGCTATATTTACAGATTATCATTCTAGTTTCCTATATGAGTAATTCTGTCATGCTAACTCTTCTTACATTGTGTGTTGAAGACTTGGGTGTGTTATTTTGCAGAGATATTCTCACTACTTCTTCAAGTGCTTGCTCATGTCGATTCCAATTAGGTATGTGTGCACTGAGTGCATAGTAGCCAGAAGGTTTTTTTCCTAACAGTACTCCTGAGGTTGGCTCAGGTGCCCCCTGGAGTCACGCCTCTATGATGCGATATATAGGGCTCTGCCGACCCGCTCCCACTTCAGTTCCTTCTTTCCACCTGTGACAGTTAGCCAGAACACTTGTTCTCTCTTGCTTCGGTAAGCTTTCTCCCTAGTAGTCTTCAGACTATTTTTTCTGTAAATAGTTATAACAGTAGTTAGTAGTTGTAGTTAGTTTAGTCATTATATAGTTAGAATTCCAGTAAGGAATTGTTCTGGTGGTACTCCCCATTCCACTCATCCACAAGGTGCTACTCAAGGTTTGGAGGGACAAAGCCTCGGTAATATTGATAGCTCCATGTCAGCACTGGTACACATCTCTTCTGAAACTGTCAGTGGAAACTCCGATCACTCTACCACTTCTCCTGGACCTGATAACTCAGGACCACGGCCGTCTTCAGCACCCCAACCGTGAATCTCTCCACTTCATGGCTTGGAAGCTCCAGGGCTAAACCTGATGGAGCTTGCTTGCTCCGATCCAGTTAGGGAAGTCCTCCTTGGCAGTAGGAAACCGTCTACTAAGGCCACCTATCTAGCCAAATGGAAGAGATTCACAATTTGGTCATTGCAGAAATACACATCTTCTGCGCATTCGACAGTACCTTTTATCTTGGACTTCTGCACCTGAAACTATAAGGGCTTTCTGTGTCATCAATAAAAGTCTACTTGGCTACCATTTCCGCCTCTCACCCAGGTGTGGTGGGCCAGTCAGTCTTCGCCAACCCAATAGTTGGATGCTTCCTTAAAGGACTTGAAAGGCTACACCCTCAAGTACAATAACTGATCCCGGCCTGGTTCTTTCCAGAGTATCGGGCCCCTCTTTGAGCCACTAGCGAGATTTTCTTTGCTTTGTCTCATGAAAGGGAACATTTCTGGTAGCAATAACATTTGCCAGGAGAGTATCCAAGATTAAGGCCCTAACATCTGAACCTCCTTACACAATCTTCTATAAGGACAAGGTTCAGCTTCAGCCACACCCAGCCTTCCTACCGAAGGTCGTCTCCCAGTTTCGCTTTAATCAGGATATTTTTCTTACAATCTTTTATCCCAAGCCACATGCAAACAGCCAGGAACAAAGACTTCACTCTTTGGGTGTTTGCCGGGCGTTAGCCTTCTATATTGAACGGATGAAGCAGTTTCGAAAATCTACTCAACTATTCATCAAAGTAGCAGACAGAATGAAGGGGCTCCCAGTCTCTTCTCAAAGAATTTCTTCATGCCATAATATAGCACTATGCACCCAAAATTTTGGATATATTTGAGAAGAGCGATTACAAGTAGATAATTCTCATGTCCAAATTTTGTTTCACAATTAATCTTTAGTTTAACTATCTTCTATTGTCAAGGATATCTGAAGATCCTTTAAAAATTTGACCCTTAGTAATTTTTAAATTTAAACTTGTAAATTGGAAATGGATGAAACAACTCTTATGAAATTTGGTTTAAAGAAGTATTCACTTGGGTTACAACCCTGTATGTTATATTTTTTTGGCCCAAAGCACATTTTATGGATGATTTAAAAACCATTGAAAAGTGCACTTAAAAAAACACACACAAAAACTCCTAAACAAAACATACCTACATAAGCCTAAACAGCACAGCTATTATACTTACATACTGCGATACTTTTTCCAAGTTGACTGACTTAATGTAACGTTGAATAAGAACAGACTGAAAAAAGAGCAAGCTTCTTGTCTGTTTCACATCTCACTAAGTTATGAGCCCCTGTAGGTACGACCTCAGCTATGTAATCTGCCAAAAGTAATCACTGGTTGGTTCTCTAATCCATGTTTCATATACCACTGCTGCTCAAATAAATTGTCTGTGCAGTTTCTGCTTTCGAATGTCTTGTTTTTACCATGCTTAAGAATTATGTTTTTTAAAAATTAAATTTCTGTATTCTAATGACTGCCATGTAATCTTTTGACACTTACTAATAAATAGCTATATTAAGAAATACAACACTTCAGTTTCAGTAATAGATACTGATGGAAGTTGAAAACCTTATAAATAGTAACTATTTAAAATAGTGAAAATGACAGGCAAGCTCTGTTACGGGAATGTGAAAGAAGAAATATAAACAGTAAACTCTTTTATGTATCTGTAAGGGACTTTTGTACTTTGTAGTTGAATAATAATGATACTTCTATGTGTTTCCTCTATGCAGAATTATTTTACTACACAATTACAAACAGAATCTAATGTAATGTCTGAGTGTACAGTCTGCATATACTGTTTGTCACAACTCATTTTTAAACACAGAATTGTGTAATAATTCTTTATTAAAGCAACATACGCTGAATACTGAAACCTGATATAATTTAGGTTCAGGAAACTAAGTCATTCTACACTATCAGATGGCATGGTGCATTATTAGTGTTTATATTGCCAGCATTGGTGAAATGGTGCTTTTAAATATGTACTTGTAGGGTAAAGATCCAGATACTAATAGGACATTTTTGCCAGAGCATTACTAATGCCTACATGTATTTTTGCAAAACTGCCATCTAGCATGTTAGGCAAAGTCTTTGATGGCTTGTCAATAATAGTAGTAGTAGTAAAGTCCATTTGTTTCTGGCTGACATCTGGTGACATCATAGCAGAATTTTCGGAAGCCTTTTCAATCCATCGCTAACTTCACACACACAGCAGCTGAACTCCTAGTGATCTGCTGCAAATCTTCTATCCATCTTCTCATTGGTTGTCCTTTACTATAATGATCCATCACTATTGCTTTCATGATCATTTGTTCGAGGGTATTTTCATGTCTGTGTTGATTTGATCACAAAATATAAGTTTTCACCTGTTGATTTCCAAGAGCCAAATCCGCTTCTCTCTGATATTTTGAATGTAAGTGCTTTTATTCTTTTCTGTCCAGGAGATGCACAAGAGTCTTCACCAGTACCACATCTCAAAGGCTTCAATTTTCTTTTTGTCTGCAGCATTAGTTTCCCAGGATTCATATCCATAAGTATCTAAAGTTCACCAGTTGCTTCTCAAAGTGCATGGAAGTTTTTCCACACTTTCATATAAAGACAATGGCTGAGTGATCCATCGCTAATCATCTTCTGATTTCTTTGGAGCAGCCTCCTTGGTTGGATATGTATGATCCCCAGATAATGAAATTGTAGCATTTCTCCATTTTTAATAGTCTTTTTAGACTTTATTCTCTTTTAGACCCTCACTAGATATTGAGGCTTGTTGGTTGGAGTCTGTGTTTTGTTATGTTCTACTCTAGATTCAGAAATATTTAGTACCATCTTTACTTTGTCTTGCTTATTTCCTATTTTACAATCAATTCATAAGGTTATTGGTGTATAAAATAAAATAGACTCATCCTCCAGAATTTGCTGCACTATATGCTCCTAACCGCACTAAAATTTGCAGTGAAATAGATACCCCTGTACGTATTTCAAACCCAAAGTCTTAACACCAAGAAAAAATAATTTTCTAATGAAGCTACTGGTACAGTAAAATAAGCAAACTAATGTGTGTTAGTGTATTCAAGATACTGGAAAAATAAAGAGGGGAAAAGAAACAATTTCAGAATATTATAAATTGGCAATTAAAGCAGGAGTCATTTAGTACTCAGTGTTCACAATGTTATGTGTGTGCTAAACTCATCCAATACGTGGCTTATGTACATTAGAAAATAAAGGCATGGTTGTTTTAAAAATATAATTCCAATTGTCTAAAATAAATGTAATTGCATTTTTATCTTTCTTCAGAAATGCTTCTTTCTTGGATGCTGCACAGAGTCAGTGCTGGTATTTTAAGGAGCTGATGAAACTTAGTAATGAACACCGATATGCACATGAATATGGAGACCTAAACATTGCTGACAGAGACGAACCAGAAGCACAGCAAGATCATTTGAAGCAAACAGCCACCGACAGGCTACAGCAAAATAACCTCTTTATCGCTGGTGCAAAGGAAAATAAGCAGGGCTTGTTGAATCCTTCTGAAAGATGGATTACTACAAGCCACATTCAGCCTATGTTCATTAACTCCTCCGTACCTGTGCCTCAAAAAAAAAGTAATCAAGAGCACAAAATAAAGAAGAAAAGTACTGAATGTTGCATCAGTCACAAAGGGGAGAGCAAAGATAACAGTAAAATATCAACCCCAACTACAAGAAATACATTCAGAGAGACAGTTATTGCAAGTAATGAGGGAGAGAATCTCCAGCATGTTGAGAACAGTGTGGAAAAGTAAGATATAAATGTCAAATATTTGCCATAAAAACCCAGTTCCATTTCTGCATAATCGTAATGTGAAAAGTTAGTTTTCAAAATAGTTTCCAATGGGATACAAACTTACAACTATTACGTTCTATTAAGGGCTTGTCTACACAGCAAGTTACCGTGCTGTGAATCTATAGCGCACTATCTTGCCATGCAGTAGCATCCTGTGTGGACACTGCTACAGCACAGTGAAAGTCCTGGAGTGTGGCTTAGCATTCTTCTACTTCGAAACGCAGTATGCTATATATAAACACACTGGCTTGCTGTGCAGTAACTTGCCATGTAGACAAACCCTTTGTCTTTTCTGTTCACCTCCTATGTACTTTTTAATAAGTTTTAACTCTCTTATTGTCTCCTAATCATGGTTAAAATTCATATCCCTTATGCATGACAGTTCTGTGGTATTTTGTCGGTGATTGCATTTTAACAATATTTTTAAAATGTATTTTAATTGAAAACTGCGTGAAAGTAAGGAGAAAATTTAAAAATGTGACTTCTATCTAACTTTTCCTTTCTTGGTACTAAATACATGAACCCTCTGCCTAATTGTATAAAACAAGAAGAAACAATAGTCCAGAGGCTTTTTAACACTCTTAGTAAGATTTTTTTTTCCTGTAACTTTCATTAGGGCTCAGTCCTAATCTGTGCTGAGTTTACAGTTGAGAAAGTGGGAGGGGAAGGTGCTGTTAAAGCTACTTCTCCATTTTCCTGACCCTGGGCCAATCATATGCAGCTGTGCTGACTGAAGAGCCAACTATCTGTCCTGTTCTTGGCATTCCCAACATGCCTCTTTCCGTCCTGTACAAAAGGGGTTGGGGAGCATAGAGCCAACTACACTTGATTTGTGCCACCTAAGGATTCTCCCGTGTGAAATGCAATGCTCTGTTGCCATTTAGGGCAGATTTCTAGCTGCTTTGTACTGATTCATGCTACACAGGCAGAACTGGAAGTGAAGATTTGGTCCTATGTACATAAGAGTTCAGATAGGACAAGGTGTCCAGTATCAAAAATACATTGTACATAGAAGCCTGGGGTACACTGTGAGGGGCAACACTGAAAGGTATGTTCCTTCAGTTTCCTTAGAAGTACAATATGCAGACAGCATTCCCTGTGTTTTGGGGTTTTTCTGTTTTTTTGTTTTTGGTTGTACTTGGGAATTGATTAATTTATTATGAATGTATTTCTTGAGGAGGACTGCAGGATACATAATGAACTCCAGTGGAAATGAGCGGGAGCATAGTAGCCCATTATGAAACCTGAGTGTTTTTGAAAATCTAAATCCTTTTCTAAACGTTGCATTTAAAGTATTTTAGTTACTCTTCTAATATAAATATTCCAGGAATTCTGCTGTTGGAAAGTCATCCTCTTAACTGTGAGTTGCACCCAGTAGTGCTGGAATATTTTTTATAATGGAGGTGCTGAAAGCTATTGGGCAAAACTGTAAACTAAACTACTTAAAATCAGGGGTGCTACTGCACCCCCAGCATCCCTACTTTCCCCACCCCTGGTTGTGCTTGCTCATCAGTACTTAAGCAAGGTTTTAAAATATACTTTTTATGGTGAAATCAATTATTTTTAAAATTTTCCTAAGTATTTTCTTAAAAGTTCAGATTTTTAAAAAGCCACATATTTTCTATGTAATATTTACTTATCTCTGAGTTAACTTGTTGACTTCAAAATATTCCTGTGGGAGGCTGTGACTTGTTTCAGAGTATCTGCTTCACTGTAAGCAGCTACACCTAAATAAGAAGAGAAAACAAAAAAATATAGAAATGTGGGGTGTTTCTAAATTCTTCTGTCCTTTCATTGGTTTGTTGATATAAGAGATGCAAGGGGTTTTTTTCTAAAATTTTGAGATAACAACTTAGAACTGCCATCAGACATTAACTTCTCTATAAAAATTTTATCTGCAGATCACTGTAGGGAGAATGTGCCTTGGTTTCTTGAATTCTCCAAACCTTTAGAAAGCACCAACCATTTGACAGATCTGAATATTCTGATTATAATATAATCAAGATTGTTTTACAGCATTTAAATTAATAACTGTACTTTTAAAACAATAAGCAAAATGGAACTTGAACAATACTTTAACCACTGGGATTGCAGTATGAAATTATCAACTATATTATGATTGCATAAGGGTAACTCCATGGCACCCCATACATAACTGTTTTAAATCATTGTGTAGATTTAAAAGCATCCCTAGTGTATTACTCTCTTGAATAGTCTTGTTGTTTAAAAAGTAAAAATAGGTAGAAGCTGGAAATGCATTTTCCAAGAGTCTCTCAACCATTGTGTGTGGATGAACACATGTATGCATATCTAATGGGGAACGTCTTTACAGTTACTGTAGAGCCTTCAGTTGCATAAACCTTTCTTTTTTTGGTGTTCATAGCTTGGCAGCTACACTAATCCAGTCATATTGGCGAGGCTACATAATTCACAGAGATATTCATTTCTGTGCTAGACTACATATGGCAGCAACAGAGATCCAGTGTGCTTGGCGGAAGTACCTTGCCAGGAGAAACGCTGTCTACTGCACAAAAGAAAGCAATGAACTCACAGACGCTATAGAACAGAAGCATAAAGCTGCTGCCCTTATTCAGGTTGGTTTGCTACAGTGTTCTCTTCATTTGTTACAGTTAGACTTAGTCAGGAATGATTTGATTAATTAGCAGTATTTATAAGTAATGTTCATTCTGTTTTTTTCTTGAACCAAGCAGAAAACCCTTTTTTTGTTTAATAAAATCCTGCATAAGCATCAAAAGTTTATTTTACAAAATATTAGTTTGATTTTAATTTTACTGTGGTGGCAAAGGTAAATAATGCCATGTACCCTGTATATTCTTAGTTTCAAAATCTTTCTAGTCCTTTTTAAATTAAAGGGACACTGCCAGAATTTTTGGCCTTACATAAACCTATCTTGAAAGTTATTCCATATTGTGTTTGTTGGGTGAAAACATCAAAGGTACCTAAGTGATTTAGGATCTTGTCTCATTTTCAAAAATACCTTACACACTTCGAAGCCTAAATCTTATTTAAATGTCAATAGGATTTAATCTACTAAGTATCCTAAGCTACTTCAGAAAATTTTACTGCTTGCCTCATGGATTTCATCACATTGTGGCATCTGTTCAACGGAACTTGTCTTCTGGGAATGTAGAATGGGTATCAGGAAAGGACCAGCATTATGGGGAAATGCTGGCTTTTCCTTCTCTCTGAATTCTAGAAATGGGCTCTCCAAGCACAGGTCACTTACCCGTGAGGATGCCCTTTCCTGCCACCTGTGCTCTGGAGGAGTTGAGGATATAACCCAATATACAAGTTTTTAACCTAGCCAGTCATAAGTGCTACGGTATGCCTGATTTAACTTTAATTGTATGTTCCTAGTAGTTACAGGCCAACAGAGTAACCAGTAGGAAAGCAGATCTTCAGTCTCAGCATTTCATTATGTTCATGATAAATCATTAGTTTGTGGCAGCACACTGCAAATGATAAGGCAAAGCAGATACAGGGCTATTATTTGCACATAATTTTTGAGAAGGAGGAGGAAATGTCAATATCCTCTCATTTATACAGTGTAGAACATTCTCAGTGAGCAAGGAAAATTGCTATCCAAGTTCTAACACTGTCTACCATAAAACAGGAATTTCCCTTTAAAACCATGATCCATAAAACTACAGTTATAAAAATAATATTCCCGTGTATAATGTGCCTTTTATCCTAAAGTATCCAGTATGTCTTTGCACATGTTCCTAATGTCTTGCATCATTTTCAGGTATTTAAGTGCTCATTTTTTTGCTGTATGTTCTTGTTTACCTAGATGATGATGATGATGATAATAAAAAACCCCTTTCTTAAAAAATGTAGAGTAGACGGTGACTGTGAAGATGTGGTTGACTGGTTTAGGTTAATTACATGAGATGACAACAAGAATTGCCACTTGTAACCACTGGAAATTTGGTATAAGTGTGTTTTTATTTTTGTTCTCAGTAATTTGAAAGTGAACACTCAACTTTTTCTTATATCTTCTTCCCCCTCCGCTTAGAATAGGCCCTGTAGGAATTGTCAAATAATTAATTAGTTGACCTAGGTTTGTAGTTGAGGGAGTTTCAAGATTCCATTCTGCTTACTTGAGGAAAACCTCTTGAGTATTCTAAGCTTTAGACATATGCTGGCATTTAATTTGTCTTGTAGTTTTAAATGTCACATAAAGTTCAAAAAACAGATCATTGAGCTATTAAACCAAGGTCTAAGATGTTTTATCTTCCTAATGGGATAACATAGAGAATCTGGATTTGGGTTTGATCTATGGCCTTGTATAACATGCTTTAAATTTTTGTTTAGGCATTTTGGAAGGGTTTCCTCTTGCGGAAGAAACTAGCCAGTGCTCTTGCAGCTGTTAAAAGTGATGAAGTGGAGGATGACTATGAAGAAGTAAATGTGGATGATTTTACATTTGATGAAGTAAGCACAGTTGTTAACATAAAAGTTCACCTAAAACAGCAGCAAATGTACCTACATTAGAACTGTATGTTGGATATATTAGATAACCCGAGAGAGCAAGAAAGAGTTACATTTTGTGTATATAATTAATTTAAATGTACTTTTTATGGATTATTGGCTTGCTGGTCGCATTGATGTTCCAGTGCTACTATGCTATTAATGACACACCTCATCTATATGGAACCTCATCTATTTCTAGAGCCTGAAGGCAAATAAATGGATCGTGCAAGTGGCTGTTTTTGTCCAAAAGTGTGCAGTTCTGTAACCCTTTTAATAATATTTTATACCCTATGGGATATAAGGTACAATATAGTTTAAAAAATATTACAAAACCATAATTTTTGGAGAAAATAAGGATTGGCCTTGACCCTCACGAGTGGTCCCAGGAACTCCAGTGTCCCCAGTAGGTGTGATGTCACCAGCGTAGTGATCAGTAGAGTCATTTGACAGATTGGGAGCTATGCCACTGATGGATGCAAACTTCTAAAAGAAAAACATATTGGAAAATATATCTGCTAATTAACATTGATGGATAACAAAATAAATAAACAAACCACCACCATCAACAACCGGAGGTGGAGAATGCTGAATTGTTTAGTAGCTATCTCACCTCTGTCTTTTGGAAAATGACTAGGAGGATCAGGTTCTTAATGCAAGAGTAGTTAATAAAGAAAGGGATAGTGAAATTGGGAAGGAAAAGGCTAAAGTAGCAGTGATCCAGAACATCCAGCTGCAGTACTACAGGAACTATTAGAATCATTGTCAATATTGGCAGTTCAGGGAGGGCAAATGAAGTTTTAGAGGACTAAACTTGAGCAAAAATATTCATTTTTAAGACATGACAAAGATCACCAAAGTAATTACAGAGCAATAAAGTAAAGTTCAAAACCTGGTAAATTGATATATAAAACATGTAGGCAATGCTCTACTGAATCAAGGGAATCAAACAACTGCCAACAGCCAAATCTTTTCAGTAAGCATGGAAAAGGAGCCTTATACAGCATTATCTTCACTTTCCTGCGAAACAACAGAAACTCCTCTTTGCAAATACTTGCACAATTGGGGCTCTGTTTTTTGGAAACAGTTGGCAGAGTAGACTCCAGCAAGGATTTAATTGTTGCTCAGAGCCAGTCAGAGGGTCATTTCAGGAGAGAATTAATCCAGTGTGAATTAAATACTACACAGTACAGTCCACCATTTCTGGAAACTGGATGGTCTCTCCAAAACTGAGTATCTGTAGGAGCAATTCTGGATGAAGAAAGTTACTCACCTGTAATTGGAGCTCTCTGAGTTCTCTGCACATCCTCATTCACTCACCCTGCTTTCCTTGTCATGATTTCAAACACAAGAAAGGAACTCACCATGGCTGGTGCCATGGAACCTTATATGGCTTTGTCATGGACATTTGGATACGGGTGAGCATGGGTGTTTGCAATAGTCCTGTGTTAAAATCCCACCATAACTTCAAAAGGGAGGTTGAGATGACCTACTTCTAATGTGGTTAACCCCTACTTGGCTGGAGATGACATGTTCCTAGGGCTCATAAAATACTTCTGAACATCAAATATTTTTGCCTTTGCGGTGTACCAAAACACCGGTGTGTTGCGGTGTACCAAAACACCGGTGCGGTGTATCTGGTGACCTGAGGATCAGCCACCTTTTGAGGACCCCAGTTAGAGTTGCACTGGATTAAACAAAACAGGAATGGTGTTTATTATATACACATGCAATGTGTTACTTATGACTTGGAATAATTTTTAACAATCAAAATTAATTTTTCTTCAGTCTTTGAGTAGCTATAAACTTTTCAGGGGTAAATTTTCAAAAGGGCAGCCACCCTTTTGAGAGTGCAAATCAGACAGAGGCACAAGTACCAGGAAATAATTTTGCGGGCATAAAATGGGGGTTTAAACCAGGAGAGTAGGCTTAAATTTTACTTTTTAATGTTTAGGATTTTAAAATGTATCCAGCATAAAGAGCAACTCTGTTGTTTGCTCCCATCTTTCTCTCAAATAATACTCAATACTAGAAAGTTGCAGAACTTACTTTTTAACACAGGGAGGAAAATATCTGTTCATGTGTATCAAAGAAGGGAAAAGCACATATGCTGTATTGCATTTTACACCCAGTGAACCAGATTCTTATTTAGTATAAATCAGTGTAGTTGCATTAAAGTCAGGGGAGCTATGGCCTTTTATACCACCTGGAGATCTGGCCTGGAATCTCTATTTATTCCAAATATTATAGTATTTTTCTAAAATAAATAACAGTGGTGTTTATAGCCTGTATTACATATCAGAGTGCTATCATGTCATTAACTGAATATTCTTAATAGTTGTTCATCTAGGTGCAAATACGAAGTCAAGCAGCTGGCCTGAATGGCTAGGCCAGGCACAGAACAGATGTATAAAAGGGAGGAATCTTTCTACGCCTCCCAGGGTCATGGAGTGATTATTCCAGGCTAGGAGGCAAAGCAGTTTCTATGGCATGTTACAAAGTGAAAAGGCAGGCGAGGATTCATGCAGTGATAGATCCTTCCACTTTGCCTATTTCTCAGTACAATTGCATCAGGAGTCCTTGCACAGCTGCAGTGAGCATGAGGTGCCAATTCCCTGCATTCAGCTCATCCTTCTGCAATGAACCTGCACTAGCTCTCTTGCCAGGGGAGTCACTGATCTCATGGAGGCGGGGACTGGACCTGGGTCTAACCCTAAATTCACATATTTTTGTGTCCAATTAAAATTAGTATTTCAGTGATGGTATATTTTGCCTTTAAAGGGTTGTCCAGAATGTATAAATATCCAGAGATCTGTCACATCAGTTATTTAACATGGTCACATAATATTTGGTACATTGACTGCTGGGGAAGAAGACTTCTGTAACATCTGTTTTCAAACACCAGGAGTTTCTCCCTGCCTGGCTGCTCCAATGATTGCATTCTGGCTTACTAATATGGGTGTCCCTCTATTTCTTCTGCAAATTCCTGTCCATATTAACTACTCTTCTAGGTGTTCCTGTATTTCAAGGACAAGAAATTCTGTGTCTGGAATGACTGAGGGTTTTATACATCTTTGCTATCATGCTTTTAGCCTCTGTACAATTGAAATGGCAAGAGATACTATATTAAGCGTCTCCATCCAGTTGTCTGCCATTAATTACCCAGAGCTCCCATTTAACCCTCATATAGATTTATCATAATCTGCTCCCTTATATAAATTTATCATGGCATGTATGATATCGTTATATACAAGATGAGGTAATGTGGGGCCTAGTTAATCTTTTCCAGCCCATAGCCTAGGGGCTTTATATATAGTTGCTTCTAAAGAGTCAAGAACTTTGGGTTACACTCTTACTAAAGTACTTGGAGATCTGTGTGCCAAGAATGTGCTAATTGTATCAACATCCACTTCCATACTCTGTGAAAAGAGGTCATCAATGCAGCCACTATTGTAATTGGCTTTAATATCAATACTTCTAGAGGGACAAAGGAGGAAAGTGAAGTGTCAATTTCCTTTCTTTCTCTCTCTACGCAAAGATCCATATGTATCTCATTGTTTGTAGCTTGGCTCATGAAATCCTTTTAGTTTAGAGCACGGGATATCATCTAACCCACAGGCTAAATATGAGGAGAAATTTCATTCATCATTAATTATTTTCAAAATAATTATGCATCCGAAGAAGTGGGCAGTAGCCCACAAAAGCTTATGCTCTAATAAATTTGTTAGTCTCTAAGGTGCCACAAGTACTCCTGTTCTTTTTGCGGATACAGACTAACACGGCTGCTACTCTGAAACCTGTCATTAATTATTTTGTTTCTTAAAAGAACATCAATATTTAATGTAGCAATAATAGAAAAGAAAGACCAAATTATTCAAAATAAAATCTAGAAAATAACAAATTCTTGCTTCCAGTTGAAGCTCTTGTCTTTGAGAGCTGTTCTGCAGAATTCATAGATATAGTCAGCATCAGCTTAAACTTCAGAAGTATTAACTTCTTCCAATCTTAAGAAAAGCGATGAAAGAAATATTTGAGAACATTACTAAAGGAAACAATCCTCTCCTGAAAAACAATTACTATTATCTTCTTACTAAATAGAACAATGTTACACCGCTTTTAAACTGTGGATTTGTCATGCAACCTTTCTTTCCTAAGTTTATTTAGGACCTATCCTTCATGTTTCAAACTACCTGGAAGTAAGGAGACAAAGGTGACTATAAGTAGCTCAACCACCTACTTCCTCCTCACTGTTTTTCCTCTTTCTCCTGGTAGCCTGAAGTGTATGCCTTATTTCTCTAAGCCTTTTTCCCCCTCTTATCAGTTCCTGAGCTCCTACGGAAGTGGAAGCTAGGGAAGGAAGGAACAAAAAAACAAATGATGTTAGGAACAAAACAGGCAGAATATGTGCATCTTGTAACCATGTGCATTCTTTGAGTGTAAGAGTCTGTAAATTTTGTCAGGTTCTAATAATTTATTCCTGTGATTCTTAAAAGGGGGGGAACAAGACAGTACAAATCTCTTTATGGAGACTACTCAAATACTGTATTATCTTTGCTTATAAACAGGCAGATTTCCCTGACCCTTTATCAATCAAGTCCGTCAGTTTTAGGCATGATTACACCTTGGTATGAGGGGCCAAAAATGCTGTTGGCTTTCTGTGGGTTCTTACATTGTTTATTTTGTACCCTTCCCCCCCCCTCCCAAAATCAATTTTGACTCACAAACAGTGGCAGTTATTGATCTGCAGGGGTGACTGTCCGACAGAGACACATTTTGGAGGGCCCAGCACTTGGAGGTTCTCAAAACCTCTCTAAACAGTGGCAGATTGAGTACAGATCTCAAAAGAATAGTGGATCCAAGTCCTAGACCGACGAGATTCGGGGACCAACTGTTTTTAGAGCTACATAGGACTCATTTCTAAAGAAGAGTTGGAGCCAGGAGGCACAGAATGTGGGGACTCAGGTCAAGGCAGGTGGCTAGCCACCTTCTGTGCTTCCTGGCCCAAATTTTCTCAAGCAGTGGGTCTTATGAAGATAGATCTTCTTAATAATTAAGCATCTTGTGTCCACCTTAAGCACCTTATGTTGTGATTTTCAAAAAAATAGGAGCCTAAAACTATATTCTGAAGTCCATATTTAGACACTTAAAAAGTAGCTTGTCTTTCAGAAGTGCAGAGCATGCAGCAGCTCCCCTATTTTGAAAATCTCTGCCTTGGGCAATACCTCAACATTTATCCTGTTCCACTATTAACTTTTCTCTCCGGCTTCCCTTCTCCTGATAAAGCTGCAGCCCCCGGTAAATGTAGCATATTCTCTAGTGGTGATATCCCATATTGGAAATCTGGAGGTCAGTATACTCTGAGTTACCTTTAATAGAGAAAGCTCCAAGTGCAATATTATTTAGATACAGAAGCTTATGGTCTTGCCATAGTGTAGCAAAGCTGCTGTAGTTTGAGTTCTATAGTTTTGTTTACAAAGTTAGGAAGCATGGGAGATTTGGTTATGTGGGCACATCATCTGGAACATTTAGGGACAGTGGTCTGGTGAGGATCTTGTAGAGTGTGGTGGAATCAGAAGTAGGAAGGAAGCAGGAACTGGGAGCCTTTGAAAGGAAGATTGTTTGGGGATCTTGGAGCCTTCAAGGAGGGCTGAAGGTGCCAAGAGTCTGAGGATTCTTGAGGTTGCTGAGAGGGTGGAATTGGGAACTTCAAAAGGATTGGGTAAGCATCCAAGCATTTCTGGAGCTTATGTGAACCAAGTCTAACCTCTGAAGCTTATGAGGTTCACTCATCTGTACTTTGTAGTCTTTTATTCAAAACAAAATGTAGGAATTGGCTTCTGACCCATAACTTCCTTTGAGCACTATCAAGCTTAGGGCACAAAGCACATTTTGCAGAAAAGTTATGTGTATGTCATGAATGACTTCTGTAACATTATCATAAGACTTGACCTCTTTGGAGTTAAGTATGGAGTGTTTTCATTTGCAAAAATTCCAACGTTCTGTGAGATTGTTTTATTTTACTCATTTACTTGCATCCTCCTTCATGTACTGAATAGTCTGCTAATTCTACACAGTCCTAATCATATTTATTTAAAAAAAAACACAGGCAATAGGAATAAGAGTGAAATCTATTGTTAGAATGATTGTCTAAGGTTAGCAAATGACATTTGGTGCAAGCATTCAAAAATATGATCCTGCCTTAAATTTCTCTCAGCTAAATGTTGTTGTTTTCCATTGTGTCCACTTACAAGAGAAAGATACACTATAGCTGTACTTCTCTTCTAAATTAACTGTCTCTTAAGGGAATGTTCTGTAATAATTACTCTACTTTCTTATGTCTTTAAAATCTCTTGCGATCCCATGAGAACAATTCACTGTTGTGATATTTCTTTGGAATCCATACAACACCTCTCTCTACTTTTCTTGGCTGGACATATTGTTTGCTTTTAGCAATTAGAATAGTGTTTTAAAATAATCTCAGTTAGTAGTAGTTCAGAGTTTTCTGAATCCAGGTATAGCAGGTTTCTAAAGCTTCTTATTTTTGTAGATAGGGCTATGCAATAGTCTTTTTCTGTAATCCTTATTTTTGTATTTAGAATGCACACAAAGTTTAGCACAATTTTTACTGAATTTACAAATTCTGATGATCCGTATTTTCCTCACTTTGTTTTCAGAGTGGTTTGCTGTATGGTTCTACTTTGTAAAATGAGAGTATGTCTACATACCAGTGGGGATCGATTTATTGCATCTAGTCTAGATGCGATAAATCGACCCCCGAGTGCTCTCCTGTCGACTCCTGTACTCCAGCGCCGCGAGAGGTGCAGGCAGAGTCAATGGGGGAGCAGAAGCAGTCAACTCACCATGGTGAAGACACCACGGTAAGTCGATCTAAGTACGTTGACTTCGTAGCTGAAGTTACGTAACTTAGATCGATTCCCCTCCCCCCCCCCCCCCCCAGTGTAGGTCAGGGCTGAGACAAACACGGCACTCCAAAATGCCATTTTAATAGTGATTTACCTATGAAATGTGCTATGTTTACAAATGGAAATTTTTCTAACTGCCAGCCTTGAAAAACTGGGATCCAAGAGCTAAATTTTTTCCCCACCATCTTCACTAGTCTGCACTACAGAGATCTCCTTTGCAGATTCACCAGAAGCAGCTGAAGTGTTGGTGTCAGGCTATGCTGCTTCCTCTTACTGCTCAGGCATTCTACATTCAATGGCAGAGATACTCACCATGCTGCAAGCCCTCCCACTACAAACAAAAGTGTATACCCACTTTGCTAGCAAGTAAACAGTATTAACCTCTCTCCATTCTGATTCTATCTAAGGGACATTTTTTAAAAGCAACTTTTGGAACTTATAGGAAACTTTCTTTAAGCACACATGATCATTTTCCCTTTCTCAACTCCTCCACCTCAAATAATGTCAGAGCTAAGGAAGAAGCATTGGTCAAATGTTAAAATGCTCTTCTGCGGAGCTAACCTGCTTACTTCTACCAAATAGAATAGGTGAAGTATCAGGAAAAGTAAAACCAACAGAAAAAGGCTACTTTATTCTTATTGGCTGCAATTCTAAGATTCTATCCATGTACGTGATTCATCAACTGGACTGTTTGAGGAAAGATTGATTAAAAACATATCAGGATGATAGCTTTTATAAAAACAATAGGGCCTGATCCACCTAGTTACACTGTTTCTTATGCTTGTGTAACTCCACTGACTACAAAGGTGTTTGCACTGAGCTGTAAAATCAATGTAATGCTGAGAAGTATCAGGCCCAATATGTACACTTTCTGTAACACATTCATACTCCCTCAACTTCAAACTTGTATCTGATCTTTTTGTTTAAGATTAGTACTTGTGTACTGCCAGTAACTTCTTACCTGTAATTGAAAAAGCAACTAAAAATCTTCCCCCTTTTAATGGAAATTGTAGCAAATCTGCCTGAGGACACACCTTCAGTAGATGTAAATTGGTGTAGCTCCATTGGATTCAGTTGCATTTATACTAGCCAAGAGTCTGGCCCTGAATGTCTAAATATGTTTGGCTTCCTGATTCCGAATTAAGCTATACAAGAGAAGGCCTGTTGCTTTCTTGCTCTGGAAAACTAGCCTGTAGAGTAATCTGATTTATCAAAATTCTGGGGATGAAAGAGAAATGCACTAAAAAAATTCAGATCTCTAATTTCAAAGGCAGTTTTCATTCACAGTCAATCAGCAATATATAAACAACTGGGAAATAATAGTTCAGGGATCTTGTGCCAGGAAACCTGTGAGTTAGAATTGCATGTTTTCTTGCAACTTTTGCAAGTACTTAAGTTTACAGAGAAGAACTTTGTATCAGAGATACTAAGATTCTTGCAGAAAACAAAAGCTAGATTAAGTGGTGAAAAGGTTTGTTCTGAAGAATTGAATGGGATACACCAGAGAGAGAGAGATGTTAGCCAGAAATCAGGATAGAAATCTGCAGTTTTCAGCCAAATGAAAGTCAATACAGTAATTTTTTCTCTGGTATGCTCTTTTCTACTTCCATCATCCACAAAGTTGGCCACCATTACGTGATTACTTATTCCTGACCCAAAGAAGAGAGAAAGCAACCATATAGCCCACTAAATAGCCAACATAGGGTGAAGAAGTTTTAGTCTCTAGCTTGTCACATGGAAACAAAGTTTATCATCCTCAGCATCTTGGGGAGTGACAGTTCTGAGAACACTGTTGAATGTATTCCACTTGCATTGTGGATTAAAGCATTTTTATTTCAACACTGAGCTAGACTGTTACTCATTTCTGTTAAAGACCAAAAGTGAGCTTGGTGCCGTATAAGAACAAAGTGAAGACATCCCCTACCATGAAGAATTTAGTTTAAATACAAAACTGAAAACACTTCCAGCATGGGGAAGATAAGCATAATGATTAATTTTGAGTCATTTTTCTATTTGTTCACTCTTTGTGGTCCATGTGGAAAAATCAATGTTAAAAAAAAAATTGGATGCAGAGAGGATGGTGGTGTGGTAAAATCAGAATGAAGAGGACATTCCTTACCTAGAGATGATGTGAAAAAGGCATGGTGACAGGATTGGGAACTGGAGATGAATGACCTCATTGGCAGAGCAGAAGGCAGGGAAACTGATTAAACAAAATCAGAGGTATAAACTGGAGCTGAGTATAGAACAGCCTTGAGTTAAAACAAGCAGTGGATTTAGCTGATAGGCCTGTGAAACTGTAAGGAGAGGCTGTTTTTTAAAACAAGATTTTACTCAGTGCCCTCTTTCCTTCCATGCTTCTCATGCCACCATCTCTCCCCCAGGCCAACAGGGCACCTGAATTCAGAATAACTGTCAGAATAACTCTTTTCATTGCTTTGTTTACATTTGGAGAATTCCAGCCAGTCACTCCCAAATTTTGGTTTTGAAGCACTGTATAAACAGAAATATGACAATTATTCTGGACAAACCCATGCTGTACTGTAGGCAGAGAAGGGGTTAATTGAGAGGGAAGAGGGTGATTGAGGAGGTCAAAAGGATTTTCTAATTTTAAAAAGGTAATATTCAGCATTTTGAACAGCTCTCTTGTAGGTTCTTTTTCTCCCCATATAATATGTAGCTATTTAAGTGAATACTTCAGTATAATAATGAATTGACTCTACTTCCTAGAAATTCAGTAATAAATATATTCTGGGATTAATAAAAATATAGTTTAGGACATAGTTAGTACTTGTAAACAAGAAGAACTGTCAAGCTATTATAATAACTGAATCATGGGCTAAATCAATTTAGAAGCCATAAAGCTATTGTGTGTTTGTAGGCAGGAGTTTAGGTTTCTACATTAAATTGAAGAATCTTTGCGTATTTGATTGTTTGAAATGCTGATTTATTTAAATATTTTGAGACTCTTCCCTCCCTCTTCTCCTTCCTGTCAACCCAACCTCTCCCTATTTTGTTTTTTGGTTGTGTGTTTTTGTTAACTCTCCTGCTCCACTTTGCTCCTGGAGAAGACTATGGTCCAGTCCTATCCAAAACTATTCATGTGCATAACTTTACTCACATGAGACCTGTCCATTGATCTCAGTGGGGCTGCTCACAAGAGTAAAGTTACTCTAATGTATGTTTGCATGATTGGGGTGCAATCTCCACCTCCCAGTAGGCCTGATCCAGCGTACATTCAATGGACATTGGATTGGATCCACTGGAAGTAATTTACTTTTTTGTAACGCTGTTGTATTTTTATAAAAGATTAATTAGGACACCCACCTTCTCCACCCACTGCCTTTTCCTTGTTAAGAAGTCACTGACTACCTCATCATTGCTATTATTATTTTATTAAGTTTATTTAAATTGTACTCAGCAGAATTCCACACTTTTATGTTCTGAATGTCATCTGCAAAGTGCTGAGCTCCCACAGCTCTCATTGACTAACACTTGAATTGGGGGTGCTCTGCACTTTGAAATATCAAGTCCAAAATGAGGAGTACTTAATAAAAGTAAGATATATAATGCTCTAAAAAGAGATATTGGGATTATTTTAGAATGAATAGATTAAAGGTAGGAAAGAATAGCTATATATGAAAAGGTTATGTAGTAAACTGTGGAGTGGAAGAATTCACTGTTCATTTGGAATTCATTTATGAGATACCAGAATACTGCGGGGGGGGAATCACAGGATTACATTCATAGAAGCTGAAAGAATGTGATGCAGTGAATCACTGAATGAAGTTTTTTATCTAATGGATATACCAAAATCTACTTACAGCATAAGAATTCTTTATTACTATAATACACCTCTACCTCGATATAACACTGTCCTTGGGAGCCAAAAAATCTTACCGTGTTATAGGTGAAACCGCATTATATTGAACTTGCTTTGATCCACTGGAGTGCGCAGCCCCGCCCTACCCGGAGCGCTGCTTTACCGTGTTATATCTGAATTCGTGTTATATTGGGTCACGTTATATCGGGGTAGAGGTGTATATATTTACATTTTAATAGTTCTTGCAATATGAAGCGATGAGGAGAAAAAATACTGTATTTAATAAAGAATTCCATGAGAATGAAGGTATAATCTGGACATTCTTGTGCCCACTCCTGGTAAATCAGGAGGTAAACTGGTGCGAACCTTAACTGAATATTACTCAATATATGTGTATTCTTTCTTGAAAAAAGTGCCAACAAACTAGCGTTTAAAATATGAGACTGAAAGGAGGTTAACATAAAGAATTTCTTTTTGGATTTAAAAATGTGCTAGATGTTCCTAACTTGCAGCCAATATATGTATTCTCTCTAGCCTCATGAAAAATCACATTTTTCCAAATCATCAGTTCCATTAAATGAAGCTTTGTAAATTGCATTGCTTATTTTGAAACAAATAGAACTAGATGTAAAATTCCCAGGGTATAATCCTGCAGCGAATTGTATGTGAATGATTGACTTTACACATGTGAGTTGGGTCCATTGAATGGGATTTGCAAACATGCATAAAGTTACTTGTATATATTAGTGTTTGTAAAATCAAGCCTTTAATTTGGTTTCAGAAATATACTTAATATTCAGCAGAGGCTCTTCCACATATACACACTCGTCTAGTAAAAATGGAATTGGTAATTTTTTCTTTAGTCCGTATAATCATGCTTTCTACTTTTTATACATCTTTAGTCTATCCCAGCTTGCATTTTTTCCATCAGAGCATAGCCTCAGTAGCACTGGGATCTAATTTTTGGACTAAGTTATCAAAAAATCTATTTATGTATAAACTTTGTTTTAGAGAGTTATACTTCAGTACTATATTTATGGGGGGACTATGAACAGGAGTCTCTTGAGCTTGGTACTGTAGAAATCTCTAGGGATAAACATAATAGAATAACATACATTTTGAAAATCAGTGATGTGTTTATTGTTGTTGGCCAAAGTAAATGACATTTTAGTATATTTTTAATACACAGTACATTCTTAGTAGTGCCAAATGCTTCATATTAACAAATCTGATCTTAATGATAAATCAATTGTCTTTGTAATGTTTTGTTAGTTACTGTACCTTTTATACCTTTGAATAATGCTTTACCATTCTGTACTGTGGTGTCTCTTTTTACCAGACAGCTTTAGACATTTTATATTTTATGTACAATTAGTGAAACAAATGAAAACACTATTAAAATAGTAACATTGATATAAAATTTAGTAAATGGTAAAAGCTGAATTTAAAAATTACAGTAAGGCTTCAACATACATTTAAAAGCCAAAGAAAGAATATTCGTAAATAATGCATCTCTAAAACAAAAGGATCCAATCCATACTCCAGGCAGGGACCATAGTGGCATCTAGTCTGACCTCCTGCATACCGCAGGCCACAGAACTTCACCCACCCATTCTGATGATAAACCCATAATCTCTGGCTGAGTTACTGAAGTCCTCAAAACTTAAAGCCTTCTAGGCTTCTATGTTTATTTTTGTTGACTGATTTCCGTAGCAAATGAGCTCAGTTTAGACTAGAAACTTAAACTGCCAGGTCTACAAACTTGACCAGAGATGTGAGAGTCAAGCTTGGATCTTATTCTGCATTAATAAATGTTTTGCAGAATCTCCTTTCAAATATGGCTGTGGACCACAAGTAGCTTCAGTGTGATTTACCCAAGAGAGATTGATTAGAATTCAGTATTATCAGGAGCAAGGCACTGCAGCTGTGCCTACTCAGTACTTCTGACACCCTAACGAGCCATCTGGGCTGCCTGACAGACCATCCTGCATGACTGGATGAGGCAGCCAGCAGGCCGGTTCTGAAGATCAACAGGAACTGTAGCTTGCTGACTGCTCAACGCACATGCCCACATACTTTCTGACTCCCTATGCTTGTCTCACCAAGCCCTGCTCCTGCTTTGCTCCTCCACAGCTTCAGCCCGGGCCCTGCCCTACATCCAGCCTTGTTCCCATCCAGTCCCTGCCTTGTTCCTCCCTCAGAACCAGCCCTGCTCCTGCCTTCTGTGACTTCTTGTAATCCGGTTCAACACTCAACTCTGATTCCTGACTGCAACAGTGCCTCAACCCTTAGCTCTGGCTCAACCTTTGGACTCTGACTCTGGTTCTGACCTTCGATCCTGGTTCTGGCCTTGTCTCAACCCTTGGCTCTGGAAATTGGAATCTAGCCACTAGGCCTGACTCCTGTTTTGACCACTAGGGCTGATCGCCTATGACCCAGTCTCCTGACAAATATGGAGAAGAAATAATAAACTCCAGTACACACTTATCTGTGTTGACTTTATATTGCTAACAGAGAGGGAGGAGATTTTTGAATAAGAAGTCTACATCTTTATATAGCTGCTTTTTGGAGCAGAACTTCTAGTGTCAGTGAGACTACTTGTGATGATTGCAGGACTGGACTCGGGATGAATGTAGGGATGCTCATTTGAACAATTATAAGTGTTTTTCTGCTAGTTAATTGAAGCTGAGTACAAATTAAAGAGGGCATGAAGAGTACTCATTTGTAAACTAATACCTATTTCCAAATGAGATGTTTGATAATCTCATTTAATTTTAAGAAAAATACACAAATTTGACTCCATCTAAAATTGTTCTTTTTGTCAAGATTGAAGAGATTTTTAGCTTCAAAACTTCTTCCCACAGCAGATAAACTACACAAGCCAACAATAAGTATATACTTTTAAAGTCTGATGTCCTGAGATACCATTCCAAAGCTTAGAAGCAAATTCTGTGTGGAAATCTGGGACGCTCCCAAGTCTAGCTCTACTGGGTCATAAACATATCAAACCTTGAATTAGTCACTGTTTCTGAGTCTAAACATTGTCCATCTTGCATCTCAGATAGGTGGCTTTTAAGGTGTGGAGTGCAAAGACAGAATCCACATTTAGAGTGGCACTTTGATTTTTTTGTTTTTAAATGGGAGCGGTTTGAAGCTGCTCACTGGTTAGGAGTGTTAGAATAAGTTCCAAAGGAGATTGATCAGTGGACAGAGGGCAAATGAGACAATCATAGGTACATGATAAATTTATTTGGCAAATATGTTTTCAATTTATCACACTGCTATTTCCTTAACATGCAACTGATGTGAAGGGGGTTAAAGGAAAACCTACAAAACTTTGTTCTTGAAATTACGCAATAAATGGGAAAGAAGAGTGATGATACATCAGATATAAATGAAGAGGGAATATAATCTGATCTAGATTTTTAAAAAAATTAAATCCCAAATACCAAATATGGTTAACCGTCATATCAAGCTTAAGGTAGTTACAGAAACAAGAAGTCTAACATGGAAGAGTTCTTATGATTTAAAACTTGCATATACACTCTAAAAAACCTTGTTACAGGAATTTTTGAGTAAGTATGGAGGAAGGATGGTGATTCAACATCATATAGTACATATACATCAGAGCTGTTTTAAAATGAGTAGTATTAATAGTATAAATAGTATTTGACCATCATCCAAGGTTACCTGTTCAAAATAGGTGAAATATGAACCTGTCATCTCTTCTTCAGAAAGAACCTGGCAGCACCCATTGTTCAACAATGTAAGGTTATGCAAACACTTGTTAAGCATGCTAGCCAATAAAGAATTACTGTAATCATGTCTTAAGGTATTCAAAGCTGGGAGTTCTGATGGAGGCAGAAATGAATGCAACCTAATAATATTCCATAAATGGGAGAAAGATGTTCTAGCCACATAAATTAGAGTTTTTTTGGAAGCGGAAATAGAATTAGAATGAACCCCAAGATTCTTTGCTGCTGAAGTGGGAGCAATCTGAGTGGCTGATACTTCAGTAAGAGAAGCCAGATTCTTGGAGGTACTTACTTATTCTCATCAGGATGTGCATTTCTATCACTTGTCTAAAAGTGTTAAAAGAAAATATGGTCAAAAAGTCAATGAAGTGTAAGAAAAAAGTTAGTCTGGCTGAGTTTTAAATTAGGAAAAAATAAGATACCCTTCAGGATCTGATTCTGCGACCCTTGCAAGTTGTTCCATTAGGCTATAAATCAGTTGGACTACTTGCGTGAATGTTTGCACAGTCTGACACATTGATTTCAGTGGGACTCTTCACCAGATAGGTACAACTCAACATGAGTAAGGGTGACAGAATCAGGCACTCACACAGGGATTTAAAATATTAATTGTTCAAAAAAAGCTAACAAGCTTCTCTGTGTCCTTTATATTAATATTTGAAAACTACTTTAGCTCTGTAGTTTTCTGCTTTAGTGGCTCTTATTTGCTTATTTTAGCAAAGGTGTTGGAGTAAAATAAAGAGAATTTGAGAAGAGGATAGAAACATCTGAGTGAAAATAACTATTAATTGTGGATTTATTTGTGTCTTTTTGTTCTATTTCTACAGCACCTAGTACAATGGGGGTCTTGGTCCATGATCATGGTCCTAGATGCTACGATAATACAAATAGTAAATAATAATAAAAATCAATCCAATGCAGCACTTTGGAATTGTGACTGTGATTGCATTGCAGATGTATTCTGATATACAACCTGAACACATTTGAATCAATATGCAAGACAATTTAAAAGAGACTTTGTAGAAATTATCAAAACTAAACTAAACTATTTTTTATCAGTGCATTATTTGACTTTACTCATTCATACAGGCTGCCTTAGAGAGAGAATGGCTAGCTTTGGATTCCACCCGCTTCCCTTCAAAAACACTGCTGCTCACAAACCAGCTGCACTGGCCAAAGGTAACATGTCATGGAAACTTCTTAGTCTTCAGTCTTTGTTCATTCCTTGAGGATATGCTACACTGGAGTGATTAATACTTCAATTTATTGACTTGAAAAACACAATTACTTTTAGAAGCCTCTGACTTCCTCCTCATCCCCAGATGTAATTTTTCATGTAGCTTTTCTTTCATTTGCTTAAATTTTTCTTTATTTTGGATTTCTGTCAACACTTTACTTCACAGTAGCTCAAAAAAAAAAAGATGATGTGCTTCATCTGCACATTTGGCAATGGATTAAAAATTGCTCGTTGACACAGTACTTTAAAAATACTAAAGTCCTGCATTATATAGCAACAGCTGAGGACTTTCAGAACAGCTAAAGGTCATTGAACTGTAATGTCTGTTAGTTATTTGATAAACTTTGAAGTTTCAGCTTTCTGGGGTGTTTTTGTTTTTGTTTTAGGTTTTTTCCATTTTTCTTCTGCTATATGCTATAAAGTATTCTTTAAAATATTTTTGCCTGGATTAAAATAATGGATATTCATAAATGTGCAGTGCGTTAAACTTTTTTTGCTTTTGTGATATAATTAAACTCACCATCTTTTTGCAATATTCCATAGAGCATTTAGTTAATTTAAGATAAGGTCTATGATGGACCTATCATGTTTTTACTATACCTCTGAAATACAAACAAAGGGCATGACTCTGCAAACACACTCATGTTTAACTACACTTGCGAATAGCCCCATTAAAATCAACGACGCTACTCGTGTGCATAAAGTCAAGCCTACGAATAAGCATTTGTAGGATCAGAGCCAAAGTTATAATACTATTCACTGACTTTTTTTCTTCTTTTCTTTTTCTTTTTTTTTTTAATATTTCCTTACTTAGAAGTATGCTAGGCCTTTAAGTTCAGATCATAATTCATTTAATTTACTATGGCCTCCACATGAAGCCTGGCAGTGTGATGAGAGACCACATTCGTTGTCATCAGAAAAAACCCAGTTTAGTACCAGGTAAGCCAAAATGATTTGATTTTTTTATTACTACCTGTACCTGCTCTGGCAGATACCAGAATAAACACTGGAAGAGTAATTAGTACTCCTCTTTGTGGTGCTTTTTGCAACTGTTTGATTGGTAACTCAGATAATTACTGATTTGTAAGTAAATGCACTTATTAAAACTGAATAAAACAAATACAATCTATTAGGTTTGCAGTAATTTAATGTTCATTTAATTAAAATATAAAAGTTATAAGAATAAAAGGCTATAAATATGTAAATAATAAAATGTTAAAAAAAATCTTATAATGTAGGCCTTAACATACAGACACCTATCAGATAAGAATTTAAAAGTATTTCTCACAGTGCTGTATTCCTTTGCAGAAAAGGACTGAAATATGCTTCATTGTAACTGAAATGTAAACATTCAAAATTGATGGTAAACTTTTAATTACTCTCAAAGATAAAGCCTTCCAGGAGTATTAAAATAGAAGTTTTTATTTCTGAGTTTCAGAAGGCATAAATAGTTTGCAGAATAATAAAGGCTGCAATGCCATCACACCATACTTTTACTACTGACCCAGATTTCAGTACTGCTCTGCTACTCTTTCTTCAGATCAGAGAAGAGAGCTATGTCACGTCTCTCTGACTTGCAGCCCAAAAATAAATTGTCTTTCAAATCGGAAAAAGAAGAGAAAATTTCAGAAGAATGGTATGTCCAAGTCTATCCTACTTTTTTGTTTTTAACATGAATTCTACACATCAGGAACTATAGATGTAGAGGCTTTTAATAGGTACCCTGGTTAAGTAGGTATTTATTTCTATATGTCAAAAATATTATTTTAAACTTTTAACCAGCATGTGAGATACCAAGTCAATTAACTACAATTTCTTAACTGTTTAAGATGAGCATTGCAAGCATCTCTGTAGTTCAGTGTGTCAAGTATCATACATGAGATGTCCTGTGCGCTTGCTGTATTCTGTGTGAAAACTGTGTGTGTGTGTGTGTGTGTGTGTGTGTGTGTGTGTGTGTGTGTGTGTGTGTGTATCTATATAGATACACACACACACACACACACACACACACACACACACACATATATAGAGAGAGCTGTGCAGTTGATATGTGAAAATGTGTATATATTGATAGTAAAATATCACCTTCCCTTAGGGGTTTTAAAGATATTGCCACTGCACAGCTAATGCTGAAGAGGGCCCATAAAATGAAATCCAAGAAATCTAGTAATAAAAATCTAGGTAAGTCAACAGTGCTATTACAATATATGTTACATAAGAATATGTATAAAATGTTGGAAACAGCAGGTCTCTACTTCTTCATCTGAAAGCAGGTTGTCACTTATAGAAATGTTGCTTGTATTTTCTTAGATCACTTCACACATTAATATGAGGGAGGGAGGAATGTGCTTCAGAAATGAACATATTAAATCATCATAAAAGGAAGTTTATTTCGTTTATATGTTCAATATATTAATATTTGAAGAAGTACTCTGGTGAATATTGAGAGTAATATTTGACAAATGTATGAAATGGGAACTTTGTTTCATTGTGTTCTGTGTATTCCCTTTGCTAGATATAAAGTTTGTATTTCTGTATTTTTGTACTGATTAGATTTTTTTTTCCTTCAAGAGGATATCTCAAGTTATAATAGCATTGCTCAGTTTGGGTAGTTTTATATCTGTTTGATATGCTTCAAAGTCTGTCCTAAAAACATTTCTGTATCTGTAATCATACCTATCATCTCCGGCTCTTGATTTCGTAAAGTGCTATTGATATACATTTGTGAAGGTTTCACAGTTTTTGGTGTCTCTAGAATTGGTCATAATTTGGCATTCAAGCTTCAGAGATGATTCTGTGAATCTTGGAAGGCGCTCTCCTCTTCTTTCTGTCTGATGTTAAAATGATTCCTTCCCTGCATGGTCACCTCTTATGTCTGTGAATTTTCTCTGTGTATACAGCTGTCAATACAGGAAAGGATAAAATATCTTAGTTGATTATTGGTGAACACCTTTAAGTTCATTAGTCATGGTAAGCTGTCTTGAGAAATCCTTCCATTAATAATGTTTAACTCTTTGGTGATACGTTTGGAATACACCACTGGCTATAATGCATTTTCCATTACTGCATAACATGGGAAATCCCTGTTTTGTGTCAAGTGGTGGTTGGTTGTTTTTTGTTTTTTTAAGTTCAAGAGTATTTTTCACTCAAGGGGGGAAACACCACTTACAAATAAAAAGGTAAAGTTAAGAAAAGTTTGCAATTCCCCCCTTCCCTAGCCAAGTACCAGCACCTAAGACTACTTATGACAGATAGAGCTCTAGATTTAAATAAAAGGTAGCATACAGTTACTGTAATCTTTTCCTTATGGGTGAGGAAAAGACAATGGGCAGGAGGCTAAAACATTATTTAATCCTTTATAGTTTCCCACCGCGCCCTACCACACTGCGCCGCCACAAAACCATAAATATCTGGTGGCCAGCTGAATGTTTGACATATGTATAACTTGGTGGCCCATGTATCATTTTTAATGAATAAAGTCTATTTGGTTATATCATCTTTTCTCCATATGTTGTCTGGTTTATATTAGTAGTGATTAATTCAGTCATAAATGGTTTGCGAGTATCAAATTCAATTATCCTATTTTTTATTATTGTTCTAGAGGATTTTTTGGATGTTTTTATATTCAGATGATTGGAGGGGGTTTTGTTTTGTTTGTTTCTCGAAAGTGCTGCACTGGAAAACTCTCATAAGCACGTGACTAGTGTTTAAAAAGTTAACAAAACTTTACAATTTGAGTTGTTAAATCTGTATAGACCTGATCTGTTGTATAGTTGCAAGATATCTCCTTCCATGAGTACCCAGTAAAGAATCCCCTTTCCACATATTCCATCCAGGCAAAGGAGAGCACTGATTTTCAGTGTCAGTGCCCCCTCACAGAAAATGCCCACCTTCAATCCCCTGGGCTGTTAGGTCAAGTACCTCTCTTCATCTGAACTGCTCTGGTACAGCATGGTGAAAGAGGCAGACTCTAAGGTAGTCATATCTAAATGGAGTTTGACTTAAAACCCACATTTGCAGTTGCACCCTGATCTGAATTGGACACTAGTGCAGATACTGAAGCACAGCTGTCAATCCCTCCTTGCCAGAAGCAGCACTAAGTATGTAAACAAGCAATTACATTCAGAACTTTCTGGGCTGGATTCTGTAGTCTGCCAAAGTTTCTTTGTGCTGCTTATGTGAAGTGGCTTAATACTGGTCAGAAAAACCCAGTGGAAAATTTACCCTGTATAGGGGGGTTCTCCACAAGCATAGCTGTCTCCTACGTCCCTCCCAGCATGTGCGCTGGGGAGGAGAAACAGAAAGGGAATAGCAGGGATGGGCTGAGGGCATGGTGAAACTGAGACCTTACACCAGAAGCTTAAGTAAGAGCGGGAGGAGTCCTGTTCTAACTTGTTCTGAGACCCCTTGTTCTGAATCAGGGAGCTGCAACAAGCTGTGTGTGGCTGCCACTCTCCCCTACTTAGGGATGAGTGGTCTTCAGATGCAGCCCCATGTAGAACAAATTGCAGTAACTCCATTCTTGAGGGGAAAAAAGATATTTGGCAATGTCAACATCCTTTTTAAGAATGAGAGAGGTCACAATCTCTTAACCAGACCATTTTAAAAAACCACCACCACCACCTTGGGTCACTTCTGTCAGTTGAACCTCTCATGCAGCTGGATATCCCCAGAACATGTGCCTCTTACTAACAAAAGGCAGGTAACAACCTCTTTAAACAATAAGCAATTGTCAGCCCCATCATTTCCTCTTGTTTCCATAGCAACCAGCATCACATCCTTTCCATCTTCTCTAAACTGATCCTCAGCCACCGTCCAGTCATCCACACCTCACTATTATACTTATCCTCATTATATCTT
This sequence comes from Chrysemys picta bellii, assembly GCF_011386835.1. Classification (NCBI taxonomy): domain Eukaryota; kingdom Metazoa; phylum Chordata; order Testudines; family Emydidae; genus Chrysemys; species Chrysemys picta. Next base: position 77,293,351 of record NC_088791.1, read on the forward strand.
GTTCAGTTTTTTTTATGTTTGATCTTTTCCTAAACTCCAGATTGAATGTTATGTTATTTGGCACTATTTCTTCCTAACATAGCTTCAACTAATTTCATTCAAAAATTTAATACTTATATTAAAATAATACAAACTCATTGATATAGACATTCCCACCAATCTGAGGATAAAGTACAAAGTATGCACCTACAATGTTAATTAAATGCTATAAAGAAGCAGGTTTCGAGAACATCTAATATGTCCCTTCATTGCTCTATACATTATTTACAAACAAAAACACAATAAAAATAAACAGGAGTACTTGTGGCACCTTAGAGACTAACAAATTTATTAGAGCATAAGCTTTCGTGGACTACAGCCCACTTCTTCGGATGCATATAGAATGGAACATATATTGAGGAGATATATATACACACATACAGAGAGCATAAACAGGTGGGAGTTGTCTTACCAACTCTGAGAGGCCAATTAAGTAAGAGGAAAAAAAACTTTTGAAGTGATAATCAAGATAGCCCAGTACAGACAGTTTGATAAGAAGTGTGAGAATACTTACAAGGAGAGATAGATTCAATGTTTGTAATGGCTCAGCCATTCCCAGTCCTTATTCAATCCTTTGTTGATTGTGTCTAGTTTGCATATCAATTCCAGCTCAGCAGTCTCTCGTTGGAGTCTGTTTTTGAAGCCATGTACATTGGCCAAACAGGACAGTCTCTACGCAAAAGAATTAATGGACACAAATCTGACATCAGGAATCATAATACTCAAAAACCAGTGGGAGAACACTTTAACCTGTCTGGTCATTCAGTGACAGACCTGCGGGTGGCTATATTACAACAGAAAAACTTCAAAAACAGACTCCAACGAGAGACTGCTGAGCTTTAAAATGCCTACTTATTTACCACAGTGGAACTTGGATGGGATTAGCATTGTAATGAACATCTTGGGTCCTGATGCTCTCTGGTGAGGGGACTTGTTCCCTTCTTCTCTCCATATATCTGCTTCTTATGGAGCTGTGACGAGTAGTGTGATGCGTGAGTGGAATTCCAGATAATTAGTCACATTGTGTGGAAGCATGTATTTTCCAGGGTCTCTTGGGTAGCTCACCATTCCACTTCATTCATAGTCTTCTGACCACTGAGCTGAAAACACACCAGCATGGAACCTTCTGTGTTTGCAAGGGATACAGGCCAGAACAAGCCCTTTGCAGTCTTTGCTGCTTCGTGATCATCGGAGCACAACCAGATTTTGGTGACTCTCTGAAGCGAGACAAGAAAAAATGTGGACTTTAGTAAAAGTATCAGGAATGCTCATGCATACCAGCAGACAGCGAAGAAGCTAGCAGCTTTGTAAATTTACTTGACTGGTGACCAGTGCAGACAGCAGATTAAATGGCACAAGAGTACATACCGGAAGACCAGGGACCAGAACTGCGCCTGGGGCAACTTGTAGACATTGTCCCAGTTTTATGAGGAGTTTAACCGGGTGCTGGGCATTGTGCCCAGCACAGAGACAACTGTGGTGCATGATGACTTGGTCAGCCAGGTTGGTGCCCTTTTGGCCCCAGAATCCAGCATGGGGACTGATAAGAACAAGCAGCGGGGACTGAGTGAAGACCATGAAGTAACTTTGTTGCTAAAACCAGTCCCAGAGCATGCTTTGGAACAGGATCATCAGCAAATTCTGGGTCCATACTCAGAGAAGCTGTTTGATGCACTCCCTGAAGAATAGCCTGCTGCGGAGCCTGCAGCAGACACAGAAGGGACAAAAGCTGCCCCTGAGCCCGGAAAGTTTCTGGCTCCAATGTAATGTTTATTACTACAATAATGAGAGGGATTCTTGGTCTAAGAACCAATGCAAAAGTTATGAGAAGTCCCAACTAGCAGCGTGTATTCACTAATGGCAGATTGTATGTCAGGAGCTTGGCATTCTGCCTTCCTTTCCCCTCCACCTCCACATCACATGGAGTTCAAAATGACGACCAGGAAGTGCAAACCATAATAAACACCTTGAAAGAGGATTTTTACTGGAAAGACAGATTTTTTGCTAGGCCCATTCCTGTTTCATAAAAATAATAATTACATTGCTGTGCATTTGCATTTGCCGCACTGTAATCACTCAATGGTCTATGGAGCTGCCTATAAAAATGAACTGTGTGTTTAGGGAAATGTGATCCATTTTCAAAACTAATTAATTTCAGTTAAAGGTAGTCTATGAAGTCCATAGATGACACAATCATTTGTCCCAAGTATGACTGGGGTTTGAAGCTTAGTCCAGAAATGTGCTGTGGGGGGGAAGGAGAAATGCAGCCATACCAGAGTAAGATAACTCATCATTCTGTTAATTCAGTCATGAATTCTGACCCAATCCTGGTTGCTAATAGCTGCAAACTTTTCCTGAAACAAGAATTCCAGATAGTTAGTCACATTGTGTGGAAGCATGTTTTTTCCAGGGTCACTTGGGTAGCTCACCAGCCCACTCCATTCATAGATGTGTCGTTCAATCGCTATATGTTTGAATATTTCTGATGCATACAATGCAGATTTACAACCAGCAGCTTCGAATAACATCTTCCTTTGCCTATAGGGCACCATAAGAACAGTTATGTCCTCCCAAAATATGAAAGGCCTGAAATGATTTAAAAAAAAAAAAAAAGCCTTTTGTAGCAAGGCCACCGACCAGTCCCCCTCCCTCTCTCTCCAACCCAAGTAATTATGGAACTTTTGTAAAACAAAAACAGCTTTGCATTTTTATTTACCATTGTGTCTGCACTACTTTAATTGTGGTTACCCAGGCTGTCTCTAGGGAGATTCTGTGGACTGAAGCATCCATTTCACAGTATATTGCTGTTCAGTTTTGAAATGTAACATTTTATGTCCCTGAAATTCCACAAGAAATAATTCTGGGGTCCTCTACTGAGATATTTGATACCCTCTATGTTGTGTCCTATTGCAGTCCCCACTACTAGCTGCTGTACCTCCACAGCTCGATATCAGTACCTTCATGGACCATTCCAAGAGGAAACATTTCTATGTACTGATGGTTGATGTTCTTGAGAGGGCTGACAAGCTAGTCCAGTACCAGAAACACAGGGACTTAAGACTGGAGAAAAGGCATTCTGAGAGGCAGGAGGAAAGGCTGAGAACAGAGTATCTGTGCAGGAGGAGGAACAGTGGCTAAGGACAGGACTCAGCAGAAAGAACTGTTTGAGCTGCTCATCTTAGTCATAGCTGCAAGATTACTGGCTCCTGCTGTCTTTCCCACACTATGGTTTGATTCTCCTGTGACATACCCTGAGTCCAAAAACAGCTGCAAAAACTCCATGTCTGGGTGGCCCATTCAGTCTGTCCCCATGAGCAGCTGGGCAGGGCAAACGAAACCCAATGCGGCCCTCTATCTTGATCCCCTCTCCTGTGAATACCTCCATCCACCTCCTGCGGCACCAACTGTATGGAAAATGAAGAAAGAGGGGAAAGGAGAATAGGGAAGCCTGGGGACATGTTTTGGCGATGTTCTTTTGTAACTGGTATTTTGGTGTTATAATGGCAGCTGTCCTGCCTGGCTGTGTGACTGCTGCACTGTTTTAAAGCATGTGTGTATATATATAAACCTTTTAGGTCACCAAGAAAGTTTATTGCTATCACTGTATCTCATAATACAACCAAGATTTGAATTAATAAAGTTAAACATAAGGTCAGGAACAATTAAGAATTAGTAAGCAAACACTATTCCTATACAGTTAGGTAAACCAAGCCACATGTCAATCACTTCCTTATTGAACCCATACTATGACTCACTTCCCACCCATTTCATAAGACATCGTGATATTCATAATAACATTGCATGGCAATCTAGCCCTGTTTTTCCCCCGTCCCACCCGTACAAGCACATTTATAGAGATACTATTCCACCTCTTCTACTGGGCCATGCAAGTCCATAATATGGGAGCACAAATCATCCCTGACTTCTGTTGCTCGGGTGCATCCAGCTCCAGCAGTGGTAGGTGCACTTTATGACTGAGTGTACCGATTCAGCGGCCCTGTGACAGAGTGCAGGGAGTGAATAGATGAGCCTGCACTCTGATCGCTTAGAGGCTAATTAGTACCCAGGAGAAGCTGATGGGATCAATGAACTCACTTGGCTCATCAGCCCAGGGCTGATACAAGGCACAGGAAGGACGTGCAAAGGGAAAAAAGAGAGAAAGGGGAGATCAGAGGGACAGGGCTAGCTGGGGCTGATCACAGAGAGGCCTCAAACTAAGGAGACCTCTTCTCCCCTCAGGTCAGGACTTGAGAGGGTCTAAAGCTGCAGCTGGAAGCACTGGGTAAATAGGGGGGAGCATGGGGTACTTTGGTGATATTGGTGAAGGGGATGTGCACTGAAAGCACACCTAGAGACTCTGTGCAGTTTTTGCAGATTAACATGAGCCAGTTATGGGGTTTGCCTTCCCCAAAAGCTTAGTTTATGGGGAGACTTTATGTATATGCATTCTACTTGTGTATTTGTTGAAACTTTGTGGAGCAGATTCCAGTGCAGGAGTTCTAAGAAAATGTGAGGTTTTTACCAATCTTAACCTTGAGCACAGGGTTAGAAAAAATTTAAGACAAGACCTGCAGGGCATGGGGTCTTCTACAGAGTCATGCTGTGTCTGGGCCCAAGAAGCTTTGCACAAGGAAAGACAGGTCTGAAGGATGCTAGTAAGTGCCCTAAGTCCTGTGGCTTGTATCATTAGGGAGAGCTAAAGGTACCCTCTCCTTACAAAGTGGAGTGTGTGCAGACAATGAGTACATATTGCACTGGACCAGTACCTCCAGTGTGGATTATGCTCCAGTCTATTATGGTTATGGATGCAGATATAAATAGTTAAAATCGTGGCCTGTATTTTAACCATAACAAATGTATGCCGTGTTTTATATCTCCACTATGTCCACATCAACTACTTTTTCTTGACTGTCAAATAATATGAGACGTGTGGGCAAGATACTAGAAATTTTTGCAGCCAAGTAGAAGCGGCAAAATATCAAAAATATTCCCATTTATTAAGTATGCATGAAATCCTGCAGAACTCTAATTAAAAACCTAAATGCAATAGACAGTAATGCACTTCATTGTGCCTGGGTACTAAACATCTATGATTCATAAGATCACAGAGCCCTTAAAGATACCTTGGCACAAGAGAACAGAGTCTCTGGCTTAACTTTGGGATTTAAGGGGCTATCATCAAATCCACAAAATCAAGGAAATTCAAAAACTTTAATAAAGTTAATTTATTTTTTCTTTTAACAAATTTTTTTATGATGGCCAGAGGCCTGGAGTAACTGTTTTCAGCTGCTATCTTCTGCCATGCTGTACTGTTACTTGTTTAACCATTTCCTTTCTGGAGGCAAAGTTTGTCAGTGATTGACAAAATGAAGTGATACTTCTGCTGCCACCCAGGCAGAAACACAAGAAGAGACAAAGGAGAAGTTAAGGCTGAGACTTGACTAGTCAGATAAAACTGAAACAACTGATTGATTTGTCACAGGACAAGAAGTATTGTTCGGTCAGTCTGTTTTCTTCATCTTTGAAAGATACTACATTAACTACATTCAGATTTAAAAGATTCTCTGAGAATACAAAACAACTCTAGTGAACTGAACATCATTCACCATCTGTACCTCTGATATGAATTCAAATACCCTTATTCCTGAATTTTCCTTAATGGATGCAAGAAATTCATCTGCTGTAAGAAATAAAATGCTTCCATTTTGTTGTCTGTTTATTTATTTAGTTATTCTTTGTATTGCAGCAGTCCCTAGGAGCCCCAATTATGGACCAGTACCACATTGTAATGGGCACAATACAAACACAGAACAAAATGATGGTCCCTCTCCCATTGAACTTACTCGGACTAATCCTCCTTCACATGATGCAGTATTTGCAATTTTAAAATATCAACTCTTTAAAACTGGTACCAATAATACCTATTTTCATTTTTTTAATTTTTCCCCACACCCAAAATCAGTGACAACCCAATTAAAGTTTTGCCACGATGTCATGTAACAAATGCCAGCTTAGGCAGTAACATGAATTTCCATAGTATTTCTATCACATTTATAATGTTTGTCCAAATTATCTTTTATATCTGGAGTCTGCCAAAATGTGTGCATTAAATTACCTCCCTAGTTTCCAGATATTCAGTACAAATCATCAACAAATAAACCACATTTAAACAAGTATTCAGGAGTCCAGTAAGATCTCAATGTAATTCTGAACTGTTTAACTCTTTTGCAGTTCCTCTGTGTGAAATCTAAAACATTTGTTGATTGTCTGTAATAAAAACATAAAATCTAATCCATTTCCCCATTTCTCTGATACTTAAAAACACTAGTATCATAAAATAATTGAAGTAATATTGCCTTAATTTGAGACTAGATTTAAAAAGGGTTCTTTTTAATATCAAAAGAGCTGGAGGCAATGATTAAGGTAGGGTGACCAGATAGCAAGGGTGAAAAATCGGGATGAGGGTGGGGGGTAATTGGCACCTATATAAGACAAAGTCCCCAATATCAGGACTGTCCCGATAAAATCAGGACATCTGGTCACCCTAGATTCAGGTGATCCATGTAGGTGTAATTTAAGTACTCTAGCATTGTGATAAATCTCAGTAGATTATTTAAATTATTTTGCAGAGCTCAAAAGTAGACTATCTGATATAAATCTCTCAGAACAGTTTCCATAGCTCTCTTCCCAATATACATATCTCCTTCAGTACTTACTTTGACAATCTTATACATAGATCAACTATAGAATAATTTGGGTGATATTAGCCATTTTATGTGACTTCATCCAAATGTCCTTAATGCACTGTACTGTTAGACTGGTCATCTTTTTCATGGGTGTAACTAGGCCGGTTTGAATGTGAAAAAGTTCCATTTCTAAAGCTTTTAGACATAGCAAGTTTAGAATAGCTTCAATAGACCCAAGAAGCAAAACAATTTATAATAATCTGTTGGGAACATCAGAAAAGAAACCTAGGAATCCTTTATCACATTTTGTTTTGTGAATTTCTAATCTGTCAATTTTGGTAACTTGGTCTTTTACCCTCCTCAAGAAAGTTACCATATTTGAAATTGTTCTAAAGTAGTGTGCTGACGTGTCTGGTTTTTCATTGCACATTACAGGTTTGGTTTGGGGGAAACAATTAGTACAGAAAATATTCTTCTCTACCTTTCTCACTGTGTGTCGTACTGTACATAACAATGGGTCTCATTATATAACTATAGAAAATACAGTAATGAATTACACTATAGTTTAATATTTTTATATTTCATATAGCTTTTCTGCCAGCTAAAGTTATTGAGAAAAGGATCTCTGAAATTAAAATGATATGTGCATGACTGATATAGTTATACAGCTGCAATATTTTTATTGAGTTATAGTAAGAAGTGCAGGATAAATTCTCTTGTATATTGTAACAAGGACTGATTATTTGTTACTGTATTTTAGATATTAGTTATGAACCTCTACACCAGTATGACCGAGTACTGTAAGCATTTGTTGACACTAAGAATGCCATATTAATAAAGATTTTGGTGATTTGCCAAAATGGAAATACTTGACTGATCTAGCTACCTACCATAACTGCTAAAATATTCACAGTTAACAAGTTATCCCAGTAGTCCGGTTCCTCAACAGATATAATCTAGTTATCTGAAACACTCTAAAATGTCTGATTTTAGTTAATGGAGCTAACCTTGAGAGAAAGGCTGATGAAACTTGCAGCCAGAAGGGTAGGGGTTCAGGCTAAGGTGACTTTACACTTCCTTTGTGGCATCTCAATCCTTGGCTCCTCCAGAGGCTGAAGAGGTCATTACTATAACATAGACAGCCATTGGAGGCCTAAGATATGGCAGCATCCTCCAGACTGCCCTAAAGACCACAGCACTGCCTGGAATCTCCGGATTCGGTACGCTGCAGTCCCTGTTTCTGTATACGTTTTTATACCATGCTCATGACCATAGTATCAGAGTGCCTTTCAGTAGTTTCAGTTTAATAATTGAAGCCAGATCTCTGGAGTCCTTTAGCCAATCAGAGATGGTAAAAAGTATTACTTCTAGATGCTGCTGTGTGAGAGCCTAGTGTCAGCAAGGAATCCAAGAGTACTCCTGAACTAGAGACTGAATTGAATTATTGTGAATTTGTTCCTTCAACCAATAGAGATTGCACCATGATTGGAAGCTCTTAAAAAAGCCTCCCTCACCCCCGACACACATCCCTCCCCCACCCCCAGCCATGCCCCTATCATGACCTCTACCATAGGACTTGTGATGGGGTCCTGGGTCTGGAGTACTTGCACCAAGGGAATCCTCCCATGTGCAGAACTAGAACTTCTAGGGCCCCTTCAAGCCACTCCAGCCCTTTTTCCTGGCATGAAGGGACTCCAGCCAATTTTCTAATCTAATTCTGCTGCCATTGAAGTTAGTGGAAAAACACACCTTGACTTTGGAGGGATTAGGGTCCAACATGTATAGACCTAGCTGTCTTTCCCCTCACCCTCACCCCTCCAAAGAGCTACATACTTTGCTGCTGGCTCTCAGAAGCTCTGACACCCTCACTGATTAAGAAGTAATGCTGTCCCCACTAAAGCCTCCTCCTCCCCCGGCTCCCTCGGTAACAGTCTCATAATGGAGAAACTGACATTATCAGTCTGATACACCCACTCTCTCCAAAACTGCACTTCCCATCTTCCCTAATCCTTCTACCCTGCCTGCCTACTCATTCTTTTTCCTGCTAAATTCTAGTCTTTTTTCTCTTCATTGTCCTCAAGCTACATCCTTTCCTCATTGTCCCCACTGCTAAAAGCCTTGTCACTGCTAAAAACCAATCCATCACCTTGTAACAATCTCTTTTCTTCCTTCATTTGCAGTCTCCTCCCCCCTTCACTAACCATATGACCTTTTCCTTTGGTTCCCTCCTTTGGGTCTCACACTGTTTACTGCATCAGGTAGGGTTGCCAATTTTGGTTGGACGTATTCCTGGAGATTTAATCACATGACTTAATCTTCAATTAAAGATTAATCTTTAATTTCTGCAGACTCCAGGCCAATCCTTGAGGGTTGGCAACCCTATCTTCAGGTTCAAACTTACCATACTCACCTACATGATCCTATACAATGCCTCCCACTCTAACTCTGCATTTCTTCCAGTTCTTGTGTTCTTCCCACCCCTTTCTTCATTTCCTATTCCAGATACCTGACTTTAGCTTATTTCATTCTGCCCCCTGTGTGTGAGACTCTCTCCTTGTTCTCAAGCACTCACTTTCCTTCATAGCCCTCCTTAAATTCACCTGTTCAAGCAGTTCCTCCTCCCTTCCCATCATTAATAAACTGCAAAACTCCCTTCTCCTGAACTGTTGTCCAGTATTGGTTTTGCTTTTCTTATATAAATTGTAAGTTCTTCTGGTGTGGGAATGAGAAGTTATGAAGACTTAAGACTATGTAGCCTGGTAATTATGGGAATGATTATGGTGAGTATGTTTCCACAGGCTGCTGAAGGCCACCTCTACTTTGAACAGGATAGAACAGGATAGGATATGTTAAAGGGCTTTCGGTCCATTTATGTTCCTCAAGTTTAGCCTCAGATAATAAAATATTTGTGATTTTCTTTGCTTTGGTTCAAATAAAGGTGTTTCCACCTATCTATTAAGTTGTAAACACTGGGGTTTACATATTTGTGTACCTAATATTTATGATTGAGATCCCCACCTTCAAAATAGAACTTCTAAATATTTCCTAAAATATATATCTTTTTAAAATGTAGTTTAGCTTTTCACAGGTGGCTGATTTAGAAATCATTTAAAGGTATGTAAAACAAGTCAATATGGCTGCTTCTTTGTACTTATATTAATTTATTTTAGAAGTAATATAATTGTTTTTGTTAATGTAAAACGTACACAAGAGATTCTGTTTCTTTTATTACATGACTAAAAGGTGAATAACTGCTTCAAGGAATGAACAAGCCAGATCTGACCTCTGATTTTAACTTGTTCTTGTCGTCTAGACCCAGCTGTGCGCCTGGCGTTGTTCAGAAACAATGAAAATAAACATCCCCCTGTGAAACCACCAAGGAAGAGACAGCCAGCAAAAGAGACAGCCAGCAGTTACTTTGAAGGTATGAACAGGAGTTTCCCTTTATATTTATTTATGTATTTTGTAATGTCTTTGGCCAATTCTTTTAGTTATGAAAAAACATGCAGAAGTAAGAGAAGGCTCCAAGTGTGTGTGGACAACTCAAATGACGTGATGAAACATTTCAGTTTTAATACATTTTTTTTTCCAGTGATTAATTTGTAATGTGCACTGTAGGCCTGACCCAAAGCTCATTGAAATCAATGGAAATTTTTCTATTGACTTCAGTGAGCTTTGTATCAGGCACTAAATACTTTTAAATTGGGGGAGTTGTTTTAAGTGACATGCTTGAAGCTACATGCAGAGAAGGGAGGTGAAACCAATGTGCCCTCTAATTTTTTATGTCCATATGCGGGATTAATTTTGTTATGTGCACCAATATGGAGATGATGTGTGGCGGGGGTGGCGCTGAGGGTTTCGGAGTGTGGGAGGGGGCTCAGGACTGGGGCACAAGGTTGGTGTGGGGGGTGTGAGGGCTCCAGCTGGGGGTGAGGATTATGGGGTGGGGCCAGTGATGAGGAGTTCCGGGTGCAAGAGGGGGCTCAAGGCTGGGGCAGAGGGTTGGATGTGGCGGGGAGAAGGCTGAGGGCTCTGGCTGGGGGTGCAGGCTCTGTAGTGGGGAATAGAGGTTTGGGGTGCAGGCTGCCATGGGGCTGTGGCAGGGAGAGAGAACTCCCCCAAGCCCTCTATTGCCTCAGTAGCCCGGGGCCGAGGGAGAGGCGCCTCTCCCTGGCCGCAGCAGCTCTGGGGCTGGGACTGGGGGAGAGGCGCCTCTCCCTGCCTGCACAGCCCTTGATAGCTTGCTGTGCAGCCACGCAGCTGCGTAGCTTAGAGGGGACTTAGTGAAAGACCCTTTCAACAAAATGGGGAGCTGCTCACATGCTGTGGGATTGGAGGTGGAGCTGTATGACACCAGCTGCTACAGATTTAATAAAATATTTTACATAAGCAACAAAGCACTGTACAGAGAAAATACAAAGCAGTAGCATAGAATACTATGAATGGTAGTAACCAGAGAAATAATATAGCTTAGGCCTTGTGTCACCCTTATCTATTTCAGACACAGTCCTTTTTTCTTACCTATTTAAATGCATAAAATAACCCCATTTCTAATCTCACTTCATTTCTTGATTATTATTTTTTTCAAGTTACCCATTCCTGAAGACAATGGACCTTTTTTTATTTTTACAAACTGTTCTGTGAATTCAAAAGAAGAATATGATAAAATCTTTAAATAAAAAAACAAACATACATTTTTTTCTCCATTCTCATACAATTCAAACATTGTCTTGAACATTCAAAAAGAATTCACCTTTGGGCTGAGGGTATACATGAGAAATGTCAACAGAACATATAAAAGTTATAGATTGGGCTTTTCAAATGCCCTCAGCGTTTGTTCAATTCTGCTACTATTGAAGTCAGTGGTAATACTCCAATTGTCTTCACTGGAAGCAGAGTTAGGCCACTACCGGGCACTTCTCCTGTCATCCACAGCTATTCCCCTCTGATCAGTGACTTGGCTGGGTTTTTTTTCCAGCAAACTCTCACAAGCACTGCATGCTATTAGTGACTGCTCTTTCTCTGAAGGGGTTCTGGTTAGACTGAGAATGCTGCCACATTGCTTCATTTTGATCAAGTGTGAGGAAAGCATCTCTAGTGCACACAAGATGGCTTCAAATGGGCTTGCCAGAAGGCATTAAGTTGGGGATGGGAATTAGGGTCAAGAGCACACCTGAGAACAGCTGCTTGTGCTGTTGTGATACTACCAGGACAACTTCGGAGCTTTCTGTGCCTCAGTTTGGCCCCCACAAAACAAAGAGCCTGCATGAGAGTTTCACTGAGTTGGGCTGGAACAGGACCTGTGCAGATTGTTGCTTGTCTCCCATCTCACAAGCACCAGGCCAATGTCTTCCCTTCCTGCCCTTTTGACCATGCCTTTTCTTGCCTTGAGCAGATCTCCTTGAATCTTTTTTATGGTAGGAGTTCCCACTCTCTGCCAACAAGCTCTGTAGAGATACCAGGTAGATACAAGGTGGGTGAGGTAATATCTTTTATTGGACCAACTTCTGTTCAAGCCCTGCAGACATTGTCCCCCAGAGCAAGAGGAGGAATGAACCAATCAGCTGACTGGTAGGAATCAACTTCAACCATACAACCCATTTTCCCTCCACAGCCAGCCAGCTTGCCTGCCAGTCAGTGCTCTGGTGGAGGATTTGAATCCCAACCCCTCTTCTTTAGAACCCACTAAAGAGAGATCTCAAAGAAGAGGGTATCTACATTCTAAATATTCCTACTTTAATGTGGGAGGTGGGGAGGAGAAATTATAACATCAATAGCAAGAACACATGTTATCTGTTAAATAAGGGGATTGCTACTTTTGAAAGGGGATGCCCTAGGAAGTGAAACAATTAGACCATTTTTAGCTTTTTAAACTGGAACACATCACAGTAGAGAACATCTAGAAGGATTTAAGTTGTCAAATGTATAGTATGTCTCTTGAGTCTTCTCTGTTCTTTTGGTTGTAATTATGGATTATGGTTAACAGTATTTAAAATAAACCTAATGCAAAAAAGAAACACTGCATAGAAGGAAAACAAGTGGTAGAAAAAACAATATATATAAAAGCTTATATCTGAGTCCTATGTATACAGTATTAACCAGTATTGATGATTATTTAAACCACTGGTATCATATTTGTATTTTACGTTCTATCCTTGGGTTGGTTAAATTTGTTTCAACTTTAGATATATCAGGTATTTCATTTTTTCATGGTTATTTTAAAATATTTATTGTTCTAAGGATTAATGGATGCCAAGCATTTGTGGGAAGGGAAGAATATAGCAAACTTTTTGTCTGGTAACAAGTTCACTGAATGGAAGGAAAAAACTTGCACTTAAATAAGATCAACAATCTGGTGAACTAATTAAAGCAAATCAATTCTGTCTGAGTTAAGGATGACATTTTGTCATAATTCACCTTTTTTTCCTACGTAGTTCAGAAGTCTCAGAATGTTGTATGCTGTTGTGTGACATAGATCTAAACACAATGGGGGAATTAGGCTAGATTGGCATCTGTAATACTCAGCTTCCTTGGTTTAAGTAAGACCAATATTTTAATTTGAACGGGATTTTTAAAAATCATTGTTTTAATACTACATAAAAAGTATAACATTCCCTTCTCCCACATCTTGAGTTGTCAACTTATTGAACGTATGGCTTTTTAAAAACTCACTGAAACTTCATGGAAAATAGCACTTTTCTTGCTGACAATTCTCTTACTGGCTCATGTATTTTCTTTCTACCTTCATTTATTTTTTATTACAGATTATTGTATAAATCCAAAAGCTTTGGTTTTGAGACCTCCTGGTCCTGCTTATTCCTCATTTGAAATTGGAATTTCATTTCCGGCATCACACTAATTGTACTTGTAAAAGCAAGTGTGATGCCACAGATTTACCGTACTGTGGTATCGTCAAATAGAGCAAATGAGCTCTGCAGAAGAAAACCCATTTTTTATGCAAATCATTCTATAACAAAACTGTAGAGGAAAGTGAGGCATGTGCATAACTTTGATCATATGTGCATAACTTTAATCACATGGGACTACTCATGTGAGCAAAACCTGACACATGCTCCTTAAGTGCTTTAGAGGACTGGGGCCTTTGTGAACAGAAATATCTAAAAATATATTTTTTAAAGTTTGCGATAAGATATCAAATCTTTCATGAAATGTCAGTGAATCCACTACTGATCCTCCATTGACTTTATAATAGGCCTAAAGGAGAAATTGTTGTTAGTTAATATTTATAGCACAGTAGCATGCAGAAGCCCCAATCAGAAACAGACCCCTTTGTGTTAGATGTTGCACAAATAACATATGGAGACTTGATCTCCATTTTGAAGTGTTTCCTATCTAAGAAGGTAAGTGATACGTAAAAGGGGTGGGAGGAGGGATATATACATGCACCAAAATAATTTTTGTAACTTGTCAATACATCTTAAGGCTACAAAACCTTCCTAAATATTGACATTGTAAATGATACTGATGAGCCAATGTTAGCACTTAGTAAAATTGTAATACATTTTAAATACACACACACACAATAACCTGCTTTTTTTCTTCTCTTGGGAAGTTAGGGCCTGATCCAAAACCCATTGAAGTAATCTGAAAGACATGTTCTCCGATTTCCACTGATCTGTTAGCCACTCATATGTAGGGTGACCAGATGTCCCAATTTTATAGGGACAGTCCCTATATTTGAGGCTTTGTCTTATATAGGCGTCTATTACCCCTCACCCCCAGTCCCGATTTTTCACATTTGCTATCTGGTCACCCTACTCATATGCATCAAATATGTTGGACTGGATCCTCTGGTCCAGCTGAGTTCTGCTTAGATCAGGACTAGAAGAGGGAGGGGTTAGTTGGCTTTAAGCTAGAGCTGATTAAATTCTTTGTCAAATTTTGATTTCAATTGACAAATGAAAAATTCTGTGAAACTATTTTTGTTTTTTTCTCAATTAAAAAAATCAAATTATTTTCATGATTTTTAGACCAGCTCTACTATAAACCACTTTTATATCTACTCCTTCATCCTGGGGCTGCCTAGGGACGTCCAATTCCTGGTCTCGTGTAGAGTAGTCTGTGGCCTTTTGGATCCAAAGAGTTGATCTGACAGATACAAAATGCTGGTGTTCTCTGTCTCCTTCTTCTTGTAAAACTCCTGTAAATCATGAACTAGAGTGTGGCATAATCCCTCTCTGCCACATCTGTGCCATGATTCCACTTATGAAAATTCCCACACAGTCAATTCCACTGCCATCATGGCTGTATTACTCTGTTCTAGCAGCACAAAACTGCCGTAGGGGGTATAAGTGTCTGGCCCACTTGGAATATAAGCTTTGAAGCACTTCAGATCATCCTAGCCACCTGATAGTGAATGCAGTCCAGCTACCCGTATGATTGGTGAGCCATGTTCATCGCTTCTCTTAGGTGTGGAATCAGCTGTGCAAGATGGAGAAACAGAATGGATCTGTTAGGAAGTCAGTAATGCTATTGAACATTTTCAATGTCTGGATCCACTTCTCTTGCTACCACTCAGAAGTTCAGGCACTATACTCTGATGCCTTTATTAAGATTTACTCGCAATTTGCGACCTACTGACACAGAAGTACATCCATCAGGGTACATCTTAGTGCACATGCACTCTCTGTATAATCTTCAGATTCAGTGAAAATAACTCATTTAGGTGGCTTCACTCCTAAGCGTGCACAGTGTTCAGTATCAGGAGGTTAATCTCTATTAGTCATATTGTTTTATATTGTTAGTTGTAGCCAGCAGGCTGGAAATTTCTTAATAAGCCTGAGTATCTAATTAGTAATACTGTGTCCTCTGTCATCTTATGATCATTGATCACTAAATTATAGAAAGCATAATAAGAAATATAGAAAGCATAATAAGTATTAAGGACAGTTTTTCATAAATATTCATTTGAAAACTAACAGGTTCTACTTTAATTAAAAACTGACTGATAAAAGACAAATGTATTAATTTCTCTATACATTGCAAATGAAAATAAAAGTTGTTTTCAGATAGCATTAACCAAAAATTAGAAGAAAGATGATTGTGTGGTTACAGCACAGGAGTGGGATTCAGGAAAGCAGGTATGAAATCCTGACCCTTGTGAAATGAATATCTAATCTCCTGTTGTCTTCAGTGGGTCCAGGATTTCATACATCTTGGCTGTGATACAGACAACTTGTATGACTTTAGGTATGTCTCTTAAAATACATCTGTGCCTCAACTTTCTCATAACTCATATTTGTAAAGCACATCTACATCCACAGACAGAAGGCGTTACTTAAGTGCAAAATGTTGTTATACTGTATTTATTATTACTAGGCTTAACTTAAACCCATGAAAACTGAGACTTAAGACTGCCGCTTTGTCTTTAAATTTCTTTGCTAAACTAGGCCAAATACATCTGGTAATTTAGGATTCCCTTTTTTGGTTAATTTAAGTACGCATTTTGAAAATGTTTTTACATAAACATGTTTAACATATGTAATTTCTTACATTGTAGTAATGAAAGGAAATACATTGGAAAATATAAGTATGTAGTAAGTAAATAGCATTTACTTATTGATTCAAATTCCTAGTGGTTGTCTGGATATAATATCTTCAGATGAAAGCTGATAGAAGTCATTGAGACTGAGATATTTTCAGTAACCTTTACTAGTGCTATGAAACAGATAAGCTTTCATTATATCAGGATGTGTATGTCATTCAAAAGGTAGATAAGAATATTATGAAAGGTAGCTAATACTCATGGGTATTAACTGTTTTCAGGCTTTAATAACTTTACCATTTTCAATTAAAGCATATAAAAGGCCTTAGTTCCCAGAAAGCACAAATTGTTTGTATGCATCCAATTTCTAAAATTGTCATCTTTTATTTAGTCTAAAAAAACATCAGTAACCATGCTGCAAAATTAATGCTCTATAATTTAACAAATGTTTTGCCATGTTTACAGTAAAAATATAATAATCTCTCCCAGGCACTGTACTTGTATGGCAGAATATGGAAGCAATATCTGATCCTTGTATTGCACTGGTGAAAGTGACAGAATAATGCATTTCCAAAAAGCATAAGATCTATCTTGAGATGTAATAAAATGCATTAAAAAACCCTGTAGTGTGGAAGGGAGTCTGTCTTTTAAAATCATAGTTCTGTAGCATTGTTTCTCATTATCTAGTGTGAGCTCACACAACAGAGCTCTGCACATTGAAATATTTTCTCATTTTAAGGAATTAATGGCTCTCCACCAGCCCTTTAACATGTAAAATGAGTAGGTTACTTGTGTCCAGTACATCCAGAAAGAGCCAGGATAAAATAAACATAAGGAGTTGGATATCTTGGAAAAAATCTGTCATGGGTTTGGGTTAATCATCTCCAGAAGAAATCAACTTGATGCCTGAAATGTAAGACTTCTTGGAGAACGCAGTAAAGCCTGAGGCAGTGTTGATCTGAAGGAGTGCTCTCCATGGGTCAGAGCTGCTCTGCTGGCAGAGTGCAAACCCAGTTCACAACAGCGGCACGCTGAAAAGTTGCAAAAGACTGCAGGGGCCTTACAGTGCACGCACTTGAGCTTCAGTTACATAGTTTTAGTGGCCCAGTTTCTTATTATGAAATAAAACTTTAAAATGAAATCTGTGCCTAATTTGCCAGTCTTCTGTCCATCAATGATAACATAGGCATTTTCAGTGATCTTGGAATAGACCAATCTTGAAATTGCTACACAAGCTTAAAAATAAATAAATAAAAACATCTTTTGTGAGATGAGCAATGCAGTATGCATTGGCCTTTGAATATTTAGAAAGGGAATTCTGTGTTTTATGTTCAGAAGTCTATTTTAAACAGTAAGGTTGGCATTTGCCTGAAATTCCAGCACTTTACGTAGCAGCCATGGAGATACTACAGCTCGATACCCTGTTGCCTAACCGTGGTTCTGGTCTTCCAAATTCCATTATATTAACCCCACAGGATTGTGAACTTGGCGGAATGTTCCACCCGTTTGTGCACTGTCCTGTCTCCTCATTCCCATTTGAAGACTCTGGTCATTTGTAATGATATTAGGTGGACCACAGTAAGCAGCTTGTGAGGCAATCTGACTTTAATATGTTCTCCAATCTTCTATGCCAACAAATTTTGACGTCAAACTGCCACAATCACCTTTTAAGGCCCCAAGCTATTATAAAACAATGTTAGAGCTTTGACACCTGGGTATTCACACCTGGCTGTATGGCAATTTACCTGGTTTTGAGGGGACTGGGGAGGGGGACTTTACATTTAAAAACAATAGATCTAGATCTTCCTGCTTCTTAAATTAATGCTGGCTAATGTGGACTTCATTGGGTGGAACAAGCCTCATAATTTCTGCAGCCACAGAGGGCAATTTTTTTATCATTCTTGAATAAGATAGCTGAACAGTAATTTACAGCATCTGAAGTTTCCTTTAATTTAGCTTCTGTGACCTGGAACTGGGTAACATAAAACTAATATTTCTGCCTCGCAACCAATTTATAGATGAATAAATTGAGTGCAGAGTCAAAATCCACAGCTTTTTACACTGCATAAGGCAATCATTTTGGATGAATAGACTCCTGAGTACTAAAGCATTTCAAATCCTTTTTCATCTGACCATTCAGTGACCTGATAACTATTTCCTGTCCCTAAGTAAGGTTGTGACCCAGGTCTTCGAGTGCAAAAGACAGATAATTTTAGCAACCAGTTAAATCCAAATGGGTTTGGTTGGAGGGGCTAAGGGAGAGTAAATTTGGCTAAATTCCTCTTTCAATAAAGGTTTACAACATTTGAACTTAAGTCTAATTAAAAATAATCATTCAATTTGTTGCCATGTACTTGGATGACATACATCCATACTATTTTTTTTTTAACAACATGCCAGTGCAGAAGTTCTACTTTTACTTTCCAGAAAGTCACTAAACACAAATAGGTTATCTTACTTAGTTTTGGATTGCTAAATATTCTAAACATTTAACTCATTTAGATAACCTTTTACAAAGATTAAACAGAGCATTTAGGTATACACTGCATATTCAAAGATCCTCAAGTGCCGCATTATATGATAGTTCTTGTCACGAAAATAAGTTAGGAGTGTGCAGAGTTATGAATCTGGGTTAACAAATGAATTCTTAGAAACAATTCCTGCGTACAACTCTTATAACAGATGGCAACATGGTACATTTTAAATCCACAACAGAGAAAATAAAGCATTCTATAAATGTATGTGTTATTATAGGACTGCCTCTAATCATCTATCTTAACTGGTCAAATACCTTTAGGAGGTTGGATTAGGACAAGAAAGACCTTTACAAGGTCATTTTGTTGAACTGAAAATGTAATTGACTGACATCGCTTATGAAGAAATTATTGGTTTTCTATTCTTTGCATGGGACCTACAGTGTTATGAAGGATTAATTGTCTTAATGAGGTCAGAGATCTACAGCGTTCCAAAAAAGTTGTTTCCTTGTGACAACATTTTTAATATTGAACACATTTTTGGTCGTTTTTTTCTTTTTTCTTACTAAAAAAGGTGTGGATCGGCAGTATATTATAACTCCTTTTGATGATGTGAAATATTCTTTTAAACAAAACATTGAGAAAAGACTCCAACATTGAAACTTAGATATTGAAAATATAGTGCTGTTAAATAAAATGAACAAAGCCCTGTACCTTTTACAAGATTCATATAATCTAAAGAAATAGAAAGTAAGCATGCCAGATTTAGACGCTTTTACAAGGAATTGTAGGTATGTTTACAAATTATTCAAATATTTTAATAGAGGAATTGTAGCATAATAATATATCTAGTTAATTTTATATTATCCTTTAGGACATGTATTATATAATATACATTTTTCTACTGCATGACTTTAACATTCAAATTTTAACATCTATAATATACAAACTTTTTAAGTCATGTCAAATTTGTACATCTGTACTGTTTATAAGGAAGGTGTTTTTAGGTTGGAGTTACACCACAATGCTTCTTGGTGTGTATGCCTTAAATATCTTATCTTGCCTATGTGTATTCAAAAAGAAAATTACAAAAACAGAATATTGAGTTTCAAGTTTTAAATAGGTTTGGAAACAAATATCATACTGTACAATAATACTGGATAAAGAACAATGTGAAAATACTATATTTTCCAATTAATACAGTTAGCTTCCTCAGCTGTGACTCAGAAAACTTCTATGCTTGTAAACATTGTCACAGCACTGCAGAGATCATGTTCTACAATAAAATGTCACTTAGATGACCATTCAAATAATTCTTCTATACATATACTATCAGGTTAAAATTTCTGACATTTTATTATAGTTGCATAAATTAAATCATTGCAACTAAAAAGCCAGTGATAAGGCTTGTGTCTAGCCCCCTGTGTCACGTTAGGTGTAAAGGAATAAAAATAGCCAGACAAAGGTAGCAATTAACCTCACTTTCATATTAATTATACAGCAAGTGGGATATGCTTAAGCATAAGTTATTTAAGTGGTTTTCAAGTGCAGACTGAGTGCCAGGCTTACTAAACTATGAAGGGTCATTTCTCTTAAAATAGTTACATCTTTATTGTACTCTAGTATGAAGTACTTTGAAGCATATGAAGAGAAAAGGGGCATATTTTATAGATATAGTTAAGGATTTAATTGCAAATATATATTTTATTATTATTTCTAAACAGTTTAATATGTATCTCAAAGTAAAATCTATTAAGAGAATTTTCGTTAGAGGTTCCTCCTTTAGGTAAGAAATTGATTGGGAATTAAACATAAAACAATGAGCTACAAGGTTAAGCAGAGAGTTCTGATTTAACCTCAAGATGACCTGGCCTTGTTTGTTCAGATGACGGTTCTAAAAGTGTGCAGAGAATATTCCCTTTTGATACAATTATTTGCTGCAAGCGCTGACCTCACTGACTGTCAGGGAGCAGGACTGAATTGGCCCTTTCTCTGATATCGTGACATTGCTTCTGTTGCCTCGATTGTGACCTCTGATTGCAAGATACCCTTGAGAATTATATATAATAAGCATGACTCCTGATTCTTTACCAGGTCTGCTTGCTTAGGTTTTGTCAGACTCTGCTTGTAGTCTGGGTTACATATGCTAAAACATCACGTAGGCTGTCATGGTATTATGTGACTTTTGTACACCATACAAATCTCTTTGAAACATATTTTTTTTAAAATGCATTTTGCAAATACTAATATTTGTAAAACTTACTTGACATACATTTCACAAACAAATTCCTTGTTCATTAGATGTCCATCATCTCATATGATGGATGTGATGGATTTTTTTATATTTGTACAAGCATCAAATAGTTTCATAGTCACTGATTAGTGATAAAGTATGTCTTATAATATGTTGTTCCAGTTACGTAACAAGAGCTTTGTCTTATTTCCCTGTTCAAAGTGCTTCTTGTTTCCAAGTCTCTCTGCCAGTATGATATACTCGTATTCCTCATATGCATCCTGGCAGCACTGCTAGAGGGTGAAATCCTTATCTTCATTGTACAATTAACCATGTACAAGGAGGCAATACTGGTGAACTCCCAGACCACCTCAAAGTGAGGTGATCTAAGGTCTGGCTAGATGAAAACTGTAGAACCTGGCTGGAATCTGGGAGAAGGTAAGTAGTAGTATGAATTTTAAGTTTGTTGGAGTTCACGTATCTTGCTGTTAATTACTTTTTTACTACATTGCATTATTTTTTCCTGTTTTATTAACCATGGCAGCTAGAATCATGAGGGAGAAGAGAGCCTCTTCTGAGAATGTGCTTGTTTGGGCGACTATGATGCCATCCAGGCATGTCTCTGTATTAATTGCCTCTGCTGCAGCAGCTGAACCAGAGTGGGGGAGCTGCTTGCTTCAAAGGTTTGAAAGGATATTTTGGGGACTATGATGCACCCACTGATGACAAGTTTGTATGTTTTTCATTAACATTTTTTTATCATCTCACAGCAATGATACATTAGTCTCTGTGAGAATATTTTTAACATGCTGTTTCTAATCAATTTATTTTCCTTTCAGATCAGAGGAGTAGCAGAAATTCTGCTGTAACACAAGAATGTTAAGCATGCACTTACTTTCCGTTGTTAGAGTGCATTTAGATAAATGCAACTACCATATGTTGTAAATATTTCTAATTAATGTGGGACTTTTAATTTCTTGAGCTGTTATAAAGCCATCGTCATTTTTGTTCACACTATTTTGCTGCTGTTTGTGTTGCAAGAATCTAATAGAAACTGTCTAATAAGGTTTTATTTTGTATGAATCTCTTTGTGTGTTTTCTCTTTTTTTGTGACTTGCTTCACCTCTTCCTGGGAGAAGCCATTGATTCTGGGTTCTCACAAACAAACCCAAAAGCAAGCATGTGGTATTTCCAGATTTGTCCATTAAATGCCATCATCTGTGCCTTATTACAGAGGTTATTACAGATCAAGTAGAATCTTCTTAGTGGTTTGTTTTGATGGAGATTATTTTGTCGTCATTTTGAGGACTTCTCACCTGAGATAACAGCATTTTACTAGTATAGTTGTAGTCTTTAAAAATTGCAAAGATCATCATATTATTGGACATTCCCTGTACTGGAATGAAATAGGGACTGTGTGTTTTGCCTGTTCAGTGCCAGAGACAGGGACTGAGCATGTATAATTGGCATGGAGGTTGCAAGTGAACAGTCAGGAACAAACAGCAGTGAAACAAATCATACTTCTGCATGTATCTCAGCTATGGAGGTCTTGAAGATTGTTAGAGATGAAAAAAAATGGAGAGATTAAAGAGATGGGACAAAAGTATCACCTGAAGTCAGAATCAGCATCCTAATGCCTGGATTTAAGTGGTTCCCTAGGAAACATCCTAATTAAACACATGATCTCCCCATTAATTATGTCCCAATTAAGTGAACTTGGGTATATTCACTGTATTTTTAACAGTTGCCCAAACAATAATATCTCAAAAATCATGGGAATTAGTGTACAACTCCAATGAGAATAAAATATTCATCATCATCTTACAAGCTTAGTGAGAACTCAGTGAATTAAGTGGTGCAGGGTTAGGCATTGGCCTTTTGTCATTGGATCAAAGTTAACTTATATTAAGTAGGTATTGTGCGAGTATAATAGTTCCTGCAAAGAACTGTGGGAGTTCGGATTCCTAGGTTCTGTTCTCAGCTCTGACTTGTTATTTCTGTCAGGCAAATCATTTAGGCCTGGTCTACACAAAGAAATTGTGCCAATGTAACTATATCTGTTTCTACATCAATCTAGTTAAATTTGGTGCAGCCTCCTAGATAGACACTTTTAAATCATTTTAAAAGTGCCCACCCAAAGAGGTTATGCCAGTTGTAACTAAATTGGTTTAGAAACAACTGTATTTTCCACTGCATGCATCCAATTAAGTGGGTTTTAGCCCACGAAAGCTTATGCCCAAATAAATTTGTTAGTCTCTAAGGTGCCACAAGTACTCCTCGTTCTTTTTGCTGATACAGACTAACAGGGCTACCACTCTGAAACCTGAAGTTAAATTGTTGCCATTCCTGTGTGTAAACAAGTCAGAAGACTCTTTTCCAAACAGTTGAGGCTTCATTAAGGAACATTTGTTAAGTCCTTTGAACTCCTTGGTGTAGAAATACAAAGTGTTACATTAGGGCTAGAAGAATGTGTTCAAATGACTCAGTGCCTTTCTCAATGCTTCCCCTTATGCATGGAATGTCCTCCCTGAACTTAACCATAAGATCTTGTCCTTCAAATCCCTCTTCAAGAACTACTATTTCCCTGATAAGTATTAGTCGCCAGTGAATTATGACTTGAAGGGAAGATGGGGATAGCTGGCTTTTATATCTATTTATAATTATGTACAAATTGCAAATATATTTTAAATGGTATGTTTTTGATTATACTCCTCTCCACCTACGATGTCACTTGTTTCCTTAGATTTAAGCTTTTTGGGAAAGGGACCATGTCTTCCTATGTGTGAATCTGAAATTGAAATCAGTAGGTCTATTGAAATCATTACAGTTCTTTCCATTGATGTCAGCTGGATCAGGCCTTGTTTGTACAATGCACAGCACAATGGGATGCCTGATCCTCACTGGTGCCTCTGGGTACTACTGTAATATAAATATTAAACAATAATCCTCACATCCTTTTTCATACACTGTGTGTGTGTGGAACGTCTATGAGAAAATACATAATGATGTAGTGTGATATGACTTATTGCCATATATTTTTGAATTGCTGCATTTTTTACACTGATGAAGCCATGAATAGTTAACACACTACTCTTAGCTAGTTAAAGAATACATATTTCATCACGAAGCAATGACCATGACTGACCCAAAAATAAATACTATTTTTCATCAGTAACTGAAATAACACAAGATAAAACCCTTCTAAAATGAAACACAAATATGTATGTATTGATCAGCATAATATACAAGCCCATGTGCATTCATAATTTTACCATACATTGATAAAGTATACATTTTCTTTACTAAACTTCACTTATAGTGTTATTCTAAAGAAACTCAATTATAAGTACATATAAAAATCCTATTATCAATTGACAAATGTTAAGTTATAATATCTTAATTAGAATATACTTTAAAACAAAATATTTAGATATTAAAAGCAAGATAAAACATACATAAATACTGTAATATTTTTTTAAAGTAACAATATAAGGTTTGGTGAAAAATATGCATTTCTTTTAACTTCATAAATAGTACTGGCCAAATATTCATCTGGTGTAAATCATCGGGACTCCACTGAAGTCATTTTATACTATCCCTACCTAATCATTTCCTTGCTTGTAAGTACTTAGGTTGATACAAGTTAAGTACTGTGTTATCACTTAGTAATCTCCATTTTTTTAAAATGTTTGGGGTTTTTTAATATCCCAGTATTTCCTTCCCTTTGCCCATCATGCCAAACCAAAGACACACATTATTACAATGATTGCTAAGCTGTACAACATTTCCCAGCTTGCTTTCCCCACTGAATCTTAGAGTGGTGGTAGGTGGGAACAAACACTTCTGCTTTGACAAAATGGCTTCTGAGACTCTATTAGGAAGGAGACTTCTCACACTAAGCGAACTACAGCAAGTGTTGTGCTTGCACCTGCCATCCTAGAACCTTCAGGATCAGATCCAAACCATATTCAAATAAGGAAAAAATAACAGGATTACTGAGTGTATCTCTATCTAGGCTGAAGAATAATCCTAAACCAAGGAGAGAAATTCCTGTCCAACCTCTTTTTGGTACTCCAGCCTCACATTCAAAATCAAGGGGCAGTAGAATAGGTTTATCCATACTGCTTTCCTGAAACCATTTCCTTCCACTCAATGACAATGCTACTTGTCATAAGCCTGTGCTTCAAAGTGGAGGCACTTTTCCATTTATATTTCAAACTAGGCTCTGGTGCCTCCATTCTTGTTTTGCTACCTTGCATCTCATATTACTTACTTTCACTGAATGTTGGCATCTGCTTGTTTTCCCTGAAAGAAGCTGCTGCACTTGTACTGTCTGCTAGAGTTCCTAGCAAATTTTTGGGATATGAATATAGACTTCAGCAAATTCATGGACCCTTCCTTTTGAATCATGTTGTGAACATTATGCTTTCTGTAGCAAAAAGTGGGCACCTTGATCATTATTACCACTGTTAAGTGTATGGGCAAGCTCCAAGCTTTGATATCAAGCAGAGTGCCCCAAGGGTCGGTCCTGGGGCCGGTTTTGTTCAACATCTTTATTAATGATCTGGATGATGGGATGAATTGCACTCTCAGCAAATTCACAGATAACCCTAAGCTGGAGGGAAAGGTAGATGCACTGGAAGGTAGGGATAGGGTCCAGAGTGACCTAGACAAATTGGGCCAAAAGAAATCTGATGAAGTTCAACAAGGACAAGTGCGGAGTCCTGGGAAGGAAGAATCCCATGCACAGCTACAGGCTGGGGACTGACTGGCTAAGCAGCAGTTCTGCAGAAAAGGACCTGGGGATTACAGTTCACAAGAAGCTGGATATGAGTCAGCAGTGTGCCCTTGTTGCCAAGGCCAATGGCATTGGGCTGTATTAGTAGGAGCATTGCCAGTAGATCGAGGGACATGATTATTCCCCTCTGTTCGGCACTGGTGAGGCCATACCTAGAGTATTGTGTCCAGTTTTGCTCCCCCCCCCCCCCACTACAGAAGGGATGTGGACAAATTGGAGAAAATCCAGCAGAGGGCAATGAAAATGGTTAGGGGACTGGGGCACATGACTTACGAGGAGAGGCTGAGGGAACTGGGGTTATTTAGTTTGCAGAAATTAACAGTGAGGGGGGATTTGATAGCAGCCTTCAACTACCTGAAGAGGATGGAGCTAGGCTGTTTTCAGTAGTGGCAGATGACAGAACACGAAGCAATGCTCTCAAGTTGCAATGGGTGAGATCTAGGTTGGATATTGGGAAACACTATTTCACTAGGATGGTAGTGAAGCACTGGAATGGATTACCTAGGGAGATGGTGGAATCTCCATTCGTAGAGGTTTTTAAGGCCCTGTTTGACAAAGCCCTGGCTGGGATGATTTAATTGGTGTTGGTCCTGCTTTGAGCAGGGGATTGGACTAGATGGCCTCTTGAGGTCTCTTCCAATCCTAATATTCTATGATTCTGTATCTCATCCCTCTCTTACAGTTCTTTATAAAGATAAGATAAGATAATGTGTTTCAATCTCTGAAACAGTCCATCTGTCTACCACTTCCCCTCCCTCCCCCACCCCAGATTCTGTGATGCTCCTAGGGAAAATTTGCTCTATAAAATGAATGTAATGCAGGTATTCTATTATTAGCTGGATAGGCCCTAATATTTTTGAAAGTCCTGCATATGACGTATTGCATTTGACAACTCTCTTAGGTGTTTAGATGACCAATCTCACAATTGCACAATCTTCTCCATGAAGATCTATTATGTATTCTCTGGAGTTCAACTACCTGATGACCTTAAAGCCAACTCTAGTAGAGTTAGAGCAGCTTCTACAGACTCCCAGTGTCCATCTCCAAGTTTCACAGAGCGACTTTGAGGAATTGGATGCATATTTTTATCCAGAATTATTCTTGATGTTGAGGCTAAATCGGATGAATGTTTGGGGAAAGCTATCTCATCCTTCCACTAAGCACTTGTCAATCACCTAACATAGTGAGTTACTTCTGTTGTTAATCTCAAGAGTCTGAGAAATGTAGAAGTAATGTCATAAACGAGAAACTGTAATGACGTTTGTGGCTCATTTCTTGTCTAATCCCCAGTTTAATATTTAGCCAATTGAGGGCTCCATAATCTTCAGAGAGGAGAAGAATGACCTGGGGTCATTGGGGACAGGGTAGGGTGGAGAACCAGAGATCCTGTGAGAGCAGGAGCACCAGGCCAGAGGCAGTATTATGGTAGTTGGCTGCAGAGGAGAAGCCTGGAAGCTGGGACTGAAAGGCTGACAGTCAGACTCAATCTGTTGTTGGCAAGGAGGCAACAGTAGCAGCCCCCAGGGAGATACAGGCAGCAGCCTACATGCCAAGAGGATAGGGTGGAAGGATTACAATGTGATGATTATACTGATGAATTGGACTGCTCTTAGGGGCCAGTCTGAGGAATGTTGGTGGTTTGATCTTTGTATTGTAACATAAAATCATTGTGCCTAGGGTGTCATTATGCATCTTGTAGTTTCTGGCGGTGCTGGTAAAGCAATGTGTTATTTGAGATATATGAATGTTGATTCTTTCCTTGTTCATTGTTCTCCCTGGTCAGTCTGTCTGTATCCATCCATTGTGTCTTGCCTTATCCTTAAATTGTAAGCTCTTTCAGGTAGGCACTGTTTTTGTTCTGTTTGTGCAGTACCTACCATAATGGGGTCCTGGTCCATGATTTAGGACTCCTAGGTGCTATGATAATACAAATAATTAATAATCCATCGGGGTCTGGATCCTGAAGAGTTTAATGCTTGTAGAACCTTCAGCATTTGCCTCCGAGCATATACTATAGACAGTAAGATATCTAGAAGGAGCTGGTATGCAACAGCACTTGCTGCTATACCCTAGAGCCGAAGTTCTCAAACTATGGGGCTGGGTGCAGGAATGTGTCAAGGTGTGAGCTGTATGGTTTTTGTTGTTGTTGTTTTGTTTTAAAAGAGCTCTGGTTGTCAGCATCAGATGGCTAGGGCTCATGCAGAAGGGCCGTGGGGATAAAGGCGATAGCTGGAGCCTTGGCACCTGGGCTCGGGCTCTCCTTAACTCCTCCACCCCCCAAATCCCTCACCTGGAGGCAGCGTGGTTCTGGCTGCCATCCCCGGGGTGGCAGTAGCAGCGCAGAAGTAAGGGTGTGAATGGGGCACTAAGTCTGCTGTGAAAAGTGATATTGACGAATATCACTTTTCACATTGCTTCCCTTACTTTTGTGCTGCTGCCAGCATGGCACTGCCTTCAGAGCTGGATGCCCAGCCAGCAGCCATTGCTCTCTGCTCTGCCTTCAGAGCTGAGTGGCGGAATATGTGCTTGTGGAGGGGGTTGGGATGTAAATGACTACAGACACAAAGAAGGGAGGCCAGATCAAATAAGTCTGAGAACCACTGGCCTAGAGGAATATCAGTTACAATATAGCACTTTATCAACAATTAAATTTTCCCAGTTATGCAGTATGGTCTCCACAGATCCGTGTTTGCCCTTCCTCCTATCTCTCCAATCCTGTTTCTTTGGTGCTTTTCTTTATTTCAGATTGAAACTGAGGAAGGAGGAGCCTCTTTGCCTTCTTTATCACTTCAGGCTTGGCACCAATCTGTTGTGTAGCAACACGCAGCCAAGTGCTCTCAACATTTTTGAAGCCTTACAACATGACACCTGAGCTCTAAATGGATTTGTGGAAGCAACATATTTTGGAACATCCAGCTACTGATAGTGATTTAATTATTTATGTTATAGCTAGGCTTTGCAGAATTTAATTTTTATTCTTTTGTAATTTTTACAGTTAGAATTGTTTATTTTAAGCTTTTTTTTAGATTTTATCAATTTACATTTTCATGTTTGTGCAAAATTGTCTTAGCAATTTTTTATTTTCATCTATTTAAATTTTCACAGTTGCAGAAAGTATGGGGGAGCATACAATAATTATTTAATGACAGTAGACTGAGAGATTCAAAAAGTTAAAGCTTTGTCATTTGTTAAAACAAAAATTGTCAGCATCACATCAGCATATACAAAGTAGTAAATATCCTTGAATCCAACTCTAATAAGTTTTCAAGCATAATTTTTCTTACGTTGTCTATCTGAAATTTCCATTATTATTGCTGCAAATATTTTTGTTGGTTTGTGTATATGATGAAATCTGTGTTTATTGACTTTTACCAATAAAACTCTAATCCTTACAAGCCTAGCTATAGCACTAAGTGATTTAGCAAATGCACTTGACACATTTCTAACTTGGTTGATTTGGTTTTTTCTAATTGTCCACATATTTCAATTCACACGAAGGACTAAGGTGCTGGTTAAAGAGAGGAAGGATAGTCCAGTGGTTAGGGTGCTAACCTTGGACTTGAGAGACCCAGATTCAATACTCTGCTTTGGTACAGACTTCCTCTGATACCGTGGGCAAGACAGTATCTCTGTGCATCATTTCCCTATGTGTAAAATGTGGCCAATAATACTTCACTATCTTAGAGGGTTATTATATGAATAAATATATTCAAAGATGAAAAATAAATTAAAAGGTGTTTATATAACATGGTGATTGGGGGCATATAGGTACCATAGATAGGAAAAAAAATAATTGGCACTCCAATCATATGATAGTCAAATGTATTTTTTTCATATTTTTTTCTAATTGTTTTGCTCCTAAAATGGGTATCTTGTATCTGTAACTTGATGCAAATGTTTATAATCACTTCAAATTATCTGTTCTAATGGAAACTGTCATGCTTTGTTTTGGAGCTTCAAATAGTATTGCTATGATACCTGTCTTCTGTTTTTCTTAATGCAGCCTTATAGATTTCAAGAATCTAAACGTTAGATCAAATGCTGGCACAGATGTTACAAAGATTTGATATTCATCCAGAATACAAGAAATGAAAGACTGCTTTCTTTCTAAACCTTGCTTTGGAAATAGTAGTACTGACATTTTGTGGGGGAGTTGAATTATTCCTATAAATCTGGAAAGTTAAAGAGCAGTTTCAATCTTAGTATTTCAGCATTTATGTAGTTTACTTCTGTCTTATTTTTCTTCTGTATAATTCACTTGATTAACCATTTGAGTCTAGCTAATGTGCCAGGTGCAGAAGCAAAAAAAACCTACCGTTTTGCTGCACATACCTGGTACAGTATTACAAAGTGACATGCTGATATTTACCAGAGCAATGCTGAATATAAATACCAGAATGGAGATTGTCATCTTAGTCATCTATGAAGGAGTTAAAATGCATCTACTCTTGAAAATAGATACATGCTATGGTTCTCTGCTTGTTAATCTTGGATGTTTCATTATCAAGGAGAAACAATGGGGGTCCCCAACTTTAGGTACTAATTTTAGTTCTGGTATTCATTGCTAGAATCTCAATTGAGACTACCCAAAACAGTGGCCAGGTCATGTTTACTTAACTCTGTTTCTAGACCATAAAAATCATACAACCTCAGAAGAAAAAAAAATCTCCCTGGTAATTTTACTTGAGGAAACTGAGTTGTCTTCTTTAGCTAGAATAAATAATGGTAATGTTGGCGAGAGCAGCTGAGATATGATATTGAATGGAGGGAGGCAGGTCAGGAGTGAAGAGGTAGATTTGCAATTTGTCAGGTACTTGAAGCCATGTGAGTGGAAGAGAGCACCCAGAGATTGGGTATGAGGGAGGGGAATTGAGGCAGATGCCAAGAAACTGAAATAGGGGAGGAGGAGTATGGCCTCACAAACAAAAAGTGGTACTGATTTACCGAGATATTGGACTCTGGCCCTATTTGAGTCATTGCTTTTTGAGGATCAGGGAGACCAGAGCATGCTTGCATTATGAGAGGAGAGAGCTGGAGAATGATGGTGGGATCAAGTGAGGTCAGGATGTAAAAAGGATGGGATCACTCTAGGGCAGGTGGAGGGATTAGAGGAGAGCAGGAGGGGGAGATTGTGGTAGGCCTTATTGATCTTCTCTTTGAAATCTGAATGATCTTGAGTGGAGAAGAAGAGGGAGAGAGTTTTAGGAGAGAATCAAAGGTTGTAGTCATCATTTTACTAGCTTCTGGCTATGTATGCCTCGGTTACTTTCTGCAGGACTCTTGCTGTTTTGAATGGATCAAAAAATCTGTGTACACAGTACTCCGTGTTAACCTTTTCCTTAGTACCTTTGTAAGCTTCTGGATGCTTGTTGGTTTAGAGTTCATTTTCATGGCCAGACATCGCATTTCCTTGAGAAGTTTCCATTTTATAGATCTTTCATTCATCTTTGGAAGTTAATTGGGCTCACTGGGAAACTCGTGGACCGTGAGTACATACTCAGGGCAGCTAATCTCTGTTGCCACTCACCACTGCCTGTGCTACTGCAGCTACACTACTTTTAGCACGCTGGGAATCACACCCCTAGCTCCAAGTGTAGATGTAGCCTAAAAATCCCCACTCAGCACACTGCAAACTTTCTAGTTGCCCAGCCCCCCAGTAGGGGAGCAGCTAAAGTTCTGCTGCTGCTGAGCTGCAGAATGCAAAGGCTCAAAACTACAGATTAAATACAAATAATATTCTAAAATATTATTTTCAACTGTGTTTATCTTGCTCTTAAACTACTGACATTGAGTTCCTAGCACTTTAGGTAAGTGTTAATAGTTACACCTCCGGCATTACTTTCCAACTTAAAGTAAGACCAGAAAAATAACTGACATAAAACTAGAGACCTGAAATCACCTCCATATATTTTTTTATGTTTGAAAGATTATTCTTAGACCACACATAATCCTTTAGAGACCCACGCAAGTTGATCCCTCAATTTGCATCTTCAGTAAGCTGACTACTTGAATAAAGTCATCCTCTAGAGTCCAAGTTTCATGAAAAAGGTTGGACATGCACAATTATGAGGATTTTATCTAGCCTAGAGAAGTTTTATATTGATTTAAGAATCACATCCTTTCACTGTGTAAAGCATAACAGGCTGCATCTGTGTGTTGTGCGGGCTGACTGTTAATTGACAGCACCTAAAAATCACTATTGTATTAATGCCAGCTGTAAGAGTTTTCTAATCTTAAATGGTTAAACTGCATGTATCAGGTAGGTAAAGTGTATTAGATTGAAAGCTTAGAAATGATCCCTTAGTGTGTTTTATTTTAATGCTTCTGAAATTATTTGGTTTTCTTGTATTGCATAGTGGTTAGAGCACTGGACTGGGACATAGGGATCCTGGGTGTTATATTTCTGGATCTGCTCCTGGCCCTACTAAGTGACCTTGGGCAAGTCACTTTACCTCTCTGTGCCTTAGTTTCTGCATCTGTAAAATGGGGAACAATGAGACTGACCTCCTTTTGTAAAGTGCTTTGAGATCTGCTGATGAAAAGTACTAAATAAGAGATAGGCGGTGTTATTATTACTGTTATTTCCCTTTGAAAGTAAAAAGTTCCCTTTAACCTGGTATTCCAAGAGTTGTTCATGTTTTGCAAATAGATAGGCCTGATTTTCAAAGATGGTGAACGCCTGTAGCCCCTAATGATATCCGTGGGATTTGTAGGTGTTCAGTACTTTTGAAAATCAGGCCACAAGCTGTCAGAAAGCTAGACTCCTAATTTAAGAATGCTGTCAGGTAAATAACATTTTATTATTATTGATATATCAGATTCCCAAACACATGATATTTGGTATGGGTGGTTTTGGAGGTTCACAAATGGAACAAGAGTGATTAACATTTATTAATTTTTAATGTATTATATTTTTCTAAATAAGTAAAAAGATTGTAGCCGCAAGGAAAATATTTAAGACATTAACACTGAGATTTAAGTGTGTGGATATATTTGAGGGAGAGACAATAGAACAGAATTTTCTGATGCATTACTAAGCAATTACTTCATACCATTTGCCCATTTGAGAAAACAAAAACAGTATTAAATGTAATATGGAAAGTGGCCATTGTGTTAAATAGCTGATGTGATTTAAAAATCAGTTCATACATTTGTCAGTTTAATGTACTTACATTTATCTTGATCATTTCCTTTTTTAAGTAACTGGATGTCAGAGTGTTTTGCATCGCTATGAATAAAACAATTGGCAATATTCCCCAGACATAACACAGTCAGAAATCCAAACCATACATGTAGCAAATTATTAACAATAATTTGGGAAACATAACTTGCCAGTTAAAAAGTACAGTATGTAATTTTTATTATAGCTTATTGTATATGCTACTTCCTCCCTCACTCTCTCCCGTGCTTTCCCGTGACACTCAGAGGTAAGTTTCAGCAGTTGTTCCAACTCTTTATCTAGATTTCCCCCAGAATAAAAACCTTGGCTAATACATAGTTAAGATTGATTATCTTAACATGAAATGACTGTTTGGAAGCAGCTGAAGCTGGAGAGTTGGGACCACCGTCAGCTGAGCTCTGCCAAATTCTTGTGCGACTTTGGGCAAGTCATGTTTGCTTTGGTTCCCTATTTAGAAAATGAGGATAATGATATTTCCTACCTTATGGGGGTAAAGTAAAGATAAATTAATTGTTTGTGAGGCACATAGATGCTGCACTAAGCAGAGCTGTAAGTTCCTACATAGAATTTTATTTCCACAATTACTGCAAAAGATTGTTCTGCAATCTTCCCTTTCTAGACACTTTTCTTCAAAGGGTCAAGATTTTTATTCTAAAAAAGAATAATATTTAAAATATAAAAGTAATCCAGAGGGTTTTGGACTCTTTGCAGGTTAAGTGGATAACACTGGTTTGTTGACTTCCCCAAAAGCATCTTCTGATATTTGCAGAGTTTGATGGTTACTTTTTTACTCTCTGTTATTCTCAAATAACAGTGGAAGATGAGGATCTCTTTCTCATCCCCAGGTAGGGAAGAAGATTTTGTCCACTTGGATACTACTTCAGCTGAGAAATTACAAAGGAGCAAAGAACTTACATACCAATGGCTTCACACACAGGTCGGAGATTATGAAGCAACCAGTTTGAGAAATGTTAAATGGTGAGGTCATTGGCTTTTAAATTAGATTTGTGTATGTTAAATACCTCTTGTAAAGTGAAACCTAGGTTTATTGTCCTAAAACAAACATGGTTTTATAGCCAAAGGCCAGCACACCACAATGCCAGGTCCCAAACAGACTCCCGTTAAACTGTTTTAATAATTCTATGGATCCCTCTTCTGCAACAGATAGTGAATTGGTATGCTACCAGTATGCAATATCTAATGATAAAATATATAAGTAACCTTTCACCACAAACATGAGGAATTGTATTCTATGAAGAATATAGGAAAAATATATGATGTTCTTCACATGGGGCATAATTCTCTTGTTATAGAATAGCTAATTAGATACACTGTACATAGGATAGGTTAAGGAACTAAATAAAACTTTATAAATGGATAATATGTATTTTTATTGTATCTTTGAAACACTGAGAGGACAAATTAAGAAAAAACTACTTTGACAAATCTATAATACATTTGAAAAGGGGGTTGTAAAACACTCTATTCTGTATTAACTTTGTTTTGGTTACTAACCAGATCAAATACAAATATAGATTTCTTAAAAATAATTTTGCTCCTTTAAGATGTTAACATAAACACAGTGCATTTAACATTTCTTATTCATTAAGTCAATATCCAATAAATATTTGGCCATTGAAGTCACTGGGAGCTGCAGATACTCAGCACTTTTAAAAAAAAATCAAGCTAGTTGTCAACATACAATACATTGTTAGTATGCTTATTTAACATATTTTTAAGAAGCAAAAATATTAATTTCTGAAGAAACTACTGTACTGATATATTTTTGCACTTAGAAAAAATAACCTTTCTCTACGTTGTTAAATTGTGTATATCAGATGAGTAAGTAGCAGCAATTTTTTTTTAAACTCTTATCTGTAATATAGTCAATCACGTACCTTAATAGTGAGCTTCATGCACTCCAGGTGCTTAAGGTGATTTTTCACTGCTTTTGATTTTAATGAAAACATTTTGAAGTAAGAAAATATGTCCGCTTACAACAGGAAAAGTTTTAAAATGTGAAGTCACCTCCGCAAATGTGTGTATCAGGGTGCTGGAACTATTTTTTATACTGGGGATACTGAGAGCCATTGGACCAAACTGTAAACTCTGTATATGATGGAAACCACTTCAAGCCAGGAGGTGTGGTAGCACCCCTAGTTCCAGCACCTATGGTGTGTAGTACATTAATATTAGTACTAGAGATACAAGGTGGGTGAGATAATATCTTTTATTGGACCAACTTCTATTGGTGAGAGAGAAACTTTTGAGCTTATACAGAACTCATCTTTAGATCTCTGTCACATCTGTGTCAGAGTGTCACATCCTGGGACCAACACAGCTACAACGCTGCATATAGATATTGTGTCCAATCCTGCGTCAATTGAAGTTAGTTTCAAAACTCCCATTGACTTCAGCGGAACACAATGTGTAAAACAACTGATAGATATAAACAACTTAATTGTGACAGAAGGTAAATATAACAACTGATTTGATAAGATCTGGTAATTGTGAGCCTGAACCAAAGCCCACTGCAGTCAAAGGGAGTCTTCACTTTCTTCAGTGGGTTTTGGATCAGAGTCTATGGCTGTAATTTATACACATTCAGTAAACTGCTATATTTTTTGTTTCCAGTCATTTACTGATTTGCATTTTGAGAACTGCATCTTTGGCTAGCTTGAAATAACTGATGACTATATTTGAGCTTCTCAGATGCTTCAAAAATAATATGCCTTGATATAAAATAGAAATAATAATTGATCATATTTAGCTGAATATGTTGCTTTCTCTATTGAGCAATAGTACTTCCAAGAAGGTATCTTATTGAAATCAGTATACTTAAGGTGTTACTGAAGTATTTGCTCTGGTTTTTGTCACTACACAGCAATCGCTTCTTGCCTGACTTAGATCCAGACATACTCAATGGTGGACGAGTTCAGCTAGTGGTAAGATGTTTGTTTCACTGTAAAACTTTATAGAATCACAACTTAAACCTTAATAGCTGATATTTCCAAATGTATGTGCAGTATGAAAAACAAGCATGATCTTTTTTTTTCTTGACTATAATCCTTTTATTTAGATTCTGACTTTGCAATCAGATCCACATGCCTGAATCTTGGCAGAGTACCATTGAGGTAGTGGAGTTGCACGTGGGCACAAGAATGCACCTTCACCACAGAGGCATAATTTTCCTATGGAAATTGATATTATTTTTCGTTTAAGATTAAAAAACAACATTGAATTCATTTTAAAACTTCCAAATACAGCTTTTAAAAAAATTCCTTTAGACTCCAGTTCAGGACAGCATTCCTATTCAGGAAGAGCACTATAAAGCATGTGCTTAAGTGCTTTGCTGAATCAAGGCCTACATCTGTTTCTGTCATATGTGTTTAAATGTGCTTAAGCCATATAAAGAGGTCACAAATGTAAACTACTCCAATGTGTTCAGAGCATTGTTTACTAAAAGGTGGTAAGTTGGATTTCAACATTAATAAAATGTAGTGATTATCACATAACCCATAAAATTATATTTATTCCTAAAATTTCTATTCTATAAGCAATAAAAATCCAATTTTAAATCTTAAAATTCATTCCCCCTATTTGCCTTTTCTTCCTTTTCAATTGAGATTTAAAAATATTCTGAAGTATTTTCTGTAATGGGTTATTCTGGGATTTTGTTTGTTTTTTGTAAACAAAATGATGCAGGTTAAATTCAAATATGTCTTTGAGGAAAAGGCTCAACATCCAGATAATGGTTTTGAGCAGTTTAATAGTGCCTGTGTTCTGTAGCTGGACTTAAATCACATGTGATTTAAAAGCTTAGTGCAGAACCCTGGGGGACACCACTATTTACCCCTCTCCTTCTGAAAACTGACCTTTATTCCTACCCTTTGCTGCCTATCTTTTAACCAGTTACTGATCCATGAGAGGACCTTCCTTCTTATCCCATGACAGCTTACTTTGCTTAAGAGCCTTTGGTGAGGGACCTTGTCAAAGACTTTCTGAAAATCTAAGTACACTATATCCACTAGATCCCCCTTGTCCATATGCTTGTTGACCCCCTCAAAAAATTCCAGTAGATTTGCTGAGGAATGATTTCCCTTTACAAAAACCATGTATGGTGAAGTGATTAAATTGTGTTACAATAGCACTCAAAACTAAGGTTATTGAAGATAAATAGTTTATTGATTTTTTTTCCCCCTCATCCAGACTGTTAATGACAATTTTTAAGATGTGTTCTCCATTTGGACTCTCTCTGCCACTTGTGTGCACTACTTACACTCTCACTTATGTATGAAGAAAATACAGGTACAGATCTCAACTGGCATAAAGTGGCATAATTCCATTGAAATCCATGGTGGTATGCAGAATAGCTCCCAACTCAGAATCTGGCTCATAATTTACCAGGCCAAACCCCCATTTTCACATGCAAATCATGCACAAATGGTACATGACTGAAATATATATTGAGGATGAGAGCTTATCCCTACTTTTGTTCCTTTGAACTGGGAAAAAGGGCTGGAGCTACATAAAGAGGTTCTAGAAGCCTCAAATTCACCCAGGCACAGGAATTCAGAAGGCAGCCACAGGCCCCCCCATCAAGGACCCCTTCACAAGCCCTGGAGAGTTGGGTTGGAAGTGGTACATGGGAGTGTCATGTGGGGGCAGACCACATCCAGTAGCACCATCATCCATTACTTATCCTCTCAGGACTGTCTGAATTATGCCAGATGTCTTTCCAGCCCCTGGATTAACCCAAAATCAGGTGTCCAGCAATGTGGGTTAAAAACTCTCTCCTGATTCTGTACTCTGTGCTGTATATGAGAAGGTATGTCAACACAGGGATTAAAGACCTACGGCACTGCTGTGGCTGGCCAGTGGGAGCCGCGACTGGCCGAATCTGCAGACGCGGCAGGTAAGCAAATAGGCCCGCCAGGGGCTTTCCCTGAACAAGCGGCAGACCGGCTTTGAGAACCACTGGTCTAGACGTTTGGGCTTGGGCTGGGGCCTGAGCTCTGGGGCCCAGCTTGAGCACAAATGATAGCATGAAAAAGTTGAGTAAATAAATATCAAGTGGTGGTTGTTGTTATTTTTACTGAGTCATGTCTAAAATGTACAGGACATTTTCCAAATATAGAAGATGACACAGTCTCCTCCCCAAAGGGTGCACAAAGCTGAGGTCCACTTGAAATATGGTTCAGTAATTATTTTATTACATTCTCTCCAATTTATTTACATGGAGAATACAAAATTCCACCTGAAAAATTTCTGATTGCTGTTTTCTTGATACGGCTTTAATAAGTGTCAGGATTGTTTATTATTTCTCTTTAGTACAAGATCTGTTGTTTGGATCCAGGTTAAAGATTGCTTTCATAAACTAGGTTGCCTTTCTGTGGCTTTTGTGAGCAGTAGCTATGATTGGTTTTAGAAAGGGGATAAAACAATAATTACCTCCAATCTGAAATGGTTCTTAATCCAATGATATTACATATGGATACACATTATGTAATTGTTCATAAACGTATATACACATAGCTAGACATTAGCAATATATAGTAAGCAGTTTTATCCACAAAATAGCTGTGCGATCCCACAGCAAGAACGGAAAAGTTCTTCTTCAAGTGATTGCTCCTGTTTATTCCACAGTAGGTGTGCATGCTGGCCATGTGCACTGGTGCCGGAAGTTTTTTCCCTTAGCAGTACCCGTAGTGGGGGAGCACCACTGCGACCCCTGGAGTGGCACCTCTATATTGCGCTATAAGGGGAGCTGCGCACTCCCCCCACCTTCAGTTCCTTCTTGCCGCCAGTGAAGGTAGTCGGAACTTTGTGCTCCAGCTCTGCTGTAGCGCGTCTAGCCTTAGTAGTACAACTCTTCTTCATAGATTATTTCTCTAGTTAGTTGCCTGGCTGGGGGCATGCCCCGTGCCCCAGGCTTCAAGTCGTGCGACTCCTATTGCAGTTCTATGCCCAGGAGCGATC
The DNA here is from genome assembly GCF_011386835.1 of Chrysemys picta bellii. NCBI lineage: Eukaryota > Metazoa > Chordata > Testudines > Emydidae > Chrysemys > Chrysemys picta. The sequence continues at coordinate 77,332,245 of NC_088791.1, forward strand.
CGTACTCTGTGTCTTCGCTGTCTGGGCGAGACTCACGTAAGTGAGCGTTGTAAAATCTGCAGATCGTTCAAACCTAGAACGAAGCATGAAAGAGATATCTGACTCCGGGCTCTGCTAATGGAGTTGGCATTGGCCCCGGCACTGGTGCGCTGACCTGACTCGGCGCCGGGCACCGCATCCTCGGTACGGAGCGATGCTCCATCCACCATTTGGCACCGCTCGCTAGCCAAGAAGCAATGGAAGACCCAGCGGTGCCGAGAGAAGGCAGGGGTGAGGCCAGACCTGAGTTGGGCACCCCACAATCTCCCTGGGGACCCAGACCTGTGACTCGCACTGAGTGGAGTAGTCCGGCCCCGTCCGCGTGTGCCTCTCCTGCGGTGAGAATACCGTCGATGCCGGAGGCAGCACAGGCAGTGCATGATATCCTCGCCCCTCTGGTATCTGGTGCGCCGCCTCAGATGGGCCCTCGATCCCGAGGGAAGCTGCTGCTGGGAGGTCACCAACCCTCCCCAGTTCGGCATAGCCCCCACTCCGAGGATGAGGTATCTACCTGCTCCGCAAGGCCATCTTGTAGCCTGTGTCAGACGTCCACCCCGTTGGAGGGTTCGCCTGAGAGGGAGTCTCGAGGGTCCTCCGCCTCCCACAAAAAAGGGTTGCAGGCACCGAGACAAGAGGCATCGACGCGCCTCTTCCCAACGAAGTTATAGGAGCAGGTCGCAACGCCGTCAGTATCGACGCTCAGATTCAAACATTCGCTCTAGCAGATGGCATGCTCAAAGTTCTTCTCGACAGTCACCGGCACCGAGGTGTCGTAGCCATGGTCGCCAAAGGGAATCAAGAAGCAGTTCCTCCGATGGATACGGGTGTTCGTCGTCGAGGTCTAAATCTCGAAGCTGGCACTGACATGGCCGTGGATGCTCCTGACACTCGTAGGGCACCGTGCGTTCTTCCACGACTTTGGCTTCGGCACCCAGCCGCTCATCCCTGGGCAGTGCCACTCCTCCTGATCAAGCGGCCCTACTAGGTCCACAAGCGGGTCAGTGACAAGGGGCCCCTTGGCAAGGGCAGTGGTGTCAGTGGGCACCATGGCCCCAACTACCCGCACCGGCGAGACCCCGTTCGGTGGCTGGGGCATCGCAGGTACACTCAGCATCCCCGCCTCAGCATCGGGAAAAGTCAACCGGCACCGAACCAGCGGCACCGCTCCTGGACTCAGACTTGGGGGTTGAGCCCTCAGTACCGCCCGACGCCCTGGGGACAGATCGGGTCCCCTCACTGGCACCGGATGAATCCATAGCGGCACCACCACCCGCCTTGCAGGAAGATTTTAAGGCTCACCAAGAGCTCCTTAGGCGAGTGGCCTTGAATCTCCAGCTTCAGGCTGAGGAGATGGAGGAGCCATCTGACACGCTGTGTCCTCCTCGGCACAGGGCCATGTGGCCCTGCCTCTCCACCAGGGGGTGGCCAACATATCGACGTCGCTTTGGCAAACCCTGGCTTCCTTGGTGCCAATTTCTAAAAAGGCGAAGAGGAAGTACTTTGTGCCGGCAAAGGGTCACGAGTACTTATACTCTCACCCGGCGCCCAACTCTCTGGTGGTGGAGTCAGTTAACAACCGAGAAAGGTATGGTCAACCCGTGCCCACCCCCAAGGAAAAAGATGCCAGGAGACTCGATATCTTTGGCAGGAAGGTTTATTCTTCGGCGAACTTCCAGCTCAGGGTGGCAAACCACCAAGCCCTACTGAGCCGATATGATTTTAATTTGTGGGATCCTTCCCAAAGTTCGAACCTCTTCTCCAGGAAAGGGACAAGAAGGAGTTCAGAGCTTTAGTCCACGAAGGAGCTGCGGCGGCGAAAGCGGCCCTCCAAGCAGCTTCGGACGCGGCAGATACAGTGGCCCGTTTGATGGCCTCGGTGGATGCCATGCATAGAGAGTCCTGGCTCTCGCTGTCAAGGCTGTCCACGGAGTCCCAGTCCCTCATGCAGGACCTGCCTTTCGACGGGAAGGCCCTGTTTGCGGATCAGACAGACACTCGTCTGCATGGGATGAAAGACTCCCGCACCACCCTGCAAACTCTGGGTCTATTTGTCCCACCAGCTAAGGACAAACCCAGGCCACAGATCTTGGCTCCTCCAACTAGGGGCAGATATGAGCCCCCTCCTAAGAGGCCGAGGGAGCAGAGACATAGGTCCCAGTGCCAGTCCCGCTCGGCCCTGTGACCTGAGCCCTCCAAGGGCAAAAGGCAGGGGAAGAGGCGCTTTTGACTCTTTGCGGGGGGCCACCAGGCCTGTTGTCAGGGGAGCCCCCCAGTTAACAAAGTTTGTGTTCTGCAACCATTTATCTGCCTTCCGAGTGCAATGGTCCCATATAACGTCAGACCAGTGGGTCCTCAGCACCATTTCCAGGGGCTACATGTTGCAGTTCACTTCGCCCCGCCCCCCCTCCAGCACCCTCGCCCTTGGAGATCCCCGGGGATCCGGAGCACGCCCTCCTTCTAGACCAGGAGGTGACGCACCTCCTCACCTTGGGCGCGGTGGAGAAGGTGCCTCAGAAATTCCAGGACAGGGGTTTTTACTCCCGGTACTTCCTGATTCCAAAGGCAAAAGGCGGGCTCAGGCCCTCCTAGACCTGCGGAGCCTCAACCAGTTCATGGTTCATTACAAGTTCTGCAGGTTTCCCTGGCCTCTATTATTCCATCCCTACACCCAGGGGATCGGTTCGCAGCCCTGAACCTCCAGGATGCGTATTTCCACATCCATATTTTTGAGGGTCACAGGCGCTTCCTCCGCTTCCTGGTAGGGCGGGACCACTACCAGTTTACGATCATTCCCTTTCGCCTCTCCACGGCCCCCAGGGTTTTTACCAAATACATGGCGGAAGTGGCAGCCTACTTCAGGAGGGACGGGCTGCAAATTTTCCCCTACCTGTATGACTGGCTGCTCAAAGGCAAGTCTCGGTCCCAGGTGCAGGCCCAGATAAAATTCCTGCTGGCCACTTGCGAGAGTCTGGGCCTAGTGGTGAGGGAGGACAAGTCCATGTTAGTACCGGTTCAGCGCATACATTTCATAGGAGCGCTGTTAGACTCGGTGGTGGCAATGGCCTCTTTCCCCCGGGAAAGGTTCCAGATGCTCAAGGGTCTCATAGCTTCCGTCACGGCCTTCCCCGTGATGATGGCAAGGGTGTGCCTTCAACTCTTAGGCCACATGGCAACTTCACCTCTGTGGTGCGACATGCCAAGCTCAGAATGAGGCCCCTCCAACTATAGCTGGCCTCCCAATATTCCCAGGCCAGAGACGGCCTAGACAAGGTGGTCACATTACCTACCAACATAGTGGCCGACCTGCAATGGTGGTCCCGCCCGATCAACATGTTACAAGGGATCCCCTTCCGAGAGACCCCTCCCTCACTAGATCTAGTGTCGGACGCCTCGGACCTGGGGTGGGGAGCCCATGCAGAGAGCTTCCAAACCCAGGTCGACCTCGGAATTGTCCCTGCACAAAAATGTCCGGGAACTCAGGGCGGTGCGCCTGGCCTGCGTAGTGTTCAGCCTGCACCTACGGGGAAAGATGGTCAGAGTCCTCATGGACAATATGACTGTGATGTATTACATCAATAGACAAGGGGGCACACACTCCTCGGCCTTGTGCCAGGAAGCCCTGGACTTATGGGAATTTTGTATAGCCCACGACATCTCTCTGTGGGCTTTTCACCTACCAGGCATGCGCAATATGCGAGCTGATCACCTCAGCAGGGTTTTCTCCCACCCGGATCTCCTCTCCCAGGAGAGGGGATGCCTTCTCCATCCCAACCTAGCTGCGCTTCACTTGACAGCTATGGTTGCTCCATGGTTAAACGAGGAGGAGGGAAGGTGTTCGGAGGATTCTGCTGGAGAGCAGAAAGCCGTCTACCCAACGGACCTTCCTGGCCAAATGGTTTAGGTTTTCTAGGTGGGCGGGAGAGCGGGGCGCCTCCCTGTCGTCTGCATCCTTCCAATTTATTCTAGATTACCTCTTGTCCCTTAGGACCTTAGGACCTTAGGTCTAGCTCCGGCCTCCATCAGGGTACATTTAGCGGCCATTTCAGCCTTTCACCCTCCGGTGCAGGGTTACTCGGTGCTTTCCCATGAGATGACCTCCCTCTTTTTAAAGGGACTAGATCCTACATTTCTGTACACCAGGGCCCTGGTCCCGCAATGGGATATGAACCTAGTGCTATCCCGCCTCACGGGCCCTCCCTTTGAACCCTTGGCCATGTGTTCTTGGTCCCACCTGTCCTGGAAAGTAGCATTCTTGATGGCTATCACCTCAGCCCGTTGGGTCTCCGAGCTTAGGGCCTTGACCTCGGAACCCCCGTATACAGTCTTCCATAGGGATAAGGTCCAGCTTCGCCCACACTCTGCGTTTCTCCCCAAGGTATTCTCCGCCTTCCATATGGAATAGGACATTTTCCTACCAGTACTCTGTCCTAAGCCCCATTCCTCCAACGAGGAACGCCACCTACACACACCAGACATATGTAGGGCACTGGCCTTTTACCTGGACCGTGCCAGGCTGTTCAGGAAATTCTCCCAACTGTTCGTTGCATCGGCCGAGCATATGAGAGGGCAACCAGTCTCCTTTCCCGCTGGATCACCTCGTGCATATGCACGTGTTACGACTTGGCAGGGGTTCCCCCACCGCCTATCTTGAAGATGCATTCTACAAGAGCGCAGGCCTCGTCATCTGCCTATGTAGCCCACATCCCTATCCAGAACATATGTAGGGCTGCCACGTGGTCCTTGGTCCACACTTTTTCCTCGCACTATGTGATCGTCTCCCAAGCACAGGATGATGCCGGGTTTGGTAGGGCGGTACTCCATCCCAATAACCTTTAAACTCCTACCCACCTCCATCAGATATAGCTTGGAGTCACCTGCTGTGGAATACACAGGAGCAATCATTCAAAGAAGAAAGGACAGTTACTTGTTCCGTAACTGGCATTCTTCTAGATGTGTTGCTCCTGTCTATTCCACATCCTGCCCTCGTTCCCCTCTTTCGGAGTTGTCTGGCAAGAAGGAACCGAGGGTGGGGGGAGTGCGCAGTTCCCCTTATAGTGTGATATAGAGGCGCCACTCCAGGGGTCGCAGCGGTGCTCCCCCACTACGGGTACTGCTAAGGGAAAAAACTTCCGGCACCGGTGCATGTGGCGAGCACGCACACGTATTGTGGAGTAGACAGGAGGACACAGCTCGAAGAATATCAGTTATGGAACAGGTAACTGTCCTATCTTCTGGTGTTCCCGCATGTCCGACAATGCTGTGTGATTGTCGCAGCTTGTGCCACATAATTACAAAGCTGCCCTGCATAAATATTGTACAGAGGAAAATGCAATGGACGGTCATAAAAAAGAAATGTAATAATATGGATCTCCAGTACCAGAAAAATTGTATATGTACATAGATAATGAATTAATGACCGGATTTGTATAACCCGATGAATGTAGTTTCAAAATATGTACATTAACTTTCTTGTATTTTGATTGTTGAAATTTGAATATATTCCTAATATGTTTATAATGTAGTTCTGTTAAAGGCTAAAAAATAACATTTAGCAGTTCTCATAATGAAAAAGGAAGGGGAAATGCAGGCAAAAGAGAAAATGTTCCCACCCAAAAAGCGGGGCATGGTATCCCTAGAATATCAGTAGGCTTGGCAAAATTCATTTTTATTTTTGATAATTTTGATAGATAATATCAATATTTATTTGCAAGCATTTTTAATTTTTCCCCTCAATTTAAGTTTTCATAGTTGTGCAAAATTATGGGGGGTGGGTTATTTAATGACGGCAGACATTGAGATTCAAAATGTTAACACTTTATGATTGTTAACACACACATTGCCAATGTCACATGTCAAAATTCACAAACTCGACTAATTTCTCAAGCAGCATTTTTCTTACTTTGCCTGTCTGTAAATTTTTATCATCATCGTTGGAAGTATTTTTCTGTGTGTACGGTGAAATTGACGTTTATCAACATTTATCAATAAAAATGTAATCCTTCCAAGTCTAAACACCATAGCAAAAAATGAAGTCCTAACCTTCTGGTTGCAAAAGCAGCTTTGTCTAGTATGCTGTTTTGAGTCTTCAAGACAGATTGAAGAAGTAATACTAAATTCCTAATTCACCAGCATACTTGAAAATACATGCCTGACTTTAAGCACATGAGTAGTCGCATTGACTTCATGTTTAAATTAAGCATGTTAAATTAGGCATGTGCTTAAGTACTTTACTGAATTGGGGTATAAGAGTAGAGCACACTTCCTTTTTCATCTTAACAAGGTGTTTTTTACTTGTTGTGATAATTGGGCTGACAAATTTACCCTAATTGTAAACTCAATTGTAAAAAGTATATGAAAATTGGGGGGAGGGATAGCTCAGTGGTTTGAGCATTGGCCTGCTAAACCCAGGGTTATGAGTTCAGTCCTTGAGGGGGCCACTTGGGGATCTGGGGCAAAATAAGTACTTGGTCCTGCTAGTGAAGGCAGGGGGCTGGACTCAATGACCTGTCAAGGTCCCTTCCAGTTCTAGGAGATGGGATATCTCCATTAATCTAATCTATCTAAAATTCATAAGATAGTACAATAACCTATAATAATAAATGTTCATTAAGAGTAGATCAAGTTGTTTTCAGTAATGAATGTTAAAAACAGATGCAAGAGAACCAGACAGACTAAATTAGTCCAAACAAAAAAAAGGCCACTTGATATAACTCAAGGACTGTGTTGAAATCACAAAAGATGTGGAACCAGAAATTAATGAACCAGAATTGGTGTATCCGATATTAGGCCTAACTGGTAAACACAATAATGGGCTATTCCACCCACCATTCTCTTTGTGGGTCCTTGAAGAAGGAGACTTTGGGGAGAGAATGGAATTAAAGACAGAGGTTACTACAGCAAGCCTCACCATCATGGCTGCCAAACCCCACCCCACCTCATCCTGGTCTCCTTGGACCCTGGGCTTTTGTCATCCAGATCCTGAGAGATGTCCTGACCAGACCAGGTGTAAGTGAGGGGTGCATTCTCAAAAGATTTGTTGGTGGACAGATTAGATAAGAGCCCCACAGCATGGATACTTGTTTAAATTACTGAAACCTTTTGGACATTTTATGGGCACAAACAAAAAACACTGAACATTACATTTTTGACATTGGGAAACAATCTGCCATGCATGGAAATGAAAAAGATGGCAATATGAATGATTTATCAACTCTGTTTAATTTCAGTTGCTATAAGTGCCAAAGTGATCAAATTGTACAGAAATACTTGATACCAGAGGGAGACAAACATAAATAGTCTGATTTTCAAAGCTGTTGAGTACCTGCAGCTCCCATGCACCTCTGAAAAATAGGCCAAAAATGGCCAATTTTTCAACAGAAAACAAAGACATCTTTCAGAGTACCTTAATATTGTCCCTGAAGAGAAAATTGATTGTTACAGTTAAGAACAAGAGCAGAGCTTGCAATCCGTGCAAAATAAATTTTAAAAATCATGGCCACTAAACCTACAAAAGGCAAACAGCATGTCATATACCTTGTGTATTGTCCAAGAGTGAAGAATACATTCTGGATTACAGTACTAATTTAACTGACTGCATCTTTGAAGTTGATGATTTGAAAATAACCAGGGATAGAAATTGGAAAAGAAAAGCCTAATGAAAGGTCGAGAATTAGACATAGACAAATTATGTGAAATTTAAGATACTGGGTAACTGAGGATTGGGTTGTGGTGGGTTAGTGAGGAAGGACAGGAGTGGTTTCATTGTACCGCTGCAGCTGACAGTTTAAAAATTGCAGCGACAGATGAATAGGCATAATAGGAACAGTGGGTTGTCAGAGATAATCATTTAAGACTGATTTCTTAATAGTATGCTCCTTCTCTTGCTCCTCTTCATTATCTCTATGCATAATCCAGCTACACAGGAAAAAACAAATTGTCCCTGGCATTCCTTCCTCTAGCCTTCCTGGTCCTTAATAAAGTTGATCTTAAGAAAACCATGACTGAGTCTTCCCCACAAGTCCCCTGCCTGCATGGAGTCAGCACAATTTGGAGTAGTAGGGCTGGACTTCTTTGTTCCTCTCCATCCTACTTCTTCTGCAGAGACAGCAAAAATAGAACAGGGTTTCTATTCCTCTGCTTATTAGTCCTTTCTCACACCAGTGACAGCTTCAGGACCCAATGCAGAGAATATAAGAGCCTTCACAGCTATTTCCCCCCCCCCCCCCCTCTCTCCTTTATCCCATTCTTTCTGTGTAACTTCTGACTGGAGATGGAAACCTAACATGGAGAAAATTGTTTCATAGCTCACATCCTACCTCATGTCCTCTTTTTTTGAAGCAATTTGTATTTGAATCAGGTGACAGACTAAAAGGGGAATTAATTATTAGGCAAAATAAAACCAATACTTTCTTTCAAGGATGAGAAAATCTGACTGGCAGCTTCAGAAAATGATAGAGAAATGTCCCAAAGCTGCTACTGCTAAGTAGAACCTCTAAGAAAAGTTAACAGAAGAGAGTTCTCCTACTAACATTCTAGAAGCTGTAATGGTAGCAGGAATGTATGATACAGTAATTCAAATCCCTGATCCTAAAATAACTGTTCCTCTTTGCTGAGCTCTAAGATTACTACAATTTTTTGTTTGTGGAGAAGATAGTATGAAAGGTCAACAAATGCATTGAGCAACTGAAGAGGACAGACAGGTATATTAGAGCAAAATACGGCCCATCTAACATTTCTGTCCTGCCCACCGGGCACTGTAGCTGCCAACCTCGCGAACTCCGGGCTGCTAAAAGTCCCACGGCGCAACAGGGTGCTCAATCAGGCTGCCTACCTGCCATGGCCTCACGCCGTGGCCGGCTGCTGCTGACATGTGTCTGCGTGCCCCTGGCCAGCACCGTCCTCACTGCGGGGGCAGTGCTTGCGGGCGTGAGCAGCACATAGAGACCCACTGCTCCTCTTCCCCACAATGGACAGACAGAGATGTGCCACGGTGCCAGCAGCTGTCCGTTTCTGGGAGCTATATGGGGCCATGACATGCAGGCAGCCTTCCTGAGCGCCCGGCTAAGCCACTGGCCGGGAGCCACCTGTGGTAAGCGCCTCCCTGCCAGAGCCTGCACCTCGCATCCCCTCCCGCACCTCAACCCCCTACACAAGGTCAGAACTGCAATTTGTGCATTGTGGGTTGAGGATCCCAAGGCTTGATCCCACAATCTTCTCTAACATGGGGATCTCTGAAGTTTTAAATCTGGAATAGAAATGTAACTACATGAAAATTAACTCCACTCACTGCTCATTAATTCCTCATCTCCTGGAGCTCCAAGAACAGGAGCTGTTATACTGTGATTCCACAACTTCACAAATAAGGAGAAAATCCTAAACCACTGCAGGGACAGAGGGGGGGAAATGTATGTTAGTGTTTCTCCCCATTTACGTCTTTAAGTAAATCCTCTTTTATCTGGCAGTGCTAAAGGTCACAAAGGCAATGTGGTGCAGACAGTCTACAAATCCCACAAACCAGCAGCTTTCATTTGACAGAAGGAGATTGAGGTGTGAGGATATGAAAAAGCCTGATACTCATAAAATAAAACCAATCACTCTGAGTCTTAGAGAATGAGTGAATGCCAGGTTTATTCCATTTCATGCAAGCTCTCTTGCTCTCACTCTGTTAACATGGAGGTGGATTCATTTTCTTTCTCTTTTCTAAATCTTGTCTATTGTTTTACTCTGCTTCTGAAATTTCCTTTTACACATCATTGATACCTGTCAGTATTTAGTTGCAGTTTGAATGGAGATTACAATGGGCATTTTTTACAAGGATACCTTTTACCTGTCCAGCTCAAGTCAGGAATTTAATACTTACAGGTTGCTCTCTTGTCAATGACTATTGTCTCTTTTATGTCTCTCTGACATAAGATACTGTTACTTTTCTCACAATAGTGTCCAGCCTCAGCAGGTTAGGTTTTATTTCTTTGGTACTTCTCATATCATAAGTCTCCTAATTTTCCTCTCATCCATAGAATCTGCTTAAAACCCAAAATGTTAATTGTAGAGCCCCTCCCTCTTTTGAAATAGCATTTTAGGCTCTCTATATATATTGTAAACAAGCTAAAAAGGACATAGCCCTTTTTTCGTTTCCTTTGCAGGTTGCCTTTAAAACCTCCGTCGTACACAATGTTTTTTTCAAGGACAAGATGGTGCTTCCAACACAGCCTGACTTCCTTCCGAAGTTGGTGATGGTGTCCCACCTTCATTAATCAATATCCCTTTTTATATCATTCCTTTACTCACATCTGGTGCAGTGAAGCCCTTCTTCCCCAGATCAATGTGAAAAAAAACCCTGAGCTTTTATGTGGAGCTGACTTAATTTCTCAGAAAGTCATCACAAAGGCTGTGAGCAATCTTAGTTCTTGTGCTGTTTTGAATGCAAAGACTATTGAAGTCTATCTAGCATCACCGTAGCTGCTAGACTCCACAGAGGAAGGAGGGAGGATCTGGAGCAGTGGTTTACCTGACTTGGGTGTGATAGCACCAAGGATGGTACAGCGGCCTTTCTCTCTCTGCACTGAGGCACAATAAGTTGAAGTTCCTGCTGAGGATCCCTACAAGCTGACACATAATGTCACAATTGAGCCCAAAATGTCTACACGCAGATGTATGTGTGTGAGCACATGTGTTTTTATATACTAATAATATAGAATAAAATTGCTATTGTTCGAGATGTATGTTCACTGTGGTTATTGGCACACACTTCCTATTGCAGTTTCTTTTCTTTGATATATCTGGAGCAGTTTAGTCTCCCAGAATGGAAATCTATCATAATGGGTATCTTCAGAGAAGAAATAATTACTTTCCTATCATTGTTTTCATTGAGGAGATGCATCTTGACAGATTACCACTCCCCACCAGAATGGGGACTCTGAAATTTGAATATATGTATATTGTTCATCTGCTTTTGTTTTAGAAATATATCACTCCCTACTAGAAAGAGAACTGACCATAAAAGCACAGTGGACTGCTAGGTTCCTAATGAAGGGTGTGGCAGGACATCCCCTGCTTGGATTAATATCTCAGTTCTAGCTAAGGGAATTCTCATTAAGTACATGTAAGTTCAAGCTCCTAAGAGTGTCATCTATGGAGTATGGTATCTTCCAGGACAGTGTTTCTATGCCATGCTGTACAAGCTCCCAAGATCAAGAACCCAGTGTTAAAATGAGAGAACATTTCAATTTTATGTTATTGTATTTAGGTTCATATATCATGTCCATTACCAACATGTACCACCATTGCATGCCAGATTATAATTAATATAATATTCAAAGTATAATTTAAATGCTCTTTGATGGCCATGGTTAAGTAGCAAACCACTAAAAGATGAAATTACGTACTGCATGCTTGATTGATAGAATTGATACTTGCCCTGGATAAAACATAAATATTGCAGAAAATAATTTGATCTGACATTTCTGGCATTCAGCTATGACTTAAATTATAGACCGGTCAGTAAATGATCTTAAGCTTTTTAAGGTTTCATCAGCTGTCTGCAAGATTGATTTTCTTCAAAATTACTGTACAGAAAAGTTTTCTTTTGTTGTTGTACTGACTCAGATCGCAAACCACAATTTTAAGATCGGCTCTTATTTACAAAAATGCTTTGACATAGTGCATTTGTTGAGCCGAGGCAGCAATAAAGGACTATGGTATCATTTTGAAGAAGGTTGTTTGACAGAGTCTGTTTATTTATTTGAGGTAATGTGAGCTGCATTCAGAAAATGTCATATTTTGTTTCATGATTGTGTACATTCTCTCCCACTGCTCCCAGGCAAGCCCTGTAAGCAGAGAAGACACGGATTTAGACCTTATTTCCATGATCAGTGGAAGTGCTTTGACTCAGAACAGAGAAAAAAATAATCAGCCGCACAGACACTCAGCAGGATCTTCAAGTAAGTTGTGGTTTCTTTCAATATTCACTTTAAAATGAGTTGATGGAATTGCCTGTCTAACTGCATTCTCATATAGATGGGGTATAAAATGCCAGCCATTGGAATGTCTAGTAACATGTATCTTTGATTCTTTCTTACCTGAAACTTTCCCTTTATGTTTTACACATATAAACTCTAAATCACTTCAAAAAATTAACATCATTAGTTTTTTGTCTGTTAGTTAATTGTAACCTGTGATTCTCCTGTAAGCCACACTAAATCCTTTGATCATTCATTTCCTAAAAACAGATTTTTGCCTAACTCTTTAATTATGAAAGGAAAATTTTGTACTTCTAAAGAATTGATTTCTTGTCTTTCTTCTATAAAAGTTCATTCAAAATATTTAGGGAAAGTTGATTTATATAACCACCGAATGCCAGTCCATATATCCCAATCAAGGCACATATTGCCATGAATTCAGTTATTAAATTGGGATGGAAGTAGTGATGACTGCTGGACTCTAATAGCAGATGGTATTTTCAAAGTTCTGGGGAAACTTTATCACTGTTTAAATTTCACAGAAATAAACAAGAGAATAAACACTGAAAATAAACGTTCTAATCATTATTAAAAATCATAAAAAGCTTAACTTTTTAAGCTTCAGGTTTTGCTTTGCATAGTAAAACTAATTGAGGAAAATTGGGAAATCATCTGTTGTTTAAATATATTATATTCCATATGCTATTTATACTTTTGATGTAGATTTTGGAAAATGTGACTTTCAAGCATAAGTGAAATTCGGGAGAGACCGCATAGGAAGTGTAAGAGGTATTAAAAGACCTAGCCAGATTTGTGTAGTTCAGTAGTACTGTATAACTAGTGAAGTTCATTAAGTTTGTTCATATAATTGTAAAGTAGGTTATTTCAACAAAAAGTAAATCTAATCACTGGTTTCAGATATTTTGATCAGACCATTACCATTGACATTAATATTAACTGTTCAGTTTAAATGAAACTTGAACCAAAGTCCAATAAACTGATGTCCTAAAAGGAAAAAATAGTCATAAAAGCATAAGGAATACTTTTTTATCTATATTTTGCTACTGTAATTAAAAATGTTTAAAATAAAGGGTGAAATGACGATACAGCTGGAATACAGTCAGTCAGAAAATCCACTAAGAGCAAAAAAAGAAAACATTGCATCTAATCCTACACTAAGTAAAATCAATGGCAAAAGTCCCACTGAGATGAAAGGAAGTAGGGTTGAGATCACTGTGCTGATAAGTATACAGTGATACAAAGTCCTGTAATGAACACTTAAATGAATTGTTCATAAACAAATACATGTATAATGAATGCATCTTATCTATAATTCAATTTAAAAAAACTTCATAAATGCAACATATCTTGAACAATATATATATAGAAACCTCAAATCACATATAATGATGAAAAGAGGGTGTTTGTTTTATTAAATAACACAACATATAACAATTGTGCCCTAGGTTGTAATCCTAGCCCTATGTGACAATCCTGGTAAACATTGCGGGGGGAGAGGGCGTGTACCACCTTCATCCCCTGGGTAGCCACGTAGCTTCCAAATTGGGAATTGGGCGCAAAGCGGAGGATGGACACCATTACCACCCCCACGCAAACAAGTGCACAGGAAGGAACAAAATGTTGGCAGAGCCATATTGTGTTTGGGTGTGTGTAAGATGGGGTGGAGTATGCTGTGAGTGGCAGTAGGCCCCTCCCCCTCCATCCTCCCTTGCACAACCCAGGAACTCAGGGAGAATTGTAATTCAGAGTAGTGCCCTTGTATTTGTGTCTTTGTTACAGATTTCAGAAGACGATTGATACTAAAGGCATACAAAACCAAGATTATACGTGTGTGTGTGTGTGTGTGTGTGTGTGTGTGTGTGTGTGATAATTCCAGTATAGACAAAAATACGAGTTAAAATCTCTGCTTGTCCCCCATTTGCCATCCTTCATTCACAACTCTCCATTGGCTCAAGTGAGTACCATGTTCCATGGTCACATTTATTGTAGCTGAAGACTATATTTAAGAGAAAGAAACGTGTGGGGTCTTTGACTCAGAAAGGCAAAAATCTCTGTCTTTCTCAACTTGTCTTTCCTACCTTTCTCTATACTCCTCACCTACTCCTGCTACACGTCACAGCCCCTCACATCTTGCCATCATGCTTCTGTAAGCCATCTTTCTCTTCTTTTTATTTTCTCTTTCTCATATTCTTTCTTTCTTTCCCACACAATGTTTTCATATTTCCCTTTCCTTCTCCTGGAAGGGGTGGGGTGGGGCAGATAGCTGGTGCTCCCATTATGCCTCTGCAGTGCAGCACAAAGAAAAGGAGCTCTGACTAGGATCAATGAGAACTATGAGGAGCAGCTTCTTCAGCATGTAGAGCAACCCAAGTAGCTCTGTATCCTCAAGACAGAGATGCAGTTAAATGAGATCTAGAACTCAGAACTAAAGTCTGAGACAGTGACAGCCAAAATGAGACTGTTAGCAAAGTTCCCACTGGAGAAGGGAACTCAAGTTCTGAGCTGTTCTCTCCCCCATCCCTCCCTTTCCTGGTCAAGGAAACTCAATGACTCTCTTTCTACCCTGTACTCTCCGAGGCAGGGGGTGGATAAGGGAAATCCAGTAGAACAGTATATCTCAACTTTACTAAGGCACCTTTACTAAGGTTCCATATAATATACTCACAAAGAAAATTGAGTGCTGTGGATTAAATGGAGCCACTGCAAATTGGATATACAACAAGCTAAAACATCAACATAAAGAATAGGAATATAAGAACTGCCATATTGGATCGGACTAGTGGTCTTTTTATTTCAGTATCCTGTCTCTGCCACCGGCTAGTACTAGCTGCTTCAGAAGAAGGTACAGGAAACTTTGAAGTGGTGAGTTTTTGGATAGCCTGCCCCCAGGAAAAATTTCATCACAACCCCATTAGTTAGAGATTGACTTGTGCTCTGAAACATGAGGGTTTATATCCCTTCGAAACCTCTTAGCTGTTAATTTTTTTGTTTTTTTAATCATTGCTATTATAACTCTGGGTGTTCTCATTTATCCACATAAATGTTCAATCCGTTTTGAATTTTGTGAAGGTGTTGACCTCAGTGACATCTTGTGGCAGAAAATTCCAAAAGCAAAATGGAGTATTGTGTTAAGAACAAAATGTTTATGATTATTAAATGTTCAGCCTTTCAATATCATTTCCTATCCCCTTGTAATTGTATTAAGAGACAGGGTGAATAAGTAGCCAGTATATCTTCTCAATTGTCTTAATTAGTCTGTGTACCTTTAGTGGTGATTATTAGTGGTTTATTGTCAAATAGAGTCATGCAAAGTTCAGGTGTGACGCCACTACTAATTAATATTTTAATTAATGTCAGGAACTTTGCAGTAAATAGGACAGTAACCAAACTTGTAGATCATTTTTATGTAAAACTATTAACATTCTAGATGCTTAGGTAATGCAAAATTGTGGATTGGATTTTTTAGAGAGAATTAGAATATGGTATAGTTTTGACAAATTGGAAGGATAGACTAAAATACTTATGCCGTGGTCATATAGTGCAAGACCTGATCACAGTGACCTGTTTTCAATCTCCTCCTCCCTCTTTCTGTCACCATGACTCCTCTTGTGGTTTTGATTTTCAGTGCTAATCATCCCTAAATCTGCCTCTACTCCAGACCTCTCCCCACTCCAACCAGTCTTGCACTTTTAGATGTCTCTCTGACATCTCTTCTGCGATGTCCAGCCAACATCTCCATTTTTCGTAATTTGATCATATCCTTTTTTTCTCCTAATCATTGGCCTTCTCATCCTTTATTTCCATTCTCCTCCTTGTTTCTGAGGCCTGTAATTTTGTTGTTATCTTTTAGAATGGGATTCCCAAAAACATATGCATGATTTAGAATTGAAAATCAATGGGACTTGTGCTCTTAAATCACACAAGTGCTTTTCAGTATTCCACCTTTAATTCTTACCTCTCCTTCTCCCCACATACTAGTCTCTTGCTGAGTCACCGATTTAGGAAAGCATCACTTCTCAGGCAAGGAAGCTTGCCTTAATCAGATGACTAAATCCTGGCACTTCTTCATCATTCTTTTCAGAATCTACCCTCGACTTACGGTCTCCACTGCTAAACCTCTATCCACTCCCTGGTCACCTCTCACCTAGATTACTTCTCTACTACATCAATATATTATGAAATTAAGTTCATCATGGTTAATGAAGCATTTGTATTCTACAGTGATAAGACAACAAAAAACCCTCTAATTAAATTAACTAATTAAATAAACTGTAATCTCCAGACAGTCATTCCAGAAACTAGTCTTCTGTATCATCTTTATTTTTATTTTGCTGCTAGCAGTCTGTAAACTCATGGGACAGGAAACATTTTATTTCTGAGCTAAATCCCAAAGTCTTTACTCATATTTTACTGATTCTATCTAGCTAACTCCCACTGACTCCAGTGATAATATGCCTCAGTATAAAAATGGACCAGGGATCTCCATATTTGACCTTGTATCTTTAAAGAGATATATAAACTACAACAGTATAAAAATGTTTATTAATAGTAATAAAATGCACAAAAGGCAAAGTTGCCATGGAAACCTTAATTTTGAGTGTCCTAGCTTTTGCCTGCTCAACCAGCTGGAGAAGTACAGGAGCATCAATGTTCCGGACCCTCAGAGGAGACGGCATTGGGTACAGCTACCCTTACTTAATTGATTTACTCTAGCCAGTAGAACTACAGCATGCAAATTAATGTGAGGAATGGTGATGAATGATTGAGTTATCTCTGATATGACAGTGATACTAAAGAATGACATGAACCGTTGAATTGTCCCTGATTTGTAATAAGTTTCAAACAGTTATTAATGAAGTTGCTTAATTACAAACTTTTTCAAATGTGTCTTTTTCCAGTTTTGACTGTATGGAGAGTTTAAAGGATTAGTAACAAGCCATTGGATAGGCCTGAAAGATTCTGAAACTCAACGCAATTTTGTAAAGAAATTTTTAAGGGATCATTTTAAATTAATTTTAACTGCTTAACAATTTACTTGAAAATAGCCATAAAATTCACTCTTCACTCACAGATTAAGTGCTGTAAATTCGGAGCAGATATAGTGTATTAGTCATATAGAATAAGGTCTTTTAACCCCGGCCTTACATTAAATTGAACCCTGCCTTACCTCTGGAATCACAACTACTGCCACCATAATTAGGAGTAAGGTGGATATCTTCTGTAGGCTTATAGCTAGGTGAGGTGTCCACATGTATTTTAGCAGGCCTGCATTCCATCAAACAGAGGACATGATGGGAGAACAGACAGCTGTACAAACTTTAAGTGTGAGGTGACTGGGAAATGTTCTACGATTCTGACATGCTTGAAATCTTGATAAAGGTTATAATACCTAGTAGAATGGCATGGATACCTATTGAAAAGTCTGACAATTTTAAATATACCTTTAAGGATGTGAACACTTCATAGTAATAATTACTTTATTAAATCTATAACATCTCTGTATATTTAGGACTGTATTGTATCTCAGCTGTAATCAAAATACAGACTTTCCAAATATGTACTTTTTCAACTGTGATGATATAATATTGATACTTTTTATTCAATATATAATTAAGAATAAAACAATATCAGCTACTAGCAGAAGTTACATAATGTTACTATAGCTATTATTGAGTTTATTAACTTGTTTTTAAAGCACAATGTGTGAGAAAACACAACAGAATAGAACTTATTTGCACAAAATCTGAGAGAGATAGAAAACTGATTTTCTGTGTATAGCAAGTGAATTGTATCACTGGCCTATATTATAGCTACTTGGGAGAAACTGTGGTCTAGTGAGAAAAGTATTGGAGTGGGACTCTGTCACTACCTGCTAGGTGAACTTGGGCAGGTCACTTCCCCTCTCTATACCTGAGTCTCTGCTTATGTAAAATGGGGATAATAATACTGACCAAATATGTAAAGTGTAATGATAGCTACTTATGAAAACTTGATAGTATTATTTTGTTAACTACCAAGAGTAGTATGTGAGAAAAGGAGCAAGTCAATACTAATTATATATTTCCTGCTCATTTATGAGTTAACTAAACTGCTTGAAACCTCCATGTCAAGACAGGGATAGGTCCTACAAATGGATCCATCCAGGCATCACAGAGAACCCCATTTAAAGTCAATGGAGCTCTGTACCAGTGCAAATCAATTTGCATGATCAAGGCCTCTCTTGGCAAAAATAAACACATGGCCAGACACCTGAGGCAAGTGATGTACTTACTAGCAAAACAAATCGAAGTTGGTTGGTCAGACTGTAGGTCTATCAGCTTTGACAGTTTCTTTATTTTCTCTAACTTTTTTCTGGATATATTAAATGACAAAAGTGCAGTATTACTCTCAAGTTATATTATTTAAAATTTGACAGTGCATTATAAAATAAAATGGCACAATGAATTAAAGATTCATGGAAATGACATGGGCTTTCTTTCTAAAAAATTTCTTTAGACTTAGGCAGGGGTGCTGGAACAATTTATATAGTGGAGGTGCTGAAAGCCATTGAACCAAACTGTAAACCCTGTATGTGACGGAAACAACTTCAAGCCAGGGGGTGCAGCAGCAGCCCCACACTCCTACTTCCAGCACTTATGGCCCCAAGCCTACAAGTGAAGTGATTCAGCATGGATAGAATCCTATATGTCCTCATGGAGCCCCATTAACTTCAATGTGCGTGTGCAGGGATCCTCCCACATGCAGCCACTTACAAGATAAGCACCTTAGGTTTGATTTTAGTAGAGAATCGCAAGTAATAATGGGACAGAGTGAAAAGCTGGACTTCTGGGTCAAATCTTTATTCCACTGAAGTCAGTGGCAAAACTCCCATTAACTTCAGTGGGACCAGGATTTCACCCATAATTCATTAATACCCTAATAATAAAGCCTATTTATTGCATCCCTTTAATAAAGTGCTTAATCTGTTTTTAGGATACGTATTTTGTTGGGAAAGCCCTAGAAAGAATGCATATATATATATATGCTGAATCACTTCACTTGTAGACTTGGGACCATAAGTGCTGGAAGTCGGAGTGTGGGGCTGCTGCTGCACCCCCTGGCTTGAAGTTGTTTCCGTCACATACAGGGTTTACAGTTTGGTTCAATGGCTCTCAGCACCTCCACTATATAAATTGTTCCAGCACCCCTGCCTAAGTCTAAAGAAATATTTTGAAAAGAAATATATATATATATAAACAGATTAAGCACTTTATTAAATATATATAACAGGTAGAGAAACAGACATAAATCTATAATTACACGTACAAACTACATTAAAAGAACATTATTAAGGTGAAAAAGCCAAACACTCAAAAGTTAGGAAAGGCCAGAATTAAGGTGCCCTTGCAACCTTAATTTGATTCCCTTGTGCATATTCATTATGAGGGTCTAGTTAAATGATTACATACTGTATTTTTTTAAACAAGATCCCTGTGAATAGAATGGATAGTGCTCATTTAATAGGCAGCTATACAATATTTTGTTTTATCCTTATTGTTCAATGTGTGGCCCAGGCTTTATTTATTGCACACTATTCAAACCCTGCTCTGAAGAGACAATTATTATTTTCCATATGGGCTTTTCTGTGGCACTCATTGCTATAGTACAGGGGTGGGCAAACCCTCTTTTACAGTTAAAGTGCAGCTTGCGGGGCCCCCGCTGTGTCCCCCATTCTCTGCCTACCAGACTTAGGGGAGAGCTCAGGGCTTCAACCCCGTGGGAGGCGCCTGCCAGAACTCGGGGCTTCAGCCCCACTCTTGCTGAAGCCCCAAGCCCAGGCAGGCATCTCCTATGGGGCTAAAGCACCTAGCCCCACCACCCTGCTACAGGGCAGAAGCCCCAAGCCCTGGAAGGTGTGCCTGGCTCTCAAACTTCTGAAGATTATTGTATGTGGCTCGGAGGGTCAGTAAGTTTGGCCACCCCTGCTATAGTATCTGAGTGCTTCCAGACATTCATTAATTTATCTTCACAACATCCCTGTGATAGGGTGGTGGTATCCCCACTTTACAGATGGGGAACTCAGGCAAAGAGACTTAGGTCAAAAGTATCCACTAATTTTTGGCACCCAATGTGAGATACTTACCTCCTGGTTTTTTTCAGAGCATGTAGCATAATATAGCACTATATATGCTCTCATTGACTTCGGCACTTTCCAGTTCAAATTCCAGGGTGTGAAGTCAGGCACCCAGAAAAGGAGGAACACATATGACCATCTCTGAAAAGTTTGATTCAAGTGACTTGCCTAGCATCACATAGTAACTTAGTGACAGAGACAGAGAGAGAATCGAATTCTCCAGGGCAACATTCAGTGTCTTGACCATGAAACTGTACTTCTCTTCCTGCAGTCCCATCTCATTTACTATACATCTTCTATCATCTACAACAAATGGACAGGGGTCCAGCAGACAAAAGCCTCCTTTACTACACAATGCTTATTTATCTCCACAGCAGGTCCATCATATGCACTGAATGAGGCAGGAGGCATTTGTGCTTGTAATTGAAGACTGTATCATAGTC
Organism: Chrysemys picta bellii; assembly: GCF_011386835.1. Taxonomy (NCBI): domain Eukaryota; kingdom Metazoa; phylum Chordata; order Testudines; family Emydidae; genus Chrysemys; species Chrysemys picta. The sequence continues at coordinate 77,352,818 of NC_088791.1, forward strand.
CATGTGTACATGGGGAAATGAATTAAGATTGCAAGGCGAACCTTAATTCTGGTATTTCCTAATTTTGCGTGCTTGACTTTACAATATTAATCATGTTGTTTTAATGTAGTTTTTTGTATAGAGTTTTCTAGGTTTTTAAATAAGCAAACTGAAAAAACAGAAATTCCATCATGTAACATATTGACATCTACTTAGGTGATTATTAGGGCTGGAACCTTTAGATCCACCACACAGACCTCTGCCACTTGAGGTAACTGAGTAAAATAATCTGTCATCATTCTCTATCTGAATTAGCACCCACTTTGCCAGTGGGTTTTATAGATATTTACTGATTTCAGAGGAATGGTGAGACACAGGAATCTGGGGCTTCATTTTGGGCTCTGGAGAGGAGTGTGCTTTAATGGGCACAGACTTTTCTTCTTATGTCCCCAAGCTTGACCACTTCTGCTCCTTTGCCTCCAACCTGCCCCAATCCTGTCTCTTCCTCATCTGTGGCTCCTTGTCCCAGTCCCATTCTCCTCATCTAGCAAGTCTCAGGCTCCACTCCTGAGCTTCTTATCCCAGTCCTAGTCTCCCACCACCAGTCCCATGTGGTCTTTTTCCCACTCTCAATCCCAGTCTCCTTGCCATTTCAGTGCCAGTTCCCTCCTCCCAGCTCCTCATCCCCTCAACTTCCAGTCTCAAACTCCCTCCACCCCCCCCACTGGCTCCCTGTCCTATTACACTGCCTCCCTCTACTCCCCCCTCCCCCCCCCCGCCACAGTCCAGTTCTTGTTCCCTTTGCATTTGATTCAAGCAGTTTCCTATTCCATGCCTGGACCTGGCCCAACCTGCAGGAGCAGTTGTAGGGAAAGTCCTACTCAGTCCCCGCAACTCCAGACCAGAGACACTCAGTGTGGGCATAATCTTCTGGAATGTATCTGCAAAGCTCTAGGAAGTCTGTACTGATCATGTGTGAACTAAGATTTTTGAAAGGCTTATAACGTGGCTAAATTCGAACAGATCATGGGAATGGTAAAAGACACATCAACTGCCTCCTTGCTAAAAGTGAAGCCCCTGCTCCATAGCATGGATGCTGCTAGAGCTTCTCAGACAAAACGTCACCAAAATAAAAAGAATCAGCCTGAGGCAGATAGCTGGCATGAAAAATTTATTTCAGCCAAAATTGGTAAAGCTTGGCAAAGCAACTGAAAACATAGTCTTGTAATGGGAAGTGCCAGGCAACCTTAATATCAGTCCCACCTGTGATTTAAAAAATGCTGTGTTTTACAGTTATTTGTAGGGAAATTGAGAAACTGAATTATTAGCTTTTTAAAACATTGTTTCATTATATAGAAATACCATAAATAAATAGTTGCAATTTAAGCCCCATATCCTGCGAACACTTAAACGCATGAGTATCTTTATGCGTTTGAGAAGTCCTTTGGAGATCAGTGAGGGTACTCATGTGCATAAACATTTGTAACATGCGGGCTGAAGTGACAAAAAAATATTTGAAATTAGTTGTCTTGTCTATAAAATTCAAAAATCAGGCTCCAATCCTATAAATGCGTATGCAGGTCCATAATATGAAGTCAAGAAGACCCATGCATAAAGTTTAACACTTGCCTAAATGTTTGCAGGACTGGGATTTAACCAACAAGAATATCATTAAAGATGTCATACCCCAAATCCTGTGAGATTTTTTTCCTTATCTTTAATCTTTATACATCCCTTTCTAAATTGTACACTTGTTAAAAGTTCTAAATGTACTATCTCATTTATATTACAAAATCTGATAAGAGGAGTTGTTTTTAACAGGTCTATTTTTGAGTCTGAAAAGTGGTTGAGGCTTCTTGATGCTACTGCAGAATAAGAGTGAAATAATAATACAGGGAAAACTGATCAAATTGAAAATTAGTGTAAAAGTATTAAAAAGTCATTTTAAACTGTTTTAAAAATGTATAAGACAGTGTAACTAAGAAAGATCACCATATATGTTTATTGAGATACCAAATATGTTATACATTGGGGGTAAAATCCTCACCCTACTCTAAAACTCCCATTGATTTCAAAAGGGCCAGAATTTCACCCTCAGAGTTTTCTATTTATTTTCTCCCCTGATTTTTATCTATTTATAAAAAAAAGTTTAAATGGTACAAATAACGTTCAGGGGAAGTGGCGAGTGTAACTTCAATGTGGACATAAGAAACAACATTAAAAAACAACTGCTGATAGATTGTAGCATCTAGCTCACCCCTAAACCTGCTGAATCTAACTCATTCGCAGAGCTTAAATTGATGTAAATGCTTTGCTGCTAAGGATTCGTTCTGGTCACTTTCATTAAAATGTTGAATTTTTCTCTCCATGCTTTCTTTTGCAGTATTTGCTGTTAAGCAATACAATATGGTAAGGACTTTGAAATGAATTATATATCCAGACAACATGTTAGGTGTATTGATGAAAATCCTATGACGTCTTAGCATACATCATGAAATTTCTAACATAACTTGTTTAACAAAGGTTTTTTTCTAGATACCAAGAGTTTCATTCAAAGCATTTTACATATTGCATTACTTATCCAAACAGAGCATATGTAAACCTTGACATTTGTTAAAGAACCGAGGATTTAACCAAAAAAGACCAGAACAAATCATTAGCAGAAAACAGATTAAACTTCAGAGAAGTGACTGCTTAAAAATATGAACACACTAACCAAACTCAAGAGATGCTTTCAGCACATATTTAAACAAAAATATTATTTGGTGCGTACAAGCACCTGAAAATATCTTTGAGACTTGGAGCGTCACATAGCCAAAAACACACAGTGTTACTATAAACAAATCATTTTCAATAACAGCTTCACAATTTTAGAGGTATGAATAGTATGAGTTAAGAATTGTTCACGATTTTATTCCCACCTGGCTAACTGTTATAATTTACCACAGTGTTTAATTATTCTATTTAATAGACTTGTCTGATTCTATTTAAATGTAATACTAATCATACTTATTAATAAGGATATTCTTGTAGTTGCCAAACAAGTGCCAGTACGATCCTGTTGTTTTGCATTACAGTTTATTTTGTCACTATGTATTCATTTCAAAAACGCAAGGGCCTGATCTGAAGCCCACTGAAATCAATAGGAATCTTTTCATTGATTGCAGCGGGCTTTGGATAAGATCCAATACAAATTAATGTATGGAACACAAAATGAAGTGAAGGTATAATGATAACCAGTCAAAATTGTTTATTTACATATATTTAACAAGTGATGAATGTAAATGCCTCCAGCTATTTTGTCAGCAAAAGTTCTCTTTAAAAATTACTTGCTTATTTAGTTGTATACTAATCCACTGTCCATTCATTTCAGAGCAATGTTTTTCAGTGTAGAGAAAAGAAGCTATTACAGAATTCAATGCTGTTGTAAAATCTGTTCGTATTGTCATATAATAGGAGCTTTTATATATCATTAGCAATATCAGTATAAAGAGTTATAACTAACCCTGGAAAGATTGCAAATTATTGTTTATGTGTAAGGTCTGACACTGAGAAAGGGCACAAAGATAACAGCTGAAGGCCCACAGAATAGTTTTGCAAAATAAATACCTGACCATGCAGCCCTTACTTATGCAATTAGACCCATTGAGATTAATGTTTGCTTCAGCACCTTGGAAAATACAAAATGCTATACAAGTGCTAAGTATTATTTAGTAGAGATCTCTGGCTTTATCTCCCGAAGCTCCAATCAGTCATCTTCCTCTGTCTCTCTATTCTTTCGTTGTCCCCACTCTTGTCTGTTTGAAAAAAAAACACTTTAAAATAATATTCCTGCTTGGCCTCCTGTGGCCAGAAGGAAACAAGCAGCTACAAACACATATACCAATGAGGAGGAGGAGGAGAAGAGAAATCAGAAGAAAAAAGTATAAATAAACAGAAGAAACATAAACTGGGATTTCAGTTACCCATTCATTTCAGTGTGAGACTGCAGTGCAGAATTTCTGGGAATAAGTGGTGCTATATAAGTAAGGAATACTCTCTCAATTCAAAATGGTGTTGCCGATTCTGTAAGTACCTGTTGTGCCCCTGGATCTAGATGGGATTAGGAACACTGGAGATGGTTCTCTCTTTAGTGGAACGCTTCACTCAACAAAAGTTTGCCCAGGTTTCTATTTTGATAGTGTAGAATTAAGAGACAGATTAAATTAAAATTACAGACCGATTGACACCAAAATAACTAAATTGGTTTTAATTGACATCTTTTGTTATTTCGGTGCTAGTCTGTGTCTGGACGCTCATTTTGTATAAATGAGACACTCTTAATGCAAAATAAATGTGTCCATGCACAACTTTCACTGAAGTATCTAACTGTGAATTACAACCAAAACAGTTATTTCAGGGTCAATTTGTGTATAGACAATTCCTAGTTCTGCAGTGTCTGGCCTGCAGCTGGCTCCTCTTTCTTTTTCTTCCCCACAGTTTGTTTCTACATTCAACTCCAGGAAGGACTGGGATAAAATTGGGGTACTTTTCTTACTAGGCGAACTCCTCCATTGACTATCCAGACTGCCTCTAGCATAGATCACACAATCCCAGGGCCCAGTCTTTCAATCATGATTAATGTGTAAGCCAGTAGTAGTTTTCTGTGTGTAAAGCCTGCAGCATTAGTCTAGAGTAGGTATAGAAAAGAACAGGCTTCACTATACTCCTATGCCAATCTGACTTAATTCTGTGTTCAAGGGACAATCTTTAGGTATGATAAGGTTGTTTAATCTCCCTATCCATTCAGTCTTTAGCCTCTCTGCTAAGACTGTCAGTAGTAGTAGTAGTAATAATAATAATAATAATGCCTAATTCTTATATAGTACTTTTCATCAATAGATCTCAAAGTGCTTCACAAAGGTCAGTATCATTATTCCATTTTACATATTTGGGGAAACTGAGGCACATAGAGGTGACATGTCTTGTGTGGTTATTTTATAGCTTCCCTGAACTCCTGGGATTTTATAGTAGTTTGGTTAGTCTTTCCCTTCAGAGAGTAGTTGATTTTTTTTTAGCCACTAAAGAGCAATCCTTTGCACCCCATATAGGGATCTTGTCAGTTATGGAGGTAGAGAATGGCTAGATAATCAGGGAGCCATAATTGGCACCCTTACAAATCCCCCTCCTTGCTTCACGGAATATAAACTCAGTGAAACAGAGAATCTGGTCATGTAGAATTTTCTGGAAACCTGCAAAACCATCAAAAGACTGAGAGATTAATCCTACTCTGTGACATTGTGTAACTGTGTAGACTTTTTGAAGTCTGAGATACGGTTGCCATTCTTCCCACCAGGTTAATCACAGACTGTTGGAACACTACTTGTTGTCGACACAGTTTTCAAACTCTAAAAATTATTAAATTCATATTTATTTACAAAAAAAATTGGGGACTTTGGGGCAAGAACAGTTCATGCCGTAGTATAACATGGTTCCCTTCTGTCCAAATAGAAAGATATATCTCAATAATTTTGTAAAACATTAACAATTATCTTGCAACAAATTACACCAAACTGGAAAAAAATCTTACATTACCATTTCAGAATAATATTTCATAGTAATGGAAATGTAGTACTGTCCCTTCCAATTAATTGTGTACATTTGTATGTGGAAAAGCAGAAAACCCTACATGCAAAGATTTCTGAAGTCCTTCCACTGGAAATCAAATTTAAACAATATCGAAATTTACAAGCAGCTAATGCTATTAGTAGTTAGGGTGTGATTAATTTCAACTTTTGCTCCATTGAATTCTGTCCTTTTTGGGTGAACTTCCAGAACCATTTTGGTATGGAGTTTTTTTCCACGTAAAGAATATAAAAAGGTGTGAGATGGGGAAAGGAAAAAAATAATTAGTATCCCCACCTTCACCCATTTATATTGCTACATCTTATAAGAGAAATGCTGGAGAAAGACTGTCACATACATACAATAGCGCCAACTTTTTTTTTTTTAGTCTAAACATGTAACAATGACTTCCTCTTTTTCACAAATAAACAAACCATGTTCCATATTCTTAATTCTTCATGCCTTTTCTTCTTAGCAACTGTTCTTTCCAGCTTCAGAATCTCTCCTTCAGTTGAGAAAGAAACTTCTTAGTATTATTGATTTATTACACTTAATTTGTAACTTCAAAGAAATTATTGAATTTACCACTCTGCTGCTGTCAGCTTCGGGTATCTTCTGTGAGTACTTTGTCTCCAGGTAAAGAAGACCCTGAAAGTTTACAATAATCTCCATTAATTATTATATACCTTAACTCAACTCCTTGCTCCCTAATAAAGGTCCTGTCTGTAATAGTGACATTATCTAAAAATATGTTACCATTGGTAAGGTAACAAAATAACCCAATGTTGAGAGCCTTAATGTAGATGGGGCAACAGCTGCCACAGGCATTTTTGACACAATATTAATTAGGTCTACTGTAGGCAGTATCAGAAAAGAATTGTGAGGAAAAATTAAATAAGAAAAATATGTATTGTTTGATTAAGCCACACCTAAAAATCGGGGATACATAAAAAATATTTGAAGGGTCACAATATCAGGAAGAGAGAAGTGTTATTTTGCGTAGTGCATGACAGTATAACTAGGAGTAATGGGATAAAATTAAAAGGGGTGATGGAGACTTAATATCAGGGGAAATGTCCTGACTGTGAGATACTGTTAGACTGTAGAATAAGCTCCAAAGGGAAGTAGTGAGCCTGCCATTGCTTGGGACTTAAAACTAAATTAGACAACACACATATATATAACAGTGTACAATCCTGTTTTGGCTGAGATGATATAATAGGCATTTTTCATTTCTAATCTCCATGATTATATGAATGGCTTTAATGCAGCTAATTAAAATTGTTGAAAATAATGTATGGACTACCCAAAAAGGGTAAATTAGAACAGGTTCTATTGATAACACTTGTAAAATTTTGTTATGCTTGCTTAGCTTAATTGCTTGGTAATAGACACCTTAGATAACTGTTATCTTCGCCATTTTCCTCTCTGAGGATTTGCTACGCAATGTGAGATGTGTTACACAGAATCTGAGAGGATTTTACATGCCTAATGAGAGAGAGGGAGACATTTCTATCAATTGAAGTGCTGATTTTCTTAAAATAAAATTACATCTATGGCACTCTCTATATATTACTCTCTTGTATATTAAACTACCCATCTTGTCTCATGTGGCTTGTTTGTAGAAATCAGTAGTTGCATTACTTAGGTATTTGTATAGATGTTACTGAATACTGAATAACTTCGTAAGATTTAAAAGTTTTGGGGGGTATAGTGTCTTTATATATGCTTGTTGTCCCAGTTCTGTTTTCATCAGCACTAATGGCAAAACTTCCTTTGACTTCAGTTAGAGCAAATCTGACCCATTGTATTTGTACTGATGTATCAAAACAATAACCAATTAAATAGATAAAACCACCAAGCTTGTTCTTTGTGTGGTTACAAAACATCTTTAATTATAAGAGTGACTTGTTTCTCTAATGTATCTTGTACATATTCTTTAAAATAATTTCAAAATGGGCAGGGAAACTTGTTTGGAAACTACATTGCCTATGTCTAATAATTTTGCAGTTTATTTTCCAAAATACTGTATTATATTTACAAAATTACTGCTACAAGCTTCTTTTAAATCTTGAAATTACTTTGAAGAAAAAGCACAAAGACAAAAGACATAAGCTATGCAAAGATATAAACTACCAAATTAGACACGTTGATGGAAGAATTTTTACTTTATTGTATTAAAAATAATCTAATTTGGCTGGACTGATGACATATTTTCATGCCACTTGTTTGATTGTATAGCAAAGGACATATCTGCTTCAGAAAGAACACACCCGGGTCCATTTCGTAAAGAGCGGATATCGTTTCGAGACCATCCAGTCCAGCTTAGTGGGGGATGGGGAAGTGGCAAGAAGAAGGCAAAATCTTTGAAGAATTAGTTGAAACTTCAACATGCAAAATGTATGGAAAGCTGTTTCTTTTCAAGAGGTCTGTGATTATCAATTATTTCAGGATTCTACATATATGTTACCAATTAGATACAACGTTTCAAAGAACTATGTTAGATTTATTTTACCATACATGTTTTGCAGGTTTTTTGTTTTGTTTTTGTTTTCTGGTGATGATATTCCTTACATTCATATTTTGAATTTGCAGTTGCTTCTGTGTTCATGTGGTATGGAATACAGAATTCATTAACTTCTGTTACTATAATGTGATTTGTGGGTTTACTCATAACAACTAGTTTAGATGTATAAATGCAATAATGGGTCATTATTGAGGATGTATGTTAGAAACTGAAGTACTGATTTCTTATAATACAATAATAATATATATCATGTTTATACTTACGAACTGTGTTGTGAACTCTAATGCCCAAGAATGGCACCCTGAGAAAAGTCTACATGTATGTATTATTGAAGAAGCAATGGAAATTCTCAGCACATTAGAAACTTATAAAATGCTAGTATCTGTTTCTAGTAAGATAGAGGTGCATATGAATTCTAATACTAAATTATGTTAGTACTGTTCTGTTGTGATGCTATGGCAAGCTGCTAATATTTTATACTTTTAAGGACTTCTAACATTTTTTCCAGTGAAAAATTGAATTTACCATCCTGAAATTTTCTCCTGTGGTAGTGTAGCATTACATCTCTAGGTCAGTTATAGGCAGTCTCTATTTGTTCAAGTAATTAGACTCATTCAAACTAATGTGTGCATGCGTAAAAGTTTTGTGATACAGCTTTAATGAAGGAAGCCTGAGAAATACTATGTTTACCTTTAGCATGCTTGAAGTGGGTGCATAACTCTCATTGTTTTTAATAATCACTATGTTCATCCATAGACAGGACAGAGAAGATCGTTTGATTTGTATTCCTATTTTTTCAATGTTTTCTGTTTAGAAGGTAGAAATTGCTAATTGGATATAAAGAAGCAAGTCTTTGGTGATTCCTCATCTGTTTGCTTTCGTCTCATCCTTTCTTGTGAAGCCTTAAACTGCTACAAACTGAGACTGAAGTGGGAAGGCTAATGGGGCTTGAGATGTCAGTCAATAAAGAAAACATAAATTCTTATGTTGTCCTTGTTTTTGGCACATGGTGTAAATTCCATAAGACGTTGTTTTGTAAAGCGTCCATCATATTGTCTTCTTTTAACATCCACAGGTTAATATGGATTAGAAGTGTTTAACTTTATTGTCTTTTACTCTGAACAATCCAAAGGAAAGCTGCATTAATACTGATGTTTAAGGACTTTTACTATTCATATGCGAAGTCATGAAGCTGATCTCTGCCTATTTCAGTGCCTCATTATTTAAAAGGAACAAAAACGTTCGCTAATTTCTTATCATTTAAATTTTGAAAAAGATAAATTGCTGCTTACTCCATTGGGCCTGCTGTTCATAGCGAAGGCCAGTGTGACAGGCTATGAGTGAAGTAACTGGTGAGCCTGCACTTTGATCACTTAGGCACCAGTGAGTTTCCCTGGAAAAGGCTGATTGGGGAATATACCGCTAATTTGCTGATCAGGTGAGCTGAGGAGTATAAAAGAAGACACAAGAAGGAAGGGAGGGAGAACCTGGGTTAGCTGATCCCAAGTATGCACTGAGATCTCAAGGAAGGGAGATTCTATTTGTCTCTGGCTGCCCCAGACTATATTGGTGATGGGAATTATAAATAAATTCACACAAAATTGCTACTTACTTGAACAAATCTAAGAGGTTTCTGGGGCATCCGAGGGTGGGGATGGAGCATGCCACATTACACCGGTTACCTTATTCAGGATGAATAGAAATTTATCAATAGAACTGCCTGTGGAGTAAGCTGCTATCCATCATAAACAAGAATATAAAATGCCCATAAGCAGTGTGTTACAGCATCCAGTTCTTTAGATGTGTGCACAATTTGGTACTTGCCTGATCAAATACCTGTTTTAGATACTGAATGTTAATTTGAAGATCCAGATGCACCACTAAATGCCATGTAGATGCCCAAATTTGAAAACTATGACTACCGTTATATTATCAAGGATGGTACCTCTGCAGGAACAACCTTCTTCCATCACTTAAATAACATGGTTTTGAATATGTGCAGCTGTACAGTCACTAAGTAGATGTCTGACTATATGTTTTACGTGTGTATCAGCTGAAGCAGAGGTCCGAATGTAACATCTAGCAATTGATTCATTATGTGATTTAACACACACCCATGGGTGTAGCAGATGGCAATCTGCACCCCACTGCACATGTGAGAGCAGCTACAAATGAAGGGGATTTGTATTTCCAAATTCATGCTTTGTAAAGGGAAACTGTACCTACTTTCCTCAGGGCAGCATTGCAAATTTGCAAAAGTTAAGAACCCTCTCCAAGCATGAATAAAATGAGAACTGTTTATGCCAACTGATTTGGCATCATTGTTTAATGTACATACTATGTGATGAGCAAAATGATAGTTTTGTCTTAACTGCTCTACAACATAATCTGTGAGCAAGTACTCTGAAGTGAATTTTGTAACAAACTTCTTTGTTATAGTATTATACTTATTCTGCTATTCGACAACTTAGCATTGTCGTGGTGGTGTTTATATAGCATATCCACCCAAAAGTCAAGTATGGACTATGCCAAGATATGCTGCAGCCTTTACTACATAATGTTGCAATGTCATTATACATTGTATATCAGATTGCACAATTTGCTTTTTCAAGGAGCCTTATTATATGATCAGAACATCAAAGGGGCACTGGGTCTGGTCAAATATGGACAAAGGAGTTTGATCCAGCTCCTGTTAAAATTAATAAAAAGACTTTCATTGATTTCAATTGGAGTTGCTTTTATGCAAACATTTTATAGTGGAAGGTACACAACTTTGTAATGTCTGATATTATGAATAATAAGTATGGATGTCTACAGATGGCAGCATATTTATGAGACATGACATCTTTTCACTATCAATTGGGACCCTGTTCTTTACAACAGTGGTTTTCAATCTGTGGTCCACTGACCCATGGGGTCCACAAACTATGTCTAAGATGTGGGTCTGCACCTCCATTTGAGGTTCATAAATGAAATAAAGGTTGAGAACTGTAGCTTTACAACACAAAGATGTCAGATGCTACTTCCTGTATACATCAGAAAATACTTCCCAGTTAGGAACATGGTCAGAGTATTTTCAAGGAAACATTTTCCCTGGAGCTAGTTCTATTTTCTGATGTCAGAACAGGAATGTGCTGAATGAGGAAAAGCTGATATAGACTAACACTGACCCTGTAAACTGAAAACCCTTCTCCTCTCCCCATTAGTGGTTTAGCAAACCCACATCCACAAAAATCCAAGAGCATAGTCTGTTAGAAGTTCTATTGTCCATATGGTGCCCCAGCACTCGCAACAACAATCCACCAACATTTCTATCTAAAGCTTATTTTTCTTTGTACATCCTATAAATCAGGAAGAAAAAATTAATGGGAATAGCCACTTAAAAATTCTTCTGCTGAGTGTATAGAATACATTCTCAGAAACCTAAAAATGCAGTGATTCCAAATTATGTTGGTCATTTCAATCCCAGAAATATACATGGGGAGATTTGTTAATAACTGTGTCATTTACCAAATCGATTTGAAAGACTTTTGAAATTTTTACATGTATTCTCCTCTGATCCAAACACTGAACTCTTTTTGCCTGTCTAGCTTACAGCTATTTGATTTCCTTCAATACCATAGTATCTGAGCTCATAAAATTAGATTTTTTTAACTACCTGTTTATTTAGAAAGTTTTAACAGGTTTATAGCTATTTGAATACTGCTAATCAAAACATCCTCAAATGGAGAGACTGTAACCAAAATTGAACATTATTACTCAGTTAGACTAAGATGTGTCAATGATGCTCAAATAATCTGTGCTTGAATGACCAAGTACCATAATTATATGTCTCTTGTTCACGATACAGTCCATTTTACTTGTATAGTAGACAGTTATTAAACAGTAATCTTATTTTAACAAGAGATTATTCTTCAAAATGCTCTCTTCTTTTAACTGATCCCCATTTAACAAGGCACTGCTGTATTTACAGAAAATATATTTTGGTTGATACAAAGAAAAAAATATTCTACAGCTTTCTTTTCATGAAGGGTTAGTGCTGCATTTTACCTTAATGGAGAATCATAATTAATTTTAACAGGCCTGTCCCTTAAAGGTGGTTCTACTGTATGATGCTATAATTTTTTAAGATGCTCCCATAACTAGGATCCAGATCAGTCCACAGATACACAGGAGCATAACTACCATTTGATTGCCTACTGCACAAATTACAGGCACTGCAAAGAATGTAGTTGATTAACAGCCCTTTGATTTCAGTGTCACAGCATAGTAAGGCAGTCATGGAAATGTGTATTTATGGAGATACATTCTTTCCTTGATGAACGCCAAAGTTACTCCTATTAGCAGTAATGGAAGCCAGGTTGTACTGGAAGGCGATACCTTAAAGTGACATTGTATAATGAGAAAAATCCTTATGAAAACTAGTTTTTATTGGACGTCCCCAATAATACAGAAAAGAACTGAACCATATTATGCATGATTAGGTTGCCAAATTTCCAATCTTAGATCAAAGCTGTTTGTACTAAACTGTACTAGCATAGAAGTCTTACAGCAGCAATCTTTGTTGCTTGTTTTATTTTTTACCTGCATAAGTGGAAAAAAACAGATTATCTAATTTTAATCTTTTTAAAGACTTATGAAAAATATTATCCTGGCTTGGAATGGGAGTTTTAAACCTAGTAAGACAAGGAATCAGATTCAGCTCTGATTTACAGCCGCTGCAGGCCTAAAAATTGATAGTGGAACCCATGACACATAATTAACTAGAGTCTGTAGGATACATTAGATAAGACTGGGATACTCGAGGGAATTGGGCATTATTCCAGTCTAAAATAGAAAAGGAAAAATTGTCCCTTCTCACACAAAGTCAGAAAAAATGGCCTTTTTGTGTGAAATTTAGGGAAAAGACCTTCAGCCCACCTGAAGATTAACACATCCCTCTATTCTAGCTCAAGGCTGCTGACACTATACCTTATAGGTGTGGTCTTGTAGTAGTTCCTCGCCCTGTCCCCAACTGCCTATCTACATGTTGTGCAGCAGGGGGAAACTGATCACAACTTGTAGAGGCTCTGCCTAGACCCTCTTCCCCCCAACTCACTCAGGCAACTCATGGTGGTGCAGAGGGCCATGTATATGCAGTTGGGAGACTTTCTCTATAAATACTGAAGCACTCCTGACATTTCAGCCAACCTTGCAACTGTCTTGGAATTGCCAGTAACTTGAACAGAGACACTATGTAATCGACCCTAATCCTTTGTTGGACAAGCCTTTTCTATGCGGATTTGAAACTGACAGGAGTAAAATTGTGAAGAGGAAGCATGTATGGGTTACCTGTATAACAACATACAAATAGATGCCTATTTATGGGCAAATGAGTGGACAGGTACACTTTTTGATAGTCTAGCTAAATAATGTTAATAAGGCAAGTTAGCAAAATTCTGCCGGTCCCATGCTCCAATTGATTAAATTATTTGTGTTTTGCTGGGATTTGGGGCTGATTGGTTGTTTTGGAACTGGAGAATTTTCATTTGGTTTTCTGTATTTCCTTTAAGCATCAACATTTACTTTCCTGCACCCACATACTAAAGAAAGCCAATAACCACTGATGTCCTGGTGGCCGAAATGCAGTGATCTCTTCAATCTTTAGGGGCAATTGCGCAAGTACATTTTGTGCCGTAGCTGATATTTGATTGCGTAACTCATTATGTTGAAAGACCCGTAAGACCCACAACGCAGTTAGTTAAGACTTTAAATCAGCTCGTCTGGTATTTCTCTGTACAAACCAATTTTCGAGGGAAAGTTGTTGCTATGTAGCTAAGGCTTTGTTAATTAAATAAGCAATAAGAAATAAAGACAGTAACTTCTGTATTTTTGTATCGGTGTTAATTGTCTACTGCTGTGTGTCACGATTTTTAAGAGTATTAAAAAAACAAGGTTGATTCAAGTTGCTGTTGATGGAGATAAGCTATTTTCCGGCAGGATGACTGTAATAATACCTGTCATTTCAACAGGACAGGTGTTCTGCCATCATAATCATCTGCAAGAGATTAAAGAGTCTGCCTATTTGCAAAAACACAGGACTAACGTGAATTCTTTCTCTGCCCCGTGTAATGAGTTCTTTGTATTTCACCTAATTTAATTCAGTTCCTCAGCAATTTTCTTTTAAAAACAATTTTCTTAATGTGGGAAACGAAGAATGCCTGCCACAGAAAGCAAATACTATTAAGCAGATGATGGAAGTGGAGGCAGTCCAAGAAAATTAAACAGGCTCAACTAAATAGTGATTTCTAAAGACTTTTTCCCCCTCCTCGCAAATAGTTTTTTTTATTAAATTGGAACCTCTATGAAGAACTGGACTGATGAAATTGAATGAACTTTTTGCTGCTTAGGCGATGTTAGTTCACAGACGCGCAGTACAGCGGCTCCTTAAAGACCACAAAGGAATCTCTATTTTTAAAATAGTTAGAAACAGTGATCAGGTGGCTTCCTTTCTTTAAAAGTAGCAGTTTCATTCCTTATTTTGAGCCCATTCCCATTGACTCCCATTAATGTTTTGTCTGAGAATAGATCATTTAAGCAACAGTTGTTCTGTAGGAATCCTACCCACGTTGATGTCGTTTTCATTAATACTAATTTGCTTTGTTTCTGTTGCAGACCGTGCATCTTAAAGGCTGGTTGAGTCCATTGAGTATATTGTATAGCGCGGCCCTATGAGGTGATTAAAGTCAGTCTCTTGATCCGGACAGCGTTGGTGTTGTATTTGTTTGTATGTTCCTTATCTGGCGTTTCAGACCCCAAGTGGCTATCAAGGATGCGATCAATCTGGTTCTATCCTATGCCCAGGGCATGCTATCCTGCTCGCTTCAGATATAGGTCTACAGGGCTGCCCTGTGATCAAAATACAAATCAAGGCGTCGAGATCCACCTTCCCTTGGTTATTTGATCGCACCAACGATTTACTGGCACTAATGCAGAGATACACGTGGCTTATGTTTGAGCTTGACGTATCCTACTTTGCGCCATTTGCTTGTATTCCCCTGACAGGCAAACGCCTCGCCAAAGGGCGCAGGCACGTTCTGCCGCAGTGGCAAGTGGACGTGGGAGTTTTGTGTAGACAAGTTACCCCCTCTGGATATTTTAGGCCATTTGTAATGCCCTGGGTTAATTTTGATTGCACAATTTCGAAACAAAAAGAATACTGTCTCTAGCTATGGACGGTGAGATGGGGCTTTATTTGCCAATATCAATATTTGTGTGGAAAGCTTAAAATATGTTGTTTTTCCAAGAGTTAGAGTTTAAAGGGAAAAGAAAAGGACCGTGGATGAAATATCAGCAGCACATCGGTTACCCACTAAGTCTTTTTTTTTTTTTTTTTTTTTTTTTGTATTCACCTAGGTGCTCATGGTAAGAAAAGCCGAGTGAGAACCTTTAGTTAGCTGGGAATAAATGCTCCATTAAGCACTCAAAACGGCTCGAAAACTACAGAACGGTTCTCACCGAAGGGCAAAATAATGCTGAGACTCTCCAGATCCAAACCCTGAAAGGGCAGAATAAAATCGCTGTGTGGCTTTCGGCCTGGGCACTGTATGAGTAATGATGAAGCTGAATTACACATTTTTGAATCTGATCTAACATTTATGTTGCATGGCGAAAAGCAGCGGCCTTTCAGCTGATCTAAGCTTGAAAACTAGCAGTCCCTGTCAATGTGGGTTTAAATCGACTCAATGTAGCCGTTTGTTAATGCAGGCTACATAAATAGCGATCTTTTTTTAGCCCTTGTGCGATCTGTAACCGACTTTCTTTAGCTTCGTGCTGCAAACCAAGAATTTCGACCTATATTTCATGTTGTTGTTTTTTTAAATCGTGAGATGACAACTCAGCCCTAAGCCCACCCATACCAGCCTCCGCGATGCTTTCCTGCGTCGCTGCAGTAATGTAGCCGGTATATATTTAGAATTGTCCTAATAGTAATCAAGAGGCCAGCGAGGTAAGAGTGTATGAACATTACGGGGTCTTTTTAGGTGTGTGAAGTCTTGAATGTTTTAGAGTCCAAGTCGGGGCTAGGTTGATTCATTTTGGGGTGATTCTACATAGAGAGGATTTTTTTAAAATTTAATTTAGTTAGGAGCTTTCGAAAATTAAAACTCGCAATAAGCTCATTTTCAAAAAAAACATAAAAATTAATTCTGCTGGGAAAATGAGCAGCAAATGTTCAACTTTCACTTACTAGCGAGCTTGTTTAGTCGTGATTGGGCCTCTCTTTCTTAATGTGACTATT
Source organism: Chrysemys picta bellii (assembly GCF_011386835.1). NCBI lineage: Eukaryota > Metazoa > Chordata > Testudines > Emydidae > Chrysemys > Chrysemys picta. Next base: position 77,369,206 of record NC_088791.1, read on the forward strand.
TCTTTGATGTGGAAAACGGTATTTGTGTTTTTCTTTATATGTATCTCCTTGATTTATTAGACAGAATGGCACGGGGGTCAGACCTCATTTCAAACAAAGTTTTTAGCTGCTGCAGAAGAGACCTACCTCAGCTATCTCCCCTCTCATTTTGAACTGGTTTATCCTTGTAAAGAGTGCGAATTGAATACGGTCCAGATGCTCCACCTCCTCTAGGGGCCCGATCCAACTCCCAGTGATGTGAAAGGAACTCTTTCTATTGACTGCAGACTGACAGTTGGAGCCGGCTCTAAAGTGGAGTACGGGACACGATCGGGTCCTGGAAACCTGCATTCTTGAGTAGCTGGTCTCATCCTTATGACACTTATTACTCAAATTTCAAACCTTTTACAGACTTGATAAAGAGCTAATATAAGCCCCAGATAATATGCAGATGGAAGTCGTGTTGGGTTTGGTTTTTGCAACACACGTGAGTAGGCTTCATTATCATTTAAACTAGATCCTGTTAAGAGCTCAGTCTGCTTTTGTGGAGCATCTCTGTTGAGATTCCCTATTGAGCTAAGATTAAATCCATACCACACGCTACACAGTCTCAGACCATTTTGTTTTTAGCGAAACGTTAGGTGGTTTAAGAATAGTCATTACGTACTCCAAATGGAAACTCATCAAAGCTGGCGTAGCTTTTGAAACAATTTTGATGTTCCCTGCATGGGCAAAGCAAACTTTTACGTTCCCTACATGTGGTGTATTTTTCCTGGACATCTGTTTGAGGCAAATTAAACTGACAGGGATTTTCTTCTTTTTATCTGTGCAGGTGTCATAAAAGAAATCAGCTAAACCACTAAGGTATTGTCAACGCATCAAACGGTAGATACCACAGCGTTACTGCTATGTTGCCCTTGGCTGGATTGTAGATAGGAACGGAAAGTGCCTGACCTTGCATTCCTTGGGTTTTGGCTGTGGGATTGGGACCGGCGTAACTAGTAAATGATCCGTTTGTTTTAACTTACTACAGATAGAGATGAAAGGGATTTATTAGAGCCAGTCAGTCTTTTTCTTCTGCCAGCACAGGATTAATATTAAAATATCAGTAAAAAACTTGATTTATCGGTACGTTCTAACTAAGCCTACGGAGCCCAGATATTAGTAAATTTTCTGAAAATATTTTGATTCAACATTTTTTTCTCCGAACTGTGAAATGCGAAGAGCATCTGTCTATATTGAACCAAATTTGTATGCGTTAATGGGGGCGCGGCGAGGGGGAAAGTGTATTCGGTCCTTTGGAAAGAAAAATCATCAGTTTGGACACGACCTGTCTCTAGAACTTAATAGGGTTGAATCGGGTCCGTTAAGTATCCTGAGTGCTTCGGTTAAACATATTCAGTTTTTTAATTAATTGAACATGAAGTTTACCATATTAAGTAACTCGTTTTAAACGGCGTGTAAATACATTTTAAAACGCTGGCATTGTATGTTTATTATAATATTATTTGATTTGATATTTTTCCCAAACAGAATGTTTTGGTAAAATGTAAATCGGTTAATCCATATTCTACATCTATAAAATTTGGCTTCTCACAATCCCTTAGATAATTTTTGGTGAATAGTTCTCACGTCATATCATTCCTTCAGGTTGCACTTTATGTTTTATTCGCCTCTCTTTGGCTCGCCCATCGCCAAAAAGAAGGTCAAGTGAGTCATAACTAAGCTTTAGAAAATGATTCATAACACTGTAGGCTGGTGTATTTATTTTTTGATGGGTTTCACTTCAGTGCAACTCTTGAGTTATTCTGAGATAATACAAATCTATATATTCAAGCATGAAAGCGTGGGTGGGTGAAGCCTCCACAAAGGAAACAGAGGGCACATAAAATATTGAACCATTTGGCCACTTGCCATTCTACATAACATTCAATTACTTTCGTTTTTTTCATGGACTTTTTTTTTTTTCTTTCCCGGCAGTTGACATGTTCGGTCATTTTCAAGTTTTTTTTTTTTCTCCCTGGCTTCCCTTACTGGTATACCTCAAATTCACTTTGTAAAATAACCCTGTAAAAGCATCCATTTTACAACCCCTATAGCTTGTCATTCCCTTATCATGGGGTTGTGTTAACAGCTCGGAAAGAACGCCGTAAGGTAGAGACGCCAACCTCTGCAGTAAGAGATTTCTCTCTGCCGCTCAACCTAAGCGAATAATTTCTCTTTTCCCACAAATACATGTCGTGTTTGCAGCACAGGCAATAAAAGCCGCTTGTTGTTTGGAAGACATCAGCGGTGTAAAGTAGATCGCTATAGTCCAGGCCAAATCACAAACCCTATGCCTGGCCCTAATGCTAGAAAAACATTGGCTGAAATAGAGGGTGGGGGTGGTCTTATTTGAAATTTACAAGGGAAATCCCTGAGTCTTACTGGTGTTTTAGTCCGCTCTCTTTGTTTAAACAAACTGAAGAACTAAGGGAATCCCCTGGAGAGTGGGACATTAATTGGGCCGTGAGCTGATGCCCATAAATATAGGGACAGGACAAACTGGAGAGACAATGTGAGCAACTCGTCTGGGCTGTAGCTCCAGGCAGTTTGTCCCAGATAATGATGTTTGGTTCAGTGGAGAAGTTTTTCCGACACATCCAATTCCCTTTTTTCCCAAATAGGTTTTGTTTTTAAATCAGGGATCTGTTTGTGTTTGATGTTTGCTCATAATTCACTCCTGTTGACTATCTTAGTTTAGCTTCCTGATCGCGCTCCTAGAGAGCGAACTGATCCCGACGGGAAGGGGAAAGGTTGCGAAAGAAAGAAAAAGAAGCCAAGTTCTGTGTTGAACACGAAAGCCCTCAAAAAAGTTCTGAAGTTCCGAAACCTCAGGGCTAGGAGCCACTTGGCAGCGGATAATCCGGGGGTTATCTCGGGGGACAGCGTTTCCCTGGCGAGCTAGCGTTCGCTGCAAGGGCAAGCGCCTTCACACCACCTCTGGCCACGAAACGTCTCTTCATCACACGCAACACCCTTTCACAGCAGGTTCAGGAGATCCTTCATCTCTTGAAACACAGCGGCACATCTGCACGCTGCCCTGCCTAGCGGGGCGGGCTGGCTGCTGCATTCAAGGAATCTGCCCTACAGAAAGATGCTTTTTCAGAGAGAGAGAGCTCCCGGCGCTGTGTGAGTTGCCTCCTTCTCTCCCGAGATCTTTAAAAGCCCTTTACATTTTTTTCTGCAACTGAAGGCAGCTTTGCACTTTCAAGTTCCGAAGAAGAATAAATTTACGAACGTGGCGCCAATTTCCGCCCCCAGTTAAGTCCTTCCACCCCTTTGAAGTCAGCAGACTGGCACGGATGTAAATGGGAGCAGAATTTGACCCCTAAACACACAATGTGTGGTGGTGGTGGTAGTGGATATCCCCCTGCCCCCATCCCCCCCCCCCCCCCCGCGCCCTGTCTGTAACAGATTCAGCCCGGTGCTGTGCTATCATAACCAACAGCCTCTCCATCAAGGTGCTGCTCTAGGCGGGAAATGGGATGAGAAGTGGTGGTAGCCCCAGGCGCTCAGCCCCATCGCATGGGGGTTTTTCCTTGGAGCGAGAAGGAACCAAGCATCAAGGGCAAGTGAAAGTGACGGTCTCACTTCGGATTCTCTGCGGGCTGCAGCTCCCCTCCTGGTGTGCAGGAGTCACTCGGCGCTTGTTAGGAACGCTCAGAGCTGTGACATTACCATGAACAGCCTTTCCAGCTTTGGAGACCCCCCTGGCACCCAGAGAGCTCTTTCCTTGCCAGCCAAGTGCCGGTGAAGTGTTTATTACGGGAGTTTGCCACCAAGTGGGCCCTGAGTTTAAGCACAGAGAGAGCTTCGTGTCCCTCTCTAGCAGGCATCCCGGGCAACACAATGTGTTCCCTAGCGTCTTGGGGGAAAGTCCAGGCTTGAGGTCTGCTGGGAACCGGTTTTACAGGCAGATGCGCTGTTCCTTGTCCCCGGCTTCCCTGCAGTTTACTAGCTGCCTTTTAAGAGGGACATTTATTGGGATAAAAGTGCACTGCAGGCTGCAACAACCTTGCATGTGGCTTTCATTTAAAAGACACCGAGCATTCTTTTTCCCCAAGGCGTTCAGTGCTTTTAAGGCATATTTGTAAACAAGCTGACAAGGCTCTAGTACACAGAGATACGGATGGCCTGGGATTATTGGCCTATTTTCTCGGGTCAGCGACAGGCGTTGAGCTGGATGGCGTAGGGGGGAAATGTAACGTTCCTCACACAATTCGCTCAGGCGATTGAACGTAGCATAAGCAGGAGCAGAGAGGCGATCACAGGGATTCCTGTGTGCGTGCTAGCCTCCGCCTCTGGCCCTGCGGCTTGGCTGAACGAGGCTTGCAAGACGTAGCTCAGGCCGAGTCCGCAGCCACAGCAGATCTGGGCCTCAAAGGCGCTCCACCAAATGTCCTGTTAAAACCAGTGAGCCAGCTAGAGGAGCAAACCTAGCGCTGGACCTACCCAGGCATACACACGCCCAGGAGTGTGCCTGCCTTTCCCATCCTGCACCCGCCGCGGCGTTCTCCCCACCTTTAGCAGGACATAAAACCCCTTCTTTAGAGGGGGTGTTTCTACTGATGGTCCAACTCCGCTCTGTCCTCTTTGCTTGTACGTTAACTAGACCTCGACGGGTGTGTGTGTGTGTGTGTGGGGGGGGGGTCTGACTCCAATACACCACATTGTTAAACTGTATAGCTTCGTTTAGGGTTCACCTAATGAGAGTCAGTTGCCATCAGAGCTTTAGGAGATCTCCGCTAGAGCCCTGTAAACCAGAGGGCACATGGGCGAAAATAGCATAGACAATGTGTAATTCAGTGGCGCTACAATGGCTGTTAGATAATGAGAATGCCAATGCAGAGTAAGCTAGACAGCCAAGCTAATAACCTAAGGCACAAGGAAACACTAAATAGTACAGTGCTTAGGAAGTGGCATTTATATTGACAAATTAGACGGGTCTTTTAGACAGAATATGTGTTAAACGAACACACACGAATGTTCGTTTCTAGATACCCTAGAAATGGCCAAATATATCTCGACATAAATCGGCCTTGCCTACGATTCTGGTACCCTTCTGGCTTAAAAGCAAGCGGGGATGTTTATTTTAATGGTTTTTTTTTAAACTTCAATTTATTTAGATGATAGAACAGCAGAGAGGAAATGCTTAAAAATGAGGGTTTCCCCCCCTTTTCTTTTAACTGTCCTACACACACACACACCCCAGCGAAGTGGGACAATTAATAACAGGACAAGAAGGGGGGAAAGGATTATTCGGAAGGAAGAAAGTAATTCCTGCCGAATATTCAGGTCACTAAAGTAGCTTGAGGTTGTTCACTTTAGGCCCTAGCTTGTCTATCTAGTTTACTACTAACAGGTCTACCAGCAGCCAAATCAATCCATTCACATACCTATACTTCAACAGCTCACAAAAGCTTAATTTGTACAATAGTTTTCGAGATGAAAGAGGGTCCATGTTTTAGTTTGACTGAGCTACATTTTCAAATAGCCTTAAAAAGAAAGACAAGGAAAGCTGACTAGTCCTCACCTCGGGTGTTAATAAGTTACACCTCTGGTGTGGGTGCTTTTAATACTAATGTGAAAATTAGGGACGTTTTTACTTGTTCTGTTTCCGCAGTTTTTTAGTGATCGACTCTATAAGATGTACTATTAGTAAATATAGCCCACATAGTGTCATGTGTTTTAAAAGGTCCGCATCGATTTCAATGGAAAATTGGGCTTAAAACTGCTTATGACATATAAATGTGAAAAATTGAACATGATTTTGAAGAAAACCCAATATGGAGGGACAGAAGAGAACCTTATCACTGAAATATCGATTTCTTTGAGAGAAGGAGTGTTGCAAGGTGGGAGCTAAGTTTCTCTGATGATTAAATAATTAGATCATAATTCGACCGAAAGAGCAGAAAAAGGCAAATTTTCGCTCTCTCCTGATTAGGGTCTTTTCTAAATATTTTTGTCTTCAAAATGTAAATCTGTCTCTTTTTCTGTTCTGCATCCTCCACGTTATGCAACGGGAAAAAAACAAGAAAGTTAAAAGCTTCACAATTTATGTGCTTTGTCTATAGGATACCTCTTTTTAATATAGGTGTTATTGTTTCTCTTAATACTATTTTTGTTGCAGTGACTCGGCGATCATTTCCCCAAGAAGCAATAAAGGGGCGACTAGACGTTTTCAAAATGTGAATCCCCCCCCCTTAAAGTCGTTAAATGTTTTAAGATCTAGAATGCTTAAGATAAGGGAAACATTTAGTCTCTTTATACGCATACACAAAACCAGATTTCGAGTCTGCACGGTAAGTAACATATAAGGGATGGAGGAGCTAGTTTTCTCTTGGGCTAATTTCTTATGTAAATTTCTTTCATTCCTTCGATTCTCCCATTCACACAACCCAAACAAGCCCCAAAGCGTTTCGTTTTCTTACTTTGGGATCAAACTCCCCATCCGTGCGAATAAGAAGCGGAAGAAACCCCAGCTGTTAATTTCACAGCTCCAGATCATATATAGTCCTATCTCTGTGTCGTTCCAATAGATTAAATAAAAGCCCGTTAGAATGGAATTTGCCTCTGAAAACGTATTGCTCTAAACTTTCCGGGGAGGAGATGCGGGAGGGGGAATTAGCGCACTTTCCAGAATCCCTGGAGAAATGTGAATCCATCGAGGTGGGGGAAATGTCTCTTTCCATCTGTTTGTCCCCACCCTCCAGCGCGTGTGTGTGTGTGTCTGTCTGTCTGAAATGGATCTGTCCGTCTAAAGTGGGCCTGGATCTCCCTCCAGTGTTGGGATTAGGTCTAGAGGGATCTGGGGTGGAGTTACACTGGTTGCCTATTTTCATATTCATTAGAAATGGGAGGTTGCGCAAGGAGCCCTGCTGAGCTTCAAGATATAAGAGCAACTTCGGGTTCCCCCTTTCAAGACAAGACAAATCAAAGGCTCAGAGGCAAAGCAGCTCCCTGAGCTCTGGAGGTCTCTTCCCCTCCTTTCCCTCCCCCCACCCCAGCTCACAGTCCAGCCTCTGTCTAGGGAAGCGGCTCCCAAGCAGCTTTAGATGATTATGGATTTTCTGAGCGAGAAGTTTGCCCTGAAGAGCCAGCCGACTAAGAACAGTGACTTTTACATGGGAACAGGAGGCACTTTGGAGCACGTTATGGAAACTTTGGACAATGAGTCCTTTTACAGCAAAACTTCAGCCAGCAAATGCGTGCAGGCCTTCAACCCTCTGCAAAGGGCTGAGCATCATGTGAGGCTCGAGAGGACATCTCCCTGCCAGGACAATAATGGTGAGTCTCCCCGTAGGATTATTTAGCACTATTCTTAGTTCGCAGAGCAGGGGAATCGGCGCGTCTCCCCTCCAAGGTTCACTCCTTTTATCCGAGGACAACAGAGGAAGCTTTAACGGGTGCACTTAGCAACTAAAGTGCGGTGGATCCGGAGCACGTTCCGGTGGAGGATCGGTCGCACGCTTTTTAAGTGATCTTTTAAGCAAATATATTAATGAGCCCCTTTCGTTTGGCTTCAGCCTCCCTTTCCGGCAGCACACAGGCGAAGCTCTCGCTTTGGGTTCTACCGCACCATAGTTTAAATGTTTCCGGAAGACACAGCCTAAACTCAAAACATTCAACTAGAACTAGAATCACAATCCGAATTGCAGTAAACGGTACTGAATTTCCCCTGCCTTCAGATAGTTCTATAGAATTCCCTGAAGGATTTCTAGCCAAAAACCAGTCGAGCCAAACAGAAATGTTGAACATTTTTAAACCGTTCTTTTTGTTACAGGATACAGCTAAATTTGGAGATTTTATAATAGAAAATATCTGTATGTTAACCATTGATTGATATGTAATGTGTACAGTGCACAGAGTCAGATTTATTCTCTTGTATGTATAGTTCAAGCTAGAAAGTAATGATCATATATAGCTGTGTGCTGTTATATTATAGACACACATTCCGTTTGTTTCTATAATCAGTCCATCTTTTAGCTTAAAGCGTGTTTGGTCATTCTACCTTTTAGCTTAGACTATCTTCTAATGTACTAAAGAGAACGAAATAGCTAAACTTGCAATAACATCTGGTGCAGTGTCTAGAAGCATTCTTAACCTAGCAACAAATGCTCAAGTGACTCAGATCTGGCTTGCTATACAGTCTGTTAAACTGACTTTTAATAGCCAGAAAAAGACCCACTACAGATTTCAAGCTACTACAGGGACATTTCTTAGTGGTAACTGTTTGGTAAAGTCTTCAGCTCTAAAACAAAAGCCCTCCAAAGTCAAAATGTTATCAAAACAAACCATCTATCTTTTCTATCTTGTAACCGACCGAATACAAACCCCATTATTTCATTTCAAGACAGTTAAAGCACTTTTGCAATTCCAAGAGGATTTTTGTGTCTCCTTGTATACAGCACATAACCTGCAAGCGCGGGTTCTTTTAAAACAACAAACCAATAAATGTGAGATATTTATAACAAACCCATTTATTTTAACGAGATTTCAAATCTGCCAAACACCTTACTGCAAATGTTAAGTACCAAAATGATTAAAGTGTATGTAGTTTTCTAATATTTTATTCAGTCTGTGGAAATAATGTTTTCACTTCCCAAAAGTTACATACAATATATTTGGGTTATAGTTCATTATTATATTCTATATAATATTTTTATTGTGAACATTTTCAATGTTTTATTTCAGACTGATCATTTAAAATATATACTATTTGTACTTTATTTCAAAAGCTGAAATTGAATAACATTTTTCACATTTCTTTCAAATAATTATTTGGTCTAATACTACTTTAGTACACTACGGCAACTCACTTATAATTGTAATGTTTATATTACAGATCATAAATTATAACACATATTTTTTATCATTCTGACTAAATATAGTTTATATTTCTGGAATCTAGGCAAAATAAAATATGGTACACTTTATTTTTGTTTTTTTAATGAACAATTTACAATTTTGACATTTTAATTCAATATTTTCCCTCTATGTAGTTCAGCATTTATAAAAATAATACTAAAAGAAAAAAAAAACTTGGTCTAGTAGAAAGTTCCTATTTATGGCTACAAATCAGCTAAGTACAATACTAGGATTAATAATATATCAAGTTTGCTGTACTTCGTATATGTATTGAAATATTTTGGAGACAATTCTTTTTATGTGAGAAATCTTAAAAGGGACCAATGGCAATCTTTTGCTCTTAAAAGTATCAAGAACAAGTGTGGTTTAGGAAAGCTACAGCATATTGATTTACTGAGTGTGATTGCTTTTAATTAGCTTGCTTAATTTATGTTTGGTGTTTTATTGCATTATTAATCTGTGTATTGGAGTCGGGTATCAAAAAAATTATGTTTGGTTAAGCAGAGAACCACAAAACAAGCTCCAAATCATATGCCTGATGCCATCCTTTATAAAGTTTTACTGCAGTAGATGTTTCAATTTTCTCTCCTGTCTGTGAGAGCAAAAAAAGGATCTTTCAAATCTTGTAACACGTTGCATGAGTTATCCATGCAATGTGACATGTTTAGCAAAAATATCAAATGTTTTTTATTTCTTATTTAGAAACTAAAGAAAAATATTTTAATATTTATTGCTGTCATTTAGTGTTTACCTAAAGATAAATAGTTCCTGTAATACTAATACAAAACATATGAAATAATTTCTTTTAACTTATTAACATTTTGCAGAACCCCCCTATATTTTGTAATCATAACAACCTTAATTGGAAACAATTCCACTTCACAAATCCAAGAGTATTTAAAAATCTGTTGGGTTTGTGCACAATGTCAAATTTTAGTTTTACTCAATTGGGTGTTTCTTGATTAGTCAATTTACAAATATTTAATTTGTTCTATATAATTATTTTGATTTTTTCATAGAAATATGTTGGGGTTAGTTTAACTGCCATCTTAGTTTAAGATCACATTTTTCAGCAGCTTTTGTGCCATTTATTTTAAATCAAAATCTAGTTCACACTAGAATTCTGTGGCTATGCAACTCGATTTTAATCAGATTTCATATACTGCCTATTATGTATTTTATTTGCAATATATAAGAAATAGGTAATTTACTTATGCAGACTTCTTTATCTTCACACCAAAAGACTTCAAATAATATTTTTAGATAACATACCTTTGCAAAAATTCTATAGGTATCAATAATAGTATCAATTTTTTTAAAAAAATTACAGTATTCCTTGCCAATTGTATCACATTCCAACACATCATTGCATATAATCAACTTCCCTATGAAAGTTTTCTAAAAATCCTCGATCTAAAAGCCCATTTAACTGCTTATTTTCCCCTCCTGTGTACAGTGAACTATGGGATTACTAAAGTAGAAGGACAGCCTCTTCACACAGAGCTGAATAGGCCCATGGACAATTGCAACAGTCTTAGGATGTCTCCAGTGAAAGGGATGCAGGAGAAGGGAGAACTGGATGAACTGGGAGATAAGTGTGACAGCAATGTCTCCAGCAGTAAGAAGAGGAGACACAGAACGACCTTCACCAGTTTACAGCTGGAGGAACTGGAGAAAGTGTTCCAGAAAACACATTATCCTGATGTATATGTAAGAGAACAGCTAGCTCTGAGAACAGAGCTCACTGAGGCCAGAGTCCAGGTAGGTACCTAATTTAGACATTACACAGGACAATTTAAACATTCTGGAACCTGATCAACAGCACATTAGGGGTTGTACAAAAGTTCATAATGTTGCATGAAACAGAATATATTTTGTCATGTTTTTCTATAAAGAGGAGCCAGTTCATTACATAGGAAAAATAACTTGTTAATATTTAAGTTTCACTGTCTGAGAAACTTGCATATAGGAGGAAAAATAGAAAGAAATATGGAGTTTCGGTCTTTGATAACCTTGCTTCTCTGTCAAAATTTCAGGCAGCACATGAATATGGTGTTAATATGTAAAAGTTCCCAGCAGTGTAATACAAAATGTATAATAGTTTGGCAGTATCCTCATACCAAATTGGACTGCTGTGGACTCCAATTCTATTATTGAACACAAATTACAGATTTAAAGTAATCAAATTCCTTATATTTTGTTTCAAAGAGTAAACACTGAAACAATATATATAGACAGTAAGGACTGGATCCATTAATATCATTGGGAGTTGAGGCTGTTCAATACCTTGCAGGATTGCGACCTAGTTTCTTTCACTTATTGTATGATCAATTTTCAAGATTATTTTAATTTCTTGGGTACATTTATTGTTAAATAATTAATTAGCTAGCATTATATGTATATATCTTAGTCACACACATAACTGATTTAATACATCTGTATAATATTTGTATGTGTACATATACAATGATGAGAAAAAGTGTTAAATATGCAGAAAGGCTGACAAAAAATCTGAGTTCCTTTGAATTTTACTTTCAAAGGATGGGTTTAGCTGTCAAATATATACAATAGTTGCATTTTAAAAGTTCATTCTGTTTTTAGAGATCTTACTGGTTTCATTGATATTCCCTGTTTTTTACAGTTTAGGGAATATCAGTCCTGTTGAATCACCCAGAACAGGAGTAACTTTTTTCAGTTTAACCACTTTACGTGTTAACAACTTCACAACTTGTAATTTATAAAGAAATAAAAGCCAGTTCACATGCACACGACTGAAAATTAAACAAAGATCACTTTCATAAACTATTTAAATTACTTAACTTTTATAAAATAAATGGCCTTTGCCTGTCTGTATTTAACTGAGTGACATAGGCATTGTTGTCATCTGAAAACGGGGTCCAGATATTCCCTCCATTTGCACCCATGCAACGTCACTGAAGTGAAGAGAATTTAGCTCAGGGACTTTTAACTCTTTAATAAACCCTGGAGAATCAGTCTTCTTTTTAAATTTAGAGAGCTTTTGGGGAGTGACTTCTGGTCATTACTTTTTGCAACAAATCTCTGCTTAGATTTCAGACAAACACATATAAGTCATTAAGACCACTATGGCTTTATATTATTTCCGTTATGTAATTTTGGGGCCACTGGGCCTCCTCACAGAGTAAAGTTCTACTTAGTGAGAATTAGGATGGAATAATGGGGTCCAAATTAATAGTTTCAGGTTGGGAAATTGATCATATTTTTTTCACAGTTACATAAGCTTCTTGAAGTAAAAGTAGGACAACTGAAGAATTAAAAGCACAAAGCACAGTATATCTGAATAATAGGCTGACAATATTTGTTTTCTATTTTGTTTACAAATAATTTTCCCTCACTTAGAAAATGACCAATATCTGCATTTCTGAGAAGCTAAATAAGAAAGGAATATGAAAGGAAATGGTGATCATGTTGATCCTGAGTAGCAACATTATTCCATCATGGGATTAAGCAGTTTAAAAGGCCTTGCATCATTAGGGGCAAGCATCTGGCAATGTAAGGATAACAAGCAGCAGTTTTGCATTACTTTGTGTAGGCAAATGGTTACTTTATCTTTGCCAAGAGTCAGTTTCTAGTAAAGTGATGTAAACAGAAACATTCTGGGGGATTGTCAAAGAAAAAAAAAGTGTGCTTTTTTTTTCTAGTTTAGTTACTATAAATTCAAACAAATTGTTTTATTTACTTTAGTGGAATGATCAGCTGGATACGCTACCCACATTTCTCTTCACCGCCATTTCATCAAGATCCAGTTTAATTTGTGTCCTGCGTACATGCAGAGTGAGCCAACCTGAACCTAATTTATCTAAGTTGTTCTCTTTCCTGCTGCATGTCAGTGCAGTAATTGGCACCCATTTTAAGGAGATTGTCAAGGTCTTTTTTCAATGAAAGAGCCTCATTACTAAATTCCCTTAGCATGTTCCTGGTGCCTCCTGTGGAGACAGCAGGCAAAAAATACTATATATATATTTTGCTGAGCCCCAGGCATGATAGATAATACAAATTTACCAACAAGGTTCATAGAAAATATGCTCAACAGGTATTCTGTGCCTTGTTTTGATTTCTGGGTACATTTTTCAAGACTGCCATATTAAATTTGCAGTAAGTAGTTAGAAATTAAACTGACCAATAATATGCCTCTGCTGCTCAGACAATATCAAGGGAATGTTAGAGTCCCAGAGGACCAGGGCAAAAATCCCAAAGAGTTAAAAGCACTAAAACCAACTAGAAACTTTTTCAAGTAACTCATTTTGCTGTTACGTTTTAATGACAGATGAGTCTTTAAATTATTTCCTCATCATGAGACTTTCTGCTCAGCCTAAAGAGAGCTACATGCCCTATTCTAGAGTCTAATACCATATAACTTCATTTTAAATATTGTGGTATCCAGTATAATGAAGCATCCCTTAGTATACGGGTGGGTACCATCTTTTTGTTCTATGTTTGTACAGTGCCTAGCACAATGAGGTCATTGTCTGTGACTGGGGATCCTCAATACAATTAGTAATATTAGTTTTACTAACAGGGTAACTTTATTAATAAGTATCAAAATGAATTTACCCATAGCAGAACAATAAGGGCTTAACTGGGCAACCCTTACTTCTGTTGATGAACACTTTCAAATTAGCAGTCTCTTTGATTCTGTGAGATGACTCTCATGAGCAAGTGTTCACCATCATGAGTCTGGATTGCACAATAGAGCCCTCAGTATAGTAGTTTTGGTTCAACTTGTAGCAGGCTACGAAGGAGGCATATAAACTCTTCTAGGCACTTCAAACTAAACTTCCAAAATAGAGTGAAGCTTTAATTGTACATCACAAGGTGTCACAAGTTACAACATGGTGGACTCATATTAGTCTCTCAGACAATACTGTGCTGAGTACAATATAAATACTCAGAGAGCTGGATACATTAATGCCTTAATAACTAAGGGTCTAATCCAAGGGCCAAGTTAATCTTTCCATTGACTTCAGTGGGCATTTGATGAGACCCTAAGTGAACCTAGAAATGAAATTCCTTTCCTTCCCAGACCTCCAGTGTTCCAAACGGGACCATCTCCCAGTAAAAGTAATATTTCTTTTCATTGAGCTATTTCATGCATGCTGCCAGGACTATCCACTGGATTCTATTATAAAGAACAGCCTTTGCCCCATAACTGTTTATTGTTTCCCAGCCTTGACTGGTTGTGTCCCTTCCTTCAAGATCCTCTCCATTATGCAGCAAAGCTCACAGATGCTGTTAGCCAGCTTCCCCCACCATTTTTTATTGCTCCAGATAAAGTTTATATACCACCTCTTAACATAAGGTCAGGTTTCAGAGTAACAGCCGTGTTAGTCTGTATCCGCAAAAAGAAGAACAGGAGTACTTGTGGCACCTTAGAGACTAACAAATTTATTAGAGCATAAGCTTTCGTGGACTACAGCCCACTTCTTGTACGAGTTTTTTCATGAGGTTGATGGATTTCCATTCCATACGGCTAAATGCAGTGCCTTGCATAATGACAGGTTTCAGAGTAACAGCCGTGTTAGTCTGTATCCGCAAAAAGAAGAACAGGAGTACTTGTGGGCTGTAGTCCACGAAAGCTTATGCTCTAATAAATTTGTTAGTCTCTAAGGTGCCACAAGTACTCCTGTTCTTCTCTTAACATAAAGAGTTTAGACAATCATAACAATCTATTGGCTGTATGAAATTAATAATAAGTGAAGGTACTTCTTAGGTGTGACTTGCTGCTACCTGAGTGGGCTGCCCAAAATAATTGGGATATATAACATCATGTTACCTTATGTGCTGATCATTCTCTGTCTCTTTCCTTCAGTCAGTAGGGGAAAAATAGATTTCCTGTAAACACATCTCAAAGAGCCAGAATTCACTTCAATAGACCTTATATCGAAAGGGTCTGGAGTGAGAGGGGGCAGTGAGCTTCCTCTTTTCAATGAGAGAAGTTTCCTTTCAGAAAAAACATGGCAATACTGGAAGTTGCCTTCCGAAGTCTTTTGGTTTCAGGAAAGGCTTTTCAATAGCTTCTTGTGATTGTTATTTGCTTTCATGGTGTAGGTTTGGTTCCAAAATCGAAGAGCCAAATGGAGAAAAAGAGAACGCTATGGCCAGATCCAGCAAGCTAAAAGCCATTTTGCTGCCACCTATGATATATCTGTTCTACCACGGACTGACAGCTACCCACAGGTACAGTAAATAACATAGAACAACACCTTTGTTCCCCCCTCACGCCAATGCTTACATGTAAAAGTGCTCAAAAATAGTACAGTTGTAGCATAATGAAAATATTCAATCATCATTACCCTTCACTGAGACATTCGAGTCCATGTTGATTTTATTTCTGACTCTACTAATTTGATTTTCTTTTAACATTCTTCATTTAAAATATCATTTCTGTATGACTTCATACATGCAAAGACCTAGAAACAAAATAGGCAGCAAGAGCACTTCATTTGCACTGTAATTCCTGCACACTTTCACTTTTCAATTTCTTTACCTTTGTTAACTAGTCAAATAAATATAACACTGTATGTAGCATAATAAGACAATATCTTTTGGGCTTTGTTTGGTGAGCCTTAGCCATTCTTGAACAAGAGCGCCATGAAACCATCAGTCTCAGCCAAGGCATCTGTTTTCCTTTACTCCCTCCCCCCCCCCCAACCAGTTACTGTATATTTTCATTTCCCCTGACCATACTTTGTTTTTTATGCTGTTTATAAATGCCAAAAAACTTTGTATCCAACAGAGCTGCCATTATGACCAACACCTCAACTGTTTATACAGAATAATTAGCTTTCACAATACATTTACAGCTTTTCTTTTTTAGATGAGAAAAGGCTTTTTATAAGACGTTGCATTTCTATTATGGCTAATTTTCCATAAGTTATGGAGGCTGATTTGTTCTTAAACAGTGGGCAATAACTTTGGTTTGTGCATTTTTCCTTTTTTCCCTGCATGTATATGATACATAGGGTGTATGTGTGTAATCTATATACATAGGCACATGCACACGCACCCGTGGGTGAAATCCTAGTCACACTGGGATAACAATGGGTGTTGGGCCACTGAATTTAATAGGGCCAGGATTTCACTTCATATATATAAATATATATTGTCATATATATATATAAATATAGTCACATACAAACACCCCTACATAATCTATACTATCTATTCATTAAAAAAAAAGAACACCAAAAAGCATTAACAATGAAGTCAGGAAATTCAGAATTGTAGATGTCACTCTACTTTGTTAACAGACCTTTCATTACATGATCACTAGGCAGTTTGGCCCTGACTCTGCAACCATTTAAGCATGTGCATTAATGTATACTCACATGAGCAGTCCCATTGAAGTCAGTAAGATTACTCACAGGCACACAATTTATGATTAAGTAATTTAAGGGTCAGACTCGGGGGAAGGAGAGGAGGGGGAAGAGATGATCATCAAACCCTTCTCACCTGTTATCAACTCCTTCCATTTATTTCTCTTCTCTTTCCTTTTCATACTGTTCCCATCCTCCTTGCTGTCTGTCCCCTGTCCCATTCCTCTCTTTGCTCTTTGCCCCCTTTCTTTTAGACTTGGGACACCTCTATTTTTGTACTCACTCCTCTTCATGTCTTCCTTCTAATTTCCACTTCACAATATTAAAAAAAAAAAAAAAAAAAAAAGCTTTTCTGGACACCCTGAGCCACACCTGCCCCCTTCCCTCAATGACAATATGTTCTTGTGCTACCAGGACTTCTGAATCTCTGTCAGCTCATCAGTTTAAACAGACCTGCATGCATTTATCTTAGGAAGTGGGGCTTCCAGAGCATTAGTATTATTTCATAGTATAGTAGCACATAGGGGCCCCAACTAACATCAGGGCCCCATTGTGTAAGGCACTGTATATACACATAAGAGATAGTCCTTGCCCCTAAAAGTTTACAATCTAAGTCGACAAGAGGGACAATGAGTGAGGAGGGGGAACTGAAGCACAGAGATGTGAAGCGATTTGCCCAAGATCAGGGCTGGCGCAACCCATTAGGCGACCTAGACGGTCGCCTAGGGTGCTACAATTTGGGGGGTGGCAACTGCGGCGGTATTTCGGCAGCAGGACCTTCTGCTGCCTCTGTGGGGGGCGGCATTTCGGGGCGGGACCTTCTGCCGCCTAGGGTGGCAGAAAAGCTGGTGGCGCTCCTGCCCAAGATCACACAGGAAGTGAGTGGCGAGGCTGGGATTAGCATCCATATCTTCAGAACCTCAGTCCCTTGCGCTATCCACTACACCATGCCAGCTCCCCTAAAGCACAGTTTCTTTCAGCACAATCTCATTTGCAACCTTTCCTGACCAGCAGACTTCCAGTAATACCAGACCCTAGAACTATGCATACACCACTCTGGGACTCTCAGTAAACCTCTTGAAATGTGTGTGCTAAAAGTGTATATTTTAAAACTAACCATAGTTTGGTTATTTAAAATATTGTTAAATATAGATAATGTTTCATCCACATGATGTGATAATTGCTTGGCAGTTATTGCTAGTATTTAAATGAAGCTTTTTTGAGTTATAGGAGAATGCCAAAAGAAAAACCTGAAGCCAATGAAAATGTCTGTTGTATACTTCTTTACTGGTCTGAAATGGGTGACCTGATTATTGTTTTTTTCATGAATCTTGTGAAAAATTCTTTCCCAGGCTTAGGTCATGTCTGCCAAGTTTCAGCCTGGAGGAAATTTTTATCACTGGGTTGAGTTATAAACTCCTAAAAATAGAGGTTTATATTAGAAATCCTGATAGCAGAACATTACGTAAGTATTGCTACCTTACTGCTATATGTATTCTTTGCATACATACATATATACATCCGCTCCAAAGCACACCCACATATATATGTATATGGAATAAGGCCTGCCTACAAGAGAAAGCTGTACAGGCTTAATTTCAGTTGTTTTTTTAAACTGATTTTTAAACTCAGATGGGCTCTCTTGTTTAGGTTTAAAAGTGGTATTTTTCAGTTTCTCTTAAGCAGACTCCTAATCAGCTTAAACTGATTGAAATAAGACTGGTTTAAACTGAAATATGAGAGTCTCCACAGTTTTTGCACTGGTTTAACTAAGGCTATGTCTACTCTACATAGGGTGACCAGATGGGATGAAGAAAATATCGGGACACATGGGGGGAGGGGAGAGTCCCACCGGCGGAGTTAAAAAACAACAACACAAAAATCAGGAATGTGAAATATTGGGACAAACGCCTAAATATCGGGACGTCTGGTCACCCTAACTCTACAGCCTATGTTGGCAAACTTATATCATTTGGGGATATGAAGCCTCTGTGCCGCTGCAATGCTGTATGTATAGACAAGGCCTAAATCAATTTAAAATTGCTCCTTTAGTTAAACTGGTGCAATGTACTCATGTAGACAAGGCTATGGCCTGGTCTACACCTAAAACTTAGGTCGACTTAACTACATTGCTCAGGGCTGTGAAAAATTTTGCACTGAGTGTTGTAGTTAGGTCGACATAATCCCTCATGTAGCTAGGTTGCCAGAAGAATCCTTCTGTTGAACTAGCTACTGCCTCTCGAAGAGGTGGATTACCTACAACAATGGAAAAAACCCTTCCATTGATGTAGGAAGCCTCCACACTACGGGCTATGGCAGCATAGCTGTGCTACTGTGGGGGCTGTAGTGTAGACTTGGCCTATGAAATCTTCTACCAGAAGACATAATAGCCCCTAGAATCATTACATTCAAACCTTTTCATTTGGCTTCTTTCCCGTCATAAGTGCTTCACACCTTCACAACACATACAACATTCCGTATAAACTACTCAAGCTATTTCTTCCACAGATAAGGAGGAAAGAGAGAAATTATTATGGTTATTTCTATTTTTAAATGGTTGGAAGACATTCTGGCACTATGGTGATGGAGTTATATAAGTGGTTAGACAGATGTAATATGCAACAGAGATATACGCTGCTGTTATATTAGAGATTGGTCAGGATTTAAATTTGTGATCTGCTTGCCTGCCCTGGATACTGTTAATAAGGCCTGGTCTACACTAGAAAATTAGGTTGGCATAACTGCGTCGCTCAGGGGTTTGAAAAAATCCACGTAAAATCCACGTAAAATGGCGTAGCTAAGCCAACCTAAGTTGGTGTGTAACCTGTGTTAAGTTGACAGAAAAATGCCTCGTGGAGAGATGGATTACCTATGCCGATGGGAGACGTGTCTACCCTGAAGCACTACAGTGGCGCAGCTGGAGCAATGCAGCTGTGCTACTGTAGCATTAAGTGTAGACAAGATCTAAATTACATTAATGTAATTTAATAGAGGCTGCAATCACAGTGCCATTAAGTAGAGTGAGTGTCATTATCACAGCACTCCTAGTGGTACCACAACTAGAACAATAAATAATGATACAAAGTAAACCGATCAGTCATTTTATTTTCCCTAAATGAACCCTCTCAAGCACTATTATTCTGACACTGACATCTCTAAAGATCAAGGCATGCTCTGCCATGCATGCAGATAAGAAGATTGTCTGGGAGTGGAGGAACACAGATAATTAGATTGGGTGATAAAGTTGTGAAACCCTTACTTACATTGATGTGCATTTACCAACCTTTGATTTTGCCTGTGAAAAGTACATGGGGACTGGGGAGGATGGAATCTTTCTCCTTCCTCCAACATGAATATAGGGACACTGGGGCAGTCTGTTGCACTGACTGCCGTGTGGCATGAGGATCAGCAGCCAATGTGGTTCTTTGTTCTGCATTATATGATTTGCAGCCTGCAGATCTCTGCTCTGAACTCATGTGTGGGTGGTATTCCAAACACACATAGCCCACCTGCATTCCAACAAAGATAGAGCAAAACAGAGGGTGTGGAGACCCCCCTGCTCTGCTTTTCCACTGCCTATCTGACCCCCACCCCACAGTAACAATATGATGTTTTTTGATGTATTCGGAGCCTTGTGTGAACTATATAAAGGATTTCTTCCTAAGTGAGTAAAGAATCTTTTCAACTTATTTGGGATGGAAGATTGGCTCTGAATTATCTATTATTCAGCCCAACCATGCTAGTAAGTTACTCTTCTTAATCTTTAACATAGTTATAGACAATGTACTTTTGATATTTTTATAGACCGACCATAATTATTTGTTCTGTCTAATTCAGTCTAATCTATTTTGCAGTATGTTGACTGTTGACACAAATTGTGGTGCAAAATGATTGCTCTGCAGGTTGAAAAAATAACTGGAAGCCCCAATGCCATTCAATTCTTCTCTTGTGTCTGCACACTCAGATCTCCCCTTGACTGTAATGGGAGCAACCAGCATACAGGTGTGGGCACTTCAAGTAGCATTTGGGACACAACTCCTTGCAATTCAGCTGTACTTCAGGCTTGTGGTCAAGCATGTTGTACGACAAAATAGCCATGGAAAAATTAAGGTAAAATAGTAAAAAGTAGAGTTTGTTGAAATTTTCCAAAAAGTAGATGTTATTATTACCTCCCCCAACACCCTGCAAATCATCAGGGTTTTTTAAGCCAGCTGTAGGACGAGTTGAACTTTTCCAAATTTTGAGTTTTTGACAAAGGTTTGTGTTGAAAATTTGATTTTTGATGGAAAAACCAGCGCATATGTTGTTTTATGACCTGCTCTAGTAGCAGCTTTTGACCTCATTAGAGGATTAATTTATGCAGCACATTAGGGCTCAGATCATTTTTAAAGAGTGTAATAAATAGGCTAGAGCTTGAGAGGCTAGAAGTGCTGTCCCTAGTGTTGAAAAAGTGACCTCAGTAACACTCTGACACTAGAAATGATGATCCAGATTTTGCCTTTAAGGCACAGCTCTGTGATAGGGAGAAGAGGATGCAGTCAGTCCTTGGAAGCATTGCTAGAAGCAGGAAGAATAACTTCAGGGCTCTGAGGGTGCACAGCCCTGCTACCCCCATGTCCAGAATACAGCATGTGCTTCCTACCCCACTACATGGAGCCAGTTTTGGAGGGTGGTGAGAAGAGGGAGACATTGCTCCATGTCCTTTGGAGAGACTAGTGCCACTGTCCGTGCTAAACTTCAATAGTCTTTGTGCTCAGGTACTAGGTTGTAAATGGACCAAGGCTGAGACAAGGTTGCATCTTCTTATTCCCTATGAAGAGTTATAATCATACGCTCGATCCCACATTATTCATGTTCAGTACTTAGGCTAGTAGTTTTACACTGTATACCTTAAATATAATCCATATGTATTATCTCTATAAACACAAGAAGGCCAATAAATAAATAATTGTATTAAATCACATCCTTTACAGAAAGAGAGAGAGGGATATCTCCCCCCCCCCCCCTCTCACTACCACACCCCGACTTCCCTACTTGTTTGTTCTTTGCTGTTGCTGCACTGTTACCTCTGCTGGATTCTTGTTGCTTTTCCTAAACTGACTGCCCTTTTGTCACTGAGACTCTGGGGTTCCTTTTCTCCGGAGCCACAGCATCTCCTTTGAAATGCAACTGGAGTTGGAAATGGAGGCATGTCTGAGGCACTGGCTGCACTTGATTTTCAGGGACATTCCAACCCACTGCAAGTGGGAATCCCAAAAGGAGAGCTGGGGCTTCAAACAAAGTAAGAAGTTGTGGGGGTGCAAAAGAGAAAACGTGGGGAGAGTAGATTGCAACCTCTTAAAAATAGAGAGGGGAAGAAGTACAAGGGCTCGTCCCCTACCTTGGACTGGCAAACACACTCAGACAGGCTAAGTTAGGTGATATGTACTTATTTAGCCTATGACTACCTAGTCAGCAATGGAAAACCTTAAGGTCCCATATTCTATTTAGCAGCTCAAGGATGTAAGAAATTATATAAATATGCACATGCTGTTTATTAAGCCCGTGAATCATAATTCTAATTCCATTGTAATGGATAACTCCCATTAAAAATAATCAGAGTTATTGGTTCAAATTAAATCCCTCATGTGGTCTATATTATACACCACATGTTATATGACTTTAACTATAGGCTAAATAAAACTGGCAGATAACCGCAGTAGCTGACTAACAGTGACTGTTCTTTAGTGCTAATTCTGTTGACCAGTGCCAATTAGAATAATAGAATCTAGAATCATAGAATATTAGGGTTGAAAGAGACCTCAGGAGGTCATCTAGTCCAATCCCCTGCTCAAAGCAGGACCAACAGAAACTAAATCATCCCAGCCAAGGCTTTGTCAAGCCAAGCCTTAAAAATCTCTAAGGATAGCGATTCCACCATCTCCCTACGTAACCCATTCCAGTGTGTTCTGGACAGGATCATACAACATATAACAATTTTCTTTTCAAGCCCATAAAAGCACCATACTCACTTACCCAATTAGTACTTTGAAATACTTGGTCCTTGGTGTCTCAAGATTTCCTCTCTCATTATTTGCTGAATCCTTACTCCCTTAAACTTTTTGGGTGAAAGTGAACCCAGAGTTTAGTTACAAGGTTACTCAATGGTGTGAGGTGGGATTTCCCCCTTTAATAGTGTTCTCCAAGGGTATGAAATATGGCCTTTGACCATATCATAGCAGTGAATGATGCTTTTCTTTTCTCTCTTTGGCTCTGAGAGTTATGTGGGTTACAGTACATCTGGGATGTACACTATACAAGAAATAAAGCATCTTTTGAATACTAGGCCAATTTAGTCTGGCCAAACTGTGGTAGACACAGGATCAAGGGGTGGGAAGCTGCCTGTCTGCTCCCTTGATCCTGGGCCTAAGCAGGGACTGAATTGATCTGTGGTGTAGTTTAGAGCAGCAAGATTAACCTGGCTAAACCAGTGCCATAGGAACTTTTTGCCAGCCTGGGATTGCCAGGGTGCAGTGGCAGTCCAGGAATATCATCTACACCGGGAGAAGGACAGGGAGAGTAGGTGACATAGAGCAAACAACCCTGACTTTTTGCCATATGGGCATTCCCTGTACATCAGAGGAATCCCCCACTATCCTGCATCATTCAGCAGCACAAAAGGAACAGACCCGGTGGCTAGGATCTGGCTCATTACTATATTATTATTGTTGTTTATTAATTAACATCTCAGTTGTCCATTGTGCTAGGCACTGAAAAAAGCAACACATTAATAAGAGACACAGACCTTCTTCCTCACAGACCTTACAGTCTGAATAGACGAGAAAGAGAAAGTGTAGTAGACTTTAGTATGGAAAGAAGTATGGAATTTTTACATGGAAAGACAATCAGAATACTGATTACTTTAGTTAACTTCATACCTCAGTTCTGTCAGGCAGAAGGTCTATTCTAAGGAAGTGACATCATAACTACGATGACAACTATGACTTTCCTAGTGATGTTGATGTCACAGCCATGAAATCTGACTCTTTTTTTTTTCTAGCTGGCAGTGTATAAATATATATAAAACATGGTAGGTAAATATATTCAAGGGTTCTGGTGATTTCATGGTAACCACAAGAGCAAATCTCAAGCTGTCTGTGATGTTAACAGAAACCAGAGATGTACAGTATGTATAGCCTTATTCACAGCCTCTCTGAATTGCCTTTTATATAGTACATGGATCACACAAGATTTTAAGAGGAAAAATATTTTCTTTAAATTCATGTGCACAATGTCCCCTTTCCCTCCTGTCTACATCTGCCATGTACACTATAGAAGAAGCACTGATCATTTCTATTTATTGTAAAGTATTGCTCTGTTTATATGTAATTCTGGGATATATTTTGCACTTACAATTTCACTTTGAGACAGTTATGGAATAACTTTTTGCTAAATAGTGGAGCTGTGATATCAAACATGATTCAAGCACTTAAAATGAAGGCCGAATAATTTTCATGTTCAATAATAAAGGAACAAAAAAATGACCCAGGGAATAGGATGATAAAGCAAACATGATACATACACTTGAAAAGTGCAGCTGCCTCATGAGATAAGCTGTGAGCATCTTCCAAGATCTTGTTAGGCTTTTCAAATTCAGGCTACTAGTTAAGATTCCTTCCGCCGATGAAGGAATCTGTGGGACCACTTTGTAATCTTCAAGAATCAATCGTTTGTTCATTTTTTTGACATGGCATAGATCTATTTGAGCATTATGGGCTGATTCCTTCCCTCACTTACACCTGTACAACCTCAAATTGAAAGGGGCGCATTTAGGATAAAAATATCATGAAAACTTGCGGTACTATATTTATAGTATGACAAACACAGAGGTAGCAGAAATCTCACAAGTACTAATCTTGTGATACTTCTAGACCACACAAGTTTATAGGAACATCTAAACTTAACCTCTGAAGCTTCTGAAGTCCACCCATCATCACAGTAGTAGACATACTATTGGACAAAGTTCCACTTGTCTGTTTTACCCATTTAAAGCAGTTTTCAGGCAAAATTATTCCAGTAATCATACCTCTGCAGTCCATGGAATTGCAGAATTTGCCCTGATTTTTTTAAAGAACATTGGGCAAGACAGATAACATGGGATTTTGTCTAATGTATGTCAATTGTGGGAATAGTGGGGAAATTTCAAAAGGTTGCAAGGTTTGAATATCATTCAAACTGGAAACCTAGTACTGCAAGAATAGCTTCATAAGATTGTAGTTTTTGGGATCATGCACCATTTCTAAGAGCTTTCAAAAGTATAATAGCTTATGTTTGGAACTGCCACCATACTTGTTCTGCTTGCAGGTAGACTATAAAATTGCACACAGAGCATTAGTATATAATTAGTTTTCTGTCACCTTTGTAGGCACAGTGGGACAGATCCTCAGCTAGCATAAACTGGCAAAGCTTTGAATGGAGCTATGCTAATTTACACTAGCAGAGGATTTGGCCCATGAGTGCTGTGTCTAATGACACTTAGGTCATTGGTTGTCATAGAGCCTGAGCATATGAGATGCTGAACACCCTGAACACCTTGGAGGATTGGGCCCCCCAAAAGGAATGGGGAATGATTCATTGCTGTCAGTAAGTTATTGTCTAACCAGGAGTTTATAAGGCAGATTTGTTTCTGTGGAATGTGAATGATCATAAAGAAGGCCAGAGTTAGCACAAGCTCTAGAAAGACAAAACTGTTTGTTATGGATGGATAACATAGGCTTGAAAGAGAGGCTATGGAATCCCTGTCACTGAAGGTTTTTAAGAACAGGTTGGACAAACACCTGTCAGGAATGGTCGAGGTTTAAATGGTTCTGACTGAGTGCAGGACTAGATGACCTCTTGTCCTTCCAGTCTTACATTTCTATGAAGATAATCCAGGAAGCTCAAATCCCCTGAGACTCCTTGGCGGTTATTAGGCCTCCAAATCTGTAAAAACCTTAGCAGGTTTGTTGGTGCCTCCAGTCTCTATGAGTTTTAAAAGGCTCTAAGGGACTTCACAAATCCTGTAAACCTTAAGACTCATTGGGGCCCTCTCCAACCTTCACCCTCCCCTAGAGTTATTGAAGGCAGTGTTCTACCCTCCATCCCTGGGCTTCATGAGGCTTGTTGATGGTCTCTTCCTCCTCCACCCCACACCCAACAAGACTTTGTATCCTCATCAGGGCCTGCATTTTGCAGGCCTTAGAACATTCATGGACCCTATCTCTTGAGCCTTAAGAAGGATACTCATGACCCTCTCTATGAACCTTAGAAATAGCTAATGGGCTGCCACTTAGTAGTCTTGGCACTGACCCACACATGTCTGCCTCAGACATAGCAGGTTCCGTAGCCCCCCGGTAGCTGAAATTGGCTTCCCTGATCTCTGAGGAGCAAAAGTAGGCTTGTCAGCTTATGACAAGTTAAAATAGGCTCAAACTGGTCCTTTGGGGAATAACAAGCCCCATGTAGGGGTGGGGTGGGCCTCCTATGGGCTTGATGTTTCTGTTTGGTCGGGATCCTCCAAAAGCAGGAAGTGGATGGGGACTGACAAGCCTCCTAAAGGTCACTGGATCTCTTTCCTCCTGTCGATCTCAGGAGGCCCACAGGAAGGAGGAATTATCCCTGATCTCCCTCCCACCCCCGAGCACTTTTCTATCTCCATCCCTTGTCCTGCTTCCTACCCCCATCCCTCCCAGCAGACCACCTGAGATATGTAGGAGCAGATCTTTAGGAGGGGAGTGTGTGTGTGAGTGAGAGAGAGAGAGATTAGGGAGAGCAGGAGCATCAGGATGGGTGTGATTTGCCCCTTATTCGCCAAGTGTTCTGCAGGACACCCAGGAAGGAACATTTCCCGTTGTCTCTCTCTTTCTACTCCTAGCACTGTTTCTGGAGCTGTCAAGGATCCAAAATTAGCTTGTCAGCTCCCGAAGACCCATGCTAACAATATAATTTAAAATATTAACTTTTAAAATATGAGTTTAATTACCTCATCTTTATATCTGCACACTAGATCTCAACTAGACGAGTTTAGTGAACCATAATTTATCTCTGTCCTTCTGGTTGGTGGTTTGTGTGTATGTTTGCTATGAAGGAGTAGAGGAAAAAAAACATCAGAAATATTTTTTAACTTGGGAATGCAACTTTTTTTTTGGTGGGGTGTCATAATTCATTAACCCCTTTTCCAACTGATGGCAAATTTGATAGGAAAAAATGGGGGTAAAATTGGGTTTATAACACACTTTGTGACCTATGGAGCAATTTGTGACACTCCAAAATAGCACCATAAGTGTGCATAGCACTTAACAAGCACATAAAAAGATATAGGCCCTATCCCAATTTGCTTGTAATCTAAAGTCAGCATGAAAATGTACAAACACATTTTTAAAGGTGTGGGGGAAACCACAGGAAATGAAAAGAGCATGATATAGTTCTTGGCAGAGCATTTTCCCCATAGTGAATGAGAAGGGAAAGTTGTCTTTATCATGAATTTATTGTTGTTTCAGTAAAGATTGAAACAGGACTACATTAACACGCACTAAGGAACTTTTAGTGTGTATCAGCAAGGTCCACGTTGAGCCTGTTAGTGCACGATATGCTAGTGTGGACTAAAATGTACACCCTTCTGGTGTGGACTAAAGCTCCATGTAGAAAAGCCCTAATTGTATAAAGAGAGACTTGTTTGAAGAAAGGGGGATTGTAAGATCAATTCGCCCATTCATGCAAAAGGTGGCCGCATGATGGGAGAATGGGAGAAGACAAAAAAGGAGGGTTGGATGTGAGTCTTGGTTGGAGCAAAGTGCACAGATAGGGCAGTAAAAATATACACAATCTGAGATGGAGGCATAAGTTGTGCTGAGCCTTGAAAATCCTTGTAAACCACCATCTAACAAATAACAAATATATGAAAAATATATATTCATAAATTATATAAATATATACACTGAAGACAGGAGAAACCAGTGGTACTTTATGTTTAAAAAATTAGGCTTTAGGTGAGTGCCAAGCACAAAAGGCATAAGACAGCAAACCCTACACATGCGGTTACTCCAGATCTGTAGCAGACATTGCCGGTAACCACAAAGTTTGTCTCCTAGTCTGTCATGCAAAGTTTTCCAACAAAAATGCCACACTGTATAGCTAGTTAAGGCAGAGAGCTGGAAAAAAGGTTCATGGGTGTAATTTTGTTTTAAAACATCATGAAAAAGACGGTTTTAACTAAAAACCATCTTTGAAACCACTTTAGAAAAGAGCCATGAATGTGTTATGACTCATGTCTGTATCTTCTGGATTCATTTTTTTTAAAGTAACTAACTATACAAAGCTATCCAAGACGCTGAAATTTCATATTTTATAGTCAAGCATAAGTAACTTGAGAAAATTGTCTGTTCAGTTCAAAGTTTGGTATTTTTATCTTCAAATACTTACTTAAAAACTCTCCTTTGCCATGATGCGTATGCAAAACATTACAACAGTTAGGTGACGGGTGTGCTGAGACCACTATTTACCATGATGACCAATACTGGCTCATTGTTTCCTTGTCCGCCCCCATCTGTCTGTATCCATCTGTTGTTATTTGTCTTATACTTAAATTGTAAACTCTTTGAGCTTTGTGTTCTGTGTTTGTACAGTGACTAGCATTATGGAGTCCTGTTTACAGTAATACAAATAAATAATAATAATAATAAAACAAAGTGAAAATTTTCAACTATCAAAAGCTTTTATAATGACAATGATATTTTCACTTCTACAGCTCTTTCTTCTGAAGTCATTTGGAGGTTTCCATTGACTATAATGGGCATTAGATTGGGTTCTTTATCTCCATGAGGAGATGCATATATTTAAGTTCAGTGTGCCAAGAGAATCAGTGGCTGAGCAGAGAAAGGGTTCCACAGTCCTAACTCCCTGGCATATGATCTAATACATTGCCCATGCTGTATCTTCACTATATTTTTCAATGAAATTGTATAGCATTAGTAGGGTAGCTGCTAATATTATACAGCAGAATTAGTGAGGGAAACCAAAGAAAGAAGAAAACAAAACACGAAAAAAAATCTAAATGTAATCTTATTTTATATGTTCCAGATTCAGAACAATTTGTGGGCAGGAAATGCAGCTAGCAGCTCGATGGTCACTTCCTGCATGCTACCGCGTGACACTTCCTCCTGTATGACACCTTATTCCCACTCACCCCGGACAGATTCTGGATACACAGGCTTTTCAAACCACCAGAACCAATTCAGCCACGTGCCCCTCAACAACTTTTTCACTGATTCTTTACTTTCTGGGGCTACCAACGGACACGCATTTGAAACCAAGCCAGAATTTGAAAGGAGGTCCTCCAGTATTGCAGTTCTACGAATGAAAGCCAAGGAGCATGCTGCGAACATTTCCTGGGCCATGTAATATCATAGTACACTTTCTTTTTTTAAGTAGCAAACTAAAAACATTCTTATTTCCCATATTTAAAGGACACAACAATAAGCTGCTGTGTTTGGAAATGCTAGAGGTCAGGATATACATTGAAGCCTGCTTACCTAAATATCCTATATTATTTAACAATAAAACTAAAGGATAAACCTGAACAGATTTACCAATCTCAACCATCCCCGTTTTTTGTTTTTTATATTAAAACATGTTTTATTGTACCAGTTGATGAAATATGATTATAAAACCTGCAAAAAGAATAAACCTATTAAACAAATACATCAGTTATATTTTGATATATGTCAGTGCTACGTACAAAAGGAATTCCTTATGAATGAATACCTGATAAAGGAGGAAGTCTGGTGAGGAAAATACATTTGTCATATCAAGGCTGTGATATAAATCTTTAAGCACATTGTGTGGGGTGTTAAGCATATGATTCTCCTTATTGTAAATAAATGTTGTAGGTCTAACTCTGTGAGCACGCCGCTGCTGCTTTGGGCCTGATCCATTATTCTGCTACACCCATGTATTGAGTTCAATGGAGTTATACCATTGTAAAACTGGTGTAATGGAATGGTGAGTCTGATCCTTTACTCATATAGACCTGAGTGTGCTCTCATTGAGTTTAATGAGACATTTCCCGTGGTTTCACTGGGAGCAGAAAGTCAATGGCAAAACTCTCATTGAGTTCAGTGGCAGCAGGATTGGGCTCTATATGCTCGCTGCATATTACAAAGGAATTAAAACGTTAGCAGACTTTGACATTTAAAAATAGGGAGGGGGGGGAAGAAAAATACTTTACATCTGGAGAATTGCTATCTGCTTTGATTTACTTCTCCTCCCTTTCCCCTGTCACATTCCAGGCTCCTTCAGATGAGTGAAATGTCAGGCTCCTTGAAAGCAACAGCCAGTCTCTCAAGTTCATAAAGGCAAAGTAAATTAATTGAAATAAAGAAGGACTTGCATGGCTGTGATTAGAACAGGATACAGCTCTCCACACAGCCCGTGCTTCTTGCTTTTCTCTCTAGCCACCACTTCGAAGCAAGGGATGCAGCGGGGAAGCATTTTTCAGTACAACAAAACTGAACTAAGTAGTATTAATAAAACAAAACTACAGGGATCTAGGGATCCTCTTTCTGTTTGAGATGAAGGCCAAGCTTCTAATGACTTAAATGTGAGAAGGATCCAATCCATAATCCTTAAGTGCAGTAAATAAGCCTCACTTTGAAAGCATTATTATTAATTGGAAATGAGATTTTTATAGCAAATATTTTAAATTGGATGATTTGAAAAGAAAGTTGTCCTATGCACAGTCTTTAACAAAAAGATCAGCCTTTTATTCATTTATAGACTTGTGGTTTCCTAATTTTATTACCTTGCCAAAATGAGCTTCTTCAATTTTGGATATTGGGGGCGGGGAGAAGAAGGGGGAATTTTCAGGCTCACATTTAGCAGCTTTTTTAATGACCTGTTTAGACAACTGTAAAATGTGCCTTATGCTTTAAAGCAGACCGATTTGTTTTTAACATATGTAAAGATACAATGGCTATACAGACACTTGTGCCATATGAAGAAGGATTAAAGTGATGAAAATCCAAGCATTTTTCACAGGTCAAATTGTTTTCAATTTCAAAATGTGTTTTTTTTGTTATTATTATTTTTTTTTTAGCATTTCAACATAATAATTTTTAAGGTATAGTATATGGAACATGCCAGATCAATTTCCAGATAACTTTTATTAGAGCATCATTAGCAGTAAGGCAATGAAAGCTCAACTGGCAAAACATTGAGCCATTTTATCATTGCCTTTCCTTCAGTTTACTTGTATATTGTAATACCAGAAGTTTCAATTATCGTCCAGGAAATTCTGCATTAAAGTTCATTTTTACAAGGCAGTTTAGGTCAAGATTAGAACTGAACAATTCCCAGCAATGTATTGCAGTGACAGAGTGTTTGCAGGAAATAAACTGTCATGTTCAAAACATTACAAAACTGCTAGATGTTTGAATCCTAGCAAGAAGCAAAGGTGGGGAGGGAACCCCTCATTTTCCTGCTGATTGTAATCAACTGGAAGGGTTATATTTGAATTAAACTTTTCCTCTCCATTTTGAACAATGGAAATGATTTGTTACCTTTTGCAAGCATACCCTGATGCATTAAACAAACAGGTATTCAAGCATCATTAAACCCGAAGTGTGATAAATTGCAGACCCTGAGTTAAACTTGTCACACTCTCGCAACAGCCGAGTCTCTTAGTATGAACGATAGTCTATATGCTGCAGCATGTAGAAAAACCACCCTCATATGTTAGATGTCAAATAATACAACAGGGTCAGATTCTTCCTCCTTTACTACTCTTATTGAGTAGCCCTTACTCAGTGAGTAGTCTCACTGATTTCAATTAACAGCCAGTTTAGTGACCCCTCTAGACAATTTCAATGGGACTCCTCACAGAAAGCCAAACTGTGAACTTATGCACAATGGGGAATGGTTACTCATATGACTAGTCCCACAGCAGACAATGGGACTATTCATGTGGATAGTTGCTCACCACCAGCGTAAGTGAGTCACCAGGTCAAGAGTATGGTACTATTCAACAACGGTAAGGGTGGCAGAATCTGGCCCACAGTGACTAATGGTCTCTGACTGCCAGAAGCCGGGACTGGATGACTGGGACTGGATCACTCAATAATTGCCCTGTTCTGTTCATTCCCTCTGAAGCATCTGGCACTGTCAGAAGACAGGGATATTGGGTTAGATGGACCACTGGTCTGACCCACTATGGCCATTCTTATATTCTTAAAAGTTAAATACCTATAATCCCTTTGGGTAGCCACTTCCTGCAAAAATAGTGGTATTGAAGTCAGTGGCACTATTTGTGGAGTAAAGCGCTACATCTGTTACAAGAGTATTTTACAAAAGAAATGTCTGTCTATATATGTGTGTGCATATATATAATATAGTCTGAATGAATTTCTACTCTGTGTGAAATAAGGGTATCAAAATGATCTTTTTCTGTTGGATACACTTCTTCAGTCTACAAGACTTTTGTTAGCTTTAACACATACTTCAACTCTTTTTTTTTTTTTTTTTAAATAAATAGATTTTATCCACTTACTGATTTCTTACTATGAGTGACTGAACTTTTAGTTGCTTCTTCAACACATTTTCCTTCACAGATGGTGTGGAGAATGTACTAAAAACAAAAGGAGGTGATTTACCTGCCCTTTCTCCTGAGCACTTTAGCTAATGTTTGAAATATGTGATCATCATGCAACAATGAGAAGAAAATTTATAGAAGTACTAGGCTATGATTCCCCTCACTTGTTAAAGAAGAAGGTGAAATATTGTTGTAAAACAATGTCATGATTTATTTGTAATGATCTACTGGTGGGCCATTTTTTCTTAAGATTGATTAATCATTCTTACATTTTTAAACTGATTTTCTGAACCAAAAAAAATATATATATTTAAACCTAACTCTAAAAATTAAATTTTGTCATCAATGTTTGTACATCTTAATGTGCAGAATATACTTAATCTGTATTACAACACTGAGGACAATATTTCACTGACTAGCTGAAGACCGGTATATTCACCACTAGAAATGGTCTCAAATTTTCAATAAAACAGTTTTCCACTGGAAAATTCACTTTTTCAAAATTGAGATGTTTCACAAGAATATATTGAATTTGATGACATTTTAAATGGGAGAAAATAAAAAAGAAAATTGACTCTCATTCTGTTGTGATAACAACTAAATGTTTTCATTGCCCTAATGTTGAAATGGTTTGTTTTGAAAAGGTAAAAACATTTCATTCCAATGTTATTATTTCAATTATTTTTGACTTGTATATATTAAAATATGAATTGTAACATTCTATTTATATATGCTTATCTTGTATATTATATTTAATATTTTTATTCATTATAATGTTTTGACATTATTGGAATGAGCCATTTTTACCTTACTGAAGGAACAATTTGACATTATCTAAACAAAATAATTTGACATTATCAAAACAATTAGATGTTTCTGAATTTGAAATATTTTGGAATTTCCGTTCCATGACAGACCTCAAAATCCTGACTTTGTTCCAATTCAGCATGAAAGCAAATATTGTGATGCCAGATTTTCTGTGGAAAGAAATTCTGTTTTCCAACCAGCCCTATTCACCACCAGACTTTCATCCTTCATTCTCCCTATGACAGGGTCCTGACTTTGTCCCAACCACTGAACCCTTCACTTTCCTCACAGCTGCTGAATAACCCACTCCCTCTGCCCCTAAATATACACATTCATTCATTGCCAGTTCCCTCTCTTTCCTCTTAAATGTTAGCTCTCATCTACCTCAATTCCCCACTGGTTCTCGTCTCATCCTCCTAGATGTAAGCTTTCCATAGCCCACCTTCCCAGTACCAATTTCTGATCCAATGATCAAATGAGAAGGAACGTTGTGGGGGGGATCATGTGTCCTGGATAACTGAGGTATTTTTTTGGCAGTGGGTTTCTGAGACATTGTGAGTCACATGAATTTTAATATTAGGGCCAGATTCAGTGGTACGCTCTGGTTGCTTTGCACGACTGTCGACAACCACAAAGCAGCTAGAGATTATTGGCTAGTTTAACTGGGTTTACAGCTGCTTTGCATTGTCTGTGCAACACAAAACAGCTGCAGTTCAATGGTGGTTCTGGACCTTACTTCTCATTTGACTTATGGGTTGTATAGGAAAACTTATCAAGTAAACTTCCAGGACATGAAACTATGGAGTGAAACAGTTGTAATTGAAAGAGAATGTTTTAAATGTGACTTACCTATGAAAATCTGGAGGCAGATTGGGCAATAAGGAGGAATAAGGTAGGTGATAGAGGGGTTGTGGCAGGAGTTGATTACTGGAAAAGAGGGTTTTCTGAAGGGGAGTAAGGGTGGTGTGCTGAGTTGTAGGAGAGCAGGGGGAGAAATTCATGTTAACGTCAAGGAGAGTGGGAGGAAGCAAGAGATGTACATGCAATGTGTATGTGTGTGTGTGTGTGTGTGCGCCCACGCGCCCGCACATGTGGGAGTTATGAGGCTTTTATGCAGAGAGGTCCATGCAGGGGTCTGGAGTGGGAAGCCTAGTGTCTCTGTGACAAAGCTTCCAATGCACGGAAAGGGTCTCTATGACATTACTGTATCCACTGTGCAGTGAGGTAGAACTGCCTGGGCCGCTGAGGCCAGAGTTCACGGAGAGCCAATAAAGTTCAGAAACATCAGTAATTAGAGACTGGTCTCTTCCCCACCGCTACCCTGCACCTCAAGCCCCTCCTACATAACACTGGTCTCCTCTACATATTTCCCCCTCCCTACAAACATTCATTCTCTCCCTGCAGGCCCATAAACAGTTCTGCTTCCAACTCATCCCCAATTTCTCCATTGACCCCACAACCACCACTGTCCCTTGCTCAACGCCTCTTATACCTGAAAGTAGTGCAATGGAAAGCCATAAGGACTTGCACATTCTTTTAAAAAAAAGTATTGTGTACTCAGAGAGTAAATGGTGCCATTATGGGGAGGATACACTGTACTCAGACATATTTGTTGAATCCCTGCTTTAAGCACAAAACAAGCTTAATTATGGAGCCCTACCTGGTGCCTCCATAATAACATGCAAATTACTAACCAGCCAAATTAATCAACCCAGAGACAATAATATTCATGAATAGGGAACGGGACTAATGACATGCATAAGCACCACTTGCCTCAGTAAGGGTTGCCAGATCAAGACCCAAATGAATCTTTCTTGTAAAGTGACCTCAGCTATAAAATGGACTTTCATGCCTCTTGTACACCCCCAGTTCTAATAACCACACACAAATATAACCTAACAAAGGGCCAGGTCCAAAGCATATCAAAGGACCCCCATTGTTCTCAGTGGGCTTTGAATCAAGGCCAAAGCACGGGCACAAGCCTGCAAGCTCTCTCTAAAGTTGGAATGGGATAATGTAAAGCATACAATACAATACAATACAGTGCCCATACAATAGCTCTAAATCTTTTGGAGGTGTCCATTTCCCAAAACCGGGATCCTAATAATCTCTACATCATACTATGATTATGAACATTATTAAGATCCTGTATGTCTTACCAACATATGCAGTGTCAATGATTTCATTGGGAATACGTACAGAGAGCAGGATTTGGTCTCATTTAACAAGAGGCCACTGTAATTATGGGTGTGCCATCACTTCTGTTGTAATCCATTATTTTCAAGGGGTTAGAATTCTATCAGGAAATTTTGTTATGTGTTTAAATCTTGGCATGTGATGGATTTTTTTAATAAAGTAAAAAAATCTGATTTATAATTATTCAGAAATGATTCACAACAGTGGCAACAAGATTATATTTAACACCTTTCTGATTTTTTCCTCCTATGTCTCAAAGGCCTAATTTAAAATAAGAAGCTGTTAAAAAATTAGGCCCCAATCCTTCAAACAATTGCTTACGTGTCTGAGTGTTTGCAAAGCCAGGGCTTTAGTGACTAAAATGGTTTTGCTAGAAAACAATAATAATGGAAAATGGTTGAGTTCTTCACCAGTTAAAATAACAATACTAAACAGGACTATCACAGATTTCCTTTTCAAAACACATTACATTTGTTAATAGAACAACTTGGCTACCAAGCAGTGCTTAAGTAAGATTTTTTCCACTAGTTTTCATAAGGATTTTAATAATATAATTAAATTCATATTTACACATGGAAAAATGTTCAAGCTGTCACTTCACTATATTGGATACATGATATTATTAAACAGAATGATCCGTGAGCCCTTTAAAAAGGCCCTGAAGCTGAAGTCTGGACTAAAGTCTGATAATATTATTTAGTGATTCATAGATTCCAAGGCCGGAAGGGATCATTGTGATCAATTGCTAACACCAACACTATATAGAGAGAGGAAGAAGTAAAATACACTCACAGGTCGGGAAGAGGAAATTTCCTTGGCTTCACCCATATTAAAACCTTACTCAAGATCACATCCTGGACTCAATTCAAGTTAATGGGAATCTTGCCATTGACTTGACTTGGGACCAGGATTTGGTTCTTAACAAATATATAATAGATTTATTTAAATGAGACTATCTTGAATCGGTTAGTTTATATGAAAGGCTTGTGATTAGATAGCCCATTCTATTATTGAAAACCACAGTGCTTCATTGATTAGCGTTCATTCTCTAATTGCTTACAGTAGTTTCCATACTTGTTTCTAACTGTTGTTGATAAGAATCATGGATGAGGATGGGCTGGAAAATGTGTTTTGGTTTTGGATGGTTTTTAGGGAAGACCAGTCTAGGAAAGAATATCAGCTTTAGTTTGAAAATGATTCTACACATCCTCTAAATCTCTGAGTCTGAGCCACAGCATTAACCATTGTCTAAACTAATTTGTTTAATTCTCCTCTGGAATTTCGGCAAATAATGTAACTGAGATAAACAGAGAGACACGTATGTGTCCACATTTATCTACACTTCCTATTTGTACTGCTAAATGCTTAAAACAACACTGGCTCATAAATTTGCCTTTTCTTTTTCATTCTCTTGGCAGTGTTTCCTAAATGCTGCACTTTTAAAGTGTGCAGTTTGGTCTTCTCTCAAATAAATAAGAGCAGTGGAAGGAAAAAACTCCAGCTACAAAGTAGTTCTAACCCATTAAATGCAGATGGCCCACTGGGGGTTTAATCGTAAGAGAGAGAACACACATCATGCTGAAATATAGAGCTGTTTTCTATCACTTGTTACCATTTGAATGTCTGTCCCAGGAAAGTGAATTCAATCTATCTTACTGGCCATCAGTTGCCCTCTGAATACTCCTTCTCTCTCTGATGTAGCTAGATTTCCCTTTAGAACATACAGAGATGAATGAGCTCTTACCACACGTAGAAGTGAAAGAAAACATTTCTTTCTGCACCAGAACAGATGAGATTCATCATTAAGAGAATGGATTTGACCTTGTCAAGTGGACCAAAGCAATTTATAAACAAACTCCTCTGGGGGAGGCTACTTTTGCCCAAGTACTATATTACAGTGTTTTAGCTATGCCCACTGCTACCTTACAATAACTTCACAAAGAGGCTGACTACCTGAAATATATGGTGCAGAGAGAGATCACAGATGAACTTAGAAAGATTGGGGTAGCACTGGGGTGACCCACCTCCTTAATGCCTGGCTTAATATTTGTCTACCCATCCTGCTATCTCTTTCTTGCCAAAAGTTTCAGATCAAATGTGTTCAATATCCAACTCAAAACTCCACTTGAGATTGGATATGCAATCCAGAAATAAAATTGAGCTCTAAGGATGCTATTGTTATGCAATCCCTTGTACAGGGAGCACACCGAGCTATTTGAGAAGAAAACCCCAGGTGGAAAACTGACCAGAATCTTTTAATGGAATACTGATAGAACAATGCAAACAATTAGTTTTTTGGGGGAAAAAATGAAATGTGTAAAGGAACAATACCTCTGTGAATGGCTGTTCTAGACAAGACTACGCAACGCCATCCCTATCTCTATTAACCACTCAGAATTTCAACTATGTATGTTGACACCCTCCCACCCCCACTGGTGCCACATACCTTATTTGGGTGTGAACATTTCAGCAGGTGAAAAAAACCTCAAAGGTCCCTCTGCTCCTCTCTTCCACAAAATCCCACAGAGGAAAACATGATTAAGAAATATAATGTCTTGTACAGAAAACCTCATCTGCAGGACCAGTGAAATGTACACCAGCCAAAGGGCAGGGTCAAAAAAATGAAGGGGGGGGCAAGAATTGTTTGTGTCTTTGCCCTATAAGTGACAGATTCCTCACTGACTATGAGGATAGATTTTCCTTTTGTTCTTGTCTCCATGAAGTGCCCTTCCCCACTACCTTTAGTCATGGCAGCATGGTCAGATCATAGTCATGATCCCAAAAAGGAAACACAGGGCACTCAATGCAATTAGTATTCCTACAAGTGGCATTACCCTTCTGCATGTTTTGACCTTCCATGGCTTTTGGAAGAGTAGAACATGCTGGTCTGCTCACATTTTGGGGTAGTTAAGCATAGTAGATACCCAGGAGCATTCTATAGAGCCACTGTCCGCTTGACACCGTGGCTTTTGTTTCCCTCTGCACTACACAACAAGGGCCAATACTTATTTTAAGAGCTATGCTGATAAGTCTGTGCCTGTTATTATTATTTCATATTTGTTTTGCTGTTGCATCCAGATGTCCCAATAAAGGTCGATGTCACATTGTACTAGAAGACTTGTCATGGGCTCCCAGCATTTAATCCCTATGATTTTAGAAAGATTTATGTGGGGGCCTCCCAAACTTTTAACCTGCCCCCATCACAATCCTGAGAAAGCTCATTGCGGATCTGGGGTCTCCATGCGCTATGCATGTTATGTGGCTGGTAAACAGTTGGATATAACTTTTAACCCAAAATAAATTCATACTGGTCTAGCCCAGTTGATCTTCATAGCTTCTCTGTAAAGTTTGTAAGCAAGAAAATAGTCTCAACTATGTTCAGTTGCCACAAGTTAAGAATATTGACCCGCTGAGGTCAGAACAACACCAAAGTGAATTTCCCAAGGCCTCAGAAGACACCATGTTGCAAATATTCATAGCTGCTTAGCAGATTTATGTTTTATTCATTAATGTGTCGTGTTCTCAAGGGCTTCTCATGTTAGGCAGAATGATGAGGAAAATGCCTCTTGCCATCTTTTTATTACTATTATTTATTGTTCACACAGTCCCATATGTGTGCTAGGTGCTTTGGAGCCAAATATGGAGGTATGAGACCAAATTCTGATCTTGAGCACACTAGTTTTACACAGGAGATCCCCTGATTTCCACTGGTGTAAGTGAGATCAGACTCAGGCCCCAAGCCCTTGCCCTGAGGGACGTACAATCAAAATACATAACCTATAGACAAAGAAAGGGATGAAGCAAAAAGCAAGTGATTGAGTGGTGATGTGGAGCACACATCTTGCCTCACATTTTTATTACAAGCGCTCTTTTGTTATGTTAACACTCCTTTGAGATGAAGACTAAGGTTCACAGGGATTTTTTTAATACCCTGGGAAGAGAATAATCTTTTTTTTTTTAAATATAGTGTTCATGTGAAATGAAAAAGCTGCCATTTATCTCTTTACACAATACAAAAAGCATCCAAAATCAATGGAAATTGTATATAGTGGAGGTGTTAAAGACCCCCAAGACACTGTACACACCAAATAAGGACTAAGGCCTAGATCCTCAAAAGTATTTAGGTGCCTATCTCCTTTTAATTTCAATGGTGTTAGGCACCTAAATACCTTTGAGGCTCTGGGTCTAAAACCCTGTTCCAATTCTCAGTGAAGTGAATGGGAGTCTTTCCGTTGCCTTCATTGGAAGTTGGTTCATGCCCAAACTGCTGCTGCTGCCACCCTCTGCCATGGAAAATCATTAGCAAATGTGCAGAGGGATGGACATTACTGTGATTTAGTCCTGTGGAACGCTCCTGCTGACTCGTATCCATGGTGCTTCCACACTCTTGCCTAAGGAGAAGACATGGTGGGTGAAAGAGGTGCCATTACTGTTCATGTTAGAACAATATCCTGCCAAGGGGCCTTGGCAGATCTTCAGAGGAAAAGAGCCTGTAAATTAAAATAGTCCTGCCCTGGAATAAACTACAACTTTTCTCACTCCATCCTTCCATGTAGTGCTCCACTTTGGTTCATATAAAATGCTGCTGCTAAACTCATCTTCCTTTCTAGTTTGATCATGTAGCCCTGTGATACAGAGGCCTACTGGCACCAGCTGGCAAAGCATTCACTGTTCTGTAACCGTAATTCCTGAAAAGCCTGACAGACTCACCACACCTAAAACACTGCTTTCATAGGATCTAGCCAAAAAGGGTCATGTGAGGTTTCTAAGAAAAGCTTATGTCATACTGAACCTCAGACTCATTGTGTGATTGTAGGTACATGTGATATTTAAGGACTTGTGCATGTGTATCCAAAACATATTTTAAAGTCTGTCACCAACCAAAGAGAAAAACAGGTTTCTTCCAGACAGGGGTTAGGCTGTATATTAACCCGTCTAGCTTGGATCACATGTAAATTAAACATTGTAAGCCAACGCAATGGGAGCCTAATTTACATGTGAAGTCATCAGGGGATTGAGAAGACATTGGAGACAAAATCAGAGGAAATTGACCTATTTCTGGGGGCAAACATTTAGTTTTGAAGCGTATAAGAAGAATGCAAAGAGACATTATGGTATCCACTCACTGAGGAAAACCCTGGCAGAGGTGGGTGCTTCATGAACTCATGGCCCTTGTTTTTTTTTTTTTTTTTAAACCAGCTAGCTCTGTAGAAGACTGAAACTTTTTGGGGGAAATCTACATTATTGTATAGAAAAAGTTAACCAATGATAAGTGTAGACTCACTTTGAATTTTATGATTTTGTTTCATATGTAATAATTTTGTTTCTAACTGTCCTTACTGACTATCCCTTAATCTTTCATAATAAACTTATAATAGTTTTCACTATAAATATATCTCAGTGCTGTGCTATTATATACGCATTGATCCTCCGCTGAATCAAACAAGCTAGTGCAGCGGTTCTCACACTTTAGCAACCCAAGGACCCCCATTTTGATTTGATTTTTGGGGGACCCCCAAGCCTCCCTGCTCAGCTCTTGCCCTGCCCACTTCCCTAAGGTCCCACCCCTGCCCCATCCCCTTCCCTGAGGTCATGCCTCCACTCACTCCATCCCCTCTCCCTCCATCTCTTGCTTTCCCCCACCCTCACTCACTTTCACCAGGCTGGGGCAGAGGTTTGGGGTGCAGGAGTGGAGTGCCGGCTGTGGGAGGGAGTTTGGGTGTAGGAGGGTGTGTGGGAAGGAGTTTGGGTACTTGAGGGGGCTCAGGACTGGAGAAGGGTGGTGCGGTATGGGAGAGGGTGAGGAGTGTGGGAGGGGGTGCGGGTTCTGGGAGGGAGTTTGGTTGCAGGACGGGATGTGGGGTCAGGCTCTCGGAGGGAGTTTGGGTGCAGGCCCTGGGCTGGGGCAGAGAGTTGGGGTGCGGGAAGGGTTGAGGGGGGCAGTGCTTACCTTGGGCAGCTCCCAAAAGCAACTGGCACATCCCTCTGGCAGTGGCTCCTAGGCGGGAGGCCATGGGGTTTCCACGCACTGCCCCTGTCCACAGGCACCGCCCCTGAAACTTCCATTGGCCACAGTTCCCAGCCAATGGGAGATGCAGAGTTGGTGTTCAGGCCGGGGGGCAGTGCACGGAGACCACCTGCCCCCTCCCTGGCCGCAGGGACGTGCTGGCTGCTTCCGGGAGCAGCAGAGACCCAGGGTCCCTGCTCTTCCTCCTCTCTCCCAGCACCTCCTTCACACCTGGGAACAGCTTTCCCCTGCTACAGAAAGCAGAAGGTGGGTGATGGTGAGGTGCCTCACAATATTGGGTACCTGTGGGGAACATCACAAACCCTCCTTTTGGAATAGCGCCA
Source organism: Chrysemys picta bellii (assembly GCF_011386835.1). NCBI lineage: Eukaryota > Metazoa > Chordata > Testudines > Emydidae > Chrysemys > Chrysemys picta. Next base: position 77,410,405 of record NC_088791.1, read on the forward strand.
GTGGCTTCCCAGCCAACACAGTATGGAAATTAAGCTTCTTGTCTTAATGCTCTACATAATTCTGCCCACCCTATTTGTCAATATTCATGCCCCCCAATCCTCTCTGCTTCACCAGTGCTCCCACATCATCTGTCCATTTGTAAGACTGTCACACAGTCACTTCCATGCCTCCTTTCAAGGAGCCCCGCTCCATGGCTTGATCTTCCTGAGCTCATCTGAAGGGGCCATGCCCTGTCCACTTTTAAGTCTTACCTCTGCTATGCTGCCTATAGCGAACCTTGTTGATTTGTATATAAATTGCCTATGGTTATTCCCCCTCCCTAATCTCTGCCTTTAGATTGTGACTTCTCAGAGCAGAAACTCATGACTCCCTCCCAGGTTCCTCACCCTTAGTATCCAAGCCCAACCTTGTTTCCCACTTCCTGCCCAACTGGCGATCTTTCACCCTCACTCAAATGCCTGAGTGGCCCTCCGCAGCTTCTCATTCTCCCATACGGACGTCTAGCCCCTCCCCTGCTTCAGCACCTGACCTTCCCTGTCCACTTGACCAGCCTCTCTGCCTGCAGCCTTGTCTATATAGGGCATGGATATAGGGTTCTAGACTGTGCATTGATCATTACTATTTCTATACAGGCTGGTGTAGTGCAGAATCAGCCAATATCCCCACTGTAGCTTTCTGCACACACATGGTTCAAACTTGACTGTTCAGCAATGTAATGCAGCCTGAAATAAAGTTGCTACCTGTCTTCAGCTCTGACACCCAGAAGTGCCCTCAGCCTTCTTAAGGGGCTATCCATAAATTATGTAACACATTTTTGGTGATTTTTCAAGACCCACCCACTCACTTGTAACATGCAAAATTAACATCCACCCACCTCCTAATGCATTATGTAATGTATGGGCAGCCCCTAACTCTCTGTTAGCATAGCCCCCATGGAGCCATGCAGCCAGCAGGGCCCTCTGGCTGTGGGTTTTCTTTCTTTATAGAGTTCTATACAGCCCTCATCATGGCAATATCTGATTGCCTAATGGATGTGAGAATGGCTAGGAAGCTATGCAAAAGTTGATACAGCTTGGGACTATGTTAACTTTTCCATGTAGGTTCTGCTGGGCTGGTGAAGGGCCAACGTGTATCCTCTGGCCCTGGTTACACCTTCCTTAGTCTGCCCCTCTGCAGCCTTTGTGGGGGAGATGAAACAGTGCTGTAGAACACTTGATTCCCTTTCAGTGCAGAGATAAGGAGATCCTTGAAACAGAGCTGTCTGGATTTACAAGCTGGCCCACTATAGGCAACGAGTTCATGAACTGGATACAGAGAGGGGAGTAATGAGAAGGGAAGAACATTCTTGCAGCACATGTTGGGAAGGGCTTTTTGGTTTAATTTGTTATTCATAGTGTACAAATGGGTTTTGTGCAGCATATGCCATAGAGCAAGACACTTTTCCTGTTAGTTTTACAGCCAGAGGGTATGATTTTCCCTTTGCATGTTTTTAATATTAGGTTCAGTATTAGCATCAGGTTTTTCTTACCCTGCCCTGCAACCACAGCTAAAGGTAGATACTGAGGATGCCTTCTCCTCCTGAGGCAGAGGCAAATTAGCCCTTTCCTAGAAGGATTTGAAGCTTTCATTTATCCTGTGATTCTCACTAATCCATTTTTTAAAATTTCAGCCCTATCCATCCTTCAAGCGAGCTTCACTTCATCCTAAGGCTAGGCGCTCAGAAGCAGCCTTCCAGCTCCTCCCATGTACAAAGATAAGATGAAAAGCTGGAGGGACCTTCCTTTGAGACAGAAAGCCTCACCTAAGGGAACATTTTCAGGACTTGATTCAGCAATTAGCTTACTGACATGAAAGGCAGTTTTGCCACCAGAAATTTCTGGATTTCTGCACTACTGGACAATACCTGTGATCTGTACCTTTCCTAACTGCTCTTCTCACCTCACAACACTGTGTGTGTCTATGGTACCATCACCATGGTGTGTAGAAGCTCTGAAATGGAGATCTAATGCTTTTCTGGAAATCAGTAACTAATCATGCTTATTGCAGCACAACCTCCAATGGTGTTTGAGGGGAACATGACTACAGTAAGGCTATTCCCTGGGTCCCTTCCTCGCGCTGCTAGCACCACTCCTATTAGTTGTGAAAAGGGCAGACAGACAGTGGGGTACAGGGAAAAGGACAGGAAAGGCCAACTCCTCAGCTGGTGTGAATATGAGTAGCTCCATTGATGTTAACTGAGCTACATCAATTTACACCAGCTGAGGATCTGGTCAATAGCTGCCTTTCCTCTCTGTGCTATCCCACAAGATTTGGGCTGTAGCTGTTCTCCACACTTCATAGGCAGAGAAGAATGTACAGTTCTTAGCATCTGTTGGCATAAGAAGGGAAAGGAACAAAGTTAGACAAAACCATGCAAGCACATTCAATTACCAGCAGAGCCTTCAGTCTAAGATATAGATCAGCTCATGTGGTGTGGTATAGACGGTTCTGTGGTTAAGGCACTTGACTGGGCTTCACTAGATGTGGGTTCAGATTCTGGCTCTGCCACAGACTTCTAAAATCAGTTTAGGCCCAGATTCTCAAAGGTGTTTCAAAGCCTAACTTCCATTGAAATCAATGGGAGGTAGGTGCTTAAATACCTTTGAAAATCTGGGCCTTAATCTCTCTGAGCTGCAGTTCTCATCTACGAAAAAGGGATAACACAAACATATTTTTCCCCACATTTTGCCTATCTTGTTTATTTAGATGTGAAGCTCTTTAGAGCAGTGACTGTCTCACACTACACATTTATACAATGCCCAGGTCAAAGGGGCCCCAATCTCAGTTGGGACTCTAGGTACTACTATAATGCACTTTCACAGTAATAATTAATAATGGTATGTTATGTATGCTCTTCCAAGTAATTCAAATCCACATTTGTCTATATTGTGACACCATTTAAAAGGGCTATACTCTTCAATCATCATACACAGTGAGTTGTATACTAGGATAAATTTAATGTAGTTGGGCACCAAGGTAGCTTTCAAATTCTTCTTGTGCTTGTCTCTGTCTACAGTTGTCTCCAATTAAGGTTTGCGATTTGAAAAACAGAAATGCTAAGATATTGCAAAAATGTCTATGTTACTCGTATGTATATGTATATTACATAGCCCCTAATATTTATTACACATATTTAGGGAACAGTGTTGCAGTGTTAAGATATCTAAGCAGATTTTTTTAAATGCTACACTACGTAAAGACAGCATAACACTATGTGTATTTAAAATCTTTCAAGATATTATCAAATATTTTAACTATCATAAACATGGTTAATTTTAAATTATTTTAAATATATGTTCTACCGTATGACAAATATTTGTACAATATGCTTTATGAAACTTAATATATACCATAGAAGTGGAAAATATGTGCATTTTTCAATATGGGTAAGATTTTAAAGATAAAATACTATTTAATCAAAATAATCTGAAGCTGTAATTTTAAGAGCCAGAACTATCTTATTTCAAAAAATGTTTTCCACTCAGTCCTTTTGACTTTCATTGTAGAATCTAATTTCTGTTTTATAGAATCAAAAGAAGTGGCAAATACAAAAAGTGGATACAAGATATCACTTGTGCAATATTTGAGTAGCAAAACAATGGGTATTTGTATGTAATCAAATAGTGTATTTTGAAAATGTGATTCATAGATTTGAAAGCCAGAGGGTATCATTAGATCATCTAGTCTTACCTGGACAACACAAGCCATCAAATTTCACCTGGTTGCTCCTGTATTGAGCCCTATACCTTAAGTTTGGCTAAAACATATCTTCCGGAAAAGCAACCAGTCTTGATTTGAGAACACCAAGAGATGGGGCATCCACCATTTCCCTTGGTAATTTGTTTAAAATGTTGTATGCTATCTTTTAACACCAAGTACTTGAGCCTGCAATCCTTGCTCGGGAAAATTCCCCACAGATTTATCCTTCATTAGTGTGTTTGGTATCCTAATCCAAGACCAACTTTCAGTGCATTGGATGGAAAAAGAGGTTTTATGAATTCCATAAGGTATTTGGTGAAAGAGAACTTGTGATTTTGAACAAAGATCCAATACATTTACTAAAGCTCGTTCCAGAAGACTCTGCCATGTCCCTCCTAGCTAGTATTGCTCATCAGCCTGTTCTAGAATGCCCCTGGCCCAGTTCTCCTTTTGTGCCCAGTTTTGCGGTATGCTGAGGGTCACTAAGCCAACTATGATTATTTAAGTTAGGGTAGCATTTAAAAGCACTCAGCTATCCTTGGGACCCTCCCTGTGCATGGTGCAGCACAAATGTGTGCTAAGAGTTGAACCCTGCCCTGAAAAGCTTACAGAGTTAAGGGTTCTCAGTATGGGTGCTAAACAATCAGACCTTTAACATGCAGATATTTACTGGTTTAAAACACTCTTAAACCACTGGGAAAACTAGCGTTTTGCCTCAGTAAGAATTGCTACACAGAACAAAAGCAGGCATGATCCATAGTACAGGCCAGAACTTCCCTGTCCCAGAGGAAGCACCAGGAATAATGCCCTTCATTAATGCCATTTACTCCCCCGCCCGTGCCTCTGTTCAGCTTCCCTTCATCCTTGCTAAGATCATGGGGGGGGAAAAGCAAGGGGATTGCACAACTGAAACTCCCAATCCCCTGGGTAGAAAGCAGTGGATTCTTGCCCCCTGCATGCCCCTGATAGTTGGTGAGGATTAAATAGTACCCTGCTACTGTTAAGTCCAGCAACAAATTTCTGCCCTCCAAAAGCAAGAGCTGTGCAGGGAAGCTTAGGAATTTCTCCGACTATGTCTGCACTTGGAGCTGGGGGGTGGGAAGGGGTGCCATTCCCAGGTGGAGCAGACATACTTGGGCGAGCTCTCATCACAGATTGCAGGGCCAGAAGGGACCATTCCAGTATAGCACAGGCCATAGAACTTCCCCAAAATAATTCCTAGAGCAGATCTTTTAGAAGACACATCCAAACTAGCTTTAAAAATTGTCAGTAATGGAGAATCCACCACAACCCTTGGTAAATTGTTCCAAAGGTTAATTACTTTCTCTGTTAATAATTTACACCTTAGTCCAGTCTGAATTTGTCTAGCTTCAGTTCCAGCCATTGGCTCATGTTAGACCTTGCTCTGCTAGCACAGCTAGTGTGCTAAAAATAGTAATGTAGTGCAGTAGCACAGATAGCTGTGACATAGGCTAACCATGCTGAGTACATCCATATGGGATTCAGGCAGGTTTGTACTTGGGCAGCTAGCCTGTGCTGCTGATAACCACTGCCCATGCGTCCATGACTACGCTACTTTTAGCACTAGCTCAATGAGAGCTAGCATGAGTATGTCTACTCAAGCTTGTCTTACCCCCAGCTCCAAGGGTAGACACAGGCTATGAGACATTATTCCTTCCCTGGACTGCTGCCACACAGAAGTTGCAGGCCAGATGAAGTATGTGTATGCAACAGTGGCTTTAAACTGTTGGGAATCTGGGAAACTCCCAGAACCAAAATGGCTCCCAGTGAAAATTGGAGCAGCCCCAGGTGTGCTATAATTGATAGCAGCACATCCTAAGCTGACTAGTGGCATAGCCCCAAACCTATGCTATGTGCTATGGACACTCCTCCCCTGACCCACTGTGCATGAGCCCTGTTTTGGGGATCGTGAGGGGCCCAGAGTTGGGCTGCTCATGGTGGCCTTACATTGTTCCTCAACTGGTGGACTTTGCCCCTGACTCTTTGCAGCCGCTATCTACTCCCCTTCAGCAGCATATAAGGGCTGGGACAAGGACCAGAATTTGTCCCAATGTATTTGGAAAGAGAAACAAGGAGACAAATATTTTCAAAATGCTGTGGAAGGTTTTAGATCTACAGGGTAAATTTCACAGATGTCACTGGCAGGAGTTATGCTTCTAAGTGCCTAGCACTCTGCTTTGAACATTAAGGAGGAAGAGTGCCCATCTGTGGGTGAGGTTTGAATCCAGGGACACCAATTCTCTGACTGTGTGATTTGATTATTCCATATACAAGGAGGAAACAGAGAGCAAGACACAAATGTACACAAAAGCCCTCTGAGTGTAAGTCATGAAGCATGTGGAGGAGGGGTTCCTCCCTTTTCCTTCTTTCCACTCCCTCCCCATGAGTACGGCTTACAGATGTTTTCCTGTGCTCTTTATTCTTTTGTTCCTGTTCCCCTCAGTGACCCTGACTCTCAATTGAGTCTTTTTTGTCAAATTTTGCTTTCTTCTGAGCCTTTGATCCTATGCTCTGATGCCTCTAACAACTAACCCGACATTGTTATCATTGGATTTGCTTTATGATTCTTTACCCCTAGCAGCCCACAAGAAGATCAAGAATTTTGCTTTCCACATTCTCTCTCTCCTCCTGTTGCTGCTACAGGAGAAGAGAACTCTCACTTATGAAGTCTCACACCTGGTGCTTAGGATGGGTACAATATAAACTGACACATATGGATTAGATGAATAGAAGCATATGTATGAGTGGTCATCCCCTCCACGTTTGGATTTTGTATTGTGACTTCTTTTATTTTTTCAATCACTGTTCTGGGTACTTAGCTTTTTTTTTTTTTTTTTTTTTTTAAGATCAGTAATAGAGCCAAATTCAGAGGATGCACAGGGGGTCAGGACTCCTGTAATAGGCCAGGCCTGCTCACAGTTCCCTGCTCTTGGAAGAAAATTTCACCCACTTATGCCAAAATTGAATTTGATTCTGGTTCCTCTGCTGTTTTGCTGATTTTGGTGGCTCTACTCAGATTGGAGATTACTGTTAATCTGGGGACAGTGGAAGAAAAAGGACCCACCTCTGTTCATGTATGTCGAGGGCACACACACAGAGATGTTAGATAAAAACTTAAAATACTCTTGTTGGAATGTTGAAATGTAACACTACTTTATTTCATAGAACTCAGAAAGATAACATAGAAGACTTCAAAATAGAGAGACAAAGCAGACTTCTCCCTAAAGCAGAGAGGTGGAACTCATCCCACCTTACTCTAAGCTGTCTGTCGGCAGAACTGACTGCAGCTCACTTGCTTCCCTGAAGAACCATCTAGCCTGCAAACAGGAGCAGGAAACCCCCTGAGAATTTTAAATAATAGCTGCAGTTTTAACACAATTTTTACTACACCACAGTCCACAGGAGGCAGATGCCTGTATATGGGGACAAAGAAGATGATGATGCTAGTTTAAGCTCTGTTATATAACATACCCAATGTGGTTTGGGGAGGTCATAGTGTTTCTGCCTTCTTGCTACATTAATATAGAAAAGTGGATAAGCCAAAAAAGAAAGTTTCTGAAAACACTGAAAACTCACCTGTTGGGGAAGTATCTTTTCCAAAGCACTGATTTTAGCTGTGTACATTGAGGATATACGTCAATTACATATATCCTAGACATATATATATACACAATTATATAAATACAGATTGATCAAAACTATTGGCCTGATTCTCCATTAGCCGAGGGCCCTTTTCCACCGCTCAGGTGCTATAAAGGAGTCTTAAAGTCAATGAATCTCCTCCTCAGAGAACATCTTTGGAGTATGGAGGTTCCCCAACTGACATAAAACTGACCAAATAGCTCTCCTCTGTCACTCTTCTCCTTGCATGTCCTGGTGTAGGGGAATGTTTAAGGGGCAGTATGCAATGGTGCTACCCTGGACTATCCTCGGCTACACATAGGTCTTTGGGCAGCTCTAACTTACGCAGGGATTGGGCAGGCTTCCAGCCCAGGCCTAAAATACTGGAAGCATTTGATATACTGAAACACTGGAAGGCTCTGCTGAGTGTACCCCAGCTGGAACAGAGAGAGTCAGTCCCCAGGATATAAACATGATGGAGTGGAGTGAGCTATCTATATACCAAATGAACCATGTTAAGAGGCAATTGAGTTGGTTCAGTGGTGATAGATTTCTGTCTAGTGTTTTTATTCTTGTTAAAAGACTAGCAAAAGGCTGTTTGAGTATTTATTATACAAAGTAAACAAACAAAAACAGAACAAAAGGAAAAAAGGATGGATCTGCCGAAGAAGTTAATAAAGAAAAGCAAATAGAACACAGAAAAAAACAGGGAAAGGTCTTCTGCCTCGTCCTACATTTTGTTTTCTTTAAAAAAAAAAATGCAGGACCAAACTCTTAATCAAAGAGAAAGCCTATTGTCCAACTGCAAACCTAGATTGTCAGAATGGAGTTGTTCAGGGACCAAATGCTTACAGAGTAGTCAGCCATCAAAGGAACAGCTGGAGAGATTTCCACCCCAAGGATTCATATCAGCTACATGAAGCCTACTGCCTGTTTCTCAAACAACTCCACTGCTACACCTCTAACCTGCTAGTAAGGCAGTGAATATTCCCAGCCAGCAATGCCAATCAGGGTCATTGTCTTCTAGCTTTCCTACAGAGCCTCTAAAACCAGAACCACCACAATGCTAGGGTTCCTCAATCTTGTGTATCACCATTATAGTGTTGGAGACTGCTGACAGTTGTCATTGGGGATGTTATTTAAAGGATAATTGTGAATAATGGGGGTGAACTCCTCACCCCAATGAAGTCTATGGCAAAACTGCCAAACCTGCTACCCTGGATATTCTTGCTCCACCTCATCTCTGCTTCCTTAATGTGCCTTTCTAGCAGGCCAAATCCAAATGATGCTGCACATCCTCTCTTCTTCTTCTGGAGATTCAAGCCCTGAATCACCTTTTCTTGTTGTCCACTACAATTTTACAGGTCAACTGTCTTTTGAGTGGCCACTCTTTTTTATTCTATGTTGGGCTTCCCTCCTTGGACATTCTAAAAAAATATTTACCTCCTTTTTATTTTTCTTTGTTGGATCTCTTTTCACTTCCAAGGGAACTTTTTTCAGGCCCCATATCCCATTGATAGTGTGTCATCACATAAAAGTGTCCTGGGGCAAGTTACACACAAACCACTCAAGACATCAAACGAGATTCCATTCACAGTAGTTCTTCAGAATGGGATACTGCCTCTTCTTTCTTGCATGCATTGATCAGCAGTGAAACCATTATTAATACTGTGCTTAAAGTGCTGTCATTAGGCTTCTGAGATAACAGCTCTTTGATATGAACCAAAGCAGTCATACCTTTCTTAGAGTATTTCACAATGCGTGCACACTCAAGCAGATATCATTGCATTAATCTGTACCTGATTCACATCTTAAGAAAGATTCATTGTATCTTTTTTTTTTTAAGCATAGATTCTGGCAGGCTCCAAAAAAAAAGTTCTGCTTCACCAAATTTTGAGAAACCAGCTCACTTCTGCCAGTGCTTGGCTTTTAAAATTGTTGTTGGAGTTAATATTATGGCTGTTGGATCTGTTATCCATGCTTTTTATCACCAAGGTGGTAAGACAAAAATGGAAGTTTCAAGGATACATAGACTCTGCGGCCAGAGGGGACCACTATAATCATCTAGTCTTACCTCCTGTATTCACAGGCCATAGATTTTTTCACAGAAGATGGACTGGACAACTACAGTCCTTGTTTATCTCACAGAGACATTCCATCTCAACTTAGGCCAGACATCTCAGTTTTCCTGTCTGTAAATGGAGATAATGCCTACTTAGCTCACAGGGATTAATGGGGAAAGGCAGTGAGACTGAATTTTGTACTAATTGAGGCATTTAAAGTATTAGGGCATGAGACAGTTGTGGTGATGATGAACTTTCTAAACATAATTCTCTGTACTGGAATAATGCCTGGCGATTGGAGAAAGAGCACATCGGTCCCGGTGTTCTAGTGTAAAGCAGAACACAGTAAACAATGCTGTATCAAATTAATGAGTCACATGACAAAATGGCTTGAAAGAATTCTTGAGAAAAGACTTCAGGAGGAGCTGGAGCACCAATTCGGGTTTATGCCAGAAAGGTCAACAGTGGATGCAGCGTTTGCAGCCCAAATATGGCAGAAGTATGGGAGAAATGCAAGGAATTGTTCTTAATGTTTGTGTATTTAGAGAAGGCTTATGACAGAATTCTTAGAGAATTGTTGTGGTGGTACCTGCAGTCACACAATCTGCCAGGGACATATGTTCAGACAGACTATCATGGATATGTATGAGGATAGCACAACAGTAGTGAGGTGTAACTGCAGCTGCAGTGAGTAATTCATTTTGAGGGTAAGTCTACATCAAGGATCAGCATTCAGCCCATTCCTATTTGTGATTGTACTGAACTGAATTATGAGAGAAGTTCCATGGAGCATGTTTTTCACCAGTGACGTTATTTTATGTGATGAAGATAAATACAAATTGTAAAGGGACTTATAAACATGGAGGACTGCATTAGAAGAAAATGGCTTACAAATCAGCTGACAAAGGATGGAATACGTGTGATGCTTCATTGACAGAGACAATGAGAAACCAATTAAACTAGATGGTACAGAGTTAAAGCCTATGCAACAATTTAAATATCTCAGTTCTGTGTTGAGCCATTATGGGAATGTGGCTGTGGTTAGGAGCTGCACGAAGAGTGCTTGTTGTAAATGGAGGGAGTTGAGAATGCTCTGTGATAAAAATATGCCAAGTAAAACTAAAGTTTCAATTAGGCCAGCCATGATGTTTGCTGGTCAATGAGGAAGAGAGAAGAACAACCATTTCACACTGTCGAAAGAGAATGCTCAAGTGGACATGGTTAAGATGAGAAGTGATAGGCTACACAATGAAATAGTATGAGCCATGATACAGGCAGCCCCCATCACAGAACTCCTAAGGGAGTCTTGACTAAGATGGCTGGGTCACGTGAGATAATGAGAGTGGGATATGTTGGCCAGAAAATACAAGAGCTAGTAGTCATGAGAAAAACTAGATAAAGGTGGTTTGAGATGTTGAACGAGGATATGAGGGAGGTTGGTGTCAGTTTGGAAGCTGTACTTGACAAGAACATTTGAAGACAAAGAATAAGAACCATCTGACTCATATTGAATGGACAAGGAGAAGAGGAAGAATATGTTTTCCTTGGATAGATAGTTGGGGCCCTATGTGAGTGGCATAAACTGTAAATGAGCATCTTTGCAAGAGTAATAATTTTTTTATGGAGTGCATATGAAATCACATACCTCTCTCTCTCTCTCTCTCTCTATGTCTCTCTCTCTCTCTCTGTGTGTGTAGGTACAATACTTTGGAGTTTGCACTTCATTCTCTTGTGTGTGATACACAGACTTTTTATGCTGAGCTTAGTGGTTGAGCTATCAGTGGGACTTACCCCAGATCGATCTTTCTTATTAAATCATTATCAATGAGCCACTCAAATTAATGTCTGAAAAGAATATTTTTAATAATCTATTTCCTTAGAATTTCACTGATCACCTACAGTTACCTCTGGATTTTCAGTACGTATCTGACCAAAGGTTAGATTATGACTGGTAGAAACATAGGGTGAAACTCTATCTTTATTGCCTGGTGGCATGCTGGCAGCGTGGAAGAAAATGCTGGCTACAGCATGGCACAAGATTGGTCCTGGCAGGACCAGTCCACCCTTCACACAGGGCAACTTCAGTAGGCAGGATTTCACCCTAGATTCCTTCCAGCCAGACAGTAAGAATCCAATGACACCTGTAGATGGACATTTAAGTGTAGTTCTCAGGCAAGTTATTGTGAATTGCCATTTCAAATACAGTATTCATTTAGGCTGTTGCTCTTGCCCAGCATAAAACAGAATGTAGACCACAACAAGACAATCATAGCACCTCACTGTGGTATGACCTGACATAGGTCCAATGAAGAAGGAGAAGTTTTGAAAACTCGCACAATTGCCTTGCAGTTAGACTTGAGCTGGATGGTGCCAGATGATATGAAAATGTTCTTAATCTCAGGAATGTTAATACTAATAACTAGCCTAATCTAGCATATAACAGGAGGGACTGTGTTCAATATGAAGGAAAAGCAGATACTAGAGACTGCTCTATAAATATCAAATAAAAGTGGAACCTCCTGCACCGTGGATGATACGGAAAACTGACTGAGTATAGCAGCTGGGGCAAAAGCCAACAGCAATCATTTTGACACATGAGTTTTCATTTTCACCAGAACATGAAAACACTAGCACTTCTTCTCCCTTGCCATAATCTGAAACAGCAGTAAGACCATTTCACACATTTCTAGAGCATTCTTTATGCCATATATATCATTTCTGCTTGATTCCAAGTTGTGCTCCAGCACTGACACAGCCATTGCTCAGAAGGTAAATGCCTGGGCCACTATCATGCTGCATTTTTAATTCTCGACGTATTTGAGCAGAGCATGATGGATGAGCTGTGAGCAAGAAGTGGCGTAAACACCTCTTAAAAAACCACAGCTGCACTTACATCAGAGCACTAAAAGTTACACCCCAGGAAAACTCTCTTAAAAAGAGAAGAAAGCATGAAAAATGGAACTGTTTATATTTAGAGAGAGGAAACACTTCATTTTAAAGAATATATGGAATGCCAAAGAAAAAATGTTAGTGAAATTCCACTCTGTAAACGGTATTTGTAATCTTGCAACCAGGCCATCAAAGTGTATTCCTCATTGTGATGTTATTTCTGTTGGGAAACATATTTTTACTTATTTGTTTCATTGTAAGATCTAGCAGTTCCGGTTGAGATCAGGGCCCCAGTGTACTAGGAACTGTACAAAACACACAGCAAGGGAGAGTTCATGCACTAAAGCTCTCCTAATATAAGGTCCCAAACCTGCAACTGATAGGGCACCAGCAAACGGATGCACACAAGAGGCAGACTCAGAAGACTCCAAAAATATTGCAATCTAAACGTGTCATGGTTATTTTAGTTGATATACATTAAAGTGCATTGCTTCAAGCACAAATCATGGTTGACATTACCTTCAAAGTTGCATTGCATTCTCCTTTTTTGCACTGGCATCATGAGCTATAAATAAGGTGCAGATTTTTGACAGTGAGGGTAATTTACCATCGCAACAATTTACAAAGAGATGTGGTGAATTCTCCATCACTTGTAGTCTCTGAATCTAGACTGGATGGCTCTTTAAAAGATACACCCTAGCTCAAATAGAAGTTAGGGGACTGATGCAGAGATGCATGGGAGAAGTTATGTGGCCTGTTATGCAAGAGGTCAGATCAGACAATCATAACGGTCCCTTCTGAATCTATAAACAAAGGAAAAGATTAAAGGAAAACTATTTCAGCGCTTGTCTAGTAAAGTTCTTTTTTATTAGCCTTTTATTTCCTCAGGCTGCAGACACAAAATATTTAAGACAAAATGTAGCTATCAAATCTACCAGACAAAAAATAAGACCATTTGCTTTTCTGTTATTTTCCATAATGGCCATATTGATCCCAGGCAGTGGAGTTATACCAGGCATGTACACGGGTCAATTTGCTGATTGTCCAAGATACTTGGCTTTCTGAAGGACAAAAATCATTCAGCAATCTCTGTACATTTCAGCTCATTAAGTAGCTAGAGCTTTTTAGGAGTGGGGTGAATTAGTGATGCTGTGGAAAAGTCTTCTTGATTATATTCTTAGAGGAATCCTGGCCATAAACCATCAAACTTGGGGCAGTTGTACGTGAGAGGCTCCCCATATACTGTCCTGCTCCCCATTTTTCCCCTGGTAGCATGACTGGTTTGTAGGCCATACTTCCTCTGGCTAATTGATTTATTGGTGTCTACCCACCAAGAGGAGCTGAGAAGGAATTTGGAAGGAATTAATGCTCCACAGAAAATTCGGTGGCTCTGTCTTTTTGCCACTGTCAACAGACTCATGATAAACATACAGAACCCCAACAACACAGTGTCTATCTAGAGGAATTTGTGCCATCTCAGAGGAGAAGGTTGATGTCTCTTCCACAGCTTTGTTCCTTTCCCTTCCAACATGATTAGATCTACCTAACTTGACTGTTATTTACACTCATTTGAATCTCACAATGAAGGGGATATTACAGATAATTTATAATTAGAAATGCTTTCTTCCCTCCTCCCATCTCTCCTTCTTTTGCTACTTGAGCTTGCAGTGATGTCATAATTTGTAATATTTTCAGGACCTGTAGCCTTACGTGCTAAATCAAGCTGATTTAGAAAATCAATTCCTATTTAAGTATAAGGGGGTAGCTGTGTTAGTCTGTATCCACAAAAACAACAAGGAGTCCAGTAGCACCTTAAAGACTAACAGATTTATTTGGGCATAAGCTTTCGTGGGTAAAAGACCTCACTTCTTCAGATGCATGGAATAAAAGTTACAGATGCAGGCATTATATAATGACACATGAAGAGAAGGGAGTTACCTCACAAGTGGAGAACCAGTGTTGACAGGGCCAATTCAATCAGGGTGGATGTAGTCCACTCCCAATAACAGATGAGGAGGTGTCAATTCCAGGAGAGGTAAAGCTGCTTTTGTAATGAGCCAGCCACTCCCAGTCCCTATTCAAGCCCAAATTAATGGTATTAAATTTGCAAATGAATTTTAGTTCTGTTGTTTCTCTTTGAAGTCTGTTTCTGAAGGGTTTTTTTTGTTCAAGAATTGTTACTTTTAAATCTGTTATAGAAGGTCCGGGGAGATTGAAGTGTTCACTTACTGGCTTTTGTATATTACCATTCCTGATGTCATATTTGTATCCATTTATTCTGTACTAAATTCCTATTTAAGTAATGGGAACTGGGTGGCCACATTTATTAAGTGGCTTTGAAAATCTCAGCCTAAACATTTAATTTTTTTTCATATAAAAATGGCACCATATGGAAAAAGTATGGCCTTGTCTATACTGGGCATTTGTCCTGATTTCAGCCTGGTATATAAGCATCAGTGCAAACCTAGTACAGATGCATTTGTGCCACTGCATCTTAACAATGCTAGCAACTGGGGTGAACTACATTATGGCACATGGTGGTTTATAGTAACTTCATATGTTTACACCAGGGTTGTGCAATTTAAACAGTGAACAGCCTCTGATGGCTGTAATTTGGGCAAATTCCCGCCATAGACAAAGCTCTAGATATACCCTAATTCTGATATAAATTGAAAAATTGCCTGGAGTAGTGTTATTTTGTAAAATAATCATTGCCATCTTAGCCAATTTCTATTGTGAGACATTTGCCTAGTATAAATACTGCTGTTGGTAAGGGGATGTGTTTCGCCCAGTAGTTTCTATAGCAAACATACACACACAAATTATACAAAGGTGAAAGTCTTCATTTTATGTGCAGAAGCATCCATCTGGCCAGAAGTCTAGGAAAAGGGAAATCTCTCTGGAGCATGTTTCAAATAGCATGTCAAGTTTACAATAAACAGAATAATTGCAATGCTTATAGGATTTATTTTATTGCTATACGTGTGATTGTTGTATTTGTAAATAAAACGTGCTCCTTGGCACAGCTTTATTTTATTTTCCAGAAAGGAGGACAGATTTGCTTCAATACAGCAATTATAAATAAGGGGCAGTGTATGTTTGCATTTTGGATTCTTCAGCCAATGTAAGCCAGACAGCAAGGCAGCTGTTGATCTCAAAGGATTATCACAAAACAAGTTCACTTTGCTTCAGATTGTAATTTATCACTCTAGACAAAACCTTGATTGTGTTTTAAAAATAGTTGCATTTTTTAATAAATGACCTCTCCAAAGTACATATAAGTTATACCATTTTTCATATCTATTTTTACATGAGAAAGCAACCATTCTTCTATAGCCCATGGTGACCATGTCTATAAGCTATAAGGAAATCCTGTTCAGACCAGCTCTACAGTAGAAGTATATACAAAAGACCAAAATATGCAGACATGGAAACAGATTCTACACTGCATGTGGACCACTTTATGCAATTTCTATCAGTGAAAGAATGCTCTAGTGTGGGGGATCCACAACTGTTCCTGCACTACCTCTTGCCTTGTGGCTAGGAAAGGTGGCATGACCAAAACATTGATTGTGCCTAGCTGATTACTTGGGAGGCATTGGTAGATGGCAAATAACAGAACAGCCTTCACTTTATCAGTAATATTATTCTCAGACAGTTAATTTTAAAAAACCAAATTACCATTTATTATTCAAAACCTGTTAAAGAAACAGCCCATAAATGTATTTAGCCCATAAATATACTGGGTATTATTTTAGTTGATTCTGTGAGTAGTATCTAAACACTATCTGGTGCCAGGTCCTTAGATGCAGCATGGTTAATTTGGACAATACCCTTGGCAGATTCTAGCCATATTGCCTAAGTATCCAGCCATTGGAGTATCACCTGAGCACAAATGGAAGCTTACAGAAAATTGGATGCTTCTGGGCTACCACCAGTTTGTTGCTGGTGTAGGAGGCACATCTGGAAGAAAGGGGTGTGACTGGGATGCTCCTACACTGTACCAATCCCCAGTTGCAGTTTTGGCTCCTTGAGATCTTTGATAGTTGGTGTAAATTAGAGAAGGCTAGCGATTGCTCGAAGGAAACAACCTTGTACACAGGACCCTCAAAACTGGGTGAGTGCAAAGGTGAGTTGTATGTAGCTTGTCTGGATTCCAGAGTTTGGCCTAGAGTGTTCTAGGAGTAGTTCAAAGAAGGAGAGAGCAAAATCTAAGTGGAAGTTAAGATAAAGACCAGAGGCTTCGATGACATGCCTTTCAGGGATTATGAGGGGAATTTTGATGTATGGTTTTGATATACTAGTTTACCACAGATGTTTTCCGCACAGAAATGTCTATGTTGGTGAATGAAAGGGGGTACAACTTCAGTGGCTGAACTTTCATTATTTTGAGTTAAATTGAAAAATATACAAAATGTAATTTTTTTAAAGTTATTGACCAGCCGTCATTATACAGAACAAGTCTTTGCTACTTCTGTCAATCCGTCTATTTCAGGCATTTACAGTTATTTGTCATCACTACTCTCTGAAGAGTTTTTCAAAGCAAAATATTTGGTATTTTGTATGAAACGAGTGAATCCTCTTGGCAGCCTATTGGTTTACAACATATGTCATCTTTAGCACAGCGAAGGGGTTAGCAATAAAATCAACGGGAGATTAAGTCCATTCATGAAAGTTCATTCCCTATTGACCACAGTGCTAAAAATGCATGACTGCTTAGTTCTAACACTGCAACTGTAGCCAGGGTCCCCAAACCCTAGTTAAGTTTTTATAAGGCTTTTCACAAAGAACATAATTGTTATTTCCACATACCTCCATTCAATTTTCAGGGATTACTTTATGTGTGAATTTGCAGGTATTTCTTCCAGCTGTCTCCTGTCAACTCATAATCCCATGTACTGAGCTTTGTCCCTGCAGAGTAGGCACTTGATCCTAAGGTCAAAGGTCTTTTAGCTCTTGACTAATGCACCTCATTAGAAGAGGAAAGCGGTATGTCTCCAGCAATACAAATGTCATGAGATGTAACAAAACTATATATTTTTAATTACTTCTAACAGTTTTTTTTTTTTAAATACACTGAAAAAAGCTGAGGAGTTTGAGTTCATTAAAAGCCACTGGAAACTAGAGGAGTACCAAATGTCTAGTTTTGTTATTCATCCAAAAAGTAATTCAGCAAAGATTCAACAACCAAGCTGAATGGGAGATAGAATAATAAATGGTAGTCATATGTATTACATTTCTTCTTCTATTACAGCAGGATGCTAGTAATAAAATCAATAACAATTGTTAGTCAACCTTATAATTTAACTAAATTGCACATCTTAGTTAGGTCAGATCATATTTTCCTATTATTTTATTAATAATAACGAATGTTTTCAATCTATGCTGAAAAAATACTGCAGATAAAACATCTACTTTTGATTAAACAGTTGTACTGGAATTTAGACCATCCTTAAGCAACTGTAAAAGTTATTATTTCCATTTCCTATAAAGATACTTTGGGCTAGAGCCACAAAGGAGGTAGGGGTTATAACGTCTAACTTTTAGGTGCCTTGCCACCTACAGACCTGAATTAGGTACCTAAACTCCTTATGCAAAGCATGTTAGCTGCTTTAAAATGGGATCCACAAAAGCCAGGATACCAAACAGGGAGCTGCCTCACCTAGACAATGGGAGTTACCAAGGTGAGGGGTGTGACCTAAGCCCTGCTCCTCAAAGGCAGTTCAGTGTCCAGTTGGGGGAAAAAAATTCAGTCAATAGTAAATGAAATGACATTCCAAATGTTTCATTTGACCCGAATGAAAATTTTTTGGTTTTTCATTTTGGTAAAAAAAAAAAAAAAAACTCCAATTTTGATTAGAAACTAATCTCCTTTTTTTGTTCAGCCATGAAACAAACAAACAAAAAAAAAATCAATTATTTATTCAGCTCTAGTTTAGAGCATAAGTCTGGGCTGGAAGGGAGTGCCTACTGGGGATTGAGCCTGCTTTGAGCAGGGGGTTGGACTAGATGACCTCCTGAGGTCCCTTCCAACCCTGATATTCTATGATTCTATTGTCACTGGGGTTCTCAGATATGAACCCCTCTCCTGGAGTTAGACACCTACAGCATTTCTTACAAGTGGTGCCTTCCTTATAACTGTTAGCCCAGTGGTTAGTGCACTCATCTCGGATTTATCTGGGTTTAGACCCCATTGGGAGTTGGGCATCTGAGTGCTAGAGACAAGCACACTTCTGTGAGCTCTTTTCAGGTAAACTTGCAGCTTTGGGACAAGTGATTCAGACCCTGGGTCTGTGTTGCAGCAGACGGGAGCATCTGTCTCAGCAAGACAGGGTGCTGGAGTCCTGAGCTGGCAGGGAAAACAGGAGCAGAGGGAGTCTTTTGCACATCAGGTGGCAGCTCCCAAGGGGGTTTCAGTGATCCAACCTGTCACAGGGAGACCTGCCTGATGAGTAGAAGGGATTTGAATTTGAGTCCCCCCCCTTTAGAAGAGTTATGGGGTACCCTGGATCAGCTCTTTCTCAATCTGTCCTGCTGAAATTTTTGCACTTTCTATAAAAAAGTAAATACTCATTGGGCCAGAAGGAGCAGGGTAGCACTCATGTGGGCTGGGGGAGACAAGTTCAAACCCCTTCTCCAAATCAGGCTGAAGGGGGAAGTGAACCTGTCTCCCCACATCCCAGGTGAATACTTTGATCACTGTTCTAAAAGTTATAAGGAGGGTGGAAGGACACCATCTCCTGTGTGAGGTTAGGTATCCTCTGAGCATTCCTGCCACATCGGGCCCTGCAGGTGAGATAGGTGGAGGAACTCCTAGAATGAAGAGCCAGCTGGGGTGTAGGTGTGAGGTAGGCATATGCCAATCCGCAGAAACATAGGCACCTCGGAGACTTTAACAATGGAAATTTAGGCACATAGTGATTTTAGGCACCTACAGAATGAAGCAGCAGATAAGTGGGGTTTTGAGCATCCCAGTGGCACCTAATGTTGGATTCAGGTGCCTTTTGAGGATCTAGTCCTTTGTCAGTTAACTGTACTCTTAAAATAATTCCTTTTGTCTTTTATAAAATGAGTAAGTTTTTGTTTCTTACAAAATGTGGTTTATTCTGGTAAGACCTTACTTTGAAGGCTCTTCACAGTTAGGTTTAGCAAAATTTGATTTTTTATCATTATTTTGACAGATAATTTTGATTTTTAAAGCATTTTCCTCAATTTATTTATTTCAGTTTTCACTATTGTGAGAAATTATGAGGGGGATGTCAGACAATTATTTAATGTCAGTAGATATACAAACTTTAAAACACAAATTGTCAACACTACCTGTCAAAATATACAAAGTAATATCCTTAAATCAAACTCTAATAAAGTTCTCAAGCAGCATTTTCTTTAAATTATTAAATTTCAGTAATATAATTGGAAATATTTTTTCATTGGTTAGTGTGTATATGGTGAAATCGACATTCATCGGCAATTACCAATACAAATCTAATCCTTCCAAGCCTATTTATGACAGACATACTTTGGTTATTGACCTGGAGGTTTAATTAATGCAATGCAATGAGGATATTTTAAATCTACTTTTAATGTAAACTTTGACAATAGCTGTACAATAATGATTTTAACATACATATTACATAGTAGTGAGGACATAGATGCAAGTAGCCTAGATACAAAGGATGAAACTTGACCCCATTGAAATCAATGGCAAAACTTCCACTGACTTCAATGGGGCAAGGAGTTTATGCAAAATATATACAGGTACATCGACAAGCTTCATTTTGATAGGGTTTCTGAGTTCATTCCTGAGTTGGAAGCAGTATTTTCTGGAATATAGGTGCAACCTTAAACATAGTGACTGGAAAATGGTGTGATGCTATTTTTTCAAAAGCAAAGGTTTTGGAAAGGAGGTGATGTCAGAACATAACACTTCAGCGCAACAAATTAATATTTTAATGACAGTTTTTCCCCTCTCTCACACCTAAGTAGCTGTATAAGGTTTACTGAACACTTATTCTGAAGGAACTTAAAGGACTTCTGAAATCATCAGTTTGTACCCACAGTACCATAAAAATACAGCTATATACCCAGACTCTGAACCAAAGGTGCTTAACTTATCCAGCAGCAGACCATCCTATTTCTCCTTAAATCACTTCTTAGGAACTATCCTGTTCATAGTTCAGAAAGGGAGGGTAAGTAATCAGTGAAGCTAAAAATAAAAGCAGATCTCAAAATTTCACCTCGAGTCTCTGCCCCTGCCAGTATTTCGGGGATCCAGAGAGGAGGTGGTAAGTATTTTTAAAATCAGCTTAGCTCTACACATAACATAACTGAACTTAATCTTGGAGATTCATGCAATACACTAGGTTTGCTGTAGCCGCTATACATGTGCAACATAATTTCTTAGTCTAATTTTGGCTCTAATAACTATAACTGCTTGGGAACTTTGTATTTATCTAAATCCCACCCATTATTTATCTTTATTTGACTATTTCATTCACTACTATTGCTGTAAACTGTTGTCTTGCATCTTGTAAAAGGATATTAAATCCCATCTTTTTCCAGAAAAAGAAAATACAAGTTACATCTGAGATAACTTTCACTATCAAATTCTGTTGTTTATTTTATTTATTTTCCTGTTAGCTGCCACAAACCTCCTGATGCCTGGATACAACAGATCTGCCAAACCCTTCCTCAGCTGCTATATCTATTCTAGGCCTCTGTCTAGGTTTTACAGTCTAGGCCAGGTACATGATGAACCAGACCGCAAGCAGAGGGACAAATCTCAAAAATAGATAAGTTGAAATGCAACATTTTGTAGTTCTTGGGGGCAGTAGGAATGATTTTTACTTATATACACCTTAGAGGCCTTCATGTAATCATTAGAGAAGAGCCATTTATGGAATACTTGCTAATTCAATATGCTAGATATCTGTAATAACTTCTGATCCACTGAAAGGAATCAAAATCTTTCCATTCACCTCAATGAGCTTCAGATCAAGCTCATAGGTTGGATAATATTCTCAAAGCCTACAAATGAGATCCCATTGAAAGGAACATAGCCATATATATCAATGGAAAGACATAATAATATATGTCTAAGAAACTTTCCATTGATTTCTAGCCCTCTCACAATGCTTACCACTTACTTGTGATGAGCAAGCATCTCTACCACCCTTATGTCACCCTGACAGAAAACAGCCCCAATATTACTTTTCCACATTCTCATTCTGCATATTGATGATAGTCTTGCCTATTTAAGTTGCTAACATTGCAAGTGAAAAGTACAGTACCGACCTATATACACCTCTACCCCAATATAACGTGACCCGATATAACATGAATTTGGATATAACATGGTAAAGCAGCGCTCTGGGGGGCCGGGGCTGCGCGCTCCAGTGGATTAAAATAAGTTTGTTATAACGCGGTTTAATCTATAACACGGTAAGATTTTTTGGCAGCATTATATCGGGGTAGAGGTGTATATTATAGATGTACAAGTGAGATAAATCATTTTGGTAGGAAAAGCAGAATTAGAAAAATGCTTGAATTGTACAGAATACTTTCCTTCCCTCTAAAGAAGAGTGTAGTACAAATGTTATGCTCCGTTGGCTTATTGTTTTTCAGGTGGGAATAATTACAAGAGGCTTGATCCAGCAACTTTTATTCACACACATAGTGCTTAATCACATCAGTAGTTCCAATGACTATCTGAACTAAATTGCTTGAACCCCTTCTGTCCTTGTAGAAAGTGTCTACACTACAGTGGCACAGCTGCAACTGTGCTGCTGTAGCATTTCCAGTGTAGATATAGCCCTCAGCTAGAACTACTCAGAAGAAAAAGGGACGTAGAAATACATTGACCACAGACATATCCATTCCCCAAGACCTGCTATGTGTCATAGGTAACCCTTGCCAAAAATCTTGCTTTCTTGCAAGAGGAAAATAGCTATGGCCTTTCCTAATTGTAATTAATAATCCTATTCCAATGGAAATAAGTATCTAATCCTTCACTCCTTCTGGAACTTGGCTATGTACCTATTATAGGGAGTATATACACAATAGACAGCATTAAACATGTTAAAACCCAATCAATTTTTGTTAATATCTATGAATAGAATAGAACTCTGGAACGTGATTTCCAGAAGTGCTCCGCCACAGTACCCCACTGAAATCATTCAAACTGTTCATACAAGTAAAGATTATTCCAGTGAGTGAGAGGTCACAGGATCAGGCCTTGAGAAGCTATAATGTCCTTGTTAATGCAAGTTTTATATCCATCTCCTCTCTTACTTCTCCATTCTTATATACACACACAATATAAATACTTTTGATTTAGGAACCAATAACAATTTGAGCTTTAACTAAAAAAAGGGTGAGGGGAAAGGGGGGAAATGATTGAATTACATAGGACATATTTTCCTTCTGAAATGTAGTAAAGAGTTCAATGGTTCAAATTGCTCAGTAGGGATCACATTTCTGTCGGAAGGTGCTCTGTATCTCGGGGCAGTGGATATATCACATGCCACTGATAATGCAGCAGATGCATTTTTATTGAAAGCTACAGAAAAGAGTTTCAATAAAAATCTGTATTAATGGCCAGAGCCCAAAATGGGGCTGCCTTGGGATCTATACACTCTCCCTTTGGTCTTGGTCTTTTTAATGAATGGGACTTGCAGCACATGGGGTTTTCGCCTTTACTCCTTCCACTACAATGCTCCCACTTTCTATTTGGCTTGTGCAGACTCATGTAACCTAGGGAAAAAAAAAAAAAGAAGTAGCCACTGAGTATGAAAGGTTTCATTTTTTGCCATGACTGTGGGCCTAAGCCAAAGCCTATTGAAATCAATGGAAAAACTCCCATTACTGTCAGTGGGCTTTGGATCAGACCCTATGTGTCCATTTATCAAGCCAGCTCTTTTGGAGGCCTGATTTTCTATTGCTCCTTGTGTATTCATAGGTCTTTTCAAGTGCCATTGATCAACATATGCTGGACATTTCTAAACAAAGCTGGGGTTTATGAAACTCAACAAACCGCCATTTCCACATTGTCCAAAAAGGCTATTTTTCTTTATTTAAAAATTTTTGGAGGGCGGGGGGGGCGGGAGAGGCATTCTTCAGGACCTGCCTTAGTTCAGGGACTGAGGCTTCGGAAGGGTTTTTCCAAGTATGGTCACAGGATGGCTACTAATTATATCGAAGGCTTTTTTCGAATTTCACATTACACTTGCCTCATGAAAATGACTTGGGGGTAGGAGTCATTTTTCAAATGTTATTAATAGATAAAGAGTAATCCAAGGATAAATGCTTCCAGACTGTAGCTACTGTGTGTATCTAGGCTAGACATGTATATCTCGGTGTATTGTTTTTTTAGTCTGACTAATTGTCTTTGCTTTTAATGACTTTCCTTCACATGTCTGCTTTATGTTTCACAAATACTTAATCATTGCTTTGCTTCACCATCAAGTAACTCAGTCCATCTATTTATTAATGAGTTTAAATGTGCACCACACAACAAAGTAACGTTACCTGGGGAGACAGTGGGCAGGGAACTCTTTTCTCTTAGTTCATCATTCAGATCACGTTTTTGTTGGTAGCTGGATTAACAATAGTGACAGCCTCAGAGTCCTGTTGCCTTTAACTACAGTAGGGAAAGGCAGTAAGCACTAGAAAAAACACATTATACTGCGCAAAGAACTCCTTTGACAAGGGACTGCATGAGGAAGACAGCCAGCTAAGATCTCCTTCCTTGTTTCTGTGTATAGTGTCAGCAAAGCCTGGTCTACCTGTGCAAGTAAGCATTACTCACATGAGTATGGGTGGAAGGTCTATTACGATATTATTTCAATGCAACAGCATGTGCATTTGTTCCATATTAAATCAGTTATGGAAATTAAGTTGAAGCCTGATAAGCCTTTTCCCATTGGCTCCAAAATTTCAGGCTCACAAAGTGCACTAACAACTGCCAGAAGATAGCATTTTCCATCATGTCACAGTAAGACTTTCCATATTCTTAACAGCCCTGGATCCTATAAAAAATGATGAGCTATTGGTGTTTGTAGAAGAAGCCAACTTTTGTACATTTCAGTCCAGGATTTTTGGATGTTGCAGACAGTTTGTGATGAGATGCAATTTTTAAAAATTGTATTTGTTTATTTTCTCCTTGTAGGGGATGTGCGTTGCAGTTATGCTAAAACATCTGTCCAGATTTCAAGGAATCCTGAAAATACAGAGATGTATACTGCTGTCGCAGATATATGATTATAGTGCTAGCCTCCTCGTGTTGGCCACTGATAACCCACTCCATCTGTCTTGCATTTGACATGTGCACTGAACAACAGAGAGAGGGGGCAGCCTTTAAAAATCAGAAGTCATCATGAGAAGAAACAGTGGCACAATGGCAATAAGATAATTTATTGGAAGAGCTCAAGGGGGAATGTTCACATCTTTTCTCTCTTCCCTTAGCTTCCCTCACACACTAATGGAAATGTTTTAAGTGTCCCTTCACCTAGTAACCACAATCTTCCTTTGGGGAGGTTTAGAAGGGGAATCCCTGATCCCATTCAGTTTGACATTTCTATTCAAAATCATGAAGGAATTGTATCTCAGTCTTATTATTTAAAAGTAGTATTATGTTCATATTCTATATAACATATATATTCCGTGCATATAATCAATAGAAAATAGAAATACTAATATGTATACTATAGGGGGAAAAACAAATATATGTGCTAAAGGAAAAGCTAATTCTGAGAGCTTAAATGAGACTTAAGGGTGAATTTCACCCTTTGAGAACATTCAAGCTCTGGACTTTCAGTAGTGCAAATGTTTGCAAAAAGTGAATTTTAACTTGAATGCTGCAATAGACACTGGAAACAAAGTTTAACATGTATATTTCATTGGAAATTTTCCAACAAGCAGTTCATGCAGCACTGGTTAATTACAGAGGTAATGTGATGTTTCCATTCCCTGACCAGATGATTTATGGATTTAAATCAACTGAGGCTGAGTAACTATTTCTGGGTTAAAAGAGTTATCGTCTTTAATGGGAGTACTCCTGCTGAAAGTTAGGCATGTGCTGAATGACATTGCTGAATCGAGGCCTAAGAGAGTGAATAGGTTCCTTGGTACAGGTGATTCTGGTAAAGGCTGATTGGAATGCAGTGGTAACAAAACTTGAGGCAGCTGTAGACTGGCTAAGGTATGCCTTTAGCTATACCCAGATGTACAGACACTCTTTTCTTAACCTGTGTACTAGTTAATTTTTTAAACATCAACTTTAATGAAAAAAATTAAATCTGAAATAAAAACTTCATTCTGAGGAGGACTCTTTCAGATGCTTCCGCCCCTAGATATTTACAATTGCTAGTTATTGAAAAGACAGCCTAATGGAGCCAGAAGAGACAAGGTGGGTGAGGTAATATCTGTTATTGGACCAACTTCTGTTGGTGAGAACCACAAGCTTTCTAGTTTACCCAGAGCTCTTGTTCAGGTCTGGTAAACTTAGGGCTTGTCTACACTGGCAATTAACAGCGCTGCAACTTTCTCAGTCAGGGGGGTGAAAAAACACCCCCTGAGCTCAGCAAGTTGCAGTGCTGTAAAGTGCCCGTGTAAAGAGTGCTGAGAACTAGGCTCCCAGCACTGGGAGCTACACCCCTCGTGGAGGTGGGGTTTTTTAGAGCTCTCCCAGCGCTGTGCCACGACCACACAAGTGTTGCTAGTATAGACTAGCCTTTATAAAGAGTGTCACAGCTAAATACAACGTGATGCAGATTATTTAGCATAAGTAGCTAGCACATATTCTCAGGGATCACTGAAGGTGAAGTGGCCCATTAACACTTCTGTAGTCATAGGACAAAACATGGATGTCACTTCCCTCTACATATCCCTCACATGACAGCATAGCTACCTGCCTCAGATATTTACAAGACAATGGACAACCCTCAGATATCCCCCCCCAAACACATTGCCAAACTCATTAATTTCATCCTCACTCATAACAATTTTACATTCAACAACAATTTGTCCAAACCATGGGAACAGCCATCAGTATTAGGATGGCTCCCCACTATGCCAACCTTTTCATGGGCCAC
Source organism: Chrysemys picta bellii (assembly GCF_011386835.1). NCBI lineage: Eukaryota > Metazoa > Chordata > Testudines > Emydidae > Chrysemys > Chrysemys picta. The sequence goes on from NC_088791.1 coordinate 77,436,828, forward strand.
CTTGAAGAAGAATTTCTGGACAAATGCACTATGAAACCTATGATACACCTGAGATACGTGGATGATATTTTCATCTTCTGTACAGATGACTCAAACTCCCTTGTAGTTTTCCACCACAATTCAACCACCACCATCCATTAAACTCTTTGGAACACCCACACTAGCATTAACTCCTTGGACACCACAATCAGCTTCAACAATGGAACCCAACAGACAACTATATACATGAAACCCATGGATCACCTGACCCACCTTCATAACCACCCCAAACATACCAAGAAATCTGTTATCTACAGCCAGGCACTTAGATACCACAGAATATGCTTCAAGGAGAAAGTCTGGGATATACATCTTAACACACTCAAAACTGCCTTCACCAAACAAGGACACACTGCCAGAGAAGTAGATTGCATCATGGAATGGACCACCTAAATACCCCAAGAGAACCTGCTTTAATATAGAAATAAAACCACCTCATATTGCACATTCCTAGTTGTCATCTACCACCCCCACACTGCACAAATGTATAGCCAATTCATTAATTTCAATGCAATTACTCACTGGGAACAACATTTAAGGTTGAGGCCTAAGCATTTGAATTATATTCCAAGCTCTCTTGCACATTTTGCAGTTACTGTGCAAACTAGGGTGACCAGATGTCCTGATTTTATAGGGACAGTCCTGATTTTTGGGTCTTTTTCTTATATAGGCTCCTATTACCCCCACCCCCTGTCCCAATTTTTCACACTTGCTGTCTGGTCACCCTAGTGCAAACTACTAAGAGTATATCTGAATGTAAATCCAAAATGTTAATGATCTGCAGACCAAGAAATATGCAGTGGAAAAAGTTGGTGAGTAAAGAACACTTGAAAACTACTCAGAGTATTTGAAAAGAGCTTGCAAATTGTGTGGGGAAAAGTGAAATTCTTAAATAAGTGACTCAATGTGAAACATTTAATCAGGTCTGAAACACACAACATTTATATTTATTAAGCAAAAATTAATTTGCAGAATCAGGGCAACTAATCTTACTTCACTGCAAACCCACCTGCACATAGTGGATTTGAAAGTCTGAGCTGAGCTCTGATGTCCTTAGGTTCACATTTGGTTTACGAGAAACTGTGAAAACCAGAGTGAGGAGGAAGAAAGAATAAAAAGTCCAGTGAAAAAATAGGAACAGAGACTGGGCAGAGTGAATAATACAGACAGAAACTGTGAATTTTACTCAAATAGATAGAAAATAAATGCTAATGAAAAATTAAATATGCCATATGTACCACGGCATCCTGGTTGCCTAAGATTTTAAGGAGCTATTCCTTTTAGTAAAAGGATGAATAAAATTATGATGCATTTTAGAAAGGGGACAGGAGCATAGATTTACATTTTATAGAGGAAAAAGGGTTGTGAAATTACAGTAGTTTGTGAACACACTCCTCAGAAAGAACAGGAGTACTTGTGGCACCTTAGAGACTAACAAATTCATTAGAGCATAAGCTTTCGTGGGCTACAGCCCACTTCTTCGGATGATTTATTAGAGCTTATGCTCCAATAAATTTGTTAGTCTCTAAGGTGCCACAAGTACTCCTGTTCTTTTTGCGGATACAGACTAACACGGCTGCTACTCTGAAACACTCCTCAGACTTCACAAGGGTACCCCCATTTAGACTTCCCGTGACATTAAACTAAAGTTTAATTGTTGAGGCATTGGCATTCACTGTGGGCAGGAACTCCAGTGTTTTGCTTTTTTTCCCCCCAATCAGCTCAGCCTCTGAGAAAAACTTGAAGCTTTGAAGTAGGGGCTTTTATTTACTTGTACATGTTTGGTTTTAAGTGCCCATGGTTTGGAATCTAGCACTGGCATGGTACATGGAAATTTGTGGCAACCAACCATAGCACAGCTCTGAAAGGGAGCACTAGTGATTACAACGTTACTTACTGAGGCACATTCCCATGACAACCATTGTCACAAGGATAGATTTATGTGGTACCATCATCTAGGATTACTGGGAAATTCTATTGCAACAATGAGACTTCATGCTTTAATAAACAGTGAAGACCCACAGCCAAGACTGTGGACTCTTTGAATCCACCCATCCCCAAAGATCTAGGACATACTGACATGCAGCCAGTCCCTTAGGAGCTGGCATCCTCTGAATAAAAGGGTTCAGAAGCATCTTCCTGGGCTTCCCCCAAATTCCAGTGTTGGAACCACAACAGTTCTACTATCCCAGGGACTTCTGAGAGCCATAATTTGTTACTAAAGTTTTAAGGATGGGCTGAAGTGATGCATAGGAACCTTGTGCATAGGCCCACAGGGTTGCATTTTATCCTTGCATTTTAAACTAATACTCTGCAAGTAGCTAATATCTCAGAAATCAGTGTGAGGAGACTGGATTGTAGGTGTTCAGGCCTAGTGATGAGAGTCCAAATGCCAGCACCCAAGGTCAAAGCAGAGTCAGAATGTGGGCGAAGGGTCAGCACTGGATTGCCAGGAATCAGGGAAGGCACAAGCAGGCCTGGTTCCAAGGCAGGAGCAAGGCTTGGACAGGATGGGAACAAGGCGAGGTGCAAGGCTTGGAGTGAGGCGAGCACAGGAGACAGAGAATCCGTTGGTGTGTGTGTGTTGAGCAGTCACTGACCTTCTGTGACTGCTAGGCTTAAGGGCAAGCCACCTGATTGCCTTAGTTAATCAGGTCGCTCTGCTGTGTCCCAGCTGCACATGATTGGCTGCCTGACAACTCATTCCATACAGGTATTTAATCCCATATTCTAACCACCTTTGGCCAAGATTTTTAAAAATAGATGCCTAAAGTCCATATTCAGACACCTAAATATGTGGCCTCATTGTCAAAAGTGCTGAGCTCCTGCTGACGTCAATGAGAGCTCCTGGGTGCTCAGCACTTTTGACAAACAGGATTCTTCCATACATCACTGTCATGGCCAACCCATAGCACCCCTAGCTGGCCAAGCATGATGCTGCCAGCACTTCCTGCCTCAGTTTCCTACCCCAAGGTGTGTTTCCTCACTTCTCACCATGCTAGTCTGTGCTGGAGATGTGGATTAACCCTCTGGCTAAATCATACACAAACCAAACCCCTTCTGGGGTAGCAAATGTCCAGCTAAAATCCCAACAAATAATCGTTTTTTCTGCCCTTCAGGGCTTCTCTTCAGCCAACCCTATGGACCAGGTTCCCAATCCCTTTTGGGCTACCTTGGAGAGTCTTTCTGGACCTGAAATAGAGCACTCAGTCCCCAGGCTGTTACCATTGCAGTACTCAACTTCCTGCAGAAACTGGCTCAGTCCATCCCACAGACACCTACCTGCTCCCTGTTGTTCCACGCTCCAACCTGAGCTTTCTCAGCCTTCTTATAAGGCCCACGTGTCCATTAACTATCCCCTTACCCTCCTTAATCCTGCCTCCTCAGACAAGGAAGCAGTGGATTAATTATGGCACAGGTGTGACTGGCCCCATCTGCCCAAGGGGCCAGATACCCTGTGATAATTGCCTACATGCAGAATTAAGAGGCTATTTTTGAAAAATCATGTCATTTATCTTGCCAAAAATATCACTTTGTGATGCATTGTACTGAGGCCGTAATGTTTTACATTAAACAATTTTTAAATTTTGAATATAACCTCTCTTTTATTGATTCCTATAAGCTAAATCAAAAGCCATAGAAACTTACACCACAAGGTTCTATAAAAGTTCAACACAGAGCATACTAAATATTACCTAGCAAAAGAAAGGCATTTAATAAAGGGGTTTTTTTTCTCCTTCATTAAATTTGCCAGCCAGACTCTCCCTACTAATGACATCTTCTGACAAACTCTAAAATTCCTCATACTGTTTGTCCCTAGTGAAATTCGCTCCTGTGCAGAGGTTCCTATAATGTGCACTTAGGCTGGGATTTCCACCTGGGAGCTCGGCATCTCACTTCCTTAAATCCTTTTGGAAATCCCAGCCTTAAACTGAATAAAAATTGCACCTAGACCATCAATGCAAACGTGTGTTTCATCCATTGTGAACTGTATCACAAATTAAAGTGCAGCTATGGTCAGTGCAGTGACTGTTAAAAATACTCATTTGGAGCGTTCAAAGTCATATTTACTGACTTCAGTGACAAAAACAGGTATTTACTAATTGTTACTCCAGAGCCATCAAGACTAAGAAAATTATCTGTATTATGATCATTAATGACCTCCTAGTTAAGAGGGTGTTTCCAAACACACTCAGGGTAACTTCTGGATCCACCCAGAGAGTTGTTCCCCCCAATACTCTCCCTTTTCCTCATCTGAGTTAGGCCGACTCCTTTCAGCAAGTATCAAGTATCAGAGGGGTAGCCGTGTTAGTCTGAATCTGTAAAAAGCAACAGAGGGTCCTGTGGCACCTTTGAGACTAACAGAAGTATAGGGAGCATAAGCTTTCATGGGTAAGAACCTCACTTCACTTCACTTGCATCTGAAGAAGTGAGGTTCTTACCCACGAAAGCTTATGCTCCTATACTTCTGTTAGTCTCAAAGGTGCCACAGGACCCTCTGTTGCTTTTTTCAGCAAGTATGTTTCCCACATGTCTCAGCCATGCCTCCTAAGGTTCATGTTCACCTTTTCAAGGGAAGGTTGGAGAGGAGGAACAGACAGAGGTGCTTTAAACCAATTAATTAATCTAGTTGAGGAGTAAGTTAACTGAGTTCTCTGTTTTTCATGAGAAATAGTTAAAGCTTCAGATTAGAAATAGAAATTAATGGAGATATCCCATCTCCTAGAACTGGAAGGGACCTTGAAAGGTCATTGAGTCCAGCCCCCTGCCTTCACTAGCAGGACCAAGTACTGATTTTGCCCCAGATCCCTAAGTGGCCCCCTCAAGGATTGAACTCACAACCCTGGGTTTAGCAGGCCAATGCTCAAACCACTGAGCTATCCCTCCCAAGTTGTTGCCTAACCCCTTATTTCCAAAGAACAGAAGCACTATGCCATAATATCCAGTGGTGCTTTTCTATTTTAGTCATCTGCTGAACAAATAGGCTTTTTACTGGTGGCTCCAAAATAGTCTTTTGATTTAGGGTCTGATCCCCTATACCTGGGGGGAGCTCTATATACTTCAATGGGGTGCTGCATGGGCATGAGAGTCCACTCATATGAAACAGCTTGTAGGATCAGGGCTCAGGAAGAAAGAAACATTTCATTATGGAGGAGAGGTAGCATCTTTCATACCACAAGCAGAACGGTTTAAGAGCCAATTTTTCAAAATCTGTAAATCTGCTCCTTAGTCTAAGTTCTTGTGACTGTGCAGGCATGGTAAGATTTAAGTGCAGCAGTAGAAGTGTCACCCAGGTCCTCAAAGGTAATAAGGCACCTAACTCTCAAAGATTCCAATAGGAGTTAAGTCCTTAAATACCTTTGAGAATCTGGGTCTATATTTAAAGTATCTGCCTACTGATAGGGAGTAGCAAAAACCCAAAACGAATAAAGCAAAACATTTTGGGTTTTTTTGCTAAACTGATAAACATTTTGCTAATTTGCTCCACATTTTTATATGCAAAGGAAAGCACAGCAATGAAAAATTAATACTTCACCCCCCCCCAAAAAAGTCTTTTACTATGGAAATTGTGACCTTTTATCTTGAGATGGAATTTAGCAGCAGTCGCAAGTCTGGTGTCATAGTTTCACCATAATGAGCAGTGAAGAATGGTCATTACTAGCAGAAATGATGAAACTTTGTCCCATTTAAATCAACAAATCTTGCAAATGTCTGTAATACTTTTAGTTTGGGGGGGAACTGGAAATCTCTGGGTATTGGTAATGGAATCTGAGTGCTCTTTGTTCATCCTTAAGCAGAAAATCTCACTTCAGGGAAGAAACTGGACAGCTATACGAAGAGCTAAAAAACAGAACTATTTGTCAAATGGATCCACTGAAATTCTATGGTTTGCTGCCCCCGATAAGATGATCACTTATATTTCCATAGAGTTTTTCTTAAAATGTAAGAGAAAGCAAATTTTGGAAGGACATAAACCCATAATGTTTTTTCATGACAGAAAATCATATATATTTAAATCATAGTATATATTCTTTTACATAGTTAAGTGGAAAATATATTTTAACTGATCAAATAATGCTTAATAGATCATAATTGGATATTGAAAAGATATTGAAAAGTTATAATGGGTACCAAATGGGCTGTTCCCTATTCTGGAATGTGTGGGTCTCTCTCTCTCTCTCTTTCTCAATTTCATCCTGAACCTGAGAAATGTTCCTGATGAAAGTTTAGTCAAAACATATATTTCTGACAGAAAAACATTTCATCTAAACATTTCCAACCCTCTCTACCGTACAACCAATTCACTCATCACTAATACTACCACAGTACCTCCTTCTCCATGAAGATAAATATCTCTCTGCATTTGTTCCAAAAGAAAGAAAAGAAAAAGTCAACATTTCCTTTTAATACGTTTAAAATCAATTATATACTCAGTACAACCACTTCTCCCATCTCTAGTTGAAATATCTATCTTCATTGGCTCTGCAACAGTAATCCAGCATGTGTCTACCCTGCAGACTGCATGCATTTTTCACAAACATGTCAACATACACTCCTTCTGGCAGACATTGTTTACTTTGGATAAACCTGACCCTCTGAAGGATAAAATCATTTTTTGAACACATGAAGAGTGAGAGTACTTCTTATGAAATGTTTCATTATATTATATACAGTATGTAGTCTCCATTATATAAATAATTCTTTCCCCATCATCTACTTCTCTGTGGGAATATTGAATAAATAATTAAGGGGGGAGGGGAAACATAGTAGGAAAAATAAGTCTAAACAACTGGAAAGATTATTCATAAATCGAGTAATGTTAATTGTATTTCCCACCGAAACATAAAAGTGTATTTATTTGACAACATGAAATATATACACCTTTCCAAGATTTTGCCTTTTGGCTCTCTTTCCAGGGCAGTGATACTAATATACAGTCACTTTACGGAAAATATTCCTGAAGAGGAATGTGTTATTTAGTGTTTATTTTGTGGACCTAGACAAAGCATGAGCCCATTCATCACCCTTCTTAAAAAATGGTTAGATCTTTGCTCTAAAGTATGGCAAACTGATGAGGAACTGTGCTAAGCCCCCTCAGTTAGGATATGTAAGTGCCTACCATGATCATGTAACTTTTCTGCTTGCTGCCTTAGTGTGGCTTGTCAGTGATAGAAAAAAAAAAGAATAGACAGAGTGCTAATAACTAGAAGACTCAGCTTTGGCTACGTTTTCTGAAATGACTGTATTCTCAAAATTATTATACTGTGATAGAATCTGGAGGCCCCAATCAGAGATTAAGGGTGACATTTTCAAAAGCACCCAAGTGGTCTAGAGCCAAATTAACTTACGTACTTAGAAGTACTTGATTTTCAATGAGATGTAGATGCCTAAGTGCCTAACTCACTTTGAATATTAGTGCCTAAGCCAATAACACACTTTTGAAAATTTTCCATTTAAGATACATTTTACTAGGAGTTGCACACATTTAAAAAAAAAAAGATACTGTGACAAAGTTCCTCCTCTATCTTGGTGGGTCCTGCACTTATTGGCAGATTTTCTTGCCTCAGAGATTCATCATATGGGTTGGGGAACAGCCCAGAGACCTTCCCCTCTGGAAGAACCCACAATCCAGGTCAATTGGGAGAAAGCCGGGCCCACCCTCTACTCCGGGTTCCAGCCCAGGGCCCTGTGGACTACAGCTGTCTATAGTGCCTCCTGTAACAGCTGCATGACAGCTACTTCCCCATGGCCTCCTTCAAACACCTTCCTTATTCTCACCACAGGACCTTCCTCCTGGTGTCTGATAATGCTTGTGCTCCTCAGTCCTCCAGCAGCACACCCTCTCACTCTCAGCTCCTTGCGCCTCTTGCTCCCAACTCCTCACACTCCCACCACAAACTGGGGTGAGCTCCTTTTTAAAACCCAGGTGCCCTGATTAGCCTGCCTTAATTGATTCTAGAAGCTTCTTAATTGGCTCCAGGTGTCCTAATTAGCCTACCTGCCTTAACTGGTTCTAGCAGGTTCCTGATTACTCTGGTGCAGCCCCTGCTCTGGACGCTCAGGGAACAGAAAACTACTCATCCAGTGACCAGTATATTTGCCCTCTACCAGACTCCTGTACCCCACTGGTCTGGGTCTGTCACAATACTTACTGCCTCAATGAGTTTTCCCTGGATAAATCAAAATGGCTTTTGGTGCTTATGTTTAAAGTGACATGAAAACATACACCATAAGTGATAAGCAACAGAGGGTCCTGTGGCACCTTTAAGACTAACAGAAGTATTGGGAGCATAAACTTTTGTGGGTAAGAACCTCACTTGCATCTGAAGAAGTGAGGTTCTTACCCACGAAAAGCTTATGCTCCCAATACTTCCGTTAGTCTTAAAGGTGCCACAGGACCCTCTGTTGCTTTTTACAGATTCAGACTAACACGGCTACCCCTCTGATACTTGATACCATAAGTGATGTTAATTTGTACACATGAAAGTAGGCTAACTGTCTCTTACAAACCAGTTAACAGCCCCAGAAACCTGACAAAAACTACTCCTGTGCATAAATCATTCTATTAGCTGCTGTGTGAAGAACAGTTTATGATCATTTGAATGCAGAGGGTGAAATTCTGGTCCCACTGATATCAATGGCAAAATTCTTCAATTGAATGGGACAGGATAGTACACATGTTCATTCTTGCCTCTTGCTTTCTTTCCAATGCTGCTGTCACACTCCCAGAACACATACGGCTGTGTGTTTCTGCCAGTTTTGTTGCTGCCGGAACTGCATTGCATTGAGTGATATGCGTGTGCAGTGGACTTTATGTCTCAGACTGGGACTCTCTTTCTGAGCAAAGATCAGTGCACATTTGTTGCCAGGAGGCCAAATCCCAACATCTTGATTCCATTTTTACTAGGACTGTGTGGAAAACAAGAATTCCATTTTGTGGGAAATTTCAAGATTTCAACAATTGTTTTCATTTGGCATTGGAACAAAACCCAAGACATTTAAAAAAAATTTCATGAAAAACTAGAGTGAGCCCAAGTGGTCAGGATGCTCAGCTGAGCTGCGGGAGACCCACGTTCAAGTCCTTGTTCAACTGAGCTGGCTTCTGGGTTTCTTTCAACTCTTACTTGACCTGAGAAACTGATATGTTTTGCAAAAAGTTTTGTTTTTGACAAATCAGCCTTTTCCATCAAAAAATTCTCAACCAATTCTAGATTTGACTCAGCCTGTTCTCAGGCAAACTCCCAGTTGGCCAAACTGTGCAGCCCTTAATTAACTAAAACTTCCACTGGCATGAGTTTTGCTTAAGGACTGCAGAATTTGTCATGACAGGAGTTGGAACTGAAGAGAAACTGAAAAAGGATTTAAAGTGACTAGCATAGGGCTAAAAAAACACCAAACAAATGCATGCATATGAATGCACGCAAACATACACTATTATTCTGTCTTTTTCTACCTAAAAATTATGGGTTTCAAAATAATTGTGTGAGTACTTTATTGCATTTTAATTTCCAACATGTTACAGGATATTTTAGATTCTCCCCCACTCTGATAATGGTTAAATAGTGGTTTGTTCACTAAACTGAAACAGAATAAGCCAGCTTGAAATCAGGCCACAAATAACAGATTGTTTTGCTTATATTTAATATGAGTTTCCCTAGCCTGATCATTTCTTATTTTATATATCCTGTCTCATCAGTAGGATACATTTAGAGATGCCACATACCTTATGTATGCAGATTGGCTGCAGAAGAAGCAATACAAGCCCAGACCTAGCATTAAGTAAAATAAAACCTCCAAATACAGCATCTCTTACTATTTGCTGACTGCAGCACTAGAACCATAAACCACTGGCAATAAGAAGGAAATTAGGATATGGTTAGAAACACACAATTACTGAATTCTGCTGTGGGATTCTGATAAATTCTCATGTTTTCATCTAAATGAAAACCCAGATCAACTCTGCTTGTGCCAAACTTGCTTTTTTACTTCAGAATTTCTCCTGATAATGACTTATTGGATCCTGCTGTATCATATTTATAAACAAAACCATGTGTTATAAAGGTAGTGTGATCAATATTGCTATTTGTTCACCTAGCATTATTTGGACACGTTCACCCTGCTTCTACATGGAAGAGCTTAATTGTGTGATGATTCAAACTCTTGTCACTAGAGGTCTCCAGTCAGAGATGAGCCCAAGCCACAAAGAGCCAAACTTCCTCACCGTTCAGGGGTGTTCAGATCCAGGATTTTATTTCAAGCTCACATTCCAGGGCCTGATCCAGATTCTAATTACACCAGTGCAAATCCAGAGTACCTCTAGGAAGTTAACATGGATTTGCATTGGTGTTTCTGACATCAGAATCTTGTCCGTAGTCTCAGTGCTTAGAAGGTGCTTGGGCGCCTGGGAGGGAGGGGGAGAAGCGGCTCCCGCGCCGCAGCCACTCGGAGTCTCCCCCTCCCTCCCAGGCTCTCAAACCTGGGAGGGAGGGGGAGACTCCGAGTGGCCGTGGCGCGGTGCCGCTTCTTCCCCTCCCTCCCTCCCTCCTAGGCTTGAGAGCCTGGGGGGGAGGAGGCAGGGCTGGGGATTTGGGGAAGGGGCGGAGTTGAGGCGGGGCCGGGGGGGTAATTAAATAAGGGGGGGGGCGGCCAAAATTGTTTTTGCTTTGGGCGGCAAAAATCCTAGAGCCGGCCCTGGCCAGAAGATTGAGTCCTATCCTAACGTAGGCCCCTGGCCACAGTAATCCTTTGGTATAAATGCCTTTGGTATAAAAAGAGCTGATTTAAAGAGTTAGCAGTTCAATTTAATGCAAACTGATAAGATCACATCCACACCATGTGCTCTCTCAAGGACACTTTGTTTTTTCTTTTTACACTTTTTTCTCTCAATCTCAAATAAAAGTAATTCTCACTGAAAGTATCTGTTTGCTCTTTGTGTATGAAACATATAAGTCTTGGAATGCAATAGAATGGGAATGCAGTTTTTTCTTGAGGAAGTTTTTTCTAGACCACCCTAGAAAGGCTGGACTCTCTCATGGCTTTCTCAGCCCACTGCAAAATTTGAACTGGGGTGGTGAATTTTTTTCACTCCTAGAATTTTTGTGAATAGTTGGGAGGCAAGTTGGGTTCATGAGAGACAGCATGGGCAAAGGAGGAAGAGAATGAGAAAAAAAAAGAACATTAACACCCTAATATCAGCCCAAACTCTATGCTTGCTGTACTGTGAAGGGAGTACTATTACAGAAAGTGAGCCTCCAAAGACTGAAAAATGGAATCACCTGAGGCTTATCACAGCTGCTGAAGGTGGAAGCTGCTACAACAAAACACAGTGGCAAGAAGCATATATATACATATATATGGTTTAAACTAGCTACTTGTCACATGTACAATATCTTTTGGGAAACAACCAAAGAATACCAGATATTATTCAGTATACAGTAGCTTGTCTTAAAGGGTCAGATTTGCTAAAAAAACAGATTGTAATCTCTCTCCCTATTAATTTTTCTTACGAATTATATCTGGCTAATGAAGTGATCCTTGTTATCAGTAACTGTATTTAAAAGAAAATTTACCAAATGTTAAGCAGATCCCAGTTTCTTTTCTTTTCTTTTTTTTTTTTTTTGGTAAGCTTAGCGAATGTTTTGTAGCTGCCACAGTCATCAAAGAAAAATAATGTGCCAAATACAGTACTACAGGATCAGCAAAAGTTTTAGATGGAGAGAAGCCAAAATATGATTTTAAGAAAAATAGTAGTGCTGCAGGTATTGGGTGAAATGATAAAGAACCATCCTTCTGCTGACTGGGAGCCAGTCTTATTTAAAGTCCCTTGCTCTGAATGTCAGTATTTGGCAGCGTTCCCCCATTCAGATAAAGGGGCAATGATTTCAAAACACTAAACACTATTTATGTTACCTGATAACTTATCCCTGTTTGACTTTTGCCTCTGTGGGAATAGAAGATTATTTTAGTGGGAGACAAGTTAGACTATTTTGGCAATTTTTCAAAATGTACATAAAATTGGAACAAAAACTGAAAGTAGAGAAAAGATTTGGTTATGCCCTCTGACTCCAAAATTCTTGGTTTCTGTTGCCTTTAGGAATTTACTTTCCAGTGATGGAAAGCTATTTTTTTTCCTGTGTGTAAACATTTTGGAATCCCCTTGGTCTTTTTTCACAATATTTAAAGGGCTCTACTCACCTTTCAAGCCATTCTGATTATGCAATGGGCTTTATTTATCAAGGAGGTTATATGGTCCCTCTGCCTCTGCAAAGATATGGACTGGTCTTCCTCTCTTTCTGTCTTTTCAGCATAACATCAGCCACATCACTGAGGGAAAGGGCTTGCCTACACTACAGAGCCTTGGCTGGGATAGCTAAGACAGCAGAGCCCCTTATGGTAGACGCAGTGCAAGATGGTAGAAGGAATTCCTCTACCTGCATAGTTACACCACCTCCCTTAATGACATAAGCCAAGCTGACAGAAGCACTCTTGTTAATATAGGTGCATCTAAACCCAGTGTTTTGCCATCATAGCTATGCTGGCAGGGGGGGTGGGGAGGTGGAGAACAGAAAGGAGGAGGTAATTTTGTAGTGTAGACCTAAATTTCATCCCTGTACAAAGGTCTATACAAGACCTATACACCGCTTAAATCCTAACTTGAGGATGTAAGTGGGAGCTAATGATGAATAGGCCACATGTTGGTCCTCTGCAAAGAGATCAGCTTCATCCTGAATACTTATTGAGTAAATTCCTCTGGAATTCTCTTTCTGCAGGGTAGCAAACTGGAGCTGAGATTTTCTCCACCCACCATGGAACACTAATACAAATCGCTAGAGTAAAAAACGTGCCTTAGTTGACTACAAATTTTGTGAATAGTTCTTCATTATTGCAGTAGACCTGTTGCTAAATTGTGGAAATGTCTATGAGACCAATTGCAGATTCATTCCTTCTGTGAATTACCAAGCAAGTGAGCAAACACCACAAACACAATAATCAAAAATACTGCAACTGTGAAATGTACTGGTGAATAATGATAAGTGATAATATCTCTAAAGACCACCAGAATACTTGGAGCACTGCAGAACAGTTGCCAAATCTGTAAATGGGTATGAGATTCATGTGTTAAATTACATTCATCATGCACCTTTGACTTCTTCAGCTGCACTCTGCCCACTAATCCATCTCTGCCTGGACTACCTCTAACATTCCAAGACTTGTAGCAGCTTCAAACAGCTGCCATCTAAAAAAGAATTGTAAGAAAATAATCTTTCCCTCTCCCCGCCGCTCGCAAATGTGGAATTCCTCTCCCCGACAAAATAATGACATTGATCCAAGGCCTAGGATGGGCAGTAACAAGGGACTCAAATACCATGATAATGGGGGCCATAAAAGAATCTAGGTAGATATCTGGTAGATAGAACATTCAGTCTACTTAAAATATTATGTAAATTTCTTGAACTTATTTCTTATTGATTTTTTCACATTCCAGATGTAACATTCTTTCTATCACATTTCTATTTTTTTTCTTATTTTGAAATCTTTTGTAAGTGAGATTGTCAGCGCTTTATAGGCTAAAGAGTCCTGAAAGGCCGTGGACATATGGGAGAAGTGCTGCAACTGTCCATGCCCCAGAAGTGTGGCAACCAGCAAATCACTGCTTCTCACCTCTCCAGGGTTCAGGCCCTCCTCGGTAGCAGCAGTTCCGCATTGGTGTCAGATGCCTCTTTTATGCTGGATCAAATCTGAGGGGTTTTTTTAAATGATAAGTTAAGAGACCTGAATAATGTAGTAGAGAAAGATGCAGGATTCATAGCTGCTTCTGATTTCCTAGTGCAGGTTTTATTTTACAGTGGTCACCTGAAAAACCTATTAAGAGTGCATATGGGCTGGAGATAAATGATCATGGACTTCAGTTCAGGTTCCATGTCAGGTGGCAAAACATACTGTGCATAATATAGTAGTCCTGCTCCAATAAAAAGAACTCATGTAAAAAGAGGGAGTGAAGAATGACACATTCTTCCTGAGAAGGGTCAAACAGCCTGACGCAAAATCCGGTTGTTCTGCTGACTGGAGTGAGACAAATTTAAAAAGCAGACAGGTTGCTCCCTCAAGACAATTTCACCTTCCTCATATCCTGGGAATCATCAAGGATGCAGAAGAAACAGTACCTTTCCCTAAGCCAAAATCAAACAACAGATTAAAGGGCTTTTATAAGGAATGTTGAGACTATCAGGCCTTATAAACACCTGTCCCTGGTAGACATTGTAAAAGGAAGAGTGTTTCCCAAGAAACATCTCTCTGTTGGTTATAAATGAAACCTTGTTCGGAGGAGGGAGAGGAGTTAGGCCAGAATACAACATAATTGAGGGTACCCTTTACACATAGGTATACAGGAGGCTCTATAGCTCTATGTGCCTTGATGGTTCAGGATCAATAGCCAAAGCCAGAAGTCAGAATTCTGTTGCCAAGGAAGTAAAAACATTTGGTTTCTAAAGCTAGGATTAAGCCCTGTGCTGACCACTGTGCTAAATCTCAGGGAGTCCCACAAAAACATTGAACTCAGAACTTTCTGTCAATAAAGCCAAATCCTGCAGTGCTTACTCAAAGCAAGCAATCCAGAAAAGTGTCCATGAACATAAGTGGTTGTCTAACCCCTATTATTTGTTATTTGTATGAGCACAGTTTTGAATGTAAAATTATTCTCAGAAAGATAAAGTATTATGAGAACCTGCATGAATATTTAGTCTCAGGAGTAATCACCCCAGAAGTGCTTCTGAAGCCATTTTGAAAGGTCATTTGAGCTTGGAAATCATCAAAACAGGGAGCAGAAACACCATAGGACTTAAGCAACCAATCACATGGGCCTGAATAAGCAATTTTGAATAGTGAATTCTCAGAGGGATATTTACAGAAGTTGAAATATGTTCCCATAAAACCATTCCTTGAATAATTTAGAATAATGAAATAATCCAAGTCTGTTTGTGGACAATTTGTGAGCATTTGAATTGATCAAATAAGTTGTCTCTGCAAATAGCTCACCTAGCTCTACATAGACAAAACACCCAGTGACGTAAATGGGAATTTTGCCTGAGTAAAGAGTGCAGGACTGGGCCCATAATAAGGCATTAGTTTGAAATATCTTTTGAAATTTTACAAACTGAAACCAGGATTTATACAAATCTTTCCTATGGGTTCCATGTGCTCTTTCTTCTGGTATCTAGGGCAAAGTACTGGGATGCAATGGATGTTTCCAATAAAATTTCTTCTCACATCATGTGTCCTTAGAGAATACTCAGACTGCATCACACAGTGAGCTTTGAGATAGATCTAGAACCCCCCTCTGGTGAGTCTTTAACCTTTTCCTGAAGCCAATTAAAAGCCACTTATTAATGTTTTCTTTGTGAATTAAGAGCAGTGATAGTCTCTCTGCCTGGATCTGCAGCTAATCCTAATGGAGAGCCCAGGAAGGATGCTGAGCCAAGGTATCTGCCCAGCAAATATTTTGACACTTTCCTTCATTCCAGGATTGCCACTGAGCACTCAGCATGTCCTTGCTCTTTGGAAAGGAGGTGCTAATACCTTCAATCCACCTTTTATTCTGGTTAGCATGCATCTAATTGACAGCTGATCTCTTGGAAAAACAAAGACAACAAGATCAGTTAAATACTGCTTTGGGAAAGTAGGAACTCCTAGCATGGCAATCAGAGGTTGGTATAAGTAACTGTTAATTCAACTAATCCACAAACCCCTCTAAGAAATATAGTAATATAAGTAGACATTAAATAATGTTTAATACCTATTGATTCCTCTACAATTCCATGATGCATGCAGATTAAAATCAAAAGGTATCAGAGGGTCTAAGGATTATGTTTGCAATGGCTTTGCTGAGGTCTGGTGAATATATATTTTTAATAAAATACAAATATTACGACAGTATGAAAGTATATGGAGACTAATACCCCCAGAATAAGGCATTCATGTAAAGGCAACAAAATTGGGCTCCAAAGAAGTATGGAAAGGGAGTAACTATTGGGCATCATGGCTGTATCTACACTGAACAATTTGTCAAGTTCTCCCACCCTTGCCGTTGTTGCATTGGTGCAGATCCTCTGCTACTAGCAATGGAGGGAGTGCTAGTGTAGACAGATGGTCCCTAGAGAACACAGTGGTAAAAATGCCAGCAACCAACTAATACTAGTGCTTCCATGGGTCCAAGCTGTGGTGGAGTTACACTAGTGTTCCAGCAACATTGGGACATGTGACAGGATGCTATCAGCAGCACCTTGATCACTGACATTGCTGCAACCTGGACCAGGCTGCACACCCAGCTGAGGGCAATTACACACTTTATGATGGGGGATAGTGAGCACCTGGGTGACAATCACAGGACTAACAAGGTAATCAGGGAGGAAAAAAGGGGAGGAAACAAGAAACAAGGGGCAGCTCAAGAGGAACTTAGAAGGAATCTCAGAGTGTGAGCCAGAACAGAACAGAACAGGGCAGGGCAGTGAAGTGAAGTGAAGTGAAGTGAGGGCTGCAGGGAAACCTGTCTTTGCTATAAGCCTGTGTTGCATGTTATTGTGATGTAAAAGGGAAATAAATACACACCATGGTGAAGGATAAATGGTCTGGTGTGTATTTATGACTGCAAAACCATCTGCACTGGCCAGGTAGTGAGGTTCACTGGGTCAGGATGGAGACCCCCTTTGACAGGACAATTTGATGAAAAGCTTAGTGAGGGCATCAGATGCTACCCGAAACACTATATACAAATGTGATAGCCTTGAAAGAAACCAAGTCCCTGAGAGAATTTAGTTTGACTGATTTTTTAAATGATCTTATTACAACTTCTAGAGGAATCATTTTTGTAAGTAAAAGAAAGTTGCTCGTAAAAGGGATGTGAAGTTTAAATTTGGACCCAAGTTCATCTATTTTGAATGCACCACCTAAGAATAATGAGGCCAAAGGAGAATTTAAGAGGGCCAGAGGAGTGGAATAGAGGAAAGAAGAGGAGAAAAGTAGATGCTGGAAAATAGATATGGGAGGCTCAGAGACTCATTAGAGCAAACTAGGAGTAAAAAGATGGGAATCATTCAACAAAACCAGAAGTAAACCAGAGAAAGTGAAATAGGCCCAAGTAGGACTAATCAGAAAATCCAGATTTTTCTCATTTTAATCCCCTTTTGAAATTTTCCAGTCAAGTGTTTTTATCTTTTTTTTTATTTTATTTTTTGTTTCATTTCAATTAAAATTTTTCACTTTGACTTATGAAAACTGATTCTTTTTTCATTTTCCATCTTCAGTTTTTGGTCCCCCCACTCCCAGCTTCTCACATTTTTACTTTTCCTAATTTTTTACACTGGAAAAAGGGGGAAAGATGAAAAAATATGGGAAAGTGGAAAAACCCTAATTTTCACACTTTATTAAAACTTTTTTTTTTATTCTTTTCCAACTGAAAAAGGGTGAAAAGTTGTTTTTCCACCTCACTTTCATATATCTTTCCTTTTTTGTTGTTTTTTTGGTACCACAATTTCAGCTGGAAAATTTCAATCAGCTCTAGATCCAAGGCAGTATAAGCTAGAGAGTTGTATCTGGAACCATAGCACAAGTTGAGTCTAAAGATTTCTGGTGCAATACTGAGCTAGATGGTAAGGGCCTCTGAACTCTTCTGGTTACAACTGGTAATTATAATGGTTTGCCACCTATGGTAAATTGCCACTATGAAAATCAGCATTCAGATACTTATTTTTTCCTTAGAATGAGTGTATATGGAGCCTTAAGTCGAAATGCCTGTAAAGGGCCAGATTCTCAGTTGGTATAAATCAGGGATTGGCAATGTTTGGCACGCGGCCCGCTAGGGTAAGTCGCCTGGCGGGCTGGGCTGGTTTGTTTACTTGCCGTGTCCGCAGGTTCGGCCGATCGTGGCTCCCACTGGCTGCAGTTTGCTGCTCCAGGCCAACGGGGGCTGCGGGAAGCGATGCAGGCCAAGGGATGTGCTGGCTGCCGCTTCCCGCAGCCTCCATTGGCCTGTAGCGGTGAACCGTGGCCAGCGGGAGCTGGAATTGGCTGAACCTGTGGACACGGCAGGTAAACAAACTGGCCCGGCCCGCCAAGGGGCTTACCCTGGCGGGCTGTGTGCCAAACGTTGCCGATCCCTGGTATAAATTAACATAGCTCCGTTAATTATTATTAATTATTTACATTTCTGTAGTGCCCAAGAACCCTTGTAATGGATCAGAACCTCATTGTGCTAGGTGCTGTATAAATACACAATAAGACCATCCCAGAGCTGTGCCAATTTATGCCACCCTAGGATCTGGAACATAATAATGTACACCAAATGACTAAAATTCAGAAGTCATCTCTTTTATATTTGCTGAATTATTCCCATAAAACAGATTCCAGAAGTGACTAATTCATTATGCTCTAGAATCTAGAACCAGCTGGTCAGTAAAAAGCATGAAATCACTTATATTAGCTATGCTGAATTGCTTCTTTCTAAAATTCAGTGTACAGTTTTTCTAAAGACAGATGTTCAATTTTGCATTATTAAATTTTTCAGCCCCCCAAATAGGATTTGCTGATTTAAATGGTGCAGGACTAGAGAAATCAGCAAGTGGTAATCAAGCATTTAGAGCAAAACAGTGATGGGCTAATACTGACCTGTGTGCTTGCCTATGAAAAACTATAACCATACCATAAAGAAATCCAATTAGCTGACCTGGCAGTTGTTTAAAATCATGGTTTTCCTTACCTGTGAAAATGTGGAAATGACACTAACCTCAGAAGAAGAAAAACAATAGTCTGCTTTCTCTCTCTGTGAAATCAGGTTCTGTGACTATCCAAAAGGAACCTTGACATTTCATTTTAATGTTGTGCCAAGGTTATAGTCATTTAGATTTGAAATATGCTGGTAACTGGCCAATAAACTTAAGTAATTGAAATTGGATTCAATCATGCATTCAGGTAAGTAGATATGGATTGCTGCATAGTCTGCTAAAACCATAATGCTAGCCTGTCCGTATCAAGATTGAGGCTCCTCTCCAGTAATACATTACAGATATTACAGGTGAATATGTAGTTAATGGTGCATGAATGGTCAGTTTTGTGCCATGAACATGAAGAAGATGTCCCCATATGGTCAGTGCTCGAGCTAGAGATGCAATATAGCTTTCCGTATGAGTGTCTTTTCACTGAACATAGCCTGTTGTCCTGGCTAAAGGAACTGAAAAAAGGTCTATATTCATGAACTGGGTTTTAATCAAGCAAACAGTACTAATAGTACAGGACATGGCAGATTGATTATTATGATGCCACTGTATAAAATACCTTTATAGTATGAACTTTTTCACCAATATGAAGAATCACAGCACAGTAGAAATAGCTTAGGAACTCTGACTGGTGCGACATATTAGGAAAAGCAACAAGTTACAAGAGATCTGGAGCCTTCACCTTCACTTATGATGATTTTATGTTTTTTTGGGCCTGATCCTAGGCTCAGCAGCACCATGCCTTTGACTCCTATTGACCCCATTGCAAGAAGGGGAATGCAGATTCTGGCTTTTTATGTGTAATAGGAAAACAAATACATATCTAGGACTCCTCCATAAGGAAACCCATTGCCGCCTGTTAATCATCTGAATAAAACTGAGTGCACAGATGTTGAAGGGCAGATCTCAAAAATATCAATCCTTATCACAAATAGCAGAGTCAAGACCCCAGTTGCTTGCTACTAAAATAGTGCTTTGCCTTTGAATACTTCTTCTGGTCATTTTTACACATCATGTGGGAGATTTTTCTATGACAGATGTGTGGAAAATATTAATATTGATGTGGTTGCAATAGCGGGCGATAATTTTTTGACAGAGGCAGAAAAAATTTAACGCTAAATTGTATTCTGCAATAAACATTGCTCTCTATTACTTGCATTCGGATGACCTTTTCCAATAGCATTTTTGGATCAAGCCATGTTCTGCAGTGAAACAATAGTTGAACCCACAGTAATTTAGAAGATATTTTTGCAACACATAGGGTGAAATGACCAGGAGGTGTGTGTGCGGGGGGGGGAGGAAGCTTCATTTTCAACACTCAAGGGAAAACAAAACCAAATATTGCTTCAGAAATTGTAATTTCTATTCCTGGATTTGTGTTTTAGACAATGCTGCTCATATAAATATGTAGGGTCCAACACTGCAGTCCTTACCCAAGCAAAACTCCCAGTGAGAGTTCAGGCAAGTTTTCCAAAACCCAATGGGATTTTTCCCTAAGTGAAGACTAAGGATTGTAGGTCAAAGATACTACAGGATGTAACCCAGACAGAGAAGAAAAAGCTGATTATTGTTAATTTTTATATTAAAAAAATTGGGCCTTGTAGTACATTTGGATACCAACTTAAAAGGCTGGAATTTCAAGACACCTAGTTTCTGTTCATTTTTACTTTCTCCAGTGAGTGTGCACATGTGAATTGTAAATAGTTTGTCAGTACACACACAAACACACACACACACACACACACACACATACACAGACGGGAGTGTTACTACTCAGCATGTAGGGACTCAAATCTGGTACCAAATAAATAGGGTTGTATCACTGTCAGTCTTGAAAAGTCAGCTGGAACACATGTATGAACTGAGGGCTTGATCCTGCAAGGTGCTGAGCGCTCTGGCCCCAGTTCATCAAGGCACATAAATAACTGCTTAACCCTTGCATCACAGGTTAGAACACCAGAGATGGGGAAGCAGCCTCCAAGGAGGTTCTATTCCACTTCCCATACAGGTGAGCAGGTAATAGGTGCACAGGGAGCTAACAATCCCGACAATGTGCTGGTCAGAAGAACTAGCAGAGAGGGGGATGTAAAGGGCTGGCACAGATTACTTTCCTGCTGAAGCAGCAGTGGAACAAGAGACCAAATTGTGACCCTCTGAGGCTGATTTGTTCAGAACTCGTGGTAAATCCACAACATAGCTTTTAATTTGGACAGACAAGAAAACAAAGAAGATCTGACAAAGGTACAAAAGCTAATGAATGACATAGAGGGTGGCATTTGGGTGCTTGTATTTAGAGCTGTATGAATAAAAGACTTTCCAGTTTGTTGGCAATTTTGAAAAGTTGGAAAAAAAATGTTTTAGGTTGGATTGAAAACAAACATTTTCTAATTTTTTGGCAAATTGAAAAGTTAAAAAAAGGGTTCACTTTCGGTCAAATGCAACATTTCACTTTGACAAAATCAAAATGTTTCATTTCAATTTTGACAATTTTTGAGGTGCTTTGTAATTTAAGGAAAATTTTGAAACAAAACGTTATTTCAAACCAAAATATCAATACATTAAAAAATGTTGACATTTTTGGATTTTTAAAAAATCAACAATACAGCAAAGCCAACATGAATTTGCAAAATGTTTCAGTGTCACCTTGTCACGTTATTGATTTGAACTGGGACCATATAGAACATGGTTGCAACTAAGGTCCTGTAGTGGCACCAAATCTTGTATAAAGGGGGTCAATTGAGGTGTCTAAAACAAGGTTATGGTTTGTTGGTTATGATTATGCTGTCTATATGTGTGTATCAATTTTGTAGTTGAAGTTATGAATACTGTCTGTATTTCAAACTTATGCTATGCTTCTGGGAGACATCCCAGACAAGTTGGTGTTAACTCTGCCTAGCCTGCTTGATGGCCCATTAAGAACCATGCCTCATCTCCATCTTGTCTTCAATCCTGCTTCTTACCTCTGGAGGGACTTTGCTACATACTGACGCTCTGAACAAAGGACTGAATGACCCATCCCAGCTGGGGATGTACTCCAGAGACTTGATTTAAACCTGCAGTTTATTTCATCACTGCTTTAAGCCTGAACCAAGAACTTTGCCATTACTGTATGTAATTGATTCCAGTTAACCAATTCTAGCTCTCATCTATATCTTTTTCCTTTTATGAATAAACCTTTAGATTTTAGATTCTAAAGGATTGGCAACAGCATGATTTGTGGGTAAGATCTGATTTGTATATTGATCTGGGTCTGAGGCTTGGTCCTTTTGGATTGAGAGAACCTTTTTTCTTTTACTGGGGTATTGGTTTTCATAACCATTTGTCCCCATAATGAGTGGCACTGGTGGTGATACTGGGGAAACCGGAGTGTCTAAGGGAATTGCTTGTGTGACTTGTGGTTAGCCAGTGGGGTGAGACCAAAGTCCTCTTTGTCTGTCTGGTTTGGTTTGCCTTCGAGGAGGAAAAACCCCAGCCTTGGGCTGTAACTGCCCTGTTTTAAGCAATTTGTCCTGAATGGGCACTCTCAGTTGGGTCCCGCCAGAACCAGCATCGTTACACACCTAATGTGCATTTTTCATCAAAAAATGTTTGGCTGAAAAATTTCACCGAACTCTACTCAGATATTTGACTTCAATGGGATGTGTGCAAGATTTTAGCTTTTTTTAGTTTCAAAGGATACAAAAAACAAAAAAAAAATCTTTGAGATAACTAATAATCTACTCTAAGAACCTATTGAGTTTCAAAAAGGGCACTGTTGAATTTAAGAATTTGCTATAGAAACATAAGGTTCACAATAAATTTGAAAGCAAATGTATCCAATGATTTCAGCACTATGAATACGATGCTGAAATACAGCATTGCCACACATGATGTATTTATATTGATTCAATGGGAGCTGTGTGTGCATCCAAGAGAAAATTTGAGTCAAAGAATGTGTATGCATCAGTAAAAAATAAATTGTTACACTAATAATAATATATAAATATAATCTGTTTCTACAATGTGTTTCCTCCCTTCCTCATGCCTGTTAGGAATGGATCCAACTAGTTTAGTGATAAGATTATAAATTGTTTCTTCTGCATATATTTATATATAATTTACAACTTTTGCAACATGCCTATTATACTGTAGGAAAGGTATAAGTTATATATACTTTATAAGTATTTTCTGCATACACACATATACTGGGTCTATAGATATATATTTTAAGTCAGGGTGAATAATTCTCACCCAATTTATTAATTATTTTTTTCCGCCTGAAAAACGTCTGAATAAAGCACAATTTTCTTAAATTTGTCATTACCAATTATTAATTGTATAAACTCAGAAAGCATGTAAGCATGTGCTTATGTTACACTGAAATCAAAGCTTATATATTTTGCTGAACTGGTACGTGATGCTTATGCACAATATTGTAGTTTTTTTCTTTTCTTTTCTCAGATTCAATCTGGAATACATTGATTTAGATAGAACCAAATTTCAAATAGTCCTTATGTAGGTATTTTTAATATATGGTAAATTTCAGAAATTCTAGAGCACCATCTCATTCATTTATTCAAAAGTATTTAGGTCTATATGACACTTTTTTGAAATATTTATGCACAGATGAACCTACTGTGGATTCTTATTTCCAGCCAACAATCATTCAGAATTATAGGTGCTCAGCTACTGTGGTGATTGGTATGATATAAAAATGTGGACAGACCAACAGGAAGAAAGTAGGAATAACTACCAATTAAATCATGTAGAAATAAAAGCTTAAGCATGTAGAAAATAATATCGGGGAGCCTGAAGTCCAATTTATGCTACCTTCCATCTAAAACCAGTAAAATAAAGTCAGGTTTCAAATGTTTTATACATTAATGAAAATTTTAATTTTGCCTTTTCATCACTGCTCAAGCTTTTTTGTGTAAAGTCACGGAATGGTGTCTGTAAGCATTTACAAGCCTGTGAAATGTTCTGGGCTTCAGAAAGGCTTGAAACTAGAAAATCTGCTTGTCTTTTATCCTATGAATATGATTAGTTACGTTCTCTGTTTTGCAAGACATTATTAAAAACAGAAGTCTACAACTTCATTGTCTCAGATAATGACTTTGAACATGGGGTCAGTTTTTCTACTTTCAAATTTCTTTGCAAGATTAAAAGAAAGTAAATACAATTGCATTTTTTGGGGGGGAGTGGGATGAGGCTTTACACAGATGTAACAAATCAGGACACACACGTTTTCAATATGCTTCTTCCAATGAAATTTCACCTCATTCATATACTACTGCTGGTAAGCAAATGTTACTGATGGATAAATCTAGCCATCAGGAGAGCATACTGGGTTCAGGAGTATCTCAAGCACCACATGTTAGATTCTTGGATCATGTTAAGGAAAGAACACAGGACTTGGTTGGGGAAAATTACAAGTAACAGCTGCATTTCCTTGTTTCCTTGAAAGCCAGTATTAAGCAAGAGAGTTATTATGAAAAACTAAAAAAAAAAAAAATTGCAATAGTATGGACTTATTTGGAAATGGCAACAAGTTATTCAATACTGATTTTAAAAAAAAATGAATTTTCACAAGAAATGTTAGTATAACAAATAAAATATGTTATACATTTATATGGTTGACATACAATTTTATATATAGTTATTACAAATAACAAATCTTCCTTGAACTCCTAAACAGGTAATTATTTGCTCTTTTGTGCTGTTTCATTTGGCTGTGATTCATTACCTTATTGAATTTCTGTAGTTTGTTTTTCACTAGTATCCCCAACTTTTGTAAACCACTGCCCCCTTCTTGTTGCCCAAAAAGCTCAAAGGGTGAAACCTTGACCCCCTTAAATCAATGGCCAAAAATGGACTTTAATGGGATCAGGATTTCAGTCAACGTACTTGCAGAAAATATACATTTGAGTAAGCTTTTCTGTTATACTCAGGAAGGTGCTTCTGACAAAGCTACCATCAAATGTTGTAGAGCAGTGTTTTTCAAACTTTTTTTCTGGTGACCAGTTGAAGAAAATTGTTGATGCCCGTGACCCAACAGAGTGGGGCAGAGGAGATTGGGGTGTGGGAGGGACTTAGGCCTGGGGCAGAGGGTTGGGGTGTGGATGGGGGCTCAGGACTGGGGCAGAGGGTTGGGGTGCAGGAGGGGTCAGGGCTCTGGGCTGGGAGTTCAGGCTCTGGGGTGGGGTCAGGGATGAGGGGTTTGGGGTGCAGGAGGGGGTGCCAGGTTTGTGGGGGGCTCATGGCTGGGGCAGAGGCTTGGGGTACGGGGTTGGGCCATGGGCTTACCTTGGGCGGCTCCTGGTCAATGGTGCAGTGAGGGTGCTAAGGCAGGCTTCCTGCCTGTCCTGTCAACGCAGACTGCGCTGAACGCCGGAAGTGGCCAGCAGCAGGTCCAGCTCCTAGGCGGAGGCCCACAAGCAGCTCTGCATGGCTCTTGCCCACAGGCAGCTCCTATTGGATGGGAACCGGCCAATGGGAGTGCAGAGTCAGTGCTTGGGATAGGGGCAGCGTTCAGAGCCCTGTGGTCCCCCCGCTTAGGAGCTGGACCAGCTGCTGGCCACTTCTGGGGTGCAACACAGTGTCAGAACAGGTAGGAGCTAGCCTGCCTTAGCTGGGCTGCATCACCGATGGGACTTCTAATGGCCCGGTCAGCGGTGCTGACCAGAGCCACCACGACCTTACATTCCGCATGGCTTATATTCTGCGACCCAGTACTGGGTCACGACCCGCAGTTTGAACACTGCTGCTGTAGAGAAATGAGCATTGTGTACAATAGGAAATATTACTAAAACGTTTTCACTGGTGGTGGCCCTAATATAGGGAAGGCTCTGGTAGATCCTGCTTGACTTACTGCCATGTCAGCAAACTCTTGGCTTTTTACCAATTTTAATTAATATAGCGGAAAAACCAGGTCTGGCCACAGAATCCTTGCCTACACTAAGGGCATTACTGGTTCAGCTGACTGATAGCAGAGGTGGACATTTTCTGTAGAGTTTTTAAAATCTTAGATGCATTAAGTTTGTCTGAAATGTAGATAAAGCTCATTTCTCTGCAGTCTCACAGTTTGATGGTGTGAAGTGTAATGTAGTTGTAATCTGGCACCAGTGTGTGAAACAGACTAAGCTTGGTGTTCAAAAGTAACTCCATGATACAGTGAAGAACCAGGCTGGCATACTACATAGTTTCCATAATGCTTGGTCCTGCTGTCAGGCTTCATGGTGTTTCATTAACTATAAATGATGTGGTAAGCAGGCAACACTGTAAGAAACAGCTTTACTAAACATGCTGAGAGGTCAGTGTTACATACTGAGACAGTGTTACATACTGTTTGGCAGTCCGCAGTCAGACCTCAGCTTGCATTCCTGATGTTGTGATCCCTCACCAGTCTAGGTCCCTCCTGAAATCTGATCCTTTTAGTCCATTTCTGTTTATCACAGGATTTGAAGAGAGAGGATCATGTCCCTCTACATACATGACTGGGGAATTATAATGGTGATTTTTTTATATTATAGTATTCAAAGTAGCATTGTTGACTTTTAAATGATCCTCCTGAGGCAACCTTCAGAGTTAATACGCCTTTGTGATGACAGCTCACAACTCTCTTATAGCTACTGTTTTCATTAATGTTTGGAATGTTTTCTTCTCAGCCATAAGGATGAGAATCTTAATTCATTTAAAATCAAAGTTTAAATTCTGCAGATTTTAGTAAAACTCAATTCTCCCCACACTTAGATCTGCCACTGCATTTCTACAAGTAATATTATATAGAAGCTAGTCTGGATGGATCTGTTCTATCACTCTGCCAGTGCAGAATTGTTCCCCTACACAACATTAATATTTTGCCTTGATATATATGTTTTGTCTTTAAATAATTGCATCCCTCACGTTTAACAGGGAGCAAACAATAGAGAGTGCTTGTTTTTACCAAATAATAGTACAAACCCAACTGTAAGTCATTAAGCATTGCTGTAGCCAAAACCTAATTTACAATTAAAGCTTGTGCTTTTGCTCATGATAATAACAAGCATTGATTTATGAACAATGCTTTTATTATCTAGTGAGAAAATATCTAGTAACATATTAGTTACATTGCTCTGAAGCCAGACTATTTAAATATTTAGTCAAAAAAAGCCATATTCTGCATTCAGTTACAGTACACTGGTGTAAATCTAGAGCAATTTAACTCACCTGAGTGGGGTTGCTCAGTTTTACAGCAGTTTAACTGAGAGCAAATTCCAGCCCAGTTTCTGTTCACAATCACGTTCAGAGGATTACTGTAGCTGTTCTAATGTTACACACACCTCACTGGTGACGAGGCCACAACCTGACCTTAAATTTGTATGAAAAATTAAGTGGAAGGCAGACGATTGAGTTGTGGTTTCTTTCAGCTTCATATCATTTCCCTTGCATCTGAATGAAAAAAATGCAGCTGCCTGATACTAGAATGTCACTTTCAAGTTTTACACTGAAAAAGCACCAAGCAGGGCTTAGTCAGAGCCATTTTTCAGCCTATCCTTCTTCCTGGAAATGTGATGATGTGACGACAGACAGGACTGAGGGAAGAAACAGTCCAAAACCCATCTCCCTCACTCTATTATTACAAGTCACTCCTGTATTGAAGAAAAACTACACATATCCTGCATGCTTCAAAGAAGTAAAATGATGTGACAAAGCCATGAAGTTAAATTAAACAGATCTGATCTACAAAACCAATTTCATGTCTGCATATTTTTCCTTTAAATTAAAAAGTATTTTAAATCCATTCTTTTACTCGTTACAATAAGTCATACTAAGTTAATATAGTAAATCAGAATGTGCTTGAGTAAATGACATATCCATCTAAATAACAGACCTTTTTGTTTGAGTTTCATTGAACTAGTTAATTGAATTAATGGTTTGTTAAGCAAGGATGAGGAAAAGTTAGCGTATTACATGACCGTGGGCATTTCAATGACAGGTTTGCATAGTTTTCCAAATACATTGAAACCTCTCCATTGGATTGGATGCTTTGCCTTTAACAACTTTATCATAGTGCCTCTAAATAAATAGTTCAACTGAATCTTGTATTGATATAAAAGCAATGCTATTTTTGAAGGGATTATTTTATTTTAAAGTTAATTCTCATATTACATGAGTATTATCAAGTAAGTTATTATTTATAAATATTGACATCTGTGATCCCAAGAACTAGACAATACACAGCCTTAAAACAAACAAACAACAACAAACCCAACACATCTTGGCTCTGGGGTTGTATTTTCCATTCACATTTGTTACCAACATAATGTACATAGCAGAAATAATTGCAACAAAATCACACTGCCTTTCCTATATACTTATAACCTGGAGATGATCAGTAATGTGACTTATGGGGTGCCGCAAAAATGTGGTTAGTTTTTATTAACAGAAGAAAAGGTACAAAAATGCCTAATCCTGCATTTCTTGTTCACTCAAAACTTCCTTTGTCATTAAGAGGAGTTAAGGGTATGCAGGGTGGAGGATCAAGCGCCAATTGACTATTTGGGAGTTAGAGAGAGTATAGTGCTCCTAATATCCTGCACCATTTAAACAGAATTGCAGTAAGTCTAAACTGTGGTAATGGAGAGGTGAACTGTTCTTATTTGCATTATAGTAGTACCCAAATGCCCAGGTCAGAAAGAAGGTGGCATTTCCCTTCTTATGCCACTAGCAATCTCTGTGCTTTTGTGGGGACCGGGACTGCTTCTGCTAGAATTCTCTTGGGAACTAACCAACCCAAAGGGAGCAAGGAAGGGATGGGACAAGCCCTTTCCCCAGCAACCTTCCCCCTCCATAGGCCAGGAGAGGTGACTGGCCACAGAAGCTAGAGTGTGCTGTGTCCTCCAACAAGGTGACATAATCGGAGCACTCCTCCTAGATAGCTAGCTAGGAACTCTAAGCAGCATTTTGCCTCCCCTCTGGGATAGAATCAAGGTAGGAATTATTTTAAAATGTGACCTGTAAGGAAAAGAGAGAGCTGAGCTTTAAGCTTATTGTGATTTGTAAAGAAGGTCTGAAAGATTTTTGTGAAGAAAGTAAAAAAACAGTAAAAAAAAAGTCAAGAGTGGGGTTATTCTACTTGTTTCTACATTAGAAATTCAGGACTTTTCTACCCTGGAAGACTCTGTTGTCTAGTGAGATGATAAGGTGAAAAGTCAAGAGACAGAAAGCTGAGCATTGAGAAGGGAATGAATCTTTAGTCAGAATGCCCAAAACTCCATGGCCTTATCTTTGGACCAGCATTTGCTTCAAATTTCCCACCATCACACAATCACCATTGGTAGTAGCCATAGTGGGAGTTCTAATATATTCAGGTCACCAGTGGCTGCTGGTACTTAGCCTGATGGACATATTATCTAGGCCTGCTCTGAGCAGGGCTAGCTGAGGTAGTGGACAGAATGCTAGTAGCTCCTGCCATTGCTGCTACTGATGCATCTGCACTGGTGATAATGATCCCTGGGAAATTTGAAGAAAAATGCTATTGTAGACACAGCCCTTGGGCCTGATTATTAGTGGTTTTGCACTATTTCTAACTTCATTATCTTTAGTGGAGTCACTCCTAGTTTATACCAAGTGACAAGATCATTAGGATTGTTGTTTTTGTTAATAGCTATTTTACTCCAATTTTTATTGAGCACTTCAGACAAAGATTTCTTTGTGATAATTTCAACACCCCTGTCCTTTTATTATGGTATCAGTGCTCACAAAAAAAAAAAAAAAAAAAAAAAAAAAAAAAGGTCTGATCCTGTTGTTCCTAATTTCACAAGAAAATCCTTTAGCAAAACAAGGGAAGAGCCATGAGATGTTTCTAAGGTTTAAAATAA
Source organism: Chrysemys picta bellii (assembly GCF_011386835.1). Classification (NCBI taxonomy): domain Eukaryota; kingdom Metazoa; phylum Chordata; order Testudines; family Emydidae; genus Chrysemys; species Chrysemys picta. The sequence continues at coordinate 77,466,472 of NC_088791.1, forward strand.
TAATTTGAAAAACTCCAAGTCTTCTTTATTCATTATATAGAGGGAACAAGAGCACAACTTCAACTTTTAAAAGCTCCTTTGGAAGTCATCTTCAAATCATTAGCAACATTAATGCTAATATTAATTGGGAGCTAATTATTTAGAAGATGCTTCTGTCTTCAAACATTGCTGTGGTTCATTCAAAACACAGCACTAAAGCAAAGACATTAAAAGAAATGTAACTCTCTGAAATTAAATCTAGTGACCAACAATTCTAAGTTATACTGATTGACCCTAAAGGACCCTACATTTCTATGTGTAACTCAACTTGAATGTCATCATGGTGGCATACTCAGGGAGAAGCCACTGGTGTTTTCTTCATTTCATAAATGCTTTGTGTTAATTTTTGGACTATTGTATTTTGGGCAGATGAATCAAATAAAGATTGAGGGCCTCTATCATGCTCTAGTAGCCAAAGCTGAATTGGACAGGGACACTGACTACTATTATTATTTTTATGTATTATGATATTGCTTTGGAGCACTCAGTCATGGATCATTGTACTTGTCACTGTACAATTACAGAACAAAATAGATGGTTTCTTCTTCTTCAAATAGTTTACAATGTAAGAGAAACCAGATGCTAGACAAGCAGGTGGGTGAGCACATGGATATAAAGAGACGATACTGGTCAGCACAATGGGTCTCAAACTGGTCTCAAAACACAAGTGGCCAAACAGTTGTCAAGTTTTCAAGTGGCACTGGCCGAGGGCATGCTGATCAGAGTGCTTAAGCATGTAGGAGTCTTCCAGGTAGAGCAGGAGGAGAGTCTTTAGGGGGTACAGCATCTGCTTCTTTCACAACACTGGCAACAGACTGCTAATTAATGCATAGGAGAGTCATGGTTCTGGCTATACCCCTGCCCTACCCTCTTTGGAATGTTTAGCATTGCTGGTGAGTCTCACACTCTCCAGCCCTTGTTCTCAAGTGGCACAAGGACTAGAATTCTGACTCCATCCTGCACAAAGTATTGTCTACTTTTGTACGTCCTCTTGCTCCTTGTGCACCCACTCAGGGGAGACAGCTATTTCAGCTATTGACAATTGACAATTAAGGATGACTAAAGTGCAAATACTAAAACAGCATAACCTCTTGTTTTAATAAATGTGCACATGACTATATGGCTGGTTTATTGAAAGCTGTAGGATAGAGGAACAGAAAAATGTGGTTTAGATTAAAAACAATATTTGTTGTTTTGTGCTTTTTTTTATAGTTTTGGTGTGAAAAGGTCTACATAGTCCATAAGTGTTGGAGAAGTGGAGAAGTTATGAAAATCTTTCCCATGCAGAAAGTGAATATTAATCACCACCAGGCAATACATCCTACTTATTCTCTGGAAAAACAATTTTAACATTATGTTTTTGGTTTATACTGGTGTGCATGTTAATGAGAAATTCAAATTAGTTTCAGCTGATGTCAGTGAAAGAACATACTCAGAACGGTTGGGTAATACATGTGTGTGGAAAACCATTGCTGTTTTATTAGCCTGTGAAATTACTGCTCAATCTTATGGAATAATAAAAAATATATTGTGGAAAGGATTTTTATGCAACTTCTTGCCATAAACTATAGATATTTTTTATACTCCAGGCAGTAATATTACTTATAAATGTATACCATGCACCATTTCAATTTAAAGTAAAGGAGTAGGCTTGTCAGAGTCAAAACCATATGCTGTGGCGAATGCCCTGTGGAGTTTGAAAGCATATTGTTAGAATAATTATTCCTACTTAACAGAGTTACTGAGGAGAATGTGGCGCTGGATGGTAAAGTTTACAGTATCATAGTCAAATGAAAAGCCTCTGTAATATTTCTCAAGCCATTTTTTTCGAAGGCCTTCAATTCTGAGCTTTCTGATTAATTAATTATTATTATTAGGCCAAATGAGGGTAAATAATTTTAAAAGGCAAAATGGAGGCTGTGGATTTTCCAGTTCTTTGACTATCCCTCTACTAGTATATACTACATTGGCTCATGAAGAGAGTTTTCCATCTTTGTCTGGGAGAAGCTTTAGGACTAAATTCAAATAAAGTTTTCAGAACATTTAGAAAATATTGAGGTCCAACATGTAATGAAATTTGTTTACAATTATGTTACTCTTAGTAAACTCTGTGCAGTGTGTATTCCTCTATGAATGAATCACATTCGTTAGAATACCATAGAAATATATTTTAATATGTATGGCATACCACTGGTCAAAACATCACAATATTTCTATTATTTTCTAGTAGCATAAACAATATTGCAAAACAAAATTTGTACTCTAGCTTAATCTGTAGATTAAATTGAAACAACAGAATCATCATTAATGCAATATAATTTTTATTTCCATTTTTGAAGAATGACCAGGTATAACGTGTTCCTACCTAACTCATTAAATTTAAGTTATTACCTTTGGAGATGGGAAGAAGCAGAGTAGCTCTGGCAAAACTTCACTCTGAGTTTTAGGTGAAATAATGGCCCCATTGAAGTCACTGACAAAACTCCCATTGACTTCAATGGGGTCAGGATTTCAACCTGGATTTTGCTGTATAAAACCATTTCTAGTTCTAAGTTTTGAATTTAGATATGGAATAGACCTACTAGGTCATCCAAGCCATCTTTTTTCTTCACTGTAGTGAATCTATAGGTCTGAGCGGCAGTAGCTAAGTCAACAGAATTTGACCTAGTTGAGTTTCTCGACTGAGTTTCAAAAAGGACTGAGCACAAAAAAGCTCCCATTGACCTCTACAGAAACTGTTTTGTGGTCAGCACTTCTGAAAACCAAGCCATTTACTTAGATACCTAAACATGGAATTTAGGCAACTGTCTTTAGATTTTTGGCCTTGGCGTAGATACGCTATAGTGATATGCTCTTTGTATCTGGTTAAGTTAATTCTCTTTGGCATTTATACCCTTCAAATACTTGTGCATAGTTATTCCCACCCATAATTAGTCATTGTTTAGCTAAGATATACCTCTAGAGTTATTTCAATCTTATTTCTGAACCAGGTCAATGAGTTTGGAATATGATTTTGAGTTCAAAGCCCACATGAGAAAGGAATGTTTATTCTCATTAAGGTTTCCTTGCTCAACTGAAATGGTAATCTTATCCTATTAAAACACTCATGCTAATCTCTTAGGAAATTTTAACCCCCCCAGTAAACCCCCATCATTAACCCATGCATCCAAAATATATGTTAAAGCATCCAGTAAATCAGTCTAACCATTGCAAGCTAAACTATATATAAAAAGAGGAAAACCTCAAAGGTTTCAGGTTCAGTTCAGAGAAGCATCCAAAATGTGAATGTCTACAGAGATCTTCACAAAGAGTTGCAGCCCTTCATCTCCAGAGAATCCCCTTTCACCAACAAACTTTCTGATAGATCCTCCCCAGGGGTCTCCTTCCTTTTGGCCTCTTGAGGAGGGCTGGTGGCTTATTATCTCCTCTTGATGGACAGAGGGGTCCTTCTTCCGTTCTGGAATCTACCGAGGGTATGTCTTCTCTCTCCTTCCCATAGACTACCAGGACCCACTCATTAAACAAAACAAAACAAAATCATGGAAATATTTTTACTAATATTTAGTTTTCTAAGACTTAATTATCTAATAATACCTAAATTTTAGGCCTGGTTTAAAGATTATCTAATAAAAAATAAACCTGAGGCCTGGAGTGTCTCTTCAAATCCACTCATTTGAAAGGTTGATTTAAAAATAATTGCTTCTTTCCCAAAATAGACATTAGTGCTCATACCTGAATAGTCTGTATACCCTGCTGAGTTATTTGTAAGCTAGTTAGCGGTGACTGACAGGACTACCCAGTGTGCCAATGTGTCTTCTGTTTTGGCTTATCAGATAACTAGTGAAATTTAACACTGATGGTGTCAGTTTTGTATGTGCAGCATTGCTGTGTAAACAACAGCAGCACAGCCTTGTTTTGGATTTTTCACCTCTTTTGAATTCTTAATTTGTTCTTTCTTGCTTTCATTATTTTCTTGCAATGTTTGTGTTTCCAATTAACTAGCTTTTAGAGAAATGTTCGTTTGCCCCTCTTAGCCTTTCCAAAATAGACTCTGGCTTAAGTTTTTCCAGTATAGCTATATTGGCAAACCCTCCTAGTATAGACACAGCTTATATTGGCAAAAAAGTGGTTTTGTCACTATAGCTTATACTGGTTCCTGAACAAAATACCTACACTGGCACTGCACTAGTGCTTTCCCTGGTATAGAAATGTCTCAGAAAGTCACGCCCCTAACTGAGATAACTATACCAGTACCAGTTGCTAGTGTAGATCTGGCCTCAGCCTGGCATTTTCATAAGTGCATATAGGAATTAGGTGCTTCAGTCCCATTAAATGTTAATGGCAGTTGGGTACCTGGCTTTCTTTGGCACTTAACTATTTTATATTTCTATAAATTGTCTTATAGTCACAGGCTCCCATGGCTTCTTCATCAGTGGAGCAGTATGGAGATGACAAAATATAAACAATTCAGCAGAAGTTAAAGCAACATGGACCACCTGCATGTGTGGTTTTCATTCTGGTATGCAAGGTGATTGGGAGAGTTGGCTGCATGTTTTCTTTAATCATGGTGCTCGGTTACAAGTTTCCTTTCCTCCCTGTGAAGCATTTAGTACTGGTTACTCCCAGAGTCATGATAATGGACTAGTTGGTCTGATCCAGTATGGTAGTTCCTATAGTCATGTGCGTAGCAGACACTGCAACAACTTGCTTAGGTAATGGAAGCAGCTAGTAGTAAATAACTAAAAATGGGCTGAAACCCCCATTCAGCAGTAGGCTTGTCTTTGTGGCATAATCCCATTTGGTGGCAAGCAGTGTTGAAGGTGCAACATGAAGTATTCACAGGAGATCCACATATCAAAATACTGGGGCATAGTTTGGGTCAAATGAGAGGGTGGGGAGGAACGAACACACACTGTTTTCTACAAGAGGGAATCTTATGTCTCAGTATCAGATTTTTATGATCTTTAATACCTCCTCTTAGAGATCTTATACCCTATTACAATGTTTTTTGTGAACTATTGGAAATATGCATATTACCTTTCTCAGATCATTTATTAATCCTTTTAATACCTTTATACTTCAATGAGTAGCATGTCCCCATTAAAAGTAAATGTTACAATTCTTGCTCTTCCTTCTCTTTCATTTTGGTACCTAAGATACAGAAAGCAATAGTATAAAGCCAAGACCCTTATAAGGAGTTAAGCAAAAGAGAAAAATATCTGTTTAGGAAATAAACAATGTCATAAATTCCCTCATTATTTCCAATTTACAGTATTATTGTCAGTCTAGTTTTTGTCATTGAGTTGACCCAAGAAAAGCTTAGCCTTTCACTGCTCTGTATGAAATTATTGTAAGTCTGAAAACTTTACTCACATGAGTAATTCTTTTCCAGCAGATTATATATGTGAATAAGGATCATTCGTGTAAATAAAGGTCAGGTCTATGGCAATACTGGCACTGTTACCAGTCATCTTCCTTTATTAGATTTTTAGTTCTCTAAAATTCTCCCAGTCATCATATGAAGTGATTTCTAGGTAAAATGTGATTACATCAGTTTTCATAAATTATGAAAACATGAAAATTCATATTCCATAAGCATTAGCAATACATTATAACCGGAAAGACTACATAGTGGTAATTATTGTCCTGGGAAGGGTCAAACATTTTACCCTTAGTGGAAAAGTGGAACCCTTAGTGTCCATTTGTGTCCATACCAACAAACATCTGGCTTGAAAAAAACCCATGTTTTCCTTTCAATACTTTCACTATTTTCTTTTGAAATATTATGAAACTGAACACAACTATAGTATGATTCCAGCGTGTCATGCTGAGTGATGGGATGTGAAAAGCAATTCCTTTGGATTGTAAATACTGCTTTGGATAACGTGGTGATGGAATTACATAAATAAGAGTGTTGCCAATGACCCATTGCAGAAAAACCAATCATGTGGTCAGGGCTACAATTTCCCCAGGAGCTTACTGAATCAGAGCTAGATTTTTTTTTCTTCAAATGTTGCTCTAAGACACCAGCTGACACTGATTTTCTGGGACTTACATATGTCTCAAAGCTATGAGGAGCTGTGCCCCTTCGCTCCCATTGCAGGGCCACAGTGGTAGTTGAGGGCACTTAGAACTTCACAGGTGGAGCTCAGCATCTTAAAGGCTCAAGCTCACAGTAACAAATAATAGTAGCATCGGAGTATATTGTGTGAGGCTTACAAAGGACATTATTACACTGTTCATATGTTGTAGCCTTACCTTAATATGCTCACCAATTATTTCTCTTGCTATATTGCAAGATCACTGACTTTTGTAAAACAAAACCAGAAAGTCTTCATGCATAGAAAAATCTATTTATAAATAAACCTTATGTGAGAAGGGAGTGCTGCAATTCAGTTAAGAGGAAGAACAAGCAACAACTAGCTCCCATTACACCATCTATCTGCTATGTCATTTTCATTGGCTTATTTGCCTGACAGTGATGTGGGAAATAATACAGCACCTCAAGAGACATTCTCTTGGGCAAAGGAACAAGAAAATCATGCAAAGACCAAGCAAGAAACAAGACAGATCTGGAATTGGACCCACTAGAGAAGGCCAAGACCAAAACTGAATCAACACCAGACAAACCCAGGGACTTGAGTACAAAATATAAAGTACAGTCTCTTCAGTGTTACTGTCAAGGGACTGAATCCAAAGATGGTCGCAGTCTGTGCTATACTCAATTTACTTGCAATAGGGTGAGAAAGAGAGAGAGTCAAGGAGCAGAAAAGAAGAGTCCACAAAAGAGAGAGATTGTAGAAACAATATTCATATTCATCAGGCTGCTGAAGGTGTTGGAAGGAAACCATTTGCTTGTTTAAGGCTAAAAGACACCTGCAGTGGCAGAGGTCCTATCTGTAGTGGAGCTGATGTTATTCCACTGTGAAGTAGAGTCAGGATTTTGAGATCCTGCACAGGGGCCTACACATGCAGTGTGCCATGGAACACAGATCCATTATAATTCATTGGATACCTACACACAGAGAGAGTTCAGGCAGGGGAAGGGTGGACAAAGAGCAGACATACTGGATCCACAGCTATATGGATGTGGAGAGCCGGGGTGTTTGGATGCCTAGCTGAACTATCAGGTCTTAGGTAGAATTGGCCACAATTTTCCAAATTTAAAAGTGTTGACAAATTTTCATCACCATTTGATGAGTTGATGGACAAATAAGAAAAAAAGTTGTTGACAGTTTTGCAAATGTTTCCCCATTTTCAACCAGGTTCTTGTGGGCCTGAAAAACTAGACTGAAAAGATCATGACAAGAGCTTTTTACTCGAAGTGTGAAGTCTTGGCAAGGTCAAGGAGGTGTGTGAAATTGAAGTTAACTGAATTTTTCTAAATCCTTAACTCATGTTTGGTTTGATTTTTGGGTGGCAGTTTCAGTGGGATATTTTTATTTATTATATTTTATTTGAGCTACTTTGGCTGCTCTAACTTTCTCATCTGAAGCTCCTCCATCACTCCTATGAGGTCAATAAGTTGGAAAAGAACAGAGGAGCAACATTTGGCAGCCCTGGCTGTAATGAACTGCTGCATGTTTGAAGTGTATTTACTGTACAACTTTCTGGGTAGATTTGCAGTTATCTGCCTGCTTTTTCTCTTTTATTTCTTTGTGTAGTTCAAGTATAACAGAGATAAAAATCTGAATGAATAAGAAAAACTGAAAAACAGCAATAATCACCCGTGAGAGAGAGATTCTCCATTATATTTATTGATAGAATTGAATTTGTTCATAGGAGGCCCTATTATCTCATGCTCATTATGAAACACCAGTGTTATGACAAAACGATTCCTCTTCTACACTCAAGGATAAGTCCTGTGCACAGTGGAAAATTGTACACAAGGGAAAATTCCCTAGTGTCCTGGGAACTTAGCAGTAGCTGCCTGCAGTCATTTTTCTTTCTGAACTACCAGTCTTTTACAATGCATGTTTTACTATTACTTCTACAGCTGCCTTTTCATTGTTCCACTGTCCATCTTATGATAATGGTAGAACTGTGACAGAAACTAAACAGACCCATGACCACACATAATTAACCTTACATTTGTTTGTAAACATTTTTACCTACTTGCCTTTATTTATCTTTTACCAGACAATTGAGTCTGATATGAAATACTTAGCCTGGAAAAGGGAGGTTAATAGTGGGTCAGGTCAATCTTCCAGATATAGAGGCATAGAACCAGATGTGTAAAGGTATGAAGGTGCCCAACTCCCATTGATTTCAATATCTGATTTAAAAGTCTGACCTAGACTGGCCATACTACACCTGCTTAGGAATGTGTGTGCACCGAATATTGCATCTCTTTACTTGCAAAGGAATTCCGACAGGCAGTTTAAGCTAAGGACCAGAGCTTCAGTTGGTGTAAATTGGCATAGTTCCACTGACATCTACGGAGTTACCTCAACTTATCTGATTTTAGGTTTTGGGCCTTACTATTCTAAAAAGCAAACATGAAGCTGGTTGAACTGTGTTGTCTGAAATATGTTCATGCCATTTTCCTTCTATGAGTCAAGAAGACCATAAAACAGCAGGAATTAATTCAGGGTACAGAATGGCTGGGTTTAAAATTACCAGTAGCTTGCTCCTCTTCCCAGTGAGGTTACTTAGCTTTGCCATTGATTTTAATGTGAACAAGATCATGCCCCACATTTCCTTTGCGCTTTTACCTATTAATTACCCAAATAAAAATAATCAGGTTGCAAATATGGACATGTGGCCTGATGGTCCCAAGCCTTTTGGAAACACAGAAAGATTTTTAAATGGGTTAAACACTTTCTATTCCCCTTTAACAATTAAAAGTCACAATAATATTTTTTTTGTTGCTTTCTGAAAATTATGCCTTTTAAGAAGGTACCAAGTAGCATTACATGGGTCACATCCTCGCTTTAACATAATACATCCAAGGTAATCACATGTGACAAATGGTAGCATGGAAGTGTTGCTAGGACTATACGCTCTGTATGAATATGTCTATGAAGCTTTTCACTATAAGCATTCACTGACAATGATTTACCATAAACTCAAACTCTGCACTGAATTTACTTGGAAAGAGTAACGGGGTAACTTGTATGGAAATTTTGGATTCCCCTCGCCTCAGCTCTCCCCTAGTGAAATCATATGGAGTATTACACTGAGGGGAGTCACAATGTAGATTTCTCTCTTAAGGTTTTTTGTTGACACCCCTCACCAGTGTGTGAGCACCTTCCATGCATAATCAATAGGAATGGTGAAATCCCTAGTGGATTTCATAGTTTCTGATATTTTCCTCCTTTTGGGGTCAAGACTCTGTTTTGGATAGATTTTTTATTCTAGTTTATTGGTTTTAGTAGATTTTATTAAATTTCCTTTGCTCTGGGTAGGGATTTGAGGATAGGGTGGGGAGTCCAAAATGGAGTGTCATTCTTATAGTGGAGGGGATTTTTCAAAGAGGAAGGTTTTGCAGCATTTCCTAAAGATATAAAAGAGAGAAGCATTTAAATTAACTCTGTACTTTTCTCTGCTCATGTTCAATGTGTTGTCCAGCATGACCCTTAGGTCTCTCACCCTATTGTTGCTTCCCAGGTGTCCTGCTCATTCCACTGAGCATGTATAAATTAGCTTCCATTTTTCCAAATCATTGTGTTATTTGCTGCTCCAGGACAGATTGCCAAGTTATTGACCCAGATACTGCACCACTTGTGTAAGCAATAGAGAGGGGAACTGAAGAAGTTTTTTTTTTTAAATTGCACTTTAAAAACAAACAAATCTTTGTTCCCCCTTTAGAGTGGTAAATTTCAGATTGTCAGCTTTCCTGTCATTGCCCTGTAATTTTCCTGAAGTTGGAGAAGCTTTCAAAAGTTAGAATGTAAAGAAAAAAAATTAGGTTTTCAAGAAACCAACCAAACAAATTCAAATTTAATTTTATACCGAATCTTCCCATAAAAAAAAAGAAAAATGTTTATCTGAAAGTGACATTTTCCTGTGAGTTATTTTTATTTCACTGAAACTCCATGTTCAAGCATGAAACTTTTCAGCACAATAATTTCTTATAGATAGCTACTGTAGTTAGTCAGATAGACTGACAATCTAATTCAGATAATAGAAGTACTCCATGGAGTAACCACCTGAGTATCTGGTTAGTAATGAACAGATTTCAGTTCCCTTCTTACCCCATCCATGCTTCTATCTCAGTCTCTCTTACCTCTGGATAGTAACTCCATCTTTCTCCTTAAGATAGTCTTCTCTTCCCAGCTTCTGGTGTCTTACCACCCCTAAAAGATCCTGCCTATGAATTAGGAGGTCTCCTACCCAAGATAGAAGGTAAGAGCAATCAGTTGCTTCCTGAAAGTTACAGAGACTAAGGGGGAAGGCCACCAAACTCCATTAGACAAGGATTCCAGGTAGGAGTCAGTAAAGTCAATGTAACTATGCTGATTTATGCCTGCTGAGGATCTGGACCTGTATTTTTAAATTCTGTCAAGCAATATTGAGATTCCAATTGCACAAAAGTCAGAAAATTCATAATTAAAGTATCATGATGATATAACAGCACAGGAGGCAATGGCCTGCATTGCTTCAACCACACATTTTATTATGTCTTTTCCTTAGTTAAACTCTTATTGTGTTCTTCAACAGTGCTTGAAAGTATAGGCCTAAATGGTTACCAATGAAGATAAGAGACAAAACTTGGCACAGGCAGATACGATCCCTGTACTTTCCTCTGGATCTTCTCTGTGTTTTACATACATAGGGTCTGAGCCAATTCTCAATATCATTAACAGAAAAACTCCCATTGGTTTTAACAGGCTTTCATTCAGGCTCATACATTGCAGAATAACCATGGAATTCAGCCACAAGCCTATGGAACTCCCTATGGCTCTAAGTCTTGGCTCTTCTTGACAACCCTTGGGTCCCTGGCAGAATGGATCCAATGGGGCTATATTTCCATAACATTCTTCATTGCTTCTGTCCTGGACCCCTTCCTTAAGAGCAGTGGTTCTCAAACTGGGGCCACCGCTTCTGTAGGGAAAGCCCTTAGCGGGCCGGGCCGATTTGTTTACCTGCCGGATCCGCAGGTTCGGCCGATCGGGGCTCCCACTGGCCGTGGTTCGCTCCAGGCCACTGAGGGCTGTGGGAAGTGGCGCGGGACAAGGGATTTGCTGGCCACCGCTTCCCGCAGCCCCCATTGGCCTGGAGCAGCAAACCGTGGCCAGTGGGAGCCACGATCGGCCGAACCCACGGACCCGGCAGGTAAACAAACTGGCCCGGCCCGCCAGGGGCTTTCCCTACACAAGCGGCGACCCCAGTTTGAGAACCACTTCTTAAGAGTCTTCACATCAGAAAGAGAATGTGTCAGTTAAAAGATGTAATGGATAGTTTCCCAGCCGTGCCCCTTCTCATGCCTTTTCCACAGTATCTAGCTCCAGCCTCACAGAGGAATTCTACAGGGTGCAATTTGATCCATAGACTCATTTAAAATTGTGAAGAATTGGGTTTTGTTTGTTTATATTCCTCCTGCAAGCCTTAGTCATTAGTCTTCTGAATCTAGTATACAGATGGACACACACACACAAGATAAGAGTGTTCCTTACGTAGACCTCAGCACTTAACTTTTTACTCTCCCGTCTCTTCTTTCCTATTAAACTTTTTTTCTTTCACGGGTGTCCGAAATTTAAGCCATTTTCTTATTGACTGCCATAACTCTAAGATCACTCTTATGGACCTCGGAGTCCAGGGCTCTGAGTTCTATTTCTGCTCTAGACTTCCTCTGTGACCTGGAGCAAGTCACATGGGCCAGATTGTGCAAGTGTGAGTCTTGCGTGCATATCCTTGCAGAAAGGTTGAACACAAGTGCAGCCCTTGAACTCAGAGAGTTCACACTACCACCTCCAATGCAGGCTTTGTGCAGCAGGAACACATACTGCATCTGAAAGCTGAGCAGAAGGTGAGCTACCTGGGGTCTCCTCAGGGCTGCCCAGAGGATTCAGGGGGCCTGGGGTCTTTGGCGGCAGGGGGCCCCTGCCGCCAAATTGCCGCCGAAGACCCAGCACTTCGGCGGCGGGTCCCGGGGCGAAAGGACCCCCCGCCACGCGTCTTCAGGGCACTTCAGCGGCGGGTCCCGGAGCAGAAGGATCCCCCGCCGCCGAATTGCCACCGAAGACCCGGAGCGGAAGAAGCTCCGGGGGCCTGGGCCCCATGAGAGTTTTCCAGGGTCCCCGGAGTGAGTGAAGGACCCCGCTCCAGGGGCCCCAAAAAACTCTCGTGGGGGCCCCTCTGGGGCCCGGGGCCTGGGGCAAATTGCCCCATTTGCACCCCCCCGGGCGGCCCTGGGTCTCCTAGAGGCATTGTACCTGTTTGAGGAGGAGCATGGTGCCTCCAGGAGCTCTAAATAGAGTAGTGCACCACCACATGGCTTCCCATTGTGGGGGCTGTTGCAATGCAACAATTGGGCACTCAACTGCTCTGTTCCCTAATCTATAAAATGGGGATAATACTTAGCTCTCTTGTGATGCTAAATTCATTAACCTTTGGAAAGTTCTGTGAGACCTTTGGATGGAAAATGCTATATAAATACAAAGTTCTTATTGTTCTTGGGTTGGAATTAATTTAGTTAACAGATCAAGTCATTTATTGGAACAAGAGGGATACAGGATGTAGTAGAGCCCACCTTTTGCTACCCTTACATTCTTTTGGATTTAGAGAGGGATATTTTCTGACATTAATTCATCAACAGGTATTATTTTATAGAGTCAGAAAACCACAGTTGGTGATAACAGGAAATTTGCTTGCAAACCTTTCGCCAAGAAACTCAGCACATTTGTTGCCATGTTGTGTTTTGTTTTACATTCCAAAAGATGTGATTAAAATCATAATTCATTTCATTGTGCTGTGTTGAATTTAGCTTCATGAAAAACAGTTTCAAATATCTCAGCTAGCACAATTTACCAACCTGTATATGCTACCTATTAATCTTTGTAATACACATATACATATATACTCTTTGCTTCTAGTGTATATATATAAATAAAGTTACTAGAAGCAAAGAGTCAAAAAAAGGTATAAGAAAACAGTCATTTCTGATCACCAGAAAAGTGTTTTCCTAAGAATTATTTCCGCTCTAAGCACCCATATGGAAGCAGAAAACCATTATAAAAATGAAAATAAGATGGTTTGTATCACCTGCATAACTTGTTTTGTTCTCTGCCTTCAGGCTTCAAAACCCGCATCCCATATTTTTTCCTTTCTTTAAAAATAATGTACATCAGTTTAATTTAACCCAGGTCCTGACAGAAGGATCAGATTATAAGTATTTAATACTGTGGTTTCAAATCCAATTTTACAGTGTTCATTGTTTCAGAAGTGGCAGAGTCCAGTTTTTTTTTTTAAAGGTCGAGTTGCTTAGAGAACATTGACATTGTTCTAAAGACATATCTTTAGTTAAAAGCTGAAACCCTATAAACCTTTCTATGAATGGTGCCACAAAATCCTAACCCCAGGGCTCAATCTAGCAAAATTTTCCCCATAATTACTATTGATAGGGCCCCACCAAATTCATGGTCCATTTTGGTCAATTTCACAGTCATAGCATTTTAAAAATAATTCATTTCACAGTTTCATATATTTAAATCTGAAATTTCATGGTGTTCTAAACATGGGGGTCCTGACCCAAAAGGGTGTCATGGTGGGCAGGGTTGCAGGCTATTGTAGGGAGGTCGCGGTATTGCCACCTTTACTTCTGGCTCTGAAGGCAGCACTGCCATCTGCAGCAGCACAGAGGTGAGAGTTGCATGGTATGGAGGAGGGGTCATCACTTTTTGGTGGCAGCAGGGCTGGCTCTATGGGTGGGCGACATGGGCAACCACCTAGGGCCTCATGATCAAGGGGGTGCCATGGTCACCCCCTGCAGTCAGACCAAGGCCTCTTTAATCCCCAAGCACTGGGCCCGGAGCCAGGGAGGGGCAGAGCTCGGGGCACCCCAGCTGTGGGTTCCTGCTGTGCACCAGGCTCCAGCTGTTAGTCCTGGCTGGGCTGCGGCTGGCAGCGGTGCTGCCTTCAGAGCTGGGCTCCCAGTCCAATCGCACACACCTGCTCCCTGACCCCCTTCCCAAGACCCCACCTCCACTCACTCCATCCCCGCTCCCTCCATCATTCATGCTCCCTCACCCTCACTCACTTTCACTGGGCTGGGTCAGAGAGTTGGAGTTTGGGAGGGGATGAGGGCTCCAGCTGGGGCTGCAAGCTCTGGGGTGGGGCCAGAAATGAGGGGTTCAGGGTGCAGGAGGGGGGCTCCATGCTGGGGCAGTGGGTTGGGTTGTGGGAGGGGGTGAGGGCTCTGGCTGGCAGTTTGGGCTCTGGGGTATGGCCAGGGATGAGGGGCTTGGAGTGCAGGAGGGGGATCAGGGCTGGGGCCAAGGGATTTTGAGTGCAGGAGGGGGCTCAGGGCTGGGGCAGGGAGTTGGGTGTGGGAGGGGGTGAGGGACATGGGCTCCAGCCGGGCAGTGCTTACCTCAGGTGGCTCCGGGAAGCAGCCGGCATGTCTGGCTCCTAGGCTTAGAGGTGTCCAGGTGACTCCGCATACTGCCCCTGCCTGCAGGCACCACCCCTGCAGCTCCCATTGGCCACAGTTCCTGGCCAATGGGAGCTGCAGAGTTGGCGCTTGGGGCAGGGCACAGGGGCAGTGCACAGAGACCCCCTGGCCACCGCTTTGCCTAGGAGCCGGACATGCCAGCTGCTTCCAGAAGTTGTGTGAAGCCAGGGCAGATAAGGAGCCTGCATTAGCCCCTCTGTGCTGCTGACCAGAATTCTGGTAGACTCCCGGCCAATCCAGAAGGATAGGCAACCCTACCTGCAGATGAATAGGAAGTTCCAGTCCTTCCCAATTTGGCCAAGATTAACAACTGGAGCCCAGCACAGGGTTGGAGCCCCCGGATGGGATGCCCCCAGCAATGCCCCTTCCCAGCTCCAGGCCCAGAGCTTGGGAGTTAAAAGGGCCTTGGGCTGGATGTGCGTGTGGTGGCAGGGGTGAGCAGAATGCCCCACTGACCCTGGGGCTCTGGGCAGTTGCCCACCAGTAAGTCCATCCCTACCCCCCACAAAAAGTGATGACACTTCCCTTATCATGCCACCTTCACTTATGCGCTGCCTTCAGAGGTGGGCTCCCAGCCACGGAGCTTCCTGCACCAGTGAGGGAGGATCCTGGAGGTGGATCTGACCCAGCCCCTCTCATCCCCAGCCCAGTTAGGACTAGGATCTGGAGCCTGGTGCATGGTAGGAGCCCCCAGCCAGGGTGCCCCAACCCTGCCCCTCCCCTGTAATGGCCAGGTTTTTACAGGGGAGACCAGCCTTCACAGGGGAGATCAGATTTCACGGTCCATGGCACATTTTTCATGGTCATGAATTTGGTAGGGCCCTAATTATTTATAATGTACAAGGTTTTAGAGGTAAACCCTTGTCCCTTTAGAGAGTCCAAGAAAACAAGCTATGCAGAGAGGTTCTCTGTTCAGGTTAGCAGAGACTAAATAATTTCTACTGAACTTTAGAGTGGTGTACAGCCACTCCATGTCTTAAGCTACGGTAGTGCTCACAATGTGTCCTGCTGATCCTCCATGTGGAGGCAGTGTAGCCATGGATATTTTCAGGGCTTGAATACAACTGGTACTCTTTCCTGCTGCCTTCTTATTTTTCAGCATCAAAGTTTAGTGTCTCCGGCTGTTTGCTGAGAAAGCCTCAGCAACATGAACTGAGTCATCACTGATGCAGCAACATCTGCCTGTATTTGCAGAATCTAAAACACTAGCTCTGAGAGGTGTGCAATGCTCCTGTTAGGTCAGTGGTTCTCAAACTGGGGCTGCCGCTTGTGTAGGGAAAGCCCCTGGCTGGCCGGGCCAGTTTGTTTACCTACCGCGCCTGCAGGTTCAGCCGATTGCGATTCCCACTGGCCGTGGTTCGCCACTCCAGGTCAATGGGAGCTGCTGGAAGCAGCGTGGGACAAGGGGTTTGCTGGCCACCGCTTCCCGCAGCAAACCGCGGCCAGTGGGAGCGCGATCGGCCGAACCTGAGGACCCGGCAGATAAACAAATCGGCCCGGCCCGCCAGGGGCTTTCCCTACACAAGCGGCGGCCCCAGTTTGAGAACCACTGTGTTAGGTCATGTACTCACCATCTGTTGCACCTCCTTGTGTCAGAGTGTGATGCTGGAAGGAGCCCTTGTCTCCAGCACTCCCTGCAGCTGTCTGACTCTCATCTGATATTCTATGGCTTGACTCTCCAGCCAAGACACAAAATTCAGTCCCGTTCTGGAATAACAAAATATTCAACTGAAAGGCCAAGATAAATAGTCAAATAATAACTCTTCTGCCCTCTTGGGCTGAAGTGTTCTTGTTTGGTCCTCCCTCAGGGCCTCTGCCATAGGAGCTTAACCTGCTCCTGCATTTAGACTTACATACCTTTTCCTAAAGGTCTGGTAGGAGAATCCAGGCCCACTTTCTACTCTGGGTTACAGTCCAGGGACCCTGTATTAGGCAGCTAGGTCTGTTTTCCTGGGACGTTTCTTACCTGTAAGCCACCTTGTATTGCTTCCCCACAACCTGTGCTTCTCCCTTTGATACTCAGGCCCCATGTTTCTCCCTGGTCTGCTGAACTTATAAGTATTCTGCTCCTCTCAGGCTCCACTGAAATGCTTTTTCTAACCCTACCTCAGAGTATCCCCCAGAGGACCTCTCCAACTTTTCTAGTTTTTCCTATCTGCAGGAGAGCTCTACCTTCTCTGTGATGTCTGTCTGTCTGTCTGTCTGTCTGTCTCCCTCTCCCTCTCCCTCTCCCTCTCCCCCATCCCCATCCCCATCCCCATCCCCTAACTTTTGGTTGAATTCTCAGCTCTATTTAAGTAGTCTTTCCTGGTTCCCTGCAGCTGGGGTCATTAATTATCATTACATTACCATATCAACATCAGCTGAGGGCTAGCTGAGCCGGACTTGCCTTAAAGGGACAGCTGGCCTGTGAAAGCCCCCTTCATCTCAGGGGGTTTTAATGGAAACACTCAATGACAACAATATTGACATTTAAAATATTAACTATTTCACAGTTCAAAGCACAGAAGAAAGGTGGACAAATGTCATATTATGAAGATCTGCACACTCTATTATGAGTGACAGCTCATTTAGGCACAATAATTGAGCATGTTTGGGAGACACTGCCACCTGTCCCCACATTCAGTTATTAAAGAGCCAAATCTAGGCAGAACCTAGCAGAACATCTGATGCCATCCTATGATGGGGTGTATCTGGCCCTTTGAGGCCCCCTGCTGGATGCCCACAGTCTTATCACACACTGCCCTAGGAAGGAGCAGCGAAGGTCGATGCTCCAGGCCTGCCTAGAGAGGCTGCATAGAAGCAGACAATCAGAGCCCAGCAAGCTAAAATAAAAGGAGCTGCAGGGCCTCAGCATGTCAGTTCCTGGCTGCAACCTGAGGAACAAGGAAGGGTGCTTCTTGCTGGCCACAGGAGCTTGAGTGAAAACCAGACAATGGGTTCTGGTGACACTGGCATTCAGTGAGGAGAAAGAAGATCTGAAATTTTCAGCCCTGAGCTAATGGGTGAAGAGAAAGAGGCTCTGTGAGAAACAGCCCAGGGAATAACATCAGCGAATTGGAAGCAGCAGTAAGTTGCTGCTGTTTATAGGGTCCCTGGGTTGGAATCTGGAGTAGTGGGCTGGACCTGGCAAAGTGGCCTGCACTGGCAAAGTGACTTAAGCCCTGAAAACAGGGCAAGTCTCCTTTAGAAGCCTGAGCAAAGGGCTGGATTGAAAAGGGTCCAGAGATGGGGCCAAAGACCCTGGTGAAGGCAGATAGTTCTGTTGGAGTTTTGCTGCCCCTGAAAGAGTTCATCCATTTGACTGTGTGACTTGGCCAGACGGCTAGGCCACCGAAGACCTGCCTAGCAAGGTTGAAAACCTACAGGGCTTGGCAGGAGCAGGAAAAGATTCCAGTACCACACCCAGCAGCTGAGAGGCACTCAATAGTTGAGTATTCTCTTTACATACCCTAAAGCAGGACCCAAGACCAAGAAGCCCAGCAAGTGTCACTGAGGGAAAGTCAAGCACAAGAAGTCCAGCAGAGCCCATGGGTGTGTCGGGACCCCAGTGAGAGGAATTCACAACCAGTAAGCCCAGACAGTGTGCGAGATCGTATTTTGAATACCTGCACAAACTGCTGTGAGTTGTCTTGTGGGTGGAGCTTATTTTCTGGGCAGTGCTTGGAAGAGTTCCACATTGATCTGATCCCTGGCTATTTCGTCTCCCGTTCTTTACCTGTTCCCCGAGATCCCATAATGCCCTGCTACAGAGGCATGAAGCAGTGCCCATGGAGTGCAGCTCTATGGCATGCTGTGGTGCAGATCTTCTGCAGACTTCTATCTCCCCTTGCACAGCAAAACTGTATCTGCTCCCCTGTGTTTAGAGCCCTCTGATTCCAGAGAGAGTAGATGGGAGGATTTGCCCTTATTTAATTCATAAGCATGAGGAAAGAGAAAGAAGCAATATAAAAGGCTTTATAAAATATGAATTGGCCATCAAGGTTTTCAGTAGAATGTGGGCTTCTGTATTCTTAACTAAACTGTATGTAGATCCATTTCCCTCTCATGTCTTCATTAGCAATGAGTGACTCTTGGAAGGTTCACACAGGTTCAAGTCTGGGTATATATCTGAAACTCAGAAGGAATCTCTTTGGTCTGAAAATTAAGCTTAAAATCTCACAAGGGGAGTGTGTAAACTGAAAAAAAAATGACTGAATACTATGATTGATGGAGACCAGGATAAAACTCTTAGCCATCAAGGGAAAGATTCCTCCTCATTAAAGGGCTCCCAGCTGTGTAATACCCGAGCATCAAAGATTAGAATGGATTTCTGTCTCATTTTGAGAGAGTAATACAAGACATACCTCTTAGTATAGGCTTTCTATGTTTCAATGTGGCCAGCAAGACCTTTTTTCCACGAGGATACCTGCCCCTAGTGGAAGCATGCAGCTGATTATAAATCAAATATCCGTTTGATGAATGGAATGGTTCAGAGGACTGGGAATCTGAGAGAGATTTTCATTCTAAGGACCTGTCTTGAATCCCAGCTCAAGTTGGTAGAGAAATAGAGGTCTTATCTTGAACTGGGGTAAATCAGGTTGGTGCCACTGAAGTCAATGGATCTGTGACCATTTACATGGGCTGAAGACCTAGTCCTAAAAGTCATTACTTCCTGCTTTGATGTGGCCTCAGTCCACTTTTCAATGTTTGTGTCATAAAAAGACTGCCACACTTGGTACCAAATAACAGCATTTGGAAAGAAGCCAAGGATTTAATGGACATGGAAAGTGAATTACACTCTTCACCATGGCAATGGTCCCTCCAGGTCAGGGGTCAGACACATTACCTCACTAATGTGGGGAAACCTACACTTGTACACTACTTGTTCTAGGGATGCTGTCAATCAGGCATCACAGTCATCCACCACTCTCACTTCAAAATAAATTAAGTGTATCTCATCCATTTATGATAGGCTGATCTATCTCAAAACACTAGGTAATAACAGAAGACATAGGATTAACGGTTATAGTCTATTACATTGTATGCAGCATCTCCATTATATTGTCTTCCTGTTGCAAGGTACGTGGAATGTTAAAATTCAACCTCCTTTTACAGAGTGTAGCCAAAAATAGCCTGGACACATGATACTGAAGCTGCTCTTGTGCTACCCATTTAAGTTATGTATCAACTCTAAATTTAATCAAGGCCACATTTTATTTATACATTTCATGCATTAAACTCATTTAAACTTTTAGTCAGATTTCATTAGGGGAAATACTACCGCGCACATCATGCAGTAGTAAAGCTAATGTGCTTCAGGAATTTGAAAGGATTTAGAGATCGGAGGGTCTGATTTCAAAATTTCTTTTTCTTTTTCGGCTTAGTGCTTGGAGCAGGTCTGTGTGCTGCACACAGTTTGTTTCCTAGGACACTAATACAGTCAGCATGCTCTGTACAAATGTGTAAACACAGACATTCCCTGTAATCAGTGAGTTTGGTGTCTTAAGGCAAGATTATGTTTTTTTTAGGAAATGCAATTTATGATGAGGATTAAATTTCTTCTGCAGACTGATACTGTCTGAGCTTGAGTGAGATGATAAATATTGTGTCCTAACTCCTTGTCTTCTATCTTAAGCCTTGATCCAATCTTTGGGGTGTATGTGATGATTTCCCCTTTTCCCATGTAAACATATTAGTGTCTGCAATGTGCAAAAATAATGCACACATGGGCGGAAACTCAGCAGTAAAATAAAAAAAATATGAAGACTTTAATGAACTGGCAACATTCAGAGCATTCAAAATTAAAGCTAGTATTATGTCCTTTACTTCTGCTATTGTGAAAAAAAAGAGGGAGAAAGGTACAACAGGGTTGCCTTCTCTTGGGATTTCATGGCTTCAATCAACCTGGGTCTGATTGTGTGATGTGCCTACTTATAATGGTGGCAAATTTGGCCAAGGAGTGCAATTCCCACACCAGCTGAGACTAAAACTCTATTGGATACATGTGGAAACGATGTTTTGATTCTCTAAATTATTTTATTTGAAACTGGGAAAAAATATGGTGGATTCACGATGTTAAAAAAAATTGCTTTTGTTGAGTTAGTTTGAAAACAAATGGAAGTTCGCTGTTCAGGCAGAGAAATGTGATTTCACTGCAAATGTCAGGATTTGTTTATTTATTTATTTTTATTTGCCTATGGCAAAAATCAAAAATTTCCCCAAGAATGGAATCTTGACATTTTCACCTGCAGTGATACTATTCATTTTATCATATGGGCATTGAAGAGCCAGCAGATTGCAAAACATTCTTGATCCAGGACACATCTGAACATGTGATCTAAAAATGAAAGGCTTCATATTCAGTTTAAGGCCCATGAGCCATCTAGTCCCCAAGCACAGTTTTGATTTGGTAAAAGCGTGTATAAAGCCTTCTGATACAGGCACAGTTTTAAGACAGAATGGCCTGGCTTACGGACATGCTGAACACCCATGGCTCTCATTGAAGAATGGATGCTATGTAATTCTGAAATGTATGTCAGTAAAGCTTAGCACTTTTCTTCAAAGTGTTGTATAAGAGGTAACAGCTGTATCATCTGGTCCACTTCCATTGGTAACAAGAATGGGAACCCAACAGATTCTGGTCAGGGGAAGGGCACGGAAAGAAAGCTTCTATAACATCATCCTACAGACTCTGTGGAAGCCACTGCATGGGAGCTCCCTAAGGTTCCAGATGGGTGGTGTATACCTGAGAGGAAAAGGAACTTGGTGAAAACAGCTTCTGACTTTATACACCAGAGAAACCTGCAAGATTTTGAGGGTAAGTTATTTCTCACCCTATTAACATTAGCTTCACCTCCATGATGTGGACTTCCATGCTTCCCTGGACATAGTTCCAGACACAGAGAGCTTTCCCTGGCAATGTGGATCCTGTAGGAGCTGTGCTGTCAGGGAACCAGAGAAGCAGAAGGGAAAACCAGAACCACTGCAGAGGGACGGGGACTCTTTGAATCCTGGAGAATCTACTAGGGCTGAACTCCCTTGGGGGTTATGCAGGCAAACTAAACCCTCCCAACTAACCCAAGAATTCCTTGGAAACTCTGAATGAAAATGGAGTGAGTTTATTAAAATTAAAGGAGAACCATGGGAAGCAAGAGAGATTTTTTATGAGGGGAAAGATGGAGACAGAGCGGTAAGTGACTTGTGCAAGGCACCTCAATAACTCTGTTGCAGTGTTAGAGCTGACACAGAACTTGTGAGCTCCCATCTCCAAGTCCCAAGCACAGTTCACAGTGCCTTTCAAACTGCTCCAAAACGTTTTCAGACTTGATTAAAAGACAAATTGCTTCTGTCCAGAGACATGTAAAGTCATACACTTCATCATGAAATTCTCAGTGTGGCTAAGCGCTATAATCCTATAAACAGCGGGTTGTGATGGAAGCCAGGACAGAGCCTTAACTACAGCCTAGCTGCATAAACAGCCGCAGTTACTAATTCTAGTCTATCCTAAACATAAGGCATAAAGTGAGTCATGTAGAAAAGATAAATAGGAAATACAGAAGTGCTTGTTACTAGCCTGCCCTTATAAGCTGGCACAAGGTGATCATATTGACTCTAGACATGTTCTATCCTTTTGCTACATAAACAAAGGGCAGCGTAGCACTGGGGAAAGAGCTGGGAATTTCTAATGATATGGATTATCCTTAGTGGAGGTGGAGGTGCAAATTTCAAATGGACATATGCTAAAGCAATGTGAGAGTCGATGGTTTTTACATACAAAGCATTTGATCAACTGATTTGGGAAAATTTGCCGTTGGCCAAATTGCCTACCATTGTAAGTAAGCACAACTCCATTGAATTGCTTTGGGGCTGAAGAGTTGCCCTACAGAGAATTAGGCCCACTGCATTTGAGTCCTAAAACTCAAAGCAAAACTTGGCCAAAGCAACTAAGTTTTGCCTGGTTTCAGGTCAAAAGCAAATAATATTGCTGTTTAGCATGGTTTCAAACAAAACCATCATTCCTTCCTTGCGCCCTTAGGTGAGGGAAATAGCTCATTTGAAATTCGAGCCAGATTAAACCTAAAAGATTGCCAGCTTTAGCAAAATCTTTTGGTGAACCTGTGTTGAGTTTTGGGTTTGTAATGAAACCCCAAACCAGGTGAGCTTTTTATGGTTTCATATTTAACACTAAAGGGTTTGCATAGCTGTAATTCACATTAGATTTCCGAAGCAAGAAATGGCAATAAAGAAACTAATATGTTTGTGTCTTTTCCCCCACTAGGTGTCACCATAAGGCAATGACATTTAATGTGAAAACCATAGGAAAAGGATTGCTACAACAGGGAATTAGATTCAGTTAAGATGGCCACAGACTACAAGCCTGCCAATCTGGGCCCAATCCAATTCCCACTGAAGTCAGCTGAAAAATCCTTCCTCAGTGGGAGTTAGATCGGCTACCAGGTTTCTTTCCAGCAGTGATACACATTGCTACGGTGAAAGAATATAAGGGTATGTCTACACAGCCACAGGAAATGTGCCTCCCACAGCCTGGCTAGATAGACTTACACTAGTTCACTAAAAATAGCAGTGTGGACATTACACTGTAGGCAGTGGTTCAGGCTAGCTACCCAAGCTCAGATCCAGGGAGCTGGGTGGGTTTGGATGGATAGCCAGATGTGGTATAGGTGGCAGAATGTTTACACTGTTAGCTTGAGCGGAGCTAACGTGAGTCTGTCTACCTGGGCTGTGAGGCTTACACTTAAATTCTTTCTACCCTAAGTGAATTTAGGATACTCCGAATGAAGGGTAAGGAAGGATAGGGTGTTTCTTTGAAACACTTGGTTTGGGAGTAGGAAGTGTGACCTGGCCATTCATAGAACAAATCCTGCTAGCTGATATAGGGAAGGGCACTGTGCCTGGCTTCAGAGAATTATCTCATTTTTCCCTATCTGCATCAGCTCAGCCCTCCACTACAGCAATCTGCCTCTAGGCTGTCAGTCATGTGTCATGAAGTTAAAAACCTAGAAGAGTCCCAGCTGACTCATGCAGAAATCATGGTGTAATTCTATTCACCTGTGACAGTCACAGCTGGATCTGATTCCCTCCTAAATGGGCTGTGGCTGTACTCCTGAGAAAGAAAATATTTGAATGGAAAAGCAGCTGATATGCAGGAATTTACTTTTTTAAATAAAATATTTTGGCACAAATCACACTTGGTAAGAGATTATACCACCCTCTTTTTTCTGCTGTGCTCAGTTAATTCAGCTTTCCTTCCACTCTTCTTGCCTTTATGCATAGCAAGACTTAATGTCCTGATCAACAGCCTAGATAATAAAGTGATGGGTGAACCTTAAAAAGCTTAATGATTTGATTTCCTTTGGCTAAGTACCTGTAATTTGGGTGGCTTATCCGAACCTCTTGGGTCTTCAAAATTAGGCTGGAGATGCAGTGAGAACTTGGATTTGTTGTGAGACTTTTTATACATCCTGTTTCTGGTCAGGTTGGAATGACCATGAACACAGCTCACCTTCAATGGTTTGGCATGTCCCTGTTGAGTCCCTGCCAGAACTGGGAAGTTCAGAAGTGCACATGTTTGTTTTAAAAAGTTAGATGAACATATTAAAATACAATGTTGATGTTTAATTTGGAGGGTAGTGGGAAGGTTTGGGTAAATTTAGCCAGTCCATCCAGCCCATATTCTAACTAAACAATAGACACCACAGTTCACCATTCATAGGGGAGGTGAATGAACTCTTCAGGGCTCAGGTCATGTAAGTAAAATGAATTTGACCACAAAGGGTCTGTTCACATGGTCTGGCCATGAACCAGCCCAGGGTTGCTTTGCCATTTGCAATTTACAGAGCCCCATTAAGGGGAAATCTATCACCCTCTTGCCCAGAGTCCTCTTCCCTCAGGCCTGAGGATTCCCTTAGACTTACCATTGCAATCTTCCTGGGGGCTGAGTACCATGTCTACCCAAGGTGGCCCAATATCTGGGGTTTTGAAGGTCCTCTGTGGCTAGTCCACAGCTTATCTCAGAGGATGTGGCCAGGTTGGATCAAAGGCCTCGAACTCCACCAGGGTGTTTAAGGGGTCTGGAAATATCCTGCCCCTCTCCCCTGTACATTTCCTAGCTACTGTGCTAAGGCTTATGTGGCACATCTGGTTTAATAGTACTGTAAGCTGCAAGAGTAAGAGTTCCCCTCCCCCATTTCTACTGCTTTGATGGGGGTATCAAAAACCGATAGGAGTACTGTTCACTTGTCTGCTTTGGCAGCTAACCCCTACAAGGGACTAGCAGAGACCTTGAAATTCCTTGAAGGGGTTTCACCCATTGCCACAAAATAGTGGGGGAGGGGCACCAGACTACTGCCACTTCCCTGAAAGCAGTTTGTTTTATCATTTTGGGGAGTGAGGTTCCTGGGGAGCATGTTGTGTTTGTGGGAACCCTGGATGCTGTCCAAACTACATGTGAACAGTTTGCCTGGAGCCCTGAGCACAACTTGATTTTGGGTGGGTTCTGGGTGAACTGTTCACACAGCCCTAGAAATAAATTCAGCATCAGGAATGTAAAACAAAAGACTTTTAGCTCAGAAGCCATGCTGCTACTATGAATGTGTACGTGCTCTGACATTCAGATCCAGCCCTGATGGTTTTAGTTATTCATATTTGGACATGCAATGGCCTTAAAAATAATATAACATCTATGAAAATAACAGTAAATGGGATAGCAATGCAGCATGACATTCCCATTCATATTGAACTAAAACCTGGGATTGTGGAAATGGCAATTTCCATTAGCTACATCAGCTTTGAGGCTGAAATGTTAGACTACAACTGTGAGCAGACTGTTCAGGAGAAAACAGGCAGAGGAGACAGAGGCTGAAAGGAAGGTATCAGGAGTACTGGCATAGTGACATCCACCTACAGAGTTATATTACCAGACTCAATTTTTGATGACTGGCTGGTGGCACGATTTTCCCTTCTAGGGATGTATTTGTGCATTAAGTGACATGATTGATGACTAGTAGAGATATGCACAGGGTGTGAGATAGTTCAGGTTATTTGGGTGTAACATCTATATTCAGTTTTCTTTGGCTTCAACTAGTTTTTGCTGGGAGAGAAAACCTCTGTTTTTCTTCTTAAGCCTTTCTTTCTTAAACAAGTCTGCCTACCTTAAATGCATGCCTCTCCTGGAGTCTTCATGTCCAATGCCCAGCCCACATCTCAACATTCCCTTTTATTTGGACTTTTACATAAAGATTGTCGGGGGTTTCAGTATTTCTATAGCTAAGCCATTAAGCTAATATATAAATTCATAAAAAATTTTGGGATAAGTATATTATGAACACTGGACTGTCATCACAACAGCTTCCAGAGACAAACAGTAAGTAACTTACTTTCAAAATGCACAATGGTAAGATTTCCCACATCTCTCATTTAGTATACTTTGACATCTGTGCAGAAGTGCATAGATAGGAATTTGCATAAGATTATTCTGTCGCCTGCCTTGGAAACATTTGCCATGTGACAGTTCAGAAGTGCAGGAACACAGCAACTGAAAGCAATACAGATGAAATACTGGCTCTATTGAAGTCAATGGCAAAAGCCCAATCGACTTCAGCGGGGCCAGGATTTCCCCCAGATCTCTGGTGGCAATCCCTTGGCCAGCAAGCTAGTATTTCCTTACATTTGGTGTTGAGTGGGAGTGTTTTTTCCTGGCTATGCCCCTGCTCACTAGCAGCAATCTTTTATGCTCTGAGGTAAGAATTGTCCCTTTATCACTGTGTAAACTGAAAGTAGCCTCTACTTTGAATTCCTGTGGTATCTGAAGTTTGGTGTAACTCCCCTTGTTCTTCTCCACCAAACACACTCTGTATTCACAAACCAGTGGCGGCTCCAAGCACGTGCCTGTGGCGGCAAGCCACGGGGGGCGCCCTGCCAGTCCCTGCAAGGGCGGCTGTCAGGCTGCCTTCGGCGGCATGCCTGCAGGAGGTCCGCCGGTCCCGCGGATTCAGCAGCGGGTACGCCGAAGCCCCGGGACTGGCGGACCTCCCGCAGGCACGCCTGCCTGCCGTGCTTGGGGTGGCAAAAAAGCTAGAGCCGCCCCTGTCACAAACCCTTCCTAAAAACCCACCTCTTCAATGAAACGCTTCTGCTAATCAAGTATCCACATCATCCCTTACTCAAACTATTGTAATGTTGGGCTTGTCTAGCTTACATTAAGCTTTTTGGGGTAAGGATTACTTCTCAAAGTGTGTGACAAGCATCACATAAGTTTTGAGAAATATTGTATTTTTAATTATGAATTCACACAACACACAGTCAACTCTTTGAGCTGTAGAACTCTTTGCCAGAGGATGTTGTGAAGGCCAAGACTATAACAGGGTTCAAAAAAGAACTAGATAAGTTCATGGAGGATAGGTCCATCAATGGCTATTAGCCAGGATAGGTAGGGATGGTGTCCCTAGCCTCTGTTTGCCAGAAGCTGGGAATGGGCGACAGGGGATAGATCAGTTGATGATTACCTATTCTGTTCATTCTCTCTGGGGCACCTGGCATTGACCACTGTCAGGAGACAGGATACTGGAGAATTTTTAGTCTGACCCAGTGTAGGTATTCTTAAGTATGTAATTGTGATTGTGGAAAAACTGAAAATTCAGGCACCTGAACATCAGCACTGCAGCAAAGGAGCCCATTCCTCACTCCAAGCTGAGGGTAAAACAAAGAGGGAAAACCTTAACACAAGCTCTATAACCTGTAATTTTCATTGTTGAATAGTCAGGCTTGGTGCATCCTTTTATAGGATGCAAGCACTAAAAGACAGCATGACACCGCTGAGTAGGTAAGGTATTCCTTTCAGTAGAAGACAATGGAACCTATGAAAGACAGTGATGCCAAGAGTTCATAGGACTCATAAAAGGATAACTTTTACTATTATAAAGTCAATAGGAGGCTTTCCATTGACTTCCACTGGCATTAGATCAGGCCCTTTGTGAGTGGTTTCTGGGCTTCCACAAGCAGAGAGCTGTTCTGAAATGAGCAGAGGCTTTGAACACTACAGCACCCTCTCAAAGATGACTAAGGGAATGAGGGAGTGAGCCAGGCTGCTCTCTTGCTCCTCAGAAAGCAATTAGGATTGGTAGTCTTGATAAAGTGATTAAAGCAAACAGGAGACAGATTAACAAAGAGCAAAATATGAGCCCAAACCTGCAACTTTTGTCACTGTGTTTTCTTTATTCAAGTGAACAATCCCTTATCCAAGCTCTAGGTGTTACATTAACGGTAAACAATAAGACTGCAGAATAAATATCCTGTACACAGAGACTAGCCCTTACTCTCAAAGGGAACTCCATCTCAAAACGGAAATAGTCCCTTTAGCCAACTTTCTGTAAATAATAGTCTCTATAGTAACAGTCCCATGCCCTTACAGCCACCCATTCTGGAAAAAAACACTGGGAATAGAACAGCTTTTCAGGGTGCTGTGTAGATCAACAAATCTGGGCCCTGATGAGGGCTGGGAAATGGGGTGGGAGAGGAGAAACTTAACCATTTCAGGCTGTATACATTAAAAACATCTTAAATTAAACTCAAACTAATTAGAAGCCAGTGCAAACTATGGAGTGCTGGTATGAGCTGCTCTCTGTTTAGGTTTGGTTTAATAAGAGGATAGTCACATTCTGCACTAAGTTATACTTCTGAATGGCCTTATGGCATAACTCCAAGAACATGTTTTGGTGCTTAATCCTGAGTTGCCAAAGACAATCTGCATCTGAAAGAATTTCACCATTTCACCAAGCATAGAGAAAATGGTCAAAACTACCCATACATGGGTATTCAGCAGTAACCAAGGATCTAACACAACCAGGAGACTGAGATCCTGAATAAATGGTAGGCACGTTGCAAACTTCATCAGTCCTATCAACCTGCAAGAGCTTCCCACAGTATTGCCTCGATTGAGCCTTGGCCAGTTAGACTTATTCTAGTCCCTTGATCAGAGAGACATTGAAAAAAAGTCACACGATTACATCAGCTGGGTTAAAGAAGACAGAGCTGGTATTATCAGTGTAATCCTGGCACCAGAACCTACAGCTCCTCATGTCTTCATATACACATTAGGCAGGAGGGGTTGACAAAGAGGAATCCTTGTGGTGCCTCACATGAGACAGCCCTCAGGACAGATAAACAATGATTTAGTACTATCCTCCTGGACTTTCTAGAAATAATGGATTCACTCAGAGTGACTGCACATACCCTTGATAGGTAGGAATCACAGACGTGCCAACAATACTTCATTAAAAACATGGAATGAAAGCAGTTGAGAGAGTTAAAAAATAATCTCCAGGAGATCACAGACCAGTGCAACTACCAAGCTTTTGTAGTACATATAGGCCTCAAACCACCCAGACTGGAATCAAGGGAGTTTGAGGACTCCAAATATTGTTAGGGTTGTCTTGCCACAACCTTGTCAACAATCATTCCCCCAAAAAAGGGAAGTTTGAACATCTCAAACATCAACCTGTTTCAATGTTAGGAGATGGTTTCTTGACCAGAGCTCTAGTAATTGTCTTAAGGAGAGGCTGTATATTCAGTCCTTTCGTAGTGATGTGTCACTAACATCAATCAATAGTGGGCTCAGTGCTTCCCCTCTGACCTTCACAAACTAAGGAGGACATAGGTTCAGATCACAGTTTATAGCCGGAATCTGCATAATACCTCTTAAACATCAATGAGATACATTGGTTGAAACATATGTAGAGAAAACTGCATTTGTCCCCTGCAAATCTGTTGTACCATCAGAGGAAGACAACTGGGTCTATATGCAGGGCGTCTTCTCAGCAAGATTCATAACAGCAAAACAAAACCAAACAAAACCAGCTTCACAACTGAGTGGAGTCAGCCCTGATTAAGCAAGCAGTCTGCCATCCAGAATAGCTTTGCTATTAGAAACTTTGTGGGGAAACCTATAGGAATATCTATATACACATGCTTTTGTGAAGAGGCACTAGTGGTTTGTTCCTTAAATGGATTTACCTGTCAGTTTTTCCTATTTCCAGTCAGAGAGTTAGTTATAAAGATCACAGAAGTCTGTCACCTCAAGGTTGGAAAGAAGTAAAATCACATGCAATAAGAGATAATCCATAGAAAAACTTGGTTTTGATTCCTATTAACCTAGCTTTTCTTCTTTTCTGTGGTCTTGATTCAGCAAGGCACTTGGGCACATGGTTAGGGTATTTCCTGAATCCAGGCTGAAGACATAAACACTGCCAACAAACACCCCATGCAGAAGGAAGTAATTTCTGTAACTCCATGCTAGCACTTAGATTTTTCAGCAGGATTAATTTTGGCCAATGCAGTTTCAATCATTATCAACCTAAGTCTAGTGGGAAATTGAGAGTTTTGTACGCTCATGATCAAAAGTGAGCTCTGTGAGCAAGTAACCCTGAGCAGCTTATGTGCTAAAACTTACAAGAGCTTTTACATCTCAGTGATAAACCTGAAATGCAACAGTCAAAAAAAGCCCTAAACATTTCTATTCAAAAAGCTTTTGAAACTAGCATGATTTCTTTCCCCTGAGTTACTTCTTGTAGCAGGCATGTTCTAAATGTAGGGCCATATTTTATAAACTTGGATGCCTAAATTTGGGCACCTAAATCTACAACGAAAACTGTACTTGTTGAATATGAATATCAAGCTAATTGGCACCTTTTTTAACATACCGGCCTCACATAATTCAACCTATATTCTTGCACGTGTGAAAACAGCACCACCTAGTGGGCAGCAACAAACCTAACATCTATACAAACTACAATCCAAAAATCTCACGGGCTCACCATAAAACTCTCCTTTGGAATAAAAGTCATTTAACACCACTGATTTTGGCATGCCTGAACTTTATTTTTTCTCCTTCGGTTTGTCTATAGATTTAAGTGTTTTTAACACTGTTATTAACAATAGATCATGTTTTATCAGTTTAAATTAAAACATAATTGGCAGGCTTTCTCACCAGTAGTTTAGTCGTGCATTGTCAAAAGCATCTAGTGCCTATTAGAGCAGTAATAAAATCTTAGTCAAGTCTTTAAAATACTTTTCCTTGATGGAGAAAATAAGTGAATTTGGCTGTCATGAAAATAAAAAGGTAATTAATCTGGCCTGCGCTAGGTTCTATGCACTGATGCTATTTCTGATTCAAATCAGTGTAAGATAAGAATCAGGCCCCAAATTTCATGCATTATTTTTCTCTCATGCTAAGCTAGCATTCACCATATTTCCCTGTGCAATGTGCTCTTCTGTACTGCTTGTCACCTGAAAGTCCCTGCCCATCATCTGCTCGAAAAATTGAACAGGCTATATCTTCTCTTCCTTCAAATATCTCCTTAAAGCACACTCCTCTTGGGATGCCTTTTAACAATAAAACAATACTAGAAACAACACAATGTCATTCAGCTTTGAGACTGCCCATCAAAATTAGTGATGCATTGTGCATGGTCTATTCTGAAGACAAATAACTTTTGTTTAAAAGTGATAGGCAATATTTTGAATGGGAAGCAAAGCAGTGGAAAGGTGGAAACTCTTGTTCAGACAGTTTACTCATGGGTAGCTGATACTGTTCAGAATTAACAATATTCCTTATTGCAAACTTATTCTGCTATATACCTTCCTGTGACAGTTTTGCATTTGCATCACACACTGAGCTAACCTGTGCATGAGAAGAATTTAGAGACTGCATTTCATGATGGGAAAACTGTAGTTCAAATAGATAGGTGCAGTCTATTTAAATACTTCTGTAGTTTAAATACTACCAGGACATGAAACATGACTGAGAACCTCTCCTGTCATGACAATTAATTTGGCAAGTCTGTCTAGTAACAGAGGTAGTAGAGCATCATAGAATTTATTAGAGGGAGGTTCTAATTTCAATAAAACACCAATGCCACCCAGTGCTTAATTTGTAGTGAAAGAGGCGCCAGAGCTCAAGCAATTAGGTGCTTGGGCTCAAGCAATTTTTTTTTATTTTCATAACTCACACAGCAAGCCCAGAGGTGCGGGAGCTATGAACTGCCAAGCCTAGACGTGCCAGGGCTCAGCCTGGTACAAATTAAGCACTGACACCATGACATCCTTATTGAATTTTGTATTCCCAACTGCCTTGGCATTCAGAGTTTCCTTCCATCTCTCTCTGCAAGAAATTCTGCCTATGTCAGGGATCCAAATGACACTTGTGCTGTTCCTACTGCCTCTCTTGTCCATTACAATAGACTCAGTTAATCCAGGTTTAGTGATACGGGAGGGAGTGCAGCATTTATATAGCATCCTGCATTTCAGCCTTCAAGCAGAGCAAAGAAACTTCTGCCCCTTGATAAAAAATGGACCTGCTATAGGAGAAATGGAAGTTAAAAGTAGTATCTTTTTATAGGAAAGGAGGTTATAGCTTTATTCAAAGCCAAATATCTTAGATTTTATGTAAATATCTTTTTTTATTAACAGGAACAAAAGACGTGAAAATTCACCAAAAAGCATAAACCAAATATAGCAGAATTTAATTACAAAAGTGACAGCAAGACCAACTTTGTGAGTTACTAAGCAAACAAGTACAATAAATAAAAAAGGCTTCTACATTATTTTGACAAGTCTAGTTTAATTTTAATTGTGTTTCATAATACTTCAAGTACACTAGTAACTGTAATGTAAAAGTAATGGTCTGAAAATTTACGTTTGCTAAATAATAAGCAGAGAAGGACACTTATTTTATGAGAATGTTTGGACATGTGGATTAGCAAAACAAGGTTTTGCCATACAGTGAAACTATCTGGCAGATGTGCTGGTCACAGAATCAGAACATAGAGCAGAAAAAAAAAAAAAAAAAAAAAAAAAACCACCCCAATTGCTATTAGGCATCTTCTGCACGCTCTGCAAATGCAGAGTTGTCCTCTAAAGTATTTCTTTATGGCTAGGCAGGAGGCCTGTTAATGATTTATTAATATCTCCTGTTCATTTACCACAGCGTTTCCTATCACTGTGACCCTTGCCTCTTCCAGTGTACACCTGTTTGTCACATCTTGTCCTTATTTACATTGAAGCGCTTTGTGGCAGGGACTGTCTTATTTTACTCAGTACTCAGCACAATGGGCCTCCCACTCTTCTGACTGCTATTATAATAATAAAATAATTTTGCAGTGTCTTGCCCATATCTTGAAGGTTTCAAGTGACTAGA
Source organism: Chrysemys picta bellii (assembly GCF_011386835.1). Lineage (NCBI taxonomy): Eukaryota > Metazoa > Chordata > Testudines > Emydidae > Chrysemys > Chrysemys picta. The sequence goes on from NC_088791.1 coordinate 77,499,318, forward strand.
TAGCCGTGAGTACTAGCTAAAGGACTTTCTCAAAATTGTTTTCCTGTACAGTACAGACAGACACAGTAATTTTGTTGTGGATAGTTAGTCACGTCTGAGCTGGTGAATTCAATAACTAAATCCAAAACCAAAAACAAAATTATACCACATGGATATTTGCACTGTCATTGTAGTCCTGTTGGTCCCAGGATATCAGAGAGACAAGGTGGGTGAGGTAATATCTTTTGCTGAACTAACTTCTGCTGGTGAAAGAGACAAGCTTTGATTTTTGTGGCCATATTCACTTCTTTAAATGTCTCTTCTACTGTCTGATGACTTGATAACATTTCTTGCAGGGATATTTTGTTATCCTAAATTCACCTACCTTTTTAATTGGACATTTTGCTTTTTCCAACATATCTTACAGTATTACAGTATAGCTTTGTAGTCCAAACCATGTGGACAGAGTTGACCATTGCAAAACCAACATTTAGCCACCACAATTACTTCACATTGACATACTGCAGTTATTCCTTACTTTAAACATATGGAGAATGTGCAGTAACTCAGATACCACATGTGGTAACTGTTGGCAAATATTGACCTTTTAAATGGCAGCTGCTGAATCCTGTAGCATACTAGACCTAAGTTTTCTTCTTGTGCCCCTCCTCTCAATTCTAGACTCCACAGAGAATAGTATTATGTGATTATTCATTCCAGAATGTGTTTTAATTTGAGAGGGTCTTGAGTTACTGAATTCGAGTCTGGAGTCAGGAAAGACAGATTCCTGCAGCTGAGGGGTGATTTTTGCAGGAATTGGGTTAAGGAGGAATTAGTCAATTATTTTGCAACTGCAGAGTCAGAATAAATATAGGGTAGGCTTACAAGTACAGTGGATACATTGCTACATGGTGCAACTTTTAACAGAACCCCAAAGGTTTTTAGTCACAGAGGTCTAAAACTAAGGATCATATTTCTTGGAATTCATTCTGCTTCCCCTACTCTATTTGCAATCAGAAAGAAAAGTTAAGGTTATTGAGTTCACTTAAACATTTATACCATTCACAGGATTAGCTATACCTCTAAGTTATTTCTGCCCATTGTTTTAAGGACCTAAATTTCAAGAAGATGTTAATGAGAGTGTCATTTTTCCATTTTAAGGGAGTTTACTTCCGATAATTTTCTTTGAAATTGACATATCTCACCATCATCTAAGCACTGAATGCTACCACCTATGCAGATAGGATTATTACTAAAGAGGGGTTATGTTCAGAAGAGTGTCTCAATTTTTATGTTCCATATTTACTCCATATGGAATCTGCTTTGTGTACGGGTCAAAGGAAGCTGTAATTGCCAGCATTGCAAGCTCAATCTGCTGATTGGAAAGCAGCTTGATTTCGTTTGGTACATCACCATAACCTATTGGCCATACTCAAGATGCTGGGGGTGTTTATGTCACAGACTGAAGAAAACGGGGCTTATTCTTCCACAGAGAGACTGCTTGTAAACAGTAGAGTGAACAGGTACAATCTAAGGACACATTTCTGTAATTGACTTAACAAGGTGCCATTTTTGTGGTCCCTTTTTGTGTCTTATGCACACAATGCAACTAAGTGATTTAGCAAGCAAAATTATGATTAGACACAGCTTTCCTGGATTCTAGCACAAAGCCATTTCCACTGGTTTAACTATTTTTTACTGATGGAGAAACACCCATAATGGTAGTTGGTGAAATATGATGTTTCATCACCAACATCCTAGGAAGATAGCCTTTTTTGAAACTGGCTTTGGACAAATAAATTTACCAACAATAGCCTTTCTGTTTACATGCACCATTAAGACAGTAACTCGGTGTTAGGAACTGCACTAGTTACTGGCCAGCCAAGGAGCGCATAATATTGAACATAGGTGGCCTTCTTCCTCCCCACCACACTTTGGGCCAAATCTTGCTTGCCTTATTCACTGAAGTCAACAGGGTGCCTCATGTCAGTAAAGCAATCAGGATTCAGCCCTTACTTATTATTTTGTTAGTTTCTCAACAACATAGTGGCAATTTTTTTTTAAAGGTGACATTTTTATTGGGGGAGGAGGTTTCCTATCTGATTATGATAATTTTTAAATAAAAGAACTTGGACTAAGTCATTAATACTATACCTTTTAGGATATTTGACAGAATGTGTTACTAGCTAGTTCATGGAGGCATTTCTATACCCTTTCTCTGTCTACAGTAGGCAAAAAGTCACATTTGATCAGGGAAAGAAATTCTGAGAGCTTTCACCTTGTTTTTGTTGCTAAGGAAACCACTTCCTTGGCATCAGTGCATTCATCAGGTCTGTCTTACTTTCCACCCAGCTTTAACAGAGGCAGCATTGTGGAGTGACATTGGGAAAAAAAGCAGAGATAAACAAGGGGGAAAAGATCAACAAAAGTAACTGAAAGTTAATATAAGGATATCTGCTTGTTAAATTGAATTAACTCTTGTTTCTGTGAAAGCAGACTAGAGAGCTGTGTGTATGGGTGAGGATTTAAGGCTCCAACCAGACTAAGGCCAAAGAAGAACATCAGAAAGGTCAATCCCGCCCCCAGCATACACCACACACAAAATCCTGGAGGAGGAAGGTAGAACTATGTGATCAGTAGACAAAATCTGAAGACAAATGTTGGATTTCCACGTTTCTACTATACTTAAATAACATTACCACTTTAAGATGAGTCCTTTATTCAACTCTCCCCCGACCTCAGAATTTGCACAGTGCCATATCAGATGGGGTGTTCCATAAGAATTTGGTAATTATGTGTACTTAGCACTGTAAATGCACTTTTTTGTTGGGGTTTTAGCAAGGGTAACTCAGTTCTTATTGCATGTTTGCACTGTATCAGAAATCTAAATGCTGACACCAAGGAAATAAGTGGTACTGGTAACTGCTGTTGCTGGCTGCCCAAACAATGCCTCAGCTCTTTCCTTTGCCAACTTTATCCCTCACAAATAACTTAGATTTCTCTAAAAATGAAGTGAGCAACAAACAGGATCCACCAAACACCACATTTGGCAAAAAGCTGGGTGACAGATGCAAACTTGTCAAGCAAGCTATACTACTAAAACCAATGGAAAACATGAGCAGCAGTCTGACTGGATCGGAGGTAAAGAGAAGTGATGGGATACAACCCCTTTGCCTTCTAAGTTGCTTGTATGAATCCACTCCAGGGCAATAGTGCCCCAAAATCATTATCATCCTATTGTTTCCCAATGGCCTACAATGTGTTACATGGATCAATGGTCTCAGTACCATTCCTAGAGGAAGTGTCAAAATCAGATAGGCTACCACCACATTTGGCACTTCTTGCCATTCCTACTGGAATTCTTAGGCCTGGTCTACACTAGGCGTTTATGTCGAAGTTAGCGCCGTTACATCGAATTAACCCTGCACCCGTCCACACCGCGAAGCTATTTAGTTCGACATAGAGGTCTCTTAAATTTGACTTCTGTACTCCTCCCCGACGAGGGGAGTAGCGCTAAATTCGACATGGCCATGTCGAATTAGGCTAGGTGTGGATGGAAATCGACGCTAATAGCTCCGGGAGCTATCCCAGAGTGCACCACTCTGTTGACGCTCTGGACAGCAGTCCGAGCTCGGATGCTCTGACCAGCCACACAGGAAAAGCCCCGGGAAAATTTGAATTCCTTTTCCTGTCTGGGCAGTTTGAATCTCATTTCCTGTCTGGACATCGTGGCGAGCTCAGCAGCACTGGCAACGATGCAGAGCTCTCCAGCAGTGATGGCCGTGCAATCTCAGAATAGAAAGAGGGCCCCAGCATGGACTGATCGGGAAGTCTTGGATCTGATCGCTGTGTGGGGCGATGAGTCCGTGCTTTCCGAGCTGCGCTCCAAGAAATGGAATGCAAAGATCTACGAGAAGATCTCTAAAGACATGTCAGAGAGAGGATACAGCCGGGATGCAACGCAGTGCCGCGTGAAAATCAAGGAGCTGAGACAAGGCTACCAGAAGACCAAAGAGGCAAATGGACGCTCCGGATCCCATCCCCAGACATCCCATTTCTACGAGGCACTGCATTCCATCCTAGGTGCGGCCGCCACCACTACCCCACCACTGACCGTGGACTCTGAGGATGGGATATTGTCCACGGCCGGTTCCTCGGACATGTTAGCGGATGGGGAAGATGAGGAAGGAGATGAGGAGGACGAGGCAGTCGACAGCGCTTACAACGCTGATTTCCCCGACAGCCAGGATCTCTTCATCACCCTTACAGAGATCCCCTACCAACCGTCCCCAGCCGTTAACCCGGACACAGAATCTGGGGAAGGATCAGCCAGTAAGTGTTTTAAACATCTAAACATTTATTTTTAACAGAACAGAAATATTAAGAATAACAACAATGGGTTTCTCATGATTAGTTTGCCCTAGGCGCTTAACGTTTCAGTCCTGGGCAGTGCAACTATTGAAAAAAAATCTAACAATGTCCGGTTTAGCATGATTGTTCTGCCCAAGCCGCTCTACTGTTTAGTCCCTGCCAGTGCAGCTACAGTAAAATGCGGTCTATATGTACAGGGATAGAGCAGAAATCCTCCTGGGACATCTCAAGGAAGCTCTCCTGGAGGTAATTGGAAAGCCGTTGCATCAGGTTCCTGGGGAGAGCGGCCTTATTGGGTCCTCCATAGTATGACACGTTGCCGCGCCACGAGACAATCAAGTACTCAGGGATCATTGCCCTGCACAGCAGGGCGGCATACGGCCCTGGTCTTTGGAGGCTTTCTCGAAGCATTCTTTCTTTATCGCTGTCTGAGATCCTCATCAGGGTGATGTCGCTCATGGTGACCTGCTTTGAATTAGGTAGGGGAATGTTAGTGTTGGGACTGCTTGCCCGTTCCTTTACAGAACTGTAACCGCTGGTTTGCAGCCACACGGTGGAGGCGGGAGAGGGGCAGCCTACAGGGATCGTTCCCGGGGACAGCCACGAGGGGGTGGGACAGGGGCAGAGTTCCTGCTTGCCGGATTGCTGGCAGCAGGGACTGACATTGCTTTCAATGTGAAAGGAGGCCAGTGCTAATATTAAAGTTTTAAGCTGCCACAAGTCTACGGCTTACCATGTCTGCCTGCTACACAAATTCCGGTGTCCTGCCCCGCTTCTCAGATCTGCTGTGCAAGACCCCAGGCACTGAATGCGAAGGCCGAGAATTCGACCTTGTCCTGAGTGCGCATGTGATAGGTGCTGTGCATGGTCTTGTTCACAGAGAAAGACTATGTTCTTTGTTCACAACTACATTTATCTTTCTGAGGAATTCACTCCCTTTTTCCCATTCCCACAGCCACATCTGCGACTGTCTCACAACCTAGCTTGGCATCACACTCCCAGAGGCTAGCGCAGATTAGGCGTAGGAAGAAGAGGACACGGGAGGACATGTTCTCGGAGCTTATGGGCTGCTCCCGAGCCTAGGCAGCACAGCAGACCCAGTGGCGGGAGAACTTGTCCCAAATGCACCAAGCACACATGGAACGGGAGGAGAGGTGGCGGCAGGAAGACCAGCAGGCGACTCAAACGCTGCTTTGACTAATGAGGGAGCAAACGGACACGCTCCGGCGCCTTGTGGATGTTCTGCAGGAATGGAGGCAGGAGGACAGAGCCCCGCTGCAGTCTATCTGTAACCGCCCTCCCCCGCCACCAAGTCCCATACCCCCCTCACCCAAACTGCAAAGAAGGAGGGGTGGCAGAGTCCGTGCAAACTCTCACTCCACCCCTGCAGACAGCTCTAGTAGTAGAAGGCTCTCATTCCCCAAAATTTGACAAGTTCTTTCCTTCCCGCCTCACACAAGCCCCCGTCCAAGTTTCACCTCCCAGTTCCATGTGTAGTTGCTAATAAAAAATATGTTTCTGTTAATTACTGTTTCCATCATGTTCTTTTGGAGGAGGGGGGGGAAGGGGGTTGGTAATTGGACAGGACAGTCACCTTTGGCAGGGTACATAGGCGGAGGGCAGGTCCAGCAGCAGGGCTCATACATAGTGCAGCCACTAGTTACCCTGGTCAGTCTGGGAGGTGGTTTTCATGTTCTGTGGTGGGGGGTGGGTTGCTCTGTGACTTTGTTGCGGGGGAGGGCAGTTACAGATTTTATGCGGCGGTCCTTATCCTGGATCACAGAGCGACGCAGCAGGGGATCTGTAACCGTCCTGCCCCTGCCACAAAGTCACATAGCCCCCCCATACACACAGTCCCAATCAGGAGGGGTGACAGGCTCCGTTGAAACAACCAGTCGACCACAGCGGAGCCTGTCAATCCTGAAATTTAGAAGCGTCATTTGCGTCACTACACTACACTCGCTCCCCACCACAGTCTGCGTCCCAGGTTTAAAACATTCCCGCGAAAACAGTAATAAAGAAAACGGTGTTCATTAACAAAGTAGAAGTGATTTTATTTCTAAACGTGTGTTGGAAGGGGGTGAAGGGGGTATGTAACTGGAGAGGATAGTCAACATTAACTGGGTAAAGAAACGGGGGCAGGTTCAGCTTCTCTGTACACTAACTTAAAAGTCACAGGTTACCCTGCTCAGTCAGGAACCTAGCTTTCAAAGCCTCCCGGATGCACAGCGCGTCCCGCTGGTCTCTTCTAATCGCCCGGCTGTCTGGCTGGGTGTAATCAGAAGCCAGGCTATTTGCCTCAACCTCCCCCCTGCCATAAAGGTCTCCCCCTTGCTCTCACAGAGATTGTGGAGCACACAGCAAGCTGCTATAACAATGGGGATATTGGTTTCGCTGAGATCACAGCGAGTCAGTAAGCTTCTCCATCTCCCCTTGAGATGGCCAAAAGCACACTCCACCACCATTCTGCACTTGCTCAGCCGGTAGTTGAAGAGTTCTTTTTCAGTGTCCAGAGCGCCAGTATAGGGCTTCATGAGCCAGGGCATTAGCGGGTAGGCTGGGTCCCTGAGGATGACTATAGGCATCTCCACATCCCCAACAGTTATTTTGTGGTCCGGGAAGTAAATACCTTGCTGCAGCCGTCTAAACAGACCAGAGTTCCTGAAAACACGAGCGTCATGAACCTTGCCCGGCCATCCGACGTAGATGTTCGTAAAACGTCCCCTGTGGTCCACCAGTGCTTGCAGCACCATGGAAAAGTAGCCCTTTCTGTTAATGTACTGGCTGGCCTGGTGGTCCGGTGCCAGGATAGGGATGTGAGTTCCATCTATGGCCCCAGCGCAGTTTGGGAATCCCATCGCTGCGAAGCCATCTATGATCGCCTCCACGTTTCCCAGGGTCACTACCTTTGACAGCAGTACATCAACGATTGCCTTGGCTACTTGCATCACAACAACCCCCACGGTAGATTTGCCCACGCCAAAGTGGTTCGCGACTGACCGGTAGCTGTCTGGCGTTGCAAGCTTCCAGAGGGCTATGGCCACTCGCTTCTGGACAGTCAGGGCTGCTCGCATCCGGGTGTCATTGCGCTTCAGGGCAGGGGACAGCAACTCACAAAGTTCCAGGAAAGCTCCCTTCCGCATGCGAAAGTTTCGCAGCCACTGGGATTCATCCCAGACCTGCAGCACTATGCGGTCCCACCACTCAGTGCTTGTTTCCCGGGCCCAGAATCGCCGTTCCACGGCATCAACACGACCCATTGCCACCGTGATGTCCTCGGCGCTGGGTCCCGTGCTTTCTGGGAGGTCTGTGCTACTCTCAGACTTCAGGCCCTCACCGCGGTGCCGTAGCCTCCTCGCCTGACTTATCTGCATCTGCCTCAGGGAAAGGTGGATGATAAGCTGCGAGGCGTTGAGAACGGCCACAACTGCAGCGATGGTCGCAGCGGGCTCCATGCTCGCAGTGCTGTGGCGTCCGCGCTGTCACTGACTAGAAAAGTGCGCTAACTGATTTCCCGCCGGCGCTTTCAGGGAGGGAGTGCGGGAGTGATGGACGGATGACGACAGTTACCCAAAAGTACCCTCGACACATTTTTTTTACCCAGAAGGCATTGGCGGCTCCACCCAGAATTCCAATGGGCAGCGGGGACTGCGGGAACTGTGGGATAGCTGCCCATAGTGCACCGCTTCCAATGTCGACGCTTTCCCCGTTAGTGTGGACTCACAAAGTCGAATTACTGTCCTTAGTGTGGACACACACGTTCGACTTTGCAATATCGATTCCAAGAATTCGATTTAAGTAAAATCGAACTACTCTCGTAGTGCAGACATACCCTTAGAAAGGCCAAGGACTGAATGAGAATGGAGAAGGAAGTGTAAATTCACCACTGAAGGCAGCCCCTGAAAGTCTAGGTTGAGACATATGATCAATATGATGTACTGAATTACTGCTGCATGCACTATACCTGTTCTGTAAAGATAGAAGATTCTGACTTGTGCTTTCACTACAGTATCTTTCAGGCACAATAGCAATTTCACATTAAAAATATAGAAAATATTGCTTTACTTGTGTGTTCTTCCAGCATGGAGAGAAGAGAATAGATTCTGAGCATCATTTTCTATTAATACTTAGTAGGAAATATCTTTCACTTAGCTTCCCGTATTTTCATACTTCATCACAGTGTTATTTATCCGGCATGATTCCTGAGCAAGTGCACTTCAAGAGTGTCTCTTTCTGCCTCCGCCTGTACAGGGTAGACAGGCAAGCCTCGTGTTGGGAGAGCAATCGATTTGCAGAGTCTTCGCTTTGCTGTTTTTATATCATTTAATCCGTAGTCAGTTGTACTGATGATCTCCAATTCCTATAACTTTGTCCTCTTCATTTTCAAGGTCAAGCACATAGCAACCTGATCCCTAAAGCTTTTTACTTGATAAAACGATCATATCATGACATGTACCCAAATATTTTGGAACAGCTTCAACATTCAATGAAAACACGTCGAAAGTCTTCTTAAGTAGGTCTGAATAATTTAAGCATTTTTGTTTTTATGCAGAATGTTGTGCCTTCTTGTCGAAGACTCTCAAAGAATGTTGAAAACTCAATGTATTCAGTATTAATAGTTCATAAAATGGGGCTAACAAGTGACTTGCTCAAAATCTTACACAGGTCCTTGATTCCTGATTTCTCTACTCAGTTATACCACTATACCTGGGTGTATACATACAGTATATTCAAAATATTTTGATTATTTTATAGACACAAGAGATGCATAAGGCTCTAAGGGATTAATGTATTATACTACCATTATTAGACACCCAAGCAATCACTTTATTAGCTGACAGGTTTCAGAGTAGCAGCCGTTGCTACCCAAGATCCATAAACCTGGAAATCCTGGACGCCCCATCATCTCAGGCATTGGCACCCTAACATCAGGCTTGTCTGGTTATGTGGACTCTCTCCTCAGACCCTACGCTACCAGCACTCCCAGCTATCTTTGAGACCACTAACTTCCTGAGGAAACTACAATCCATCGGTGATCTTCCAGAAAACACCATCCTGGCCACTATGGACATAGAAGCCCTCTACACCAATATTCCACACAAAGATGGACTACAAGCTATCAGGAACAGTATCCCCAATAATGTCACAGCTAACCTGGTGGCTGAACTTTGTGACTTTGTCCTCACCCACAACTATTTCACATTTGTGGACAATATATACCTTCAAGTCAGCGGCACTTCTATGGGTACCCGCATGGCCCCACAGTATGCCAACATTTTTATGGCTGACTTAGAACAACGCTTCCTTAGCTCTCGTCTTAGCTTCCTAACACCCCTACTCTACTTGTGCTACATTGATGACATCTTCATCATCTGGACCCATGGAAAAGAAGCCCTTGAGGAATTCCACCATGATTTCAATAATTTCCATCCCACCATCAACCTCAGCCTAGATCAATCCACACAAGCGGTCCATTTCCTGGACACTACTGTGCTAATAAGCAATGATCACATAAATACCACCCTATACCGGAAACCTACTGACCGCTACACTTACCTACATGCCTCCAGCTTCCATCCAGGACACACCACACGATCCATTGTCTACAGCCAAGCTCTAAGATATAACCGCATTTGCTCCAATCCCTCAGATAGAGACAAGCACCTACAAGATCTCTATCAAGCATTCTTAAAACTACAATACCCACCTGCTGAAGTGAAAAAACAGATTGACAGAGCCAGATGAGTACCCAGAAGTCACCTCCTACAAGACAGGCCCAACAAAGAAAATAACAGAACACCACTAGCTGTCACCTTCAGCCCCCAACTAAAACCTCTCCAGCGCATCATCAGAGATTTACAACCTATCCTGAAAGATGATCCTTTACTCTCACAGATCTTGGGAGACAGACCTGTCCTCGCTTACAGACAACCCCCCAACCTAAAGCAAATACTCACCAGCAACCACACATCACTGAACAAAAACACTGACCCAGGAACCTATCCTTGTAACAAAGCCCGATGCCAACTCTGTCCACATATCTATTCAAGTGACATCATCATAGGACCTAATCACATCAACCAGACCGTCAGGGGCTCGTTCACCTGCACATCTACCAATGTAATATATGCCATCATGTGCCAGCAATGCCCCTCTGCCATGTACATTGGCCAAACCGGACAGTCTCTCCGCAAAAGAATTAATGGACACAAATCTGACATCAGGAATCATAATACTCAAAAACCAGTGGGAGAACACTTTAACCTGTCTGGCCATTCAATGACAGACCTGCCGGTGGCTATCTTACAACAGAAAAACATCAAAAACAGACTCCAACGAGAGACTGCTGAGATGGAATTGATATGCAAACTAAATACAATCAACTCAGGATTGAATAAGGACTGGGAATGGCTGAGCCATTACAAACATTGAATCTATCTCCCCTTGTAAGTATTCCCACACTTCTTATCAAACTGTCTGTACTGGGCTATCTTGATTATCACTTCAAAAGTTTGTTTTCACTTACTTAATTGGCCTCTCAGAGTTGGTAAGACAACTCCCACCTGTTCATGCTCTCTGTATGTGTGTATATATATCTCCTCAATATATGTTCCACTCTATATGCATCCGAAGAAGTGGGCTGTAGCCCACGAAAGCTTATGCTCTAATAAATTTGTTAGTCTCTAAGGTGCCACAAGTACTCCTGTTCTTTTATTAGCTGACTTTGACATGTGGCTTATCAGCAATAGTCCAATTTCATGTCTAGTGTAACTCTACTGAACTCAGTGGTTTAATTTGTCCTCACTGAAGGAGAACACATTGAGCCTCTGGAGACAACCATAATTCTCCTTTCAAGATGTAACCTGAAAGGAGGACGGCAATAGAAACATCACCTACACTCTAGAGCACCAATGACCTTACTGACACAAAGAGGTATAATTTGCACCCTTTCACAAGCCAGGAAGAATCTGTCCTGAATTGCTAAATTCTATGGGATCCTATTGAAGATAATCCCACTGAGAAATGTTTAGTAAGGCTGGGTACATAGATTGGATAAAATATGAACAAACCTTCAAAACCCAAACCCAAAGTGAACCATTGCCCCTACTTCTTTGTTATCTTCAATGTCCATAACCATCTGCACTTTCTCTACCAAAACAGGTATGCCAATATATCATGAGAAGTGCTGTTCTTACAATATTCCTTGCTCAACAATAAATTAAAAAATTGAGATTGCATGAAGAATTAGTGTTCTTGTGAGATTGAATCCGTTTTTTTGTACTCAAGGTATTCAAATAGGGATTCCAAAGACAAGGGTAGGAGGCTTATACGAATGGATCAGAACAGATATCCAAATAACAGATTTGCCCATCACCAGTTTGTAGCCACTGCAGTCTTCTGGCTGAGAATAATGTTTCAACCTTAGTTCAACTCCAAATTTAACTCACTATTTGTTACAAATACTGTTAATTTTTAGTCATGGGTCTTATTTTTGACAGGAGATGCTTTTCTTAGATAAGCAAGGAGACCCATTGATCTATGCAGTGGGGGAGTATCATATTAGTTGATTTAACAAGCACAAGATGGATACAGACTAAGTGATTTCACCTAGATACTCTTAGTTTTAAAGAGAAAATTGAAAGAAACAACCAAGACAGCATGAAATAAGCTTGATTGTTATTTAAAGTCCTCATAATGTCAGAATACAAAATGTACAAAACATATGCAGTGAGGGAAAAAACTCTCTTCTTTTTGATGGAAATTACACTCTGTGGGTGACTAATGTTTACTGTGTAATTAGGCAGCACGGGGCCCTTATTGACCAGTGGACAGATGATCAATTTTACCTTGTTTTGGAGAAGCATTAGAGCTTATATAAAATACCACATGAAATAATACATATTAAGGAAATCTAATCTCATTGTTGATTGAATTTGTAGCCTGAATTTGTAGTGCTTTATTGTCTTTGTGATAACCAGTGGGCTCTGATTCAATAGAAAAAAAATCTTGACTTTTTGTTTCGAGGATTTTTTATTTAAATGCAAATTAAAAGCAAAATATAAAGTTAACTTACTAGAGCCTGAGGTCTGTGTCTTGCAAATGAATTATGTTTTATAGTTCGGGGTATGTTTTCAATAACTAGAACCATTTTTCATCTCATATTTAATCAATTTAAAAAAAATTGACTAAAAAACAAATATCTGAGAGAAACTTAAGACAAGATTCAGCAAAAAAAGCATCCAGTTTCTATGCAAACAGGACAGCCATGAAAGATCATACAAGCTGATCTTCTAAGAGCTTCTTCAGTCATACCCTGATTCTAATCTCACTTAAATATATTTAATTCTCATTGATTTATATAGGCACTACACCCATGTAACTCAATAAAAGAAAGCCAGTCCAATGTTCTAGGCAACTGAGAATTTTGGAAGTATGAACATTTACAAATGGAACCATCAACAACTCCAGGATCAAATCGAAGAATGCCCCCAGCAACATAAGAATGACAAAAATCCCCAGTCCCACATCACTACTACCCATCTCCTCACAGGCAATGGAGGAAAGATGAGCCTTGAAGTAAGCCCTGAAGGCTAATGAACAGGCTGCTTTGAACCAAAGGGAAGTTTTATATGCTCTTCCTGCTAACGGACAATATGTTGTATTTTAGTTAGGCAGGCCCGATATTTTCCTGAGGAAAAGATGTTCTCCAAGGGATTCATCACATTTAAGGGCTACCCTAAAAAAAAAGCAGGGGGGTGTAAGATAAAACAAAGAGAACCTATTTTCTCTCACACTTTCCCGATAGTTGCTTTTCCTGCTACGCCTCCTTTCACTCTCTTGATCTGCATGTTATGCTCAGTTTGCTCATCAGCAGAATGGTGCAAGACTTATCTCCAGGTTTTGATCAACTTCTTCCCTTTCAATCACGCTTACATTTGGCCCTTTATTTACAACAGTCTCCTTGCTCAGGCATCTGCTATGAAGCAACCAGGGGCTAAATTCTGCACCTGTGGAACCCCATTGAGCCAAATTTACATCACTATTTTTGTTTTGCATATGAAGATTTGTATGAAAAGAGAAGGAAGACAGCCCTTTCCTTGCTCCATGGAATCATCCCGTTAGCCAGCTTGTACTTAGAAATGTACAGAGCTAAACACTGGAGCTTTGAGCCTGATAGGTGGTGCTATTACTGGAAGAGGTGGGAAAATAGGCTTTTCTAAATGAAAACTAAAGCTAATTTGATAGATTAAGAATGATTTGAATGAGAGATAAACATCTTTATTAGTACCATTCATGGGTTACAATAACTCAGAATATGAATTTAGAAATAAGAGGCATTGAGTGTAAAGAAAATCCAATGTCTTCCACATCTCTGCAACACTGACAATTAAGGTAAGTGTTTTTCATCAAGTCTGCTGTTTACTAGCAATCAGCCTACATTCCTGGTCTCTGGGGTAGTTATTAGTGCCAGTGCATTGTGCATTCATCACATAACAGACAATGGAGCAATTATCTTCATAATACAATTTTTGTGTGAAAATTAAAATGTGAGAGGCAGTCACATATTCATCTTTACCTGTCACATGAGAATGGGACTTGGCTTATCAAGAAGAAGCAAAAGTCTTGCTACAGAATCCATTCTGTGCTGTCACACAAAAACAGTATCCCAAAAAGGTTCTAGTAATCTCTTTCATGGCACCAACCTCCAAGAAGCAGAGGGAGTTTTAAGAGGCATAAATTAAAGATCTCCTTGCCCAGAGATGGATTTGCTGAGAGGATTTTTTGCTTCAGCTCCAGCACGTATTCTGTATTCTTAAGCCCTTCAATAAGCTCTGAAAGTCTGCATTAGATGTAGGCAGTGACAAGTATCTCATTTTGTGGGAGCAGACTTTAACTTAAAAAAAGATTCAGGGAAGCCTGAGATAAATAAAAGTTTAAATTCTTACTGTTAAAGCTCTTTTATTAAAACGTTCTCTGCAGTCTTCATGAGGAGAATTGTAAAACATTCCAGAGTCCTCTGTGAAAATATCACCCTCTCCAACACATACCACTTCCACAGTACTTTAAAACCAAACGTATGGCTGTTTGTTATGGTAAATATATGATAGTAAAAAAATGGTTGCTATGTGCAGTGTGTGAATATACGCCTCTACCCCGATATAACACGACCCGATATAACACAAATTCAGATATAACGCGGTAAAGCAGTGCTCCGGGGGGGTGGGGGTAGGGGGGGAACTGCGCACACCAGTGGATCAAAGCAAGTTCGATATAACACGGTTTCACCTATAACACGGTAAGATTTTTTAGCTCCCAGGAACAGCGTTATATCGAGGTAGAGGTGTATTAAGAAATTAAGATGCCTAGGTTACAGGCATCCACCAGAGAGGTCCTTTGGGGCCATCTGCCTCTCCCAAATCAAGATAAAGGAGGAGGGTTGGGCGTGGGGCTAGCAACTCCACCCTGTAAAAAAAATTAATTTGCTACAGAAACGCCAACAATAGAGATAACAGAGACTTTTAGCCTGGAAAAAGAAGGGCCTTCAACTCGAAGACGCATTACGCTGGGTGGTGAAAGTCGTGAGGAAGCCACTAAGCCGATTACCCTTCTTGCAACTAGGAGGATTACCATCGGTACATGGAACGTGAGGACCATGTACGAGTCAAGAAAGACGAAGCAGGTCGCAGCAGAGATGAGGAGCAACAACCTGAGCCTACTAGGCATTAGCGAGACAAGATGGACGCAAGCTGGACAGAGACGATTGTTGACAGGAGAGCTGTTGCTGTATTCCGGACATGAAGAGAGCAACGCACCCCACACACAGGGAGTAGGCTTCATGTTGTCCAAGTAGGCACAGAGAGCACTGATTGGTTGGGAGGCACATGGTTCCATGATTATCACAGCATCCTTCAGAATTAAAATGAAGAGGATTAAGATGAATGTTGTACAGTGCTATGCTCCAACCAATGACAGAGAAGAGGGGGACAAAGACTATTTTTACAACAGACTTCAGAAAATTTTAGAGACTCTCCCAGACAAAGACATTAACATCCTTATGGGAGACTTTAATGCCAAAATTGGACCTGACAACACAGGATATGAACAAGTCATGGGGACCCACGCTCTGGGAAAGATGAGTGAGAATGGAGAGAGATTTGTGGATTTGTGTGCACTTAACAACCTGGTCATAGGAGGTAGCATCTTTCCTCACAAGCGGATCCACAAGAGTACCTGGGTATCGCCAGCAGGCATGATAGAAAACCAGATCGATCATGTCTGTATTAGTAAGAAGTTCAGAAGATCTTTGTTGGACGTTAGAGTTAGAAGAGGAGCAGACGTAGCATCCGACCATCACTTAGTGGTGGCCAGATTGAAGCTGAAGCTGAAGAAGAACTGGACAGACGCGTCAGATAGAAGAGAGAAGTACAACATCAGCCTTTTGAAGGATCATAAGATCAAGGAAGATTTTGGACTGACGCTGAAGAATAAGTTTTCAGTACTACAGGATCGGTCTGAGGAAGAGGAAGACAGTGTATCCAACAGATGGCAGAAAGTGAGAGTGACACGTAGGTCAGCATGCCAGGAAGTGCTTGGAATCAAGA
This sequence comes from Chrysemys picta bellii, assembly GCF_011386835.1. Lineage (NCBI taxonomy): Eukaryota > Metazoa > Chordata > Testudines > Emydidae > Chrysemys > Chrysemys picta. Next base: position 77,515,271 of record NC_088791.1, read on the forward strand.
AATACCAGTAGAAAGAGTGGATCACAGCAGAGACCTTGACTAAGATAGAAGATAGAAAGAAGAAGAAGGCAGTAGTTAATAACAGCAGGACTAGAGCAGCAAAGGCTAAAGCGCAAGAAGAGTATGCTGAAGCCCATAAAGTAGTGAAGAGGAATATTAGGAAGGATAAGAGAGATTATATGGATGGACTGGCAGCAGAAGCGGAACAGGCAGCATACAATGGTAATATGAAACAGCTGTATGACATCACCAAGCGACTGTCTGGAAAGTTCAGCAAGCCAGAACGTCCCATCAAAGACAAGCAGGGAAAGTCTATAACAGAACTAGAACAACAGATGAATAGATGGGCGGAGCACTTTGAGAAACTCCTAAATAGACCAGCACCACTAAATCCAGACATTGACCCAGCCAACGAAGACCTTCCAATCAATTGTGATAGACCTACCAGAGATGAGATCAGAAAAGCCATCACTATGATGAAGAGCAGGAAGGCGGCTGGACCTGACGATATTCCAGCAGAGGCCCTGAAAGTAGATCTGGATGCTTCAGTGGAAATCCTGTACCCCCTTTTTGAGAAGATATGGGAAGAAGAAGTGATTCCGGCAGACTGGAAAGAGGGATACCTTATTAAAATCCCCAAGAAAGGAGACCTCAGCAATTGTGCCAACTACAGAGGAATCGCACGTCTGTCGGTGCCAGGGAAGGTCTTCAACTGAGTTCTCTTAGAGAGAATGAAGGATGCCATCGATCCACAGCTACGATATGAGCAGGCAGGTTTCCAGCAAAATAGATCATGCATGGACCAGATAGCAACGCTCCGCATCATAGTCAAGCAGTCTATGGAATGGAACTCCTCGTTGTACATCAACTTTGTTGACTATGAGAAAGTATTTGATAGCGTGGATCGAGAGACTCTCTGGAAGCTCCTTCGGCACTATGGCATCCCAGAAAAGGTGGTTAACTTGATTAAGAACTTATGTGACGGCATACACTGTAGAGTGATCCATGGAGGGCAGCTTACAAACAGCTTCCAGGTGCGAACCGGAGTCAGACAAGGATGTTTGTTGTCACCATTTCTCTTTCTCCTTGTCATTGATTGGATTATGAAGACATCCACTTATGAGCGCAGGAACGGAATCCAGTGGACGTTGTGGACCCAGCTTGATGACGTGGACTTTGCTATGTGAAAGGAGTGCAAGGTCGTCGGCAAACAGCAGATGCAAGAGAAGACTAATGTAGTGGCAGCCACGTCATCACAGATTGGCCTCAACATCCACAAGGACAAGACCAAGATCCTCAAGATTAACTCCATCAGTAATGACCCAGTCACACTGAATGGAAGCCCTCTGGAAGAAGTGCAGTCCTTCACCTACCTAGGCAGCATCATCAACCAACAGGGTGGCATGGACGCAGACATCAATAAGGCAAGAGCAGCTTTCTTACAGCTCAAGAACATCTGGAGCTCCAGAGAGCTGTCTTTGGCAACAAAGATTAGACTGTTCAATTCCAACGTGAAATCAGTCTTATTGTATGGAGCTGAAACCTGGAGGACAACTAAAACAACCACCAGGAAGATCCAGACCTTCATAAATAGTTGCCTTAGAAGGATTCTCCAGATCCGCTGGCCAGACACCATCAGCAACATCTACCTCTTGGAGAGGACCCGTCAACTTCCAGCAGAGGAAGAAATTAGAAGGAGAAGGTGGGGCTGGATAGGACACACACTACGCAAGCAGCCAACCAACATCACTAGACAGGCATTGTGGTGGAACCCCCAAGGCAAGCGGAAAAGAGGCCATCCAAGAAACACCTGGCGACGCGACCTTCGGGCTGATAGCATAAAAATGGGCTATACCTGGAACCAGCTAGAGCAAATGGCCCAGGATAGAGGACTCTGGAGATCTGTGGTTGGCAGCCCATACCCCGATTGGGGTGATGGGCATGAGTGAGTGAGTGAGGTTACAGAGACTGGTTAGGAAAATTGCTGCATTTATAGAGCAGATCATGGATAGAGCCACCTTGATATATCAGGAAAAAGAATATAATAGGAAAAAAGTAAGTTTGACTAAGTGCTGTTCCCTTTTTATAGTTTCATTTATTGATTCAGAAAGAAGAAAAATATAGTATGGCTTTAGTGACCAAACACACACCATGATTATTAAATTTGAATAAATTGTTAACTATCAGTTTACAAATAACCCTTAGGCTGCACAGTATTCATAAGCTGGTCACACAATTATGAATAATGACTAAATTTGTGAAAATCAGAGTCTATTTGGAAATAGTTTGTGAACAAGAAAAAGAACAAAGAAAAATTTTCCCAGAACTAGTTATAGGGTGAAGCCAGTGGGAGCTTTTCTGGGGATCCAGGATTTCCACCCATAGATATTCCACTCTCCTGTTCTCAGCTTATTTCTTGGATAGGCAGGGGGGAGGAATTGATCTTTACAGAAGTGACATATATTACTTGTGATGTTAAAGAAGAATCTTTAGTACATCTTAGAGAGACTTTGCCACTGTAACACATGGAAACAAACTTAATGCCAGGCCACGTTATTCCAGACCATTAATAGGAACTTTCATGTAGTTAGCATAATGAATTTAATTGTTCACAGATCGGTACCTAGGTCCATAAACGCCCAATTGTCCTACCTAAAAGCCAATGTGAACATCTATATGGTGTATTTGGCCATCCTGCTGAAGATCTATATACTTGACAATTAGGTCCACTAAGGGATTTCCAGTAACGACAGCAGGGTGATTCAGAAGCATATGAATTTGAAATATTTGTTACCTGTTTCTACCTGTTCTTTAGGTCGGCCTTAATAGATGCAGCATGAGCCCACTTGTTTCAATCCGCACATTTTGTATTATGCTTTGCATGAGTTAATAACAATATTTACTGAGGTAAATATCAAATTCAAACAAAGTAAGAAAACACAGCACAGCACCCTTTCTATATGCCTTGCTTACAAGATGACCTTTGATACAATCACTGCATCCATGTCTCCCACTCCACGTTTTTTATTGTAAATGCAAAACTGCTCTTCCTCCATACTATTCACCATCTTTTATATCGGCGTATCTTCTTTAAGAGTGGTCTTAAAGTGGTGCACTTTATTTTAGGACTATCAATTCCGATTTGTTTTGAGCTGTGGAAGGCCTTACCAAATGGTGCCACAATGCCGAGATATCAAAGGAGGGCAAAAAGCATGGTGTACTTTATGCAAACACTATTCTCATTTAAGAAAAGCTTAGGATAGCACTAGCTTTCGATACTTCTAAGGGGAGACTTCCCTTTAACTTACACATTACAGGCTGTGATTCCTGACTATGATATTGCAAACATGTCAAGCACACAGTGAGTATGGTAACTGCAGGGGCTCTGCTGAACCGAGTGTGTGGCTACCAGTTGGCAAAAATGGCTAATCAAGAAGTGGAAATTAGCACCATCATATTACCACAGAAAGGGGAAGAAAAGCCAAGTGAAGTTGGCTTCAAAATGAAGTGTTCCATGCAGCTCCTAGTGATTTGATTATGAGAAGCTTCACTATAGATCACCTGACTACCTGTATGTCGCAAAGATCCCACTTGTACCAGTTTGTATCTTAGCTGCCACGTGATCTGAAGCCACACAATTGAAACTAGCAACAGAAATGGAGGGGAGGTTGTTAGACAAACTCAGGAGTTAGAATCTCACTCCCACTCTGGCCACTTTATATTAGGTAAGAGGGTCAGGGCAATGTAAAGGGGCTGTAAAAACCTTTGATCTTTCTGAGAGATAATTTTCCCCCAGTACAGGAAGTGGAGAAGACAGCTGCAGGCTGTTCTCCAAGGACTTCCACACAAGTCCCAGCATAAGGGACATGTGAGGTGTGGGGCCACAGCAGCTAACACTGCAGAGATTCTGGCTGCCCATAGAAAGCCAGGCACATGCTGCTGCAATGTAGCCCTGGGGACCCCTCTAAATTGCGCTACAAGCCACTTTAGCCCCTCCCCCAAAACCCATAATCAGAAGGTGCAAAGATGGTTGAAAGCCACCTGTTGCCCTTCACTTTCCCCTGGTCTCAGAATTCTTTGCTGTGGCTGTTAGACAGCACAAAATCTCATGCCATAGAGGTAAAGACGTATATGTGATTGGAATTTGGTATGGTATAAAAACTGAATCAACACGAGTGTACTGAAACTGGACTAAATGTAACTTCTAGGGATACTTTATCTATGTATAACAAAAAAACAGAGCCACCACAAAGATACTATAAGCCTGCCTGAAACAGAAAAATGTGTTTGGCAACTTTTGTTTGTTTTTAATATTGTTTTGAAGTGGGTATGTACCCATAAAGCAATAATTATGGAGACAGGAAGTTATCGTGTCCTTGCTCCATTGAGCTAATGCACACGTTGGTAAATTCTGCTGGAGGGAACACACTGAGGTCACAGCCTCTCCACAACTACAGGGAGCTCAAAATCGAAGAAAGAGGATGAAGAAAATGAGGCGAAGAAAAGCAGCTGCTGTTGAAAATGTTGTGCGGTAACCACATGACTGAGCCATAAAACACACTACAAGAAGGGAGAACAAGTCTGAGCATAATGAAGTCTTAGAGTGAATGGCCCTTTCACAACTGGGTGGTCCCTCTGGGATAAGAAGTTAGTAATCTAAACTATACCTTACTTTTAAAATGGCTCATGCTTAAAATAAGTTGTTGTCTTAGTCATTAATTAAATCATAAGACCACTAAATAAACTAACTGACAGCTTTGTCAAATAGGGATTTAATTATAAAGCTTTAATCTTGGCAATGCCACTTGAAAAGAAACTTTAAACTGTGACCATAAGTGTATAAACTCAATAAAACTCAGCCTTTCCACTTATTAATAACACTTCCCTTACTTAAAGGGTTTCCTTTTCTTAAGCTAGTTGCACATTTGATCCATTATCCATTTTGTATGTACTTAAGAGAAATATGCACGCCACAGGGCCTGATCCAAAGCCCTATCGAAGTCAATCCAAGTTTTTCCATTAACTTCAGTGGACTTTGGATCAGGCTCTAAATAAAGTTGTGCAATATCACTTGTTTTCTAATGGGGGGAAATAAAGAACAGTAGGGTGAATGCTTTTCAGGGAACAACACTGTATGTATGCTTGACCACAAAGTCTTCATATCCATCTAAAAAGTATGCTTGTTTGTGGAATGGATGAAACAGCGAGATGTAGAATGCCTCCAAGTATTCCCCTTTTATCTTTGCTTCCTGACGCTTTTCTTTTAATTTGCTCGTCTTTTAGATTTATATTTCAAACCTTATTTTGTATACAGTATGTAGTGGTGGCTAAACCTCCTTCCGTCATGTGGAGTGAGACAGAATCTTTAATAGAAGCTGATAGCTTGATCTTTTAAATGTTGTTTTGATCATTTTAATGCCATTCTAATTTATTATTTTCAGCTTCAAACAAGAAGAGTTGTTCAAAAAGCAATTAAACAGGAGTCTGACCATGTTTTTCTCTAAAGATGTTCCATTGGATGTAAAAAGATTTGACAATGCTGAACTTTTTATCCCACATATTTATTGTTGTGTGTAATTAGCCTAGAGGCTAGAAATCATTATAAGACTACATAGGTGTTTATCCAAATTCTCTGAAAGGCTTTATAGCTATATCTTGGCTGAGCATTTAGTGATTTAGTTAACAGGACAATTTTCAAAACAGAATGGAGATTCTTCTTCATCTCAATTGGTGGGGATATTCTAATTTTAGAGGTCCCTATTCAATCCTTAGATATGGCCTCAGAATGCAAATTCAAACCAGGTATGCTATGGAAATTTTTTTCACACCCCTACTTCATACCTTCTAGAAGCGCTATTCTAGAACCATCATTGTGTACCCAGCTGCGCCACATACTGAGTAATCTTTAATGATAATTCCCCATCAATATGAATTGGGGATGTCCACAACTTCTTTTCTTACAGGACATTCTTTGCAACCAGAGCATTTTACTTGCCATAAACTACAAAGCTCCATGATTCTGGCAAAGAACCTGGTAATGTCACAGGTAGAGCTGTGTAAATAAGTGAGTTTTTGGGCAGTGGCCAAACTGAAAAAAAAATCCGAAAAAGGTTGTTTAAGGTCAAACCAAAGGGAACAAATTTTTTGTTTTCTCAATTTAAAAAATTGTTTTGGTCAACCCCAAATGAAATGTGTTGTTTTGGAGTGGATAGCTCTATTTAAAAATTAACTGTGGGCAAGTTTCAAAATGAAATAAAAATGTTTTGTTTTAAAAGTATCAAAAATGAAACATTTTGCTTCTTTCCCCCAAAATGAAAAAAGAAATTGACTGAAATTATAAGCCAAATTGAACATGAATTTACTCAGTTTCAGTCAACCCAAAATTATATTTTTCAATGAATACAATATTTGTCCAAAAAAAAATCTCACCCACTGTAGTCACAGGTTTCATTGTACAAGAAGGACAGAGCTAACAGGACAAATCTCAGCATTGTTTTAGAAGCTTTACATGAGTAAATCATAGATTCAATCATGGAAAGGACTATGTAAGCTGGGACACCACGGATCTTGGCTGCTTGAAAGGAATTGGAGGGGTAAACGCAGCATTTTACTGAGTTCTCTATCTTCAGTGGCTCTGATGCATCTGCTGGAATCAGAATCCTCCTCTGTGGAAAGTGGTTTGATGAATATAGAGATGAGTGAATCTTGGGAGCTGAGGAGAACATGACTGACTGCTGAAGCAGTATCTGGTCTGGTACAGGTTTTTAAGTGGCCCTGTTGAAGGCTCTCTCCCTCTCTGGATTGGACCAATGAGGATTAGTTATCAACTCCAGACATTCTGGTATAAGAAGACAGCTTTGCTCTTCTATCTTTGCATAATTTTAAGAGAGTCTTGAGCAAGGGAAATTTGGGAGACAGGGTCTGCTACTTTTAAACAGAGCTCCACCAGCTCATCAACTTTGTCCTGTAGGAACAGGCAATTCTAGTCATTGAAGTTGGACCAGTCCGACATTATTCTTGAGAGTTTCCAGTCTTCCACTGATGATAAGCTGAGTGTTCAGAAGTGGCTGGTTGGGATTTTCTCTTCCTAGAATCTTCTCCATTCTTGAGACAATTTGGACAGACAGAGGGAAGCACTGTAGGACCTTCTGGAAGTAACATGAGATGTTGGTCTTCTATGGGAGCCTGGGGAGGATGGACAGGGGAACCTTATCTGAATTAACTTGAGAACAAGCTAGTTTTCAGGGTTGTGTGAAAGTTGGGACTGCCTCTCATTGTGAACCCCGAGATGATTCTGAAAAGAGCAGTTGGGCAGCAGGTGATGAGACTTGGAATGAGATAAGGACTGGGCACTGGGGCTTTTGCCCTCTGTGGTATATTTGGACAAAAAGAGCCTGCCACAGAAGCAGTCAGGTTATGGGGTAGGCATGTGGCTGCACATCTTGAATATGGTCATTCATATGGATAATAAGAATATCCTGAGTTATTATTGCTATTTCTAATTTTTTTTGAAACCTCATGTTTCAGAGCTTAAACCTATAGCTCTTAGACCTCAGGATGAAATCTACTATGAATAGCAGATCAACCCACATTTGCCTACTGAAGAGTTCTTACGTCTTGCTCTGAAGCATCTGGTGTTGGCCACAGTCAGAGACAGGATACTGGACTAGATGGACCTCTGGTCTGATCCAGTCTGACAATTTGTATAATACTGGAATACTGAAGCCTAGTTCATTCTTATGAGAAATTGGCTATTGGTATCTGCAAAGACAGATGCTGCTTCAGAAGATAGGCCATAAAGCCCTGTAGACAAACATACTGGAGGGCTGGAGGAAAAGAAAACGCCAAGAAACCTGAATGGGAAAGAGGGCCCCCCCAATGGAACCTGTCTGCCTTACAGAGACAGAAGGCTAGGTTCTAAATGAGGTTAAATATGTCTGTGTGCCAGCAGGGGGAGCTAGCCAGTGACCCTAGGTGAAACGAACCCAAGAGGCTTCTCCACTTCCAAGTCATGGAATCAAGATCAGGGCTCCATTGTGTTAGGTGTTATGGAGACACAGAGCTGCTTAAGAAATTAACCTTTCCAACCTAAAATTAAATATCTGAAAGAAACTTCTTAAATTAAATTTTGGAAAAATAATTTAAGGATCTTCAAACAACTGTAGACAGTTCTGCACATCTGCATATTTGTATGATATATGAAACAAAAGTGATATATGAACAAACTTCTGCAATACCTTTCCCCACACTGACAGACTGGTTTACTCAAACAGGAAAAAACCCAGACTCTTTGAAACTCTAAAGGATGGAGATCTGAAAAGTACTTTGATTTTTCCCCTCCTTTCTTTGAAGTTTTTGGCAATGACTGAGTGGCCAACTCAGACTGATGCATGATGACCTTGACCTGAGTCTGAGGCTCTAGATAGACATCTTTTTTCTGCAGCCCTTTGGCATAGCTTTATGAAAAGTTATGCTCTTCAGTATTTAATTTATCATCCACAGTTAGATATCTAGAAAACCCCTTGCAGAACCTTTCTACTTGAGATCTACAGATTTCCTCTGAAGTGAGTCACTTCCTAAGCAAGTCTGAATTTTGCTGATATTGAAGCTGGCTTTAGCATGTTAAAACAGTTGAAGTGCCTTGCCTGGAGTATCATAGTTGTAAAGGTAATCACATCATGTTTGTTGAAATATTTATTAGCTGCCTTCTGATAATGACTGGGCTGGAGGCATGATGGAGATTCAATATCTAAATATCTTGCTTGTTTAACCCCTGATCTTGCAACTGGTGGTGCATGGGAACCCCTCTGCTTGTTCACAGATCTTCATTGACATCAGTGGGACTCCGCAATGGTTCAGGAACCCCTTGCAGTCATTTGTGGGACAGGAATCTTATATATTGAGAAAAAGAAAATGTGAAGCCTAACTATGTGAGTAGTCTTGTTGATTTCAATGAACTATTCATGTGCTAAAAGCTAGACATATGCTTAAGTACCTTGAGGAAGCAGGCCTTAGTTTGTAAGTTCTTTGGGTCTTTTATGACAGGTTTGTACAGTTCCTAACCCCTGCGGGGTCACTATCCTTATCAGAGGTCTATGAACTGCTGTAATATAAGTGATTGATTTTTGTTCCTCCTGCTCCTATGCTAAAATCTCCCTTCTTCCCTTTCCAACATTCAGATCCACCAAGAGCTTTCAAGAGGGACGCACAAAATTTTCACATGCTAATATGTATTCACGACACTTTCTGCAAAATATCCTTGTGTACAAAATTTCATTCATATGTATGTTCCTAAAAGGCAAATAAAATGAGTCTGAAATACCGTTGAAGCAAACGCACATTGATTAATTCAATAAATATTTGAGAATATTTTTAATAATATATGCCTGGCTTTATTCAGCATAAGTCCTCTTTGCAGAGTTATATTTAGAAGAAAACTAAAATAAAAGTTTTCCAACCATTTATTACTTTTAGTGACCTGCAGGAGAAGTTTGGTACAACATTGGAGGCAACTTTTATGGATCACTACATATGAATTAAATTTAATTAGTTTTATAAACAGATGACATTTACAGTGACATATGTGGATATTAATTCTATATGACTTATTAGACAAAGATTGGTTTGAAAAGATCGGCAGAGTTTCCTTTCATACCATGGCAATGAAATTGGTAGTCAGGTACCCACTGTTTTGGGGTTATTTAAAGATATTTAAAACAAGATTTGAGCTTCCCTTTCCTTTAGACATATTTGGGGTTGAATTTTAGCACATATTAAAAGCAAAGTTCCACTAACAGATACAAGCTTTTCAACAATATTTCCAGCTCTCCTCAGCCTTGACTCATGCCAGAAATCTGTTCCAATATTAGGCCTCTGATGTGTAGACTCCCAGATGTCCCAGATAGCTCATGCCATTAACAAACATTTTGAAAATCAATCATTAATATGAAATACATTAGTACTCTATCTTTCTGTATCTTGTCTAACGCCTGCTGAAGTAAATGGAAGTATTCCCATTCATTCCAAAGGACTTTGGATCAGGCATTCGATGAGGGTATCATAGCAAGTTTGCCTTGTATTTCTAGTATTGAATACAGGGTTTTTGCAGCAGGGCAAACCATTCTGCCTGTTTTAGGCAAACAAAGCTCTGACACTTTTAGCATCTTTCTCTTAGAAGCTGTTAAAGCTTTAGATATCCAATTTAGAGCAAACAGAAATGGCAGTCTGGATCCGCAAGGCCAGAAATTGGTCAAAAAGACAAGAGATGAGAATTCAGCAGAGATTTTGCCCTTACAAATATATTTAACCCATTTTTAATGTTAGGTCTTTAGAGTAGAGTAAAAGGAAAAATCAATTGTCAGGTTGTCTCTGCAATTAAAGTTTTCTGCATTTTTTATCTATTGTTAAATCTGCTTTATAACACTTTCTGAAGTCCAGCAATACCAACTAAATATCAATTCTAGAAGAACTTGAGAGTGATGAAAGGTATTGTTAACATTAGATCATATGGTTTTCTATTCAATCTCCTTTATATCTACCTTTAGGTCTTGCTCTAGTTTACATTTCTGTGTATCAATCCTATACGTTTTGAAATGAATGTTAAATTTGTCCTCAATTTCAATGGAAGTAGTTTCAAGTCCTAAGAAATCTGCATATTTCTCTAGCCAAGTGTTTACCAGACAGCAGTGTTAAGACAGAATCCAGTAACAAAACCAGCCATTTAATGACTATGGAAGAATTTGGAGTCTAGCCTCTCTGCAAGTGTAGACAGACACTGGAAACTGAAGTCATCCAGCCCATCCAGGACTGCCCCAAATGGTTATTTGTTGGTTGTCTGTTTAGTCTACTTTGAGTAGTTGCAAACCAGAGCTGGCTGGAAAATGGAAATCCCTTCCTGCAAAAAATTTTACTTTTTAAAATAATAATAATAATCCCAAATCACGACAAGAAGTCAAAACATGAAATTGTTCTCAGGAAGGGATTTCCAGAAAAAAATAATTTTCAGAAAACCCAAACCAGATTTTTTTCAGCTTCCCAGCTGCCTGCCTGGAAGGTTCTTCTCATTTTCACTCTCTCTCTCCTGCAGGAAAATGTCAATATACCAAAAGTGGCATTTTTGTCAGAAAATCATTCCTATGGAAAATTCCCAACCAGCTCTAGCTTCTTTTGGAAGACTGTGCTACAATCTACTAGTTACTATAAGGAAAGAAAGTTTTCTTGACATTCAGCCTTTTTCCTCCTTTTAGATTATTCTAGTTGCAACTTCCTAAATAATTCCACTTCCTTCTTGGTATTTATATGCTTGAAATACATGTACCTAATTATAACCTTGCTATGTCTTAGTTCTGTGTATCACATATATTTTGTTTCATCTCACAGGTCCCCGAATCTTTCTTTTTTCCTATGGAACTCTAGTATGCCTTTTTTTTCTTTTTTTTTTAAGGATAAACAGAATTGTTGACAGTACATTTTCTCCCATAAGTATTAAAAAAGAGAGTGGTAGATATAAAGACTAAGGGGGTATAGAAGCAATGGGTAAGTATAGGTTATGAATTTCAGTAAGTAAACACACTGGCTGAGATTTTCAGAGACGATTTACTTAACTGGGAGACATGTATCTAAATCCCCTGCACTACTTTGGAAATCTAAACCATTGTTATTCTTAAAGGTATATCAGATATTTCTAAAATCAGTTCACCCCTCTTGGTCCAGCATTTCTCCAGTAGTTTAGTTCTTAACTATCCGCTGTAAGTTGGTCCATTATTTTAATGGGACCATATTTCTTTAGATTGTATTTTTGTGATCATAGTAATGACATACCTTTCTACATGGCAGTCACAACAACTTAAAACAGGTATCCATATTTGTTCAACTTCAGCTAATGAGGATATTTTCCTAAAAACAACAACAGGAATTTGGGAATATGAAGGGGAACACTCACCACCAGTGCTGTCCCATGGTCAGGCAGGAGTGTGGCAGTTTGGGGAATGCCTGGGAGGAAGTCATTCTTACTACCACTTCGCCCTGTGGTGTGCTATCCTTTCAGGGACTCAGCCCAATATAAAGAAACCAATAAAAAGGAGATCTTCATGGTAAGCAATAGATTCAGGGCTCCCCACCTTTTCAGAGTCTTCCCCAAGTACATTCCCCACAATGGGATAGATTTCTGATTGATACGGGAACTCAGGCCCACCCTCTCCACCAGGCGCCAATTCAGGGCCCAATGGTAGGCAGCAAAGTCATGCACTCTCAGGTGCTATACAGCTGCCTCCCTGGATCACTTCCTACCAGATCCCTTTCTTCCCACCGAGCAAAGTAAATAACTGAACACAAAGATAAAGTCTCTAACCTTCAGACAGTTATAGGTCCCTTCTTTACATGTTTGGTCAAATGACTATAGACAGGCCTCTGGCAGCAAGAGCTCCTGTGGTGTTCCTTTCCAGGAGTACAGATCAGCTCACCTCCACCTTCTGCCAGCCAGTGAGCTACTCACCTCCCTTTTTTGAGCTCTCCTTCACCCTGTGCAGGCTTTGCAGGTGCAGTGGGATGGGGTGGCCTGATCCCAGGCCATCTCCTTAACCCCTTCCTCTCGAGGATGTAGGAATGTGTTCCTCCCTAATCACAAGCCTTGAAGAACGGCAAACTGTTCCCCTGGCAGTGACGCAGGAGTGACCTTGTTCTAGCGCCTATGTTTGGGAAACTTATTTGGCTGATTTGATTGTTCCCTCGCAGCTGGTGTTCACGCGCTCAAGAGATGGGTTCGTTATCTTATGTGCATGTATACTGCCTAGCCTTTTTACGCGCATGAAATGTAACCACTAAGAAGTGTTGTAAACAAAGCAAGGAGAGAAATAAAAACCCCAGGAAAAGTTTTCCTGGGAGGCTTTTTGCAAGAGGCTTGTAAAGCTCTCTGGCTACCAACAAACCTGGCGTTCTGTTTCCTTTCCTGTGTCGTCACCACAGCTGGTGACCCCGACGTGATACCCCTCTACTCACCGGCTGGATACGCCGAGCGCGCCCGCGGCTGTTTGCCGCCCCTTATTCGTGAGTATGGGGGGGAAACTTTCCAGTGCCCAGAAGGAGCACGCAAGAGAGTTACAAAAGATTATAAGGCAGCGATCATGTGTCGCTGTCCCGGTTGCTCATATTGAGGACCTTCTAAGGGAAATAGATCGCCAGTGCCCCTGGTATCCGGACTGCGGGTCATTACAGCTTTCTGATTGGATACGGATTGGGATCACCTTGTATAGTAAACCCCGTGCCCCAGTTCAGTGCCTGCTGCTCTGGCAGCGCTGTAAGGAGGCACTGGAGGGGTTCGGCCCAGACAGCCCCAAGCCGGTCCCCCTTTTGCCCCCAAGTGATGGGCCACCCCCCTCCTGCCCACAGCTGACCCTCCCTGCGCCGCCGCCCGTGGCGGCGCCCCCCTGCCTACCGGTCGGGCGGGGGGGCGCTGTCGCCGCGGCGGTGCGGCGAGCACGTGAGGCCGGTCTCTTGACCGACGAGGAATCCAAGTGTGGGTTCGAGGCGTTTCCCGTCTCTTGGCGAGATAATGGAAATGGGGGGCAGATAGTGGACTGGGAGGCTCTCCCCTACTCGGTTCTGCGCGAGCTCCGCAAGGCGGTTCGTGAGACCGGGGTGCGGTCCACTTTCACCCTGGGGATCTTGGAAAGTGTGTCAAACGGTTACTTCTTGCTCCCCCAAGATTGGAAAGATATGTGTCGCATGGTGCTGTCTCCCGCGCAATACGTTGTGTGGGACAGCGAGTACCAGCGAGAGGCGCTTGCAGCAGCAGCACAAGGTGGGGGGGCCTATCTTGCTGAGCAGTTATATGGCACAGGGCAGTTTTCGGGCATCCCCGAGCAGGCGGTGGGCACGCCCCAGGTAGCTTTTCCCATCATTGGCCAGTGTGCCCGTCGCGCGTTTCACAGGGTCCCCGCTGCGAGCGAGTTCTCTAAGTCCTTCGACCCTGGCGGAGTTGCTGCAGGCGTGTACTGATGTAGGCACTCAAACCCATCAGATGGCCCTGCTGGCAGCTGCCCTGCACAAGGGGCAGAAGCCTCAGGGGAACTGCTTTAACTGCCACCATCCATATTGATGATTAGGTGTACGGCCCTCCCCCTCCGTTGGCTCACTAATGAGCCCGTATGGGTTGCGCAGTGGCCGCTTTTCCCCAGAATATGTGCAGTGTATATTGTAGCAGAGGTAAAGGAAATGCAAACCTACCAATATAGGTTGTGTTGTCTTGTTCAGATCACGGTGTGTTTGAAAGTAGGAGTTAGAAGTAAAAGGCAATCAAAAGACTGGGAAAGTTAATTGTGTCCTTTTTTAAAGTAAAAATCTTTAAGCTGTGGATAGCTTTGGATCTGGAAGCAAGCCAAAAAGTATTTGTATTAATGCAAATTATCTTACTAATAAGGTAAAAGCCACTGAAACCTGGGCTGCCTATAAAACAAATACAAGGAAATATGGGGTAATTCCTCTGTTTTGCCTAAAATCAACAAGAGTATGTGTATATAAAGGAAATATTTTAAGTAATTAATGTCTTTCAGATCATCACAGAAAACGGATGCCAGCTAAACAGCATTCAATGTACCATGCATTTACTGGCACAATAGGGATTATTTTTGTGTTTTATGGCAAAAATTGTTGTTAAGAGTTGCATACCAACAGTCTTTGGAAGCAAGGACATGGAAGGTTAACCCACTCCCCATATTGCCCATGGGATCCTTCTGGCTACCTCAGATTTCTAGCCAGAGGGCTGGGGAGGGAGGAAAGCCATTGGACACCTGAGGTTGTACCGAGTGGACTCCTCAAAAGTGGGTGTGCTTGTCCCGGTTTGTTGCTCCAAAGCTCTGTAATAAAGTTATTTTACTGGAAGGGTCTACATGCATACATTAAATAATAAGACTAATGTACTGTATAAAGACAATGTGTATGTGTTCATTGTTGAGAAAAGGTGTATGAGTGAAGAGTGGAAGTTTCTTTTGTAGGTTAAAAGAAGCTGAGAAAGGGAGAGAAGGAAAAAGAACAGAACGAGTTAACTGGAAAAAAAAATAGCTAGCAAGCTCAGTCTAAAGATAAGATGCTGGCCCATCCAAGGGCACTGCCCACAGCTAAGACTTGGCTGACAGCCAAGAAAAGGGGGGCCTGAATGTGCCCAAATGTGCCTGAATGTGCTGTAAAATCTGCAAAACACTGCCAGGCATTAATGAAATGTGTTAGGTTTTTCTCACAGGTAAAGAAGTGCTACCTAAAGACCGTAGCAGCCCTGCCATTCATTGAAACCAGGAGACTGAGTCTACGTAAAGTCCATCAACGAAAGACTGCTTTGACCATGCTGGAAAGGCCCTTTCCAAGTCCTGTTAACCACCAACACTGCTGTGCAGTGCCAAGGACTGCCTACCTGGACTCATGCTTCTCACTGCAAAAAGACCCCTCCACCCCGGGAGGACTCTCCGACTGATGATCAGCCTATTCCTCCTTCTAACTCTGCTGTGCCTTCTGGACAGCAGGGAAAAGAAAAAAAAAGACAAGGTGAAGGGCTAGTAACCTCTCCCTTGTCCACTGACAGACCTACTGTGCCTTTGGATTTTTTCCTAAAAGAAGCAAAACCCATTACAGGGTGATGTGCTAGTAACCTCTCCCCTGTATGATGCTGAACCACACTGTTTCAGAAAAAGAGAAGAAGGAACACTTGCTCCATTGAAACCACCAAAGTCCAGGAATTCCTGATTACAAAAAAGACATTAAGAACTGACCCTGGTGAAGAAACAAAGAATTATACACTGGCAGGAAGAAATTTGTGGAACCCATTCTTGGGAACATGGTACTGATTGGATTTTGGGGTTTATTCTACAGGCTGCGCCCTGTGTTTTGAATAAGTCCTTCAGTATGTATTGTTTTCCCTAATTGGATTTTAAATGATAAGTACCAAAGGCACCTTGTTGCTATTGCCCCTGCCATCTCCTCTACTACACTATTACCCCTGTAACACATCCAAATACAGACAATGACCCAGAAGTTGCTGACAGAGATGGTATTGAATATCACTGAGGCTGGGAAGGCATTGCAGTGGGATCTAGCATGTTCAGGCTTGGCCCACTGCCCTTACAGACACATCAGGAGTACCATCTGATCTGTGGCCATGGAGACATACTTAGAGACTTTCTGAGTAAAAGTGCAAATGTTCTCAATGCTCCTTCCAAGCATATGGACCGGTTGAGGGGGTGTGGCCTCCCACATACCGAATCCTGCCGGGTCCATGGGGAGGATGCATGTGGGATTAAGTAATTCACCAAGACATCTGAGAAATTAGACTACCTGGTATGCCCAGTTAATTTTAGTTAGTGCTCCTGGGACTACACCTGACAAGACACTTACTTTTTCAAGCTAATGATAGCTGTGTGTATGTTAATGACACCATATTACAAGAAATGCAAGGTCTGTTAAGTACCTGCCTTGTTCCTGTCTGCAAACCACCCAGCAACATCTAGGGTGTAAGACAGTGAAAGAAATGTGTTGTTTTAAGCTTACTGATAATAGTAATCGCATGCAATAGCAAATTGATATGCTAAAATGTTATGCTTAAGCCATCCGCCAGGACGTTTTTCCTCCTTGGTGGGATTATATCTAGTCATAGCTACCCTTAGAGTAGATGAAGACCCTTTTATAGTATGGGGTCTTAGTTTTGATGTTTGATGTTTTACTTTGCTGCTTTGTTTAATGTATACCCAATCTAGTGGCATTGTGTATGCTACCCTGCGAGAGTGTTTTGTTTAAACACTGCATCTATATAATAAAATAGGAGGGGATGTAGGAATGTGTTCCTCCCTAATCACAAGCCTTGAAGAACGGCAAACTGTTCCCCTGGCAGTGACGCAGGAGTGACCTTGTTCTAGCGCCTATGTTTGGGAAACTTATTTGGCTGATTTGATTGTTCCCTCGCAGCTGGTGTTCACGCGCTCAAGAGATGGGTTCGTTATCTTATGTGCATGTATACTGCCTAGCCTTTTTACGCGCATGAAATGTAACCACTAAGAAGTGTTGTAAACAAAGCAAGGAGAGAAATAAAAACCCCAGGAAAAGTTTTCCTGGGAGGCTTTTTGCAAGAGGCTTGTAAAGCTCTCTGGCTACCAACAAACCTGGCGTTCTGTTTCCTGCGTCGTCACCACAAGCATGGTTTTGTATAGCCTATCACAGGAAAATAGAGTTCTTGTAGTAGTTCTTGCATTTATTTATTTCTTTTAAATTTTTACTCAGGAGCCTTTCAATTTAGGACAGTGTCAGAAAACTGGAAGTTTATTCCCCATACCGTGGCAACCCCTCAGCATTTTGCATATATTTTGTTTTAGAAGACTCAGGTAAACACTTATGCTAATTCTCCACTTGTTTCTTTCCATGAGAAGGAACTTGTGTTCTAGTGCCTGATTTTATACCTCTGAAGTCAATGGGAGTTTTGCCATTTAATAAGAATAGGACTGGGATTTAGGGGCAGATTTTGAAATATATTTAAGTGACTAAAAATACAGGTAGGCACCCAATAGGATTTATAAAAGTGCCTACGCACCACACCTAGGTCCTTTTGTAAAGTAAAGTTGGCTGGGAATTTTCTGATGAAACCTTTTTGTCAAAATGGAAACTTGTTGGAGAATGCACCTGGTTTGACTAAGTTTTAGTCAGAAAAGTTTTCTCAGGTTCACAATGGAATTTCTGCTCAGAGAGAGGGAAAGGCTCCAGAGCAGCCAACTGGTTAGGGCTGTTTGGGAGACCTAGATTATAATCCACACCAGGGCCTCAAACCCAGGTTTCCTATTAGCCAGCTGCATGCCCTGACCACCAGGCTATTGATTGTTCAGGAGTGAGAGCTCAGTTTCATCCCCTGGTAAAACGAAAAACATTTCTGAAATTACTAAAATTTTCATGGGATGTTGTGATAGCTCTGGGATCACTTTGTTACCCCCTGCCTCCAGCTTGAGGGAGACTTACTTGTGCTTAACTAGGTGTCAGCTCCCTATGCTCCTGTTCATGCTATGCCAGTCCTTATTTGATTTGCAGGTTAATAATAGGTATACCCTAGTCCCCAAGTTCTTTTGAAGCATTCCCCTCTTGTGTCCAGCTCCTTATCCACTGAACACTCACAGAATTAATAAGTCCACTATCCACCAGGGAACAATGAACATACCAGCTTGTATTATTCAACTCAGGATCAACCCCTTGCTTAATATCACAGCACTTAGATAGATGTATAGTGAAAACAAGGATAAGCTTTCTACTGAAGATTCAAGATTCAAGTGATAGTGAGTAAGGATAATGGAAACAAAAGGTAACAAAACAAAATCATAACATGCTTTCTAGAGACTAAATTTAACTTAACAGGCTAATGTCCTGTTTAATGAAGTTTACCTCACCCAAAGCCTTTTGCAGCATCCTCCATCAAGATAAGCAGAGATCCTGTTTTCTTGAATGTAAATGCACTGCACTGCATTTACTTCCTAGGTGCAGGATGAGGGGGTATTTTTGTTGCATTCTACTTATATCCCCAAAGTTCATTATTTGTGTTCAGAGACAGTATAACTCCCACCACTTGTTTTCCCTGTGTTCTTTTCCCTGTTGACTTTACATCTCTTTGATAACTTCATATGTAAATGGGCATCCATTGTGTTAGCTTACAATGCTTAATTAACATCTGGCAGAGAAACAGATGAATTAATATATTTTGTCTGACAGAAAACCTGTGTCTCCACCTCTACTGTGATACAGAATTTAAGAACATATTTTCATATTTCACAACTTCTTACATAGTATTTGTGTGTATATATATATATGTCACAATGATATCATGACCATTGTGACCCTGGCTTTCATTTAAAACCTCACATGACATTCTTTGGTGAATCAGAATGTAAATATCAGAATCAGGATGTTCTTGCATCCTTGTCAGTTGGTATTAAGGGGTTTTCAGGTCACAGGTGGGAACACTGTTTCCCACCCAGCTCTAATGTAAAACCCACTAGGCATCTATCTACATCTTTAGCTGCCTGGATTTCTTTAAAAATCTGTCCCATAGTGACTAGCATTATATCCTACCAATTCTCTGCAGAGATTTCCTGGATATTTCCCTTTCACAACCTTGTATCACATGCCAATATCTCCCCAAAATGCTGTGGACAAAAGTACAAAAACCTTTTAGAACAAGGAAGATGCTATTATCTTATAATTGCCTTATATACACCTCTTTTGGGGATTTAAACCATCTCCAGGTCACATGATTTTACAAATAACTATTAGAAAATACCAAAGTCTTGGCTTTATACCTTATAATGCTATTACCATTGTTTGAAAGGTTTTAGTTCTATTTTGTCAAATACATTTTCCATATTTTAACCAGTTCTGCCCTTTTCCCCTTGTATCTTTTATGAAATCAGATGTAGACATCTGGGACATTATAAATAGTAGACAGCTTTGAAAACTCCCCTGAAATTCAGGTGCTTGATCATATGCTCTTTAAAGTCAATGACAAACTCTCATTGACTTTACAGGTGCAGGATCAGGACCTACGTTCCCAGAACTGAATGCTGTATTATAAATTCAGCCTCAGCAGAGATTTGTTGAGAGAAACTATCACCTTTATGCTCCATGGTTGAATACCTTTTTGTACATACCTCAGAGTGGCACGGGCTATTTTTTTCTGCCATACAAGTTTGCAGACTTATCTAATTTGCTGTTATCATGTGGGTCTGCCAATTTTGTTTCCCATTAAATTTATTTCCCCTCTTCCCCATATTTAATTAACTGACATTTCAAATCTCATTTTGTTACTTTCTGTCCTATTTCTGAGCTCTCTGTGTCCCTTTGTGTTATTTCACTGCCCTCACTAATGCATCAAACACCTCCCAGTTTAGTATAATCTAGGAATCTAATTAGTTTGCTGTTTTTTCCTTCTTCGAGATAATTAATGAAGATGTTAAATAATTTGGGTTCTAACACAGATGTCTCTGATACCCCACAAGAGACCTTCCTTGCAACTCAATACACTGTTGAGTATTGTTAGTCTTTTTTGTGGCCCTTCTGGTGGTTTTCATTTCATGTGACAGTGTTCATATCCAAGCTGATATGAATTAATTGGTCAGGTAAGAGTTTATGAGCCAATGTATCAAATGTTTTATTAAAATCCAGGATGTAGTAAACTTATTATCCCAACATTAATTAATTTATAATAAAGTGATTCATAACAATGAAGTGATAATTGGTTGCAGAACAGTAACCTTTAGAATGACATTGTTTAATTATCTAAGAACACAAAAGTAAAGTTTTGCTAAGTCTATGTTCTTTTTAAAACTCTGTTGCCACTCAGCAGAACCAAATTCAAACATACTGATCACTTCTTTACTCCTACCAATACATAGCACCCTAAAATATTCCTAATTTAACTGCATATGAATCTTTAGAGAATTATGTGATGTCTTCTGCTCTAGTGCTGTTCATAGTGCTAGCTTCTGATTATGTTTTTTGGAAGAAAGGGCTACACAAGAGGAAATAGAGTCTTAAATTTAACAGCAGATACAGCCTATATGGCTCTCACCATCACACGACTTCAGCAGCTTTTAAAAGAATGTATAGATGAAAAAAACCTTTTATATAGTTTCTTGTACATACTATTTCAAGTAACATATGGTTCACTAAGTAATCATGTTTTCTACCTGTTGTGACCACAATTAAGACAAATGTTTTTAGCCAAAATAATTTCTTGCTAGGACTGTCTTGTGCAACAAGACAATGGTGTAAATTCAAAATGATGTCTAATTATACCACTAGATGGAGCTGTCTGTTTGATATTAGTCCACTCTGTTGGAAACCCAAATACTTTTTCACTTAAGCCAGGCCATTACTTGTTACATTTGAGATATCAAAAAAACAAAAAGGAAAAATAGGGGTGGGGTGCGGGAGAAAACTAATGTAAAGATTTAAACTCCAACGCAGCAATGTCCACATTGAACTGGAGTGAACAGGTATAGTGTGCATTTATATAAAATGAGAACTTTTCCCATTGATAATTCATTAGGCCTATTTGGACTTTCCTAGCCTACAAATAAAACACAACAAATTAATGTCCTGCTGATTCACTAGCACAGCATGGACAGTGCTTCTTTTCCATCATTCCTCCACAGTTTGCAGATACCTCAGCCAGGAATTTTGAGTGATAGTAAAGTGCTCTCCTCAGCTCTGGTGACTTTTTGATATAGCTGATCCTTTGATCTTCACAGCAAGTGTAGTTCTTTACTGCAGCTATCACTTCTGGGAATATATATTATCACCTCCATCATGCAGGTAACCATAGGTACTTGGCTTTCAAAAGAGAAAGTTATATGGAAACACATCATCCAAAGTTCTCTGCAGCTAGGGCTAGGAGATGAACGTTAGTGGTTTGAATTTGTACTGAAAGAGGTTCCAAACAGTTGCTAATTCAAAAATAATTAAGTAGACGTTTTTTGTGTTGAGATTTAAACCCTATCTTTGAGAATATGGAGCCCTTGGAGGGAGTGGATTTTAGGCAGTCTTATGAGGTCATGAAGGATTTTCTGTAGGATGCTTGGGTTCATTGTGGGTTTAAGGGTACAAATAGGCTGACTGGTTCAGGAACAATAAGAACCATATGAAGTCAGATTAGCTTTTCCACAAACTGAACCCAAGTCATTTTTCAGATTTGAATCAATTCACAAAAGAATTCCTCAACCTTCTTTCTGGGACAGATTGTGTCTGGGCCTGCATGGGTGTGCAAGAAGTCTCCCTCTTCCCCCAACTACACGTCTCTGCATGTGGCCAGACACAATAGCAGTTCTTGAGCCCAAGGTGGAGAAAGACTCCTCCTGGCTAGCACAGACAATGGTGCTAGCCTTCCTGCTGCAAGCTGGGAAGATGGGGGTATCCTCAGCTCTTTCCTCTACATTCTGGCTAGACCAGTATTTCTGGGAGATACTGTTAGGGTGGCACCCCTTCAAATGTGACACAATCCATATCGCAGGGCTGTGCTTTTAACACACACTCCAGGGTTCTGTCTCCCAGCAAGGCCATAGTTTCTACCTTGTCATCCTACAACTTTCAAATAAGTCTCTTGTCATTCTCCCCCAACCCCTCAACAGACCCCAACTCCTGGTCTCACGATCACCAATTCTATCCCACAATGGCCCATCTACCTTTGAAAAGCCTGTTGGGCACAGAAGTAACACTGAAATCCAATTTCATAAATCTCAAGAATAAACATACCAGAATGTGTAAGATTTGAAATCAGCTGCAATTGGAACTCAGAACAGAGGTATGTTTCATAGCTACTGGGGTCTGGTGCTAGGATTTTTAAATGTGTGGGAAAGAGGTATGAGGAAGAGAATATTGGAAGACAGACAACAGCTGCGGCCCATTCAGCTGCAGGAAATAAGAGGACTTGTTTTTTGCAATCCATCTTAGTCCAACTACACAGTACAAGACCTAGCTGAAGAACACTTAGTAATAGGCTAAGGATAGATTTGAACACTTGGCTTCCTTTTTACTGAACATACACAGAAAACAAGCATATCTGAGCCTGGGGCAATGCCTCCTGTCATGCTAAGCTGATCTTTATGCACAATCTGAAAAGAAGAAACCAAATAATAATAATAATAAAAAAAATATTCCATTTAAATGCACAACACCATATTTATGTGCACTCTCTTTAAGTTCCTAGAAATGTATGGAGACAGCCTGTAGCACAACATACCTAGATATCAT
Organism: Chrysemys picta bellii; assembly: GCF_011386835.1. NCBI lineage: Eukaryota > Metazoa > Chordata > Testudines > Emydidae > Chrysemys > Chrysemys picta. The sequence goes on from NC_088791.1 coordinate 77,538,032, forward strand.
TTTTAATACTATAGTCCTGGAGTGTTCTTACTCGTATTGCAAGTGCTTGAGAATTTTCATTTCCTGTGTTTCTGTATAAACAAAAAGATGATAAAAATATTATGATCACAGAAACCCCCTTGGGAGCTGCCACCCGATGTGCAAAAGACTACCCCTGCTTCTGTTTTCCCTGCCAGCTCAGGACTCCAGCACCCTGTCTTGCTGAGCCAGACACTCCCATCTGGCTCCAGACACAGACCCAGGGTCTGAATTACTTGTCCCAAAGCTGCAAGTTTACCTGAAAACAGCTCACAGTAGTGTGCTTGTCTTTAGCACTCAGATGCCCAACTCCCAATGGGGTCTAAACCCAGACAAATTCGTTTTACCCTGCATAAAGCTTATGCAGGGCAAACTCATAAATTGTTCGCCCTCTATAACACTGATAGAGAGATATGCACAGCTGTTTGCTCTCCCAGGTATTAATACGTACTCTGAGTAAATTACTAAATAAAAAGTGATTTTATTAAATACAGACAGTAGGATTTAAGTGGTTCCAAGAAGTAACAGACAGAACAAAGTAAGTCACCAAGCAAAATAAAATAAAATGCGCAAATCTATGTCTAATCAAACTGAATACAGATAATCTCACCCTCAGAGATGTTTCAGTAAGTTTTTCTCAGACTGGACACCTTCCAGGCCTGGGCACAATTCTTTCCCCTGGTACAGCTCTTGTTGCAGCTCAGGTGATAGCTAGGGGATTCTTCATGATGGCTCCTCCCCCCCTTGTTCTCTTCCACCCCTTTATATATCTTTTGCATAAGGCGGGAACCTTTTGTCCCTCTGGGTTTCCACTCCCCGTCACTGGAAAAGCACCAGGTTAAAGATGGATTCCAGTTCAGGTGACATGATCACATGTCACTACTGTTTCGGAGTATGATTCAAACCTCCCTGACCCCCCTGAAAGACAGGAAAGTGAGATTTAAAGTTTCACAAACAATCTGAATCCTAACCTTGTATTCTCTCTGCCCTGGTCACCTAACCGGACATTCATGATGAAAATTACTAAGTATTAAAACAACTTTAAAAGCTTTTCACATAAGTGAAATTAATGACATATTGAAATTATAATACAGGCTATGCACAACTCAGCATGTGTAGAATGATTAGGTTAATTTCCCATAGTTTGGGCAGGGTGGATGAAGTAAAGATACATATAAGACTGGTTTCTGGAGAGCTGGGTTTTAGAATTATATGAGGTGCACACAATAAGGTTTCTAGATTATAGGGTGGCTGGAGCAGAACAGATTACACAGAGTGATGAATTGCACCAAGGGGGTTGTTTTTACAGGGGAACATGGAAAAGAGGAGAGAATGGTGTGGTTTGCCATCAGCTAGAGTTGGGTCTGTGGGTAGTATAAGATAGGTATGAAATTGCTCTTATGAAGATGAAGTATGATAGTTAGCATTAAGAGGTAGAAAGGCAGAGTTTGGGTGTTAATATAAGATTAGACTTACGGTTGTTTGTGAAATCATTGCTGAGATGTCTGGCTTTCAAATATTTATTATTGTTATAAGTAAAATTATCTAATAATGTTTTAAATTAACTATGTATTTAAGGCCTTAACTCTAAATTTACCTCCATTTTTTTGTCTAGAATTGCCTTTGTTTTTGTTTGTTTTTCTAGAGAAAACTATAAATAGATGAAAACTAAGAGCCTGCAAATGCTTATAAAGCAACCAGTTCTGTTAGTGGAACTTATAGATTTTTCATGGTCTTCATGAATGGGAGGCAGGAGAGTATGGTTCCTGTGCTCTGATACTGACAGAGTTACAGCAGGTGCAGAGTGAATTGGGAGGTAGTGCCTGAGATCTGCCACTAAGGGGTTACAGCCTTGGGGGATGGAGAAGGGAAATGTGAAGAGGGATAATGGTAGTTCCACTATGGCAATCACAGAGTTACATCCGATGGGGAGGAAGTACAGGTGCCACCTTCATTTCTGTGTTGAAAGGCTTGTGTCACATGGAAATGAATTGAATGGTGGTGTGATGGTCTGGCAATGAAATCTATGTATTAAATGTAGAGGTGGATCATGGCATCTGCCATTCCTTAGCTTATCCCAAAGCCATAATTAGTGGAGTAGAGGATCACCTCCCTCTTCCCCATCCAAGCCTTGAAGTTTCTCTGCTTATCTTCCCTCCAAATTTCTCTGCCTCTTTTCTCCACAAACAACCTCATTCCCTTCCTTACGGTAAGAAGGAGCCCAGGTACCCATGGTAGATTTCAGTGATGGCAGAGATGGCACCATGCCACACAAGTGAACATATATGTGGTAAAAAGCGACAGAGTCCTGTGGCACCTTATAGACTAACAGACGTATTGGAGCATAAGCTTTCGTGGGTGAATACTTTTTACAGATCCAGACTAACACGGCTACCCCCTCTGATACATGTGGTAGTGGATACTCAATCCTGAATTACTTTAATACTGCTCCAATGGGACAGAGGTCAGTTTATTATGATGCACACAGAGGTCACAGCTATGTCTTCAGTGAGCACTGACTTTTATTTCCCTTTTAAAAACATTTTTAGATATGCTCTGGATATGCTCTGCTCTGCTCAGAGAATTTTTGCTAAGGAGAAAGATGTATCCCACATGCAATATGTGAACATTTTGTTGCAGCCTGACCACAGTTTCAGGGGTAGGAAGATTGTGCTGCTGAAAGAGTATAGTGATACCCAAGCTCTCTCTCCTGAGAGACGGGGCAGTTGTTCAGTGATGAGTGTGAGCACTGAATTTCTCCTAGGCCTTATCAGCATGAGAAAAATCACACCGGTTTAACTTAATTTGGTTCAGACCTTTGTGGGGACATTCTTATTTCAATTTAGTTTAAACTGGTTCCTAACGGACTTAAACTAAACCAAAATATGCCTGGTTTAAACTGAAATAAGAGTGTCCACACAGCCTTGTGCATTCGTTTACCTAAATCCATTTAAAATCACACCTTAAGTTAAACTGGTGTAACTTTCTCCTAGAGACAAGGCCTTAATGATATCACTAGCTAGAAGAGCAGGGATTCCCTAATGAAAGTTCATGGAAACGTTGATGATTCAGTGAGCACCTGTTTTTTTCTGGCAGGCAGTCATGTATCTGTGAAGATTCTGCCAGCCTGGAATACCTAGATAGTAGCATGGTGTATGCATTAGCAATAATCAATTCAACTACTCACGATAGTGTCTATGAGATAAGATCCCAAATTTGCTGTTGTGCTCAGAGAATGGACTCCTGTAACTAGGCACACTGTTAGCTTCCATATTTATTTGTTTGATATTTTTTGTCTAATTTGCTCAATATACCAGTTTTGATTTTATGAACAAACTATACTCATTTGGAACTGGAAAGTCAAGTTGCATTCTTTCTAGCCTGAATATCACCATCAACAAAGATTCTGCAGCCCACATTTATTTATTTCCAGGGATGCCCACAATGTGCCAGACACTTTGGTAAGAGGTCATATGTTCTCTCGAGATGTCACAGTCCACACTCAAGAGACTGCCATCGTTTGTACTGTTGCAATCCAATTATTTTAATGTAGAGTTTTGCCTTGCTCCTGGACCTTAGTACAAAATTAAATAGGTGATACATCACTAGGAACAGAATCCATTTCATTCTTTGAGATGTGTTCGTTCTACTGTGTTAACAGCAGAAGGAGAACAGTGAAAACTTACAGTGTCTAAATTTAGCAGATCTCATTTGGAACACATGAGAACAAAGGCTGTGGATTGATTTGTTTTCTGTTTTTTTTTTTTTTTTTTTTACATAATCAATTCTCAGAGTAGAATTGCACTTAACTCTGGAGTCAGTCCTTCTCAAATAAAAATCTTGATTAAGGGCAGAAATATTTCTCAGTAGGATCATTCCCTTAAGACTTCAAGCTGGTAAGGATTCAAGGGATTCCCCTCTTTGCACCAGTGCTTGCTAGCAGATTCCTGGAGGATAGCCCATTATAGGTTACAAGAAGAAAAGAGAGAGGTTTTTATTACTGAGCTTAAATGGATACAAATGAAAATAACTTTCAATTTTGCAAATACATTGAACCCTCCAGCGACAAGGGAATAGCTTTCTGTGGAATAAAATGTTTATGAAAGTGGAGGGAGAGGAGCTTTATTGCTGTTACATTAATGTAACGTAACAAGCTTCAAACGCTGGAAGTAGGTTAATAGGATTAATGTTTAGTTTTAGGTGATTAACACATACTTGCAGTGCAGACTTCTCTGTCAAGTGAGAAAAATGAAATTATGAAGGTTTGTCTCAAACTGAGTTTCTCGTCATGGAAATGACTTTTCATAAACCATGTAGGTAGTAAATGGCTATTGAAATATTGAGCAATTCAGTGGAACTTTCCTTTATATTTAAGGGACCAAATTTACCCTGGTGTAACTCCCATTGACTTCATTACATTAGGTTAACACCAGAGATTAAATTGGCCCCAGATGTCAGCACTTAGGCCCCAATCTGCAAAGGTATTTAGGTGACTAAATCCCCTTGGGGTATCTTTGTATACATCTCTAGGCCTTATATATTATAGTGATTGGCACCATATAAAGACACAAGATACATGAAATCCTGAAATCTAAAGTATTAGTGAGAGTTTCCTGGTTACTTAACAGGGAAAAATCCTGACACGCTGTGGGTGGGCACAGCTCCCAAGGAAATGTGAGCCAAGTCCTGTTTCAGTTCCATAAACTGGCATGTGTTACATGCTAAGGGATAAAATCTGCTTTCTGTGATACTAGTGCAAAGCTGAGGTACCACCACTGATTTAATGAAATCACTTGAGAGTTACACAAAGGTACAAAGGGCCAACATCTCCTCTTGGTTACAAGTAGATGAGAAAATAGGTGTAAGAGGTAAAGTAGTGATACTTGCACCAGTCTGGAATTCACGTGACACACAAATGGTTGTAACTTGCATCCTGAGGGTGAGAAAGGAAGCTGTGGCAGGAAAACTACTAACAGGAGCCTTTAAAATAAGCAAAGTCTCCACTTTATCTTACACTTCCCTATTAGTTACATTTCCTTCAATGTTCTATCTCCCATTTCTGCACCTGTAGCATGTCAGTTACATTCATTTTGGTTCATTTTAAAACAGCCATTATTGCAGTTACTGCCAAGAGGTGCTTAGCCCTCTGTATCATACCAATCATTTCCTCATCTATTGTCTCCACCCTGTGTGTTGAAGACCTCCTCAGTGTGACAGAATCCACAGTACTGTTTTGACGACTGACTTTCAGCTCCATTTTCTTTTTTCTCCCATGAGTTCAGTCTATGGGTTTAAATAAAGCAGGATTCCCTTTTTCCTTATCTCAATTTCCTAAAATTCATCCATATCCCTTCTTCATATCGTACTATTTGTTTCTAGATAGTCTGCATCAGCCCCTTCTACTCCTTTTGGGGGATGTATTGCTTCAATCTGTTCTCCAAGCCCTTTTCCCTTACAGTGTTGGATAACTTTCAGTTGTGCAAAAGAATAGTACTCAATACACCCCAAATAATTCTCTCCTCACCTCTTCAAACAGTGCTTTGTAATTTTATCCTTAGAGTCATCTTTCTGCCTGTTTGTGGTTCTCTAGATCTACTGAAAGAACGAAAGCTGCATAGAATCCTCAGAAGGCCTAAGGTCTGGCACTCTTCAAACTTGGGCTAAATGAAGTCTTTATTCTGTGCTTCAAATTCTTCCACACAAGGAGGATTTTAAAAAAGTGTACAAACATCAAATGAGCAGCACTGTCTTGTTCTAGTCTTCCACATTTCAGGATGTTGTATAGAATTCACTGACAGAACCAACTTTACAACTGAAAAATGTTTTGTTAATTAATGCACACTTTCTTCTCATTAATCTTTTATCGTGCCCCATAAACCAGATGCCTTGATCTAGATTTACAGCACCTCTGTTTTTTTTATTCCAGTGTGACATGTGTCAGACTGAAATATTTATGAAAGCTATAAATATAAGATTACAAGTATTCACAAATCCAGTTTTAATTTCCATCTGTTTAATAATGCATAAACCCAACAAAATTAAAAATACATTTGATTTTGACAAACCTTATAGTTTTTAAAGATTAGGTGTAAAAAACAAATCAAGGTTAACTATTAGAGACCAGTATAAATAAACCAAACCAAACAAGAGAAAAAAAATCTAAGTAAACTTCAGTCCTGCAAAGTCTGATACACATGTTTAGCTTGATGGAATGAAAGTAATACCATTGCAGCCAAAGGAACTACTCACAATGTTATTTAATTCCTTTCTTTCACTATGATTTCTCTCAACTTTCTCTCTACTGCACAAGATGTTTCCCCAGAAAATAATATAACTATTTTCCTATTTTTACTTTTAATATGTATTTAGTAGAGAGCTTATATGAATTGAAGATAAATACAAATATTTGATTTATAACTTCTATTACAGTTAGTACCTACATCAATAAAAAGTCACTCTTAGTATTCAGTGAGTTTTCTCAGGAAATCTGTAGGTCACAATTGGGGTAAACTATGCATTTAATTCAGAAATGAGACTTTCTACAGCAAGAATCTTTGTATTAGCATAGAAGATGTTATTCTTGCATACGCTGTATGCATAAATTGAGCATGAGAATAGCAGACAATCTTTATGGAAGCTGATTGTAGTGTATCTGTAGCAATCTGTTTTTCTGGGACTTATGATATGAGCCATCTATTTAGAAAAAAATTATCACTCCCTTTTTAAGTAAATGACATGAGTTTCAGATCTAACAATTTATTTAACTGAATGTCAGCTTCACAGTAGATTTTTTTTCTGGGTATCTCTTGTGGATAGTCAAAAGACAATAGATACACCAATAACAAACTATATTTTGATAGTTCATCCACTCAAATGTTGAATTAGCAATGGCACCCTTCTTTGACTACAATGAAAAATATTGGCACTTCTCCACTGAGAGTCTTGTTGCCAAATATACCAGTGTCCATCTGTCAGGGTGATAATGTGCCCACTCTCAAGCTAGTCAGACAATCTTACTATGGCACAGATAACTATTGCTGGTATGTACTTGTGATGAAAGATTAAATGGTAGAGGAAAGGAAGAGACAGTTCATATTATAATTGCCAGTGAAGCAGATTGTATTACAGCTTAAGAAACACGTGAAGACAATCTGTTCAACTGCATGTAACAGAAGAGCACGGCCTGTTGCTAGGTTTGTATAGAGAGACAAATGCATTGAGGAACGAGTTGAATAGTAAAGAAGCATTGCCCCAAATACAAATTCTGTGCTCATTCCAAGTCTACAACAGCATCCACTGGTATAATATAATTAGTGACATGTGAATTCACGGGCTCTTGATAAAGTCGATACATATGTTTTGGAGAAGATATAAAACCAAAAGCCTGATCTCCTGTTATCTATGAAGTTTTCAGTTCAGTTTTCCTAACAGCAGGGTTGTGTTTGTCATTTATCCAATTACCCCAGTAAAATTACAAGTGGGTAATTACACCCTATGTAGGAATCATTTCACCACTCCCCAGCACGTGGGCAGAATGTATTCATATAATTAATCTCCTTATTTATTTTCTGGCTTTGGAATGGCCCCTCCAATCACCATCTTAATCAATTCTCTACCCTTTTTCCGTCTTTGAAAACAATACCCCTACTCTCTTTTCTTTCTGATCTCTCTCTCTCTGGTTTCCTACTATTATGATTTAAGAGTTGTGTTACAGTAATTCCTGGAGCCCGCAACCAAGTCAGACCCCATTTTGGTAGGCACTGTGCAAATGTACAGTAAATGTCAATTTATGTCACTTTAATGTTTCTCATTTTCCACCTCCATCCTAACACTGACTTCAGTCCTGAGGCCAGAATCTCTGGTCTGGCTGAGTCACGGTGGCACATGATTGGTTGGTGGGTGCGGGAGGAGGAGAAGGGTAAATGTAGCTTCAAACAACCTTTATGCTCCAGCTATCTAAGGACCTAGTTTCTTCCCTTTAGATATGTATAGGGCCTGATTCTACTCACTTACACCACTTTCTAGTTATTTAACTTAATTGGGTTTTCTCCTAATTTACAGTGCTGCAAAATCAGGCCTATTTGTTGAACAGTTTTGAGATATATGTAATGATGTGAAGCTGTATGGCAGATTAATTGTAGAGTGAGAGCTTTCTAAATTACTCCTTGCTGTACAGTTAATTATCTATGCATACTTCCATCACAAGCTGGGATATAATGATATTATGCCTCCTTATAATCATCTCTATATTATTTTTTTGTATCACTATTTCCCCAAAGAAAAATAGATTATAGATTGCCGCAGTTGCATTTTAATTGAAAACTGCCAATACAAGCTGTTAAAACACAGACTTGCCCATGTTTATGCATCCTCAGACAATCATGGCACTCACTTGTTATTCTGCACTAGTGTAGCAGGTTCATATGAGGCTGCTGAAAAACATGTCATTATTTGTGAACTTGTTGGTTTAAACAGATGTTTGACGACAAAGGTGCTTATTAGCGGTGACCCTACCTGGCGGAGATACCAAATTGCTGGCCATGGAATCATTCTTCAAGTTTAATTTTAAAAAAATTAAAGGAAAAGAACATTGGTTCTTTTCTCTGGGTAATACTATTTTGAGTAACCAAAGCAGTTAGAGGGAGAAATGATACCAAGATTAAAATATTACACACATAGAAAGCTGCTGAGCAGAAACATAACTTTATCATAGAAAGGAGAAGGCCGGAGGCTGTATGACAGGGGCCAAACATAAAATAAATGTTATTTAAGTTAGTCTGAGTTGATGCAGTGATATGGATTTGGAAAATTGGCTATTGTTTTTCAAGACATCAAGATGGGAAACTACACTATGACAGCAGAGTAGGGTCCTAAAAGGATGAAAGTCCATTCAAGTCAGATACGTAGATGAAGATGACAAAAATATGACAGAACTCACCTATGCAACTTCCATTAGTATGAAGAGTAGACTTCAATGAAGCTATCCCAGTGTACTCCAGCTGAAGATCTGGTCCTGGAGTTTTTTTCCATTCACTTCCACAGAATTCTACCGAACAAACATAGTCTTAGTCTAAGCATAGGCCCATGGGTCAAGAGGTCTGATTACTTAATACCAATGGAACTTTCCATTTGAAGAATGAGTACTGTCATTTATAAATAAGTTACATTTTGGAAGTGTTTTGATTTATAAAATCTAAGCAAATCCAAACAAAATGTTTGCCTGTTAACCATATGAACATCATAACTACTTTGTCATATCAAGGTCTTAGGTCAAACTGAACAGCCCAATGTTGCTCTCAGTTGCACTGGGGTTGCGTGAATGTAGTCATGTGAGTTCTGCGGGGGCCTTGGGGCTTTATTTCACATCTCTGGAAATCTACCTGAAATGGCATGACTTTCAACCTGTTAAGTATCTAGAAGAATTTGTGTGTGATCACATATTCAGACTATACATGTTATATTTTTATTGTTTTCATTAGGCAGTGTTTCCCAAACTTTTGAAAGCTGGATTCTGCCCTCCGGCCCTGGAAAATGAAACAACTGTGCCCTCCTTTAAACTTCATGTGTTGTTAAAGGCCTGCCCAAAATGAGAGGTCACTCAGACTAGTGTAGAGCCTTACTTACCTTTCTTGCATGTTTTCATGTACTGTGAAACAGTTAAAGTATTGTAATTAACATCTAAATTAGCACCCATTGAAATGAGTATGGCAGTTCAGACCTTTTCTTTCAGGCTCTTTGCAAATTTAGGCTAATGTCTCTGCCTGGGTTACAGTGGCCTCATGTCTTGAAGGCTCTCTTTGTGGCCATAACAGGTAGAGACTGACTATTTTAAAAAAGTTGATATTCTGGAAAACAATTGAGAGTCTGTTCTTGCTCCCTTTCCCGTGTAGGGGGCTCAAGCCACATTTTGGGAAATATTCAAAACCACCATGCCCAGTAGCAACCAAACAGGTGGTAAGGAATCAGTTGAAGATTCAGCCCTGGTCTACACTACAGATTTATGTCAGTATAACTATGTTGTCCCTGAGTGACATAGTTATACTGACCTAACACCTGGTATAGACAACACTATGTTGAGGGAAGTGCTTCTCCCATTGACATAGCTACCACCTTTCAGGGAGGTAGAGTACCTATGCCGACAGGAGAAGCTCTCCCGTTGGCGTACGTAGCATCTTCACTAAGGCTACATCTACACTACAGGGGGGAGTCGATTTAAGATACGCAAATTCAGCTACGTGAATAGCGTAGCTGAATTCGATGTATCGCAGCCGACTTACCCCGCTGTGAGGACGGCGGCAAAATCGACTTCTGTGGCTTTCTGTCGACGGCGCTTACTCCCACCTCCGCTGGTGGAGTAAGAGCGTCGATTCGGGGATCGATTGTCGCGTCCCGACGGGACGCAATAAATCGATCCCCGAGAGATCGATTTCTACCCGCCGATTCAGGCGGGTAGTGTAGACCTAGCTTAAGTGCCACAGTGGCACTGGTGAGGCTGTGCGACTGCAGCATTGTAAGTGTAGACAAGCTCTTAGTGCAGGTGCTTCAAAGCAAGGAAATACAGTTGGCTACACTATCCCTTGTGGTTATGCTAAATGGTTTACTTTCTCCTATGAGAGATTAAATTCACTACAATAATTGTGGCTTTTTGATTGAAGTTGTACATGTACATAAAATTGTTCTCCTTCCCTGTCTATTATAACGTTAACGTCTTGTATGGATTGGAGACAGAAAGCGATGCCCATTCCCCAGAAGCTGGTAAGTCTACATACAATATTTTTGTAATAAAAGTAAAAAATGCTTTTTTGTCTCCTTGCTATAGTGAGGCAGTCACATAATGCTGTCTACGGGGAAATAACAATACAAAATTAAACCTGAAAGTTCGTCCTCACTCCTCCCTCTTTCTGGAAGGCACTGATTGATGAATAACTCAAACTTCTACTACACAAGCACTTGTTTTAATAATAAATGCTTTTTCTTTACTGTAAAGAGGGAGGGGACACAATCACTAAGATCCTGTATAGGAATGCAGCATTCATTCATTGAGTCACTCAGGGCTCAGGTACTAAAACAGTAAGTCAGTGTAATTATTGTTGAATCATACTAACAGGTGGGGCTAATTAGCTCTGATTAGGATACAAAGGAGGTGGGGAGTGTCTCACTGGCCTGACAGAACTTTAAGGAGGAGATTGTGGTGAAACTTAATCACAACATGTCAGTTTATTTCTGAACTCTCTGAATAAAGCTAATTTACAGGAAGGGGTTTGGACATTAACTGTGGAGGTACATCTACACTGCAGCTGGAAGTGTGCTTCCCCTCTATACCTCAGAGTAGCACCCTGGAACCCCCATATTCACCATGGTGACATGGTTGTGATATGTTTTGAGCAAAGTATGACTTGTGAGGTATCATTTTAGAAGTTGTGATCTGTTGAACATTAATATCCTTTTGGAATGTATGTGTTATCATTGTATATGAAGTTATGAAGTATCGCTATGTGTGTTACTGAAATGTGTTGAGAGGTTGGGAACACCCATAACCAGCCTTTCAGTTACAACAAAGGAGTAGCCATTGGTAGCCAGACAGTGTTAATGGCTCATCAACACACAAATCAACTATTTTAGAGACTTCTCAAAGGAGGCACACACGCCATGGGGGCAGACTTAGGGCTTGTCTACACTGGCATTTTACAGCACTGCAACTTTCTTGCTCAGGGGTGTGAAAAAACACCCACCTGAGTGCTGCAAGTTTCAGTGCTGTAACATGCCAGTGTAGACAGTGCACCAGTGCTGGGAGCCATGGAGCTCATGGAGGTGGTGTTTTTAGAGCCCTGGGAGAGCATTGTCCTAGGGATGGGGGTTCCGCGGCCACCACTCCCAAGAGGAGGAGGAGGGTGGTGGTGATCAGGGACTCCCTCCTCAGGGGGACTGAGTCATCTATCTGCCGCCTTGACCGAGAAAACTGAGAGGTCTGCTGCTTGCCAGGAGCTAGGATACACGGTGTGACGGAGAGACTGCCGAGACTCATCAAGCCCTCGGATCGCTAACTCTTCCTGCTTCTGCACGTGGGCACCAATAATACTGCCAAGAATGACCTTGAGCGGATCACTGCAGACTATGTGGCTCTGGGAAGAAGAAGAATAAAGGAGTTTGAGGCGCAAGTGGTGTTCTCGTCCATCCTCCCTGTGCAGGGAAAAGGCCTGGGTAGAGACTGTCGAAACGTGGAAGTCAACGAATGGCTACGCAGGTGGTGTCGGAGAGAAGGATTTGGATTCTTCAACCATGGGATGGTGTTCCAAGAAGGAGGAGTGCTAGGCAGAGACGGGCTCCACCTAACGAAGAGAGGGAAGAGCATCTTCGCAAGTAGGCTGGCTAACCTAGTGAGGAGGGCTTTAAACTAGGTTCACCGGGGGAAGGAGACCAAAACCCTGAGGTAAGTGGGGAAATGGGATCCTGGGAGGAAGCACAAGCAGGAAAGTGCAAGAGGGGAGGACTCCTGTCTCATACCGAGAAAGAGGGACGATCGATGAGTTATCTTAAGTGCCTATACACAAATGCAAGAAGCCTGGGAAACAAGCAGGGAGAACTGGAAGTCCTGGCACAGTCAGGGAACTATGATGCAATTGGAATAACAGAGACTTGGTGGGATAACTCACATGACTGGAGTACTGTCATGGATGGATATAAACTGTTCAGGAAGGACAGGCAGGGCAGAAAAGGTGGGGGAGTTGCGTTGTATGTAAGAGAGGAGTATGACTGCTCAGAGCTCCGGTATGAAACTGCAGAAAAACCTGAGAATCTCTGGATAAAGTTGAGAAGTGTGAGCAACAAGGGTGATGTCATGGTCGGAATCTGCTATAGACCACTAGACCAGGGGGATGAGGTGGACAAGGCTTTCTTCTGGCAACTAGCAGAAGTTGCTAGATCACAGGCCCTGGTTCTCATGGGAGACTTTAATCACCCTGATATCTGCTGGGAGAGCAATACAGCGGTGCACAGACAATCCAGAAAGTTTTTGGAAAGTGTAGGGGACAATTTCCTGGTGCAAGTGCTGGAGGAACCAACTAGGGACAGAGCTTTTCTTGACCTGCTGCTCACAAACAAGGAAGAATTGGTAGGGGAAGCAAAAGTGGATGGGAACCTGGGAGGCAGTGACCATGAGCTGGTCGAGTTCAGGATCCTGACACAAGGAAGAAAGGAGAGCAGCAGAATATGGACCCTGGACTTCAGAAAAGCAGACTTTGACTCCCTCAGGGAACAGATGTGCAGGATCCCCTGGGAGAATAACATGAAGGGCAAAAGGGTCCAGGAGAGCTGGCTGTATTTTAAAGAATCCCTATTGCGGTTGCAGGAACAAACCATCCCGATGTGTAGAAAGAATAGTAAATATGGTAGGCGACCAGCTTGGCTAAACAGTGAAATCCTTGCTGATCTTAAATGCAAAAAAGAAGCTTACAAGAAGTGGAAGATTGGACAAATGACCAGGGAGGAGTATAAAAATATTGCTCAGGCATGCAGGAGTTTGGGACTATTTAGAAAAACTGGATGTGCACAAGTCCATGGGGCCGGATGCGCTGCATCTAAGGGTGCTAAAGGAGTCGGCGGATGAGATTGCAGAGCCATTAGCCATGGTGATCGGGGGAGGTTCCGGATGACTGGAAAAAGGCCAGAAGAGAAGAGTGAGGGGGGATTTGATAGCTGCTTTCAACTACCTGAGGGGATGTTCCAAAGAGGATGGAGCTTGGCTGTTCTCAGTGGTGGCAGATGACAGAACAAGGAGCAATGGTCTCAAGTTGCAGTGGGGGAGGTTTAGGTTGGATATTAGGAAACACTATTTCACTAGGAGGGTGGTGAAGCACTGGAATGCGTTACCTAGGGAGGTGGTGGAATCTCCTTCCTTAGAGGTTTTTAAGGTCAGGCTTGACAAAGCTCTGGCTGGGATGATTTATTTGGGAATTGGTCCTGCTTTGAGCAGGGGGTTGGACTAGATGACCTCCTGAGGTCCCTTCCAACCCTGATATTCTATGATTCTATGATTCTAAAACAGCATGCTTTGGCTGAAGAACTTGGGAAATTTCTGCTCAGATTAATAAGGACTGTTGCATGTCAACTACCCAGGCTTCTGACCAGTGCCGATGGTACAGTACTGGGATGCAAGGCTGGGGAGCTGGCGTGAATTTGGCTGGAGCCTCTCTGTTGATGGTTCATGAGTGACTGGGAAATCATTCATGTAACTAAGATGGGCGTGTCCCTGCCTGTGGATGTCTGTGTGAGTGCAGTGCCTATCAGAGGTTTGTAGCTTGACATCAGCATCATAGTGTGAGAGGCAGCCCACGTTGGTTGATTTGGAGGGCTCAGTGGTCCCACAGTCCAGGTTGCACTCTGGGGCCCCCGTCACACTGCGGGGGTACATCTACACTGCAGCTGGGATCGTGTTTCCCAGCTTGGATAGACAGACTGCACCAGCTCTGCTCAAGCTAGTGCATTAAAAATAATGGTGTAACTGTCATCTCCAGCTTCAGCTAGCCACCTGAGTAAAACCTGCCCAGACTCCTGGCTATGTACTCAAGTGGCTAGCTTCAAACTTCCACCCATGCTACCCTCGCCTACACTGCTATTTTTAGCGCACTAGCTTGAACAGACCTAGCGTGAGTCTATCTGTCCAAGCTCAGAAGCACACTCCCAGCTGCAGTGTAGACATACCCAGGGTCTGTGTTCTCGGTTGAGGACCAGGTTGGGACCCAGACCATTTACACTCACTTGCATCTCTCAGAGAGTAAAAGCTGAAAGTCCCTACAGTTTTGCTGTACTAAGTGTAAGGGCCCACACCTACACACAGACCCTGCTCTTTGCCCTCAGCTTATTCAGTTAATGAATGTAGTCTCCTGACTGGCTGAAGACTCGATCAGGCACATTGTTAAACTCTGCAGCAGGTCTTGGTCCCCGGCTGCTCAATAGTGTTCTACACCTACAGCTGTGATTCTGGTCCTGCTTCCTGTTCCCCACTCCCTTCTTGCTCTAGTCCTCACTCTGGATCCCCACTCCTGCTCCTTGTCCCCAGTTTTGCTCCTGGTGTCCAGATCCTGATGCCTGCTCCAGCTAATGCTCTGGTTTCTGGCTCTCAGATCCGTCTCACTCCCTGGACTTATTTGGCTTCTAACTCAACCACTAGGCTGGCTACCTCTGTTCCAAACATTAAGCCAGCCTCCCACCCTAACCATTAGGCAAGACCACCCAGAGCCCGATCTTTATACTGGGCAGGATTCACTGAAGCTACCAAGCAGTAACAATAACACTCTGAAGCACTGGGTAAAAAAAGTCTATTTTCCTTTTTAAAAACATACCACCGTAAGAAGATAAAGTTATTATATGTCTTTTTGTTATCATCTGAGAGGTTTCAGTTTTAAGAGGGAATTTTATTTCTTGCAGAGTTCAACAACATAATCTGTGCTTTTTTCCTTTACTTTTTTAAATGAATCCTTAGACTGAAATGGTATATTGCTTTGTGCAGTTAAGGTCACAGAACTGGCCACCAGACAACATTAGAGACAAACCTACCATGGGAGAAGCACCTTTCCCCTCTAGTTTTACAAGCAGTAAAAGAAAATATGAACACAGCAGGAGCTATGCTAGCATTTTTCATCTGTTTTTTTTTCCCTTTTCTAGTTATCAGTTCAACTGAAATGAGAAAAAATGGAACAGAGCACAAGCTCAAGTACCAGACTGACTTGGCAGTGCAACGGTATTACAACCTGGTGCTGCACTTTCCACAGCTGATTGTGCAAATGAAGTTTTATTTGACTAAGGCTATGTCTACCCTGTAATGTAAACACAGGGCCTATGGGACAGGAGCCCACAGGCTCAGTGTTTATAAGCATGTGTGGGAGCATATACACTGAATATCAACCCTAGGTTTAGAATTTCTGGACCCATGTCTCATACCTATGCACAGGCTTCTATATTGCACTAGGCAGATGAGAGCCATACCAGCCTAGCCCAGGCTTCTGAGTGCTCTCCCCAGCTGTAGCCACTCTAGCCATTTGTTCGTGGTGCACTGTGTGAAAACATGACTGTCCATCCCGTGGCATTTAACATGAAGTTTCAGCCTGCCAACACATCCTGCCAAACCATCTTTTGGTAGTGGGAAGGTGGGAAATATATTTTGTGAAAAATGCACAACATAGTAAAAGAGCACATTTTAAACAATATGTTACATAGGTAAGAAAAAAATAGACTAAAATTACAGGATTTCTCATCCATGTAACCCACCTGTTAAAAAGCATGTGTTCCACTGTTTTGTATTTCCACACTTGAAATACCAATATGTTAAAATTGCAGGGCAGCTGGCTGAGGCAGGAGCAGATGCAGTCATGACGGGGATGCAATCCAGACCAGCGAGAGGTTGAATCACCACTTGCCCTGCAACCCTGGGTGCTTCACAATGCTACGTGCACATCCCAGGTTGGGAGCTACAGCAGCGGCCATCCTACCAGCATGCAGGTCACACCCTGATTGTCTGTGTGCTAGACATCCCTGGTTCAGCAGCTCTGACCCCAGCAGTCTGTCCGCAGCCCCACTCTGGCTACCACCAGCCTGGGTTACTACTTTCAGGGTGACCCCAACACACTCCCAGTCCTGGATAGGGCATCTGCTACCATATCGTCTTTCCTCTTTATATAGAAGAAACCTGTTTTGTCACCTTTGTCTGTGTACAGTCCCCAGGACATAATATCAGAGAGTACACATAATTTCACCTACAGAGTTGTTACTAACATTCCACAGTGGCATTAGTGGCCAGTGTGTTCTTATATTTCAAACAATATATTACATGCCACCTTTCAAATAAAATCATGGCACCACTGTGTGAGGTGCAATGAGTCCATCAGAGCTTGCAAGAGTTGCTGACATAGAGCAGTGAACCACAAATGGGTCTCTGTGTCACAACAGGCTGGAGCAGGAGCTGCCTTAAATGGAAAAAGGTACAGGCTAATGCAGAAGCAAAAGCAAGCTGGAGCAGGAAGAAACAATCTTGTCAGAACTGCTAGGCAATAGGAGTGCTCCCAACCAGATGGTGACATTGAGCAGAGTGGAGAGATTGTTTCCATTAGGAGCCTATATACATGCATTGGGATCAATTGGCTGAACCATGGTTAAATGCTGTGGGGCCTATCACCAGACCTGTAGACAATTGCCGCTGATGACTCATCACACTCTCTGGGTCAGGGATAACTCACCAGGCTTTAAAAGGCTCAGGCTCAGAGATAACTCAGGGATGCCTATTAACAAGATGGCAAATCCTCCCCTTATGGAAAGGTCTTGTAGAGGCCAGCTCCTCAGTTTATATACATTGATGCAGTCCTGCTTCGAAGTCTCCAGCAGATAATCTGGCCGAAAGAAACCAAACGGGGTCTATAGAAATTTAGCAGAGTTCTACAGACTTACTTTAAAAATGTATAAAAAGTAATGGGTAATAAGCTAATTTTTATAGGTTTACAATCATTTTTATAAGGGTCTTGGAGCAGAATGGTTATGTTTGCACTGGGAAGGGGTAGAGTTTGAGGGTGAGGCATGAGGCCTGCCTCTAATGGATTTCCTGTATAATCAAGCTTGGGAGTAGACACCGAAAGATCTGCTACTACAAAGATCCTTCCAGTCCTTCAGACCTCTTACAGCCATGGCTTTGTGACTAGAGCTGCTTGACAAACTGAGATTTACATTTTCAAATGACATCAAAAAGGGAGGGGGAAATCACAGGACCTTTTTACAAATTTTCTGATCACCTCTAGGTATGAAAGTTGTACTCTCTCCAGATAGGAGGAAGCAGAAGCAGTACTCTCCCTCTTTAGTCAGTACATAATGATGACTGAATATCTATTCATAGATTATGATCTTCAATAAAACTTTTAAATAGTGGCCTCTTCGCTTTAATTTTACTTTAGTTTAAATCCAGTTTGGAGTTTATATAAAGTCAATTAAACTAGAGAGAATAGAATGTACCAGATGAGTTTTGAAGTTTGTAATTAAGAATATTCTTGAAGCTGTTATTTATCATTACCTAAAATTTAGAGACTGTTTATTATAAAATGATGGTTCAAAAATTAAGCGCTTTGATGCTTTGGCACGTACTGCTATGTATATTTCTAGACAATATTTACAACTGTGATTGGGCTGCTATAGGAAACTGAACAGAATGTGCATCTTTGATTCTGAGGCCACAGAATTTAGTCACAGAACTCACTCTTGCCATACAAGATATTACTAAAACATATAAACAATCAAGATGTGTACAGGCCTAAGGCCATGACTCTGCAATGAACTCTGGGCATCATCCAAAGCCCACTGAAGTGAATGCAAAGACTCCCACTGACTTCAATGGGCTCTGGATCAGACACTATATAGGCAGCCCCCTGTGCCCATGCTAAGCTCCATTCGAGATATTAGGGAGCTGCATGGGCATAGAGGTCTGCCTGTGTGGAGCTAATGCTAAGATTATGGCCCTTTTTTGTAACCAAGATATTTTATTATTCTAGCTCTGGCCATTCCCCACTTGCCCCCCCACCCGGGCGGCCCTGCCCTATTCTTGGGCAGTAATCTGCATCAGCAATGACCACAGAGCTGTTTGTAGGCACTGCAGACTATCCCCTCCCACAGAGGATAACTGCTTCTACTCAGCCATATTCCCATATTAGGCAATCAGCTTCATGGAAATCACAATACCAGAGGGACTCACTAATTCCTTTAATATTTCAACACTATTTGTTTGTGAACCTTGCCCTTTTCCCTCTGCAGAGCCAGGGGAGCTCATGAAAACACAGATCCACTTGCAACATTGATTCAGGACAAAAACTGCTCTCAAAGCATTCTGATTAGAGACCAGTTTTGATTCCAATTGCCATAACAAGACCTCACCTCCTCAGAAAGTAGCCAACGGAGTCTGGGAAAGGTACCTGGAAAACTTACAAATGCTTAAAAGTTATGTCACCTCCCCTTCATCCCAAATGGAGACTAAAAAGCTGAGAGACTTAAGTTTTGTTTCAATGTACATTTAGTGCTAATATGAAGTGCCAGATTAACACTGGAAATTGTGTGTCCTCTATTTATGTATGCACACATGGCTGGCAGCAGTGTAAGCTCCCCCACTATTAACATGGGCAAATACGCTTTTCTATCTGAAGCTTTATACCACTTCTATCAGCACTGTATCTGAGGGGGCATGTACACGGGAACTGGAAGTGTAATTTCCAGCTCAGACAGACATACACACACTAGGTCTGACTGAACCAGCATGCTAAACTTGGAAGCATAGCTGCAGGGGCACAAGTGACAGGATGGGCTAGCAGCCCCTAGAACATACCCAGGGTTTCAGGCGGGATAGTACTCAGGCTGCTCATGTTGCCATAGCTACGCTGCTATTTTTAGTGCTCTAGCTTGATCACAGGTAGTGAGGATAGGTCGACTTGACCTGGAGATTACACCCCCAGCTTCAAGTTAGACATACAAAAGGGCTGATCAAGTTGGAAGAGTAACCACAGACATATCACAATGTGACAAATCCTCTTTGGGTTCCCACACTTATAACCCTGCCACCCCACCTCTGACATGGAAGAACTGTTTCCAGTCATGTATCTAGCTACCTATTCATGGTTTTACTATGGCACTTATCTACATTGTATCTAAACCCTGTAAAGTGAGAGTAGTTCTGTTTCCCTGCCCATTCGGCCTGGGTGTCTGCTCTGAGTGCAACTGAGATACCAGATGGTGTGTGTGTGAGGATAGCTGCTTTTATTTTTTATATGAATATCCATTTACACTAAAGTGTACTGATATCAGTTATTTGCCAGAGAGACAACCAAACAGTCCAAAGATAGCAGGACTTGCTCAACTGGAGTCCGGACTGTATTAAAACAGTGACATAAAAGCTATATCTCAAGATTTCAATGAGATGGTCTGCATCATTTCTTTTTATTTATATTGAACTGGTTACTTAATCAATTTGAGATACGAGATCTGCATTCAAGAAGAATATATAAGGGAAACTGCACTCAGTCTTATGCCTCACAATGCACCCAGAGAGAGTGTATATTGTATATATTATTGCCTACATACTGTGTAAAAGCACATCATCTTAGTATTCTCCTGGGAATGCCATTGAATCTGGAGTATCTGGGTTTTTTTTAGTTTTCCTATTAGAGATTATCTACTATTTTTATAATTAAGATAATTATATCAAATCACTTTTCAGAAGAGACTCTCTTTCAAAGAATGTACCATAATTCCTCCCATGAAATATACATCACGTAGTTTAAACAGACCTCCCACAAGCAGTCACCTATAATACTTTCATTTATTTTGCACTCTATTAAGATTTTTTAAAAGAGCCAATGGGAGTTTTGGCTGAATAAGAGCCAAGGGTCCACAAGTCATTAATCATGTTAAAAACAAAGTATCTCCTGATTGTGTTACAATGACACTTTCTCAATGCATCAAACTGTTAATTACAACATGACCAGGAGACACTTTGATTTAGAAAATATCATATATTTTTAATCGGTGCTAAGTAGCAGCTGCCCTTAATGATTTTTAAAATAAAAATTTACTATTAACTATTTTATTGTCATACGATGACAGGTCTGTAGCTGTAGTGCATAGCCCACTATTATCCACTAACACTGATGTATCATAAAATAAGAAGAAAAGGCCCTGTAACAGGGGTCTCAACTCACCACCGCTGGCACCTCCTGCTGGTTGTGCCAGGAAATAGCTCTTGTCAGCTGTGGAGTGCCCTCTACGCGTGGTGTCTCACCCATTGTCTGCTCTGCTGATTTGGGAACCACGTTGCTCCCCGCTTAGTGGTGTCCACTTCAGGACACTGCCCTCCAGCAGTGTCCAGTACTCCACTCTCACCCCCCACAAAGAATGGGGGCACAGGACCAGGGCTACAAGGCAGCTCCCCCAGTCATTTTTCTCAGAGAGTGAGAAACATGGATGTTATATTGTGCCATCTCTACTTCCCATGGAGTACTTAGCCCTAGGACTTTAAGAGGTACAAGTAAATGACAGGAGCATGACCACAAGTAACAGGGTTAGATGTTTGGTCAGCAGGACTCATGGTCTGGACTTGCTGCTCTAGTCTCTCTTTTAGTTCAATGTGCCCTGAGCCCCCTGATTCAGCTGTCTCAACTTCCTTGTTGTAACCCCCAGTCCTGTCCAAAGGGTCAGGTGTCAGGGGACTTGGGGTGGGTAGGGGGACCTAGGCCCTCATGCTCAACCAGGTCCCAGCCAAGAGCCCTGAGAGTGTGATAGTGCAGGATGGCCTACATTGAACCCACCTCCTGCTCACCTTCCATGGGCCACTTTCTACCACACCCACTGGCTCAGTTTGGGGCATGGCTAATAGTTTAGTTATTGTTATTTGCTTCAAACCCCACAGTCTCACAGCTGATGCAGGCAATGCTCTGGTGCTCATGCACATGGTTCTCCCTACCTCTTGGGTGATGAATAAAAGGAGGGGGGAGAGACTCACAATTGGACCTCCTCAGTAAAGGGCTCCTTCTCCTACTATTGCAGGGCAGTGCTTCTTCAAGAAATAGCTTCTTTCCTCCCCCTTGCCTGGGCTGCTGGAGCTCTCTTTATACTGCTCCTTTCCTCAGGAGCATGCTCTGCAGTGCCTGAGGGGTGGAGCTTTCCTGGACCAGTACTGACCCAGCCTCTCCCCTACCTCAGGTGTGGGGTTTGTAAACCCCATCACACTATGGAAGCCTATAGTAATATTAGTGACATCCAACTGTATACCAATTTGCTTCATTATGATTAAAGATTTTTTATAAAATGAACAGCTTCATGAAAGAAAGAATGAATCTGGCTGATGATATCTCTGACTATGTAGATATCTGATATAACTGCTGATATAAAGTCAAGACTCAAATAATCAGCAAATTAGAGTAGAAGCAGTATCCTTCAGCCAGTGCAGTTATACTAGAGATTGAATCTCAGTGTCTAAGGTATGGAAGATATTTAAGCCTTAACTTTGTATTGAGCTCTGTGAGGGTAGAGCCCCAAGCTCATGAGAAGCCCAATTGACTTTAGTGTAGGGTGACCATATGTCCCCATTTTCCAGGGACAGTCCCCAGATGGGCACAGTGTCCCTGGGCAAACAATGTTCCTGGAAGAGTCCCCGGTTCAGGAAACTCCTCCCTGAATACCCTTATTTTATTTTTTTTTCATTTGGTTGATAGTCTAATGCATAAATGCATTATGCATTAGATGCACAATGCATTAGACAGAAAAATCCAGAACATTTCTATGTGTAATTGTTTTGTATTTAGTGTATATGTGCAACTGTTAAAATGTAAGCTGCTAAAAAAAATTGCCCCTCTACACTCTGCAACTAACATTTTCAGTCTTGGCTACTTTGCTGTACTCCTATCCCTGTGTTTCTCCGCATTGGGTTTACAAAATATGGTCACCTGTATAGTGGGGCTCAATACAGGCATAAGAGTCAACCCATGTGCAGTTTATTGCTGAACTGGGATCTTTTAATCTCTATCCACAAAACACACCTAAGTTCTGTAAATATTAGATGTATGTAGAAAATTTCAGCAGTGAAACAGACTGAACCATCCATTTTCTTGGATTTTCAGAAATGTAGGTATCAACTCACATTTTTCCACAAAAACAAAATGCATTTTGGCAGCTGAAAAATTAATAGTTTTCAGAATTTTAATGGGTATCTTGCACTTACTATATGTAACAGCTGCCCACCCAAAGTTCCTAAAGTACCGTTCTCTACTACATATGTAATTTAGTTGGTGACATAAGCGTGATTATATATATCACACTCACACATGAAAAACCCTTTACTCAACCATTGAAATACAGGGAGGTAACATGCGGCATCTGTTTTAACAATGCATAGCTGTTACAACATTATCCCACAATTTAGGTCAGGTGATAAAGATTGAATCCTATATCCAACAGAAACCACAAGGGAATTCAGTTTGATAATAGATAATTGCCTACATTGGGATCTGTCCAGTGCATCAGGACTACCATTCCTATTTTTGCCAAAAAAGTGTTCAAGATTCCGCAGTAAAACCCATGCGCTCACATAGAAAGCATCTTATTTCCTCCATAATTATTATGGATCTTTAATGACCATTAATGGTCAGGACTTTACATTCTATCTCCTGCCCCTTAACACAATACTGAGATTTCAGAGCTCATGAGGAAAAGTACCATCTGTTGAATCATTAACAACACTTCCTCTTTGCAGCCCACCAGGCTTGATTTTCTACTTTCTTGAATGCTGTTTAGAGACACAAGGTGGGTGAAGTAATATCTTTTATTGGACCAACTTCTGTTGGTGTGAGAGAGAGAGAGAGAGAGATAAGCTTTTGAGCCACATAGAGCTCGTCTTTAGGTCTGGGAAAGGTACTCCCAGTGTCACAGCAAAAGTCGGGGTTAGTTGATTACAGTTATCTAATCCCCTCTTGTTTGTCCTATGACTGCTATGGCCTTGAATGGTCCCTTACAAAATGTGCTATCTACTTATGCTAAACAATGTGTTCCACTTTGCATTTTGCTGTGAGGGTGGGAGTACTTTCCCCAGACTCTGTGTTGCTTGAAAACTTGTCTCTCTGTCTCATCAACAGAAGTTGGTCCAATAAAAATATTACCTCACCCACCTTGTCTCTCTAATATAATGGGACCAACATGGTTACAACGACACTGCATTGCAAACTGTTTAGTCATTTACACTTGTGCAAAGCCTGGGAAAACACTACCACCAGTGTGAGAAGTGAATTTTGACTAGGTAGCATTTTGCCCATGTATAATTGACTGCAAAAGGTACAGGACAATGGAGGCCAACTATGTTTTCTTTGCAACTCTCCCATACAGATAGTAATCATTCCAGCCATACTTAACTTGGGAGTTTTGGCAAGATCTCACAGTCTGAATGTATCTTTGTCCTTGATTACAGTAAGCTAATGAATTGGTAAAACTAGCATTTCAGACTGCGCTTGTCAAAGGAATCTAAGGGAGTACAATGCAAAACTCCCATGAAAGTCTTAGAGCAGTTAGGTTACAGGCAGAGGCGTTATAAATGGAATAGTACCTTCCATTTTAATATAATGCTGATTCTTGATGTATATTTTCTTATAGTCAGGATTAAAGCTTCTTCTGAAAAGACTTGCCATCTAGAATCTAATAATTACCATTTTGAAATATATGAAAGCATCACAATTAGGACTGACACCATCTGACACCATTTCATTCTTTAACTGTTATTGGAAAAGTAATCATGCCCACCTTATGTAACTTGTGCACATCTGAATGATTGCAAGACAAGCAATCATTTGTATACTTAGTAATTCTGATACATTTCTAAGATTTTTTCCCCTTTTCTCTTGGTTAGTTATAAATAGTTCTTTTAAAGCAATCTGTAATAGCTATTCAAAAATCTGAAATGGAGAATTAATTTGCTAACAAACAGAAATGCTTTCTTGCTTCTTTTATACCACACTCCAGTCAAATTGGAATAATTTAGATTTAAATCCCCCCTTGTTTTTTAATCTTCTCTCTAAAAGTTGAGTAAGGAATTGCAAAGAAAGAATGAGACCATATTAAGAAACTTTAAATAACCAAAGGCCATGAAGAGAAGAAAACCTTTAATTGCTTATATACCAGTGCTAGGAGCTTGAGTAATGAACAAGAGGAATGATGGGGTGATTCATGTGATTGAAATGTTAAAATCAAAGGTGATTACCTATTTAGGAAGGATTGAGTGGGCAAATGGGGAGTGGAGTGGCAAGAGACAATATGGAGTAGTAGTTAATGTCTGCTATAGACCTTCAAATTACACTATGGAACAGGATGACCAGCTACTTACACATCTATCTCTAATATGTAAGGGGGAAAGCTGCATGGTCACGGGGGACATCAATTTGAATGACATATACTGAAGATCTCATTCTTTCAGTACTGAAATATCCTTGGAATTTCTAAACATTATAGGATGACAATTTCCTAACTTAAAAAGTATTGCATCCAATATGAGGGAATTCTATGTTAGACCGCATCTTGACAGAAAAGAGGAACTGTTACAGAACTAAAAAAAATAATGGTAGCTTAGGTACAACTGATCATGACTTGATCACATTTATAATGTGCAAACAGAATAAAGTCCACGCCAGTGATACGCATGCACGCGCGTGCAAACACACACTCCCAGAGATTTAGAAGTTCTAATTTCACTAAGCTGAAAACAATTATGAGCCAGATCAGCTGGGAGGAAAAAAATTAATCAGGAAAATCTGAATGATAAGTGGGAATTGTTTAAGAACACTTTGCTAGTAATCCAAAATTCCACAATTAAAGCAGAAGGCTATATTGGTTTTAAAAAACTCAACAACAACTTCATTTGAGAGGAAGTGAAGACAGCTATAAAATATAAACAAATGGAAGAAAGAGAAATTTGACAGTAATGACTATAACTTAGAAGATAGGAACTGTAGAAAATTGATAAGGAAGCAAAGGGACATAAGGGCAAATCTCTGTCCAGCAGAGTAAAGGAAAACAAGGAGGGTTTTTATTAAGTATATTAGGAGCAAAAAAGAATTCTAACAATGGTATTGGTCCATTACTAGGTAGAAAATGTTCTAATCCTCATCTCTGTCTAGCAGTGAAATGGAAAGAAAATCAGGTTCACAATAAAAACTGCAGGAGTACTTGTGGCACCTTAGAGATTAACAAATTTATTTGCGCATAAGCTTTCATGGGCTAAAACCCACTTCATCGGATGCATGCAGTGGAAAATACAGTAGGAAGATATATATATATATATATATATATATATATACACACACACACAGAAAGAACATGAAACAATGGGTGTTACCACGCACACTATAACAAGAGTGATCAGTTAAGGTGAGCTATTACCAGCAGGAGAGGAACAAAACTTTTTGTAGTGGTAATCAAAATGGCCCATTTCCAGTAGTTGACAAGAAGGTGTGAGGAACCATAGGGGGGGAAAATAAACATGGGAAAATAGTTTTACTTTGTGTAATGACCCATCCACTCTCAGTCTTTATTCAAGCCTAATTTAATGGTGTCCAATTTGCAAATTAATTCCAATTCAGCAGTCTCTCGTTGGAGTCTGTTTTTGAAGTTTTGTTGTTGTAATATTGTGACTTTTAGGTCTGTAATGGAGTGACCAGCTCACCTTAACTGATCACTCTCGTTATAGTGTATATGGTAACACCCATTGTTTCATGTTCTCTGTGTATATATATATATATCTTCCTACTGTATTTTCCACTGCATGCATCCGATGAAGTGGGTTTTAGCCCATGAAAGCTTATGCTCAGATAAATTTGTTAGTCTCTAAGGTGCCACAAGTACTCCTGTTCTTTTTGCGGATACAGACTAACACGGCTGCTACTCTGAAATAAAAACTTTGCCTTTCTTCTACCTTTCTGAACTTCCACTTTGTGTTTATATAGCTTCCATCTAAACATGGCACACACACTATTCCTGTATCTGAAAAGAATGTGGACCCTTCTCGGGGCTTCCTGAAGACCAAATATATGACATCTACAATGCTCCTGTGGTAGTATCCAATAGCTAGGGAGGTTAGTTTCTTTAAATCCACCTAATACATTTCACAGTATTGTCAAGTGAACGATGAAGAAAGCCTCCAACCAAATATACAGTTGAAATCTTATAGTTATACTGTCAATAGCCAGAATACAAAGTTACCTTGCTTGCATAGCATCAATAGATTCTGGGTTAGTTGCTGACCCCCGCAATAATGCTGCCTTGCAGCAAGTATGGCTCAGTGATCTTATCTAAACAGGTAGATTAACTCTCAATTACCATCTGCTTGCCATTACTTGATAATTGAGCTCTTGTTGTGTATGTGATGCTAAAAAGAGCTGCTATGAATATTTTGCCTGAGGAAAAGTAAACATTAAGGATAATATGGTTGCTAAGAAAATTCAGTGTAGGCTAGGAGACTATTGTTGATATTATTGCCCTTTATGCAGTATTATATTTTTTCATATACTTATTTTTTTCTTAGATTCAGCAGATTATCTCAGCAAAGCATTATTTATTTTGTGTTTTGCATTTAAACCACTCATAACCTTACCTGCTATGACATCTAATTAGTCCTGTTTTATGTGCTGGCAACATGAACGTATGTGTGTGTGAGAAGACATACAGGATATCCAAGATCCTTATTCACTAATCAGGATTTTCAGCTGGTCAGCTTTCTCTTATTATGTACCTGTATAGCACCTGGCACATGGGACTCTGATCTTGATTTGAGCCTATAGGCAGCACCACAATATAAACAATTATTACCAATACCAATAATAATAAAGCCTGACCTCATGAGATAACCAAATCAATTTCCAGACTGATCTGGAGGAGAGTGGATTTTATTTGAACAGAAATTCTCAAACTTTTGAGGTCTGGCAATAATTAGTTGGCATGGCAGCATATTGGGAAGAGTTTTAGAGCTGAATACAGAAAGCAACAAAGAAATCATTTTCAGTTTTTCATAAAGCCCCTTAACACTAACTGGATATTGCATTCTTCTTCACAATTTGTGTTTAAGCTGTTATGTAATGGTATGGGGACTGATAGTCCTGTTCCACTAGGGCTCAGCCCTGAATACAAGTAAGCATATAAACTGTACTATTAGCAATAGAAGTGTAATGGAATGAGTGAAGTTATTCATGTGCATATGTTTTCAGGACTGGGTCCATAATCCCTAAACCTGTAAAATACGTAGAAACTCACAAAAGGGGCATGTCTACATTACAAAATTAGTTTGAATTTATTTAAGTCGACATTTAGCCTCCGATTTTACAAAGTCGATGTTGCATGTCCCCACTATGCACATTCCGTCAGCGGAGCGCATCCTCACTACCATGGCTAGCATCGAATCAGGGAGCGATGCACTGTGGGCAGCTATCCCACAGTTCCTGCTGCCGACTCGAATTCTGGGTTAGGTTCCCAATGCCTGATGGGACAAAAACATTTCCGTGAGTTGTTTTGGATACATATCGTCAGCCTCCCATGATGCACTTGCCTCCTCCCTTCCTCCATCCCTCCGTCCCAGAAAGCAACGGCAAACAATCATTTTTGCACCAAAGCCTGGGTTACTCATGCAGACGCCATAGCATAGCAATCATGGACCCCGCTCAGCTGTACACTGCTGTGAATGTCGCAAACACCTCGCGCACTGTCCAGGATCCGCTGCATGGAAGAATGTGATGCCATGCAAATAGCCATGCTGGACGCCATGGAATGGAGCAATTTGCACATGTTGGTGGTGGCAGCCAGGCTTGTTCACACAGTGGAACGCTGCTTCTGGGCCCGGGAAACAAGCATAGACTGGTGGGACTGCATCGTGATGCAGGTATGGGATGAGGAGCAGTGGCTGCATAACTTTCGAATGCGTAAGGCCACTTTCATGGAACTTTGTGAATTGCTTTCCCCAGCCCTGAAGCGCATAAATACCAAAATGAGATCTGCTCTGACAGTTGAGAAGCAAGTGTCGATTGCCCTGTGGAAGCTTGCAACACCAGATTGCTACCAGTCAGTTGGGAATCAGTTTGGAGTGGGTAAATCTACCGTGGGGGCTGCTGTGATCCAAGAGACCAGGGCAATCAATTCACTTCTGCTAAGAAGGGTAGTGATTCTGGGAAACGTGCAGGACATAGTGGATGGCTTTGCTGCAATGGGGTTCCCTAACTCTGGTGAGGCAATAGACGGAACATATATCTCTATCTTGGCACCAGACCACCTTGCCAAAGAGTATATAAACTGCAAGGGGTACTTCTCAATGGTGTTGCAAGCGCTAGTGGATCACAAGGGCCATTTCACTGACATCAATGTGGGATGGTCGGGATGAGGCGCACATCTTTAGGAACTCCGGTCTCTTAAGAAAGCTGCAAGAAGGAACTTTTTTTCCAGACCAGAAAATTACCATAGGTGATGTTGAAATGCCAGTAGTTACCTCTTGTTTCCATGGGTCATGAAGCTGTACACAGGCAGCCTGGACAGCAGTAAGGAGCAGTTCAAACATAGGCTGAGCAAGTGCAGAATGGCGGTGGAACGTGCCTTTGGACATTTAAAGGGGTGCTGGTGCAGTTTACTCACTAGGTTAGACCTCAGCTAAAGCAATATCCCCATTGTTGTTGCTGCTTGCTGTGTGCTCCATAATATCTGTGAAAGTAAGGAGGAAAAGTTTCTGGCGGAGTGGGGGGTTGAGGCAGATTGCCTTGCAGCCCATTTAGAGCAGCCAGACAACAGGGCAATAAGAAGAGCACATCGAGGTGCACTGCTTCTCAGAGAGGCTTTGAAAACCAATTTCATGAATGATCCAACACGTATGTGACAGTGTGTGTTGTTCCTTACCAAGCTGCCCCCTTTTTTTGCATGTACTGCCCTGTAAACTAAATCCCCACCAACCACAGCGTGCACAGTGAACAAAGAGCCTCTTGTCCTTAATTCATGCATTTTTATTATGCTAACAAACATTGAACAGAGACAGCAATGAATAGCAAAGATAACTCGGGTCTAAGGGCCTGATAACACAGGGCAGGAGGGGCAAGGACATGTAGCTTACTACAATTGCACTGTCTAGCAATCAAAGCTGTGGGAATGAGAGACTTCTGCTCCATGAACCATCTCCTGGAGTTGAATTCAAGGGATAATGGAGATTTCCCCCTCTCCCCCGCGTTCTAGGATGGCTGGGAGAGGAGGGTATGGAACCTGGTGAGGAGGACAGCTGGTTCAGCATTGGGTGCAGCAGGACTCTAAGGTCTAGCTGCCTTTCCTGCACCTCAACCTGATGCCTCAACATGTCTGTTTGCTCCCCCATAATCCGCAACATCTCCTCCTGCGTGTTACACTCTTGTTCCCTGCATACTTTCCTGCCCTCTTGCGGTGTGCATGCTCTCTGACAGCGTAACCTTCCATGCCTTCAGCTGGGCCCTGTCAGTCTTGGAGGAACGCATCAAAGCTCAGAACACGTCTTCTCTTGTCCGCTTTTTTCGCCTTCTAATTTGGGCCAGCCTTTGTGCTGGTATGGAAGAAGCACCCACAGACAAGTTTGCAGATGCAAGGAAAAACATATATTGTTGAAAACAGAAGGTTAACTCTTGCAATGAATGAAACACTTCACAGCAGTAAATATACTCCCTGAGGTACACAGACACATTTTAAAAGAAACACCTAGCAGTAGGGTAAAACACATGGAAGAGCGCTGGGCTCAGATTTTGGTTTGCAGGCAGGCATGGTGAGCACACAAGAAAGGGTAGGCAGTGTCAGGGCACACACAGGGACATCTTTTGGTGAGGAAACTCTTAGCACATAAATAGGCTTCTCCGGGGAGCACCCGTTGCGTAGCTGGACTGGCTGCCACTGTATCCCAATTGTTTACTTCAGATTAAACATTAACCACAATTGCATTTAACCCCTGTGGTGTTATTGCAAGTGTGCACTCACTAGAGGTGCCTTCCCCACCATCACAGTCCTGCGCCAGTTGGTCCTGGGTGGGGATAGGCTCCAGAATTAGGAAAAGGTCCTGGCTGTCGGGGAGAATGGATCCTCTGCTTTCCTGCTGTGCTTTCTCCTCCTTCTCCTCTTCCTCATCAACAATGTCCTCCTCTTTGCTGCTTGTGGCCGCCTGGGGCCCCTGGGAGGTATCCACAGAGAGTGTTTGGGGTACTGGTGGGGTTCCCACCTAGAATTGCATGCAGCTGCTCATAGAAGCGTCATGTCTGTGGCTCAGAACCAGAGCACTGTTTGCCTCCCTTGTCTTCTGGTATGCTTGCCTGAGCTCCTTTATTTTCACACAGGACTGCTGTGTGTCCCTGGTGTAGTCTTTGTCCCCCATGCTCCTGTGCGATTTTGGCATAGACGTCAATGTTTCTTCTGCTGGTTCGGAGCTCTGCCTGCACAGACTCTTCTCCCCACACATCAATCAGATCCAGGGTCTTCTGTATGCTCAATGCTGAAGCATGTTTGCAGTTCTGGGCAGGCATGGTCAGCTGTGCTGGTGAGCTCTCCATGCTGATCAAACAGGAAATGAAATTCAAAAGTTCCCAAGACTTTTCCTGTGCACCTGGCTGAAGTGCAGTGGAGTTGAAAGTGCTGCCCATTGGAGGTCACATTGGAGCACTCTGGGACACCTCCCAGAGGCCAAACCCATCGAATTACACAGTGTTGTGTCTACACTACCCCTAATTTGACCCAGGAAGGTCAATTCTAGCGTTACTCCTCTCGCCTAAGTGGAGCACAGGCATCGATTTTACAAGCCCTTTAGGCCAGCGGAAAGGACTCGGTAGTGTAGACACGAACATTATAAATTCGACCTAACATGACATATGTCGATCTAACGCCGTAGTGTAGACCAGGCAAAGTGTTCTAAGATTTAAAATAGCTTCCCAATTTTATAACACCAGACTTTAATGTCTTTTGGATGCTGAATGAGTTAAATGCTAATAGATACTTCTATAAGGTATACCTTTGTTGTTTCAAAGCTGACATAGAACAGGGCTGAGTTAAAATATCTGTAGGGAGCTTTCGTTGATGTTCATAGGTTGTTAACTTTCTTTGTCACTCAATTTTTTTCCCCAAGACATTAATAGCCTCTGGAAATGAAAATATTTAATAACTTGTAAATCACATTTGCCAGTTTTTGTACATAATACATCTTTTCAGTAGGGCTTTGTTTCTAAATCTTTTGCTTATTGTGGCTAACTGAGTCTGGGCTAAAGCCAGCACCTGATGATGTATTTTTAGCTCTGAGAAAAGGCAAATAATAAATGTCATTGTCACTAACATAATAGGAGATATGATCTCATTAATGGTCATAAATTAGATCCTTACTATTGACTAGTGAAACCCCCTTGTCAGAGGAACAAAAAGTGGGAAGTCCTGTTCTAACAAAAACTTTTCCCAGTAGCTAACAGGAAAAATATAGTCTCACAATTTGTCTTGCAAGCTTGTCATCTCTTGCTATAGAACATCATGATAATTTGAAAATTTTGCAACAAAGCACTTTTCATTTTTGTGATGCCTTTTAATAGGATTATTTAAAATAATTACAAAATCTAAAATTTGCTTGCTTTCAAAACTTTCATATTTTAAAATTTGCTTATTGATCAGACAGCTCAGCTCTCTGTGAATCTTAACAGAGCAAGAAGTGTCTCATTAAAGACAGTCCAAACATATTTCGCTTCTATGAAGCTTCTAGTGGAGAACTCTAGAGGTAGACCCAAACAAAACCCTGGCTCCAAACAGCCCAGAGCATTAGCAATGTTTGTAATCAGATCTGAATTTTGTGGTTCAAACACATTTTTAATATTTTCCAAGGCTTTAGCCAGTTTAGTTATTTTCAGATGTCTGAAGTGATTGGATATCTCTTCAAAGACTTCACCACACCTATTTCATCTTATTAAATAGATTCATTTATGCTAATATTATTGTATTGGGGCAAAAATAATTTGATCTATTCTGAATATTGCTTGATGGATCAAATGTAGCCCTTCTGTAAGAAGACAAGTCTATTGAAGCCAGTTGATTTACACCAGTGATTTAAAATACTTTCCAAGAATACAATGATAAGAAAATGTTTACTATTTAGGATAAAATGGACATGATTTAAGTTGCATCATGTTCCCTCAACCATGACTTGTTATTTCCATTGGGCATAGTAACAGGAACTGTGACAATATCGTCATCATCGTCAGCGATGGGACTACCAATATATATATAGTAACTGGAAAAGTCCATGAAATTTCGCGATGGGCATCAAAAATGGTAATTTATTTCAGTTGATAAAACTCCATGTATTCACACATCTAACTTGGATGTGTGTTCCCACCACTGGATTAAATGACAAAGAGCTCCTGCATCAGTGAAGCCAATGAGAATTTGCACAACATCTTAGGATCAGGCCCTGTCGTCGAGACTGACTGCCAAATAAAAGTGCAGTGGTCACACACTATTTCTTCCTTTTAGAAAGATTTTACCAGTTTGATAGAGATTTCCTATACGTGCTGAGGGAGATGGTGGAACTAATATTTTGTCAAAATGGAAAAAAATTTCAGTGCAACTATTGTATTCGACAGTAAATCCTGTATTCATGCAATAATTCTTTGGGAATTTTCCATTGGCAAATGGGGGGCTGTTTCTTAGCTATCTGTTACTTTCACTCTTAGTCAGCAAACTGCATCAGTAAAATATTTAGGAAACAAACAGCCTACAGATATGACAGGTGAATATTACCAACACATTCATTCAATTGCTGTAGGGCATGATGCATCACACACTATTGCATACTTCACTCTTATTTATAGCACATTTCATCCTTTTATGGCAACATGATAATTTTACCAGTGGAGAAGAAGTTATGTTAGATTTTTAAAAGCCTGAGTTTAGAACTACTTCAAGAAAAAAATAAGGGAATCAAAACCCGGAGCACTTGCACATGTCAATGAGACTAGCATTTGTGCTTAGCACAATTAAGCTCTAATCAGGATTGGGGCCTTTGACCACTACTGTAATACAAATAAATATTAATAATACTAGTTCCAAGTGAGGCCTATTCAGGTAAAAGATGCAGGGTTAGGCCAAAGGAAAGTTATCATTTGGTTGTATTGGAATTGGTTTAAATCGGTGATATACCTTGCCTGTTCTCTCTGAAAGTCATTTGGCCAAATACATATTAAGAGTTCATCAGAACATGGGAAGAATTTTCACATATCTCAAAAATTTATTTTTATTTCTGCCCCACCCTCCTGCCATCTGTTGTTAATGTGCAATAGGAATTATAGACACAGTTTTGTACTTCAGTGAATTTTTTTGCCTACCATATCCACTGTGTGTCCATGGGAATCATTCTTTTAGAGACAACAGAGTTGAACTACACTATGTGAATCTGAGAGGGGAAAAGGCTTTAAAGCAGAGGTTCTCAAACTGTGTTCCGTGAGCTCCAGTCAGGTGGTCCGCAGATAGTTCCCTCTAAGGTGCGTGCCTGGGTGGCCG
The DNA here is from genome assembly GCF_011386835.1 of Chrysemys picta bellii. Classification (NCBI taxonomy): domain Eukaryota; kingdom Metazoa; phylum Chordata; order Testudines; family Emydidae; genus Chrysemys; species Chrysemys picta. Next base: position 77,572,115 of record NC_088791.1, read on the forward strand.
CACACAAGAGAATGAAGGGCCACCCACCTAATTAGTGGAGCCACATAGGTGTGGCTCCACTAATTAGGTGTCTGGAACTTGGAGAAGATGCACATGTAAGGTGAGGTGGTGGCCTTGCGGGAAATAAGGGATAGGTGGGAGGGGGCAGTGGGGTGAGAAGAGGGGGTGGGGGGAATTTGGAAAGTGCAGGGCTGCAGTGGCCAGAGAAAGAGGCGACTTTCCCCAGATCCAGGGCTGCGGCTGCTGGGGAGAGACCCCAGCTCAGGGGCTGTCGTGGCAAGGGAGATAGGGCACATCCATTGGGTTAGAAAGGTAAGACTACTGATATTAAAATATGAGTTGTGTGCTTTTATTTGCAGAACAAAAACCCATTAATTATTAATAAGGGGTTTTTTTTATATAGCGCTTTGGATAAAAAATAGTTAGCTAATGGTACAAACAACATTTGGAAAGATCATTAAGTGGTCCGCCGAGACCCTCAGCAATTTTCAAGTGGTCCGTGAAAAAAAAGTTTGAGAACCACTGGTCTAGAGCAATCAGCAGAAATGTACTTTTGCCAGTTTTGTGTAAAGGTCCCAAACCCTGTTTTTTCCCTCCCAGCCAAAAGGCTTATCATCAGTTACAACTTTTTTCTTTACTCTCTTTTCACTACCTTGGGGGTGGGACATGCCTCCTCCAACACTCCAGAACCAAAACTCTGTTCACCTAGAAGTCCTACTCTGAACTGGAGGGTAGCTGCTCCAGTTTCCAAGATCCTTAGAACCACTCCATGGTTGCCATGGAAATACTAAGAGATCAAGTTTAAAGTTTCTGTAGCAGCCCTTCTTCACAGTATAGTCAAAATAAATTCCCTTTCTCAAAGTATATTATGCCTTGTAATTCTCCCTAACTTCACTAATCCTCTTACCTTCCCCAAATAATACAACACACTTTTTAGCAAAACCAACAAAAATAAAGTCCTTATTCCCCACTTCATTACTCCAGTTTTACATCAGCACTACACCATTGAGCACCTGGAGTAATATTAGTAATCAGATCCACAAGGGTTGGGAAATCTTTAAGATGTCAACAAAAGGTACAATTTCAAAGCACCATAACTTTGAAAATCCTTTTCTGATTTCCAATAATCCTTTACAGAAAAACACTATCTTGGGATGAGATATGGCATGAGAAATTTCAGGAGGATCACTTTTTTTTGCGGGGTGGGGTGGGGGTGGGAATATGGAGGGAAGTGATGGTTACAGATGATGAAGCAAGCTTCTCATTAACTATGATGTGGCTACTGCTGCTCCATAATAAGGGCTATCCTACTTACCATTTTCTACTTTTGTAAAGTGCTTATGTGAGTTATTAGGGCAATACCAAGAAACAAGAACTGCATGGAAGGGAATCTTGGCTTCCCAACAAAAAACCTTTTAGAAAGAGACTGGACTAGATTTTGAGGAGCTATGCATGAAGGAAGAGGTGGATCCTTAGGAATGTATCTATATGACAGCTATGCAGATCAGGGAGATTTAGCATTAGGGGCATTTGGGAAAGTGTTAGCAAATGAGGGGTTGTTATTTAGTCCCTCCCCCTCATTTCCCTCACTACTATAGCTGGGGAATGGTAATAGTTTAATTGACTAGAAAGGGGACAGATAAAATTGTGGCGGTTAAGAGGGTGGTTTTGGTACCCCATAATTTATCCTTCTAGGTGGTGATGGAGAGGCAGAGTCATCTACCAAATAGCTGGTATCAACTTGAAAGTCCTGTTGACAACTAGAGGTTCCCAAAAGTACAGACTTCACCCCTGTGTAACTATTCACCTCTAGAGCAGACACTTGGCAAGGGATACCTTATAAATATGCATGAAAGTAGTGGTTGGTTTTAAAACCTTGTCAGTATTCAAGGGGAGTATGATGTCTGCTGTTAGAAGAAGCTGGACCTGATTCTGTTGACCACAGCACAGTGAAAGATTAGCAAACAGCAAAGGAATATAAGCTTCACCCAGCACCACAATGGAAAAGCCCACTCGATGTACCATAGCATGGGCAAACAGCTCTTCTGGAATAAAAACAAATAGAAACATTCAGCCAATCTGGAGAGAAGGATGATCTTTGGGGTTAAGGTACTGGAGCCAGAACTCGAAAAACCTGAGTTCCAGTTTTGGCTCTGTGTAGAAGATGCACAACCACCAATAGTGCTGCCTAGTGGTCAAGCAGTGGTTGGCAGGATGTCTCACCATTGAAGGACAGTCTTGTCCCGCAGCAGGCCCCTACCCCAGGGGTTTTCAGTCCTTCCCCCTAACAAAGGGACTTTGAGGGCAGGGTCCTTAAACAGTCATAGTCTTTTCCAGAAGGCCTCTCACAAGAGGAGAGGGCTCTTGTTGTTGTACTGTCCTCTCAGAGTGGCCACCCCTCTCCACCAGGGTCCAGCCATGGGTAGCTACACCCAACGCCATGAGTTCCTGGGCAGAACTTCCCCCCAGAGCAGCTGTCTGCTCCCTTCTACTGCCTGTCTCTGAACTGCTCATTCCCCTTTCTAAAGCCCTGCCTCCAGCTTGTGCAAGCTCTGCAAGTGTATCTGCATGAGGCAGCCTGGTGTCAGAGCTGTTCCTTAACTCCTTGATCTCCAGTGTGGGGTCTGTATACCTCATCACACTTCGCCACAGTCTTCTTTGAGCAAGCCACTTCATACCTCTGTGGCTCAGTTCCCCGCCTTGTGTTTGTAGATTGCATTCTGATCTCCTGCCCTTTATCTGGCTTAAATATTTAGAATGTAAGCTCTTTAGGGTAGGGCTGTCTCTTATTGCGTTTGCACAGCAGCTAATACAACAGGAGCCCAATATTGATTGGGGCATTTAGGGGCTACACTAATAAAAATTATAATCTGATTGGTTGAACATTTGCAGGGGCAGTATTTTAAATATATTAATTTCTAGTTTGACAGTGTCGCCATCAGGTTCTTTGGTAGGTAGTGTAACCACTTTGACCTTTAGTACAGTGTGTGACCTAAGGCAATTAAATGTTAACAGCATCACAGACCAATGTCTCGGTGTGTTTGAATATTATCTACCTTAAACTACCGGCTACCTTGAATTTGTATCAAGCTGGCGTTGATTTATTTAGACGTTTAAATTCCAGACATTCCATTCATAGCATTGCTCCCTTCATTCCTGCCAGCTTAATCATTATATGCAGTGTTGTTGTAGCCATGTCGGTCCCAGGATGTTAGAGAGACAAGGTGGGTGAGGTAATATCTTTTATTGGACCAACTTCTGTTGGTGAGAGAGAGAGACAAGCTTTTGAGTTGACAGAGCTCTTCTTCAGCACATGAAAGAAAGTTGGTGCAATAAACAAATACCTCATGGCCACCTTGCCAGCTTAATCATTGTTGAGCAAATGGACGAGTTGTCTTGATTTGTCAGTTTGATTTGTCTCTTGTTGTCATTGGTTACATTTCCTGTAAAACTATTAATTGTGATCCCACATGCATTAACATAACTATGAATTTTGCCTATAACTTCAGTGGGAGCAGGGAAATATAGATATGAATGTTAAATGATGTTAAGTTCATTTCTCTAAAAAAACATTTTAATCTATTTAATATTAGACATTGCCTGTGGCAAGCCAACCCCTTTCTCCACACTGGAGAAAGAAACCTGCAGAGTTCCTCCTGAACATTTTGTCAAGGGTAAGGGCAAGGTTTGCCCATCCAATGGAAGGAGGCAGCCATATAAACCTTGAACTTGCCTCCCGCTATAAGTTCCTTAGGGATCTGCTGGTGAAAACAGAGAAGGGAGCTCTGTGCCTTTGCACCAGCTCCACTATCCTACTGCCTAAATCAGCCCCCAGACACTTCCTGGAAGGGGTCCCCTGCAGAGGGGATAAGGTAATGCAGATTTAGGCTGCATTAACTTTCCTGCTCATTCCTCCATTGGTTGCTGAAGGTAGGAAAAAGAGAATTAAGTGCATAGTGGCCCCATTCCTAGTCCAGGAATGGTGTCAGCGAGGATGCTGATGGGCCTACAGAGATCCAGAAAGGGAAGTCACCTCTTTGTACAGATCTTGGATAATTATGAGTAAGTTGCTGCTGATGGGGTCACACACTTGTTATGCTCAATTTCATGCTCATAGAAGATATTTGTTCCTCATCCATGCACAAATTACATTTCATTTATTACACAGGCATCATAAAACAGTGCTTTCTGGCCACTGCATCATACAGCAAGATATATGCTCTGACAAATCTTGTGGTTTTCAAAAAAATTGGAAAGCATTTAAAGAATGACTGCTCCAGATCCCTATACCACCTCAGATTTATATTGGTATCTATCGTACTGCATGTAACTGAAGTGAGGCATGTTTTTTTTTTAAAAGGGTCAAAGACCAATGCCATTTATTACATGTGCAGTTTGCACTCAAAATCTGTGTCTTTAAGAAGAACTATAGGTAGAAATCATAGTAATTTCAAGACCTGATTTTCCTCTATGGTCAGGTAATTAGAGACACAGGCTTACAGGTTTGTTCCTGCAAGGCACAACAATTATTTTTCAGATGCAAACAGCGCCAACAAATGGAACCTCGCCTTGGAAAACATGTCTCATTATGGTAATGTACCTTTATAAAATCTCTTTTCCATTACATCTCAAGTCTTAGCATTGCTGATAGGGACTAAGAGGTTAAGAGATCCTGCAGAGCTAATACTGATTAGCGGGGGGGAGGGAGGGGGAAAGCCTTTTAGAAAGTACCAGTGCTTTTGTTAAAGTGATAATATTTGAACTTTTCTCTCTTTTTTTCCCCCTTGATGGTTGCAAAGAAAAAAAAAGATTTCAGACCTCTAAGCTATGCCATACAAAAATACTAAATTGTTCATCCTACTTTGTCTAAGCATCTGCCTATCAAAATTGTCTCAGAAGTGTTGTTATTGCAGTAAAGATATGTTAGAAAGAAAGATTTTAAGTATCGATCCTGTCTTTCTCTTTGCACTTGGTCATTCACTGACCTCCCAGCTCTTAACAGCCAGACAGTTTCCACCCTTGTTTATACCATAATTGCTTTCCAGAATAAGGAACAGCTTGACATAAGGGATCACCTCCACACCTGCAAGATACAGAGGACATTTGGATAACTGAGAATAGCTAACCATTAATAAAAGGAAAATAGGCTGGTGTACTATAATCTACAGGAATGAAAATCACACATATCTAATGGACTATCATTTGAAAATGCCTCCCTGGAATATAAAGTAAAAGTTGTACCTAAAACAAGATTTGTAGAAGAGATATGTAGTTTCAGTTTCAGATTTTGGTTAATCCAGGAGTTTACCCATCCAAAAATTAAAACTATTTAGTAGCATCACAAAACTGTTCATATATCTTTAAGCTAAGTTATATTCTGTTTCTAAAGCACAATGTGTGTAAATAGTGCTGGGCATCAAGGAAGCTGTACCTCTTTAACTATAGATAAAACAGTACAGCTCCCATAATATAGGCACAATTCTAGTGGCTTACAGGTATTTTACACAGGTATTGCTTACTCCTCTTCCCATACAGCAATTTTCTACACAGCAGAAGAGTAGAAAGTTGCCTTGCAGTTGTGTGCTTAATTAGCAAGGCCTACACAACTCCTGTCAGTACATGCCAGAGCTCAGCTTTGTCAAGGAAGCAGGGCCAAATCAGGACCCAGCCAAGGAAGAATGGACATGGTAGATAGATCCACATAACAATCAACACAGCAATCATTATCCACCTTCCACCTCCACACAGCTGGTGAACTGATGCTCCTTTCCATGCCTTCTGAGAATCCAAGTCACTTGGGTGATGTCCTAGAATCCAGGATTTGGATGCTAGTTTATATGTTACCCGCAACAGTCCTGTCTGTTCTGTATATAAAAACAAAGATACTATTTTTTATTTAGATAATTTTTTTCAACTCAAGGTACATACAGCACCACTGAAACACAGCAATCTCTGGAGCAGGGCTGGCGGCTAGCACTGTAGAGTAGCTTGGGGAAGAGAAATAGCGCTTAGAAATACCAGGGACAATACTTACTTTACAAAGAAAAAAATATGATCTCTAATGTCTATGCAAATCATAGCAACCTTGAAGAGAAAGGATGGCTTAGTGGTTCCTATGCTACCTGGGACTCAGGATACGGGGATTCAATTCTCTGCTCTGTTACAAATGTCCTGTGTGACCTTTGATGGTCTACACTGCAGCTGGGTGCAAACCTCCCATTCTGGGTAGACAGAGTCATGCTAGTGGGACTTGAGCTTTCACCCATGAGGTGCTAAAAGCTCGCAAGCCCACCTGACCCCCTAGGCTTGAGAGCCTGAGCTCTGGCCTGAGCCACAATGTCCGCACTGCTATTTTTAGCATGCTAGCTCTAGCCCTGCTAGGAGTCTATCTACCGGCAGATAAGAGGCATGCTCCCAGCTGCAGTGTAGATATAACCTTAGGGCTAGATTTTTAAAGGTATTTAGTCTCCTAAAGATGCAGAGAAACAGCTAATGGGGTTTTCAAAAGCACCTAGGCACCTAGCTCTCATAGAAAAGCCCACTGGTGCCTGTCTGTATCTTTAAGTACCTTTAAAAATCTGGCCATTTGTCTCTGTGTCTCATTTTTCTGTGCTGGGGTATACAAATTCCACACTGGACAACAAGGGGTTAAGAAGCTGCTCTGGGCTCAGCAAGCACCACACCTACAAGACATGCACAGGCTGGAGGAAAAGTTTAAAAGGGAAGCAGAACCGCTCAGTTACTATGGAAGCAGGGACCATATGTCCAAAAGACATCTCAATGCAAGAAAATGCATGATACTCAGTAATCTATATTAAAAAGAACGAAGGGCTGAGTCAACCTGGCTAGGCTATGAATTTGTAGTTATAGGAAGCCTACAAAGATCAGGCTTGATATTTATGGAATAGAATGCTGAACCATCCCCTCTCAGATGGGATCAGGGAAACATTGCATATATGCTTCCAGGCTGGATTAAAAATACAAAGACAAACAGAAATGGCTGCAATAAAAGCACTTCATTATGCTGATAAGAAAAGGGATGCTGTTTTCCTCTGCTTGCTGTTGCCGAGGCTACATTTTTGTCTTCCTATCAGCAGACCATAATAGATAGGAGGTTTTTCTTCTGTTCCCCAATTAGTGATGTATATGTTCTTGTGGTGGAAAACTCTAAGAAAAGCACCCTTCCCCTTGACATCACTGCAGTCTTACAACATAAGTGCAGTCTAAGTGAATGTCTGCACCATGGAGACTATACTGGCATAGCTATGTCAGATGCAGCCTAGGAGTACATGTAGACATAGGCATGGGAAGTAGCGGTGGCGGGGGGGAGTGCTGCAGCACCCTCAGCTTTTGTGCCTGGCATTCCGACCGCTGACCCTGAGCCCCTGTGGCCCGGGGTCCCGGCCGCTAGCCCAGCTGCTGCCCGGGGGTTCCATTGCTGGTTGCAGGGTCCTGGCGGTTGTCTCCATATGTGAGGTCCTGGCTGCTGGCTCCACGCCCGGAGCTCCGCACCCGCCCCTATCTGTGGTCCCAGTCTCAGCTGCCTTATCTCTGTCTGCATCCCCCCCTGCTCCTGGAGCCACAGTCTTGCTCCTGGCTCCAGGTCTAAGGGGAAGTGAGGGGCATAGACAGGGGTAAGAGGTGTGCACCCCCACTCCAAAAACTGTTCCAGCATCACTGGCTGTAGATGGAAGGGGTTTTTATGTCAGTGTAGGAACACTACTTCCCTGAAGGAAGTTATATATGTCAAAAGAAGCTATCTTCTATTAGCATAGCTTCATCTACACTGGATGGTATGTTGGCAGGGCTGGATCCAGGCACCAGCATAGCAAGCAGGTGCCTGAGGCGGCCAATGAAGAGGGGTGGCATGTCTGGCTCTTCAGCGGCAATTCGGCGGCGGGTCCCGCAGGCCCTGTCGGAGTGAAGCACCTGCCGCCGAATTGCCGCTGTAGAATAAAGCGATGGTAGAATTGCCGCTGATTGCGATCGAGGCTTTTTTTTTTTTTCCTGCTTGGGGTGGCAAAAACGCTAGAGCTGGCTCTGTATGTTGGCATAGCTACATCAGTTGGGGTATGGTTTTTCACTCCCCTGTTCGATGTAGTTATGCCAATATAACTGTTCAGTGTAGATCAGGCCAGAGTGGGGGCTCTTATGAGCATGTGACCATATTTCATCAAACTAGGGTCATGTCTACACTACAAAGTATGGTTGGCATAAGTTATGTTCACACGCCATCTGCACATAGATGTCTATACCTCTTTTGGTGTTCCTTAGCTGTGCTTGAACACTATCTTCTCCCCACAGGCCAATAAGATCCATGACTTCTTTCCTATTCCAGGCAGGAGTAGCTCTCTGTGTGTGGAGCTAGCACAATCAGATCCTCACAAAGGTGGGTTGGTCGGTTTGCATGCCAAGGTGGGCAATAAGGAAAAGGCATTTCAAAAACACACTGCAATTTTTAAGGGAGGTGGGTGGTGGGCTTCCAGTCTCTGTGACCTCTGGGAAGTGAAGTTTGAAATTGTGGCCACTGTTGCAGGGACAAGGCATTGGGGACAGCTGCAAGCAGGGCCAGCTCCAGGGCTTTTGCCGCCCCAAGCAGACCAAAAAAAAATAAAAAAGCCATGATCGCGATCTGCGGCTCTACTGCCGCCACTTCATTCTTCAGTGGCAATTCAGCGGCAGGTCCTTCCCGCCGAAAGGGACTGAGGGACCCGCCGACGAATTGCCACCGAAGAGCCGGATGTGCCGCTCCCTTCCATGTGCCACCCCAAGCACCAGCTTGCTATGCTGGTGCCTGGAGCCAGCCCTGGCTGCAAGAGGACTTTTAGGGATGGCACAGGTAATGCCATGTTTCCACTCGCTCTGCATAGACTGATGCAGGTTGCCTGTGGCGCTAGGGAGGTCGGGTTATTGCATCACTGTAACAAGGCGCTTATCTTGGCGAGAGACAAAATGAGGTGTAGACACATGCACAATGGTTGAAACAAGTCAACTTAGGTCTACTGAACTTTGTAGTGTAGACCAGGCCAAGGTTTCCCTCTGCATGAACTAAAGTTTTGAAAACTAAATTAATTAAATCTGGGTACATGAGAGTAGATCCCCATGTCCAACCAATCTGTGCTCAGCAGAGGACTTCAGGGGTAGGTGGGAACAAAGGTGGTCAGGAAGCTTGAGTGGGGGGTTGGGTCCCTGCTTCACTAGTCTGAAATGGGAATGATATTTCATATTCATACCTAAGAAGGGTTGATAGTTAACCTCTTAATTCACAGCCTGCCTCCACCTACAATAGCCTTTGCTCAGTGATAGAGACAGTGAAAATATTTGAACTGGTAACATTGCATTAGTGACACATCTGGTATTTGGGACAGCACTGGCAGTATTTATAGGCTTTACTTCATGTACTTTTGTCTGGGTACTTTTCCCAGCAGCACCAAAGCACTTCAGCAAGTTCTTTGCAGGAAAGAGAAACTGGAGTTTAAAGTAACATGGAGATCCAAGATTTTAAGGGGGAAAAAAACACCCCTTTCCCCCACTCCCCCTTCTTACTTTATATTTACTTATCTTTTGAAGGAAAACACCAAAACAAATAACATGATATATAGAGAATAGTTGAGGAAGACACAGTAAAACTAAAATAGTTATGGCAGGAGCCACTAGATGGCACTGTTAAATAGAACCTTACAACTTTTTTCTTAGCGTGGAAGCAGCATACAGTCTTAGGAGTAATACTGGTAATTTTGTTGATAGCACATCTTTTCGTAGGGAATGTGGGGGGAAGCTGTTGTACACAACAGAAAAGTTTGCTCCTGTCTTAATCTCTCTAACTAGAGTCAATCGGAATTGGGCCCCGGAGTTTGGGCTGAGATCCCTGAAAGAGGGATTTAATTGAGTGCCAACTACACCTACTATATGTAGTGTTGCAATACAATGTAAAAATACTCAGACTCCATGTCACTGATTTTTTCTCTGCCAGGAGAAGAGGCCGACCTGCAGTGCCCTGATATCTGCTCACCATTCAGAGGGTCAATATTATATTAGTAACTGTTGATTTGTAGAAGTATTAAAATTATAGTAGGAATGTATATCTGATGCTGCATGTAAAGACACACATTCAGAGCAATTTTGGCACCAGAGTGACTTAGGGAAGTGCCTACTGTGACCAAATGAGAAAAAAAAAAAAACACCAGGAAGATGACTAATACAAGATCTGAAATTAGATATCATATAATTCTTTCACATGGTCCTAAACAGAATGATACTTCTTCCAGTTATTTCTCCAAGCTAGTGTCAGCTTTTCCATGGTTCTGCCTTGGACAGCTTATATAACTAATCAGGAAAAGTGGGTGAGGTTTCCAACCTGTAAATGCACAGATCTCCTTTCCTTTACCGATTCATAAGCCCACACCCCTTTCCTCCTTCAAATCTCTCTACAAGACCCATCTCCATTAAAAAAAAATAAAACTATTAATGGTGGCTCAATTGAGGAACAGCTGGGGACACTTGGTGCTTGATCCATTTACAATAAACCATTGGCAAATGTATATACAATTGTATATATTTTGGTGTTTTTTTCTTTCCACCTTGTCACATGTTTTCTTAGTTTCTTCCTGGAGCAGGAATAATGCAATAGTAGACTCCTGCAACTGTACCGTGTTCCTGGCAGCATCAGGACCTTTGATTGTAGTCTCTTAGGGGGAAGCATCATGTCTTTATATGCTTGCACAATACCTATAGTAACAAAGTATGGCCTCTGGAGATTGCTGTGTTTATAATAATAATCATAATAATAATAAAAAATTAATAACTTGCTTTGATACTAGCATGACTATCTAGAACTATTTTCCTATAAGTCAGATAAATCAGTACTTCCAAGTATCTATTAAAGCACGCATTAAAGGTAAAATAAACTTCCTTATGCATGAGATCGTTGGAATGGTTATTTGGCAGATGTTCATGCCACCTTACTGAAACATAACCCTTAAAACGCCATAGTAAATTATACTCTTACAGCAGAAGATTAATTCAGGAGTTAGCTATTAATACCCAGGTCCTGCAGAAAACTCCTAATCCACATCAGTGAAACAAGAACAGAAAAATTAGACACAGTTAGATGCCTGGTTAGATACCCCTGTGTGCAGCATCAATACGTGTATTTTATCACTATTGTTGCTAAAGCAAATACTCTCTAAAGTTCATTTAGGTGTTATGGTCAATGTTCAACTCAGATCTGTGTAAGAATTCATCAAGTACATCACTTATCACTATGTGGCCTTAACATTTCAGGAGCTGAATCAACAGCAGGAAAGTTTAATTTCTGCCATTCTAGTCCCTAACTATTACAAAAATATAAAAATGACTGCTTCCATTTACCCCCCACCACCACCTTAAAGACAAGTTCTTGTTGCTAGTACGTTTTACACTGTGCACCAGTGATTTAATTGAAAACAAACATGTCTGAAATTTGAATGATTACTTTCCATGAACACGGCCAGTGTTTTGGCTGCACAGGACAATTTTGTTCAAATATTTTCAGATAGCAGCATATTTGTCTGTGAAAAAGTTAGTAACTCCCAAAAATGTGATAAATATTATAAATGATTATTCACTCAATAACTCATACTAGAAAAAAAGTGTTCTTTAGTTGTTATTTTCCTGTGTAAAAATCAATGATCCAGTCAGGGAGCAGATATAATACCACATGACATAAGGGACCAATCATTCCAGCCATAGTTTATGAAAACAAATTTTAACCTATTTGGGGAAAACTTCCAAATAACAATCACATCTGAAAATCAGGAACAGTCATTAACCATTCATGAACAGAAAAGAAAGGGTAATCATTTTGGATAGGTTATTCAAAATGAATGGTAATATTAAAAATGAATTTGATATTATTTGATTTTTAGGTTGCTACTTAATTTCTGTTGTAAAGAATAAAGGAGCAAATTTGTCCAACAATTTGTTCACAAAATTCTGATCTATTCTGTTTTAAGCAGCATATGTACACTAATTAAGGCCTGCTTTCACAGATATTGAGCACCAGCACTTCTAACTGAAGTCAATGGGAGCTGTCAGTGCTCAGCAATTCTGCAAGGGGCAAACTCTGCCCCTCATTCATAGGAAGATCCTGAATTCACTTTAATTCACTGAAGTCTGTGCATAGGGCTCTGTGTCTGTGGCACATCACAGTTCTGCAAGTTCTCTTTTCATCCCAGTAGAGAAGAGGCTTCCCTCAAGCGGCAAGGCTGGTGAAGCTATAACTATGCGGATCCACCAGCTAGGTGCTCCTCTGTGACCTCAGGAAAGGATTCAATTTTCCCACACCTGTGAGCCTTCCCAACACATGGGCCATATACCTGAGCAATGTTTGGGGTCCAGCATTTGGCCATAATAGTCTTGAGCAACTGTGGTGATTTTGTTGACCAATAAAGAATTTTCTTAAATAAAAGAAATGTTAAATTTAAGAGACGGATACTAAGACAGTGAAAAACACAGAAATAAAACTGAAAGAAATAGTGCATATATAATACTATCTTCAATCGGGTAAGCAGCTGGCCATGCCATGATAGATGTTTATCATGCTGATCACAGTATCTTCATTACTTTGTGCTTCCTTCAGTCTTTGTCTTATCCGCCTTGTGTGCCTCTCATTTTCTAAGAGAGTTGAATCAGATGAGAGACAGTGCCTAGCACAAGGGCATGGGGCCTCTAGGTACTACACAACACAAATAATAATAATAACTTATACACATCATGCTTCAATTTCTGTTGTCCTGTTGGTCCACAGTTACCTTTGGACAACAAAAGTGGATAGGAGTGGTCTACAGTACCATAGTGATGAGCCTATGTATAATGCATAAAGTAGTAATTAAGAGTGCTACAGAGAGAGAAGAAATGCCACCATTTAATGGTTATTTCTGCACAAGAAGTTCCACTAGGTGGGCAAGAAATATGGGTTTACTAATCCACCCCATGTATTGTCATGACAGATGGCTTTGTCCAAATAGTTTGCTATGTAATAATCTGGCCGTTGGGTTTTCTGGGTAGCTCTTCAGGAGCTCATTTTGTCTCCTATGTACCTCAAAAGGCTAGCAGATAAATAGGAAGGAAAAACAGCAGTTGATGGCCTGAATCTCAGCTGAGACTCTACTTTTTGTCTTGTGGGCTGGTGAGTGACTTGTTACAGTTGCTGAAATCTGTGCCCCGTGGAAAAGAAATGTAATGGTATTGCTGCTATATCCATGAAATATTTAGTACAAAACCCATAATAATGAAACTTGAGTGCACCAAGTTATATATACAAATATTGTATAGCCTTCCTTTAATCCCCCAACTTTACTTCCCCATCACTTGATGGGCAGCCAGCTCAGAGAAGGACCATCAGTGACTTTCCATGAATTGCCATGTGTCATTCTCCTCCTAGAGTAAATCCCTTCTGAAATTCAGTCTTAATGAGCTCTCTCTTTAGGTTGGGCTGTTGGCTGCTAGCTCTATGCACTCTCACTAAGTCAGTCTTTCATATCAAATGAGCACTGAAGGAAAATACTTTAAATACTCAATAAAAGCAAATGACCTTTTTATTTCCCTATAAATAGAACCATTTCTCTCTCTATTTGTAACTGCACGCCATTGACTACTTACCATATTGTATGACATTTGATATTGAGGGACACTTAACATGTTTACTTCCTGCCATTCTCATTGTTCAGCTGGTGAAAAAAGTAAAGTTCACTTCTCCCCTGCAGTCACTTTACTGTTTATGTAGTTTAACAATTCAATTTTATATCGCACTGCCTTTCCTTCAATCTTTTTCATACTTACAGCTAGCTCATCTGTAAGGCATATGTGTCCCGTGCCTGTGTCTGTAAGATATATGTGTAGTGGACCTGGAAGCACGTATCAAACTCCTTCATGCTGGGTCAAATCCTGAAGTACTTATTCAGTCAAATCTCCCTTTGAAGTCAATAGGAGTTGTGGCCGAGGACTTCAAAATTGGGCCCTTTGACATCAGTCAGGTTCTTTATTGGCTGGTGAAGACTTTTTGCCCTATGAAATTTTCTGCTTTTAAATTATTCTGGGGACATGAACATGCATGTCTCTCTATAAAAATACTGCAAACCTGGAAGTTAAATGGAACAGATCACTAGATGTCTTTCCCTAACTGTTTCTTTCAGTTTCAGTGTATTTCAGAAAGAATGGAATAAACTTCCTGTCAAGCTTACACGGGGTGGTGAGTCAAAAAGGGAAATAGAGGTGGCAGTGACTGAAGGGTGCTCCTTTGACCCAAGAAAAGAACATATCAGATATGTTTAGCTAAAACTAAACAAGAAAAACAGAATAAAAATGGATCTCCCCCCCCCCCCCTTCTCCATCCAGCTTTCTCCCTAATTGGAATACACTGACATTCTTAGATAGGTTTTTCTTATTGATGCCCATTTTTAGTATGGGAAGCAAAACACTAATGTATCTGCAAAATATCCAGAACCCCAGGTAATGTTCAGACCCATAATTCAGGCAATTCCCCAGTGAGAGCTGAATCATACTCCAGATGTTAGAGGGGAAAATTGACAGTCCTCTACTCACCTACATTGCTCCACCACCATAGCTAATTGAACTTCTCCTAACAGATTTCACAAGAGTGGAAGAACCACCTGACTCTGCAATAAAGCAAGGTGAAATGTTTCAGTTGAACAGTGTATTTGCAGAAAAATGCCATTTCAGTCAACCCAAAATTATTCGTGAATTGGACACAAATTCGCCAAATAATTTCAGCCAGAAAAAATATGTATTCAGGCTAGATTCACAGAGTGGCCAGAAGAGAAGAAGATGGTGGTGTTAGTTGCCACAGTTCATGGGTTAACTGCACCGCTGACCCATCCATGGTGACCATAGCACACCTTTATGTCTCAGGCCCCCTTAGGTCTCCTCTCTATGGGTGGGGATACTCATCTTTTCTCCCTTTAGACTAGGGATTTAGGCTTGCAGTCCCACTGAAATTCACTGTTCTTAACCCAGCAGTCTAACCCTACTCCTTAGCCCAGAGACTGCAGTTCTACTCCCTCCCAGGGACTATGACGATGGTTACCAGTTTGTTTCATTGATTCACTGAAATTTTTTGAGTTCAGTTTGACCAGTTTTTTCCCCATTATTTTTCAGAACCGCCTGCGAACCAAAAAAATCAGTTCTTCACCCAGCTCTCCTCTGCACCCAGCTTCCTCCTCCAGTCTTAGCTCATACCCTTCTTTTCTCAGATTCCTTTTGCACATGGAGAACGTTACCAAGTCTTCCACCAAGTGTCTTATATTAATCAGATGCACAAATAAACATCAAGGAAATAAAACTTGAATAACCCCATAGATTGCAACCAGAGGAAAGAAAGGGTAGCCAGAATATATACCTGCTAAGTGGCTTTTACCTTTTTTTTGTGAAGAATTACATGACTGCTCACAGCTTGGTTCTAAGAGAATGTTCTGTTCCATTAAAGGCATTTTTTCAAACCAAAGACTGAAATAGGTGCAACTAAGCTACAACCTAAAAGCCATCAAATGGTTGCTCCAGAAGCTTCAAATTAGCTCTTAGACTTACATTCATACTGTAAATCACTAGGTAGTACAATACTTTTACTTGCAATATGGCTTTGCCATCATGAGACACCTTACTTAAACGTTCTTCCAAATTCTGAATGGCTTATCAATGTATCACTCTCCTCTCTATCCCAGCTCCTTCCCACTTCATTTAAAGGCATAAGTAGAGCATGCTACTACTCCCTAAAGGTGTTTTGTTTTCCTCACAGATAGCTAACTGAGAAACATGTAAAGAAGTTAGTTAGTAAATAATTCATGGGCTACAGGTTTCTGCATGAGCTAGTTCAAAGCTTTAAGTCTGGTATAGAACAGCACAGAAACTGGAAAAACAGAGGATACAGAAAAGGTTTAGAAGACATTATTGGATTCCTTTTCATAATCAACCCAAAACAATCCGAAAACTAGTAGTTTAAATTGCAAAGTAAATAAGTGGAAATAATAGTGCTGAAAGGTGTTCAGATCAGAGGACTTTGAAGTGGTAATCAATGTAAATTATTAGTTTTAAATAATCAGGAGGATTAAAAGAATATCAAGATTTTTTTCAGGAAAGACTGAATGCACTATCAATCAATCTGCTATTGAAAAATATTGGAAAGTAAAATACAGACCGTATTCATTATTGCTTAGTACCTTGAACATCATGAGATATTTACATTAACTTTCAAAGGGGTAGCCGTGTTAGTCTGGATCTGTAAAAAGCGACAAAGAGTCCTGTGGCACCTTATAGACTAACAGACGTAATGGAGCATAAGCTTTCGTGGGTGACGCATGCGTCTGACGAAGTGAGTATTCACTCACGAAAGCTTATGCTCCAATGCGTCTGTTAGTCTATAAGGTGCCACAGGACTCTTTGTCGCTTTTTACATTAACTGATTATGCACACTGTCCCACTAAATCAGCAATCAGGCAACCGCTAAACTATTCTAAAATAATTCTTTAGTAATGAAATGCAAAAAGGCCTACATTAATCCTAGTGTAATTCTACTGACCACAGTGGAGTTGTGCCCACTTATACCAGGGCTGAATTTAGCCCCAAGTATTCCCCTCTTTCAGTGTAACTTTGTGAGGCTTCTCTGAGCTAACTGTAGAATTTTTAACACTTTGGGTTTTATTACCCGGTTAGGCTCCAGTCCAGTGAAGAATTTAAGCTTCTGCCTAACTTTAAAAATATGATTGGCCCCACATTTGAGTGTGACTATTTGCAAAGGTTTACTAGTCCTGCCTCAGTGCAGCAGGCTGGACTCAATGACTTAGAAATGTAAGGCTGGACGAGACCTCAATCTATGACTGTATAATCTTTATGCACACGACTCCAGTTAAAATCATGTTATATAGAGGAATACAGTTTAGCTATTTTGCAGGTTTATGCTTAGGAGCAGCAGGAGGTTTTTGTTTTTGGATTTTTTTTTGCGCAATGAGGTCTGTTTGAAAGTGTCCGCTAAGGCAGAGGTGGACAAACTATGGCCCTCGGGCCACATCCGGCCCGCGGGACCCGTCCTGCCCGGCCCTTGAGCTCCCGGCCAGGGAGGCTAGCCCCCAACCCCTCCCCTGCTGTCTCCTTCCCCCGCAGCCACACAGCCAGTGCTCTGGGCGGCGGAGCTGCGGGCTCCTGCCGAGCAGAGCGGCAGCGTGTGTAGCTCCAGCTGGGCGGCACGGCTGCCAGACATGCTGCTCTGAGCGGCATGGTAAGGGGGCTGGGGGATTGGATAAGAGGTGGGGGGCCTCGGGGTCAGTCAGGGAACAGGGAGAGGTTGAATAGGTGTGGGTTCTCCAGGAGGGGGCAGTAGGGGACAAGGAGCAGGGGGGGTTGGATGGGTTGGGAGTTCTGAGGGGGGCAGTTAGCGGGAGGGAAGTGGGAAGGGGCGGATAGAGGGTGGGGGCCAGGCTGTTTGGGGAGGCATAGCCTTCCCTACTTGGCCCTCCATACAGTTTTGCAACCCCAATGTTGCCCTCGGGCCAAAAAGTTTGCCCACCCCTGCTCTAAGCAAATGCAGCTGTTGAAATGCAGTAAGATTTCGCAGCACGTACCCCACCAGAAAGCACTACAATAAACCAGTGTCTTTTTGGCAGCATTATTTGGTTACTCCAACGCTATTGTCTTTATTGTGTACTTATGTGTGGACATTTTCCCTCCCATTCTGTTCATGTCTCATTCTGAATCCTCAGTTATTTCATTGGTGTATGCATAAAGAACTCTTAAATACAGAGGTTTTTTTTATTAAATACAGAATTATATTAAAAGGAAGTTAAGGTCATGAAGTCAAGCATTCAAAAGTTAAATGCCAGAACTAAGGTAGCTCATGCACCCTTTCTCCCTTGTGTATATGCCTCATGATGCAGTCTTTAATAACATGATGATATACTGTTTTTCCCCCCATAGGATAAACTCTTCAGAGATCTTAAGTTGCCAAATTCTAACAAATGTCTACTGAGCATGTATGAATTGAGATTTTCAGAAGTTCATAACTTGGCCAAATTTGGGCAGGTTTTCATGGGATAGCACATCCCTGGTACCAGAACAATCAACTTCCCAAATTTTAAATCCTTACTCCAGAGCATGGAGGGGAGACAGCTTCTCAATTAAAATGTTAGCAAAAATTAACATGGTCAAAAGAATGTATTTTCGACCAACGTTATTCTGAGAAACAGCTAAACTGTTTTTGCTGAAATTTTTTTCAGAAAAATTCAGCCTAAGGCAGATCCCGGCATGGAAAATTTTAGCCCAAACAATTCAAAGTTTGGGCTAAAATAGTATAGTATATAAAAGTTAGTATAAACAACTAAAAAGTCATATGGGGAAACTATCAGTCTACCTTAAATACAGGATCCTCTGTCTTCTCCATCTAGAATACAGTAAACAGAAAGAAATAGATCCAGCAGAGAGTAACAAATTTTGCACCTCATCTATTGTGTTTGACTCTTTCCTAATAATTATAAATAGAAAGAAAACAAAAAGGATCAAGGAGAAATATAGCTCTAATTTATTAAACTTGGAAATATCTTTTACAACTGAAAATCAGGCATATTCATATAACTTTTCAATAACCACCCAGGTTTTCCAGGCTTGACGAGGAGCTTAAATCTGTGTGCCAATCAAACCAAAAGTGTTTTCTCAACTACTTCCATTGTTGACATAACATAGCACTGAAAAACCAAAAAGGGTACATGTTGTGAAGGTTCTCTTTTTATTGATCTGATTTGCTAAGTAACAGAGCCCTGGAACATAGATTTTAAAGGGCTGTGAGTTTTCTTTGTTTTTCTGTCAAGACTCAGTGATCAGACACCTGTTATGCTGCATGTCTTATTCATATGATCACATCCTTAAATTCTGGGAATATAATAGTTGAATGAAAATATTAAGGGTGTAGCCCCGTGGCCTAGTTTGCCTTCATTATATTCACTGCTACTGTAGCCCAGTGGGCTAGCTTGCCTTTATTATATTTACTGCTTTGCTTTATATTCAGCAGTAATGCAAAAAACCTACAGGCCTGTATCCTGTAAGACATTAGCTTCAGCAAGTTAGCATAAGGCTTGAGGCCTATGATCTTTGACGGGATAAACTTTGCACAGATGAAAGGCCCAACGGAAACCCCCAAGTATTTGGTGAGCTGAAAATAGAGTTTAAGGAGAAGTTCTGATCACAGGTACATGTTTCAACCACAGAAGTGTTCTGGCAACGAACTGATGTACATAACAGGTACATGAGATACATTTAAGGCTAGCCTGCTTGCTTGCCTATATATATATATTGTTATAAATTTCCTATTTTCTTATGGGTTTGATTATTTGTTTTATTATAATAGATTCATATTAGAGTATATTTTTGCTGTAATGCAAGGGAACTACAGGCCACATCCTGTATGTTGAGCTAAGTCAAAGTTAGCATACATATGTTTGGGACCTTTCACCTAGATAGCAGGTGATGAGCTAAAGCATAAGGTCCATATATGGCTGCGGCATTTAACATGGAGGATGCATTGAAGTAGGTTGGCATAGGGGGCTTCCTAAGTTCATACCCTTTTAAACTTAACAGGTCCACCACAACTTGGAACTAGGAAAGAAACAAAATAACTGGTTAGGACCGAAATAACAAGTGTGATACCTAATCACAAAAGGGCCATGGTAATGAATTGATGTATATGATAATAAGTTGAGATAATTAATATACTAACCGATAGGGGGGAAAAAGACACTCCAACATTAGTAAGGTGAAGAAATACAAAGAAGGAAAAAGGGAAAAATCCCCTACTGAATATGCATTGAACATAACGGTGTCAGAGTAACCTATTATAAAAGTTGCATCCCAGCCTAGGGATGGTAGGAGAGAGAGATGAAGTCCTTGGGAAGTGCCAGAATGATGGCCACTGCTTCAGATGGGGAAGGTGATGGTGATGAGGAAGATGCTGGCTAACACTTCAGGTTGCTCTACAAGGGATCGTGTGAGTATATGGATTTGCAGATGTACATTCTGTAGCATCTCTATCTACCTTATTAAGTCGGGGAGTTTGTGACTGTGCTAAATGTATTAATAAACTATATTTGTAAATATAAAAGAGTTCCTATACTGTGAGTGTTGCAACTGTGCACATTGGGGTTCCCAACTATATAATAATTTAAATAATTCTGGGCCTGATCTTGAGACAAGAACCTATCAACCCTCAAAATAATAACAGGGATTCTTAAGTATTCAATATAATTAATACATAATTTAAAGATCGGCAACAAGGCTAAAATCCTGACTCCATTGAAATCAGTGGCAAAACTCCGACTGAATTCAATAAAATAAGGGTTTCACCTTAAATGTTTTATTATTCTTAGAGGTTACTGATACATTAATAACACATACTTCTGACTCTTTTAAAGTAAAAGTTTTAGGGTCTGATTCAAAGCCCACTGAAGGTTCCCATTCACTTCACTTCACTTTGGATAAGGTTCTCACGGGGACACAGAGAGCGGAAAAGAGGGGAGGAGCACAGAGTGAAGAACAGGGGCACAGGTCCATAAAGACACAAAAAGGAGAGAGAATTCAAGAAATAGAATTCAGAGCTTGGCTTCTGGTGGTTCTTCCTATGCTAATGGTACTGTTTCCCATAGAGAAATGGTTTCCCATAAACATATAAGACACAAAAGGAAGGAGAAACGTCAGTTTGGACGTTGAAGACCAGCAGGGATATTAAAAAGAAAAAGCCCAAAGAGCTCAGCACATGGGTCAGCCTTATGATGATGACAATCACCATTCTCAGTGGCTCCCAAGCTGAAAAACAATGTAACTGGCTAGTTGTGCATTGCTATGCACTGGGGAATACTTTTTTCTTCCTGGCAGCAATCGCCTGAAGCACGTGACTGGATTTCAAAACTCAAACAGACAGAATGCTAGCAAATGCATAGCAGGGAATATACCTACTTTGGCAGGAAGATGGGTTAAATGACTTAACTGGCCTTTTTCAATCTCAAATGTGTATGACACTTCTTTTTCTGCAGTCCTAAATGAAAGGTTGGGCTTAATTCTCAGTTGAGATATGGTCCCTTTGTGCCTCTCCAGCAGTGCCAAGAACTGTAAAATCCAACCAGATATTTTCCCATTATAGGGGGAATGTTTGAGTGCCAAGGAAAAAGCCAGTATAGCCAGTTCTACATCATGTTCTTTCTTGGCCCCAGTGTAATTGCCATGGTTATAAGAGACTGTGGGCTAAACTAATCCCTGATCTAACTCCAGTGACTGCAGTGAAGTTACACACCAACAAGGAATCTGCCCCTGTGAATCTGAGGGTTTAGTAGCAAAATGCTCTATATACCTAAACTTACTATATAAGCTTCTGCTGCTAACATTATCGGATGGAACAATTCACTATTTAATTGGACTGGACTAATGAAATCCCTACTCTAATCTAGAGAACAAAACACCACAGTGCCAGTAATGAAAGAGTGGGGGAATGCCAGCTAAAAGAATATATGCAGCATTACTGCTACATTTATTTCTCTAGATTAGCACTATTGCTCTAATGAAGTCAATAAGCCATGTTCTGTCATTAGTTGCACCCAGGACCCTTGCAACCCCAGGTGACAGCAAAAGTTATCCCTGGTTTTGAATAGAGGAAAAGTCTCTAGAATGAAGAAAGGTACAGCAGCCACAGACCATTAAAGGGATGATTTGCTGACGTCGTGCTCATCATGACTGTCTCACCCCAAATTAACGTGGAGGATAGCCATTCTTTTCCGTAATAACAATGGAATGTAATAGTGCAAGCGTCAAGAGAAGTTGTTCGAGAGTGTGTCTGCACTCTAAATCGAGGTGTGATTGCACCATGGGTAGACACACCTGTATTAGCTTTACCCATGCCAGAATGACTAAAAGTAGCAGTGCTTCAACATCGGTCTGTTTACTGCCATGCCACAGGTTTAATTCAGAAACTTTTCATTTACATTGAAACACCTTGGTGCTAGACTGTGTTGATGCATTTCTACTTACAGTAATACAATTAGGCGCTTAATCAGATGCTTATGCAACATACAGTGATTAGTAATTGATATGCTTTCATTAGTTAACTTGCTTGTGTGCTGCACAGTACTTTTCTGAGACAGTATGAGCAAGAGCCAATCTTTTCAGGCAATAATAATGGGTAGTTGTCCATTTATTTCCTATGAGTTTAACTCCTAATTTTAATTTCATGGTTTTATCAGAATTAATATTAATAGCATTGCACAAGCTTTATGTAATTCTTTGGGTAGGTCTATACTTACCTCCGGGTCCGGCGGTAAGCAATCGATCTTCTGGGATCGATTTATCGCGACTTGTCTAGATGTGATAAATCGATCCCTGATCGATCCCGGAAGTGCTCGCCATCGACGCCAGTACTCCTGCTCTGCGAGAGGAGTACGCGGAGTCGACGGGGGAACCTGCCTGCCGCGTCTGGACCCGCCGTAAGTTCGAACTAAGGTACTTCGACTTCAGCTACTTCATTCACGTAGCTGAAGTTGCGTATCTGAGTTCGAAGTTGGGGGTTAGTGTGGACCAGGCCTTTGTTTTCAAGATTTTATTGGACTACTTTCAACCGGCATCCTTAACCTTTTATTTGGAGATTAATAAATAAAAGTTGGCATAGCACTTTGGTCCCAAACAGTGCCCTTTGGTCTGCCAAGATTTGGACATTACCTTATCTGGTTCACCAGCAAATGTAATTGAATACCACTGCTATAGAGAGCTAGGTAATTAAATCTATAGCATCACTATGTGTATTACTACCAGTTATATGCCAACATTAAAATGGTTTTGTTCGTTTTAACTTTCATTCAGTTTTAAATTGGTAAATCACATTTAAAAACTAGAACTAAAATAACCAAGTTCATTTAACAATAGAATGGTTGGTGTCAGGCCTGGGTGGTGGTAAAACGTTAAAGGGAAGGAACTGAATACGCAAATAGGGCTCACCAAAACTATAACAGCCCTGGGCCCCCATCAAACAATCTGGCCCTGTATACAAGCCCATCTGGAGCCCTGGTTACCCACTCATGTTACTGAAGCCTGTGCTGCTGCTGCTGCTATGTGGTGCTGCTATTTTTATCCGTTCTACCTAGATTAAAGGTAGCCTGGGTGCATCTACTGAAATTGCAATTACATCTTGTATTGTCCCCTGAGATTACCTGAATGGGGTGCTGCTGTGCCTAACATCCCTGACTATACAGGGGAATGCGAAAACATTTGGAGTTTCATGAAGATGTTTGTAAAGTAGCCATTCAACGATACCGGAAACGCCATGGCACAACGACCATCAATACCACCCATATTTAGTTCCTTAGGGGGAGACTAACATTCCATGGATTTGGGTGCTTTTGAAAATCTCACCCCTCAATAAAAACAGCCTTTCAGATGTGCAGAGCACCTACAGCTCCCAATGACTTCAGCACCTCTGCTAACACCGCTTCTATTCTGGTGCCTATATGTGCATTTAGGGGTTTATCTATAGGCACCCTAGTTTGAAAATGTTGGCTTAAGCTTACTAATGGGACAAACATGAAAGTGGAGTTCCTTGCTGTCACCATTTCAGTGAATCCTCATGATTACTTTTCAAGGACTGTTTTCATTTGAGACTCAGTCATACTGTTGCACCCTGAAGTTGAAGCTTTCTAAAGCACGAAAAGCAGCAGCAGTAGCGAGGACTCAGTCCTTAGAATGAATCCAAAATTGTGATCTCAAGCAGATGGAGCACGATTTTACAGCTGTCATGATGTAGGTTCCCACTTGTGTCCTAGATCTACCACACTTTCATTAAATGAATGCTTTCCAGTGAGCTGTGGACTTCTGATATGATTCCTTCTTTTTGCTACACCCGGAAAGCTCAGTTCTAATAACAATGGTCTTTATAGTCTGTGATTTAATATTTTTAATTCCAGCTCTAGCTTCTCTTCACCTGTCAATAATTAACAAGGTGACAAAACAGTCAACCTTGGAATCATTATTTTTTCCTCCTGATTTGAATCAAACAAGATCAATGGAAAAATGAAGAGTCGAGAAATCAAAAGGAGATGAATGTGGAATACAGAACATTTTCTTTTTAGAGATGTATTTCTCTTTCCCCTCTTTGTTAAAATCTTTACTTGACCACAAACTGATGTTCCCACAGCACATACTATTGAACTCTCTAGCACAAAGATCCATATGGCACTGTACAATCATATATAACTTGTGTTTGATCTCCTCAAACAGCGGCAGAGATAGCAGTCTGAATATGAAACTTTTAAATAAAACATTTATGTTCATTTCATTCATTGCTCTTCTTTTTGCAAATATAAAAATAGTGTGCGCCTTGGATTTTAAAGTGACAGTTAAAGGTAACTGACAAGAAGAGATGCTTAAATATAATTCAGATTTTGAGAGTTTTAAATATAAGCAGCTATTCAGAACATCCAATAGCACAAAAGTAGAAAAAGATCTATTAAAATTGTGGCACTAATTTGAAATTCTGAAAAGTCACTATAATTTAGCAAAATAAAAAAAAGGCAGATTGCAATCAAATATCCAGACTTTGCTACTTTTCCCCCACAACTCTCAATAGGGCTGTATTTGACCTCTACTATGATTATTATGCAAATAAAGCATGTAACACAAAGAAAATACCTTAAATAAGATATGTGGCATAGACAGGGCAATTATACAGTTGCTCCCAAATTATTTCTTAAATGAGAGTAGTTTCTTCAATCCTTTAGTGGGTGATTTTCAGGCTAGAGTGAGGCGGGGAAAATAATGTCCCAGTTCAGTAAGTTTATCCTACTGAATAAAGCACATTTTATTAACTGAAGTACTGAAAGAGGTTGGGAGAATAATTCCCTTGCTTGAAATGATCTGCAACTAACAAGAATACCTCTTTCTTAATTGACACATCAGACTATGTCTCAACAAATCTACATGGGATTTAATATTCTAAAGGTTAATTAGGCTGGGGGAAAATAAATTGCTTTCATATTGCTTTCAGGAACTTGGTTGCAATCCTCTCATGAACATGACTGTACAGTTGTATCAAGCAACATTTGAATTCAAAACATTTTTTCTTATTCCACTTACTTTCTGTTAGGGTAACTAGCAATATACATATTCTAATGTTTACATGATTAATGGCGACAACACGTATAACAAAGATTCTGTGGGGGCAGATGAAAAGTCTGAATTAGAGGAGGCAATTTGCTATAATTTTCTAAGTCTCTCACTTATTGTACATTGCTGTTTAATAACTAGACTGCATGGCAGATTGTGGGGGTTCACAGTCTGCTTGTAGATTTGCAAGATTCAGATCTAAGTGAGGGGGAATTGGGTTCTGGTGATGGGGAAAAGTAACATTTATAAAATAAGGAAAGTTCATGACAGAAGTCTCTTCTCCCTATGCTTTTTAAAATATTCTTCTACTTTCTTTAAGAATATAAGAATGGTTATAGTGCAGGGATCGGCAACCTTTGGCACACGGCTCGCCAGGGTGCCGGGCCGGTTTGTTTACCTGCCGCGTCTGCAGGTTCAGCTGATCGTGGCTCCCATTGGCCTGAGCAGCGAACCACGGCCATTGGGAGCCACGATTGGCTGAACCTGCGGACGCGGCAGGTAAACAAACCGGCCCGGCCTGCCAGGGTGCTTACCCTGGCGAGCCGCATGCCAAAGGTTGCCAATCTCTGCTATAGTGGATCAGATGAATGGTCCATCTACCCGAGTATCCTGTCTTCCAATAGTGGCTGGTGCCAGGTGCTTCAGAGGGAAAGTACAGAACAGGACAATTTATCATGTGATCCATTCTGTCATTCAGTCCCAGCTTCCTGCAGTCAGAGATTTAGGGACACTCAGAGGATGGCATTGCATCCCTGACCCTCTTGGCTAATAGCCATTGAGGGATCTATCCTCCATGAACTTATCAAATGCTTTTTGGAACCCAGTTATACTTTTGGCCTTCACAACATTTCTGGCAACCATTCAAAAGATGGCACTCTCATGTTACAGAGATCTGGTTCGCTGATGATATCAACACAAGCAAGACGATTATATGCTTTTGACATAACCACTCACCAGAGCTATGCCTGCAAGAGAAAATTCCAAACAAAAACCAAAAGTGAAATTGAGTCTGTTGAGATCTCCAAACAAAGAACCCAAATAGCCAACAAGTTTGATAACTGGCACCTTTAAAGTGCCACAGAACAAATTAGTTATTTAATTGTAAATTAAGGAAAATGTGCAACATCAATTAAATCTTCCAACAACTGACATTTCCCATCGGCTCCCACAAACAAATTGGAGGCCAAGTTTTTAGGTGGAATATTCTAACCTCTGTTAGTTGCTTTTGTACTAATTAAGAGCATTAATAAGTGTAAATTCTGCCCCTCAGTCCTCTGGTCAGTGGGCTGCTCACTGACTGATCATCTTCCTCCATCTTCCCTCCCAGCTTCTTGTGTTTTGTGAGCCATTAATGGAATGTCTCCCATGCGATTTAAAGTCTGGACATTATTAGTCTTTCATAACAGCAGCAAAGAAAACAAAGGGCTGGACTGGGGAGGTGGTGCCCAGGCTCTCTTATACCTAATAACCCAGTGGTTAGAGCACTCATCTGGAAAGTGGGAGACCCGGGATTTAATTTGTTTGTTTTGTCTTTTAACTTGTTTGTTTTTTAATGAGAAAGCTGGTGGGATGGACATGGTAAATTTATCAGTGTCTTTCTTTTTAGTACAAGCTTTGTTGTTATAAATATCAATATCAAAAGACTTAGCATTGGTGGCAATTTGGTTAATTAGGAAACAACTGTGGAAATGATAGCAAAGTCATCATTCTCTTTTAAATTAATTGGTGCCATGTGCGAAATGGAAGGTTGCAGACTCAAATATAATCAAAACTTGATTATTAAGGTTTATGGATGTATTGTTATGACTTATAAGATCATCAACTAAATGAATATGAAGATAGATAAGAGTGAGCACCTATATTTCACCAGTTGTTCAGAGGACTGTTTTTCATGTAACATGGTGTGGACAGTGTAGAAGAGGGAACAAAAGCACCTTGATATACATTAGAGACTCAACAGAGGGTCCTGTGGCACCTTTAAGACTAACAGAAGTATTGGGAGCATAAGCTTTCGTGGGTAAGAACCTCATTTCTTGCATTTGAAGAAGTGAGGTTCTTACCCACGAAAGTTTATGCTCCCAATACTTCTGTTAGTCTTAAAGGTGCCATAGGACCCTCTGTTGCTTTTTACAGATTCAGACTAACACGGCTACCCCTCTGATATTAGAGACTCAGAGTAGGTATAATGCTGCTGTAACCCGCAAACACGTTGGCAGTGGAGATTGAACTTGGGACCTCTGGATCTTAGAGCATTAGCATCTACCTGAGCTAAAAGGTCTGTTACCCAAGGCTGTAGCAGGCTCATCAACTTCTGAACATGGCCCAGTTACTAGGAGAGAGCAACAGAGTGCCACATTGAAAGGGTGTAAGTTACACTTATATCATTCCCAGAGTCAGATGAAAAAGTGTTCAATTACTATTTCTGGGGCCTAGTAGAAGCCAATAACATCTTGAGCTTGAAAAGCAAAGCTGACATTTTAAATTGGGGATTTGGAGGGATCAATCCCTGTGATTCATTTAACTATATTTTATCTGTAAGCACTTCTTGAAATTTATAAGCACACTTATCAAAATTTGTAGATATGACATGACCCAAGGATTAACATGTCTGGAGAGGCATCCACTACAAATAGAAAGTAATAAAAGAAAAAATGTAAAAGGTGCATTTGGAAAAGAAAAGGAAGAGAAAAAGGGAATTATGTGATGCTCCCATACAAAATGTAATAACACTGAAGAAATAAATATACATATCGTCTCTTCTACAGACATTGGCCCATAGCCTCCCCAGAATAGGACAGCTTTGTGCTACTCTACTGGTGCACAGCCACCATAAAGCTGCCTTACCCAACCACAGTATGTTACCCTAGTGCAGGGGAGCCACGCTGGCACCTCCTACACCTTCTTCGCCTTTCCCTGCAGCCTACGTGGGATGATCATGAGGAAGGGGTCAAGTAGGGTGACCAGACAGCAAGTGTGAAAAATCGGGACGGAGGTGGGGGGTAATAGGAGCTTATATAAGAAAAAGACCCCAAAATCAGGACTGTCCCTATAAAATCGGGACATCTGGTCACCCTAGGGTCAAGACTAGGTCCCCCTGCACCTTGGCAATCCCCAGTTGTCATAAGAGCTCCAGGAGGATGTTGACAGATGGAACAATAACTAGCCTGAAAGTGGCTCTGATTTGTACCCTGGGATCAGTTCCTGGATGGAAGAAAGAGGAATATAAAGGTGCCTTAAAATAACCTTTGACTGGGTCTCGGCTGTTTTTCTTCTAAAGCTTTACTCTGTTTCAATCCCCTTCACTTTCATTTTGTATTTCATTTCTTCTTCCTAACCCTCTCCTACTTCCTTCCTCATTTTGAACTTTCTTCTTTCCTCGTTTCGAGCTTCCTACCTATCTTTTGTTTTACCTAAAATCCTTCTTTTCCCTCCAGCTCTCCTTACTTATTATTATGATTAACAACTATTTGTATGATAGTAGGATCTAGAGGCTCTAACTGAGATGAGGCCTCCGAAGTGCTGGAAACTGTACAGTTTCATATTTTAAGAGATGGCTCTTGCCCTGACTACAATCTAAATAGATAAAACAGACAAAGAGTGAGGAGAAAAGTATAATTTCTCCCATTTTCACAGAAGAGAAACTGAGTCACAGACAGATGAAGGCACTGATTCAGCAAAGATTTAAAACACATTCTTAAGTCTAAACATGTTCTTAAATACTCTGCTGAATCCAGTGCTCAGCAATTGCTCAGGCCTCAGAGGAAGTCTGTAAACCTGGGAATCATCCTTCCTCTCTTCCTAGAGAGAAATAATTTTCATGCAGTGGATCAAAACAGCTGCAGTCTGCGTGTGCACAAAAGGAAGGTACGTGGGCTAGTAGTCAATTATATCAGTTAACATCACCAAGTAAAGCAACTGGTCACAATAACTGGTAAAAGCAAACATGAAACCTGATTTTCAATAAAGATTAAGCTTGCCTAAGGAATTGGATTTTCTTGTTTTGTACTTATCTTCCTGTTATAAATATGGCTATGAATAAAATTACACCATTAGAGATATACCCAGATTACCAAAACTATTTTTGCTTACTGTCTAATTGTTGAGTTAATCCCATTTCACATCAAGTGGCAGGGAAGATGAAAAATGCCTTGTATCTGTTCTTGTCCTCTGCATTACATTAGGAAAGAATTATGTAGAAAAAGGTTGCTCAAGTTTTCTAAGCAGTAAAGTTTGTAGAGCAGTCTGCCAGACAGCTGCAGCAAAAGGTTATTGAACAGTCTTAAAGAGATTTCCGTGCTAAAAAGGAGGCAAAAGGTTTGCTTTTAAGTATTTATATTGTCAATGTGCTAACGGTGAGCTCAAAGAAAGCCTGATCTCTCTGCTTTCAAGTACATGACTCAAACTGGCTCAAGCTGGCATGTACTTCTGGCAATGCCATCCTTAAATATTAATATGCTAGGTATCACATCTGCTATACAAGTGGAGAGGAGGAAATGTTGTACAGGACCACAAAGGTCAGCATTGTTACAGAGTGAGGTGTGATCTCTTGCTCACACTGATAGCCTGCGTGGGCCCTTAGGAGGGCCTGGAGTGGTGCAGACACTCTCTCTGTTTGGAGAGAGGCTGTCAAAATATTCCTTGCTTCCCCATGTTCCCTGAGCATTTTGTATCTACAGAAAATGAGCATGTTATGCTTCTGAGTTAATGGGATCTAATCTCTCTGATAGATAATTATTTAAACGCTATGGTTTGGCTCTGTGTAAATTAAGAGAGGTAAAGAACAACTTCCAGATGAGATATGCTTAGCTCAATCCCTAATGGTTTAGCTAGGGCAGGGGTTCCCAAACTTGGTTTGTGGCTTGTTCAGGATAAGCCCCTGGTGGGCTGCGAGACGCTTTGTTTACCTGAGCGTCCACAGGTATGGCCGCTCGCAGCTCCCAGTGGCTGCGGTTCGCTGTTCCCGGCCAATGGGAGCAGCGGGAAGCTGTGCGGGCCGGGCCACAGCTTCCTGCAGCTCCCATTGGCCGGGAACAGCGAACCGTGGTCACTGGGAGCTGCGAGTGGCCATACCTGCGGACGCTCAGGTAAACAAAGTTTCTCGCGGCCTGCCAGGGGCTTACTCTGAACAAGCCGCAAACCAAGTTCGGGAACCCCTGAGCTAGGGGGAGGATCTCCGTAGTTCACAGTGCTACCTAGAAGTAACACTGCAAGTTATATTGGTGTTAGCATGCAGGATTCTCATGCATCAATTCTATCCAACAAATAGGGGACTCTACAAATTGGTTGAGTGCACTTTTGTTTATGGCTCATTGGTTATTGCAACACAACATTAGTCTATGTACAGTATCACCGCTTAATAGTTTTGATGAGTGAGTAACAGATTCAATTGCTTTCATCACATCACATTACTGCCCCCTCACTTTGCCCATAAAAAACATACTAAAATGGCTTTTTTTTTAAATGAGATGAGATAATAAGCAGCCCCCACCTCCCGTCTTTGTCCTGCAGCACTTAAGTACTTTACACAGCACAAACATAAATATTACAAAAACAACCGTTTCCAGGCTCGAGAAGAGTTAATGTAAATATCATCAGGTGTATTCCATGCTATTACCCTGGCTGTAAAGAGCTTAGTCACACAGAATGCCCAGAGAGAAAGCCTCATTACCAGGCAACATTACTGAGCTATAATCTGTGACATGACAGACTGAATAAACCTGACATGACTGAATAAACACATACTTTTTCTAAAGTAGAAGCAAGTATGTATACACAACACTGCTTAAAAACACATTTTCTTTATTTCTTTTTTGTTGTTGTTGCTCAGTTATAAGAACGGCATCAATATGTATATGCTTTAAGGGTCTTTCTGTTGATAAAAATCACATCATCGAGAGTCACTTAGGAAAACAAAGCTATAACTAGTTTGTATACAAATTCCATTCTCTTAAAATACAGTTCTATTCTGAGAAGTGACTCTAAAATGGCATCCCATATTGAGTTTCCACACAAAAAACCACTCTCTCTATCAACCCTGTACTCTCCAGCTTTGGGATCTGAAATCTAAAGTGTTCCCCCCCCCCCAATCTCACACATATTATGCCCAATAACAAGCGTTTTGCAGGACAAATGGTACCCTCACCACAGCCTGAGTGGATTTGCACAGATGTAGCTGACTGAAAGGTAATAAATAATT
This sequence comes from Chrysemys picta bellii, assembly GCF_011386835.1. Classification (NCBI taxonomy): domain Eukaryota; kingdom Metazoa; phylum Chordata; order Testudines; family Emydidae; genus Chrysemys; species Chrysemys picta. Next base: position 77,603,484 of record NC_088791.1, read on the forward strand.
CTTAGGTAGTTCCACTGATCATGCATAGGAAGAGGCAAAATCCATCCCTCTCCTATTACAAGAGGAGTTGAGTGAGCTCAGGGCAGTTTGGATTGTGATGGGAGTTTGATGCTGAGAGGAATAGGCTGCTTAATTACTCTTTAGTAAGCTAAAGCAAAGAAAATCCATTGAATACATAGATAAAAGCCCTTAGCTTCTAACAATGACAAAAGCTGTCACACAGGTCAACATAAAATCCAGTCACAGAGCAGAAATCACAGTATAACCAATGGATTCAGGAGTTCAGCAACAGATTAGTGCACAGATTATAGAACCACTTCCCTTGTAGCCATGGGCACATATGTGTACAGGGTGCAAGCAGCTCTTAGCACTCACAGGCCAAGTACAGCAAGGCCAGAGTAGCTATAGAGGACAACGTTTAGAAAAAGCAGGTTTCTCAACACTTTAAATATTGCATCTTGGACTTGGTATAGTGAGTTTTATAACACACAAGGAGAGGCAGCTCTAGTCTTGACCTCATCCTAAATAATATACAGTAGTTAGTTCAATTAGTAAATATAGTTGAGCCATTAAGTAATCCTTACCATTGTATTAGTTTGTAGTGTAGAGATCCTACCAAAAGCTGCCATGTCAGAACAGTGAGAGGAGTAGGGGGTTGAAAGCAAATTAGGAAGTTAAAAGACCTTAAACTCAAAATTGTGGAAATGTAAATCCTTAGATTCAGTATGGAGTCTACTTAAGCATACCATGATTGGGCCACAAAAGACTGCCAGGACAACAGAAAAGAAGAAAAAGCAGCTAGACTATTCTCAAACTGAGATCTGAATATGGGCCAAAAACTGAACAAATAATTTCTACCCCACTGAAGCAACTGGGGAAAAACACAAAAGCAAAAGCTTCTAAAATGGAGGTGACATTACCACACATTAGATTGAATCCACTTCCTTTACCATGATTAATCTTTTTTTTTTTAATTTTTTTTTTCTATTTACACAACAGGGTAATTTAAAGTCAGGTCAAGGTCTGCTCCAAAGAACACACAGATTTCTCACAGCTATCATTTTGCTTTCATCCATTTTGTCTGCTATAGTTTTGTCAAGTATAAGACAGCTGTAAGGAATGACGGGAAACCCGAGAGATTCAAAGTTGGAATTTGGTTCAGATAAACATCCAAGAGTTTTGGATTCTACCTGAAGCTTATTGGAACTCTCTGAGCATTTGAAGTCTCCAAAATGGGGCTGGGAATTTCACAAGAACCATTTTTCTTGCAAAAGTTCTGGCACAATCATAGCTGGAAATATCATAGTCAAGATTTTCATTTTCAAAAGTGAATTGTTGGGTGCAATTTGAGACACTCTCAAGGGACCTAATTTTCAGAGGGAAAATACTCAGCACTTTCTGAAAACCAGGATCCTTTAAGATGTCTCATGTTGGGCCCCCCAAAACTGAGACACCTAAAAGCTATTTTGAAAATCTTGATCCATGAGAGCAACCTCTTCTCTTGGTACATCAGTTCTTTTGGCCCCACTTTTGGAATTTGGAAAATTTCACAGCCACAGGAAAACTTTGTTTTGAATTCATTTTTAAAATGGGCTAGAGATTATTTGAATCAATTCACCCATCTCTAAACTGCAGGGAAATTTCTGTCCAAACTAATGTACTTACTGTGACCTCCTTTCCTACTATTTTTTTAAATCTCACTAGCAACCAAACCATTCTTAGAAGCCCATCTCAGTGCTTTCTTTAGTGAGAGCCATGTTAATGGATTTATAAATTGCATTTTTGGTTTCCCCTCTCTGACCTTTCTACTTGTCTGTAGTCTTTACATGTGCCTTAGCTTGTAAGGTCCTCAAGACAGGAATTTTCCTGTCTCGTATGTCTTGCAAGCAGTTAGCACATCATGGGCACTACTAAATACAAATAATATATGATCGGGGTTCTCAGTGATCACCTTGTGGTTACATATGTAGGTGTTATTTAAAAGTTGTGCATGGTTTTCAGAAGCTTAGATTCAAGCTAACTTTTCATTTCTGATATTCTTTATTCTTTATTCCTAGTTTATACTAGGAAATACAAAAAAGACAACATAGGTTGAGAATCAGTACAGAACCACTATAACTTCCATAAACATTACCTAACAAACTCAGCATATATTATAGCTCAGTATCCCATATGTTAGACTACAGTATTGTGCAGGTATAAAGATTCAGGAATTCTATTAGAGATCTTGTAAGAAGTGGTAGATTTCACAAAATTGCTTTGGAGAATTTATAATACAGCATTACATTTTTTCTATAAATATATCAGTCTCTTCGTTATAAATTATAAAGCTGTTGCTAGGGTACAATCCAGCTCTATAATGTGTTTAGAAATTCAACCTGAATCCTTCTAGTAATTTTGAGCATTATTTTAATTTACTGTATGCACATTGTTTCCCTGAAAGGACTATAATAAGCATTAATAAGTGAAACATTCTCTATCAGCATCACTGAAATCTGGAAAGTCCCAACCTGTGCCCTACACCAGGAGCTCAGACGTCACTTTCCGTTGAACTTACAGCAAGTTGGTGGAAAACTTTAGCCATATTATTGCTGTTAAATCAAGGGAAAAATTATCACTGCCAAAAACAATTCCCTTTGCAATTTGTTACCTCAGTTATCTGCAGCATTCTGGCCATAATATGTTTTCTCTGTTCATTGTTATGATTGGTAAAGGAAGTACAGGTCACTCTGCAATGACACCAGAACACAGCTGCACAGACCATTCCTTGTAATGAAGACATTATTACACAATAGTGAGAAATAAAAAAATGCACATTTCCTGCCCTAGGCAAAAGGTATCCCTTTGAAAAGGATACATGATGTAAAGGGGAAAAAGAGAATCCTTCACATTCATATTTCTTTTTATAAGTCTTGTACAGAGCAAGGTGTTATTAATAAGACAACTGACAGTGAGTGGAGAAATGTCTGTAGGATAAAAAAAAGTGTTCTGATCAAATGAAATACAAGCCCCATTAATAACAGTTTGCAAGGGGCTTTCTTATGCCCTCACAGAACACTTCTGTGTCTTCCAAGATCCACATCCGTAATGTGCTATATGATGTTGACTATGGAAAGAAAAGAAAAGCTACATCCCTCAGACACATCATGCTACAGTCTTCAGTGTCTGTTATGTTATAATGTATATTGTGTAATCAAGTATGCAACATACTGTGGTGAGGGTTATGCATTACAATGATATGATTAGCTGCATATGAATTTTAAGTCATTCACAGCAGGGAATCACAGACCAGAGCAGCCAAAAAGCTATCTTTGCATATTTTAAATGATCAAGTGTCACTTGTCTTTTACTCAATTATGTCAAATTCAAGTCACTGCTGATTAATGCTGTAGTTAAATAATTGAGGTATATTGTTTATTCATTGGTTTTGCATATCTCACCTGGAAGTCCATATTTTTTGGCTAATTCACTTACACTGTGTATACAGATTGCTGATTAAATGGCTGGATTTCACTTCATTCTGCATAGGTCAACAGCTGATGGGCAGGGTGGAATATACTGGAAAAGAAAGCCTACAAAAATGCCAAGGTCAGACTTAGAAGCCTAGACTGAATGAACCCATTTCAAATTAACAATGAAACCAGTTAAGTACTGAGGTGCCATTTTGTGTGGTCAGCTTGGAGAATTAATTCTTGAATAGGATCAACATCGAAATATTTAATTAGTTGTGATTATGAGGATTATGTATTAATTATTATGTTATTTGGGGACCTCCTAGTCCTACTTTAATTCCTCCTCTCAAAGGATTCATTGTGTTCCTCTCTTAGGATAAGAACCCAGAATCCTTTGAGGCTCATCAGCATTGCTTCATGCTTTCAGTAGACAATGTCATTTGCAGGGATGAGCAAACTGGGAAAGGTGAAGAGGAACTCAAGCCCTCCCAAGATTTCACTCTTTTTTTCCCCCCAGAAATAAATTCCAAGTGAGCTTTTTTTGAGATCTGAAATCCCTGGATGTATTTTTGTTTCTTTGTTAAACATCTTTCCTCCTCTCAACATTACAGTTTTGCATAGCAGGCATTGGGCAGAAGTATTCAAATACCATGGGAAAGGGTATTTGCACCCAAGATCAAGAATGGGAAGTGCTGAAAACTCTTAAGGTTTTGCAGACTTAGTGGTTCACACAAACAACGGAAACTTATCTGAGCCGAATCAAACCCAAACCTTTAGAGATTCATCTCTCTCCTCCCCTCAAGTAGTGGGAGAGGGAAACCCAGCATGAAGGACTAGATTCAACTCAGTAAAGTCAGTGGAAAGGCTCCCATTTACTTCAGTAAATATCCCCACCTTAGCCAGTCCATTTCCTCCTATTGGCTTGTGTGGAGGGAAGAATGTCAGGATGCTTGTATGGCAGCACACTGCACTGCTTCTGTAAGGGAATTATTTTATGGGCATCTTATCACTTAATCCAGGCTTTCTTCTCTCTTTCTCTGACTCTTTCTTCTCAGCCTGACAATTTTTGAGAAAAAAAAGCAGAACCATGCAGTGTTATTTCTTCTTACATGTGCTTTAGTCATCTCTCTTCACTTCCTCTCAGTGTCTTTCATCCTTAATGGCTAGAGGGAAAAAAGTACACTTAAAAGTGTTATATATAGCTTATGCTAGATACATTTTCCTCCATTTCTCCACTCTCTTTCTTGTCACTTCTCTCACAGACAGGGCCGGTGCAACCACTAGGCAAACTAGGCAGCCGCCTAGGGCACCAAGATTTGAGGGTGCCAAAAAGCGGTGCCCAAAATGCTCACCCGGCACCAACTAAACGTGTAACTCTCTTCCCGCCACTGTGAGAGGGGGCGCTGCGGCTTTGACCAGCTCTGGCCGGCTGGGAAGCGATGTCATTCCTCCTCTGGCCGCCGGGGGCGCTGCGCTGCTCCCTGCTGCTCTGGCTCTTCCCCAGGGCCCCTACCTCTGCTCAGCCCCGCCCCGCCCACACTCCCCTGAGCTCTGCAGCAGGCCCGGGCCTGCACTCACCAGCGGCGGGACATGCAGAGACCTGGCCCCAGCCGCGCCGCCAGTGAGTGCTGGGGAGTGGTTCTCCCCTGCCCTCCAAGCCAGCCCCGACACCCTGGAGGCCTGCCTCCCCATTGAAGCCTCCCCCCCCGCTGCCCTTCCCCCCACACACACGGAGGCCTGGGGCACACACACACCCCGCGGAGGGGCTGCGGAGGGCCCCAGAATATCTAGGGACGGCCCTCGTACCTGCCACCCTGCCCACAGCCAGCCCCTACTGCACCCCCTGCCCTGCCTGCAGCCAGCCCCACACTCCCGTCTCCAGCCAGCCCCTGCCGCACCCCCCTGCCCGAAGCCAGCCAGCCCTGCACCCCCTGTCTCCAGCCAACCCCTGCCACACACCTCTGCCTGAAGCCAGCCAGCCCCACACCCTGTCAAAGTTATGCATTTATTTATGAATAATGAAATTCATAAATTTTCAAGCCGAATGTGTATTAATTCTAATGAACAATGCCACATTATGCAGTATTCATTTTTGAAAGTTTATAATAATAGGGTTACCATACGTCCGGTTTTTCCCGGACATGTGCAGCTTTTTGGTAATCAAACCCCTGTACGGGGGGAATTGCCAAAAAGCCGAACATGTCCGGGAAAATGCCGGCCGGCCACTTCCCCTCCCGCGGCTGCTCTGCTCCTCCCCTGACTCTTCGGCTCTGTTAAAGAGCCGAGCTGCCCGAGCGCTACCGGCTTCGGGCAGCCCCCTTGCCTCCGGACCCCAGCCGCCGGCCGGGCACTTCCCCTCCCGGGCTCCGGCGGCGCAGGGTCCGGAGGCATGGGGGCTGCCCGAAGCTGGTAGCGCTCGGGCAGCCCGGCTCTTAAACAGAGCCGAAGAGTCAGGGAAGGAGCAGAGCCGCCGCGAGGCTCTGCTCCTCCCCTGACTCTTTGGCTCTGTTTAAGAGCCGAGCGCTACGGGCTTCGGACAGCCCCCATGCCTCTGGACCCTGCGCCGCCGGAGCCCGGGAGGGGAAGTGCCTGGCCGGGGGCGCAGGGTCCGGAGGCATAGGGGCTGCCCGAAGCCCAAGCGCTACCGGCTTCACGGTTTGCCAGGCAGCCTCCAGACCCTGCACCCCTGGCTGGGTGCTTCCCCTCCCGGGCTCCAGCTGCGCTGGGGAAGCGCCGGCCGGGGGCGCAGGGTCTGGGGGCTGCCCAGCAAACCGTGAAGCCGGTAGCGCTCAGGCAGCCCTTTTCGCGTGGCTGGGAGTGGGAGGGAGGAGGGGGCGGGGTTGGGCGGGGAAGGGGTGGAGTTGGAGCGGGGCTGGGGGTGGGAAATGGGCGGGGCCAGGGGCCATGGAGGGTCCTCTTTTTTTATTTGTTAAATATGGTAACCCTAATAATAAGCGATGCTCTGGGGGGAGGGGTGGGGGACGCAAGGTGGAAGTTTCGCCTAGGGCGCAAAATATCCTTGCACCGGCCCTGCTCACAGATATGCAACAGGCTTGTTTCACACACACTGTTATGTTTGAAAGGAAATTTTAACAGCCTGATGAGAAGGGATTTGAATAGAGGTCTTCCATCTCTCAGATGAGTGCCCTAAACACTAGCCTATAGTGTCATCCTGAGTCTCTTTGGCCCAATGCAGATTTGTGTAGTTATACATAGAGGAACAACTTCAACAGGAGAGACAGAGATACCCACATCAGAATATCCTAGTGCACCTGTGTTTAGGGAACTCACTTGAGAGGTGGAAAACTCATGTATAAATCCCTTCTCAGCAGGCAGAGAGCGGAATTGAACTGAGACCTTTCATGTCCTAAGTGAGTACTTTAATCACTGGGCTAAAGGTTATAAGGGAGGGCTCCTCCTCCTTCCTATGCATTTTGTGTGGTGTTAGGCATGTGTTCCCACAATTACTGCAAGAACAACTTATTCCCCTGATTCCAGGGGTTCTTAGCTGTAGATCCCAAGCAGAGGTAGGTAGATAGGTAGGTAGGTAGGTAGGTTCCTTCCTCCAGCCTGGAGTTAAGCACTTAACTCCCTGAAAGGGGCAGGGCTTAGATCCCATCTCTCTCCTCAGCATCTGCTATTGACTAGCTTAGGTGGCTCCCTGCCTAGCATGCTGGCTTTTGTGAATCCTATTGTTAGGCACTTATTCTTCTCCATTAATTGTATAGAGAGCTTCGGAACCTACCTCAGGAGTTGTGGATTCCATTGGTTAACTAGGCACCTAAGCGTTCTGTGCTGCAACTTTCAGAATTGCAATCCCTTGTGGATCTGGCCCCAAATGCAAACCCCTACATATAATATTAAAAGCAGTCTGACTCCTACTATTGATTTTCATCATTCATAGTATTAAAAATTAAGCTGGTCAACATTTTTAAAATGTTTATGTTTCAACCAAATTTTCCCACACAATTTTTAAAAGATTAGAGTAACTGCTGTAAATTTCCAAAAATTTAAAATGACAGTGATTTTTCCCTGAACGTTTTATTACTTTTCCAAAAAGTTTTGACCATTCTTTGCTAGTTCAAAATAAATAAATACATAAATATTAGGAAGAGTTAGTGTGTGTAATATAATTAAAGTTATGTTTCCCACTGTGACGCATGACCAGAAAGGGTTAAGCATCCTGCAGGATAAATCACTCACATTCAACCCTTAAAAACATATAGGGAGATCATGTTTGTGTATTTACATATACATTGGTAGAGGTCAACAATGTAATCAAACAGTCCCTGTCCATGCTGTATTCTGTTAATTTGGAGATCAAAGGAACGTCTTAACATTTAAATGAACAGTAAACATAGGATATCCCTGTATTCATCTCTCTTTGTAATGTATAGCATCATCTATGAATGGTGGGAAAACAGGCAATTGCCCTATGTTAATTCATGTAGCTAATTACTTGTGATGCTTAGGAAATAGACTTACTTCAAAGTCCACATGAGTGCGTATTGTTCAATTAAGGACAGTCAAAGAAGGCCTGGAATTGTATAAAAGTCCTTTGAGTCCCAATCCTTTTTATCTCAGATCTGCTTGAGGTTCCATGCAGGGGAAGCCTAAGCCACAAGGGCTAAGATCCCATTTCTGACTGGACCGCCCTGAAATATAAACATTGGACTATAACCTTTGAACTATTTCTGAACTATTTCTGAAAGAACTCTTTGGATCTACAAAGCTCACCATCTCTGCTATGAATCTGAATCTCAAGACTTACTCATGTCTGTGTGTATACTGTTCTTTTAACCAATTCTCTCTCCCTTTTCTTTTTAAATTTTAATAAATTTTAGTTTAGTTAATAAGAATGGGCTGTAAGCCTGTATTTGGGAAAGGTCTGGAATATTCATTAACCTGGGGGGGGGGGGGTAATGTGTCCAATCCTTTGGGATTGGTAGAACCTTTTTTATATGATAAAATAAGATTTTCAGAAATCCTCATCATACCTGACTTGGGTGTCTAGGTGGAGGTCTGAGGCTGGGTTACTTTAAGGGAGCTGTGTTGTTGACTTCTGAGTAACTAGTGAGGTATAATAGAAGCTGCTTTGTGCTGGCTTGGTACATCTAAGTATTGGAATATCCACTAGCTTTGAGGATTGTCTGCCCCATTCTTTGCAGTTCATCCTAATTGAGTGACCTCAGCTGGCTCTCCTGGGATTGCAGTCACACCCACAAACTAAATTGATCAGTTTAATCTTCAAAAATACAGTGTGCTTACTGAGGTGTACATAACTGCATTTATCAAAGTTGAAGCTTGATTAGGTGAGCATTCAAATCATAAAAGTATTCAGGCTGACTATCTAAAATGTACAGTGCATACAATATCTCATTTCAGAGCATCTCCCAGCATCTACACTAACAGAAGTGTAGTGGATTGAGAGCCAAGTGAGAGGAATTTAACGTTACCAAGTTTCTGAGATGCTTTCCACCAAGTTCAACCTAGAGATAAAACAGACTCAGAAGCTAGCATGAGCAGAAAATAGTTTCAGATGGTCTGTTTGGACATTGAGTTAATTCGGAGTGATGAAGCAACCTAGATTTATTATCCCCAAGTAACAATCCAGTTTGAGAAAGGCTCTGGAGAGGGAAGATAATTTGATCTGATCATTTCGTGAACTATAAGACTATAACTCAAAATGAATATTCTCCCAGAGTCTCATTTGTATTTCACATTAGGCTTATATCAGTTGTGCAGAAGGTCTGTATTGTGTTAAACTCCATTCGTACATCTGCTCAATGTAATTCTCTAATAAGTAATAATTCTCTAATAAATCCAAATCTAATATTAGCAAACACTACTGCTCAGGCTGATTGGACTAGTCAGAGTTAGCAAACTTCTCATCTTCTCATGATTGTTAATGATATATACTGTCCCAGTTGCCTAAGCACACAATTACTGACTGGACAAATTTAAACATCCCTCCAGGGGTACTCTTAAAGAAGTATAAAGAGAGATGTGACTCACTTTGTCATGAGGCCTCTTTGATTTTAAATGCCACTAATCTGTTGGTTCCTCTTCCTCTGGCCTCATCAGAATGGATATTTCTTCCTTGTCTGTCATATGATTTGCAGCACTTGCTATATCCTTCCTCATTACATAGTACCATAGTGTTCTCAACATACACTTCTCCCCCAATTTCCTCATTCTCATCAACACCATATAGTCTCTTCTGGTGACTTGCTTCCACAATTACTTGGGATTTCTAACTGGTTTTAGCATCTAGCTAACATACTGATATAATGCTCCCACAGTTTCTTGATAGTTGACTAATATTCCCCCATTTTCTACCAGCTAGCATCCTTGTAAACACCCAGCTACCTGCCTCTCAGATAGACATGCATAACCTCAGGCTTATGAAGAATTTTTCAGGCCCTCAGGATTTCCTCTAAAATCTCAGGAATTTTGCCAGTTCTGTAGCCATTGGACCTGTGGATATAAACAAGGCAGCTATGAAAGTAAATTAATAGACTGAAGGAGGAATAAGAAAATGAGGCCTGAACATACAAGCCATTAAAATGATAGTTCTTGAGTGCTAGTGTGGTCCAAATTCATGTAGGGTAGTGATATATTAGGGCTTTAAAATAATAAATCTACTTCATATCAGTTATTTCAAATAGAAAATATCAGATGAATTCTGCAAAGGGGAAAATCTAGCACTTCAGTTTTTCCTTAGCTGAGCTATCCTGGCTGTAGTTCACACAAGTCATGCAGCCATAACCCTACCTATCTGCCTCTTGTACTAATTGCAGAGCTACAGTTGGCTGAACTACTGTTTATGAATATTTAGTTAAGAAATTAACACTTGTTTTAGCATCCACAATGCACGAGGTGATTTTCAGACAGAGAAGTCTGCCCAGGCCCTGCCCCAAGAAGCTCCCAAGCTAAATGCAGACACATAGCGAGTGGACAGGAAGATTGGGAACATCATACACATGGAGTGTTCCACTGCTGCCACTGATTCATAGGAGTTGGTTGTTGTCCTTTTTTGCTGTAGCAGATTAATACATACTCTACAAGTACCACTACAAGACTCTTACACTAACATTCTTGGCAGCTCTTAAAATAGAGGAAATGCCTGTTTAGCCTCTTTGGGACAGAATGCACAGGCCTTGCATTACAGAGCAATTTTTATTTTTTGTATAGCACCCTCAAGTTATTTTGGAAACGGTTTATGTAAATGTTTACAATCAGTTTATAAACCTGTATCCAAAACCACATTATGAAGTTAACTTATAATATGAGGGAGTAAGAAATAAAGAGTTATAGCCAAGGACTTGGCAATTTGGAGAGAGATGAAAAGTGGGATCCCAGTCCAACTCTCAGTGGGAGTCTTTACATTGACTTAAATGGGAGCTGGACTGGGCTCTTAAGGTGAGGAGTTACAGGAATGCTAGTCTAATCAGCAGATGCTGCCGTACAGAAGGGTACCACACCAACAGAGAGAAGATAGGTGTGAAGCACCAGTGCTAACAGAAGAAAAAAGGAGAGAGCAGAAATGGAAGGTAAGAAAAATGAATTCTGTGAGTCAGAGGGCGAGTAGGTCTATCAATGACACAATAAGCAAGGAGTTAAATTTCTGAACTCTGATCCTTAAATGAAGTGTGGAATCTGGAGATCTAAGATCTGAGGAGGTCATAGGAAAGGGTAAAAGTCACAGTCAATGTAGTATGAGGGTAATCATCAATCTCAATTACTTAGATATATCTTCTCAAATAGTAAGTAGCAACCACAAATAACCAACTGGTGCAACACTAAAATAAATAAATAAATAAATGTCAGAGGTACATTCAAGCGTTTCTCAAACTTATGGTATCAAAGTGAGGTGTGCATACAATAGCTGGTGACTTTGCAGATAAGATTCAGGATAGCTCTAAACTGATGGAGGTGAGTATAGGAGAGAGAGAGATCACCATAAAAAGCACAGTCAGTGAGATAAATATGTGAGAATTCAAAACAGCAAGTATAGTTCAGCTAGAAATAAAGAAGTATAGAACCCATGAGCTGACACACTTCAGGACAGCAAAAACAAGGGTAGGGTAGGTAGACAATGAGAGAAGAGATGTAAAGGGTCACGAGACTGCTATTAGATTTTTAAATATGTGGTTGCATCAACTCTGAGAAAGAGGAACATTGGATTATCATGAGGAGTACTGTAACTGACCTCTGATTATATCAATCTCACATTCTTCTCAAATACAAAAGTAATGAAGAACTCCATTAAAATGTAGAGGATCTAAAAAGCTTAGGAGCTTCTGCAGGGCCTAAATAGTTTATGACTCTTTATACATTACACTTAGGGCCAAACCCCATCTTCACTTTACATCGATGCAAGCCAATACATTTCACCCATAATGGGCCACATTCTGTGGCCCAAGTAATGCATTATATGACCTGTTTTATTCAGCAGATCAGATTAGATAATCACAATGGTCCCTTCTGGCCTTAGAAGCTATGACTATGAACCTTTTTTTCCCTCTATAGATTCATACAAGTATTATTTAGTTAAAAATATTGCACTATAACACCACCTAATTAGAAACAGATTCATAAATCATTATTATTAAAGTGAGATGAAAGCTAAATTAACTGCCTCTATAGTAAGTGAGGTCATGAGCAATTGTTTACATAAATTAAATTTCTTTGCATTTCAGAAGATGTATTTACTACTTCAAAAAGTACAGCTTTTCTTTCTAATGCCTAATTTATGAGGATCTCTTTAATCTTTGATATATAACCCCATTTCATAAGGACCATTTGAATAATGGCATTTGGATCTTGGAGTACAAGGATTTAGCACAGCCATTTAAATGTGAGGGGTAACAAATTTATTGTGGAATCGTACTGTGGAAATGCAAAAGTGGATGATTTATTATAATAAACTAACATGACCAATTGACACGTCTTTGGTGACTAGAGTTATAAATGAACCCATATAGTTATCTCAACCACTTTGGTGTGGCACAGTTTAAGACCAGAGACTCTTGTGATGTTATCCATTGCTTCTCCATTTCATCCTAGTCCATTGATTTTATAGTTTCCAAATACACAGTGATGCCCCTTTGCCCACATAGTTCAAATCTCTGAGAGGCCTTAGATGTGTCTTTGTTTTGGGCAGTAACATGAGCTTGTGTTTCAGTTTGGAGACTGCTGTTATTTCATAAAGGAGGGTAACTGTTTCTACTGTCTTAAATGACAGGTGGCAGTTATATCCAGCAGTTTCAATTAGGTTTAATCCAGCCTATAACAATACACAGGGTTCATCTTCACTGTAGCATTTGCTTGAGCTGTAACTCAAGTGCGGTCCCAAACTGGACTGTCTTGCTCTCATAAATCTCTAACTAGCTAGGGTATGGATTGAAGCTCGACTAGTAAGTGGAGTGAGGGTGCAGGTACAGTCCACTCAAATGCTGGGAATCTCCTACTGCCTTCCCAAAATTCCTGCAGGGGTATTTTTTGCATCTGTCTTCCTCTTGCCTCCAGATCAGAAGTTATCCCCAGCCAGTTATAAATACACGGTTTTGACTTCTGGACCTAGCTTCAGCATGTGGCTCTCTGTACCTCCACTATCTGCCCTAGCTCTATTATTACACCTGTTCAGTCAGATCCATCCAGGGAAGGTGGCGCAGGAGATGATGCTCCCATCATGCCACGAGCTGCCCTGAAAGTGACACTGAACAGCTTGTGCAATTGTGATGCTAGCAGGACTTAGGAATTTGGGTCCTAGACCCCAAATCAACAAACTTATGACATCTTTGGTAAATGTTTTGAGAAAGGGATCCACTGGACTGGCCAGCAGTACTGGGAGATGATAAAATCCCTGAAAATTCTACTGCCAGGCAGAGGGACACAACTCCGAGTCTGGTGAAATCCCTGAGAGCTCTCTGCACTATGAGCAGTTTGACTGGTGCTCTGCAGCATCCTAAGTAGGGAGCCCATCTACATCCTGGATAGTTTAAGAGCCGCTGGGAACTGAGCATGGAAGACCAGGAGGGCACCGCAGAGCTGGGGCCAGTGCTAGCTAGAGTGATCTTGGCTGAAGCAAAGCAAGCACTCACCACTTGGGGCCACAGCCACTTTGAGCTCACCCAGGACCTTTTTGGGTAGCAGATGAAGAAATAGGACAGGGAGGAAGCAGCACCTAAATCAGCATCTCTTCAGCCAGGCACTATTGTATGATTAGTGGGAATATGTGACTGGGGGGATATGACAACATAGGAGGGCTGTCATTTACTGTGGGGGACCAATCTATTACTGTAGTGGGGTATATTCCATGGTGGAGGGTGCTTTTTCTTACACTATCACTGGCATTTCAGCATTTTCAGAGGCAGTCTGAACTTTTTAAAATAATCCTGGCTCAGAAAATAAGCCCATTGAATAGCCTGTGGTGGCATAAAATCCAGAGCAGTTCAGAAGTCTCAGAAATACAGAACCAAGTTCCCAGTGCCACGTTATACTGTTAAAAGAATCACTAGCACTGTTCTGCTGTGCCAGGCATGCCCCCTGCCACCTCAAACCATGTTTAGGGGTCTTTTTTTAAAGTAACCAATGTAAAACACCTGCCATTCTTTGGATGGGCAGGAACCCTGGGATCCAGCAGGTACAGAGCACAGAGTTTCAGAGGTGGAGGAGAGTTTGTGCCACTGAGATAAAAGTTGCAACTTTTGCCTTGCTGTGATGCAGAAAATTAAAGGGGAAAACTTTTCCTTTTATCACCTGGACAGAAAAGTTATGTACTGTTTGGTTGCTCTAGAGGCCCACCTGCCTAAGTGCAGCCCAGCCACTCACCCAGAGGGCCACTGTCCATCCGTGCCAGGGTCCAGAACCTCAGAAGCAGAAGAAAAAGAACTGAGGTGGACCTGCTAATGGAGATACACAATGACTTTGGCAGAAGGTCTGACCACCACTTCAAGCTTCAAAAGGAGATTCTGAATCAGAAACAGCTATCCCAGGCTCCAGCTGAGAGGATGCTGTAGAGGGAGGGGAGGATGGTGGCTGAGTACATCACCCAGGACCATATCATGAGGGAACAGGACTGTCAGCTGCAGTGAAGAGTTCCAGCAGCTGATGGACCTGTCTGAACTCAAGTTGGGCATAGTGATGAGTAGGTTTCAGAACATTTTGGCCTCTGTCTAGCCTCACCCTGTTGCAATCATGTCCCCTCCATGCTACCACATCCTGTAAAGACTTCTGGTACTGGATACCAGATATACTCCACTCCGACACAGACTGGTGGACGGATGACAGGAACCTGACATGCACTGCCAGTACACGTGACAGGGTACCATACCCTATGCGCACCTACCATCCCCTGCTTCTGCAACTTTGATATTATACTGTGCCCCTTGTGCACAGATACACGCATCCCCCAGAACACACCTGGTTAAGGCAGCTGGACTTCCATTATTAATCACTTTGAATAAATTCTTTTTGATTAAGACCTTTGTTGATGTGAGTACTTAAACAGAGAGGGGGAGAAACTTTACAACAGACATTTTAATATAGTCACCTTCGCAATACATGCATATAGACTTTCATACAACCATATTAGAGATTAGTATACTGAGAAAAAAAGTTGCCAGCTACATCAGCTGCAAATGCAAATGTGGCAAAAAAATGGAATGTGACCTGTGACATGCTGAAAGTTCATTAGAATGGGTAATGCATGTTCTTTGTATGGAAGCACCTGATAGGAAACATCGTCCTCTTTCTCGGTCCCATTGAGACCTGCAGAATATCTTGACCCAGAGCTCTTGGAGCAAGGTCATTTTTCGCATTAGCTTTACCAAGTTATGCTCAGAGTGATCTTTAAATAAATGTTATATGGTGTCACTTGCTTAAAATAGAAAAAAAAGAGGATTTTAGTGAATGGTTCAGTATAGGGAAGACATCAACCTCTTTCAAGCTTAACTTTAAAGCTTTGGAAATGTCATCACATCTAATAAAAATCAATGGACATGTATTCCTATTAGAGAAATATAGTGTTATTCTTCACTTGTTCTTCTAGATCAGTGGTTCCCAAACTTGTTCCGCCGTTTGTGCAGGGAAAGCCCCTGACGGGCTGGGCCGGTTTGTTTACCTGCCGCGTCCGCAGATTTGGCCGATCGTGGCTCCGAGTGGCCGCGGTTCGCCGCTCCAGGAAAATGGGAACTGCTGGAAGTGGCAGCAAGTATGTCCCTCGGCCTGCACCGCCTCCAGCAGCTCCCATTGGCCTGGAGCAGCGAACCGTGGCCACTGGGAGCCGTGATCAGCCGAACCTGTGGACGCGGCAGGTAAACAAACCGGCTCGGCCCGCCAGGGGCTTTCCCTGCACAAGCGGCAGAACAAGTTTGGGAACCACTGTTCTAGATTATTCTCCTAAACAGTTAGGGTATGTCTACACTGGCAAAGTTACAGTGCTGCTCAGAGAGTGCTGAAGGGAAACCGCTGTTGTGTGTTGATACTGTCAGCTGCCAGTGCAATGGCGTATTGGCATTTGTGGCACTTGCAGCGGTATTCGGAGCAGTGCACTCTGGGCAGCTATCTCACAGAGCATTTCTTTGTCTTCTGCTGCTCAGAGTTGTGGGAAGATGGAGGGGGTTGCGGGGCATCCTGGGTCCTGTACCAATGCCCCTGATGCATTGCTTTGCATCCCAGCAATCCCTGTGCTTCCATCTACATTTGGCACCATCTTTCAACTGTTTGTGTACTGCGCGCTCTGCCTCTTTGGTCTGCAGGAATGGATCCCGCACAGTTGACCAATATGCTGCTCGCTCTCACTAACATGTCATGAGTGGCAGTGGAGTTAGTCCTTAAAGGCAAGGAGGAGTTGGACATTGATCTCGCCACACATGGTAGCTACAACACAGGATTGCTTGTGGCATTCACGGAGGTGCTGACCACAGTGGAACGCTACTTTTAGGCTTGGGAAATAAGCACTGAGTGGCGGGATCACATCGTCATGCACGTCTGGGATGTCGAGCAGTGGCTGCAGAACTTTCAGATGAGGAAAGCCACATTCATGGGACTGTGTGATGAGCTCGCCCTAGCCCTGCGGCACAAGGACACGAGAATGAGAGCTGCCCTGCTGTTGGAGAAGCAGGTGGTGATTGCATTGTGGAAGCTGGCTAATCCAGACTGCTACCGATTGGTCGCTAACCAGCTTAGAGTGGAAAAGTCGATCATTGGATGCATGTTGACGGAAGTGTGCAGGGCCATAAATCGCATCCTGCTCCGAAAGACCGTGACTCTGGGCAAGGTGCGTGACATTGCGGATGGCTTTGCACAAATGGGCTTCCCTAACTGCGGAGGGGAGATAGATGGCACGCACATTCTAATTCTGGCGCCAGACCACCTAGCCACCGAGGATATTAATCACAAGGGGTATTTCTCTATGGTTCTCCAGCCGCTTGTGGATCACCGTGGGTCTTTCACGGACATTAATGCAGGCTGGTCCGGAAAGATGAATGACGCGTGCATCTTTCGGAACACAGGCTTGTTCAGGAAGCTGCAAGCAGGGACTTTATTCCTGGACCAGAAGATCACCATAGGGAAAGTCAAAATACCCTTGTGATCCTGGGAGACCCCGCCTACCCTGAATGCTGTGGCTTATGAAGCCATACATGGAGAACCTTGACAGCAGAAAGGAGCGGTTCAACAACAGGCTGAGCAAATGCAGAATGATTGTTGAGTTTGCTTTTGGCCATTTAAAGGCACGCTGGCACTGCCTTTATGGGAGGCTGGACCTGGCCGATGACAATATTCCTATGCTTAAAGCCAAGTGCTGTATGCTCCACAATACTGGTGAAGGGACAGGTGAAAGCTTCACTCAGGGCTAGACTGCTGAGGCTCAGCGCCTGGAGGCTGAGTTTGAACAGCCAGAGACCAGGGCTATTAGAGGGGCATAGCGCGGGGCCATAAGGAGCAGGGGTGCCTTGAGGCAGCAATTTGAAGCTGAAAGCCATTAATATTTGTTGCTATGCTTGGGAGTGCAGTGCTTGTAATGCTAGGAGGTGATTGTGATTGGTGCAAATTATGCACTATGAAGTTTTAAGAAAATTGCCTGTTGCTTTGCAGGGCTCTGTTTGCTTTCAATTAATGGAATAAAGATTACTTTCAAACCAAAACAATCATTTTATTAAAAAAGAACCAGAGGAGAGAGTCAAATAAAAAAACACATCATCACTGTGGAGGATGGGGAAAGGGAGGGTCCCAGGAGGAGGTGGGATTCAGGGATGGTTAAAGATTTGTGTATGTCCAGGTATCATATGCAACCTTGTCCTTTGGAGTACAGTGCAACGGGTACTGTACTTCAGCAGGGCTAAACTGCAGAGTGATGGGAGTTGAGTGCAGTGGGTACTGGGAGTCCGCAGGGCTGGACTGTGACGGGGAAGGAGTGGAATGCAGCAGGTTACAGACTGGAGCCAGGAAGTTGAAAAGAGTATATTGGCGGTGTCTGGGGGGCGCATGAGAAAGAATTTTGTGACAGCGGCTGCAGGGGAGGGTGGGCACGGAGCTGCTCGGGTTGCAGTGCTAGTAGCGCCTAGAGCGTGTCTGCTTGGTGCTCCATAATGCTTAAGAGTCGCTCTGTGGCTTCGTTCTGGCATGCCGCGTTCTCCTTTTGGTTCCTCTTCTCGTTGTGCCGCCACTCCTTCAATTCTTTTTTTTTTCGGAAGCGGAGTGCATCATGACATCATGGAGAAAGTCCTCTTTAGTTCTTCGTGGCTGCTTTCTAATTCTCCGCAGCCATTCAGCCGGTGATAGCAAAGAGGGAGGCTGGGCTCCCATGGTCATCTGTGAAGCCAAAATGCAACATTTTACAGAAGCAGTATTGTTTGCAACACAGAGACCACTGATTCCATGATTTACAACACAGCCACTATTCACATACAGTACCTGTCACTAACTGGCTGACCCCAGGCAAGCACACATGAACCACAAGACCCCCAAAATGGTGAGTAGCTGCAGAGGCAGGGGAAATCAATGTTCTAGGACCATACTGTACACTGTAGGGGGGCCATATAATCATTATTGTCCCTACATTTTCCACAGGCTGTGTTCATTATGGAAGATATCTCGCTGCTGAGGTTGAACAGGAAATCAAGGGAGGGTCTTCTCCAAGACTGCAGCTTCCACCCTGGCCCTTAGGCAGCTTGCCTGTGTGCAGCAATGGATTCCCCCCACCCCCGACAGCAGAGTGGCACGGGAAAGTTACCCTTAATGGGGCAAGAAACAAAACAGCTCTGCCAAAGAACCTGAAGCAGTGGATTGCCCAGTTTCTCCATGAGAGTTTTGTGGAGCTCTGAGGCAGATTTCCGTGAAGTGAGGGAGTCAATCAACACCCTGTTCTGCTGCTCAGACTAGGCATGTGATGGTACGCACACCATACAGACACAAGACTGCTTTCTGCAACACTCCTGCCCCCAAAAACTCACTTCAGTGATTCCCAAAATCAAAACCACTTACCAGGGGCCTCCTCTCCTGTTTGCGCTTCACCAAGCTCTGACAGCTGTGACTGGCTAGCTTCCTCTGGGGTAGAGAAGAGCTCCAGGCTGCATGCATCTCTGACCTCCAAGTCATCCTCTGCCTCTGGGTCCCCCTCCTCCTACACATCCTCGTCCAAGATTTCCTCCTCCTGGCTCGGTCCATTCTCAACTGGCATGCGAGCCATCGAAATATTCACAGTGGAGGTGGGGTCGCCACCTAGTATTATGACCAGCTTTTAGTAGAACCAGCAACTCGTGGGTGCAGCACCAGAGTGGCGGTTTGCCTCCCGCACCTTGTGGTAGGCATTCCGCAGATCCTTCACTTTGACTCTGCACTGCAGTGTGTCCCAGTTATGGCCCCTTTCTGTCATGAATCATGAAATCTGTCTATAGGTACCATAATTCCTATGGCTGGAGCGCAGTTGGGACTGGACATCCTCCTCTCCCCAAATGCTGATGAGGTCCAGCAGCTCAGCATTGCTCCAAGTGGGGAATCGTCTGGTGCATGGAGCAGGCCTGGTCACCTGGAAAGATGTGCTAAGACCACTGCACATGTCACTGAGCAAACAGGAAGGGGACATTCAAAATTCCCAAGGAATTTAAGGGGTGGGGCTCACGGTTGGTCCTCTGAGGGCAGGGCAGTAGAGTTCAAACCAATGACCAGAGAGGTGAGAACAGGCATTGTGGGACACCTCCTGGAGGCCAATTGCAGTGTTGTAATCAACCAAGGTGTCTACACTGGCACCGCGGCGCTATAGCCCCGGCACAGAAAGCTGTATGCCTCTCGTCGGAGTGGTTTTTTTACAGCACTGCAACTTCGCAGTTTCAGTGCACTAAGTGGCTTGGCAGTGTGTACACCTCAGGAGTTACAACGCAGAAAGCTGCTTTACTGTGCAGAAACTTGCCAGTGTAGACAAGGCCTTAGTTTTTTATTGGTCTCTAAGCCTCCAGGTTTCCAACAAACAAAACCGCCCTTTTTTCACTATGGATAGGCCAAATCAGCTGTTTCACTACCTTTCATGGAACCATGGTTGACTGTCCTAGACTAGAGAAGAAAGTGGGTATGTATACCATAAGCAACTGAAACTGCAGGGAAAACTTAGATGCGGAAAAAATAAGTACCTGAGCTGGAATGTTCAGGCACAGGGGTCAATATACTCCTATTCTTATAAAAATGGACTCTTTAATGCCCCCTTCGGTCAGGACTTTGGTTTGTCTAGATAAAAGCACGTCCTGTAGAGCATGGCGCCTTATCACCATCTAGGATTAGAGCTGGCCAGAAAATGTAAATCCCTTCAAAAAATTTCATGTTTTTGAAAAATTTTCACCCTGGACCATGACAAAATATCAAAAACATGAAATGTCACAAGAAAGGGTTTCAAGAAAAAATTCCATCGCTGGAGAGCCAAAATGGATTTTTCTTTTGGACTTCCCAGCTGCCCACCTCGAATTCTCTTGTAAATTTCACTTTCCACCTACAGCCTGGCAGACAGAGAGCCAGTTCGCTATGGCATTCATAATTTCTGGTGCTCAGAAGAGGTAGAGTGACTGAGAACCCTGGGATCTCTGCTTCTTCGGCTCCAGAGGTGGTGAAAAGGCTCAGAGGCTGAATCAGGAAGCTCAGCTTTGGCAGCCCTCCTGGAAAACGTCTCAATTTCACTTTCTGTCAGACTGTGAAATTGACAAAAGCCTTCCAAGCCACTGCCAGGGGTCCCTCATTTTGAGTTTGCCAATGGAAAAAAAATTGAAGTTTTTTAGCAAACCTGAAAGTTGTGCAAAAAAGGGCAAATCAGGGTAAGTTCAAGTTCTAGTCAAACCCATGAAAAATTATCCCAGGCATATGAGCTGTAGCAGACCTGGCCAATGCAGTTTTGTGTCACCCTCCCTTTCTCCGCTCCACTACTAATTCCCCCTCACTTCTGGGGACACTGTCCGAATTTACCATTGCTGTCTTCCTGAGCCACAGGCCCAACTCACCGCCCTATTATGAAGATGTATTTGTATGTATATTGGTTATGACAATACATAAAGTAGTAAAGCAGTACAAACACCAGCAGGTAGGATTGAGGCATTCTAGTTCCACGATCACTGATAAAAATGAAACTCTTCGTTATGGATGGATTGGTAGTATGTCAGGTTATAGTTAATTTATGCTTTGTTTGAGAAGTGCAACCTTAGATGTGCATGGTGGGTTTCTCCTTCTCCTTCCCCACTCCCCTAACTAGGGCCGGATTAACTCTCCTGTGGGCCCGGGGGCTATTAGATTTTGTGTGGCCCCTGTAAACAAGTATTTTTTTCAAAATTTAAAACAAAATGATCACAATTATGACATCGAGGCTATTAATGCTATATTAAACTTGCATTTTAACTAACATACAGCCATTTTGTGGTTACATTTCAGTCTTAAGACATGTAGAATATAGTTAAGTTAATTCAAAATTAGCTACTTCTTACCTTAGAACAGCTGTTATATTAGTTTCTTTCTGGGAGAGAGTTTGAGCGCAGGCGGGGGCACCAGGCTGGGGCAGAGTGTTGGAGTGCAGGAGAGGGTGAGGGGTGCAGGTTCTGGGATGGAGTTTGGGTGCAGGAGGGGATTCTGACCTGGGGCAGGAGATTGGGGTGTAAGAGGGGGTGCGAGGTGTAGGCTCCAGATGGGAGGCGCTTATCACAGGTGGCTCCCGGCTGGCAGCGCAGCAGGGCTAAGGCAGGCTGCCTGCATGGCACCATGCTGCTCCCGGAAGTGGCCGGCTGTTTGCACATCTCTGCGTGCCCCTGGAGGGAGGGGGACAGTGTGTCTCCATGTGCTGCCCATGCCCGCAAGCGCCTCCCCTTCAGCTCCTATTGGCCGGTTTCTGGCCAATGGGAGCTGTGGGAACGGTGCTGGGGCCGTGCACAGAGCCACCTCCCCCTCCCCCGCTAGGCCCCGTGTGTTAATGCGGCCCTGCCACTAACCCCCAACATCTGAGGGCTTTTTTAACTTATGAAGTTGATATGTACAACTGTACAGGTCTAGACATGTTGGTTTCTCTTCCTGGCTACATTCCACGTTGCTTACATATTGTGCAAGCACACAGACACCTCCACTTGTCAAGCACCAGAATAAAAATGAAAAAAAAAGCTAGAGTTTAACTTCCTTTGTGGAGAAGGAAATGAAAAAAATGCCTTGTGTACAAGATGATACATTGCCAAGGTTAATAAGCCTAAAGAGTGAGGGCACTGCCTTTTTACTGAATTGTTTAGTGGTGATTAAGGTTGTAAATTACAGAAACAAAAGGAAGTGCACTGCTGAAGTAATTGCTGAAGCAGTGGGATTTAACCCTGTTGTATCTTGCTATCTTCATGGCACAGTTCTTATGTTTCAGAACTCAGTACAGAACAAACAAAAAACTTAGTTGGAAAATAAAAAGCAAAAATTTCCACTGAGAACTGATCACTCATTTCACAAAAGATTTGGTGGACTAAGTAATAAGAAACTTCAAGGACATTTATTTGTCCAGATTTTGCAACCTGTTTACTCAGTACATACCAGGACTGTACAACTGTACTGGCACATTAAACAGGTCAGTTGAAAGGGCAAATGCTTCTATTTATACAAGAGTGACTATTAAAATAACTTGTGCAGCCTTCCATAGAGAAGGCCTTTCATCGGCATTTATTACAAAATCAAGGGATCATCATAGTGAAGCAAAACCCTTTGATGTTCTAACCATTGGACTGATTAATAGCCTCCTATTACATCAAAACTGCAGGCTCTCAGAAGTTCTCCTCCTTCAGTTTTAAATCATGAGTTAACAACAATATATCCCTTCGGCATGTTGAAATGCCAGCAAATTACTACTGCAGTTTGATTTGAGTAAGTGAGGTCTCTTGAGGCACCAACAGCAAATCTGTGCATGTAAGTGTTACACTAGCTGCCCTTTCTTTGTCATTGCTTGTCTAACTGAAATGTCCTCTGGACTGTACAGATCTGCACTTGAAGTGCAGTTTAATAATGATATTTTCTTCTCTCTGTGAAAAAAAAATCCAAGATTTTTTGTAGAACAAAAAATGGCCAAATCACCATGAATGGTGATCTCCTCATATCTCAAACTAATTGGGATTGGTACTTGATAATATATAGATAGGACATCTTCAAGGAAAATGAGAATAATGTTACCCTTTAATAGGTGGCACTCTAATTATTACTTTTTAAGCACTAGCAGTGTGCCTAAGCCTACACAGGACATAAATATGAAGATTTCACAGACTTTGCAGGCCTAGGCCCCTCCACAACATCCTTCTTTAAAAGAAAATGCCTGTAGTAATCATGCATCCCCTTCCTACCTCAAGTTCAAGGAACTTGAAATTTCCTGGCAAATTATGTACCCAGTGCTGTGAACCAAAGTGTTAATCTGGCTCAGGAAGAGACAATTCTCTCATTAGCCTCTGGAGGACATTTTAGTTTCACCCATTTTCAATTAAACAAACATTCTTTTGACAGCTGATTCCACTTAGTAAGCAGAACTTCCCAGCAGCCTTATGCTGATATCAGTACTGGATCAAAGTCCATGTCTGAGTCTGAAAAAAATATTTATAATTATTGTAAATCTTTAATAGGATTTAGAATTGACAGGATGTTATATATTAAAAATTCAGAGAGGATAGTCGCAAAGCATTCATGTTGAGATTTAATAGAGTGTGGAACAAATAACACTGGTCTACAATTTTTGAGAAGTCGTCTGCTTCAGAGATAAAATGTGCTATTTATTATGTATTTTGATGTGCTGAATTTAAATATGACAATTAAAACAACTGATTGGCTACTGTTTCTAAGATATTTAAGTTTTTACATTTTATGTCTATGTATATTGTGTAGATAGTAGAGATTTAATCATAAATTGTAAACCTAGGTCTTTTCATGTGTTTATGGTTGCTTTACATGATAATATTTCACCTGTCCTGTTTATGTAACACTTTAAAAATCAGCAAAAGGGTTATATCAATAAAATGTATTATGAAACAAAAGGCAAAAAACTATTATGTACATAGTTTAGTCCTATTCAGTGTCTACTCGGCGCTGCTTGGCTTGTCTCTTGTATTCATTAAACGGAGCATCTCTTCTCACTGTCCAGCAATAGTCTGCAAGCATTGATGGGCTCCATTTGCCCTGATAGCGTTTCTCCATTGTTGCAATGTCCTGGTGAAATCGCTCGCCATGCTCGTCGCTCACTGCTCCGCAGTTTGGTGGAAAAAAATCTAGATGAGAGTGCAAAAAATGTATCTTTAGTGACATGTTGCAACCAAGGCTTTTGTATGCCTTGAGGAGGTTTTCCACCAACAACCTGTAGTTGTCTGCCTTGTTGTTTCCGAGAAAATTTATTGGCACTAGCTGGAAGGCTTTCCATGCCGTCTTTTCCTTGCCACGCAGTGCATGGTCAAATGCATCATCTCGAAGAAGTTTACAAATCTGAGGACCAACAAAGATGCCTTCCTTTATCTTAGCTTCACTTAAGCTTGGAAATTTTCCACGGAGGTACTTGAAAGCTGCTTGTGTTTTGTCAATGGCCTTGACAAAGTTCTTCATCAGACCCAGCTTGATGTGTAAGGGTGGTAACAAAATCTTCCTTGATTCAACAAGTGGTGGATGCTGAACACTTTTCCTCCCAGGCTCCAATGACTGTCGGAGTGGCCAATCTTTCTTGATGTAGTGGG
Organism: Chrysemys picta bellii; assembly: GCF_011386835.1. NCBI lineage: Eukaryota > Metazoa > Chordata > Testudines > Emydidae > Chrysemys > Chrysemys picta. The sequence goes on from NC_088791.1 coordinate 77,628,139, forward strand.
AACGTCTTGCACGACTATCCCATTCGCAGAGAAAACAGCAGTACTTTGTGTATCCAGTCTGCAGACCAAGCAAGAGAGCAACAACCTTCCAATCGCCACAAAGCTGCCACTGATGTTGGTCATAGTTTATGCACCTCAAAAGTTGTTTCATGTTGTCATAGGTTTCCTTCATATGGACTGCATGACCAAGTGGAATTGATGGCAAAGCATTGCCATTATGCAGTAAAACAGCTTTAAGACTCGTCTTCGATGAATCAGTGAACAGTCTCCACTCATCTGGATCGTGAACGATGTTGAGGGCTGCCATCACACCATCGATGTTGTTGCAGGCTACAAGATCACCTTCCATGAAGAAGAATGGGACAAGATCCTTTTGACGGTCACGGAACATGGAAACCCTAACATCACCTGCCAGGAGATTCCACTGCTGTAGTCTGGAGCCCAACAGTTCTGCCTTACTCTTGGGTAGTTCCAAATCCCTGACTAGGTCATTCAGTTCACCTTGTGTTATGAGATGTGGTTCAGAGGAGGAGGATGGGAGAAAATGTGGGTCCTGTGACATTGATGGTTCAGGACCAGAAGTTTCATCCTCTTCCTCTTCCTCGTCTGACTCAAGTGAGAATGATTCTGGTGCATCAGGAACCGGCAGTCCTTCTCTGTGGGGTACTGGACGTATAGCTGATGGAATGTTTGGATAATGCACAGTCCACTTTTTCTTCTTTGACACACCTTTCCCAACTGGAGGCACCATGCAGAAGTAACAATTGCTGGTATGATCTGTTGGCTCTCTCCAAATCATTGGCACTGCAAAAGGCACAGATTTCCTTTTCCTGTTCAACCACTGGTAAAGATTTGTTGCACAAGTGTTGCAGCATATGTGTGGGGCCCACCTCTTGTCCTGATCTCCAATTTTGCAGCCAAAATAAAGGTGATAGGCTTTCTTAACCATAGTGGTTATAGTGTGCTTTTCTGATGCAAAAGTCACTTCACCACAAACATAGCAGAAGTTATCTGCACTGTTCACACAAGTACGAGGCATCTCTGCTCACTTTGGCGAACCAGAAATGTGTCCCTTTGCAAAATCAAACACTGACAAATAAGAGAGCACGACACTGTATGATTTCTAGAGCTGATATAAGGCAATTTGTTCAGCAGAGTGATGTAAGCTTTGTTATGATTGCATCATCCATGACTTCTAGGAATAACATGATGCAATTCATATCATGTATGACTCAATACCAGCTTCAGATTGCATCATTCATTGTTTTGCCTAAAAAGCAAGTACTGTCCAAACCCAGTCATAGATTTATTCATAGATCCAGTCAAAGATGTATTTTAGTCATTTCTGGTTTACATTGAGATCCCTTCCCTTTATAACTCACTTATCCTCCGCCATTCCCAAGTCAAGTATATACTGACCCAATAGCATATCTTGAAAACTAGAGCCAATCAACAATTTTAAGCATCATTTTCATTCTCAGTGACCCAGAATTAGTAAAGTTTGACTACATTTATTTCAGAAGCATTTTGCCTGTAGAGCAGTGTAATTAACTCAAATAGTTGTTAAACCTCAATAAATATGAATTTACAAATTACTGATCATTTGAAATGTACTAATTGTCTTCTTAAATACCATTATTCCTCATTAGGGACACCTATTTAATGAAATAACTGATTTAAAGTAATACTCCCAATAGTAACATAAAAGCAATATATTACAAGTTTAAAGAATCTGATATAATGATCGAGCTATATTATTTTGTTCTCTCCAACTGTCATTTATGAAAAGGCAAAAAAGTCTTAGAATGAATTATTTCACAAAGTCCTTCACAATGTTCTTTGGTTTCTGCAGTGATATTCTCTGTTTTAGTTCTGCTTGCCAGTAGGACAGTGTGCTGAGAGAGATAAAAAGATGAAGAACATTATTTTTAGAACCAGTTTCTTTGCCCAGGAAAATGCAACACCAGGCACAGAGGTACCATTGTTAGTTTTGTCTGTGTTGTCCTTTTAGATAAATAGTTCAAAACAGAAGGCCTTGAGGAAACCAACCTTTGTAATTTGACTTGAAGCATTAATCTGTTTCCTATCTGAAGAAAAGCAGCTGGTCTAGACCAACTTATAATATTGAAAGCCAAATTCAACCTGAAGTAACTAAAATGATGATCGGCCTAAATCGACAAAATATATCGGAAGGAAAGAACAGGTTATGCTGGTAGGGGAGTGGAATTATATGCGAAAGAAAGCGTAGAATCAAATGAAGTAAAAATCATAATTGAATCAAACTGTACCATAGAATCTATATGGATAGAAATCCCATGCTTTAATAAGAATATAGCAGTAGGGATATATTGCTGACCACCTGACCAGGATGGTGATAGTGACTGAAATGCTCAGGCAGATTAGAGAGGCTATTAAAATAAAAAAAACCTCAATAATAATAATGGGGGATTTCAATTGTCCCCATATTGACTGGGTACATGTCACCTCAGGACGAGATAAAGTTTCTAGACACCTTAAATGACTGCTTCTTGGAGCATCTGGTCCTAGAACCCACCAGAAGAGAGACAATTCTTGTCCTAAGTGGAGCACAGGATCTGGTCCAAGAGGACTGGTCCATAGCTGGACTGCTTGGTAATAGTGATCATAACATAATTAAATTTAACATCCCTGTGGCAGTAAAAACACTACAGCAGCCCAACACTGTAGCATTTAATTTCAGAAAGGGGAACTACACAAAAATGAGAAGGTTAGTTAAATAGAAATTAAAGGGTATAGCACCAAAAGTGAAATCTCTGCAAGCTGTGTGGAAACTTTTTAAAGACACCATAATAGAGGCTCAACTTAAATATATTCCCCAAATTAAAAAAAAAAAAACATAGTAAGAGAACCAAAAAAGAGCCACCAGGGCTAAACAACAAAGTCAAAGAAGCAGTGAGAGGCAAAAAGGCATCCTTTCAAAAGTGGAAGTTAAATCCTAGTGAGGAAAATAGAAAGGAGCATAAACACTGGCAAATGAAGTGTAAAAATACAATTAGGAAGGCCAAAAAAGAATTTGAGGAACAGTTAGCCAAAGACTAAAAAAGTAATAGCATTTTTTTTTTAAGTACATCAGAAGCAGGAAGCCTGCTAAACAACCAGTGGGGCCACTGGATGATCAAGGTGCTAAAGGAGCACTCAAGGATGATAAGGTCATTGTGGAGGAACTAAATGAATTCTTTGCATCAATTTTCATGGCTGAGGATGTGAGGGAGATTTCCAAATCTGAGCCATTCTTTTTGGGTGACAGATCTGAGGAACTGTCCCAGATTGAGGTATCATTACAGGAGGTTTTGGAACAAATTGATAAATTAAACAGCAATAAGTCACCAAGACCAGATGGTGTTCACCCAAGAGTTCTGAAGGAACTCAAATGTGAAATTGCAGACCTATTAACTGAAGTCTGTAACCTATCATTTAAATTAGCTTCTGTACCAGATGCCTGGAGGATAGCTAATGTGATACCCATTTTTAAAAAGGGCTCCAGAGGTGATCCCGGCAATTATAGGCCTGTAAACCTGACTTCAGTACTGGGAAAACTGGTTGAAACTATAATAAAGAACAATATTGTCAGACATATAGATGAATATAATTTGTTGAGGGAGAGCCAACATGTTTTTAGTAAAGGGAAATCATGCCTCACCAATCTACTAGAATTCTTTGAGGGGGTCAACAAGCCTGTGGACCAAGGGTATCCAGTGGATATAGTGTACTTAGATTTTCAGAAAGCCTTTGACAAGGTCCCTCACCAAAGGCTCTTATGCAAAGTAAACTGCCACGGGTAAGAGGGAAGGTACTCTCATGGATTACTAACTGGTTAAAAGATAGGAAACAAAGGGTAGGTATAAATGGTCAGTTTTCAGAATGGAGAGAGGTAAATAGTGGTGTTCCGCAGGGGTTTGTACTGGGACCAGTCTTATTCAACATATTCATAAGTGATCTGGAAAAAGGGGTAAACAGTGAGGCGTGAAAATTTGCAGATGATACAAAATTACTAAAGATAGTTAAGACCCAGGCAGACTGCGAAGAGCTACAAAAGGATCTCTCAAAACTGGATGACTGGGCAACAAAATGGCAAATTTAATGTTGATAAATGCAAAGCAATGCACATTGGAAAGCATAATCCCAACTATACATATAAAATGATGGGGACTAAATTAGCTGTTACCACTCAAGAAAGATCTTGGAGTCACTGTGGATAGTTCTCTGAAAACATCCACTCAATGTGCAGCAGTGTCAAAAAAGCGAACAGAATGCTAGGAATAATTAAGAAAGGGATAGATAATAGGACAGAAAATATCATGTTGCCTCTATATAAATCCATGGTACTCCCACATCTTGAATACTGTGTGCAGATGTGATCGCCCCATCTCAAAAAAGATATATTGGAATTGAAAAAGATTTAGAAAAAAGGCAACAAAAATGATTAGGGATATGGAATGACTTCCGTATGAGGAGAGATTAATAAGACTGGGACATTTCAACTCGGAAAAGAGAAGGCTAAGGGGAGATATGATTGGGGTCTATAAAATCATGACTGGTGAAGTATTTCTTCACACAACACAGTGTCCAACTGTGGAACTCCTTGCCAGAGGATGTTGTGAAGGCCAAGACCATAACAGGGTTAAAAAAAGAACTAGATAAATTCAAGGAGGATAGGTCCATCAATGGCTATTAGCCAGGATGGGCAGGATAGTGTCCCTAGCCTTTTTTTGCCAGAAGCTGGGAATGAGTGACAGGGGATGGATCTTTTGATAATTACCTGTTCTGTTCATTCCCTCTGGGGAACCTGGCAATGGCCACTGTCAGAAGACAGGATACTGGGCTAGATGGACCTTTGGTCTGACCGAGTAGGGCCATTATGTTCTTATGTAATTCTTTCATGCATTTATTCTTAAATAAAATGTGGTGATACAGTTATAAATCTTGAACTTTCTTGACTATTTAAGTGCTTGAAAGGTGCACTGTATAAAGTCAGGCTCACTATGAAGAGCACCAAAAAGTAACCGAAACCGAGTACTTAATGTAGGTGCAAGTGTTATGGTGAACAAGACAGTGTTCCAATAGCAGGAGTGAACACTGTCAGTGAATTTTGAATTTACAATTCTACAATAACCTTAACAAAACACTTGAAAGTATGTTTCAGTCAAATTGTATTGTCTAGGTAATTTAAACAACAACAAAAAACACCTTAAATTTGTAGGACTAGATTAGAATGAAGAGACAAAAGGGAAATTTAAGATTCATCACTATAATAGACTAAGGGCCATATACTGGCTCCAGCTCTTTCCCCTTTGCACCACTCTGACAGCACATCCTGTTACCGAATGTGTCATTACTTGGCTTGAAATTCCATCTTCAGACAAGAGCAGTGTCTCATGCCTACATATATTGACTTTTAAACTGCCAATTATAAAACATCATTTTTATCTGGTTAATCATTCCCAGAGAAGATGAAATAGGACTTAATTTACATAAGTAAGATATATATGATTGTGGTTAAATCTTCTAAAACCCACTTATCTTGCCTTAGGTCAAATAGCAACTTTGCTTAATCCACACAAGTTCAAATACCCATTTAAACCAGACAGCTTGGTTGACAGAGCAATCCATTACCTTGTAAGAACCCCATTTCTAATCCAACCTTTTGAAGAAAAGGTCCTAAAATATGAATTATATTTTCTGTCTCTAGTACATGATGCAGACATGTGGCTGTCTGTGTGACAGCTCCCTTTTGACACCATTTCAGTGCTCTAATACCTCCACCGAGTGCCATTACTTTTCCCATAACACTAGCATCCAGTTTATTCTTCTGACATTGTCTGAAATTTTTTGGCCAGCTCTAATGGTGAGTGAAAATATGTAGAGTGAATAACAATCTCTTTTCACCAAAAAAAGCCGATTTGGGTCAGATATTTTGTAAATTCATGTCAAATTTATCAAATTGTTTTGATCAAACAAAGGGGAAAAAAATCCAAAAACGTCACAACATTCCATTTAGAAATCTTCAAAATTAAACATTTTGACGGACTGGAAATGACTTTTTGTCTCAAATTTCACTTCAATTTAATTAAAATAAGTATACATCCCTATGGTTTTGCTGGAGGTTACAAATTCTCTGGGGGCAGCATTTATGTTTTATTCTGTTTTCTGTATTTATACATTGTAGCAAATTGTATAGAGACCCCGTGCCACTTCCCGCAGCTCCCATAGGCTGGGAACAGCAAACCACAGTCACTGGGAGCTGTGGGCAGCTGTGCCTGTGGATGGTCAATGTAAACAAACTGTCTCGCAGCCCGCCAGCAGATTACCCTGATGGGCCGCATGTGGCCCGCATGTCATACATAAAAATGGTCTATCAAGTGCCAGGATAATTGAAATTTAAAACCACACACAATCAATCCTAGACACAGTTTCTAGTGAGAAATGAAGGAAAGAAAATAAAGAGATCACATAAGCTATAAAAAGCCTCCTAAAAAGACAACCACGTCACAGTGTAAAATTGAGAAAATGAGTGTAAAAAATTAGAAATTAGGTTTTTGTTTAACCAATCTGAGGCTATGTCTACACTTATGGTGGCATGTAGAGTACATACACTGCATGCCCCCATAGCATGGATATACATAGCAGTGTAGATGGTGAGGCACTGCTTTGGCAAGTAAATAAAGATGTGCCTGAACCTTAGGGTATGTACCCTACACAGCTCTCTGCATGCTCCATCGGTGTCTCCCCCTTCTCTATGGCTTTTTTTTAAATTATATTATTATTATTATTATTATAGTGTAATGTCCCATTGCCTCCCTATTGCCGGAGTGTTTCCTCACCAAAGGCTTTGGAATCTGCCTGCTGCTGGAGCCTTTCCTGCTGCAGGGAGCTAGCAGAGCCTTACCCCGCCTCGAGAAAAGGCTCCAGCTGTGTGGAAAAGCTCTGGCAGGGAGAGGTGGCAGAGAAAAGCTCCGGCAGCTTCCCACTGCCGTAACCTTTTCTTGCTGTTTTGTCCCCTACCAGAGCCTTACACTAACACGTTGCTATGCATCATAATGTGGAAGTGGCCTGCTTTTAGTGCAGCATGTAGCTACACGTACCCTATATGTTACCACCATAGACTAGCCTGAGTAATTCTACTGAAGTCCTTTGTCTGTAAGTTCAAGGTGCCTTAGCAAAGTAGTTATCACTACTCACTAGAAAGTGAATGATTGAAGGATCAAACTCATACCTTGATACTTACTGCAACTGTAACAAAACAAAATCTGTATTGATTGCTGTAAATGTTGCAGCATAAGGGCCTGATGCATGTAATCTAGCACATTAGATCTCCCTGCCTTCGTGCCCTGATGCAGATTCACAATAAGAGAGAGTGATGGTATTGTAGCCATCACTTTCTGTTAGGATTTTCTTCTGGGGGCAATTTTAAATTGCTTAAAGGAGTCCCATCAGGAGAAACTGCTGAGCAAATGCACTGAATTGGTAAACAGAGCTACCCAATTAATCATCGCAGAACCTGCCCCATTGTTTTTAGACCATCATCATGAAATCTGACAATGCAATGTCCAAAAAAAGATATGCCCCTTCTTTTGACCTCAACTACACTTATAGGAGAGAAAGAGAGAGTGGGAGAGTGAGAAAGAGACCTTCTCTTTAAAACACATTAGATTTCAAAATCGAGACTTAATTCATGCTACTATAGGTCATACATTTTAAAAGATTTCTGGCAGACCCCACTGAACTAATTGGAAAGTTTCCCCTTTAATTAGCTGTGGATCAGGCTTCATATGAATGATGAGAAATTCTGCATGTGTCCACGGAGGGAGAGACATCATTGCTATAACTGATACAAAAGAAACAAAATGCTAAAAAAACAAGTATGTGTAAGGGGACACAGTGCAACATCTGTAATTCATAATGTGCCTGCTGTATCTTTGATTACTGCTATAAGGAATGCAATTTTTGTAAATGTGAACAAAGGACTGAAAAAAGAGAGGATAATAGGCCCCTCTCAGCTGAACTTTGACTAGAAGGATATGTGCTTTAAATTACTTCAAAATACTTTATACTCTGGATTCACCAAGCCAACTATAGATGATACTGTGATTTTGAACATCTTCATTCTGAACAGTCACTGGAATCTGTCACTGATGTCATACAATGAAAGTGATCTTTCATTTTAAAAACTTTTGCAGGGGGAGGAAGGAAGGGGACAGCAATCAAAAAGAAAGAGAAATCATTGCCTAATTCTTAAGCACTAACACCCAGAATAAGAGATGACTTTGAATAAAAGTTAAAGTTGTTCATTCACTACACAGCAGTAGCCTGATTTTTGCATTTGAATTTAACAGGAAGAGTGTGGTCTACAGATGAATGGACATGGGAACAGGATCTCCTAAATTCGAATCCTGGCTCCTTGAATGAATCATTGGGCTGCCTTGGGATATGCCACTTGACCTCCTATCTGTGTCTACACTAGAACATGGAACTTATACTTGAAATGGCAGGATAGAAATGATTGAAGCATAGACAGTTCAGTGCAGTCAACTAGCCATATGGAATCCGTTAAGGAACACTAGCATATTTGCCTCACATCCATGATAGCAGTGTTCTAAACTGTTTCAGTTGCAAAGCTCTCTGGATATCCAATGCACAGTTACTGGCACAGCTTCCAGAAGCAGCAGATTCTGGGATACTTTAAAAGGCCACCGGGTACACTGTGGAGCAGTGCAGGTAAACACTAGTTGAACCATTTCTACTTTTCTTTGTCTACACTGGAAGTAAATCAGTTCAGATTGAACCATTCTAGAACTGTTGAAAGCACACTACACTTTCCAAACAATTCTTAGAACACGAGTAAAATTGGTGGGGCACTTGTGTGTTTATCTAGGTGGCTTATAACAAATGATATGTCTAGAGAAATGTGGTTTTTTGAGTTTCAGTTTTCCCCTCTATTAAAAAAAAGGGCTAAAACTTACTTCAAAGATAATTGTGGGGATGAATTTCAATGCCAACTAACAGGTAACATTCCAGACCATAAAGCTCAATAACATGAATTCACGATTTTTTGCTTTTTGTTTTTAAACTTTTCATTAAGTTATCTCTACTACATCAGTGTTTTCTTTATTTTCTTGCCAGAAGCTTCACTCCTCTACTGTGCATATCCTGCACACATTCCCTAATGATGCTTTCCCATCTTGGCTGGCAGTATTCCAAGCTTCAGGACATCTTATTAACAGCTTTCTGTTCACAGTGAAACAAAATACCACCACAAAATGTAGCACAAGTTTGTTGTTTGTCAGTAGGTGTTATTGTAATTGAGAGAATATTGGTGTGACTGTGGCTGAGAGTATTTACTTTGGGTACTTAGACATTAAATATACAACAGCTTTGGAAATAAATAAATAAATAAATAAAAGCAATTTTGAAAGGTCAACCTGATTAGAGTGGAGATATCCTGGAGTGCATCAAGCTTGATGTTTGTTGTAATTAATGAAGCTTCATTCATAATGCTGGAGTGTTCCACTGTTAATCCATTATACCCAATGATAGATGATCAGGAATATGCATAGTGGTTGTTGTGATGTCTTTTGTAACATGATGTAAGACAGAAGGAGTCATCAGTTCAGCATTGAACTCTGGGAGCCAATACACTTCAGACTTTGGAAAAGGCCCACAGAAGAAAAGAGGGGGGAATGGGGCAGCAGAAGGCATCTGCCACCTCTTCTCTACCAGGGGTCCAGAAAGCCAGCATATCTCCGGATGTGGGTAGAGCTGTCCAGGTAGGGAAATAAGGTGAATAGAGACTGCACTGATTAAATACAACCCTTCACTTGTGGTGGAGATTAAAGTTCCCTTTAAGGTAGTTGTGCAGTCACCTTCCTCAGGTGAATGACCCTGGGAACAGCAAACCAGATTGGCACAATTTGCATTTCTCTGCACCATCAGACGTGAACACAGCCATGCCTTCTGTGAGCAGTGAGGAGAGATGGGACTTAGAAGCAGTACTGCATGGAACTTTCACACACACACAAAATCCTCAAAACTTTTATGTTTCGTTATAAATCAAACCAAAGCTAGGGACAGATATGTAAAAAGATTCACAAAACTCCTCCAGCAGGTCTCAGTCCAGTTTGAGCACTCCTTAGTTATTTATGTTTATGCTTCAAAAACCAAATGAAACTTTCATATGGTCAAGACACAAGACTAGCAAGACCCAGCTGCCTGTTAACTTTCACTCTAAATTCCTGAGTTCATTTTAACCCTCAAACTCAAAGCCCAGGTCAGGGATTGAGACTGAAAAAGGATTTGCATGAACTACTATCAGTTGCACTAGCTCTAGTTATAGCAGGATAGTATTTCAAGGCAGTCTGTAAATGAAAAAAAATCAATTGGTTACCCTGAGCATACTTCACTTGAACAATTCTAAATTTGAATCATCTACTTCAAAAACGGAACCTTCTTTTTTATGTTACAAAGTAGCAGCCGTGGTAGTCTGTATCCGCAAAAAGAACAGGAGTACTTGTGGCACCTTAGAGACTAACCAATTTATTTCAGCATAAGCTTTCCTGGGCTACAGCTCACTTCTTCAGATGCATAGAGTGGAATACACAGACAGAAGATATTTATACATACAGAGAACATGAAAAGGTGGAAGTACGCATACCAATTGTAAGAGGCCAATCAATTGAGATGAGCTATCAGTAGCAGCAGCAGAAAAACAAACAAACAAGCAAACAAAAAAAACCTTTGAAGTGATAATCGAGATGACCCATAGAAGGTGTGAGGAGAACTTTCCCCCATGTTAAGTTCTCCTCACACCTTGTATGGGTCATCTCGATTATCACTTCAAAGTTTTTTTTTTCTGCTGCTGCTACTGATAGCTCTTCTTTTTTATGTTACTAAACAAAAATTCTGCAGTATATATTATGACAAGGTATAGTGTTTTAGGCCATCATTGTAGAATATTTTGGTATTTAATTATTATTTTTTTAAAGAAAAGAATGGGCATAGAATTCCCTGTGCAGAGCAGACTTGGGGTGCAATCCAGCTCCATTGAACTCAACTGGAATTTTTGCATTGAACTCAATCGGAGCTGAATCTTTCTCTACACGTATGTGGTCTCGAGGTCAGGACTGAAGGTGCAGATGGAGAGCGTGTTGACTCACTCCCTAAACTGGCTCACTTATAGTTGGTTTCTGAGAAAGCCATTCATAGTTTGGAGAACTAGTTCAGACCTCATACAAACCAATTCAAAATCAGACTAACTAGACCAAACCACAGGATCATAATGGTCCTTTCTGGCCTTAAAAATCTATGAAGATATGAAACCTTAGGAAACATCCCAGGCTGAAATTGAAGCTTTTTGATGGTATGAATTAGTTTACATAAGTAATCTCATATCTATGTGCCCCAAACACACTTTTCTCCATCGTTTGCTTGCACTTAATCCATCGCCTGAACAATATCATCTGGGCTAGCTGTTGCCACACACTGTCACTTGTATGTTTGGAGAAGTTCATGGAACTAATTCTGGATTCTGCAAGATCAGGGGAAACTTCAGAGGACACAATAGATCATGATATCATGTAAAATAGTCAATTTTCTCCAAAGACTTTATATAGTGAACTGTCTAGGGCTGACAGTATCTGATAAGCAATGATCAGAGGAGCTTGCTTTCTAGAATGTTTTTGAACCTTGTTCTGATGGTCTTGGATAGATCTAGGTCTTTCTCTCTCATTGTGCTTTTAATACAGGCCCAAGACTCCTTATCATGAATATAAACACCATGCTACAAAGTTACAACTGAAAGAACATTGCTCCTTTGCCATTTAAAATGTATTTAGTGTCACTATGAAAAACTCCTTTAGAAATCAATTGAAGAATCCAAGGTAAAATGGCCCCTAATTAAAACTGAGCTCTGTGAAATTATTATAGTATCTTTAAAAGAATAGGAATTTGCAAATTTGATCAAGGGCAAAATATTATCACCACCACAATTCAATAAAGATTATTCTGTACCAAGATGATGAAATTTCAACATCGTGCAAACTTGTGATTTGACTAAGAAACATCAATATGCAGATAAAAATGGTGATGCTTGTCAACCTTTTGTTTTCATGGAAGGCAGCAAGAGTGCAAAATGATTCATGAAAGCAATAGTTGACACCAGGTTCTGCAAGTAAGTGAAAACGTAGAGGCATATAAATAGGCTGGCTGACTTCATATGGTTCCAAGCCTCTTTATTTATTTGTTTATTTATTTTAAAAGGGATAGCTTGTCCGCTGTAGTCACTGCCATTAAATCCCTCATATTTGTTGTTAATGTGTAATTAATGTTATCATGGTAATAACTATACTACTAGGCAATTTTTTAACTCTAAAGAAATATCAAAAGTTAAAATGTGAAAGTAGAACTTAGTTCCAGATTGTGAGTTTTATGGGGGTTATTTTGTCTGCCAAATGGTGATCAGACACTACAGCCAACTAGCAATGAATACAGATGGAGTGGATTTTTTGTTTCTGTTATTGTTTTTATTGGAAAATGATGATTTCATTTCACAACCAAAACTTTTTTTCTGGAAACTTATCAGTTTCAACAGGAACATTGCTCAGGTCAATGGTGGAATTTCTGGTCAAAACCAGGAGGAGAACATGCACAATCCCCCCTAAAAATAGACAACAGCCAAGGGGTTAGGATGTTCATCTAAAATATAGGAGACCCAGGTTCAAGTCCTATCAGATTTCAAGTGGGATCTCCCAAGCAAGTGTCCTAACTGCTGGACTCTTGGCTGTTCTGGGGCAGGCTTCTCACATTTTTCATGAAAGCCTGTCTCTGTTTAATGCTGATGAGGAGTGAAACCAAATACCAAAGCTTCAAAAGTTTTCATGAACTTGGAATTCGTGTTGTCTGGCCCACTCTACAGTTAACCAGGACTGCTTCATTTTAGTCAAGTGTATCAGACCTGAACTGTGCTGAGGTTATCTGAGGTGGAAATAGCTCTTCACATCACAGCAGTTGTATGCTCCTGATGAAATAAGATGGCTGAAATTACAATGCAAAAAATTTAATGGACAAAAACGTCAGATAATTTTAAAAGGCACTATGTAATTTGCTTGAAAAGTACATCTTGTTATTCAGAATGCACTTCTATTTTATAATGTATCAGAGCAGAATTGCCACCTTCAAACTGATCACTATTTGAAATGTATAAACGCTTTTCCTTACTTACAGTTTTCCCTTTGGACCTATTTAAAACACATTTTTTAAAAAGCCCCCTGATATTACATTGGATAAAAAAAAGTGTTTTTATAAGACAGCACATAGCCAATGACGTAAGGTCCATATCCTGCACCCACTGGAGTCAACTGGACTTTTGTTATTGACTTTAATGAAATACAACTGGGGCCCAGTTGAAAAGAGATGTACTAGCAGCAAATAGAAGATAAATATTTTTTATTATTTTGAATTGGTATTTTCAGAGGATTTTAAAATGAAAAAAAAAAAAAAAAAAAAAAATTACAAGCCATTCTGCTAGTTTGAGAATATCTTTCTGGAATACCAGATCAATCATCAACATTTTATTTTGCTTGAAACAAGTTATTTCAATGTCTCTTTTGCTCTGGGATTACTGATCCAGTGTGTGGTTAGAATTTTAGATGAAAATGTGTTCCAGGCTATTGTACATTTTTACATTATAGCAATATAATGGTTTAGTAAAACACAATTTAATTTGTTGTGAAGTGTTAATAGATTAATCTGAAAATTCTTGTCTGAATCAGCTCTATACTATGTGGCAAATCTGTAACCATAGAAACAAAATTGATATTTTAATACTTACACTATGGAACTCATTAAGGTACACACCAAATAGTCATTTCACAACACCAGGGTAATGGGTGTGTGTATATATTCAAGCCATAAAATGGACCATAAAATATACAAGAGTCTCCCAGATATTAGTGAGCCATAAGGAATATTTTTAAGTAAGTAGAAATGCTAAGCATGTCTGGTAATTGTACTAAAGCTGATCCTTACAGCCGGTTGTATGTTTAATAATAATCCTTTCAGTATGATAAGAGTTACACTGTTTGCCTTTGTTATCATTCAATAGCTTTATATTGATCCTTGTAAGTTGAAATGGACTCCTTGGTTTCTTTAACAAATAAAGAGACATTCTGTCTGTTCATGATTTATGCTAGTCTTCAGGTCAATGAATCAGAACAGATTTGTTCTACTAAAATGAACAATTAACAATAGAATTTCAAAATAAGGAACATGTTCCCTAATACCCTCCTTGCTTGAGTGCACTTTGAAAGGGCTCTGGTCTAAAATTTGCTTTACTTGTAATCTGCTTATCAGAGATTTGAGCACAGTTTGATAGAGAATAGGTGCTATGTGCTTCTCATGTTCAAATTACTATTTTGCATTTTGGTATCTTTCCAGGGATACAAGGGAGAGATATCTCTTATTGACCATGGGGGGCAAGAGAAGGCAGAGAAGGAAAGACTCAGATGGTAAATTGCAGATATTACCTTTAAATTGCTTGGAAATTTTGAATAGAAATGAGTTCTTACATGAAAGCTCCTTCTCACCCCACAAAACCCAGAAGCATTAGCTTGCCCATTAGCAGTTGTACAAAGAAGCACCTTGCTTCTCTCTCATTTTGGCAGAGTAAGAGGGATCACATTTTCACAGATAATCTGATTTTGGACAATTTCTCCAGTGTTTTGTACAACAAGCAGCTTTTCTTCATAATTTAAATACTCTTGTCTTCTGTTTCTACCTTCCCTAATAAAAAAGTGTTTTGGCCAATGCCCTGTAGAGTTTTTGTGTTTCCTGAGGACCTCTGTAAAATATGCAGGGGTTAATGCAGCAAGACTACACATTGTTCCATACTCAAGCCCCTATTGGTGTGTAACCCGGTGCTCAAGCTCAACTGGTAGTAACATTATTGGGGAAAATGTAAATAATGGGGATAGATATTAATTGTGCCCATAATGGATTGTGAAGATGAATACATATCCCTCCACCTGTCCCCATCTGTGAAGAATTTATGATGCTACCAGCAACCAAGTCAGAAGATTTCTGTGCAGCAGAATTAGCAGCAGCAGAATGGTTATACTGTATTGATGGCGTGTTTTTACTGACCAAGAATTGAAGCAATTTTTGTACAAATGATAGAATCTACCATAGTGGTAGATTACTGTAAGAAGGGTATTGCATGCCAAGGGCTTATTTACAGAAGGGGTTCCTAATTTGGACACCTTGCTTCCATTCTTGATTATGCAGGCCACTTTCTATTCACAAATACATGCAATCCCTGAGGTAATTACAGCAATTGCTCATTTGGAAAAAAAGTAAATTTTAGCTGATGTTTAATGCAATTAGTCAGCTGGAAAAAGCAGGAGACAGAATCATATAACCAGCCTGGCAATCTCTGTGGTAGGGGTAAGTTGAGGGGTAAAGTTGTGTACAGCCCTGCACAGCCCCAGAAGCAGGCAAACAAATTGGGTTGAATAAAGCAAAAGCTAGTGAGGCAGTATACAGTTGCCACATAAATGGGGCACTGAGGCTGGTTGTGGGGCAAAAAAATTGCAATAAAAATAAAAAATTCAGATCAGTTGGCCCATTAGATAGAAATACCAGCAAGTATCTTTATAGTTGCCAAGGCAACAAGAGGCCTCAGCCTGAGCCTTAGAAAGGGTCAATTATAACTGCATAGCCAGGCAGATGGAAGATTAACCTCTTTTACATACTCAGCCCCAGAGTTGCTATCATAGTGCTGAAAATCTTCTAAATAATAAACAGAAGCTACAGCTCGTTATGGAACATAGTCTCAAACAAAGCTCTAACCAAATCCATCCATCCCATTATAGGTTCTAACAAGGTGAAATTCACTACAAGGGCTGAAGTGCTCAGATATTGTAATAAGCATGGTATAACAATCTTGACAGATAGCAAAACAAGCACACATAGACTCATAGACTTTAAGGTCAGAAGGGACCATTATGATCATCTAGTCTGACCTCCCGCATGATGCGGGCCACAAAGCCATCCCAACCCCTTTCCCTTGACTCTGCTGTTGAAGTCCCCAAATCCTGTGGTTTAGAGACTTCAAGTAGCAGAGAATCCTCCAGCTAGCGACCCCCGCCCCATGTTGCGGAGGAAGGCGAAAAACCTCCAGGGCCTCTGCCAATCTACCCTGGAGGAAAATTCCTTCCCGACCCCAAATATGGCAATCAGTAGAACCCCGAGCATGTAGGCAAGATTCTCCAGCCAGACCCTCATTGGCCATTGATACTATTTACCAGCGATGGCACGCTGTTCATTTGATTAGAATCATGTTATCCCATTAAACCATTCCCTCCATAAACTTATCTAGCCTAATCTTAAAACCAGACAGGTCCTTCGCCCCCACCGTTTCCCTCGGAAGGCTGTTCCAATATTTCACCCCTCTGACGGTCAGAAACCTTCATCTAATTTCAAGCCTAAACTTCCCCACGGCCAGTGTATATCCATTCGTTCTCGTGTCCACATTAGTACTGAGCTGAAATAATTCCTCTCCCTCCCTGGTATTTATTTCTCTGATATATTTAAAGAGAGCAATCATATCCCCCCTCAGCCTTCGTTTGGTTAGGCTAAACAACCCGAGCTCCTCGAGTCTCCTTTCATACGACAGGTTTTCCATTCCTCTGATCATCCTAGTGGCCCTTCTCTGTACCCGTTCCAGTTTGAGTTCATCTTTTTTAAACATCGGAGACCAGAACTGCACACAGTACTCCAAATGAGGTCTCACCAGTGCCTTGTACAACGGAAGCAGCACCTCCTTATCCCTACTAGATATACCTCGCCTAATGCATCCCAAGACCGCATTGGCTTTTTTCACCGCCACGTCACATTGTCGACTCATAGTCATCCTGCGGTCTACCAGGACTCCGAGGTCTTTCTCCTCCTCTGTTACTTCTAACTGATGTGTCCCCAGCTTGTAACTAAAATTGTTGTTAGTCATCCCTAAATGCATCACCTTACACTTTTCACTATTAAATTTCATCCTATTTCTGTTACTCCAATTTACAAGGTCATTCAAGTCTCCCTGCAGAATATCCCGATCTTCCTCCGAATTGGCAATACCTCCCAACTTTGTGTCATCCACAAACTTTATCAGCCCACTCCTACAATTGGTTCCGAGGTCAGTAATAAATAGATTAAATAAAATCGGTCTCAAAACCGAACCTTGAGGAACTCCATTGGTGACCTCCCTCCAACCTGACAGTTCACCTTTCAATATGACCCGCTGCAGTCTCCCCATTAACCAGTTCCTTATCCACCTCTGGATTTTCATATCGATTCCCATCTTTTCCAATTTAACCAATAATTGCTTGTGCGGTACAGTATCAAACGCTTTACTGAAATCAAGGTATATTAGGTCCACCGCATTTCCCTTATCTAATAAGTCTGTTATTTTCTCAAAGAAGGAGATCAGATTGGTTTGGCACGATCTGCCTTTGGTAAAACCATGTTGTAATTTGTCGCAATTGCCATTGACCTCAAGGTCCTTAACTACCTTCTCCCTCAGAATTTTCTCCAGGACCTTGCACACTACAGATGTTAAACTGACAGGCCTGTAGTTACCCGGGTCACTTTTTTTTCCCTTTCTTGAAAATAGGAACCACATTAGCTATTCTCCAGTCCAACGGTACCACCCCCGAGTTTAAAGATTCATTAAAAATTATTTTTACGGGCCTGCTATTTCTCGCGCCAGTTCCTTCAATATTCTTGGATGAAGATCATCTGGTCCGCCCGACTTAGTCCCGTTAAGGTGTTCAAGTTTGGTTTCTACCTCGGATATGGTAATCCCCCCTCCTGTATCCCCTTCTGTCACGCTGCCAATATTCCTAATCCCTTCATTGGCCTCATTGAACACCGATGCAAAATATTCATTTAGATATTGTGCCATGCCTAGATTATCCTTAATCTCCACTCCAGCTATAGTCTTCAGCGGTCCCACTTCTTCTTTCTTTGCTTTCTTCCTATTTATATGGCTATAAAACCTCTTACTATTGCTTTTAATTCCCCTTGCAAGGTCCAACTCTACACGGCTTTTGGCCTTTCTCACTCCATCTCTACATGCTCTGACCTCAATAAGGTAAGTTTCCTTACTGATCCCTCCCCTCTTCCACTCTTTGTACGCTTTCTGTTTTTTCCTAATCGCCCCTTTGAGACGGTCGCTCATCCAGCTCGGTCTAAATCTCTTGCTTACTAACCGTTTTCCCTTTTTTGGGATACAGGCCTCCGACAGCTCCTGCAGCTTTAACTTAAAATAATTCCAGGCATCTTCTGCCTTTAGATCCATTAATATGTTTGTCCAATCCACTTCCCTTACCAGTCCTCTTAATTTATTAAAATTAGCCTTTTTAAAATTGTAAACCCAGTCTTTGATTTAATTCTGTTAATCCTTCCATTTAGTTTAAACCGAATTAGCTCATGATCACTGGAGCCCAGGTTGTCCCCTACAACCATTTCCTCAACGAGGTCCTCACTACTCACCAAAACCAAATCCAAAATGGCCTCCCCCCTTGTCGGTTCGGCTACCACTTGATGAAGGAATTGATCAGCAAGCACATCTAGGAACTTCTGAGCTCTATTATTCCTACTAGCATTTGTTCCCCAATCTATATCTGGGAAGTTAAAGTCCCCCATAATTACACAGTTCCTATTAGTATTTACTTCCCTAAACACATTAAATAGTTCTTTATCCATATCCTGGGTAGATCCGGGCGGTCTATAGCACACCCCAAGCACTATCCCTGGAGAGGCTCTAGTAGTTCTTTTACCCAGTGTGAGTATTGCCCAGACGGACTCCGTCTTATCCATTCCATCAATTATTATTTCTTTACAGCTTACCTCATTATTGACATACAATGCCACCCCCCCACCTTTACCTTTGTTCCGGTCGTTCCTAAACAGCACATACCCTTCCATATCTGTACTCCAGTCATGACTACCGTTCCACCACGTTTCAGTTATTCCTATGATATCCGGTTTCATTTCTTGGACCAGGAGCTCCAATTCCTCCATTTTGTTACCTAGGCTTCTTGCATTGGTGTATAAACATCCTAATGTATGCCGTTTAGCCTGTCTCCCATTAGTTATGCAATTTGTTACGGACCCCTTACTGTTCATCCCCCCTCTCTTTCTTATGTCCAATCCCATCCCCCCTGCTATATCTCTTCTTATCTCATCACTCACCTTTTCAATGTTGGAATCTGGCGTGGAGATTAACTGTACATCTCCCAACTGTCTCCCCCAACTTCCTAGTTTAAAGCTCTTTTGATGAGATGAGCCAACCTCCCTCCCAGAAGTCTATTTCCTTCCCTACTCAGGTGAAGTCCATCCCGTGAGAACAGCTGTCTGTCCCCGAAAGCCTCCCAGTGGCCATACATCCCAAAGCCCTCCTTATAGCACCACTCCCTTAGCCAACTATTTATCCTCACAATCCTGTCAGCCCTTTGCTGTCCTTCTCTAGGAACAGGCAGAATCCCACTAAAGATGATCTGAGCCTCTATTTCCTTGAGGGTATTCCCCAGCCTGGCATAATCTCCCTTGATTCTCTCTAACGAGAACCTAGCCGTGTCATTCGTTCCTACATGAAGGATTATCAAGGGGTTCTTACCTGCTCCTTTTAGTATACTTTTCAACCGCAAGTCCACATCCCATATCTTTGCGCCCGGTAAACAGCACACCCTTCTGTTCTCTGGGTCTGCCCTGGTCACAGGCCTGTCCAACCTCCTCAGTAAGGAGTCCCCAATCACGTAAACCTGCCGTCGCCTGGCGACAGTGCGATCTACTAATCTATCCTCTGTTCCCTCTAGTCGAAACCCGTGTCCGTTCCTATTTTCCCTCATACTCCCCCTTGTGCCATCCTGTATCCTCCCGGGGCCCAGATTTGGTGCTGTCTCCATCAACTCCTCCCCTCTCTCTATTGGACTAGCTGATCTTCTCTTCTTCCTCACCCTCTCGCCTTCAGTTACCACCTGCTGCCACCCCCCTCGTTATCCAAACACCCAAACCTGTTCCTGAGTTCTATTTCCCCTTCACTAGCCCTCCTTTTCCTTGGCCTGCTTCTCATGGTCTCATGCTTCCACTGCCCTTGTTCTTCCCCTAAGATTCCCCCCTCACAGTCCTCAGCCTCTGCTTCCACCTGCACCCCTGAGCATTCCCCTTCTGCTCCTCCTTGCCTTTCCTCCATCAGCTGCTCGAACCCCCGTCTAAACTCCACCAGGGTATCTACCTGCATCTCCAACCCCTTAATCTTTTCTTCCAGTAACTGTATTAGGCGGCACTTCATGCAAACATACCTCTGTTCAGGCTCACCTGCTAGGACCATATACATACTGCAGCTTCCACATGCAATCATCTGCATTCTGTCCACTGCTACCTGGCTCATGGCTGCTGCAGTCTCTGCCCACAGCACCTGGGGACACAGAGCACACAACACACCGCGCCCTCCTGCCTCCCCTTCCACCTCCCCCTGCAAACTCCCACTCAAACTCCCCTGTTAGCAGCCCTATTTGCTGCCTCCTGTGCCGCTGCTCGCAGACACTGTACAAAAATATGGCCATAGACACTCAGCTCTCAGGGTTCAAACAGAGCAAAGATACTAGTCCCTACAAGTCACTGGATGGATGTAGGTTGCATAACAAGCTGGCAAAGTGTTCTGCTGCAACAATGACTGATAGATACAGCAACACAGCTGTGAAATGAAGACAAAGACAGCAATGCCACAACAGAAATCTTTCCAGTTTTCCCTGGCTAGTGAAAACAGCCCATCCAGAGAATTTTATTTCTGCCAAGATTTTTTGACACACTGATAATGTCTTCACTACTACATGTAGATCCTTCAAAATCTTCTTAAAGTAGAGCACAGAAATACAATACGGTATCCCTGTTTAAACTGACTTTTTGAGATTTACTCATATTTCGAGCACATGTAACAGAATCATTCTCATACTGATATTCCCTCTAGTCCTTAAAATCAAAAGTCTTACTCTCAAAGATTGGGCTCATGTGTGGCTTTAATACACACATAGCTGAGAACTAATTTAAGCAAAGTGTCCCTTGATTATGCTGCAAATCAACATATAGCAGAAGAATGCACCTGCATACAATCTTATCTCTATATTCTGTATAGTAACACAAAGCGAAGTGCACTTCATCAGGAGGATAAATATGGGCTAATTGTGCACAAAACCTGCCATAATGAAAATAATCTTTCCAGGGTCAAGTCAACATCTCTGGTATTAAACCACAACATACCTATACCCATTCTCCACACAGTAGGTTTAGAAAGATGTCAATATACTGCAAGGGTTCCTAGACAAATTATTTTTTTCAGGTTGCAGTAGATAGCACTTTCAGAAGTCGATATTGGTACTTTCCGTCATTTCAAAGTGGCCCTAGCCCCTGCATGTGTAGCAAAACCCTTTAACCAACATCCCATGAGAAGTGTTTCCAGACAGATGCCACTATCTGCACAGTGACATTGCCCAGGATCAATGAAAATCCAAATGAAGCAAACTCCAAGAAGTATGAGAAAACCCTGATGCATGCTCAATGAACAAGGAGAAGCCAATTCCTTTTGTTAAGGCCTTCACTTTGGAGCGCTGAGTACCATCATTAAGCATATAGGAACCATAAAAGAGGCTTTCTATAATGACTGGGCAATTAGACAGCTATATTTGCTAAGAATACAATTGGCGGGAAAGGCATGGTAAATGGACTTTGTAACCATGGGAAGTGCTTATTTATTACACCACATATCCTGGATAACTTAGCTGACATCCTGCCCCTCATCTGTTTAGGCTGATATTTTGGTCAGTGTGGCACTCAACCTCAAAACAGCACTCTAACCCCCATATTCACTACTGTGATATGATGATACGTTTTGTACAAAGTATGTATTATGAGATATCATTTTAAAAGTCTTGACCTATTGAACATTACTATCCTATTGGATTGTATGTACTATAATTATATGTGAAGTTATGAAGTATTGCTCTATGTTTGTTACTAAAATATGTGATAAGTGGGAAATGCCCACAGCTAGCCTTTTAGTGATAAGAAAGGAGCAACGAACACTGACAAAACTGATTTACATCAGGATGAGCCAGACATGTGTTGATGGCCATCAAGAAGAATCCACTTTCCCAGAGACTCCTCAGAGATGACATGTACACGGTGCTGGCTATCTAACCCCCTTCATCACAGCAGGGATCTTTCTAGCACCTGGAGAGAAAATATAAATAAAGGTTGGCCTCTTTCCTCCCCCAGCTCAACACCTGGAAGATTGTCTGGAAGGCAAAGACTTTGACCTGGGAAGATTGGTCCCAGGCTGACAAGAGAATTCAGCCTGTGTATTAAGATCTGTAAACTGCCTATAACAGTCAATGGGCTGAGAAAAGCTGGTTGATTCAAATCTTGCATAGTCTATTAAAGTTAGAATTTAGACTGTGATTCTGTTTTTATTTTTTATGTAACTAACTTTGACCTCTGTGCCTAACACTTATAATCACTTGAAATCTATCTTCCTGTAGTTAATAAAAACTTATTTTAATGTTTTATCCTTACCAGCGAGTTTGTCTAAAGTATTTGGGGAATCTGCTCCGATTACAAAGGCTGGTGCATATCCACTTTCCTTAGATCAAGTGGCAAATTAATTAATGATCTTGCACTGTTTACATCTTGAGCAGTGTAAAATGGGACATCACTGGGGTGCAAGACTTGGAGGCTGGGGAAATTGGCTGGAGTCTCCCTGTGTATAATTCATAAGTGCCTTAAAGAACATTCATGCAACTCAGCTGGGTGTGTGCCTCCACATGTTGATGGCTGAGTGATCAGGGCATCTGGAGGGGGTTGCTGCTTGTCATTGGCATAGTATTGTGAGAGACAGATGAGGCTGAAGAGTTTAAGGGGACTCAGCGGTCCCACAGTTCCAGGTTATACCCCAGGGGTATGTCACAGTCAGAGCAATGTGCCCAAATGTAAACAACCTAATTGCCTACATAGCCTAAACAATATAAGTCTCTAAGGAATTATGAATGCTTTCAATCAGTGATGTTCAACTCCAAGGGCTCTC
Organism: Chrysemys picta bellii; assembly: GCF_011386835.1. Classification (NCBI taxonomy): domain Eukaryota; kingdom Metazoa; phylum Chordata; order Testudines; family Emydidae; genus Chrysemys; species Chrysemys picta. The sequence continues at coordinate 77,651,297 of NC_088791.1, forward strand.
CCAGGACCAAGGCAGACAGAAGGTATTGTGCAAGTGAGCCAATAGGCAGCCATCTTGAAGCTGAAAACAAATCTACAGCTGTGCACTTTGTGTCTTGTTGCACAATCGCCTTCAGGCAATAAGATCCAGCAATACATTGATTGAAGTGTGAGTTGCCCTTTTAGGCCTCAAAGTGCTGATGTCTGCGCTAGCTACTAGGTAGGAAAAATGCATGCAACAGAGACCTTGAATGAGTCAAGTGTCCCAGTAGAAGTACTGCAAAAAGTAACACACTGTTCACTCTATTCACCACCAAATCTACCCTAATGTCCTGGATTGTACTTTTTATGAGTCCATGCAATGTAATCCCGTAGTCCATCTGAATACTCAATACCCCCTAATAATGGGACAGAAATCTGATCCGTCCAGAAGAGGGTACAGGACCACCAACATCTTTAACTGCACCTCTGCAGCTGGGCAATAGTGGCAGATATGGTGGACCTGGATTTTATACCATCTCCTCCGTTCTATGAAGAAGGAGTTGAGCTGCCCTGACCGAACCACACCCACACCAGAGACTGTGCAGGAGCCCTGTGATTTGGAAGTTCCCTGGAATGCTAAGTGCCATAGGACAAGTGGCTGCTGAGCTCATGAAGAAAAGACTGGCAGATACTAGAGCAGGGATTGGTGACAAATATGATAGGATTTACACCTAATGTGCAAAACCTGTCTCTACTTGTGTGTATTAGGGAGGAATGTGGGTAATGGAGAGGGTTGTGTAAAGGAAGAGGATATTTAATGGAAGTACCTATCTTGTCCTAGAGATGCCACACATTATGTGTGGATATATAATCAAGTGAAGAAAGTGAAGATAAAAGAAAAAAACAAAGAACCCAAACTTAAGATAAAAGAATTTGATTTTAAAGTGGCAAATGGAAACAAGTAGTCCAAGAAGATTCTTGGGAACAGTACGGTAACTAATGCTCTGTCATGATACATTTTCCAGGAAAATTCAATTAAAATAAATATTGCCTCGTTTTAACTTTGAGTTCTTCAGTTAGTTTAATTTTAGAAGTGTTTGCCTTACAAATTAATAAAAATAATGCCTTTTATATAGGGCTTTTCATCAGTTGATCTCAAAGGGTACATGTACACCGCAGTGAGTCTCAGAGTCCAGGTTCATAGACTTGGACTCATGCTATGGAGCTCAAAACACATGTGGGTTGGGCTCTGAAGCCTATTCCTCTCCATTTGCTTCAGAACTTGAACCCAACCCTGAACGTCTACATAGCTATTTTTAGTGCCATAGCATGGGCTGAGCCCAGACCTGAGCTCTGATACTGTCCTGAGACGATGCTTGTTGTGTAGACATATCCAAAGTGTTTTACCAAGGACATCAGTTTCATTATGACAGTATTACAGATGGAGAAACTGAGGTACAGAAGTACTGCATTCATTGAACGTATACATTGTGTATATTATTGTGCACATTTTAACAGGACATCAACTGTGTCTCATTCTATTCCTTTATAATTATAATTGACACATTTATATTGGATAGTACAATGAGAACAAACAACTGGGGAAGTGTATAATTTAATCCAAACCATCCTAATCCTGAAGGCCAAATTCTGGGACCTTCATTAACAGAATTTATTATAGAAAAAAAAAAGTCTATTCAAAATGCAACCCTCCCCCCCCCCCCCCCACCTCCTGTTTATACAGTTAAAAGTTATATACAATTCCTTATTTTTCATGCAACAGGAAATATTTAATCTACCCCACTGGGGACAGCGGGGGCTGGGGGGAAATACGCATAAATGGAGATTATATAGCCAGTGCTGTACATGTAATTAGAAAAGGTTAATTACTTTTACTACTCAGTGATTTACAGCTTCAAGAAATGCTGCCTGTTCAAGGCATTTACTTGAAAGATTTCAGTTCGGTAAAATTAACCTTTTGTTAAAAATATCCCCATAGTACCAGGCAAAGTGAATTATTGCCCAAATCGTTATGTATTTTCTCTATTATTCTTTTGTTTCAATTTTCTTTTTCTTCTTCCCCCTCCCCCACTTTCCCTGATAGAAAGGCCCTGTGTCTTTTCAATCACCATACAAATTAAATGGGTTGCGTGGGAAATAAAGAAACAAATCAGTAACATTATGTAATATAGGTTTTAAAATTTCCCCAATTGTGTTCAGTTCAGAAAAGAAATATCTTTCACAATCAAAGTGTTAAAGGAAAATTTAATTTACTGAGGGTTAGGGATAGGAATATATTTTATATGAAATCCACATTTATATAATTGCTTTAATTTCCAATTTTTTGTATCATGAAAGTAAATCTAGATTGCATTGCAGCTTTCCGCTAGAAATGGTCTGTGCATACATATTATAAAGAGAATAGATTATACACACACACACACACATTAGTTAGCTAGCTAGATGGCTAGACAGACAGCTATAGCTAAATCTATCTCCTGGACTCCAATCAGCTTGTATTCTTTCCAAGAATGTCTTTATGCTTCCTCATAGAGATTAAGATTCTCTTTGGCTAATGAAGGATATAATCTCATTTAACAGCATGAGAAACTGCATTTAGGGATAGGTGAGCACTGAATTGGTATGATGGACAAGATTCAGATATCAGTGTCATTCATTGAGCAGCTCCCTAAATAAAATACAATCTTGTCCCCTTTCTTTTATTGAGAAAACAGGTGCAGAGTTTACAGCCAGGAGTCTATGTGTGAAAGGCTATGATCTGCTCTGAATTATGTCATGGAATCTCAGCATGGGTTCAACAAAGTAGAATTTGGCATAAGGGTTGTCATTGAACATACGTATGTTTTCAGTGTGATTACATGGCTTTCTATACCCTGGACCCCAATGCTTACTGCAGCATGAGTGTCAAGGCTGATTCCCCACTCTGGCACTTCGAGTGCAGAAGGTGGAGGTCTGCAAGGATTCTAAAAATTAATACTGGCCACTCCAGGCTGGTATTAAACTCCCAAGATTACTGCTTCTCTCTGACATTGGATGGGTAGATGCTGCCACCACCCAAGTGCAAAAAAACCCTTTTGACTCAGGAAGGCGCACTTGGGAATTCCTCCCGGTGGGGTATCCTCAAGCCCTTTCACCACTACCACGATCCTGGGAAAGAGCTGAGAAAGAAAACAAAGGAAATCAGCTGTTGCCACCAGCTAATTAAACAGCATATGCACAAACCTCTTAGGACACAAAAAACCCAATCCTGTTCTTACAAAAATGTACATTTTATTAAAAACAAAAAGAAAGAAAATACATATGGAACTTAGGTTATTGCTAGATTTAAAAGGAGCAAATAAAATTAAGCATCTAGAATGGTTTTCTTGAGGTCCAGCTGAATGGTTACAAGCAAAGCAAAAGCATTTGGAGGTTAGCACAGAGGAGTCCACAAGCCTTACAGAAATAAAAGAGAGAAACCTAATCACATCTTCCTAGACATTCTCTGATCTACTTACATATCTGGGGTTTCAGATAAATAGTTTCTAGGTATGATTTGATGATTTTTCATACCTGGTTTAAAGCATTGCTGCTCCGTGTTTCCTCTCTCCAGAGAACAGACAGACAGACAAAGGGAAAGTTTTTTCCCAATTGTAAAAAGTTCTATCTCTTTTGGTCAGGTGCCGACTTCCTTCATTTTACCTATGGACTTTGTTAACCCTTTACAGGTAAAACAAGTAGAGAACAGCTACTAAGAAGGATTTTGTAGCTAACTGGCTGGCTGGGTTTCCATAAAAGGGACCCTCCCCCTCATTTATCAGAATGACTAACTCAGAGTGAAGTCATTGGACGTAATTGTATTTTGGGGCACTGAGGGCTGCAAATCAATCGCAATCTCAGGAATGTTTCTCTGACAGGACATAACCCCATACATTTGTGCTAATTCTATCATCTGGTTTAAAGATGTGTATAACTATTTAGATTACAAGTAAACCTTATTTCACAATTAAAAACAAACAGACCAACAATACATACGAGGCAGGGGCGGCTCTATGTATTTTGCCGCCCCAAGCACGGCAGTCAGGAGGCTTCCGGCGGTGCACCTGCGGGAGGTCCGCTGGTAACGCAGATTCGGCGGCATGCCTGCGGGAGGTCCGCCAGTACCACGGCTTTGGTGTACCTGCCGCCGAATTGCTGCCGAAGCCGCGGGACCAGTGGACCTCCCGCAGGCGCACCGCCGAAGGCTACCTGACTGCCGCCCCCACAGCGACCGGCAGGCTGCCCCCTGCGGCTTGCTGCCCCAGGCATGCGCTTGGTGCGCTGGTGCCTGGAGCCGCCCCTGATACGAGGGAATACCCAGGTATGTATTTTTAATGTGCCCTTGGGATATAAGAGAATAATGGAGAAATTCAGATTAATTTTAACATACTATGTGCCATTCCTTTTATACAGTAATTACCGTACAAAGGTCCATACTGATGAACAATTTCCATACACGATCCATCGTCTACAGCCAAGCACTGAGGTACAACCGCCTTTGCTCCAACCCCTCAGTTAGAGACCAACACCTACAAGATCTTCACCAAGCATTCTCAAAACTACGATACCCGCATGAGGAAATAAGGAAACAAATAAACAGAGCCAGACATGTACCCAGAAGCCTCCTGCTGCAAGACAAGCCCAAGAAAGAAACCAACAGAACTCCACTGGCCATCACCTACAGTCCTCAGCTAAAACCTCTCCAACGCATCATCAGTGATCTACAACCCATCCTGGACAACGATCCCTCACTTTCACAGGCCTTGGGAGGCAGGCCAGTCCTTGCCCACAGACAACCTGCAACCTTAAGCATATTCTCACCATCAATCACACACCGCACCATAGTAACTCTAATTCAGGAACCAATCCATGCAACAAACCTCGATGCCAACTCTGCCCACATATCTACACCAGTGACACCATCACAGGACCTAACCAGATTCATAGATTCATAGATTCTAGGACTGGAAGGGACCTCGAGAGGTCATCAAGTCCAGTCCCCTGCCCGCATGGCAGGACCAAATACTGTCTAGACCATCCCTGATAGACATTTATCTAACCTACTCTTAAATATCTCCAGAGATGGAGATTCCACAACCTCCCTAGGCAATTTATTCCAGTGTTTAACCACCCTGACAGTTAGGAACTTTTTCCTAATGTCCAACCTAGACCTCCCTTGCTGCAGTTTAAACCCATTGCTTCTTGTTCTAGCCTTAGAGGCTAAGGTGAACAAGTTTTCTCCCTCCTCTTTATGACACCCTTTTAAATACCTGAAAACTGCTATCATGTCCCCTCTCAGTCTTCACTTTTCCAAACTAAACAAACCCAATTCTTTCAGCCTTCCTTCATAGGTCATGTTCTCAAGACCTTTAATCATTCTTGTTGCTCTTCTCTGGACCCACATCTTTTTTAAAATGCGGTGCCCAGAACTGGACACATTATTCCAGCTTAGGCCTAACCAGAGCAGAGTAGAGCGGAAGAATGACTTCTCGTGTCTTGCTCACAACACACCTGTTAATACATCCCAGAATCATGTTTGCTTTTTTTGCAACAGCATCACACTGTTGACTCATATTTAGCTTGTGGTCCACTATAACCCCTAGATCCCTTTCTGCCGTACTCCTTCCTAGACAGTCTCTTCCCATTCTGTATCTGTGAAACTGATTTTTCCTTCCTAGGTGGAGCACTTTGCATTTGTCTTTGTTAAACTTCATCCTGTTTACCTCAGCCCATTTCTCCAATTTGTCCAGATCATTTTGAATTATGAACCTGTCCTCCAAAGCAGTTGCAATCCCTCCCAGTTTGGTATCATCCGCAAACTTAATAAGCGTACTTTCTATGCCAATATCTAAGTCGTTGATGAAGATATTGAACAGCGCCAGTCCCCAAACAGACCCCTGCGGTACCCCACACATTATGCCTTTCCAGCAGGATTGGGAACCATTAATAACAACTCTCTGAGTACGGTTATCCAGCCAGTTATGCACCCACCTTATAGTAGCCCCATCTAAATTGTATTTGCCTAGTTTATCGATAAGAATGTCATGCGAGACTGTATCAAATGCCTTACTAAAGTCTAGGTATACCACATCCACAGCTTCACCCTTATCCACAAGGCTCGTTATCCTATCAAAGAAAGCTATCAGATTGGTTTGACATGATTTGTTCTTCACAAATCCATGCTGGCTGTTCCCTATCACCTTACCACCTTCCAAGTGTTTGCAGATGATTTCCTTAATTACTTGCTCCATTATCTTCCCTGGCACAGAAGTTAAACTAACTGGTCTGTAGTTTCCTGGGTTGTTTTTATTTCCCTTTTTATAGATGGGCACTATATTTGCCCTTTTCCAGTCTTCTGGAATCTCTCCCATCTCCCATGATTTTCCAAAGATAATAGCTAGAGGCTCAGATACCTCCTCTATTAGCTCCTTGAGTATTCTAGGATGCATTTCATCAGGCCCTGGTGACTTGCAGGCATCTAACTTTTCTAAGTGATTTTTAACTTGTTCTTTTTTTATTTTATCCGCTAAACCTACCCCCTTCCCATTAGCATTCACTATGTTAGGCATTCCTTCAGACTTCTCGGTGAAGACCGAAACAAAGAAGTCATTAAGCATCTCTGCCATTTCCAAGTTTCCTGTTACTGTTTCTCCCTCTTCACTAAGCAGTGGGCCTACCCTGTCTTTGGTCTTCCTCTTGCTTCTAATGTATTGATAAAAAGTCTTCTTGTTTCCCTTTATTCCCGTAGCTAGTTTGAGCTCATTTTGTGCCTTTGCCTTTCTAATCTTGCCCCTGCATTCCTGTGTTGTTTGCCTATATTCATCCTTTGTAATCTGTCCTAGTTTCCATTTTTTATATGACTCCTTTTTATTTTTTAGATCATGCAAGATCTCGTGGTTAAGCCAAGATGGTCTTTTGCCACATTTTCTATCTTTCCTAACCAGCGGAATAGCTTGCTTTTGGGCCCTTAATAGTGTCCCTTTGAAAAACTGCCAACTCTCCTCAGTTGTTTTTCCCCTCAGTCTTGATTCCCATGGGACCTTACCTATCAGCTCTCTGAGCTTACCAAAATCTGCCTTCCTGAAATCCATTGTCTCTATTTTGCTGTTCTCCCTTCTACCCTTCCTTAGAATTGCAAACTCTATGATTTCATGATCACTTTCACCCAGGCTGCCTTCTACTTTCAAATTCTCAACGAGTTCCTCCCTATTTGTTAAAATCAAGTCTAGAACAGCTTCCCCCCTAGTAGCTTTTTCAACCTTCTAAAATAAAAAGTTGTCTCCAATGCAGTCCAAGAATTTGTTGGATAGTCTGTGCCCCACTGTGTTATTTTCCCAACATATATCCGGATAGTTGAAGTCCCCCATCACCACCAAATCTTGGGCTTTGGATGATTTTGTTAGTTGCTTAAAAAAAGCCTCATCCACCTCTTCCACCTGGTTAGGTGGCCTGTAGTAGACTCCTAGCATGACATCTCCCTTGTTTTTTACCCCTTTTAGCCTAACCCAGAGACTCTCAATACTTCCGTCTCCTATGTCCATCTCTACCTCAGTCCAAGTGTGTACATTTTTAATATATAAGGCAACACCTCCTCCCTTTTTCCCCTATCCTTCCTGAGCAAGCTGTACCCATCCACACCAACATTCCAATCATGTGTATTATCCCACCAAGTTTCAGTGATGCCAACAATGTCATAGTTGTATTTATTTATTAGCACTTCCAGTTCTTCCTGCTTATTCCCCATACTTCTTGCATTTGTATATAGGCATCTAAGATACTGGTTTGATCTTTCCTCCCAGTTTTGTCCTGACCCTCCTTTCTCTCTGACAATATAGCCCACACTCCCTCTCGTTTCCAACCCATCTCCCCAGTCTCCATGTTCCCCACTTACCTGTGGGCTTTGCTCACCTGTCCCCGTCGAACCTAGTTTAAAGCCCTCCTCACTAGGTTAGCCAGTCTGTGTCCAAATAGGGTCTTTCCTCTCCTCGAAAGGTGAACGCCATCTCTGCCTAGCAGTACTTCCTCGAATAGCATCCCGTGGTCTAGGAAGTCAAAGCCCTCCTGGCGACACCATCTTCGCAGCCAGGCATTCACCTCCATGATGCATCTGTCTCTGCCCGGGCCCCTACCTTTGACAGGAAGAATCGAAGAGAATACCACCTGCGCTCCAAACTCCTTCACCCGTACTCCCAGAGCCCTGTAGTCACTCTTGATCCGCTCAGTGTCACACCGCGCAGTATCATTTGTGCCCACATGGATGAGTAGCATGGGGTAGTAGTCAGAGGGCTGGATAATCCTCGACAATGCCTTCGTAACGTCTCGGATACGGGCTCCCGGCAGGCAGCATACCTCACGAGATGAAATGTCAGGGCGACAGATGGGCGCCTCCGTCCCCCTCAGCAGAGAGTCTCCGACCACCACTACCCTACGTTTCCTATTCGCAGTGGTGGCAGCAGACCTCCCAGCCTTAGGGGTACGAGGCTTCTCCTCCTTTACTGTAGGGAGTGATTCCTTCTTTCCTGTATCAAGAAGAGCATAACGGTTACCTATTACCACGGCAGGAGGGTTCGGAGCAGGGGTGGAGCACTGCCCGCTGCCAGAAGTAACCAGCTGCCAGTGTCCGCCCTGAGCCATCTCCTCCTCCACCAGTGGTGTATCAGCAGTCCTGTGTACTGGGACAGCTACCTCAGCTGTCTCCACATGGACACTGTCGAGGAATTGCTCGTTGATTCGGATGCTCCTCAACCTAGCCACCTCCTCCTGTAGCTCTCCCACCTGCTGCCTGAGAGATTCCACCAGCAGGCACCTCTCACATTGGATGGTCCCCCCAGCCTGGATATCAATAAGTGGAAATTGCAAGTTACAGTCTCTGCAAAACCACACCAGGATCTGGGTAGTAGCATCCATGCTCAGGCGCTCTGTCTGGCTACAGGCACAGGTGGAGGAGACAGAAGCAGTGCTGGCACAGGTGTTGCGGGTCTTCCTAACCATCGTAAGCCTCCCTCTCAAACTCCCCTGTCTGCAGCCCCCTGCCTGCTGAAAGGGTTGTTTAAGCAAGAAGTTTTGAATGTAGTTGGTTATAGGTTCAAAGGGGAATAAAGAGAAAACAGATAGAACCGGCAAGGGACCCTTGCCCCCTTCCTGCTCCCTTCCAAACTCCCTTACGAAACTCCCTGTTAGCAGCCCCTGTTCGCAAAAGCTCACCGTTTCATTCACCTGCACATCCACCAATGTAATATACGCCATCATGTGCCAGCAATGCCCCTTTGCTATGTACATCGGCCAAACTGGACAGTCCCTACATAAAAGGATAAATGGACACAAGTCAGATATTAGGAATGGCAATATACAAAAACTTGTAGGAGAACACTTCAACCTCCCTGGCCACACAATAGCAGATGTAAAGGTAGCCATCCTGCAGCAAAAAAACTTCAGGACCAGACTTCAAAGAGAAACTGCTGAGCTTCAGTTCATTTGCAAATTTTACACCATCGGCTCAGGATTAAACAAAGACTGTGAATGGCTAGCCAACTACAAAAGCAGTTGCTCCTCCGTTGGTGTTCACACCTCAACTGCTAGAAGAGGGCCTCATCCTCCCTGACTGAACTCAGCTCGTTATCTCTAGACTGATTCTTGTCTGCATATTTATACCTGCCTCTGGCTATTTCCACTACATGTGTCTGACGAAGTGGGTATTCACCCACGAAAGCTTATGCTCCAATACATCTGTTAGTCTATAAGGTGCCACAGGACTCTGTCACAATTTCCATACAGTGGTGCCTGAGATACCATAATTTCCACTATACATAGAAATCCAGTATTTTATGATTTCAGTGGCATTTTAGGATATATCCTGTTTGCATCATTATACTTGGATGCTGCCCTTATTAGGGCATCCAGTATTGGCTTAGTTCCCTGAGAGAATTTTTTAAAAAGGGTAAAATTAGAACTTTTCAAATATTCAGCTATAGTTTTTATTATAAAATTGCTTGAATTTTAAAAAGCTGCTTCAAATAAAAAATAAGTACACAAAAATCTAACAGTTAGCCAATCCTCTTGTTAAAAGTTTATAATTATTCAACAGTAATAGTATAATGCTTTATATGTTTTGCATCTGGTTAGTTATTAGAAATAAACTTTGTAGTATCTGGAGTACTGGCACAATTATCTCCTATAGTTAATATGATTTGTTGAGCAAAAAGCACAGCAGTTATTGAGTTCCAGAATAATCTATTTCAGCTATGATTGTGGCAAATTCTTCCTACAGGAAAACATCTGAAAATTAACAACGTTGCTCAGAAAGCAAATTTAATCATGATTTGTTGTTACTACTAGTGTTTGTGGGTGGAAATTGTAAGATTTGATTGTTGATTAATTTTGCAAATGCTTCTGACTTTCTTTTTTTTAAGCTACACACAAGTTTTAGGCCTGGTCTACACCTCGGGGGGGGGGCAGTCGATGTAAGATATGCAACTTCAGCTACGGGAATAGCGTAGCTGAAGTCAACGTATCTTAGATCGACTTACCTCCCATCCTCACGGCGTGGGATCGACGGTCGTAGCTCGCCAGTCGACTCTGCTACCGCCGCTCGCCCTGGTAGAGTTCCGGAGTCGATGGGAGCGCGTTTGGGGATCGATCTATCGCATCTAGATGAGACGTGATAGATCGATCCCCGATAGATCGATCGCTACCCGCTGATCCGGTGGGTAATCTGGACATACCCACAGAGACAACATTCTGGAAAGACTGGTTCTTTCCTGTTGGAACATTACTATTATGAAATTTCTTCTCTATAATTTTTCCCTTCTATTCCATGTAAATTTTCTTGGTTAAAACAGAAAGCGTGACAGAGCATCATTCACCAGCCCAAACGCCTAGAAGTATTTTTCTCTATTTAAAGCAACCTCTTACATAGTGTGTTCACGCATGAGAGTGGATGATCCCCTGAGACAAAGAACGAAACCATGATGCTTTTTATCTTGAGAGGGGGAAAGAATTTACCAGAAAACAAAACAAAAACAATCACAAGTTATATAAATCGGAACTAATTACCTAAGGATATATCATCCCTCCACTTTTTCCCCACAGAGAAGCTGTAAGGATTGGAAAACCTATTTCTTGGTCCTGAAATCTGTTGGAAATGAGGGAGGAAGAATTGATGTCATCTATAATCATCCCTCACTCTTTCTCATGGAAACTGCCCTGTGTGAGTAGCTTCCCTTCCATGGGTTTGAGAGAGACTGTCTGTGTGATAAGGGGTTAGACTTGGAGGAAGGGATACCCTAGCCTCTCAATAACTCCCTGCAGACCAAAAGACCTTTTTTTCTTGCATTATACACGAGGGATAGCTCAGTGGTTTGAGCATTGGCCTGCTAAACCCAGGGTTGTGAATTCAATCCTTGAGTGGGGCATTTAGCGATCTGGGGCAAAATCAATATGCTACTAAAGGCTGGGAACTGGACTCCTTGACCTTTCAAGGTCACTTCCAGTTCTATGAGATAGGTATATCTCCATATATTATTAATAATTTAAATTAGAGCTGTCAAACAATTAAAAAAATTAATTGTGATTAATCACAGTTTTAATTGCACTGTTAAACAATAATAGGGATAGGCAACCTTTGGCACATGGCTCGTCAGGGAAATCCACTGGCGGGCCGGGATGGTTTGTTTACCCGCAGCATCTGCAGGTTTGTCTGATCGCAGCTCCCACTAGCTGCGGTTCCAGGCCAATGGAGGCTGCGGGAAGCGGTGCGGGCTGAGGGATGTGCTGGCCGCCACTTCCGACAGCTCCCATTGGCCTGGAACGGTGAACCGTGGCCAGTGGGAGCTGCGATCAGCCGAACCTGCGGACACTGCAAGTAAACAAACCATCTCGACCCGCCAGTGGATTTCCCTGATGGGCCATGGGCCAAAGGTTGTCGATCCCTGCAATAGAATACCAATTTAAATTTACTATAAATATTTTTGGATGTTTTTCTACATTTTCAAATATATTGATTTCAGTTACAATGCTAAATGCAAAATGTACAGTGCTCACTTTATATTATTATTTTTTATTACAAATCTTTTGCAATCTATAAGTCAAAGCATGAAGGGGGCATATGAATGTTTAGCATATCGGGCACGTAAATACCTTGCAATGCTGGCTACAACAGTGTCATGTGAGTGTCTGTTCTCACTTTCAGGGGACGTTGCAAATAAGAAGCGGGCAGCATTATCTCCTATAAATGTAAACACATTTGTTTGTCTTAGCGATTGGCTGAACAAGAACCTCCAAAAGATTTCACTAATTTTTGAGAAAATAATGGAACTTGCACTTGGGTACTGATGGTCTCTGCTTACCTACACACTTCCATGGCCATCCTCACTATTCCACACTGGGAGCTCATGTTCAGTTGGTTATTCACCAGTACCCTTAAACCTCTTGCAGAGTTATTGCTTTCCAGGACACAGCCCACTATCCCACAGCAAAACCTAGCTTATTTTTTTCATAGATGCATGTCTATATTAAAATGTGTCTTTAAATGAGCCCAGCTTACTATGCAATCCAGATCACTGCATAGAACTGACCTGTAATTATTTACCATTTCACCAATGTGTCTCATTTGTACACTTTAGTAGCTCTCTAGCCGCCCGGCTCAAAATCACAGACACTTGTGCATATTTCAAAAATCCACCCAGATGGAGATTGGAGGACCAAAAGAGAGGCCATGTCTGGGAAAACCCAGACATATGGTAACCTTAACAATACTTTGAGATATTACTAATTAGGACTATATTCTGTTTACACATCAATATAATTAGGCCATGAGCACCATGCAACCACTAATTTTTAGTTCAGTGGTCAATTCCTGTTCATCCATCAAAATGAGGTCCAATATAGAATTTCCCCAAATTGAGAGCAATACTTAAGAAAACTGAAATGGTAGAAAATTTTCTAAACATAGCTGAAAAATTGTTATGCTGATTTTACCTCTGTTTATTAGAAAAACAAAGTAAAAAAGCTGCTTAAATTAAGACTTCTGTTTGGTTTTATTTTTTTACAGTGAAGTAAAAAAGCAGTGGTTGGTATTCTAATATTTGGACAGATGTGTTTTCCACACGATTTTAAGTTCAGAGAGCCCAGCTGCTCCCCATTGTTGCTTTAACCTGCATTTTCTCTCTCTTCCGAGCTTTGCTTTGAACTATGGCTTCACTTTTTTTCATGAATTCTCTATCTTTTCTGTTGCATAACAGAGACATGTCAGGCAAGGATTATTGCTGAGGTCAGAATCAGAGTAACCTTGACAACGCACAGCTTCTGTGGAAGTATGTGACTTTTGAAGTACATTACTTTTGGACTCGTGATCTAAATACTACAAATAGTTTGAGAGTGTTGCCTTTAGAAGTGCTTTTTCCCCTACATGTGCATGCCAATTAAAGGGGTTAAAAACAGGAAAAAAAAACAATTAAAAAGAAGCATTTGTTTAAATTAGTAACGAATTTGCTTTGGTCATGATCAGGTTCCTTTTGTTTTCATTTTGAGTGAACATTTGAGTGGTCATATTCTACTCACATGAGTACCTGGGGGCTTGAGTATTCACACCAGAGTTGGTACGTTTTATTATGATGGGATATTGCTTTATAAACAAGGAAACAGGGTTCCCAAATCTCCTGCACTGTGTCTTGACCCAGAGGCAATTAAAATTAAACCTGCTGAGCACTCTGATGGCCCTGATCCAACAAAGCACTTACACCCTGATTCCGTAAAACCATTAAGCACATTCTTAACTTCCAAGCACAAGAGTGGTTCAATTGAACTAAATTGGACTACTCAGATGCTTACATGTAAGTCCATACTTAATTGCTCTGTGGGCTTAGGGCCAGAGTGCTCAGCACCTTGCCTGATGGAGTCTAAATGATCCGAATAACCATCTGACTGCATAGTCCTAGCTGAGGGGGATGCAAGCAATTACTTATAATTGGCTGGCATGATGACAATTACACACAGGTAACTGTAATGCACTTGGTATATTTCATGAGATGGGACAGAAGAGGGAGGAGAGTTCACAAAGCCTCTTTCCAGAGCCTTGGTACAGCAGCAGTTAAGCAAGGATCTGACCGCACCCTTCAAAATGAGTACCATGCATGCCCACACAATTACTTTGTGTGTCTGTGCTGAGAGAAGATTAAATGTACATTCAGCACCCAGCCAATAAATCTTACACTAGCCCATTTTTTCTAGGAATGACACCTCATGAAGGGCCCGTGTGGCAAGGAAAATAAAAGATTTAACATTTTAGAAAATCCCCCAAGACTGTTTTTATATTTCCCTGAACTGCTCCCTTTCCCCAAGAGATCAGTGTCTTCTAATCCACCCCTCCCCCAAGTTATTATTAACATTATGTTCATTCATCCAGGGAACAGAAAACATACCAGTTATAACAAATATCTATCGGTGAAACTTGTACTGAACTGTCCTCAATCAGTCCTGTTTATAACAGATTTTGCAAAAGAAATGTGTCAGTGACATTTGAATAGCAGACACATTTGATTAATTATGCCTTTAAGAGGCAAAATTTGTCAAGGGAATTATTTGCTCAGCTCTAGTATCTACACACACATATTCCTCAATTATTGAATCAGGGTCATGTGATTTAGAACTATAGCATATGCAACTATATGTCTGCTACCTCTGTTTCCTATATACTGAACCTTGAAATTTCTAGTAGTCTGCTCTCTGTTAGAGGTGGGGGACATTCTACATTCAGTTCAAAAGAAACTTGTAGCAGTGGAGAAACACACTGTGCTCTCTCATGGAGGCTTAATTTTTTTCTTTGTTTTGTGGACTTTGTGATTGTGAAGACATCATGTTACATTTTCCTTCCTAACTGGTCAATAAAGTGTTGACCTACTAGCTGTTGACTAAGATATTGCTAAACCAATGTGTGTTTAAAATATAGAGTTTCTGCATATTAGTATCTGATTTGTCTAGCATTTAGTGCTAAAATTTAGTGCACTGTAACCCAAATTAGCCACCTGTAGTGAGGTCAGCCACCTCTTGGGCACCCCCTCATGGCCAGAGGTCACTCTGCTGTGCCCTGGTACATTTCTCCCCTTTCCAGAGCCCCTTAACTCACAGTCCACAGTTACAACATTCCGCTCCTGGGGACCAATTTAATGACTCCTTACATACTGACCCTCTAGGACCCAACCCTAGTTCAGTCATTCTGTCACTTTATAGCAGGAGTCCCCATCCCTTCTTTCCAGAGCTAGGTTCCCATTTCAAAGTCTCAGCCTTATCCTGTCAGGAGCTCATCCTTTCTTCAGCCCTCTGGCTTCCAGGCTCCCAAATCCTTTTTCCATTCAGTGTCTATGGTAGGAGCTGGGCCTGGTACTCTCTGACTTCACCTTACCGGGAAGCTTAGCCTTCCTCAGCCCTCTGATCTGGCTTCCAGGCCCAAACCCTTCTCTCAATTAGGGTTTCTCCCAAGAGCCTCCTGCTCACTGCAGCTCCTCTGTTACAACTTCCTTGATCTCAGGGTCTTCCCTGAATGCTGTCTTTACTTGCACACTCTCCACAGTCTCTCTACCATTTCTTGAGTGTCCCCATTTAAATTTTCTTTTTTCTTTGCGTTTTTAATGGCTAAGCAGATTGGACTGAATAGTCTATAGCTGCCTCTAACAATAATTCCTCAATACTTAGTGGTTTATATTCTCTCGCTCTTCCCTGTATCTTTTAGGTAATATAAGAATGCCTTTTGAATAATACACTATTTCCTCAGTGTTTTAGTTAAAACATGTAATTTTTATTACCTTAGTGTTTGAATTCCTCAGAAAGGTTTTCCCTTCCTTTAATAAAAGTCTTACCTATCCAAAAAGGTGATCAATTGTTTCTTCCACCCTACACATTAGACAGAAAGATGGATTGTGTGCTATTTATTTAAAAAAAAAAAAAATCTTTAAGCCAAATGGCCAGTCAGTACTCTAAATAAATACACTTATTACTCGTATCTTGACTGCTATGTAGTTTAATCTTTCCCTTATGAAAGTACATATGCCCCCTCCTCTTCCCAGTTTTTGGTCTTGACTAAAAACAACATACTCTGGAATTTTAAAAGCAAGCTTTTCAACCAGCCATATTTCCTGGATGCATATAATATCTGGCTTACTTTTCATTTTCAGGATATTTTCTTTTAGTTTTGACCATATGCTATCAAACTGGATGCATTCCAGCAAAAAGATTGATCTCCATACTACTCATATTTCACTAGTAATATAATTCAAAATTGCATGACTACAGTTCATTGACAAACTGCTACCATACAAGTATTTTTTCCACTGCCCTTGCTATAATTGTCATTTTTTTCTGAGTTTTTTTTAACCTGTTCATCACTTCTATCCTAAATGCAATAAATCCCTCTTTTCTCATTTTTGGTATGTCATTGACAATTCTTCCACAGTGTTTATCATATTCTTTATAGAATGAGGCTGTGTCTGCAGTTCCCCTTTTCCTGTGCTGATTGTCTGTTCCTTCTCTGCCGGATGCTTTGAGAGTCTCCTCATAAAATTGTTAATAAAATCTTAGGCAGAAGCTGTCTTTTGTAGTTCTTTAGCTGGTCTTGCCACAATACACCCTCTATATGCTGGACTGTGATTACTACTGCAGTTACTATATTTGACCTCTATCCCTTCTATACAGTTTTCATAGGAATGTTCTTCCCCACATTTATTTCATCTCATTTTCCCTTTACAAACAGTTGCTACATGCCCATACCATCAGCACTTATATTCCCCCATCCCCCTCTAAAGTGGTATATGACTTGATTCTGAATATCTGAGACTTTAATGTTACTTTCTCAGTTAGAGTCCCTCCCTTAAATGTAATCAGGAATGTTGTTGCTGGCTAGCTTGCTCCTCCTCTTTTACTAATTAGTTATCTACTAACCCTTTATCTGATCTTATGCTTTTGGTTCTCATCATTGTCCCCCTCATTGCAACTTCCCGCTGCTCTTTATAGGGAACTGGCCCTGATCTCTCCCAGGTGTAGTTCATTCTAGTCATCAGGTTGCTAGCCCCAGCCCTCCAGCCTGTAAGGGGTGAGCTACCCTTTTACACCAGCCTTGGGTTAACCAAACTCCCAGTTAAATGAATATGTCACAGTGTCTTGACTTAGAGGAGACCTCTCCTGCTTATTAAACCTCCCCTTGTTCCAAAGGAATCTACAAATCATTTCCACTTTGGGAGACAGGAGTCCCCTCTGAATCTTGCTAAATGCTTGGCTTCTGTGACATCCTGTATCAACAAGTTCCATGGTCTATGTACGCATTGTGTGAACAGAATATTTTATTAGCTTTGCTTATCCACTTTGGTTCATTTAATGTCCTTTTGTCTGTTTCAAGGAGAACAGAAGTTCCCAATCTACCGTCTCTAAACCATTCATTATATTTAGATATTTTTCTCATATCTCCTTCCTAAGGTGAACAATCCCAATCTTTTCAATCTCTCTTTATATGAACATATTTATACTTTTGATCATCCTCATCCCCATTCTATGAACTCCCTCTAGTTTTGCAATATCCTTTTTGAGATTGAGTGACTAGTACTGCACACAGGATTCCAGAGAATGATGGACTACTGAGAGCAGGCAGCCACGCTCCCATATTTGAGATATCCAGGGAAAGTGGTAAAAAGTGTTTTATTTCCTTACATGGAAAAAATTACTTAGGAGCAAAATATTGAAAACAGAAAAATTTCAGCAGAAAACTCATTTGAAACAAAAATATTTATTAAAAAAATCAATTTTGTTGCCTAATGGGAGTTGTAATTCAAGTGCCCTATACCTCCATTCTCTCCATATACTGGACTCCCAGCCCGCCCCCCCTACATTTCCCATGATACAGCATGGCCTTCCCTCACAATGAGCCTTCACCATGTGCCATGGAAAATGTAGTCTGGCAATGAACCTGACTCAGGGAGGAGAATTGGGGCATGGATCATCCAAACTACAACTCACATACAGCATCCTGGTGCCATTTCCAAATCAGAGATTCAGTTTTCAGTGTTTTGGGGTGTTTTTCTTTTCTTTCTTTCTTTTTTTTTTTTTTTTAATGTGAAAAGCTGAAGTTTTCCATGGGAAGTAGACACTTTTTGTGGGGAAAAAGCATTTAGCCAAAAACCTAGTTTTGACGTATAATCTTAAATCATCTCTAATATCCAGTACTAAAAGCTAAGCTTCATTTTACAGCATTTAGCTAAGCTACTAAGAATAATATTCTACAATATGGGCATAACTGGATTCTAGGAATTTTGAGGGAGTAATTTTGAGGGATAAATACTCTACTCATTTATCCAGTAAAGTAAAACTGGAATTGTTTCTCCCACCCTATTAACATAGAAGCTGGAAAGAGACTTCTACTCAAAAAATGTATGGTACCTAGGAGATATATTTACAATGTCATTCTCTCTCTCTCTCTCTCTCTGCAAGTGAGCACTACACCAGCTTGAGAAATTATGCAACCAGGATTTGCAACCACTGTGTATTGTTAATATTTATTTTATAGTAGAGCTAGGGATAACTGGAAACAAGTATCTCAGAAAGATGACGTTTCATTCTCCAATGAATTTTACCTTAAAAATGCATTCTGATTTCACCAAGTATTTTGTCATCTGTATTAAGTGCCATTGCCAAGTCAAGAAGGGGAGAAATAGATAAAAAAATCCTTAAGTGAGTTTTGTGTTTTTTCTTCATTTCACTCATATTTCTTCTCTTACCTCTCAGGTAGGTACTTAACAGTTCAGTATCTTTTTTGAAGAGGAAGTGTGGTGACTGAAGTAGCTCCATTATTTCACAGACACATAATAGTGTAATTCTCATATTTTTACTTACAAATAACGAGGCTAGTTCTCACCATAAACCTAAGAGAATTTCCCAGGAACACTGAATATCCTTTAACTGATGTAGAACCATTAGATCAGGAGTTCCCAAACTGGGGGTTGGGACCCCTCAGGGGCTCATGAGGTTATAATGTGGGGGGTCATGAGCTGTCAGCCTTCACCCCAAACTCTGCTTTGCCTCCAGCATTTATAATGGTGTTAAATATACAAAAAAGTGTTTTTAATTTTTGCACTCAGAGGTTTGCTATGTGAAAGGGGTCATCAGTACAAAAGTTTGAGAATCACTGCATTAGATCAAATTAAAAAAAATTTCCAGTTTTACATGCTCGGACAACTGTGTGTGCAGAAATTGGGCAAAATTGCTAGAGCTGTATAAAGTGTTCGACTCAAACTGAAAAAGTAATCAAAATCTGCTAATTTGTTCTGCATGTGACAAGCAGCCTGATTCATTAGTAAGTTAGTTCCTAGACACAATCTGTAGAAGCTTTTTGCAAAGTTGTTTGTTCTGTGTATATATCTGTAAACTTTATCCAGTGTCCAGGATGAATCTCCAGTTTAAATCAGTTTTTATTAGGATAGGTCACATGGGGGAACTCTTCTATAACTGGGCCAATCCCGTGTGATCAAAAGGGTCAGATGAATACATTTTCACATTGTTTCTTATACGAGAATATAGTCAGGAATTTTTTCTGCAATTATTAAATTATCTCTGGAAGCCAGCATAAAACAGCTTCTTTCATACCTTACTGGTTATTAATAAGTCCAAACAACACAGTTCCCTTGAAGTGACCCAGCCTCAAGCCTCCATCCAGGTACCCAAGTCAAATATGATGCAGATTTTTGAAAATCTTATTTCATCATATAAAAGAACAGGTTCTACCAATCCCAAAGGATCAGACACATTACCTCCCAGGTTATTGAATATTTCAAATCTTATCCAAATACACGCTACAGTCAATTCTTATTAACTAAGCTAAAATTTATTAAAAAAACAAGAGAGAGAGTATGGTTAAAACATCAATATACATACAGACATGAGTCCAATTCACTGAGGTTCAGATTCATAGCAGAGATGGTGAGCTTTGTAGAAATAGTTCATAGGTTATAGTCCAATGTCTAAATATCATATTCAGGGTGTACCAGCATAACTGGGACCTCAGTCTTTAGACTCAAACTTCCCCTGATGAAGCCTAAGCAGATCTGAGATGACAGCATCGGGACCCAAGGATCTTTTATACAATTTCATGTTTTTTGACAAGTAATTAGCTATAGAATTAACATAAGGCAATTTGCTTGTTCCTCCACCATTCACAGTACATTTCAAAGAGAGATGAATACAGAGATATCCGGCGTTTACAATTCATTTAAATGCTAGGATGTTCTTTTGACCTCTGAATTATCAGAACAGTCGCTGTCTATACTGTAATTACATATGTAAATACACAAAAACACAACCATTACCTACCCACATGTCTTTTGAGGGTTATTTATTTTGCAGGATGTTTAACCCTTTCTGGCCATGCATCACAATCACTTCCTTCACTGGCTTCCATTTGCCTTTTATATCAAATTCAAAATTCTCATTGGATGCCCTAGGGTTCAGCACGACTTTGCTGCTCATTTACAATCACTGGTTTCATTTTTGATCCCTTAATGAGGAGCTACTGGGACCTTGATGAGGCTGTTAATAAAAATCTCAATTCACATTTAAAACCATAATTTTCCAGCCCTTTTCCTTGCAAAATTAGCCTTAAAATGTAAGCACATTTAAAGCAACGAGAACAGATGGTCAGAATAGAAAGAAAAAGACTAAATAGCTCCACTTTTGCTGCAGGAGCTGATGAGATGTAATACACTTTTTATGTATAATGAGTCCTTCCTGTTGTATCCATCTGTCTCATCTTACACTTAGGGTATGTCTATGGAATCTTTGGGTGGGCTAGAGTTTACTTCATTGCTCCTCCCTCTAGTGCTTAAAAACAACGCCTACAGAAAAGCACATGGAGACCCAGAATTCAGTCATTGAGGATTTTCAGCAAGGATTTCACAGGGTCAACCTCCCCACAATCAAGTCCAAACATAACAATAGAATTAAGTTCATTCCGTATGTACCAACTTTATAAAAATATTATGATAACATTAATAATAATAATAATGAATAATTAATAACAACAACTTAATTTCTACTGCATACCAAGGCTACTTAATAATCAACATATATTATCTTCAGTTATACATAAACACAAGACAAGTTAAATCTAAGCCGGTCACTCCCCACAGAAACAGTGAGAATTAACTCCCCAAAGCTTAGGCTGAGTTCACCTGAGTCTGATAGAGTTTTTGATCACCAAATCTGTAGTCTGCTGGGTCAAAAGAACTGCAATAATGTCTTCCCCCTCTTGCTTGCAAAAATCTTCAATGGGCCCCAACACACACAGTAGTACCTAAAGGAGCATTTGTGGGAGGTGCCATACCCTACCAGCATAGCTCTCCATCTAGCAGTGTATGAGGAAGAAGAGGGTGAGCCAAGATACTACTACACTGAGTGGTAGTCATTCAACCACTGCAGCCCACCAGTATCAGCTTGTCCAGCCCCAGAATAAGATGCTGAAGAGTCAAAGCTGGGAGGGAAGCCTCATTCCTAAACCCCCACATCCAGCCAGGGAAACTGCCCTTCACCTGGCCTCACCAACACCATCAGGGGAAGATTTACCTCAAGCACCAAATGATTTTACCATAGGAATAATAATATTTATGAATATGACTCATATTAACTATGCACATTAATTTTAATAGTGGGGATGATTAAAGGGGGAAAATGAAAGAGTATGTTTCTGATGAACAGTGTGTTTTCTACCCCACCATCAACCTCAGCCTGGACCAGTCCACACAAGAGATCCACTTCCTGGACACTATTGTACAAATAAGTGATGGTCACATAAACACCACCCTATACCGGAAATGTACCGACCGCTATATTTACCCTCATGCCTCCAGCTTTCATCCAGACCACATCACACAATCCATTGTCTACAGCCACGCCCAAGATACAACTGCATTTTCTCCAATCCCTCAGACAGAGAAAAACACCTACAGGATCTCTATCAAATGTTCTTAAAACTACAATACTCACCTGGTGAAGTGAAAAAACAGATTGACAGAGCCAGAAGGGTACCCAGAAGTCACCTACTACAGGACAGGCCCAACAAAGAAAGTAATAGAATGCCACTAGCCATCACCTACAGCCCCCAACTAAAACCTCTCCAGCGCATCATCAAGGATCTACAACCTATCCTGAAGGACAATCCCTCACTCTCACAGTCCCCCAACCTGAAGCAAATACTCACCAGCAACTACATACCACACAACAAAAATACTAACCCAAGAACCAATTCCTGCAACAAACCGTGTTGCCAACTGTGTCCGCATATCTATTCAAGGAACACCATCATAGGACCTAACCACATCAGCCACAGCATCAGGGGCTCGTTCACCTGCACATCTACCAATGTGATATATGCCATCATGTGCCAGAAATTCCCCTATGCCATGTACATTGGACAAACCGGACAGTCTCTATGCAAACGAATAAATGGACACAAATCAGACATCAAGAATTGTAACATTCAAAAACCAGTAGGAGAGTACTTCAATCTCCCTGGACACTCAATAACAGAATTAATAGTGGCCATTCGTCAACAAAACAACTTCAAAAACAGACTTAAATGAGAAACTGCAGAACTGGAACTAATTTGCAAACTTGACACTATCAAATTAGGCTTGAATAAAGACTGGGAGTGGCTGAGTCACTACAAAAAATAATTTTCCCTCTGTTGATATTCACCCCTTCTTGTCAACTGTTGGAAATGGGCCACATCCACCCTAATTGAACTGGCCTCGTTAACACTGATGCTCCGCTCAGTAAGGCAACTCCCATCTTTTCATGTGCTGTGTATTTATACCTGCCTACTGTATTTTCCACTCCATGCATTTGATGAAGTGGATTATAGCCCACTAAAGCTTATGCCCAAATAAATTTGTTAGTCTGTAAGGTGCCACAAGGACTCCTCATTGTTTTAGTATGTTTTAGAGTCCTTGTCTGAGTTGTGTAATTTGCTATGCAAAATCAGTAAAGATATAATATGATCATGCAATGTGACGTGCATAATATGCATACTTAAATGGAGATCTTCTGGTTACTTTCATGCTCAAATTGCATCTTTACTGATTTTGCACAGAAGATTAAACAACTCAGACAAAGACTGCATTCTGTTTTACATTATATAAAATAGAATGCAGTCTGGTAATGTTTGTTTTTCAGTCTCTGTTCTCTAATATTATTGGACCTATATAGAGTTATTTACTGGCAGGACCACTGAGCCATTGTCAATAATGGCTTTCATAAAATCCCTGAGCTTAGAGTACCAACAATCTAACAACAAACACTGACCCCTGTTTATCTTGCAAGCTTTGCAGACAAGTAGAAAGCCTTCGGTTGAAGGTCAAACAAAAAAATGTCAGCTTCCCCAGTGCTAAAATGATGAATCTAATATGACATGCAATTTGGAGGAAATTTGCAGAATTGTATTTTCCAAGAAAGACTTTTTTCCAATCAATCATGTGTTATCTAAGTAATTGCAATGTAAAATACAGGTCATTGCATAGAAATTCTAAATACATGAGCACAGCCTACAATGTAGTGTTCTCGCTGCTCAATTTTATTTTTTTCCATGTTCTAGTTAACAATGTAAAGCTGCTTCTAATAGGAGAACATTGTCTCATAAGGCAAGTTCTGTCATACTTGTTTGGTACCATATTAGCAGCAGCTTTACAGAACTGGTGAACTAGCATTTTATTGAATCCATCCAGCCAGTTGTAAAGTATATTGTATAGAACAAAATGATCTGTTGCAACATGTTCTGGTTCCCACATGAAACCTGGGATGGATTCTTAGTAGGTTCTCTTTACTTTCATTATTTCAAGCTTGAGTCAGGAACACGGATGCAATCTTCATTAAGAAATACAATACCAAAACCTCTGACAGTGTCAGTTGTGACTCAGGGACGGCTCTTTTTTTTTGCCGCCCCAAGCACGGCAGTCAGGTGGCCTTCGGCGGCATGCCTGCGGGCGGTCCGTGGTCACGCGGATTCAGCAGCATTTCTGCGGGTGATCTGCCGGTACCGCGGCTTCGGCGTACCTGCCGCCAAATTGCCACAGAAACCGTGGGACCAGTAGACCTCCCGCAGGCATGCCACCGAAGACCGCCTGACTGCCGCCCTCACAGCGATCGTTAGCCTCCCCCCCCCCCCCCGCAGCTTGCCGCCCCAGGCACGCGCTTGCTGCACTGGTGCCTGGAGCTGCCCCTATTGTGAATCCAGGTAAGCGATTCATAGAACTGAGAATCAGTAAATTAGTTTATTCAGTCTCTCCCCCAGCCAGGCAGGATTGTTCCCTGTTGTATTTTTGTCTGTTCTAGAGTTAGATATGACAAACTGTTGAGCTTCCATTATTGTCCAAGACTGCTTCAGACCTAGTACATATAAATGCCAGGAGATTTTCCTTGATGGTCTGGTTAAGTTTTCCCTTTCTCAGCTTCAGATCAATACTTATTTATGCATATAAGACATCCTATTTATGCTCATGAGCACAGACAGATGGGGACTTTAGCCTCTCACCACCACCATCCTCTACCCCCAGTTGTAGGGTTTCAATTATAAGCAAATGAAATATTGCATTTGGAATAGAAGTTTATCTTCATTAAGGGGACAAATTTAGTTAGGTTTCAGTACTAACTGAAGTGATATTTGGCAGCTATTTTAACTTTACATCGCTACCCCCCCCCCCTACTAAAATGAATTGTCCACACACCTGACCCTGATTGTCCTAAATTATTCTTCTGCCTACAAGATGTTTACAACTATAAAAATAAACAGAGATTTATTACATATGCCTCTTAGCTAAATAAGTGGCTCTCTATGTATGAGGCAGGGTTCTCATGGGGAAAAAATAGCATAGGATCATATATTTACAGACTGTATCATAATGTGTAAGGATGCAAAATTAAGGTTACCCAGGAAACCTTAATTCAGGCCTTTCCTAACGTTGTATGCTTGACTTTACAACTTTAGTAGTGTTCTTTTAACATACAGGATTATGGGGTTGTTATTTTTTATTTATTTCATTTTTGTAACCTGTCTGCAGATTATGTGGGTGTGTATAAACAACCCCCCCCAGGGGTGTTATGAGGATAAAGATTTTGAGGTGCTCAGATACTATGGTAATGGGGGGAGGCATAGAAGATTAAAAGTGCTATGATACAGTACAAACAAAAATGGAGGGACTGTATTTAAGTCTGCTTGTTCAATATGGTCTTAATTTCGGACTATCTTGGATTCACCTGGAGTTCAACAGTGATTACCGTGGCAACTTGTTTAAATAAACTTCACCATCCACAAAATTCATCAGAATTAGGTTAATTCTGTGTTTTTGCATTGTACATAATATGCAACTGCCTTACTCCCCATGGAGACTTCGAAGGGCACACATTATTTCTAAGTAGGAACTAAATCAGCAGTCCAAAGGCACCATGCCTGCTCACAGATGGGAAATATTTTGCAAAATGCCCTTATTATCTGCTGTACTTATTTTGAATTAAATATTATTTAATTCAATACAATATTGCACAGAATATTGTTTACACAAAGTCTACAAACTGAGCACAGTATCCTGTTTATTAATTTTACCTCAGTGCAGAAAAGGATTGGGATTTACTACTGCATTACATCTCTGTTTTCCAGGATGCAGTCCCTATTCTGTAGGCATGGACTGCATTACTCATTCCTAGATGAATAACTTTGCATTTTTCTGTATTAAAACACATTTTGTTTGAGTGGGCCCAGCCTACCAAGAGATCCAGATCCCTCTGTATGACTACCTGTCCCTCATTATTTCCCATTCCCCCAATCTTTGTCTCATCTGCAAATTTGATCAGCAGTGAATTTATGTTTACTTCCAAATCATTCGTGAAAATGTGGAATAGTGTTGGAACTAATACCCATCCCTGCAGAATTCCATAGAAACACACTCCTCCCATGACAATTCCCCATTAACTACTTGTTGGGATCTGTCAGTTAGTCAATTCTTAATATATTTAAAATAAGCTTTATTGACCGTGTTAATTTTTAAAATCAGAAAGTTGTGTGGTAGTAAGTCAAATTTCTTACAATAATCTAAAAATTTGGTTGATAAAGATGACTGCATAGGTTAATTTAATCTCCTCAAAGAATGAGATCAAGTTTGACAAGATCAATTGTGCAAACACAAAACACACACACCATATAAGAACATTAATGCCAGTCAAAGTTATATTCTTATTCTTTATCAGCTTAATCCCAGACAAAATAATGGAAAACTGATTCATGTCTGGCTAACCAGCCTACAGTTACCCTTTTTGAATATTGGCACAACATTAGACCTGTCCAACTCTTCTGGAGTTTCCTTGGTATTCAAAGATTTATGAAAATTATCAGCAGTCCAGAGATCTCCTCAGCCAGCTCTTTTAGGACTCTTGAAACAAATTATCTGGGCCTGCTGATTTAAAAATGTTTATCCCTGGTAGATATTGTTTAACATCCTTGTTGGTTATTAATGGACTGTAAAGTACTTCATCCTCCTCCTTCTTTGCAAATACAGAACATCGATATTTATTGAATATTTCATCTTTTCTGCGTTGTTGAAGTGAATCACTATTGAATAATGCTGCAGGCCTTACATTTCTATGTATGTTATTTTATATATGAGGTGGTGTTGTAGCCAGGGTGGTCCCATGATCCTAGAAAGACAAGGTGGGTGAGGTAATCTGTTTTATTGGACTAACTTCTGTTGGTGAAAGAGATGCCCTGCCAAGCTATACAGAGCTCTTCTTCAGGTCCATCCCTATTCATTAAACTTGGGCTGTGTTAGCAATTTCCAGATATAACTATAGCCATGATTTTTCCCTTATAACATTTTAATGCCAGTGAACCTGAACAAGGTTTTCATGAAAACACAAGCCAAAATAATAGGTCTTTTCCTGAGCGAGTGCACCACCCACTGTGACTATTGCAGTGCATCTGAATCAGCCATGAGACAATATCTAGCTGAATTGTTTAGAGGGGATAAAACTGCATAACAAAGTAAAGCTTCTTGTTTTCAGTAACTGGAGAATGAAAACCCAGTATTTAAGATCATGCTTCATTGCCTTTTCTCTCTGTTATGTCTCCAGAGGCTTGAGGAGGATCAGATGTCCATGAAGATTATTTTTTATTCCTATCTGTAGCCTTTCATTCCATTGACCCTGGGGTTTTGTTGACTCAACTGCAGGCCCAGGCACGTGTGGACTGGAATACTCAAGTACTTCTATTCTTACCCTTCAAAAAGATCCCAGTAGGTGGCATTGGGCAGCTGCTCAGACTTTATTTGTAGGGTTCTACAAGAGCTCTATTTCACCATCCTCACCTGTTCAAAGTGTATGTGAGGCCTCTAGGAGAGACAATAAGATGTTCTGGGTTGTAATGTACTCAATATGTAGATGACATACTGCTTTGTTTCACTATTGCTGTCTATGCTTTGACCAGTGCTTAGCTAAGAAAGGAGCTTGGTGAAAGCAAGCTGATTGAGGGTCAATCAGAAGTGAAAGTAAGCCGGTACAGTCCAGTACGGCGTACCGGCAAGAGCCAGTACGCCATGTGGGACTGGACCGGCTTCTCCAGCAGTGATGTTAAGGGCCCAGGGCTCCAGCTGCTGCGAGGAGCTCGGGCGCTTTAAATCGCCGCTGGAGCCCTGCCGCCGCTACCTTAATTGTTGTGGCCTAAATTTGAGACACCACCATTTTTGACCACATTATTATGTTGCCCATCATTCAGTATACTAACCATGTAACAGTTTATTTGTCCATACCTTTTAAGCTTGGAAATTAGATGCACAGTTTTACAAAAGCAGACTCAGTCTGACCCAGTCCCTTTTACAAGGCTGCACTAAATCGCACCAGTGGCAAACGAGCCTCCAGGGCCATCTCCACACCCATAATTTGGGTGCGGCACTGTTTAGTTCAGCTGGATCCTAGTATTTGGTCATTAGGTTTCCAGTATATCCTGTTCAGATAGGTCATATAAAAGTCCTTGATATGGTGGAACTGTGATTCCAGGAAAAGACTAGAAAGCACAAGGGTATTTGAACACAAAACAAAAACATTAATTGAACTATTTGAGTCTTAATAAAAAGCTTTGCTGTATTCCATGGTAGGAGGTAAACATCCAGGTCTGTTATTGCATTAGAACTGGTTTGCGAGTCACTCTTCTCAATACCAGCCATTACTGCCAAAGTTTTCAGATAAGGCCTCTGACTTTGGGTACCTCCATTTCTGTGTCAAACTTGCGAGCCCTTGGACCTAATGTTCAGAGGAGGGGTGCACCCATAATTCCAGCAGAAGTCAATGGGAGACTCAAGCTCTAGGTGTCTCCAGAGTTGACTACTCAAATAGCAGCATCCAGCATCAAAGCTGATTTTTGAATAATTGGCCTAATACTTTATGCCTTGCAACAAATCTGGACACTGTTCCTACAAGGCACTGGACACTTTCTATCCAAAAATGGGCAATGAGAGGAATATGAAATTTAGAGAATATGCTGTGCAGAGAAACTTTCATCTACATTGATAAAGAGGCAATACAGTATTCTACAAGAATAGTCCTAAACATTACAGGTCAGATTCTCCTCTACTTGGGCAGTAGAGAAAGGTGGCTGTCAGCAAGCTGATTACAGCTCCTTAATTCTGTTGCTGGCCCCAGGCTGGTTAGAGAAGCTCAGGGGCCACACTAGCCATTCTTCTTCCTATCATCACTATCAGACCTTTTGCATTAGCAGGTTGTAGACATGGAGGCAAAGTAGTCAGTTCCATTGACCCTGTACCTGCCGGAGATTCCACTACACAGGAGAATCCTCACAAAAGGTCTGTGGATGGTCTTGGTTCCCTAAACATTTGCAACACAGAGAGGACAATTGGGAAAGAATGTGATACAATAGAGACAGTGCATTAGTATGGCATTACTATAGTACAGGGGTAGGCAACCTTTCAGAAGTGGTGTGCCAAGTCTTCATTTATTCTCTTTAATTTAAGGTTTCGCGTGCCGGTAATACATGTTAACGTTTTTTAGAAGGTCTCTCTCTATAAGTCTATATTATATAACTAAACTATTGTTGTATGTAAAGTAAACAAGGTTTTCAAAATGTTTAAGAAGCTTCATTTAAAATTAAATTAAAATGCCGATCTTACGCCACCAGCCTGCTCAGCCCGCTTCCAGCCTGGGGTTCTGTTCACCTAGGCCTGCAGTGGGCTGAGCAGGGCGACTCGAGGTCAGGGCAGAGGGCTGGGGTGTGTGTGGAGGTGCAGGGCAGAAGGCGGGGTGTTGGGGGGGACGCGAGGTCAGGGCAGAGGGCTGGGGGTGTGTGGAGGTGCAGGGCAGAGGGCTGGGTGTTGGGGGGAGGTCAGGGCAAAGGGCTGGGAGGGTGTGGAGGTGCAGGGCAGAAGGCTGGGTGTTGGGGGCGACTCAAGGTCAGGTCAGAGGGCTGCGGGGATGTGGAGGTGCAGGGCAGAAGGCTGGGTGTTGGGCGGAGGTCAGGGCAGAGGGCTGGGGGGGGTGGAGGTGCAGGGCAGAAGGTTGGGTGTTGGGAGGTCAGGGCAGAGGGCTGGGGGGGTGTGGAGGTGCGGGGCAGAAGGCTGGGTGTTGGGGGGAGGTCAGGGCAGAGGGCTGAGTGGGTGTGGAGGTGCAGGGCAGAAGGCTGGGTGTTGGGGGCGACTCGAGGTCAGGTCAGAGGGTTGGGGGTGTGTGGAGGTGGAGGGCAGAGGGCTGGGGTGTGTGTGGAGGTGCAGGGCAGAAGGCTGGGTGTTGGGGGAGGTTCAGGGCAGAGGGCTGGGGTGTGTGTGGAGGTGCAAGGCAGAAGGCTGGGTGATGGGGGGAGGTCAGGGCAGAGGGCTGAGTGGGTGTGGAGGTGCACGGCAGAAGGCTGGGTGTTGGGGGCGACTCGAGGTCAGGTCAGAGGGCTGGGGGGTTTGGGGGGTGCAGGGCAGAAGGCTGGGTGTGTATGGGGGGGTTCAGGGCAGAGGAATGGGTGTGTGTTGGGATGGGGGGCTGCAGGGCAGAAGGATGGGGTGCTCCCAGCCCCCTGCCCTGAGCGGCTCATGGCAGGGGGCTGGGAGGGATATGCCCTGTTCCACCCCCTTCCCCCAGGCTCCGTCCCTACCTCTCTCTGCGTCCTCTACGGAGCTGTGTGCACGCTGCTGCTCTTCCCCCTCCCCCTCACAGGCCATCGCGGGCAGGGAGAGGAGGAGGAGGAGGAGGGGCAGAGGGGCCAGAATGCACCAAGCTGTGGGAAGAAGCGGGAGAGGAGGGAAACTTGGCTGCGGTAGGACCAAGCTTCTGCCTCCTGCCCCCGCAGGGGAGAGCGGTGGGCGGCGGGGCTGAGTGGGGCTGGGGGCCGGGACCCCCCCACCACTCTCCCCTGCCGGGGCAGGAGGCAGCAGCTTGGTCCTGCCGCAGCCAAGTTTCCCTCCTCCCCCCGCTTCTTCCCCCAGCGTGGCGCTTTCCAGCCCCTCCGCCCCTCCTCCTCCTCCTCTCACTGGGCAGGCAGCGTGCCATTCAGAATCGGCTGGCACGCCGTGTTTGGCACGTGTGCCGTAGGTTGCCGACCCCTGCTGTAGTAATCCCCTGAGCCCTGAACCCACCGAACCTAACTGAATCCCACCACGTGAGGGTCACCCCATCCCCATTACCCAGCCCACTTACTTATACCCGTGACTGTCTCTACTTTCTGTATGAGTGATGGACCCTCACCACTTGTCGGCTGTATCTTGATCCTGCCCACCGTTTACCCCCCCTCCCCCATTGGGGACATTGCAGTCTGTATATATTATGTGTGCTGCCCAACACCAAAATACTAACATCTCCCTATACGCTGTATGTTACCCCCAATGACCAATAACTGACGCTTCAAATTTTCTGTATCGTTTATTTTTCAAATATTATCTGATAAACTTTTAAATCTGTTTTTATAAGGGCAATGGGATCATAGCTGCCAAGTTTAGAGAGGATCTATGTGAGTTATGCAAGTTATTTTATGAGCTATTTGCATGTTTATAAGTATCAATAACTTCCATTTATGGTCAATACATTCTATCTGTGCTGGACTAGTCAAGGCAACACAGGAGCTATCAGCGTGGGGCTGCTGAAGTGTTATGGGTGGGTGACTACTGAAGCATGTCTAGGGCTACATGGAGATGAGAAACTAAGAGCCGGGTCATTACTAGGCCCCTCTCACCTTCCGTCCCAGCTACTGCTCCAGCAGTGAAGGGGGAGGTGAGTGGTTGCATTCAATGGCAAAAAGGGGCTAAAAGTGGGGGTGGGGAGGGATGGGAACTGGAAAACTTGTGAAAGTTTTCATTTTTGAAAAAGGCCATTTTTAAACAAACAGCCTCAAATGAAAAATGATGAGCTGCTCTAATATTTGCTCAATATTTTTTTTTAAAGAGAGATCTGAAAGGATCCCCCTTAATTGTGGCATCCTTCTGCTCTTAATATATTGCTATTTTACCCAGATCTCTCAAAGTACTTTCTAAACTAGTGTTCAGCCCCAACATCCCAGTGAGGTAAGACAGTATATATTGATTACATCCCTTTTACTAAGGACTAAGCTGGAGCAGAGAGGTTAAGTAACTTTGCCAGTGTTGGACAATTAGTCAGTGTTATAGTCAGGAACAGAAACCAACAACCCTGATTCTAGGTTTGCTGCTCCAACCACAGAAAATTGCCCTTCTAATGAGTGATGTGCCATTCTGAATAAATGCAAGGAGAAATAAGGAGGAAGGAAGGAAGACATTGTGGAAATTAAGTAATGGATCATTCAAGAGTGACAAGACTTAATGCAGCAGGATACAAGTTATATATTGTTATCTACATAACCTGACAAGACTCCCACAGTCTGGAGGTTTGACAGGAATTCTACGAGTACAGATTAAAAGAGTTTACTAGTAGACAAGGAGGATTACAACAGAAATCATATAGCTGGACTCCATTATAATCCATCCTCTTGTAGAAGTCCTTGGAAAATGTAGGAGTAACAAAAATACCAAGAGAAAATCTTGTGGAATTATCAGCCAGTGCCTTTATCTAGTACAGAACAGACTTTCCCACAATAAGGTTTTGTAAAATTCTTTGCAGATACAAGCAAGGACAGAAGATGCATTATACCAGATGCTACAGTAATTTAACCAGTTCATCATCTTCACACCCTCATTAGTCTGCTCCCACCTTCTACACATACACACACACACACACACACACACACACACACAAAACCCACTACAATTCATTAAAGAACCAGACTGTACAGCAAAAGCAGCATGTTCAGTCCCCTAAGGTAGGGAGTACCTCATATTTTTCTGGAGTAGATGCTGGCCAGCATTTAGAGCAGTGTTGACTGGCTTAAGGAAGATGCATGGTTTCCTCAACTTGAGAGGATGTTACTATTTGGTGCAAATGGGCCACATGATAGGGGTTTCAGAAGGCTCTTCTCCCAACACAAAGAGGAAATAAAAGCTATTTTTAACTGGTGAAAAATAGAGCATGCTAATTCTAACAGATGAACAAATAATGTATACATTGTCAGGATTTTGCCAGCAGATTGAGGAATGTGATCATTCCCCTTTATTCGACATTGGTGAGGCCTCATCTGGAGTACTGTGTCCAGTTTTCGGCCCCACACTACAAGAAGGATGTGGAAAAATTGGAAAGAGTCCAGCAGAGGGCAACAAAAATGATTAGGGGTCTGGATCACATGACTTATGAGGAGAGGCTGAGGGAACTGGGATTGTTTAGTCTCCAGAAGAGAAGAATGAGGGGGGATTTGATAGCTGCTTTCAACTACCTGAGGGGGGGTTCCAAAGAGGATGGAGCTTGGCTGTTCTCAGCGGTGGCAGATGACAGAACAAGGAGCAATGGTCTCAAGTTGCAGTGGGGGAGGTCTAGGTTGGATATTAGGAAACACTATTTCACTAGGAGGGTGGTGAAGCACTGGAATGCGTTACCTAGGGAGGTGGTGGAATCTCCTTCCTTGGAGGTGTTTAAGGCCCGGCTTGACAAAGCCCAGGCTGGGATGATTTAGTTGGGAATTGGTCCTGCTTTGAGCAGGGCGTTGGACTAGATGACCTACTGAGGTCCCTTCCAACCCTGATATTCTATGATTCTATGATCCCAACAAGGGCAGTCAGGGCCAAGGGTCAAAGCAGGGGCAAACTTGAGGTTAGGAGTAGCCAAGGAGTTTGTAGTCAGTTACAGGCCAGGGTTGATAGCCAGGATGCAAGTCAGAAGGCAAAGGTCAAAACAAGCCAAGGTCAAAGAATAGGAACAATCACAGCAGTTACAGAAAATTCACACTCTTACCTAGACACTTCCTGGAATGCCCCTTGGGTATATATAGGGCAGGGAGCCAATTAGGAGCCAGAAGGCTGCTGCCTGTCAAACCCTTGAGATGGAACAGCCCCTAGTCTGTGTCCATAGTGGGTCATGGGAGGTGGAGTGAAAGCTAGTGACATTGATGCTAGGTGGCAGTTTGGAGCTGTTAACTCCCTGATAGCTCTACAGGCCTAGTTTCTAGGCCAGGGATAGGCAACCTTTCAGAAGTGGTGTGCCGAGTCTTCATTTACTCTCTTTAATTTAAGGTTTCGCGTGCCAGTTATACATGTTAACGTTTTTTAGAAGGTCTCTCTCTATAAGTCTATATTATATAACTAAACTATTGTTGTATGTAAAGAAAACAAAGTTTTCAAAATGTTTAAGAAGCTTCATTTAAAATTAAATTAAAATGCAGATCTTACGCCACCAGCCTGCTCAGCCCGCTTCCAGCCTGGGGTTCTGTTCACCTAGGCCTGCAGTGGTCTGAGCGGGGCGACTCGAGGTCAGGGCAGAGGGCTGGGGTGTGTGTGGAGGTGCAGGGCAGAAGGCCGGGTGAGGGGGGGTTCAGGGCAGATGGCTGGGGGTGTGTGGAGGTGCAGGGCAGAAGGCTGGGTGTTGGCGGGAGGTCAGGGCAGAGGGCTGGAGGGTGTGTGGGGGGTGCAGGGTAGAGGGCTGGGGTGCTCGGCTCGTGGGGGTGCTCCCAGCCCCCTGCCATGAGCTGCTCATGGCAGGGGGCTGGGAGGGATATGCCCTGTTCCACTCCCTTCCCCCAGGCCCGTCCCTACCTCTCTTTGCCTGCTCTACGGAGCTGTGTGCACGCTGCTGCTCTTCCCCCCCCCCACCTCGCTAGGGCCATCGCGGGCAGTGAGAGGGAGGAGAAAGGGCAGAGGGGCCAGAATGCACCAAGCTGTGGGAAGAAGCGGGGGAGGAGGGAAACTTGGGTGCCGCAGGACCAAGCTTCTGCCTCCTGCCCCCGCAGGGGAGAGTGGTGGGCGGGGAGGCTGAGTGGGGGAGGGGTCCGGGACTCCCCACCCCCCTCCCCCACTCAGCCCCCCCACCCACCGCTCTCCCCTGCGGGGGCAGGAGGCAGAAGCTTGGTCCTGCGGCAGCCAAGCTTCCCCACTCCCACGCTTCTTCCCCCACCGTGGTGCTTTCCGGCCCCTCCGCACCTGCTTCTCCTCCTCTCACCGGGCAGGCAGCGTGCCACTCAGAATCGGCTCGCGTGCCGTGTTTGGCATGCGTGCCGTAGGTTGCCGAGCCCTGTTCTAGGCCAATGAGGCTTCACATGAGTCATGTATCAGAACAATGCCTACCAAATAGCACTTTGAGAAATATTATGCCAGTGAACCACTGGGGACAAATAGCATGAGCAGTAATACACTCAATTTGCTACTACTAGTTTCTTTTTCAAAGCCCATGACAGGAGTGAGATATTGTACCTGTTATTCAGAAACTGAGAATCACTTAGTAATACATGTCCCCTGTAATATATGTGATGGCTGGAAATTCCTTCTAAAGATAAATAAATTTTAATGCATACCTACCAACCTGAACTACACAGGAATATGATAAAAGACCTGCCCCTGGGGCCAAAAGATTCAAAACTCTACTTTTCCATTGAATGCAGTGGAAATGGATAAGAGAAGCACACAGCCTATGCACTAATTGCCCCTATTGTTACCCGGGGCTTTCAGACCCCAACACAATGGTAACTTAACTGTTTCTTTCCAGGAGGTTTCAGAAATAAATCAATGGGAACACAGTGCTTCCATCTAATAAATGATTGATACAATCAAGTGTGCTCTTATCTAAAACTACTATTTGTTAGATATTAAACTCATACGCGCACACACACATGAGTTTAGGACATCCCAGATATAGTTATCCACAGTCTGAGATAGTTTCAAGTGATCACCAGCCAGGCTTCTAGGGACCGTGTGATTGATGGGGAGTTTAGATGGCTACTCCTTGCCCGAAGAAAAGCTTCCTGGGACTGCTCTGAAGTATTTACTTTTACCTGAACTTTTATAGCTAGCTCTAACAAAGCGCAGAACCTATAGTGACTCCCAGTGGGTCAGAATAGTAACCTCTACTGGATCACAAATTCTCCTAATTTCAACAAACTACTCATTATCTCAAAACGTTTCTAGTATTTCTAGCCACATCAACAATATATCAGGGGCACCTGAAACCAAGGTCCATATTCACTCACTCTCTTCCATAACTTTCTGTCCCATTCTCCCATTCTGATCAACAAACTGCAAGTACGCAGGTGTCTGACCTTGTCTCACAAAGATCTAAGATAATTCCTAGCTATGTGATGTTTGGTTTTCAGCTGGCAGTGGCTGAACATACAAAATGGCTGACTGCAAAACCGTCAAGTTCTGGGATACAGTCAAGAATGTCAAATTCTGGGGTAACACTATCTGCCATGGAGCTAAGCTCTGCTGAAACATTATTTGGTAGCAAAAGTCAGGTTCCTTTTTCACATAACCCTGTGTATTTCTTTCAGGCAAAGCCTTTTGACTGAGGTGATCCATGTGGCCCAGATATAAGAATATTTGAGGGTGTGGATTTTGAAAAACATTCAGGATTGGCCTAACTCTGCTCCTGATGAAATCATCCCATTGACTTCAGGCCAACTTTGGATACTTTTGAAAATCCTACCCTGAGATTCTATATAAAGTGGCAGGCTTTCATTCTAAGCAAAATGTTCATGACTGGATAGCCTGTAATGGAAGGGCTAAGAGAAATGCCAAGCACTAGAATCCTTCTGGAAAGTAAGTATACCTTCTGCAATCAAGTGCCTCACAAACTCTAGAAAAGTAGATCACAAGCCATTGGATTTACTTGATTATTTAGTTTAAATAAAGGTTAAGTGTTGTTTTCTGGGGTTTCTGAGCAACATGCTGTATAATCTACCTACTTAGGTTTCCATTGTGCTACAATATAGCTTCTAAGCAATGCACAAATGGCTACCTATGCTTCATTGCCTCTGTATCAGCTTTCACTGGTACAGAAAGTTTCTTTCCGATCTATTTTTATTATATTTACTGATTGATTAATATCTCACTTCTCAGCAGCAACTGGAGGCAAGCATGGGTTGTTTAAACAATTTACAGTGAATCTGTAGCACACTTGGATACATGCCAAAGGCTTATATAAGCACAACAAATTATCAACATTTCTGACATGGACTTCAGCAACACAATTTTGCTAGGTAGCTCTACCGCTGACAGAATGGAATTTCAAAACATTGTAGGATTTTATTTAATAAGCACACAAAAAATCCAGCAATTGTCTCATGTTTTAGAAATGTTAAATATCTATATTAATGATCAAGCATATAATATTTAATGCAATAAGATGAAACTCTTATTTAAAATATAGTTGTTCTCTGTATTTTCTATTGCAACATAATTAAGGCCCACAATGAACGTCAAAGTATCAGCCATTCAGAACTTCATAATGCCAGAAGGGACCAAATTCAGGGCCTCCTGCTTCAAAATCTTAGAGCCCTACTACTTGAGTCAAAGATTGTCCTTTGTGAATGAAGTATAGGGCATATCAGACACTAAGGGCATGGCTACACTTGCAGATGTAGAGTGTTGTGAGTTAAACCAGCCTTCGTAGAGCGCAATAGGGAAAGCACTGCAATCTGTCCACACTGACAACTTCAAGCGCACTGGCATGGCCACATTTGCAACACTTGCAGCGACATTGGGGGTGGTGCATTATAGGCAGCTATCCCAGTATGCAAAGCTTTTATTCCAGCATGCAACGTGCTTTTCAAATGGGAGGGCTGGGGTGGAGTGTGACAGGGAGTGTGTTGTGTGTATGTGGGGGGAGAAAGAGTGGGTTTTTGGGGGGCTGAGAGCATGTCAGCATGCTGTCTTGTAAGTTCAGATAGCAACAGACCTCCCCCCTCCCTCCCCCGCCTCTCTGTCTCACACACAGCATTCCATAGTAATGGCTTGCATGCTGGCTGTCAGAAACAGAACTTTGAAAGGGCATTTCCACATTCCTACAGGAGTTCAAAACAATGACAAGAGTGGCCACTTGACTTAAGGAGATTATGGGACGTTTCTGGAGGCCGATCAGAGCGCAGTAACGCAACACCTCATTCACCCTGACGCCCGTGTGTTGTAGCCAAGGCTCAGCAAACGTTATTCCACTCGCCGAGGTGGAGTACCAGCGGCGCTGTAGCTGTGGAGACAGAGCGCTGTACATGCCTTGCCAGTGTGGATGCGGAGTGAACTAGGGTGCCCAGGGCTCCTTTATTGCGCCCTAACTCGCAAGTGTAGCCAAGCCCTTAGTAGTTCTGCTTCCATTCATTAGAAGGCAGTGGTACAGTTCAATACAATACAGAGGAATGGTACCAAACTCTTTTTGATAATTGGAGGCATTAAACCACACTGAAGATTAACTTTACAAAAGGTTGAATAATAGAATATATATTAAAATGATCAAAATGTAAATAATTTCTAAGAGTAACCTTTTGGAGT
The DNA here is from genome assembly GCF_011386835.1 of Chrysemys picta bellii. NCBI lineage: Eukaryota > Metazoa > Chordata > Testudines > Emydidae > Chrysemys > Chrysemys picta. The sequence goes on from NC_088791.1 coordinate 77,689,164, forward strand.
TGTATTTTCCCTCTCACATCAACAAAACCCTATTTTCACAGGAAGAACAAAAGAGATTTTGGAGTACATGTAGAGCATTTGTCCTGTACCATGTGCTTTTTATCTTCTCAGAATTGGCCTATTTTGTAAGATTGTAAATGCAATATATATCTGTATTTTCACAAATATTTTACATAGACAGTAGGCCAGATTCCACACTGGCATACCTGTTTCTCACTATGTTAGAGGCAAGATAATCTAAACTGGTGTAAATTCTAGGAGAACTAAATTGGAAGCCATTAGATTCACATCCATTAACCAATAAGCAACTTACTCCCTCTACACATCATCTGTTAATTTGGCCCACTGAATCTAAAATTAGTGTAAATGACATGGTGAGGACCCTGGTAGAAGATATAAATTACACCTTTTGATTTACTTAAAGAGGGATGTGTCAGGTAAAACAACTAACACAAGATCATAAGAAGGTGTAAAATAAAGTAAAAGGTAGCATTTAAATAATGAAAGAGACCTGTTAGACCATCTCTGCCATCCTGCCAATGTGAGACTGAATTCGGCAGTATCTAACCAAATGATTTCACCATTTCTCTTGGGAGACAATTTCATAGTCTAATATATCTCACCAGCCAGCTATTTTTCCTTTATTTAACCTTCTGTCCCTTAAATGGACCTTGAACCCATGACATTCTGATTCTGAAGAGGAATAGTGCTACTCATTGAGCAATATGATATTCTGTACTGTGCTAAAATAGATGGCTAATAAATTATAGAATAGAAAATCCTGTCTAGTTTGATTTATTAGGAAGTTGATGTAGTCTGACTAGACAGGTTTTTGGAACAGTTATGGGAAGATTACATGACCATGTTGGACAGCATTGCTTACAATAGCTTTAAATTTGATCCTTATAAGGCAGTGCAGCTGCTGAAATGTTAGAGCTCGATTCTTGGCTTTGTCAGACAGACTGAAACTGGGATTTGTAATTATCCAGATTTTGGGGTGTTATTCTGTGCCTCAGGGTCCTTCAGAAGAAGTACATGCCCTCAGTGAGCACAAAATAAATGAGGAGTGATATTCTTAGTGACTGAACACCTCTAAGGCAGCACACTAATTAATGATAAAGATAGGCACCAACAGGGCTCAGCTCTAGGGAACACCCACCACTAGCTACAAGCATCCAGAAGAGAGAGAATTGAATGAAAATATAGGAGGATTAAATTGACAAAAACCTACCTTGTTAAAATTCTGTTTAATAAAAATATAATTTTATATAAATGCTTGTAAAATCTACACAGAATTTTTGAAAAAAGAAATAATTTATTTGCAGCCATCGAACATTCTTATCAGAAACTTAATTTTTCAATATGTTTTAGGTTAACTTTGTTGCAAGATGAAGTGGGCCCTTGGGAAATCAATGGGAATTTTGTCTGAGTCAGCACTGACAGAACAAGCTACAAATAAGCTTGGATTAGAACCTCAGCTGGTGCAAACTTGCCTACTTTATAGATTTCAATACATCAGCTTAGGTTTCTGTGTACAGAATTTTACTAATGAGGTTTTTTATAGCCTTGCATTTTTAGAGTTAAATCCACCCTATCTGTCGAATCAAACCTCGGTAAGAAAAAAGGTGGAGAAGGAGGAAGTCTTCCTATTTTGTTGCTTCTACATCAGTATTAAGATTGCTACTGCTGCACCCATGTTCTAAGGGGAGGTAATGACCTATCGTTTCATAGGTCCATAGATTTTGAGGCAGAAAGGACCATTATGATCATCTAGTCTGACCTCCCATATGACACAGTCCATAGAATTATACAAAGTGAAATGTAATGATAGAGCCCTTGACCTGCCCTGTTCACATAAGGCTTGCTACAATAAATGCACAGAACCCTCTGCATGCTGAGCCCCAGGCCAGAGATTGGGTGTGGATGCTTTGTGTGGTTTATCTGAATCTTGTCCTCCCACCACCGCTGCACAGCAGAATTGCAGTGGTTCCACTGCCGGCAGGGCTCTCTATGGGCCCAGAGAGGGCATGCGTTCCCAAGAGTCTTTATTAAGAACAGTATTTGTAAAGTGTTGCATTATGAAAGGATTGTAATGGTGGAAGAGTTTCAAACATTAATTTTTATTACCCTAATATCATGGATGGCTTTATATTATCTTAGTCACTCTTTATGGTTTCGTTTTGTCATTTTCTATACTTATATGGCAGTGTTTCTCTCTGGAGAGAATTTGAGAATTTATTGAAAAACATTTGTCAATACGGAGCTACTGTGTGGGGGTTCTGAAAACGGATGATGTGTTTTGGAAGCTTGAATCTCACCAAGATTCCCTTCCCCCTCAGGAAACTGAGCCTGCATAAGCTGTACAGTGGTAAAGCTAATAGACGGACAGCGTTGTGAATGTCCCCACAGCAGCCTTTAGGTGTATGTGTGGTATCTTTTCAAGCACCCACCATCTGCAGCAGCACCCTCCACCCTACACTGCAACTGTAATCCCAGCCCAGCGTTGTGGCATGACAAACAGGTTTGCATAGTCAGAATACACAGGCATGATAATGTGTGAAATTAGCAAACCAATAGATATAATTGAAATGGCACCATACATGACCCATTGCCCCCACCCCCAATTGCAAAATCTGCCTTTGCCACTGATGCTGAAGGCTTATATATAATTCTAACTTTCTTTGCTTTGGGTCATGCTGTCAGTGGAATTGGGCCATAGAGTTGGCATAACCTCTGGAGATCACACCAAAGTAGGGTGTGGAGAAGGGAAAGGGTGCATGGCCAGGTCTATGCTTTACTGAGCTGATTAATAACTGCAGTTCCTACCCCTGGAGCCCATTGCCAGCTAGGGTAATGTACAACATGGAGCAGTCTTGCATATATCATGCCCAGGATTTGGGGATGGAGAGGTTGGCTGCAAAGATAAGCATTACGACACTTTTGCATTGCTGACCTTTGCTGCACGCTCCTCTCTCATAGCAGAAGATCTAGTTCTTTATTTATAAATGTGTGGCCTGATAGAGTGAAAGTGCTTGGAATAAAATCAGACTAGAAACAAGAGTTCTGCTTCAAAATGATTTATTTACAAAAGAGGCAATACATAAAAGAACATTTTCAAACATACTGTACCAAATCATAACATCCCAGGCAGTGTAAACTCAACCTTAGGTGTTCTAAAAGAACTAGATCCTCTGCTATGAGAGAGGAGCATGCAGCAAAGGTCAGCAATGCAAAAGTGTCGTAATGCTTATCTTTGCAGCCAACCTCTCCATCCCCAAATCAACAAACCTTCCACTGTTCAGTCCTTATCTTCCTGCAGTTGGGCTTACTTCTTCTGGCTTTAATGAGCTAGTTCCTAATTGATCCCTATGGGGACAATGTTTGCCTCTGTGGTACAAATTCTTGCCCAATAATTCCATACATCATACTCTTAGTTTCCTGGGTAAAAGACATCTCATCACATAATGAGATTTTGCATATTGCTATTATGATGGTTCTGTAGTAAACTTGTACATGAATAGCATAAAAGGAATTGTGGTGTATGCCATCAATGAGTAGAATACCAAGGAAAATGTTTTTATGTCAGAAAATGCTGATTTGTCAAAAGTGAAACTTTTTGTGGAAATATATTGTTTTGGCACATTTTTTTGTTGGGAAGGTTTCTCTGGCCCAGGATGGAATTTCTGGTCTAAACAAAAGAGAGACTACCTCCGTAGCCAAGGAGTCAGAACACTCATCTGGGTGTGGAAGATGCAGGTTCCAGTCCTTATCCTGAATCAGACAGAGCAGGGACTTGAGCCTGGGTTTCCTCAAATCCCAGATGAATGCTCTAACCACAGGGCTACTAGCTATTCTGGGCTGGGTAAGTAGATACCACTCCAGTTTATCCTGAAAAGTTTCAAAAAGATCTCTTTTGTCCCAATGCAGAACGAAAACAAATTTAAAAACCTTGAATTTTGTCCTGAAACAGAATTCCTGTTTTCTGGCCAGCCCTATTTTTGAGTTCCTTTAATCAGCCGTTGATTATGGGCTCCCAACAGAGAAGTTTTTTTGCAGGTGATAAGAACAGGTGGATCTGTTATATTTATACAACTGGGAAATAGGGGGGGACTGCAACCCAGAGATCCAGCAAGAATAATTGGACTGTGGGGTTCCACTCTTGAGAAAGGTGAAGGAAGCAAGGCCTGTCACCTGAAGGGTGCATTCAAGAGAGCACAAAGGGGTCCAAAATGCAGCTTTAACCATGACGCTTGTGCAAGATTCTGATATAAAGGCCCTAACCAATGCAAACTATTCCTGAGTGCAAAACTTTGTGAATCTGGGACAATCCCTGATTCTCTCTCTCTCAGAAATGATGGTGAAGGGTGTAATCGTGCTTTTGTGTGATTTAGGTTATCGAAGGGGAAAATGAACACATTTTCTTCCAAGTAACACTATGAAGTTTCAAAAGATAAGAAGTTCCCAGCATGAGCTAACAAAAAAGTGTATTTTCCCACTAATAGTCTATCATACCTTTTAAGCAACCCTTTAAATTTTCTTCTAAAGTTCTCTTTTGTAACCATTTCCAGTGTAATTGAGAATAATGGCCTGAAACTAAGCAAAGGTAAATGTAGGCTGAGAATCAGGACAAGTGAAGGGACAGGTAGTATCTATTAGTTTGTAGAACAGACTCCCAAGGGAAGTGGTAAAAGCACTTTTATTTGAGTAATTTAAAACTGGAAGACACAAATGCAGGAGTTTTCCCTATAATCTACATTCTCTGGTCAATTCCATTATTTATATGTCAGAGTATCCCTTGATCTGCTTAGTTTTTATTATTATTTTGTGATATCTTAATCAATATTAACACCTAAAGACTTTCCTCTTCTGCTACTACTGTGCTGCTGCATAGGGAGGCAGCCAGGGACTGCATCGCTCTTATAAAAAGTTATACCAGATGAACAGAGATCCACTGGAAGACCTGAATAGGGGCATAGGAATGGCAAGAGGGACATCTCCTCATGGATGCCTAGCCACCAGCTGAAGCTCAACATGGCTAAAACAGAGCTCTTAATCTATTCTCTCCATCCCCATGCATACCTCGTTGCTTGATCACTGTGGACATCACCACCATCCTGCCTGTCACTGAGCCTGTAACCTGAGTGCCATCTTTGACTGTCCGCTCTGTAGGGCCTCACATCCAAGCTTTGTTATATCTTGCTAATTCTTTCTGCATAATGTCTCTATGACATGGTGTTTCCTATCCATCCACACAGCTAAAACTCTCATACAGGGTGTCCTCAACATCTCAATCATTGCCACATCCTTTCCTTTGGCTCATAGCCATTCAGAAAACTGTTGCAAAGATCATTGTCCTAGTCCATCACTTTTATCATGTCACTCCTCTCTTTGCAGCCCTCCTTTTCTATGGTAGTGGCTCTCAACCTTTCCAGACTACTGTACCCCTTTTAGGAGTCCGATTTGTCTTGTGTATCCCCAAGTTTCACCTCACTTAAAAACTACTTGCTTATAAAATCAGACATAAAAATACAAGTGTTGCTGCACACACTACTATTGAAAAATTGCTCACTTTCTCATTTTACCATATAGTTATCAAATAAATCTATTGGAATATAAATATTGCATTTACATTTCAGTGTATAGTATATAGAGCAGTATAAACAAGTCATTGTCTGTATGAAATTTTAGATTGTACTGACTTCGCTAGTGCTTTTTATGTAGCCTGTTGTAAAACTAGGCAAATATCTAGATGAGCTGACATACCCCCTGGAAAACCTCTCTGTACCCCCAGGGGTGTACCCCTGGTTGAGAATCACTGCTTTATGGCATCAAACATAAGCTACTTGCCTTCACTTTTAAGGCCTTTCATGGCCTATCCCCGCCCTAACCATATTACTTATTCAGTATCAAAAGTTTCACTCCTGCCTTCAGTCAGTCCATGTCACCAGCCTCCATCACCCACTTGTTAAATTTTCAAACAAACACCATAAGAACACCCATACTGGGTCAGACCAGTGGTCCATCTAGCCCAGTATCCTGTCTTCTGACAGTGGCCAATGCCAGGTACTTCAGAAGTAATGAACAGAACAGGGCAATTATTGTGTGGAATAATTGAAATTAGAGGGGGTCTTCAAATTTACACGGGGTGTTGGAAAATGACTAAATTGCCAACACAGCTAACTTGTCACCCTAAGAATATTGGGGTACTCCATTTTCCATATATGGTGTATAATTCCTTTTTATTCTCATTAGCATTGACGCACCCTGTGATTAAGGCACATGTTAAAAGAAAGTGTTCCTCTAGGGCATTTTGTGATCCAAAATTAACCCTGAGGTAAATTTTTTTATAGTACCACCCATTGGCACATCTTTTCCCCTAATCTTGTAGCATTAGATTATTCTTTGGTCACTTACTTATGTCAAGCATTTCTTAAGCCTAAGGCCTAGTATGGCTAAGCTAAAATCTTAGAGGCCTCAGCCTGTAGGCCTTGCATTTCAACCCTACTTACTTAGATACCTAATGTATATTTATAACTTCTGAATACTTATCAATCTTATACTTATATAATTCTCCAACTTAAATCTGTTTAGCATACAATGATTATATATGACATAGAATATGAGTTCATTATAACATCACACAATAAATGAATGATCAAATGAAGTAATTGGCTACAAACTAGTTTACCACTAGAAGGGGAATAGGGAAATTCAGGGGGAAGGAGGGAGTTTCCATCCCCTGTTATCCAGTCCTAGCATCTAGATGTCAGAGGCTTTATACTTTCTCCCATGCTGCCCATCATGCTTGGGAGAAGCTCCTACTGGATATGAAGAGCTACTTCATTATCCCCCCTCCAAAATCCTCTTTAAAACTCTCCTTTGCTGTAATGCCCATGAAAAACTTGACAATAGTCAGGCTGCTGCTGTGCTGAGACTACTGCATATAATGCTGACCAATATTGTGTGATTGTTTCTTTGTACTCCCCCAGTCAATCTCTCTATTTCCATCTTTTGACTCCTGTCTTTGACTTAGATAGTAAACTCTGTAGGCAAGGACCATCATTTTGTTCTGTGTTTGCACACAGTGCCTAGCACAGTGGTCTTTGACTAGGGATCCTAGGTGCTATAGTCATAGAAATTATAAACATGATTATTTAAATTACCAGATTTATATAGATCTCAGGATTCCTCCATTTCAGGGGGGAGGACCACTCTATCATTGCATAAGGGGCAAACTCATGTGTGCACAACAGAATTAAGGGGGAGGAAATTCCTTAAGAGATGTAGAATTTTCTGCTCCTTTCATGGGGAAAACCCACATAAAGAAGAACACTTCATTGTTCCCTCTTGTTAGATATTTTAACACTTTCAAGGCTTCTTTTGTGATTTTTTTTTTAAGTTTTGGAATATTTTAGTTTGCACCTTTCTTGCCACTCTCTCATTTGTTATAGTTGCTCAGATGGCAGCACTTGTATAGATATCTGGCCTTGCAGAGGGCAGTTCATGCTTTAAAAAGTCAAGTCAGACCATAAAAAAGTTACTGTTATAGTTCTGGCTGCAACAGGCTACCACATCATCCAGAATGACTACAACAGCTGACTGACCGACACTAATGATACTGTCTAGTTACCAATTAAGTATGTGTTACAATTAAAATTAAAGAAACTAAACATAGGTTGGTTTCAGAGTAGCAGCCGTGTTAGTCTGTATCCGCAAAAAGAACAGGAGTACTTGTGGCACCTTAGAGACACTTAGCATGCTCTAATAAATTTGTTAGTCTCTAAGGTGCCACAAGTACTCCTGTTCTTTAAACATAGGTTATTTCCATGGAACCTGCACTAGATTGAGTTTTAAAACTGAATTCCCCACATGGAGTAGTTTGCTTCTGGAGCAGTTAAGTATTCCTTGGTCTGTCATGTATTTGCATATTGAAAAGAGATTTTCTTTCTGTAGAATTTCCAACCAGGCACATGCACCTATATCCCCATTACTTTGCTTTCCTATTTGTTCTTTTTTGTCTCCATTCTCACCACTGTCTAACTCACGGATTCTGCCACACTGTCTAGAGTGGCTCACAGCCATGGGTGCCTACCTCAGTGCAGACTGTCAAAAACAGGGCAGATACCCCAAACTGGTGGTGTGTTCTTTAATTAGATTTCTCCAAGCCAGTAACAAATGTGAACTCCTGAATCACTGTAACAGTCTTACCATGGAGTCACAGACAGTCCCCTTAGACTCTCAGGCTATCTTGCCACGCAGACAAACTGAACTTAGTGATAAATGGTCACTTACAAGAAAAATCACACACTATTCAGGTTGCTTCCATTACCAAGAGACCAGTCACCTACCCCAGACCAATTGGTACCCTAGATCTTACACCAAAGACAACGCCTGTAGCCAATTCTGTAATAAGCTATCTAAAAGTTGATTAACTAGAAAAAAGAAATGAGAGAATTACTTACAGGTTAAAGGAAGCAAATATATACACATAAATGATTTACCATCTAGATCCTAAAAAGGACAGAGTTGCAGTGATCTGTCAATTCAAATGACTTTCGGGGCAGACCCAAGTGTAACCCCAGGGGTATCTTTGGCTTTAGTTTGTGGTCTTTAGTCCAGTCAGAGTTCAAACAGCAGAGAACTGCAAAATGGAACAGACTTTACAAGTGAGATTAATGCATGCAGCAATTTACAAGCATTTCATAGAGTCTGAATACTAAATACATTCGTATAAGACTAATACCTATTTTGAGCTAAACTAACATACAGGTGAACTGGTCTCCAGCTATAAGTTTGTCACTTCTTACCTAATGCCTGGGCAAGAGCTGGCACCTGGTTTGCCAGCAGCACAGATTCTCTGAGGCAATAATATCAGGACTCAGGATTAGCTATTAGAGTAGGTTTTTTTTAATTTTAAAAAATCTGGCTTGTTCCTCTCGTGTCATTTATTGCTGACCGCCACTGTTAAGGAGTTATAGGGTACAGCATTGATTTCTCACTCAGCAGTATGTTATAGTGGTCTGAGCACATGACAGGAAGCCAGGAATTTCTGAGCTATAATCCCAGGTGTGACACTGACTCTGTAGATTTGGGGAAGTCATTTAATTTTCTTGTCTCCATTTCCCCATATGTAAATAGGGATAATCATAGTTGACCATTGCAAGGGTTGGTGTGATAATTAATAAGAAGTATTTTGAAGATTAAAATCATTCTCTGATTAAAATAGTATTCTTTATTATTATAATTAGAGATCTTCGTTTTAACCCAATGATGATACAACTGCTTGATTTTTCTTAGTCTGTAACGAAATGGAGGATTCTTCCAGGACACAGGTCTGCATGCACACCAGGTAAGTATTCAGTTATTACAAACACCTCAGTGGGTACCTAGCAGTGGAGTGAGGCTAATGATGAGCAGTGAGGTTTCTTTCCACTTCTAATATAGATCCGAAGGCCAAGATTTGAAGCATGGGTGCTTTGGATAGCCTCATGAATCTTTATTTAGTCACCTAGATAAATTCTCTGATTTTCAAAAGTGCTGATCACCAATCACCTCCCAGTCATATCAACCATGTGCTGAGTTCTTTTCAAACCAAATCACTCATTTAGGTGCTTAAGCAGGGACTTAGAAGACTAACATTAGGCATCTATTTTTGAGAAAAAACAAACCTTTGGCTCAAGTGTTTAATCAATAGCCGTCAGAGTTTTAACAGAACAAATAGGTTACATATGAGTGGAAAAGTGCTTAAGGAACTAGAACATTTTCAAGAGCAGCTGGGATGTGCATTTCATTCTATAACAAGCCCAAACACAGCAGAGAGAATTTTGACACAGCTGCTTAAAATTGCAGGATCATTTTCCATCTCAAGAATTCCATTTCATCCAGCCTTATACCAAGCATTTATCAAATCCTTTCCAAATTCTGACAAAATAGCTTTTTTCAAATGTATCTGAGCTTTCAAGAAGCTACCAGCCTAATGCAGTTGCCAAGCTAACATTTGTATCAGAGAAATAGGCCAGACTGTAATATGCCTGCCATTTCAATCTTCAGAACAGGAACATTTGAAAAGAAAAGATGGGAAGAATATTATCTGGTTTGTAATTATATTGTAATTCAAGATACTGCATTTCATTTCCAAGAACACTTGTTCGACCAGCAATTGCAGCCTTAATGTCTAATGATGAATATTCAGTTTTTAAAAGTTTGTCCCCTGAATGGATAAATTAATGAAGAATTTGAAACATTGCAAAAGTATTCTCCATCAGTGGAGGAAAAGGAAGAGAACCCAGAAACTCAACAGTAAAAGGGAACACATATGATGAAGCCTGTGTTGCTAAGACTGACTTCCATTTGCTAGAACATTATAGGAATGGAAATGTAATAGAAATAAACTCTTTTCAAAATTTATTATATTCACAAACAGACAAGAGTATGACAGTGTTGTCTGTGGCTTTAGATCCTTCTACGGGCCACATGAAGACAAGGGGAGTACATGTTCTCAGTTATACCAGACTTGGTAAGGATGGTTGTCAGATCAAATGCCAATTATCTATACTTTGTGTGTATTGGTAAAGAAATTCATTAGAAAGAAGGTCATATTCTGATCTCATTTACATGCTTCACTGAAGTTGCACACAGTAAAATTTGTGCTAGAGTCATTAGCTTCCCCCCTCTCTCTCTCTCTTCTCTCCCTACATTGCTAAGTTTTCTCCACACCCTTTCATGCTATGGCTTGACAACTGTGCTTAATACCGATGAGAAAATACTCTTAGATCAAGTAAGTTGCACTCATCTTAATTTTGATTACTGAATAGCTGACTCATACTTCTCAACATATCTACTACATTGGGGATTACTAATGAGAATTTGTGGTTTAGCAGCAGTTTTTCATCTTGTGCCCATCATTCATACCAATTTAATCTCCCAGACATAATTTTCCAATTATCTCAGCATTACTGTTTAAGCCTCATAATAGGGATATTAATATATTTACACTGATTTTCCAGTGCTATATTATAGTTGATTCATTGCAGGGTTTTTTTGTCGCTATCATATACTTTGTTAAAAATCTATAGTTAAAAGGCCACATAGATCCCCAGTGTAAATTCAGTTGAGTTAGACCACTGCTGAATGTTGCCTGACATGACATGATATTAGCCTCCCCATCACAGCATACCAGTAAAATATGGAGAAAATAAGGTGTACAAAGAGGGAGGGAGGAGCTAGCAAAAGGGTGGTGGTGGTGATGATGATGACGATGGAGTCTCACATCAACATCAAGAGGCTTCAGCAGAAAGTATAGGTGAACAGGTCTATGTAAGGTCAGACAAATGCGAGAACTGCTAACATGGTTACATGTGGGACAAATAAGATTGTCCATGACCATTGCAGGTTGTTGTATCCTTGCTTTGCTCTGTTCATGTTTTTTCACATACGTTGTTAATGCTTTTTGCTTCAAAGGGTTTAATGGTGGCAAGACAAATCTGCTACCACCTTGTGGCACCCTCATCTTGTCTCTTCTAGCTGTAACACGGATGAGGGGAGCAGGATGGGTCTCTGGTTTCTACTTAGGTGCAGGGGCAGGCCTGAGGGTGAAGTGGGGCATGGCCTTCACAGTCATCCTCAGGCTTACAGGACAGTGGGGCCACTGGTGTGGAGTTGAGATCCATACTGAACAATGTTGCTAGCTAGTTTGGGATGATTATCTGAGGCTATGTCTGAACTGCAATGCAATCGGGGTGTGAATAACACTGTGTTCTAAAGTGCTGCACTGTAACTTCCCTGGGTGGATACTGCAGGCACAAACCAAAAAGGTTTATAGTTAGCTTTAATGTAATCCTGTTTGAGCAGGACTACGTTGATGCAAACTAGGAACCTTTTAGTTCATGCCTACAGTGTGCACACCAAGCAGTTACAGCACAGCACTTTGGTGAGCACTGGTATTCATACCCAGATAGGCTGACTTGCAGGGAAGTGTAGACAAGTCTTTTATGAGGAAATAAATTGTTTTAAAGAAAGTTGCAGCCATAGTGTACTGTCTGTGTCTCACTGATTCTGGGACCACGTCAATATTTCATTGTAACTCATTTGTCATTTTGTTCCACAGAAAATCTACCAAGAAAATTCCATCTTTTTAAAAATCTAAATCACTCCATTCTAGTTAAAACTTTAAATGAAGTTATTTCAATCTAGAATATTTCATTGTTCTCTTACCTCATATGTATTGGTTATAAAACTAATGTGCTTTTTGCTTTAGAGGTAAGATCACATTTGAAGAGTTGGAAATACATACAAAAATGGACTTACTTCCAAACACAGGAAGCACCTGCCTGCCCCTGATTAAGGCAGATCTTTGGCAACTTCTCATACTAGTTTTCCGCCAGCTGATGTCATCTCTTCCACTGTGGAATTAATATTTCAATGTCAAAGTCATGTCACCTAAGAAACACAGAAAATTGTTTACCTGCAGGAAAAGAGTGATAATAGATCGTTTATTCCCACACAGTTCTAATTAGAGTTTGTCAGAACATTTTTGCAAAAATTTAATTTTGGAGAAATTTGTTGTTTCAAAGCCAAAATGTTTCGCAAAAACCTAGCAGTTCTCCGAAAGAGAGAGAGAGAGAGAGAGAGTGTGTGTGTGTGTGTGTGTGAAAATTGGGACAAGGCAGATCCAAGTTCAAGTCCCTCTTCTGTCTGAATTGAAGTGATCTGAGATGAAGTACTCTGAATGAGGCAGAACATGGACTTACACCCGAGTCTTCAACATACCAGGCCAGGACCCTAACTTAACCACCAAGCTATTCACATGTGACAAACAACTCTGTTTTCCACACACACATAAAATTCAAAAGGCTTTGTTTTCATTCCAGTGCAGAATGAAAACAAATTTTGAAGCCTCAGAAGTTGCAGTGAAATGGAATTGTCATCCTCTAGTCATCCATTTCTAAAACACATTTTTGAGCATTTTAGAGGTCTCTAGCACTAAAGAAGAACAGGAGTACTTGTGGCACCTTAGAGACTAACAAATTTATTAGAGCATAAGCTTTCGTGGACTACAGCTCTGGGCTGTAGTCCACGAAAGCTTATGCTCTAATAAATTTGTTAGTCTCTAAGGTGCCACAAGTACTCCTGTTCTTCTTTTTGCGGATACAGACTAACACGGCTGCTACTCTGAAATCTAGCACTAAAGACTCAGTCTTTTATGAACAAAAGTTATTTTGAAGTACACTTAAAACTTAGGGATCTGGCCTTCCTTTGCTGCACATCTATAACAAGAGCGGTGCTGAGGAAGGTAATTTGGTTTCATGGAGGATTTCACCATTTGATTTCCTTCACAACCCAAAAATTTCTAAATACTCTGTGAAAGGGAAAGAAGCCCTATCTGAAGGGCAGTCCATTTGGTGAGCTGCCCCAGAGCTGTAGATCCAGCTCTCCAGCAGCCCTCCAGGCATACTGCTGAGGATCCAGGTAGGCAAACTGGCAGGAAACCAGGCAGGGTTCAAATAGAAATTCTGCCTGGCAAGAAGGGTTCTGTCACAACTTCATCAAAATAATAGTCACTGCAAAAAGTTTGGATTTTGATGAATCAGCATTCTTCAATGGAAAAAGGTTATGGTGGACAACTTCTGACCAGCTCCTTCTATAAATCACAATGATGTGAAATTGCTCTCAATTTCAGGAAGGTAGGTTTTGTCATTAAGTTAGTTGGTGGAGAGCTCGTATATGTGGGAAAGTGACACCGGCACAAGCTAAGGTGTGAATTCAAACTGCTATAGTTATACTGGTGTAACCATTGGTATAGAAACTCCTTTGCCATTATAAAAGTACTTCTGTCATTCTGGAAGAAATTTTAACTGAACTTAAAAAAAAAAAAAAGACACTAATTCCAGGATAAAAATGGTTACATCAGGAGTTACGCTGGTAGTAGTTTATAGCACAATAACTGGGGAAACTTTCCCATGTAGACAAGCCCTGTGACTCTAGAGATTGGTGTTCAATTTGCAGCTCTGCCATATTCTCCATGTGTGACCTTGGACAAATAACTGAACTACTCAGTCTATTCATTCCCCATCTGTAAAATGAGAATGATACATCTTTTGTGTCTTGTCGATTATCTCTTAGAAGCAGGACTCTCTCTCATTATGTGCAACTCTAATGCCGAACATAATGCCCTAGCCTTGATGTCAGTTGGGTTTTTAGATGATACTATAATATAAATACATTATAATGTGCCTTTTGAGGGGAAAACAACTAGATTGTCATTGAAGGTTACTTGGTAACCATTGGTCAATGAGACAACCACCCACTGTAATATGAAAATATCAAGACCTTCCCATCATAAAGGAAGCAATGGAGGAGTAGAAGAAAGAGAATCCAGAAGCCTGACAATAAAGGTGAACGTATTTGATGAATATTTCTCTTCCCACATTGTGGTGTGAGCTAATTAACATGCTTCTGTGTCACTCTAGACAGACATCTAATCTGCATTCTTCAGTGTTTTTGCAAGCAGAAGGGTTGGACATGTACATGCAGGGCCAGTCTTAGGGAAAATGGTGCCCTGGGGGAATTTTCTTTGGTGCCCGTTAATACAGCCTCCTGAGCAGCAGGTGGGCACTCAGCGGGCAGAGCAACAACCGGTGGAGCAGTGATTGTATAAGCAAAAAGGGAATATTTCACAGATGACGTTTTATTTCTGACTTAGAAATTCTGAAGTAGGGCTACTGTATTGAGCACACTGAACCTTCCCATCCAGAACTGATCATAAAATACTTTTGGTCAAATGTATGAGGAGAATGTTTCAAATATCAAAGAGCACACTTCTTAGGCTCATTCTGCTCGCATTAGTTTTGTACCAGTGTAAGTCATCTGATTTCATTGGAGTTTCTGTAAAATTACACCAATATAGAAAAATCTGGCACTATGGTTGAGATTTTCAAAAATCATGTAGGGAATTTAGAGACATCTCCCATAAATTCCCAAAGATACGTGCATAATGTCAAGGCCCAAACAGGCCTGTAGTGCCATGCAAAATACTAGATCAGGAACAGCACAAAATTTTGCATTGATATACAGGCATTCCTGTGGACCAAATCCCTTTGTAGCATGGAAGATACACTGATACCTAATCTTCCTGGAAAAGCCACCTCTTCCTATTTCAGCCATTATTGAATTGGGAAACCCAAACATACCTTCTAGTCAATTATATCCCAACTGTGAGGCTGACTGAAGCCTTGACGACAAGAAGTCCAATAGCATACATTGAATACCAAATTAGGGAAAACTTTTTTTTAACTTCATGATTTGCTTATGTACAGTCCTTTTTGTGTGTGAATATATTCAGTTTTACTGCATTTTTCAACACATATTGTGAGTGCCCAATTGAGCATTTATGGACTACATGTGAGGTATTTTATGTTAATAATCCGTATTACAGCTTTGAATTTGGATACCCAAATCACACAGTGTATTTCCATTCCCTGATCAAGTGCTCTCAGCCTTCTTAATAGGTGACAGGTCTGAACACAACTAGCAGGAATCTGCAGATAAAAGGGGGGATAGATGAGGGGTCCCTAAGTAGGGTGACCAGACAGCAAGGGTGAAAAATCGGGACGGGGGTGGGGGGTAATAGGAGCCTATATAAGAAAAAGACCCAAAAATCGGGACTGTCCCTATAAAATCGGGACATCTGGTCACCCTATCCCTAAGGGACCCTGGCTGGGGCTCATTGGGGGAGGGTGAACATTTAAGGGGGTAAAGGAAGGGTTTCTGGGGCTAAGGAGGCTAAGGGGGGGTGAAGTTCAATGGGAAGGAGGGGGATATGGGCACCTAGAGAGGGGTCCCTGGGGATAGAGAGGGGGACTGGGATGGAGGCTGAAGAAAGAAGTGGTAGGAGTTGGAAAGAGCCATGGTGTCCCATGGGTTTTGTGTCACTGAGACGAGATGGAGAAGTGGGGGTTATTTAGAGGCTGCAGTACTGGGTACATTTGAAGGTAGGGGGGAGTTTAAGGAGCTGGCCAGGATATTTTGGGATGGGTAACTGTAGTGGGGGGGAATTTCACAGGGCTCTAGTAATTACACACAAGTTTATTATTATAGCTCAAGACCACATTCTAAGTGACTGGTCTTACAGGGCCACATTTTCTAATATATGCCTGCACTGCAAACACATGCATGCTAAATAATGTAGCTTTCAAACTCTTTTCTTCATTGTTTTTGAGATTTGCTTGATTTTGATATTTGACCCTGGTTATTATGATTGTCCCCTCTATAATGTCTGAGATGGTCAAGTGACACTCTTCTAGGTTGTGGGCTTTCCTCAAGTCAATCAAATCATAATTTCCATACAGCCAAAAGACTAATACAATGTTCACATGCAGTTTGGAAACATGAAAGAACTCTGGTTCTTTAGTTTTTAATAAAGTGGAAATATTTTAGTATAGTAGAAAAAGATACCTGGAAAGGACACATGCTGTAGCCAGAATTTGGTTCAAATAGGCATATAAAATAGGTCCAGATTTATGTAAGAGTTCCACAAGTACTGGAAATCTCAGTTAACTATGTCTCATATATTTCAGGATTTGGGTTTTGTTTGGATAGTTTCTTATTCTTCCAAAACAATTCACCCATCTATCCAGGAGGTTCAGTATACAACGTGAGGCTTGAGTGATACCAGTTGATATGTATGTACATCATTCTAGTCCACACTTTCATGTTTACACTTAAAGCAGTCTTCTTCCTTCAGATTCCATTTGTGTTTTGAACAACCTTTGATCAATAGTACTGCCATCTGCAGCAGTATGTATTATAGGAGTTCAAAGTATAAATTCAGTGATGGAGAAGTGAAATATAGTTACTCCGAAAAATAACAGAGAATGGACAAAAATATTGCTGTATTTTAGTGCTTGTGTACATTGTTATCTCCATGTTAATTACTTCTAATAGATGTCAAGTATTACAGGGCATCAACCTAACTTAATTAGTGATTTGGTTTGAATTGTAAAGAAGTCATTAATTGTGCATTTGACTTTAGTCGTTCGGAAAGATTTAGAGTCACATGCTGAACAGTGAAAGAGTCATAGAGATTTCTATGCATTCTAGTCAGTGCTTTGTGCCTTCTATTGACGTTTATCACACATTATCCATATAATTTTGGCAAATGAGAGTCACCTCGGTCAGTTGTTAAAAATTCTCTTCCTCAGTCATTCTTAGTTCTTTTATGTTCTCTTAGCTATTGCTTCTTCAACTCACTCTATACTCCCCTTTTCCTGCATCTGTTGTTTACATCTGGCAACTGATGGCCAATTTGGCATCAAATCGTACATTCTCTTCAATGGGGTTCCTTGGCTGTAACAGTTGCAGAACCAAGACCTAAATCTTATACCCTCAACAATGTTTTTAAATGTATTTTGATTTCTACCTTAGGCATTTATCGGGCCCCCATTACTATAATAGGTAAAGTGATCACAGTTGTTATTATATGTATCTTCATCAGGGCCGGCTCCAGGCACCAGCTTAACAAGCAGGTGCTTGGGGCGGCCAAGGAAGAGGGGCGGCATGTGCAGCAATTCGGGGGCGGCAGGTCCCTCACTCTCTCTAGGAGCAAAGGACCTGCCGCCAAACTGCCGCCACCGATCGCGGCTTTTTTTTTTCCCCCAATTGCCGCCGCCAGTCGCGATTGCTTGGGGCGGTAGAAATGCTGGAGCTGGCCCTGATCTTCATAACACCCCTAAGACAAGGAAGCGCAATTCTTTCTGTTTTACAGATGGGGAACTGAGGCACAGAGAATTGCCAAAAGTCCCCTACTAAGTCTGTGATGGAGAAAGGAATTGAACATGGGTATCTCAAATTCCGGGCTCGTATCCTCACCCCGGACCAGCTTTTCCTGTGCTCTTCAAGTTCATCCTGTAGAAAAAATAAATCTTTTCTGAGCTTCTGATAAGCATTTTGGTGCTTAGTTCCGTTAGCTTTCTGGATTCTGTCAGTCTTCAAACAGTGACACGCCATGCTAGGTGCAGCCCAGGATAGGACTTTGAAGTTTATAAGGGATTGTTTTTTGACCCAATTAAAAAAAAAATCAACCAAGTGCCTTTCTGCACTTCCTGGGAATTTTTGGTGGTAATTCAATAGTAATCAAGTCTGCCTGGAACATCAAAATTAGAGAGGTAGCAAACACACAGGAGGACAGATCCAAACTGCAAAGTCAACTGAACAATGAGGACTGCAGGCAATGATGTGAGATACAGTGCTAATAAACAAAGTCCTACACCCAAGAAGAGGAAATAAACAGCACAGACACAAAAGAAGGGCATAAGCGAGCAACTGCAGGTGTCACATTAAAACAGTTTTGCTTCATCTCACTCTCCTTAATATTGACCACAATTAGGGCTGGACAAAAAGTTTTGGTCAAAGTTTTTTTTTCCCTCAGTGAAAAATGCAGATTTGGTTGGGCAGAACTTTGTGTCAATACATGTCAATTTCAGCAAATTGTTTTAGAAGAAAAAAATTGGAAATGTTGAAAGAGGTCACGTCTAAATTTCCAAACTAAAACATTTTGATTGGGGCTAGGGGGAGGGCTGGATTCACAAGGGGACTTAAGCACCTTTCACAAAACGGAGAAAGAGGAGGTGGTGCCCTCAGGCTATTGGCTATTCTGGAGTGAGTCTCTCTCAGTCTCTCCTGTTGAAACTGTTAGACTTTGAATAAATAAATATTCATTGGATCAGTGAACAAGAACAACTCCATAGTCTGGTGAATAGGACAGTCACCTGGGAGCGGGGACAGACAGGTTCCAGTCTCTTCAAATCCTCACTCTTTAGTACTTTGGTCTCCCACATCCCAGGTGAATCCCTAACCACTAGGCTACAGGGCACAAGCTGGGGGGAGGGAAGGGGAAATCACTTCCTCTTCTTTTTTAAAAAAATGGTGCCTAAATCCTTATCCCTTGATTTCCTTTTCTTTTTTTTAAACAAAAGCAGTGTTCAAGATGCCCAAAATTGAAACAAAATGTTTCCTTTTTGGCTGAATCAGAATCTGACTTTTGACTAGCGCAAAATAAATAAATAAAATAAAATAAATGGTGTTTCTAGTTGACCCAAAAGCAATTGTTTCCTCTCCATTTTTTGGAACAGCCAGCATACAAAAATAGCAGTTATTTGCACAGCTATATGACTACTATTACTGAGATAGATTTTAACTTTATTTTGCTGGTAAAGTTACAGATCACTTTTTTTTAATTCATTAGGACCCAGTGTCTGATATTTCAACCGTTCCCCTAAAATCTCCAGTGCTGCAGATACTCAGCACTTCGTGTATGTTAATCCCATTGAACTGAAAACCTTGTCAAAGAAACGATTTTGTATTTCTGTGAACTTACGTAGACAATAGATTTCAGTTATACTGTTTCTTTACAATACTAGCTGAACCATTGTTCAATTGATTGTGGTTTCCTTTCTTAATATCCAGCAAGTTAGTGCAAAAAAGTAGAAAGAACTACATAGTGCATAGCTCAAAAAAATGCAGCAGTAATTTTTCATTTTTATCCCCTTCTAAGTATTTTTGGGAAACATTGAGTATAAAACAATACTATCAGTAGTGAAATAGCTAGCCTGAGCAGTTTTTTTAAAAAACTGGATGAATTCATAACCTGGGGTATGTTAATGATTTATTAAAATAAATAGTGACAAGATAAAATTAACATGGCACAGTATTTGAAGTGTTAAGCATGCTAGAATTTGATTAATAAATTAATACAAACAACACTACCCAGCTCAAAACTGGTTTACAACAACTTTTTTCCAGAAATAGTATACAATTTCCCCCTCCTGTTTTAAATATGAATTAAGCGATGTTAACATATGGTCTCCTTTCCCACTTACATTCCATCATTGGCAGAATTACTTAAGAACTTATGCTGGAGACAGTTCTCTTTTGCTTTTCATACTGGATTCAAACCTATTCCACAGTAGCTTAGCTTACTCTGATTTCAGTAGTCTGCGTACATACATCGCAATCATACAGAACTGCATCAATTTTTCATTGTGACTAACTCAAAAGGGCAGAAAGAGGCAGCCACACCAACAATACACCTGCTGCCTTTTTGAATAATAGGTATTTTACATGTGCCAGTCTGTTCACATACTTTTTTTTTTTTTTTTTTGGCAGCAACAGTAGGCATTTTAATGAGCTGCAGTATGGATGAACTGGCTTGGCTAAAGGAAAAGCTGACCAAAATCTTCATCCAACAAAGCAAACTCAAATTAAATCTTTTTGGAGGTTCTGAACAGTTAAACTTACAAGTTGACATACACACTGCTCTGCACTTTCCAACTCCACCTAAGTGTGAGAAATTCAAACATACCTACCCACAAGGCAATATAAGCCTGCAGCACTTCTCACCCATCTAGAAGTAGAATGTACCAGAAATCTCATGTGCTGTCTCAGAATATTTCCCACCCAATTTACTAGCTCAGATTAGATGTTTAACCAAACTATCCAAACAGACTTCAGAAAGTTTCTCAGAACATAGATGTAACGCCGACAGACCCCGGTCGTCAGCATACCGCATGAGCTAAAAGCAAATTGGCTGTTAGCTAAGGCTGTAGAGAAAACTCATTAATCTCTCTCTCCAAGTGGTCTCGGTGCCACTAGATAGGACAGAACACCACACCTATTAGATGTATGGGTTACATACTTCCCCTAGATGAGGAAGCGCGTCCCAAGCTTCAGAGACTTCCCAGTTGAAATCCTGGACGAGCCCACACTTGTAACACCGACAGACCCCAGTCATTGGCAGGCAGGATAGAACCTGGAGCCTCTGGAAATAAGTGCATGAGCCTCTACAGCATGAGCTAAAAGCCAACTGGCTCTTAAGGCTTTGACAGTTAAGGCTGTCGAGCAGACTCATCATCTAATCTAATCTTCTCTCTCTCTCTCTCTCTCACTAGATGGGACAGGACACCACATCCAGGAGGTGTGTGGGTTACATAGGGACAGAGTCTTTGCCCTGTTCCTGTAACTCCTCAATGGGCATAAAGCAGAGGAGATGGCTCCTACACCTTCCTCACTAAAGCAGAGGGTGGAGAGGGGTATGTCAGGAGCATTGCCAGTACACATCATGTTCCTGTTATACCCAACATACCTATGGTCCCTAAGGGACCATGCCAAACTGGTATAAGTTAAAGCACCCAGCTCTAACCTGCACCTGGGCAGAGAAGAAAGTCAGGGAGTGTCACTGGCTCAGTGACAACCCAACCCTCGCAGAGTTAGATGAAACTGAGACATTGCCTGTGAACCTCCAATGCTTTTGATTCACCATTAAAAAGTGACTATGAAATAGAGCTCACTGCTTTAGAAGACATTCAGAACATTTTATGGCATTATAACCTCAGTAAAGATGTTGGTAACTCAAATTAAGGGCCCACCAATTTTATATACTCACCAAGATATTTATAATGCTTCAGTTAACACCACAGTATTTCAGATATCAGTGAAGACACAGCAAGTACAGCATTAGAGGAATTTAAAGTTTACTCTTCATTTGCAGCCTATTGTCTTGGTGAACCTCACCAGCAGGTAGGGGGGGAGTAAGTTATATGCACTACGCTATTGTGGGAGGCTTTATCACAAGGCAAATTCACCCAAGGAGGAAGGCAGGCAGAATTTGTTCCCCTGCCATATCTCTGTGCTTGGTGAGGGCAGCTTTCATTTATGGTCAGGTCTGCACAGAAGTCATGTCCGTTGAGCATACACTGACTTTCTAATCAACTTGAAAATGAGAATAGGTATATTTGAAAGCAACAGCAGGCAACTTATTGCAAAGGATGATTGAGGTCTCTCTATTTAAGTACTTATTCCCTTCTGAGCCTTTGTATTGTACAGAGATTACCATCTGTGCCCAATTGCTAGTTATGATTTTGTAACATCAGCATCTGCTGATGAGCAAAATAGGGGAATGTATGCCCAAAATAGCTAATGCTTCATTTACCACACCAGAACTCACTTTCTAATTGTTCTTTTTTATTTATTTATTTTGATCAGAGTACAGGTGCACTGCACTCCCTTTCCCAACTGAAATTAGCTAGGGATCAGATTCACCCATGACAGTCTGTATTTAGTGTTTTGATATTTTCTCTGGATTTATGCAAAAGTAAAAAGGAGTGCCTAGTTTTAGCTCTATATGCTCCAGTACAAGAACAAAAATATTTATACATATGATTTTTATGTTTCCATATAAGGAGGCAGCCACAGCCACCATTCTGAAAGTGATTATTTTAGACAAAAGGAAAAACTAGGGAACTTGAAAGATCATAGAGCATGTGCCTCTTTCATTGCCAGCCATAAAAATTCAGCACAAAATGGCTGCCTGTCTCTGTAATTAGAGATTTAAAGGCTGCGGTACATGGAACATGACGACATAACTATTACATAGCTATATCTATGTCTGTTTGAGCTCGGCATATAGCCACGTTGGGGGTGGGGGCAGTATGGTGACATGCCACCCGGGAAGGAACTAAGGGAAGTGTTATGTTGTGCTTCAGGCAGTCATAATGCCTCAGTTAGGTTTGAATACAGTGTAGTTGTGTGGCTCAAATGTTTCTCTCTCTCACCCACCTTGTCTCAGATTTGGATAGAAGAGGGCAAATGTGGCTACTACAGCACCCTTTGAGAGGCTACAGCCTCTGCTCCTTTCCTTGTCCTTTAGGAGAAGTTTGCATTGACGGGACTAACTGCATGTGTGTGAAGAATGCTTTGCTTCCTCTCCCTCCTGTTCAGATCCTCAGCAGAGGCCAATCACAACCCCACACAGATAGGTTATAATGTGATATATTGCATTTTTGAGGTGAGATCTATTTGATAAATTGACCCATGTACTGCATTTATTGTATCCTTGACTTTTCACCCTCTTTCTTTCTCTCCCCAATAATTCATCTCCCGTTGGACTTATCTGAACATTCCAAGAGCTCACAGTAGCTTCAAACAGAAAAGTCAACCCACCATAGAAACGTTCCATTCTTCTCCCTGTAAATGTAGGATTCTTTCCACCCCCAACCCCCCCTAAAAAAAAAGTTAACCTTTGCCTCAGGCCCAGCACATGCAAGATTCGGAAAGGGGCCATTGACATGTATTCACTATCTAAAAATGTCTTAACTCACAACATTTCAGGGCAAAAAAATGAGAACTCAACCATTAGGAAGAAGTATTCCCAGCTTCCCATTGGGACACAGCAATCACTTCCAGCTCTGGGAGGGCAAAAAGTATCAAATTTTAAATTTCTGACATTTCAGTGTCTAGCAAAGGTTATTTTCTAGGATACTCTCTTTCCTATCTCATTTTGCCAAGAATAAGAGCTCTAGTCCAACTTGAAGGAGAGAGATATAAATATGAGTAACAGAGCTGACAAGTTCAGTTCTATTAGAATTTTTAAACAAATTTCCTTTGGGTTTGCTTTCTACCTTCAAATCAAACTGCTTACTAGCAGGTATATCCTGAGAAACAGTGGATTTTAAGCAAAAAAAATTGAGAATATTCACAGAAAGCAAGCATTCACACCTGAAATTTTAATCTAAGAGTTGCATTCATTCATGCAGGGAAAGGAGAACATATGTATCTTAGTCAGAAAAACACCAATTTTGACTAGTGAAAGCTTAACTGGTCCAGAATGGGCTACAACAGAGAATCACTTGTATTAGCAAATAATTCTGAAGAATAAATATGATTCAGAATGAAATACCATAAAGTAAAAATCACTTCATTGTTCTTAGAGTAGACAATTTCCATTTAAAATAAGGATTAAATTATTCCCTTGGTATGTTTCACCCAGGACTCATATTTACCAGTAAACAGATAAATGTTATGCAACATCTAAGCATTTTGAAATAAGTAAATTGTGGATAACCATGCTATAAACACAAGTTTTATATATTAAAAATAGAAGATGCTGATTACAGTGATTGGACACATTTTACATTTCCTCTTAAATGGCTGGTTAGTAATAGAATATAGAGTATAGTGTTTGTTGACCAATTATCCTAATCAATATCTAGTTTTTAATGCATAGAATTTGTGTTTATAGCATGGTAATTCTGAGTTTACATATGTGCAACATCTAACCATTGACAATATTTGATATTTTCATATATAACATGCATTAAATATCTACGTTCCACCTTTCAACCCAAAAGGGAAGCTTTTAAGAACAAGGCAAGCAAACAGAAGTTGAGAATAAGAGTTCATCCTTACGTACACATTTTACTTGAGGCACAGCGACAGTCTCAGCTGGTGTAAATTGCCAGGGCTTCATTGACGTCCACCACACAGTTTAGTCCCATTAAAGTAAAGTGCAACATGTAAAGTGCATAAAGTGAAATATGTATGTAAGTCTCTGCAGGATCAGGCCTATGGGACTGATCCTGTGCCCACTAAGTCAATGGTAAAGTTTCCATGGATTTCAGCAGAGCAAAATCAGGCACTAAGGCCCAGATCCTCAAAGGTAATTAAATTTTAGTGGGAGTTAGGAGCCTAAAACTTTTGAGGATCTGAGCCTAAATGATAATACAATATTATTAGTTAATAGGAACGCAAGACTATTAGACAAACTCCAAATGTCTTTACTTTGCCTCCCAAAATATAAATTCTACCTGCTTTTGCAGTATTTATATACACTTATATTGTTTTGGAAGCAACTACACATCTGCCTGGGCAGATTACTCATGCTAGGAGTATGAATAATCCAAATGTGGCATGCTGAGTTGGGACTCTAGTAAAACATTTGGCCCACAAACTTGACCCTGATCACCCCCTATTGGGTCATTACATGGGAGACTTACAAAACTTGACTATGGAGTTTTGGACAACCAGGATGGGGGTAGCAGAACTGCAATTCTGCTATGGTTTTTTAGATCCTCCAGGTAAGCCAGCTTTTGATCTATTACATATAATGCAATTTTATGCTTAAAAACAGAAATGTGATTCCTCTCCCTCCCCTCACTCCCTTCCTCCCCCCCCCCCCCCCCCCAGTAAAGCTTGACCGTTCTCTATTTTGCATTCTATGCCTATATTTGTGGAAGTCTGTTCCTAAGATATAAAATCAAAATCCACAGTTGAGAAACCCTCATGTGTTTTTGTGATTGCACATGCACAAATTTATAATATTTTTAATAAGAACAAGTATAACTATAGATTAACCACAAGGACACAGAAATGGAGAGAAACCTGAATGGAAACTACAGAAATTAATCTCCTGAAATTTATATATGTTGACAGAGCTATTAAAAGACATCAGATCAGATTTGGCTCCTAATTTAGGTAAAAAAATAAGGACAACAGAAATATTTTCACGGTTTTTGCATTTTTAAAAATCCCAGTGGAAAAATTTCTCAACACAAACATTCCCCTGCAACAGCTGCATTTTTCGGCTGGAGAAACTGAGGCACAGAGAGGGGATGTGATGTAGCCCAAAGATCACTCAGAAGGCCAGTGGCAGATCCAGGAAGAGAAGTCAGCTTTCATGAGTCTGAATTGGTTCAGGGCAACAAGAGTTTAACTACATATTTTTAATGAGATCTACTGGGATAGAGCCACAGGTTGCCCATTAATATTAGTGGAGAACATGCAGATACATTCTTTTTAACCAGATTTAAACATTTAACTCTGCAAGTACAACAGAGTACTCCATCCAAAAACAGAGAGGAAGAGATTAGATGACCAGACAGTTGGTAATGGGATACAGAGCTTTTCACGTCTAGGTCACTGGTTCAAAACCAGACTGAAAGACATCACTATCTTAAGGCTGTATAGAGACATATGTGAAATGAGTTTGATGGTTGCTGTTCACTTGTTCCTAATGAACAATTGTCTACATCACAGTTAATATTAATTATTATTCTCATTGGTAGTCTCAGCACACAAAAAAAAAGAAAAGAAAAAAAAAAGGATTAAATTGACTTAGTACCCAGTTGGCCTCCTACTTCTGAAGATGGTTCTTCTAGGACAGGGTTGAGGCACCATGACAGCACCACATAGGAAGGCCTGTGCTTCCTCTGCTTGCACTTTTATCTGACCTGTGAATAGAACACTTCGCTTTCTAGGGTTATCACTCCAGTGCATTTCCCTACTACCAAATTTCTCAAAGACTAAAACCAGAGAGGAGATTGGAAAGGAACAAGAAAAATTCAAAAGAATGCGATTCATTGCAAGATTAAGAGCCCTCCAGAGTGGAAGATTGAGAAGACCTATGAACAGTGATCCTGAAGATTGCACAAGGGCCATCAGAGGTGTGGGAGTGGGGATTTGGAAAGACTAAGAAAGGATCAACAAAAAATGTGCTTTGGTGAAAGTCTGGCATGTGCTTTGGTGAAAGTCTATCAGGAAAGGGGAAGGAAGGGAGCCATGCAATGCTATACAGAACTGCACAACTTGTTAGGCAGCGCTTCTGAAGCATCAGGTTTTGGCTTTTGCTGGAGTGCAGAAACAGTCTTATTTAACTTGCTGCAACTCTTTTGCCCCCAGGAGGTCAAAATACTATACCAAGAGACTAACTGAGAAAAAGTGTGGTATTGCTATCTGAGTATCCACACGACAAGCTATTGTACCATAGCATTTCATTCATAAAGCAATAGTTAAGAGCATGTTCAAGCTATAGTTAAGGGTGTGTTCTTAAGGTTAATGTTTCCATTATAAAATTCCCATTGCAAAAGTTTCAAGCTGAAACTTGATGCACCAGTTCAGTGCCCAAGAGACGTTTGATGTTCTCAAAATATGAGTGACATGAATATATAGAGGTGGTGTCTCCAGCTGTGATGTAAGCTAGTGTAGGTGTAGTGGAACAAGTTATACCATTTAAGTAGTTCAGAACTCAGTGAAGAGTCTAAATTTGCAACACAGCTGATGGCCTGCCCCACAAACAAGAGTCTGAATCGTAATCTCAGACTATGTCTACACTTATGGTGGTATGTAGAGTACATACCCTGAATGTGCCCCCAGCATAGGTATAAATAGCATGTAGGCAGTGAGGCACTGCTTAGGCAAGTAGAGTAAAGAAACGCCAGTACCACCACAGGGAAAGGTTCTGGCAGCTCCCCATTGGCAGAGTCTGCTCCAGTACGGACACAGCCTGCTTTTCACTGAGGTATGTAGCTACATGTACTTTATACACTGCTGCCAGGATAGCATAGACAGTAAGCTATATCCTAGTGGTGCCAACAAAATACCATGGGCCACTGGCAAATCTAACATGATTACTGTATGCCAAGGGTAACTCTGCCACTGTTAGCAACAGTGCTGGTCCAAAGCCTGGATAAACAAGGAGGGTTCTGTAGTTGGATAGTCAACCCACTCAAGTAAAACCTTACTGCAACAGAAACAGTTCAATTAATCCAAAACTGGAGAACTGGAGGAGCAGATGGAGCT
This sequence comes from Chrysemys picta bellii, assembly GCF_011386835.1. NCBI lineage: Eukaryota > Metazoa > Chordata > Testudines > Emydidae > Chrysemys > Chrysemys picta. The sequence continues at coordinate 77,716,569 of NC_088791.1, forward strand.
CAAATCCCAAATATGACAGTCTCAGTGAAAGCTGAAAGGAAGCGGATATCTCATAACATCAGATCCTGACAACTAAATCTGTAATGAGAGAAAGCACGTGGAATGTACTATTTGTACAGTATGGGAAAGCTGGCACAGATTACATGAGAAATGAAAAAAAAACCATCTGAACATACTTGGCATTAGTGAGATGAGAGGGCCAGGGAGTAGTAAGATTGTGTCTAATGGTGCTACTTACCCTCAGCAGGACAAATGCACAAAAGAGGTGTAGTAATTCTACTCAATAATATCACAGCCAAGGCCACATCTCAGGAAGAACCAGACCATCACAGGAGATGCCACTCAGGACTCTTAGGGACAGATGTTAAAAATGCAGACAAGACATGATGGAAAGAATATTGCCATTCCATATAAAACACTCCAGAGTCGATGATCATGCACAAGTACAAGAGAAATGCCAGTGCTAAGTTAGAAATAGAAAAGAGACCAACAGCTGAAACTGAAGTAGCCATCCAAGGCCCCGAACAGGGGACAGGCATTGGTGTTGACAGAATTCAAGCAGAAGGCAGGAATTGAAATTTTTATTGAGCAGTTAATAAAATGGGTGAAAGAACAAGTGTCACAGGAGTGGCATTGCCAAAAAAGGGTTATTTTCCTCAGTACATGCACTGAGGATGTATTGTACTGCTATCATTCCTGGGCAAAGTATTGACTACCATATGCTGAAAAGAATGAAGGTGGCAGTGGATGAAATAATACAAGACCAAGAAGTTGGGTTCCAACCAGGTAGATCATGTTGTGAACAGATATTCACTCTGACAGATCACTGAAAACGCCAATGCTTGGTAAAAATGTATCTTAATCAATTTTACCGACTTAAGGTATTCAATAGCATCCACATAGAGACCCTGTGGAATAGGGCTAGGAGCTATGGGATACCAGACAAGCTGAGCAACATAATAAGGAATTTATATGATAGACGTGTAATTGCAGTAAGATTGGATAAATGCCTGGGTGACTGGTTTGCTATTGTGACTGGAGTTAGACAAAGGTATGTATTTCACCAATCCTTTTTGGATTAGCAACAACTGGGTGATGAAGGGGGCAACAAGAGACATTATGGATGGTGCAAAATGGGTTAGTGGAGACGTTACACAACCTTGACTTGCCATCAGCATTAGTTTACTAAGTGTGATGTGGAACAGAATGATTTCTACTTCTGATGTAAGAGAACAGGAAGCAACAAAAATTGTATTGACAACAAATGCAGAGAAAACCAAGATTATAAGCATGGGAAACTGGAAGACAGATGTAAAGGGGGTACATGTATGGAAAAGAAATTGAATAGGTAGCAGCATTCTGCTACCTGGCGAGTGTGATGACATTTGAAGGTGGCTGTGATAAAGACATTCATGTGAGATTAAGAAAAGAAAACACCATTTTGGAAGGTGAAATAACAGCTGGTCAAACAGAGGTCTCCATCTCAAACTAAACAACAGATTAAACTGACCCTGGCTATTGTATGGAGCAGAGACTTGGCCAATGACAGTGGTTAACAAAGAAGAGATTGGAGGCTGCCCATCACAGATGACTGAGGCTGATGCTACACATTTCATGGAAACACAAAACAAATAATGCAAAAGGAAAGGAGCTGACAGAGCAGGAGATGATAGAAAATATCATCAAAAAAAGAAGGCTCGGGTGATTGGGACTTGTATTCCATATGGAAGATGGGAGACATGCTAAAAGCAAACATTGAATTGGGGGCCTGAGAAAGGAAAGAGAAAGCAAGGAAGGCCAAGGAATAACAGGCAGAAGACAATGACAGAGGATATTGAATGTGCTAGCATCACCTGGGAAGTAGTATCACAATTAGAGTGTGACTGCAATCATTGGGTGAACTGGACTGCCCGATGTGTCATCAGCACCGGAGGAACTAAGTTCTAAGGTAAATATGCCAAGTGTATTACATGAACGTTGTTGCTATAACAAAGACTGACACGGATACTGTGTTATACATAAATAGCACCTCTTTTACTTTAATGAGCAAATTAGCTCTTGCTGCTAATTTGACATAGTACTATCTTTGGAAAATGCCTTTATAGTTTTTGTAATGTAGCAGCTGAGTGGGCTACATTCCTACATGCTGGGATGAAAAAGTGTTTCGCAGTGCCTTCAACTCCCTTAACAGCAGTTACAAATTTAAGGCACACTACCCTTTGCGCTTCTTAACATGTTCTCTTTGAACCAGCAAGAATTTGTCCTAGCTGTGTGTCATCTTCCTCTACTACATTTCACAGCTCTCCAGCAACAGTATCTCTTTTAACACCTTCTACCTTGAGTAGAAATGTTGGTGCTTCATACACTGGAAGAGCTGAATTTAGTCTAGGAGGCAAGAGTATACTTTAGACCATCCGAAGGTAGGACTTTCAAAATTAAGGTCAAAATGCTGTGATGGCAATTGTAAAGCAGAGACAGCCGAAGAGTCTGATTAGTTTATGCTGCTATGAGTATACTTAAGAAGTCATATAAAGGACAAACCTTCCAGCTTCACTGCAGCCTAGCTGTAGGGATTTAAGATACTTACAAAACCATAATATTTCCTCAGGAACAAAAAAAAGGAAAACATAACAAGCATTAAGAACACTTACCCAGCTAAAGAAGAATGTTGCAATAGCAAATGCCAGCCAGTCCCCTGATGACTGCTCTAAGGCTGAGGCTAGTTGACTCACTCTGCCCCCATTTAAAGGGCCAGCCCCCAAAAGATCATTCTGGGGGAAAACCCCTCCTATAAGAGGGCAACCCTGCCTGAGTAGAGACTAATGGTAAGAAAGATTTGGGGCTGTTTCTGTATTTTATTATTGTGCTATCACTTTGGTGCAAGTTCCTGCCCACAGGCTTGCTTTCTGTTAGTCTTATCCCTTAGTGTAGGCCTTTGGTAAAAGGAGACTTTGGAAAACAACCAAGATCCTGCATTCTCTAAAGAGTATGTCCTGTTACTGTACTAGAGTGGCTGTTTGAGCTGCCTTTTTCATTAATCACATGTTGTATCCACCACGCAAGGTATTAACAAATTTTAACAGAACTTTATTTCCAGCGGAAGTCTCTTTTCCAAGTTGTAGCTGCACACCCTGTAATTCTCCCAGCCTCCTCAACTCCTCCCCCCTGTTTCCTGTCCTTTCAGACTCCCAACAGCCAGTGCTCCCAGTTCTAATAATACAAGCAGCATCTAAACACCACATTCCCTCCTCTCTTAAGAAACTTTCCAAATTAAAATAAACATTGTTGTTCTAACCCCAGGAACAAATATAAAACAAGACACTATACTGTTGGCAGGAATATTACACTGAAAACACCGTAGATACTACATAACATAGTCTTTAGTCCAGGCAGGTGGTCGTCTGAGTCTGACAGGCCATCTCTCAAGCCCCGGTTCCAATTCAATGTCTTGTTGCGTTGGTTCTACAGTGAAGTCATCCAATGCAGACCGGGTGTTGGCATAATCTCCTCTTGGTGCATAGGCAGGTGCAAGATAAGAAGCATTCCATACCCGCTCATCAGAAAGTCGATAGGTGTAAGTTCCCTTCTTCTCTATGATTTTGAGAGGAGCTGTGAATTTATGGTCCCCTTTGCGTAAGATTCCAGGTTTTTCATTAGTTTTCCTTTTGCAATTGTTTGTCTGCAGTGATAGTGAACTTTTCTGCAAAGGAGTCACAGTCTGGACTGGGCCTCCTGTATCTTTGCTCATTATTTTGGCTTCAGCTGTAGCTGACTCAGTCTGAGTAGCAATGGTTATTGCTTTTTCTAGTGTAAGTTGTGGTTCTAGAAGTAAGCGTTCTCTTACATGAAGCATGGTTGTTTTCTCAATGAGCTGGTCTCTAATCATCTCATCTGCCATATTCCCAAAGTCACACGTTGCAATCAGACTCCTCAGGGAGGCAATATACTGCATTATAGTCTCCCCTGGTTTCTGCTCATGCTGGCGAAATCTGTAGCGATTAGCTACTACATTCACTTTTGGCACAAAAAGGTTCTTTAATGCAGTGAGTGTAGTCTCATATTTATCATCTGCAAGGGGAAAAGTGTAAAATATATATTGCCCTTCTGCTCCAAGGCAGTGGATTAGCAGAGCATGCTTTCTTACTTCAGAAATCTCTGTAGCACTGATTGCAAGCAGATAAGTCTCAAACATACGGATCCAGGCAGTAAAAGCAACTGGAGGCTCACCTGGGCTTTGCAGAAAGGATGCAGGTGGGTTCAGAGGCAGAAGATCTATCCTCGTTGCCAAAATGTTGTATCCACCACGCAAAGTATTAACAAACTTTAACAGAACTTTATTTACAGCGGAAGTCTCTTTTCCAAGGGTAGCTGCACACCCTGTAACTCTCCCAGCCTCCTCAACTCCTCCCCCTCCTTCCTGTTTCCTGTCCTTTCAGATGTCCAACAGCCAGTGCTCCCAGTTCTAATAATACAAGCAACATCTAAACACCACATCACAGTAAAGAACCGGAAACCAGGCCCAGCCCTTTCCTCTTATGAGGATAGGGCCAAAAAGGGGCCTTAGGATCTGCAAGTATAGTTTATACTGAAGTTGAAGGAGATCAATGGAACATTGAGAATTATAGTTGCTACTTTTTTATTTTTGCACTAGGTGACAGGGTGCAGGGTTGCTAGCTGATCATGAGGGGTTAACTTTAGTTTCCTTGCATGGATCTTGAGGGCAAGAGCAAGCTTCTGCTTTCTTCAGTTCTTCTTTCCTCTGATTGTTTGTTTTACTAGGATCTACTCCCTTACAGACCCTCTGCTATCAGCCTCAATCTCCCTGCACTCCTTACTCCTCTCTAGCATTCTCTCTTCTCCCATCCCTTCCTCCTATTAATTCATTCACTCCTGCTTTCCTCTCATTTCTTTTCTGCCCCAATAATATATTTTAATCATTTTTCCTTATAAAGTCAAACATGACTTTTGGTAAACATCATCCTGTTCACTCTGCTTCTGTGGAGCATCCCTTTCTGTCACCGTTTGCCTTGTCTGTGTAGATTATACACTTTTCTGGGACAAATTCTGATTCCTTCTATGTATTTGTACAGTACCTTGCATCATGGGATTGTGATCTTGAGTGTGGCCTTTGGGTGCTAATGCAATGCAAATTAATGTTGCATATGCCATGAGAAAGCAGGGGGCTACTTATCAAGGTGTTGAGACCAGGATAAATATAAGACAAGCATGGACTTTATTTTGATTTTTGGCTTATAGTAAAGTGCCACTTATAGCAAAATGGGGTGAAAAACATTATTTGCTTCAGTGCATTTCAATGGACTTTTACTCACCTTATAAGGAATATTTATTGTACTCCAAACAGCATGTTAAACTCCATTTTAGGGCCTAGATTAAGATTTAAAGGGGGTGATGTTAGCACATGATAACTAACAACCTTTAAAAGTCTAATGGAGACAAGGCAACATATAAAATGGTTGAGTTAAAGCCTAAAATGGAGCTTCTGCTTTAACATGACCAGTTTAGTATGTATTGTAATATACACTTAGGGTCCTATTCCTGTAATATCTTAGCATCTCTCATTCTTCACTGTAAACAGCCTCACAACAACCCTATGCAGTAGGGACGTACTATTATCCCCATTTTACTGAGGGAGAACTGAGAGGTTAAGTGACTTGACCAAGGTCATGCTGGAAGTCTGTAGCAAGCAAGGAATTGAACCATGTCTTCTAAATCCCAGTTTAGCATCATAATTACTGGCCAATCCTTTGTCTCCCTAGGCTAAAACTCCAGAATGCAGCAATCACCTCCCAGGAGGTTTGTTCAAAATTGGAATGAAAACTAAAAGTTTCAAAGTTTTCTGCAAAAGAAAATTCCAGAAGTGTTTTGTGGCAAAAGATATTTCAATTCTGCCTTTTAAAAGTAATTTAACATAGAATACAAAATAAATAAATATAGTAATTTCTAAACAAAAATCCTAGATTTTGCAGAGCATTTTGTTCTATGTAACCACATATTCTGATCAAATATGATTCTGTCAAAGGTTTTCTGACTGGCTCTATAAGCCATATTGTTCATATTGGTCACCCTTTGGATTTTAAATTTCTTCAAAGGAATTCCACTTATTTTAATGGGTTTGTTTGCTTGGTCACTAATTGTGTTATACATATACGTATATAACAGTTATATACATATATATGGATTTGGGTTTGTTCCTGGGGGGGAGAGGGGGAGGGGAAGAGAGGGAAGAGCCTTGACCAAAAAATTACAAGAGTGAATCTGCTGCTGCTTATGAATCATACCCTAAGAAAGGCCAAATGTATAAGAAACTATCTTACAGTTTGAAAACCTATTTTTGTTAATTGATTAGATAGTCAAAAGCATTTTTTCAGTAGTTTTGGTGAATAATTTTCAGCCCATGGCTGTTCACAAACTGATCAGTTCAAATATTTGGCATTTGTTTTGCCTACTGCACCTAAATCATAAGTTATTATTCCTGTTCCTCAATTAGATGTTTAGGAAGTTTTGTGTAGAAGAATAATGAATCATAATCATTTATACTATAAATCACTCAAACTTCCATGCTGTTTTTTATCCAAAAATGTTTCAGTGAAATGTTTTCAACAAGTTCTAGCTGTAGCTAACAGTGGATAGGAGTACCCTATAATTTCACCTGATTAAAGTAGATTTAATTTGGATAGGAACTACATTTATTGGACTGATTATTTGAAAGTGAAATAGCTTCCTTAATTTTAAACTCATGCTTAAATTCCTGTGAGTCCAATGAGACTTAATTAAGTATGTGATTATGAGCTTGCCGAATCGAGGCCTTGGTTCATTATTTGTGCTTGAACTGGTACCTGTCTGAACTTTTATATTTCCTCTGAGCTGTACTATGTCATTATGCACAGCACTGATGTAGCCTATATTTTTTATTATGGTGTAATTGCAAATAAGAAATGATGGAAATAAAAGAATATAGATATATATCCTATATTGCTTCTAGATATATATTCTCCCATGCAAAGAGCTTGAAAGATTTGAGTTAAGATTTTAATCACAAAACTTTTTAATGCAGTTGAACAGACAAAATTTCCATAAGTGCCTTAATAACTTAGGAACTAACATCCTTGGACTTTCACCACCAAGTCAGATAGGTATTGCAGTGCTGAGCTCAGCAACACCTATATGCCTTTACAAATATGGACTTCAGGAACTTTTGAAAATTTTACACTATTTAACAGTGGAAGCCAGGGTCATCTTTTCATTATATCAGGTAACAAGAAATGATCTAGTAATTAGTAATGTTTTGACAGCTAGAGTTCCAACTAGTGAAATACTATATTCCAATGCTAAAAAAACAAAACAAAAAAACCCTACCACATTAAGTAGATTAAAGCTCTTTGTACTGTAATTCACGCTAATGTAGTGATGACAGCTGATTACTTAATTATGGAGGGAGCCCTTTAGTTCAGTTTGAAGTTTATCTTTTAAATCACCATGAAGAAAAGGCAAATGCTGCCTTTATGATTAAAATACTGTCACACTGCTTGCAAATGAATCCAAAGCTCATATAGTCTTCCCAGTTCTGCCAACCTAACATACAGTACCTGGGGACCACAAATTGATTATAAATCATAAATATGATATACTGAGTCTGGGCGCTCTGTAACTCTTCTAAAGAGACTAATTAAATCAATTTTGTGTCTTTCTGGAATTTAACAGTATATAGGACAGATTCTCAGTCCTGCTCCTGCCTAGCATCTGTAAAGGCAATGGAACTGACCTCTGCTTTTGTAAGGGTCATCCCTGGGTGGCACAAGGCTGGAGTAGCAGCTGTGCACCCAAACTCAAAATCCCAACCCAGGACAACATTTATTGCACATATGCAAGGGAAACTCACAGACAGGAAAGGTATCTCTATCAACATTTCTCCTATGGGTGTTTGGTATAGTATATGCAGTGGAAGAAGAATCTTGGTTTTGCAATCTTTGTAACCACATTAGGAGAGAGTACAGGTAGGCTCAGATTCCCTATTTGCAGGGAAGTCCCCAAATGAAAGATCTGATTTCTTCTGCCGTATCAATACTCACCAGTTTCTCCACGGAGCTGAAAGAAATAATTGTTTATTTTCTGACACTTAGTGGGTGATGGAAACCCTCCCCATTTGAGCATCTGCATTCCCTACAATAGTATTATTATTATAGAGATGCAGCTTCCCCATATGTGATAAGTAATGGATTGTTTCTCCATTTGGACCTGTATGCCTAAGAGCTCATTTAGGGCTTTATCCTATGAACATGGGCATAACTTAAAGCACATGAATAATCCCATTTAAGTTAACATGATTGAGAGCAATTAAACAAATTAAGTGTTTGTTTAAGTGCTTTGCTGGATCATGGCCAGAGTACTCAGAACTTTGCAGGATCAAGCCTTTAGGGTTAGATCGAAAGTTTATACAAGTCAATGAGTCTCCTATAGCCTTCATTGGGTTTTGGATCTGGCCCTTAGACATTTAATAAACTTGCAATACTGGAGATGGACTTCAGTTCCCTTATCTGTAAAATGGGCATAATGACACTGATCTCCTTGGTAAAGCACCTTGAGATTTACTGATGAAAAGCACTTGATTAAAAACTAGCTATTAATTAGTATTAATCCCAGACGGTACCTCAACAGAGAATGTATCAGTGTCTTCAGAGGATTGCTTTAACTTTGTATGACAGTTCTGCAAAATATCATTCATAAGTATTGTGTTTCCTTATCTTTTCATGCTGTACAAAGAGTTAGTCTCTTCAGTGTAGAATTCTTTCAATCTTATGAAAAACTACCTATATTTTGTCATACACAAGGAATTTGCCATCATTTCTGGTTGTTTAAATCCAAGGTTCTACTCAGTGTTCATAAATGCTTGCTGGACCAGGGCCTTAATTTGAAACCTAGTTTACAAAAAGTGAAATAGGAAAAGTCACATGGAATTATTAGATACAATTATTAAAATCCAATTAGCTGAAGTGTCACACATGTGCTGTAGGGAAAGAAACAAACTGCATCAAGCAACAGCATGCACAAACGACCCATCTAGTAAAGATATCATGGAGGGATCAGATTTCCAGAAAATGTCCAGCAATGGTGGCAGAGAGTATGAGTTAATTATTTTTAAGTAGTCAGCATGTCTATATGCTGAAAAAAATGACTAATCTTATGTGCCTGAGGTTTCAGTTTATTAGTTTTCAATAACAGACTCAACTTAAATTAATCTCATTTTGTTAGCTGAAATGCTGCAGGCTTTCACTTAATACAAGAAACCATTTAATCCAAAACATCACAAGATAATATCAGGGTGGAAGAAGCTTGGCAGGGACTGAGAACAGCATGGCATGAGCTGAATCCATTAATGAGTCAATGGCAAACTGACTACCTGTAATAAAACATTCAAGATTGATAGGCAGACAAATGAAAAAAAATAAGTGCTGTATCTCCTATTGTCTTCAGTGAATTATCATTGCTAATTATTTGCATAGCACAGCAAATGTATGCAAAGCTTTACAGAACAGAAATACACTGTCTACCCTGAAGATCTTACGATCTAAGAGATAAGACACATGACAGCTGTTCAGTAAATGAAGGATGTGGTTAAATTATTGGTCAGGGAAACCATGTAGGAAAAGATTTAGACAAATAGTTTAAAGAGACTTGAAGGAACACAGAGGGTGCTCAGCAGGCAACAATTAGAAGACTGTTCAAAGCACAGGTACCAGCATGAAAGAGAGTACGTGTAAGCAAATGTGGGAGAGAAAGTCAAGGGGAGGAATTTAAAAGATTGGGACGAGCATATGCAACGTGATAATACAAATAAAATAGCTTCATACATTATATTCAATTACACACACACAAAAGTTATTATTAAGTTTGCAAAATCAAGCACTCAACAGTTGGGAAACAGAGAATAAAGATTACCTGTGCAACTTTAATTCACCCCCCCTTGTGAATATGCATTATAATACAATCAGTATTTACACAATCATATTTTTTCCACAGGACCTTTGCCTCATTCAGTGCATAGTATGGACCTGCTCTCTGATTCCAGTCTCAGACTTCTTATCCAAACCTATTTCCTCCCGACTAATCTGGCTTTTGTCTCCTCTGGGTCCTAATCAGATAGCTTCCTCCTCCATACTACCTGGGTGCCCAGAGGGGGAAGGGGCATCCCTGGAGCAGCCTTTACAGGAACAATCCAGCTTCACCACTGTAGCCCTAGGCTAGAGACAGCATGTTCAGTTGTTTTGTGGGGGTGGCACACGCACAGTCTGGTCAGCACTAGGAGCTATAGAGACTCAAGCATGCTCAGTTAGGATGGAATCTTGGAAGATTTTAGCTGTTAAGGTCCAGCAACTCTCTAGTGAGCATATGAAAACTGAAATTTTTCAAAGACGCAACTTGGCTAAATTGGGGTGGGATTCGCAAAGGAACAGCAGAAGGCACATCTCTGACACAAAGGCCCCCTTGACAAATCTTAAGTCCCTACTCCAAATACTAAAGCACTGAAAAAGAAAAGGTCTCAAGATTAAAAATAAAATAAAAATAAATAAATAAAAAAACCACCACACCACACAGGAGCAAAGCTATGTCTTTCCCCTCAACTTTATTCTCAGAAAGGACAACTGTTTTGGCTGACATTTTCCACGTAATAGCCTGAGGCACATGATGTACAATTTTACCCCAAATGGTTAAAGTCTGGCAAGATTATAAGCAATTATAATAAGTTTCAGACGATCTTAATTAATAACAGGCAATGCTACTTACCTTGCCTACAACATACTGCTTCATAAAGGTGGGTAGGATTATTATGCCTTTTACAGATGAGAGGATCTGAGGCTCAGAGTGGCCAACTGATTTGTCCAAGGTCATGGCAAGTCAGGAGCAGAGCCTGGAATAAGAACCAGGGGAATCTCTCCATTGGCGTCAAAGTTAGTAGGAGTTGGGTGCTATACTGACCATTATTACCTGAAAATCTCCCCCTGTGCATATTATGGTGGCATCTTGAGCGCACAGTTAGCACTCAAAGCACCATTGTGCTAGGTAGTATAGAAAGGAGAATAGAGAGTCCTTGCCCCAGAGAGCTCAATCTAGGATTATGACCACATGCAACAGGTGTATAAACAGACAAAATGGTATGCCATGGGTAATAACAGAGATGGGTACAAAAGCATCCATTAGTAGTGTCAATGGCCCACTAGTATAATCAATGCCAAATGGTAGAGATTTGTTACCACTGTGGTGGAGTAAAATTTTAGGAGGAATATAAAAGAGAATGAGGTGATGGTTTTAGGTGTTTTGTTGGGGGGAGGTCTCTCTATGTCTGGAAAGCAAGATAAGAAGAAAAAAGCAGAAGTGCTCCTAGGAAAAGGATGCCAGCAGGTGATCAGGCCAGCATGAAATATTTGGGCAAAATTGTGCTATTTCCTTAATAAGAAAACCAGATAGAATCAATTACACAGTGTAAGTCATCAAAAGGCTGAGGTGTGTGGGGGTAAACTTTATAGTATTAAATACTGTGTTTATCAACAAAGGTATGTCAGAAAGGGGGGGAAAAATCAATCCTTTTAACTCTTGCCTCAGGGCCCTAAAACAATACCCACAAGGGCAAAATGAGGTCATAGAAAACAAACAACTTAGAGAAATTTGAGATAATAAAGGTTTATAGAAAATGAGAGTGTTAATGCAGAATTAATCTTGTCTAAAACCTTAAAAGATCAGCACATAATGGTTTCTTGCAAGGCATTCTTTGCAATTGTTTCAGTCAGTCAATCTTGTTATATAAAATCCAGTTCAGTTCACCTTTTGAGTAACTCACAATGAAAACAGACAGAGGTTTCAAGACAATCTTCAGTTATGCATTCTCCTCTTTCAAGAATGTTAATTCTTAGTTTGGCTGCAATTCTGCAAACTGGTCTGTGCAGCCCTATGTGAAGCCCTATGTGTTTTTTCTAGTGCTAATTCTGAGGAAATATCTTGTCACATAAAATACTCCTTAGAGTTAGTTTATGTGCATTTAAAAATCTTTTATGTCTATATATTTCTAATTTATATTGCATTCTGTATATTGATTGAGGGACACTGAATATGGTCTGTTAGCCAGACTATATTCAAGAACAGGGAGGTGGCTAACAGTGGAAAGCTAGAAACTGATTTTACTTTTTAAGAATGACACTTTCACATACATGGGCTACTGTTGCATAGTGGACAGGTTCCCTTCAGAGTTCTCCACACCTTCTTCTGTATGGGGTTTGCACATGTACAGTTACCTACACAGAAAAAAACAGGGGGCTTCTGTCCCAGAGAGCAGCAGAGACTGCAATGAGACAAGACCCACCTGTCATGTCTCCTAGCTCTTTCTGTCCCCATCAGCACAGCTATGATCAGGGCTGGCTCTAGACACGAACGTTCCAAGCATGTGCTTGGGGCAGCCCTTTTAAAGGGGTGGCATTCCAGCCCTTTGGGGGTGGCACTTTTCAAGGGGCGGCACTCCGGACTTTTTTTTTTTCCTTCGACGGCGGCACTCCAGCTTTTTTTGTTGTTGTTTGGGGCAGCAAAAAACCTGGAGCCAGCCCTGGCTATGAGCCATGCTCATGGGACTTGAAGGGTCACAAGCACGGAGGGAGGAAGAAGGCAAGTTAAAATTACTTAATTCAACCAGGGACGTACAACAGGTTGGTGAATGGAAAAGATAACACCTCACTGGCTGTCACCCCACTTTCCTCCACCCCCAATCCCTTCCCTATACTTGAACCACAATTCCCATGAAGGGGCTTTTGTAGGGGAAGTGAGAAGAATGCTGTCTCAAGGACAGTACTTCCCCATATCCTCCAAGTTGTTCTGTCTCCCTGTAGCATCTTTTCATGGGAGCAGAGGGCATGATATACTACTAAATTATTTGCTAGTGACAAAAGCCATATAATTCCAAATGTAAGGAAGGGAGTTCACAGGTAAACTCTTTGTGTTCCAAATGGGCCTCCTAAAGAATTCATTCCATAATTTCTGCTAACATGTTAAAGCAAGCTGTGAATCCCGGATATACATAACATACTTAGCAATACACTCCTACATTCCATTAGAATCAGGCATTCATGCAAAAACAAAACTAAAAAAAAAAAAATCAGCATTTTTAGCAAAGCAATAAAGTTATGGTAATAATAAGAAATCAAATGGTTTTAAAATTCCCTTTACAAAATCTGTCTCTTCTTTGCATTTATGTTGAGATGGCACACAAGTCATGGTAGAAAGACAGCCAATTCTTACTGGTTAAGCTAACTTGGCCAGAATACAGAGTATACAGATAAAGTTAAACCATTTATTTTACTGTACAGCACCCCAGTGAAGTTTCTGTAAAACAAGTACACACTTTCACTCCACTAACTACAGCAAAAGCATCCATTTTGTTCCCCCATGCCCTGTCACGGAATCTCTTGCCAAGCTAGTCACACTTACATAACAGCAATTTATAAAAGAGGCTTCTTCATATTTCAGTGATAAGAAAATGGTTAGGTAGTATCACATTACTAGATTTTGATACAGATCTCCTCCCTCTTTTTGTTGACATTTTAAAATGGGATTAATTTCTGGTAATAATTGTCTCATTGTTTATTCACATTACAGTGAAGTCATTTGCACTTTTTTCCTTTATAATATAAATTTAGAAGGCAGTTAAAACAACTTCACTCACTTCTATTGCATCCCCTCTGGTTCTCAACCAGGGGTCTAAGGCCCCTAAGGGGACACGAGCAAGTTTCAGGGAAGCCAACAAGCAGGCCTGGCATTAGACGTGCTAGGGCCGAGGGCAGAAAGCCGAAGTCCCGCCACGCAGGGCTGAAGCCGAAGCCTGAGCAATGTAGCTTCATGGGGCTCCTGTGGTATGGGGCCCCAGGCAATTGCCCTGCTTACTATCCCCTAACCCCAGCCCTGACTTTTATATGCAGAAAACCAGTTGTTGTGGCACAGGTGGGCTGTGGAGTTTTTAGAGCATGGGGGGGGGGGGGGGGAGGGGGAAGTGGGGGGAAGAGGGGGAAGGCTCAGAAAGAAAAAAGGTGAGAAACCCTACCTTATGATAAATATGCTGTCTGAAATGCTTGACTGGTCTAAGTGATTATTCCATTATATCACATCCCAGATAGGCAAAGGCACATTTTAATGAAAGAGGTCTAATTTCTAACATTTTTCATGTTTGATGATCCTGTTGTTGACGTCACTAGGCATCACCCTAGGTAACTTGGGAGGGTGGAAGGCCACTAAGTGTCAATGAAGCCTTCCTGCACTAGGCCTAAGTGAACCAAACTCTATCCTTCCATATTTAAACTCTAATCAACCTCAAAAGCCAGGTGCAATTGGAATATGTAAGCAACCAGTTATCTGTGTGCAACCCCCTGCTCAAGCAGTAATAATGAGGCCTGCATGTTTCTGGGAAAAAGGACAAGATAACGGTTTAAAGAAGTTACTAACAAGCTAGGCTTATAGCTGCCAAGAATGACTTAACTATTACCAGGGACGGGAGGGGTAGAGGGAGGAATGGGGGGGGAGAAAGGGAGGGCTAGAGGGGAAAGGAAAAGGGGGGTGAGGCTTAACTGCAAAATGTATAAAAGAAGAAAAACTGTTCCTGTTAATGTGCTTGATTTGAGACTTGCCAGTCTCCTTGCACCGCTTTGGGATCCCAAATAAACTTTGTTTGCTTCTCCCCCTGGTGTGTTTATTGGCGCGAAGCACACTGGGCAACGAACCCGCTGTTGCTTTGCCTCGGGCACTCTGTGCTGGCAACAGTTTTGGCGCCCAACGTGGGGCTCGAGGCTGAAATTTAGCCTTGCCCGGACCCCTCTCGGAGGTTGACAGATTGCGGCGACGACCGACGCCCAGCGCGCACCGGTGACTTTACCGGGGGCCTCGGCGAAGACGTGGTTTGGTCGACCCCAGAGGGCACAACGGTGCAACGCGCTCGAGTAGTGGAGAAGCAGCTGCGGGCGACGGTGGGGAACCGGTCCCGTGGATAGGGCGACGGTGCAGAACCGGACCCTTGGATAAGGTAGGAACAGTCCAGTGGGGACTTTATCTGTCTTGACCTGGGGACGCCCAGTGTCTACCTGTTATGACCTGGGGACGCCCAGTGTCTCCCTATGGGGCAGGGACAGAGTATGGCAGGCAGGGTAAGGTGTACACCCTTGGAATGCATTCTGGTGAATTGGAAAGTGTTTGGATCGGATCCGTTGGTTAAAAGTAAACTGAAAAGGTTCTGTACAGTAGACTGGCCTCAATATCAGCTAGAGGACCAGGAAAGGTGGCCACCGAAAGGATCACTTAATTATAACACGATCCTTCAATTACTTCTGTTTTGTCAGCAAACGGGTAAATGGAATGAACATATGTATGTACAGTTGTTTATGTTGTTAAGAGATAGGTTAGATATTTTGCAAAAGTGTAATTTGACTCCGACAGGTTCGGTAGTAGCTACTGTTAGTCCCCAGAACCCCCCCACAGCTGTAATGGCAGGTCCGGTGTCCCCTTCGGCTATCACACCCCCACCATATAAAGACAAGGTGTCTCAGGTCCCAGAGATTGCCCCCTCGGTGGAATTTTATCCGTTGATCACTGAGACCGTGGTGTCCAGACATGGCTCGGATAGGAATCAGGCCACTACTATGCAGGTTTACACCCATGTGCCTTTTAACCCAGTGGACTAGCAGCCTTTAAGGCACAGGCAGGGGAATTCTCTACGAACCCAAGCAAGTTTATCTCAGTCTTTGAAGGGTGCCTGGCTAGCTGTAAGCCTGACTGGGATGATTGTAATGTCCTTATGCGGACCCTGCTGTCTGAGGTGGAGCGTAATCAGGTTGTGTCTAAAGAAAAGGAAAAGAGGCAAGCGAAAATGATGGTCGCAGCAGTACAGGCCGGTGGCAGGGGAAAATTCCAGGAAGGTGGAAGGGGCCGGGGAATGAGAGGACGTCGGCGTGGGCGCCCTGGCTCACAGGAAAGGCGTCTGGGTCGCAACCAGTGTGCCAGATGCCGAAAGGAGGGACATTGGAAAAATGAGTGCCCCGAAAGAGAAGGTACCCCTATGATGGCAGCGAAGGATCAAGAATAGGGGTGTCAGGGGAGACGGACTATCCTGCCCCCGGAACCCCGAGTAAACATGCGGGTGGGAGATCCGGACATAGACTTTTTAATAGACTCTGGAGCTGCACGAACTGCTGTAAACCAACCCCTGCAGCTGCCTGTGTCAGAGTCCCTCACTGTGGTGGGTGCCACAGGGAAAGGAACCAAGTGCCCAGTATATGCCCCAGCGGAATGTGCTTTGGGAAACAGAACTCTATCTCACAAACTGGTTTACCTCCCCGATTGTTCAACACTTCTACTAGGACGGGACCTGCTTTGTTGCTTAGGTGCCACCCTGCATTTCACCCAAGATGAAATAACCCTCACCTTACCTGCAGAGAATGCCTGGATAATGACCCTTGCAATTGAGCCCTCAGCCATGCAAGCCCCAGAGTGGAACCAGTGGGAAGACAAAAGGAGGGTTAAAAAGCAGCTTTGCTAGACAGTGTGGGCCCAGGGATTTAAAAATTCTCCCACCCTTTTCGGCCAGGCCCTGGCCAGAGACTTGGAGGAGTGGGACAATGAGGACAGGGTCCTCCTCCTGCAATATGTGGATGACTTGTTAATTGCTGCTGTGGGTCTCACCCCTTGCCTTAAAGCCACTGTGAGCCTCCTGAACTTTGTTGGACTCCTCAAAAGTGGGTGTGCTCGTCCTGGTTTGTTGCTCCAAAGCTCTGTATAGAAGTTATTTTGCTGGATAATGGCAATGTGTATGTGTTCATTGTTGGGAAAAGGTGTATGAGTGAAGAGTGGAAGTTTCCTTTGTAAGTTAAAAGAAGCCAAGAAGGAGAGCAGGAAAAAGAACAGAACGAGTTAACTGAGGAAAAAAATATAGCTAGCAAGCTCAGTCCAAAGATAAGACACTGGCCCAATCCAAGGACACTGCCCAGAGCTAAGACTTGGCCGACAGCCAAGAAAAGGGGGGGCCTAAATGTGCCCAAGCAACTATAAGATCTGAAAAACACTGTCAGGCATTAATGAAATGTGTTAGGTTTCTTTTCTCACAGAAAAAAGACGTGCTAACCAAAGACCCTAGCAGCCCTGCCACTCATTGAAACAAGGAAACTAAGTCTACGTAAGGTCCATCAACGAAAAACTGCTTTGGCTCCACACTGAAAAGGCCCTTTCCAAGTCCTGTTAACCACCAACACCGCTGTGAAGTACCAAGGACTGCCCATCTGGACCCAGGCTTCTCACTGTAAAAAGACCCCTCCACCTCGGAAGGACTCTCCGACTGATAATAAGCCTATTTAAAGACAGGGTGATGTGCTAGTAACCTCTCCCCTGTATGATGCTGAACCACACTGTTTCAGGAAAAGAGAAGAAGGAACCCTTGCTTCATTGAAACCACAAAGTCCAGGAATTCCTGACTACAAAAGACATTAAGAACTGACCCTGGTGAAGAAACAAAGAATTATACGCTGGCAGGGAGGCTCTTAGACCCCTGGCCTCCCAGGTACAGGCTGAATGTCTAGTCTGCCAAAAGAACAACCCTCGACCAGAAGTGTCAGTGCCACCAGCCACTCTGGAACCTACCCCAGGCCCGGGGCTGGTTTGGCAAATAGACTTTACTGAGTTCCCCCCCTGACCCAAGGATTCAAATACCTTTTCGTTTTGGTGGATCGATTCAGCGGATGGCCTGATGCCTTACCCCTTGTTTTGCTCCGCATTCGCGCTCTCCCAAAGGGCAGGTTAGGGCTCAGTCCCTTCGAGATTATGTTTGGAAGGGCATGGCCTATGAACGGGACACCGGTTCTGGCAGGGAAGTGGGAAATGGGGTGTGGCTTTTTATCTCAGTACATGTGCTCTCTGTCTGCTGTTCTCTGTTCTCTCCACAGGTATGCCAGAGATTTGCAGCCTCTCCTGCTGGATGCCCCTGTCCATGCCTTGCAGCCAGGCGATTCCGTTCTCGTTCGGACCTGGAAGGACTAGCCTCGCCAAGAGAAGTGGAAGGGACCCCACACCATCCTGCTGGTCTCCCACACAGCAGCAAAGGTCAAGGGACACAAGAACTGGATTCATCACTCCTGTCTGAAGGCAGTGCCCGCTCCTGAACGGTGGACCGTCCAGCCTACGGAAAAGGACTACCAGCGACGACCTGAGACTTAAACTGTTATTCAAAAGACAATAAGGCCTGCTGGGAATGCCCTGTGGTCTCTTTGGACAGTCGCAGCGCACTCCCCGTGAAAACTCTAAGCGTTGGTTGTGTTTACTCTCACAGGGCCAGCCTAACCTGGTGGCCTGGTCCTTTTGATTTTAATCTGCCTACTATTGGTAATTGATATTTTGTGGGTATTTGGGGAATTGTAATTGTTAGGCCCTAGGGTCACCTGCCCAGCATGAGTTCAGGTCCAGGGTCTGCCACAGTGGTACTCTTTGCCATAGGGACACTCCTCTTGTTAACTCCCGTTTCCCCCAGGCACATGTGGGATGGAAAGGGATCCCTACTAACTTGGAAACAAACACATATGAGTCCTTGAAGGTTTGCTTTGCCCAAGAGTTTAACCTCTCTAACTGCTGAGTATGCTCCCAAATCCCGCACCACGCAGCAGGGTTACCCTGGAGGGTGGTCCCCCAAAATTGGTCAGATATCTGTTGGGGATGGTTCAGTAGGGGAAGAAATACCTCGGGTACCCCCTTGTCACAAAACTGTACCATTGAATCCCAGTATGCATTAAGGGACAACCCCTGGCCGCCCCAGGCAGCGTAAATCTTTGTATGCCACCTCAGAGCCCATTAAGGAAGGAGACAGGTTGGGTATGATCCTCCTCCCATCCTATGGGGTGGAACGGCTAACCCAATTTTATCATAGGCTCTCTGTGTTTCTCACCAAGTTCACCAATGAAACCTTGGCCATAGAGAAGAGCCTTAACTCAGAGCTATACCAGCTCCGGTTGCTGTCCCTGCAAAACAGACAGGCCTTAGATTATGTTTTAGCCTCCGAGGGCGGGGTGTGTGCCCTTATTGGGAATGAATGTTGTACTTATGTCCCGGAAAACTCACAGGACATTAACAAGCACGTCCTGTTGGCCAAACAGGCTTTCAAGCAGTGGAAGGCCCAGGAAAGGGAACCCACGGTTTTCGATTCCCTTTGAAGTTGGTTGCCCAACCTAGGAGGACTGGGGGGTGGCCTTGTGCGTCTCCTCCTCACCGGTGTGGTATTGTGCCTGGTCACCCTCCTCCTAATTGCTTGTTTTAAATTGCTCCTCCGTAAGTTTTGTGCCCCCCGTTCCTCAAAAATCCCTGCATACCCTCTCATTGAGAACCCCAGCTTCATAGCACTTAATCATATCTTGTCCACAGAATATGAGAAAACTCAGCCAAAAGCTTGTTGAGTATTCTCAAAGGAGGGAGTTGTTGACGTCACTAGGCATCACCCTAGGTAACTTGGGAGGGTGGAAGGCCACTAAGTGTCAATGAAGCCTTCCTGCACTAGGCCTAAGTGAACCAAACTCTATCCTTCCATATTTAAACTCTAATCAACCTCAAAAGCCAGGTGCAATTGGAATATGTAAGCAACCAGTTATCTGTGTGCAACCCCCTGCTCAAGCAGTAATAATGAGGCCTGCATGTTTCTGGGAAAAAGGACAAGATAACGGTTTAAAGAAGTTACTAACAAGCTAGGCTTATAGCTGCCAAGAATGACTTAACTATTACCAGGGACGGGAGGGGTAGAGGGAGGAATGGGGGGGGAGAAAGGGAGGGCTAGAGGGGAAAGGAAAAGGGGGGTGAGGCTTAACTGCAAAATGTATAAAAGAAGAAAAACTGTTCCTGTTAATGTGCTTGATTTGAGACTTGCCAGTCTCCTTGCACCGCTTTGGGATCCCAAATAAACTTTGTTTGCTTCTCCCCCTGGTGTGTTTATTGGCGCGAAGCACACCGGGCAACGAACCCGCTGTTGCTTTGCCTCGGGCACTCTGTGCTGGCAACACTGTCAATCAGAGAACAGAGTTCTTTAATCAGATTAAAGATAAGGAATTAGAAATAATTGTATGTGCTCCAGGGAACCCTTTGAGAGAGCATTTTTTTAAAAAGTCACTGAAGAAGCATGGTGTCCATTCTGTTTCACCAACCAGTTTTCTCTAGTAAAATTGTACCAGCATTCTGTACGGTGATTTAATTAAATTAGAGAAACTCTCAAACTTTCACTGGGAGGTTCAAGGTAAGTGGGGATACAAGGTATATATACAGGGTAGCTGGGGCATTTTTTCGGAACTGAGCCTACTTCTATCCAAGTTCAGCAGAAGGAATCCTAGTACTTCTTAATGACTGAGGTTGTTTGAGTCATGGGATACAGTAGTTTATTTTCCTCCGAAGTGACCAAGAGAAACCTTTGTATTGTCATTAGCACTAGTCATATATTACTGAGAGGACCTTATTGCCTTTTTTTATTTTAAGTCAGAGTCCATCACCCTGGTGTAACTCCACTGAAATTGTACAGGAATCATTTAAAACTTTTACTTTGATTTTTTCCATTTAGAAGCTGAGGAACAGATACTGAAATATAGGCAACATTTTATAGAATTGTATGGCGATTAGTGATGGGGAACCAATAAAGGTTAAAGGATTCTTTTCATAGAAGCATCCAAAAGTTCAGATATTAACATATACAATCCTCTGTAGTCTGGAATTGGGTTAGAAATCCCACCAGATCAAGTTCTTCCACACACCCAAAACCAAAACCACATACATGTATGTATTCCCCGTTTTTTTGTTGCCCAGGAAAAGCCACCTCTAAAGCCACTCAGGTGCTAATGTGGTAGTTTTACTTCTGGCTTCATCTGGAATCAGGAGAGACAAGATGACAATAAAACAAAACAAAACAAAACAAAATAAAACACGTTTTTCAGACATCAGTAAAGGTTATGGGTAAGTAACTTTTGGGCACCATTTCCAGATGTTTATTATCTCATCCAAACTATTTAACTCATCCTTGAAAACAAAGATTCTGCAAGGAAACGTTCACAGGCTTGTGTATTCCATTAACAGTTTGCAAAGTGGGCACGCTATACTACCTGATTAGAATTCTCCACTCACACCTCTGGTAGCATTTTGTAGCCAATTTTCACCTATATAAAAAGAACTACACATGGTGCAAATCATTGGAGAATAAGGTTCTCTATTTCTAAGATTGCCATTATTTGGTGATTAACTTAACTAACACCATTTTAAATGCTGATTTTGACACTTCACAAAAATTTGTGGCTCACCTGGTGATGCGGCAGTTGAGAGGATATACAATGCTATAGTGGAATTCTTGTTCATGAGCCATCTGAGTCTATTTTAGAGTGAGGTTGTGGCATTTACTCTAAACCAGGGATCAGCAACCTTTGGCCTGCAGCCCGCCAGGGTAAGCCTCCTGGCAAGCCAGGCCAGTTTGTTTACCTGCCGCATCTGCAGGTTTGGCCGATCGCGGCTCCCACTGGCCGTGGTTCGCCGCTCCAGGCCAACGGGGATGATGGGAAGCGGCGGCCAGCACATCCCTCAGCCTGTGCCGCTTCCTGCAGCCCCCAGTGGCCTGGAGCGGCAAACCGCGGCCAGTGGGAGCCACGATCGGCCGAACCTGTGGACGCGGCAGGTAAACAAACCAGCCTGGCCCACCAGCATGCTTACCCTGGCGGGCCGCATGTCAAAGGTTGCCAATCCCTGCTCTAAACTATGACAAGTTACCTAGATCCCCTACAAGTTTCCATCCTTCTGCCTGAAGCAGGCAAGGTAGTCCCACTATCCTGATATGGGTCACCCCTCTTGGTCTCTGGTCTGGCATTTACCCTTAAATTCTCTCAAATACAGAATCTCAGGTCTTAGGCCTGGTCTACACTAGGCGTTTATGTCGAAGTTAGCGCCGTTAAATCGAATTAACCCTGCACCCGTCCACACTGCGATGCTATTTAGTTCGACATAGAGGTCTCGTTAATTCGACTTCTGTACTCCTCCCCGACGAGGGGAGTAGCGCTAAATTCGACATGGCCATGTCGAATTAGGCTAGGTGTGGATGGAAATCGACGCTAATAGCTCCGGGAGCTATCCCACAGTGCACCACTCTGTTGACGCTCTGGACAGCAGTGCGAGCTCGGATGCTCTGACCAGCCACACAGGAAAAGCCCCGGGAAAATTTGAATTTGAATTCCTTTTCCTGTCTGGCCAGTTTGAATCTCATTTCCTGTCTGGACATCGTGGCGAGCACAGCAGCACTGGCAACGATGCAGAGCTCTCCAGCAGTGATGGCCGTGCAGTCTGGGAATAGAAAGAGAGCCCCAGCATGGACTGATCGTGAAGTCTTGGATCTCATCGCTGTGTGGGGCGATGAGTCCGTGCTTTCCGAGCTGCGATCCAAAAGAAGGAATGCAAAGATCTACGAGAAGATCTCTAAAGACATGGCAGAGAGAGGATACAGCCGGGATGCAACGCAGTGCCGCGTGAAAATCAAGGAGCTGAGACAAGGCTACCAGAAGACCAAAGAGGCAAACGGACGCTCCGGATCCCATCCCCAGACATCCCGTTTCTACGAGGCACTGCATTCCATCCTCGGTGCTGCCGCCACCACTACCCCACCAGTGACCGTGGACTCTGAGGATGGGATACTGTCCACGGCCGGTTCCTCAGACATGTTAGGGGACGGGGAAGATGAGGAAGGAGATGAGGAGGGCGAGGCAGTCGGCAGCTCTCACAACGCTGATTTCCCCGACAGCCAGGATCTCTTCATCACCCTTACAGAGATCCCCTACGAAGCGTCCCCAGCCATTACCCCGGACACAGAATCTGGTGAAGGATCAGCCAGTAAGTGTTGTAAACATCTAAACATTTATTTTTAACAAAACAGGAATATTAACAATTAAAAGAATGGGTTGTTCATGATTAGTGTGCCCTAGGCGCTTAACGGTTTAGTAAGGGGCAGTGCAAGTTTTGAAAAGAAATCTAGCAATGTCCGGTTTTCAGTGATTGTCCTGCACAAGCCGCTCTACTGTTTATTCCCTGCTACTGCAGCTACAGTAAAATGCGGTCTATGTGTCCGGGGATAGAGCAGTAATCCTCCTGGGACATCTCGATGAAGCTCTCCTGGAGGTAACTTGAAAGCCGTTGCATGAGGTTCTTGGGGAGAGCGGCCTTATTGGGTCCTCCGAAGTACGACACGTTGCCGCGCCACGAGATTATCAAGTACTCGGGGATCATTGCTCTGCACAGCAGGGCGGCATACGGCCCTGGTCTTTGGAGGCTTTCCCGGAGCATTCTCTCTTTGTCGCTCTCGGAGATCCTCATCAGGGTGATGTCGGCCATGGTGACCTGCTTTTAATTAGGTAGGGGAATGTTAGTGTTGGGACTGCTTTCCCGTTCCTTTACAGAACTGTAACCGCTGGTTTGCAGCCACGCGGTGGAGGCGGGAGAGGGGCAGCCGAAAGGGATCATTCCCGGGGACAGCCGCGAGGGGGTGGGACAGGGGCAGAGTTCCCGCTTGCCGGATTGCTGGCAGCAGGGACTGACATTGATTTAAATGTGAAATGAGGCCAGTGGTAATATAAAAGTTTTAAACTGCCACAAGTGTACGGCTT
The DNA here is from genome assembly GCF_011386835.1 of Chrysemys picta bellii. Classification (NCBI taxonomy): domain Eukaryota; kingdom Metazoa; phylum Chordata; order Testudines; family Emydidae; genus Chrysemys; species Chrysemys picta. The sequence continues at coordinate 77,740,256 of NC_088791.1, forward strand.
ACCATGTCTGCCTGCAACAGAAATTCCGTTGTGCTGCCTCTCTTCTCAAATGTGCTGTTCAAGACCCCAGGCACTGAATGCGAAGGCCGAGAATTCGACCTTGTGCTGAGTGCGCATGTGAAAGGTGCTGTGCATGGTCTTGTTCACAGAGAAAGACTATGTTCTTTGTTCACAACTACATTTATCTTTCTGAGGAATTCACTCCCTTTTTCCCATTTCCACAGCCCCGTCTGCGACTGTCTCACAACCTAGCCTGGAATCACACTCCCAGAGGCTAGCGCAGATTAGGCGTAGGAAGAAGAGGACACGGGAGGACATGTTCTCTGAGCTTATGGCCTCTTCCCAAGCCCAGGCAGCACAGCAGACCCAGTGGCGGGAGAACTTGACCCGAATGCACCAAGCCAACATGGATCGGGAGGAGAGGTGGCGGCAGGAAGACCAGCAGGCGACTCAAACGCTGCTTGGACTACTGAGGGAGCAAACGGACACGCTCCGGCGCCTTGTGGATGTTCTGCAGGAACGGAGGCAGGAGGACAGAGCCCCGCTGCAGTCCATCTCTAACCGCCCTCCCCCGCCACCAAGTCCCATACCCACCTCACCCAAAGTGCAAAGAAGGAGAGGCGGCAGAGTCCCTGCTAAGTCTCACTCCACCCCTGCAGAGAGCTCTAGTAGCAGAAGGCTCTCATTTCCCAAAATTTGAAAAGTTCTTTCCTTCCCGCCTGACACAAGCCCCCGTCCAAGTTTCACCTCCCAATGCCATGTGTAGTTGATAATAAAAAATACGTTTCTGTTAACTACTGTTTCAATCATGTTCTTTTGGAGGAGGAGGGGAAAGGGGGTTGGTAATTGGACAGGACAGTCTCCTTTGGCAGGGTACATAGTCGGGGGCAGGCACAGCAGCAGGGCACATACACAATGCAGTGATGCAGTGACTAGTTGCCCTGGTTAGTCTGGGAGGTTGTTTTGATGTAATGTTGGGGGGGGGTGGGTTGCTCTGTGACTTTGTGGCGGGGGAGGGCAGTTACAGATCTTAAGCGCCGGTCCTTAGGCAGGATCACAGAGCCACACAGCATGGGATCTGTAACCGTCCTCCCCCTGCCACAAAGTCAAATAGACCTCCCATACACACAGTCCCGATCAGGAGGGTTGACAGGCTCAGTTGAAACAAGCATCCCACCGCAGCGGAGCCTGTCAATCCTTGAGTTTAGAAGCTGCATTCGCGTCACAACACTACACCCGCCCCGCACCACAGTCTGCGTCCCAGTTTTAAAAAATTCCCGCGAAAACAGTATTAAAGAAAACGGTGTGCTTTAACAAAGTAGAACTATTTTTATTTCGACACGTGTGTTGGAGGGGGGGTGAAGGGGGTATGTAACTGGAGAGGATAGTCAACATTACCTGGGTAAAGAAACGGGGGCAGGTTTAGCTTCTCAGTACACAAACTATAAAGTCACAGGTTACCCTGCTCACTCAGGAACTTTGCTTTCAAAGCCTCCCGGATGCACAGCGCTTCCCGCTGGTCTCTTCTAATCGCCCGGCTGTCTGGCTGTGAGTAATCACCAGCCAGGCTATTTTCCTCAACCTCCCACCCCGCCATAAAGGTCTCCCCCTTGCTCTCACAGAGATTGTGGAGCACACAGCAAGCTGCTATAACAATGGGGATATTGGTTTCGCTGAGATCACAGCGAGTCAGTAAGCTTCTCCATCTCCCCTTGAGACGGCCAAAAGCACACTCCACCACCATTCTGCACTTGCTCAGCCGGTAGTTGAAGAGTTCTTTTTCAGTGTCCAGGGCGCCAGTATAGGGCTTCATGAGCCAGGGCATTAGCGGGTAGGCTGGGTCCCCGAGGATGACTATAGGCATCTCCACATCCCCAACAGTTATTTTGTGGTCCGGGAAGTAAATACCTTGTTGCAGCCGTCTAAACAGACCAGAGTTCCTGAAAACACGAGCGTCATGAACCTTGCCCGGCCATCCCACGTAGATGTTGGTAAAACGTCCCCTGTGGTCCACCAGTGCTTGCAGCACCATGGAAAAGTATCCCTTTCGGTTAATGTACTGGGTGGCCTGGTGGTCCGGTGCCAGGATAGGGATGTGAGTTCCATCTATGGCCCCACCGCAGTTTGGGAATCCCATCGCTGCGAAGCCATCTATGATCGCCTCCACGTTTCCCAGGGTCACTACCTTTGGCAGCAGTACATCAACGATTGCCTTCGCTACTTGCATCACAGCAACCCCCACGGTAGATTTGCCCACCCCAAACTGGTTCGCGACTGACCGGTAGCTGTCTGGCGTTGCAAGCTTCCAGAGGGCTATGGCCACTCGCTTCTGTACACTCAGTGCAGCTCGCAACCGGGTGTCACTGCGCTTCAGGGCAGGGGACAGCAACTCACAAAGTTCCAGGAAAGTTCCCTTCCGCATGCGAAAGTTTCGCAGCCACTGGGATTCATCCCAGACCTGCAGCACTATGCGGTCCCACCACTCAGTGCTTGTCTCCCGTGCCCAGAATCGCCGTTCCACGGCATCAACATGACCCATTGCCACTGTGATGTCCTCGGCGCTGGGTCGCCTGCTTTCTGACAGGTCTGTGCTACTCTCAGACTTCAGGACATCACCGCGGTGCCGTAGCCTCCTTGCCTGACTTTTCTGCATCTGCCTCAGGGAAACCTTTATGATAAGCTGCGAGACGTTGAGAGCGGCCACAACTGCAGCGATGGTCGCAGCGGGCTCCATGCTCGGAGTACAGTGGCGTCCGCGCTGTCAATGACTGGAAAAGCGCGCGAACTGTTTTCCCGCCGGCGCTTTCAGGGAGGGAGGGCGGGAGTGATGGACGGATGACGACAGTTTCCCAAAAGCACCCTCGACTCATTTTGTTACCCAGAAGGCATTGCCGGCTACACCCAGAATTCCAATGGGCAGAGGGGACTGCGGGAACTGTGGGATAGCTGACCACAGTGCACCGCTTCGAATGTCGACGCTATCACCGTTAGTGTGGACGCACAAAGTCGAATTACTGTCCTTAGTGTGGACACACACGTTCGACTTTGCAATATCGATTACAAAAATTCGATGCAAGTAAAATCGAACTACTCTCGTAGTGTAGACAAGGCCTTAGAGGTCAGAAACAGTGATTGGAGCTTGAAAAAGACATTCTGAGAGGTGTGGATGAACCCTCCGTTCTTCATCAGGCTCCCAGTGTAACTCTCTCAAACTTCCAGGCATTCTCCTCAACTTTTTGCTTCCCCTCATGTGGGACGGTGGAGGTGGAGGAGTTCCTGTCTTTTAACTTGTTCTAAGGGGCTCTGATGACCTTTCTAACCTTTCACTGGTTATGTTGTGAAGAGGTAGTTTCTCATTTCTATGGCAAGTGGAGCCAAACCATGGCACCATTCAGTTAAAAGTCAAGTTTTTGTCAAGTTTAGAGTCATTGTTACAAATGGGGCAGTATTTACATGAGGAAATGGTCGACAGGGTTTGCAAACAAATGGCAAATCCCATGGGATTAAAAAAATGTTTATAAAAAAAAAGAAACAGATGCTAATCAAGATATGACCTGGATAGTTTAGAGAGAATGATTCACAAGGGAATTTCATTAGCCCAAATGCTGAGCAGTGTTACCTCTCTTGGGAGAGTCAACAAAAGATATAATTTTTTTAAATCTGGTTTCTCCTAATTAATTTCTATCGGCTGCCAGATTTTTTTCTGCTCCATTCTTTTCCCTAGCTACTCTACTATCACACACAGGAGCAGATCATCATCTGGAAACACAGCAGCAGCACTCTCCAATCTGACTAGAACAGACCAACTGACCATTACCACTATGTAAAACAGTGGACTCAATAAGTCATGTCACCTACAGAACAACATATAGGACTTAGATAGTCTAGGCAGTTTTACTAGTCAGTGGTAAAAAGCAGTTAATGTACTATACATCACAAAATTTACCAAAAGTCTCACTGGAGTAAAGTGAGTTTCATATGTAGATCATTAGGAACATCTTGCATTAAGCTTGACAAAATTTTGCATGTCACTTGAGTATAAGGCAACACTGATCCAATAGCTAAGTGGATCCATCATATAATTTAGTATATTACTAGTCATTTTTTTTAAAGATGCAAGATTGAAAGTAAGTTCTCACTGAATATTCCTACTTAACCACATTAGTAACCACTAGTTTAAAATATAGACTTTTTTATTCATTAAGAGGGTATTTTCAAAAGATGGATTGTCAAACTATGCCAATGGCATTCTGGGAAATTTTAGCCTCCTGCCAATATGCTGATTTGGACTCAAACTGAGAAATGCATGGGGGAAAGCTGATAACTTGAGGGATCCCATTAAATCCTAAAATCAGTTTGTGACATGAACAGAGGCTAACATAGCAGGCTAAATTCAGCCCTGGCATAGTGACTGAAGTCAGTCTGGAATAATCCAAGGGCACTGTTGCTGATTCATACTTTCCACTAGCACAAAGGCTAGTGACAGAGGAAAGGCTATTCAGGGACTGGAGTGGGACATTGTCCCATGGGGCTTGCAGCAACAGGGTGTTGCCAGGGTACAGGACCAGTCTAGCCATGCTTTGATACCATAGTTAATCTGGCCCATTGTCTTTACCACAGATGGAAGAGTCACCCTAATCTTAAACTGCAGCATAGCTTTTCTGCATGTTGACGGGGGACTAGTCATGCCACTCCCTTTACAATTAATATTAAGTATAAATCCCAACCTAAAGGCATCTTAAAATATTTCCATGTAAGTGCCTTCATTAAGCTGATGTAATGGATTTTCCCCATGAAAACGGTTATACAACTGGAATAAAAATAGGGAACGGTTTACTAATTTGAGACACTGTTTAATTATGGTTCTTCTACAGCTGGTTTGTGCTTTGTACCTTTTAATCTAAAATCCCATTTAGCTTCTACATTGTAGTCATTTCTGAGCAGCACAGCACCAAACTATTTGATTTTTTCAGCAACTGAGTCCAGCGGGCTCATTGTAGAGGGTGCATAAAAGCCACTGGGTGAGTTAAGTGTTGAAAATGCTGGTCTGTGCTTTCAAATACTAGTCACTTGAGAACATAAAAACACGGCACATGTGCTCTTCTGTTTAATCACTCTAGACATTTTCTTCCTAACCCTTAAAATACCAAAGTTATTATAATTTGTTTGAATGGCTGGCTTCCTATTTTGTCAGGCTTTGGACTTATTTCTGGACCCTTTTATTAATCCCTCTGTGATATTACTTAATGGTTTGTCTGCAAAATGAGTGTTTGAGCGTAATCCAGTAAGGCTACATATACAAGCTTAAATCTAGTTTTACACAGATATTACATCACTGTAATTCCACAGACTTCTGATTAAATACTTCTGATTTACACTACCATAGATAAGATCAGAATCAGGCTATACGTTATCTGCCTCTCGTCCTGTTTCTTCTATTATACATTACTAATAAAATCTCTTGAAAGTAAATTTTGATTAAATTAAATCCCTTCTCCCCTCAAAAAAACAAACAAACAAAAACCCCACCAATCAATACACTTCCATGATTGCTGGGAATTAATCAGAATTGCAAAGCAGAGACATATTTGCTGGCAACGTGAGAATGAGAAGGGAGGTCTTTTGCACTTAATACTGCACTGAACTTTGATAATTTTGAAGTAGAACAACACAGCCAGGAGGAACAATGCAACCAGCTTCAGAAATGTTCAGCAAAGTCTGAAAACCTGTCCTAAGAATTTCTGTGTACAGAAGATATGCACTCTGTAACAAAAATAAGTTCTCTTAGTAATCAAATACCCATCTCAAACAAAAATTGGCGCTCTAAGGAACATTAACTAAATCACTGTTTTGAGTTTGATCCAGAATCATCCAGGTTTTGTACTGGCAAAAATAATTTTAAAAGAAGGCAGAAGTCAAACCAAAGCTTTGCCCATTGCTTTCATTTGCACAGGATACATTTCTAGCAGTAATGTTTTCCCTTTTATTGTTAAGCATGTATGGTCAAGAGGTTTCAGATACTAACACTTGAAAACAAACCAATTGTGATGTTTAGATAGTAGCAACAAGAGCTTCTACCTGCGCATATCGACATGAAGAGCTAGTGTCATGTTATGGACCACAAACTCAACCCATTGCTGTAGTAAAGATTACCTAAGATCCATGGGGAAATTAGTTTAACAGAGTTCACTGTCTTTAATAGGAGTTTTTTCCTGAGGAAAGACAGATGCATTCAGCTCCTCAAGATGAACACTACCATGAAGTTATTTTTTCCTGTAATAAGGTAGTCCACAGACAGAAGAGCCAGTCCACATAATTTGCCCTGCCACAATCCATTTTAAGTCAATAGGAGATTTGATATTGAGTTCAATGGGCTAGATTGAGCCCTTAGGCAGATCCCTTAGCAAGATGGGCCAAGCAGGAGTAACATGTCTGAAATAGGATTTCTTCCCTACTTCCCACAGCAAATTAAAACATACTCCCTTGCCTTTTTCTTCTTATCATTTGCAGATGATGAGTAGCAGGCCTGCAGTAAGGGGCTCTCTCTCTCCCCTGATTCCCTCATATAAGACCCACACAAAAAGCAATGGAAAATAATTAGTGTTTTCAAACCAAGTGTTTTCAAATGCAAACTCAGATGGCTAGATCCTCAGGTGGTGTAAATCTGTTTAATTTCATCGAGTTCAGGGGAGCTATGCCAATTAACACCAGCTGAGGATCTGACCCAGCAAATTCTTTTTCACTTCTCTTTCAGCTATAGCTATCATATGTAGAACTTGTGACGAAAGTAGTCCAAACAGATGTGTGATTTTTAAATTGATGGTGCATCCTTTTAGGGAAATACAATCGTTCTGGGAATATCAGAAGAGAAACAATCAGAAATTAATTATTCACACTAAACATTAGTGTTAAACAAGGAGTAACAAGCTAAAGAGGACAAATTTAACTTCTATATTAGGAAAAGTAAGTGTCAGACTGTGGATTATTTTGCCTAAAGGAGTATTATTGCATGATTTAAATGCATTCTCCCAGTCTCGGGGGGAGGAGGGAGACATTGAACATTTTGTTCATCAGTCATTTCTTTTTGAGCTCCATTTGCTCCCTGTTACAGATTTCTTTCTAGTTAAGCTGTTCTCTCCTTTTGTGTAACCTTGTATTTTCTGTTATTTTCTCTTTAATTCATTGTCCTTTTGCTCTAGTATGTTCTTTCCCTCCATCCTCCTTTCACATGTTCCAGTGGCCTCACCATTGACCCTCAGAACAAGTGACTATTATATAATAAATGACCTTCTGCAACTTACTGTATTATCAGCCAAGATTCCTTTCTTAGTTGAATAGAGCAGCAAGATCAGATTTCCCCCACCATACACAAACACACACAAACCCCTTTCTCCCTCTTTCTTTATGTTATATCAAATTGGCTTCCAGAATCAGAAAAGAAAAAAATCCTGAGCATGAAAGCAGTAAGAGAGCTGAACAAAGACTAAAGAGATAGAAAGCAGTTCAAAAGATCAGCAGGAAGGAGAGAGCTGAGTCTCTGGGGCCAGAAGTTAGCTGCAAACTGTTCATCCTTCCCTAGTGTAGCAATTTTAGTTTGCTTATTTTCCTGTCCATAATACTTCTTCAGACCTCTCTATGTCCGTTTTCACTCTACTTTTTCTTTTTCAATATCTTTCTCTTTTATTCCTGTCCAATAGAGATGAGCCATACTGCTTAGTAGAACTTTGGATAATTCTGTACATGGGAATCTAGCATATTGGAAAGAAGCCTATCTGTGACCCACTTGAGGAAGGTTAGACGCTTCTTAAGTATCTTGGTGTACTGAGGCAGTATTCTTCATTCCTCAGGAAAGCATCCAGATTCAGAAAAGCACATGACTATTTCCCATGGACATAAAGGAGAAACTGAGTTTAGTAGAGTTTACAATCCATAGTAATTTATTTGAACATCAGTATATCATTAGTTTCCATCTTTTAAAAATTCTATTAACTGGATTATTTGGCCTGTATAATCATGTTGGGTCTGATCTTGCTAATATTGAAGTCAATTTCAGAACTCTCCTTCAGGTAGGAGCAAGAGTAGGGCTGTAGTGCTCACCATCATTTTTATTCAGTCCATGCAGAAGATGTCTCTTTCCAACAGCTATTATATGCCATGCATTTCCCACCTCATGGCACTGCAATACAATTTGCTGCAAACTGGGATGACCAGCATGGTAGATATCTTCTTCCTAGCTGACATGATACCTGTGTGATGTAAATAAGTATGACCCACTGTTCATGTCCATAAAAATCCACTGTTCACTTTAACTTGTTATTTTTGATAGGCTTTCCATAAAGTGTACAATAAGCATTCATGGTTATTTTATACCCTGTACTGTAGCGAATGATGGTATCTCCATCCCTTATGAATCATAATCACAAGGCAATGCAAGTCCTCCAACAGGAAGGCACAAGAAAGGCAGCCCTACTGCTATGCATGAAGACATATGTGAGCTGGGAAAGAGCTTCAGGGCATGAGCATCATGAGTGGAGCTAATATGGAGGGGACTAATTATGAAAAAGTCCCATAGAATTTGACAGACATGTCTATATGTTTTTGAACCTTATAGCTATCTATAACTGGGATGAAATTCTGGCTCCTTGCTGGAATCTTTATTGTCCTGTGACTACTGCTCGTGTAAGACTAGTTCGAGTTGTGACTGGCCTAATCATATGAGACCAGTGGTAAATTAATCTCTTTGCCCCTATTTTTCAGATGCCAGCAAATTAAACAAAGTTGCTCCCCTGAACATTGTAGCCTGATTTAGGGTGTAATAATTATATTAATTTGGATAATATGGGAATTTAAGCAAGCAGGTTAATCCTATCGGCTACAACATAAGAATTCACTAGGCGTCTTTTCCTTTAAACGTATCAGCTGGCTTTTCATTTATTTATACCCACATATGGTGTTGTGAGAACCTGGAGGAATTCTATGTGACAAGTGAAGCAATCAAGACCTGAAGGCTTCGGGCCTGATTCTGATCTCATTTACACCAGTGCTAATAAAGAGTCATTGTCTTGCAGTTAGAGGAGTTCCTAGCTTTAGGTGAGATCAGAAGCAGTTTTTTCAACTACAAGAGCTACCTGGAAGACACCAACTGTAAGCAACAGAAGAGACAAGGTGGGTGACGTAATATCTTCAAATATCCAATATCTTTTATTGGACCAAGCTCAAAAGTTTGTCTCTTTCACCAACGGGAAGTTGATCCAATAAAAGATATTACCTCACCCGCCTTGTCTCACTAATATCCTGAGACTGACAGACCTATAACAATACTGCATACAGCAACAGAAAAGACAGTTTATTCCCTTTGTAAATGACAAAGCAGAGCTGACACTTAGGGGAGTTGATGAAGATTTTGGAAGGATTGGAAAGGAAAGCAAAGGGAGAAAGATGTACCAGCCTATTTCCTATTTTTAAAAGATTTCTGTTGTTTTTGCACTGCTTCTACCTCCATGAAATTTTCATGACACATCAAGTTACAAACATTAAGTAAAGAAAGATAACATGATCAAGTATGACAGATGCAAAATGAATACATTTGCTACTGATTTTGCTGTTTGAAAGTTCCATAATAATCCCAAAGCATAATGCTCATCAATTTTTATAAGCAAACAGTACAAACTCCACCAATAGCAGTGATCCATCTGATCACTACAGTATGAACAAGACATTTTGACTATTCTTCCTTTTGGCCTGTGAGTTGCAGTTTGGGCATTGGGGTATATAAAGAGAATTCTGGGGCTGGGGGTTCCTCTGTAGCCATATGGTCACGCTCCCTTTACCTAACCCTCAATGGCAACTCAATCCTACCTTCTTGTTTGAACTACTGAACAGTACTTTGATGTCATGACCTTCCAACAAGCTGCCACAACAATCTGTGTTATCCCAGCTTCACAAACTTTGTTTTTGCTTGTTATTTCAGTGAAGTGTTTTCTCTCAAGCACAGTGCCAAAGGCTAGTAGGCTGTAACCAAGCTCTGTGTGAGACTCTCAGAAGAATCGCATGTCACAGAAAAGGGGGAAAAGCATGAAAGAGAAAAAACAGCCCGAGACACTACGCTCTGTATTTTTGAGTCACAAATGAAAGCCAAGTTAGAGAAACACGTTCCTGTCTCTGAAGCTGCTTTGGGCGATGTTATCTGGTGTACTGCTGTTGTCCCAGGGGGAAAAAAAACAAACCCTTGTGCTCTGCCGTTGATTAAGTACAGTGGCCAGCCATTTAGAGCATTCTGTGCAGAAATGAGCAGTTGAACAATTTGCTTCATTTTCCATGCCTGTAGTAGTCATGCAATGGATGCCAATTGTATCTGGCAATTTTCAAAGAAAATATCCATGGATTTCATTCTCTGTGCTCCTGAGATGGAACTCAGTAGCAAGTGCCCACATTCCATTTTTATAGCAATTTCAGCTCTGTACGGATTTTTAATCAGGTCTATGAATCTGGAAAGCACTTTAAATGCACATGCTTTAGTCCCCTTGAATTCAATATTCAACTCTTATGTATTAAAAGATGTTAACTTCATGGGGCCCCATTGGGATTTTTACCATTGATTTCAAAGGGAGCAGGGGCAGGATTTATTATAGGCAAAGCCATTGGAAGCAATACTTATTATTAAGGTTGCCTGACACTTCTTATTATAAGACTCTGTCAGTTGCTTGTAACTGCCAAACAGTAACCATATGGGCTGACATTTTAAATGGCGGGTGTCTGCCTCAGACTAAATTATTTTGGAAAAATTCTGCCAAAATTGTTACTCTGTTTCTGAGAAAAAGGCTAGGAAATATACATTTTTTTACCCATTAAAAAAAACTTCTGGCAACCTTTTTTTTTTTTTTTTTAAGATAGCTTTAGCGCCCCCATTCTTTGGAGCAGGCTCTTGAAATTTGGTAGGATGATGGGTAGGAGAGACTAGGGCTGGTGAATGGTGGATGGGCATGGAGAGGAACACTGCGACTGGGAGTTGGATTGGGCTAGACTGGGGCAGGGAACCAGATCTGATGAGGAGCAGAGTTTCAAGGGAGAACTGGGACTGGCTGGGCAAAGAGATTGGGACAAGCTGGACACTGAGATTGGATAAGGAGCCAAGGGGGGAAGATTGGGACTGGGATCCAGTGGGGACCCCAGAAAGGAACTGGAACTGATGGAGCAAGGAGACTAGGACTGGGAGTGATGAGAGAAAATTCTAAAGGGAAAATTGGGACAGGGAGTCCAGAGTGGGAGACTAGAACTGGCTGGGCAAGAGGAATGGAACAGGGATGAGAATCCAGAGGAGTGGAAACTGGGAGAGTATATGCAAAGAGAAATGGTCTGGGATGTGGAGCCAGGGGTAGGGAAGGGTCAGGACAGGGACAGGTGGGAGGAAATGGGAAAGAAGGGTCATGTGTGAAGGGGAAAAGACAGAAGAGTCTGTGCTGACTAGAACATATTCTCCTCCAGAACCTATAATGAAACCCAAAATTCCTGAGTCTCACCATTCCTCTGCTGTTAGCAAGTATCCGGTAAACCAAGTGGCAAAATGTTTCATCCCCATCTAACACTGGTTCATGTAGAGCAGGCGTAGGCAATCTACGGCACACGTGCCGAAGGCAGCACGCAGCTGATTTTCAGTGGCACTCACACTGCCTGGGTCCTGGCCACCGGTCCGGGGGGCTCGGCATTTTAATTTAATTTTAAATGAAGCTTCTTAAACATTTTAAAAACCTTATTTACTTTACATACAACAATAGTTTAGTTATATATTATAGACTTATAGAAAGAGACCTTCTAAAACGTTAAAATGTATTACTGACACGCAAAACCTTAAATTAGAGTGAATAAATGAAGACTCGGCACACCACTTCTGAAAGGTTGTCGATCCCTGATGTAGAAAATGACAATATACTATTGCTATCAGTTACTCCATTATCCCAGGTGGCAGAGATCTGGTGGTGGAGCTAAAGGTTTCAACCCTAGTGATGTACCTGTTGGTGTCAATATGAGGCTGCATGATAGCATTTCCGTTTTTTCAGTTTGCTTTTTTCAAAACCTAGGAAGTTACACCTTGAAAAAATACACTGAAAGATTATTAAGGTTTCCACATCAATCACTCAAAAGTTAGGAAAGACCAGAATTCAGGTTCCCCATGCAATCTTAATCCATTCCCTCTTGTGCATATGTATCATGATACAATCTTTAATTACATCACATACCTTTTTTTGCACAGGATCTCTTCGTCATTAAGTTCACTGGATGAACCTGCTCTTGAAATGAATCAGGGTTAAGTAGTAAATGCCCTCTGCTTCATTTGTTGCTGAAGATGGAAGGTGTGTAGTGAATGAAGTGGGAATTGCAGAAATTAAAAAAGGGTCATGGTTAAGGCAGTTGATTGCTGCCCTGCGGAACTAGAGTCTGTTTCTGTCTCTGCCAAAGAATTCCTGTGATGCTGGGCAAGTCACTTAAACCAATTTAGTCACAGGTAGTCACTGTATGTTAGCCTCATTTTCTAATTGCCTGATTTGATAGGCTGCAGTCTGATCTGTACAAGTGCTAAGCACTCAGATGCAACTGAAGTCACTTGGGGCTGTGCTTGAATACATACAGTGCTACCTAATACTAAATACTTTGAAGCATGAGCGCTACATTGTCTCAATTTGGGTACTCAACATTAGTGGAGACTTTTGACCTTTAATTTCTGGCCCTTAGGTCACTATTAGTAAAACCAGGATAATACCCACTCAGCCCTTCAATCACTGGGGTGTCATCAAAATTAATTAATGTTTTTTTAAGTACTCAGAGTATAGAGATGAGCGCCATAGAAAAACCCATGAGGAACTTCATAATTCTGTCTTCAAAGCAGGGTTTGAATAGGCCTAGAGCTATACAGTGAGGACAAAATAAAATACGGAATTGTGCTTATTAAGTAAGCACCGTAATTCTATGTAGTGAATGAGGAAGGTCCTCCGAAATAAAAAAGTATGTGATTTTGTAATTGCAGACTGTCATATAATGCATTTGTACAAGGAGGTCACATTAAAGTTGCACAGGTAACCTTAATTTTGGTATTTTCTAACTTTCAAGTGCTTGACCTTAATACTGTTCTTTTAATGTAGTTTTTTGTGTGTAATGTATTAAATACATATGGAGCCTGATTCTGAAGGCCACATGCAGGCAAACACTTGTACCAAAGCAAAGCACTTTAGCATGCATTTAACTCTAAGCATGTGAGTGGTCCCATTGGGTACATTGGCACTGCATCTTGGAGTGAGCCTCCTAGCCCAGGTCCACAGATTTGTATTAGCATGGCTTGTGCTAGCACACTAAGAATAGCTGTGTAAATGTTGCATCTTGGGCTAGAGCTTGGGCTTTAAAGTCTGGGGAGTGGGGGTGGCTTGCGAGCCTGACACACAACATCTACCCAGCTATTTTAAGTCTGTGTATCCAGGCTTGGAGGCTTGCTCCCAGATGCAATGAAGTCATACCTGCTGACTTCACTTATCATTTCATAGTCCATGGGACTGTTCACATGCTACCCTTTCTGTGGGAATTCTCATGTACTTAAAGTTAATCCCCTGTTTTGCTAGATTCTGTTTCATAACCCCAGTAGAGTCAACAGCCCAGTGTATGACTAACATAAGATGGAAAATTTAGCAAACCATTCATATGCACAGACTTGTACGGACGGAGTCCATAACTTGAATACATAAAATATGACATTTTTTCCCTTTGTACTGAAAATTAATGTTTTTACTAAGTGTACTTTTAAGTCATTTTAACTAAATTCTTGGAATTTAGTTGCACATCTAAAATAAGAGCTTTTGCATCATATTTTAATTACATTTCTGTGCGTAAGATTATTTTTTCCATTGCTTTAAAGTGATTTCCACTTTTAAGATGACTCCAAATATCCAGTTCCCTGAGCTGATGTATTGCAAGGGACAAATTATGTTTGCTTTACTCACATGAGTATCCCATTGCACTTCTCTTAACAGCGGGAACCCCCACATTCCTCTGTGCTGGAGTTCAGCCTCACCAAGGGACCATCCCTCACTCCCCTTGCCCCTTTCACTCCCTCCCCACCCCCCGAGTTCAGCTTTCCAGCATGCAGAGGTCAGCGTATAAGCCCCTCTGCTGTTCCCCTGCCTTCATCTGGCTTAGAAATCAGTTCAGTTGGCAACTCCCTTGGCTGCTCCCTGACCTTCAGCCAGCCAGGGAGCACTCCCCTGCCCTTTTCCTGACTGACACAAGCAGCTTTGACTCATCAGATGACTCCATTCTAGGGCCCAGGTGCCCACTTTTAAGCCCACTGGGGATCAGCTGACACATCACAGTTGCACTACTTCTTCCCTCTTAAAGGGCCAGTATCACACTGACACTGCTTCCCTCTTACGTTCTTTCCTACCCCTAGGGCAAGCCTTCCACAACACAGCCTTACTCTTGGTCTCCCACCCAAAGGTGTTCCCCCTTAAATATCAACCCAGATTTTCCTAGACCAAAATCAAGATGTTCCCTTGCAGAAATGTTTAACACAGCACATCATAGAGGGTTCCCCAAGTTCCCCCTACAGTCCTTGAAACTAATTCTGAAGGGGACAAGTCTTTAAGTCCACCCTTGCCAGGGTAACAGAAAGTCCAACAAATAAACAATTAAAATGTCCTTACAAAAAGGTCTTTGGCCACAACTTTGGGCCCTTATTCCTCACACCCTTTTCTCAGGGTCCTCCATCATCCTTTACCCCTTCTCTGGCTTCATGCCAACTCATGAGTGACTGGTAGGGGAATCCAGGTCCTCCCACTACACCAGGTTCCAGCCCAAGGAATCTATAACTAGCAACCAAGGTCTACTCCACAAGACTCCTTGTTGCTGCCTCCCTGGACTTATTTCTACCCAGCATGTGTCAGGCTTTCTCCCCTGCAACCCTTCTAGGTTCACCCCTCTTTCAGGGCTGGGACTCTCAGACCTCACCCCTGGAATCCCCCAACAAAATTCCAAACCAACAAAATTAAACAAACTCACTTCCACCCTCCTTAGGCTTGGTCTTTTGTCCCTCTCTAGTTTCCCTTGCTCTATTCCCTGTTCAAATGCCTCCCAGAGCTCTCTCCCAGAATGTCTAGTCCCTGCCTTTTTTTCAGGGCACAGCACCAGAACCTGCTCCACCGTAACAGCTGCTCTGTATCTCTCCTGGTTACTTGTCAGACTTGTCTTATTCTTCCCCTGGGCTTTTTCCTTGATCTCCCTACTCACTAATGGTCTCCCTTGTCTCCCTATTCACTAATCCCAGAGAATGACTGCAGAGTTCCTCACTGTCTATGTATAGGCTATGTTGGCCACCTACTGCAGTTTTCACATAAGCAAAAATCTTTATCCTCTCACCAAGTCCTGTATTTTTTTAAAAAGCAAAGTAATGCTTTTTTAATGCTATCCTCCTTTGCCAGTAGTCTCACCAATCTTCTCAGACCTATAGCCTCTTTCTGCTCCAAACTTCCTGCCTAAACTAGCCACCCAGTTCCTTTCCCAGCTGGGACTCATCTTTAGTTAAGCTTGGCCCACCCTCCAGGTGGAGCCAGGTAGCATAATTAGCCTCTCGGGCCCACCTTATCTCTTTCAGAGCCTGTGTAGGGTACACACCCCATCACAAACTGATTGCTTTTTCATTTCATATTTAATTTTTATTAAATTCAGACAGACTCATTAACAGTACAAGCTATTGCTTACATACTGTAAGCCAACATTTGACAAAGCTGAGGGCTCCATCAGCTATCAAGAAAGTGAAACCAGCTGCATCCCCAACAACTCCTCCATGTTAGCAGGGCAACATGGTACATCTAGGTTTAGAGTGATTAGCACAATAGAAATCCAAGTTCTAGCATGATAATTATCTGTTTCTTCTCAACAACACTGTATAATTTGTCAAGTTAAATAAGACATATTTAGCTTACTAGGGAGGAAAGGCATGAAAATCAACATGGCAGAGCCATTCTTCTAAGTAGCTCCAGAAGTTAATTGAGCCTAAAATTGCAGATGTTCTTATGCCTTCACATGCAAAAGCAATTTCTTGTTCAGGAGCGGTGTTTGTGTTTAGAGATCAACAACTTCTACACGGGAAAGGACTCTTTCCAAGTAACTTTATTTAATAACAGGACATTTGAAAATATTACTTTCCACAGGCTGCTGTCAAAACATGACATTTGCACCAATAGGCTATCATCTCAGCTATGTAGCCAATTACCCAGTTCCCACCACAACAGATGGAGTGTGACAATCAAATGACGTGTCATGTGGGCCCATCTGAATTTGATTAGATGAATCTTTTGCTGAGAGTGAAGCGAAGGATACACTGGAGCATTTCAATTTAGTGTGGTCATACCCTAAATGAGATCTTTCACCTTGTTTTTGTCACTTCTGGCTGAATGTAATGGAAGTGGAAATCTCTTATACTGAACTCTGATTGTATTTAATTCTTCTTGTACTGGAATGTGAGCATAGGCGCGGAAACTAAGGGTGCAGGGTTGCTGAGGCACCCCTAGGTTTTGCGTGGGGTCCCAAACACTGGCTCCGCGTCTGGGGATTCAGCTCCTAGCCCCAGCCCCGGGCTCTGCACCTGCCCCCAGCTGGGGCACCTGCCTTACCTCTGTCCACATCCCCCCTTCCCAAAGCCACAACCCTGCTCCCGGCCCCAGCTCTAGGGGGGAAAGGGGGAAGCAGCTCAGCATCCCCACTCTAAAAACTGTTCCAGCACCACTGAACGTGAGTGATTTAGGGTGTCCACATGACAGCTGGGAGTGAGTCTCCCAGCCTGGGTAGTCAGACTTGTGCTAGTGGGACTCACACTAGCACACTAAAAATATCTGTGTAGATGTTGTGGCACCAGCAGAGGCACAAGCTTGCCAGCCAAACTTAGGCCTGGTTTACACTACGATTGTAGGTCGAATTTAGCAGCGTTACCTTGATTTAAGCCTGGACCCGTCCACACGTCGAAGCCCTTTTTTTTCGACTTAAAGGGCTCTTTAAATTGATTTCTTTATTCCACCTCCGATGAGGGGATTAGCGCTGAAATCAGCCTTGCCGGGTCGATTTTGGGGTAGTGTGGACGCAATTCAATGGTTTTGGCCTCCGGCAGCTATCCCAGAGTGCTCCATTGTGACCGCTCTGGACAGCACTCTCAACTCAGATGCACTGGCCAGGTAGACAGGAAAAGGCCCGTGAACTTTTGAATCTCATTTCCTGTTTGTCCAGCGTGGCAAGGTGCAGGTGAGTGCAGATCTCATCAGCAGAGGTGACCAAGATGGAGTCCCAGGATCGCAAAAGAGCTCCAGCATGGACCGAACGGGAGTTACGGGATCTGCTTGCCATATGGGGAGATGAATCAGTGCTAGCTGAACTCCGTTGCAGTAAACGAAATGCCAAAACATTAGAAAAAGTCTCAAAGGGCATGAAGGACAGAGGCCATAACAGGGACGCACAGCAGTGCCGCGTGAAAATTAAGGAGCTAAGGCAAGCCTACCACAAAGCCAGAGAGGCAAACGGAAGGTCGGGGGCAGAGCTGCAGACATGCCGTTTCTACTCTGAGCTGCATGCCATGCTAGGGGGTGCAGCCACCACTATCCCAACCCTGTGCTTTGACTCCATCAATGGAGAATCACGCAACACGGAAGCGGGTTTTGTGGACAAGGAAGAAGATGATGAAGATCTTGAAGATAGCTCACAGCAAGGAAGCGGAGAAACCGGTTTCCCCAACAGCCAAGATACGTTTTTCACCCTGGACCTGGAGCCAGTAACCCCTGAATCCACCCAAGGCATACTCCTGGTCCCTGAGGGCGGACAAGGAACCTCTGGTGAGTGTACCTTTGTAAATATTAGACAAGCAAGCATGTTTAATGATTAATTTGCCCTGGCATTTGCAGCCAGTACAGCTACTGGAAAAGTCTGTTAACGTGTATGGGGATGGAGCGGAAATCCTCCAGGGACATCTCTATAAAGCTCTCCTGGATGTACTCTCAAAGCCTTTGCAAAAGGTTTCTAGGGAGGGCTGCCTCATTCCGTTCGCCATGGTAGGACACTTTATCACCCCAGGCCCAGGCCAGTAGCACGTAGTCTGGAATCATTACATAACAAAGCATGGCAGCGTATGGTCCCGGTGTTTGCTGGCATACAGACAACGTCCGTTCTTTATCTCTCTGTGTTATCCTCAGGAGAGTGATATCATTCATGGTCACCTGGTTGAAATGGGGTGCTTTTATTAAGGGGACATTCAGAGATGCCCGTTCCTGCTCGGCTGTTTGGCTGTGTGGCTGAACAGAAATGTTCCCCGCTATTAGCCATGCGGTGGAGGGAGGGGTAAAGTGATCATTCCAGAGAATTGCGTGTGTGTGTGTGGGAGGGGGATTTGGATTTGTGCTGCACGCTAACCAGCAAACCGTAGTACCTCCTTTTAAATTGCCAACCCATTTTAAATGGCCAACCCAACGGCTGCTTGGTATGGGAAATGAGGGCGCTGCTGTTTGAAACCATTCCCACATGTTATGAAGGTTAAAGAAGCCAAAAGACTGTGGTTTACCATGGCTGCCTGCAAGCCGAATTCTGTTGCCTAGCACTGCGTGAGTGATCTCTCACACCAAACCGGCAGGCCCTCAATATAAATAAGAGGCAAAATGCAACCTGTAACGAAAGAACATGTGCTGTGTAATGTGAACAGCAAGGTTTAACGGGAAAGACTGATCCTATTGTTCTCTAAAATGTGTCTTTTTAACTACCAATCTACCTTTTCCCCCACCAGCTGCAAATGTTTCTCCTTCGCAGAGGCTAGCAAAGATTAGAAGGTGAAAAAAATGCACTCGGGATGAGATATTCTCGGAGCTCCAGATGTCCTCCCATGCTGACAAAGCACAGCAGAATGGGTGGAAGCAGACAATGTCAGAGTGCAGGAAAGCACAATATGAATGCAAGGAGAGGTGGCAGGCTGAATGGTGGATGTTCCGGCTGCTGGAGTCGGACTGATATGCTCCAGCGTATGGTTGAGCTGCAGGAAAGGCAGCAGGAGCAGAGACCGCCGCTACGGCCCCTGTGTAACCAACAGCCCTCCTCCCCAAGTTCCATAGCCTCCTCACCCAGACGCCCAAGAACGCGGTGAGGGGGCCTCCGGCCACCCAGCCGCTCCATCCCAGAGGATTGCCAAAGCAACAGAAGGCTGGCCTTCAATAAGTTTTAAAGTTTTAAAGTGCAGTGTGTCCTTCCCTCCTCCCCCACCCGACCCGGCGCTTCCCTCCTCCCCCACCCCTCCTGGGCTACCTTGGCAGTTATCATCCTATTTGTGTGATGAATTAATAAAGAATGCATGAATGTGAAGTAACAATGACTTTATTGCCTCTGCAAGCGGTGATCGAAGGGGGGCGGGGTGGGTGTCTAGCTTACAGGAAAGTAGAGTGAACCGGGGCGGAGGGGGGTTCATCAAGGAGAAACAAACAGAATTTTCACACTGTAGCCTGGGCAGTCATGAAACTGGTTTTCAAAGCTTCTCTGGTGCGCCCCGCGCCCTGCTGTGCTCTTCTAACCGCCCTGGTGTCTGGCTGCATGTAATCAGCGACCAGGCGATTTGCCTCAACCTCCCACCCTGCCATAAATGTCTCCCCCTTACTTTCACAGATATTGTGGAGCGCACAGCAAGCAGCAAAAGCAATGGGAATATTGGTTTCGCTGAGGTCTAGCCGAGTCAATAAACTGCGCCAGCGTGCTTTTAAACGTCCAAATGCACATTCTACCACCATTCTGCACTTGCTCAGCCTATAGTTGAACAGGTCCTGACTAATGTCCAGGCTGCCTGTGTATGGCTTCATGAACCATGGCATTAAGGGGTAGGCTGGGTCCCCAAGGATAACTTATAGGCATTTCAACATCCCCAACGGTTATTTTCTGGTCTAGGAAGAAAGCCCCTTCCTGCAGCTTTTGAAACAGACCAGAGTTCCTGAAGATGTGAGCGTCATGTACCTTTCCCAGCCATCCCACATTGATGTTGGTGAAACATCCCTTGTGATCCACCAGTGCTTGCAGCAGCATTGAAAAGTACCCCTTACAGTTTATGTACTCGCTGGCTTGGTGCTCCGGTGCCAAGATAGGGATATGGGTTCTGTCTATCGCCCCACCACAGCTAGGGGATCCCATTGCAGCAAAGCCCTCCACTATGACCTGCACATTTCCCAGAGTCACTACCCTTGATATCAGCAGCTCTTTGATTGCATTGGCTACTTGGATCACAGCAGCCCCCACAGTAGACTTGCCCACTCCAAATTGATGCCCGACTGACCGGTAGCTGTCTGGCGTTGCAAGCTTCCACGGGGCTATCGCCACTTGATTCTCAACTGTGAGGGCTGCTCTCATCTTGGTATTCTGGCGCTTCAGGGCAGGGGAAAGCAAGTCACAAAGTTCCATGAAAGTGCCCTTACACATGCAAAAGTTTCTCAGTCACTGGGAATCATCCCAGACCTGCAACACTATGTGGCCCCACCAGTCTGTGCTTGTTTCCCAGACCCGGAGTTTGCATGAACCTGCCCCATTAACACCATGATGTGCACATTCCCAGGGCCCGTACTTTGTGAGAAGCCTATGTCCATGTCTATTTCCTCATCAGTCTCGTCACCGCGCTGCCGTCGCCTCCTTGCCTGGTTTTGCTTTGGCAGGTTCTGGTTCTGCATATACTCCAGGATAATGTGCATGTTGGTTATAGTGCTCATAATTGCCGCAATGATCTGAGCGGGCTCCATGATCCCAGTGCTATGGCGTCTGGGCTGAAAAAAGGCACAAAACGATTGTCTGCCGTTGCTTTCCCGGAGGGATGGAGGGAGTGGGAGGCCGGAAGACATGTACCCAGAATCACCCGCAACACTGTTTTTGCCCCATCAGGCATTGGGATCTCAACCCAGAATTCCAATGGGCGGTGGAGACTGCAGGAACTTTGGGATAGCTACCCACAGCTTCCCACAGTGCAACGCTCTGGAAGTCGACGCTAGTCTCGGTACTGTGGACGCAGTCCGCCAACTTAATGCTCTTAGAGCATTTTTTGTGGGGATACACACAATCAACTTTATAAAAACGATTTCTAAACAACCGACTTCTATAAATTTGACCTAATTTTGTATTGTAGACATACCCTTGGATGCAAGGGTTAAGGTGGGTTTGACCTCAGGTGGCTCCATTGGTGCCACAACATCCACACAGATATTTTTAGTGCACTATTGACGAGCTAGCATGAGTCTGTTTACCTTGGCTGTGATGCTTACTCCCAGCTACAGTGTAGATATTAGGATTTGATCCACAGGCCTAACACAAGGCATGCATAAGATACAGTGTATTTAGACACTGTTGTCCCACTGCAATTCTTCCTATAATTTAAGGAAGGGTGAATGGGTGCCTATGCCTGTTACTTCAATTGAAGGAAATGATATTGGGATGGGGAACATTTTGTTTTTGTTTTGTTTCTGATAGACTCCAAATTTAAGTCTAGATTTCTGAAGTAGCAATGGAGTAGATTGAGGCAGGCAGATAAGTGAAAGAGACTATTTTATTTTGAATTGATTTCAGTTAAGTAGAAATAATGGCACTGAGGCTTAGCTAACCAATATTTGTACAGCATCAAACACTTGCTGCTCACCTTCGATCAGCCCGAAGCCGGCTTTCATTGCCCACCTGTTAGATTTTTCAAAAAGCACCTTTTGTACTTCCTCCCAAGTAGCTCGGGCAGCAAGGGAAATGCTCCCCATAAACATCCACAAAGCTACCTCATTATCCACCTTCAAATCCTTCTTTAAAATCCCCTTTGCCATGATGCCTGTGGAAAAAAAATCTTCACACTGGTCAGGCAGCTGTTGTGCTGAGACCACTGACTATCATGCTGACCAATATCATCCCATTTTTTCCAGTCTGTCTGCATCCATGTGTTGTCTCTTGTCTTATACCTAGCTTGCAAGACCCTTGGGGGAGGGACTGTCTTTTCGTCCTGTGTGTGTACAGCACTTAGCTCCTAGGCACTACAGTAATACTAATAATAAATAAATATATAAATAACAAAATACTTAGTGACCCACAGATGAAAGGCACCATCTAAGGGCATAGATGTCTTTATTAAAAACATTAACAGGAGCTGGGACCCTTCCAGAGTCTCTCATCAAGGCCTGATCTGCACCATCAGTAAAGCCAATCCAATTTTTTCAAAATTTTATTATTTTTGTCAACATTCAAATTTCAGTGAAAACACATCACATGCCCCCAATCCTCTGCCCCTCCCCCTGTTCACAATTTTTTGACCAGCTGTAACCATCATGTTGCCAGCACAGAGTGCCCGAGACAAAGCAACAGCGGGTCCGTTGCCCGGTGTGCTTCGCGTCAATAAACACACCAGGTGGAGAAGCAAACAAAATTTATTTGGGATCCCAAAGCGGTGCAAGGAGACAGGCACGTCTCAGATCAAGCACATTAACAGGAACAGTTTTTCTTCTTTTATACATTTTGCAGTTAAGCCTCACCCCCCCCCCTTTCCCCTCTAGCCCTCCCTTTCTCCCCCCCATTCCTCCCTCTACCCCTCCCGTCCCTGGTAATAGTTAAGTCATTCTTGGCAGCTATAAGCCTAGCTTGTTAGCAACTTCTTTAAACCGTTATCTTGTCCTTTTTCCCTTCAGCCAGAAACATGCAGGCCTCATTATTACCGCTTGAGCAGGGGGTTGCACACAGATAACTGGTTGCTTACATATTCCAATTGCACCTGGCTTTTGAGGTTGATTAGAGTTTAAACATGGAAGGATAGAGTTTGGTTCACTTAGGCCTAGTGCAGGAAGGCTTCATTGACACTTAGTGGCCTTCCACCCTCCCGAGTTACCTAGGGTGATGCCTAGTGACGTCAACAACTCCCTCCTTTGAGAATACTCAACAAGCCTTTGGCTGAGTTTTCTCATATTCTGTGGACAAGTTATGATTAAGTGCTATGAAGCTGGGGTTTTCAATGAGAGGATATGCCGGGATTTTTGAGGAGCGGGGGGCACAAAGAGGAGCATTTTAAAACAAGCAATTAGGAGGAGGGTGACCAGGCACAATACCACACCGGTGAGGAGGAGACGCACAAGGCCACCCCCCAGTCCTCCTGGTTGGGCAACCAACTTCAAAGGGAATCGAAAACTGTGGGTTTCCTTTCCTGGGCCTTCCACTGCTTGAAAGCCTGTTTGGCCGACAGGACGTGCTTGTTAATGTCCTGTGAGTTTTCTGGGACATAAGCTTCTTCCTTAATGGGCTCTGAGGTGGCATACAAAGATTTATGCTGCCTGGGGCGGCCAGGGGTTGTCCCTTAATGCATACTGGGTTCAATGGTACAGTTTTGTGACAAGGGGGTACACGAGGTATTTCTTCCCCTACTGAACCATCCCCAACAGATATCTGACCAATTTTGGGGGACCACCCTCCAGGGTAACCCTGCTGCGTGGTGCGGGATTTGGGAGCATACTCAGCAGTTAGAGAGGTTAAACTCTTGGGCAAAGCAAACCTTCAAGGACTCATATGTGTTTGTTTCCAAGTTAGTAGGGATCCCTTTCCATCCCACATGTGCCTGGGGGAAACGGGAGGTAACGAAAGGAGTGTCCCTATGGCAAAGAGTACCACTGTGGCAGACCCTGGACCTGAACTCATGCTGGGCAGGTGACCCTAGGGCCTAACAATTACAATTCCCCAAATACCCACAAAATATCAATTACCAATAGTAGGCAGATTAAAAACAAAAGGACCAGGCCACCAGGTTAGGCCGGTCCTGTGAGAGTAAACACAACCAACGCTTAGAGTTTTCACAGGGAGTGCGCTGCGACTGTCCAAAGAGACCACAGGGCATTCCCAACAGGCCTTATTGTCTTTTGAATAACAGTTTAAGTCTCAGGTCGTCGCTGGTAGTCTTTTTCCGTAGGCTGGACGGTCCACCATTCAGGAGCGGGCACTGCCTTCAGACGGGAGTGATTGAATCCAGTTCTTGTGTCCCTTGACCTTTGCTGCTGTGTGGGAGACCAGCAAGACGGTGTGGGGTCCCTTCCACTTCTCTTGGAGAGGCTTGTCCTTCCAGGTCCAAACGAGAACGGAATCGCCTAGCTGCAAGGAATGGACAGGGGCATCCAGCAGGAGAGGCTGCAAATCTCTGGTATACCTGTGGAGAGAACAGAGAACAGCAGACAGAGAGCACATGTACTGAGATAAAAAGCCACACCCCATTTCCCACTTCCCTGCCAGAACCGGTGTACCGTTCATAGGCCATGCCCTTCCAAACATAATCTCGAAGGGACTGAGCCCTAACCTGCCCTTTGGGAGAGCGCGCATGTGGAGCAAAACAAAGGGTAAGGCATCAGGCCACTTAAGGGAAGCCTCTTGTCACACCTTTGAGAGGTGCCGCTTAAGTGTCTGATTTGTGCGTTCCACTACTCCACTGGCCTGCAGTCGCCATGGAGTGTGGAGCTTCCAGGGGATTTGGAGGGCATCCGATATCTTTTGAACAACTTGGGATGTGAAGTGTGTTCCGTTGTCAGATTCCATCCACTGGGGGAGTCCGAAGCGGGGAATGATCTCCTTGACAAATTTCAGAGCCACCGTCTTGGCAGTGTTGTTATGGCGTGGGAAGGCTTCAGGCCATCCGCTGAATCGATCCACCAAGACGAAAAGGTATTTGAATCCTTGGGTCCGGGGGAACTCAGTAAAGTCTATTTGCCAAACCAGCCCTGGGCCTGGGGTAGGTTCCAGAGTGGCTGGTGGCACTGACACTCCTGGTCGAGGGTTGTTCTTTTGGCAGACTAGACATTCAGCCTGTACCTGGGAGGCCAGGGGTCTAAGAGCCTCCCTGCCAGCGTATAATTCTTTGTTTCTTCACCAGGGTCAGTTCTTAATGTCTTTTGTAGTCAGGAATTCCTGGACTTTGTGGTTTTAATGAAGCAAGTGTTCCTTCTTCTCTTTTCCTGAAACAGTGTGGTTCAGCATCATACATGGGAGAGGGTTACTAGCACATCACCCTGTCTTTAAATAGGCTTATCATCAGTCGGAGAGTCCTCCCGAGGTGGAGAGGTCTTTTTACAGTGAGAAGCCTGGGTTCAGGTGGGCAGTCCTTGGTACTTCACAGCGGTGTTAGTGGTTAACAGGACTTGGAAAGGGCCTTTCCAGTGTGGAGCCAAAGCAGTTTTTCGTTGATGGACCTTACGTAGACTCAGTCTCCTTGTTTCAATGAATGGCAGGGCTGTTAGGGTCTTTGGGTAGCACTTCTTTTATCTGTGAGAAAAGAAACCTAACACATTTCATTAATGCCTGGCAATGTTTTGCAGATCTCATAGTTGCTTGGGCACATTCAGGCCCCCCCCTTTTCTTGGCTGTTTGCCAAGTCTTAGCTCTGGGCAGTGTCCTTGGATTGGGCCAGTGTCTTATCTTTGGACTGAGCTTGCTAGCTGTATTTTTTCCCTCAGTTAACTCGTTCTGTTCTTTTTCCTTCTCTCCTTCTTGGCTTCTTTTAACTTAGAAAGGAAACTTCCACTCTTCACTCATACACCTTTTCCCAACAATGAACACATACACATTGCCATTATCCAGCAAAATAACTTCTATACAGAGCTTTGGAGCAACAAACCAGGACGAGCACACCCACTTTTGAGGAGTCCAACAAAGTTCAGGAGGCTTACAGTGGCTTTAAGGCAAGGGATGAGACCCACAGCAGCAATTAACAAGTCATCCACATATTGCAGGAGGAGGACCCTGTCCTCATTGTCCCGCTCCTCCAAGTCTCTGGCCAGGGCCTGGCCAAACAGAGTGGGGGAATTTTTAAATCCCTGGGCCAACACTGTCCAGCAAAGCTGCTTTTTAACCCTCCTTTTGTCTTCCCACTGGCTCCACTCTGGGGCTTGCATGGCTGAGGGCTCAATTGCAAGGGTCATTATCCAGGCATTCTCTGGGGGTAAGGTGAGGGTTATTTCATCTTGAGTGAAATGCAGGGTGGCTCCTAAGCAACAAAGCAGGTCCCGTCCCAGTAGAAGCGTTGGACAATCAGGGAGGTAAACCAGTTTGTGAGATAGAGTTCTGTTTCCCAAAGCACATTCCACTGGGGCATATACTGGGCATTTGGTTCCTTTCCCTGTGGCACCCACCACAGTGAGGGACTCTGACACAGGCAGCTGCAGTGGTTGGTTTACGGCGGTTTGTGCAGCTCCAGAGTCTATTAAAAAGTCTATGTCCGAATATCCCACCCCATGTTTACTCGGGGTTCCAGGGGCAGAATAGTCCGTCTCCCCTGACACTCCTATTCTTGATCCTCCACTGCCATCATAGGGGTACCTTCCCTTTCGGGGCACTCATTTTTCCAATGTCCCTCCTTCCGGCATATGGCACACTGGTTGCGACCCAGACGCCTTTCCTGTGAGCCAGGGCGCCCACGTCCTCTCATTCCCCGGCCCCTTCCACCTTCCTGGAATTTTCCCCTGCCACCGGCCTGTACTGCTGCAACCATCATTTTCGCTTGCCTCTTTTCCTTTTCTTTAGACACAACCTGATTACTCTCCACCTCAGACAGCAGGGTCTGCATAAGGACATTACAATCATCCCAGTCAGGCTTACAGTTAGCCAGGCACCCTTCAAAAACTGAGATAAACTTGCTTGGGTTCGTAGAGAATTCCCCTGCCTGTGCCTTAAAGGCTGCTAGGTCCACCGGGTTAAAAGGCACATGGGTGTAAACCTGCATAGTAGTGGCCTGATTCCTATCTGAGCCATGTCTGGACACCATGGTCTCAGTGATCAACGGATAAAATTCCACCGAGGGGGCAATCTCTGGGACCTGAGACACCTTGTCTTTATATGGGGGGGGGGGGTGATAGCCGAAGGGGACACCGGACCTGCCATTACAGCTGTGTGTGGGGGGGGTTCTGGGGACTAACAGTAGCTACTACCGAACCTGTCGGAGTCAAATTACACTTTTGCAAAATATCTAACCTATCTCTTAGCAACATAAACAACTGTACATACATATGTTCATTCCATTTGCCCGTTTGCTGACAAAACAGAAGTAATTGAAGGATCGTGTTATAATTAAGTGATCCTTCCGGTGGCCACCTTTCCTGGACCTCTAGCTGATATTGAGGCCAGTCTACTGTACAGAACCTTTTCAGTTTACTTTTAGTTATTGGATTTGCGCCAAACACTTTCCAATTCACCAGAATGCATTCCAAGGGTGTACACCTTGCCCTGCCTGCCATACTCTGTCCCTGCCCCATAGGGAGACACTGGGCGTCCCCAGGTCATAACAGGTAGACACTGGGCGTCCCCAGGTCAAGACAGATAAAGTCCCCACTGGACTGTTCCTACCTTATCCAAGGGTCCGGTTCTGCACCGTCGCCCTATCCATGGGACCGGTTCCCCACCGTCGCCCGCAGCTGCTTCTCCACTACTCGAGCGCGTTGCACCGTAGTGCCCTCTGGGGTCGACCAAACCACGTCTTCGCCGAGGCCCCCGGTAAAGTCACCGGTGCGCACTGGGCGTCGGTCGTCACCGCAATCTGTCGACCTCCGAGAGGGGTCCGGGCAAGGCTAAATTTCAGCCTCGAGCCCCACGTTGGGCGCCAAAACTGTTGCCAGCACAGAGTGCCCGAGGCAAAGCAACAGCGGGTCCGTTGCCCGGTGTGCTTCGCGTCAATAAACACACCAGGTGGAGAAGCAAACAAAATTTATTTGGGATCCCAAAGCGGTGCAAGGAGACAGGCACGTCTCAGATCAAGCACATTAACAGGAACAGTTTTTCTTCTTTTATACATTTTGCAGTTAAGCCTCACCCCCCCCTTTCCCCTCTAGCCCTCCCTTTCTCCCCCCCATTCCTCCCTCTACCCCTCCCGTCCCTGGTAATAGTTAAGTCATTCTTGGCAGCTATAAGCCTAGCTTGTTAGCAACTTCTTTAAACCATTATCTTGTCCTTTTTCCCTTCAGCCAGAAACATGCAGGCCTCATTATTACCGCTTGAGCAGGGGGTTGCACACAGATAACTGGTTGCTTACATATTCCAATTGCACCTGGCTTTTGAGGTTGATTAGAGTTTAAACATGGAAGGATAGAGTTTGGTTCACTTAGGCCTAGTGCAGGAAGGCTTCATTGACACTTAGTGGCCTTCCACCCTCCCGAGTTACCTAGGGTGATGCCTAGTGACGTCAACAATCACACCTGGAATCCTCTGTATAAAGTGTCCTGCTCTGCACCTTAGCCCCTTTTGTGGGGGATTATTTTAGAGATTCATCTTGTTTAGATTCTTTCCAACCACTGTTGTATTGATTTCAAGGGCTAAATGACTTAAAGATGTTATTAACCTTTCACTTTTCAACACTGAAACAGTATTTCAAAGCTTTTAAGCAAAAAACAAAAAAAACAGAGGTGTGGGTTTATTCAGTTTTTTGGCAAACACTTAAAAGCACTCATTCACTCATTCTATAGGTGAAAGTTTCTTCATGAAACAGAAAGAACAAGAAACCAAACCCAAGTATTTATACTGAAACTGAAATTGAGTAATGACGCAAAACAAACAATTAAAACTTATGAAATTCTCTTTTCTTTTAAAGGCAAAATATTAGAGTCTCTTATTTTCACTAACAATTTTTTTTTTGATAAAAAGGAAAGGGTTAATTTTACTCTCAGTCCTGATGTGTGAAGGATATTCACTTCTCCTGTTTTTTTACAGCCAGATAGATATAGACAGACAGACAGAGAGGTGGAGGAGAGAGAGGATAGAAATGGTCGGGGAAGATGGGAGCAAAGGCTTTTGTTGATGTTTTTGGAATCCTGGATGGCTTTGGTTGGCAGGTCGACACAACACCTGTTGCCTGGTCCCTGGTTCACATTCCAATCAGAGACATTATCTGGTTGTGTCCTTCCTTCTTAGGCAGGGCAAAGTTCTGGCTATCTCATCTTGCTGTGCTGATACAGTGCAGTTGATTTCAGGATTCAATGAAAAACGGAGAGAGTGAGGGATAGGGTAGGATAGGGCAGGGGCAGATAGTAACACAAAAGGAAAGGGAGACAGAACTGGATCTTATGTATCTCTGTGGTTTGGGGAATTAGCTATCCCCACTGATGGACTGAGGCATGGATGTCATGATGACTTTCAGGACCCACAGAGGAAAAACAGAGTTCCGTAACCAAGAACAAGGCCTGCTGGCTTGCTGCTCAGGAAGAACATTCTTTGGTCTGGGCTTCTCCCTCTGTCTTCGGAGTCAGGGAAATTGAGATGAGATGGGATGGGGCAAGAGCTGCCAAGATTTTCAAAATCTCTTTTTAAGAACCCCAAAAAGGGCAAAAAAATGGGCGGCATAGTTTATCCCCCTAAATATTTTTGTCCACATATTAGGCCTGTTTGACATGCCAATTTTGAGTCATTAATTTTTGGTTTTACATCTTCTATTTTTACCAAGCACGTTTGCAACATTGTCCTTGAACCAAATCAGCAGGCCCGAGTTGCCTGAACTAATTTAGTCTCTGGTTTCTTTGCACCGGCTTATAACATTCATTATTAAAAACAACCTATTTTCTACCAACTTTTGTTATGATAGGTTATTGTAACATCGTAGGAACTTTCACAGATTTTTTACAGATAAGTTTGCAATTAAAGTAATTTTTAAGGCCAATTTTTACACCACCACACAAGCTCTTGACGCAGAGAGGCAGCCAGAAGCACATAAGTTTAAATCAAAAGAGAAAAAAAACAAAACAGGATGGGAGAGGGGAAGAAGTAAACTTTTATTGCCTGCAGCTTTGTGGGGTGGGGAGCATTTCAGACCCCCTTATGTGTGGCCTTGTGGAACATTAACTAAAAAGGATGAAATGACTGCTTCCCTGATGTGTGCACCAGACAGCAAATCAATAGCCTGCAATTTAAAAGGGTACGTGTCAATATCAAGCCCCACAGCATTGTTTTCTGATGCTTTTGACATTTGTTCTAAGTACATTTAATGGACTTCTTGCACTGGTATCATATAAACACCTTTTCTGACCCTCCACTAAACTATATAACATGCAGCTTCCTCCTAACATCATTGTGGGGTTCGTGTGTGCGTTTAAGGATATAAGATGAAGACATTCTTAGGAAATGGCTTTTAGAAGTCCGCATTGTTGCTGCAATCTTATGGCATTAACCATTAAAGAGAGCTGAGCACTGGTTACATGGGCAGAAAGATCAAATGGCCTAAACAGACTGTGACCTTGACCCATGTGCCTTGTGATTCAGAGAGAGTATTTAAAATAAAAATGTTCCTTAACTCATATACATAGTAGACCTGTCCCATGTCAGAGTAAACTAGATCAAAGAGAATAGGAAATTAGATATTAAGGAGTGAAAGCCAGGTTCTGCCACCTTACTCGCTTTGGGTGAAATCCTGGGCCCACTGAACTCATTGAGAGTTTTGTCATTGACTTCAATGGGGCTAAGATTATACCCTTTGAGCTGGATTTTAACTTTTCAGTTAGCACTAAGTAAGGGGTGGCATGTAGCTGCCCAACCCCAAGAGTACCCCAGAGAATAAATTACATCTCAGAGAGCCACAATTCCTCCCCTGTTCCCCCTTTGCTCTGGTGAGCAGGGAAGCAGAAACTTACTTCACTTATCCAAGCCAGGCCGTTGGGGTAAGCAGCTGACCACAGGATTTTCCCTCTTCTTGTTCCTCTCTACCTCTATCCCACCCACTTGGGAAAAGTATCAAGCACATAAGCCCTGGTTGTTTCAGCCCTGTGACTGGTGTTGCAATCTCAGAAGGAATGAGTAGGGGAATAAATGGTCTCTTCTTCGTCTCTCTGACTGAATAAGGGCTGGTCAATTTAGTCCATTAGTACCTTATTCAGTGAATACATACATTGTTTCTATTCAAGGAATGGGGTACGACTCGGACTGAGTATGGTGGCAGAATCCATCTTAGAGAAAAGAAGGCTGGTCTAGAAAATAAGGATGCCCTTGTAGCTAAGATGGTAGTGTACACTGTAGAAGATCTGATTCTGGTAGAGATGTCCGAATGCCTCTGTTTATTCATAGATTTCAAGGTCAGAAGGGACAATTTTGATCATCTAGTCTGACCTCCTGTATAACACAGGCCATAGAACTTCTGCAAAATACTTCCTAGAGGATATCTTTTAGAAAAAACATCCAATCTTGATTTTAAAAAATTGTCATTAATGAAGAATCCTCCACGAACCTTGGTAAATTATTCCAATTGTTAATTACTGTACTCTCACTGTTAAAAATGTATGCCCTATTTCCAATCTGAACTTGTCTAGCTTCAATTTCCAGCCACTGAATCATGATATACCTTTCTCTGCTTGACCAAAGAGCCCATTATTAAATATTTGTTCCTCACATGGATACTTACAGACTGATCAAGTCATTCCATAACCTTCTCTTTATTAAGCTAAATAGATTGAGCTCTTTGAGTTTACCACTATAAAGCATGTTTTCTAATCTTTTAATCATTCTCAAGGATCTTCTCTGAACCATCACTAATTTATCAACATCGTTCTTGAGTTGTGGGCACTGGCGACAGTATTCTGGCAGAGGTCTCATCAGTGCCAAATAGAGAGGTAAAATAATCCTTCTACTCCTACTTGAGATTCCCCTGTTTATGTATCCCAGGATCTCACTAGTTCTTTTGGCCACACGTCAGATGGGGAGCTCACATTCAGCTGATTATTTACTCTGACCCCCCAAAATTTCTCAGAGACACAGCTTCCCAGGCTAGAGTCCACCATCCTGTAAATATGGCCCACATTCTTTTTTTCCCAGATGTACACATTTACATTGTGCCATATTAAAATGTACATTGTGTGCTTGCACCAAGTTTACCATTGATCCAGATAGCGCTGAATCGGTGACTTGGCCTCTTCGTTATTTTACCACTCCCCCAAATTTTGGGTCATCTGCAAACTTAATCAGTGATGATTTTGTTTTCTTCCAGATCATTGATAAAAATGCTAAATAGCATAGGGCTAAGTGCAGAGGGACACCCCCCACCTCGGAATACACCCAGTTGATGAAGATTCGCTGTTTGCAGTTATATTCTGACACTTATCCATTAGCCAGTTAGCCATATAATGTGTACCATTATATTGTTCTAATTATTTAATCAAAATATCATGTGGTACCAAGTCAAACACCTTACTGCAGTCCAAGTATATTACATCAACACTATTACTTTTATCAATCCCACTTGTAATCTCATAAAAAAAAGCTAGCAAGCTAGTTTGGCAGGATTTATTTTCCATAGACCCACGTTGATTTGCATTAATTACATTACCCTCCTTTAATTCTTTATTAATCAAGTCCTGTATCAACTGCTCCATTATCTTACCCAGGATTGGTAACAGGCTGACAGGCCTATAATTACCCGGGTCATCCTGTTTACCCTTTTTAAAAATTGGCCCAACATTAGCTTTCTTCCCACCTGTAAAATAGGGATGATAATATTTTCTTTGCGAATTTAGATGGTAAGCTCCTTAGGGCAGGAAATGTATTTATTTTTACAGCACCTAGTACAACAGAGCTTTTCTCTTCCACCTGACTGAAACCACTCTTGGCTGCGCACTCTGAAACAAAGCTGTCATCCCAGCAAAGGTGGGATTGGTTGACCTACATGATGATTGAAAAAGGGGTAAGGGAATGCCCTCCCACAGCAAACTTTAAGGTGTTTTCCCATTCAGACAATTTTAGTCTGATCCATCTTTCTCCCAAACATCCTTCAGAAGCTCACTAGGGGTTATTGTGGCCTAAGGCTGCAATAACCCTTGTGCTTGCTCATGAAGGCGGGAGGGCTTTTGGCATAAGCGCTCTGCCATTCCCTGTCATCTGCTTCATGCAATCTACAGCATGAGTGTAGAGTCCTTCATTAGTATACACTAGTCCTGATCATCCTGGCTCCTATGACTGGCCAGGTAGAAGAGAGATACAGACACACACACACACACACACACACACAGTCCTCTGGGCCCTATGTCCTGTGTTGGTCAGTGGAACAGCTTTGGTTTGTGTAACTTTGCTAAATTTTTTGTTTTAATTAATAAACTATTCCCTGAAGGAAGGGACTGAAAGATGTTTGGGTGTGGTCAGGTGTTAGTCCTTTCAGGGCTGGGAAGACATTGAAATCAATGGAAGTTGCATGGAGCCCCAGACACATGATATCAGATAGATATCTGAAGTAAAGAAAGGAGAATTGGGATATCAGATAGATATCTGAAGTAAAGAAAGGAGAATTGGGATTAAATTAGAGGTGGGTGAACACTCAGATAAAATTCATGTTCACATGATCTAGACATATTCAAACCAGTTGAAAGAACTGAACATTGTAGATTCTATTCAGAAGAATTGGTCTGTCAACACAATCTAAGACCAGCTCAGAAGAGTCCATGCTTCTCCTGTGCTTGGATGACAAGATAATGCTGGCTTCATGAGAAAAAAATGACTAAGGGTATGTCTACACTACGGGATTAATCCGAATTTAGATAATTCGGATTTGAGAAACAGGTTGTATAAAGTCGAAATGAGTGCGGCCACACTAGCACATTAATTCGGTGGTGTGCGTCCAAGTACCGGGGCTAGCGTCGATTTCTGCACCGTTGCACTGTGGGTAGCAATTCCATAGCTATCCCATAGTTCCCGCAGTCTCCCGCGCCCATTGGGATTGTGGGTTAAGATCCCAGTGCCTGATGGGACAAAAAACATCGTCGCAGGTGGTTCTGGGTACAGCCTCACTTCCTCCCTCCCTCCCTCCCTGCATGAAAGCAACGGACGGCAGACAACCATTTTCGCGCCTTTTTTCCTGGGTGGGTGAACACTGCAGACTCCATACCACGGCAAGCATGGAGCCCGCTGAGGTCAAGACAGCACTCATGAATATTGTAAACACCTCGCGCGTTCTCGTGGAGTTTATGCTCAGCAAGGACCAGAAAAACGAGGAGAGGAGGCAGCGGCGGCGGCAGCGCAGCGACAAGCATGATGAGGACATGGACACGGACACGGATACAGAATTCTGTGAAACCACGGGCCCCGGTGCTTTGGAGATCATGTTGTTAATGGGGCAGATTCTATCCATGGAACGCCGATTCTGGGCAAGGGAAACAAGCACAGACTGGTGGGACCGCATAGTGTTGCAGGTCTGGGACGATTCCCAGTGGCTGCGGAACTTTCTCATGCGTAAGGGCACTTTCATGGAACTTTGTGACTTGCTGTCCCCTGCCCTGAAACGCCAGAATACCAAGATGAGAGCAGCCCTCACAGTTGAGAAGTGCGTGGCGATAGCCCTGTGGAAGCTTGCAACGCCAGACAGCTACCGGTCAGTCGGGAATCAATTTGGAGTGGGCAAATCTACTGTGGGGGCTGCTGTGATGCAAGTAGCCAAAGCAATCACTCAGGTGCTGCTACGAAAGTTAGTGACTCTGGGAAATGTGCAGGCTATAGTGGATGGTTTTGCTGCAATGGGATTCCCTAACTGTGGTGGGGCAATAGACGGAACCCATATCCCTATCTTGGCACCGGAGCACCAAGCCACCGAGTACATAAACCGCAAGGGGTACTTTTCAATGGTGCTGCAAGCACTTGTGGATCACAAGGGACGTTTCACCAACATCAACGCGGGCTGGGCGGGAAGGGTTCATGACGCTCGCGTCTTCAGGAACACTACTCTGTTTAAAGGGCTGCAGCAAGGGACTTACTTTCCGGACCAGAAAATAACCGCTGGGGATGTTGAAATGCCCATAGTTATTCTTGGGGACCCAGCCTACCCCTTAATGGCATGGCTTATGAAGCCATACACAGGCAGCCTGGACAGGAGTCAGGAGCTGTTTAACTACAGGCTAAGCAAGTGCAGAATGGTGGTAGAATGTGCATTTGGCCGTTTAAAAGGCCGCTGGAGATCATTATTGACTCGCTCTGACCTCAGCCAAAGAAATCTCCCCATTGTTATTTCTGCTTGCTGTGTGCTCCACAATCTCTGTGAAAGTAAGGGGGAGACCTTTATGGCGGGGTGGGAGGCTGAGGCAAATCGCCTGGCTGCTGATTACGCGCAGCCAGACACCAGGGCGATTAGAAGAGCACACCAGGAAGCGGTGTGCATCAGAGAAGCTTTAAAAACCAGTTTCATGACTGGCCAGGCTACAGTGTGAAATATCTGTTTGTTTCTCCTTCATGAAAACCCGCCCCCTTTATTGACTGATTTTCTGTAAGGAACCCACCCTGCCCCTTCCCCCAGCTTTCTTTCAAACCAAATAAAGTCACTATCATTTAAAAATCATTTATTCTTTATTAATAGATTAGAAAAAGAGGGAGGGAACCCGGGTGGTATTTGGGAGGAGGATTGCTGGGAAGGAAAAAGCCACAAAGAAAAGGTTAAAAAAATGACAGCCTTTTGCTTGGGCTGTCTACTGGGGTGGAATGGGAAGGTGTACGGAGCCTCCCCCCCCGCGTTCTTACACGTCTGGGTGAGGAGGATACGGAACATGGGGAGGGGGGAGGGTGGAACAGGGGCTGAAGCGGCAGTCTGTTTTCCAGCAGCCGTTCCTGAACCTCCACCAGACGCCGGAGCAGCCCCAGCGTTGCATCCTTCATCCTCTGGTCTTCCTGCCGCCATCTCTCATCTCGATCGTCTCTCCTCTCCTCACGTTGGTCCCTCCTGTCCTCACGTTCACTGACTTCTTTCCTATACTTTGAAACTGTTTCCTTCCACTCATTCAGATGAGCTCTGTCACTCCTGCTGGATTGCATAATTTCCGAAAACATCTCGTCTCGCGTCTTCTTCTTACGACGCCTTATCTGTGATAACCTTCGGGATGGAGGAGGGAGGCTTGAGGAATTTGAAGCTGCTGTAGGGAGGGGAAAAAAGAGAGAATTGTTTTAAAAGCTACATTTTGCAGAACAATGCTTATACTCTTTCACGGTGACCAACACTGTTCACATTACATAGCACATGTGATTTCTGTGCAAGGTCGCATTTTGCCTCTTAATGCTGAGTGCCTGTGGCTTTGTTGCTAGAGATCACAGGTCTGGGCAACAGAATTCGGCTTGCATGCGGCCATGGTAAGCTTCTGCGCCATCCTTTCCCACATACCAAGCATAGCTTGTAGAGTGCTGCAGAAGCCTGGCCAATCTCAGGCAGTTGGGGGGGGGGGGCAGTGTGGTGGGGCTTGTCTGGGCCCCTTCAGGCAAGTAGAGTGCTGCGGTTTTTCTGTTAACATTCAGCAGCACCAGAAAACAAACTAACCCCCACCCCCCTCGCCATGAATTCTCTGGGATGATCACGGTACCCCTCCCCCCACCGCGTGGCTGGTATCAGGGAAGATCCCTGCAGGCACCAAACTACCCCCCCCCCCCGCCGCCGCCCCCCCCCCCCCCCCGCCATGAATTCTCTGGGATGATCACGGTACCCTCCCCCCACCGCGTGGCTGGTAACAGGGAAGATCCCTGCTAGCCAAACGCGAAAAACTCAGGGCCAATTTCCCATCTGCGCTTGGCTAACTGCAGGGAAGGATTTATTTTCCGCCACAGGCAAACAGCCCAGTAGGAACGGCCACCTCTGTCCCCTTAATTAAGTTCCCGTATTTCAACCAGGTTACCAGGAGTGATATCACTCTCCTGAGGATTACACAACAAGATAAAGAACGGATGTTGCTTGAATGCCAGCAAACACCGGGACCATAAGCTGCCAGGCTTTGTCAGGCAATGATACCAGATTACTTGCTGCAAGCATGGCGTGGTCAAGTGTCCTACCATGGAGGAGGGAATAAAGATGCACTGCCCAGAAACCTTCTGGCAAGGCTTTCGGAGTACCTTCAGGAGAGCTTCATTGAGATGTCCCTGGAGGATTTCCGCTCCATCCCCAGACACGTTAACAGACTTTTCCAGTAGCTACAGACTTTTCCAGTAGCTGAACTGACCACGAATGCAAAGTCAGGCAAAGTAATCATTAAAAACCGTTTGCTTTTAAAACAAGTTTTAAGTAATCATTAAAAACCGTTTGCTTTTAAAACAAGTTTTATATTTTAAAAGGTAAACTCACCTGAGGTCCCTTCCATGGGGTCAGAGTCTTGGGTACTGGCTTGGGAGGCTTGGGAGGGTACTTCAGTCGGGGTGATAAAAAGATCCTGGCTGTTGGGAAGAGGGGAGTGCTGTGTGCTCTCTGCAAGCTCATCCTCCTCCTCCTCCTCCTCCTCTACCCCATCGGCAGAATCCTCAGGCATCGAGACTATCCCCGACCCAGAATCCATGAACAAAGGTGGGGTAGTGGTGGCAGCCCCCCCTAGAATTGCATGCAGCTCGGCGTAGTAGCGGCATGTCCGCGGCTCTGACCCGGAGCGACCGTTTGCCTCCTTTGTTTTCTGATAGGCTTGTCTGAGCTCCTTGACTTTCACGCGGCACTGCTCAGAGTCCCTATTATGGCCTCTCTCCATCATGCCCTTGGAGATTTTTTCAAAAGTTTTTGCATTTCATCTTTTAGAACGAAGTTCTGCAAGCACTGAATCCTCTCCCCATACAGCGATCAGATCCAGTACCTCCCTCACGGTCCATGCTGGTGCTCTTTTTCGATTATCAGCCTGCATGGTTACCTGTGCTGATGAGGTATCTGTGGTCACCTGTGCTCTCCACGCTGGGCAAACAGGAAATGAAGTTCAAATGTTCGCGGGGCTTTTCCTGTCTACCTGGCCAGTGCATCCGAGTTCAGATTGCTGTCCAGAGCGGTCACAATGATGCACTGTGGGATAGCTCCCGGAGGCCAATACCATCGAATTGCGGCCACACTAACCCTAATTCGAATTGCTAAAATCGATTTTGGCACTACTCCGCTCGTTGGGGTGGAGTACAGAAATCGATTTAAAGGGCCCTTTACATCGAATTAAATAGCGTCGTTGTGTGGACGGTTACAGGGTTAATTCGAATTAAAGCTGATAAATCCGAATTAGAGTCGTAGTGTAGACCAGGCCTAAGAATATGTCTGTCTAGAGCTCCAAATACAGTAGAACCTCAGAGTTATGAACCTCAGGAGTGGAGGTTGTTTGTAAGTCTGAAATGTTCGTAACTCTGAACAAAACATTATTCTTCTTTCAAAAAGTTTACAACTGAACATTGACTTTGAAGATTTGCTATGCAGAAGGAAAATGCTGCTTTCCCTTTATTTTTGTAGTAGTTTTAGTTTAACCATGCTGTACTATATTTTCCCCTCCTGCTGCCTGATTGTGTACTTCCAGTTCTAAAATGAGATGTGTGGTTGATTGGTCAGTTCGTAACTCTGGTGTTCGTAACTCTGAAGTCCTACTGGATAGGGAGGAAGGGCCAGCCATTTCTTCAGGCAGGTAGCTGTCTTCTGACACCTATGGTCTAGAATTGAGCTGCAGACATTGCGTGGGCTTAAATGTACACCTTCTAATATTCTGCACTGTGGGGCATTTCAATTTTGTTTTCACAAAATTTTGCAGCTAGAAAACAAAAAATGAACTTCTGATCCAGGATGTCTTTGCATCGGATCCTTCTGAATGAAAACAATCAGAGTCAAAATGACTCTGGACTTTTACCTAGGTAGTGATGCAAGGCTATTTTGTCCTAGAGGATTTAATTATTTTACTAGATATAAGCAAGTGAACATCAGGATAATTATTATTATTTTTACTAAGGGATTGTTAAAGAATAAGTCTCCAGAAATGAAAGTCAGTGGAGGGGATAAACATTATAAGCCAAATTTTCAAATGCCCAAGGAACAGGTGAGTCAGGCCAAATGTATATGTACGGGTTACACAAGCAGAAGCTTGCATTTACATGCACAACAACTAGATTTTTCATACCCATACGTGGGATTCAACAGATCTAGCACATACATTCTGCATTTTGTGAAGCTTGTCAACTGCAGAAGCCTTTGGAAAATGGATTTGGACTCCGTTTTAAGTGCTTCTGTTAATATAAAAAAATCCAACTAAATTTGAAGGTTTAAAAATCTGAATTCTAGTTAGGTTTTCTAGAGACTATTTTTATTCTGATACATTAGCTTTCCCTTCTGTAAAATACTAACTTACACTACATCTATTTAGCAAATATGTATGAAAGATTTAAGTACATAACTTTCAACTCACCAAAATACTTAAGCACCTGCTTAAACTTAAGCATGTGCTTTTTATTTCCTTAATTGGAATAGTTTCCTGCATCAGACCTTAAAGTCTGTATAGCATTATGGACCTGATCTAGCTCCCATTGAAGTGAATAGCCAATCTCCTGCTGACTTCAATGGGGCAGGACTGCATCATATGAGGCTGATTTTTCAGAGATATTGTGCACCCAACAACTCAAGTTGAAGACAGTCAGCATGTGGGGGCTTAGTCATGTCCTATGTGAAAGTCAAGTGTTAGTAACATGTTGATCTGTTTATGGCTGTACCTTACTCTGGCAAAAGTAGCTGAAGTCAAGGTAAATTTTGCTAGAGTAAGGACTTAAAGATTTAGCCCATTGTAGTGTATAATTTTGAATTTGTTAGCACTGGAAAACTTACAAACTTACAAATACCCCCAGGTATGGTCACATTGCACAGGCCAGAATCCCACTCTGTTATGAAAGCAATCATTTAAATTGAAAAAAAAAGTGTCTTAAAACATTTAAATATGCATTATAGGGAAAAGTTGTTTTTTCCTCCATTGACTCTACGGGAAAATTTGGTTGTACAATAAAGACCCTGCAAATTTAATCTGATTAGTCCTATATTTTCATACTGAGCCTTGAGGACTCTATTGGGTAGTCTGTTATTTTGGAATCTGATAAAATGCCAAATAATCTAGTTGGCTTTTAAATCCACCACTAAGATACCCAGAAGGATAAACAACACAGGTGAAGAAAAAGGAAATATACATATAATTATTATGCAAATGCTGTAACTTGAAGAAATCATAGCCATTGTTACTTAGGTTAATCCAACCACAAGTCAGCAAGAAAGGGACGGCCTAATGCCGTGGTTCTCAAATTCAATTGATTGTGCCCCCCCCCCACGCTCTTTATGTCTGTAGTCGTTTATGCTCCCCCTCCAAAGTACATATACCACCGCCCAGCTCTGAAGGTGGAGCAGAGAGCAGCGGCTGCTGGTCAAGCACCCAGCTCTGAAGCCAGAACCGTGCCAACAGCAGCGAAGTATGGGTGGCAATGTGAAAAGTCACAGTAGATTTAGCACCCCATTGCCACCCTTACTTCTGCACTGCTGCTGCCACCCTGAGTCTGACATCTGGAACCCTGCTGCTGCCTCCCCGTGAGAGATTGAGGGTAGGTGAAGGAGAGCCTGGGCAGCAGGACTCCAGCTGTCAGCCTTGGGGCAGTGAGGCTCTGGCTGTCCCTTTTATCCCATTCCCCCCACCTCCCAGGTATGCACAGCCCTTCTGCACAAGCCCCAGCCCCACGAGCTGACAGCCAGAGCTCTTAGGGAAAAAAAAAAAAAAAAAAAAGGCACACAGCTTGATACATTCCCATACCTCCCTTGGGAGGCCCTCCCCATAGTTTGAGAACTGCTGGCCTAATGTAACTTTAAAAGGAAAGCTTTGGGATTCCAATTAGAATTCTGCTCTTAACAGTATGTTCAGTTTCTAAGCAACGTCAGTGGAAATACTTTTCACATGTAAACATTTAATTTATTAGAAAAAGAAAATATGTAAACATGTGCTTTATTTAATGAATGGGAAAATAAAAAGGCTTTTATTTGATAAGTGTATTTTTATTAAGTATATTGGATGGGGATATGGGAAGAGAAAAGAGAATTCTTGCTCTTTGTTTTCAGGAGAGTTCTAATATTCAGAGGCGTTCTCTCATTCCTCAAAATTATCTATTTACTCACAGAATGCCTTCATCCTAACACAGCTGCTAAGCAAAATAGGACACGCTTCCTAAATCAGGAGGTGACATCGTTGGGACTACTTGCTAAATCAGGGCATTAGTTAGAACAATATTTCTTCCTCTCGACTGGAGCTGGTCAACATTTTGTTAATTCAAACAATTTTTTGACAAACAATGCCTTTTTCACAAAACTGAAATTTTCAGTGAGAAGATCTCAGTTTTGACAAACCAAACACCCTCACCCCCACTTCCCAGCAAAGTCCCTGGCTGCCTGCCTTGAAGGCTCGTCAATTTTACTTTCTGCCAATGAAATTGACGAAAGCTTTCCTAGTGGGCTGTTCCTGACCTCCCCACAAGATGTGAAAATGCAGAGGCAGCAAGTTGGCAGAGTTGGAAAGAAGACGAAGAGTCTCAGAATTACCTTTCTATGCTTCTTTGCCCTGGAGCTTAGGTGGGGAGGCTGGGAGTCAGAACAGCAGGCTCTTGTCAATGTCACTTGTGAATTTGACAAGACCTTCCCTGCAGGCAACTAGGAAGCCAAAAAAATCTCTTTCGGTTTGCCTGCAACTGACATTTATCTTGAAGACCCTTCCTGCAAAATATGTCATGCTTTTGACATTTTGTCATGGTTCGGGATGAAATTATTTTCCAAAATGTGTTTTTTGGTGTTTTTTTTTGGTGCGGGCAGAGGGGGGGGGGGGAGAAAGAGGGAGGGAAGTCAGGGATTTCCATTTTCCAGCCGTCTACTTTTTATGTTAAGATGATGGTCCAATATGTACAACATGACATACATTGGAGATAAGATAGTTTATGCTGAGTAAAGTTAATGAAATATTACTGAGTAAAGAATATTAACTATGATGTGACATTGCACTGCATATGCTTTATGAAAATATGCTTATGAATGTAAATATGATGTAACAGGAATATGCTTTATGCAAAAGGTCTCTTAAGGTATCATTACAATGCTTATAATATCTACTGAGTGTGTTCATCCTATTTGTTTGCATGTATTATTTATATGTCTGGAGTTAGCAGAATAAGATATAAACTGGTATTACTGATGTAAACATATTAAGTGGAAGCCATTAAGGGTGATTCAGAATCAATGAACTGTAAATAGCTCTGTTTACTTGCAAATCTTCCTGTGTATGTGTAGACCAGCCCAGGACGAATGGAGGCTGGGGTCTCACAGGACATGGGACCATGTCACATGATACTGGAATCCATCTTAATCCTTGTACTTTTCCATTGATGAGGTGGGGGTGGGGACAAGCATAGACAAAAGATTCCCGCATTGTGCCCAAGTTATAAAAGGGGATGGAGCAGGACAAAAGTGGCTGCCAGTCATGAGAAAACCACTACTTACCACCTGAGATGTCTGCTGGAACTAACAAGGACTGTACCAGGGGAAAGGATTGGGCCCAGACTAGGAAGGAGTCTAGTCTGTGAAAGCAACTTATTGGAACATCTTTGAGAGTGAGATATAAGCTATAATCAGTTTCTTAATGTATTAGGCTTAGACTTGCGTGTTTTTGTTTTATTTTGCCTGGTAACTTACTTTATTCTGTCTGTTATTACTTGAAACCACTTAAATCCTACTTTTTATACTTAATAAAATCACTTTTGTTTATTAATAAACCTAGAATGTGATTAATACCTGGGGGAGCAAACAGCTGTGCATCTCTCTCTATTAGTGTTATAGAGGGAGGACAATTTATGAGTTTACCCTGTATGATTTATACAGAGTAAAACAGATTTATTTGGGGTTTGGATCCCATTGGGAACTGGGTGTCTGGGTGCTGGAGATAACTGAAAACAGCTCAGCAGGTTACCTAAGTTTGCAGCTTTGGGGGCATGGGCCAGACCCCGGGTCTGTGTTGCAGCAGGCTAGTATGTCTGGCTCAACAAGGCAGGGTTCTGGAAGTCCTAAGGTTGCAGGGAAAACGGGTTCAGGGGTAATTTCAGCAGATCAGGTGACAGTCCCAAGGGGATCTCTGTGATCAAACTCGTCACATACGCTTTTTGCCATCAACAGTGCCACCATGGATGCTCCAGTAGTCTGCTTCATTCAAGAGTGGAAATGTAAAAAAATTCAACAGTCATGCCTTTGGGAAAAGTGGTAGCTTATATGTGTTGTCAGCCTAAAGCCTTAGAATGAAGGTTCAACTCTGAACTTCAACCTATTTGCTAGACTCGAATGCACTGCATTAGGGCCCATAAATACAAGCACATACTTCAGACAGAAGACATTTCCCCCATCCGTCCACTTCATGCACTCAAGATTGGAGGATCAAATTTGGCCCTTAGTTTTGAAATGATAAAATGTCTTGGGTATTGCAGAAGACAAGCATGCAATAATTCTGCAATTATACTGTAATTATTGACCATTTAAATGAATAGCAAATACTGTACACATCTACATAATCAAGTGATAATTATGTTCTTTTATTTGTCTTCTAAATGAAAGAG
Source organism: Chrysemys picta bellii (assembly GCF_011386835.1). NCBI lineage: Eukaryota > Metazoa > Chordata > Testudines > Emydidae > Chrysemys > Chrysemys picta. The sequence goes on from NC_088791.1 coordinate 77,783,597, forward strand.
TCGTCAAGAGCCTGAAACAGGAAATTACATTTTTACTTATCTGGTTCCATCAAATTTGTTAAATTACACATTAATCATGCAGAAACATGAAATTATATCCAGTATGCATTGGGAAAACAACAGCGGTTATATTGGTTATTTTATATGTGCAAGAGTGAATTCTTCAGTAAAGTCCTTGCCAGTATACGGACCACATTTTCATCCGGTGTAAATCAGTGCCTCTTCACTGACTTCAGCTACACCATTTTATAACAGCTGAGGTTCTTGTCCTGGATTCATATCTGGATCCAAATTATCCCAACTCAAAATAGCAGTGGTGCAGACCCACTCACCTGGCTATTCTTCCTCATCCTCAACAGATAACTATTTGCCATCAAAATAACACTTCTCCCTTCCTCCACCTCAATCCAGTGTCCTGACTTCCCCTATATTCTACTCTAATTCATACCCTTTTATTCTTTGGTGAGTTGATTTCCCTTCCCCCCCCCCCAGTCTGAGCTGTTACACCATCATGCAGCAATTCTTTGTGCTTCCCTTAATCAGTAAGCATTGCTCACGCAATGGAATTGCATGAGTCATAAAATCAGAGTTCAAGGGTGCCAGAGAAACAGGACTTAAGAGAGACAGGAAATGAACATAAAGGGTTAATATTTTGCAGTTCCCAAGGGAAGGCAAAAATCTTAGCTAATCTAGGAGAAAGAAAGACAATTTCCTGTGGAACTCATGGCCAGGGGATGTTGTAAAGGCCAAAACTATAACTGGATTCAAAAAAGATTTAGATAAGTTCATGGAGGATAGGTCCATCAATAGCTCTTAGTCAAGATGGTCATGGATGTAACCCCATGCTCTGAGTGTCTCTAGGTCTCTGGCAGCCAGAAACTGGGACTGGACAACTGGGGCTGGATCACTTGATAATTGCCCTGTTTTGATGACTCCCTCTGAAGCATCTGGCATTGGCCACTGTTGGAAGACAGGATACTGCACTAGATGAACCATTTGTCTGACCCAATATGGCCATTCTTATGTTCTGTTAACTCAGTAGGAAAAGAAGGCAAAAGGATAATATTGGGAAATGCTTTTCCCCCCAAGATACCTTGATGGTGTGCTAAGCTTGAATTAATAAGGGATTTAGCAATAGGAGGGAGCTAAAACAGCACTGAGCATGTACTGTATTGCTTATTTAAGCCCATCTAAGGAATTCAGGGTTGATGCAGACAGTGAGGCTGAGCTTCAAATCATTGTGGATTTTTTTTTAAAGAAATATTGTATCCTGCCTTGGTTTTCTTGCTTTTTTTCCTCTCTCAATAGAAAGCAATATCCTTCAAATCTACACATTACAAGGGATGGGTGCACAACCAAGCATGCAGTGTGGGTGAAATTCACCCCTTTGTGGAGGGCCAGCACAACGTCTGTGGATCACATAAAGAGAACTAGGCAAACTTGTTTTCAGATTAATTGTCTGTTCAATGGAAAATGCAGTTTTGGTCAATCTGCAGATTTGACATGTATGGTATGAGCAACAAAGCAATCAGCAGTAGCACTGGTGTTGGTGGGAGCAAAGGCAGTTAAGGTGCTGCTGTCCCTTTCTTTCATTTTAATTTTCTAGGAGGGCATTCACCTGGGATGTGGGAAACCCAGTTTTGAATCCCCACTCCGGGGCAGAGCTGAAATGGACTCTTCTGATTCACTGAAAATTCTGGAAATTTTCAGATTTGGTTCAATCCAAACCTAATTCTTTGTATTATTATTTTTGGAATTGCCACCTAACTGAAAAATCAATTACTCACCCAGCTCTGCAAAAATCCCTGTTTTGATGGAGAGCATATGTGGGAATGAAGTGGCCCAAAGACATAGTGCTGGCCTTTTGCACAGGAAAGAATTTCAATAGGAAAAGACAGGCTAGAAAATGTATTTATAAAAACTGCTGACACATTAAACGAAATCTCTAACTGCACAAGAACTCATGAAATACATTAGCCTGCTCTCAACATTCAAAGCTCTGAACTGAGAAGTGCATGCAATGCCTAATATCAGTACATGACACGCAGAGTACAAAAGATGCTGAGTTGTGTTAATAAATTATTACAATGTTAAGATGTCTTGTTTGCTATAGATCTTGCTATATACAAGAATTCATGTAGCTGAGCTCCATGTGTTACACTTGAAGCATCCCAATCATTTTATATAATGTTGAGTGATAAAATATATTAAGGCAGCCAAGATAGATACCTGCAAACACAAACTCTCTTCATAAAGTCCAGAATTCACAAGTCTTTAAAAACAAACAGTTTGTGGTGTTCAGGAAATGTTGCTCTCCAAAGTCATATTTACAGTCTTAAATCCACAGTGTTCTGGTTATTTTGAAAACCAGATGACTGGCAGACACTTGAGGGTAGTGAGAGGACTCTAATGAACACCAAAACATAGGAAAGGAAAAGAATGTAGTTGAAATTATTTTAGATTTATGCCATCTATATGTCATCTTTTCATTCATCGTTTAAGACTTAAGTCCAGGATATGACTGAACTTTGTGTTGCTTAGCTAGTACATAGTTCCCATTAAATACATTTAGTCAGATTTCAGGGTAAATTTCCAAACAAACATTCTTAAGTGACTTAGGGTCCAGATCCTCAAAAAGTATTAGGCATCTAACTCCCACCAATTTCAATGGTAGTTAGGTCCTAAATACCTCTGAAGATCTGGTCTTTAGGAGCCTAAGGGCTTGTCTACCACAGGGAGTTATTCCAATACAGCTATTCCTAATTAATTATTCCTGATTAACTCCATGTATGGAAGCTCTCATTCTGGAATAAGAAATTCCAAACATGGTGTTAAATCAGGAACAATTCACTTTAAATTCTCATTTACCCTATTCCAGATTAACTTTCAACCCTAAATCTTGCTGAAAGTCAATGGGACTGAGACTGCTAGAGTATGTCTACACTGCAATTAAACACCCACAGCTGGCCCATGCCAGCTGATTTGGGCTCAAGGGGCTTGAGCCCGAGCCCAAACCTGAATGTCTACATTACAATTGTACAGCCCCTTAGCTGATATGGGCCAGCCACTGGGTTTTAATTGCAGTGTAGACATAAATCTATGTGCTTAAGTCACTTATGAAAATGGCACTTAAGTGCTTTTGAAAATTTTACGCTTTGTAATCTGTGGTAATGAAATTTAAATATACAACATAAAAAAGTATATGCTTTTTATCACCTCTACAGTATCATGAAAACTACATTTTAACCAAATGTGTGCCTTATCCTACACCCTGTTACTCCAGTGGAAGAAAGCTAGTGTAACGGAGCGGAGAATCAAGTTGTCTGTCTAAGTTGGTCTATCCCTTATGTCCACATTCCTAAAAGATTAGTCAGATGTAGAGATGGACCCAAAGATTAGGGGTTTCAGATCTGGAATTTTGGTTCAGGCCATCTCCCATCAGAATACTTTTGTCTCAATGAAACTCAGTCTTACAAAACTCTGAGCACTCTGGCCCCAATCCAGCAAAGAACTTTAGCACGTGTGTAACTGTAAACACGTGGGATTACTTACATGCTAAAGTATGTGGGTCAGTTTGAGCACATGTGTAGTCCCTTATGTTCACAGTTACACACATGCTAAAGTGCTTTGTTGGATTGGGGCCAGAGTGGTCAACACCTTCAGGTCCGAGATGATATGGGCATGTCTATACCATATCCTCCCAGCCTGAGTAGACAGATTTGCACTAGTGGAGTTCAAGCTAACCCACTAAAAACAGTGGATGTTGTTGTTTGGGCTGCAGTTCGGGCTCTCAAGCCTATGGGATCGGGCCAGCTTCAGAGCCTAGGCTGCAGCCCTAGCCACAACATCCATACTGCTGTTTTTGGCGAGCTAGCTCAAGCCCTGCTAGTACAAGTCTGTCTACCCAGGCTGGGAGGCTCACTTCCAGCTGCAGTGTAGACATACCCTATGATAGCAAGACTATTAAAAGGATAAATATCCCCCCAAAGATGGTTGGTTTTATATTACTCTTTGTCATGTGCACAACGGTCTCCAGCTATGTTGACAACAGTATCATGTCTCCTAAAGCTGTTTCAGAGTCCTGACTATGAGTCGAGCTGATTCCAGTGTCAGAGTCTGTATCATTTATGTCTACATTAGTCACTTTACGAACAAAGTCTGGCACTGCGATACACTTGCTGGAAACCTCGCTGCCTTTTGCCTGCTCTTCATTAGCTGGACATCTGGATTCAATTTTGTCTTTGATATGCAGTGAATTAAATTCTTCCGCAAGGAGTTCATATTCTTTTTCCTTCTTTTGCAGCAGCAAGTCCCTGTAGGTAAGCTCTTTCTGAATGCAGCTCAAGTGAGAGTGGATTCTCAAGCCATCTTTCGTACTTTTTTCCAACTCATGTTTGACACTTTCTAAATTTGAGGATTCTAGTTGGCCATTTAAAGCCTCTGCCATGCATTTACCATCTCCATTTGTTTCAGTGCATACACCTTTTACCTCTTTTTCAATTTCAGCACAGAGCTTTTCAATTAGTAGTTTGTGATGTTTCAGTCCTTCTTCCATCTGTAAAATTCCATCACTTTTGCTCAAGTATTCATGCATCTGATGTTGACCATGTAGAACATTTGTTTGTTGCTCAGCATCATTTGGAGTGGCCATTAAATAAGAATCCTGCACATAATTTTCTCCATCATTTTCTACCTGAACGAGGTGGAATTTGGCTTCACATTTTTCAATTTCCGTATCCAATTCCTTCATTCTGTTGACTTGCTGATGAATGGTATGATCTTGGGAAATGATCAGATGAATCAATGTCTCCATATTGTCTCGCTCTTGCAGAGTATGGTCCTGTTTAAGTTTGGCCAGTTTCCTGAAAGTCTTTCTAACAATCCTCTTTTGCTTATCCACTGGCAACAACTTCATGTAATTCGCTGGGCTGAGCTCCCATTGTCTTCCTATGTTTTGTACTATCTTTGCTTCAGCTGTCCTCCACAACGGAAATGAGAGGAAAGCATCTGACTTCACCAGAACAAAGTGCAAATTGGGCTGCTCCTCTCCCCAGGCCTTCCAAAGTCTCAGCATTTTTGTCAGCGGGGGAAGGACCCGCTCAGAGCCTCTCCATTTTTCTATGATACAATAATCACTAGGTTGTCCAAAAAGAAACCTTTTTTCTCCAAATGTAGCTTGATGTTCCTCTAGTAGAGCTTGGATCACATCAGCACAGGTTGTGCGCTTTGTCAGTCCGCACACAATTTTCTCCTCCTGGCATACCCAAACCACTATCTCCCTTTCATCAGAAGCCATGTTCTTGTCTGGAGATCTAGAATAAGGAAACATCAATATGAGTTACGTCAGTGGCATGCAGTGTGTGAATCAAAATGACAATCCATTTATCCTTGATATAAACTGCCAAATGGTGGGCAAACCTCCCATACTCTTAAAAAAAAAATTAAAAATCCTAAAATGTAAATGGAGAGAACACCGGCCTGCCTGCCTCTCTGTCACTGGACCAAAGGGAAAGAAATACCAACCTACCTGAATTTTAGTCAACTACAAATCCAAACCTCTTTTTCAGATTCTTATATATTAATTTTAAAACCCTGTCCCACCCTTTTCTCTAAATGCCTGGGTGCAATTCACTTAAAGAGCAGAAGTATAGATTAATATAAAGTGCTATTCTAATTGTATTATGCTCCCAGCTGGATCAAGGAATACTGGGAATCTCAGAAGAAAGTCTTTTCTCACAAGATAACTGTATAATTTGTAGATAATACAGGTTCAGAAGCTTGGGATAAACATCCAGATTATTTTAAATGAATCACTAAACCACCACAAATCATGTGAACCCTACAGGAGATAAAATAAGAAAAAATATTGTGATGCTGAGACAAATCTGCAGTCCCTTTGCTCCACATCATCGTAGCGTTGCCAACTCTCATGAATTTTATTGAAAGTCTCGGTGATATACAGTGTTTTTCTTAAAGCCCCAGATCATGTATTCAAATGATTATGGGAGAATCTCAGCTTTTGTGAAAATAAATAAATAAATAAATAAAAATCTAGCTCTTGTGGTTGTGGAGAAAATCATCAAAATGTGACCTGAGTGAATGTTAAAGGGTCCAAAACCAAAACGCAAATAAAAAGAACCCCAAGCTTATTGAAAACGAAAAAACCCAACTCTACCCCGCCCCCAAAAAACCCCACCAAAAACCCCACTCATCATTTTTACACCCATTTTGTGATTTTTGAGGGGGTGACTAATGATTTCCAAATGCTTGAGGTTGGTAATACTGTACATCACCAGCAGAGATGTGGCATCTCCGAAGGATTACACCTATTGATGCAGAGCTGTCATAGAGGCATCTATAGCTCCACTCCTCCCTGCTGCCAGTGCAGGCAATGTGGTGAAGAGGAATGGCCAGTACACCACTACATTGAGCAGATGTCCAGGATTAATTCCATTAAACTGCTTCAGTTTATATCTGACAGTGGCCCCAGAGTCAGAAAAGAGTCCCCATGTAGCTTGGCCACACCCAAGGATCTGGCCCATTGTTTAGCTCTAGATACATCCTCTGAGCACAATACATTATTGTGAATCTTCTCTTGTATTCTCTGTAGATTCAAATGCACAAGCTTTAATCCACTTCCATGTAGAAAGCTTGAAAAATGCAGGGATACTGGAAACGTGGTCGACATAGAAAGTATTTGATTCTACAATGGTTAGCATTTCAGACTGAGTCACAGTATTTTTCTAGGCTCATGTGCCATAGCAGGATTAGAGCTTAATCTGGATTCATTAGTGTTACATCCTGCTTATTAAAACATTTCTGCTAGTTTCGTTTTTTAAATTATTACCCTGTTTGGGAGATTAAATGTAATCCAAAAACTTGAATTGTGATTGACTCAGCTCTGTATGGAGGCAAGATGCCTCAAGAGACTGGGGTTAGTAACGGACTACAAATGTAACATAGAGTAAATATCTTATTACTGTTATATCGTACAAGAGAACTCTGTTCAAATGCAGTGTTACTCTTCTACTGGAGCATTCTTGTGTAAAATTCATACTTTGCTAAATAAGTCTGTGTGGTAAAAATCACAGGTTCTTATTTCAACAGGTCCCATTTAAAAGATCAGTGATTTACTGTAATTAATTGAAGCAAATCAGAGTTTCCAACAGATTACTGAAGCATACAGTGGGCATTAAAAATCCCAGATAACAAAGATCAAGAAATCATTAAGGCATGGGTCTGTACTAAAAACCCAAAACACAACACAATGAGAAAACATTAGATCAGTTGACATTACTGTTGAATGTGTCACAGGCCACAAAGTCAATATCTGTCACGTTTTAGTAAGTTTACACAGCACAGGATATCATAAAAATGTTTTTACTTGTTGATAGATTAGTAGTTAAATGAAACTAACAGGAATAGACTATTGCAACAGAGTTCAGCTACAATGGTCAACAAACAATGTTTGCTTTAAGCTAAAGTATGCACAAAGAAAAATCCAGAATGGAATATCGAGTTACTGTAGGAGCTAGGTGTCAAGTAAAGATTACACAAATTAATATAATCGTTATCAAATGTACCTGATAGTTGCTCAAATAATTACACCAGCTGCTGATAAAGAAATAAGTGAAAGGAAATCAAATGTAATTTATCAGTCTATGATTTTCAAAGTGGAAAAAAGCTGATAGACAAACAAAAATGAAATAGGTGCAAACACGTATAGGTGTAAGAAACAATATACTGGTATCTCGGCTGAGGTAATTGCTTTATAGGATCTACCCCTCTGTTTCTTTATAACAACACATCGGGTATCAGGCATGCACAGTAGATCATCACCCTCTTCATTTAGTTGCACTTATAGAATCATAGAAATGTAGGGCTGGAAGGGACCTCAAGAGGTGATGTAGTTCATCCAACTGCTCTGAGGCAGGACAAGTAAACCTAAACCATGTCTTACAGATGTTTGTCTAATCTGTTCTTAAACACATCCAGTGATGGTGATTTACAATCTCCCTTGGAAGCCTATTCCAGAGCTTAACTATCCTTAGAGCTAGAAAGTTTTTCCTAATATCTAACCTACATTTCCTTGTCCCACCTCCAGTGGACATGGAGAACATTTAATCACAGTCATCTTTGTAACATCCAATAACATACCTGGAGACTTATCAGGTTCCCCCTCAGTCTTCTTTTCTCAAGACAAAACATGCCCACTTCTTTCAACCTTTCCTTAGAGGTCAGGTTTTCTAAACATTTTATCCTTTTGCTTGTTCTCCTCTGGACTCTCTCCAGTTGTCCACTCTCCCCCATTTTTTTTTTTAAAGTGTAGCACCCAAAACTGGACTTAATACTCTAGCTGAGGCCTCCCCAGTGCTGAGTAGAGACATGCAATGCTCCTGTGAATACATCCCAGCAGAATATTAGCCTTTTTGCAACTGTCACATTGTTGGCTCATATTCAGTTTGTGATCCACTGTAACTCCCAGTACTTCTGGGAATACTTTCTGCAGTACTACTGCCTCACCTGTTATTCCCCAGTTTGTTATAATAGTTCTTGCTTCCTTCCCATTCTCCTTAGACTTTTATACAAACTCTTTGGGACAGGTATTCTTTTCATTCTTAATTTTTTGTTACAGTAAAATGTTATCTTTGTGCTCTCCGGTACACTGGAAGTATGTGCCAGATTATATAAACTATGCAAATGTTCTCCTTCTTCTCCTTCTTCTCTCCTCTCCCCCCCCCCCCCCCCCCGCCCCCAACTACTTTAAAGGCTACCTAGCAAGTCTTGGCAGGTATGAACCCATGAGGTTAGCAAAACTTCAAGTAACCTTAAAATGTCTGTAGGTACAATGTACCAGTAGACACTTAAAACTATATCCTGCCATCAGTTTTTACACAGAACTCTTACTGGCTTCACCAGAAGTTCAACAAGCAGACTGATGGAAAGATACTGCTGACGTTAGAAAATCCCAATAGAACCCCAAGAGGCAATGTAGAAAATTTTTCCAGCCTCTTTGTGCCACTCAGGAATCTCAAGGGGGCCAGAATCTGGCAATAGCTGGTCATCAGAAAATTCCCCTGATGGAGGGAAACTACCCACTGCAGATAGCCCTCGCACCAACGTCAGCTACCATGCAATTGCCCGTGCAGAGGAGAAAATGTTCCAGTTTGGAATGAAAACAAATTTCAAAATCTCAATTATTTTTGTAGAATGGAAATTCCATTTGTTGGCCAGCACTAGAAAAATACGTATGGAGCTACAAGACCACTAGGCAAAGCAGATCAACAAACATTTTAACATTGATTCTGCTTTAATTTGAGCTTCAGGAATTTGCAAAGAGTCAAGCTTATGGTGCCCTATGCTGAAGTCCTCATTCAGGTGAAATTCCCACTGAACTCAATGGGATTTTTGCCAGCATAAGAATTAAATGATACGACTATAAGGGATGGTCCTCGTATGGAAACCCAGGTCAAAATCTCCCATATGTTGGGGACCAATTGGATTTCTGGTTCTTTGGGGAAGTTCACATCTGAAGTTCACAGCTCTGAATCAGATCTCTGAATATGAATATTTCTAAAGCTCTGGAAGGGTCTGATCTGAATCTGAATTTTTCAGCTTAATGCGATCTCAAAAAGAAAGAAAAAGTTTCCGGTTTTGGCTTAGTAACTTCTTTCACTGTACACGGCACAGGGGTGACCGAAGGTCCTTAAAGTGGGGGAGATGGGCAGCTGAACTGTGGCCCCACTCCTTTGTGACAGCCCTTCCCCCCCACCTGAGGCCCTGCCCTTTCACTACCCATTCCCCCTGAGGCCCCACCTTCATGCTGCCCCTTCTCCCCAAGTCTCCACCCCCATGCCGCCTCTTCCCTCAAAACCCTGCCTCCCGCTCGCTCCTCTCCACTCCCTCCCTCATTGCTCGCACTTGCTGCTGGTAAAAAGTGGGAGGGCATAGCCCCCCTGTTCCGGTGCCCCCGACACTGCAATGTATGGTTTACTATTATTGTTAGACTTGTTTTTCTACAACTTTACTACTGAATAATTCCTTTGTATGTGTTTTGTCCTGAGGTTGGTTTGCTTGAACTTCTGTATCTTCCTGGTTAAGTCTTATTTGAATCTCAAAGAGCAAACGGCAGAAATTCCTGCAGTGACTGTCCAGATAGTAAACCTAACACAGAATGAATTTCTTAACGGTCCCTTTTGCTTTTTTCAAATCATCCTCAGTCAATCTGGCTATATATTCAAGTTTAAAACCAGCTCTTGGACATTTGCTCTAAAGCACTTTGAGCCAAATCTTGTGCCCAGGGTGCAGCCTGCCTGGATTATGTGCTAGGGGATGTCTTTAGGGCATAAGAGAGAAAAGTTCTGTCCCCCACATCTAGGCTGTGAAGCAATAACTGGAGTTACTCTGTTACTCCTCAGGCTGCAGGAGACCCTACTCACCTCACTGCCCAACTCCATAGGAAAAGGGTTGCTGACTGTACATAACCCCAGAACCACTGGCCTCACCCCTGCTCTTCTCCAGCCAACTTATGTGCACCAGGGCACATTTCACCTCTGTGGGGCGCAACGCGGGTAGACTCTGCACATGGGGTCCCAGAATCCTGACCCTTCTTCCCTCCTGCATCACACTGCAGTCAGGGCACTTAATGGCCACAGAGAGGGGGTGGAGCAGGATTTTACCATTATCATTTACGAACACCACTGCGGAAGGACTGTCAGGCTCATCCTGATCAGAGTAATCCTTATAATGCAATAAGTCTCCGAAGAAGGAGGAAGAATACCCAGGTACTTTTCAAAAGTAGCTCTCAGGGCGCTTTACAAAGGAGGTCAGCCTCATTATCCTCATTTCACAGATGGCAAACTGATGCACAGAGAGGCTAAGTGACTTGACAAAGTTCACCCAGAAAGTCTGCAGAGCAGCAAACCCAAGACTAGTGCTCTAACCACGGGAACCATCCTTTCTCTCCTGGACATGACAGACCTCAAGCCAGTTTGAAAGCAAATGAGAAACATTAATAAATTAGTTCAAAATACATAACACAGACTTACCCTAACCATTTGGTTTTATCTTTAATTGATATTGTTATATAAGTATAGTGCCACCCTTGCTTAAGTTTAAGATAGGTTATTGAAAACAAAAGAAAGCATTAGGAACCAGGCAAGCTCTGTAATATTTTTTTTTATTAGGAGAAGGCTTTTTAAATTTAAATATTTCAGGAACATTATAATAATGAGTTACAAGAGAGCCTATTTTAGCTAGCTCTATGTAACATACAATAATGATCTGAAATGATAGCAAACAGCTTTAAGGCAACAATGATACATTACAAGTCTTGTCTATTAATATTCTTCCCAAATATCTGGTCACCCTATCACCAATGTAACTGTAAAATACATTCCCATGCTGAGGCCATTGTAAGTAAAATATATTGTTAAGGGACAGATAAAACATTACATCACAAAATACATTAAGACCACAAAAGTATGGCTGATCGATAAATGTGTTCTAGAGGGGGGGAAATGCATATTGTAAACATGTCCATCACAGAATTGTACCTGACTGGGTGCCCAGCACTAATAAAGATAACAGTGGCAAACCATGGACTGATTCTTCTATCCTCCTTTTCTCGCCTACCCCTGCACAGTATGGATAAGGGTGGCTGAATCAGGTCCCATATTTTCAGTGAAACAAAGAAAAGGAAACAGAAGTTGCTTACGAAAACAAACTATGAGAAAAGAAAAAGAAAAGAAAAACCCACAGTCAGATGGAACTAAAAATGGGATCCTTGATAAGTGCAGGGGATGTTTGCTAGGTAGATGGGTGGCAGAGTTTACACTAGGGAAAATACAAACCACAGAAATTGTAAGGCTAAAAGGTATACATATTTGGAGGCATCAGACTGATAAGAACAAACAGGTAATAGTTACTGTAAGAAGCAGTGGCAAATTTAGAGTTAGTGGGGCCTCGTGCACAGCTTCATTTCTCCCCACCCTCGGGACCCAGCCAAGAAAAAGAACATTCTCTCATCTCCCCACCGCTCTCCCAAGTTTTTCATTCTTTTTTTCTTCATCCTCCTCCTGTATTATAAGTAATAGGAAGTAAATGAAAATAAAGTGAGGTACCTTGATTGGGGCAGAGGGTTGGGGTGCAGGAAAGGGTGCAGGGGTCAGGTTCTGGGAGGAAGTTTGGGTGCTCGGTGCGGGCTCTGGGCTGCGGGTTGGAGGTGGGAAGAGGTGAGGGGTGCAGGCTCTGGGAGGAAATTTGGGTGCGGGCTGTGGCAGGGGGTAGGGGTGTGGGATGGGGTAAGGGGTTCAGACAGTGGGAGGAAGTTTGGTTGCGGGCTCTGGGCTGGGGCAGAGATTGGGGTGCGGTAGGGCTCGGGGGGTGGCGCTTACCTTGGATGGCGCAGATCCCAAAGTGACCGGCACACCCCTCAGGCAGCGGCTTCTAGGCTGGGGGAGGGGACGGGAAGGGGGAGGGTCTCTGCGCGCCGCTTCCGCAGCTCCCATTGGCCGCAGTTCCCAGCCAATGGGAGCTACCAAGTTGGCGCTTGGGGTGGGGACAACGTGCGGGGAGACACACACACACACACACCGGGGCCGCAGGGACATGCCGGCTGCTTCCGGGAGTGGCACAGCATGGAGGGAGGCAGCGTGGGCAGGGAGCCACCTTAGCCCTGCTGCTGGCACATCTCTGCACGCCTCTTGGAAGGAGGGGGGCAGCGGGTCTCCGTGCGCTGCCTGGGGTGGGGGCAGTGCGCAGAGCCACCTCCCCCTGCCAGGGGCATGCAGGGACGTGCCAGCAGCCAGACACTTCTAGGAGCAGCGTGGGGCCACCGAATGCAGGCAGCCTGCCTGAGCCCTGCTGTGCTACCAGCTGGGACTCAGGGGCAGATTGTCAGATGAGATTTGTCCTGCATTTTGGGGGCCCTGTGCCACCGCACTGTTTGCTTCATGGTAAATCCGCCTCTGATAAGAGGAACTCTCCACCCTATAAATACTTTTGGAAGACTCTCCTGAAGATTGAGAATGAAGGTATAATGATGACACAGCAATTGCATGGTTGTCAGCCTTTCAATGGTGGCTATTACTTTACAAATCTCCATTGCTAATTCTTCACCTCTTTATCTGCCTTGACTGTGAAATGATTTACGGTATGCTTTCCACCACCCTCAGGGTACACACTCTCTATAACTTGTATCCACACCTTAAATCTGTCTGCCTGTCAGACAAAACAACAAGGTGGGTGAGATTATATCTTTTATTGCACCAACTTCTGTTGGTGAGAGAAACAAGTATTCAAACTGCACAGAGCTCTTCTTCAGACCTACACAGCAACAACTATCCTGACAGACAAAGCATCATTCTCCATTATATATTTAAGGGCTTCTGGCTACCAGTCCAAAAATGTCTGGAAGGAAACTTCTGTGAGTAACCATGAGCAACTTTGCTGAGAAGGCACAATGCCAAGGCAGATAAGCTGCATCAGTGCTATACTATGGCGGGCTGGCAGAGTGGAGGGTTTGAGAACAAGGAGGGAGCCAAGATCATGGTTTGTAGAAGTGCTTTCCAAAAGGAGCAAAAAGTAACATTAGCAACTTGATCCACTGGAAAAAAAAAATCTTTGATGTGAATAATGTGACTGCTGTTGGAGAACCAGTATTGGCAGCAGCTGAGGCAGGAGCTCCCTAGTTGAAACGGACACTGTAATTTGCAGCAGTATGATAGGTGTGGGAAGAGAGACATTTTCAAATTGTTCGGTGTTGGTGCACAACACACAACTTCGCAGACTGTTCCTTTCAGCATGGCAGCAGGTATGTTTGGTAGGCTGTTTCCACTCATCAGCAAATGAAACTGTGCTGCCCAATTTTTCTGCCGCCAAAGTACCAATGCAGAAATTTACCCTTGTAAAGGACCAGCACAAAACCTACGCAAAACTTAAGTCTTGTGCTGATATGGCTTGTTTACAGGATGAGGCTGAAAATTATTTCTCCCTAGACCTCTTCCTTATAAACAGAGGAAGGAGAAGAGTTTAAAACTCATGTCCGATACGGGCCCCCCTCTGCAGATAACACATGGGGCAGTAGCTGAGCTGGGCTCTTCCCACCCCAGTGAACACTCCCTACTCCAAGCACATGACCCCAGCAACTGATTACCTATGCACTACATTTACAGAACATTATTTAGTTTGCAAAGTCAAGCACTGAAAAGTTGGGAAACTTTTCCTGACAGTTGCCTTCATAGTCCTAAATCTGCCCCAATGAATGTGTGTTATATGTCTTTAGTTAAATGCTATTTTTTCCATAGGGACCCTACCACAAGACAACTGGATTATGATTGTATTAGTAACCATAAAGCTGGGGTTTCCTAACCTTCAAATTATTGATTTTGCATCTTTAATGTTCTTTTGACCCAGGTCTGTTGTATGTAATAGATAGCTAAATCATGCAGTACTTAAGAGCATTGGTGGAGTAAGAACATCAGAGCAAGTCTTCCATGAGTTTCACTTTGTCTATATATTTCGTTATTTTAACAGCCAGTGAACCACCCAGTTTTGAAATTACACCATATAATCTCCTCTGTCTCTCTTGTTTTCATTAAAGTGCATTGAAAATGTGATCTCCAAAAGGAATTCTTGTCAAGACCTCATTTGCAAGCAAATTCTTTTTTCCTTTTCAAATCTATTTCATCTCTCTTTGGAACTTTCTGAATGAAATGGGTTCCATTACTTACAACTAGTATTTGACGAGCCAGAAGGGGAAAAAAGAAACCCAAGATGGAGTTAATACCCACGCTGAGTATTAGATACACAAAAGAAATCTGAACCAATTTATATCAGATACTTTGAATAGGATGCACAAGTATATATACAAAACTACCAAAATGGAGCCATTGTAATGCTAGCATGTCTACTCCAGCTGTGTAATAATAGTGGGTCTGTAGCAACTTGTGGTTAACTGCTTTGTAGCTTCAGAGAGGCTGAGTATTGAAATGAAAAGCCATGGTAATAAAATAATTAGGTCACAAATTTTAAATCTTTGACATTAATTTTGAGTAGAAAATCTTCCTATTTATCTTCGGGCTTGTCTACACTGGCACTTTACAGCGCTGTAACTTTCTCGCTATGGGGTGTGAGAAAAAAAGACACCTCTGAGTGCTTCAAGTTTCAGCGCTGTAATGTGCCAGTATAGACAGTGCTCCAGTGCTGGGAGCTATTCCCCTTGTGGAGGTGTGTTTTTTAGAGCTCTGGGAGAGCCCTCACCCAGCACTGTGCCCTTGCAGTCTAGATGTGCCCTTAGGTCATTATATGGCATCCATTAGCATAGTGTCTGAGCACCTCACAATCATTAATGCTTTCTTCTCACAACACCCTTATGAGCTAAGGAAGTGCTATTATCTGGATTTTACAGATGGGGAACTGAGACGCAAGGAGACTAAATGAATTGCCCCAGGTCACAGGTCATACCTGTGGCATAGCAGGTATTTGAACTCATATCTCCCAAGTTCTAACTACCACCTTAATCCCTTCTATTTCCCCTATTCATCCTAGGAAAGAATGGCTAGTGAAAAAAAAAATACACATTTGGGTTAACTTTGATACTATCTGAACGGTGCATATCACTTCATTATAATGAGAAATTAAGTGTTTAGTAGTTAATTAAGAGAGACATATCACTGACAGTTGCAAGAAACACTACCAATCTGTCAGATCTGAAAGGCATTTGCTTGGTATGTATTTTGTAAATTACAGCTAATTCTTTACAACACCTTAAGCAGACTGAAAACTAATTATTGTGATATATTTAGTTCACAGTAAGTCGGGTCGAATTAACATTTAAAACACATATTTGATGTCTCAACATTTTGGAATATACAAATGTCTTTGCACCAGAGCAGTTAAGGATCCTTTTAACTCAGACAGTTAGGTGACTGTATAATTCAAGTGTCAAATGCACAAAGGGAGAAGAAAAAGAAAGTTTACTTTAGCAAGACACTATCAGTTGAATGAGTACAGTAGCGGCAGCTAAAGGAGCACATTTCCCTCCTCTCTCTCTCTCTCTCTGTTATATTTGCAGGAATACACATATTTAGAATCCTTTTGTGAAATATGTTCTCATTCTAGTGGTCACTACCATAGCTCTGACCTATGACTTTAAAAGTTACAATTATCTATACCCAGCTTTATAGACAATAGACAATGAAAAGCATAAAATACACACACATGTGCATATTTTAGACTCTCCATTGTCATATATGCTATCACACACAAAAACAATGTTAAAAGAACATTAACTCCGCAAAGTCCAGCACTCAAAAGGTAGTAAGTGCCAGAATAAAGGCTGCCTTGAGGCAACCATAATTCGTCCCCTTATTGAATATGCATTATGATACAGACTTTAATTACATGATCACATGGTATTTATCCCCCACAGGAACCCTACTTCATTCCGGGCACTTGACAGACAGTGCTCACTTATTTCAGAGTAGCAGCCGTGTTAGTCTGTATCCGCAAAAAGAACAGGAGTACTTGTGGCACCTTAGAGACTAACAAATTTATTAGACCATAAGCTTTCGTGGACTACAGACCACTTCTTCAGATGCATACAGAGTGGAATAAATATTGAGGAGATATATACATATACACACATACAGAGAGCATAAACAGGTGGGAGTTGTCTTACCAATTCTGAGAGACCAATTAAGTTAGAGAAAAAAAACTTTTGAAGTGATAATCAAGATAACCCAGTACAGACAGTTTGATAAGAAGTGTGAGAATACTTACAAGGGGAGATAGATTCAATGTTTGTAATGGCTCAGCCATTCCCAGTCCTTATTCAATCCTTTGTTGATTGTGTCTAGTTTGCATATCAATTCCAGCTCAGCAGTCTCTCGTTGGAGTCTGTTTTTGAAGTTTTTCTGTTGTAATATAGCCACCCGCAGGTCTGTCATTGACTGACCCGACAGGTTAAAGTGTTCTCCCACTGGTTTTTGAGTATTATGATTCCTGATGTCAGATTTGACATCATTTCACTTAATGAGCAACTGTGATGTTGCACTCCATATGTTTATGGAAATATGCTTATGAGTGTAAATATTATGTAACTGGAATATGCTTTGTGCAAAAGGTCTCTTGTAAGGTATCATTACAAAGCTTATAATCTACTGAGTGTGATCATCCTCTTTGTATGAATGTATCATTCTTGTATCTGAAGCTAGAAATATGAAATATTACTCTAAAGTCCTATTGTAACTATGCAAAGTGTGGAACATTAATGCTGGCTTGGAATCTTGATAGCTCCCATTAACTAGGACAGTTGGTTGTGAATGGCTCTGTTTACTCACAAACCTTCCTGGGTAGGTGCAGGCCAGCTCTGAAAGAATGGAGAATGAGGTCTTCCAGTGACATGTGATCATGTCACCTGGTACTGGAATTCATCTTAAACCTTGTGCTTTTCTATTTAGAAGGAGGGGTGGGGACCCAGAGACACAAGAGTCCCACCTTGTGCCAAAGCTATAAAAGGGGGTGGAACAGAACAAAGGGGCCTGCCAGTCATGAGAAATCCCCTAGTTACCACCTGTGCTGGAACAAGGACTGTACCGGGGAAAGGATCGGACGCAGACTAAGAAGGAGTCTAGTCTGTAAAAGAAGCTTATTGGAACATCTCTGAGGGTGAGATTTACCTGTATTCAGTTTCTTAAATGTATTAGGCTTTGACTTCCGTGTTTTTGCTTTATTTTGATTGGTAACTTACTTTGTTCTGTCTGTTATTATTTGAAACCACTTAAATCCTACTTTTTATACTTAATAAAATCAGTTTTGTTTATTAATTAATTCAGAGTAAGTGATTAGTACCTTGGGGAGCAACAGCTGTGCATCTCTCTCTATCAGTGTTATAGAGGGTGAATAATTTATAAGTTTACCCTGTATAAGCTTAATACAGAGTAAAACGGATTTATTTGGGGTTTGGATCCAATTGGGAGCTGGGTGTCTGGGTGCTGGAGATAGGTGACCTGCTGAGCAGTTTTTGGTTAAAGTCTGCAGCTTTGGGGGCATGGACCAGCCCTGGGTCTGTGTTGCAGAAGATTAGCGTGTCTGAGTCAACAAGGCAGGGTTCTGGAGTACCAAGCTGGCAATGGAAAACAGGCTCAGAGGTAATTCCAACACATCAGGTGACAGTCCCAAGGGGCTCTCTATGACCAAACCCATCACAGCAAACTATTCAATAATTACTGATCTATGTATGGCCTTACGCCTTATATACCAGACGTTATTAATACCCTGCTCTGAAGACAGAATCATTAATTTCCTCATGGACTTTTCTGTGGCGCTCATAGAATCTGAGTGCTTCACACACATTAATTAATTTAGCTTTACCACACCTGTGTGAGGTGAAGGAGTGCTATTATATCCCTTTTACAGATCAGGAACTGAGGCACAGACAAGTTAAGGTAAAAAGCATCCACTAATTTCTGGAGCCAAAGTTGAGACATCTAGGACTTGATTTTTCAGAGTACTTAGCATTATATAGCATTTAAATGTGTTTGATGCAACCATTGATGTCAATTGTAGCTGTGATTGCTAAGTATTTCTGCAAATCAGACCCCAGGGTTACAAGTCAGGCACACAGAAAATGAGAAACACACTCTTAGTGGTGCCTCTGAAAATTCTGGTTTAAGTGACTTGCCCAGCATCATATAGGTGATAGAGGCAGAGATAGAATCCAATCCCCGATGGCACAATCACATCCAACTGCCTTAACCATAAGACCATCCTCTCTCTTCCTGCAATCTTCTGCCTCATCTAACTTCTGCAATAAATGAGGCAAGAGTCCTACAGAAAACAACCTCCTTTGATATACAATACTGAGGGAGAATGCAGAAGGCCTCCAGAGATCCATTCTCTGCACTGAATGAAGCAGGGGTCCTGGGGAAAAAGTATAATGTGATCATATAATTAAAACCTAAATTATACTGCATATGCACTGGGGGGAATTAATTAAGTTTGCACAGTTTGCTTTACTTTGCTTTTTAAAAAAACAACAGGAAATGACACAATCTACATTAAAAGAATTTGATTAAGGTTGCAAACTGGAAAAAACAAAACAAAACAAAAAACAGAAATTGACATATATGTGGATCATCAGCAGGGTTGGAACCTTTCAGATCCACCATGCAGACCTCTGAGTGTTCCTGGCTTTCAGTCACTGACAAGTCTATTTGTCCAACTAGTCCCAGCCTTCCCTTCTATTCCCCCCTACCCCAGCTTTCAGTCCCAGACTCTCCATACAAACAATCCCAGTGTGTCGTCCCCCGCCCCCACCCACATCCTCCTTGCTCCCAGCCTCATTCTTCTTGCCCAGCCAGTCCCAGATTCAATCCACTCCCAATCCCAGTCTCAGTGACTCCTCGTCCCAATCTCTTCCCTTTCCCAGCTTTTATCCCTTCTACATTTGAATCGAACAGCTTCCTTCGCTGCACTGCCTGGCGTGCAGTAGAGACAGGGTCCCAGTTCTAGTGCCTGGCCTCACACTGGCCCAAAGAAGCTGGAAGCATACTGGGAAAGTCTGGCTTTGCTCTTGTAATAATGGGCTGGAGGGAGTCTACTCAGTTGCTTTGTGAGGATGACACATATGTAGTCCAGTAGAACGTAGGAGCTGTGATGGGATGGAGCATATGCTGTCATTCTGTGAGGACGGAACATGCACAACCTCGTCAGCACTAGGAGCTGTAAGGACATGGAGCATGCTCAATCAGGACAGAATATTCAGAGATTTTAGTTGCTAAAAATCAATGAAGTCTCTACAGAGCATGTGTAAACTACAATTTTTCAAAAGTCTTATAACTTGGCCAGATTTGGGTAGACTGTCAAGAGGATGGCAAAAGGCCCATCCCTGACACAAACACCATCCTGGGCCAAATTTAAGTCCCTACTTCAAAGCATGGGGGAACTAGAGCTATACAGAAAAAAAGGTCATCAGAAAATTTTAACATGGACAAAACAATGTATTTTTTCCTAGTCTTGTTCTCAGAAATGGCTGAACTACGTTGGGTTGTCTTTTTTTTTTTTTTTTAAACAAATAAGTTTCTGCCTGAGGCAGGTACTCAACATGGAAAATTTCAATCCAAAATGATGAAAGCTTGGCAAAGTTATAAACAACTGAAATGCACCAGCCCCATCTACAATGAATACATGAACACACATACGTACATTTAGTTCTCATATATAGAGATATTCTCCACAAGTGTAAAATCAGAGCTTCATTGCTGAAGACATGGCTCGTGTGTGTAGCTGAGGGATCTGACCCAAGATACATACACAAGCACCTGTGTTGGCAGTTTGTATTACACACACCAATATATGAAATACCCTTTTAAAAACTCCCTCAGGCACCAAGTAATGTTGATATTTTCCATTTTCCCAGTGGTTCTGAGAAGAATTGAAATTAACATGGCTGTTTTGGTTTATCTCTAATTGTTATTTAGATAGGTTTCCAGAACAGGAGTACTTGTGGCACCTTAGAGACTAACAAATTTATTTGAGCATAAGCTTTCATGGGCTACAGCCCACTTCATCGGATGCATAGAGTGGAACATATACTAAGGAGCTATACACACACACACACACACACACACACACACACACACACACACACCAAGAGAGAGAGAGAACATGAAAAGGTGGTAGTTGCCTTACCAACTCTAAGAGGCTAATTAATTAATTAAGAGAAAAAACTTTTGTAGTGATAATCAAGATAGCCCATTTCAGACAGTTTGACAAGAAGGTGTGAGGATACTTAACATGGGGAAATAGATTCAATGTCTGTAATGTCTCAGCCATTCCCAGTCTCTATTCAAGCCTAAATTGATGGTATCTAGTTTGCATATTAATTCAAGTTCAGCAGTTTCTCTTTGGAGTCTGTTTTTGAAGCTTTTCTGTTACAAAATTGCCACCTTTAAGTCTGTTACTGAGTGACCGGAGAGGTTGAAGTGTTCTCCTACTGGTTTTTGAAGGTTATGATTCCTGATGTCAGATTTGTGTCCATTCATTCTTTTGTGTAGACTGTCCGGTTTGGGCAATGTACATGGCAGAGGGGCATTGCTGGCACATGATCTTCATACAACTATTATTATGAAGATATCAGACCAGCTCTAGTAATAATGTTCTAGTGTGTCTATAGCAGCATCATATTAGCGGTCCCCAAACTTTTTACCTCGTGTCCCTCCTTGCCCCTGTCTGTTCCCCTCCCACCCCGGAAGCTGTGGTCAGGAGACAGGAGCGAGGCCATGGTCAGGGCTGAGGCTGGAGCCATGGCTGGGAGCAGGGCCATGGTCAGGGCTGAGGCCATGGCTGGGCCAGGAACCAGGGGCCAAGACTGGGGCTGCAGCTTGGGCCTGGAGTGGAACCAGGGCCAGGCCATGGGCCGAGGCTGGGGGCAGGGCTGGAGCTGGGACTGGGAGCAGATCTGTAGCCTGGCTGGGGCCAGGAGCAGAGCTGGGGCAGAGCGAGACTGGGTGGAGATCTCTCCCTCCCTCCCAGGCCCCGCCACACCCCTCTGAATATTGCTCATGGAGAGGGGCACCCCACAATTTAGGGACCACTGTACCAGAGGTAGCCCCCCAATTTCTTGCCATTAATTTAGTGATTAAAAAAATATTTAGGCTGTGATTATTATTAAGTTACACTTTTGGCCTCCAAATATTGATGGTAACCCTTTACATAAATATCAGCTCCAAGTAGAACAGCAGAATCCATAATAAAAGATTTAGATACAGGACCACATAACTATTGCATTAAAGATAGCAACATAGATAAAACATTTCAATACCTGATCATTGAACATTTCATCTTCTATTTGCTAACCAAATTCAGGTGTTTAATTTTTCATATTGAACACATTTATAAGGCACCGATTGAGCATAAATGAAAGTAAAGATCAGCCAGCTTAATGAAGCACATACCAGAACCAAATGTTATAGTACAGATGTGACTCTGAATTGTATACTTTGGGGTACTAGTAACTAGTGCAGGTATTATGACAAATTCCTTCTCTTCTATAGTAAGCCCTGATTCAAAGTCCATTGAAGTCTCTGAGAATTTTACATTGACTTCTACAGGCTTTGAATAAGGCCCTGAAAATCAACCCCTTAAGAAACACGCAAGTAGCTGTGCTCTCTAAGTAGTTCAGTTTCAAAGAAAGTCTATTTACAAGGGCATGGCAGTAGTCTACTCTAGATGAGCCAGAGACATGAATTACTGTAGTGAAATCAGCTTCTGATAAAATTAGGCATAATTTTTGCATTATTTGGAGTTAAGCCTCTATTCTGAGATGACAACCAAATTCCACAATAGTCCCTCAAATAGACATATTCCCTGCATAGTGGGCATGCACAAACTGCCAACAAGCCTCTCAAGACACTTCTCTAGCAACATGAACATCACTTCAATCTTGCAGATTATTAACCAACTGTCATCCAAAGAGAAGTGTTGTCTTAACACTCAAACAGCCAAGAAATAGTTCATGATGGATTGATGGGAAAGGAAGCAGCACTGACTATCTTCAGTATTTTGAGGATAACCCACATTATGGTTCTTCAGCAACTTCATAGGGAAACAGCCTGTTTCAGTGCCACAAGAATGTCTAATGCTTGACTAAAAGTTGTACAATAAATCCAATTCTTGTTCAAGAACTCCCTCTAAAAGTGACACTGGTGAGGAACTATCCAGTATGTCCACATCCCGACAAGTTATAGAGGCTCTGTGTATATAAAAGTTGGGAGTGTCCTGCCCTCCCAAAGTAAAACATTCGCTATCTCCATCAAGAGTTGACTTGGGACCTCACTACAGGTGTCCACCAATCAGGAATTATATGGGTGAAACCCAAATGGAGCTGAGCTCAGCTAGGATCTCCTGGAACTCGGAAAGAGTAACAACTTGAAATTTACCTAAGAGTAGCTGGGAGTTTGCCTCATTCTTTGACATTTTATAACAGTATAGTCAACCATCTGCTCACCTACGAAGAATGCACACCAAGATTGCTAAAATGTGTTAGAGTGCAACTATTCTCATCAATATTAACCAGATCATGGACAGCTTGAGACAATTTCCTTTGGTTAGCTCTTTCCCCTCAGAATAAAGGAGGCCAGAGAAGACACTGGGTATAAATGGATTCTAAACAGCAGGCCTAGAAGCTAATTTTCCTTCACCAATGGCAGTTTCCTGCCTAAACGCTTCATGTAAGATTACCAGTAAACCAATAAGTTCTATAAGAATGTCACTGATCTACCATCTCATTAATAGTGGTTGAACAAAAATAAATATATATTGTAAGGCTATATCTCTCTATATATAGATAGAGATAGAGATATAAAAATCATAAAAGACTGACAACATAGCAAGTGTGACAGGTATGACAATATCCTACAATATCTTTGGGAGAACTTATTGTATTAAGTTTGTGTTATTTTGGGCCAAGGATTGTATGCAATTCCTCGGAGAGGGTATCCACTGCCCCTCTAAGAAGAGTGGAAGATGATTAGGCAAATTCATTCAGGTTATAACACCTCCCGAGAGGTACCACCTCATGATGATGCTTGTGTTCAATCTGGATTCTTTAGAGACCAATAGACATAGAAAGGACTTTTGGATGAATAGCCTGAGTTTAAACTGACCGGGGGGCTTCATTCTGATCCAGCATGGAAGGTCCCAATCCTTAAGGAAGGGTTAGAAGAACTGACACCAACAAGAGCCATTGTAGAGATAAAAGAATATGTATGATAATAAGCTTATTGTTTGCAATATATTCTCTCTGTATGCTTTCACTTTAAGAATGTATGCTTGCTTAGAAAGAGCTGTGTGGTAAATTAACTGTGGCAATTGTGTTGTTTACAGCCTCTGAGGAAGGAAGCTAAAGCAGGCCTACTGAGGCAATCTGCCTTCCTTGGAAATTCACAGTGTAGGCAGCAGGGAACCTGGAAATACTGGCATTAGAAAAAGTTCAGAAAAGGGCAACTAAAATGATTAAGGGTTTGGAACAGGTCCCATATGAGGAGAGATTATAGAGGCTAGGACTTTTCAGGTTGGAAAAGAGGAGACTAAGGAGGGATATGATAGAGGTATATAAAATCATGAGTGGTGTGGAGAAACGAATAAGGAAAAGTTATTGACTTGTTCCCATAATACAAGAACTAGGGGCCACCAAATGAAATTAATGGGCAGCAGGTTTAAAACAAATAAAAGTTCTTCTTCACACAGCGCACAGTCAACCTGTAGAACTCCTTGCCTGAGGAGGTTGTGAAGGCGAGGACTATAACAGGGTTTAAAAGAGAACTAGATAAATTCATGGAGATTAAGTCCATTAATGGCTATTAGCCAGGATGGGTAAGGAATGGTGTCCCTAGCCTCTGTTTGTCAGAGGGTGGAGATGGATGGCAGGAGAGAGATCACTTGATCATTACCTGTTAGGTTCACTCCCTCTGGGGCACCTGGCATTGGCCACTGTCGGTAGACAGGATACTGGGCTGGATGGACCTTTGGTCTGACCCAGTATGGCCATTCTTATGTTCTTAAATACCATGCAACCTGGAAATACACCAGTCAGAGGGAGAGCGACATGTGTCTCGGTCCAAGAGATGACAGCTGGGAACCGGAAAGTGTGAGCCTTTGGCTGGATTGTAGAGGGGAAATACATGTGCAGTTGCCCTGGACTGTGACAGTGAGTACAAAAACTTTGCCAATCTTCTTCTGTGACCAGTCAGCACTGAGGCTGGACCATCGAACTTTTCCCCTTTGAAAAGTATTTTGCTGCTTCAATATTCAGCTGTGTAAGATGATGGTCTGACTGTGATGGGGGGAGGGAGGGGCAGAATTCTAGTTCAGTCCCAAAGCAAGGTCAAACATACAACTACTCTTTGCCTGTTCCTCGTAATAACTTAAGAAACATACATGGTAACTTTAACATCTGTGAACTCACAAGTAAATGAAGATGACCTCTGCTGTATAAGGAGATTGAAGTCTCCCAGTACCAAAGCCTGGAAACCACACCAAAGTCAGCAGGTCTCAAATTTCTGTTAGGAGTCTGAGGTTGACCATTTTAGTGAGCGGTTTGGTATGACAAGATTCTAATTGTGAAACTGCCCCAACAGCTGCAGGAGAGGACCTTATGCTGCAAGTACCTTAGTTGTCAGTGTGCAGAAAGCCTGTTGACACATATTGTCCAAGTAGTGGATTCTACATCTTCAAAACAACAAAGCAACTTTCAGCACATCAGCCTACCGATAATAAAGCCAACAGAAACAAGAACAACCAAAAACCAGTATGCCATGACCTTACTTACAAATTATTATACTAAGCCACTCTCTAATCAGTAAACAGAATCTGATCACTTCCTTTGGTAAATGAGGCATGAAATTAACTGTCAAATCAGTGTCTCACACATAGTTTTGAATACATTTGAACTTTAAAGTGCTTACATACGTGGAAACTACCATTAAACCAAAATATTTGTATGTTGGACTTGGATGAGGCTGGCAAAAAGCAAATTAAGGCCTCAGTCCTACAACTTGTTCCACATGGATGAAGGGATCTTTCTGCAGAGGTTCAGGGCCTAAGAGCAGATCCTGCAAAACTTCACTCACATGAGTAAGCCTGACTCATATGCACAATTCCACTGAGGTCATTGAACCCGTAAAGATTAAAAGAGAGTAGACATATTGACAGACCAAGTTTTCACGTTATCTCATAGCTAACTGATTATTCCATTTTTCAAACCTTGATTTTATGCCTGACCAAGAGATATGTTACATTTTTCCTTATTTAATGCAACCCTTATGCCAAATTTTATTTTCTTAAAAAGAAGCAAAACAAATATAATATACCTTTCATGGGATGCAATTACATTTTTCTATGACTGGGACGTCCATAACTCAATTATTTTAAGCATGCGTGAGTGAGGGTATATGGGTGTAGAGAATAGGGACCTCAAGCAAAAGCACATTCCAGACTCTGAACCCCAAAACAGATCTGAAGCAAATTAGTATATTACATAGCTACCCACTCATGGCAATTTCCCATATCTGTAAAAATTCATCTTGCTTCTAACATTTCTCTATTCTTAATAATGTAGCTGACTACTGCAAGTGTGACAGACCATGATGGTATGGATATCAATCCTTCCTAAGGTTACAAGAACAAACATACGTTGGTAGTCTCACCTTCCTACCCAAGATAAGTAAGCTCCAAAGATAATGCCTCCCATCAATCCAAAGCCCACATGTGTGACAAAGAGTATGTCTACACGACAGCTGGAGGTGCAATTTCCAGCTCAGGTAGATGTAGCTTTGATTGAACTAGCCTGCTAACAGCAGCAGTGCAGCTATGGTGGCACAGATGGCACCTTGGGCTAGCCCCTGAGTACAGTACAGTCTGACACTTTCTGTAAGTAGCTCTAGTAGATAGCAGTGCAGGTGGTGGTGTGGGCTATTTTTAGCATGTTAACTCAATCACAGCTAGCACATGTATGTCACCTTGAGCTGTGATTTACACTTCCAGCTGCCACGTAGACTTACCCCAAGACTCCAAATGAGGGGCATAAAAAATGTATCCATGCAGCCACATTCAAATGCAGTAGGGTTTATCCCCTGAATGCAAGTAATGCTGTCTGTAATCCCAGTTAAGTGATTCTTGACTTCTGGTTTTCAACAAAATGAGTTGACCCTGAATTTGTGTAGTGCATAAGTAACTAGAAAGAAAATGTAAGTAATCTCTGGAAATGAGGGGCATTTGAGAGGTATATCAAAGAGTGTAGTGGAAAAAGCACCTTTCAGTCCAACAGCTGGGGTGCTTTCTCTGTGCCCCCAGGGTATAAGAGTTTTAGTTTTTTTATCTCAGGAAGTCATTAATGCAGAGATTTGTGATTGAAAATTAAGGCCTTACATGTTTATTTGAACACAGCTGGCCCTGAGCTCATCTTTCCTCTGTACATTCACCTCATACAACTGCCATCCAATCTATTCGAGCCATGTGGTAATTTTTATGATTTCCTTTTGAGCGATTTCACAGCTCTTTCCCCACCCCCAGTTTTAATGCTTTGTGGAACTTCAGAAGGCTGAAAACTTCTCAGTGAAGAAGATGAAAAATCAAAACAGCCAGCTGCGAATTCTCACGTGTGTGTTTTGGGATGTCCTCTGGGCAGCATGGTACATTGAGCACACATTCAGTACAAGGAACGCTGAGATCTGAACATTTTATTAAGATGATGTTAAAAAAAATAGCGAACAGAGTTTGAGCATAGAAGTTTCTGGTTATCAGGGAATAACATACAGATTATCGAGGGTGCAAAGTCTGGTTTAAGATCAGGTGGCATGAGGAATACATAATCTGCAATATCTCCGATTGGGGGTAAAAGGTTGATGGGTCAAAGTACAGACATTGAGATATGAGGGTATGAAGTTCATAGAGAGGTTGTGTTCGGGTGTGGAGTATAATGAATGGATATGATGATGAGGATGGATTGACCCTCATTTGGTGAGATTTAATGCTACATTCCCTCTCTCCTCCTGGGTGGCTTTTACTCTTTGCACTTCTATAGGCGACACATGGTTTAGTTATGTCCCTCTGAGGCAGACACATGGCACCACCCCCAATTTACAGGGAGGGACCGTGAAGCTCAGGGAGATTATCAGCTGCTGAAGGTCACAACGCAAGTCAGTGACATTACCAGGAGTACAACTCCAGTCTCCTGATTCCATGTCCCATTGTCTAGGTAGCAATGCCCTGTAGGCAAGTCAAGCCAAAGATATTCAAAAGTGACTGGTGATTGTGGGCACCCAACTGGAGACACTCTAATGGGGGTTAGTTTTCAAAAGTTGTGCAGCATTTTCTGAAAATCAGTCCCCTTAAAACAGTCTCACATTGGGTGCCCAAAAAGTTGAGCTGCCAAAGTCACTAGCCATTTCTGAATATTTCTTGGCCTTAACTTCTACATCTCATGAACACAAAAGTAGAAAGTATTGGGTGAAAATTCCCCAGTGCTTTACAAGTGCAGGAATTCTGCAGCTTTCCAGAAGATGAAAGGCAGATGTCATCAGCAGCATTTTTGAGGCAAGTATTTTGCCCAACCTGTGATAGTCTTTGCTCATCAGAGACATAGGACTAGAATAGCAGGGACAAACAAGGTCAGGAAGGAGGTGGGCTGACATGGATTCACGAGAATGCTGTACAGCATTTGTCTGTATTGCGGCTGCTTACCCACTTAAGACTTACATGTTTTTTTTTTTAAACTATATGTACTCCAATACAAAAGACTTGTCTGTTTTGTCCACCTGTTGCATTCTGATAGTGATTGACTTCAACAAAGGCCCCTAGACTGTAAAATTTCTGTGGCAAGGATGGTCTTCTTTATTATGTGTCTATTCAGTATCTAGCACTATGGGGCCCTGATCATTCATTCATTGATTAATTCCTAGGAATTAACAACAACAACAGTAGTGACAACAGTCCAGCCATTTGAACATGTGACTGGGAACCAGAAAGTCCTACACTCCAATATTGATACTAACTTGCTGGGTATAAATAAATGTTTGTACAGGATTATTTTAATGTTTGCAGATTGTTTTAAAATAATAATGTTTGTAAAGTACTTCCATCTGTTTTGTATATTTTATTATTATTCAACATATAAATCCAAAGAAAAACTAAGAATGTCTGAGCTAGAGAAAAAGGGTCTGAGGACACGTTTTCAGACCATCCTATGAGATTTAGCCCTGTCACAAATGTGACTTTTATGGAGGATACAGAGTTAAAATCTATCCCGCCACTGAAAATCTACTTCTCTATCCTGAAGTCATTCCATGTTCAGTAGCACAGTTGATCCCCTTTTCCCATTCATATACATGAAATCTTAATTTCTCACCACTGCAATAAGAAGTCATTTATCAATAAGATTTGTCTTTTGTTCCATTGAAAACATTTTTCTTCATCTGCAGTATTTTCTCAGCCTCACTGAACATTATATTGGTGTTTCATATTCACTTCAACTTTGCTTAAGTATTGTTCTTTCTCCAGATGGTGTAGTATTACACACAAGTCTATTAGTCATTCCATTTACTCCACTGCAATGAAATTGCAGTCTACTCTCCTAGATAATTAACTCTTTAGAAATAAAGCTAATGTTTTGCCAGACATATAGCTCTTCCTGAAAGTGAAGCAAGCAGATTGGTTCTTGCAACAAAGCAGACAAGTTGGACCAGAAAATAAATTATAATATATGAGCTTGGGGCCAAAAAGAAGATCCTTTCTCTGATGGCGGAGCAACATCATTAATATTAATTTGTATTACCATAATGCCTATGAGCCCGTGTCATGGATCAGGACCCTGTTGTGCTAGACACTGTACAAACACAAAACAAAAAGACAACCCCTGCCTCAAAGTACTTGCATGTAGGCATGGACAACAATAATTTGGAAAATATATAATGTCACCACCCTGAATATCTTCCCATTTCTAAAACTGAACCTGAATTCAATCTTAGGCTCTGAATAAGTCTTCCCCAACCCACCGAGCACACACTCCAGATGGGATTGGAACAAGAAGTGCCAAAATGGCACAAGATAGTCTGCTCTCATGGTAACCCGCATCCAAGAAGGGAAGTGTCAGACATTGTGTATATGTTCTCATGAGACTTCCAGCCCACTTTATATGAGGTTACGATAATTCAGATAAGTATTGGAACTGAGTTCCTAGCCAATCCAAACCCAAATGCTGAGCATTTCGAGTATCCCTTCACCAAGGCTTAATATGTACTGTATTACACTGACTTGTAGACGTGGGGAAAATATAAGCATTTGCTATCAGGATCTGAACAGGTTCAGTGGGCAGCCAGTAGAGCAAGAGGTGGTGGGGATCTTGAGTCAGTGCCAAATGGGTATTGCTTAAACCAAGGCTTTGACCTAACTGGCTATCCTGCCCCCTAGTGAGTCCTCGGGGCTACATGGGTATTAATTGGGAAGGGCCACTCTATAGGGTCCACATGCTTGGCTTCCCTCCATTCCCACATCAGAGCCCAATGCCGAACAGTCAATCATCACTCAGGGCAAAGAGAACAGGTTATGTCTAATCAGCGGGCTTCCTTTGCCTGCATGAACTCAGTGGCTACCGGTGCAGGACTAAAAAATGAGAGATAGAAGTGGAAATGTTCATGAAGCAAGAGCAAAAGCAATAAATATAAATAACAGATTTGTAATAGTAATGCCCAATCAGCAAGCAACATTGTGTGCATGTAAATAGAACACACAGATGGTTGTACCAAACTTAAGGTCATTATGGCCGAGTTATGCTGACAACTCCAAAGATATTGCTCTGGCTGTTTGCGCCTGGCAATATAGATTGGCACTTGCAGGAGATCTGCATGAGGGAGAGGGACCCCTGAGCACCATTTCCCTTCACCTCCATGCCTGGCCTAAAAATAAACAATCTGTGAAATTAGATAGAATGCTAGATCAATGTAGTAGTTGAGGTTTGTTCTGAAAAATCAAGGGGACCGGTCTCAATGAATGAGAAAATGTGATTGAATCTTTCTTGGCATAAGGTGAGCCAAGAATTTTGGAATGATGAATGTGGTAGTGACAGAGACAGCAATTTTGAAAAGTACTTACGTGACTTACAAGCCTAAGACTCATTTTCAAAAGTCATTTAAGGCCAGATTTTAAAAGGTATGTAGGTGCCTAATGAATTCAAGGTGACAAACATCTAGATGCTGTTGAAAATCCTCCTATATACCTATTTTCATCTTTTAAAATGTGGCCCATAGGCACTTAGGAGCCTTAGTCTCATTGAAAGTCAATTGGGCTAAGATTTCTAAGTCATGTAGATGCTTTTGGAAATTGTAGCCTACACTAGCTCTGCCCATATGCACTGTATATCCTACTCTTTGAAGAAGCTGCTAATATCTGAAGAGGAATATGAAATAAAAGTAACGACGATAATAACCACAGACGTGTAGTCCTGTGTCTGAGCACACAGCTATAACTCATTCATTCTAATTCTGGTGTTTGTCCTGACTGCCTTCCTGGCCTTGGCTAAGTCATTTACATCTCTGCTTCACTTACTCCATCTGGAAAATATGGATAATACTCCACAATTGCTCATCTCTGGGGAATATATGAAAGTTAAGTTAATGATCATGAAATACTTTGAAGATAAAAAAAGCTAAATGGGAAAATGGATGGGAAAAGTGGGTGAGGTGATATGTTTTGTTGGACCAATTTCTACTGGTGAGAGAGAGAAGCTTTCGAGCCACTCTGTTAGCAACAGAAGTTGGTCCAATAAAAGATATTATCTCACCCACTTTGTCTCTCTAATACCTTGGGGCCGACACAACTACAACCACACTGCATACAATATGGGGAAAATGCTCATTTTTATTAATTATTTGCACATATAACACCTTTGATCTGAGTTTCTCCAAGAGCCATACAAACATTAAGCCTCAGAAACACTGCTGTGAGGAAGGAAAATACAATACAGCCTTTTAATAGATAGGCAAACTGGGCACAGCTGGATCACGACCCAAAATTCTTGATGCCGTCTGCTGCTCTAACCACCGGATGACACTGCCTCCCAATGTCAAGCTTGAATGGCACTTTCCATTCAGTGCAAGGTTTGAAATAAGCTGGCAAAGATGGCAACTGTAGCAAGAGAGTAACTCTTTCTTGGTCATTGCATCATATTGGGTTTAAAAAAAAAACAAAAAACATTTACCATCCCTGCAAGCAAACCTTGAATTCTCAAATACAAATCTGTTCTAATAGAGAAGTTTAGACATATACACTTAGGTTCCACTGTTTGAAAATGTAGTTAGGAAATTTTTGAAAAGAATCACTTTCCCCTTCCCACCATCCTTATTATACATGCACAGGACTTCTACATCCCCTCTCCCCTGCCCCCGCATTGCCCATTAAAACACCACTTCTGTGCCAGTCAGAATAGATATGCCATTTTCAGAGAGAAACTGGAAGAAGAAGAAGAAGAAGAAGAAGTTTGTCTCAACTTTTTGGAGATTCCCCTCAGCTTTTCACTAATTCACACTAAAAAAGCTTTGTAAATTGACCTTCATTCTGCATAATTACCATGAGGGGTGTATTTTAAATCAGAAAGAGATTCACAGCTGAATGAACGGGATGAATATTTCTGGGTGTATGTATGTATTTATTCAGCTAACTGATGTCAATATAATACAATTCTTTTTTAAAAAGTATCAGGAAAATACAGGAAAATTTTATATATATTTGGTTTGGTCTTAAATAGTATATCAACCTTTCCAGAAGGTCTAAAGGTGGAATGCCTTTATGAAAAATATTAATTACAGTCCTGTTCCCATGCACTTTTGTGGACAGTATCCCATGCTATTAGTGATTCTAAAATAACATAATATTGTTCGTGAAGGCCCTAACTGATGGAGTGATTTGCTTTCATTAATTTGTTGAATTAATAATTCACTAAAATGTATGCACAATCTCAGTATAAATCTTTGGCATAACTGTGCATGGAAACAATGAACAAAAAAGAAAAACAATCCTAACTTTCTCTGAAGTAAATTTATGGAACTACAAATACCCTCAAATTTATGCCCAATCCTGCCCACTAGGAAGGGGATCGGGATCACTATGAACGAAATTCCAAATGCAGGATAACATGAAGTAAAGATAACAACAGAGGCTTTTACAGCCAGCTTTTTAGTGACCGAGTTATGCATAGCATTAGCTAGACCTGTTGAGTCATTAGAAACTCGAGACTGAAATAGCATGTTCTCTCCATGAAAACTTGCACTTAAAACTTTAGTGCCATATTAGCACTTCAAAATAATTACATAATCTCATACCGCGCAAATTTAGTTCCCTTTCCAGTCTATGCAGCTGGCGTGTAGAAGCAAGTTTGATTAGGGGGAGCCGCCAAAATCAACCTGTAGGATTAGAAATCGCAGCAGCGAACCTGGGCTATCACAGTTTATCGGCAACAGTTTTCTTGGCAAAAAGAGAGTCCCAAATTCCGAGAGCGGGATAGGGACACTAAAAGCCTCTCAATTCCATACATAACACATTCGATTCACCATGCTACCCTCTTCCCTCACCCCAAACTTACAATTAAAGGGATGTGGTAAGAAACGGGAGGGATTCTTGGAAGTTTTCAGGACCCAGTTCCTACATCCAGGCAAACTTCGGAAAAAGTTGGTGTGGGGGCGGGGAGGAGGGAGACAGATCTCCCCAGAGTAGAGTCTCAAAGTCGATGCAGCAACACACCGTTTTCAATTAACCAACTCAGTTCCCACTGGTTCTGAAGTTCTAGTAGCAAGAAGAACGCCCTAGTGTGAGAGAGGGTCCGGATACTTTTTTTTCCAGCTTTGATAAGGGGCGCTATAACCCTGGCTGCAATTAGTTACCACCACGCATGGCAGCATTAACATCCGGATTTCAATCATTCCTTTGCACTCCTACTAATCTGCAGCCTGTTACAAACGAGGTGCCCGAGACTTTAAACAACCTGGCTGGGCTGGGAGCACGGAGGGCACCCAAGGCTAGGGAATCTGTTAAATTAGAGCTTGCCCTTCCTACTAAAAGTGTTGCCCGAGATTTTAAGGGGCGAAATATGCACAGATTGGAGTAAGGAGACGCATCACTTGCACACGCGGATCAATATCCCTCCAACACATTAAACTGACTCACGAGCCGGTAGGTAAGTTTCTAAGTCAGTTTCAGGGGGGTTCAACTTTTCCCAACAACATTCCCCCCCCCCCGAAGTCACCTAATTGCAAAACAACACATCAAGTGCCCCCCCGCGCGCACACGCACACTTTACCTGCTTTTGTGCCGGGTCTTTAATAGATTCCTTCCAAAGGGAGCCATAGCCACTCCAGCGGCCGAACCACCACATCAACGCGTCCAAACCCAAGGCTGGGGTGTTCTTTCCTCCCCCTCTTTCCCCTCACCTCCTTCAGCTTGTTAGTAGTCACCCAGCGTAGCGATGAGCTGGAAGTTGTGCAATTTGCTAACTCTGAACTACTGGTTTGTTGTTGCTGCTGCACCTTTGGAGTCCTGCCCAGCTGCAATCTTCAAGGAGGCGTTTATGAGCAGGAAAAAGGAAAAAAAAAAAACACTTTCTATTGTGATGTGAAGTTATTTGCAGAACTTGCTAAACTTTCAGCCTTGCCAGCCGCCAAGGCACGGATCAACAAAGGGAAAAAGGGGATTTGACTCCAGGAGGGAGCTAGGCAAGAACACACAACAGAAGGATTCAAACTTTCTCCGCCAAGTTCCAGCCACTTAAAGTCAAGTCGAGCAGCTAAACACAAGCCTTAATGAAGGGCAGACAACAGTTGTTCCACCAGTTCTAGTGCATAACAATAACTTTCCTTACAGATCAATCTGTAGCTGCTTCTCATTACAGGGTGTAGCAACAGTCGGGAGATGAAGTGACAAAGTAGGTCACAGCTACTACCTCTCTGGCCCCTCTGTACTTTTAGGTAAACATTTGATACTTTGCTAGGTGCATATAAACCTTTAGACACTTTAGTCTGCAAACCTCACTCAGCAGCCACGTGTGGCTTCATAACACTTCCCAAGAGGGCCTGATTTTCAAAAGTGCTGAGAACCCCCAATTCTAGCTGAAGCTAGTGAGAACTGTAGGTCCTCAGCACCTTTGAAAATCGGGCCATAAAATGGGGCTGTTAGGAAGGGAGAGTGGCTAGAAGAATAGAAAGGGACAATGCAATACCTCATTGCACACTCCAACATGGTGTATTTTTTTGGCCGGCTTTGTTAAAGAAGTGAGCATGTGTTAAAGTTGTTGTTTGCTCCAAAATCCCGGGCACTAATGCATAAAGAGGATTAGTAATAAAGCTTTTGAAAGGGAAAACATGGATCCCATTAACTTCAATGGGCTTTGGCTGGGAATTACAGTGCAGAAAGGCTGACCCATTAAAGCGGAAAGGTGTATAAATAGGGAACTGATGGTGGAGGGTACTGGGGGCAGGGGAGAATGAACCTTTGCCCTGTAGCTTGTACAGTTATTTGCACCTTTACAGAGTAGGTGTAAAATGTTTCCATTCTGAGTTCATTGCATTTTACACTCACTTTATACTGCTGCAAATGGCTATACCAAGCTGTAGGTGTAATAGTTAATCAGGCATCCTGAATTTAGCCTTGTCCCACCTCTGCTGGTGTTTGTATTAAACAAGAGGAGTAATCAGGTAGAGTGATGGGTTTATCTAGAAAGAGCTTTGTCGTTTTTGACATTGGAATAAAATACCCCATTTCCGTAAGCAGAGATGGTCACATCAGCCTGCAATAAACAAAGCTAGAGCCCATTCCATGGGTTACTTATTACTGGCAGCCCTGGGAATGCCCCACATACTTTCAGTTCAATCCCATGTCTGTAAACTCCCTGAGCTGTGACTACAAAGAGAGGAACTGGAGTCACAGCTTGTTTGGGTGGGTTAAATTAACACACACACACACACACACAAATCTCTCAGATTCCTGAGGCTGCTGCCAAGGGAGGTTTCATGAAGCAGGATCTGCTTTGGGTATTATATGCCTGATCCAAAACCCACTGAAATCAATGGGAGTCCTTTCGGGTCAGGGTTTATATGCTGTAGGTGGGGATTTCTTCACCTTTAAATGGTGGCAAATATTTTCCAAACCCCCTGAGATGTTTGCAAGACAGTCTTGGCACAGAATTGCTATTTAGCTGCTGAGAATTTCTGAGAGTAAAATAGGTATTAAAATAAAGGGATTTTTCCTTCCCTCTCCCTTGTTGGCAAAGGTAACATTAAATAGCTTTATCTGCTGCATATTACAATGTGAAGCATTCTAATATTGCTCACTTACTTTTCTCCTCATTACAAAGATAAATGGGAATTGGACAACATCTACAGCTGTTCTTACACTTCCAAATTAATCAGCTATCATCTCACAGTATTAATTGATTGTAACTATTAAAGTACGGTGTGATGTAGTGGCCTATTTGTTCCTTTATTCACCTGCAATTGCCAGATAAACTTAATCATATGGATGGACCTCAGGAAACACAAAGCAGATTTAAAAATAAATCTTTAGGGTAAATTTTATATACACACACTTCATTGTGCAAACCTCTAAAGTTTCCATTTTCATTTTAATGGCATGAATTTTAGGAAAGACTCCTGCAATAACAACTGTACATTTCTATCCAGGTTTGAAATAACATACTTACCCTTTGCACTCTTTCTGAAATGAGACTGAAAATATCTGTATAGTTTACTTTAGAGAGGAGGCAAGTAAGAGAGGTCATGATAGGTATACAAAGTACCAAATGAGATGGGAGTTTCAATAGACTCTTTCTAAAATGCAAGAAGAGGAAACATACAATGAAACTGAAAGGAAACAAATTTCAAAGTGATAAAAAGAAATAGTTTTTTCACACAATGTACAATTAACCCATGGAACTCATTGTCACAAGATATCACTGAAGACAAAAAACTTAGCAGGATTTTATTTTATATATATATAGGTATTATTTTGTTGATATAAAGGTCTATCAGGGGTTCTCACAAGGAGTTTTTTGGTGGCCTCAGAGTACAGCCACCAACTCTTGCTGGTGGCCACTCTGACAGTTTTTCTTAAAATACTTAATTAACTTTAGGAAAAACAAATAAATATGCACATATACATGTCCAAATCATTGTAATTTATTTATGTAGGGTTTTTTGCAGACTCAGTAATAAAAATAATGTTCTGGTGTCTCTATTCTTTACTGGACCTAAACAGAATAGAAACACAAATAAGGTACTTTGTGTGTTTTACTTTTTTTGTTATTGTTATTTTTTTTTTAGACTTGGTTGCTGCTGTGAAAAGTGATATTTGTACATATTACTTTTCACAGCAGAGTTACTCATCCCCGGCAAGCTGGGGGACAAATAAAACTCTGGATGAGGAGGTGGGTTAGGAGGCAGGAGACCCAGGGCTTAAAAGGGACTGGAGGAGGCAGTGGTGGTCGGATGATGGGGGAATGTGGGAGTGAGGAGTTGGAGCCTGGGGTCCGGCTGTACAGCTGGGGGCTGGAGGAGGCAGCAGGGACCAGGAGCAGCATGGGGAGAGGTGATCCTGGGGCTGGAGTCTGAAGCCCTGCTCCCAGTGGGCCAGGGACGTGCTGGCCAGCGCTTCCCGGAGCTCCCATTGGCTGGGAATGGCGAACCGCGGCCACTGGGAGCTGCGGGCGGCTGTGCCTGAAGATGGTCAATGTAAACAAACTGTCTCACAGCCCGTCAGTGGATTACCCTGATGGGCCACGTGCGGCCCACAGGTGGCCCACCACTGGCTTAGGACATTAAAGAAAAAAAAAAATCAAAAGCACCCACATCACTTAGGAGCATCTCATGGAACATTAATGGAACTTAGGCCTGGTCTACATTACAAACATACATCGGTATAACTATGTTGCTCAGAGTGTGAAAAATCCACACCCGTGCGCAACGGAGTTATACCAACCTAACCCTCAGTGTAGACAGTGCTATGCGGATGGAAGAGCTTCTCCCTTTGACATAGCTACCAACTCTAGCAGAGGTGGATTAAATTACACCTATGGAAGAAGCTCCCCTGTTGGTTTAGTGGTGTCTTCATTGAAGCACTATAACAGCACAGCTGCACCACTGCAGTGTTTTAAGTGCAGACCTGCCCTTAGTTTTAGGGTATATTTTCAAAAGTGTCTAAGTTACCAGAGCCTAACTAGACTAGACAAATCACTAGAAAATATGCAATCCTTCACTGACAAGAAGATGAACTAAATATGACCTATTCAGTCTTGTCAATCTCTGATTTCTGTGTCTGAGTTGTATGTGGTGCTACATAATTTGCTTTATGCTCTTCTTAGGGCCAGCTGTTCCATATGAGAAATCCACTTGCCGGATATTATGAGAGACAGAAATGCCCTTGGCTGTGCTGTTATCAACTGACCTCGAAACTTTTAGAACAGTAGAGTCAAAACACTTCTGTTTGTTTCACTGCATTGGAGGTCAGATTTTCTAACTTATTTACAGTCATTCACTTGTATTTTAAGGCCCTGATCCTTCACTCCTTGCTCAGGCAACACCCCTATTAGCTTCAATGAAAAGGATGCATGAATACACTCTGCATATGAATTTATTTCTGTCCAGGTATTATATCATATGGAGATTCCTGTTGAGGAATCTCCTTTAATTTTATGTAAAGTGAAGTGAAAGAAGGATATAGTAACTGTTTCAATGTAGGATTGTCTTGCTTTGTGCATATAAAGAGGCTAAGGATTTAATGTATTTTATGATGCATTAATTTCCTGTTTATAAAGAAATTCTGTTTGTGAGATGGTACTGATCAAGTGGAAGGCTACGCACAACCCTGAAATCAGTAGAGTCATATGGAATTTAAATTGAATAGTTACAATTATAACACAACGGAAATATGAGCCTCTGCCTGAGATACTTTTAGGTGCACTTCACTACACTGAATTTTAATGCATTGTCAGTTCAGGCGTCATCTTACTACAAAAGTGTCTTGATGCAATCAACAACTACAACTCAGCCCTAATTGTTTAATTCAACAGTTCACTTTATAAAGCTTTTCTAATTTGTTGACGTAATTGTCCATTTCCTCAAGATGCATCGAAAATTTTATGCAACTTTCATCTGGTCTATAGCTGATCTAATAGGACAAAACCATGTAAATAGTTTCACAGTAAGATGAATGTCAATCATTCTGCTTAGTGCAGGATTAGAAGGAGCTCAGATATTACAGTGATTAGTGTGGTAAAAGAACCTATATAGGACTGGATATAATCCAATTTGCTGTTATTCATTGGGTCATATTATTCATTCAATAGAACTGGTTGAAAAGATTTTAAAAAGTTATTTTCTCTTTCAGCTAAAAAAAAATGTACTGGCAGCAGAAATTATTGATCAAATCATTAGAAAGCATGTGGACAGCCACCAGTTTGTTTAGGAAAATGTTTACAAATCACATCATCTTCACAGATTTGGCAAGAACAATGTATTGTCTAAAAATTGGTACCAGAGGTGAATTTAAAATATAACAAAAAAGAAAGCAACAGAGGGTCCTGTGGCACCTTTAAGACTAATAGAAGTATTGGGAGCATAAGCTTTCATGGGTAAGAACCTCACTTCTTCACATGCAAGTAATGGAAATCTCCAGAGGCAGGTATATATCAGTGTGGAGATAACGAGGTTAGTTCAATCAGGGAGGGTGAGGTGCTCTGCTAGCAGTTGAGGTGTGAACACCAAGGGAGGAGAAACTGCTTCTGTGGTTGGATAGCCATTCACAGTCTTTGTTTAATCCTGATCTGATGGTGTCAAATTTGCAAATGTACTGGAGCTCAGCAGTTTCTCTTTGGAGTCTGGTCCTGAAGTTTTTTTGCTGTAAGATGGCTACCTTTACATCTGTTATTGTGTGGCCAGGGAGGTTGAAGTGTTCTCCTACAGGTTTTTGTATATTGCCATTCCTGATATCTGTCCATTTATCCTCTTGCGTAGTGACTGTCCAGTTTGGCCAATGTACATAGCAGAGGGGCATTGCTGGCATATGATGGCATATATAACATTGGTGGATGTGCAGGTGAATGAGCCGGTGATGTTGTAGCTGATCTGGTTAGGTCCTGTGATGGGCACCTGCATGGCCCCACAATATGCCAACATTTTTATGGCTGACCTGGAACAACGCTTCCTCAGCTCTCGTCCACTCATGCCCCTTCTCTATCTACGCTAAGAAGAGCATAAAGCAAATTATGTAGCACCACATACAACTCAGACACAGAAATCAGAGATTGACAAGACTGAATAGGTCATATTTAGTTCATCTTCTTGTCAGTGAAGGATTGATCCCTGCAGCATATTTTCTAGTGATTTGTCTAGTCTAGTTAGGCTCTGGTAACTTAGACACTTTTGAAAATATACCCTAAAACTAAGGGCAGGTCTGTACTTAAAACACTGCAGTGGTGCAGCTGTGCTGCTATAGTGCTTCAATGAAGACACCACTAAACCAACAGGGGAGCTTCTTCCATAGGTGTAATTTAATCCACCTCTGCTAGAGTTGGTAGCTATGTCAAAGGGAGAAGCTCTTCCATTGGCATAGCACTGTCTACATTAAGGGTTAGGTTGGTATAACTCCGTTGCACATGGGTGTGGATTTTTCACACTCTGAGCAACATAGGGGGAGGGATAGCTCAGTGGTTTGAGCATTGGCCTGCTAAACCCAGGGTTGTGAGTTCAATCCTTGAGGGGGCCACTTAGGGATCTGGGGCAAATCAGTACTTGGTCCTGCTAGTGAAGGCAGGGGGCTGGACTCGATGACCTTTCAAGGTCCCTTCCAGTTCTAGGAGATGGGATATCTCCACTAATTTTTTTTTTTTCTCCAACCCCTCAGACAGAGACCAACACCTACAAGATCTTCACCAAGCATTCTCAAAACTACGATACCCACACAAGGAAATAAAGAAACAAATCAACAGAGCCAGACGTGTACCCAGAAGCCTCCTGCTACAAGACAGGCCCAAAAAAGAAACCAACAGAACTCCACTGGCCATCACCTACAGTCCTCAGCTTAAACCTCTCCAATGCATCATCAGTGATCTACAACCCATCCTGGACAATGATCCCTCACTTTCACAGACCTTGGGAGGCAGGCCAGTCCTCGCCCACAGACAACCTGCCAACCTTAAGCATATTCTTACCAGCAACCACGCACCGCACCATAACAACTCTAACTCAGGAACCAACCTGCAGCAAACCTCGATGCCAACTCTGCCCACATATCTACACCAGCAACACCATCACAGGACCTAACCAGATCAGCTACAACATCACCGGCTCATTCACCTGCACGTCCACCAATGTTATATATGCCATCATATGCCAGCAATGCCCCTCTGCTATGTACATTGGCCAAATTGGACAGTCACTACGCAAGAGGATAAATGGACACAAGTCAGATATCAGGAATGGCAATATACAAAAACCTGTAGGAGAACACTTCAACCTCGCTGGCCACACAATAGCAGATGTAAAGGTAGCCATCTTACAGCAAAAAAACTTCAGGACCAGACTCCAAAGAGAAACTGCTGAGCTCCAGTTCATTTGAAAATTTGACACCATCAAAGATCAGGATTAAACAAAGACTGTGAATGGCTATCCGACTACAGAAGCAGTTTCTCCTCCCTTGGTGTTCAGACCTCAACTGCTAGCAGAGCACCTCACCCTCCCTGATTGAACTAACCTCATTATCTCCATACTGATTGATACCTGCCTCTGGAGATTTCCATTTCTTGCATCTGAAGAAGTGAGGTTCTTACCCACGAAAGCTTTTGCTCCCAATACTTCTGTTAGTCTTAAAGGTGCCACAGGACCCTCTGTTGCTTTTTACAGATTCAGACTAACACAGCTACCCCTCTGATACTTAACAAAAAAGAAAACTTTTATCTTAGTCAGGAGTAGAAAATGCTATATAAATTAGATGACTAGTCACCTACCATGAATACTGAAAGTTAATAGTGTGTGAACACTTGTTCACAGAAGCTATTTAGTGAATACTTATAAATAACAAAGGGACAGGGTGAGTGATGTAATCTTTTATTGGACCAGTTTCTTTTGATGAGAAAGACAAGCTTTCGAGCTTACAGAGAGCTCTTTTTCTTCTCACTCACCAACAGAAGTTGGTCCAATAAAAGCTATTACCTCACGCACCTTGTTGTTCTAATATCCTGGG
Source organism: Chrysemys picta bellii (assembly GCF_011386835.1). Classification (NCBI taxonomy): domain Eukaryota; kingdom Metazoa; phylum Chordata; order Testudines; family Emydidae; genus Chrysemys; species Chrysemys picta. The sequence continues at coordinate 77,825,375 of NC_088791.1, forward strand.
ACCACATGGCTACAACATGTATATATGAATAACACATTCAGAGAAATCCAGATCAATTTGCAAATGGTTCACAAACAGGAGAAAGGCCAGAATTCTTCATAGAAAGTTCTCATAATAAATAATTCAGCCAATGCTTATCTGGACAATATCATCATCATCACACTCATAAGTGTCATTTATTTGAATACTGTCATTTCCTATTTTAAAGTTTGCTCTAGTTCTGCAAACACATATATCTACTCTTCATTTTAAGAACTTGAGTACTGCTATTGAAATGCACAGGACTACGCCTGTGTTTAGAATTAAGACTGTGTGCAAATGTTTTCAGGACTGGGGCAATATTATGCAGTGATTAGAACACGGGAATGTGGGAGTCAGGAGCACTCCTTCACTCTATTTCAAACTCTGCCACTGACTTGCCACATTATTTTGGGCAATTCACTTGCGGTCTGATCCTGCACCCACCATGGTCAATCAATTTCTTTTACCGGTGTAGCTTGTTTCACTCAGGTGGATGGGGGTGGAATAAACTATCCAGGTAAAAGGTTTGTTGATATAAGCTCTGTCCACACTAGGACTGCATTGCCAGTATAGTATACTGGTATTCCTATGCTGGTAAAGTGCTCCTCAAGTAGATGTGGCCTTGATTAATGGATGTATGTAAAGCATTGAACTCTTTCATTGAAAGGTTCTATGTAAATGCAAAATATGATGATTAGTATTATGCAAAGCAATATTCTATTTTCAAGAGTGATGCTTTCATTTCTGTATCCATTGGGTTTCTACTTAAGTTATCTATGTTGCAAATGATTGTTTTCTCATATTTGCTGTTGTGACATTTTCTTATTAGAAAATTGTCTGTACTGTAATGTTTGCTTTTTAATCCCTAAAGATTTTCTTGAATGCTATACATTCATTCATGCAGAGGTGCTGAATCCATAGGTGTTAGTACTTCTGCCTGCTATGGCAAAGGAGTAGAAAGAAGAATGGGCATGAAAAAAGAGCTATTAAATTAAGTAAAGGAAAAAGCTTAACTAAATCAAATCAGTGGTTCCCAATTTTATCCATACTGTGACCCATAGTTACAATAAAAAAATTTGGGAGCCCCCTTCCATAAGTTTTGGGACTCTCTATATAGCTAGCATAAAGAAAGGGGCATGATTGAGGCCCCTGAAACATGATGGCTATCCCTGGTTGAGAACATATTGGTCTGTCCAAGCTGAAGATCTCAGCATAACCTTACTGATCTGAGAACATTTCTTTCCAGCAATAGAGACATGCTGCATTTCTATTGTGCACAGATGAAATACTCCTTAGTATTTTTAGCTCAAAAATCTTTCCACAGCTCTCTGATGTTTAAATAACTAGCTGAAGTGAAATTGTCTCTCAGATACAAAGAAAATAACAGCACAATTATCTGAGATACTTATGAAGGTAGCAGGAGAGACAAAGTATAGTATATTCAAAACTTTCACAATGTGCCCTCCAGTTCCTCCTGAAGTGATACAATTTAACCAATGCCATATGAGACAGCGCATGTTACCTACGATTATCATATGTGAGGGGAAACTGAGGCATATCTACATGCATGTCTGAATACCCTGGGAAAGAGTGGAATTCACATGACTGAATTCAGGCAGATTTAATTTCTCCTTCTCAAGAACTGTAGATGATCATTCTCATCTGTTCAATCCAACAACAATTTAAGAGTTCTGTTAAAGTAACAGTTTTTCACTCGGAAACTGTTTCAGTTTACCAAACAATATCAAAGCATGACCGGTTGGGGTTGGGGAGGACAGGGGAATGTATGTATATACGGTGGTACACGGCAAAGATATTATCCACTCCTCCACACACACATATATACATATATTCTGTACTGATATCATCTAATTACATTTAAATAAAAAAAACAGTGCATGTTTTAGTGGCTATATCATGGACACTGGAGTCAATTGAAAGGTAAATTCACTGAGGTTATTTTGGAAAATATGTAATTATGGGGGTGGAAGAAATGCAGTCCTGAATGGACAGTTCTCTAGGAAACTCTGAGATGGAAGCTAAAGAAAATAGGTGAATTTTTCCAACCAGTGAATCAAGGATGCCAACCTTCCCCTCCCTCACTATCCCCCCTCCAAAAAAAGATCGCCCCAAAACCCTTGAAAACATTTAATTGTCCTGTACTGGCACTCTGAACTCAAATTTTACAATGTTCATTTGATCTCTGAGTGAAGGACACCTCCATGTGGAGATCTCACCCCTTCTATCCAGAAAGGGGCTCTGCTGCCTCAGTGAGACCATTCTCTCTTCCTCCAGACCCGGTGGAGCTTTCTCAGTGCAGACCAGGGTCCACAATGGGGGAGGGGCAGGCATGGCCAGCTCCAGGCACCAACTTAACAAGCAGGGGTGGCCAAGGGAGAGGGGTGGCACCTGAGGCAATTCGGGGGTGGCAGGTCCCTCACTCCCTCTAGGAGTGAGGGACCTGCTGCTGAACTGCCGCCGCTGATCGCGGCTTTTTTTTTTTTCCAATTGCCACCGCCGATCGCGATCGCAGCTTTTTTTTTTTTTGCTTGGGGCAGCAGAAATGCTGGAGCCAGCCCTGGGGGCAGGACACTGAGCAGAGCCGTGGCATGGAAGGGGCTGGTTGGAAGGGAACAGCCATCATCTTCTGTTCAGACCCATGGACCATAACCAGAGAAGGTTACACAGATGTGATTCCATTGAAGTCACAATGCCCCCAAGTTTGAGGGGAGGCCTTGCTCCCACTTCTGAAGGGGAAGGGGTAACTCCTCTATGAAATTCAGGATTCCACACTTTCCTTGTAGCACCTGCAGAGCTTGGTTCCAAACAATGTCATAGGACACTGTCAAACAGATAATATGAAAATAAACCTGCTTTAATGAGATGAGTGCAGTTGGGTGCATTTCTCCCCATTTTGCATCTGTCTAATTATTTCTGCTCCCTGGGTGGAAGACTTTACCAATTATTTGATACTTATTCTCCTCTCATTTACCTGTAGCTTCTGCTCCTCTCACTCCAGCACATTTAGCAGTTTGGTTCTCTTCTCTATAGCTACTAACTCCATCATATTTGGTGTCATCCTCAGAACTGATTGCAGCTGTATTTACAGATACAAAAGACAAAGCAGATACACAGGGTGCATAGAGGTTAGTTTGTTTGTTCTTTTATTGGACTACATCTAATAGGAAGCACCACTGTTTGATTACCTGCAGCTGCTTTTTGCCACTGTGAGAGAAGGTGGTGTGTGGGCCCGAGAGTGCTGTGCAGACCACAGTCTGAATATTGTCTGATATGACAACATCCCCACCCTAGCTGACATGTTTGAGGGGCTGTACGTATTTTCCCTAGGTTATGTGGGTCAGAGATATTTTTTTTAAAAGGGACCTCCACAAATAGAAAGTGAACCTTACAGAAAGAGAAACAATTACCTCCTAGAAAGCCTTCCCAGGGCAATTTCTTCTGCAAATGAAAGAAATGCTTCCAAACAGGAAAGACCTAGGAATGAAAATAACTGATTTTGAGATTCAGTTATTAAAATGCTTACTATTCCCACTATACCACATTTTAATGCAACAGTAGGGGAAAGCTGCAGACATAGCAAGAAGCTGGAGGAAAGGAAACAAAGGAGCAACGGGAAAAGAACAGACTGTTCAATCTCATTTAGAACAAAAGAAAACTACTCCAGGGTGCTGGATCAATGGTTGCTGACCCCAGTACATTTGAAAATGATATGTCTAGAAGGTACAGATGAGTACTGAAGAGGGAATGTAGAAGCAAAAGAGATTTTGAATTACTTTAGTGTTCATGCCTGATTATTTGCTAGTAGTGGGATAAAAACAGAGGCAGGACTCAGAAAGGTTATAGCATAACAGAACCCTAAATTATTCCCTGGAGATTTACAATCCAGAGAGAACCAGGATAAAAACTAGATGATCACATCTTTTAGTGGCAGTAAAACTGACACTCACTGCGGGAACACCCCCTCCCCCCCCATCACTGTACATTTCAGTTATGTAAGAATATGGGAATTACACTGTTGGAGAAACCCATGCAGAGAGTAGACACTAGATATGATTCCTATTCACAGAACTTTCTGAAAAGAAACAGCACACCCAGGGAGTAAAATTAGTTAACGATTGGTCTTTATACTGTGTGTAGTTGTGATCCTCAGTAACCATAATATGAATGAAAAAATAGGAAAAATAGGAAAGCTTTATTTCAAAAAAAACATCCTTGCTTAGTAAGCCAGAATTACAGGAAAGAAAAAGCTTTCAATAATAGGTTTGGGTTAAAGTGCCAACAATAATCCAAGAACTAACTTGGGGTATGTTTCTTCATATTTATCCATGTGTGACAACAGTACAAAAAACTTTACAGAGGTGCAAAACGGGAATCCATACAGAAGAAGTCTGACCTAAGGCTGCCTTGGGTGGCAGGATGTTTTAAATATGGTGTATTTTTTAACTACAAGGAATACATTTCAACAGTATGTAAAAGTGTGTAGCACGTGGAGAGAAGGATATAATTGATCACTGTCATTGCTTTTGCTTTTAAAGGAAACTATTTCCTCTTCAGTGCTGCGCAATCATCGTTTGAGAAGCAATCATTCAATGAGTGTGTTGCTGGCATGTGGACTTCGTGTACCAGTCCTTAAATAAATCCCCACAGATCAAAATATGCTGCACTGTAATATATGCATTCTCTGCCTTCAGCAGATGGAACATTTGTCTTTGAGAAAAGTTACATTGTAAAGAAATAATGTGCTCCAGGCTAATGTGATTCTGTAGCATTTCACCTCAATGCACCCTTCCACTGCTTCAAATATTCTTTGCATTTATAGTGATGGTGCTGAGGATAAAAATTATAGGGAAAGAATGTAAACACAAATGAGAAATACTTCACCAATCCAGTTTGCATACAATAGGAGGCTCTATTAACTCAAGTCAATATAGCTCTGAGTTTTCTATAAGGATCTTAAAGCTTGAATACCAATAGCGGGAAGAGTGATTTTTCTCATACTTCCATTGCGCCCCCTAATGGAAGCAAAGACACCTGCCAAAACGAAACACCTCAGCTCCGGTTTAAAGAAAGCAGCTACACAAAATATCCTATCACTTGAACTGCATACATTTGTATCGTCTGTATGTCGTTTTTTTTTAATGTATATACCACAGTTTTTACCCACCTAGAATCTGTTCTCATTATGTCCTGGAGAGTGGGACTGCGGGGAAATCCCTATCAATATTGTGCAACACTGGTGCCAAAATATAATTCCTATATCATGGGAATATTTTTCATTACCCTATAGCACACTTAAACTTTCAGACATTATATATGTATACTATATAATTTAGGACACACAAAATAGCCTAAAGTCTAGCTATTAGTGTGTCCTAAATTTAAAAAAAAAATCTATGGAAAATATACATAAAAAAACCGCCACCAACCTTTGATGGCACAAAACATCGGTTCCATATAAATCAATATACATTTTATTCCCTCGCATTGTTTGTCGAGCAATTAGTAAAATTCGGCAACACATTTACAGAGGGGAAGTATGTAAAATGATTATGGGGTGATCTCAAGGGATACTGGGGTAAGATGTTCGCCCTTTTAATATAGCTCCCTTTCCCAGAGCATCTTTCTTGCATCTTGTACAGTGCATCTCATTGCCAAGTGATCACTCCTTTTTAATGCACACGCACATACACCTTATTCCCCATAAAGAACTAAGAACTGCCCTATCTTTCGGGTTGCTGTGTGTATGGCAGAACAGGTGAGCCGAACACCGGGTTGCTCCGTATGTAGAACGTTTCTGAACTGATCTCTGTGTGCGTCAAGGAGTGTGGAGCAGCGCAGCGCAATTAGTGAATCGCGTCAGTTTCACTCAGAACTGAGTATCTGGGGGCGGGGGCTGTGGAGGAGGAGGAGAAGGGAGGGTAATTCATTAAGAGACAATCACTCTACTTTTGTGACATCATCCCACTGCTTATATACTTAGGGAATGGTCCAGGGCTCCCCTTATGGTTCAGACACTCACAAGTCCACTCAAGGCAGCGAGGGAAAGAAGCAGCTGTACTTTCTCTCTCTTTCTGTCTGTGTCTGTCTCTCTCATCTCTTCTTCTTAGTATTTATGGACTTTACTTTCTAGAGGGCTCAAGATGGCAAGAATGAGAATTCAACTGGTGTGCATGATCCTGCTGGCTTTCACCTCCTGGAGTCTGTGCTCAGGTAAGCTTTGCAACTTCTTTGGGATTCCTTCCTAAGCTGTGAATTGGTGTGGGGGACTCTCTGCTCCTGTCCCCAAACCTGTCTCTGTGGTTAGTTATCAGATTGTTCCTCGGCTGATGGGCATTTAAACCAAGGAGGAGTAGAAGTCTTTTTTTTTTTTTTTTTTTAAAGGTTTTACATCTGACTAGTCATTTTCAGGTGATAAGAGCTAACAGGTGTACTAGCCCCTCGGATGAGATCAAAAGAAACAAAGTGAGTTAACTCTAGATAAGGTTTATATATGTTCACACACACACAAGCTATCCCTGATAAGTGTTGAATGACAGTTTTTCTGTCATTGCCATGAGTTCCTTCCTTCACATTCACCTGCTCTTTCACGCAGCATCAATATTAGATTTTTTAAAAAGTTATAGAATAGCCCTTGAGAAACATAACGGGATGTGACCATTCACTTTGTAACAAATGTTGAAAGTATTTGTGATCTATGGAATGTTGTGTTGTTCTCTCAAATATCCTAGGCAATATCTTTTCTACAGCTCCTATGAAGCCTTAACAAATCCTAACCAAAATGGCTATACATGTACTTAAAATACATATTTCATATCCATCAATGATGCAGATACAAAAACTGAAGCTGCAGTGTTAAAATAATCTTTACCAAATCATCTGAAGGGGAAAGAAAGCTGCAGATTTACATCAATGCAAAATCAAATCACACCATAGGAGGATAAACTCAAGTGACTTTCTACTCCAAGTGTAATTGCTTTAAATAGCCAGAGGATAACAGATGACCTGTAACACTTGTTTAGTTTATAGTTTCTTTTGGGAAAATGACATAGCTAAGTTTATACACAAAAATATAATGGCTTTTATAGCCACACAGTCACTCACACATGCATATGCAGCAGAGTAGATTTCAAAATACAGACTTGTTAAATTACAAAATAGCTTAATACTTTATTAACATGATTTATGATGCTATATTCACAGAGTCAGGTAGGGTCTAGGTGTACTTACTTGCCTGCTTCATCATGAAGCGAGAAAATAGATTAGATGACCTTGAGGCCCTACATTCCTATGATTCTATGAAATGCTAGTAAAGTAAAAAATAATACACAAAGAAATTATAACCCTCACATTTCAACTTTCAGAATTCTATTTCACCGTGTATTCAGGAGCACCGGGCGCTGTTCGTTGGATTAAAATTTTTCACCTGTAAACTTTTATATCGGTAGCACATTAGCATTGTTCTAGATGATAAATTATTATTCCCTAACAAGATCTTAAAGGAATACTAACAAAAATGTTTTGAAGAGAATAACTAGTAAACTAGGTATTAGCATTTGACAGTGTGAGAAGTGTAAGCAAAACCTGACACACACTTGATCTTTGGCTCTGATCCTACACCTGTTTCAAGAGAAAGGAATTTTGCTGTAAACTTGTTTGCAGCAGGATCAGTTCCTCTGTTTCACAGAATAGCAAAGCAGTGAGAATAATGATAATTCTTGGTTTTTATGTAGCACTTTTCATCCATAGATCTTAAAAAAGCATTACACACACACACACAAAAAAGGTGACAGTTAACATCAGTGATGCAGGATCAGATCTTAGCACCTGCAGTAGCACCTGATGCAACGCCCAGTAAAGTTAATGGAAAGTCTCCCATTGATTTCAATAGACATTGGATTGGGTCTATAATGAAGAAAGCGGGACATACCATAATTAAAAAGATTTATTTTGCTTAAAAATATGAAAATGTGGACCTGGGACAGAGATTAGCTCAATGTGGAAAGCATTGCACTGTTTTTAGCTAAGATACAGAACATGTATTTTAATTTTCTTTTGAAAATATGATTTGTTCTGAGGGGAAAATGTTGCTTGTAAAATTTAAATATATGAGCAAAGTGCAGAATTTCAATCCAGTTAAGGTATGAACCAGCCAGAGGAGAGTAAGGTGTGTACATTTCCCCCTTAAACAATATAGTATGATAAAAACAAACTTTCTATTCAGAGCTCTCCATAACTCTGTCCCCATTGCATCCTTGCCCTCAACTCCTCCTGCACCGCTTCCCACCCCCTCTGCTGTCTGCCCATGTCTCTTTTGCCTCCTCCCATTGTCTTTTTCACTGGCTCTTGAATCCATGCTTCTCTCCTTGCCACCTGTTTCACTTGGAATAGCCTCCCAAATAAGGTACACCAAGCTCCCTTGCTCTCTTCATTCAAAACATTTCTTAGCACCTATGCATTCTGTGCAGCATTCCACCTATCTTGGCCATTCTCTATGCTCTATTTTAAGTCTGTATTTTGTAGTGTAAACTAGGACAGAATCCTAGTAACAGGACTTTTGATAGGCACTAAGATACTATGCTGATGACTGGTACAGAGAAGGGCTACTACTGCTATCAGTGAGAATGAAGAACCTATCTTTCAAGAGGAGGCTAAAAAAGTTTGTCTTGTTTAGCTTAGCAAAACGAAAGCTGAGATATGATTACCCTCTATAAATACATTGGGGTGAAAACACCAGGGAGGGAGAAGAGCTATTTAAGCTAAAGGACAATGGTGTCACAAGAATAATGGGTAAAAGAAGGTTTCTAACCAGAGGAGTGAGGTTCTGGAACAGTCTCCCAGCAGGAGTAGTCGGGACAAACAGCCTAACTAGTTTTAAAATGAAGCTTGATTATTTTATGAATGGGAATATATCCTAGGCTTGTCTGCAGTAGCTGGGGACTGGATTGGATGATCCATAAGGCCCCCCCTAGCCTTATCTCCTACATTCCTATGACTAGCAAGGTAGCAGTAGCAACAAAATAAATAAATAATTGAATTAAATTTTTTTTAAAAATCTCGTCTATAGCACTTTTCATCAGTAGATCTCATACCTGGATGTAAATGGGCAACAGATTCCACTCTATAGTGGAACACTTGAATAACAACAAAAACACTGCTCATGTTAATGCAACTGATATTTACAATATATTGTTATGTTTGTTAGGGCACCTAGAGCCTCAGATAAGTTAGTTATTTTTTTTTATGTCTAAGTAAATAAATTTAGGGATTGGCTTTGAATTACTGTTGCTTTTAGGGAGCTACAAAACAATTAAAATGAAATTTCCTTCAACAGAAGTATTTAATGATCTCCAAACATTTACCATACTCTTTGAGTTACGATTGCTATATTTGCAAATTCAGTGCACAGCAGAATAGAATTCTTTCAGATTGTGCTTCATCCTTCTAAAATAACGTTTCCCCATCAGATAAGTCATAAGACTTGCTAATATATTGCGCTATGTAGGGTCAACTAAATTAGTAGAAAGAAATTATTCCACTACATTAAATCTCTCTCTCTCTCTCTCTCTCTCTCTCTCTCTCTCTCTCTCTCTCTCTCTCTCTCTCTCACAGAGTTAAAAGTCAATAGGTCAAATTCTGATCGGTCTGAAATCACTGATGTCAGCAGAATTTATATTGGTATAACTAAAATTAGAGTCTTGCGTAGTAAATATAACTACTATTAATGCATATTTTTAAAAAACTTTACTTAAAACTTTGTCTCTATTATGAAGAAATGTCCCTTTTAAGATAAAGACCTACAAAGTCAGGGTCTAAAAGTTTGCAAAGGTGACAGACCAGCTTATTCAGATGATAAAAAAATCATATTGACATTGGATGAGGAGATTTGGCAACATTTTTGTTTTACTGAAATGGCTATAGGTTATGAGCCTGATTCAGAGCCCATTGAAGTCAATGGGAACCTTTCCATTGAATTCAGTGACTTTGGATCAGGCCCTAGAATGATGGTGAGTGACTGTTTATAAGATGCATCATTAACCTAGGCTGTACTTGTACTAAAAGACCCTTGCAGTCAGTCTTTCTGGATCATATTTTAAGAGAGGAAGATTCTCTACTAGCTCTTTATCCATTATCTAAGTTTAAGAGCTCTTTATGAGATATACCTAAAGCCTATATTCTGAAATCAAATGACTCTGATTTGTGATGAACTAGTACACATGTGTTTCTGATTTATTCCCAGATTCAGAAGAGGAAATGAAAGCGTTAGAAGCAGATTTATTGACCAATATGTATACATCAAAGGTAATTCTTTTTTCTTTTTACCCTTTAGCTGACTTGTAGGGAACACATGAATTCTCATTACAAGCATGGAAGTCTTTGCACAAAGTAATAACAGTCTAGACATAAAAGTTCAGTGCAAGGCATTACTTTGGTGCAAAATTTTCTTCTAGTTCAAAGGAAGTTTAAGTTTTCTGTGTCACATCAACACCTTTAAAGTGTCTCTCACTTGTAATGCTGGTACTTTCATTAAATTATTCAGGTTGTGTTTCATGTAAATGTATCAGAAGAAAATGTGTTTCCAATAGGATTATATCTGAATTGATCTTGAATTAATGCCTAAATGAGACGCTATTGTACTTTTTCTACATATGTGTAAAATTTATATTTTCAGAAGACAAAAACTGTTACCAACAGATGTTGTTTTTGGTTTAGGAATAATCTAGTAGTTTTAGTGATTGTAAAGAACATCAGAAAAATAGTCACAAAAATATCTAGTAAATAGTTTCCTTCCTGAGTGGCCAAAGAATCAGCCATAGATTTATTTTCCAAATACACAGGGTTCAATGATCTCAGCTTCACATAGGTGAAGTATCAAAACTAGAACATACACATTTTGACAGTAGCCAAAAAATTTAATTAAGTGGGAAATATATGCATGTTTCATTCTTCCCTGATAAATGATTTCTTTATTTATTTTAAAATAGGATGTTTTATCACTTCTCACAAGAGTGGTCAAAACATTTTGCATTTTAATGGAAAGTTCCCCTGTGGGCTGGTTATTCCACATTTGCTCATCTCAGGGTTTCTCACCCCCTCCCTTTCTGATACCACCTGATACCAGGCGTCAATGGAAACAGGAGAATGGACTAGATGGATATTCAGTTTGATCGAGTATGGTAATTCCTATATTTCTGTATTCTCAATTAGCAAGGTAACAAGGCCCAGATGTCACACAAACCTGCTTCTTGACTCCTGCTGGTCAAGTAGGGAAAAGATTAGTGTGGATTCTTTTTCTGGGACCAGTTTAGGAGTGGGATTCTGTCAGAAGGATTCTTCCTCTGAGTCCCAAAGGGCTAATACACTCTTGGTGAAGTCTTAGCTCCAATGAAGTCAGTGGGAGTTTTACTATTGATGTTAATAGAGCCAAGATTTCACCACTTGTCACTCTCCCCCATCTCTGACACACAACAAACACTAAAACAGTTGTGTAACGGCTGATTAGGAATGTGCCAAATTGAATCATAGCTGTTTTTTGGTATGTGTAGTATTGGGTGAGGCAACTTGCTGTTTAGGCCTCCCTCTGTCCAGAAGGCTGCATAATCCATAAACACAGTTCAAGTGACCTAATAACAACTGTGCCTGTCTTAACAAGTGGACTTGTGATAGGAACATCCCTAACTTAACTTGTGGTGACATAATTGTGAATCTCAGGCTCCTTGACATATTGTGCATGTTCTCTTGACATCCAAGTAAGGTATAGTGAAGCCTCCGAAAAGTCACTTGTAGTTTGCGTGAGATAACACCACTCCAGCAAGGGAGTCTTCACTACTCCACCAATTAGAGGGATAATAAATTCATTTATTATGCACTTTGTGAGGGTTTGCAGCATTCATCAGATTAAAACCTAATGTCTAGTGACTATTTTAAGTGTGTAAAAGAATGTGAGGCACATTTTGGGATGGAAGGTGTAGTAGTTAACAGGTTTCAATTGAGGAAGGTCTGGTCATCTGCCACCTCATATCTAATTCCAACGGAGAATAACTACTGTGATTTCTCACTAATCATCTGTGATATGGAGTTGCCAGTCTAACCAAGCAATCTCTAATCATCTTGTTGGCCGGCACATCTTGGAGAAAAAAGCAAACCTGTTTTGGAAAGTCTGGATGTACAAGTGTAACAAAGTAGTTTATCAACCACATTAACATTGCCTGGCATTCCTGGTAAGTCCATAATATATTTTCAGCAAGGGCATTCAGATGGCGTAGTATGTCCTAGTGCTCAAATTTTTTAAACTGATTCACAGCTCAAGAATATACCTCTAATTATTTGTGATTCTAAGCCCTAGCCTTCCTGGATAGTAATAGAGTAAAGGACTCTTCTTTGATGAGGGGAATCTACAACTCATCATAGAACATGCAATAGTCTGCACTAGATGCTACTGACTTCACAAACTACTGCCCAGGGTCTATTCCTCCCTTTTCCAGTCTTCAATACCATCTGTGGGTTGGGTCTCTCTTAGTCAAGCTTCAAGCCAGAGCATGGCAGCCTGGTGGATGGCTTCTTCCTGGTCATAAAAAAGGGAAGGACATCCATACTCATAACTCCTACTGCTGGACCTGTCTTCAACATCTGATTCTATTGATCACCAAATACTTGTGTCACATCCCTGATGGGATACAGAAGTTCCCGGGGCAAATGGAAGTTCCCTGAAATGGTTTAGGTCTTTTCTCTACAACAGTTTCTCCACCTCCAGAGTTCTCAACTATGGAATCCCACAAGGCTCATGTTTCTCTCCAGTTTTGCTCAACATTTACTCAGCCTGTTGGAGATCTAGGAAGACAACATAGCCTGAAGTGTCATCAGTATGCAGATGTAATCTTGGTCTTCATCTGCTTTACATAGAATAAAAAGTGCCTTGATAAAACTGGCACCTGGATGAAGAATAACCTGATAAAGCAGAACCCAAACAAGACTGAGGTGAAGTGGCGTCACTTTGAAGAACATGCCTCCTCTATAATATTCCCCACTATTGAGGGACCTGCTCTCAGACTATTAAACTTGTCAGCAATCTTGGTCCTTTTCAACACCTCATTGCTATAGTATGATAGATAAGCAATACCCAGCATTTGTAGTTGTAAAATCTGCTCATTACCATCTATACCAATAATAATAATAATATATGGAGATATACCTATCTCATAGAACTGGAAGGGACCTTGAAAGGTCATTGAGTCCAGCCCCCTGCCTTCACTAGCAGGACCAAGTACTGATTTTTGCCTCAGATCCCTAAGTGGCCCCCTCAAGGATTGAACTCACAACCCTGGGTTTAGCAGGCCAATGAGCTGTGTCTGGCCAGAAGACATAGCTCCCTCCTACCAGACACAGCCCTGGCCACAGTTATCCATGCATTCATGACCTCCAACCTGGGTAACTGCAACTCATATATGCAAGGACAGCAATGCACCTTGGAAAAGCTCCAGTTGGTACAAAATTCAGCCTGTCTGCTTAGCAACACAGAAAGGAAGATTGTTATTTCTATTTTTAAGTATCTGGGAGGCACTCAAATACTACACCGAAGCTGGCAGATGAGACTCTGAATAGATAAGTATTTCCTATAGACCGGACACGTCTTGCACTGCTGATATAACAGGTATGCCCTGATATTCCATTGAATTAATGTGAATATCCATTTGCAGAATATGCTTAATTATTTCATCCTCCACTATGGAAAAAGGAGGAAAAATCTAAGCAGTAAAATCATACTACCTGGAGAAAGAGAGTACTCTGTCATGAAACAAAGCTCATTGCAGAGCAGCAACCTCCAAATATTAATTGACTTGCAAGCACTGTAGTATACCTCCAGAATGCTATAACCAGTTTCCTCTGTTTTAGCTATCTCTGGCACACAATCATCTGAATTTATTCATTATTTTGAGGTTCTATTTAAAGAAAAAAATCTGTTTGGCTGAGGATGAGTTAGAGGATATAAGAAGCAAGAGCTGAAATGAAGTTATTTTTATAAAATGTGTAACATTCAAGATTTCTCCATGTTCCAGCAGCTAATACTGTGCACACAGTGCAATATAAATTATTACTACATCAACAGGACCTCCGGAGGTACTTTTTAACCAAAATCAGCGATAAACAAGTTGATACGTAACAAATCCATTCAGTGGAATGCAGATTCCGCTTTAGTCCTCCACACTCAAAGCAGTTCCAGACACAATAAAGGCTACCCTAGGTGTTCCTTTTAAGTAAACAATTCAAACTGGTTGGAAATTTTGTGACGTAACAGTGTTTTGTTGGGAAAAAAATGCTGATTTGTTGAATCTGAAATGTGCTGCAAAAGATGTTTGGGTTTGACAAATTTGTAGCATCCCAGGCAGGGTTCTGATGAAACTCTGTCTGTCAGGCAGGTTTTTGTCAAAAGACAGCCGTACCATGCCAAGGCTGTCAGGCTCCCTGAGGTGGAGCTGGGAGTCTGAATGTCCTGGGAACACTGGTTCTAACCCAGGCTAGGCTCTAACCCAGTCTTGGCTGCCTGCTCCACATCAAGGAACCTGGTAGCCCTAGGAGATCCAGCTCTAGGCTCCTGGCTCCGCTGGAGGGAACCTGGAAAACCTGGGGGCTCTCAAGACTTTCAGGTTCACTGATGCAGTGCCTGGAAGTCCTGGGACAGGCTTCCAGGGTCCACAGCAGCCCTACTATGTAGACTTCCCTAGGTCCAGGACCTCACGGCTTCCAAACTCCCCAAACCAGCAGGATCCCTGTGCTACCCGACTTGTGAGTGGGCAGTCCTGAGGCCAGGTGGCCCAGGAGGTTGGAAACTCTGAGTTCCCTGTGGTGGGGCAGTCTGTATTGTGGGTCAGCCTCAGAACTGCAGACCCTGGGAGCCCTGGCAGTTGCTAACTAAAATGGACATCCTTGACTGTTTCATGGCTGCCACCTGAATAGTAGCTGTGAAACTAACAAGAATGTCCATTTCAATTAGTCACTGCCCAGGTCCCAGGGAACACATTTCATTTCGGAAACACCATGTAAATTAAATATTAATATGATTTTATTTTTGATTTTCTGGTTTGTGGGAAGTTTCTAAAAATCTGGTTTCATTTTGGATCTGAATTTTTTTTTCAAAATATCCAAAATTTATCATGAACCACAAACTGCCAGTGTGGGCCAGCTCTATTAACAACTGGGACCCAAATTTTCAGAAATACATCAAAGGAAAAAAAAAGGCCCATTATATTTCTGAGCCCAACAACTTTCAATATTCCATTTCATAAGAAGCTTCAGCAATGCAAAAACATATATCAAATTCCCTGCATGAATTCTTCAGCATCAATAAATCTCAAAGCCAGATTCATACTACAAACAACCTCCATTGTTTTATCAAATTACTACCAGATTCTTTTTTGAACTAACCTTCAGTATATTCGCTCTACCCTTTGAGACTTTGGTGCTTTGATCTCCTTCATGGCTGTTTTCCAAACCATAGCTTGAGCATTTGTAGTCACCAGTGTGACTGACAGTCTAGAACTGTGCGGAAAACATGCCACTCAGGCATGAGTGAACCAGGACTCTTGGGCTCTATGAGTGTAAGGCTATGCTTTACCATATTACTAGAGAGTTCACACAATGTATAAATCAAGATATAGTCATTCGGTACCTGCTCTTACATTGGAGTAACAATCCTGTTCTATTTTCTTAATTGGGAGAGCTTTCTATGCAGCAGAAAGTTATATAATAACAATACCTAGCTCTTACCTAGTGCTTTTCAGCAGTAGATCTCAAAGCACTTAACAAAAGAAAACAGTACCATTGTCCCCATTTTTTAACAGATGGGAAACTGTGGCAGGAGGAGGTGATGTGAGTTGCCCAAGATCACCCAGCAAGCCAGTGGCAGAACCAAGAATAGAACCCAGGTCCACTAAATCCCAGTCTGGTGCTGTAACCAGGAGACCATACTCCCTCCCACAATCTATAAATAGCCCTCATATATTCAGTCTTGCCCGACAATTAACGTAGTCAGTCGTTCTTAAAGACATAAGGCCTCATTCTGATCTGACACTGGTGCAAATCAGAAGTAATTACACTGAAGTTAAAAGAGCTACATTGATGTAAGGGCTTGTCTTCACTACCCGCCTGGATCGGCGGGTAGAAATCGATATCTCGGGGATCGAATTATCGCATCTCGTCGGTACGCGACAATTGATCCCCGAATCGACGTGCGTACTCCACCAGCCCAGGTAAGAATAAGCGCCGTCGATAGGGGAGCTGCGGTGTCAATTTTCCACCGTCCTCACAGCGGGGTAAGTCGGATCGGATACGTCGAATTCAGCTACGCTATTTGCGTAGCTGAATTTGCATATCTTAAATCGATTCCCCCCCCCACCTCCCAGTGTAGACCTAGGCTCAGTGTGGCATAAATGGGAATCAGGTCCATTGTACCAATCTATCTTAGGTGTGTCTCACAAACAAAGCTGCAAAAACCAATAACTGTGGAGCCAAAGGGGACTTTTCTCCTGGCCTAGCTAGTAAGAACTGTACTAAACTTGACTCAGCTGGGGGTTGCTACTTGGATATGCTACCCATGTCTTCAAAAAATTTTTCTCTGGAATGTCTAAAGCTGGGATAGAGTAACAACGTTAGACCCAAAGGATACTGAAGCTCTACACAGGAAGCCACAGAATTTTCATCCACATACTGAAAACATCATTCTTTGTGTAAAGGCATGGAACATGCGGGGAAAGCATACATGGAAAGCTTCATCTTTTGTGTGAAAATTTTTTTTATGCCACAAATAATTTAAAGTAAACCAAAGAGAGATTTGGAATTGAAATGGGCATTTTATTTACTTTTTAAATCCACCTCCTGCTAATTAAGTCAGACATTCCATGAAGAGGTTAATTTTGTTTTGAACCTGTCGCATCCTTCAAAATATTTCAAAACTCTAATTAGATCACCTGTGTGGAAGACCATATGAGCACTAAGTAAACAAAATAAAACACAACATTTCAAGCTGCTGAGCAGGATTTAGGATGTGTTTCCATTTCGCCCATAAACCAATATACACATTTCTGAACAGTGAACCAACGCTGCTGAGAAAGCAAGGCTTGTCTAACAAATGGCTAAATTATGCCCACTTAATAACACACCTGTATCTGAGGGAAGATTATGGTCCAAAGGGAATTTCTTTAAAAAATGTTGACATTGATTCAAATTTCTGAAGCTCCCTTGGCCTGTCTTTATGACATTTCTCTCCCTCTCTCCCCATAACAAACAAACACAAACACACACACAGACACAAATATGGCTAACAATGAATACCACACAAATTCAGCATAGAATATTCATCTCTATTAAAAAGATGACTCAAAGAACCACCAGGTTATGGGATTCTCTAGTGGACTGAAAATTACATGGAGTACATACCCTTCCCCCATCCCAACCATGCTATCACTAAATAAAATGAATGTCTGTATTGTTGAAACAGCTATATTATTTTTCTACATTAATATTTGTTCCTGGAAACATACAAACAAATACACTTTAATTCACTAAAAAAAAATAAGCCTGACATTAATTTGCAACAAGGAAGATTTAGGTTAGATATTAGGGAAAAATAAATTAACCATAAGGATAGTTAAGTACTGGAATAATTTATCAAGTAAGGTTGTGGTATCCCCATCATTGGAGGTTTTAAAGAACAGATTAGACAGTGATGGTCGAGGATGGTTGAGGTATACTTATACCTTCCTCAGCACAGGAGGGTTTAACTAGATGACCTCCAGAGGTCCCTTCCAGCCTATCTTTCTATGATTTGACGCACAACATGGATCATTTGGGAACTATGAGCTCAGTGAGCAAGAAGGTACTGCTCAGCCTATGCTTTCCTTGTGCCTGGAATTTTCATGTGCCTAGTTTCTGTTTAAAGGAAACTACTTTCTATGCTGGAGAAAAATCAAAATGTTAAAGAAGGGAAAAATAGACGGGGAAGGCAGAGAGTGGAAAATATGACGGAGAAGGGAAGTAGTGAGTGAAGCCAAGGCGAGGTGGCATCCTCACTTGAGTTTTTTCCAAATCAAAATTAGAAGCTGGTAGAAAAATTCCAACAATACACTTTGGCGTTTCGTTGAAATTGAAACATTTCATAGGGACAGGCAGCTGTTGGTAAAGTTCCAACAGAAGTCTCAGCTGGCAGGCTGGCAAGGAGCTGAGAGCCTGGAAGCCATGGAAACCCTGGCCTTAGGCGTGAGGCTCCTCATCAGCCTGGCATTCCAAGCTCATGATCCTTGGCAGCCCACCTGGTAGGCAGATGGAGAGCTGTGAGCCTAGAAACCTCATAGGTCCTGGCTCCCAAGCTCACCACTCCTCAGCAGCCAAGGGATCTGAGGGCTTCAGGGGCACATCTCTCCCCCCCCCCAAAGAAAAAGACTGCCTCCAAAAGTCAAAGCTCCTTTTCACAGATAATTTTGAAATGTTGCGGGGGGGGGGGGTGTTCTGAATTGGAATTAAATCAGATATCAAAATCCTTCATGAAACCAGACTTACCTTCCTCCACCCAGCTCTAGCTAATAGGAAAACAGAGGGAAGGTGTTGACTGGAAATAAATAGTTTAAGTTAATGGAGCACCCAGGGCACTTAAGTGCAACAGATTCTCTACTGACTGCAGATTCAGCTTGACCAGGAGGAAATCTTCCCACATCAGTAAATTCTTTTTTGGGGCCTGATGGCTCTTACATCACTGAACTCTTGTTGCAGTTCACCCAGTCTTACAGCAAAATGCTCCAATATCTATTAGTAACCCTAATTTATTCAACAAATTGCACTGAGAAACTGAAGATAAACATATAATACCATAGATACTTTCAGATCCGCATATCTCCCTTTCCCATGATAAGCCCCCATTCTTTCCCCCAGTGTGGATTCTTCTTTCTACTTACTACAACAGACTCCACTTCCTTCTAAATTTCCTGATCTCCAACACTCTCCACAAATCCAGTCATCTTGAACTATCCTCCTTTCTGCTGGATCCCTCCTTTCTACCCCACATACCTGCCTCCCCACTGCTACTCACCTCTGTTTGCCTGCCAGTACTTTCCCCTACCACCAGCCCCTGTTGGATATCTGCTCCCACATGACTTGTCTCTCTGCTGACTTTGGATAATTATCTCTGAATATATGTACCATAGAATTTAGCGTTTTCCCTCTTCATAAGGGATCTACACAGCCATTGGTATTCATGTCTATCTTTTAATAATGGTAATAGGAGGCATGGATATGTACAGATGGCCCAATAGCATTAATCTTTTATGTCCCAGTTTTGTAATGTAATTGGGTTGTATGGTAATATGTTCAGACTGCAGAATAAAGTGGGCAGTCACCTTTTCCAACTTTCCCTACAAATAAATTCCATACACTATATAAAGTTCGAAATGGCCTCCCTACTGTGGTTGGAATTTATCAATAAGAAGATATAAAAGTCATCTCAAATCTGCTCCTTAGGCCTGGTAGGTTTTAGGATTCTGTCTGGGACTATTCAACCCACACTCTAGATCCTCACTCACATGAGAGTCACTCTAACCTTCTGTATATAAAGATCACTTAAGTCATCTGCCTCAGTGAGTCAGCAGAACTCACTCAACCCTTTCTGAATAGGATCAACACCTGCTAGCTGCATGGGTGTCAGATGTATAGGCAAATAACACACAGCCTATTGCAAGAATACTTTCAATCCTCCATTTCTTCATTATTTCCCTTCATTTTTTTTTATAAACTCACCCCACTTCCCATAAAGAACCAGATATTGAGTGGCTCATCTTTATTTGCTTAATAATATTTTTTGTATTCATACATCAGCTTAATCTGTAATTTCATTTTGGTACTCTGTAATCCACTATGCTCTGCAGATTGGTATTCCATGATAGCTCCCTACACAAGATTGTTAAAGGGGCCACAGCAGGCAAGGCCTT
The DNA here is from genome assembly GCF_011386835.1 of Chrysemys picta bellii. Lineage (NCBI taxonomy): Eukaryota > Metazoa > Chordata > Testudines > Emydidae > Chrysemys > Chrysemys picta. The sequence goes on from NC_088791.1 coordinate 77,845,387, forward strand.
AGGGTTCATGAACTGCAGGTGTCCGCTACATCACACTCCCTGCAAGAGTAGCCATGGAGCAGAGAAGTACCCCTTATTGGCCTACAGTTTAGGGAGGATCCTCTTGTGACTCAGAATCCATCCTCATCGACAGGCTTATTAGTTAGGCTGAGCTCTCTGCACCAGAACTTCAACCAACAAGCCCGATTCTTCACTCGCTGGAACCACGTAAAATCATTTATACCTGCGCAGAGTGGTGTGAAATACTACCATTCTGAGCTGATGGCAATTTCCTTTGACATTGCACAACTACACGAGGGGGATCAGACCCTGCATGTTTAGTAAATGAGTTGTCTTAATTACCGCACACCTTAATTGTTGTCTTAACTTTGGTTAGACAAAAACAAACAAAACCCACTAAACAAAATATACTGTCCCCATTGAAATGTTTTACAGTATCACACAGCTTTTGCTAAAGAGAAGACAGCATTTCACATAGCATGTGTTTTGTATCCTTCAGCTTAACAGAGCGAAACTTCCTTATTGGAAGATGACCCTGCTCAATGTGTGCAGTCTTATAAACAACATAAACAACCAAGCAGAGGAAACAGCGGAGTCTGAGGAAGATGACCTCCTTCCGAGAGGACAGTTTCCTGCTGCTCTAGATGGCTCCAGCTTGGAAGCGATGCTGACAATATACCAGCTCCAAAAAGTCTGCCACAGCAGAGCCTTTCAGCACTGGGAGGTAAGCAACACATAAGTAATGCATGTCACTCGAAGGACTCTGCTTTGATGTTGTATTTATATTTCAAGAGAGACTTAAAAACCTAGGTCCTGCCTTCTCTGTATGGACCCTTCAAAGCCTCAGTATATTTGGCCAAAATATCCCCTTCTTGCATTGTTGGGCACTGGTTATCCATCTCGATGGTGCTCTCCATCTCTAAGTGGTTTCCTTAAGCAGTCTTGTACATATATCATTTCTGAAGAGTTGCAGGGTGCTTTGGACTATATCAATGTGAAATATTAACTACATCATTTCTCCACACTTTGTAGCCATTCCCCAAAAAACTAAGCAGAGATATGAAGATGAGCTTCTTGACAGAACAGAAAATTAAACTCTGTTCAACAGCAGTAGAGTTAGTCTGGATTTACAGAGGTGTGACTGAAAGCAGGAGATGGTCTTATGTATGTGCATAGGATCGTTGGGCCCACTTTGTAGTTGGCCATTTGCACTACCTATGTCAGTACAGCGTGAATGCAAAGCTACCATGGTTGCCCTGGGGAATACCATGAAGCAGGGTGTTTCCCCATGAGCATTGCCCAGAGGTCCAGGAGGCAGAAAAGGTGGTTTAGAGCCATTTTGCTCTCTCTCTCCAGTATGCACTCTCTTCTCAGCTGCGCCAAGTTCATACTCAGCACAGCTGAGGGGATTCAGCCCAGTGCATTTTCAAGCCTGTGCATGAGCTGCAGTAGCACTTACACCGAACTGTAACAGCAGTACGTTTAGCACTGAAGAGTAGCTGCAGTAGAACTGGCATGCTTCACCATGATACTGAGGTGTCTCTTACCCTGGAGATGCAGGTAAATGTAGCAGAAACTGGGGCTTCCCAGCCTCAAAGAAGCCATAGATAGAGAAATTATGGTTCTGTGCAGCTTAGATGTGAGGTAAAGGAGTGCAAAGAAATATCAGACAAGTTTAGGGTTACCATTCGTCCGGATTTACCCGGACATGTCCTCCTTTTTGTGTTAAAAATAGCGTCCGGGGGGGAATTTGTAAATCACTCAAAATGTCCAGGATTCCCCCCCAGGCAGAACGAGGTGCGGCTGGGAGGGCTGCAGGAAAGTCAGCCTCTCACCTGGGGCTCTGGCAGCCAGAGCCCTTCCCCCTGCAGCTTGCAGGGCTAGATTCCGGAGCAGCTGTAGAGCTCCTCCTCCTTGCCCCCCCCCCCCCTGCATTCTGAGCCGGCCGGCCTGCCGAGCCATTTGCATTGGGCCTCGGCAGCCCCTCCTCCCCGGCAGCCCAGCACCCCGCTCCCGCAGCACTGTGCAGGGGCAGGGACCGGGTTGTGTGTTGCGCTGGGGAGCGCAGTCACGTGTCCGGCTCCGCACAGAGCCCAACACCCTGTTCTGAGCGGCGGGGTAAGGGGGCCAGGGGGCAGGAGAAGGGGCAGGGAGGTTCTGGAGGGGGCAGTCAAGAGACAGGGGGGGGGTTCGGGAGTTCGGGGGGGGTTGGGGGGAGGTGGAGAAGGTTTTGGGCAGTCAGGGTACAGGTAGGGGGTAGGGTCCTGGGGGGCAGTTGGGGGGGGGTCTTAGGAGGGGCAGTTAGGGGACAAGGAACAGGGAGGCTTAGGTAGGGGGTGGGGTTCTGGAGGGCAGTTAGGAGCAGGGGTCCCAGGAGGGGACAGTCAGGGGACAAGGAGCGGGGGGGTTGGGAGTTCTGGGGGGGAGCTGTCAGGGGGCAGGAGTGGGGAGAGGGATCGGAGCAGTCAGGGGACAGGGAGCAGAGGGGTTTAGGAGTTCGGGGGGGGGGAGCTGTCAGGGGGTGGAGAGTGGTTGGATGGGGCGTGGGAGTCCCAGGGGTCTGTGTGGGGGTGGGGGTGTGGATAAGGGTTGGGGCAGTCAGGGGACAAGAGGCAGGGAGGCTTAGGTAGGGGGTGGAGTCCTGGGGGGTAGTTAGGGGCAGGGGTCCCAGGAGGGGGCAGTCAGGGGTCAAGGAACGGGGGGAGGGTTGGGGGTTCTGAGGGGGGCGGGAAGTGGGAGGGGCAGGGGCGGGGCTAGGGCGGGGCTCCTCCCGTCCTCTTTTTTGCTTGCTGAAATATGGTAACCCTAGACAAGTTTAAGAGAGAAGGGGAGGAAAATGAGGGAAGAAGGGATTGAGGAAACTTGAGAAAAGGCTCCACTGCTGACCATGACACACCTTCCTGTGATCCTATTCATCCAAGCTCTGTTCCAAAGCCCATTGAAATCACTTGGAGTCTTTCCATTGATTCCAATGGATTTTAGATCAGGACCCATTTACTAAGTAATCAATAGATTTTAGTGCCCCAAAGCAGGGCTTAAATTCAGCCATAGCCATCTGGAGTGGAGCTCCAGTAAATATTTTCAATCCCACGGGAGCCCCGGCACGTGAAGCCCCAACCCTGATGCCTCCCACAGGTATGAAGTCCCAAGCCCCAGGGCTCCAGGAAATACTCTGAGAATTTAAGCCCTACCTCAAACAATTAAGTTTGGAGTGCTACAAAGGTTTTAATTGAATAACCCTCTGTCAGCCAGTTGGATTGTGTGTGATCATTAAAAGGTGCAGTAATAAGAATGGATTAAATCATTTCAGATAACTAAGAAATGACCTGACCCTTCATGCAAAACTCAAAGCACAATTGTTTTTGAACATTCTGACATTTACAACTGCCATTTTGTTGATATTCATACATTTCTGGTTTTTAAAATTTTATATATTTCTCATTTTGCCCACTAATATTGCTATGAAGGATAAAACTAGCAAGTAGTGGAAATCTCATGAGATTTCCAGCCTAAATTTTAGACCAAAGAAGTTAATATAAGAACCTTAACTTCTGAAACTTCATCCATATTAAATGAAAGCTCCCTGGGTGAAATCTTAGCCTCACTCGAGTCAATGTCAACAGTGTCATTTACTTCAATGGAACCAGGATTTCACCCACAAAATTTTGAAATTTACTCATCATCTCTGATTAGAGATTAGAGATTAGATAGGTATTGCTTTATAATTAATTCTTTGAAACTAATAAAGACCATTATCTTTTTTTTTCTCGTGGGTATATTAAGAGAATATAGATGTACAAAAATATCAAGAGATTAATATTTTTCTTTATCTTTAATCCAAAGAAATACAGAGATTCCACAGTGTCTCTTCTCATGTCTTACAGATACTTCAGCAGGATGTTTTCAATCAAGAGGATTCAAACCAAGATATAATGAAGAGAAAAACTCCTTATATCCTGAAACGGCAACTACACGTTAACAAAGCCAGAAGACCGTACATACTCAAGAGAAGTTCATATTACTGATGCAGCAAAGACAGCAATGTATATTTAGTTTGAGTAACTGTGCTTTATGGTTCTTATTTAAATCTAAAATCATATTTGTGTGAAAAATATACTATGAAAAATCATCAAGATTATAACATAACTGTGTCTTTTTTGCAATTGTTGTTTCTTGAACGTGATTTTTCCTACTTGAGATTAATTGGACCAATACATTTACAAATAAATCTAGTTTCTAAGCATGATGTATTGTACACATCTGAGATTTCAACATATTTGCTACAATATAAGAGGGTTTTTTGTGTTATAAAACAAACCTTTCTACACCAAAAAGTAAATCAATAGTCCATAAACACCAGTAAATATCATAAAATGTCTCAAACACCTCAAAACCAATCTATGCTGGCAAACGGATGTGTAATATGGTGATCAGAATTGCCACAATGTTTTCTGACCAGTGGCAATTATCAGGGTTTAAGTCTAAATGAGCAAGGAAACATTGTGCATTGGCTATTAAGTTTGAAATTCAAATATTTTTTAAGTGATCTTCCTTATTTTGGTGGCTTGAACTTGTGGATTCTTCATGGACCAGTGAAGGACATGATTTAATAATAAATAACAATAATAATAAATTATATTACTACTATTAGAGAGAAAATATTTTCACTGATGTCTGCTAGTTGAACAAAGCCAGAAGGTAGTATCTACTTCAGAGAAATTCATATTATGACTGAGGCAAGAAAGCAACATTTATTTCATTTATGCAATCAATTAAACAACTTATGTTCTCTCCATACTTTATGCATGCTGAATGGAAGGACTTAGTTTTACTCTTTAAGAGATGATCTAAAGTCCAATGAAGTCAATGAAAATGTCCTAAATCATGGTCATGGTTCCGATTGCAGGTGAACCACGACTCAACATATCCATCAGAGCTGTGGATTATGCAGGATTAGCTTTGGTATTAAAAAGTTCCAGCACAGTGAATCATGACTAAGGCCTGGTCTACACTGAAGGGGGGAGAGGGAAATTGATCTAAATTACGCAACTTCAGCTATGTGTAATGTAGCTGAAGTCGATGTACTTAGATCGACTTACCTTGGTGTCTTCACCGCGGTGAGTCGACTGCTGCTGCTCCCCCGTCGACTCCGCCTGCGCCTCTCATGATGGTGGAGTACAGGAGTCGATGGGAGAGTGCTTGGGGATCGATTCATCATGTCTAGACTAGACACAATAAATCGACACCTGCTGGATTGATCGCTGCTTGCCGATCCGGTAGTTAGTGTAGACATATCCTAAGATTAAGCTTTTGTCATGGGTATTTTTAATAAAAGTCAGACAGGTTGTGGGCAATAAACAAAATTCATGGAAGCCCATGACCTGTCTGTGAGTTTTACTAAAAAGTAAATTGAGGTGAGAGGGTGGGCTTAACAATGTGAGCCCCATCAGGGGCTGACTGCCAGCCGCTGCTCCATCACCGCTGCTGCTCTAGCCCCACAGCCTGCTCTTACAGTGGAGGCTGACCCAGCTCCGGGCACTGCTGTGGGCCTGGCTACAGCTCAAGCCCCAGAGCTGACTGCGGCCGCTGCTCCAGTCCTGCTACTGCTCCTGGGCGGGGGCTGATAACTGCTGCAGCCCTGCCACTGTGGTAGCCTGAAGCCAAAAAAGTCACAGAAGTCTATTAAAAATCATGGAATCCGTGACATCCACAACAGAACCATATCCTTAATCATGACCAAAATAACATTTTTACAGTGAAGACATTATACTGTACATTTTACTTTGATTACATTGAGGATAATCACACTTCCCATTGTCACCCACAGATTGTATTGATCTGTTTGTTTTTAAATAGCCATATAAACTTTGCAGCTTGGCATGTGATGTGTGAACTCACAAAGATATATGCACTAATTTCAAAAATAATCATAATTCCAATACAGCAAAGCAATAAAGCACATGCTTAATATTAAGTCCTAGTGACTTAAAGTTAAACATGTGCTTTGCTAAGCTGAGGCCTGGGTCACAGCCTCCCCAGTGCCCTCTCATGAATAGATGACTGCAGCAGTCCTGCCTCAGTTTCTCTTTCTGAAGGGCACCTTGCGTACTCCACACCACAGTCCAACCATATTTAAAACAAGTTTCCTCTTCAAGAGTCCAATTTATTTAGTCCTGCCAACAAGATGGCATAAATCAAATAGAACTCAAAACAAAAAACAAATAAGTCTTCACCTCAGTCTCAGGCTGGGTCGACCCACTCCTATCTGTGGGTCTGTCTTTCACAGTGTGACATTACCCAAGGTACAGTCTGAACTGTTGAACAGCCTTGTTTCCTCCCTCTCCCCCAGTTCTCCAACCTAGGGTGCCTCTTACACTGCTTTGGTGTGAGAACAGTCACTCCTAACCAGTTAACACACAGTCTCCAGCAATGTAACTTGGTCCCAGTCACATGGTATTGACTGCTACTAGCTAGCCACTCATTAATTAAACTGCAGATCAGTACCAGTACTCTCCCTAGTCCCATACTTTCCCCCAGAAATGTGTCTTGTACTGCCCAACATACTACTGAATAACGCAAGCTCACATAAAGTCTGTCATTTCGTCATGGGAAAATGACATGCACCGGCCTTGTTGTCCAAATGGAATTTCCCCACACACTTTAATCCTCGTTAGGACTAAACACTGGTTAAGATAAAACAGTAAAACAAGTGTATTATTAACTACAGAAAGAAAAGATAGATTTTAAGTGATTACAAGTAATGAAGCATAAAAGTCAGGATTGGTTACAAAAGAAAAAAGAAGAACAGGAGTACTTGTGGCACCTTAGAGACTAACAAATTTATTAGAGCATAAGCTTTCGTGGACTACAGCACACTTCTTCGGATGCATATAGAATGGAACATATATTGAGGAGATATATATACACACATACAGAGAGCATAAACAGGTGGGAGTTGTCTTACCAACTCTGAGAGGCCAATTAATTAAGAGAAAAAAAACTTTTGAAGTGATAATCAAGCTAGCCCAGTACAGACAGTTTGATAAGAAGTGTGAGAATACTTACAAGGTTTTTTTTCTCTTAATTAATTGGCCTCTCAGAGTTGGTAAGACAACTCCCACCTGTTTATGCTCTCTGTATGTGTGTATATATATCTCCTCAATATATGTTCCATTCTATATGCATCCGAAGAAGTGGGCTGTAGTCCACGAAAGCTTATGCTCTAATAAATTTGTTAGTCTCTAAGGTGCCACAAGTCCTCCTGTTCTTCTTTTTGCGGATACAGACTAACACGGCTGTTACTCTAAAAGAAAAAAGATAAAACACAAACTAAAGTCTTACTTAATAAACTTACAGAATTCAAAGCAAAAGCATTTCTCTCACTGCACACCACATTTCACAGGCGGGGTCTCTATTTAGCCTAGATCTACTCCACCTGAGTTCAGTGTCCTTGATAGCATGAGCAGAGATAGGAAGAAGAGGAGTGAAGTCCAGTGCTTTCCTCCCCTCTTTATAATTCTGTTTCTTGTACTAGAAACATCCTTCCTGATTCATGGCGACAAAAACATTCTCTTGTGGACATGAGGTTTGAACTGTCCCTGTGATGGAATGCAAATTTCTTGTTTACCCCTTCCTACCTGCTGGAGAATGGCTGCTTAAACTGGTGATAGCCCTTTAGCACCTGGCTGGAGTGCCAGTGTGTTTTTGTCTCTGAAAAACTGGTTTGGGTTGCTCTTCTTAACTGTTATACCAAAGTCATACAGTAGAGTCTTGCGACTATAAATAAAATGTTGCCACACATTTTATCAGGTCAATAATGTTCAGCAGATTATGACTTTTCAAATGATTCCTCACAAGGAGTATTTTGTACAAAATATATTACAACCTTATAAATGGTGAACATGGGGTACAGGTTGTCACACACAGTTCATGCACTTTTCTGCACCACTCCCATGCTGGTCTGTCCGCCTTCTCTCCCAGCAGTGACACTTCAGACTTCTTGCCTGGAGTCTTCCACAGGCTCAGTATCCAAGTGGCCCTCCACGCACAAACCTTTCCCCCGGTTAATGGTCTCCTGCTCACTGCAGCCTCTGGCACAGCTTCCTTTCCCTTCATTCCCAGGCCTCTTCCTTATTTCTCAAGGCTTGGCCTGAGTTAGTCAAATGACCCAATGGTTTTCCCTATCTGGGGAGATGAGTTGATCCTATCACCAGTGAGATTGAGCCCATATCCCCTTAAGAAGCCAGCCTCTTTGTGAAAGGGCCTAATAAACTAGAACATCCACATAGAATTTGAAACAGTTTTAGTATCTGTTTTTTTCAGGCCAGTGCTGATAAATACTTGGGACAAAATCCATATCATTTTAAAAAAAAGAAAATACATATTATTGTAAGTTTGGGAGTGTATATGAAAGGAGAGTCAGGATTAGGGTTACCATATTCAAACATTTAAAAAAGAGGACACTCCACGGGGCCCTGGTCCCACCCCCGGCTCCGCCCCAACTCCGCCCCTTCCCTAGCCCCGCCCCAACCCCACCCCTTCTCCGCCCCCATTCCAACCCCTTCCCCAAAGTACCTGCCCCAACTCTGTCCCCTCCTCTGAGCACCCTGCATTCCCCCTCCTCCCTCCTGCTCTGATCTTGGTTGGGGGTTGCTAAGTGCTTCCCTGCTCCCCACTCGCCCCGCAGCCCCTATGCCCTTGCCTGCCCTGCTCCTCCTCACCCTGCAGCCTCTGCACTCCCCCGCCCCTGCAGCCTCTGTGCCCCCTGCTCCCCACTCGCCCTGCAGCCTCTGCACCCCCCCGCCCCTGCAGCCTCTGTGCCCCCGCTCCCCACTCACCCTGCAGCCTCTGCACCCCCCCTGCAGCCTCTGTGCCCCCTGCTCCCCACTTGCCCTGCAGCCTCTGCACCCCGCGCCCCTGCAGCCTCTGTGCCCCCTGCTCCCCACTTGCCCTGCAGCCTCTGCACCCCCCCCGCCCCTGCAGCCTCTACACACACACCCTGCCGCCTGCCCTGCTCCCCCCCCGCTTACCTGGCAGAGGGAGAAATGCAGGCTCCACGTGGAATTAAACACAGCCCCGCTGCTCTGTGGGGGAGGAGGGAGCGGGGGAGGGGGAGGGACTCTGGCTGCTAGAGGCCCTAGTGGCTGCGAGCGGCTTTCAATCAGGCCAGGTGTCCAATCAGCCGCGCCACACAAGGGGAAGAGGGAAATCCCGGACATTTCTACTTGATTAGAAATCCACCCGGACGGCCATTTAACACTGAAAAAGCCGGACATGTCCGGGGAAACCCGGATGGATGGTAACCCTAGTCAGGATGTTCTTTTTTATTAAGGTGTGGAAATAGGTGGGAGGGAACACACTCTCATCCAAATGTTCAAGTTCTGTAGATCTAAAATATAGCATTAGTAATTCCAAATGGTTTCCCTGTTGAGCTGAAATAACAAAGCAGAATAGATTTTCTTGAGAGTTCACGACTGGAGAATTCTGCTATCTTAATCACTAGAGAACAAGGAAAAAAACATCTGAGACCAAGACAGTCATTACCCTCACACACCTTCAATAAAAGAGAAAAAAACATAACAATTCTTACAGATCTGGCAGGGATTTGGAGGACAGAGTGTGAAAAATCCTGGCCTAGCCATAGAAACAATATCCATAATTTTGGAAAATTAGACTTATTTTCTTGCTCTCAGTAAAGACATGGAGGCAAATGTTGTTGGCACTTTAAAACTAAATGCCAAACATGAATGGAAAGGAAACTAAATTCAGGAAATATATTACAATCATGTTATTCACCCATATGAAAGTTCAATTGATATTATAAGCCAAGCTTTCTAGAGTTCAGAATTTCATTATGAAAATTCAGTCTGGAAAGAAAATTGGTTTGTAAAATTTTCAGTCAACATGATTAAAATTAACTAAGATATTTGTAAGTTGTAAAAATAATAATCAAGGCATTTTAAAGTTTTGTTAATTCAGACATTTTTTTCTCTTTCATACTCATAAAATAGGCTTAACTCTTAAGTATTATTTTGAAGGCCATTAGTACAGACTGTTGACTTGGCCCTTTAGAAATGTTTTTTGGTGACGAGCTATTTGTATTTAATAAAGCAATTACTGAGAGATTTGGCTATCTGTCACTGTAGCTTAGAGCTGTATGAATAACACATTTTTCAGTTTGATGGTTATTCCAAAAGTTAAAAAACAAAACAAAACAAACAAACAGTTTCAGGTTGAGCTGAAAATGAAATTCTTTAAATTGTTTTGACACTCAAAACATTTTTTTAACATTTGTTTCAGGTTGTACGCGCATTATGATTTTGAGCACTATTTATCTTTTAAAAAGTTTTAAAAATAAAATTAAAGGAATTTTCAAAACAAAAGCAATTTTGAAGTGAAAAATCAAAATGTTTCATTTCAAAATGTCAAAATAAAAGATTGTTTGCAATGATGTTGTAGCCAGGGTGGAGAGGAGAAAGACAAGGTGGGTGAGGTAATATTTCTAAGTGGACCAGTTTATGTCAGTGAAAGAGACATGCTTCCATGATCCACTGAGTTTTTCTTTATCAGGTCCTGAAGAACAGCTCCGCGGAGCTTTAAAGTGTATGTTTCACCAACAGAAGTTGGCCTTCTAAAAGACCACCTCACCCACCTTGTCTCTCTCAAAAAGAAACATTTTTTGAATATTTTTACGTTTATCAGGTGATGTTTTAGTCATTATATACATCTATACTCAAACTTTTGTGATGGCCCTTGGGCAGGTGTCTATGATTCTCAGATCCTTTTGGTACAGAATTCAGTTAAACAGAATATTTGCTATTTTTCACAAGTTATACTCCAGGGCCTCCCAAACCAACTGGCCTCTATATATGAAAAGTGCTATACGCAAACCATGGTAAAATTAGCAATTTTCCCATCATTGACACAAAATATCCGCTATTATTTTTTAAAATGTACAAAAGAAATATTTTTATATTGCGGGTTAGCACATGGTAATGGAGCAAGAGGCTGACTTGTCACTGGGTAATCAATGATACAGCAAGAATAAGGACTATGAAATATGAAGTTTTTGGCAGGATGACACAGGTTCATGAAACATCATAGGCATTTTGATGAAGGTGGTTAAGAGAAGGATTTCTGGATAAATCTAATTTATTTGAATAGTTTGCCTATGGGGTGGAGGAACTTTGTTGGATATCACTTTGTGTTTCTACATCTCTCACCTGTATGTTATTATTTTTATAATCAAACACTTAAAAGAAACATTCTGAAATATGGTAGTTACATGTATAACCTATATGTCACAGTGACAACACACTTGTGTGATAACCAGTATATTGCTGCTGTTGTGCCACCCTTTGAAGACAATCCTTGTTTGTTCTTTTTTTCATAGAGAACTCATCGGGACATGCCTTCTTTTCTGTTCAGAGAGACGTAATAGATGATAGAGGGGTGATTAAATACATGCATGTGTACCACACACAAATGGGAAGATGTATTGAAATTCTTCAGAATTCTGCAGCCAACAATTATTTATGGAAGTGTGCAATCTAAATATACAGAATAGTATGATGAATAAAACACCATTATTTTCTCTTTCCTTGTCACAGAAATTGTCACTGATGTCAGGTTTCTAGGGATTTTGCCTTTAATATTCAAGAAAGCATTTACCTAACAATCTTGGAGAGTTTTTTCCACCAAATTCAACTCCCTGGTGAATTGCCATTCTTCTCAAAAGTCTCCACATCACTGCAGGAAATACCTCAAAATGATGGAATACAATTGCCCAAAAGTTAAAAGCTGTGGAGAATGAGGGAGTTATGTGTATTATTTTTATAAATATCACATGCCCTCAGTTTACCTGTTTCTTATTATCCTGCCTGACAGCATAGAATTAAATCAAAGGAAGCTGTTAGGGGTGAAGCAAACAGGAAATGAAACAATGACAGATATAAGTCTCCTTAAGGGAACAATGGGGAAGCTTTTAATTGGGAAATGCCCTTGCTTGGCTCCAACCAGGTTTACTTTTCCCAGGGCTGAGCCTAGGATCAAAGGGGATACTAAACCATTAAAGGACCCGGGCCTAGAAAGGAAGGGCAATGAATGGGTTGGGAGGAGCAGCTCACAGAGCGTCAGTGAAATCTTGCAAGGAAAGATTAAGTGAGGCCCTAAAGGCCTTTGTTTTAAGCCTTGTCTCTGATTGCTATGTACCTTTGGGGGAGTTAATAAATAATGCTTAATATTGATTGAGCTGTTTATGAGTCTCTTTAATGCACTATCACAGCTCCTGGAGGAAAAGGGCTTGCAGATGCTGAACACGGTTGGGGCTGTTGGGCTACCACGGTTGGTAAGAACAGAGGGGCTATAGCCCAGATATCCTGACTAAAAATAGTTGGACCAGGCTGTTCCACCAAAAGAAAGGTCTGAAACAAAGCTTGTCCATAACCATGACATTCTGAATAATCATAGCCCTGGTAACTGTTAAAAACATTTCAAATCTACACAGTTCTTACTCAAATTCATAAAATGATTTTATTTTGCTGTGATCTGTTAATTTATTTAATTCAGTGGTTCTTAATCTTTATCACCCTGTAGACCACATCATCAAAAAGTTTCACACACCCACACTCGACCACCCAGTTTTACAACTTCTGCTTTTGAAAATGTTGCATTCTGCAGACCACTAAGAAAAGACCCACAGCTATAGAATCATCTGAATAATTGATTTGTGTATGGCCAGGCAGGTTGCGAAACATTATGTTTTATGATTCACACAGCAAGCATATTTAAATTGTCACTGACCAGTTATTACGCAAACTGACAGATTAGCGCTGATCTTTCTTCCCTCAAAAAAAAAAAAAGAGCGAGAAAAAAACAAGTGACTCTACACTTTATTATAAGAACCTTGTACCTCATCTAAAAGTAGAATCACCAAAAACCACTTTTGTCCTTCAAAAAGCTCTGAAGAGAGATTAAGAGCAGCTTCCAAAGCTTTTAAAATAACTTATTTTTAAAAATAATAAGATATGTCTTTCTCTCACCTTATCACCTATTGGGAACTGTAATGTGTACATTATCTGCTTCTTCCTATGTTACAGATTGTTGGGCAACAAACCACAGTGATAGGCAGAACGTGAATTCAGCATAATTTGTTCAGCACTGTTAATAGCCATAGAGGTTCAATGACAGAATTCATATTTTATTCTTTGTGTATATTCTATACAAATAACATTATAAAGGTTGCAAAGTCAAGAGCTCAAAAGTTAGCAAATGCCAAAATTAAGGTTTGATACAAAAATCCATAGATTCCAAGGCCAGAAGAGATCATTGGAATGATTTGGTATGACCTCCTGGCCTAGTTAGGCATAGACCTAGTCTGACCATAGACCATCCCCCCACCCCACTTTTTTTTTTAACTAGACCATATCTTTAAATAAACAAAACCAAAACAAACTCAAGGGTTGTACCCTGAAACTGAAGAATTGCTAACAGAGTACCTATTTTTTAAGAAATGGAAAAAAGTGACCCAGGAAACCAGGCCCATTAATTTGACCTCAGTTGTATGCAAGGTTTCTGAACAAATTTTGAAAGAGAAAGTAGTTAAGGACATAAAGGTAAACAGTAATTGGGATAAACTGCAACATGGTTTTATAAAAGGTAGATCATGCCAGACTAACCTGATCTTTCTTTGAGAAGATAACTGATTGTTTGAACAAAGTAAATGCAGTAGATCTAATATACCTGGATTTCGATAAGGCATTTGATACAGTTCCACTTGGGGAATTAGTTAAATTGGAGAAGTGGGGATTAATATGAGAATTGAAAGGTGGTTAAGGAACTGGTTAAAGAGTTAACATGTCATACTGAAAGATGAACTGTCAGGATGAAGGGAGGTTACTAGTGAAATTTCTCAGGAATCGGTCTTGGGAGCAATCTCATTTTCATGTCAGTTCTTTTTCTGCTTCCACATGACCTTGGTACAAAAAGTGGGAGTGTGCTAATAAAATTTGCGGATGACAAAGTTGGGAGGTATTGCCAATATGGAAGAGGACTGGAATATTATACAAAGAGATCTGGATGACCTTGAAAATGAGTAATAGAAATGTTAGGAAATTTAATAGTGCAAAGTCATGCACTTAGGACCTAACAAAATTTGATGCTATAAGCTGGTGACTTATTAGTTTGAAGAGACAGAGGAGGAGAAAAACCTGGGTGTATTGGTTGATCTCAGGATGAGTATTAATGGCCAATGTGATGTGGCTGTAAAAAAGGCTAATGCAGTCCTAGGATGCATCAGGCAAGGTATTTTGATTAGAGACAGGGGAGTGGTAGTACCATTATAGAAGGCACTGGTGACACCTCATCTGGAATACCAGGTGTAGTTCTGGTCTCCCGTGTTTAATAAAGATGAATTAAAACTGGAACAGGTGCAGAGAAGGGCTACTAGGATGGTCCAAGGAATGGAAAACCTACCTTATGAGAGGAGATTCGAAGAGCTCAGTTTGTTTACCCTAACCAAAAGAAGGCTGAGGTGAGATATGATTGTTCTTTATAAATACATTAGAGGGATAAATACCAGGGAGGGGGAGGAGTTATATAAGTTAAGTGCCAATATTGACACAAGAATAAATGGATATAAAGTGGTCATCAATAAGTTTCGGCTTGAAATTAGATGAATGTTTCACATCAGAGGTGTGAAGTTCTGGAACAGCCTTCAAAGGGAGTGATGGGGGGCAAAAAACCTAACTGGCTTCAAGACTGTGCTTGATAAGTTTATGCAGGGGATGGTTTGAGGAGACTGCCTACAACGGGATGTAGCAAATATCTCCAATGGCCAGTGATGGGATACTAGATGGGGATGGCTCTGAGTTACTAGAGAGCATTCTTTCCCAGATGTCTGGCAGCTGGGTCTTGCCCACATGCTCAGGGTCTAACTGACCTCCATATTTGGGGGTCAAGAAAAAATTTTCCCCAGGGAAAGATTGGCAGAGACTTTGGGAGACTTGCAGGTTAAACTAGTTTAAATGGTGGGATTTCTGTAACTTGAGCTCTTTAAATGATTATTTGAAGTCTTCATTAACTCAGAGATTAGGGGTCTGTTACAGGAGTGGGTGGGTGAGGTTCTGCAGCCTGCAATATGCAGGAGGTCAGACTATATGATCATGACAGTCCACTCTGGCCTTAAAGTCTATACTGCAGTCACAGAGATTGAGCTATTTAGCTCACCTATGTCTACACAAGTTACAATCACACTCCATGATTGCAATGCAGACATACGCTTCTATTTTTCTCTCTTCAGGACTGTGTTAAGAGCGCATACAGTACCAAGCACAATGAGGCCTTTGCCTGTAGGCATTGCCAAAATACATATAATAAATAATAAAAATTAGGCCCATATGGTTCATAGACCTTGTACTAGCTCTCTGCATTGGAGTAAATTTCATCTAAAATGAATACATTCATGACATTACATTTCCATCTTGGGAAAACTCAGCACACTTACTAGGAAATCCTAGTTTGAATTCCAGCTAATTCAATACTGTCCCCTCCTAGCAAGGGTGTAATGGGCAAGGGGAGCAGTTGCCATTCCCATCATAGCACACCAGACTTCGGTTTGCTCCTTGAAAGCTTTCCCTGAGTCTATATGTTCCAATTTGTCTTCCACTTTTTGTGCCCTCCCCAGACTTCACAGAATATAACAGTGACCACAGTAAAATGTTTTATAAGATGACAATTTTGTCCTCCCTTACCTGGCCCAAACTTTTCTGAAATGATACCACCTGCCGCTAAGAGGCCTCCAACTTGCTTCTCTGCTCCCAGCAGGAGCACACTTTCTTTGAGGGAGCAAAATGGGTTGTATTTTTGCCTGGTTGGAAAAAAGTATCTGTAGCCTGGCATAAAAACAGGCCAATGACAATACAAGCCTGGATAATTTCAGCATCCCAGGCATGCTGCACCATGGTGCCCTCGATTATTTTTATATTATTACAAAAAATAACTGAACATGTATGTTGAAACACCATTAATTTTTACACCCAAATTAAAATAGCCTCAGAGTTGCTGGTATTAGCTTGTGTATGAAAAGCTGTATGCAGCTCTACTCCCAAGCCCATACTTTTGTTTTAAAAATTCTTTGTGGAGAAGGTTTGAATCTCTGGAAAATTCAAATTCAGCGTAAGTATAAGCTACTTTAAAACCTCACAAGTCAAAGAACACCTGTTTTTGTGACCTCTATGGATGTAAATTATAAACAAGATTTCTTATGAGCACTCAAGATGGTAAAGGCAAAACACCCAAACATTTCTGATGCCTCTTGTTATTAGCAGCTTTCAATAGTGTGCAAAGAAACATAATGCATCACTAACAAAGGCATATCTTAATGTAAGAGAGGGATCTGACATTTACTTTGGAAGGAAAGGGCTTTATTTAGATATATTGAATATTAAAATATCCACAGTGCAGTTCTTGTAAAACTGATTCCTGTTCACTTAAGCAGTTCAGTGCTTCTCTGGTAGATATACATCTGCCACTTATTGGATACAAAAAGCTGCTCTGATTCATCTACTTTAGTTAAACTTTTATCAAGGAAAAGCTGTTTTCAACTGCAGTGGATGAGAACTCTGTTTGAGCAAAGCATTACAGGTTGCTCACTGGAATTGCTAATGTGAAGAAGTAAAACCTGATGAAGCAGTACAGTTTTGTGCAACACACTGGAAAAGATTCTGGGAAATCGAAAAAAAAGGCATACAAATAAGGTGTGCTATTCTGGCTACTATTAAAAAAAAAGAAAAAATGCTACAGGTAAAATACTCTGTTGTATCTATTATCAGAGGGGTAGCCATGTTAGTCTGTATCCACAAAAAACAATGAGGAGTCCGGTGGCACCTTAAAGACGAACAGATTTATTTGGGCATAAGCTTTCGTGGGTAAAAACCCACTTCTTCAGATGCATGTATCTGAAGATATGTGCAGGTATCTGAAGATATATTCATGCATCTGAAGAAGTGGGTTTTTTACCCACGAAAGCTTATGCCCAAATAAATCTGTTCGTCTTTAAGGTGCCACTGGACTCCTCGTTGTTTTTGTTGTATCTATGGTAATCCTACCACAAGATCATCTCCGATGAAGATCTCAATTTACTGGTAAAAACGTCAGTGCCTATGACTGATTACTATCAAAGTATGCTGATCAATTCACTAGCGATGAGCCTCTGCCCTTTGTACACTGGTGTATTGGCAGAACTGGCCAAACAGGTCTAGCCCTCATGTAATTTTGGCTTGATAGAACCTTAGCTGCAAATTTGACCTGGTTTGGATAGTACTCAGGCTTAATTGTCACGTTCCAAAATTCAGGGGAGGAGAGCTCAATTTTAAAATGTATTGACACTTGGATCTGAACTGAATTCAAAGCACTGGGTAGCAAAGTATTTGACAGCTTTCATTTTAGCCTTGCAGGTCATGTCCTGCCTGCAAAGTCTGAGTGGTAGGCATAAGAGCAGAGCTAGCTATTGCAAAGAGAGGTTGAGGAGGAGAGGACAGGCAACAACAGAGGGATGGCATGGGGAGTTGGAAGTGAAGGACAGAGGGCAGCAATAGGGTGAGGAGGCGTATGGGTGGGAGACAGTGAGAGGAGGATATAATTAATCTAATGGATTGGGTTACAAATAGTTGATAAAGACAGAAAGGACCAGAAGGCAGAGTATGGTGTTGTATATTGAATGTATGTGTCCCCACCTAACAGGTTCAGATTTGGCAGAAAGCAAGCTTTCCATCTTCCTTACAATGAGTTTATCGGCCTAATGGCTGGAAAGCCTCTCTGACAGTGAGGGTGACAAGCTGTCATCTGCCCTCTCCCTTACATATACATACCCCAGCACAGTAAATGCCAGGCTCTTACTTGTCCCTCCTGCCTTCCTGGTGGTACAGATGTCAGGTTGACACCTGTACCTCCACCAATAATGCTGAATGTTTCCCCATCCATTGCTCAGGGTTCATATCCTAGGCTTCCAACTGAAGAAGTCCCCATTCACACAATAGAAAGGGCAAGTGAGCCAGTCAGGGCCTAATCTCAACCTTTTGAGAGTGGCCTGGAAGCATTCAGTGGGTTGCTGAGAGCGTGGGCAGGGGTGCTGAGAACCATTGACCCAAACTGTAAACCCTGTATATGATGGAAACCACTTCAATCCAGGGGGTGGAGCAGCACCCCCAGCTCCCCTAGTTCCAGTGCCTATGAGCGTGGGTTTCCCATGCATCCTCTTCTCCCTGCTGCTGCTGTACCCTGGAAACCTGGCCCACCCTAGATTACAGGTCTTTACACCCCGCTGAACAGAGGAGAATCTCTGTACTGAGCTAGAACTGGTGAAAAAGTCAGGTTAACCAGAGGCACCTACAGAGAAGCTCATCGAGCCAGCATTGCTAGCAGTCAGCAACTTGGCAGAGTGCACCAGAAGGGAATACCTGCTCTGTGAAGCCAAAATACCGAAGAATGGAGGAAGTTTAAAGTTGTATTTGCCTTTCTTACATGTCCAGGGCTGGTCCTGTACAGGACATTTCCTAGTTGCCACGGGGGAATTCTTTCCTAACACCTGGTTGGGAAAATTACTGAAGGCATAGAAAACATTTCTGAAAATCAAAAAGGAAGTTCTGATTTATGGAGTAAACTCAGCAGTAATATTAACAGTGCATTCAAAGTTATTTGAGTTCAGAAGAAAAGAATCCTAAATCTCAGACACTATATGCCTGTTGTGACCTTGTAACTAGACAAAGCTGTTATTTACAAGAACGATGGAAAAAATATTTTGGAGGCAGTGGAGAAAAGATTATAGACGGTGCTTATGCTAAAGGAACTGTGTTCTGTGAAAATAGCATTGCCACAGAGAGATTAAAGACAAGTGTATTTACACGTGTCGGACTGGAACCTTTTGTTCCTGAAAAAATAAGAGGAAAGACTGAAAGTATACTCTAGCAGTGAAACTAAAAACTATGCATTAGAATACTCCTCAGAATTCAATATACAGTCCCCAATCCTACAAAGATTTATGCACATGCATAACTTTACATACTTTAACTCGTCCCAAAGTGTTGTCCAATGGATTGTCGTGGGGTGGGGTGGGGAAGGAGGTCCCATAATTTTGAAATTTCATTGAACAAAAAAAAAAAATGTGAAAATGAATTACCCCCAAAAATTGTGTTGTCATCTTAACAATATTTTTCTACAGAAACACATTTTCTGCAAAAAACAATTAAACCAGCCCTATGCAGAACATCATTTTTATTTGTAATATAAGGGCCATATATTACTGTATCATTTATTTCATCCAATAATCTGAAAGTGTTTTACTGGCATTATTTAATCAATCCTCACACCCTCCAGCAGAGAGATCTATATCCCCTATTGGACAATGGAGAAGTTAAGTAAGTTGCCCAACATCATATACACGCAGTTTTGGCAGACTCAAGCCTCAAAAAAATACTAGGAATCCTGATTTAGTCCCATGCTCTAACCACTAGATGACATTCCCACAAATCTGAAATAGATAGTTTGCAGGTGATCTGATGTGGACACATTCCATTATTTACGCTAGATTCATTTCAGCTAAGTGGATTTTTTCCATAGTAATTATGCAGCACCTGTCTTTTTTATTGACCTGAAGAGGAAAATACTCAGTCATAAGAGGAATGACGCCTTTGAGGCAACTACAGGAAATTATCTTTGCACAGCATCTGACCTACATTTTTAATTTTTTTCTCTTGCGTTGTTTAGCGTTTCTGCCAGATGTGAATTAAATAATGAAGACGCGTGTCTAGAAAGATACTAAGTGGCTTGGACAAATTCAAATGCAGCATATGTAAGTTTTACTAATATATTCTGAAAGGGGGAAAAACTGGCACATGTGATGCTTTGAAGCATCAGTCTTTCCGGTTATGTGCTCATTTGCAGCATAAACGCCTGCAGCATACTACTGTCTGGAAGGAAAGGGCGGGAGAGGATATAACTGTGTGTATGCCAGTGAGTTGATCCAAAGATTCACCAGGAGGAACGTGACTTGAGTTTTACTGCTCAAACAAAAATGGGAGACACATAGCATATAGATATAGTGACAAAGCTCTGCTACAATGTATTGTAAATCACTAATAATAGAATACAGTTCAAGGCTTTCTAGCCTTGCCTTTTATGCTACCGACTAAATCTACTAACAAATGTGTTCTCCTCTATTTCTTAGTTTTATTTAGATTGCACATACCATGGCAGACTGTACTTGTTGCAAAATGACATATCTAAGGAGAGGATGAGGTTCATGCAGTCTGGGTTGAGGTATTGGCCAGACAATAAGAATGCAATCACACCAGCATGCTCCCACATTCTGTACTCCCTCAACCCACTCCTGGAACCTGATGAAACTGCTTTATTTGCAGCTCGAGAGAGGCCTGAATCAAAATTCCAGAGATGAACAATGCTCCCCCACCCTGAGATTCTGAATTCAAATCCAAATCCACATCTTGCAAATGGCTCTTGGCTTCAATGATAAAAAATGGTTAGTTATTTTGGGTGTGCCTCCGTGTAATGCAGCACATAAGCATTTATGCACATGCTTACATTTCAGCACAAGTAGTCCCACTGAAGTCAGTTGGACTCTGCATTTGTTCAAAGTTAAGCACATGACTAAACATTTTCCTGGACCAAAGCCTGAGTGCTCAGCAACTTTCAAGATCAAGCCCCAGTACCTAAATATGGATGTAAGTGCCTAACTTTAGGCATCTAGGATTGAAAACGGTGGTCAATATACATTAATGATTTTGGAATGTTTCTATGTATAAGTTCAAAAGGATGTGTATATTTTTTATATGCAGTACAAGTCTGTCTCATCTTACGCTGGTGTTACATTCCTCAGTTGGCGCCTAAAGCGAAAATCGTGTATAGTCAAAATTACATTGAGTGTAATAGTGGGCAGAATCGCCAGCACTACAGAAACAGTATTTAAATTGTTATTTTTCTCTTCTTTTTTTTGTTTTGCCGACCGCGTAAAGCTGAAATCACGCATGTTAAATGCGCCTAAGATGCGACAGACCTGTACGTTGTAACTAACAGCTGTATCACACTTAAAACTGCAGTCACCATATTCTAAGATCTTCCCTTGCAGGGAAAAGGAAAGACTGTAATCATTCTGCATCTATATGATTTTTTGAGTTATAGCATCATCTTGTGGAAATAAAGGAAACAACAAATGAAGTTCCCAAGGAAACAGTTTGCTGCCTCTCAAAAATCAAGAGAAATGTACTGCTGATGTAAGAAGGTTCAACTCTACTTGCATTGATCATGTTATATGGGCTTTAAGTCTCCATTTCAGCAAAGCACTTAAGCACATCAGTAAATTTAACAATGTACTTATGCCAGTGCTATTCAGCCAGTCACTTCAAGCAATCAAATTCAATGGGGCTTAAAGAGGTGTTTAAAGTTAAGTAGGAGCTTAGGCACTGGCAATAACTGGTGCTGATGCTGTTAGAGAATTTGTCACCTGGTGATGAGTGTGTTTTTTTCAAAGATTTTGCTTATAAACCAAACACACACACCCCTATACATGATATTAGTCTGTTATGTGTGATAGAAATCAAATTATGCATTCTCTCTGAAAGGATTAGGCCTGGTCTACACCTAAAACTTAGGTTGACCTCGCTACATCACTCCAGGATGTGAAAAATTTCACATCCTGACCTAGTTAGGCTGACCTCATTCCACTGTAGATGCAGCAAGGTCAAGGGAAGAATTTGTATGTCAACCTAGCTTCTGCCTCTCAAGGGGGTGCATGCAATATAACAATAAAAAAAAAACCTTTATGTTGCTGTAGTGTCTACAGTGGCATGGCTGCAGGACTGCATCTGTGTTTCTGTAGTGCCAGATTGATATTCCCATAATTGTGGTAAACTGGTAAAAAGTATTACATATAACTCTGCTATAATTTTCCAAGAGATTGAGGAGACAAGTCCACGTAAGTACCATACTGAAAACGTACCCATTTATAGTACCCAATATGCAGATATACATGATTAATCTATGAAAACACCATATAATCTGTATATATTTTCTATCTTTTGATCAAAAATGTTTGTCCAAGATACCATAAGTAGAGCTGACTGAGAAACAGTTTCTATTGGATGAAAAAATTGAGGTTTCATAAACATTTTTCCCCCCTCAAAAATTGGGGCAAAAAGTTAGAAACAAAAATTTTCATGGAATGGAAATTCCACAATGTTTCATTTTGGAAACACTAAAACATTCTCTTTTCAAAACAAAATATACTCCCCAGCATCCCTGGATCCCCAGCTGCTTGCCTAAGTGGCCCCCTCAAGGATTGAACTCATAACTGTGGGTTTAAGAGACCAATGTGCAAGCCACTGAGCTATCTCTCCCCCAATCTGCTACCCCTGGTCACTTATGCCCTAGATCTCTCAAACACAATGCTTGTAGCCAACACTGTAATAAACTAACTAAAGATTTATTAACTAGGAAAAGAAAATTAGAGTTATTTACAAGCTTAAAGCAACTAAACAAACACGCCCAATTGAGTTACAGTTGTAGATTCCAAAAGATAATAGTAACTTCTATAATAAGCAAACTCCATAGATCCTTTAGGGCTAACTTAGGCAAAACAGCCGGGGGGGGGGGGGGGGGGTTTGCTTATGCTTGGTGATACTTAACCTTTAGAATCCAAGCAGTAAAAAAGAACCCTAGCTTCTCCTTGTCAAGGATTTTTATCCTCTTTTCCCCAAAGTCCAAGCTGATGGGATGAGTTCATGCACAGGTTGTCACCTCCTGGAGGGGATGAGGCATACAATTAGCAAAGTCTTTGTTCTTTTGATGTTTCACAATGGTTCAAATGGTTTCAAAGGCCTTCTGGTTGGGCAGGACCTATCATCATCTGTAGGAAGCCATCATTTGCATTAGAGAAGACTTCTCTTCTGTTTGATGAATTTCACAGTTAGAGGTTTACATCACAAACATTTTCTATTGCTTTACATGGGGTACAGATAAGACAGACTAATACATGCAGCATCCTACAGGCAATTCATAAGATCTAAACACCAAACACATTCTTACAACTCTAAAATACTAACATACAGGCAAGCCAGACTGGTTTCCAGTTATGCATTTGTAAGCATTTAGTGAACCCTGGGGCCTTGGCATCAGCTGGCACCTGGTCTGCTAGCATCACAGAAGGGCCTTGGTAGTGGCGGGAGTAGTATGGTGAGAGCATGGCAGGGCTCCATTATGCTATGTTGCTGCCTTAGGGAGCTTACCAGAGTTGAGCAAGTTAGATCATCCCCTAGGCTGTCCTGATACAGAAACAGGGACGTATGGCCCATGCTTGAATTCCGGGAGAAATTGCCCACTCAAATACAAGGTAAAATACTAGTCACACACTCTTTTTCTCCTTCTGTTTTTAACTAAGAATGTGTTTAAGGTATAAAATTCAGACCTGGACGCAGACTGTATGCATGCTTGGATCTGGATTCTGCTCATTATAGAAATACAAAATTGGGAAATTTGGTTCTGGATCCTGATTCAGATCCTGAACTACCCCTTCTAGGCCCCCAAAGTTTAGCAGTACCAAGCTAGGTTTTTAAGTCAGACCCATCTCTGTGTTAGAGTCTCAGTCTCTAAATCCGGAAAGCCCAAAGAAATATTTTTTAAAATTTGTTACTTAAATTTAATGTTTACTGTAGAGAGTTAGAATATTGTAAGTGTATAAATAAAACAGGCTATGCTCTCATACCGGTCCAAATCCTTCATGCTCTGTTAACTCAAACTTTCATTTGTGTGCACACAAGGAACATAGGATTGAAATTGTGAGGCCATGTCACAGGGTACACTCACCGCTGGGGCTTCTCCTTGTGGCCGGATCTGGCAATTAGCTCCACTCAGGTCTCATATCCCCTTCCTCACACTGGGGCCCCTATATCTCTCTCTGGGACTCAGGATGCTCCCTCTTCATGGCTCAGCCCTCTGGCACCTCTCTGTACGGTCCTCCCCTTCCAGTGTAGCACAGTCCCACTGAATCAGCTGTCTCAAGCAGTCTTTTGTTCCATTGCCCAGTCTGTGCCACTTCCCAGTGGCTGGTAGGGCAACCAGGGCCCTCCCACTGCTCCAAGTTCCACTACAGGGACCCTATGTCCAGCAACTATGGTCTGTTTGCACACAGACCCTGTTGCTGTTTCCCCTGGGCTCCTTCCTCTTTCTCTGCTCTTATCTTCTGGCCTTCCCCCTCTCTGGGTTTACCGGCTCAAACTCCCTCCTCCCAAGGCATGATGGCAGACTAACTAATGCTGTATCCCCAAATCCACCTCCATTCTCTCAGGGAGTGACTTCAGACTACTTCCCTTGCAGCACCTTTCAGCTGCTAATTTCCTGGCTTTACACCAGCCCAGCCTATTTCTTCTCAGCTGGGTTCTATCTTCAATCAACCTTTCAATCCCTGATTCATCCCCAGGTGCAGCCTATCTGCTTAACCCTCACTTAACCTGCTCTGTTTTGTCTGGGTTGGACATTGCATCACAGGCTACACGATGTGAAAAGTTCAGCAGAAATTGCTAAGCACATTGTAGTATTTGAACATGGACTATAAATAGGTGGATTTCTTGCCATTAACTATGATGCTTATAACTGTCAGGATAAACATGCAGGATGGCTCAGTACTATTTTCAATCCCAGAGTTAGCTTTGTGGACAGCTCTTTGTCTCAGTTCTATCATGTGGCAATGAGTTCCACAGGTTAATTATGTGCTATGTAATAAATGTTAACTTTTCTCAGTTTGAAATTTGTTGTTTTTCAATATCATTGTCACCCTTTTTTCTCTTATAAGAGGTAAATAGCAACACTTTTAGCAGTTATATCACAAATAATTTGTTCTCTAATTAGTCCCTCTGTTAACGCTCCAAATTAACATGACTTCGCAATATTACATAGCTCTGTAAACTAATGCTCAGCTGTCCCCAGCTGGCAGCTGGCTTCTTGTAAAGAAAATACATCTTTCCCAAGTGACATTCTTCCATGATTCACAGTATTCTTAAAACTTTTGAATGGTCTTGGTCCATCCCCTACATGATGCCACTGGAATATATTGTAAATCTCCAAAGCATCTGGGCCACATGGAGCACTGGGAACAATTTTACACACTTGGATGCTATTGCAATACAAATTACTATAAAGAAAATTTGTAAGTGCTACAATCAATTGCTCCTGTTCTCTGCCAGATTATCCTACAGCTGGTGAAAATTGGAATTTCTGATTTGTGAGAAAGTGGGATATTTTGAACTTTGGTTTCATTCCAATGAATGGGCATCCCAGAGGATCCAGCTGGCCCAGAAGTGTGGAAGCTCTGGGGTCCCCAGCACAGGCAGTCCACATGGAGCGAGTGACCTGCAGCCACAGACCTGGGAGTCTGTCCTACCCTGGCTGCAGCTGGGATTCTCAGCATTTCCAGGCTACCTGCTAAAGAGCCAGGATCTGAGTCCCAGGGCTTCCAGCACTGCCAGGTCCCAGGTCTGTGGCAGGAAGTCTGGAAAATTTAGAAGCCTAGCCTGACAGGGCTGCCCCAGAGCCGTGGTCCCTAGAAGCCTGGGCGCCCCATTAACCTGCCAGATGAACTGTTTTTTGATGGAACCCTGCCTGTGATTCAATGCAAGGTCACTGAACACAAGTCACTTTCACAAGAACTTTCAGGTTTGACAAATCAGCAGTTTCTAATGAAGCTGTTCAGTTGGAAAATTTTTAACCAGACTGTGAAGAAGGTGGTTTTATTTCATCTGTTTTTACCATAGATTCAGTTTTCTTCTGGCACCATGTAATAAAAGTGGGATACATCTTGCCACCCTCCATCTTACCAGGAGGGCTAGTAAGAGACTGCTCTTTATTTTCTGCTCCCATTCACATAACTTGGGTCAGAGTTACAAAATGTCACTGATTTCAGTAGCTACTGTGACACCACATTCATTTCCTCTCTGAACTAAACAGCCAGTTGCTTCAATCTCTGTTTATACGAACGTCTTTTCAAGCCTCATATTATCTTCATTGTCCATCTCTGAATATGGTGACCAGAACAGCCCACAGTATTTCAAATGAGTGAGTCCTGCGGATTTATTTAGTGGTTACAGTTCAGAGATTCAGAGATTTTAAGGGCAGAAGGACTTTAGCTTATCTGTTCTGACTTCCTGTATATCGCAGTCCATAGAATTTTAGCATGACTAAAGCATACCTCTGAGAAAGGCACCCAGTCTTGATTTGAAGACTTCAAGAGATGGAGAATCCACCACTTCCCTTGGTAGTTTGTTCCAATTGTTAATCACCCTCACTGTTAAAAAATAATGTGCTTTACTTGTAATCTGAATTTGACTGGCTTTAACTTCCAGCCACTGGTTCTTGCTATGCCTTTCTCTTCTAGCTTAAAGAACCCTTTAGTACCTGGTATTTTCTCCCCATGAAAGTTCTTCTAAACCATGATCAAGATGCCTCTGGGTCTTTTTTGATAAGCTAAATAGATTGAGCTCCTGAAGTCTCAGACTGTAAGACATTTTTCCAGCTCTGAAGTCATTTTTGTGGCTCTTTTCTGCACCCTCTCCAATTTTTCAACAACTTTTTTAAAAGCTGGACTCCAGAAATGGATACAGTAGTTCACTCTCAACAGTGCCAGATACAAAGGTAAAGTAATCTCCCAGTTACATTAAAACACAGCAGTGGGTATTCTTTCCAATGTGCATTACCTTACGCTTGTCAACACTGAATTTCAGCTGTCATCATCCTGCTGCCTATTCATTTAGCTTTGTTAGATCCTTCTGGAGTTCCCCCAGTCTTCTCTTGTCTTGAATAACCTAAATATTTTTGTGTTATGGGCATATTTTGCCTCCTCCCTCTTCATCTCAGTCCCCATTATATACTTAAATGCAGTAACACTGCATCTTGTATTGTTACCCTTATAATAATTCATTACCCTGCAGAAGGGTGATTATCAGTGTTTGTATCTGGTTTGCAATATTTTATACCTTATTTAAAAAAAGAGATGCAATATGTGTAAAGTTTTTGTAATATAGATCCATTCCAAAGCCCATTTGTGCTTTCTATTGATTTCAATAGGCTTTAGATCAGGCCCTATACCTGTTTGCCTTCCCCTCTGTGTAGGTGAACACATATACCTCCAAGCATGCATTGCATCTCATTCAGGCAGAGTGCTGGGCCTATGCAGAGCTCCATTGACTTCAAGAGGGCTTAGTGGGGTTTCCACAGCCCATCTGTGCAGGACTGGCTCCTATATTTGTGTTCCCTAGGACAAATCCAGCAATCATTCACAAATGTATTTCCATTCCTTTAAATAAGTCTATTTGCTTCAATAAGTATAGACCTCTACCTCGATATAACGCTGTCCTCGGGAGCCAAAAAATCTTACTGCGTTATAGGTGAAACCGTGTTATATCGAACTTGCTTTGATCCACCGGAGTGCGCAGCCCCGCCCCCACCCCGGAGCGCTGCTTTACCGCATTATATCCAAATTCGTGTTATATCGGGGTAGAGGTGTACCAAGATTTGGTCCCATGTGGGTAGAAATTTGAAACTCTTTGGCCTTTATAGATATTTATATGTAACATTTCATAAATATTCCAATACACAAACATCAAAACTGTTGGCTGCAGAAAGGTATGAATGTAGGTAGTTTCCATAAATAGAGGCGGGAGAAAAGGGGTTAAAAAAGACAAAAGAAGAATTGTCTAGGTTATTCATGTTATAAACAAATCCACTAGTGGCCACTAGGTGGTGCTCTGATTCCAAATATCAAGTGCATGAATAAAAATAAAAGATGGCAAATAAAATTAAAACCATGTACATTTTCCTATTAATTTTTAATTTTTTCTGTCTAGTATTATTTACTCCATACGTTTGTAGGCTCCAGCACTAAGCTAACTACAAGAGTGTGAGGGTGATAAGGGCTGTGCACAAAATCAATTTTACTTGAATTCTGAAATGTCGGTGGGTCAGTTGCCAATACTGTAATTGATATTGAAAGCACTTGTCTCAGTGTTTTCAGTGGGACTCCATCTCCAAGGCTATACTCTCATTGACTTCAGTGGCATCAGGATTTCACCTAGGGGGAGTATTATAAGATAAGGGTGTAGAATATGGACCAGAAGTTATATTACTGTTAGATGTGCTGAACTTAATAGAGGATTTTTTTATTATTATTTAAAACGACAAAGACAATAGATTTGAGAGATACTGTCACCAGCTTTCTTCTCTAGGGCACCCCCTAAGGGTCAGGGCAGGGCCTTTGCATTCACCCAGCTGTTAGTTTGTGCCTCCAGGTGTTCTGTCACACCAGTCCCATGGTCAGAGGCTGAACCTGGAGAGCCCACCTTTTCCAGAGCTGGCGACAGACAAAGAAATGAACACAAACAAACTTTCCCATAGGCATGGTAGGTCTTTCCTTCTTCAGGAAGGCTTCTGATAAGCTGTGGCCCAAACTTTGAGACTTAACAACATTGCACAGTACCAAGTCAACGTACTGGTTCTTGAAGATAAACAATTTATGAATGCTCATAGCAAATCATCAGAGAGATTGCCTTACACTTCACTAGACTTTTACACAAAATACAAGACCACTATGTTCCTACAGAACAGAGCAACCTTCTGAAGGGATCACCAGGTTTCACATCATATAAAAGACACTGAGATCAGAAGAATGACAAACTTCATGCTACAGCAAGTAGTGCTCTCTTACTTGAAAAAATATAAACATGAGTATCTAAAATTAACATTCATGAGGATATGTAGTTGTACAGGGATAGGTGAGGTGACTGAGAAAAAATAAATGCCCATTCTATTCTGAATCTTTTTCCATTTGTAGAACAGATGGATTCCAAACCAAATTTCTTTGAAGGTTCTTCTCCCCCCCCCTCCACCTCCCATGTTTCAGTTTCTGCTACCTTTTGCCCTCTTTTTTTTAAAGCAGGATTGGAAGTGTCAAAATACCATGAGGGCAGCCCTTCTCGTATTTCCAGGCTCACAGGAAGCAGGAAGTACAGAACATTTAAACAAGACCAGTCTCCAACTAAATTTAGTAGACCCATTACATTTAGATAAGCTGGTTATTTTTAAAATTAGCATTTGAACAAAACCCAACATC
The DNA here is from genome assembly GCF_011386835.1 of Chrysemys picta bellii. NCBI lineage: Eukaryota > Metazoa > Chordata > Testudines > Emydidae > Chrysemys > Chrysemys picta. Next base: position 77,874,551 of record NC_088791.1, read on the forward strand.
CACCCTTTCCAGGTTCATTTATCATGAAGGCCCCAATCCTACAATGAAATTCATGTGGGCTGGATCCCCTGCTCTTCCCCTCAGCTCCTCATATAACACTTCCTATTCTTCCACAGTCTCCTAACCCAGCGCTCTATCTCCTTTTGCCCCTCAGCATCTTTCTCTTAGCACCCCCTCCCCACCACCAAAACCTAAACAAAAAACCCACATATCTTTTAATATAATAGCCAGGTATATTTTACAATATTTTTGTGATAAATAAAAGGGTGGGGGTAGCTCCCTTTTATGGACACCCAGCCAGCCAGTTAGCTATAAAATTCCTCTTAGTAGCTAGTCTCTATTTGCTTAACCTGTAAAGGGTTAAAAAAGTTCCCAAGTAAAGGAAAGGGAGTGGGCACCTGACCAAGAGAGCCAACGGGAAGGCTAGAACTTTTTAAAATTGGGAAAAAAACTTCCCTTTGTCTGTGTGTTGTGGTTCTCTGGGAAAGAGGGGAACCAGGAGCAGTTATGCCGTGAGACGCTTAAGCCAGATATGAAAAATCATCAGATCATACCTAGAGTTTGCTTATTTGGAAACCCAGATGTGTAAGTAGATCAGAAATGCCTACAAAGATGTGATTAGGTTTATTTCTTTTATTTTGTAAGGCTTGTAGACTCCTCTGTGTTAACCTCAAATGCCTTTTGTTTTGCTTGTAACCTTTAAGATGGACCTCAAGAAGGTTATTCTTGATATTTAAATTTTGTAAGTGGGTTTTTTAAATCTAGCAAAAGCCTAAGTTCCAGGTGTATTTTCTTTCTTTTTGTTTTTAATAAAATTTACCTTTTTAAGAACAGGACTGGATTTTTGGTGTCCGAAGAGGTTTGTGCATGTTGTTAAATTAGCTGGTAGCAACAGCTGATTTCCTTTGTTTTTCTTTCTCAACTCTTCCCCAGAGGGGACGGAGGTGGTGAAACGGCTTGAGGATACCCCACAGGAAGGAATTCCCAAGTGCGCCTTTCTGGTTTCAAAGGGGTTTTTTGCATTTGGGTGGTGGCAGCATTTACCCTTCCAAGGTCAGAGAAAAACTGTACTCTTGGGAGTTTAATACAAGCTTGGAGTGGCCTGTATTAATTTTTAGAATCCTTGCGGGCGCCCACCTTCTCCACTTGAAGTGCCAGAGTGGGGAATCAGCCTTGACACCTTTTTTGTCTGAAGTATTGCCTTGGCCAAGTTATAGTTAAGCCCTTATCTCAGAAAATAGTGCAGGTGTGCATGTAAGTGGGAACAATTCTATTAGTCGTTATTCTTCATCCCAATTTTCTCTGTTCTCTGTGGTGTCTTCATAAGTCTATCAGACACTGATCTATGTTATGGCTCTCTGACATCTCCCAATCTCTCTCTGCCTCCCAGTGGGCCAGGCTACACTTGAAGCATCCCTCCCATGCCTTTTTTTTATTTTTTTAAATTGCTTTACTAAAGGTTATAAGTTTTTTGTCAAGGCCTTTCTGAAGCTGAAATGATTGCTGCAACATTATCCTCTCCAACCTTCCTGCTTCCCTCCAGCCTTGCAACAGAGGCCTCCAGCCACATATTTTTAAAGCCTTAAAGGACTTATTCATCATATATAGCAAACAGTAAAGTGAAGCTCCTTTCCAAAATTGACCACTGTACACAGTTCAGATTTCCCCTTTAGTCTTGAATATATCAAATGGATGGGTGAATCAGTCCTGAAAAAAATAGGAAATAGCCAAAGAATCAACCCAATTGGATCTGAAAAAAATAGGAAATGGCCCAAGTTTCAACCCAAGTAGACCTCAAAATTTTATCTTTACATTCAGATGAGTGCAGATTAGGATACTCTGTCCTTGTTTGTTTTATATACTTTTAAACAAACTCTACTTTTAGCATCCTCTATCCTGCGACATCCATGCAGCGAAACCATACCTGTTATGCTGAATCTCGGTAGGCTTTGCATGCCTGCAGGGGCAGCTATTTACTCCTTAAGTCAGTTTGGTGTATTTAAATATGAACCTATGTAAGGCTTTTGAAAACCTGTTAATACACTAATAACAAACCTCATAGGAAGCTATTTTGAGCCCTAATTGTTGTTATTTTTCTCATAGGCCTGAAGGCTTGATCACTATAGCATTTTCTTTTGCACTTGTCGAAGGTTTTGACTCATTCCATTAAAGAAAAACACTCTTTTTTGATGTGTGGAACAACTCCATATTATTTCTTGTTTGGTTCTAGCAAATCTTAATTTATGCCTTTCTAAGCGAGACGCTTGAATGCATCTCATGAATTTTCAGCTGCGAAAGCTGTTTTCCAGATTATTGCAGTAGTTGGTAAGAATACAGGAAGTGCTGTTAATGGAATCAAAGAGGAGTTTTCTGCAGGATTACTTTGGAATATGTGTTGCTAAAATAAAGAGGTAGAACCTCAGCTGGTGCAAATTGTCGTAACTCCTCATTGTGACTAATTACACCAATTGCGCATCTGCCCCAAAATACACACAGAATGTAAGTACATTTCACCTCATGGCAATGTTAAGGAACTTGGAGATATCACTGTAAATTAAAATTAGGGTTGTCAAGCAATTAAAAAAAATTAATAGCGATGAATTGCACAGTTAAAGAATAATAGAATACTTTTTATTTAAATATTCATGGATGTTTTCTACATTTTCAAATATACTGATTTCAATTACTACAAATGATACAAAGTGTACATGCTCACTTTATATTTATTTTTGATTACAAATATTTTCACTATAAAAACAAAAGAAATAGTATTTTTCAATTTATCTCATACAAGTACTGTAGTGCAATCTCTTTATCATTAAAGTTGAACTTACAAATGTAGAATTATGTACAAAAAATAACTGCATTCAAAAGTAAAACCATGTAAAACTTTACAGCCTACAAGTCCACTCAGTCCTTTTTCTTGTTCAGCCAGTCACTCAGACAAACACGTTTGTTAACATTTTCAGGAGTAATGCTGCCTGCTTCTTGTTCACAATGTTACCAGAAAGTGAGAACAGGCAATCACATGGCACTGTTGTAGCTGGTGTCACAAGGTATTTACATGCCAGATGCGCTAAAGATTCATATGTCCCTTCATGCTTCATCCACCATTCCAGAGGACGTGCATTCATGCTGATGACCTGTTCTGCTTGATAACAATCCAAAGCAATGTGGACCGACACATGTTCATTTTCATAATCTGAGTCAGAGGCCACCAGCAGAAGGTTGATTTTCTTTCTTGTGTGGTTTGGGTTCTGTAGTTTCTGCATTGGAGTGTTGCTCCTTCTGAAAGCATGCTCCACATCTCATCCCTCTCAGATTTTGGAAAGCACTTCAGATTCTTAAACCTTGGGTCAAGTGCTGTAGCTATCTTTAGAAATCTCACATTGATACCTTCTTTGCATTTTGTCAAATCTGCAGTGAATGTGTTCTTAAAATGAACATGAGCTGAGTCATCATCCAAGACTACTATAACATGAAATATATGGCAAAATGCGGGTAAAACAGAGTTGGAAACATACAAGTCTCCCACAAGGAGTTCAGTCACAAATTGAATTAACACATTAATTTTTTAATGAGCGTCATCAGCATGGAAGAAGAATCCTCTGGAATGGTGGCCAAAGCATGAAGGGGCATATGAATGTTTAGCATATCTGGCATGTAAATATCTTGCGACACCAGCTACAACAGTGCCATGTTCTCACTTTCTGGTGACATTGTAAATAAGAAGTGGGCAGCATTATCTCCTGTAAATGTAAACAGACTTGTTTATCTTAGCAATTGGCTGAACAAGAAGTAGGACTGAGCGGAATTGTAGGTGCTAAAGTTTTGCATTGTTTTGTTTTTGAGTGCAGTTATGTAACAAAAAATCTACATTTGTAAATTGCATTTTCACAATAAAGAAATTGCACTACAGTACTTCTATGAGGTGAACTGAAAAATACTATTTATTTTGTTTATCATTTTTACAGTGCAAATATTTGAAATCAATAATAATAATAATAATATAAAGTGAGCAGTATATACTTTGTATTCTATGTTGTAATTGAAATCAATATATTTGAAAATGTAGAAAAACATCCAAAAATATTTAATAAAGTTCAATTGGTATTCTATTGTTTCACAGTGAAATTAAAACTGTGATTAATTGCAATTATTTTTTAATCGTGATTAATTTTTCTGAGTTAACCATGTGAGTTAACTGCAATTAATCGACAGCCCTACTTAAAACATAAGACATCTAATCCCTATTTATGGCCATGAGATTAGACCTATCTGTAAAATTACCAAATGCCAGAAAAGTCAGCAAAAACAAAACACAATACCCAAATTCGAAAGCCCTGAACTGGGGACCCAAGAGTCCTGGGCTAAATACCTGGCTCTGATATAGATTTACTGTGTTATCTTGGGTAAGTGTCTTAAAAGTGAAGGGCATGCTTTTTTAAGCTTAAACTGGAATTTCACGTTTTTTAAAATGATGTCAAATTCAGGACATTTCCTTAGAAGGCTGCCTTGAAACACTTGTGAAATATCATGCTTGAAAAGTGAATGTGATGGGGTGGACTATGCCCAGAGGCCCCTTGCTGGAGGCCTCAGGCTTCTGCCACACTCATATCAGGTAAGGAGCAGTGGAGACGTCCTGCCAACTAGTCATCAAGCTGTTGATGACTACCCATTGAGCCCAACAATCTAGCCAGCTTTCTATTCACCTTATAGTCCATTCATCCAATCCATACTTCTTTTGGTTGCTGGCAAAAATACTGTGGGAGATCGTATCAAAAGCTTTGCTAAAGTCAAGGTATATCATGCCCACTGCTTTCCCCATATCCACAGAGCCAGTTATCTCATCATAGAAGGCAATCAGGTTGGTCAGGCATGACTTGCCCTTGGTGAATCCATGTTGACTGTTCCTCATCACCTTCCTCTCCTCCAAATGCTTCAAAATGGATTCCTTGAGGACCTGCTCCATGATTTTTCCAGGGACTGAGGTGAGGCTGACCAATCTGTAGTTCCCCGGATTCTCTTTCTTCCCTTTTTTAAAGATGGGCACTATATTTGCCTTTTTCCAATCATCCGGGACCTCCCCCAGTCACCACGAGTTTTCAAAGATAATGACCACTGGCTCTGCAATCACATCAGCCAACTACTTCAGCATCTTTGGATGCAGTGCATCCGGCCCCATGGACTTGTGCATGTCCAGCTTTTCTAAATAGTTCTTAACCTGCTCTTTCACCATTGAGTGCTGCTCACCTCCTCCCCATACTGTGCTGCCCAGTGCAGCAGTCTGAGAGCTGACCTTGTCTATGAATACAGAGGCAAAAAAAGCATTGAGTACTTCAGCTTTTTCCACATCATCTGTCACTTGGTTGCCTCCCCCATTCAGTAAGGGTCCCACACTTTCCCTGACCAAGGGAATGAGAGGCTGGCTGCTAAGACTGAGCCAAAGACAATTTGCTAACAGGGACCAAGGAGCAATGAAAGAGCTCCTGGCTGACTGCAGATACCGGGTAGGGACTGAGCCTGGGGAGGGCTGCAGGAAGATAATGTCTACAGGGAGTAAGCCCTGGGGATATATCCCCATATCAGGGCTGGATTGGTTTAAAGACCACAGACACACCTAGCCAGATTGGGTGCTTGTGAGAGTCAGGTGCCAACTTTGTTACAGTGCAACATGTTAGTTTCATAGACTCTAGCACTACTGAACTGTGCTTTTGTGATATTTACCTGGGCAGACATTATAATAGTATAATCCTTATGAGTAAGAGTTCCCTAGACCCATTTTTGAACAGATGTCACTCACATGAGATTCCAGAGAAAAAGAACCTCTTTTCTAAACAGGGTTCAAATAGTGGGTTAGTTTTTTATGGAGCTTTCAACAGTTTTGAATAGAATTTTACTGGAGCATGTTCATAGTCTAATTTATATTATTTGCTTGTTCAAGAATATTTGAGTGAGCAACGTTTTGTTCTCATACCTGCTCTCAGAAAGCTCACCTGTAGCTGAACTCAGGTTTATGATTAAACAAAACTGGTAAATTAGGACCTGATCCAAAGCCTACTGAAGTGAATGACTAGACTCCCATTGACTTCAATGGTCTTTGGATCAGGCCCATGATATGTGATATTACAGAACTCTCTGGGAGCAGCAGTGTCATCCTCTTCTGTGGGTATGTCTACACTGCACACTAAACCTGGGCTCTGACTCCGGTATGAGCCCAAGCCCCTCTTCCATCCAATTCCACATACAAAACAGCTTGTCTCAGGTCAGCAAGCATTCAGGACCCGGGTCTTAGCACCCTGGTAGGGTGCTGGGTCAGAGCCCAAATCGTGCTGGAATTCTGGTCCAAGCCTTGTCATTTTGCAATGTGGAAGCAGGTCATGCTGCAGACCTGAGTCAGAAGGTCTACGTAGTGTAGAATGGACATGTTAGCACAGCTGTGAGCCCCAGGTCCAGCAATTGTAAACCTAGGCTTACAATGCATTGTGGATGCTTAAGCATGGGCTTGGAAACACTGAGTATGTCTACACTGCAATTAAACATCCATGGTTGGTTCATGCCAGCTGACTAGCACTTACAAAGCTCTGGCTTAGGGGCTGTTTAACGGTGGTGTCAACATTCAGGCTTGGGCTGGAGCCCAGAAGGTCCCAGGGCTTGGGCTCCAGTCTGAGCCCAAGCATCTACACCACAATTAAATAGCCCCTTAGCCCGTGAGCCTGAATTAGCAACACGGGCCAGGCATGGGTGTGTAATTGCAGTGTTGACATACTACTGAGTCCATAGGCCCAGATTCCACAGACCCAGGCTTAGTGTACAGTGTAGACATACTCTTTGTGTCACTGTCCCTGCTCCTCTGAAAGCTGATTTCTCTTAGCAGCAGTGCAAGTGTTGTTGCTGTGCTCTCTTGAGCACAAGGGCTGCTGTCTACCAGCATCCCCTTGACAGAGAAGATACAGGGAATAGGTGGAACAATCATAATTCCTCTCTCTACCCTGGCTGGATGTGGAGGGGGATGCATATTGCACCAGAATAAATGGTGACCAAGGGTGGGGGAAGGAGGAGCTCACCAAGGAACTGAAAGAACAATGCCACCTGATAGCCTTATTGGGACAATTCAGCACCACCCTCTTTTCTACATGGGGCAGTTAACAACTGCCACAATTTGGCCCAAAGTGGTTTTGAACAATTGAGATAGTAAACGGATAGAAAAATAAGTTACATTCATCATATGAACTGTTTGTTACAAATAGGTCAAGCTCGGCTAAGAAGACTGATGAGAAGTACCAGGTGTTCCCCTTATTTGCCCTCGCACAGCTAAATAAGAAATGGAACTGTAAAAGACAGTGATTGCTTGTGACATAATAAAGTATTAAAAAAAGGATTGGGAAAACAAACAAACAAAACTAAAACAAAACATGGTCAATTAGCACTTAGGAAGCTGTTGCAAATAACAATCTATGCCAGAGCTCTGTTCTGAAATGCCGTATGAGAGAACAGAACTGTTTTCCAGCAAAATAGATAGAATGTGTACAGGTCTCCTGAAGGCTATAAACACTTTTACTAATTGATTATTTGTGTGTCTGTGTGTGAGAATTCTTTTGACCCAGTTTACTAAAACATTAGACATACACACAGTAGAGAATAATTTCTTTGTCCTGAGTTTTATACACTGCTTGCATTACATCACTAAAGGTATGTTTACACTGCAAGAAAAAACCCACAGCACCAAGTTTCAGAGCCCAGGTTAGCTGGATTTGGACTCATGGGGCTTGGGCTGAAGGGCTAAAAACTGCAGTGTAGACATTTAGGTTTGAGCTTGAGACTGGGATCTGAAACCCACCCCTCCTTGCAGAGTCTCAGAGCCCAGGGTGAAGCCAGAACTGAATGTCTACACCACGATTTTATAGCCTTGCAGACTGAGCCCAGCAGGCCCAAGTCAACTGACCCCAGCCAGCCATGGCTGTAGAGTGGGACTTTTACTTCAGTGAAGATGTACCTTCAGGGCCAAAATCACAGGAATAAAGGGAACAAGAGTTAACCATATGAGAGGATGTTTTGGAAGCTTCTGTATTCTTACTGTAAAAGAGCAATTCTCAAAGCATGGGGCATGGCCCCTTGAGGGCTATGATAAAGGTATGAACTAGGAGTAAAATTGTGGCTCCATTTTTTTGCTAGTGTTGAATTAAGCATGTGTTGCTATTTCCATTATAAGATGTAATCAGACCAATTTATTTCCTTATAAAATACTTCTATATATCAAATATTGCATGTCATAAAAGATCCAGGCTCAGGGCTTGCTCTTAAATGTTACTGGAGTTGCAGATTTGTATCAGTGTAACAGAGAGTAGAATCTGTCCCATAAACTAACAACAAAGAGGGATTTTGTTCTTTGTTAATAAGAGCTAGGAACTTTTCCAAGACATGCTGGGCAGCTTCGGCTGGGAGACCAACCAAAGCATGCTCACCAGATGGTAAAGGTTTCCATGTGGACAAATTCTGGAAAAGTTCTAAATCTATATGAACCAGAAAATTAAAAGTAGAATTTTTCATTTCTTTGTACTTCATATGTAAACTAATCAAATAAATAATAATAATAATAATTAATAATAAAAAGAGAGAGAGAACTTGAACTCATAACAAGCAGAAAATGGCTCAGCTATAGGCCATGATTCACTACTGGAACTGAGTTATTAGCAATTCTACTTTCAGGTGTTTTAACACCAAGACATATTTTTCTTACAGGTAACCCTCAAAGCATATTCCTGCCATGCCCCTCTGTCATTCCAGAAAGCACTGCTCTGAAGGGGGTAATTCCAGAAATAAGGGCAAGAGGGGTGCTTTTTGGGAGGTGTGGGGATGTGCAGAGGAAAACCAAGAAAAAAAAGGAAGTTAAAAAAAGTGTAGAAGAGTTTAAACTGATGTAACATGCACCACAATGAGGCTGGGAGAAGATGTAAGTTACACCAACTTCAGCCCCAACTCCTGATTTCAATGGGACTGTTTAACATTAAGCATGCACATAAGTGTGTGCCAGGTCAGGGACTTAGGGCCAGATTTTTTAGGCATATGAAATCAATTGAAGTCAATGGGAGTTAGGTACCTAGACGCTTTTGAAAAAAACACATCAGGTGCCCATCCACATCTTTAGGCACCTAAGTACCTTTAAACTCTGGCCCCTATCTAGACTCTCTAAGATTCTCCTCTGAACTTGACCCAGGACTTATCTTCTCCAAAATGGTGTTTTCCTTTGGGGTTAATGTTCTGTGACATTATACAGCTTTGTGAGTGAAACACCTCAGACAGAAACTTGTCATCCAAATAAAGATGGGCTGGATCCAAAGCACGCTGCAGTTAATAGGAAGAGTCCCATTGACTCCAACAGGCTTTGGATCGAACTCAGAGTGAGGAGCGGGAAAGGGAAGAAATATTCCATTGACGGGAGCCATCACTGGCAATGTGGCTTAGTTGTCTTTGTATTGCAACAATCAATAGGGTGCACTTTTCATTGCTACAGTTACAAGGGAAATAACTAAGGGCCAGATTCTGATAATATTACTCATATTGAGTTGCACCTTATTCCACCAATAGCTCCATTATGGTGGGACTTCTCATGGTGTAAGGTATTGTTTGTAGTAAGGATGGGTATCAGAGGGGGAGGGATAGCTCAGTGGTTTGAGCGTTGGCCTGCTAAACCCAGGGTTGTGAGTTCAGCCCTTGAGGGGGCCATTTGGGGATCTGGGGCAAAATCAGTACTTGGTCCTGCTAGTGAAGGCAGGGGGCTGGACTCGATGACCTTTCAAGGTCCCTTCCAGTTCTAGGAGATGGGATATCTCCATTAATAATTATTATTATTATAGTCCTAAAATAAAGTAGGAGAAAGATAGGGAAGTGAGAGCTACATCCAAACTTTCTTTTTTGAGAATTCTGACTATGTTCTGACATCTGTGGGATTTTACTACAACTTTAGCTTTAGGATCCTGGTAAGTAATCTTTCAAAATTTTGCAAAATGTTATACCATTCTCTGAACATTCAAAAAAGCATTGCCAGAAAGATTTGACTGCAAGCCAATTAGTTGTAAACAAACACAACCCTTTAGTTCATTGAGGAAGATAATGGATTAGGTCTTCGGAAGGTGTAAATTGGGGTTACTCTATTGAGTTAAACAGAATTGTGATGATTTATACTTGCTCAGGATTTGGTCCAATATAGCTGAGTAGAAGGAAATATGTGATACAAGGAAACTTAGTTTCTCTAAGCAAAGTTGGAGGGATGTGCGGTTATGCTGAAGGCAAAAACTAATGAAAATATCCGGGGGAAAGACATTTTTTCCAGCAATTTAGCTTTACTTGCAAAAATTTTCACATAGCCCTGGAGCAAGGATGATAACTTTTTTTAGCAGAGTGGAAAGTTTAAATATAGTTGTTATGGATTAAAATCTGTCCTCTTAATATCATTTTTTAGGAGAATCTACCTTGAAATTAGAACAGAGTTGTGTCTTCTAAATCATGTGCTTGTCCTAAAGCTATTATATGGCATTAATTTAATCCCCCAATAAAAATATCTAGAAAGTTTTGCAAGTATTGCAAGTCAGGAATAAGTTAACTCTTATTTACAGTTTAGCTAAATATACTAATTATGATGAAACTGATATTCAGAAGAAAGGATCTCTGTTTACAAAAGACATGCCACATCTTGGCAAGAGGTATTACCCAGGAGGCTATGTTCTTTGGAATGTGACTAAATGTCAAAAGAAAGAACTATTCACTGTGGAAAAACCAATGCACAAATTATTTTTGATGCATTGGTTTGATTAAAAAAGGGTCTCTCTCTTTAACCAGAGTGTCTGGAACTCGGAGTCTTTAGAAAAGGAGGAATCTGTGACTTTGGTTTTTTTGTTGCATTTTTTATATATATAATTCTATTTACCTCTTCTACTGCCTTTTTCCCCCTCAAACTCTCTCAGGAATTTTAGACGTTTGGGATGTTCAAGCAAACATTTTATCTCCTTTGGGGAATATATTCTGAGTTCTACTTCAAATCCTCCTAAATAAAAAATTTTTTAAAGGAAGATATATGCTGAACCTTGTCAGCTGCTCACAAAGTTGAAGACTCCATGGGTAAACAAAAACTTCCTGATTCCAGAAGAAAATAAGTGTGTGGGTGGGGGCAGCAGGCTGAGGCAAGACTGCAGGCTGGCTCTTAGACACAGTTTTTTATGGAAAAAAAAACAAGAAACTCCATCTTTGAAAGCCAACTAGACATTCACCAGAGAGATGAACTGATTTATTTATTTATTTATTTTTGAAAGAGGCTATTCAGTTCCATGGAGGACAGAAAACTGGCTCAGCTCTCAAAAGCCAAAGCAAACTGACACCAAGAATCTTTGCAGGACTGGTAAACAAAGCAATTTGCCTTGCTGGATGTGCATGGGTATAGAGTAGCACATATTTTGACAACTGAAAACTGCTTCATCATTATTAATGCGGGGGGGGGGGGGGTTGTTCACATTTTAAAATTGAATTACTGGCATGTTTATTGTCTTCCCAGTGGATATGCTATTTCAAAATAATGAGCAATGGCCAAATGAAAAGATTAATCCTGAAAAATCAATGGTAACAGTAGACTTGATTTTTTAAATCAAGATAAGGGGGAATTTTCACCTTACCTCACCTTTTCCATGATTCTGATTTGCTCAGTACTGAAATAAATGAGAGAGATAGAGAGGAAGGGAGGACACACACACACACACATATTTATATAATGTTGGGAAGTGTACTATGGGAAGTACAGATTTAAATGTTACATGGATCTGATATCTCACAAGTGGCAATACATGTTGCCTTAATCAGAAAGCAATTGAATATTGCCTTCATGTGAAAAGCCAGTGACGCTCAGTAGCTACTAAGCAGTAGCAAGAGGAGATGCGAGGCCCTGAAATAAGCCCTAGCAACCGCAGTTGTCAGAAAGTAGCCTCAAGGTTTTACAATTGTTCACCTTCTTCAACTTCTGTGGTAATTCATCTAACATTGGGCTATCAGAACAATGTAGATACAAGTCTTGAACTGCAAGATACCCCATTTGTCCAATTTTCTACAAAATTATGCCTTTCATTGCTGAAAAGATGCATTTTTGGCTGTAGTTATATAAACTAAAATGTAGTATGCACAGTTAAAAGAACACTCTATAACCACTACCTGAAAGATGTTAGCACAAAAAGTCTTTTCATGTCATTTCATTTATTTTAAAATAATTTACAGGTACTATAGCAAGGATAAATAACTATTTCCCCATGTCTGCCACAACTCTATTCATGTACCTAGACAAGATTATTCCATTGCTGAACCACACTGACCTGAGTAGATTGCTAATACAATCGTTTCTGGGCCACATCTCTGAGCATGCCTAGGTCAATCCTTTTTAAAGTTGAACACATTATTTTCATTGAAGCAGCAAGAACAGGACAAAGCTAGGGCCATGTGGATGTCTCTCTGTAAAAGGGTTAATGCAATATGCGGACAGGAAGGAGTATGCTATTCCTCTGCCCTTAAACAAGAAGTTTAACGGCTTAAGTGCAATTCCACAAAAGAAATATACCCGTTTGATCCAGTTGTCCAGCAACACATGGTTTCTTCCTCCACTAAATATATTTAATTCTTGTATTCAGTTTTTTCTTATTACCATGGCATTGTGTGTAAATGTCATCTTTTCAAACTGCTCGCAAAAGATACGGTATAACCACAAAGAAAGTTTGGATCCTTGTTTTAAAAATTAAACACCAACACTTTTTATAAGGTTTCTGTTTACCCTTGGGAAATAAACTTAATTAAAAAAAAAACTTCACAAAAAACAAACAAAATCAAAATCAAAAGCTTTGCTTGATATAGTTATCCAGACAACCTTGCCCTAATAACAGTCTGTGTGATGGGGAACAGACAACAAAATTGAACTTCATGCTTGTGAGGCTTACTTGCCAAGCATAGTAAGAAACTGGATCATTTCATACAGAGATTGGGGAAATACAGCAATTCAAAGCCAACCAGAATTCAGACTTTTAACCTAAGAACACTGCTGTCTCAGGAGTCCTGATTTTCTAAAGTGCTAGGAAGAAAAAAGAAAATATGACTGAATAAAGAGCAATTGGAAGGACAGAAGTAAGACACAGCTGTATCTAACGAGGAGAACAGAGGAAATAAAAGTTGCTTTTTATGTTCAGACTCATTAGTTGAAGGCAAAATTAATACACACCCCCTTGTGCATAGGACCAGCACAAGGCTTGATTAACCATTTAAATCCCACTTAATTATTTTCAAGGCTTAATTGGGATATAAATGACTTATAAGCCATTTGTTGTCTCTCTGTACAGGGGTGAATTTCACTCTGGGCCCTTAGTAGGCAGTTTGATAACTAGCAAATATCCAATAATGAATAAAAGCTGGTCCACTCTGTTTTGGATTTCTCTAAGTTTTATAGTAGTGACACACTAATATGGCGGATACTTTCTCTTCTCGATCATCATTTATGGTGGTATCGATCCTGTCTCTATACAATATTGTTTTCAGAAGTACTACCCACAACTAGCACTTGAGAAATAATACTGTAGATTAGGTAACACTGGAATAGATTCACTGTTTCAAAACTCCTAGAAGAGCCTCTGGAGGCAAGGTGAGAATGATGTCGCACTGCAGTAGAGTTATGATACAAAGAGCAACCAGCAAGGAGGCTACTTCCATTTCAGACCATCTTTAGTGCTGAGAAGAAATACGGAAACATAAGGACCATAGATTTTTGGTTTTAGTTCTGCATAAATAGTTACTTCATGAACCTTTAAATCCACACCTCCAAGTGTGAATATTACATAGCACTAATCCTGCTCCCATTGAAGCCAGTTGAAATTTTGCAATTGACTTCAGTGAGAGCATATGAGAAAACTGACACAGTAGTTGTGATTCAAGTTATTTACCTTATTTAGAATCTGACAGAGAAAGGAATTATATTAGTTGTTTTCATTGGAATCCACTTGTATATCCCACCTGGTTGTTGCAAAGCACTGTGCCATATGAGAATGTGTTATTTTACATCATCTAATTATACATAATGTGTCACTGCTGTTAACTTCTAACTCATTCAAACATGCAGGGATCACAAATGCAGATGTCAGATGTGATTATTCAGTGGTGTCAATTCCACCAAGACTGGTATAACATTTCAAAATGAAGGCCGGTTGTATTTGCAGATAAGATGTCTAACCATGTTCCCTTTTACAGTTTTCCAAGGTGAAGCACTTTAATTTTGATTTTATTTTTAATTCAATAAAGAAAAGGATCTTCATTTGCTTTCTTAAAAAAACAAAACATTAACTGTGCCTAACACAACAGAATACTGGGTGAATGCTAAAACAGATCATATTAGATCAGACTGATGTAAAAACAATACATTCATATAGCACCTTAGTGAAGTCTCTTCATTAGAGAATATACAGTAAAGGGAATAAACAATGATATGGTGTAGCCAGACAACTACTTTCACTTGGGTTTGTAGAGTAAACTGCAGCAAATTAAGGCTAGATTCTTCCTCCTTACTCATATTAAGTAGTAGTTTACTCCTCAACTGGTCCCAGTCAAAGGGACTACCCACTATGAATAAGGATGGAAAAAACTGACTCTTAGTAAAGAAAAAAAAAAGCCCACGGGCATTACATTTTAAAAAGTCTATTTTCCCTTTGATGCACATATGCAATTCCAAGTAATGCCAGTGGAATGATACATATATGCCCAATGAAGAATGGATCCATTAGTATGCAGGCTACAGTATCATATTTAAAAAATATGGTTCTACATTTCCATTTCAGTACAAGGGAACTGGACATTTGATCCACGAATGAACACAAGAAATACACAATAACAAAAACATAGGAACACCTGTACTCACCAGTGAATAGAACTGTGTGAAACTACCAATTATTTGCTTCATCAGTAGTCACTAGTAAAAAAAAGAAAATCCAGTACTTTGGGGAATGTTGGCGAGAATTCACAAATATGATTAAATAGTGTCCCTTTTGCTAAGAAATAGCTTTTTTGCAGGATGCATAGCAAAATGCTAACTTTTGTAAAACTCTTCTTCTTGTAAATTTATTCCAGGGGGGAAAATCATCATTTTCACAGGGAAAAAAAATCATGTATAAAATTTGCCAGTCACGTTCACAAGGGTGAAATTTATCCTGATGCATAGGGACAGCATTAGTCCCACATAAGCTATGAAAATAGGCTTTAAATGGGATTTAACTGATGGGAGGGACCTTGTGCCATTCCTCCGCACTGGGGTGAATTTCACCCCCCAAAATTGTTGTCATAACTACAAAATAGTTTGGTTTTCAGTAAACACAGCAACATGTGCTTTTTTCCCAGCTTCATTAATGGTAAGATTTTTGGGGGGGAGGGGGGAAGGTACGGAGGGGGAAGCACAGCTCAATAAATGATTTTAAAAATATTTACTATTTATGGTTTACAATAGCTATTAAATTACTTCAGGTTTGTGTAGAGAACATTTAATTTATTCTAAAACATTCATATTGAATATGGCTTTGATTGCATGGGCATCTAAAGCCTTGGGATTGTGTTTACTATCTATGCTAATTCAAAATGTATTTGTTTTGGAAACAGCACATTTATATATAACCAGGTAGCTAGTTTCTACACCAGTTTTCAGGTATTCAGTGTTCCTTATTGAGATTTCTTTGTCACTAATGGTAAATGAAGCAAAAAAGAATTTATTGTGTGTTTAAAGGAGTATTAGGATCGACCATAAAATTAGCTGGTTACCATGGAAAATAATTTAAAATATAAATAGCAAGTCTTTCATGTATATTTAGATAAGTATTGGTTTAAGCTTAGTAGGTATTTTTAATTTAGCTAAACTGCAGTGGTGTCTGAAGTTGAACTGCCAAACTGTATTTAAAATATCGTGTTTTCACAGAGATTAGAGTTCTGGGTAGGTATTAAGAAACAAGAGAAACAAAGACTCTTCTCTTTGGGAAGGGGACACTTTTGTGTACTTTGTAAAGGTATTTACTAGACCATCTATTTTAAAGTACATTGCTGCTGTAAGTAGGGATTTGCCAAACCTGCATCTGAATTTAGTAGGATTTATGAATCAGGAAAAGCAATTAGATTGCTGCTTCTTGTAGACCTGTGAATAATCTGCCCTTATGAAATAGCCATGTCAGGCTTGCTAGTATGCAGAGTACAATATTTAGTTCACTTCCACTTGGAGTTTTTGGTCAGTACAGGAATTCTTGCAATTTAATCCTTACCTCCTAGATTCAACTGAAACCAGCACATGCAATTTGATGATTACGACAATATTCATGAGACTAGTAATATAGTGTTCATCTGTGCTGCTACTGATATATTTGTGTAGCTCCCAGTATCTTTAAAGAAAGTTTTTGGAATGCCTTAAAGAAGAATAAGATCTCCTATTGCCTGTGCTGGGCACTAGATAGGGTGGGATCTGAGTTAGTACAGAGAATTCTTTCCTGGGTGTCTGGCTGGTGAGTCTTGCCCACATGTTCAGGGTTTAGCTGATTGCCATATTTGGGGTCGGGAAGGAATTTTCCTCCAGGACAGATTGGCAGAGGTCCTGGGTTTTTTTTGCCTTCCTCTGCAGAGTGGGGCACGGGTCACTTGCTGGCGGATTCTCTGCACCTTGAAATCTTTAAACCACAAGTTGAGGACTTCAATAGCTCAGACATAGGTCAGGGGTTTGTTACAGGAGTGGGTGAGTGAGATTCTGTGGCCTGTGTTGTGCAGCAGGTCAGACTAGAAGATCATAATGGTCCCTTCTGACCTTAAAGTCTATGAGTCTATGGTAATCCAGATGTGTTTATATATCATATGTACTGTATACATATGGGGTCTGATTCTGTGAAGTATTAAAGTTCACAACTCCCACTGAAGTCAATAGGAATGGAGGACAATCAGCCCCAGTCAGTAGGTGCTCAGAACCTCAAAGGAACAGGTCTAGGTAGTATATAAATATATAGACCAAAACATCATCTGGGGACATCTGGAGACATCTGACATCTGGGGACATCATCTGAGCTCCTAAGACAATTTATTCAGCATTGAAAAATCTGAAAACATTCAAAACTAACTTGGCAAAGTATTTACTTCTCACATATCCAGCAAAACCAGGATTCTTGCTTTTGCAAATAGTGGGAGATGTTTCACACAGCGCTATTGCAGAGACATCAACCAGGGAAGATCAGTGATCACCTTCAGCCTCTACTGCTGAACCTTATATATCTTTCATTTGCATTGGATGAGAGATGGACATCTAAACCAGTGGTGGGCAACCTGCGGCCTGCAGGCCGCATGTGGCCCATCAGGATAATCTGATTGATTCCCGCAGCTCCCATTGGCTGGGAATGGTGAACCTCAGCCACTGGGAGCTGCGGGGGCCATGCCTGCGGACGTTCAATGTCAGCAAAATGTCTTGCAGCCCGCAATCAGATTACCCTGATGGGCCTCAGGTTGCCCACCACTGATCTAAACACTGAGTGCAAAACTCTTCTCTTGGACCATACGGTAGTGTTCAGCTTTGTGCAGTTCTCCCACTGACATCACTGGGAGCTCTGAATGTGCTGGAAGAGAGAATATTAAAGATGAAAACTACTGCCATGAAAATCCAAAAGGATAATTTTGTCCTTAAAGCTCAGGGGCTGACCCTGCAGTCCTTATTCAAGCAAACTCCCATTGACCGTGTGACTGCTTGAATAAGGACTGCAGGGTTGGGCCCCATGTGACAGAAAATACAACTGGTGACCTATTTCAATGCCAGGACCCTGGGAGAAGAACAAAGCATATTTGTTGAGACAGGATAGTGAATGCAATTAACTATTTTTACAGTATTGTCATGTCTGATCTATAACTGTACATGTATTTTCATTTAAAATAAGTCACAATGTTTAACCACACTGTTTTCTTACAGTGCTCAAATGAAATTGGAAGCTCCATTAATGGACTTTCATTATCACAACTGTCTTTCAAACAAATACACCACCAACTATTGTACAAACATGTACTACCATCTGATTATTAATTTATATGTAGCTATGATGGAGTCAAATTTCATCTGACAACATACTGGTCAAAGCCTACAAAACTTCTGAATAATGGAAAAGCATTGGCTTTGTTTAGTACAGCAGTTCTTCCCAAAGGAGAAATTAAAATAAAAGAGAAGGATTTCTGAATCTTAAGTGATGGATGAGAACTTGTTTGCATTTCCTATAAAATTCAAACATTCCAACAAACTAGTGTTTGTATATTGCCTGGCGGACTAGTACAAAATAAATTGCTTTTGCTTGTTTTATGATTTCCCCAGATTTCCAGTGTCAAAAGTAAATAATTGGAAGTCAGTCAGTCTCCTTGGGGAATGACACCAGTTGGGACCCAACCGATGGCATTCACTCCACCACGAAAGGAGGAGGACCAGCTTCAGTAATTTTGCCTTATTGATTTGGTGGCTGAGAAGTCCAAATACTAATGCTCCTAATGATCAGCCATTCCTTTTGACTTTTGGTAACAAGTATTCTCATGCAGTTAATATCAAACAGAACTTTGTGCTCCACATCTGTCATTTCAAAATTTCCATTTTTGAACTCCCCTAGTCTCAAGTAAGTAGTACATTGCCTCCCTTTTTTGCTCCCTACAATCTTTTCCCCAACTTCCAGGGCTCCATAATGCAAGATGTCATTTTGCCGGTCTTCTGTTCCAGTGATAACTTTAATTTTACTGATTTTAATAGGCTTTTCAAAGACAATCACATAGAGATCTCCAGTAGAAGGAGCTTTTCCCCAGAAGTACTCATCAATGCTGCTGTAAGCCTTGCTTGCCTCGTAGTTTTCAAATACATTCATGTTGGTGTGAAGATTTGCGGGCGGGTTGTCAGGGATGTCAAACGAATCCTCTTCAAAGTCGTCATCCTTTAGCTTGTTCTCAGCTCCTTTGTAGGATGAATAATATCCCATGTGCTGGAACAGAGATGGCTTAAAGCGGATGACATCCTTTTGAGCTAACAACCCACGGAAATGGATTAGCAGCCAATCACAAGGCATTTCCTGGTAAAACATCAGCAAAAAATGAGCCAGGCGCGGGAGGTCATGGGAGTGGTATAGCTTTCCAATATAGCCCAGTTTGGAAAACTCCAGAGTCACCCAATAGGAACCTTCTCGCGAGGTAATTACTTTCTTAACAGCAGTCAAGAAGTTTTTAGAGCATCGAACGTCATCTTCTAGCATGACATAATAATCAGAAAGATTAGCACAAAAGTTAAGCAGGAAAGCATAATCTACATTTTGTTTGGATCGGAACTTCACACGGTCTTCTGGGTCATTGTAATTTCTCTTAAGGCCATCTAGTACTGGATAGTACTCCTCAGGGGCATGGATAACCATTAACCTGCCAGCAATGATGTGATGGGCAAATTTCTGTGAAATGTCCTGGACCATCCCTTCACACCAGGATGAGTCAAAATCTGCTAGGTGAACCACCACTGTAATTTCCTTCAGTTCCTCATAACTTGACTGCTCAAATATAGACTTGATCGTCTCGAGCAAATAATTCCCCTTTTTCCGTTTGACTGAGGATAGTCCAATTGTAAGATACCCTGTGCAAAAGAAAATTCAGACAGAAAGATTAACTGAACGTGAATCAGGCTTTGAAAATCATATAACAACAAAGCTAACCTTCAGGCCTGTAGTGGATGAAATAAACCTTCTGAATGATGAAGTCTGGGATGTTTAATATGTAAACGTATTAAGGGTATGCTACAAAGACTGTTCTATGTTTTTTCATGAAAGACGAATTATGTTGTAAGCAATTTGACATATGGAGACTATTGAATTAAACATTAGTTTCTTAACTGCAAGAAGTGTTGTGAAATGGACTAAAGCCAAAGTGATGTGTGCATATATGCCTATTAGAAAAAAAGGAATACATATAGACAATGTTAAAGCTATAAAGAAATGGGATTGAAAAGTTATGGCTCACAAATTGTTCTTAAGTCAAGCCATTATGAAAAATAGCACAAAAGTATGAGTTAAAGAATAATGGCCTTGCTTTTACCATTTTATGGTACCATAACAAGCTTGACTACATTTATACATAGTTTTGAGGATTTCTAAACTTTTCACGGATGATTTCTTCTAGCATTTTCAGTTTTAAAATATTTCCCAATTCTCTAATTTTTCCTTATTAGAATTCCTATTACAAACTTCCTTTATATTTTCAGTAAGAAATAGACCAGGGTATTGAATATGAGACAAGTAAATCAGATTTTACTTAAAAGTACAATACAATTTACTACTGAATATTATATATATATATATATATATATATATATATATATATATATATATATATATATATATATATATAATAAGTATAAGTAGTTCTATAAGTAGTTTTTAGTGCATTTAAAATCTTTTGGGTGAGATTTTGCCTTCTGCGGTATTTTGAAATATCTCTTCTTGCACATGTGCATACAGCATTAGCTTAATTCTTTCAGATATTTGTTAACATGTACTCCAAATCTATTATTAGAATCTAGCTGTTTGGATGGAATGCAATCTCTGTTGGAATTGTGAGCAACTACACTTTTAAGAAAATCAGTTCATCTCCATATTTTCTGTAAAAATAGGTTCATGTTAAAACTAGTATGCTTCATTTCCATTGCAGCTGACCAAAACTCTATGTAAATATTTTGATTTGCAAAATTTTGCAGATAATGTGAGCATGGGTGAAATATTGCAATCATGTTCCAATGAGGTGTCCTGTGGCCTTCCTCTAAATTGTCTACTCAAAATGGAGTGGTACAAACGCCATCAGTCATCAGCACTGCCTACACAACCCCAAACTTCTCAAATCTTATTTCAACTAAAATTTACATTGCAACCCTGTCCTAGGAAGACCAACAACTCACAGATGTCTTATTTTTCTCTCGGTGCTTGGACTTATGCATTGGACATATGCTTGGACTTCTCCATTCTGACCCTCATTTCCTTTGTTTGTGTGTGAAATTATTGATTTGGTGCCCCCAGGTGACCTGTCGAAAGCCAAATATTGGCATGTTTCAGTGCGCGGATGAAAGTCTTGACTCCTGCCTAAAGTGAGAATATTAGAGAAATGAGGTGGGTGAGACAATATCTTTTATTAGACCAACTGCATAAAGTCAGAATAACCAGACTATTTGGAACTGTTCCACCTAGGGCCTGAGTGCAGGAAAATCTACCCCACCCTGCAGGCTATAGTGCTGTGGCTGAGTCCGTCTATGGTTCCAGCTTATGGAATGACCTTCATGCCCTATATATGGTTGTTCCCAGCTATAGGAACCACATAAGTGAAGATTCAGTGGTTCTACCCATCTCAATCCATGGAGACCCAGAAGTGCACCTGCATTGTTCCCCTGTATCATCCCTGTGCAGAAGTACCATGGGAAATCTATGGAACAGGCAGCATTGTGAATGTCACTGTAGGTCAAAGAGTTTTCACACAGTTCTAAAATGAAATAATTAATTTATGTAAAAAAATATCTGAGGTAACATCTTCATTTAATGAAAATCAGATTCTGGTTACTTACTTTTCCTTGGCAAAGGTGTGCCAGCTAGATAGCGATAGGAAACATTTATAGATCCTGAGAAATTTGACAAGTCTTTAAAAGTGTGAACATAGCGCTCTGAATTAAGCTGGTGTGTGGCTGTTTCTCTGATTAATTGCTTGTCCCCTTCCTAGTAAGATGAAAAGAGAAAGAATGAGAGAGAGCCCATGGAGGGGAAATACACAGAGAGAAATATATTTGTGAATGCCGGCCAAACAGACAAGGGGGGCAGACAAATTTCAAAGAATAAACTTTTTCAAAGTTAGTTTTCTGGAAAACATTTAAATCTCACCTCATTTTAAAAATCTGTTATCTGAATATTATATATTTTTGGTGACAATAAATCTATCATATAGTTTCAGATTAAGAGTAATTGGGAAAGAGAAAAAAGCCCTTTGGCACAGAAACATTGAAGATCTAGTTTTCTAGAAGAATTAAGAGCACTACAGTATTGCCAGAAAAGTGCTGCTATATTCAAAGTAGGACATAATCTCCCTCGACAGTACAGTGGGGAAGTGTTTAACTTTTGTTTTTTGTGATATTAGAAACTGTTGCAGATGAAACATGAAATAATATTCTCAGACCTAAGGCAAGACTGTACCACTTTGGCACTTTCCTGAGTACAGACCATTCCTTCCCCAGATCCTTGATGTGCAGGGGAAGTGCACAAACTGTACTATGCTGAAAGATGCTGGTGCCTGCACCCACTGCGTGCCCTACCACCAAAATAGGCTGGTGCAGAGAAAGGATAGGGTTATGGCCCTGCCTCCTTCCCATCTCGCCCATTTCTCTTTGAGTTGAGGCTCTCCATACCACTATGGCAGAGGTGGACAAACGACAGCCTGCGGGCCACATCTGGCCTGCAGGACCCTCCTGCCTGGCCCCTGATCTCCTGGCCCAGGAGGCTAGCCCCCGGCACCTCCCCTGCTGTTCCCCCTCCCCCGCAGCCTCAGCTCATTGCACCACTGGCAGTGGGGTGGCGAGCTCCTGGGGCAGCGCAGCTGCAGAGCCTGGCCTGACCCGGTGCTCTGTGCTGCACGGTGCAGGGCTGGATCCAGCTGGGTGGCGCAGCTGCAGTGCCACCAGCCACCGGTACTCCAAGCAGCGCTGTAAAGGGCAGGGAGTGGGGGACAGGGGGAATTGGATAGAGGGCAGGGGAGTTCGGGGTGGTGGTCAGGTGTGTGGATAGGGGTAGGGGTGGTCAGAGGGCAGGGAACAGGGGTTAAATGGGGGCAGGGGTCCCGTGGGGGGCAGTCAGGAAGGAAGGGGGGTTGGATGGGGCAGCTGAGGGCAGTTAGGGGCAGGAGTTCCAGAGGCGGTCAGGGAGAAGGGGTGGTTGGATGGGGAAGGAGTCCCAGGGGGGCCATCAACGAACAGGGTGGGTTGGATGGGCCAGGAGTCCGGGGGGCCGTCAGGGGGCCAGAAGCGGGATAGGGGGTGGGGGCCGGGCCAAGCCCCCCTCCCCTAACCGGCCCTCCATACAATTTCCAAAACCCAGTGTGGCCCTCAGGCCAAAAATTTGCCCACCCCTACACTATGGCATACACAGTGTCGCACCCACACCATCTGTCTCTTAATGCTTATGCAAAGAAGAAAATTTTCCATTGGAGCTGTGGTGTCATGGAGTTGACATAGCGTTAGGAATGCTTTTATAGTTCACATTGGATGATTTTGGCCCTGAGAAGAGTAAGAAAAGTATATGGCAGTTTCACACGTGTGCTATAATACATTAATACAAGACAAGTGACTTGAGCTTTGATTAAAAGAGAGCACTATGCAATAAACAATAATATTGCCAACACAAGCAGAAAGGACAAAAAAATAAACAATATTTATTTCAATGTTATTCAGGTTCACAATCAGTGATGTAAGAAACACTTCCAGTAACCTATCTCAGGTTCATGTTAAGTTCAGTATTTTTCTTTTATAGAAGAAATAAATAATCCATTTATGAGTTGAGTCAGGTTCTCTTGGCTAACATCCAGATGCACCTACCTGAACGGTTATGCTCTCTCATTCTGCCAGGTCTCCCTGGGTAATTTCTTCCTAGTGCTGCTAGGCTACCTTGCATTTACTGATAAGTTATGAAACAAAGCTTTATGTTTATCACTTTCCAGATTAGAATGTAAGTCAATGGACTAGCTAGAGTCCATACCCTGACCTCAGGGGGTTACCAAACAGATGTTCATACAGCTGATCCACTAGACTTGCTGGCTACTCAATCTCCTGATTTTTCTGTGGTGATCCTAGTTTTCAGCCATTAATCAGGAAAACAGTGTGCACCCAGAGAGGGAAGTAAGTGCAGGGGAAGAAGCAGGCAGTCAGCACCATATACACTTTGTACTACATTTGACTGACCTTGTGAGATTCCCCTAACTTTCCTGAGAGCTGAGGGGGTTAATTGCCTCTCAAGAGACACTTTGCTCTTCAGAGGATCCCCATATGCAATATTGTTATTACTTTCACAGTGCCCCCAAAGGGTACTTACATTTACAACAGAAATAAAAAGACACGGTCCCTTCTCCCTATCACTTACAACCCACAGTATATGCTTAAAGTCAGCATTGAACCATGCATATTCTGAGATCCAGTCTAAGTGAATTTAGTGTTCATGAAAGTTTCTGGATCCATTGATCAGGATCAGCACACACAGCTGCAATTTCAGTATCTCCACATTTCCCTGCCAATGTGCATCAATGCTGCACATCACGTACATGAACTGTAGTTGTATCACTAAGGCTGCTTAAGCAAAGTTGTCTTTGCTGCACTATCCCCCAGTAGGCTCATGCATTGAAATGGAGATTTCAGTTCCCACTTCAACATCCACAAGAGAGTCAGCACTTTTACGCAGCAATATGAGTGGACTCTACTGGAGACATGCAAGAGACTCCAAATGAAATTTGAAAGCCCCCAAAATCAACATCCCCCCCACCCCTTTTTTTTAAATGGTCTCTGTAAGGTGCTGGCTTCTCTCCAGCCCACAAAGACCCACTGCCATTCCAAGCCTCTCTTCCCAGGCATGGTTTTGTTTTCCAAACACAGGCACAGCTCTTCAGCTCACCCTGGGCTACAGCTCCAAGGTTATTTCCCCCCCTGGCCTCTTTCAGTCCTTCCTGCAAGGACTAAAAAATTCCTTCCTTGCTTTTTCAGATGAGCACCTCCCCTGGGTTTTCTCCCCAGCAAGTTCCCATTGTCTCCCGTCCCAGGGGTCTTCCTACTGCTCCTGCTCCCCCATCCTTACTGACAACCTAGCACTACATAGCCCCGGTGCTGCCCTCTCGATTAGCCAAATTCTCTGTGTCTACTCTGCAATTAAATATCCCTGGCTGACCCAGATGACTGGGCTCAGGCTGCAGAGCTCTAAAACTGAAGTGTAGATGTTTGGGCACAGGCTGGGGCCCCAGTTCTGGGGTCCTTGCCCCTTGTGGGTCTCCTGAACATCTACATTGCAATTTTACAGCCCCACAGCCTGAGCCTTGTGAGTCCAATGACGCAGGCCAGACCTGGGTGTTTAATTGCAGTGTAAACATACCCATATGCAGCAACCGGTCTGGGACAGGGGAGCTGGACCTGCTTCAATTAAAGGGGCCAGCCACCCGTTGACAGTTCACGTTAATGAAAAATACTAAGAATTTCACATTAGATGTGGGGGACGGGAAATCATAGCCTTGTTCTCCATTGGGTTGGGTATCTGAGAAAGATAGCTGGGGAAGGACTGAAGCCATGGGCCTCATTCCCTCATCAGCTAACTTAAGGGGACTTTACAAAGGCAGTGGCTAGCAGGAGAGCCTCAGACAGCGTTACTCCACACATGTAGGGAGTCAGGGAGAGTCTTACAGAGAGTTTCCAGTTCCCTACATGTGTTTTTTTCCTGCAAGGGAACTATTTGGGATATTATTTCTAAACTCCCACATTTAAACTGCTGATCTTCTACCTTAGCAAAGAAAACATCAGATGGACCAGGGGAGCCGTCAAACATGGTCAGGGATGTAGAAAAATAAAATAAAATAAAATAAAATAAAATAAAATAAAATAAAATAAAAAAGCCAACAGCCTAACACATTTGAAAAATGGTTGATGGACCATAAAGGTATCAGGAGATCTGGGAAAACTGTCAGGAGAAAGTAAAAGTCTTGGCTGGGAGCTACATAAGCTCAGACATGTCAAATTTGTGATGAGAGAAACAATGAAAGAAAGTGAATGTAAAAAAAAAAAAAAAGACAAATTAAGAATAAGACATCGCGAGAGCCAGCAAACAGGACAGGAAAGGATTTAAAAAACGAACCAAAAAGATGCACTTTCAGAAGCATCTGGGGGAGGAATTTGTAGCAATTAGCAGAAGCAAGAGAGACATCAGGGAGAGTGACACTGGGAGAAAATATAGTATAAGCCAGGTCAAATTTTATCATAACCAAGAGATGATGAATAAATAAGATACTGTACAAAATCTCAATGCAAACGAGGTCACTAGAGGAAGCGATATATCAAAAAGTGGAGTGGCATACCAGAAAACAGAGATTCTCTTTTGGATTACTTGAAAATGGATTGGCTAGCAGTGATAATATAGTAATATCACCTGTTAACTTTTTTTAAATCACTATTTCAATTTAGCATAAGTTTGACATTATTGGACATTGCCTAGTAATGTCTCTGGCCCTGATATTGAAAATCCATACACATTTATTATAACTTGTATTACAGTACTGACTACAGGCTGAGTGGGACCCATTTTGCTAGTTTCATAGTAACAGACACAAATGTACCCTCCCTTGCCCCCCACAATGTATGTTCTTAATAGACAAGACAAAGAATGGGAGGGGAAATAGAGGTACAGAGGAGTAAAGTGACTTGTGATTTGTCCAAGCAGGTCAGTGGCAGACCTAGTGAGAGAAATCAGGTCTCCTGACTCCAAATCTAATACCCTGTCCCATAGATTGTGCTGTTTCATGCTTATCTTTACTCATATGACTACAAGAGCTTGGCCTTAAACAGTTGTCTCCTTTCATAGGGCCTGGTCCAACTCTCAACATCCACACTACCATTAGTATCTCAGAAGTCATTTGAGCTTGAATTGTGGCGTATGCCCAGCACAAACTGTAGAGTTACATCACATTATCAATAGTTTAGTGAATGAAGCTACTAATTCAGGTGCTTTAGGAAATCCTACCTTTAAATCATAAGTTTACAATAGGTACCATGAAAATTTTGAGGTTCCCATCAATACCTTTCCACTTGCCAAAAGCCCAAATATGGGACATATGGCATGACAGAGACTCAAAATGAGACACAGAAAAATAAATATTCATGCAAGAAACTGAAAATGATGTGGGATTAATTCCTGTTGTGTAATTGAGTCTTCTGTCACATTAGTTGTAGCTGTAATGCCACACTCCTGGGTGGGTCATTATCAGCAGGGACTGAACCTGGGTCCTGACCTCAGACATAATAATTTTCAAGAATTAAAATGAGGGAAATCCAAATGTGTGCAGAATGGGGATAATTTTGTGACTAAAATGGAGAACATTCAAGAGGCATGGCTTCACACTGTGCTAGATACCTTACTTGTAATATCTGCAGTGCTCCTTAAACGTATAGTGGGAAAGACTGTAATATATGTTACCTCTATAAGAAGAAAACATCAAGATTTTAATGGTACCCTCTCATATTTTATATATATATGTTGGAGTTTAGAAATAATATCCCAAATAGTTCCCTTGCAGGAAAAAAACACATGTAGGGAACTGGAAACTCTCTGCAAGGCTCTCCCTGACTCCCTATATGTGTGGAATAACACTACCTGAGGCTCTCCTGCTAGCCACTGCCTTTGTAAAGTCCCCTTAATATGAATCAATCTGAGGGGACTTTACTATGAACAGCCCACTAAAACGGGAGAGTTGCAGCTTTGTGGTACCTTGTACTGTGTGCTTGTTCCATGACCCCATTTCTTCCACCTAAGAAACTTACCAAGACATAACCATCTTCAATGTACAAGTTCATGAACAGCAGGCAAATGACAAGGACTCCTAAGAAGGATACTGCTGATCGTTTCCGCAAGCATCTCATTTTATCCAAATATTTCAAAGTGAGCTTCACGTGAAGAAAAACATATAGGGTCTCCTAGGAGAAAAAAATACGTTACTAAATTCTTTGAATATGTATAGAACACAACCACTTAGAGACCAAATCACAGCCATTAGCATGTGCATTACTTCATGTGTTTGAATTAGAGATGGCCACAAACTAAAAAACAAACCTCTAATTCAAACAGCCTCAGATTTTGAGGGATTATGAACCTGAAACCAGATTCAACTTTTGTGGCTCATATCCATGTCTAGTTTAAATCAGAAAGATGATTTTTCTTTAAGATACTGTCCATTACATTTTGTTAATTATTCTACCAAGTTTCACTCACTGACCTTATATATGAACGTACTGCATGGGGCTGTGTTTTCATAAATTGAGGCAAAGAATGGTCTATGCAAGTGTTAAACTGCACATACAAAAATAAATATTGGCATGCCAATAGGCATCCAAGCTGATAGAAAACAGATCTAAGCATGTGTGGAAATTTGTCAAAGATTTTGCACATTCATTTTGAGAACTTTCAGGATGAATAACATAAAAAAAACCCTGGAAGTAAAAATTACAATCCATATTTTCTCTGCCAACCTGATTAAACATATCAAATATTTTGAAGAATTACTCCACTAGATCCTAAATAACAGTGAGACATACACACAATGTATTAATAATAGCAAACAATTCACCATCCACATTAGCCCATATTGACAAAATATGAGCTTTGGAATAAGGAAGTTATGTGTGTACAACAGACTTTTTAAACTCTTATAAGAATGAGAACAATATGATAAGATAAAACAAATAAGGAAATAAAAAATGAGTGAATGTCAACATTCAATGAATGAGACACATCCACCACTCAAAGCCAAAGTATCTAGGAAACCAGGTTAACCAGCTATAGGAGGATTACACCACCACTATACCGGGTATAGGGGATATGGTGGAGGAACAGAGAGACCAGCTAGGCTGTTCCTATAACTTGGTGATCTTGAGCAGCTCAAATGGCCCAATGAGACTATATTTAGAGCATCACATTGTTTTCTCCCAGCCTAATTATTTATGAAAACAAGTATCAGGACTCTACCAAATTTTGTCCTCAGAAT
Source organism: Chrysemys picta bellii (assembly GCF_011386835.1). Classification (NCBI taxonomy): domain Eukaryota; kingdom Metazoa; phylum Chordata; order Testudines; family Emydidae; genus Chrysemys; species Chrysemys picta. The sequence goes on from NC_088791.1 coordinate 77,903,387, forward strand.
GTAACACAAAATGGGCAATGGTTGTAATACCAGTAATTTGTTTTCCAGTGAAATTTGGTGGAAAACAAGTGGACTAGTATGACGAGTCTTTGATAGAAATCACGGAGTCTAGCTTATTTTTCCCTCTAGCAGGAAAACATTGCATTTTAACCTGGCTTTCTTATGCTTTTAATTATTCATTTTATATTAACAGCTGATAATATTTTGCAGGCTTGTTTGTTCGTTTTGGAGCGGGCCAATATTTTGAAGATGAAAAAAATGCACAAAGTATTTTTTCTAAACTGGAAATTTCGTTAAGAAAATGACATTGCAATTCCATCTTTATAGTTCATTGCATGTTAATATCCTACCACATGCTGAGAAATATATCTATCTGTATCATACATAGTTTCATTTCCATGCATGGGTAGCTTGCTTACTTTCATTCTGTATGAAACGACAAAAAAATGAGTCACAAACGGAATAATTTTCATGCTGTTGACTCAGGCCTAAAAACATAGCAAAAATTTTTTTGTGCAGTACATGGGTTAGAGAATTCAAGAGAGGTTGGGGATAGTCCTAGGAACCTGGTGCAAAGTGATGAAGCAGTAAAGAAAATAGGTTTTTGTTTCTGCTTTTTTCTTTTTTAAGAAATGCTACATCTGTAGACTGAGTACAGGAGGTAAGAAAATCCTACCTGAGTATGAAATGATACCACTACATTGTTGATTAAATGATTTTATTGCCCTGCCTACAATTGGCAACTAGAATGTGTACAGTGACATGGTCTGCGGGTTTCCTCAAACTGTTAGATGAGGATCCCCTAGCAATTTGGAGGGAAATGACAGAAGCTCCACCAAAATTTTGCCCTTTTTATTAATATTAGGTAATGTCACAATAATATACATAAAGACTCTTTAAAAGTAGACCTCACTAATAGATATTGAGGGGGATACATTGTTCCTTTCCTCAAAATTATTGTTTTTAAAGGGTGGGATGGGAATTAGAAATTTAAAAATTCAGGTATGAATAGATTTAAACACAGGCTTTGTTCATAATCTGGTAATGGCTAGCCTGATTCTCAAAAGTTCAAGTATGTTTGAACACATGGATGTTAGAGATATCGGCAACTCCGGGGTCAAAATTTTAGATGGGGTAATGCACCTTCAAGCATTAAAGTGAAGTTTTCCTCTGAAAAATTATTGTACCAATGGCACCTTCTTACTCACTAGGTTACTCTATGTGTGTGCTCAGAGTCATATTTGCTGACTTGAGTTACAGGACCAAACATTTCCTGCTTTACTTCACATAGCCCTGCACAGCCAACACTGCTATGAGCTGCAGATTCTGCTCCATATTATGCATCATGAACATAATTATTTCCAGGCAGTCATCAATCAATTACTGTATCATTGGACTATCATAAATTGCAGACAATGGAGTTGCAGAAATATAAGTGAAGGACTACAGAAACTTTATTAGTGGTGATGATGTATAAAATGAGAAGCACTCAGCTTGTCTCAGAGCACAGGCTCAATTTGCAGGACAAGCTTTTAGAAGAAAACCTCCATATTTTTACTGGGTACCTTTAATATGGAAATCATTATAACAATGAATATAACTGTTTGCAAATAGTGTTCACAATAATTTGAAGGATAAAACAAAGTAAATTTTCAAGAATTTTGTTTGTTCGTAAGAGCCAGCTATAGATTCATACCAATTAAACAGACTGAAGAGAAGGATGCCACAGTTACGGCTTAACAAATTTATCCTATACAATATGTTCTTCAGACGATGTGCTGACACTTGCTCTTACAAACATTAGATGGCAGCATGTACACACATTTGCTATCACATCAGCATGCTTTGTTATCTGTATTTCTCCCAATCAGCTTATTATTAATGCATTGCTTTGTTTAGCATACTTACAGTATGTGCTTTTAGGAAACATTCCCTTCATTTTCCCAGAACTACTTCTTTGTTACAGTTCAATTTCCAGCTTCTAACACTGTATAGTGGAACACAGTAGAAGTGAAATTGGTCAGAAGAAAACTTAATATTGGTTCCAGGCGTATGTGAATTCAGTCAGCCTCCTCTGAAAAAAAACCAAAAACAGCCTTGGCTCTTTCCATAGTGACATGACAACAGGCTTTAAGATATTTAAACATAAATATTCCCCATTACTAAAGCCAAAAGAGGCTGAAGCCCAGATTTTTAAGAGGGCTTGAACTCAGCATCCAATGCCACAACCGCTAGTTCATATCTGTATTTTTTAGTACTATGTGATTAGTTCTCTCATTTTCATATGTAACTAAATAGACATCTAAACTATACAAATGCAACTGCTTTTGAAAATCACTCCTGAAGGATTTCATGTTCATTAATAAATGCATCTGGAAATTTAATTTTCTTTCTATTCTAAAGATGACTTGTGCTTTCCTGATTCTTTTTCTCTAGACCCCATATCCCTGCTAAAATATACATCTGAATTTCTTCTTGATTTGTCAAAGTTTAGGCAGCTTGAACAGGTTTCTTTTGACAATCTTAGTTCATTCTCTTTTCAGCTCTTTTGAGATACACAATCTCATGAAGTTACAATGATGAAAAACGGCTCTTTATTGGATCTGTAACTCTGGGAAACTTACGCAATAATACAGAGGTCAAGATCGATTTTCACATTCCAATTCTGCACTCTCTCTTACACAATCAATATAGTGCAGCACAAATTTAAGTATTACATGATTTAAAAAACAACAATAATCTTTTAAGAAGAGTCTCTTCTTTATGAACCAAATCCTACCCCCATTGCAGTCAATGAAAATCTCAGACCTTTTTGGACACCTCTCAGCAACTTGTGCTCCATGATTTCTAAGGCCTAATCTCAACCCTCATCATCCCTCTGTGTGGACACATTACAGCCAGCTATAATCTAACTGCAGCTAATCAATACAGCAAACATGCTATCCAAAGATGGTAAGTACAATGATGTAGCAGAGGTGTGTGAACATAAGAACATAAGAATGCCATAATGGGTCAGACCAAGGGTCCATCCAGCCCAGCATCCTATCTGCCGACAGTGGCCAATGCCAGGTGCCCAAGAGGGAACGAACCTAACAGGCAATGATCAAGTGATCTCTCTCCTGTCATCCATCTGCACCCTCTGACAAACAAAGGCTAGGGAACACCATTCCTTACCCATCCTGGCTAATAGCCATTAATAGACTTAACCTCCATGAATTGAATCTAGTTCTCTTTTAAACCCTGTTATAGTCCTAGCCTTCACAACCTCCTCAAGCAGGGGTTCCACAGGTTGATTGTGCACTGTGTGAAGAAGAACTTCCTTTTATTTGTTTTAAACCTGCTGCCCATTAATTTCATTTGGTGGCCCCTAGTTCTTATATCATGGAAACAAGTAAATAACTTTTCCTTATTCATGTTCTCCACACCACTCATGATTTTATATACATCTATCAAACCACCCCTTAGTCTCCTCTTTTCCAAGGTGAAAAGTCCTAGCATCTTTAATCTCTCCTCATATGGGACCTGTTCCAAACCCCTAATCATTTTAGTTGCTCTTCTCTGAACCTTTTCTAATGCCAGTATATCTTTTTTGAGATGAGAAGACTGCATCTGTATGCAGTATTCAAGATGTGGGCGTACCATGGATTTATATAAGGGCAATAAGATATTCTCCGTCTTATTCTCTATCCCTTTTTTAATGATTCCTAATATCCTGTTTGCTTTTTTGACTGCCGCTGCACACTGCGTGGACGTCTTCAGAGAACTATCCACGATGACTCCAAGATCTTTTCCCTGATTCGTTGTAGGTAAATTAGCCCCCATCATACTGTATGAATAGTTGGGGTTATTTTTTCCAATGTGCATTACTTTACATTTATCCACATTAAGTTCATTTGCCATTTTATTGCCCAATCACTTAGTTTTGTGAGAACTTTTTGAAGTTCTTCACAGTCTGCTTTGGTCTTAACTATCTTGAACAGTTTAGTATTGCTTTCTGAAATTAAATGCCACAGCGTTGGGCTGTTGAGGTGTTCTTCCCACCAGAGGAATGTTAAATGTTATTATATTATGGTCACTATTTCCAAGCAGTCCTGTTATAGTTACCTCTTGGACAAGATTCTGTGCTCCACTCAAGACTAAATCGAGAATTACCTCTCCCCTTGTGGGTTCCTGTACCAGATGCTCCAAGAAGCAGGCATTTAAAGTATCGAGAAATGTTGTCTCTACATTTCATTCTGAGGTGACATACACCCAGTCAATATGGGAATAATTGAAATCCCCCACTATTATTGAGTTCTTTATTTTGATAATCTCTCTAATATCCCTTAGCATTTCATTGTCACTATGTGAGTAAGTATTTTGGTACCTATGTTACACTGATTGTGTATTTGAGTGCTACATCTCACAAACTCAAGAAAAGTTGCTTATTTGCAGAGGAACTGGTGACTGTCAGAAATGACAACTGAATTATTATTGTATAATAGTAACATTTCCAAATCAGCCATACAGCTTTGCCTGTCACCAAAAAGTCCCCGTTTTTGGAAGTACAGTACAAGCTATCCATTGCCACATTTACAATATCCACAAAACCCAGAGATAACACACACAAAAAAACATGGTGAACTTCATTACAATCCCTGATTTGACTAAGGCTCTCTGAAGCAGAATCCCTACACGCCAGCCTTCTGATGCAGTATTCTGCCATTGTGTAGCTGAGTTGCTTTGCTTGCATTTCTTAATGCTTGTCCAATTTGTTTTTCTGCTTTTCTTTTTGGAAGGCTGCACTTGAAGCCCCAAAGGCTGTGTTCAATCCTCTTTATGAAGTATATTATCCACACAGAACAAAAGATTCCAGAAAGAAACATCTAGCCAATATGTAATGGATTTTTTTACATGGTTAATATTAAATTGTACATGAGGGTCTGCAACACTTGTGTTCGCATGTGTCATGTTTTTTTCCATACAAGATGAAAAATAAGAACATCAATGTAATTGTATATATTTGCAGATATGGTTGGCAGTGAATTGGAAAATTGTAATGGATAGATTGTTCCATGGGGCTTAGACAGACTTCCAACAAGATTCACTGTCTGTCTTACTGAAAGCTTGGAAATACATATAAAATGTTTGAAGCTGACAGGCATGAGGTTTGCTGGCACTGGCAGCAAGAAGTAAAACTGATGTTGGGGAAGGGAAGGTAGAGTGTGTTAGTTCAGATGAGACTAGCAAAGCTAAGTGGGGGTGGGTTACATGGGATTAAGCAATCTCCTCTTTGTACTGGGTGTTATAGCACCACATGGGACAAAACATGTCATTTAAAAAATGTAATGTCCATGGAATTTACAATCTAGATACTGCACTGTACTGACAATTAAAGAAATGGTATGTGGGCAGGCAAAGACTTTATCATACTTAGTAGTGAAGGAAGGGTAGGCAAAAAGAAATGGGCTTGAAGGAGAGATCTGAATGTTGAGATGACCGTTTGGGAAAAAAGGCAGACTGGGCAGAGTGAAGTATTCAAGGGGCAGTGTACGAAGAAACAAGCTGAAGTGTAAGGAGGTGCAGAACTGTATAGATATGCAAAGGTGAGGCTGAAGAGCTTAAATCATATAGGGCAAGGAGGACAAAGTCAATGAAGGGATTCAAGGAGGGAGAAACAGAGTAGTGGGGAAAGGGTTATTTTAGCTCTAGAGTTTTAGACAGAATAGAGATTAAAAAATTAGGGATGCTGCAGAGAAGGTTACACTAATCAATGCAATAGATGACTAATGACTGAGAAAATGTATTGACTTGGAGGACAGAGTGCCACCTAATGAATCAGAAATACCACTGGATATGTTTTATCAGCTGTGACAGAGGGAAGGAATGGGTTTTGGAAATATAATATAGAGGAGGAACTGACAGGACTTGCCTAAAGCCTGGATGCTGGGGTAAATGACAAAGGAATTTGACAGATTGTGAGCCTCAGCGATGAGGAGGACAGTTCAGCTATCAATTAGTGAAAAAGAAGGGAAAGAAAGCGAGGTGAGACATCCAGGGTGAGATGTCTCAGGGCTTGTCTACACTTGATAGGCTACAGTGGCACAGCCGCAGCACTGCAGCTTTAGTGTTTTAGTGTGGACACCACCTATGTTGATAGGAGGGGTTCTCCCATCAGCACAGATAATCCACCTTCCCGAGAGGCAGTAGCTAGGAGACTTAGGTCATTTTAACTACATCACTTCGCACCCCAACTGACACAGTTAAGCCAACCTGATTTTCTAGGGTAGACCAGGTCTTACTCCTGGGGGGCTTCTGCATGACTGCGTGCCCATAGAACTGCGGCCCCCTGCAGAATTCCTGTGTTTCCCTGCAGAAAATGGAAGGGAAGCAAAGGGAAGCTGCGTGGGGACAGGACAACCATGGGCACAGGTTTTGTGAGGGACTGCCCCCCTCCAAAGAGAGGCAAGGCATGGGGGGCACATGGGTTATATGCCACTGCCCCCCCCCCCCCGTTCTTTTCTGCAAGTGCAGAGCTGCTCAGCGGAAGGAGGCTGCATCTGGGCTTCATTGACTCTGAAGCTGAACAACTTCTCCTGGGTCCTAGTCCCAATTGTGCTCCCCTTCTGTGTGCTGGGCGCATTCCTGTACAGTGAGTGCCCGTGTTGGGTCTGGGTAAGGGGGCGTGGGGCAGGGCCGGCTCCAGGCACCAGCCCTCCAAACATGTGCTTGGGGCAGCACCTGGGGGGGGGCAGCGCTCACCCGGGGAGAGCAGGGCCGCGGCCCGGCTCACCGCCCTCCCCCGGCGCTCCGGCCAGCCGGGGAGAGCGGGGCCGCGGCTGGGCTCGCCGCCCTCCCCCCGGCGCTCTGGCTGGCTGGGAAGAGCGGGGCTGTGGTGGGCTTGCCGCCCTCCCCTGGTGCTCCAGCTGGCCGGGGAGAGCGGGGCTGTGGCTGGGCTCGGCACCCTCCCCTGCCGTGCTCCCTGCCGGGGGGCAGGGGGCAGCGGGAGGCTTTTTTGCCTGGGGCGGCAAAAAAGCCAGAGCCGGCTCTGGTGTGGGGGAAGACGAAGTGGGGAAGGAATCAGGTGGAACAGGGCAGGGGGAAAGGAATGTGAGAATGAGGGGAGGGGAATGGAGAAGAAAATGGGATACGGGAATTACAGGGGGAAGCAGGAGCCCGGCATGCAGCATCCCCTCGGCACAGCTGGGACTCCCCCATTAAGCAGCCCCATTGAACCCTCACCCTGACAAGCCCTACCCCGCTACATCTGGACCCCCCCACCAAGCCCCCTCACCCAGACTCCCGCTCCCCGAACCCCAACCTCCTTCACTGGATCCCCTGCAGAGTCCCATTGCCCCTGCACCCGGAACTCCCTAATGAGCCCCTGTGCATCCAAATCTCCCACTGAGCCACCCACACCCAGAGTGCCTCACACAGAAACCTCTCAGCCCACATGTGGATCCCCCCACACACTAAGCCCCTCCATACTTGGATCCTGCTGGGCTGAGCCTGCCTGCCCACACCTGGTGCACCTGGTGGAGAGGGGCAGGGCCCCGGGGTGTTTCTGGGGTAGGCCCAGCCCTTGCACTGTGTCAGGGTGAGGTGAAGCCTCACTGCTGAGTCCCTGTACCGGGGAAGGTGGGGGATTCAGGGTTATTTCCCACTTCAGTGGAGCCAGTGCTCTGTGCTTCCCACTACCATGCTGGAGCCACATTTATTTATTGACAAATAAAATTTACAGAATTTTGCAGAATTTTAAAATATTGTACGCAGAATTTTTTAATTTTTGGTGCAGAATTTTAAACTTTTTGGCACAGAATTCCCTCAGGAGCAAGGTCTTACAGGCAGGCAGAGATTCAAGACTGGGGAGATAAGGAGAGGTCAAGGACAGAGATATTTGTGAGTCATCACCATAATAGTGGAAACAAAGAGTGAACTAGGAGGAATGAGTTTAGAGGAAGGAGAGGAGGGGGTGGCAAATTGAACCCTGAGGTGAGTGGGGGTGGGAGGAAGGATGATTTACAGCCACCAAAGAGAAGCTGAAGGAATAGTTGAGAGAATGCAGATAGCACAGACGATGGATCCATAGGACTGTACTGAGAGCAGGAGAGACTGAGATGTTAAAAAGTCTCTAGGACCTGATCTCCTCCCCTAACAAACTTTTAGAATTCTCATGCTTTTACTTTCACTGGAGCAAAAGAAGGGGAACAATCTCCCAGGCACCTGTGAATTACATAGTGAAAAACTGAAAATCATTAATGGCCATACTGTGCCTTTTGGGCCAGACCATAGTATGGGAGGAGGGTGAGGAGTTACACTAATGTTGGGGGACCCCAAGAAGCGTTCTTTATGGGGAACAGCATAATCTCCCTCTGCATTTCCTACTCTTCTGGTTACATAGGGTTACCAGGACAAGGAAAGTGTAGCCTTGTGGTCAGAGCAACCAAAGGCTGGACTCAGAGCTGGAGTCAGTAGTCCACAGCTGGCGCCAAGGGTCAAGCCAGAGGTCAGGAAATGGAGTAAGCAGAGTAGCAGGCCAGGAGGGTCTCAAAGCAGGGGCAGCATCCCACTGCAGGCCAGCAGTACTGATGAGGCTGCCTGGAGACAAACTGGGCTACATGCCTGCCCTGATTCCTGACCTCTGGCCAGTGCATGGGGTTCAGTGGTGCCATGGCCCTACTTCTTCTTTTCCCCATTTGAGTCCTGCCACCCTCAGAGCATCAGAGTAGGGAAGGAGCAGTCCATGTGATGCACAGGGCTGCAGTTCTGCCTAGGCCTTAACCTAAGTAGGGAAGTCTCCTTATACCCTCTCTGCTACTGCATAGCTCATTAGGGCCAGGCAGAATCTCGTCCCTTAGTTTATGGACCCATTATACACTGCCTAAACTGATGGAACTCACTTTTTACACAAATATTGTTTTTATGAAAAGAATTTTAGACAAAAAGCAAGATGTTAGTTTTTCAACAAGTAAAGTTTGGGGAGTTTAATGCCACATCTAGGTAATGCTGTATGCACACATGATGTCACTAGACTGTACCTGATTCCTGAATTATCAGCTGGTAGCATGAAATTAATCAGAAAGCATTGTTAGTTGTCAGACAGGGCCAAAGAAATTGAGAACAATGTGGCAAATATTCCAAACATTTAATGTTTTAACATTAAAGTAATATCTCATTTCTGCCATGCTTTCACTGTTAAACCTGGATCTAAAAATGTGAATGGTACCCAATTTATAAAAAGCAAGCCAATTAAACTGGTGTGTCTGTAGCATCATAACTATTTTTAAAGACGCGTAGAGCTGGTCAAAAAAGGTGGGTTTTGTTTGTTTTTCTTCAAAGACAATTTCAATCTTTCAGCAGAAATTCAAAAAAACATAAAATTGTAATGTGGAAATGCTGCCTTGGTGCCCCATGGGCTGAGGTTTGGGTACTTCATTCATGTTCCCATTTGCCTCTATAGACTACAACTATGGTCAGACTACAACTCCCATGATGTACCTGGGTCTCCCCTCCTGGAGAGCAGAGTGATGTCCCTGGGAGTGGTGAATCATTGGAGATGCAGAGTGGCTGGGGAGCTAAACCCATAGAGAAGAATGGGGACATCAAGCACTTCAGCAACATTTCTAAAGCAAAATATTACAGGTTTTGGCCAAAATATTTTACTTGCAGATGTCTGAGTTTAACAAAAAAGTCAAACATTTCCACAGAAGGAAGTTACTTAAAAATATTTAATCGAAAACCCATGTAGAAAATGTTCAGCTAGTCCTAGTGTACAATTTCAATATATAGTAGATGAAGTACAACACAGTACCTTGTAATATATCAACATTGAATACGGTTCTCCAAGGGAAACACCCAAAGAAGAGAGCATGCCATGTATTGACTATAATGAATTTTAGAAGCACAGTAGATTATAGATGGATATTCTTATCAATTTTTGAAAAAAAAATTGCTTCTTGTTTTAAGAGAAATAATAATTTAAGAAGTTTTTCAAGAATTCAGCCTGTGACATTCCCCTCATGTTATCTGGACCAGTGATCTGCTAGGTCACTCCAATCCTCAACTCTGGGAGCCAGCCTTACCCTGCTCTGCTCTAAGAACCCCCACTCCCGGGCTGTTCAAACACAGTCTCTAGCATGTAAGTTACTCCGAGCTACGTGAGTGAGCACTTTTGGCCAGCCACTGCTTGGATTGTGCAACTGAATGACACTAGTCAATATCTCTGGTCCCAGACACAACCCTAGGAACCTCCATCTGGCAGTGTCCAGTTATGCCCGCTGGACACTGCAAGCTTATATAAGGTTGTCAATTTAACAAAGAAATTGATATGTACCAGGCTTGTTATCGCAAGAGGAGTCTGATATGCTTCAAACCAAATGTACTGTTTCAGATAGAATAAACAAACAAATTTTATTAACTACAAAAGATAGATTTTAAGTGATTATAAGTCAAAGCACAACAAGTCGATTTGGTCAAATGAAATAAAAGCAAAGCGCATTCTAAGCTGATCTTAACACTTTCAATGCCCTTACAAACTTAGATGCTTCTCACCACAGGCTGGCTGGTTGGCCTTCAGCCAGGCTCTCCCCTTTGATCAGCGCTTCAGTCACTTGGTGGTGGAGTCTGTAGATGGAGGTGGAAGAGAGTGAGAGCATGGCAAACGTCTCTCCCTTTTATCATGTCCTTTCTTCCCTCTTGGATTTGCCCCCCGCTTCAGAGTCAGATGAACATTACCTCATTGTAGTCCCAAACTGACCAAGGGAAGGAGGGGGTGACTCACTCGAGAGTCCAATAGATCCTTTGTTGCTGCCTAGGCCAGTGTCCTTTGTTCCTGAGAGGCTGGGCTGGGTTTGTCCCATACATGTCCTGATGAGATGTGAACTGCCCCTCTACTCCTGGAGAGTTTTGCCTGGCTCTGTGCTCCTGGAGAGTTTTTGCCTGGGCTTGTTTTATGCCACAAGGACACATTTTCAGCCTCATAACTATATACATGAAATTATAACCTATAACATTAGTATAACAACAATGCTCAGTGCATCATGAGCCTTCCGAAGATACCCAACATGACAAACTTTGCAGTGGATACCACACGATCATATTATAAGGATGAACATGAGGGTGCAGGGTATTCCCCTGAGGTACAGAGCTTCACACAGCTCTACAATGCATGTTATACTTTTCAGTCTGCAGTACACCAAAGGATTTGTACAATTAACAGGTGGCTCACCTCTTATGTGTATGGGAAGGCGTGCAGCTAGCCAACACAGTTTGCTAAAGAGCATACCTGGGAGAGATCAGCTGATTTCTCTAAAAGGCCAACAGGAAGCTGTAGTGAGGTGGCAGGGGTCTGGCAGTTCATGAAACTGAAGGAAGTGAGAAAGGCTCCTGAGGATGCTGACCCCACTAGAAGAGTCAGCGTCAGTGCACTAGCATGTACTACATGTACTTCTTTATCCCACTAGCTATTGCATAAGGACAAAAACATCTTAGCATTTTCCAACCTGAAGTTTGCTAAGGGTTTGTTCCAAAGCCCATTGAAATCAATAGACTTCCATTGACTTCACTGGGCTTTGTATCAGGACCTGAATACAAGGAAATGGAGTTTTTTCTAATCTTTGAAGGAATCACCTCTACCCCACACGAAAGATTGGATGTTTGCAGGGGATCCTGTTTTAATGGAAAGCTGTTGTAGTGCCAGCTATGCTATGGTACTGGAGGAGGTTGGTTAGTATGTTGCCTTTTACAGGCAGGCACCGTATAATAGTTGATATAAAGGCCCCTGGGTACCAAAATGCCCATTGCAATGGTGCATAGGGGAAGTGGGTAGGATCCAAAGATTGTTCTGGCCAGGGGTAACAAGAGCATTTATGGATTGTGGACTGAGACTCCTCATCTGGAAACATCTCCAGAGAGGGTTGGAAAAGCAGAGATAGAATCCTGGACAGAGATATCCAAGTCTGATGTCATATTTTCTTCAGTGTCCAAAGGAGGACCTCTCAATGTCAGTACCAGGGCTTGTGTTGGTACTGCAGTCCAAGGAGGGGCAGGTAGTCAAGTCTATACTGGTGGATGGGAGACTGTGCTAGATGGAGGCTTCAGCTCCGATAAGTGGGACATTACTACAGAAAGTCCCTTTCAGTTCCCCTTTATGAGGGGAGAGTCTGTTTCTTCTGAGACCCAGAGGTCATGCGAGAGGAATGTGGCTGGTGCTGGGGAGGTGTGGTTCATGCACCATGTAGGAGTGTGAGCTGAGGAGGACAGTGCCAGGGACTCAGCTGAGGTACTATTTGAATGGTTCTTGTGGCTGTGACCCAAGGAAGAAGGTACCATGGTTGATACAGACTTCTGAGAGGAGTCCTTGCTTCTAGAGTCCTTCTTGCATTCTCTTCTGGTATCAACTTCTGAATCAATTGGCGTTTGCCAGACAACTCATTAGTGAGCTGAGGGGTTTCAAGATGGGTACTAGTGCACAGGTACCAGGGCCCACAGAAGGCTCAACAGCACCTGAACCAGGGCACAAGGTCTCCTTAAGTTCCAGCATCCGGGGTGACTGCCTCATCCTCCTGGAGTCTTTCTCCAAGGAAGGAGATCTCTTGTTCTTAGAATGCTTTGATTCTGAAGCAACCCCCACGGTCTTTACTTGCTGAGATTGAAGGAACCAGTGCAGCTGAGGCCAATGTATGGGGGTGGGGGCATGGGGAAGGAAGAGGGGAATTTGGACCCACAGGTCTCAGCAAGCGCTCTATAAGAAGGAGCTTGTGAGATCTGCTATTAAAACCCCTGTTGACCTTGCACATAGTCAGGATGTGAAACTCTCCTAGGCAGCGGAGGCAGCTGGAATGCGCATTGCTGATGGGGAAAGACCTGTGGCAGGACTGACAAGGCTTGAAGCCTGGAGTCTTTGGCATAACCTGAGCAGGAAAGCTGTGGATAGACCAGCTTAGGACAAAAGCCCTGGCTGGGGAAAAACTGTTTGAGGGGGTATATCTCCTGAAAGCACAAGTATGTTTTGGAAATCAAACTAAACAAAACAAAGGGGGATAAAATGAAATTGAAATTAGAATACGTAAAACTAAAAAAAAACCCAACCCCCAAACAATCGCTACAAACACTGTGGACACCACTCTGAACCACCTCGAGCCCAGGCAGCTGAAAAGGAACGGGAGCAGTGGCGGGTTCGTGCCTGAACAGGAGAGGCCCTCGCACAAGAACATGGGGAGATGCCATGTGCAGGCACGGACCCACGGACGATGGTAGTTTAAATCTCCAGCTGAGAGAACACGGGTGCGCACACATCCTGTGGTGGTGCACCCATCAGGATATACACGCAAAGTGCTAGCCCTTCAATAGCAAAGTCTTTTGAACAGCAAAGCTGCTTCCAGTTCTTTCTTGTTAAGAACTAAATAAATGCTTTGATCCCACAATCAGTGGGTCCCTGAACCCATGTTAATGTGGGTTCCTGCACCCATGTGGAGCCTGAGAGACTTCAGTGGGGAGTCTGTGCTAGCAAATCTGACTGCAGCAGCAGAGCTCAAGATGGCAATTGTTTGATGTACCTAATACATATTGTATTAATTCTGGTAAATATATCTTATTTTTAAAAAGCCCATAGCTATATATTTTGTGTGTATGACAGTATACTGAGTTCAATACATGAAGTATTGAGAAACTAAGCAACAGATTCAGCACTTTCTAAAGATTTTTTTTCTTTTCATTTTATGGTTGTGTATTCATCAAAACTCACTGCCAACTGGTTTTCTTACAGGAATAAACTAATTTTTAAAACTGTGCATGGTAATTTAGTGCAAACTGCCAGTTCCCTGTACATCACTTTTTAAGGCTTTTTTTGGAATGAATTCCTTTATTGATCAGGAAGGTAGTGTCGGAGAGCTCAATGGGAAGTCTTAATGAAAAACTCATTTTAGAAAAAGATTAATAATAGGGCCAGTGAAAACCAATTTTCTCACGTTTAATCTCCTAATCTATTTTACATTATTTCCCAGGGGGACCCTAGACTTCACAGATACATGGCCCTGTGCAAATAATCAATTTGAAAGAATCCCATGAATCTAGTAGTTGTTTTATGTCAATCTGCCAGGTTTCTAAATAGATTTTTTTCACTCCTCTAAAACACTTATACACACCATAACCAGTAATTAGAAACCTAGCAAAGTAAACAAAACGTTTTTTGGAATTTACCACATAGAAATTCACAAGACAGTATCCCAACAGCCTGCTAGACATAAACTCTATGGATTATTAAACTTATAAATTATGTTAAACTAAAGTTAAGGACTTGACAAATTAAGAAAGGAGTGTCTAAATTACAGCCAACAGTATACACCCAACTCATTTCCCCATGCCTAGGCATAAAAAATAAGACCCAAGATTCTGAACCTCTAATAGACATAATCTATGTCAGTGGTTTATACTAGCAATACTAAACCTTAAAAGAGAACTCTACTGATTTTGTTTAAAAGTCAATTTTTTTTTTACTTAAGATGATGTAAATTATTGATTTGAAATCAGTCTTTCATTCTTTGCACTTCAGTCTCTTTGCCATAATAATTCAGCTCACAACAGGATCACTATGACATTGTTACCAAGTCTGTTGATTGTAAGTGAAACTGCTATTCCAGTTTTAGTGAATGTGCAATTGACAGAAAGGCAGAGTGCCATCTATAAATGTAACACAAAGAAAGAAAGGAAGCTTAGTCATTGTCATATGGTCATGAATCATAAAGCAGGAAGTCAGAATAGATGATACTTTTTATCACCTATTGTGGCAGCATTTACAATAACAATGGTATGTTATTTTGAGGAAAAACAAATCCTAGAGCAAGTTAAAGGTCCCAGACCAGTGGTGGGCAACCTGCGGCCCAAGGCCACTGGGAGCTGCGGGGGGCCATGCCTGCTGACAGTCAATGTCAGCAAAATGTCTCATGGCCTGAAATCAGATTACCCTGATGGGCTGCATGTGGCTCATGGGCCACAGGTTGCCCACCACTGGTCTAGGCTGAAGATTTAGGCTGCAATTTCTCTGCAATTCACTGTGTTTATCCCAGCATGTGTGTGGGCCTGCTAGGCATACCAGGTGTCACCACATGGGAACCTGGCAGGACAGTACATAAGCTTGTCAGTTCTTTGTTCCAGAGTGTGTTTCTACAGAGTCAGCTCAGGCTGAGTCTTTATACAGTTCCCTGTTCTTTGTCCACTGGCCCTCCTGAACCTGACCAAAGCCAATACATGCAGCTTGGGAGTGCTACTTCTACCGACTTGTTTACGTGAATTAATCCCTCCTCCACTCATGATTCCAGGTTCCACAGGAAACCCACCCAGTGAACCAGATACATACACTACTTATTGATAATATAGTCCTTTGAGGTTTTCACAGTTCCAAGCTCTCAGATCTAACAATATAAAAAACAACAACAACAATGAGGTCAGTGACTCTAGTGGCTACTGTGACACTTACAGTAACAATGCCAATTCTCATACTAAGGCTATGTCTACACTGCCCCAAAGTTTGGACTATGGGGTGTGAACAACAGTGCACACTAAAGTGCCATGTTGTAACTCCCCTGAATGGATGGTGAGGGTACAAACCAAAAGCTTCCTAATGCACATTAATGTAATCCTGTTTGAAGAGGTTTACATTAATGCTTACTAGGAACCTTTTAGTTTGTGCCTGCAGCATCCACATGGGGGAGTTACAGCGCAGCACTTTGGTGAGCACTGCTGTTCACACCCATGTAGTCTGAACTGGGCCAGCGTAGACAGGTCCTTAGTAAGAATATAGATACATTAGCACTGAATTCCCCTGGAGGCCTGCAACATCTTTAATCTTTCCAGGTCACTTTGCAGCTTTGTTTTGGAACACAGCTGAATTAACACCAAAGAAACATCCAACAAAGACATGAAGCGGTCACGTATTGTGCAGAGTGTTTTCTTTGTTCATTTTGAATTTTAGTTGCTCAAAAAGGCTCCTGAAAATGTTTAGAGAGGCCTGGACTGGTCTGCAACTAGCAGGAAGTCACTTTTTAAAATTTGATGGATGCTTCACCAGTGTGACAGAAGCAGACGTGCTCCACAGTCTACCAGTGTGCACAGTAAATCAGAATTTGACAACCACTGTGATCAGTACAAGTAACAAAGGGTTGTATTGGATGCACTGAAAAAGGAGATATTAAAATTATGCCATGTCCTTCAGGAGTCTTAGGGTATGTCTATACTTAACACACTACAGCAGTGGCGCTTCAGTGAAGATGGTACCTATGCCTACAGGAGGGCTTCTCCTGTCAGCGTAGGTACTCCACTTCTCCAAGATGCTGTAGTTAGCTTGACCTAGCACTGTCTACACGGAGGTTTAGGTTGCTTTCACTGTGTCACTCAGGGGTGTGGATTTTTCATATCCCTGAGCAATACAGTGAAAGTGACCTAAGGCCTGGTGTATATCAGGAGATTAGGCAACTTGAGGGAGATTTTTACTTGGTAAAATGCAGACAGGCTTTCCAATTCTCCACTGCCTTGTACCTTGTGTAATCATTTACAAATGTTTCAAATGGGTATAAATGCAACTAATGGTAGCATTTTACACTCACTTTGCACAGGACTGCACAGGGTGGTAGGCAGTGGAGAACCAGACCCAAAATGTAGAAAATAGGTGCAGAAAAGTTGACGTGTTTTGCAAAGATGAATCCTTCTCAGACAGGAAGAGTTTCAATAGAGCATTGTCTTGTGTAAGCATCAGTTGTGTAAGTATGCTTGGGCCTTTGTACAAAACAGTCTTCTCTTGCTTTGTCTCATGATTTTACAACATAGTTGAGAGTCTGCCCAATCTGCCAATTGAGAAACCTTAGAGATAGCTGAGATTCCAAAAATAAACTCATTATTTATCAGATTTTCGTGTGCTACTGCTAAACATATAGATCAAAAGAGAAACTTGGAATCCAGAGTGTTCTAGGGGTGCATGAAATCCTAGGAATCAGACTTGAGTTATTCCCCATATAACTCATAAATGATGGAATAGTAATATTGTTTAACTGGACCTTAACATTTTGTTGGATACTTTTGTATAATACCATCGAAGGGAGAATGATCAACCTATACCATTCTTTGTGGATGGCACACACACTAGTGAATATACAAGATACAAAAGGTACTCAATATTCCTTAGATTTGAGATGAGGACCGCATGGAATTCTAAAAGAGGATGAAAAGAATTGGAATACTTATGATCTATGCAGAAAGTCAACCATTCAAAATAGGAAAAGCTATTAGGTTTGATAGAGAAAGTATGATATTAACATCTGATAAAGACCGTGATTCAGCAAGGTACCTAAGTATGTGTCTTACTTTAAGCAAGTGAGTAAGTACTCCCAATTGACTTTAGTGAAACTACTCAAGTGCTTAAAGTTAGACCTGTGCTTAAATATCATACTGTATTGAGGTTAATATGAAGTGAGTTAAGATCTGAGGGCAGCTGAAGATTGAAACGGTACATGTATTATAACATGACATCCACAATTGTGACATCAATTTACAAAGCATCACCTTCTGGTTTTTGTAATATGAGGTTTGGCGGTGGCGAAAGGGAAAGAATTGGGACCAGGAAATGCAATGTTCTTCTGAACACTGCAGAACGATTTGAATAGAATATCTTCAAAGAGACTACCAAAACAAAAGAAGTTTTGGTGGTACTAAAAAAGAAAGTGCTTTCATACTACCATTCTGTTTAAGAGCCACAGGTCTTTGCTGCTTTTTCGTTTTCTCATCTACTGAGCAGCATCTGACTTCACAACACACACACAAGTGAACAGCAGGGAAAAATAGATCCACCATTGGTAAGGATGGGCTGCAGAAACCAAGCCAGATTCACTCTTGAAATCCAGCCCCTTCGAGCTACTCAGGAAGTACAAAGGGGTTGGAAAATGGTTGCAAATAGCCAGCAGAGAATTTCAGGTCAGAGAGGAACTCCCAAATCATGCAAATGTGTCCAGGCATGAGCCAGCTGCCCTTCCTTTGAGGCATGGGAGGAGGTGGCATGTTGTATGCAGTGAGCGATGGAGAGTGGGTGTGGCACATTGATGGGAGTGGAGGGGGGATTTGAACTGGAGCTTGTGCATGGCACTTCCACTGGCATAGGGTCTATTGTAGCCTTATGTCAATGATACAATTTACAGATGTCCAGCAGTAGCTCTAAGTCACACTGGAGGTAGCTAAGACCCTCAGAACCAGGGGTCTGGAACCAGATCCTTGATTCCCCACATCCCCATTTTCCAGCTTGTGCCAAGCCCATCATGTTCATTTAACAACATGAATATATTCCAAGTACTGATATTTAGTATTTAATACAGTCCTTAAATATATCAACACAGATGCTGCTTGGTCCATATTATTATAGTTCATGCTCAGTACTTGCGCAAAATCAGCTGCTGTGAAGTGCCTGTGTGTCTGATGGGAGGACTGAGCCCTCAGAGAATTCTGAATATATTAGAAAGAACAAGACTTTTTGTGCATAACCAACTCAAGCTCTAAAAGGATTAATTGCACATAAGGATACATTCTCTCTCATGTAAATGAGAAATTCCACTTTCACCTAACATTATTTTACAATCCAAAATATGAGACACTAGACATTCTTCATGCCTGGAAATTCCTCATATAGACTCAGCTAATTTCAGAGATGAATTGAAACTATGAAAAAAAATACATAAAATAGGGCAGATTGTGATTGTGATCTAAGGAGAGTAATTGGGATCATAATCTAGCCCAATATGATTTGTCGATGAAGAGAAGACTTTTATATGTCTACTATCAGATTTGGAGGTCAGTTTCAGAACCTTTTGATGGTAAACATTTTCTAACAAACTGAGGAGTAAGGGTAAATTAACCATTGATGGGTCTTACAAGGATTGCAAAGATTTGGGAGGATTTTAGCTAGGTATGAAAACAAATTTAACTTGCACATGTGCCTTTTCCTCTGCCACGCTCCTAATGAATTACAGTAGCTTGTGTCAAGGCTGAATCCCCACTCTTTCACTTTGAGTACAGAAGATGGGGGCCCGCAAGGATTCTAAATATTAATACTTGCCACTCCAGGCTTTTATTAAACTCCCAAGGCTACTGCTTTTCTCTGACCTTGGCTTGGTAAACGCTGCCATCACACAAATGCCAAAAAAAAATCCTTGGACCCAGGAAGGGACACTTGGGAATTCCTCCCTGTGGGTGCCCTCAAGCCCTTTCACCTCTCCCCCCCTTCCCAGGGGGAAGAGCTGAGAAATAAAACAAAGGAAATTAGCTGTGGCTACTAGCTAATCAAACAGCATAGGCACAAACCTCTTAGGACACAAACATCCAACCCTGTTCTTAAAAAAAGTGAATTATATTAAAAACAAAAAGGAAGAAAATACATCTGGAACTTAGGCTTTTGCTAGATTCTAAAAGAGCAATTCCAAATATTAAGCACCCAAAATAGCTTTCTTGGGGGTTCAGCTTAAAGGTTACAAGCAAACAAAAGCATCAGGAGTTAGCACAGAGGAGAGCCACAAGCCAAATAAAGAAATAAACCTGATCGCATCTAGCTAAACATTCCTAATTTACTTACATATTTGGGAGGTTTCAAATAAGTAATGAATTTTCATACCTGGTTCAAGCCTTACACAGCATTCCTGCTTATAGCATTGCTGCTCCGTTTCTCCTCCAGCCCAGAGAACAGACAGACAAAGAGAAAAGTTTCTGTCCCAATTTTAAAAAGTTCTACCTTCCTATTGGCTCTTTTAGTCAGGTGCCCACTCCTTTTCTTTTACCTGTGGGCTTGTTAACCCTTTACAGGTAAAGCTACCAGCGAACAGACACCGAGAGGGATTTTACAGCTAGCTGACTGTCTGGGTGTCCATAAAGGAGCTACCCACCCCCTTCAATTATCACAGCTTGTCTTAAAAGAAAATGGTACCGTACCTCACTGTTTAAAAACTGTCTGCATGGAAGAACAGATGTAATGGAAGAGATTTTTGTTCCATTTTTTCTCTAGTTTAAATCTTACATCTTAGACTTCATATAAAAACTGTAGTCAGATCATTTAGTGGGGATTAGTCAGATGATTACACCCTGTTTCAAACAGATAACATTTGTGATCTAAACAGACTCCAACACCAAATGACAGATTGTCATCTTACCAAAGCAATAGTTTCCACAATAAAACATTTCCCATATATACTGTACTATTATTTTTCAGGCTTCGCTGTGCATTCTGGGCCTGATCTAAACCCACTAACTCTTTCTATTGACGTCAGTATATGCTAGACCAGGCCCTCTGTTTACTAGAAATTGGCATTTATTTGCTGTGTAGTGGTGAAAAAGGTTTATTTCTACTTTACCAGGGCCTTTTACAACAACTCAGTTAGAAATTATTGTACAATAGGATGATCAGTTTCTATTGCAGGGACCATCAACCTTTGGCATGCAGGTCATCAGGGAAATCTGCTGGCGGGCTGAGATGGTTTGTTTACCTGCAGCCTCCGCAGGTTCAGCTGATCGCAGCTCCCACCTGCCGCGGTTTGCCATTCCAGGCCAATAGGGGCTGCGGGAAGTGGCCCGGGCCGAGGGATGTGCTAACCGCCGCTTCCCGCAGCCCCCATTAGCCTGAAATGGCGAACCACGGCCAGTGGGAGCTGCGATCGGCCGAACCTGTGGACGCTGCAGATAAACAAATCGTCCTGGCCCGCCCACGGATTTCCCTGTGGGCCGCGTACCAAAGATTGCTGATCCCTGGTATAGAATTTGTAAAGGCTTATTTCTTAATCAAATAAAGCTTTGCTGATGTGTTTGGGGGTTTATTTACTTATTTATTTGTTTTGCAAAAGTTTCATTTTGAAGTTTTTACACAAACTTATGAAAATCAAGCCTTACGTCCATCAAAATAACTCCTCACCATGTTCTGATTACTGCTGACTGCCTATGTAGTAAAATGCTGAAACTGTTTCCTGCCCTCTCACCTGCAGAAGATGAGCACATGGAGAGGGGAGGGATAGCTCAGTGGTTTGCACATTAGCCTGTTAAACCCAGGGTTGTGAGTTCAATCCTTGAGGGGGCCCCTTAGGGATCTGGGGCAAAATCAGTACTTGGTCCTGCTAGTGAAGGGAGGGGGCTGGACTTGATGACCTTTCAAGGTCCCTTCCAGTTCTAGGAGATAGGATATCTCCATCTTTTATTTAAAAAAAAACAGAGCTGAGAGTGTGTGTGTGTAGTGGTGAGAACAAGTTATTACTATACAAGCTGTTCCGGAGTTGTTCTAAAAACAGCCCCCACCAGTGGGGCTCCAAAGCTGGCCTTGTCCATTGCTAAAATCTCAGATAACTGTAGAAATTTCAAGAATTCTTAAATAGAACAATACCAACAAACTCTATTGTGTTTAGTAAATGGATTGAAAGAAAAAGCATGAATCTTTTTTACTCTTGTCTAGTTCCAAAAACACATCGCTTTTTCCTCCTGACCGCAATGAGACACACAAAGGTGGTTGCCAGCCCCACTGCCATCTTCAAGCAAACTGATCAAAACCTGAAAACCCACAGGCAAATCCAAGAAGTTAATGAAACGTTGCAGTTTCACATTGAGTTTTGCTTGCAAAACTTTGAGGTTGAACAAGCACAAAACTCAAGGGAATGCAAAAAACGAACATGTCCATTCATTGGAACTTGTGTGAACCAAACCCAGCAAAGCTGAAATGTGATCAATATTCCAATCCACAAAATAAACAAACAGGCATTTGAAAATGGACTATCCATGGTTGATTGTACAGACTTTTCTATTTTCATGGGGTGAGTGTCATATTTTTAGATGTTCTCTCCAAACCACTCTCTATGAATGAATTACCATACTCCAAGTATCCCAGAGGAATCTATGTTGGTGTGGTAGAGGTGGAAGTGGCGATGTCTTGAGCCAATATGCCTATAGAAGCTAAGAAGAAGCATGATGCTTCCAGGGCACAGCAGAAAGCACATTTAGCATCATCCACACTGCACTGATATAGGTCACATGTAGCATTTGCTACTCCCATCATAGCCCAGAAAGCCACGGCCATGACACCACCAACACCAACATGTCTCCTTGGTGCAGTATTGACTGACAGCAGTGCCGGTGGTCACTATTTGCACACAGGAAGTGCTAGAATTCAAATTTTGGTTGATTAATGTACTGTAATGCTGGTGTTGAGGAGATGGAGATAAGGGAGCACAAGGAGTCCCACTACTGCAGCACAATGAGGCAACCAATGAGGGAGGTTTAGGTTGGACATTAGGAAAAAGTTCCTAACTGTCAGGGTGGTTAAACACTGGAATAAACTGCCTAGGGAGGTTCTGGAATCTTCATCACTGGAGATATTTAAGCGTAGGTTAGATAAATGTCTATCAGGGATGGTCTAGACAGTATTTGGTCCTGCCATGAGGGCAGGGGACTGGACTTGATGACCTCTCGAGGTCCCTTCCAGCCCTAGAATCTATGAATCTATGAACCACAATTTGGCTCACACAGTCTATATAAAATACATACTGGCCACACTGGAGTTTGGGCACATAAATGAAAAAAGGTATATAGGATGAAAAAACAAATTAACAATAAAGGGCTATATTGCCTGAAATTGGAAGTTGAAACAGGTCTTGGGAGTTGTTCTATTTTTTCCTTCATGCTTCCTGATTTTATGAGCTTTCGTGCTGTAGACAGTGACTAGTGTGACAGAGATATAACACCCTCCCCCCGTTCTATTTCCAGTTCTCAATTTTTGTTTGAAGCAGATGCAGTCGCTGTTTGTGTGTTCGTTTTGTAAATAGTAAGCATTCTGCTTTCGATTTTTGCTTGCAGTTTTTTATTTGTTTTTGTGCAGTGAGAGTTTGGAGACAGTGCATCTTTAAGTGCCTAAGAAATGGTCTAAGGAAAAGAAGTGTGCTCTGCAGGTGATGCTTCCTCTTCTAGTGTCCAGACAAATGTCTTTGCCCTGGTTTCTCCTGAAGAACTAAACTAAAGCAAAAGTCATGATTGTAGTTTTTGTGGGCACAATGCCTTCCAAACTTGCAGAGTGTGATTATTGTTTGGTGGGAGTAGATTTAAGGCTTTGTTTCTTGGAATGTACGTCTGTATGGGGGGTTGCCATTTTTTTAATACCACTGACTGGATAGGTATTTACTGTCCATTCATGAGACTATGACATACAAATACATACTACTTCATGGGATACTTTCTAAAGCATTTGGACTGCAATTAGTTATCAGGCTAGTGGTCTTCTGTACTATCACTGTCTAGGTGTGTGATTCTCATTAACACTAATGTGAGCTATCCACGTGCATCAATGGAAGAAGAGGTCTTCTTGTGATTAATTTTACATATGTTAATATAGTATTTTGAAGTGCTCCATGATAGAGAATGTAGTTTGTCCCCTAATGGCATTAGAGTACATTCTGGAAAGTTTATGTTGCAATAAGCAGAATAAGCAGGTTATTTTTCATTGGCATGTTGAAAGAGAGACAGCTGACTAAAAATGTGTGACAAGATTGTGCATGATCTGTACTTTTGTGACTATTTCAAATGATTTGATCTTGTTGCCTGTGTTAGATTGTCTGAGGCATGTACTGTAACACTGTCCCATAATGTGCAGAGATATAATGTGACTGTGACCGCAAGCCTCTTGGCTGACACACTGGCATTGAACCCAGAGACCTCCACAGATAAAAAGCATAAACAGCTGCAGTCTGAGCTAAAGAGCCACACCTCTGTAGCCAGAGGCTGTAGCAAAGCACATCCTCTGTAGATTGACATAGACGGGAATCCATAATACACCCCCCCCCCCATGGATTACACAATGATTTGTGAAGAAATCCTAAGAAATACCAAATATTTTAAAAGCTTTATTCTTCTACTTCATAGTGATCTGTAACTTTGTACATCCACAACTTTTTTGGGGGGGGAGGGGAGGAGGGAATGGGGAAGGGTGAGAGATGAAGGTTGGTGGAAAAGGCAATTAAATGAGATATAGTAATAGTAATGTTGCCAGCAATATTATTGACTTCAATATTGTAAACTATTCTGATGGATGCTGCTATTGTGAATTTTGATTGCCTGATTAAGATGACAGACAAAATAACCCATTGGTTATAGATATAATTATACCTGAGACAGGTAGTAGGGCAAGAAGAAAAGTGTAATTCATCAGATTCTGAGATGTGTCAAAATGTTGACATCTAGAACACCATATATTCCAGATAATATTACTGTAACTATAAAAATGGAGCCATCAATATTTTTATTTTTCTGAACTATTCAAAGGAAAAAAAATGATTTAAAGGTAATGCACATGGAGTGACGTGATTGTGTCATTATAATTTAACTGTATACAAAATTAATAGTAATTTAATCAAGTCTCTCATATTTAAAGTATAGGCATAAAGTGGGCTTTACAGTACCTATAAAGACTAGGGATCAGAAATATATTCAAAATGCTTCTGCCCACAAATTATGAAAAAGAATCTCTCCAATGACTCTTTATAAAAGCATATAATAAAAAAAAGATTCCTTCAAAAAAGGAATCACTTTCACTGAAACTAAGAACTTGTCTTGGAATATAACTGGGTTGCTAGTAACAGAAGGCTAAACGATAAACTGAGATGTAAAGATTTAAGATGAATGACAAGGAATTAGCACAGTAAATATATTATATTGATAACATGTTTTTAATGCATCCATAAAGGTCTGAGTTATATACATAAAACTTTTTTTCTGCAAAATAGGAAGTTAAATGCAAAATCTATGGGCCACATCCTCTGTTGGTGTCAGTGTAGCCCCACTGACGTCAACAGAATACCACTTTACTCCAGTGGAGGATCTTGATCTATGTTTGTACAATTTACCACTTTAAAGGAAAAATGTGGAAGTTACAATTGAACACAATCTCCATCTTTTGTATGCATCCATTGTGGTAAGTGATAATTATATGATCACATTTAACAAACATAGTAGTAGTTTGTCTTAGATACATGTACATACATATATATGTAGCAACATATGCACGTTAGTAAAGACTGCATGATAATACATTTGAGCAGACAGCCAAAATTAAGATACTATGTCTAGTCATAAGAACTTTCACAGATATAGAGCTGGACTTAGCATTGATGTTCAGCTCTGCTAAACATTCCCCCCCCCCACACACCCAAATGGAACTGATTCTTGTGCAGTAAGATTACTCCTATGTGAACAGGGATGGCTTAAGTACTTTCTGGGATGGTCAGCAACATTATTCTTTGGGATATAACCTATGTCGCTCCACAACTAATTGGCAGATTAGATTGATGTACCATAGGAGCAACAGTAGTGAAACAGGCCCATAATAGTTAGGTCCCACCAGTTTCCTGCGGAAGCAGAACCCAACAGCTTGTTCCTTGCATTGGTTTATACCAATTTGTTTTTCAAGACTATGGTGCTGATGCAGCATAGCAATTGAGCACATGCTTAACTTAAGCATGCGAGTAGTTGCACTGGCTTCAAAGAAGTTACTTCCATCTTAACTTCAAGCATGTGTTTAAGTGTTATCGTGGGTTAGAGCCTATATTCACAAGAAAAAAGGTCTGGAAAATGTTTTTTAATGAATGATGGCCCTCCTGTGCATTTCTAATCACTCTAAAATGAGGGCCCATTGCTGATGGTTTCACCGAACCCAAAGGTCAGCTCTGACATATGCACATTGCACACTCAGTTTGCTGTTTTCAGACCAAAACCCTTCTTTTCCAAACCTGGCAAAGGCCCTGGTCTTCAATGAGGACTACTGCCCATGCCAATTTCAGCTTTCCAACTTCATCTGCTTTTGCTATAATACTGTCAAAAACAAAGAGTCAGAATTTTTCACCCTTGCTGAACTGAAATATAGCCTTGTGTGGCCCCACCAGTGAAACCCCATTTGGAGGAAAAGCAGCTTCCCATCAGAACCCTCTTGGAAGAAATGGACCAGAACGCTCTGGGGAAGTAAGACCAAACATTAAGGAGCTCTGTTCACCTGCTAGGTTCTGTGGATTAGTCAACATTGCCACATCATTGCAGACTGCTGATAGGTCTTTCATGAGCAGTATTTTCATTATTGAGACAACTCAGAATACAGAACATATTCAGTTTGTAAAAGTTCTTTTCACTCTTGCTTTAAGTAAATCAGATCCCTTTCCACTACACAAGACTTATCCAGATAATGTAACAAGCTAATAAATATTTTAACCAATAATGTTAATATTTAAAACATTAGGAGAAAAATGCCATTCCCCAAAATGAGCTAGAAATATATATTTTACAGGCTAGATTATGGCTTCGGTGGCCAAAGTCAAGAGTATTTCATTATTTGCAGTCAAGATCTTTTAATTAGAGCTGTTGCAGGCTACTCAGATTTGGCTGAGATGACACAAACTTCATTCACACTTGTGTAAAAAAAACCAACACTTGCATATAAATGCACAGACGAGAAGTATAAAACGGGTGTAAAACTGTATTCCTTCCATTTTAAGCAGGTATAACTTCACTGATTATGCTGCATCACAACTAGAACTGTGTGAATATTTATCCAGTAAATTTAGCCTATTTTTCTGCTTGGAGAATATTGGTGAATAAGTTGGAAAAATGCAGCTAAATTATTTGTAATTATTCAGGAAAAATAAATAAATGACTTTTCCTCCACTCTGAATTGATTGCAAATATATCACTATACAGATTTGCTACTGAAGCTGTGTGTTAGTTGTGATTGGTCAGATAAGCCTCTGATTGGATGATGAGTAGGTAAGCACTTCTTGCATGAATAGCAATTTAAAAATTCACAAGAGTATTCACAGAAAGCAAATACAAAGGATCAGAGTGTACATGAAGCAAATTCATTTAAAAAAAGTGGATATTTATGGTTTTTTTTACAGCATTTACATAGATCTATCACAATCCTAAGGAGACATCATCAAAGATGGTAAACAATCAACCCACCTTGACAACGGGTTGAATTACTTTCAGGATTTCATGCTGGCATTTTTCTCCAAAATCTTACCATCCTCTACTACCCTTACAAATTATTTTAGTGTGGTGATTTTACCTTTATGATGCCAAACACAGGTGGCTCTAAGTTGTTTCACAATTATTTATGTAAAATTGTTAGGGCAAGTGAATGAATACAGCTGTTTGGGTGCTCCCAGCGCTGCAGCAGGATGGTTGGCTCTCAGCTTTTAGCTGCTTCTTATTCACACCAAACAGAAACCACATTTTCTGTTGCTGAAAAGCAAGCCAGCAAACAGATGTCTCACTGTGACACTTATGGTGCGCTATGCCAGGGACAGTATACTGCACCAGTTTGTTTACTGTGAGTCTCTCATTAAGTTTGACATCTGCTTTTCAACCAAAATTTCTAAATAGTACAAGCAATTGGTTTGACTGGGAAAAATACACATGGACAATAATGAAGGTAAATACATTTGTCAAAAGGAGGATTTCTGACCTTAACACTGTGCCTTTAACTGTGTGAATGAGTGGGGAGGATGGAGGAGGATACTTATGAGAGAGGGGGAGAAAGAAAGAATCCATGAACTATAATGACAAAGGGAAACTTGTTCCCCTGGAAAATTATGGGATTGAAGTTGGTTGCATATTGAATTAAGGAGCGATAATAGTGATAGGTAGTATTCAGGACAGTTACCTGAACAATCAGTCCAGTTCTGTTGGCTTCCCTTGCACTTTTTCCTAGTTCTACCCTGCTGGATTAAATATCTGGCTGTCAGTGTTTACCATTTGTTCAAGGCAAGTTATTTATTTTATCTTCTAGGAATGGAGGGGAGAGAAAACGTTCTATTATGTGTCTGTAATGGTGATGTTCCTCACTCCTGGAAAAAAAAAAAGGTATCAAAATGTCTACCTTGCCCAGGACTAATCAGATATTCAAATCATGTTGTTCAGACATAGCTCTGTACACAGAATACCTGCTGCATGTGGGTGATTTTATCAAGCACCGGAAAGAGGAAACAAAAGCTGTTCTGTTCAATATTTACTAGACCTTTTCTTTTCTATATGTTAAGAATGCATTACAAAACTACAGAGCCTTCCATATGTGTTGGCCTGTGAGTTCTCCTGTATTGCAACTTGCAGCTGAAAAATGACGATACATTTTGCCCTGTACAATGACAATGATTGCCTAAGACATATACTGCAAGAAGTGGCAGTTTAAAATCATCACATATTTTCTCATGGGAGACATGTGCCAAGACAGGATAATGTTTGCAGATACAACATGAACTCTATTTTCCCTCAGATCAAGTTCTCTTGTATATTTATGGAGTAATTGTGCCCCATTTTATGAAGAAATAATCTAACGGATGACCTGTGAGGTTGAATGACAAACAGTATCCTTATGAGCCTGCAGGATTTTAGCCAGAAAAAATGGGTCACCTGACCTATTTCCCCCATCATACTAAAAGTGATGTTCCAATTTAGAAAAATGGGAAATAAAATAAGCTTCCACCTGCTGTGCCTGCTACACTATAGTGCAGAATGGAGCATTGTATAGCCATGGACTAGCCACATGATTACAAGGGAAAGCTCTGATTTTGTCATTTCAAAAGCAAGACCAAGTGCACAAACCAGAATAGAAGAAATAAGGGGGGGTGGAGGGAGGGAAACAGGTGGACAGAAGAGGCTGCTGAGACAGAGAGTATATTTTTATTAATTTGAAAGTAATTTGGTTTATTGGGGGAATCGAAGAAGAGTTACTGAGCACAGCACAATGGGAATAGGCATATAGGAAAGATTTGAGGGAGATGTGACTAGATCTCAAGCTGTGTCAAAAGCATACAAAAGGTGGTGTACCCAGAAATCCTGTTTAGATTTTGTGAAACAGGTAGTTTGGTGTTTAAATGAAAGAAAATTTTGTTTCTACCCTGTCAAGAATGTAGCTGAGGAATGCAGGCAGGTAGGTTTTGTAGGCTCCAGAGTCCCCTGTTCTGTGCCACCCCTCACACCCTGGTATAATGGGACATGCACAGTGATC
Organism: Chrysemys picta bellii; assembly: GCF_011386835.1. Lineage (NCBI taxonomy): Eukaryota > Metazoa > Chordata > Testudines > Emydidae > Chrysemys > Chrysemys picta. The sequence continues at coordinate 77,932,410 of NC_088791.1, forward strand.
CGTCCCTGGCTGCTAAAATAGCAGTCAAATCTAATTTAGAGCAGCACTGAGGCTGCTGTAAGGAGAGCTGGTTAAAACTCAGAATTTCCATTCTGTAGGAAAGTTTGTGACATTTTTAAAAAAAAGTTTTGTTCTGATTTGCAACAAAAAGTAGAAAATTAGAAATTTCCTACACACACAAGGAAGTGTAGAAAATTTCTCAGAAGAATTCATATTGGAACAATTGAACTGTTTCCTTTTGATGTTTTTTCTAAACAAAACAGAGCAGCCAACTGTCTTGGCTTCCAATGACTCCCCAGGTTGCTCCCAAGTCACACAGACTACATCAGGGGAGTGGAGGGCAGCCCGGGGAGTCCCCCACTAGCAGAAAGGGGAGCCTAGAAGCCCAGAGCCCAACACTTAAGCCAAACTTTTCACAGGTGGTCACGAGTTGTGTTCCTCATTTTTTGTGTGCCTGACTGCAAAAGTGCTGAACACTCCCAGCTGCAACTGAAGTCAATGGTAACTGTGCTTTGAACATATAAAATTAGATATAACGTTACATGTGTTGAAAAATCAGGTCCTAGGTGTCTCGAATTGGACACCCAAACTTAGTGGAGGCTTTTGATCATAATCTCTGTGATTCAGTTCCCCATATGTAAAATGGGGATGATGCCCCTCTCTTCCCCTCCTCACAGGGGTGTTATGAAGATAAATGCATTGTTTGTGAAGCCCTCAGATGTTATAGAGATGAATGGCACTGAAAAGCCCAGGAGGAAATTAATAATTCTGTTATCAGAGCAGGGGTTGAAATGTGTTCAACAAACAAGGCCTGGGGCCAACACATTGAACAATGACAAGGAAACAAAATATTGAATAGCTGCTCATTAAGTGAGCATTGTCCATTCTGTGTACTGAATGAGGCAGGGGTCCTGTGGAAAACATAGTATGTAATCAAGTAATTAAAGACTGTATCATAAGGTATATGCAGAAGGGGCCAAATTAAGGTTGCAAAGGCAATCTTAATTCTGGGATTTCTTAACTTTTGAGTACTTGATTTTAGAACCTTAATAATGTTCTCTAACAATTTATACACACACATTTTACATGTTTTACATACACAGATAAGGGGACAGAGAGCAATCAGGGAAGTTTCTATGTACTTTAGAGTGACTTTTGCTACATAAAGCAATCAGACCTGAAGGAAATCTTTTTGTTAGTAGAATTTTTACATGGGGATTCAAAAAGTCTCTCTCAACTCTGCTGATTTGGTAACAGAATCTATTTACTAAGTAGCTTTGTTTATCAACTTAATTAGCTAAGTTGTGTTAGTGTTACTGTGTAGTTCATGAAGGTTCTGAAAATGTAATAAAACTTTCCCCCAAAAATCTTGTAAACAAGTTGATATGAATTATTTCATAGAATTGCACAAAAGAAGATGGAAATTCCAAAGTTGAAATCAATCAGCATATCCACTAAAACAATACAAATAATTATTTATAAAACATTTACAAAGAGCATGAAAATTTTGTTTAAAATAAGTTTCAGAATATCTGAAAAATACGAAAGAATCCAAGATGTAGATCATGCACGGAATCTGCCTGTGTAACTTGGAAAATGTAGCCAGAACGTAAAAACAAAAGAAAAAACTTCTGAAGAATATAAAGCTTAAATATTGAATGACTGAGTTCCTATTATATACTATGACTATTTCCCCCCATAACAACTAAGTACAACTTTTTGAGGCCAATATTTAAACCATATTTACATATTTCTACATACATGCACACACCATTCAGTCAGCTAGCTTGTCATTATTTTCATGATTTCAGTATTAGGAAATGACTGTGCAGTTCAGAATTAAGTGAAGCCAAATATAATATTGTGTTGGTTCCATACTGCTACGGTTTTGATTTAATGTAAACTTATCATTGTTGAGTGCCATCCTCATGTCTCAGAAATAAACACATTGACACTGCATATTTATGGCCTCTTGCCATAACCTTACCGTAGAACTTGTGAATTCAAACTGATTTACTGATTCCCCAGCCACGCGGTCCCTGTGTTTCACCACTGCAAAATCATGACACAAAGTCCTTCAAGCGTGACTATCTGGCCAACTACACCACCCAATCACAGATTGGCCAACAAAGTCTCAACAGTCACTTGTACATTGTGGTTGTCTACTCATACAGCTGTCTTGGTCTCTCCACCAGCCCACAAGACCCTGCCTAGGAAGGATAAACCAGTAACCATGAGCTATGAAAAGGATCCAGCAGGTGCAACAAAGGAAATGAAAAATCCATTCTTGGCTGAAAGAGGTACAATACCTTCTTAATTCCAAATAGGGGATAAGTCCAACCTAGCACAAGTCATGAAGGCCCTAACACTGGGGGATTGGGGTAAGGACTGGAAGGATGGCACATGACATACTCCAATCCCCAAACAATAAATTAGCATGGTCAGAAATCAAGAAAATCTCTACAGCCTATGGGGCTGTCATAAACAGATAGTTAAGGGTTAATGCCTCTTTTACCTATAAAGGGTTAAGAAGTTCACCTAGCCTAGCTGACACGTGACCAGAGGAACCAATGGGGGGACAAAATGTTTCAAAAGGAAGGAGGGAAGTTCCCTTTGTCTGGGTAAGTTTCAGTTTTGACCAGAGTGGAAAAGATCAAGGAATCAGCCTCTTACCAGAGTAGTGGGTATTAGAAAAGGAATAAATAGGTTTATGTTTATTTTCTTTTTGTAACTTGTCTTGAGCATTAGGGAATAATCAAATTGGGTATTTTTTGTGTAACTAAGTTTTTGCCCAGGGGAACATCCTCTGTGTTTTGAATCTGTTGTCTGTGAGATCAGCTTGTATGCTATCTCCCAGAGGGTTTTCTCTTACCTTTCTTTTCTTTAATTAAAAGCCTTTTTAAAGAACCTGTTTGATTTTTCCTTGTTTTTAGATCCAAGGGGATTGGATCTGGACTCACCAGGGATTGGTGGAGGAAAGGGTGGGGGGGATGAGTAATTCTTCCTTGTTTTAAGATCCAACGGGTTTGGATCGGTGTTCACCAGGGAATTGGTGGAGGAGTCTCTCAAGGCTACCCAAGGAGGGAAAGGTTTTTTGGGGGAAGATAGAGTTTCCCAAATCACTGAAACTATTTGGGTGGTGGCAGCCAGACCAGATCTAAGCTGGTAATTCAGTTTAGGGGTTCACATGCAGGTCCCCACATCTGTACTCTAAAGTCCAGAGTGGGGGTGAAACCTATGACAGGGGTACACACGCGCTCCAACAAGGCTACTGGCCCCTTATGTATCCTCTCTCCATCATGGCATCCCATCCAGTTAAAGGACAAAAGAGTACAAACTTAGCCATCTCTTTGGCTGACCCACCTCCAGTTTCCCTAGCTTCATGTTGAGGATAAAGGTCTGCAGAGTGGCACCACATTAAGGCAGGTGAAAGAAGAATGACAGCCTGGCAAACATATCTCCCCTCTTAAACAAGTAACACTGTGCTGAAAAAATTTATAAAGCTAAGGAAACCCAAAACATGAAACTTAAAAAAAATCAGCAACCATTTTAATCTGAACGGATGTGTTATTTTGCCTCTATATCATCCCTGATGGAGATCACACAAAAGAAATAGGTTAGACTGAAGACGCTCCTACTGATGAGACAAGCCTATAGTTGGGGATACATCTAATTCCCTGAACTTTCATTATTAATATTTTATATCCCTCACTGATATCTGCCTAAGCTTGAAGAAAAAGTTCTCTCTCATTGAAACAAGGATGGCAGACTAGTAGATTTTATTTATATAAGGAGAGAGGTGAAATACAGAGTACAATAGAGATGTCATAGAGCAAAGTATTCATTTTGCACTACGTTATTTGAATCAGCGATCTCTGCAAGGTATGCCTATCTGAGCAGCAATGAGAGTATTAGCATACCTAAGTAGTGCTTAAATTCCCATTAAGATGAAAACATGATGAATGCAATTTAGGGTGTTTTTAAAATCTCTATTTAAACATTTCATACCTCACTGTCCTTCAATAAAATAATGTCCATTTCATTTGCTTCAAACTGCTGCAAGAGTCAGCTATTATTTCAAGTTTAACCTATCAACACCCTTGATTTATCTGCTTTAAAAAGAACATCAAAAGAAAATATTTTTTCTCCTACATTTGCGGATCCATGTCAATAACACATTAAGAAACATTTATTTGGGCAAAGTTATTTAAAGAGATTTGTACATGCTAAATAGTTTTAAAATATTATTTGTGATCTGGGAAAAATGTAGAATAGAAGCAGTTCAGTGCTGTGCTGTAACTATATCTATTCTTCTGACTGTACCTCAACATAGCATGTTATTGCCTATGGCAAGGAGGACACAATGCAATTCAGAAAAAAAAAATACTGGCATAACAGCCACAACTTTATTAACATATGAAAGACACACAAGGTGGAATGTAAGCTATCCTTTGATCCCAATTAAATTATATCAGAGATTCATAGGCCCTCCGAAGAGTCTAGATCAGTGGTGGGCAATTTACGGCCCATCAGGGTAATCCGATTGCGGGCCGCGAGACATTTTGCTGATGTTGACCGTCCGCAGGCACGGCCCCCCGCAGCTCCCAGTGGCTGCAATTCACTGTTCCCGGCCAATGGGAGCTGTGGGAAGTGGCGGCCAGCACGTCCCTGCGGCCTGCTGCTTCCCGCAGCTCCCATTGGCCGGGAACAGCGAATTGCAGCTACTGGGAGCTGTGGGGGGCAATGCCTGTGGATGGTCAACATCAGCAAAATGTCTCACAGCCCGCAATCAGATTATCCTGATGGGCCACATGCAGGACATATATCAAAACAGTATGCTTGGGTGTTACTGGAGTTTTCACTACTCTTGGATAACCAAACAGTGCCCAGGAATGTGTATTATTTAAAAAAAAATACTCTTCAGCTAGCCAAGAAATTTGCTCCCTTTTCTTCACAAATGAGAATCTAAGTTGGTCAGTGCCTTTGATCCCTCCAACCTATAGCATAGTCTAACTGAATTAAAGGGAAAAAACACATGAAAACTGCAGCTGGCTCATTATATGCAACTGCCTCCTGATGAACTGCCAGATTCATACCAAGGCACCCCAAGGAGTACCTGAGAGCCAGTATTCATCAAAGGACACATGTTTACAGGGCTGATTCTGCTATTCTTTCCCAGCCAAAATTCCACTTGAAACCAATGGAGTAAGGTCAGAGCGAAGGCTAAAAGGGGCAGATTTAATAGACAAGGTTTTCTCCATCTTGGCTCAAATTTTAAAAGCTGCCTAAAGGATTCACATACCCAGTACCCATCCTTAGATGGATTTGAAAATTTCAATCCTCAATTACAAAGCAATACTTGAGCTAGGCCTTATTTTTTTTAATGAAACCATCATTCTTTCTTTCAGCTCTGATGTCTGGTGGAACTAGAGCTAACTGAATACAAAGCAACACACTCAGGAGCTGAGTACAGGGTGTTTTTCTGGGAAAACCCGAGGCTAAGGAAGTGCATTCTATTAGGATGAGCCTGAACTTTACCAATTTCAGGGTGTATATAGCATTTTGCACAAGCCTCCCTATGATGAAGCTGAGAAACCTCACACCAGCACGGTGGGGGTTAAAGAGAGCGTATGGGTCCAGCTGGCACCACCCTGTTATATGTGCAGCCAATAGCAGGCCTGGCAGGGGAAGAAAAAGAAAGAACCTGATTCAGTTCAGGACTGACTGGCAAAGAGACTGGAACTAGCTGACTCCCTACCTGAGGGGAGCATCACTAGGAGGCTGATAGCCACTAGGGAAGAAGCACTGCCGCATTGTCCAAGGGAGACTGTAGAGGACACCGAGGAGCCCCCAGCAGTGAGTGAGTTGAATGATGGAACGATAGACACATTTTGCAGTGAGGCCCCACCAAACTTACAGCTAGCTCCCCAGGGGAACCTGAGGCTGCAGCAGGACTCCAACCAAGGTCCATGAGGGGGCGCTACTTAAGTCAAGTCACTACAAACTATTGGACTATAGCGGCCATACTCCAAAATTTAAAGGACAGCAATAGGAAATAGCCTAGGAGAGTGGACTTAGACCATCTGCTGGAAGGTCCCTGTTCAGAGGTTGCTTCACTCAGGGCCCTGGAGTGGGACCCTGTGGGGAGGAAGGGCCTGGGTCCTCCTACCTCACTGCCTTAAAGACTGAGGCACCACTGCCAGAGAAGCGAGGGGCTGGAGGTCAGGTTCACTAACCTGCCCTCCAAGCACACTGTTACACTCCCCTATATGACAGTAATAGCAGGAAAAGCTGCACAATTTCCCTCTGTGAGAAGAGCACAACCCCACTTAATAAAACAAGATTAAAACAATGGCATGATGGAGAATGTGATGTTTTTAGACACTAATATGCTTACATTTTCTTCAGTGAAAGGTGCTATAGTGATTCTCACATTATAGATGTGAAGACATTCATTGTAGCCCTAAAATATGTTCCATCTATACTAGGGGTTTAGTGAATGTGATGGACAGGGGGCTTGTTTACACAGAGACATTTTACCAGTCATACTGGTATAATTATATCAGTATAGTTCAACCTCTATAGTTATAACAGTATAACTCCCCATGTGAACACCTTTATTCCAGAATAAGATAGGTCTTTTGAAGTTTATCTTAAACCCTTCCAAAGCAACATAAGTGAAACCAAAAAAGGCACTCTTATACCAGAATAAAAGTGTCCCATATAGGGAGTTATAGCAGCATAATTATATCAGTTTAGATATACCTTAGCTCATACTGGCATAACCTTCCCACATAGACAAGCCTCGACCTAGAAAACAGAATACTATCAATAGAGAATCAGTCTGACCCTGTCTCTAATACACTGATTAATGTATACCAGGATTTATTTTGAGGATTGGGTGGTTTATCTAGTGCACAAAAAATTAAGGTAAACACGCTGATTGCTTCTGGGATTCATCCACCTAGAAAGGTACTATGTGTTCTTCTGGACAAAATGAAGGCTGACTTGGATAGAATTGAAACACTTGCAAACAACAAGGAAAACACCTGTTAGGGGAAATTCTTTTGTTATTATGGACAAAAAATATGGTTGCTAGAATATTTGCTTAGACTCCAAGGACCTTAACCAGGCTATAAAAGCAGAGCACTTGAATAAGAAAAATAAAAGAAGAGTATGTCAAACAACCAACAAGAGGAAAAAGTCATGGTATAAATGGAAAATGCAAAACTGTTTACTAAATGAGATGCATCCTCAGGCTCTGGCAAGTGAGACTAAGAGAAGGAAGCATAAAGTTAAGCATTTTTGGGAAGTAAGGATTCTTACAATGGGAATAGCCTTGGCTCAAGTAGTTTATCACAACTCCATACATGTGATATAAGCCTATTGATTTCTTTAAGCACAGTCTTTAGCTCCAATAATACAGAATAATTAAAATATACAATGCAGAAATAAAATCGACACAATACATATTGAACTGCTCATGCAGTGTGACAATTATACTGGCCCACCATAAAAAAACAATTCCAACATACTGCTGTGTGTCCCCAAACCTGCCACTGAGCTTTGATCTAGGCTCAGCAGAGAAAAAGTAGAGATGGGAGCTTTTCAAAGATAAAGGAGTTGTCAACTTTTTGGAGGGACGGGTTGTGGCAAGGGATGTGGAGGCCAAAAAAGCCTGGAGGGGGAGCCTGTTGTGGGGATATGAAGGGAGGAAATTTCCTGAAAGAATCCAAACATTAAAAAAATGCTTGCTTTAGAGAAGATAAAAGAGTATGGTGTAGATCCTCGGATAATATAAACTGCCATAGTTCCATTAAAATCAGAGATATGATAATTTAAACCAACTGGGGAACTGCCTCTGTGTTTCAAAATACTAATTGACCAGTTTGCTTATCTCTAATGTTTATTAGCATTCGAAAGGAGATAAATAGTGACTGCCATTTCCTAGTATTCTAATGGCAAAAGAATTGCTAATTTTCCCTTTGACGTATTTGACATACTGTAGTAAATACCCTTAGTCCAGAAGTATCTTGTTTATACTTCTGGACTGAGTATTTATTACAGTATGCCAAATACATCAGTATCTATCTATCTATCTATCTATCTATATAAAGTGAGCCTAGCAATAGCTGAATGGATATTTAACTAAGAGTAAATAATACATTTCTCTTGTTTGACTGTACTTTCTTCTATTAACTCAAAACCCATTTTGGTTAATATTAAACAGTCAGATCACTGCAAGATCAGCCTGTCTCTTCTAGACCAAGGCTTAGGGTTTCTCTCGCCTGTTCTTGTAACACTCAATTGAAACTAACTTCAAACAAACAATCTAAATGTCCTTTTCCCCTTAGATGAGATTTGTCCCCAGTGACCATCACAAGGGTGGAGAGGGGTTTGTCCCTTGTGACACATGCTACAAGTCCATGCCACAAATCCCATGGAAGCCAGTTCAGTACCTCCATGTGGCACTCCTCTCCCGAACCTATCTGCCAGAAAAGCAACACTGGCATGTGCTCTAACATCCACTCTCTGACCTCACACTACAGTGTAGGGGTTGTCTTTTTCCACAAGGAACACCGCTGGACATGGGGGAGATTGTGCCAATCCTGCCTACTCCTTACACTGGTCACTCCCTCCCTGCCCCTGTTCCTGCTAAGGCCCTCCAGCCCTCTATAGATCCGTGGAAGAAATAGAGTGTGAGGGTGGGATCCCTACTGAGGAAGATGTTCACCCACCCATCCTTCCACCAGAGGGAGCTGTGATCCATGTGTATAGAGTCTTGTTCTGCGTATGGATAGAGGCCATGAGTAATGATGAGTATAGTTTTAAATCTGATTTTTAAAGGGTTCCATCTGCCTAGCTATTTTTAGCCAGAATCATATCAATTTTAACTAGAGCCAGAAAACTCAGAGCTGAAACAAAAGCCTGAGTTATTCTGATTATCTTTGGCAGCCAATAGCAGTTTCTGCAGTGGGGTCTCATAGTAGTGGGAGATGTTTCCTATTGTACAGTACATGCAATAAAGGTTATAAGCACAATCTGGAGATGTAAGGAGGTATTTTTAACCTAAACACCAATTTTCCTAGCCTTCGCAGCCAGTTTCAAACTGTCCCATAACAATATTTTTAATTACATTTTATAATCTGTGAATAAAAGGATGCTAACTAATGCAGGATTTCAACAACTAAATTCACATTTTGCAGTTAGATTTTAATGGGCCAATAAAAGATAAACTTGGACTTTTTAATGGTGCTAAATGTATTCTCCATTTTAAGTCAAAGATAATTTCCTACTACTAAGATCCATTTGCTGGATTCTTTTAATTGCTGTATAGTATCATCAACATTGTAAAGTCTGAGAGATTTCCCCTCTTGTCTTTGCATTTCAGATGAAGATGCTGCATTGTTTCAGAATGGCCAGTGTCTTCCAAAGCCATGTCATTTTTTAATCATCTTTACTATTCAGTTGGAAGGGTAGTTTATAGTTACTGGGCATGTGTACTTTATTTTAAGAGTGATGTAAATTAACATGTAGCTACTGGAATCACACCATTCATACTTTGCCCATTTTTATAGAAATGACAAACAATCTAAAACGTCACCATCCTGTTTAATTAATCTGACTAGGATTTCAATTTCTGGAATAAAATGTGCCTGTTCCTTTTCTCACACTGGTGCAAAGAAGGACTAACTTCACTGAAGTTAGCTGGGTTACTCTACTGTCAAACCTGTCTGAGTGAAAAGAAAATCAGTAACGTAGAGTAGCAATGAGCTGAACTAGTTGAACAAAACGTAGATAGCTTCAGAGCACAAGATGTCCAGAAGCCCCCACCCGCCCCCCCAAAAAAATCATGGGCCCAAATTCAGTGGTTATCAGTAGGTGATCAGAATCCAAAGTTAATTCTGCTATGGACCTAAGAACTTGCCCTCAGGAGAATTAATCTGAATTAACTAAAGGTGTGACTTTAAAGTGTATTAGTTAAACCACATTAAACACCTGTGTGGATGCTCTTATTCAGAATTAAAGTAGCCTTAATTTAATTTTGCTTAATTAACTTCCAAAGTGAAAGGTTTTAATGCATTTACCTGTGTGGCATTTTGATACACTTAGGATAGGTGCTATAGAAAACCATTAAATAAGATATGGTTATCTGGCAATTCCAAATGCATGTTGGGTATAGATGTGTTATACTTGGTAATTATGAGAGCAACAGCAGCTAATACTTTTGTTATACCAGGAGTTTCTGACCAACTAGAAGGAGCTATAGTAGAAAGTTCAATCAGTATAGCAGCACTATAATATGCCACAGTGTCATACAGCAATGCCCAAATGTAGCTCATACCTCCACAAGCAGTGTTGGGGAAGTTTTTTCCCGTTGGTTTTACAAATAATACAACAGATTTGTCTCTTGATTCCCAATAGAAAATTTTGACATGCTTACCTTAAACATTTAATGTTTTCCAGTGTTCAAAAGACAGCATTTTTCAATCTACTGAAAACTGCCTTTCACATTAGCAACTACCACACTTCAAATTTCATTGTCACAAAAGTGACAAAAACATAGAAACAAAATATTTTATTTTTATTTAGACAGAATTGCAAAGTTAACATTAGATTAAGCAGTAATAATGGAAATCAGTACACATGTGATGGATTAAAATGGAAGACTTCACATTCAGGCAAAGTTTGAAGTCTCCCAAATATCTAATCAAACAACAACAACAAAAACAAACAAACAAACAAAAAACAAACAAAAAAAGAGGTAAAATAAGAATTGTTAGTTTTGTACAGCTGACAGAGATGCTGAAAATACTAAGCAATGGATGTCATTGGTGTTGGAAATTCCATTGGTGGAAGTGACTGGGTGCATAGAACCAAGGAACACTAAGCAATTAAATATTCATCCAAAGTTCAGTAGATGAAAGTAAAAAAAAAAGCCCACTCTAGCCTCTTACTTACCACAATTATTCCCTATAATAAACATGGACAAAATGGTAGTAATATCAGAAATCACAGTGGTTAGTAAATTGCCAAATATTGTGATTGTAATGGAAACCACTGAGACGCAGGTATTTTTATTTTTACAATTTCGAATCTTTGCCACCATGCCCCCTCTCAGCTCCCTCTTCTATGAAATGTGGATTACAACACTAGTCTTATTTATCTACCGACCACGCAAAGTTATTGAAAAACTTAATAATTAAATGTAGGCTGAAAATTAGAAAACATTTTCTAACCATCAGAAGAGTGAGGATCTGAAATAGCCTTTCAGTAGGTGTTGTGGGGGAAAACAACGTACCTACTTTTAAAATGGAGATTGATAAGTTTATGAACAGAATTATTAGACTGTGATAACAGGGGACTGGACTTGATGACCGAGGAGGTCCCTTCCAGTCCAATGTTAATTTCTGTAAAGCTCTTGGAAAGTGAAAAGTGCTACACAAGCACCAAGTATTACTAGATTTTATAGATGTAGTAGATCCTTTTACTTTTAAATTACAACTAAGAATCTGTGGACCCACTTATCTTCTGATTCAAACTTGTGCAAAAACAGTATATCTGCATTAGGCCAGTTCCTCAACTGGAATAAACTGGCATAGCTTCACTGAAATCAACTGAACTACTTTGATTTATTTGCACCAGCTGAGGAGCTGACCCACTATTGACTTTTACACAGACATGAGAGAGAGGAGAATCAAACCCCTTTCCTTTACTATGCATCTATGGCCATGGTTACCACGCCCTAGAGTAGTGCCAGGAACTGTTATTCAGGGTGGAGTGTTCAAATCATTACCTTATCTTATCTTAACAGCACCTTATCTTGACCGTCCAATTCTTGCACATAGAAAGAGTAGATTAGAATTTCTGGCTATTGTTGAAATCCCATGGCTTGTAGCAGAAGGAAGAGCTAAAGGTAACTTTCCCTAATATTGTGGGGTTTATAGGCTAATAATGCATTCTGAACTGGAGTAGGACACTGCTAGATATTGGGTTGTAATGTTCCACCCCCTTAGAGCTATGGATGATTATTTAAGCAGTCAAATAAAGTTGGGGCTTGGTTTAAGCCATACAAATGGGTGTTGTATATCATTTCCTTGCAGTATCCACATCCAACTAGGATGCACTTTGTAGGGAGTAAAAAACGAACAAAACAGGCATATAGCAAATACTGCAAACTTTGCCTTGGACTTCAGCAAAATGCATGCCCTGAAAACAGGTAAATGAAAATTGTTTTAAGCATGCAGGAGATGGATAATGAGAATATGTGACTGAGGACATTTGCACAATTTAACAGCAAAGCAGATTAGTTGCTCCTACTTTAAATTTATACCTGTTCAAAAGTGTTAAAGAAATCTACTCAGATTCAATATTCATTATTAAAAGCTAAAAATAAGGCCTAATTGAAAAATTATAAATGAAGTGATAAGGTACAGAAATTTTCAGATACTTCTGAACACTGGTGATATTCAGAGGCCTACAGGTAGGATAACAATCCTAATGCATAATTAACTTTCTTTACTACACTGTAATTTTAATTTTTACATTTTTAGTCTCCTCAAGGAAAGACTCTGGGCCAGATTAATGAAAGGGATAATGGATAATTAATATTTACATCTATACAATTGCATCACTTAGTGCTCCCCTTTCAATCAGATAGTACAGGTAATTTTCAAATTTCTATATTTATAGGTATTTGGTGTGGCATATACACATAAAAGTACAGTGAATGAAGTTTGCTAGAAAAATGATGAAAACCTGTAATTTTTACTCAAGTAATTCACTGATATTTTAAAACAATTAAATAATGACTAAGAATGCTTATGAAAAATATCTACCTAGTGCCCTTTTTGTGTCCAGCCTACTGTCCCTTCTTTTTTCATAAGCTTGTTTTTGTCACATGATTTTCAATTCTTTGATGATCTGCCAGTGACACGTGCAAATCAGAATGGACAGAGTTATCGAGGTTGCCATAGCACAAGTCAAAATATGGTATTTTGAAACAATATGATAGTTGTGTCAATTTCAATAATGTTTTTCCCCCCAGGAAGTCATTCATCAGATGTGGACTATGCTATCTATCTTGTAAGAATGTCACAGGTGACTTGAGATTATTTTTATAATCTAGACAAGTTTCAATTTTTTCCCACTTTTTAAATTATCATTAGTTTGAACAGTCCTTATAATACACCTCTACCCCGATATAACGCTGTCCTCGGGAGCCAAAAAATCTTACCGCGTTATAGGTGAAACCGCATTATATCGAACTTGCTTTGATCCACCAGAGTACGCAGCCCTGCCCCCCCAGAACACTGCTTTACCGTGTTATATCCAAATTCGTGCTATATCCTGTCATGTTATATTGGGGTAGAGGTGTATTCAGTTTCACAGCATTCAGGATCTTTTTCCAATTCATTGTCATATGATTATGATGTCTGGTGATTGACAATATTTAATTGTAAGTAAAATATCAGCTGTGTAAGATTTTCTCATCAGTTTGGGTTAAAATAATAAACATTAAATAAATAGAATTCCAATTTCCCTTTGTCTTACCCTGTAGTAACCTTAGATACACATTAGGTATTAGTGGTTTAAAAGTTTACATATACCATAAAACATTATCTAGTGTTTATACATATGCTCTAAATTCAGAGACAAAATAGATACATTCCTGATTTTTTTGGTAAGTCTTGATCATGTGAGTAAAAAGTTAAGCACCCAAAAGTTAAGAAATGCCAGAATTAAGGTTGCCTTTGCAAGTCTGATTTTGCTTCCTTGTGTGTAATACATTAGGACACAGCTCAATATAGTAATATCTTTGGACCTGGTCCTTCCAACATTATGGACCCCTTCCAACATGAATAGTCCATAACATCATGTGTCTTTGAAATCGAGATGACTAATGAGTAAGGATTACTCATATGAGCAGGACTTTACAGAACTAGGCCTGTTTTTAATAATTTGATTAATTCAGTACATTAATGTGCAGTTCACACAACTTCTTCAACACTGAACAGCCACAGAGCAAAATGTAGATTTCTCGATTATAAAACAAGAGTGGATCAATGCAATCATCTAGTTTTACCTCCTGTATAACACTGGCCATAGAATTTTCCTGAATTCCTGTTCAAACTGGAGCATATGTTTTAAAATTGTCAGTGATTGAGAATCCAGCACAACCCTTGGTAAATTATTCCAATAGTTAATTATCCCAATGGTTACAAAAAATTGTGCCATATTTCCAGTCTGAATTTGTCTAACTTCAACGGCCAACCATTGGATCTTGTTATACCTTTGTTTACTACAGTGAAGAGTCTATTATAAAATTTCATTCCCCTGTGTAATTTTCATTCCCTTATAAACTGATCATCACCCCATAAATCCCTCTCTTTGTTAAACTAAGTAGATTGAGCTTCTTGAGTCTCTCACTAAAACATGTTTTCCAATCTTTTAATCATTCTCATGACTCTTGTCTAAACTCTCTCCAATTTATCAACATTCATGAATTGTTGACACTGGTATTAGACAAAGTATTCCAGTAGTAGTTGCACTGGTGACAAATACAGAGGTAATATACCCTTCCTACTTCTACTCAATATTGCCCTGCTTATGCATCCAAGGATTCCATTAGCCTGTTTATCCATAGCATCACTTTTGGAAGCTCATTATCCACCATAACCCACAAGTCTTTTTCAGAGTCACTGCTTCCCATGATAGAGTCCCTCATCCTGTAAGTATGGTCTACATTCTTTGTTCCTAGATATATAACTTTACAGTTGTCCATATTAAACTTGATTTGGGTAAGGAAAGTGTGGTTATTTTATCATTTAGAGGGAATAACAACAAAACACACTGTGACAGCATTTCAAATTAACTAATAAGTGTTTAACTAACAGATCAGATAGCTACTGCTATTTTAGAAAACTGAAGTAGTTTCTAGTAATTTGGGTGGAGGGTATAAAAATAAGCAGAACTATTGACAGAAAATACTATTTGCTTATAAAAAGTAAGAGACTGTCAGACATGCTAGATAAGGGAATATCATAGAGTCAACGGGACTATAAATTAAGCTGCTATTATAACATTTACCACAATTGGCCCAACTCTTCTCAAATATTTCAGTTGTTAATCTAAAACATGCATAGCAATATCAAAACCAATAGTAAAAAATAAATTAAGAATGATGCTGGTGATTAGGTTATGGTTGATAGAACTGTGAGCATTGTAATAAAACCAACTGAAAGGTCATACATCTCAGAATAAAGAATGTAGAGTATACTTACAAGGTGGGAACAAGTATCCAGGAATGCCGTGAAATTAGAAAGGTCATGGTAGGTAACCATGTTCTAGTATAATGTTATAGATTGGAGGGAGAACATACTCCTTGGATGCATATAGAGGAGAATATCAAGTAGGAGTAGGCAGGTGGTCTGTATTGAGGGCTAGTGAAAGAATTACTGGAATAGTGAATCTAGATCTGAAGTACACACTTCAAAAAGGACATTGAAAAAATTGGAAAGGGCTCAGAAAAGAGCTACAAGAATGAGTTGAGGTCTGGAAAATAGTCCTTAAATGTGTAGGGTTAATCTGTTTAGTTTTTCAAAAAAAAAGTTACGAGGTGGCCTAATCATAATCAACCTATGTGGGGAAGAGATTTCTGATAATAGGCAGCCTTTTGATCTAGTAGATGAAGGCATAATGAGATCCAGTGCTTAAAAGATGTATCTATAGACAAATTCAGATTAGCCACACATTTTTTAACAGTGAGGGCAATTAACTATTGGAATAACTAAGAATGTGATGGATTCTCTATCACTTGAAGTCATTAAATTAAGATTGGAGATACTATAGCTCAAACAGAAGTTATGGGCTTGGTGCAGAAATTGCTGTGTGAAGTCTATGGCCTCTGTTATGCACTGTTCTAATTGTTCCTTCTGGTTTTAAAATTTATGAATATATGAATGGATGAATTTTGGTGACATGGCATGAAAAAATTTTGATTCACCTCTCATTGCAACAGGAACTGTACGTGTTAATGTGGAGGTGACATCTCCAAGATTGGTGTGGAAAGCAGTGGTTTATGGAATTCAGCAGTTTGCCCCTGTGGAGACTGTCACTGAAATTAAGCAGTACTTCACACCATATTTTCTCTCAAGCATATTTAATATTTAGTCTCAGCTGAAACAACAACTAAGCAAGTCGATTAAACTTGCTCTACGTTTGCTCACAGTAGATAATACTGTGTGTATATATAGATGCTCTTATATTGAAGTACACTAATTTATAAAGTATTCTACATAGTAATGCAAATATTGTGTCAGCAAATATTTATTTCCTTGTGTCCTTGCATTGGAGGACAGTCAACTCTCGAGTGCCCCCTAACAGTTGGGTATGGTACTCCAATCTTTTCCTGCTCCAGGACCCCCTATAGGTTGTCGACCTTGCTTGGTGGATCTTCAATGACTCAACCCTCTGGCCAAATCACACAGTCAACAATGGACTCCTTTTGGGGTAACAAAGAGTTCAACAAGCTGTCTGCCCTCACCAGGGTTTTCAGCCTCATCTCTGAGCCCTTTTTAAATCTAGACTTTCAGTCAGGCCTCTAAAGGAATCTTGTCCCCTCCTCAGGTCATAGGCCACTTTGTCAGTGGCTGGTGAGGGAATACTGGCTGGCCCACTACTCTGGGTTTCAACCCAGGGATCCTCTAAATAGCAACCGTGTACCACTTCCTTTAATTCCTTCAATTAGTTCATGCAGCCCTTTAGGGTTACCACCTGGCCAGTATTTGACCAGCCTGGCTGTTTTTTGTTTGTTTGTTTGTATGTTTTTTAATGGATTTTCCAGTTGCCAGAAAATTAATTTAATCCGCTGGATTTGTTTGTTTGTTTTTACGTGGGTCTAAAGATTTGCATTAGTATCTCAATACACTGGGATATCAAATGTTAAAAGTTTGTGTCCTGCTAAAGATGCAGCAGTGTTTTCACTTCTGTTTAAGCAATAACAGATCAAAACAGTTGAAAATACAGCAGCTGTCTGCCCAGAGGCACTCAAGTGCACCGTGTGCATGTGTGAGAGAGGGTTTGAGTCACGTGAGAGTGAGGAAATGTGCAAGGCATAATAAATAATGGAAGATCAGGGCAATAGTGTGAGTGATCCTGCTATACCCCTCTGCTCCAGAGCTTGCATGAGAAACTGCACATTCAAGGACAACTGACTAAACAAAACAGACTACAAAGACTGGCTGGCAAAATGTGTTGATACAACAAATGCCCGTTTGTTATCAATGATGTTATCAATCTTATTTATATGTATTATCTTTCTAGATACTATAAGTGGCTGTTGAAGAGAAGGGGTGGTTGCAGAGTTGCCTTGTGGTTAGGAGGATTGGTGTTACAGAGGGCTTGCCTTTGTGGGGGAGGGGAAGTTGCTGAGTTTTTTGCATTTCAAATGTGGTAACCTTACCGCCTTTCTGAGACTTCTTCCCGCCTGGTCCCTTTATTTCCATTCAATACCTTGGGGTTAGAACTCTCAACTTCTCTCACTCCCAGGTTTAGCAAATGCAGCCCATTGAGCTCCCCTTGGCCAGAGCAGAGCACACTTCCTTTCACCTTGCCAGGCACTGACCTGCTAATACCCTGCTTTTATCAGAGCCTCCTGGGCTTTGATTGGCAACTTCCATGAGACCTCTCTAGGCAGGCCTAGAGGATTCACCTTCACTGCTCCTTCCTGGGGCAGGGTGTAGTAGGACTGCTGGGCCTCCAGCAGGGGGCCACAGTGAGGCAGGTACACCCTGTCACAGTCCTGTACAGTGGAGTTGCATCTTACGCGGGGGTTAGGTTCTAAAGTCAGCGCATACGGCGAAAATCGTGTATAGTCAAAATTACCCTTGAAAATCCCTTAAATCGCCCATAAAGTACAGTATACTGTACATGGTTTTGTGTATACAAGCCTGTACAGCAGCATGTATAAATGTGTAATGTATACAGTAATGTACAGTATATAATAAAGAGTACATATGCAAAATATAATTTTACAGTACTGTATTTTTAATTACAGGGGGTAATTACAGGGGGTCATCGGGGCTTGATGTAAATCCAGGAAATGGTGGTGACGGAGAGCTTGGGTGACGGAGAGCAAGTCGTAGACGAAGTGGTTGGCTCTGGTTCAGCTTGAGAAGTTGATTGAGTAGGCTCATCTGCTGCTGGCTGTTTTTCCTTGAAAAATATGGTGATCGGCAACTGTCGCTGTTGTCTCTTGAGCTGCTTGATACGGTCTCAAATCGTCCATAATACTACTTGTGATTTTGAGGCTTCGTTCCATAGAGGGATTGTATTCAGAAATTAAATCATTCAAGTGTTTCACTGCTTGGAACACTTCAGCAAATTTATGAAGATTCCAACTTGCTGGCTCTTCCTGTTCATCGTCATCATCTTTGTCTTCTGTAGATGATTTTATCAGTTCTTCTAACTCTTTGTTAGTCTATGTTTCTCTATGGCTCTCAATTAATTCTTCAATTTCTTCCTCAAGGATGTCGACGAAGCCATCACCACCCACTTGCCTGGCCACCTGAACAATACGTTTCACTTCTTTGTCAATGGCCAGGAAACCCTTAAAATCATTCACACGTTCTTTCATAGAATCATAGAATAGAATCATAGAATATCAGAGTTGGAAGGGACCTCAAGAGGTCATCTAGTCCAACCCCCTGCTCAAAGCAGGACCAATTCCCAGCTAAATCATCCCAGCCAGGGCTTTGTCAAGCCGGGCCTTAAAAACCTCCAAGGAAGGAGACTCCACCACCTCCCTAGGTAACGCATTCCAGTGTTTCACCACCCTCCTAGTGAAATAGTTTTTCCTGATATCCAACCTGGACCTCCCCCACTGCAACTTGAGACCATTGCTCCTTGTTCTGCCGTCTGCCACCACTGAGAACAGCCGAGCTCCATCCTCTTTGGAACCCCCCTTCAGGTAGTTGAAGGCTGCTATCAAATCCCCCCTCATTCTTCTCTTCTGGAGACTAAACAATCCCAGTTCCCTCAGCCTCTCCTCATAAGTCATGTGCTCCAGACCCCTAATCATTTTTGTTGCCCTCCGCTGGACTCTTTCCAATTTTTCCACATCCTTCTTGTAGTGTGGGGCCCAAAACTGGACACAGTATTCCAGATGAGGCCTCACCAATGTCGAATAAAGGGGAACGATCACGTCCCTCGATCTGCTGGCAATGCCCCTACTTATACAGCCCAAAATGCCGTTAGCCTTCTTGGCAACAAGAGCACACTGTTGACTCATATCCAGCTTCTCGTCCACTGTGACCCCTAGGTCCTTTTCTGCAGAACTGCTACCTAGCCATTCGGTCCCTAGTCTGTAGCAGTGCATGGGATTCTTCCGTCCTAAGTGCAGGACTCTGCACTTGTCCTTGTTGAACCTCATCAGGTTTTTTTCGGCCCAATCTTCTAATTTGTCTAGGTCCCTCTGTATCCGATCCCTACCCTCTATTGTATCTACCACGCCTCCTAGTTTAGTGTCATCTGCAAACTTGCTGAGAGTGCAGTCCACACCATCCTCCAGATCATTAATAAAGATATTAAACAAAACCGGCCCCAGGACCGACCCTTGGGGCACTCCGCTTGAAACCGGCTGCCAACTAGACATGGAGCCATTGATCACTACCCGTTGAGCTCGACGATCTAGCCAGCTTTCTATCCACCTTACAGTCCATTCATCCAGCCCATACTTCTTTAACTTGGCGGCAAGAATACTGTGGGAGACCGTATCAAAAGCTTTGCTAAAGTCAAGGAATAACACATCCACTGCTTTCCCCTCATCCACAGAGCCAGTTATCTCATCATAGAAGGCAATTAGGTTAGTCAGGCACGACTTCCCCTTCGTGAATCCATGCTGACTGTTCCTGATCACTTTCCTCTCCTCTAAATGTTTCATAATTGATTCCTTGAGGACCTGCTCCATGATTTTTCCAGGGACTGAGGTGAGGCTGACTGGCCTGTAGTTCCCCGGATCCTCCTTCTTCCCTTTTTTAAAGATGGGCACTACATTAGCCTTTTTCCAGTCATCTGGGACCTCCCCCGATCGCCATGAGTTTTCAAAAATAATGGCTAATGGCTCTGCAATCTCACCCGCCAACTCCTTTAGCACCCTCGGATGCAGCGCATCCGGCCCCATGGACTTGTGCACGTCCAGTTTTTCTAAATAGTCCCGAACCACTTCTTTCTCCACAGAGGGTTGGTCACCCTCTCCCCATGTTGTACTGCCCAGTGCAGCAGTCTGGGAGCTGACCTTGTTTGTGAAGACAGAGGCAAAAAAATCATTGAGTACATTAGCTTTTTCCACATCCTCGGTCACTAGGTTGCCTCCCTCATTCAGTAAGGGGCCCACACTTTCCTTGATTTTCTTCTTGTTGCTAACATACCTGAAGAAACCCTTCTTGTTACTCTTAACATCTCTTGCTAACTGCAACTCCAAGTGTGATTTGGCCTTCCTGATTTCACGCCTGCACGCCTGAGCAATATTTTTATACTCCTCTCTGGTCATTTGTCCAATCTTCCACTTCTTGTAAGCTTCTTTTTTGCGTTTAAGATCAGCAAGGATTTCACTGTTTAGCCAAGCTGGTCGCCTGCCATATTTACTATTCTTTCTACACATCGGGATGGTTTGTTCCTGCAACCTCAATAAGGATTCTTTAAAATACAGCCAGCTCTCCTGGACCCCTTTGCCCTTCATGTTATTCTCCCAGGGGATCCTGCCCATCTGTTCCCTGAGGGAGTCAAAGTCTGCTTTTCTGAAGTCCAAGGTCCGTATTCTGCTGCTCTCCTTTCTTCCTTGTGTCAGGATCCTGAACTCGACCATCTCATGGTCACTGCCTCCCAGGTTCCCATCCACTTTTGCTTCCCCTACTAGTTCTTCTCTGTTTGTGAGTAGCAGGTCAAGAAAAGCTTTGCCCCTAGTTGGTTCCTCCAGCACTTGCACCAGGAAATTGTCCCCTACACTATCCAAAAATTTCCTGGATTGCCTGTGCACCGCTGTATTGCTCTCCCAGCAGATATCAGGGTGATTAAAGTCTCCCATGAGAACCAGGGCCTGCGATCTAGCAACTTCTGCTAGTTGCCAGAAGAAAGCCTCGTCCACCTCATCCCCCTGGTCTGGTGGTCTATAGCAGACTCCAACCACGACATCACCCTTGTTGCTCACACTTCTCAACTTTATCCAGAGACTCTCAGGTTTTTCTGCAGTTTCATACCGGAGCTCTGAGCAGTCATACTCCTCTCTTACATACAACGCAACTCCCCCACCTTTTCTGCCCTGCCTGTCCTTCCTGAACAGTTTATATCCATCCATGACAGTACTCCAGTCATGTGAGTTATCCCACCAAGTCTCTGTTATTCCAATCACATCATAGTTCCCTGACTGTGCCAGGACTTCCAGTTCTCCCTGCTTGTTTCCCAGGCTTCTTGCATTTGTGTATAGGCACTTAAGATAACTCATCGATCGTCCCTCTTTCTCAGCATGAGACAGGAGTCCTCCCCTCTTGCGCTCTCCTGCTTGTGCTTCCTCCCAGGATCCCATTTCCCCACTTATCTCAGGGCTTTGGTCTCCTTCCCCCGGTGAACCTAGTTTAAAGCCCTCCTCACTAGGTTAGCCAGCCTGCTGGAGAAGATGCTCTTCCCTCTCTTCGTTAGGTGGAGCCCGTCTCTGCCTAGCACTCCTTCTTCTTGAAACACCATCCCATGGTCGAAGAATCCAAAGCCTTCTCTCCGACACCACCTGCGTAGCCATTCGTTGACTTCCACGATTCGACGGTCTCTACCCCGGCCTTTTCCTTGCACAGGGAGGATGGACGAGAACACCACTTGCGCCTCAAACTCCTTTCCATAGGTTTCGCCAACATGCATTGACTGTTTCAGGCTTGATTGCATCCATTGCCTGTTTAATATAAGTGATGCAATCAGCAATGTTGAAGGACTTCCAACACTCCATCACATTAAGATTGGGATCAGCATCCATAGTGCTACGTATCCGTGAGAACATAAGCTTTGTGTACGTGGCCTTGAAACAGCGAATCACGCCTTGGTCAAGAGGTTGGAGAATGGAGGTGGTATTCGGGGGGAGAAAGACGACATCAGCATCATTATGTGCAAACCGGAGTGCCGCAGGATGGCCAGGAGCATTGTCTACAATCAGCAATACTTTAAAGTCAAGTCCTTTCTCTTCGAGGTACCGCTTGACCTCCGGAATGAAACACTTGTGGAACCAGTCAAGAAATAATGCTGCCGTCACCCAAGCCTTTTTATTTGATTGCCAGAACACAGGCAGGAGATTTTTGTTCTTGCCTTTTAGGGCATGGACATTTGCAGCCCTGTAGAGCAAGCCCGGCTTTATTAAATGCCCAGCCACATTGCTGCAAAACAACACAGTCACGCGGTCTTTAGCTGCTTTGAAGCCAGGGGCTTGTCTTTCTGATTTTGAAATGTAAGTGCGGTTGGGCATTTTTTTCCAGAAGAGACCAGTCTCATCAGCATTAAAAACTTGTTCCGGAAGATAGCCCTTTTCTTCTATGATTTTCTTTAATTGTTCGGGGTAGGCTTTTGCTGCCTCTTCATTGGCAGATGCAGCTTCACCAGTAGTCTACACGTTTTTGAGGTTGAAGCGGTTCCTAAAACTGTTAAGCCAACCTTGGCTGGCTTTGAATTCCTTCTCATCAGAAGGCTGTCCCTCTTTGGCAGGAGGTTTGAACAGCGCGTAGAGGCTAAGAGCCTTTTCTCGCAACATGTTGCCATCGATAGGCACACATTTACGATTCATGTCTTCCAGCCATAAGTTTAATGCCTTTTCAGTCTTCACTAAAGTCTTATCATGCACCTGGCTCGTCACCTTAGCAGTTATTGGAGCACTTGATGCCACGGCTTGACGAATTTCGCTCTCTCGAATCTTGATGGCACGGATGCTAGATTTGTTGCGGCCATATTTATGCACCACGTTGGAGACCAACATACCATCTCTCAATAAGTCCAACACAGCCAGTTTTTCCTCCAGCATTGGAACAGATCGCTGTTTCTTTGGTTGAGCACCAGATGAAGTAGTTGGCTTGCATTTAGGGGCCATGTTGTATGAAAAATACATATCTTTAAACACTAGAATCACACTCAGCACGGCGAGATGCTCACACTATGAGAGGCACACGGGAACTGAGACTGACTGAGGGAACAGCAGATTCACGTCTCCCATCTCATGCTCACTCCGGGGCATACGCTCATTGGGAATCGCCTGCAGTATTTACAGGTATCTTGTCGGGGTTTTTTTTGCCGAGCGCATATAGTTGAATTCGCGTAATTTAAATTGTTGTTATGTGCACCATTGAAATACCATTTCTAAAAATGAGTTTCAGTTTAGAAATGCTCAGTGGTCTACCTTTCTATTACAGTTTATGTCTTAACTCCAAGAAGCAAACGCTCGAGGGAAGAGAAATTAATATGCCCTCAGATTTTATATTCCTAAATAAGCAAAACTCCATCTGACTACATTGCATTATTCCTCATTGCTCTCTGTAAAGCAAGGGAAGAAGTATATCACTTTCAAATAGCATCTGAAAACTGATTTCTCACTTCACTGTGACAATATGACTGACAGAGAGAAAATATATTTTACCTCTAAAAACAAGTCACCTTTCTTGGGTACATTCTCTTTAGGGATGTAACAGTAGGATACAGAGGCTGATATTGGACTGGCAGTCAGGAGAACTGAGTTCTATTCCTATCTTTGCCACTGACATGTTGTGGGAACTCAGGGAAATCACTTCACCTCTCTGGGCCCTATTTTCCACAGCTATAAAGTAGAAATAGTGATCCTTGCTTCCCTTTGTAAAAGCATTTCAAGATCTAAGGATAAAAAGTGCTCTGGAAGAATGGCATAAAGCTGTGGCTCCATGATCAAAATTGGGTGCATCTCTTGAGAACTGGGTGCATTGCAGCATGCAAAGTGAGGACTTGAATTGTATGATTTCTCTTCTTCCCAATTGCCTACATCATTAACGGCCAAAGAGTGGGAAGCTTTCTCCACATGCTTTCTGAGGTAGGCCACATAGACCTCTGGATAGGATGGCCTACCACAAAACCAGAATGTTGGCCTCCTAGGGTTCATGCATTTCAAAAGGCTGTGGGAGTATTATAAACCTGATTGGATACTCATCAGTAGGGAAATTTTATAATTTTTAAGGGCAACTATCAGGAGGAGACCATTGCTTAGTGGCAAATTCTGTTATGTTTGAAAAGCAGAATGGAGAAACAAACCTATGTATTACCTTCTAGTGTATAAGAGAAAGAGTAGGAGTTAGATCATGCTTTCCTTCATAAAGGACTATGAAAGGGCCAATGATGGGCAGAAAACTCTGCAGCTGTGAAACTGGCTGCTTTCCTCTGTGTCATCTTCTCTGGTGAGGAGGGTATTGCTATCAGTGGACGAACAGGGATCATAGCCCTCCAACCTTGTAGAAGTCCTAAGGTCCACAGGGAAATCCCATGGAATTTGTGGCATCTTTTATGAGTCGGGCATTTATATTGAGGGTCAGATCCTTGGCAATAACACCAGCCCTTCACCATCATTTCCTATGGTAAAATGGACCCGCAGATGCTCCCAGAATCCCTTACCAACCCATTATAACATAAGTAGCATAATGTGGCACTGAGTTTTCAAGTTGTTTGTTTATTGAAGTACATAGAAAGGGGCTCTACATTTTGAAGTTATTGTTGGAATGAAAGGATTAATATTCAAACTTGTGCAACTTGATCTTTTAGAAATTATATCTTGTTTTCCATGAAAAGTTCATATGCAACACACTCAAAAAAAGAAAGAGACTAGCGGCAGATTAAAAAGCCCATGGGCTTGGGACCATTCTAATTCTCAGTGCTTTCAATGTTAATGTTTTATGAGAAAAATGTTGTCTCAGATGCTCCTCAAAGAGAGTTTTAGTGGAAAGGGTGGGGGAGGAGGGCAGCCTACAGTAGCTAGCTACATCAGAGGAGCTGGGTAAATGAGCCAGAACACAAAGCCTCAATACATAATTGTCCAGACTTCTTATCAAGAACATTGTGATGGATTGTTAACCATTTTCTTCTCAGTATGTTTAGATATTAATATTACCAAAAGAATCCTCAGGACATTTTGTCTCCCTTATGAAGTTTTAATGTAATTCAAGTAAAAGTACCACATACATTTTTTTGTTAAAAAAAAAAAAGATTGCAGTGAGAAAGTGCCAATCAGGCAAAAAGACTCTACATTATTCAGACATCAGCATCTATAGTTAATATAGTGGACTATGTTCCAAATAGTGTGGTTTGTAAAAGTGGCAGACTGTTCAGCAAAGCATTACTGTATAGTATGTCAAGAGAATACTAAACAAGGTTCTTCTTAGAGAGGATTTTAGATTGTGCATAATAATCCACTCACATTGAGATTGTTTCCTGGGAATTATCCTGATTAGACTATTGAATTAAGCCATAAAAATCACAAATGAATGCCTATCTGTTTCAATGGAAATAAGGTTACTTTTTCTTTCTCCCCCATACAAGCTCTGTTGTGGTGTCCCTACCAAAGTAGCCCACTTCAATTTCCCCCCCCCCCCCAAGTGCATGGAGGAGGAACCATCACTTGGAGTCTGCATCATCTTCAAATCAGCACAAGTTCACTTTTCAAAATATGGATCAGGCATAGAGAAGTTCCTAGATATGTGGAAGTCCAAGAAAACCTCAGACCCACTCAACAGCTTCCTGTCTTTCCAAATCAACCCCCGACCTCTTGAACATAATACAACAGCATGTACTTGCAGATACCCTGGATTGCTCCTTCTCCACTAGGGCAGACTACTATATTATCAGAAAGCCTGAGGTCTTGCTGACCCAGAATTCCACATGGACTAAGGCATTTTCCCCTCTAAAACTTATGGGCTCTCTCCCCTAAGGAGAAGTCAGATACGACTGCCATTTCTGTTTCGCAGGCCCAATCAGGAACCTACGAATTCTATGCAGTCTGCCAATGAATGGACCATGAAACCGACTACACACCTAAACTTTCTGATATTAGGGAAAAGCTCTAATGAGAAGTGTTTAGAATGGATTAGCTGTGACTTTGCATCAGAACTTCCCTCCCAAGCATCTGCTTTGCCTAAGGGGGAATAGCTAGCTTTGTGGTTAATCTCGTCTCCATCTTTCATAATCTGATGCTGATATCCCATGAAAGGATGGGGCCCATCCAATCTGGATGAGGGAGGTATAGGAAAATTATTTTCCAATAGGAAGAAAACAGATTCTAAGCTTGGTGAGTATAACAGAATACCGATAGTAATATTGTGGGAGAAAGCAGACACTTCAGATGATGAACTGCTCAGAGTTTAAGATGAAAATGGGGAAATGAGGCTCCATACATGAAGTCCAATGGAGGAAGAGAATCTCTCCATTGCCAAGTGTACAGGGATTTTCTGTTCTGATGGCTGGTCAAACTCATTGCTGTATTAATGAGGGAGGATCATGTGTTTCAATTGTTAAAGTTAAATATATATAGGGGGTAGTTAAAGACCTATACCCAACTCCCTTGACTTTCATAAATTAGCAAATTCTCACCTTGGACAGTCACACATCAAAAAGGAAAAAAATACAGGGAACATGAGTAAACCAATCAGTGGTCTAATAGTTTATTAAATGGATGACACAGGACTTCTTCACTTGAAACTGGCATTGGCAATGCATATGACACCTTGTGGTTGTGAGTTCATTTTATGGCTACTAGTGACAGCTTAGTTGCAAGTTTGCCAATCACTCTCTTGAATTTTGGTAAACGCTGTCGAGACCTGATGTTTTTCCTGTTCTGGTTTGTCAAGCATAATTGGCATGACAGGCTATGGGATAACAACCATCCACATATTCTGACAGCAGACTGTGTTTTGTTTTGCTCAGTATACAGCAGAAACACAATTATGACTATTGTCACATAATCTCCTTATTCTATAGTCTTTTTTTTTTTTTTGGTATTTTACATACTATTTCAATATCACATTAAAACTACATTAAATATGTTATTTAGGTTGCAAAGTCATGCCTTCAGAAATGCCAGATTTATGATTGCCCACCTAACCTTAATTCAGTCCATTTGTGCATATGAATTACAATACATTTTGAATTACATGATTGCATACTAATTTGTCCATAGGACTCCTGCCTCATTTAGTGCACAGGGTGGACACACATATATTGTTCTTTTAATGTAGATTTTTTAATGTAATTACCTAGAGTTTTTTTTAAGGGCAGAGGTAAAACCAGTTTTGTTATGTGCAAATGTAACAACCTCCTCATCATGCAACATCAGCAGGAATTGAAGTTGGAGTCTTTAGCACTGTAGCACAGATTTGTACCATTTGAGCTACAGGAATAATTATGTTAACAGGAAGCAATAGAATGTTGTTATCCAGGGGGTGGGGAAGATGGTCTGTTAGTGGTGCCAGAACCAGAGAATGTTGGAAGGAGCCTGCCTCAGCTCTTCCTCTTCCTTATCCCCAGAGGTGGGGGTCCTCTCCCATGTAGAACCTCTGGGAATGAGACATAGCCGTATTGCTGGGTCCAGAGGGTTTAGTGGTGGAGCTTATCTCATCTCTTTCTCACCATCCCCAGGAATTAGGGGAGCTCCTGCCCTATGTGGTGCCTTCCAGAGAGAGCTGCAGGGGATATTGGGAATCTGGGTCCAGTGGAGTTATAGGGGGAACCCAGCTTAGTTTTCTAATCCCCCCTGGGTCTTGGTGATGCTCCTGGCCCATATGATGTCCCCAGGGGGTGATGGGATGAAGCTCTGTTATCTCCCACTCCACACTACAGCTCTTCTGGTACCTCCCAGGTGTTCTCAGTCCAATGTGCACTGCTGCTGCTTTTCGTGTTATCCTATTTTTGGAATGGTCAGTGATTCTGGCAGTCTGCCAGTATTTCCCTGAGGAACGCAAATGAGAGAAGGGAGATGGTGAATTTTACACAACTCATATACATTTGAATAGAATTTCCCGGGACAAAGGAAAGGCCCTGTAGCCCAAGGGGATTCTCCCTGCCAAATATCAAAGGCCTACCACAGACAATGGAGGTGTGAGAGCTGCTCAAAAAAAAGGTTGCAAGAATTTGCTATAAACAAAAGTGTTAGGCCACCCAAATTTGGGGTTAATACATTCATACATATAACTTATATAAATACATGCAACATATATGCTGCAGAAATTAGTTTTCTTTTAAAGATTGCCATGATTTGCGTTTAATTCAATTTACACAACAGTAGCAGTAAAAAAAAAAAAAGCTTGAAGGTTAACACAAGAGAACTGCTGCACAGGATAATTCCATAAACAAGTTTCAGTAATCAAACACTCAATGAAACTAAGGGGATATGTGAAGCAGCAAGCAGAAAATAGCCTCAACTACTTGCAACTCTTTCTCTGGTGAAAGTGCAATTAATGACCTCAAGTCAACATCCCAATGACAGAAATGAAGTCTATAACAACACACTTCATATTAACAGCCCATGCTCAGGAAGCAAAACAAACAGTGGAAGAGCCATAACAAGAGAACCCTTAAACCTGAGCAAACAGATTGAAAGTGCAACAAACAAGTTGAAGAACTCTCAAGATAATGACTGAGAGGAGAAAGAAATCTAAACATGGAAGCTATTCTTTGCAAATTAGACACTCCCCTACTAACTACTGTACAGCAGATAAGTAGGCAAATAAATATAGAATCTATACTACACTATAGAGTAGTGATACAACCCACACAGAAACACAAGAAAAGAATGCCAAGGTTGTAAAGTCAAGCATTCAAGAGTTAGGAAATGACAAGATGAAGGTTGCCTGTGCAATTTTAATTTGGCCACCATGTGGGTATGAATTATCAGAGAGTCTTGAATTACATGGTCACACACTATTTTGTCTCAGCATTGTCTTCAGAGAAGTTGGACTATTCTTGAGTTTCATAACTGCTGACCAAGAAAGCTGAGATGTTCTGCTGCCCACATGGGTGCCAGGTCATGTTATGCCTCCCTCCGTCTAAAATGCTAATGAGACTATAAGGAAATGGAATTGTCTGCATGATCACTTTCAAAATGTACTCATGTAAGGGCAGGTCTACACTAGTAATGCTACATTGGCGCAGCAGCACCGATGCAGCTGCGCCGCTGTAGCATGTCTGGTGAAGACACACTATGCCAGGGAGAGCACTCCCATGAGAGACGGAAGCTATGCCAGCGGGAAAGTGTCTCCTACCGACACAGTGCCAGTGTGGACAGCGCTTAGGTTGCTGTAACTTGTATCGCTCAGGGGGACTTCTTTTTCACACCCCTGAGCGATGCAAATTAGATCGACTTAAGCAGTAATGTAGACCTGCCCTAAGAGTTTATTTCACTCTGGAGAAGTAAATTTTCTTTAAGTATTTGATGGTTTTTAGGCTTCAGCTGCAGTTCACAAAACTTGTGGATATTAGTAAAAAGGCGCTTAAAGAACTTCAATAAAGTATTCTCAGCTCTGAACAAAATAGAACATCACAAAAAGAACAAAGAGCTGGCAAAAAACCTGGTAAGCACATAGAAAATGATCCAATTCCTCATGAAGAAATCCTACATGAGATCTTTCTCATAAGCAGGTGAAAGCAAGGAGTCAGACAGCTAATGGATCAGATGGAACACCAGCGTGTTAGCTGAATGTGCTCATGAGGAAGGTGTGCGGCGGTGAGCCAGGAGTCAAAGTGAGACAGTAAGGTGGCTGAGGAGGAGTCTGTGTGGCTGCAGAAGATAGCTACCTCAAGTGGGAAATGACACAGAATTTGAATTGAGTATTATTTGATGAAGGACAAGTGGGAAAGTGGTGGAGGTAGGAAAAGGAGGAAAGGAGTCCAGAACTCCCACCTTCAGGGGTGAAAGTAAGTTAGGCCACTTACTGGTACAGGCTGGGGGGCGCTCCGGCCCCTGGAAGGGGCAGGGCCTCGGGCGGAAGGGGAGGGACTGGGGGGGGTCAGCATCACTGCCTATCCCCCCCCCCACACTCCCGTCTGTGGCCCTGCCGGTATGGACCCTACTGGCAGGGCTGCCGACAGGGGAAGCAAAAGGGGCCAGGGACATTAAAGCACTGCCAAAGCAGCGCTTTAATGTGGTCTGGGTATGGGCTGGTGTGGGTTCTTACCGGTACAGAGTACGGGCCCGTACCAGCTCACTTTCACCCCTGCCCACCTTATTTCTTCATGACTTGGTTTGAGAGCTGTGAGAGAAGGAGAAGCTATCATTGTAAAAGCAGCTCCAAAGGCAGTGCCAGAGGGGGGACCCAAGAGTCTGTGAGGGCCTGGAAACATAATATGAGATGAAAAGTTTGTGGAGATTTATTTGTTTTATTCTATTTTATTTTTATAGGAAGCAAGTGTTCCAGACGGAGCAGAAGGGGTGAAGGTAAAGGGGGGGGAGGGTGTTAGTCTAGGTTTAAAATGGAGGTTCCAGATAGATGGAGGTGTTGACAGGAGAAAGATAGTGGGAAGGATGGGGTTGAGAAATCTAGCCATTAACATGTTTGTTAGTATAGTTCTTTAGAAAATGCATGCATGTAATGTAATATGAGTAATTACAATGCATCAGCATCTGTTTTTTGTTTGCAGTTACAGAGGAATTTTGATCTAATGAAAATGTTAGATAGTCTTTTACTCTTTTATAGTCTTATGCATAAAGTGCTAAATCCTACTCCTCTTATTTCTATGAGAAATCTCACCAATTTCACTACAACAGGTGGGGAAATTGTGCAGGAAAAAGTAGAGCAAAGGCAGTAGAGATGAATACATTTTCCCAAATCACCCCAGACCCAGAGGCTACCCAGCAGTGACACAGCAGTTTGGCTTCCCTGTCTATTCAATCCTTGCTCTCTCTCCTTTGAGATTGCTAATAATGTAGCCAAGTGTGATGGGAGCACCTATCCATGAGGAACTGAACTGAGACCACCAACTCATTGAATATTGAACAACACAGAGCTGTCATTGTATTGATGTTCTGTCATTACTGTACTAATCCAGGCTGAATTAGAACCAGTAATGTCAAGGTGGAAAGCTCCATATTGTATTACCAACCCCCCACTCCAGTTCCAGAAACATTACATATAATATAGTTTGATTTTAATTCAATAAACACATTCAAAACTTAATGTATTGAGATAATAAACAGCCGCATTTTAGTCTGCCTTGACCTTGAAGATCCACAATTGCCAATGAAGCCAATAGGCGTAGCAGGTAGTTTCTTAGTATCTTACCCTTAACTGTCATATCTCTTGACATAAAGTGAGCATTGAATTAAAAACAATATTAAGCAGGGTCCACTTAAAGTAATTTTTATATAAATATCAGTGGGAAGATTAGTAAACACACATTTATACAGTGTCTTTTATCCCAAAGGAACCTAAAACACTTGCAAATTCAGACTTAAATAATAACTTCATTTTGGATCTTTAAAAGATCACTTAAACAGTTACCAAAATGCAGTCACCTCTGGAGTGAAATGTAGATAGATGCTTTAGAAATACTTTACGCAGATTTATCTACCAAGTAACATACAGCACCAGTGCACAGCAATGGGGAATAGGAGTTAAAATATAATTCATTATTGCACATGTTAAACTGTAAGTAAGGAAATGGTGAAAATAGCAGCCTACTTAAAATAAAATTTTGCATGGAAGGCAGGGACATTGGAAATGCAATGTCTCTGCCCCCGCAACATCCACAAAATAAAAAGAGAAGAATAAAAAATATTACAGAACCAAATACAACTAACCGTTAATATGAATTTAATTCCAGCGTTTTACTATTTGTAGGCTGAAGAGGTAGAATTCTATTGGGGAAAAAACAAGAACACTCAAAGTGAAAAGATGTATGCATAATAAAATACGCAGCAGCATCTTTCCTCACAAGCCGAAATCTTATTTAGAAAAACAGTGCTGTTAGATGCTGGTACAGTCACATTTCAGCACCAAAGGACACAGTACTGGTACTGATAAGTATTAGTGCTGTGCCTCAGCAGATTGTGCTTATAGAAATACCAGTCAAAACACTGTCATGAATGTTTCAGGGAGATGGGAAGCACAATGTATGCCTTACCAGTATTGCCTGGTATAACCCCCCTGTTTTGGTATGCCTAAATATTATCAGGAAACCAAGATTGTTCTAAAAGCTGTAATGTTGTAACCCTTTCTTTGCAATAACAGCTTGAAAAATTACCATACACTGGATATTTACATGACCATTAATTCATGATCATATCTTTTCTGATTAATTACATAGTGAATGTTTCAGCATACTGTATGTACAGTACATCTCAAGAAAGAAAGGGGAAAAAATCTTTAGTATTGCATTTAGGTTGAAAAACCTGTTCAGAAAGCAACCCAAGGTTCCTTCTTTCATCCCCAGGTGGCAGTGGATTTATAAGCAGTTAATAGAAATCAAGAACACAATCATTGTACGCATATCATTCAGGTAGATAAAATATAATTTTTATAAAATGTTTCTTAAACATGAATATTATCTTGCAATCTTATAGCTGATGCTAAATGCATTTCTACAGGTCCTTCCTTCATTAGGATGAATGGTAAATGGCAGGTCACTGCCTTCCATTTTTCTGAGATTTTAATTAGAATTAGCTTAGAAATTAAACAATAACGATTTGAAAAGCTTATATAGGGTTTTTCAATTTCTGGGGAAGATTCAATAATGGCCCAGTACACAGCACAGGATTCAGAGTGCTGTTGTTTTAATGAATGCCTAGGTTTTTTAACTTTTTTTCATTTAGCAAAGGAACTACTCTGAGGCCAACAAATATTCATAATACTATAAACCAAACATTTGGTGGGGAGGGAGTCAGTCCATGCCCGGTAGTATTGCCCAGCATTGAGAGTCTGTGGCTGGTGTTAAGAGAACTTGTGCCCTCCCTGCTCCACCGGGTTCCAACCCAGGGACCCATGACTGGCTGGTTGGTTATGCAGCCTGGGGGGCATGCACCACCAAGCCTACTCTCTGGGTCACTTCCTATTCACAGCACCCTCCAAAGTCAAAACAAGGGTCGACTTATGGAAACATGGCAGAGTTCTCACTGACAGGGATCTGGTGGCTCTTCTCCTTCACTCACGGCCCAGTCCCCCTGGGGGCCTCTGGCGGCTCTGCAGCAGGGTGTGGTCCAGGGAATGTGGTGTTCCTGTAGCCTCTCTGCAGGAGCTAACAGCATAGGATTGCTCCCTTGCTCTGTCTCCCCACCCCCGACTGAACTGGGTCACTCCCGTTTGACCTCTGCTTCTATTGTGAGCATGCCCAGCAGATGTCGCTGGGAGTGGCCTTCTGTACCCAGAGCTGCTTGATAACCCTTGGTTTCCTGATGAGGGTCTTATACAACCAATCACACCCAGGAGACTAGAAAAGGTTTGTGGAACTAAAATATTCATTATCATATTTCCATTTCTGTTTTTATCTAATACTAGATATTGCTGTTCTGAGTTCTATTTACTGTTATTCAAAAATTTTACTGCATGCATTGATTGTAGTTATATACACTAAACTGGCAACGTTAACACTATGCCAACTCCAGCCTTATACATTGCGTACCTTTTAAACCGAAAATAAGGTTGAGTTTTTTGCATTTCAAAAACTATATACACGTTAATTTGTGTAATGTTCAAATAGAGGCCATTTACAACTAGCAATAGGAGGAAGCCAAATCCCAGGTCTAGTCCTGGGTTTGGATCTGTTTACAGCTCAATCCAACAAACATGGATTCTGATAAACAAAAGCAGTAGCAAAAGGTGGACACCCACCTCCCATAACCCAGTTCACCTTGTTAAAGTGTGAACTTCAAAGTTTAATGGAGACCATTTAACTACTAAACATTGTTAAGCCCAAGCATTTGTTTTTATCTTTATTTTCAAACATGGAAATTAGTCATAGAAAACTATGTACATTAAAGCAACAATATGGTCTCTCGTCTCATCAAAAAAAGGCCAAAGGAAAACAAATTTATTAAGACCTGGAATCCAGCTCGTATAGTATTGAGGTTGCAGTGTAAACAGCTAAGCAATTAAATAGTATCTCCAAAGGTTATACAAGCTACTTTCACCAAACTGTTGATTATCTTTCTGAGATTTATCTAGTATGCATCATATACTGTCTTTAATCTTTTTAAATGATGTTTCTGCATTTGACTTGCTTGCTTGATCAGTTGTTTGTATGGTCAGAAAATAGATGGCTATATAAATTCAATTATATGGCTAGCATTAGTGACATAAGGTACAATATTAACCAATCTCTCATCCAGGCTCACAGGTTATTATTTTCAGTGTAAATAAATACTTGCTGTTCTGGCATACGAGTGTATTTTGCATAGACATTTGGCTAAAAATGCTCAAGTACATCAAAATAGTCAATTTAAGCTATACAGTAACTATTCCATATTAAAACAAACAAAAAATCTCCATTAAAAGAATGTTAAACTGCATTGCTAATGAAGTCAAAAGTCAAGAAACATCAGGTAAGGTTGCATTCACCACTTTAACAATGGCCCCTTATGCAGATGCATTATGATACAGATTTTAATTATCTGATTACACACAGCAGTCACACTTTAAAAGGTTCTTCTATTTTTTATATATTTCCAATTAAAAAATAATGTAACAACTGCTACATAACCAACCATTTTAGGTCAACTACTTAAAGTACAACACACCGAAAAAGGAACAGCAACTCCATAATAGACAATACTACTGAATAACTGGGCAGTAACACCAAACAAACAAAACACAACTTTCCCATCTCTTCATTACATCTCCTTCAAACATATTTGCTTCTTTAGCAGCCCTCCCAGACAGACTTGGCAGCATGTCTTGAAGATCAATAGCTTCAATCTATATTTTGGGGGGGCGGGTGGGAAGGGAAGAGAATTCCAGAGGAAGGGGCCTTCACAAGGAACTCCCTTCTAGCAGTACTCTGCTTTTTGTACCAAGCCAGGTCCAGGTTGAATGCCTCTACCCATGGCAAAATGGGGAGAGAAGCAGTCTCTCAAAACGGAAAGCATTAAGCCACGTAGGCCTTTTTAGGTAAATTCTATTGCCTGAAGACTGCTCTGGTAGAGAGATATTCCTTATACTCACAACTGGAAAGCCCTTCATCCACTGGGCGGCAGGACCTGCTGCTCACCTTACTCACATGGGTAGTCTCATTGACTTTATTGGAACTGCTGGGATATTTGTGTGAATAAAGTAAACAGCTTTTATCCCATAACAGATATTCCAAGAGTGTTCAGTATATGCTATCCCATTGTACAATGCATCTGTATCTCAACCATGCAAATGGGATGCTACTTCTAGGGCCAGACAGTAACTCAGTTTCTCTTGCTATTCAAATGTTGTCCTCTCTTCTGTGACTGTCAAAGGAATTGCCAATTGTGATGGGTACACCTGTCCACTAGGAACTGAACTGAGACCACCAACTGATTTAATATTGGACAACACAGAGCTGTCAGGTAGTATTGATGTTCTGTCACTAATAATCTAGGCTAAATTAGAACTAGTAATGTAGAGGTGGAAGGCTCCATATTCCATTACCAATCTCCTGAGCCATCCAGTCCCATTACTCTTAAGTATAACATGGCTTTGTTTTAATTCAATAGAAGTATTCAAAAATGACTCTGTTGAGATGATAAAACAGCCTCTTCCTTAGGATCTCATCTCAAGATATTCTGAACGCCCATAACTCATTTCTCAAGATCATGCTGTCAGTTTTAATAATTCTCATAATAAAATGAACACTGAATTTAGAATGGTAACATACAGTGTCCTTTTATATATTATTCACATATATATTTTTAAAATACTATACATTAAATTTAGTATATTTAATATATTTCATTCCAAGGGATCCCATAATGCTTCAACAATTGAATTGAAATACTAATTTTATGGGTATCATTCAAGAATCATTTAAACTGCCTCTGAGACACAGCCACCTCTGGGGTGAAATGGTGAAAGGTACATTAGAAATACTAGAGAGAGAGAGAGCAAGAGAGTGAGCAGAAAAGGAGAGATCAGATTAGATTAGAGTTTATGATAGCCCAGAGTTAATAATGCCTCATGGTCAAGGATGGAGGTGGGTTTGAGAGTCTTTAGCTGAGGACAACAGCATTCAGAGGCCTTGATTCTGGACAGTGAGGTATGGATCCCTAAATTAAGGATGTCTGGGTTTGGGAGACTTTGCTTATTTATTATGTGATTAAATATTCTCTCACACACAATGTAATATACTCTCGATGTTTTGAGATTAGATACTGTATTCATGTGTAGCAACCTCTGTCTCTGGGTGTAACACACACACAAATATGAAAATCGCTCATAGCAAAACTAAAGCAGACTTAGTATCATACTACAGATAAAGAATAAGGAGATAGTGTACAGCATTAAGTACCTGTTTTGCTCCCATAAACCAATGGAAATTCTTCCATGTATTTCCATGGAACAAGGCCTGGGCTTTATGATTTTTCATATAAAGGGCTAATAGTTAACCAACAACAAACTAACTACATCCCTAGTAGTTTTGCTTAATTAAAATATCTCATTGACCCATATTCTTCATTCAGTTTGCATTTCTTATCTGGCAAAATCCACAGTGACTTAATTGGGATTTTTGCCTAAGTAAGGAAAGCAGGATTTAGTCCACGTGGACTATTTTGATCAGACTGTTTCTGTAAGTACACAAGAATGACACAAATATAAGATCATACACTTGGGTACTTAAGGATGCAGGATAAAACATTCTGTGGTATTATACTGTATTATTTGGGAAACAGTATGTTATTATATAATTAATAACAGCCTCCTAATGCATATGGACCAGGGAGGAAAATTAAAGTTGCATGTTCAAACTTTGGCTTTTCCTGACTTTTAATGCTTAGTCACACGATCTTAACTTAGCATTAACATTTTTTTTGCATTTAATTAACTTGAATGGAAACCATGTGGCTAAATCCCTATGCTGAAAAGGGTACCTTATTGCACATTGTAAAACCAATCAGGAAATTTGCAAATGTTTTGCTGCAGAAGAGGTACCACCACCACTGAAACACTGTACTGTTCTTTTCTTTGGTAGGGGGAGGGGGAGGGTGGGAAGCTGTTGGGAGCCCTGCCTAATTAGTTGTAAAGTGGTTAAGAAGATGAGAACGTATTACAGAAAACTGAAATGATTTCTACCTCTCCTTTGAAAGATTAACAGTGGCATCTCAATGTGAGAAAAACAATCCAGTAGGAGACAAGCCCTGAAGAGCTCTTGAATACCTAAAAAAGACAGGAAATCAATAAGGGCCATAATTATTGGCACAGAGATGTAATGAAGTGTAAAACTTTGGTGTAACAACAAATTAAAACTCCATTAGCAACCTGGTGTAACAGAGGAACAAAAAAATGATTCAAAAAGATTACAATAATCTGTCCCTTCCCCCCTCCCCACGCACATCCTGCGGTAAATTCAACTAGCCCTCTTTATGTAAGAAATAAATGAGAAAGTCTTTTAACAGTAATTTTAATGTGCAGTTAAGACTTATTACACAGCAAACCTAAGAACTTTTTAATACTGCCCATCTTGATACAATATTTTAAATTAGAAACAAATGTCGTTTAAAGAATTTGGGAGTTGATATGAGAGAATGCTACTGGCAGGTTAATTGGGTTCATATCTTGAAAGGTTTGTTCTAAATTGGCTAGTCTCTCTCTCTTTTTTTCTTGCCAGGACCAGTTTTTGAAGCTACTTGACATTGGACCTGATCCTGAGAGATGGAAAGTATCTTCAACTCTGAAGGACAGCAATGAGAATTGTAGGTCTTCTCAAAACCAGGGTCAGTAGTTCACAAGAGATTAGTAATTTACCTAAGACGAATAACATGGGCCTGGCAAAGATTGCTAATTCTGCCAGTGAAATTATTGTGCCTCTTGTCTTACTCAACATGCATACTTGTAGAGGCAGCTTTGCAATTTATTATTGTCTTTTTTGTTCTCATGTAAATTGAGCTTCTGTCTATGTCAGTATTGTTTGCTATGACATTGTTACATATACATTTTCCTTGTCCTCCACAGGCATAGAGAATGTATTTTTTTAATCATTAATTTATTCTGATGGCTGTTACCACAACTATACTACAGAAGCTAATGACCCTGAAGTGGAAGATTAGTGACAACATGCTCACTCTATGCGCCTTGACTACAGGAACAATCTGTCTAGTCATATAATGAGACCTAAACATTGAAGCATTTTATTAGATGTACACAGGAATAGTTATACGCATTGGCTTTCCAAAACACTTTCATTTCAGACAATAGTATGGCACCACCAACAAGGTTAACATACAATCATTACATTAGTAAATTACCACCCTTGGAAAGTAGAAACCACATTGCTTTCCCAAGGTATAGCTCTTTGGTAATAATATGCCGTTAGAATAAAATAAGAAAAACGAAGTAAAAGAACAAGATTACGGTGTTTAAACCAGTGTCTTTGGAGAGAATGGATATGGACATTGCACAGGACAGTTACCTCTAAGCAGGGCCGGCTCCAGTCACCAGCTTGCCAAGCAGGTGCTTGGGGCAGTCACTCCGGAGAGGGGCGGCACGTCCAACTATTCGGCGGCAATTCGGCGGATGGTCCCTCACTCCCGCTCGGAGCGAAGGACCTCCCGCCGAATTGCCACCACAGATCGCGATCATGGCGCTTTTTTTTTTTGCACTGCTTGGGGCGGCAAAAACCCTGGAGCTGGCCCTGCCTCTAAGTAATCAGTTTAATCAGCCCAGGTCAGTAGTGGCCAAAATGTATCATCACCTGATGGCTGTTTGGGGGAGAATGTGAAATGCGTTGGGGTTCTTAGTATAGTTACTGATGGATGTGTCCACAGCACCAAAACCAGCATCATAATTAGTAACCTAATGTCCATACTATACCTTTCCTGGGGATAAACATTCTATTCTATATAGCAGGGGTGGCCAAATTTACTGATCCTCCAAGCCGCATACGACAATCTTCAGAAGTTCGAGAGCCAGGTCACACTTGCTGGGGCTCGGGGTTTCCGTGTCGCGGGAGGTGCCTACCAGGGCTCGGGGCTGAAGCCCTGAGCCCTGGCAGGTGCACCCCGCTGGGCATAAACCCCGAGATCCCCCTCTCTCCTGGGCAGAAGCCCCTACCCCACCACCCCACTGCAAAGAAGAGGTCCTGAGCTCCCCCACCCTCAGTCTGGGGGTGTGTGGGGGGCTCTGCAAGCCGCACTTTAATGGTAAAAAAGACGCATGTGGCTTACAAGCCACAGTTTGGCCACCCCTGCAATATAGGTTTATATATTGCCCTTATCATTGCAGTGACTGAACACTTTTCAGCTATGCCATGACTAACATTTGTTACATGTGGTTCATTTTGTATCTCCTCCTCGTTTCTGGGGGAGAATTGTGTCTGCAGTGGAGTATTTTATCTTGGTAACCTTTTGTTTGGATAAGATTTGTGGGGTTGTCGTTATTGCTGTTTTTAAATGTACACACTTATATATGTTATTGTTAGAGGTGGCAGGTCATAGAAGAGCACCTTGGTGAGGTGTGTGATTGTCCTTAGTTCCTGTGGGAGATCATTTCACAGTCTCGGGACATCCCTGGAGAAAGCTCTGTCTCCTGCACAGACAAGCTCTACACTTGTGGTAGAAAGTTCCATTGTGCCAGAGGAGCAGAGATGTCCACTATGGCCCTCCTCCCAGATCTTGAGGTGATCTTTTAGGCATCCTGGGCATCTTGAAGATAAGGTCTGAGATCCCTTAGTATCCCTTCCTGCTAATGCAGCATCATTTCTGGGCACTTTACATTTATTTAAAATATTTTAAAAACAAACAGTGTCTTCTCTATAAGCCTTTTAAATAGATGCACCCACCACCCAGAATAAAGTGAGAGGGGATTGCAAGGAGAGATTGTGCTGCATAGAAACTGTACTAGTTCTCCTAACATTTATTGAGAAATTACAGTGATGAGAAATGTGAGCATTTTAGAATTTGGGGGATCGTGAAACCCCTTAGAGCCCACCACCACTGGTTATATTTATGCCTGTAAAAGTCAGAAATATATCAATTATAAGTATCTGTAAAACTAGGTAGGGAACACAGAATATTATTGAGATTTCTTGTTTTTGATGGATTCTAGTGGCATAAACATGGATGTAAGGCCCCTTGTGGTGGAAAGGAGATGACTGTGGCAGTGCAATGCAACAGCAACCTTACCTCCACTCCAATGGGGATCCCAAAGGTAGCCTGTTAGTGGGATTAGCTAGGGAGGGTCCTGGACAGTGTGTCTGGGGTGCACTTATTCAAATGCTTGCTTTCTCAATGCACCCTCCCCTATGCAAGCTTCTATGGGAGCCACAGTGGAATTTGAAGCTACCAGTCCCCGGCAGAAACCTAAGGGAGAGCAATGATAGGAAATGCAGCCTGTCCTCCCCCTGAAGTAAATTGCTTCATTATCTCAATCTAGTCCAATGGAAAACCTGCCGTTTCCTTTCAAAGCATACTCTTTTTGATGGAAATTTCCTAGCCAACAATGATTCCTAACAAGTCTGATCTATAATAAGAATGGAGTCTCTTTTTGAACTTGTTTAGGTGGAAAATGCACAGTAGACCAAAAGCTACTCCTTTCCTCAAGCCTTTTCCTCCTAACCTAATATGGGATGTTGCAGATGTCCTGCTCTATGGTAGACCTTTAAGTATAACTTAATTGAAGTTGATTTCATAGTACAGGAATAGCAAAAGAAAGCTTGATCTTAGGCCATATTTCATCCTTCCTAATATAGAGTCTCCTGCAAGTGATAGTTCTAGGAAAATGTTAAATCTGAAATAGTTGATATAATCAATGGACACCGATTAACCATTATCTAGAGAGGATGAATGGAATAGTGGGCCAGATCCTCACTTGGTTTAAATCAGTACAGCTGCACTGGTCAATGGAGCTACCCTGATTTACATCAGCTGAGAATCTGGCCCTGCATATTCAAATTTGAAGTATTAAGTAAAATCAGACTATTCAAGATGTATCAATTGACTTCTTCATAATGGATTGTCAAAAGCAAATACCAGGGGGACCACTCTTGAAGTCCTTAACCAGTCCTGCTTCAGAAGTCCTAGCAAAATTAAGGGGAGTTGGGTATGACTAAGGAGTAAGAAATTCAAAATTCAGACTAAAATAGAACTGTGCAAGATCAGCAGGGACCTGAATGGGCTATGCTCACCTGGGCTGGATTTGGACCTTGGGTTTAGCCTTGCATTTTAAGAGCATAAGAACATAGCAATTAGCACAATGGATCAGACTGAAACTCCATGTCGTCTAGTTTCCTGTCTCCAACAATGGCCAATACCAGATACTTGAGAAGAAGGGGTAAGAAGTACACAGTATAAACAATAGGCAGATATAGGATAATCTTCCTCCCCACTCATCCCATCTCCTCACACACACAGACACACACACAATCTCAGTGTGAGATCTAATAGTTAGAGGTTGGTTTAAGCCTGGAATCATGAGGTTTAAATCCCTTCCAAAATTTTATCATCACTAATTAAGACTCTAAGTATTCTTATCCATATAATAGGTATACATATATAAATAAATGCACATATCCAGGTTACAGATCTATATCTACCTTTGAGAAACATGATCTTCCTACCAGTTTTAAATAAAGCAAAGAGGGAAGGTGAGGCAAAGAGGCTATATGGAGGTGGAGAGGTTTTTAAAGAGTTGCAAAGGTATTACCTTCATCCCCCTTGATTGCCCTAGTCATCTTCCTTTCTGTCCTCCACTATTTCTCCTTATCTCTCTATTTTTATTTTATCTTAGATATTTGCCAAAACCTGCAGGTTATTGCAGAACAAAGCTATTCCTTTTATAACACCCAAAGATGCTGTCTTTGTTGTTTTTAAAGCAATGCTTAGTACTTTTCAGCCCACAATGACTTAAGTTTCCTCTCACATTAGTCATCTGTCTCTGTATTTCCCCTTTATTATCCTAACCAATCATAGTTTTATTTAGAGTTTTTGTTATCTTAGTTGACTGAAAGCTTCCTGATGATGTCCTTAAATAGTGTCTTTTATTTTTCAATCCAAGTATTTTTTAGACCTGTTCTACTTTTGCTAAATAAGAATTCTTCTGTTTCTCAAAATGTATCTTTCTCCCGCTACTGTGCCAGCTTATCAACTTGCCTGCAAGGTTTGTTTTTCTTTAGATCTTGTGTTCTCTTTATTCTTGGTTAGTTATATTTAATGTCTGTTTGTGTGTGTGTGTTTTGGTCATCTATGCAAGGCCAGACTGCTTTTTCTAGCTCCAGGTGACAGAATAGTTTCACAGGCTCTCCTTAAATGTCCCAGTCATGCTATGCTGGATCTTTCATGGGAAAAAAGTGGGCAACTAGGGATCAGTGGAAGAAGAGATTAGTAAAAGGGCCATATGCTGATATCTTTACCCATGTTGAATAGTACCCTGCTCCACAGGGTCTGATTGAAGGTAATGGAACAATTTGTGGAGTAAGGTTCTACTCAGTGAGAGAAAGTGTATCAAAATCAGGCCCTTACTGAGGCAGAGGTAATGAAAGGCTGTTCTCATATTATTTTCTCCTTGCACACAAGAGAAGCTAGAGCCAATACACCCAGTTCTGGCTCATTGCAATATTGAGTTGCTGTGACTGATTTAAACCATCTAGACACATGCAAGGGCTTGTTGCCCCCTTGATGAGCTCCAGTAGGCTCCTGGGTTTTACAGAGGTTTAATTTCCTTGGAAGAGCAATTGGTGATCCCAGGCTCAGGATATCTTTTAGTGTAATATTTTTATTTATTTAAAATATTAAAATAAAAATGAATCCTGTTCACTTTGAACAGAGATTGAGGAAATAGCAGCAAAGCAGAATGCCACTGGCAGAAAACCCAGCTAAGTCCATGTTTATGCTAGAAAACTGAACCGTAGCTAATTAAACTGGTGACCCTGGAGCATTCACCCCAAAGTCACATGGTCTTTACTGCTCTGGTAGTGAACATGGGCAATTTCAGGCATGCCTGCGCAATCCTTCTGCTACTCAACTGCTCCTCAATACAAAGGAATTCTTCAGACACCAGCATCTCTGTTAGTCTCCATCAAGACAAGAGAGTGTTCCAGTCTATGGACCTGAAGAAGAGCTCTGTGCAAGCTCGAAAGCATTTCTCTTTCAAGAACAGAAGTTGGTTCAATAAAAGTTATTACCTCACCTGCCTTATTTTTCTGCATTTCTATGGAGGTGAGATTCACACTGTTCATATTGATAATTTGTATCATGCATTCCATTGTCAGCAGCTAACGTCTAACTTCAGCCTCTTTGATGCATGATTCTGATTAGGGAAACAGTTAGGATGTCCATGCATCTGAAAATGATACTTCTGACTGCAGTTTTGAAAGGCCAAACCCTGCAGGCCTTATTGATGCCATTCTGAGGCAATGAGTTTAATGGGAGTTTTGCCTGAACAAAGCATGCAGGATATGGCTCCTGGTAAACAAGCTTTCTTGCAGGATTTACCAGCTGAGGAAGCTTACTGGGTAAACAGCAGTACATTTGCCCTGTAAAGATCAAAAATCTAGACATACTTTTTTTTCTTTTACCAGAATTGAAATGTATGGCTCACCACCTGTCAAGTTGTAACTACTCTCAAAATACCATACATGTAAAATTTCCATTCCCCAGACACAATATATGCTAATTTTGACCTGCTCTTAGGTAGATCATACCAAGTTTCTTTCAATTAAAATTTTCCAAGTTTTCCCTTCTTCCTGTATTTCCTGGATAATGGTACATTTCCCCCAGTAACAGCAAAACTGCAGTGTCAAAGGTTCTTTTTCTACAGATAAACCTAGCACTACTGGATTCCTCATCTTTCCTTTTCCTACACAGCCATGTGTTTTAAAAAATAAAAACAAAAA
This sequence comes from Chrysemys picta bellii, assembly GCF_011386835.1. Classification (NCBI taxonomy): domain Eukaryota; kingdom Metazoa; phylum Chordata; order Testudines; family Emydidae; genus Chrysemys; species Chrysemys picta. Next base: position 77,976,438 of record NC_088791.1, read on the forward strand.
TGCTTCTTCACTGGCCGAATATTCCCTGGGTGCTTACTCTTGAGATAGATTGATGTCCATGATTTAACCAGTGGCATCATTTCATGACAGTACCTTGAATATATTAGCATTTTAATGCTATCCCTCCAAAATAATAAAGACTCACACTTCTTTATTTGGATGAGCCAAGTTTGCCGTCTGTATCTGAAAAGCCCTAGAGTCTGTAGAAAGGAACATCAAAAAACTAACCTCGATCTTTCCAGGACCCCACCAAACTACTAATCTAGGAACCTGTCAACTATTTATCTTATGATTTAAAGATAGAGTTTTATTATTATACAACATATTGCATATTTTCTGTAATACCGCTATATTTTGGACTACTGCATTCATGAAACACATCAGAAATAAAATCAAAGAGAATATAAACATTCTCATAAATACATTATCTAGTTTGTGAGATAAACAGCAAGACACCTCATCAGGGAAAAGCATTCAGAGTGATGGGATTTAAAAAAAAATATTTTTTACCATGGGTTCAATTCCCTATCATGACTATTGTAGCTTGCTAAGAGCTAGTCTGTGGCTATAGACATAGTCTTTAGAAGGACTGATATGTAAATGTCACAATTGAGGAGTAACCCTGGAGGCACTAAAGACATACCTCAGAAGCACAATCTTTCCCCTGCTATCTCCTCAGTCAATAGGTGTAGAATTTTGCTGTTGGCCTCCGCCAGAAATAAATTACTAAACACTCCTCTGGTGCTACCACAACTTCTTTGACTAGTGAGTATTGGGGGTAGAGCAAGGTGACAGCCATTCATGACACCCCTCTCCCCAACTCCTAGGCAGGAGTAAGCAAATACTAAGCCCAATGTACTCCTGCACACCCAGACCTAAGGTTCGGGAAGCCCACATAGGAATACAAGGGGAGTTCTTACCCCCATCTTGTACACTTGCATTAGCACACATCATAGGTTCATAATAGATTTCAGTCCATCATAACCTGTTCTTGAGAACTACGAATTTAATGTGAATAAATGTAAAGTAATGCACATTGGAAAAAATAACCCCAACTACTCATAGACTCATAGACTCATAGACTTTAAGGTCAGAAGGGACCATTATGATCATATGGTCTGACCCCCTGCATGCTGCAGGCCATAAAACCGTCCCTACCCCTTCCCTGGACTCTGCTGTTGAAGTCCCCAATCCTGTTTTTAGTGACTGCAATCGGCAGAGACCCTCCTGCTAGAGATCCCTGCCCCATGCTGCGGAGGAAGGCGAAAAACCTCCAGAGGCTCAGCCAATCTGCCCTGGAGGAAAATTCCTTCCCGACCCCAAATGTGGCGATCAGTAAGACCCCGAGCATATAGGCAAGAGTCTCCAGCCCGACCCCGTTAGCCATTATACTATTTACCCACCATTGCTTGGCTTTCCTTGACTACTATGTTTTACCATTAAACCATTCCCTCCATAAACTTATCTAACTTTATCTTAAAACCGGACAGGTCCGTCGCCCCCACCGTTTCCCTCGGTAGGCCGTTCCAATATTTCACCCCTCTGACGGTCAGAAACCTTCGTCTAATTTCAAGTCTGAACTTCCCCACGGCCAGTTTGTATCCATTCGTTCTGGTATCCACGTTAGTACTAAGCTGGAATAATTCTTCTCCCTCCCTTGTATTAATCCCTCTAATATATTTAAAGATAGCAATCATATCCCCTCTCAGCCTTCGCTTTGTCAGACTAAACAACCCAAGCTCCTCTAGTCTCCTTTTGTACGACAGCTTTTCCATTCCTCTGATCATCCTAGTGGCCCTTCTCTGCACCCGTTCCAGTTTGAGTTCATCTTTTTTAAACATGGGAGACCAGAACTGCACACAGTACTCCAAATGAGGTCTCACCAGCGCCTTGTACAACGGAAGCAGGACCTCCTTATCCCTACTAGATATACCTCGCCTAATGCATCCCAAGACCGCATTGGCTTTTTTCACCGCCACGTCACATTGTCGACTCATAGTCATCCTGCGGTCTACAAGAACCCCTAGGTCCTTCTCCTCTTCCGTTACTTCTAACCAATGCGTCCCCATCTTGTAACTAAAATTGTTATTAGTCATCCCCAAATGCATCACCTTACACTTTTCATTATTAAATTTCATCTTATTTCTGATACTCCAATTCACAAGCTCATTCAAGTCTCCCTGCAGGATATCCCTGTCCTCCTCCGAATTTACAACGCCTCCCACCTTCGTATCATCCGCAAATTTTATCAGCCCACTCCTGCAATCGGTTCCGAGGTCAGTTATAAATAGATTAAATAAAATGGGTCCCAAAACCGAACCTTGAGGCACTCCACTAGTAACCTCCCTCCAACCCGACAGTTCACCCTTTAATACAACCCGCTGCTTTCTCCCCAGTAACCAATTCCTTATCCACTTCTGGATTTTCATATCGATCCCCATGTTTTTCAGTTTAACCAATAATTCCTCATGGGGTACAGTATCAAACGCTTTACTGAAATCCAGGTATATTAGGTCCACCGCATTTCCCTTATCTAATAAATCCGTTACTTTCTCAAAGAAGGAGATCAGATTCGTTTGGCACGATCTGCCCTTCGTAAAACCATGTTGTAATTTATCGCAATTGCCACTACCCTCCAGGTCCTCAACTAGTTTCTCTTTCAGAATTTTCTCTAACACCTTGCACACTACAGATGTTAGACTAACAGGCCCGTAGTTACCCGGATCACTTTTTTTCCCTTTCTTGAAAATAGGAACCACATTAGCTATTCTCCAGTCTAACGGGACCACCCCCGAGTTTACAGATTAATTAAATATTATCGCTAACGGGCCTGCTATTTCCCGCGCCAATTCCTTCAATATTCTCGGATGTAGATCGTCCGGTCCTCCCGACTTAGCCCCATTAAGGCGTTCAAGTTTTGTTTCCACCATCCCGAATGCCCCTCTATAGTGGTGCTAGTATCCCTAATACCTTCATTGGCCTCATTAAACACCGATGCAAAATATTCATTAAGATATTGCGCCATGCCTAGATTGTCTTTAATCTCCTCTCTGGCAATAGACTTCAGAGGTCCCACTTCTTCTTTCTTTGCTCTCTTCCTATTTATGTGGCTGTAAAACCTCTTACTATTGCTTTTAATTCCCCTCGCTAGTTCCAACTCTACACGGCCTTTGGCCTTTCTCACTCTATCTCTACATTCTCTGACTTCACTTAGGTACATTTCCTTACTGATCCCTCCCCTCTTCCACTCTTTATACGCTTTCTGTTTTTTCCTAATCGCACCTTTGAGTCGGTCGGTCATCCAGCTCGGTCTAAATCTCTTGCTTAGTAATCTTTTTCCCTTTTTTGGAATACAGGCCTCCGACAGCTCATGCATCTTTAACTTAAAGTAATCCCAGGCTTCTTCTGCTTTTAAATCCATTAATACGTTTGCCCAGTCCACTTCCCTTACCAGTCCCCTTAGTTTGTTAAAATTGGCCTTTTTAAAATTATAAACCCTAGTCTTTGATTTAATTCTGTTACTCCTTCCATGTATTTTAAACCGAATTAGCTCATGATCACTGGAGCCCAAATTGTCCCCTACTACCACTTCCTCAACAAGGTCCTCACTACTTGCCAGAATCAAATCTAAAATGGCCTCCCCCCTCGTCGGTTCAGTTACCACTTGATGGAGGAATTGATCAGCAAGCACTTCTAGGAACATCTGAGCCCTGTTATTGCTACTAGCATTTGTTCCCCAATCTATATCAGGGAAGTTAAAGTCCCCCATAATTACACAGTTTCTGTTAGTAATTACTTCTCTAAACACATTAAATAGTTCCTTATCCATATCCTGGGTCGATCCCGGCGGTCTATAGCACACTCCAAGCACTATCCCCGGAGAGGCTCTAGTAGTCCTATTACCCAGTGTGAGTATTGCCCAGACAGACTCTGTGTTATCTAATCCATCCACTATTATTTCTTTACAGTTTATTTCACTATTGACATACAAGGCCACCCCCCCACCTTTACCTTTGTTCCGGTCTTTCCTAAACAGCGCATACCCCTCCATACCTGTGTTCCAGTCTTGACTGCCATTCCACCACGTTTCCGTTATTCCTACGATATCCGGTTTCAGTTCCTGGACCAAGAGCTCCAATTCCTCCATTTTATTACCTAGGCTTCTGGCATTGGTGTATAAACACCCTAATGTATGTCGTTTAGCCCGTCTCCCATTAGCAGCACTATATGTTGCAGGCCTCCTTGTGTCCGTCCCCCCTGTCCTTCCTATGTCCAATCTCATCTCCCCGGCTATGTCTCCTCTCCTTTTACTCACCTTTTCCATACTGGAATCTGGCGTCGAGATTAACTGTGCATCTCCCAACCGTCTCCCCAAACTTCCTAGTTTAAAGCTCTTTTGATTAGATGAGCCAGCCTCCCTCCCAGAAGTCTATTTCCTTCCCTACTCAGGTGAAGCCCATCCCGCGAGAACAGGTGTCTGTCCCCGAAAGCCTCCCAGTGGCCATACATCCCAAAGCCCTCCTTATAGCACCACTCCCTTAGCCAACTATTTATTCTCACAATCCTATCAGCCCTTTGCTGCCCTTCCCTCGGAACGGGCAGAATCCCACTAAAGATAATCTGAGCCTCTACAATATGATGGGGGCTAATTTACCTACAACGAATCAGGAAAAAGATCTCGGAGTCATCGTGGATAGTTTTCTGAAGACGTCCACGCAGTGTGCAGCGGCAGTCAAAAAAGCAAACAGGATATTAGGAATAATTAAAAAAGGGATACAGAATAAAACGGAGAATATCTTATCACCCTTATATAAATCCATGGTACGCCCACATCTTCAATACTGTGTACAGATGTGGTCTCCTCATCTCAAAAAAGATATACTGGCATTAGAAAAGGTTCAGAGAAGGGCAACTAAAATGATTAGGGGTTTGGAACGGGTCCCATATGAGGAGAGATTAAAAAGGCTAGGACTTTTCACCTTGGAAAAGAGGAGACTGAGGGGTGGTATGATAGATGTATATAAAATCATGAGTGATGTGGAGAAAGTAGATAAGGAAAAGTTATTTACTTGTTCCCATATTACAAGAATTAGGGGCCACCAAATGAAATTAATGGGCAGCAGGTTTAAAACAAATAAAAGGAAGTTCTTCTTCACACAGCGCACAGTCAACTTGTGGAAGTCCTTGCCTGAGGAGGTTGTGAAGGCTAGGACTATAACAGCATTTAAAAGAGAACTAGATAAATGTATGGAGGTTAAATCCAGTAATGGCTATTAGCTAGGATGGGTAAGGAATGGCATCCCTGGACTCTGTTTGTCAGAGGGTGGAGATGGATGGCAGGAGAGAGATCACTTGATTATTACCTGTTAGGTTCACTCCCTCTGGGGCACCTGGCATTGGCCACTGTCGGTAGACAGGATACTGGGCTAGATGGACTTTTGGTCTGACTCAGGACAGCCATTCTTATGTTCTTATGTTCTTATGAGACAGTTAGTTGAAACTAGTAGTTTTAATTTAATGCAAGTTCTGTGGTGCTTTTAGAAAAAAAAGGGGATATGTCTTTGTAGAGTGACATTTCACTGTTTCAACAAACTTCACAGACATGGCATTATTTTGCATATTTGGTGTCACTTTTGTGACTTGTGTTGCATTTTACATACTTTTTCTATGTTCTTTAAAATGTGAAAATTCTTCATACTGATATGAAGGGATATTTTAACCTTATTTGAAATCCAGAAAGAGACAAAATACTTCTCTTATCCTTACATGTGAAATATTTTTCACAGATATTCACTTTGGGAAAATTTATAATTTAATCATCTTCATTCTTGTAATCATCCTTATACGTGTACACTTTAGAAAATCCATGACAATGAGCAACTTCCTGCATTCATGCTTACATGCAAACAGATCTAAAAAAAAAATACAGTTATGGTTCAAAGTGTATTTAAGACTTCCAACTAATAAATAAATAAATAAATAAATAAATTCAAAACTCATCTCAAGTTTCATCTACTCATTATTATTATTTTATGTTACTAATTTACTGTTGGTTCAATTTTAGCACTAAGCTTTTCCAAAGAGCTGAAAAACATTTATTAACAATCATCTACTTGAATTTCCTTGGTCAGAAACAGCATATGAAACAGAAAATATTTTTTCCCTTCTATGCAAGGCAAGAGTAGAATATTCCCTGAAGTCGCATTCTCAAATCCTTGTATGAAAGCCTGATAAAAAGGCTTAACTCTGATGGCTATAGTTTTTTCATCCACGCCTCTGCTTGAACACTTGCAAAGGTACTGCACGTACATTAAAAACCTAAAATCATAGAACCATAATAAAAGCCAGAGACAAATGGAATGCAAAATATCTATTAAATACTCCTCTAATCACTACTGAATGGTAATGATAGCCAACTGGGGCTAAATGCATATTACCATTCAATCATGTTTATAAATGTTTGTTTTTTTCCCCTTAAATGTGAGATCTCTCGAAGTTTGGTTATTACAAACATATTTCAACACCACCAAACTAATTTCTATAGTGTTATTTACTCATGAATCAGAATCAGACACAAATATTACTCCAAACATAAAGGAAAATAAGTTACAGTCAAGACATTATTTTACAGCCTTTTTTGTATTTTTAATTCTCATGTGGTGTTAAACCTATTTCAGTTTCATTCTGGAGTACATGCCTGTAGATGGAATGAAAGTTAGATAAATGTCTGAAATTATGAATATATTTAAACCCTGTAAGTAGACATTTTGATCAGGAAAAACACTTATTTAAAGGTAACTGCATATTTAAGTGATCACTTCCACTGTCTTACATCTATACAAACTGAGTGCAAATGGCATGTAAAATGCTACCACATCTGAAACAGAGCATACTCCTTTCTGATATAACATTTTGGGCTAAAAGTCCTGGTCATGTCACTCACAAAGTCTCCCAGTGTAGTCAGTATGCTGAACTGCATGAACAGGAGTGAGCAGGATTTAGCCCTTTTTTTGATAAAATCTGCAGACAATAGTTTTGATAGGATGCATTATCCCTTTATGATGATTTTACAACTACTTATGATGTTTTATTTATTCATACAGATGCTGAGTATGTATCTTTGCCAGTGGACTTTAGAATGCCTACTCTTTCAGGCTTCTTCAGTGTAGAAAATATAGTACACATGTTTAGAATGTAAAATGAAATTGAACCTGTACCCTCTTAAAAAGAAATATTAATAAGATGGACCCTTTCATGGGCCATCTTTTGTTGTGATATCTATCCTTCGAATGTCAAATATAGGGATAATAAAATTAAGATATACAACACAGAAAACGCAATGACCTTTGTCTATGTCCAGAGATGTTCTGTGGAGAGTTGCAGTACAGATTATATTGCCTATGATACTTCTTCCAATGTACTTCGTGGCAATTTCCTGCAATATCCTGAATGAAATTTCTTAAATTAATTATTCCTGAAGGCATTCTGCGCCAAAAAAATAAAAAGTCTGCAACAAAAAATAAAAATTCTGTGCACAATATTTGAAAATTCTGCAAATTGTATTTGTCAAATAAATGTGGAGGCCCGGGCATGGTACTGGGGAGTACAGGCCACTGGCTGCACAGAGGTGGGAGATCACTGTGCAGCTCTCCCCTGCCCCCAGGACATGGACTCAACAGTGAGGCTGCACCGAACCCTGACATAGCGCAAGGACCGGGCCTGCCTCAGAAACACCCTAGGGCCCTGCCCTTCTGTGCCAGGTGCACTAGATGTGGGCAGGCAGGCTCAGCAGGGCAGGATCCAAGTGTGGAGGGGCTTAGTGTGGGTGGATCCAGGTGTGGGTTGAGAGGGTTCTGTGTGGGGCAATCCGGATGCAAGCGGCTCAGTGGGGAATCTGGGTGCAGGGGGGGATCTGGATGCACAGGGACTTGTTGGGGGGTACTGGGTGCAACAGTAATGGGACTCTTCAGGGGGGTTCAGATGCATGTGGCTGGGGCTCAGCAGAGGGGCTCTGGGTGTTGGGGGGGGAATAGAGCTCAGCGGGGGTATAGGTGTGGTGGCCTCAATGAGGGGCTCAGACGCTGGGGCAGTAGAACTCAGTGGGGTGAGAATCCAGGTGCATCTGGGTTGGGGCTCAGTGGGGTGGGGATCCATGTGTGGGTGGCTCATCAGGGTGGTCCAGGTGCAGGGGGAGTGGGGCTCATTGGGGGGATTCTGAATTTGGGGCAGAGGGGTTAGGCTTGGCAGGACGGTCTGGGTATGAGGGGGTCTGAAGGCACAGGGATTGGGTGGAGCAGCTCCCTGAGGAGCGATGGGTGCAGGAAGTGTGGGGGGTTGGGGGTGGGAGATTTCAGAGCTTCCTGCAGCTGGGGGAGAAATATGGGGGTGGGTTTGACCTGGCTCTGGATACTGTGCAGGGGAAGAGGAAGTCCCATCCTCCCCAGCCCAGCCTGGACTAGCAGCTGAGGCCAGAGCAGGGTAGGAGCCACCAGCTGGGTCTTCCCCAGTCCCGCCTCCTGCCCCACAGTAATTTACCTCTCTCATGGCTGCCCTAGTCCCCCAAAACATACTGCTGGGGAGGGTTGCATGACTGTTCTTGTAGCTTCCCTTTGCTACCCTATCAAAAAGTCATTTTTCTGCAGGGAAGAAAAGAAATCTCTGGGGGACATAAATTCTGCACATGCTCAGTGGCACAGAATTCCCCCAGGAGTAATTAACTGTAACCTTATTGAATTAATTTTAACATTGAGTTCGTCGTATTAAAAACACAATTGTGTATGTGCTATTGTGTAATTGCATGTATTTCCATGGGAAGGGTAACTAGAAAACTAGCAAGAGGTGATTAGGCAAATTCACTCAGGTTGTAACATCACCAGAGAAGCCACCTCCCTGGAAAAGTGTGCATATGCTAGTTCAAACTGGAGTCTCTAGGGACCAATTGACAAAGAAAGGGGTTTTGGATAAATAGCTTGGTTTTAAATTAGCTCATGGCCTTCTTCCTGATCCAGCAAACAGACAGGACCCCTTTTCCATGGAGGGCCCCAGTCCTTAGGGTAGCCTTGGAAGGAGTTAGCCTACTGAGGCCTCATAAATCTTGGGGCTTGTTCTGAGCTGAAGCTGTGATGAACTTGTAACCACAAGGAATCCCTTTGAGAGGGGGTTTGAAGGCCTGCTCCTGCCAGAATCCATGTTAGCATTGGGGTTAATACTGTTAAGCTTAGTAGCATGCATGTAGGCTATTTTATTGTTTTCAATATGTTTTCTCTGTAATGCTTTTTACTTTAAGAATACAGTAGGCTTTCATAGGAAGTCATAAACAGTTATTTTATTACTAAAACATGATCTTTGTGGATACTGTCATATAATCCCTTTTTCCAATAAAAATTCTGCTAAGTAGTTCATGTACAATAATAATAAAAAAACCACAACTCTCTACTTTACTTTTCAGAGTCCTTTGGGAATAATGTCAAAGGGCATTACCATTTGATTAATGTCACCAGAACAATATTGCTCTTTTTTGACAGCGTTTTATGATTCAGGTCACTTGTCTGAACCAAACAGAATGGCTTTGTCAAGTGCACAAAACATTTTTAGGAGTATAGACATGTGGGCTTTCTTGTATTTTTTTAAAAAAGTGAATCCACCTCAAATGTTTATATTCACTCTTTCTTCAAGTGCATGTGGAAACAGAGTAAACCTATAGGAATCAATTCAAAATTGAATGATGTCGTTGTATTCATAAATATACCATAAAGGAAACATATTAATAATGCATTTGGGGGCATATAAAGATGCCATCACAAAAAGCTAATGGATTTAGTTCAGATCCTTTATCCACTTTTTTTGAAGCTGCTTGTTAAATAATTGAAAGCAGAGCAAAAACCAAAATCTACAAATGCAATTATAATTTTAGTCAACAAAGTACAAAATCATTATAGCTAGTAGAAAGTCACTGACATCTACTTATAAAATTAGGCAATTTTCTTTCCTTAAAAATTGAAAAAAAATATTAAATATGCTATTTCCAAAATAAATTATAATAAACCTGAAACGTAAAATTGCTGATTCTAAAATTCTTATACTTTAAAGATGTAATTAGATACATTCTTTTTTAAAACAATGCTGTCTTAGAAACACACTTTATTTTGGCATTCAAGGAAGAAAGAAGAAGTGTATCTTTATACGTGTCATTTACAGTACTCCAGAAAAAAACAAGTTACTGTTAGATGTTTTTGTCTTATGTGTCCTTGGATTAATTAATGTATCCTCTAATAAGGGTGTCTTTTTCAACTTCATAGAACACAGACACAATAAACAAGAATTCTTGTAGTATCGCTGGGCCAGATCTTTAGCTGGCATAAATCAATGTAGCTCTACTGAAGTCAGTGGAGCTATGTGTATTTACATCAACTAACAATCTGGCCCTTTATACTCTCCAAGCTGCCCTCCTCTTCTTTCAGATCTCTATGGAAAACTCACTTCTTCCTCTTTAATTACAAGGAATGAGTTAAACTTCCCCCACAATCCAAAAAGTAAAATTATATCCCAGCAGAACCCCAAAGTTGTGCAGGTAGGCAAATTGAGTCGCCATATAAATATGTTATGATTGTAGCACTTATCCTTCCTCACCCCATTCCACTACATTATTTGTTAAACTCTTACTATATTATATTTTAATTCATAAAGCTCTTTGGGGCAGGAACCCCGTTTTTATATTTGTATTGTAAAATGCCTAGCACACTTTTGGTGGTTGTGAAATAATAGCAATAAGACATGCAACTACTACTAAAAATCATTATTTAAATTAATATATGCATATACATGAATATACATGAGGGCTAGATTGTGCCTTTACATTTAGTCCTGAGCAACAATTATGCATAATCTATATGACCCTAGAAGTCGTTAGGGGATAAACATTTGTACAGCACAGTTCCTTCAGTTTCCCCCTGGTGCCATGACAGTACTACAGCCTCCACCTCAACTCAGCTGTGTTAGCCACTGCACTGTGGGAAGGGACAAAGCCAGGAATCTTCCCATTTCATGTTCCTTCATACCTACCTGTTCTTGGAGCAAGGGATGGGGAGAGAGGGGGAAGGAAGGAGTGAGTGTATAGCTTACAGTGGCCAGATAGCCAGAGCAGCAGAGTAAGAAGAGAAGGAGGGAGCATCTTACTGTCGCTTACCCTTCTGATTGGAGACTACATTTCATAATCTAGCCCTTATGACCCTATCCTGCAACGTATAGCACATACACCAGTCTGCCCACACACTGTACATTGTAGAATCAGGACGTTAGACTGTAAACTCCTTAGGCAGGGTTCTTGTTTTTTACATTTATATAGTAAAATGTTTAGCATGCTTACGGGAGTTTCAGGAGAATAGCAAATACAGCTATGACTAATTATTATACAAATGCATACATTATTACTGATATAAATGTATGCAACTAAAGCAACAGTTCATAGTTTTAAAAAAATATATGGAAGGCTAAACAAAATCCCACTCAGATTCAGCCAAACGGCCTTTGTTTTCTTAATTTTTAAATTATTTTGCAGCCAGTTTCCATAAAAATGCATTAAAATATCACACACGAAGATCAATGGAACACATTTGCATTGATGATGCATTTATTTCACAGAAACTTGTCATTGCCTATAGCTAACTTCAGTAGAATTATCACTTATTTTTTCATCATTTAAAATATGTCCATCACAATGCCTCTTGGAGGATAACATGCAAACAGAAAATTAATAAAGCAGATAATAAATAAAATACCGGTACTCACTTGTAAAATATGAGAGTAGAAATATATGCTGCTGGATAAGACATAATTCTAATAGCAAAATATATTGGTGATTATTTTAATCATTAAAACATGGTTTAAACTATAAAAGGTAAAATTAAAGCTCTGACCAACAAGACCACAAAATGGAATTTCACATTGTACGACTAGTTCTAATCTGCACTTATTGACGTCAGTGACAGGACTGCCACTGACATCAATAGAAGCATGACATGGCACTAAAAGCTGAATTTGCTCTTTAATTCACTACAGCACATGTGATATGCAGTAGCTCCTTCTTGATCAGATCCTTGGCCCTCTTAAGTCTGCTTTCTGCCACTTGCGCGGATAGTTAAAGAGCCCCCTTCACTAGGAGAAGCCTCCAGAAGCCTCCTCTATACCCTCCTTCCCAGAAAAAAAACACAACAACACATTGGATTCTGTGGCACAGGAGCATGGCCAGAGTACTCTGCTGCATTCTGGTGCATGCCAGTTGCTGAAATGGCCCCTTTGAGGCCATTGCAGCTGGGCACTACTTAGAATACTCCTGAGGCAGGTCAAGAAGTGTTGGAGGCTGAATCAGCTCCTAGTCAGACCCTGGTCAGAGCAGAACTTGTTTAGTCCCTGCCATGGGAACATGGGTCTGTGATAAGGATGAAGTTTCAGTTTTAAATGCTGAATCGTCTTATACTGCACAGTTAGGGGGTTTGTGAAACAAATGGGAAAGGACCTCCACAGATGGTCAATTGACTCTCAGCTCTTCACCAACCCCCTTCTCCCCTCACAGGACTGATCACCCAGTAAACCCATCACTCATGGGATGAACCCTACAGATCCCATCCCCAAAGCTGGAGAAGTATATCTTTGTGCTGGGTCAGGAATAGTATTCCAGCAGCTGAGGTCTTCCACCAATACCTTATTCAATTGCCAATTGGTGGGTACATTTAAGGTCAATAAGGTTGTTCCGGGCCTCCAGGGATGCTTTGACTTATGCCTGACTGCCAATTTGAGCCAGGAAAAAATATTTTACCCCGCCTCAGGTTCATGGGGGCAGCTGGATTTTTTTTTTTGGCCTTCTCCTGACCATCCAGCCAATCAGGCTTTAAGGCATATATAAGTGGCAGGCCTAATTTCTGCCAGTACCAAGTGTAATCCACTGGTCAGTGCATTTTATGCTTCCATTTCTGTTCCTAAATAACAAAGGATGTGTCTGTTACATCCCACAGCTTCTGAGTCTGGCTCTCAAGCTGTAGACACTCTTGCTACTAGCTCTAAAGATGCCTAATTTAATCTCAGTGTGATGGCCAAGATGGTGGCTGTCACCAAGCAAGGATTGTGTGAGAGCCAGGATTTGCTATGACTATTAGGATGGGAGTGTTTGGCTTCATACTGAGCACAGATTAAGGCACCTTTCATTAGTTCCCAAATTCTTCATGTGAGGAAAGAGTAGAATGTGAATTTTCTGTCTGTGGCTAAATTCCAGTATTTGAATGTTTGTGGTCAGATAATTGGATTTCCCCCCCATCATTATAGACATAGACCACTTATGGCTGCTAAGTAATTAAGGAGTACCACATTGGAAAAATCAGCTGTCAAGTAATTAATGGCATTATTAGTAGGAAATGTTTCCACTCGAAATGTTTATAGACTTAAGTAAAGTTCAGTTCTAATTGATCTAATGAAAGTGTGGTTATCTGTTTAAACCATAAGCACCACTTTTCATTTGATATAATTTCAGCTGATAAGAATAAAAAGTAACTGTTATGTTACACTAAGTCTCCATTTTCCTTTCACCAGTATTATACAACTGGGCCAATAAAATGTAGACATTCATGACCAATTTTTTTTGAAGCCGACTATGTTTTAGACCTGCAGTTTTATGGATACAAATAATGGTAGATGCAGATACTAGTATTTAGATTCCTAATCATCTGACTGAACCTGTAAATTAAATAGTTATCTTCTATATGCATGTACTTGGGCTGGAATTATTTGTAGCCACAACACTATGCTATATGACTACAATAGCAATATATAATATAACATAGGCTTTCATTAGAAACTTTACATGACATTATTTTGGTGAACCTATGGGATCTTTATACCTATATATGCCCCAGTGCCCTCTGTTAGTTGGAATCAAGAAGGTCTTGGGTCACATCATGTGATACCAATTATACACTACAGAAAGGAAAATCCACATTTTATTATGAGAGAGGTAGTCCTCCAGCCCATAAGAGAGAATAGGAACCCTAACCACAACTTTCCTAAGGTTATGCACCACAATGAAAATACAGTTTAATGTTTTATAAAACTGATTAAAAAAAACATTTCAAGTCAGTTACAAAATGAAATAGTCTGATGAATCAAAATACCCGACATGAAATTTCATTTTGATTTTCCCAAAGGAAAATTGAAAAATGTTGGCAAAATTTTGAGGAAAACTGCATTTTCCATTGGAAAGTCTGCTAATTAGGGGCATGAATATTGAAAGATCTAACAGTTGCTCAGGATTCAAACGTGTGTTCACGAATGCTCCTTTGCAATATTCAATCACTTTTGTTTTTAATGTAAAGTGCCCTAGGCTCAATTATAATAACTGCAATCTTTTATTAGGAGGAAAAAACCAATACTACTGTATAGACCATAGTACTACTTATCAGACTTCATTCCAGACTTTAGATTCCAACCACAGACGTACAAAAGAGCAACACTTTCTCATTTAAAAGAATTTTAGCAATTTTAGCCTTTTCCTTCATTATTTTATTCAACCACAACTCATTTACAAGTTGTGTTTCTACCTTATGCTTTTAACACATTTGATGAGTAATAGTGGCATTCATATGAGATTTCAAATTCACAAAAGAATAAATGCCATAAAATTATTTTTAAGTGATAAAATATCTGCCTACAATCCACTAAACTTGATGATAAAAGCTAATCCTCCCCAATGCAAAGATTATACTGCTCCTTTTTTCCTGGCATATGTTGCAACTATAATAACCAGTGAACTACTGAGAAATAATAGGTGGGGGGGGGGGGGAGAACAATGCTTGTTTTTAGGCTTGCATGGAAGACACCCTTTTATTGTACAGCAAAGAGAACAGTTTCTTTCGGAGCTTATAAACTGCCTCATCAACAACAGTCTTCCCACTATCAAGTTTGCTTACAATTCATCTACCCAGGGATTAATTTCCTTGACATGAAGTTTAGCTCCAGTGGGCAGATATTGAAGTCTTGATCTACTGAATAAAAAAGAAGACAAACTGTGGTTGCAGAGAAAAATCAATGAATAATGTTTTAGAAAAGCACTATAATGAACCAACTGGATACCTTGTCCTTCAGTCGGATGCAAAATAAGTTTTTCATTTATTTTAACAGCTGCATTGATATAACAAGCTTTAGCCTAACACAATACACACTCAGCTTGGTTCACCCAACCTGGAGAAGGGATGTGAATTTACATTTCCCTGCACCACATGTTGCCTTTTACTGTAGGGCAATGGGAAGGGGGGCATCTGTTATGTTGGCATCTGCCTTCAGTGCTTCTGCTAGATGGGAACAACTTTATAATCTCCCAGTGGCTTTTTAGGAGTTTTCTGAGATGCCTTTGGGATAGATCATTGGCTAAGATGTTCAAAAGTGCCTCAGGGCCAGTTTCTCAGAAGTATTTAGACTCCTAATGATGCAGATAAGCACTTAGGGCTGGTGTACACTGGGGGGGGGGGTCGCGTCAATGTAAGATACGCAACTTCAGCTACGGGAATAGCATAGCTGAAGTTGACGTAGCTTATTTCGACTTACCTCGGGTCCTCATGGCACAGATCGACGGCCGCGGCTCACCCGTCGACTCCACTATCGCCACTCGCCCTGGTGGAGTTCTGGAATCGACGGGAGCGCATTCAGGGTTCGATATATTGTGTCTAGACGATACGCGATATATCGATCCCCGATAGATCGATTACTACCCACCGATATAGCCTATATAGCATTGGAAATCTGGACCTAAATGATTTAGGAGGCTACATTCTATTTTCAAAAGTAACAGGCAATTAGGCTCCTAAATTCCATGGACTTTCAATGAGAGTTAGGCTCTTAGGAATCTTAAGTTCCTTTTGAAAATGGGACTTAGGAAGGATATTTTATCAATTGCCACCCAAGTTCTTGACACAACTAGTCACATATGACCCCCTCCTGCAGAAGGGCCACTTAAGGCTAATTTCTGTGAATGGCAGAGTGAATTTAACCAAATCCTCTGGGTATGACTGTTCATTTAATATACACAAGTAATTTTAGGGGCATCTGAATAGTATTACCAGATACCATTGTATAAAATCTTTGATGGGCTAGCTAGATAAGTATGAATGACATGTACACAGTTGTTGCCATTTAGAAATCAACATGTAGAAATACAAACCACAGATTGTTGCTTTTGGTTTATTTTATGTGTATGGAAAATGGTCAGAACTCAGATACTACAGTTTGGTAATTATTGGTAAATGCTGAGTTTACAATGTTGACCACAGTAAGGACCCGGAAAAAAAGAAAGGTAGGATGGGTGCTGCCATCAGCAACAACCATCATGATTGCTAGCTTCTGGGCCTCTGAATATTCATGTATCCAGTGTATCTGAATCAGGTATCTCTAATGATTGACATTGCATCCCTCCATAAACTCGACATGCACATTTGTTATATAAAGACTAGGTGAACACTTTTCAAATAAAGCAAGAGCTGTCTTGAGCCTTTAAAAAAACTTGAACTAACGCTGACATACTGGGTTTTGAAAGAGTTTGGCTCACTTGTTCTCCCCATTTCTGGGCTGGGCTTAGGGCTTGTTCCATTGGATCAGCAAACTCCAACCTTAGTTGTGTGAATTTCTGAGGAGAGAGATACAACCATGGAATTCAGAATAAAGTATTTTCAAAATGGAAGGCAATTTCCTGCTTGGACTGGGACTGCATTCTTGGTCTTTCAGTTACAGTTTTAGGCACATTTCCTGAAAGTAAATTATTCTGTGGTAAATTATTCACACCTATTCAAATTGAAATGGATCATTTGAACATGTACAGTTACATTCTATATTATAACCTGAAGTATGGGCCTGAATCACGACTGCAACACCATTACAATGGAGTAATGCAGTAATATCAGTCCCTTTCACAGTTTTTGTTTTTTACGTACTTACGCAAACTTAAGCTGTTACATTGAAATATAAATTCTACATATTTATCTTCCATTGGCAGCTGCTGGGTGCACAACACTTTTGAAATTCAGCCACTTGTGTACCTAAAAATGATTTTAGGATCTTAACTTTTAGGCACCAACTTTAGAGAATCTTGGCCCATATATTTAAGCCACTATAGCACACAATTAAGGAAACAGCACTGAGTGTTTATCTACTCTCTGTGGCTTATTCTCAATCTGAAGCCCAATTATCTGTTAATAGACATAATCATGTACACAACCACTAAGTGTGATGTCATGGAGAGTTATAATCTCAAATAAACTACAAACAGCAGGAGCAAATAAGTGTTTATAAAATCCCCCCCAATAAATAAATAAAATAAAACCCAAATATCTTGTTGTTGTGAGCATCTCCTTAATAATTAACAGGTGAAGATAAGCAGAATTGTCTATTAATATAATGTTTCCCCTAAGTTTTCTATAAAAATAATACATGTAACTTATATATGGCCTTACACATTCAAAGTGCTGCACAAACATGAATTAGTTAGTTCGTGAATCAGCAGGCTTTTGAGTCAGTGGTGTGATAATAGGGAATAGTTTGTGTGAAGAGGAAGGTTAGCTGATTATTTTAAAAGGCAATTCACTACTAAAGACAATTAACAGAGATACCCATCTTCTGCAAGGTGCAGTGTATAGAGGAATGAATGAGCAGGGAAATGAGTGCAAAGGGTTTGGATGCCCTGACAGTCACTAAGGGCTAGAGTGTGCTTTAATATTCAGCTTTGAGTAATAGATAGTGTACAACTGATTGCCCCAGGAAGGAATTGTGGCTCAGAGAGTTACAATTTCTCCTCTGTTTCCCTCTTGCTCCAAGGTAGAAGTAAATTAATGCAAAGTGCAGATTACTTCCATACTCATGTTAGGCAAGCTATTCTGTCCAGAAAGTGGTGGGGAGGTAGGAATATGATAAGGCTCTCGCTCACTTTTTCTCCCTTGCCCCTGACTCACTAGCTAATTAGGAGGAGAGCAGAGCTACACTGCACACCAGACCTAGGACCCAAAATCCAGATAGGGTAAGCAAGGGGGATGGGAGTTGGGTGCCTTATTCCCTCTCCTGGCTGGGTACAACAAAAAGCACAATATATCCCAAAGCTGGAATCAAATTTCCAGTTCTCCCTAAAGATACTTAGGTTCCCTCATTGAGAAAATCACAGAGATCTTTGCAAGTTCCCACGCATGTAGATTTTAAGTTTACTTCCCCTCACACTACTCCCAATGAGCTTTTAGGAGAGGACAATATTGCTCCATACACACCTGCAACTCTTCTCTTCAACTATATTTTTTAGCCTGTAGCTACTATTTTCAGTGGCAAAATTGAACAATTGCACATTAACCAAACGATGTGAAGGGGTGAAAGGATGTCAGTGCTCTGTGACCTGTTGTAGCTTTGCTCAAGGGTGTTCCAACTATTTCAGTACTGCTTGCTGCCAAAATGTCCTCTGCTTTTTTGTTTCAAAAAGAGATGTTCATAGTTAGATTAGTTTAAAGATCATATTGGTTTTGCAGCAGAAGCCTCTACAGTGCAATGCACTTTCTAAGGTCATCTCTTGGATTTATACTTACTTTTGTCACTGAAGAAATATGAAAACAAA
Source organism: Chrysemys picta bellii (assembly GCF_011386835.1). Lineage (NCBI taxonomy): Eukaryota > Metazoa > Chordata > Testudines > Emydidae > Chrysemys > Chrysemys picta. The sequence continues at coordinate 77,995,063 of NC_088791.1, forward strand.
ACATTTTGTTTATGAAACCAAATTGTGTGCCCCACTCTTGTTGCTGGACTCTTTTTGGAACCAAGCTTCAAGCATGTTCTTATAGCTTTTATTTTTTTTTTAAATGACCCTCTTTTTGGAGCCAAAGTTCAGGTACAAATGACTATAGTTTTCCTAAAATGGGTCAAATAAATCATGTTGCTATGGCAAAATGAGAGATGCTGCTAAACCACTGCACTCTCACTTTTTGAGGAGAATATGTGTATTTGACATTTTGTACCTCCCATGTGACTTATCCTGAACCAATTCTCTTTAAATTACTTTACATTTTTCACTGAAAGATGTCTGGCAGGGTATATAGATGTATATCACTCATCATATTGAAAAATGGTATATGAAATAACATATCAAATACAAATATCTACTCTAAAATATTTTATAGTAGATTTAAAAAAAATACTAGCCTAAAATACTTGTACTTATAAATCTAGAGCTCACTGGAAATTATCCACAACATTAAAAATGCTTTCGCTTACTTCTAGCATAGAGGTGTAAGGGGATACAAAGCACTTCATTCCCCTGTGCCAGCTAGCAGCATTATGAAAAGCAGTTCAGGATTGGACTAGGCTCTGAAGAGCTGCTATGTCCCTACCACACACATGTGGAAAAAGGTGAGCACAGGTTGGGTCCTTTGCTCCATCTCCTCACTGCACAAGCCAGAATAGCTGTGTCAATATGCAAGGGAATGTATGTTGTATCAGATATAGACCATCCCTCCCCAGAGAAGTGGAAGAGCCAGGAGGGATGGCTGTTCTTGGGGGGGGGGGGGGGGGGGTCACACAACATGCTGCTCCTTACTCTGGGCTCATGACAAAAATCACAGTTGAGACATCATTCAATTATTTTCTTTTTCAGGTTTTACAAAAGTGATATGATTCCTTTTACAGAATAATAAAGACAAAATAAAAAGTGGGAACAACTGTGCTAATCTAATTCACTAGTTTATCTTCTTTTTTCATGTCACATTTCACAGACCTTATATCAAATGATCAAACACTGCATGAAATGTTAATCTTACTTTGATAGTCATCCAATGTCCTAATCGTTTTGTTGCTATTTTGGTATCTGAAAAGGAAAGAAAACGAAAGTACTGTTCTACAATACTGATAATGTTACAGGCAGACCTTGATGGCCTTATCCCTAGCAGCTTCAGAGACTGCTCCATTGGTCACCTAAAATACTGAACAGCTGTTTTCTAAGACAAATTCTTTGGGCATGTTCTCTCTCTCTAGATATACTAGAGGGGTTCTAACCAGATTCATGTTGGGACACAGCTACTTTGGATTTCAGCCTATGTGTCTGCTGAGGTATCTACATATGCTGACCTGCCATCTAGGCAGGTCCGTGCCATATCTTGCCTGAGTGGCAGTCATGAGGACTACTGCTTCCCTGGGAGGTAAATTATGAGATTTTACATGACTGCAAGGGACATCCTTATTGATGACCTGCCTCCTGGGCTGGTTTATATAATTATCTGTCTGGACGGTAGCCACACACTGACCTGCCTGCTGGGCAGAAATGAATATAGTGAAACCCATCTGAAGTGATCATCAAAGGAATAATTAAAATCAATTCCTAGTAGCGATGGCTTTTAAATAAAGGTCAGACACAAATATATTTTCAAATTGTTAACTAAGACCAGAGATTGCCTCTGAGAGGGTGTCCTTGGAAAAGTTTTGACTACAGTTTACCTAGGTACCGAGATACAAGGCAAACCTTTGGTTTTAGGATCACGTGTATAAGCAGCGGGACCAGGATTTTACCCCTTCTCTACTATGTCCTCAACAAATAAGTGTTTCCAAAGCTTCCCACACTTTGAGGCTAACGCTTAGGCTTGCTGAGCATCCCTAACTCCCACAGACGCCAATGAGCAGCAGGCCCTTTAAGACCCCACCCCCTTTTCGGAGGGAGAAAGCAGCCTTCTTTAAATATAAATAGCAAGAAAATCCTGCTTTATATTTAAATGAGCTTGGTCCAAATGTCCTAAGGGAAATAAAACCCCGTATGTCCATTTATGGGGACGGGGCAATGACAGCTTCGGAACACCGAAACTTGAACCAACCGGAAAATAAATTCAACAGAAACTCAGAAAGCATTTTTGTTTCTAACAATAGACATGCATGAAATATTATCTTAATAAAATAATGCCGGTACTACTAATATGGTAGGCCTGTGATGCCAGATTTATGGTTCTACCAAGCATGAACCTAGACTTCAGTACTAATGTGAGCTGGTTAGGGAGTACGACCCTTTGCCTTCTTCAGATGCACTTGCTTTGGCCCCATTTCTGCCCTTCTAACAGAGATGAAAAGAGTTCTGGTAGCACCCTCAGATTACCCTCTTCACCCAGTGAAACCAGGTATCTTGGTGGAGGAAGAAAGGCTGGTATAGAACCCAACCCCCTTCTCTCCAACAGTCTTCCACACAGGAAAGTGACTGTACATGAAGGCTCCCCATGCTCCCATCCTCAAACAGGGAAATAATTATATATATACACCTCTACCCCAATATAACGCGACCTGATATAACACGAATTCAGATCTAACGCAGTAAAGCAGCGCTCCAGGGGGCGGGGCTGCACACTCCGGCGGATCAAAGCAAGTTCAATATAACGCGGTTTCACCTATAATGCAGTAAGATTTTTTGGCTCCCGAGGACAGCGTTATATCGGGGTAGAGGTGTACCTATAAACTTGATTTAAAAGGTTTTACCACAGCTGGAGATCAAACTCCACTTTGTGATAGGAGCATCTAACTGCTAGTGAAGCGTGGCACTGTTGCTAATTCTGCCTTTCCAGCAGAGCTGGTATAGAGGAACAGGAGAAAGGTTTCAATAAGGAGGGGAGATGGGAGTGCAGTGCATAACATCAGTAGCTTTAAATAGCTTTCAGAAACACTGCATTGTAGGTACTTCCATGACAGATAAGTGAAGATAGCACTGAGAACTGACATCATCATCCTACCATAAATACAGGTTTTTCTTCAAATTATATACTACAGTGCAAATATTGCATAGGTCAATGGTAGGTCATATCTCAGGCTTTCATATGGGCTTTCAAATTAACTGCTTTTGTCCAACGAGAAGATATGTCCTCTCCTCAGTGATAAGTGAGAGAAAAAAATACATAATAGTAATACTTACTAGCTGGACGTCAACTGCCAAATGGGCACTTTAAGACTACAGTTGCTTGTCCCTGTCAAATTTAAAAGCCCAGCTATAAGAAAAGCATGCTGGGAAAAGTTCCTCTAAAAGGGTGATTTGTGGGAGTTTCAGTTGTGAACAGGCAGTCATAAAGGAGTGATGGATATCATGTTCCTATAATAAAACCTGAGATAATTTTGATATCACTCAACACTGCATTTAATGTACCAGCACTTCATCACAGACATTTTGCAAATATTTTGTTTCTCTATTAATTTTCTCCATTAAAAAGAAAGATATCAAAGTGCTGCTTGTTTGTATGGTACCTGTAGGCGGCATCTAGTAGAAGAGGATTATTTTACTGTTTCAAATCTTGTGGGGGAGGGAGGAGGAGGGGGAAGCCCAGGAAATTATAGTATGTATGTTTATATAGGGTTTATACATGGACTTTTTGGTACAATTCTAATAAGAGATCCTTTCACAAATTTTTTAGGAAAAAAAGTCCAATGTGAAGATAGTGACCTAGGCACTTTCATCTAGAAAGTTACGAATTCTTAGCAATGCTGAGATCTATATTACAATTCCTAATACGTAACTTCACAGCTCTGCCCAACAAGGCCTAAGCTGACCCAGCACAACAGAAATATTTACTGTTGTTTCTTGCAAGAAAAATATCATTTTAAGAAAGGATATCTATAGCATTTAATAAGCATACATTGACTATAAAAAAATTATTTAATAAATCTTTACAGAAAATTAATTATGGTATGGTCAAAGTGTGAACTGTGGGTTGCAATCTGGTACTGTACTTAGAACTTTGAATTACTTTTGCCTGACTCTGCCACTGATTTGTAGTACAACATTGAGCAAGTCACTTAGCCCTGGTCTACACTACAGGGATAGGTCAAATTTAGCCGTGTTAGGTCAATTTTATAATGAATGCATCGACACAGGCAACCCCGTTCCGTCGACCTAAAGGGCTCTTAAAATCAACTTCTGTACTCCTCCCCGGCGAGGGGAGTAGCACTAAAATCGACCTTGCTGGGTTGAATTTGGGGTAGTGCGGACGCAAATTGACGTTATTGGCCTCCGTGAGCTATCCCAGAGTGCTACATTATGATCGCTCTGGACAGTACTTTCAACTCTGATGCACTAGCCAGGTACACAGGAAAAGCCCCGGGAACTTTTGAATTTCATTTCCTGTTTGGTCAGTGTGGTGAGTTCAGCAGCACAGGTGACCATGCAGTCCCCCCAGAATCGCAAACAAGCTCCAGCATGTAGCGAATGGGAGACACTGGATCTGATTGCTGTATGGGGAGAAGAATCTGTGCAGGCAGAACTCCGATCAAAAAGAAGAAATGCTAATATATATGCCAAAATCGCACAGAGCATGATGGACAGAGGATACAACAGGGACACACAGCAGTGCCGCATGAAAGTCAAGGAGTTCAGGCAAGGCTACCAAAAGACAAAGGAGGCAAACAGTAGCTCTGGGTCAGAGCCCCATACATGCTGCTTCTATGATCAGCTGCATGGCATTCTAGGGGGGGACCCTACTACTACCCCACCACTGTCCATGGACACTTGCGAGGGGGGAGTCTCATGCAACATGGAGAAGGATTTTGTGGATTAGGAAGAGGAGGAGGAGAAGGAGGAGGAGGAGGAGAATGCACAGCAGGCAAGCAGTGAATCTATTCTCCCTGGCAGCCAGGACCTTTTCATCACCCTGGAGCCAATACCCTCCCCCAAGGCAGAGAAGGCACCTCTGGTGAGTGCACATTTGTAACTACAATACAGGGTTTAAAAGCAATAGTGTTTAATGTTTGATTTGCCCTGAAGACTTGGGATGCATTCACGGCCAGTACAGCTACTGGAAAAGTCTGTTAACGTGTCTGGGGATGGAGTGGGAATCCTCCAGGGACATCTCCATGAAGCTCTCCTGGAGGTACTCTGAAAGCCTTTGCAGAAAGTTTCTGGGGAGGGCTGCCTTATTTCATCCTCCAGGGTAGGACACTTTACCATGCCAAGCTAGTAGCAAGCAGTCTGGAATCATTGCAGCACAAAGCATGGCAGCGAATGGTCCTGGATTTTGGTCGCTGTCAAGGCTGCTTCCCCACTTTGAACTTTAGGGTACAAATGTGGGGGCCTGCATGAAACTTCTAAGCTTAACTACCAGCTTAGATGTGGTCCGCTGCCACCACTCCCAAAGTGCTAATTCCCTTCCCTGGGTAGCCTTGAGAGACTCTTCACCAATTCCCTGGTGAATACAGATCCAAACCCCTTGGATCTTAAAACAAGGAGAAATTAACCATCCCCCCCTCCTTTCTCCCACCAACTCCTGGTGGATCAAGATCCAACCCCCTTGGATCTAAAACCAAGGAAAAATCAATCAGGTTCTTAAAAAGAAGGCTTTTAATTAAAGAAAAAGGTAAAAATCATCTTTGTAAAATCAGGATGGAAAATAACTTTACAGTGTAATCAAACTTAAAGAATCCAGAGGAATCCCCTCTAGCCTTAGGTTCAAAGTTACAGCAAACAGAGATAAACACTCTAGCAAAAAGGTACATTTACAAGTTGAGAAAACAAAGATAAAAACTAACACGCCTTGCCTGGCTGTTTACTTACAAGTTGGAAATATGAGGGACTTGTTCAGAAAGATTTGGAGAACCTGGATTGATGTCTGGTCCCTCTCAGTCCCAAGAGCGAACAACCCCCAAAACAAAGAGCACAAACAAAAGCCTTCCCCCCACCAAGATTTGAAAGTATCTTGTCCCCTTATTGGTCCTTTCGGTCAGGTGTCAGCCAGGTTACCTGAGCTTCTTAACCCTTTACAGGTAAAAGGATTTTGGAGCCTCTGGCCAGGAGGGATTTTATAGTACTGTACACAGGAGGGCTGTTACCCTTCCCTTTATAGTTATGACAGTCTCATTCAAGCAACATTCAGTCTATATCTTTCTGTGTTAGCCTCAGGAGAGTGATATCATTCATGGTCTCCTGGTTGAAATAGGGGAATTTTTATAAGGGAACAGTAAAAGGACCCCGTTCATGCTGGGCTGTTTGCGCTTGACTAAAAGGGATCATCCCTGAGAATAGCCACACGGCAGTGGGCAGGGTGAAGGGACCATCCCAAATAGCCATGCTGAGGGGTGGGCGGAGGTGCGTGCTGCACATCCACCCAAAAACCGCAGCTCCTCCTTTTAAATGGCAAACCCAACTGGCATTGCTTGCTATGGGAAAGGAGGTGCGGCAGTTTGAAAACATTCCCACATGTTTAGGAGGATGTTAGAAGTCAAACCTGCGTACCCTTTGGCTTACTATGGCTGCCTGGAAACTGAATTCTGTTGCCCAGCCATGTGTGATTTGTCACTATACCGGCACATGCTCAATATAAAAGGCAAAATGTGACCTTGTACCTAAAGCACACGTGCTGTCTGATGTGAATTGCTTGATTCACCGTGAAAGAGTCTCCCTTTTGTTCTCAGAAATGTATCATCTTAAATTTTACTCTCCCTTTTTATCCCCCCACAGGTGCAAATGTTTCTATGATCCCCCTATCATCTCCGTCCCTGACGTTATCGCAGATTAGAAGGCGAAAAAAACCCACTCACGATGACATGTTTTCCAAGCTCATGCAGTCCTCCCACACTGATAGGGCACAGCTGAATGCATGGAGGCATTCAGTGGCAGAGTCCAGGAAAGCATTAAGTGAGTGTGATGAGAAGAGGCAGGATGCAATGCTGAGGCTAATGGGGGAGCAAACGGACATGCTCAGGCATCTGGTGGAGCTCCAGGAAAGCCAACCAGAGCACAGACCGCTGCTTCATCCGTTGTGCAACCGCCTGCTCTCCTCCCCAAGTTCCATATCATCCTCACCCAGATGCCCAAGAATGCGGGGGGGTCAGGGAGGAGGCTCCGGGCACCCAGCCACTCCACTCCAAAGGATGACCCAAGCAACAGAAGGCTGACATTCAACCAGTTTTGATTTGTAGTGTGGCTACAATAAGCAATGTGGCCTTGTCCTTCCATCCTCCCCTACCACACCCGGGCTACCTTATCAGTTATCTCCCTTTTTTTAATTAATAAAGAAAGAATGCATGGTTTCAAAACAATAGTGACTTTATTTCCTTTGCCAGCTGTGATCGAAGGGGGGAGGATTGTTGGCTTACAGGGAATTAAAATCAACAAAGGGGGTGTGCTTGCATCAAGAAGAAACACACACAACTGTCACACCGTAGCCTGGCCAGTCATGAAACTGGTTTTCAAAGCCTCTCTGATGTGCAGCACTCCTACCTGTGCTCTTCTAATCACCCTGGTGTCTGGCTGTTCAAAATTGGCAGCCAGGTGATTTGCCTCAACCTCCCACCCCACCATAAATGTCTCCCCCTTACTTTCACAGATATTATGGAGCACACAGCAAGCAGTAATAACAATGGGAATAATGGTTGCACTGAGGTCTAACCTAGTCAGCAAACAGCGCCAGCACGCTTTTAAACATCCAAAGACACATCCTACCACAATTCTGCACTTGCTCACCCTATAGCTGAACTGCTCCTTACTACTGTCCAGGCTGCCTGTGTATGGCTTCATGAGCCATGGGAGCAAGGGGTAGGCTGCGTCTCCAAGGATAACTATTGGCATTTCAACATCCCCAACAGTAATTTTCTGGTCTGGGAAGTAAGTCCCTTCTTGTAGCTGCTCAAACAGCCCAGAGTTCCTAAAGATGCGAGCATCATGCACCTTTCCCGGCCATCCCACGTTGATGTCGATGAAACGTCCCTTGTGATCCACCAGTGCTTGCAGCACCATTGAGAAGTACCCCTTGAGGTTTATGTACTGGTTGGCAAGGTGTTCCGGTGCCAAGATAGGGATATGCATTCCGTCTATTGCCCCACCATAGTTAGGGAAATCCATTACAGCAAAGCCATCCACTATAACCTGCACATTTCCCAGAGTCACTACCCTTGATAGCAGAACATCAGTGATTGCATTGGCTACTTGAATCACAGCAGTCCCCACAGTAGATTTGCCCACTCCAAATTGATTCCCGGTAGCAGTCAGGCATTGCAAGTTCCACAGGGCTATCGTCACTCGGTTCTCAACTGTCACGGCAGCTCTCATCTTGGTATTCCTGCACTTCAGGGTGGGGGAAAGCAATTCACAGAGTTCCAGGAAAGTGGTCTTATGGATGCGGAAGTTTTGCAGCCACTGGGAATCATCCCGTACCTGCAATACTATACGGTCCCACCAGTCTGTGCTTGTTTGCCGGGCCCAGAATCAGCGTTCCACTGTATCAACTAGCCCCACTGCCACCATGATGTCCCAATTGCCACATCCCGTGCTTTCATGAACATCTGTGTCCATGTCCTCCTCACAATCGTCCTCGTGATGCCGTCTCTTAGCCAGGTTCTGCACATACTGCAGTATAATGCGTGAGATGTTTACAATGTTCACAACAGCAGCGGTGAGATGAGAAGTCTCCATGCTATGGCATCTGCATGGGTAATCCAGGAAAAAAGGCGCAAAATGATTGTCTGCAGTTGCTTTCATGGAGGGAGGGAGGAAGGGGAGACTGACAACATGTACCCAAAACCATCCGCGACAATGTTTTTGCCCCATGAGGCATTGGGAGCTTAACCCAGAATTCCAATGGGCAGCAGAGACTGCGAGAACTATGGGATAGCTTCCCACAGTGCACCACTCTGTGAGTTGATGCTAGCCATGGTAGTGAGGACACACTCCGCCGACTTAATGCGCTTAGTGGGGACATACACAATCAACTGTATAAAATCGATTTCTAAAAATCAACTTCTATAAAATTGACCTAATTTTGTAGTGTAGACATACCCTTAATCTCCATATGGGCAGACTCCTTGATGCTGCTTATTCCATATGGGGTACATGTGCACATTTTGGACCGGCTGTGAGGTTGCCACAGAATGCTGTCTATGCTATGTGGGCCAATGTGGAAGGTGGCATGACCAGCCCTTGTCAGTTGCCCACTTTTCAGTATCCTGCTTACTGGTGGGGATCAAGAGCAAGTAGTGCCTGTGGGGTTCCATAAAACAGTGGGAGTGCCTCCTATATAACCACACAAGAGTGGGGAATCTTCTTGCATGACCGGTACCCAGATAGACAAAATTTTAATAGCAAATATAAAGTTTGCAATTCTATCAATTTTAGCATGGAAATAGTACGTTTCAATGGTATTTTTACATTACAATCCATTTAGCATATGGGCTGAAACCTTTCATAGTTTGGCCTCATTTCTTTAACGGACTTGAATGAAAAAAAATGATGTGTCTGTCATAATGGACTTTTACTCCAATTAGTGTATATAAATTCAGCTCAAGGCTGATAAGAGGTTTTCGAAAACCTAGAAATTTCCGATATCTGAAATGAATGAAACCTATTGTTCTGTTTCCTTCTATTTCACCTACATTAATGAAACTGGTAATAGTTTTGGACCCCATGCTATTTTGTCATATAGTTACAGCTTGTCCTTTCACAAAAGAAAATTAGAAAACTGCTGAGTGTTATAGATATTAATGGTTGTTAGCAAAGTGTAATAAAAGGCTCCTTTTCTAAAGTCCTGCCAAACTTGTATGTCATTATTCATGAATGACTAATGTATTCAAAGGAGAAGAGTGCTGATCTCCAAGGCAGCAGTGATGAGCAGCAAGAAGGAAGGGCAGACAGATAAAGCAGTTTGTCATGTGGGGTCCTAATAGCCGGGCTGTGACTAATGAGTCATTTTAGCTGAAGTGAAAATTTAAATTTTTCTCGCATGTGACGAGCAGCTAATCCCTCAGGAAGGGAGAAGGGATAGCTGGGCAGTCCTGAACAAAATAAACAAAATACAGTAAAATCTGGATATAATTTTTACAAGAAATGGGAGGGCTCTCCCATTTTCTCAGCAAAGACTTAAAAGCAGAGTCTTCAAGAGTGAGGCCTAATTGTAGCAAAACTACATTACTTTTACAAAGCAATTGGTAATATATTTACAAATAGGAAATCTTATCATAATAATTAAAATAAACTGCAATTGTCAAAATAAATAAAGTATATTTTGTGATATATTAGCTGTGCTGTGCTTTATTGGTTTTGTTTAGTTATTTTGTAACTCATCAAACACATTAATTTGAAAATTGAAGACTCAGTCATTAGTATGAAAAAGCTAGGGTCTGCTTTTGAAATAAAAGGCTAATTATGTAACAGTGATTTTTGTACTCAGTTTGCTCTAATGACAGTGATTTCTTGTTTGTTTGTGGTCTTCCAACTTCTATACTTGTCTATTTAACATAACAGCATTAGGGACTTGATCCAGAGCCCAGCATGGTCAATGGGAGACTTTTCACTGTATCCTAAAAAGGGGTACTGAAACTATATGAAGTCAAATGTATATATTTGATATAAACATCAGATGAGTGGGGTACACACATTTTTGAAGTTGATGAACTAAGCATGGCTTAATATAACAACTCAAAAACAACTGGTACTTAGGAAAATATACTGTTCACACATTTATTAAACTGTTATGGCCTCTTTTAGATGATCCTGTCCTCTTTTTGGCTTCCACTGTCCCTTAATGGAAAGCTGTCCATTACAGGCAAGCAGAAAATAAAGGGTTTATACAGCTGAAATTGACTTGCCAAGGGCTAGATATATGATTCTTTCATTTAACTGTTTCTTGTGCTATCAGGACTCAGCTTTGGTATAACTGGTTATTACATACATATATAGCAATGATTAAAAACTAACAACAATTGGATGTCCCTTTTGAGATTAAATTAGGTGTTATTTTTTCTGTCTTGTTTGTGGTGTAAAAATTGAACAGTAATTAAAAATCAAAAGAAAAATGTTCAATTCAACATGGTCTGTCTGCTGTCATGCTATCCAGATTGTTTATTTCTTTCCCCAACACTCTTTACACACACACACACAGTATTGTGTGTGTGTGTGAGAGAGAGAGAGAAATAGAAAACTCCCGGAGTGCTTTTAGTCAAAGAGTGTCTGAGTTAATGGATCCGAAGGGACAGATTTTCAAAAAGGTGCATTAGTGTTATAAGCACAAATTATAAAATGCACCATTTTGAAAAGCTTATGGATTAAAACTAAAGATGAATACAATAACTGGAGAAAAGTTCCATAGAGAAAATTCACACTAAAACACACATATATAGGTGTCTATATTTAGTGGGTAAACAATCATGAATTAAACATGATGTACAGTACATTAGTATCGTCTGGCAAAAAGTGGTAGCTAAAATGGAATAGGAATAGAATCACACAGTGACTATGGTCTTAAAATAGATGAAAGCTAAAATTAGCCACTGCAGAAATAGCTGGTTTCAGACTCTTCCATCTTTAGCTCAGCCAGTCAATATTTCCACATGAACCATAGGACTAGGTATCCAGTATCTATCTCTACATCACTATGGCTATCAGCTCAAACTGACAATCAGAATTAACACTTAAAGGAACCTGTTTTAAACTGAACTTCTTTCATTAACTGGGCAGAAAATTTTTGGTTATTCCTTTACTGAAAAATGAAAGGAAAAAAATGACATTAATGCAGTCATAAAAGGCAAACAAGCCTATTGCATATATACATAAGAGCAGGTTAGACAAAAGCCTATCAGGGATGGTCTAGATAATATTTAGTCCTGCTATGAGTACAGGGGACTGGACTAGATGACCTCTCGAGGTCCCTTCCAGTCCTATGATTCTATCATAATACTGAAGTTGGCATATTTTGCCAAATTCACATTCATACATGGAAAAGGTGTTTAAAGAAATCTTTCAAATATGATACGTAATAAAGCAGGATTAGCCAAAGATTAATAAAGTTGAATAAGAAGATCCAAAAAATTCCACTTATATTATGTAAAAAATGTCAATAATATTAGTTTGAGCTTTTAAATGTATTTGCTTTCCTCCACTCTGTCTGGCTGCTTCTTTCCACCCCTTTGTATGTCTGCTTTTCACAAACATTGGAATCACCAACTTTGACTGGCAATTTCTTTTTCCAGAAAGCAGGTTTTAAAGTTGAACATGCAAATTGTTAATAAAAAAGATCCACAGATAGCCTTTGGAATACAAAACAGAGAGTGACAGTTGTGTTTACACCAGGTATTTGCACCACTGCTATAGGACAACCGATAAGCAATGAGGTATGAGTTATATGATAAAGTTACCCTCCTTACTTGGTAGGAAAGGCATTATTTAGTATGACATTCAGCAGCGAGTTCCCAAATACAGTTAAAAAAAATGTCTTTCTGAGATCTCCATGAATGTACAAATATCAGGGAGAACTGGTTGATGACTCTAATTAAGAGCAGGGAAATTGGCATGTGATTTTACTTTGGGAAGTTGTAAATTACATATATAAAAGTTTTATACTCCAGTAGAGGAATACACAAAATAATGATAAAAATGTAGGGATTTAAGTCTGACATAAAGCCCACTGATAGTATTTCCATTCATGCCAGTGGGCTTTAGGTAAATCTGTTAGGGCCAAATTGTTCCCTCAGTTACATCTCTGAGCTTAAGGGAAAAAGTCTCCCATTGCATCCATGGAGATAGCTCAGCTAGAGTAGGCATTCATCCATGAGGGAGGGCAAATGGTGGTAGGAGCGCCACAAAGGGAAGACAAATGTATTGTATGGTCAGCCCCATTGCCAGTGGCTCCCCAGGAAATTATCTGTATCAGTGCATCTCCCAGTTGGTTTTGCACTGCCTGGTTTGTGGTTGACCTATCAACTCTGTGGACTTTAATAGATAACTCCTGGTGGAGTGGAAGTTGTGAATGGCTTCAGCACCTGCACCCCTGCTCCCCTTCACTGCTGAGATTCACAACCCAGGGTACAAAGTGGGTCCACCTGCAGCAGAAATTTTGATCAGGTTTACTTATATCCTCTGTTGCTGAGTTCGGTGGTCATCTTCAGAGTGGGAGCAAGCCTCACACAAAGCTGAGCTATTTGGTACATTTATTGAAGAGTAATGGGTAGAACAAGATAACGAATGAAATGAAAGTCTAGATGTATTAATTAAATATAATGAGGATGACAACCAGGATTAGGACTGGAGGTCCTGAGGTGAGAGCAACTGGAGGATTCTGTTCATTTTGATTAATTTAAAAGACGACTGAAGTTTAAAATGAGTTTGAAGTAGCAAACAAGTAGTGAACCAAGGGGAAACTACTTTGTATTAAATGAGATAATAGAGATTTAGAATAGGAACGGAGAGGCAGAAACACTGACACAGAACAGAAGGCACTTTGGGGATGTCATTAATGGTCTGTTTTTGTTTGTTTTTTTAAAGCTGATTTTGCTAGTAGATATATGCAGTTGGACTAATGGAGCATTTGTACTTAGATAATTTACAGTCCTGCTGATAGTATAATTGACTAGTTTATGTTAAGGTTTTATTTGTCACCTAACCTCTGTCACACCTAAAGATTATGATAATCTGTATATTTAGACTCCAGTATGTGAATTATTTCCTCTACCAGAGAAGTCTCTGCATGACAGAAACCCTGGTGGTACTATTTAGAGAAGACGCACTGTTGGTTAGAGCCAGAAATGCAGGTATTATGCCTATTTACTATACAAAACTAACAATCAATACATTATTATTAATAGCAGTGAATACTAAATATGTTTGGTCAGAATGGGATTAGGATAGTGATTTATTACACATCACCACAAGGCTGTCACGTGAATGATGCACTGTATAACACTAAAAGCTGCTGCTCTGATGAAGTATAATACCAAATGCCATCACTCCAGGGATGTATTTCATCATGGCAATAGAACCTACACTAAAATACATCAGAGCAGTTGCAAGTGTAATATATCCTCAAAGCAAGAATCCTTCATAATATGCTACATGATAGTTCACTCTTTGAGTTCCTATAATTAGGATTGAATTTCCCTACTTTCCTGATATGAACATTTGCTCTGAACTGCGAACAGGCCTAAAACCAAACTCTTTGGCTGAATTTTTTAACAAATTCTTCTGTTCACCCTGAGATCCCTTCTCTGAGCAGGACGTAGCCACATCTTTTGAAAAAAAAACAAGAAACAATTTCTCAATATCTGGTAGTAGTATTTTTCCTTTCACTGTCCTATCTAGCTCTGTTCCCTCTTTGTTTATCCTAGTTTTCAAACGGTGGGGTATGTGCCTCTAAGACCATGACCTACCCCTTAATCCACATCTCTTCTACCTCTTGCCCTCCCTGAACTATTTATTTCATGTTTCCTCTTGCCCCTTCAGCTATCTGCTCTCCTTTGGCTCATTTCAACAAGGCCATGAGCAAAATTTTAATTTAGTTTCTCAGGCCCATAGTACTTACCTGTTGACAGCTATTCAATGACCTATGTTAAATACATTGTAGTTTCAGTCCAGATTCCAATGGACAGGTGTCAGCCTCACAACAATGAAATGGCATAAGAACTGAAATGCCTGGTCACCACAAGACATGGCTCTCTAGGCCAGCACTGGTGGAATGTTCTGGGGTGGCTCCCACTACCTCTGATTTCAAATAAGAACATATGATTAACTCAAGTGCTGAGCTAAAAATGTCTATTTTGGGCCAAACCATGTTCTTTTTTCCAGCTCCTTCATCAGTTATACAGGAGGGAACAGGAAATGGCAAAAGACAAACGGATCAAAGGTTAAACATGATGGCTGTTGTCAGTTCCTCAGTTATTTACACCCAGTCCCAGAAAACAGATCTACTCCCTTCCCAGGTGACATATGGCCATACGTGTGGGTGTCTAAGCGGGATAACTACTATGGTAAATAGGAGCCAGTGGTGTAAGACTAAAATAACCCAAACCTTAAAACCTCTTGCTCATTTGTGGAGATAAGATGAGAAAAAAAAGTTATACAAATGAGTTCTTTAGCTTTTTGAGCTTTACAGTTCCTGATTGTAGATTCATCCATGCACTACATGCTGCTGTGGCTGCCCAGGCCATGAGAGCTGTTTCAGCTTGGGAGTCTGTATGATCCTTAAGTTCAGCCTCTAGTGGAAAGGCAGATTGACTCCATAGCCAGCTTCTAGTTGAGTTAGGTAAAACTTTGTAAAAAGGTGATATGGCACATTGTGAGTGTATGATGCAAGATTTGAGGAGTGAAAGAAAAGGGGAGAGAAGCACCTGCCTTACAGAGGGATGTGAAGCATTCTGATGGCTAGGCAAGAGGACGTCCATTCATGACCATTCTGCTGCTTGTGCTACTCTTCTCCCACTCAGCCAATTCACTGCTGGATTCCTGTTTGGGGGTTACTCCTTCCTGAAAGTTGGGAGAAGGAGTAGGAGATGCCTGGCCCCTCTTCTTCATCAGCTTGCTTGTCCTCAGAATGAAGCAGCTTCTCAGAGGAAGTCCCCTTTAGGCAAGAAATACTTTAAAAGGTTTTGCTGACAAACTGGCCTCAAGGGAAGAACCCTCTCCTGTTGCGTGACTCATTGACTATATTCTTAATTCCCAACCTCTTCCCTCAAAGCTCTGGAAAAAATGCCCCAGATCCCATTCCTGTCAAAGAGGCAGCCATGGAATATATAACATGGCATTTTGCAACTGTTAAAGAGGATACTTCCTTCTCTGCATACAAAGCACTATCCACAGCTGCTGACCCCAGGGTGGGCTTCTTATGCCAGCCAGCAAGGGCAGATTGTTCTCTGCTGGACTGGGCCATTCATTTAACTCACATTCCACAGGATCCAGATTTGAAGAAATGATTGGTTAGAGAGTGGGGCATTGGCAGTCATGGATTCACTAGCTAGGAATCAGAGCCAAGTGTCCAAGCCAGGTTACCTGGAATGAGGCAAGGCAGAGGCAAAACTGGCTGCAAGACTGGGAATAGGCACAACACTATAGGAGCCAAGGGCAAATATTTTGAATAGCCACTGAACTGGTGCTGCTGCTGGGCTTAAGAGCTGATCTGCTGATTCTTTCAACCAATCAGGTGGTGTAACCAATTAGGCAGACTACGACAGGCCAGCTGCACTCATTACGTTGCCAGAGTCTGGCTCTGCTGCAGACTGTTTCCTGACAGGATTTGGGGTACTATAGTTACTAGAAATAGAAAATAGTCATTGAGAACAGGAAAGGCAACACATGTCTAGTTTAAAAAGAGGAGTATCTTTAACAATTAAGTTAATCAACAGTTTCAGCACGATCACTACTAAAGATGTAGTTGTGTCTGGAGTGTTCCCTGAAGACCATGAACTACATCATGGACTGAAATGTCAAGAAACACAATGTTTGTGTAGAACTGTATAGAAATATCTGAAAATGATATAGGAGTCAATCTACTGTGATATTTGCTGATTTGAGAACACGGTTTGTTTTTTAGCTACCGTACAATATTTACCACCAAAATTGAGTACATTATTGTGGAAGTAGTGTTGTCTTAGGAGCAAAAGTAGTGGAAAATACATACAATAGAGGGATAAGGGGTGGATATGTGGGTTCCATTGGGGGCAATGAGGAAAGGATAAAATTGCTAAATATGTGTAACTTAGCTTAGCAATGAATAAACGTCTGGGTATGTATGGGCTATAATCAGAGTAATGCGATGAACCTGAGAAAGGGAAGATTAGAGACGCAAAGGGAAAAAATAAAACCCTAACAGTAGGTTGTATTAGGCTGTGGAAGTCTCCTACTGTAAATGGTAGAAGCCCCATTGCTTGGGACATTTGAGAATAGATTGGAAAAAAGACATTTGAAAATGTACATACTGTAGGAAACAATCCTGCATTGATGGTGAGATGGTCTGGAGAATCTAACAGATATTTTAGATCTGTGAATTCTATGGTAGGATTTTAATGACAACTTTTTAAAGAACCTCTCAACAATGTTTTAAAAAAGAGGAAAAATATTTTGTATTCTCTCTTTGAATACAATGAGACTTGGAAAAAAAATCAAATTAATTGTGTTTCATTATTATGGAGAAAACTGTAGTAAACATACGGTTGGGAATAAATTTGCAATGGCAGGGGGCGTGGATTAAATTACCTAATTTTATTTCTGTGATTTATCAACCTATATTTTGCTGATATTCGCTTAAAGGAAGAAGGTCATATCTAGGGTTTGGGGTCAAAGAGTGGTTTAAAAGAGTGAAGTGAAAGGAAACAGGAGAGTTGCTCAGAAATTTAATACATTTTAGTAAAAATGTTAAAAACCTTGTTTAAAGTGCCATATACCCACAGCAGAATAGTAGCTTGTGGTAAATAAACAAAAAACCAACAACTTAAAACAGTGATATTGAAGAAGTAGAGTACTGCATGTCATCAGTGATTTTTAGAATTTAAGGTATACATTACACTGTAATCCATCATATCTTGTCCAATCAGAAATTATTCATATTAATATAATTATTTCTAATTATATTTTTATTGTCTGACATGATGTGGATTTAACTCAATACAATGAAAAATTGTCTTTAAACTTTACACTGTAATAGTGGATTTTCCTGCATTATTAGCAAGTATATTAGAGCAGTGCATAAAAAATGAAAAATATTTTCAACGGTTGATATTAACTTCATTCTATATTATATCATATTAAAATGTGGGTTTATTAACAAAATTGCCAAGTAATGTGAAAAGCTTCATATTACAACATGCAAGGCCGGAAGAGTCTAACACAAGAAAATCAGTAATAAAATTAAATATTTCACTCTTAAATAGTTTTGTATTTTTGCAGGAGCCATTGAATACTTGCAGCCGGTTGGGTGAAGTTCTGGGCACCCTCTGCTGCCATTCACTTCACAGTAAGTGCCTGGCATTTTGCAGGATGGGGCACTTTGTGTTGTGACCATAGAACACATACTATCGAATGTGTGGTATCTATGGTACTTATATTGCCCCTATCACTGGGGTATCTGATCATCTCCTAATCTTTAGTGTATTTATCCTCAGAACAACCCCTGTGAGGCAGGCAAGTGTTTTCCTCATTTTACAGATTGGAAACTGAGGAGCTGAGATTTTGTGCAACTTGCCCAAGGTCACATAGGAAGTCTTTGATGGAGCTGGGAATTCAACTCATGTCTCCCAAATCCCAGATGAGCAACCTAGCCAATATTTCTATAACTGGATCTTCTCTCTATAACTGGGAGCAGAAAGCAATGTGTTTTTCCCAGTGACCATACTGTTAACAGAAAATGTTGCATAAGGATACTACTGACTGCTTTAAAGGCAAACACATATCTCTTGTTACATCCAACATCTCTAACTTCCAGCTTTATACTTTATACTTGTACTTCCAGCTTTATACTTTTACTAGTCACAGCCAGTTGTCTCCTATAAATCAGTTTCTACCAATAAACTGACTGTGCTGAGTCCTCTAATCTAACTTTGGTGCACTTACTATCATTTATACCCTGATCTCTCCTGCAGAACTGATAATTGTAAGATTTTATTTTGATTTGCTTTTGACCTGTGACCTTCTGCCATGGGGTTAGCAGCAAAAAGAGCTAAGTTAAAATAGCTACAGGTTCCTCTTAAAACTAAGAAACTGATTTGGACCCACACCTGGGGACCACCACCCCTCCCAACCTCCCCGAGCACATTGAACAAGCAAAACTTCTTCTCTCACAAGCACTGAGTCCGTACGAAAAAATGAATACTTTAATAAGGGAAAAGGGAACACAGCATTAACTTGGGAAAATACAGAAACAATACATCTAAATGACTGATAAGGAAAACACTCCCACACAGTAACTTTGGCAGTAGACCATTGACTCATTTCTTCACCTGCCAGAGTGAATATCCAAAAGACAAATGTCCCTTTCCCACATCACTTCACTCTTCTCCATCCTCTAAACCCCACTCTCAGTTTGCAGTTGGTGGGTAGTCCTAGAGTCCTGAGGTGCACTCAGGCAAGCCTGTCTCTAGTCCCTTGGGAAATGCTACCTGGTTCTGTCCTGAGGCTCCACCGCCTAACCCAGCTAGAGTGATTTCAGCTTTATTTAACCATTTTCTGCCCAGAGCTAGCTGCAGGACTACATTTTAGATCAGGAAAGTACAAAACCATATTAATGAGGCAGTGTGTTTCAGTGTATTAACAGGGCACCTATTCAAGTGGATTCTATTCCCAGTTCTGCCACTGACCTTTCAAGTGAGTTTAAACAAATTACTTAATCTCTCTGTGCTTCTGTTCCCTCCTTCCCCTTGGTATTTGTCTATGTAGATGGTAAGTTCTTCAAGGCAGGGATAGTCTTTTGTTGAGTTTGTCCTAGAGCTGGTCAGAATTTCTCAGGTGGAGCGTTTGTCTGTTGGAGAATGCCACTTCATCAAAAACTGAAACATTTCATGGAGCCACTTTGATTTTGACGAAGTCGTAATGGAAACTAGGCAGGGTTTATGCCCTTCCTGCCAGGCAGGTTTTAAAACATGTCTGGTTTCTTGCCAGCTTACCTGCCCAGCTCCGCTGTAGCCTGCTCGGTGGGCTGACAGATAGTTGAAATACTCAAAACCCTGGGAGCTATGGCTCCTAAGCTCAGAAGCTCCCTGCTCAGTTGGGGCTTGTAGGCTCCTGATTCACCTTCAGCTCATCAAGTGGCATGAGGGGGAGATGGGGACCTGGGAGCCCTGGGGACAATGGCCCCCAAACTCCCAGGCTTGTGCGCCTCACTAGCTTAGGCTACCAGTGCCTCTGGAGCATCTTGCCAGGTGGGTGGGCCGAGAGCTGGAACTTCATTCCCTTTCATGAAGAATGTTAGGATATAGATATGCAGGCCTGCCTGTAAAGGCCTATACTTTAAGAATTTAGGTATAAGTTTATCATTTAGCTAGTTATAGAGGTATAAAAGAAAGAATCTGTGTAAGGGCCTTCTCTCACTGTGACAGTCTGAAGCCCTGTTCTTAGGCCAGTGCCTTTGGCTAAGAGGCAGCCATAAGCTGGGAAGCGTGCGGTCACATCCTCACATTCCAAACTAGCCATATTGAAATAAGGCGATCTGCGGCTGTTAGGAAGGTGATCTGAGCTATCACCTCCAGAGAAAGGGAACAGCCTAGAAGATGTAAAAGGAAATTTAATTTGATAGTTTTCTGTTTGGTAAGAACTCACTTATCAATAGACACAGCTGGGAAACCCTTATGTCTTTATAGATGTAGTTGTGAAATCCTCACTTCTGTATTGTTTTGTCATTATAGTTCCTACTTTGCTATTGTTTATTTGCATGGTCTCTGTCTGGTTCTGTGATTGTTTCTGTCTGCTGTATAATTCATTTTGCTGGGTGTAAACTAATTAAGGTGGTGGGATATAATTGGTTAGAGAATTATGTTACAATATGTTAGGATTGGTTAAATAGATTTCAATAAAATGATTGGTTAAGGTATAGCTGAGAATATTTCTATATAAATTAGGGGCAAACAGGAAGTTGGGATTCAAAAATAAAGAAAAAGGAACTTGGATTTAAGCTTGCTGGAAGTTCACTCCAATAAACATTGAATTGTTTGCACCTTCGGACTTTGGGTATTGTTGCTCTCTGTTCATGCAAGAAGGACCAGGGAAGTGAGAGGGTGAAGGAATAAGCCCTCTAACAAAGAATTTTTGAAATATTGGGGTTTTGTTCCAAATCAGAGCAAAACCAAATGTCAAAATATCAAAATCTTCTGTTAAACGGAATTACCTTTCTGTGCACAGTTCTAGCTTGTATGGTGGCTATTACAGGAGTGCTGTATAAAAGTGCTGTATAAATGTAAAAAGCAACAGAGAGTCCTGTGGCACCTTTAAGACTAACAGATGTATTGGAGCATAAGCTTTCGTGGGTGAATACCCACTTTGTTAGACGCAGGTTAGTTCAATCAGGGAGGGTGAAGTCCTCTGCTAGCAGTTGAGGTGTGAACACCAAGGGAGGAGAAACTGCTTTTGTAGTTGGCTAGCCATTCACAGTCTTTGTTTAATCCTGATCTGATGGTGTCAAATTTGCAAATGAACTGAAGCTCAGCAGTTTCTCTTTGGAGTCTGGTCCTTTTGCTGTAAGATGGCTACCTTTACATCTGCTATTGTGCTAGCAGAGGACCTCTCCCTCCCTGATTGAACTAACCTCGTTATCTCCAGACTGATTCTTGCCTGCATATTTATACCTGCCTCTGGAAATTTCCATTACATGTGTCTGATGAAGTTGGTATTCACCCACGAAAGCTTATGCTCCAATACATCTCTTAAAGGTGCCACAGGACTCTCTGTTGCTTTTTACAGATCCAGACTAACACGGCTATCCCTCTGATGTATAAATGTAATTAGTTAGTTAATAGATAAATTTACTGGTAGATGGCCCTAAATAATATACAGTATTATGCATGTGTTTTTAGGATTAACAAAATTTGTTGAATACTGCAGCTGTTTACATGCAGGCTAGGGTTGCCTGGTGTCCGGTTTTTGATCTGAACGCCTGGTTGAAAAGGGACCCTGGCACCTCTGGTCAGCACTGCTGACCAGGCTGTTAAAATTTTGGTCGGCAGCGCAACAGGGCTAAGGCAGGCTCCCTACCTGGCTCCACGTGGCTCCATGTGGCGACATGTCCCTCGGCTTCGAGGCGAAGGCGCGACCAGGGGGGGCTCCACATGCTGCCCCCGCAACAAGCGCTGGCTCCGCAGCTCCCATTGGCTGGGAACTGCAGCCAATGGGAGCTGCGAGGGTGATGCCTGTGGGCGGAGGCAGCGCAAACTGCCAGAGTCGCTTGGCCCCGCCTCTGCCTCAGAGCTGAGGAATATATCGCTACTTCTGGGAAGCCGCCTGAGATTAGCGCTGCCCAGGGCCTGCACTCCTCACCCCCTCCTGCATCACAAACCACCTGCCTCAGCCCTGAGCCCCCTCCCGGAGCCTGCACATCCTCCCGTACCCCACCCCCTATCCCAGATGACACAAGATGACATTTGGAAAGATGAGAGTTTCAGTTGATGAACCTGCCAGTTAATAGCTGCTGCTTCTGGAAATACAGCAGGGAAGTATACTAAACAGATTAAACTCATCAGGTCTTTGGAGAATTTACAAGGGGAATCCAGAAAGTTTAAAAATCGGGATTCTGCAGTAAAGTACAGGGAACTGAGAGCCAGGATTTCCACTGACTTGCTGTGCAACCTTGGGCAAGCCACATCACTTTGTGTGCCTCCAGTTTCTCCTCTCAACTTCCCTCTTCTGGTCTGGGGTACCAAAGTGTGACCGAGGGATGGTACCTCTGTCACAATTTGCTATGAATGTGACAGGGCATCAACCCCAGAGCACAGCATGAGAAAGTTCAGAGGTAGCAAACCTTTATGGATGATTGATGCCCTGTCACAATTTGTTACCATTGTGAAATCACCATTGTAAATGTGGACACAACTATAGAGTGGTATTTTGCAAAATATAAAACCTTTACTATTGTAACAAGATATATAAACAAGAACAATTTAGTTTTCATTTCAACCGTTTTTTTAAAAAAAGCATCTGGACATATTTATAGACAGTTATTAACACATTTTTGTCTCTTGAGTACCCGCCTTGAACCCTGCTGCACACCACCATAACCTTTAAATTGTGCCCCCTTACTATCAGCAGTTACCAGTTGCCTATACCATTACCAATTCTTGCAATACCTGGCAGACTCAGGAAAGTGGCATGGTCAGAAAAAAAAAGAGGCTAAAAACATACTCTTTTTAAATATTATAAAGCTATATAATTAACAAAGAAAAGGATATGCTGTAGATAGGTGAGAGAATATTTTCTGCTTTAAAATATTTGAAATCAATTAAATATTGCTGATAAACAGGAATAAAACTAATAGGTAATTAAATCTCCAATTACTGACAAGGAACAGAGAATTTAGTCTGTAAAATTGGGAAAAAACAGGATATGACATGCTGGTAAATCTGTTATTTTAACCAGAGTAATTTAAGAAGAATGAACTAGAGAATAAAATGATAAATAGTCACTAATGTTTTACTATTATACAGAAGTCATATAACAGTAACATTTTTAATATACAATGCAGACAGTTATATTATTAACTGTAATGGCTTCTGTAAAAGGAAGACAAGCTCACAGGCTTGAGAAAGGAATGAGATAAACGTGCAGTCTAATCCAGTTGCATGCAAATGATCTCATCTGAATAAAATTAATGTTTGCATTTTTATAACACACTGAAAACATTGCAATTTCCACTGTCTTTTCTGGAGTTTCTTAATTTTCTTGAAAAACAGAAAACACTAACCTTCTGGCTAATATATATATATATATTAGCCAGAAGGTTAGAGATAACAGCAAACTCCTGCAGTACCTTGGATTTTTAATTCAATTCTCATTTCAGTTTTATAATTCAGATTTATATTAGATTACATCAACAAGAATTTGTTTGAGATGATTTATGTCATATTGGCAATTTTAATAAAATGTAAAAAGTTGATTACAAATGTGTTTTTATTTAAAATGTACTCATGCATTTCAGAAGAATGAGATGCCAAGGTCTCACATTAAGATGGATAATACATTAATGACTTTAATTAAAAGTTTCATCTACAAAGGAAACTTTTTTTTAAATTTTAATGGTAAATTTGTGTTATTTTTCTGCATTTCACAATTAAAGGAATAAAGTAGCTTTGATTATATGTATTTTGTGGTTTTCATTTAGATATATTTCCAAAAGATGATGTTTTTTATTTATTTAGTGAATGAGCACTTCACAGAGTTAAGTATTATATTTTTCTAAAGCTCTCTTCAGCTATAAAGTAAAAAAAAAAAAAACCAAGAAACATCTATTCTTAAGATGGTCTGATAACCAGACAAACTTTTCTTCACAGTATGTTAAATAATGAAATGCACTGAGCAATCTGGCTCCAATCTAGCAAAGCATTTAAGCACAGGAGTAGCTTGACTTGAAATCAGTGGAACTACTCACATGCTTAAAATTAAACAGAGGACGTTTTTTGATGGATTGGGCCCAGATTCCTCAGCATCTTGCACAACTGAGTCTAATATGAACTCAGAATAAATGTAATTTAAAACATAAATTGCTTTAAAATAAAATTAGGACAACCTGGCTTGTATTGCATGAAGCTTGGTGAGAGGGTGCGTAGAGCTTCCTTGCCCCTCATATACCTGCATAAGAGTAGAACAGGATAGGGAACTAATATTCCCTTAAATTCCAGGTGTTCCACAGTCTTAAGGAATCTGGGGGTGTGGCCATGCCCGCATGCCCATTTGCATATGCTGCTTTGGCAGCAGGCTCTGGGCATGTGTGTGGGAAATGTCTGCGGTTTCTTTTTGAAGCAACGATAAGGAGCTCTGTTGAAGCATGGTGCCTGGAGCCCCTCTCAGCATCCTACCCTGCACTGCCAACAAGGCTCAGAGACCCTCTATTCAGGCTCTAGTTCTTCACTAGCCCTGCCCCTCTGCCCCCCCCGCCCCCGCCACCCCACAAATCTCAAAGTCTTAAAGTCAGAATGTACATATACTGGGACAACCGTATTTTAGTAGAAATTGGATTAAGATAGTAAATTGCATTGGGGAAAGTAAAATCAAGTTACTTTTGTTTTTAAATATAACAATGATAAAATTAAATGAAATAAAAAGCCTACACAGAAACAAACAAGAGAAGTAATTAGGAGAAAAGAAATTATGAAATTAATAAACAATTCAGCTGCTGAGAGTCAGATTTCACCTAACCTTTCAACATATGAAAAAGGAAATACAGTCCTGTATATTAATTACAAAACCCAAAAGATACATAATGTGCCAGGCAAATGTGAGAATGGCCTTGTTGATTTAGTTGTCTTAACTCTGCTCAGATCACTTACTCTCCTCTGTGAGCGGTGGAAGAGAAAAAGAAAGAAAATGAAAGAAACATACAGAGAGAGAGAGAGAGATAAAATAAATGTCACTACATAAAATATTGAGGAAATGAGGAACTGATTAATTAAATACTAAATAATGAGGAATGGTAGAACGAATCCCCACTTCCCTGATAAATAAGTGCTAACCAAACCACAGTTCCTATTCTTTAGTGTAATTTAAAGTTTTAAGGAAATTTGGGGAGTTGAGAGTCAAGAGAACCAGCATTTTAATCCCTGCTGTAACGGTAACTCATTGTGTCACTTCACCATTCTGCCTCAGTTTCTTCATCTATAAAACAGAGATAATAAGAACATAAGAACGGCCATACTGGGTCAGACCAAAGGTCCATCCAGCCCAGTATCCTGTCTACCGACAGTGGCCAACACCAGGTGCCCCAGAGGGAGTGAACCTAACAGGTAATGATCAAGTGATTTCTCTCCTGCCATCCATCTCTACCTTCTGACAAACAGAGGCTAGGGATACCATTCCTTACCCATCCTGGCTAATAGCCATTACTGGATTTAACCTCCATATATTTATCTCCTTCTCTTTTAAACCCTGTTATAGTCCTAGCCTTCACAATCTCTTCAGGCAAGGAGTGCTACAGGTTGACTGTGCGCTGTGTGAAGAAAAACTTCCTTTTATTTGTTTTAAACTTGCTGCCCATTAATTTCATTTGTTGGCCCCTAGTTCTTATATTATGGGAACAAGTAAATAACTTTTCCTTATTCACTTTCTCCACACCACTCATGATTTTATATACCTCTATCATATCCCCCCTTAGTCTCCTCTTTTCCAAGCTGAAAAGTCCTAACCTCTTTAATCTCTCCTCATATGGGACCCATTCCAAATCCCTAATCATTTTAGTTGCTCTTTTCTGAACCTTTTCTAATGCCAGTATATCTTTTTTGAGATGAGGAGACCACATCTGTATGCAGCATTGAAGATGTGAGCGTACCATGGATTTATATAAGGGCAATAAGATATTCTTTGTCTTATTCTCTATCCCTTTTTTAATGATTCCTAACATCCTGTTTGCTTTTTTGACTGCCTCTGCACAGTGCGTGGACATCTTCGGAGAACTATCCACGATGACTCCAAGATCTCTTTCCTGATTAGTTGTAGCTAAATTAGTCCCCATCATATTGTATGTATAGTTGGGGTTATTTTTTCCAATGTGCATTACTTTACATTTATTCACATTAAATTTCATTTGCCATTTTGTGCCCTATCACTTAGTTTTGTGAGATCTTTCTGAAGTTCTTCACAGTCTACTTTGGTCTTAACTATCTTGAGCAGTTTAGTATCATTTACAAACTTTTCCACCTCACTGTTTACCCCTTTCTCCAGACCAGGGGTTGGCAACCTTTCAGAAGTGGTGTGCTGAGTCTTCATTTATTCACTCTAATTTAAGGTTTTGCATGCCAGTAATACATTTTAACATTTTTAGAAGGTCTCTTTCTATGTCTATAATATATAACTAAACTATTGTTGTATGTAAAGTAAATAAGGTTTTTAAAATGTTTAAGAAGCTTCATTTAAAATGAAATTAAAATGGAGAGCCCCCCAGACTGGTGGCCAGGACCTGGGCAGTGTGAATGCCACTGAAAATCAGCTCGTGTGCCACCTTCGGCATGCGTGCCATAGGTTGCCTACCCCTGCTCCAGACCATTTATGAATAAGTTGAATAGGATTGGTCCTAGGACTGACCCTTGGGGAACAATGTTTGTTCATCTATTTCAGAGCAAAGGTCTTGTAAGGATTAGTTAATGTCTGGGCAGTACTTTGAACATGTAAAATACGATGATAAATACAAAGTTGACCTAAGAAGAAAGTTGATCTGTTGTGCCATTCACATCTTAAGGATTCCACATAAGAATTTTAATGATCTAATTATCACTGGAGCACAAATTCCATAAAATACATAAACACACTTAAGTTATTGTGCAACCCATTGTAAAAAAAAAAATAGTACAGATAATGTGCACTGTGGCCATTGTAAGATCAGAGCCCACAGCACCTCTTATGGTCATATCTAATAGGAGGAAATACAATTGCGCATATCCATTTAAAATCAGAGCGAAAATACAGTCTTAAATATTTAGTTATATTTTAACTGTTGAACTGGTTTGATGATTAAACACTTAAGATATGTTCAGTGTAAAGAATAAAAATTATCAAGACAGACAGCATCCTTTCAGAGTTTTGTTAATTTCATTTAATAACCAGTTCAATTAATTATGTTATTTCCATTGATTCTGAATCATTCACTTCTGGCTTTTGTTCAGTTTGGAATTCTATCAGGGGATGGAAAGAGATAGATATGGGAACTGTGCAACGACAGATGGAGCTGAGCAGAAGGCAGTGGTACAAAGCTATTTTAGGTTTCTTCAAGTCATGTGGTGTTGAAAGACATCAGACAACCGGAACAAATTATTCTTGATGGGCAACATAAGACACAAAGTGCAGATGATAATGAAAGGCACTTCTAAAAACTAGTGCCACACTGGGCAGCTGATGACATTTAAAGCCAAAGTTTTCAAAAGTGACCACAGATTGAGGCCAAAATGAGATACCCAGATCCTGATTTTTCAAAGGTGCTGAGAACCGGAAGTCCAGTTGAAAAGCAATGGAAACTGTGGATGCTCAGTACCTCTGAAAAATCAGGCTCAGGTTGGGCACTCAGAAACAGAGACATTCAACATTAGTAGGTATTTTTAAGTATATACTGACTACATATACTGTTTCATTTCAAGTCAGTTCAACATTAAACTGCAATTCCCTAATGTGCTGGGGTGACTTACTGAAATTGTAGTTCTGGTGCCTGATGGACTCCCTTCTCTCCTATGGACCAAGCTTCCTGGTGGAACTAAAGCTCCTGTGATATACCCATAGTTATATGACTCCCATGATGCACCACACAGCTTGGTCAGAGGGGAGACCATGTTGCATCTCAGAGTCAGACACAGTCCAGTCAGGGAGTCTGACCCCTAGAGAGAATGGGGAATGGGATGCCCAAACTACAACTCCCATGAGGCAATGTGTCAATACAGGGAAATGCAGTTTAATGTTGAACTGAGTCAAAATTAAATATTTTGGCCAAATTAACATTTCCTATGGAAATTTTTGAGTTTGCAGAAACTATATTTTCCACAATAAAAAATTCATTAGAAAATTCCTGACCAGCTGTAGGTAGAACACCATGAACTAGATCTTAAGACAATATAAATACTAATTTACATCATCAGATGATCTGACTGACCAAGGATACCAAAATATGACCCTAGAATGCTAACTTTCCTAACTCCCTCACCTTTTCACCTTTTTTTAATGAGATGGAATCACAATTTCTGTTACAATGAGTGAAAGACATTGGACTCTATGTATGCGGTCTATAGTGATACTCTCACAGTAACTCCCATAACTATGAAAGTGTTTTAGCTTCAAATATCATATGCCTGAGTATATGGTTTGGGAAACATTAGTACATTTTCACTTTTATAAGATAACTTATCTGGAGAAAGGATGGTATCGGTGTTGTCTACTCTTGTAAGTTTATCATGAGTGTTATGATTTTTTTAAAAGCCCCAGCTCCTAGACTCTCACGATTATATGAAAATCCCAGCTGTCATTTAAAATTAAATTCCTAGCCCGGGTGGTTGCAGAGAAAAGCTTGAAAATGGCAATATTCAAGACTCCAAAACCAAAAGGCAAATAAAAAGACCCCAACATTTATTACTTTTTAAATTATACATTTAATCCAGTATTGTGATTTTTAGGGGACTGACTATTAATTTTTGAATACTTGAGCGTGGCAATTCAAGTCAGTGCTTCCATCACAAAGTGTCTGGACAGAGAATCTGGAACCCCTCAGCTGAATTGGAATGTTACTCTGGCATATCAATGTCAGACCTTTCATAATAAATGCTTGTGTTTATTCATAGCTCATTTGAAGTAGGATATTAGGAGCTCTGCTGTTACTCTTTTAGGAATTGATTTGGTGTAGCATTCTAAAATTGCTGCTTGGTTATTTATCTAACTTTGTGTGGATAAAATCCTCAGCCTTTATCTTTCAATAGAGGTAGGAAATTGAATCCATACCAACTAGGAAGGGTAGGCTGAAGTATCAAATGCAAATGCCATCATAATAGAAAACTTTAACAATTGTATCATTTAGAGTGCAGTAAAAGATTAGCAATATTGTTCCAAGGATATGTTTGATAGTGGGCTAATGGCTGTAGATTTACACCTTGGTTTGCCATGCACTAAGTCACTGTTCAGACAAGACCTGAGAAAGAAAGATCATGATATCTCACATACCACTTTGTGGTGGACTTGGACAGATGTTAACTTTTTTGTGAGGATGGCAGTGCCTTGTTTCTATGCATGCCATGTTGTACTGGAATTTCACTTGTTATACTCATTAGATTGTACAAAATATCCATTGTATCACATCTTGATCTTTGCTACGGTCCTCTTTTTTCATACCTTCTGCTTCCTTATAAGCACAACGTAAACTTTATAGACAGTAAACTATAGAAAATCCCAGTGAAATGAGAAGAGGAACATTAAAATTAGTATTTACAAATCAAACTTCCAGGAATATTGTTCTGATAATACCAGCCAGTGGAACTTGAAACTTTTTGTGCTTTTGCACACATCCAGTCACTAAATTAACAGAAAACAATTGCTATAGTAGGATCCCTGCTTACATAGAGATCTATAGATAAAATGTAGGAACATTTTTGTTCTCACATTTTGCATCAAACTAAGAAACAAGATTTATTTGAAGACTGCAACAGTGGTGAACTTCAGTCAATGGGTATGTGTGTTTTGGATTGTTTCCCCAAAAATATTACTTTGCATTTTCTCGAGTAGAATTGTATTTTGTTATTTTATGCCCGTCCTTTTAACCACTTGAGAATGCTTTATATCAGGGATTGGCAACCTTTGGCCCGCGGCCCGCCAGGGTAAGCACCCTGGTGGGCTGGACCGGTTTGTTTACCTGCCGCGTCCGTGGGAAGCAGCGGCCAGCACATCCCTCGACCCACGCCGCTTCCTGCAGCCCCCATTGGCCTGGAGCGGTGAACCGTAGCCAGTGGGAGCCGCGATTGGCCAAACCTGTGGACACGGCTGGTAAACAAACCAGCTCGGCCCACCAGGAGGCTTACCCTAGCGGACTGCGTGCCAAAGGTTGCCGATCCCTGCTTTATATTATTCCTTTGTTCTCCCAGCCCATACACTTAAAGAACCTGATTGGGAGAGAGTTAGATCTGTAAGGTGCAGTGCATCCTCACCACCAACTGATTAGAGTGCTGTGCAGTTGCACCTGGCAGTTGCGGGTGTGTAACACCTCACCAAATCAGCTCCTATATTGGGTGAGGTTATGAACAACTGGGCATAAGTAGGATTTAGGTGGTACAGAGAATCTTGTGCAGACTTTCTGACAGGGGTGAAATTCAACCTTTACCATTTTTGTAAATAAGAAAAATACCTAGTTCAGAATATCTCACATGTAAAATCAGCCAAGTTTGGGGCAAGGAGAATCAGAAGTTCAGCCAGATGTAAAATCAAGAAAAATCCACATTGGATATAATAATTGAACCCTGTAGGTAGGCCAAATTAGCTACAATTATAATTTCTTTAATTAGCTCATTCAATTACTAACATTTTTTTCAACATGGCAATTGCTACCTGGGGTTCAAATGTGGCTAATAATCCAATTTCTTCAAATAGCATGTCCCTCATTCCCGGGACAACACTGATGCCTGACCAAATACCCATTGCTTGAAAAAGTCCAAGTAGAAAAAGGTTTCAATCTTCAGTGGTCACAAAAGGCTAAAAATGCAGCGCAGCATTGTTAATCTGATAGAATTTTATCTTGAATAAATAAATGTTGATAGTACACAAACCTCATGATTGTGAGAATCCATAAACTAGTTGAAATGCACAGCCCATAGAGCCATTTCATTCCTCTCATGTCTGTAGTTTATGAAATGACAACATCAATGAAGAAAAGGTGAAAACCCCCAATCTCAGCATTGACAGAATGCATTGCTGTGGTCAGGATTAACCACTGTTGCATGACAATCTTCCAACAGTATGTAAAGTGAATTCAAATACCACAATAGCAACAGAGGTAGGTACAAAGCTAATCTTGTGCAATGTACTGAATGACTGCAGATAGCATGAAACCAGTGACCCAGTACAGTAGCCATCACCATCCAGACAATGGTTGCATTGTATTGCATTGTTTGACAAGTCCATAAAGTCCTAGAGGCCATCTTGTTTTTTAATGTCACATCTTTCTAAGTTTAGTACCATTAGTCACTCTCATGTATGTGAACCCTGAAGTTTCTTACAGAGCATGACTTTGCAAGGCTAGTCTTCAGAAGGCTGCTGAAAATTGGGTTTCATTTTCCCTAGCATTTGGTTATGGAACAGCACCAAAGCATTGGCAGAGAATGAACAAATAATAAATTAATAATAAATACCTCCTTGCACTTACAAAAAATATCAATGGGAGTTGGGTGCCTAAACCCCGTAGGCCATTTTCTCAATCTTACCCAGAGGGATTTGACTTTTCAGACCCATGGATGGCAAATCTAACTCCCACCTCAGAGGATGTGAAGTTTCCCCGGATAAGCACGAGCATGCAATTAGTGGATCTGATGTTGTCATTGCATAAAGTACAGATTAGAGGATCTGAAGGAGTACATAGGA
Source organism: Chrysemys picta bellii (assembly GCF_011386835.1). Taxonomy (NCBI): domain Eukaryota; kingdom Metazoa; phylum Chordata; order Testudines; family Emydidae; genus Chrysemys; species Chrysemys picta. The sequence goes on from NC_088791.1 coordinate 78,026,788, forward strand.
GGTGAACACTTTTTGCATGGTATAGAGCCTAGTTCAGCAGGTTCTCCCTGCCCATAAGAATGCCAATAGAGGGAGGTAGCCTACAGCTGGTGGGGGTGGGGAGTGGTGGTGCAGAAGATACTTTTACATGGATCCTCCAGGACTCTGTTTTGCCTTCATGGCAGAGTGCTAATGAACCCATAGAGGGCTACTGGACTTAAGTGACCTCAGCAGAGTAGATGCAGAAATGTGGTCTGATGGAGAAGGATTCCTTCCCCATACTATGTAGAGACAATCAGGACACCACCCCATCTCACCTCTTCACGCCTATCTTTGACCGCAAATGACATTAGATTAGCGGTCTATATAATAACATCAACAATTAAAATAAAATGCCACTACTACTGAACTCTTACATTGACTAGGTTGTGGTCTTTTTTGTATGGTGTAGGAAATAATGCCTATCTAGAGATATGCTGTGAGATGAAGCCTTCCACACAATACAGATGCACTGAAACATTTCCATATATCATTTTTAAGCAAGCCAGCAGAAGAGTGTATGAAAAGAAATCCTGACTTTCTATTAACATAAAGTCATCTAGACTACCATAGACTTTCTTTAACTGGGTATTTCTGTCATGATACATCCTCTCAGGGTACAAATCCTATCCCTAAAGCTAGAAATAGATTTTGGATTAAAAAGGTGAGCATCTTGGGCCTACAGTCTAGTTTCAAAAGTAGAGAATATAAAAAACCAAAACAAATACAAAACTTTTGGACTAGTAATACATCAATAAAAGTTTACTTAAGTGTGATTCTTGCACACTCTGAGCTACGGGAAAGATAAAAGAGATTCATGTCATTAAATTTCCTGTGTATGGAAAAGCAGATGCTACCCCCTGTGGACCACTGAACTCTAGATAAAATATTCAGGAAAGGTAAGGTATTGTTATTAATAATTCTACTGCTTACCATAGAAATGAGGCATAAGGTTAGCAATACTATTCTGTAGGTTCTTACCCCTGCTCCCTTTCCCCCCCTCTCTTGCAACCTTGTTTTTGAAAATGAAATTTTAATGAATATTATGCTGCACTGGAGCTGTATCTCCATGTGGCAACTTCATATTATTTTATAATCTGATCCTATGTATTTTAAAGGCAAAAATAGCTGATTTAGCAAAGGAAAAGCAAAACCATCTACAATGACACATAAAAGGGTCAGCTCTAGCAAGGTATAAGTTAACACAATGAGACAGCTCACATACCTAACATTAAGGCTATGGTTAGGTGCTTCACTGGATCAGGGTCACAGTTCTCAGTTTGCAGGATTGATCCCCAGGTGATTAAGTTATATAAAACACAAATACTGCTGATGATGAGACTGATAGAGCCCTACAGACCCCTCGACATAAAGGGCTTGATTCAAAGCCCATTGAAGTCCATGGGTTTGGGTTCAGGCCTCCAAACAATAGGGTAATGCAATCTTAAGCATTGTAGACCATAACAGGGTTCAAAAAAGAACTACCAGTAAATAAATTTCCGTCTCTGGAGATATTTAAGAGTAGGTTAGATAAATGTCTATCAGGGATGGTCTAGACAGTATTTGGTCCTGCCATGCGGGCAGGGGACTGGACTCGATGACCTCTCGAGGTCCCTTCCAGTCCTATAATCTATGAATCTATGAATCTATGAAATTCATGGAGGATAGGTCCATCACTGACTATTAGCCAGGATGGGCAGGAATGGTGTCCCTAGCCTCTGTTTGCCAGAAGCTGTGAATGAACGACAGGGGATGGATCACTTTATGATTACCTGTTCTGTTCATTCCCTCTGGGGCACCTGGCACTGGCTACTGTCGGAAGACAGGATACTGGATTAGATGGACCCAGGGCTGGCTTCAGGCACCAGCCGACCAAGCACATGCTTGGGGCGGCACCTTCTAAGGGGCGGCCAATCTTCGGGTGGTGGGGCGGCGCTCAGGGTTTTTGTTTGTTTGTTTGTTTTGGTTCAGCGGGGCGGCGCTCAGGGTTTTTTTGTTTTTGTTTTGGTTCAGCGGGGCGGCACTCTGGGGGTGGGTTGTTTTTGTTTTTGGTTCTGTGAGGCGGCGCTCGGGGGGGTTGTTTTTGGTTCGGCCGGGCGGTGCTCAGGGGTGGGATTCGTTACGGCGGGGCGGCAAAAAGGTTAGAGCGGCCCTGGATGGACCTTTGGTCTGACCCAGTAGGGCCATTCTTATGTAAATACAGATATTGAAATGATTATAAAAGATATAGATTTGGACACAGATATTACAGCTTGGTTTTGCCAAGACAATACCCATGCAGGAAACTGTAGAGATTTTCTTCTAACAGGCCTTCAAGTAATTGTTGTGGCTTTCAATTATTAACTTAAAATTGCAACAACTCATGATACAGTAGGGTCCTGCTTATATTTCACTTGTCAAGATGTTGGAAACAATGTTCTGCAACTGTAGTAACAAGTAGCCTTGCATTATTTCCTGATCATGCTATTAACATATCTCATAAGTGTACACTACATACATAGGATGAAATCCTGGCCCCAACTTCCCATTGACAAACTTCCCACTGACTTCACTGGAGCCAGGATTTCACTCAAGAAGTTTTAAACTAGAAAAGAGAATTGTGTATTTCAAAATTAAACTGTTTGAATCTGTAGAGTTATTTTTCCCAAATATAACAACAGACCAAATGTAGAAGGACTCAAATGCTAAAATCACTGAGATATACTGGTTTCCATGACTTGAACATGGAATAAGCATGGAACATCTTAATAAGCAATCAGCAGTGCTGATAAGCTAAAATCTCAATGATCTGAGTACTCAAATTGCTCCATACCTTATGTATCTTGATTACTTTATAAATTCTCACTTTAGTCCATTATTCAAAGTTTCTACAAGATTAAAAAAAAAAACTCCTCTGTTTTTACCTTTTATTTCTAAGCAGGCTGGTTTCTGAATGTAAGATACTGCCTGCCTAGATGTCACTTAGCATTTAAAAAAATTACGATTTTAAGAGAGTAGTAAAATGCTGGTTCCCTGGGGCCAAATCTTCCTCTCCCACCTTAAAACCAGCAGTGGTGGGCTCTGGAGGAGGCGATCTCCATTGGAATTCCTTTCTGAGATCCCTTATCATCAGGGAGGCAGTTTTTTATCACTGCAGAAAAGGCTGTGTGGCCCATTTACAAATCTGAAGGACCCATGGGAATTTGCATAAATCCTCAAGTATCAGAGGGGTAGCCGTGTTAGTCTGGATCTGTAAAAAGCAACAAAGAGTCCTGTGGCACCTTATAGACTAACAGACGTATTGGAGCATAAGCATAAGTTTTGTCAGACGCATGTGGTGGAAATTTCTAGAGGCAGGTATAAATATGCAGGTATAAATATGCAAGAATCAGTCTGGAGATAACGAGGTCAGTTCAATCAGGGAGGATGAGGCCCTCTTCTAGCAGTTGAGGTGTGAACACCAAGGGAGGAGAAACTGCTTTTGTAATTGGATAGCCATTCACAGTCTTTGTTTAATCCTGAGCTGATGGTGTCAAATTTGCAAATGAACTGAAGTTCAGCAGTTTCCCTTTGGAGTCTGGTCCTGAAGTTTTTTTGCTGCGGGATGGCTACCTTTAAAAAACCCTATGCTTTTCCACAAGCATCTTCCCCTGCTTCCTAGCAGCTCAGCTTTATTGGAGCCTTGTTATCAGAGATTTCCCCATCTGGGACTGTATTATCTTTTCCAGGGAATCTGTATGGAACTGAAGGGAGGAGATGCGCTCCCAACCCCATCCATGGCCAACCCACTTCTCCCAGATCCTTCTAATCTCTACTTTCTCCCCCAACATGGACTCTAGGCCCACAAAGAATGCACCACAGGCACGTGTGGAGGGGAGGGGAATTGATACCACAGATAAGCTTGGCCTTGCCACAGCACATGAGATCCACACATGGATAGGGCCCCTCCTGTGTACAGTTGTCAGTCGGATGAGCCAAGCCTTCATTTGTATCAGTATTTCCTAGGTTCACAGTCACTAAGTTAACGATTGCTCTCAATCTTTAAATCATAAACTAAATTCAATTCATTAGGAAAGAGTTCAAATTCAGTTCAAACATATACCAACGAGAACACTTGCCCCGAAAGAAACAAGGGTTAGACTTGTAAACTCAACTAAGTTCTCTAGGTGTATAAAAAAAACTTTCACATCATTGAAGTCTCAAATGATTTAATGGCAACAATTAATAACACTTTTGAAAAGTGGTTTTTATTATTATTATTCATTAAAAATTAAGCTGAAAAAAGTGGGTTATAAAAATGTTTGTACCCAGCACTATCATACAATAAACTGTTTCTTCTCTGATAGCTTCAACACTATGTTATTTAATATAATAACAGACCAGACACATAACAAACAGAATTATTATGATGACCAGGGAAGTATGCTTCACAAAGCAATTAATCCTCTGTAAAAAGGATTTCTTTTAAAACCCTGTGATTATAGCCTCTTTGAAAATATAGGGGGTTTTTTAGTTCTGGTTTTTTTCCGTTTTCTTCATTCTGTTAATCATATCTATCTGAATCTCACTCTGCAATTTTCCTGCTTATCAGAAAAGATGCTTAATACATTGTGATTAGCCCATTGGATGGAGATTTATAATTTATATTCTGTGAAAGAGTTTCATGCTGCCATAAACAGTTACCTCCTTTATTATATTTCCAGTATATGCTAATAACCTAGGAGTGAGAGTATTTATTCTTATCACTGAATAAAAGCGTCATATTGGTTTATGAAAGGGAAAAGTGCATTTCAAATGTGATATAGAGGGAAACTGTGAGTAGAGGTATACAAACCAGTCATGGGTAGCACATTAATAGACCTGTCAAAGCTTGACAAAAACTTCACAATGAACAAGCTTGCTTGGTTTCCAAAAGCATACCAAGATTCTGTACTTAGCCTAATTAAAATCATACTGTTAATTTATTTTCATTCTCTTATTTGTAATAGTAATTCAGGGAAGGACATTCTTTCTCTTTCGATTCTTTATTTTTTTCATTTATGGAAACTGATGATTTCCTCCTTTCTTTACATTGGAGAAGAATATGTAACATGGTTTTGTTACTTTGTCTTGTTGACTTCCTCCATACAATCATCTTTTATGTCTTTTATACACAAAAATCTTTATTTTGCTTTACACAACCGACCATGTGAATCTTTTAGGATGCACCTGTCATTTTAGTAAATGATATCAGCAATAGTTGTCAAACCTTTAATGGTGCATTCAAAGCCAGATCCAAAGCTTATGCAAGTCAATGGAGTCTTTACAGTGACTTCCATGGACTTTGGGTCAGGCTTTCAGTACCTGGATAGGGGGTATTTCTTGCTTGTGCCCATTGGCAGCTAACATTGGTATGCTGTGCTCTGGAAGATGTTCACTCAATGGACCGATCTTATGTGACACTAGGCAAAAGAAAATCTTCACAATTTTCTGCTGCTATAACTACATTTTTATTGACTTTCCATAACTTGAACAGCTGATGAGAAGTAGGATTTATTGTGAGTTCAGGAAACTGTGACTTCTCAATCATTTTTATATTTCATTATACTTGAATCTTGAATGAGTATTTGCTCAGAACAGGCTAGTAGTCTTAGCTGGCCACCTAACATAATGAGATTTTACAAGAAAATGTTGTTTTATCCAACCACAGCCAAGACATTGCAAATGTTACTTCTTCAAAACCTACTAAAACCCTTGTTGACAATGTATGCGTCAATTTACATCACGTCTTTCCCACTCAGATTACTCCTACGGCCAATTATTGATGCTAAGAACTTGTTCCAATCAGTAAATTTCCCAGACATTCTTTTGATCCGTCTATCAATTTCCTGGTGCAAGTGCTGGAGGAACCACTAGGGGCAGAGCTCTTCTAGACCTGCTGCTCACAAACCGGGAAGAATTAGTAGGGGAAGCAAAAGTGGTTGGGAACCTGGGAGGCAGTGACCATGAGATGGTCGAGTTCAGGATCCTGACACAAGGAAGAAAGGAGAGCAGCAGAATACGGACCCTGGACTTCAGAAAAGCAGACTCTGACTCCCTCAGGGAACTGATGGGCAGGATCCCCTGGGAGAATAAGATGAGGGGGAAAACAGTCCAGGAGAGCTGGCTGTATTTTAAAGAATCCTTATTGAGGTTGCAGGAAAAAAACATCCCAATGTGTAGAAAGAACAGTAAATATGGCAGGCGACCAGCTTGGCTTAATAGTGAAATCCTTGCTGACCTTAAACACAAAAAAGAAGCTTACAAGAAGTGAAAGATTGGACAAATGACCAGGAAGGAGTATAAAATAATTGCTGAGGCATGCAGGAGTGAAATCAGGAAGGCCAAATCACACTTGGAGTTGCAGCTAGCAAGAGATGTTAAGAGTAACAAGAAGGGTTTCTTCAGGTATGTTAGCAACAAGAAGAAAGTCAAGGAAAGTGTGGGCCCCTTACTGAATGAGGAAGGCAACCTAGTACAGAGGATGTGGAAAAAGCTAATGTACTCAATGCTTTTTTTCCTCTGTCTTCACGAACAAGGTCAGCTCCCAGACTGCTGCACTGGGCAGCACAGTATGGGGAGAAGGTGACCAACCCTCTGTGGAGAAAGAAGTGGTTCGGGACTATTTAGAAAAACTGGAGGAGCACAAGTGAATGGGGCCGGATTCGCTGCATCCGAGGGTGCTAAAGGAGTTGGCGGATATGATTGCAGAGCCATTGGCCATTATCTTTAAAAACTCATGGCGATCGGGGGAGGTCCCAGATGACTGGAAAAAGGCTAATGTAGTGACCATCTTTAAAAAAGGAAAGGAGGAGGATCCGGCAAACTACAGGCCAGTCAGCCTCACCTCAGTCCCTGGAAAAATCATGGAGCAGATCCTCAAGGAATCAATTCTGAAGCACTTAGAGGAGAGGAAAGTGATCAGGAACAGTCAGCATGGATTCACCAAGGGCAAGTCATGCTCGACAACCTAATTGCCTTCTATGAGGAGATAACTGACTCTGTGGATGAGGGGAAAGCAGTGGATGTGTTATTCTTTGACTTTAGCAAAGCTTTTGATACGGTCCCTTACAGTATTGTTGCCATCAAGTTAAAGAAGTATTGGCTGGATGAATGGACTATAAGGTGGATAGAAAGCTGTCTAGATCGTCGGGCTCAACAGGTAGTGATCAACGTCTCCATGTCTAGTTGGCAGCCGGTTTCAAGCGGAGTGCCCCAAGGGTCGGTCCTGGGGCCGGTTTTGTTCAACATCTTCATTAATGATCTGGAGGATGGCATGGACTGCACTCTCAGCAAGTTTGCAGATGACACTGAACTAGGAGGAGTGGTAGATACACTGGAGGGTAGGGATAGGATACAGAGGGACCTAGACAAATTAGAGGATTGGGCCAAAAGAAACCTGATGAGGTTCAACAAGGACAAGTGCAGAGTCCTACATTTAGGATGGAAGAATCGCATGCACTGTTACAGACTAGGGACCGAATGGCTAGGAAGCAGTTCTGCAGAAAAGGACCTAGGGGTTACAGTGAACGAGAAGCTGGATATGAGTCGACAGTGTGCCCTTGTTGCCAAGAAGGCTAATGGCATTTTGGGCTGTATAAGTAGGGGCATTGCCAGCAGATCGAGGGACGTGATCATTCCCCTCTATTCAACATTGGTGAGGCCTCTTCTGGAGTACTGTGTCGAGTTTTGGGCCCCACACTATAAGAAGGATGTGGAAAAATTGGAAAGAGTCCAGCGGAGGGCAACAAAAATGATTAGGGGTCTGAAGCACATGACTTCTGAGGAGAGGCTGAGGGAACTGGGATAGTTTAGTCTGCAGAAGAGAAGAATGAAGGGGGGGATTTGATAGCTGCTTTCAACTACCTGAAAGGGGGTTCCAAAGAGGATGGATCTAGACTGTTCTCAGTGGTACCTGATGACAGAACAAGGTGTAATGGTCTTATGTTGCAGTTGTGGAGGTTTAGGTTGGATATTAGGAAAAACTTTTTCACTAGGAGGGTGGTGAAGCACTGGAATAGGTTACTAGGAAGGTGGTGGAATCTCCTTCCTTAGAGGTTTTTAAGGTCAGGCTTGACAAAGCCCTGGCTGGGATGATTTAGTTGGGAATTGGTCCTGCTTTGAGCAGGGGGTTGGACTAGATGACCTCCTGAGGTCCCTTCCAACCCTGATATTCTATGATTCTATCTCACCCATTCACTGGCTGATCCTGTACCAGATTTCACAATGATTAAGTGGAAGAGTAGAAGAACTGTGACACAAAGCAATACAAGCTGACATAGCAGGTGTGTAAAGAAAACTACATCCTGCACTGGTTTGATGACCATGTTCTGACTCCTCCTTGTTCTCCCTGTCATTGCAATTAAAGAGAGTACAATGGAAAGGGGAAGTGTTTGGGAAAGGGAATGCATTTGGCACGGAGGAAATGGTCTTCTACAAATCGGCATAAACAGAACAGCAATAATCTTCTATGAAAATTCTTGTCATGAATTTGAGTAGGAATATGACCACTGCAGGTTTATAGATTCATATGAATGGTATTCTTGCTGCAGTAACTGACAAATGGGATAGCTATTGGAAACAGGCCCAACGCTTAAAAACAAGGTAACACTACCATCTCAAATTGATTTGTGGATTTGGTGAGGTTTATTAGGCCAATATTTTATGCATACCTTGGTAATGCTGGAAAGTGGCTAACTGAATAATCCAGTGTGAATTTTGGCAATACAAGTTGCTGGAATACTTATATTTTCCAATGCTCAGGACAGGATTTTGTGGGCTTCTATGTCCATATGGGCAATGTGGCAGGTGGAATTTGCATACTTTTATTACTCATAATGATTATTTTATATTGTTGTTGGACTATAATCAGAGTTGGAATTATCTGAGTTTTTTTATAGTTAAAGATTATTAATTTAGAATGATTCTGGCTCAAGCAATCAGGGAAAACTTAAAAAGTATAAAATACTCCATATTCCTATAGTCCATGATTCCAAAACAAAAATCAAGTTTTTACAGGATTAAAAAATGTATTAGTTATATGTTTTTTGCGTTTTGAGTTCTGCATAGGTTGACATATGGTAATAGGGAAATGTGATTTTACAAAGAAAGTAGAATAAAAATAGTCCAAACATTTTTTTAACTCCCTGTTTTTTTTTTCCCCATAGAGGCTTTGTGACATAGTCAAACTACACAAAAGAGTGACCTGATATGAATGCTTCATGGGCACTTGCTTGGATAACTTCTATAATTTTTGCTGTCTTGGCCAAGAACGAGTTGTGTTCTCATTCTATACTCACTGTGATTAAAGCTTTATACCACACCATCAAATATTCTCCCTCACACTGTATATATATGCACATGCCTAATCACACAGCTTCCAATCCTTCAGTCTGGGGTAGGAGCCAGGATTCTGCTTCTGTCTTATTTACCAGTGGTCGAATCTTTCAAACAATTAGCTGCAAATCCGCCCAGTATTCACTGGCATAAAGGAGGGGTTATTTTCCTGTGATCTCTATTAAAATATACAACATGCCAAGATTTTTAAATAATGCATATAAACACAGGTGGGTGTTTGCAAGAAGTGGCTAATTTCATTCTTCATCTGAAGCATTTGAATTTGCAGAAATTTAATATTCTTATTGTGCATTTCTAGGCAGCCCATTTTTTAAAAGATGACAGTCTTGATTAATTAAGAAAAAAAAGCATGGAATGCCAATCTTTGGATTCCATTTTTTATTTTATTTGGTTATAAATATAATTAAGGTTGAGAAACATTCAGGAAGAAAATGGGATAAATGTATTTTGACTGCCTCTTTGCAAACACCAGGTCTCTTCTCTGCAAAACTGAGCTGGAGAAACAACTTCAGGGCGAAGGGCAACCCTCATTTAGCAGATTTGATATGAGGTAAGAATCCAAATGCTGACTGGAAACAGACAGAAATTAGGTTGAACAGATGAATTAGTAAAGATTTGAAACTGTAAATTATTAAGAAGGACTCCGATTTAGTGGATGAGACATCAAAAACAATTTAAAGCAAGGTCTGAATTAATATAGAATAGGGAGAATAACACCACTTATCTTTTAAAATTATTTATGAGGAGAAAATGAAAGCAAAGGGATGTTCTCTTAAATCATATTTGGCAATCTCAATTTAGAATTTATTGCACTTATAATATGGTACTGTACTCACTTTTTTACAATATGGCAGCTTGTTGTCTTTATAATGTTTAATATCCTTTAATAGAAGAGGAAAAGCCAACACCAGTATCCTCAAAAGCCCAAATAACTTATTATATTAGGTCCATTCAAAATCTGCAGGAAATTTGGTCAAATGCTTGAGAAATTTTAGAAAATTCTGAAATGTGTTTGAAAATCAAATGGTCTCAGAACTGAAAACACTATTATGTTGTCTATTTCTTTGTACTTTTACTAGTAGCTGTACATAAAAGTACTTTTTTATTTCAGTCTATTTTCCCAAAAATTTATCCCCAACCCTAAGAGATATTTAATTCCCCCTTACAGTCTTCAAAAATTTATAGGCCTTCTTTCTTCCCTTCCTTCCCTTAGTCTATGATGAGGACACAAAGAAATATATAAGATAAACCACTGAATAATTTCCAACTTGCAAACTTATTCCTATAGACTGTCCTTCTACATTAATCTAGCTACACTAGATAAAGCAGAGTTTCTGGATGTTTCTACCTATGCTATTTGCTGCGGAATAACTAGCAGTGCAACCTCTCTGAAATATTGTTTTGGTTTCTCTGTAGGTGAGGAATGGCCATTGCTGATCATTGTTCCTAGTAGGAATAATGCCAAGCTTTGCTGAGGGAAAATGGTGGCTCCTAGTTTGCCGGAAAGCAGAGAGGAGCTACTGTGAGGAGGAGAAGGTGAATAAAGGTAGTGCACATCTTTGTTAAGGGCAGCCCATGGCCTCAGTCTCATTGAGAACACTGGGAGATGGTGACCATTTGGAAAGAGGGTAATTCTTCTTGAATTTTTTCAGACATGCCAAACCTGTGGGAAAAAACACAGAAATTGGGTCTGTTTTTGGCTTAATTGGCTTGTGAGTTGCTTGTTGGCTAGCTTTTGGCTTGTAGCTTGTTGCTTGTTTGGCTTGTAGCTTGTTGCTTCTTTTTTTTTTGATTGGCTCCCAGCAAGCTGGGGCAAGGAGGGGAGAGAGTCAGGGGTGCACAGTGGGCCTACCACAGTCCCAGACTCCATAGGCACAGAGAGTGTTGGGGTTCTTAAAGATTGGCTTGTTTTGGCCTTGTTTTGCAATGGGATTAGCTTGATTTTTGGCTTATCGTGAAAATCGGGGTGCTTATTTACCGCATGAAAGTTGGCTACTGTGTTGATCTTCTTGCAACTTTCTCCCCTACTCCGAAGCACTAATAAAAGTGATGGGGAAATGAGTATTCTTGTCATGCCTCATTCTTTCTGCTAGTTCTTTTGTTCTTACCCTTCATTTTGTATATTTTATTATCTGTCTCATATTCACAATCCCAAAGCCTGTTCTCATCATCATAATCATCCTGAGAATTCTCCTTCCAAAAAGAACAAAATAGAAAAAAATGTGTATGTACAGTATTTTATTTCCAAATCCAGAAACAAGTAAAATGCCAGCAGCTAAATTGTAGATGGCAATTTCTGCCTCCTAACAGTGAAATTGTTTTCCAATTTATTTCTCAAAGGTTTTCTCTAGAGATATTCACCTAAACTTCCTTTCTTCTCATTAGCTAGGAGAAGGCTTCTAATGGTAGCAAATCTATTTCCCTGATGGTAATACCAATAGATATCTACATTGTGATGTTTGGTTTCAGTCGCATTACTGTAAAATGTGTGTCTTGAATGCATGGAAAAATTCAGAAGTTAAAGCTGAAGCATTATTGTAAGGCTGCACTTATGGCTGGTATGATTCACCTGCAGAAAGCATATTCTTCTCAATGCGGAGCATAGTATTATCTCCATGGTTATCAGATAAAACTGCCCCTTTTAACAAATTGATTTTTCCCTCCAGGGGGCACACCACACTCCCCTGGAGCCCGTTATTGGCAGGGCCGGCTCTGGCTTTTTGGCCGCCCCAAGCAAAAAAAAAAAAAGCCTGCGGTGCGGCCGGAGCGCGGGTGCAGGGGAACCGGCTAGCGGGAGGGAGTGGGAGGGAGAGAGAGAGAAGGGGGCGGACGGGGCTACAGCGGGGCGCTGCCACGTGGCCCCTCCCGCCGCGCTGTGCCACGCCGCGCCGCCTGCCGCCTGCCGCCTGCCGGGAGGAATCTGCTCCGGTCGGTGGGGAGGGAAGGACGAGGACTGGCCTGCCGGGCTTGCTGCAGGGCGCTCCTGTTCTCCGCACCGCCGCCCCCTACAGGGCGGCCGGAGCAAAACAAAACAAAACAAAACAAAAAGCGGCTGTGCCACCCTAGGATTGGGCCGAATGCCGCCTCGTTCAACCTGCCGCCCCAAGCACCAGCTTGCTTTGCTGGTGCCTGGAGCCGGCCCCGGTTATTGGAGTCCTCTGCATGTAGATCACCCTACTTGAAAACTTTGCTGGATCCTGCAGAGCCCTCTGCATGCACCCATGTGGACTTAGGGGCTCAACTGTAGGCCACCATTTTTTAAAATCTTGGCCTAATCATATCTGGCTAAGTACCAACTATTTAGCTACAAAACATAGAGGAAATGTTTAGCATAGAAAAAGAGAGTATTAACTACAGTAGTTAGATGAAATTAAGAAAAAAATGGAGCAGAATATCAGGAAAATTTTCCAACAGCAGCAGAAGGCACAGGGAAGCAATGGAAGCTAAAGCACTGGGCTTTAAACTACAATAGTGCAAACGTACAATAAGCGAGCAATCCAGCTCTGGCAGGAGTTTGGCCTAGAAGGATTTTGTCATCTTCAGGCTCTGTGATTCAAAAATCATGAGTCTCCCAGGCACACTGTGAGAACTGAGAAATAGGCATCTGTCATACCTGACTTTTGCAATTTCTATACTTTTATGTTCTTAAGCATTTATATTCCTTTAAAATAATTAAAGTATATATTTCCTAGAACACAAAATATATGGTTTCACTTTGCTGTTGCAACAAGAGATGAGGAAGGAGGATTTCCCCAAAAGAAACAGTCATGAAAACTGAATCCATTTAACAGAAGGATGATGTGATGTGAAGTGATTGCAAATTCCAGCAGCTTCTGGAATGGAGTCTATGCTATTCACTCAAGCATAGTGATAGCTTTCCAGGGGGGGAAAAAGAAGTGAAAATTGGATATGTTGTGATGGCTTGGTGGTAGAATACAAAATAAATTGTTAGCCACAGTGTTTAAAACCCCCTTCAGGACTGAAAACATTACCTCTTCGCTATCTTTGTACAACTGGGCATAGCATATGGGAAATCCTAGCAATATAAGTAATTAGCAGCACTTTGCTTGTATTTACTTCACTCTAGGTGATAGATGAGCATCTCAGAGGGAAAGTATATCCATAAACTTAAAAAGCCACATATTAAAAGCACGTGATCATTAATTTAATTAAACAAAATGATCTAAAACTACCTCAGCTAGTATTTTGTGTATTTCACCATGCTTACATACAGGGACTGACTCCACTGTGGTTATTACTTTCTGATGGCACTGCAGCTTGTCATTTCATTGATATGAAGAATACATGCATACACATTGTATTGTTCTGTATTTTACCTAAAGCTCTTCAAAAAAAAGGTCCTACTAAGTCTCCACGGCACAACTTTAGAAATGATCATTCATTTTTCAAAACAGCTGGGCTTCTAGAAGAACTGTTTAAAAAAGCAAAAGTGGGAGGAGTTCCTTTCTGGTGTTGAAGTCTCCCAAATTATTACAAAGACAGAATGGATTAGCAAGGTAGCTAAAAATTCCAAGGATCTTCATGTATTCATTTTATACCAGAGAGACACCACTCCATGACTCTGGTAATAAGTTTCCAGAAGCTACCTACATGTAAAGAAGTGTCAGAGAGTGAAGAGCAAAGCATCACATGAGGAATATGGTTTTATGATAAAGGAAAATTTGCAGTGGAAAACGGAAAAAAAAAAAAAAAGAATTAAAGGACGCACTGAGACAAAATACTTATGCTCCATTGTTTTTCTTTTTTCTTTTCTTTCTTTTCTTTTCCCATTCCACCTACTACACTGAAAAACGGAAATCACTGATTTCAGATTGATTTTAAAAGTACAAACTGTAGTCGAAAGATTCATTCAAAATGCTAACATTGTAATAGGAAAATGCTTTGTTGAGTGAGATTTCTTTCTTCGTGAACAGACACTGTAGCTACTGAAATGCACAGTTAAGCTACCAGAGGTTTCTAAATGAAGAAAAACAGATAATTATCTTTCCACATAGGGAATGTTTAATTAGCCCTCGATTTGTGGTAAAAACAACCCAATACAACACACCAACAGCCACAAAAATGAGTATATTTATTCCTTCAGAATAAAGAGCTAGTGTAAATCAGCATAGCTCCACTGAAGTGAATAGTGCTACACTGATTTCCAGCTGAGGATCTGGCCCCATATGCCACAGTAATGTAAGAACAGAAGATCTTCCATACCTGATCACACCAATTCATCCATCAAATCTAATATTTTAGCTCCAGCAATGCCTATCAATTAATTATTGAGAGGAAGATGAACCTCCATCCCCATTCCAGTTGTTGGAAAAGAACTTCCTTTCTTACCCCGGCAGGTAATCAATTTATGAACTGAAACATGAGATTTTAATATCCTCATTTTAGCTTACAGCTCTTTATAGTTATCCAGAACTTTTGCCCAAAATACAATAATAGAAACTTTTTTTTTAAATGGAGGGGGGAAATGAAGGTAATTGGTCTGCAGCAAAATTTTAGGTGTGCATAACCCATGCCAGAAAAGCTGATGACACCCATTCCTGTCATTTTCCTTCATGAGTTGTACAAACTTTTTCTGCTTTATGACAGAATGGATTACAATAATGCCATGAATATTTTATTGCAGTTATGTACTTTAATTCAAATGTTATTAGTCATCAAGAAACAAATATTTAATATTAGAAGCACTAAAATAAATCTTGCTCTGTCAAGAGATTACTTTTAAATAAATGTGGAAGCATGGTCCAACAATTGACTCAGATGGGCTCTTTCTCTTGTAGTGAGACCAGTATGCATTCATCTCTGGCATGGCTCTAACGAGCTCCACAGAATTCTAAATGTAGCTGCTGATTTGGATTTGATTACTTTGAGTGAGATGAGGGGAGGGAAGGAGAGAGTGGATTTTTAATAGAATCTCAGTTAGACACATCGGGGGAACTTGACTCTGTCAGTTTAAATGTACAAATCTACCCTCAGCAAAAGAACGTGTGCCAAGAGGATGAATGAAACCTGGTAAACATTATAGTTAATTTATTGCCTGAAACAACAGTCCTTTTAATTGATTGACAAATGAACAGAAGCAAAGAATAAGAAAAGTAAATGAAAACACTGCAGGAATGGGCAGCTTTGTAATTGGAAATTGAAAAGGTCACTAAATGTGGCTAAGTGTAATTTATTTGAATTGAATCATTATTTTATGGAAATCTTTATTTGGAGCCTGAATATGCACAACACTAACTTTAATGCAACCCATTTTATTTTGATTACTTTAAACATGAGTGGACACAGCAAATTTGGAGCTGTACTATTCCTGAAACCAAACAGTGACCAGGCTACTACACAGTGGTCGTGATAATGTGGAGCCAGTGTGAGATCTTTCAACAAATGATATTTCTTTGGAACACTGTGTCTTTTAGCAGTAAATAATAATGTGTATAAGATACAATTTTCAAAATTGCCTAAGTGACTTAAGAGCCTAAGTCCCATTTTCAAAAGTCACTTAGGATTTTTCTACATGATCATTTAGTTTGCGGCAAGCTGGGGTGTGAATCTACCCCACACTAGACTGGCACAGTCTAACTGTCCATGTGGACCCTGCCTATGCAGCACTAACAGTTGGTTAAAGCACTTTAGCTCATTCCTGTTTAAAAGCAGGGTAGATCAAAGCACACTAACAAACTGTTAGAGTATATAAGAAGAGTCCACACAGACTGTTCATGGCAGGCAAGCACAGGGTAGATTCACAGCCCTGCTTGTCACAGACTAAATGTTTGTGTAGACAAGCCCTTAGACAGTTAATAGCCTGAGTCCCATTGACTTTGAAAATGGGACTTAGATGCTTTAAAAAAATGTACCCATTGTTTTTATAAATTCTCAGATGAAATAATCAATTTTCAAAAGAGGGTGGTAATATTCATGATTTAAAGATAAAGAAACGCAGGTACCATGCAGAGATGTGAAGATCACAAACTTACACTGGAATAGAACCTAGATCTTCTGACTTCCAGTCCCTGCTTTACCTACCAACTAACACAACCTCAGTATCTCTTGAGCAGAACACTGTTTCACCACACGCACCATTACTATATACAATTATATAAATTAGAGATGGGAAAGACCTATCACATCCTCCTGTCAATCTCCCCCTCAACTGAAGATTGTTCTCTACTGCAGTGGTTCTCAAAGCCAGTCTGCCGCTTGTTCAGGGAAAGCCCCGGCGGGCTGGGCCGGTTTGTTTACCTGCCGCGTCCACAGGTTCGGCCGATCGTGGCTCCCACTGGCCGCGGTTCACTGCTCCAGGCCAATGGGGGCTGCGGGAAGCAGTGCGGGCTGAGGGATGTGCTGGCCCCCCTTCCCGATCCCAAATATGGTGATCAGCTAAACCCTGAGCATGTGGGCAAGACTCACCAGCCAGACACCCAGGAAAGAATTCTCTGAAATAATTCTCTCAGATCCCACCCCATCTAAAATCCCATCAGAAGCCATTGGGCATATTTAACGCTAATAGTCAAAGATCAATTAATTGCCAAAATTAGGCTATACTATCATACCATCCACTCCATAAACTTATCAAGCTTAGTCTTGAAGCCAGATATGTCTTTTGCCCCCCACTGCTCCCCTTGGAAGGCTGTTCCAGAACTTCACTCCTCTGATGGTTAGAAATCTTCATCTAATTTCAAGTCTAAACTTCCTGATGGCCAGTTTATATCCATTTGTTCTTGTGTCCACATTGGAACTGAGCTTAAATAATTCCTCTCCCTCCCTGGTATTTATCCCTCTGATATATTTATAGAGAGCAATCATATCTCCCCTCAGCCTTCTTTTGGTTAGGCTACACAAGACGAGCTATTTGAGTCTCCTTTCATAAGACAGGTTTTCCATTCCTCGGATCATCCTAGTAGCCCTTCTCTGTACGTGTTCCAGTTTGAATTCATCCTTCTTAAACATGGGAGACCAAAACTGCACACAGTATTCCAGATGAGGTCTCACCAGTGCCTTGTATAATGGTACTAACACCTCCTTATCTCTACTGGAAATACCTTGCCTGATGCATTCCAGGACCGCATTAGCTTTTTTCACGGCCATATCACATTGGCGGCTCATAATCATCTTGTGATCAACCAATACTCCAAGGTCCTTCTCCTCCTCTGTTACTTCCAACTGATGAGTCCCCAGCTTATAACAAAAATTCTTGTTATTAATCCCTAAATGCATGACCTTGCACTTTTCACTATTAAATTTCATCCTATTAATATTACTCCAATTAACAAGGTCATCCAGATATTCCTGTCTGATATCCCAGGCCTCCTCTGTATTGGCAATACCTCCCAGCTTTGTGTCATTCACAAACTTTATTAGTACACTCCCACTTTTTGTCCCAAGGTCAGTAATAAAAAGATTAAATAAGATTGATCCCAAAAACAATCCCTGAGGAACTCCACTAATGACCTCCCTCCAGCCTGACAGTTCACCTTTCAGTATGATCCATTGTAGTCTCCCCTATAACCAGTTCCTTATCCACCTTTCAATTTTCATATTGATTCCCATTTTTTCCAATTTAACTAATAATTCCCCATGTGGAAGAGTATCAAATGCCTTACTGAAATAGAAGTAAATTAGATCCACTGTGTTTCCTTTATCTAAAAAAATCTGTTACCTTCTCAAAGAAGGAGATCAGGTTGATTTGGCATGATCTACCTTTTGTGAAACCATGTTGTATTTTGTCCCAATTACCATTGACCTCAATGTCCTTTACTTTCTCCTTCAACATTTTTTCCAAGATCTTGAATACTACAGATGTCAAACTAACAGGCCTGTAGTTACCCAGATCACCTTTTTCCCCCTTTCTTAAAAATAGGAACTAAGTTAGCAATTCTCCAGTCATACAGTACAACCCCTGAGTTTACAGATTCATTAAAAATTCTTGCTAATGGGCTTGCAATTTCATGTGCCAGTTCCTTTAATATTCTTGGATGAAAATTATCTGGGCCCCTCGATTTAGTCCCATTAAGCTGTTCGAGTTTGGCTTCTACCTCGGATATGGTAATATCTACCTCCATATCTTCATTCCCATTTGTCATCCTGCCATTATCCCTAAGCTCCTCATTAGCCTCATTAAACACTGAGGCAAAGTATTTGTTTAGATATTGGGCCATGCCTAGATTATCCTTAACCTCCACTCCATCCTCAGTGTTTAGCGGTCCTACTTCTTCTTTCTTTGTTTTCTTCTTATTTATATGGCTATAGAACCTTTTACTATTGATTTTAATTCCCTTTGCAAGGTCCATCTCTACATGGCTTTTGGCCTTTCTCACTTTATCCCTACATGTTTGACCTCAATAAGGTAGCTTTCCTAGCTGATCCCTCCCAGGTTCCATTCCTTGTAGGCTTTCTGCTTTTTCTTAATCATTTCTCTGAGATCCTTGCTCATCCATCTTGGTCTACAACTCCTGCCTATGATATTTTCCCCCTTTCTTGGGATGCAGGCTTCTGATAGTTTCTGCAACTTTGACTTGAAGTAATTCCAGGCCTCCTCCGCCTTTAGATCCACAAGTTCTTCAGTCCAATCCACTTCCCTAACTAATTTCCTTAATTTTTTAAAGTTAGCCCTTTTGAAATCAAAACTCTAGTCACAGATCTATTTTTGTTTATCCTTCCATTTAGTTTGAACTGAATTAGCTCATGATCGCTCGAGCCACGCTTGTCCTCTACAACTATTTCTTCTATGAGGTCTTCACTACTCACCAAAACCAAATCTAAAATGGCATTCCCTCTTGATGGTTCAGCAACTACTTGGTGAAGGAATCCATCAGCTATCACATCCAGGAAAATCTGAGCCCTATTATTATTATTATTAGCACTTGTTCTCCAGTCTATATCTGGGAAGTTAAAGTCTCCCATGATCACACAATTCCCATTAGTATTTACTTCATTAAAAACATTAAAGAGGTCTCTATCCATATCCAAATCAGATCCTGGTGGTCTATAGCACACCCCAAGCACTATCCCAGGGGAGGCTCTAGTAGCTTTCTTCCCCAATGTGATTTTTGCCCAGACAGACTCTGTCTTATCCATTCCATCACTTCTTATTTCTTTACAGTCTACCTCATCATTGATACACAATGCTACTCCACCACCTTTGCCTTTATTTCTGTCTTTCCTAAACAGCACATACCCTTCAATACCTGTACTCCAGTCATGACTACTATTCCACCATGTTTCTGTTATCCCTATAATATCTGGTTTCACTTCTGCACAAGTAACTCTAGTTCCTCCATTTTGTAACCTAGGCGCCTCGCATTGGTATACAAACATCTTAATTTTTGCTGTTTGGCTTCACTCACATTCTTTACCCGATTAGGCAGTATGGATTCTACCACCAGTATCAAATATTAGACTGGTATCTACACTACCCTTCCTCCTTATGTCCATTCTCCTACCCACGGCTATTTCCTTTCTTACTTCGTTTTCTTCCCTCTCAATGCTAAAATCTGGCGTGGAGATTACCTGGACATCTCCCAACCATCTCCCCCAAATACCTAGTTTAAAGTTCTCTCAATCAGTTGTGTCAGCCTCCATCCCAGAAGTCTATTTCCCTCCCTACTCAGGTGAAGTCCATCCCGAGAGAACAGACCTTTGCCCATGAATGCCTCCTAGTGGCCATACATCCCAAAGCCCTCCTTGTAACACCACTGCCTGAGTCATCTGTTGATCATCATAAATTTGTCACACCTTTTTTGCCCTTCTCTAGGAACAGGCAGAATCCCACTGAAGATCATCTGAACCTTGATTTCCTTAAGCATCTTCCCCAGCCTCGCATAGTCTCCCTTGATACGTTCCAACAAGAATCTAGCTGTATCATTTGTTCCCACAAGAAGGACAATAAGTGGATTCTTTCCCGTTCCCGTTAGGATCCTCTTCAGCCTCAGGTCCACATTCCATATCTTAGCACCTGGCAGACAGCACACCCTTCTGTTCTCTGGATCAGCTCTGGTTACAGGCCTGTCTATTCTTCTCAGTATGGAGTCCCCAGTCATGTAGACCTGCCTTTTCCTGGTGATGCTGCGATTCTTCTGTCTATCCCCTGTTCCCTCTGGCTGCAAGTCCTCTCGATTCCTATTCTCCCTTGCAATCCTCTGCAACCCATCCTGTATCCTTCTGAGGCTCATATTTGGTGTTGTTATCTCCACTAACTCTTCTCCTCTTCCTATAGAACTAGCTGCTCTTTTCTTCTTGCTTGCCCTCCTACCTTCAGTGACCACCTGCTGTGCCCCTTCTTCATTTTTCAACTCCATAAACCTGTTCCTGAGCTCTATTTCTCCTTCATTGGCCCATCTTTTCCTCTGCCTGGTTCTCTTAGGCCTGGTCTACACTAGCAGGTTATGTCGAATTTAGGAGCGCTAAATCGAATTAACTCTGCACCCGTCCACACAACAAAGCTATTTAGTTCGACATAGAGGTCTCCTAAATTCGACTTCTGTACTCCTCCCCAACGAGGGGAGTAGCACTAAATTTGACATGGCCATGTCGAATTAGGGTAGGTGTGGATGGAAATCGACGCTAATAGCTCCGGGAGCTATCCCACAGTGCACCACTCTGTTGACGCTCTGGACAGCAGTCCGAGCTCGGATGCTCTGACCAGCCACACAGGAAAAGCCCCGAGAAAATTTGAATTCCTTTTCCTGTCTGGGCAGTTTGAATCTCATTTCCTGTTTGGACATCGTGGCAAGCTCAGCAGCACTGGCAACGATGCAGAGCTCTCCAGCAGAGATGGCCGTGCAATCTCAGAATAGAAAGTGGGCCCCAGCATGAACTGATCGGGAAGTCTTGGATCTGATCGCTGTGTGGGGCGATGAGTCCGTGCTTTCCGAGCTGCGCTCCAAAAGACGGAATGCAAAGATCTACGAGAAGATCTCTAAAGCCATGGCAGAGAGAGGATACAGCCGGGATGCAACGCAGTGCCGCGTGAAAATCAAGGAGCTGAGACAAGGCTAACAGGAGACCAAAGAGGCAAACAGACGCTCTGGATCCCATCCCCAGACATCCCGTTTCTACGAGGCACTGCATTCCATCCTAAGTGCGGCCGCCACCACTACCCCACCACTGACCGTGGACTCTGAGGATGGGATATTGTCCACGCCCGCTTCCTCTGAGATGGTAGTGGACGGGGAAGAAGAGGAAGGAGATGAGGAGGACGAGGCAGTCAACAGCGCTTACAACGCTGATTTCCCAGACAGCCAGGATCTCTTCATCACCCTCACAGAGATCCCCTACCAACCGTCCCCAGCCGTTAACCCGGACCCAGAATCAGGGGAAGGATCAGCCGGTAAGTGGTTTAAACATGTAAACATTTATTTATAAAAGAATATAAATATTAACTGTGGCTTTTTCATGATTAGACTGTCCTAGGCACTTAAAGTTCTAGTCTTTGGCAGTGCAACTGCTGCAAAAAAATCTTGATTGGTTTGCCCTAGGTGCTGTACTGTTTAGCCCTTGCCAGTGCAGCTACAGTAAAATTCGGTCAATATATCCGGGGATAGAGCAGAAATCCTCATGGGACATCTCCATGAAGCTCTCCTGGAGGTAATTGGAAAGCCTTTGCATGAGGTTCCTTGGGAGAGCGGCCTTGTTGTGTCCTCCGTAGTAGGAAACGTTTCCGCGCCAGGCTACCATCAAGTACTCCGGGATCATTGCCTTGCACAGCATGGCGGCATACAGCCCTGGTCTTTGGAGGCTTTCCCGAAGCATGTGTTCTTTCTCGCTGTCAGAAATACGCATCAGAGTGATGTCGCTCATGGTCACCTGCTTTGAATTAGGGCAATGTTAGTATTGGGACTGCTTCCCTGTTCCTTTACAGAACTGTAACCGCCGGTTTACAGCCATGCGGTGGAGGCGGGAGAGGGGCAGCATAGAGGGATCTTTCCCGGGGACAGCCGCGAGGGGGTGGGACAGGGGCAGAGTTCATGCTTGCCGGATTGCTGGCAGCAGGAACTGGCCAACGCTAGGAGCATTGCTTTGAACGTGAAAGTAGGGCAGTGCTATTATGAAAGTTTTAAGCTGCCACAAGTCTACAGCTTACCATGTCAGCCCGCTACCCAAATTCTGCTGTGCTGTTCCGATTCTGTGATCTGCACTGCAGGACCCCAGGGACTGAATGTGAAGGACGAAAATTCGACCTTGTCCTGAGTGCGCATGTGATAGGTGCTGTGAATGGTCTTTTTCACAGAGAAAGACTATTTGCTTTGTTCACTCAAAAATTTATCTTTCTGAGGAATTCACTCCCTTTTTCCCATCCCACAGCTGTGGCTGTCTCCCGACCTACCCTGTCATCAGATTCCCAGAGGCTGTCGCAGATTAGGCGTAGACGGAAAAGGACACGGGACGACATGTTCTCTGAACTTATGGGCTGCTCCCGTGCCGAGTCAACACTGCAGAGTCAGTGGAGGGAGAACTTGTCCCAAATGCACCGATCACACATGGAATGGGAGGAGAGGTGGCGGCAGGAAGACCAGCAGGCGACTCAAACACTGCTTGGACTAATGAGGGAGCAAACAGACACGCTCCGGCGCCTTGTGGATGTTCTGCAGGACCGGAGGCAGGAGGACAGAGCCCCGCTGCAGTCTATCTGTAACCACCGTCCCCCGCCACAAAGTCCCATACCCCCCTCACCGAAAGTACCAAGAAGGAGGGGCTGCAGAGCCCGTGAAAACTGTCACTCTACCCCTGCAGACTGCTCAAGTGGCAGAAGGCTGTCATTCCCCAAAATTTGATAAATCCTTTCCTTCCCGCATCACCCAAGCCCCCATCCCAGTTTCATTGTTCATTTGCTAATAAAAAATACGTTTCTGTTAATTGCTGTTTCCATCATGTTTTTTTAGAGGACAGTCTGTTTTAAGGGGGGGAAAGGTGGTTGGTACAGACACGGGGGCAGGTTCAGCAGCAGGTCACACACACAGTGCAGTCACTAGGCACCCTGGTCAGTCTGGGAGGTGGTTTTCATTGTCGGGGGGGGGCTATGAGACTTTGTGGCGGGGGAGGGCGGTTACAGATCTTATGCAGCGGTCCTTATCCTGGATCACAGAGCCACGCAGCAGGGAATCTGTAACCGTCCTCCCCCTGCCACAAAGTCACATAGCCCCCACACACAGAGTCCCGAACAGGAGGGGTGGCAGGCTCCGTTCAAACAATCAGTCCGCCAGTGCGGACCACTGTAGAAGAAGGAGCCTGGCATTCCTCGAGTTTAGAAGCGTCCTTTGCATGAGTACTCTACACCCGCTCCCCACCACAGTCTGCGTCCCAGTTTCAACACTTTACCGCGAAAACAGTAATAAATAAAACGTTGTTCATTAACAAATTTTCAGTGATTTTATTTTTAAACGTGTGTTGGAAGGGGGGGAAGGGGGTGAACGGGGTATGAAACTGGAGAGGATTGTGAACAGTCACTGGGTAAAGAAACGGGGGCAGATTCAGCTTCTCTGTAAACCAACAAAATTGTCACAGGTTACCCTGCTCACTCAGGAACCTAGCTTTCAAAGCCTCCTGGATGCACAGCGCGTCCCGCTGGGCTCTTCTAATCGCACGGCTGTCTGGCTGGGCGTAATCAGCAGCCAGGCAATTTGCCTCAACCTCCCACCCCGCCATAAAGGTCTCCCCCTTGCTCTCACAGAGATTGTGGAGCAGACAGCAAGCTGCAATAATTGGTTTCGCTGAGATCGGAGCGAGTCAATAAGCTTCTCCTCTCCCCTTGAGACGTCCAAAAGCACACTCCACCACCATTCTGCACTTGCTCAGACGGTAGTTGAAGAGTTCCTTTTCACTGTCCAGGGTGCCTGTATAGGGCTTCATGAGCCATGGCATTAGCGGGTAGGCTGGGTCCCCGAGGATCACTATAGGCATCTCCACATCCCCAACAGTTATTTTGTGGTCCGGGAAGTAAGTACCTTCCTGCAGCCGTCTAAACAGACCAGAGTTCCTGAAAACACGAGCGTCATGAACCTTGCCCGGCCATCTGACGTAGATGTTGGTAAAATGTCCCCTGTGGTCCACCAGTGCTTACAGCACCATGGAAAAGTAGCCCTTTCGATTAATGTACTGTCTGGCCTGGTGGTCCGGTCCCAAGATAGGGATGTGAGTTCCATCAATGGCCCCACCGCAGTTTGGGAATCCCATCGCTGCGAAGCCATCTATGATCAGCTCCACGTTTCCCAGGGTCACTACCTTTGACAGCAGTACATCAACGATTGCCTTGGCTACTTGCATCACAACAACCCCCACGGTAGATTTGCCCACGCCAAAGTGGTTCGCGACTGACCGGTAGCTGTCTGGCGTGGCAAGTTTCCAGAGGGCTATGGCCACTCGATAGTCAGGGCTGCTCGCACCCGGGTGTCCTTGCGCTTCAGGGCAGGGGACAGCAACTCACAAAGTTCAAGGAAAGTTCCCTTCCGCATGCGAAAGTTTCTCAGCCACTGGGATTCATCCCAGACCTGCAGCACTATGCGGTCCCACCACTCAATGCTTGTTTCACGTGCCCAGAATTGCCGTTCCACGGCATCAACATGACCCATTACCACCATGATGTCCACGGCGCGGGGTCCCGTGCTTTGTGACAGGTCTGTGCCACTCTCAGACTTCATGTCCTCATCGCGCTGCCGTAGCCTCCTCGCCCGATTTCTCACCATCTGCCTCTGGAAAAGGTGGCTGATAAGGTGCGAGGTGTTGACAACGGCCATAACTGCAGCGATGGTCGCAGCGGGCTCCATGCTCACAGTGCTGTGGCGCCTGCGCTGTCACTCAGCAGAAAAGTGCGCGAACTGATTGCCCGCCGGCGCTTTCAGGGAGGGAGGGCGGGAGTGACGATTGGATGATGAAAGTTACCCAAAACCACCCTCGACACATTTTTTCCCCCAGCAGGCATTAGGGGCTCGACCCAGAATTCCAATGGGCAGCGGGGACTGCGGGAACTGTGGGATAGCTGCCCACAGTGCACCGCTTCCAATGTCGACGCTTGCCCCATTAGTGTGGACTCACACAGTCGAATTACTGTCCTTAGTGTGGAAACACACGTTCGACTTTGTAATATCGATTCCACATATTCGATTTAAGTGATATCGAAGTACTCTCGTAGTGTAGACATACCCTTAGTCACATGCTTCCACTGTCCACTTTCCTCACCCAGCAGTCTCCCCTCAGAGTTCTTTGGTCCTGCTTCCATCTATAAGTCTGAGCTTTTCCCTTTGCTCCATCATCTGCTTGAACCCCTTTCTAAACTCAACCAGAGTTTCCACCTGCATCTCCAATCCTCTGATCTTTTTTTCCATCAGCTCTATCAGGCGACACTTCATGAAGACGAAACTCTTTTCAGGTACCCCCTCCAGGATCATGTACATATCGCAGCTTCCATGTCTAGTTATCTTCATTGTGTCTTCCACTGCTTGGGTCACTACCACTGCTGCCTCTGTATCTGTCATAGCCTTCCCACCTAAGTCCTGTTAGTCCGGGAAACACAAAGCAAACCAAAACACTACAACCCACAGCAAAACAACCCCCCAATGAGCATCACAACATTGCCAGAACACCACACACTCCCTTCACTAGCCTGTCTGCTCCTCTGCCTGGTTCTCCTAGTCTTCCCCGCAAACTCCCCTTGCAAACTCCCACTCAAACTCCTCTGTTTACAGGTCTGTTTGCTGGCTCCTGTGTTGCTGCAGCTGTCTGTGTCCAATCCAGTCTAACACATCCCCTCTCATGAATTTTCCTCCTGATATTCTGCCTATGTTTAACCCAATTTGCAATCTTTTAGCCAACCTTCCGAGTTAGGATAAGAGCTGGGCAGCGAATGGAAATTTTGTTTCACAGAGAATTTTGAGATTTCAAAATTTATTTCCATTCTGATTTGGAATTAAACATGCACATTTTGAAATGCTCTATTAAATAAAATGTTTAAAAAGAGTTTAAAATCAGTGAAAACATTTCATTTTAATTTTGACTTTTTATTATAATATATATTAGAACCGAAAATTAAAAATATCAAAACAAAAAGTCATTTTAAAAGGAAAAATTGAAATGTTTCATTCCAAAAATATTGAAACAGAATGTTCTGACCCTCTCAGACCTTTTTTTTACTTTGCTTTCCTGCTAAACATAATTTCAGGAAAATCAAAATCATTTCATAAAGTGTCTTGGTTTTGATAGAACAGCCTTCTCCGTGGAAAACTGTTCTGTCAAATTTCTTCTGACCAGCTCTATTCAGGATAAGGAACTGAAATCAAGCCAAGTAACAGACTTCCTGGCACACAAAACCAAATACTTAATTACAAATGCAGATAACTTGAAAGATCACTTGGTACAATTGTGAAAATCGAAACAGAGGAAAACCCCATCAATTTGTGAAAGATCCATTCAGACATTTATGAAAAGCAACCACAGAAATTCTTTAAAATCATAAGCAGTTCTTGGATAGCAGGCCAGCTCCAGGGTTTTGGCCAGCCCAAGCAGCCAAAAAAAAAAAAAAAAAAAAGCCGCAATCATGGTCTGCGGTGGCAATTTGGCGGGAGGTCCTTCGCTCCGAGTGGGAGTGAGGGACCATCCGCCGAATTGCCGCCGAATAGCTGGACGTGCCGCCCCTCTCCGGAGTGGCCGCCCCAAGCACCTGCTTGCCAGGCTGATGCCTGGAGCCGGCCCTGTTGAGTAGTTCACACACAGGAAAAATGCCAAATTCATAGGATATATTGTTCAGAATATATAGTTAACCCAGTTCCACCCAGAATGCACCAGAGGGTAAACGTGTAGAGTGGAGGCAGCCTCTATGCCAGCTTTTCTAAACTCTGCTCTTTAGTAGCAAGAAACAGAGCAGAATATAGAAACAGCCACACCTAGTGGCAGGAGTCACCAAAAGAGCAGGATTTTATGCAAATACAATGTCCTAGCCGAGAGTAAGGAAGATGTGCAGCTTTCTTCTAGGAACAGTATAGCTCCTCATCAGTTTTTTTGCCTTTCTCTAGTTATTCAATATTTTCCTAATAATAAAGTGTACACATACGTGAAAGCAGCACTCTATTTGTGGTCACACCACAGCAGTAGCCACATCCATGATGTGATATTTCTGTGTAACAGATCAAAACTGCCAGGGCCTTTTTAATTTATTTTTGCTGCTGAATTGCATCAGAAACTGTTTCCTAATTTGCCATCCCTTATTAGCGCTAGGACTCCTTTAGACATTTCTCCTTTCCAGGTTCCTCCCCTTCTGGATTATTTTCTCCAGGTGCATTCACTTTGTATTTTTCCAAGATGTTTCCATGTTACAATTATTCATGCTCTCACTGCTTTGCACAGCTCCAACAATGCTGTAAACTTCTCTCAACTGGCAAGCTGAGGTGAGTTTATGGCTATTATATGTCAACAGAGCAGTGCAAAGCTGCTGGAGCCTATCGGAGGATCTGGCCCTTGAAGTCCCTCTGTATTAATTCTCTGTATTCAACTATATTTGCACTCCTCACAGTTGATTAACATCTGCAGATGGCTTTAGCAAGATACTTACTCTCTTTGTAGATCATAATGAAGATGTAAAATAAGACCAGTCCTAACTTCATTCCTTTATTATGCTGCTGAATATGTTCCAACAGCATGATACATTGTTGTCTTGATACATTGTTTATGGTCCTGAGGTTCAATTTTCAGTTCCTCTGGTAGTGCTCCCTAACCAAGCTGATATGACTATTGAGAACAAGATTTCCTAGGACATGGAATCACGTGCTTTATGAACACTATAATATATAACACCTTCTTTGTAGTCACTAAGGCCCAGATAGTGCAAAGACTTACGCATACAGTTAACTTTATGCACTGCAAGTAGTTCCATGGACTTTCCCGGAATTGCTCAGTGTGGAAAGCTAAGCACATGCATAACCCTATGCAGGATTGGGACCTAGGAACAGATTTTTAAAGGTTCTTAGGTGCCTAAAGATGCAGATCAGTGCCTATTGGGATTTTCAAAAGTGCTTTGGCACCTAAACCTCATTCAAATCAACAGGAGTTGAGCACTTGAAACTCATTTAAATAAATCGGAGATAGGAGCCTGGGTTCTTCTGAAAATCACACTACGTGCCTATCTGCATCATTAGGCATGTACATACCATTAAAAATCTGACCCTGTCTTTCAAATTCTTTTTAAAAGGTGTTCAGTTTTGTCATCATGTTAATTATGGTTCCACTGTCTTCATTTCCCCACCCGTTATCATATTTGTTCGTTTATTTTAGACTGATAGAAGCTAGACTTATGGAATGGCAATTGGCAATAATTCCCTTAATACCCTAGGATACATACCATCTGGACTGCCTTTTGTATGCATGTTCAAATTGTTCAACTATTCCCTAACCTCCTCTTTACCAACAAATATTGAATAAGGTCTTCCTTGTCTCTTAATTGCCCAAACTTCTTTTCTTTATTTTTCAAGATTTTCAGAAGTTCTTTAACTCAGCTGGTTTTGAATCATTAATATACTCCACTTCATTTATAAATTGACTTCTTTTCCTCTAATCTTCTTTTACCTCTGACATATGTATAAAAACCCTTTAAATTGACATTAACTCCTACTTTCTTGATGACTTTACATTTTTCCTACAAACATTCATTGACTATATATTCTTCTTAAGTTAATGCCCTGCTTTTCAATTTCTGTTATGTGTCTTTTCCCTCTTGTATGCAGACCTTTCTGCAATCCCTTGTGAAGTCATATTTTTTCCTTCCATTCTCCACCATTGTGACCACAGCAAAACTTAGAATACAGTTGTTGTACATGTTTACTACTGTCCACAAGTGGGTGGAATCAGAAAATTAAATTGTTTTAGGCCCTTCATTGGTAAGAGATGATGGAGTCTCTTTGAGTTCAAGTGTTACAATTTTTGAAGTAAGAATCAGAGCTGGGAGAACACCTGAATTTTTTATTTACTGGCAATTCCAAAAAAGAATGGGGAAGGGTCAAGCCGAAACTGAACATTCTGATTTTTTTCCAGTGAATCAAAAAGAACCAATTGAAATTTTGCTACAGCAAATTAAATGTTTCTTTCAGTGTTAGCTAGAGCCACAAAAATGAGCTTGTCGGGGACCCACCTCTCTTTGCCCACCAGTTAGGGCACTCACCTGCAATGTAGGAGACCAGGGTGCCATTTTTCTCTCTGCCTGATGTAAAAAAAGGGATTTAAACTGGCTCTTCCACCTTTCAGAAGAGTGTTCTAACCATTGGACTATGGGATATTCTGGGGTTGGTTGCTCCTGTTGAAGCTGTTCTATACAATTTAAACAGTCTTTTGAGCAGGAGAACTGGAACCTGGGTCTTGGATATGAGCACCCTAACTATTGGGCTAATGGTTATATAGCACTCTTCCCCTCCTCATTGGCAAATGGCACTGGGTCCCAAAAAAACAAAATTTATGTTTAAACTATTCAGCAAATTCATGCCAAATTCATTAATAGTTTTGGGTCAACTGAAACAGCATTTTTTGTCAAATATAGCATTCATCAAAAAAGAAAACATTGTCCAGCTCTAGTAGGAGTGTCTGAAATCTATCCTCATCATTGCTTTGAAGTCCCATGTAGCCATTCCGTGTAGCATCGTGGTGGCCAGGATGTTTCCAGATGGTCACTAACTTGTCATAACAATTATTTTTATTTGTAATAACATAACGCTGGCCTCTTTTGCCTATTTTTATTACTGTTGTATAGTTTTAGTGCTCTACAATCCTTAGGTGTCTAAGATACCATATCTTTTTAATATTTTCCTGCTTCAACCAATTTAACAAAAATACATAACTAATAACATAAATGTTTTCCCCGGCCTCATTTTAAATTTATTATTATTATTAAATATTTACTTTGCAATAGCACTCAAATGTTCCTATCAGGATTAATTCCCCATTGTGTTAGATGATGTACAAACTCAAAAGTGGAACATATTCCTTACTCAGAAAACTTGTGGGTTTTTCTTAATAGAGAACTGATTCTTTTATGAAACATTCTTCTGACTTTTAAATAGAAAATACGTTAATTCAATATAAAATGTCTTTTAACTTTAAAAAGTCTAATTTTTTCATGAATAACGAAAACTATGTAATACTTGTTATAAAGAGCAGTATGGCTCTATGATCAAGATAACACTATACCTGATATGCCATATAAATGCTAACTACTGTTATTACTTTTCACCTTGAACATGGACAGCAGTATGTAACATTGCACAGTCTGCAAAATGAGAACTGAACTACAAACAGCTTTATAAAAAATGGTTATTCCTATGCATTGTTAATGGAAAAACAGACCATGAAGCAGAAGTTTGCAATCACAGGAAGAATGAATGAATGTATTTCTAAAGAACTTCATACATTATGTATCCTGTATTATAGATCTTAGATGCAAAACAATGGAATAAAATAAGTTATCTAAAAACATATGCACAAGAGAAAATTCTAATCCTTATGAATATTCCATTATGCTTACTAAGCTTGCTCTATTTCCTGGTAACTTACTGAGATGGGAATCAAAATGTGAAAGTCCATAATGGAGATTGGCAAGGAAACATAACAATTCTAGGCACTGTAAAATTAATAGAATCAATAACCAACTTGATGTAATCCAAACATAAAGTTCCCCTGTTTTGCTTTCAGAGTTAGAAGGAATGAAAAATAACAGTAAACTATTTATCAGTTATTAGGTCTGTCAGAGTTCCTCCTCTTCTCCAGAAGTGCTGCAGAAATTAGCATGACTAGAATGATAACAGCATCTATCAAGAAGGAGAGAGAGCAAAGAATGGCGAAAGAGGATAATAGGAGGATGACTCCACCTCCAAACTTCTCAGGCTGTTCCAAGGGGAAAAAAATCACAAAAATATTCAATTTAAGACATATACTGTGGGGAGGAAGGGAAGGATACAGAATAGAAGAGGGGAACTCTGAACAATTTAGTAATTTTCTGGCAAGTGCCATCTTCTTCTCCTACATGCCTGCAGAACCATTATAGCAAGAGGACATGCAAGCAGTACCCCAGGTTTGAGCTAGGACTGTTCCTGAGAAGCAGCCTGGAACAGTTCAACGGTAATTGGCTTTTGCAGAGGACTTGAGGCCCACTGGGGAGCTGTTGATGAATATGTGAGATGAACACCAAGTAGCAGTAGGAAGAAAACAAGTCCCAGGAGAAGGACTTCAACCCACAACGAAGGTCCAAAGGCCCAAGGATAGATTTTGGGGAGCTTGGCATGAATCTGGAGGTCCACCAGTCTTCCAAGTCTCACCCAAGGCAAAGAGAGACTTTCTGAAAGCCACATGCCCCAAGACTAAGAGAAACATTAATAAATAAAAACACCAATGGACATGGAAGTTGCTCTCATTGCTTCCAGGTGTGTGCACCCTTGGGGCTCTGTCAGACAGGACAAATCTGCCCCAGTCAGACAATGCACAAACAGTAGTCTCTCTGAACCACTAAGGGGACATCAGAAGCCCCAGAGCCACTTTCATGCACTAGATGCCATGATTTTTTACATGAATAGAAACACACAAGTTTTTAATTAATGAGTTTGTTCATTTATTTTGAAGGGACAAGGAAAAAGTATAAGAACACTTAAATTATGCTATCCTATATTAAGGATCATTCATTTCCAGAAACATTGCCATCATCTCCCGGGAAGTGAAGAATAACAATTCCTTGGAGCAGGTCTCCAGTGCTGCTGTGTGGTCTTTCCACTCATAGTTTTACTAGATCTTGTACAGTAGACATTTTTGCATCTGATGATGCAGCTTTTGGCAGAACAGTTCTCGACAAATAATTCTGCCCTACTGCCATTGAGAGAATGCTAAACAGATGCCATCGAGTTAAAGAATAATCTTGTCCATTTCAATAGACTTTTTTCCATCTAAAATATTATTTCATCAAAGGCCACTGTCTGAATTTTTTTTCACTTCAGGTAAGGCCTGTGGATTCTGTGACTGCACTCGGATGTAGACAGATATTTTATATTTATTCATGCCAAAAAAACTTAGCTATGCTACATTTTCAGCAAACAAAGAGGAGGGGTGCCTCCCCGGTATTTATCTGGAGTCCTGTAGTAGACGTACAAATATGTCCAACTAAATTCTCTCAAAATACCAATAAATATCCAACAAAATCACTGAGTCCCAAATCCACTGTCATCCTCACCGTAATCACACACACATATAGCAAAATGTGCAAAACAGCCAGCATCAACTTGTTAGAAACCCCTAACCCGCACCCTCCCCCACAAAAACAACAACCCAGAGCAGTTATCTCAAACTTAGAGGCTAAAAAATGTGACTACTGAAGTTAATAGGAGTTTTGCCACTGACCTCAATTAACAGGAATTTCATCCAGAAACACAAGTCTTCCCTGGCCGCCTCCTACTCACAAGCACATCTCCAAACTCCTTCATTCTACAGTTTCAGGTTCTGATATATATATCTATAGATATAGATATATATATAGATATAGATATATATATAGATATATATATCAGAACCTGAAACTGTAGAATATATATATATATATATAGCCCCAAATAAAGTCAATGGGACTATTCACATATACACACACACACGTTCGTGTATGCACATGTGCAGCTGTATTTCTTCTAACATTTGTAGATTGAAAACAGCACTCCTGTCTCTGATGCTTTACTGCAATGAACATTTTGGGGAAGTAAGGACTACTCACCTAAGTAAAGGTTTAAGCTTCAAACCCTAACACCGTTGGGGATATTTTTTTTTTACGTCCTCTGAAGTATCAGAGGTTGGCCACAGCTGAATAAGGGATACCAAATAGTGTGGACCAATGCTCTGAATTCTCTTTCTAGATGCCTGGCTGATGTGTTTTGCTCACATGCTCAGAGTTATACTGATTGCCAAATCTAGGGTTGGGAATAGAGCTGGTTGGAAATTTTCTAACAAAAATCTGCTTTTACTCTGTTTTTTCAGAAAATCCCAGTTTGGTGAGCCCAAAATGTCTAGCAAAGTGGGTTGAGGTTTGATGAACTTTCAATGAAATGAAATGAGATTCCCAAAGAAGAGACAAGAGGCAGTCAGCAAGAGGAGGAGAATAGAAGGAAGCTACTAGCAGTGGTAATGGCTGTAGTGGCCAGAGATGCATTCGGTTACAACACTGCTAAATGCAGATAGCCTGGCTGTGCCATCTTGACCCCAAATAAAGTCAATGGGACTATTCACATGTTTATACATGTGTTTAAGAATCTTGCTGAATTGGGGACTTGGGAAGAGGGAGTGTATAATGCCTTTTCTAGCCACAAGCTTGAACTTAATACATTTCACATATAGAAAGTGAAATCTGTTTTTTCCCTTGAAAGCAAAGACCCAATATACAGTTAAGAGCTTATTTGACTTTTCTCAACTATGACAGTATATCTACAGTTACAGGAAATATTACAAAACGTAATGGTATGCAATGCATAATATAGTTGGTATGGCTCATATTGTACATTACCATTATTGTACATTATCAATGGCTTTGACTCTAATTCTTCTTAATATGGGCAATTAGCTTTTAATTGACGTTATGTTAGTATAATGTCAAGATAATTTAAACATTAAAAGTAAGTAAAATAAAATAAAATAACTTGAGACTACTCTCACTAAAAAGTTCTCAAAAGGATAATAAAGATAATTGAACATTGTGATTTTCCATTACTAATGCCTTCAAAGCCATCATCTTATTAATATTTATGAAAGCCACTAAAAGTTTCTTTTTGTCACAGAGAAATGCAGATGGGTAGGTGACATCTAACAGCTGACATACTTTACTGGAATATGGTATTGTTTCAGAATAACAATTGATGTGTCCAGTCCTATGTGACACCAGATAAGTCACTGACCCTCCCTGTGACCCAGAGATTCTCCATCTGTAAAACTCTTATTCACCTTTAAAAAGATATTAAATTGAAAGGACAAAGTATTGATATTACATAGATGAAGACTGGGATATCATTATAATGGATTATGAATATGATGATATTGGCCTCTCAAGTCCTCATTTCAATGTCACTACCAACATAAAATCCAAGAGGAGAGGAGCAATACAATCTGAAATGCAGGGCACCTTTAAGGTGACAACAGAATCCACTTCCCAGAAAATGATAGGCCAAATTCAAAGATGGGGAGAAATCCTGGCCTAAACTGAAATTATTGGAATATCTGTCATTGACTTAAATGCAGCAAGAATTTCACCCATCATGTAAATTAAACATTTTTACCACATGTACTCATCGGTGTCTGAGAGACTCTAAACTATGGTATTAAGCAAAGAGATGGAAGAATGTGTGAAATTATGTAAATTTAGGTAGGGTAGGCAGCTACATTCTTATAGATTCACTGGGCCAAATTTAACACTGATATGTAAGCAGCCATTGTAAACTACAACACTAGGTGAGAATCTAAATGAGTCTAGGTGAGTGTTACTCTAGGGGAATTCTGCACCAAAAATGTAAACATTCTGCACCAAAAAAATTAAAAATTCTGCTCACAATATGTTAAAATTTTGCAAAATTCTGCATATTTTATTTGATAAAATAATGCAATATAATCACTCTGATTTCAGTTATTTGGTACTTTATTTAAACTAAAATACAATGGATGGAAAATGTGAGTGGGGAGCATTGGCGGAAATCCCCAACTCCCCTTGTCTAATAGTAATGTAGCTAGGTTTGACCCTTTATTTCTAGTTATTAATCAACAGATATATGCAACCATATGCTCGATATTACCATAACACTTGAAGAGCAAGTGAGGGCTGGGGAATCAAACTCACAATTTATATTGGTTACTGACCATCTCCAGAAAGGTCAGTAGGAAACAGTTCATGGAGCACCTTGTGATAGGAAATTTTTTCAGTCCAAAAATTTAGACCAGTTCTAATCACGAAAGCACCATAAGCATCTTTAAGGCCATACTGTCCTTTACACGCCTCTGGCAAAGTAAAGGAGCCTTAAAACTTTTATACTTGTTTTATACTCCTGGGGGAATTTACAAAGACAATGGGAACAATTCAGAAAGAAAGCAGGCTGCTACATTCTGCTCTATCTGAGGGGACAGAGCCTGCCTCATGCCTATCTCCTCAGAAACACCATGAAACTCTGCCCCTCCATGCCAAGCTTTCTGAAATAGCGAGCAAGAGGGACAGAGTGTATCTCTCTCTCAATTGCATGACTGCCCAGCCCCCCACCTCCCGGCGGTGATTCATGTCTCTACTGGCTGCTCCAGGCACCTGATCCAACCTGCCTGTGCAGCTGGGGAGGGGAGCATGACTGCTCTTGCAACTTTCCTTTGCTTTCCCATCAAAAGCCATTTTTCTGTGGGGAAGCAAAGAAATCTGCGGCGGACATGAATTCTGCGCATGCATAGTGATGCAAAATTCCCCAGGAGTAGAGTGTGTAGAGAAGGTGTAAATTGGCACTAAATTGGAAGGTTTACATTAAAACAACTTAGACTCCCTCTGGACTCATTTAGATTCATCTCTGAAATGAGCCAAATGATAGTCCCTACACCTTTCCTAAAAAGTCCACTAAGGGTGGTTATGTTAATTCTCTCCCTCTGACCCCCAAATAAAAATAATAAGAGAAGATATTCTATGAATAATTCATATGCGAGGCTGTGATATCTATATCTAACACTATCAGTAAGCTCTGAGCAGGCAAATCCATGCAGCTTCTAGTTTTCAGCCTAGCACAACAACTACTATTTAGAATTTATATTCGACTAAGTCTTCCAAGTGCTGCATAAACACCAACTAATTTATCTTTACAACACCTCTGTGAGGTAAGTAAATAAGTACTATATCACTGGGAAAGTGGAATGTGAGGACTAGAGCCCTTCAAAAGATTTCAAGTAATGATACATCTATAAACATGTATCTGTAGTGTACTATCATGATTAAATAAATGCATCTTTGCTTAGCAGTACATAGATCTGGATGAAATCATTATCCTTATTTAAGGTGGTAAACAAATAAAAGTATTTTTGAAACTGCCTGCCTTTAATGAACTCCCTGTTTAAGTAAGATAAGGCAAAAAGCTGTTAATCACCATTTTCAACTTTCAAGCGTTGGACTTCTAAATCAAAAGTTATTTATGTTTAGGAAAGTAAGCACATTTAGATACAAATTCCTGAAATTTAAATATGTCTTAGTGCACAGGACATTTTTGCTAACAATAAACTCTACATCATATTAATTGCAGATAAAAGGAAAATTAGGCATGATGGGTAAAATTTTCAAAAGTGCCTAAAGTGACACAGGAGCCTGATACCCATTGACTTTTAGTGAGACAGAGGTTTCTAAGTCACTTTTGAAATAGACAGAGAATTTACACTAGACTATTAAGTCAACCTAAGTAAAGTCAATGTACAGCCACAACAGTAATTGAATCAGTTTTACATGTCCACACTATGCTGTGTGTGTCAGCAGTGCGCATACTCACCAGGCAAACTTGCACTGATTTAACTGCCAGTGTGGGGCATTGTAGAACGGTTCTGAAAAGCAATATGATGGGGTGGGGGTTCCCGTCCAGTCTGGGGTGAATTCACTCTGTCCCTCAAACTGTCCTTTACCTCGAGACAATAAGACCGAAGGACGAGAGTCGATAGGGTTACCTTTGGCCACAGGGCAGCAAGGACTAGTGGCCAGAGTCAATGGGTTACCCTGATTCCCAGGGTGGCAAGTCCTAGTAGCCGGACTCAATAGGGTGGCCCAGATTCCCAGGGCAGTAAGGCCTAATAGCCGGAATCAATAGGGTGGGCCTGATTCGCAGAGCAGTAGGGTCTAGTGGCCAGAGTCAATAGGATGGTGGGCAGCAACCAGGAGGCGGGTGGCAACTGGGGTAGGGAGACCTGGACCCTTGCTGCTCCACTGTGTCCCAGCCCAGGGCCCTGATAACTGCAAG
This sequence comes from Chrysemys picta bellii, assembly GCF_011386835.1. Lineage (NCBI taxonomy): Eukaryota > Metazoa > Chordata > Testudines > Emydidae > Chrysemys > Chrysemys picta. The sequence continues at coordinate 78,064,122 of NC_088791.1, forward strand.
AGCATTCACCATTGAGTCAGCAGGGATCCAGTCACAACATACCAATTATGCTCGGGACTTTGGCTAGTCCCTCCCCTGGGCTATTTCCTACCATGACTCCTGCATCCATGGGCTCGGAGGCTTCAGAGTTCCTCTGCCTGGGCTGTTCCCAGTGGCTCCAAAGTCCATGGGGTGTCTGTAGGTACTGAGGCATCTGCCGGGGTCTCAGAACCTCTGGCTTACACAGTCGGGGTCTCCAGCAGCTCCGAGGCTGGAGCCTGCAATAATCAGACTTAAGACTGAGCTGATCTGCTTGCTCTTATACTGGTACTGCACTTGGGGCAGGCCTAGTAGGGCCATGGGGGCAGGGCTTCCTCAGTCCACAAGGAGGGGTTAACCTTTGCTGTCCAGTGCAGGGTGAGTTCACACCATCACAGGCAGCAACAGTCAATGTAAGCAATGCTGTGTCTACACTAACATTACATTGACTAACTGCATCATCTTAAGCACTACATCTCTTACGGAGGTGGAGTTATTAAGTCAGTGTAGTGGGCGAGTTATTTTGGTTGGAGCCACATTTTAATGTAGATGCTTACAGTTAGGTTGACATATGTAGAATAGATCATGTCGTAGGCTCTTAAGTACTTAGGTGCTTTTTAAAAAAATTCAATTAGTACTGCTGAAGTGTGTCAGGTGGGAGAATTCTCATCTAGCCCATTCAGAATAGATCTATAATCTTTGCCATTAGCAAAACAGAAAAAGGTGTGTTTAATTTAAGAATGAATTAGAAATGACTCTCCATGGATAATTGTGTCTATCAGGTCCACGTGCCATGTCCTTACTTCTCCATAGCTGAATTACCAGGTCATTAGCCATACGTACTAGACAGTAAGATAAATTTGTAGCTCGAGGATATCTTTGTAATTTACTTGATAGTCTTGCCCTTCTGGTATCTGGCATTACTGATCTAAATTGACAGATCAGTCAGGTTACAGAAACATGCACTTGTATGGGTCCATCCAGCAGTGAAACTGAGCCCTTCATTGTCTCCGCAGAACTGCTATGCTCTCTTTAGCTAAGGTCAGTCCCACTGGGAATCTGAAGAACAGATTGATCAATTCTTGCATTTTGGGCACAATGGCTGCTGCAGTTGAATTCATTAAGGAAGAAATTCAGACTGGTAGGCAGAGGCAAGATGATAAATATGTGTCTTTATGTCAAATCGAATTATATTAAAAGTGACATGGCAAATAGATGTGGCTGGTGCTATCATGCTGTGCTGTAATGGTGTTTTATGTAATAGATTTTACCTTGTTCTCTAAACTAAAAATAAATAAAAATGTAACTTTAAAAACTATGGCTATCGTTTATTTCCTCTGTGTTTTTGAAGAACCACTCAAATTAACATGTATACTGAGCACAAAATATCAGACTTTAAAGAACTGAACAATCCACACTTATCTTCCAATATGGTTACATGATCTGAAGTGCTTTCCCGCCCCCCACCCCCCCTTATATTTATTTATCCATGGCTTCTAATGTTATTGTACTCAATACTTAAAATATCTTATACACATTAACAATCTTTTGTACTAAGCCTGTCTTGAGACTCTTCTGCCAAACTGAAACTTGTTAATTTCAAATGTGATTTTCCATGTGCAGAGAGATTCCCTCTGGAACTATAGCAAGAGGTAGAATAAATAATATCACGTCAAGAAGATCAAACTTCTCTATCCAAAGTACAAAACGCATGTGAGTGTTACTAGAGCAGGTAAGAGAGTTAGGACTGAAATAATGTTTAAACACTACAGATTTACTCATACGGAATGAACAGTTTTAAGGGAATTATGTGATCAACTGCCAATGCAGCAAAAATATCCCTCTGTTATACATGGCTGTGTTTGCAGCTGCTGGAGCTGCTTCATTTATAACACTCCATAACATCCTATAACATTTATTTATGATACAACCTGCTACGTTCTGTTGGAGATATGACACTGGAATCTACTACTATGATCTATTATGATTATTGCTGTCTACCACCTTATTTAATGGTGGTGGTGGGGAATCAACAAGCTGTATTGTCTCTTTGAACAGTTAGCAATGTACTACTTGTAACAATGGCTTTTCTTCTCAACTTACCAATGTCCAGCCTTAACCCATAGAAAAATCAAAATAAAAATCTATACATGAGTAGGGTACCATCCGTCCGGCTTTCCCCGGACATGTCTGGCTTTTTCAGCTTTAAATGGCCGTCCGGGGGGGATTTCTAATAAAGTAGAAATGTCCGGGATTTCCTCCTTCCCGGGACGGCTGGGCCTGATTGAAAGCCGCTCGCAGCCACTGGGGCCTCTAGCAGCCAGAGTCCCTCCTCCTCCCCCACACCCTCCTCCCTCGCAGAGCAGTGCCACAGTGTTTGGCTGCACGTGGAGCTCACAGCTCTCCCTTGACCTGGTGGGGGGGCAGGCAAGGGACAGGGAACGGGAGGGTTAGATTGGTCGGGAGTTCTGGGGGGGCTGTCAGGAGAAGGGGGTGTAGAGAGCAGTTGGGGCAGGCAAGGGACAGGGAACAGTGGGGGTTTAGATTGGTCGGGGGTTCTGGGGGGGCTGTCAGGAGAAGGGGGTGTAGAGAGTGGTTGTGGCAGTCAGGGGACAGGGAGCAGGGAGACTTAGATGGGGGTGGGTTCCTGGGGACAGTTAGGTGTGGGGGGGGCCTCAGGAGAGGGCAATCAGGGGACAGGTAGGGGGTAGGGGGATTCGGAGGGGGGCAGGAAGTGGGAGGGGCGGGGCTGGGCGGGGCTGGGGTGGGGCTAGGGCGGCACCCCGTGTCCTCTTTTTTGATTGTTGAAATATGGTAACCCTATACATGAGCTATACTCTGAAAGTCTTCCACATGCAGGACCCGCACTGATCCAGGGATTTTAGCCAGATGACCAGTCCCAACCAACCCAGCTTGAAATTTGAAATACAAAGCAAAGAGCTGCCTTGATATGTTTACAGGTGTCCAGGTACTGAGAAATTATCTTGTGCTATTATGATGTTTTTGTTAATGCAAAAAAAAAAAAAAAGACAGAATGCAATACATTTGCAAATGTAACTCAAACGTACCTAAAGGAAGATTACTAGTACTCTATAATGTTGAGTCAAAATTTGTGCAATTCTAATCAGAATGTATTACTGAAACAGCATGAACTGAAGTTTAGCATAAGCCCCTTAGGGTATATCTACACTGTGATAAAAGACCCGGGGCAGCGCTCTTGTGCTGCAGGGCTATAACAGATCTTGCAGGGTCTCAAAGCCCATGCTCTAACCTGAGCCCCAAAGGTCTACACTGCAATTTTATAGCCCCACAGCCCAAGGCTGGCAAGCCAAGTCAGGTGATGCAGGCTCAAACTCAGCGGCACAGGTTTGTTATTGCAGTGTAGACTTACCAGTACATTCTTTTACAATTCAGCTGCAGATTCTATCAGGCACAATTGAGTTACAAGCCTTAATTATTGCATAAATACTCCACTGTTTAGACTACTGTGATGCAAGAAAATAAGAATTGTACTCATGAGACATCACTGTGAAACCTATGGATTATTATTTCTTTTTAATATACATAATTGTTCTGTATAAAAAATATCTTGGTTCACTTTGGCATACAGGCCTAAGTTAGACTGGTATCACTATTTATACATTTACCAGTGCTAAGAGCTTGAATTCTTGTTGGAATCAGCAAAGTCAAACTAGACAAACAGAAAGTCTGTGAACTGACTGAGTCCTCCGGGAACTGTCCTCAGCTAGCTTGTGAATGTTTATCAGAGATTACTAACTCCACCAAGAAAATGTGAACTTGTGGTGTCTGAAGGGATCAGGAGATGCATGCAGATTTGATGAGAGAAATAATTAGCACGATGCCTTTCTTAACATGCTGCTCTTCAAATAACCAGTGTTATCTACAAATTAATATGCAAGTATAAACATTCATGCTGATAGGTTTTCAGCAAAAAAGCAAAAAAGACCAAGAATTCAGTCATGTCAGGGAAATGCAATAGAACTAAGGAACAATGTATATAACATTTCCTATCCATTATTACTGTCACCCCTTAAAAAATCCATTTAACAATACAATGACCCAAAATATCTAAAATGAGAGATGTAATTTTAATGTTTGCAAAAAAATCTAAGGAGTGACATTTAAAGCATCCTATACAGGGCCGGTTCCAAGCACCAGCTTGGCAAGCAGGTGCTTGGGGCGGCCACTCTGGAGAGGGGCGACAGGTCCAGCTATTCAGCGGCAATTTGGCGGATGGTCCCTCACTCCCGCTTGGAGCGAAGGACCTTCCGCCGAATTGCCGCCGCAGATTGCGATCGCAATTTTTTTTTTTTTTTTGGCTGCTTGGGGCGGCCAAAACCCTGGAGCCGGCCCTGATCCTATACATTTATTTCACCAGATAAAAATCTTATTTTTTGCTATATGAGGTACCATAAGGTCCACTTTTTGCTGCTAGCTGAAAATGAAAGTGATGTGTGTGTGTGTGTGTGTGTGTGCGCGCGCGCGCACGCAATGTCTATGGTTAATGGGACAAATATTTTTCTTTGACCTCCTAGTAAAAAAGAGAGATGGATACTGTAATCCATATTAAAACATGGACCCAGAGGAATAAACATGGCATTATTCAGTCTGGAAACCATAACTTCACTGCTTTTTCAGCAGTATAATGTTAATGTGCACTGTGCAGAAGGTTGTTCTCTGGTTATCATTCAAAGTTTCCTTTTCAGCTGTAGAGTAGTAGTGAGCCACTGCAGTAAGGTAATATATTGTAATACAGATTGGTGCCATTTACCATAAGGTAAACTGAAATGCTTTGGTTTCAGTGTCATTTAGTGTATAATGCAAATAGAATTTGGGGTCCCTTAGACTGATATGCGAGGTTTCGTGGAGAGTAGGACATGATAAGTCTTCCCCTTACATACCTTCTCTCTGAACATCCTCCTACCACCATGGGTCATCCAGAGCCACACTACCCTCTTTTGTAGTTTTGGTTCTGGTTATATCTGGAGTCTGCAGGTGGAAAGGATAAAAAGGGGAAAGCCTATGTGCAAAATTGAGGAAAACTATTTTTGGAACTCAAAAGGTTTACATTTTGGGCACAGAGTTGAGGAGGTTTTTTGGGGGGGAGAGGGCTTTTTTGTGAGGGAGGGCAATGTTGACACCATAAAGTTCTTATTTGATGTCATCTAGTTCACCCATCAGCAAGCAAAATGTGGAGCCTTTTCCTTGCTAGTGATTACAACATAACAAAAGGAATTCATTCTTGGTATACAGCCAAGCATCTAGTCTTGGACCAAACAGGATGCTTTAGAGAGCATAGAGAAGTTGCTAGTCCCATAAAACAGTATTAACTATCAAGAACTAGATTGTGATTTAAAGGCTGTTATGGAGAATCACAGTGGTGCATCTGCGTTGCTCCCCATACTGGTGAAGTAGGGGGGTGGCAGTGGGACTACTCAGAGGGTTGATACTGTCATTTGCCCTTGTGTAGGCCATTCAAAAGGGAAGAAGACTGTTTGCACAGAGTTCCTTTATGCACCTGCATAGAGGCAGATCATAAACTGGCTTTATGTATTTTTGCACTTAGAGGGAAAAGCTGGGATTTATCAATACCTCTCTCCAGAATACCACTAGACCACTGCAGTAAAAAAATGGCATATAAACAGTACAACAGAGAAATGGGCATTCTTGCTGGAAGTCACAAACATACCCTTGCCTTTTCCGATTGTCACATGAGTTAACATTTCCATTTGTCATTGTTTCAAGTGAAATCAAGAGCTCTTGGATATAACTTGCTGGCAGGCACCCTATACAGTAACCTTTACAGCACCTTGTAGAATAAAAACCTTGTCCTGTCCCCACTCTATAGTCACATATTAGTAGAGCTGGTAAAAAAAAAAATCTTACAGAACATTTTTCCATTAGAAAATGTCAATTCTGCAGGGAATTATTGCCACAGTTTATTTAGATAAGATTGAAATGTTTCATTTTGACATTATATGTAGTGTGTTTATACCCATGTCCGTCCCAGGATATTAGAGAGACAAGGAAGGTGAGGTAATATCTTTTATTGGACACAATTTCTCTCACCAACAGAAGTTGGTCCAATAAAAGATATTACCTCACCCAACTTGTTTCTCATTTTGACATTATTATTTTTGGTTATATATTATAAGATATTTTGATCATATCGATTCAAGGTTGAAACTAGGACTGGCTAGAAAAAGAACTTCATTTAAAAAAAAATGTTTGAGGTTTCAGAATTGGTTTTCATTCTCCACTGGAACAAAACTCAGACCTTTTAGAAATTTTCATAAAAATCTGTCTTGAAAGAGAAAGAGCCCAGAATATCTAAGAGCCCAGTGGATAGGGCACTCAGCTGGCAAATAGGAAATGCAGTTTCAAGTAACTGCTTTACTTGACTCAGAGCAGGGACTTGAGGAGTGCCGTAAGTGCCAGGTTATAGAGTCAGTCTCTCTGCGTCACTGAGCATTTAATTATTTAAGCTCCAACAGGAGAGATTGAGAGTGTGAATCAGGTAGAGCAAGGACTTGACCCTTGGTCTCTCATATCCTAGTTGAGTGCCCTAATCACAAGGCAATAGGCTTTTCCTTCTCTCTTTTCCCCTTTCCCCTCAAAAGAGTTTCACTGAAACTTATTCATTTCCAGGAAAATGTCCACTTTCAACTCAGTATTTTCGAAAAAACACAGCTTTTAGTCAAAAATTTTCCATTCTGCTCCAGTTTGCAAAATAAATAAATAAATGAAATAAAAGGTAAATCAGAGATATCTACTGATTTGGGACAAAACAAAATCTTGAAATCTCAGAATATCCCATGGGACTGGAATTTATTTTTTCAACCAGCTCTGCATATTAATCAAACTTTATAGGAAACCCTTTTTGGTGGAGAATTTCTATCAAACAGTTTCTGTCAGAGATTTGGAAGGGCCAGTGTGTTTGTAGGGGAAGCAAGTCAGAAAAAATAACAACTACTACATTTTAAGTGATAGATGTCTCCATATGTCCCAGACTGTTTAGAAAAAATCCTGATTTAAAACATTTTGCAGAAAATTAGTAAATGCTACACGGTATAGAAAAAGCCTTCCTGGATATCTTTATTTTTTTTTTTTTTAAATGAATGCTGGAATGTGTAAACTTTTTATCCAAAATACAAACATGAACAGTGTGCTATTCTGCTCCATTATTCATCTTTCTTGTGACATTTTACAATAACACTCCCTTTACACAAGAAGCTTGGTCACAGAGGAAGCCTGGGCATCTGTCATTGAGTAGACAATGTTAAAAAAAAATACATGGTAATTGCTTTTGCCATATTTGTAGTAAAAAAAAAATCTCTGAAAGTTTGACCTTTATCAGATGCCTGCCTGCCTCAGCCACCTTTATTTTGACTTTCTTCTTAATTTATGTGTGAAGTGGGGAAAAGGTATTTCCATTAGATTATGAACAGGTCATCTCCTCCTTCGGATGTCAGCAGCTGTATTTCCTGAGGGTCAACACAATCACAGGCAGTAATGGATAACTGTACTATAGTTGAGGTGGTAGACTGACCTTCTGAAAATGAAACAAAACCATGTCTAACAACATAGCCTAAAGTTTTCAGTGCTATAGATAGCCCTATTAATCAGGTGTAATGCATTAGACATCTGGGCAGCTTATAGAGCAGATTTTTTTTCCCCAGCAATGTTTTAATTCATTCCCTTCAGCGAATAATTTGTTCAAAAGCCAGGAAGGGATTATACTTCCGACATAATGTATTAATAAGACAGTTTTCAAGCAACAAGGGACATTAACTGTAAAGGTTTGTAACTAAAGATGAGATTCATTAAAAACTTTATGACCCATTTCTTTGGAGTACATGTGTACTACATGAGGAAAATGTATGAAATTTTTCACTTCACTATCTCTCTGTGTTGAACTGGGAATTTGCCAGTAATACAATACATTCTAAAATGGGTAGAAAAGGTGAATGATATTTCCCTACTCACTGGCATAAAATTTCCATTTAAACAAAAACAAAGTGCTGTGACAATGAAACACCAATTACAGAAGTATCAGAGCTGCTATGCTGATTACTCTCATGTGTGCATGTGTTTATTATTTAAATAAAGTATATGGTTTCAACTATGCAAGGAATACAGTAAAGAGCTTCTCACATTTTCTGGGTCCTTGTGCCATCTGGATGAACCCAGGGAGTACAGAAATGCACAACAATTAAAAAATAAGGCCAGAAGGGATCATTGTGATCATCAGATTTCCTGCACAACACAGGTCATAGGATTTCCCTGAATTAATTCCTGTTTGAGTATATCTTTTAAAAAAAATCCAATCTTGATTTAAACATTTACAATGATGGAGAATCCACCACAACCCTTGGTAAGTAATTCCAATGGTTAATAAGCTTAACTATTAAAAATGTGCACCTATTTCCAGTCTGATTTTGTCTAGCTTCAACAGCCATTGGATCAAGTTATACCTTTGTCTGCTAGAGTGAAGAACCCCTTATCATATTTTCCCCCCAGTGTTTTCTTTTGTTAAGCTAAATATATGGACTTCATCATAAGGTATGTTTTCTAACCCTCTCCAGTCTTGAGCATCCTTCTTGAATTGTGGACACCAGAACTGGACACAGTATTCCAGTAATGGTGACACAGGTGCCAAATACAGAGGTAATATAACCTCCCTACTCCTATTCTATATTCCATTGTTTATACCTCAAAGGATCACATTAGCCCTTTTGGTCACAGTCTTACACTGGGAGCTTATGTTCAGTTGATCATCCACTGTGACCTCCAAGCTTTAATTTTAGAGTGACTGCTTCCCAGGATAACATACCCATCCCATTCTTTGTACCTACATGTATTGAAACATATACCATATTCTTGCACCCAGCTTATCAAGAGATCCAGATCACTCTGTATCAGTGAACTGTCTTCTTAATTATTTTCTGCTCATCGGATCTTTGTGTCATCTGGAAACTTTATCAATAACGATTTTATGTTTTCTTCCAGGTCATTGAATACAAAAATATCTTAAGTCCAAGAACCAATCCCCTTGGGAGTCCTCTAGAAGCACACCCACTCAATGATGATCCCCCAGTTACAATTACAATTACATTTTGAGACCTATCTGATGGTTGTCAGGATAGCAAGTCACATTGTTACACAACCCTGCCTCCAGTATGACAAAACTTGGCTTGTGCTAATCTGGGTGTGAGCTCCCTGATTGGCATTAATTTCATTCTTCTTCTTTAATTCTTTATTAACTGAGTCCCATATCAGTCATTCCACTATTTTGCCCCAAACTGATGTCAGGCTGGCAGGCCTATAATTACCTGGATCACCCTGTTTACCCTTTTTAAATATTGACACATTAGCTTTCTTCTACTCCTCTGGAACTTCTTCGGTGTTCCAAGAGTTATTGAAAATCAATACTAACAAGTTAGACAAACATTTTCAGATCCCAAAAATATTCAAATTCACTTAATTTGGAATCTGAAGGGCTTCAGTTTTCAAAGCTAGAGACCCACCTTCTCGGGAATCCAATTTCCCAATGTGAAAAGTAATTGTGACCCTTCTGTAGACATGAATAGAAAGTCTACCCTGCTCTGCCCCTGCACAAAGCCTGAATAATTGCACTTTGTGTAGGGAACTTCAAGGTGTTGAGGAGACAGAATTCACCACCCGCATAACTGCAAGCAGGACATAGTGTTGCCATGCAGCCCCTCTGCAGCTGTTGTTCCAGCATACCATTTCTTGTTGTCCATCTGTGGGTTTTGGACCATTTTCCCAATCCAATGAGCATACTCTGCTTTTCATAAGCCTATTTAGGACCAGCACAGAATCTATGTCTGTATGCATTAGCAGTATGGAGACCTTCCTATGTGTTCGGTATGCCTACAACCGCCTTCCCCCCTACCCTCCAAGAGCGTCACCATGGGGCCTATGTGGCACACAGGGCCTTGCACAAGTTTTCCACATAGGGAAAGTTTCCCCTACAGTGCATATGTTACTGTAACACAGTGCAAGAAAACAATACAACCACATCCACAGTTTATATGAACGTGTGTGATCGCAGTAACATTTTGTAGTAGGCCTGCTTTGACTGGGGACATTTTTTTATAACCTATTTGTTTTCTTTTTCCCTTTTACTTACTGATAATAAATCTCCACTTTTAATGTCAGCAAAATAAGTGTTTATCATAGTCCAAGTTATGTTGGGAATTGCATGCAAGTCTCTGTGCGTCTGACAAAGAAAATCTGATTTTTCAGTTTTAGCAGATGTACATATAAAATTATCTATCACTATTGCTTGTTCCCCACATTAATTAGATATGGGTTCCATATCTTAATCATGAACAATGTGAATCAGATTATGTCATCAAAAAAATAAGACTTCTAGATGCTATGTTCAGATATAATTATTTCTATGCACTGCACACAGTGATGACAAAATGTTATCTTGCATTAACACACGATAGTGCTATTGTTACCTTGGGCCAGTGCTGAAAATAACTTCTCTTATTACTATAACCACAGCTATTTTATGGTCAAAAACAGAATTTTCATGGATAAGATAAGATTAAACTGGCTATATTTAATAATGGTCTTTTAAACCATGTCTGTAATCCACTAGAGAACCTGCTTCAAGGAATTTCAACCCTCTCAAAATTCATATGACATTTCCCAACAGGACTGAACTTTTAGAGGTTTGTATCCCATTATAAATACTCAACCAATGAAGTGCTGTTAAAATTAATGAAGTTGAAACTTTGTAAGCGACAGCAGAATTTGGCCAGCCATCCCAAACGAAAGTGAAAAGCAACTTTTAAATTTCTTTTTAAAGAATTAAGGCACCCAGAGAGGAACAGAATATGAAATGATTTGCATTTCAATACACAGTATTTTAAAAATCAGCTCATCATTTATTTGCCTGGTAAATTTTAAGCTCGTGATAGCATATCTCTACCAAAATTATTTATCACATCACAAAAAACCCTGAAGCAGAACATGGAATTTTGGAATCAATAGTTGGGACTAAATTTTAGTCTAATTGGATTTGGACTTCAGCAAGCATTAGCTGGTTTTCAGTAGTGGTTCTTCAGAAGGCACTTCTTTCTATATGTGAGAATTTCAAGTGCATCTCTCTTTCACCTTTCTTACAGATTAAATGCAGTGAAGTAAATTGTTATAGCGTGTTGACAGCACCTTGCAATTCTTGCATCAATGCCTTTTTCATTTAGCAGCTGAAGCTAGTTTCTTACTGAAGTTGTCATTTTAAAGTTTTTTTTTTTAAATATTCTTGACTTCTGGACTCTGCCAAAACTTCTTAGATCAGGTTTGGATTCACTGAAGAGCGTATGGGAGGTGTACATATATTCTGTAATATATGTATGATGCATATATTACAGAACTACACAGAGAGAAAGGACATGGGGATACGAGTTGATTGTGTGAACTACATTTCTCTTTTCAGGAGATATTGACAGAGGATTATTTTGCAGGAAACTTAAAAAGACGGGAGATTTAACTGAAGTTATTCTCAGAAAAGAATGATAGGAAATATAAGATTCACTGCACATTCTGGGATAAATCTTATTTGCTTTATTCATCAACACAGTCTCATTGACTTAAGTGGGACTAGTTGCATGAGTCAAATGAGCAGGATTTGTCTGTTGTCACTGATGTCACTAATGTAGGATGGATATAATTTTAATAAATTGGAATCTTCAGTAGAACTGGAATTTGTATCTAGGAACCTTTTCCTGAACTTCAGTTTCTTCTATTTGTTCTGGTTATCACATGTTCTATTATTTGATACAACAGTCTAAAAGAAGAAAGACGAAAGGGAAAAAATGCCACAAAAATATTGAATGAAATTACATTTTCCAATTCTGTGTAAAATTATATTTTAAAGAGGAACAAAATAATATTTGTTCCTAGCTTCTTTGGTCACCAACATGACTATGTTTGGGGCACACTTAATATGTAGTACTAGGCAACAAAAATAAGAAATAAACACTTTCAGAAACATAATAGTATTTATATAATTTCTTACAACTAAGAGAGTAGTATGAATTTCCAGTTTTGAGGCCTGATCCTGGGGGAGTTGACTCCTAGATAATGATAGTATTCCCAATGTGAATGGCAAACTGACTTTTTAATTCTAGGAAGCAATCTTATACTCGGAGAAGAAATGCCAAGAAATGCACAGAATTCCTCTAAATGAATTTAACTTGTTTGTAAAGTTTTTGCCTGATGCAAAATGTAAAAAAAAAAGCATTACAGACTGTGTTGTTGACATTGTGATTGTTAGCAATACCTGAAGTGAACATTTAGATGGTTTTAAGTGTGTGCTAGTGTATTTAAAAATTTAAGGAGCAAAACTGCCACCAGCCAAGAGTGAATAACACAAAGAGCTATATGGGATTAGCCTAAGTATACAGTGTGTAATTCTGTTGACCAAAAGTGGCACTGTGCACTTACATGGCATCAGGTCATGAATGAATTCAAACTGAAATATTGAGCCAGAATCCTTGTTTTGTCTTTCTTCAAAGATTTAAAAAAAAAATCCCTGAAGTTACCAAGGCAGAGCACATCATGAGTGAACACACTGTTGTACCAAAATAGGACCAAGTTCCTAGTTATTGTATAAGCAACTGAGCCCTTGCCTTAAAATTCTGAGGGTGTCATGTCCCAGTACCAGATATGAACTGGCTACAGAATTTGCTTATAGACACCATATGTGTTCATCATAAAACCCTTTCACGCTCTGCCAGGTATGGCTAAGGTTAATTTAAATAGGGTATTTACACAAAGTGCCAGCTAATGGATGAACAGTACAATACCATTTCATTAGAGAGGGAACCTGACCATTTTTGTGTGTGTCTGCATGCATGTGTGCGCACGCTAAAATGAAACCAAATCTTCTTCCATCAAAATCACTACACTATGCACGGGACAGGCCTCCAGATTTGGAAGAGGGGGAAGGTTACCGAGATGATGTTTTGGGAGAGATCACAAAACTAACTGGCTTAAATTTATATAAAAAGTGTAGCTGGAGGGCTTCTACTCAATGTCCTAAGGCAAAATATGTAGCACAGTTGCTTGACCTTTTCAACTCCAGCAGCTGGCTTACACAATTTTATAGTGTCAGTGCTATTTTTGCAAAGAAAGCGGCTAGATACATACTGTTTATTTAAATGAACACCACAACTTTCCTCCATAGAGCCAAAAGTTAATAAGGGAACATCTACACTGTGATAAAAGACCCACAGAACAGCTGCTATAAAATTGCAGTGTAGGTGTTCCAGTTTGGGCTGGAGCCCAGACTCAAGAGACCCTCCCACCTCACAGGGTTTAAGAGTCCATGCTCCAGCCTGAGCCAGAAGGTCTATGCTGCAATGTTAGAGCCCCACAGCCTGAGCCCTGCAAGCACAAGTCAGCTGACCCAGGACAGCCAGGGGTTTTTTACGGTAGTCTAGACACACCCTGAGTGCCTAAAAGCCCCTTCCAGTGGTTCTAAACTTAATCCTGTCTCTCACTCACTGCATGTAAATGGGGCATCATTTAACCTCTCTGGGACTGAGTTTCTTTATGCATAATGGATACTTATCTGCCTCACATGTGTGTTGTGAGGATTAAGTTAAATGTTTGAACAGTGCTTTGAAAGAAATATGAAGAATTCTCTCTATAGTAAATATTACTACTACTTTATGACAATATTATAATCTAAATTAAACCCACAAAAAAACCTAAGCATCCCTGAAACTCCATCCTAAAGAAAATGTCCCCTTGTGCCTCAGTTCTTATTGTTACTTCTGATGAGTAGCCAGGGATGCCAGCAATGTGTTTTCTATCTTGTGCACTCAGCCTAGACTTTCAGCCTCAACCTTGAACTTTAATGACTGTGAATTTAAGTTTGACCCTTAACACTATATTTATACACTTTTTATTTTTACCTTGTTCCTTTTTTATGGCAGTCTTTCTTAGTTTTTCTATATGGCTATTTTACAGAAATTGGATTATTAAAATTAGATTAGGTCAAAAAGAACACTGGAAGTATGACAGAAACATTGGTACATCATTAGCAGAACAACTATACTGCATCACTTTTTAAATCAGAGGCGGGCAAACTACAGCCCCTGGGCCACATCCAGCCCGCGGGACCCTCCTGCCCGGCCCCTGAGGTCCTGGCCTGGGAGGCTGGCTCCCGGCCCCTCCCCTGCTGTTCCCCCTTCCCTGCAGCCTCAGCTTGCCGCGATCCTCTGGGCAGCAGGGCTTTTGCAGAGCCACTGCCTGTCCTGGTGCTCTGGGTGGCGCGGCTGTAGTGCTGCCAGCCACCGGTGCTCCAGGCAGCGTGGTAAGGGGGGCAGGGAGCAGGGGGGTTGGATAGAGGGCAGAGGAGTTCGGGGTGGTGGTTAGGGGGCGGGGGTGTGGATAGGGGGTGGGGCAGTCAGAGGGTGGGGAAGAAGGGGGTTGAATGGGGGCAGGGGTCCTGGTGGGAGCAGTCAGAAAGGGGGGGGGGCAGATGTGGTGGTGGGGGGGTGGTCAGCGGTTCTGGGGGCGGTCAAGGGACAGGGAGAAGGTGGTTGGATGGGGTAGGGATCCCGGGGGGGACAGTCAGGGAATGGGGGGGGGGTTGGATGGGGCAGGAGTCCTGGGTGGTCCATCAGGGGTCGAGAAGCAGGGGGGTTGGATAGGGGGTGGGGGACGGGCCATGCTTGGCTGTTTGGGGAGGAACAGCCTCCCCTAACCAGCCCTCCGTACAATTTCAGAAACCTGATGTGGCCCTCAGATCAAAAAGTTTGCCCGCCCCTGTTTTAAATGGTCACGCTTTAGATGTCTGAACACCAGAGGAATTTCTCAAGACTTGTCGGGCTTTTCTGAAGAGCCTGTGGGAGGAAGGGTACACTAATGCATATTCTGTGAGAGTGCCCAGTGATAAATGAGTTCTGGATGAAAGGCTAGTGGAGTTAATGTAGGAGGTGATGTAGTGTGAACTGCCTCTGTCTTCTGAATAGATAATCCTGAGACATTTTGGGGAGCCGTGATTCTCAGGTATCAAACAGAAATCCACGTATTTTACTTCCTGATTTCACCAGCTTTTCTTTGCCTTTTGTCATGTTGAAGGTCACCTCTTCTAGATCCTCACGGACCATATTGCAAAGGAATTCTCATTTCCTTCTTAAGTTTTAATAATATTAACATTTAAGATAGCGGAGCTCCACTTCAGTATGAATGCTGCCTTGACTAGCAGTCCATGCTCCTGATATATCATTACAATAAAGACTCATTAATTTATACGAAATTACTGAAATTTGCAACTTGGCAAGTAAATAAGGCTAAACCCTCCCCCCAAACATATAAACAACAATTGATTGATTGTTTTGTGACAATTTATTAACTGATTTGGTTTAACTTTTTTTTTTGAGGTTTAAAAACTGAATTGGAGTTTAACAGAGTGCATAAATGAAGAGAAAGAGGACAAAAATCACACACAAGAGACAGAAGTTACCAATAAGATAAAGATAAATACGTGTGGGTGCATGTGTGTGTTAGATAAAGTATATCTCAGGTTCACTTACATAACTAAAATTTACAAAACGCAGTTGTAGTTATGGAATTTGCATAGTTCTATTATGTATTTATACTGTAGTTCTGCCAAGGATCCCTAATGTGCTAGGTGCTGTACAAACACAGAACAAATAATTCACTTCAGTGTAGAGTGACTAACAGGATTTGTAAATGTTTTTAGTCTAAAATTAATTTTCAATTATTTATGGTAGAAAGAGTGCTTCATGCTAGTAAGTACATATGGTTGAGTACCGTACTTTTGAAAATTAAATGAGCACAAATGATCACTCCAATATGAAATCTAAACTGGGAAGTAGGAAGAGGTGACCATTTTGGGGGGCAAAGTATAAAATTAATCTTCACATCAGACCAATAACAAAGCAATATAAATAATTATAATAAAATAGTGATTGTTGTAAACTGGTTGGAAAGCTATAGTAATAAGTAGTTAAGGTTTACTTAGTTACATGCATAATAACAAGTTGCTGCAGCAGCCATTTAAAAAACATATCCAAAAGCTACAGACACTGCAACACACTTCAGCACTGACAATGAACTTATATCTTCCCTTCTCTGTCATCAAAGTCGGAGCAGTGTGGTTCCTTCCCTGCAGCAGTGACAGAACGAATGACTACAATTACCCTGGGTCTCTTCAAAGTAGTTCTCCAGGCCTGGACTCCCAGGTCATTCACAGCAGCCTCCTCTTGTACACTGTTTCCCATTTTCTTCCCCTTTCCTTTTCAATGGCTTCACTGTCACACCCAGAAGAAGATTTCTCTTCCCCAGCAGCTCATTCCCACTTCAGAAATAGTAGCACCCTGGCTCTGCAGTTGCCACCTCCTGAGGATTTATTTGGTTTAACCTGAAGGAAATATTCTGAACTGCTTCTGTGGGCCTCCAGTGTCCCACTTCATCCATAAAAGCAGGAAAGATGGAGTTAAAGGGCTGCTTTGGACTCCATTTCCCTCTCACATATCAACTGTCCTTTCCAAAAGCCACAGACACTTAGAGTCCAACATTCCATCTGGCCCTGTTAAAGGGACTCACACCAGATAGTGCATGTATTGTTTCTAGATTATTGTGTACAAGACTATTTTCTTTTCGTACAATAGCTAAAAACCTTGGAAGCATTTTATATCTATATATAAAACACAGATAGATTAGTTAGATTAGATAGGAAGAAATTCCATGAAAGCTTTTATTAAGTCTATTGTGCAACTAAGGGTATGTCTGCATGCAACAGGAAGTATGACATACCAAGTATAGGCATACCAAGCTCACTTGCTAAAAACAGCAGTGAAGCTACAGTAACATGGGTGGCGTCATGGGGTAGCCACTCAAGTAAGTACACAGGTTCCTTGTACAGCCCATGCTGCCACAGCTCTATTGCTATTTTTAGTCAGCTAGCTTGATCAAAACTATTTTAGGTATGTCTACAATGTGCTGCTGCAACACCTCTGATTGCACTGACGTACCTCTGACATTACCCCAAGTAATAATCAGTGTTGCCAACTCTCACAATTTCAGCATGAGCTTCATGATATCGATATTATCCTTAAAGCCTAGGGGACACTTGATTACGTTAGAATCCTTATTTTCACTAAAAATTAAAAGTAAATCTCGATCCCTCTAAAACAAGTTTTTAAGTTTCGGGACAAAAACTTGAAAACATGACCCATGTGCACTACAAAGAGTCAAAAAACAAAGGACAAATAAAAGAGAATCTAAATGTTATTATTTTCTTAAATAATGGATTTAACCCAATTTGACCATTTTTGAACGCTTTGGGGTTGATGCTACTAAACTGTTTAAAAGTCAAGTGGATGGCAAGAGAGTCAGTTGTTCCTGAGAGACACTGTGTAGGGGGACACTGTACTCAAGAGACAGCACCATGAGGCAGAATGCACAGCCCACTGCCACTATACCCCTTCTCAGGGTGCAGATTGTTCCCCCAGCCAGAAGTTACATGGGAGGGACAAGCCCTTGTGCTCCACTGAGTGCAGATACTGTCAATATGCTCAGCCCTTTGGCAACCCACATGGGGCTGGAAGACAAGGCTTCTTTTACTCTTCCCTTTTCCTATACAACCTCATAATGGCGAGGCAGAGGCTTGTCCAAAGTTATGTTTGTATTTGCATACTCAACTCTGCCCTCTCGGGTATATGCGTTATGGTGCTCTATTTGGATTATCCTATTAAATACATTTATATCTCAAATAGGGTGACCAGACAGCAAGTGTGAAAAATCAGGACAGAGGGTGGGGGGTAATAGGAGCCTATATAAGAAAAAGCCCCAAATATAGTGACTGTCCCTATAAAATCGGGACATCTGGTCACCCTAATCTCAAGCAATATGTTACACCATTTTTAGTACAACTTTGGGTACATATCTATAGTATTGTGGAGCACTGACTATGGCTCCGATCACTGAGGTTGCTGCAGCACAGAGAAGGCTGCAGGCACAGTTGGAATCAAACAACCTATTACCTGTGAGGATTACTGTTGGCCTAAGGAGGTAATTGGTTTTGTGATGGGGAGGATCTATAAGTGCAAAGAACAGAAACTAAAGGGAGGAGATCAGAGGGTGAGCTGCAGAGGAGAGGAAGCTGTGGAAGGCTTCACCTGCTGTATACCTGTGCTGTGTCCTAACAGGTTTGGAAACCGAGGATTAAAGAAAAAACAATGAGGAGTCCTTGTGGCACCTTGGAGACTAATAAATTTATTTGGGCATAAGCTTTCGTGGGCTATAACCCACTTCATCAGATGCATGGAGTGGAACATACAGTAATCAGGTATAAATACACAGCACATGAAAAGATGGGAGTTGCCTTACCACATGTGGGGTCAGTGCTAACAAGGCCAATTCAGTCAAGATGGATGTGGGCTGTTCCCAACAGTTGACAAGATGGGTTGAATATTGACAGAGGGAAAATTACTTTTTGTAGTGCTAACAAGGCCAATTCAATCAAGGTGGAGGTAGCCCATTCCCAGCAGTTGACAAGAAGAGGTGCGTATCAACAGAGGGAAAATTATTTTTTGAAGTGACCCAGCCATTCCAAATCTTTATTCAGGCCTAATTTGATGGTGTCAAGTTTGCAAATTAATTCCAGTTCTGCAGTTTCTCTTTGAAATCTGTTTTTGATTTTTTTTTGGTTGAAGAATGGCGACTTTTAAGTCTGTTATTGAGTGTCCAGGGAGATAGAAGTGTTCGCCTACTGGTTTTTGAATGTTACAATTCTTGATGTCTGATTTGTGTCCATTTATTCTTTTGCATAGAGACTGTCCTGTTTGGCCAATGCATATGGTGGAGGGGCCTTGCTGGCATAGGCTATCTGGATTGACAACTTGACAACCTAGAACTTCTCCTTTGTTATAATTTGTTGGGGTATTTTGAGTAATGTTTCTTTTACAAATCATAGGAATGGCTCCCATATTCATTATCTAAACTTTCCTCCACTCCAAAGAGTGTTTCATTCAAAGCTGTATTTATCATTGTCTGTAATAAATTATGTCAGATAGGTCCTCCCTGTATTCCCACTATCTAACAGTAACTCATTGACAGAGCCATTCCAGTTGTTTTATAGTATTCCATTTATTCTAAATATCCTATTAAATACATTTTAATCTCAATTACATTTTTGTTCCATTATGCTTTCAAGCATACTTCCAAAAGCTGGAATATATACCATTTCCCATCTAGTACTCTGATTTAACATTAATAATAATTAGGAGGTCAGACTAGATGATCATGATGGTCCCTTTTGACCTTAAAGTGTATGAGTCTATGAGTCTAATTGGACTTGTTGATTGCAAGTCTAAGGATGATTTCAAAAGAGAATTCCCTTGATTGCTAGGATGCATCATGACCTAAGTTATTAACTTTCCATCTTCCTTTTATAATGACTAACATCATGAGTCATCACTGCATACCAAATCTAGAACCTCCAGCATTAAAAGCTTGAGCCTTTACTACCTGAAATACAGGAAAAACAGCTCTTGCTGGTCATTACAGTAGACCGATATTCTAGGGACTAGCCAAAGGGAGACCCATAATACACATACTGAACACTGGATAACATTTTCACATTAGGAAGATCTTTGCTAGACTGAAAGTAACATAATGCAACTCGGAATGGAAAACATTGTAGTTTTCTATTTATTTTTTCCACTGTGGCATATATTTTAGTTAATTTTAGCATTCTAAAAATTCTCCCTCCATTATATATTCATAAATCCAATCTAATTATTAAAAATAAAAACTTGCGAAGTTAATGGATTAAAAATTTTGTCTCCAAAAATAACTCTTCCATTATTGCATTTGTATTCACAATAATTGAACTGTCCACAGACAGAACAGATATATCAATGTGTCAATGGAGCAAGGGCTCCCAGATAAAGCTAATCATAAACAGACATAATGAAGTTTTGAAGTTTTCAACATGTTACTTGGGAGGAGTTTCTGGGTCTTACACCTACATATAAATGGGAAGCTACAAAAAGATTTCAAAGATTGTTGCTTTTGGACATATAAATCTTTCTATATATGTGCTGAAATGATATAACACATTGTGGCATTATGCCCCATATTCTTCATAGTAATATTATTATGATATGAGTATGGCATAATTATGATGTATTTTGTGCAATATAAGGCATGTGAGATATCATTGGAAAGGTTATGATTTACTGAATATGATTATCATATTTGTATGCATGTATTATTTTTGCATGTGAAATTAGAAATATTATGTATGCACCTATTAAAATGTGTTTACACCGGGAGAACGCCCACTAGACAGAATGCAATCAGTCTAGATTGCTGGCTGGAAACGGCAATTAGGAAGAACAATAGGTTTTAGAAGACACTAATCTTTCACTGGGAAAGCCTTCCTAGAGATGCTGCAAACAGCCTTTGAGTTATGGCTGCAAGGTAACGTGATCAAGTCACCTGATACTGGACTCCATGAATAATACTAGTACTTCTCCACTGGGGGCGGGGGGGGACCACACTGGAAGACAAAGGATTCCTGCCATATGTAAAACCTATTTAAGGCAGGGGAGTGACATAATCATGATTCGTTCTTCACTGAATCCCCACCCAAGATGACTGCTGTAAATATCTAAGAAACAAAAACTGAATGAGGGGGAAAGGACTGAGCCCAGACTGGAAGGGTGTCTAGCCTGTGAATGAAATATCTAAAGGTTTAAGCTGCAGGCAAGTGCATCTGGCCTTCAAGAATCTCTGCCTAAAACATCATTTAGGGTGAGAAATTACTACTTGTTACCAGTTTTTTTAGTATTTTAAACTTAGATTGTATTTTTGTTTTATTTGATGGGTAATCTGCTTTGATCTGTTTGCTATCCCTTAAAATCTATCTTTTGTAGTTAATAAACTTGTTTTTGTTTTCCCTAAAACCAGTTTGTGGAATTAATAACTGGGGGGCAAAAGCTGTGCATATCTCCCTCCACATTGAGGGAGAGGGTGAATTTCAATGAGCTTATGCTGTATAGTTCTCCTCTGTGCAGCACAAGATGGTCCAATTTTGGGTTTATCCTCTAGAGGAGGTTGTACACTTGAGTATTGGGCAATCCCTTAGCTGAGCCTTCCCATACAGAGCAGATCTCAGCATGTGTGTGTATATACCTGCAGCTGGGTGTGTCCCTACCTCTGTGTGCGGGAGAGGGCTCGAGAGCCTGTCACAGCAGCACAGTGTAAAGGGAACCCATGCTGGTGGGTCAGGCAGGCTCAGTGATACCCCAGTTTCAAATGGCACCCCGGGAGGAACTCGTCACACCCATCCTATAATGATCACTAATGCAGTATTGGAAGGATATAATACATATGAGATATTTAGGCCCTATCCTCCAAATATTTACATGTGTTTGACTTTACACACTGTCCTATTAATTTAAATGCATTTCTTTGTAGGATTAGGTATTTGGACTCTAAGCTCTTTATGGCAAAAAACATCTTTTCATTTTCTTTGTATGGTAACTAGTACCATAGAACTCCAGTCCAAAACTGGGATATGCTCTGATAGCCAGTTTTAAAGATAAGCATATAGTACAGGTGGCGCAGTCTGTATTTGCCCAAGACTTCAGATTTGATTCCCAAACTCTCAGGCATTCCAGAGGCCTCATTTTATCTATATAAAATCTGTCTCAAATGCATTTAATAAAACAAGTATTCACCTAGTAAATCCTAAATGGGAGTGTGGTTTTCTTGAAGCAATATTTGTATAATCACTTCCCTAAGAAGTCAGAAAGGTTGGCAGTGTACTTACAAGGTAAACAGTTTTCACATAATAAAACACCCCCTGGAATTGCCTTATCACTATTATGCAATTTATTAAAAACTCAGAGAATTTAATTTATCTTATGGAAACTCTCAGGTAATATTATAATTTAGCAGCTGAGAACTCAAACAATAAATCCCTTCAGAGCATTAAGCAGTAAATCCAAATGTTACAGGGTAAATTCACACCTGTTGGCGCACGGAAGAACAGACTGCTCCCTATACAAACACAAGGGCACAGGCATCAGGGGATAATATATAGTGTTTCCACTGCCACCTTCCTACCAGTGTACCACTGATTGGGACAGATGTTTTTTATACTGAAGACTTCATAGGAGTTACTTGGGTGGAGGTTACACAGAGGACACTGAAAATCAAAAATGAGTCTAAAATCTTGGGAAGATAATTAAGCTTACTCTGATTTCACATCTTCTGTGAGATATTCCACATTGTCCCTTCATATTGTACTGTATAGTATCATACTACTAGACCTTGCTCACATATCGAAGAGATAAACCTGTCTCTTCCATTCTCCCTTCCACCTCCCCCAAATACCATGCTATAGAGATATAGTAACTATGATATATATTGTTTATTGTGACTCTCTCCATCTGTTTGCTGCATCCAGCTGTTCTCTCTCATCTTATACTTAGAGTGTACGCTCCTCAGGGCAGGACCTTATTATATGTTTGTATAGTACCTAACACAAAGGGGCCTTGATATATGACGGGGGTGCCTAAGTGCTATCATAATACAAATAAAAACAATAACATATTGCCAACTCCATGAGTAGAAATTCTGAGTTTTCCCAATATCTTTAGCTCTTCTCTGTGTGGTATTCCTTCTTTCATCCCCATAAAAGAGCCATGATTTGGTCCTCAGTAAGCAGACTGCAATGGGAGGAAGTATTGCACTCCATAAATATGAAAGAATACACTTTAATAAAGGTACAACAAAGATCCATTAGGAAAAATGTGGAGGAGGACAAAGACAAATAAAATCAGCTAAAACAGAAAACCTATGGAAGTTGTGTCATGCACTTCAGTATGAACAAGCTGTTTGTTATAAGTGCAGTAGAACCAACTAATTCAACATCAAGGCCTCTCTAATGTTTGCTCCTTGAACTACTATTGGTGTCAAGTATCAGGGGGTAGCCGTGTTAGTCTGTATCTACAAAAACAACAGGGAGTCTGGTGGCACCTTAAAGACTAACAGATTTATTTGGGCATAAGCTTTCGTGGGTAAAAACCTCACTTCTTCGGATGCATAGAGTGAAAGTTACAGATGCAGGCATTATATACTGACACATGGAGAGCAGGGAGTTACTTCGCAAGTGGAGAACCAGTGTTGACAGGGCCAATTCAATCAGGGTGGATGTAGTCCACTCCCAATAATAGATGAGGAGGTGTCAATTCCAGGAGAGGAAAAGCTGCTTCTGTAATGAGCCAGCCACTCCCAGTCTCTATTCAAGCCCAGATTAATGGTGTTAAATTTGCAAATGAATTTTAGTTCTGCTGTTTCTCTTTGAAGGGTACGTCTATACTTACCTCCGGGTCCGGCGGTAAGCAATCAATCTTCTGGGATCGATTTATCGCGTCTTGTCTAGACGCGATAAATCGATCCCGGATCGATCCCGGAAGTGCTCGCCGTTGACGCCGGTACTCCTGCTTTGCGAGAGGAGTACGCCGAGTCGACAGGGGAGCCTGCCTGCCGCATCTGGACCCACGGTAAGTTTGAACTAAGATACTTCGACTTCAGCTACGTTATTCACGTAGCAGAAGTTGCGTATGTTAGTTCGAAGTGGGGGATTAGTGTGGACCAGGCCATAGTCTGTTTCTGAAGTTTTTTTGTTCAATTATAGTGACTTTTAAATCTGTAATAGAATGACCAGGGAGATTGAAGTGTTCACTTACTGGCTTATGTATGTTACCATTCCTGATGTCCAATTTGTGTCCATTTATTCTTTTGCGGAGGGACTGTCCGGTTTGGCCAATGTACATGGCAGAGGGGCATTGCTGGCACATGATGGCATATATAACATTAGTGGATGTGCAGGTGAATGAGCCCTTGATGGTGTGGCTGATGTAGTTGGGTCCTCTGATGGTGTCGCCAGAGTAGATATGGGGACAGAGTAGGCAACGAGGTTTGCTACAGGGATTGGTTCCTGGGTTGGTGTTTCTGTGGTGTGGTGTGTAGTTGCTGGTGATCCTTCACTCTCACAGACCTTGGGAGACAGGCCAGTCCTCGCTTACAGACAACCCCCCAACCTGAAGCAAATACTTACTAGCAACTACACACCACGTGGAATTGACACCTCCTCATCTATTATTGGGAGTGGGCTACATCCACCCTGATTGAATTGGCCCTGTCAACACTGGTTCTCCACTTGCGAAGTAACTCCCTGCTCTCCATGTGTCGGTATATAACGCCTGCATCTGTAACTTTCACTCTATGCATCCGAAGAAGTGAGGTTTTTATCCACGAGAGCTTATGCCCAAATAAATTTGTTAGTCTTTAAGGTGCCACCAGACTCCTTATTGTTTTTGAACTACTATTATTCCTCTGCAGTCCAAACCTTATTTGGAAGTAATAGGCCTCCAGAACTTACTTGCACCGCTCACTCTCTGCACAGGGACACACATTGCATCTGTATTTAGAAGCAGTGCTAATGGCTTCACAAAGCTGCTTACTATGCATATATGGTCCCACTTCTTGAAAGTTTAAAATTTTGTTCTTTTAACGTTTTATTTTTTTATTTTTTTCAAACTCCAAGAGGACTATGGCTTCAATGAGAGTTTTCCCTGAGTCAGAATTCTGCAGTTTTCCCCTTACTGTGTATTATGCTAATTATTTCCTCAAAAAGCATAGTTGTGTCTGGCTTAACAGAGTTATTATGGATCCATCACGGACCTAATTTATCAGCAAGGATGGATTATATGAGTAGATGCAAAATGCCTGCTTGTATCTCAATATAGTCTTCAGCGCCGTAATATCTTTTAGCATGCAAGATAATAGATTAAATGACTAAACTTGGGTTCCAAATATCCAGAAACAACATTCAGTAGCCCATCTATACATGATCAACTGTAATACATTACAGAGACAAATGGCGTTGTGCTCAAAGTGTAAGTAGATGGGGGGAAAGGGCAACTGTCTGAAATATACAGGACAAAGCTGATTTTATGTAAGTAGATAGTCACATACTAGTATGGCCATGGCAGTACAGGAGGCAGCTCAGCTAGCCCCGAGTACAAACCTGCCCAACCCCTTGGGTATGTACTTGGATAGCTGACCTGAGCCACCACCAGTGACACTGCAGCCACACTGCTATTTTTTAGCACGCTAGCTCAAGCAGAGCTAGTACATGTTTGTCTGTTCATGCTGGGAAGCACACCCCCAGCTACGGTGTAGACATAATCAGTGTAACTTACAAAGCTGATTGGTGCACAAAACAGCAATATATATAAATTTATAAATCCTAAGAAGAGAAAAAAAAGTAAACATGTATGTGAATTGCATCTCTTTTAACCTGTCGAGGTCCAGTTATGACATGTGAAGTGGCACAAATGAAAACACTAGGAGCAAGACAAATAATTTATTAGTGGAGGTTGAATAGATGTCATCTTGGCTGACACCAGGAATTAAACTAGTGAGCTACTGAACTAAAAGTGTGAGTCTTCACAGAATGAGCCAAAGTGCCAGCCTGTATAACAGAGTGTATATTACATTCAGAATTTCTGTAGATCAGGAATAGAAGAGGACACATAACACATACTGTCCAACGGGTAATATATTTCCTCTGGACAGTGGAAAGTCATCCTGAGCATCTGAGACCCAGCAGTTTAAATCCTAGACAAGACCTCACTTATGTGGTGGCTGCCATACTGTCTAATGCACTAGGAATTTAATCAGAGGCCTCCAGAGCTAAAAGAATGAGTCTCTACAGCTTGAGATAAAAAAACAGGCTCTGTAACTGGGGCTGTAACTGACTGTGGATCAAACAGATGGGACATGTAGTGCACACTGACGAATGGGTTACACAAACACCTCTAATGTGCTGTAAAGTTCATTTTTATATTTCTATAATGCCAGTTTCATGACTCTTTATTTTTAAGTAAATTATTTATAGGAGAAGAGAGGTTTGAAAGGTATTCACAATTTTGTAGAGAAAATTGCATTCACATGATCTGAAATTTGTAATAGTTCATATTCGGGCAAATCATGTTGCAAAAACAGAGACTAGGCAAGGATCAGATAATTATTATTATTGTTCTGGTTATTATTAAAAATAAAGCATATGGCACTGTAAATTTACAAATACAAAGAAAAGGACCACAAGGAACCCAACAAATAGGGATAAGGAGAAACATGAAGAAATGTTGTATTAGATACTGAAGAATAAATCATTGACACCACACTGTTACCACTATTATTTCCTAGTCTGAGCACAAAGAAAAAGTTAGTCTCTCATATAAACGTTGGCAAATCCTGTGTTAAATGTTGGCAAATTCTGACTTCTTACAGATGGCAACTATAAAGTTGTTTAGAAAGAAACAGACTGAATTCAGAAATGAGCGATTTAATTTAAAGTGGAGAAAATCAGCATAGTTGTATGACTGTATGTGAGAAGAATAGAGAAAAGTAAATGTGAGGCTAGATTTGAAAATAGGGATGATGGTGTCAACAGAAAGGAGCAGAAATGGAGGGAAAGGAAAGTGTGAGATAAGTCAGACGGATTAACAGACTGGAGAAAACAAACAGGGGATCAATAGAACAGGGGTAGAGAAAGAATGAATGACATGAATGAAAAGGAGATTTGTGATCTTTAGATCTTTCTAAGATCTACACAGTGGTTAGAGGGTCAACTCAGAAAGAAAAAATAAAAAGAAAACAGTGTTTGTTTAAAATAAAATGGAGAGAAAATAAAATGTGAGCTGAGGAGTTAGACTATAGCAGAATGAGTAAAAATGTTAGTGGGAGGAATTTAGAAGCAGTGAAATCGACGGGGTTATTATTAAAGCAAGGCTAATCATTGTTTTTTATGTTTCAGGCCAAACCGAAAAAAAATGATATTTTCAAAACAAAAGTGATTTTTTTCCACAACAAAAACAAACGAAAATACTTCATGTTGAATCAACATTAAATTTCAAAGTCAAGCCAGAAGATGACAATTCCCCACTTATAATCAAAGTCATGCTAACCAACCTATAGTCACACAGATTATTAAAATTACCATTTTTAAATATTGGCAAAACTTAAGCTTTTTTCTTGGCCTCTGAAACTTCCCCCAATGTTAATTAAAAACAAAAATAATTGTTCAGAGAATTCAGAGAATTCCTTGGCCAATACTGTCAATATTCTTGGGTGCTGGTTATCCAGTCCTGTTGATTAGAAACTTCAATAGCTGCTGTTTGACATCCTCTTTAGTTACTGAGAAAATATAAATTATTTCCTTGACACAGTATGATATGAATGCATCCTCATGCGTCTTTCCAAATACATTATAGAAATATGTTTGTATACTTCTGGCTTTTCTGCACCATGATTGACATTTTACCAACCTTTTTGAGTATTGTATCTGCACCATTGTTAGGATTTCATTTGTTCCTGATATATTGAAATGTAAGTCTATTGGACATAGATTTTACATTGATTCTTTGGTTTCCCTTATAAAATGTCTCATTTCTTAGCTGTTGATTTGTACTATTGCAACCATCTTTCATATTTGTTTTGTTTTATTATATATATTATATAACATATAATATGCTACTTTTACTTCCCTTCTTAATCTGGACAGATGGACCAAGAAAATAAACAAGGGAATTAGGTTGTGAAGCTGAGCCAAGTCATTTGAAGAAACCTCATAAGGGATAGAAAATAACAGTAGCCAAACAAGATGATGCAGAAGGCCAGAAATGAACAAGGGTGACATCAGAGGTTGGGGAGGCACTAGTTTTAAAATGGAAACACTATTACTGCAGCTCCCTTACTGCTGTTACACCAGTCCACATGGTCAATGCTTCATAATTGTCATACTAGCTTATCAAGATCAGGCCTCATCTCTGACACGACAGAACATTATTGATGTACAGGAAACAAATTATACCCCAGTTTTTACCAGAAAAAATATTACATGTGCCAAAATATAAAGTAACACTGAACTATAGGGGAGTTATAAATACAATTGTCTTCTTTCAGTCATACATTGAGACTAAGCCTAACCTGTGATCTGGTAAGAACTCCAATGTCAGGGAAAGGAGCCCATCACAAACTTTTCCAAATAACTAAAGGAATTATAAAAGTTATAATGCACTAGGCTATTGCCTGCTTAAATCAGAAAGATAAGAGCTAGAAAAAATATTTTTTCTTGGTTTCCAACTGGATTGGAGAGCTAAATGAAAATGAAATGGCTTTATTAGAAAAAAACAACAACTTAAAACTGCTTATTATATCAGATAAACTCAACGAGTTAGTGAAAAAGAATAAATGCCATACGGCGCTTACCATCTGACCTACCATAATGAATTCGCACACTAAGTTGACCATCTGTTTTACATTTTAAGATGCATCACTTATTTGCTAATGTCTCACAACCTTTAACTAATAAGGAGATAAGTATTTAATCAGATAAAATCTATGTTTTCAAAATATAATCATGTAAAGAATTCTACACTGTGATATCAATGTACGGTTTTGTAGCATGAGTAAAACATTATGGGGTGATGTTCCCATAAAATCAGCTTTGTCCTGTATATTTCAGACAGTTGCCTTCTTCTCCCTTGGAACATAGGAGATCATAGTAAGGCCCTGTAAACAACACATGTTACAAACCACAGTATGGTAAAGTTTGTAGAGGTCCAAATAGAGCACAGACATTCAGAAAAAAGGGTCTACTCTCAGTTCAAGAACATGGAGAAAAAACAGGCTAGCTACTGCTGGTAACAGAAAAAGAGTTCAAACTCAAACTAAATTTGATTCTGAGCACTTCCAAGATTTAAAATAAACATTTCTCACAGATTATAACCAAGTGTTGATTTTTGGAAGCATGGGACAGTATAAAGTAGAACTGCAAAAAAAAAACATGGCCGAGGAAAAATGAGATTTATGAATGAATAAATGATTAATTTCAGAAAAGAAGTGTGTGTCAAGTCTGTGCCTCTGGGCATATTAAATTGAATGTATCTACACTTTTGCTTTATGCAGCTGGTAATCCATGCCAACACCAACACTGGCATTGTACGGACAATATTTGCCAAAGAACAAAGAGCTTTTTGTAAATGCTGAAATTATATTGCGATGATACACATTAAATTGGCAGCCTATCTTGAAATCTCACCTGATTTCTCATAAATCCTATTGAGCCTTGCTACCACAATAGGAGACCTTGAAGTGTAAAAAAAGAGAGAGAGAAAGAGGTAGATACATTTAGTGCTTATTAATTATCAGTCATTAACATCATCACTAGCATTTGCTACCTGTCATGGTGCAAGTCAAATGCTGTATTGAAGGGGACAGGCCCGGATTATCAGGATGAGATCAAAAGAAAAACCAAACACACTCTGTAAAACCTATCTGTACTTCATTCCTAATCTACACTTTATTAAAGCATGCAACTAAACCACATTAAGAACAAGCCAGAGAGGCTGCGCAGAGCTGCAACCAATCCTGGAAGGGCTTAATGGGAGCCAATCAAGTGGAGGCTTGAAAGCAGCCAATCAGGGCCAGGCTAGGCTTTATAAGAAGGCTGCAGGGCAGAGAGGAGCTGAGTCTCTCCTTGGAGGGCAAAGGGGGAAGAACTGGCAAGACAGAGCAGTGCTGGGCAGGGTTAGCAGAGGCTGGGAGAGCTCTAGGTTGATGACTGCCAGAGTGGGGCTCTGACACATTGGGGCAGAGCAGGTGCTGGGGCTACGGGGAAGTGGCCCAGGGAAGTAGGCAGTAGAGGTGAGTTGGAGGAGGGCAGTAAGTGGCTGCTACTAGAGGGTCCCTGGGTTGCGGCCCCGAGTAGTGGGCAGGCCTGGTCCCTCTCTATCCCCACCACTTGCCAGTGATGAGCGTGGCTAAGCCAGACTGCAGTTTGCCCTTGGAGAAAGAGGCTAGACTGAGGACTGCAGTGACTCACTGAGGTGAGTGATAGAACCAAAAGCTGCTGCCCCTCTCTCCCCCTCACCCCCTGGAATGTGGGGAGAGCCAGCAGAGCGGGCACAGCTGGAGGGCAGTGTCCAGTAGTGGATGCTGTGGTCCAGGAGTGACATGGGTCTGACTGTGAGGATGGTGGAGACCAAGAGAATAACAGAGGGCAAGACACTACTAGCGAAGGTGCACCTCTGAAAGAGCTAATTCCCAAACCAACCAGAAGGAGGCGCTGCTGTGGTGAGTCTTCCCTGTTACAGGTTTTTTTCTTTCAGCAAAAATTAAACAGCAGTTGTACTGAAGTCTCCTACTAATAAGATTTCATTATTTTTACAAAATATACTGTACTTATGTATTATGACATATACTCATAAATAGTTAAAAGTAAGGTACAGTTGACAAAAGAACAAACTATATTCTGCTATGCATTATCCTTGCCCTTTTATTGGGTGTTCACTTCCTCCTAATTCACAGCACTTAGTCATTCACAAAGGGTCTTCTTAATCATTAGTGGACTAAGTACTTCTACTACACAGTTGCTAGTTACTTGCAAGTTAGAAAAAGTTAAATTAAAATCAATTGGGCACATATACACAGGCCTCATTTGGAGCCAGAGGGGCAAATCTTTGTGCCCATATGAAGCCCATATAAACCAATGGGCTTTGTGCAGTTGCAGGTGTCTGTGATTCCATTAAACAGGATTAGGGTCACTGTCTCGCAATTCTAAAGTTTCTGAAATATTTTTGTTAATATAATTGTAATGTATTCCTTAACTTAATAAATAACAATGGGTGATTTTCAAATGGATCAAGGATTTCTTTGAATTATTTCATAATAATAAAAGGGATGAAGAAGTGATCTTGTTTCTAATTACATAACAGCAAGCTCTATGGTCGTTTCTTTGTAATAAAACTCAAAATATCCTCAAAAATGAAAATCCTGGCTATTTTATTTTATTTTAAATACTTCAATACTTTTTGAAAAAAGCAACATTAGATTCTTCACACTAGGATAAATTTTGTATCTTCCAAAAACATACATAAATCATTTAGTAACAGTTTAGAATTAGAAGAAGCAACAATTATTTTTAAATGTATGATGTGGCTCTGATAGAGTTTGGCTGAGTAATTAAAAGATACCATCTTACAAGTGTTAATCTCAAACTGTTGCTTCTTTGAGTCAACATAAAATGTGCACAGGGGACCAGTAAATAGTAAAAAAATCAATTTCAGGTCAATAGTTCCCAAGAATCTAGACTTTACCACCAGAAATTTGGCAGCATAAGTGCTGGGCCAGATTCTCTCTGAAATTCTGTGCATGGGCACTGGCAAGGTCAGCCTGATTCAGAAGACACAACAGAAAGTATACAGCGGTCACAGAATGGCAGCCAACATTACCTTTCATAAATGAGTTAAAGAGGCGATGTCAGGTGAGGAGGGAAAGATCTTTCATTCCAAGAGTTTGAATTCTCCAGGTATACTAAAGGCTGCATGGAGCATATAGCAAGAAGGTGAGTGTCTGTGTAGGCAAGAAATAAAGACAATTGTGCAATCACCCAGACCACAGTGTCCTAGGTCTCTGTAATCTCTACATGGTGTCCAAGTGGAATTGTATTCGACCTGACAGATCACAGAACATCCTGGCAAGGGAAGAGGGGAAAGGAAAACAGAAAAGTAAGTCCTCCACCCCAGCCAGAACAACCTACAAGCTGCACAGAGCTAGCAGCAAAACAAGCTAGGAAGTAGCCTACAAACACAGAGGACCAAGAAAGATCTGTTATGCTGAGTCAAAGGAGTGACTACAGGAAAACAAGTGGCGCTGAAGGTGAGACTATCACCAGTTTGCTTCCTTAAGGGGCCACACTACCTTACTCCATAGAAAGGCAACAACAACAAAGAGAGGTGGGGGGAATCTAGTTTGGTAGAATTGTAGTGATGGCTACATTTATTCCAGCTTTTGTCCCAAACACCACCTCCAGAAGAATTTGATTTCCAGGATGCTGAGGAACAGTCTCTCTGGGTAAGCAGATTGCAGAGTTTGTCATGTTTCTGGTTTAGATCAGCAATTATAGGAGAAACAAGTGAATAACCTGCTCTATACAATGGGACCTGGAGCAGATGACACTATCCTTTCCAGAAGCCCACACAACTACTCATATGAAACAATTCAATACAGTTAACTGGATAAGTATTTCATGCCATGCTGCAATGTGAAATGTGAGCGGGAACGATTTCACTTACAAAGTAAGGGAATGGTGAGTCAGTGAATGATTTCATAACAGCCCTGTATAACCAAATCCAACACTGTGGCTATGGAGCAAAGAACTTATCAGAGATAGGCCCATGTTAGGGCTGAGAGATAGCCAGCCATCAGAAAGACCCCAAAATTATCCTAACTTCTAACTGGAGACAGCCAAAACATAGTACTTCAAAGTTACTACATAAAGAAGGAATTTTTCTGAGGAATCACTTTAAGGTGGAACCCACTGTAGAAGCCATAGACAGGGGGAGGAAAATATCTCAGGATGCCCAAAAACAATACCCACCCAGACAAGTACAGGCATGAATGAATCCAGGGAGGGCTATGCTAACATGGAATAAAGAAAAGGTGCACAACAAGAATGTGAAAGAATGCCCATGGTGTGGCAAACTACCTCACAACAAATGGCTTTATTCAGCAAGGAACAACACATGCAAGAAATGTCTAAAAAGGGTTTTTCCTAATATCCAACCTAGACCTCCCTCCTCCCCTGCAACTTGACACCATCTCTCCTTGATTGGGAAAATTATTGGGAGATTATCACATTAAACTTAGACCAAATGTAAACTCATTTGCTCTGTCTACACCTAGGACAGCAAGGAACAACACATGCAAGAAATGTCTAAAAAGGGTTTTTCCTAATATCCAACCTAGACCTTCCTCCTCCCCTGCAACTTGACACTATCTCTTCTTGATTGGGAAAACTATTGGGAAACATTTAAACTTAGACCAAATGCAAACTCATTTGCTCTGTCTACACCTAGGACAGTCTCCTTGCCTTTATTGCCCAAAATGAAAGCAGAGCTCAGCATCACGGCAACTTCCAAAATAGGCAGCCCAACTGAATGGTGTGCATGGGCATGGTGGTGGTCCCAAAACCGACTGACAAGGTTTGGATCTATGTAACTTTGCCAAGTTCAGTGAGAATTTGTCAGTAGAGAATGAGATGTACTCCCATGTGTTGAACACAACCTGGGACAGCTTAGAGAAGCAAAAGTTTTCTCAACATTGGATGCCCAGTCCAGGGTTTGGCAGATACAACTTGCTGCAAAATCAGCACTATTAACTATCTTCACCACACCTTTTACAAGCTTTTGTTTCAGTTGACTACACCTGCTCCTGAATGCGTCCTGAGGAAAATGTTGCAATTCCTGGGGGGTCTGGTAGGGTTCTCTGTCAAATGGATTATATCCTTATTGACCAGCATCTCTTTGTAGTCCTGGAAAGGCTAGAGAAGGCAGGCCTATCATTTACCAAGGTGAATTCTCAAAAGATAGAATCAAGTTTCTAGGCCAGATCATTGATGGACCAGGGGTGCAACCTCATCCAGAGAAAGTGCAAGCAATTACCAGGCTGAAGGAGCCGCAGAGTGTCAGTGAAGTATTTTTGATTCATGGCCATGGTGACACAACCAGAGAAACTGATACTTCATCTGGTGGAGAACTAAAAGCCATTATGAGATCTCCTAAATCCACAAAATTCCTGGTACTGGGGAATTAAAAGAGCCAGGCATACAGAGACATGAAGCAATACCTGAGCACTCCATCAGTTTCGGTTCTGTCTAAGAGAAATATAATGACTGAAGTTTCAAAAAATGTCTTATCCTATAGGGTAGAGGCAGTCTTCCTTCAGAAAGAGTCTCCTCCTAGTAGTATATGCTTTACAAGCATTCACCATTACAAAGTAATGCTACGCACAAATAGAAAAAGAAGTCCTAGCCATTACAAGGGCTTGAGAATGTTTCAGAGACTTTCTAGTAGCAAAAAAATCCACAGGGAAACTGACCACAAAACACTAGTTACTCTTCTAGGTTAAAAAAACGTAGATGTGTTACCTCCTTGAATACATTTTTGAATGAGACTCATGAGGTTTCCGTTCTTGATAGCCCATGCACCTTGGAAGAACTTCACTACAGGTAATACATTCTCCAGGGCCCTGATCCCAGAAGCACTACACTGGGAGCCAGGGGCAGAGAGGAGAAGCTCCTTGAATGGACATGAAGACTGGGACATGGAGTCAGGGGAACATGTGGGTGGCGGGCAGGGGGGAGGCAACTGGGATCAATTGGCCAATGGGAGGGAATAGTCCTCAGACAAAAAAATTATATGTGATCATGTACTTAAAACTATATGATGATGTTTACGCACAAGGGGAATGAATTATACAGACTAGAATCTTAGAAGATTAGGATTGGAAGAGTGCATCTAGTCCAACCCCCTGCTCAAAGCAGGACCAACCCCAGCTAAATCATCCCAGCCAGGACTTTGTCAAGCCGGGCCTTAGAAACCTCTAAGGATGGAGATTCCACAACCTTCCAAGGTAACCCATTCCAGTGCTTCACCACCCTCCTAGTGAAATAGTTTTTTCTAATATCCAACCTAGACCTCCCTCCTCCCCTGCAACTTGACACCATCTCTCCTTGTTCTGTCATCTGCCACCATTGGGAACAGCCTGGCTCCATCCTCTTTGGAACCCCCCTTCAGATAGCTGAGGCTGCTATGAAATCCCCCCTCACTCATCTTTTCTGCCAACGAAATAAGCCCAGTTCCCTCAGCCTCTCCTCCTAAGTCATGTGCCCAGCCCCCTAATCATTTTCATTGTCCTCCTCTGGACTCTCTCCAATTTGTCCACATCCTTTCTGTAGTGGGGGGCCCAAAACTGGACGCCATACTCCAGATGTGGCCTCATCCGTGCCGAATAGAGGAGAATAATCATTTCCCTCAATCTTCTGGCAATGCTCCTACTAATGCAGCCCAATATGTCATTAGCTTTCTTGGCAACAAGGGCACAGTGTTGACTCATATCCAACTTCTTATCCACTGTAATCCCCAGGTCCTTTTCTGCAGAACTACCGCTTAGCCAGTCGGTCCCCAGCCTGTAGCGGTGCATGGGATTCTTCAGTCCGACATGCAGGACTCTGCACTTGGCCTTGTTGAACCTCATCAGATTTCTTTTGGCCCAATCCTCCAATTTGTCTAGGTCACTCTGGACCCTATCCCTACACTCCAGCGTATCTATCTCTCCCCACAGTTTAATGTAATCTGTGAACTTCTGAGGGTGCAATCCATCCTATCATCCAGATCATTAATGAAGATGTTGAAAAAAATCAGCCCCAGGACCAATCCTTGGGGCACTCTGTTTAATACTGGCTGCCAACTAGACATTGAACCGCTGATCACTACCCGTTGTGTCCGACCATCTAGCCAGCTTTCTATCCACATTACAGTCCATTCATCCAATCGATATTTCTTTAACTTGCTGGCAAGAATATGGTGGGAGACTGTTGTGATGTTGCACTCCATATATTTTATGGAAATATGCTTAAGTGTGAATATAATGTAACTGGAATATGCTTTACGCAAAAAGTCTCTTGTAAGGTATCATTACAAAGCTTATAATCTACTTAGTGTGTTCATCCTATTTGTATGCATGTATTATTCTTGTATCTGAAACCAGAACTCTAAGGTCCTATTGTAACTATGCAAAGTGTGGGCCATTAATGGTAGTTTAGAATCTTGATGGCTCCCATTGACCAGGGCAATTGGTTGTTGATGGTTTATTTACTTGCAAGCCTTCCTGTGGACATGTGGACCTACCTGTGGGTAATGAAGAATGAGGTCTTACAGTGACATGTCACATAATACTGGAATCCATCTTAAATCTGGTACTTTTCCAGTTAGAAGGAGGGGTGGGGACCCAGAGAGACAAAAGATTCCCACCTTGTGCCAAAGCTATAAAAGGGGGTGGAATAGAACAAAGGGGGAGGCCAGTCATGAGAAAACCGCTAGTTACCACGTGAGCTGGAACTAACAAGGACTGTACTAGGGGAAAGGACTGGGCCCAGACTAGGAAGGAGTCTAGTCTGTGAAAGAAGCTTATAGGAATGTCTCCGAGGGTGAGATTTTACCTGTAAACAGTTTCTTAATCTATTAGGTTTAGGATTGCATATTTTTGCTTTATTTTGCTTGGTGACTTACTTTGTTCTGTCTGTTATTACTTGAAAATACTTAAATCCAATTTTATACTTAATAAAATCACTTTTGTTTATTAATGAACCCAGAGTAAGTGATTAATATTTGGGGGAGAAAACAGCTGTGCATCACTATCTGTGACATAGAGGGTGGACAATGTATGAGTTTACCCTAAATAAGCTTTATACAGAGTAAAATGGATTTATCTGGGGTTTGGATCCCATTTGGAGCTGAGTGTCTGGGTGCTGGAGATAGGAAACCTGCTGAGCAGTTTTTAGTTAGAGTCTGCAGCTTTGGGGGTGTGGACCAGACCTGGGTCTGTATTGCAGCAGGCTAGTGTGTCTGGCTCAACAAGGCAGGGTTCTGGAGTCCCAAGCTGGCAGGGAAAACGGGCTCAGAGGTAATTTCAGCACGTCAGGTAACAATCCCAAGGGGGTCCCTGTGACTGAACCCATCACAACTGTATCAAAAGCTTTGCTAAAATCAAGGTATATCATGTCCACCACTTTCCCCATATCCACTGATCCATTATCTCATCATAGAAGGCAATCATGTTGGTCAGGCATGACTTGCCCTTGGTGAATCCATCTTGACTGTTCCTGATCACCTTCCTCTCCTCCAAGTGCTTCAAAATGGATTCCTTGAGGACCTGCTTCATGATTTTTCCAGGAACTGAGGTGAGGCTGACTGGTTTGTAGTTACCCAGGTTCTCCTTCTTCCCTTTTTTTAAACATGGGCACTATATTTGTTTTTTTCTAATCGTCTGGGACCTCCCCCATGAGTTTTCAAAGACAATGGCCAATGGCTCTGCAATCACATCAGCCAACTCCCTCAGCACCCTCGGATGCATTGCATCCGACCCCCTGAACTTGTGCATGTCCAATTTTTCTAAATAGTACTTAACCTGTTCTTTCACCACTGAGGGCTGTTCACCTCATCCCCATACTGTGCTGCCCAGTGCAGCAGTCTGGGAGCTGACCTTGTCTGTGAAGATTGAGGCAAAAAAAGCATTGAGTACTTCAGCTTTTTCCACATCATTTGTCATTAGGTTGCCTACCTCATTCAGTAAGGGTCCCACACTTTGATTAACCTTCTTCTTCTTGTTAACATACCTGTAGAAACCCTTCTTGTTACCCTTACCCTTCACATCCACTGCTAGTTGCAACTCCAATTGTGCTTTGGCCTTCCTGATTACACCCCTGCATGCTCAATCAATATTTTTAATACCTTAATTCTGGCACTCCCTAATTTTTTAAGGAAATTTTGAGCTCTTATTTACTTTATGGAGGGAAGAACAATCTTTTTGTTCATGGTTTTATTACTGATAATATCTATGCTTTTTTATAACAAGACATTTATTTTCCATGTTTCTGCCCAGTTGATTGACCTATCTTTTCTGCCCAGGATGTTAAACCTCTTGTGTTTTTGCAAGCACCTTTCATTATTTTTCACATTGGCCTCTGGTTCAAAATCAGCAATGGGTTGTAGTGAGCTCCTTGTGTAGGAGGGCTGATTCAATTTTTTGTTGTGTCAGATCTCTCTTTGTCTGTTACCTGATATCATTGTGAAGATGTGTGATTCATTCATGAGAAATCATGTGATATTATTACTTCTAGAAAAACAGAACTGCCTATTAAACTCAAAAGTAATCTTTTTATTCCTCCTCCACTATAGTGACTTTAGAAGGTATATGGAAACTGCTAAACATGTTCAGTGGTCACGCTGTGTTTTAAGTGCAAACTGTAGCATATTAGAAGTTGTGTATTAGACTAATGGTGAGCTAACAGTCAAGCAGTGATGGAGCCCTCCCTTCATCCCCTCAATCTGTTTCCCCTCCAAAAAAAAAAAAAAATTAAAAAAAACTGTGTGACATGATATTTCTGCAGGGAAGATGCATCTCTATGGCTTGGCAGGCAGAATTTAACTTCCTATTAAAACCAAAACTTAAAATTCATTTTCTTTGTAGTATGAGCAAACAAACGGATTCTCCACTGATCTGAAGAACAGAAAAATGCTTTGCTCCCTGACTGAGCTTGACTGTACTAGACAGTTGGCTGTCAGGACTGTAAGATCAACAGTTTTCCTGGGATTTCAAAAGGCTGTGTGAAATAATAGTGCACGGTAACAGGTTTCCCACTCACCAGTAGGGCATCTTCTTGTGTCTAGGACTGGGAAAGTAGCTCTCTTGGCATCAGGTACCCCCTTCTGCTTTTAGTTCACTCTGTGATAGTCTCTCTTTGGATAACTTGGCTATTTGGCGGGTACCCATCTAGTCCACCTCTTCCATGGTTACAAAGTCCAGCAGGAGCACTGTCCAAATGCCTTCCCTGGATGGTGTTCAGCCCCTGCTTACACACTATCAGCGGCCACCAGGGGAACCTGGGTCCACCTGCTATATCTGGTTACAGTCCAGGGATCCCATAACCATCAGGCCAGGTCTGCTCAGTCTCCCTCCCCATTACTGTTTCCCTTGGCTCCTTCCTACCCAGCTTCTCTCTCTTCTGTTGACTGTTTCTGGTTTACAGCAGGTGCCTACTCTACTCCCTGTGGCTACTTCACCACCTCCTAGCCTCTTGCTAAATTCCTTGCTCCAGAGCAGGATCTCAGAGCTTATTCTCTCTCTCTCTCTGGAATTCCTCCTTGTCCATGACAATCTTCCTCATCCCAGAAAGTGACTGCACCTTCCTTCCCCTGCAGCCTCTTTTCTGCTTTCAGCCTCCTGGCTTTATAGTGCTGCCTCAGCCCTTCCTCAGCTAGGCTTTACTCAATTAACCCTGACCCTCCCTCTCCCAGGTCATCTATTTGGCTTCACAGGTCCTCATTAACCCTATCACATGCACTCACTTTTAAACTCCTCTAAGTATAAGCAATAGGTCTGAGACACACCCCCTGAATATGAACCCTCTGGACTTGTGAGGGTTAGACTTGGGGATCCAAACTGAGTGGAATCGCTAATTCCCTGAGCATTTTGGAAATGCTAGGAGCTAGTTTCTTCATATCATACATGACTTTTGTCTATCTGGGAGGCTGATTTACTGTATGCTCTTATATTAATTCTAGTAATGATAGGCAAATTGCATGGAACTGTACAGTGTGTAAATTTGTAATGCTGATGCTGAGGACTGTGTACATTTATTGTATTCCTCTCGGTCTCAGGGACTAAGCCAAGTTATTTAAGGAGGGGAAAGAAAACTAGTTCAACTTGTTAACGATAGAAGCAAGCAGGGGAAACTCTGAAAATGTAAAATATTCAATTTGCCTATAGGCCATGATTTTCAAACCTTAACCAGGGTGCTTTGGGTTTTGCCATTGAAAAAACAATACACCGTAATGGAGATTTTGCCCCAACTAAAATACATCATACCAAGGCCCTCTATAATATATATATCTGATATATTTGATTCAAGCTTGAGATTGTTTGGACATATATTGACTGAGAGCTAAAACAAATGTGGTAAATATTAAGAACTGCAAAAACAGGACTGGATTAGTAAAAATGAAAAAAAGTACAACATAGCTGAGAAATTCTGCTGTATTTAATTCTGCTGCTTGAGCTGAAAATGGCTATTATTTGACAAAAATACTGATTAGCACAGACCTAGACAACTATTCATAACTAGACTGAATGACAATAAGTGTGAGAATTGCAATCACTCATAATGCTTGCAACATATGCCATTATTTAAAACTTTTTATTGTACAATCACAGATTACTAAAATAAGTGCAGCAAGATATTAAATTATAGGTACTTAGTGAATTCCGGTCTTTCCCAAATAAATAATTGTCTCACCAGCTTTTAAATTAACTATAGTCTGTTATTAATCTCCCATTATGTATACTACTTGACTAGTTAAACTGGTTATTGGATTCTTCATACAGTAGCCCCTGAACTCCTTCAGTCAATTAAATCCTTTATTGTATCTGATTTGTCAGTGCCAGTGTCACTGCTAATCTCCTAAATCCACATCAGTTTGCAAGCGTTAAATGTACTTATTCTGAGGCAAAACTGGAAGGCTATACTAGTAGAACCCCCTGATAGGAACCACAGTGCTGCTAAC
Organism: Chrysemys picta bellii; assembly: GCF_011386835.1. Classification (NCBI taxonomy): domain Eukaryota; kingdom Metazoa; phylum Chordata; order Testudines; family Emydidae; genus Chrysemys; species Chrysemys picta. The sequence continues at coordinate 78,104,447 of NC_088791.1, forward strand.
ACTTTGAAATAGATAATCACGTCTCTCACACCTTAGATTTTGTGCACTATAATTGGGGGGGGGGGAATATTATTCATTGAAAAGTACAGCTACTTGTGCATTAAATGCTGTAAATCTATTACCCAGTTCCTTGTCCTTTTAAATGATAACCAGGAACAAAGTAAACACAACTTATTTCAGAATCTGTAACTTGAACAACTTAGTATCAGTCTCCATGATTTTGGAATACACCTCCACAAAAGTATTCCACAACATTTTTTTTAAAGTTTGATCTGATATTAAACTCTCTATCCCTAGCCCTCCCCATCTCCTGTTTGCCACTAAATACTTGATTTTTATAGAAAGAAGGAAAATGACATGCAATAAATTATTGTTCAGAGTAACAATCTTGTCAATCTAATGATAACTTCAGTTGTCGTAAAGTTAAACATAGATAGCAATACTATTTATTTTATATTGCAAAGTAAAGTTTCAGATAGGCATACAGTTGATTTTCCTTTAAAATACATCCTTTCCTAAAGCATCTTTCTTCTTTCAGTAAAAACCACACTTTACATATTATAGCTTTTATAAGCCTCTGGACTAAGAAAGCAGTTTCCTATACAGGTTGGACGCATCACCTTTATTCTGAAAGAGAAGGTAAAATAGAAGAGACTCTTACCAGAGACAGAGAAAACAATTCGTTCAGCTAGATCCAACAGTGCTCTGTGCAAGCAGGCAGCATGAGTGATATTTGGGCCTCACACAAAAGCAAGATAATTGGCTCTCAATGAAGAGATGTAAACATCCATCATAATGGCACTGGTGCTGAGGCTGAAAGCTACCTCAGCTGTTCTATGTACTCTGACTGTAAGATGATGTCACAAACATCAACTGGGTGTATTCTCATTGGCTTCTGTTACCTGGAATCATATCTTAACCCTAAACTGTCAGCTGCAAATTGAAATGTGGATCTGTTTTATATGTATATGGGGTGGAGTGTGGGGGGAATGGAATGTACTGAAAGCTCCCACTTTGGGTGGCAGGTGCAGGCTGTTTAAACAGTTAAAATAAAAAATCCAAAACCTAATTTGCCTAATTTATTAAACAAGAGCTCTGGGGAATTGTATTTTCATAATGTTTACTAAATGACAGTAATCATCAAAATATTGTACAGAAGGGGTATTAAATGAAAGGTTAATGCATACAGCATCTGGAGAATTCACTTTTTTAATGATTTTATATTGCCTCCTATTAAGCCAGGAGATTTCTCAAAGATACACATAAAAAGGGGGTTTAAATTTGAGAACATTGCATATATAGCTATAATTAGGTTAGCTACAGGAAGGCACTGGTATTTTAAGAATTTAAATCAAAACAAAAAAAAGTAAAGATATGCACAAATGTAAATGTGCACTTATTCTTTGAATGTAAAGTAGGATCTCAGACATTGTGTGGTAAATGAGGCCTGAAACACACTGTCAAAAATCTGATGTCCTAAATATAGTGGCACTACATATTTTGTTATGTTACCAGAAATATTCCACAAATCATGTGCACTTTAAAATGAGCCCCAATCCAGCTATTAAAGAACTGTTTCGGAAAAAAACCCAGAAATAATAATTTGATCTTTCAGTTTTAACTGATAGAACATCCTATTGCTCTATGCAAAGAAAAAAAATCACAGGTCATATATGTTACATGTTGTATATAGAGCTTTTGTACTACTTTATCTACTTTAACATTTTCCCATCACTTTGAATTGTGCCCTTTTGCTTATTTGACTGGATAGGAGCTTGATTTGATGTTTGTTGGGAGTAAAATGTATAGCCCATTAATTATTTTGCAATTCAGTATTCCTAATACTAAAAGTAAGGGTTGTGTTTAAAATTCCTTCTGTTCAGTTTATTCCCCAGGAAAAATATATACTCAGAAATGTTGTTGCTTAATATAGAATGTGAAACATATCATAGGAGTTCTCGAATAAACTTGATAAACAGCTCTGCCATTGCCTTGTGGTCCTTTCACCAAGTTGTAGAGAATCAGAAGATTAAATTCTGGGGACTTAATAAACAGCAGCTCTGTGTAAGGATCTGGAAGCAAGCCTATTACTCAAAATGTACTTTAGGCCAAAGTGAAAGCCCCATATCATTTATTTCTGCCTAGAAAACATGGGAGTTTAGATGGAAATGTATATTAAAAAAAAAGATTCATTACCATGCAAAGTGACATAAAACTGAATTACAGATCAGAAAGATGAATTTGGACAATAGGAAAGGCAACTTTGCTTTTGTATGATTAATGATAAAGGTAAGACATAGTAATTGTTAAGAAGATATGAGTCATGGGTAAAAATTATTTATGAGGTAAAATATGCTTAGACATATCACGTGTTTAAGTTATATTCTTCTGAAACTTTAATGCTATAAATAGCCAAGATCAAACAAAGAGACACTGTTGATAAAATCTGATTATGTAGGTTGATTTGGTCTGTAAAATGTAGAGTTCCCATATCTAACTAATCTTAACATGATGAATTCATGTCACATACATTTGTTATTCTTACACACACAATACTTCATTTCCTTAACAGGGTGATTTATTCTTATGTGAACTGCTAGATACTCTATGTGGATAAAGTACAGTATGCTGGAAAAAAGCCTCCATCGACACTAACACATTAGAGTCCAGATTTTATATTTTGGCCACTGAATAGTCATTTATGTTAGTAGTTTTACTCATGAAATTAGCACTCAATAAGCAATAGAGGCCCATTGTGAATTTAAGAGGAGAATATTGCCCCAAACCCATCCGTTAAATGGAAGTTGCACTTAAACTCCAGCACATTTTCATTAGAATGCTTTTTTATACTGTAAACTTGAGGTAAGTTAGTATCTTTAAGTTGTGTGGTTTACGACGTATCTTAATGATAGTGAATCATCAATTTACACATACATTTGATGTTAAAATTAATATTGCTGTATAGTCAAAGTGGTGGAAATTTGGATGATTATAGAGAGATGGTCAGACCCAACAGGTAATAGCTGTGAAGCTGTCAGTGAAATAGCAGCTCCATGATCATAATAAATGCACTTATTATCAACACTAAAACAAGCTTTCCAGTGTGTTAAACATAACATTTCCCATTGGCTGTACAAATAATAACATAAATAAATAAATAAATTAGATAATGGACCACTGAAGCTGTATCTCTTCCATAGACAGTAATTGCAAGCTAATATTGCCGAAATAGCTGTCAGGTACTTCCTTGAAATGACCATCTGAGTGAAAAGCATGTAAAAGACACAAAGTAGCTCAAATAATGTTTTACTCATATTATCCCTGCATTTTGTTTAAAAAAAAAAATCGATACAACCAAAGCAAATAGCCTATCCTTATGCTATAAAAATGCATATACTGCTTTCTCAGAGTGTGTCACTGTGATAAGAGTGGTTTGTTAGCCTCCCTCGTTATATGATACAGAAAGTATGGCATCCATGGCACAGGCTACTGTTGAAGGTGTCTTTAGCAAAATACAAATCACATTTAGTAGAAGAAAAAAGATGACCGACTCTCAGTGACTAAGCATGCTGCTTTCTCCCAGAGTACAGTATTAATCAACACAGAAATAATTCTGAGGAATCAAACAGAAGATGAGATTTTAGAGCTCAAGCGAAGCGAAACTCAGTTTCATGAATACATATTTCCCACAAGTTGAAATCATTACTGCATTTAATTGCCTGACAATTATTTCTGTCAATTCAATTTAATGGTTAAACCAATTATTTATATTACAAAACACAGCAAAGACTAATTGAAAAACACAAGTCTTTCGATGTAGCTTAACCTACACATTATTAACATGGTTGGGGTGAGGTCTAAAGATTTGGGGGAAAATTAGAACTCAGATGATGAGGTTTTAGAGATTAAATGTACAGACTCAAAATTGCTGTTCTCAGAATTCTATTTCAGAAGAGTGCCAAGTCAGGAAGAGTTAATAATTATTACAAGCATTTGTCTATTTTATTCTCGCAGCATCAGCAACTGGCTCACTACCTTGTTATCCACAAGATGGCAGCTCTGTTTACATTGTCACTTACTCTTGCAATATCCAATTTGAAGAACTTTCAAATTCATTTTTCAGTAGATATTTTCATATATCATGAAGAAAACTTAAAAAAAAATCCTAACAATTCATTGATCAACCCTAGTACTGAAGTACAATTGGTTATGCAGTTCTTGCAGAACTGTTGAGAGATGGCAGAACAAGAGATGGTACTTTTTAAAAAAAGTGGCAGCTTTATTTTAGGAGTTTTAAAAGTTCCCTATTCACAAACATATGCTCTTCAATTTCTAGCACTGCAAGCCAGCAAAGCCCTTAAACATATGCTTAGCTTAAAACAAGCAAACAGTCTCATTAACTGTAATGGGACTACTCATATGCTTAAAGTTAAGCATATGCTTAAGGGATTGAGCTGGATAGTTGCCTCAATCCTTCACTCATTTTAGAATCTCATCTCTAAAATAATGGAATACACCTCCTATCCTCAATTGTGCTACTAAAAAATGTAACAGATATATGTGTTTCTAAGGTAAAATTCTTTGTCAAGGTTAAATGCCTGACTGATTAAATGAATGTAATGAATGACTGATGTTAATTTATGCCTCACAAATTCACTGAAGTCCAAAAGAAGAGACACAAATGAGGTCAATTTGAGTTTAGGTGATTGTGAAGGGTTTCAGTTTCATAATGGGAGTGAAGGAATAAAAACCCCCAAAATGACTTCTTGGAGAATAAAATCTAGTCAAATATTCAGTCTTATCACACTTGACTAGCTTTCTTACAAATGGTGCATAGTCTTGCTATCCTACATTTGACTACACTGAAAAACAAGAAAGTAAGGTTCCCTTATTTTTAAAGTCTTTTATAAAGATGTCATTTCACTGGGATTACAGACATTCTTCAAAGGAGAATGTAAGTATGGGATTCTAATTGCAATAAAAGAAAATATCACATAAAATAACAACGTTGGACTAGGTAATTTGCAATATTGGCACAAAGACTATGGTACATTTAAGGGTTTAAATTTTAGTAGCATTGAAACTTGAGTTTGAGTACAATTTTCAAAAGCACATAAGTGACTTATGACCCCAAGTCCCATTTTCAAAAGGAACTTAGGTATTTAGTTGACCTTGTAGGATTTAGGATCCCAAGTGTCTTAAGTAGAACTGGGCAAATTTTTTGGGACAAAACTCATTTTGGCCATGAAATGCATATTTGGGTCCACTGAAACATTGTGTGAACTTGTATTGAATTCACTGAATTGTTTGTACTGAAAAAGAAAAGGAAAATTCTGAAACAGTTAAAATATTTAGTTTCTAATTTTTCAAAAAAAAAAACTTTTTTTTTCATTTTTAAACAACTTTGTATTTAGAATTTTACTTCTATTATGCTTAAAAAAGTTAAAAAAAACCCCACAAAAATGAAAAGATAATTTTATTTCAGGTCAAACAATATGTTTAGTACAACCTAAAACCTTTGTCCTGTTTCATTTTACTAAAAAGTTTTTAAAATTCATTTTTTTCCTGTTTGGTCACTGACCCAAAATATCAGTTATGTACACAGGTCTAATCCTAAATCACTAAAGTGTTTTTGAAAACAGTATCCTTTATTTATTGATTGATTTTGTTTTTGCTTGATTACTGGCTCTTACTTAATAGATTTAGGGTAAAAAATAATATCAAAAGCACCCAAGTGACTACGAGCCTAAATCATATTCCCAAATCATATTTCCATTGTCTTTTACTAGCAACTTACAAAAAAAGGTTACTTTGAAAGAAATCATTGTTTTTTAAAATTAAAGGGAGAAAAAAACATTCCACAGACAGCCTGGTTTGTGTACATGCCAGATGTTTATCTCCATTTCACCACTTTTGTGTGGCAAAACCCATGCTTAATTAGTGCCAGGGCTGAGCACCGGTACCTCTGGGCTTTGCAGAGCATAGCCCTGGCATCTCTGCACTTGCCGCATCTCAAGCAGTTTAAATTAAAGGGAGCAACACAAACTGGGTGCGACATACTGCATCACATGCTGTGGTTAGAGTGGATGACTCCATGGAGAGCAGGAGTTCACATGGATAGTGGCCTGTTCCTTCCACTGCAAGCTCAGCAGGGGCACGAGTCACATAATAATATTTGTTGGGCATTTACTAACAATGGTTGTTTTCACAGCCCCTGTAGATTCAAGCACGCATGCAAGATATGCTTTGGGACCCATTTGGCTTGGCTGAGCAGGTCATGGGGTGCAGAACACAGGTTGAGTAGAGGGGCAATCTGGGGTCTGTCCAATGGGCATGGGCACCATCGCCAGTTAGGCTTAAGGGGTGTTCAGGGTTTCCTATGGGATTACCCTAATAATACATATGTGGCATATTTGGGGGGCATGGTTAACTTTGGGATTTCAGATCCCCTTTTCGGGGAGTAGCACACAGGTAAGGTCCAAAAAAAATTAATCAATTACCTATAGGCCTGGTCTACACTACGGGTTTAGGTCGACTTTAGCAGCGTTAAACCGAATTAAGCCTGGACACGTCCACACAACGAAGCCCTTTATTTCGACTTAAAGGGTCCTTTAAACTGGTTTCTTTACACCACCTCTGACGAGGGGATTAGCGATAAAACCGGCCTTTGCGGGTCGGAATTGGGGTAGTGTGGACGGAATTCGACGTTATTGGCCTCCGGGAGCTATCCCACAGTGCTTCATTGTGACCGCTCTGGACAGCACTCTCAACTCAGATGCACTGACCAGGTAGACAGGAAAAGACCCGCGAAGGTTTGAATTTCATTTCCTGTTTGCCCAGCGTGGAGAGCACAGGTGACCACGCAGAGCTCATCAGCACAGGTAACCGTGATGGAGTCCTCCCAGGATCGCAAAAGAGCTCCAGCATGGACTGAACGGGAGGTACGAGATCTGCTCACCATATGGGGAGATGAAGCAGTGATAGCTGAACTCCGTAGCAGTAAAAGAAATGGAAAAGTATTAGAAAAGATCTCCAAGACCATGAAGGACCGAGGCCATAACAGGGACACACAGCAGTGCCGCGTGAAAATTAAGGAGCTACGGCAAGCTTACCACAAAGCCAGAGAAGCAAACGGAAGGTCCGGGGCAGAGCCGCAAACTTGCCACTTCTACGCAGAGCTGCATGCGATCCTAGGGGGTGCAGCCACCACTACCCCAACTGTGTGCTATGACTCTCTCACTGGAGAAACACACAGGGAAGACGGTTCGGGGAACGAGGAAGATGACGATGGAGGTACTGTAGGTAGCTCACAGCAGCAAGGAAGCGGAGAAACCGGTTTCCCCAACAGCCAGGATATGTTTGTGACCCTGGACCTGGAACCAGTAACCCCCGAACTCACCCAAGACTCTCAGGGCACACAGGAGACCTCTGGTGAGTGTAACTTTGTAAATATTTGTAAACATTACAAAAAAAAAGCAAGCGTGTTTAATGATTACTTTGCCCTGGCAATCGCGGCCAGTACATCTATTAAGGGGACATTCAGAGGCGCCCGTTCCTGCTCTTCTGACCAGAAATGTTCCCCGCTGTTAACCACGCGGTGGGGGGAGGGGTGAAGTGATCATCCCAGAGAATCGTGTGTGTGTGTGTGGGGGGGGGGGGTTTACTTGTGTTTGTGCCGCATGTTAACCAGGAAACCGCAGCCCCCTCCTTTTACATTGAAACCCCATTTTAAATGGACAACCCAATTCATCCTTGATATGGGAAATGCGCTGCTGTTTGCAACCTTTCCCGCATGTTAAGAAGGTTAAAAAAGCCAAAACACTGTGGCCTACCATGGCTGCCTGCAAGCCGAAATATGCGACCTTGTAATGAAAGAGTGTACCCATTGTTCTCTAAAATGTGTCTTTTTTAACCACCTCTCCCTTCTCCTCCACCAGCTGCAAATGTTTCTCCTTCGCAGAGGCTCGTGAACATTAGAAAGAGAAAACGTAGGACGAGGGACGATATGTTCACGGAGCTGCAGATGTCCTCCCAGGCTGATAGAGCACAGCAGAATGCGTGGAGGCAGTCAATGTCGGAGATGAGAAAAGCCCAATATGAACGAGAGGAGAGGTGGCGGGCTGAATCGCGGGATGAACAGAGCAAGTGGCGGGCTGAAGACGATAGGTGGCGTCAGCTTGCAGACAGACGGCAAGAGTCAATGCTCCGTCTGCTGGAGCATCAAACTGATATGCTCGAGCGTATGGTTGAGTTGCAGGAAAGGCAGCAGGAGCAGAGACCGCCGCTACAGCCCCTGTGTAACCAACAGCCCTCCTCCCCAAGTTCCATAGCCTCCTCACCAAGACGCCCAAGAACACGGTGGGGGGGCCTCCGTCCACCCAGTCACTCCACCCCAGATGATCACCCAAGCATCAGAAGGCTGGCCTTCAATAAGAGTTAAAGTTTTAAAATGCAAGTGTGTCCTTTTCCATCCCTCCTCCCCCACCCATCCCAGGCTACCTTGGCAATTATCCCCCTACTTCTGTGAGGAACTAATAAAGAATGCATGAATGTGAAAAAACAATTACTTTATTGCCTCTGCAAGCGGGAGGGGAGGGTGGGGTGGGGTGGTTGGTTTACAGGGAAGTACAGTGAACTGGGTCGGGGGGCGGGGTTTGGAGGGTTCAAGGAGAAACAAACAGAAGTTTCACACAGTAGCCTGGCCAGTCACAAAACTCGTTTTCAAAGCTTCTCTGATGCGCACCGCGCCCTGCTGTGCTCCTCTAACCGTCCTGGTGTCTGGCTGCGCGTAATCAGCGGCCAGGCGAGTTGCCTCAACCTCCCACCCCGCCATAAAGGTCTCCCCCTTACTCTCACAGATATTGTGGAGCGCACAGCAAGCAGCAATAACAATGGGGATATTCTTTTCGCTGAGGTCTGAGCGAGTCAGTAAGCTGCGCCAGCGCGCTTTTAAACATCCAAATGCACATTCCACCACCATTCGGCACTTGCTCAGCCTGTAGTTGAACAGGTCCTGACTCCTGTCCAGGCTGCCTGTGTACGGCTTCATGAGCCATGGCATTAAGGGGTAGGCTGGGTCCCCAAGGATCACGATAGGCATTTCAACATCCCCAATGGTCACTTTCTGGTCCGGGAAGAAAGTCCCTTCCTCCAGCTTTCGAAACAGAGCAGAGTTCCTGAAGACGCGAGCATCATGTACCTTTCCTGGCCATCCCACGTTGATGTTGGTGAAACGTCCCTTGTGATCCACCAGGGCTTGCAGCAGCATTGAAAAGTACCCCTTGCGGTTTACGTAGTCGGTGGCTTGGTGCTCCGGTGACAAGATAGGGATATGGGTTCCGTCTATGGCCCCGCCACAGTTTGGGAATCCCATTTCAGCAAAACCATCCACTATTGACTGCACGTTGCCCAGAGTCACTACCCTTGCTATCACCAGGTCTTTCATTGCCCTGGCAAATTGGATCACAGCAGCCCCCACTGTAGATTTGCCCACTCCAAATTGATTCCCGACTGACCGGTAGCTGTCTGGCGTTGCAAGCTTCCACAGGGCTATCGCCACTCGCTTCTCAACTGTGAGGGCTGCTCTCATCTTGGTATCCTGGCATTTCAGGGCAGGGGAAAGCAAGTCACAAAGTTCCATGAAAGTGCCCTTACGCATGCGAAAGTTTCGCAGCCACTGGGAATCGTCCCATACCTGCAGCACGATGCGGTCCCACCAGTCTGTGATTGTTTCCTGGGCCCAGAATCGGCGTTCCACGGCATGAACCTGCCCCAGTGACACCATGATTTCCACATTGCTGGGGCCTGTGCCTTGTGAGAGGTCTATGTCCATGTCAATTTCCTCATCACTCTCGTCGCCGCGCTGCAATCGCCTCCTCGCCTGGTCCGGGTTTCGCCTTGGCATGTCCTGGCTCTGCATATACTCCAGGACAATGCGCGTGGTGTTCATAGTGCTCATAATTGCCACGGTGATCTGAGCGGGCTCCATGATCCCAGTGCTAGCTATGGCGCCTGGTCAGAAAAAAGGCGCGAAAGTAGTATCTGATGGACCAGGAGAAGGAGGGAGGGCGGGAGGGAGGGAGGGCCGAGTGACGACATGGCGTACAGGTACAGGAACAGGGAGAAACACAAACAACTGTCACACAGAATGGTCCCCCCAAAGATTAAACTGAAAACCCTGGGCTTAGCAGGCCATTGATTTCACGGAGGAAGGGGAAGCAAATGAATACAGAACAAATCTATTTTTTACATCTTAAGCTGGCAGCCGATGGTGCAGCATGAGTGATAGCCTCTCCAGTACGATGATGACGGATACCAATCATAAAATACCATCATCTGCCAAAAGGCAAGGGGCTGCTGCTGTGTAGCAATGCAGCCCCACGTCGGCATCTTTCTGGGTGCTTGGCAGCAAATACGGGGCGGCGTATGACGATGGTCTTCAGGCCTATTGCACAATCGGCTGCTCGGGGAAGACTCTGCTAACGTGCGATGACCCGACTTGTAATAGGATGGCTAATAGTCGTAATACACCATTTACTGCCAAAAGGCAAGCCCACGGCTGCCAGCACCCAGATCGGCGATGAAGGCTACCAGTCTACTGCACCGTCTACCGCCAAAAGGCAGTTAGCAGCTGCTGCTGTGTAGCAATGCAGTCCCACGTCTGCCGGCACCCAGAGGACATATGGTGACGGTGAGCTGAGCTGAGCGGGCTCCATGTTGTCTGCACAGGTAACCCAGGTAACCCAGGTAAAGAGGCGCGAATCTATTGTCTGCCGTTGCTGTGACGGGGGAGGGAGGGGCCTGACGACATGTACCCAGAACCGCCCGCGACACTGTTTTGCATCATCCGGGCATTGGGATCTCAACCCAGAATTCAAAGGGGCGGCGGAGACTGCGGGAACTGTGGGATAGCTGTGGGATAGCTACCCATAGTGCAATGCTCCGGAAGTCGACGCTAGCCTCGTACTGTGGACGCGGTCCGCCGACTAGAGCACCTAGAGCATTTTATTGTGTGGACACACACAATCGGCTGTAAACAATCGATTTCAATAAAACCGGCTTCTATAAATTCGAACTAATTTCGTAGTGTAGACATACCCATAGAGAAGTAAGGGTTTTCCCCCCCGCCCCTGGGTTTGGTCCCTAACATCACTCAAGGGAATATCGAGTAATACATCACCTTTCATACCCATGAGGTGGCTCCATTACAGGACAATGAACCAGGTGGCCTGGCAAAACATTTGGGGGTATCCCTGGCTGAAGATGAGACAGAGGGCCCTTCCACTACATTAGCATACCTAGGTATCGAGTGGAACAGAAGGGCGGGCATATTACAGCTCCCTCCCAATAAAAGTATGTATTTCTGGTATGACAACATGTCAGGCCAAACTTTCACCTCATGCAGGGTTATGAAGTTAGAGAGGGAATTTGTGTCACAATATTTAAGCCTTAACATCTTTTTTTCCTTCCAAGCATATGCCCGCAGTTGGATGATGGCATAGCAGATGCTCTGTCTCGTTTGCTGTGGCCTGCACTAGGAGCTAGCGACTAACTCAAGTAGATGCCACTGTTGCTATGGAGCTTTGGCAGATGAGGATCTGGGAGGCTGGTCACCTATATGGCCCATCAGGAAGGGGCTGGTGTTGCGGTACATGGCACTGGCAACCCAGCTGCGGGAGTCCTTGATGATCCTTGCGTAGTGCAAAGGGCAACCAAGTTAATCGGGGCGGGGGGCGGGGGGAATCACCTATCAAACTTGGGGGTAACATGTTTTTGGTCTGCTATACAAAAGGCCATTGGAAGATGTCTGGGACCCTGACTAGGTTGGGGGGGGTGGCAGCCAAGCTAATTGCTGGTGCCTCCTTGTGGCGGAGGTCCAGTGCAGGTACTCCATAGGGAAGGCATCCAGTAACCAGATAAATGGCCTGGTAAAGGACTTGAAAAGTAGGTGCTGGTTAAAGGAGTGGAATGGTGTGGGGTTTGGGGCTTCTATGGTTGAACAGCAGGGAGCCAACCCCTTCCTTATAGCCCACATTACCCTTCCTACGAGGGGGGTGGATGATAAGGTCCCGGCAATGGACTTGCTGGAAGGACCTGGATGAAAAAGAAGGGGAGCTGGTGGAAACCCCCTGGGTAATTACATAATAAACCACGGTTACCTGCACTGTACACTTTTATCTGCCGGGTAGTCCCAGATATCTAAAAGTAAAGTTGCAGCCTAATTACATCCATATCAAGTGTCTCTTTTCCTTCTTTTGGCATAGCTGGACAAAAAATCATTCCACAGATAGCCTGGTTTGTGTGCATGCCAGATGTTCATCTCTGTTTCACCACTTTTATGTGGCAAAACCCATGCTTAATTTGTGCCAGGGCTGAGCTCCAGCACCTCTGGGCTTGGCAGTGCATAGCCCTGGCATCTCTGTGCTTGCCACGTCAGTTAGGAAAGTAAAACAATTGCTTGAGCCCCAACACCTCTTTCATTACAAATGTAGCACTGGGTAAAACTAATCTGGAAAGTTGGTGAATCTGGACAGCTAAGGATTTGCCTAGCATGGAGAGATGTAGAACTGGCATACATCAGCCCCACATCAATGTTGTTTTATATCAGCCCTGCATCATTGTTGATGCAGTCCTGTCGGAGAGGCCGAGTAGCATTGTACTCTGATGCTTCTTTGCCATCAAGGACAGCCCCTCAATAGGGAGCCACAAATGCGGCATAAAGCCACTACTCTACATTTTCAATAGAACATTTCAATGACCAACTTTCATTAAACTGACTTACTTTCGTTAAAGTCATGAAACGTAGGGCTTACGCTGAAATTCGGTCTTAACTCTCTGTCCTCATGTGTTTAAGCTTTAAAACACAGCCTCTTTTTATAGGATTATAAATCTTGTCATCAGTACAGCATGTAATGAAATACAAACTGGAGATATAGTAGAGTCTTCAGATTTGGCTTGCCCAAGGAGATCTACAGAAAAAGCTACATTTAAAGTAAATCAGTTAATTAATAGAGCAAGTGGAAATCTAACAACATTAACGTGTACATTGGAGATCTTTCAACGGCTAAAGTAAGTTATCCAGCTTCATGACCAGCACTATCTATATCTAGGTTGAAGCCTGTGTGAAGTTTAAAATACCAGTTACCAACAACTTTTCAATCATTTTGGCCAAAATTGGGTGATTGGAGACCAGAAAATGATAAGTGGGTCTGTCAGAAGATGGTCTTTTGAATGTTAGACAGACTAATGTGTGTTTAAGGGTTACTTACCCTTCCTATAAGACACAAACGTTTTCAGTCAGCAGTGGACCAAGGTGCTCTTCATTCATTTATATCAAGCATAGTAGCCAGAGGTGAATCTTGCAAGATTTTGTCTCAGCTCTTACTCATCACTTTCAGAGCCTCAGCTGCATGGCCAAATTCCATCAGGAAAGGAGAGATGACTCATTTCCCTCAAAACTAGAATTGCTATCCTGAATTCAATTTAATTACAAATTAAAATGAAAGCTCCTCAAAAATAGAGATATTCAGCAAAAAAGTGTCAGTATTATATCAAGAGAAATTGAGATAACGTAAAAGGAGGAGGTTGTTTCTGCAGTTAGCATGACAGGGTACAAAATCACGTTATTTCACAAAAGGAAGGGAGGCCTGGTGATCAATGTATAGCAATGTGCTGAATGACCAACCAGTCTTTCAGGCATGTAAAAGGCTCATATTTAATTGAATTTACACACAAGTGGATTTATTTTTCTTATACTTTCAAAGAATTCCATGGTGTTTTACTGAGTTATTAAAAGAGGTGATTTTACAAGCATCTGCATGATGCTTTAATATTGTTATTGTTCTTAAGAAAATAATACATCGACAAGTTCTGACAACATAAAAAATCCTTCTGTGTGAAGTGGCGATCTTTCACCATTTGCTGGAAGCTCAGTGATAATAAAACCAACTGGGAGAAAGACCTTGGGAAGTATAAGCCACTCGTTGATTTAGCATGGCTGCTTATATGCTATGTTCACTCACTGATCTTTTTAAAACCCTGATGTACAAAGGGTAGCTTCTTTTCAAAAGTCCTACTGGTGGCTGGGATAGATGATTTTTAGAATGACATTCAGTGAACTATTATCATAATCTTGTAGTTAGTTATTTTTCAGTATACAGAGTTCTAAAGTTCCAGAACATTAAACTGATCTGCAATAACAAAATATCTTCCTTCTTTTCATTATTATTAATACTCAATTGTATTCAATGGAATTCACCACAGAGACCAAGAAATCCCCTTATAGAAGAGGTAGCATTTTAGGTCTTCAGGAATATATCTGACAAATGAAGTTAGTTTATACTCTCCCTCAATGTTTCCTTTAATTACCATTCAATAAAGTACACATACAACATTGCATGGACTGCAGAATACACTCAAAATGGTATGTTAATCACTAGTTGATTAGCCATGATCTATATTACACTATTATAACAACATTTTCGGTTTTTGAATGGCTGCAATAGTTAAGGTTGGGTGAGCCATTCTACAGAAGATAAAAATCCAACTGAAGTGGATTCTATGGGCTTCTAATTAGCCAAACTAGATTGAGAGATTATAGGATTAATTCTGGCAGGATGATTCAAACCTATGCTAATGTTGCAATAGGACAACTGAAGTGAAATATCATCAGTTCTACCCAGGATTAGTCTCCCCACCAGGAGCAAAACTCAAAAGTCACATAGGGAAACTGCTGGCAAAGAAAAACCCTGCCCTCCTGTAGTCCATCCCTGAATTATAAACAGAAAGCTCAGCATTGTATGTGTCCTCTTCTTCCACTCACGATCCATCCCCAGACAATGAGTGGAAGTTAAACTGTGCATTATAAAACTCATCCAGTCAACCTGCATACATTTGACTCTCAAAAATATTTCTTTGAAGACCAGATTTTAGTTGTATTATTATCCAAATGGAAAATGTAGACATGATCTGTCCTCAATGTCTAAATTCTTAATTTGCATAACAATATAAACCACAATCTGCTGTACATGGAAATGCTTTTGAAAGTCAAATGCATTCACACTGACTGGCTGAAATTTAACAGTAGAGTGAAACAAAATTCATAATTTCTGTCCCGGGGGAATTTCTGAAATTTCAACATTTGTTTTCATCACCGAACAGGCCGAAAGGGTGAAATTTCAGAGTTTTCAAAGAATGGAAATTAAAAATATATATATCTGTTCAAGAATGTGAAAATATTTCACTTTGACATTTTTGATCAAAATGAAATGTTCTGAAGATGAAATGAAATCAAGATGTTCTACTTTGTTTTGGTAAACTGATTCAAAAGGCTTCCATTAGGATCCCATTAAACTGCATTTCCTTAGTTCATTGCTTTACAGAGGTTATAGTTTGGATGCTCATTGTCTCCTATGAGCTCGGCTCCCTGGAGGACTACATCTCCCACAACGTAATGTGGATGCTGGGTGGAAGATGAAGTTCTCAAGGGAGGAGCCCATTGTCTCTTGGGAGACAGGTTGTAGCATTGTCTCCCAAGCTACAACTCCTATAAAACCATGTGTTACAGGAGTTTGCCTGGGAGCTGTCCAAGAGGAGGTACGCTAAGTGCTGCATTAGGGGGGCTGTGTTGGTGAGTATCTGAGTGCCTGCTGCTGGGACAGTTGGTCAGTTTGACCGTGTGCTTGATTGCTTGCTTGTTTGTTTGAAAAGTGTGAATTGGGAGTGCTTTGTTCCAGGTGGGCCTTGAGTGGGCCTGACTGGTATATAAGGGCAGTCAGCAGCGAACCAGCTGAGCGGCGAACAGCAGAGGCTAACAGCAGGAGTTTGCCTGGGAGCTGTCCAAGAGGAGGTACGCTAAGTGCTGCATTAGGGGGGCTGTGTTGGTGAGTATCTGAGTGCCTGCTGCTGGGACAGTTGGTCAGTTTGACCGTGTGCTTGATTGCTTGCTTGTTTGTTTGAAAAGTGTGAATTGGGAGTGCTTTGTTCCAGGTGGGCCTTGAGTGGGCCTGACTGGTATATAAGGGCAGTCAGCAGCGAACCAGCTGAGCGGCGAACAGCAGAGGCTAACAGCAGGAGTTTGCCTGGGAGCTGTCCAAGAGGAGGTACGCTAAGTGCTGCATTAGGGGGGCTGTGTTGGTGAGTATCTGAGTGCCTGCTGCTGGGACAGTTGGTCAGTTTGACCGTGTGCTTGATTGCTTGCTTGTTTGTTTGAAAAGTGTGAATTGGGAGTGCTTTGTTCCAGGTGGGCCTTGAGTGGGCCTGACTGGTATATAAGGGCAGTCAGCAGCGAACCAGCTGAGCGGCGAACAGCAGGAGTTTGCGTGGGGAGAGCGCACTGAGGCTTTCATCTGCAGGGTTCTCCGAGTAGTTCCTGCAACAGTTGAGGAAGCTCCTAAGAGGACGGTGATATGGAAGGTGAGCGATCAGCTGTTGTAACCTGCACAGGTTGTGCCATGTTTGTCTTTCTTCCGCAGGACAGAAGTGACTTTGTCTGTACAAAGTGCAAGCTGGTCTCCATATTGGAGGAGAAGGTTCGAGGGCTGGAGAAACAAGTATCGACTCTGCGTTGCATAAGGGAAAATGAAGATTTCCTGGACAGACGTCAGGAGATGCTTCTACGGCCACAATGTTCTGAAGATTCAGAGCAGGCGCAGCAGGGACAGAAGGATTGTGAGGAGGTTTGGCAGCATGTGACCTCCAGAAGAAGAAAGAGGAGCGTCCATGCACCAGCAATGGAGATACAGGTGAGCAATCGTTTCCATGTTCTCTCTACAGGTGCTAATGCGGAGAGTGGACTAGATGGCCCATCTGAGGGAAGGGAGCAGAAGGAGACTCCACCGATTGGAAGTCAAAAGATGCACTGTCCTAGGGATGGGGGTTCCACGACCACCACTCCCAAGAGGAGGAGGAGGGTGGTGGTGGTCGGGGACTCCCTCCTCAGGGGGACTGAGTCATCTATCTGCCGCCCTGACCGGGAAAACCGAGAGGTCTGCTGCTTGCCGGGAGCTAGGATACACGATGTGACGGAGAGACTGCCGAGACTCATCAAGCCCTCGGATCGCTACCCCTTCCTGCTTCTCCACGTGGGCACCAATGATACTGCCAAGAATGACCTTGAGCGGATCACTGCAGACTACGTGGCTCTGGGAAGAAGGATAAAGGAGTTTGAGGCGCAAGTGGTGTTCTCATCCATCCTCCCTGTGCAAGGAAAAGGCCGGGGTAGAGACCGTCGAATCGTGGAAGTCAACGAATGGCTACGCAGGTGGTGTCGGAGAGAAGGCTTTGGATTCTTCGACCACGGGATGGTGTTCCAAGAAGAAGGAGTGCTAGGCAGAGACGGGCTCCACCTAACGAAGAGAGGGAAGAGCATCTTCGCCAGCAGGCTGGCTAACCTAGTGAGGAGGGCTTTAAACTAGGTTCACCGGGGGAAGGAGACCAAAGCCCTGAGGTAAGTGGGGAAATGGGATCCTGGGAGGAAGCGCAAGCAGGAGAGCGCAAGAGGGGAGGACTCCTGTCTCATGCTGAGAAAGAGGGACGATCATTGAGTTATCTTAAGTGCCTATACACAAATGCAAGAAGCCTGGGAAACAAGCAGGGAGAACTGGAAGTCCTGGCACAGTCAGGGAACTATGATGTGATTGGAATAACAGAGACTTGGTGGGATAACTCACATGACTGGAGTACTGTCATGGATGGATATAAACTGTTCAGGAAGGACAGGCAGGGCAGAAAAGGTGGGGGAGTTGCGTTGTATGTAAGAGAGGAGTATGACTGCTCAGAGCTCCGGTATGATACTGCAGAAAAACCTGAGAGTCTCTGGATAAAGTTGAGAAGTGGGAGCAACAAGGGTGATGTCGTGGTTGGAGTCTGCTATAGACCACCAGACCAGGGGGATGAGGTGGACGAGGCTTTCTTCTGGCAACTAGCAGAAGTTGCTAGATCACAGGCCCTGGTTCTCATGGGAGACTTTAATCACCCTGATATCTGCTGGGAGAGCAATACAGCGGTGCACAGGCAATCCAGGAAATTTTTGGAAAGCGTAGGGGACAATTTCCTGGTGCAAGTGCTGGAGGAACCAACTAGGGGCAAAGCTTTTCTTGACCTGCTGCTCACAAACAGGGAAGAACTAGTAGGGGAAGCAAAAGTGGATGGGAACCTGGGAGGCAGTGACCATGAGATGGTCGAGTTCAGGATCCTGACACAAGGAAGAAAGGAGAGCAGCAGAATATGGACCCTGGACTTCAGAAAAGCAGACTCCCTCAGGGAACAGATGGGCAGGATCCTCTGGGAGAATAACATGAAGGGCAAAGGGGTCCAGGAGAGCTGGCTGTATTTTAAAGAATCCTTATTGAGGTTGCAGGAACAAACCATCCCGATGTGTAGAAAGAATAGTAAATATGGCAGGCGACCAGCTTGGCTAAACAGTGAAATCCTTGCTGATCTTAAACGCAAAAAAGAGGCTTATAAGAAGTGGAAGATTGGACAAATGACCAGGGAGGAGTATAAAAATATTGCTCAGGCGTGCAGGAGTGAAATCAGGAAGGCCAAATCACACTTGGAGTTGCAGTTAGCAAGAGATGTTAAGAGTAACAAGAAGGGTTTCTTCAGGTATGTTAGCAACAAGAAGAAAATCAAGGAAAGTGTGGGCCCCTTACTGAATGAGGGAGGCAACCTAGTGACCGAGGATGTGGAAAAAGCTAATGTACTCAATGATTTTTTTGCCTCTGTCTTCACGCACAAGGTCAGCTCCCAGATTGCTGCACTGGGCAGTACAGCATGGGGAGAAGGTGACCAGCCCTCTGTGGAGAAAGAAGTGGTTCGGGACTATTTAGAAAAACTGGACGTGCACAAGTCCATGGGGCCGGATGCGCTGCATCCGAGGGTGCTAAAGGAGTTGGCGGGTGAGATTGCAGAGCCATTAGCCATTATTTTTGAAAACTCATGGCGATCGGGGGAGGTCCCAGATGACTGGAAAAAGGCTAATGTAGTGCCCATCTTTAAAAAAGGGAAGAAGGAGGATCCGGGGAACTACAGGCCAGTCAGCCTCACCTCAGTCCCTGGAAAAATTATGGAGCAGGTCCTCAACGAATCAATTATGAAACATTTAGAGGAAAGGAAAGTGATCAGGAACAGTCAGCATGGATTCACGAAGGGGAAGTCGTGCCTGACTAACCTAATTGCCTTCTATGATGAGATAACTGGCTCTGTGGATGAGGGGAAAGCAGTGGATGTGTTATTTCTTGACTTTAGCAAAGCTTTTGATACTGTCTCCCACAGTATTCTTGCCACCAAGTTAAAGAAGTATGGGCTGGATGAATGGACTGTAAGGTGGATAGAAAGCTGGCTAGATCGTCGGGCTCAACGGGTAGTGATCAATGGCTCCATGTCTAGTTGGCAGCCGGTTTCAAGTGGAGTGCCCCAAGGGTCGGTCCTGGGGCCGGTTTTGTTTAATATCTTTATTAATGATCTGGAGGATGGTGTGGACTGCACTCTCAGCAAGTTTGCAGATGACACTAAACTAGGAGGCGTGGTAGATACACTAGAGGGTAGGGATCGGATACAGAGGGACCTAGACAAATTAGAGGATTGGGCAGAAAAAAACCTGATGAGGTTCAACAAGGAGAAGTGCAGAGTCCTGCACTTAGGACGGAAGAATCCCATGCACTGCTACAGACTAGGGACCGAATGGCTAGGTAGCAGTTCTGCTGAAAAGGACCTAGGGGTCACAGTGGACGAGAAGCTGGATATGAGTCAACAGTGTGCTCTTGTTGCCAAGAAGGCTAACGGCATTTTGGGCTGTATAAGTAGGGGCATTGCCAGCAGATCGAGGAACGTGATCGTTCCCCTTTATTCGACATTGGTGAGGCCTCATCTGGAATACTGTGTCCAGTTTTGGGCCCCACACTACAAGAAGGATGTGGAAAAATTGGAAAGAGTCCAGCGGAGGGCAACAAAAATGATTAGGGGTCTGGAGCACATGACTTATGAGGAGAGGCTGAGAGAACTGGGATTGTTTAGTCTCCAGAAGAGAAGAATGAGGGGGGATTTGATAGCAGCCTTCAACTACCTGAAGGGGGGTTCCAAAGAGGATGGAGCTCGGCTGTTCTCAGTGGTGGCAGATGACAGAACAAGGAGCAATGGTCTCAAGTTGCGGTGGGGGAGGTCCAGGTTGGATATCAGGAAAAACTATTTCACTAGGAGGGTGGTGAAACACTGGAATGCGTTACCTAGGGAGGTGGTGGAGTCTCCTTCCTTGGAGGTTTTTAAGGCCCGGCTTGACAAAGCCCTGGCTGGGATGACTTAGCTGGGAATTGGTCCTGCTTTGAGCAGGGGGTTGGACTAGATGACCTCTTGAGGTCCCTTCCAACTCTGATATTCTATGATTCTATGATTCTATGAAATGCAGTTTATTGGAGGATTTGGGGTGGGGTTTTGGGTGTGGGGTTTGGTTAGTTTTGTTTCGCTTTTAAACTGAATTGAAATGAAACATTTCAGATCAATTCAATAATATGAAATATTCTGTCAAGACAAATTGAAATAAACTACTTCATTTCCAATTTCCTGATAAAAAATAAAAAATACCAAAATTGAAATTCCCACATGGAAAATTTCAATTTTGACGAAACTGCAATTTCTCTTGGGAAAATTCCTGATTTATTTAACACACAGTGCTAGTGCTCTCTTACATATGGATTTGTATTTAAATTCTCCTTTTCTTTTTCTCTTTTTTAAAATGTTTGGTCCAGATACAAAACAAAGAAATGTAGGGCTAGGATGTTTTAAGTTGTATGTGCACAACTGTATACATGTATTTGCATGTGCCTAATTTATGCACAACAAATATTATAGAATTAAAAAAGCAATAAGACTAAACTTCATTCATCTCATAGGCCCCCTTTGACTTTATATGGCCTCCATGCAGGCATAAGTTTTCTCATGCAGAGATCTTTGCTGGATCAGACCCATAATTCAATCTTTTCCCACCTTCAAAAATATGAACCATTTACTTCTTCTCTCCTCACCTAGATTTAAATTAATATATTCTGTATTACAAACACACCTTGCTTTGGTTTCAATTACTGCTAATTATATTGTTTCAGCTTTGCCTTGATTTAAATTGATAAATTAAATATATTACTATTTTCCATTCTGTGTTTCTTTGTTATAAATTAATGAGTCGTATATTCCATTTTATCATTCCTTGGAAAAAATAATAAAGTTAGAATCTCCTTTAGTCTTTTTTCTGAAAATAACAACCTGTCTGACCCCTTTGACCTTCCCTGAAATTAAAGCAGTAATCTTCAGATATCTTTTTGCCTGTTTGTGTCCTAAGTTCATACACACAGTGGACCTTCCTCCTAGAATAAATGTAGCAGTTTCTTTAAACCAATCTATCTTCATCTTTATTTTACTGAAGGAACTGTGTACTGAAATTCAGTTCCATCATTTCTTGGTATGAAACAAGGTTTACAACAATGAATTGCACAGGAACCAATCACTTAAAACAATTAGTGTTTATATCTAATCCCCATTATATTGTATGTAATTTCTTTAATGACACTCCTTGTCCCTTTCCTGTGTCATATTACTTTCTTAATCTTTTAAAAATATTTTAATATTCTTTTCCTCTATAGTTCTGTCAAGTCTCCTGTGAGCTCTGAATAAGGCTCATCCCACACCTTCAACTCCATTAACTTTCCTCCTCCAACATCTGAGCTCCTGATGCTCCAAAAGAACACTGCACAAAAGCTTGAAAGCTGCCCCTGTGAAAAGATTGCACAAGGCCTATGAATCATATAAGTCCCACTTAAACTGTTAAGTAGGATTGTGCTGGCCCGCCTCCAAAAGATGAATTTCATGCTAGGAAAGTATCCCCCCACAATTTGTAGGGAACAGTCAGATGCTCACTCATTGCTTATTGAATACTCATGTAGTTTTCTTCACATTACATGTTAGTTTTTCTTAGTATAATCCTAATAGTTATACAAAATTTCACACTCAGAGAAAGTAATTCAGTGCACATGTGAATGTACTATTTAAGGAGCTGTGGTAAATTCTAAGCAATTGTTTATTTTCTGAGCTGCGGTAATTATCTGTTTAGCTCAAGTTTAACAGCATTCATCTGGGATACCATAGGGTCCTTGGGCTGTCTTCCTTGCCTCAGCTCACCCGTATCATTTTCTCATTAAAGCTGAGCAGGAAATGATTTTCCCATCCCATGAAAATGTCCATTCTGTGTTGGACAATGATTTTATTAAAAACAAAACAAAAAACAGAGAGACCCACCCCAGAATAGCTAATACACTAGTGGTTAGGGCACTTACCTGAGATATGGGAAACCCAGGCTCCAATCCCTGCACTGTGTGATTCAGATCAAGGACTTGAAACTGGGTCTCCCACATCCCCATTGAGTGCCCTAACTATTGGGTTAGAGAGTCAGTCTCTCCCTCAACCCAATGAAAATTTAATAATTTTTACAAAATGGAACAGCTCCAACAGGAGAGATTGAGAGAGAGAGACACACAGGACAGTAGCCTGGTGGTTGAGGCACTCACCACAGGTAGGGGAGAATAAGGCAGAGCGAGGACTAGCAATTGCATTTCCTACATCACACATGAGTGCCCTAACAACTGGGCTATTGGCTATTCCAGGCTGGGGGGCAGGAGGAGTCCTTCACCAGAAATTCCATCCTGGACCTGAGAAAACTTTCCAATGAAAGTTTAGTTGAAACAGATACATTTCCACAACAAATTTGGTTTCAGAGAATCGTCATTTTCTGACAACAACAACAAAAGATAAGTTTAGTTGAAAAATTCCTGACTTGCTCTATTTGTCAGCCACCATGTAATATCTTTTTGCAAGGAATCTTGTTTGTGGTACATAGGTACACAGCAAATATTATTCATGTGCCAAAAAATTAACTATGATAAAGTTATAAAAGTTTTTGCATTGTTATTATCAGATGGTTATGGAAGTGCAATCAGACAATTTTTTGTTTACATTGATTATTCAGAGCTGTTGAGCTAAAGTTACTAAATAGAAGAAAAATTCTTCTATGTTGGGTGGACGTGTTGGGGAAGGGAGGAAGGAAAGGAAGAGTGGAAGATTAAGGGCCTGATTCAAAGCCCATTCAAGTACATGGAAAGACTCCCATTGACTTCAATGGACTGTGGATTGAGACCACAAAGAATGTGTAATTAATAAGACAATTACAAAATACTACTTTGAAGTTACCCTGAGCCAGATACTCATCTGGCGTAAACTGGTATAGATCCATTGACTTAAATGTAGGTATTCCAATTTACACCAATTGAGGATCTGTCCCACTATAGTTAGAAGCTATCATTGCTTATCAGAATATATTCAACAGGAATATTTTTATTGCAGGGTGGTGCAAGGGATTTTATAACAAAATAGAAGTTTATTGCTGTAATAATTTATACATTTGTACTGGTGAAAATATTTTTGGTAATGCTTGCTTGTTCATTATGAAGACCCCTTATTTAGGAGGCACTTTAATAAGGGACTAATAATCAGTGCATATAATTACAACACCCATCTAATCTGAATAATTTAGCTACAAAGTATTTTGCATGCCGGGCCTGGTATAATGGGTCACATACCCTGCTTGTGCATGCTGCTCTCTCAAGAAATCCTCTCTCAAAATCCAGCTGTTCCATTTCTTCATTCATTACTCAACACCTTGTGGCAACAGTTATAGCCACTTATTATGCAGAAATGATTATGCATCTAAAACATTAAAAGGAAGGATTCCCACTTGGTGGATTTTTTCTCTTGTGTTAAGATGTGAACTTTATTTATTTTGGTTTCTGAAATGACCCTTTCCCCATGTTCTACATGCATACACAAAAAACATACACCCAGATTATACTTGATCAATACAAGGAGCAGTATAATCTTCACCATGAATCCTCAAAAAATATGTTCTATCATCAGCACACCTCCTCCTCAGCAGTTTGGGAAAAGAGCAATGTACTATGATGGTCAGACTTGGACTATATTGAAGCAAATATGGGAAGCAGATTCCAGATTCAAGGGTCTTTCAGTAAAAAGCACCTTGTCACCAGTGCCTCACCAATTTAACATGGGCACTGTTAGCTTGAAGGTTCCATCTGATCATAGACACATGCTATCACATGAGGAGAGAAGCAGTTACTAAGGCAGTCATGACCCAAATGTTTTAGGATTCTCTTACTAGAGTGGTTAACATTTTCTGACTTTCCTGTCAAAAAAATTGAAACATTTTAGGTTTTTTGTTCCCTCTTTATCTTCCCCCTTCTCTTCTTTTCCTCACCTGCAGATAGACAAATGAAGAAAAACTGTTTGCACTGTTCATTTAATTAAAAAATTGGAAAATGACATGATTTTTTTCTATATAAATATTTCATTTCATTAAAAAAAATTCATGGAAAATATATACCTTTTTTTCCCCACCAGCTCTATTTCTCAACTGCATACTTGATGTATAGAGCACCAGGTAACATCTGGTGATATCAGATTATAGCTTTATTTTGTGAAGGAAAAAATGAATTTAGATTTGGAGAAGACCCCTGTTTAATCTCTGTGTAGCTATAAGGAATTTAATATTTGATAAATTAAATTTTATATTTGATAAATTAAACAACATTAAGTCACCAGGACCAGATGGTATTCACCCAAGAGTTCTGAAGGAACTCAAATGTTAAATTGCAGAACTACTAACTGTAATCTGTAACCTGTCATTTAAATCAGCTTCTGTACAAGATGACTGGAGGATAGCAAATGTGACGCCAATTTTTAAAAAGGGCTCCAGAGGTGATCCCGGCAATTATAGGCCTGTAAGCCTGACTTCAGTACTGGGCAAACTGGTTGAAACTATAATAAAGAACAATATTGTCAGACATATAGATGAACATAATTTGTTGAGGAATATTCAACATGGTTTTAGTAAAGGGAAATCATGCCTCACCAATCTACTAGAATTCTTTGAGGGGGTCAACAAGCATGTGGCCCAAGGGGATCCACTGGATATAGTGTATTTAGATTTTCAGAAAGCTTTTGACAAGGTCCCTCACCAAAGACTCTTATGCAAAGTAAGCTGCCATGGGATAAGAGGGAAGGTGCTCTCATGGATTGGTAGCTGGTTAAAAGATAGGAAACAAAGGGTAGGTATAAATGGTCAGTTTTCAGAATGGAGAGAGATAAATAGTGGTGTCCCCCAGAGGTCTGTTCTGGGACCAGTCCTATACAATATATTCATAAATTATCTGGAAAAAGGGGTAAACAGTGAGGTGGAAAAATTTGCAGATGATACAAAATTACTAAAGATAGTTAAGACTGCGAAGAGCTACAAAAGGATCTCTCAAAACTGGATGACTGGGCAACAAAATGGCAGATGAAATTCAATGTTGATAAATGCAAAGTAATGCACATTGGAAAGCATAATTCCAACTATACATATAAAATGATGGGGTCTAAATTAGCTGTTAGCACTCAAGAAAGAGATCTTGGAGTCATTGTGGATAGTTCTCTGAAAACATCCACTCAATGTGCAGTGGCAGTCAAAAAAGTGAACAGAATGCTGGGAATAATTAAGAAAGGGATAGATAATAGGACAGAAAATATCATGTTGCCTCTATATAAATCCATGGTATGCCCACATCTTGAATAGTGTGTGCAGATGTGGTCACCCCATCTCAAAAAAGATATATTGGAATTGGTAAAAAGTTCAGAAAAGGGCAACAAAAATTATTAGGGTTATGGAATGGCTTCCATATGAGGAGAGATTAATAAGACTGGGACTTTTCAGCTTGGAAAACAGATAGCTAAGGAAAGATATGATTAAGATCTATAAAATCATGACTGGTGTAGAGAAAGTAGATAGAGAAGTGTTGTTTACTACTTCTCATAACACAAGAACCAGGGGTCACCAAATGAATTTAATAGGCAGCAGGTTTAAAAAAAAATAGGAAGTATTTCTTCACACAACACAGTGTCAACCTGTGGAACTCCTTGCCAGAGGATATTGTGAAGGACAAAACCATAACAGGTTTCAAAAAAAGAACTAGATAAATTCATGGAGGATAGGTCCATCAATGGCTATTAGCTAGGATGGGCAGGAATGGTGTCCCTAGCCTCTGTTTGCCAGAAGCTGGGAATGGGCAACAGGGGATGGATCACTTGATGATTATCTGTTCTGTTTGTTCTCTCTGGGGCACCTGGCACTAGCCACTGTCAGAAGACAGGGGTAGATGGATCTTTTGTCTGACTCAGTAGGACCCATTCTTATGAAAACAAATATTCAGAATTCCTAGTGAAATCTCTTTTGGCACAAGAGAAAAAGCAGATATTTTCCACTGAAAAGAGGTCATTATACCTACCCCGCACAAACCATTCAGAAAACATTGATTTCTATCAATGCTCTTTATGTTCCCAGCTGAAAGAGAGCAGAATAACAGATTAGGTTTTAGAAATGTGATTATAAGAGACTGCCTAGAAATAATTAATAATAAGGTCTGCAGAAGCTGTCATATGTACATATGATGCCCTTAAATTAAAAGCAGTTTACATTGCCTGCATTGTTTTCCACAAAGACTGCTGTTCCAGTCTATTTGACCTTAATTAGTATAATTGATAATAGTTTTAGAGCTGCATGCCATTTTAATCATGTAGTTATAGTTTTCCTGACAGAAGAAAAATGAAACAGCAGCTGGGAGTTATCTATTAATAGTGAGGGAACAGAAAGGTAAAAGTAAAGAATCTTCTTTTCTAGGACTTCAGGGCTTTTATGGCATTAGTAATGAATGACTAGTGCATTCTAAAGAGAAGCATGCTGATCTCCCAGGATGTAACGAAGGACAGCAGGAACTAGGATCAATGTAAGGTGGGAATTATATATTGTTAGGAAGATGCAAGGCTAGAAGAGTGTATGAATGAGCCAGAAAGATAGAGACACAAACTCTTTTTTGGTCAGGAATTCAAACTCTAGCAAATATGATGACTATATATAGTTTCCCTTGGAAAAAAAACTTAAAAACCAGCCACTATTCACCTGTTAGGCTCAAGATGACATGGAAATCCAGCAAGCTACCATATGTCTATACATTTATTGGAGCTTCAGCTGTTTGGTCTGAGTTTCAGACAAGTGTGGGGGTCGGGGAAAGAGAAAGAAAGTGAAGGACTTTATGAACCAAGATCAGAAACACATTTAAGTCACTTGAGATTTTTAAAATGTATTATTAATTATAATTGTTGTTATTATTTTCTTGAAGATTTCTCTGCTGACTTTAATAAAGCACTCCCTGGATTTGTGAGGTTGGGGAGATTTTACAAGATAAAGAAAGCTTGCTCACATGGCAGGCTTCACAGATCTCTCACAGATCTAGTGAACAAAAAACAGAAAACAAAACAAAACCCCTGCCCACATGCACTTTCCTCACACCATACTTGGAGAAAGAAAGATGTCAAGCTACCTGTCAATTATCAGTAACTCTATATATTCCATTCCTTTTCTTTCTAGCAGTATAGCTTGGCACATGTCTCTTCCATGTTTATTATAAAAATACAATGTAATTAATGCTTACTGAATACTAAACTATAAATAATACATTTTATATCTCACATACTCTAACTACTTAATAGAGCTGAATTGCTTTCATTTTCCTCTTTGTAAGAAAAAAAATGTCAACATATAAAATTTTGTTAAAAAAAAATTGTAGAACAGAATACCTACATATTTGTCAATAAAATACAGGATTCACAGAGATTCTTAACAGTATACATATCCAGATATGAGCTATGTTTACTTAGCTATAAGAAACCGGAGTTTTTAAATAGAGTAAACAAGGAAGTATAATTCTCTATGAGAGGAATGCAGTTAGGTATGGATATTTGTACATAGCTCTTTTGAGATTATCCTAAAAATGTTAATTTTGTGCTTATAGTATTAATTTAGTTATGTTATTTCTGGGATTTCCATCTTTATTTATCTTTGTAGATTTTGTGCCTAGAGACCTTTATGAATATTCAAAATAAAACAATTTGTCATTACATTTATGGGAAGAGCAAGATGGCAGGATGAAGTAGTATGATCTAAAGGCCTGTGAAATACATTTTCACTCAGCTTTTTCTTCTGCTTTGTAGAATGGTCATTGACTATTTTTATCTTTCTCTTCTTCTTTCCCACATACTAGCACAAAGAAATGATCTTAAACAGCAGGGATTCTAGAACTTTTGCTGCCTTGGAAAAGGGTGAAAAAAACATGCAGCCTGCAATTAGTCGCACAATGAATAGTCACTAAGCCATTTGTTGTTCCAGTTAACAGTGTGCTCTGGCTATAAGACAGAAGCAGTTCTATTATTTAAACTAATCAGTGTGGAAATGACATGTGTGTTATATGTGTGATGTTATGTCATATTTTAATATATTCTATAGAAAAAAAATGTTAACAGCATAGTAAGCTTACATGACCAGCCAGTCAAAAGTTAGGAAAAAGCAAGTTATGGTTGCTCGTGGAATACTAACTCTGACTCTGTGAATATATGCATTTCAATAGTATTTATTAGGTGGACGCATATTATTTCTCAAATAATAAAATAAACATCTGTAAATCTTAAGTACAGATATTTGGAATCTTATACTACTTGTTATATTTTTTTATATATACAACAATTGCACTGTCATATTAGTCCATTTGTATTTTTAAACATTTAGAGTTAAATTTTCGAAAGCACCTATGTAACACAGGAAAGGAGCTCAGTGAAATTTTTCAGCTGAAACTTTGTTCAGTGAAAATTCAACAGCACCAAAACACTTTGCAAATTTGTGTTGATTTTGCTAAAGTGTTTCAACAGAAAAAAAGCAAAATCTAAAAAGAAGTCAAAATCTGTTTTGTGATTTCAATATTTTTTTTCTGCATTAGGATGAAACCAAGAAAGAAAGATACTTGAACCTAGGTCTCCCACATCCCAGGTTTTGAGGCTACCTAATTGACTAGTTTGAGGTTACATTGTGTAAAATTTTTATCTGGGACCTGAGAAAACTTCCCGAAGAAAGTTTTGGCAAAACTAATACATTTCTGCCAGAAGTTTCAGTTGTGGACAAATCAGCATTTTCCAGGGGAAAATATTGTGCCAAAAAAGCCTCCGTCAGTTCTAGTCTTATTTAGTGATTTTACAGTGTCAGGTACAATGAGGCCTCGATGGTGATTGGAGCCTTTAGTGCTACTATAATACAAACAAATAGAGCTGGTTGAGATTTTTTTTTAATGTGGGTTCTACATAATCAAAACATTCCACTGGAAAAATTTAGATTTTGCTACAAGTATGTTCAACAAAACCAAAATGTTTCATTTTAGCTCAGTTCAACATTATTCCATCCCTGAGTTGCCACAGTGTCTCATTGTAGATATGGTGCAGTATACCCCCATTCTCTCCTATCACCTGACCTTCATGGCCAGACTACACCTCACATGATGCACCACAGTCTCTCCTCTTTCAACAAAATAAAATTAAATATTTTAATGATGATAATAAAAACTGCAATGGAAAAGACACACACACACACACACACACACACACAAACCTTCTGGAAAATAAACACTCCTAAACATTTCTTTAAAATGCTTTGTCTAAACCTGCACACTGGCAATTCACATGTTAAAACCCACAGATGCCAAAAAAACACCATGTAATTCTTACCTTTCTTATTGTGTCTTTCAACCTACGTAAACTTATCTGTTCTATTAGCATGATTTACAGAAATGTGATCTGTGATGGAATAGTACACAAAAGGGTATTTAATCTGGGTACTCTTCACCATGAGAGCTTGTTCTATTTGCAAATTTATTTTCCAAGTCCATGATTACAGTGCACTTTGGCATGTATTTTTAGAGAAAGAGAATGCTGATCAACCTTGAAACATCAGTGAGTACCAAGTTCTAAACTGTATGTTGCTATGTGCTATTGGAATACCTAAAATCCTGAGGATATTGTAGTGGTATTGCTCCACAGGGAGACTGATAACCAGGAAGGAAGAGAGGAAGTATATAAGGTAAGTTATAGATACGAGAGAACTGAAATAGTATTTGTACATAGGAATGATATTTTTTAAGGTTTTTTGCTTTTGAAGATGAAAATAATGATAAATGGAAACATCTATGTTAAAATTATAATTAAAATTACAATAAAAACAAAACTTCAGTTACTGTTTTCCTTGGTCTCAACTGTGTACTCAGAACACAATTAGTATTTCCCTGTAATCCACTGATAGTGCCACACCCATGTCTTCCCATTGCTCTGTCATTGTTTGTGTTGTCCTTACCATCCTTGGCAGGTCTCCCATGACGATAGTTAGGTCGTGGTGTGGTACTCTCTCTAACTCTACCTGTAGTGTAAGGTCCTTTACTTCTTCATCACTATCATTTGTCAGAGCATAGCACTGAATCAGGGTGATGATATTATGTTTCCCTTTCAGTCTGGCTCTCATAAGTCTGCTGCTGATGGATTTCCATTCAAGCAGGGAATGCTCCACTCCTTTCTTCAAAAGGATGGCAACATCCTCATGGGGTTGTCCATCATCCCATCCAGAAAACAGCAAAGTTTCTCCTGAGGCTATTGTTAATCTTCCTGATCCCATCCATCTGCTCTCGCTGACACCCAGGATGTGTAAGCTGCAGCGTCTCATCTCTGCTGTGACCTGAGCTAGCTTCCCTGTTTCATACATTGTCCGTATGTTCCAAAAAACAAGTTTGGTTTTTGTCTTGGTGTTCAGTCTTTATGCCAGTGGCTTCCTTTCAGCTTTCACAACTGGCAGTCATATGGGTCATTGACTCCTGAAGACCATCACACACAGTAATAGTCCATTTCTCCATTGCTGTTTCCGTAACATATTTTGTTTTTTATGGGACAGGATTGTTAGCCCTGTGCCTAACCCCCACCAGGATGTCTATTTTGTCTGGCTCCAATCTGGCATGGTTGAATCTAACAGGAGCAAAAATCCCTCACTGACAGACTCTGGAGATCGTTAGAGCATGCAAGCTGTCCTGCCACAACAAGGCATGGACACCAGAGCACAGGATTAGTAAAACACAAGTAGGTAATTCTTTATCTCAGGAAGCAGGGAGATTGCTGCAAAAATGTGGAGATATACTGATCACATAGAACTGGAAGGAACCCTGAAATGTCATGGAGTCCAGCTCCTGCCTTCATTAGCAGGACCAAGTACTGATTTTGCCCCAGATCCCTAAGTGGCCCCCTCAAGGATTGAACTCACAACCCTGGATTTAGCAGGCCAATGCTCAAACCACTGAGCTATCCCTCTGCCTCCTCCTATCACATACCCAACACCATATACAAGAAAAAACAACTCGACTCAACGCATTCAGCCAGCAAATTGGACTGAAAATCAACTGCAATTAGACAGATATTATGACCTTTAATATTGACTCACCATCCCCAGTACGGATATAGGATTATGTTCTCACCAATGTAGAAACATTTACATACTTGGGCAGCACCATCAGCCAGAACGGTGGAACAAGCCAGGACATCCGGAACAAAATCAATAAAGCCAGGAACACCTTCAGGAGCTTAAATACAGTCTGAAAATCATCAAAATACAATCCCAAAACCAAACTCAAGATTTATCAGAGCTGTATACTTTCAACACTACTTTAGACTGCAGAATTCTGGGGAATGAGAAAGTATGACATGTCCAAATTGTCTTCATTCCATACAACCTGCCTCAGAAAAATCCTCCATATCTTTTGGCCCAGAATAATCTCAAACTAAGATCTATTGACAGTGCAGCCAAGAGGATCTGAGCACTATCATTGCCAGAAGCTGTTGGAGATGGATCGGTCATGTGCTTCGGATGGAAACTGATTCCATCACCAGAGTAGCAATAAGATGGACACCTGAAGGCAAGCAAAAACGAGGTCCTCCCAAAAACAACATGGCAAAGAGCTGTGGAAGCTTAGCTGAAAAACCTGGGGCACAGCTGAGGAACCATTGAAAGATTTGCCAGAAACAGACAGAAGTAGAGGAGCTTCGTCACTGCCCTAAATGCCAGAGGCATAATAGGAACATGATGATGATGATGATTTTAATCACTTCCACAGTCACAGCTCACACATTATAGTAAGGGAACAAAATGCCCCTGCCTCTATTCTAATTCTCTGGTCAAGTAGGATAGAAGGGGTAGTGGGAAATATTTTGGTGGCTGCCCGCTACCCCTTACTTCCCCTTGGCATCATCCTTGATTAGAATACCTCAGTCTTTAATATAAAAAAAGCAGAATATCCCCAAAAAATCAGTCACTAAAAATGAATGTAACCGCTGGGATTTCTTTAGCCTCATGTATAGCAATTAACTCAATACCTTAAACAAACCTACAAGGCACTGACGCAGGGGAAGGATAACTCAGTGGTTTGAGCATTGGCCTGCTAAACCCAGGATTGTGAGCTCAATCCTTAAGAGGGCAATTTGGGGCAAAAATCTATCTGGGGATTGGTCCTGCTTTGAGCAGGGGGTTGGACTGGATGACCTCCTAAGGTCCCTTCCAACCCTGATATTCTATGATTCTATCTGAAAAAGCAAAGTTAATACATATTTTTGTTTTAGTTACTTGATGTGCAAAGATAGAACGAATAGAAAGGCAGAAGAGCCTGTTTAAAAACTTTGCAATTTAAAGTTATGTTCATAAATAAAAGAATTGTGACCTATATGCCAAAAGTCAGTTATATTATTAACAGCAAAAACCCAACCAGATTACTAATATTATGATAATATATGGATACCATCAAGGAGTCTAATTCGTCAACTATTCCTTACATATTCTGTACATATGTGACAATGTTTTATGCATGAGTTCAGACATAATCCTACATAAAATTATACTGTTCTTACTGAATTCATAGATGGAAATTGAGTTTTGTTCATATCAGATATCACGTATGACTTAGTGCAACTGTGAAGTGGATTTTATTTATGCACATTGCAATTCATAGGTCCTTCCTGGATATTAACCTCAGTTAGATAAAAGCACCACAGTATCATCAATGTAATACTTAGATTTGGATATACAGACTACAACAAGTGCAGACTGTTTTACATTACCTCTAAGAGCAGACTCTAAACATGTGAATCAGAGATTTTCTCTCCTCCAAAAATCAGGTTTTGCTTCTCCAAAAGATCATTTTATTTCGTTCATGGTTGTAAAGGAATCATTAGTGATTTCCTTTACATACACATATATATATATATACACACACACACACACTTTAGCTTTGCCCAAGCTTTTACGGCAAAATTGTGTCTGGCCTCTTATAGTGCCTGAGAGATATGTGAGGAGGGAAGAAAGAGACTCTTTCCACTTCCATCTCACATATGGGCAAAGCCCAATAGCACCCCTTGTACTCAGCACAGACACCAAAAGGCAACTGTCCAGAAAAGGCCATGAAGGGTTGAGGTCATGATCCCAACCTTCTATGCACGTGCCAGCAAAGCTAACTGGAAGCAAATAGAAGCATTTGCTGCACCCTCTCCAAGGTAACACATCAATTGTTCTCTTCCATAAAATCTTGGGGGCAGATCCACACCTGGTGTAAACTGTCATACCACCAGTGAGAATCTGCCAAGCTGAACATCAGGGGGCATTGTGTCTCCAACTGAGTCTCCAAAGGCTTCTGATTTCATAGTGCATCTCTTTATTACATGGGGACAGATGATTATATGCGACCATCCAGCTCTTTAATGTACAAGAGATGAGTTTACTACCACATATTCTATATACAATAGCTATAGAAAATATTTTCTTTGAGAGGTCACATTATGCAGAAGTTTAAACACACAATGATAAGTTGCTATTGCATACAAGACTATATTTTGTCATTTCTTGTGAGCAATGACTTCAGATGAGTTCACTCAAATATTTAGCATTTCATTTTACTCCAGTCTACTTGATCACTAATTACAATGTCAGGAGATTAAGTGGAACAATAGACAGATAATATGCAAAGAATATGTTTCTAAGATAAACATTTATTAAACCTTGCCCATTAGGAAAGAAGTAGAAAGGCTAAAATGTGCCTTTTGTGAGATATCAAACTTGAACTTTTCACTTTCAAGCTTAAATTTCAGTTTGCTGTATAAACTTTCTGCATTTGGGCACTTATCCCTTGTAGGCTCAGCAGTCAGGAAGCAGGGCCTGCAGCAGAGTCAGTCTCCAGGCAACCTGATGGGTGTGGCTGGCCTGTAATAGGCTGTCTGATTGGCTACACTGCCTGATTGGTTGGAAGAGTCAGAAGACTGGCTCTTAAGCCCAGCACCCACAACAATTCAGCGGCTGCTCAGAACATTTGACCATGTGCCTGCTTATTCCCAGCTTTGGTGCTGCCTTGCCCCATTCCAGGTAACCTGGTTTTTACCCTCAGCTCTAATTCCTGACCTCTGACTTCAGCTCTGACTCTTGGCTCTGATGTCTGCCTTCTGAACACAGATTCCAACTCTGAACACCAGAGACTTGACTCCTGCTCTGACCAGTAGGCAGGATCACTGATGTTCCAGTTATGTGACAAGCTCCATCTCTACTGATTCATAAATAATTTGTAGGAGTTGGCTTGCATTTACACAGAACCCAGTATGGAAATGGCATTATTCCTCCTTGTGTGTTCAATATTTTCTTTCTAGTTTTCCCATCCCTATTCCTTTGTTGCTGATTAGGAATTGACAGGTGCTTCATACTAAGATGCAAGTCAGTGAGGACACATTTCAGTGAAGAAGAATACACTTTCTTCTATTAAGACTGCATTATGGTGGTACCCAGTGTTCTCTCCCCAGCTACCATGACCTGTTCATGCAATATTTCATATAATGTGGTGTTAAATGGAAGCCAGGGAACTCCGAATGAAAACCTAATGCCAGATGGTTAAAATATGGTCATGCTTTCTTCCTCTAATGGCTGTACACATAAGGTCAGCCTTATTAGCACTGTATGATCTCAGTCATAAACTGGTGTTCATTCTACAATGTTATGTTTTTAAAGATCCCCTCTTTCTTATTGTTTGGCTTCTCTTAATTGAACACCCCAACAAAGGCGAAATACAGAAGCGCTATTGTTAAAAGCTACTTATAGCTTGTTTGTTAGGGGAAGAAAGAGGCTACATTAGAGACGTCCAGAGAACAAAGATATAAATTGGCACCCTGATTGAGAGATGATAAAATGATTTTAATCCAAATTCCATGTAAAGAGCCTGGATTAAAGAACCTGGAATCTCAGATCTTGCAAATGATAAGAATATAGGAAAGAACATGTGAGAATCTTGTTATGCTCTACAGACTGTATAACACATGAATTTAACTCCTGAACTTTGAAATGTTTTCCTGAATGAAGACGTCTTCCTATTAACTTTTACATTTTGATGTATTATAGTTTTGTAATACCTAGGAACTTAGGAATCGCCAGACTGAATCAGATGTCTATCAAGTCCAGTACCCTGTCTCCCAACAGTGGCCAGTACCAGATGCTTCAGAGAAAGGTGTAGCTCCCTGCAGTAGGCAGCTGTGGGGGAATCTCTAACAACTAAAGATTGGCTTAATCCCTGAATCATGAGGCTTAATATCCCTTCCACAAATATTTTTTATAATTAATTATGACAAATCTGGTTATTCTTGATAGCCATATAGATGTCCAGTCCTTTTCTGAATCTTGTTAAGATCCTGGCCTCAACAACGTCCTGTGATGAGTTCCACAGTTTAAACAAACATTGCATGAAAAGCAACAAAGAGTCCAGTGGCACCTTATAGACTAACAGATGTATTGGAGCATAAGCTTTCGTGGGTGAATACCCATTTTGTCAGACGC
This sequence comes from Chrysemys picta bellii, assembly GCF_011386835.1. Classification (NCBI taxonomy): domain Eukaryota; kingdom Metazoa; phylum Chordata; order Testudines; family Emydidae; genus Chrysemys; species Chrysemys picta. Next base: position 78,140,307 of record NC_088791.1, read on the forward strand.
ATGTGGCATATAAGGTGCCACAGGACTCTTTGTTGCTTTTTACAGATCCAGACTAACACGGCTACCCCTCTGATACTTGATTGCGTGAAAAGTACACTCTGATATGCTTTGAATGTCCCACATGTTGTTCTATTGTGCTATGAGACACAGAGAAAAGAAGTTCACAATCACTTTCTCTCCCATTCAATATTTTTTATACTTATATCATGTCATCTCTTATTCATCTCTTTTCTGAGGTAAACAATCCTAATGTTTTCAATCTCTGTACTAAACAGACTAAACAGTTTTCATATCAGATGCCTGCATAACATTCTTTGAATAAGATGGCAAGACAGGATGACAAATGTGGAAATGTTAAATCATGCTGTCCTGTCATTCATGGGAACATTGATTAGTCAGAAAAGACTCAGGTGGCTTGGACATGTCAAGCGAATGTGGGATTACAGGATCCTGAAAAGCATGCTGTACTCTGAAGCTTGCTAAATGTCTAGAAAGAGAGGCAGACCGCTGCACCGCTGTCACAAAAGATGACTTAGTATCCTTTGGAATCTCTGTGGATGATTGGGAAGGGAGTGCACAACGCCGCTCTGGTTGGTGGAGTCAGCTCGTAGATGGAGCGAGGCGGACTGGATCCAGCTTTGTGATGACCGGCATCAGAGGAGGAAAGAATCTGCTGCTCAGATTCAGAGCATTGCTAGTGCATGGGTGTGTCCTACCTGTAGATGGGAACTGTCTGTCACACATCAGACTCAGCAGTCAAAAAACTCCTCGGCACATACACCATGCTCTGTAAAGAGCAACAGTGCCATTGTATTAGATTTTTTTCCTATGGCCTTGGTCATTCCGGTCATCCTTTTCTAACCTCTTCTAGTTCTGTAATCTCCTTTTTAGATAAGGTGACCAGTCCTGCACACAATATTTCAAGGTGAAGCTGTACCACTGATTTCTATAAATTGATATCTCTTCAGTATTATTCTCTATCTCATTCCTTATGCATTTTAACTTGTTTACTTTTCTGATCATAGCTGCACATTGAGCAGAGGTTGTCACTGAACTGTCTACAGTGATGTTCCCATCCCCTTTTTTGAGTTGATACAGTTAATTTAGAACCCCGTAAGGTATATGAATAGTTTTTTGAATTTCATTTCTTACAGGAAATTTCTTAGGTTAGTCAGGATCTCTCTGATCCTGACTAACCTAAATAACTGTCAGCTGAAGATTTTGCTACCTCATTACTCACCCCCCCACACACATCTTTTCAAATAATTAATTCTTTTAAAGAACAGGGGCCCTAGTACCGAACATTGAGGCACCAACTGGTAATCTTTTGCTATGGTGCAAATTTATCATTTAATCCTACTCTTTGCTTTCTGCCTCTTAGCACGCTTTTGATGCCTCTTATACTGTAGCAGTGTTATTGTGCTGGCTGGATCTGGTGACCTAAGGCTATGGTTTCTCCCGAGTTGAAGAATCTTGCTGTCTGGAATTTGAGGGGCTCCTTCCTGTTTGTGGAGAAAGACAAAAGTGTTTTGGATTCAGCAGTACCAGCAGCTGGAGGGGAGCTGCCTCTGTACCCAGTGGCAGTAATAAATACATGTTTTGCTTTTTACTGGACTCTCCCTGCTTGTGCTAAACCATCCAAGAAGGAGACTGTGGTCATGCAGCATTACTTTGCTTCTCACCTCATAACTGCTTTAGTAGCATCTTGTCAAACTCCTACATGTCTAAATACATTTGTCAGTCAGTTCTCCTTTATTCACAACACTGAAACCTTCAAAGAATTTTAAGAAACCACAGAGACTATTTTCCTTTGTAGTAACCATGTTGATTAGACCCTATTATATCATGATGTTCCAGGTGTTTTGGAGTTCTGTTTTTAATTATCACATATCAACCAATTTGCCAGGTACAGTGGTAAGGCTTACTGATTTGTAATTTCCCAGATCACTCCTAGAGCCTTGTTTTGGTTATTACAATTTCTACCCTCCAATCAGTAGCTGTTTATAATGAGAAATTGTATATTTTTGTTAGCAGTTAACCCATTTCATTCTTGTGCTCTTCTGGACTCTTGAAGATATACCATCTGAGGTGGTGACTTGTCTTCTTTAAAATTATCCTTTTGACATATTTCAGTCTTTGAAAGGACTTCATCTTTATTACCAAATAGAGCAGGTATCTTCCAAAATTCCTCCGTGGTAAAATCAGATGCAAAGAAATCCTATATCTGCTCAGCAATGACTTTATCTTATTTATCTCTTTAAACCTGATGATCCAGCAAACCCAACTGATTTTTCACAGGCTTCACACTTCTCTTACAGTTAAATAGTGCATTATTTGTTATTATAGCTTTAGATATTTATGCTTAAAAACACATTTTGTCCCTTCTAAATTCCCTTTTACCTACTGCCTGCTGTAATTTCTGCTCCGGTTCATTGCCTTCACTAGGGTCAGATTGCCAAATTTTGAAGGATTTTTGTTTGGCTCAAATAGCCTCTCAAACCTTGCTATTTAGACATGCTTGTTCCTTCCCCCCTCCCACTTTTATTTATTAAATGTATTTGTTTATTTACCTGAAACAAATCAGCAATTAGTAGCTATGGTTTCTCTACTATATTCAGGATTAAACATTCAGACTGTTGTAATTAATCCATCTCTTTATTTGAACAAGTATTATGCATCAAGCTTTTAAAACCTTTTCAAATGCATTACAATTCCTTGGATTGGAACACTCTCTGACTGTTTGTTGTTAGTACTTTCTAGAAGTCCATTAAATACAAGTTCATAGCTCTTTGGGTTCAATACAGTGCTACAGAGCAGCATCGTGCTGCCTACAGTTCTTTTCTTTAATCAATTTAAAAGAAAAAGTAAACCATGGCTCCTGAACTGTATATAATAAAGGGACACTAAACTCATCATAATGAAAAAAAAAAACATATTTACAATAAGCTTAATTCTGAGGAGAAGGAAAGCTTTTGGAATATATATAAAAAAATATTTTTTCTGTGAAAACTTTAGAAATAAATTTAAACTGTCAGCGTAGGAATATCTAAGTGTTGGGATTTTTGTAAACCATACTATGAAGCAACAATATTAAAATATTATATTCTTGGGCTTTCACCAAGAACAGACCTCCAACAGTGCTTACTCTTGGTGAGGAGGGAACATTGCCATATGCAGCAGGAACAACTTAGACCACCAAATAATTCCTCAAACAACTTCACATTTATTTAATCTGATAGCAAGTCTAGCTTCCACTCTGGAAAAAATTAATCATTACGATGTCTGGCTTTTGTGTTGCTGCTAAGAAGAATTAACACTCTAATGAAAGATTGGACTCACTGTTCTTTGTAATAGCTCAGTGTCTCACAGGAAATGGGGTTAGACAAGACAACTTCTTGATTTCTAAGACTTTTCAAAACCAGTGTTAAGAATTATTTTAGGATGCAGTATGCCATCTAGTTGATATCATAAGCAAAGTTCTTTAAGGTAATGAAATTTGTCTTTGCTTCTTCTATACATGGGCTTTCCCCAAAGTTGGTCTCTACAAGGTTTTGTTCTATCCACAAAAGGTTCTCTTGGGAAAGGGAATCTATTCAATTCCTAGCATATTATCAGAGTTTGAACTAAATTGCCATATAAATCTTCTGAAGCAGTCTCTTTCTTCTTTCCAAAATTCTTTCATGGCAGCTAGTCATCACTCTGAGGAACCTACAGAATTCTTCATGCTCTAGATCTCTGTCTAAATATAGTAGGGATGGCTGCATGTTTTTGCACTAACTTTCTTCAATTTGAACCCAGTTGGGCCTTGTGGGGTTGAAAACAGGCAGTCATTTGTCAGCTCTTCTGTTTTTGCATTGCACTGAGCATTGGTAGAAAGCAAATTAAGTCAACGTGCATTGTTGAATTTGCAAATTAAATGTTACTTTTGGGTTCCAGAAAGGCAGCTTATAACAGCAGCTTAGGTTCTGTGAAAAGAAGAGGAAAGTGACGGGATGGCAGGAAGAAATGAATTTTCAAAGAAAATAGCTGCAAAAGTTCTAGAACTGCAACTTAAGAGCCTAAGGGGAGAAAAGCCATTTACAGATCAGAAAATAAAATCTTTTCAGGTTAGTGCTGTGGAGCAAGGTGGTTGCAGAATAAAGAAAATACTTATCACATAAGTAGAACAAGTCAGTCTTCTATCTAGGAGCAAAAGGAGGATTCCCCTGTCCCTGCTAAAAACAGAAAGCAAAGCAAACATTTGAGAAAGACATGGTAAGAAAGACTGTGGGATCTATTCATTCCTTCAGCATTGCATTGCTTCTGTCAGTGCTAAATATCATCATATACATTTGTTACTTCCATTTGATACTTCTGCTATTTTGACAAGGAATGCCTAGCACTGAGTCTGCCTTGAATGAGGTTGGGTGAGCTGGCACTTCTTTGCCCTCTCCCCTTTCTCCAGAGAAGTGGCACATATGGTTCAACACCTGTTGTCCTGTCCTGAAAGTCGCTGCTCTTCGGGATCAATCATCGCCCTGATACAACTGATATTAATCATACAGCTGTACCATCTCCTTTCTGTAATACTGATAAGGGCATGTGTCCACTATGGCCACCACTGCACTTAGTCTGACCATCTCTTTCTGTACCACACTTAGACAAACAGGATACATAACACAACAGGAGTCAAAATATGTCATGTCCTGCTTTGAAGGTGGTGTGAGTTTGTTTTTACACAGGGTTTTTTTTTTTTTTTTTTGCATCTCTCTGATGTCCAGTAGGTTTGGGAAGAAAGAGGTGAGATGTCTATTTTGAGCATTTATATTACTTTAAAAATAAAACAGAACTCTGAATCCAAACATTCTTGAATTACAGGGTTGTTCAGATCCAGAAAACCAGATTCAGCTTCTTGAGCCAAAAGCTGGGAAAAGCCAATTTCTGCTTCTGCAGCCAAGCATTATCACATAGGCCTTGCCTGTCCTGCCATGCCCCACAAGCATTCTACTCTCCTGTGGTTTTTATTCACTTTTACTATTTTCTGTGAGGAGGGCATACATGCTTCTCCACATCCCAAGTTCTTTGGCCAGAGCTGGTAGGATTGTCCGCACCATGCAGCTCTTTAAGCCCTTTTATATATAGTGAGGTTGGGCACCTGTAACCTCCCAGCTACTTGGGAGGCTGAGACTGGCAGATTGCCCAGGGATGCAGTGCGCTATGCTGATCGGGTGTCCGGTGCTACCCACAGCCTGGCCAGCGGGTGGCTGGAGGACTGGCTAGAAGAGGGTCTCTCAAACTGGGGGTTGGGACCCCTCAGGGGGGTCACAAGGTTATTACATGGTGGGTCACAAGCTGTCAACCTCCACACCAAACCCCGCTTTGCCTCCAGCATTTATAATGTTATTAAATATATAAAAAGTGTTTTTAATTTATAAGGGGGGGGTCGCACTCAGAGGCTTGCTATGTGGAAGCGGTCACCAGTAAAAACGTTTGAGAGCCACTGGGCTAGAGCAACATGAATGACATGTTGTGATCGGCGCTCTCTCTGTGAAGGCTGATGGACCGATCGATCAAGGTGATATATAGTGAGCTAGTTAAATGTCAATGAACCTTGAAGAAATGTCTTGCTGACCATCACCAATATTCTAAGGAGAATACAGTGGTGTGATCAGCACTGAGAGCAGTCAGAGAAGGTAGCTGAAGGAGAGGCAAGAAATGCCATTTCCTAGTGTGACAGATGTTGCAAACACATGCACCATCTGTGGGGACTATTGTTTCAATTTTATAAATGTTATCTGTATGTGTGAAGCAATCCTTGAAAGCATGAAGACTTCAAAAACTATTATACTGAGATGGGGCAGACAAGAAACCTGTAGAAAATTCACAAGCCTTTGTATGAACATCTGCTACATGTATTTCTGTGTTCCTGGCTTCCTGGATAGGTTCCCTGGGGAATCTGGAATCAGTAGGGGGTAATTAATGCAAAGTCCCAAGACTGGTTATGCAGATATCCAGGCTTTGAGGCTTTGCCCCCTAGGCAGCAGCGGCTCCAGGCACCAGCGCTCCAAGTGCATGCCTGGGGCGGCAAGCCGCGGGGGGCGCCCTGCCGGTCCCTGCGAGGGAGACAGTCAGGCCACCCTTGGCGACATGCCTGCGGGAGGTCCACCAGTCCCGCGGGTTTGGCGGCAATTCGGCAGCGGGTATGCCGAAGCCGCGGTACCAGCGGACCTCCCACAGGCATGCCGCCAAATCCGCGGGACTGCCTGTCGTGCTTGGGGCGGTAAAAAAGCTAGAGCCGCCTCTGCCCCTAGGGCAAAGGGCAGTGATTGGTTTTAGCTTTTTTCAGGATGTCTAAGAATAAAGGTTTTGGCGTATAAAGGCTGATCTTGAACTGAAAGAGATTTTCTTTTTCATTTAAGAAACAGACATGAATTTTTGTCCAAGGGGGAGACAAACACTGCTGAAAGGCTGGAAGGACTCTGACCTACTGGGCAGACAAGCATGTGCATGCATGCACACAGATTCTATGTGGAAGATGAGCAACTTCTGGTTGTTTCGTGTGTGCTTAGAGCTTTTTATTGTGTTATATGTTTTCTCTATATGCTTTTGTCCTTAAATAAATGTACTCTGTTTGCTTACTTGTAAACACTGGCACACTGTTCATAGTTCTTGCAGAGAAAGAAAAGCACAGGTGCTGGCCTCTCAATCAGACCTACTTGGATAAACACAGTGAAATGCAAGGGGGATGCAAAGCCTAACCTCCTGGTCAGGAAGGATAGGGATGTGGGTCTCTGTCCAGATAGGGGTGACGGCTAGAGGCCTGAGAGAGCAGTTCTTAAGTAGACTATGGAGGAGGTCAAAGGTGTAGTTATCTTGAATCTCTGACATCTAAGCCTAATCCAAAATGCTGAGACTGGCTCTGCTACCAATTGAGAAGTTTGTTTTATTGATAACAATAGTTTCTACTGTTTGTTTTGCCATTGTTTATGGGTGTGTCTTCAGGTCTTCCTTACTTGCATCACTCCTACCATTACTTCAAAAAATATGGACATTAAGAAAGTGACTGCTGGCAATAATTATAGCAACACAAGTAAGTGTAAGAATCCATGGATTATAACCCAAGTCTGCAGAGCCTGGTATGGCTGATGTTCCCACAGTGCTACAGGGATGCCATGCAGAGGTATGTCCAGGGAACACTGTGGAGATTAAGCACAGCAGGAAGTTACCACCAAAAGGACCCAGAGTTGACAATACCCTGTGGCCCTCAGAATGGCTGAGTACACTATTTAACCCTGAAGCATGCCCTAGGAAGTTGTCTGGGCAACCACATAGACTACTATGCTGCTGCGACACCAGACCTCACCTTGTCTTCTCATCTCCAGTCTCCAACCCTGACCGACTCTTGCCTCCTGATTGCAGCTTAGTACTACCTCTGATCTTTGGTCTCTGTTTATTGCATATTGAACCTGGCTCTAGAGATTCCTCACCTTCTCACCTACTACTCCACCCCAGCTGTGATCACTAGGCTAGACCAACTATGCGCCAGTCCCTTATAGTAAGGATAATAACTCCTCCAATAATAAAAAAGAAAAGCCTATTGCCTGTGGGGAGTAGCCAAAGTCTAGATTTTGTGATCAGTGTCACAAGAAAGGGAGACCAAGTAATCAAGTGTTGGAAAGGCCCAAATACTATTCCTGATCCCCGATACTTCATCTTCAGAGATCAGTAACATTCATGTAGTAAAAGTAAATCAGAAGATTTGCTGATCTTCCTGGGAAGGAAAAATAGTCCTCTAGGTTCTTGTGTTGAATAGGAGCCTGAGTGTACTAATGGTAATAATCTGCACTCAAAATTTGAGATCTTCCTCACCTAAAGACCAATTTCCACCACCACCACTATCGAGCACCTGATACAACTAATATATTCAGATCAAAGTGAAATCATCCCAACATATCCTTACTAGACCATTATATTTTCTGTTTTATTGATGAGGTCTGAACTTTTGACTAACCCAAACCCGATTATCAACCTGTCCCTTATGCTGGTGCACAGTGGTGGAGAAAGGGCACAAGGAGCCTTCAACCCACTAGATGCTGTCTGACAGCAGTAGACCTTTGACACTTCAATGCACTGAATCATAGCACAATATTTTTTAAAGATGTTTATCTTTTTCTGCACAAATCTGCAAAATATATTGGGCTCAAGAAATGTCAAGCTTTGCAGGTACAGGGAGAAGATGAAGGGAAGGTTGGGTATTTTTTTTTAATGTCATGCGGACAATCTCATATGTTTGTCACTAACTATTCAGGTTCTTGGTTATCATTAGGGCCCTACCAAATTCATGGCCATGAAAAATACGTCACGGACCATGAAATCTGGACGCCCCCCAGGAAATCTTGGCTTTTGTGTGCTTTTACCCTATACTATACAGATTTCATGGGGGATATCAATGTTTCTCAAATTGGGGGTCCAGACCCAAAAGGGAGTTGCAGGAGATTGCAAGGTTATTTTAGGGGGGGTGTCACAGTATTGCCACCCTTACTTCTGCACTGCTTTCAGAGCCGGGTGGCCGGAGAGTGGCAGATGTTGACCGGTATTCAACACTGAAGGCAGGGCCCACCAGCAGCAGCGCAGAAGTAAGGGTGGCAATACCATACCATATCATGCCATCCTTACTTCTGCACTGCTGCCTTCACAGATGGGCGGTTGGAGAGTGGCGGCTGCTGACTGAGGGCCCAGCTCTGCAGGCAGCAGCGCAGAAGTAAGGGTGACAATACCATACCATGCCATCCTTAGTTCTGCACTGCTACTGGTGGCGGCTCTGCCTTCAGAGCTTGGCTCCTGGCCAGCAGCCACTACTCTCAAGCTGCCCAGCTATGAAGGCAGCACCACCGTCAGCAGCGAAGAGGTAAGGGTAGCAGTACTGAATCCCCACCCCCTATGATAACCTTGTGACTCCCCACAACTCCTTTTTGGGTCAGGACTCCTACAATTACAGCACCATTAAATTTCAGATTTAAATAGGGTTACCATATTTAAAAAATAAAAAAAAGAGCCCCTTCCCCACCCCCACCCCAACTCCGCCCCTTCCCCGCCCCAAAGTCCCCGCCCATTCCCCAAAGTCCCCGCCCTAACTCCTCCTCCTCCCTCCCAGCCACGCAAAAAGGGCTGCCCAAGCGCTACCGGCTTCACTGTTTGCCGGGCAGCCTCCAGACCCTGCACCCCCGGCCGGCGCTTCCCCAGCACAGCCGGAGCCCGGGAGGGGAAGTGCCCAGCCGGGGGTGCAGGGTCTGGAGGCTGCCCAGCAAACCATTAAGCCGGTAGCGCTCGGGCTTCGGGCAGCCCCTATGCCTCTGGACCCTGCGCCCCCGGCCGGGAACTTCCCCTCCCAGGCTCCAGCTGCTGTGCTCCTCCCCTGACTCTTCGGCTCTGTTTAAGATCCAAGCTGCCTGAGCCAGCGCTATGGGCTTCGGGCAGCCCCCGTGCCTCCGGACCCTGCGCCGCCGGAGCAGAGCAGCTAGAGTCGGGGAGGAGAAGTGCCCAGCCGGCGGCTGGGGTCTGGAGTCAAGGGCGCTGCCCGAAGCCGGTAGCGCTGGCTCGGGCAGCTTGGCTCTTAAACAGAGCCGAAGTCTGAGTCCGGGGAGGAGCAGAGCAGCCGCGGGAGAGGAAGTGCCCGGCCGGTATTTTTCCCGGACATGTTCGGCTTTTTGGCAATTCCCCCCAGACGGGGGTTTGATTGCCGAAAAGCCGGACATGTCCGGGAAAAACTGGACGTATGGTAACCCTAGATTTAAATAGCTAAAATTATGAACTTTGTGATTTTTAAAATCCCAGGACCATGAAATTGACCAAAATGGACCATGAATTTGGTAGGGCCCTAGCATTCATGCCTTTATTTGAAACAAGACCAGCTACAAACATGCTATTGCTGCCTTTGAAAACCTTTATCAAGTCTCTCACAGCTAAAAATCTACAATATGAATTTGAGGCAAAAATAGCGTGGCTTTCCTCACAAGAACAGGGCTCACTGTCTTTGGCAATGAACTTAACATGGTTAAACCACTACTCGTACTTCATTCTCAAGCCACTACAATTTTATATAGCAGTTATACATGATCCTTTCCATTTGATTCCCAATCAGACTGGGTGGCTTTGCAATCCAACAGCCACACAGTCTCAAAGATCTCAGGTTATTAACATGTGACTACTTGTACATCTCTCTGGATAGAAAAACAGCTGCATACCATTGTAATAACCCATGTCTGCTGGGAGCACCACATAGTGGAAGGTTGGCCAAACTACAGAGTTCCATCCCCTGACTCCCTTGATCTCTCAGGAACCAAACCACAAACTCCATGCCCCTGAGGAAGGTTGATTTTAGTAACTTAAATTACTCAAATCCCCACCTCAGGTCCAAACACATACATCTCTGGCCCTGTATGCTTCACCTTTTCTTAGGCTTCACTACATCTTGCCTCTCTGACTTCCTCCTGGCCCCAGGCTCTGTGCACCTAGCCCCTAAGGCTTTGCTGCCTCCAGCTTCCCGGGAAGGATTCACTGTCTCTTCAGCTTCACCACTTCTGACCATTAGGCTTTGCTGCCTGAGGTAGCTCCAGCTTCCACTTTCCACATTCAGCCTCCAGCCCTTGGGGCTCCCTCCTGGCTCAGGGCAGCCACTGCTTCTGTCTCCTAACGTTCTTCCACTTTCCTCAGCCATCCACACAGTCCCAACTCCTATCTCCCCTTAAATATCTACTAGCTGCAGGTGCAACTCTACTCCTCTAATCCAGTCTAACTACCTGTTCAGGCACAGGAAGAGTAAGCCTACTTTTCTTGAAGGATTCAATCATCCTGTGACAGACATCTTTAATTGTTATCTTTGTTAGTATGGTACAGACTGTCTTTGATTGAGAACCTGTTTTAGAACTCATTGTCTATAAAACAACAGTATTGATTTGATTTATAGTAAAAAAAAGTTTCATAAAAGCCTTCAACATGATTTGAAAATTCACAACACATTTAAAATAATCACGAAGCTCATAAACCTTGAACCAACTGGAGTTACCCATCTCTAATCTATTTAACTGAAAAGGAGTTCTTGAATTCTTGCTTATAGTAGTATGCAGTACTTGTTGAAACATTCAAAATCACCTTTAGCTTTTTGAGTGGATACGGAATCTGCATTCTCAGACTTAAGGGCCCTCTAACTATCTCACAGAATGTGTTTTCATTCAAGAAGATTGACCTTATTTCACATTTAGACTTGAGTTATATTGTTTTTATTTCTTCTTTGTAATCTATACAGTAATCACACACATACACACAAACTATGTTAAAAGAAAATTATTAAAGTTGCAAAGTCAAGCACTCAAAAGTTAGGAAATGCCAGAATTAAGGCTGCCTGTGTGACTTAACTTGGAACTCTAGTGCATATGAATAATGCTACAGTTTTTATTTACCTGATCACCTACTATTTTTTTCCACAGCAATCCTGCATCCCAGGCTCTTTGTGTGATCTGTTTCTCCTCTCTTCCCCTGTACTCCGCTCTAGCCTCTCTACTTGGATTCCTTATCCATGCTGTAGCCACCTAACACAGGGGTTCCCAAACTTGGTTCATGGCTTGTTCAGGGTAAGTACCTGGTGGGCCGTGAGACGCTTCGTTTACCTGAGCGTCCACAGGTACGGCCACTCACAGCTCCCAGTGGCCACAGTTCGCCGTTCCTGGCCATTGGGAGCTGCGGGAAGTGGTGGCCCAGGCATTGGCACTCTTACAATAGGTTTATCTGGCTATTTGGACTCTCTCCTCAGACCCTATGCTACCAGAGCTCCTAGCTATCTTTGAGACACCACCAAATGCCTGAGGAAACTACAGTGCATTGGTGATCTTCCTGAAAACACCATCCTGGCCACCATGGATGTAGAAGCTCTTTACACCAATATTCCACATGAGGATGGACTACAAGCTTTCAAGAACAGAATCCCTGATGAGGCTACGGCACACCTGACTTTGTCCTCACCCACAACAATTTCAGATTTGGGACAATTTACACCTTCAAGTCAGTGGCACTGCTATGGATACCCGCATGGCCTCACAGTATGCCAACATTTTTATGGCTGACTTAGAACAATCCTTCCTCAGCTCTCGTCCACTAGCGCGCCTCCTCTATTTGCGCTACATTGATGACATCTTCATCATATGAACCCACGGGAAGGAGACCCTTGAAGAATTCCACCTGGATTTCAACCATTTCCATCCCACCATCAACCTCAGCCTGGACCAGTCCACACAAGAGAGCCACTTCCTGGACACTACAGTGCAAATAAGTGATGGTCACATAAACACCACACTATACCGGAAACCTACAGATTGCTATACTTACCTACATGCCTCCAGCTTCCATCCAGAACACATCACAGATCCATTGTCTACAGCCAAGCCCTAAGATACAACCAAATTTGCTCAAATCCCTCAGACAGAGACAAACACCTACCAGATCTTTATCAAGCATTCTTAAAACTACAATACCCACCTGGGGAAATGAGGAAACAGATTGGCAGAGCGAGACAGGTACCCAGAAGTCATCTACTACAGGACAGACCCAACAAGGAAAATAACAGAACACCACTGGCCATCACGTACAGCCCCCAGCTGAAACCTCTCCAGCACATCATGAACGATCTACAACCTATCCTGGAAAATGATCCCTCACTCTCACGGACCTTGGGAGGCAGGCCAGTCCTCGCTTACAGACAGACCCCCAACCTGAAGCAAATACTCACCAACAACTACACACCGCACCACAGAAACACTAACCCAGGAACCAATCCCTGTAGCAAACCTCATTGCCTACTCTGTCTCCATATCTACTCTAGCGACACCATCAGAGGACCCAACCACATCAACCACACCATAAGGGGCTCAATCACCTGCAAGTCTACTAATGCTATATATGCCAACATGTGCCAGCAATGCCCCTCTGCCATGTACATTGGAGAAACTGGAGTGTCTCTACGTAAAAGAATAAATGGACACAAATCGGACATCAGGAATGGTAACATACAAAAGCCAGTAGGAGAACACTTCAATCTTCCTAGACATTCTATAACAAAAAAACCCTTCAGAAACAGACTTCAAAGAGAAACCGCAGAACTAAAATTCATTTTCAAATTTAACACCATTAATTTGGGCTTGAATAGGGACTGAGAGTGGCTGGCTCGCTACAAAAGCAGCTTTTCCTCTCCTGGAATTGACACCTTCTCATCAATTATTGTGAGTGGACTACATCCACCCTGATCAAGTTGTCCCTGTCAACACTGGTTCTCCACTTGTGAGGTAATTCCCTTCTCTTCATGTGTCAGTATATAATGCCTGCATCTGTAATTTTCACTCCATGCATCTAAAGAAGTGGTTTTTTACCCACAAAATCTTATGCTCAAATAAATGTTAGTCTTTAAGGTACCACCGGACTCCTTGTTGTTTTTGTGGATACAGACTAACACGGCTACCCCCTGATACTTGACAGGTAAACAAAGCATCTTGCGGCCCGCCAGGGGCTTACCCTAAGCAAGCCGTGAATCAAGTTTGGGAACCCCTGCCCTAACACATCCTACCCAGCTCCCTTGTTCCAATCATCCCTCTCCCTAGCTCCCTAACCAAGTCTATTTGTGATCTAGTCCCAGTTCTCCCCCCACACCCCAGTTCTTTGTCAGATCTGTCTTCCCTCCCTCCTTACCCTCATTCCTAGTCCCATCTCCATAACTTCCCCCAGCTCTTCGTCTAATCTCAGTGTCCCTATCATCACCACCAACTGTCTCACAGTCCCTCATGTCCATTTCCTTCACTGTCTCCAGTCACAGTCTCCTTGCCCAACCAGTCCCAGCATCTCTTATCCCCCTCCCTTGCCCAGTCTCCTTGCCCGGCCACTCCCAGTCTTCCTCTCCTCCCACTTTCCTCTCCAGTCCCAGTCCTTACCAGACTTCTTGTCCCAACCTACTCCTTTGTCTCCCACCTTGTCTGGCTTTTGTATCCTTTGAATTCAAATCAGACAGTTTTTCTCCTCCACACTGCCTGAGTGTCAGCATGGGGGTTCAGCGAGAGCACAGGAAAGACAGGATCACAGCTTTCATTTCTAGTGCCTGGGCCCAGAACAGCAGATAGCAGAAATTAAAGGGAAAGTCAGGTTTTGACCTGGTAGCCTTGGGCTGGAGCATGCTCATATTTTCTGTTAGAAACCCCCCCCCCCCACACACACACACAGAGTCTGGTCAGCTCTAGGAGGTGGGAGGGGTTGACTTATGTTCGGTCACTCTTGGGGCTGGTATATGCACAATCCTGTCATACATAGGTCTGTTGCAGTCCTGTCACACATCCTGACTTCATTAAGGGATATAATTTACAATATAAATAGAAATCTATGAACTTGCATATTGAGTAGAAAATGGAATAATAAATAAAACATACAGAATGGAATTTATTGAGTGAAAAATAGTGAACATATGGGAATATCAGACAAAGAAATAAAGTGAAAATTAAAGTTATTACATGACATAATCTTACCTTTGTAGAAACAATAATTAAAACAAAAAAATTAAGCAGCATGGAAATTACTAGTTAAGGTAATTCTAATAAATATTTGAATACCCTCATTGTTCATGCATTCACTTACCAGGCAAGAGGAATGTGTAAAACATCCCTGTATTCAATCCCCTAAACACTGACATATAAGTAATCTTTATGACCGCTTCAAAATATTAATATAAATATTAATATGTAAGCAGAGTCAGGATGAGCTCTACCCTGACATCTGGTGGTGAATTATGGCGAGTGTGGAAAAGAACTCCAGGGGCTGATCTGGTTTGCATAGCCACACCCACTCGCCTGGCATGAAACAACAGCAACTCAAAGTGGTTACTTTGGCTGGTGTGGGATCCCCAGTTTCTCTATTATTGGGGCAGGAAGAATAAAGTTTTGTTACTCTGATTCTGTGAATCAAGGCCAGTGGAACTGTTGTATGACAGAAGGACTGAGTGAGTCCTTCACCATTACCTAAGTAGCACTTGCTTGACAAGGGGCATGGGTTACAAAACCCAGTGAATTGAAAGAAGATGGGGATAGGTATTTATACCTGATGGTATGGGCCCTCTTTGAGGGTTTGAAACACCAATTGCACTACCTCCTCTCTCCACTGTTGAATGTCAGAGCTAACTTTGATTCCATTAGGAGTCTAGTTACAGGCTGCTGAGCTGAATTCGCTTTGGGCCAATGGTGCACTAGCACTGGGGCTCCCCTACTATGAGCTGAAATTGCTAAGAGCTGAAATCACAAAAGAGCTAAAGTTATTAAGAGCTGAGATCACTGAGACTGTGTTAACTAGTGGGGGAGCCTGAAGCTATATTGCTAAGCGGCTGGCAGAGCAGCTAGCCGAGTGGAGCCTCACGGGGACGGTTGGAGCGGAGCTGAGCGACTCACAGGTCTGTGAGCAGGGCGGAGCAGCTGGAGAAGCAGCGAGCAGAGCAGAGCGGAGCCTTGTGGGAGCGGCCCAAGGAACAGCTGAAGTGGAGCAGAGCTGAGCGGCTCACAGGTTGGTGAGCAGATCGGAGCAGCTGCCAGAGCAGTTCGTGGACAGCGGGAGCGGCTCACGGGACAGCTGGTGGAGTGGAGCGGAGCGGCTCGTGGAGAAGGCTGCGGCAGAACCCCACGGAGAGGCAGCCGGTTGGCCTCGGATCACGTAAGGTGCCCCTTAACACCCTGCGTGCCTTCCTCCCCCCCCCCGCTTGAGCTCTGGGGCTGCACTGACCAGGGACAGAGACTTTGGGGGGTTGTTGGACTTTTGGGACTTTGGTGATCCTTGGGTTGCTGGACCCAAGAGACTTTGGGGTTGTTGGACCCTTGGGACTTTGGTGATTCTTGGGTTGCTGGTCTCAAGAACCAAAGGGAAAGGACACAGCCCAATTTGCTGGGGTGGGTTTTTTGCTCATGAAGCCTGTTTGTGTTGTTTTTCCAATTTAATGCTGATGTCGTTTACCTCATGTTATTAAACATTTTCTGTTACGCTCAGACTCCGTGCTTGCGAGAGGGGAAGTATTGCCTCCTAGAGGCACCCAGGGGGTGGTATGTAATTGTCCCAGGTCACTGGGTGGGGGCTCGAGCCGGTTTTGCATTGCGTTATTGAAACGGAACCCCTAGATACAGAACCCGGCCCTTGTTGCTGCCAACTTAGATGGGCAGAAGGGTTACAAATATATGCATATTTTCTATGTATAAAGTATATAAATAAAAGAAATCACCATAACTAGTCAGTGTAGTTCTCAAAGCTTGTTTTTGTAAAGGGATGAGATTATATAATGTAGCAACTTTTAAGTGATGTTTTGTGTCTTGGAATTCCCTCATTTTTCAATTAGAGTTTATATAGTATAATAAAAGCATGAATATACTTAATCCATAAATATGTATGCGCAACAGTTTTTATGCACTGAAAACAGACTTCAGCGCATAAGCCCTACTCCGTATGGTGTTTAAGTGCACATTTAACTTTAAGAATCAGTAGTGCCATTGAACACAATAATACTACCCAGATACTTCAAGTTAAGCTTGACCTTAAATACCTTGTTGAGTTGGGGACCTAAATTGTTGGCATAGGAAGGAAACTGCAAATAATGACTTATTTGTTGGATATTAATTTGAATGA
The DNA here is from genome assembly GCF_011386835.1 of Chrysemys picta bellii. Lineage (NCBI taxonomy): Eukaryota > Metazoa > Chordata > Testudines > Emydidae > Chrysemys > Chrysemys picta. The sequence goes on from NC_088791.1 coordinate 78,156,975, forward strand.
CACTCCTTAACACATTACTGACCAAGCCTTACCTTGTTCACTTGAGAAGGCTGACAGAATCACAGCCCAATACAGTATGTGATATATAGCTCAAGCATATACATTAAATTTAGTTATTTTCTTTAAAGTTAAAAAAGGAATATTGTTGCATGCTAAATTGAAAAGCAATCAGTTTATGTTGTATGCTTTCAAATGGTTATTGTAGATGATCTGTAGACAGTGGGACAGAAATTCTGGTTTTTGCTCAGCCCTACCTAGGCTTCATCATAGCTATCCCTGATTTACATCACTAAAGTAGGATCAGAATCCGGGCAACTGTCCATAAGTACACTATTAAATAGCTAAAACAAATTAAATCAGAAGTTATTTATGTACACCACTGAACTGAGTTTAGTAACATTCTGCTTATAGGGTAATAATATTAGGAGTACAATCAATTTTTTGACCTTGGAGCATTTATCAGGGTTCAGTCTATTCTTCAACATCCAGTTATTTGTTTTTTTCTTCACTATATTAATAAAAAAGAGCCATAACTCAAAATATTGCACTCATGGCCAAAATCTGACTTTTGAGACATTTTTTACTACCTCATTACAAAAGACTACAATTTTATTTTTGCTTTTATTCTTGAAAATGAGCAAAAATAAACAGAAAGCCAAGGATTTTAGCTTGTGAGCTCTTCTGGGAAGGTCTCACATTTTCTTTTAGGTTTTGAAATTGTCTAGCATACCGTGGGTGCTACCAACAACAAATAATAATTAATGTTCTTTATAGTGAGGCACATCAAAGAGAAGGGGATTAAAAATAACACATGTGTAAATGGTGGCCATGTGTCAGGGAAGGGATTGTCTCTGATTCTGTTTGTGCAGTGCCTAGAACAATGGGGCCCCTAGACACCATCATAATAAACATACTACATAATACTAGTATTTGTTTCTTCTATGGCCAAGAGTTCAAGTCTCAGCCATGAGTACTGGAAGGTTACAGCGGGTTGGCAGATAGATGTTGGGGTGGGGGTGCAGTTTCAAAGGTAGGTTTCACCACCAGCAAGAATTTCTTACAACAGCAGCAGAGATTTAGCAGCTCTCACGCCCTGCTCACCCTTCTGGTGCATCTTCCCCACCCTCTTCTTTCCCTACAGACCAATCTGACAGTTCAAAAAGTAGTTTTTGGAAACTGAGTATTTTCTTTGTAACTGAAGCTGCTCCTACAGGGCCCTTGACATTGCAAGGACTGTGGAGGTCAAAGCTAGGCATATTCATAGCATTTGTTTTTCAAGTGAACAATATATCTGAACAGCTAATTCCAAACTGGCTGCCAGATCAATTATACCCTAGAATTATGATAAAATCTGCAGAGAAAAAATGTAACTGGCATTGTAAACAACAGTTTACATAGTAATTAAAAACAGTAGGCAACTGAGGATTCTTGGATGTTTCAAAAGAACTCCATGTCTGTAACAAAAACATAAATCAAGTCTCATCTTGTAAATGAGAGATGCCTGAAGGAAGATCACAACAGGCAATACTCCAATATGAATATGGATAACTATGCAAACAATATGAAGGCAGGAGGCTGTTCCTAAAGGTATGGCAGGATGGCTTTTTTACCACAGTCTGTTGAACATCCTCCATAGTCAGGGGTTATTTTGGGTCTAGTCTTAAGAAATGTGCCAACCTATGATAATTAAGGTTAAAACTGTACAAAATTAGAATGCAACTAATAAAATCTATTCTAGAATTCAAATAATTATGTTCTGCCAAAGTACTAACAAACAATTGACTTTTTGTTTTTTTACTTTAAGAAAGCCGCATTTAAGGCAATGTCAGATATCCCAGATTTTTGTTGAATCTAAAAATGCATTATAAAGGAGTTAGAAATACATGAATAATGGGAGTAACTGTGACTGAAATTAATCTCAATTAAATCTGAAAAGGGCTACATATGCCAGTGTGGTTCCTGTGTATGCATCTGAAGGGCACAGTGAACAAAGGAGCAAGGCTTATCATGTAATATAAACTATCCGGAAAGAAAGATATTAGTGTCTTTTGAAAAATAATCAGAATTAAGTTAAAAGGATAAATGTGGAATTGCTACTAACAAGATTCCCCCCCCCCCCCAGATATTAACAGAATTTCTACTAATACAATTTTTTTTCCAAAATATACAGAGAGAGGAATTAAAATGAAATATATAGGGAACTAAAGAATGGATTGTGGGCAATACCAAAGATGTGGATACATTACTGGTGCATTTTTAGCACAGCCAGAATTATGTTTCACCTTAAAACATGAGATGCTAACGCCAAGCACCCTTTAATAGTTATTTGCACTTCTATAAATTACAGAGCAACAAGAGGTGCTAGAATTGCCCAATACAGGTATGTGGCAAGGTTCCACATCAAAGATGTGTGGTCAAAGGAGGAAGTTATCATACTAAAGGGCAACACAGAAGTTCACTACCCTTACAATAACCAGTGCAAGTACTATGCTCTATTTTAGAGGCTGATGATTCAAAATAAACAAACACATAAATAAAACACAAGTGCAAAGCTAGGAGATGGATTCCTACATTAACCTTCACACTGGAGACATAAGAACGGCCATACTGGGTCAGACCAAAGGTCCATCTAGCCCAGTATCCTGTGTTCCGACAGTGGCCAATGCCAGGTGCCCCAGAGGGAATGAACAGAACAGGTAATCATCAAGTGATCCATCCCGTCGCCCATTCCCAGACTTTTCCAATGTCACTGTACTTTTATTCTTCGTAATCTTTTTTTACATCTAGAATAAGGGTTACAACTTGAATTTAACTCATGACAGAGAAAATAATTAGGAGTCCATTGTGCACCTATGTAGAACTGAACTAGTCTTGGATGACTCATATGACCAAGTGAAGAAGCAAAATTGATGGATGTATCTGCCAGCACTCTTCCAACTGAATCAGAAAACCACATCTAAACACAAATATAACAGAAATAGAGCAGTAGTGTAGAAGAAAGAGATGCTTACAGTACATATTTTCAGCAAATGAGGCATCTTCCAACCATACATTTCCATTCCACAGTTCATTAAGGGATTTTTCTCCCATCCATCTTTATGTTTTCTTTAGTACCAGTATACATTTTTTCTGCTACTCTTGTTTCTACCAACACAAAACTATGAAGTATGGGAAGCACACTTTTTTCTGCTTCTTCTCTAAATTACCCTGGTGACAAAAAAACAGATCAACATTGATTTTAAGAACAGATAATTCAGTTTATGTGAGAGGGATTGTTTTTGCTACCACCAAGTAATCACCTTGGCCTCTGAGAGGATGATAGGTAAAGACTAAGAGTTTTTTTTATTTTTTTGCCAAAAGTGCAAATAACTTGTCCCTTTATCTTAAGAAGACACACCTTTTCTGGTACAGCCAAATTTTAATAGGATGCATGTACAAAAAGAATGCTATGGAGCCTATTAAATGCAATAGTCCAGATAATCAGTAACTGTAAATTAGAGTCTCCACTGAAGTCAATGGGGCTATGAAGATATACATCATCTAAGGATTTCTCTAACATCATAGAATCACAGGGATCGAAGGGACTGCAAGAATTATCCAGTATAATCCTCTGCCAAAATGCAGGATTTGTTGTGTCTAATCCATCCAAGACAGATGACTATCCAGCTTCCTTTTGAAAACCTCCAGCGAAGGAGCTTCCACAACCTCCCTTTATGTTCTCTAACACAGTGGTTCTCTAGCCTCCTAGTGGGCTGTGAGCAGGTTTCAGGGGGTCCACCAAGCAGGGCCGGCATTAGACTGGCTGGGGCCGAGGAGGAGCGCCACCAGCTTTTTTGCCACCCTAGCTCTCGCCCCCGAAATACCGACGATGACTGGGGCGGCCCAAGATCCAGCCGCCGCGGTCGCCGCCCCCCAAATGTTAACTCCCTAGGCGCCCGCCTACGTCACCTAATGGGTTACGCCGGCCCTGGGGCCGAGGGCACAAAGTCAAAGTGATGGCACTTCTAGTGATGCCAGCCTAGATACTCCATTCTCTCACAAATGTCTTTGATACTTTATCTGTCTGTCTCCTTCTTAAACTGATTTATAAAGCCACATTTTCACTTATTCAAGTCTCTCCTTAAGCCTGACTTCTGCAGTAAAATATATGTGAAATTGGCCAAGTAAGACATACATTTACTTTGAATATACTATTGCCCCTTATTCTAAAATCAGTGACTCATTCTGACACCAATGTCACCCCAGTGTCATCCCTATGGGTGGTAGCAGATGTATGGGGACTTGTAGGTCAGCTTCCCAATGGAAATCAGTGGTGTGGAGTCCGGATATATTCCATATGTTGTATTGGTCCTGAACTGAAATGGTCAAACAACATGCAGAGAAATTCCTTCTTCCAGGAATCTCAGACCAATACCAATGCCCATTTCCCAAGGAGCAACTCTTCCTCAAGCATTAACTCTAACCAAACCCAAAGCAGAAGCAAACTCTCCTGCTGCTCACACAGAACTCTCTCTCCCAAATCTGCCTCTCCCAGCAACCTTGCAAAATCCCAAACTCACAACACAACATGTCTTCCTGTCAAGGCTGCTTCCCCACTCTGAACTTTAGGGTACAAATGTGGGGGCCTGCATGAAAACTTCTAAGCTTAACTACCAGCTTAGATCTGGTCCGCTGCCACCACTCCCAAATGTGCTAATTCCCTTCCCTGGGTAGCCTTGAGAGACTTTTCACCAATTCCCTGGTGAATACAGATCCAACCCCCTTGGATCTTAAAACAAGGAGAAATTAACCATCCCCCCTCCTACCTCCCACCAACTCCTGGTGGATCAAGGTCCAATCCCCTTGGATCTAAAAACAAGGAAAAATCAATCAGGTTCTTAAAAAGAAGGCTTTTAATTAAAGAAAAAGGTAAAAATCATCTCTGTAAAATCAGGAGGGAAAATAACTTTACAGGGTAAACAAACTTAAAGAGCTCAGAGGAATACCCTCTAGCCTTAGGTTCAAAGTTACAGCAAACAGAGATAAACACTCTAGCAAAAAGGTACATTTACAAGTTGAGAAAACAAAGATAAAAACTAACACGCCTTGCCTGGCTGTTTACTTACAAGTTGGAAATATGAGAGACTTGTTCAGAAAGATTTGGAGAGCCTGGATTGATGTCTGGTCCCTCTCAGTCCCAAGAGCGAACAACCCCCAAAACAAAGAGCACAAACAAAAGCCTTCCCCCCACCCAGATTTGAAAGTATCTTGTCCCCTTATTGGTCCTTTGAGTCAGGTGTCAGCCAGGTTACCTGAGCTTCTTAACCCTTTACAGGTAAAAGGATTTTGGAGTTTCTGGCCAGGAGGGATTTTATAGTACTGTACACAGGAGGGCTGTTACCCTTCCCTTTATAGTTATGACACTTCCTAAGAGTCAAAACTCACTTGCACACTAAGAAAAACAATTTGGAAGACTACATATAACAAGGTCACCTAAGGACATCTGCCATAACAATATATTTTAAAACTACACACAGAAAATCTCTTGTTTATTTCATCATGACATACAGTAGCCCTTGCTGAATATGTGCATTATCTTATTGACTTTATCTCATAATTTCTTTATAATTCCTTCCTTACATTTTCTCACCTCACCTCCTGTCATATCATTTCTAATTTAGGGCCAGATTGTAAACCCCTGGTGAGGAGCTACTCAACAAGAATGTGAGTCATTTTGGTAATGGCCCTGTAACTTGAGAAAGGGGTTAATCTTTAACCCCTTAAGCTTTAACATAATCTTAACACATCTTGTTTTTGTTCTGTTTCAGAAGGTACCTAGTTCAAAATGTAGTTCAAATCCCTGCAAGAATCACCTAAAGATCGAGTTCCTCACAAAAGATCACTTACCCTTTATTCCCTCTCCCTCTCATACCACTGTCTTTAACCATCCACCTAAAGAGGGAGTCCTTCCTCCCAACAGAATTGCTTCCACTCCTGATTAACTATATTTAGCACAACAATTCTAAGACTATCTCCCCCTACCATGTAGCCTGCAGCTGACACGCTTTGGAATCATTTGCTCCTTTCTACCACAACAGGAGAAGTTCTCTGAGTCAGTGTCACTTCCGCTGAGTTCAGTGGGAGCAAAGCATTATGGGGTACATCAGTTGCAGGCTAGCCAGCACCAGGAATCAGTATAGACTGGCTTAAAGTCATAAACAAACAGGTAGATGATCCAAAAGAAGGGGACAAAAATGCAAAGGGGAAAGTAGCAAGGAAGGAAGAGTGGTAAAGAAAGGCTAGTGAGACCAGGAGAATGGGAAATAGAACAATGAGAAGTGATAGCATAGAATGACAATGATGTAGCCAAGTGTGATCTGCCTAAATGGAATGCACCACTTAAAAGACTCCATTTTTAAATGAATTTCAAACTCACTGAACGTGAAAGTTGTCCCATCCCTAGTACATTCAGTATTGACTATTAAGTAGTAATTGTGTCTCAGTTTTGTGAATAAGGATCAAAATGATCAATCTCCCTAGTCTCTTCCTTAAAACTCTCAACAAAACTTTGTTTTAACTATGCAAACTGAAGCAGATTTTACTGAATCATGCTCAGAGCATTCAAAGGGAAAAACAAGCTAGCACATAAATGAGAGAAAGGAAAAATCTGTTAGCTAAAGCTGAATATATTTGGCATAAGTTTTTCAAGTACTGTGAAATATTTCAAATAAGAGAAAATATGTCCAATGGGGTTTAACAAGTCAAAATGCTTCTCTCGTTTCCAGTGATATGTCAGGGTTAAAATATTCCTTTGTACATTTGAAATTTAATCTTTAGCAGATTGTTTTTAATAAATTCTAAGTAATGTGCAAAAATTAAACGGAGCAACAAACTCAGAAATGGCAGCTCATGTAAATATAAAACAGGCTAGGGTGGAGTGGGGATAGGAAGGCATGTGACAATTTGGGAAATCAGGTTGGTATATAAAAGTATGAAGTTATTGTGAAAATTGCTGTATTACAAATGCCCCCCTGGAGGTGCATCCAGCGTGGGCAGCAGAGCTGTCTCATGTCTCTGCAAGACCAGGGACAATGATGAGTGGTTAAAACTCAGTGACCACCTACTGAGGTGGAAACAGCTTAGAACAAACACAGAACAAAGAAGCCAAGGTATATGTAGGAGGATATACAAACAGACTCACATAGCCACACAGTGTGACTTGGGGTGAGACAAATGGGAATTTCAAGCAGGAGGATGGAAGGGATCAGACCAGACAATGTCAGAGGAAGCAAGCGGACCTAGGGAGAGAAAGCTCCATGTTTCACAACATTAGTGGTGCACAGAAGCAGGACAACTCTGGGTGGCTCAGAGGACTGTGACCCCAGCCCAAGGTATGCTTCAGAGTGGTAAGGAAATGGAGGCAGGGAAATGCTTGTAAGGTTTATTATTTTTGTTTGAATCTGTGTATTTCTTGTGTAATTAAGTAAAAAGCAACGTGTTAGAAGTCCATGCAAAGTGTCTGTGTTACATGCTACACTTACCACTTGGTCCCTTGAAGAGATAAACCAGAAGGTTCACACCTTTGTGTAGAGTTCTGGGAGAGGATCTGTTTAACATATTGGGGATTCTGAGGAGCCAGTACTGGTTCTGGGGGCTGGGCAGGGAATCACGTGATCACTGCACTTATGAAGGAGTACTAGATAGAGGAACTGCACCCTGATAGTGTGCATAGGGCCCCCAGACAGGGTCAGTGATCGGCAAGACTCTGGGGACTTCACACCCAGGGATTTAACAGCTAAGTCCCCTCATAGCAATATGGTGAGCTACCAGTAGGGGGAGCCCAACCAGACCTGTGAAAGGGCACTCAATAGAAGAAAATTGTAACTTATGTTAGCCAATATTATAGCGGTGTGGGAGCTCCTGTATAGTTTAGGTTGTATCATGACATCTGTTTAAAGGTTGACCTTTCTAAGTCCTCTAAAATTGACATGCTCAGTCAGATTTCTTTGAAATCTGTGGTCCTCAGGAGGGTACTGGACAGGAGTAGTGAACCAAATTTTGAGTCTCTTGGCAGTGAAGTTCTGGAGATATAAACACCAACAAAAAAAAAGCTATTTTTTTTTAAAAATCTTCTAGGTTTGTTTTATTTGTGCAGAGCTACAGATCACCATACTGCTGTGATGCGGGTCAAAATGATCTCCATCTGTTAAGATTTACCAAAGTTAGTGTCAAATCTTTGGGGGACCCAAACTGAGAATGGTATTTAAGAAAATGTAAATGTTTACAGAATGCATGTGCCAATACAGAAAAACGGCTAGAGTGGCTCCATTCCCACCTTTTATATGCTTTAAAATTTGACTCTTGTAAGTGCTCTTAAATCTGGGTAATTGGATTGGTTTGAAATTTGGTGTGACTCACTGGGGTACAGGATAGCATCAGTGCTCCAAATTTAGGATTATTTGACCAACGGGGTCCTGAATTACAAATCTCCCACAAAAGAGTTTCCTTCTGCTGCTGTGCACTAATAATCTGAGCGTTACTAATGACTCGATGAATCACAGCCCTCTTGTTAGCTCTGAGCTCACTTCTCCATTAACATAATCCCCCCACCTAAGACAGAAGAAGCTTTGAAGTGAATGGCTGGAGAGTGCTACAAATTGTGAGTTATGGGTGGCAATTTTAGTTTGGAGGGAATGCAATCAAAGTATTTGCGGGGGGAGGGAGAGATAGATGTGAATACTTTCTGGAAGGGGAGAATTATTAGGGGTCTGAGGTATATGGGGTGAGGGGTATGGGGCTACAGTAAGGGGAGGGGGATCAATGGGGTTGGGTGATAGAGGAAGGGAAATGTTGGAGATTCGAGGGAGGGAGGCTTGGGGGTTAGGGGCAGTAGAGGGGTGGGACAGTGGGAAGGGTACATGGGAGTGAGAGGCAGAGGGACTGGGGGAGAACAAGGGCAGAGGCACCACATTCTCCTCTCCCTTGTGCGTGCTCAGATCTGGGGAGCTCTTGCCCCTTTATGGGGGTCTGAGACATATTAACAGAGATACTTTTATCCTACCTTTACTGAAATGTACAAACTCTTCACCCAGGGCTGCCCAGAGGATTCAGGGGGCCTGGGGCAAAGCAATTTCAGGGGCCCCTTCCATAAAAAAAAGTTGTCATACTTTTTGACTATGAGAACACTATATTCTCATGGGGGCCCGGGGCCTGAGGCAAATTGCCCCACTTCCCCCCCCCCCCCCCCCCCGGGCGGCCCTGTCTTCACCTCCTTTTATAATCCATTCACTCTAATCCACAGAATTCCATCGAACGTTATTAAAGGACAAAAAGAAGAAAAATTGTCCAAGCCACCTTCCCTTTACCCTTTTTGAGTAATCCCTCAAGATGCATATATCCGGGTGTACACTCACATACTTAGCCAACTCCCCAGAAAGAATACCACACGTGTGCAATTTAAGAATCACTTCACAACCTTCACTCCCTTATACTCACAGGATACCATCTCAACCTACACTTTCACTTCATTATCATCAGAGCATTAGAATCCTTTCATATTCCACCTCACTACTGACAATATCCTTTTTCAGTAAAAATCCTGTGCTCATTACAGACATAACCTACACAATTGTGCATAGAAATGCTGCATTCTGAACATAAACACACACACCTCTTTCTTTTCCTTACACACAAGAGAGCAGAAAACAGATCACATTCATAATCACTGATCTGTCACAAACCTCAGGGTAATCCACACATCTCCTCATATCACAAATACACATTTACCAAACAAGCCTAACTATTGCCTGCACTGTTAGTGTAGGTACACCTAACATGCTGACTGTGCCTGGAGTCAATGCAAATGATTCCATTGGCTCCTGCCAGCTCCAAGGGAACAGAGGAAAGGTGGCATGGCAACAGTTTTTCTTTCCTTTTTGTCCTTTAATAGTGTTAGATGAAATCCTGTACATAAGAGTCAATGGGTTGTAAAAGGAGGGGAAGAGCTTGTATATTTCAGCAACTGTGGGGTTTGCAAAGTAGAGGTGTGTGTTAATGGGGCAGTGCTGAAAGAGGGCAGAGTTAAGGTTGCATGGGGAACTTTAATTGTGAACTTCCTGGTTTTCAGAAGTTTGAGTTTTTCTTAAGTTAACATTCTGGCAGGGGACAACATTCCACCAAGTAAACTTAACTCTTCATTAACAGTTTCCTCCCCCGCCACTGAACTATTTACAAACCAGAATACTTTGTATTTATGCTAAGTTGTATAACTATGAACTGAATTCCAAGAATACCTTGCACTTAGGTGAAGCTTTATAGTGGAAATGTACTGATAGGTAAACTGTGTATAACCTGGCTCTTGTATGTGTAGAATCTGTCGGAAACAAGAAGTATGTTCTGTCGAGGTTTGCCAAATATGAACAGTATGCTAGGTACAGTTAACACAGTGTCCTAGGGGTTGTTGGTACAGATGTCTTTGTAGTATTACCCTGAAAAAACTGATATGAAGCAAGATAAGAAAAATGGAGTAAGGTCTCTAATTATACTGTAGAATTTATGGACTCTTTTACCTGTCGTAAACAAGGTGAGTATATATACATATCAAATTAAGCTCATATTTTGGGACAGACACAGACTGATGATATAAGTTGTGATTTCTGCAAGGCTGCTCCCCAGATTGTTAAAGTATGACCCTTTTTGTAGTGTACTGATTCATCTGTGTTGATTGAGCAAAGGTATCTGACGTCTGATTAATCAATAATTTAAGCCAAACCACTAACAGTTGTCTTTACAAAATCCCCCTCACTCCCTGGTTTGAAACAGACAAAATATGCATCTTTCTGTGACACCATTTCATACCAATTCACTGCATAAATCCCAGGAGCATTCAGCACCTAATTCTGGCCTAAATTCCATTTTACATTTTGAGATGTGCAATTCACCATAAGTGATGCAGACCTTGAAAAAAGTGATAAAGACCAGAAGTGGTTCAAGCAAACTTTGTATGTGTAAGTATCTATCCACCATTTGTAATGAATCTGAGTGTTCATGGATAGGTACCATTTCTTTAAGGAAACATTCTTCAGTAATTTGATTTTGTTGAAATATTCGCCTAGAGAGAAACATTCTTTAGAATAACCCTTTGTGCATGTGCAGAAGTTTATATTTGTACTTCAGACCATCAACTGCATGCAAATCTCAAGCTACCATGACTCAGTTCAGGGAAAATACCTGTTTAGAGAAAAAGCAGCTAAATCCAACATTTCATTTCCCTCCCCTTGCACTCACAAGAAGTGATCTATAAGAGCAGGGCCGGCTCTAGGTTTTTTGCCACCCCAAGCAAAAAAATTTTTGGCTGCCCGCCCCCAGCCCTGGGTTCTCCCCCCCACCTGCACCCTCCTTCCACCCCAGCCCTCGGTCACTGGTAACTCGCTCCCGGGGTGGGTCATTCAACAGGAATTTTAGATGTGCACAGAACACAGACAGGTTTGGTTCCCATATGGTTACAGAACTGCAGTGGAACAATTTTCAGCTTGTGTGATTGGAGAATATCTGGATACATATTATAAGACTGTCCTCCATAAATGAGCAAAAGTTGAGGTGCCTTTATTATTCTTTTGTTCCACTCTTTGTTTCTATGGGAAATTTGCCAATACAATATCACTGTCTTCCTTTTAAACAAATAAAACTAAAAAAAAAAAAAAAAAAAAATGGCAATGGCTGTTGAAAATAGCAATTCCAGTCCTAATAACCACTGGGAAGCATTTCTTGCTCAATTTTATCCTACTTTTTCTACAGCAAGTTACAGTGGATCAGTATATTTGATTTGGGAGAAATGAAGTAACAGCTACCCAAATTGAGCTTGAGCACTCCTGAATCTGGAAGTGTTCAAATCTGGAAGGCAGATGCTAGACTCACTTTCTGAATATTAGCTAAATCTGGAAAGGAAAAGTAAATTTCTGCTTCCATGGCTCAGATTGGAAATCCTCCTACGGGCCTGGTACTGTATCTAAAGCTGCCCAGGTCCAGTAGAGCCTCCCCTCCCTTACTTTTCATTTTAAATTCTAGTGGGATCCACGTACCTCCCTTGCTAGGCTTCAGAAAGAGAGGGGCACTGTCCATTTAGTCCACCCAATTCTTTCTTTGGAGGCTGCAAGGTGAGGTCACACCAGTATCCCTAATCCAGTCTGGGGATGTCTTCTGAAGGGGATATCTGGCCCAAAGCCTTCTACTCCTTGGGCACACTTGTTCCCCATTCACAGTGCCATCCCGCTCTAGCAGTGAGCTCTCCATTCACAGCAAGCTGCAGCATGAGGTTTCAGCTACCATACTCCCTCCCCCTCCCTTTCCTGTTGATAGTGGCCAAGGGAATGCTGGGAAATGTAGTTCTTTCCCTGCTCCAGGGCTGGCTCTATAGGCAGGGAGCTAACCAAGGAACTACACCTCCCAGGGCCCCTTGTGGGTTCTCAGCTCCTGGGCTGGATCCCTGCCGGCTGCCGCCCCTGCACCTGCTTGCTTTGCTGGTGCCTAGAGCCGCCCCTGTATAAGAGTGACTGCTAAAGGGTAGCTTGGAAGCACAGAACAGTGCTCACTGGTTCAGTTGAATCCCAGAAGTTGGAGTTTACTGTTCATGGTGTGGTTATAATCAACTTTCATTTGCTGGTTGTAGACACTGCCTAGAAACCTACAAGAATGTATGTTGATGAAGAAACTTTCCTGACTATGGCCAAAATTTTCAGAAGCAACTAGTGATTCTGATTCCCTCTATTTTTGGGTAACTAATTTGAGAAATCTTAACAGGGCTTGACTATTTGAGGATGGGTGCTCAGAAATTTCTGAAAATCAGTTCCTTTTAAAACATTTCGGGTTGGACAGCCAAAAATTGAGACATCCAATATCAATAGTTATGTTTGAAAATCTTGGCCTGTGACTTTTCGTTTGGGATTTTTTGGGTGATATTACCACCTAACTACTACTCAGAAAAAAATAGACATATAAATGTTGGAATAGTGCTTCTTGAAATTATCACAATGAAGACAGAATCCTCATCACATCCCTCATAACCATATTTCAATATGTTTTCCTGTAAATCCTATGCCTTTTCCTCAGTACTTTTTGCTTGCAATATGGGTCATGGCTATCTATCCTTAACATTGAAAATTAAAACATTATGCTCCGGCACTATAGATCACTGCCATCCATTATTCACAGTTTGTATGCAATCAGATAATTAACTGATAATTGAGCAATTTGTATAAACTACAGTAAAAGTTCAAGAAAAGTTTCTTTCTACTAAAGCTTGAATGACATATGTACCAAGAACTATGGTACTGAGTTCCCTATGTTTTGTATCTTGTCAATTTAACTTTTCCTTTATTAGAGATATTTAAAACATAGAAGGTATTTTAAACTTTAAAATTATATTTATATAATGGAGCCATTGAATACTCTTAAAATATGCCATTTTTGTTAAAAAGCAAGCAAACAAAAAGAAAACAACTTACATGATTTTGTCCCCAATGTCACACTTAAACAGGTTGATATTTTAAAATAGTATGTCAAACATTGAGAGGGTTACTATCATTCTAAATGGACAGATTTTAAATGTAAGAGGAAGAGAGAGGGAGACTGAAACTATAAAGGCAGCCAGGTTTTCTCTGGCTCCTTCAACGTGAACACAGAGAAGTTGTGGTAAATCATGCATTTCCACTCTTCTTAAATGTGCACAGTGATGAAGCTAAATAAATAACTGCACTTTTCCGCTGGAGCTCATGGTTTGTAAAGCTGTCACTGCTGACACTTGGTTGATAGCACTGGGGAAATGACTGCGCACAACACAACAAGAATGCAGATTGAATCGCTCTGACTGTGGGTGTCTTGGGAGCTTGCTAAACATTTTATTCAGGAACCACATCCTGTCATTTCTCTCAGCAACCAGAAAAGGTGCTTTATCATATAGATCATATACTACACTTCTTTTAGACTGCTAATCTCAGTTGTATTGAGTGAAGACAACTCTGATTGAATTGACAGCTGTACCTATTCTTGTTAATAGTAATGTCACCCATAAACTCCATTGGCACTTTTCAAAGTTTGCTGCTGGAAAAGACATGGAGTAATTCCAGAATTATTTCACTTAGTGTGCAGGAAATCATAGTGACGTCAAAACAAGCATACAGCAACAATTTGTGTTTATTTGGAGAGTCTATATATTTGTGTTTAGAGGCTGGTCCTACAGCTCAAAGATGAATGAGGAGAAAGATAGATATGTGGTGTCTTATTTTAGAGGATTTAAGAAAATAGTGAGCCAACAGAGGATTTTATGGGCAAATTAGTTTTCTGAAATATTCTTACACTATGTCCTGATCACTTACAACACAAGTTTCTTGGAAGTCTTAGAACAGAATGAAAAGCACCAATGTTTCCCATTGTTCTCTCATATGCAAGCCATTTATTGTTTTGGTATACAGCTACTTCCTCACATCCAGCAGAATTGGATGAAAGCTTAGGGAAAATGTCAACATTTCATGAAAATTCAGCTCTACTTTGCCATGTTTAACACTTCATTCCCACTACCAACAGTTCACAATTCCTTATTCTATAGCCACTCTAAGTGTTGAATTTTTATCAATAACTGCAGAATCGGACCCTAATTTTTCAAACATTTCCTAATGGTGGGGCTAGGAAACAGCCTACCTGCCACATCTCACCAGTTCCAAAAGACCATTTCATTAATAAAAAGGGGGAAGGTACTTAAAGTTATTATATAACAAGGAGAAACCAGAGCTAGCTATCTAGCAGATCAGCATGCTCCAAGACAAGACAGAAATAGAAATGAATTCTGCTGGTCTTCTCACAAGTATTATTTTGACTTTGCTGCTGAACCAGAAGCCTCTGAGGCTGCAATCAATTTAAAGAAAACAATGCTGAAGGGGAAGATACAGGGTGAGCTTGAGGTCAATCTGTAATTCCATGTTGCCAGGTGCCAACTTGTGATGCAAAATCTTCCTTACCCCTCTACCCCACCCTTAGAAATCTGAACTGTACGTGATTTAGATGAGACATGGAACTTCAGTCTGGCAAAAAAATGAAATTATTTCCATAATACATACTGCTCTTGAGAAGTTCATTCCTATGTGGCATTTAGTACTGCAATAAAGTTTAAAACACATTCATTGCAAATTATATCAGCTTACTGCAATGGCTAGCCTTAAGATTAGTGCCATGGCTGTGGCCAGATATATCTAAGTATCTAGATCAGAGGTGGGCAAACTACGGCCTGCGGGCCACATCCGGCCCGTGGGACCGTCCTGTCCGGCCCTTGATCTCCCAACCGGGGAGGCTAGCCCCCGGCCCTTCCCCGCTGTCTCCCCTTCCCTCTGCAGCCACACCGCCGCGCGGGCAGCGCTCTGGGCAGCAGGGCTGCGCGCTCCTGCAGGGCAGCATGACGACAGCATGTCTGGCTCCAGCCAGGCGGCGCGGCTGCCAGACATGCAGCTCTGAGCAGCATGGTAAGGGGGCCAGGGGAGTTGGATAAGGGGTGGGGGGGTCCCGGGGGGCGGTCAGGGGATAAGGAGCAGGGGGAGTTGGATGGGTCGGGGGTTCTGAGGGAGGCAGTCAGGATGCGGGAAGTGGGAAGGGTCAGATAGGGGGTGGGGGCCAGGCTGTTTGGGGAGGCACAGTCTTCCGTACCCAGCCCTCCATAGAGTTTTGCAACCCGGATGTGGCCCTCGGGCCAAAAAGTTTGCCCACCCCGATCTAGATTAAACAGATGAACAAAAATCAACAGAAAAGACATGCACTGTCCATCATATTGAGAAGGCCACAAAGACCTGGACTGTGGCAAACAGGCATGGGGAGTGCTTTCCAAAAGTGTATTGCTAGTGCAGCAGAATCTAGAATTGATCAAATAAAATTTCTAAAGTTCTGACTACATGGGATTTGCCAGATGATTGCAAGACAATGCCATAAAGTTTCATATAATCCAAACATATAATCCAAAAGAGTGTTCCAGGAAAACTAATCTAGTTTACCAACTGATTAAAGATCTAGTTCAGGTGGAGGGAAAGCAGGATTTTCTCTCTCAACACAAGTATATCCTAATCAAAATATATTATCAGTTACTGTGCTAGTCGTCCTACCTATTATACAGTAAAAGAAAAATATTTTAAAAGGTGATAAACAAGAGAGAGGACTAAGGAAAAGAGAGTAAACGAGGGATGATCATTTAGTTTCATACAAGTGCTGCCACTTATGTCCAGAGGTGAGAATTTATTGTGTTTTAAAGATGGAAGGAGCAGAGATAGGATAGGGATGTGCAAATGATTCACACAGAACCCAGAAACCTCTTTAAATCACGAGAGTTTGGGCTTTGTTGAAATTAGCTCTCCTGACTAATTCCCACAAATGGACCCTGCAATATATGCATAACTTAATTGGAAGTTCCTTTACTCGTCCACTTGACAGTGCAGGCAGACAAATTATACATTTGGGGGGATGTTGTTATAGTTAGATAACATTTGTTTGTTTTAGATAACATTTTAAAGCTGATAACTGCTTTAAAAACAAAAATGGATAGCTTTACAGCAAGTCTGAGTTTGCATTAAGGAGCTCAGATCCATTCTTTTGTTATTCCCAATCTAATTCTGAAATCAATAAAGAAATTTAGATTTGAAATGCTGAGCTATAAGAAAACATTAATAAATGTGGTGGCTAGATCTAGAAAATGTTAGGTCTACTTGACTTTTTTGAACTATAGAGACAAAAAGGCATGTAAGTTGTTGAAGTGCTTATTTGTGATTCTGAAGTCTTGTTTGAAAAGTCTTGGAAACTGCCAGGTTAAACTATTGTGTTATATTTGTTTATCAGCAGTAAAAACTGCAGCATTGCAGATCACTTTTTCCTTAATCTTCCAGTTCCTCCTTGTGATGGGTATTGGAACTAATTGAAAAAAAATGTATAAAAGAAATTTAATAAAAAGATTCATGTTATGCATGAAGATAATAAAGGTCTTGAAATTACAGTGACTTTGTGAGTGATATTTTTCTTTTGACCAGTAGAGAAATCAGCAGAAAAATCACAATGCACTTCTCAAATGCCCTACCTTCTACCTCTCAGAAGATTCGAAGTCACATTTTTATGTAACCCACACTTAAAATGGTATGGCTTTCAAGCCCTCTCAAGTGGCTAGACCACAAAAAGAAGTCTAAGAGTCTGCTACTGGCTTTGAGTGAACAGACCTGGGTCAACATGATGTAGGATAATGCATTCCTTCCCAGACCTGCACTTAGGGCAGTTCTGGACTCAGACAACTATAGGGCAATTGAAAAGAAACTCAAGAGAAAAATAACAAGGAGTCCGGTGGCACCTTAAAGACTAACAGATTTATTTGGGCATAAGCTTTCATAGGTAAAAAAACCTCACTTCGTCAGAGAGATTTTTTACCCACGAAAGCTTATGCCCAAATAAATCTGTTAGTCTTTAACGTGCCACCAGACTCCTTGTTGTTTTTGTGGCTACAAACTAACACGGCTACCCTCTGATTCAAGAGAAAAATTAATCTTATTCTCTGCAGGATCCTTGTAATCCCAACCATAATACATTAATTCCACTGTCACTCCCCTCAAAGCCCTTGCATCATGACTACCCATTTTTCTAGCAGAGAAGGTTGACATGGTACCCAGTGGAACTTATCAACATAATTTCCTGAAAGAAATGGAAGGATCACTGGGGAATGTCACAGTGAGCTCTCTTTTAACACCCCCCCCCCCACATGTCTAGTAAGGCTCATTATGCTGCCTCCAGAGGGCTCTGTGGCCCAAAATTACATTAAAAAGATTATTTGGGCATCACAGTACACTTTAGCCTCCCACTGGAGATACCGTTAGACAAAAGGACTGGCCACAGCATATTTTCAGATTTTATTTCACCGAAGATTGTGCTATTTCATCAGTTCCCATAATAGTGACCTAATCTTAGCCAAGTTCCAATAAATAAATACGTATAGAACCTGTACTTTTTTTATTATTATTATTATCATCATCAGAGAAGCAGAGAAATGTAGGGCTTGAAGAGTCCAGCCCCTTGTGCTGGGCAGGAGTAGGTATACCCAGGCCATCCCTGACAGGTGTTTGTCTAAGCTGTTCTTATAGACCTCCAATGACAAGGATTCTACAACTTCCTTGGAAACCTATTACCAGTCTTAACTACCCTGATAGTAAGACAGTTTTTCCTAATATCTAACCTAAATCTTCCTTGCTGCAGATCAAACCCCTTACATCTTGTGATACCTTCAGTAGACATGGAAAACAATTGCTCACCATCCTCTTTATAAAAAGGCCTTAACATATTTGAAGACTGTTCTGAGGTTCCCCCAACTTCAACTTTTCTTCAGACTAAATATGTCCAGTTTTTTTAACCTTTCCTCATAAGTCAGGTTTTCAGAACCTTTTATAATTTTTGTTGCTATCCTCTGCACTGTCTCCAGTTTATCCACATCTGTCTTAATGTGTGCCACCCAGAATTGGACACAGTCATCCACCTGAAGCCTAACCAGTGCCAAGGAGGACAATTACTTCCTGGGTCTTACATATGACACTCCTGTTAGATCAGGGATCGGCAACCTTTGGCAGATGGCCCGCGAGGGTAAGCACCCTGGCAGGCCGGGCCGGTTTGTTTATCTGCCGCATCTGCAGGTTTGACCGAGCGCAACTCCCACTGGCTGCGGTTTGCCGCTCCAGGCCAATATGGGCTGCGGTAAGCGGTGCGGGCCAAAGGATGTGCTGGCTGCAGCTTTCCGCAGCCCCCATTGGCGTGGAGCGGCGAACCACAGCCAATGGGAGATGCGATTGGCTGAACCTGTGGACATGGCAGGTAAACAAACCGTCCTGGCCCGCGAGGGTGCTTACCCTGGCGAGCCACGTGCCAAAGGTTGCTGATTCCTGTGTTAGATAATCTCAGAATCATATTATCCTACATATTCCTTATGAAACATTTTTTCTTTTACTTTTAAAAACATAATGCAATTACTCAATCTGGTCAAAATAGAACAAGGTATGTTAATAATTTTTTTGAAAATGAACATATGATTTGCAAAACAACATATGAAGATTGTGTAGGAGCTCCTTGCTAGTACATTCCAAAAACTATCCACAAAAGAAAGTCTTTAGAATGCATCATTGTATCAATAGATTAAATTTATAGATCTTTCATATAAACCACAAATTTATTTTTATTTATTTTTACCTCAAATGTATTTTTCTGAATAATAGGTATGTCTTTTGAGCAAGCTCTTTGAGGCCCCAATTATGGGCCATGAGACACTGATTTAAAGTAATATTAAACAATAAGTTCCTTTTATTATGGAGTTCAAGAAACCTTGGCCAAAATTTGCAACACTCAATGCCCAAAGTTAGATGTGACCTTTATTTCAGAAGTACTTTGCACCTCAGCTCCAGTTGACTTCAATGACCATCTCCTTTAAATACCAAACCACTTACATTTGGGTGCTTCAATATGGGGTGCAAGAAGCTAACTTTATATGCCTAAATTTGAACATTTGAGCCCTTATTTCTAAGTTTCCATAGTATATAGTAGGGTTTTAGAAATATAAATCTCACAATGGAAGGAAGAGCCAACATGATTGAGATCCTGCTCACAACTTTCAATGTATAACATCAAAGGTACTTATCTGTTGATTGACAAATTGCTAGCATCTGAAGTCCTCCCTCTGGGCACCAACTAGCATTTATAGAGGATGATCTTCCATCCTGAGAGCTTAAAGATTACTTTTGTTTTTTATTACTCTGGAAGAAATGAATTTTGTGCAAAAAGTGGACCCAAAAGGTAAGCTCCACATTTATGAAATGTAATGTGATCTCAGAAGTATGTTTTAATCAGATAGCCCCGCTGAAGTCAAGGCTAAAAAAATCAAAGGTCTCATTTCTCATTTTTACCCAGCTGATGTTTAACAAGCCATCACACAATGACTTGTAGGAAGGAAGAATTAATATTTAAGATAACCGTGGGAAAAACAGTAGGCAAAATTAAAGACAGAATCACAGAATATAGAGATGGAAAATTCTAGCAGGAAATCTAATCTATTTTCCTGCCATTGAAGGATTGTTCCCTATTCAATCTTTACTAGTGTTCTGTACAATCTAGTTTCAAAGGTGCCAAGCAACAGGATTTCCACCATTGTATAGCTATTCTGAAAGAAGGCCAGGAGACACTTGATATGGATTTAATCAGGCCACAAATTATTATTAGATGTCTGGGACTACCTGGAAGATAAAAGCATACAGTGCAAACAATTCCAGGCTCATTCAATAACTAATGGGGGCTTCTGCCAGCCCCCCTCATTTTCTATCTAGGTCACCTAGCCAACCCATGGCTGGGACCTTGCCATCCATCTCCCTACCCTCGTAGGAGGGTTAAGGTGGGCTATAAGAAAGAGGGGTTGGCTCCCTGCCGTATCAATCATAGATGCCCTGAACTGCCTCTCCCTCCCCCCCCCCCCGTTCCATTCCTTTAACCAACACCTCCTTTTTAAGTCCTTCACCAAGCCATTTATCCTGTCAGAGGATGCCTTCCTTATGGATGATCTTCACAGAACCTCCACCCCACACTTACAAAATGAGTGATGACATATAACCTAACCCTCTTTTCTCCTGACTATAACATCCTACCCGAAACCCACTGTGAGAAAAGGCGAAAAAACACCACTCCACCCAAACCAATATGGTGGTGAGGCAAAAATTCCTCCCCAGCCCCCTAAAAAGGAAAGACTAGCGCAATGTCCACAGCAGGTCCTAACCAAACCTGGTATTTGCCACCGGGAGGGGGGGGGGGGGGGGAAGGGTGGGTGCTACTTTGCCTGCTGCATGGAGAAAGGGCTTCCAACGCTTGGGTGTGCCCCTTTTAACCTTTCTGCATTTACATTGCCAGGCGATGAGTCAGCATCACCATGCTGACCCCTACCTCCCTTTTTACAGCAGCTTCTGAGCTCCATCTCCCTCCCCAACCCATAAAGCACTGCTACCCTTTCTCCAGAAAGCCCAGACAATGTCCCCTGAGCTTAAGGTGCAATCATTTCCCTTGAGAGATGTTGCATAATCAAATTGTACTCACTAATGGAATTTGTTTTCTAGACATTCAGCCTAAACTTTCCATTTGTTGAAATGGATGTCATCACCTGAAAGCTAGTTGTAACAAGTACCTCTTATTATACTAAAAATCCCCTCTCTTTTTGGTATAGTCCACAAAACTCTTTCCTTATTTGGTGCTTAGTCAAGGTATAGGAAACAAATAATATAATACAATGATGAAAAACTTTCAGTGGGTTCAATTCCTGATGTCCAAATTCTTCATATGTGGTTTTGGAAGAATCACCTAATCTACCAGTTTCCCTCAACTCCCTACCAATAAAATAGAAATAGGACTACCTATGGGATTCCATGAAGACAAAAATCAATCAATAATTGTAAGAGATTCGTAGTATGGCAATGAAGCTATGTAAAGACATAGAAATCTTCCCTGTAATTTAGGAATCTCTTTAATTATGTATGTTTGGCTATATTTTAAAATGTGTTCCATGAATACAGTACTGATGGGTCAAATACTCTAGATCTCTGTTGCCAGTACTCATTTTCATTAGAATAGATTTTTCCTTTTTCACCAGAGCTACTAGCGATTGCACATCTACTTTAGAATTTCTTGTCACATCTAAACTAGGAAAGAGTGATCTTGTGTGCACAAGTGAATGAGAAGATTCAGAATAATATCTAAACTAAAACTGAAAATGGTGACAGAGTTAAATAGACTATTTTTGATGACTTTTTTTCCCCCGTTTGAGAATCAGGCCATGGCTAACTCTCCATCTGCTTTTAATGCCTGGCAGTAAGAGTGCAAGGGGCCAATTATAATTTCAGATATATAAAAGCCCATATCACTTTGTGTATTATGAACAATCTTATTAAATATAGTACCATAAGTGGATTTTTCAAAGTACATGGTGATGAATTACCATGAATCTGAAATTAGAAACCAGTCTAATCCATTGTGTTGTACGCTTTGAAAATGCCTGTGAAGTTGAAACCTAATCCCCCATGCTGGGAAAGCTACCCCATTAGCACACATATCAATAGAATAGAACTTTGTGCAAGATACCATCCAAGTACCAAAATTTAAATGATGTAATACATTATCTCTGTTTAAAGCCATTATCTCTGTTTAAGAGACTACAATAGCTCTTTTCCCAAACACACTCTAAGGTCTACATTGACATAGGTTTAAAATAGTGATGAATTTCAAATCTCAGTATACATTCACTGTGATGAACAGATAATGTTCAATGTGCATGCTCACTTGAAATGCCTTATGCTCAACAGAAAGATATAGGGAAATATTTGAATTATAACGCAACACAATTTCCCCCTTTTTCATTTTTCAGTATTTTTCTCAAAATACTTTATTTCCTTGGGAATGGTTTTCCTCAGTGAAAATTAAGATGTGCAGGAGTTCTTTCTTCACACAATGGATGTCAATGAACGTTTTCAATGCATTTTTGAATATATATATATATTTTGAGCTTTGAACTGGCTGGGTTTTGTCTCAAGGGTGCAGATGCATAACATTTCTTCTGTTTTTCTTATTAGTTGACCCTTCCTTTGGGGCTCAGGAAATTCAGAAGCAATTTTGACTCATTGTGCATCAGAAAGTGTGAAGTCTCTGAGCGAGGCAGAAAAATAAACTAGTCTTATTTTTATATAGTTCATGAAATTCAAAATACTTACAACAGTAAGGAAACTTTTTTTAAGTTAACCTTACATTTATTTCTAATATATATATTTTCTAAGGAAAACACAACCACACAAGACATTGCTTTCAAAATGCTCTATCCTTCAGTTGAGCTTAATGGTAGAATTCCTGTTGACTTCAGCAGGAGGAAGATTTGGCCTAAAATGAAGAGGGTGAAAAACAGCAACAGTATTTTCAGAGTTCTAAAGTGATTCAATATAAACTCCACTGAAGGAAGTCAAAGGCTTGCATATTTAGAGGTGATAGTTGGGGTGAGAATCTGCTATATTAAGCAAAACATTACATACATTTATTAGAAAATGTTAATATGATAGCTAATTAGGAAATAAACAAATATGACTCAGACTTTGCAACTGACAGAACGTGAGCAGTCTGCTGGACCTGCATGGAGTTCCATCAGGGCCAGGGCTGCTCAGAGGATTCAGGGGGCCTGGGGCAAAGCAATTTCAGGGGCCCCTTCCATAAAAAAAGTTGCAATACTATAGAATACTATATTCTCATGGGGTCCCTCGGGGCCCGGGGCAAATTGCCCCAGCCCCCCCTCTGGGCAGCCCTGATCAGGGCACAACTGTTCACTCACCCACCGAGTATCAATTAAGGATCAGTCTATGCTAGCAAACTAGTTAACAAAATCGTATCTCTAGGTTGTGTCTTTGAATGATAGTGATTGAGCGCATGTAGACTAAAAACATAATTACAACCTGTTTATTAAATATAGGAATGTCAGTGAAGTGGTAATCTGTTGGCCCTTTAAAAATAAAAGTATAAGATGTTTTAAATATAAACACACTTAGCACCAGTTTAGCTGGACTGAGAAGGAGGTTTGAGGGCTTTATAGGAAATCATAACATGGAAATAAAGTTCCACTGTCTGTATTGCTGTTTGAAATCAGTGCAAAAGAAGACTCAAAAATCAATTGTAAATGACCCATGAGTTAATGCCAGCTTTTCTCCTCTACTAAAAATCACGAACTGTAAATTGAAACTGTAAATAAATGGCAGTAGTCTCTCTTCTTAATATCACAGTTTGTCACTTGTTTTCCATTACTGATGGCTAAAGTTAGTCAAGTGTTAAATGTTGTTAAATCATCTTTCTTGATTAGTAGAAATCATAATTAGAAGTGACTGAATAAAGTAGACAATGATTGGGCATTTTAGACTAAATCTAGTAGTGTATCAAAGCACTATAGTGTATCCACAGACCATATATAAAATCTGATTGGACTGATTTGGTACCACCGTTTTTCGTACATGAAACCAAAATACTTATGGCTAGTTTGTTATTTGGAATGTATGCCCATGCAGGCGAATAAGAACTCCCCTTAACCTCTGGTTACAGGTAGCCTGAACAAACACCATGTTTCTCTCTCCCTCAGAGCAGGTCTGCAAAGCAGAAAGGAAGGACAGAACAGAAGGGAAATGGGTGAAGGTTTGACTCCAACCTTGCAAATGCACTAGGCAAAACGATTGCAATTTGTTTCTGTAGACCAGCAGTACCTGAATATTCCCCCTATGCCCTTAAGGAAACAATGCCTGCCCCTCCTCCTCGGGTGATGCAGGTAACACAAAATCCCTTATTCAGGGCTCTACTTAAAGAGATAATCTAGCCCTTAATGCACAGACAATTCTGGATTGCGGCAGTGGTGGCCTGTCCCCTTAAGAATTCCTGACCGTAGGGGTCATTCCATCCCTGTCATGTGGTGCGGCCCTTTTAGGGTTTGGTACCCAAGAGTCTAGGAAAGTTACAAAGGCAGAGATGGGGATAGAGGAAGTGGCCCCAGGGCCACTTGTGTAGGAATCCACAAGAGGGTAATCCTGCGAGGGGAATCCATGTGTAGGAAAACCTATTCCTTTAATAGTCTGGGACAAGGAGCCTTGTAGAGACAGAGAGGCAAGTCCTCCCTCTTTCCCAGCCAACCAGCTCAGGGAAGAAGCGCTCTAGATACAGGGCTGATTTAACGCATAGGCAAACTAGCACATGCTTAGGGCCCAAATTCATGGGAGGGGCAGGGAAAAAAGGCAAAATGTTGGGGTGGCTGGTTTTTGTTGTTGTTTTGCTTTAAACAGATGTGGATTTGCATGCAGACTGAAAGATCTTCACTCACTTGAGTGGCATTGTGACCTGGTGCTCAGGGTTGCAACACCATGCAAATTTGACCAGGTTGCCCTCCATCATGTTGAGCAGCGCTCAGAGCAGCAGCAGAATGAGCAGCCAGACCTGGTGGATCCAAAGCATGGCCAGCCCAGCCATAGGGAGTCTACTGTTTGTTGTTACTCATATTAGAAGGTTAGGCAGGAACACAGAAGTGAATATTTGCCTAGGGCCCAGAGATGGGTTAATCCAGCCTTGTGTATATCTTTGTTCTCTTCCCTCAGAAGAGAGACACACCAGCAGTGGAATGTTGCTGCTTGCTGAGCTCTCCCAATCCAGGGAGGAAAAGGGCTAATGGGAAAAGGGGCCAGCTGAAGGAAAAGCTGGTTGGAAGCCATAGGTGGTTTGAGGTAATGAGCACAGACGCACAAGGTGAGCTGTGGGCCTCCTCTGCCAAGGGAGAAACCTGAAATCTCCTCAGCCCAGAGAAGAAGGGCTGGGAAGACTCCTGAAATCCCCACAGCCCCAGGGACAAGGGCTGTTAAAACTATTGAACCTAAAGGAGAGCTCTTTTGGGGGGAAACTGTATAAATAAAGGTTTCAGAGTAGCAGCCGTGTTAGTCTGTATCCGCAAAAAGAACAGGAGAACTTGTGGCACCTTAGAGACTAACAAATTTTATATATATAAACATATAAACAAAATACATCAGACTCCAATAGAAGAGGAATATTGTTTAAAGAGCCCTGTAGTGAGTGGTTTATATCTGAACCCTAGTAGGGGGAATTGAGAAAATGTGCCTGCGGGGTCTCACAATGCCACAAGCAGGTGCTCTGGCACAATACCTTGCTACATGGATATATTCAGATATTTTACTGTAAATAGGTAAAGTTCCCACCTGGATCACAGCAGAACACACAAACACACACACAAACATGACCTGTATGTCATCTGAACTTATCTTTCTCCTAGACGTGATTCATATTGATGGAATAATAGACTAGCAATGGGTGAAAGTAGAAATTTATCTTAACCTCTTGGCTCTGGAAAGCAATTCTAGAAATCTTGAGATAACACATTCCTTCGTGAGATTTCTAGTACTCCCTGACCATGATGGTAATAGCATAAGAACAGATTAGTTTATGGTGGGTTTTCCCCCCAGTTCCATTTCCTACCCTCGCTAGAAACAAGAAAATAAATATTTTGAATTATATATAATATATTTATATTTAGTTAACCAAACTTTTTTTTTCATTTACCCTATGATAAACACATAGGTTGAGGTTAAGTTTTGAGTGAATGTTTAATTACTGTATATCTAATTACATATATGGCCTTTCCCACCGTAGCATCAGATGGTTCAGTGCTCATTCTTCAAAAAAGGCACCTTTCAATTAGGGGTTGGGAACAAGTGGAGGATTCGATATCTGGAAGAGTAGCTATTCAGCAGTAGCCAGATGCGTTAGTAGCTGAGGCCAACATTTTTAAAGGTATTTAGGTGTTGATGCACTCGGTATCACAACACCTAGCTGATTTAGGAAGCTAAAACTCCTTTTTGAAAGGGATTTAGGCACCTAGGAGTCTAAATTCCATTAACTGTTGATGAAATTTAGACTCCTAAGTGCTGAGTGCAGCAATGCCTAAATAACTTTAAAAACTATGATGTGCGTAAGTGCAACTGAGTGGAGTAGGTCTCTAGGCAGATTAGCAACTGTGTTTGGTCTTCTCCCTAAGCTTGCAGAATTATGAAGGTAGCATCATGAAGCATTATGAAGATGGCATTCCTATTACAGATTATACCAGGATTGCTGATTTCTTATAGCCAGCCCTTTCCTGTTATCTTCCATCTGCCTGAAGCATAGAATCATACTTCCACACCACATTCCCAGTTCAGGCTCAATTTGTTTCATTCATGCAAACAGCCAGTTCAGAGGTGTTCACAGTCCCACCCAAATTGTTGGCTCACCTCTACTTTGATCTCAGAATAAGGGAAAACTTCACATTTGGCAGCAAATATCAATTTCAAATGAGCTGAAGAGAGAGCAGAGTCGATTTTATGGTAAATCATCTGCAACCTTCCTAATCTTCTGTTTGTTTCGCAGAAAAATAATCAATGATTCTTTTCTAGTAACACTCACCCCATGCCCCAGATTCCTGCTTCAACATTTATGTGTTCAGTATCATTCTCAAGAGACATGGCTTATTAGTGCCACTTTGATGAGAACAATGACTGCTACAGGTTTCTCCCAAAAAGCCACTGCCTAATGAATGCAATGTGTTCTATGACTATATATATATAATATAATACTAGTTCTTAAATTACCTCAATATTCTCACTGTTCTAAAATCACTTCTGACTAAAATTTCATTGTAATACTATACTATAAATGTTCATAATATTTTAAATATAAGCACTATCTCCAGTGTTAATATAAGGCTGTGCAACAATTTGAAACAGTTATGCATTGTAACTTGCAGGATAGGGATTGCCAGAAATTCTAATTTGTATTCATTTTCAATTATTAAATTTCCAGTTTGTATTATATTGTTATGAGCTAGGTGAAACCTTGTTATAGCTTGAGTTAAAACCTCGTTCGGTTGATGAGTGTGAACTTCCAACTAAAATATCTAAGTATAATTAAGAGAAAAGGGCTATGTGAATTCACTCAGCAGTTCTGGAGTGTGTGGATAGAGGAGTTTGTGCTGAGTATTGTTTGGGTAAGGGTATATGTGTATGAGAGTGAGAGGTAAGACAGAACATAGAACCTCAGAAGGACAGAGGCATCTAAAAAAGCCAAGCAGCAACCTGTAAGTAGAGTGTGACCAGGTGTCAGGATTGATGACTTGCAACTATGACTGCTCGGTCTCTGGGCAGCCTATGAGCACAGCTGAGCCACAGCAGAGCCACTTGGTTGACCTCTCTGCCTGATTAGCCGAGCAAGTCAGCAAACCTGCTCTTATACGCAACAGCAACAACTGATCTCTGGCTACTCAACACTTATGCTTGCAGCTACAATTGCTTCTTTCCCAGCCTCACTCCAGCCCTGCTTCCCTACTGATTTCCTGACTCTGACCCCTGGCTTCAGATGTTAACCTCAAGTTCATAGGTTCATTGATTAAGAAACCATTGTGATCATTTTATGTGACCTCCTGTACAACACGGGCCATAGAACTCCCCAAAATAATTCCTAGATGAATTCCTAGACCTTTTAGAAAAACGTCCAAACTTGATTTAAAAATTGCCAGTAATGGAGAATCCACCACAACTCTTGGTAAATTGTTCCAATGCTTAATTATTCTCATTGTTAAACATGTACACTTTATTCCCAGTCTGAATTGGTCTTGCTTCAACTTCCAGTCATTAGATCATACTATACCTTTTTATACTAGATTGAAGAGTCCATTATTAACTATTGGCTCCCTAAGTATGTAGACTAATCAAGTCATCCCTTAACCTTCTCTTTCATAAGCTAAATAGATAGAAGGATTTCAAGGAGTTCAATCACTATAAGGCATGTTTTCTAATCTTATAATCATTCTCATGTCTCTTCTCTGAACCTTCTCAAATGTATCAACATCCTTGAATTGCGAGCACCAGAACTGGACACAGTATTCCCAGAATGATCACACCAGTGCCTACCTGACATCATCAATGACATCCACACATATTGGGAGGAGATCAAGACCATTATTCACACAGCATGTGCTGAATCAATTGGATACTTCACTCACTGCCATCAAGTTTGGTTTGATGAGAACAAAGAAGAAATCCTAGCACTTATTCATTAGAATAGACACACATTTTGCACTTGGTGAAATGAACCCTCTAACCAGAAAAAATTAAAGAATTATCAACTTAAAGCTGTATTTCAAATGAGGATTCATGACATCAAGAATCAGTAGTGGTAAGCAAAGGCCATGGAGATTCAGAGCTTCACTGATCACCATGACATGAGAAGCTTTTTTCAAGTAACAAAAACCATCTATGAGCCAAGTTCAAACGGCACAACCACTCTGCAATCCCAGGACAGCTCCACCCTTCTTAAGGAGGTAGCCCTCAAGAAATGTTGGAAGGAGGATTTTAAAATTCTATTGAACCATGAATCTGAAGTCTCAGCTGACATCATCAAGTTCATTCCTCAGCATTCAATAATAGAACCCCTGACAGACACCCCATTTTTGGAGAAAGTTTAGCATGCCATCGCTCAGACTAGAAACAACTAGGCTCTAGGCCCAGATGGCATCCCTGTGGAAGTCTTCAAAGCTGGTGGAATAGCACTCATACAAAAACTTCATCAACTTATAAGAATTTGGGTTAAGGAGGAAATTACTCCTGACCTAAGGAATGCCACAATTGTGACCATTTTTAAAAATTGGGACAAGTCAATGTGCGGGAATTATCAAGACATTGCCCTCATCTCCATTTCCAGAATGACCCTTGCTCACATCCTTTTGAACTGTCTCCTTCCTCTTGCTGAAGAGGTCCTTCCTGAATCCCAGTGTGATTTCAGATTGTTTTGGAGCACCACTACCATGATTTTTGTTGCACAACAGATCTGAGAAGTGTAGAGAACACCACCAGCCATTGTTTACAGCATTTATTGACCTAACTAAGGCCTTTGATCGCACAGTGTGAAGTATTATGGAAAGTGATGTATAGTTTCAGATGCCCACTGAAGTTCATTAGTGTTCTCAGATTACTTCATGATGGGATGCCTGCCATTGTCCTCTGTAATTGGTTGGAGATGGACCTGTTCACCATCTGTACTGGTGTTAAGGAGGGCTGTGTTATTGCCCCAATCCTTTTTTTCCATCTGTCTTGCCATGATCTTGATTCTTATTCATGACTGTGTTCCTTCTGAAACAGCAATTGAGTATCACATGAACAGCCAGCTCTGCAACCTGTGGCATCTTCATTCTAAAACTAAGGTCGCCAGGACTCTTATTACTCACCTTCAGTATGTTGATGACTGTCTATCTTCAGCATACCAAGACTGGCTTGTAATCTACCCTAGATCTTTTCTCAGGCACCTATCATAGCTTACGACTTTCCCACAACACTGAGAAAACTAAAGTGCTTCTTCAGCCTGCCCAGCACAAGTTGCCCTTCTTCTCCCACAAATTGTCATTGGTGGTGAACCTCTGGAAAATGTTGAGTATTTTCCTTACTTTGGTAGCCACCTCTCCTAGATAACCAATCTTGATATGGAGATTGAACATAGGAGCCATTGTGACAGTGAACCCTTCAGAAAGTTGCTCCATTGTGTCTTTATTGACAGATTTGTGAATGGAAACTAAGACCCTGGTCTACAAGGTAATAGTCATCCCCACTCTCCTTTATGGGTGCGAGACATGGGTGACATACTGAAGCCATCGTAAGTGGCTGGAATGGAACAGCATTTGCTTAGGGAGATTCTCCGTATCAGATAGGAAGACCATCACACAAACACCAGCGTTCTCTCTGCAGCTAACAATCAGTGTTGAGGTGAAGATTATGAAACATCAACTTCACTGAGCTGGTCATTGTGTGTGGATGACTGATACTCATCTTCAGAAGCAAGTACCGTTTTCTCAACTTAGTCATGGTAAGAGGACCCATGGGGCACAGAGGAAATGCTACAAGAACACCCTGAAAGTATATCTTAAAAAGGGAAGCATTGACCCCATGAACTGGGAAGAGCTGGCTGGCAATAGACCATACATCAAACCTCAGCCCATTTTGAAGAGAATCGCCTTGCTCAAGAGGCTGAGAAATGGCAGAGGAGGAAGGAAGTGTACAGCATCCTGGCCAGCAGATGTGCTCTCTCCGTGCAACCAACTGTCACATATGTGGAAAAATCTGTAGAGCACAGATTGGAATCCTCAGCCATCTTAAGTCTCACCAATTAATTTTCCCCTCTGCAGACATCATCCTCATATTGAGGGATAGCCGCAGACAATGACAAGCTTGCACTGAGTTTACCAAGAGATCCAGATTAATAATAATTAATGGAGATATCCCATCTCCTAGAACTGGAAGGGACCTTGAAAGGTCATTGAGTCCAGCCCCCTGCCATCACTAGCAGGACCAAGTATTGATTTTGCCCCAGATCCCCAAGTGGCCCCCTCAAGGATTGAACTCACAACTCTGGGTTTAGCAGGCCAATGCTCAAACCACTGAGCTATCCCCCCTTCCTCGATTGGTCTGCGTCAGTGCTTTGTCCTCTTCATTATTTACCACTCCTCCTACTTTTGGGTCATCTGCAAACTTTATCAGTGATGATTTTTATATTTTCTTTTAGGTCCTGGATAAAGGATGTTAAATAGTTTAGGTCAAGAACCAATCCCTGTGGGACCCAGTCGGAAATGCACCTGCTTGATGACAATTCCCTGTGTACAGTTGCATTTTGAGACCTATCAATCAGGAGCTTTTAATCCATTTAATGTGTGCCATGTTAATTTTATATCATTCTAGTTTTTTAATCACAATGTTGTGCGGTACCAAGTGAAGCACCTTCCAGAAGTCAACAATATTATCTTTATCAACAAAACTTGCAATATCAGAAAAAAATCAAGTTAGTTTGATAGGGTCTATTTTCCATAAGCCCTGTTGATTCATATTAATTCGATTACCCTCCTTTAGTTCTTTACTGATTGATTCTTATATCAGCCATTCTATTATTTTACCAGCATCGATCATTATGGGGATCAATGTCAGACTGAGAGGCCTATAATTACCCAGGTCATCCCATTTACCCTTTTAAAAAACTAGCAACATTAGCATTCTTCCAGTCTTCTGAAATTTCCCCAGTGCTGCACAACTTATTAAACAAAATTAATGGTTGGGGGGGGGGGGTGAGGTGGGTTCCTCAGTCCAATCTTTTAAAAGTCTTACATGCAAGTTATCTAGACTTGCTGATTTAAAAAATATCTAACTTTAGTAGCTTCTGTTTAATATCCTCCAGATATATTAATGGAATGGAAAGAAAGTTATGAGATGGAATCATCTGTTTTTCCCCAAATATATAACAGAAATATTTAATGAACACTTCTGCCTTCTCTGATTATTGACAATTCCACTATTTCCATCTAGTAGTGCACCAATATCATTGTCAGCATTCTTTTTATTTCTAATATATTTTTAAAACTCCTTCTTATTGTCCTTAACTCTGCTGGCCATAAATTTCTTCTTGTGTCCCTTGGCTTCCCTTACCAATTTTCTACAATTCCTAACTCCTGATATATATTCATTACTGCCAACTTTCCCTTTCTTCCATTTGTTATATTTATTTTATTTTTTTACAGCTGCCTTCACTTCGGCTCTAAATCAAGTTGGCTTTTTCACCAGCACAGCCTTCTTCCTCAGTTGTGGAATTGAGGCTTTGGGGGCATCTAATAAGGTTTTCTTAAATGATTCCAAATTATCATTCACATTTTTCTGATTAAGTTCTTCCTCCCAACTGATTTGGCCCATAGTTGTTTCCAGCTTTGTGAATTGGCCCTATTAAAGCAACAAATACCTGTATTACTGGTCTGGATTTTATTCTGCTTCCACATTAGAAATGTGATGAAGTCATGATCACTTATACCTAAGCAACCATCTACTTTTAGTTCTGTGATCAGTTCCTCTTTATCTGTTAGTATTAGGTCTAATGTAGAACCACCGATATGTTGACTGCAACATTTTTTGAGTTAGGAAATTACCATCTATTATGCTTAGAAATTCCAAGGATGTTTTAGTATTGACAACATGAGACTTCCAGCACATCACTCACATTGAAGTATCCTGTGATTGCAGTTCCCCCACCACACACACCTCCTTACACATTATAGGTACGTGCATCCTGTTCCCTTGTGTGATTTGGGGTCTGTGGAAGACACAAAATAGCACCCACTTGTGCTTTATCTGTTTGGACATTGATCCATAAGAATTCAAGATCACTTTCTTCTGAGTTATCAGTGACTCAGAATTAGGTACTGCCATTTTTGACAGAGTGGCCCTCTCGATCCTTCCTGAATAGTTTATAATCACTAAGTTTAACATTCCAATTGTGCAAATAATCCCACTAGGTGTCAATATCAACTAGATAAAAATGTATACTCATAAATGAGAAATTTCAATTCCTCATTTGTTACCCAGGGTCCTAGCATTAATATATGAGCAATTCAAGAATTCCTTTTCTTCATGTCCTTTGGTTCCTTGATTAATTTTGTTGTTAACATATCAATGTTGTGCTGAGTGGTCATATCTTCCCTTTTTTACCCTACCCTTTTATTATTAGTTTTACCTCCTGCCGACTACACTAGCCAGCCTCTCCCCGAGGACATTGATCCCCCTTCTAGAGAGATGGAGGCCACTGAAACTATACAGCCCCTTTACCCATAGAAGATGGGCCAATGTTCCACAAACTAAAGCCCTCTACAACTTAGCTATCCAGGGATTCACTTACAGAATCTTCTGCCTTCCTTTGTTCAAGGGACAGGAAGAATCTCAGAGAAGATGGCTTGGACATTATTTTTCTTCAGCAAGCTTCCAAATTCCCTCAAGTCATCTACTATCTGCTAGATTTCCTGAGATGCAGCACTCCTTGGCTCTGGTTACTGGCTTCTTGTCTCTAGCTCTGACCCCTAGATCTGGCTCCTGACTCCTGCTTTGACCAATAGGCATGTCTCCTGCTTCAACCATCAGCCCTGACTGCCCACACCCTGGTTTGTGGAACCAGAGAGAAGCCTGGAGGAAGGTTCTGGTGTGGGGGTGAAAGAAGTCTGGGTAGCCAGCAAAAAAGTGAAACCCTTGCTTTTTAGTCTGCTCCTTCTGCATTCATAGAGGCAGAACTTTGTACATTCTTTGTAAATAAATAAGATTTCATCAGAAAATACCAGACCCCATCATCAGTTTCTACCCCTACTGGAACATCACCAGGGCCCCAGATTTTGACTAGCTACTTGGGAATAACAATACTATGTTATCAGTTGTTTGATGAATAATTCATAATGATATAGTGATCAAATAATAAGATACAAGCATAAAGAAGCAGAGCTTTCTATATGTTTGATTTCTCAAACTTCAAGTAGCAATAACATTTAGTTTTGCATGAGCTCTCCATTATTTAAAAAAAAAACACATTAAAAGGATTGTCAGTGGAATTGTATTGTAATAGTGACTGGATGGGCACTCAAATGTTTGCATATAGCAAGCATAGGAGCCATGGATACAACCAAAGAAAATGTACCAAAATTCCACATAATATTCATACAGTATACAGCATTATTCATCCAGATGTAATTATACACAACCTAAATAGTGAGTTAGAAATAGCATTTAAATCTAAACTACAGCAGTCACCATTCTGTCCACTATAATATCATAAAAATACATGCACATATTAAATATTACAAACCTTGACTAGCTCAGATTGTTCAAGCACTAAAGAAGGACATTGTTAAATGCAGAAAGCACAGCATGTAAGACAGTTACATATACTTAGAAACAAACCCAGAGAGGGAGCTTGAAGGTATTAACTGCTTGGAAATGGTGGACACCACCAATAAGGCTAATAATTCTGCAGCAACAACTTATTACATCAGTGTAGACACTTTGATGTGTGAAATTTTATCAGAACTTAAATATGACCTGACTCAACTAGGGAGTGAAGTTCTGTATAACATGTTATGAAAGTTATATTTCATGTGTGAAAAATACTTCAGCTAATATATATCCACACAACTTCATCTCACATTTTAAAATGTACTAACTCTTTACTTTTCAGTTCTGTGAAGTCACATTGTTACGAGGTTTGTCCCGTTTGACACTATTCAGAGCTCCCATCTGTACTACCCATTTAAAAACAGTAGTATTACCAAACGGAACTCCAGTTCATCTCTTGTGGACCTATTCCAAGACACATTAATTTTGGTTGGAAGTGATCACCAGACAGAAAAGTTGATCTCCAACTTTCCATTAAGAAATTGGTATTCAGGCCATGATAGATCTTCCTAATTTCACTAATGGACATAAACTTTGGCTCTTCAGAGCCTTCTTAGCTGCCAAGGAACTTATCGTAAGTGAAAAGGGAGATCTTAGTATCTCAGATGTAGAAAATTATAACTTGACTGCAAATAGGCAATAAATAACAGGAAAGACAGATAAAAGATGTCTGAGATGCAGAATCTCAGCATTTCCAAGATATGAGATGGTTTGAGGCTTATTAAGATTTTGTAACAGTGTAATTATTTCTTCATTATTATTCATTCATTTTTAAAATCATAGGGAGTTAATTAGTATGAGCAGATAGCCCATTTATGGGAATAGTGTTTTCACTATTGATGACAAAGTGTGTGAAAAGCCTTGATGGGCAAAGAAAGTATTTAGTATTTGTGAGTATAATGATGAGTAAATTTAATGTCCTGTGTGTGATGAGCCCAGGTCTACTCATCGCAGGTTTGACACCTCCTCCTGGCCATTTTGGGGAATAGCTCACCAGGTAAACACCCATTCCTGTGGTTGTATGCCATCCCCTCCATTTCCCTTTAATAGGTAGCAGATTTAAAACACACAAAAGGAAGTATTTTTTCACACAATGCACAGTAAACCTGTGGAACTCATTGCCAGAGACTATAACAGTGTTCAAAAGAGAACTAAATATGTCCATGGATGAAAGGGTCATTAATGGCTATTAGCCAGGATGGACTGGGATGGTGTCCCTAGCCTCTGTTTGCCAGAGGCTGAGAATGGGCGACAGGGGATGGATCACTTGATGATTACCTATTCTGTTCATTCCCTCTGGGGCACCTGCCATTGGCCACTGTTGGAAGACAGGATACTGGGCTAGATGGACCTTTGGTGTAACCCAGTATGGCCATTCTTATGTTCTCTCTTTGTCTTCAGCCCCTCTCACACCCCAGGGACTGCTGCAGCCTCCCCGTGATTCAGCCCTCCATCTAGGTCACTATTGTGGTTGCCCCTTCTCGGGGTAATAAAGTCTCTCTCACAAACAGGCTTAGGCAGCTTTCTTACTCACTGTCCCACCGATGCCACTCCCCCACCGGCTTGTTGGGGAACCTCAGCCCACCCTCTACTCCAGGTTCTGACTCAGGGACCCTTTACGCAGCAGTCAAGGTCTGTTGCACCCTATACCTTGCTGCATTTCCCTGAGCCCTTTCCTAACGTTCTGACTCTCCCATCTTTCTAGGATCTGCCAACTGTACCCCTCCCAAAGAGCAACTGCAGGCTACAAACACTCCACTCTCTTCCCTGGGAATGACAGCAGCCTTTCCAGCTTCTTGGCTTGTCTCTGTTGTCAGCTTCCTGGCTTACATAGGCCTTGCCTGTTGTTACACAGGTGATCTTCTCATTAAGACTTTTCTCTCAATCTTAATTCTCTCCAGTTTGCCACCTAATAGTAGGGTGACCAGACAGCAAATGTGAAAAATTGGGACAGGAGGTGGGGTGTAATAGGAGCCTATATAAGAAAAAGACCCAAAAATCGGGACTGTCTCTATAAAATCGGGATATCTTGTCAACATACCTAATAGGCTCATTGGCTGCTCTGGCCTGCCTTAGCTTCTTCAGGGCAAGTGTGGAGAGGACACCCCATCACAAGAAAAATCTTGTATACCCAGAGAGATTCAAAGCCAAGTAGAAATGGGCCCTTGTGGTAGGAGCCTGAAATTGTGCAGAAATCAGAGAGAAACTTCAGGGGAACAAAAGCAGTTGGATTTTTTTAAAACAACAAAGTAAAGGATAACACATAGAGGTTACTAACCCATAGCAGTTATTGCCTGTTTTATTTTTATTTTTTTGTTTTATTTTTTGGCCAAAGAAAACTGATGTAGGCACCCTTTACTAATGTAGCCTCTGAACGTAACTGGGAGTGTTCCAGTTGGGAAGATCCTGCATGCTGCAATCCTGCCTGACACACCACAACTTAAATAAATATAAATATCTCCATATATTTATATTTATTTAAGAGGAAGTTTCTCACTCTTTCCCTATGGCATCCTGGGAGTTGTGGTCTGTCAGGCTGGACTGCAGCACGCCGGATTCCAGGGAATACAGGCAAAGCAGGGCTGGGCTCCATTTTGGGAGGACTGAGATTGCTGCTGTGGAGCTCTGTCCATACCAGGATCTGCTGCTAGGAAGCCAGAAGCTGCTGCTGAGAGCCTGCAGGGGCTTTGATCCAGCAGGGAGCCTCAGAGGCTGTTGGTGGCTTCACTAGAGCCAAGGCAGAAACTGTTGCTCTGCCTAGAGCTGACTGAGGTGGGCCTGCAGTGAAGGAACTGAGAGTATCCCCCACTCTTGTTTGGGAAAGTACTTACAAGAGAAGGGGCACAGCAGAGAAACGCAGTCTGAGTCAAGGCAGAGTGATCTTCCCACTAAACCAGGACCCAGAGCTGCTGATATTTGGTGGGGCCAATTCCAATCTTCACAGGGTTTGTGCAGCTTGTTGCCTGGGCTGGACTGTATATGGGACCCAAAAGAGTGCTGTCTCCAGCTTCAGATCTTTAAGCACAACCACACAAGCATCTAGGACTCTGAAGGAGTGTATACACTGGGGCGGGGTAAATGCCAGTTAGATAAGTTTCATTTATAACTGTATATTATATTTGTTAATTGATTTAAATTATGTGGATTTAAATTAGTAGTGACATTTGAGCTTAGTCTGGTATACCTGTTTCTTTAAGTTGTTAAGTGAAGCTGTGTTAACTCTAATTTAAGTATATTGGATGTACATCTCTACCCCGATATAACACTGTCCTCGGGAGCCAAAAAATCTTACTGTGTTATATCGAACTTGCTTTAATCCGCTGGAGTGCGCAGCCCCGCCCCCGCGGAGCACTGCTTTACCACGTTATATCCGAATTCATGTTATGTCGGGTCACGTTATATCGGGATAGAGGTATATTATTGTTAATTGGTATTTTTGAGTTAGACCCATGCCACAGATTATTATTATTATAATAGGTTTATTCTTGGAGGTTCCCAAAGCACACCATTGAGTGTATACAGGGGCCAGCCAGGTGGAGGCACCGCCAATTTTAAACTCTTTTAGGAGCAAAAGGACTGCAGCAGAGGGGTGGATAGAGGATACCCACCTATCCAACATCACCAATGGGATACTAAGGATCTCCTTTAATATCAACATCATCAGGCACCCAGACATATAGGTGAGTATTGCCTTCTCCCGAGTAATCCAGGGAGGAAATGGGAGGTTATACTGATTATACATCGGTAGTGTGGCATTAAGGTGGACACACAAAAACATGTTATAAAGAAATGCAACAGTACACAATTTTGAGCCTAGCATTTAAAATCTATCTAGTTTGTTGTACTGAGAGCTCAGAACAGACACAGGGGTAGCTTTGCAGGACTGGACTGCAAAATAAAGGGGGAAATATGAGAAGGAAAAAAATAAATATTGCTCTGGGCATCATATCCACTAGATATTTGTTAATTAGGAATTTGAAAATACCTATACAGTCTGTAGTTTAAAGGTCAATGCTCCTGGCAAAAGCTTTGAACAAAGATAGTTTAGCAGCACAAAAAGATACCGTAATTTATGGTGAAATTTACATGAAAAGCAGAGTCCTCTCCGAGGAATGGTCATAGTGATATTTGTTCTGATAATGAACTTGAGATACAACCTAGATTGCAGGCAATACACGTTTCCCAGCTGCACAAATTAAGACCATGAGATTCAGGAAGGCATCCCTATGTTGAAATCACTTAAACATATTCTTAATGTTTAGTACCCATTTAAGCCCTATTTCTTGTACACTTTCTTGTACTGAGGCCTAGTTTAATAATTATGTTTCTTTTTCATGTTGTCAACATCAAGAATTAATCAGACAAACACTGCTATAAGTTGGTAGTTTTTAAAATATTATGCTCACACACAAACACAGACATCATTTGTGGAATCATTCCTGACTGGTATAAACAAAACAAATTTGTGCCTAGTTGAGCAAGAGTGGAACTGTATTGTAGAATTCAGGTGAGCAATAATGAATCCTTGTTATACCTAATAAATGGATCCTCTGTTAACCCTCAGCATCAATAATTAACATTCTGCAGCTATACTTCAGTTTTCTTAGCATTTCAATACAGTTAAAATTTAAAATGCAAAGACGAGTGTAGTTTTTAAAACAAAAATACAGATTCAGCGACACAAACATTCCATAAATTTAGTCAAATTTTCCATATTGTGCATGTAAAAAAATAAGTCAAAACATTTCAACATTTTCAAAATAAAACATTCAGGTTTTTTTATTCAAAACAAGCTTAGATTTAGACATTTCTTTCAGTTTTATTAAGAAACCTAAAAAACCCGAAAAATTAAAAAACCTTAAACTCAAAATTGAAATGACCTTTTTTCAACTTTTTGGTTTGCCAAAATTTTCAAAAACAATTTTCATTTGGGGAAATGCACTTCACTATTAAATCTTTACTGAGACTTTGGGTGAGGAGGACGGAGCATTAGTGAAAATTATTGATTATGCAAATTAATTAAGTGAGAAGTATTGACATTCTGCTGTAGTTTTTATCTGTAACTTCAAAAATGTACATCGATGGAATATTGTTTGGCTTTTTTATTGTTTTGTCTGGTATCTTTGCTGAATCTTTTCAGAAATGAATAATGTTCTTTATGAAAGTTGCTGTAGACATGAAAATTACTAGAGAAAACTTCTCTGGTTAGAGTCTAAAAAGTAGTGT
Source organism: Chrysemys picta bellii (assembly GCF_011386835.1). Classification (NCBI taxonomy): domain Eukaryota; kingdom Metazoa; phylum Chordata; order Testudines; family Emydidae; genus Chrysemys; species Chrysemys picta. Next base: position 78,196,550 of record NC_088791.1, read on the forward strand.
ATGCGTGCATACTTTATGTAACAAAAGTGTCATTTTATCCACCTGCATTAAACTGCACACTTATGTTCCATAATTCTCATAAAATGACATTTCTTCATTTTCAACCAAGGCTGTGATGCAGTCCAGATGTCATCACCAGTTAATGTTATCACCTAAAATTAACAGTATCTATTTCTTGACATCAATAATGGGAAGAGGTCTTCAAATTAACTGGTTTTCCTTTTAAGCAGTGACCAATAAACTCACACAGAGAAAACATAAGGAATTAAAAAAGTAAACCTATAATAGATTAGAAACTCTTGAATGTAATATGAAATGCATAGATGACATCCGACTTAAAAATCACAAGTATGTAACCCCCCTTTCCTCCATGGGTTACTCGGCAGCAGGCAACACTCACCTGTGTGCCTGGGCGCCTGATGTTGTTGACATTAAAGGAGATCTTGAGTATCCCGTGATGATGTTGGATAGGTGGGTATCCTCTATCCACCCCTCTGCTGCAGTCCCTTTAAAGGAATTTAAAATTGGCAGTGCCTTCACCTGGCTGCCCCCTGTACACACTCAGTGGTGTGCCTCGGGAACCTCCAGGAATAAATGTATTCTAATAATAATAAAACAACAATAATAATAATTAAAAATAATTAATAATCTGTGACATGGGTGTACCTCAAAAATACCAATTATAAATATACATCCAATATACTTAAGAGTTAACAGACCTTTACTGAACAATTTAAAGAAAAAGGGTATACCAGATTAAGATTAAATGTCACTACTAATTTAAATCTACAGGGGCAGTTGAATAAAATCAATTAACAAACATAGGATACAGTGATAAATGAAACTTATCTAACTGGCATTTACACTGCTACCATTTATCCGACCCCGAAGTCTAGGTTTCAGAGTCCTACACACTTGCTTATGTGGGCACGCTTGAAGATCTGAAGCTGCAGACAGCACTCAGTTGGGTTCCGTGTGTCAGTCCAGCCCAGGCAACAAGTTGCACAAACCCTGTGAAGATTGGAGTTGTCCCCACCAAATGTCAGCAGCTCTGGGTCCTGGTTTAGTGGGAAGATCACTCTGCCTTGACTCAGACTGAGTTTCTCTGCTGTGCCCCTTCCCTTGTAAGTACTTTCCCAAACAAGAGTGGGGGATACTCTCAGTTCCTTCACTGCAGGCCCACCTCAGTCAGCTCTAGGCAGAGCAACAGTTTCTGCCTTGGCTCTAGTGAAGCCACCAACAGCCTCTGAGGCTCCCTGCTGGATCAAAGCCCCTGCAGGCTCTCAGCAGCAGCTTCTGGCTTCCTAACAGCAGATCCTGGTATGGACAGAGCTCCACAGCAGCAATCTGTCTCCTCCCCCCAAAATGGAGCCCACTCCTGCTTTCCCTACATTCCCTGGAAGAGGAAGTTTCTCACTTTCTCCCCCAAGTCATCATGGAAGTTGTGGTCTTTAATGCTGGATTGCAGCAAACAGGATCTTCCCAACTGGAACACTCCCAATAAAATTCAGAGGCCCCTCTAGTAAAGGGCGCCTCCATGTCCATCTACTGCTTCAAGAACAATGTTTTTAAATAATGTTCTATGCCCTACTTTTTCCATTGTATGTCTCCAGCATTTATATAAGGGTTGATTGTGAAACCCTCTACACACATTGGTGAGCACTTACTCACACAAGTGCTCTCTTTGATCTAAGGGATGATGAATGATAATAAGTGACAGCATTTGCGTACAGGGTTGGATAGCCAATTCTAATGTAAATAACGGAGGTATTCAATCAAGAGTGTGACACATTCAGCATTGATTACAAGGGACGACACATATGAGTAAGTGCTCACCAACATGAGTGAAGATTACCAAAATGAGCCCATTGTAATTCTTCAAAATGTGGTTCTGAGATGATTTTGATGCGAAAACAAAACACAAAAACACACATCTGTTTTGACTCCCCTGATCTTCACTATGTATGTAGTGCACCTAGGCATGTGCATCTAGGCATGGGAGAGAAATATTAAGTAGACTGTGGCCTCATTAGGTATGTAAATGAAACACAGCACTCCTTTTCAAGAGTTGTCTTTGCTGTACCAAAGCATTGCTAAGACTGGGACTTGGAAGGAGGACAGTGTCTGAAACTTAATTTAGAGAAGACATTAAGGGGAAAATCTTGAAGGACAGATGTGGAAGGAGAAAGGGAGGTTATTTCACCACTGTTGATGGAATATATCATTTTGTCATCTAAAGGATTTTCAGACTGGTGATGCTTTCCGAGTTGCTTGAGCATGACATAGGATATCAGTGCCAAAAGTGCCCTTTTTTACTTGCACCCAGTTAGACATTTGCAATGTTTGGAAAGTTGCACGTCAGCACCCCTTTTTTGCTCCCTGATCTGTGCAAGGGAGACAACAAAGACTCAGAAGCTGCACAAACAAGTAAGGGGGTGAGTAGGGGGAGCGAAGCTGTCACAGTCTGACAATGATTTCAGAAGGCCACAATTCTACAGCAGAAGTGGTAGGTATGCAAATTTGGGGAGAAATAACCCTCAGTGAATACACTCTTCCCATGTTTTCTCCCAGATAGGAACCCCACAAAACCTGAACCCCAACCCAATAAAAATGTTTTAGTATCTGGGACAGCACATTTGAGGGACATGAACAATTAAAATTCCTGATTATCTCCATGCAACTTGAAAGAAATAGTCATGATCATAGATTATTTTATCAGTAATAAAACTAGATTCCAATACTGGAAGACCAGAGCTATAAACACATCTAAGTCAGCACATTAGTGTTCAGCAAAGTTCACAACTCCCCATGGTACTAGCCACTTAAGTTATAAATCTGTGTTATACTATCCAGCCCCATTTGCTGCAGTTGTATTTCTGTGACTATGCAATAGGATTGTTTATCCTAACAAGGAATGGTATGAAAAAGCAAAACAGAGAACTATGTCTTAAGCAGAAGAGAACCATAGACCATAAGAACTCAATGAAATGTCTGAAGGAGTCCAGACAAACAAACAAACGAACAAATACACCATGAGGATTCTCTTAGTAACAACCGACACCCAGAAAATGAGTTCTAGCATCAGCATCCATCACAGTGGAAAGTTATTGTTTACTTTAGAACACAGACAAAATTCTCTTGTGCAACTCATTAATATCAATGTATGTACCACACAATATTTGATAACTATTGTACTTAATGGACCATCATGTGGTCTTTGGCTTGAGTAAGCCCCAAATATAAACTATAGGATTTGTTCCATATTGAACACTGATACGAGGTACTACACTCATGTATCAATTGGGAAAATATTCAAATACAATTGCACCTCAGAAACAACCAGAGTTATTGTATAATAAGCAGCATGATTTATGGGAGTAAACATGAATGAAGGTGGTGCATAATTAATCTAAAGTTAAAACAATGTTTGTATTCCATATTTTGCAGTTTCCCACCGTATCGCTCTCTAAATTATTTGTTTATTAATTTAATATATATTCACTATGTAATCTCTGTTTGTATAAATCTGGCATTAAAATCTTTTTAAAACAATCTGAACAACAAAATAGAAGGAGTGACACATTTTTCTTCTGGTAAGCCATCACTCACTTTTTTATACTATTCATTGTGAGCCAATCAATAATATACAAACATTTTAGAGTGAGAGCTTCAGTGGATGGAATATCAAATTTAAACGGATACAGTATGTTTGCTTACATTTGAAATTGTTAAAAACGATACATGCTCCCGCTAACTGGCTAGAAATATTGACAGACTATGCAGACAATAGTCATTGATTTTATTTTCATTATTTTTTACAATTCAATCTATTTATTATAGAAAACAAATACCCACTCCCAATTCTCCAGCAAGAACTGGCCAGGGAAGACCGACCCTGGTTGTCACAGCCAACTTCAGACCCTTCATCTATTGCTGTAATATTCCGCTGCTCTTCCTAGGCTAGTTGGGGTGACTTTCCCCAGTGACAGGTTTCAGAGTAGCAGCCGTGTTAGTCTGTATCTGCAAAAAGAACAGGAGTACTTGTGGCACCTTAGAGACTAACACATTTATTAGAGCATAAGCTTTCGTGGGCTACAGCCCACTTCTTCGGATGCATAGAATGGAACATATATATATATATATATATGAACATATATATATGTTCCATTCTATGCATCCGAAGAAGTGGGCTGTAGCCCACGAAAGCTTATGCTCTAATAAATGTGTTAGTCTCTAAGGTGCCACAAGTACTCCTGTTCTTTTTCCCCAGTGACTGTCTGACAATAGGAGGAGCGTGTCCAAGCCAATCACTGGTGCTCCTGTAGCCAACAATGCAGCATATAAACAGTGCATTAGCAGGGGCTCTCAATTGATCCCTATTCTGAGCCCAGGGCTGGAAATGCTTTGATTGAGATCTGTAGTCAGGACTGAGACATGGGAACACAGTTTCAGGCATTTCTCATCAGAGCTCAAATTTTTCACACAAAGAAAGAGGAATGAAAGACGTTAGTTATTGGTGGAATATTGTTACTTGTGGGTGGAAGAAAGGCATATTCCCAGGTGTCTTCTGTCTCATTGTTAGGGCTTTCATGGCCAATTGATGAATCATCACATTGGACACATTATGTGCTGAGAAACCTCCAGGGGATGAATGCAGGTGAATCAGTTAAAATGACCAGTTTTAATAAGATTTTGTTAATAATTAATGAAGTCTCAACCATTTGTTTAAACACAGGCAGCTGTGCAATGCACAATTTCTTCAACTGCTGTGTCCACATTAAAGCAAAATATGGAGTTCTAGTTTATGGTATCATCCAAATCACTAAACAGTGCTGACGCCTTGTCCAGCATATTTGCTTATTATTCCATTTCAACAGGCAATTGACATGCAGAATGGAAGGACAAAAGGACATGATTATTCTTTATTGTTATATTGACAGAGAGAGGAAGTGTTTCTTTACTATATTACAAAATGTTCTTCATTACCAAAAGAATTAATGCAGGGATTAAAATGTATTAGTAGTTCACTTTATACATGCATTAGCGTAATGCAGGCACTTGTATTGTTTGGATTATTCCTTGTGGCATTTTGCATTGTTAAACAGTATGTTTCATGTCAGAAACACTGTTGCTAATTTTAGTAATCCAGATAGATATTTGCAATGCCTGTAGTGTAAATTACTCCCTGGAGGAGTGCACAATGATATCAGTGATGATGACAGATATGGTAAAACTATATATTTGCGTGGGTTGAAACCAGTACATAGTATAGTGTTTGCATACAAATGAAGTGAATGATTCTTAATAATACTGTTTACTTTTTTAGGCAAAACTCATAAGAGCAAATGGATTTTTTAAATGTTATATCTTATATAAGGTTTCATTTTTGCTTTGCAGTTTATTCTTTGACCTTTTTCTTCCAGGTTTGTATTTAATCATCTCTGTAAACTTTACAGTGTATGTAAGTGACCATATACTAATGGACAATAGAGATGAGGGACATAAATTTGGTATGCAAGGCTGCTACCAAGGTATACACAACCTAGATAGCCAAGAATGATATTATCTGCAATTTCAAAATATAAATATTAGAGGTTTTGTATACATCATGATGCATTACTCCTGAGTATGTTCTTATCTGTACAAAAAGAATCTGCTACCTAACAGTCTGATAATTATTTGCAGTGGTCACAAGTGAAAAAGTGTTTACTAAATGCACATTTCTGTCAGGTAGATAGAAAATAAACTCCATCGGTTTGGTAATTTGTGGAGAACCAGGGAAACTGCAATTACTGGATTTGTTTCCATTTGAAATTGATTTCCAGTCACTTGAGAAATTCTGTTCTGAAAAGAATTGATAATGTATTTTGAGATTACAAATTTTGAGGTAGTCCACGAAAGCTTATGTTCTAATAAATTTGTTAGTCTCTAAGGTGCCACAAGTACTCCTGTTCTTCTTTTTGCGGATACAGACTAACACGGCTGCTACTCTAAAATTTGAGATTACAGTATTCTGAAACTGGGTACATTTCAAAACATTTTCTTGCCTTCATAACAGGCCCATCTTGAATGTCCATATAATTTGAAACAGACAGAATCTTCCTCATCACATGCTTTTTTCTGTCACCTAAGTGAGCTGAAATTCATATCCTGCCATACATAACAATATATATCCAGTTATGCAAATGAAGGCTGAGCATATCCTACAATTGGGCAAGTAAAGAACTTTTCTAAAATACACTGCAGACTGTGTCTTTAAAAAAGCAAATGGGGTGGGGAATGGGAACATAAATTAAAGCTGAATATTGAAAACTTTTTTTTTTAAAGTATATTAAGGGTCAAATTTTCAAGAGTGTTCAGCATCCACCATGGAGGCCAGACTTTCAAACAAGCTCATTTCCCATTTAGCCGCTTTGGCCATTTCATTTAGGCACCAGATTTTCACAGGTAAAAACAATGGGAAATGTTCTGTGCTGAGCACTTGAAAATCTGGCCAATTCAGTAAGTGCCTAAAGGACCTGGTGGGTGCTGTGTTCTTTTGAAAAGCTGGCCTGTAAAATGAATAAAAGGACGCAGATGAGACCCAAACAATTTTAATTCTTCTATGTATCCATTGCTCAGGCACAATAGGGATCCCAGCCATGTACAAAGTACATTAATCCTGTTATTAATTATTATTATTATTTGCATTGTGCTGGTAACCTAGGATTGGGGCCCTATTGTGCTGGGTGCTATACCAAGTACAGAGGGACAGACAGGCCTGACTGTACAAAAAGCAAGCCCAAACCCTTGACTTTAATATATACAAATAAGTAATCTGATTACGAAGAAAGTGTGCAAAATAGATAAAACTGTCTTTTACTTTCATTAATATCTACAATGTAATTACTTACATATGACACTATAACAGAAATAGTTAGTAGATGACAGCTCCCAAAATCTGTACACAGAGGAGTTGGAAGAAAAATGTTGTACAAAAATGGCAGATTTTTCATGAAACTTGCACAGAAGCAAAATTCTACAGTTTCACATAGTCCTAAAGTTTTGTATCACTCACTTCAAAGTGCACTCACATTCCTGACATTTCTTTGTCCTATGAGTAAATGAGGGAAATAATAATCTGTCCCCAGGTCAATCCAGTACAGGATTGATCCCTACAGTATATTCTCAGATGGTTTGACCAATCTAGTTTTAGATAGGTTAAGTGATAGGGCTCATTGACTTTGTATCATGGGAATCTATTGCACACTTTACCCAGCTTCAATGTTAACGCTTTTGCACTAATATTCAGTGTACATTCTTCTCTTCTCCCATCTTAGAGATCATACATCAAGCACATAGAGATGGTTATTATGGGAAGAACTGGTAGTGAAACCTGTACTTAAGGTAGCCTAACACCTTCCATTATAAACCCTAACTCCATTTGCTTATAACTTTGCCAAACTTTAACAATTTAGGCTGAATGTTAACATGCCACCTGCCTCGTGCTTTCTTTTGCATATGCTTGCTGATATAGTCTTTAATTACATAACTGAAAACTGTTTGTTCCACAGGACATTGGTTGAACAGTTAATGAGGCAAATGTAAATTTGAGAAAGGATGTTCTCTGGGGTTTTCAAGGAGAGAAATTGTGAGCTGTTTAATCAAGATGGAGCAAATGATTGCAATTCTTGCAGAAATCAAAGATGATCAAAAGGAATTGTAAAAAAAGCTTAAAACTGGAGCTGGGGGTTTCACAAAAATATTTAAAACAAGACCTGGAGGCTTCACACAAGGAACTAAAGCAGCATCTGGAGGATTTACAGAAAGGAATGAGAGTTGAGATGAAGGAAGTAGTCAAATCTCTGCAACTACAAAGTGTCCAAACAGGTTGGGAAGCCCAGCTGCAAAACTCCCAGGCTGGAACAGCAAGATAGACCAATGAGATGACCAACAGCTTGACTGCCATAGATCAGAGGTTTTCCCATGCAATAGTGGAGACCAGGCAACCTTTAGCCAATTTGGAACTTGCTAACAGAGATGAGCCGCAACAACGAGTTAAAAAGCTGAAAATTCAACTCCAGGAGGAAATCAACGAGTCATAAATCACAATGGAAGGCAGCCACCTGGAGGAGGAATTGAGCCAGCCAGAGGACTTGTGTAAGATTGGACATTTACAACAGTTTTCTACCCCAGTACGTAACCCACAGAGGCCCAGTGGGGAGAAGTTAGTCGGTCCCAGCTCAAATGATGCAAAAGCCCACTATCTTTCAGGGGAAACCACTGTCGTGGTCATAGACACCCATGCATTGATTTTAGTTTACAGACTCTAGCTACGGGAATAAAAGGAAACAAGAAGACTTTTTATCAATACATTAGAAGCAAGAGGAAGACAAAAGACAGGGTAGGCCCACTGCTTAGTGAAGAGGGAGAAACAGTAACAGGAAACTTGGAAATGGCAGAGATGCTTAATGACTTCTTTGTTTCGGTCTTCACCGAGAAGTCTGAAGGAATGCCTAACATAGTGAATACTAATGGGAAGGGGGTAGGTTTAGCGGATAAAATAAAAAAAGAACAAGTTAAAAATCACTTAGAAAAGTTAGATGCCTGCAAGTCACCCGGGCCAAATGAAATGCATCCTAGAATACTCAAGGAGCTAATAGAGGAGGTATCTGAGCCTCTAGCTATTATCTTTGGAAAGTCATGGGAGACGGGAGAGATTCCAGAAGACTGGAAAAGGGCAAATATAGTGCCCATCTATAAAAAGGGAAATAAAAACAACCCAGGAAACTACAGACCAGTTAGTTTAACTTCTGTGCCAGGGAAGATAATGGAGCAAGTAATTAAGGAAATCATCTGCAAACACTTGGAAGGTGGTAAGGTGATAGGGAACAGCCAGCATGGATTTGTGAAGAACAAATCATGTCAAACCAATCTGATAGCTTTCTTTGATAGGATAACGAGCCTTGTGGATAAGGGTGTCAAACCAATGTCAAACCAATCTGATAGCTTTCTTTGATAGGATAACGAGCCTTGTGGATAAGGGTGAAGCGGTGGATGTGGTATACCTAGACTTTAGTAAGGCATTTGATACGGTCTCGCATGATATTCTTATTGATAAACTAGGCAAATACAATTTAGATGGGGCTACTATAAGGTGGGTGCATAACTGTCTGGATAACCGTACTCAGAGAGTTGTTATTAATGGTTTCCAATCCTGCTGGAAAGGCATAACGAGTGGGGTACCGCAGGGGTCTGTTTTGGGACCGGCTCTGTTCAATATCTTCATCAACGACTTAGATATTGGCATAGAAAGTACGCTTATTAAGTTTGCAGATGATACCAAACTGGGAGGGATTGCAACTACTTTGGAGGACAGGGTCATAATTCAAAATGATCTGGACAAATTGGAGAAATGGTCTGAGTTAAACAGGATGAAGTTTAACAAAGACAAATGCAAAGTGCTCCACTTAGGAAGGAAAAATCAATTTCACACATACAGAATGGGAAAAGACTGTCTAGGTAGGAGTACGGCAGAAAGGGATCTAGGGGTTATAGTGGACCACAAGCTAAATATGAGTCAACAGTGTGATGCTGTTGCAAAAAAAGCAAACATGATTCTGGGATGTATTAACAGGTGTGTTGTGAGCAAGACACGAGAAGTCATTCTTCCGCTCTACTCTGCTCTGGTTAGGCCTCAGCTGGAGTATTGTGTCCAGTTCTGGGCGCCGCATTTTAAAAAAGATGTGGAGAAATTGGAAAGGGTCCAAAGAAGAGCAACAAGAATGATTAAAGGTCTTGAGAACATGACCTATGAAGGAAGGCTGAAAGAATTGGGTTTGTTTAGTTTGGAAAAGAGAAGACTGAGAGGGGACATGATAGCAGTTTACAGGTATCTAAAAGGGTGTCATAAGGAGGAGGGAGAGAACTTGTTCACCTTAGCCTCTAAGGATAGAACCAGAAACAATGGGTTTAAACTGCAGCAAGGGAGGTCTAGGTTGGACATTAGGAAAAAGTTCCTAACTGTCAGGGTGGTTAAACACTGGAACAAATTGCCTAGGGAGGTTGTGGAATCTCCGTCTCTGGAGATATTTAAGAGTAGGTTAGATAAATGTTTATCAGGGATGGTCTAGACAGTATTTGGTCCTGCCATGCGGGCAGGGGACTGGACTCGATGACCTCTCGAGGTCCCTTCCAGTCCTATAATCTATGAATCTATGAATCTATGAATCAAGCCTGAGGCCAGTTTATTGACATACATACCAGTGCACTGGGGTGCAGTCCGAAGACTGACACACCTGGCAGCATCTCGCAGACTGCTTTATTCCGTCAAACCGCAAGCACAGTGGAAAAATCATACGTCATGGAAAAATTAAAGTTGGGGCCTGCCCCCCTATTCCCGGCACCTTCCTTATTATTTTACGAGAATTGGGTGCCTATTAGGTAAGGGGTCACTTGGTTTTTTTCCATTATGGGTGTTACTTGGCACCAATTTAGAGGTATTTTTCGTCAGGGTACATATTATTTTCCAGGGCTTTACGGTTATTGGCGTAGGGGGTTAACACAGGACGCTCAAGGAAGATCTATGATTGGCTGATTTTGCAGATAGCTGGAACTGCAGGAGAAATTTGCCTTTTTGCAAAAGCAATTTCTTCACTCATGCGGTTATTAGATTTCATAAACATGCGGTTATTATGTGCAGAGGTCTCTTGCATTGTTCACTCCCCCTCCCTCCTCTGGTCACAACCCTTGACCGAGTTTGGCAGAGAATTGTACAGCTTGTTCAGGCCGTGGCCTGTACTGCTGTGTGTAAAGGCAGTCAGCATAACAGACCTCTGTCAGAGGGTCTGAATTTGGGCTTTTAGAATCACTTTGGTTATTAAAAGGAAGCCCCCCCCCCCCAAGTTCTATTTCCCCACACCACCTTCCCAGGAGGCTTATTTGACTCAGCTAAACATTATAGCTCAAACATATGACTGGGAAGAGTGACAGAAAGGAGGGATTCTAGCAGTCAACTTGGATGGCCTGGTTCTGATGGTGCCTCAGAAACTACCTCCAGAAAAGAGACAGCGTTTCCAGACCTTGTACAAGTTCTTGATATGTGGTTTGGTTCTAGCCATCAATCTGAGCTGGCCAGGACAGCCAAGAGCAAGAAGGAGTGGGAAAGAAGAAATTCCACCTGAACTGACAGAAGACCTGTGGAGACTTGTGTTTTTGTCATATCCAGATACCACCAAAGCCTTCCAGAATAGACTGGCAATAGATCAATTTATAGATGCACAGCTGGACTTGGACTTTCAGATCAAGCTCAGTGAAAAAAGGCCAAAGACACACTGAGAAGCTGTGGAATTTGCCACATTTTCTTGCAGCAGTTCACCAGAAGAGGAAGCAGATGCTAGTGAGGAAGATGGAAGTAGATTACCATGAGTCCTCTAAGCACAGCTCTATGTCTAGTATGTATGATGAAAGATGGGATTCTAATCTGGCTCATGACTTTACTGAATAATTAAAACAAATGACAAATTTGGCTTGTAAAACAAGGGATATTAGCAATAAATGTAAAAAATTAAAGGAAACAGTTAAATGCTGGTACTGTGACAAATGCTGGTCACAAAACGCATTGTTAATAATTGAAGACCGGACAAGACAGACTGTCACAAGTGTCTAGTGAGAGCCTCTCTCAGTTCAGGAAATGGGGGAACACCAAGCAGATGGGGCAAAGTATGGTGGATGTGCAAGGATCAGTTCCATCATTTTTGTTTAGATCTGAGCAATTGAACAACAATAATGTGAGTCTGGCTATTGAGTGCATAATAGGCTCTGTAAGATGGATAGGGATAGTTGACACAAGCTCAAACATAACAATTATTAGCCAGACACTAAAAATGCTAGGGAACAGGGGATCCAAAACTGAACCACCTAAATGGTCTCAAATGGAGACAGTGATTGGGGAAAGGTCACCCATGTGAAAACTGGACCACTGGAATTCAAGCAGTAAATCTGGGTAGCTCAAATAGTGGATGAGTTAATAATTCACTTTTATTTTATTATGGCTAATAATTGTGTAATCAATGACAGAAACATGTCTTTGAAATTCAGTCTGTGGAAATTTCTTTTAAGTGGTTTTAGGCAATTGGTTTTCAGTGAATGAATTGTCCTACCCTCAGGGGCAGAAACCATTATAACAGTTACATGCGGTGGTAGCTTTTCAGCACAGGAAAGATGGGGAGTGGTTGAAACTTGTTTTGAGACCCAAGGTTCTGAGGGAATCTGAACTGCTAAAGTTCTTTTGATCAGACAAACAGCAAATAGTAAAAGAAAGAGAACTGCAATTGCGAACTGTGATGCTTGTGTCAAAAAAGGGCACCCCCTAAAACTGGGAAAGCCCCTTTGCAGAAGCATCTTGTGGGGCCACCAATGGAGCACTTTGCCATTGATGTTCTTGAGACAGAGGTTGTCAGAGCAGTCAATACTTGCTGCTAGCCATAAACTACTTCATGAAATAGCCTGAGCTTACTCAGTAAGAAATCAAAAAGCTGTGGCAGTAGCAGGGATCCTAGTAAACAAATTTTTCACCAGATTTGGTCTCCCAGGTGAGTTACAAACAGATCAAGGAGACATTTTGAATCCAAAATGTTTTAACAGGCTTGTGAGTTTCTAGGCATCCATAAAACTCGCACTACCCCAGTAAACCCAGACGGGATGGTGGAAAGGTTCAATAGGACTTTGGGGCTTCTGCTGGCTACCATTGTACAAACAACAAAGGGACTGGACTCAGCATATCCCATTCCTTTTGATGGTTTATAGACCAGCAGTCAATGACATTACAAAGTGTACCCCAGCACTCTTCAGGTCTGGGCATGAGCTACGGACCCCAGTAAACCTGTTGTTTGGAGTTCCTGAAGAGGAACAAAAGGATTTGAACCATTTGGACTATGTAAAAAGTCTACCATCCAGAACTGAAAGTTCACACTATTGCTAGAGAAAATTTAACAATAGCTTCTGATAAAATGAAAAATTTGTTTTATAGAAGGTCATACGTGGAAACTTTTAAAAGAAGGAACCTGATCTGGTTATACCATCCAAAAAGAAAGACAGGTAAGAGCCATAAATGAGATAAATCTTGGGAGGGAACCCACACAGTACTGACCCAAATAAATTAAATGGTGTACAGGAAATAGCTGGATCCCAGGACTAATAGCACAGTTATTTATAAGGACCATTTGGGAGGATATCAGAGACACAGAATTTCAACTTGGCTACCCCTGGAAACTGAAAAGGTAGCTTTGGAATTTGAGGCTGAAAAAGTGGTTATAAAGGTGAATTCCCCATTAGAAGAAAATGGGCAGAGTCTGCCTCCACTAGCAAATTCCACAGAAACAATAGGTGTTCCTCAAGAGCTGAGTGAATTGAAAAACAGGAAGATAAAAGCCTCAACGATGCTTTACTGGGAATAAAATTATTTTGGGTGGTGATGTGAAAAAGATTTTGACAGAAAGGCACTGTACATATGTGAACAGTTAAACTTGTATACATTTTTAATTTGTTTGGGATGAGTTATTGGGTGTAACCTTTTGGGGTCTCATTGGGACAATGAGCAAAGCTGAGTTGGAGGACGTTAAGAGCTAGTTATGGGCTGAGTTAAAACTCCATTGAGGTTCATAGTTATGAATTTACCCTTCAGTTAACATAACTGTAAGCATAAACCCCCACTTAAAACAAAAGGAGATACTAACCTGCACAGGAGCTTTTGCTGAGTATTGTTTTGGGTAGGTGTGTGAGTGTGGGGGGAAGGTAGAACAGACACACACAAAAAAGGAAAAGAGAGAGAGAGAGAGCAGCTGAAAGCATGGTGGCTGACCCTGGATGAAACCTGGGAAGAATTCTGGGGGTGTTTTTGGATAAGGTGCAGACTGAAAAGAATGTTCTTGGTGCTAGGAGCAAAATAAGCTGTTTTGTGCTATTGGATTCCTTCTGCATTCAAACAGGACTTTGTAAATTCTTTGTAAATAAACAAAACTGCATCAAAGAAACACCTATAACCAATTTCTCCTCCTATCTGGAACAGCCACTAGACATCATTTTTTTGGCTACATGCTCAGATCAAAAGGAGTAACAATAATAATAGCAGTTACCAGTATATAATTGACATTCTAATATTTTTTTCTTTCCAATCCTAATGTTACTGTATCTATAATAGCTGTGCTGAAAGTTGGACAACCATGTTGCAATGTTCCCTGTACCTCTGGTATGATCATGATAATAGGTTGCTTTTGCTTTTAGAACTTCTAATGATGGACTTCACCTTAGGATTTTTTCTCCTATATGGCAATATATTGTAACTGATAATAGTTACAGAACATCCACATTCTCTAAGCCATCCAACTATCCCAACCTTGGTATAAAACTGAGTAGAACAGGATACCTAATTTTCTTTTAGGTTAAGGGTTGAATCATGGTATGATCATTGTGAATTACATGTTGAAGTCTTCCAATGTGAACATTTCACAAAATGCAAAAACCCTTCAAAATATTTTTGCTTGAAAAATTTTTACCTATAAAAAAGTAAATATTAAAAATTCAATATCTTAATTTTTGATGACTGTGGTGTATAGTAATAGGAGGATGAATCAGGCTTGTACAGTTTAAAATGGATGTCAATCATTTTGAATTGTGAATTATGTCACAAAAACAGTAATCTAGAATTTGTCCATATTTAGAATATATTATACATGCCTATTTTATCTTTTTTATTTACTAATGCTTGGATGATATTAAATTCAAACTGTTTCAAAGATTTATAATGTCAGTATAGAATACTGGTATGACAAAACAGTTGGAATTTCTTTTGAACTTGGGAAGAAGAATCTGTTTTTCCTCTTCAGTAGCTCAGCTCTCAACTGTTCTGAGCTGTGTGACTGTCATTGCCTGGAGTGTACATAGAAGTTCACCTTTGATAATATTCCCATTTACTCTGCTAGAAAGAAATAATTTAGCATATCATGGAGCTAATGAGTTATTCTGGGAATAAAGATAGCGGAGCAAATCCTGGCCTCAATGAAGTCAATAGGAAAATGCTCAGTGACTTCAACACAGGTAAGATTTCATCCAAAGGCTTTCAGGAAGGGTGACAGTGGTCAAGCAGATGCTAATGTGGCTAAAGTGGCAAAAACGTTATGAAGGAAATCCCTCCATAGCCAAAAATGCAAGATGCTTCCCCGTGAATAAATCTTGATTTCAGTCCCTAACTCTCTCCACCTTCAAACTAACCCAATTTTACCTGAATGTTCAATAGCTCTCCTCATAATTGCACATAACCAAATGACCTGGAAGTCCATATGCCACATGACATCTCAGGGTAAAATATGTCTGTAGTGGGAACTGTATATCTTCATGTAGCTTTCCCTTTACAGGATAATCCAATTGGGGGGGGGGGGTAATTTTGTTTTAGATCAGTGGTTCCTGCATTTTCATACTATTACCTTGCATTCAGTTACAATGTGTCCCCCTCAGATGAGACCCAGAATCACATGTTCCAATCCCCGTGGTGCTTTAAAGAGGCATTGTACAATCATGTACAATGGTTTATGGGTAGTAGATGGCATCTGAGAGCCAGCTGAAGGCACTTCTATAGAAGACATAAAAATGTTTGCAGCCACTAATGGTAGTGCTTTAAATCTGAGCAATGAACTACAAAAACATAACATGCTCTTAAAAAAATAATAATCAGGCAATGCCCTTCATTCCTAAACCCACACTCTAAAGTGAAGACTTATAAAAGCAAGTGTGTTGACATTAAAGTGGTAGAACTACAAAGAATAGGCATTCAGTAAGTAGATAACAGCAAACAATGAGAAAAAAGTCATTTCAGTCAGACAATGACAGTAGTATTATGAAAGAGATCACCACATGTGATGTACACTGCATAAACATTGTCAGATATTCTCAGTCAAATATACCACACAACTGATATTGTCCAAAAGAATTCAGTTTCTGTTTTTCTTTCTGAAGCTTAATTAATATACACAAAATGATGAACGCTCTACAAAAAGCCCTTGCACTCATCTAAAACTGAATAGATAGAAGATGAAAATTATTTAGCATATATGGTATTTTAGTCAATTGCTTTTCACAGACCTCTGTGTAAAATTGCTTTATTTTCCATAGAATTTATAGAGAAATAGCCTTTCAGTGACTGGGATCAGATTAAAAATGTTATTTCCTTCTGAGCTCCTTGATATAGTGAGGCATTTGGTTAGTTGAAAGATAACGTGCAATGGATTACATCTTTCTAAGTTTGAAAAATGAGAGGCACAACTGTGGCTTTACTAAAGCACTGCTCCAAATTGTTATGAGTCAAAATATCTTTCATTTTCCATCCTCCTTCCCAGTAATTTTTTTCCGGTTGCAAGTACAGATAACAAAAGCAAATCTGTACTCCTACTTAACACTGCACTTTCTCAGCAATTTTCCATTTAATTTTGTTTTAATCTGTATTTTTGCAAAAGACAGCAGCTTCAAAATCTTTCTGTGCAACTCCTGTTTGCCCTAGTTGTGCTTCATACAATATGTGACCAGCTCCTGGTCCAAAGTATGCATTTCTGGACGTTAATGGTCTCAGTACTCTAAATGAGGGTCCCCTTTTTTGGATTGTACATAAAAGACGAGGAAGCATTTACTCTCATTTATAATAACTCTGTAGCACTGAGCAGCCACCATGTTTCATCTATCACTTTGATATGGTATTATTATGGTATGCCATAATTCTGGATTTTTTTTTTAAACTTGAAAATCTCTAATGTAGTGAACAGATATAATATCAGAATTACTATAACCCCTATTAAAATGTAATATTTACCAAAAAATAATTTACCTTAATTTTAGAACAGAGCATAATTATGTTAACTTAGATGCAGCTACATGGTAACTCTGACTAAATTCTTCTTTTAAAGGTAATTTCTGGATCATTATTGTCTAAAAGAAAGACTGGGTTGTGGCATTTGCATGTTGCTTGCTTGTACCTCCAGCATACCCTGTAGCCCTCTTAACTTAGGTCTTATTTCTTGGCACTGAAGGTTGCTGATTAATAGTCAAACTCTATTTGCTGTATCATATTTTCAGTGACTGTTTCCAATATGTATACTCAGCTTGTTGTGAGTGTTGCACTGTGGTATTTGCATTAAGAATATCCAGTAATTAATAATCAATGAGCTCCTGGAAAGGCATTTTTCCCCAGTTTTAACCTTGGGCTGGATTCACATGTTCACTAACAGCTTCAGGCACCTCATGAACAAAATGATGAAACAAGTTGCTGTTCGAGGTTGAATACTTCACTTTCAGTCAAGCATAAAGGCAAATTTTCAAAGGTGGTCTTAAAAAAATGCACCTGAAAAGCCGGTTTTCACATTTACCAGTTGGCATTTACACACTCATATTTGATCATTGTGTTTGTAACGACTTGATAGGAAAGCACAAATGCCATGAGGAACATGCACAATTCTGCAGGGCCATTTTTTAGAGGCTGCTTTAGAAAATGTATCATAACATGTGTAAGATGACTGGCCTGTGTTAAATTTTTATTTTGTTTTGTTTGTTTGTTTTTGACATTTAATTTAACACAGACAGAACTCTGAGCACACACAGATCTTGATCCTGGGCTCAAGGGAAGGGCAAAAATGGCTTCAAGCCAAATTTCTCCCATCCCCACATGTCAGGGACTAGTTCCATCTTCAGCATCACTTAAAGAAGTCTTAGGCAAGCTACTCTAAGCAACTCCTGGTTAGTTATAGCCAAGGGGGCCATTCCAGTAAATGGGTACTCCAGCCCACACCCTATTTTTCCATTCCCCCTCTGCCCCAGTTACTCCTGGCTGCAAGTGGTGTTCACAGCATTATAGCAGCTCTATGCCTATGTTTTCTCCATGCTGGAATCATCCTTCACCAGCCAGTTAGCTAGCAGCATGGCTGCACTGTATCACAAAGGGAAAGCAGGGTTGAGAATGTGGCCCTGAATTTCTTATATTTATATTGGTATGGTTATTAATGTGACAACAGCTTTTAAGTTTTAAGGCCTCAATCCTGCGAGGTGCTGAAAAGCAGGACTCTGATCCAGCAAAACGTTTCACCCTTTATTTCGTTAACATGGCACCTGCACAATGTATCTACTGACTCCATAAAGAAAGCAGCTAATTGGAGAAGCACCAATATTACAGCACCAGAGTTAGCTTTTTCGGGAATTGTAATGAATTACTGTTGAACATTATGGTGATATTCCTTCCAGTGGTAAATACATAACATTATCAAAGTACCCAACTCTTTGTGGGGATAACAGCATCACCTCTAACCAATGACTATGTCAACTTTTTTTTTTTTTTTTTTTTTTTAAGTAAAAGGTGAGTCACTTATAGGGGAAGTCTTCAGTTTTACAATAACAGTAAACATATATAATCACAGAGAAGTGTTTGGAAACACAGCTACTATACCCAAACCTCTAAAAACGATGAAAAATTTCAAACCAAAAAGTACATTCTTAAAATTTTGAACAAATAAACAGACCTGCCATTTTCACATCTAAAGGAATATCAGAATTATAATGGAACAAATTGCAAGTAGGAAAAGGAGATATTTTGGAAAATTCAGAATGGTGATAAACTACTCAATACCAAACACTGGTCACAGTTCCAAAATAGCCATGTGCTTCTTCTACAAATCTTAGCTATAACTATTATAATAATAAATATTGACCATTGTTGCCACTAGCCTTCAGAGTTTACATATCCCCTGAGATGAATGGGGTGTGGAATTTCACGTCTGAAACTACTGTTTCTGTCTGCTGAATCAGGAAAACAGCATTGTATTATTCACTTGACGGAGGCGGTTTTCACAACCATGAATGCTGAAAAGAGGTTTGGTTTTGTTCAGCAGAAGCTGATTTGGCCACATATGGGGGGGGGGGGGATGGGGGATGGTAGGAGGTTGTTCTGTATGATGTAAGGAGAGAATGGGTTTAACATTCTGCAGTCCACCAAAACAAAGGCCTGATTACTTGCCTTCCTCTGACACAACAATGAGATACCTCCTAAAGAGCTCATGGTAACTGAGCAGATACACTTGTTAGGGCAGAGCTTCATGAGCAGAACTAGGATGTGGCTAGAGTCTTTACAACATGTAAGGCTTTACAGACTGTCATTGTAAAGGATACAGGACAGGCATAGGACAATCCTGGCTGCTTAAACCAGTGCGCAAATATGCTTCTGAATTCTGAACAAGCCATAAATTATTGTAAACTCTGTTCTATAAACCCTGTTCTATAAACTCTGCTAAAATTACAATACATTACATACAAAATTGTATGTTCACAAGAACATGTTGCTTTTGCAAAACCATTATGGGTGAAGAAAGGACAAAGCTTGTCCAAATTGCAAAACATTCTCATAGCTGACATGTGGCTTTCCATGGAAAGGCTTGGTCAAAAGTGATACCAAGGTTCTTAAACGTGATGCTGCTGAATGAGCTCCCTCAATAGGTAGGAATATGAAGGGGAAAAGCATGCTCATAACTATGACCTCCACCAGCTACATCTCTATCTACCCAGAGCTGAGGAGAAATTAGCTCTGAATTTACAAATTGTTTAGTTTGGGAATTCCATTTGCTCATGCCTTTCTTGCTATGGCAGTAGATTTATAGTCTCTCTTTTCCACGTCTTATTAAATTATTTGCCAAAAGACTAAAATATCAAACTGATAATGAATAATTATATCCTGTTATAGTACAGCACTGAACTTTTGACCTTTTAAATATTCTATATCTATAATATTTTAATTGGCTGGCCATTCCATCACTTCACATTTAACTGAAGTTGTAAATGTAAGAGAATGGCAGTGAGTAACTAACAACATTATGGAATACTGAAAAGGCTTTTCAGCATGCAAGGTATGTACTCATTCCCATTTTCAGGCACTGGAATCCAGTAACATAAAAACATTCCACAAAGAAGAAAACTGAAAGTGTTCTTAAACATTTCATTACAGGAGAGATTATCAGAGATTTGTGCTACATTCAGTAGGAATTTTAAATTTAAACCATCGGTTCCCTTTTCTTTACAAAAAAATAAAACAAAAACTTGCAAATGAAACAAAAAGAAAACGACGACAAAACAGGATGTTGCCAATTTTGTTGATTTTTACTTTGGTTTAAATTGCTCTTCATTTTGTTTTGTTTTGATTTTAAAAAAAAAAAAAAGGGGGATTAGAGGTTTAAAACTCCTACTAAATGAAGCATTTCCTTCAAAATGAATCCATTTTAACTGGATTTGCTTTCATAGAATCATACGACTGGAAGGGACCTTGAGAGGTCTCCTAATCTAGTCCCCTGCACTCAAGGCAGGACTTTGATTGTGTTTGTACCCATTTCCAGCTTACTTTCCACAAATTTTCAAATGAACAAATTTTCTGGGATAGGGATGGTCACCAAAATTGAATTTAAATTAAGTACTCAAGAATACTTATGGCTTTTAATTCATTTTACACATGCATAACCACCAGAAACTTGATTCTAATGTAGGTTTCTTCAATAAGGGAACAGAAAAATACTTGACTTAGGTAACTCATTTTATGAGTTGACTTTCAAATTCTGAACATTAATTTCATGGGTACAAAGTACAGATTCATTGTTAGTTACCAACTGAATCCAAGTGCATGAAAGACAATAATTTACACTGCAAACTTGAGTGGATTTTCCACTGGATATTTTGCTTTCTTCAAAGGAAAGGTCTATTTTGTGTTATTTTCTGTTCAGTAGTTAAACCTCTCAGGTTCTAACTAAAGAGAATGCAATTTGGAGGAATATACATATTTCAGGAAGTGTTACCTTTCCAATTAAATGTTGTGAAATGTACATACTGTGTTTGGCACCACTGTTTATGAGACAGTCTTACAAGGTTTGAGGTCATTGTCCAATTTACAGATTAGAATCTATGATGATTCATTTAAATACTGTGAGTTCTGCAAAACTGATCCAATAGGTTGTTTTGTGATATGCTCATATTCATTAATATCATAAAAAAGACAATTGCTTTATATTGGATGTAAAATATTCCTGCCAAAGAAAAGAGAACCAAAGACATGATTTTCAGTCAATGGAGTGTTAAATCCCGCTTTTAGTTTTGTTAAACTTGTCTTGTGCTAGTGTAAGAAATTAAAAAATTTGCTTTGCTCTGCATCTGAGTAGATACTGCTCACTTCTCAATAAAAAAACAAGCATTGTATTACAAATTTATTTTTAATAAAAGACACGTCATTGCAAACTACCAACATGCAAGAAACATCACTCTTATTGCTTTCATTTACCAACCACTTTGCCTTTTTTTGTTTGTTTGTTAATTTTGCATAGTTTAACAGTTGAGAAGCAATAGCAAAGACAATAGCTTGAAGTTTCACATTTCTACCCCTTCCTAGCAATACCCAACACTGACAAAAATGATGTTGCACAACTATTAAGAGTACTCTAAGAGTAAATACATTCCAAACACAAACATGTTATGAGTTTCAACTGTCTTCATGCAAACTGTGACTTTCTGAAATGAACATCTCTCAAAATGCAGAAGGAAACACTTTCAGCAAGAGGGATTCAGGGAGATTTTAGGCTGGTCTCCAGTTTGATATTTTAAAAATAGTCTAAGTCCTATTTCTTTTGTTTGACTTAGCTAATAAGATGCATGAAAGAATATTTATCAAAACTGAACAAATAAAATAAAATGGGAAGCTTGCTACCATTTGACTGGAAGTGTAATCTATCTTTACTACACAATTACCACAACAATGGGTGTCACTAAAGCAAACTGAATGTGATTAATTTTCTTTGTCAATCCAGACATACCAATATTCAGCAGCAGCTCATTTTGCTTTGTAAAACATACATAAATGCAGTGCAGCTGAAAAGGTTCTTAATGGTTATCTACATTATATTAAAACGTTATCAGCTTTTCCAGTAAAAAGCCTGTGTAAAATCTCTAATTAGATAGAGAATTCACCTGCCAAGATCTCGATAGAAACAGCCTGTATGAATCAAGTATTCTTCATCCAGGAGCATGGTTCTGTCGACCCCTGAATGTGACCTGCTCCCAGTGGAAAGCAATTTAATGCTCCACTGCACATAGAACAGTATATATGAATACAAAAAAACCTAGATAAATTAGTGACAGGTACATCTGAATAGGACTGCTTCTAAGCTGCTTATCTGCAGCCAGGCAAGCTTGTTTCACCTCAGTTTAAAAGATAAAGGCACATGGCAGGCTGCCTCTGCAAGTTCTCATCAGGCAAACAGCCTCCATTGCCCATTAGTGGAAAAGTCTTCCTATTATTTAAGGAAATGTGACAGCAATGAAGGCAAAGTGAAAACTATCTGCTGGAAGGAAATTCATCAGCATGTTACTAAGCTTTTCGCCTTCTACAACTCTCCTACCCTCTTTCTCTCTTCCCACTTTTATATCTGACAGTTCAGATGCCCTAGGATCATAGTCATGACAAAGTTCAAGAACATAACAGCAGGGCTATAAAATGAGGCTGGTACATGGGGAAAAGCTGCCAAATGTTAGGAAGTATACTGAAAGCCAGACAATGAAATGAAAGTCAGCATTTCTACAATTTTATCTCAGCAGTTGCTGCAGATTTAGAGATAATATTTGAATTTTAAGGAACACGTAGAACTTTTTCAGACAGAACCTAACATAACTAACATGCTTTAACAGGAGGAGTGAAAATAGAAAATTTCATTTTCTTCATACAAGGAAACATTGAAACTACACAAATCACATATGCATCATGTGACCCACAAACTCAGAATGTGAAATATTTCAAGCAGGCACACTGTATGCTCCAGATCTAAGTGTGTATTTTGCTAAGAGTTGAATCACTTTGATATGATGGATGATTAAAGATGAGTCAAACGTAACAGACAATGCACTGCCCTTTCACTTCTATGGCATTGTATGCCTCACAAGATGTTAAAAATAAAAGACATGGTCTTTGCTTAGGTAATACATACTATAACAACCAGACTGGTATAATTTTGCACAGTAAACACTGACCAAAAGAAGCAAAGTTGAATTACCTTTCACTTCTTCCAATGGCAATCCTGCCACATCAAAGTTAGGGTTGGTCGTCTGATTAGAAAGTTCAATGTGTGGTGGTCTGCTAAACCAAAACAGACAAAGGGAGGATTTTAGCTTCCCATGCTGTCAGACTCTTAATCTTCATGCACATACGTATTCAGTCAAAAAGAACTAAAAGAATAAAATAGCAGTAATGAGCCTTTGTACGGAAATTTCAAATTTAGATCATCTGCTTTTCTTTGCATATCTATTTATTAGCATATAGACATATAGTCCAAAAGAAATAAAAACTCCCATTAAGATAAAATAAGTTATAAATTAAAGTAAAATAAAAACTCCCATTAACATTTCTAGGGGGCAAACACCAATGTTTTATATAGATATAGTTTGGGGTGTGGGTTTTTATTGAACACACAACAATAAAGTACCTACATATTTTATGAAAGAACAAGGTCAGCTCTGTTTCTTGAAAGTGTTTGCACATAATCAATTTGTGCATCTAATCCCTACTCTTTTGTCTGTAATCTACATGATATGTTGTCTGTTTTGAGTATAATTCTTTGGGGACAGGTATGCATTTTATTATATGTCTGACAAACATCTAGCACATTTTTAGGTATTATAAAAATAAAACAACAACCCAAATTCATATGGTTCAAACATAAGGTAGACTTTTAAAGAGGGAAATTAAAGGGAAAAGAACATAAATCTGAGTACATACAATATTACTATAATTATTTAAATTATACTTAGACATGGCAGAATTCTTTTTTTTTTTAATCATTTCAACAGATAATGTTTATTTTTAAACATTTTTCTATTTGTATCTATTTAAATTTTCACAGTTGTGCAAAATTATGGGGTTTATGCTTTTTTATCAATTTCAGTTTTCACAGTTGCAGGCAATTATTGGGGCGTCAGACAACAGAGCAGGTCAGAAAATTGTTCAATGACAGTAGATATTGATTTCAAAAAGGTTAAAGCTTTGTGACCATTAAAACACAAATTGTCAATATCACATATCAAAATATACAGAGTAAATGTCCTTAAATCAAACTCTAATAAGTTCTCAAGCAGCATCTTCTTACTTTGCCTATCATCAATTTCTGTAATTTGTCAATGGAATTTTTTTCTACAACCCAGTTGTGTGTGTACAATGAAATCGATTTCACTAACATTTACCAATAAAAATCTAATCCTTAGAAGCCTAATTATATTTATTTCCAAGAACTGCTATTTGATTGGTTGGAGAGAGAAACTGACAATAATGGGGTAAAGTTTTTGTCTCAAAAATGATCAGCAATTATTTAATGTACATTATATACACATTGCCTTTATGCAATCATGGCTATTTTATACACATCCATCCATCCTTATTTTACCCCTTTTCCTGAACATAACACTAACAGGGTTGTATATAAAATTAATATTACTGACAAAATACTTTAAAATTATTAAAGTTTGATTAGGGTATGAATAGCCCTTATTACCAGCAATAATTAAGATAATGCTAAACACTCAACAGAGGAACACTGATATAGGTACTTCTTAGGACTGTAAGAGTAATGATGATCTTTCAATTGCCACTATTTTGTAGTTTAGATGCTTTGCCTCAGACACCCATGGTTTTAAACTCTACCATCCTACATTAATGACATTGTTAGTATCTAAACAGAACCTGAAGATTTCTGATTTCCTTTAGTCATGGGACATCTAAAGGGTTATTTATGGAAATAAACTTGAATACAACAATACTGGAATTTACATTGAGATGCTGCTGGAAGTGTGCTCCAAACGTTATAAGAACCATTATTTTTAACTACTTCATGCATTTTTATACTCCAGAACTACAAATTCTACCACCAAACTGAAGGTTGTGGTGATTTAGCCATCCTCTGTTGGAGTTTATCCCTTCTCTAGGTACTGCTAAATCATTTCTACCAGAGATACTTTATCCCTGAAGCTCAGAAAAGTGCTCCTGAAGCACAAACAGTCTCTTTTGGGAACACACTAGAAAGTCTTTACACACTGCACTCTGTACCAAACAGTGAGCACTGAACACAGCGCTATCGTATACTCAGACTATTTAGCAGGGACAGAAGTAGGAACATTTCCTGCAAAGAGAACTTAAGAATTTGTTTGTTTAATTCCCTCGTTATAGTTAAGAGAAACTGGTTTTGTCTGAATGAGCAACAGATTGTCCAGACCTTCATTTGTCTTCTCTTCAAGCACAAACATTCCAAAGGGGTTTTCATAGCATAAAGGGAACTCTAATTTATTTCTGTTTATAAAGTGCCCATCTGATGTTCTTGAGCACTGTATAAAAAGAATTGAGAACAATAAAATATGAGTAGTCCAAAACCCTCAAACACTACCACCCACAAACAGAATAATCCCACAGTTTAATATAACAACAAAGAAGAGATTCTCCTTAGCATCCTATGTGACAACCACATTTCCCATCACAAATCCTTAAATTAGACTTGTCCCATAGGTTGGAGAGCTTGCAGCTAAGCCAACTCTGGTAACAGAATGAGTTCCACTTGAGAGGAATCATGTAATTCCAGTATAAAAGGAGCAGGAAGTTGCAGTTGTGTGTATAGACATGCAGGGAGTAGTAAGAAGGCACCTGCAGGCCCTGAGTCAGCAGTGGAAAGGCACCAGCTGAGAAAGCCTGTGAAGAAGGACAAATTCTAGGCAGGAAGTACCGGGAAGCAGACTCACTCTCAGAGGGGAGGGTTTCAGCTGAAAGTGGCATGAGGACTGTGAGAGTTTTGTTCTATTTCAAAGACTTTCTGTTCTTTTGGACTACCGGGAGAGAGACAATGAACTAGGGTTGGGGCTTGGAGGGCCAGAGTATGCCCAGGGGATAAAATAAATGGGATCCTTTGTAAGGATTGTTCAAATTACCTGTGGACCAGCAAGTTCCTAAGGGTCCCTGAAGATGGAGAACTGCTGCAAAGATGGGAGGCTGCTGCAAAGGAAATTCTGCCCATGAAGGAGGTGTTCAGGAAGTGGCTGCCTGTGTTATAGCCACCCATTCCCAGGCTTCCTCCAGTTGAGTTACACCTGTCCCCTGCCCAAAAAGAACCCCAGCACACACTCCTAGGATTAGATTCACAACAAAATTTAGGTGCGGTGATGCTATGTCTAGCGTTTAGGTGCCTAGAAAATCACTGGGAGTCACACAGCCTAAATGTGGTGCTTAGGCTCCCTGTACAATAAATGGGGTGAGATAGGAGTCTCAAAATGGGATTCACAAAAGTCAGCAGGCTAGGAAATCCCTCCCCTAAACTAGCCAATGGGAAATGCCAAGGCAGGGGGTATGTTCTAAGACCTGCTCCATACCAGACATTGTTGCCTAAATCTGCGCTGCAGGGAGGTGCCTCTCTGATCTTGAGATTCTCAGCTACAAACATCTTTTGGCATTAGGTCCTGCTCCCTCATAACTTTTAGGCCAGTCATTATAGTAGTCACCTGGTAGGTGGGAGACCTGAAGTATACCCTCCACCTAAAGAAGAGAAGGGATATAACTAAGATCTGCCACCTCCCAGGTGAGTGGCCTAACTATTGGACTATGCAATATTCTAATGCTGGATCTCTCAATCTCTCCTGTTGAAGCTGATCTTCTTTGAATATTTTTTTTAAAGTCATGAGAGCAGGGGACCATATCCTGGGTCTCACACATGAGCGCTTTAACCACCAGACTCTGGAGTCATTCTCATACTCCCTCTTTCTTCTGTCCAATGTTGACGCTGTTCCATGTTGGATAAAAAATGGAAAAATCATTGGGTGAGAAAGAGCCAGAACACTTACTGATTCAGGCCCCACAGAGGAGTTAGGTAGAAGAACTCCTATCTTCCCCTGGGTCATAGATCGCTCTGAGTCTTAGGCATCTGGAACTTTGAGCTGCAGTGGGCATGCTCATAGGCAGAAAAATAGGCATCTAGGGAACTTCTACAGCAAAAATGTAGGCCGTGAGTAAGTTTAGGTGCCCACAGTATTCAGGGACAGCTGAGCAGGGTTTTGTGAATCCCAATGCGGCATGATTCTAGGATGTAGAAGCCTAACATGGCAGTTAGGTGCTTAAATCCTCTTGTGAAGCTAGTCCATGGGAAATGTGTTGTCTACAAGGTCACTAAACCTGGCCTCTGGTGAACCAACAAAACCTCACCTCATTCCCAGAACTTCTGACAGAGATTGGAAAAGTTCTGCTTAGTTCTTGGGTCACGACAGGATGGGATAAGAAAAGAGAAATGTATAGTGGATGAAGCTGACATAATCAAGAGGTTTTCTCCAGAGGCACTCAGTAGAATGGTGCAGGAATAGGGATAATAAGGTGAGAGGAGAGGTTTGTGTTTAGTAAGTGACAGCCATGTGAGAGGAGAGAAGGGAGCTGAGGACAGCAACCATGGAGCTGAAAGAACGGAGAGAATACAGAGAAAGGAATGGCTCAGAGTAGCAGAGATGTCAGTGAGCTTGATGGACTGAATGTTGCAGAAGGAGCAAGGGTCATGTAAGGGGGCCACAGTAGAATGAGTAATGTGACTTACAAAAATGAATTAGAGAGTGTAATTTTGAGCACAAAAAAGAAAGTTGGTTTAAAGGAGGGAATCTGATAAAGGATTTTTGAGAACCACATAACATAGGTAATGTCAAAAAAACCTGCAACATTCAGCTTCAAATCACTGTAAAAACAGAATGGTAGTAGCTGCTTCTAATAGAAGATAGATGTAGCAGATGTAAAATGTTAAATCAAGGTGGCAAATACTTTAAGAATAATTAAGAACACTTTTATTAGTTAAAAATAAATTAGATACTTTAAGGCATGAATGTATTTAAAAATACTCAGATGATGAAAAGACAAATTGATACACTACTACTAAACCACAATGCATAACATCATACAGTATATTAAGTACTGATCTCAGCAGTATGATTTTATACATGCATTAAAGTACTTCCTGATAAGTCAATTGTTATTAATTATTAAATATTTGTAATAAAGTTAAAATGTTTTAACAAACATAAGGCTATCCTTCCCCCCCCTGTGCTAATGCGTTGGCACTATGGAGTATTCAGAGCTATTCTCTATCACATTGGTAGCTTGAGATACAGAAATTAGAGGCTTTGAAAAAGTGATACGCAGCTATTGCTAGTGCACCACGACAAAGGTCTTGCTAAGAAGCAGTGCACACACCAAAAGAGAGATGTAACTGTGATCGTGGGCTGAAAAGTCAACTTCTCTATGTACAGGTTCAGTGATCAATATGCAGCTGATTTATGGCAACAAGACTCCTAGTTTCACTGTAGACCACAGTAAGGAGACATGAGGTGAATGCAGAAAAACTTGAACTAGTCCTTTTTCAGTTAACTCCATTGTGCTGATGAGACTAACTCAGGTTCAGGGCCAGCTCCAGGCACCAGCTTAACAAGCAGGTGCTTGGGGCAGCCAAGGGAGAGGGGCGGCACCTGCGGCAATTCGGGGGCGGCAAGTCCCTCACTCCTTCTAGAAGCGAAGGAGGTGGCAGAAATGCTGGAGCCGGCCCTGCTCAGGTTAGAATGCTATAAACTAGTATCAAAATGAATGTATCAGTTGTGATAACATTGCTACCTGGATCTTGAAAGGCTCTGAGTGCTATCCCTTCAAGTTTCTGGGAGAGGAAGGTTCTCAGAGGCTCTTTTGTTTGGGCCCTCTATGAGTAAACATGATTTTGTCAAAGATGTTATAAAAAATAGCTAAAGATTTCAATATTTAAATCTCTTTTTGTGACTGCCACACACTGTAACATTTAAAAGCTAGATAGGAGGTTCTGTAGGAAGACATATATACCTTCTGGATTATTCTATGCACATGGACAGGTATGTAAAAGGCTCCTGGATAGTAAAGGCTGGCATTTAGAAGAGCATGCTATGATAACAAGTAATGCAGTATTAGAATATTATGGGTACTCAATAATTAAGGGCTTGATCCAGGAAACATCTGTAATTTTGCTCATATTGAGTCAGTTGGTTGTGTAAACTGGCCCTTATGGTCTTGCCCTTTTACTTCAGTAGGACTGTTCATTGAGTGAAGTTGCACATATGTGCACAAGTGTTTGCAAGATGAGGCCCGACATAAGCACTATCACACCAATATACACAGGCCTGGGATACGCTGAGGTATTGTGGCAACAGGGTTGGGATGTGATGTGGCAATTTCAGACACGTTTTCTACCAACTCTGGGAAAACCCATCACACAGACGGCACCTGGAGAAATAGTTTAGCTCAGGCATGAACTAACAGCAACGGTCACAACAGAGATAAAGAACATGCTGCACCCTTGGGCCTGCAGCATTCTAAAGATTTACAGACTATGTCCTATGGCCACACGTACAATATATCGTGGGCATATTTAGATAAGGGGTTACAGTTAGTTCTGATTCAGAATTCAACATCCAGCATTGTTATTATTAATTATTTGTTCTACCATAGCACCTAAGAGCTCTAGTAATGGACCAGGACCCCATTGTGCTGGATTCTGGGGAAGGGAAAAACAAGAGTCCCTGCCCCAAGGAGCTTACAATATAAGGATATTGTAACTTCAGAGCATCATCACTTTTTTGTACTACCACAACGTTAATAATAATTTGAGTTTGGTTGCCAGGTAGCTTCACTTCATTTTGTATATAATGAAGAATTTGCTTGGTGTACAACAAATATCAAGAAATTTTAAATTCAAATCTTTGTTTAAACATTTTAATTTTAGAGAATTTTCAGGGGAGAAATTCCCTTGTTTGATAGCATCAAATATTCTTGCTAAGGGAAAAAAAGGCAATTTTAGGTGGAGCTCTCAGGTTTATATGTGAAAATCCTAACTTGTTTCTTCTTAACGGAAATACATGAAGAAAAGAAGAAAAGTTTCTCTCCCTGTTTGCAGTTCAGCAGCTAGAATATCACAGTTCCAGTGAAAGTCAATGGAAGTCAGGCACCCATATGCCTCACTTGGAAGTTTTTGAAAATCTCACCAGTGGACACTGGTCTTTCAGCATAGTTACATACGTGATTAGCTTTCCATTATAAACTGACATTTTATTCTTACATCCTCAGCCTTGAATTAAATAAGCCTACAGAATTTATCATTGTCTTCTGTCAGAGAACTGTTGAAGTAAGTAAATATACTTCTCAGAAACATACTTGAAAAGTTGGAGGTTTTCAAAGTTAAAAAAGGTTTTGGAGTTTGTTTTGCAGGTGTCGGGAGAGGAAAGGGAAATGTCATCACAAAAAGTTTTGGCATTGAAACTCCATTCTAGTTTATTCTGCTGTCAATGGGTTTGATGTCCTTTGTATGAACTTTACCAAACTTTTCACAGTATCCTATGTATAAAAACTGTATTATTCATACAATAAAAATCCCTGCAAGTTTTTTTTTTTTTTTTTTTAAAGAATCTAATGGTGGTCCACACCTCCTTATATAGAGCAGGATATGTAATACTATAGGGGTATTTGGAAAAGCAGGAACTAAATTAGGTCATTGGGAACAGTCAGATTATATTCCTGGTGCCTAGAGCACAGGATTTACTGGTGTTTCTGGTTTTAATCACCAAAAAGAGGTGTGTGAGAGGCTTGCAGAAAGTAACAATTACTTTGTTGCAAATTTCTCCACCACAACCACCATCTACTAATCTCATGTGGAAGAAAGAACCAATCCTGGTCCAGTGGTCATGTGTGACTGAGTGTTTACCCAATTTAAGGAGATTCTTTGTTACCTCATGTTATTGAAATCTGCAGCTATTTTTCTTCCAGGTACATACAGTGAGCATAGGCCACATTGATGCAGATTTTGGTAGGGAGTGCCATGACCAGGATGAAGGTGGTCATACATAGTGGTCAGAGCAGAAGTCAGCCCAAATCAAGTACTTGGAGGTCAGAATCCAAGATCCAGTAGAGGGCAGACTGAAGTTCAGGCATCAGGAGGCAGGCAGTGTCCAGTTACCAGGAGATCAGGAGCCAGGTTACAGACAGCAGTGGAAGAGCACAAACCAGAGTTGAAAGCCAGAGTCTAAGGTCTATTGCAAGGAGGGTCAGGAGCAGAGACAGGAAGGCAGTCCATGTTTTTGCTCAGAGAGCTTCTCATCATGGCTTCTTGGTTCAAACCAATCAGTGGGCTGTGAGGGGCTGCCACTCAGGTCCTGCTGAGTGGTATTCCCTGCCAAGCCCAGACTCCAGGGTCCACCCACAAGAGCACATCCTAACCCTCCAGTGCTGATGCGGCATCAGCAGCTGCAGAACAGATCCCCCATGGACCAGGTCCCAATCCTTCAAGTTCTTACAAGGAGGCTTCCACTGAGTGTGTATATTTGTCATAGGAAAGAGGTGTGTTTGGAACTGTATACACCCAATTCCTTTGGAAGTCCGAAAAGGGTTAACTTGTTTATATACAAAAAGTGATATCTAAGTGGAAATAGAGGCTTCTTCGCAGACTGAGAATCATAAGATGGCATAAGCCCTTGCCTGGGCTGGCTGGGGAAAGCTTAACTCCTTTAGAGTTAGAAATTTCTAACTATCTGATATGAATTGGGATGCTGTACTTAGTGGTAACATTTTCAGAAGAGTTTATGAAGTCACTTAGGCAAAATCCTATTTTCAAAAGCATCTAAATCATTTAAAGCGTAAATCCCATTGAGTTTAAGTGATTTAGGCACTTTTGAAAATGTTACTTTTGTTTATTATTGAACCATTGTCCACATCACAAATCCATTACCAACTGTCACCCTTGTTGGCCATTGTAGTAGGAAAGTCAAGGCCTGAATGTGCAGGCAGACTGTACCACTCATTCATATGCATAGACTGGTTCCCTCTTCAGATGGTGGTAAAACACATTGTCAGGGAAACAGATAAAAGCTTACCCTGCTGCACAGAATTTTCTGAGACCAACTATAGATCTTTGGCCTGATTCTCCTCTTGACTTTGGTGAAGTTACTTGTGATTCATGCTGGTGAGAGAAAAAATCAGGCACCTTGTGTCTCTCATGCTATCAACTCAGTACCTCACATTAATTAGCACTAAATTCACTTGCACTTTCTTTCAGCAAAAGAAAACACTATTTTGGAGCACACAAAGTATCCCAGAAAGCATGGGAGGGAAATAATCATTTGAGTCCTATAACCAATAACTAATTTGGAACTAGTACAGCTTACCTAATACTTCTGAAACATTCTTACATGTGTTGATCAGATGGCTTGTGTGGAAATGTTTTGTGGCACTGAGTAATTAAAATAGGTGCGTTTTAGTCTGTTATATACAAGTCATTTGTAACATTTCATAACTAAATGCTATAAAAATGACATAGGCCATGTTTCCCTTTTAAAACTTTGTGCAGCTGTGAAGAATTTCCTATTTATACAGCAGTATGATTACCAGAAAGCCAAATGAATTATATAATGAAAAAGCATAACTGATAGCACTTATAATATTATACTTTTCTGCTGATAGCACTTACAACATTACACTTCAATGCTGATAGCATAACTATTAGTAAAATAATAAATGGAAAATGATTAATGCTAATTTAAAATTCACTTCTTACAGAATTACTCGTTACATCCAAATGAATATTTGAAGAATAAATCATTATTTCAATTACAATGAATAACAAATGAAGTAAAAATAATTTGTGTTATAGTGAAAGTGGTTGTAAAACTTTTCACAGAACAGAATCAGAAAAATATCTTAAAGTGTAACCCATGGGATTATCTACAATCTCATTGTTCACAGTTAAATTTTCACAAATGAAACTACACTACAGTATAGTCTGTGGGACAGATTAAAGGTGATAGGGGCATACAATACATACGTTCTAGTAATTTGTTGTAGAATCAGTAGTATTTTAGAATCCTTGACAAATCTTTATTAGCCAATTAAGTATTCAGTGTGATAACATTAAATCATTATGATTAATCTGATATTAATGCAAGTGAATCATTACATTCTATGACTGTTATTTTCAATTTATCATTAACTATTAAAGATTAATTTCAGAGTAGGGCTGCATAAATCACTCATCATATATAAACCCAGATGAAATCTGGCACTGATGAGCTGGAGGGTATTGTGGGAGGTCATGTGCGTCATTTATTAAGGGAATTGGACTTTGGGCCTAAGCAGAATCTCTGCTTTCATATAAAATAATCTTTTTTCGGGGGTGAAGATAATATTTAAAATTTACTAAAATTGAAAGAAACAAGCTGCTAGGTTTCTCCTAACTAGAACAGGGTCCAGGATAATCTCCTTCCTAGTGGTTATCCCATGTCTAGCTTATCCATAGACATCAGGACTGAAATAGTTTACATGTCACATCAACTGATTCTTCCGAAGTTTGCTGAGAATGATCCTCAATTAGCCAACCATCCAGGTGTGAGAAGATCTGTGTAAACTGTAATGAATGCCAGTCATGCCAGGCATTTGGTGTGGTAGAAAGGCCAAAGGATACAGACAACTGCTTTTTTTTGCATGGGGATGCAATTGTTATCATCTGGAAACTAGCTAAATGTCAATACAGATGTAGATAGGCATATTTCAATTTAAGAGGCAAGGCGGATGAGGTAATTTGGGGCGGGGGGGTAATTTCTGTTGGTGGGAGAAACCAGCTTTCGAGCTACAGAGAGTTCTTCCTCAGGTCTGGGAAAGGTGTCACAGCTAAGTACAAGGTTGAACAGATAGCACATGATATTACCTCATCCACCTTGTCTCTCAAATATCCTGGGACCGACACTGCTACAACACTGAGGCCTCTTAAATTGTATGCAATCAGTCTCAAGGGAAAGGATAGAAATTACAGAAGCCAGTGTCAACGTGCTGAACTTGAACTTTCTGATGACTCTGTCCAGTTTTCAGAGATCCACAATGGAAAAAAAAAAAAAAAACAGTCTTCCCTTTTGGTATGAGGAAATAGCTAAATAAAAGTTTTTTCTTCTGTGCTACTATGGGAAGCTAAGGGCTTAATTCAGGTGAAATTCTATGGCCCATGTATACAAGAGGTCAGACTAAATGATCATAATGGTCCCTTCTGGCCTTATAATCTTGCATGTCTCAAGCTGCTGACCCTACTGCCTGATCTGAAGTTTGTCTGAAGCATCATAAGAGGCCTGTAACGTATAACTTCACTCTATATATCCTTCAGTCACCATATTTTTTTACTATCTTTTCCTGCTTTTCAGGAATGTGATTAAGAATAAAAAACTTTTGTCCCCCCAAAATCAAATCCTTTTGCAGTCTTCATCTGGTGGGAAGATATGACCTGCCTTGTACCACTTTATCCTTTCATTTTTTGCTCAATGCTGATGCTAATAAGTAGCCAGGAATACAGTTAGCAAAATAAATAAAATGCAGGAACTTTGGCTGTGGCAGTTGGTAGACGGTAGTAATTACTTATCTTCTTAGTATCAGAGGGGTAGCCATGTTAGTCTGGATCTGTACGATTTGTAGTCACTAAACACAATTATCCCTTTGTTCAGCAGTTACAATAAGTAATATAGTGATTACCAATATAATGTCAATTTACCAAGAACTAGTACATCTTGGTATCATTGTCCTTTTTTAGGCTAAATACAGGGCAATACATCAGTAATCTCACACCATGCTGTAACAACAGTTGGTAAATGCTGTAACAGGGGGAGGGATAGCTCAGTGGTTTGAGCATTGGCCTGCTAAACCCAGGGTTGTGAGTTTAATCCTTGAGGGGGCCACTTAGGCATCTGGGGCAAAATCAGTACTTGGTCCTGCTAGTGAAGGCAGGGGGCTGGACTCAATGACCTTTCAAGGTCCCTTCCAGTTCTAAGAGATAGGATATCTCCATTAATTTAAAATAATGACTTTTATGCCAACCACTGCAAACTACTTTAATAAAAGTAGTTATGCAAACTTTCTATTTGCACTGCTGCCACTATAGTAAAACATGATCTTGCGTCACTGACAATGCAATTTTTGTCCCACGCAGCTCTAGTGGCTACCTGATTCTGTTAGAACTAACAGGAACGGGCGCATAAAAATAGCATGTGCTCAAGATTTTTTTTCCATCTTATTACACACAATTACCTTTTTAGCCAGCCCTGTTCAAGGAAAGTAGGAATCTTCCTAAATGTTCAGTAAGATGCTTTTTCTAAGCACATCTCTGTCATGTGACATTTTATATAGACATCTAGAGAAACTAAAAGCAGACTGCCAGAAAACTATTAAAATCAGGATGACCTTTGTCTTTCAGCTTTTCAGTAGCTCATCAATCCCTGCAGAGGTAATCAAATGAAGGCCAGCTCACCTTCTAACAGGATGCCAGCTCCCAACAATCATTCCCATGTTAGGAACACGTCCTGGCTGCAAACTGATGAAATCTTGAAAATGTAGACAAAAATCTATTCTATAAGAAAAGTACACTATCAGCCAGTTTCAAAATCAGGTGACTAAACTTCAAAATGAACTGAATACAGACATAGCATAGTTTACTTCAGCTGTACTGGAGAAGAAACAATTCATCATCCAGATCATAGAGAAATAATATGGAAAGTGAAAACTACAAGAGAATCTGTTATCAATCCCAGGTTGTGGCTTAGAAGATAAAACTGACAAGCAACTGAAGCAGTGAGAGCAATCATTTCCAAGTGAAAAGACTATTTCTGCCTCAGGTATTACTGACATCTATCATGAAAACAGAATTTGTCACGGTCAATCTACCACTATTTTGATGTGTCAAAATCACCACAATATAGGGAGGATCAACTGGCAAATTTCAGAAATGAATTATTTTACTGACAAGCAAAGACAAAACAAAAAGTGTTTAGTTCATTAATAAAAGTGAGTTCCTTGGTTAGCAAAAGCTACAGTCTCCAAGTGACTGAAATTCATAATGCAAGCACATTTTTTACCTGTTTTTGTGGTTGCTTCTGCAATAGAGAGCCAGATAAAAATGTCAATAACTGTCTGTCCCATTGTAGCTCACTGACTTTAGTTCCTCATTTTAAAGGAACTAAAAAGTTCATCACCGACTCGCACTGATGTCAGCTACTCATACACCAAAACACATGGGCTAGCCAGAAAACAAAACTCCATTTCACAAGAGTTTTTGAGGTTTCAGCTATTACTTCAGTGCCCGATTCAAAGCAGGGACTTGAGGTTGGGTCTCCCATATCCCAGGGGAGTGCCCTGACTACCAGGCTATCCAGTCAGTCTCTCTTTTTCGCAGTCTCTCCTGTTGGAGCTGTTCCACTTTGTCTGAATAATTAAATAGTAACTGGGTCAGAGAGAATTACTTTACAGCCCGTTAGTGAGGGCACTCACATGAAACGCAGGAAACCCAGATTTAAGTCCCTGCTCCAAATCAGACAGTGCAAAGACTTGAAAGTGGGTCTTCCTCATCCCACATGAGTGCCATTACTAGTGACTACTTTGGGATGGGTCTCTCTTGCCCGTCCTTTTGAGCAGAAATTCCATACTAGACACAATAAACCTTCTCACTGAAAGATTTGGCAAAACCAATATATTTTTGCAAAAAGTTTTAGTTTCAACTAATCAATATTTTTCAAAGAAACAAACATTCTGTCAAAAAATTCCCAGCCACCTCTTAAACAAAAACATAACCATTTTAGCAGTTTAAAGAGATGTGCTGCTTACCAAGTCTCTGCTACTTACCATAGTTTATGTGTTTTCATTTTTTAAAACCAGTAAGAGACCTAGAATAAATGTCAACATTTCAAGCTACAGTAAATATTCAGAAGTTAATTTCTCCAAATAAAAATTAACCATTCTTCTAGACGAGTAAATGTAACATTTCCCAACATTTGAAAACTGAGCCCCTATTCAGAAAAATGAAAATCTCACCCTCTTCAACCATTAAATGTGTTGTTAAAGGCCTAAACTGAACAGCCACTAAAGATTGTGTAAATCTTCATAAATGATACTTTCTCTTCATTTCTCACATGCCTTGAGAAACAAAATAGTTAATATCGATATTTAAAGTATCACCATTGTCATCTGAGCCATCCTTGATGTGGACACAGCAGCAAAATGAGGACAGATAAATGCATGGAATTAAGTTGCAGGCTGCAACTTTTATTAAACTTTAACACAGGGGATGGGTGCAATCCACCCATTACCCATAATCTCCTATACCAACCATTTAATTGGTTCCAATACGGGGGTTACAGGACTCCTTACCAAATAAACTATTATGCAGAGTAGGCTCTCCTCAGCCTAACCCCCAGGACTCAGCTCTATGTCCTATCACACTCTCCCCTGTGAGGGGTCAGAGGGTGTGTTACAAGAGAACTGGACTTGACATAACCTGCAGGCTTCTTGTGCACTTAGCTACCATAAGCTGGAAGCGAGGATAGCACGTAGTGAGAAAGAAGCCTCTGCCCATAGTCCCCATAATAAACACCATGGTGAGGAAGACTGGACCTCTGGGGCAGGGGAAGAGTTGATGGGAAAACAGAAGAGAGGGTAGAGAACGGGCCCTTCTCTTCTGATCAGGTTGGCCAGCTAAACTGGAGCACAGCCTAGGGTGGCTGACAAGGCTAGCTGGAATCCCCAGTCTCATCACTGCAGATGTAGCAGCTTTGATCAGGGAACATATGATACCCGAGGATTTTGCAAGGCTCCTCTATAATATCCAAGTAGGGACCCCTCCCAAAGATGATGATGCCCAAAGGCATATTAGCTTTCCGGGGGAGATGATAAAGGCCTTTTTCCTGGGAAAAAGCCCTGTAGTGATATACCACCAAGAGAAGCAACAGGAGAGGGAGAGACCACAAAGCTATGTGGCTAGAAATAAGCTACCATTTAAACACTCTGGGTGGACTATGGCAGGTAACCAGAGTATAAGACAACTGCATTTAAATAGGCCTTGATCCAAGGGTTTCTCCCCATGATTCACATGGCATTGTTGGTTATTCACTCAGAAGTAGCTAGGTTAGAAGACATAAGGGATAGGGCCAGAAAAACCTAGGGGCTGCAGATTGATATTTACCTCCTCAAGAAAAAAAGCTGATAAAGTAGCTGCAATAACCCTCCCAGAAAAAACTCTGGGGGAAGGCCAAGGGGAAAGGGGAAAAGGGAAGGACAAGGGAGACACTCCCTACAAAAGAACTCCCTATCCCTGGCGGGTGAAAATTTGGAGACTACTCCTGAGATACAAACCAACGGAAAAGACTGATGAATTGCCCACGCTAGCACTTTTATTAAAGATGGCTGAGCATGAAGGGAAGCATCGCCTGATAGTGGTACATTTGAACACTGCTGGGTGTAGGAGGCTCACAGTTTATGTGAAACTTGGAGGAAGGGTATTCAGATAAAATTTATTGGTACAGTCACTTATCCTCCACCCTAAGCAATTCAGAACTGATAAATTTGCTGATTCCCAGGTGAATGCTTGAAGTACAGTTAAAAGCCTGAGTTCCCAGCTTGGTGGGAAATGACTTGTATTCTGACAAGTCTAAGTAAGCTGTTTATATAGGAGGGGAAAAGCTTTGTTATGCTTTTCCAGATTACTAACAGCATGGATGTTGGAAGATATTGGAGATGATGCACTCTTGTGCGCTGCTTGTGCTGGTAGTTGGATCATGCGCCTATTCCTGTGGTGGTGTGGATATAGGTTCAGATAACCCTGGGTAACACGTGCAGCAGGGTGAGGACCTAGGCCCACAAAGGCCACAAGGTCTCACCCTATCACATGACCCCAAGGCCCAACATCAAAATCTTAACCCAGTACTTATCCCACTGTGACTTGAAGGTGCTGTGAGGAAGATAAAAAACTCCCTGGTCCTCTACCAATTGGTCCATGGGAGAAAAAAATAATCCCTTTCCGTCTCCCTCCCTTACTGCTGGGACTTTCCCTCTTTCACCACTTGTCCCATCAAGTTCCCCCACCCATTGATGCAGGTGGGTGACATTTTGAAAGAAATGGGGCAGTTAATACCTCAGAACTAAAGTTTCAGACTCTCTGCAGACATTGCTGTTTCAGTAACAATTCATTCATATTTTCAAGATTTTTTTTCCCACTAGAAACTTACTTTTATTTATTAAATGAAACCTGAGTCTCCAGTGACCAGTTGAGAGGTCTGTCCTAGTTAGTCTTTCACATTTCCTTAGAGAGAACATCCAACTCTTGGGGAAATGCTGGATTAATTAATATGTAAATTTTAGATAAAAAGTACAGTGTGTACAAAGGTATCTCAAAAGGTATAAAGGTTCAACTGGTCTAAAACGTAATTGTTTCCATGGTGATTTATGGATGTTAATCCCAGGAAACTAATGCAGACAAGAAGAATATTGACACCTATGAGATGATGTAGTGGTGAAGATTAAGAAGATGAGGGAAAAGAAGATGAACACTTATATTAGAAATATTATAGGAGCGAAGTGGACTCTGCTTTCAGAAATCAACAAGCGCAAACTTATGTACCTTGGTGACATCAGACATAGAAATGAAAATAACCTTGAGAAAGCTTCCATGGAAGGAATAGTGGTAGGTCATAGTAGTAGGGGACAAACAGCAAAAGATGTCACTAGTATTGAGACATGAATAAATTGACTTAACTTACTTAAATTATAGATGGCCAAATTTCCTCTAACTTTTTTAAAAGCTCAACTGGGATATGACTCTGAACTTGCATACATCAATTCTAAATCCATGTGTTACTCCTGGGCTATGCCCAGTGCTTTTAGATGAGCACTGTCTCCCAGGGCTTGATCCCTGGAGGCCCCTTTCTCTGCAGCAGATTCTTACTGCCTCCCCTCCCAAGGGATTCCTTGCCTTTTTGAAGTTTGAAGAGCAAATTGCTATTTGCTTCCCCAGTGATTTTTTTTCTTGACAAATATATTTTTGTTGTTTTTAATCAGAATTATACAGAAGGAAATCTAACAAAGATAAATATTTCAAATGTAACCAAAAAGAACATGAAAAAAAAGAAAAAAAAAGTTTAGAGGAATAAATATCATGAGAATTTAAAATACTTGCTCGCTTTGACAAACCAGAATAATATGGGGTATTTTGCCCCCTTTGCTGTTGCTCAGTTCAATGTCACTAGGGTAGCATCCATCAAAGAAATGTCATGAAGAACAACATATACATGCTATTGCTGAATGTGCTAAAATGAGAACAAAGTCAGGCTACTAAGCCCTCCCGTCCCCTTTTCTCCTTCCAACTCTGTTAACTCACCATGCCCATTTATAGGGATAGGAAGTTAAGAACTTACTAGTTGGTGAAACTGAGACATTCAGAGAATTACTTTGATTCATGTGCAATAGTGACACCAAAGATTTTCAAGTACCATAATCTCTAGGCTTGACATGGATTCAGAAAAGGTTCAGTTGGTAGGTTGTTTGCACCACCTGCTCCACATCTCCCATTCCTAGGAGCTCATGCATACTGTAGTCTTTGACTCCTTAGTGACTAATACTAAATTAAAGGCCCTGACTAGGCCAAACATGTCCACTCAACCACACACACAACTACATTCTTCTATCAAATACAGCTATTGTATAAGATCCAGTGACACATTTTCCACTTTTTCAACAGTGAGAGATATTATGTTTCCCTTGGTGTCCTGGAGAAATTACAGTTTGGCTAATCACACTGCTTATCTAATTTTCTCCTACATGACCCCCAAACCATACAGAATTTACAGTTGTAAAATGGTTTCCAATGAAAAATGTGTTATAAATGCAAAAAAATCACATATAGGTGACTGCTGAAAATATTGTTTGGAAGGAACTAGAAAAATAAATTAAAGCCAATGAGCTCAAGTAAGGTTGCCAAGACCTTCATAGCAAAGTTTAGGAAATGTTTCATATCATTTGCTTCCACTGGCCCACATTACCATTCTCCTTTATCATTCTTGTCCCTTTATTATTATAATTTTATAATAGCTCTTTGCATGGCAAAAATCTGTTACCATTTAAAGCAAACCCCATAATGGCCCTTTGCTACACTACCACCAATACCCTTAAAAATCTACGGTCAACAGAAACATCATCACTGCCACATACCTTAGTAGTCTGCAGAAGCAGAGCCATGGAGTTAAAGCAGGTAGCTCAGGCCTGCCCCATCTAGGTAGGTAATTGTATAGCCTCATCACTGTATTGCCTGAGCACCTCACAAGCAGTAATGAATTTGTCCTTACCACACTTGCATGAAATATTAATATCCCTAGTGTATCGACGGGAACTGAAGGATGGAGAAGTCACACCGGAAATCATGCTAAAGTTAGAAATTGAATTCTGATTGTCTGAGACCCAGTGCAATTGCCCCTTTTTCTTACTTGTAATATACACAGTCCTGTTTATGGGAAACATAAGTCCCCCTGCTCTACCTACCAAACATCTACTTATAGAAGGCCTGATCTTAAGAGGCTGAGCAGTCTCAGCTGTCCAGTACAGCAGAAGGATTTAGCTGCTCAGCAGGAATTGTAAAAAAAAATAGGCCTATGACAATAAATCTGCTTTTTGGAGCAGGAACAACAACATATTTAATATCACTAAGGAGATTGTGTGTGCACCAGTAGCTAAGGAATGGATTATGTGTTAATTACAGCATGATGGAAAATGTTTCTGTCTGCCAGTTTTAA
Organism: Chrysemys picta bellii; assembly: GCF_011386835.1. NCBI lineage: Eukaryota > Metazoa > Chordata > Testudines > Emydidae > Chrysemys > Chrysemys picta. The sequence goes on from NC_088791.1 coordinate 78,238,235, forward strand.
ACCAATACTATAAAATAAAATATGTATTAGAAGCTTTGAAACACAGTAGTACAGCCACGGCCTGAAAAGATTCCAGTTTTTTAAAAATAATAAAGTGTTGACAGAAATGCTTGATGCAGAATTGGTGCTATACTTTACTTCCATCTCTCTGCCTGCCAAGGCCCAAAGACTCACAAAAGGGCACAAGTAAAAGAGAGGAGGAAGATTCAAATATTTTGAAATGCATTTCCTAAGGATTAAAAAGCATTTCCTATAGCCTGCTTCACTTTGCTGCGAATACTTATTATTTAGTAACAAAGGATTAATTAAAAAGAAGCCAATTGTGGCCAAAGCATATGAACATCAGAAACAGAAGGGATTATACAATGTTGAAAAATATAAGGAGACAATTCTGCTAGATTTCCGCACACAGCGTACTTCTACTGATATCATTGAGATACTCTACTCTAAATGGGTGGTAGAATCAGGTCTTAAATAAATGATATACTGGAACTTCTAACGTTTAATACAACAAGTCCTATTAAACAGCAGAAGAGATTCCCCCAACAAAGAAAACCTTGCATTCAGTTGCAAATGATAAAAAAACAAGCTAAATCATCTCATAAGCACATAAGATTGTTAAAAATAGCATTATGTTTGAGAGGGAATGTTGCTGACCACATGAACACTAAGTGGATTTCCTTTTGTGTAGCAAGGCAGCTATAGACAGAGAAAAAGGATAAAGTGGTGATTAAGCTGCTCACTTAGCTGACACAGATAAGGGTTCAATTCCCAGTTCTAACACAGCCTACTTGTGTGACCTTGGGCAAGTCTTTTAGCCTCTCGCTCTCTCTCTGTGTTTTCCATGTGTAAAATTGGGATAATAGCACTTTTCTATCTCACTGTGATGTTGTGAGGATAAATACATTAAAGATTATGAAGTACTCAGATATTGCAGTAATGGAGCTATGTAAGTACCTAAGACAAGCAGCAGGCATTAAATTATCTGCATACAGGAGGAAAAATGGCTGAGCTTAGAAAACAGAGTCAAGAGAGTGCTTAGTGCGGGAGTGTAAATAAATAGTTTTTTTGTGAAGGGACTAAAAGTGGCACTTAGATGATTTCAGTTGAACAGCTGAAAAAAACCAGAGGCTGAGGTGGTTTAGAAAGTTGTTGTTGCAATGTAAGGATAAAATGAGTCCTACCTGTGCTGCTTTTGTATTTAATGTCTTTCTCTGTTCAAAACATTATTCTGTAGGACACATGCATATTACAAATTAAAGGAGTAAAGATAATTATTAACCCTGTATTTCTATCTTTTCATGTCTCTTCCAACATCAGGAAGAAAAAAAAAAGGCGGGGGGTGGGGAGACAATCTTGAATCCAAAGTTTCCTGGACATTCAGACCTTTTATAGGGACTGTCCCAATATTCGGCGGTTTGTTTTATTTAGGCGCCTATTACCCCCAACCCCTCTCCTGCTGTTTCACACTTGCTATCTGGTCATGCTATTCAGAAGTAGATAGTACATTTAGATTTAAATATAAATGGATAGATTCAACTGTGTCACATGCACCATCTGATACTTCTACTTGCTTTTGGCCTCATCCCACATAAGTTCAACATTTCTAATATGGCATTAAGACACACCAGGGTGTGTTTTATTGTTCCATTAATACATGCTTTGGGTACTCTGTGAAGCACAAGTCTAGAGTGCTTTAAGCCTCCTGAGGTGTTTATTAATACACCAGTAAAAACACCCTGGAGTGTGTTCTAATGCAACAATGTGGCATCAAATTGTTTTAAAAATTAATATAATTTGAAAATAAAACAACTTTTAGGCAAAATCTTCCAATTATGAAAAAACAATAATCCATGGAAGGAGAATAAAATAGAAAAAAGATGGTGCTGCAGTAAAAGTCAAACACACACACACAAGATGACTAGTACTTCCCTCCTTCACAGGGCTTTGTGAGGTGAAATATATTAAAGATTGTGTGGTGCTCAGACACTAGAGTAATCAAGCCAAAGACTTCCTTCACTTCCAGCTATGAACAGGTGCAATTCAGAGCAAACTTTCGCCCTTATATACATGTGCCATGGAGCAAAGAGACCCCAGAGTGAAATAAAATTATACAAATATGGCCTAGTGTTATAATGGTTAAAGAGTATCTCCATGATAGGACAGTGCACAGGTATTAGGTAAAATTGTTTTTCTGAACTAAGCCCAGAGAGATTGGCTGTGGCCAGATCTGGTAGAAATTGCTATTATTTACGTGCATTTCCCACTCTTCAGCATTCTCTGAAAGTACATGTTGGTAGCATTGTGTACATTGTTACAGACAGAAAGGCCTTTTGTACTGTATCCCTGATTACATATCTGCCCTTTTGACTTTCACCTCAGAGACTGAAGGTCAACAAGAAGGTATCAAAGGCAACTAGATTTATTTGGACTTCATGGGCTAATCCCATCTGTCTCTTTCAGCGCAAGTAGTTAGCATTTTCCTCTTTATTGTTCTCTTTTCATGTCCTCTCAATAATTAATGTTTTCTTTTTTCTGATTTCTTATATTTCCTAGTATTGATTTATTATGTTGCAATATGTCTGCAAGTCCTGGCATTCAACATGAGTTAGCTTCTTTGGGAGCTTAGCAGCTTACACATTTTTCTCTAGCACTAGTATATGCTACTAACCAGGTAACGTCTATAGGATGTCCAGGGGTCAGATTTATTCCACTTTATAGTCAATCTTTTTGTTCTCACATGTAAGACTCTACACAAACATGTTCGTGCCTACAACTCTCTCTTTTCTGTTTCTCCCCTCCTCCTTCACCTCCCAAGCTTTCACCTAACCCTCTTTACTACTTTATCTTATCTAATCTTTGCACCTTCTTCCATAGCCCCTCGTACCATCCCTAGTTGTTTCTGTTCCCTCAAATTCAATAGTCATTGTTTGTCAATTGAAAAGAAATGAAGAAAAAGTAATAGACAAAAGAATTGTAGCGAATACCACAGCTAGCCCACAAGCTAACGAAACAAAACACACTACACAGTACTAAGTCTTTTGGCTATCTGCCATCATGCATTTTCCTTTCATCCTCTTATCCCTTTTTGCCTTCTACTTCCAACTTTGCTGTATAACAAAGCATTTTCTTCATCTTCTTGATACTTTAGTCTTGCATTAATGATTTTTTTGCAATTAGTTTCTTGGTTTGTTTTTTAAAGGAGAAAAATAAAAGGGAAATAAACTTATAGCACTGTAGAGACAACACAGTACACTGGAGTAATAAGCAGTAAAATCCTATGACACTAAGGCCCAGTCTACAACTGGAAAAAAAAAGGCTTCTTAACAATGAGATGTCTCAAAAGAGATAGATGTTATTGAGAGAAGCCAGGTGGTAGTTTTACCTTGAAGGATGCTGGTTGAAGTGCAGGAGGCATTACTTATCTTGTACAGTAACTGGAGTTCTTCCTGATGTGGAGCACCCACAGGGACGCATACCTTGATGTGAGCATGTCTGTGCATTCTTCATTGGAGATTTTTGTCAGCAGTGCTGTGCCTCAGACACTCTGGTGCTCTGGTACAAAGGCATATAGGGAGGGGGCAGACCCACTGCCACTTTAGTTCCTTCCCAACCACCAAAGTCCAAAGTGTTTATTTCTATTCTCTATTCTTTGAGCAGTAAGGGAGTTGGGGGATAAGCATATAGCAATATGCGAGGCCAACGAATGACTACAGCATTTCCCTTTAAATAGTGACTGTGCCCTCCTCTTGAGCAGGACTGTCTGCACTTCATAAGATGGTGTCACAAAGAGATCTATCTGTGGATGACTCTAGGTAAGACATCTCTCTTTTAATACACCTTGTTCATCTCCCACTTCTGATTAATGCTCAAATGTCTGATGAGGATATCCACTGCTGTGTTCTGTAGTCCTGGAAGATAAACCACTGAGATCTCTATGCAGTATAACATGCACCAGTTCCATAGTTTTATGGATCCTGCACCTAAGCACTGGGATCTTGATCCTCCTTGACAACTGATATAATAAATTGCTTTTCTGTTGTCCAGCATTATTTTCATTTGGTGGTCCCTGATATGGGTCAGGCATCACTGGCAAGCATAACAAACTGCTCTGAGCTCTAATACATTGATATGGAGGATCCACTCCTGAGGGGTCCATTTGCCCTGAGCTGTAAGATTTTGGAAGTGTGCACTCTAGCCTATCAAGGAGGTGTCTGTAGTAATGATACTTGTGGGAGAAGAAGGCAAGAATGGAACTCCCTCACACACCTTTTGTGGATCTTTCCACCACTTCAGAGAACCAAGAGCCCTCCGAGGTACAGATACCCACTTGGATAGACTGTGCTTTTTGGGGGCATAGATGGTTGTCAACCAGATCAGAAGATACCAAAACTGTAGTCTTGCTAAGGTTGTCACAAATGTACAGGCTGCCATATGGCCCAGAAGTTGCAGGCAAGCCTTTGCGGTGGTTTGTGGGCTCTGCTGTGCTGTTGAAACAAGTCTGGACAGAGTGGCAAATCTGTCCTAGGGGCAAGTATGCACTGGTGGTAGTGAAGCCCACAATGGTCACAAAGTCTATTCATTGAGTGGGTGTGCAATGAAGCAGATAAACCACCCGCTAGCATGGAAAGAGTTAAAGAGAGCCTCTAGGTCCAGTTAGGCCCTTCCCTGTTATACCTTAAGCCAATGCCAGGCCTGGAGGGGGAAGAAAAGGAGAGAGCCTGGCTCAGTTCAGGGCTGACTGATGATGAGGCTGCTGCCCTATCTGATGAGAAGAGTCACTAGTCAGTCAGACAAGGCAGCTGCCAGGAAGTACAGTCTCCCCGTCTAAAGGAGACTGTGGAAGAGACTTAGGAGCATCCAGCCTAAGATATTGCTAGGTGACTGAAGCACAGAGATCTTGTGGGGTTTTGGCCCCACCACACTTACGGCTGCCCTGCCCGGAAGAACCTAGGACCGCAGCAGGATGTCACCCAAAGTTAATGAGGGGGTGCTACTAGAGACAAGCCACCACAACAACTTGGATTATAGGAGCCATACCTCAAATGGAAGGGACAGTGGGAGGAAGTAGCCCAGGCTGACAAACCCCCTGCTGGAAGATCTCCTGTTCAGGGGTTGACTTACACAGGGCCCTGGGCTGAGACCAGGTGGAGTGTGAGGGGCTGGGTCCTCCTACCCAATTGCCTTAAAGACTTAGGCCCCTTGACCAGGGAAGCAAGGGGCTGGAAGTCGTGTTCCAACCACTAAACTGCCCAGGCCTCCTATTACAGGGAGAGAGAGAAAAATCTTCCGCATTGAGATGGAGGCCCAATAAGTGGAACAGAGATAGGTCTGTGCTGGTTGCTGTTTGTACCTCCAGAAATGAGCAACCTTTCAGAAGCCAATCATCCAGGTAGGGAAAACCATTAATTCCATCTTGCAAAGATGAACTGTGGTGGCTGAGAGGACTTTGGTAAAGATCTGTGGGGCAGTGAAGAGGACAAAGGGAAGGATGCAATACTGGTAGTGGTCTCTGCCCACCACAAAACATAGGAAATGTCTCTGCAAACCAATTTCCTGGGCCCAGAGAGGGCATCATCACTGCTAGGGTTACCATTCTGACCCACAGAGAGCGGACAAAGGTGTTCAGTGTCCCAGGGAATAAAATTGGTCTCCACTTTCATTTTTCTTTTGAACCAGGAACTACACCTCTAACTCGATATAACGCTGTCCTTGGGAGCCAAAAAATCTTACCATGTTATAGGTGAAACCGTGTTATATTGAACTTGCTTTGATCCACCAGAGTGCGCAGCCCCGCCCCCCCGGAGCACTGCTTTACCGCGTTATATCTGAATTTGTGTTATATGGGTCACGCTATATCGAGGTAGTGGTGTACAAGGAATAGAACCCTTTTTCAACAGAGTTGGTGGAACAGGTTTGATGGCCCCCAGTGTTAGAAGGAATTGTACTCCCTGCCTCAAAATACTCTTGTGAGAGGGATCCCTGAAGAGGGATGAGAAGGGGTAGGGGGCGGAAAGGAGAAGGTGAACTGGATGGAATAACTTATGTAAATCAGTTCCAGGATCCACCTTTCCAAGGTGATGAGCTCCAAGGAAGGCAGGAAATGAGGATAGAGGGGGACAGGTGCAGCATTGGATCCAGAGCAGGAGAGAGTTCATGACCCTCGAACAATGAGGATGCCACCAACTGGAAGGTCTCTGTAGAGGATGGTCCTTTCTTAGTGTACCTGTTCTGATTCCTGGGGGGTTGGCTGTTCTTGTAGGTAATGGACTGGGTGATACCACTGTGCCATCTGGAATCTACTATACTTTCTCTTTGCCATAGGTGTATAGATGTCCAGAGATCATAGTGTCAATGGGAAGTCTTTATGAGAATTAAAAGATCCATCCATGGCATTACTAAAAAAGTTAGTCCCCTCAAAGGGAAGTCCTACACATTGTTTTGTACCTACTGGGGCAGACTGGAGGACTGCAGCCAAGAAGATCAGTACATGACTGCTACTGTAATTATGGAGCATGCAGCTGTACTGGCAGCATCAAGTGAGGCCTGGAGAGATGCTTTGGTGATTGTCTGGAATTCTGTTATGAGGGTTTGAAATTGTTTCTCTGACCCTGTAACAGGTGTTCAATAAAACATGAAAACTTTGTAAACTGATATTTTGCTATTCGGGCTTAGTAATTGGCTCCTCCAAGTCCAAGGAGTAACTCTTGCAGCCCAGAAGGTTCAGTCTTTTTAATGCTTTGGCAGATGGTGTTCAGCTGAACAAGTGTTTGTTTGTTAACTGCCTCTACAACCGGGGAATTGGGAGTAGGGTGGGAGAAAAAAAGTGTTCTGAGCCTCTGGGTGGGATGTAGTATTTTTTGTCAGGCCATTTACACACAGATGGTATAGTAGGTGGAGTTTGCCACACAGAACATGCTGGGACAGCAGACCATCATTCACGGGCAAGTGATCAGCAATGGTGATTCATGCTCTTCTGGGATTCAAAGATCCTCATGGGCTAGAAGAGTGGAAGGTATTAGGGACTCCAGGTAGGAAACCTTGGGATTCAGTATGTCAAGTGGTGTTGTAGATGGTATCAAAGTGTGATCACATTTGGCTTGGAGTCCTTGTGTTTTGGAGGCAAAATGTCCAATGGCATTATAGGTGGTTTACCAGATGACTTCTCAGTACATGGCACGGTCTTCTTATCCAGTGCCATTGTCTTGTTAATGGAGAGTACTGGAGCATCAATGGTACCCATAATGGAACACAAAGTCTCCTGAGACCGAAGCTGAGAGGGTGACTTTCCCCTTCTGGAGAAGAGAGTCCTTTCTTCTTTGAGGGTCTTGATGGCTTTGAAGTGTCCCGGGTTTTTGCTTACCATCTCAGAATGATGGTCACCGGGGCTCTCTGAAGATCCAGGTACATCTCAGGACTTGGATCCCATGAATCTCAAAGAGCGCTCCATCAACATGAGTTTTAGCATGTCCTCCCTCAGTTTGTTAAATCTGCTTTTAAAATGTGAACAGATCTTACATTTGGAGGGGTCACAAGACTCTCCCAGGCAGCAAAGGCAGCTTGAATGTCCATCACAGTGTAGGAAAGAATTGTGGCAGGTCTGGCAGGATTTTATGCCCCGCAAAAGCAAAAAAAGTTATAAAAAACAAAAATAAAGACAACAACAAGAAAAGAAAAGAAAATATTAAGCTAGAGATATAGCAAGCTGCATAGCTAGCTAATGGACAGTGCAGCATTGTGTCACAAGCTGCAGGCTGTTGAAAAAGAAATGGAGTGGCGCCGGGTCCAACCGTTTCATATACCCTCATATTGGAGCACCAGGGTGTCTGGGGTGCAGTCATGGATAAGTGAACATTTCTGACAAAAATCGGAGCTCAAGAGTGCACAGGCACATGCATATCTTGATGTGGAGCACCCACAGGGACACTACTCAAAGAAGAACCCTAGGCTCCTCTCTAGGGTCTACCTCAACCACATTGATGGATAGCTGATATTTTTATAGAACACTCTGATTTTCCTTTGAGGTATTTTAAAAGATTATTGGGACACAACCAGGCCTATTTTATGGAAGTGCACAACACGAGGAGAAAAAGTGGCTCATGGGGCAGCATGAATCCATCTACATTTTGAGCTTCCTTATCACAGAAGGAAGGGAAAAGAGCAGTCACAGAACTGACAGCAAACATGAATATCCCAAAAGATGAGTGATTGGGTCAGAATGTAGCATGACTTTGCTTCCTCTTCTGCACTGATATTCTAGGGATAGCACACGCTTGACCCTTTTACAGAGTGTACCAGTTGTCAGCCTTGCCTGCATGTACAATTGTCATGGTGTGTCCCTACTCATCCACTACTAAAAATGCAGTCAGTTGTAAAGCCACATCAGACTGTAAGATAAGGGGACAATTGCTGTCTTGAAATTTTGTATTTATTATCCTTAGCAAAGCCAACTCTTGCTGATAAAAAAAACTTCACAGTGATTTTCCAGCAAATCTTATTTCCTCGATAAAAACACTTCATTTATTTTTCATTTGAATACCCTTCAAAAAACCAATGATGGTAATTAGATGTTTTGTTAAATAGGAAAGCAGCAACCATCACTTGCATTAGTGTGCAACATACTTTTGTCAAATATAAGTGGGTAGGAATTTGGGTAGGTGGACATATTTTCCTTGCTGAATGTTAAGTGGATAGTAGGTTATCTACAGCTCAGGATGGTCTAGTGGATTAAAGCCAGGCAAAGCAGAAAAATAGGCTCGGGGGGGGGGGGGGGAATAGGACTTAGGAAATACAGGTTCAATTTCCTCCTCCACCTTAGATCTCTGGCATGCCCTCGGGCAAGTCATGCAGGCCTGGATGCACAAAAGGAGTTAGGTACCTGCATCCATGTTTTAGTCACCTAAGTCCCAGTTTCAGGGCTACTGTGATGCACAAAAGTCCTGCTGTAGGTGCCTAAACTGACTTGGCATCTAAACTTTTGCAGTAAAAGTTCCCTTTCCCCAGGTGCCTATTTTTCTGCCTCTGAGCATATGAACTGCTGCCTCCCTCTAGGCATTTAGACGTCTATCTCCCACCTAAGCCCCAGAGCAATTCACAAGCCAGGGGAAAATGGGCAATTGACTGCTTTATTTGCATGCAGGTCCTAATCTGGTAGGCAGCCTCTGAGTACACCTTCAGGACCAGGTCCCTCAGGTAAGTTCAAACAAAACAATGTGTGTGGGGGGGGACAACAGGAGTGCCAATTTTGGGGGATTAGGAAGAATGCCCTTCCCCAGGTTTTTTCACTTAAAGCAGAGGCATAGCCATAGCCCACCCAATTCGCATCCAAGCCCACCCATATGAGAGTCTGTGCAAATGCTATTGAATGGGAGGGACCAGGCATCTCGGTCTCTGTTACCATGTTGTTTCTCCTGCCTTCCCCCCACCCAGGCAACAGCAAGGGGGCTGTGTAGTCCTACCTCAAACACCCGCAGCACCTCTGTCCATGCAGATAACAGCATAGGGAGCCCTCTCCCCATACTGACAGGACTGAGCAGTGACATTGAGGTGACCTCAGAACACTCCAGACCTCATCTGGGCTTGGCAGCGCATTAACAGCCCCTTCCCTGGGTTTACACCTACTTCTACCCACAGATACTCACACTAGGGCTGTCTGTACCAGTTACTGCCTCCCTGCTGTTCTGGGGGTCTCCCCATGTCCTGGGGGAGGCAACCTACGTTGTTTTTTATTATATATTTAAATTCAGATCTGAAAAATTTGTTCCCTCACCCCTCAAGAAATATCTAAAATAGCACCACTGGGGTGGGGGAAAGGAGAACTTCCCTCATAACTTTTAACCCAGCTGTTAGAGCACTCCCCTGGGATGTTGGGCTCACCAGTTCAAGCCCCCACCCTCTGCCTATAGGGGAGAAAGGATTAGAACAGGGATCTGCTACCTCTCAGCTGAGTGCTCTAACCATTAGAATACATGATAGGCTGTTGTGGGGCTCCCTCAGTCTCTCCTGTTGAAGCTGTTGCATTGTGGATAAATAATGAAGAATTCATGGCCTGGACCATGGATGTCCTACAGGCTGGGTGAGTGCTCTAACCAGCAGGCTACAGCATCATTCTCAAGCTTGCTTTCTCTCTCTGGCTCAGTTGACACTTCAAGAGTTTATCCAGTGTGCAACAGTTTCAATAGGAGAGACTAAGGGAGCCCCACATCAGAATATCTGTGTTAACCTGTGGAACTCCTTGACAGAGGATGTTGTGAAGGCCAAGACGATAACAGTGTTCAAAAAGAACTAGATAAATGCATGGAGGATAGATCCATCAATGGTTATTAGCCAGGATGGGCAGGGATAGTGTCCCTAGCCTCTGTTTGTCAGAAGCTGGGAATGGGGATCACTTGATTATTACCTGTTCTGTTCATTCCCTCTGGGGCACCTGGCATTGGCCACTGTTGGAAGACAGGATACTGGGCTAGATGGACTTTTGATCTGACCCAGTATGCCCGTTCTTATGTTATGTTCTTATCTCATAGCCCAGGGTTAGAGCACTCCCCTGAAGGACAGCAGATTCCTGTTTAAATTCTTTCTCCCCCTCAGGTAGAGGGGGACTTGAACCAGGAGTCTCCCACATCTCAAATTAGCACCTAACTCTGGACTAAAAGTTATGAGGAAGAGTTTCCTCCTCCTTACCCCAATTTCTTGCTAAAACAACATACTTACCTAACTCCAGGAGACGGATGCAGCTGAGAATCAGAAGCTGAGATAGGTGCCTCTCTGAAGCCTAGACTTCCATGCCTAACTCCATGAGACGAGTGGGGTTTAGCATACCTCTCTCTGGTTGGCATCTCCCAGTGGCTAGTTTACGTGACTTCCCACCTAGCGTACAGGCTTTTGAGACTCCCATTCTTAGCTTGGCTTTTGTGACTCCCCATACATTGTATGGGAAGACTGAGTACCTAACTCAGGCTTTGTGAAACAGTGATTTTCTAGGTGCCTAAAAGGTAGGTGCTGCGATGCTCAGCATCACAGTGCCTAACTTCTTTGTTCATCCAGGCCTTCATCTCTCTGTGCCTCAGTTCTCAATTTGTAACATGGGGATAACAGGACTACCCTACCTCACAGGGATGTCGTCAGATATTTGCAATAAAGATTGCAAGCATTCGGATATTATGTGAAGGGGGCCATATCAGCATGATAGATATACAGCTGTTCAAATAGTGCCTTTAATTTTTTCTAAACTGAACTTATTTAGGAACTGATCCTGCTATCTTTTGAAGTCAGTGGTAAGCCCCCGAATGATTTTATTGGAAGTAGATTCAGGTCATTTATGTTACTTTTATTCCATCTAATTAAATGCATAAATCTTATTTTAAAATGATAACATCTCACTCAACTGAAACACATTACCCATGACAATGAATATATATGTATAGTATTTATATATCCACTAATCACAGATAACTTCAATATCTGTCAAATATATTTGGCTATATCTATAAAATATTGAATGTTAGGGCTTGTCTATACTTACGCGCTGGTTCGGCGGCAGGCAATCGAACTTCTGGGTTCGATTTATCGCGTCTTGTCTGGACGCGATAAATCGAACTCAGAAGTGCTCCCCGTCGACTCCGGTAATCCTGCTTGCCGCGAGGAGTACGCGGAGTCGACGGGGGAGCCTGCCTGCCGGGTCTGGACCGTGGTAAGTTCGAACTAAGGTACGTCGACTTCAGCTACGTTATTCACGTAGCTGAAGTTGCGTACCTTAGTTCGATTTGGGGGTTTAGTGTAGACCAAGCCTTAGTGTAAGAGGGTCTGGACTCACCCCTGCGGCGCCTCCTGCTGGTCATCCAGGGAATTAGCTCACCAGCCTCTGGAGCGCCCTCTGCAGGCCGGTGATCCGCCTTTCCTCTTCTCTGGCCCCCGTGTCCCTCCCAGGACCCCGGTGTCCCTTGCTCTGGGTGCTGCCCCCTGGCAATACCCATACATATGCTAGGTCTCCCCTCCCAGGGGAACCCCACCCACTAACCCCACCTCACCTCAGGATAAGGCCACTGCCAGTCACCAGCTAGCCCCCACTCTCTGGGGCAGACTGCAGTATAGGCCACTCATCATCGGCAAGGTTGGGTTCGGACCTGCTGCCTTGGCATAGCCCTGGACTGCCCTCTGCAACCCCCAGTACCCCTTGGCCTATTACCAGGCCGCAGCCTGGGGCTATCCAGACTGGAGCTCCCCAGCTCCTCAGCCTTTCCCTAGCCCTGCTCCACTTAGGTACCCTGTCTAGCTCCCTGCAGCCAGGCCCTTCTCCCTCTGAAGGCAGAGAGAGACTACTTTCTGAGTGCCTGGCTCCTAGCCTCTTATATAGGCCAGCTGACACCTGATTGGGGCATGGTCCCAGCTGCAACCACTTCCCCCAATCTGCCAGGGTTTTACCTTGCCCTGCCCCAGCCCTCTGCAGGGCTTTTCCAACCCCTCAGAGCAGGAGCGGGTGTCCACCCCACTACAGTTAGGTATAATACTACAGAAATATGCTGCATTAGTCAGTCTTCTGCTCAGTTTAAGTTAAGTTTGGATAACGTGAACATCATTCCCTCTTGTTTTAAGTATATTGGCTTACGTATCGGCTACAATTTATTAAACAATAAATGTCATATAGGACCCTGTAGATTTCTCCTATAACTAATTAGCTATTCTCACCTCAAATCCCATGCTTCCAAATGAAAACTGTAACTAGATCTTTGTTTTAATCCTTTTATATTGTGACATGTTTCCAAACGATCCAAAAGCCTCAATAGTGAAAACTTTACTGCCATGCTCTGGCTTTTCTTACAACAAAGGCTTTGTATTTGTTGAACACATTCAAAGCTAATGTGCATCAATATCAAGGAGCTGCTTCTTGCTAAGGACTGGCAAGCTTTAATACCAAGCAATGTCCTCCTTTTATTCATGATAATACTGGTCTGATAGAACCTGAACTCCCTGTATTATTCATATATACCATCTGGAATTTGAATCCAAGTTCACAGGGACAATAGCTACTTTGTAATCCTATTAAATTGGCTTCTTTCAATTTATAAGAATGTGGAAGAAGATTCTTTGATCTCTATTTATAAATAATCCATGAATAATATTAGGAGAATACCACAGTGATGAAACATGCAGTAAAAATCCATTAGGCTAATCCTTCAACAGTTCTGTTATTGTTAATAAGAGTCATAAAATGGCTATGTGTTATACAAAATAAAATGGAGAAAATAAGATTTCAGGGACTTGGTAACAAAGCTCTGTAGGCAAACCAGCTCTGGAGCGTCTCTTGAAAAGAAGGAGATAGCTGAATAGCTGTGGTAAGAAAAAATCATCTATTTTACAGAGATGAACTTAACTTAATAGTATTATATTATTTCATCAACTATTATAGGTATTGGGCCAAAAAATGTAATTGCTAAACCCCAGTGGAGTCCCCTTGAGTTCACTGCCACTCTACATGGGTGCAGCTGTCCACCCACATGCAATCTGCAAGTTTGACCTTAGCCAATCATCATTATATTAATTTGATCAAATGTCCATTGTTTTATGACTCCTCAGGATGAGATAAAATAATGTTATTCTAGAAGAAATGACATCAATAAATATAAACCTTTAACAGGCATTAAAAATAGTTTAACTGAAGGCTTCCTCCTGCTAAGAAAACAAAAGAGTATTTATCCCAAACTATTTCATTAATAAATTATAAAGATATGCAGACTTAAAGAATAAAAATATTGTTTTATTTATAACACCAGTAATGTGCTAAGTGGAGCTGGGCAGAACCTGACCTATGAGAGTTTTCAAGATTTCAAAAGCTTTTCTATCCCAAAACAGGACAGAATCCTACTCTTGAAAATTTTCACAAACCAATAATCCAAAATAAATAAATAAATAAATATGGATCCTGTTAGTGCCATAATTTTTGCTTGTTTACTTATGAGACAAGTACATATCTTTATCATTTGCAAATGATTCTTGTGGAGATGACTAAAGTGGAAAAAAGCCTTCTGGAAAAATGTTTTAAGAAGGAACTTTAACAAAGCGAGAGAGATGACCTAGTGGATTGGGTCATGGTTCTAGATGGTGGGAGTGCACAGGAAAGACTCCACAGCCATGTTCCTGATTCAGCAAAGCACATGCTCAATTTCTTTACTGAATCAGGGCCAAAGAATATGAAAAGAGTGTTAGTTTTGTAGCATTTTGCTTAGAGTGAAATTGCATTTTATAGCAAAGTACTTGTGAATCAGTTCCTTTGAAGGGAAGCTCAACATTATTATTTTTCTTTGCAATAATACAGAATATTACAAACATATGAAATAAACCAGAAAGCATTTTCAGGCTCTATTTAAGAATATGTGATGCCATGGAAATGTGCAAATTAATTTATGATATGTTGATAAGTAAAGGAAGCATCGATTTCCAGTTATTTGGATTTAAATTGAAAATGTATACATTTGATTTATATTTGCAAAATTGGACAGAGGATTTAACCACATACATCCCATTAATTTTAAACACCAGTCAGCTAAGATTCCAGCCTCTTAAAACTTTTTTGGTCATACTAATAGATCTGAAAAACCCACAACTCATTATAAAAGTTATCTACTATGTCCCCATTAGTCCAAATCTTGTCCAAGAACCCTGCACAGTAACTCATTTGGGAACTGGGAAATTCCATAGGAACCAGATAGAAGGAACCCTTTATCAGGTAACAGGTAACATCTGTGGCCACTATTCCAGCTTTAGGAATGAAACAGTCTCAGGGTATGTTTACATTGCAATGTAAGCCCAGGATCAAACTCAGTCTCAAGCCTAACCCCATTTCCATATACACAGAAATCACGATAACCCAGGGCTTGGACACAGGTTTCCTGGACCCTGCGAGGCAGCAGCGTCCGAGCCCAAGTCAAGGAACCAGGATTCAAGCACTATTGCTTTGCAATGTACATGCAGTCCTGCTTGGTTGCAATGTACATGCAGTCCTGGGAGTCCATCAGAAGTATCCCACAATCCCATGGATCAACTTCTTTTGTCCTTTCTTCCCAACAATCTCCAACTGACTCAAGTGAAAATGGAAGCTATTCCCCTTTGCAGACAGCAGCAGTGAGTCAGTGAGTCAGTGTTAACCCATTGTCTGCTGATCACTGAGCTGCAAACAGGCCATTGCAGAGCCTCCTGTGTTTACAATGGAGATTGAACATAGCAAGCCTTTTGCAAAGCATACTGCTTCATGGTCATGGGAGCAGAGCCAAATTTTGGTGAATCTCTGGTTCAAGGCCAGTAAAACTGTAGACTTTAGCAAAAGTACCAGGAATTACCATGCATATGAGCAGATACCTGAAAACCTGGCAGCTTTGCAAATTTTTCAGACCTGGGACCAGTACAGGGAGCATATTAAGAGACTGAAGAATGAGTACCGAAAGACCTGGGACCAGAACCACATGTTGACAATTTGTCAACCTCATGACCATTTTATGAGGAGCTTGACCAGGTGCAGGGCGTTGTGCCCAGCACAGAGCCAATCATGGTGCATGATGATGATGATCAGCCAGGATGGTGCCTTGCTGCCCCTGAATGGAGCATGGGGAGTGATGGTGGGAGCCAGCAGCAGGCTCCAAGTGTGGACCATGAAGTGACTCTGTTTTTGAAATCAGTTCAAGAGCAGGCTGTGGAACAGAATCAACAGCAAATTCTGGGTCTGTACTTAGAAGAGCCGTTTGATCCCTGCCATGAGGAACTGCAGCAAACTCAGTGGAAACAAAATCCCTTCCTGAGCCTGGTACGTTTCTGACTCCAACTGAAAGTTTATTATTACAGTAATGGGAGGGATTGCTGCTCTAAGAACCAATGGAAAAGTTACGAGAAGCTCCAGCATGTATCTGCTAATGGTGGATTGTATCCAAATGCCTTGGCATCCCCCCACCCCGCCATGTAGAGTTCAAATTGGCCACCAGGAATTGCAAACAGTGTGTGTGTGGCGGGGGGGGGGAATAGCTTTAAAAAGAGTATTTTCACTGCAAAGTCACAAATGTTTGCTTGGGTCATTCAGGTTTTCTATTTAAGTAATAATGGCTTGACGTTTGCTGCTCTGTAATCACTCAATGGTCTATGGAACTGCCTGGAAACAGTCAGTGTACGTGTTTGGGCAACTGTGCTCTATTTCCAAATCTAGTTCATATCAGTTTGTTAGCAGTAGTCCATGCAGTCTGCAGAAGACAAAATAATTTCTCCCATGTATGAGTGGGGAGTCCGTTTTTGTCCAGAAATGTTCTGGGGGCAGGGAGGAGGAAGGCTTTTGAGTTCTGCATGTTTGCATACAGACATTTGAGGGTGAGCCAGGTGTGAGCTAACTCAGCATCCTGTTAAATTCCCTCATGGATTCTGACCCAATCCTGGTTGCTGATAGCTGCAATTTTTTACTGAATCAGGAACTCCAGATAGTTACATTGAGGGGAATAGCATATTTTCCAGGGCCATTTTGGTAGCTGACTAGCTCATTCCACTCACAGATGTGCTATTCAATCACTATCATTTGAATACTTTGGTTACATATACTACAGGTTTCATACCATCCGCTTGGAATAACATCTCCTTTTGCCAATAGGGCACCACAAGAACAGTAATGTTCTCCCAAAATATGAAAGGCCTGAAATGATAGGAAAATGTTTTTTATAGCAAGGACACTAGCCGCCCTCCTCACAACACAAGTTTTGATAAAATAGAAAATACTTGTAATTTTAAACTTAACACTCACTGTCTTTGCACTTCTCCCAATGTGAATAACCAGGCTGTGTCCAGAGAGAGTATGTTGACTGAAGCATCCCCTTCAGAATATATATTGGTTCAGTTTTGAAATATAACGTTTTGTGTCCTTGAGATTCCACAAGAATTAATTCTGTGCTTTTCCACTGAGCTGCTTTTGACAATAACTGTTTCTTGTCCTGTTTCAGGCCCCTCCAACTCTACTGCCTGCTGAACATCAAGAACTTAATACATGGACCTGCATGGACCATTTCAAAAAGACCACATTTCCATGACGAAGTTATGATTGATGTTCTTGAGAGGACAGACCAGCAGGTCCAGTAGCAGAAGCAGAAGGATGCAAGACTGGAACAACAGCATGCTAAGAGGCAGGAGGAAAGGCTGAGGCTTGCTGCACAGATGGAAGACAGTGTTTCAGCGACGGAATAGGCACTTGCAAAGCTGTTCCTGAGACAGGAAGGGTGGCTAAATGAGGAAGATAGAGCTCAAAAGAGAGAACTGTTTGAGCATCTCATCTCCAGCTTGGCTGGAAGATCCCCAGCTCCTGTTGCCTCTCCCCACACCACAGACTGATCCCTCTGCAACATACCCTCACTCCAGAAGTAGCTTGGACAACCCACGTTGGGGTGGACCAGGCATTCATGTCCCATGAGCAGCTGGGCAGGGCTACTACACGCAGCCTTCCTTCTTGACCTTCACCTGGGGATACCTCCATACCTCCCATCACCAAGTGCATGTCATCCAGAAAGTTTGTTGCTATCACTGCATCATATTATACAAGTAATATAATACTATATTATGATTTGAGATAACACTAAAAATATGATCAAGAGTAATTATGAATTACTGAGCAAATACAATTCCTCTATTTAATTAGGTACAGCAATTCACGTCAATAAATTCCATCTATAAACTCATGCTGTGATTCTGAGATTACGCCACCATCCTATTCATTATTCATCATGTCATTCATAAGTACATTGCATGGTAATCAAGCCCACACCCCTCCCAAGCACTGAATATCCCAGCCCCCACAATTAATTAATCCCTTCCACCCCACAAGCACATTCTTACAGAAATTATCCCCCTCTTCCATTAGGCCATGCAAGTCCATAATGTGAGAACACAAAGCATCCCTGATTTCTGTTGCCTGGGTCAACCAGCTCCAGCAGCAGTAGGCGCACTTTCTGGCAAAGCGTACCGATTCAGTGGCTCCTCACTGTCAAAGGTTCATTCAGGGGCAAATGGCTCACCTCTGGCTTAACAAAGATTTTGAAGAGCACAGTAAGACTCAGTAATGCAGACAGCATTAATGACATTGGCATCGACACAGGTCTGTAGACATCTGCAACAGGATTTTAATCAGCCAATAGCACATTCAACAACCATTGTACACCTGCTGAGAATGTAATTAAACCATCTTTTGCCAAGGCCTCTTAAATCAGGGCAAAAGGGGGCATGCGGGGTCCCCCAGAACAGCAGTGGGGAGAGTAACTGCTTATGACAATGTTATTTGGTGGGAATAGTGTCCCAGCCTGTCCATGAAGGTAGACTCCCAAGCAGCAAAAAACACTGGCATCTTGAACTTTTCCAGCGCAGCCCACATTGACATTCATAAATCAGCCTCTGTGGTCCATGAGGGCATGCATAACGATGGAGTAGTACTCTTTACAGTTCATGTACTCATATGTTTCTCGAGGAGGGCACATGACATAGGTGCTGACTCCAGGGGTGATTTTTCAGCACCAAACTGGTTGACCTGTAACAGTCTGGGGTAGCCAGCTTCCAGATTGTTATAGCAACCCACTTCTTTGGACCGGCAAAGGAGATCTCACATGTGTGTCTTTACACTGGAGGGTTGGGACAAGCTGCACACAATGCTCCAGAAATGTAGCTTTCTTCATGCGAAAGTTCTGGACCCACTGCTGGTCATCCCAGGTCTGCATAATGATGTGATCCCACCAGTTTGTGCTTGTGGCCCTGTGTCAGAAGTGCAGTCTATGTAGGGGGCATCAGCACTTATGCTAACTGTACTGAGCACTATTTGCAGTGTGAATCTGCCATGCCAGTGTATTCCTCCTCCTCCAGCTCCTTCTCCTCCATCATAAAATCCATCAGGTGGGTCAGAAACCACTGTTGAAATGTCCACCAGCACCTCACAGATGTGCTGCCTGCCACAGGCATGAAAGTGCAAGTTCTTCAATAGACGCTTCCTCCATATTGCTGGCTGTGGTAGCTGGGAGCGAACAGACCAAAATGACTCCCGGCAGGCTGTGTTGATGGGCTCTTCAAACTTCCTGTAATGTGCAGGGTGAGCAGTAGAGCTTTCCCACAGTGCATCATGGTCAAAGGGCTAGCGCCGCCACATTTCAGGAGGGTGGTAGAGACTCTGGTATATGGTTGGTTTGACTCAAATCTGCGTGGTGCAGTGTGGATGCCAGAGCCCCAGGTTCAAGCCCAGGTTAGAAAAGTCTTAATGCAGGGTTAAGAAACAGTGTTGACAGTCAAGCCCAGGATTCTCTAACATGGGTCAGCTGATGCAAGTCCCGCTAACCCTGGGCTTACATTGTAGTGTAGATATACACAAGGGAGAGGCAAGAGTCTCTAAGGGTAAGGGGAGGAAAAAAACCACATATATTGGCATAAGTTCTGTACCCAACCTTGCTCTGCACTACTCTTCACCATGCTGCTCCAGAGGCCACTTCAAGATTCCTTGAACTACACTCTGTGGGGTTGTGGACCCCCTGCCCAAACTTCTAACATCCTTCTCTGCATGCATGTACAGAGGATCTACAGTGGTTCTGCTCTGTTGGGGTACTCACTGGGAAGTAGAGAGAATGCATGCCATTATGCAGAATTCAGATATGGGCTTTGAACTTGTAGCATTTGGAAATTACAGTAGCCTTGTTGCTTAATTTAGTGCACAGTATCTCTAATATCACTATAAAAGTCAACGGGTTTTTCCCCCTTGAAATGAACAACAGTTTTAAATAGTATTCCTCTATAGCTAAAATGAGGATAGTGAGATGTAAGGAGATCCTGCATTTGTGCATTTGCCGTGTACTGTAGTGACCCAAGCTAGCAGCAGGGATTTACAATGATAATGCAAAATCAGTAAAGGAGTTAAGGCTTCAAGAGATTATATTTTTGATGGAAACAATTAATTCCTATTAATGCATGTCTGAGCAACATTATATGTAATCATGCTCTTATGCTACCTGCTACATAGATGTACCTGCCCTTTTTATTAAAAGAAAAAAAAACAATCATTGCATTTTGCTCTATATATTTAGTATATTATTAAAGAAAAGCAGCTACTGATAAAGCATGAAGAACACAAGGAAAACTCATAGGACAGGAAAAGATACAGGACAATATTAGATATTAAACACAAAGTTTCACACTGGCATATACAAGGCTACATTAAGTCACAGTTATACAGCACATATCCCTCTATCAGGTGAGCAGTGACAGGAATATAGCCGCACATAGCATCTGGAATGTGCATATTGCATCTTTGAAAGTTAGATCTTTGCCCAGAAAATGCCACTCGCCTGTCTCAAGGGTGGGAAACTTGATAGGACCAGCAGTGATAAGGACAGTCCCAATAGAAAGAGTTGGGGGAGAACAAGGGAGGGGGAAGCAGAAGTGGTCCCATCTCCTCAGGAGGCTCTATCCCCCCATTGGCCAGCTAGAGAAGGAGGAAAGTTAATTGGCCCTTCTCTTTCCCCTTTTGTTAGTTTAAACCTTTTTCCAGGTCCTTGGGAGCCTCTTCTTTCTCTGGTTTCAGAGTGGTAGCCGTGTTAGATGTATCAGCAAAAACAACTAGGAGTCCTTGTGGCACCTTAGAGATTAACAAATTTATTTGGGCATAAGCTTCCGTGGGCTAGAACCCACTTCATCAGATGAAAGCTTATGCCCAAATAAATGTGTTAGTCTCTAAGGTGCCACTAGGTCTCCTCATTGTTTTTCTTCTTTCACTATTTCAGCAGCCCTACTCTCCTCTCCTGTAACTGTAGTATCAGAACAGTGTTTTGCAGAGGCTGTGGTCTGACCAATTGCTTGTTTTGATTATCAGGAAGGAGTGCTTTCTTGACAGTGGGAGGGAGGGTTTTTTTTTTTCCCATCTTCCTCACAGCATCCTGGAGGTACAGTTAAGTTAAATAAAAGTTGGACTTATTGATTAGTGGTGGTACTTTGTAAGGATATTGTTTCATCGCAACCAGCAATTGGTTTCCAATGTGGCTAAAAGACTAAATGGACCAATTCCTAGAAATAAAAGACCTGGGATTTTGCTGATGAGCCTTGTACCTATGGGATAGAGGGCTTTCTTCATGGGCTTTTAGTACTACAGTTCCCCTCACAGAGGTAGGAGGGGTGAAAAGATTCAGAAAAGTGAGCTGAGTACTAGGGTTAGGCCAACAAAGTCTACCACAAGTTCTGTCTTATAGAGTAGGAGCCCTGTAACCTTGACACTGGAACCACTTAAAATGCCTGGTATACGAGAGTATGGATGATGGGCGGGTAGCACCCATCTTCTGCATCAAGTTTAATTAAGTTGAGGCCTGCTGCTTAAAATCCATCCTTGTGTTTGTCCTCACTTGCCAATGTGTACAGATCAATTGCTAGTGTTATTCTTTCCCCCAAATTTTGCTACCCTGTCACAGTGCTGGGTTTTAATTGCAATTGTATTACTGCTAAATAAATCCATAAAATGGAAGAAGAAATGTAATTTGTCCCCAGTTTACTGCAGATTTATTGTCACTGGCTCTGAATGTTTTACTTGTGGGTTTTCAAAAGTGCACCTTAAAAGAAGGGAAGGCAATGTAGCTTGCCACCTAAGGGTAAGATTCACTTCGCCCAAAGAAAGCTCAAATAATTGGGCTTTCTGACATAAAAGTGCATTTAGGTTTTGAGGATGTAAAATCTATCCCAAGCTGCAGGACTGCCTCCATTTCCCCCACAGCCATAATTTCAGCATATGGTCTGAAACACCACCTGCAAAGCCTCTTGAATTAGGTGTTAAGACCATTAGATCCCATGCCCTTCCTGTATCCCCAGTCCCAGTGCTGTGCTCCATGCTATGTAGTTAAGCTTAGAAACCTTTCCCTCTCAAGGCAGGCACACGATGCAGAGGCTTCCTGTTTTACAGCTGGTCTGCAAGCACTCATTCCACTTGCAGCCCCAACACAGGACCCGAAAGCCATCTATAACTGGATAAACTTTACCCTAAATGAAAAACAAAATGTATTTTAGGAGAATGAACCACAAAACCGAGGGAGGTAAAACACATGCCCATCCACCTGCAATCAGCAGGATTACAAAATATTGCTCTACAACTGATCGAGTAAACAGATGAACACTGACATATGACCAAATTGAAAACAACATGGCCTTGCCTCAGGAGAAATGAGTCAAGAAAATCCAGAGAGTACTCTAACAGCAGCAGCCTTTTTTTTTTTTTTTTTAAGTAACAGAAAAGAGTTGGGCCCCAAACTGGCAGCTCACACTGGCTCAGGTACTAGCTGTGCAGCCCAAATGAAACACATTTATTACGTTGGGGGATTAAAGACAAGACGTGGTCACACAGTTGTTTGTTTCTACCAAACTGTTAATGTGCTGTAATGTTATATGAACAAAACAGAACTGGAGTGGATACTTAAAGAACTAGAGGGACTACATACAGTTAATAATTGTTTAAAGGCACTAATCCTGCAATAACATACATATAGTACATATGTAACTTTAATCCAGGGAGTATGTCCCATTGAAATGTATGGGGCAATGCACCTGACTAAACTTGCACAGCACCCTTTAGCCATTGTTCAGGACTTTGATAGCATGTGCCTGCAGGATTTGCACATCAACTTGTAAACAGTACGTTAAGATGAGTGACCAACTCATAGTAACAGAAGTACCGTAAATTAAAACTGCATCCCTCTAAATAATCAATAGCTACTACATTGGCTTTCTTTGCACAGTTGCTGCAAACTTGTAGGAGGGACAGCTGACACTAGTGCTGGATGAGAATTAGAAACTGATAATAAACTACTGCTGGTGGGCTTTGTTTAATGGGAGGAGAGATAAAATGCACGATCAACTATAGTTATTGTTAACAAAATTGCTTGGATTTGATTACATCTCATTTGTTGCTTCTACTTCAGCATGTGCTGCTGCATTTAATTCTTCCTCTTAATTCCAAGGGATTTTGTGGTGTTTGAGCAATAGGAAGATTGTTGCTGCCAATAAAACATATATAGTCTTTTTCCATCCCTTGTTCCTTCCCACTTTACCTCATTCATTCCATATTGTGGCCATTATAACACATCAATGTAGGAATCCCTTCTCTCCCAACAGACAAGATTTTAAAAATAAAACAAAGAAACCTCAACTCACCCCCTCTAATTTCTGTCAGATTACAAAAAACACACAGCATCATCATAGAAAACACACACACACACACACACACACACACACACACACACTGCCACTCTGAGGAAGAAAATCACTTTTTAAATAGAACAGTATTTCATATTCCAAGTCTGCCCAAGTACCACCTTTGTCCCAGCTCTTCTGTGACTGTGGGCACTGCTGGCTACGGCAGTGAAGCATGCATGGAAACATACTGAAACAAGTATAGTTTACCTAGAGAGCTTTATGAATGATTCGTATTGAGCCTCTCTCTACTCAAACTGAAACTAGTTTTGACAAGCAGAAGTTTCCATGACCAGGGTGAGCTTTAAGCTCCAACACCTTGCCCACACACTGCTGCACATTATGGGAGCTGTGGTAGCTCCTCAGTAGAGAAGTGTCATGGCTGCGTTTTGCTGG
Organism: Chrysemys picta bellii; assembly: GCF_011386835.1. NCBI lineage: Eukaryota > Metazoa > Chordata > Testudines > Emydidae > Chrysemys > Chrysemys picta. The sequence goes on from NC_088791.1 coordinate 78,261,842, forward strand.
TACAACCTCTTCCCTTACAGCCTTTCTGCTGCTAGGGGCCCACATTATGAAACTGTGAATCAAAAACACCACAGTTAAACATTTCCCCCGTTCAGCTTTCTTCTCTCCCTCCTGCAACAAGCCACTGGGACACATATTACCATCACTGGCAGAGGCAAGTCAGTGTATTCTTTCCCCTTTCTGCTGCATCTGGCTCTTTAAGTGTAAGAGGTACTGAGTGGCAATTCCTCCGTCTGTCTGAGCACATCACACACACTGCCCTTCCCATGTCCCCAGACTCTAAAGAAAGGCCAAAGAGTAGCCTGACACTCACTCACAAGGCAGGAAAGAGAAATTTACTCTTTATACTGCAGTTGCATCTCCAGTTGCTAACTTAAGCCCAGGGGCAGACAGTACCAACACCCTGGTCTATGCTCTAACCATTCGACTACACTTTCTATATTTTGCTTTAAATATTTTCATCCAGCTTCATAATATGTGACAATAGGTCTATACGTTTAAATACATGGTTCCAAAACGACATCGTCCATCTGATTTACATTCTGATTTTCTTTCCGAATGGTTTTAACAAATACTTATCCTGATGATCTTTTATATCAGAAACAGGCCTTATAAGAGAAGGCCAAACAGAGAAGAGTCATGTAAAAGAGGTGAGCAAAAGAGCTAAGTATATGGACTGAAATTACTTTATAAATTCTCACAACTCTTCCTCAGGAGCCTTTAAATTTCTATTGAAGTTATCTGCAAGAAGAGGAGTCGGGATGCGAGCATTCATCACATTGTTTCAGTTAATGCTTTTGTGGTAGCTCCCATGCATTCTTAGGCAGCTAAAATATCCATCCATCTATGCACTAGGGTGCCAGAATTGCATCTCCAAATGGATAGTTATTTTGAAAGCAAAGTTCAGAAAAGTTCAGCCAGAGAAACATGCACAAGCTAACTAAAAACACAGGCAACAAATCAATTTCAGTTAAATGTCCTTATTGTTTGCTTCAAAGCATTGAGCTGAAAACATTTTAGGAATACTGTAATATTTGTCATATTCCAAACAACTTCATATAAAAGTATCAAGTAACAGTGCCAACTCCAGAGTATCCAGGTAAAATATTTCCATGGCTAAAAATTTACCATGTTAAAAGGACATTACCAGGTTCAAATAGTTTTATTTGGAAAAAATCCAAAATTAGTTTGTTGAAAAAATGAATTATTCCTATTATGCAAAATCTGTCTTTTGTCAAGACTTTATTCAACAAGGCTTAAGTGGCTTTGGTGGTACAAGACCAATATGACTCTCATAAAATTGCTCTAAGCACACCTTGTATTCATCCAGTAGTTGCAATCAGAAACACCACCACCCTAATTTGTCCATTATCACAGTAGATGATCAGATAGTGTTAGCTGTTTAGAGCTAATTAATTGGGTAACATAGAAATATGATCAAATATCAACATTGCCTTTTCACACCATTGGCATTTGGAGATTCTTGTCTGGAATAGGCCGGCCTGTAGCTGTTTTGGGCACTTCAGAAAATCTGATGATCAATTGCATATCACTTTTTACGTGAAGAAGGTAGTATTCAATGAGTGTGACACAGGTGGCGCTTTCTGCACTTGTGGGTAAAAGCATTTGGGACACCTCTTTGAGGCTGGGGCTTTAAAAAAAAAATCCAGCTAAAAATAAAGATTGGAATGCTATTCCCAGGCTAAACAGTCCAAGCTCCAGTGATTTGTGTTGCATCAGTTTGTTCAGTCCAATAAATGATTTTTCATTAATGTCTTGAGGTTTTTAATTTAAATGTGGTTTGGTGAATAACTTTTGGCCTTCACCTTCCAGTCCTCTTATTAAATAGTATAAAAAAGGGAGATGATGGAGGGGCATTTCAGTGTTAATGATGCCATAAGTTCTGAACATAGCATGGAAGTTTATAGCTATCTTTTTTTGAAGTGCAGTCTAGTCAAGCATTAAATGTATGGTGAGCAGATACCCAATGGTCACAGGAGAGTTGAGAACATAAATTACTTTGTTATATTGAAGATAAATAGCATTTTAGACATGGACAGGTATTATACCCTGAAGAGAAATTGACACTGATGTTGCCAGGCAACCTTCACCTGGCATATAAACACACTTCCTCTTATTTGATTGTATCAGTACTTGTGACAGGGCAAGTACCTGCTCCTGTCTTCTGCTGTCGGTCTACACAGTTGTTAACACCCTGGTGCAGTTTATTTACATTTGCTATTGCCACCACCTTACTGACCCCTACACCATAATCATTTACAGTTTCAGTTTCTCCTTATTTCTCTGCTGATGACATGGAAGAGATCACTCTACCCAGAAATTCTTCCTGGCTCCGTTAACCAGCCTCTAGCCCCCCTCCCCGCCGCCGCACTGCTTTCCTATGATTTCTGATACTTCCGTTAATGGGTGAATTTCTGAGTTAGTCCTCCCCCAGTCCATCCTAATCCACCAAGTAGGCCCCAGCATATCCACCCTGGGGGCTGAATTAATTGGTGTTTAACAGACCAGAGCGCTGGCTCAGCTGTTGGTCCCCAGCACTGTCACAGTACTCAAAAAAAGGGGGGCCTGGATCCCCAGTCCCCATAACATGTTAACATAGCTGAAAACCCATCTGCGTTTTCACCAAGGTAATAGAACAATATTTTTGTGCTCATAGTAGGGGCCTTAAATACAAAATATGATCACAGTTCATAGCTTTTCAATCACAGTGCATTTAAAAAAGTGAAACTGTTCATTTTCATAGCAAAATTGTGCTTTATTTGGGGTTTTATACTACTATTGGGGGTAATTTTCTTGATGCACTGCCAATCATTATCTGTCACTAGATGAAATAGCACTATCTCCTCCAGCTCAAATAATAGGTATAAAAGATGAAATATTGTCTCGATTTACTCTGTATACAGTCAATCCATGTTGAATTTTGTTTCTCATTTTTGTTCTCTCATTGTACAGTAGATCTTGTTTGGTCGTCTAATATATACGTTTTTTCCTGTGAACTGAACAAGACTAATAATTAAGATATATTTATAAAGAAGCAAAATTGAATTACCATTAATAGATTCGTACAGACCTTTATAAAAATTTAGCAAAGTTCAAAAATCCAAAATTGTTGCAATTACTTCTCTAAGAACCCGGTTTCCCATGTTTTCTTGGTTATGTTGCAACATCCATGATTAATACCACACTTCAAGAAGCATGAAAAGAACATTTACTGTAGAAGCAAAAATCATTTCCTGCTTTTATTACACAGTTTGTTTTTGTTTTCTAAATCACCCGACTGTATTTTGTTCCTGTATTCTAGTATAGGCATTTAGTGGTAACAGTAAAATCAAAGAAATGCATCTACTATTCTGTAGTAAATACAGCTTATACAAAATTAATTTAGCAGTATGTGCTACATTCAATAAAGCAGGCTCATTACAATTCTATCCTTATGTTTTTTTTCTTCCTAGAAGGCAACCACACTAATAAATATTCATCATATCTAAAATGCCAAGGGCCCATTTCACAATCCCACCCAACCCAAACACATACAGTTTTACTCTCTGCTAATTTTTAGGGATACATTCTTTCTAATTTAACAGTCTACTCACTGTGCAATGCTATCACTTAGCAGATACATTTCCAGAGACGTTTCAATCCATAACTGAGATCAAACATCCAAAGATAAACTTTTGGGGGGTTCATGTTCAGTTTCAGTGTTTAGCTTAATTCAATCTATTGCACTTTCCTGTTCCATTCTGCTGTTTTTTGGAGAAGTGGGGGGAGTGTTTTATAAATATTTTTCTTTGGTACATCTTATCTGGAATTGCACTTAGTGGCATTACCTGTAACAACCCTTTTTAGTTTAGAATTTTCTTTATTTCATGTAAATCTTTGCTTCAATTTGATGCTAGGTTCCTGCTGTTTCATATGAAAACCTGCGTATATGCTGTCTGGTGAAAGCTTAAGCACTAGTTAAAGCTTTAGCTGCTAAGGTTGCCGAGTTTTTCTCAGCAACTATGATGATGTAGACACAGAAACAATGGGACACAGTGTGACACTTTATTGGGGTGCCCAAGACTGAGTCACCGTGTTAGCCCCTTGCCTCAATGAGAAAGAGAAACTTGCTTGTGTCTAACTGGTTGGCAGCTCCCTGGCAACACCATTTTCAAGTCCCCCCTGCCCTCTAATTCTAGAACACAGCTAAGCATGTAGTTCTTAAAACTTGAAATGCCAATTGCTTAGTAATGAAAAATTCAATCACTAGATGATTAAAACTTTAGACACTAAGCTGTTGGTAGAGATCCAATCTATTCTAGCAAAGAATGTTAGTAACTTCCACTTCCAAACTAAAATTCTTATAACATATTATATGCATGCGGTATGCCAAGATCTACCTGTATCTGAATTTTGGCATTTATAGAGTATCTATTTTAAAGTCAGAGTATTCAAAAACTCATGAAATGCTTTAAAAAAAATCAAAATGGGCTCATATTTAAGTACTTGTCACACCTGAAAAGTATTTATTTCAAACATACATACATATATTATTTTCAAATTAATCACAAAAAAAGAGAGGTGATAGATACAAAGCCTAAAACCTTAAGTGGGTGCCCTAAAGGAACACCAAGGGGTGCGTGTGTCAAAAGTACAGTTTAACCCTGAAATTGTGACACCACTCACCATAGATTGTGCAGATATTCAAAATGCAATCTATTGTAGGAGCCTTATATGACCCCCATTACCATAGTATCTGAGTACTTCAATCTTTAAAGTATTTATCTACACAATAATCCTGTAAAGTTGGGAAGTCCTATTATCCTCATTTTACAGATGAGGAACAAGGCACAGAAAGACTACTTGACTTGTCCTAATTCACACAGGAAGTGTATGATGGAATACGGAATTGAACCCAGGCCTCAACTCCTAGGCTAACTTCCTGAGCTCTGCTGTATTCTCCTGCAGTGAGTTTCAGATGTATCTATGAGCACAGCTTTATTAAGGCATAGTCACAGTGGCATGTGCCAAGAGCCCTGGTTCCCAGAGTCATGTGATGGCAGAATCTAAACTAAAAAGAAAAAAAAAGTTACTAGCCCTCATGGTTGTGAAGAACATTTGAAAAAGGTACTTGAGTAATAGATTCGAGAATTCCTGTCTTACTCTGAAGACAACCTCCATAGGAAGGATCAGCAGCATCTTGAGTGGCATCTTGAGCCTGGCCCACAACCACCATCCAAACAGACCAGGCCCCTGCTGTTCTAAAAGGGAGGGAACAAGATGAATGCTCCACCAGGCTCCCCTTCAGTAGCAGTTTGTCTAGGTAGGACAAATCAGAGGGGAAAATTGCTTATAATTTCCCAAGGGTCAAATGCTATACATAGCAGATTTTGCAGATCTTCATATCATGATTATCCCCCCTGCTTACTATATCAGCGTTGAGATAGTTATCAATGTTGACATTTACACCATCATACTCAGCACCGACGATGACACCCGTTGCGATGAAGACGCAGTTCACCTTGCCACTATTATTTCAGGTTCTCTGCAGACTGAGTTAGACCTCTCTGTATTGGTTACACTCTGTTCAGGTTCTGAAGTGTTTCTTCACAGTCAAAGACTAGAGCCTTTGTTTCATATTTAATGAAAGCTGTGATTCTAGAATACAAGAAGACAACCTAAAAGAAGTGTGTGCGTGCATGCCAGGTCACTTACCCAACCCAAATTGAGTCCTTCCTCAGAATATGGAACATAAAGGGAGTCTCAATGCAACCCCAACTTCTATCCCCATGTATTTTACAGTTTCCTGAAAAGATCTGGGGTGGGGAATGTGCACATTGTGAAAGATGCACAGAAGTTATTTTAGGGTTTTGTACTATTGCACATTTCTTAATATAGGAGTGCTCAGAGAGGGGGCCTCACTGTCAGTCCATCCGTAAGACCTATTTAGGATAGTCAGGACATAATTTATTTTTGATCATTGGTGTAATGCCCACCTCCTCGAGGAAAATCCAAAGTTTATGGCCGGGTTTGAATAGGGATTGCCAGCGTATTACAGAAAAGGCACGGGGGAGACACTTGAGTGAAGTGTGGGGCTGCTTTTGATGGGACTGAAGAGGGGAGGGGAAGGGTAGATGGAGTACCCTAGAGCAGTGGTTCTCCAACTTGTTTTGGGTCTTGGCAGACCACTTAATGATCTTTCCAAAAGTTGTTTGTACCATTAGCTAATTATTGTAAAGCACTTTGGATAAAAGCGCTATATAAAAATACCCTTAATAATACACATTTTTTGTTTTACAAATAAAAGCACACGACTCATATTAAAATATCAGTAGTCTTACCTTTCTAATGCAATGGATGTGCCTTCTCTCCCCTGCCGCAACAGTCCCTGAGCTGGGGCTGGGAAGGAGGGGGGCGCCTCCCTCTCTCCCCCACCACAGCAGCCACAATGCTGAGGCTGGGAAGGAGGGCCGTCTCTCCCCGCCAGACGCAGCCCTAAAGCTGGGGAACGTTGCCTCTTTATCTGGCCGCCACAGCCCTGCACGTCCCTAATTCCCTCCACCCCCTCTTCTTACCCCACATCCCCCTCCGACCTATCCCCTATTCCCCCCCAAGGCCACCACCTCACCTTACATGTGTGTCTTCTCCAGGGTCCAGGCACCTAATTAGTGGAGTCATGCAGGCGTGGCTCCACTAATTAGGTGGGTGGCGCTTCATTCTCTTGTGTGCAGCCGCCCAGGTGCGCACCTTAGAGGGAACTATCCGCGGATCACCTGAATGGAGCTCGCGGAACACAGTTTGAGAACCTCTACCCTAGAGAGTGCAAACTTGTTGAGCTGGAGCTCTGGGAAAAGGGAGAGTTCATAGGATGTAGTGGGGCTAGAGCAGTTGGAGCCCCTGTTCCACTCACCACAAGAATCCATAAACCCATCTGTCCTTGCCTGGATTCTTGGGGGAAGGGACACCCAGCGATCCTTTGAAGGCTGGAGTATGGTGGCTGGGCTGTTCCATAGCAGGCATTTTGAAAATTGAATGGATTGAATCAAAAAGATCACTATTGAGACTTTCAATATGATTTCAAGTGAGAGACATTGCTCTTTGAGTCAAAGTTTCTAATTTGAAGTTATTGCTTTAGTTTGCAGTCTGCTTTCTTTTGTCAGTTAATATATTGACCATATATGCATTAGAAAGAGCTACTTCAAGAGAGAATTGGTTAGAGATTCACTTAAAGATGGTTTTATGCCTGTTTTAATATTGGAGTATAAATGCTATGCTGAGGAATGTGACTAAACATACACTCTTTAGTGAGGAACTTGTCAGTGTTTTTTTTTTTTTACTTTAATGTTTTTTTTCATAACTATACTAGAAAGTCACTTGGCTTAAAAAACAACAAATGATTAAAAAATTAAAATTGCATGGGATCTAGATAAATACAATTTGCCATTTGAAAAGAATGCATTATTTATAAAATTTTCATATTGGCTTACTCCAAATGCCGGTATGCACTATACAAATGCAGAACAGGCACAGGTAAACACACATTTTTTGCTCTTTGACCTCTAATTTGTTATTTTTCCTTACTTTGTGTAATCTCAGATGGCCACAAACAGATATGAAAAAAATCTAACTTCGTATCAGGAAAAGACTGACAGGAAATCAACTTGAACTATTAGATTTTAGTATGTAAAACAACCTCTGAATGATTGGGTTTGCTTTATTGCATAGGTATTGGAGCAATGCAATCCATCTAACTTTCTAGCTTTTTCATATAACTCTAACAGTAATGATTATGGGTCAGAATTGGTGGAATATAAATTTTAATATGCTTAGTGTCACACGGAGTTTCCATTTCCTGTTTAGCACTTTCTAGACATTTTTCTGTGTTCAACTTTAGCTATTATTTATCAAGTTATTATTTGTAACACTGCAGCATCTAAACTGTATTCCACAACACAAAATCCAACAACATCAGCATCCCCACATGATCATCACGACTGCAGTGTTAACTTACTTGTTTTTAATTATTATGCTTAAGACCCTAAATGGATTAATATGTTCCTCAATTATTTATCAACTGCCACCTTAAATTCTCTCCTGATTATATTTTTATTTACTGTCCTATTTCTTTTATATATCACTATGTTGAAAAGTAGGCCCAGATTAAAGAATTTGGGGTCTCTGTGCATTATGGAAATTGGGGGGGGCCTCACCTTCCTGACCTAGACTGACCATGTGATTTACAAGACAATTGCTGCCCTAGGCAAAACTTCACTGTGCTGCCCCTCTCCTACTCCCTAGAACAGAGGTGCTCAACCAGGGGCCTCAGCAACTTTCTAAGGGTGGGGTGGTGCAGCAAGACTTCTAATGGCTTGGAGGTTATGGTACAAGGGTGGGGGAGGAAGCACCAGCTCACAGCATCACTCATATAGGGTTGGTCCAGATACTCTTTCATCATGAAACGAGGAAGGCCAGGCCAAATTTGAGGGAATGCAAGGGTTGTCAGGTTTATCAACAACAACAAGCCCTGTTGGCTCTCAAAACAAGCCCCCAACGAGGCACTCCTTAATCATAGGGCTCTGGAAACAACCCTCTTCTTAACCACACAACATTAAGCACTGCCGTTCTGTTTTAAAAATGTAATAACACAAACAGCAATGAACTTACTGATTGCATTATATACCACATTACAGGAGGGGAGGAAGAGGCCACCCAGCCCAGCCCCTGCCCAAGCTAGGATGGAAGCAGCTGAAGCGGGAACACAGTGAGATCACACAGAGGAGGTTAGTCCCATGTGGATTTTAACCCAAAGGGAGAGCTTTGAAAGACGTGCTGGCAGGGGCAGGACTGGATCTGGGGCTGTTCCCTATATAAATCATGGAATCATAGAAATGTAGGGCTAGAAGGGACCTCAAGAGGTCATTTAGACCATACCCCTGACTGAAGCAGGACCAGATAAATCACCCTGACAGGTGTTTGTCAAGCATATTCTTAAGAACCTCCAATGATGGGGATTCCACAACCTCTGTTGGAATCCTATTCCATGCTCAACTAGCTTTGGAAAGTTTAAAAAGTTTTCCCCAATATCTAACCTAAATCTCCCTTTCTTCAGATTAATTCTTGTCCTACTTCAGTGGATATGTTGATTCACAACCATCCTCTTTATAAATCCCTTAAAATATTTGTTATCAGGTCCCCCCCTCAATCTTCGTTTCTCAAAACTAAACATGCCCAATTTTTTACCTTTCCTTATAAGTCAGGTTTTGTAAACCCATCATCATTTGCTGCTCTCTATTAGATGCTATCCAATTTGTCCACATCTTTCCTAAAGTGTGGTGCTCAGAACTGGAAACAATAACAGTATTTAGCATGAAAATATCCAAAGAACTTTCTCAGTTGTACAATCTTAACTGAAATCACATATTATCTCAAATGAAAAGAGAATCTGACAATCTAGCAAAATGTCCCCCCATTTTACAGCTAGAAAGGAGAAATATAATTAAAATGAACATATTTCCTAGACAGGTTAGTCTTCCAATCAATATTCTGTGCCATGTTAATTCCCGTCTTTAAGAAACTAAATTTGATGTGCACTTTATTCGTTTACCAAAATAAAATTCCCAATTTGGGGGTGGGTACTGAGAACGAAATGCTAATAATATCCATTAATAAAGGCAAACTGATTCTTCCTAATATCAAGTTATACTACTATATGGCATGAATAAGGACCTAAATACCTTAATTAATTATGTACCCAGTCCTCCAAGAAAGATGACAGACTGTACACATTTCTTCACAGTCGTCTCAGTTTGTCATGTCAAATATGTATCTACCAGGAGATATTTTTTAATCATGCCTTTCAACTACACATAGGAACATTAAGTGGCCTAGAGACTTAGGGATCTCCACTGAGGTCTTAGTAGCTTTTTTTAGAGATATTACAGCCATCCCTGGAATATCTCTCACAAATCCCATCGATAGGTGAGACAATTTCAATTGGATGTTTCATTTTAGGTTTGTTCTTTAAAATAAATGTGAATACAGGAAAGAATGCATTTCAAATGTATCCAGAAGTAAATAAGTAAGAGCCAGAAAAGTGGAGTTAAGGCTTAAACAATAAGTATCTTTGCTATTGTGAGTTTAAATCAGACCCTTTACCTGTGCTTTTCCTCTATCAATAAAGAGGAAATTTGCATGTACAGGGAAACCTGCATGGGAGAACACCCCTACTAGGCAACGCACAGTATTAACAGATGAGCCCAAGTATCTCTAGTCTATACCAGGCATCACTTTGTAGCGCACAGCTGGCATAGTCTTTCATAAAAGCCAATTTAACTGGCCCTAGGATGATCAGCACAGTGTAGGTAAAGCCTCCACTAGTGTAGACACTCTTCCACTACCTCTCTCCTTGCTGCCAATGTAGAGTCATGGCCAGCAAAGTGTGGACTTAGAAGGGGCTTTTCTATACCCTGAGATTCACTGATAATCTTTTGGCCTTTTTGTACCCATTCACCCTCTGCCCCTGAGCAGCACTTGTGAAACCAGAATCTTTCTCTAATTACAGTGGTGCTATGTTAAGGTTGCTTCATGATTTCTGTTTAAACATTGTGTGACACTCTGTGCCCCAAAGTGGCACTCTGCACCCCATATTCACCATGGTAATATAATTATGATATGTTTTGTACAAAGTATGCCTTGTAAGGTATAATTTTAAGTCTTAATATGTTGAACATTAGTATCCTGTTAAGTTGTATGTACTATCATTGTATAGGAAGTTTTGCTATGTATGTGCCACTGAAACATGTTGTGAGGTTGGGAACACACCCACAAACAGCCATTCAGGTACAACAATAAAAAGGCCAAACAATGTTGATGGCACATTGAGGAGAATAGAAACACTCACAAGGATTACCCCAGGAACTGAACAATGGAAACATCTTAGAGATAGAACAAGGATTACCCCAGGAATAGTGTACAATGGAGATGTCTCAGAGATAGCATATACCCAAGGGAGATTGTTTAATTCAGGTCACAGCAAAAGATCTTTCCAGCAAGTTGGAAGGAGATATAAAAGGGGGATGTGGCATTATGACTTGGCCTCACTCCCCACACAAGAGAACACCTGGAAACACCTGAGGAACAAAGACTGGACTGGGGGAAGTGCTGGTCCGAGGCCAGAAAAAAGGAAGCCTGCCTGTGTATGAAACCTTAGTGGACTGTTTATACTATCTAATAGGGCGAGACAGTGCTCAATTCAAATCCTATCTAGTATATTAGGCTTACACTGTGTTTTTGTTCATTTGCTGGTAATCTTCTTTGATCTGTACATCTATCAATCACTTAAAATCTACCTTTCTATAGTAAAGAAAGCTGTGTTATATTTTACCTAAACCAAAGTGGTTTGAGTGAAGTGTTTGGGGAAAAATCTCAGATCAGGAACAAGAGTTGGTGCACAGCCACTTTCCTTTGTAGAAGTGGCAGACTGGGTAATAAGTCACATACTGGTCAGGCTTTTGCCCAGGGCAGGACGGTAGAGCTCTGGGATCCTAGGCTGGGGAACAGGGGCTCTTTTGGTTGAAGCCTCTCTCTATTGTTAGTTCATGAATGGCTAGGTGAATATTCATGTAATCTAGCTGGGTGTAGGGCTCCACATGATGTTGTGCTGAGTGACAACAGTTCCTGGAGGGGTTTTCTGCTTGTCACTAGCAAGGCATTGTGAGAGATAGTCCAGGCTGGACGGCTCAATGATTCCCCAGTTCCAGGTTGCACCCTGGGAGGAACCCGTCACACATTGACTTTCCTATGTCCTCTAAAATCAACATGCTTAGTTGGATTCCTTTGAAATATGGTGTGCCTCTGGAGAGTGCTTTGTGAGGTTTTCTTTAGCTGAATTTGGTGTCGTTTGAGCTAAGGATAGCAGAGACATATGCCCTGAAAAAAACAGCCATTTTTCAAAAAGTTTCTAGCTAAATGTTGGGTTTTATTTCTGGACACTTTTTATAATAAAACAAGGGAAATGAAATGCTAGATACTCAAAATGGTTGTTGGTGGTAACACCTGCCTTACAACCATTGGCTCAATGGTTAGGGCACTCACCTACAATGTGAGACCCCTGTTGAACTCCTCCTCTGCCTGATGTGCAGAAGATACTGGAACGTAGGTATCCCCTATTGCAGGAGAGTAATCTTTGGATACAGCTTCAGCTTTATGGAATTTATATAACAACAGTCTCAGTATAAATATGTATATGGACTTCCTTAATAGGTATTTACATATAGCAAACCTAACTTTTTTTAGGTATAGCAATTAAATCCTATGTCTAAGGATAGCGGCTAAGAGATATTTTGATGTGTAGGTGTGTGGGGATGGGATTCTCAATCTCTTCTGTTGAAGCTGTACCTCGCTGTTTAAAAATTAAATAGTCATTGGAGCAGAGATATGAACATGGGTCTCCCATCTCAGTCCCCTACCCATCAACCTATAGAGTTATTCTCCCTCTCACCCAATGACTATTCAAGTATTTTATACACAGTGGAACAGGTTCAACACAGAAGACTGAGAAAGACCCACTCCACATTATCCTACTTCTCAGTGCCTAGGGCACTCTCCTGCAATGTTCAAATCCACATAAGGCAGAGCAGGGAATTGAATGCAGGACTCCTGCACCCTAACCACTGGGTTAAAGGTTACAAGGAAGTCATAGCACTTCCTCCACCAGTCAGTTTCAGGTTGACCAAAGCTGCATTTTTTGGTGAATTACCTATTGAGGAAAAAAAAAAAAATCAGCGACCTCTATTCTACTGTCCCCATATTGTCAATAAATATTTTTGAAATCAGTTGTGTGACACCTGTAATTGGTAATGGATGTTTCTCCCATAATTGAATTAATATATGCTGTATTCAAACTCTCCCCCCTTACTATTGTTTCCCTTTCCCAATTTATCCATATCAATGAAAGATTAAATAAGAATGATTTAGCTAGATCATCCTGACAAAGCAAGACATAGGATTTAATTGCTAAACCTAAAAAGAGTTAGGTTTGCTATATGTAAATAATTATAAAGGTAGTCCATACACATATTTATAGTGAGACTGTTATATAAATACCATAAATCTGAAGCTATATCCAAAGATACTGTAAAACTATAAACACAGATTAATCTAAAGGGGTGCGGAGAAGTTGAAAGGTATGCCTCCCAGAAACCTTGGAAATTTTTGGATTATTTTTTCCTCACCTGTTTCCTCCACCTGTTCCTATAGACATGCCCACAGAACAATAATAACCTGATGTTTTGCCAATTACTTTTATCACTGTACATCTTCTTGCCTACACTGTACTGCACAAAGAAATAGATGATAGTTAAGGGTTTGACATTTTGCAAAAAATTAGCTGAGGTGTTGACTTTGACAAATCAGATATTTTAAGCCTTTGCAAGTGGGATCTACTGTAAAAAGCTTGTTTACAGTTTTAGGGAAAATACTAAGGCTCCATAGATTACTCTGAAGGAGAAGTTAGTCATTTATTCACCTAAAATTCCAATTATTTTCCAATCTGTCCTCTTGGATTTGAGGAGTATCTCCTATGAACCAGCAGTAATGTAAAAGGGAGATAATAGGCACAAATTTTTCATTCAATTTAGAAATTGGTTTACCAATAGCATAATGGGCTGATTTAAAAATATCAGCTCTTTGTCACAAATTGTCAGGCGAGTTGTAGTATCTTATTGATAAAAAAGAGATTCAGTTTCAAATACATCTTTAATGCATTCTATAACACATTTTATTTGTTATGGCATTCTGTGGAGCAGCTGCAAAAACTTATTAACAGCAGAAATGTACAACATATTTCTCCCTCTGCTCCCCCTCCCCTACCATCGGCCCTCCTCTCCCCCTCTCACACACACACACACACACACACACACTTTTCCATTTACAAACATTAATTTTCAAGCCCAAAATGTCTCCCAAATCTTCCAAATAGATCTGGTGGAAAGGAAGGGTGGCAGGCTGTTTCCTTACAAGAATCCAATATGGGGAAGACAAGGAATTGACCATTATCACTCCATAAATCCTCTCACCAGTTATGGTCCATAACTTTCCCAAATTGCTGGTATTAAGGGAGATGGTTCATCTCCAGGGTACAAACAACAACCAACCAACAACAAAACCCCAAAAAGAAAGAAAGAAAGAAAGAAAGAAAGAAAGAAAGAAAGAAAGAAAGATCCGGAGACTGCATTGGGGAAAATAGATGAAACACTTTCTCTGTCCCTGATACTCTAACCTCTTTCCCTGCTGCTTCATGTGTTACACTTCAGTGGAAGTATGCTAAGGATGAAGTTTGCTCATCACTAAAATCCTTACATACCCCAGAAAGAGACTGTTTGAAAATTAATAATGAATCTGATCACTCTTTAGAGACATTGTAGGAAACTGAAGACTAACAGTATATACATTAAAAAGAAGAACAGGAGGACTTGTGGCACCTTAGAGACTAACAAATTTATTAGAGCATAAGCTTTCGTGGACTACAGCCCACTTCTTCGGATGCATATAGAATGGAACATATATTGAGGAGATATATATACACACATACAGAGAGCATAAACAGGTGGGAGTTGTCTTACCACCTCTGAGAGGCCAATTAATTAAGAGAAAAAAAACTTTTGAAGTGATAATCAAGCTAGCCCAGTACAGACAGTTAGATAACAAGTGTGAGAATACTTACAAGGGGAGATAGATTCAATGTTTGTAATGGCTCAACCATTCCCAGTCCTTATTCAAACCGGAGTTGATTGTATCTAGTTTGCATATCAATTCTAGCTCAGCAGTTTCTCGTTGGAGTCTGTTTTTGAAGTTTTTCTGTTGTAATATAGCCACCCGCAGGTCTGTCACTGAATGACCAGACAGGTTAAAGTGTTCTCCCACTGGTTTTTGAGTATTTTGATTCCTGATGTCAGATTTGTGTCCATTAATTCTTTTGCGTAGAGACTGTCCGGTTTGGCCAATGTACATGGCAGAGGGGCATTGCTGGCACATGATGGCATATATCACATTGGTAGATGTGCAGGTGAACGAGCCCCTGATGGTATGGCTGATGTGATTAGGTCCTATGATGATGTCACCGGAATAGATATGTGGACAGAGTTGACATCGGGGTTTGTAACAAACCGGTTTGTTACAAACCCCGATGTCAACTCTGTCCACATATCTATTCCGGTGACATCATCATAGGACCTAATCACATCAGCCATACCATCAGGGGCTCGTTCACCTGCACATCTACCAATGTGATATATGCCATCATGTGCCAGCAATGCCCCTCTGCCATGTACATTGGCCAAACCGGACAGTCTCTACGCAAAAGAATTAATGGACACAAATCTGACATCAGGAATCAAAATACTCAAAAACCAGTGGGAGAACACTTTAACCTGTCTGGTCATTCAGTGACAGACCTGCGGGTGGCTATATTACAACAGAAAAACTTCAAAAACAGACTCCAACGAGAAACTGCTGAGCTAGAATTGATATGCAAACTAGACACAATCAACTCCGGTTTGAATAAGGACTGGGAATGGTTGAGCCAGTACAAACATTGAATCTATCTCCCCTTGTAAGTATTCTCACACTTGTTATCTAACTGTCTGTACTGGGCTAGCTTGATTATCACTTCAAAAGTTTTTTTTTCTCTTAATTAATTGGCCTCTCAGAGGTGGTAAGACAACTCCCACCTGTTTATGCTCTCTGTATGTGTGTATATATATCTCCTCAATATATGTTCCATTCTATATGCATCCGAAGAAGTGGGCTGTAGTCCACGAAAGCTTATGCTCTAATAAATTTGTTAGTCTCTAAGGTGCCACAAGTCCTCCTGTTCTTCTTTTTGCGGATACAGACTAACACGGCTGCTACTCTGAAACCTTTCAGTATATACATTTTCAATTTTATATACAGTAATCCTAATATTTGAGATACTGATATTGACTGTATATCAGACTTATTGAATGTTAGACATATCACCCTCAGTATCCTTTTTATGCTGAAATTTAAAGTACTGTTTTATGGCTTCACATTAGACAAATATTGTTCTGCTATATACATTACAAACTTGTGTCTGCCTAAAATGACATCTTTCAAAGTCAATCCATCACACTGACTTCTATTAGGCCATTAACAATTCAGAAACTATTGTATTGTTAGCCAGTGTAACTCAAATTTATTTCCTACTACACATGTTTTGGCAAGACATATAGGATTTATCTGGAAGGAGGAAAAAGAATGTTGGCATAGTTAATCAATTGAATCAGTTCCTCAAATAGTTCCCATAAATGAATTTCTTGCATGTATTGCCCCAATAATGATACTTTAAAGGGAGTTGTAAATTTCAGTTTGCTTTTCTAATCTTAACTTTATTATTTTGTCTTATGCCTGATTTTTTTAGCCATGTAAAACATTCTAATTGTACAAGTTGATTTCTTATCTTTTTCTTTTCCCCTTTTTTGTCCATTTTTTCACCTAAATATCTTAATTAATGCTAGACTTTACCTCTCCATTATAACAAGACTTTGGTAGCTGGATTAGGCATAAAAATAGTTAAAACAGTTTAGAAAAAATAGTTAAAAAACAGTTGCTTAATCTACGTGGCGATCACCTGTAGAAACTTCAGAGTTCTAACTCTGGCTTTGTTCACAAGTAGAGCTATGCAAAAGTTCTCATTATATGACAAAGTGACTATAAATCATTTCATGGATGTACATTCAATTGGTAAATGTATGTTAAAAAAAGCAATATGCAAGTGAGTAGCTTTATGCACAGTGTGCCATTCAACTAGAGATTTTACAGGTGTGACTAGGGTGGTAACCAGTAGGTTAGATTGTTTCCATCTGAGAAGTCCCACGTCCCAGAAGACAGTGCTGAGCCTTGCCACCCATCCTGTTCAATGTTTACATAAAGCCGCTAGGTGCAATTATTAAACATTTTGTGTGGCATTGTCATTGATACACTACTGATGATATCTGATTGAATATAATTAATCAAAGACATTCAGCAAGGTTTGTTGTTATTCATCACACATATTATTCAAAAAAGTATATTATTCAATTATTTTTGTTTAGTCTCCAACTAAATCCACAGATTATACTCAGTCCTAGTAGTGTCTGCAGATTCTATAATGGCACTGTTCTGCCAGAGCCTAAGAAAGTGGATGAAAACAAAAACTATCTAAAATTATTCAATGAGATGAGAAAAAAAATGCTTTTGTTTTTGTTTGGGCAACACTTAGAAGAATGGACAGATGCAGCATCTGCACAATGGCAATAGGTGATTGTAATGGGGTGGTTACCTCACTCCTGCCCTGAAGGGCTTAAAACAGCCCTGGGAGAGGGCTGTGGCAGGGAAAGGCTGGGCTGACAATGAAACAAGGCTGTGAGCCAGAGGCCCAAAAGAAGGCTCTCTCTCCAGGCTGGGAGAGAGCAGAGCCTGGCTGCCTGCAGGAAGGGTACTGGGAGTGAAGCAGGGCTGGGGAGAGCCAGAGGAGCTCCAGGCTGGCAGCTCCCCAGGCTGCAGGGCCTGGTCCAAGGCCCATAGAGGTACTGGGAGGCAGAGGAAGGCAGCAGGTCTAAACCCCCTTGCCTATAATGAGTGGCTTTTACAATGCAGTCTGCCCCAGGGAGCGGGGGCTTGGTGATGACTGGCAGTAGCCCAGACTGAGGCAAGGTGGGGATTAGAGGGTTGGGGGTTTCCTGTGTCAAAGAGCTAATTCTCTGAGACGACCAGCAGGAGGCGCCGCAGGGGTGAGTCCCACACGTTTACAGTGATATAAAATCAATACATAATCTATTCTAAATTTGGTTACCGTACTAGTTTATGGTGTGCAATATCTTAAATAGCTAAACATTGTACAGAAATTCATTGTCCATATCACTTTCCACTTTAACACAGCCATCTTCTAGTGGCAGAAGTAAGAGTCATACCAAGAGGTTTCCTTATCTAAATAAAGCAAAAAAGAAAATCTGAGAAAGGTGAATGCAATTGCAAGTATTTAAATATGTTAAAGATGCTGATATGTCAACTTTGTAGAATACTGTCAGGAAAGCATCACTATTCAAGAAAGGACTTCAGCATGTCTTAACTTAAAGCACATGCTGTTAAGAATAATTTAGGTATGGCCCAATATCTAAACAAATAATTTGCCTCAGTCTTTAATGAGGAGCTTAGGGATAATGGTAGGATGACAAATGGGAATGAGGCTATGGAGGTAGATATTACCACATCCGAGGTAGA
The DNA here is from genome assembly GCF_011386835.1 of Chrysemys picta bellii. Classification (NCBI taxonomy): domain Eukaryota; kingdom Metazoa; phylum Chordata; order Testudines; family Emydidae; genus Chrysemys; species Chrysemys picta. Next base: position 78,280,121 of record NC_088791.1, read on the forward strand.
AGCCAAACTCCAACAGTTTAATGGGACTAAATCGGGGGGCCCAGATATGGGGGCCTTCATCCAAGATTATTAAAGGAACTGGCACATGAAATTGCAAGCCCATTAGCAAGAATTTTAAATGAATCTGTAAACTCAGGGGTTGTACCTGGAGAATTGCTAACATAGTTCCTATTTTTAAGAAAGGAAAAAAAAGTGATCCGGGTAAATACAGGCCTGTTAGTTTGACATCTGTAGTATGCAAGGTCTTGGAAAAAAAAAAAATTGAACGAGAAAGTAGTTAAGGACATTGGGGTAATTGGGACAAAATACAACATGGTTTTACAAAAGGTAGATCGTGCCAAACCAACCTGATCTCCTCCTTTGAGAAGACAACAGATTTTTTAGACAAAGGAAACGCAGTGGATCTAATTTACCTTGATTTCAGTAAGACATCTGATACAGTTCCACATGGGGAATTATTGGCTAAATTGGAAAAGATGGGGATCAATATGAAAATTGAAAGGTGGATAAGTCACTGGTTAAAGGGGAGACTACAACAGGTCAGACTGAAAGGTGAACGGTCAGGCTGGAAGGAGGTTACTAGTGGAGTTCCTCAGGGATCGGTTTGGGGATCAATCTTATTTAATCTTTTTATTACTTACATTGGCACAAAAAGTGAGAATGTGCTAATAAAGTTTGCGGATGACACGAAGCGGAGAGGTATTGCCAATACAGATAGGGACCGGGATATCCTACAGGAAGATCTGGATGACCTTGTAAACTGGAGTAATAGTAATAGGATGAAATTTAATAGTGAAAAGTGCAAGGTCATGCATTTAGGGATTAATAACAAGATTTTTTTGTTATAAACTGGGGACGCATCAGTTGGAAGTAACAGAGGAGTAGAAGGACCTCAGAGTATTGGTTGATCACAGGATGACTATGAGCCGCCAATGTGATATGGCTGTGAAAAAAGCTAATGCGTTATTGGAATGCATCAGGTGAGGTATTTCCAGTAGAGATAAAGAGGTGTTAGTACTGTTATACAAGGCACTGGTGAGACCTCATCTGGAATATTGTGTGTAGATCTGGTCTCCCATGTTTAAAAGGATGAATTCAAACTGGAACAGGTACAGAGAAGGGCTCCTAGGATGATCTGAGGAATGGAAAACCTGTCTTATGAAAGGAGACTCAAAGAGCTTCGCTTGTTTAGCCTAACCAAAAGAAGGCTGAGGGGAGATATGATTATAAATATATCAAAGGGATAAATACCAGGGAGAGAGAGGAATTATTTAAGCTCAGTACCAATGTGGACACAAGAACAAATGGATATAAACTGGCCATCAGGAAGTTTAGACTTGAAATTAGACTAAGGTTTCTACCATCAGAGGAGCGAAGTTCTGGAATAGCCTTCCAAGGGGAGCAGTGGAGGCAAAAGACATATCTGGCTTCAAGACTAAGCTTGATAAGTTTATGGGAGGGATGGTATAATGGGATAGCCTAATTTTGGCAATTAATTGATCTTTGACTATTAGAGGTAAATATGCCCAAAGGCCTGTGATGGGACACTAGATAGGGTGGGATCTGAGTTACTACAGAGAATTCTTTCCTGGGTATCTGTCTGGTGAGTCTTGCTCACATGCTCAGGGTTTAGCTAATCACCATATTTGGGGTCGGGAAGGAATTTTCCTCCAGGGCAGATTGACAGAGGCCCTGGGTTTTTTTTGCCTTCCTCTGCAGCATGGGGCACGGGTCACTTGATGGAGGATTCTCTGCACCTTGAAATCTTTAAACCACAAGTTGAGGACTTCAATAGCTCAGACATAGGTAAGAGATTTATTACAGGAGTGGGTGGGTGAGATTCTGTGGCCTGCATTGTGCAGGAGGTCAGACTAGAAGATCATAATGGTCCCTTCTGACCTTAAAGTCTATGAGTCTAAGTCTAATGCCTTCTGAAACTGGGACCTTAGTATTTAAGCCCTTTTGGGAATAATAAAAAAAAAACCTTCAGAATCAGCATTCAGTAACACTGGCTGAATACTGATACAGAGGGAAGAGAGCTGCATCTCCAACATCACCTCTTCCAGTACTAGGTTTCCTCAGGACTTTGTCTTATTCATTAAGAAAGAGACATGTAGAACCATATAGTAAAAATGTATTTTTATACCTATTTTACTACTAAAGGAAGAGTTCAGAAGGAAAATAAAAGCACACTGTTGTATTTCAGCAACTCACACCAATGTGACTTTAACACCGTAGTTGCCTTCCTAGAACAAGAGAGTGGGTCCAATGCACAAGCAAACCCAAGGGGGCTAATGTATGTGGGTTTTTCCTGGAGGCTTGTGGTGATACGCCACCAAACAATAAATACCGCAGATGGTCTGACTATACAGACACCCATACACTAGAAAGAGGGTTTTGGAATTTTTAGGGGGGAGGGCCTTGAAGCACAGGATATGAAGTACAGGATATGAAGCTGCACTACTGAAAAATAGTGCAACAATCCATATCCAACAGATTAGTCAAATTCCCTTGCCCTGCAAACCAAATCTAACTCAGTGAAAACATAGGTATTTATATAACAGAAGAGGGGGAACCATTTACAATAATTATATAATGGCTTCCTCCCCCCACTTTTCCCACTCCTCAGCACCACCTTATTACTTTATAGATTAAAAAAAAAAAAACAACTCTGATAGTGATATAGAAAAATAAGCTTCTCTTAGTAGAGTGGGATAAAAGGCTTCAGCATTGCTATTACATTTTCTGCAGTTCTTGTTTAAATGAGACAGATCCAAGGATGTTTTGCGCATGTGACTGATCTGGCTGATCTCCAGGCCCTACACAAAAGCAGTATAATTAGCTTTCAAACAAAAAAAAGTTGTACACATTCATCACAACGGCACTTGCATGTTGAAGATAGTTAACACTACTCCACCTGAGTCTTTTCAAACTTGTCAATAACACTTTTTTGCCCCTCTGGTACTGACCAGTTGGTTCTCAATAATCAGCTGTCTAGATTAATATCTTCAAAGAAACAATGAACCCTTAGTTCTCTGTACACCTTCAATGTCAAGAAGCTTCTGACTTTGTAATTACAATTCAGGCTATGTTATAAAACAATAGCCAAGCTATGAAAGAAAATTCTAAAATGCATTCAAAAAGTGTTATGTCCTGTAGTCAGGCTGATGATGTATAGTTGTATATATTGGTATGAATTGGATTTTTGTTCCTTTTTTCCTACTAGTTTCTGCTCTCCTTTTCTAAAAATAGTAAAATTAGCGCTGTCTTTAATTTGCACAAGCACAAAGAGATCCTCACTCTGAGTCATAGTATTTGAGAATTTCTAAGCCAATTTGCTATTTTACAGTCAGAGTTTATGCCTTAATGTACTGCTGGATAATACAGTAGGCCAAGCTCAGTCACAATGGTGTAAAACTGGAGCAACTCTATTGAGTGGAACCCTTCCAGTAGTTTTAAAGTTACTTTAAGACATCCCAAATGTTGTATCAAAACATTTCACATCATCATTTGTTAAAATTTTTTGATACCACTGAGTATAACTCCCAGGAAAACCAAAACATTACTAAGAATCACCAATGCACTGAAGTGGTACAATTAGTATATTTCTCTTTTGGTCCACCTGAGTATAACAGACTAAAATAGATATCACTAGTGTTGAAATGAGTAATTGGAATTCACTGCTTCTCCAAGTTGGTATTCTAGTCCATGTTTATTCCTTCCATTAATTTTAATTGGAAACTCTCCTTTTCTGCTGTTTTCTTTTTTAAAATGTTGAAGATTAGATAGAAACAGGCAGATTATAAAGGATATTTAAAACTAAGACAAAATCTGAAACAATTAAAAACTTTGTATGTCCCATCTTTGTGTTAGATAGGCAGTATACCAGTCTCTGCATAAAAGTACTATGCCAATAGTGAATTAATAATCACAATCATGTATATATTTTATTTGTTTACACTTGTGATTTTTATTGCAAGATCTCTTGATAAGTTACATATATTATTACAGCTGTTTGGAAACACATCAGGAAGATTTTTTTTTTTTGACAGAAAATGCAGTTTTTGCACAATTGAAATTTTCTACAAGAAACTTAGTTTTCCAGATTTTTTTTTTTAAATGTCATTCTGAGTCTGGGTTTGACCTAGTCCAAATCTAAAATCCACAAAAGGGTATCCATTAGCAACACTAGGCTGTTTTGGTCTTGGGATGAGTTAGAATTTTTCCAGCAAATTTTAAATGAATTGGATAAAGATACCCAGAAACATATATTCAGAGTCCAAACATTCTTCTATTATCTCCTCTCCATGTACCTTTCTGTAGCAAACCCCAGAAATATCATGGGAGAAAACAATGTATTGGATTCATCAAGTTGAACTTTAGTGTGCAAGACTAAAGAGTAATTGATTAAACCTAGTTTTAAATGTTAAAGATTTTAAATAATAGTGTTAATATCTGCTCCCTTAAATGAGGAGACCTAAGAGTCAAATATAAGCCTCTTTCCCCATTTCCCTGGTGGCGGCAATCTTTAACATTCAAACCAATCAGTAGGTAGCGTGACAAAGTTCCTCCTCTATCTTGGAGGGTCCTGCGCTTATTGGCAGATTTTCTTGCCTCAGAGATTCACCATGTGGGCTGGGGAACAGCCCAGAGACCTTCCCCTCAGGAAGAACCCACAGTCCAGGTCAATTGGGAGGTTTGGGGGGAACCCGGACCTGCCCTCTACTCCGGGTTCCAGCCCAAGGCCCTGTGGACTGCAGCTGTCTATAGTGCCTCCTGTAACAGCTGCATGACAGCTACAACTCCCTGGGCTACTTCTCCATGGACTTCTCAAAACACCTTCCTTATTCTCACCACAGGACCTTCCTCCTGGTGCCTGATAACGCTTGAGCTCCTCAGTCCTCCAGCAACACATCCTCTCACTCTCAGCTCCTTGCGCCTCTTGCTCCCAGCTCCTCACACTCACACCACAAACTGAAGTGAGCTCCTTTTAAAACCCAGGTGCCCTGATTAGCCTGCCTTAATTGATAGCAGCTTCTTCTTAATTGGCTCCAGGTGTCCTAATTAGCCTGCCTGCCTTAACTGGTTCTAGCAGGTTCCTGATTACTCTAGTGCAGCCCCTGCTCTGGTCACTCAGGGAACAGAAAACTACTCATCCAGTGACCAGTATATTTGCCCTCTACCAGACTCCTGTACCCCACTGGTCTGGGTCTGTCACAGTAGGTACTGCAAATTTCCCCATCAAAATGGAAGTTAATCAGACAAAGCAATTATAAGTTTAAATTTATTTGTTCACTATCAGAACACTATACTCTCTCTTTTCATTTCCAAATACACACCATGCAGAAATGCTAATTCCTCTATCATCAGTAGTCATTATATACCTATAGGGTGACCAGATGTCCCAATTTTATAGGGACAGTCTCGATTTTTGGGTCTTTTTCTTATATAGGCTCCTATTACCCCTCACCTCCATCCCGATTTTTCACACTTGCTGTCTGGTCACCCTATATACCTAGCAAGCCCCAAACACTAGATATTTTGCTTCCTTCCCTAAGAAACAACATCTTTAAGTTCCTCAACCACCACATCTCTATTCTAAACTGCCTCATGCACTGCTCTGATACAATCCTAATAGTACAAGCATGTGACTCAAATGTCAAGCCTCCCATGGCAATGACCCAAACTGCCTTAGAGACTGACACACACTCCCCCACCCTGACCCTCTTCTCCCAAGATATATGGAACAGTTTACAAGAATAGTATAGTGAGTGCTGGATACAAAGCTTCCTCAGTAGTTGTTGCAGGACCATGGCATTCACACCGCAAACACATTACAATAGTCTTTACTTTCAGGACAAAATGTGAAACACACTTACATGACCTGGCTTTACAGCATTAAATACACATTCAAAAAAACAAAGAATCTCTCTGCCTGGAGAAGGGAGAAAAGAAGGTGATCCTTTCTATTAAAGTGTGAGGTACTCTCTTTTGTACTGTGAGGATAAGTGCAGTATAAAAACAGACAGCCAAGCGAAAGGATGATAGCTGCTGACATATTCCTGGTCCCCATCAAGCATTAGTGCTCAGCCAACCTGCCACTATATATCTGGTAACCAGATTTATTGTTCCAATTCCAGTTCTATTATCAGTTCCTCTTCTCGAGTGAAAATGTAAATGTATCTACAATACGCATGTAGCGGGGTGGTCGCCCCACTCATGCCCTGAAGGGCTTAAAACAGCTCTGGGGAGAGGGCTGGGGTGGGGGAAAAGCTAGGCTGATTAGGGGAAGAAGCCACAGGTGGGGCCATGCCCCAGTCAGGCCACAGCTGTCCCTATAAGAAGGCTGAGGGGCAGAGACTGAAAACACACACTCTGGGGACAGAGAGGGACCTGGCTGCCTGAGAGCTGAGAAGGGTACCTGAGGTGGAGCAGTGCTTGGGAAAGGCAGCCAGGAAAACCCCCAGGCAGCAGGCCTTGTTAAAAGGGCCAAATGGGTACTGGGGCTGCAGAGGGACAGCCCAGAGATAGGACCTGCTGCCTGTGCCTAACCTCCTTGCCGATGATGAGTGGTTTACAGACTAGTCAGTCCCAGGGAGTGGAGGCTAGATGATGGCTGGCAGTAGCCACGGAAGCAAGGTAGGGATAGAGGGTTGGGGGTTCCCCTGGGAGAGGAGACCCAGAGACGGTGGGTTGCTGCTGGGGGCAGAACCCTGAAGTAGAGGGGCACTGTGGTCTGGGAGGGACACGGGGCCAGCGGCAGGCGAGACATCAGCCTGCAGGGGCTGCTCTGGGCTGGAAAAAGCTAATTCCTGATATGGCCAGCAGGAGGCGCCATGCCAGTAAGTCAACGCCCCGCCACAATGCGCAAGAAATAACCACAGAATATTTGTTGCGGTCCATTGATGGCTACAAGAAGCAATCCAATATACTTTCTACTTCCAGACAGGCTAGAAATATTCCTACACTATCTTTCTGCAGTGTTATATAGGACTTCTGTTTATGGGTCCAGCCACAATCAGGAAGCATGAAGATCTGTTCAAAAACAGAAATAAATGAAACAAAACAAAAAAGGGGGGAAATAATGGAGGAAAATACTAACATTTTTTTTGAATACCAACATATTTTGAGCCTTAAATGCATTTGACTCATGGCAAAGATTTATGTTGATTCTTGTCTTATGCAAATCAGTTCACTCATCTCTAGTTCAGATTGCAGTACTATATTACTGTAGACTTTACTCTGATCTTCAGCTCACTAGCATTTGCTGCACAGCTTTGCATTTCTCTTGTATGGTAATCAAAACTTGCAACAGAATAATAGTGAAAAAGTTGGGTAAGGTACTGTACCTTTGTGTAAAACTAATTAGAAACACCATCTCTAAATAAATTTTTTCGCTCTTCTATTCTGTGTTAGTTTTCCGAGCATAACCTCTCTAGCCAAAGATGGCACAAAATTCAAAAACTGATCTCATACAGATAAAGTAGGACACACATGGGATGATTACAGGCAACCTGGGAGGGTTTGTGTAATTCTGCAAAATGCTATGGTTACTTCAGGCGCAAATGTAGAACTGTTATTAATGTTCATTTCATTGGGCCTGCTCCTGTGAGTAACTGCTCACCAACACATGAAATACCCAATCAGACCATTCATGGTTTACAACCATTGCAATTCTAATATAGTCTAATGTATTGAAAAATTCAACAGCATGCATTCGCTTCCAGGAATCATTTTTTAAATGTTTTCTTCAATGTGTTTACAAAAGAATGAAAAATTAAAATTAAATAATAATAATAATAATAATACAATTTTGAAAATCTTGTAATCTCTTTATCTTCGACATTCAGTTTACAAAAGGTCTTTTATATAGATAACACTAGCACTCAAATCATTAAACAAGTTCCCAGAGGACTCATTCAATTTTGGGATTTTTCTGCTATCTGCAAAACTCAAGTGTAGTTCACCTGTAATTGCTTTGAGAATAGGGCTCTTAAATAGATGAAGAGTTATCTTTTTTGTTAAAAAACACAAAATCACTTTGCCTTAAAACATTTTTATTTAAGTGGAGGTGGTTCTGAATCCCTTTTGGATAGTGGGGGTGTGGGGGGTGGGTTAAAATTCAGTGCTACTTTTATTTTATTTTATTATTAATATTATTATAATATTAATATTATTAAGATTCACATTCCCAGATTAAGTGCACCAAAATATGTAAAAAATATTTTTTTAAAAGCTACAGAGTTTGGATGGAGAATGCAGTACTTTTAAAAGAGGAGGGTACTTACCTATAACTGCAGGTTCTTCGAGATGTGTGGTCCCTATGTGTATTCTAAACGCGGGTGAGAATTGGTGCCATATGCTGGAGCCAGAAGATTTCTGCAGCAGTGTCCGTTGACCCACACGTACATTGTATATAGCCTCCAGGTGAGGTTATATGAGGCTGTGTGGGATGATGCCCCCTCAGTCACTCTCTTACTGCTGAGCAGCACGGTCCACAGCAGAGGGGACGGTGAATGGGTATTGGAATACAAATAGGGACCACGCATCTTGAAGAACCTCCACTTACAGGAAAAGTAACCTCTTCTTCTTCGAGTGATGGTCCCTATATGTATTCCAAATGCAGATGAGTAGCAAGCAGTGATCAGTGTGGAGGACAGGAGTGTAAGCCCATCCATGTCTAAATGTCCCTCCCCCAGCCAAAGGGAGCATCTGAGGAAAAAACAGAGCCAGAAGAGAGGTCATAGGGCCATAATCAAGGAACCAGAGGGGGACAGCAAGCAGAGAACCCTGGACATCACCCACTGTTCCTCAAAGGTGTCTAGGGAAAGAGCAGACACTGCCCAGAGGAACTCTGCCTGGACATGATGCACCATGGTGCATGGCTTGCAGCGCAAGTCTGTCACAAGAGCCATCAGGGTGGCGAAGCGGTCTGCCATGAGAAAGGCCCGACCTCCCACAGAATCCAGGTGTGCACTGATGAATTGGTTCGTCTGAGTTCTCATGAGCACACTTCTCCTTGTTGATACAGATGCTGAGAGTGGTGAGGAGAGTGAAGAGCATGGATGGCAGACAATCTTGGTGAGGGAGGGCGCAACTAGAAGCCAGATAATGGAACACGTAGTACCACAGACACCTCATTTGTGCTGCCACAACTGTGAATACTTTGGTGAAGATCCTTGGAGCTGTTACGATGCTGAAGTGAAGAACCCTGAACTGGTAGTGGTTGTCACCCATGTGAAAGTGAAGTAATTTGCAGTGACCCGGGTGGATGTTGATGTGCAAGTATGCGTCCCTCATGTCAAAAGCTGCAAACCAGGCTCCACGGGGAAGGATTGAGGCAAGCGTCACCATATGGAATTTGGCCTTTCTGATGAATGTGTTGAAGAGGCAGAGACCAAGTGTAGGGTGGAGTCCTCCACCCTTTTTTGGGATGAGAAAGTACAGAGAGTAGAAGCCTTTGCTGACAAAGGGGTCAAGCACTAGTACTATCATTCCCTTTGTGAGGAGGGCATCCGCCTTTCTGTAGGAGGTTGAGATGAGAGAGACCCCAGTAGGTGTCTGGAGGGGAGGCCCCAGTGCAGAGGAAAGATGAGAAATTCAATAGAGTAACCGTGCTGTATGATCTCTAGTACCCCGGTCTGTGGTGATCTTGCCCCAGTTGTGGGCAAACAGGACAAGACAGCTCCCAAAGGTGACAGGGACTGGGGTGGTGACGGAGGGAGACTCAGTGCTCTAGACTTGCATGTCAAAATTAGTCCTTTGGTTGGTATCTGCAGTAAAGCAGAGGTGGTGACTGTGGCAGGGGCCAAGGGCCAGGGCTGCTGGGACCAATTATGTTTCTGCAGGGTTTCCTGGTATTGAGGATAGCCAGTGCATCTGAGCATGGATGGAATGATTGTCACTGCGGTTTACACTGGGGCGCCGTGGTGTATATCCCGAGAGACTGAAGCATCGCCCTCAAGCCCTTGTGGAAGTGAAGGGACTCATCTGTCTTTGTTGAGAACAGCTTGTCTGCATTGAAAGGGAGGTCCTGGATAGCGGTCTGGACCTCCTGCGGGAAGCCAGAAGATGGCAGCCATGACTCCCAGTGCATGACAATGCCAGTGGTGAGGAAGCAGGAGGATGCGTCTGTGTCATCAACAGTAGCTTGGAGGCTCACCTTGGTCACCAGGTTACCCAGGAACTCTGCTGGCACAGTTGTTGAAGTCATACTTGCCAGAAGAGCCTGGTAGTTGGCAATGCAAAATGGCAATGTGGAATAGACCTTGCGGCCCAGGAGGTCAAGGAGTTTTACCACTCGATATGGGGGAATAGAGCCATGTGAGTGCTGTAGCACCCGTTTGGTCCCCACATGCACTACCAAGGAAGGGGATGTGGGTGGGAGAAGAGAAAGTCTGTCCCTTTAGAGAGGACAAAGTACCAGCGTTCTGCCCTTTGGAGCATGGGGGCGCAGGAAACTGACAAGTGCCAGACTGCAGAATATTGTCATTAAGGGGCAGTGTGATGCGAGATGGTCCCCTGGGATGAAGACAATCCAAAAACTGGTGGTGTTGCTCGTGTACCTCCTCGAACGGTATGCCCAAGTCAACAGCAACCCACTGTAGCAGCTCCTGGTACTGCTTATGATCGGGAGGCGAGAGGCAGAGGAAATCAGGGCTTCACCTGGAGAGAAGGAGGCAGCTATAGGGACTGTTGGAACAAGCAATACTGGCTCTGGCTCCAGCTCCAGTTCAAGGTCGGAGCTCAACAGGTGAAGTGCAGAAGCCCAGGAAAGAAGATGTGATACCTGGGAAGGTGTGTATTGCTGGTGGTAAGGATTCCAGGGTGGCCAGGATCTCAGGTCTGGGGGGGTCTTGCAGGCCTCAAGGATACCGGTACCAAAGTAGCAGTGTGGGGGCTTACCCTGATGGGTGTACCAGCCATGTATGGGAATTTGAGCTTTGCCTGGAAATGGGAGAGAAGGATGGTTCCACCCCCAAGAAGGCATCAGGAGAGTGAGGGAACATTCAGTAGCAGGAAAGCCGTCAGTATGGGTGGTCCGTTGCCGAGGGCTGAGTAGGGCCGCTGCACCAGGAGAAGCAGTGTGTCTGACGGAGTGGGGGGTTCCAGTACTACAAGCAGTAGAGAAGGCGGGTAGGGTAGATCTATGTGCATCACTGGAAGGAGGGATTTGACATGCCCAGGAGTCCAGGAGATGTCTCTAGGACTGCCAGAGCGCCGTGGTGCCTGTGGTGTGCAGCGCAGAGACTCTGGCTGTATTTGCAGTGCGTGCCCTGTAGAGTGGTCCCGTTGTGCAGCCACTGCATCAGGAGGTGGTACAGCAACATCTTTCTTCCTCTTAGCTTTATCCTCAGAACAGGGAAGCTTAGGCAGTGGTGCGGCAGTGTCTGCATCTGACATCTCTGTCGACCTGGCAAAGCTCCGGGAGGGAACACTGTCCTTGGCAACAGTCTGCAATAGGGACTTGCTGCAATTTGCAGTGCTCATGTTTGGGCCTGTCCTGCACCACCAGATCTGGGGCGCGGGATGTGCTAGGTGGGGCACTCATCACTAGTGAAGGGCAGTGTACTGCCAGGTTGGACTGTGCAAGCAGCTGGAAAGCCTCCTCCACAAGGCTCACGAGTCCACGGTGGGAAGGACCTACAAATCTCACAGCGGGGATGTGCTTCCCCGAGGCCATAAAGACAACATTGGTGCTCATCGCTCACTGAGAAAGAGCGAGGGCACGAAGCACAATTTTTGAATCCTGGAACACTGGGCATAGTCCCCCGAAGAAGTTGGGGGCAGGCCCCGAGCGAGGCGAGACTAACTAACACTAATTACAAGAAAAAAAATCACTATATACAGCAACAGATGAGAACGGTCTCACAGTCAAACTATGAGCATGGAGGAATGAGGATTCTGACTCCAACCATTTGGCCATAAGAGGGAGCTGAGGGGGCATCATCCCACACAGCCTCATATAACCACACATGGAACATAAGACTACATATCACACTCGTAGGGGTCAATGGACACTGCTACAGAAATCTTCCGGCTCTGGCGCACTAGTGTTTGGAATACATACCGGGACCATCACTTCAAGAAGAATATATATTCCTAATAGCTCTCTTAGGCTACTCTGCTCCAGCAAAAAGATTGCAAATCATGCTGAATACACTAGTCTCTCTGAACCAAGTCTTGATTATCTTACTTATGCAATTATTCACATTGGCTTTGGTGGAATAATCACGTAAGTAAAGCAATCATAGTTTTGCCCTCCATGTTTTTTTGCTGCAGAAAATGGGTGAACCAGAGCCAAATTTCATCTAAAGTAAAATTTTCTTAGATACAATTAAATAAAATGTGAAGGTGGCCATCCTATGCCATGTTAATCCAAAAAAAGCTACTGAGAGTACACAAAATCCAAGAACACTAACTGAAAATGACAGGCCTGTCAGGCAAGCATACATTATGGAGTGTCACAGTTTAGAAATACAAATGACCGTCCCGTGATGTCCCTCTCCTTCTTTCAGCCTCCAGTTACTGTGCTGCTTTAGAAAAAAACAAAAAAATCCAAACAAACATCCTCAAACACACACTCAAACCCAGCCAGATTTTGCCTTTATTTGTGTCAAAAAGACTAACCTCAAAATTAAGATATTAAAATAAGAAAAATTGTAGGAAAAAGGAGAAAAAGCTTAATATCATGCAGAGACTTGATAAGACAACTAATATACAGGCTATGCAACTAAACGTAAGGAAAATGGAAGTTTGGACCTGAACATGAGACAGTGAAAGATTTCAACCAAGAGAACAGAAAGAGGAAGACAAAGACGAAGACCAGAATATCATCTACTAGAATATAAAATTAATACCACAAAGTTAAAAAAAGTGATTGGTAGCTATTCACATCAATACAGATTTAGGGACTTCCGTAGGCCAATTTTATAATTGTGTTTTTGTGCATATATTACATTTATCCCTGTTTAAATTGCAAAATGAGTTTTATAAAATATTTCTGTTATAAAAGAATGAATCTGTTAATAAATCAAATTTAAAAATAAGACTGATCTCAACCGCTGCACCTGATTGACCATCATCTAGCACGCTTCCATAAAAAAGACAGCTCTGCAACTGCTTTCTAAGCATGGATCCCCAGAAGGATCAAAGAATCGAAGATGAAACTGGCAGAAAAATACTATTGCACCATACTGTGGCATCAGAAAAGGACAGAATTGGAGAAAAACACTGGATTCTTCAGCTAGACAGAATTTTTCTGGAGTAACTTGCATTCTCTCAGCATCTGCTCCTATATATCCACTACCGAGTTGACTGGCTACATGCAATTTTATTGTAGCTAGTCAAAGATTTTTATTCAAAGCTAGTTTTGACTAAAACCAGCAATTTTTGAATGAAAATATACACTGAATATTTCTGTATTTTCTCCCAATTCCCCCGCTCCCTTTTTAGCTATTAGTGGATTCTGCCATACATATATTTCTATGAAGATATTCTAGCTCATACCAAGATTAACAGTATTGCCAAAATTCTGGACACAATGACCAGCACAAGACCTGCTTAGTCATAAATCCTTCAGCACCACATCTCCTTAGTTTGGCTATCCCCCAAATCCCCACCGTGCCCTGATGTGCATAGAGAATTTCATCCAGGTAAGCCTTGTAATGCACAGAGGCAGAGCAGGGGGTATGATCTGCCTTTTTCTGCATACATTTCATAAACAAAATACCATCAGTTCTAAGACTTTAGCCTGAATGGTTACAACTCAAAAACATGTTGCATAATAGGACCTCTCAGCGCATTTACAGTAGCACAGCATTGTAAATTATTGTTTTTAACTTGTGCAGCCTAGTGCACAGCAGCTATACCACCGAATAGAATCCAACTCTGCAATTACCCGCTTCCATTTATTCTTATTGTTGCCAAGAGATAACATCAGAGATAGGACAGGCTGGCCCTGACCAGAACAGAAATAATGAAGTATTTTGTGCCAAGATAAAAGCTACAGTACATTGCACATGCAAGCAAAGGATCAGGGAATATGATGCATCAGCAAGAGAGCAGCATTCTTAAGAGAGTGGTGACTCAGCACAGCTTCACTCTTGAAGTCATGGTGTGTGGCCCCATGTACAAACAGCATCCACTTTAGATCTGTTTTTCTCTGTTTTATGTGCCAGCAGTAACTGCTAAATCAGCTTCGGGAACTGCGTTTAATTTCTGCCTAAAAACATTCTAGAAGAGCTGTCAACAGAATCTACCTCTAATCTGTCTGTAATCTTGGGCAGTTATCATGTACTACTCCTTTTTAGAGACGATAATGGTTTTATAGTTAAGGACGGCACTGGCACTCAGGTCAAATCCTGCCTATGCCACAGGCTTCTTGTATTACCTTGGAAAGGTCACTCGATGTCTTTGTGTCTCAGCTTCCCATTTGCAACAGAGGGATAATAATCGTTCCTTTCTCCCAGTTTTGTGCATCTTTTCTATTTAGACTAAGCTCTTCAGGACAGGGGCTGTCTCTTACAGTACACATATGTACAGCATTTACCACAATGGGGCTCCATTTTGGCTCCAGGCACTAACAGCAGAAATAAACAACAGCAATTCATCAAGCTATGAATCCTTGGTACGAGAAAAAAATAAAATATTTACTTCAAACTCCATCCACATTAAATAATATTTTCAATATATATTTCTCCCTTTCTTTAAAAAAAATCACTAATTATGGTGCGTGCGTCCAGCTAAGCTGTTTCCTTATTAGTTCATCTGCTTCTGATTATTCAGCACAAAATAAATGAATCGAAAATGTATTTTAGACCAGATCTGTGTGAATCCTGAAGGGTTTGATTCTTAGTGAGTTTTGTGAATTGTACCATTACTGTAGTTTATTTTGCAAATGTTGGAAGAAATCAGTACCCACTGGTTTGCTTGGAGGTTCAAGGTCAGAAAGAAACTGCATCCTCCAAGAGAAAATTCCACTTCCTCAGGACATCCCCCCTGTATTCACCCTCGGGGACTGCCAACTTATCACAGAAGTCTTTTCATGCTTACCCTTTCTGTCATAGGTCCCTCTCCCCCAAGTCTTTGGGGGAAGTTCAGAAAAGCAAATGTTTAATTCAGCTTTACTTTTAATATTTTAACAATTTACACTCCAGCCAATCACAGTCATAAGGAAAACAAAAATGCATAATACTGCATGTAACAATGTCCACAGGTATTTGTGTTGATACTAATTGAATAATATACACACATAATACAGATTTTTTAAAAAAATGACCATCCCTTATTAAATATACTGAAAACATTTACTGTGGTTTAGTTATGGACAACACTGAGTGTCAGTCTCTATTAGTTTTAATCAATAAATAATAATTACAGATATATTTACTAAGTATTTTACACAAGACAACCAGCTTCTTCACTCAAACAGTTCAATTTAAAATTATGTTTATAGACATTAATTATAGTTTGAATAAATCATTTCCAATTGATTTGCTATCAGAATGGTTAATCCAATCTGTTTATTAATGATTGAAAAATATTCCTGACATTTATTCAATATGCAATTACTATTGATCAAACCTTAATTAAATGGTTCTTTTGCACACTTAAAGTGCTAGCAAGGGACTCTGAGGAGCTGTCACCTATGCACGAGTTTCCTTCTGACAGATGGTTATGATTAATAAGAAAGAATCTGCCCCTGTACCTGAAAGGCAATGCAGGGTCAGTGGGAAATCAGTGTCATTCTTCCAGTACCGTCACTCTTTGAAATTACTTTGAACTTTACCTACACTTATCTTTAGCGTTTTAAAATCAGACTGCCAATGGTTTAATTTGGAAGGTTACAAATCAGTCATGTTTGAGTATTAAGCAATTACACTCCTGCAATGGTATCCCCTACTACACATTATATTTATTCAGGTTTAACGAGAAACTCTGTCACATGACTCTATAGCAAATCCCTTTTGTGTTTCATCTAAGAGCTAAGCTTGAGCATAAAGTCTAAAGTTCCAACACATCCTATAGGACACTTTGTATTTGGAATTAGTCTGCCCTAAGTAACATTCCCAAGGAACTTTTTACATTAAATATGTGAAGAGAGGCCTCACGAGTTTGGGTAGGTGGACATGACAAGTTGCCGCCATTATGACATATGGGACCATCCTGGGAAGAGATTTTGGAAGATTCTTTAGCATCTTCTTATCCTAGAAAAATTATAATAAGGCAGAAAAGGTACTAAAGCCAAAAATCACACTCATTCAATGAGCCAAATTCACTCCTAGAAGCGGATATGACCCTCCATGAAAGAAAACCTTGAGCTCACCAATATTCTGGAAAGGTTTCATTATATTTCTCAGGACTCCAGGAAGATCCCATGCCATAGGTGGCTTAATGAGAACTTGAAAAATATAAAGTTCCATATAAGCTTAGATTCACAATAAGGGGTCATGTGGAGATACTGACCTAAATACTGATTTGATATGCCAAAATTGTTGCAAGATAGACCTAGAAGGAGCTAGACTTAGAGTCAGATTAAGACAGTAATGAAGGGAGAAAAGCAATCTACATGTGGTGAAAATGAAAGTAGTGCACATGGATCCAACTGTGTAATACCACAAATCTTTTCAATCTACTACTTAAGCACATCCAGCTGAGAGCTTTAAGAAGGCAGGCCGGTCAGGCCACTTGCTTAGAAACAAAATGCCTGCAGAGCTTGTCACTATCAGGAGCCATGCTCTCAGGCTAAGGGATACTGGGTTCAGATATTGCCCTGTTGCCAAGCGATAATCTAAGCCTAGAATATGTCCTTGGACATTTGCAACAGAGATGAGATACATACTTGACAAGATCATTATTAATCTAGACTCATTTTTCAAGACTCCTGAGCTTTTCCAGGGCTGGTGTTATCAGACCGGGCAAAAAGGCTTCTACAGTGACCATAATGAGTTTTACTTCAACCTGACACAGGCTGAGACCTGACTGCCTACTACCAGGTAGTAACTGGAAACCTGAACACAGAAAACATAGATTGGTTGATGTACCCAAGCTGACTAGGGTCCTCAATTAAAAATCTCCCCAGCTCCATCTGATAGGGAAATCATCATAGACTACAAAGTGGTCACACTCCCTAGGGATTTGGAAAAACCATTTAGTATCCTGAAAACTACTGAAAGGTTAAAACTTTTCAGCAACTATTGATAAGGAGCACAATGAGTTCCCTGGGTGGTGGGGACGCATTGAGTACTCCTAAAGTCAGTCATTGATGTGAATATCTATTATTAATAGAAACATTTTCCTTCCCAAGGAAATGAACTGAACAAGGAAAATGAAAAGTAATTGCAGACTCCTTCACCTTCTGCAAATGAACCTTCTCTTGTTATACTAAGAGGTTCTCTTTGGTGTGGGTGATTCTTGAGTTTTTATGGCTCTCCTGGAGGACTTGTTGGTCATCCTGCAGAAAAGCCTCCTTCCATAGCCTAACTAACCTTCTGGTCATAAAGACCCGTTAGTCCACCTGGTGGTAAGTGTAAGGGTAGTAGACAGGGGCTGGAAAAAAATTACATGGAAAACTAGCAAGAAATCTCATGGCTCTAGAGTATAGCAATGTGCAACACACCAGCCTTCTCCCCAGCACTGGTTTCAGTCCATTACATTCATGCTGTGAATGTGTTTGATCAGTCATTATTTGATCTAAATATTGAGGACAGTGAGGATAAAACACAAGAGTTATATAACAAACGCATTTGTTTACATTTATATTGTCAAAGTTTTCCTTATATGTTCTTTAGGGAAAAGTTGGGTCTTATTTATCTACTACTTTATTTAAATTGAATTTCAAAATTCCTTTGACAGGAGGATAAAATTATTTCAGCTAATTGCAGTCCATACACTTTTGGGTCATGCTCAAGAGAATATAGATGTCTATGTATTTTGTAACACTTAA
This sequence comes from Chrysemys picta bellii, assembly GCF_011386835.1. Lineage (NCBI taxonomy): Eukaryota > Metazoa > Chordata > Testudines > Emydidae > Chrysemys > Chrysemys picta. The sequence goes on from NC_088791.1 coordinate 78,298,068, forward strand.
GTTCTTTTCAATCATTTTTGCTAAACTGCTGCTTGGCTTCAAAGGAAAAGAAAATATTATGTTAATTTATTCTATAACAGAGTCTATTCTGGACAGAGTTTTCAGACTCTAGAGGCTAAGGCTGGTGTTGAAGCTGTCAGAAATTGCTACAGTTTTTCCACCCCCTAAAGGAATGACGATGTCTCTAGTAAAATTAAAACATATTGCTGCTGCAGAAACCTTGTTAAGAAAACAAAGAAGTCACAGGTTTTTCTTTCCCACCCTGTCATTCTTTGTGACTAAGCGTGCAATTATTTATCTGAATATTTATTAAGCCCCCAAAATATAATTGAAAGCAAGCATAAATTGAGTATTACAAAAAGAAAATCAAGTTTTTCAAAAGTTCGAAAATGCAGTGTAAGGCTGCCAATCATTTTCTCTGGGTTAGTACTTAAGAAAAAAAAGTAGAAAAAAGGGGGTCATGACCTTCATTTATGCTAGCTAAGAATATTATGTACTTCATCTTTTTCATTGCCATCACACTACAAGAAAGCACAGTTCTATGACCACGTGTAACTACATCTCAGAATAAATACGTAAATGAAGAACAAGCCCTTATTTAATTAATCTTAAGTATCCCTGGTAGAATACGTATCTAGATTTTAAAACAAGTGATTATTTTCTGGTTTTAATTGAGTGGCGTTTCCCTGGGAACATGAATTGCATAGATTCATCATACGGTTTGTCTAGATTACACTTTTTGAGCACAGCAGTTGATTTGGTCCAGCAATGATCCAGCAATGGCTTTGAGTTAAACAAAGTGAGCTAGAAACTTGGCATTTTGTTTTAAACCGTCATCCAGCCAAATGATCTTATTGATCTGAATTATGCTATTGCATTTTCTAAGCATTATCTCCAGGTTCTGAATGTTGCACAAGGATACTGTCCTCAATATAATGTGAGATTAAAATTATAAAGACTGTACTGCATGCAAAATGGCACTTGTACAGTTCTAAAACATGTATTCTATTAAATCTATTGTTGTCAATGATCCATTGGAAACAGTCAGGATGACATAAAATGGTCTTGCCTGAGGGCACTCAACCACATAAATCAATCAATATACAGAAGGGCTAATATAGCTGAGAATTAAATAAAGTTTATACAGTACGTAATATTAATTATAGACAAAACTTTATACTTTTACAGTAAACATTTGACTTCTGGTTGCCATTAAAAAAGTTACTACATTGAGAATTTCATTTCAGGTCGGATCCAAAGCCACTGAAGTCAATGAGGGTCATTCCATCGACCCTTTATCAGGAATGAGCAAATTTTCCCTTGATTTGTACATTCAACATAAAAGAAGAGTATCAGTTGCACGTGGCATCATACCATGAACATACAGCTGTATTTAAATCATTTATATCTAACTTTTTACAGATGTAGTAGAGAGAGATGTTCTTCTGCATTCATAATTAGGAGTTGGAACGGATGGTGAGAGGCTTAGTTTGATCTAATATAGGCATTAAAATAGCCTGTATTGCCTTCACTCTTCCATATAACAGTAGTGGAGTTCACTAAAGGAGGAATTTGTGCTGCACTAGAATTCATTAGCAGAAATGTATAGTTGAGCAATAGTTTGCTGTATTAGTCAATTCACTAATATTATTCTCTCTAGCTGTCACAGACACACACAAAGTGTCCAATATAAACCAATATAACTGGAAAGAATTTCCTCAAAGTATCATTTTTAAAAGGAATGGTGGAGCGGGCTAGAGGTTAAGTCAGGAGGCTGTCGGCCTGGAAGTTAGGCATCATAATTAAAAACACAGCCATTTAAGCCAAAGAAAGAGAGAGTGAACAAGATAGCACAAGCATGAAAATATCTCTGTAGTCTGGTGATTAGAGCACTCACACAGGATGTGGGAGATCGAGGGTCCAATACCCCTGCTCCAATTTCTCTCCTTCATCCATAGTGGAACAACTTCAACAGGAGAGATTGAGGGAGCCCTGTATCAGAGTATCCCATAACCCAATGGTTAAAAGCACTCACCTGAGAGGTGGCAGAGCCCTGTTCAAATCCTCTCTCCTTGTCAGCCAAAGGGAGGACTTGAACTGGGGGACTCCCACATCCCAGGTGAGTACCGTAGCCACTGGCATAGGTGCCGACTCAGTGGGTGCTGCAGGGTTGGAGCACCCACGGGAAAAAATTAGCAGGTGCTCTGCAGCAACCGGCAGCCAACTTCCCCCCATTGCCACCCCCACCCCTTCTTTCCCTCCCCCGAGTGTGCCACGTCCCCACTCCTTCCCCTCCCAGCGCTTCCCGCCCGCCGCCTAACAGCCATTTGCAGCGTTTAGGACTTTCGGGGAGGGAGGGGGAGGATTGGGGACACAGCCTGCTCAGGGGAGGAGGCAGTAGAGAGGCGTGGAAGGGACTTGGGGGAAGGGAGTGGAATTGGGGTGGGGCAAGGGTGGTGCAGGGGCGGGGGAGGGGAGGGGTCGAGCACCCATGGGGCAGAGGGGAAGTCGGCACCTATGGCCACTGGGATAAAACTAATGAGGGATGTCTTTCTCTGCACTCTCCCCCCCCCCCCCCCCCCACTCCCAGCTGTTTTGTGTGAACTTGTCTGAATCCAGTAGGCATGCTCAAAGGGGACTTACCAGACTGGGCCCTGCATTTGACTTAGGCAGCCAATCATCTATATTCCCCTGGTTTCTGAATTGCTCCAGGGTTCAGGCGGAGATAGACATCCACATGCCTAGAGGGAGACAGCATTGCACGTGCCCAGAGGCAGAAACATAAGCACCTAGGGAAATTTTACTGCACAAATGTAGGTATAGAGTAACTTTAGGTGCCTACAGAGTTTAGCGGGAGTTTTGTGCATTGTAGTAGAACCTGAAACTGGGAATTAGGTGCCTAAAGCCAGACTTAGGCACCTAAGTACTTTTGTGAATCTAGGTCAAAATATTTATTCTGAAATCTACAAAATCATTACAAATTGGGGGGTTGGGGACGGAATTGATCAGCAGCCTGGTAGAGTGGTGGTGAGAAAATTATCAGAAGAAGTCAATTTGTATTACTCCCAAACCACTTAAACCACTGAAAAGAAATCTCTACCCATTAACACTACAAATGGTAAAAACTATGCAGAATATATGGCGGTATTCAATAAAAATATGTTCATTGTCTAGTAGGTTAAGAGTGTATTCAGACACATGGAACTGAAGAAAATATGTGATGTTTTATACGTCTTTCAGCCTGTACTATTGAGTATCATAAATGTCTATATGAATCAGCCTGAATCTGTAACTGTTCCAGAACGTGCTGAGCACCACGTTAGAGAGACACTTTGGTTATTTTTTTATGCTGGGATTTTGTTAGGGGATTCCTAGAGAGAGCTTTGATAGTCCCATCCCTGAAACAAGGAAGAATCCAGAGAGGTTATTATCGATGGTATTAACAATGGTATGAAACCCCTGGTAATGGGATTCAAATCAACAGAGAATCCTGAGAGAGGGATGTGAGGACCACAGAGCTCAGTGCTGGGGCCGAAGACCTTTTGGTGAGGACATTTAGGTTGTTATTTTGTTGGATTCTATTACCCCAGAGGGGTGGGCTAAATCATGACCTAGCCAGAGGGCCAAGTTATGGGAAGAGAGACCACTGCAGTGCCAGAAACACCATCGGCAGGGGACACCAGATGGAGAAAGAGCCTTTACATGATGCCCAGCCACAAGGAAGTGCTGTAGTGGTGAGTGTACCTCTTCACAGCATACTATTAAGATTTGATCAGTTGGATGTGAGAATCACAAGAAAATCATTATGGGAAACTGATACTCAGAGCTTAGCCTATGAATTTCACTTTGACATGATAGAAAAGTTTGTGTGTTCCAGTAACCTTGAGAGTTACACCACCGGGAGATTTACGTCCTGGTAGGGACACCTAAGTTGGAGAGGTCAAAGGGTAGGGACCAGATGAAAAGCAGTGCACTGGCCTCCAGGGTTAGGGGTTGAGCATTAGGGCCAACAACCTATCCTCGTAAAAAGAAAAGTTATAGAAACACAACAAGGCAGCCATTCCTCCAACAGCATGATAGATGATAACCATATCCATGCCCTTGAGTGATGTCCAATGGCATGGGAAGGATTCAGAGTCTGATTCCGTATCTTCCATTCTGTAATGGCAGCCTTCAGGCAATCCAGCAAAGCATTGACTAGGGTGTAGGTGAAGTGAAACATCCTCTTGAGTATAAGGAACTGAGTATCAATGGAGAACACTGAATTTACACTGGTGAAACTGAAATCAAATTTGGCCATTAATACATACACAGTTAGAGCCAAAATTCACAAGTGCCTGAAAGTTTTATTGTGTGAAAAATACTTTTTCTTCCCCCTCTGGCACTGATCTCAGCAAAATTTTCAAAAAATTCATTTCCGGGCTGAAACAAGATCTGAAATATCCACCCAAAATGTAGGTTTTTGAGAAAGATATTATTAGTTGAAAATATGGATTTAGAATGCAAAGATAACTATTGTAATGTTGGTACAGTGATGTATTCTATTTCCAACTCTAAGAGATGAGATGAATGAGCAAGTGAAATTTAAATAGCTCTCATTCCACTTCCAGTGCCAATGCTAAAATACTGCTTTCTCCACCCTGTGTTTGATGTTCAGCAGGTTAAGTGTTACATGCAGAGAAGGCTAGTGTTACCATTTAGCACAGAAAGAGGAAAATAAAAGAGGAGCAGCTTATACTTAAGAAAAAGGGGAAACAAAGGTGTCTGAAGTCTCACATCTTGGATCTATTTTGCAAAATCCATGACATGTGGTGCAACATAATTTACATTCAGAAACAGCATCTCCCCTGTAAAAAGAGTATTAGTGTCCAAGCATGGGGATGAATATAAATCTAAAATAGCAAGATAGTTCTGAAACGTTACTGTCCTGTTTGAAAGACTTCATAGCTATCCTCTGACTCTTCCCAGACTTCATGACCTTCAAGCTTCTACCTTACTTACTCCAGACTTCCAGCAACCTCTTTCCACTCTGAAACCATCTCTCAGACTTCCAGTGCCCTTTCCCCCATTATTCTTCCTATTACTACAACTGCTAGTCATATTTAATATAAAAGGGGATTGTGTGACTCTTAGCCACCTTTGTAGAGAGCTTTGAGGTTCTCAGAAGATATGTGCTATACAAATGCATGAGAATCACAGAAACACTTTGCAAAGGAGGCTAAGAATCATATAATATACATATTTTTCAGACAGATGAAGAAACTCAGACAAAGAAGCTAAGTGTGAATTTAGGTCACAGCAAACCATGGTAGACTAGGAAGAGAAGCCAGGTCTTCTCAGCGTTAGTTGTCTGCTCTAACCACAACAATGTTTCCAACAGCTTCTAGATCTTCTCCTTTCACTACCTAAGATTCCTGGTGCTCCTATCCTCCAGATGACCATTAAATCCATGAAGTGGTTGGTATTAGTTCTGAACATGTGCCAGCAGTACAATTCCATTCACAATTAGCGCATTCTTTGGACTCAGCTCAAAAAGCATAATAGGTGAAAATTGACTGACATTGCCCTATAAACTCTGTGCAACATGGAACCACACCTCCCTTCCCATGATCATCAAATGTTCGGACACCTCAATACAATCACAGTAGAGACCTAAGGTATCAAGGGGCAGGAAAGAAGGATCCAGGGTGGTGAACGAGGGGTCTGGAAAGTGAATGAGGCTATGTCTTTACAGAAAAAAGTGTATTTTACATTGAGAAAACTAACACGATGTACCTTCATAGGGAAGTTAAAATGATATGGGTGATTTCTAATAGATCTCAATTTAACACCTTATTGAAGAGAAGATACTGTCATTTTGACCTCTATCTAGTCAGTTGAGGTCATAAGGGGTATAGGGTTGACATCAGCCAGCTCCATCAAGGTAAAAACCTACAGTGCCTTCTTTTCAATAGGATTTTACATCAAGATAGCTACCTTGATGTAAACCCCCCTTGCCCCCCCCCCCACAAAACAACCACACCATTTTGGTATGAAGACATAGCCTAGGAAGGTGGGACCCAAGAACAAAACATGAACTGCCTCTTGCCCACTGACCTGACTATAGAATTCTTTATATGGTGGTTCTATCTACTGTCATGATCAGTCAGACATAATATAAACATTACATATAAATGCCACAGTGTGAGGTTAAGTTCTGAAATGCCACCCGCTATGTAGCAGTAACCAGTGCTTAATTTGTGCCAGGACTGAACCTTGACACCTTTAGGCTTGCTATGTCAGTTATGAAAAAAAAAATTGCTTGAGCCCCAGCACCTAATTGCTTGAGTCCTGGCACCTCTTTCATTACAAATTACATAGTGGCAATAACTATAGAAATATAAACAGCCTGAAATGATTACTGTGCTATCACCTGGCAGCATGAATGACTGTGTATGACCCAAATTCCAAGCCCTCCAACTTTGTGTCTGTTCCATATTATGAATAGAAAGTGAATGAACAGTAAATATAAATCATATAATAAAGGAAATATTTAGATTACTGCAGATAGGCAATATGCAGACATTTTAGATTAGAACTGATGGGCACTTTTGAGATTAGAGTCCTATAGAATGTATAAACTAAGAATTTGTGGAAAGGTTAGGAAATAACTGAAGGAGACAGAGCACTCTTTTTAAAATCTAAACTGGTTAAATAAGACTAGCATGTTCCCATTTTTCTTTTGTACTTTTGGACAAAGATCTTATAACCCCCTGCTAACCACCTCACACTTCCCAATTCACTGCAGGGAAGACTGCAATAATTGGATCTGTTTCTTTGCTAAATAGAAAACAGAACAAAGAAATGGAGGCATTCCCCTCTTGGTCAGAAGTAATTAAGTACCTAAGTTAGAGATACCCACACATTTATCTAGGGAGATTAAATTGATTTCCAAGTGGCATAAAAGACAAAAGTTCTCTATCTTGGCACAGAGGATGAATACACTGATTGCTCGAATTAGCTCATGTCTGAAGGCTTATTGTTAAATATTAAATAGAATGTTTAGATCAGAACTGCTAAGAGGAGGGAAGACAGGGACAAATCCCAGCAGGGAGAGGGAGGTGTTTTAAAGGACCTTATACTCCATGTAATGAGATTTTTTTTCCTCCCTCCCCAATAAACTTTCAGGGATGTCCTGCACCCGTAGTGTGGACCATCACATCTTTCCTAATGCTTACTGTGGTGCTGAGAGTTCCAGGAATGAGCCCTCTCTGCGGTGCTGACAGTGATCAAGGCAGGTCTCCCTGCCCTGCACCATTACACTTACACATTTGCATCAGTATGGAATTAAGGAAGCACTGATAAACAAACTAGGAAATACCAGAGAATCCAGTGATTTCAAAATGTGGTTAATTATCAGGAGGAGAATTAAATGTTCAAAATGTTTGCTGTTCTGTGTAAGAAAAAGACTGAGAAAGGCAAAGAGAGGTCAGAGCAGAGAATAATGGAATGTAAACTTTGTACTGTCTCTTGGGCCTAGACACCAATTATTTTTTTGCAATACAGCAGTGCCAGGAGGTTCCTCTCAGAGCCCAGAGCCACACTGTGCTAGGCACTGAATACACATATACAAAAAAGATCATTCCTGCTAACAAGTTAACAATCTAACTATAAGACAAGAGACAGCAGTTGGATACTGCAAATGGATAGCAGGAGAACAATATAAGGCATTGTACAAATTCAAATGTATATGACATTTGGAGAACAGGAAGTATGGATCTTGTTTTACTCTTTGCTGAATTTAATAACAGGTTTGTCCATTTTTAAATGCACCACTGAAAAAGAAATAAAGTAAGTTCGCATGTTGTGCCCAGGTAATACAAATATAAGTTAAAATGTGTAAGTGGGCAGGTTATTAAGTAATACCATTGATCATTGGTTTTTACCATCAAAAGTAAAGTCAAAGTTTACAATGAAAAGTAAAAGAAAAATAGAAAAAAGGAAAAGGGCAGAGGTAGGGAAAAGGTGTCAGAAGGAAACATCTTAGAAATATCTGAACAAGTATTAAATATTGTGTTAGAATCAGGGAGCTGAGAATAGGTCATAAGAGGGGATATAGGGATGGTTATTCTGGATCAGATCCATATTCCATCAAGGCCAGAATCCAGTCTGAGAGTGGCCAAAATTAATCAAAGAAGGGAGATTAACTGACAAGAAACCCTGAATAAAAAAAATAAACTGCTAACTGTTAGCAATAGGCCTAGCTTATTGATGCTAGATAAATGTTTAATATTTTTTATTTTTGAATGCTTGAATGAGACGAAGTTAGAGTTATTTTACATTTCTACTTCAAAACAAAAATTAAAACTAACAATTTGTAATAAGGCTGCTGCAAACTGCTAAGTGCAATACCCCTATTTTAAAAGCAGTTGAATTCGCTGTAACATGACACATTTCAAGTTCTTTTCTAGGGCCTAATATAATTACTATATCCCCTCTGCAGAACAGTGCAGCACACAAGGTAAATGACACTACAGCCCCAAATAGAGCCTACTGAAAGAATCTTCTAAGGGGGTCACAGAGCAGATCAACTTAACCATTCTTTCTGCATTTAGCATCCTTTGGGCAATCACCAATCTACCCAGGAGGCCTGATTTGAAAGATAAAAGAAAAGATTAGTGAATGAGAACACTGATCTGAGAGGCATGTACCACCTATCTCATGCAATCATACAGCAATTTATGGTGCTCATAGTTAGTGAAATGACTTCATAAAATTGCCATATTAGTACCTTGCCACTTTAAAAAAGTCAGCATCTATCTTCATCTCATGGTATGATTAAACCTCATCAGTCTTTAACTGTCACTCAGTCAAACTCTCCCCATATTTAGTTTCTGCAAGGATAACCTGGCATACATGGATATAAAAGTGAGAAACTGAAGTCTGGTGAAATACTTTACTCTGAATAAAAGCTATCGTTATGTTTGGATAATCTAAGAGGTTTGCTGTAACAGACTTGTTTCTAACTTACCCAACTTATGTACTTATGTGGCCCCCATTACTATAGTATCTGAGCACCTGACAACCTTTAATGTATTTATCCTCATAACGCCCCTGCGGGATAGGAAAATACCATCATCCTCATTTTACAGATGCAGAATTGAGGGTCTAAGTGACTTGCTCAAGATGATACAGGAAGTCAGTGGCAAAACAGGGACTTGAACTCTGGTTCCCAAATCCCTCTGTGGTACCCCAACCACTACACCACATTTAAATGATATCTTCTTTTTAATAAAAATACACACAATTCAATCGCTAATACAAAAAAAGACCAGATACATTATTTAGAATCTCTTCGGGTGAAAATGATTAATTAAATCTTTGATACCACTTATTCTGAAAAAAATAACTCTCAAGCAACAAGGGAGAGACTAGGAGTCCTGTGCTTGCTATCACTACAGCAAAAACAGAAAGAGGTATGATTTTCGGATGATGGCTTATTTCAGCAAACTAGAATAGGAACTATGATGGTATTAGTAATTGTAATCCAGATATGCACTGCAAAACAATAGCTTCTACTCTTCCGTTCTCACTGAAAGATTGTAGTCAGTATAAATATAGGCAGGCACATGGAACATAACATCAAGTAGTGCTTATGAACAAACATTCCTCAGAGAAATAGAGAAAGGACGTAAAGAGCTGAATTCAAATGACAACACAGATAAAAAGTTCATGCTCAGTAGATGTTGAAGACATGCATACAGTAACATATTGCAATAAGAATAATAACCAGTTTCTCAGGGTTTTAAGCCTTTCAAACTATGAAGCGAATTATTTGCTGAAAATACACATTAGCATCATAAACAACAAGGAGTCTGGTGGCACCTTAAAGACTAACAGATTTATTTGGGCATAAGCTTTCGTGGGTAAAAACCTCACTTCTTCAGATGCATAGAGTGAAAGTTACAGATGCAGACATTATATACTGACACATAGAGAGAAGGGAGTTACTTCGCAAGTGGAGAACCAGTGTTGACAGGGCCAATTCAATCAGGGTGGATGTAGTCCACTCCCAATAACAGATGAGGAGGTGTCAATTCCAGGAGAGGAAAAGCTGCTTCTGTAGTGAGCCAGCCACTCCCAGTCCCTATTCAAGCCCAGATTAATGGTGTTAAATTTGCAAATGAATTTTAGTTCTGCTGTTTCTCTTTGAAGTCTGTTTCTGAAGTTTTTTTGTTCAATAATAGTGACTTTTAAATCTGTCAATCTGTTTCCTCACTTCCTGGCGGCTGAGCTTTGTGACTTTGTCCTCACCCACAACCACTTCAGATTTGGGGACAACTTATACCTTCAAGTCAGTGGCACTTCTATGGGTACCCGCATGGCCTCACAGTATGCCAACATTTTTATGGCTGACTTAGAACAACGCTTCCTCAGCTCTCGTCCTCTAGTGCCCCTCCTCTACTTGCGCTACATTGATGACATCTTCATCATATGGACCCCTGTCAACACTGGTTCTCCGCTTGCGAAGTAACTCCCTTCTCTCCATGTGTCAGTATATAATGCCTGCATCTGTAACATTCACTCTATGCATCTGAAGAAGTGAGGTTTTTACCCATGAAAGCTTATGCCCAAATAAATCTGTTAGTCTTTAAGGTGCCACCAGACTCCTTGTTGTTTTTGTAGATACAGACTAACACGGCTACCCCCTGATACTTGATTAGCATCATAAGACATTTTGGCAGTTGAACTGAATTTGGGATTGAAAAAAGTGTAATAGTGCAGAAAGAAAGACAGTAATGACTATCATCATATGAAAAGGTACAGTAAGTTTCCCTCAGTTCTTAATGAATCAGTGCTACTGCATTAACACTGCGCAGCATTTGCCATGTTTACTTTGCATCACACTTTAAAATGAAAACAGAAATTAGATAGCAGAAACATGACATAAATAAATATTTGTATTTTTATGTAAAATTAAAGTGTAATCAAGTTTGGCTTTGCAAATTTAAAACCCTCTGAGAGACGTTGCAATAGGGCTGACTGATATATTTCATGAAGGAAGAGGAATTTATTCCTTTGAGTGTAATGTATGCAACATATGCATGCGCATTCCATGAGAACCAAGGCATTCTAACAAACTTGCAGGTCCAATTTCAGTGGAATCCATTCAAAATCTGTGGAGGGTACAGTTTAGTCAGCGAGAAAAAACAACACATAAATATCAATCATAATCATTCACCACCCATGCCAAAGAATACAGTAAGATCTCTATCTTATTAGTTACATTGTGCCAATAAACAGATATCAGAGGCTTTTCTTTCCTCGGACTGCCTATATTGTTTTTTATGGTACATAATCCTCTTCCTGCTCCTGGATTCAGGAAGGTATATAAGCACAGGAGTTCCAATTAAGTCAATGGGACTACTCATGGGCTTAAAGTTAGACACATACTTAAGTATCTTGCTGAACCAATGCTGAATCAAGGCCTTTGTTCTCGTTCTTCCACTCTTGGCTTCATGCCTTCCTCCATTCTGCCATAACTTTGAAAAAATCCTTAATTCTTCTACTTCAACTCCCTCCTAACCTAATGTTTTATGACCTTTCTACACCTTCCTGTGTTTAGTCTATATTATATTTTTATCTGTTCTCTGAAGGGTAGCATTGTATAACCCACTTTACATTCATTTTTGTACAGATGTTAATTACAACACAGTTGAAAGCAGTGCAGAATTGTCCCCATATCTTTTCCACATGCAATAAATTGTTGAGTATATTTACTGGCAATATAATAAAGAATAGTAGACCAAACCATCCAACAAGAGTAAGAGTGGCAGAATCTGACCCTCAGACTGTGACTAAACTGTCCTGTTGCTACAAAATTTTGACACTGTGAAGATTTAGAAAGCTTTCTAAATTTTTGCACAATGCCTCTGATTGCTGGAGAGTATTCACAAAATCCCTTTATCACAGAGGCAGAAAATCTTAATTCAGGTTATTTTAAAACTCATTAATTTGCAATGGTGTGATGGGTCAAATTCAGAGAATGCAAATGGGGGTTGTTAAATCAATATAAATCAGATGGAGCAATTTGCAAACTGAAGATGCAGATGAGCGGGGTTGTGGCAGAGAAAGCAACGAACAGGTGGGTGAAGGAAGGAAGCGTATAGATTCTTCTGCACAAAAGGGGCAGGATTTGCTCCTCGGGACTTAAATCACAAACGTCCAATGCTATAAACAAAATGATAGAGAATATTTTAACTTGCAATTTCTACCAGAACTGAATTCCTCAGTAACTTTTAGACTAAAAGCTGCATATCACACTACTTGAGCCATCCAGTGCCCAGCCTATCCAAAAGAGAAATTACAGATTTTTCTAGCAATTCTGCACTCTGAATAATTACTTGTAATATCTGAAATGATATACATTTTTCTAAACCAGACCCTTTGGAGACTATTTGGTTTTAGACATGTAGAGTAATTTTATATCATTAGTGCTCTTTAAATGTTTATAAAAGCCCTTTGAATTTGGAAATGATTAGTAGCCTGAGAACATGCAATTTAAAATGATGTATCTTTAAATTATTAGGAGTAAAACTATTTGGAGGCAATTAGGTGTTCTGGGCTTCAGAGGAAAAACTATTAAGCAAACGTGAAATTTGGCATGCCTCAAAATGATTATATATCTTTACATTCACTCTGTGAATATTCAATTTTAAAAGTCTCTGTTAATGCATAGGGAGTAATAAATTGACTCTTCTGATGGAGAGACAACCAAAACAGAAAAAGAAGCAAAATTAATACTATCCCCAAAACTCGAATCCAGTGCCCTGCAGGACCAAGTACACCTAGCCCATCCCTGACAGGGGTGTTTGTCCAACCTGATCTTAAAATCCCCAATATTGGAGGTTTCCACAACCTCCTTGAAAAGTGTATTCCAGAGCTTAACTACCCTTATAGTTAGAAAGTTTTTCCTAATATCTAACCTAAATCACTCTTGCTGCAGATTAAGCCCTTTACTTCTTGTCCTACCTTCAGTGGATATGGAGAACAATTGATCACCATCCTCTTTATGACAGCTCTTAACATATTTGAAAACTATTTTTAGGTCCCCCTTGTCAATCTTCTTTTCTCAAGACTAAACATATCCAGTTGTTTTTTGTTCGTTCATTTGTTTGTTTGTTTTTAAACATTTCCTAGTAGGTCATATTTCCTAAATCCTTTATCATTTTTGTTGCTCTCTTATTGACTCCAATTTGTCCATCTCTTTCCTCAAGTGTGGTGCCCGGAACTGGACACAGTACTCCAACTGAGGTCAGACCAGTGTCAAGTAGAGTGGGACAATTACTTCCCATGTCTTACATATGACATTCATTTTAATACATTCCAGAATGACATTAGACTTTTTCACAACTTCATCACATTGTAGCCTTATATTCAATTTGTGATCCATTATAACCCCAAATCCTTTTCAGCAGTGATACCATCTAGTCAGCTATTCCCCATTTTGAAGTTTTGCTTTGAATTTGATATTTGCCAAAAGTAAAAATATAAAGCCAGATGGGAAAAACATAATTTTCAATTTTTTTAAAGGCTATCACAAACAAATTTGATTAAAAACAAAAACAAAAACATTAAAATGCAAAGCAAGATCTGAGTCCCTCTCTTTAATGAAGCAGAGATAAATTATATGAGATGAACATTACATTTTTAAAGGAACATAAAACCACAAAATTCAGACTGAGTTTTTTTTATAAAATTCAAGTTTGCTAATATATTAAGTCACTCTACACTTTACAATCCAGACACTCAAATTCATAGTCTGTAATATTAAAATCTATTTGAAGCTCTAGATCTATTAAAAAGGGAATCAGATTGGTCTCTCCATGCATTGATCTACTCAGCCCTACACCAGGATCAGCTGACTCATTGGCAACCCCATGGAGGGTTTTATGTGCTTTTAGGGTCCACATGGAGAAGAAGAATTCAGAGACTGTGCAGGAAGGGCTGCGAACAACAGTATTTTCTCCTTATCAACCTTACACAGATAAAGAGGAGGTTATACAACTTCAGGCTGAAGTAATAGATAACATTAATATGAACGGTTTTAACAGTTAATGTTAACCTTAACTATTGAAGTTGATTTTCAATAACTCTTGGAATACTAGGGAAGTTCCAGAAGACTTGAAGAAGTCTAATATAGAACTATTATTTTAAAAGGGTAAATGGGACTACATTGGTAATTATAGGTCTGTCAGCCTGACATCGATCCCCAGCAAAATAACAGAATGGCAATTGTGGAACACAACAACAAATTAAAGGAAGATAATATAATTAATGCCAAACAATGTGGGTTTATGGTAAATAGAGCCTGTCAAAATAACTTGGTATCTTTTGTTGATGAGATTACAAGCTTGGTTGATAAAGGTAATTTTGTTGATGCAACAGACTTTTCCAAGGCATTTGACTTGGATACCACACAATATTTTTTTAAAGAAACTAGAATGTTAAATAATATGGCACACGTGAAATGGATTAAAAACTGGCTACCTGATGGGTTTCAAAATGTAAGTGTAAACAGGGAGTCATTACCCAGTGGTATGTATCAAGAGGTGTCCCACAGGCATCAGTTCTCAGCCATATATCATTTAACATTTTTATCAAAGTGACAATAAAACATAAAACCATTCCTGAGAAAGTTTGCAGATATCTGGGGGTATGTTAAATAGTGAAGAGCACATGTCACTGATGCAGGGTGACCCGGGTTGCTTGGTAAGGTGGGCATAAGCAAGTAATATGTATTTTAATAGGGCCAAATATAAAATTATACATCTATGAACAAAGGATACAGTCCATTCTTGCAGGATGGGGGTGCTAACCTGGGAAGCAGTGACTGAAAAAGATTTGGGGTCATGATGGATAATCAGCTGAACATGAGCTTCCAGTGCAATGCTGCGGCAAAAAAAGAATAATGAAATCCTAGGATGCATAAACACAGGAATATTGAATAGGAAGATTATTTTACCTCTGCATTTGGCAAAGGTGTAACTACTACTAGAATACTGTGCCAGTTCTGTGTCTACAGTTCAGGAAGGATGTTGAAAAAATTGGAAACGGTTCAAAGAACAGCCACAAGAACAATTACTGAATTGGAAAATAAGCCTTATAGTGACAGACTCAAAGATCTCAATCTATTTAGCTCAGCAAAGAGAATGTTAATGGGTGACTCTATAACAGTATATAAATACCTACATGGGGAACAAATATTTGATAATAGGCTCTTCAGTCTATCAGACAACGATATAACAAGATTCAATGACTGGAAGTTGAAGCTAGACAAATTCAGACTGGAAACAAAGCACAAATTTTTAATAGCGAGGGTAATTGTTGGAACAGTTTACCAAGGATTGTGGTGGATTCTCCATCACTGACTATATGATCACAATGCCCTCTGTCCTCACAACCTATGAATCTATTAACTCTTCCAGGCTGTATTAACTCTTCAACAGAGTGATTCATACTGGGGAACCATTGTTAAAGGGGACCCTGGAACAGACAGCTACACAGATACAAGAACTATTGCAGAGCTGACAGACCACTTGGCTCACCCAGATCTAGGAAGCCTTGTCTCCTTACAACCACTCCCTCTCTTGCCTGCTAAAGCTAAACTATCCAGTTAAGCCTTTAAATCAATGTAGATGGTCAGCACCTTGGGGCAATTTTTTTCTTTTTAAGTGTTTGTGCTGCACTTATTACAAACAGGGTTCTATTCCCAATTGTTAATAATAATAACCCATTTTCTAGGGGCTGAACCTCTACTCATTTCACAGACTAACCCTGCCTTCCTTCCCCAAAATGATTTGAAGCAAAACTGTTCTAGGAGATCCTTACAAACATTTCCTCCCCAGATCCACATC
Source organism: Chrysemys picta bellii (assembly GCF_011386835.1). Classification (NCBI taxonomy): domain Eukaryota; kingdom Metazoa; phylum Chordata; order Testudines; family Emydidae; genus Chrysemys; species Chrysemys picta. The sequence goes on from NC_088791.1 coordinate 78,313,964, forward strand.
TCATTTTTATTTTCATGGGAAGGACTGCTCTTTGTTCTGAATTTGCAATGTAAAAGTAGGTTCATTCTACAGTTGTCTTCAAATTATTCTGAGACAAAGCAAGATTTAATTCCTTTAAAATATCATTTTAAATGGTAACTTATGTGATTTACTGGAGCACTAAAGTAAAAGGTAACTTTGTTATTCAATTACATTTTAAATGACTGTAAAAAGAACAAACCAATCAACTAAATTTGTCTGTTGCATGGTTTTACTTTTAAGAGGGATAGAAAGCTATGAAAGGGAAATAAAAGTTACAGACAAGTAGATTCATTCTTTTATCCTGAACTCTGTAATTTAAAATGTAAAACAAACAAGAACACCATTCATGAGCAAAACCAGCCAATGTATCTATGACATGTTTCAGAGTAGCAACCGTGTTAGTCTGTATCCGCAAAAAGAACAGGAGTACTTGTGGCACCTTAGAGACTAACAAATTTATTAGCGCATAAGCTTTCGTGGACTACAGCCCACTTCTTCGGATGCATCCGAAATGGGCTGTAGTCCACGAAAGCTTATGCTCTAATAAATTTGTTAGTCTCTAAGGTGCCACAAGTACTCCTGTTCTTTTTCCAATGTATCTAGGATCTTCAGTCAATCAGCAAAGGCAATGCAAATTAATTAATCAATCCTATACCCAGAGTTATGCTGATATCATTAAATAAAGCTGATACAAAGAGCAGTAAATGATGCAGAGGTATAGTGACTTGTCTTACATCAATAACTGAACAGAAAATCCCTATGTTTACAAAGGGGCTGAATCTGCCAACTTTTTTCATCCTGAATAGTATCTTAGTCCACAGAGAGTCCCACTGAAATCTTATGAGGTAAAGGTGCCAAAATTGGGCCCAAATGTATATGGGTGTGTCTAGATTATGGAAATTTACACCATTATAACTCTATTAATAGATACACCATTGAAAACCCCTGCTTTTTATGCACTGTCCTAGTACAAATGGGGCTTATACTAGAATGATTTGATAATTTGATTTTCTTCTTCTAGAAAAGCCCTTGAAAGCACAGGAGTTCCTGCTGATAAAGAACTGTATTAACAGGGAAGTCTACACACCATGACTACTTTTGCAGTCACGAGGTCCAACACTTACAGCTGTGAAACCAATGTTCCAATACTATGTAGATGGGTGTTGAAAAACATCTCAAGATAGATACTTGTAAATAAAATCTCTCATTATACTTTCATTATATGGATGTAACACTATTTATATCTACCTTTGTAGGTTCCTTTACAGCAGCCATCCCAAAGTTAACATATATTTATCTTTATGCTCTGCAGAATGGGAACTTCAATTTTTGCATTTGTTTGTTTTGTGGCATTATTGTGAAAGCTACATTGAATTTTCTGCATTTTGTTCTGAAGCTCTTGAGGTTTGACACTAATCAGAGCAACAGGAAAATACTAAAGGATTTTGGTTACATCTCCTCTTGTAGGAATGTTTATTTATTTATTTCTGGTTTAAGCTTGATTACACAGATCTCATACATCGGAATCACATCTTTGACTTGAAAAGCATATTCTAGATTAAGTGGAAGTTTGGCTTGCACTTACTTTTCTCTCTCAGATATTGAAATATATTGAACACTAGCATGTGCCATGTAAAATGTCATTTTGCTTATTATATTGTATTACATTTTCACATTTAAACAAACAGAATTAGTCTTACAGAGAGCACAAGCAAATGTTATACTCAATGGTGGAGATATTGTATAAGACACTCTACACTCCACCCTGCATTTGAAGCACCTTTTTGAAAAATAAATATAAAAAATTGGAAAGTCAAAGTCTAAATAGAGAGACCAAAAAGTAAATGCGTTTTTTGTCTGAAATTAAAGGTGAACGTTGATTGAACTGCAAACTGAATGAGGCTTTACATGTTGTAGCCTATTAGGTATAGGTATTTGCTAAGTAAGGCATGGGTGTAAGTTAAGGCAATAATTTAATGAATATACAAGACATGTAAGACAATAGCTTAGCTAAACAAGGCATAAAGTCCAAAAAGCATTAGCATAAGCAACTAACCAGAGTAACCCTAGGTCACAAGATAGAATGCTGTAATGACTAAACTGTGGACAGAAAACTAGCATATTTGTGGTTATACCAGCTTGGGATATTTTAAGTTAGGAACATAGCAGATGTCTGACCACAAGAGTGTTATGGTAACTAATTGTCATATATGCTAATAAGCTTGCCGTAAAAGGTTTAGTAACCTACGGGAGAAGGGCACCCCAACATTAGTAGAGTGAGGAAGTACAAATAAGTAAAAGGGGAGAAACCCTTACTGAATATGCATTAGGCATAATAGTGTCAGTATAACATATTATAAAAGATGCAACCCAGTCTGTGTGCCTTGGCAGATGTAACTATTGGGAGATGCCAGAGTGATGACCACTGGTGATGGTGATGAGGCAGTTGATGATGATGAAAAAGATAATGACTAACACTGCAGGTTGTTCCACAAGGGCTGTTGTAAATATATGGATGCTCAGATGCTCGTTTTGCATTATCTCCATCTACCGTGCTGGGCTGGAGTGTTTGTAACTTTACTAACTGTGTTAACAAAACTATTGAAAACACAGAACGATTTTCCTAAGTGTGAGTTTTGCAACTATGCACATTGGAGTTCCCAACTAAACTTTAATTTTAATAATACTGGGCCTGATCTTGGGACAACAACCTACCAATCCTCAGAGTTTTAATTGGAAATTCTTAAGTAATCAATACACAATCAATTGATTTGGCAACAGTGTCAACAATGTAAGGTTGTCTGATCCAGTCATAAATATACAGTCATTGGTGTGACCTTGCAAAGGTTTCTCCTTACATTTTACTAACTCTAAAGAGTTGATTTATTGATCTATGGAAGACATTCACCAAACATACTCTTGTTTTAGGTCAGTGCAACTCTACCATAACCAATGAAGCTGCACCAGCACAAAACTGTGGTGCATCAGCCCCCAGGTATATATCTGTCAGAGTAGCTCAAAAGAACTCTTTTCAGTCTGCACTGAGAAGTTCACAAAGGTGGAATGTGTTAGAACCAAAAGTTGTGATGCTACATAATACAGTTAAAAGTTATTTTTATTTTTGTCACAAATGTAACTTTAATAAGGAGAATCTTATTACAGAGGACATTCTGTGTAAATTGTTTTCCTCGTGAGATTAAAGGGACATGGGCCTGGGTGGATTCTGGAGATGGTATAAAGGAAAAACAGCTATATTTGAGGAGGATCAGTATGTGAAACTGACAGGGAGGAATGGAAAATGACCCAATGAAGTTGTCAGAGATGGAGGAAGCAGGGATGCTAGACAGTCAGGGAGTTTGCTAGACAGTTAAGGAGTAAACTATTTGGTCTTTAAAGTGGTTAGTATGAAAAAAGTGACAAGGCATCCAGGAAGAGATCTCAGATACAGGCAGAGAAGAAAACCTTGGTAGAAGCAGAGAGGTCCAGAACAATGGCATAGATGTGAGAGTTATCAGTATAGAGGTGGAAGCTGGAGCTATGCAAGTGGGCAAGTTCACCGAAAGAGAAAGTGTGTAGAAACACAAAAGGAGGATGCCAATAAGAGATCCATGGTGACCCTTATAGAAATTCAGAAGCAGTAGAAAAGGATAGTTGAAGACTGAATTGTGGGAGTAGTCAATGAAGTATGTGAGTAACTGGGACAAGACAGAAGCCTAGAAGATGAGGGAGGAGTGGGTCTCTAGAAACAAGGCATAATCATCGGTTAGAAATGGAAGACACACAAAGGGTAATAAAAGTGGTGATGATTCTATTGAATTTGGTAGAAAAGGGTCTTTCTTAATGATGGCAGTTTCATTTAGTATTCAGTCATTTAAAATGTTAATGAACTTTGATACATGACAGGAACACAGAAAGAAAAAGTACTGAAGTCACTGAACCATCTCCTAAGCTGGTAACTTGGCACAGCTCCACTGAAATCAATGGACTTACACTGATTTACACCAGCTAAGAATCTGGTCCCCTGGATGGAAGCAGCATTCACCCAACAAAAGGTAGCAAGGTGAACTACATGCAAATGATGTTCTTCCCTTCCCCCACCTTAAGAAACAATGTCGTGAGATCTAGTTAAACAGTTTGACAACTGCCTTTGAACTAGGCAAAGTTTCTGTCAAGGAGATAAAAAAAAAATTATCCCAGAGGATGTAATACAGATGCCAGTATATATTCTGTACCAGTAAGAAGAACACAGATTCTCATATATAGTATTTAGAAATGAATACTTCCAGAGGATATAGTTTACTCAAAGACATTTTACGTAAGGAGCATATAGCTGTATTTTATTGAAAAGGTGACTTCAAACAGTAGTATGCACTTTGTTGCCTACTATAAGCCGGTTAATGGAGAAGATCAAAATACTTCCATTGACTGAAACCAAAGAGGCTTTTTATAATATAGAAATATCTTAAAACCATATTATGCTGCTGCCTCTCTCTCAATCATGTGGCGACCCGCTATAAATTTTACAATGCTATAGATATGATAGTTTTTTCCAATAGTCTGTACCTTGACTGCACCTAAACTTTAAAAGATCCCTATTCAGATATACACCTATATAAATATTCTGCCACCTGATTTCTACTTTTTTCCTTCGGTTTTGTAATTTACCAATAATGCCTCCCTTGTTCAAGGCACACTTAACTTGACTCTTGCATTCTAGTTCTAGGGATATTGTTTTCAAAGAGAACAGTACTCTGACTTCAGAGAAGATAAAAAAGTGAAGGTAACTGCCTGTGTACTGGGCCAAAGGCTGGTACCTCTTTCTAGAACTGTTCCATGGAAGGAATTACACTGGTCTACAATTTTTGAGAAGCAGTCTGCTTCATAGATAAAATGTGCTATTTATTATGTATTTTGCTGTGCTGAATTCAAATATGACAATTAAAACAACTGATTGGCTACTGGTTCTAAGATATTTAAGTTTTTACATTTTATGTCTATGTATATTGTGTAGATAGAGTTTTAATCATAAATTGTAAACCTAGGTCTTTTCATGTGTTTATGGTTGCTTTACATGATAATATTTCACCTGTCCTGTTTATGTAACACTTTAAAAATCAGCAAAAGGGTTATATAAATAAAATGTATTATGAAACAAAAGGCAAAAAAAAACTATTATGTACATAGTTTAGTCCTATTCAGTGTCTACTCGGCGCTTCTTGGCTTGTCTCTTGTATTCATTAAATGGAGCATCTCTTGTCACTGTCCAGCAATAGTCTGCAAGCATTGATGGGCTCCATTTGCCCTGATAGCGTTTCTCCATTGTTGCAATGTCCTGGTGAAATCACTCGCCGTGCTTGTCGCTCACTGCTCCGCAGTTCGGTGGAAAAAAGTCTAGATGAGAGTGCAAAAAATGTATTTTTAGTGACATGTTGCAACCAAGGCTTTTGTATGCCTTGAGGAGGTTTTCCACCAACAACCTGTAGTTGTCTGCCTTGTTGTTTCCGAGAAAATTTATTGCCACTAACTGAAAGGCTTTCCATGCTGTCTTTTCCTTGCCACGCAGTGCATGGTCAAATGCATCATCTCGAAGAAGTTCACGAATCTGAGGACCAACAAAGACACCTTCCTTTATCGTAGCTTCACTTAACCTTGGAAATTTTCCACAGAGGTCCTTGAAAGTTGCTTGTGTTTTGTCAATGGCCTTGACAAAGTTCTTCATCAGACCCAGCTTGATGTGTAAGGGTGGTAACAAAGTCTTCCTTGATTCAACAAGTGGTGGATGCTGAACACTTTTCCTCCCAGGCTCTAATGACCGTCGGAGTGGCCAATCTTTCTTGATGTAGTGGGAATCTCTTGCACGACTATCCCATTCGCAGAGAAAACAGCAGTACTTTGTGTATCCAGTCTGCAGACCAAGCAAGAGAGCAACGACCTTCAAATCGCAACAAAGCTGCCACTGATGTTGGTCATAGTTGATGCACCTCAAAAGTTGTTTCATGTTGTCATAGGTTTCCTTCATATGGACTGCATGACCAACTGGAATTGATGGCAAAACATTGCCATTATGCAGTAAAACAGCTTTAAGACTCGTCTTCGATGAATCAATGAACAGTCTCCACTCATCTGGATCGTGAACGATGTTGAGGGCTGCCATCACACCATCGATGTTGTTGCAGGCTACAAGATCACGTTCCATGAAGAAGAATGGGACAAGATCCTTTTGACGGTCACGGAACATGGAAACCCTAACATCACCTGCCAGGAGATTCCACTGCTGTAGTCTGGAGCCCAACAGCTCTGCCTTACTCTTGGGTAGTTCCAAATCCCTGACAAGGTCATTCAGTTCACCTTGTGTTATGAGGTGTGGTTCAGAGGAGGAGGATGGGAGAAAATGTGGGTCCTGTGACACTGATGGTTCAGGACCAGAAGTTTCATCCTCTTCCTCTTCCTCGTCTGACTCAAGTGAGAATGATTCTGGTGCATCAGGAACCGGCAGTCCTTCTCTGTGGGGTACTGGGCGTATAGCTGATGGAATGTTTGGACAATGCACAGTCCACTTTTTCTTCTTTGACACACCTTTCCCAACTGGAGGCACCATGCAGAAGTAACAATTGCTGGTATGATCTGTTGGCTCTCTCCAAATCATTGGCACTGCAAAAGGCATAGATTTCCTTTTCCTGTTCAACCACTGGCGAAGATTTGTTGCACAAGTGTTGCAGCATATGTGTGGGGCCCACCTCTTGTCCTGATCTCCAATTTTGCAGCCAAAATAGAAGTGATAGGCTTTCTTAACCATAGTGGTTATACTGCGCTTTTGTAATGCAAAAGTCACTTCACCACAAACATAGCAGAAGTTATCTGCACTGTTCACACAAGTACGAGGCATCTCTGCTCACTTTGGCTAAACAGAAATGTGTCCCTTTGCAAAATCAAACACTGACAAATAAGAGAGCATGACACTGTATGATTTCTAGAGCTGATATAGGGTAATTTGTTCAGCAGAGTGATGTAAGCTTTGTTGTGATTGCATCATCCATGACTTCTAGGAATAACATGATGCAATTCGTATCATGGATGACGCAATACCAGCTTCAGATTGCATCATTCATTGTTTTGCCTAAAAAGCAAGTACTGTCCAAACCCAGTCATAGATTTATTCATAGATCCAGTCAAAGATGTATTTTAGTCATTTCTGGTTTAAATTGAGATCCCTTCCCTTTATAACTTACTTATCCTCCGCCATTCCCAAGTCAAGGGTCATATATACTGACCCAATAGCATATCTTGAAAACTAGAGCCAATCAACAATTTTAAGCATCATTTTTGTTCTCAGTGACCCAGAATTAGTAAAATTTGACTACATTTATTTCAGAAGTATTTTGGCTGTAGAGCAGTGTTATGTGGTTAGGCAAGGCTGGCAGTAAAGAAAGTAATGTTCAAAGTCTATTTGCAACAGTAGGTAAAAGTCTGGATGCCTGTCCTGAGCAGTAGCCTCCTTGGCCTCTTCCAAAAGCCAACACTTCTGGTAGAATGAGCTGAGATTTCCTGGGTGTGGTAGGAATTGTCAGATATCCAGAGATTTCATCTAAGTATTGAAATTTTTCAACTCTTATCTGAACAGAACCCAAATTCTGATCTTTTTGAAATACAGTCATCAATAAACCCACCATGAATTGCCTTTTTTGTCCAGAGTATATAATTTGTTCTTCTTCAGGTGTCTTTACTGTCAGAGTGCTGCAAAGAGACTTTACTGTAAGAAGTAACAAGAAACACTATTCCACTAGGAATAGTGGGGACAAATAACCTAACTAATTTTAAGATAGAGCCTGATATATTTATGAATAGCATTATATGATAGATTTGCTTGTGATAATAGAGGACTAGATTCAAAGATCCAGGAGGCTCCTTCCAGTCCTACATTCCTGATTCACAACAGTTTCCACAAAGTGGGATATTATAGTTTATGCAGTCCCACTAAGAACTTGCATCCATTTTTAGTGAGAGAGATAGGGTAAAAGTTTTAAAAGCACCTAGTGCCGGGGAGAGCAGAGCAGGATTCCACATTAATGGTTCTGTGATGCCCTCTGAGTTCTCCCACATCCTCCTCAGCTCACAGACCAATGATTCCCCCCTCTCCCCCCCCCCCCCCCCCCCCGTAATCCAGGCAGGAGCGTGTTGCTGTTTTCCTACTGGGAGCCACATGCTCAGCATATGAGCTCTCCAAGCTGAGGAATGTCAAATCTTCCTGGAGCTTTGAAAAGGGAGGGATGCATTCCTGCTGCGCAGCAGAGTTCAAAACAGTGAGCAGAGTGGCCACAGTGGGTATTGTGGGATACTGAGGGAGGCCAGTTACCACAGTGGGTATTGTGGGATACTGAGGGAGGCCAGTTACCACAGTGGGTATTGTGGGATACTGAGGGAGGCCAGTTATCACAGTGGGTATCGTGGGATACTGAGGGAGGCCAGTTACAGCGACATAACAAACGCCAGCATCTACACTGACGGTTTGTCACTAACTTTTCCGCAAAAAGCTCTATGCCTTTTGTCAAGGTGGTTGTATTTTGTTGGCAAAACAGGAGAGTTTCCCCACAAAAAGTAGCATTGTAGTGTGTACACCAACACTTTGTTGGCAAAAAGCTGCTTTTTGCCAACAAAACTGGGTAGTGTAGACAAGGCCTTAGTCGCTTTTGAAAATTTTACATAGGGTCTGTTAATTTAAGCATAGGACTGAAAGACAAACACTTCTACATACTAGTCCTTACTCTTACACTAGCTTCCTATGTCTCCTTGGAAAAATTCCTTAAGCTCCCTGAACGTGATTTGCATTTACAGTAAAGTCTTTTTGCAGCACTCTGACAGTAAAGGCACCTAAAAAAGAACAAATTATATTGATCCTCACTTACATTCATATTGTGCTGTCAATAAGGGAGTGGCATAAAGGGATCTTGGTGTTAATGAGACCCAGACCCTGTCTCAATTTCCCAATTAAATAAGGACGACATTTACCAATCTACCTTATTGGTGTGTTGTGAGAACAAATATCTTAATATCACATTATTGATATTTCTCTGCTTATTCCAGGCCTCTGAAATTTCACATGGTGAGAAGCATCCCTGCCCTGTGTAAACTGTGACTTTTAATTATAACTTGCTGTTAGTTAAAATTGTCATTTCTGACTTTTCTGTCAGCAGCCAACAGTGTAAAGTGTCATCATTTTGACATAGAAGCATATGCAGTTAATAAGACTAATGCTCAAAAAAGAATGCACATCATACTTAGGTACTGGTTTAACATCAGAAGTCTACAGTTTTAATTTTCTTCTATAAAATGTAGGGGGGTTTGCCTATTATTATTATTAATAATAATAAACTTGTTTTAGTAGGATGGAAATTGTTTAACAATATGGAGCTCTCATGCTATGGGAATCACAAATGTTTGTCCTCATGAACATAATGGTGGTTAGTAGCAAAAGATGCAGGGGCAAAAACAACAATTTGAATTTAACATGTATTGGATGTAAAACTCTCTGTGGATACACAACATGACAGGAAATTCTTCCCACCATGTGTGCTTTCAAAATATTGTACTGGGGAAAAGGGTCACAACTTTATTTTAATCTACACAAGTGAACTGTAAAGATTAACATAAGCTATTATTTAATTCCAATATTTGTTGTCATAGCTCATTAAAAATTGAATGAAAAAAAGGTGTAGATTCTCGCCACATTGTCCCCAGATATCTAACCTGATAGCTTTGCAAGGCTCTACTTTAAAGAATACACCTGATTCCAGAAAACACCATGACATATGGTCTTCAAATGTGGGAAGTAATCTTCACATCCTTGGTAATACTATTTGCAGCACTGACCAGTTTCAATTATATGATGAATATTAATTGCTATTAATATTTGTAAAGTTTATGGGCATTATATCTAGTCCACTATGAAAGCCTCAAATAGTTTAGTGAAGTCCTTCTGGAGAAGACTCCTGTGGTTCAGGAGTCCCACTGAAGCTATTTCGGGGAACACATTTTAAAATAGACCTATTTGAAATGTCCCTTTTAGTGGAAAATCTGTACTTTTAAAATTTCATGTACCTTTAGAATTGTCTTAATTTTATCTTCCAATTCCCAAATTTAACAGTGAAAAATTCCTGTAGTGCAAGGAGAGGGAGGAAGACACAGAAAACAAAAATCTACAATATATATTGGGGAGAAAACCTCACTAACCAATACCATGCTGTTCTTAAATACTAGAAGCCATTAATTACTACCATTCCGGATTCTAAATACATACTTCCTTATAATTGCTTTTAAATTACTTAATTCATTTCATACATTATTTATGTGTCATTAAACCAGCCACGGCGCTAAGAAATATATTCCAGTCTACCAAATCTATTACATTCTTTTTATAAATGCACGTTACACAGGCAGATGGACACACACACTTTTTATATACTTTAAGCCACATAATAAAAAGCAAAACTGAATTCTGTGTCTGTTTATAATACTTTGCAGGAGCATTAGTAAAAAGAATGGAATATTCATTGATCGTTTGCACATTTGATAAGGAGTATGCATGTATGGTCAAAAAATTCTGCCTTCTGTATAAGGGCTGTATTGCATGAGAGAACAGGGTGCTCATCTGTATGATAGTTCTTGGGGAATCTACAGGCAGAATGACATAGAATAGAGTTCTGATGGGAGCACAATGGGCCACATTCTTCTGATGTTCTAACAAGGAGCACCATTCACCCCTTTCTGTATGTTCCATTGACAACAGCCTACATGGGGGGAAGAGACGAAGTGATAATTTGGGGAATCTGCCTGATCAATTCCAGTTTGATTTTATGAACTGTCTGTATCCTTATGTCTTATGACTGTCTTTTACCCTTTACTGGCCCATGCTCCTTGTGCTAAGGAGACAGGGGAATGGCATCAACATGTCCATCCACAAGTAGGCTGATCATTGAAGACTGTCAACACCTGAATAAGTCTTGCCTGAGGAGAACAAAATAATAGTTGCATCCTAGGTGAAACCAGTTATCTCCATCTTCTCTCCAGGGGGTTGGGGGGGTTGGAGAGTGGAAAAGTCCTCAGCATAGGAGAAAATTTTTGAATGGGAGAACGAGCTGACCAGGTGCTAATCTGGGGTCTTAAAAACCAGACAGCCTGAGAAACTTTGTGGGGAAGAGGGGGACTTAGACTAGAGGAACTCACAGTGACAAAGGAAGCTTGGGCAGAACAGAAGGACAGGCTATCTTAATGGAAGAGTTTATTTTAACTGTGGGATCAGCTGAGAAGCAAGGTAACTGGCTGCAGAGAGAAAGACTTCACAATTCAGAGAAGTCATGTGCGGAAAGGGAGATCCTGGATTCTACAGAGGACTCTAACCTAAGCCAAAAGAATGTTCCCGGGTGGTGAGGAAACAAACGGGGAAATGAATACAGGTATTTTATTGCTTTGTCTAAGGCCTGGTCCCCACTAAGCCCCCACTTCGGACTAAGGTACGCAAATTCGAATTCGAAGTACCTTAGTCCGAACTTACCGCGGTCCAGACACGGCAGGAAGGCTCCCCCGTCGATGCCGCGTACTCCTCTCGGCGAGCTGGAGTACCGGCGTCGACGGCGAGCACTTCCGGGATCGATCCTAGAACATCGATTGCCTGCCGCCGGACCCTCCGGTAAGTGAAGACGTACCCTAAATCTATATATTTCTTGTGCTATGTAAAGTATAGAGGGATTGACTGGTGCTTGAATGCTTGAGAAGGCTGTGTGTCTGTTTGTGTCAAATCTCATGTGAGCTGGAAGAGGAGACCTATATACCCAGAGTGCCCACACAATTGGAGCTGTGGAAAAGGGTGTGCTTAAGCTACTAGCGATTCTCAGGGGTGGAGGTCAACACTGATCCCAGGGCCTAGAGCAGCTGGGCCACAGGATCCCATTTCCATGAAGGTGTAATAGACTGAGCATCTGTACCCACAAGTATGTCAGAGAGGCCAAAGAAAGAGACAGTGCTGGAGCTTACTCATACTCAGAAAACTTAAAGCACATGGGTCCAGCCCGGTGGGACCCCAACACAACAGCCTAATGAGTGTCCAGCTGGGGGATCTCTACTAGGGCTGTGAAACCCAAGTAACCAATTCAGTTATGTGTCCTGCCAATGTACTAAATACATTTTTAAAAAATAATAATTCTGTGCTACCATCACAATACAAGCAGTATTACACCGGTTTTATCTTGTAAAATCAAGACAATATTACATTTTTGCTATCACTAAGATGATGTGAAATATCACCCTCCTCTATCAAAATCAACATAATATGGCCAGAAAGGTGGCAGATGGAAGAGGAGGAAAAGGGGAAAGAAAAGAAATAAAAAAGGAAAGAGAAATCGTGAGAAGACCGAGCTTTCAGGGTAGCAAAGGAGTCACTTTACTTAAAAAAAATTACTTATTCTAAAAGCAATGTAGGGAGGAAGCCTAACGGATACAAATTTCAAGTAATTTTTATGTAAATGTGTATGTGAATTGCAGTCCTCTTGCTCCTGAAAGGTTGCCAGTATCACCTGTGTGTTGCAGAGTTTGTGCACCATTGCACTAGGCACAGAGAGCTGAGCATGTTGAAAATGAGAGGCAGAAAGAGCAATTAAATAGCTTGAACCATGGATACTGGGCAAATGTCAGCAACACAAAGTCAGGAATCTTGGCTGTGATACAGGTTTTCTAAATATAGGCTATTTTTCCCTCCCTTTTTAGAGGACAAGATCTTTTCCCATTGTGTTATCTCCTTCTTTTAAATAAAAAAAAAGAGATGTGCAACACTAGTGAATTTGTTATTATCTGATATTTGTAAACAGTACCATAGGTGTAGTTGGCACTTTGTATGGGCAGTAAAGGCACACTCCTGCCCTGTAGAGCTTGCACTCTAAATTGGTCATACGTCATGATCCCTCATCTTTTATATTATCAGCCCCTCTACATTTCCAGTGCCACCAGTCTCAAATACTTGCTTCTCTGTTTCTCCCACAAATGTCTTCATGCTTTCTTCCATCCCCAGGCCTTATAATGGACTATCTGATCTGTGTGACAAAAAACCTCTCTTCATTCAAATCCATTTTCAAGGGTCACTTCTGCTAAATCACCTAAAATTGCTTTATTATTTTTCTCCTGTGCCCCCTTTCTTCATCCTTCACCCCCGCCCACCCTTAGTGGAACTCAACACTAAAAGGCTGCCTGCTGCCAGTACTTTTATTCTTTCCTCAAGGCTCAGCTGGGCAGTAGGAAGCACATCCTGGCAGCAGAAAGCAGATCAGGGTAGAATGACTGGAAAGCAGGCAGCAGGGCTGTGATTGTTGTCAAGGAGGAAGGGTGACGTTTAGCTGGTGGTTGGAATTGAAAAGCAGATAAAACCATGCAGGCAGATAAGTAAAGAGCAATTACTCTACTGATCAGTGACACTGCGATGCAAAAGTGGCAAGAAATATCTAAACAGACTGCAAACAGGCTTGCACACCCTCACTTTGTTGGAGAGGAGACGGAGCGCTTTGGGGCTCATTCAGCACTAACAAGGCACACCTGTAACAAGGCACACCTGCTCTGCCTAGAGGGAAGTGGGTGTGGGGGAGGTTAAAAAGGGAAAACCTGCCACAGGAAGGAGTGGTGGCACAGGAAAAGATTGCTACAGCTCAGAGACTGAGAGCCAGCAGGAAGATAGTTGCCGGCCTTATGCCCCTAAAACTGCATGGACCAGCTGTAAAGCACGGTGCCCCAAGAGGAGGGGCTGGAGGCAGACCCTAATTAAAGACAGTAGGCCAGCTGATAAGCCAATCCCCAAAGAGCTAGCCCTACAAAGACTGTGCAAGAGACAGGTCATCTAATCTATTCTTTTTTACTCTGATCACCCTCTCTCATAAGGGAGAGACAGGGAAAAGGACATTTTTGTTTGGCGAATGCCTCACATGCTCCTAACAGGGGGAGGACATTAACAACTTGAATGGGGACTCACGGGAGCCCAACATCAATGACCTGAAGGCTCTGGGTATGTATATTTGATGGTTTGGCATGGAGAGAATCATAGCAGTGGCAAGGGAACCAAACAGTGTGAAAACAGAAGAGACAAACAATTAATAGAGTCCAAGACTGGAAGGGACCATTTGATCATTGAGTCTGACCTCCTGTGTTACACAAGCCATAGAACTTGCCCAAAATAATTCCTTTGAACTAGAGCATGTCTTTAAAAATATTCAAACTATTTAAAAATTGCCAGTAATGGAGAATCCTCCATGGCCGTTCGTAAATTGTTCCCATGATTTGGTACCAGACCCAGGACAGATCCCATCAGGGCTCCACTAGATATGTTCTCCCAGTCTGACAGTGAACCATTGATACTACTTTTTGAGTAGTATCAAAGGGATAGCCGTGTTAGTCTGGATCTGTAAAAGCAGCAAAGAGTCGTGTGGCACCTTATAGACTAACAGACGTATTGGAGCATGATTGCTTGCTTGTTTGTTTGAAAAGTGTGAATTGGGAGTGCTTTGTTCCAGGTGGGCCTTGAGTGGGCCTGACTGGTATATAAGGGCAGTCAGCAGCGAACCAGCTGAGCGGCAAACAGCAGAGGCTAACAGCGGGAGTTTGCCTGGGAGTTCGCGTGGGGAGAGCGCACCGAGGCTTTCATCTGCAGGTTTCTCTGACTAGTTCCTGCAACAGTTGAGGAAGCTCTTAAGAGGACGGAGATATGGAACGTGAGCGATCAGCTGTTGTAACCTGCACAGGTTGTGCCATGTTTGTCTTTCTTCCACAGGACAGAAGCGACTTTGTCTGTACAAAGTGCAAGCTGGTCTCCATATTGGAAGAGAAGGTTCGAGGGCTGGAGAAACGAGTATCGACTCTGAGCTGCATAAGGGAAAATGAAGATTTCCTGGACAGACGTCAGGAGATGCTTCTACGGCCGCAATGTTCTGAAGATTCAGAGCAGGCGCAGCAGGGACAGAAGGATTGTGAGGAGGTTTGGCAGCATGTGACCTCCAGAAGGAGAAAGAGGAGCGTCCATGCACCAGCAATGGAGATACAGGTGAGCAATCGTTTCCATGTTCTCTCTACAGGTACTAATGCGGAGAGTGGACTAGATGACCCATCTGAGGGAAGGGAGCAGAAGGAGACTCCACCGATTGGAAGGCAAAAGATGCACTGTCCTAGGGATGGGGGTTCCACGACCACCACTCCCAAGAGGAGGAGGAGGGTGGTGGTGGTCGGGGACTCCCTCCTCAGGGGGACTGAGTCATCTATCTGCCGCCCCGACCGGGAAAACCGAGAGGTCTGCTGCTTGCCAGGAGCTAGGATACACGACGTGACGGAGAGACTGCCGAGACTCATCAAGCCCTCGGATCGCTACCCCTTCCTGCTTCTCCACGTGGGCACCAATGATACTGCCAAGAATGACCTTGAGCGGATCACTGCAGACTACGTGGCTCTGGGAAGAAGGATAAAGGAGTTTGAGGCGCAAGTGGTGTTCTCGTCCATCCTCCCTGTGCAAGGAAAAGGCCGGGGTAGAGACCGTCGAATCGTGGAAGTCAACGAATGGCTACGCAGGTGGTGTCGGAGAGAAGGCTTTGGATTCTTCAACCATGGGATGGTGTTCCAAGAAGAAGGAGTGCTAGGCAGAGACGGGCTCCACCTAACGAAGAGAGGGAAGAGCATCTTCGCCAGCAGGCTGGCTAACCTAGTGAGGAGGGCTTTAAACTAGGTTCACCGGGGGAAGGAGACCAAAGCCCTGAGGTAAGTGGGGAAATGGGATCCTGGGAGGAAGCACAAGCAGGAGAGCGCAAGAGGGGAGGACTCCTGTCTCATGCTGAGAAAGAGGGACGATCGATGAGTTATCTTAAGTGCCTATACACAAATGCAAGAAGCCTGGGAAACAAGCAGGGAGAACTGGAAGTCCTGGCACAGTCAGGGAACTATGATGTGATTGGAATAACAGAGACTTGGTGGGATAACTCACATGACTGGAGTACTGTCATGGATGGATATAAACTGTTCAGGAAGGACAGGCAGGGCAGAAAAGGTGGGGGAGTTGCGTTGTATGTAAGAGAGGAGTATGACTGCTCAGAGCTCCGGTATGAAACTGCAGAAAAACCTGAGAGTCTCTGGATAAAGTTGAGAAGTGTGAGCAACAAGGGTGATGTCGTGGTTGGAGTCTGCTATAGACCACCAGACCAGGGGGATGAGGTGGACGAGGCTTTCTTCTGGCAACTAGCAGAAGTTGCTCGATCGCAGGCCCTGGTTCTCATGGGAGACTTTAATCACCCTGATATCTGCTGGGAGAGCAATACAGCGGTGCACAGGCAATCCAGGAAATTTTTGGATAGTGTAGGGGACAATTTCCTGGTGCAAGTGCTGGAGGAACCAACTAGGGGCAAAGCTTTTCTTGACCTGCTACTCACAAACAGAGAAGAACTAGTAGGGGAAGCAAAAGTGGATGGGAACCTGGGAGGCAGTGACCATGAGATGGTCGAGTTCAGGATCCTGACACAAGGAAGAAAGGAGAGCAGCAGAATACGGACCCTGGACTTCAGAAGAGCAGACTTTGACTCCCTCAGGGAACAGATGGGCAGGATCCCCTGGGAGAATAACATGAAGGGCAAAGGGGTCCAGGAGAGCTGGCTGTATTTTAAAGAATCCTTATTGAGGTTGCAGGAACAAACCATCCCGATGTGTAGAAAGAATAGTAAATAAGGCAGGCGACCAGCTTGGCTAAACAGTGAAATCCTTGCTGATCTTAAACGCAAAAAAGAAGCTTACAAGAAGTGGAAGATTGGACAAATGACCAGGGAGGAGTATAAAAATATTGCTCAGGCGTGCAGGAGTGAAATCAGGAAGGCCAAATCACATTTGGAGTTGCAGTTAGCAAGAGATGTTAAGAGTAACAAGAAGGGTTTCTTCAGGTATGTTAGCAACAAGAAGAAAATCAAGGAAAGTGTGGGCCCCTTACTGAATGAGGGAGGCAACCTAGTGACCGAGGATGTGGAAAAAGCTAATGTACTCAATGATTTTTTTGCCTCTGTCTTCACGAACAAGGTCAGCTCCCAGACTGCTGCACTGGGCAGTACAGCATGGAGAGAAGGTGACCAACCCTCTGTGGAGAAAGAAGTGGTTCGGGACTATTTAGAAAAACTGGACGTGCACAAGTCCATGGGGCCGGATGCGCTACATCCGAGGGTGCTAAAGGAGTTGGCGGGTGAGATTGCAGAGCCATTAGCCATTATTTTTGAAAACTCATGGCGATCGGGGGAGGTTCCAGATGACTGGAAAAAGGCTAATGTAGTGCCTATCTTTAAAAAAGGGAAGAAGGAGGATCCGGGGAACTATAGGCCAGTCAGCCTCACCTCAGTCCCTGGAAAAATCATGGAGCAGGTCCTCAAGGAATCAATTATGAAACATTTAGAGGAGAGGAAAGTGATCAGGAACAGTCAGCATGGATTCACGAAGGGGAAGTCGTGCCTGACTAACCTAATTGCCTTCTATGATGAGATAACTGGCTCTGTGGATGAGGGGAAAGCAGTGGATGTGTTATTCCTTGACTTTAGCAAAGCTTTTGATACGGTCTCCCACAGTATTCTTGCCGCCAAGTTAAAGAAGTATGGGCTGGATGAATGGACTGTAAGGTGGATAGAAAGCTGGCTAGATCGTCGGGCTCAACGGGTAGTGATCAATGGCTCCATGTCTAGTTGGCAGCCGGTTTCAAGCGGAGTGCCCCAAGGGTCGGTCCTGGGGCCGGTTTTGTTTAATATCTTTATTAATGATCTGGAGGATGGTTTGGACTGCACTCTCAGCAAGTTTGCAGATGACACTAAACTAGGAGGCGTGGTAGATACACTAGAGGGTAGGGATCGGATACAGAGGGACCTAGACAAATTAGAAGATTGGGCCGAAAAAAACCTGATGAGGTTCAACAAGGACAAGTGCAGAGTCCTGCACTTAGGACGGAAGAATCCCATGCACTGCTACAGACTAGGGACCGAATGGCTAGGTAGCAGTTCTGCAGAAAAGGACCTAGGGGTCACAGTGGACGAGAAGCTGGATATGAGTCAACAGTGTGCTCTTGTTGCCAAGAAGACTAACGGCATTTTGGGCTGTATAAGTAGGGGCATTGCCAGCAGATCGAGGGACGTGATCGTTCCCCTTTATTCGACATTGGTGAGGCCTCATCTGGAATACTGTGTCCAGTTTTGGGCCCCACACTACAAGAAGGATGTGGAAAAATTGGAAAGAGTCCAGCGGAGGGCAACAAAAATGATTAGGGGTCTGGAGCACATGACTTATGAGGAGAGGCTGAGGGAACTGGGATTGTTTAGTCTCCAGAAGAGAAGAATGAGGGGGGATTTGATAGCAGCCTTCAACTACCTGAAGGGGGGTTCCAAAGAGGATGGAGCTCGGCTGTTCTCAGTGGTGGCAGATGACAGAACAAGGAGCAATGGTCTCAAGTTGCAGTGGGGGAGGTCCAGGTAGGATATCAGGAAAAACTATTTCACTAGGAGGGTGGTGAAACACTGGAATGCGTTATCTAGGGAGGTGGTGGAGTCTCCTTCCTTGGAGGTTTTTAAGGCCCGGCTTGACAAAGCCCTGGCTGGGATGATTTAGCTGGGAATTGGTCCTGCTTTGAGCAGGGGGTTGGACTAGATGACCTCTTGAGGTCCCTTCCAACTCTGATATTCTATGATTCTATGATTCTATGAGCTTTCGTGGGTGAATACCCACTTCTTCGGATGCATGTGAGTATGAATTTCCAACCAGCAATTTGATCTATAGCGTATTTCCCTAGTTTGCTTGAGACTGTCCTGTGGGAATGTATCAAAAGTCTTACAAAATATCAAGGCATATTCTCCTTTGGGCCAGAAGGTTTCAGTGGAGACTGTCCTGCAGCTGCTACTGGAACTCACCGTGTGGGCTATTATCTCTTCATACTTGCTAACCAAGGATTCAGGTTAGCAGATCTCTTTCAGACCTCTCTGCCCAACGCCTTCCCCAAGATCGTGCCCCTCTGCAGTGCTGTGCTGCATCGAAGTACTGCTGCAATACACTGTGAGAGTTCCCCTGCTTGCCTCAGTCACATCTGTCTGCCTCTAATGTGCATAATGAAGGTGTAGTGTGTGGTTGGGTGTCTATGGCCTTCACAGAAACTGGGGGAAACCCCAGTTGAATATGGTAATATATTTCTGTCAGTTCCTCAATGATCTCCATCCCTATCTCATGGAGCATACTAGTTTCTGTAGCCATCCCTTTGTCTAACATACACTATCTACTACAATTTACCTCCCTTTTTTGTTTATTTACCACAGCAGTTGATAAGACTGTTTCCCAGCTTTGATCATTGACCCAGTATTTGCTCTTCAAACTGCAATAGGGATATTATGATGTTTCAAATCACAAATTCACAGACCTCAAGGCCAGAAGGGATCATTGTGACTGTCTATTATTCACGATAATAAACAAAAGTCACAACCACAAAAATCAGGCTAGATAGGAGTGCTGATAAACTGCTCAAATATTTCACCAGTGTAGAAATGTTTGTGCATAAATATGTGGGGAAATTCTTTGGCAGGATAAAAAAGTCTAGCAGCCCTTTCAATGTGTGTGAAGTTGGTATATGTTGCTAATAAGACATTAAAATGTTCTGGATGGATACAATGAGTTACCAACTGGCTAAACAAGGAAATTTGGGTGGAGGGAGTTTCTGACACACCATTAAAATGTCAAGAAACCCATACAGCCTTTATGCTCTGTTAATCACTGCAGGCTTGTTTGTCTTTTTTAAAATTATAACCAGTCAAAAGAGACTTGTTTTTAGTGAACTTTGATCTGCTTTCAGATCAAAACATGACATGAGATTCTGGAACTGAGGAGCACACACACACACACACACACACGATATGCAGACAATGCTTGAGGCTTATTAATGTTAGACTGAGTCACATGTTATACATGTCCACATTGCAATTAAATGATTGTTTCTGGCTTGTCAGCTGACTCAGCCATGCAGGGCTGTGAAACTGCCCTGTAGACGTTCACGCTCAGGCTGGAGCCCAGGCTCTGGGACATCACCAGAAGGGGTGGGAGTCCCAGAGCCTGGGCTCCAGCTTGAGCCCAGATGTCTGCAGGGCAGTTTCCCACCCTTGCATGCCTGAGTCAGCTGACAGGCCAGAAACAATCATTTAATTGCAATGTGGACATGTATAACATGTGACTCAGTCTAACATTAATAAGCCTCAAGCATTGTCTGCATATCGTGTGTGTGTGTGTGTGTGTGCTCCTCAGTTCCAGAATCTCATGTCATGTTTGACTCAGGCATGCAAGGGTGGGAAACTGCCCTGCAGACATCTGGGCTCAAGCTGGAGCCCAGGCTCTGGGACTCCCACCCCTTCTGGTGATGTCCCAGAGCCTGGGCTCCAGCCTGAGCGTGAACGTCTACAGGGCAGTTTCACAGCCCTGCATGGCTGAGTCAGCTGACAGGCCAGAAACATTTAATTGCAATGTGGACATGCCCTGACTGTCCTTTACTCTGTCCTACATTTTGTTTATTGTGAATGCTGCATAGACTTTTAAAATGCTTCTCATTGAAGACCATGTTTAATGGAACCACTTTTCAAATGCTGCCACCTATTTTAAATGATTTTATAGAGGAGAATTTTAGCTTAAAAAAATTCTTATATAATTTGTAATGGAGATATACCTATCTCATAGAACTGGAAGGGACCCTGAAAGGTCATCGAGTCCAGCCCCCTGCCTTTACTAGCAGGACCAAGTACTGATTTTTGCCCCAGATCCCTAAGTGGCTCCCTCAACGATTGAGTTCACAACTCTGGGTTTAGCAGGCCAATGCTCAAACCACTGAGCTATCCCTCCCCTGCTTACAGTATAAGCAGTTCTAGTAAAACAGGTTTCAAGTTGCACTGGGAATTCTGAACATGGTTAGGAAGTAGGATTTCTATATTTTTTATGAGGAGGAAAGGTAAAGTAGCCTATAGATATGCAACACAATAGAAATTAATGGATTTTTTGTGTCAAATGCCAGCCTTTTTTTTGCTGGGACCAACTGATTATTTGTAGCGCAGAAACTAAAATATACACATGATTTGGAATGGAATAAATTGGCAATTCCTCCTCCATACAACATAAATCACAGCTGATTTTTGCATGATCGGTACCTGGATTTCTTTCCAGAAACACTTGATCTGCTATCACTACATATCTGAAAGCTATTTTTTTTCATAGGAACCCGATGTAATGCAAACAATTGTCAGGCCGTGAAAATGTACACTGACAATGGAAGGCAGCCCAAAAAAATCATTAAAGGGATAGAGCATAAAACAGTCTGTATTTAGGCAAAATCAAAGATTTAGAAGGCTTTTCTTGGCTTTAAGTGCCATAGTTTTTTCATGGCCTTGTTCCAACTAAATGTATCCGATTAACTACAAAAAAAAAAAACCTCTCCTACTTTACAAATTATTTTTTTCTATTTTGCTGTTCATTTGCAATCCAACAGGACATATTAATGAGGCCAGTACTGGCACATTTTGCATCTTAAAACTATGAATGTTTTCCCCTTGTATCCATTTTCCTTATAGGCAACATGTAGGGTAAAATTCACTTTATGTGCATAAAGTCAAGAATAATTAAGCTTTTTGCTGGGAACATGAAATTCACCCACCCACCCACCCCAGCCTGGTACAAGGGCACAGTACAAGCTGTAGGCTGGGAGTAGGATCTTCAGTCACTTATCTTCACTTGGACAGTGTTGGGTCCACAGGAAATGCAGAAAGGCAGATTCCTTTTCCTGCTTGCTAACCCTCCTTATCTGGATCCCCCGTACAGCTGCAATGCTGCACTCAACTGGCAGAGAGGACCCTATGCTAGCCCTTGACACCTGGAGACCAAAGTTCCATCCTCAAAATATGGATATGGCAACCCAATAATGAACAGCATATTGTCAAATGGCAGGTTTAGATAATCTGACTTTAACCGTGTTTTTGTTTCTTCATTCTCTCCCCCCTAAAAACCAAAATGTTAGGAAGAATAAATGAAACTAACAACAAGCCATCAATAAATGAAACTGCAGTGATGAGAAGAAGCTCACAGGTTTTGAAGAAACAGGTGCTGACCTTTAGTGCAGGGGGGAAACCTAAGCAATAAGTTATGATACATCTATGCAAGATTTAGATATAACTACTCTGATCCAATCCTAAACCTCTATATAGACGATGCATTTGGAAAATGAAAAACTATTAAAAACATATAAAGTATTCCAATAGTTGAAAATTTCTCTAACTTGAAACTCCTAATTTGGTTTGTTCAGTTGGCCTCAGTGATGAGCTGTTTTCATTTTGTGGAAAGCTGAAGGGTTAAATTTACCTTATAGAATTATTACATTCAAAATTTGGAAAGTTAAAGCCTGCATGACTTTAATGTGACTGTGCAAAAACAGCACTCTGTGGTTCCATGGCTATTGTGTCTTAATAATGACTCTATTTAAAGGTACTCAATTAAGAAATGAAAGAGCCCCTTCTGCCTCCAACTAGCAGTCCTGCAAACTCAGCCTGGCCCACAAGAATTGGGCTGGACTCTTCCCTCCTGCCCTCCCCCCCATGCATCATCTCATGAATAAAAGACTGTTACACCCTTAGTCCCATTGTCTTCAGCTTATGATCTCCATAAAAACCTATGCAAAGCCTATTGTGCTTAGAGGATTTCTACATTTCTTAGGATTTTCTATACTGTCCATCCCCACACTATCTAAGCACAAGTATATCTGACCGAAACTCAGTAAACTGTGCTGGTGATAATCCATAACTTGCACCATGTTGGCTCTACAGTGCTAACTAGAATGAAAACCATATTTTAGTCACAGAAGTGAGAGCATGAGATGCCAGAAACACATACAGCATAGATCTGTTGAGTAGAAAAGTCACACTTTTGCACAGCCACACTTTTTGAGTAGAGCAGCATTTTAGTACTAATACTCCTCTCTAATCTTTAGATATGTAGCACCATTCATGCAAGTATCTCGAAGTGCTTTACACGCACTGATTCGGATAGGGTGCAAATTACATCTTGGGTCTCCACAGGCCGTTGTACCTGAGATGAATTCACCCCTACAGAAGTTGGCCATTGTATGATGGCAACACTCCAGCTGGGGAACATCAAAGCTCTGAATCAGCTCCTCTCACCCCAGTTTACCTGGCCCTCTCACAAGATAACACAGCCCATTTTCTGAGCCATGCTAGTTGGCTTTTGGAAGAGCAGGAGTTGGTAGGTGATTTGTGCTTCTACACCACACTCCCACAAGAATTATGTCACCACCAAAAGCTGGCTTTTACCAGGGCAAATTAATCTAGATTATTGGTTTTCAAACTGGGGGGCAAGCCCCGCAGGAGGGCGTGAAGAAATTCCAAGGGGGGCACGAAGCTGTGAAATTTTCATAACAACATTTTTTTTTAATCAGGGTAAATTTTTTAAATTTATTTATTTAATAGACAGACAATAAAATTATACACATTCTGTATACATAATAAATATTCAAAAGTGTCCAATTACAGGCCTATATTATTTAACTACAATAAAGTATTAACAATCTTCTCGATTTTAATTATAAATATAAGTAGACAAGAATAAAGGTATAACAAAGTACAATAATAATAAAAATACAACTATAAATAAAAGTATATAACTGCAATGTTTTCAAATTTCATACCACAAAATGTGAATATTTTTTATTTTTTTGCCTTTCGGTCGGTGGGGAGGCCGAAGAACGATGTAGAAAGTCATGGAACTTTTTAAAACTTCCTAACTCATTTGTGAGAATGTTCAAGACTGTTCTATCGTGGGAGCAGTTACCTCCACCACTCACCACACAAGATCGGCTACTTGCCGGAATGGTGGTGGGGTATATTATAGGGCAGCACGCATCCGTTCATAATAGTAGTAGTAAATAAACATTTGCTATAACTCAAATTAACTTGCATCCATTATTATTCACAAATCAGGAAAATTATTTTATAGGTTTTTTATTATCTAAGTTATATCTGTTATTATGGTCGCGATTAAGAAAAGGAAGTACGATGAAGACTACATTAAGTATGGCTTCACCGTCATGGAAAAAAACGGGATTGATCATCCTCAATGTGTAGTATGCCACTGAGTTCTCAGCAATGATGCCTTGAGACCTAGTCATCTTGAGCGATACTTGACAAAGAACCACAGCGCTTTGAAAGACAAACCAAAATAATTTTTTGCTGCTAAAACTTCAAAATTTAAAACGCATGAAGCTGGACACTACTGGAGTTTTTCATCAAGCGTCGGCCAAAGTGGTAGAAGATTCTTATGAACAGTCATCGCTCATCGATAAAGCCAAGAAAGCGCAAATAATAGGAGAAACTCTTGTGAAGCCTTGCTTGTTGAAAGCAGCTGATATTGTGCTCGGTGTCGAAAGCAAGAAAAAAAAATGGAAATTTTGCTTTCTGACAATTCTGTAAAATGTTGCATCGATGACATGGCAAAAGATTTAAAACTTCAAGTTGTGGAGGCAGTGAAAGCTTCTTTTTTTTGCAATTCAGTGCAACGATACCACTGATTTAGCACAATGCTGTCAGTTCCTCGTCTACGTTCAATTAATTAACAATGGAACTGTGAAAGAAAAACTGTTTTTTCCAAAGGAATTGAGGACCACATCAAAGGCTTCTGATGTTATGAAAACGGTTTCCAACTTTTTTTTTTTTTTGACGAAAATGGACTTTCATGGGGAAAAACTGGTTGGTGTATGCACAGACGATGCTCCAGTGATGCTTGGCTCTCACTCTGGATTTGTGACATTGGTGAAAGAAAAAAATCCAGCCAAGATCACGACTCACTGCGTCATAACTCACAAGCGTTGGCTGCTAAAACCCTTCCAGATGACCTATGGGACTCGTTGAATTTGGCCATCAAAGTTGTCAATTTTGTGAAGAACAGCACTTAAATATGAGACGTTTTGCAGCTCTTTGCGCAGATTTGGGTGTGGATCATAAAATTATTTTATTTCACACGGAGGTACGATGGCTTTCCAAAGGGAACATGCTTTCGAGATTATTCTAACTGGAAAACGAAGTGGAAATTTTCCTCAAGCAACAGAAAAAAGAAGAGTTATATCGTTCATTTACGGACCAAATGTTTCAACTTTCACTGGCATACCTCCTGGACATTTTTGAATCTTTGAACAATCTCAATTTGAAGCTGCAAGGAAACAACACTGCAAACATTATAGTGCAACACGATGCCATAAAAGCATTTACGGAAAAAAATCAAGCTTAGGAAACGTCGAACGCAAGCTCAGATGCCTAATTTTTTGTCTTTACCAACATTTTCATCAATCACTGAAACTTTGTAAAGAGGATGCAAAAAACAAAATTGTGTTTCATCTGGACTGCCTTGCTGACAAATTCATCCGCTATTTTCCAGACAACTTTTCTGGCAACCCCGTTCAGAAATTAGCACATAATCTATTCCATGTTGATGTCAATTCATTGCCAGAAGTATTTCAAGAAAAAGCACTCAAAATGAAATATGATTCAAGAGTGAAAGATATTTTCGAAAACTTAAACCTGGAGGAATTTTGGATAAAATATTTCCCAATTTCCCCAAAGTTGGAGAAGAAGCGCTGGGTATTATTCTTCCATTTTCGTCGACGTACCTCTGTGAAAAAAGCTTTTCGAGTTTAGTCATAATAAAAATGAAACAAAGGAATCAACTGGATGTCGAATATGATTTGCATTGTGCACTTTCATTTTTCAAACTTAGGATTTCCCAACTCATGAAGAAAATGCAGCAGCATCCTTCACATTAAATTCATTTTGTTTATGCTATTTCTTATTTTAAATTACATATTTATTATTTTTTTGTGCCAAGAAAAACTCATTGTGCTTATTTTTAATTTTAAATAAAAAATTATACCCAGTTTTTGTGTTTATTTTTCATTTTAAATTACAAATTGAATTTGTTAAAAAGGGGGTTGGATGATGGTAAGGGAGAGGTGGGAGGCATGAGGGTTTCTCGAAAATTAAAAAGGGTGCGTGATGCCGAAAAGTTTGGGAACCAATGATCTAGATCATAAGTTACGCTCATAGTGCCCCTGTGAGTTAAGCAAGTATTGCTCAAACTATGCCCTTCCTGTACTACACTGCATTACAGAATCCCTGTTTCATTGTAAATCTCCTGCCTAGAACACTTTGTCTGGGTTCCTGCTCCAGATTTAAAGAAACAGTGTACATCTGCTCTGTTTTAAGGCTCCGATGACTAGACTGTCCTAGGAATAAAAGGACATTTGGTCATTTAAACTGGACTATGCTTTTGATTTCCACAGGTCTATTTTCACTAATATGTCTATGGAAAGGATGTTCAGATATGTACTTCAGAAACATACTCATAATTTTACTCCACATTTTTTAACTAAATGTATGTGTGATGCTCTCCAGGGTTGTAAACTACCTCACTACCACAGCCCTTCAGCATGAGGCAACCTTATCTGTGCCTACTGTGAATCAGCCCCCTGAATCCATCAGTCTCTGGCACACAAGCACCACCTTCCAGGACCCTGCAGGCCTTGCTCCCTCTCTGCAGGTTAGTGAAGGGCACATACCAACCCTCGAGTCCTCTCTAAGCATGCCCTGTAGCATGCAGGCCTTCTCCACTGAGCATTCTATCAAGCCTGCTGTTCCCAAAAGAACAGTATACACCCCAGCTTGTAAGATTCAGCTGAGGACCACCCCTTGGCTTAACACCAGCAGTAAGATCTATTTACAGTGAAAACAAGAATATTTGTCAAAGAAAAGAGGTTCTAGTGATAGTGAGTAAGAATATTGGAAACCAATAGTTACACACAAAACAAAATCATAACACACTTTCTAGAGACTCAACTAACAAGTTACTCTCGTCTAAAGACATTTTATCTCACCCAAAGTTCTCATCAGAGTTTTCAACCAAGCATGACTGACACCCCTTTGCCAAGAAGCTAAAATTGCTGTCCCTTCGCTTCCGCAGTGAAGGGATACCAGAATGTCTTCTTTGTCTTCTACTTATACCCGCCTCACCTCCACCCCCCCCAAAAAATGTATTGTCCTTATTCCTGGACAGGATAAACCCTATGGCTTGGGTTTCCCCCCCCCCCCCCCCCCGTGTGCTCCTTTCCTGTTGACTTCATGCCTCCTCATTATCATTTGAATTGATATGTAATTGGACAACCATTCTGTTAGCTTACAATGCTTAATTTACATCCTGACAGAGATATATTTCTTACCTCCTATCTGGAGGAACTGGTCTAAGGAATGTCACCTTTGGTGATTTGTTTTTACCTTACTTGCTTAAGAACATAATTTTCAGATACAGATACATAACTCACAGCATAGTACAGGTACATACATTTCATAATGATATAGATGACCAGCATGACACCTGCTTTCATACAAGACCTCACATGATATTCTTCAGCAAACTAGAATGTACACGACATGCTCATGAAATTTCTGTAACCCCTCTGTACCCACTTGCCAGTCGACATTAAGAGGTTCTTAGGTCACAGATTTGTTTTCAAAAGTTATTTGTCTGGTTTCAAAACAGGCATGACCTTTCTTGTAGTTCTCTTACCTAAAAGTACAAACATTACCTAACTGAAATGTTCCAATAGTGTCTGAAGTGCATTTATGTTTGTGTTAAAAGTCCAAGATTCCACTTGATAATGTTAAGAATTACTTTAACATTCCTGTACTTGTACCCTGTGATGGATTATTATATACAGCGCCATCAAACCTACAGACCTACCAAAAGTAGATAAGAGATAAGTCAAAAGCAGGTACCAGGAAGGCTGCCTACAGAATACCAGTGTAATATTAAGAGAGACAGTGCACTGTAGTTGGGCTTTGGGAGTAGTTTGTTCAAATATTACGGTTTTAGATATGTCACTAACATGCATTTAATTTGTAAATCTTTGCACAAATAATTAATCTGCTGACATTTTATATCCCACCATACTTTTCTTTGATCAAAAATACAATTACACAAAGTAACAATACTGTGGCTGACATTCATATAATTTCTCATTTATATTGATATATATATTCCATTCCATTAATGTCTTTATAAACTTCACAAAAGTTTGAGACCAGTATTATATTTAGCATATTGATTTCTGTAATATATTCCAATTCTTCAGCTTGACTAGGCTTCCCCTGCAAAAACTTTAGAAGATTGAAAACATATGTTTTTAAATTTATCTGAAGAAGATAAGTGTTTGTATGTGCTGATATTTGGAGTATATTACAAATTACAACGGTCACTTTCAATATGTGCTAAACAATCTGTTCCACCTTGCATTTTGTTGTGATGCTGGGAGTTACTTTCCCAGACCTGAAGAAGAGCTCTGTGTGACTCAAAAGTCTGTCTCTCTCAGCAACAGAGGTTGGTCCAACAAAATATATTATCTTATGCTCCTTGTTTTTCTAACCCCTGGGGATGGCAGAGAATTTCTCTCTTCTATGACGTGGTAAATAGAGACAGCCCAAACATTCACAATATTGATAGGGTTTAATTAATGGGGTTTTCAATATTTTTGGCAAAAAGTACCTGTCAAAATATTCCATGAACAGCTTTTCAATTAGTTTTTTATATTAATTATGGATAGTATTCTTAATTATTTGATAGTAAATGCACTGATGTGTCCATTAAATGCATTGAATCGAATGTTAATAAATTTAAAAAATACCAGTTATCTTAAATAACTAAAACAATGTTTTGAACAGTCAAGCTTTCTTTAGGCATAACTTCTTTTAAAAAAAAAAGAATATTACAATTGATGACATTGTGGTGTTATTCACAATGAACATTCTGTGGGAAGTTTGTTTTCTGTAACAAAAGCTTTTCTCAAACACGAGCTAAAAACCCTTCCAATGAATAGGTTAATTATTTCAACAGACGTGTCTAGAGAACGCTACAAAATAAGACTTTCCAGACATTTTATCCTATCTTAGATATAGTATGATGGAAAGAGCTTTAAGACTTGTGCTACAGTGTTCTTCTTTTCTGTCCTCCTGCATCGAGATTAACAAATTCGAAATGATTACTAGAATCAAGCCATGTAATTAGACAGCATAACATCTAATATACTACTTTTGTCAGCTTGCCAAAAAGAGAATTTCAGTAAATGATACATTACACCATAAAAAAAAACCCTACCTCTTTCAAACAGGCCTGTTAATGATGATAAATAAAGAACTTGTGCAAAAGCAAGCAATTAATCCTTTGGAAGCTTTCCACTGAAGTCACTAATAAGACATCAGAAAATGCAAATACATACATAAACAAACCCTTTGTGAATATGCTGCTTTAGATTAGTACATTTTTCTGCAATGAGCACAGCTAATCTCATCAGTAGTTAACTTCTTTCATGCCACTTATTTTTCATTAAAACATTTTCTTTATTCTAGAAAATGTACAAAGCAGAGTCATTCATATTGGTAAGCATCAGCAAAATACAAATACATCATTTTATTTGAAAATTCAATAAATATTCACACCAGAGTTTATTTTATTTTGGGGATAGGGAAGAGAAACATTTTTTAATGGAAAATTCAATTATGAAACTACAGTATCTTTATGTTTATACCATAGGGAAAGAGTAAATTATAATATTTTGCTATTAATAATGCATCCAAAAATGAAGGAGAATTGTAAGGAAAAATGTGTGCTGCTGTATATACAGATGTGTAGTGACAAAGGGTTATGGAAAAATCATCTTGAACAAAGAGTATTTCGAGATATAATCCCGTAAAACAATTTCTAAATGTTTAGGCAGCCAAGCAGACCGATAATTTCAATATTTTATAACCAGTGATATTTGTTGCAATTTCCAATACTCCCTTGTTTTAGTCAAGGCACAAGGTAAGTCATTTTCATGGCATTTTGACTTCTGGAGAAAAACAAGAAATACAGAGGATTGTAGGATGACATCCGTCACACTTTTAAAACATTTCTACAAAAGTTTGCGTAAGGTAACTCCTCCCCTCACAAAACAAACAAAAAACAGTTAATCCAATCTTATTAGCTGACCGGCAGAATGTCTCCCATTACTTGACTTAAAATGACGTAGAATATTAATGGACAACTGGTAACCCATAGGAAAGACTAGGTAGTCTATGACATAGTCTGGGAATGTATGTGATTCTAAGGGCTAGTTCAGGGATTGACAACCTTCGGCACGCGGCCCATCAGGGAAATCTGCTGGTGGGCTGCGATAGTTTGTTTACTTGCAGCTTCTGCAAGTTCAGCCAATCGCAGCTCCCACTGGCCGCGGTTCGCCATTCCAGGCCAAGGGAGACTGCGGGAAGTGGCGGCCAGCACCTCCCTCAGCCCACGCTGCTTCCCGCATTGACCCAAAAGACACAAACACATGATATTGTGTGTCACAACTAGCACCACACCAACAATATACTACTGCAAACAGTGACTCAGCTGAGTTCATAAATTGCCTCGCAGACACTCTAATGGATAGGAAAGTGGTGGTGATAGCTGATGAAGAGGCTAAGTACAGAGAAATGTGCTTTGAATGGGATTGAAGAAGAAAAAATGCTTAGAAGAAAGGCAGTTAAAGCCCTTATTGAAGATGAACTGGGGAACATGGACATTTTTTAGCAATCCTATCTGAAGAAATGAATTACAGCGCACATCCCTAAAAGCTGGGGGGGGAAAGAGTGTGGTGCTACCAAAAACGGAAGAAAGTGCTGATGTCAACAGTAATATGAAGACTATTTGCAGCTGCTAAATTTTTACAGAAAAACATTTTGTCCTTCAGTTTGTGGGAGCATAGCTGATGCCAAACCTGAAAAAATAATACCCTGTGACCTGCACGTGTTTAAGTGGTGCATTAGTGGCCACAGTGATTTCAGCACCAGCAGATAGAGTAGCATGCAGGTGGCGCTCAAGGAGGCCATTTTATCGCAAATCACTATGTATGA
This sequence comes from Chrysemys picta bellii, assembly GCF_011386835.1. Taxonomy (NCBI): domain Eukaryota; kingdom Metazoa; phylum Chordata; order Testudines; family Emydidae; genus Chrysemys; species Chrysemys picta. The sequence goes on from NC_088791.1 coordinate 78,345,013, forward strand.
ATGCTTGAGTGAAAGGCAGGTTTCCAACACATACATTACAACTCTGCCACATGTGATAATCTACCACTACATATGGCTGTTGGTTATCAATTCATTCCAAAACCTGTAACAAAATTCTATAGCAGCTTATGCACAGCTTTAGGTTCTCCAGTGACTACAGAGTAGTCCCCCTGGAGACTGCAATTATAAATGTGGTTATTTGCTACATGGAACTGAATGAAGGGCATACATTCTCCGAAACCACAGGAAGGATAGGTTTATATTTTGTGCTGCTGATAACTTAGACTTCCTTGAAGATACAGCAGCTGGCAAAGGTACCCTTCCTGATACAGTTATGGTCTGCTCTTAGGAGTTTATTAATGAGAACCAGTCCCATGATCAAGTGCTCTCTGGAAAAGCAAAGAACCATTCCTTGAAGGAGCGTCCTGTCTTCTTGACTCACTTACTTTCCTACCAAGGTCCAAAAATTCTGAAGCCAAGAAATCCAATTTTCAATGGAGCAGCAGTTAAATTGACTATACTAGAGTCTTTTACATTCACACCTCACTTAGTTATTGTGCAAAAGTGGGATGAACCCCAGAGGTGAAAAAAATTACTGAGCACAGCTTCAGCTGAAGAGAATGATGTACCTTCAAATCATCTAGACACTCAAGACATACCATATCATACCATGTCATGCAAAAGATACATTCCAATGGGGCCAGCCTTTAACTTGGTACTATAGAAGGTGCCAGACTGAAAGACTCATATATGCAATCATACCTGCAAGCCCCACTGATGACTCAGTTCAATTTATGCAACTGGAATGCATGAATAAGTATATTTATGGAACTGAATCAAAATGTGTTGTGACAATAAACATGGGCCTTTACAGGCCTATTTAACAGCTGATAATGTCCCATGATGATCTTCATGATGGCATCTGTGTCCTAGAGAACTGAAGCAAATCTTTGCAGCAATACACACAATCAGCTCCTTTGATGATGACACTGGTATTCCTGAGATCTCAGGGATTTTTATAGAGCATACTGTGAACCAAATTCTTGCAAGGAAAAAGTTTTGATGTTCTATAGATGTACACACTAGTGCCCTTCAAAAATGCTACCTAGATGTCTTCTTTGAAAAGCATATTAATGTGCTTGCAGTCATTTCCCAAAGGGCACAGGACTTGCAAGACTAGTTCCACACATCCAGTGTACATTCTACTTTCAATGACCTGTTGCACACTATGAAAAGCTGCAATATCACAGAATGGGTTAAGGAATTTGATGAGGTTAAATCAGTGACAAAGCCAACTTTTGTGGTCTGACAATACACGAAGATGGTTGAGTCTTTTGCTGCTCTTTATTTGAACTGTCAAGGACTGCTAATTTGAATTTGCATGCCAAAGCGCTAGAAGACTCTGTGAAATACTTTTTTTCCCTATAGATTTAGCAAACTATTCTGTGATGACTGACTGGTATCTCGCTGAAATAACATGTAGAAAAATCTGACCTGACATATGGGAGAATTTTTGAAAAGATAATTGGGTTGTTAAAAGGTCACCAGTTCCTTTCTGTGCACTTGGTTCAGATGAAGCCCTAGAACATGAAAACAGAGCAATCAAAGTCAGAGCAGGGGAGGGATAGTCTGTGGGCATAACACAGCCTCCAAAATGCTCTGACAACCCAAGAATGCCATCAATTTTTGGACAAAATATTAAGCATGGCTGGTTACTTCTGGGAAAATCATCCCAAACACCATCTAGACTCATTGCGTGCGTTTAAATGCCAAGAAGGGGAAATTTTAAAACTACAGGATGAGCTTACTCACAACCCATTTGATGGATTGGAAATCATTAATATCATGACAACAGCAGTCTTCAAATGATGACATAGCTAAAGAGGTCATTTGATTGGATACTTTGGGTCAAGACTTGCATGAAGCCTTCAAAAACCAACAAACATTATCTAAGGCTCTGTCAATCTATGGGCTCCAATCTAGAAGAACAGACTAAAGCTGAGCTCGAAGGCAAAGAAGACAGCCAGAGTGAAGGAAGATGCCAGGAACTGATACAAAGCTAACTGCAGACAGGTCATTGTTGGTTCATCTCCTACTCATGTCCAGATCTCAGTGTGATGTTGATCTGTGAGAGACTTTGGGAAGCATGAGTCTTCTGTGGTGCCAGTATTGATGCTTGAATGAGATGGAACAATCCATATGTGCCAGGCAAAAAACAAACTATTGCACATCTGGTATGGTCTTCCTAAGCCAGCACGTACAGACAATGTGGCTACTACCTTGTACAATCAGAGGCTTTTCAGCAGAGCAATCATGGATAGCGTGGCTGAGGTACAAGCTCTCAACAAACCAAAATATTAACATCTGCTGAGATTTGGCTGAACACCTCATTATGACACTACAGAGAAAATACTGGAACTATGACAAAGTCCACCTTGTGTTTCACACATATAGAGATAAATCAATTAAAATATTACCAATATTATTATAATAATAATAATATTATTGCACCTGTCCAATACAAAAATCATTGACTCTACAAACATTCCCAATGTTACAATGAAGAAACTATTGTCTCATACTGACATGAAGAATGAATTAGCCATATACCTCACAGGAAAAAAATGCTCTCTTGTGCGAAAAATTACTTAAATAATTTTGTTGTCATATGGCATAATGAAGCTGCTATCTTGCACTGTTCAGTAGAGGTTTTCATAGTTTCCATGAGAAATCTCACACCAAAATTATCTTGCATGCCATCAGTGCCACAAAGAGGTGCTACCATACTCTGTGTTTTTGGACGGGAGAGAGAAGTTCTAGCGCTCTCTCTGAGATGCTACCCAAGACTTCTACAAGATTCTGTTTTTGTGCCTGTGCTGGGAAACAGAATTGCTTTTTATCCCTCAGAGATATGTTCCTATCACTCATACCATTAAAAGCCATTGGACTGCCAGATATCCATGCCGTTTCAAGAAGGTTGACTTAAAAGACCAACTTATCTTACTAGAAAGCATTTGATTCAGCTTCCGCATGTTTCCTCCTCACTCTGAATGGCTGAGACAGTCACTAATGAGGTCAGAAATGCACTGGAGGTGTTCATATGCCCAGTTTACCATTTGAACAGCAACATTACAACACTTGCAGAGCTGTCTTCATTGACATTTTCCAAGAAGCAGACAAATGAAGAAAAATTGCCACCCACCAGGGGTGCATTTATACCTGCTATCAAAAGGACAAATTATCAAACAATAGAATGGCTCTGGAATAATTTATGATCAACTGTATCCAAAAATACCCTTCCCTACTGGGCATGCATGGGTCTTGGAGGATGGACTGACCACACTAGTTGTGAATGAAATACCATGTGCACTCTGAAATTAATCCTTCATCTAATCAAATTTCTGTGTGCAAAAACCAGGTGCTCACCACCCTGCAAATGTTTGGTCAACAGCTTGTCTTGTATTGAGCTGTGCCAGTGCAGTTCAATGAGTATCAGTGTGATACTGTCTCTAGCAGTGACACCCTAGATGGAGAAGACACTGATGATGATTTTCATGAATAAACGTTTTCAGTCCTATATGTCAATGCTAACTTCCCTAGGATTACCAAAGATCCAATTTTTAACGGAAGCAATGCATCCGTGTTAAAGTATAATTTTTTTAAGTTGTTTTTTTAAATATTTGCTCAAATATATATCTACACACACAATTGTTCTAGGCTTGTCATGTTTGGTAACGTGTTTGTGGGAGAAAGGCCTTTGGAATGATACCCAACTCATCCCATTTCTGACAACACTTATCAAAATTTCCATGGAGTTATACATCTAAAATGATGGGGTCCAAATTAGCTGTTACCACCCAAGAAAGATCTTTGAGTCCTTGTGGATAGTTCTCTGAAAATATTCACTCAATGTGTAGTGTCAGTCAAAAAAGCTAACAGAATGTTGGGAATCATTAAGAAAGGGATAGATAGACAGAAAATACCATATTGTCTCTATATGAATCCATGGCATGCCCACATCTTGAATATTGCATGTACATATGTCTGCCCCAACTAAAAAAAAAAATATATTACAATTGGAAAAGGTTCAGAAAAGGGCAACTAAAGTGATTAGGGGTATGGAACAGCTTCCATATGAGGAGATATTAGTAAGACTGGGACTTTTCAGCTTGGAAAAGAGACGACTAAGGGGGATCTGATAGAGGTCTATAAAATCGTGGCTGGTGTGGAGAAAGTAAATAAGAAAGTGTTATTTACTCCTTCTCATAACACAAGAACTAGGTGTTACCAAACTAAATTGATAGGTAGCAAGTTTAAAACAAACAAAAAGGAAGTATTTCTTCATACAATGCGCAGTCAACCTGTGGAACTCTTTGCCATAAGATGTGGAGGCCAAGACTATAACAGGTTTAAAAAAGAACTAGATAAGTTCATGGAGGATAGGTCCATCAATGGCTCTTAGCTAGGATGGGCAGGGATGGTGTCCCTAGCCTCTGTTTGACAGAAACTCGGAATGTGTGACGGGATGGATCATTTGATGATTACTTGTTTTGTTCATTCCCTCTAAAGCAGCTGATATTAGCCACTGTCAGAAGATAGGATACAGGGCTAGATGCACCTTTGGTCTGACTCATTATGACTCAAAACTGATGGCCAAATGAATTATAGGGAGATTCTAAGTAATGCATCTTGAGTGTAGGTTAAATAGCAATGGCCTATGAATGAACAGGGATCCATTAGCACAATAATAGCTTTTTGGGATTTTAGCTGTTATTTGTCATGCTTCCTTTTATTTATTTTTTAATGAAAATGATAATGTTAGAAACTTCCCAAATCCAATAGCTAAAACAAAGAAACCATAAAAGGAAAAAAAAACTTTTTACTCTCAACCAGTTTATTCATGGTAAGTTTTAAGTAAATGACAAGATATGAAAAAGAAGAAGTCTTAGGCTTGGTCTACACTAAACCCCCAAATCGAACTAAGGTACGCAACTTCAGCTACGTGAATAACGTAGCTGAAGTTCGAAGTACCTTAGTTCGAACTTACCTCGGTCCACACGCGGCAGGCAGGCTCCCCTGTCGACTCCGCGGTACTCCTCTCGCCGAGCTGGAGTACCGCAGTCGACCGCGAGCACTTCCGGGTTCGACTTATCGCGTCCAGACAAGACGCGATAAGTCGAACCCAGAAGTTCGATTGCCAGCCGCCGAACTAGCGGCTGGGTATAGACGTACCCTTAGACAGACAAATCTGAGGAACTGGGTGGAAGGAGGCAGTTCAGGAGCAGAGATATAGATTTGTCATCCAAATAAAGATGCCATATGAGCAAATAAGGTTATCCTAAAGAAAAAAATTCTGTAACAGAAGAGCCCTATGAAAGAGGGTGGTGGTCGGAATAGGACCCACCCAAGGAAAGATTAGAGATATAGGAAGAGACTCAGGAAAGGATTAAGCCACAAAAGTCAAAGGGAGAACAAGATTTTAAGAAGGATCTGATCAACATTGTCAAAAGCTGCAGAGGTCAAGAAGGAAGAGGTTAAAGTAGAAGTCCTGAGATCTAACTATGGAGAAGGAGTAGACTGGTTAAAAGCCAGACTGAAATCTACCCAGGAAGATAAGAGAAGAACTCACAATAACAGTTGCAAATAGTGCATTCAGCCAATTTGGAGGTGAAGGGATAAAAGAGTGCAAAAGACACAATTTGTTAGGATGGGAGAGATTAGAGCAAAGGATATTAGATGAGATGGAGAGAAGAAAGAAAAAGGAGAAAGGGAGGTCATGGCAGATTTTGGGACTGTATGCTTGTGAGTCAGTTAGGGTTGTGAATATCATGCTGCTTGGAAAGGAATATGGCAGAAAAAAATGGGATTGGAAGTACAAATGTGTAGCAGAGGAAGTCAGTGTGGACACTGGGCTAGAACCACAGGAGCAGGGGAAGAGGACTTTGATAATGAGATGAGCCAGGGATGGGGGTTTACACAACAGACTGTGATGAAGACAGGGGATAAAGGCTTTAGGATGGAGGAGAAAGAAGAGTGAAAATATTTGAGAGTCAGGAAAAGAGAGAGTGTGAGCAGACCAGGGGCAGAGAAATAACAGATGTTGATGGATTGAAAGACAGTAAAGTACTGGGAGGGAGACAGATGAGAAATGTCGAAGGAGATGAGGTTGTAGTCTGAAAGGAGTACAAATAGGGATATTTGAAAAGCAATAGGGTTTGGTGAATTTAAGGAAGAGCGAGTGACCATTCTGGTGAGTAAGAGTGCTGGTTCAGGTGCCAAGCCCAAATAAGACTGTGGTTGAGGGGGGAAGATTACACAACATTAAAACTGAAGTCAAGAATGGTGATGTTGGGGGACAGAGAGGAGGAAGAGAAAAAAGCCAGATGTCAGAGAAGAAGGTGGCCCATGAGGAGTCGGGAGATGAATTATTTGAAGAAGAAGAAGGTCAAAAGCAATGCTATTCCAAAGAGGAGAATGGAGAGGAAAAAAGATGGAGAGACACAAACACCCCACTGTGCCCCTTGGCAGATGACTCAGTTAGAGGTGTAAGCAAAGGAAGGGCCACCATAAGAGACAGCTACAGCACAGGCAGTGTCAGATGGGGATATACACATTTCTTAGAGTACAAGGAAATGGATGAGTTGGAGAATCGAACATTAAATCCTTATGTGTCCAAAGCAAGTAATTGCTTTATGGTACACTTTTAATTAAACATCTTTGAAAACATTAAATTAAGCACAAATATTTTAAAATTAATCACAGCATCAACAATATTCCACGGAAAACTGGATAACAGTCAAAGATAACTAAGTTCAAACATTACTTCACTTGCCTGCGTTATTAAATATACTGATGAGCTCTAACAGGACATTAATGTAACAGTCCTAAAAGGAGTGATAAAAAGTTTAAAATGTTTTCCTACAAAAATTAATTGATCATATGACTATCGATTTAACTGAGAGCAATTCATCTGTAAACACTGCCATCTTTGCAACTTGCTTGGAAAATGAGCTACTGGAAATCTAAAGCCTTGCCATAATTAGATAGCAGCTGGAAAAACAGGAGTTTGTCCACAGCCAAGAAACTGATGCAACTCTTGAGAATATGTGAATATTCATTATGGCAACTAAGCACAGATGTGTCAAAGTATTGAAGTCAGGAGCAGGCAATGGTCAAGAAAAAGTGTTCAATTTGTACTCGTTAAGCTTGGATTGCCTTTGAAGAATATCAGTCACAAGTAATTAAGACAATAAGGAAGTCATCTAACTGAAGGTAAAGCTGATCTGGAAATCAATATATCTGGGTTTTATGCATATACTTTACAGCCTCTAGATCTCAAAATAACAGCACTACAAAACCAGTGATTTACAAATACATCAAAAATCTCTTTAAAAGTCCAGTTCCACCATCTAAAAAACACCCTTTTCGAGCCTGGCTTCAGTGGACTCATTTTGTTACTGATTACATTCCTAGGGTTCTTTACTTCTCAAAGTTTTGGATCCCATCAAATGCATCATTTATTTATTAAACCTATATCATAAGCTGGCTCACTTTTCAGTGTACATACATAACTTGTTTATTTTTTTTTAAAAAGTGTTTGTCAGTAAGTTACTACGATATTTTTATATCTGGTCAGGGAAGTTTCCAATAAGAGATATTCTATCAAATGGTAACATGCTTTTCATTGTAACTTATATTAGACAAAGTATTAACGCTTTCATCATTATCATAGAATGGATGGTCTTGTGGATGACGGTAGGTGTCAAACATATTGAGTGCAGCACACCAACTTTACATTTGCTTTTGTTTAGCTCAACCACCTCAGATATTCTAGTCACAACATAATACATTTATTATTTACAAAATCACTTTCTGCTAGAAAGTAAATCTTATCAAATGAACTGAGATTTCAGGTCCTGCATTTGAATATAATATAATTATTATTATAGCATCTAGAAGCCTACAATGGAAATCAGAGCCCCTTTGTACAGACACCCAATCCAAAAATGTAACTGGTTCATGCACAATAAGTTTATAATCGGTGTAAATACAACAAAGAATCAAGCATGAGCACCACATAACTGCCAGATTAGATGGCAACTATCATTTAAATCACAACAGCATACATAGATAGCATAACCTATTATTGTAGTGACAGATGTGTTTTTTTCCCCCAAGTACAAGATGTGCAAAGTGTTTGCTTTAGAATAAAGAATACAATGTGAAGTCTCTTCTTTAGGCATTGAAGTTGGATACATCTTTATTTTGCAGCAGTTTAAAGTAAAAATACAAGCTTATACATATCAGAACAAAATCAAAGTGGTAGATACAAGTTTAATAGAAAGGCAGTGTACCATTTTAACCAATAAGTTGACCTGGAAATTACAACTGAAAGATAAATCAGCTATGGACCTGGTGGTAAAAAAAAAAAAAAAGTTTTGAAAGAATAAAACAAAATGGTATTTTTTTCTATCGAGATGCAAGGTGCCCAGAGGTAATATGTATAGTTATAAATTGCAGAAAACTTTGAATATGTACCCAAACATTCTTGATCTAGTATTTGTGGAGCAATAGATGCTACATGGCTTTTCAATATGCATCAGAGGGAACTACAAAGGCTGGGGCCCAATCCAGAGCTCACTGAAGTCAATGTAAAGAGTCACATTGGCCTAAACAGGCTTTGGATCAGGCTCTTAGTGAGAAAAGAACCATTTCAAGTACTCCAAGTTACCCATAAACTGAGAGAAGGAGAAGTGAACATTTTTTTTTTTTCCCCAGATATATGCCTTTCTTAGATCTATAACCTGGTGAGTTTTTTCATGAATTCATACCACATGCCCACATTTTTTTTAGAAAAGAAGTTACAACTGAAAGTGAGTTTGAACGGAGTCCAACTAACACCGTAAAGTATTTTTACAATACTACACATTTTATATAAAATCTATGTGTAAAAGAGTTTTGAAAGGAAAAGATAAGGGATTACTTCAGATTCCCATGATCACTCTCTCAACAGAAACACATCAAGTTTCTTTTATTTTCTCTCCAAAAACTTCTCAGAAGAATTCTACCTTTTCTCCATATTAAGAGAATTCCTGGCAAAGGACAAGCATATATGGTAGTCTGCTCTCAGAAGCTCATTTTTTGGCACAACTAAATTGATGGGGAATGTTTCCTCCAAAATGAATCTCTCTTAATCTGCACTTGTGTGTAAGTGAGGTTGAAAATGGGATCATGGATATCAGTAAGCAGAAAAACTGGAAAATAATGACTCATCAATAGGATAGATTTGCTAGAGCAGCATGGAGTAATAAGTTAAATGTGGCCTTGAGGATTTATATTAGAATGAAAAGGAAATGAATTCTGATTAACTTGAAGCTCCTACACTTATTATGGGAATACTGGCATGTATTTCAGACAAATGCTAACAGACAACACAGAAAACAGAAGTACATACAGGAGATGTTAGAATACTCAGGCACAAATAGAAAATGGAAGCAACTACTTCATGCACAGAAAGAATGATTGAAAAAAAATATAATATACATACACAGCCCATTTAAGAAAACATGACATATTTACAGACTCAAAATAGTTCATGGGTCATATACAGATACTAGTAATTTCACAAAGGTCCATAGAGTCCATATAAGGCCCCTGCATCAACTAAGACTCACTTTAACTATAAGCAGTGTGTCCTTTTTCCAATAGGAGGGAAGAAAGGGGGTTATTGCCTCTAAAAGGGCTCCCTCTGTAATTGGTGGCAAAGGGTGAGGAAGGGGAATGTTTACCTGGATGGAACAGGAAGTGGCTGCACCAGGTGTGGGGAGGAGGGACACTACATTCCAGGTGACTGGAGGAGGGTGGTATTTTTACCCTGGGCTGTTCCAAAGATGGCCTCTCTAACTACGATCAGGCTGTCAACAGCAGCAGAGCTCCTCAGGGCTCACAGAGGAGGCTCCAGATGCATGCACATACTCACCACAACAGTGTTCTGAGATTGGGATGGGATAAGGGGAATTCCCTCTCCCCTCCTGGAATGCTGGGGAACATAGATAGCATGGCAGGGGGTGGGGAAGAAATCCCCATACACAAGGGAAAGTGTGCAGGGCTATGTTGCCTAGTACACAGGGCAAGGAGTAGTGGAGGAAATCCCCCAGGCAGTAAAGGGGGTAGTGCAGAGCCAGGGTCTCAAAAGGCAAGGGAGAAATTACCCACCCAGCCCCGGCCAGTAAGGTGGCAATGCCAGGCTCTCATCAATCATCCAACAGCAGCAGCTGCTGGAACAAGATGGCAGAGGAACCTGCTGTGGTTACATGCAGCCATGGGGCTCCACTATGAGGCAGTAGGGTCAGAGCAATACACTGTCTAGGACCAGATTGGGAAGGGGGAGGGCTGATGGCAGTCCCCCAAGTAGATGAAAACAATTAAGGAAATAAATGACGACTTGCACCATACAATTTATTACCAGATATTCCCACCATTTTAAGTGAATAAAATTGTAGCCTAATTAAACCACATCCTTTGCCTCCTGTCTTTCTTCTGACATGGCCAGACAATGGCTGTTTGGGCAAGAAAAGTGCCTGTTCATCTGTAATACACCTTTAATGCTCTGCACAATTGGGACACAGGTGACTATGGTTGCTGTTCAAGTCTCTGATGAGATAGCATCCACAGGTGAGACTGGGCTATGGTAGTCGCAAGGTAGCTTTCTCCTTTCCTCACATGTAATTACTGCATTAGCCTATAATGGAATTTTATGCCCTAACTCTCCCGAGACAGCTTTCTATATCCATGTTGTGCACATACCCCAAGCAAGTCCTAATAGTCCTGTCCTCCCTCGTGCAAGGAAAGTGCACCAGTTCCACTGTCTAGGAAGTCTCCATATCTGCCAAGCAAAGGGTTGATACTCGGGCCTTATCTGGATTCCATCCCTTTTTCTCTTAGCAGTGAGGATGCACAAAGTGAACAGCTTGATTTATGAACACTATGCCAACCATATAGCATTGTGAATTAAGGGGAAAAAACTATTTAGATTTACATAATCAACAGGTTTTAGATGAAAGTCACCAATGAAGAGCAAACTGAATGATCAGATACTATTTTAAAATATCGTTTTAATCATACCAAGTTTATATAACTGACAGGCTAGTAACTAGGATAATTTTTTCTCATCTAATAATAATTAACATCTTCCTTGTGTTAAGTAACGGAGTGTGGGCTGGTGATGATAACCTTAAACATCATTGGTGCTTGAGCAGAGAACTAATCAAATGGGAGGAAAAGGTAAGCCTGTTTTATTTACTACTGGATATTTTTCCAAAGTTACCATTCAACACTAAGTATAACACTTACCTATTCCTCCCACAGGCAATTCCTTGCTCCACTACCACAGATGTTTTCTACTAGTACTATTTATGATTCTTTTGGAAGATCTGTGCATACTGGGATGTCCAGTGTGAATGCAAACTTAGAGATTGCACAGAGAAGCTTCATGGCCTACAACAACCACCAAAAAGTTTATTTTGAAGAAAAAGTGTGTTTGCTGAAATGTTCTTTATTGTTAGGACATTTGGCAGTTTATTGTAAAGCTAGCCTACTTGGTTGAAAAAAATATATTCTTATTCACCTTTAAGATTCAGTCCCCTAACATGCAATGTACTACCTTCACATCAGGTGCACATGACTTGAATACACTGGAAAGACTGACAACACTGGACTTTTCAGTGATATTCCACATTTCACATTGACAATATCATTTCAAAATAGAAGGAAGGAAAAGCTATCAATTTCAACAAGGCATGCCATTAAAAACACAGGAAGCACAGAGATACCAAGGCCATATATCATTTTAATTCTCACACCGGCTTAATGCAGTTGTGATCCCGTGCTCCCTCATTCTTAATAAAAATGTGTTTAACTTCCACTTAAATGTTTGTACATTACAATATTAACATAGCCATTATATTTCAACATCCCTGAATAGCTAATATGCTGGTCATGTCCTCAATCTTTGTCCATGACTTTGTTTTCAAATTACTCTAGCACTTCCTCGGCATCTGTTTCTCACTCCTCTGAGATTCTACACAGTACCCATTATTAACAATTTTAGAAAAACTGTTCATAATTATTAGTGTTATCAGCATAGTTTTGTGTTCCCAACGATGTGACAACATTAAGCAAAGGAGAGAATTAAAGATCTTGACAACAACCACTATTTGATATTTATTTTTAGTCTCTTGTTTTATCTGTTATAGTTCAAGTGTTGTAAATATAAATGTCTCTAAACAAGGTACAGGCTGGTTTTTAAATTCTGGTAAAATTCAGTTAAATACTGCCTGTTTCTCCCTACGCTACAGTTTTATTAAAAAAAAAAAAAGGTTATATTGCTCGAAGTTCTCTATCAGTCTTTCAGTTAACTACAATGCTTGCAAAGTCAGTGTGAAATGACAAATCCTAGTTTGTCATTACAATTACAATAATTTAGTAGTGCATTGTATTACAATGCACTACTAAATTAGATACACATTTGAAACAATTTCATCTATTGAGCAGTGGTTACCACAAAACTTTGCTCAATCACAAAAATAGAAGTGAAGAAAGTTCCCACTGAAACAGCATAAAGACATACAACATTTAAAACCATTCAAAGAGTTCAAGACATGGATAAAGCCTCATGTAAAAAAATGAATTATAATATGCTCTTTCTATTTGCAAACTGCGAGCTTATGTCACAAAGAAAAAAAAGTTCCTTCAGAACGTGGTATATTTTCTTTATAAAAAAATAATTCTTAAAACAACTACTTGTGCTTGCTTGTTGGGTCAATGACACCTTTCACATCTTAGAATGACCTTTAAGAGCTAATCCTCCCTCGTTTTCTCTGTCCTCTTTCTTAGTATTAATAGCTCAAAAATAACTTAAGGATGAATGAAAAATCCTTCATATTGCCCTTTTAAAGGCAAACACACACGCACTGGAGATCAGAAGGCTAATTAAAGGCCAACATTTCCCCAAATGTAAATGATAGCTTTATTTATTTAGCTGACCACAAGTACGGTTTTGAAATCCACAAAAGTCTGAATTAAACTTTAAAAACATCCATATTGAGTGAGCTCAAATGTGGTTTAGGGGAGAAGTGACATTTTAAGCAGCTGTTCTATGGTCTACCATATGTGAACTAAGTTTGTGATTTTTGTTCCTGTAAAATTCCTAGAGGAGACGTGTCTACATCGCAGTTGACATTAGCTGTCAGATTCAGGAGACACACCAAGGACTGAACAGATATAAAGAATAAAACTACCCTGATACTTCTAGAGGCAATACTTCCATTTCAGGCTTGAAATATATTGGCAGGGTAGCGTGGAGAAATTTGCCTATGGTGTACTTGTTCTGTGAATGAGTGTAGGATTTCATTTACAGCTCTTTGAATCCAGCACCACTTAAAAATTAAATTTAGTTCTTGTTATTTTAAATCATGCAACACAAAGTCAAAGGAGGAAAATACATCATTAAAGTTTTCTTACTGTGCACTATTATGGCAAATTTTGAAGGTATCACAAGTTAGTATGTGATGTTACATTGCATACCGAAAGGGATCTCCTTGCAAGACCTAGGCTTTAGCTTATTTTTTCTTGCCTTTATTAAGTGTAAATCTGACTTTCAGTAAGGTTAAAGAACTTTTAAACAAAGTTTTATCACAAGATCCTCTGTGTCAAGTTATCCTCAGACAGCAAAAAGCCAATGCAATAGATACAGTTGGCATGGCTGGGGTATCCGTGGCCTCTTGGTGATCTCTGGCTATTGTAACAGACCCTGGAGACAATAGAGAGATAAAGTCGGTGAAGTAATATCTTGTATTGGACCAAAATTGGTTGGTGAAAGAGACAAACTTGCTGAAGAACAACTCTGTGTAGCTTGAAAGTTGCATTAGACCAACCTCTGTTGGCGAAAGAGACAAGATAGCACTTCACCCACCTTGTTTCTCTAATATCCTGAAACCAACATGGCTACAACTCTGGACACAATAGGCAAACTTTCGTTGAGGGAATCAGACTGGCACACAACAGCCACATGATCACTAAAACTCATGTTTGTACCCCCTTCCTCAGATGCACCAAACATGTCTCAGCCATAGTTCAGGATCTAGCCCTATGTCTTTAATGGAGTTAGTAATAGAAGAGTAATAGGGCGGTTTGCCCATGGGCTGGGGAGCCTGGGGCTAAGCCAGGTTACAAGATGAGTCCCACCTTAGGAGAATCAGATGATTCCAGTATAAAAGGCAACAGGAAACGGCAGGGGAAGAGACTGAGGAAGAAAGTCTAAACTAGAAGGCTATGTTTCTCTTGATCAGAATAAAGTCTCCATGGATAACAAGACCATTGAAGCTGGATGAGAGATACAGGGCTGGTATGATGGACATTGTATTTGAAACACTGAAGACTATTTTGAATTACTTTTTGCTACTGAGCCAGTTTCAGGAAGGGCTGTGGATAGCCCTGAGATAAACTATACGCCACTCCCACGGGCCCCTGAACAGTCGGAGGGCCTTGTGGAAACACCTCTGGCCACAGAGGGGCACCTGCCAAATAGTGTCCCAATTACAGAAGTTCTAGAACTATATCAAGTTATGGGTTGCAGGACAGGGTGGGGATTTCTTTCTGTATTTTATAGTTTATATTTGGAGCCAAACTGAAACTGAAAGCCAAACCAGCTCTATTTTTCATGCTGACCTCTTTGCTACCATGCTCCCCACTTCAACTGCGGCCCTGCAGTTTGTCTTTGTTAGGCTCTGAGCCCACAGGCTTTCTTTGCTTTGTAAAATAGTGTCGACATTTAAAGGGGTACTGTATATAAATAATATATTACAAAATAATTATTAAAATAATATTCTGCATGCAAGCTGACTGCATTTTGGGCCTTAATATATGGCTAGTTTTCATATGGAAAAAAAGTGAGATCCGAAATGTAAACTAATGGAATGTTATATTCTTATTAGCTAAATCTATTTGACAAAAGCCTAATCAAGATCTGAAACCCCTCTTTTTTGGTGTTTCTACAATGAACATTTAAATTTATTTTTTAAAACTGACTTAAGAATGAGCCTTTAGTTAAGCAGTATTTCAATAAATATTACTGTTCTCTGAAAAAATGCTCATTTAAATATAACTTATCAACAGATTTCTAAAATATACACAATCACATACAATTAAGTTTATTTCATTTAAAAATACTTCTGTCTTCAAAGATTTCAGTGGAACAGTAATATCATAATTTCCTAAGAAATTATTTTTACTGTCCTTTTTGTAAACACTACACTCTAACCCTCAAAAATAAACCTTGAGGAAGAAACATTTTTACTAAAAACTAAAGCAAATGAAGATGTAGTAGTAGTAGTAGCAACTATTACTGGGGCTTAATTAATTAATTCAGTAACTAGCTTCAAATGGGGTACTCAGTGCAGCAAGTATTCATAGGATAAGACAATACAACTTTTTTTCTGCTGAAACTTTTTATCATACAGATCACAGAAGGTCTCTGGTAAATGCCTGGTCTACGTTAAAACTAAGTTGATTAAACACATTATAAATGTACAGCAGTATTAAATTAAACTGACCAATTTATACCATGACTAGACTAGACTGTTACGAGACTTAATATAGCCATACATGAAAGTAGGGGAGTGTGCGGATTTCCCCATCTTCAGCAGCCACACAGGGGCTACCCACATCAAAGCTCCTGGAGTTCTTGGGTTGCACACCAGATGCTCCTCTCTGGGAGCAAAAGGGTGAGAAGAGGACGGTAAAGAGCAGGGATTAAGCCGAGCACCCAACCTCACCCCATGCATCAGCCAAAAGAATTGACTGTTTGTGGGATGGTGATGGTATTCTGCACCTCATAAAAGGAGTGCCACAAATATCTTGCCACCCCACCACTACAACAGAGCCTGGCAATCACAATGCTTTCTGGTGCTCCACTTGGGGCAGTGTGCCTATGCATCACCTTTTAATATGGGCAGTGTACAAACAGCACAATCTAACTTTAAGTGAGAAAGCACTAGCTTCTACCTAAATAAATGAAAGGAGGGAATTCTGAACTGCTACAAATCCTATACATAATGGAGAGAGTGCAACAATCTTCTCAATGTAATTGGAAGAAGTGAAAGAAGGTGCCTATCTCTATCCTTGTACTTGTTTTTAAGACAGCTCATCAATTTGTCCGTCATAACTAGTTCCTAGGTTCCTAATGTGCAGCATTTGAATAGAGGAATATGAACTTGAATTTATATTACATATTTTGTATTCTTTGTTGAACTTGTTTACAAGGCTGAATCCATGCTCCAATCAAAATGAAATGTTTTCTATCCGAAATGTTAGGTCACTTGGGAATCCCATGTTCATGTTACAATACGCAGTTTTATTGTTTTAAGTGTGAGGTGACATTTCCAGGCTAAAGGCTTCCTACAAAAAAATGCAATGTACCATTTGTGGATTTTTTTGTGGCTAGGAAGTAACTGAAAAGACAGTAAGAAATTGTGTACATTAATACCCAAATGTGTAGATAATAGACTCAACTTAGGCAAGTCTAATACTACATTTTAACTTACTGGCTTTTTAAAAAAATCACACTGTTCTCTAGTGACACATTGCACTGATAGAGTACATTTCCAAGCTATGCTACAAATTGTAATAAGTGACTTAATTGGAGACCAGTTTTATCAAGCAAGAAAAGGTCAAATGGCTTTTGGTGATTTGTTTCCTACACAGAATCTTCCTGCCCTGGAAGCTAAGAATAACAGAGTTGGGGAATTAGATCTTGTGACAAATTGAAGAATAAATTAGACAATAAATATAAAACTAGGTTAAAATCAAACAAGTTATCAATTAGGACTCTGAACCTCTAATCTTTAAGTGGCTATTACTATATAAACAGAAGAGAGAGGATCTTTCTTGGACCCCAATCTACCATGTGGGCACTCCTGAGCCTTCCTGGAATGCTATTAAAATCAAGGGCGCCACGAGGAGATAATTACAGGATTGTGACCTTCTTTTTTAATGAATCAGATGAAAATAATATGACTGTTTTGTGTACATTTTAGTTTTCAATTTGATTATATAGTTTATTTCCTGAAGAAGACCATCATCTCTCCTTATTTTTCCTTATTACCATATTATAGATCATCATTGTAAAGTCAATCGAACAACTACAGATTAGCAAGTAATTATCAAGGAAGGGACTTAAGGTCAATTTTACACTTAGCTCATAGCCATAAAGATGCAGTCCAGTCAGGAAAATGCTGTCACAACCTTTATACAGTTCAGAAAATTCTATCAAACCTAATTGTCTGGAGATCTAATGAACATGTGATTCAAAATTCTGTCCTTTATCCTGACAATTTCTTACTGGGGATTTCTATGGCACTTGAAAAAATGACTATTCAGCTTTTAAAGATAAACTCAAACAACTCTATTCACTTAAAAAAATAAAAGGTTGATGTTTAAATATAAAGTTTCTAGAGCAATCTTTACATAAAATGTTTTATTTAATGTCAAAGCTATAGAATTTTAATTTAGTTGAAAGTGTCCTCATTTATTTTTCAAATTTCATAAGAATTTTGAAATTCCAACAAATTCTGACCAGCTCTAAGTAGCACCAACTGGTGACTGCCAACACCATACTATTTCACTATACAGGCCTTCAGAAATAACTTCAGTATTTCGGATATTTTTAGTTGCCATTACTAAATGTTGACATTCTAAAGGCAACCACTGAAATTTCCAGTCATACTAAGTGATTTTGACATTGCTGTTCTATGAAGAGCAATATTTTTGCTTAGTCTTTTGGTTACTTTTTATTCATAATCTTTTATGACCTATGGCAACCAGATTCTTGTACTATGCTCCAAGAAGGTATAGTTTCTCATGATGCTCATCAACAATGGTTGGAGAAAATATCACAGACTTAAAATATCGCTATTACTATGCAAGGGAATAAAGGCAATAAAGATTATTATTGGCAATTGTACCAAAATAGCGTGAAATAAAGTGATAAACACAAACATGCCTAGACTAGTGCTACAGCAGCACTATACTGCCACTAAAATTTCTTACTAAGGGTCCGAATTATCTAATATGGCAGACAAAATTCTTCTTTTCCTTACAGACTTTGTGACCTGTCACTTATACATGCTTGGCCAGATGTCCTACAAAGAATTTCTGTGTGTGGAGAAGCCCACACATCACTATTCATTATATCCCTTGTTTTTATTGTACAGATATTCTGCCTTTATACAAAATGTTTCCTTTGAGTGATATTCCTTCTTTAACGAAGGGACAAGACATTAATGGTCAAATAATAGTTTCAGCTGATTGAGGTGTCTTTCTAGGATAAACATGCAGCATCTAGATACTCTGATAATGATTAGCCCTGTGGCACCTTTAAGACTAACAGATGTATTGGAGCATAAGTTTTCATGGGTGAATGCCCACTTCGTCACATGCATCCGACGAAGTAGGCATTCACCTAGGGTTACCATATTTAACAAATAAAAAAAGAGGACCCTCCACGGGGCCCTGGCCCGCCCATTTCCCCACCCCTAGCCCCGCCCCAACTCCGCTCCCTCCCCGCCCCAACCCCGCCCTAACTCCGCCCCCTCCTCCCTTCCACTCCCAGCCACGCGGAAAGGGCTGCCCGAGCGCTACTGGCTTCACGGTTTGCCGGGCAGCCCCCAGACCCTGCGCCCCCGGCCGGCGCTTCCCCAGTACAGCTGGAGCCCGGGAGGGGATGCGCCGAGCCGGGGGCGCAGTTGTCTGGAGGCTGCCCGGCAAACCGTGAAGCCGGTAGCGCTTGAGCTTCGGGGAGCCCCTATGCCTCAGGACCCTGCGCCCCCGGCCGGGCACTTCCCCTCCCAGGCTCCGGCAGCGCAGGGTTCGGAGGCATGGGAGCTGCCCAAAGCCCGTAGCGCTCGGCTCTTAAACAGAGCCGAAGAGTCAGGGGAGGAGCAGAGCCGCCGCGGCCGGAGGCTCTGCTCCTCCCCTGACTCTTCGGCTCTGTTTAAGAGCCAAGCTGCCCGAGTGCTACCGGCTTCGGGCAGCCCCCATGCCTCCGGACCCTGCGCCGCTGGAGCCCGGGAGGGGAAGTGCCCGGCCGGCGGCTGGGGTCCGGAGGCAGGGGGGCTGCCTGAAGCCCATCGCGCTCGGGCAGCTCGGCTCTTAAACAGAGCCGAAGAGTCAGGGGAGGAGCAGACTCAGCAGAGCAGCCACAGGAGGGGAAGTGCCCGGCCGGCATTTTCCCGGACATGTTCGGCTTTTTGGCAATTCCCCCCGGACGGGGGTTTGATTGCCGAAAAGCCGGACATGTCCGGGAAAAACTGGACGTATGGTAACCCTACATTCAAACACGAAAACTTATTCTCCAATACATCTGTTAGTCTTAAAGGTGCCACAGGACTCTCTGTTGCTTTTTACAGATCCAGACTAACACGGCTACCCCTCTGATACTTGATAATGATCAGTTCCCCATTTCCTTCTCCATGGCAAATGTTTGCATTAACATCTATCCCGTTTTTAATTTCTCAATGCCAATTACATCTTTAGTCCAAAAGTTTGGTAACTGAAATCTTACTACACAGTTACCATTTAATCAAGCCTTCAGTTCTTCACTCTCTCCATGTCAGTTCAAGGCATAACCCATACGCAAAACATTGAGAAACTCTAGGGAGAACAGAAAAAAAAGAGTCCTGTAGAATTGGAGCCTCTCAGACATTCTTTAAAAATACATTTTCAGGAAATGAGTTCACTATACAGAGGCATTCAGGCTATCAAAACATCAACTGAAAAGGAGAGTGAATGGAATATTCAATGACTTTTCCCAATAACAAAAGTAATAAAAAAGCTATTGTTGACAGTCACCCATTTTAGAAGGTAATACTGCTGTTTGTGAGCTGAGCACAACATTTCTTTCCTCTCTTCATTGATATCGTTCCCTGCCATTGAGTAACTGAACTTAATTTCTCAATGTCAACACCTCTGCTAATCCCTACATCCCATGCCAGTTTTCAAAGCAGACTATTTGTTTTGCAGGGAATGAGTTTAATATTTTACTAAGAAGTCAACAGATGAAAAGGAGTATTTTTCCTTCTCCTCCCTGCCTACATAATTTCAATATAAAAGAGAATTACAGTAAAAGTACCTATTACTCTATTTATTCAACATCAGTTAACTGGGAAATTGCCTTTTTATTTTCCCTGCTCTGTCTCTCACACACACTTTACAGGTCAGCCATGCAAAGGTGGTATATTAAGCTCACCTCTCACTTTCTCTCTTATTTTTTCCCCTCCAAACTAGCAACTACTGCTTCAACAAATGACCCTGCTGCTCCTGCTATCCCTCTATGTAAGGCATCAATATTCAAAAACTCACATCTAATAACTGCCCTTGGAGTGATGCATAGCAGCTACCAATGATCCTTATTGGATGCATCCCAGTCAAGCAATAATCTTCCAAGATGCAGCAGCTTCTTTCAAGACAGTCCCATAAACCAAACTCTTGATACATAGCTATATTAATCATAATTGCAATAATTAAAATAATGAGTATTAATTGCAAGTAGGTAGACTCAAGATATGATTTAGAGCTGTTCACTGACCTTATTCTGAAATATATAGGAAGAGCTAAATGAACCACCCATCAAAGGAAAACCTTAGTGCACCGAATTAGCCTTTTCAGAACATTTGTGACATGTTACCCTTTCGGTCATTCTTATCATTTTCAGGATTGTTTTCGGAGTCTTCACAAGCAGAAGCTATACTTTGCTAGAATTATCACTAATCTCATCATAAAGATGTACCAATTACGCTTTTCGGACATCTCCAAAATATCATAAGTGAACAGCAAAAATGCTTGGTTCACATTGGGAGGTTCACCTTGAATGTTCAGCTTGGGGGTGGGAGGTGGGGCGCTAGCTCTGACCCCAAATTGAATTCAGTTGTATTGTAGCCATCTCCTTCCAGCTTTACACCCGAAGCAGATGGAAGCAGATTGTACCAAGAGATCAGCCCTTTCAAATTACAATAGTTTATGATACTCATCTGCATTTTAATCAGATGTAAAGGATTTATTCCTGAAATACATCAAGAAAGCCTATTTTCACCACCTGGAAATTCATCTGAGAGTTTATAGCCAATCAAGTAAAATATGTTGCACATTTTAACTTTGTATATCTTGCTCTCTAGAGTATGCAACATTACATGGATATAGGTATCAGTGACTTTATTAGCAGCTATATATAATCTCATCAAAACAGGGACCAGAAGGTGATTTCACACCCAAAATCCATTTTATTAGGATTTATCTGGTGCTCAACAAAAGAGCTGAATTTGTGGGTTTCATCAAATAATGCCATTGTATTCAAAATGCAATACCAGAAGACAACTCTTATAGTCAGGGAACAGACCAACTGCAAGACTGATAGATAACAGAACTGGTTTACTGTCTGTGGCATGCTTCGTCCTGTAACCAGCAATGGTGTGAATTGGAATTTAGTCTTGCTGTGTCAAGAAGATGTAATAGCACAAGTGCAAAAATACAATTTTTACAACCTGCAGAGGCATGTAGTATTGTCCCAAGAGATAAATATCAAAATGTTGCCCTGTCAAAGTTTATTGTTTGGATTAATTTTTCTTTACCAACAAAGTTATACATACCAACCTTATGTTTAATAAGTTAATGGACAACCCAATATTATGACAGAAGCAATTAAGTGTATTATGACATTTGGTTAGCATGACTGGTTTGGATTGTTTAAATCAAATATTCTAGGAATTGGATTCTTGATATACCTTTTTGCATTCCCTGTTAATAGGGAAATAGAGCTGCTGCTAATAGGGAAGTATGAATAAAAACTGCAAAGCAAAGTAGAGAGTTTATGAAAGGAATATAGTTCAGGAACATGACTGACTTGGCTAGACTGAAAGACACCATAATTTCCTAGCCAAAAAAAAACAAAAAACAAAAAAACAGAATTAACTTACCATGGGTTTTTAAATGCACTATATAATAATAACGCTAACAGTAATAGCTATTATTTTTAACACCAATACTATAAGTACTTCAGACTTATCTAACACGTTAGCACTTCCCATTTGCAATGCACTATGCATGCTACAAATTAATTTTTAAGTTCCACATTGATCTATCTACATTTTGGAACATGAACAGCCATCATGGAACAATGATCCGGTTAGTCTAGAATCCCAGCTTTGACAATGGCCATTACCACAGAAAATCACTACAACACACCTACATGGTTGCGGAGATTAAAAGTAAAAGGTAGTACTGCTAATACTAGTTCTAAATCTGTTTCCCATCTTTGTTGTTTCAATTTCTGTTGTTGTTTTTGCATTTCCTTAATGGTCATGAAAGTAAAGGATTGATGGTGCAGGTAGAGGTCAAACAATTTCCCACACAGGTTGTCAATTTTAAGTTGTTTGAAGAAAAGACCTTGTGTCTCATTTCTTGATTTGTATACTTGTACTAAGTCTAGAATGTTGTGAACATCCAAAGCACTATAATAAATCATCATCATCTCAGACTGCCAATACTTCTGCTATTCCAGTCTCTCAGCACAAGGGACTCTGTTCATAAGTAATTTTGCTGTGATTAAGCGATGCAGACAGATATACAATCGGTCTCATTAAGCTTGCAAACCAAGTCAAGTTTGAACCTGATTTCTCATAGAGTTCTGTTTTGACAAACAAAAAGTCAAATACTGCTCTTGATACCTATCCCCTAAGAGGCTCTTTGCAAGGATTGAAAGTAAGGTGTGAGAGTGAGTGAGACTGTTAGAATTGCATTGGCTTCTTTCATTTTTGTCCTTGATCATACAGAAGATCACTACCATTATTCTACTCTACTACATCACCACATTGTTGGGTACCACATTAAGAGAAACTGTTAATATGCTTTTTTAGTTAACAGTTTTCCAATCAGTACTAGTAGGATATTAGTTAACTACATTATAGATGGTCAGAATAAATCCACTATAGGCCACGCTATGTATTCTACAGCTTCACACAGTTTCATAAAAGTCAACAGTCCCTTCTTATACATTAACCTGATTATGTCAGTAGTGCCAGTATAGTGATAAGGACGCTGGTGAGTGGTAAGGTGAAACATGGACACATGGATGCCAGTTTACAGCTATGTTGTCTTAACTCTACAGCTATTTCTTCCTCTGACAACAGTAAGCTTTCATCAACCAATTTTACCAGAATCGTGAAATGTAATTGGATTTTTCTATGTCAATATGGAAAAGAATTGGCAGGTGAGATTTAGTCAGATATAAAATAAAAATAGTAAGAAGAGAAGTTGCTGGTAAAGTAAAAAGGGCAAAATGCATATCTCGCTAATATCTCTGTATGTCAGTGGGGGAAAAAAAAGTCATTCAAGCAAGATTTCATGTTAATGGCGCACCCAAATCAATCTAGAATAGAATAATTAGCAGGTGGAGAGTGTGCATAATGTTGATATAGCATTTCAGAAAAATATATGTCTCATAATGTGATAAAATCTTTTAACAACAACAAATGACAACCTAGAGTTTAGAGAACATTTAAAAAAATCCTACTTGATCATTACTTCAATATTCTCAACACAAGCAAAGAAATGGGGTCTATCCAGCAGGAGATTTTTAAACATTAGGATTACATATATCTATATCTATCTATCTATATATAGATTGTGGAGGGAGCATGTGTGTGTGTATATAGATATAGATATATATATATCTATATACACACACACACACACACACACACACACACACACACACACACACACACGCTCCCTCCACAATCATACTAAATAGAGAAATAGTATCCATAAACCTAATGCGACTGCAATATATTTCATATAAATTAGTTACTGGGAACTCATAAGAAATACACAATGAATTTATAATTATTCATTTTTTCCCCTTTGAGACCATATCTGATTGGCAAATCTGTAAGGACTGAAATAATTACTTCCTCAAAGAATTAAAATATATATTGAATTCATTTCAGGGTGGAGCTGGTTTTCTTGCTGGCTGATTTTACCTAAGCTGTAAGACCTCACATTAATGGCAAAATTCTGACAGGATGTCGTTGCCAGCCTTGTGACTGTTTAACTCATACAACCCCACCAAACTCTTTGAGAGACCTCAAAATGAGCATGTGTTCTTTGCATCTGATGCAAATGCAAGAAAAGCCCACCATCAGGGGACTCCTTCTTCAAGTGCACTCACTTTGTTCGCTGATCCAGAGCCAAAGTGGAAACAAGGTGCTATACAGACCACCCAATCTTCCCCCTGACTTTCTGTCAGAGCTCAGGGATTGTGTGACTTCAACAGCCACTTGAATGACTTAATTCACACACAGGATGTTTCAAACTTATCCTGCTATATCCTCCACTTCCTGGAGTTTGCCTTTTTTCTAACTTAAAACCAATGCAAGTATAAACCTCAGCACAATCTTCTTCTTGAGTTTGGTTGTTTCCTGGCTCTCTCCATGCAGGAGCCCTCTATCCCTGCAAATACCTCAGAGGAAGGTAACCTTTTTAAACTCCTGGATTGGAGCTATATTGCTCGTGTCGGTGCACGTACATAAATATTAAACTTAATACATAAACCACTATCAGAAGCTGTACATTTTAATAAGTGGGTGGTTTAAAATGAACTTAAAATAGATTATACTGATACGGTGTGTGTACACACACAGACACACAGTATTTCATAAAGGCATAAAACAGGTTTTGTTGCCAAACCTCCCCCCCGTTTTTTCCCCTTCTACAAGTTCTTCTCTACTTTAATACAATAAACTGAATTATCTCATATACCTTTTTATCTTGCAGATCCCAACAATATTTGGCAGGCCTGGAACGTCATGTTGAGGTTGCAGGCTGAAACCCGAGATGCAGCTGCTGTGCGAGTCAAAGTCTGGAAAGAAAAAATGAAAAACTGTATGAGGATTTCAACAAACTCCAGTTACTGCACAGTAAGTGCAGTACTCTAATCTCCCCTTATTTGCCACTATTTTAAGCTCTATGACATTGCATAGGAAAACAGAGCAATTTGGCTGACCCATACATAATAGAAAGATGGTTATCAGTATGTGTTGGCTAAACCTAGTCAAGTAAACTGTCTTCTTCTGGCTCTATCAGAGAATTGCTTGCTTATTACCTTATAAGGTAATAATTTCTAAGCAAAATCTTTCAAGAAGTTGAAATGGAAAGCATATGCTTTGGGGACGAAATTGCAGAATTGAAAATCAGAACTTACAATCTTTAACTATGGAGTGATTACCGCCAGTCCATAATTAAAGAATGGGATGCTTGTGGATTATTATGCCATAGAACAGGGGAAGCAGTAAAATGGTAGACAAAAGTAATCAATGTCTTCAGACCCACCTCAAAGAAGGAAGAACACATATTTACACATGTTATCTCGCTCTCTCCTCCCCAGTTCTATGATGAAGTATTTTAGGGCTCTATCCTAATTTTATTCACGATTACAATCGATTGAGCATTAGTTAGAGCTGGTCAGAAAATTTCTGATTTCTCCATCTGAAAAATGAGAGTTTGTTGAAAAACATTTCATGGAAACATGTCAATTTAGAAGAAATTGGGGGGGGGGGGACCAAATTGAGTGAAGGTTTGAAATGTTCTGATTAGACTTTTTCAATATTTAAAGTTGCCATTCCAAAACAATTTTTTCATTTCACATTTTTAAAATTTTATAAAAATGTCAAAGGTAAAAATGTAACAAAATGTTTCAATCAACAACAACAACAAAAAGTATTTTTCTGAATTTCATTTTGTGGGAAATTCCATTATTTTTTGTTTTCATTCCACACTGTTATTGCAGAATTTCTCAGGAAATCAGTTCTCACCCAGGTCTACAATTAATGTAGTAATGTGACTATTAAAGGAAAGCAAGACATTTGTATTTTTTAATGCAAAATCATAATGTGAAATATTTTATGTCTCTTTTAGCATAACATATGTTATATATATTTTAATAGGGTGGGTGTGAATGCTATTGTTGAAGTTGCTATGAGTCACCATTATAAGCCCTGTTTTCTCTCTTTCTCTCTCTCTCTCACACACACACACACACACACACTTTAAAATGGAGATATAAATGTTCTCCCTTTGCTGACAAAACACCATTTGTGTTTCCAAGGAGTAAACGAGAGTCTGGAATAAGGAGTTGCTGATTAACTTTTGAAGACTCATTAGATAATTTTGGCTCAAATGCTACTCTGACTATCCCTCTGAAAAAGTAAGCTAGGTTCAGAAATAGATAGATACTAAGAGAAGAATTCATTTGTATACTAGAGCTCAGACTAGGTTAATTTTTGACTCTACAAGAAGTGGGCTGGGTGGGGACACTACCGGCCTACTGGTGTGAGAGAAATGCTAAAACAAATACATTTTTCCTCAATATTATATTTAGTATATTGCTAGTACAGCACAGTGTTCAATTTGTACAAATTAAGATGTGGGTAATTATGGGGTATGGTTGGCTGAAATTTTTCTTTATTTTTTTATCCAGTGGAAAATGGCGATTTTGTCAAAATGTTGTTATTTTGAGAAGATTTATAAATTAGAAGTAGAGCTAGTAGGAAAAAACAAATAGTATTTCTGTCCAATGGGAAATTCCATATTTAGAAATTTGTTTTTGTCCCAAGTTATAATTAAAAGTCAAAATATCAAAATTTCTCAGAGTTCTGACATGAAATTTTTCAGAAATGTCAAAACATTTTGTTGTGGCTCATGCTTCATGCCCCTATTCTCCACCATGCGCCAGATTCGGTGGATGGTCTACATCTCTCATGGATCTTTCTTCTGGTCAAACCATGAGGGTGCATTATTGGAAACATAGTCCAACTGGGAGCCCTATCCATACAAGAGAATGAGGACATGAGGCACCTGAACTGCAACTGCCATGAGATACTACAGCAGCTCAGGCAGACACAGATTAATATACTGACCAAAACCAAAACATTTTGATTTGGTTCTACAAACATAAATATTTCATTTCAGGTGGAGTCAACCTGAATTAAAACATCACATTTTATTTTCCCACTGGGAAAAAAAAATCAAACTATTTTGGTAAAACTGAATTTTCCCAAATTTTCAATTTTGCAGAAACTGTTTTTTCATTGAAAAACCATTTTGATGGAAAATTCCCAGCCAGATGTAGTCATAAATAATGTTATGAGCCTCAGAACTACTGGACAGGGATAACTGAGCAGCATTCAGAGAAGGGGTAAACTAAATCAGAAGTGTAAGTCACTAAATCTTTCAGGAGCCCCTTTCAGCAGATCCAGTGGAGAGAAAAGTCTCCAAAATTGCAAATGAAAGAAAATAAAAGGGACTAACATACCTTTCAAACAACAAAAGTACTAAATTACATCCAAAGAAGAATGAAATTCCAGAAGTTGGCCGAAATATAAGAGAGATCTCAAACAAAATGCAATTGAAGGAGTTTGGACATTTCTAAGTGGGGAACAGGACTGTAATATGTACCCTGAATTCAGATTTGCCCCCAAATACAGAATGTAAACAAATAATGCCTTGTAAATTTATAAAGGTAAGAGAAAAAAAATCAGGAAGCAGCATGACCCTCCTCCTACTCACACTGATCTATATCAGGACTGCAAAATACTGATAGACTACATATAAGGGGCAGTAGCATCCCCCAGAAGCTTACTGTGCAGTTGCTAGGAAAATACAACTGTGCACTATGCTTAATGAGGTTCTACTCCACCTGCTGCTCTATATGCACCTCTCTTCTAATTTAGGCATGAGAGGGAAATGTTAGGCCCTCCTCCTGTCTCAAAAACTATGATGGGTTAATGTAGTGGCAGGGCTTTAGTTGGCATCTTCCAAAATATATTAGAGATATGCCTACTTAGCAGTCCCAGAAGACCATGGAGAGAGAACTATCCAGCAGGTAGCTCAGTCCAGTAAACCCCTCCACCACCCCCACACCTTTTAAAAGTAATGATGATAACAATGGGGTTCTTGAACTTTAATTACTGTTTGAGAGCCTAATTCTGAGTGAGTTCAGGGTACTAGTCACATCTTTTCACACAGTTTTAGACACTGTTCCCAGTAGAAAGAACACTTCTACTGCTGTCATCTCTGAATTCAGTAGCATCAACCTTCTTCCTCTTATCCTGGGAAGTTCCAACGTTTGGTACTGAATGATCATATTAGAACGGCATATTAGTTATCTTTTAATTGGTATTCAGAACTGAAAACCAAAGTCAAATAAGAACAGAGATTGCTCACAATAATGTTTATATTACTGCAGAGATAAATCTGTTGTCACTGAACCTACACCCATTTGGAGACCACTACATGACTGCCAACCACCTGGTTCAGAAATGTGCTGTCCTATGGCACAGCTATTCATTCTGAACCAAAGGTACTGTAGTCAACATTTTCTGAGTTTGAAAAACCAGTTCATAAATATTCATTTAACAAATGTAAATAGCAATATTCTATTATAAATTATACTCTATAATCATGTATTCTTTCAGTGGCAAGGGAAAAAATTGTGCAGTGCCAAGAATTCAGGATAGTTTTAAAGATTAAGCATCCCTAATAGTTATTATTAGACCTAATAGTGATTATCCCCAATGGTTTTATTACTACTACTTTCAGAAAGTAACTGAGGAAAGTAGTAAGGAGAAAGAAGAGAGGACAAGGAAAAAACATAGCTCTTTTACAAGCAAATGCATAGAATTCACATAAGCAATGGAGAAGGGTTTTTTGACTTAGTGTTAAGCAGTACCCCAGTTCAAAAAGATAATTATGGTGAGCCACAAAGTACTAGTGAACACAATAAAATTAGAGTTCAAGATCCTTCTTGGAGAAATAAGAAGCTGTCACTATGACACTACACTGCAGAAATGGCAACAATAAAAGATACATAAAAGGAAGCTAATAAAAAAAAACACATCAAGAAGTAAGGAAATTAAATTCACTAGTCTCCGAAATAAGACTACGTAAGAACAGTGGGCAAAATCCTATCCCTACTGAAGTCAATGACAAAACTTTCATTTGCTTAAGTGGGGCCAGAATTTCACCCAGTAAGCCACAAAGGGCTCACAGTGGAAGACGATTTTGATAGGTTCACACTGTAAATAGACATCATGATCAAATATTTGTAGACTATTTTGGTGGGGCAGGGGGTTGGTGATAAGAAGGGAACTTTTCTCTTTTAAGTGACTAAACACACTGCCCAAGTGTGTCTCATTAGAGGGACAGAAACACAGATCACACACTTGGGCAGGTTACATGACTATCAGTTTAACAGCTATTAGCAATCCAGCCATAACAATATACATTTTGGCTCCAGTAACAAGTGCTTGGTGATACATTTATTAAAATCTCCTCTTAAATCTCCTCTTACATATTTTGATGTCCTAAGAGTTTGCATGAGGACTCAAGATTTTTGTTACTTTTGCTTTTTTCTTCTTTTCTTTTGAATGTTCTGACACTCCCTGGGGTATCTGGGTTGTGAGGCACTTCACCATCACCCCACCCTTAATATGAGGAAGTCTTGTTGGTGCCTGCTGTGGATCAGCTCCCTAAATCTTGCACTGCATTGCAACACATGCACTGCCTTCCAGGTCTCTGCAGACCTCATTTTCTCTGTGCAGGTCAAAAATAGTCACACACCAACCCACCATGTCCTCTGACCATTCCTCATAGTGTCCAGTCCTTTACCCACTGAACACTCACAGAATTACCAGGCCTGCTGTTCCCAAAGGAACAGTACACCACAGCATATTAGTTATACCCTAGAACATAGCTCTGCTAAACACACAGCACTAAGATATATTTCTAGTGAAAACAAGAATAAGTTTATCATCCAAGAACAGATATTTAAGTGATAATGGGTAAAAATGTTGGAAACTAAAGGTTACATATAAAATAAAGTCATAATGTGCTTTACAGAGACTAAACTTAACTAACAAGTTATCCTCCTGTCTAAAGAAGCTCATCTCACCCAAAGTTCTCTCAAGCATTTTCAGGCAAGCCTGCTGGATAAACCTTTTTCATGAAGAAAAGTCACTGTCTGTTTACTTCCTAGCTGAAGGATGCTAGGTGTCCTCTTTGCCCCCCCATATATACCAAAACAAACCGTTGATGTGCACCTTAAGGTAGGGATCCCTCCCCACTGTTTTCCTCTTCCTGTTATTTTTATCTATTTGAAGTTTGCACAATCTTTCATTAGCATTTGGTTCAGACTGGTGAGCGGAGGGCCATTGTGAATGATCATTTTACATATAAACAGATAAACATTTCTTGCGTGAAAGAAAACCTTCCCTTCCCCCATTACCCCCCGCCTTTCCTGGTGTCCAATCCCTAGACACAGACATTAAGAACATAATTTTCAATGTATATACATAATTCCTTACACAACATCCATAGATGTGTTTTGCAATGATATTGATGACGACCAATGAGCCCATGCTTGTATTAAAAAGAGGTCACATGGCACTCTTGATGAACTAGAATATAAATACCAGACAAAGGAGATTTCTGTAACCCTCTTGCACCCCTTATGCCCACTGCCAGTTGGCATCAAGAGGTCTCTGGGTCACAAAGGTGAATGTATAAAATTATTTCAGACATTACAAGGGAAAAAATGTAATACGTAAAAGGGAAGAGGCCCTGGACATTAGTTGTGGTCCATGTCCTCTGACAAATATCTTTCAAATAGAGATACTAGAATGTGCTATTATTTGTGTTTCATAAAATGCATTTTACATTCAGTATTCTATCCACATTTTATTGCCATTTCATGGGAGTGGAGAGGAGATAGATTCCCCTTACAAGTCACTAAGTACTGGAAGGCATCCCTTGTACCTATAAAGTTCTGCAGAAATGTGAATGGACTTTCCTTCCAAGACCTGGCTGTATGGAGTTCTCCACACAGTCAGGAAAAGAGGCAACAGGCTAATCCCACAGCAATTTTAGTCTGAGCCTGCAGAGATTGAGAGGCCAGAGGAGCAGCAGCCTTTGATGAGGGTTGCCACACCATGGCTAGCCGCTTGGATGGAGGAGTTAGTGAGGACAGCCTCCTTTGATGACTTTGACCTCCTTGTAGACAGACTCACTAAGGAGCTGTCTGCATAAATCGTATCTGAGAGGAAGGAAACTCAGGAGAATACACCAACTGCTCACAGAACTCCTGCATTGAGATATAACAAGAACAACATGAGGGAAGCAAGGAGAAGGAACGTCAGTCACTGCTATGATCCAGCAGCAGCATCCAGAATCTAGAAGCTCTAGAAGTCAAACCGCCCTAAGACTAGGAGAGAGATCCTCAACAGGCCATCATCTTACTGTGAACACCAGTCTGAGAGACTGTTCTTGTACTTCAAGGGTGTGTTTGACCATGTAGCTCAGAACGACACGCAGCATCCAGGGTGCCTTCATCCTTTACCTGGGTTGACTATGCAGGGGACGAGACTTTATATCATGAGAAGTAATGACCGGACTTACAAAGACCAAAAACACAGCCCCAGGAAAAGATGGCATTCGTTATAACTTCCTGAAAAAATGACATCCTGGTTGCCTGGTATTAACTGCCATTTTCAACAAATGCAAAAAGTTCTCCTGTACGCCCAGCTCCTGGAAGAAGTCTATGAGGGTTCTTGTCTACAAGAAAGGCGAGCGAAATGACACCAGCAACTGCAGACCCATCTCTCCCTGTTCCACCATACACAAAACTGTATGCCAGTTGTGTTGCAGCTAGGATCACAGACTGGTCAATGAACGGAGGAGCCATCAGCTCCACCCAGAAAGGCTTCATGTAATGCGAAGGCTGCTACGAACACAATTTTGTCCTTCAGACTGCCATCCAAACTGCTGCCATGCCCTCCTGGCCATGGGCCATAGCGTGGCTTGACCTCACTAATGCTTTTGGATCAATGCCTCACCAGCACATTTTTGCCATGCTGTGAGAGTTCAGGATGTCTGAAAACTTTTTCCAACTGGTCCAGAAACTTTATGAAGGCTTCACCACCACTATCCGCTCCATGAAAGGAGAGATGCTGAAATTCCTATCTGTAGAAGTGTGAAGCAAGGCTGTTCCCTCAGCCCCATCATTTTCAACTTAGCCATGGAGCTGCTCATTTGAGCAATCTCCAACAATCTCGGCAGTTTTGACTTGTATGGCAACAGAGTGAATAGCCTGGCCTACACAGATGGTCTGGTCCTTATTTCAGACAACACTGAGAGTCTCCAACAAATGCTCAATGTCATGAGCCAGGTTGCCAACTGGATGGGACTCTGCTTCAATGACAAGAAGTGTGCATCCCTGCATATCAATGGCAGTAGAAGGGACGTTGTCCAGGTGACGCCATTTCAGATCCAGCGTGAACCCATGATCTTCCTCGAAGATGGGCAAGCATACCAACATCTTGGCACACCCACGGATTTCCGCATCCATCAGACATCTGAGGATGCCATCGCAGAGATCCTACGAGATGTGGCCAGGATCATCGACTCCTACTGTCACCAGGGCAGAAGATCAACATCTTGAATACCTTCCTGATCCCCTATATTTAATTTTTCCTGAGGGGATCTGCCGTGGCAAAGGTACCTCTTAACAAGGCAGACAACATCATCAGGCAGCTAGTGAAGAAGTGGATGTTTCTTCCTCAGAGGGCCAGCAATCAACCGGTGTACATCTCGCACAGGAAGGTTGATACCAATGTCCCTCGAATGGGCGATCTGTGAGATGTTGCAGTGACCACTCAGACCTTCTGAAATGCCCCGATGTCATGGCGAGGAACATCATGGAGAGTGCTATGCAGGATGTCATCAGAAAGTGAATCGCCAGGACCCCCTCCACCCAAGATGTTGCCACCTACATGAGCAGCTCACTGGAAGGCGAATTTGGAAGAGAGGGGGGAGACTTTGCTTCATTCTGGACTCATGCCCACAATGCTCTGTGATGAATGGAGAAGCATATTGGCTGCCACTGGATGTGGTATGAGGAACGTCAGGAGCTGGGAGTCCTGGTGCCATAGGTGAAGAATATAATCATCACTCCAAGAGCTAGAACCATGCTGGAGAGGACCCTGAAGGTTGCCATCCACTGCCAGTATGTGGAAAACCTGAAATGGAAGCTGGACCAGGGCAAGGCCTTTGAGGTGACATGCAAGTGAGATGCCAGCAACCACTTCTTCCCCGGGGGTAGCTTCACTTGTTTTGCTGACTGGCGGTTCATCCACAGGGCCCAGCTCAACTGCATCCAGCTTAATGGAGCCATTCGCCATGGGACTCGGGACAAGCGATGCAGGAAGTGCGGCTATGCCAACAGGATGCTACCCCACATCTTGTGTAGCTGCAAGTCCCATTCCAGAGCCTGGCAGCTGCATCACAATATCATCCAAGATCGTCTAGTGAGAGCCATCCCACCGCCCATGGGGAAGGTTGCTGTGAACTCCGCCATCCCTGGAATGGACAGCCAACTGCAACCACACGAGCAAATGTTGCAAGAATGCAGAATTGGTCAACACTACATTCAGCTGCTGCGGCAACTCATGGTGTTGTCCCTCAACCACCCGATGGCATCCGTCTACCTAGAACACATCACTGGACATTGGCAATACCAGGAGAGAAGAGCTGGACTGCCAATGAGAAGCAAAATTGGAAAGTAACTGAAATACTTCTTTGATGGATTATATCTAAGGGACAATCTATCCTAAATGCTCAATTACTGAGGGACAAATCTACACTTAGTCATATATTTGCTTTCTATAACCAACTCTCTGTATAACTTTTGATGAGTGATGTACCCAAATACTTGGATGCTAATATCTAAATTGTATCGTTAAATTTATTAATCTTATTTGGGTTATTGCGGATTACATCCTATACATATTGTATTAATTTTAAACCAACCTTTGTACTTTGGATAATTTAAGCACTATATCCAGATGTACAGTCTTTCCTTAACCTGTGTATTATATAATTTTAACATTAGCTTTAATAAAAAAAATAATTCTATGTCTGTTTATGTAATCAGTTACCAACAGTTGAATTCCAGATACCAGAAAGGTAAAAATCCAATTTTTAAGATATGATAATTCAGAAACCTCATCTTCTTTTGTACTTTAACAGTGTAGACTGAACGATTTTTAAAACCATTTTAACCAGAACCACAGTTCAGATTAAAATCATTTTATCATGATTTGCCTGGTCAACATGGATGAGGCCAAACAGTGTTAGAACCTCTTTCAGCATGCACCTTTCTAAAATACGTTTTAAAGTTAAACCCTGTTCATTTGAAAGCTGCTTCAACAAAATTTGGCCCTGCCCACCCTGACCTAGTAAACCAAAAATACTTTATTTTAACCTGAACTATAGCCAAACTGTTGGAGAATGATTTGGTTATCGCGGTTAAAGTACAAGTGAAAATGGAGCCCCAAAATTGCATATCATGGCTGTCTATGGTCTCAGTCTTCAATTGTTTATATAATTTTCTGAGTATGGGGGAAAACATTTCTCCCGCATTTTATTCAATAAAGGACATTCCTGTGTGCATATGTCCCAGGATATACCGGTCACATTATTTCAATTACTTATGAAACCTCACTACTTCAAACACAAAAATTAATTTACGACAGGCTCTCACTCTTGAGATTGTAACCCCTTACTTAAAGTAAAAAATGTTCATGTCTGCCTTTACATTTACTATAAGAGTACAAATAGATCAATGACAAACCTATGCACTTTATTTCTGTGTTTCAAGAGATTGACAGAGAATACCTGACCTTTAAGGGAAGGGTGTGCAGGGACTGGGGGAAATGAACATTTTCAGGACCTCGAGACCCCCTGATTGCCATTTGGTATCCCTCTGGGGGTCCCCAACCCTGACATAGAAATACCGATCTAAGATGTTTCTGTTATACTCCAGCAACAGAAATGTCTCTCCATCAGAAATCCATATTTCTGACCTGAGATTTAACTACAGGGGAAAATGTGCAGTCCTGGGTTGAACCAGCCATCTATTGCTATCAGAGATTTTGAGAAAGGGAATGTATATTCCTTAACACCCCAGACAGAGATGCAGCAGCAGACCAGAGCAACCTCTAATTCCTTTTAGACTCCTATATGTACTCAATGTTTAAATAACTAAAAAAAAATATGCTAGCTACTAATTACAATGTTGGATGACACTGGTAGAAAGAAAACTAAAAGCATGTCCTGTGTTAATTGTCTGAATCACTTGAAAAAATGCTAACAGATTTTACACTGAGGCAATTACTATTGCAGGGAGAAAACAAATACTGGTACAAAAATAGTATTAATAAAGTTTAATTTATTTGTGTTCAGTTATTTCAAACTTGCCTGCACCTTTACTGATTATTAAGAAATACAATTTTTCGTTTGCATGCTGCTTAGAGAATATAATAGGAAAATGCTTATGTTTTAGTTGCTTATTTAATTTTATATCTTTAATATTTTCAAACTAATTGAAGAATTGCCTAGGAGATCTCTGTTTTCTGTCAGCCAGGGATAAGCCAAGATATATCAAAGAAGATGGAGGTTTTAGACAAAGGAGGTATCAAGTGTATTTACATTGGAATGAAGCTTTGTAGTTTCTATTTCGCATTAACATTCTATATTTGCTTTTATACTATGTTTGGAAAGATGCATATAAATGTTAGTTATTGTGATTCATTTTTTGTATAACATATTCAATAGGCGTTTTTAACTGCAAATTGTAAATGTATTGAAAATGGTAATGTATACATCTAGGAGCCATTTGGTCAAAAAGGCTAACAGCCACACAATTGTACATTTTTTCTTCTCCAAGGCACCATTTGGGTCTAGATATAGTTTCTATCTTAAGAAATCAAATTTTCTACAATATTTAGGTTTGAGGAAAAAGATCTCACTGTGTAAAAAATGTAAAGATGTTCTCTAGTCAGGCTCAAAGAGGTGTGATGCTTCAGGATGCGTTATCAGAACTATAAACTCAGTCATAAAAGTGCCTCTTCTTTGAAAAAGAAAATCCTCAAGTTAAACCCACACAAAAAGAACTATCCTTATTAAAACTGATTTCTTTCAAACTCTCCAAAGTCCTCATTCTTCAAATGTTAAGGAGAACATTTATGGTTGGGAAATGTTTTGTACAATACCTTTGTTACTTGTAATTCATGTTTCCACTTAAAAGTGGACAGCTTTTGTTGTTCCTCAAAGGCTTAAGATGTCATAACCTTCTTTTGAGATGTATATTTGCAAAGCTGGCCAGAAACTATAATGGGCCCTATAGATTTACTCTAGTTGTGAGCTCAACTGTAAAAAATATGTCAAAGTTTATAAGATGTCACAATAACCTATAATAATAAATGGTGATGGGAAAAGGTAGGAAAAGGAGATAAACTAAATTAATCAGAACAAAAGAGCCTACTCATATGGTTCAAGGACTATGTTAAAATCATGCTTGGTAAAAACAGATGTACAACCAGAAATTAATTAACCAAAAGGGGTGTGTCACATATTTCCCCCCTCACTCCCTTTTCGGTTTTTAAAGAAAGACTTGGTGGATGGGAAACAGAAAGAACAGATGGAGGCTACTGAAGAGAGTTTCAGCATCATAGCTTCCACTGCCACCATCTTCTTCATTCTCAGCCTGAAGGATGCCCTGACCAAACTTGGCCAGGGAGAGGGATCCAGATGACATTGTCATCTCTACCAGCATGAGAGGAATCCCAACCACCACCTGAGATGAAATGAGATCAGACTTAGCAGCAGCAGCAACAGCTCTAGCCCATCTCAACAAACACATTCTCTTTTCCCCAAAAGGACAGTTATTGCCATTTTTGATACAATCTAAGATTGTCAAAAAGGTGGGTTTTCTTTCTAAAATGTTCTCCAGCTAAGGATAGAGGGAACAAGAAATGTTAAAATGAAAGTCTTACTTAATACTTTACATTTCAAATATTTTAACTGTTTCTCCTTCTTTTCTGTATCTGTAATAAAAGGTTTAAAAAAATGTTAATGATGTGTTTGCCATGGTACTAAGCAGGCTAACTTTCTGTATACCAAATCCTGAACCTTGTTTAACACTGTTTAATGTTGGACAATGACAAGTTTCTGTTAACACCTTTGGGCCATATATGCCATCTAAATTAATTCAACATGCCCCATGAAAACAATGTAATCCCCAATCAGGATGAAAAGTCAGAAACATTGAATTTTTCACAGGAAAGGATTCCCCAAAAAATACATTCTGGTTTTCCCAAAACAGAATTTTTCAGTTTCTTGCCTAGAAGGATCTTGTCAATTTCACTTTCTGCCTGCAGAGAGAAAAAGCCAAATTGACAAGAGTTTTCAAGGTAGGTAAATAGGGAGCAGTCTTTTTAATTTTCCGAGTGGAAACATATTATATATATATATATATATGTGTGTTGCAAAATTGAAATATTCACAGATTATTTCTGTTTTGTAAAAACCAGCATTTTCCAAAGGAAAGTCATTCTGACAGAAAATTCCTGAGCAGTTCTACTCTAGTCTATATATTTTTGGTGAGAAAATTATTTGGAACTCAACAATGTAGAACACCTATTTCTGCCCCATGCTATGCAGAGAAAGTGAAACATTTACTTCATTTCTGCAGTCTTGATTACAGACTTCCATATTGTAGATGTTATCTGGCAAACAGAGGCACAAACAGAAGGTAAACACAAGAATTAATGAATATAAAAACAAATTAACAAAGAAAACAACCATCTGCCCCAGAAGCTCTTTAATTTTACAATCAAGCTGTAATAGTGGGCATAAAAACACCAGTGTATTTGAGTGAAAAATGTAGAAATCGAAGATTTAAAAACTAAAAGGATATGATCTCAATAATACATTTTGAAATAAATATTGCAATATGTCTACTGAATAACTATACCATGGATCTGTACCATTATACTTTAGTTCTTCACTAGCATATTTGTGTTACAGACAGAAATACAAACACTGGACAAACATACAAGTTTATTGATTTCCTACATAATCTTACATGTAATCAGTGTAATATGCTAATCATTGTCTGACTTCAGTAATGTTATCAGGACATTTTTATGCTGTCTAGTATATTGCATTTGCTGGAATGTGAATTTAGGTAACATCTAACTATCAATGCATTACAGCCTGGATTTTCAGAGATTCCATTTAAAATCTTCTTGAATATTTTTCAAGTTCAAATTCTCGAAATTGGACTATTACCCCTGTAATTCATGTGCACTTGAAATGTTTTCACATGGTGGCACAAACTGGAGAGTAAGAGACCGGTGTCTGCCAAAATTTGCATATAGCAAAAGAGGAATGTGGGTTTTGGTATATCCTGGAAAGTCTGCCTTCCATAGACTTTTTGAAGGAGGGCTCCTAAATGTAAAAATACTTTGGAACACAAATATTTTGTACTAGAGATTGCACTTAAAACTGCCTACAGCAGAGAAGCCACCAACTCTCATTGCCTCAATAGAACAGCCATTTCACACCCAGCAGCCAGTGAGTCAGTCATTTGTCAGCAGTGCATAGCTGCTTGACCAAACACCATCATGGCTGGGGTAGGAGGAAGACCCCCACAATCCTCATGGATAGCAGAGAGACTGACTATATCCTCACTGCTGGAGCTACTATACATCCATTTTCTTCCTCAGTATGCCACAGGAGCATCACCTGCCAACATGAAAGTGAGACGAACTATTCAGAACCCCTTCTGAGAAGTTACAGTTAGACAGAACAGAGCTGCATGGGGGCTGGATAGGAAGAATAGTCTTTCCTAATAGGAATTGCTGAGAGAGTGGCTAGGGAAGAATATCTTTCTTAACAGAAACCTAATTTCTGAAGGAGAAAACAAGATAAGCCTCACACTCCTTCTAAATAATGCACCACACCACAACATCAAAATGGATTTCTCCTCTAAAGAGAAAGTGCCCTTTATCCTGTGCTAAAAGCCTCTAAGTGCCTGGGAACGTGGAGCAAATACAGCTCCTGAGCACAATTCCAGGAGTATATCAGGCTAAATATGTTAATGAGGAAATTACATATGCACCTATTGCATACGTAAAAGCAAAAAATTGACGCAAGCACAAAACTTAACAGTAAAGAACATCACCATCTTAGGCCAGGCACAATTTCATTAGCGCCACACTACATGGGTGAGATTTTTCAAAAGCACTTAGCATTTACCTATCTCCGTTCCTATTTCAAGAGATGGGGAGATGACAAAGACCATTTCTGCAGGTGAAAAATAGAGAACGGTGAGGATGGTTATGGGCAGAGCTTTTATAATCATAGTTGGAGTATCAGGCCTACAGACTGACACAGAAGAATCCCTCTAACAGTTAAGTTGTTTTAGAATTGGGACCTGACCAAAAGTCACGTAAAGTGACTCCTGCAATGGAGATCTGCAGTGTCAATTTCAGTGAAGGAGATATTTCATTTCAGATTATTTGAATGTTGGGCAAAAATTTTGAGCTAATTTTGTTCCAAGCCAGATGAGCCATTCTTAATAATTACGTTCACTCACTACCAACATGGGCCACATTAGCATGGACAACCCATAAAAGGAAACGCTCTTTATATTATTTGAACACTGGAGATTTGAGTAGGCACTTTGAAATAAATAGAAATAATCAATGATTTAAAACATTTTAATAGTTGTATTAAAATTAATCTCAAATAAAAACCATGAGCTTCATCTAGGAAAAAAGAAAGTATTAATTTTAGAAATCTGTCGTGACTGGGAAAAAACACAGTAATGCAGTTTCTAAATTCTAATTCTATTCTTAACTCACTCTGTATATCAGCTGTACTTACTGGAGTTGATTTGCTCTATTTGAGTAATGGAGGAAGTAATTTTACATACTAGATGAGCTACGGTACTTAAGCATAATGGAATGAGATAATGATGGAATTTCAGATGTAACTGAGTATTGTGACTAATTGTTTTGAAATCACAAAGTAACTGCATTTTGAGAAAATACAAAAGTTTCTCTTTTTTCTTTAAAAATATCTGTTTTTGTATCAAGATACTGTAGTTTGAATAGTTTCTGTGTATTCTCCTATAGTTATGTTTATACATGAGGAAAGATGGTCCAGTGGTTAGGGTACCAGCCTAGGACTTGAGAAATCCAGATTCAATTCCCTCCCTGTGCCTCAGTCCTTCATCTCATTTACATACATTAAAGATTGTGAGTGGCAGTGGCCAAAAGATGGAAATCCTTTATCATGAAAGATTTTGCATTTCCCCCTCTCAAAATTTGGGGAGACTGTCAGAAAGTTATTTTATTTTACCAGCTCTAACACTACAGCAATGGGGACCATATATGTCCCTTCGATAAATATGGCTCACTGTAGGAAAAGTATCCTTTGGCATTCTGTTAAGTAATTCTTGAATATACATGCTAACTGAATATCATTAAGCTGCCCATGGTTAATCTATTTTGTTCGGTGTACTGTTTCAACATTAGTGTATGTTCTTGACGGTGGAATTGCTTCCATAATAGTTCCCTCTCCTCCCCCACATACTAGAGGCTCTTTCTGATGTAGCCAGGACTTCCTGTCTATTTAGTAGTATGGGACGTACAGCGTGATCACAACCTGTTTATCCCAAGGATGAAAATCCATTTGTGTCACTTATCAGGGGCATCCAGATCTAGTGGTTGGAGCAGCAAGCTGCCAGGGCTACTGATTGGAGCTGAGCCAAAGGCTGGGACTCAGAGCCCAAGGCCAGCGTCTGGATCCAGAAGTCAGAAACCAAGCAGGGCTGGAGTGAACGGGAGCAAGGCAGGAAGAGGGCAGGCACAGGAGTGATCACAGCTGCAGGAATAAGTATTGAACAGCTGCTGGCCTGGTGCTGCTGCTGAGAGGCACCACTAGGCCTGTTAGGGCATCTGGATAATCAGGGTGTTCAACTGTAGGTCAATTAGCTGGTCCCAGGCTCAGCTGAAGGCCCTGATTTCTGACAATGTTATTCATTTTCTTTGAGTTCTTTTGTCCAAATGATGGGTCGACTACTCCTAATTTAACTGGAGAAC
Source organism: Chrysemys picta bellii (assembly GCF_011386835.1). NCBI lineage: Eukaryota > Metazoa > Chordata > Testudines > Emydidae > Chrysemys > Chrysemys picta. The sequence continues at coordinate 78,386,121 of NC_088791.1, forward strand.
GTCATCCTGAAAACATTAACCAAATACACGGACACAAGGCAAGTTTGCAATCCAGGTTTAAAAATACAAACCACACAAACACAAACCTTACGCCCTCTGTGAATTGAGCCAATCAATGCTACCAGAGGAGCAAACCTGTCTGGTGGTATCGAATGAAGAACTGCCATGTTGCTCCAGGCAAAACTGTTCCAGTTAATGGGAGACAATGAAAGAATATATCCAAGGCAAGACTGGATTAAGGTAGTGGTGCCTAAGGCCTTGGGGTAAATTTGGGGTCATACTTCTTAAATACCCCAAATTACACACTCTGGAAGAGTCTCAAAACTGGGGAATAGAGTTCAAAATAGCCATGCTGTCTTTCCAAACCAAAATGAAAAAATAAACAAACACTAAAGAAGGCAGTCCCCTGTCATTCAGTAAGAAATAATGATCTTTTTTAAAAAATGCCTTTGAAAAAATGCACATTTTAAGTAAAATATAGATTTTACAGTTAATCTGTAGGAGCTGGAGAATAGAGCCAAAATTAACACCTTGGGCTTTAGACAGCTGAGCCTGTGGATGTGTTTTTGCTTTGAATTTCAGATTTTTCACTTTTGACTCCCACACAGACCTTTGCTGACTGTGTCTCAACACAAGACAGCCCATTTTCAAAACTCAATTTGAGATTATACTGATTTATATGTAGATTGACAATGTGTTTTGTTTTTTAATTCCTGCATCGTTATCTTTTGCAAATGAAAACCAGGTTAGTATAGATGGACTAAAGCTGAGGTGTTTATTCTGCTTTTACTCAGTCCTTATCCATTTAGACCCCCAATGAAAGCAGGATTTGGTTCTGTCTCTCGGACAACTTAAATCATTGCAGCACGTCGATATAATTGTTGAAATACTAGGATTCTGGACTCACCTAGCTGGCTAGTGACATTGCAGTGCTTTGTCACATGTGATTGCAGTTCAAAAATAGACCCACTCAAACCATCTAGACATGTCGCTTGTCTGTACATGGCAAGTTAGTGCGCAGCAAGCCAGGGGGTGAATCGACGGCATGCCAGCTTGCTGCAAAGTAGCATCTTGTGTCAACTCTGCTGCAGTGCAGTGAAAGTCCTGGAGTGCAGCTTGGCTTACTACAAACACTCGCAGTCCAGATCTTTCAGAGTGCCGCAGCAGTGTCCACACAGGACATTACTGCACGGTAAGATGGTGTGCAGTAGAGTCACACCCTGTCTTGACACAAAAACTTGCTGTTTAGATAAGCCCATAGAATGCTTTGACGACAGCCCATCCTAGGTGAGTAAATAGTAGAGCTGGGCAAATATCACAAAAAGTTTGTGTATTTGCTCAAATTTATAAATACATTTGCTTCAGTCTGCCATGCTTATGCCCCTGTGTGTGTGTTCTTTCTACAAATGTTGAGTAATTGAGTTTTGAGTGCTTATAGGAAGTAAATTTTAAGCTTGCACATTCAGTACTCACAAGCTTAACATACATCCAGGATTATTCACAGTGTAACTGGTATATGTTTATAGGGGATGAGACTATTCAATACAGCAGGGACTACAGCAGTCCCCAGAACCCAAGCCAAACAGTTTTCTCATAATATTCTTCAAATCTGGGATCATGCATGCACCATAGCTTTGTGTGTATGTTACATTTAAATCCGGAACCAGTGCAACACATTTTACACCAGAATAATTTTTTTCCCAAAAAATGAAGCCTTAGGTAAAGTGTGTGTGGCCAAGAAGATGATTTAAGTTTTCCTAATTCTATTTATCTCCTTGTGATATTCAAACCCAAAGAGGATTATTCAAGTCTCTCTCTTGTTTACAGGAATTACACTCAGCCAATCAGAGAACAGAAACAATGCCACAAGATTTATGAGACCAACCTCATAAAAAGCAGTCTGAATATCCACATGAAAAAAATATACATAAAAATTAAAGGAAATACTTTTGTTGCCAAGACCATTAATACATTGCAAAATATGTTTGCCCTATATGGGTTCTTTGAAGGTATCATTTCATATAGGGATTTTCAATTTGTTTCTATGGAATTTCAAATATTATTCAGAAGAAATTCAGAATATTTTATACCCACACTAAATATGCAGCTTATCACCCAGCAACAAATAGGTTAGCAGAATACTTCATGCATACATATTAGCACATAGGAAGGCAGACCCCTTCAATAGTGTGCTCAAAATAGTCTATCATACAGGTCTATACCAGAGTCAAACAAACCAAAAAACCCTAAGCAGTTATTTTTGTAAACAAATTATGAATTAGATATGATTTACCTAGACCAGATTTAGCAAAAACCAGGTTAAAAAGGTAAAAAATAAAGAATCTATAACAGGGGATTTTACCAAGACTTTGAGATACAAAGTTACAGGGGAAGAAGGATTTGGAGAAAAACTGGTTGCCAGGAAGGAACTGGGACCACTCACATGTCTGTGAGAAGTAAAAGGGGAAATAATGAAGAAACATACTACAAGTTGTTGCAAGATAGAGGTTTAGAAAAGGAAAAAATAATTGAAATTGAAGTTTGGTAATGTCATTACTAAGAAAAATGGTTGTGCTTTATCTTAGTCTAAGAGATTATGCAATTTAAAATGTTGCTGTAGAAAGTGAATCTCAAAGTACAGATAAGGAACTAGAGAAGGAGCAAATATCCATCCTGTCATGCATGTTTAACCACAATCTAAATGCAGATATCCAAGAAAACTGTCATTGTTGTAGCATTTGTGTGCAGAGTTTTGCAGCAATATTGATCAGTACAGATTGTTGAGACACCCAGTATGGGCTCTCTGCTTGGGACTTCATTTTTGTTCTTTCTTGCTTTGTTCTCTCTCTGCAGACAACAGCCTGAGTGAAAGGACTAGTTTGCTCTTTGCATATGTTTCTTTCTAAGTGCCTTCATTCTTGCAGGCTACCAAGTCTGGGATGGAAAAGAAATATGAATATATCCCCAAAGAGTCCTGAAACATCAGACAGGGATCTATGTGGACTCTCTCTCCTAGGACATGCAACTACATATATATTTGACTGGCTTGTTTATTTAAGATTCACGATCTCTTTCATTCAGACCACTGGAGAAATGTTTACGTGGGTATAAAATATTCTGATTAATAGATACTTGAAATGATCCAGCTAAATATTTGAGAAAAAAAGAATACTGAAAAAATTCTCATTAAAAGAAATTATTCACCTGTTTCTATTATTCACTTCTGTTATGAATGGTAGAGAGCTCAGATATAGTGAATGGACACTTTTTCATTTAGTATGATTCAAAGGCAAATAGATGCAGGAATTTCTTCAAAGAAACAAACGTAATCTAGGAAATCATAGTGATTCATGACTTGGAAACCTTCAGATTTTCCAGAAGGCATTAATGTATTCTAGACAATAGTGTTACATGGAAGGAACTCTCGTAAGATTTCAGAGTGGTAGCTGATTGTTTTTGTTATGATCCATTGTAAAATCATAACCCATTCACTTTCTGCAGTTCACATGTTTGCTCACAGGAATAGCTTATGACACAATGCATTTCACAGTGTTTGAAACTGGCCCAAGTGTAGATGAGAGGAAAAGACATAAGCTTTTCTTACAATGACGACACCATCTTTGGTTAATAGTTTGATCCCACTATCAAACTTAACAAATTAGACCATCATTCATATTATATATAAAACATAATTGACTAGTAAAAACAAGGGGGAAAAATAAGTTTTCACCAGAATCACTGGTTGAATTTTTCACTGTGGCGAAAAGCAGTTTCTCCATACTGAAAATAGCTTTTGTTTCCAATTAACTTCTCCCTATCTTTGTCAGGTGGACTATATAATGGTAAGTCAGGACTTGTAAGCTTCATAGACCCAAGCCCAAAGCATTAATTGTAAAATGAAATATCATTGCTGGTATGTCTTTTAGCTCCTAGGGAGACTCATTCTGTTTCCTTTTTTGATCTGTCAGATGTTCCATATCCTTGCAGCGTTAATTTAAGCTAGGGATGAATGAACTAGCTCTGAATAACATGGGTCAAATCTCAACCTAATGCTCCAACTCCACTGACCCCAAATGTGTTCCTGTCCTCCCTGAAATTCATCTCAGCAGGTCTTGCATTTTTTGCTGTCCTGACTTTTTCCCCTTGCTCAAAATCTTATGAGTTTCCAAAAGTCAAAGGTGATCTATTATGAGTCCTAGGTGACAGTCCAAAACAATGTAGAATTTGAAGAGAACAGGCAGTCCCCTGTAGCAAGTGGCCTGAACGTGAAAGACCCTCCCTCTCCATCTCAACTGAGATGCTTAAGGAACTGAGGCTCATTAACTTGTTTCAAGTCAGGGAGAGAGGTGGAGAGTGGTGTGTCTGTCGTATGGAGTTAACAAAAAGGATCAAATCAACTAGAAGAATTTGGTTCAGTTAGGAAGGATGGACCTTTGAAGTTGCAGATACCCATTCATAAAACTTTCCATGGCTTATCGAACCCACCCCCCACCCACCCACCAGCAGCCCTGCCTATCAACTCCTCCACCTCCCTCCTAGTACCTCTAGCCCACCATGATCAGCTGTTTTGCAGCATGCAGGAAGCACTGGGAGGGAGGGGGAGGACCGGAGATGGGGGGCGCTCAGGGTAGGATTGCCAATTTTGGCTGGACGTATTTCTGGTGGTTTCCTCACATGACAATCTTTAATTAAAGATTCATCTTTATTTCCTGGAGACTCCAGAGCAATCCTGGAAGGTTGGCAACCCTAGCTCAAGGGAAGGGGTGGAACTGGGTGGGACGAGGCAGGGCAGGGGTGGGGCCTGGGGCTGAGCAGAAGTTGAGCAAAGGAAAAAGCCAGCACCTGTGGCAGGAACAATATATGTAGCAGGAATCTATGTGAGGAAAGGAGGGACAAAGCAATCAAAGGGCCATAAGATGCTTTAAAAATAAGGTGTCTGACAGTAGGGGCTATTACCTCTGAATGGAGTATCTCCTGACAGACATCGGTGGGAGAAAGAGACGAGGGGCCGGAATTCTCCTCAGTCAGAGCACATAAGTGAAGGGAGGTGGGGTTTTCTTCAGCTGACCACCTGATCAAAAAAAGACAATTTTGAAAGGGATTTATAAAGGGTTAAGGACTCCTGATGTCTCCTTGCAGCACAAATGTGCCCCTGCCGGTCCCACCAATCATTCCACAAATATATTTTCCATGGAAAACTACCTTTGTCAAGGGCTTTTTTTATAGAAAGGCTTCTGACTCACCCAATCATAGCCCTCAAGTCCAAATGTCACAGCTTAAAGAGTCTCATGTGACTTGTTTGCTGTCCACCCAAACTCTTTTCACTGCTCATGCAGCTCACCCTTCCAGGTGGTTGAGGACTACTGGATTTCCCTGGTGTCCCCTAATAAATGAAGAAACTTAACCGGCCTTCACAATCCCAGAGTTAAACAATAGTCCCACGTACTCAGATGCACCTCTCCTGAGCTCCTCTCTTTAAATCTAACCTTTCCTTAGTATCCTGACCTTTATACTGGGCTGCAGGCTCCAGGTGTGACCCAAAAATGCCTTAATGCCAACTGGTGAGGGGGTTACAGGAATGTCCTGATTCTGGTATCTACATTTTTGTTCCCCAGAGATTGTCATATGAGATCTTAAATGAATGTTGGAATCACACTGGTCATTAATATTGTTATGAAATGTACATGCAGATATTATGCAAGGTGCTCTTTATGTATACTGGAAATACGTTCTTAGAGTGTGTATGGAGGTGAAAGTCACCAACAGAGGTGGAAAAAAACAGATTTTCTGTAACACAACAGATGTTTATTCACCTCTCTCTGTGTTGGATGTATATTAAGCATTATAAACTAACAGAATGGATGCCAATTTATATACAAAGTCAAGAGAAAAGCAGCACACAAGAAAAATAAGCTATGAGTAGTTAACCTGTCTTTGAGTACAGACAATGAATTTTGGGGGGGTATAATAGAAAGCAATGAAGACACCGCCTCATCCTGCACGTAGGAAGTAAATGGACAGTGCATTTATATTCAGAAAATAGGATCTCAGCCAAATTCAGTTGAAACGCTGCAGAGGACTATGGAGCTGGGATACATTTCTTTAGACAGAAGAATAATGTGTTAGTTAAGTTTAGTCTCTGGAAAGCATGTTACGATTTTTTTTTATGTGTAACGAATAGTTTTACTCACTACTATTTGAATCTTTGGTAATAAATTTATTCTTGTTTTCACTACAAATATATCTAATTAGCTCATTATATTCCCATGCCCCTTCCTCCCCCCGTCCTATATTCATCTGATCTAAAAGGTTCTGGGCTCAATCCGGTAAGGTGCCGAACACTTAACTAACACGGGCTTCAATGGGTAGTGAGGGTAGTCAGCACCTGGCAGAGCCAAACCCTATGTTGATACATAAAGGCACCACAAACTGTAATCATACAGATCCCTCAGACATTAAAATATATTTTAAATTGTTTTTAAACACTTTCATAGTCAGTATCACAAAGATTTGCCAACTCCATGTGCTGCATCATCAGCCTGGAAAATTGAAAAAGGCGAGCTTTGATTAAAAAACTGTAGCTGAAAAGACCACAATTCTTAATTAAACTAGGTTTTATGAGTTTAAAACTTTAAAATATACTTTTGGTTTTCTGCCTTTCAGAAAAGATCTTTCTGTGAGCAGATGTGCACTTCAATCCTATGGATCAAGTCCTGTGAGGTAATTACTATCTTCTTCAGTGAGGGTTGTGAGCTCTTCACAGGACTGGGCATTAAAGCAGTCAGTGGGTAACTTAAAAACCCATGCTTTTTCTATTTGAAAAAGGGTGTGTGATTATAACTGGCTACTACAAAACTAAGTATGGGATATACTCATTTATAACAATGGGAGATTTACTGGAATTAAATATGAACTGCAAAAGGTATATTTGGAACTTAACATGCATCTCCTTTGAATATATTTCTAAGTATTCTAAAGCTGATAAAATTCTACATTGTCAAGTCTGGAACTGCTGCTGCCAATGAACAGTTCCAAATATAGCATTGAAACTGGACCCAAAACATCAAGGGCTCAGAATTGCACTGCTCAGATTTAAATTGATACCTTCCAGGGAATTATGGTTTTGCACTCTAGTGGCTGGAGGCCTTGTAATAGAATAAATTGCTAATAATACTAGTCACTGCAATCTGAGATTTTTCCTTTTAGCTCAAGCAAAGCCACCCCCCCACCCCACACACACATACACACACACACACACACACCTTCATTGCAAGCAGAGTTCAAATGCCAGCAAAACCTTCACACTTTAATGACACTTAGAGTAAAAAGATTGTAGGCTTCCAGCGTTCACAAGGGAATTCTCAAAAGTCTTTCATGTGTATAGCATGTGCTAAGAGACTTACAGGCAACAACAGTCCTTCTGGGAATGTTGAGAGGTGCAGTTCCTATACCATTTTATTAACAAATTTAATCAGTATATGTTGTTTCTATTGGCTTCTAGAAGATCACTATTTCAATATCCATAAAGCTATAGGATTACACAGAAGGATTTGAAATAGGGCTGAAACTGTTCTGACCAATGGTGTGTGAGATGTACTGAAATAGTTATCTTTTAAACAAATTAGAATCTTTTTAAAATACTAAATAGACACTGATATTAGATATGTAACAGTGCTTACTACCTATGATCATTTTTGCACTTCAGACATTGGTCATTTTTATAACTGTTGTCAAATATGAATAAGAAAAATGCTACACGGGTACCTTAGTTATATATAAAGCTATGCATGTATAATAGTTTCTTCTGGTAACATGGAGATCAACGAAAAGCAAAACTCAAGTGGTTTTGTGTCAACATATGTCTTAGACGCAGTATTATGTAAAACCTGGCTGTCACTTTCCTTGCATTTAATATGACAGTGCTTACAATGACTTGAAAGAATAGATTCATAGATTCCAAGGCCAGAAGGGACTATTGTGATCATCCAATCTGACGTCCTATGCAATACAGGGCCCTAGAACTTCCCTAAAATAATTCCCAGATCATATCTTTTAGAAAAAACCATCCGATCTTGATTTAAAATGGTCTGTAATGGAGAATCCACCACGATCCTTGGCAAACTGTTCCACTGGCTAATTACACTCGATGTTCAAAATGTATACCTTATTTCCACTCTGAATGTTTCCAACTTTGGCTTTCAGCCCTAGGGTCATGTTATACCTTTCTAGGCTAGACTGAAGAGGCCATTAGTAAATTTGTTCCCTTACTTATAGACTAATCAAGCCACCCCTTAACTTTCTCTTTAAGCTAAATATATGGGGCTCCCTGAGTGTACCATCATAAGGCATATTTTCTAATCCTTGAATCATTTTTGTGGCTCTTCTCTGAACCTGCTCCAGTTTATCAAAATCCTTCCTGAATTGTGGATTTATTTACGTAAGTCAACATCCTATAAACAATACTGCTGCAATTTAATAGTCAGTGTCTCATAAAACATTATTGTATTATAGTTTTATAGCATAGTAATTCTTGTACCAACCCTCCCCCCCCCAAAAAATCACAAACAAAGCTTTACTGAACATTAGCTTAGGCTGCTCTCATCAATAAACTAACCCATAAAAAATAGAAGATACAAAGTAAGGATTAAAAGCATGCAAGACCAAATACTCACAAATTAAGATATGTCAGTATTCAGGTTACACATGAGATCTTAATTTGGTTCCCCTTTCTGTGTAGGCATTATAATAGTCTAATTACTGCCACCCTGGAGACCTGGAGTCTATCCTGGCGTCTGCCACTGAGCTCCTATGTGATGCTGGGCAAGTCACTAATGCCAAAATTTTCCACAGGTAGCCACTTCTGCATGTAATTAAAGACTGTATAATACTGCCTATGCAAAAAAGGATGAATTAAGGTTTCATGGACAATGTTCATCCTGCTGTAAAACTATGCATTACAATTATGTTTTATAGGACATAATTAAGTAGCATCAGTATTGTTCAAAAATGTAGATTATCATGTAAACATGTCAGCAAGAGTCACTGTCTCCCTGTATTTTGGAGAGAGTTATGAAAATGTTATTTTCAGTATTTGGGGGGAAATATGGATTTTACAGTATTAGGAAAAAATGATCTGCAACTTCTAAATGTCTCTTTAAATTGAGTAACAGAAAACTGAGCAGGGACTCATCAATAATTTTCCACTTTTAACAATAAGTTAATATTCATAAAGTCACAGTCCCCCAATTCTAACAATGTACAGAAAAAAGAGCTATGATTTTTTTTCCTTTCTTTTTATGCAACCCTTTTTGAGGAAAGTAAACAAATGGTCTCATTTCAAAAGGGTAATTAACAACACAGTACAAACCCAAAGAAGCACAGCAGAGTTTAGCAACACCCAGTATGATTTTATTGAAACTCCTCCTGTGACCCTTCTTCAAACAATATGATAATCTGAGGTCAATCCCTTATCAAAGGTAGCCATTGCCATGACAACCAGTGCAACAGTGACACCCAAGTATGCAAATAAAGTGGAGGGAGGGAGCTGTTTTTCTCTGTCACGATGTTACTTCTCAGGTAGCAGCATGGGGGCAGCAAACATAAGCCTGATTATCATACAATGTATCTGGTGTCTAAGATTTCCCAAATCCACCCAGTGAGCCAGGAACACACACATACATATAACACTTATGGATACAATGGCCTACAGGGCCATATTGTCAGGCACATCTCAATATAATAGTCTGAAATTTTCATGCTTTCAAAGAATGGTTCGAAGTATGCAGATAACATTTGTAAAGTTGAAACAATAGTTTCAAGATATGCCTGTGTTCATCGTACCTGTCACAGTACTCAAATGGAAGCTGAGTTTACTTCAGCTCTATAGTGGGAAGCGCTGCTCCTTTATACAAAAGAAAATTTTTTTGCATCTCCTCACACCCATTGTAGCTCATGATTAGAATGTGATGATGAATCTTCAGGTGTGTTTTTCATAGTCTTCAATACTAACTGAATTGATCATCATTGCAGTCAATCTTTACTTTTTTTTTTTTTTTTTTTTTTTTTTAAGTTCACAAATGGAACAATGTCCTTTTGCCAATAAGAATAGACCATGAGCTCTTCACCCTGACACTCACATCATAGTGACCAGAATACCTGGGGGGAAATTATGGGCCCATATTCTTATCAGCGAGGAAAAACAGTCCAGAGGAGTTATCCTCAGGGATGGGAAGAGGTCTGGCAGAAGAGTCTGCTTTGGGTCTACTTTCTCCATGAACATTCTTGGAAGTTTAAGGGTGGACCTCTTGTTTGCAAAAAAGATTCAGAGAACTTTCTAACGAGGGCTGGAGGAATTTAGGGCAAGAAACACATACTGGCATTTTGCTGCTTGCTTTTTTGGGTTCCTGCCATTTTTTCTACCTTAGCCAGAGAACAGAGCTGCTATGAAGAGAAATGGAAAATCCTGGGGAATTATGCTCCCAAAATTCTCCAAAACACTTCCCAAGGTGTTCCAAATAACCCAGAAATTTGTTAGGTGTGTTAGACCATGTGTTCTGTAGAAATCTGGAGATAGATTGCCTCTATCTAGAGGCAGAATAATTATGGCATTTTCGTAGGTGATCAGAGCTAAATCCTAACAGTGCTTGAGTGATATGGCTATCTCCAAAACTGCACAGTAGAAGGTTAAACCACTGTAAGATTGGTGGATGAGAGAGAGAGGAAGATGCTGGCTTCAACCAAAAGTATCAAAGATAAGTATGTTCCTCTCTGAATGCTGTGAACACCATTTGACTATAACATTATGAGAGGGAGGGATATTTTATTAAATAAGGTTTCACAAATTAACTTTGGGCATGTTCATGAGCCAGTAACTTTTAATGTTACTTAAATTAAATGTTTTAATTAGATGGGTTAATACTAGTGAAGTGTTTTGCAAACATGTAATATTATATAAGTGCTATGAATTTTTATTAACTAGCCAAACAATCTTTAATGGTAGAGGGCAAATTGAAGTATTTTGTTGTTTACTCTTCATGTTCTTTATCTTTAACAGAACATGTCTGTACTAGCTGAGCCTTAGAAAACTGATCCACAAGCACAGCTTAACTTTATGTAAAATTAAAATAGAGTCCTTTTATGCATACTCACTAGAGCCAGCAAGACCATTCATAGCAAACACATTTACCTGATCAACTTTGCCTGTTCTCCCTATTTGCAAACTATCCATGACCAGATACTGATTTTTCACAAAACTATTCAATGTATAACTGTTCAAACACTTTATGCAATCATATTTTAGGTCAAGGAATGTTTGAGAACGATTCACACTTTAACTTACATCTTTGTTTGGTTTTCATTATATATGGTCTGCTTTGGGCACTGTGTGCTGAGCCAAGAGGCCTGCTAGGCTAGGCTGAGAACTTACTAACAAGGTTCTAGCCTGGTATTCTTTGATCCCTAATCACTTGAGAAAGGGGTGGGGTTAACTCAAGGAGAACAGGGGTTTAAAAAGCATGCCCCTAGGCAATCAGAGGAGTTAGCAAATGGAAGCTTTGTTAGGGAGTTAGAAAGGAAGCGTGAGAACCACATAGACCTAACAAACACACTCTAAAATTAGGCCAATAACCCCATTATATTTCTGGAGATTGAGATCAGCAGAGAAGGAGATTGACACACAGAAGGAGCTGATGGACACACAACTCTGTACTGGCTGTACTGTGCTGGCTTTATTGTTCTGTCTGCAAAACAAACTCATATGAAAGTGAGGCTTTCCATTAGGGAGGGGTGAGTGGTCAAACATTTAAAGATTCAGGACATCACCCCCACCAAACAAACACAATCCCCTGCAAGAGTAAAAATAATGCAGGTAGAAGTCAGGGAGAAGAGTGGGGGCTAGCCAGCTTATTGCACTGAATGCTGCCTTGTGGGTAGGTGGCCTATGTGTGCATTTGGTGCAAGCACTCAGATCAAGTAAAGGCTCTTGAGACCAGTGTGGCTAGAGGAGCTAAGAGACAGAGGTAGACAGATAAAGCTTTCAGGGACACAAAGCAATCCCACCCCACCCTCTTAGTGATGGCCTCTGTGTTGTTGAGGATGATACAAGTCTCCAGGAAGGAGAACATCAAGGTAGGCAGAAGGAAACAATCCCATAGCGGAGATCCTCCTTCCAGATATCATGCTATCGTCTCACACTGATGACATTGCTCCAGGAGATTGGATCCTAGTTATCAGGAAGAGACAGGCAATAGTAATGTGGGATTTCATTATTAGGAAAATAGATAATTGAGTTTGTGATGACCAGGAAAGCCACATGATGAATTGCCTATGGGTGTAAAGGCTTTAGAGGAACCAGTGATTGTGGTACATGCAGGTACCAATGACAGAGAAAGGCAGGGGACAGGGCCTGGAAGCTAAATTTAGGCTGTTAGGTAAGAGATTAAAGTCACAGACCTCCATAGTAGCAGTCTCCTGAAATGCTTCCAGTTCCCTGTGCAGGGCCATTTAGACAGGCAGGACTTTAGGTTGTCAATGTTTGGATGAGATTATGGTGTTTGGAGGAGAGTTTTAGAGACTGGAGAACCTTTTAGGAAAGGAGGAGATTATAAAGGAAGGATCTACTGCTTCACACAACACACAGTCAATGTGTGGAACTCGTTGCCATGGGATGTTGGGAAAGCCAAAATTATAACTGTGTTAAAAAAAGAATTAGATAAGTTCATGGAGGATAGGTGCATCCAACATGGTCAGGGATGCAACCTCATATTGTGGGTGCCCCTAAACCTCTGACTGCCAGAAGCTGGGACTGGAAGACAGGGACTGGATCACATGATAATTGTCCTGTTCTGTTCATTCTCTGAAGCATCTGGAACTGTCATGATCAGAAGACAGGATACTGGAATAGATGGAGCATTGGTCTGACCCAAAACATTCTTATGTTTGGCTACATCAGTTATAGTGGTGTTTCACCCTCTGATTGTAAGACTGAAACCACATTAAGAGGAGACCAGCACTTCCAGCACAATAACAAATAGCTTTTGTCAGGAGTGAACACAAGTAATCGCATGAACAGCTGTTCACAACATGCACATGGACACTCATTTACAAAAATGTTCTTGAAAAACCAAAGAGTGCAAAACATGGTCAAATACAGAATTTTCATATTTGCTATTAATTTCCCTAATTCCCAGGCTCATGCACTTAGTTTGGACATTAAGTTCTCTTATGATTGTCTGCCCTGAGCATGCTCCATCTTGAGACTGCAGGAGCACAGGAGGACTTACCCTGCAATTACAACTCCCAGCTGCCAAACCCACTGTGGTTCCATGCACTGGAAGGGAGAGCAAAATGAGACTCTTTCCTGTGCCCTTTGTGGCATCCAGCAATATAGAGAAGGAAGCAGCAGTCTGAAATAAAAAAGCGATGGAATTGGGGTGGGTGGTTTACAGAAACTGATGGGGGAGGGCAGGACCCAGGACATGGGGGTTAGATAGCAGCAAAGGAGAATGAAAGGGAGGAGAAGACTGGGGGGTGGGAGGGACAGAAGACAGGATGTGGATGGTAATGGAAAAGAGAACAGAGGGAACTGAGAAAAGAGAGGGGGACATAGGGCAAGCGATGGAGAGACTTGTTGGGGGCACAGTGGCAGAACAACTAGAATATCCCCACCCCTAGAAGTTGGAATTGAACCAAGGAGTGGTGCTGGATGAATAACTGTCTTTTCAGTTTGCTGTAAGTTGTGAATAGATGGGCGGGGGTGGTGAAAATTGCTTCAGATCAAAGTGACTGATTCTTTTTCAAAATTTTGATCAAATAAGTTTGAATCAATTGTCATTGTAGCAGGGACTTGAAGTGGGGCCTCCCACCTCTCTGGTGAGTGCTCTAGCCACCGGTCTGTAGAACTATACTATCTAGCCCAATAACTATTCAAGTATTTTATACAAAGTGGAGAACCTTCAAGAGGAGAGATTGAGAGACTCATACCAGAATAACCTGTAGTCAGGAATAAGGGCACTCACCAAGACAGAAGAAACCTGGTTTCAAATCCATGTTCAAGAGCTGGGATTCATACCTGGGACTCCCCCATCCCAAGTGAGTGCCCTAACTCATCTGCTGAAGAAGGGCACTCTCTCTTCCCATTTTGTGTACGGTGCAGAAGTCCTCTTGTGAATCTCACCACCAAAAAATGTTAGGGCCAAACCAATCAGGGAAATGTGTCACATTTTCTGAGAATTTCAGGTTGATCAAAACGGGTTCATCAAAAATTGTAACCTCACCCAGCAGTCCTAAGTTTCTAAATTCCTCTGCTGTCAGCAAATAGCTATGAAATGCACTGTGCAAATTCCAAGTATGTGCCTGAGCCAGGGTAGTTTTACATGATGGCATTTGTTTATTCAGGGGGGTGGTTGTAGTCCAAAAACTACATTAAAAACATTTTCATGTTCTTATGCATGTTGTGAAGAGTTCGGTCAGATATTCACCTGATAGCCTGGAATTGAGAGAATAACCTTGCTAATTACTTCGTACAGGCATGTTTTGGTGTCTTCAGACATTTATTGTACTGTTATTCAAGGAGTCATTTTTAGCAGGAGCATCTACCAATGCATTAATTTTGTCTCAAGCCTTTACCCTATCTCAAGAATAAATGCTTGTGATGCTCCTGTAGCACTTTTCAGCACACTATTCATCATGCCAACTGTGTGGTCTCTTGTTATAACTTTCAGTCCATTCCAATGTATTATATGCAAGTTTACAATTCAGGATGATTATTTATCTTTATTTGCTCAGTAGATTAGAGCACCCACTGAAAACATATTCATGTTCTTCCAGATAAAGCAGCAGATGGAGTACTAACTGGTGTCTGCTGCAGACAACCTAATCGCTGTAGAAAACTGACCAGCTGTCTATACACTCAGAGGACTTAAATCTCAGTGACATATGCTGGAGGTCTCATACTGCCAGTATTATGTCATCTATAATTTTTAGAAATTTGGAGGATGTTTATTTCCTAACTCAAAAAAGTGTTGCATCCAACACAGGGGAATTTCATATTAGACCTCATCTTGACAGAATAAGAGGAACTGATCACAGAACTAAATATTAGTGATTGCCTAGGTGCCAGTGATCATGACTTGATTACATTTATTATGTGCAAACAGAATAAAGTCCAAATCATATAATATATTAATATAATATATAGTTGGTGCTTTACAGGGCCAGCTGAAAAACATTATGAGCCAAATCAGCAGCAAGAAAGAACTTAAACAGCGAAGTGTGAATAATAGTTGGGAACTATTAATGATATTTTACTACATGTCCCATGTGTTACAATCAAGAAAGAAGGCAACATTGGTGAGTAACTCATCCTGGCTTAAAGGGAAGGTGAAAACAGACATTTAAAAATACATAAATGGGCGGTGGGGAAGGGAGGAAGCTGAAAGCAATGAATATAAATTAGAAGCTGAAATTTATTTTAAAAAGAGTACAAAGGAAGCAAAAGGACATAAGAAGTCATCTCTGGAAATCAGAGTTAAGAACAATAAGAATGAATTTCTAAAGTATATTAGGAACAACAAAAAATCCTAAAAATAGTATTGGTATATTAAGAGATAGAAATAATAGGATCGCAGAAAGAAGCCAAAAGAGCTCAATCGTGTGGTAAAAAAGGCCAATGGAATCCTTAGATGTGCAGGGAACTATTGAATAGGAGTGGAGAGGTTATTTTACCTATTGTATTTGGCTTAATGCTAATGGAATAATGTCCAGTTCTGATGTCCACAATTCAAGAAGGATGCTGAAAAATTGGAGAGGATTCAGAGAAGAGCCACAAGAATGATTAAAGTATTGGAAAACATGCTTCCTGTGAAAGACTCAAGGAGCTCAATCTAATTACCTTATCAAAGGTAACTTGATCACAGTCTATAATTATCTAGATAAGGAACAGAGGTTTGAGCCCCCTTTGATAAATTCAGACAAATGACACACACATTTTTAACAGAGGGTAAATGATCTTTGGAATAACTTACTAAGGGTTGTGGTGGATTCTCCATCATTGAAATGTTTTTAAATGAAGATTGGCTATATTTCTAAAAGATATTGGACTTGAAACAGTAATTAATTCAGGCAATTCTTATGGTCTGTGTCATGCAAGAGGAGAGACTAGATAATCACAAAGGTCCCTTCTGGCTTTAAAATCTATGACAACATCTAGCTTCTGAATAAAATACAATCCAAATACAGATGTTCAATGTTAATAAATGCAAAGTAATGCACATTGGAAAACATAATCCCAACTATATATATTATATATATATATATATATATATATAAAGTGATGGGGTCTAAATTAGCTGTTACCACTCAAGAAAGATCTTAGAGTCATTGTGGATAGTTCTCTCCAAACATCCACTCAATGTGTAGCAGCAGTCAAAAAAGTGAACAGAATGTTGGGAATCATTAAGAAAGGGATAGATAATAAATCCATGGTATGCCCACATCTTGAATACTGCATGCAGATGTGCTCACCCCATCTAAAAAAAAAAGATATAAGATATATTGGGATTGGAAAAGATTCAGAAAAGAGCAACAAAAATGATTAGGGGTATGGAACGGCTTCTGTATGAGGAGAGATTAAGAAGACTGGGACTTCTCAGGTTGGAAAAGACACGACTAAGGGGGGCTATGATAGAGGTTTATAAAATAATGACTGGTGTGGAGAAAGTTGATAAGGAAGTATTTACTCCTTCTCACAACACAAGAACTAGTTGTCACCAAAGGAAATTAATAGGCAGCAGATTTAAAAGAAGCAAAAGGAAATATTTCTTCACACAACACACAGTCAACCTGTGGAACTCTTTGCCAGAGGATGTTGTGAAGGCCAAGACCATAACAGGGTTCAAAAAAGAGCCAGATAAATTCATGGAGGATAGGTCCATCAATGGCTATGAGCCAGGATGGGCGGGGATGGTGTTCCTAGCCTCTTTTTGCCAGAAGCTGGGAATGGGCGACAGTGGATGAATAAGTGGATGTCCATTCCCTCTGGGGCACCTGGCATTGGCCACTGTTGGAAGACAGGATACTGGGATAGATGGATCTTTGGTCTGACCCAGTATGGCCGTTACATTCTTAGATGAAATGCATACATTTAAAAATTCAGCAATTACAAATGAATTCACTAAATTATTCATCACAACATTTTCTATAAGTGTGAATTCCAATCTAGTTTCCAGTTATTTAACAGTAAATATTATTAATGATATTGGATAAGAATATATACCACCTATATAAAATATTGAAATATCATCCACTCTTGAGAAGATGCCTATCAGTTCTCAAACACCCAACAAGGGCATCATCCAAACTTGCCTCCAACTTTATTTTGGGGGCTACTATATATTATTTAATTCAAGAAGATGCTTCATCCAAAGACAGCACTCAAAGTTTCATCACACATCAGCCAATTGCTACATTTGGATATAAACGTAGCATTTTAAAAACATTGAACTTTTCAAGAGGACGACCATTATTTTTGGAGTGACAGAAAACATGGCAACTACCAAATCATACAAAAAAAACCCCAAAACCAAAAAACCTTAGCCAGCCTTTATACCTCAGCCCCCCACTCCCTCTTGCTGATAAATCAGTTCACGTTATCCTCTCCAACAGCAGCTGTGCAGGATTTATTAAACTGTTTTCAAAGAGCTTATTGTTTTGGAGTATTATTTCTGTACAGCAGCTAGATGTTTTCAATAGGTGCTTTATCTATTGAATTGCACACTTGCATGGATTGAATGTTATAACAAAAGAGATCACACAATAGGTGTGCTGAATAGGGTGTGCTCAACATGTTACAGGAGCACCACAAGCATCTATTTTTGGAATACTAGTCAGGCTCAAGGTCAGGCTCCTGCTAAAAATGACCTGAATAGTAACAATGCATGAAATATCTTAATACACTGCAATGTGCCCTTACCAGGTTACTAGCAGGGTTATACCCCAACTCCAATCTCTCACGTGACTGCTAACTGACAACTCTCTAAGGAATGTACAAACCTGAAATAATGTGTCGGAAAGTTGAAACATTTCTTTCTCTAGTTATCAAGCTATAGTATGGTATAATCTAAGGGGCCTATCGCAGTGGTTTCTATAAGCCTCTTATGGCAGATCCATTTCTTCCTTCTGAAGCAAACTGAAGTGATAGTAAAGTCAGCAAGCACCAGGAAGTTATACAGAATTGTTTTAGGCTAATTCAGATCAACTCTCCCGCCTCCAGACATTTTTAGCTATTTTTTTCTTAAAGTGTGTTCTACCCAGAAAAATAATTATGGAAAAATGGCATCTTCTTGTCCTTCTATGAGAGCGAGAGTGAGAACCATGCCTGGGTTCCCTGAAATAGGAAAAGTAGAC
This sequence comes from Chrysemys picta bellii, assembly GCF_011386835.1. Taxonomy (NCBI): domain Eukaryota; kingdom Metazoa; phylum Chordata; order Testudines; family Emydidae; genus Chrysemys; species Chrysemys picta. The sequence continues at coordinate 78,404,523 of NC_088791.1, forward strand.
TCAAAGGAGGAATATGAGTACTCCGCAGGCCAGGGTGGATTGCTACCAAGTGGTAGCACCAGAGGCAACACTGGAGGCTTCTGCTGTAACAGTTACCATTGGTCTCAGAGCTGGCTTCCAGACTTCTGAAACTGGTATCAGACTTGAAGTCGTTGGTGCCAAAGCAGATCCCAACATGGAAACAAACATGGGCTCCATGTGCAATGTCAGCCTGAATAGTCAGTGAAGTTGTCACTGAGAGACTCAGTGGATACTTTGTAGCTGTGTATGCCTCCAAGGTGCTCAGTGTGAATTGGGCCTTTGGCCCACAGGGAGCAGAGGTGACATATCAAGCATCTGCCCCGAGGAAGTAGTTGGCCTCAACTGTCCCGGCACAGGAAACAGAGTCATTGACTCTGGACTGGTCAAGCCACTAGAATACAGCACCAGGGATCAGTGGGCCAAAGTGAACCCTCAGCCTATGGGACCAGAGTGGCTAGCCTCTGTGGTTCAGGACAAATGCACTGAGGATTCTTATGATGTGGAAATCATCCCTTTCTTTGGCTCTGGGTGCTCTGAGACGTTGTGCCTTTTTGAGGGCTGTCCTACTGATAGGAATCTCCTCCTGTCTCTATCCCCAGATAAGGCTAGGGGAGCACTCCTGGACATGAAGGAACTTCACCTAGTCAACTGAGGTGGTACAAATGTAGGGTGAAAATCGGCTCCTATGAGGATGCACCTGAGGCATTCTATTCTCTGCTTCTTAATTCTTGTCTGGAAGCCCCAGCAAACTGGACACCTCTCTCTGATGTGATCTTCACACTTCAAACAGTGTGAGGGTCACTAACTGGCATGGGCTTGTGACAGCAAAGGCAGGGCTTGAAGCCAGGGGATCTTGGCACAGGCTTCCCTGGTAGTGGATGGTGCCTAGGGTTCACTAACTACTAACATTCAGATCAAAATATACAGGGAAAAAAGAAAAGGCGGTTCAAGGGACCCAAAAGGAGGACCACAAACTATTAACAATGAACTATAAATAGTATGTTCACAGAAGGAATGAATAAACTACAAATTCTAACCACTGCCCATGAACAGCAAGAAGAAACTGAAGGATAGGCAGGGCAGCTCTGTCCTTTATATCCTCAGCAGACAGCATGGGGACACAGGTATGGCCACACCTATGGGTGCTGCTAGAGAAAATTCTCTAGCACTAGTGAACAATAGGAGCACACATGTAATGGACACATGCAATCATTCAAAGAATGAGGGGCTTCCTCTCCATTGTTGGTCATGTGTCTGGGCCACAGTTTCCCCACTGGCATTGGTGTCTCATGGGCTTGTTGGCCACTGTGGTGCTTTTCACCTTCCCATCAAAAGCCAAAATCCACTCACTCCAGGATTAAAGCAGAAGTCCAAAATAAATGCACACGTAGTCTTTCATGCCCCCAGCGCTCACTAGTTCTTCAGTTCTATTGATGGAGGGTTCTCCTTCACAGTACTGCACAGTATCATCTCCCTCCCCGCACTACCATTACTCTTTAAACCCTCTCCCAAGCTCAGCAATTCATTTGCCTTGTTTTCACAGGGTCAGAGAAGGAGGTCTGAAACCCACCCTCATCACAACTCGAAATCTTAGCACATAAATGAGTGCAGGTGTCAACTCACACCTTAGCACCACATTGCGCTTTACTGCCCAGGTCTCCTCCTTTTCACATCACCCCTTCATGGGGTCTTTCTACAAACAACTTCTAGGTCCCTCCCAGGCTTCATTCCTCAGCCTTCCTGAGTGTTTCCCAGGTCTCTTATCCAGCCCCAATGGGGACACCAAACTCTAGATTTTGCACCCATCCATCAAGCACAGGCACATGATTTCCCACTGAGACTACACCTCCCACTTTTAAAGAGCCAGGACCCATAACAGAAGCATTGGAACATACACATGCATCGAAGGAGCAATGCCCCTTTACAAATAGTAGGACAACACGTTAACTTCTGCTGCTAGAGATGAACCTGTAGTCTATGCATGCCCTCAGTCCAGGGCCAGATTTAGGGGCCAGTGACCCAGGCCACCACCTGGGGTGCTGGGCTTGGGGGGCGCTGGGCTCGCAGATTTACAGATCCCAGCATGCACATTTTATCATCTTATATGATGGATAAATCATGCATATAAATTGTGCATCAAAGTCATGAAATGGGCTACAAATGCAATAAATAGTAAGGTATTCAAAAGTTTAACAAATGGGGGAAGGGGCCACCAAAGAAACTTCTTCCCTCAGGCACCATTTGGTCTAGGGCCGGCCCTTCCTCGGTCTTATGTCAGACCCCTTTCCAAGCACTAGAACAACACCAGAAAGTGTTCTTTAAAGCTTACAATTTATTTTATGGTCTCCCAAGGTAAGTCATGTTTCTAAACATGAATTAGAAGTAAAAATCCACAGAACACATTTTAAAATAGCTGCTATAACATTAATTTATGTTTCAGCCAGGACACTACTATAATTTGGTTATATGTCGGAAAACTACCAATCAAAACCAAATCCTACTAGTAAGTCTTTTCATGAAAGGCAAGGGAAACACTAACGCTATTTAAAAATATGCCATATGAACATAGCATACGATGATGTGATTATGTTCACAGTTGGGCCATAATTAATTAGCAACTGATTCCAAAATTAAGATGAGACTTGTTTTCTCTCAAATGCTGTTAGAAATGCTACATGCTTGTCTAACAGAAAACAGTTTCCCATATTTTCACTTGATGGGGATAAACACTTATGGTCTCCCTATTGCCTACTCTATTTCAAAGCTAAACTTCTCTTATTGTGCAAGATTAATTATATACCAACATTAATGCCAAATAATTGTCATATCTGTGAATTTTATCGAACAGTTATCTGGCAGGTAGCAACATCCTCAAGGCATTCATTTCACAATTAGCCTCAAGGCACTCAATTTATTAGCAGGCATATGCTAGTTACTAAAATAATTTGGAATTAAACCTTCAAACATTTCTAATGCAGGATGAATAATTTTAAAAAGGAATATTCAGCTGGTTTGTTTTTAGATTTGATTTAGCATTAAGAAAAAATGAGTTATTTTTCTAGTGGATGTAAAGTTGGAAACCTATGAACTATAGTCTGTGTACAGTCTATATGAATATTTACAGTAAGAATTCACAACTGATGTGGAAGTAACTGATTTTTTTTCAGGGATTTTAATAGAGTTATATTTTAAAACCATGCTAGTTCCTGGGCATTTTTCACACAAAGGTCTGTAATTTAAATTCCTATAACAGAATGGTTCCAGGTTTGTTGGTTGTTAACACAGAGATGCAAAATTTAAAGTAAATCACATTGACATTTAACATGCCTAAAAACAGTTTTTGGAAAATCAGTTCTGGATAAATTTAAGCCTACACTTATGTGCTCTACTGGAATGGGACCTATATTATGATACTGTCTGATCAGATGCCTTCACATAAGTAATTATGTAACAAGTATTATCTAGAAATACGTATCATTCCAATAAAGAATGGTTAAGTGTCGCATCACACTTGTAGTGTATAGGCACAGCAAGCGTTTGTTCTTCAGGTTTGATGCAAATTGACTTAGTTGTGATTACATAAAATTAGGCTAGAACAACAAACCAGTCTAATTCTAGCAACTTCTAAATAAGCAAAGAGTCAGCCCTCCTAGTCACCTCTTTGTATATTAATATGGAGATAGGGATATCACCCAAAGAGGCTATCAGCCAAAAAAAAAAAAAAGTGGTAGTCATCAACTGCCTAATCTAATTCCACTGAACATCACAAGTATTTTTTTTTCTTACAAAAATATTAACCCAAACTACTTCCAACAACTTCTTACACAGATAGGTGTTAAGCATTTTCCCCCATTGTGTCCCTTTAAATCATTACTCAAAACCATCATTCCCATGAGGCGACATTCCTGGTTCCATCAGTTTCCTCATGTACTAACCAAACATGGCATGATGACATGACACACATCAAAGCAATTACTGTCAGAGAAACTACTATTAGAATAATCACTCTGCTTTTCTGCAGTGACTATATATTTATTAGTTTTAAAAAGAACAACTAGAAAAACACAATATTACTAATGCAATTAAGAGCTCAGATAGGATATATGTAACCTATATCCTATCTAGATGCTGAGAGGTCAAATTAGTTCTGAATGGGAACTATACGCAGCACTCAAGCTAACATACTGATCCCTGAGAAACAGAGGTTTTCTCTGAAGCTACAGTTTTCCCACATGTAGAAATGGAAAAATACCCACCTACATCTTAATCTCTCTGATTTTTGGATTTCACCTGTGGTACATATTATCCCCATTTTACAGATGGGAAAATTGAAAGACAACTGAAATTGAAGCACATGCTTACCTTTAAGCACAAGTAGTCCACTTGACTTAGAAAGTTAGAAAGGTGCTTAAATGCTTTGTTGAATAGGGATGGCACTACATATATCATGTAATAATGTTCCCCATGCCCAGACTCCTCATTCTTAGCTTTAAAAGACTCTACTAAATTGTGACTTCTTCCTATAGTACCATTCAGTTGGACAGAAGAAAGTCACTGAAGAGACAGGGAAATTCAGAGATTGGTCTAAATGATTTCAAAATTGGAATAGATTACACCTTATTCTGCCCCCCCCCCCCCCACTCAGTATGCAAGTTATACCAAGATTCACTTTATACATCACCTCAGACCCAGAGCTGATTATGCTACCAGCTCCATTCTTTTAGCCCCTTGCAGCTTACGCAGGGATGGAATACTCCCAACCGAAAGCCTGGTCAGACTGCAGTTAGTTGGTTATTTTTTAACCAGTCACAGCTTCTACCTTGGAAGAAACACACACAACATTTGCTTCTTTGTAAATGGTTTCCTTTGGATTAGAAAAGAATTTGCATTGCATTTTGCGATCAATGCCATTCTGCCAGTTAATGCTCCCATGCTCTGTGCAGTTAGTAGTGAGTTTCTGTCAAGCAAATGTTAAGTCTGAATGGTTTATTAATTTATTTTCTAAGCTTTAGTTTGTGCAAATGCCATTAATTAGCGCTGTCTTGTCACCTGTTTGACTTGGCATCTGAGCACTGGTAAATGTATTCATTCAAGTAGCTTAAAACACTACAGAAACTCTAGGGTACATTGTTTATCTTCTAGGTGTGCTCAAGACAGATTTAAATTATGAGCTTCAAATAAACACCCTCCTACATTCCCCAAGAAGTTTCATATAAAATTATTCTCTCCCTCTTCCTTTTTCTTTGCTATGTCATTTATATTAAGATTAGGCTCAAAAGCTCATAAGGAAAGCTCGGACTTGAAAGCTCAATATTTGTATTTACGGGACTTGTCAAAAATAGAGTTCATTATTTTCTTTGCAACAATTTAAGCAGTTTAAAGTAAAATTGACAAAAGGCAATTCAGCTCACATGCCAATCAATAAAAAGCCTTCGTTTCACAATATGAGGTTTAATTTGTTTCATAAAGCAATAATTTCTGGACCAAATCATCTTATGTATTTGAGGATATTTAAAAACAACTTTTATAATTTGTCTGTTTATAACTGAAACATGGATATTGCAGTTGTGCATCCATTAGCAGAATGTCATTTGTCAACATGTTGATTGCTGCTTGAGAAGCAAACAAATGGGGTTTGGGAGAGAGGAAAGACATCATGTAACTGGGCAAATTATTGACCAAATATTGCAACAAAAACGCGACAGAAGCTTTGTTTACTAGAGATACAAATATAAGAGCTTTTAATAGTGGTGTTACATACATGGAACTTAAGGTTGTCCTACCATTTTCCTTATAAATTATTTTTTAAGAAATATATGACTTAAAAGTTAAAAATCAGTTTTGATACAAGGTTTAACCACACGAGCACCTTTCCTTGGCTGGATAGGCACCTTGTCATCCTCTATAAAGAGGCCAAAGGTGAGAATGCCCTTGCTCCAACAATACAAGTACTGCCACTATATATTTTAGTAGGAGAAGAGAAGATTACAACAGAAGTATAGGTTATTGGACTCCTTAACCAAACCTGCCCAGCTGTCAGGAGGGCTTGAATTTGGTTTTGTTTCAAAGATGGTAGAAGGCTCAGGAACATGTCTAATTTTAACAAAAGCATTTCACACATCCCTAGTCACAAGCTGCATCAGTAACAAAGCTTTACCTAGAAACACAAGCCACTGTAAACACAAAGCAGACCACCACATATTACTAGCAGGTAGAGTGAGAGTCATAGGACTCTACATCATAGGACTGATGTAGAAACAGAAAAAAAGAACCCTGTAATTAAAGAAAAGCTACAGTGTTTATACAGTATTTCTCAGGAATCCTCAGGCAAAAAAATACCATGCTGAAAATGAGATAGTGGCAGCTCAGAACTGCTGCTTTGAAAAGAGAGCCATACTATCCTCTTTACTGCGTATTCTTCCTTAGCCAGTGGGATTGGGGAACAGTCCAGCAAAAGTATGGTTTCTGAAGAAAATAGTGGTGGCTGGTGGGGAAGTTGAACTTTGGTCTCTGAGTAAATTGTTCAAATATTAATCAGAGCTGTCCTGGGTATGACAAACTGCAGCATAGGGACCTAGCCATCACAGACACATGATTTTACAATCCATTTTTGAAGAAAATTTTGGAAGGTGCAGACACAGACATCCTAAAGCAATTTTGCTTATCTCTCCAATACATTTCATTTGTCTCTGTCCTCCCTCCCCCAATACTTGGAGTGTTTGCATGAAAACAAGATTGTCTTTTCCAAAAAGTCATCTGTGCCATTGCTGAAGTCATTATCTTCTCTGACGCCACAGTTATTCCACAGCAACCAGCTGCAATGTCCAAGCAAAGGATTATGATGTGATGAAAAAGCAGCAGAAGCATAGGGATTTAAGACAGAACTATATAATTTGTTTTATTTCAAATACAGCCATGAATCAACAAAAATAAATCAAATATAAAATTGCATGGTCCCTATGAAATAGATGCATGTATTTCCATCTTTAATGAGTAGAAGGGGAAGTGCTGTCTTTTTTGTGTTGCGAGAGATTTTTTTAATTAATTTTAATAAACAAACTAAAATACAAAAAGGTAAATGACTTACAGCAAGTATATGTCACCAGATACCCCATAAAATTATGCAACTTCAGAACTTCTCAAAGCTGCAAGACCAGACAATATAAAAATCAGACAATATTGTCGGAGAAAAACAGAGTTCTCACTCTCAGGTTGGGTGCAGCAAGTCCCTGTCAGTTCTTGTTCTACTTCCACACCATTATAGAGACACAAAATGTCAGGGTGGACCTAACAACAACAACAACAAGAGACAAAATGATGCAAAAAATGGGGGTGGGGGGGGGGACAGAGGACTGGGATGGTGGTGGGAAGAAGGAGAGAAAAAGCAGAGATCTCAAGTGGAATGTAAGTCTGGCATTATTCAAATGAATCAAGAAATGGGTCCAAATTTCTTCAAAATCAAATAACTAGTTTGTGCATTGATAAGCTGTTCATTCTTTCATTGCTAACTCAGACAAGTCTGAATACTCGGCATCCACCTACTCTTCAATTTTTGTAAAATCATTTTGACACTAAACTGGGAGGAGTGGTAGATACGCTGGAGGGTAGGGATAGGATACAGAGGGACCTAGACAAATCGGAGGATTGGGCCAAAAGAAATCTGATGAGGTTCAACAAGGACAAGTGCAGAGTCCTGCACTTAGGATGGAAGAATCCCATGCACTGCTACAGACTAGGGACCGAATGGCTAGGCGGCGGTTCTGCAGAAAAGGACCTAGGGATTACAGTGGACGAGAAGCTGGATATGAGTCAACAGTGTGCCCTTGTTGCCAAGAAGGCTAATGGCATTTTGGGCAGTATAAGTAGGGGCATTGCCAGCAGATCGAGGGACGTGATCATTCCCCTCTATTCGACATTGGTGTTGCCTCATCTGAAGTACTACAAGAAGAATATGGAAAAATTGGAAAGAGTCCAGCGGAGGGCAACAAAAATGATTAGGGGGCTGGAGCACATGAGTTACGAGGAGAGGCTGAGGGAACTGGCGTTGTTTAGTCTGCAAAAGAGAAGAATGAGGGGGGATTTGATAGCTGCTTTCAACTACCTGAAAGAGGGTTCCAAAGAGGATGGATCTAGACTGTTCTCAGTGGTATCAGATGACAGAACAAGGAGTAATGGTCTCAAGTTGCAGTGGGGGAGGTTTAGGTTGGATATTAGGAAAAAAACTTTTTCACAAGGAGGGTTGTGAAGCACTGAAATGGGTTACCTAGGGAGGTGGTGGAATCTCTTTCCTTAGAGGTTTTTAAGATCAGGCTTGACAAAGACCTGGCTGGGATGATTTAGTTGGGGATTGGTCCTGCTTTGAGCAGGGGGTTGGACTAGATGACCTCCTGAGGTCCCTTCCAACCCTGATATTCTATGATTCTATGTGCTTGGTAATCATTGTGGCCCTCAAGACCCAAAATACTTGTGGTGGAATAAAACCCAAGGTAGTAAATACACAGCTTAGGGTACCATTTTCAGCTGAGGCTTGGCTTCAGCAACCAAAGACTATTTTCATCACCTCTTTCCACAGCTGCCTGACTGCTGGACAGTTCCATAGCATATGTATCAAAGTTCCTTTTTCTTTATTACAGCTCCAACAAATATCAGAGGACAAGGTCCCCTTCTTGCACAACCTCTGTGGCATCCAGTAGATTTTGAATAGACTATTTTCTTGTATCAGGAGTAACCTGAGATTCAGAAAGACATGTTTTAACATTCCATAATATGCTCCATCACTGGGGTTCTTTTAAGGGCTGTGATGACTCCCTTTCTCACACATTCACAAAAAACGGCAGACCAATGGAGTTCCTCTTCATTACTAAAGCATGCATAGTGGACACGGGCCCAGCAAGTTTATGAAGCATTTCCAAGTTTCTTGATAGCTCTGGGGCCTTTGGCTGTTCCAGGGCATCTGGACCAAATAGATATGTTAGCAAGTGTGTCTGGCCTCACATAGGGAATCAGATTCTTAGCATAACCAGTTGAAGATCTGTTCTTGGGTCTTTCATGGAATTGGACATCAGCATATAGAGAAACGGATGGCCAAAGATGGGTGGGTGCAGACTGATGCAAGGGTACTGCTGGACTACATTCACTGTTCACATACCAAGCCAAGTCCATGTGGAAACAATCTCCTTTTAAGATAATGCAGAGCATGGGGATTGCTTTCAATGGCAATGATGGACTAGGGAGCCAGTAACGATGGACCCTTGTCTCCAGTGGATCTTAGGCCCCAACCAATGAGGAACTGAATGATCTGCAGAAAACCTTGTATGGGAATTCCACAAGGTTCCCTTCAGAGTTTTCTGCAGATCATTCAGTTCCTCATTGTTTGGGGCCTGAGATCCACTGGAGACAAGGGTCCACCGTTACTGGCTCCCTAGTCCATCTGAGCCCCTGCAGGAGGGTATCATCGCCCCACCCCTAGCATTTATGCAGAGTAGTACGTATACAGAATGGATTCCGACACTGTACAGCAACACATTCAAGCATGAAATCAGCCTCCCCTTATCACTGTAACAGTAGCTAGATGCTAGTACTAATAAACCATAAGTAGTATTCTCAATTTTAATATTAATAGCATGTTTGCAGCATGTATGTATTCATCATATTTCCAAGGTATTAATTTCAGAAGTTCATTTTACACAGTAGTGTCTGAGTCATTTTTTCCTACTAGAGACAAGTGCCTCTCTGGCTCCTTCCTCATTTCCACATAAATAATGGGAAGTGGATATATGTTTGAAAACATTTAATATATTCACTTACTTTGATATCGTTCTTTTCATTTGGCACATAAATGAGCAACCAGGTTCAGAATAAATTTAATTTACAGGCCAATTCTTAGTGACCCATATAAATTGAATATAAACGAGCTATAATTTTCTGTTTTCTTTTCAAACTGTCTAAGTAAATTTAGTGCTTGAGAAAACTGCTGCGCTGTAAAAATGAGTGAATAGGCAGATATTCCAAATTGGGTTAGGACATTCTGAATAGAATGTTCAGATAATAGTCAAACCCCTGAATCTGAAAACAATCCAGTTTGAATGTCACCAATATGCCCTTTGCACCTCCCTTCCCATAAGCACTGCTTCCTTCACTTCCTCCCCCTGATCCCCATTTTGAAGCATCAGCTCAGACAGAAAGCTTCTGTTTACTGTCAGTGTTGGTCAGAACCTGGAGTCACTACAGAAAGCATTATGTAGAAATCACCTTTTAATATTCTGACACTGCTGTTGCAGGATAGGGCTCTGGTTAAATTAAGTAAACAGCGAGATGCCCTAAAGAAATTCCCATTGATTGTTCATGGTGAGCATTGGATCCCTCTGTAAACTAGAGATTATCCAGGCAGCTACCACCAACCTTGTGCCCATAAATGACAGGGATTGGTTGGGATGGGAAGGTGGGAAAGGTAGTGAATATTTATCAGCTAATATTTAACTGATTTACACTCATATGGTGTTTAACTAATCAAATATCTCAACTGTTTGGGCTGTTCTGCAAATTAATTACCCAGAGGCTTCAAACAGTGGCCAATAGGTCAGCAAACAGCTGGCTAACTGTATAGTGTGGACTCATCTTCATTTCCAGCTGTCAACCTGCATAAAAATAGATGGACATTAAATAATTTCCTTTCTCTTCTTTTCATAGATACCAAGTGCAAAAGGGACCATTATGATCAGTTATTCTGACCTCTTGTGTAATGTATGATGTACGGCTTCTCTGAATTATTTCCTGTTTAAACCAGAAAAACATCTAGTCTTGGTTAAAATTTTTCCAGTGATGGACAATCCACCATAGCCCCAGGTAAACTGTTCCAACCACTAATTAACCCGACTTAAAAAAATTACATTTTATTTCTAGTCTAAATTTTTCTAGTTTCAACTTCCAGCCATTAGATCTTGTTATACCTTTGAATGCTAGATTGAAGAATCCCGTATTATCAATTTTCTGCTCCCCATATATATACTTGTAGACTGATCAAGTCACTCCGTAACGGTGTCTTTGTTAAGCTCCTGGAGTCTTTCACTGTAATGCTTGTTTTGTAGGCTTCTTTAATCAGTCATGCTGCTCTTCTCTGAACCCTCTTCAATATATCAACATCCCTTTTGAACTGTGGACAGTAGAACTGGACAAAGAATTCTAGTAGAGGTCAAACTTGTGACAAACACAGAGAGAATATAACCTCTATTCCTATTTGATATTCCCGTTTAGACGTCCACAAATAGCATGACCCTTTTGATGACAATATTGCACTAGAAACACATATTCACCTGATAATTCACCAGAACTCCCAAGTCTCTTTCAGAGTTCCTGCTTCCCAGAATAGAGTCCCCATCTGTTAAGCATGGCCTACATTCTTTGTTTCTAGATGTAGGACTGACATTTGGCCATATTGAAACACATATTGTTGGCTTGTGTATAGTTTACCAATGAGTCAGACTGCTCTAGAACCGGGACCTCTTCTATTAATTATTTACCACTCCCCTGGTCCTCTGCAAATTTTATCAGTAATAAGTTTACATTATCTTCAAAGTCATCGATAATGTTAACTAGTGTAGGGCCAAGAACTAATCCCTATGGTATCAGAAACACCAGAAACAAACCCACTTGATGACAATTCCCTGTTTAAAATTACATTTTGAGACCTATTGGTTTGCTGGTTTTAAATCCATTGACGTTGTGTGGTACCCAAATCAAATGCCTTAAGTCTAAGGCTAGGTCTACACTACCCGCCTGAATCGGCGGGTAGAAATCGACCTCTCGGGGATCGATTTATCGCGTCCCATCAGGACGCGACAATCGATCCCCGAATCGACGCTCTTACTCCACCAGCGGAGGTGGGAGTAAGGGCCGTTGACAGAAAGCCGCAAAAGTCGATTTTGCCGCCGTCCTCACAGCGGGGTAAGTCGGCTGCGATACGTCGAATTCAGCTACGCTATTCACGTAGCTGAATTTGCGTATCTTAAATCGACCCCCCCCTGTAGTGTAGATGTACCCTAAGTATATTACACCAGTACAATTACCTTTATACACCAATCTTGTAATCTCAAAGAAAGATATCAAGTTAGTTTGACAAGATCTATTTTCCATAAACCCATGTCAACTGGCATTATGTTACCCTCTTTTAATTCTTTATTAATTGAGCCACATATCAGCCATTCCACTACTTTGCTTGGGTTCAATATCAGGCTGATAAGCTTATAATTAGCTTTCTTTCAGTCTTCTGGAACTTCCCCTGTGCTCCAAGATGCATTAAAAATCAACATTAATAGTCCAGAGAGCTCTTTCACTAGCTCCTTTAACACTCTTGAATGCAAGTTCTCCAGACTTGCTGATTTTAAAATGTCTAACTTTAATAGCTGCTGTTTAACAGCCTCTTCAGTTTCTGTTGGAAAGTATTTCATCATCATATGATATGCATATATCATCTGGCTCCCCCCCTCCCAAGTACTGAACAGAAACATTTTATTGATTATATCTGCTTCATCATCAACAGTTCTACCATTTTCATATAGTAATGAACCAATACCTTTTGTTCCTAATATGCTTAAAATCTTCATCCTTACTGTCTTTAACTCTGCTGGCTAGAAATTTCTCTGTGTGTCCATTTGCTGCCCTTATCAATTTTCTACAATTCGTAGCATCTAATGTATATTAATTACTATCATCTTCCCCATTTATTTCCAATTGGGGATTGAGAGAGAGAGAGAGAGAGAGAGAGCAAGCTTTTTTTCACTTCCCCTTTAAGCCAGGTTATTTTCATTTAAACCAGCGAACCCTCTCTCAATTGCTGACTTTTGGGCACCTAGAAAATGTTCTTAAACAGTTCCCTATTATCAGTCTTTTATTTTCTGTTTAAATGCTCTGTCCCAGCTGATTTGGCTCGTAATTGGTTTCAGCATTGTGCAATTAGCTTTTTAAAAGCACCTTATATATTTTATTTATATTATATATATTTGTGGTTTGGACTTCATTTTTGCATATAACAAATATAATCAAGTCATAGTTTAGCTGAGCAACATGATTTCCCCCTCATGAGTCTGTTTATTTTCTCCTCCCTCTGCATTTTGACTGAAGTAGGATTATTATTATGTACTGTATAACACCAATGCTTTAGGCTGTTCTGAATAAATCAGGATGAAATCAGCCTTCCATGAATTTGTGTTAAAAAAATTAGCATGGAGAGCTGCACCTACTTGCTGATGTTGTGAAATCCAGCCAGGGAATATCATACCAAGCTGCTGATTACATTATTCGCCTTCAAGAGCGGAGGAATCCATCTGGGGCATCTCACAGCCAAACTTTTAATCTACCTCTACCCCATGATATTGAAAAAATTAACTGGGACCTATCTGTGACGGACCCATAACTTTTAGTCAAAGTCTCAAGAATATATATATTTTTTTACTAATTTCTAAGTTAGAATTTGCAAATGAGACATTAATTTCTCAGCTACTTTTAGCTAGCTAGCTTCCGATATGATGCCCATCACTGTGATATCTGAACACCTAAACTAAGAACAGAGGAACAGCCATACTGGGTCAGACCATTGATTCATCTAGCAGGGTATACGGTCTTCCGACAGTGGCCAGTACCAGACCTTCAGGGGTTGTAAACAGAACAAGGCAATTTTAGAAAGATCCACCCCATCTTTCCATCCCAGCTTCTGGCAGTCAAAGGATTAGGATTATCCCAATCATGGGGTCACATCCCTGACCATCTTGGCTAATAGCCATGGATAGACCTATCCTCCATGAATTTACCTAATTCTTTTCTGAACCCAGTTATACTTTTGGCCATCACAACAACCCATCACAATGAGTTCCCAAGTTATCCGCCTTGTGTTATTGGGTGACCCCTGATTTTTGTGTTGCAAGAATGGATGAATATATTTTTTTTATTCATAGATTCTAGGACTGGAAGGGACATCGAGAGGTCATTGAGTCCAGTCCCCTGCCCTCATGGCAGGGCCAAATACTGTCTAGACCATCCCTGATAGTTATTTATCTAACCTACTCTTAAAAATTTCCAGAGATGGAGATTCCACAGCCTCCTTAGGCAATTTATTCCAGTGTTTAACCACCCTAATGTCCAACCTAAACCTCCCTTGCTGCAGTTTAAGCCCATTGCTTCTTGTTCTATCCTTACAGGCTAAGATGAACAAGTTTTCTCCTCCTCATGACACCCTTTTAGATACCTGAAAACTGCTATCATGTCCCCTCTCAGTCTTCTCTTTTCCAAACTAAACAAACCCAGTTATTTCAGCCTTTCTTCATAGGTCATGTTCACTAAACCTTTAATCATTCTTGTTGCTTTGCTCTGGACCCTCTCCAATTTCTCCACATCTTTCTTGAAATGCGGTGCCCAGAACTGGACACAATACTCCAGTTGAGGCCTAACCAGCGCAGAGTAGAGCGGAAGAATGACTTCTTGTGTCTTGCTCACAATACACCGTTAGTGCATCCCAGAATCATGTTTCCTTTTTTTGCAACAGCATCACACTGTTGACTCATATTTAGCTTGTGGTCCACTATAACCCCTAGATCCCTTTCTGCCATACCCCTTCCTAGACAGTCTCTTCCCATTCTGCATGTGTGAAACTGATTTTTCCTTCCTAAGTGGAGCACTTTGCATTTGTCTTTATAAAACTTCATCCTGTGTACCTCAGACCATTTCTCCAATTTGTCCAGATCATTTTGAATTATGACCCTATCTTCCAAAGCAGTTGCAATCCCTCTCAGTTTGGCATCATCTGCAAACTTAATAAGCGTACTTTCTATGACAATTTCTAATACTTCTCTATTCAATTTTTCCACACCATTCATAATTGTATATACCTCTATCATAACTCTCCTGAACGTCTCTTTTCTAAGCTGAAGATCCCTAATCTTTTAACGTCTTCTTGTGTGGAAGCCATTCCATAACCTGGATCATCTTTGTTGCCCTTCTCAGAACTTTTTCCGGTTCCGTTACATCCCTTTTTGAGGCAGGATGATCAGAAATAGATCCAGTTTTTTCAAAGCATGGGAATCCCATGGACTTATATAGTGGCATTATAATATTTTCTCTTTTATTTTCTATCCTTTTTCTAATAATTATTAACATTGTTAGTCTTTTTTGACTGTTTCTATACATCAGATACCAAATGCAAATCCACCATATTTTGAATTCTACAGGGAAAATTTCTTTTTGCACTGATATTTAATGGTATTCAGGTAGGCTGTCTATTGGCATCCGGACAAAGCATCTATCAAACTTTACATTAAATCAGCTTTCATATTTCATCTGGGGCTCTCAAGTTGTAAGGACGTTTAGTGATTGAAAGAAAACAAGATTTTATGGTGTTTGGAAGAAAGTTTAGCTTCAGCCAATTTGAATACAAATGTACTTACACGAGGCAAATCTAAACCTATGAATTCCCCAGAAAAATTAGCAACATTTTATGACACCTGTACCTCACAACTTCCCAAGTATTCAACTTACTATCAGTCTACAAACTTCATATACATCAAACTAGTAAAATCAAACTACATGTTTGATTTTTTAAAAATAATCTTATATATATCTTGTAAGCATTTACGGTCATTTTCAAATTAAACTTCTCTCTGAAGATTTAGTTTTATGAGTATGAAATGCTTTTTCTTTGCACAAAATTTCAGGTTGAAACAAATAGCTTGTAGACACAAAAGTAATATCAGAAAATGTTAATATTAGACAATGGACAAGAAACCGTTTTCTGTTCCCTTTGTAAATCTGAATAGACACTGAAAGACTGAAATATACACAGACTTAGGGCTGGTCTACACTGGGGGAGGGATCGATCTAAGATACGCAACTTGAGAGCTATGCTATTCACATAGCTGAAGTCGAAGTATCTTAGTTCAACTTACCTGGCTGTCCTCATGGTGGCAAGTCAACTGCCGCAGCTCCCCCATCGACTCCGCTTACTCCTCCTGCCAAGGTGGAGTACGGGCGTCGATTCGGGGATCGATTTATTGCGTTTAGCCAAGACTCAATAAATCGATCCCCGATAGATCGATTACCCACCGGATCGGCAGGTAGTAGTGTAGATGTGGCCTTATATGGATGAACTCCTGGTATTTTACCTTTAACTGGAGGTTTTAATCTATGATTTATTTCTAATGACAGATGCCCACGTTGAACAGGTGCTCATTTAATGATATTTATATTATGTAGTCATGGTTCTCAAATGATAACTGAACATCAAGTACTTCTGTTCAAAACTCTTAGAAGCCCTCATTTTAAAGCACAACAAATCAGAGCACATTTGAGATCATGTTTATTTGTTTATCTTTATACACAATTCTCAAGAGGTGTGATTTTCCGAGCTACTACAGGAGATCCCAAGACATCCTCTACTTTCAATTAAAGTTATTAACCAGTAGAACAATGGATGTTTACACTAAATCTATGCCCAACTTAAATATGTATATGCTCAGAGTATGTATTGTAATGCACTTGTTCATTTCTCAAGTTATCACCATGTATTGCTATACATATAACAAAAAGGTCTATTCACAAATATTTTATATGCTAGTGGGTTTGCACAGGGAAAATTTTGTGAACCAATGACTTGAAATGTATTCTCTGGGGGCTCTGTTTAACCCTCTCACCAAAACCAAGTCTCTCATCCACATTCCCTCCCAGATTACTCAGTGTCAGAATTCCCAGTTCTCAAGGACAATTGCAAAATTAGAAGCTTAGTGACTTGGGTCTATGCATTGTTCTAAGATCCTTGATAGTACACGGTGAACTTTGAAGCCCAACATATTATAATAAATGTACCCTGGACCTCAGATTTACATTGCGATTAAATATGTTATGAGCAACTGGGAATAACTGTCTATTTGTTGTAATGTGCATTGTTTGCCTGGACTGCTCAAGACCTGAATGCTTGTGTAGGAGGAACTCTGAGTTGGTTCTTGAATGCCTTCATGCTGTTTCACATCTGATACTCCTTGATGAAACATAGGAGCCTTGTCTTATAACAGGCTTATTCAAAGTGATACAAGCTATGAAAGTGAAATCTTGGAAGAGTGTTGCCGATTTCATAATGTAATAAAAATACTGTAATAACTAATAATTAATAACAAATAGTATGTAATAAGCATGTCATAAAAACAAATTTTATATTTCCAAGATCACTGCTTTTGTAATTTATACTCAGGTAAAGAAGAAAATCCCTGGAAATATTAATTTTTATGAGGGGGTTTGTGAGACTTGACATTTTAGTGAAAGGGGTTCACAGGTTGTTAAAGTTTGGGAACCACTGAATTATAGTGAATAAATGAAGACTTGGCACAACACTTCTGAAAGGTTGCCGACCCCTGGTCTAACCTGTTTTGAACAATCTAAAATGACAAGGACTCTACAACCTCCCTTGGAAACCTATTCCAGTGGTTAATCATCATTGTAGTTAGAAAGATTTTCCTATTGTCAAAACTAAATTTTCCTCGCTGCAGATTAAGCCAATTACTTCTCGTCATACCTTCACTAGGCATGGAGAACAAACTCCTTCCAGCTTAAGTGCAGGGTGGCGATTGTCTGGCTATGCCAAAAGAATGACAGAAGACATTAGATATAGGTTTAATCAGGCCGCAATTTTACCATTGATAAACTTTTATCATTGTCTGGAACTAACCCGGTGGACAAAATGTGTGCAGTGCAGGTGCAAAATATATATCCATCTAGTAGATTCACTGCCAGGACCTTATCAATTTCAGACAATTCGGGGTGGGGGAACCTTCCACAGTTTCACCCCTATTTATCCAGGTCCCTCCAGCAATTCCCTTGCCAAGACCTTACCTCTTCCAGCCAATTCCGGGGGAGTGAGGGTAGCTTTCACCAGCTCCGCCCCCCCCGCCACACACACCTCTTTACATCCAGGTCCCTCCAGCAATTCAGCAATTTTCTTGCCGAGACCAGGTCCCTCCAGCAATTCCTTGCTGGGACTTTACTGACCACGCCCCCTCAGAGGAGGGGTTAAGGTGGACTATAACGATGTGGGGGTTGGCTCCCTGCTGTACCAGTCATAGGAGTCCCCAACTGCCCCCAGCTTGTTCAATTACCAAGCACCTTTCCTTATCCCTTTTCCAAGCCATTTTTTTTTTCGTTCTTTTGTGCCTTAATTTATGGAGTACCTGCACTGAACATCCACCATACACTTAAAGAGTTGGGACATATGTCCTACCGCCCGTCATGCTATGCATGAACCGAGCCTACCTGAACCTGCTACGAGGAAGGCGAAAAAAAACCCACTGCACCTGGCCAATATGGTGGTGTAGACATCCGGGGTGGGGCTCGTCCCTCGCCGGGGCGACTGGGAGCCAGGCTGCGTCACTACACGAGGCTGGGGAACAGATCCATCTCGCAGGTCCAAGCCCTAAGTCGGGGCGGGGCCGCGAGCAACCAGTAGTCCCGGGCTCAGGCCCTCAGGCAGGGGCTGAGCATTGGCTTGAGGGTAGGGGAGGAGGAGAGACTGCCACCCGGCGTGGGGTGGCAGGGGGGAACACAGGCCCACCCACTCCACTGTGTTCCAGCCCAGGGCACTGTCAGCAGCAATCCGTCTGCTGCTGGGTCAGTGGGGATCCTGACCGCAACACACTGACATGGGTTCGGGGTCTGCTATCCCTGGGCCACTTCCCATCTCCTCCTCCATAGGTACCTGCACGTCCTTAGCCTCATCCGCCGTGTCCCAGATCATGGGCTCCTCAGGGCAGTGAGCGCTGGGTAAGTTGGGTGGTTCCTCTGGACACTCGGTGAGGGGAAGTTCAGTCCACTCCTCAGGATACCGGGCTTGGGGCAGGCTCGGCCAGTCCTCCTCAGGATACCGGGCTCGGGGCAGGCTCGGCCCAGCAGGAGCTCGGACACCAGCGTCTGTCCTCTCCCACAGTCGGACGGCAACTGAGCTCTGGGGCCGGGCCTTTATACTTCCTGTCCTGCCCCGCCCCTTGACTTCCGGGGGGCGGGGACAGGCGGTGGCGACTCCGCCCACTCCGGCGGCTGTTCTGGCTCGTCCCTCGCTGGGGCGACTGGGAGCCAGGCCGCCTCACTACAGGTGATAAGGGAAAAAATCCTTCCCAGCCCCCCTTAGTGAGGCAGCTAGCATAATGCCCACAGCAGATATAGTTAAACACCCGGCATATTTGTGACCTAATTAGGAAGGGTGGGTGGGTGCTGCCCAGCCTGTTCTGAGTAAAGAAGGGAGGGGCCAGTCCCAGCTGATCATTTTAAACCTCACAGCTCCACATCCACCATGCTGACTGCTCTTCCAGAAGCTTTAAGTCTTCCCTTCACCCCAAGCCAGAAAGCATTGCCTTCTTCTTCTGGCCAGCCAGCCATTATCCTTTCTGTAACAGCCCTTAACATATTTGAAGACTTATCAGGTTCCACGCCCTTCTGCCCCCAGTCTTCTTTTCTCATGACTAAATGTGCCCAGTGTTTTTAAATTTTTCCTCATAGATCAGATATTCTAAACCTTGATCATTTTTGTTGTTCTTCGCTGGACTCTCTCCAATTTGTTCACATCTTTCCTAAAATGTGGCACCCAGAATTGGACACAGTACTCCAGCTGAGGCCTCACCAATGCCAAATAAAGTGGGATAATTACCTCCATTGCCTTACATACAACACATTCCTGTTAGAGACTCAGACTTTAAGGCCAGAATGGACGATCATCATCATCTAATCTGACCTCCTATACATTTCAGGCCACAGAGCCTCACCCACCCACTCCTGTAATAGATCCCTAAACTTTGTCTGAATTACTGAACTCCAGAAATCATGATTTAAAGACTTCATGTTATAGAGATTCCACCATTTACACTAGTTTAACCTTGCAAGTGACTCGACCCATGCTGCAGGAAAAGGCAAAATCCTCAAGGTTTCTGCCAATCTAACAAGGGAAAATTCCTTCCCGACCCCAAATATAGCAATCAGTTAGAACCCTGAGCATGTGGGCAAGACCCAGCAGTCAGACACCTGGGAAGGAATTCTCTGTAGTAGATCAGAGCCCTCCCCAACTAGTGCCCAATCAGCGACAGTTGGACATATTTGTTACTAGCAGTCACAGATCGGCAACATGCCACGGTAGGCAATTTCATCATACCATATCTTCCATATACGTATCAAGAAGTCTTGAAGCCAGTTAGGTTTTTTTGCCCCCACTTCTCCCCTTGGAAGGCTGTTCCAGAACTTAATTCCTCTCATGGTTAGAAACCTTCACCTAATTTCAAGCATAAACGTACTGAGGGCCAGTTTATATCCATTTGTTCTTGTGTCCACATTGGTGCTTAACTGAAATAACTCCTCCCCCTCCCTGGTATTTATCCCTCTGATGTATATAGAGAGAGCAATCATATTTCCCCCCAGCATTCTTTTGGTTAGGCTAAACAAGCCAACCTCTTTGAATCTATTCTCATAAGGTAGGTTTTCCATTCCTCAGATCATCCTCATAGCCCTTCTCTGCACCTGTTCCAGTTTGAATTCATCTTTCTTAAACATGGGAAACCAGAACTACATGTGATATTCCTTATTAGGTTTCACCAGTGCCTTTTATAATGGTTCGAACACTTCCCTGTCTCTACTGCAAATACCTTGCCTGATGCATCCTAGGACTGCATTAGCCTTTTTCATGAGTGCATCACATTGGTAACTAAGGCTACATCTACACTACGGGGGGGGGGGGGGGGGGGGTTGATTTAAGATACGCAAATTCAGCTACACGAATAGTGTAGCTGAATTAGACGTATCGCAGCCGACTTACCCCGCTGTAGGGACGGCGGCAAAATCGACCTCTGCGGCTTCCCGTCGACGGCGCTTACTCCCACCTCCGCTGGTGGAGTAAGAGCGTTGATTCGGGGATCGATTGTCGCGTCCCGATGGGACGTGATAAATCGATCCCCGAGAGATCGATTTCTACCCGCCGATTCAGGCGGGTAGTGTAGACCCAGCCTCAGTCATCCTGTGATCAACCAATACACCCAGGTTTTTCTTCTTGTCTGTTGCTTCCAACTGATAAATCCCCAGCTTAAAGCAAAAATTTTTGTTGTTAGTCTTAAGTACCTGACCTTGCATTTTGCACTATAAAAATCAGGATACATCACGTTTACAGCTTCCCCCTATCCACTAGGTCAGTAACCCTGTCAAAGAAGGAAATTAGGTTGGTTTGACATGATTACAAATCCATGTTGGTTATTACTTATAACCCTATTATCCTCTAGGTGCTTACAAATTGATTGCTGAATAATTTGTTCCAGTATCATTTCAGGTATCAAAGTTAGGTTCACTGGCCTATAATTCCCTGGGTCCTCATTGTCCCCCCCCGGTACAATGTCAACCCTTTTCCAGTCCTCAGACCCCACCCATCCTTCATGAATTCTTGAAGATAATTGCTTAGGTTTCCAGTATTGCTACAGCTAGTTACTTAAGTACCGTAGGATGTTTTTAAGCAGGCTTTGCCAATTTGAATACATCAAACTAATCTAAGCATTCTTAAACCTATGCTTTCCCTATCTGACTTGCATTTCTTCCACTTTGTTGTTAATATTAATTATATTTAGTATCTGGTCACTATTAATCTTTTTAGTGAAGACTGAAGCAAAATAGACATTAAAAACTAAGTCTTTTTGCTGTTGTTCTAATTCCCCACAAACGAGAGGACCTATACTTTCCTACTTTTTCCTTTTGCTCCTAATGTATTTATAGAACCTATTGCCTTTTAATGTCCCTTGTTAGGTGTAACATTTTGTGCCTTAGCCTTCTCATTTTGTCCCTATATGCTTGTGTTATTCTTTTGCGCTCAATCTTAGCAGTTTGTCCATATTTTCGTTTCTTGTGGGATTCCTTTTTGATTTTCAGATCATTCAAGAGCTGCTGATAGGAGGAATAGTAAGAGGCCACTATGGTTCTATCTTTCCTTCTCCTCGGGATAGTTTGATGTTGTGCCTTTAATATTGTCTTTGAGAAACTGCCAGCTCTCTCACACTTCTTTTTCCCTTAGATTTTCTTCCCACGGGACTTTACCTACCAGTCATTTCAGTTTGTTAAAAACTTCTTTTTTGAAGTGTGGGATATGCTGGGGACTTACTATTCTAAAGACAGAGAAATCCTGATTTGCTTTATGCACAAAGTGCATCAAACAACACTCAGGAGGTTCAGCGAATACTTTCCCTATGCAGCAATATAATAGAACAATGGAGCAATTTTAAGTGACACCTCTTCAAATAGTTAACCAGAAAAGAATACATCTATTGTGCAATGAAGGATCTCTCTTCAAAGGTTTCTTCTGTACTTAAGTCTCATTCATTTGGGGTTATTAGCTATGCATTGTCATGAGGAAAAATTGCTCAATGGAATTTATGAAGAATCAGTACAGTTGATTAACACAACCACTTTAAAAGTCAGCCAGTCTTTTTTTAATGCATATGAAAGAGAATGATTAGCACTTGTTTAACTAAAATATGTGGTTTATGGGAGATTCTACATTTTGGCTGTCACAAACTCAGAATCAAGACCAACCTGTTTAAACCAGAAAATAATTGATATTTTGTAGTGTTTGATGCAAACTGATAAACATACATATAATTTAGGGTTTAACATTCTTTATATTGTGTTTTTCCATTCTCTCTCTCTCTCTCTCTCAATATCTATATCATATGAATATGAATTAAATGCTGTGCAAGCCTCTGACTTCCTGCAGTCACTTCAGGCTCTGGGGATTTGGGGAAGATGGGGAAACTCATTCTGTAATTCATCACTGTGATGGAGTGGTCCACTGACTGTTAGGATGGCTCCTCCTCCTGGTCACTGTGGGGAATAGCTCACGATGTCAACACCCCTTCCCGCAGTTGCATCCCATCTTCCACCTTTCTCTCTGGGTTTGCAGCCCCTCTCTTGATCCATGAGCTCCTGCTGCCTCTTTGTTACTTAGCCCTCTGGCCGGGTCACCAAATGGTTTCCCCTTCCGGGGTTGGAAAGTCTCTGGACACAAACAGACTCAGCAGTCTTCCTATTCACTGGCACACTGGTGTCACTTCTCCTCTGGTTGGGGAACTTTGACCGACCCTCTACTTCAAGTTCTGGCTCAGGGACTCTCTTGTCAGCAGTCAAGGTCTGTTCCACCCCAGACTGCGCTGCATTTCCCTGAGCCCTTTCCTAACCAGCTGGCTCTCTCTTCCCCCCCCCACCCTCTCTGGGTCTGCCAACTTCACCCCATCCTCATCCTTCGAGGGAGCAACTGCAGGCTACGCATCTCTGCACTCTCCATACACTCCTCCCAGGGAGCAACTGCAGCCTTTCCTACCAGCCCCCACTTCCTGCTGCCAATTTCCTGTCCTTATAAGTCCCACCTGACCTGTTCCTCCCCAGCTGTGCTCCCTCACTCAGTCCGGGGATTACTTAGCCATGATTCCTCTCAGCTGTGACCTGTTGCATTAATTAGCCCCCTTCTTAGTCTTCATTAACCCCTTCAGGGCGAGTGTGGGGTAAACACCCCATCACAATCACATATTGCAATTAATCTACAGAGCCACCTAAAGAGGATTAAAAATGGGGTACATATGACAGAACATGACAAAACATATTTAAAATGCATCTAAACATTTGTTATCAGGAAAAAGGCCTGGGGGGTGGGGGTGAGGGGGCATGTACCTGGTGCTAAGCTCAGAGTTTAACAACTATCTAAACAATTATTTGTATCTGTGTTAGATGTGATGTGTGTGTGTGTGAGCAAGCACACATTCTTCCTATAGCTGTCAGGTAGCAGATGCTGTTCCCAGATATATAAAATGACGTCATGTGTCTATATCATTTTGCAATAGCTCATAACCATGCAGAGATCGTGAATTTTGCATCAGTCAACTGACAGACTGAAGAGAACCGATAGCTACTTCAGAGTTTTGGGGCAGGGAGACTTGGCCATCTACCGGACCCTACTCAATAGTAGAGGAGACAGTGGCTCTACTTTTGCACATACTCCTTGCAGCCCATGTGCTGCAAGCAGCAGCAGGAGGTGGCCCAAAGGAAACAATACAGTCTGTGTGGTTGATTCCCTTCAGTCCCAGAGGCAGAGAGCACACAGGGTTCTATGCGTTCTGCAGCCACAATTCTTCTCTGCAGCTCCTGTTCATGCTTTTGTGGGACCAACACCAAGCATGGAGGGAGAGGGATGCTTCTGAGTTCAGGGAGAAGGAAATGGGGTTTCTGAGCACGATGGGGATGGGTATCAGGTACGAGGGAGATGAGCCGGGATTAAAGTTATGTTGGCTGACTAGGGCTAGCTGAAGATTTTCAGGCAAATAGTTTATTCATTGAAAAATGCTGTTTGACTGAAAGTATTCGCGAATTTGGGTCGAGTTTGCCAAATAGTTTTCACCAAACTGGAAAAGTCAAAATAAAGTAGTTCAGAGTGCCCTAATGCTTGGGCTATAGGATACTCTGGTATGGGGCTTTCTAAGTCTCTGCTGCTGAACCTGTTCCATTCTTTATAAATAACTAAAGAATTATTGGACCATGTACTGGACCTTATTCATAGACTATTCAACATTATAATGAACGACAAATAGTTATCGGACCAGGGATAATTACTTTTCAGGCCGGTAGTTAGTGTACTACCTAGGCTGTGGGAGACCCAAGTTCAAGGCACTCTCCGACAGAAGGGGAGACCCAATTTCAAATCCCTTATCTCCTCCTGCTGCTCTTTACTTGCTTTTCTCAAAATGTCAAAGGCAAAACACAAATTTAGGGGTTAAAATGAAATGTTTCATTTCAATATCATCATGTTTCAACTCATTTTTTTCAAATATTCAAATCATCAAAAACTTTTAAAGAATGTAATTTGATTTTGATTATTTTTAAGTTATTTATCAAAACAGCCAATAACCCTACCCCCCCCCCCCCCCCCATCTATTCTTTGCCCCGACTCTATTTCTGACCTGTAGGGGTTTGTGTGTTGTGAGGAAAGGAGGTTTCTGAGTCTGGGTGGTTTTGTGTGGCAGAAAGATGAGTTAGGAAGTGGAGTGGTGTTCATCCTAGGTGCATTTCTGGGGCGTTTCTGATTTGGTGGGGGTATGAGGGTATCAGGGAAGTTTGAGTCAGAAGGGAAATGGATTGAGTTGGCAGGCAGGAGAGCAGAAGGGAGTGGAGTCAACTGGTGAACAAGGGTGTGAGTGAATGTATGGTGAGGTGACAGAGCAAGAACTATATCAGAGACAATGAGGTTGGGACAATGAAAGAACAGTGAAGGAGTCAAAAACATTATTTTCTCCCCACCCTGCCCTTTACAGTAAAATGCTCCAGTTTTTTTCCATTTTGAAAGGGGTGGAAGAAACAAGATGGCACCCATTTTTCTTAACCCTTTCCTTTCCTCTTATCCTCTATGAAAATGATATTTGATACCACCCAATGCCCAAAACAGCATCTCCTAGCTTTTCACATCTTGTATAAGAGAAGGATGGGGGGAGGGGAGAGAAATTTGTACCTGTAGCTCTGACAGTTATTTTGGGCATCAGCTGCCACTGAAATTGTGTATGGCTTCTCTAATCCTAACAGTTTCTGAATGCAATAGGTTAAATTTAAATCAGACAAATTTGTTGATCATATCACTCCTATGTCATATTCACAGTATGGTCTCCCATTAGACTTGATTTTTCAAGGCAAATAAAGCCTTGTGCAAGTTTCAGATATGCATAAAGTGGAAGGAATTTTTATTGAAACTCTGAGTACTTTGCAGATTGTCACTTTTTTTAAAAAAATGTGTTATATAGCTTAACTTCTTTTGACTGTAACGGTGCTTAGGAAGATTAGTATCATATGCCACTACACAAATGTCCGAAACCTAAGCCATATGCATTATGTAGATTAGTAAAGGTTTAATTTAAAATGTTATCACCTAATGCAACTAAAATTAAACCTTTATTGTTGATAAAAACTTAGACTTACTTAGAATTTCCTGTGCCTAGTAACACAAGAGGCAACCCATTTTTTCCCACTGCTGTAAAAAGGAACCCGTTGGTTAAAGGCCAATCCAAAGGAGGAAAAAGAACCCTTTGTTAGTGGATATTTGAAACACCACCATTTGCAATTGTACATGACAGTGTGTGTGTGTGTGTGTGTGTGTGTGCGCACGCTCATGCACATGAGCAAAAGAAGTCTGATTCATGTCAGAGTGCCACGAAAGTTCATTTCAATCACATTTAGTTTATTCACTCAGTTTCATTCTGAAGCAATGAAT
Source organism: Chrysemys picta bellii (assembly GCF_011386835.1). Lineage (NCBI taxonomy): Eukaryota > Metazoa > Chordata > Testudines > Emydidae > Chrysemys > Chrysemys picta. The sequence goes on from NC_088791.1 coordinate 78,430,837, forward strand.
TCATTCTGATCATTTCGTCAGTGACTGAGAAAATTGAACTAACAGATTGCAGTCCCAGAAGAAATGGTCTGGTGTTAGAGCTGCAAGTAATTGTTAAACTCTCACATGACTCAGAGGAGAAAGTATGTCCTTGATTAGAAAAACAAGCAGGAAAACAGAGGCAGTATGGTTGTAGTTACAGGGTCTGATAGCATCCCTGTTAAATGCTATGCCCAACAAGACATTATTTGCCATTTTATTGACCGGTATGTTGTTATATTCAAAATAAATATGATCATTAGTCATCATTGGTTGGGGACTATGGAGCTTTTTCTTTGCTACAGAAATGTATGTAGTTTTCATTCAAATTGAACTACTAGTGGGTGGATAAACAAACAAGCCTGGGATGCTTACTCCTATACACTCCTCATATCTCACTAAATTATATACTTCTGACAGCTCAACATAAAAGTAAACACTCTTTACTGTTTATTTCTGACAGATCCTACAGCTAGAAATTCAATCTGCTGCAACAACAAAGATGGTCTCTAATGCATCAGAGAGATTTATTGTAGACTCTTGTGAGAAGGAATACACCTTTTCACATTTGTGATTACATCTTACATAAGCATTATACACACATTAACTTTAAGGTAAATGACAAAAGCAGAGTTGCAAAGGACCAAGCTACATATAGGAGTCAGGAGTCACACTAAATCTCCCTTAACGTTTGACTGTTTGGATTTCAAACTAGAGTAAAAATTCTTCCATGCTTTTTTTAAAAGTCTTATAATATTGGACTAGTTAAAACTAGTGTTTATTATAGTAGATATTCTATATTTTAAATCATTAAAAAAAAATTTTTTTGTTGTTATTAGCTATTCACAGTCTGTGCAGAGTAGAGTAACAAAATTTTAAAATGCAGTTGAAGCCATATTTAGTGTGGTGCAAAGGGAACAACACACAAATTCTAATTATGGTTATTACAAGTTATGCACTTAATACCCTGTTCATTGACAAGTTACCCCAAGGCATTCAACTGATCTGCAGAAATAATGATGTTATGAACATCACAAGTCCTCTCTTCCTATAATTTTCTTTTACCTTAGGTCATCTCTGCAGAGACCACTTGCAGGGGAAAGAATAAAAAAGGATTTACTTTTCATGTTTATTTCAAACATTTTATCTTCTGATCAAAGCCTGCCATCCATGCCAAATCATTCCCAGACTGATGAGAACTAACATATTAAATAAATCCATTAGCGCATGAGGTAAGACTACCTGTTTCTGTACTATATATGCTTCTAGCAGACTACGATCAAAATAATCTTCAGTCACTAGTAAATAAATTTAGGTACAGTAAGATAAAATTTTAAGTCAGGCCATGAATGGATTTATTCACAGTTAAACCTTTGTATCACAGCATCCCAGTTAAACTGCCATCATAAACCCAATAAAACCCCACATTATGAAGGGCTACTGACAGTAGAGAATGGCTTCACACCTGTCACTCACTCTTTTCATATACACCTCTACCCCGATATAACGCGACCTGATATAACACGAATTCAGATATAACGCGGTAAAGCAGCGCTCCGGGGGGGGGAGGGGAGGGGGCGGAGGGAGGCAAGGCTGCGCATTCCGGAGGATCAAAGCAAGTTTGATATAACACGGTTTCACCTATAATGCAGTAAGATTTTTTGGCTCCCGAGGACAGCGTTATATCAAGATTTTGATCTTGAAAATGGTTCTGTTCTGCCATTTAAGCTATTACATATTATCTAGTGTTAAGCATAGCCTCTGAGACGTCAATTAAACTAGCCATATAGCTTTGGCATTCTGCTTTTAGCTCCATACACACAGTGAGTTAAATGTATCCACCCTTAGAAGTCCAGGCAGGTTATTTAACTTGATAAGACAGGGATATTGTAAATCTCTAGAGGAAAAAAACCAGCAACTTTATCTGAAGATAAAAGTAACTATCAAAGCTTGTGGTTTTACAATAAAAATGCCAAATGCAATGAATGTTAACACTTGCAAGAAACAAAATCAATATAATTTTTTTGGATTGGCTTGTTTCACCCATGCTTAATCATATAGTTTGTTTAATTTTCTTAGCCTGAATACCACAGTATTTGAAGTCACATATTTGGATTTCTGAAACATTTACAGAGTTAGGATATTTAGTGCTGTGTCATAACTGATCCGGTTTTTAAAGTTAAGAATATTCATTGAAAGTCTATTGTTAAAAATATGATCAACATTTTAGGTCCAATTCCTGATCCAATAAAAATAAACAATTGCTGTAATGTAAATGAGTAGGATTAGGATTTGCCCCATAATTAAAGTGATCATTTTTACTTTTCAATACAAATACACACATGACTAGTACATGGTAGCACAATTCAGTATTAATGTGTGTGCATTTTCTATTAGCATGGGCCCTTAAATTGGAAATGTCACTAAACACAATATATCAAAATTAAAAAGCAGAAAAATACCTATTTGCTTACAAACATCTTGTAGAAAATTAAGTACCTGATGTGAAGAAAAGTTATCCAACAATTTTTGCAAGTCTTACTAATATGAACAGGTTAAATACTGTATGTATGTAATCTATATAAGACTTTTATAATATAGCATTTCTCTTCAGAATAACTCCCAAAGCTTGGAAGATTCACCTGTTTCAATCTATTTCCTTCTACACAAATGTCAGTTGTATAGGGATAATGCTTTTTTCACTGAAACCAAAAGCAGATTTATTCACAAGATACTACACAAAATTAATTAGCACAGCTGTTGCTGCATGCACAAAGAATTCCAAATGAACATGATGTGTTATAAATTTAAATTAAAAATGATTAGTAATGCAAATCTGCATGCCTGTGGAAATAGGACTATGTGAAGTCATGACATTGTCTATGGTATTTCACTCTTTTGTGTTCATTTTTAGAAGTTATTTATATGGGGTAATAAACTTTTTTCATGAATAATGACAAGAGATGAGCCAAATCTCACATTCTACTCATTAACCACCAGTGCTCAGAGCAATCACTAAGAGAACCAACCCACTAGTGGGCACTCTGAGCCAGTAGGAACCACCACGTTTTGAGATTTCCAGAAGTACTCCTGACTTAATCTTACAATTGAACTGGCTAACGTTGATCTATGCAGTGTTGTTCCTCTAACTTCATTTCCAGGATCAGTTTCTATAACATTTCTTGTATATTGATGTGTACCTATTTAACAGTTTATAACAAATATTTTATATCAGTTTCCAAAAGGGTGGCAAACATGCTTGTTGTTTCTCAAGTTACCTACTGTGCTGCTGAACGGGTGAGAAGGGGGAAGAGGGGAGGAAAAAAGGCCTTCTATACAGATTTCTCTTAATTCTTCCAATTTAGATAACAGGATATAAGCTTTTGGGGGAAGGGACTCTTCATTCTGTGTGTACACAGCGCCTAGCACAATGAGGTTCCTGGTCCATGGCGAGGGCTCTTGGCTGCTGTGGTAATATAATACTAATAATGTAACAATAGGATCATGAGGCTGAGTTAGCTCAATGGAAATATAATCCATGTTGAGATTATTCTGGAAACTCATCCCTCCCACTCAAAAATCACATCACCATACACCAATCAATGCCTCCTATAACCCAGAAAAGGACAAGAAAGCCAAGAATTCCAAGTACTCCAAGGTTGTTAATCTGTTATATGATAAAGATGCTTAGATACTACAGTGGTGGGAAATGGTACAAAACCTTTAGAAATAAAATGATGGCCTGACAGACAGACTCTGTGCTTCTTTGTTTACCACTTCTCTATTTTATGTATACTTTTGATTGTTCGGTTTGCATGTGCATTTGAAGCTCAGGATAGTAAAATTCAGATCCGTGTTTGTTTCCACATTTGGAAACTCTACCTAGTGTTCAAATACAGGGTCATTGTCAGGATCCATGTTTACTATATACCAAATTCACTGCTTGAACAGTTACATACCACTATAAATTAATCAGTGAAAAAATTTCCATTGGAAAATTATTTAGAAAAACAGTTTGAGTTCTATTTGTAAAACCCCACCATGGAAAGGAGCATCTTATCCTGCCAGCACAGAGAAAATATTTAAGTACAGTGCTAGTGTAAAGCTGCCCTAGACTTCAAGGCATTTCTAAAACAAACTATCAGTTGCATCAAAAATATATCTGCTGCTGCAGTTTATTTCAAAAGGAAAAAGTTACCCAACTTCCTTTTCTTCTCCAAAAAAGAAGTTTCAGATCTTAGTCCAAATGACTTAAATCCCCCAAATTCCATGGGAAAATTCATGTGAGTAATGGTTTGAAGGATTGGCCCCTAATCATAAAAAATACACAGATACTACCAGTTCAAATGTATAAAGCACCATGTGACCAGATGGTGCCATAAGATTATTTCCCTTCTGTGTGTGCATTCAAATGAAGGATAATACTTATTTAGGTAGCATTTAATACTGCTAAATGTCATAGAAAATATATATTTGAAGAAGGGATCTGAGAGAGAAGGTGGATGCTTGCAGGACAGATATGAAAATTCCCAGAATAAGGGACAACCTGGAAGAAGGCACAAAGTGAGATACAAAGGGAGCTGTGAGAAGGGGGCAAAAGGAAAAGTGAGAGAGCACTGAGATAAAAGATGGAGCAGAGCTATTCAATATCTTAATGGTGATGTCCAGCTACTTACATTTGTCACTGAAAAGAAGAGGAAGCCAGTCGAGGATCTGAACAGAGGAGTGACATGGTAAGAACAGCAGGTGAAGAAAATGAAAATGGAAATTGAATCACTTAGTATACTGATAACAATAAAAGTTTGAAAAATCAGTTTGGAAATAAAATATTTTAGAACCAGACTGTATATATTGAGAGACTATATTTATGATGGCAGTGTGTGATATAAAAGGTTTTATTGGTATGATTTCAGTCTGAGTGCCAATAAAACCTTTACATTCTATCATCACATAACTCTGTATATGCTGGGGATATACAGGGATGATGTTATGGGGATGATTCAGAAATATATATGTATATGGTTTGCTTCTGTTCAGCTAGTAGCAAGCTGGTTATCTGTGTACCATCTGTTTGTCTTGTGGGATGCAACTTTGATATAACCAGCTTCACCTAGTATACAGTAAGTTGTTTAAATACTGGGTCTTCTACCAGATGACATCTTAGATGCAAGGTAGCAACTGTGTAAGAATATGCAACAACCTCTATCAATCAAGATGGCATTCATCAACTCTCACCTAATTTTTGTTTTTCACCTGACAATATGTCCAACCAGCTGTCTGACATTTCTACTTAAAAGAGCTCAGCCGACCCCATTAAGATAGAGTAGGGCTACCATATGTCCGGATTTCCCCAGACGTGTCCGGCTTTTCGGTCTATAAATAGCTGTCCGGGGGGGATTTTTAAAAATCTAAAAATGTCCCGGATTTCCCCCAGTCAGCTATTTATAGACAGAAAACCAGCGGCCAAGCACCGCTGGACACCCAAAGCCCCTTCCTGGCTCCCCCCATCCTCTGCAGCCTTACCATGCTGTCCGGCCCCGCAGCTGTCTTCCCCCTCCTCCACTCCCCTGAACGCTCCACCCACCTGCTCCTCCCCCTCCCCTGCTTCCCGCAAATCAGATCTTCACGGGAAGTCTGAAAAGAAGCAGGGGCAAGCGGGAGACAGCAGCAGGTAAGCTGGGGCGGGGGGGGGCACGAGGAGGAGAGCTCCGGGGGGGCGCAGCCCAGGCCGAGCGGCGCCCGGCGGCCCCAGCGGCTCCAGCCCAGCTCGGGCCCCAGCGGTTCTGGCCCCGGCTCCAGCCCCAGGGCAGCGACCCCGGTTCTGGCCAAGCGCGCCAGCCAAGCACCCCCAGCCCGGCCCAGCTCGGGCCCCAGCAGTGCCGGCCCTGGTTCCAGCTGAGCGCGCCGGCCCAGCCCCGGCCGAGCACCTTCGGCCTGGCCCCAAGCCCCGGAGTGCAGCCCGATTCCTGGGCTCTTTAAAGCTGGCCCTGGTCAGGGGACAGGGAGGAGGGGTTGGATGAGTCGGGAGTTTGGGGGGGGGGGGCTGTCAGGGGGGCAGGGGTCTGGAGAGGGGTTGAGACAGTCAGGGACAGGGAGCAGGGGGGTTAGATGGGTCTGGGGTTCTGGGGGGGCTATCAGGGTGGCAGGGGTGTGGAGAGGGGTTGGGACAGTCAGGGACGGGGAGCAGGGGGGGTTAGATGGGTCTGGGGTTCTGGGGGGGGACTATCAGGGCGGCAGGGGTGTGGAGAGGGGTTGGGACAGTCAGGGACAGGGAGCGGGGGGGTTAGATAGGTCGGGGGTTCTGGGGGGGCTATCAGGGGGGCAGGGGTGTGAAGAGGGGTTGGGACAGTCAGGGACAGGGAGCAGGGGAGGTTAGATGGGTCTGAGGTTCTGGGGGAGGCTGTCAGGGGAGCAGGGGTGTGGAGAGGGGTTGAGGCAGGCAGGTAGCAGAGGGGGTTGGATGGGTCAGGAGTTCTGGGGGTCCTGTCAGGGGGCGTGGAGCAGTTGGATAGGGCATGGAAGTCCCCAGGGGTCTGTCTGGGGGCGGGGGTGTGAATATGGGGTGGGGGTGTGGATAAGGGTCGGGGCAGTCAGGGGACAGGTAGGATCGTAAGGGGTTCTCAGGAGAGGGCAGTCAGGGGACAAGAAGCAGGGCGGCTTGGGAAGAGGAATTTTTAAGATGGTCGGAACTGAGATGTCAGGGAATAGGGATAAAATATTTTAAAAATGATTTAATTAGTAATTCGATTTTTAGAAACTCTAGTAAAGTTAAATCGTCAGCGTATATCGCAGCATTGCAGCTTAGGGCAAATATTTATCCTACTAGGGAGACATTAGCAAGAGGAAGAGGAGGTGTGAATGCTCTTTGTAGATGGTGCGGTAAAGTGCGGGAGACTGTTCCCCATATCTCAGGACAATGTTATAAGACTAAGAATGCTAGGATAAAAAGGCATAATAGAGTAGTGTCTGCAGTTGTGGATAAGGTTGGTAAATTAGGGTGGAAGGCAATGATAGAGCCCCATTTGAGAAATAGTAAGGGTGAGTTAAGAAAGCCGGATATTATATTTATAAAAGGAGATACAGCAGTGGTGGTTGATGTTACAGTGCGATGGGAGGATAATGCCGGAAGTTTGGAACAAGCCCACAGTGAGAAGGTGGCTTATTATCTTGAGTTAGAGGAAGAAATTAAAAACTTAACGGGAGGTAAAAATATCCACTTCTTTGGTTTTGTGCTTGGGGCGCGTGGCAAGTGGAGTGAAGGTAATAATGATTTGTTACAATTATTGGGAATGGACAGAAGTAAAAATTTTAAGGAGAGTATATGTAGACTTGTTTTATATTCCACTATTGGTATGATGGCTATATTCAGTGACAGGTAAAGATCCCGGAGTTTCCATTCCGTGTATCTTGCCAAAACTAAATTTTAGCTATTTTGGTTTCCATGCTCTAAATTTTCAAATTTTTAATATTGTTTTGAACATTAACATATTTAGTGTTATTTAATATCTGCCCTTCAATAGAATGGTTTTAACTATAATAATAAATACTTATTAATGGATGAAATTCCAATTTAAATCATTAGTTTATTTATTTATTTATTTTAACTACTGGATGTGGATGCGGACTGGCCGCGTATAGTAACCAGGAAAGGGCAGGTAGTCACGCCTGTACATAAATAGGGGGTGGGGTCCTAGAGGGCAGTTAGTGGCAGGGGCCCCAGGAGAGGGCAGTCAGGGGACAAGGAGCGGGGAGGGGGGTTTCTGAGGGGGGTAATCAGGGGGTGGGAAGTGGGATGGAGTGGATGAGCTAGAGCGGGGCTCCTCCCCCCCCCCTCCCGTGTCCTCTTTTTTGCTTGTGGAAATATGGTAACCCTAAGATAGAGAAGCCTCAAAACTTACACGCACACAGAAAAACCAACAAATCCTATGCAAGCCTCTCTCTCTCTCTCTCTCTCAACACTATACCTTGTATGATACTGGTTTTAATTTGTGTCAAACCTTTGTAAAGTGTAGTGTCTCTTGCCCTAAGAGGCTGGCCTTCCTTTCAGTTCTTAATCATACTCTGATAGCTGAGTACTAGTCAGCTCCACCACCTCATGATCCTGAAAGAGAGTCCATTTGTTTCTTCACAAGTAAACTTTGTGAATGATGTTACTTTGAAGACTTTTAAGTTCAAAGGGAATATTATATGCTTAATGACTTCTTTGTTTCGGTCTTCACCGAGAAGTCTGAAGGAATGCCTAACATAGTGAATACTAATGGGAAGGGGGTAGGTTTAGCGGATAAAATAAAAAAAGAACAAGTTAAAAATCACTTAGAAAAGTTAGATGCCTGCAAGTCACCCGGGCCTGATGAAATGCATCCGAGAATACTCAAGGAGCTAATAGAGGAGGTATCTGAGCCTCTAGCTATTATCTTTGGAAAGTCATGGGAGACGGGAGAGATTCCAGAAGCTGGAAAAGGGCAAATATAGTGCCCATGTATAAAAAGGGAAATAAAAACAACCCAGGTAACTACAGACCAGTTAGTTTAACTTCTGTGCCAGGGAAGATAATGGAGCAAGTAATTAAGGAAATCATCTGCAAACACTTGGAAGGTGGTAAGGTGATAGGGAACAGCCAGCATGGATTTGTGAAGAACAAATCATGTCAAACCAATCTGATAGCTTTCTTTGATAGGATAACGAGCCTTGTGGATAAGGGTGAAGCGGTGGATGTGGTATACCTAGACTTTAGTAAGGCATTTGATACGGTCTCACATGATATTCTTATCGATAAACTAGACAAATACAAATTAGATGGGGCTACTATAAGGTGGGTGCATAACTGGCTGGATAACCGTACTCAGAGAGTTGTTATTAATGGTTCCCAATCCTGCTGGAAAGGCGTAACGAGTGGGGTACCGTAGGGGTCTGTTTTGGGACCGGCTCTGTTCAATATCTTCATCAACGACTTAGATATTGGCATAGAAAGTACGCTTATTAAGTTTGCGGATGATACCAAACTGGGAGGGATTGCAACTACTTTGGAGGACAGGGCCATAATTCAAAATGATCTGGACAAATTGGAGAAATGGTCTGAGTTAAACAGGATGAAGTTTAACAAAGACAAATGCAAAGTGCTCCACTTAGGAAGGAAAAATCAATTTCACACATACAGAATGGGAAAAGACTGTCTAGGAAGGAGTACGGCAGAAAGGGATCTAGGGGTTATAGTGGACCACAAGCTAAATATGAGTCAACAGTGTGATGCTGTTGCAAAAAAAGCAAACATGATTCTGGGATGTATTAACAGGTGTGTTGTGAGCAAGACACGAGAAGTCATTCTTCCGCTCTACTCTGCTCTAGTTAGGCCTCAGCTGGAGTATTGTGTCTAGTTCTGGGCGCCGCATTTTAAAAAAGATGTGGAGAAATTGGAAAGGGTCCAAAGAAGAGCAACAAGAATGATTAAAGGTCTTGAGAACATGACCTATGAAGGAAGGCTGAAAGAACTGGGTTTGTTTAGTTTGGAAAAGAGAAGACGGAGAGGGGACATGATAGCAGTTTTCAGGTATCTAAAAGGGTGTCATAAGGAGGAGGGAGAGAACTTGTTCACCTTAGCCTCTAAGGATAGAACCAGAAACAATGGGTTTAAACTGCAGCAAGGGAGGTCTAGGTTGGACATTAGGAAAAAGTTCCTAACTGTCAGGGTGGTTAAACACTGGAACAAATTGCCTAGGGAGGTTGTGGAATCTCCGTCTCTGGAGATATTTAAGAGTAGGTTAGATAAATGTCTATCAGGGATGGTCTAGACAGTATTTGGTCCTGCCATGCGGGCAGGGGACTGGACTCGATGACCTCTCGAGGTCCCTTCCAGTCCTATAATCTATGAATTATACAACTAGGAATGACCGCCCATACAGCTGTGCTAATTAACACATGCAAAGCCAGGTAAAATAGTTTCTAGGGGAAATTTTTTAACCAGATATTCAAAGTGTTAGTTTAAACTATGGCCATTAACTTATTGTCTTAAAAAAAAATAAAAGCTACCATTTAAACTTGCTTCCTCATCTCTATACACTTCCACCCCAGACATCACCATTTTTCAGCCTCCCATGTCAATTTAACTTTATACAGAAATCTGCAGACTAGGAGCTCTCTAATGGCTCCTATTTTAATATTGAACACAAATTGACATATTGACAGATTTGTGCTAAGTGAAAGAAACTTCTGCCTGGGAAAACCCACATCTGTGTTTCTAACATATTAAACTGACATTTTCCCACATTCATAAGTATAGCCATGGTTTCTCCAATACAGAATGCTCTACTCCACTTCTCTAGTCATCCGTTAACTTCCATTTTATACTAAAATATTTAAACCAAGAGCTTCTGCTTGAATCTTTCAACATCACATTAACAAAACAAAACAAAAACAGAAGAGTTGGAAGAGGAGGGGGCAGGGGAAGGGATCAGTGGAGAAATTTACATTCTTTCCTGAGGCATATCCTGAGAAGCCAAGGAAAAGGAAGACCTTATCACAGGATATCAACCATATGTCAAAGTAATGGGGACTGGATGAGGAGGAAAGATTTGCATAGCTGGCATGGACAGAGTCTTGAGAAGCAATTGTGAGACAAAAAGTAATAGGAGACCCCCAAAATCACAGGCCAGAATTTACCTTTGCAGTAATTACCAGCAGAGATGACTGGAAAAGTAGAAGTTACTTGCTCAGTAACGGAGGATTTTTTGAGAGATGTGTCCCTCTTGGTGCACTATTTCAGGTGCACGTATGCCTCATGCACCTTTGATTAGAGATTCAGGTGGCATGCCCGTTTGGCCCACTTGTGTGCCCTACACATCCTCGTGCCCCACACTGAGGATACATAGGGCTACAGGGATGAATCACCTTCAGTTTCTTCTCCACCACAAAGTCCCACAGAGCAAACTCCAAAGCAGCAAGGAATGAGGGTGGGTAGTAGAGCACCCATAGGGACACAGATCTCAAAACAAACAAACAAAAACAAACAAACCCACCCACCCTCCCACCCAGTTACTGCACAAGATCAGTAATCCCTTCTTCTTCTTTGAGTAGTGTCCCTACGGGTGCTTTACTTCAGGTGACTACTGAGCAGTACCCTCAACTGGAGGGGAAAGCTTCAGAGCCTAAGACTGAAGACAAGACTACATTCCCAAGGGTAGCATCAAATCTAAAAGAATGGACCACCAAATAATATTTGGAAAAGATCTCTATCAAAGTCCAAGGTGCACTCTTGCAAATCTCCACAATAGGAGCATGCTTAAATAACACCATAGAAGTAGAACAAGCTCTTGTGGAATGGGCTAATATCCTAGGAGGAGATAGTATATTGGCAGATTCACAGCAAGAAATAATACATCCAGAAATCCACCTGGAGAGTCTCTGGGTGGAGATCATGGACCCTTTTCACCTGTCGGCAATTGAAATTATCAGTTTGGGAGACTTTCTAAATAGCTTGGTTCAGTCCACCTCCTGACATCCAAGGTGAGTAAGGCTGCATCCTCCCACGTTATATGTTATTTTGGGGGTAAAAATAATGGGAGATGGATGACTTGTTTGATGTAAAATTCAGATGACACCTTAGGTAACATTTTAGAAAGGTGAAGTAATGAAACCTTGTCCTTGAAAAACTACATGAAGGGAGGATCCGCCATTGAAGCTTTCATTTTCCTGACTCTGAGCAGAAGCAATGGCCACCAAGTAGGCTATTTTTATGGATAGATTAAGAGGAGAATCAGTATCCATCAGTTCAAAGGGAGGTCTCATAGCCAATTTCAGTACTAAGTTTAGTTCCCATAGAGTGGTGGGTTCCCTAATCTGAGGAAAAACATTTCCAAGCCCTTGATAAATCTTACCACGGTGAGATGAGCAAATACTGAAAATCCCTCAATCAAGGAACAGAAGGCCATTATAGGCATCACATGAATACTGACAGAATTTATAAATAATCCTGATTTTTTTTTAATTCCAAAAGATATTCAAGTACAGCAGCGAGGTAGGAATGAGTGAAAGAAAGATGCCACTGGTCATACCAATGGTGGAATTTCTTCCGTTTTTGAAGATAAGTTGTGCATACAATTTTTCCTACTATTTAATAACACCTGCTGTACCTCTGGAGAAGGAGAAGGTCTCTATTCCCATGAGCCATTGAGGAACCAAGCCCTAAAAAGGAGAATTTCTAGGTTGGGATGGAGAGTCTGACCAGCATCTTGAGAGAGGAAATGAGGAATGAATGGAAGACTGATCACCAGACAAAACAGCAAATCAAGTTAGGAAAGGGTATCAGTCTGTCTGGGCCATGTTGGAGCTATTGCTATGACCTTATCTTGTTTACCACTTTCAATATCAGAGGCACTGAAGGAAATGTATACAGAACAAGGAAAACATCTCTTAGTGAGTGAAGCCCCAACCACCTCTTGAGCAAAACTCTCTGCACTTCCTGTTGGTGACTGTGATAAAAAGGTCCACACTTCTGGAAACCCCCATGTCCAAAAAATATGATTGAGAGTCCAGAATTCTAAGTCCTTGGAAGACGTGCCCACTGAGAGTGTCAGCTGTGGTATTTTCTATGCTTGGAAGGTAATCTGCTGAAACAAGAATATGATTGACTATACACAAGTTCCATAGCTTCATTGCTTCAGCACAAAGAGAGAAGGATCTCACCCTCCTTGTCCTGTTTTTTTTTTAAAAACAAGCCAAACAGGGAAGTTTAGTTTCTTTTTGAGCTTTTTGTGGATTAATTGGGCTACAAGGTTGATATATAAACAAACATTTGGGTAGACCGTCTGCCCTTAATGGCATGTGCCACTATATTCACCCTCCTGCAACAAAGTCTGTCATTATGGTGATGGTTGGATTAAGGGGACACCCACACAGATGTTGTGAGGGGTTACTCCACCAGTTGAGGGAATCTTGTATTTGACAAAGAATTGATATCAAACTGTATTTTTTCAGCATGTATATGGTTCTGAGCCAACCCTGGAAGCAACAAAGGCATAAATGTGACACTCTGTACCCCAAAGCAACCCCCATATGTTCCATGGTGATATGATATTATGTTTTTGTATAAAGTATGCCTTGTGAGGTATCATTCTAAAAGTCTTGATCTGTTGGATATTAATATCCTGTTGGATTGTATGTGTTATCATTGTATGGGAACTTATGAAGTTTTGCTATGTGTGTGTTACTGAAACATTTTGTGAAGTTGAAAACACTCACAACCAGCCTTTCAGTTATAAAAATGGAGAAGCCAGACATTGTTGATGACCCATTAAGGGGAATCCACACTACCAAGGACTATCACTATCTGTATACATGAAGATTTCTCAGAGGCAGCACATATTCTATGATTCTATTCTATGATTCATTGTCTATCAGGGTTGGAAGGGACCTCAGGAGGTCATCTAGTCCAACCCCCTGCTCAAAGCAGGACCAATCCCCAGACAGATTTTTGCCCCAGATCCCTAAATGGCCCCCTCAAGGATTGAACTCTCAACCCTGGGTTTAGCAGGCCAATGCTCAAACCCCTGAGCTATCCCTCTCCCCACCCCCGCAATGGACTCTGCTTGACTCGCATCATAGCAAAAGATCTTTCCAGCAAGCTGGAAGAACCTATAAAACGGGGAAGTGACAGCATTTGGCATCTCCCCCACCCCCACCCCAACACCTGCAAACATGTCTGGAAAACAAAGACTGAACTGGGGTGGGGGTCCAGGCTGGAAAGGAGAATCCCAGCTTTTGTATTTAGGAACTCTACTATCAGGGCCCCTGCTTGATTCAAATCCTGTCCAGTTTATAGAACTCAGATTGTGATTTTACTTTTATTTCTTAGGTAACCAACTTTGATTTGTACGCTTATTATTTATAATCACTTAAAATCTATCTTTCTGTAGTTAGTAAATCTATTTTATATTTTACCTTAAACAGTGTGTTTTGGTTGAAGTGCTTGGGAAATATGCTCAAGTTCCAAGGGCTGGTGCACATCCACTTTCCTTTGTAGAAGTGGCAGACTGGGTAATAAACTTACACTGGTCAGGCTTCTGACCAGAACAACATGGTATAGTGGTAGGGTATAAGGCTGGGGAGCTGGAGAGAATTGGCTGGAGCCTCTCTATTGTTGGTTCATGAGTGGCTGGCAAAAGCATTCATGCAGCTTAGCTGGGTGTGTTCCTGCCTGTGGATGGCTGTGAAAGTGCAATACCTGGAGTAGTTTGCAGCTTCTCACAGCATATCAGTGTGAGAGGGAGCCCAGGTTGGTAAGCTATAGGGCTCAGCGGTACCCCAGTTCCAGGTTGCACCCCAAGGAACCTGTCACAATAAGCTTGCATGACACATTACAAAGGTGCAAGCTGCCATATGTCCATAACTTGAACACTATTTTCAAAGTTTGCAGAATTATTTGAATTTTTGCAATGAGGTTTGCTAGAATCTCGAACCTCTCTATGGCGAGCTAAGTTCTGGTTATTACTGTGTCTAAGGAGGCCCCTATGAATTCTATCCTTTGTACACGAGTCAAAGTGAACTTTTCAATGTTGAGCTGGATATCTAGCTTGAGGAACGGGGGAAAGCTACCTTTATGGTAGAAATAATCTTGTTGTAACCCCTTGAGCAGCCAATAATCAAGGTATGGAAAAAAAACTATTATCACCCTTCAACAAAGATAGGTGGTGACCACTGCCAAAACCTTTGGGAATACTCTCTGAGCAGATGAGAGGTTGAACGGAAGTACCTGATATTTGAAGTGGTCTTGGCTAACCAGAAACCAAAGGAGAATCTGGTCAGATGGGTTAATCACAACATGAAAACACATGCCCTGAAGGTCAAGGGCCAAAAATCAATCCCCTGGTTCCAATGATTGAATTATAGGGGCAAGAGTCAACATTCTGAATTTTGGGGCTTTCACAAAATTGTTTAGGAGTCTCAGATCTTGATTAGGTCTCCACCTTCTGTTCTTCTTTGGGACCAAAAAATACTTTGAGAAAAATCCCTTCTCCCTTTGCTGAGCAGGAACTGATTCTAAAGCTCCTAAGGGAGGTGATTTCCTGTCTCAAGAAGTGTTCATGAGAGGGGTCCCTGAAGAGGGATGGGGAAGGATGTGAGGTAGAGGAAGGTAGGTAAAATACATGCAGTAAACTGATCTCAACTTTCAATGCCCATTTGTCATATGTAATCAGTTCCCCAGCAGGTAGAAAGTGGAAGGGAGAGTCCCCAAAGAGAAGAAGGCAGGTAAATAAGTGCAGCTGAAGATATGAGAAGTGGCATTGTTCTAAGCTCTTGACCAGTCCATTAAAATTGACATTTTGATTAGGATGGTTGAACCAGCTCTAGTGGGTGATCTTTCTTTGAAACCTTGGTTTCTTCCTAAGCAGCTCAGTAGGAATTCAGAAATCAAATAACTGGATGGGATGGAATCTCTGGGCCATCTGGGATCTACAAAAATTCAATTTACTTGCAAGTGTATAGATTCCAAGAGATCACAAGGTGGCCCTGGAGTTTTTCAAGGTGTACAGCAATTTGTTAGTGGTCTCAGCAAAAAGTTAAAGCCATCAAATGGGAGGTCATCAACAATATTTGGGAATCCAAAGAGCTGGAGGCAAGATGCCCAACACGTGACACTGCTATGGAGATGGAGCAAGCTACAGTGTCCACAGCATCTAGGGAGTCTTGTAATGGTATTCTAGCCATTAACTGACCTGTGTCTATGATGGCCTACAATTGTTTACAATGTTCTGCTGGAAGGTGTTCAATATGTGCTGTGTCCATTGTTCTTCAATACAGACTGCAGGACATTATTTATAGACAGAGTAATCACCAAAACCAGTGTTTGATATTACATGTTGTAAAGAAAAAACTGAGGTCTGAAAAAGGTTTGATGAGTCGTTACCTGCAGGGGGGAAGTCTGGCTGTCAAATATGGTAGATATTCTGCAAGACTGCAGCATGTACTGATAAACAAAAAAATTCCAACACCCACAGAGCTCTCGACCAGATACTATCTATAATGGGAATAAGAAAAAAAAATATCACCTTGCATATACCTGAAAACCAGGTGTCAAAGAGAAATAAGAGTCCCTCCCCCTTTTTATCCAAGACACAGATCTTTGCCTCACAGATTGTCCAGGCATCATCTCTGAACACCAAGGGTGCACTTTTGATCCTTCTTTACAGCAATAAGTCATTGAAACATTAGAAAAAGCTACTTGCCTGCAGTGACAAACTTCAGGATTTGATGACCACTCTAAAAGGGAAAATTGAGGCCATGACATGCAGAATAAATAACTAGCTAGCATGGTTGGGAAAAAAAAACTTAACAGAACTCAGCAGGCTGACTAAACGTTAAAAAAGTATGCCGTTATATTTAAAGACAGATCAAACAATACTCCATGCATTTTAGCTGTAAAATCCCAATATATTTCTGAACAATATGAGCAAAACCTTTTGAAAATTAAAACTGAATGAGAAAATGAGGTCTTGGGAATCTTCAGTTAATGATTCTTAGATCAAATCTGCAGGTATTCTAACCACAAGACAGTTTGCTCATGTGGAATTTTAAGTATCCATATATCGGTCCATAAGAAATACAGAGCGAACCAGCAACATGACACATTTTATGTTCTTAAGTGATATAGACAATATCTTTATAATCATGGAAGTATAAACTCCCAACCTCTAATGAAGCCATCTTCTCCTGCCTCCTACCTGATAAGGAGGAATTATGATTATGAAAAGCAGAACAAAAAACCTTGGAATTATGAGGTACTTGAATTTGTTATAGCAAAGAACTGGATCAGATAATACAAAACTTTAAGGCTACGTTTAAAGAAAGCAAATTTTGGAAAAAATTTAGAGAAGTCTAGGCCTAAATTCAATATGATAATTAAACAAGAGACTGACTAAGTATATGAGTAGACCCAGTGGCTTCAAGAGGACTACTTCCTGCGGAATGGAAAAAGACAGGGGAGAAAAAAAAAAAATCAGTCAAATACAATTTTGCTAAAAAACTGCAAGAAATAAGAATCTGTCTATGTGGCTTTATGAAGGGCTGCTCAAGGATTTCAGGATAAATGAAAACATTTATTGAAAACGAAGGAGGAAGGTAAGCAAACAAACACATGGACTCATTTAAGGCTCCCGACAAGCTAAAATGCAGGAAAACAAGAAAAATGAGTTAACATGGCAACAAAAGGTCAAGGGAAACAAGAAAGTCTTTTATAAATATGCCACAGGAAAACTATTGTGATAGAGAAGATTTATTCAAGAGTAACAGGTACTCAACATCTTTTAAAAATCTGTGTTCAACAAGCAAAAGATAAGTCTGAACAATTAGTATGGAAAAGCAACGAATTTAAAAGAACTGTTGACAAAGAGAAGATAAGGGAATATTTGAATTATCCTACCATATTCACATCAGGTGGTCAAGACTACATGCATCATTCAGTTTTAAAGAAATTGGCTAATGACTTTATAAAAGAATATTTTGTTTTTAAATATGGACAATTAAGGAATGAACTGAAAACGTGAGGAAAGCAAATGTGGCATCTAAAAATCTAGGCCAGCTGAGGTTCTTAGCTGCTCTAACCACACTTGTCCCTTCTTAAAAACCTGCATTGGTTCACCCTTCATCTGAATACAAATTTCTCCCTTCACCCTCATTTTCTTCCCTATCCCTTCCTGCACCCCGTGTTCTGCCCAATCTTCTCTCTCAATGTGCCTCCCTTATGCACTGATTGCTTTGTGTCTTCTTTTATGCCTCTAAACAGACCTGGAACTGCCTCCCAAACAGTCCGAGTGGCATTTCCTCTCCTCCACAACACGTCTGAAAATCTGCCTGTTCTGTGATGCATTCCAGTTATAAAGACCTTGTGCCACTTTATATTTATTTTATTATATTAATAATTGTACCATACAGTTTCCAACTTATTCTTTGTGGGGGCAAAATACCAAAGAAACCCACCACAACAGCAACGAACATCAAAAAGGGGAACTACACAAAAATGAAGAGGCTATTAAACAAATTAAAAGGAATAGACATAAAAGTGTAATGCCTGCAAGCTGAATGGAAACTTTTTGCAAACACCATAATAGATCTGCAAACTAAATGTATACTCGATACAAACAAAAAAAGTAAGAGGACCCCAGAAAAAAATATGCCACCATGGCTAAGCAATAGAGTAAAGGAGATGGCTAGAGACAAAGAGAAAGCTTTTAAAAATTGGAAGTGAAATCCTGCTGAGGAAAATACAAACAAGCATACAAGTATAATTAGGCAGGACAGAAAAAGAATTTGAAGAGCAACTAGCAAAAGACAGAAGAACTAGCAGCAATTTATTTAAAAATAAATCAGAAGCAGGAACGCTGCCAAAGAATCAGTGGGGCCACTAGACAATCGAAGTGCTGAAGGAGCACTCAAAGAAGACAAGGCTGTTGCAGAGAAGCTAAATGAATTCTTTGCATCGGTCTCCATTGCAGAGGATGTGAAGAAGATTCCCACACCTGAGCCATTCCTTGTAGGTGAGAAATCCGAGGAACTGTCCCAGAGTGAGGTGTTAATAAAGGAGGATTTGGAACTAATTGATAAATTAAAACTTAATAAGTCACCAATAAGTCAGATGGCATTCACCCAAGAGTGCTAAAGGAACTCACAGATATGAAATTGCAGAACTACTAACTGTGGTACGTAACCTCAGCTTCCATACCAGATGACTGGTGGATACCTAAGGTGACGCCAATTTTGAAAAAAAGGCTCCAAAGGCAACCATGGCAATTATAGGCTGGTAAGCCTAACTTTTAGTACCAGACAAACTGTTTGAAACTACAGTAAATGACAGAATCATCACACACATAAATGAACACCATTTGTTGAGGCAAGAGTCAACATGGCATCTGTAAACAAAACCATGCCTTGACAATCTATTAGAAATCTTTGCAGAGGTCAACACAGATGTGGACAAAGGTGATCCAGTTCATATAGTGTACTTGGACTTTCAGAAAGCTTTTGACAAGGTCCCACACCAAAGGCTCTTCATCAAAATAAGAAGTCATGGGATAAGAGAGAAGGTCCTCTGAAGGAGCAGTAAATGGTTAAAAGACAGGAAGAAACAAAGGGTAGGAATAAATGGTCAATTTTCACAGTGAAGAGAGGTAAACAGTGGGGTCTCTTAGGGATTTGTACTGAGACCAGTGCCACTCCACGTGATCTGGGAAAAGGGGTAAACAGTGACATCACAAAGTTTGCAGATGGCACAAAATTGCTCAAGACAGTTAAGTCCTAAGCCAGTTGCAAAGGTTACAAAGATCTCACAAAACTGTTTGACTGGGCAACAAAATGGCAGATGAAATTCAATGTTGATAAATGTAAAGTAATACACATTGAAAAACATAAACCTAACTACACATAAAAATGATTATTAAATTATCTAAATTAGCTGTTAGCATTCAAGAGACCTTGGAGTTATTGTGGATAGTTCTCTGAAAACATCAGCTCAATGTGCAGCAGCAGTCAAAATGCTAACAATGTTAGGAGCCATTAGGAAAGGCATAGATAATAAGATAGAAAACATCATAATGCCACTAAATAAATCCATTTTATGCCCACACCTTAAATATTGCTTGCAGTTCTGGTCAACCCATCTCAAAAAAGATATATTAGAACTGGATAAAGTACAGAGAAGGGCAACACAAATGAGTAGAGGTATGGAACAGCTTCCATATGAGGAGAGATTAAAGACTGGGACTGTACATGTTAGAAAAGAGATGCCTGAGGGGAGATGTGATAAAGGTCTAAAATCATGAATGGTGTAGAGAAGTGAATAAGGAAATGTTATTTACCCCTTCACATAACACATGGACCATGGGTAACCCAATGAAATTAAGAGGCAGCAGGTTTAAAAGAAACACAGGGATGTACTTCTTCACACAAAACACTATCAACCTGCAGAACTCATTGCCAGGGATTCTGTGAAGGCCAAAAGTATAACTGGGTTCAAAAAAGAACAACATAATCTCATTGAGGATCGGTCCATCAATAGCTATTAGTCAAGATGGTCAGGGATGCAACCTCATGCTCCTGGTGTCTCTACACCCTAGAAGCTGTGACTGGGTGATAAGGGATGAATCAGTCAATAAATTGCCCTGTTCTGTTTATTCCTTCTGAAGCATTTGGTACTGGCCGCTATCAGAAGACAGGATATTGGGCTAGATGGACCACTGGTCTGAGCCAGTACGGCCATACTTATGTTCTTATGCCTTTAGATCACTAACTGGATTGCTAACTGCCAAGTATATTTACATCACAAACATTATATTTACCTTATGACTTGGACAATAATGAAAAGGTAAGGACTAGAGGAATCTGAAACTTTAGAATCACAGGCACCTTATATGAGGTAGCTCCCCATCATATCTATTTTGAAACTTGCAGACAGAGCATGGCACAAGATGCTGGTAGTGAAGAATAGAGTCTACTTTGTTAATATTGATTCACCACCAAGAAATTAACTAGTCTGTTTAGACACTGTATGCTTAAGTAACTTTTAATGTGCCAAAAAGCTGCAGCCTTTTAGCCTCTATGAAGAAATGTACTTTTCACCTTCTGAAAGAACAAAGAAGCTGCCAGAGGATTACCCATTAAATTTAAAAACAAATCAACAATCTACTAAAGGAATTACACACAGGCATTTAATAGGACAATTTGTGCAAAACTAAATCAGTAACATGCAATATAAGTAAAACAGTATTGACAGAAAGTATTTTATTCAAGATTGCATTGCTGATAACCAGCCACATTGTTTCCTCCTTGGATGGCTCTTCAGGACATTTTATAGATTGCTTTTCTGTTCATATCAGTAAATTACTGTAAGTGATCAAGACCCAATATAAATTTATTCATTCATTTTAGTAACATACCCTTGCAACAAAACAATAACGGAAAGCAGCTGCAGTGGTAAAACAATGGTACAGGAGCGTAGTGGATCAGCTGGTTCAGCAACAGGGAAAAACAATATTTCATCCTATGTCTACACTACCCTGAGCGCAGTAAGTTACACCAGTATAAGTGCTCGTGTGCTTAGCACTATGTCGGCAGGAGAGTTTCTCCTGCTTACATAGCGTATGCTACTTGAGGAGGTGTTTTTTTATGGAGAGAGTTCTCTCCCATTGGCATAGAGCGTCTCCACCAGACGTGGCGCAGCTCTACTGGTACAGCTGTGCCGCTGCAGTACTGTACATATAGACATGGCCTCAGTCAGCAAGTTATCCACTTCAAGAGTTTATTCATGAGGTTTTGGAATTCACAAATTACAACACCGAATGAAAAAAGCTCTTGTATATTAGAAACCCTGCCTCCAAGCTAAAATGCCTGCTGGCTTTGTCCTTTAACAACTAGGTGGCGAGTTCTACCTTCTCAAAAGGCCAGCTATCTAAGGCAATTTCTATACAGACTTGTTGGTGCACCCTTTTAAGAGCACTATTAGTATTTCAAGTCTCCAGTCATGTCTAGTGACTCTGCCCTGTACACCCATGTAAACTCTAAACTGGGATTAAATTCCTTGCTTGAATCCCTGGCTGCTGTTTCAATGCCATCTACCTCATTCTCCACACAACTGTCCTTTTCTGGATATGTGAGTAAAATCATTACTATTGTACTATGTAAAGTTTATGGAAAAGTAGGTATGGGAAAAAATAAGTTCACAAGGCACAGCAGAGCAGTTTAGTATGGACATTATACTCCAAATTACTGGTAGGAGGTGACCATCAGCTGAAGACGGGGAAAGCCTGCTGTACCCAGGACAGTTATTAGGGAGAAAGAAGTGTCTGTTCTTTTTTTAAACTAAAAGCGTGTGCAATTAAATATGATTAGTTTCTGGCTCACCTGCCCTCTCTGTGGAAACAAACTGGATGGTTAATGACGACAGCTGCTAAGGAAGAGACACAGAAGCTGTTGGATTTGTAGACAAATCTGGTACTTTAGCTGGAGCTCATTCTGAGAAACCAGATGCCTTGACTAAGAAGATTGCCTGCATGGCAAATGAGCCAATTTGGATAATATACAACTATTTTTACACTGTTTTCTGCTATATCCTGCAACAGTAGGACTTGTTCAATGTTAATGTGTTTCCATTGCTCTGACTGTCAATTTTAAAAATTTGCCCTGTCTCTCCTGCATCTAACCTCTCCATAGATGATCTCATCAAAAGCAGATTAGGCTAGTTGGTACCTGCTGTCAAATATAATTGATCATCTCATGTGATAATATTAAGTGGTGGTTGTCTGATGAAGGTTTTAAATTTTTCATCAAAAACACCCTGAACATGTGCCAGTATTCACTATCATAGATAGCTTTGTTGTTTTAATGTTCTTAAAGGGTTGAAAGAATTTTTTGTTTTTTGTTAAGTGTATGAGACCAGGATGGTCTAAATGAAGGTTTGTTATTCAGAAACAAGATAAAAAAAAAGTTATGAGAAAGACAAGTAAGTAACGGCACACCTTTCAGTATTTACAGATAGATTAAATCCTCCATTTCCATGGCATTAGAGACAGTCAAGTGGGACAAGAAGGACATGAGATTGTAATAAAATATCATAGCATTACATAAAAACTAGAGACACACTGAACTGCTTTAAAATTTGTGACGTTACCTCTGAATACCGAGGCTACCCCCTTCACCAATATACAGATCATATAGTTTTATTTTTAACAAACTATGTTCTAAGCACCTCACAAATAGGTGAAGACGTGCTCTGTGCCAGGAAAAGCATACAATCTAAATCTGACACGAGAACTCTCCTGGATCCTAACAGATGAAGAGGAAGGGAAAGAGGAAGAACAAGGGTGACAATTAAAAAAACCTGTAATTAATCATTTCTGTACGGTATGTAACATCTTGATTATTACATTACTTCCCTATCCTCACTCACGATTTTTTTCCTTCCCTGCTTACTTCTCAAAGGCAAAACTATAGAAGTTATGTTTTCAGGAGGATTTGAATAAAGCAAACTAATGTTTTATTTCTTTTTTCATGAAATATTGCTCAAATATATGAAGCCTAATCATCACTTATATTGTCTATGTGCTGTATCTCTCTGTCAGGGTTCCTTCCTCACTCTGAACTCTGGGGTAGAGATGTGGGGACCCGCATGAAAGACCCCCTAAGCTTATTTTTACCAGCTTAGGTTAAAACTTTCCCAAGACACAAGTTCCATCTTGTTCTTGAACAGTATGCTGCCACCACCAAGTGATTTAGACAAAGAATCAGTGAAAGGACCACTTGGAGTCCTATTCCCCCAAAATATTCCCCCAAGCCCTGCACCCCTTTCCTGGGGAAGGCTTGAGAATAATATCCTCACCAGTTAGTACAGGTGAACATAGACCCAAACCCTTGGATCTTAAGAACAATGAAAAATCAATTGGGTTCTTAAAAGAAGAATTTTAATTAAAGAAAAGGTAAAAGAATCACCTCTGTAAAATCAGGATGGTAAGTACTTTACAGAATACCAAAAGATTCAAAAACACAGAGGATTTCCCCTCTAGGAAAAACTTTAAAGTTACAAAAACAGGGATAAACCTCCATCTTAGCACAGGGAAAATTCACAAGCTAAAACAAAAGATAATTTAATGCATTTCTTTGCTATTACTTACTATTTCTACAATACTAGATGCTTAGTCCAGATATGCTTAAGGAGATGCATTTTTCCTGCCCTGGTTCCTTACTGACTGGAAGAGAAAAAAACAGACACAAACAAAAACCTTCCCCAACAGATTTGAAAGTATCTTCTCCCCTTATTGGTCCTTTTGGTTAAGTGCCAACCAGGTTATCTGAGCTTCTTAACCCTTTACAGGTAAAAGAGGAATTAACCCTTTACAGGGTAAAGAGGGATTTTATGCTACCCTTAGCTATATGTTTATTACAATCTCATATACAATTCATAGATTTTAAGGGCAGAAGGGACCATTACATCATGTAGTCTGACCTTCTGCATAACCCAGTAACCAAGACACAGAAATAGACATCTTCTACCACCTTCTCCCAAAACCTGATGGATGGTTTATTGTTGGTATATGCTGGGCAGTCAGGAGGACAGGGACCGGAACTCCACCTCAGCCAACTGAACTCCCCCGTTTCTCTGGCTTGGCCTCCACACTCAGCTGGTGGTCAAGAAGGAGCATCCAGACTGAGTTAGCTTCAACAGGAAACCCAGCTTCAGTTTCCTGCCTGCCCAGCAAATAACAGAGCAGCCTCTGGAGGCAGGAAACTGTACTGCATCTGTCTCTGGAGCCATAGCAGCTGAATGACATCCAGCATACAGAAGGGGGAAGCCCAGTTGATATTTGTTTCCGAAAGCACCCTCACACTCTCTTCTCCCTCAATCTCAGCCTCCTTTCTCATCAGCCAAAAGCTCTAGGGTAAGGCGGGGAAATATGGTCTCATCAAGTCTAAAAGTTGAGGGGAAGGGAAGGTCATTTCCCCCACCATGAAAAAATAAGCCTCTATCAGACGCAAGATACTAGACTGACTACATGCACCCCTGGTCCAATTCAATATCACATTTCCCTTCCTCCAGTCTTTAAATTCTCTAGCAAATAGGCAAGTTCCCTGCAAAACAGAAATGTGGAGGCAGAGAAAGTGAGTTTTTAAATGCAAAAAACAGATTTTAACTATTATTTTGTATGAGTGGATGATGTCAGAAGAGTCACCCCCCCCCAAGTGGAAATGGTAACAAGCATAAATTTCCCCATGTTACCAAAAGTGTAAAAAAATGTTGGTAGAGCTCTAGCCACCATTAGTGAACAGATAGATGGGTGCATTAGAAATACACTTCTATTTGAGAAGTGATCTCTAGGCTAGAACAAGTTCTAAGAAAGCAGGGTTCCCTGTTTTTCCATCAGCTTCTCCCCTAAAAATCACTTTTAGCTGTAGGACTTTCATACATTTTTAATAAGACAAACATTTTACTAGTCACAAATCCTTTTTGTTTGGCTCAAGTGAAAGGTGTAAATCAATATTACATAAAAGTAGAGATGGTCAGAAGAGAATTCCATTTCGGCCCAACTTTTTAGAGGTTTTAAAGTTTGGTTTTGTTTCAGATTGGATCAAAAATAAAACCTTTCACATGTTTTTTGTGAAAACTGAACTATGTTGAAATGTCCAGTTTTGGATAGAAACCTGAGCTATTCTCTTCAACAAGACAAGACAAGAGTGGCTGGCCTAGGATGTGGGAGGATCCCAGTTCAAGTCCCTGCTCTGCCTTATTCAGAGCAGCATTTTCATCCCAGAGTCTGAATCCACGGGACTTGAACCTGGATCCCTTACATCTCAGGTGAGAGGTCTAACCAACAGGCTTACACAGAGTGAGAGAAAAATCTCCCTTTCCTTCTGCTTTGAAAAAACAGCCTATTTCAACTAAATGAAATTTCATCAAAAATGATCTGATCAGCTATATGTCAGAGTGAAAGGAAGAAAAAAGTTTTGTCCTATGTACTGTGCATGTTGAGAACCTGGGAAAGGAGACAAGATGAGTTATGAAATCTGAAGCAAAATAATAATTTTAAAGTTTTAGCAATAATCAGTTTTGTCTCTTATCATTTTGATTTTTTCTAATCTTATTAGCACGAGCAGGGTTTGTTTAAGGATAAAATTCTGAATGTATAGGAGCCATGAGAAGCTAAGTGCAAGGAAATATTACAAAATGGAAAGTGTCAAGGGAAAAATAGGGATGAGAAGTTAAAGATGAAGACAAATTACTCCATAGTTTGTTCTGAAGTTCTTTCTTAAGGATTTCTACTGAGACACTGATGTCGAAAGAGCACTAGTTGCACTATGCACTTGCAGTCTGATACCCCCAAACAAGTCTCTCTTTTCTAGAGGAGAGAACTGTTGAGATAAGGCCAGGATGGGGATTCCCCAGATTTTTCTGTTCCAGGATGTCTCTCTGTCTTTCAATCTGATACACATACTATTGTTGTGAATGCTGCTATTACCATTCCTCTTGCTTTTCTCTGTTCCCTACTGGACTATCATGAAAACTAGAATAAAATCCATTTCTAATGATGGGTGGTTAACTCTTTGCTTTTCAGGATGGCCTTTTATTCCACTTCTGCAGTTCTGGAATCATTTTCTGTGATAACGATGAGAGTAAGAGGGTCAAGAAACCTGACCACCTCTCCTTGAGACGGATTCAGGGTAAAAGTAACAAAAAAGGACATCTCTGAACACAATAAAATCAAGTTAGTGGCTTGCCAGGTCACTTTCCTATGTGTCATTGGTTAGAGAGACACTTCTGAAATCAAATACTCAGTGTCTTTGATATTATCTGGTGTAAAAATCAGCGTCAGTGACGATTATAACAGCGGCCCTTGCGCCGACTGTTTTGAACTAGTCTCCTCTGTCTCTTACCTTCTAAATTGGTATATACTTCACCCTGGCAGGTTCTCTTTTCCACCTCATTTTCTTTCTCTTGTTGATATGGACTGCAGAGACAACCTGCTACTTTTCTTGAGGTTTGTATTCACTAATCTCTCGTCTGGAAATACCAACACAGAAGAAGAATTTAGATCAATACATAGTGATAATTTAGTATTGGAGCAATGACATGAAATTAAGCCAAGTAAAATTTAGGCTGGTCATCAGGGGAAAGTTGTTAGTGTCAAGGTTCATTGGACTATTTAATAGCTTCTGAAGGGAAAAGGTGGAAGTCCTATTGTTAGAATAATGTCAAATGGTACTGAAAAAAAAAAATACCAGAAGAGACATTATGAGGAACAATCCTAAAATGACCTGGGCTGGGGACAGTGGGTGACAGAGAAGAGAATTGTGGAATATGATGAGAAAATAGATTGCATCTAATAAGCACTTTTCTTCTCTAGTTTCTAATTTTATTTCTCCTTGGACTTTTGCAAGCCTCTTTGGTATGAAGATGGTAACTATTTTTTCTGGACTTTATGGCTCTCATTCCCTTCAGCTCTGTGAAATTCCTGCCATTTGGGTTTAATGTAATTAATGGTGATTAGAGAATATTTCAAACTCACAAGAAGCTAGTTTTTACTCAGAGTCCATTCATGGACGATGAGAAGCGTTCTAGTCTGAACTCCCATTGCATTCAGTGTGAGAAAAGAGGGTGCTTATCACTTAGTATAAGGTGCATGACATCTGTCAGGATTTGTCTTTGAGTCCTTATTTGGGCCAACTCCAAAGAACTGGGTAAAAACTGAGTAAAGATTTCAGAATTTTGCCCATAGCGAATAATTAAGGGACTGAAATTTTCAGAAAGCCTTTGACAAGGTCCCTCACCAAAGGCTCTTAAGCAAAGTAAGCTGTCATGGGATAAGAGGGAAGGTCCTCTCATTAATCAGTAACTGGTTAAAAGATAAGAAACAAAGGTTAGGAATAAATGGTCAGTTTTCAGAATGGAAAAGGTAAATATTGGTGTCCCCCAGGGGTGTGTACTGGGACCAGTACTGTTCAACATACTCATAAATGATCTGGAAAAAGGGGTAAACAGTGAGGTGGCAAAATTTGCAGAGGATACAAAACTACTCAAGAAAGTTAAGTCCAAAGCAGGCTGCAAAAAGCTACAAAGGGATCTCACAAAACTGGGTGACTGGACAACTAAATGGCAGATGAAATTCAATCTTGATAAATGGAAAGTAATGCACATTGGAAAACATAAACCTAACTACACATATCAAATGATGGGGTCTAAATTAGCTGTTACCACTCAAGAGAGAGATCTTGGAGTCATTGTGGATAGTTTTCTGAAAACATCATTCAATGTGCAGCAGCAGTCAAAAAAGCTAACAGAATGTTGGAATCATAAGAGAGGGATACATAATAAGACAGAAAATATCATATTGCCTCTATATAAACCCATGGTATGCCCACATCTTGAATACTGCATGCAGATGTGGTCACCCCATCTCAAAAAAGATACATTGGAATTGGAAAAGGTTCAGAAAAGGGCAACAAAAATGATTAGGGGTATGGAACAGCTTCTGTATGAGGAGCAATTAATAAGACTGGGACTTTTCAGCTTGGAAAAGAAACAACTAAGGGAGGAATATGATAGAGGTCTATAAAATCATGACTGGTGTGGAGAAAATAAATAAGTATGTGCTATTTATTCCTTCTCATAACACAAGAACAAGGCGTCACCAAATGAAATTAGTAGGCAGCAGGTTTAAAACAAACAAGAGGTGG
This sequence comes from Chrysemys picta bellii, assembly GCF_011386835.1. NCBI lineage: Eukaryota > Metazoa > Chordata > Testudines > Emydidae > Chrysemys > Chrysemys picta. The sequence continues at coordinate 78,459,058 of NC_088791.1, forward strand.
TAATTTCTTCACACAAGGCAAAGTTAACCTGTGGAACTCTTTGCCAAAGGATGTTGTGAAGGGCAAGACTATAGCAGGATTAAAAAAAGAGCTAGATAAATTCATGGAGGATAGGTCCACCAATCACTATTAGCCAGCATGGGCAGGGATGCTGTCCCAACCTCTGTTTGCCAGAAGCTGGGAATGGGCAACAGGTGATGGATCACTTGATAATTACTGTTCTGTTCATTCCTTGTGAGGCACCTGATATTGGCCGCTGTTGGAAGACTGGATACTGGGCTAGATGGACCTTTGGTCTGACCCAGTATGACTGTTCTTATGACTGATCTTGGTCCCAGTGAACAATATATAACAGGAGAACAACTAAGTATCTTGTGAATTGGCAAAAATATATTACCTTTGAGTTATGGTTCCCATTTAACACCGAAGTTAAATTTTATTTTTGTTACAGTTAAAATAGTGTTTGACAATGTGGAAATTAACAGTCAGAGAGAACAATATTTAAATATCCTCATTCATATGATCTCAAATAAATGTACACATGTAAAGTACCTCACTGCCCATTAAAACAACGTTAATTCACCCCCAACTTCAATCTATAGTCAAGACACCTTTTACACCAACCCACAGTCAACATGGACTATAAACCCCTACAAAAACACAACCAACCCACCATGTACCATATGGCCCACAGACCTCTTAGCCTCATTGTTCCATCAAGAGAGTCAACTCTTCCCCTTCCCAATATGATTAGTGACAGCAAGACATTATATCTCATTATCCATTGGCCTGATGATGCAGCGCAACCACACCTGCCAGTGAAATAAACAGGAGCTATGGGTTCTCTGCATGTAAAAAATCAGATCTTGTATTCAGTTTAGAAAAAATATTATTCCCCATACACTATCCCCCTTTGATACAGAAAGTCCAATCCACCTACACCATATATGAAGTAAAGGATCAATATATTTACCATAAATACTCTTCTTCCTTCTCCCTCATCTTCCATACATAGGCTCCATATCCCCCTTTACACAGTTATTTAGCATGAAGGGCATGTAGAAGTAGAGATGTCATCTGGACATAGTAGATTTTCATTTCTGGTCAATGATTTCAGAAATGTCCCTGTTTTAGTTATGATGAAGGAATATTCTTGTTAGGGGAATGGTGGATAGGTTTATTGAGGGGTACAGTTTTTAGAATGCGGAATGTGATATTTTATGCTTTTACTTTTAGTCAGTGGTGCAAGTATATTTTAACTCTTACCAATACGGTACCAAGCCACTGACCCCACACCCGTCACGAAAATTGTTCCGCGACTAGAGCCCTGTGGGGATACAAATTTATACCCATGGATGTGGATATCCATGGATAGAAATTGGTATCTGCTGAACCACAGGGTTCTCCTAGGAACCGCAACAGCAAAAGGAGCAGAATGTGGGGCCGCCGCTCCCAGGAACCAGCGCCCCACACCAGCAGGTCCTTCAGTGCAGGTATACCACCCTTAGCTCTGTCCCCAGCCCTTCCATATAGCTGCATCTCCTGTCTGGGGTCTGTACAGCCCCACCGGAGGACAGGAGAATTCTCCCATATTCTTCTCCTTTTGCTGCTGCAGTTCCCAGGAGAGCCCTATGGTTCTGAAAATGTGTCTTTACGGTATGGCGTACCGGCAATAAATGTCTTAATGGTACAGCATACTTGACTGTACCAGCTTACTTGTACCACTGCTTTCAGGGAAAAAATTAAGATATTTACAAAAGTAGATCCATATTTAGTTATCTTTAGTTACCATACATTTAAATGCACTAGATTTGAAACTATAATATTTCTTGTTATACCTACTTTAACTTCAACATTAAAGTAGCAACCTTAGCTGAAAGTTAAATTAACAATGACTTTTTGTGTGCCTGTGTGGTGGTGATGGTGATTTAACACCACCTCACACACATTTGACTTGCATTTGCAAATTCTGAAAGAAATTAGAATGATTCATTGTGTGTACACTGCTCCTGTGTGAATGGTATTAATTATCTGACTTAAAATTATGACAATTTTTGGGTCAGTTCCTGTAGTTAGAAACATGTGGGTGTTAAAATGAACATTACAAGGAAACAAAGGAAAAGTCTTTGCAGAGTATGTACGTCAGCTGCAATTTACAATGATAGATGTTAGCATTAAGGAAATAAATTGTGTGAGTAAGGAAGCATAACCCTTACTTAGTGGAAGGCAGTTTAAAATGTTTGGTCTACAGAACATACAGCAGCTGAAAAAAGAAGGTTAGGGGATTAATTTTTAAACAGTTTTTTTTTTTTGGACCACAGTACATGAGATTCAATTGCATATAAAGCTGTCCAGAAAATCTGGCATCATTACATTGCAAATTTAGGGTCAAAAATTTCAAGCTCTCCTGAGATTTAAGTTGTTGTTAAAACACCTGGCTTATTACACTTCTCAGGTTGACAGCAGAGTATACAATTACAATGCATTTTTGCATCAACACCAAAGTATTACTGACTAAAACATAGTCATACTCTTGGAGGATGTATTTTAACTGTGCCAAAACCACAGGGACTACTTTAACAGCCTTTAATAAAGATGTTCATGAAATCACTGTAATCCACTGTAGAACCTATAGCAGGCATAGTCTCCAAATCAGATTTTCAGCTGCTGTAAATCACTATAGCTCCATTGATTCCAATCTGGTTCTCCTGATTTACACCAATTGAGGATCTGGCCATCTCCCCACTCTCACCTCCTTTAGTAGTATTCAGTTGCAATTGTCTGTAAGACCCAATATCTATATTAAATCAATGTTGGTTCTTCGATAAATTATAGCATGTAAATACCTTTTGAACTACTAGCTCTACAAGTGGCATTACACTATTGATTTTTTATTCTGGCATGTTAGTAGGACCCAGTCAACCCAGTTTTTGTTGAAGCTAAGAACCGGATGAATCTATTCAATAAAGAGTAAAACAAAACACTGATTTACTAGTGCATCAACTTAACAAGCTAAGGGACCTGTTCGCAGATCAAATTTCATATGAGATTAATTCCTGGTGTTACAGAATAGATTGAAAAATGCAACCACAATAATTAGCAGCAATTTTGCTCTCTACTAACACTCAAGAACAGGTGAAGTTACTTTATGAAATAATTACTCCCAGAGGAAATGTGAGAAGAAAGTCACAGGAAAGGAAATAATATAAGGAGGTCTTTCACAGTGAAGATACTAGGTTCTATGCCACTTGATTAACAGTCAACATGTAAAGGTTTCTGCCACTAGCAAACATGTCACAACACTATATAGCAGGGGTCGGCAACGTTCGGCATGCGGTTCGCCAGGGTAAGCACCCTGGCGGGCCAGGCCAGTTTTATTTACCTGCTGACACGGCAGGTTCGGCCGATCGCGGCCCCCACTGGCCGCGGTTCACCGTCCTGGGCCAATGGGGGCAGCGGGAAGCGGCGCAAGCGAGCAATGTGCCCGTGTCAGCAGGTAAATAAAACTGGCTCGGCCCGCCAGGGTGCTTACCCTGGCGAGCCGCGTGCCGAACATTGACGACCCCTGCTATATAGTATTACACACAAATAGGCGCTGTTCCAGCTGATTCAGCAGGAGACAGGAGAAGAAACAAATACTTATTTTTTTTCTAGATTCCTATTCCCTTTATTGTGTTATATGATCAGCCAAAATAACACCACTGCCATTATGCATAATGTTACTGACCCAAAAAGAACTAGTGTTTCCCAACCCTTTTGGGGGAGAAAATTGGGTTGGAGATCTCTTAAGATAGGTATCCTTCACAAGAATTATATGGGCATGGTCAGAAATACTGGATGAAATCCTGACTTCATTTAAGTCAATGGGACTGATTATTTTGGCTCCCAGTTTCAGCTGAGGCTGGGAAGTGGAGAGACCCCCAAAAATGAAATACTTGTTTTGCTGTATTCTCCCAGCATTTAATGGCTAAAAGTGTTCAGAGTCTCAATTTTACGTCATCCCAAAGACAGAATACATTGGTATGTGCTTGTCAGTGGCACAAATTTAAAGAATTATTTATTCATTCAGCGTATGCATATTTATATAACTATGTTTTAATGAGCTTGTACATCTTTTATTATTGCTTTCAATAGGTTTCATTCTTTGATTATCAGGGAATTAGGATTGTGTCAGGGTTGGGGGTTAATCTAAAAAAAATCTGTTATTGCAGGGAAATTATCCTAATGTGTTTCCATGGCTGTAGGCTGCTAACAATGCCTCAAATATGGCTTCACTCATGTTTTTCCCCTTCTTCTCTCTTACTAGTTAGGCACTTGTGAGGATAATGCTGTTTGAAACATATATGGGAATAATGTTTCCATGCAGAGATAAGATAAATAGAGCTTTGTATTACCATTATGGGTACATATAGTAGATGGTGGTGTAAACCTGCAAAGAAAACATGTGCCTTTATTCATATGTATTTAAGGTTTCAAATTCCTCTGTGAATGAATGATTTAGTGAAATATTTATTAAACATGACATTGAGATAGTATTTAGTAACTAATATATTGATTTATTGTAATACACTGTCACAGGATGTACCTATCCTATTGTGCCCCCTTCTAGCCAAGTGTGGCATTGTATGTGCTTTCTACCTCTGTTTCCCCTAATGTCATCAATAATATCATTAAGGCTTCACACAGGAAACAAAATCTTCTTCTGAGGTGTCCGGCTTATCAACCACAGACCTGATGAAATCACAAGCAAGCCCTCCTCCCAGCATCTTAGCTGGGAGACAGAGTCAGTCTTAGTTTATTCATTCCCACCTGGATCCACCACTTCCTGCCAGCAGGGTTCTCTCAGCTGTGGTCCCTTCTCTGAAGTCAGGCCTCTTGCCCGTACCTGGGAGGATCCTTTTCCAGAGTCAGGAGTTTGCAGAGATCTGTCAGCTACAGCTCTTCTCTGGGGCAGTATGTAGTTCCTGACAGGCTAGGCTTCCTGCCACTATGTGAGAGTTCCTTGTTCTTCACAGCACACCTTCCAGTGCCCTTGCTATGATGAGCTCTTCTCCTCAGTTCTCCTGGGAGCTACTTTCCTCAGGAGCTTCCTGTCTCTAGGAACCAATTAAGCTGAGCCCTGATAACCCTTTATCAGGCTCATTAGCTGCAAGCCAGCCATTTAGGGATTGAATTACTTCCTTGTGGGTCTGAGTTGGCTGGATTCACCCTTATAGGAGCCTGTCTGGTAGGCTGGTTCCTGTCTCCTCTAAAAGGGCCAGCTCCCATGACATATAAACTCCAGTGTTTTGTTTTATAATCTCTTTGTTACACTTTTTTGGGGGTCAAACAGTAATGGAGTACTGATTACATTTAATATTTGAGGATAAAATGCTACTCATTTAAATCAACAGAAAAGCAATGAGATATAAACAGTCCTTACAAGTCAGCTTTCAACCGACACACATATGTTTTAACACATCCGATTTTCCATTAATAAGAATAGGTTATTTCAATTTCATTCAGTGTTTCATTAAGCATTTCTCCTATATGTCACTAGAATAGGTATTTGATGGAAACATCTATTTTCATTGTCTTTGGGGAACATGAAGTTTTTCACTTGCTGTGGCCCATGCAGTACAAGGAAGTCCCTCAGGCTACTGCTCAAGTGGGTCCACAGTCCTGGATCATCTAGACTTAAGGAACTAAACTCAGCAGCAGCTGTTTCTTGCGCCTCCACCACACTCTTCTCTGATCTAGACTTTTCTTCAGGAATGCATGTGCATGGCTACATCCATTTGAGATGGAGATATGGATGCTGCAGTAGCTGCCAGGTCACCTGCACTCTGACTAACTGGAAGATCAGGCATCTCCTCACCACTCACATCCTCACTGGGGCCGGAAGGCTCATTGTGAACATTTGTGTCTATGTATCTCAGGAGAGCTCCTTCCTGCTTAGATAGAAAAGCTTTTTCTGAATGCTGCCCCAAAGGAGTGTTTTCTTCTTTCACTCATGACTGCTGTGTGACGTTATGAGTGTAATATAATATTTCACTGGAAGGTGACAGAAAGAGTTAATTAACTCACAGATTGACCTGACCCACGTCCGAAATTTAGAAACGGGTTAGGAAGATATGTAAATGAATAGAGCTTTGAAATGCAAGTCTGCATTGTTAGAGGTAGAAGGGTAGGTGTTTGCTCAGGTCTTGTGATGTAAGCAAACAAGTCTTGTCTATTGCTATAACTTTGATTCAAAAATCAAAAAAGGAATATTAACATTTAGGAAGATATTTGAGTGAAATAGTATTATTGTCTATATGTCTCTTTTGAAGATTGTGGTAACCTGTATCTGAACTTTTTAATGGATAAGTTACCCTGTGCTAATTGCCAGGATGTTTGGAAGAAGGAGAGTTAAGCCTATTGTTTTCTCAGGCCAAAAGGCTGCTGAAAATGTATAAGAATCCTGGGACAGGATCCTGCTTCATCTCAGATCTGCTTTGGGTTTCAAGACAGGGGGAAACCTTAAGCCATAAGGATTGAGATCCCCAGCCACTGACTGGAGTCACCCTGAGCATGGACATTGGACTATAACCTATGACTATTTCTAAAAGGACATTTGGCAACTACAAGCTCATCTCTGCTATGTATCTGAATACTCACATTGAAAATCACCAATAAAACTCCTATTGACTTCAGTTATGTTGGACCAGGCTACTAATCTCTGATAAGGCTTCCAGCAATCATGTCAAACTCCACTGAATTCATTTCACTGTGGGCAATTGATGGTAATGGATTTTCATCACTCCTAAGCTGGGCCGTGTTTGGCAATGGGACATAGAGCCTTTCACTCCCAAATGTTAGTTCAATCAGTCAACCATCTAAACCAACTCTCCCACCACTAGTTAAAAGCATGAAAGTAAGAAAAACTTATGAATCCCAAGGTACATTTCAGTGTGCTATTATTTCTATAATTTCTTTAAGCACTTTTTACCATCCTAGCTAGTTCAAATCTCTAAGAAATGTGCGATTTTTTCAGGACAGGGGGATAAATAATTCTTACACATCAATTCTCAGATTCTCAAAACAGAGTTAACTTTATTCCATTTCATTTCAAGATTGCACTAATTTCATGCTACTTTATAGGATTAAAAATCATGATCATGAAAGAGGGATATGTCATACAATTGTCACTTTTTCTATCTATTCATCTCCTAATAAATATAGTAGTCATATGCATTTTCCTTCTGCATGAAGGAATGAGAGAAACAGATAATGCAAAAATATGAATATATTATCATAACAAAGACCAAACCAAGAGCTGAAAAGCAACAGTCTCAAAAACATTGAGTATAATAGAAGAAAATAGTACATTATCACAAATCAAAATTGTAATATCAAACTGATATATATTATAAATGTCTCTTGACAGTTTAAGATAGCTGTAATAGCAAGGTTCTTAACTCAGATGTTCCACTAATACAGCTGATGGCAGACATCAGTAAAATTCTCAGACATCTGTTGTTGTCTTCCACACTTACCCTGAATTTTTATCTCTAACACAGAATGCAGTGAAAACAAAAGGTTCACAATTCATTGAGTTTACTGACCCAGCTTTAGTTTATAGGTTTTTGAGCTTTTAGAAGCTTTTCAGAGAGCTCTCAAAAGCCTTAGTGGGCTCTTGAAATGTTCACTCACCCCTGCTGAAAAGAAACATTTTAGCCAGTAGAGTTGCTTAATGGAATAATGTTTGGCTGTGCCCCTGTGAACTCTAGTGTGTGTTCCTTGTGTCATAAATCAGGATAGAGTTTGATCTTTAGATTCTAGCTGTCTGTTTCCAGAACAAAATTATGGTGTCAAGGGTCAAGATCACCTGCACCAGGGAATATATAACTGGCTACTTGGATTCCACTGGCCCATATGAAACACAGGGCAACCGAATTTATAACAGTTTGCTAGTGGAAATGTACAAATTATAAACTCTGCCCTTACCAAAGTGCCCCAGTTTCCTCTCTTTTCCAGGGGGAAAAACACAAAGGCCTTATACATTTGCCAAAAAAAGGAGAAAAAGTTCTCCATTAACTCAATAAAGTTCCTGTTCTCTCTCTGTTCCACTTATACACTCCATGATGAATATCTTATCTACCAAATTAGGATTGCCCTTTTTCTTCATTTAGAAATCTCTTCAGGATACAAACTCTAATTTTATCCACATAATTCCACAGTATGTATCCAAGACAACCTAACTTCAGTTCTCTCCCTTCAATAACCAGAATGCCTGCTTTATTTTTGTTTCTTTTAAAGTAAAAAATAATTTATTTCTACTAGAAAAGGACAGCATAGTTGCAGCAGAGAGTAGGCCTTTCTTTAATATAGTTCAGTACTGAAGTCAACTGTTTTGAATCCTGAAAAGAGTCTTTACTGAAACCTATTACTTTGTAATTCCTGTTCCAGCGCATAGAATTAGATAGGATGGTAATCAAATACAATATCTTTGATGCTACTGTTTCTTAATATTACATTTCATCTATGCGACTTAGCTGTTTTGTTGCACTTTCAGCAATTAACCTCAGGTTTAACATATTTCTGATTTAATGACTGTGGATGCTTCTCCCAACCATGGCTCTGCAGGCAAGTAACTCCTGACTTGGGTGAGGGCAGGGGGCGGGGGGAGGATAAGAGAGAGAAGGGAAAAACAGCAAGCAATGGGAGGAGGAAAGAGGAGTGAATGTGGGTGGGGTCTGGGGGAAGAAGCAGGGCAGGAGAGGCTCTGGAAGTCCTGCTTAAATATCCAGTTTTTAAATATTACAAAGTTGGCAACCCTATGTACAGCTATGATTGCCAGCAGTTCAAAATTACCACACAGCCCTTAAGAATAAATATGCTTGCTTATAAAGGTGAAAGCATTGCAGAAAAAAACATTTAAACAACAAAAGAACCTACATGCCTGCTAACAAGATTATCAGACATCACCCCTCAACTTCTTCAAACTCCACAGAGGGATTTTTCTCTAGTTACAAGTTCATAATAGCCTTAGCATAGAACTGGCACAACCATTAATAGTTCAGGCTTTCCTTTGCACAGGTTGGGCCTTTGACCTTCAGATTTCAGGAATGGACAATCAGCAAACAATGTCATCTCTTCACGGTGTAGCTTTAAAAGGTTGGGTTTTTGCATAATCAGAGATGGAAAACTTGCATTCAGCTCCCCTGACAGAGGTTACATACAACCCTAACCCACAGGAATATACAACTTTTGTATTTAATACAAGGGATTCCAAAGATACTTAAACACTTAATTCATTAAGGTTTTTCAAGGCTATGGCAAGTTCTTGCAATATCAGTCACACCCAATATATTCAGATACTGCAACACAAGAAAACGTTACCTGGGGTATAAAAGATAATGGGGAGATTTTCCAAAAGTGCTCATAAGTCACTTAGACTTAAGTCCCATTGAAAGTCAATATTTGTGCTCCTAAGTCACTTTGGGTTAGATTTACAAAGTTACTTAGACTCCTAAAGGGGCAGTTTGGTGGTTAAGTCCAATGTGTAGGCACAATTGACAATCTAAAAATCCCCTCAGCTGCCACCTAAACCTGCAGTGGAATTCACAGCCAAACAGCCTCTCCAAACCTTGAGCTAGCTTTTCCAGGCAGTCCAGGAGCCATGAGGCCAAGACACTGTTAGTCACCCTGTGACGGGTGGGAGGATCCAGTCCAGTGTGGGTGGAGTGCACCCCATCATTCAAGCTGCCCTCTGTCTCCAGACAGTGAGGCCTAAGGGCTAAAGTTAAGAGTGATCCTTTTCTGCAGGGCGGTAAGGTCTAGAGGCCAGAGTCAATAAAGATATCCTGACTCACAGGGCAGTGAGGCCTAGCAACCAGGGACAATAGAGTTGCCCTCCTGGGTGGGGCTGTATAGCCTAACGGCCACTTGGGGGTGCTTTAACCCCTGGACTATTGGCTATAAGTGTGTGTGTGTGTGTCTATAATTTTTCATGAGATAGGTGCCTAAGCCAGGTTAGCCCTAACTATAGGAGAGGATTCATGGCTGAAAATCCTGAGCAGAGATAGGCCAGAGGGAAATACCTGTCAGTCAGGTGCCTAAAGCCCACTTAATAGCAGTTAGGCATTTAAGTACTTTTGATGATATAGGCTCTAAACCCCACCCCAACCTTTCCTCTGCTTTTCACTCCTAGCTAGTTTTGGAGGCTCTCTTCTCAGCTTGCTGGCTTCTGTGAATTCCTTTCCTCAGCAGCCTAGTTCTCCTTGTGCATTTTATGGGGAACCTGGGGACCTAACCCAGAGCGGAGGATTCTACTAGGCAGCAAGACACTGCAACATTGAGCACTGCTATATTTAAATCCTCTTTGTGAATCTAGCCATTAAGCATTTCTAAAAATTCCACATAGTACACCTAAAACTCCCTTCCTGATCTGATAGAATGTCCACTGTGTGGAAGGACTCCCATTGTGAATCTTAGTTATTAAAGATGTAAATGAATACTGGATGTTTCCTTATTTGCCTTAATTTTCAAGGGGGAGACGCAAAAAGTAGCTTAAAGAAATTATGTTGAAGAGTTCCTTCTACTAATGACAATTACCTTAGTTAAGTGTCCCAATATGAATGACTTGTGAATATAAAATAAACTATACTAATTTTATTGATTGATAATTGTTTCCTAGTGGTAAACAGAAATCAGATTTTTTTGTTTTTGTCACACACAACATACAATGTTTTGTTAACCTGGATACAGTGGCTCTATTAGTTTCTTTTAGATGTCCCAGAGGTGTCACTTGATAATTTATGGTACCCTTGAGGACTCAAGGATTTGTTTCATTGTATTGTGTCCCTTCATGCTCATAGAGTTTGGTTTTCCCTGCTTGCCTCAGAAGAGGAAAACTCCTAACAGAGATCTAAACACACGGAATAGTACAAATAATTGTAACTTTATCAAGTTGTTAAAGACCAAACTCCACCACTTTTCCTTGACACAATACTTTCCACATCTGTTACTGTATTTAAAAAAAAAAATGGATGAAATCTCGGCCCCACAGAAGTAAATGACAGTTGCCCATTGACTTAAATGAGGCCAAGATTTCACCCAAAATGCTTAAGGAGAAAGACTGGTTGTTCAGGTCTGGTCAAATTTCTGGTGATTTGTCACATAAGAACATAAAGAAAGGCCGTACCGGGTCAGACCAAAGGTCCATCTAGCCCCGTATCCTGTCTACTGACAGTGGCCAATGCCAGGTGCCCCAGAGGGAGTGAACCTAACAGGCAATGATCAAGTGATCTCTCTCCTGCCATCCATCTCCACCCTCTGACAAACAGAGTCTAGGGACACCATTCCTTACCCATCCTGGCTAATAGCCATTAATGGACTTAACCACCATGAATTTATCCAGTTCTCTTTTAAACTGTTATAGTCCTAGCCTTCACAACCTCCTCAGGTAAGGCGTTCCACAAGTTGACTGTGCGCTGCATGAAGAAGAACTTCCTTTTATTTGTTTTAAACCTGCTGCCTATTAATTTCATTTGATAACCCCTAGTTCTTGTATTTCACAGAATAAGTGAAATACACTGCTGTGAAAGTAGACTAAATCCAAGGTTAAACATAATGTACTTAATACATATTTCACTAGTTACTATATAATCACCTATAATTCAATAGCAATTACTTTTTCTTCTTTCAAATAACTCAGCAATTATTCATTTTAATGTCCCTTGTAGCATCTTAAGTTACAAATAGTCCAAAAATTTGCTGGTAGGGTATTGCACAAGATAAGCCATTATTTATTGCAAAATGTTGCACTTGGAGAGACAGCCTCCAATTAGACAGAACAATTAGTTTAAGGTTGAATTCAGTTATTTTCTGCTCTAGCTACTTAGATTTGCTAATTCTTTTATGTAACCGTTCTTTGAACTTTTCTGTTAAAAGCTTATTAGAGGTCCCTGGTGTTAGAAAGAGTCCCAGAAGATAAGCCTTTAGCATTTGTGCATCTTTGTAGAATGTATTGTCACTGCATGTTAGAGATTTTGGTTATAATAGTCATATCAAAATTGTTTAACTGACATTAACAAAAGCAGTCAGAGTAACTAAGTATTGTGGTTTCTACAAAACAAACCACATTATCTAACTGCTACTGTCATATTTACAATAAGTTATCCTATAAAAAGGTACATTAAGTTAAAATGAAAGCTAAGTTTTTTTGTTTGTTTTTTTAAACGAGTCCTTTAAGTACATATTTAGCATCCAACTAACTGGCCTGATTTTCAAAAGTGATAATCACTCAGCAGTTCTCACTAAGAGGTGAAAAATTGTTAGTTTTGCAGGAGGAGTCTCACTTCTGAGAAGTCAGAAGAAAATTCAGCAGTCCCATTATCATGGATTTAAATATCCAGCAATCAGCAACTTTAGACATGCAAGGCTAATTTGAGACTACAGTGGTCTTCATCAAGAAGTTATTATTTGCAAGATACCAGAGTTATTTTTTATTCTGCGTGTAACATTAAACTACTATGTAATCATGGTTGGCAAAAGCTGACTTTATTGCTGCATTTTTTAAAACAAATAGATTTAGCACAAACACATTCTTACCATATGCTAACATAAATAGTTACATTCTGCCTATCACAACCCTACATTGTTTCAATTGGATAAAAAAGATCCCTTATGAGATTTACGAAAGCCATTATATAGGTCAATTAAAATATAAGAACCGAGAAATGTTAAGGACTTCTTCCTTTTAAATATCAGCACACACATACACAAGCCATAATGTACATTCATAGCTTCTTAATGAAATAACAGATCCAAACAAAAAAAAACACACCCCTCAGAGTTGATGACATCTTTTCAAAAGGCAGCCTTTACTAGAATATTGTTTGTAAGTGAGGGATAAATCTGAAAGGTAAGGCTACAACATTTTAAAGAGAACAATTACCAAGAATAGCTCAGAGAACAAGAGGCATGAAATTTCATCTACAAAAAGTGAAGTACCTAAGGGAAAACCAGTAATTTTAACACAAAAAACATCAAAAGAACTTACATTCATTCCAGAACTTCCATCTAAATATCAGAGCATACAGTCAGATAATGTAAACTCTGGACAACTATAATTCCCATTATTTTGCTATGTAATTATTGGTAAAAATGAGCATATGTACACCGTCCAATAGGAATACTTCAGTTTTCAAGAATAACAGAAAAACACCTACTAATAGTTTCTACTTTGTCTTAAAAACAAATAGAGTTTCATCCAGGGACTTGCCGAACTCTACCTTCAAAGCTGTTCGTTCCACTACATCATTAGAAGGGGTATGGTTTACAGATGGTATGTCAGTCTGCAGTCTAAATTCTCTTATTTTTTGGGCCTCATTTAGACATTTAACAAGAGAATGGATTATAAAATCACAACAACCAAAGTTCTAAGTCATTTTTTTTTGTAATTAAAAGAAAGGTTAATCACTGCTTGATCAAACACTATACAATGGGCAAAATAATCAGTTTGGGGGAAAAAAGGTGTCCGATGTTACTTTTACACTCAAATAATTTCCGGGAATAGCATATTCTGAGATTAATTGCAAAGTAATTCAAACAATTAAATCGATAAAACATTCCAAAGGAACCATGAAATCTGAATGTTTCTGGGGTTACTGAAGCCCGTTGTCCTTAATGTTCATTGAGATATTAGTCACTGGACTGTTAAAATAGGCTAGCTACATTGTAAAGGTTCCAAATGCCAGATTACTTTTTTAAAGCAAATTTAATCGAGACATATTACAAAAAATCATTATATAAGTCAGTCATGTGCAAATTAGTGACCAATAAAAAGATAAATTCCCTGAGCCTTAAGTACTCCAAAGTCAAAGCCTAATAGATATTTACCACATTTAGAGATTTAACCATCAAAAATAGAATCATAGAAATGTAAGATTGGAAGGGACCTTGATGGGTACAGTACCCTGTACTGAGGCAGGGCAAACTATTATCTAGACCATCCCTGAGAGGTATTTGTCTAACTTGCTCTGAATAATTTCCAACAATGGAGATTCCACAACCTCCCTAGACAATTTATTCCAGTACTTAACTAACCTTACAGTTAGGAAGTTTTTCATAATGTCTAACCAAAATCTCCCTTGCTGCAATTTAAGCCTATTACTTCTTGTCCTGTTCTCCATGCTTAAGGAGAACAATATGTCACACTCATTTTCTGTACTTGAAGACTTATGTTCCCCCCCGCCCCAGTCTTCTTTTCTCCACACTAAACAAGGTACATTTTTTCCCATCTTTCCTCAGAGGTCATGTTTTCTGGACTTTCAATCATTCATGTTGCTCTCCTCTGGACTTTCTCCAATATGTCCACATCTTTCCCAAAGTGTAGTGCCCAGAATTGACACAATACTCCAGCTGAGGCCTTATCAGTGCTGAGTAGAGCAGAAGAATTACTTCTTGTGTCTTGCTTACAACACCCCTGCTAATACATCCCACAATGATGTTCGCTTTTTTGGAAACCGTACAACAATTGTTGACTCATATTTAGTTTGTGATTCACTGTGACTCTCAGATCCTTTCCTGCAGCACTCCTTCCTAAGCAGTCATTTCCCATTTTGTATTTGTGCAACTGATTATTCCTTGCTAAGTGAAGTACTTTGCTTTTGCCCTTACTGAATTTCATTCTCCAGTTTGATAAGATCATTTTGAATTCTAATCCTGTCCTCCAAGGCACTTGCAACCCCTCCCAGCTTAGTATCTGCAAACTTTATAAGCTCTGCCAAAATTATTTAAGATATTGAACAGAACCAGACCCAGGACTGGTCGCTGAGGAACCCCACATGGATACTTGTAAGACCCACTCAATATGCCTTTACAGCTTGACTGTGAACCTTTGATAACTATTACCTGAATATGGTTTTCCAACCAGTTAGATATCCACCTTATAATAGGTTAGTCTAGGCTATATTTCCCTATTTTGTTTATGAGGTCAAGTGAGACAGTACCAAAAGCCTTATTCAAATGGAGATGTATCACATCTACTGCTTCCCCCTTATCAACAAGAATTCTTACCTCATCCAAAAAGGATATTAGGTTGTTTGACATGATTTGTTCTTGATAAATCCATGCTGACTGTTACTTATCACCTTATTATCTTCTAGGTGCTTATAAACAGATTGCTTGATTATTTGCTTCTTTATCTTTCCGGGTACTGAAGTTAAGCTGACCACCCTATAATTCCCTGCATTGTCCTTATTCTCCTTTTTATAGATAGGTACTATATTTGCCTTTTCCCAGTCCTCTGGGATCTCTTCCATCCTCCATGCGTTCTCAAAGACAATAGCTAATGGCTCAGAGATCTCTTCAGCCAGTTCCTTAAATAATTTAGGATGTATTTCATTGGTTCCTGCCAACTTGAAAACATCTAACTTAATTCTTAATTTGTTTTCCCCCTATTTTATCCTCGGGTCGGACCCCACTTTCACATAGTGAACATCAGTGTATCAGCTGATCATTGCTAAAATTTTTGATGGGGGAAAAAAAAGGGGGGGGGGGTTGCATTTAATGCTTCGGCCATTGCTCTGTTTGCTAATGCTCGTTCCCTCCTCATCGAGTAACAGGCCTTCCCTGTCCTTAGTCTTCCTCTTACATCTAATATATTTGTAAAATTTTCTCTTGTTATCCTTTATGTCTCTAGCTGCTAGTTTAATATCAGCCTTTCTAATTTTGTCCCTACATGCTTGTGGTTCTTACATATATTCATTCAATGTGATACTCTGCTAACCATAGGGTTCAAAACTATTGCTATACCTTCCAAGCACCATTTCACTTAAGGGTCTGTCAGCTTTCCAACACAAAACCTCTTTTTTGAAAGGAGCACTTCTAGCTTGCCTTAAAAATTCAGGGACATATCATGCCCCTGAGGCCAGCCACTCCTATAGCATTGCCCTCCATCCGCAAGACCCCATGGAGATCCTCCTCCAGATTAAGATTCATGAGATAGACAGATATTGCAGACTGAGTGATCTTGTGTTGAGCAGGGGTTAGCTAGGACAATGCACTTGTGTTCCCACCAGCCCCATAAACATGCCACAGGACTGTATTACCTTTACCAATGATATTCTTCTTTTTGGATGCAAAGGATCCCAGGAGCTAAGGGAGCCCAAGGTAGAAAAATCATATTTGAGTGGCTATACCAAAGAGAAAGGGATAGAGGCTGCTGGGGATCACAGTGTATCTTCATGGATGGCCCTAGTCTCTCACTGTTCCCAGGGATTCTGTGGGTTTGAGGCAGAGCAAACTATCATTTTGTGGAAAGGAAGGGAAGAAAAGAATCCTCTCTCATGCCACATATGAGCGTGGGGAAAACTGATGGGATCCTGACTTTAGTCCCCCCCTCTGAGGTTTTTACAGTGGGGGGAGGGGAGAGATTCTATGCTTCAGTATGGATAGAATCATTGCATACAAAGTCTGAAATTAGGAAAGGTCTTGTAAAACATTTAAGATGTTTTTTGTTTCAGTTTTCAATGGGTCTGCCACCCTCTGGATGACAAGCAACAAAAGAAAGAAAGAAAAAAAGCATACCACATTAGTTTTAAACCCCTTATGCAAGGCTGTATTTTTTATTTCTAATTTTTAGATATTAATACATTAAAATTGTACTTACGCGCCTTTCCAGCAAACTGACAATTTAAAAAAAAAAATCAAGCTAAACAAATAAAACTAGGCAATTGTAGAAGTAACAAAATAAATATTGGCTTATAGTAAAATAAAAATGGAAGTTAGGCAAGAGTTTTACATAAAACAATGACATAGGCATAGGGTGAAGATAAATACATTGCCAAGTTATAAAAATAAAAAGGTGGCAGGGTTTATTAAATAGACAAGTATTAAAAACCTGGAAGAATCAGGGCTTAGGATTCCTTTTTGTTATTGTTATTTTACCTGTTGGAGCTCACATGCAGTTGAGTGGAACACAGAATAGATGGGAGGGACAATAGGGCCATAATGAGGAGGTACAAGAAAGGTTGCAAAAGGCAGGCCCAAGGGACTCACAGAAAGTCCCAGAAAAGACAGAAAAAATGGATGAAAAACTAGCCGGGCTTCGAGGTGGGAAGGAGGTAATATAACATTGGGCTAGGAACACGGAGGAGAGCCAGAGAGCAAATCCAAAGCATATTTGAAGCACCCTTAGGCTTTACCCTCCACTGGAGCCTGCCAGTGTAGATCCTTGCACCTTTCAGTGCTCTTTCAGATTCTCCTTTTAATGTGTTCTCTTTGGGGCTATTATGACTCTTACTTTTTTAATGTGAGCTGAGTGGTCTATAGTTTAATTTAAAAGAAAATATGTGATAGTCAAGGGTCTGTTTGGCATTCAGATAACTCAGCCACTTAATAAGCACAATTTGTTTTATGAAAAAAAATTCCTTTTTACTTCTTAGGCAGAAAGATGCAAAGCCAATGGGCCTATACTTCATATTGAGGCATATTGTAACTACACGACACACTGGTTAGAGAAGCAGATATTAATTATGCATAAACTGATGGGTGAAAAATAAGTGGGATGTGGGAGAAACAGTAGTTTATAGACAGCTATGCATTAACAAAGATTTAGAATAATATATTTTTCTGTGCAAATTCAACTGCTATTTCTATTAATTAATGTAATTGATAACAGTTATAAAGATATCTGGCATTTTAATCATGCAGATATGTCTTTCTGTCAGAAGGGGAAAATTAAAAACAGCTAGAAGTCTTTTATTTGCAGTGTAAGCTGGAGAGGAAATTAAAATAGAGCTGGTAATAAATGACAGATACATTCAATTTAAAAGATCACAGATATGGGTCACAAGGGTAAGGAGGACACCATGAAGCATTGCCATTCACATAAAAGGTAACCCTGTGTCCCCTCCCACCCACTAGACATACTTTTTTAGGGGGGAGGGGCAGTTCAGATTAGTTTGATGAGGTTGGCAGCTCAAACTGCACACATCATCATCATCATCATCAATAATAAAATCTACAACATAATAAATGGCAGGGATCATGTTGAATTAAGAAAAACACTAACCAAACTCCAATTTACACAGTTCATTTCATCAACTGGAAATGTGGGAATGACATTTTAAATGAATATTCCTTTGTGCATGTCTGATATTAAGCCGGTCACTGATGGGACTTCTATTTGATTCTAAATACTACATGGGAAAAATTTCTGCAAGAAATAAAATAAAATCTTATGTCCACCCCCAGAAGTACAATTTTTGAATCAGAGTTGGGCTAAACCATACAGGAAATTTCAAGTATCTAACCACTAAGAGCCTGAAGCTACATAATAGGTATGGTATACTAATCTGAATAGAACAGGAGCATTTCGACTCCGTGATGGTCAGTCCAAACTAATCACTGTTATCCTGAATACCAGTGAGATAAGGTGGGTGAGGTAATATCTTTTATTGGACCAATTTCTGTTGGAGAGAAAGACAAGCTTCCGAGCTACACAGAGCTCTTCCTCAGGTGTGGGAAAGGTACTAAGCCTTTGTCTACACTAGCACTTTTGTCAGTAAAAAACTTTTTTCAGTCAGGGGTATGAAAAAAAACCATATCCCGACTGACAAAAGTTTCACGGTCAAAAGCACCAGTGTGAACAATGGTATGTCGACAGGAGACTCTCTCCCGCAGACATAGCTACCGCTACTCGTTAGGGGTGGTCTAATTATGCTGGCGGGAGAGCTCTCTCCCGCCAGCATAAAGCTGCTACATGGGAGAACTTACGGTGGTGCAGCTACAGTGGTACAAGTGTGCCACTGTAAGTTCTGTAGTGTAGACAAAGCTGTAGAGTCTCATGCTAAATATATGATCACACAAATAATTTAGCATAAGCAGTTAGCACATATTCTAAGGGACCTTTTAAGGTGAAGTAGCTTGTTAAAATCCCTGTAGTCCTAGGACAAAAACAGGGGTTAGTGGGTTATAAGGCTGCGAGTTTGTAACGAAGGTCACGGATTCTGTGACTTTCCAGGACCTTCGGGACTTCTGCAGCAACAGGTGCAGCTGGCCCAGGGGCTACCTGGGCAGATCAGGCAGCCCCTGGGCCAACCGCACTGGCGCTGCTGGGGCATTCTCGGGCCACTGCCCTCCTCTCCCCCAGCAGCAGGAGGAGTTTGGGTGTGGGAGGGGGCTCAGGGTTGGGGTTTGGGGCACGGGAGGGGGTGAGGGCTCTGGGCGGTGCTTACCTTGCTTGGAGGCCCCCTCCCTCCCAGAAGCTGCAACATCCCTTGGCTCCTAGGTGGAGGCGTGGCCAGGCAACTCTGCAAGCTGCCTCTGCCCTGAGGCACTGCCCGGCAGCTCCCATTGGCCACAGTTCCTGTCCATGACTTTTGCTAAAAAAACGTAGCCTTAGATATAGATTGTTGTAATAAGCCATAAATCCAGTGCCTCTGTTCAGGCTATGAATTTTACTATCTAGCAAAGTTATGAATTTAAGCTCTCTGAATAGTTACTCTCAGATGAATGGTTTTCAAAAATTAAACACTAGTGTCTGATATGGCAATTGCAGGGTTTAATTTAAGAGGGGTTATTGACAAGTAACAGTTGTTCTGAGAGTTGCTTCTGTGCATTCCCTTTTATGGCATCTAACAGCTGTATAATAAAGAACTGTACAATAAAGCCATGTCTGTTAGGGGGATGCAGTAGCATTCTTGTATTAGGTGGACAACATTGGCTGTATCTATATAAGGGGAGCGCATCCCTCCACCCAGCCTCAGTTCCTTCTAACAGAATCCTGAAACACAAAGAACTCAGAGGCAGGTGGGTGGAGTGTAAATGCACGAAGACAACTCTCAAAAGAAAAACAGTGACTAGTACGTAATCCCTCCTTCTTCAAGGATGTCCATGCATTCCAGTATATAAGAAATTAACAATTAGAGGAGCTGGTATGTCAGCTCTGAGGGGATCCCATGCTCTTCGAGGATTTTCCAATTTTATATGAGTAACAAATACTGCTGTGTAGATCAGCAGGGGAGGCATAATGTATCTATTTAGAGGGCCCCCAGTCATGAGAAGGAAAATCAACTGTGTTAGAGCTGTGTAGCCTGGTGAGGTATCCAAGTCATTCAGTGCCTCAGCTTGAAGCTGAGAGGTGTGCATAGCAAGAGTGGCGTTGAATTACGCAAGGGATCTCCACATGTGACATGCATCAATGGAGCTCAAGGAAACTTATGCCTCTTTCTTTTCCTCTTTTGGCTACTTTCATGGATCAGAATACTTCCTCTTTTTCCTTTGTCTTCCCTGGAACAGAGGCACGAGACAATCTGGAAGCATGAGACTCGCTGGTGGTGTCAACCAGTAAGGGCATCAAGGAAGATTGTGCTACTGACCTCTGTGGCAGAGCAGTCTGATTTGTTGGAGTCTGCTGTGCTGGACTGTGCCAGGCAGGAGGCTCAGCCCCCATGAGTGTTTGCCTCAGGGATGTCAACATCAAGGGCAGCATTGAACCTGGGGTGGCAAGATGTGTCTCAGGTCTCATAACTTCTGAAGGAGTGTTAGAACGGTCTGGATGAAAGCTCAAAGAAGCCACATTTGCCCACAGTCTTAACTGTCTGGCTTATCCTCCAGGGAGAGAAGGCATGGTGACTTATGCACTGAGACATTATATGAGCCTCTCCCAGACATGCTAGGTGCCAAACATGTGCATCCATCTCTGGAAAGATGGCTTATCAGGTCACACACCTTCTGAATTGCCATGTTATTCAGGACCCAACATAGCTTTGAAAAATAATACATGGCAAGCCCCAACTACTCTAAGTAACTAAATAATAATACCAGAGGCTAACTAGCTCACAGTTCATGGGAGGTAGTTCCATTAACTTTCTGTAGTGGCAGTAAAGTAACTGAGGTAGTTGAGGGGGATGTCACTCAGCAGACCAGGTCACAGAGTTGGAGT
The DNA here is from genome assembly GCF_011386835.1 of Chrysemys picta bellii. Classification (NCBI taxonomy): domain Eukaryota; kingdom Metazoa; phylum Chordata; order Testudines; family Emydidae; genus Chrysemys; species Chrysemys picta. Next base: position 78,479,975 of record NC_088791.1, read on the forward strand.
CAGTACTGGATTACCAGGAGTCAGGGAAGGCAAGAGCAGGGTTGGTTCTGAGGCAGGAGCAAGGCTGGGTGCAGGGCAGTGTCTGGGCTGCAGCCATGGAGGAGCAAAGCAGGAGCAGAGCTTAGAGAGATGACCAAGGGAGACAGAGTCCACAGGTGTTGAGAAGCCAGCGACCTACTGCTGCTGCTGGGCTTAAGAACCAGCCTGATAGCTTCCTCAGCCAGTTAGGCAGGGCAGTCCATCAGGCAGCCAAGCTGACTTGTTAGGACATCAGCTGAGCAGGCACAGTTGCAGGGCCTTACTTCTGACAGGGTGGAGTTGTGCTCATTTATATAGGCAGAAACGATCAAATCTTAGTATAAGAACACTGCTGCACCCCACAGCTTATTGCTTTCTTATTCAGTTCCAAAGCTTGATCTCGAAGCATTAGACCTTATGTGGGAATGCACAGAGGCCCCTGAGGAATAAGAATCTCTAGGCTTCATATTTTCAAGTGGTAAACTTACAAAGAAGGATTGGAAAGGAGTAGAAATTTTGCTGTGCTTACACATCAGCTATAATAGGAAGCTGTGGTGTAAGCTGCTTTAACCTTAAAATACGGCAAAAGGGCTTCCCTCTAATAGTAAGAAGTAATTCAGTCTTGATCCAGCTAAAGCCTGATCTTCACCTCAATAAGTAATAGCTGAAATTTTTATGTCCTCATTAGAGGTCATATATGATCACTTTAAAGCCACTATTTTGTTACAGTGGAACCAATGGATGACATATATCATACTCGCAAGATGAACTGGAGAGCTGAACAATTGAACCTCTTCCATATCAGATTATATTTCACAGCATCATTGGAGGATTTCATAGTATATTCTATTTTGTGAAGAATTTATGGTGGTGATGGGGTTTTGGTTTTTATGTTCTTTTGTTTCACTTTACTTTGAAGGTTTGACTAGCCATTCATCAAGACTGTATGCTGAGTCTCAGCTGCAGTCAGACTGAAGTTTGATGCCCAGGGAGAATTTAAATGCAGGAATCACAAACATACTGTCAGCAAGTTTTCACCTCTCCCCCTGTGCCAGACCATGAGTTGCTCTTCAGAATGGCTACAAAAAACAGCAGAATATGTGTTAACCACCCACACAACACAGATGCTGGCCTATACTGTATGGAGACCTGTAACGTCTGTAGAGCATACTACAACCATCACTACTAGCAACATTTGTTATTGCTTAAGGGCTCTAATCTCTGTGAATTAATTCTACTAGCATTTTGCTTGTTTTCTTCATGTAAAACAGGCCAGTGCAGACATTTACTGTTTCCTGAAACTCAGTATTACTCTGTCAAAATACTTAAAACTTTTCTTGAAGCATTTTGAGGTTTAAAGCCCAAAAGCAGAGAAGGCCTTGTGCACTTTACTCTGCAGAATTTCAGCATAAATCTTCTAGAAATAAGAGCCATTTTTCTGATTCCCAAAGAGTTATAGTAGCTCCTTCAATAGTTCTGGGGCATAATACAATTTGAGTCTTCATCAATACTTTATGATAAAATAATAGAATGTACTCAACATAAGCACATTCAAGAGATTCACCACTGGTTATCTATATGGAGCATAATGCAGTGCAAATTTATATTCATAAGTAACATTCATGCATTCTGAATAAGTTACATGAAAAACAATTTATACATAGTAAGTTACATCTCAGGAGCAAAAAAAACACCAAAACTCAGTGCAACAAAATGTAATCAAGCACGTACAAACAATTTAAATATAGATTCCCAGATATATACATCACCATCCTGTACTTGATGTAGTCATTTACACATTGCAAAGGGTGAACAAATTGAATGTAAAATATTACAAATCCAAAATGCAACATTGTACGCTCCCTTTACACAAATATTAATAACTAGACAAGTAACCATACCATGGAGAATCCAGTCCACAGTTCCTGAGCCACACATTTATTGTAGTATTCAATCAGATTATCTAAGAAAACTGGCATATAAGGTCCTTTTCCCTTTACTGCTCCCTCTTACCAGATCATATGGAGTAGGCGACTAACTTCCAAATATGCCCTTCTTTTTTGTGTGATTTACCTATATGAAAAATAATGAAATATTGTGTGAATCCAACATTGTGTGTGTTAGACTTATTTACATGACTGTTCCTTTTATTATTTTTGGAAATTTCGGGTTCTTAGTAGTTTTAAAATCTGAGCCAAATGAAGGAGATACAGAAACAGAGTTTTTCCCCTCTCACACTAGAAAATACCTTAATTGTTGTCTTTCTTCATCGGTAACTGATGAGTAGAAAAGTACTTTGAACAAAATGTGAGACCATTGTGTAGTACATTTTCAGTTTTATAAACAGTAGCCAAATCATGTGTCTATTGAGAGATAAAGGTGACATTTTTTAAATACGTAAGTGACTTAGGAGCTTAAGTCCCATTGACTTTCAATGGGACTTAAGCGCTTTTGAATTCCCTCCCTCCCTCCCCCAAAAGTCATTAAATTCCAGAATAGGGCTTCCCTTTTATGCTTGCTATACTTTTCCTGAGCACCCTTATGCATATTAAGCCAAACACAAAAGTACATTTCACAGAAGTAATGGAGCTGTTAAATTTCAACCATGTGGCACCAACTTGACAATATCAGTGGCACCAACTTGACAATATCAAGGGCACTTGAGATCATAAAACTGAACCTAAACAAATGGAAATAAATAGTTCAAGTATTTCAAGTAACAAAATATAGAATCTACTTGAAGTTTAATACAGTAAATCAAAGCTGAATCATGCTACAGGATTGCTTACAAGTGCAGAGAAGAACATAGGAATGGAAATAGGAGTAATGATTCTTGCAACACTCCTTCTCATAAATATTTATATTAGATGACAGAATTACTTCCTGATTATATTTTCCACTGTAAACAATGGGGGGAAAACATTGTGTTCCCAACTAAAAAAAGCAAACACTAGAGGTGGTTGAAGCTGAAGAAGTTTAGGTTTTCTAGCTAACCACAGACTGACACAAAAATCTACACTCACTCTCTCTTGCCTATATGCTTGGCCACTTACATTCTGATTTACATCTGTAAAACCTCACTGTTTCCCTGTCTTTTAGTGTTTCTTCAGCACATTAAAAACTCTTCTCTCAGCTAGGAAATGAAGAGATGAAAATTAACAGGCAATAAAAGATGACATGGAGGTACATACACACACACACCAAAGTCCAAGGATACTGCCACTACTGAGACAGATATAAATAACGTGTGATGCCCAGACCCTGAAAATGCCTAGCAATGTATTTTAAAAGTTTCAAAATCTATTGTCATTTTGAGTGTTCAAGAAGTCAAGTCTGAGGGACAGTGGGTTCACTGGATTGATTCATCAGTCCTTTGTGTTTGGACACCTGAGTTTAATCATTTATAATAAAACAGATCAGAGACCTCTGTGGGGTCATCATGAACCCAATGGTTATTCATCATTCCACCACACTGCACAATTTGGCACATCTGGCAGTCTCTGTTCTAAGAGGCCTTGGTACTGGAATAGTAGAGGTGTTGCACAAGAATGGACTGAAGCACATTGGCAAAGTTGTGTATGGCTGTAGCCAGGGCTCTTAATCTGTCAGTGTTCATGATCACACCAATAAATAAAACAGTCAACACCAATTCAACCTGAAAATATGAGCATTCTAATAAAGGCTTGTGTAACAAACAGTTTTAGTATCATTACCATCCTATGTGAAGCAGGAAACATGGATTTATCTGCAGGTAAATTAAGTTGCTTTGTCCCTTTGTCTCTGGTGCAATACTATCAGCCTTATCTTTTTTAGTAACCCAAATTCTATAAAGATCATAAATGTGGTTCTTGCAGCAGTGAAGGTAAACATAAGCCAGGAATAATGGTGTAGGATGCTGGATAATTTTTGTACCACCTACTTGCTGTTTGAGTATAGGAGGGATCTTAAGCTGATGTTGTTTGCAGGGCTTTGGGAAGCCTCTAGATTTTCCTGTAATCCTGTTGGTCAGTCCAATGAACATTCATACTTTTAAAACATTTTATGTTTTTCATTACCACACATCACTGAAGTATTTATGTCTTACTCCTTACTGCAAAGTCTTGAAATGCTTTCATGGTCAGACTTTTAGATATTTAAAATATACTAGCCACATTCTGCATATCACCGGTAGACATTATAAATATAAAAACTTGCTACATTAAACAAAGTCAGATTTCATTTTCTGATTCACTTTTTGATACAAACAGTCAGGAAAACAGGAACAAATTGCCAGAGTACCAATTGAAGCTTCCCTCAGGCAGCCTTAAATTATGCATCAGCCTTTTGGGCAAATTTCTTGGACATAGTTTATTCAGTTTAGAAAGTATTATATGTATTTTTAGTTATTCAGAAAATGTATATTAGATTAAGGTTGTATTAGTGTCAGCAAGACTCCTTCGGGTGTTATTGTATCCTTTCAAGATAGCAAAGAAGGGGCCACAGGGGCAAAAAGAGGTTTTGAGTGGTGTAAGCCATGTGGTTTATTTAAGGAAAGAAAAATATTTTCCATAACCTCTCTCAAGTCAATTGTTAGCACAACATATTCATTCATTCATGTGTCTTTTAACCTCTAAACCAGATGCTGGTAGCAGTTAACTCCATGTAAGGGGCAGAAAGAGAACAAGAAAACTGCATCAACAGGAAAAGCAAAAGGTAAAATAATCAGTGAAGCCCTGAACAGAAATATATCACTCAATGGACAACAGAGTGGGATGTCAAGCTGCAAAGAGGATCTCTGTGAAGACACACTGTGCAAGGAGGATCTATTGTTCAATGAGAGGAGATCATCAGATGCAATGAAAGGAGAGCAACCAAAAACAATTGAATTTCAGGGGTAACTAGTGCATAGACGGAGTACAGCGTTGACTTGTAGATTGAACTAGGATGAGATATTATATATTGCAATGACATGGCAAACAGACTGCTTAAAAAAAAAAGGGGGGGGGGGAAATCAACTTGTATTCCAAAATGTGAAGACTGAACATAGAACTCAGTGGATGGACAGTTTGGGGAGACCACAATGCAAGTTAAGTGGTTATTTAACAAAACTGTAATTTAGTAGTTTAAAATTACATGAGTATATTGTTACTTTAGTCAAGTTTTGGGACAAACTTGACCAAAATTCTGCACTCAACACCTTCTAGATTTAAGAGTATAATATGTCTGCAAATATATATTAAAAGCAAAGCTAAACACTAACAATAATTTGGCATTTATATAGTACCTTTCAAATGTTTTTTTGTGATACACCAGAAATTAAGCCTGAACAAGCCTGTTTAAAGCCTAGAACCAGAGACTAACTTAAAAGGGGTATCAAGAACAGCTAACATCTAAAAATGTTATTAATCCTAAAATTGATATTTTTGCCCTTTTAAGACTAAGTCTTACAGTTAAGCACATGCTTAAGTGCTTTGATATTTAGATCCCTGGGAGATGCCTGGCTAAACAGTGACATGCCTAGGCCTGGTCTATCCGGGGGGGGGGGGGGGGAAGAGGAGTAGAGGGGGGTAATTGATCTAAGTTATGCAACTTCAGCTATGTGAATAACGTAGCTGAAGTCGACGTACTTTGATCTAGTCACCGCAGTGAAGACACCGCAGTGACTCACCTGCTGCCGCTCCCCTGTTGACTCCGCCTGCGGCTCTCGCGCTGGTGGAGTACAGGAGTCGACGGGAGAGCACTCGGGGGTCGATCGCTGCCTGCCAATCCAGCGGATAGCATAGACCTACCCTTAGTGACTGGCAAGTCAGGATCTTTCTCAAGTGAGTACTGGAAATCAGTCACTCTTCTCCCCTGTTTTTTCTCTTTTAACCCTGTACTTATTTAGCTTAATACAGCAGCCACATAGGGAAAAGCTTTAGTGCTTGTACATTACTGCTTATACATTTCCTCCCTTTTCATGCCAGGTTATTCACTAGGGGTACGTCCATTCTACAGCACACATGCATACCCAAGAAAGCTTGCTAAAAATAGTGCTGCAGCCATGGCACTGGCTAGCTGCCTGAATATAGTCCCTCCCAGAGCCCTAGATACTTACTCTGGAAGTTATCCCATGCCACCACCTTTGCTGTAGTGGCTATATTGCTATTTTTAGCAGGATAGCTCATTCAAAGCTAGATGAGATATGCCTACACCTACAGCAACCAGATAGCAATCCTATCTTCTGATTGCAGTGTAGATATGCCTTAAATCCCTTCTCTTGTGCATTGTTCTCATTCACCCATCCATGAACTCAAAAGTTCATAGCATGCAATAAAACTAGCCCAATTCTAGTCCATACTAGAGAGTCCCAAACTATACTGCTACATGAGTAGTCTCAACCAAGTCAAGGGGACTACTTATGTGATTAGTTGGGTACGTGCTTAAACACATTCCTGAATCAGAGCCTATGTTATTTTTATAGTTAACGCTTTCAGTCCCCTAAGGAAAGGCCTGTGTGGTTGTCAAACATTCACTAATGTTAATAAAGATTTAAATTAGGGTAATGTAATTAATGCAAATCAACATGGGTTTATAGAAAATGTATCCTGTCTAACTTGACTTTTTTTTGGATGAGATGACATGTTCGGATGATAAAGGTAATAGTGTTGATGATGTAATAGATTTCTATACGGTGTTTACTTGGTACTGTACATTTTGATTAAGCAATTATAACAATTCATATGGCACATATTAAATAAAGAATTGGCTAACTGATAGATCTCAAAGTGCAATTGCAAATGGGGACTACATTAAGTGGGCGTTTTTCCAGTGGGGTGCCAGAGGGCTTGGTTTGGGGCCTTATGCTATTTAACATTTTTATCAATGATCTTGAAAGAAAAAACACAAAATCATCACTGATAAGTTTTCAGATATGACAAACATTGGAGGAGTGGTCAATAATGAAGAGAACAGGTCACTGATTCAGCTTGATTTAGGTCACTTTGTAAACTGTATGCAAGCAAACAATATGCATTTTAATATGGCTAAATGTTCTTAGATGAATAGATTTACAAAGAACGTAGGCCAAACTTACAGGATGGGGGACTATCTTAGGAAAATGATTCTGAAAAAGATTTCGGGAGTCGCAGTGGATAATCAGCTGAACATGAGCTCCCAGTGTGATGCTATGGCCAAAACAGCTAATGCAATCCTGGGATGCATAAACAGGGGAATCTCAAGTAGGAGTAGAGAGGTTATTTTACCTCTGCAACCACTGCTGCAATACGGTGTCCAGTTCTGGTGCCCAGAATTCAAGAAAGATGTTGATAAATTGGAAAGGGTTCAGAGAAGAGGCATGAAAATGATTAAAGGATTAGAAGATATGCCTTATGGTGACAGACTCAATGAGCTCAATCTATGTAGCTAAACGAAGAGAAGGTTAAGGGGTGACTTGATTACAATATATAAGTACTTAAAATGGGGAACAAATATTTAATAATGGGCTCTTCAATCAGGCAGAGAAAGGTATAACACGATCCAATGTCTGGAAGTTGATGCTAGACAAATTCAGACTGGAAATAAGGGATACATTTTTAGCAGTCAGGGTAATGAACCAGTGGAACAACTTACCAAGGATCATGGTGGATTCTCCAACACTAACAATTTTTAAATCAAGACTAGCTGTTTTTCTAAAAATATAGGTTCTAGGAATTACCTTGGCCGATTCTATAATGGAGGTCAAACTACATGATCACAATGGTACCTTCTGGCCTTGGAATCTATGAAAGTGGGAACAGTTATAGTTGTCCACAACCTGAACTTTGCCACTGTCCAACTTGTGTAATTAACTGTGCAGCCTTAACATAAAAATAAACCTATGAAATATTAGCAAATTTAAAGAATCAGATGAAAACAAAAAATAAAGTTGATTAAAGGTTTACAGACTAAACATGGCATCTGCAATAAGATCTTTAACCTGGGACTGTCTTTTGAAGTCACAGAATATTTTCAGACTGCACATGGTACCACACATACCAGGAAATCTTAGCAACAATCAGATTTGTGCATCTTTTGGGCTCCCTATGAGAGGTCTAAGTGAGACATTTTTCCCAGTGAGAACATGTAGTGTGCAGAGAAACAAGCTCAACTATAGTTCCCATAAAAACTGATGTAAACATGTCATAGGTTTACAATACACATCTTCAAGTCTGTTCAGTATATTAGAATCATAGTAATCAGACCATCCAGTCCATCTTCCTACCAATGAAGGGGATGTTTCCTATAATATCTAAATACAAAAAACCCCCTCAATTTACTTGTTTTCTGTTATAGCAGATATTAAAGTATGTACGATTGTTCAAGTCTCCATAATTTCCCATGCTATTATACATTATCTATGTAGATTTCAAACAAGCTTCCTCAATGGCTCTTCCTACCTTGGAAAATAATTTTCTTATACAGAGTTGAATTTACTTTCCTTTTATAAAAATTTCAGGAAAACCCTACTTTCTAGTTAAATGTAAGTTTTATGCCCACACTGCAGTTCAGACACACCACATAGTTGTCTGGATTGGGAGAAAAAAAAATCAGCTTTAAAAAAGCATACATGCAAATATTTAAAAGATTAATATTGGCCAATTTTGTTATAATGTATCACAGAAACATTGTCTGGCTAGAGAACTTGATAGAACTAGCTAAGGCCACAATCCTGAAATCTGGTTTCATGCAGCCACTTGTTGAAGGGGCTCAGGCCAGGCACATATGTCTGCCTCTGGGAGCCAGAGACTAAAATTCTCAAAGTCTTACCTCAATATTCATTGGATCTTCCATATGTAACAATGATGCCTCTAGGTGGGCTGTAACAGAGATAGAACCTGGGACCTCTAGATCTTAATTCATGATTCTCTACTGCCTGAGCTAACAACACAGCTGCCAATGATGCTATCCATTTATTACCACTAATATTACAGATTATTAATACAGTTCTTTAAATCTGTAATACAGTGCTCACAACCTCTATCTTCTAAACTGTGTTTGGATAAAACATTTCTGCTTACCATGGCTGAGATAATTACAAAGACAGTTTTTAAATTACTTTTGTCAGTCTGCCAGGAACAGATTTTTACTTAAATGATATACTTTACTACTGTACACACATTACATAGAGCAAGCTAATGAGGATGAATTTGATATTTTTCTTCAAAAAGTGATTTATCTCACAGCAGGGCTGGGTCTGGATTCTCAAAGGATTATAATTATGCTCCTCTCATAATTTTCTCCCTTTTAAAAGAAATATTGATAATGTGGCAGTTTATGCATGAAAGTACTGACTATACTTATCAGTTTAAATTGGATTAGCTTCCCTATTGCCCCCCAAGAAAGATTCTTTATCATTAGAGACCATTCTCATTTCATATTCCAGAGCCGTCTAAATATTTCAAAACTATTTTCCCAGAAGATACAGTTCTTTCCATTTTTAACACTGCAGTTTAAAAGGAATAATAATTTGTTGTGGGCTGGTGATGGGCTGCCTTATACAGAGCATATATAGATGAATTCATTGGGCAAAGGTTTTAATGGAAAAGTGCAAAGAGGATCCTTTTAGGTTGATCTCAGGGAAGGCATTTGTATATTTATTTTAACATTTTGAAATTAAAGTTTAAGTAGATGTACTGGGCCAGATCTTCTGCTGGATAGGGCTGGATTTCCAAGTAGGCACAGAAGGCACGTGCCTAGACGCACCTTACCTCTCTAAAACTGTGCAACACAAAGGTCAGCTATAGGCAAGGGGAGGAAGGGAGGGAGGGTAGCGGGGGGGGGGGGGGGAGGGGAAGGGGGAGGCGCACTGAAGATGCTGAGCCTAGAGGCACGTAATGTAAATCCAGCCCTGGTGGAAACTGGCATAGTTATGCTGGCTTCAGTAGAGATTAGCTGGTGCACATTTGTTCATCTCCATTTAGGCCAATAGAGCTACCCTATTTTATACCAGGTGAGGATCTGGTTCAAAGCATGTGTCTCTTTTATTCCTCCTCTTCCCCCTTTCTGTTCCTTTGCTACAATTTTCCTTTGCTTCTGGTATAAATGGCATCTCCACTTTTCTGTTTCCATGTGCATTTTAATAACTCCAATTTTCTTCTCTTCCTCCCCCACAATCCTATATTCTTCTCTCCACTTGTCCCCTATAATTTTCATTTTTCCTTCCACCTAGTTTCCATCATGAATCTCTCCCTATCATCCCTTTCCTGTCATTTCCTTTCTCTCCACCCATTCATTTTCTTTTTAATTCTCTCACATCACCCTTTGATATTATTTGTATTGCATTAGTGTCGAAGATCTCTTGTCATGGATCAGGACCCCATTGTGTGAGGCACTGTATAAACACAGAACTAAAAGATGGCCCTGCCCTAAAGGGCTTGCAATCTAAGTTTTATGTTCCTCCCTTCTGACTCATACTTTGAGGGAAATGGAGTCAAGAAGGCAGTCTCCTATGCATGCATCATTCACCCATTCACTCCTCCCATGGCTAACCCACACTCACACACCCACTCCTCCCTCTTCCTCTTCACACACAGTGTCCCAGAAATTAAGTCACATAGAATCCCATCCCCCTACCCCACCAGCACTCTGACAGCCACATGCACACCTCTAAAGAGAGCACTTTACTGCAAGTGCTGACACATGTTGCCTCCCTGACATTTGGTCTCTCCGGGTTTAAAGTTAGTGTGTTGCCATGCTGTATATTATGGGAAATCACTGACTGCCTCTCAAATGTAAACTGAGAGGGATCTTAGTCCCTGCCTCCCTACCAGCTGTGCCTAACTGTATTTCAGCAGTGGTCACTCCACAGATAGATCAAAAGTGTCAGATTTTGGTGGTCTCCTGCTTAGATTCCTGGATCAACATATCTATCCTTGATTTGCCACAGCTTGCAGTGGGGGGCCTCCAGGTCCTGGGCCCTACTGGGAAATCTACCTGGAGCCTGATGATACAGCCTGAGCCTGCGAAATATTTCCATACTGAAAGCACATTGATATTGTGTTTTCAGTGCAACATAGGCTGAGCAAGTTTAGAAATAAGGTACTTTAACTACAGTGGCTCTACATGGTATTACTAAGCAACGGTGGAGGAGAGCAGCATGAGACAAGTAGTTATATCCTGCTAGCCTTAAAAATTGAACACTCTTCCTTCCATGAAAAAACTGACAATTCACCATCTTATCCTGCATAGCCATTTAATTTTTAATGCACTTTTGTAATAATCTGAAAGACTACAAACTTTAGCATAAACATTGGAGCAAATCAGTTAACCTCCAATAGCCACTGGTTGTCTACTAGGGATAAGGAAGGGCGGGAGGGAATGGATAAATGGCAACAACAATTATTTCCTTTCATTTTTAAGAACATTTTAAAACAGCTGGAATTTTTCTTTGATAATTGTAATAGAAAGGGGTAAGTTAAAACTATCGATATACATTTATTGATAACATTTCACAACGAAAGACCAAAGGACAAGATTTTCAAAAATGACTAGAGATTTTGGGTACCCAACTTTAGACAACATAAAGGGGCCTGATTTGCTGAAGGCAGCGCTCAGCCCTTCCTGGAATTCAGCACTATAAAGTCTCTAGCTGGGTACCCAACAAAATCATTAGTCACTATTCAAAATCCCAATAAAAATTCAAAAGAAATCAACTCAAAAAGTAATCACTATTTGTGAAATCCTCAAATCAATTTGGACCCTAAGGTAGGATAACTTCCAAAAATAATGAATGAAGGTATTGTAAATAAGGCTTTAAAAATCCTTCTGAACCAGGCTACTAAAAGGACACCTCTTCCTCTAGGACTTCAACCTCAGGAACAGTGGAACTGTGTATCGCTGTTCTACCGTACTGCTCCAAAGAGTGGTTTATAACAGTTACAATATGGGGAGGCTATCTAATGAACTGTTAATATACAGTGAAACATATCAGTATGTCAAAAATACATACTGAAAACTGCATAAGGACAGACTGCCATGGCACTGTTTTCTGAACTACTTAGACACTCATTCGCTCTGCCATCCCTCAATATTCAGATAAAACCAGGGGAAAAGCTTTTGTTTCAGAGTCCACACAAGCAAAGTTCCTCTTCCCCCATTTATTGTCAACCTAAAAAGAGGAATGTTTATGGCTCTAGAGATCTGGGAGTTTGGAATCTCTTGTTAAGATTCCCTCCATTTTTCCTTCTCAGTCCCATAATTCCTCAAGTGACTTTTGAATGATCATTGTTGCTAGCTTGCAAACTGGGATGACAGGACAGAGGCCACAGCACAACTAAATGTTTGTTCTTTCCCAGAGCTCAAATATCTACAGCCTCATTATGAAATACTGTAGGTGTAAGATGGGGAAGACTCCCTAAGCTAGTCCTGTCAGCATGTCAAATACCAACAAATATAATAGCTAGTGTCAGATATATTTCTCTTTGAAATATCCATATCACACCCAAAACAGCAATTTACAGTAAATGAGGCATAAGAGACAGTTGAGGTCAGAAACCATTGTAGAAAATAATTACTGAGATAAAAATTATATTTAGAATTGTTGTGGATTTGCCACAATGATTTCAGATTCAGAACTAACCTTTTTGCTGTACAGCAAATTTAAGACTAAATTACTAACAAAAGGTATTCCAAAAACTAAACAGTTGTGAAGAACAGAGTGGGACCAAGGGAAAGGAAAATACTTCCAAGGTTCAGGTGCATGGAAGAAGGCTGGAAATGATTTCAAGGAGATGCATGTAAGCAATATTTTAAAAACAAAGTGAGTAGTTTACAAAATACTTACACCCAATCTGAGGTTTTACACCTCAGCATATTGAGTTTCATAAGATGACAGTTATGGGCTGCTTTTCTCTATGCCTTTCAGTGATGTATTGTTATAATAATGATAGTAATTGGAAAGAAAATGTAGTTCTTATCCTGCTCCCTTGGAAATCAATGGCAAAAATCCCATCATTCCATTGGTGGCCTATATAGCTGTTTTCACACAGAGATCTCCAAGAGCCTATCTAAGCAAGGTATTATTATCCCATTTTACAGATGGTCACCGCTCTTTGCCCTAAGCTGACAGACACAGCTGGGAATAGAAATCCTGGCCCTACTGAAGTCCATGGGAGCTTTGCCATTTACTTCAACGAGGATAGGATTCCATCCTAGGTTTCCTGAGCCCCAGCCCAGTGCCCTATCTACTGTACCACACTGCTATCCTTCAACACCTAGATAGTATTTTTGGTGAGACTACTATATCACCACTCAGACAAGAACGAGGACAAGAAGTGTTAGGTTTCACACATCTCAATTTTTTAGTGTCTCATTTTCATTGTTTTTAATACCATAAAAAGTCTCAGAAAAAGTATGACAAAAACAAATAATCACTCTGCAGTGGACCCCCTTCTTTGATATATACAGTACTGGAAACTAAGCTAACTTCAAATTATTGCTTATGAAAAATGAGCATCCAGGCCTAGTCTTAAATTAAGGAGTTTGAGAAGTTTTACCCAAGTAAGTGTAACCTACATATAAAGGAGGTAGGTTGATTTACTTACCAATTCTGTGCTACAGAATTCCTCGATATGACTTCAGGTATTTGCACAGACTGTAAATTCATTCTGGTGAGAAACTACAGCTGGATTTTCTACAGGGACTCTCTAAATACTAGAAGTGGAAATTATAATAGGATTCACTTTCTTTTCCTTCTTAGGAATCCAGTGCCAGTCTCTACCATAAGACAGTTACACACACAGAGCAATTTCAAAATTCCATTTTAAAGAATAACACTTCAAAAGAAACTGTTCTTATAGCACCCTAGCTCGACTAATATCAACTAACCAGAGATGAATTATATTCCTTTAAAATGAAAAATATAACACCGGGCATAAACCCTAATTTTAATTTATATATTTTTTAAACCTCACAAAATAAGTAGAGAGTTTGGGACTTCATACAATTGCTGATCTTCTGCTTTCAAGTAGGCTCATTCTGGTTTGATATAGTTTTTAAAATAAATACCATTTAGTTATACTACCTAACCAATTATTTCAGCATCCATGAAACTGAACACATACATAGCTTCCAATAAGAAAAACTGACAATTACTGTAGGTGTTAACCAAAGTCACTGTGTGAGCCTGACTGATATAATACAACTCACAAAAAATTCCCCTTTAGTCTACAATTCCTCCTTTATGGTGTTTTCCCTGTCTCAATCCCACTGAAGTCTGTAAAATTATAGGAAACTGTATTGAGATCCAACCCACAGATTCAGTCAGGGTTACCCCTGATAGCTTTATCTGCTCTCTGCAGGGCTGGCCTAGATCTGATTGGTGCTCTGTAAGTCAAGGCACAGTGCCATGCCTTGTGTATCAACAATATATATATTCACACAAATACATCTGCCCTCTTTACTTAATTCTAAGCTTGCTTATCAGAATGAAAAGAGTAAGGCAGCGGCCTTTTAGGCAAGTAGTAAATTTCCCTATTCCCTTAACTGTAAGCCATTGCTATAAAAATATTTATTTTCCTTTTTGGGACTAAGGATTGTACAGATACCTTAGCATATAACTGCTGCAGAACAATAAGGTCCAACTAACCTGTAAAATTACAGCAAACTAATGAAATCCAACCCACAGATTCAGTCTGTTACCTCAGGCAGCTCTACCTGATCCTTGCAGTGGTAGGGTAGGCTGGATTTGACTGGTGCTCAAAATGGCTGCCAGGTTTGTACCCCAACAAAATCCATTACTAATAGTTAGAAACCTGAAGCTCTTGAACAAAGGAGGTAGGTATGTACATGCAGGAATGCTTGCCCTTAATAAAAACTTCCACGGTGCTTCAAAACAGCTACTGAGAATGATTGACAACTTCTTATACTTCCTCTAGTGTGCTAAAATAGCAACCATTTGTCTACAGTCACACAAGCCGCCTCGATACTGACACCTGGTCTGAGAATGTGTCCATATCAACTCAGACCAAGTAGATATAATTAGCAGCTGTAATTACAGGAATAAGTTTTTTTGGCTGAACACAAGGAAAGAGAAAAAAGTTACATCAGGACTGCTGTATTAGGACCTTTATTACATTCTTCCATCTACATTGTAGTGACATTATTTTAATATGTATTGTATTAATTAGATGCATAGCGTTTTAATTACACTTGCATAATCTACTCTGTGATATGACACCACCATCCAATGCTCAAAGGCTTCTCAGAAGTATTTGTTCATACCCCACCTGCATTCATCCATCCTCTCAGAAATGATTACATATCCCCAGTGAACTGGAGGTGTGCAATTTCATTATGGGAGAGACAGCTCTTAACATGAAAAGAAAACACGTCAGAAATGTGAGTTCTGAAATCCAACCCTACCCTCACTTCTGCTTGTTAATGAAGAGTTGAGTACCTTACATCTCCAATGTCTGCAGCACTTCTAGTCATTCTATCAATCACTGTAGGCTTATTTTGTATTAATGAGGCTATGATAAAATATTCCATAACATTTTAAATCATAATTTCTGAAGATTCAGATAAACATGTTTCCAAAGCTTCAGTTACTTTCAGCTGCTCCTGTTAGAGCAATCTTTTTTCCTCCCATTTTCTTAGTACACCAAGCATGAACTACTGCCATGGACAACTTTATAAGTACGGAGTCTGAATTATTCAAGCCATTCACTATTTGTTTACAGCTTTCTCATATCTGAATGACTATGGTGTAAACAGCTAAGTTTCTTAGACAAAAGAGTTGTATGACTGTAGAAAAATGAACAGTAATATTAGGCTGCCACCAAATAAGGAAAAATGTGTTTTCTTCTGCATGCATTTACTCTTAAGTACCAACATAAAAGAGCTGATTAATAAATGTTACTATGTTTCAGCAGGTAAACTATGCAAGACCTGGCAAATTACTGTAATATCAAAATATAGTGAATTATACATACATTTTTACTATGAATATATTTACCAGAATTTCTTTGAAGTGCCACTTTTTTATATTCTAGTAACTTCTTAAAAGAAACTAATAACAAAAAAGTCTGATAAAAGAAGAAAAATCCAGCCAGCAAAAGCAAAACTGAATATAAAAAGAATACTCACATATCAATTTTGGACATAGTCATAGAACCATTTGTTCACATGCATGCATGTGAACCACTGATATGAATGGGAGTACTCACATGAATTAAGTTAACTATATACTTAAATGTTCGTATGATTAGGATATAAAGGAAGTTTTAAACACTATGGTGAAATCCTGTCCACACTGAAGTCAATGGAAGTGTTGCCACTGATTTCAGTGGGCCAGGACTTCATCACAGAATTTTTATGTTTTCATTTGAAAAAAGTGCACACAATGGGTACATCAAACATAAAAGCTATCAAACTATAGGACCCAATGAAAATAAGACAAGTTCAGACATTTGCTACCATCTTATTGGAGTGAAAATAAGCAGAAGTTTGAGGGGGAAGATAACAGGAAGAGAAAAAACAATCAAAAACATAATCACATACCAGAAGGGCTATTAAAATTGCAATTGTTTAGTTATAGAAAACAGTCAATTGAGTATTTCACTTTGTGTTTTTAGAAACACCCACAGCCTACTCATTTCAGATTACTTCAGAACTATGCATGTTAGATGAAATTCGCCCACGGGCAGGCGGTCAGCTCAAGGATTGTGTACCACTTCTATCAAGACCATGATGTTAAGCCAGTCACAAACACTAAGCCATGTTTATGCTTCTGTGTTCAGTTCTTACATACCATGGCAACGGATACCTTCGATAAATAGCAAAAATGTTTAGAGCTGTGTAAGAAACTGATTTCCCATCCCACAAGAATTTGAGTGGGTTTTTTTGTTTGTTTTTTAATTTCCCATACTGAATTAGGACAAATGTCAAAATCATGAAAAGTTTCACAAACAAACAATCCAAAAATATTTAGAGCTGGTCAACCTAAACATTTCATTTTGATAATTTCAGTATGTTTCATTTTAACTTTTTTTAGTACAAATTAACTATAATTTCTAAATGAAAAATCAAGACCTTCTTTTAAAAGCGTCAAAACAGGATGTTTCAAGAATTTTAAAAACCATTTTTTCCCAGGTTTTTTTTTTTTTTTTTTTTAAATTAGGAGATTCATTGAAACTGACCCTGACACACATTTCAGTTTACACACACACACACACACACACACACACACACACACACACACCTACCTTAGTTGGAACATTTTTGACCACCTCTAGCAATGTTGACAACCATACCACTAGCCATCAAAGGGAAACTCATTTTAGCTAAACAGGACAAAATGCATTGTAGGTAATTTCTTGAGGACACACTTCAACTCAGACTAGCAGCCGCTGGCAGTTTGAATGCTTATTCATGTATATGAAGGCAGCGGCTGCCAATGGCACACAGAAATAATGTGAGCAAAAGGTTAAACTAGTCAGGAAACTGGTTTGAACAACCACAAATGTTTATAAGCCATTTCAGTTAAAGATGCCTGGTGCAGGAGAAAGGAAGGTGGAGAAGAAAGATGATGATTTGGTTCACAAAAGTTACCCAAAACAAATACAACAAAAAAGAAATGCAACAATTGTGAGGATGCAGAAAGGTGGCTTAGGCTTCCACAGCTGCACCAAGCACAAGCTAACGAACATGTTATCTAATTGTAAACCATAAAGGACTAGGAACTTGGAAATAACTTTAATACAGTGTTCTGTTTAGACAGATTTAATTAATTCCATAATACAGCGTATTTGGCTTGAGGCTGAGGTTACTAGAAGCTAAGAGGCGTGGGCATCTGCCTTTTGCCTTTTTAAAAGAAGACATTTAAAATGAAAGATTAAGTATTCTTGAGCTGTACTAAAGCTCCTTTGAAGAGATAAGCACTATTATTATTCTCGCTGGTACTGTATGTGGTATTAGTTTGATTTTAATTGTTTAAGCCTGATGTGCCAGTTGAATTGCTTGTGTCCTACACAATAAATAATAAATAATAATAATACTACAACAACTTATTGCATTCTTTGGTTTTTAAACTTTCCCCTTGCTTTTTGGTGAAAACTCTTACATCTATACAGTAGGGCATGGCTAACAATAGTTTAGAGTTAACATTGGCTTCATACTACAAAGGGAAGTCTAAAATGACTAGATCAATGCGGACATTGTGCACTCCTAAACTGGAAACATACTGAAAGGAGAGAAATGAGAACAAAGAAACAAAAGTGAAGAAAAAATTCAAGATGATGACACAACTTGATTCCACAATGTTGGAGGATTTGGAACATTTTAATCATAATTAGCACTGGATCTCTATCTAGTTATGCCAGATACTCAGACATCAGAAACCTTTGCTAGCAAATCAAGTTTCTCTTTTCCTAGTGCCTATCTTCTGAACTATTGTTAACTATGATATGTCAAGCCAAAAGCTGGTATGAAACATAACCTGCTAGTCAGAATTCTAATAATTTGATAAGCAAAATCCAGTGGCTTGGCTTTGCTTTTCCATTTTTCCTTTTCTGTTTGACTGCATTTAAATAGTGTGCTTAGAGAAGGCTCTCTATAACGAAACACCAAACTACCTATAGGTTAACAGGCTTAACATGTCCTCCTGCCTTTAGATTTTTCTTGCTCTAATTATTCCCCCACCACCACCCCAAAAATATTATTTTTCAAATGTGCAGAATAGGTAAGACAAGTTGGGTCATCTTTTATTTTTCTTCCTATCTTTTATTCTTTTTCTTCTCCTTACTTCTCTTCTTTAAGAAGGTTTAGGGGTGCACGATGCCTATATTTATCAAGTCATTGTAATGTCTCTCTTTTTAGTTCATGTTTTTCCCCTTCACACTGATTTTATGCACACTGCCAAAGCACCCCTTCCCCTCCTTCAGCTCTTATAAAAGTCAGTGTTTCCAACTGTATCTTCGCAGACAAACTAATTTAAGAGAGCCACTTTGATCAACCTGCCAAGGAAGCCACAAAATCCTTCGCTTTGGCATTTTTTTTGTCACTTTTCAGCTGCAGAGTTCACTTTTAATGTACTATAGGCAGTTCAAAGCTTAAAGTTTAATTTTAATTCTCTTCAAATATTTTATGGCACTGTATATTAGATTAGGATAGCATCACACAGTAACACTGCAAATATCTACCATTTAATGTTGGAGCAAGTGTGTTGCAAAGTATGACACCTTGTCTAATTCTGTTGTGAATGACAATGTGATGCAGAACTACATTGAAATAAAACACCTGAAATAGGACAGTTGCATATAAGTCAGAAAGAAAGAGGTAACAGAGTACAGTTAGCATTAAGGTCAATAATCAACTAATTTAGCAGCTATGAAATGAGATCTTTCTTAGAAAACATTGTAATAGCATTAGAGTAGATCACACACTAAGCATTTTACCATATTGGGTTGGATACATGAGGAACTGAGCGGGGAGAAGACATACATATTAATTGTGGGAGGCTGAGTTCGACCAACACTGCATGTTTGGAATGGAAGTAGTCTACTCTTCTGCAGCTTTTTTCATGACTACAGCTCCCAAGGCTCTTAGAAAACATGCTTCTCTACCTGAAAGTTATTATTTACCTATTATGATGTAATTTTCAGAGATGCTAGGCACTGGTGGATTTTGATTACTTCAGTGGGAGCTACAGTTGCTCAACCCCTCTGGAAAACATATCAAGTTGTATGTTTATAGGAGCCAGTAATGGATGACAACAAAGATCACTATTATAATCCAGCATATTTGAAGGAGAAAAAAAAACTAAAGAAAAAGCTGAGCGGTTAGTGAGATATTCTGACCATTGAATCCCTAAAATAGGCCAATAGTTTGCAGTGGTTGGGGGCGCCTAAAAGCCCGCTCAGGTGAGGAGGTGGAATGGAGGTGAGCTGGGGCGGGGGGAGGAGCACAGGGGAACTGCTCCCCGCCCCAGATTACCTTCACTCTGCCTCCTCCGCTGAGCACACAGCCCCCACTCTAAGTCTCCTCCAATCGGCACCGCAAGCCTGCGAGGGGAGGAGAATTAGAGCGGCGTCGGCGTGCTCAGCGGAGGAGGCGGAGCCGAGGTGACCTGGGGCGGGCTCCCCAGGCGGGCTTAGCTGCCGCGGAAGGGGGGATAGCTGCTGCAGTGGGGAGGGGGGCTTCCTGGGCGGGGGGGGGGGTTAGCTGCCGCAGGGGGGCAGGGTTAGCTGGGGGGGGGGGGGGGACGCAAGGTGGAAGTTTTGCCTAGGGCGCAAAACTTCCTTGCACCGGCCCTGCTGCTAATATATCATTTTAAAATTTAAAATTTGTAATTTTCATATTATTATACCAGCTTGGAAACTTCATGCAGGAGTGCAATGAGTTCTCTTCACAAGGACCTGCTTGAACTAAGAGTTGAGAGAAGTTACACAAAATGTAGGTGGATGATAAAAGGGTTACTGCTTCCAATCTACAAGTAAAGGGAGTTGTTTTACTTAGAGAGGGAGAAACGGTCTTTGAAGCAATTTAAAATGCACATAGCATGAAAAGTGTAGACCCCAAAGAGAAGTCAGGTGAGGCCAGACTGGGGCTGCCCGATTTGACTGGGGCTTCCTAGAACTTGCATGAGAAGGTACAAAAAGACAAGCCATCTGGCTAGTCACATCATTTCCCAGTTACCATGTTTAACAGAAGGGCAGGTGTAGAAGAGGTTTGCAGGAGAAGGAGATGAAAATAAAATCTGAGTTTTCTTCTGCATAACCAAATGATTTTATTTAATTTTCAGATCAGCTGGTTAAAAACAAAATGGCAAAAATATTTGTTATTTTTAGTGAAATGTTTCAAGCAGCTCCAGGCTTCATAAGGTGCTTTCTGTAAAATCCCCTTTTATATTTCAAGTTTCCTCTATGTTCTAACAGTGTAAATAAATCCTACTGTATGGTAGGATTTTTCAAAAGTGCTCAGTGTTGACTTTAATGGGAGCTCCCTTTGATTTCATTGGGATAGGCCAATTCTGACTGCATCAGAAAAGTGACACCCTAGAATCATAATCCTCTGAGTTCACTGTTTAATGGAGCTGAATTCAAATCAATGTGTCTATAACAGAAGCGAAATCTTGGACACATGGAATCTTCAAAACACTACTATATTCAGATGCACCAAGTACTGTGAGCCAAGGACTAGACAAATGTTTGCATCTACAAATGTCATATGTACATTTGTGAGCTAGGGATTGTATTCTAGCCCCACTGGGGGAAGGATACAGACCATTCCCCAAGAACTAGAACAGTGGGAGGTAATGACTTGTGATGCTAGAACAGTTACACAGAGAAGTTCCTCTGGGGTGAACTGCATATACTTGTTCAGGCCAGGTTCAAGAGCGATTCAGGAGACAAAAAGAGCTTTTGATATAGCAGGTCAGACTGAAATAGCTGGGAATCCCTCATTTAGATCTAATAATTGACATGAGATTGTAATCAAGAGTGTGAAACCCTCCTGGAAGGGTCTGAAGGACTGGAAACCTGCCATTGTTTCCTTGTGGAAGATGGTTGACACCTGGTAAACTTAGCACACATGTAGACTGTTATTGTTTGTTTTCTCCATAATGCTTTGCCCAAAATTAAATGCATTGTGTTTTGTGAAAGCTGCCTAGTCACAGGTAGATCGTATTATAGCTCTTGAGATAAAAGCGAACCACAGATGAACTACAGTTAATTGCAGGGGAACTACAAGCCTAAAACCTTAGTCAGGGAGGAGAGGGACATGGGCACCCATAGAGAGGTGATTGCTGCAGGTCTGAAATCTAAAAGGGGCAAACTTAACGAGTTCACAAAGGAAGTTGAGGTGCAGAATGATGAGATCCATTGTAGGTGGATCTGTTAGCACTTAATTAGCTGGTCAAAAATGTTTTAATTTCTTATCCAGCACGAGAGCCCATTTCTTTAAGCAAGCCAAGGGTTCCGAGTACCTGGATATATACTAATGATCTGAGGCTGCACCATAAGGGGAAATCTTAAATGTATTCCATATTGAGGTGATTATTGCAAGCTCCTTTGTCAGTCGTGTAAAACTCAAGCTTTGGGGCAGGTCCACCAATGTGCAAAATAGGAAAATGTTTGATCACGTTAATCTGAGACACATCCACCCTGGCCAACTCTAGGCTCTGACATGGAGAACCTAGCAACTTTATGAAATGCTGTTTTCTAAGGGACAAGAAATACACAGCATTTCCAGGACTTTTCTCCTCAATTTATTTAGGGCTTGATCTAACTCCCATTGAAGTTAATAGGTGGTTTTTTATTGCCTTCAACAGGAGTTAGACAAGAACCTCAGTGACTTCCACTTCATCACCACACTAGCTAGATATTTAGGCTCAGAATTTTTCTTCCTTAGTATGTCTGATACTTTATATCCTTTTTATATTGCTGTTATTAGTGGAGACATGCTTCATTTACTGCATTCTTAATGCTTGTTAATGGGAGTAAATATTTCCCCAACTGAGCTCTGTTTAAACTTATGGCCCACTGCGTCTCTCAGATCAGCTTTTTGTTTAAGGTAAGAAAATGTGTGCAACATTTCACAGGATTATTTATGCCTGGAATGTTCTGAGATTATATCTTGTTGTTATCCATTAAAAAAAGCATATCAATCTTTGCTGTACTGGGGTCAACCACTTGTGTGTGTTCTTGTTCCCCCAGGAGTTTACTGCAAATATTTGGGTAATGGCAAGTCAGATACAGACATCAAACCATGAAGAATAAGCAAAAACAGCAGCTAACTGTAGAGAAAGAGCTATCAAAGACAGTTGCCTCTGTGTGTAATGCCTAGAGCTAGTATGCTATTTGCTCACCACAGAAAAACGAAAACTGCAATAAGTGCACCTTAAAGCATAGACATTCATAGACTGGGTTTCTAGGTGGCCATGTCTGCCACATATTATCATTAAATACTATAAATGGTAGCAGACATAAAATCACAAGCAGACAGAATGGTATGGTACAGATAAAAGAGGAGGAGGCTTCCCCCCCCCGCCCCCAAAACTGAAGAATTACTGCAAACTTTAGCTCCTGACAGCTCAGGCCCACTCTCTGGAGATCTATGGGATGCTGACTACAGCCCATTGGGAAATTTCCAGCAAAATGGGATTAGTCAGAATATGGCAATTTGTCAAACCTGAAGTATTTTGTAAAAACTTATCATAGGCAGGGTTCTGATAGTCAGCTAGGGTGTTAGGAACCTCTGAGCCATAACTGAGTTAGGAGCTTTGGAGGTTAGATCCCAGAGTCAATTTCATTCCAAGTTTTCAAAACAAAACATTTATTTCTAAATGATTTTTTTTCTGATTTCCATTCCACAGGAAAATTTGAAATTCTGCTTTTTATTCCATTTTTTTCCAGAATTTCCAAATTTCCAATGGAATGGAAATTCCAGCTTTAAAGGAGCTTTAATGAGGATGACCCATCCTAGGCAAATTCATTCAGGTGAAGTCATCTAGTTGTGTAGCATTGGGACATAAGGAGGGTTGTTAATTTTCTTCTTTTAGGGACAAGACTGGCATAGAAACATACTGTTAAAAGTGTTGCACCCATGAGGATTTAATGGCATCAAGATTAATAAAAGCTTGTTGATCTGCATACTCCAGGAACTGCAGAGTTCAGACTTCCTTCAAAATCTTGCCAAGTGAAGTATAGGGCTCAGTTAAATTTCAGACAAATTATTTGCCCAGAAATGCAGTTTCAGGACAACAGAAAGTATTCAGAAATTCAAGTTAAATTTAGTACATAGTTTTGGCAAAAAAAATAGAAAAAATCTATTTTGGCTTCAAAATGACATTTTGCAATTTAGCTGGGTTTGTTTAAAAGAAGGGGTTTCAATGACAAAATAAAAACCTGAAAAGCACTTATTTTGTTGGACTTTGTTTCTTTTTATTGTGTTTTAGTGAGATCAACCCAAAAACTATTTTCTCCCCTCCCCCAGATTTTTCATTGTTCCCTCAGCTCTTGTGAAGAATAAGAAAGTTAATAAAGTGCTGAGTCTCATTTGGGCCTGACGTCCACCTAAGAGCTCTGTACACTCTTCAATCTACCAAATATTAACATTAGGAAGTTGCAAATGAAGGTCACCATGAAACAATGCTCTTATTCAGAAGGACCAATTAACCAGAGGTTGGAATATCAGCCCCAGTCCTCCAAATAGTGCATTTAAATATCTTAAAAAAACACAATGGCCAGCTTTACTAGATATACAGTCCAATCCACTCTCTATTACTAATGTTCATCCCTTCACCCATTCAACACGATTCTGAAAACAGACAAATTTGCTGTTATTAATCAAATCAAAGTCCTCAAGAGCATTCATTTAGGTAAGCAAAGCATACTAGAAGGATTCACTAGCCCTAAATACATCAGTAAAAGAAGTTATTTTACACCATAATGAACACACAGCAGTCCTTCATGTCCATCTACACCTTACAATGATATGTGTCTGTCTCTCAATTCAGCCTTAAGACATCACCAAGGAAGGAACCTTGTATGGATTTTCTAGTTTGTGATGGAATCACCTTCCCTTAACAATATTTATTCCCTTTTTTAGGAGTGGAATCGTTTATTTGTAAATAACAAACACTACCACAAAGGCAAGACTCAGTGTTTGTAAATTGCTTTGGCCGCCTTGGATGAAAGGTGTTCTATAGGTTCAAATATTATAGTTTGGCTCAAATTATTTGTGTAAAAGAGTTTGAGCTGAAATGAAAGGCAGGTGCTTTCAATCACATGCTGTTATCCTCCTCTCACCTTCCATTTTTTTAAACAAGATCTTTGGGGTAAAATTCTGACCCCCTTAGAGACAATGAGAGTTTTGCCATTGACATCAATTTAATTACAATCAAATTGCTAAAAGTGTATGCTACATCAACAATCAAACCTTTTATAAATCAGTCAAATTTGGGCCCTATTGCTTTTCTCAGCAGCCTATAGTCTAAGCAATAGTAATAAAAAGAGAAAAGAAGTTGAAATACTAAAACAAAATAAAAAAATTCTTGGCACTAAAGTAAATTAAACATTTTGGTTAATCCTTGAAAACTTTAGTATTGTGACATGAAACCTGATACTTGCTGAGGTTCAAAAGAGAACTAGTTAGTCTCAGCAACTTTTATATCATCTCCCCTGTTGACACACACTATTCTCACTAACAATCATTATTTCCACCTTTGTTGAAGTGATGAGGTACATTATTTTCTATACCAGCATCAAGTGTGGTTTTACACACTGAAAGAAGTGCTAAGACATTTTGATACAGGGATATTGATATTTTCTTCCAACACCAGTTTTAAAAAAGCAGCTAATGGCCTTGTCATTATTTTAGTACCCCTTTATAGTGTGTTTTACCTGCTTTAATTTTTCTGACTACAAGAACATGCTCATTTTGGGGGCAAGATCCAATGCCAACTAAAGTCAGTGCGATTGTTTTCATTGACTTTTGGATCAGGACCTGACTTCATAAACAAGGGTGAGACTTTTGGAAGTCTCTTAGTGTTGACCATAGTCTACTCCCCTTCAATTCAAGGTTAAAACTCCCACTGACAAGGAGGGAAGTAATGCTGATTGCTTTTGAAAATTTCACCCCGACGCACAAGGTTGAAATGGATTCAAGGCCACCTCTGATATTCTCTAGAAGACATCAGTACAGAATCTGGTCTTTAAACATTCTAGCCAAAGGATTTATCCTCAGGTGAAATTTGGGTCCATCAACCTCTTAACAGAGGAGTGAAGGTCTGACAGTCCTTGAAGAGTTTTTCAGATACATCAAGATGAGATTAACCTTAGCCTGAACTAACTTTAAAATGTGCCTGCACTGATGTTATTTAAGAGAGTCTCCCCAGGGTGCCTTGAACTCTGTCATGCTTAAATGAACGAAGAAACCAAAATATGTTGTAAGCCATGAAATGAGGATACATTCCAACTTGAATTTAAGTTTTAATTCCTAGTCCACACATTAAACTCTTCCCCTCAAAGTGCTGGTATTAAATTAAGCAGTCAGGCTATTACTTCAAAAAGGATTATACAGCCCTGCTGGAGTAGCCTGGTATTGCGACGTGGAATTTACAATGTAATGTTGTTACATTTTTTACATTGTGATTATGGTAGGTACTGTCTTTATATTAAAAACAACTACTAAGAAAAAAAGGGATTCTAGAAACCTCAGAACAAAGAACATTAATAGTTAAACTTGCATGAGAATACAAGTTAGATATTTCTTCACTGAGTTAAAATGTTGTCCGCTAGTTTACAGAGGCCTTGGTCCTCAGTTCTATAACTGTTCCAACCTGTCCCTCATGCAACTGAAACATGAAGATCTTTGACAACCAAATTCATCTTTCCTCAAACCTTCTTCCTTTCTACTTCCTCTGTTCTCCACTACTATTGACAACATCACTCTCCTTTATTTTAGCTGCCAAGCACTGGGTAGATTGAAAATCTGTCTGCCTCTCCGAGTGTCACACTTTTCCTTCTTCAGGTTCCATGCTAGCTCTCTGTCACTTTCCATCAGCAGTTCAAAATCATTCTCAGTTTTAATGCTCCATACAGTTACACCCATTCCTACATCTAATCACTGTTGTGCCTGCTTTGCTGTGCACTCTACCCACTCTTCCACCTTCTGTATTCCCTTTGTCTTCTCCTTTGTTACTTGGACACTGGCCCTTAATGTCTGGAATATCATCTCTGTTCCCAGCAATATCATATATCCTCATTCTGCTCCTCTATATCCCTGCCTCTGACACTCCTCTTGCTCTATTTCTTCTTCAATGTAACAGAACTTTTGTTCACATTATTTTGTTTTAACTCTTATCCTTCTGGGGTTTGTCTCCATGTTCTAGACTTGGCTAATTTAGAGCCAAGTTTTGGCACCTTTCTGCATATTGAGTACTGCCTTACACCCAGAGTAATCCCACTGGAATTGACTACTCATAGTAGGAACTACTCAACACAAGTAAGGGGGACAGAATCTGATCCTTAGATTGTAAACTCTGCCTGGCAAGACGGGGGGGGGGGGGGGGGGTGTGAATGATTTTTAAAAATACAAGAGTTATGACACTATATACATTTTTTCTGAATAAATTATCACCAAACCATACATAAAAAGATGCAAAACTAACTAGGGTTTGGGGCCAGTCTGTGAAGCTGTGCATCTAAGTAATAGTCTGATATCCAGGGCATTATCTTAAATAGGTAAGTTAGACACATTCAACATGAGAAAAGAATCAACAACATAGCTTTTAATTATTGAATAGTCACAGAATTATTATTCTGGTAGTATTTATTTTGTATTTATTCTAAAGCAGTTAACTCTAACAAAGGGAATGTGATGTGGTTGCATTTTGAAGTATTTATAATAAACAGGAGTAATTGGGTTGCATTTTGAAGTTCTATAATCAAACAATGTGACTCAAGGCCACATAGACACATCGACCTTAGATATAATTGAACACTTGACAATTAGCCTATAAAGTTAATTGAACCGTTATAATGTAACAAATCAGTCTAGTATTGGTAGATTTATTCCAGGGTGCAACATTGTTAAAACTTTGCTTTCCCTAGCAAGACCGGATTTATTGTCACAGAGCAAGATTTTAGGTAAAATACCATGGATTTAACTTAGAAAAACTGATACCATAACCCCATGGGCTTAATAAACTGACAAGCATCTACTGATTTACTGTCTCTTAAAGAGGAAAAAAATATTGCTTGAAAATAATGAACTTCTCATTACATTTTTGTTTCTTTCATAATAGAACTGTGATACTAATGACTGAATTTATATAGGGCTAAAATTGGATTCCTATTCTCTCATAAGCTAGATAATAAAAAAATAGATCTGGGAATATTCTGGAAAACTCAGTGAGTAAACCTTAAATGCAATAAAATTAATTGAAGCTGTTACTGGAAGAAAATAGATTCAAATTTATTAAGGATACTAGCAACAGTAATGTAAAATAAAATTGTATGCTTCTGAAGTTTTGACTAAGTTTTATAATGAAACAGCTGCCACATCAGAAGACTGGATAATGGCCAGCACTCATTTTTTTGCTTAAGAACAGTCCCCTCCATAAGAAACTGATTAACTCAAAGAATCAGTAAAATAGATGAAAAATCTCAATGATACAATGATTCTGCCTCTAAATTTCTTTAAAATAATTACCAGTCCCAGATTAAAGGGGCTAGACATGGTAGAAAGTAACTGGTAGCACTGGGGTGAAGTAAAGTCCTGTCATGGATTGAAAACTGATTGGAAGAAGGAAGTGAGAAGTAGGAATAAATGAAATTCAGTTCTCAGCATCAAGACAAGGTAAAAGTCTAGGGTGCACACACTCTCAAAGAAACTGCGAAACCACCTGATCAGCATCCTATACAGCAAACAGGGAAAGATTAAGAATGAGCTCTCAAAACTGGATACTCTCATAAAAAACCAACCTTCCGCACAAATTTCCTCATGGATAGACTTTACAAAAACTAGACAAGCCATTTACAACACAAACTTTGCCTCTCTACAAAGGAAAAAGGACACTAAACTATCTAAACTGCTACATGCCACAAGGAGCCACAACAATAGTTCCCTTAACCCACCCAACAATATTGTTAATCTTTCCAGCTATACTCTTAGCCCAGCAGAAGAGTCTGTCCTATCTCGGGGCCTCTCCTTTTGTCCCTCCAGACCCACGAACATGATACAGTTCTGCGGTGACCTAGAATCCTACTTTCAACATCTCCGA
The DNA here is from genome assembly GCF_011386835.1 of Chrysemys picta bellii. Lineage (NCBI taxonomy): Eukaryota > Metazoa > Chordata > Testudines > Emydidae > Chrysemys > Chrysemys picta. Next base: position 78,508,713 of record NC_088791.1, read on the forward strand.
CTCAAAGAATATTTCCAACATACCTCTGAACAGCATACTAACCCACAGAATCCTCCCTACCAACACTACAAAAAAAAGGATTCTGCATGGACTCCTCCAGATGGTCGAAACAACGGACTGGACTTCTACATAGATTGCTTCCGTCAACATGCAAAGGCTGAAATTGTAGAAAAGCAACATCTCTTGCCCCATAACCTCAGCCATGCTGAACACAATGCCATCTACAACCTCGGGAACAACTCTGACATTATAATCAGAAAGGCTGACAAAGGAGGTGATGTCGTCATCATGAATTAATTGGAATATGACCAAGAGGCTGCTAGACAGCTCTCTAACACCACATTCTACAGGTCATTATCCTCTGATCCCACTGAGGATTACCTAAAGAAACTACACCATCTGCTAAAAAAAACTCCCTGAAAGCACAGGAACAAATCTGTATAGACACATGCCTAGAACCCCGACCAGGGGTATTCTATTTGCTACCCAAGATCCATAAACCTGGAAATCCTGGATGCCCCATCATCTCAGGCATTGGCACCCTAACATCAGGATTGTCTAGCTATGTGGACCCACTCATCTGGCCCTACGCTACCAGCTCTCCTAGCTATCTTCGAGACACCACTGACTTCCTGAGGAAACTACAATCCATCGGTGATCTTCCAGAAAACATCATCCTGGCCACTATGGATGTAGAAGCTCTCTAGACCAATATTCCACACAAAGATGGACTACAAGCTATCAGGAACAGTATCCCCGATAATGTCACAGCTAACCTGGTGGCTGAACTTTGTGACTTTGTCCTCAACCACAACTATTTCACATTTGGGGACAATATATACCTTCAAGTCAGCGGCACTGCTATGGGTACCCGCATGGCCCCACAGTGTGGCAAAATTTTTATGGCTGACTTAGAACAACGTTTCTTAGCTCTCATCCCCTAACCAGGGCTGGCTCTAGACACCAGCAAAACATGTGCTTGGGGCGGCACATTTTTAGGGGCGGCATGGCTGGCGCCAGAATGCTGCCCCTAAAAATGTGTCCTGGCCGCCCTAGCTCACCTCCGCTGCTGCTGCCACGGCGCACGAAACAGCTGATTCACACGCCGCTGCTCCCCCTCCCTCCCAGGCTCTCAAACCTGGGAGGGAGGGGGAGATCCTGAGCGGCCGTTTCGTGCGCTGCTGCACCCCTCCCTCCCAGGCTTGGGAGCCTGGGAGGGACGGGGAGAAGCGGCGCCTGCGCCGCGGCCACTCGGAGTCTCCCTCTCCCTCCCAGGCTCTCAAACCTGGGAGGGAGGGGGAGACTCCGAGTGGCTGCGGCGCAGGCGCCGCTTCTCCCCGTCCCTCCCTCCCTCCTAGGCTTGAGAGCCTGGGGGGAGGAGGCAGGGCTGGGGATTTGGGGAAGGGGCGGAGTTGAGGCGGGGCCGGGGGTGGGGTAATTAAAGAACCGGGGGTAGGGGGTGGCCAAAATTGTTTTTGCTTTGGGCAGCAAAAATCCTAGAGCCGGCCCTGCCCCTAACACCCCTACTCTACTTGCGCTACATTGATGACATCTTCATCATCTGGACCCATGGAAAATAAGCCCTTGAGGAATTCCACCATGATTTCAATAATTTCCATCCCACCATCAACCTCAGCCTTGATCAATCCACACAAGTGGTCCATTTACTGGACACTACTGTGCTAATAAACGATGGTCACATAAATACCACCTTATACCGGAAACCTACTGACCGCTACACTTATCTACATGCCTCCGCTTCCATCCAGGACACACCACATGATCCATTGTCTATAGCCAAACTCTAAGATACAACCGCATTTGCTCCAATCCCTCAGACAGAGACAAGCACCTACAAGATCTCTATCAAGCATTCTTAAAACGACAATACCCACCTGTTGAAGTGAAAAAACAGATTGACAGAGCCAGACAAGTACCCAGAAGTCACCTCCTACAAGACAGGCCCAACAAAGAAAATAACAGAACACCACTAGCTGTCACCTTCAGCCTCCAACTAAAACCTCTCCAGCGCATCATCAAAGATCTACAACCTATCCTTATGAGAGTGAGGGATCATCTTTCAGAACATAAGAAAGGCCGTACCAGGTCAGACCAAAGGTCCATCTATCCCAGTATCCTGTCTACCGACAGTGGCCAATGCCAGGTGCCCCAGAGGGAGTGAACCTAACAGGCAATGATCAAGTGATCTCTCTCTTGCCATCCATCTCCACCCTCTGACAGGCAGAGGCTAGGGACACCATTCCTTACCCATCCTGGCTAATAGCCATTAATGGACTTAACCACCATGAATTTATCCAGTTCTCTTTTAAACTCTGTTAGAGTCCTAGCCTTCACAATCTCCTCAGGTAAGGAGTTCCACAAGTTGACTGTGCACTGCATGAAAAAGGACTTCCTTGTATTTGTTTTAAACCTACTGCCTATTAATTTCATTTGATGACCCCTAGTTCCTGTATTATGGGAATAAGTAAATAACTTTTCCTTATCCACTTTCTCCACATCACTCATGATTTTATATACCTCTATCATATCCCCCCTGAGTCTCCTCTTTTCCAAGCTGAAGAGGCCTAGCCTCTTTAATCTCTCCTCATATGGGACCCGTTCCAAACCTTTAATCATTTTAGTTGCCCTTTTCTGAACCTTTTCTAGTGCCAGTATAACTTTTTTGAGATGAGGAGACCACATCTGTACGCAATATTCGAGATGAGGGCGATCTTGGGAGACAGACCTGTCCTCGCTTACAGACAACCCCCCAACCTGAAGCAAATACTCACCAGCAACCACACATCACTGAACAAAACCACTGACCCAGCAACAAAGCCCGATGCCAACTCTGTCCACATATCTATTCAAGTGACATCATCATAGGCCCTAATCACATCAGCCATGCCCTCAGGGGCTCGTTCACCTGCACATCTACCAATGTGATATACGCTATCATGTGCCAGCAATGCCCCTCTGCCATGTACGTTGGCCAAACTGGACAGTCTCTACACAAAAGAATTAATGGACACAAATCTGACATCAGGAATCATAACATTCAAAAACCAGTAAGAGAACACTTTAACCTGTCTGGTCACTCAATGACAGACCCGTGGGTGGCAATTTTGCAACAAAAAAGCTTCAAAAACAGACTCCAATGAGAAACTGCTGAGCTTGAATTGATATGCAAATTAGATACAATCAACTTAGGCTTGAATAGAGACTGGGAATGGCTGAGCCATTACAAACATTGAATCTATCTCCCCATGTGAGTATTCTCACACTTCTTATCAAACTGTCTGTACTGGGCTATCACTTCAAAAGTTTTTTTTCCTCTTACTTAATTGGCCTCTCAGAGTTGGTAAGACAACTCCTACCTTTTCATGCTCTCTGTACGTGTATATATATCTCCTCAATATATGTTCCATTCTATGCATCCGAAGAAGTGGGCTGTAGCCCACGAAAGCTTATGCTCAAATAAATTTGTTAGTCTCTAAGGTGCCACAAGTACTCCTGTTCTTTTCACGAGTTAGGGTACTTCTTAGGGAACAGAAAGCAACCCATGCACCCTCAAAGGCTGGGGGCATTTGTCTGCACTGGTGGAAAAAGGTCTTTTAAAGGTTCCACGATTGCCTGGGGGGTTGGAATGGTGGCGAGTGGGAAGAAGGCATCTCCTGAGATGGTGTGTGGGCCAGTGGGGCTCAGGTATGCCATTAGCTCTTGCACATGTCGAGGAGGGAATATAAAACCTATCCCTCCAGCCTGAGCGCCCTCTCACACACAGACTACCTGGGCCTATCACCAACATCTCTATATTGAGCCTCTGCAAGAGAGCTAAATGAACAGCTTGACTAAGCAATAAATAATGGGGAACTTGACAACTCCCCCCATATAGTCACATATATAAACAGCAAGATGGGAATGGAATTATTCAGGGTAGCCCAAGGAAATACAACTATGATAGAAGTGGAGAGGATTGTGGTTTTTTGTTGATGTTTTTTAAATGAAACACTGAGAATGAACATCAGGAAGTACTTCATGACAAGGAGATCTATAAAGTTCTGATAAAGTCAGACAATGCCCAGTGAATGCAGGAACTGTTTTGTATTGATAGGGGATGGACTCTATGACCTAATGGGTCTTTTCCCTATTTCTGATTTTTATTTTACCACCATTGGGTTTCTGGTCTTCACCTGAATCAGTTACTCCTAGAAAGGAGTATCTACCCTTGGTAACAACACTATGCCTCAAACACAACTTTGTACTCATCAGTTTTTAAAATTATGTCACCTGACCATGATTAATTGTAGATTCCACCATGAGTACCTGATCCAATTTTAAATAGGATAGTCCTTTTCTACACTTAGTGCTACATTGAGTTTAACAATGAACACATTATAAACGCAATATAATTGCCCAATGTAGGCAAGCCCCTTCTGAAGGAGGCAAAAGGGTGGGCGAAAGTGTGGCTTTCAGTTTATAGACTGGAATACAGTTGAACACCACATAACATAACCTAATTTCAAGTGCCATTTCATGCACTTTTTCATACCTCTCCCTCACATTGGAAGTGATTTCTCTTTATACCAAACTCCTACTTTCCATGAGGACTTTGGAAGAAAAAAAGTCTCCGGTGCCACAAAGCATTCCAGAAAAAAAGACCCAACTGCACAGCACGTCTGTTCTTTACTGGATTGTACCCACTCATGCTATTAGATTAATGATCCCTTACATGGAGATCTTGCAGTTTGTTTTCTACCAATTATCCTTCATTATTTTACCGTGTCTCATACACTTACTGAGTTTTACAAATTGTGTTTCAGAATACTCTTCTAGTTAGGAAGCAAAGGTGATTATTGCCTGAATTGTGGATCGGAAGAAGTATATACAAGAAACTGGGGGACTGAGAGGTAAAGAAAAGCAGAATCTCTCTCTCTTTCCTATATGTCTCCTCCACCTCAAGGCAGCTGTGGACAACTACATAATGAAAGAAATAAAGGTATGAATCAAAATACATTTAAATGTTTATTGGAAATAAATGTTTCTAAACTGTCACGTTCTCTCCAGAGAGTGTTTCCCATAAAGATATCCAAAGCAGTAGATCTGAAATATTTTAGTATCTTACGACACTTTCTTATTATTGCTACCATTCTCTTTTATAAAAATATTAGTTTACAATGTGAGCATATATTTTGTATTTTTTGGATTGCAAATAACTTTTTATAATACTAAACACTGCTTTAAAAAAATACAACCTTCTGGTGCATTGTCAGTGTTTGTTATTCTTTCCTATGGTCTTGTTTGATTGCCTGGTATGTAGATGTGTGTCATTTTGGGGCTACAAAGATTACTGTATCTGAAAGCTCAGCATGAGCTTCAGCTTTCGATTATTCATATACCTACAGCTCAGCAAAGTAATTTCAAAGATTGCTAGAAATAACATAACATGATTTTCTGCTGCTTTACTTGGAGCACAATTTTTTCCTCCTATTAGACACCATAAAAATGAAATAATGCTATATGGTATATGAAATATGGCATATTGTCTTCTCTGTATTGACGCATTTCCCTAATCCTCACTGCAAAATTCTCCCCTCCACCTTAAAGGGATTTATACAACAGTAAACACCCTAGAATGGAGGGTCTTTCTGCTGAGCCAATCAATTAACCCCCAAACTCAGTCATTAGAGTTTCTGTGGGGTGACCCTGGGTGTTGAGTGTGTAACTTTTCTTAAAAAGGTTAGCTCCTGTTGACATAGAAATAGAAGCTGGGCCTCCAAAACAAACCTAGGTTTATTGAACAGAACATTAACTACAAACTACAAGGTGGACCTACACGACTTCTACATTTGAAATTAGTCCTGCTGGCTAGGGTCTGTCACCAACATCTTGTACGGATTTTCTGCAAGCATCCCAGATTTGAACATCAAGTCCTGCATTTGTACAGAAAATCCCAAAGTTTTAAACTAACTTGTGTAATGAGAAATAAATAAATTAGCCACAGAACTATATGTCTCACAGTTCATGATTTTTAGAGAATACTTTGTAGTTAAATATTTTTAGTAAAATTATACTGATATACATTATACTTAAATACTACAATGAAGTCTAGGTCCTTTGGATCACAGCTATTGTGCTTCTCCTTAGTGGTTTAAAGCAGCTGTAATGTCACCTTAACTGACTATTTGGGGGTTTCCCTTGACAAAAGGGGAACACCAAATGTTATATGTTTGGACACAGCAGAGAAGGAGATAGATGCACACAGAGGGAGCTGATAGAATCAAAGCTCTCAGCTGTGCTAGTCTTTATTCTTCTGACTGCAGGACTGAAACAAACATGAAAGTGAGGCTCTGCACTGGGGAAGGGACAGAGCACACAGGAGAACACAATCAAGATGCTACAGGCCAGTGTGGTAGGAATGTCTCCTCCCTGCCTGGACTAAGAAAAAGGAGTGTGATGAGAGTATTACTCTGGCACAACCTGGATGCTATGTAGGATATTTCCCATAGCCCAGAGCCCAGTAACATGCCTAGACCACTGCCGGCAGCTGGAATACCAATTGTTATGCTCCTTAGCGATAGCAGCTAGAAAGGCCGTTTCTGATGCCTTAGCACAACTAACAAAGCAGGAGGGGAGGGGCAAAGTGATCGACCACGAGGAATTAACATGACCCTCTGCCCTCCTGATTTGTGATTTTTGCTGAAGGCTGCAGTTGTGCAAGATAGAAAGTCTGGCAATAGTTAACTATTGCTATGAGAAATACAGCCGGTTAACTGATGGAAAATTCCACATTTAGCTTGTTCATCAAAAAACTGCTGAGCAGAAAGTACTAACAAATTGGGTATAAAGACCAGGGGGGGGGGAGGGACGGGGAATCTGAGCTTGGTGGACACTTGAACACCTCTGAAGTTCCCTTGCAGACAGAAAGCCGGCCACTGGATGTCTACAGAAATCCACTTGAGACCCCCTCAAGACCTCACGTAAATATGAATCTGGGGGTTTTCTACTAACCTATTGCGGATATGTGTAATTGCTGGAGACTAAATAAAGTAGAAGCTTTAACTGAAAGCACTTAGTTAATGCAAGGCAAACAAATTGACTGGACGTGCTAGGTCCCTGCTGATTTATTTCCTGCCACTGCCTCACAAAGAGTAAAGTTACCAAGAGCTTTGAGTTCAGCAAAAACCTGGGTAACAGTTACTTCAAGTTATATAGGAGACCCAACAGCCTCAGGCTTAGTCTTATACTGAGCAGTTTGGTCATCCCAGGGGATCCAGTCCCAATTCCTTATGGGAAGAATATACATATTTCATATTTGATAGAGTCTTTAAAACATCTACTTTAACCCACTAAAAAACTGCTTTACATTTTGTGTTCAGTTAGATCTGTTGTTTAGATTGTGTACAATATTATTTGGATATACCAAGTCAACTGAAGACTTTATAGGTAGGAAAATAGAGGAACTACAGTATTGCTAGTGAAATGAGCATAATTTGAAATTCAGTCCAATTCTGTGCTTCATGAAAAATCTACCATAATTTTGTCCAAATTAACATGAATTTCATCAAACACAAGTTTATTTTGGTTTTGTTTTACATTTCTGACCTGCTATGTTGAATTATGTCAATTTATGGTAAATTATGTGGTGTCATATCATGTTACATAGTTCAGATTATAAATCAATGCAAATTGACACATGACAAAGTAATGCAATACATCAAATCTATATACTCATGTTTTAAATATTAATGCAACATTTTAGCATACAACTAAAGAGTGTTTATTTGGGGTTGAATATCCACCGTCTACTATAAACAAATAAACAAACAAACATACATCTGGTGTAATCTACATTTAGGTCAAGTTGGTGCAGGAAGGGAATAAGTTTTTGCCATCTGCCAATAGAGTCTACAGTATCAACCCAGCACACTTTCCACATTATACAAAGTAATTACATTGCACATGCATACACACATTATATATATATGCACACCAGTATTCTAGAAAAGGTAATTAGTTAATATTGCAATTTTACAATTGAAATATTTGGTAATTAATCAATGCAGATATTAGCTAAATCTATAAGGGAGTTTTTCACTTCAATATCCAAACACTAAAACGTAATAAGAGGTCTTCATTCAAGATGTTTCTATGTGAATGAGTTTTTCATGGTGTTAAAACTACAAAAAATGTATTAATTACAATTTACGTAAAGATAGCACTTGTACGAATTACCAGAACACTAGCCCTCTAGTTATCCACGGAACAGGTATAGCACTAGGAATATTGCAGATCCTATTCCAGTTGCCCCATTAATCCCGTTCTGCAGTGAGCACCTAGAGATGAATGGGTCTTTAGAGTCCATGGCCATCTACTTTTAGCATCTTTGCCAAAACTTCTTACTACTATAGACACCAATTGTCTCCATTGCTGGAGTGTTTATTATATATATGGCATCTGTTCTTGAAGAACTGGACTGAGATCAATAACTCATTTCACGCAGACCATGGTAATAGAGATCCATAAACTTGATCTGGAGGCAAACCATTAAGTTAGGGATGATTTTACAAAGCAATACCATACATAGGCCTTTAGCTGTATGAATCCCAGGGAGAAGAAGGAGAAATATCTATAAGGGGTGATAACCTGCACCCATGGGGAAAGGGAATAAAATCCCCTTACTCTCTCAAAGCCAGATCTACCTTCTTAAACCTCCATTCCCACACCCCCTCTTCTGTATTCAATGGATGCAACTGCTTAACCCCCTCCCGCCTCATGAACTCAGATTTCTTAGGAAGCCAGTCTGCCAGTCACATTTCACATCAGCAAGACTGAGATACAAGTTCCATTACTTCTTCAGTCTGCCTCTGAATCCTGATCTACCCACAAAGGGCAATGGCATCCATGGGACAGAGGAGGATGAAGTAGAGGCAGGATGCAGCATTTTTCAGTTCCAGAATTGCTGCTGCTGCAGCATTCACCTAGGCTATATTGCCTCTCACCCCCATCAGAATAAACCCATGCACAGAGGTGACAGGCTTTTCTGCTAGCTGGCCCTGCATGCTCCAAGAAGGGTCTGTGCAAAGTGGGTGGAGGGAAAACAGGCCAGTTAAGCCACCATCAAACCAAAAAAGGTAATGATCAACCAAACATCTCCAATAAATTGACTTGAGATAAGTGGAAGACAGAGCATATTTTGGGAGTGTATATATATATTCCCTGTTGTGGGGTCTCCTCATCAGTGGTGGTAATTTCTCCATAGTATTAATGATAATGGGAGGAGAAAGAGAAACACCTTCATCTCATCCACCTAGGAGGAGCCAATTGCAGGATCAGGGCCTGCATGTCTTGTTTAGTTGGTTCAAAACCTGTGTGTGGTTCAAAATAGCTTTAAACAAGTTTTATTGTAAAGAAGGATTTGTCTTCTCAATTTCCCATGACAAACAACTTGATTAAATCAAGTATCAGAGGGGTAGCCGTGTTAGTCTGAATCTGTAAAAAGCAACAGAGGGTCCTGTGGCACCTTTAAGACTAACAGAAGTATTGGGAGCATAAGCTTTCGTGGGTAAGAACCTCCCTTGCATCTGAAGAAGTAAGGTTCTTACCCACGAAAGACATTTTATGCTATAATTTGGGACTTAAGCTAAAATTGTTTCGGCATTTTTTGCCAAAAACCTTATTTATAACAGACATGCAGTTCTATCACTTCTCCCCGCCTCTGATGCATCACTGGGGCTGGTTCCTGGCTCCTTGAATATGTATAGCCAGATATATCACTGATTATGTGAAAATCATTACACAGTATTATTTATGCTCCCGAATCAGAATAAACTAACAGTATTTTTATATATGCCCATAGCAGAGATATTTGAGAAAAAGCTTTTTACCACTTTCACTCCATGTGATGGAAAGCAATTGCCTCTAAATGTGAACATGCCTTTAGTCAGGGTTTCACTTGTCATCGAGATTTTAGTAAATAAGTCCAACTCTTAAAGAGAACCCACTTTCAAATAGGTTCCTTGCTGACCTGATTGTACATTACTAGGATTACAGAACACAGCCTCCTTTCCCCTCACTCCTCAGAATACAGTACCATGGATCTTTGAACTAGTTTTAAAGTTAAGATTTATGGAAGTTTTCTAATTTTACACCATAATGGTATCCAACAGGTTTTTTTGTTTGTTTGTTTGTTTTAACGTAGGCTACATTGGTTGATAAGCAGAGTAGACCATATTTGCTGCACCATGACCAGTGTATTGCACCTGGGCATGTGTCTTATTCAACAATAATCAACCAATTTTTATGGAATGTTAACTAAAGTACAATAGTAGAGCAGATGTACTAGCTGTTTAGAAGAGGAGAGGTTATTTCCATTTCACATCTAGGCTTTGCAGAATTACATTTTAATTTTTGGTATAATTTTGATGGATAACATTTACTTAAACATTTTTCTTCACTTTATCAATTTAAATTTGTACAGTTGTGGGAAATTATGGGGGCTCAACAATTATTTAATGACAGTAGATATTGTGATTCAAAAAGTTAAACTGATAAAACACAAATTATCAACATCATATGCCTAAAAAAGGTAAATATTCTTAAATCAAACTCTAAAGTTCCCAAGTAACAATTTATTTTCCTATCTGTACATTTTTGATGATTGTATATATTACACACATGAAAATATTTCCATCACACACTGAAATCCACATTCACCAGTAAAAATCTAATCCTCCCAAGCCTATATATAGGGTATTAAAAATAGTGTTATGATAAGTATAAACCTGTTAAACTGCTGTAAAAAAAATTCACCTAATTCTACATGCCACACTTATCAAGCAGGTGTGTTGGTAACAGGGCAATAGTTCTTGAGGCACATGTGCATATCTCAATGTGTTCATTACAGCCTTTACATCCTTTAAAACTTGGAATTGTAGTGACAGGGCACGTGGTTGGAGCAAATATGTGACCTACAGGAAACCAACTATAAGGCTTCTCGCCTGTGGGACAGAGGGCAGCATAAAGGACCCCAAGGTAGCACCTCATGAGGTTCTCTCCACAGTAGCCAGGAGGGTTACTAAAGGCAAAGGTATGTTCTCTTTTCTTTGAGTGGGCAGAAGCTGGGAAAGTCTCAGGTGGTCAATGCCCTCTACTTTAAGTGTACTTGCTCTTGTTTTGAAATTCAGGTTTGAAAATGAAGCCAGCCCTGCAGAAAGGGTCATGCACTGAAGAGTTGTTGGGAGCTTTACAAACCTTCCCAGACAGTGAGTTTTCCCATCAGCTTACATATGTAAACAAAGAAACTTCTGTTATAAAAACCTTTCTAGGCAAGAGTCAGTGGATCACATGCAGAAGCAGTTGTATATACAGAGGTTGCATGCACTTTCCCCTATGTGCATCATATTTTGAATCTCATGCTAATTCACAGAATATAGAGTTTACAGCCTTTCATCTTGGTAAATGAGACTGAGGTTTTTTTTTAAAAATAAATGGCAATTAAGTTCCCTCAGCATGAAACTGCTTGCTATTTACTGTCCTACACATACATCCTAGCAATGAACTCTGCCAAGGTTACCATGACAACCACCTATTACCATGTGTTGCCATGTTTTCCATATGTTCTTAACAGCTTCTGCTCATGTTTTTATCTTATACGTTCCCCTCCACTTTTCTCAATACTTCCTTTCTTCCAATTCACATATGTGCAATGAGGTTACAAGAATGCTATGCAAACTATCTTCACAAACACTGCTGTTAACCAAAATTCACTCACAAATGCTTATAAGACAACAACAAAGTGGATATAAATGTGGCCAAAATTATTTCAGGTTTTTTTAATTAAAGTAACCAGGTTATTTAAAAAAACAGTAAGCCCCTCTATTCTAATAATGGTAAATGAGTTGGAGGTGGTGTCTAGTGGAATGACAGATTAGTGTTATGTTTGGTCTTATTTAGCATCTTCATTAAAATATGAAGTTCGGGGTAAATAGCATGTAAATTGCATTCCCCGATAATAAAGAAGTACTGTTGTGAATGCCAATGAGGGCAGAAAAATATAAACAAGTACAGAGATTAGAAAAAAAGGAGATGGAAACAAAATGGGATTCAGTTTAGGTAAGTACAATGTATCTGAGGGAAATAATTGAACAGATAATGCTTTCAGAGGGTTTCCATCTCCCCAATATGTCAAAAGATTACTACAAATATTAGCGGCTTGGAAATATAAAACAGAATGAATTTGCAATAGAATACACCATCAGAAATCTAACGAAGACTGCATATTCCGATTCCTCATAGCACAAAGCCAGGAGAGAATATTCTCTATACATCTCTAGTGAGATCATAGATATAATTTCCAGAAGTGCCTAACTTGCTTAGGAACCCAAGTCCTATTTTCCAAAGTGACTTAGGTACTCAGGAGCCTGAGGCTTGCTCATTAAAATGGGACTTTGACCTCACATCTGAAAATTAAATTCTGGAAACCAAAGGGAGATAAACAATGTAGGTCAAATCATGGACTATTCAAAGAGCAACTAATTTTTAAAAGGGTAAGGGATCACTTCTGAGGAAAAACCATAACAAATACATACTGTATTGGTGTCATGTTATAGGACAAACTGCATCTTAGACCACCTTCAGTCCCTCTCAAGTGCACCGTTTAGGCAACAGCAGGCTGCGCTTCTTGTACCTTATTCTGAGTAGAACCATACAGACTGGATGTCTGAGCTGCATGTTAATCCAGCAGGCCCAGCAGACTTTAGCACCTGAAAGCCCTCCCCCCAGGAGTTTGTAACAGCAGATGATTAAAGTTACTCTAAAACAACTTCTTTAAATAATTCTTCTTTTTGTTTTTTCACCTAAAAAGTACAAAGCCCACAGGGCCTAGGGATAAAACATGCATCTTTCCTTACCTAATCTCTTTATACATAGCTCAAATAAGGCCAGCTCATTCCCATCTCTGGGTTGGGAGAGCCAGCCTGCTTGCTAGGGGTCACAGTGTTTCTCTCTCGCTGACTGTGCCAGTCCATTTGGGTGTCATCTGCAGTCTGCTGACAATTCACTTCTCTCTCCTTCCTGAGGTCAGCAGCTTTTTAGGTTTAGGCATCAGCCTTGGGAAGATTAAACTATGCCTGTCTTGAGAGAACCAAATAGTAGCTACTTCTCAGTAGATGGCCCAGTCATTGTTATCTCAATGCCCTTCAAGCTGTTGGTCTCAGGTGTCTTACATTTGCCATTGTTGTTTCCTGCTGCTCTCTCTTCACAACCCTCCTTTGATTTAACTCCTGATAGGAAGGCACATTAATATCAATCCAATAATCTGAGGGGCATAGGACATTCATAAAAAATACCGCATAACTCCCTCATTCTCCACATTCTAAAGAATATAAAGATCCAATACAGAGAAGAATGGTATACCATAAAGTAAGTGCAGGACCAGACATGCTTTAGCATAGTAATAAGAGGTGTAATTCAGTTTTAATTAAGACTAGTCAGGGAAAGCCTTCTAGCAGCTGAAATAACCTTCCAAGAGGAGTGGTGGAAGTTTCATCATACAAGACATTTGAAATGAGAATGAATAAAGCACTACAAACTATATTGTATTTAAAAAGCCCTGCATTGATTGGGCAGCTGGACAAGTCTATATTAGGCTTATTCTGTCAGCTAAGGATGAATTAATCCCTGAACTAAATATTTAATGGTTGTCTAGGCACAAGTGATCGTGACCTAATTTCACTTATGTACATCTGGTAATACATATGCACATCATGCTTTGAAAGGGTTAATTTCCCAAAGCTGAAAGTAAACATGAGAAAAAGTGAGTGGGAGGAAAAATTAAAACAAAAATGTGAATGACAATTGGGAGTTTAAGAATGTTTTAGTAGATGCTCCCAAAAAACAAAACAATTCCACAGGGCATAAGAAAATATATTAAAATTTTTTAAAAACATTCTGGTTAAGAATATTTTGGGAAGTGAAAAGTTGCAATTAAGAATTAAAACAATTAAAGAAATGGAGAAATGGTGGCATTGATAGCAAGGAGTACAAATTGGTAATTAGGAGATAAAGACAATTGATATAGAAGGCTAAAAAGGTATCAATGAAAAGAAATCTATGGCCAGTAGAGTTAAGGACAATAAGAAGCATTTCCTTAAATATACCAGAACACTGGGCTACCATCATCCCAATACTTTGGAAGGGTAAACACCTCTGATGCTTGCTGTGGTTTGCCCATGGGATGCCCTCTTAAGTCTCAGGCTTATCATCACCTTGCTCTGGCAAGGATCCACCTCCCACTTCTTCAAGACAAGTGATTTAGGCCCCAGCAAGTCTGACCTAGCTCAGCACACAGTTTGTTTTCTTTCAGAAGGCTATGAACAGTGTATGTCAGCAGTAACAAGTAACCAAACAGCTCTTCCAAAGCAGAGTGCACTTATTTAAGGACAAAAGCAGAGAAAACAATAAAAGGCCTAAATGCATACTAAACTTACCAGAAGTTTCTTATCTTCCACATCAGGGTCTGATAGGTCACAGCCTTTCAACCACTTCAGCAGGGTTTGTGCCTTTTCCACCCTGGGAAAAGGTTCATGTCCATTGGCTGCCTCAAACTGGGAGGGGGAGTCAGTTCAAGTTAGTCCTTTATACCCCCAGCTTGCTCTTTGTCTCCTGGGCCTCTTGAATCCTGTCTGAACCAGCACATGTAATTCATTTCAGTGAATGGTGCTTCTCTGGAGTTATTTACAGGTTCCAAGGTTTGCAGTAATTATCCACCCCTGATTTTAGTTCCTGGATAGACCTTAATGCCACACACACTTAACTAGCCAGCATACAATAACTAGCTCACAAACATGCAGTGAATCTTTTACAAAGTTGAAACAATAGTCTCAAAAAGATATGTCTGTTAGTCATATTTGTCACAGGAATGACCCTGGTACTTATAAGCCAATTAACCCAACATCCATTGCATGCAATATAATAGAAAGAGTGATATAGGACACAATTAGTAAAGAATGAAATCATGGTAGCATAATCCATGGCAATCAACATGGTTTTATGGATAATAGCCCTTTTTAGACAATGTGATAGAGATCCTATATGTTTGATCCAAAAAAAGTAATTATGTTGCCATAACATACTTAGATGTCTGTTAGGCATCCTGAAAAGCTGTCCTGCATGGCATTCTGATAAAATTAGCACTATATAAAGTTAACATAGCCCATATTAAGTGTATTAAAATTAAATGGATAGATTGATCTCAAAAAAGTAATTGTAAATGGAAAACTGAGTTTCCAGTCAGGTTCCAAAGGGATCTATTCTTGCCCCAAAACTATTCAATATCTTTCAGTAATCCAGAAGAAAATATAAAAGGATTGCTGATAAAATTTGCAGTGGGCATAACTGGTGGCATGCTAAATAATGATTGGCCAGGTCAATTATACAAACCAATCTAGATTAGGGTTACCATATTTCCTCATTAAAAAAAGAGGACACTCCACGGGGCCCTGGCCCCGCCCCCACCCCTTTCCCTTCCCCGCCTCAACTCTGCCCCTTCCCCGAAGTCCCCACCCCAACTCCGCCCCCTCTCCTGAGCACCCCGCATTCCCCCTCCTCCCTCCCAGCCGCAAAACAGCTGCCCGAGCGCTACCGGCTTCACGGTTTGCCGGGCAGCCCCCAGACCTCCAGACCCTGCGCCCCTGGTCGGGCACTTCCCCTCCCGGGCTCTGGCTGAGGTGTCTGGGGGGAGAAGGAGCAACAGCAGCCACCACGGGGGAATCCGCCTGCAGCTCACAGCCTGCGGGAGCCGCAAGGTAAGCAGGGATGCTGGCAAAGCTATTTTCCCAGACACGTTCGGCTTTTTGGCAATTCCCCCCAGACAGGGATTTGAGGACCAAAAAGGCAGACATGTCCGGGAAAAACTAGACATATGGTAACCCTACCTAACTGCCCCCCAGGACTCCACCCCCTACCTACGCCTCCCTACTCCTTGTCCCCTGACTGCCCCCTCCTGAGACCCTCCCCCCATCCTAACTGCCCTCCTAGGACCCTACCCCCTACCTGTCCCCTGACTGCCCAAAACCTTACACCCCCAACCCCCCAGACAGCCCCCCCCGAACTCCTGACCCATCCAACCCTGCTCCCTGTCTCTTGACTGCCCCCTCCAGAACCTCCCTGCCCCTTCTCCAACCCCCTGGCCCCCTAACCGTGCCGCTCAGAACAGCGTGTCGGGCTCCACGCGCAGCCCGACATGATGCTGCGCTCCCCCATGGAGTGTATAGCCCGGTTCCTGCCCTCGCAGAGTGCTGCTGAACGGTGCGCTGGGTAAGGGGAGGAGCTCCAGACTGCCGGAGGCCCGAACATCCGGCAGTCTGTGAATGCAGGGAGAGAGGGAGGGATCTCAGCTGCAAGGGAAAGGAGGGGGAAGCGGAGGAGGAGCTCTCTCTGGCTGCCGGAGCCCAGTGCAAGTGGCACCATCCAGCCGGCTGCCCTGTCAGCCTTGCGCACTCTGCATGGGGGGGGAAGTCCAGACATTTACAAATTCCCCCCGGACGATATTTTTAACTCATAAAAGCCGGACATGTCCGGGGGAATCCAGACAAATGGTAACCCTAATCTAGATCACTTAGTAAATTGAGCTCAGTTGAGCAACACTAGTTAATACAGCCAAACCATAGGTCACACATTTAGGAACAAATAACATAGAACATTTGTGATAGGAGACAGTATCCTGGAAGCCATCAAAACTGAAATGGCTTAGGGATAAATAACAAATAAAACATGAATTCCCATTGTGATGCTGTATGCTAATAAAGCTAATGCGATCTATGGATATATAAGCAAGGGAAATATCAAGTAGTAGTACAGAGGAGCATACCTCTGACACGCTGTACCTCAGGGGAACACCCAGCACCCCCATGTTTATCCTTGTAAAATGATTGTGTGGTATCCAATTCAAAGTTTGTCATGTTGGATGTCTTCGGAAGGCTCGTGATGCACTAAGCATTGTTGTTACAGTAATGTTATAGGTTGTAATTTCATGTATATAGTTATGAGTCTGAAAATGTGTCCTCATGGCTTAAAACAAGCCCAGGCAAAACTCTCCAGGAGCAGAGGGGCAGTTCACACCTCATCAGGGCATGTATGGGACAAACCCAGCCCAGTCTCTGAGGAACAAAGGACACTGTCCTTGCAACAACAAAGGATCTGCTGGACTTTCCAGTGAGTCACCCCCCTTCCCTTGGGAAGTTTGGGACTATGATGAACCAGGGCCTGATGAAATGCATCCTAGAATACTCAAGGAGCTAATAGAGGAGGTATCTGAGCCTCTAGCTATTATCTTTGGAAAATCATGGGAGATGGGAGAGATTCCAGAAGACTGGAAAAGGGCAAATATAGTGCCCATGTATAAAAAGGGAAATAAAAACACCCAGGAAACTACAGACCAGTTAGTTTAACTTCTGTGCCAAGGAAGATAATGGAGCAAGTAATTAAGGAAATCATCTACAAACACTTGGAAGGTGGTAAGGTGATAGGGAACAGCCAGCATGGATTTGTGAAGAACAAATCATGTCAAACCAATCTGATAGCTTTCTTTGATAGGATAATGAGCCTTGTGGATAAGGGTGAAGCTGTGGATGTAGTATACCTAGACTTTAGTAAGGCATTTGATACGGTCTTGCATGATATTCTTATCGATAAACTAGGCAAATACAAATTAGATGGGGCTACTATAAGGTGGGTGCATAACTGGCTGGATAACCGTACTCAGAGAGTTGTTATTAATGGTTCCCAATCCTGCTGGAAAGGCATAACGAGTGGGGTACCGCAGGGGTCTGTTTTGGGACCGGCGCTGTTCAATATCTTCATCAACGACTTAGATATTGGCATAGAAAGTACGCTTATTAAGTTTGAGGATGATACCAAACTGGGAGGGATTGCAACTGCTTTGGAGGATAGGGTCATAATTCAAAATGATCTGGACAAATTGGAGAAATGGTCTGAGTTAAACAGGATAAAGTTTAACAAAGACAAATGCAAAGTGCTCCACTTAGGAAGAAAAAATCAGTTTCACACATACAGAATGGGAAGAGACTATCTAGGAAGGAGTACAGCAGAAGGGGATCTAGGGGTTATAGTGGACCACAAGCTAAATATGAGTCAACAGTGTGATGCTGTTGCAAAAAAAGCAAACATGATTCTGGGATGTATTAACAGGTGTGTTGTGAGCAAGACACGAGAAGTCATTCTTCCGCTCTACTCTGCTCTGGTTAGGCCTCAGCTGGAGTATTGTGTCTAGTTCTGGGCACCGCATTTTAAAAAAGATGTGGAGAAATTGGAAAGGGTCCAGAGAAGAGCAACAAGAATGATTAAAGGTCTTGAGAACATGACCTATGAAGGAAGGCTGAAGGAATTGGGTTTGTTTAGTTTGGAAAAGAGAAGACTGAGAGGGGACATTATAGCAGTTTTCAGGTATTTAAAAGGGTGTCATAAGGAGGAGGGAGAAAACTTGTTCACCTTAGCCTCTAAGGATAGAACAAGAAGCAATGGGTTTAAACTGCAGCAAGGGAGGTCTAGGTTGGACATTAGGAAAAAGTTCCTAACTGTCAGGGTGGTTAAACACTGGAATAAATTGCCTAGGGAGGTTGTGGAATCTCCATCTCTGGAGATATTTAAGAGTAGGTTAGATAAATGTCTATCAGGGATGGTCTAGACAGTATTTGGTCCTGCCATGCAGGCAGGGGACTGGACTCGATGACCTCTCGAAGTAGTCCCTTCCAGTCCTAGAATCTATGAATCTGTGAGGTAAGGCTCACCTGATTCTGAAGGGGCAGGGGGCAAAGCCAAGATGGAAGAAAGAACATGATAAAAGGGAGAGACGATTGCCATGCTCTCGCTCTCTTCTACCTCCATCTACAGATACAACCACCAAGCTACTGAAGCACTGATCAAAGTGGGGAGCCTGGCTGATGGACAACCAGCCAGCCTGTGGTGAGAAGCATCTAAGTTTGTATGGGCATTGAAAGTGTTAAGATCAACTTACAATGAGTTTTGCTTTTATTTCATTTGACCAAATCTGACTTCTTGTTTTGTATTTAATACATTGGTTTGTTTATTCTACCTGAAACTGTGTGTTTGGTTTGAAGCATGTCAGAGACTCTCCTTGGTATAGCAAGCCTGGTACATATCAATTTCTTTGTTAAATTGATGAACTCATAGAAGGGTTGTGTCTGGGACTGGAGATATTAGCTAGTGTCATTCAGTTGCACAATCCAAGCAGCAGCTGGCCAAAAGTGCTCACTCATGTAGCTGGGAGCAGCTTATATGCTAGAGGCGGTGCGTGAACAGCCTGAGAGTGGGGGTTCTCACAGCAGAGCAGGGTAAGGCTGGCTCCCAGAGTTGAGGATTGGAGTGACCTAGGAGATCACCAGGCGAACTTCACAACCTCCATATACAACTTTAGAAAGACCATTATTGAAATATTGTGTGTAGTTTTGGTGTCCATACTTCAAAAAGGATACTGAAATATTGAAGAGGATTCAGAAGAGAACCATAAGAATGATTCAAGGTCTGGAAAGCATGCCTTTTTAGAGAGAGACTTAAGAAGCTTAATCTATTTAATTTATCTAAAGGAAGATTAAGAGATGATTTGATTACAGTCTAAAAGTACCTATGGTCAAGAGATTTCTGATGGGTAGATGGCTCTTTAATCTAGCAGAAAGGGCATGACAAGATCCAATGACTGGACACTGAAGCTCAATAAATTCAGGCTACAAATAAGGTGCACAATTTTAAGTGAGGATAAGTAATTATTGGAATACCTTACTATGGATATAGTGAATTAATGTCCTGAAGGCTTTCAGAAATAGGATATCCCTCAAACAGAAGTTAAGGGTTTGATGCAGAAACTACTAGATGCAGCCTGTTATGCAGGAGATTTGACTAGATGATCATAAAGTCCTTTCTGGCCATACAAAAAAAAAATAAAATAAAAAAAAAAACATCTAATTGGTCTTGTTACCTTGACTAGCATGGTTTTATGTTAGAGCTGTTTGACCTTTGAAGCACCACTACTAGTGCTCCCAGGAGACACCAGCATTCACAACCAGACTTGATGAAACAAGAGCCAGCATGTAACAGCACAATGACCTGCAGGTTTCTTCCTCCACAACTGTGTGTTCTGCTTTCTCAGTGTAGAATATTATGCAAGTTAAGGCTCTATTCTCCCCAAGTACCATTGTGTGCATATATGTGCTATGGTGATTGTACACCCTGATTAGGAGACCAGAGTAAAGAGGACTATGCTCTCTAGCTGTTGTTTTCCTGGGCTTTAGAAAAGGGACTTATTGAAGTAAATGGAAGTTTTGTCACAGACATAAAGGGAATCAGGATCTGGTGTGCTTAGGCACTTTGGGAAAGAGAAGGAATTCCAATATAAGAGATGGAAGGATTGGCAGCCTGCAGAGAAGAAAATTAAATGGTCATTCAAACATCAAGTCAGCTTTCCACACTTTGATGAAGAATAATTTTACATTAAAAAGCAACAGAGGGTCCTGTGGCACCTTTAAGACTAACAGAAGTATTGGGAGCATAAGCTTTCGTGGGTAAGAACCTCACTTCTTCAGATGCAAGTGACTTGTATGACTTGCATCTGAAGAAGTGAGGTTCTTACCCACGAAAGCTTATGCTCCCAATACTTCTGTTAGTCTTAAAGGTGCCACAGGACCCTCTGTTGCTTTTTACGGATTCAGACTAACACGGCTACCCCTTTGATACTCAACAATTTTACATTAATGTTTTCTCTTTTTGCTACCCAATTTAGTGGCCATGATTTAAAAAAAGCATAGCTACATCAGCACTGCTCTTCCTATAAGCCATTCTGCACATCCCAGGCAAAAGGGATTTTACTTGTGTCATTCTCTGACAAGCGTTATTCCTTTCCCAAGTGAGTGTGAGTGTGTGTGTGTGTATATATATATATAAAGTTGATAAATAGTAGTGTGAGCAAATGGAACAGGCTTGCTCTTTAAGAAATTAGATAATCGTATTTTATCATTTGTTAGAATGGTTTGATTTAATTTAGTAAGCTTATGCTGTTATCAGATATGTATAGAACACAGGATTCTTTGACATATAGTTATTGTGTAATCTTATCTCTCCTGGGAGATTTCAGACTCTTTATCACAATTTGTCTAGTATGAGCCTAACACATCCTTCAGTTTATCTGTTGTCTAATGACATCACTCATAATTGAATGGGAGGAAGATTTGATGTAATCTTTCTGTCTCTAATAAAGTGGTGGTTAGTGCAGCATACAGAGGTAACATGGAAAACTCCACTATCCAATAAAAAGTTAAATAATCTCATTGTCAACAATAGTGAAACACACTGCATTGTGTTGCAGTGGTATGTTGGCTGCCAGTAGCTAGCACAACATTTGTTACCAAGAGTATTGTCAAAGTGAACAAAAGATAACTAGCACTACTGGCTGCTGATGGTGGCGTGAAAGGAGTTTGAAGATTCAATTTTTAATCACTTAAACTCTAGAAATTTATGATCAAGTTCATTTTAATTTTCTGATACCCTAAATTGATAAACACTCTTGTCCTCCTTGGGCAGACACCTCTATCTTTTTGACTCTGGAGGCAAGATGGAGAAAGAGTGCTACCCATAACTGAGCTGTCAGTCCCATGTCAGACTGCCTTTTATATACAAGTCTTAGAGATTTCAAACTTTTATCCACAACCTATGTCCTAGTTCCAGCTAGTGCCAAATTATGGCACTGCAACAGGGTCGCCCAGAGGATTCAGGGGCTCGCAGGGCTTTTCGGCGGCGGGGGTCTCTTCAGTTGCTCTGCGTCTTCAGCAGCACTGAAGGGCCCGCCGCTGAAGACCAGGACTGCCGCCAGGCCAGGGCTCGCAGGGCCCCTGCGGGCCCAGGGCAAATTGCCCCACTTGCCCCGCACCCCTCTGGGCGGCCCTGCACTGCAATAATTCTGCTATAGTAATTTATGATCTCACAGTAGCTTGATTTTGTGTTTGTATGTATACACACACACACACACACACACACTAAAGTGGTGACACAAATGCCATGGCCACATGTTTCGTTTAATGAAAAAGACACTCACGTTGTCAGTGATACAGTACAAGTACTCTATTTTATGTGCACTTGAAGCGGTTTCAGATTAGCTCTTGGTCATGTTCAGATTCAATTTCTGCTAGAATCAGAATACTTTAGGCTAATAAAAACAACTAGAAGACTTATGGGAAGTCCCACTCCATTTTTGTTTTAATTGTATAAAATCTGAAGCAATTCATTCTCAGTGACCTGAGGTCGAATACACAGTAAAATGATTTCCTATTTATATGAGATTTTTGCAATAAAAAACTGAACTTTGGAAATACTGAATTTATTTCAATCTGTTTTCTCATAGAGAGTGTCCAGCGAATAGGTCATCCATTAAAGTGAAGTTAGATTAAAAAAAAAAATCTACAACAGTCTTGCTTAAGTTTGTCCCTATTCCAAAATGTGTAGGTTGACAAAAACAACAAGGAGTCCGGTGGCACCTTAAAGCCTAACAAATTATTTGGGCACAAGCTTACATGGGTAAAAAACCCACTTCTTCAGATGCATAGAGTGAAAATTACAGATGCAGGCATAAATATATATACACTGACACAAGAAGAGAAGGGAGTTACCTTACAAGTGGAGAACCAGTGTTGACAAGGCCAATTCAGTCTACTCCCAATAATTGATAAGGCGGTGTCAATATCAAAGATGGAAAATTGCTTTTGTAGTGAGCCAGCCACTCCCAGTCCCTATTCTTGCACAAATTGATGGTGTTAAGTTTGCAAATGAATTGTAGCTCAGCAGTTTCTTTGAAGTCTGTTTTTGAAGTGTTTTTTGTTGAAGAATAGCTACTTTTAAATCTGTTATTGAGTGTCCAGGGTGATTGAAGTCTTCTCCTACTGGCTTTTGTATGTTACCATTCCTGATGTTTGATTTGTGTGCATTTATTCTTTTGTGTAGAGACTGTCAGGTTTGGCCAATGTACATGGCTGAGGGGCATTGCTGGCACATGATGGCATATCACATTGGTAGATGTGCAAGTGAATGAGCCCCTGATGGTGTGGCTCATGTGGTTGGGTCCTCTGATGGTGTTGCGAGAGTAGATACGGGGACAGAGTTGGCAATGGGGTTTGTTACAGGTTTAGTGATTGGTTCCTGGATTAGTGTACTAGAATATTTATGCCTGTATCTGTAAATTTCACTCCGTGCAGCTGAAGAAGTGGGTTTTTTTTATCCACGAAAGCTTATGCCCAAATAAATCTGTTAGTCTTTAAGGTGCCACCGGACTCCGTTGTTTTTGTGGATACAGACTAACATGGCTACCCCTCTGATATTTTGTAGGTTGAACAACTCCAGATGGAACATAAGTAATCTGAAGGTTGTGTTTCCTCTGGTCACTTATCAAATTATTTTTGGAGTTATTTATTAGGAAACAGGTGAAGAATGTTACAAGAATGCTCTACAAGTGATTTATATATATAACAGATTAAGTGCCATCTACTGGCACTTAATAATAATTACCATAGATAGTGGATTTTGTAGGGCCAATAAAACCTGTACACTGCAAATGGCTTCTTGCCTGTAGCTTTTAGTTGAAGCTCTTAACAGACAAGACAGAAGTCCTAGACCAAGAAAGACAATAAAGAGAGATTGTATTAGCCCCAAAGCAGATTTAGTGGTAGCCACACAAAAAGTAAGCCCTACTGTCTTTAGCAGAGAAACTACAGGTATTATTAATTATTTGTATTATTGTAGCATCTAGGAACCCTATCATGGACCAGGACCACATTGTGACTGGCACTGTATAAACAAGAAAAGAAAAATGTCTTAAGCAAAGGCGAAGGTCCAAGGGCTGCTAGAAGACACAAATAAAAGCCTAGGGGCATCAATCCTACAAAGACTTATGTACTTGCTTAAGTTTAAGCATATGAGTAGTCCCTTTGAATTCAAAGGGACTCCAAATTGTGTCAGCAGAAGAACAATGCAAGGCCTCTAAAATTTATTTTAAAGAAGCTGTGTAAAACAGCGTGGATGGAAATAAACAAGATTTTTTTTTTTTTTGGCCAATTAGCAATAGAAAAAAAAAGTTTTATACAGGTATTCAGTTCCCCTCTCTGCAAAGGGCCCTTCGGTGTCAAATAGGGTTATATGGCAGTAATTCAATCATTTTTCTAGCCACAGCAATACAGTTTCCTTGAAAGGTATTCCAAGCAGTAGCTGAAATCTTGTGCTGTCATACAGGTGTAATTCACAAAATCATCTGTAAAAAAGTTGAAGTGGTTTAGAACTTATTAGATGCTAACAGACCAAAAAACCCATTGATGATTCAACCTGATGATATTCTGAACAAAAAGAGCTCTCGACCCTGCTTGTAGCTGTTTCCATCACTTCACATTGATTCAGACATTGTAGGTGTCAGTGAGAAACAGAGCAACATTCATGGAATCTTCGTATATAAATTTAAAAAAATTCTTAAAAGAACATGAAGGTGGCAAAGTCAAGCACTCCAAAGTTAAGAAATGTTAGAATTAAGATTACTTTGGAACTTTAATCCGACTCCTTTATGCCTATGCATTACAATACAGTCTTTATTTACATAAGCATATACCATTTTTCCACAGGACTCCTGTCTCAATGGGACAGATGTTAAATTAGTAAGTAGTTATTCAATATCTTGCTTTATTCTCATCATTCAATGTATGGCACCGACCTGATTTTCTGCACACCGTGCAAACCTAGTGGAGAATATAAGTGATTAATTTCCTTGTGGGTTTCTCTATGGTATTCTCAATATCGTATTTGAATTCTTCACAAACATTAATACATTTAGCATCACATCACTGTGAGATTGGGTGATATTATCCCCATTTTACAGCTGGAAAACTGAAGCACAGGGATTCCAGACAGTATTTTCAAACATGACCAACTTCAAACACCTTAGCCCTGATTTTCCAGAGTACTTAGCATTTCATAGATTTTTATATTTTGAAACCACAGCTCC
Source organism: Chrysemys picta bellii (assembly GCF_011386835.1). Lineage (NCBI taxonomy): Eukaryota > Metazoa > Chordata > Testudines > Emydidae > Chrysemys > Chrysemys picta. The sequence continues at coordinate 78,533,779 of NC_088791.1, forward strand.
AATTGACTTCAGTTGTAGTCATGAGTGCTCAGCACTACTGCAAGTGTGTTTCTAGATGTTCCAGTCTAGGCACTCAGAAAATTAGGAGCACAGGATTAGTGGCTAACTATGAATATATTAGTTTAAATTACTTGCCTAGCATGACCTAGAAACTCTGGGCAAGAAACAGGGATAGAATCCAGTTCTCCAGGATGGCATTAAGCTGCCTTAATCATGAGACAATCTTCTCTCTTCCTGCTCATTTACTACAATGAACGAGGCAGTGGTCCTACAGGTGACAGTAATAATGCTACGCAACACTGATTCATCCCCCTCAATCCATCATGGGCAGTGAATGAGGCACAAGTCCTTTGGAAAAATGAAGTATGTGGTGATGTAATTAGAGTGTTCTCAGATCAGTTCCTTGATGCCACAGCAGTGTCTGGGAGAAGCAACTGCAAGGTATGTTCTGCTCAGCCCCTGTAGCCTCATGATGGAGCATGCAGCATCTCTCTATGGTCGGGAGTTTGAGAAATATTTTTTTCTTGTTCAAGTCTCTGCTTCTAGAGTAGCACACCTACAATTCTTTTTGGGGTGGGGGAAAATTCAAAAGTTTTGTCCTGAGGTAGAAATGAAAAGGTTTTGAAATCTTATTTTTCTTCATTTTGAACTGGAAAATAGAACAATTTTAAGTGGAACTTTAAAAAATTTTTCAGACCAAGAGAGAGAGAGAGAGAGAGAGAGAGAGAGAGAGAGAGAGAGAGAGAGATGTGAAAATTTCAGCCTAAGCAGTTAAAGTTTAAAAAGTGATAAGTAACTGACAACAGGGTCTTATAGCGTGAAGTGGTGGGCAACCACAACTACAGACAGTGCTACAAGATCCATCTATAGCACATGTGTCAAACTCAAGGCCCGCGGGCCACATCCGGCCCGCCATACAATTATATCCGGCCCGCGAAATCGTTTTATATATCTGTTTTTAATGGCCCTGTGATATGACGCCCCAATAACACACACTACAAATCCCATGATGCAGTGCAATTGCCGCCAACGGCAAGCTGCGGTTCAAGTTCGCGGTCTGTTGATGTATACAACGCTAATATCAAATCAAAGCTAGACCCCAACAATGGCCAAGAGAAAAATTGATTCTGAAAACCGAGGCTTTCAAAGCCGGTGGGAGAATGAGTATATGTTTACTGAAATTGCAGGTAAACCAGTGTGTCTCCTTTGCGGGAGTAATATCGCTGTAATGAAGGAGTATAACCTAAGACGGCACTACGAGACGAAACATGAGAACAAATTCAAAAACCTGAGCGCAGGACAGAAGCTACAAAAGGTAGAGAAGTTGAAGAAGAATTTGACATCCCAGCAGACGTTTTTCACCAAAGCAAAATCACAAAGTGAAGCTGCTGTGAAAGCAAGTTTCATTGTGGCCGAAGAGATCGCCAAATCAGGACGGCCGTTTACCGAGGGGGAATTCGTAAAGAATTGTATGATGAAAGTGTGCGACGTCCTTTGTCCAGATAAAACGCGAGCGTTTGCAAATGTAAGCCTCAGCAGAAACACTGTTGCTAATCGGGTTTGTGAGATGGCGACTGATTTGAAAACACAGTTGATTGAAAGAGCAAAAGATTTTGTTGCATACTCCCTTGCCGTGGATGAAACTACTGACGCGACTGACACTGCACAGCTGGCGATATTTATCCGTGGTGTGGATTCCAATTTGTGCGTAACAGAGGAAATACTGGACATTAAATCGATGCACGGGACAACGAAAGGAGAAGACATCTTTGGAAATGTATTTCAAAGTGTAACCGACATGAAACTGCCGTGGGAAAAACTCGTTGGACTTACAACAGATGGCGCACCTGCTATGTGTGGTGAAAAAAATGGACTGGTGGGAAGGATGCGCTCAAAGATGCGGGAGGAGAACTGTGCCGGTGAGTTGACAGTGTATCACTGCATCATACACCAGGAATCGCTGAGTGCTAAAGTCCTAAAAATGGATCATGTGATGAACACTGTAACACAAACCGTCAACTTTATCAGAGCCCACGGTTTAAATCACCGCCAATTCCAGTCTTTTCTGCGGGAAATAGATAGCGAGTTTGGCGATATGCCATATCATACGGAGGTCCGGTGGCTAAGTCGGGGAAAAGTTCTCAAAAGACACTTTGAGCTGCGAGAGGAAATCTGCCAGTTCATGGACAGTAAGGGGAAAGACTGCACAGTTCTGCGGGATGAAAAGTGGAAATGTGAGTTGGCGTTCCTGGCTGACATAACGTCGCATCTTAGCGCTTTAAACCTTCAACTCCAGGGACGGGAGCACATAATAACCGATATGCATGATGCAGTGAAGGCATTTCAAGTGAAGCTGCGCTTATGGGAGACACAAATGCACCAATGCAACTTGTCTCACTTTCCCTGTTGCCAAGTAATACGGAACCAAGAAAGTGCCACAGTTTTCCCAAATGCCACCTTTGCTGAAAAACTCAGCGCGCTGCGCACTGAGTTCGCACGGCGCTTCAGTGACTTTGAGGCACAGAAAAGTAACTTCGAGCTGCTTCGCAACCCATTTGCAGTCGATGTGGAAACCGCACCTGTAGAAATGCAGATGGAGCTGATAGAACTGCAATGTAACGGGACACTGAAGGCAAAGTACGACACTGCGGGGCCAGCACAGTTCACTCGCTTCATTCCTGAAGCGATGCCGCAGCTCCGCCAACATGCGGCTCGAATCCTGTCCATGTTTGGCAGCACATATCTGTGCGAGCAGCTGTTCTCTGTGATGAAAATTAACAAAACGTCACACAGGAGTCGCCTCACTGATGAACACCTGCAATCGATCCTGAGAATCTTCACAACACAGAACCTAACCCCAAACATAAACGAACTTGTTGCAAAGAAAAGACTCCAAGTATCAGGCTCTGACTAAATAGGACAAGAAAATGGAATGTTATGATTTGTTATGATTATACTTTTGCTTTAAATTCAATTTTTTATTTATATTTTCAGATTTTTTAATATTCCAGCATGTACAGATTTTGAATGTATTGTATTGACAGGATATTTTTTTATGAAGAGCAAAATATTTTAAGTTGAAATGTATTTATTTTGGAATGATATCCTGTATTTTGGTTCATATTAATGGTTAAAAAACATAAATATTTAGTCTGTTAAATAAATGGTTATACTGTTCGGCCCGCGAGTTTTGAGTTTTGGCCCCCTGTGCAATTGAGTTTGACACCCCTGATCTATAGTAAGAGAAACTGAAACTGTACTTCGGAGTGGTAGTCGTGTTAGTCTGTATCAGCAAAAACAATGAGGAGCCCTTGTGGCACCTTAGAGACCAACAAATTTATTTGGGCATAAGCTTTCGTGGGCTAAAACCCACTTCATCAGATGCATTGAGTGAAAAATACAGTAAGAAGAATATATATTACAGCACATGAAAAGATGGGAGTTGCCTTACCAAATGGGGGGGGGGGGGGGGGGGGTCAGTGCTAACGACCCCTTTAAAATCTCAGCAGTAAACTATTGGCTGGAGTTTAAAGCTTTGGTTTAAAAAAAAAACAAACAAAAACAAACAAAAAAAAACCACCTCTTCAAAGCTTAAGAACGCATTAATGTTTACAAAGTGTGTTTACTCTTCAGCAGGAGCTTGGAAAAAATTATTTAAGTCCAAATAAATTATCTATATTTCTATGCCTTTAAAAATATTAACAATTTTACTGGCAGTAATTTCAAGCTGATCCAAGCCTAGCAGCCAACAGAGCTTCTAAAATATACCAAGCCTGATTTCCCCTCTCCCTTACACCAGTGTAATGTCACTAGCGTCAGAATTATTTTTGGCCTCCACTGGTGTAATAAAGAAGTGAATTGGGCCCTTTTGACATTTAGAACAAGATATAGTGCCACAATATCTTTTGGAATATTATTTATATTAGTATGTGAGAGACTTTGGTAATCACATTAAGAGATAGAAAGGAGAGGCAGGTTGAGAGCTCCCAGGTTGAGAGCTCCCAGAACAGAAAGACCTCTAATTGTACTGACAATAAATAAATACATTACATACTGAAGGGAACTGTATTTGCAAGAAGAGACATTGGATGACTTAGTAGGTCTTTTCTATCTAACTTATGTAACTCTAAGAGACTGAGAAAGGAACAGTAGAAACAAGTGCTGATCTCTCAAAAGAACCCCTGACATTGTCCCATCCTAACAATTCAGAAGGGCAGGAGGGAGAAGCAGCAGCAGAGAATGGATTCATTTGTTCTCACTTTGGAGAGCAGCTCTGTAAGAGTACCGGAGAAGAATACAACAATAAAAGGTTCATAAGTTAGCCTGAAGCCACACATTCAAGGAATCCTATTCTTATCAAGTTTAATGAATTCAATATTAGAACAGGCTGAAAAAAAAATCAATTTCCATCCCAAAGGAAATTCTGAGATTTCAAAATCTAGTTTCATTCCACTCAGAACTAAAAGTCAAAATCCCAAAATTTTTCATGGAGCTAAAAAACTTATCAAAACCAATATAGTCAGGTACCAGGGTACAGAATATTTCAGTTTCACAATTTAAACACATAAAATACAGTGATCATGCCTAGATGTTTAGAAGATACATATTTTGAGCCCACTGTTCCATATTTTGATCCAGACTTTAATATTAATGGGACAACATGGTCAAAACTACACATACCAATCATACCAGTGGGGGGAGGGGCTGCTGGAAGCGACGCAGGCCAAGGGATGTACTGGCTGCCGCTTCCCGCCGCCCCCATTGGCCTGGAGTGGCGAACCGCAGCCAGTGGGAGCCGCGATCGGCCGAACCTGCGGACGCAGCAGGTAAACAAACAGGCCCGGACCGCCAGGGGCTTTCCCTGAACAAGCAGCGGACCGGCTTTGAGAACCACTGATATAAACCAAAAGGAGGCACATTACCAAATGCATAAAAATACGTAATGCCAGTCCCATAGCCAAGCATGCATGTCTTCATTGTATTGCCACTTCAGAGAACTTCTTTTGCATGGCTCGGATGGGTGTATTTGTTTTGCCTGGTTTTGAACCCACTGGAACATTCAGGGATATAAAATGTGATCATTGAAATTGGATTTGCATTGTTAAGAGAGAGCATGTAGTGCAGGAAGGGGGAAAGGAATCCAAGAGCAGAAAAAACAACATCTAGCTCTTATATAGCACTCATCAGTAGGTCTCAAAGCACTTCCCAAAAAGGATATCACAGTATCATCCCCCATTTTTAATGAAAGGTAAACTGAGGTATGGAGAGACAAAGTGATGTGCCCAAGGTCACCCAACTGATCAATGGCAGAGCTGGGAATAAAACCCAGGTCTCCTGAGTTCCAACCCAGTGCTCTACCTACTAGGCAACATTGGAGGGTGAAAGAGTGGTGAAATGAGAAGGAATGGGAGGGAGACTCTAGGGTCTGACTTCAATGGGCCTTAGAAGAGTGAATGTATCCCAAAGCCTGCTGAAGTTGATGATCAGGATCCTAATGAAACAGATACAATACTGACCCACTGTATAGTTTCATTTACTGGAAAATATTTGTAAATTTGAACGAGTTATTTATGCCAAGAACCCATACACTTTGCCAGGTTTACCCAGCACTGCTTATTGTCGTCATTTTTACAACACCCAAATAAATAACTAGATGAGATCCACAAGCGGAACAAACACAAAACTAATCAAATCCCCTTACCAAAAAAAAAATCCTGATTCCTATCAAATTTCCATTTCATTGAACTATGAGACTCAGGCACCAAGTTAGTATTTGCCCAATATTCAATATTCAAATTGCAACTGTAATATATACCATCAGTCTAAGTCCTGATTAACATTTTAATACAATTCCTGCCTAACAGCTGGTTTTGTTGTCTAGTTAGAGGCTGCATAAAGCAAGGCACCCCAAAGTGGCATTCCATATTTTCTGAAGTAGCAATGATGTCAATAATCAAACTGAGAAAGAAAGATAAAGTAAGAGTTTAGACTGGCAATCTTTGTTTTTCTTCACATTCTGTTGTCACCCCCAGCTTTTTCCTAAACACTTTTTCCAGCAGCAACTTGTAAGTCTCAGAAGACATTCTATCCTTCAATACCACCTGAAGAGTCAGGCAATAAAACAACAACCTGGTCTCTGTCCTACACAGAAGCCCACTTCATGGGGATACAGTCGCTTCTCTGCATTGGAGTACGTATGGGAAAAAAGCATTACTGTCTTTGTAAGTAATGTACAGTAACTTCTATCTGTTGTTAGCACCTTCTCCCCACTTCTTCAGTCACAATAGGTTTCTATTTCTTTCTTCAGTTTGGCTTTTCCACAGAAATTCTGTAAATTAATAGAAACTGCATACTCGTCCAATGTCCACTTTAGCAGTTGTGATATCACATCCTTTGTTACTGTGTGTGGGAGGGTTAGCTTTTCCTTTATCTTTCGGGATTGCCAGCAATAATACTCTTCGTGTTTTTAGTAATTTGCCTGAGTCTCAAAGATTTTGAAGGATTTTTCTTCACTTTTGAAGTCTCCTCCCCCACATCTTGTGCCTCTGATGACTGCTGAATTGACAGCCCTGAAAACTAATTTCCTCCAAGCACAGAAAAGATACAGCCCAAATCATGCCAGTGTGCTCAACCCTAAACAGTAAAGGTACCATACTATTACAATGCAGGCACACATGGGACATTTCAAGATAGAGGGGCATATTCTCTGTTGTGGTCAACTCCCACCAGGCACAGCAGATCAGGGTCTTATGTCAGGAAGCCACTTACAATTCCCTGATACTCTGTTCAATTTTTCCTTCAAGATTAGGTAATTGAGGCTCAAAATATATTTGTGGCAGGGACTTTCCCAGTCTGGCTTTTGGCCCATCTGTGGCTTCAGTTCCTCCCTCTTGGACTCTCAGGATCGTCACCATAACTGGCATGAGTCAGGTAGATCCAGACCTCAAGAAGAGTTGATTCATTGTCAACTTTAATACAGGAACTCATACCCAGCTTTTCTAGTTGGCTCACAACTCATGCTGCAGGGGCCTTAGTCCTGTCTCTGATGAGGCTTTCCTCTAACAGAGTTGCACTCTATACTCCAGTCTTCCTAGATGGCTCCTGGTCCCTGCAGGCTTGCACTCCCAAGGCCCTCTGCCTGGGTGCTAAGGAGAATCTCTGTTTAGAGCAGCTCATGTATCCCCCCTGCATCTTTATCTCCCTAATCTCAGGTTGCTCTTTATATCTCCCAGCAGGCCTCGAATCATGTAACACCTGGGCTTATTCCCTTCACCTGGGATGGCAGGCATCTCTTAAGGGCCAGCTCACACTGAGACAGTATCCAAATATATTAAATGAAAAGGCAGACTCTTTTGGCTGGCATATTATCTGAAGTTTCACCTAGCAGTAATCGGGATGCTTAAGTCTTTCTTAACTGCAATGGAATTTTAAAAAAAAACTAGGACTTCATAAGATTTCCATTTAATGTAGGGCATTGTCAGGAAGAAAACTTGTATGGTATTATGCAATACTTTAGGTGAAGAAGTCTGACTTGTTCCTCTGGCTCTAATTACTTAGCATCCTTACTCCCTGTTTTCTGCATGTTATGTGATATATATTGAAACAGAAAATAGATGTAAAGGTGTTTTTTGCTCTTTTTTTTATATGAAATACAAGGCCACCCACATATTTAAATAAAATTATTTTATTGCATCTTAAGTCAGATTGTGTGCTTCCTTCAAAATTACAGTTAAAAATACCAGCCAATCAGATATGACCTGTGTGGCTAATATTGTAAAACATGACTAGTGATTAAGGAATCCAACTTGGGGCACGTTAAAGGGTAACTTACCTGCTTTTCAGTGGGTAAGTGCTTAACTCTTTTAGAAAGTCAGGCTTTGTAAAAGAACCTCACATTAAGCAACCAAGAATTCGGGCACCTTTTTAAAAAAAAACAAAAACACATCATTACTTAAAAAAAAAAAAAAATTCTTGCTCCATCTCTTTAAAGTGGTTTCAAATCATCATGAAGTTCCACTGAAACAGCCTTTGCTTGATCCACTGTGATCTAAGAGAGGATAAGGTTTCTCTAGTCAATAAGACATAGCCACATGGTGTTGAAACTGAGAAACTAGCAAGGCCACATATAAGCAATTTCTTACTGGTGCACTTGCCTGAAATAATTTCCTCCCACTGGAAGAAAGGGGAGGATGAAGGATGAGCTAAGAAAGAGCCTCAGCATGAGTGAGAAAGTTCTAAGACAATGCAAGAACAGCTAGACCGTCAAAAAAATAAATCTGGCAGTCACCGTGGACTTCTGAGAGAAGTCCGCACCACAGAGGAGAAGAACTGCTGGAACAATAATGTTGGAACTGGAACAGGTAGACAGCAAAAATAGCAATAAGAGGAAGACAGAGCCAGCAGTCAAAAGAGGATAGTGCTTCAGTATATTCATGTCCCGCCCCCTCCCCAAATGCCAATTAAATCCCCTTACGTGCCAATAACTGCTAGCTCAATTAATAGTCCGGATGGATAATTTTGATCCACATACAAAACACTAAAGTAATACAGTGTCACACACACAAGACAGCACAACACTGTTTCATAAGGTGGCAGAAAGTTCCAGATGCCTAGTCCATAACGGAATGCACAATTTCTCTGAAAGGTGAGGAGATGAATGGCATTGCTGAATAGTAGGGTAAGCAGAGGAAAGGACAATTATGTGAAAGTTAGGACAGAGTGCTAATGTAATAGCCTTCATTGAATTCTGACCATTTAACATTCCTGTGCCACTTTAATCTCTTCTCGATCTTACTTTAAAGAATGTAAATTCAGAGACATCATTAAGTGGTTAGATCTTTGCCAAGGCCAAATGTTGGAGGTGATTACATTTAATCAGCTGGCATTATGTTACTTTAACTATTGAAAGCAAATACACAAAAACTTACCCTAAGGGGGAAAACATAAGATCCTATTTTGAACATGTCCTCAGATTTTCTTGAGAGGGTTATAATATTAAAATGCATATTCTCCTCCTGATCCTCTGATATTCATAAGCCATTGAATTTTAAAACTCTGAAACACCCCAGGGTAACAGCACTTTAAGAATACTCTGTAAATATAAATAAGAAGTTTGAGAGATTGGGAAAAACCAGCCTGGCACACGAACTCCCTTTATAACAGAAAATTAGCTACCTGAAGGTAGGATCCTATAGGCAGAGTTTTATCACTGCTTTAATTCTCAGGCCTCAGTGATTCAGGAGCCAAATTAGTGATCAACATTACCAAGAGAGCCACAGTAATGTGAATTCATTGTTTCATTTACTATGATATATACACAATATTATTCTCACAGCAAAATGATTGACCAAGTTTTTATGTTACCAGCCACAATTGGTTAACATAGTAAAAGCATCCTAATTTGTTAATAACTTAGGTTGGTTAATAATTAAAATCAGTGTTTTAATATCATGTGCTGAAAATAACCGCAGGAGACACATTATAGAGCCACTTGTGGCTTGCGAGCCTCAGTCTGAATATCACTGAGCTAAAGCCTCTCTGCCTTGGTCCCTCCGATGTCCATAGGAAAGTAAATAGTTTTTTAGAGTTCATTTTGGCAGGGCTGAATCCATACTCCTCTTCCTTTTTCTTTCAGTCTGAGACTCAAGAGAAAGAGTATTGTCGAAAGGTGCTCTATAGGGGAACAGAGTACATGACCCCTGCTGTCTTCTCTACTACTATTTCAAGAGCTTAAGAAGATTATTAAAAACAAACTGAAAAATGTTTGAGTTAATGCTTCCATCTCTCATTTCAGTCTCATTTATTTTTAACCCCTTAAAGTGCTGAACATCCCATGCTATGTCTGTCCTATTCACCCATCACTGCGGTGTCCCAGTGCCTGTCCCAGTGCCTTTCAGTACTGCTTTAAGCAACAGGACTAGGCTCTGTCACTTGTGAGCATGCATACAGTTGAAGCCACCCACTGTGCTGCCAAACACTCAAAGTATGGCCTAACATGACATTTGAGCGGAATGATGGCAGCACAGCAAGTGAAGAAAACCAGCAGTGAACGGGTTAATTATAAGGTTCTCTTGAGGGTTTTAGTTCATGTATTTCCTCTATTTCTGCAGACACTGAAGTGTCACAGCTGATACACATGCTGGAGCAGAGAATGTCACATCAGGAATGATATCATGAGGTTAGCTTAAATGTGGCATTGTAATTCCACAGCTCCAGTGACTCCCGCGCTTGGAACAGTTTGAAAATTTTTGACTGCTCTGCAATTTAGTGAGATCCTTTTATTTTGGCTCACACTTCACTACAAAGCACATTAACACATAGGCAGTAAGCTTTTGAGTTTAGGGAGGGCTTGCTGCAACTCATTTAGAAAACACCAAATTTTAAAGACAACATACTCCTCTCCATAGGTTCATTTTATTTTTAATATTCCTGTTTGTGTTCTGTAATCCTGATGTTTTATCAAGATACTCCTCAAGTCAGGAATACAAATGCAACAACATGCTTCTATCACACATCTCACACTGGAGCTTTTCAGAATTAAATACCTTCATCCCTCATATAAGAGCATGTAATGTCATAGCAAAAAAAAAAAAAAAAAAAAAGTCAAACTCCAACATTAATTTATGCTACTTCAAGGAAAGTTTTCCTCTCCACCCTCTCCATCCCTGTGAAAACATTCTCTTTTGCAAAATAAAATATGGTCAATTCCCAGGAATGTAAATGGTTGACTGTTTCAGAAGTATGATTTTGCCCTTCACTATTCATTGTTTCACAAAAGCAAAACCCTTAGGGCAAGCAATACTAACTTATGATAATGTGGTCTGCAGCACAGTGAGGGTCCCCCCCCCTCACCCCCGCAGCTGACAGAGCACTTAGCAGTAGGTGCTACAATAAGTGGATTAGAGTATTTTACCTGTAAACATGCTGCAATAAAGTGATATCATTCCATTGCTACAGATTACTTAGTTAACATTTTTCCCAATATATTTGGCTCACTAGTTCATTAGCTCATTACCTTATAAACAGCCTGGGTAATGAATTGAGAGCAACTGCATACCTTCAGGAAGAACCTGCACGATAACAATAATCCATTAGAAAACTGGCAGTATCCTCTGATCTATTGCCCGCAAAGCTATGACTTGATGGAGAGTTTCATTCCCTCTGCTCAGTACTCCAGAAGAAAATCAGCACAATTTAAATATTTCTTGTGATGTGACAGCTCTCTAGATCCCTGGTTGCATGCTGTTCCCAAGGGATGACAATCTGGTGTTCCAGTGAGCATAGAGCAGTGAAGATGAATTGAAAAAGCTTGAGATAAATTAGGGCTGGCTAAGTTAAAATTGTCTCTGCTCCTGAGTCTCTCATCTGCAGTCTGCAAGCCTGTTTTGCTGTGAAAAAGCTAGATGGCAGGCTGCCTCAGTGAGTTCTTCTTAAGCGACAGGGAGCATTTTCAATGAAGAAAAATTCTCCCATTATCTAAGCTAATGTGACTGCAGCTAAGTCTAGTTTTAAGAGTGTCTACTAGCATGAAATTCATTTTTACTATTGCTCTCCTTCATGCTACAGGTCAAAACACATACTATCAGTTGATACATTTCTATCTGAAAGAAAAACTTTTTAGTTAACAAATGATAACCTGGCTCTTGTTATAGCTTTGTCCAATAGAAAAATTGCCTATACTAAGACTATGTTAACCAGCGATATATTTCCTAATGTTACCTGCTTGTTCCTAAGTTATTTTTCCATTCCTGTTCCTGCTCTCTTGGTCTTAATAATCATTATGCCAACAATTATCTGCATTTTGAAATGCTTTAGTATAGAGGTTGACAGGCTGACAAAAATTGAAGTGACAGCTGGAAATCAGGACATTTTGCACTTTGTAACCTTAAGAGATGCTGGTCCAAGAAAACATTTGATGGCCATTTTGCTGTACCCTTAGAAAGTCTGGTTTAAAAAAACCCCTTGTGACAGATGGTCACAGACTCCGATTACAAGTCTTTGCAATTGGAATAAAATTGCAATTGAAATTCTTCAGAATTCAGGTTAGTGCCAAAGTGCTACAGGGGAACAAGCCTTGTGGATAGGGAGGAAGCTGTAGATATGGTATATCTTGACTTTAGTAAGGCTTTTGATACTGTCTTGCATGACCTTCACAAACAAATTAGGTAAACACAACCTAGATGGAGCTACTATAAGGTGAGTGCATATCTAGTTGGAAAACTGTTCCCAAAGAGCAGTTGTCAGTGGTTCATAGTCAAGCTGGAAGGGCATATCAAGTGGGGTTATGCAGGGATCAGTTCTGGGTCTAGTTTTGTTCAATATCTTGGTCAATGATTTAGATAATGGCATAGAGAGTACACTTATCATAATTGAGGACAATATTGAGACGGGAGGGATTGCAAGTGCTTTGGAGGTTAGGATTAAAATTCAAAATGATCTGGACAAACTGGAGAAATGGTCTGAAGAAAATAGGATGAAATTCAATAAGGACAAATGCAAAATACTCCACTTAGGAAGGAACAAATCAGTTGCATATTTACAAAATGGGAAATGACTGCCTAGGAAGGAGTACTGTAGAAATGGATCTGAGGGTCATAGTGGATCACAAGCTAAATATGAGACAACATGGTAACATTGTTGCAAAAAAAGCAAACATCATTCTGGGATGGTAAGCAAGACATGAGAAGTAATTATTCCTCTCAACTCCACACTGATTAGGTCTCAGCTGAAGTATTGTGTCCAGTTCTGGGTGCCACATTTTAGGAAAAATGTGGACAAATCGGAGAAACTCCAGAGAAGAGCAACAAAAATGATTAAAGATCTAGAAAACATGATTTATGAGGGGAGGGAAGACTGAGAGGAGACATAAGTTTTCAAGTACATAAAAGTTTGTTACAAGAAGCAGGGAGAAAAAAAATGTTTCTCCTTAATCTCAGAATATAGGACAAGAAGCAATGTGTTAAATTGCAGCAAGGGTGGTTTAGGTTGGACATTAGGAAAAACTTCCTAACTGTCAGGGTGGTTAAGCACTGGAATAAATTGCCTAGGGAGGTTGTGGAATCTCCATCATTGGCAATTTAAGAGCAGATTAGACAAACCAGTCAGAAATGGCCTAGGTCAGAGGTTGTCAAACTATGGTCCATGGACACGAGTGGTCCACAAGCTCCATTCAGGTGGTCCGTGGATAGTTCCTTCTAAGGTGCATGCCTGGGAATGTCGGGCCACCCATCTAATTAGTGGAGCTAGGCAGGCGTGGCTCCACTAATTAGGTGCCTGGACCCTGGAGAGGATGCACATGTAAGGTGAGGTGGTGGCCTTGGGGGTACAGTGGGTAGGTGGGAGGGGGAAGTGGGGTGAGAAGAGGAGGTGGGGGGGAATTTGGAACTTGCAGGGCTGCGGCAGCCAGAGAAAGATGACTTTCCCAAGCTCCAGGGATGCAGCTGCCAGGGGGAGACCCCCCTCCTTCCCAGCCCCAGCTTGAGAGCTGCTGTGGTGGGGGGGAAGGGAAGGGAAGAGGGCACATCCATCACATTAGAAAGGTAATGCCATGTACTGATATTAAAATATGAGTTGTTTGCTTTTATTTGTAGAACAAAAAAAGTTAATTAAGGTTTTTTAAATTATATATATATATATATATATATATATATATAAAATTTAAAAAACCTTAATTAACTTATATATATATATATATATATAGCGCTTTACATTAGTTAGCTAATAGGACAAAAAACATTTGGCAAGATCATTAAGTGGTCTGCTGAGACCCTCAGCAATTTTCAAGTGGTCCGCGAAAAAAAAAATTGAGAATCACTGGTCTAGATAATATTTAATCCTGACATGAGTGCAAGGGATTGGACTAGATGTCCTTTCAAGGTCCCTTTCAGTCCTATACTATGTGGTTCAGGTTTGGCTCCATGTCACGGGACAAATGTGAAGCAGAAAATGTGATTGGAAAGTTGGTGGATGGAATTTGGGCAGAACTTTCTCACACAAAGATGGGTGTCCTGGAGGGTTAATGACAATTAATTTGATTCCCATGATACAGATATGGTGAATGCCTCAATGGTCCAGCTTAGGGGCATGCTATGGCAATAATTTCTGCTGCAGGAGAACCAGCACAGTGTTGTGGGATCACATCATTTTGGAAACCTGGAATGACCAGCAACGGCTTCAAAACTTTTGAATGAGGAAACAAACCTTCATGGAACTGTGAGAGAAGCTTGCACGAAACCTCCAACATCAGAACACTCAATTCAGGCAAGCCATACTGGTGAAGAATGAGGGGCTATTGTCCTGTAGAAGCTTAGGGTGGCAAAATCCACTATTAGTGTTATGCATGTTTGCAAGGCAACTAACACCGATCTACCAATAAGTGGCTGCCTTCCAGAAATAGCTGGATTTCAGAGGATGGGGTTTCTGAACAGTGTAGGGGCCACCGTTGGCACCAACATCCCAATACTTTCCCCACCCACATCCCAATACTTTGCCCACCAAAGGGGGTGAGTGAATATGTGAACCCAAAAGGTTACTATTCACTCATTCTGCAAGGTTTAGTGGACCACAGAAGCAGATTCATGAATAGCAACATAGGAAACACTGGAAAGGTTCATGATAAAAGTGTGTGGAGGAGATTGGTATTGTAAGTGGAGGAGGAAGAATGGACTTGATTCCTCAGAAAGGTATTTTTCTGTAGGATGTGTTTAGGCCCATTGTTATTTTGGGAGAAAAAGAATACCCTCTGCCATGTACATTGGCCAAACTGGACAGTCCCTCCACAAAAGAATAAATGGACACAAATCGACATCAGGAATGGTAACATACATAAGCCAGTAAGTGAACACTTCAATCTCCCTGGTCATTCTATTACAGATTTAAAAGTCACTATCATTGAACAAAAAAACTTCAGAAACAGACTTCAAAGAGAAACAGCAGAACTAAAATTCATTTGCAAATTTAAACACAATTAATCTGGGCTTGAATAGGGACTGGGAGTGGCTGGCTCATTACAAAAGCAGCTTTTCCTCTCCTGGAATTGACACCTCCTCATCTATTATTGGGAGTAGACTACATCCACCCTGATTGAATTGGCCCCGTCAACACTGGTTCTCCACTTGTGAAGTAACTCCCTGCTCTCCATGTGTCAATATATAATGCCTGCATCTGTAACTTTCACTCTATGCGTCTGAAGAAGTGAGGTTTTTACCACGAAAGCTTATGCCCAAATAAATCTGTTAGTCTTTACGGTGCCACCAGACTCCTTGTTGTTCCTAACTTGGCTCATGAAAACATACATTGACATCAATGACTCTTGAAAAAGGGAATTCAATTTCAAACTTAATAACTGTAGAATGGTCACGAAGTGCAAGTTTGGTATGCTGAAATCTCATTGGAACTGCCTACACACCTGTCAATGTGGCAAATAGTGTTCATCTAATCATTGTTTGCTGCACATTCCATAACATTTGTGAGGGTAAGGGGGAGTGATTCCAGCCTTCCAGTCCAGTGGGATCCAGATAGGGTGACCAGACGTCTCGATATTATTGGGACTGTCCCAATTTTAAGACAGTTGTCCCGCGTCCTGAACGTACATCGGTAGGGACGCCCTTTGTCCTGATAATTGGGGACCGCTCACCATGAGTCACCGCCAAAGTTCTGGGGCTGGTGTGGTGGCACTTCCTGGGACAGCTCCCAGCAGCACACCCACCTGCCTGCAGGAACCTAGGCACAGAGGTGGAGGGGTCTCCGCGTGCTGCACCGACTCCCTCCTGCCCAATCAGAGCTGGGGAGGGGGGGGGGCTTGCAGGTACTGGCAGCAGGTAGAGAGCCCTCCGCCCCACCTCCCCACCCAACCTGAGGAGCCAGAGGGACCTGGAGGATGCTTCCCAGGAGCCACCCCAGGTAAGCGCTGCCGGGACTCCCCACCTCGCCCCCCGGCAGGTCCCTCTGGCTCTTAGGGTTGGAGGGGGGGAGCTGCTCCCGCCTGCAAGCCCCGCCCCGTGGCTCTGGCAGCTCCCATTGGTGCTTTTCCCGGCCAATGGGAGCCATGGAACTCGCGCTTGTGGTGGGCACAGCACGTGGAGAGTCTGCAGACCCCCCTCGCCGCTCTGACCCTAAGATCCAGAGACCTCCAGCAGGCCTAGTGAGTGCGGCCAGGGAAGGGGACAGGGTATGATAGAGTGAGTGCCTGGGAGGTGTGTGTGGGGTGCTGGGCTGTGAGGGTGTGGAGGGCACTGTGAGGGTGTGGAGGGCAGTGGGGGAGGCTTGTGTGTTTTGGGGTGCTAGGCAGTGGGGGCCTGTTGGGGAGTGCTGAGCAGTGGGGGAGATCTGTGTGTCTCAGGGTACTGGGGCATTGTTTAGTTGTGGAGAGGGCTGTGGGGAAGGGCACTGGGAGGGAGGGTGGGAGGAAGGAGAAATCTGTGTATTAGGAAACTAGCAAGTGGGGGGTTCTGTGTGGGGTGCTGGGCAGCTGTGGTGGGGCTGTGGGCAGGGGGGCACTGGGCAGGGGTGTGGAGTGCACAGCACTGTATTTGTGGTGGAAATGTGGGGGGTTGTGGGGTGGCTCTGGGCATAATGGATTCAGGGGGTGCAGGGCATAGTGGATCCAGGGAGCGCTGGGCAGGGGAGCTGTGTGGCGCAGCATGGGCCCACCCCCAATGGGAAGGGGCATGCTGGTAGCACAGGGCCAGGCGGACCAGGGTACCCCATTGCCCCTGGCCGGCCCTGCCCTTCCTGGAAGCCACTTACACCTGGATTTGGAAATCCTACGAGTATGATTCAAAAGCCTTTTGTAAAGCATGCAAGAAGGAATTTAGCATTTGCCATGGTGGTGAGTCTGATGTTAAGCATCACGCTGATTCAAGAAATCATGAACAAAACACCAAGACTCACAAGAGCAATACCCTGGTTTCACATTTTTTCAGCAGGCCAAATGAATCCTTCAATGACAAGGTTATCATTGTTGAGCTAACTCAAGTTTACCACACAGTAGTCCATCAACACTCCTATTGCTCGTGTGACTGTGAACTTAAACTGGCGCCTACCTTGTATCCAGATTCAGTGATTGCGAAGCATGTCAGCAGTGGCCAGACTAAAGCAGAGGCATTGATCAAAAATGTGCTGTCACTGCTCTCAACAGAATTTTTAAAAGACCCCAGGAAGCCAGATGGTCCCTATTTCTCAGTTGCCACAGATGCATCTAACAAGGGCAATGTGAAAACTTTCCCCTTATTGCTGAGATACTGGGCACTCGAACATGGGGTCCAAGATAAACTGTTAGACTTCTATGAGCAATGCGAAGAGACTGCAGTGGCAATAAGCAACACATTACTTGAAAAACTTGTGACACAAACTAGACCTAAACAAAGTGTCTTCCTACTGTGCTGATAATGCAAACGTGAATTATGGAAAGCGACAGTGTACCAGAATTTAAAAAAACAAAACGAAAATATCTTGCTTGAAAACTGCCCTGCCCATGTTGTGCACAATGCCATGAAACATGCTAGCAATACCCTACAAGTTGATATTGAGACTCTGGTGATTAAGAAGTTCAATCATTTCAGCAGTTCAGCTAAGAGAGTAGCAGCACTGAAGGATATGTTTGACTTTGTCGATGTGGAGTATGCCACTTTACTGCGCCATGTTCCGACACACTGGTTGAGTGTTTTCCCAGCTGCAAACAGGCTTGTAAATACATGGCAGGCTGTTAAGTGCTACTTTGTTTCTTTGGGCAGTGAGAAGTGCCCAAAATCTCTATGGATGTTGTTCTCGGACATGGAAAATGGTGAACAAGGTGAGGGGCCTAGCAAAGTCGAGGTTCATCTGTTTTTCCTCCAGAATGTCCTGAAAATCTTCAATGATACTGTGCTCTGTTGGAAAATGAGAGTATGACAGCATGTGAAGTGTATGCCATAATGAATATTCTGAGAATTAAACTTCAGCAATGGAAGAATGACAAATTCTTTGGCTCCAGAGTTGAAAATGCATTAACTGAGATGCTGCCTGTCACTGCTGCATGTCTCCAGAAAGACTTCAAGAAATGTTATGATGTGTCGATCCTATATTTGGAGAAATGGTTTGATTTTTCAACAACTGACTACTTGTTCAATACCCAGTGCTTGAACATCAAAGTTAATAGGGATTTCGAATACAAGGATCTGTCTGTGGCCGTGACAGCTGTAAACCTCCAGAAAACAGTGGATCTTGATCAGCTCTATGATGAGTACTGTATCATCAAAGACATCAACTCCAAGTTGGAGCCTGGAAACTACTCAGTTGGGGAACTCTGGTCTCAAGTGCTGAGAAACAAGGACGGTAGCACTGAATTCCTGAACATGACAAAGCTGGTGTCATACGTGTTCAGTATACCAATAAGCAACCCATACACAGAGTGTGTATTTTCAATCATGAAAGGTGCATGGACTGACGCCCGGAATTGAAGCAGCATAGACTTGTTGCGGGGTGAAACCCTTGTCAAATTGAATTTCTCGATGAGTTGCAAGGACTTCTACAGATTTGTGATTGCCCAGAAGCAAGTCAAGACTATGGCAAAGTCATCCAAGAAGTACTAGACTTCTGGCATGTCTGAGAGGTATGCAAATTGGGAAGTTGATTTATTGACTGAATAAACAACCCAGCCCTTTACCCCTGTTTGTTTAGTGCACAAATAAATCTGTATGTTTAAATATGGATTAGAACTAAGTCTATAATTTAGTTTTATTTGGGGGGGGGGGGGCATGACACTCACTGATTCCAGACTTCTGTGACTTAATTTGCATCAGTGGCTGTAGCTGGGGCTGAAGGCAGGACTGTGGGCCTCCCCTCTGTGACTGCAGCTGGGGCTGGAGCCAGGGCTAGAACTGCGACCCTTCACTCCTCTGCCCTGCAATTGGGTCTGACTTTGCAACCAGGATCCTGTGGCCCTATCCTGCAGCTTCAGTCGGGGGCTGGAGCCCTGTATCCCTGGCTTCTGCTGGAGCTGGGGCCATGAGTCCTTGCCCCATGGCTTGTGATGAGGGCTGCAGCACGGGCCATACACCCCTCTTGCAGCTTCCTAGGGCTGTGCACCCCCTCTCATGGCTCCGGTCAGGGCTGTGCACCTGTGGCTCTCTTCCACCCCCCCTCCCCCCGCTCACCCAATGTGGCCTGATATTTCACTCTTGCAATCTGGTCACCCTAGATCCAGACAATTCTGGTTTACAAACTGCATACAAGCAGCCAGATCCCACCGTGACCATAAGCACCCCTGTATTCACACCCTATTGTAATAATCTTTGTACAAAATATGCCTTGTGAGGCTTTATTTGAACATTACTAATGATCAGTGAGTTATATTCTTGTGTGTATTATGAGTTATGGATATATGCCGGAATTATGACTTAAGAGTGTTTACATCATGCGTCTCAGGGAGAGTTGGTAGACAGGTCTGCCTTAGACAAAGGAATGCACATTTGATCCTCTGACCAGCCCAATCTTCAGACACAAGTTAATGAAGGTCCATTTTTACATATTATGTAAACAAAGCTATTAAGCAAACAAGTTGGGGAGGAGACAGCCTGGTGTCTACACCCAGCAGAAGAGAGAAGTTTGGTGTGAGTTTTACTTTCAAATAATACATTGCAAATGTTTAACTGGACTATAAAGATGGGGGCTGAACTTCAAGTGATAAGCAGTTGTATACAGTAATGTTGTATAAAATCATTTTGATTCAATACTTTATACATGAATTATGAATACATTAATATTATGCTTTACAGCCTGTAACTCAAACAAAGGGAGAAATAGTCCTCTCTCACACAGAAGGGAATGTCACAAGTATCTACCCGTCTCCAAAGAAATTAAGTGAGGTGTGACAAAAAACAGCAGAAGCCCTATTTACATAAAATATGCAAAGCAATGGGAAGATCACAGGAAGAGAGTAATGGCATGAGGTCATCCTTCCTCTTGAAGAAAGGTCAATGAAAGTTGATAAATATGCTTTTCAAAGGTTTACTGACTAATAAAGGGCAGGGCAGAGAAACCCCTAAGTTATCCATCACTAGACAGACACAAGGGGACAGAGAACTTGTAAGCGGAAAAATAGGGAGGTTGAAGTCTTTGGGGATTGAATGTAGGTGAGAAATCTGCATAGGCCAAGATCTTTCACCTAGAAAAACAAGGAAAACCAACATCTTGTACTTCTATGGAAGGTCAAGACTGAGGGAAAGTCAGCCATGGCTGGGAAGAAGAGTGACTGGTGAGAGAAACCATCTTGAACAAAGCCTGTATTTCGCTAGGTTAAGTTTTAGGTGCATATTTTCCACATTTACTTGCTTGTAACCCTTTCTAACTTTATTCTTTTCACTTGGCATCACTTAACCTATGTCCTATTACTAATAAATTTGTTTTATTTTTACTATAAACCAACTCAGTGCTGTGTTTAAATGGAAGGTGTATTAAGTTAATAAGCTGTGATGTGCTTTTGGGTCTTTAGAGGAATAAAGAAATCTTATTTCTCTGAATTGTCCAGGAGAGGGCTGGACACTGCAGAGCACACCGTTTTAGAGAAATTCAGGACTGGAACTGTGTTAGGGTCACCTTGCTGCTTGTAACCAAGACAGGTGGAAGTCAGAGTGGAGCTGTGGGCAGGCTGCTGGGGTCAGAGCAGCTGAACCAGGGTTGTCTAGACTGGCTATGAGCATCCCAGGTTGGGCGCTACAGCAGCAGAACATTTTAAGGCACCCAGAGTTTCAGGGCAAGTGGTGACACAGTCTCGAACTGATCTGGAGTGTTCCCCAAACCCTGAGACACCCATCCATGGGCACACTAGTTCTGGTTCCTAGCAGGTAGGGGGAAAAAAAAAAAATCAGGGATATGCACCAAATATGCACACAACTTGTCTTCCTTTGTGTTTGCTGTACCATCTGCCTGTACCAAGGGACATCCGCACACCATGTGCCTTGCCAACAGTTGTGCATGCCAGAACACTGGCACATACTTGAGGGGCAACATGACTTCAAGACGGTTTGTTTTCCCTGTAGCTGAAGGTCATGAGCTGTGTGAATTTTCATGGGAAAGAACATTACAGACAATTATAACAGGGCACCTCCATTGAGTTGGGTTTATTCTGTGGAGGATGGTAGCTGAGTTATAATGCCATCATTGTGCAATTTTTGTGTCTTATTTGTTCACAATTGTTTACAGACTTCCTTCCTCCACTAACTTTACTGCAGGGAGGTGCATGCTCTCAGAAAGTCTCAGCAATCAGTGATGAAAGGGCCTTCAACCTTCCGGCTGTCAGTGTTTTAGCTACATATTTGTTTCCCTCAGTTGTTATAGGTGGATTCAAAGGATCCTGATTAGAAAGATAATAGAAAAAAATAAGCAAGTTGTGACAATTCCAGAAATTCATTATGACTGTAATTGGGACATCTGGGCACTACTGCAATACAAATAAATAGTTAACTGAAGAAAGAGCGTATTGAGAAGGGGGAAGTAATAAACTATATTACTAAGCATCGTATAGCAACACTGTATAATTCAGAGCACGAAAAAGCATGTCCAAACCTTTTAGTGTTTTCAGAAAGCATAAACGTCAGCAGAGCTATGAAGTAGTTGTGAGTGGGTTTTGTACTGTACATCACAGTAAAAAACCCATATGTTACTTGCTCAAGTCACATTTAATATAAGTTCAAGATTATCCTGAGAATAAGATGTTATCAGGAGGAAATCTCTTGCTAAGATGTTAAGTAGTGACAGGACAAGGCAAACTGAAAAAAGATGAATCCTGCTTATCCTCTCCTCCCTGCCCCCCCAAGCAGAGGGATGAGAACAAAGGGGGCTGCATTATAAAACAAACATACAGATACATCACACATCAAAACTTTTGTACTTCCATCCAACTTTTCAAATAGTATTTTTCATGTTTTATTTTACAGATAGCACAGATATTGTAAAATGTATCATTGCAGAATTGGGTACTCAGAAAGGACATATTGGCAATAATTCATCCTACCTTTGTTTTTATATGAAGTTATGAAGAGGTATAGTGGTAGGTGACAAGAGTCTACAAGCACAAAAGACCTTAGGCTGATGATGCTGAAAATCACCACACCCAACTTTTAGATGCCTAGAAAAATCACTGGCATTCACAAAGCCTGAGTTTGGCACCTAAGTTCCCTAAACAATGAATGGGAAGAGATAGGACCCTCAGAATGGGCTTCACAAATGCTAGCACATCAGGCGGTGTCTCACCTAAACTAACTGATGGAAGATGCCAAGGCAAGGTGTGTGTGATAAACCCTACTCTTTCAGAGAGAGGCACCCAAGCCCAAGCTGCAGGGAGGTACCTCCCTCTACTTGGTATTTTCAGCGGCAAACTCTTAACATTAAGTACCTATGTTTAGTGCCCTACCAAATTCACAGTCCATGTTGGTCAATTTCACAGTCATAAGATTTAAAAAATGTAAATTTAATTATTTCAGCTATTTAAATCTGAAATTCCACAGTGCTGTAATTATAGGTGTCCTGACCAAAAAGGAGTTGTGGTGTGGGGGTCGCAGGATATTGTAAGGGGGATTGCAGTACTGCTACTTGTGGCGGTGCTGCCTTCTCCAGCTGTTCAGGTGGAGAACGGGGGTTGCTGGCCAGGAGCCCAGCTTTGAAGGCAGAGACACTGCCAGCAGCAGTGCAGAAGTAAGGATGGGAATACCGTGACCTTGCTCCCGCAAAAATAACTGACTGCCCCTGCAACTCCCTTTTGGATCAGAACCCTCAATCTGAGAAAATCTGGTCTGCCCTGTGAAATCTGTATATAGGGTAAAAGCCCATATTTTATGGTGGGAGACCAGATTTCATAGTCTGTGACACATTTTTCCATGGTCGTGAATTTGGTAAGGTCCTACCTATGTTGTTTTGCAAGAAGCCAGGGAAGAGGCAAGGCCAACTTCCTCATAACATTTAGCCCAGTGGCTAGGTTACTTACCTGGGTTGTGTGAGACCTCAGGTTCAAGACACTTCTGCACTTGAGGGGGAGAAGGGATTTAAACTGGGAGCTTTACCTCTTAGGTATGTGCCCTGACCACAGGGCTATGAGACAGTTGAGGTAGAGGTCCCTCAATTTCTCCTTTTGAAGCTGTTCCACTGTGAATAAATAATGTAAAGAAGGTGCTGGAATAGGTGGACAGGATCCTAGGTTTTCCACCTCTTAGGTGAATGCTCTAATCACCAGGCCACTGAGTTATTGTCATGCTTGGGTGTATGCTCTCTCTTTCACCCAGTGACTTTTAATCACATGTCCAAAGTAGAACAGCTTCAATGGGAGAGACTGATGGAGCCTCCCACCAGAATAGATGAGGGCACTCACTTGAAAGGTGGCAGATGCTTGTTCAGACTAGTAGAGAAAGGTATAACGTGATCCAATGGCTAAAAGTTGAAGCCGGACAAATCAGACTGGGACAAGGCATATGTTTTTTTTAATTGTGAGGGTAATTAACCATTGGAACAAGTTACCAAGGGCTGTAGTGGATTCTCCATCACTGACCGTTTTTAAAACCAAGATAGGATGTTTTTTCAAGAGATATACAAGATTTATTTTGGGGGAGTTCTGTGGCATGTGTTATACAGAAGGGCAGACTAGATGATCACAGTGGACCCTTTTAGTCTTGGAACCTATGAATCCTTTGCTTTTATTTTGAAAGAGTCTCTGGAAACTAAAGGAAGTGTTTCATTTCCGGTTGAACAAAAACACTGCATTTGCTGCTGTCCCCTCCCCTACCCCCAAAAAAGACGGTTTTGATTTGCCAAAATTTTTGGTTCTGGTTTAGACGAAACCAAGTTTTTCTTTAATTTTATTTTTCATAGCGGTCTATGACCTGAAAAATCAGTTATTTGCCCATCTCTAAATCATACTTCAAAAAGAATGTTGTAAAACTGGAGAGGGTTCAGACATGAGCCACAAGAATGATTTAAGGATTGGAAAATATGCATTAGAGCAAGAGACTCAAGGAACTTAGTCTGTTTTGCTTATCAAAAATGTGAAGGCTGACCCAGAGTGGCAGCACTGCTCCCTCTACTTCAGCACATATGTTCTTCCATACCTGGCAAGCAATTGGCCCCTGTGGCACTGCTACAAGGCATTACCGGTGGCAGCTCCAGAATCAGTTTGAACAGGCTCTTCCTCCCCACTACAGCTCTTTCTCTGTAAACTGATTTTCTCCCCTACACCCACCCACCCTTTCCTGCAGTCCCTGTGTGAGTTTAAAGTGTGCACTCTGCAGGTGATTTGTTGCGTAAGTCTTAAAATTCACTTCCCTGAGTGAGCAGCCAAAGGGAATTCATTTTTAAGTATGAACCAATGTTCATAATAGTGTATTTATCCAACTCCCAGAGTTAACCAGAGATCTTCAAAAAAGCAGAAGTTAACCTGTTTTGTACCAAATCCAATCTGAAGAAGTTTGTCCACCCTAATTAAAATGAATAGGGAATTGTCACCCCCACCCCCAATATGGCTCTTGTTACCAACACACACACACACGAGAACAGATTTAAACATTTTATGAAAATTTTATACAACTAATATTTTATGAAAGGTAATAAAATCAATCCCTTTTAAAATATTTAAGGCAAATAGGTCATACTTGCTAAACACTTCAATAATCAATATGGTTATATTCATTTTGTTTAATTTGCTAGCTTTCATTGTTCTGAAACATTACACCACATACTGTAACATACCATTGTGCATGTATATTCACTTTTATTTCCAACATATTTAATGGTTTTGGTAACTTTTTCAAACATTTTTTCCTCTGCTGCATACTAGCTTGCTATGTTTTGTGTGGGAGGCCTTCACTGATGGTGGAAGTTGATGTATCTGATTTATCAGTTCTTTCAAAGCTGCTAATCTCTTTCCAACCCACATCAGCCTTCTTGCCTGAAATGGATTCATTTTATAACACATTTGCAGCTCTTATCCTGTGACTGTTTCTCTAGCAAAACAACAGTGAAGGGATTTAGACTAAGTGCTTTCTTATAGATGGACCCAACGTACAGTCACATATCCAAATAATATGCAAAAGACTGATGCACAGTAACTAATCACATTAAAGGGTTAAATAACCTGGTGCACAGGTTCAAATGCATTGAATTAGACTTGTTTGCAGGCACAAAAATAAGTGACCTTGCCATTGCTGCTCCCTAATCTCCACCACTCCACCCCCCACCAAAAAAAAAAACCAACAGTCCACTCCCCCACACACAATATATTCAAATCCTGGCAAACAAGTAGGGTTGCCTTTAAAAATATATATATATTCATTTAATTGTGCATGCACATTTAGGTGGCAGGAAACTTGCGATATAGTGGTATATGGGACCATACTTCCTACCTAGACAGATACTTTGGGAACTTAACAAGAAACTTGCAACAAGTTATATATTATATATAGGCACCAAAAAACTACTTGAAGTATCAGCTGACTCCTCTTAACACAAATGTATGGGGCAACTAGATTTACATTGATAATGTTGTGTTAAGTTGGGCATTTTCCCAGTCTTATTGCCCTCTGCTCCATTGCATCCATCTGGCACTCTTCACAGAGAAGATTTAAGATGTGTTTTGGTGAAATATGATTTTTATACCTGTTTAGAATAGGATTATGTGGGCAATGTAAGATGTACAGTAACATGTTCTTAACTCATTTACTGGCTTCTAAGTACTTGGCAATGGTATCTACAGATAGCTACATTGTTATTGTCAGCCTCATCCGATTTTAAAGCAAATGACTCATTTTGTTTAGGAATGGCGATATACCCATGCCTACAAAATTCCCTTGAGTCCAGAGGTTCACAAACTATGTAACATGAGCTTGCTGTTGTGAAGTGAATGGATGGAACAATTTAAGAATGTGGTATGTGAACCAGTAAAGTTTGGGAGCCATTGCAGGCTTCCATTTCCTAATCAAGAATTATGGATGCTTAAAGTACACTGCAGGTCTACTTCAGTTGGCCAGCACATAATTTAAACATGCCATTTGTAATACTTGAACATATGTATCAGATTTTACAAAAGAGAAAAAGTGAAACTGAACTTCAAAGTAATGTGCAATATTGGACAAAGGGTAGATTCCAGATTAACCCTCCCCACCCACCCCCCACACAATTATCTGTAGATCTATTGTATTTTAGAGTAAGTTATAGAATCACTTTATGAAAAGAACAGTGATTTTAACTACCTCCAAATCTAATCTGCCAGAACTGCACAAAGAGCAATGAAACCCTAAATTAGCAGAAGATGTGTCCTCTTGCATGTGAGAACTCCAGCTATCACAGAGCTGGTGTACCAGGCTCACTACCTTCCCCCTTCAGCCCACCCAGTACATTGGGTGTACTAGTGTAGTATGAGTACAGCCAATCCACACTGCACTACGGTGATCCCAGCTAGCATAGCAACCCTGTAGAAACATTACCAGCTTACAGAATTAAAGCAAGCTAGATATTAAAGCAGTCCTAAATTACATAGCATCCAATCCAGTGCCCACATTCTCCCCCTGGAATTGAGGGGTGGGAAGGAAGAGGTGGGAAAAGTGTCCAAAAGTCTCTCTCTCTACGTCTTCTTCAGCTGCACTGAGCAAAGTATGCAGCACTGCTGAGTACACGGTTCATAAAAAAAGCTTAGCCAAGTATTTTACTCAATGTTCCCCAAAAAAGCCAAATTCATGAAACTGTTTAGCCTCTCACTCACTTTCTGGGGCTACCAGGGTGTTCACTGCTAGCTTATTAGATACTCACAGTTATGAT
Organism: Chrysemys picta bellii; assembly: GCF_011386835.1. NCBI lineage: Eukaryota > Metazoa > Chordata > Testudines > Emydidae > Chrysemys > Chrysemys picta. The sequence goes on from NC_088791.1 coordinate 78,560,554, forward strand.
GGGTCCAAGAAACTGCCTCCTCTAGGGAAAGAACTTTCACTTTGTGCATAAACTATTTAGCATAGAGAAGACATATGGGTTACCAAGAAGCCTAGAATTCAAGAACAATTTATTTTCAGACTTGCAGACCAAGAAGCCACATACAATTGGGCATTCCCACAGCATGTGTCATAAGGCCTATAGAGGCCATTCTGGTAAGGGTCCAACACACACGGCCTTGAAGAATCTTTTTGCTGTATTCAAGAACAGCATAAATATCCTACGTGTTTTTTGCAATTTTGGCAGCAATATCGCTCCAGTGAATAGGAAGGAGATCATCCAACATGGTGGCAGACTCTGAATTTCAGAACTCAAGCAAGGCTTGGCAATTAGACTTCAATCAGAGCTATTAGATAAGCATAAGTAATTAAGCTTGATTTATTAAGGAAAGTTAAGAGAAGTAGGAAAGCAAGTGACAGAGAAGACTCTAGGGATATTTTGTTTAAACAAACCATATTTTATCCTAATTACCTGGCTAATTTCTAAATAATATGATGATGATTTTGGCAGTGATCTCTGTTAAATGTGTCAGAATGAAATAAAAGTGCTAATCACTAATCGTTAATTGGAAAGAGTTTCAAAGAAAGGACTCCTCATTTGATTTTTTTACATTTAGAATATTTTTGTTGCCATTGAAGTAAGAGGGGAGAATTTCTCTTCTAATGCATGCTTAAACAAAAAGCAAAACATACACACATATGCCAGCACCAGCTTGATTGTGTGCAAAACCTTGATTTTACACAGTCAAGTAGTCGAGGCTGGACACTTCTATGAAGTCTTGGGGCCATTCATCCCACAGAGTACCTGCCACCGAAAATCCGGCCAAACTCAATAGCCTCCAAACTAGTGGAGAACACAAAAGGACCACTTGATAAAACAAACAAGAGGAGAACAACTCTACTGAACACTTGCATCAATCCCCCAAAGAGAACCTTCCAGTGTCAGCATTAAGTAAAAGAAGGACTTGACGCAGTGAAAAAAGGGAAGGCTGCAGGGCTTGATATTATTCTGCCAGAATTCCTCCACCATTTTGGCCCCAAAGGACACCAATGGGTAGCAACATTGTACTCTGCTACCTTAAGGACAGTACGGATCCCTGAAATATGGTTTGAGACAATGGTAATTGCTATTCCAAAGCCTGGAAAGACCCCTCATGAAGCAGGAAGCTATAGGCCAATTTCTCTACTATGTACAACCTATAAACTTCTTGAACATATCATCCTCAAAAGAATACGCCCTTTTACTGAGCCAATTAGCCCTGTCGAATAGGCAGGCTTCTGGCCAAAACATAGTTGTTGTAACCAAGGGGGAGGGATAGATCAGTGGTTTGAGCATTAGCCTGCTAAATCCAGGGTTGTCAGTTGAATTCTTGAGGGGGCCACTTAGAGATTTGGGGCAAAATCAATACTTGTTCCTGCTAGTGAAGGCGGGGAGCTGGACTTGATGACCTTTCAGGGTCCCTTCCAGCTCCATGAGATAGGTATATCTCCATTTTTTATTTTTATATTAAGTTCTGGCACTCACTCACATTGAGGCTGGCTATCAAAAAAAAAAAAAAAAAAGACTGGCAGAGTATTTGTTGACCTGTCATCTGCATATGATGCTGTATGGATTAAGGGCCTGATGCTGAAACTTGCTAAAATTATACCTTGCTACTAAACACTTGGGCCAGCTGTGGACCCTGCTGAGTAACAGACACTTATGGGTGTACCCGAGTAATAAGACCAACTCACCCATATCATAAACAATGGGCTACCACAAAGCTCTGCGCCAACCCTTTTTAATATTTACATAAATGATATGCCTCTAACTAAATCACAAAAATGTGGATATGCAGATGATCTTGCAGTGACAATCCAAGCATCAAACCTCCATGACATTTAGAAAGCATTAACTAAGGACCTCCAAAATATGGAAGATATTTCCGGAAATGGAGGCTCAAACCAAACCCTGGAAAAACAATAGTAAGCACATTTCACCTTGATAATAAGAGTGCCAAAAACACACTGAAAGTAGATTTCTGTGGTAAAAATGTGCAACATGATTACATGCCAACATATCTTGGAGTGAAACTTGACCACACCCTCTTCTTCCATGATCATCTTGAGAAGGTGGCTGCAAAGATAAAAACGGAAGCCAACATAATCCAGAAACTAGCAGGTACAATCTGTGGTGCATCAGCATCAGTGTTGCTAACATCTGCAATAGCACTTGTATATTCAGTAGCTGAATATTGTGCATGGTATGAAGCAGATGCGGTCACATACGACTTGTGGATATCAGCTGAATACAATGATGCAGTGCATCATGGGAACCCTTAAGTTGACTCCAATACCATGGCTACCTTTCCTGTCTAACATTGCTCCGCCGCCAATATGTCGAACTGCTGCAACATTCTGCAAAGCTCAGCAAATCCAGGAAAGCATATACCTTCCTATTCACCAAGACCTTGACAATGCCCCCCTGAAACATCTTAAGTCTTGCACGCCTTTCTGTGAACATTTGTTTAGCCTCATGCAATCAGGCTATGATCAGAAGGAGGATTGGAAGGCAGATTGGGCTAAACAAGAATTAAAAATAAGCACCTTGTGCCAGATCCCATGCAGAAGGTTCCTGGGTTTGGCCTTCCACAGTCATTTTGATCAACTCTGAACAGAATTTGAACCCACCATTGTAGATGCGGATATCTAATGCACAAATGGAAAGTCAAGGACTCCACAGTGTGAGAATGTGGTTCCACACGATAGACCATGAACATATCACTACCTACTGCCAAATTTATAAATATGAAGGCATTACTGAAATAAATTCTGCTACTCCTGATGTAGCCATTTGGCTCATTCAAGTTCAAGTCAAATTGTAATTGCTGCTCTACACCAACCATACAAAAGAAAGATGACCTGGCTCTTTGCTGTGCTATCCCTAAACAAGCTTTTCACCCCTGAAGTTTGTCAGCATTTTGTTACGAATAGGTCAGCTCCATCTCTTGTAGTAAGGGTTTGAGCACTGCTGTTGATAAAGTACTGGTGCTTTGTTTCCACGTGGTTTATACCTGCTCTGAGCATGATTAGAGAACAAGGTTCCTTTAGCCACTGGTGTCACCTGGAACCTGGTCTACACTAGCACTCTCACCGTTGCTGCCAACAATTTATTTTCAGATAAAATCTGAAATTAGTATAGAAACTTTCCCCTTAGCTGTATATTTCCCAGTATCACTCCCCAAAGACAAGCAAAAACCAATCAGAAGGAATTAGTACTGCAACAAGTAGCACTGACTTAGTCAACAATCACATAGGTTATGGGCGGTTGCTATGGGAGCATGTTGCATACAGCAGCGACTCCTTAACTCAGTCCCCTATCCTGGTCAGTCACTCTGCTCTCTGGGTGCAATTTATGTACATATTTAAAAGAAAACAATTGACTGCTAGGAGCCAATAACATGATGTGTAACCACCATTTCATCATCTTGTGCACTTCCCAACCATATTCATCTGGGAATAGCACATACTACCACACATTAGTGGGGAAATGCCAGAAACTGGGACTGGATGACAGGGGATGGATCACTTGATAATTGCCCTGTTCCACTAACTCCCTCTGAAGCATCTGGCACTGACCAATGCCAGAAGACAGGATATTGGGCAAGATGGACCATCAGTATGACCCAGTGTGGCCATTTTATGTTAATAGCTATGCCTATGTTTGTCAATGCACTGAAACCATTCAGCAATATCTAACCAGATACAGATGTCCATCTTTTCAGTTGTGAATTTAGCTATTAAATAAAGCTCTCATATTATCTTTGAATTAAATTTAGAAATACATCCTATAATGGAGCAGGACTCACCACTGTGGCACCTCCTGCTGGCCATCCTGGGAATCAGCTCTCATTTCACCAGAGCACCCTCATCTACTGCTATCTCACCCATCATCACTCTCACCTCTACCTTTAGGACCCATGTTGCTCCACAGACCATGGCATACTCTTCTGGACACAATCCTCCAACTGTACCCCACTAGGTACTCTAGCCTCCCTTCCAGGGGAGGAACAGTTCTCAGTCCAGCTACTTGCCTCAGTGGCAAACTGAGGTCCATGCACTGGCTACTCCCCTTGGTGGGGAAGTGGGAGCACCTGGCCAGGGACCCTATAGCTGGCAGACACATAGTGCCCCCCTCCTACACCACTGTCTATTTCCTTAGGGCACTTCACCACAGCCCTAGCACCTTCTCCATCCTTGTAGCAGGCCCTCAGTCCAACAGAAATCAGGCTCAAGCTCCCTCTTACTCCCCTGATCCTGTCCAGTACTTCTCTATCTCCTCCTACAGGGTATCCAGTTCTCCTTCCATGGCCTCCAGGAAAAGACTGCCTCTCTTCTGCTCAGCAGACCATCTTATATGGGCCAGCCTGGCCCTGATTGGCTGCTCCACTAAGCCTTATCCCTATTGGCTGGCTCAATAAGCCCTCTTCTAATTGGTCGTGTTCTGTACAGCCTCTCCAAGGCTGCTTTAACTCTTCTTTTCTGCCTGGGTGGGTTAGTTGCCCCACTGCTCGTCCCAACCTTACACAAACTAAAGTCCAGAGCCTGTATGCACTTAAGTATAACCCCATGGAATCCAGTGAGACTTCATGTGAGTTAATGTAAGCATGTGCACAAGTATTTGGAAATTTGGATCCTGTTTTTTTGTTTTTGTTTTTTTGAAAAAGAACTGCATTGGAGTGTTTTTTTCCCCCCAACTTATTACTACAAAGCCAAATGATAAGGTAGAAATGTTGTATGCAGTGTTGTTGTAGCCATGTTGGCTCCAGAATGTAAGAGAGACAAGGTGGGTGAGGTAAGCAGTAAGCTTGTCTCTCTCATTAACAGAAGTTGGTCCAATAAATGATTCCCTTACCCACCTTGTCTCTCTCAGGTAGAAATGTGGCAGAGACTTCTCACTTGATAAATGCATAACCATGTGGCCCTCCTGCAATATCCCCTATAACTCTCAGCAAACCATAACACAATGGGTACCTCCCTTCCCTTGTTTTTTTAATGTTAGAAATCAATATTGGCAGAAAAAAGATCAATATGCTCTCAGAAAGAACGTACTCTGAACTTCATCTGAGCCTCCATCCATTGAGTATCATTTGCCATTGTGTAAGGTTTACAGGGATAAAAGAGCTGGCACTCCTTTTGCCTTTTCTTTACAATTAATGTGTTTCTCTCTCTCCACTTCCAATAGTGGTTATAAACCTAATATAAAAAAATAGGACTACGATAATATAAAAATGTTAAGGAGGGCATAAGCAACTTTACACTTGATTTTTTGCCTAGTAAAGAAAAAGAAATCCTTTCTTTCTCTTTGTCATTGCTATTTCATCAGGTTCCTTGCTACAAGCCCTAAGATAATAGACTACTTTACCAAAGAAAACTACTTCAGTGCTTTAACACCTGCAGACTGGTGCCCTGACTTTGCTGTTTTGCTAAGGGTGCAAACTGCCCTAAGCACTAGGGACTTTCAGTGAGTGGGGAGGAGCTATTTTGAAAGCTTGTCAGGATCATTTTAAATTGTTTTCTCATGTAAAAGGGATTCAGGGAGTCAGTCTTAAGTTAGGCTTTTAAGACTATTAAAATAATTAGACTATAATGTACAAATACAGATATTGATTTGTTTGCACTACTAAAGCTCATGGGAAATCTGGCTCCGGTATAAAGCCCAGCTGTTGTGATTCACTATGTTTTGGTTCTGGAATTCTTGTTTAGGGAGTGCTAAATGGATGCAGCTGTGATACTGCTCTGCCTGGCAGTAGTTTGCACCTGGGATGAAATAAAAATGAGCTGGGCTGTTAAATATAAAAAGAAAGTATTACAGATCTTATTTCCTTTATGTGAATTTTGAACAATAAACTGCTAGGATTAATAAAATGGATACTAATATTACTAAACTGGAAGTCTGGGACAGGGAGTACTTCGTCTGATTGCTCACTCACCCAGTTGCTACAGTTGGATTATAGGAAAGAGTTAGATGCAAAGTGGGATTTAACCAAAAGAGATGTACCCAAATCTGAACCTCCACAACTATCAGGCATATTAAGAGACGGAACTTTATTTTACATTGTTATAAAAACTGCGACCAAGTAGAAAGCCTTGTTGCCTGCCCAGAACTGGGCCCGAGATGGCAAACAGGGGGTTTGTCGCCCAGTGTGCTTGGCACCAATAAAGACACCGAGGGGAGAAAACAAGCCAAGTTTATTTCAGAGCTCTGAAATGGCACTAGGAGACCAGCATGTCTCAAATCAAGTGCAACAAATACAAACAACTTTTACCTTTTATACTCCAAACTGTTTGCATACATCTCTTTGTCTGGCTGTTCCCCCTTACCCCTCCCTTCCAGACAACTGTTACAATAAACTCTACATAAGCTTGTGAGAAAACTTTCTCAGTCTTTGCGACATTGGATTAGATGCCTGCAAACTAACTACCCCTCCTTTCCCTCACTTCTTATCTCTATTATTTCTGCTAGTGTGAGTGAAACTGCAGCCATCTGCTAAAAAGCTGACCATTACATATTCTGCTTCAGCCTACTTCAGAGCATGTAAACAGTTAGCATAGAAGTAGGTGAGAGTTCCCAAGATGGAGTCACTGTGGTTCAGGTAGGCCCAGAGCAAAAGGGTTTCATCGATACTTTTGGCCTTCCGCTCTCCCGAGTTACCTGGTAGCTATACCTAGTGGACCCCAACAGCATCATCTCCTGCAATTGGATCCATGCGGGCAAACCCTTTGGCCTGTAGAGTGTCATTGTGAGGTTTGTTTCACTTCTCCCAACAGGAACTTGTCCAGTGAGGAATCTCAATATTGAAACTTAACAATGCCAGAATCTCATGAACAATAATCAAAACTGGGGGGGAGCTATCCAGCCACCCTATAAACATAATAAGGAATGAGACCTTGCAGTCTAATTTCTCTATAACTCCTTCCTCATGTGAGGATTAGAGACACAAATGAGAGGAATCAGTCTATGGTAGATCATTGAGATTCATATCCCTGACCTAGTCACAAATCTGAGTTTAATTAATTATCAACTGTTAATGGGGTCTACAGAACCAAACACTTCAGTGCCCCCCCAAAAATTGTGACAAACATCAAACACATATTAAATTCGAACTCATGATTGGCAAGAGGACATGGGAGAAAATACTCTAAATCACACAATTTTGTTTTAAATGGTTCTTAAGTGGTGCTGGGCCTCTGCATAGTGGGAAAATGTCTGAGATCATTCTGATCTCTCGGAGCAGAGTATCAGACTTTATTTCCTTAGTCCATGACTCATATAGGGAGCTTCCCCTCCCCCCTATATTGAGGGTGATTCTGTCACTTTCTAGGTGTGTTACTGTAAATCAAGAATGTCAGTATTGGTTCATACTAGTCTTTAAATTAGAGCAGGTTGGAATTTTGCATTTAAAACAAAGTTTAAACAACAAGAAAATGGCATTTCTTAGTAATGAAATTTTGGAAGTTTCTTTTCTTTTTTAGAAAGAACCCAATTCTTTAAAAGAGTTTACACTGGAGTATTTATCATTTTCCAGCCAGCTCTAGTTTATGTTTCCAGGCACATGTTTCTTTTTCTCTCAGACAAAATTATTGTTTCTATTAGCAAACAAAGGTTATTCAAATGGGCCTCAATCCTCTGAAGTGACAAGCACCCTCAGTTTTTATTGATTCAATGGGAATTTAAGGAGGTCAGCACCTAATAGCATTTCAGCTTCACACAGCACAATGTGAACGTATTTAAAGGTAATCAAAGCAACTCCTTATTTAGCTTTGTGGAAATCTTCCCACCCAAACTCATCATCAGACCCCACTCCTGCCTCAGTTTCCCCACTCTTGTACAAGCTGGCAGGCTAACTCATGAGCTAGTACATCAATAATGCTCCCATTAGCATCAATATTTCAATCCCTTCCCCTAAAGACATGTTTATTGTTCCGACGCTGTTCAACATGAATGAAAACAAATAAGCCAGTATCCTACCTGAACCTGTTCCTCAGTGGATTTCTGTTGCTATCTACACAGCAGGTATCCCCAGTCAGTTCTTCCATCTAGCTAGTGTGACAAACCCGCTTTCCAGGTCTTGCCTTGAACAAGGGTCTCCTATAAGAGTCCATCTATGATTCACTTCTTTAAGGTAACTGCTTTTGTCTCACCAGCTGGAAGACAGTCGATTAGTCACAGGTGGGGGTAAAGCCCCACACTCTGAAAGGGCCAACCCACCCTGTGACTCAAGCTCTCTCTGAGCATGCTAAAGGGAATGCAAGCTAATATTTTTGAAAAGTTGTTTGTTCCAACTAAGAATGTTAAATCAGAGACAGCAATAGAAGGAGTCACATTCTATTGAATAACTGTACAGAATCAGAATCAGGCCTGTTGTCTTCAATAATAGGAGAAACTACCTTAATGTAAGAAGCTGAATGATAAAGAATGGTGGCACAATGTTCCAAGAATAATGGAAACAGAACTGCAAATGAACACTTGACACCATATTCATTATGCAACTTAATGTGGAAAGGAAGAAAAATAAGCCAAAGATAAATAAATCAAGATAATTTTCCAGCTTGAAGATAGGAAGAGAATGGTGTGTAAAGGACCTTCTGATTTATAACTGGGTACTTTTCCCCGCAACTCTGGCTGAGGTGGAGGTAAAAGAATCTACCCAAATGAGAGCACGGTGTTACAAATCAACGCATCAGTAGAGGTTTCCGTAATCTTCAGAGTATAGGATAAAGGAGTAAGAGCCTAAGTTTTCAGGTATATCAGGCTGACTAGAGAGCTGGAGGATGTGTGTAAGCAGGAACAGCAAGCAGTCTGGGCAGCTACTTGGGAGCTGGCAGAGGAAGGAAGGAAGGGTAACAGGTAGTCTGAAAGTTGTGCAGGGAATAGCCTGCAAGCAAGGGGCATGGGATGACAACACATGGGGAAGGCAGTAGAACAATGTGGAGGGATCCCACCGAGAAGCAGCCTCACACCCCTCTTCTGGACTGTCTCTGTGGTTGTAAGTTAAGGATCTGCCAGGCTGATTGATTGTTGTAAATGCTGACGTCCTTGTACCTAGAGTATCTGTCCCTTTTATTTTGGCCAGCCCTAGTAAAGGAATCGCAATACTTATTTGAAATGTGTGTTTAAAGGGACCCATTCAGGGTTAGAGCCTGTGGACCCTAGCGCTTGGAGCACCTACAAAGCTTGCCTCCAAACCTGTGGTATGCCAAACACCAACATATATACAGTGGGGTCAGTCAGAAGGACTGTAAGTATAGAAACATAACCAGACCACTAATGTTGTTGGGATTCTGGGTTGATAATACACAAAATTATGTTTGTTGCCCTAAACATAATCAGATTCTTCAGTAGTGTGGTGGAGAATATATTTTGGCTGGTTTTTTAACTGATGGCCACTTTGCAGAAATTGATGATTACAAGGTCAAATCAAATATCTGGTTACAGAAGGAGGTAGTAAATATGATACTGCGAGTCAAGAGCAGACTTGACGGGGGGGAGGTGCTAGGGAAGGAATTGGAGTTTGGGGGAGTTTGATTGTTATAAGGCAAGAAATTGTCTTATTTATGTTTAATAATTGTTAGTTATCTTAAACTCCTTCCTTCCCCAGATCCAATTTTCCTGTTCCCAATAAAGTCACCCCCTCTATCATGCTGATATTTTTGATGAATCATTCTTTTGCTGGACTTTGTCTCAGGTACTTTGTCTCCTGTATAATGTGCTTTACTCTCCTTGCCATCTAGCAGTATCATCACTGATTGCATATCTGGCACAGTGAGGAATCTCTGGAGTGAAGGCACCAGGCACCAAGAAAACAAGAATCCACATGAGGAGAGGGGAGAAGCTGCTACAAATGGGATAGCAAGCACCAGGGAGAGAAAAAGGAGGAGGGTTAAGCCACATGTTAGGGGAGGGCCTACATAAGAATTTACCTCAGTGTAGCTGAGGTCACTTTGTCCTCAAGGAGGGACATTGAGATGGTGAAGTTGTGCTTTAGGGTACTCCTCTTACCTGTTAGTACTGTAGCTTATTAGTTTTGGATACAGGGAGATGAAAGGAGATATGGAAGTCATATGAAGTTCCATATACTCAAGTTTCATGTTCACCAAATTAACAGAGGGTGAAACTCATTGCTCCAGAGGGGCTAGCATAACTTAAGTCCCACTCCCATAGTAAATAGGCCTTGTACTGGCCTTCTGCCTGGGGTGAATTTCATCCAAAATGAATTGATTCATGTTACACATACTCTTTGCTTAACAGCTAATACAATTGTTGTCAGTGCATGCATTGTTCTCAGTGAAAACTGTGTGTGCTGGGATGATTCAGTGTAGTTTACGTTTTGTCTTGTTAACATCTCTGTGGAAAACATGGCTATGAGCAATTTACAGTCGGTGAGTAATTAAAATATACAGTTTCAATTCCTCACCCACTCCCAGTCTACAAATTTCCCGATGTTCAAATGCAGAGAAAAAAAAAACATTTCTGAAGAGTGCACAGAAAGAATATGCTCTAGAATGAAACTAACTGAAAGCAGTAAAATAAAGCGATTGTGATGAGTGTTTCGGAAGGGAGACAAGCAGCAGAGAAGAGCACTTTAAAATGGAATACTGCAGCACAAGGGAGCACTTTCCATAGCAGAGTAGATAATCAGCAAGGCAGCGCAGAACTGCACTTTATCACAGACTGCAGACTGCATGGCAGCAAAAGATAGTGTTTCAGTGCTAGATAGAGGCAGCACGGTGAGGTTGGCAGCACAGGAGAGTACTTTTTGTAACAATACAGACAAGCATTATGGCAGCCTATTTACTTCCATGGAGAACTGATTAAATAACTCTGTGCTTAAAATAAACAATGACCTGAGGGGTTTTTGGTTTTTTTTTTTGTTTGTTTTTTTTTTTAAAGTCAAATATATACACAGGTTCCTCTCTGTCCATTTGCTTTTGAAGACTATCACTCAACTGGACCAATTTTTGGAACTGGAAGCTTCCAAAAGATACTGTTCTTTAAAATATGCCAGGACACCTGTAGCACAGACTCTTCGAAAATGTCTACTAGTCAGAATTCCTATCCCAAACAAACATATAGGATTTGAGTATAGTTCAAACTTTAGAATTTTATAAATGTTTTACCCTTCCACAGCTTTGATCTATATATTAACTGGTTGTCTTAGAAATTTGTTTGAAAGGTTATCTAGAAATATACTGTAATGTTAATTATGACTGGCCTTTGGCAGATATGTTAATGTATATGTTGGAGCCCTGAACGATGCTCTGACCCATCTTCAGAAACAAGCTTATGTTAAAAATGAAAACTGAACTTCTGTGCTAAGAGGCATAATACAAAAGTTCTTGTCATTGCCAATTATTTGCCTTTCTTTGTTAATTTTATTCAATTGTTAGAATGAAATTGACAAGTAAATCAGGCAATCCTATTAATCCTTTCTCATAATACAAGACAAGGGGACATTGAATTAAATTGAAAGGCAGCAAATGTAAAACTGAAAAAGGAAATACATTTTAGGCAATACATAGCTAACCTGCAAAACTCATTACCACAGGGTATCATTGAGGTGAGAGCTTAGCAGGATTCAGAAATCTGCATATGGCTAATGAGCACATCCCACAGCTTCATGAGGCAAGATTTTTTCAAGATGTTTGGAAGAGGTACAAACCATCATGCTTTAGGCATAAATTGGTGCATGAGAGTTCTGCAGGTATTAACTTCCCATATTCCATAATTGCGTATTTAATGATTTTGTGAATGCTTCTCAGATACATCTAGTACTGACCACTAAGTGACTGGATACTGAACTAGATGGATTGCTGGACTTATCTGGAATGGCAATTCTTATGTTCATAAGAAAAAGCAGCATAAAATCTAGCAGCAATATAAAATGTATGAATTCATCCCTGCCTCTTTCTAGATTTCTGAAGGAGCAAAGGGTGAAATCCTGGCCCATTGAAATCAATGGCAAAACCGCATTGACTTCAACGGGGCATGGATTACACCCAATATGACTTCCTAACTTTACTACCATGTACATCTTATAAAAATGACTCATTGCTAATATCTTGTACAATTTTGTGATCATTTCATTGGCATTTTAATATCTTATAAAGCATAGCATAAAATAGAATCAATTGCTGATTCTGAAATAAATTAGATCATATCACACTGTCATACATTTTGTTAAACATATCATAGAAACATGGTATGAAATGAAGTGATTAGCTGTTCATACTGCAGACCATTCCAATGTCTTTTCTTTAAAAGAAACCCTGCCATAATAAGCCATAATTGAATCTTAGGACAAGAAATGGGATTTTGGTTTATCATTATAGAAATATTGACTTGAACAACTCAGTGCTATCTTTGTCAGTTTGCATTTTCCCCATTTATATAGTATTATAATGACAGTCTGAAAAGAAACTATTCAGCAATAAGGATTAAATTTAACATTCTTGCAGAATAATACTGAATTCCTATATCATCACCTTTAAAATAAGAAGATATATCAAAACTGAACTGTAGACATTCAGGTTGAAATACTGGCCCTATTGAAGTCTGTGGGAATTTTTCCACTAGCTTCACTGGGACCAGGATTTCATTCTTAGAGAACAAACAGGAAAGATTATTCAGAAGGAGAGAAAGCTGATGATTAGTAGTGTATTCAAGTCTCATAATCAAATGTTCCTGAAGATCCTTAAAATAGGTTATGCTCTAATGGGAAATCAAAATTGGTAAATATTACAGTTTGTGATGTGACTATGATTCTCTGAAGTGAAATGAAAATAGTTTTTATATTGTAAATTTTGCATAGTGACAATGAGTTTGAGGTGCAACTCATCAACTACTGCACTGCAGAACTGCAACTATTCACTTTGACTAGTATGACTGGGATCCCCGTGGGGGCCAGCTGAGGTCACTCAATTATGGTGAACTGCAAAGAATGGGGCAGACAATCCCCAAGCTGATGGATTTTTCAATACTGAGATTTACCAAGCCAGCACAAAACAGCTTCTTTATTACCTCCCTGGTTGCCCAGAAACCAGCAACAGAGTTTCCTTAAAGTAACCCAGCCTCAGGCCTCCGTCCAGGTACCCCAGTCAAATATGATGCAGATTTCTGAAAATCTTGTTTCATCATATAAAAGAAAAAGGTTCTACCAATCCCAAAGGATTGGACACATTACCTCCCAAATTATTGAATATTCCAGATTTTACCCAAATACACGCTTACAGCCAATTCTTATGAACTAAACTAAAATTTATTAAAGAAAGAAAAGAGAGAGGGTATGGTTAAAAGATCAATATACATACAGACACGAGTTCAGTTCTTGAGGTTGAGATACATAGCAGAGATGGTGAGCTTTGTAGTTGCAAAATGTTCCTTTAGAATTTAGTCCATAGATTATAGTCCAATGTCCAATATCACCTTCAGGGAGTTCCAGCATAACTGGGATCTCAATCTGGCAACAAACGTCCCCTGATGAAGCTTAAGCAGATCTGAGATGGCAGAATCAGGACCCAATGGTCTTTTATACAGTTTTCTAGCAGCCACTTGACCATACAGTCCTGGGTAAACAATAGGCTTTTGATGTAACCTTCTGTTTCCTAAACACCACCAGAAATCAGTTACACAAATTAACATAGGGCAATTTATTCATTAGGCAATCTATCACCAACTTCAAAGAGACATATAGACAATGACATTACTTCACCCAAGATTCATCTAAATGTTAATATTCCCTTTTGATCTCTGAATTAATAGTTATAGTGACAGACAGGAGCTGTCTGTTTACATGGCTAGTATCAAAGATACACACAATTAATATTACCTCTAACTTCTAACAACATAAGGTTGCATTTCAAAGTTCTAGCATTGAATGGCCTTAATCACCATTTCTAACATGACTTTGAAGGTGAGCTCTGGGTCATTCAGCCTGCAAGCTGTTTAACCCTTTCTGGCCATGCGTTATATTTTGTATAAAATTTGCTGCAATGGTAGCAACAATGGTTTGCATAATTATATTTTAATCAGACAACATCACAATGAGTAAAATAGATTCACAACTACTAATGCATACTAAGGTTTTTTTGTATTTAGCATTTTTAGGCACAATTTCTTAGATTGTTAAACGGATTAACCAGGTGACTAATGAACCAGTTGTGATCTTGATTTGATTAAGTTCTGTACCTTTGACAGCAAAGTATAAAATAAATAAAATTATGCACTACAGTTCTTTAGCAACACAAACAAACAGATTTTGTTGTACAGGAAGGGTGCGCCATGCTACATTGGCAGGAAGACGGATAAAATGTCCAGTAGGAAAAGATTAGTCATCTCTAATTTTGGTCAGTTAAATTTTTACTACGGAGATAAGGAGAGAATAGGTAGATTTGAGAATCAGAGTTAGAGACCAAGCAAATGAATGAGGTCACTTGGAGGATGATTATGGAAGGTTTAAAAAAAAATCAAGAACCACCCCCTGGGATAACAGAGTGGGAGGGAGAGAAAAAGGCAGCATCAAAACATGTGAATGGGATTAAGTATTAAGAAAGGGCAGTCACAGAAGCCTAAGGAAGAGAGTATTTCAAGGAGAAGTGGATAGTTGACTGTTAAAAGCAGCAGAAGAGTCCCTGGCAAGCAAGATGTCTTCAGTGATTTGTGTAGGCAGTTTCAGGGAAGTAGATCCAAAAACAGTCACCCAAACAGGATACAGAGGAGAAAAGGGTGTCTCCCCGGTACTTCCCTTCCCAGTTTTCTGGTAGTCTTTCCTCCAAATAAACAAAGAGCAGGTGTAGTTGCTCCTGGAAGTAGGAAGCAAATGAACATATTTTCCTTATGTTTCATATTTGAATTCACTTTTGTGGTAATGCCTTTGTGGTTGGGCACCTCTGAGGAGTGTCTGGAACAAACAACCCCTGAGACTGTGTGGTGTTTTTGTTGCACTTTGGGGAAGTTTAAAATAAAAGTTACCCAGTTATTCTGTTAACGCATTTCAAGGACTTACTCTTTTGTTGGATGACACGACTCAAGAATAACAAGTGACACTCTTATTAACAAGTGACACCTCTTTACAAGGCTTCACTATCTTTTGATTTGTTGAATCCTTTTCTCTCATGAGATAGTGGTGAAAAAGATGTCTTGGTAACTGACCCTTCTGGATTCAAGTTTCAAGCACATTGGGTGCTGAGCTATTTGAAACCTGAGGGTGAAATCTTGATCCCTTTGAAGTCAGTGGAAAAACTTCTATTCAGTAGGTATAGAATTTCACCGTGAATCTTATTTAGGTGCTTGTGTGGGTGCTGAGTGCTGTAAAAGCTGGCCTTATATGTTTTGGATTTCAGATTTCTTGTGATCTACCACTCAATGAATTGGTATCAACTGTGCCCATCAGTTTATCCTCTGTCAGCACCTTACTTAAGTCCTCATTTGTCACCTCCATGTCTAGATCTTCTCTGAGATAACAGCAATCTGGCTTAAGGGGAAAAGTATAATAAGTTTCAGCATGATGGGGGGGGGGGGCGGATACAATGTAATTTTTATACAGGAACGTGACCAGGTGCTATCCCAAAAGCACACTACCTTCTGGTACAGTGACCTTGCAGGCAGGCTACCCTCAGTTCCCTCTTGGTTCATTAAAATAATTTACTACCAGACTGTCCCTTATTAACTCAATCCTTTTGTTTCTGGGCCAATAGAGGGAAGCAAGCATTGTTCTTGCTGCTAGTATCTTCTTTTTATGAGGGAGAAGGCAGCATATATAGCCTTCCTTCTCAGGGCTCATCATGGTTGGCAGGGAGACAGGGGAGCTTTGCCCCGACCTGCACTACCAGGGTCCTGGTCCATGAAGGTATGTCTACCAAGCAATTAACATCTGCAACTGGCCCTGGTCAGCTGACTCAGGCTCACAGGACTTGGGCTGTAAAATTGCCGTGTAGATGTTTGGGCTTGGATGGAGCCAGGACTCTAGAAAACTTCCTGATCACAGGGCCCAAGTGGGGAGGGTCCTGTAGTCCGGCTCCAGCCCAAGCCTGAATGTCCACACTGAAATTTTACAGCCATGAAGCCTAAGCCTTCTGAGCCAGAATCTGCTGACCAGGGCCAATTGTAGGTGTTTAATTGCTGGATGGACATACCCTAATGGAACAATAGGATGAGTTTCCCTGGGATCACTTCCTCTCCACCCGTACCTGCCTGTGCTATTTCCTGGGCCCTGGTGTATCTCAAAATTCCCCAAACTTTACAGAGCCATGCCATGAAACAGAGGTAGGCTGACCCTAGTCTCTACTACCTTTAAAGGGGACAGACCACCCTGTTAAAAAAGTATTTCTGTGTACTTCTTACTCACCCCCATTTTAAATCCCACTTTGTGAATCTCAAACAGTCTTTTCTTTTGTGCACCAGAGGAATTGTTGTAACTTTTTCAGAGGTTCAGTTAAAATATTACTGTAAAACAGACTGTACTTTTATGTAACAGGATTTTTCTTCAAAGCTTGAAAAATTAATTGAAATTTGAATATGCTGCCTTTCATTTCACCCTATGTAATTATTTCACCAACACAATAATCATTACATTAACATTCAACTAGTAATTACTTATAACCTACGAGGTCGTATTGTATGATGGCAGATATGTCCGGGGGCATTAAGTCACATATTAATCCTGTTAATTTATTTACACGCTGACTGACTAAATGCTCTCACAACTACATTCTGAAGCCAAAAACAATAACTACTGTACTGTGAGCAGTGCTGTAGCTGCTAAATTATACTGCCTCTGTTAATAAGGCACATAACCAAAAACTGTCAATAGTGCAAGAATAAGTGACAGTAATTAGATTGTAAGTAAAGGCAATTACATCTGAGTTTTTACAAAGTTACATTTCCTAATACAGTAGTTACTTAAAAAGTTGCCATATTCATGGATATTCAGCCTTTATCTGGAAGTTGTTTGGCCTTGGTTATTACTAGCCATTTAATGACAGACTAAGCAACTATTGAAGATTGTTGGTCAAGTTTTCAGTCCATTTTTATCCGTACTTTGTAGACCATATAATCTTTTGAAAACAACAGCATGGGCTATTCAAGGAATCTTTGCACATGAAGGTGTCCCTATAAGACGGCAGATATTATGCTATGCTCTATATCAGGGGTGTCAAACTCAATTGCACAGGGGGCCAAAACTCAAAACTCGCGGGCCGAACAGTATAACCATTTATTTAACAGACTAAATATTTATGTTTTTTAACCATTAATATGAACCAAAATACAGGATATCATTCCAAAATAAATACATTTCAACTTAAAATATTTTGCTCTTCATAAAAAAATATCCTGTCAATACAATACATTCAAAATCTGTACATGCTGGAATATTAAAAAATCTGAAAATATAAATAAAAAATTGAATTTAAAGCAAAAGTATAATCATAACAAATCATAACATTCCATTTTCTTGTCCTATTTAGTCAGAGCCTGATACTTGGAGTCTTTTCTTTGCAACAAGTTCGTTTATGTTTGGGGTTAGGTTCTGTGTTGTGAAGATTCTCAGGATCGATTGCAGGTGTTCATCAGTGAGGCGACTCCTGTGTGACGTTTTGTTAATTTTCATCACAGAGAACAGCTGCTCGCACAGATATGTGCTGCCAAACATGGACAGGATTCGAGCCGCATGTTGGCGGAGCTGCGGCATCGCTTCAGGAATGAAGCGAGTGAACTGTGCTGGCCCCGCAGTGTCGTACTTTGCCTTCAGTGTCCCGTTACATTGCAGTTCTATCAGCTCCATCTGCATTTCTACAGGTGCGGTTTCCACATCGACTGCAAATGGGTTGCGAAGCAGCTCGAAGTTACTTTTCTGTGCCTCAAAGTCACTGAAGCGCCGTGCGAACTCAGTGCGCAGCGCGCTGAGTTTTTCAGCAAAGGTGGCATTTGGGAAAACTGTGGCACTTTCTTGGTTCCGTATTACTTGGCAACAGGGAAAGTGAGACAAGTTGCATTGGTGCATTTGTGTCTCCCATAAGCGCAGCTTCACTTGAAATGCCTTCACTGCATCATGCATATCGGTTATTATGTGCTCCCGTCCCTGGAGTTGAAGGTTTAAAGCGCTAAGATGCGACGTTATGTCAGCCAGGAACGCCAACTCACATTTCCACTTTTCATCCCGCAGAACTGTGCAGTCTTTCCCCTTACTGTCCATGAACTGGCAGATTTCCTCTCGCAGCTCAAAGTGTCTTTTGAGAACTTTTCCCCGACTTAGCCACCGGACCTCCGTATGATATGGCATATCGCCAAACTCGCTATCTATTTCCCGCAGAAAAGACTGGAATTGGCAGTGATTTAAACCGTGGGCTCTGATAAAGTTGACGGTTTGTGTTACAGTGTTCATCACATGATCCATTTTTAGGACTTTAGCACTCAGCGATTCCTGGTGTATGATGCAGTGATACACTGTCAACTCACCGGCACAGTTCTCCTCCCGCATCTTTGAGCGCATCCTTCCCACCAGTCCATTTTTTTCACCACACATAGCAGGTGCGCCATCTGTTGTAAGTCCAACGAGTTTTTCCCACGGCAGTTTCATGTCGGTTACACTTTGAAATACATTTCCAAAGATGTCTTCTCCTTTCGTTGTCCCGTGCATCGATTTAATGTCCAGTATTTCCTCTGTTACGCACAAATTGGAATCCACACCACGGATAAATATCGCCAGCTGTGCAGTGTCAGTCGCGTCAGTAGTTTCATCCACGGCAAGGGAGTATGCAACAAAATCTTTTGCTCTTTCAATCAACTGTGTTTTCAAATCAGTCGCCATCTCACAAACCCGATTAGCAACAGTGTTTCTGCTGAGGCTTACATTTGCAAACGCTCGCGTTTTATCTGGACAAAGGACGTCGCACACTTTCATCATACAATTCTTTACGAATTCCCCCTCGGTAAACGGCCGTCCTGATTTGGCGATCTCTTCGGCCACAATGAAACTTGCTTTCACAGCAGCTTCACTTTGTGATTTTGCTTTGGTGAAAAACGTCTGCTGGGATGTCAAATTCTTCTTCAACTTCTCTACCTTTTGTAGCTTCTGTCCTGCGCTCAGGTTTTTGAATTTGTTCTCATGTTTCGTCTCGTAGTGCCGTCTTAGGTTATACTCCTTCATTACAGCGATATTACTCCCGCAAAGGAGACACACTGGTTTACCTGCAATTTCAGTAAACATATACTCATTCTCCCACCGGCTTTGAAAGCCTCGGTTTTCAGAATCAATTTTTCTCTTGGCCATTGTTGGGGTCTAGCTTTGATTTGATATTAGCGTTGTATACATCAACAGACCGCGAACTTGAACCGCAGCTTGCCGTTGGCGGCAATTGCACTGCATCATGGGATTTGTAGTGTGTGTTATTGGGGCGTCATATCACAGGGCCATTAAAAACAGATATATAAAACGATTTCGCGGGCCGGATATAATTGTATGGCGGGCCGGATGTGGCCCGCGGGCCTTGAGTTTGACACATGTGGGTTAGCAGCTTGAGTTAAAGCCTAAATTAAAAGCTGAGTTGCCACGTCTTCCGCTGCTATTTTAACCCCAGTTAGCTAATCCAAGTTTTTTTGTTTTTTTTTTAAATAGCTTTTTTTTGTAGTGCTGTGATGGGTTGGATTACAGAAACCCCCTTGGGAGCTGTCACCCGATGTGCCAAGACTACTTCTATCCCTGTTTTCCCTGCCAGCTCAAGACTCCAGCACCCTGTCTTGCTGAGCCAGACACTCCCGTCTGCTCCAGCACAGACCCAGGGTTTGAATTACTTGCCCCAAAGCTGCAGGTTTACCTGAAAACAGCTCACAGAAGTGTGCTTGTCTGTAGCACTCAGATGCCCAACTCCCAACGGGGTCTAAACCCAAATAAATCCCTTTACCCTGTATAAGTTTATACAGGGTAAATTCATAAATTGTTCGCCCTCTATAACACCGAGAGAGAGATATGCACAGTTGTTTGCTCCCCCAGATATTAATACATACTCTAAGTTAATGAATAAGTAAAAAGTGATTTTATTAAATACAGAAAGTAGGATTTAAGTGGTTTCAAGTAGTAACAGACAGAACAAAGTAAGTCACCAAGCAAAATAAAAAAATGTGCAAATCTATGTCTAATCAAACTAAATACAGATAAGATCCTCACCAGTTCCAGAATGCTTCCTTTTACAGGCTAATCTCCTTTTAGCCTGGGTCCAGCAATCACTCACACCCCTTGCAGTCACTGCCCTTTGTTCCAGTTTCCTTAAAGTATCCTGCGGGGGTGGAGAGGCTCCTTCTTTAGCCAACTGAAGACAAAATGGAGGGGTCTCCCACGGGTTTAAATAGACTTTCTCTTGTGGGTGGAGACCCCCTTCCTCACCCTGTGTAGAATCCAGTCACAAAATGGAGATTCCGAATCACATGGGCAAGTCACATGCCCATGCATGACTCAGGACTTACAGGTAGCAGCCATTACCCACATGCTACCTTGAACGTCCTCAGGTAGACTTCTTATGTGGATTAGAGTCTTCCAAGCTCTTTTGTCTGTTAAATGCTTCCTGACTGAGCACTTAATTTGCACATTCCTTTCCCAAGAAGTGACCAAATATTCTAACTAAGGCTACTTAGAAATCAAGCAATTATACAGCCAATATTCATAACTTTGAACACACAAATGTTCAACTAGGATGAGCATAACCAGTAGATCATAACCTTTACATAGATATATTACATGGCATATGTAGCAAAACCCTATTTCAATTATATCATACATACATTTATAAGCACACACACACACACACCATAAAGCCTTATGGGGTACACTGTCACAGTGTAGTGATATGCTAAAAGTGGAAGAAGCATGAGATTCCACCCCAAAACAGGTACAAGCAAGCAGATGAGGAACTGCACTCAGAAACCAGAAAGGGGACGGATGGGTAACTGGCCCCATAATTGTGACAAGTATTGGATGATCATTCTTGTGACAATAAAAGCTTGCACTGGATAATGCATACCACTGAACTAAGGCCTATGAATAGGGACAATAGACAAGTTAATGTATATTCACCCCAGGAAATACTACTCAGCCTTGTTGGAGACTTGTGTTAACAGTCTTTTGGAAGATTGAAGAGTTTTTCCGATCCCAGGGGTGAGTGTATTAAGCTGTTATATCAGTCGTGTGTGGATACTTAGAGTACCAGGATGTATTTTTTTAAATTGTAGTGCAAATCTGAAAGTGGGATTATGGAGTTTCATGTTTGTCTCTCAATAACTTCCAGAGCAAACTTGCTCAGTTTGAGCTTAGTGCTGCTTTTCTTGAAATTAATGGCAAAATTCCCTATTGTTTTCAACAGACAGAGACCCATAACAATAAAAACGTGGTGTTTGGTGAAATCCTCACCTCATTGACTCAATAGGAATTACATAACTTATTTCACTGTGGACAGGATTTCACCTGTTGTCTTTCCTAGCTGTCAGCCTGGGACCTAAACACCACATAAATCTGATCAAACTGTGTGTTCCATAGGTATAAATAAGGTCCACCTGCTTTGCTTCATAGCCAGAGCACATTTGAAACAGAAATCACTGAAACAGTAAATATAGAATCCCAAATGAAATTAATAGGCAGCAGGTTTAAAACAAATAAAAGGAAGTTCTTCTTCACACAGTGCATACTCAACTTGTGGAACTCCTTACCTGAGGAGGTTGTGAAGGCTAGGACTATAACAGCTTTTAAAAGAGAACTGGATAAATTCACGGAGGTAAAGTCCATTAATGGCTATTAGCCATGATCGGTAAGAATTGGTGTCCCTAGACTCTGTTTGTCAAAGAGTGGAGACGGATGGCAGGAGAGAGATCACTTGATCATTACCTGTTAGGTTCACTCCCTCTGGGGCACCTGGCATTGGCCACTGTCGGTAGACAGGATACTGGGCTAGATGGACCTTTGGTCTGACCCAGTACGGCCATTCTTATGTTGCAACTAGTGGCTTTTCAGGAGCAGAAACAGGTTTTCATATAAATTCTAGACCAATTTGTGGGGGAGAGAGTTGGCTTTATCAGCGTATAAGATTGGGAACAAGCCCTAATCTCAGTACAATGTCTTAATTGGCGAGTTCCAGCTAATGACACAAAGCTTAATAGACTATCTTAACTTACCATCTGTGTAATGGGCATAAAACAGGTTTTTTGAACACTTTGCAATCCTTGGATGAAGATTGCTACAGAAGAATAAAGTTTTATTATTCAGACTTATTTTACAATCTCAAGTTACAGAAACAGTAATGATTAAGGCAACTATATTGTAGAGGATTAATACATGCATTGCCAGGGCATTCTGGTGGAACGTATTAAGGCATATCATGTCTGTGACCTTCTTTCCTTACATATTTAAATCCCTAGATTCACTCTTCCTTTTATTCCAATAGTCTTGAAACAATGAACAAAATTACCTTTTACTCCATGCTACCACAGCTACTATAATGCAACTTGTTAGTGTAGACAATATAGTGCAGCATGTCCTGAAGCCAAAGTTTTAATTTGAAGGGGCAGAGGCTTCATCTGTATGGTTTTCTGAATTCAAGGGAACAAAAACAGAATGTTTTCTCCAGTATTGCTCTCTTCCAATTAAAATCCCCTGTACATTTCACTTCTACTGGATTGCTTCGTTCCATTACTGTCCATCAGCAGTCTCACTACAAACAAATAGTAATCAAGAAAAGGTTTTATGGGGAGCTTGACAGTTCCCCATGTTAACATAAGTTGTTCAATATGCTAGACAGAGCACAAGGGGAAAGGGCAATTCCTTTGTTAAACATCTGAAACCCTGAATTAGGGAGGGACACACTTATTTTAGGAAAATGAAAATCAGACAGATGAGTACATCCCCTTCACTCAAACCTTGTTACGGTTTAGGATAAATTTTACTTTCCTTCTTACCATGCTCATTTCCTCCCTAAAGCCTTTCTATCTGCCCATTGTCCCTTTCCCCCATATTTATTTTCATACTCTGTGGCCCTTCAGCAGCTCCATGATTCCCTTCTGTTCCATGATCATCTGTATTCCAGGCGCACCTAAAGGACCACGTGAGATCAACACCCCAATGTACAAAACACATTGTAAGCTTTTCATGCCAGGGAATGTTTCTTACAATCTAAATAGACAAGATAGGAGAAAGAAAGTATTATTCCCATTTTACAGATGGGGAACCTCAAGCACAAAGAAGAGCAACTTACCCAAGGTCACACTGACAGTTTGTGGCAGACCTGAACATACTAAACCAGATCTACTTAGTACCAGGCCAGTGTCTTGACTGCAAGACCATCCTTCCTCAGTGCTAGAGCTGGCCCAGAAATGGAAATCCCTTCCCGTGAAAAAAAATCATTTTTGAAAAAACAAATGTTCATCCTGAAGGCCTCATCTGTGTGATTGTTTTTGTTCCTGTGAATTCAGACAAAGGGCAGTACAGTATCTTAATTGACTTGAGAGCTCCACCTGTTCTCAGTACAGTATCGTAATTGACTTGAGAGCTCCACCTGTTAACACAAACCGTAATTAGACTGTCTCAACATTTAAAACACATTCTTGTTTTGTTTTTCCACAGGAAGGATTCCCAAGAAAGATTCTGGTTTGGGAGAGGCAAAACAGAAGTTTTTGGCTTCTCAGGAGCCCATCTGTGAAACTGATAAGAGCTGCCAGCCCGCCTGCTCAGCATTCCTACTCCCATCTTTAGGAGGCAGAGATCATGGTCACTTTGTCTCCCTGTTCCTCTTCCTTGCTCTGGGGCTGAGAGACATAGAGCTTGGGACACTCAGCCTTCCTGCCTCCTACTCCCCCCCCCCCCCCCCACACCCAGCTCCAGGAGCTGGAGAGGAAGAGGGCTCAGTTTTCCTTTCGTTTCCCTTTGCAATTAAAGATGAGTTTTCACAGAAATAGGAATTTTAGCACATTCTTGTTGATCTCTCTTTGCTGCACTATTTAAATTTCAGTTTAAACTGGGGATATCAGCCACAAAATTCATTATCATCTGTAGCACAGCACAGACTCACCCCTGCAGCGCCTCATGCTGGTCATCCTCAGGAATTAGCTCTTCAACCCAGGGGCGCCCTCTGCAGGCCGATGATCTGCTTGCTGTTGGCTTCTGTGTCCCTCCCAGGACCCCGGTGCCCTTATTTCAGGGTTCTGCCTCCTGCAGCACCCCACAGTCTTACTGGGTTTCCCCACCCCAGGGGAACCCCCACCCCCTATCTCCATGTCACCTCAGTCATGGCTACTGCCAGTCTCTGTTTAGCCCCCGCGCCCTGGGGCAGACTGCAGTCTATCAGCCGATCATCACAGGGAACAAGGAGTTTGGACTGGCTGCCTTTACCCACCCTCCGGCTGCCCCTCTGCAAGCCCAATACCTAGGAGTCCTAGAACTAGGCCCTGCAGCCTGGGGAGTTGCTGGCCTAGGGGTTCTCAGCTCCTAAGGCCTTTCCCCAACCCTGCCTCCCTCTAGGTCCCTGGGTGAGCTCCCTGCAGCCAGGCCTGTCTCCCTCTCAAGTCAGAGTGAGGCTGCTACTTCTGGCTTCCAGCCTCTTTATACAGGCCAGCTGGGGCCTGATTGGGGCATGGCCCCGCTGCGGCTGTTTCCCCAATCAGCCTAGGGTTTTCTCTCTCAACCCCAGCCCCTTCCAAGGGCTATCTTTAAACCCCTCAGAGCAGGAGCGGGTGACCACTCCACTGCATCATCTATTAACAGTACTTTGAGATCCTCAAAGGTAAGGCACTTATATACATGCAAAGCAATTTACAAATATCAGTGAATTAAGCCTCGCAACACCGCTGATGTAGGGATATATGAACCTTATTTTCTAGGTGGAGAAACTGAGCTATAGAGAGGGTAAATGATATACTCAAAGGTCACAAACATGCCTGCATAGAGCCAAGAACAGAATTCAGACTTCCAAGTGTCAGGCTTCAGATATCCTGTCGAACTCACTGCCATAAGGTATCATTGGAGTCCAAGGGTTTAGCAGCATTCAAAAGGGACTAGACATGTATTTGAGTAACAAGAACATTCACAGTTTTGATGGATAGGATTTGTTTAAAAAGTGGTAAACTCATTTACACTTCAGGGTATGAGCCACATTCTGATGGTGATGTATGTGGGGGATGGGAGAGTAAAGTCTTCACATTGGAATTGTTATTCCAAAATTGCTCACTATTGGGTTTCTTGCACTTTCATCTGAAGTATCTGGTACCCACCATTGTTGGAGACATCATGATACCAGACTAGATGGACCCTTCCTCAATGCTGAATTCATACTTGTCTTGTTATTGTAAGCATTACATTTAGAAACAAATTTTGTCCTAAAGATTAACAAATTCTGTCTGTGTTGGGTCAATTAGGAAGTGAACTTCAGAAATTATTCAAACATTTAAATCTGAGGCCTATTTCCTTGAACACAGTAGTGAACCTCAATACCTGCTTTGGCAGCTCACAGGGAGAGGGACTGTCTGTCACACAGCCAGGATCTATGCCTTATAGGGCTTTTTAAATCAAAATCAACATATTGATTAGCACCCAGAAAGAAATGGGGAGTTGATACAATTATTAGAGAATGGAAGTAATATTTTCCCCCATGATTAACTTCTCTAACCAAAATGAGCATCTATTTTGCATCAGCTGTTGTTCCCAGGTTGTCTTCAGGTTGCTCCACATACTGTGGACTGGGTTGCAATAATTTAGTCTAGAAGTCAGATGGCAACAGTGAGAAAGAAAAGGTCACCAGCAGCTAGTCAAATGAAGATATCACAAGAAAACCCCAGCACTTTTCGGCACTGATGCCACTTGTAATTCAGTACCAAGTAGGGACCCAGAAGCACACCCATATGGCACAGCTCTTGGCGGAAGGGAGGATGGATCCCCTCACTAATGGGGCAAAGCAAGTGCTGCCACCATCACAACTACCTTTCCCTATAGAGCCTTCCCCTAACCCACTAACTTCATCTCCATCTTGTTGGGGATTAAGCTTCAACCACCTTGCCCTCAGCCAAATCCCATTCTCAATCAGACACTAGGAAAAAGGAGACCCAACCTCTTCTGAGTGAGATGAAAAATCAGGCTGAGTTGCATGTAATCTGCATTCTGATGGCCCTGCAGACTGGACAGTGAAACTATCTCAGTGACTATCTCAGTTCAACCAATGAGACTAATGCGGTCTCTGTGTCATACTGAAATATCATCTGAAAGAGACTGGAATAGATCCAGATTCTGATCTCATGTTGGGTGTAAATCCACTGACTTCTGACACAACTCTGGGTTAAATAATTTAGCTAGGATCAGAATCTAGCTAGTGTTAACAAAAGCAAGTAATAAGATGGTGATAGCTATCTCATTCATTGGTACTGGTTTCAAGTTTTTTGGTTTTTATGCAGTTCCCTATCCAAGGGTTGAAATGTATTTGCATAAGAGAGGGAAGCAAAAAGCATCTTTACATAACTTTTGCTAGGATTTTAAGCTCCTAATGGAGATGACACAGGACTCTGTTGAAGGGCTTTCTTTATGCTGCACTTTTCTTCTGCACAATGATAACTTGAAGTTTTGAACTGTGGGGTGAATACTGAATAGTCACATCTTTTTCTCCATTTTTGTTAAAGGATGATGTTCATTCAATAGCACAACACCAAAGGGTATATAATTATAAAAGAGTGAAAGAAGTTGCATTCAAATTACCCATGAGTCCAAATGCTTGGCTCTGTATAATTACTTTCAAATTATTTCTGTCAAACACGCGTTATAGTTGAGTTAGTCGTTTATATTTTTAAAAGAAAATTAGGGAAATCAAGAAAGAACTTATTCAGAATTTTTAATGAGACTAGATCATTCTTTAAAAATAAGTCAGGGTTTTCAGACTGCAAATAAAATCAGCAAATTAAATACAATGAATATTCTGGGAGTGAGATTTGCAAGTTAAAGGCTAAAATTCCAGCACACAAATGCATAGCATTACTCCTGATAGTCTTTGAAAATGATGACCTCAATACATAAAATTGGAGATAAAAATTGTTTTCCTGTTAAATCTTTGCATGTTTTCAATTAATTTCCTTTGCTATGAATGTCTAGGCTGTCCTGCTTTCACATCTAAGCAGTGACTGAAAATTCAACAAATTATAATATTGTAACATAAATGAAGACGGACTCATTTTCTGAAGCAAGATCCACATGTTCTAGCCCCAGTTAGGTCTACATTTGAGAGACCTAAATTAACAAGAAGTCCAGAAATTGCAATCATTAACACAGATTAATGTAAATCTTCCTTTGTGTGTTACACACAATTCTTTTAAATCTAAATAACCAGAAAGGGATAGATTTTTGGCATTGTGCAGGGGAAGGGAAAGGAGAGACGAGTGTAAGAACCCTTCCCACACACCTTGTGCATCCGGTGCCAGACAGGGACAATTGTATACCCATGCTCCAGGGAATGCAAGGTCTGTTCCCTGTATGTGCTTTCCTATGCATAAATCACTCCAAAGGGAATGAGGCAATTGTTGGTGGTACATCCTAATGAGTGATGCATCCTGTGCACTTCTCAGGTCCATCTGGGAGCTCAGAGATGATTACCTCTTTCTGGTGTTCATTCCCTCCTCTAGCTCCCTCTGCACTGCATCCAACGCAGGCCTGTGCCTAGGTGGCACATTATTGAACCAGAGAAAGGGAAAAGCCCTTAAGCAATATGTTGTGGTAGAAATGTTTTATCAGTATGAATTTGGGATAGCAGTACCATAGCTGATGTAAGCAATTCCAAATGTATCTCAATAAAGTCAAATTTTATACAATCCCACATGATCATGCACTTTATATATTCCACATTTTACAGAGAAGCTATTTTAGAAATGTTGTAGAGATTTAGACATTCGCTGGTGGTGCTTTCTGATTTTGTTTTCCATCATCCTGTAAAACTAGACTCCCTTTGTACCATGAGTCCCACTATCCAGGCATCAGAGGCAGAAAAATTATAATATTTACCTAATACACCTCTACCCCGATATAACACGAATTTGGATATAACATGGTAAAGCAGCACTCCAGGGGGGCGGGGCAAGTTCGATATAATGTGGTTTCACCTATAATGCGGTAAGATTTTTTGGCTCCCGAGGACAGCGTTATATCAGGGTAGAGATGTACATCTGTTCAATAGGTTATAACATCAGAATGTTATGGTCAGAGATGTTTATGTCTAATAGAGCTAGAAACAAATGTCTCAACACTATAGATGGCGGTGGGGGATTGCTGGCTTTTTAGTAATATAAAGCCCCCATGAATCATGAGCTATTAGACTCTTTGCATGTCATCAGTCCAGGACTGATATTTCAATAATTTGACAAGTCTGTCGCCCAGGACAAGTAAATTATTCCCTACTGCATTGATGTGGGCTGGGGTGGGGTGGGCGGTTTGGAGGGAAGATAATGGAAAATTCCTCTGTCAGACTGAGGGATATTTTTGTTTTGAGAATTGTGGCTGTTTGGGCTATGTAGAGGGGTTAGATGTTAGAATAGTCTTGGTGTTGTGGATTAGTGGTCAGTGTTAGAAGAGGTAATCAAATGTGCACTCTGTGTGCAACTTAGTACGTTGCATCTGACCAGATATGTATTTTTGGCTACATAAATACTCCCACACACCTACTTATAAGTGTGGTGGCGATAGACATATTCAATAGCAAAACCTTGTGGGGAAATAAAAGTTAATACGCATCTGCAGTTATCAGGAACTCTGCCCACTATCCATTTTCCTCTTGGAATACCTCACACTTTTAGGTATCAAAAAGTTATTTTTACTGTTTTAGCGGGACCATTCAGTGCAACAAAAATAAGTCTACTTACAGAACTGCCAGCTGGGTACTTGCTGCTTTATTTCACTGCATAACAACAGTGTGGGGTTGGGGGAAGGGGAACTCCCACTGATTAAACAGGAACTGAGGGAGGGGTGAAGCATGGCTCTATCCCATAATACTCTGGGGGTAACCCAGTGAACATCATCATGACCATTTTTCTACATTTGGCTATTTCTACGTTATGGACCTTACAGCGGCACAATACAGCTGCAGCTGCATTGCTGTAAGGTCTGTGTAGCGAGTCTATGATGGCAAGAAGCAGCGGTAGCTGTGTCAGCTCTCCTGCCAACATAGCACCATCCATATCGCCACTTTGGTTGGTGAAACTTACAATGTTATGGGGGTGTTTTTTTCACACCCCTGACCTACAAAAATTTTGCAGACAAAAGTGCTAGTGTAGACAAAGCCTTAGTCTTTCCAAAAGTTTTGTGATTCCCTCTCATCCCTGCACACCCAAACCCATCGTACCTAGGACATCTAGAGTGAGATTCTCAGCTGTGCTGCAGCTCCTGTATGTGGTGTGTAAAGTGGCTCTAAATCCTCCAGCTCTGGCTATGAGGGAATTCCCAGAGGCAGGGACTGATGAAGACAGTCATAGACTGTTTTTCTAGGATTGTCATGCAAGCCCCAATGTGGGGATGTGTTGTTGGGTACCCAGTAGGGTGCATCATGGTGGGATTGTGCTGGGCCAGAGAGTATAGTGATGCTTAAAATCACCTTTAACCTTCATCCCCTGGGGTGTGACTTCTATGCTGTCTCTCTAAAACTATGACTACACTGCAGCTGGAGGCATAATTTCCAGCTAGGGTAGATATACACATGGTAGCTTTGAAGTATCAGTGTACTTGCAGCGGCAGCATGGGCTAGCCAACCAAGTACTTACCTAGGGTCTTGGACATGATTATACTTCGGCGGCTAGCTCATCCCGCCATCCACATCACTGCAGCTACCTTCCTATTTTTAGCATGCTAGCTCAAATCAGAGCTAGCACATGTTCATCTATCAGGGTGACCAGATAGCAAGTGTGAAAAATCGGGACACTTTCTTTTTTGGAGGTAGAGGTGTGTAAGATAAAGCCCTGAATGTTGTTACATTCCCGATAATATCGGGATGTCTGGTCACCCTAACATCTATCCAAGATATAAATTACACCTCCAGCTGTAGTGTACTCTAAAGGGGGCAGAGGAGAATTTCAACCCTACCCTGGAGTGGTGAGCTATAACTTCTTTTAGGGGGGATTTGAGGGCATTGTCCCTTCCTGTGTAAATGAACATTGCAAACTCATGTTGCCAAAAATCTTAAGCAAGGTGTGTGTGTGTGTGTGTGTGTGTGTGTGTGTGTTTATATATAAGTATGTGGCACAGAGATCTTTTTTCAAAATGAGTATATATGAGAATGTATATGTATGGAGAATACATAAAACAACTTCCTCCTTTTCCAATATTCTCTCTTCACTTACAAGTAACAACCTAGGAAATAAGTGTTAAAACTTGCCTGGGTCCCACCTCTCCTGGATATCTCAAAAGCATGAAGTTTCACATAAAAGCTGCTTGTCCAGTTATACTGAAAGAAGGACAGGAGACATTTGATATGGGTTTAATCAAGCTACAACTTTATTATTAGATGTCTGGGACTACCCAACAGATAAAAGTGTACAATGTAGGTAACCCCATGTTCATTCCATAATTACCCTGGGGGTGCTTCTGCTAGCTCCCCCTCTTTTTTCCATTCATGTGCTCCCAGTCAATCCATTGTTGGGACCTTACCATCCAGCCCCTCTCTCTTGGGCTATAAGAAAGGGGGGTTGGCTCCCTTCCGTACCAATCATAGGAGTCTCCAACCTCCCCCTCTATCTGCTTCCTTTAATAAACAACTCCTTTTTAAGTCCTTTTCCAAGCCATTTATCCGGTCACTGTTTCTGATCTGCTAAGGAGATCATTTCCTTTTAGATGATTAGGCTGGTAAGACATGATGGATATGCATACAGAGACATTTGTGATACAGCAATTTTCATAGTAACATTTCACAATAACTCCATAATGTCAACCAGAATTCATAAATTGTACAGACAAATTACTAGATTTCATGATAATATGCAATATCCTCCTTATTAAGATGGGGAAACTGAGCAACATAAGTGAAGTGACTTGTCCAGTGACATTTGTTAAAAGTAGACTGGCCTTTTCTTGTTTTTTGTTTTTCATTTTAAGTTTTAAGGGTGAAAGTATGTGCTTTGCCTCTAAGAGAGAACTCTCAGCCCAGAAGAAGGGCTGGGGTTAAGGTAACTTTAGGACATCTTTGCCTCATCCCAATCCTTGACTGTTACAGGGACTGGACAGGCCCCCAGCATTACTTACAGCAGTGGTTCTCAACTAGTGGTATGCATACCTCTGAGGGTATGCAGAGGTCTTAATCAACTTATCTAGATATTTGCTTAGTTTTACAACAGGTTACAAAAAAGCACTAGCAAAGTCAGTACAAACTAAAATGTCATACAAAGAATGACTTGTTTCCATTGTTCTATATATTATATGGAAACAACGTGCACATGCACACTGTATTACACATGCATTTTATGTCATTTACTGCTGCATGCAAACATGTTAATGATGTTGAAGTTGTCATGCTGTGCATGCGGCTGTGTTGTAAAAATGGATAGATTTTTAAAAGAAGGAGCTGGAAGTGGTGATAGTAAAAATGGTAAGAAATTGAAAATGACTGAAAAAGCAGTCAGTTCTGTGAGGAATATATTGCTTTTGGAGTCACATCTACAAATAGTGATCCACCTCAAGCTTTGTGTTTCCTTTGCTGGAAAACTATCAAATAACAGTATAAAGCCAGCGTATTTGCAACAACATTTGAAGACCAAATGCCCTGTGCATGCAGGTAAACCAGTAGAATTTTTTTCAAAGAAAGCTTTCTGAGTTCCAGACTTGCCAGGTTAAAATGAAAAAAGCTTCAGCTATTTCTACAAAAGCACTTGAAGATTCATATGTAGATCATTTGGCCCACTTGACATCTGAGTTCAAGTCATATTTCCCCAACATTCGACAACTCAGCTCAACTCAACCAGATAAGAAATCCATTCATTTTGTCGGATATTAGCAGCAGTAACCTCTCTGCCAGTCAGCAAGAAAATCTTCTTGAGCTGTCCTCAGACCATGGTCTGCCAATTAAGTTTAATGACTCCATGCTAACCCAGTTCTCGTGTTTAGTACAGAAAGAGTACACCAACCTTGGGAACTGTGCTTTTGGATATTCGGTTACCTTTTGGGTCAACATATCTTTGTGAAGTCTCATTTTCTGCTATGGCTGCAATCAAGACAAAGAGTAGAAATAGACTCAATGTGGAGAAAAATGTAATTGTTGCTGTTGCTTCACTGCCTCCCAGAATGACAAGGCTCACAAGTGAAAAACAGGCTCAAGTATCACACTGAAATGTAAGTACAATATTTATATTCCAATCGATTTAATTTATAATTATATGGTAAAAATGAGAAAGTACGCAATTTTTTCAGTAGTAGTGTGCTGTGACACTTTTGTATTTTTATGTCTGATTTGGTAAGCAAGTAGATTTTAAGTGAGGTGAAATTGGGGACACACAAGACAAATCACAGACTCCTGAAAGGGGTACAGTAGTCTGGAAAGGTTGAGAATCACTAACTTAGAGAATGCTAGGACTCTATTTAAGTTACAGTGGGGCTGCTGTATGGGCTGCAGCACTGCTCAGAATATCTGCAGCGCTAGGTGTTGCAGCTCTTCACCTAACATGGCTCCTGCCCTCAGCCCCACTTATGGCATGCTCCCTATGAAAGGCTTGCAAAATGGTTCTTAGAGGACAGTCTTGCAACTATCTCTATACTGCCTCCACACGGGAGCCCTCCCCATGTTAGATCCAGGGTTTTTAGGACCTCTGTTTGCCACTCCAGCCCTTTTGTCGGCTGTAAACAGCTATCACAAAAGGTGAGGATCTCAACCAAAATATTTAAACAACCACTATTTTTCTTTTTGAGTGTGTAATTTCTTGCTTGGTATAAAACACACACAACCAAATTGTTGGCAATGGAACCCTGAACCCAAACTGCAGTTACGATTACAACAGTGAAAAACGAGTTAAAAATTAAAACCTTCTAAAAGTTCTCGCTGATCATCATAGTTCCTACACTGGTCCTTCCCTACCTCCTCTGATTCTCCATACCCAGGGTAGCCTGCATCATTTTTATTTATTTTGGTCTGTTTATCAAATTCTTATACAAGTAAAGAAAACCTTTCTAGAGGAAAAAAATATATAGCAGACATGGCTGGAATGGATGGACCAAAGGCAACAAGAAGTACAGGATATCAGAAACCACATACATTTTCAAGCTTTTTCTTTAGAAGAGTTTAGAGTGCTGTATAATGATTTAGATAGTCGTAGAATACATTTGCTCCATATATGAGTAGTGTGCAACTTAAAGTGTTCTGAAATACAAGACCATTATCAAACCATTTAATGTAGACTTTCTTTCCTGCAGCCATTAACTCTAACTACTGCACACATGTCTTTCAGCCAGTTGTTAAAATCCTGTAGTTTAAGATCTTTCCATTATTCCTTATTTTTGGAGCAAATGAGATTAAATTGTCTACAAAACTTTTTAGAGTGGATTCAAAGTTTCTGAGTAGCACTGCAGATATGAAAGCATTCAGACTCCCAGATAGACCACAAATGCTCTTTAGGAGGATATTCAGATAGTTAACATAAGTGTTCTAGCGTTCTGCTTAGTTTAATAGAACTCTTACAAGATACTTACTACAAGTTAATATAAAGGTTAGATTTTATGCACTCCTTATAATACAAATCTTTAAGGTATAGTACTAGCCATTAAAAGTTAAAAGGTCAGATCTTCAGCTGGTGTAAACTGACATAGCTACTTTGACTCAAGCAAATAACTTTCTAGTGGTTGGCGAAAAGGGCCTCTGTATTTGTTTTCTTTCCTATCTCTATATTGATGGAATCTAAGACATTCTAACATCACAGTTTCTTTCTGCCTTGTTCAGGAAATTCAGTCATGGATGCATCCAACTGCTCCTCCTGCATAAGGTGGGCACCTAGCTCATGATCCAAGGCCCCCTTAAATCAACATAAAGACCACCACTGATTTAAGTAGATTTTGAATCAGGATCCTACCTCACTAGAATAGATACTGGTATTGTAGTAGGCTTAGTTAAAGCATAATATTTTATAACTGATAAGTATGCTTAATTGCTCTGATACCTGTTTTTGGCAATATTCCTTTAAGTTATTTGTATTATTTTACTGTTTATTGGCCTGAGCTGGAATCAGGGCCCCATTGTGCTAGGCACTGTATAAATACAGTCCCTGCCCTAAAGAATTTACAATTTAAATTGACAAGACAGACAAAGGAAGTACTATTATTAGAACCCTGTGCAGATCCAAACATTTGGATCTGCATCCAATCTGCATCTGGAACAATTAACTTGTATCAGACCCGCAATCTGCACTCCACCTTTTATATGTGTCTGCATGTGCACCCACACCAGCACCCTATCTCGCTGTAAGAGCCCTGTGCAGATACAAAAGTTTGGATCCGCATCCGATCCGCAAAGATGGTAAAGGATATGACTGCATCCACATCCACAGATGCAGATATCCATGGATATAAAGCAGATATCCAGGGATTGG
Organism: Chrysemys picta bellii; assembly: GCF_011386835.1. Lineage (NCBI taxonomy): Eukaryota > Metazoa > Chordata > Testudines > Emydidae > Chrysemys > Chrysemys picta. Next base: position 78,595,189 of record NC_088791.1, read on the forward strand.
CAGGGCTCTAACTATTATGTCCATTTTAGAGATTTGGAACCAAGGCACTGAGAGATTACATGGTTCACTGAAGGTCACACAGCAAGTTTTAGGTATAGCCAGAAACTGAACACAGATCTCTTGAGATCTACTTTCACGTCTTAACAAGATCATCGTTCCTCTCATGCCAGGAAATGTCATTTTCCAGCCGTTCTCTTAAGAGCCTCATGATCATAGTTAGATTTACAATGAATTTTGTCAAATAGATTTTTATCATTTTAAATCTCCGAGATCCGGTTTACATTGTGAAGCGGGCATTTCAACTATTGATTTTATTTTATGTGAATCAGGAATTAAGTCATCTTCTCTTAAAGTATGTCCAATATAGATAATTGCTATTATACCAATCTTATTTAAGTTCAGTGTAAGCATTCTTTCTCTTGTTCTCTATAAAATGTTCACAAGTCTTTCATTATATGTCTTTAAGATGGCAGTAGGTTGTTCCATTGTCACAACAAACATCCCTATTGAAAAAGGAAACATTCTGCATTATAACCTCTGCATGTTATAATGTCTTTAATATTTGAGACTATTCATTTTAATATCTTAGGAAGAGAACTGATTCACTTGTACTTTTAACATTCACATGGTGCATTGAAAATCCTAACATAGCTTGACTCCTCTAACCAAAATGCATGTCTTGCATTTAATATTGAGAATATTTTTTGCTTCTGAAAGCTTAGCTTCTACTTCAACAGTTTTCATGGGATGTTTTCATGCCTTAGGGTTTTACTGAAATCACTGGGATCTGTGCATATCCATATTTTATTTGGCTTTTATATTACAGCTACTGAACTAACAGTCGGAGTTTGCACCAACGTTTCAGTAACTCTTAGCTTTTTGAAATCATCAAAGGTAAGATTTTTCTTTATCTGCTGGGGGAAAAGTAGAATTCCTCTTAGGGGATGGATAATTGAAGTGACTGATTTGTCTATCTTAATGTGCTATTCTCTCCAGAGGATGCTCACCTAGGATAGTATCTGAGATTTCTTCCTGTATGCTCCCCTAAGCTTAATGTATGCAGTTTGATGGCATTTACAGCAACATGTCTTTAACTAACTTAATGGTTAACCAGATTCTGATCTTACCATAGGCAGTATACCTACAGTTACTGTTCGGAAATGTACAAAGCAATACTAGTTTTCAAAATAAGTTATAACAGCTATCTGCACTATTTTCATGGCCTGAATACAAAGCAAGCATTGTTTTAGCTGTTTCTTTACAGTTTTATTAGCTACACTATTATTTATTTTCTTTGAAAACTATGAGCCAGATTCTCTTCTGTGGCTGAAATTCACTCTGTACAAGGAAAGGAAGTGCCTTCAAAGAGTTATGACTCCCTGATCCCATGCCCCAGTATATGTTCGCTAGCCTGAAAACATGTAAAGGTTGGAGAGACCAGGATATTTTGTGCAGAAAGTCATGTAGCAAGCAGTAGCAGGGGTTGGAAAGAAGGGAAGGCCACCCAAATATTTCAAGACGTTTGCCAAGGGCATTTAGTTCATCCCTGCCACCCTAAGCTTTCTATAAAAATATATATTTTTATTGTGCTTTATTCAGCTGATTTAAAATGTCTCGGGAGAAGGGGTTTTCATGACTTTCAACAACATCCAGAAGCCCCAACCAAGATCAGGGTGCTGTATATACACATAGTAAGAGACAGTCCCTGCCCTAAAGAGTTTACCATCTAAACAGACAAAACAAAGGGTGGGAGGAATGAAGTATTAATAGCCCCATTTTACGGATGAGAAAATGAAGGCATAGACAAATCAAATGATTTGCTCGCATTCACACAGAAGTACATGGCAGAACTGGCAATTGACACAGAATCACAGTCCAGTGCCTTAAATACATGACTGTTCTTCCTCTCTAAGATTAGTGTACAATTACAAGATTCCTTGTAGGATTTACATTTCACATTCCAAGGGCTTTACTCAGCACTCCATACTTCTATTAAACTCAGTCAAATGGGAGTTTTTCCTGAGTAAAGTATTAGTAGGGAGTGCTGAAAAGGACCCAATATATATGATTATTAGGAATTCAGTCTACATGTTCAATTGCTTAATTTAATCAAATTATTCCTTGTTACACCCATTTGTATCACCTTAATAGTTTCTCTCCCTTCTTTAAGTTTATAATCTTCAAGTAATAGTAGACAGCTATAAAATGCATTAAATTTATAATGGTGCAGAACTGTCAGTACTGCCGTTAAGGAAGGGATCCATTCCCTATATAACCTGCTGCAGTACTGCGGTTGGCATCTAATAATTTATTTATATTGGACTGTCAAAATAAACTAGTGTCCTGTTTGTATCTGAATATAACATCTTAAAGGACCTTTTAAAATGTATCAGAATAACATTTTTTCTCCTAAATGCAAATATCTCCAAATGCTTATTCATACTAACTTCGATACTGTGAAGGATGAACTATAAGAATCTAAATGACTAGAACATGATTTATTGAATATATAGGATGCTTAACAAGAATGAATAAAGAGCATATACAATCATATAGGTGTATAATATTTCCTGACATAGCAAATGTGTTTTTTTATTTCTAGCTGCAGATAAAAGAATGTAGTGTTTGTTCACCTAATGTCTATTTCATTCCATTTCACAACATAATTTGTAGTTTAGAACCTTAGTCTTTTTTCTTAAGATTACCTATTATTAGTATATCCACCCTTATGGGGATCAAGATGGAAGAAAAAGCAAATATAGCCCAGAATGCACAAAACTAGAAAGCTATGGAGATCAAAAATTTCTTTAACCATTTTGTATGGAATCTCACTTCTTCCTCAGCCTAATTAAGTGAGATGAATCATTTATCATCATTGATTGTATCAACAATGTTTCCAAAATGATGGAATATCAGGACTAAAACAACTTGGGGATCATGCATCATCATCTCGGAAATTTGATTGAACATTTAAAAATGAATAAAAGAATAGCAGCAATTAAAGGTTCTATTCCCAAATGTTTTGTACAAGGTCACAACATTTTTCTTGCTCACAAAATGTATGTTCTTGCAAAACACTTCTGTGAATCTACCTTTTTATGGATTAAAAATAAAGTACTAATATAGTGCTACATTTAAAAACCTGTGATAATTATTTAGAATGCTTGAAAAATTCATGATTTAAATCAGTCTAAAAAATTAGTCCACTGATGCACGAGGACACAACTTCTATGGAATTGCACCCATTTCCATCAGTGAAGAATTTGCCCAAATGAGTCTAAATGGTGATATGCAAATGTTTCTAGGTTTGCTTCAAATTTTGTGTGTCAGAAATAGTTTACGGACATTTTTTGCATAGGTTTTCCTAGACCAGGAACTTGGACCAATGAACATATTGGAAAACACCATGTGATTTGTCTCATGAATTTTTCCAGCAACACATTTCAAACTCAAAATTCATCAATGAACAGCAGCTTCAAAATGTTCATGGTTATCCAGGTGGAGCAAAAGAGTCTTTATAAAGTTACACTGGACAAAAAAATGGAAAACAGCTTTTCCAAACCTAAGCAAATCACAATTTAAGGCCAAATACCGTGGGACCTTCCTGAGCTGATTTTGAGCTTGATATTTCCCCTTTCCAACTGTATAAAGAATTAAGGACAATGTAAGTTAGGAGCCTAAATACCTTGGAGGATCTGGGCCTTGGTCTATTCCTGTAGTGTAAGGTCACAATATAACCCCCCTAAAACCCATCACTGGTGAAGTCAGTGGAACTCAGGAGTCTATATAACAGGATCTGATTTTAGCTTCAGGTCCATAATGTTTTTCTATCAAATATGTCATCTAGAAGAATACTGTGAATAATGTATACTGATCAGAATTCCTTCATTAACGCAGAAGAACAAATATATCAATATTGTGTTAGAATAATATCTCCCAGCAATCATGTCAACTTAAGGGCTTCAAAGGGCAGTATGCATTTTGCAACATACACTATTAAAAATTAAATTATTAAAATGATATTTGAATAAAAAGCAAACTAAAAAGTTATAGGAATCATCCAATTTAAACCAAGTGTTTAGATTAAGTGGTGGTTCATATTTGAGAATATTCAAGTGCCATATAAATTTTATTTCTTTATTTCTTTAAAGAAAATGTAATTTTTTTTATTGTCAGGATGATTGTTATTCCTATTTGCAAAACAAGAATTATTGATAGGAGTATCTTACTTTAATGCCATCTGTAAAATTTTGTAGGCAACATTTGTTTCTACAGTACTTTGCCTGGTTGTATCACATTTCCACATTACTATATGCCTCTGCAGGAAGCTTCATATAATGGCAGTGCTTGAAAGGTTAATGGCATTCATTGCACTACTAATCTATTCTTTCAACCACTGATTAGCATTGAAATTGATTCCAAGCTTTTTGTGGCTGAAATTACATTAATCTAGTCTTTGCTTTTAAAAACGTAACACCTATTTCATGTTACCAGGTGATAACACATTATTAATTTGATGGCTTCCATTGTTCCCACTTCTGTAGAACACCTGAAAGTGTGAATGTTGGTCAAAAATACACTTTCCATTCATAAGGAAAAAAAGCTACAGCACCAGACATCAAAGCACATTTGAAATGTACATCAGGACTAGGACTAATATTTATGAAAGGCAGGTGGCAATAAGGATGGATGCCAGCATGACATTTTGTCCAACTGGACACAACACTACAGCTCATCAACAAATAAAACAACTCCTAAAGATAATCTATTACAGACACATTGAAGGATGAAAACAGAAACCACACTGAACTGCCACTAGCCTGTCTCCATTTTGCTGCTCAGATCCCAAAGTCTCCATCCTAAATCTCACCAACTTGCTTAAACGCAAAGCCCAGATGCACAATTCCAAGGTCTGTAGCACCATACAAAACACACTGTCCAAGAAAACATCAAACCTCACTGTGGAATCTTAAGCCTCTTTGTGAAAAGAAGCACAGAAGGTGGGTTTGATGACTAATTTGCAGGAAAAGGAACCTGGATGAGCTCCCCTCTCTGGTCAGTCACCAGGCTGCTGTATGGGACCCAGTCTTTAGGTTCTATATATGTTTAAGCTTACTAAGTCCAACATTTCACACACACATTTGGGGTAGTGACTGCAAAGCTAGTACTCATTCTTGAGATCTGAGTCTCCCTAAGGTCCAGCTGCCCTGTGCCTCAAGGTCAGTGTGGACCCACCAAGTCTTCCCAGTAGCTCACACATGTCTTCTCCAGACCTCCACCTTCATAAGTACCCTGCTTTATCATTTAACTCTTTGACAGTTAAAAGTAGAAGGACACAGGCTTTGAAAAATAATTTCTAAACTAATCATCCTTTACTCATAGATGACGCACAAGAGGTATACAGATCTATGGAAAAACAAACAACTCTGACCCTCACTTTCCTCACCCTCCTGGAAGTCCTTTGTATCTTAGTCAGTATCCTCCAGGGTGTTCAGGATCATTCTGAACACCCTCTCCTCCTGCTCTGTCTTCTCTTCTGGTTCTTGTCTCTCCTCTCCTTGCTAGAGAGAGTCTGCCTCCAGTCCTTCCCAGGGTTTTTACATTCTCCAATCCTCTGTGTTTGTTACGGTGGAGCCGAGACATTTCCAAGTTGATAGTGTTTGGCCAGTAGTATCCATTTTCCTACTAAAGCCCTGGCTCTGCCCCAGGCTGGGGATGGTTTGGCCCCCTTGGATTTGGACAAAACCACCAAAGGCCTTGAGATCTGTATTGTTTGGCTAAATGTCCAGTGATTGGGTTATATACAATCAGTGTCTGCCTTTCTGCAGACGTGCAAACCCCCACCCAGGACTAATGTTACTGATGGTATCCATGTAGCAGACATCATGACAGTAATCAAATAGTCAAAGATGTATAGTATAGTTATAAGAAATACAAGTATCGTCCATGTTCATCAAAGGTATTGGCCCATCTATCAATCTCTGAGATAGTGGGAGACCTAACTATTTCCCCTCAAAAATGTTATCCCTGCTAAAGGGAAATCTCACCATTTCTGCCAGGACAGAACACTAAAGACACACAAGACTCGACCTAGCTAGCATACCCCATCAGCCAACTTTGTAAGACATCAGTCCAAGACAATATGTTAATACTGAAAAGATACGCTCCCATGACCAAGAGCTGCTTCCCATATACTCATATGTAAGGCAGTCATTGGAAAGGTTCATGTGCTTCAGTTTGGTCCCTAGATGAATGACTAACATCTTATCACCAGGATATAGTCTTTCCATGACTGTTTCATCACCACTGGTGTATGAATGATTCATCAAACCTTGTGATAGCAGCTTGACCCATTCCAACAGTGGAAAAGCTGCCTCCGTGCACTTCTGCTTCACCAGGATGAGCAGTTCAATCCACTTGTCAGCACCATATTGTTGCCTTCCTGAAATGGATTTTGGATGGCATGACAGAGTGCTGAGAGTCACTAGATGACCCAGCATTCTGATCACTTAAGAATTAATTAGCTCCACCAGGAGAGGCATGATGGAGAAGAGTACTTTATTGCTTAAGCAGACTGGGGGTTGATGAGTTAAGGTACTAATCATCCAAACAGCTGGGGAGACTAGTTAAAGGCACAAGAAGGAAGTGGAAAGGAAAGAAGGGCTAGCAGAGCCAATAGGATGCTAGGTCTCTGGCTAGTGAGATTGCTTCCTCTTCCTCTCAAAATGGCTGAGAGCTGAAGGACACTGTAGTTACAGTGGTACACATGGATTATGATGGGGACTTGGTGGTGGTGATATTGATAAAAATCACAGAGGTATTGAAAAGCAAGAGGCATCAGGTTGGAGATTGGAAGCCCAAGGTGGGAGAAGAGCCTGGCGTGTCACAGATTGTAAAAGTACTTTCACACTGGCTCAAAAATTAAGGGCTGAACCACAGGAGTTGCACATTCCCCGGCAAAATCCAGAGATCTGTATCAAATCACTTGAGAGTGTAATTTGTGTACAACCTCTGGCCCAGACTTCAGTGCCATCCCCTTCTGCCAGTGTAAAAATCTATTTTAAAAACAGCCATAGATTTGATATAAACAAGTGCTACCCAGCTGTCCTGCAATCCAGCACTGCCTCTACTTCCTGAGACCTTTTGGCTCAGAACCCTCAGACTACAAAGGTTCTGCCTGTGAACCATTGAAGATGGGAATTTCTCTGATTATAAGGTTCTCTCTTTTAATAATCTATTTGATCCATTGCTATTGCAGCACCTTAGTTACCAGCTACTTTAAATGCCAATTATAAATACTCCTTGATCTAATAATTTTAAAATCCTAGGTCTCATAAATGATTTTTATATATGTAAGTAGAATATACATTACTACCACCATTTGCAAGAAAATTTTCACCTTTGCTTTTGTAAGCGACACAATACTTTAAAAACAAACACCCCCCCCTACATATTGTACTCAGTAAGTTTTCCATTCTACCCTCATATAAAATAGTACAACGAATAAGCCTGCTATTAAACAAATTTAATTTAGTTTAATAACTTAAAGTCTTCTACATAGAAGCTTTCTAGTGAAATTATGGGAACTGCTCCTCGCCAAACAGGGATATTTCAGTCCATCTTAGACATCTAATTCAGCAACTATAACCACCTTTAAATGAACTCACTATTTATGTTTAGTTAGGATAGATTAAACTTATTTTAGTTTTGGATATACTGTAACTATTTTGACTAAATTGTTCTTGTTCTAATGGAACTTTCAGAACTCAGCACAATTGTTATAAAATATTCCTGGAACCAAAGTGAGACAAAAATTAATATAATTCAATTTTCAAAATATAACCCCGATTCAAAAAAGCATACCAGTCCAGGAATGCATTTCATCAAGTGCGTAATGTTCAGTACATAATTAAGTAACATAAGCACATGCTTAAAGTTCATAGATTTTTATGGCCAGAAGGAACTATTATGATGATTTAGTCTGTTCTCCTGCATAAGCCATAAAACCTAACCCACTAATTTCTACATCAGGCCCATAACTACGCTTTGAGCTACAGTATATCTTTTAGACAGACATCCTGTCCTGAGTTTAAGACCTCAGATGACGGAGGATACACCACACGCCTAAGTAAGTTGTTCCAGTGGTTAAGCACTGGCGTGTCACTTGAACAAGAGCGTTTAGCTATAAAGAAGACTTGTAAGAGTTAAAACACTTTACCCGCAAAAAATTCAGGTCAGGTGTTTGTTATTCAGATGAACTACTTGAAAAAGACTGATCATGTCAGTGTTGTCAGTAAGAACACATTTTACTTAGCCTCCACCTGTAATTCAAATGGTTTCATAAGACAGATATGTGTGCACCTTGAAAATAAAATAAGAAATGACTGGAATGCTACAGCAGCCTTTGTAAATACAGCATTGTTTCCTGACAGTATTTCTGACACTTTGAAGGTTAAAATAATGACAAGGTGTAATATGCTGCAATCTTAAAATAAGTAAAATAATAAAAAGTAAGAAGATAACCCAGTAAACAAGTCTGTGTGTCATAAAACATGGAGGACTACATAAAACTGTCAAAGCCAGTGAATTTCATGAAAAATTGAGCTTTAGAAAAGTCTAAATAACAACTATATTTTAAAAAGGAAACAGATGACATAAATTAAAAGCATTGTGTTATTAAACAAATGAAACAACAACGAGGAGTACCATGTACTGATACAGCATTGCATGGGTAGGAAGAGAAAAAGTTTGTAATTTACTATAAACACAGCACAGATCTGAAAGGGGGAAAATATTAAATAATAATCCAAGAGCAAATGTTTGTTATTGTGAGAAAAAAGGGGTATAGAGTATACTATAGAGTATTTGCATATTTAAAAGTCTGTATGAAGAAAAGTCAGATTAGTACAAATATCAAGTTAATCAGAGTTTTAATTATGAAGAATGGGCTAAAAAAAACTCATCAAGATTATAGGTCACTATAAGTACATTTAGATAATCTGAGCACAGTACTGCAATCCATCACAAAGACAAGTTTTCCATAGATTACAATGGAAATTTGCCTGTGTAAGAACTGCAGGATAGCATGAGAAATCGATTGATTCAAAAAGAGTAAAAAGATGAGTCTCTAAGTGTCATTATTATCTATGATATAGAGTAAAAGTGATGTCTTTGCATAAAATATTCAGAATGAAGGAGATTACTAGAAAAGTGCTAGAGGATCCCTGTCATTTAATAATGAGACCCAAGTATTTGTATAATTAAATATGAGGAATAAAAAGACGAATGCATCGGTATGAGGAGGAATTGGAACAGACTTCCAAAAGACAAATGCAAGCACCTCACAAAATCAGAGTGATATTTTGCTAAAGTAAAAAGATCAGCCTTGTTAGGAACATAAGAATTGTCATATAGGATCATACCAGTTGTTTGTATACTCCAGTCATTTCCCTCCCTCGCTCCCGCCCCAACAGTGGCTTGTATCAGCAGCTTCAGAAGAAACTCTGTGGAAGTTAGTTATGGACTAATTGACCAAAGGACAGTCTCCATTAGTTAGAGGTTGGCTGATGTCCTGAAACATGAAGATTTATATCCATTCCAAAATTCTCTTTTTAATCTTTACTAACTTCTATATACTCTGGATGTTCTCACTATCCTTATAAATATTGGATCCTTTTTTTAAAAAAAATACTCTTTTTAAGCTCCTGGGCCAGATTTTCAAAGGAATTTAGGTTCCTGAAGATGCAGGCAGCATTTTTGAAAATACTACCAAGCATCTAAGCAGGTAATCACCTAATTCCCATTGATTCTTTTGAAAATCTCATTAGGCATCTATTTGCATCTTTAGGTACCTAAAGACTTTTAAAATGTGGCCCTCCATGATGTCTTGTTGCAATGAATTCCATGAGCCTGCTGTGCATTGTGTAAAAGAGTTATTTCTTTTTATTAATTTAAAATTTGCTGCCGTGCAGTTTCACTGAACATTTCCTTGTTGTAGTAGAAGATTAGAAACTTTTATATTCACCCTATCTACCTTCCTATGCCATTTATTATTTTGGCTTCCTTTATTACCTTCTCTCTAGAATAAACAATTCCAATCTTTTCAATCCCCCTTCATACAGACATTTTCCATGACTTTACTCATTCTCATCACCAGTCTCTGAACCCCCTCTATTCTGTTAAATCCTTTTTGAGATGTTCAGCATATGAAAATACACTACAAAATGAAAAGCAAATTTTGAAATCTATTTGTTAAGTCCTTACTCAAGGAAAACTCTTACTGAAGTCAATGGGCCACATTTTCTCATTTGAATTGGTGCAACCCTATTTCATTTATTGGAACCATGCTGAATTTGGTGCTACGCATCTCAATTTGAATATTAAAACAAAATAAAAATGGCACCATAAGTCACACTGACAAAAGGACTATGAGCTCTCTCTACAACTCCACGATAGTGCCAAGATATTTTAGGTCCTCAATTGGATTTGCATGAAAAATTCTGAGTCAGAAAAATCCTTAGCATTGTGCAAAACCACAATTTATTTAATGAGGAGAGAGATGGAAACATTTAATCAGAGAAAAAAAGCAACAGATAGTATTTTCCCCAGAGCTAATTTTATTACAAAAATACCACATTAGTCCGTATAGATATGCAAGCACTTTTTTTTAAAAATTACTGGTCATTACAAACCCGCAAACAAGATGATTTTTTCTCAAATTTATATAGAAGACTTTACTTTAATGTCATACAGGACTAGTGCTGTACTAGTATGAATAGTCAGGGAAAAAGTTTTGTTGTTAGCAGCTATTTTACCTGCGCTGCTAAAGCGATACACTGAGTATGCATACACTTGATGATGAACAAAGTAAGGGCCAAGTTCTACAAGTATGCTATAGACACATCTCCCACTGTTCTCGATGGGATTTCTGCATACTAAGGCGCTGGTCCTGCAAAGTTGAGCATCTGCTTAATGTGACTTGTTGCATGTACAGGATCAAACACCCAGGCGTTTGCAAGATTAGGTCCTAAAGGCTTGCAGAATTATGTCTTAAGTGACACAAGTGTTTTGCATGGGCATCCTCTATACAGCTGTAATTGATCTTTTTTTTTTTTTTAAAGAAAACTTTCGTGTTTACAAGACAATTTCACAAGGACTGAGAAGGTCCCTGTTCATTATAATTAGTAAGAAACGCTGACTGTCAATGTCAACAGAAGGTGACTGAATAACTTTTCCAGATGTAGAAGTTAGAGGATAGAGCACTTTTAAGACTATCCAAAGCCTTGTCATTGTCAGATAACAGAACACTTGTTTCTTGAGGCGTGAAAGAGAAACAGTGAACCATGAGGGAAAGGAAAGAGAACATCACAAGATGGAAACATTGTAATCAGCTCTAACACCACATTTTAATTGCTTTTGATACTTGTTAATTCTGGAGATATTTCAGAAGCTTCAAAATTAGGATCTAAGTGTGTAGGTAAAAGGTAACATTTTGATGTCTTACATTTCTGATCTCTTTTGACAGGTTTTCCAGTTATCTCTGAAGGGCATCCACTACAGATAATTTTTGGGGGGGAAATTGTTTTTTAGCAAATGGTGCTTTAGAAACCAGATAAGATGATGTCCTGGTTCTGAGTAAAAGGTGATATCCCAGGAGGCTGTTGCAAAGGGAATGAATATTAGGCAGATGTTTTCCATTATCACCCACAGTTAAGGTGCTACAGTAACATTACTTTATCACCAATCAATAGTCAAAGCAGTAATTAGACATAATTTGCTTCTTTTTTAATAGACATTGCAGCACATAAAATAGGATTAATGCCACCTTTTGAAAATATTACTTTCATCCATTAATGTTGAAAACTGTTTATTTGTTAAATAGATACTGTAACAAAGTCAGATGCATATTTAATCCTTTTTTAGTTAATCACTTGAATTTAAATAGCAGAACAATTACAGCAGTTGACAATTAGACCCATTTAACAATTTTTTAGCAAAAAAAAAATTCTTGGCTGAACCCTATCTTGTATTCTATTACTATATGTGCAACTTCAAGCTCAACAATCTACTAGCAATGCAGCACCAATGACTAAAATAAGGATGGGGGGTATGGTTTTAGAGAGTGTTTCAAGTGATCTTTTCATTCATTTTGGTAGTCTAGACTTTGGGGCCTAATTAAATTGCCTCACTTTCAAAGTCTAAGACATCACTGGGCACTGCTGAGTAATCAGCACCTTTGAAAATCAGGCCACTTATTCAGATGCCTGCTCTGGATTTAGGGGTTTTCTTTTAGACTCCTATTTTTAATATATCTTGGGCTCAATGTGAAGAGTCTAAGATGCTGATCCTGCAGCCCTTATTCAGATGAGCAGCCCTTGCTCTCACAGCTAAGGACAATAAAGTCAAGCATACAAGCCATCCCATTAAATACTACTCACGTGAATGGGAGTTGAAAAATTGGTCCCATATGTTGGTTTTAGGAAAAAATGAGCCTTTTGTCTGATATGTATGTTGCATTGTACATTAAAAGGCTAAACTGTAACAAAAACAAATAACTTTCAATCCCATTCCTCCTTCCTCTTGCTCCACCTCCAAAATCCCCACCAACCTGAAAGCCTTACTTCTGTCAGCCTGCCTTGGCCCCGTCAGCCATTTAAAATCTTCTAGATTCATGATCAATAGCAAACCTGAATATGGAATACATCACCACCAAGCGAATGGGAAATTCAAACTGCTCCAAGCACTGGGTAAAAAAAATGTATACTGAATACCAAAGTAACCTTTTGGAACAAACTTGTGTGTCCTGTTCTCATTCCAAACATTGTATATTCCTTTTGTTAACTGATGTAGTTTGAGACTAGCCCAAGGACTGCCTGACTTGTACTGGGGACAAGCAAAGAAAAGGATGTAGATTGAGTCCCAGATTTGTATTTTTAAGTGCTTTCTTCAAAATGCATTTGACAAATTAAGTTAGGAGTATGAATAATTGAGGCAGATATAAATCCCCAAACTATGCTGTTTAGTGTTTTTTTAAACACTAAATAACACTGGTCTACAATTTTTGAGAAGTCGTCTGCTTCAGAGATAAAATGTGCTATTTATTATGTATTTTGATGTGCTGAATTCAAATATGACAATTAAAACAACTGATTGGGTACTGTTTCTAAGATATTTAAGTTTTTACATTTTATGTCTATGTATATTGTGTAGATAGTAGAGTTTTAATCATAAATTGTAAACCTAGGTCTTTTCATGTGTTTATGGTTGCTTTACATGATAATATTTCACCGGTCCTGTTTATGTAACACTTTACACATCAGCAAAAGGGTTATCTAAATAAAATTTATTATGAAACAAAAGGCAAAAAACTATTATGTACATAGTTTAGCCCTGTTCAATGTCTACTCAGCGCTTCTTGCCTTGTCTCTTGTATTCATTAAATGGAGCATCTCTTCTCACTGTCCAGCATTAGTCTGCAAGCATTGATGGGCTCCATTTGCTCTGATAGCATTTCTCCATTGTTGCAATGTCCTGGTGAAATCGCTCGCCGTGCTCATCGCTCATTGCTCTGCAGTTCGGTGGAAAAAAATCTAGACGAGAGTGCAAAAAATGTATCTTTTGTGACATGTTGCAACCAAGGCTTTTGTATGCCTTGCGGAGGTTTTCCACCAACAACCTGCAGTTGTCTGCCTTGTTGTTTCCGAGAAAATTTATTGCCACTAAGTGGAAGGCTTTCCATGCCGTCTTTTCCTTGCCATGCAGTGCATGGTCAAATGCATCATCTCGAAGAAGTTCACGAATCTGAGGACCAACAAAGACACCTTCCTTTATCTTAGCTTCACTTAACCTTGGAAATTTTCCACGGAGGTACTTGAAAGCTGCTTGTGTTTTGTCAATGGCCTTGACAAAGTTCTTCATCAGACCCAGCTTGATGTGTAAGGGTGGTAACAAAATCTTCCTTGATTCAACAAGTGGTGGATGTGAACACTTTTCCTCCCGGGCTCCAATGACTGTCGGAGTGGCCAGTCTTTCTTGATGTAGTGGGAATCTCTTGCACGACTATCCCATTCGCAGAGAAAACAGCAGTACTTTGTGTATCCAGTCTGCAGTCCAAGCAAGAGAGCAACAACCTTCAAATCGCCACAAAGCTGCCACTGATGTTGGTCATAGTTTATGCACCTCAAAAGTTGTTTCATGTTATCATAGGTTTCCTTCATATGGACTGCATGACCAACTGGAATTGATGGCAAAACATTGCCATTATGCAGTAAAACAGCTTTAAGACTCATCTTCAATGAATCAATGAACAGTCTCCACTCATCTGGATCGTGAACGATGTTGAGGGCTGCCATCACACTATCGATGTTGTTGCAGGCTACAAGATCACCTTCCATGAAGAAGAATGGGACAAGATCCTTTTGACGGCCACGGAACATGGAAACCCTAACATCACCTGTCAGGAAATTCCACTGCTGTAGTCTGGAGCCCAACAGCTCTGCCTTACTCTTGGGTAGTTCCAAATCCCTGACAAGGTCATTCAGTTCACCTTGTGTTATGAGGTGTGGTTCAGAGGAGGAGGAGGATGGGAGAAAATGTGGGTCCTGTGCCATTGATGGTTCAGGACCAGAAGTTTCATCCTCTTCCTCTTACTCGTCTGACTCAAGTGAGAATGATTCTGGTGCATCAGGAACTGGCAGTCCTTCTCCGTGGGGTACGGGGCATATAGCTGATGGAATGTTTGGATAATGCACAGTCCACTTTTTCTTCTTTGACACACCTTTCCCAACTGGAGGCACCATGTAGAAGTAACAATTGCTGGTATGATCTGTTGGCTCTCTCCAAATCATTGGCACTGCAAAACGCATAGATTTCCTGTTCAACCACTGGCGAAGATTTGTTGCACAAGTGTTGCAGCATATGTGTGGGGCCCACCTCTTGTCCTGATCTCCAATTTTGCAGCCGAAATAAAGGTGATAGGCTTTCTTAACCGTAGTGGTTATAATGCGCTTTTGGGATGCAAAAGTCACTTCACCACAAACATAGCAGAAGTTATCTGCACTGTTCACACAAGTACGAGGCATCTCTGCTCACTTTGGCTAAACAGAAATGTGTCCCTTTGCAAAATCAAACACTGACAAATAAGAGAGCACTACACTGTATGATTTCTAGAGCTGATATAGGGCAATTTGTTCAGCAGAGTGATGTAAGCTTCGTTATGATTGCATCATCCATGACTTCTAGGAATAACATGATGCAATTCATATAACGTATGACGCAATACCAGCTTCAGATTGCATCATTCATTTTTTTGCCTAAAAAGCAAGTACTGTCAAAACCCAGTCATAGATTTATTCATAGATCCAGTCAAAGATGTATTTTAGTCATTTCTGGTTTAAATTGAGATCCCTTCCCTTTATAACTCACTTATCCTCCGCCATTCCCAAGTCAAGGGTCAAATATACTGACCCAATAGCATATCTTGAAAACTAGAGCCAATCAACAATTTTAAGCATCATTTTCGTTCTCAGTGACCCAGAATTAGTAAAGTTTGACTACATTTATTTCAGAAGCATTTTGGCTGTAGAGCAGTGTAATTAAAAAAGGATGGATAACAGGAAGTGTGGAATGAGCTCAGTCAACTCACAATGGCTTGTGCTGAATCATATTTTCTGATTGTTTTTCCTATTCCCAGGAAACTAGAAGCACTTCTATCATTCAAATAATTGAGTTTCCAGCACAAATAATGCTCTGTAAATGACCATTTGATTCCTCAGTGTAAAGTACTGTCAGAACTTTTGCTCAAGAAGAAAAAGTCCTACATTACACTTTGTCAGTCACTAAGCTGGCCTCACTTTGAGATTCTGAACTGTGTTGCTATGTGGAATAATAATTTTCTCTATATGTTTTTATTAGCATTGCCCAACAACATATAGATAAATTCTGTATTAAAGCAAGGTTGAAAACATTTCCCATCAGACACTGCACGGCAAACCAGCAGCAATTGCAAGGTATTTCTTACACCATATTAAATAACAACACACAGTGCTAATACAAAGTATCTACAAAATACAAACTAAATTGTTTAACCACTTTATTGATCAACAATATAGTATTTCTGGAATATAAGTTATGTAACTTTTGCACTTTTTCCTCAATAAAATAAATAGGTCTATTGTGTACTAGACTGGGACAGAGATTGTCAAAGAGTACAGCTGGTGAGAGAAAAATAAAATAGATTTTCCAGATAAGGGCTGTTTCATTATTCCAGACAACACTTTGTATTGATCCTTCTCTATTTATTTCTAATTTTGTTGCCTCTGATTGAGCTGAGCTCTAAATCTTGTGATGGCTTACATGGTGTTAGGATGCAGCATTGCTACATGAAGTGCAAGATAGCAATGTTCTCAGTTTAAACTGTAATTTAGTCTGATTTGCAGCAAATTAAAGGCGTCTGAAGTGGCATTTTATCACAAAGAGGCCGTAGCTTTATTATATGTCTCCTATTACTTCTGTAGAAAATAGTTTGCCAAGTATTCAGTGCAGCTTTATGCTAACTTCACAAGTATGGTGGAAATAACTCAGTGAAAAATCAAAAACCTCTCATCTAAATCTTTGCCTAACATTTAAAAATAATAATGCAAAGTATATTTCACAGTTATCATTTAAAATGGAAAGGGAGTATAGGGTATTGTGAAGAACTGAATAGTACGATGGGTAATGTATTAGCCTTACCTCCCTGGAGACCTAAGTTTAAAGAGGTCAAAAGTAAAAGTGAGGTTATTGGCCTTCTGTTAATTCCTATTTGTGCAGGTCACAAATCTGTCATGTAATTTGACAAAGTTCCACATGACTGGTACTCTTTACTCAAGACAAAGCCAGGAATGGAAAATAGGGTTGCAGGTTAGGACAATACGGTGACAAAGCTGTGTGGAAAAACGTGCACAGCACTTCCCTGAATTATACCTGGCTCTTGCCTGTGCTATCGGTCTACTTCTGTCGTGAACCTTAAAGTATTATTATATTTATTAGACACTTGTCTTGTAGTAGCATCCAGAAGCCACAATGGGGATCAGAGCCCCATTGTGCAAGATGCTAGTGTTTCTCAAATGTGGCCACCATGGCCACATGCAGCCACCAGGGGCTTTTCTTGCAGCCACAGCCTTATGGAGGGCAATGGGGGCGGGGAGGGGGAGGCAGAGCAGTAGCCACTCCTTGTTGCTCCTGGATGTGCCACCTTGGTGTTACTGGGACTGCCAGCAGGGGTTGGGCCCTGCCCCTCTCTGGAGATACATGGGGCACAAGACTGGAGGAGCAGGCAGACTGAGTTCCCCATCTCCCTGGGGGCAGCAGGGTTCGGCCCTTGAGCTTTGGCCCTGGGATGACAGGGCAGCAGGCTCTGGCCATGGGGCTTCAGGCTATGTCCCTGAGCCTTGGACACTGAGCCTGGGCCCCGGGCATGGGGCTTTGGGTTTATGCCCCGGGGCTTCTTGCTCGAGCCCGGAGACCCCATCTCCCAGGCTTCAGGCCGGCTCCCCACTGCCTCCCTCCACCCACCATCACCCCTGGCTCCTGCTGCCTATCCATCCACCTCCCTATCCAGGGCTTACTCAGCCCTGGCAAGCCCAGGGATAAATTAAGTCTGCTGTGAGAAGTGATACTTATATGTTTTGTCAATATCACTTCTCACAGCAGACTTAGTAGCTAGCTGGGAGGTTGTGAAAAATATTAACAAATATCACTTTTCACAGCAGCAGACTTACTAGCTAGCAATAAATAAATTACAATGATTTTGATGTGTATATGTGCTTTTTTTCATAAAGTTAATTAAGTATTTTAGGGAAAAGGTGTGAGAATAGCCACCAGCAAGAGTTGGTGGCTGCACTCTGAAGCCACCAAAAAATTTGTCATGAGAACCCCTACTACAGAGACCCAATCTCTGTCACAAACAGCATAAAATGTAAGGATTCACCAATGAATATTAAATAGTAAAAATGGTGGAGACAGCCTTAGTTCCAATGAGAACTCAGTCTGCAGGTATCTTACAAAGACAACTGAAAATAGATGCTAACTGAGGTGTTTTTCATAAGAGCATCCATTAGTTTAAAAGAAAAAAAAAAAACAGTCACTCTATATTCCTGAATGGAAAGAGGTGTCATTTTTTCCAGCAATTTATTCAGTCTCTTTATCCATTTCCCCCCTTCCACATTTGACTCCCTCTTTAACATAATGTGTCACTCATGCCAAGCTGCATAATGTATACAGCAACATAAATGAAAGAAAATAGATTGACCACATCTATTAACATGCCATGAGGTGAAGGAGGAAAAGGAAGATGATGAGCAGGGGAAGAAAAGTTGTGTGAAGCACAGAATCTCTAGCCAAGTGAACCTCACTCTCTTCATTTCATTTAGTGCAATATAAATGACTACTCTGGCATTAAAATCAAACTACGGAAATAGACAGACTTGCTGATTCTTTATGATGGCAGGTTACTTCTTTGAGAAATTCACTCAAACAGTGAGAAATGAACATTTTTCATTAAACATTCAGAAAGAGCAGCGTAAAGTGAGAATTAGTTAGCACCTCTTAGTGTAAATATGTTTACACTCTTAAAAATCTATATTAATGAAGGTGGGGTTTTTTTTCTAGATGGTGGGAGAATTGAGACTAGAGATATGCCAATAACTGTGCACAGGCTGAGATATGCATATGAAGTATCGGGCAAGGGCAGGTGAGTTTGACAAATGAAAACAAAGTATTCTGCAACAATAAAAAATAGTGCATTGGCAGCTCTGAAAAAAAATAAAAAATGTTTCAGGCCAACTTAAGACAACAAATTTTTGGCAAACTGAAAAGTTTAATAAAAATCATTTTGAGTCAAACAAAATATATCATTCAACCCCAAACAAAGTTTAATATCAATTAAGCATCTTTTAAAAAGTACATTTTTGTAATAAAATTGAAGGAAATTTAAAATAAAATTTAAATTGTTTCAAAATGAAAAATGTTGTTCAGGAAATGGCATAATGAAATGTTTAAATATTTTCAGGTGTTGTTTTTGGAGGGGACAGCAGTGAAGTCAACATAAATTTTCATAGTCTGTCATTTGACCTGAATCTGCATTTTTTGGCAAAAATAAAGTTTGGGTTAAAAAAAAAAACACAGTTCTAATTAAGTAGATTTCTTTAGTTTTTAATATCCTGACCTGAGTGTAAGGTTTCATCATCTCCATGAACTTTAAAGTCACTCATTGGGACCAGTGTTAACATTTCCAATACTATGTGGCTGTTGCTAGAAGGTATGTAAGACCTTGGGCATTTGAGATAGGAAAGAGCCACTATCAGCCAGCATGGGTGGCACGTTTACTGGAAACTTCCTGTCAATATCCAGGAGTGAGTTCAGGGGGCAACCTCCCGTCCTTGTTAGGTCTTCATATTCCCAGAGAGGAGTGGAGAGAAGTGGCCATGGTTCAGGTATTTAAGAGAGGAATGCTCACAGTTAAAAAAAATGAATTTGGGGGCAGTGTGTCAAAAATCAGTTCTATAATGGAAACAGTTATGTTTTTTGTGATGCTGGCAGGTCAGATGCGATGCCAAGTTTTGCCCAGGCTGCAGGCATTAGCTAAGAACTAACAACCTTGTAGCTGGAGGTCAAACCATGATGTCACCTGTATGCTAGTTTGCCCAGAATAGGTATTAGTGTTATAAGAATGTACTTAGTGTTTAGACTCTATGAAATGCCTTTATGTTGCTGCATGTATTATAATGTTTATATCCCATGCGATAAGATAATATTTAAATGTTTGCTCTGTAACTGTAAAAGTGTTTGCTCTGAAACTATAAAGTGTTTGCTCTGAATCTATAAAGCCACACATTCAGGAGAGAAACATTACTAAGTTTGAAATACTAGTTTGCCACAGGAGGGGGTTATCTCCTGCCCAATAAAAGAATACCCATAGGCACCAGATAAACCATTGTGAAACATCAGAGAACAAAAAGAACAGGAGTACTTGTGGCACCTTAGAGACTAACAAATTTATTAGAGCATAAGCTTTCGTGATATATGCCATCATGTGCCAGCAATGCCCCTCTGCCATGTACATTGGCCAAACCGGACAGTCTCTCCGCAAAAGAATTAATGGACACAAATCTGACATCAGGAATCATAATACTCAAAAACCAGTGGGAGAACACTTTAACCTGTCTGGCCATTCAATGACAGACCTGCGGGTGGCTATCTTACAACAGAAAAACTTCAAAAACAGACTCCAACGAGAGACTGCTGAGCTGGAATTGATATGCAAACTAGATACAATCAACTCAGGATTGAATAAGGACTGGGAATGGCTGAGCCATTACAAACATTGACTCTATCTCCCCTTGTAAGTATTCTCACACTTCTTATCAAACTGTCTGTACTGGGCTATCTTGATTATCACTTCAAAAGTTTTTTTCTCTTACTTAATTGGCCTCTCAGAGTTGGTAAGACAACTCCCACCTGTTCATGCTCTCTGTATGTGTGTATATATATCTCCTCAATATATGTTTCACTCTATATGCATCCGAAGAAGTGGGCTGTAGTCCACGAAAGCTTATGCTCTAATAAATTTGTTAGTCTCTAAGGTGCCACAAGTACTCCTGTTCTTTTTGCGGATACAGACTAACACGGCTGCTACTCTGAAACCTATCAGAGAACAACAGACTTTGCTGATTGCTGTCCAGCACCAACAAGGTGAAGAGGAGAAATGCAGGTGAACTTGTCTCACAATCTTGAACTCTGAAGGGAAGGAATAAAAATCCCTTGCAAGAAGGAACAGCATTTTTTGGCTGTTTGAATCTCTATTACATTATCATATCTTTTAATCCTGAAGATTCATTCATAAGAAGAATTTTTACTGTGAGGGGAAAACATTGCACAGAATCTTTTTCCTAACATTCAATTCTAAAGTTCAAAGACTCCCTCATCTTCATTTTCATAAAGTTTTATTGACATTTTAAACACAAGTATATTTCTTTCTTTAAAAAATGTTTTACAGAAAGCCCTATGATCATTCAACATAGAAAAAAATAAAAGTTGTTAAACTAATTCCTAATAGAGCACTTGCTTATGTCTCATGCTTGGTGTTATGATGTTTGAAAGGAGCTCAATCCTTATTTTGAGGAGTGTTAACATGGTGTACATACACATAATATTTTCATAAAGTTATCTGTTTTAACCCCTTATTGAGTATATTCTCTTTTTAGATTGATATTAAAAAGAATACAACTGAAATGGGACGATGATCGATACAAAGATTATAATGCCTTTATATAAACCAATGATGAGGCCTCCTCAGGAATACTGCATGCAGTACTGGTCACGACATCTTAAATAGGATCTGCAGAACTAAATTGGGTTCAGAGAAGAGTGATGAGAATTATCAAAGGCATGAATAAACTCTCATATGAAGAGAGATTGAAAAGATTGTGTTTTTTTTAACCTTAGAAAGGAGACGTATAAGAAGGGAGGAGGTAAAAGTGTATATAATAATGAATGGTATAGAAAAAGGTAGATAGTGAAACGAATTTCCCAGTGTCATAATGCAAGAATAAGAGGACATCAGATGAAGTTAAAAAGTTGGGAAGTTCAAAACTGATGTGTGAAAAAGTATTTTCTTCTAACATATGACTAAATTGTGGAAGGAAGTTGTTGAGGTCGAGAACTTAAGTTTCTAAAAGGGATTGAACATCCAGAGCTATCATACCTGGACTATCCAGAGTAATCATAATTAATGACACCAAACTTTGTGCTCCAGGGTTTCATCTAACCTCAACTATTAGACAGGGAGGCACTTATATGAGGGACAGATTAAAGACAGCTTTAAATTGTCACCTTGTGTAAATAAAAATAAAGAATGCATAATTCCCATTGACATTTATATGTACAGCTAATTTGTCTCTAAGTGTTCAGATGTTTTATCACATACCTGTGACAGTGTACATGGAAATGTAGTTGTTGAACTTCTCACTACAATCTGCATACTTCAAGTCTGAGGTACAGTTCCTTTTGCATTCTTAAAAGAGGGAAAATACACTCATCTCTCAGAAGGGAATTTTAATCTAAACGCTTCATTTTCTTTCCTTCACATTGTATTTTTAGCAAAAGATAGGGCCAAAGTCAAGACTCCTCTAGCCACATATAAGGAGGACTTGTAAGGAGGGCTTGTACAGAGCGTTGGATAGGTTTGTGAGAACTTCTTCATTGGGCAGTAAGTAATTTTTACTGCAGTACCTGCATTCACTGTTATCGCTACAGACTTGCTCCAATATGTTTGTGAGCTATCATGCAGGATTTGGTAGTTTCTTAAGCAAAGTGCTTAAGTGCTCTTTACTCCCATTCCTGCTTTGCATTCACATTTTAGGATTTGTCTGTATCATCATTCAATAGACAACAAGATGAGATTAAAAAAAAAACTATAGAGAAATACAAATAACAAACCTATGTGGCCCATTGCAGCACTAGCACACACAACCCATTGCAGGGTTTCTTCTTGAACTAGTTCTCAACTTTCAAACTTCTTTGTATAAATTAATTACTCAGAATAAAGGGATTTCAAAATCAAGAGATCTACCAGCTGTAACACAAAGTGTTAGCCTTGGCCATCTTTACAGAGAATGTACAAGGGTGTGCCAAAAACGCCTAAAATCATCCTCTTGTGGGGCCATGCCAAATGGAGGTTTTATTTTATCTCAGGAGACCATACTCAGAGGATACATGTGTTACTGCATTTATGTACTGAATAGCCAAAAAATCAGCAAAGGTGAATGTAGTGTGAGTACTCAATTGCAGCCCATTGTTTCAACAAATTACAGACTGAGCCCTGAAATTTAGCTACATTTCAAAAGTTTCATTTTCAGCTAATCTGTATGTCATAGAATCATAGAATATCAGGGTTGGAAGGGACCTCAGGAGGTCATCTAATCCAACCCCCTGCTCAAAGCAGGACCAATTCCCAACTAAATCATTCCAGCCAGGGCTTTGTCAAGCCGGGCCTTAAAAACCTCCAAGGAAGGAGACTCCACCACCTCCCTAGGTAACGCATTCCAGTGCTTCACCACCCTCCTAGTGAAATAGTGTTTCCTAATATCCAACCTAGACCTCCCCCACTGCAACTTGAGACCATTGCTCCTTGTTCTGTCATCTGCCACCACTGAGAACAGCCGAGCTCCATCCTCTTTGGAACCCCCCTTCGGGTAGTTGAAGGCTGCTATCAAATCCCCCCTCATTCTTCTCTTCTGGAGACTAAACAATCCCAGTTCCCTCACCCTCTCCTCATAAGTCATGTGCTCCAGACCCCTAATCATTTTTGTTGCCCTCCGGTGGACTCTTTCCAATTTTTCTACATCCTTCTTGTAGTGTGGGGCCCAAAACTGGACACAGTACTCCAGATGAGGGCTCACCAATGTCGAATAAAGGGGAATGATCACGTTCTTGATCTACTGGCAATGCCCCTACGTATACAGCCCAAAATGCCATTAGCCTTCTTGGCAACAAGAGCACACTGTTGACTCATAAGAAAATATAATTTATGGAGATATACCTATCTCATAGAACTGGAAGGGATCTTGCAAGGTCATCAAGTCCAGCCCCCTGCCTTCACTAGCAGGACCAAGTACTCATTTTTCCCCAGATCCCTAAGTAGCCCCCTCAAGGATTGAACTCACAACCCTGGGTTTAGCAGGCCAATGCTCAAACCACTGAGCTATCCCTCCCCCCATCTTGCCATGTCCATGTCCATGTCCATGAAGTAGCAAAAGTTACAAATATTTCATTTACAGACTATGTGTTCTTTCCTGCACTGGGTATTCACCTCACTTCCATTGACATAGTTAGGATTTAAGTTCAGAGAGAGAGATAGAGAGAAACCAGACTCTCTACCCCTCTCTTCTTAATACTATACTAACAATAACACATTAGCATAATGATTGAAAAATGGTGTCCATGAAGAAACAAGACTTTGAACTAGGAGTGCTCAAACTGGGGGTTGGGACCCCTCAGGAGGGATCACGATGTTATTACATGAGGGGTTGTGAGCTGTCAGCCTCTACCGCAAACCCTGCTTTGTCTCCAGCA
Organism: Chrysemys picta bellii; assembly: GCF_011386835.1. Lineage (NCBI taxonomy): Eukaryota > Metazoa > Chordata > Testudines > Emydidae > Chrysemys > Chrysemys picta. Next base: position 78,619,300 of record NC_088791.1, read on the forward strand.
TTTATAATGGTGTTAAATATATTAAAAAGTGGTTTTAATTTATAAGGGGGGAGTCGCACTCAGAGGCTTGCTATGTGAAAGGGGTCACCAGTACAAAAGTTTGAGAACCACTGCTTTAAACATTTTGGGTGATGATTATATATAAAGAAGGTGAACAAGTAACACTATAGAGACACACTTTCTCCAGTAAAATTTAGCTAAAATGTTCATGAAATGAGGTGTTGTATACAGCTGCACTGAGTCATGTTTTTCACCCTGGAGTATTTACATCTGTAAACTGTTGGTAATACAAATGTAGTAGTTAATTTAATTGCCCTTAGGATCTATGATTTATCAAACCAAACAGGAAATGCAGAGAGGTCCCTGCTTTTATCATATGAAATACCCTAATAAAAATATCTACCTTGTTCATCGAGAAAAAACAGCCTATTGATAGTATCTCTACGGGCTTTATATAATAAAATTCATGATCTATGAAGGTGAGAAGTGGCTTACTTTAATTTTTCATATGTCTATTGGTGACTACTGGCACATTCAAAAGGCTGTGCAGATTACTAGTGGGAAGGCAGTCTACTTTGCACAAGTCATCTGAGCAGGAAGTTTCTGTAGCCACAGATTGAGTGCAAGTGGTATTTAACAAGTAAGAGTCTTCTGCTGATTCCCTGAATTCATTTCTTTCATTTGGCAGAAACAGATGGGATTTGATTTTCTTGCAGCTACTTTGACCTGAGAATAACATTTAAATAGGCCCTGAGGAGGTGGAAATGTACAACAAAAACACAAAAGCACTCTAACAGTCTGAATGCGGAACTTTACAAATATGACTTGACATGTTGAATAACCACAACTACCACATTTGTTGATTACCCTTCATCCTATGATGATAGCATTCAAATGAAATACATTTTGTTGGTTTGCTCTGAAAGAGCAGCATTTGTTTCAATTAAAGGGAGAGTCTAATGAAATAGAAATTAGCTTTAGGGATTTCAAAATGTACTAATCTCTCGCTTTCCTTGCTCTCAGAATTTAGCCATAAGATTTTTTTTAACCCCCATTATTTGGAGAGAGTAAAAGTTTCCTTTGGTATATATATTCATACAGCTCCAGTAAAACTATCTATTCCTGCTACTAAGCCAGCTGATTAACTCATACTCTTTGCTTTAATCTATTTTCCTTCCTCTCCACTGGTCTTTGTACTTACATAACCTCAACTCTGTAGTACTACTCAACCACAAGATACACTTGAAGTCCAAGATCAGTGAAATGCAGAAGACATTTAGGGACTGGGGTGAAACCTAGACTCCACTGAAGTCAATGGGAGTTTTCTCTTTCCTGGGGAGGAGCAAGAAAAGGGTAGAAGAAATGCAATTCTCTATTCTATTCTCTATTCTTCTACTCTCTGTGATTTGACTCTGTCATTTTATTCTCTCCTTTTCCTAGCCTCAGGCTCTCCCCCCCCAACACTTATTCATTATCTCTATCATAGTCCTTTGTTTCCCACTTTTTGTCTAGCACCTTCTATAATATCAACTTCACCTCTCCCACCGGTTCCATGGCCACAATCCAATGCTCACTGTGGACCAGGTGAAGTGAACAGAAGTGTGGATGCCACTCCCAGGGTAGGATAGTTTGTTGGTAATAAAATGTTTTGAAGACATGGCAAGCAATGCTATGGCTAGCACTGGACTAGATTAGCACTGTCAAGGCTGTATCCCCACTTTGAACTTTAGGGTACAAATGTAGGGGCCTGCATGAAAACTTCTAAGCTTAACTACCAGCTTAGCTCTGTTCCGCTGCCACCATTTCCCAATTGGATTCCCTCCCTGGGAAGCCTTGAGAAACCTTTCACCAATTCCCTGGTGAATACAGATCCAAACCCCTTGGATCTAAAACAAGGAGAAATTAACCATTCCCCCTCCTTCCTCCCACCAACTCCTGGTGAATCAAGATCCAAACCCCTTGGATCTTAAACAAGGAAAAATCAATCAGGTTCTTAAAAAGAAGGTTTTTAATTAAAGAAAAAGGTAAAAATCATCTCTGTAAAATCAGTATGGAAAATAACTTTACAGGGTAATCAAACTTAAAGAGCTCAGAGGACTCCCCTCTAGTCTTAGGTTCAAAGTACAGCAAACAAAGATAAACACTCTAGTAAAAGGTACATTTACAAGTTGAGAAAACAAAGGAAAACTAACACACCTTGCCTGGCTATTTACTTACAAGTTTGAAATAGGAGAGACTTCTTTAGAAAGATGTGGAGAACCTGGATTGATGTCTGGTCCCTCTCAGTCCCGAGATCGAATGCACTCCCAAACAAAGAACACAAACAAAAGCCTTCCCCCCCACAAGATTTGAAAGTATCTTGTCCCCTTATTGGTCCTTTAGGTCAGATGCCAGCCAGGTTACCTGAGCTTCTTAACCCTTTACAGGGAAAAGGATTTTGGAGTCTCTGGCCAGGAGGGATTTTATAGTACTGTACACAGGACAGCTGTTACCCTTCCCTTTATAGTTATGACAAGCACTAATCCCTTTTCATGGAGTAAGCAAATATTCTGAGTTGTGACATTTCAACTTGGCACTTGTTCTATAAAAAAGTCAAATAATTCTGAGATAAAGTGTTGTGGCACCTGCTTTCCAGTTACTCTGCACCCATTAGTATGTTTAGGTTACCCTAGAGAGCATGAGGAGTGTCAGATAACTCAGGTCCTTGGACTTCATGACAGTGGCAGACACTGAGGGTGAAATCCTGACCCTTGGAAGTCAATGGGAGTTTTGCCATTAACTTCAAGGGACCAGATATTCACACTTAAAATTTATTTGCCTGACACCACTGAAATAGTTTAATTGGAGATAAGGCAACACTTTGTCCAGTGTAGATGTTTGTCCTTTGATTTATTAATTGATTTAAAAAAAATATTCAGCTGTGTGGTCTATTTTCATTCCTATCCTTTTCTTTCTCACCACCCCACACTTCTTACACTTGTATGCTTAAACAAAAGAGTTGTTCTGTCTGCTATTTGTTTGCTAGTTCATGTCTCTGGTTGAGGGTTCTTCTCAACTGGGCACTCCATGGAGTTGCAAAGCAAAACTAAAACTTCTTTTCAACTAGGAATCAACACACAACTAACCAAAAATTCTGGGTGCTAGCTCACTTCATTTTCACATTAATCTACATATAGTAGTAACATGAGCTAATTTCATTCCCGTCACAAGAACTCACAATGGAAAACTCTTGCGGTACCACATGTTGATAGGTGGTAGCAAGAGTAGCATCTCACATTCAAAGGAAATACAAAACCCCCCTCTCCCCCAAAAAAACAACAACAACAAATCCTAACCATCAGACTAATCACAATGGTCATGTTAGAGTTTCAACACATTCACTTCCTATCATATGACAACAAGGAGGTAATCAAGGGAATTTAAGGGAGCAAATTTGAAACGAGTAAGACTGAATACAGTACTTTTTAACATTTGATAAACCAGTGGAACTCATTGACAGATGTTATTGATCTAAATAGCTGAATAAGTTTCAAGAGAAATTTTGGTATTTCATAAGTTATGCAATTTACTAAGAAAAGCATCTTCCTTCAAGTCTCTGTATAACTGCCCTGCCAATTTACCCAGCTTTATTTTCAGATCTCCCCTCCCATTCCTCCTGGTCTGTTGATAGTGCCACCCTTGACACACCATTTACAGGCTTCCCCCATAACTGTATCTGTGTTTTCTCCCACACCATGGGCTTCTCTACCTGAGTTGATCTTCAAGGCCACCACCCTTTCCATATACAAATCTCTTCCAAAGACCCACTTCTCCTTTGATGTCTAGCTGACTAACAACAACAAGGTTGAGGGGCACGTGGGGATAGTTTGCATATCTCTTAATCTACATAGATGTCAGACTGTGGCCGGTCATTACCTTGACTCTTTGTACACCCCTTTCCCTTAACTTTATCTGTCAGTCTTTTTAAACCATAAGCATTCCAGAACCCTTTAAATTGTAAGGTCTTCAGTTGTGCTCTTCAGCAGTGCAAATAATGGCCACTAAATTACATATGATTAGTTTTATCAAGTATTCTTGAGGGAATAGCCAGGGAAAGGAAAACATCTCCCTTTGTCGTGTAGTACTGCACAAGCAGCTGCACTATGAGGGTGGCTTTCACCTGCTTCAAAACATCTGTTTTGGAACATTGTCGAGGCCAAAAATACATAACTTTCAGCCTTTGTTCTGCTCCATTTCAGCAATTCTTATGATTTGTGCATTAATCTTTTTTTTATTAAAATCATCTAGAGCCAAATTTTCAAAAGAGCACTAAAACTGACCTCCATTTGTGAATCTGCAAACTGCAACCAAATCAATGGAGTTACACAGTTGTAGCACAGTGATGAATCGGGCCCAGTGTTTCTCCCAATGGATTTTGTTTCTGTGAATGCTGTCACCTCTTCATGCATATATAATTTTCATAGAATTTTTATTAAACACAAAAAATAATATCAACGTAAGAGCTCAATGTGTGACAGAAGCCCACCTTTGTATCTCTGAGCTGGAATCCACTGGATCCTACACTTCTGTTCTGAAAGACATGGATGGGAAGAGATGGTCTGACCTGTTATTTTCCTATATAAAGGTCAAATATATGAGATGCCTTTATTATGGTCTACAACAGGGGTAGTCAATAGGCAAACAGTGGACCAAATCCAGAATGCCAGATGCTTTTGAATGGACCCTGAAATCTTTGTATTTACTTATTATCATTATTGTTATCTGGAGTCTGAACCTCGACTATACCTTGACCAAGAAATTTGGATCTTGGAAAAAAAAATTGACTACCCTTAGTCTACAACTACACACAAGGGGAAAAGCTTTCTGATAGTAGATGGCTCTTAAATCTGGACAGAAATGCATAATGAAATCCATTGGTTAGAAACTCAAGCTAGACATGTTTATTCAGACTAGAAATGGGTACATTTTTAACAGTGAGTGTAAAGAGCTATTGGAATAACTTACCTAAGGTGGTGTATTGCCCATTACTTTAAGTCTTTAAATCAAGACTGGATGTCTTTCTAAAAGATATGCTCAAGTTCAGCCAGAATTTATAGTTTTGATGCAGGAATTACTAGGTGAAATTCTATGTCCTGTATTATGGAGGAGTTCAGACCAGTTGATTATAATAGTCCCTTCTGGCTCATAAAACTATGAATGACAAACATACAAATATTTAACTAAAAATGAAAATAGAATTCTTTAAACACATTATCCATATTTGAGTTCAAAACCTTTGTTTCAGGGAGATAACTATTCTAAAAGAGTAATTGGGCAGTCCTTTAATCAAACAAATATGTGGTCACTTCACACCTTATATTGTGCATCTATTCACATAATTGAGTATTCACACTGCACACTGCCTCTGATTAATTTATCAAGCAAAGACCTACTGCTCCTTTCTGGGACATTTTTCCCCCAGACGATGTCAGATATCTCAAAGCTGATTTTACTTTATTCAGCAAGTATAACAAGGCCAGCATTCCAATAACAACTTCTGAATCCTAAATTCCTTTTTCTCCACTGCAACAAATAGCACAGCCCACAAGCAGAGAATTATTAGCAGGCTTGTTAAAAGCTTTCACTCTGCTCCCCTCCCTCCCCCACCTCATTTTAATAGGATTAAAGAAGAAATCAACTGACTAATTTAAAGATGTAATGTGTCCTTTGAAACTATTCTTTTTTCAAAAAGGGACGATTCTGAAGAAAATTTTATTGGAGAAATCTGCCTCCAAGGGCATTTTCATTTTAAAATTAATTAGTTCTTGAACAATTAATGGAATTTATTATACTCTATGTGCATCAGTGATCTGTAGATTAAAACCTTGATCCTGCAATCCTTATGCTGCAGGTAGCAGAGTGCAAAAGTTTGTTGTACTGTAATGTGAATGCAAATAGAAGTTACGAAAGTGTGGGGAGGCTGAGATTTGTTGGAGGGATGGCCTATCGGGGTTAATAAGGACTTTGACTTCATCAAGGAAGAATTTACATGGGGCTTTGGAATGTAGGGGTTTGCAGCCAGGAGGGGAGGGAGAGATCTGACATCCGAACTCTTAGAATATCAATAAAAGCAATTAAGGGATGTCATGTGAGTAATAACACTACAAGAGCCGGGGGGGGGGGGGGGAAGGGGAAGGGGAGTGGACTGTGATTTGCCTAATACAGACTTGCTTTGTGTAGAAGCCACTCTTCCTTCACAGGAAAGGGTATTACCTCAGAAAAGGAAATACCATTGGCAATCAAATGTATTGTGGAGGTTCCCCTGGGGAAGTGGGATCCTATTCATTCAGGATTGGATTGTTTACATCCACAGCATGACTGGGAATAGGAGCCCAACAGGTTATACCTATCAATTGTGGCATCTCAGTGCCTCTCTCACCAATAATTCCCACATCAAGATTTCCTGGCTCTTTGCTAAGAGCCTCAGCTTCCAGGGCTCCCCAAACAGTCTACCCTCTTGTTCATTTGTTTTTCTGAAGCAGTTCCTTTCAGCAGTAACTCCTCTAGCACTCTATTGGGCACATACCGAGTCACTTCCACTTCCTGGAGGATGTTGCAATCCCCTCCCCCTCATTCCTGCTTCCCTCTTTTATAAGGGTCAGCTAATTAAGGTTCCCCCCGCCCCTTTCCTCAGGTGCAGGAATGGATTAATCAGGCAGCCAGGCCAGCTCCATACCCCAGAGCAATATTATCCCTTACTCCTTCACAGGAAGGATAAAATCAGTGATTTATATGTGCTAAACTCTTTCCATTTAGCCCTTCCTTTAATCATATTAATGGGTCACAGGAGTTGGTGTGGGTATAATATTATACATTTGGCCCACAAGTGTGTGGCCAGTTACCCTAGATGTTCACTACCATGCCTCCACATCAGTGTGAATGGAGAGACTCTGTAAGGCAGGGATCGATAACCTTTGACACGCGGCCCATCAGGGAAATCCGCTGGTGGACTGGGACAGTTTGTTTAGCTGCAGTGTCTGCAGGTTCGGCCGATCGCAGCTCCCACTGGCTGTGGTTCGCAGTTCCAGGCCAATGGGGGCAGCAGGAAGCGGCACAGACGAAGGGATGTGCTGGACGCCGCTTCCCACAGCACCCATTGACCTGGATCAGTGAACCGTGGCCAGTGGGAGCTGCGATCGGCTGAACCTGCGGACGCTGCAGGTAAACAAACCATCCCGGCCTGCCAGCGGATTTCCCTGATGGGCCGTGTGCCAAAAGTTGCCGATCCCTGCTGTAAGGGAAGCACGGGAGAGTCAATTTTTGGAGCTGGAGGCATTGGGCCCATTCTCTGGAACCAGCTGATACTTCTTGTACACTCTTTGGGAACGAGAAAGCAGCCACCTAAAACAACCAAAGTACATGTGGAAGAAAACAATTTGGGATTTTGTTAGTGGGTTGACTTCCCCCATCAGGAAAGAGAGCAATCTAGGGCAGAGCCAAGACCTTTCCCCAGGGATGATTCTCAACTGGTCTGAAATGCTGCAGTGGAAGATATGGTGGAGAGCTACCAGGTCTCCACAGGTTGACAAGGCAAACATAAAGCATCTGGAATAGGGAGGATCAATATTTACCCACCAAAAAGATTAGATTTGGTACCAATGTGGTATACTTCTCTGATGGGGGAGCACACATTTTTGAACAGTGTTAGGGATGGAATTGTAAATTATTTGGTAAACCAATAGGGGGTTGGTGGGCAGGCGGCCAAGTCAATTGCTGGCACCTTCTTGTGTCAGCTATCCTGTGCAGGTACTTGTTCCATAGCGGATCCAGTTTCCTAATAAACTGGAATTTATTTAAAGTATCTGGGGAATGGGGTTGGCACTCCTACTGCCTGGTAAAGCAGGGAGATCACTCCCTTTCTCCAGCCCACTATCATGGATGGCAGTGTGGTCCCCCCAACAGGCTCAGACCAGCTGTATAGAGCTGGGGGTGGAGGAGAAGGGAGAGCTGATGGTAGCTCTCTTCCAGGTAGAGGTGATTAAGGAAGGAATCACAAGCTGCACTATACAAGTTACTGATGGAGAGTTTCCTAATACCCTGACACAGCGGCAACTACACTGCATAGTTCCCCATGAGTTAAATAATAAAATGACAACCTAATTAAACCACATCCCTTGCAACTTGTCCTTCTTCCTGATTTTCACTGAAAGCTGGGCATCAGTACCCATGCATTTAAATGCACTTGTGACAGTCTATACCCTGATGTTCACCACTTTTATAAGACTAAGTTTTGTATAAAGTATGTCTTGTGACGTATCATTTGAAAACTGAGAATCTGCTGATCATTATTGTCCTGGTAAAATGTGTGTGGCAACATTTTATGTAAGTTATGAAATTCTACTGTATGATATTACTGAGACATTCTCCAAGTCTGCAAAAACAACCACAAACCAGTTCCTCAGAAACAAAAGGCAAACCGACTCCTCAGCCAGGTGTCAACAAGATCAAATGAACTTGGTTAAGTGGCCATTCTTTCACAGGAAAAAGGGGGTGAGCAAGAAATCTACATTATGGCAGAGAAACAGCTAGAGGTTCCTGTCCCCACAGACTTTCTGTCTCTGGAAGCTCACCTGGAGATGATCAAAGAGAAAGAACTATAAGAAAGGGGAACAGAGGCTCCAAAATATTCCTCCTTTTCTCCCTGCCCATGGCATCAAGAACATCTGAAGGACAAGGAAAGTAACACTTGAACTGGAGGAGACACAACCCAAAACTAAATTTTGAGTAGGTTGTTTTTAAACATGTTGTCATTTTAAACAAAATAAAATTGAATATTCAATTGTAAGAATAAGATGCTGTTCACTTCACTGGGAAAGGTAATTCAGACTGGAGTTTCTCAGTTGACATCATTTCTAAATCCAAGTAAGATTTGAAGCCTCAGGCTCTCCTCGTAACTACAAAATAAAGAAGTAGAGCTAAATTATTGGATTTGATCATTTTTAATAAATGCAATACTAAGGTAAATGGGTTTCCTTTTTTGTGTACATATATGAGTGGTGATGAAAATACCTGGACTGTGAGACAAAAATGTACATAATTTCTAAACTTTTACAGAATGCACACACTCCCAATAGACCATACCACTCATAATGTATTATGGCTGCAATCAAATTATGCCCAGATATTAGAGCTTACATAATCAACTAGGAAAATTCCACATCTGCTGTCGATCGAGCATACATGTGTATCCTGCACGTTCCTCTACCCAAGTCTGCAACTGGCATCCTCTGATCCATAGGCATTTATCTTACCAGCTAAGTTAAAATGGAACCTCTCTAACCTAAGCCCTGATTTAGCAAAGCACATGCTTACATTTAAAAAGTGTACTTAAGTGCTTTGTTGAACTGAGTCCCTAGTCAGACATGCATCAATATCTTCCTGCACAGTTGACATATACAGTTCATGATAATATTTGGGACAAGAGCAACTTAATATTGTTGATAATAATTTGACTGAACAGCCAAACAACTGGACGATGATTCAAAGTTTCTACTAGGCATGTCACTTTAAAGCTGTAGCAGGATGCAGCAATGAAGTTAAATGGACGCTAACAAAATTTTTGACCTCAGATTTGACCATTGTCATAATATGATGGGTGAAAGACTCTATGAGGGTAAATATCTAGTGTATTTCTGCCTATCTCAATCCTTCTCATACCGTTCACCTATAGTCTAAATACCAGCTAAAAGGTAAATGGAGAACATTGGTAGAACTTCTCTCATGCATGTTTTTTGTTGAATATAGTGAGTTTATTTATGTATTTATTATGATGCCATCAATGCCTTCAGTAGAGACAGATCATGTACTTAACTGGACTTTGCCTGTTTTTGTTAAATTCTGCTGCAATTCATATAACAGGAATCTAAAACAGAATACTGAAAATCCAAGCAAGCTCCTAACACAGAAAGCTTCCACAAAAGTCTAATGGAGGCCTCAATTTAGAAGAACGCATGGTCTGGCCAAAGACAGGCCTGTAATGAGAATTATGTTGATCAGCCTCTTTCAATCAAAATATACTAAATTTAATCTCAGATCCCATGAAGCATCTGCAACATCTCACCCTATTTATAATCTCTCCCTATTTTGTCTGTGACTGACTAACGCAGAGCAGTCCCCCACCTCTCTAAGTGAAGTGTATTCACTGAGAATTTATTTGATAGCCTTTGGCTAATTTTAATTTGTAGTCTACTGACATCTGAGCCAACTGATATTATCACTGCTTCAGTCTAAAAGGTCTGGTCCTGATCCTGTGAAGCATCCACCACTCCAAGTTAAATCAAAATCCAGCACTATGCATGATTAGGCCATATGGACTGATGCAACTCACACTGAAGTCAACAGAAGTTTTTTTCACTCAACTCAGTAGGAGTTGAATCATGCCCTATATGAGGTTCAGCAGAGCTGGGATGAGATCTCAACACAACTGTATTTATATTAAGGGAAAACTGTACCTTTCAGACTTTAAATTGAGCTAATATTCCTCTTTAATCCACTAGCTGTATCTTAATAGAAGACTCAAATCTGTTTGAAGGTATGTCTACACTGCATCTGAGAGCATATGTCCTAAACTGCAGACAGACAAACTAGCTGTGCTTGAGCTAGCACACTAAACATAGCATGTAGCTTGGTATATGCTCATGCAACTAGCCTGAGCTGCTCACCTGCTACCCCGAGCTGCACTGTTATTTTTAGTTAGCTAGCTAGAGCTGAGTTAGCACATAGGTTTCCCACTCTGGGAAGCTGTGTCCCAGCTGCAGCATTGATGTATCCTCAGTGAAGAACATCTACGGGTCATTTATGAATTTGTGTGGTTGTGAAGCCTTTTCCAAGTGCAGCTCTTAAGTGATCGCACCTTTAAAAAGTAAAAAAAAAGAAAGAAAAAAAAAAAAGCCAACAGCTATCACAGTTTCCGCCTAAGAGTATGGGGAAATATGGGTATCAGTATGTAGAAGCTACTGCTAAATAAAGACTGTTTAAATGATGACTCCTTGAGGTGTGTATGTAATACAGGACTTTTTGTGCAAGGTATTATGGTGAATATTTCTAATCTAACACATTTTTTTTTCTGGCAAAACCTAATTATTTTTGCATTTCCCTTTTGGTCAATATATATTCAAAGATAATCGCTAACCTCTGCCACACATCCCCTTCCTCCCCAACTCACTCTCTCTCTATATATGAAATCTTTCCAAAGAACTGTAAGTCAGTCAAAGAACACACATATAGCCAAAGCTTTCCTCCCAGTACAGACACTGTGGAGCAGAAGAAAAACATCTTTCAAGTTTAGCCTCAGGGACTGTCATCTACTTAAGACTGCCTAGTGTGGAAAAGTCCTGAGTAAGCAAGGCAAAATAGACTGGTTTTAATCTTCAAGACACCTTTAGAGCTACATAAAAAGATTGTGGCTTTTATGATCTTTTTAATACTATATCTATATTGATTATGTAATTATAATAAGATTCCCAAACCTGTTTTCCCTGAGATAGTATGGAGGTGCTTCAGAGTTACTTACAAGTTATTTGAAGATTCTTTCACTAGGTCTGACTATGCCAAATTGAACTGTATGTTCAATTTTTTTCCCCAGCTCACAGCTTTTCATGTCCTCCAGAAATAGCCACAAAGGAAATCTAATTTATTTTCCTCGAATACAAAGGGCCAGATTCAATAAAATTGCTCTCCAATGTCTTTGTCACAAACATTGGCTAAAAATAGGAAAAAGATATGAATGTCTCTATTGGCATCATTTCAATGAACATTAGAAATCTAGTTAATTCTCAGACGGCTTGCACCCGGATAATACCAGATTTTCATTTTCAGGAGAGGTTAATGGGGACTGCTATGCCATATGAAGGGTGGGTTTTGAGTTGCTGGCAAGTAGGCCAATGCCAGGACACAAGACTGAAGTTGGTTCAATCCTGCATCTTTTTCTTGGTAAAATACCCTCCTACCCTGTCCTGACCCCAAATCTGATTCACCTCTTCCTGCTGCTGCTTTATGACATGTCCCTCAAGCTAGTGATCAGCAAGAAAGTAGGATTTAATTGAGGTCAGGGGATAATAAGAAAAATCTGTTTTGATGCTGGCAGTGGCAGAAACTCGGGAGGCAGGGATGACAGAATCAGAATTAGGATCACTGCCCATTCACTTGAGTGGGTCCTTTCTTCTGGCTCTTGACAGGTCAGCTAAGTGAGTTCAGGAGAGATCAAAAATGTCACAGGGGGCAAGGGGAAGAGTACTGGGAAGGGAGGTGTGCCTCTTTTTGGAGTGTACTCTTCTTCAGTGCCTCAGCACAGACTAGAGTTATAAGGTCTAGGGCTAAATTAAATTAGGACATGCTCCAAACTTCTAGGCCTCAGAAAGCCCTGAATATATTTTACACACACACACAGTTTAATATTTAGTTAATTATGATGACCAGGAAAAAAATCTGACATCACACAGCATTCAGCTCTCCCAATGAAGTCAGTGAGTGTTTTGCCTGAGTAAAAACCACCATTTAGGGCTAGAACTATATCATAAAGATTTTCTTCCTGTTGAGAAATATGAGCTGTACATAATGCAATGCTCCTTTCAAAAGATATAACATTATTTTAGTCCCTGTATCTTGCAAAGCTCAAGAGAAAGGAAAAGTCAAAATGCACAATTTTTCTTTTTCCTCAGAGATAAATAAATACTATTATTTTTACTTGTAAACCAAAGACAAATTCATTGTACCCAATCTGTAGTTAAAACTCAGATAAAATTGAACACTTTTCATCTTAAAAATAGAACTATACATCATTTGCCAGAGTTTATTTGCTAATGTGTACAATGCACACATTATTCTGTTATTCTTCATTAGTAGAACACATATCCCATATGTGCTAATTCCAGTCCTGGACGAGTCAGATGTCTCAGTTAAGGAGTGTGTCTCTATAAGAAAAACTTATATTTTGTAATGACTGCAGTATTTTCCAATTTTCATGTGCCTCCAAGCAGCAGCAGCAGCAGTTCCCAGTTATTTCCCCCAAAGCGATAGTGGGCCAGGGCAGCCACTTGTATTTTGATTTCATTAGGCACCCCCAGTTACACCATCTCGTGACATAAGTAAATGTTGTTCTGACATAACATGGTTAACACAAACCTAAAAATCACTACTGTTGATTTTAAGGTCAGAATTGTTTCTTTTATTACTAATAACTAGTGATGGAATTCCATACCACCACATTATACAGCATAGAGTTGTCCATATAGTAGATTTTCTTATACTACTTCTATAATACCTAATCATCGTGATAAATCATGCCACATAATGTAATAGGGTTTCAAGATAAAAAGTCAAGGTAATTTTCAACCTATGCTACCAAGTCAGCATACTGTCGATATTATAGTTTGGGGCCAATCCTTCAAAGCATTAAGCAACTTTTATAAGGTGCTTAATGCTTTCAACTATCTCAGTGGGAATCGAAAATACTAAGAACCTTGCAAAATCAGGCCCATGTCTTGGTACAAATACAAAGCTGTCACTTTGGCAGACCGACCTTTAATGAAATTGTCAGATTTGGTAATTTCATGAAGGGAATTGTGCAGTCTTACATCCCAAATGCTGGTGGCCTTGAGGTTTTTTTTTTTTAATTATAATGTAGGCTTTTCAATGAAAATCAATATGAAACAGAAATCTGTGTTAAAAGAACATTAAGGTTGCAAAGTCAAGCATTAAAGAGAGGAAATGCCTGAAAAAGTTGCCTGAAATATAGACTTTAATTACATGATAACATACTATTTTTTCTGCCCGTTCTACCTATAAATATATTCATGCAGACCAAACTATGGGACTTGCTGTGAACTCCTTACTCACATGAAATTAATAGGATGTTCAGCTGATTATCCACCATGATGCCCTAAATCTTTTTCAAAGTCATGGCTTTGCAGGATCGTGTCCCTGTAGTGAGGCCGAGTGACCCCCCTCCGAGCGGGAGAGCGAGGGACCATTATACGCTCCTTGGAGGGCAGAGCCTAGATCGCCCCACCCCCCTCGCCAGAAGTACCTGGGCGTGGCCTGAAGTAGATAAGGCCGACCCTGCAGCACAGTTGTGGGGGAGCCTGTGCAGGAGAAGGACTCTTTGCCGGTTCAGCTGTATCCCCAAGAGAAACCTGCACCGAGCGGTGCCCCATCCGCAGACGCTGACAAGGAATGGCCCGGAGTCCCTGCTGCCGTTTACCCCGCGGAGCTGGAAGAGGACTGGAGGCTAGAGGTACCGAACCCCAGGGTGGCAGGAAGTAGCCCAGGGGCAGCCACGGAGCAGCCGGCTACCAAGCCAGGTGTGGTTTAGTCGGTGTGTTGCGGCTGAATCTCCGCCGATGCAGGGGCAGCCAATCCTGCCCCTGCCAGGGCCTTCGGCTGGGGCGCGGTGGAGTAGGGTGGGCCCGCGTCCCTCTGCCACCCCACCCTGGGGTGGCTGACTCCTTACACTGGGCAGGGAAGTTCTAGCCCTGAGGAAGGAGCCTCCCTTACCAGCTCACCTGTAGACTGTTTGTTTACTGGCGACCTGAGCGCTGCTCAGGCTAAAGCCAGACTTAAGACTGTTGCTTTCTGGCAACCTAAGCCTACTGAAGCTCAGGCCCAGCTCACTGGGAGACTGTTTGCTGGCTGCCTGAGCTCCGCCTATGCCAAAGCCAGCCCTGATAGACTGTTTTGTTGCTGGATTCCTGAGACTCTTCAAACCCAGGCCCCAGCCCTGATAGACTGGTTTGTTTGCTGGCTGCCTGAGCTTGGCCCAGGCCAAATCCAGCCCAGATAGTCTCTGTTTAAGGGTTGACTGCTTGTGTTAGACAGGGACTATTACTCGCCCAGCCCTATTGTGGGCTCTTGGCTGTCTCACAGACTCCGGTCCTGGTCCGACAGGACCAGGCTGAGTGGCTTCCCTCCGAGAGGGAGAGCGAGGGACCATTACAGTCCCCCATCCTGTAAATATGTCCTACATTCTTTGTTCCCAGATGTATACACTTACATCTAGCCAATCAGTGACCTGTCTTCTTCATTCTTTACCACTCCTCCAATTTTTGGGTTAGCTGAAAACTTTATCAGTGATTTTTTATGTTTTTTTCCAAGTCATTGAGAAAAATAATAAATAGCATAGGCCAAGTACCAATCCCTGCAGGACCCCACTGGAACAGAACTGCTCCATGAGGATTCCCCATTTACAGTTACATTTTCAGACCTATCAGTTAGCCAGTTTTTAATTCTTTCAGTATGTGCCATGTTAATTTTGTATTGTTCTAGTTCTTTTTAATCAAATGTCATGAGGCACCAAGTCAGATGCCTTACAGAAGTCTAAGTATATTACATCAGCGCTATTACTTTTATCACTAAACTTGTAATCTCAAAAAAAGAAAAAAGATACTGATAGGGTGCTCAGAGGACAAGGCGGCCTAGCTCACTTTTGGTCACTTGCTTCCCTGATCTTAGGCCAGGAACCTTCTGGCCTCCACTTGAGTCTGGGCCTAAGCCCTTAAGGAGGTGTGGTAGGGGGACCTGGGCCCCCCCTGTCCACCAGGTCCCAGACCAGGGCCCTGTGTGAAGCAATGCTGGCAGGATCGTCCATGCAGAGAGTTTAAGTCCACTGCCCTGAGCTACTTCATAGCTATGTTCCTTGAGTTTGGGACATAGTCCCTATAGTCCAAAAAGTCTGTAGTGACTTGCCTGGAGTAATGCCCCTTGTGGAACTTTTATGGTGCCCTGCCATGGTCTGAAGTCCCTGTGGAAGGGGCAGATATAAATTGGAGGAATCTAGCCCCACAATGTCTCTATAGTCAAATAGTACATTTAATTAACTACTGAGTGCTCCCCAGTCTCCTCAGCAGTCTCTGTCAGAGACACAGTGCTTCTCCCCTCACAGCTATCCTGGCTGTCAAGCTTGTAGTGATGCTCCTCCACAAAGACAGGCATAGCTGCCTTTTTTCCAGTCAATCCTGAAATGAGCCAAATTCTCTCCTTTTCTTCCCCCTCCAGGCCTGGCACTGGCTGTAGGTGTAGCAGGGCAGGGCTAAGTGGACCCAAGAGTTTCTAATTCTTTGTGCTGGTGTGAGTTTTCTCTGCTTCATCACAGATATCAAATTAGTTTGACAGAATCTATTTTCCATACACCCATGTTGATTTGTATTAATTACATTACCCTCCTCTAGTTCATTATTAATCGAGTCCCATATCCCAGGACCAATCTGAGGCTGAGAGGCCTATAATTATCCAGGTCATCCCATCTACTCTTTTTTAAAATTGGCACAATATTAGCTTTTTCCCAAGCTGCTGGAACTTCCTCAGTGTTCCTAGAATTACAGAAAATTTAACTGTCCAGTAAGCTCCTCAGTCAGCTCTTTTAAAACTCTTGGATGTGTTAGGGTACCATTAAAAGCAACCAAATATCAATGCCCTAAAATTGATAAACCACTCAAAAATTCCTAACTCCCCTCCCCAAATAGATTAAGGATATAACATATACTGAGTTATAACACTAACTTGCCAAATGGTAAAATTAAAAGCTTTGTTGGTTATATTTTAATGGTTTGTAATTATGGATAGTGAATGAGTTCAGATGAGGTAATACTTAGCCAAGACTTTGCTGGCATAAGTGGTTTAACCAATTCTTCTTTTACACAGAATTGCTGATCTATTTAAAGTTATGTTAGTGTTGATGGAAGAAAAGTAACAATGTGGTGTAACTGGAGGTTAAAAACCTAAACAATGAAAACACTTTTTCTGGGAAGACAGAGGGAAAGATGACATAAAATGGCATGACCAAGAAATTACAATACCATCAGGAAAAATGCAAAAATTGGGTAATTGAAGCTTGTGCATGTGTAAGGTATGGGTTATCTAATACCCAAAAGGTTGATGTGTTTAAAAGCCAATTGGATAATAATTAAATAATTTGTAATGAAGAAATGTATAAAAAGACCTAAGTGAACATAATGCAAGTTATCTGGACCTGCTGATTTAAAAATGTCTGACTTCAGTAGTTTCTGTTTAACATCCTCCAGAGGTACTAGTGGAATGGAAAGAGTGTTATTACCATATGATCAGACTGCAACATCTGTTTTTTCTCCAAATACAGAACAAGGAAATATTTATTGAACACTTCTTCCTTTTCTGTATTATTATTGATAATTCCACCATTTACTCCTAGTAATGGACAAATACCTTTGTCAAGATTCTTCTTGATCCTCATTAATATATTAAAAACAAAACAAAACAAAAAAACCTCCTTATTGTCGTTTACTCTGCTGGCCACAGATTTCTCATTGTGTCACTTGGCTTCCCTTATCAATTACTACAATTCCTAGCTTCTGATTTATATTTATTCTTACTACCAACTTCCCCTTTCTACCATTAGTTATATATTACTTTTTAAATCTGCCTTCTCTTCCCCTCTGAACCAGGTTTTTGTTTTTTGTTTTTAAAAATCAACAGCTTTCTTCCTCAGTTCTGCCATTTTGGGTATTCCATAAGGTGTTCTTAAAAGATTCCAAATGATCATTCATATTTTTCTGTTTAAATTATTTCTCCCAGCTGATTTGATTCATAATTGTTTTCAGCTTTGTGAAATTGGCTCTATTAAAGTGTGTGTGTGTGTGTGTGTGTGTATATATATATATATATATAAACTGGTCTGGGCTTTATTCTGCTTGCACATTCTGGCCTTTATTCTGCTTCCACATTCTAATTGTGATCAAGTCATGATCAGCTGTACCTAAACTGCCATTTAGTGAACAGATAAAGAGGAACTAATTTATATAACCAGGTCAAAATCCCCTAAGACACTGAATTCTAGTTGCATTATTCACTACTTATTACCATATAAGTATTTCACTGACACAAAGCCCAAAGAAAAAAATAATAGTGCATTAATCAATATTTCCTCTTAAGTGAGAATTATTCAAAATTGGGGATAATATATTTCAGCATCTATTATGCATTCCAGCTATATATACTCCCTTTCCCCACATCTACAGTTTTCTTAGAATATATCAACATAAAAAGAGACAACTTCATATTCAAAGGTGATGGATTTTTCTTGATCAACTACCAAAGGGAACTGAGGTGAAAGAAGGAACAATGCTGACTATTCTTTGGTAAGGGAAAACTTCTCTGAAAGAGCAAAGTTCTTCAGATCTTAATCATTACTCAGGGAAATCTCACATTAACTTCAGCAGTTTTGCTTGATTAAGGACTGAGGATCAGATCATTTTGTACACACCCTCAGGATCTGCACATAGAGCGGACTCTCCACATATTGCTCTTCTTTCCTTCTTGTAGTAGAGGGGAGTGAGCCACCTACATGGCCCATTTTCCTCCCATCCTCCAGACACTGGAATTCATTCTATGAGTCGAAAATCTGTGCAAGAGAGGGAGTCAGAGACTGGATGGACTGAGACATATATCAATCCTGTGGAGATTCACTTCACAGAAAGATCTGGTTCTGTCAAATATTTAACATGGAATTTTATTAGAAAATGGATCATATTATCCCTAAAACCACTGTCTTCTTTCTCCCACTGCTTCACTGTAGAGCTCTTCTCTAGAACATTCCCCAGTCCCCCTCCTGCTTGATTTCCTCCTACAGATTTAAAAAAGCAGTACAGATGCCTGCCCCTTTTTTTCCCCATAGAACCACACGGTCCCGGAGCCAGAGGGCCATCAAGATCCTGAGCTGCTGTAGACACAGTGTTTCCAGATTGATATCCCTGACTCCTGTGCAGAGGTGGATTAACGTTTTGTGGGGCCATGAGCCAGAGCAAGTGGGGGTCCCCCTCCGCACACCTTCCACCTGCAGTCCTGCCCCGTTCTGCCTCTTCTGCCTGTGGCCCAGTCCACTGCTCCACACTATTCTGCTCCTTCCTCCATGGACCGCCCCTGTTCCACCCATGGTCCTGCCCCATTCTGCCCCCCCACTGCATCCCCCATTTGCTACTTTCTGACCCCTCTCACACACTGTGGAGAAGCTCTGTCCCCCTCTGCCAGGACTCCAGGGCCACAGCAGGGACTGAGAGCTCCCCCCAGCCCTGAGGCCGCAGCAGGGAGCCAGAGCTCCTCCAGTCCTGGGGCTGCAGCAGGGGTCTGGGTGCTGGGACTTCCCCTGCTACCCCGTGCTTCTCCAGGGGATCAGGGTCAGGGCACTGGGTCTTCCTTCACCCCACCCTGCCAGCCTGGCATTGCTGCTGGGGAGCGAAGCAGGGTTGGGTCATAGGGGCTTTCCCCGCCCGCCCAGTGCTGCTGCCGGAGAGCAGAGTGATGTTGGGGCCTGGGTCTTGCCATGGCCTGCCCCACACTTCTGCTGTGGGCAGGGCACCCATTTTTCCAGGACCCCTAATTGGCCAAATTCTGAAGACCTTTAAAATATGAAGGGGTAGGTGAGATATTTTTTGCCAGAGAGATTTCTTGATACATAGCAAGGATTATCATGTAATTTCATTTTATATAAACAAAACACTTGAAAGATCCTGCTGCTAAAATATTTTCCAGTGTGTATAATCATTATAATTGGTGAGGACTTTGAGCTTTTTCCTTGGTATTGAAGACCCATCATTTTCTCCTCCAAGATCTTAATACAACCTTTTGTTTCCAGTTTAAATAGCCCAGGGCCATAACCATCCAATATAGCTTCCAAAGTTTAGTCTTAAGCACTGCCAGACTATGTTTTAAGAGGAGAAAGACACTGAATCTCTCCTTTGAGAACCCCTGTCCCATAGGATATATGCAAAATCTGAAAGAATAGATATATCTGGCTTATCTTTGGTACACCTCTCTACAGTGATTCTGGGACTACACATAGTGCTCAGTGAATAAGACACATACAGGGACTGACCATTGCACTTTTACTTCCTTAAAAATAATGTAGTTACCTTTACCTGTAGTACCATACTGAAGTTCAAGCTTCACTGTCATCTTGTTGCACATCCTGAACACATATTTTAATAGTCAAACATCCCTGCTTAATTGTTTAAACTATATATATATATATTTGGCCATTAAGAAACCCCCCTACAAACTCTGTTGAGAAACCAACAGTAAAAGGGAGCATATAAAATCAACTCTTGACAGCATCAAGGTGGAAAGCAATCATACAAAAACATAATACGTAATGACACACAAAATAAGAATATTTGCTTTCTTTTCCAGTTACTGAAGTGCTATAAGTTCTTGTGGGTTTTTTTAGGTTGAAATTGACTCTTATTTGAAGTGCAATTACTTTTTATGCATTTAGATTAAAAATGTTTTGGTAAAAGTTCATGGCTGATGAAGGATATTGTGTTAAGGAAGCATGAGCAAATATAGCTTTATAAGTGTCCTTGGTCTAAAATACTGCCTATGGTTAGTCTAGAACTTCAGAGAAGGAAGCTTAGCCAGCCAACGACATAAATATCTACCCATATACATACTGTATTTTTAGATAAGAACTTGCAATACAAACAAAGAATATTGTTTGCAAAACAGAATATGCCTGAATTCTTCGGGATCACTGGATTGCCAAAGGCATTGGAAACTACAGCTATTTAAATTCACAGAAGAAAGCCAAGATACCCAATAACATTAATATAGTCTAT
Source organism: Chrysemys picta bellii (assembly GCF_011386835.1). NCBI lineage: Eukaryota > Metazoa > Chordata > Testudines > Emydidae > Chrysemys > Chrysemys picta. The sequence continues at coordinate 78,639,918 of NC_088791.1, forward strand.
TTGTTATTATTGCCTGTGTGCACTTTCTCACTTGATAGTCTCATCTGTAGAAATGATTGCCATAGGCTACTGTTCTCTAAAGTGGATTTATATTTCTCACAAATGTATACAATATAAAAACTAAACATAATTAAAAATATGTATGAGAAAAGTGTGTTGATCAGCTGGTGTTATTATGGTGGTTATGGGGAAATTCCTTCTTTTTTAAGTGCAATAGGGAAGTAGAGTGCATTGTGCTCTGAGGAAATTAGCGTAACATAAACAAGCTTTCCACTAATGCTGAAACTTTTTCCTCCCAATTTTCTACTGTGCACACTTTTTTCATTTGTGAATCTCCTTTCCTCTATACACTGCAATAAATAATTGTTCTATTCAGCAAATCTCTAGTACTCTTCTTTTAGATTCTGGTGGAGGAAACAAACCATTTTCCAGTACTTTTTAAAGGGTTTTATGATTAAAGGATATGCTGCTGGTAAAGGTATAGGTGCTGACTGATCCATGGCAGGGGGCAGATGGGTGGGGGAGTGAGCGAGAGAGAAAATGGAACTCAGGTTTATATAGAAATGGAACACAGAGTACATCACTCTCCAAACACTTTTAGTTTTACATGCCTCTGTGCTTCTCTCACGCAACTTTCATCATTTTTTCACCCAAGGTCAAAAGCTACTTTTCTCCAGGCTGACTCCGAGTTAAACATTTACCCATGAAAATACACCCAAGGCTTATTTTTGGAGAATAGAAAGGTCTAGTTCACAGGCAGGCACTCAGGAAGTTAGTGGCACAAAGAGATAAAATAAGTTCTCATCTCCTTCACACGGAAAAAAAATATATATGTAATAAAGCAGAAGATTAAAAGATAGAAATAATGAAAAAGGACACGAGAAGCCAAAGTTTGAGCATTAAAGCACATAGGACCTGCTCCTGCTCCCATTAAAGTCAATTGGAGTTTTGCCACTGGCTTCTATGGAACTTTAATAAAGGGGCTGTCAGTACATTATATTAGAGATTTCTACAGCTACTGCTTCATCATAGCAATTAACTAGGGGCCAGATCCTGCAGGTCTTGCTCAAATGAGTAGTCCCATTGCTTTAAGGTGTAATTACGTAGCAGGGGGGAAAGGAATAGCTCAGTGGTTTGCACGTTGGCTTGCTAAACCCAGAGTTGTGAGTTCAATCCTTGAGGGGGCAACTTAGGGATCTGGGGCAACTTAGGGATCTGGGGCAAAATCAGTACTTGGTCCTGCTAGTGAAGGCAGGGGGCTGGACTCAATGACCTTTCACAGTCCTTTGCAGCTCTATGAGAGAGTTCATTACAGTGTCCAGATTTAAGCACATCATAGCAGAGCTACCATTTGTAATCTCTTTGCTTGCAGCAGAAAGTTAAGCCTTGCAGGAATTAACATTCTCACTAAAATTTGTATAGATCTGATCCTTTTTATCATTAGCCTGTTACTGGTGATCTTTAGTGGCCCCCTTATCCAGGAATTATCCTTCCTGGCTAGCCCTTAGAAAGGTGGATGTCTCTTTCTGGACCCAATTATGCAACAAGCTGTGTTTGGGGAGTGGGGAAAGGGATGAAAAACTTTTCTGTGCCAAATGAATTCTGAGCTGAACAGAGCCTTTGCTCCACTCATGCAGCCCAGATGTCAGTATGCAAACCAGAATGTGACCCAATTACTGGTTCACTAATAGTGCCCCCCTGAGCTGGTAATGAAACCCTGGAACCTAAGGTCATTGGCTTTATTTGGCAAGGCTTTCTCCTCAGGGTACCTCTGAGGTGGGGTATGGCAGAACTTCAGGCTCCCTTCTGCAAAAGATCTATCCGCACAGTCACATCCCAATAAAGGCTCATATTTTCCAACCTACATAGATGTAGCTTCACTGAATTAAATGCCAATTTATATCAGTTGAGGCTCAACATTTTATTTTTGGAATGAGGCTGTAAAAAAACACTGTCATGCAAAGCAAACTTATGCTGCGTATGCTGTTAAGTATGCCAAGTGAAGACCACTGACTGGGTTTTCTTCTCAACGGGCTTCCACTGTGCAACCCGCTGACAGAAGACCTTACAACCATAACAAGTCTCACAACCTTCAGATCAGAATGAAAAATCAATTTTTTTCACGAGGACTTTCCACAATAAGAAAAACCACCAAGCAAACCAAAACCTCCACAATGATGGGTGTACAGGGAGAAACATTGATCCTTTAGTGTGCTTACTTTTAGAGTGTATAAGAACTTCAGAAAACATGGCAATGAGTGCAGGTTAAATACCACACCCACAGATAAGCCAATACAACCCAGTTGTCCTGGCCCATAATCAGTTACTCTATCAAGGGAGCAAAAATTGAATCTCTTCCTAATTTCAAACCAAATCCTACTCACCTTAGTCACATAAGTAATCCCCACTGAGCATAACATTTTATATCACATAATTATGTATTGTTTTGAAGCTGTAGAGCTACAAGGATACACAAGATGTACTCAGTTTGAAATCTTTCTACTTGCAGCTATAGTTCAATTTTATTTTAAAATTATTTGGCTTAATTTGCTGATTTTTTTTTAAAACAGCCCCAAATAAACCTGAAATGATCATCAAAACTGAGATGTAGTCACAACATTAGAACAGGTGTAGCATCCAGATGACTCAGGTTATAAACGAGGGAAGGTCATTTGACTTTGCATGCTCTCTGGATTAGTTAGCATTCTGAAAATTCCCAAAACATTTTTTGAATGAGGGATTGCTAAGAGAAAAGTTAATGTATTCTCTACTTTTCTTGCACAGGTTGTCATTCTTTACTAAGGCAATGAGAGGTTTATTTAACTTTAAGTAATAATAAATGGAAAAGGTGAGTTTATGCTTAGGTGACTAATGCAAACCAGAATTGGTTAGGACATTAAATAAAAGTGAGTGCCTTATCAAATCCTCAGAGCTATCAGTCATGGGAAAGGCATACTTCTTTGTTGTTCTTCTTCTAATATAAACTGCCTAGAAGTATTTTAAATTAGTTTATTTGTGTTGGATGCTTCAAAACAATTCAGGTGCCCCAGTCTGCATTTTAGGGGAAATGAAATGGTTCCCTCAATGAACTAATATCTGTCTACTTAACTAGTAGAGTTGTACAAGCACATTCACACAGTGGGAAACCAGAAAAATTTACTCTCTCTTTCTGCTTTCTCATCAGAGTGAATAAAAATTTATCCAATGTAGTTCATGTGAAAACTTTCTATCCAGGGCAGGTTTCCCAGTTGCTTTAGGAAAAAATCCACAGTTTGTGGTGGAGAAGGAGCGCAATATCAAATGTTCAAATTCTTTGTGATGCTTCATTTGGTTTGCATATTTCTTTTTACTCATCCTTTGAACAATACTCATCAGCAAAGGAGGCAAATCACCTGGCAGTAGAGAAAAGGAAGATACTAAAAATATCACATAAAAAGAAAAATGTTCAGTCTGTTTATGTTACTACACAAAATTTCATACAAAATGGGATTTATTTATTTTTTACTGTGGGTGAGAGGGCTGCTTAGCTGGGAAAGTTCTGAGCACATAGTCAATATGATGGAGGAGTCAGTAGAGCAATTCAAGCTTCCACTGGTATTTTCCTTTATCCCTGTTTCTTTTTCTATCAAGTGCTGCTAATGCTTCTGAGCTTTCACTTGTTTCATTAATTTCAAATTCCAAATAGAGAGTTTCCTCTCTGGAACCCATCCTGTAACAGTCCCTGCCATGATGATGCTCCAAACAAGTGACAAAGCATCCTGCAATTTTACAAGCATTTGTGTTTGGGATGGGGAAGGGAGAAAGATGATGGTGATTACTCTGGTGCATGTGCACGTATGCAGACACACAATATTCTGCGAAGTCCCTGGAAGTGGGATAGAAAATTTGTTTCCCTTGTTTATTTTTTCTTCTTTGAACACATAGACTGGCCATTCCTCTGGCAGGGGTTTTCTCTCTCCTTGGCGGCATAGGAATCAGATTGCTCAATCAGGATAGAATGAAATTCCTCTCCTCCTTCACCTGGTGAGGGTGGTTTTTGGCAGAGGTGGCTACAAGCAGCATCACCTGACAAGCACTTTGATAATAATTGACCCGATCCAAAGCCCATTCAAATCAATGGGAATCTTTCTACTGACTTCAGTGGATCAGGCCTTTTATACACAAAAATATAGATGTTTGATTAAAACCTACTGTTTAAATCCCATCGTCAGAATGAAGAGCTTTGAAAGGAAATGGAAAGGAAAATTGGCTACTTATTGATTTCAATTCTTTGAGCATCCAGACTCACCATTCCTCCCTTCTCTTGTTGGGAAACTTACAGTTTAAAAACAATATCCTCTGTGGAGACATCTTTCTGTGAAATTGTGTGTACAACTTCACAAGGATAACATGTTATTGTTTAATTTGGGTATTCCGATCTGTGTTTCAAGTTTGGAAGCTGTCTCAGTTGGGGATCCTGTCATATACTGTCTGACAAGTCTGAGCCTGCTTACCGTGTGGCCCAAGAGTAAGAAGGCCCTCATTTTCAGAATGGTGTGCTTGGATGCAAAAGAGAACAGTACTATAGGGGTATCTGAGGGGAGATCCTTGCACACATCTAGGAAAGAAGTAGCCCATACAATGTGGGTGGCATGGCACTCTGAAAAAGTAGCAGTATTGACTATAGTGTCTTTAGCAAAATCCTACCTTGGATATTGCCTACCTAAATTCTTCCTGTAATTTCCATTGGATGTTTTCTTCTTCTTAATTTCTTTCCACAAACCATTGTATTCATAGAATCATAGAATATCAGGGTTGGAAGGAAACTCAGGAGGTCATCTAGTCCAACCCACTGCTCAAAGCAGGACCAATCCCCAACTAAATCATCCCAGCCAGGACTTTGTCAAGCCTGACCTTAAAAACCTCCAAAGAAGGAGATTCCACCACCTCCCTAGGTAACCCATTCCAGTGCTTCACCACCCTCCTAGTGAAAAAGTTTTTTCCTAATATCCAACCTAAACCTCCCCCACTGCAACTTGAGACCATTACTCCTTGTTTTGTCATCTGCAGCAGTATGGGAGCTGACCTTGTTCGTGAAGACAGAGGCAAAAAAATCATTGAGTACATTAGCTTTTTCCACATTCTCGGTCACTAGGTTGCCTCCCTCATTCAGTAAGGCGCCCACACTTTTCCTGACCTGTGTCTTGTTGCTAACATACCTGTAGAAACCCTTCTTATTACTCCTAACAGCCCTTGCTAGCTGCAACTCCAAGTGTGATTTGGCCTTCCTGATTTCACTCCTGCATGCCTGAGCAATATTTTTATACTCCTCCTTGGTCATTTGTCCAAGCTTCCACTTCTTGTAAGCTTCTTTTTTGTGTTTAAGATCAGCAAGGATTTCACTGTTAAGCCAAGCTGGTCACCTGCCATATTTACTATTCTTTCTACACATCGGGATGGTTTGTTCCTGCAACCTCAATAAGGATTCTTTAAAATACAGCCAGCTCTCCTGGACTCCTTTCCCCCTCATATTATTCCAGGGGATCCTGCCCATCAGTTCCCTGAGGGAGTCAAAATCTGCTTTTCTGAAGTTTAGGGTCCATATATATTTTTTTTTAATTAATGGAGATATCCCATCTCCTAGAACTGGAAGGGACCTTGAAAGGTCATTGAGTCCAGCCCCCTGCCTTCACTAGCAGGACCAAGTACTGATTTTGCCCCAGATCCCCAAGTGGCCCACTCAAGGACTGAACTCACAACCCTGGGTTTAGTAGGCCAATGCTCAAACCACTGAGCTATCCCTCCCCCTGAACCTTTCTTCCTTTTGTCAGGATCCTGAACTCTACCATCTCATGGTAACTGCCTCCCAGTTTCCTATCCACTTTTGCTTCCCCTACTAATTCTTCCCTGTTTGTGAGCAGCAGGTCTAGAGCTCTGCCCCTAGTTGGTTCCTCCAGCACTTGCAACAGGAAATTGTACTACTGTATATTATTCACTAGCTGTTGCATTCCTCCTTAGAGGTGGTTCTATTTTGGTTGTAGTGAGATGATTCCTGCATGTATGTAAAGTCTATAAAGTACTTAGGAACAAATTCTACTCCCACTAAACTCAATATCAGAGCTCCCATTGATTTCAGTGGGACCAGGGTCTGGCCCTTTGGGATAAAAGGCACTATATAAATATCAAAATTATTCATTGAGAAAAAATAAAGATCTTTGCCGTCTCATTTTCAAACAAATGCATCCACCTCCCTTTCCACAATCTCCTCCCTCCCCAAACCTCAAAGAAAACTGGGTTTACAGCTTCTTTGCTGATTAGTCAATTTCGATGTGATTTCAGAAACATATGGATTGTATTGAATCTGTTTTTGCAAAACGTTCAGGTTGAGGGGAAACAAATTTTATTCTCAACCCTTAAAACAGTAAAGAAGGAGCATTTTCACCATATCTAATAGTTACCTCACTCATCTCTAACAATAACATGCAAAACCATGTTATAAATGTTGCTTCATAACTCATTTTGTTATGATGCTCAAAGCAGCTGAAGACAGAGTTAAAATTTCCTTCCCCAATAAAAGAGTGTTTATTGTTAATGGGTATTTACTCTCTTACCATTTTTACTGTGCAAAACCAGGCAATTAAAAGAGCCCTTATTTTGAATTCTATGAATATATTTTTCTGTACAAGCCATTAGGGAGTTCATTATGAGCCTTTTTACAAGTTCTAGTGACATTCTTGATGCTGCCTTTACCAGCAAGAGCCTAAAAAACTACTAGCTGGCAATTATGAACTTGTGGCATGATCCTAGGATTAGTACAGCATATGAATTTTTGCTAGTGGTGTTAGCCATTGACTGACATGAGCTGTTGTTTTACTCCCTCTTTTCTCTAGACTAAAAAGAACACTGATAACACAATAACACTTTAACATTCAAGGTTCTGTACACATGAATGAATGTACTGTAGTGAAATTTCCCTGCATTTGGCTACATTTCTTGAGATTTCTGCCATTACACATCACTTGATGCACATAGCACCTAGAAAAAAAATTCTGTGAATGTTCAACTGTGCATGCGAAAAGCACTTATACGTTACACATACTCTTTTAGTTGCTCATACAGCCCTCATTGTATCTAAGCACCTCAAAAACATTCATGAAAAAGATCAACACAAAACCCAGGCAAGGTAAAGCACTATTATTATCTATCTTTTACCACAGAAGAATAAGGCACAAAAAGATTAAGGTTCTAGTATTGCAAAGCATGTCGGCTCCATTTCAGGAAAGCTTTTTAGCATGTTTATCACGTACTTAAACCCCACGGTGCTTAGTTAAGTATGTTCTTAACTGCTGTCCTGAAAAGTGATGTTTCCCTGAAACAGGGCATTTACTCCAACAGTGCACTAACTAACTGTAGTCATAGGGACCACTCACATTCTTAGAGTTAAACAGCTCCTTTGCTGGATTGGGAACTAATTGACTTGCTGAAGGTCATGCAGGAAGTCTGTGGCAAAGCTAGGCATTGAACCCAGATTTCTCAAGACCCGGACCAATGCCCTTACCACAAGCCCATCCTTCTTCTCATATACTATATCTTTCTTAAATACTTCATCTTGTATTTTTGGAGCCATTTAATTAAACTATAGGGTTGCATACTTCATAGCTTTGTCAGCTGAGCTCATTGCACACAGCAGGACTCCTTGCATTCCTCCATCTCCACCCTCTCACAAGATCCCTGTGTGCTACCCTTCCATCCCCCCCATCTCAGGGACTCCTGGCAACCCACCCCACCTCCTCCCTCATGCCAGTGGCTCTGTGTGCCCCCAACCCCAATGCCATGAGCACTGTTTGGCCACTAGTGAGAAGGGAAATCAAAGAGGAGGCCTGGCAATTTGTAACCACCCAAGACAAGAGGTCATAGCAACTTTCCACTTGACTGGAGACAGACAAGGATAGGTGGACTGTGGACACAAGAGAGAAGAGAAGTGAAGTAGACAGAATTCCACACAACTAGAAGTTTCACATTGATATCAGCACCTCAATAGGGAAACTATGGAAGATAGCTCTCAAGATCCAGGGAGTGGATCTCAAATGCAAGAGACTGGAAAGATGTACAGGATGCACATGTGGATAGCAGCTCAGCCCAATCTGTAAGAAAAATCAAGTTTACCCGTAATATGTTCTCCAATTGTCCAAGGTAGAGAGATTATCCTTGTTGGAGATTTAATACTCAGAAGAATTGACAGAACATTCTTCATGGGACAGGTGGACAACAGTACAGTGTGCTGCCTTCCTGGAGCCAAGACACTAGATGTCACTCTAAGATTAGATGGGCTTCTGACGTCAACAGGTAAGGATCCATTGGGGCTGGACTAATGACACTGCACCATGGGATATCTCACAGAACTTGGAAGCTTGATGAAGAATAATGTCCAAACAATCCTCTCTGAGATCTTTTCTGTCCCCTGAGCAAAGATAGAAGGCAGAAGATTCCGAAAGTGAATCATAGGGAGGTGCGTTTTGGTTTCTATGATGACTCAATGGGTTTCCTTGTGAACTTATGGGTCTGCCTAAGTAGAGTCTCACAGAGGTAACTGGGGTTCCACATAGACAGCTATGCAGATCAGACTGTGGACAAATTTTGCATACCCAAGGGGTTCACATATTTTGGATATGAGGATAGGCGGCTGCGCCAATAGCATCCACTGGGATGGGGACAAAGACAGGAATCAGTACTAATTATCAGGCCATGGTCAAGGACAGGAGTCAGACAGGTGAAAGCTGCAGTCTGTATCAGTGGTAAGGCAGACTTCACATGTTGCTCAAACAGATTACTAAGGCAACTTTCTTGTTTAAATAGTTGGTGTGGACAAATCAGGTAGCTGCAGGGTTCCGTAGTCTGGCCTCTTCAGATGGTTCACACTACCATGCTTAACCCTCCAATAATTGTTTGGGGAGGGGGGCAAGGGGGTTGCCAGGCTTCCCACTGGCCATGTGGAGTTGTCAGCTGTTCAGGACCCTGCAACAGTAGGTTCTAAACCTGTGACTCTTTATAGGCACATATTCAGTATGAATCTTTTGAGGTTCACCCAAATCCAATTTCCAATTTCCATTTTCTTGTTTATTAGCACATTACTCTTTCTAACAGCCAGACATATTCTGCCAACTTTCCTTACTGTGTGCAGTGCCTCACTCTACAAATAATCCCATTGAAATCAGTGAGACTACTCAAGGTGTAAAGTTAATCTACTGCTACTACACTGTTAAAAAACATCCGTAGCTAGGACCCCACGAATCAGCACGATCCTTCAGGGCTCTGGTCAGACACCCTATAGAACCAGCGCATACCTGCTGTATGGCCCTGCAGCTTAAGAACAGGTTTTTATCACTGCAATCTGGTTCTCTGGTGGACTTTCCACTACTGGAGCCATCTGTTATGGTTCTGGTAGGCATTAGCCAGCAGACATGCTAAGTGAACTTAGTCTAATATGTTAGATCATTCCTCAGTACACATCTTAATAGAATCTCTAACTGATTTCATAAAATTAAAACAACCAAGGTTCCAGTCCTACAAGTTGCTCCACACATTTGCACCAATATGCAGCCCCACTGAAGTCAACAAGGCTCTGCTCAGGCGAAGGGATCAGTCCACACAAAACAATATGCATGCTAACATGTTTTATAGGGTTACATGAGTCCTAACTGCAAGAATAGGCAACATATCTTAACATAACACTCTAATTATTTTTACATAAATAATATATTTTGGGTAGCATATCTTTTCTTGCCTATTATTTGCATTTTAAAAAAAACAGACATTTAAAAAAGGAATGAAGACAATGCTGTCTTTAAAATTGAAAACAAATTAAAATGGTGAACTCTGATCACCTTTAGGGACCTTTTTTGATTATGTGTTGGGAGGGAGATGCTTTTTTGCTCTTTTAAGAACAAAATATTTACAATTAGGAAAATTATTTTTGCAGCTAGCAAAGCTTAGTTTCGAGCAACATTAAGCACCAGACAGCCACATAACCCAGATTAGCAGTCCTCTATTCCTGCTGTCTGACTTTATTCTCTTCTAGCTCTGCGTTCACACTAACCTTCATCTAAATTTCATTTACAATCTTAAATCTGGCTCTTCACTAATCTGTTTCAGCTTCTGCTGAAAACTGTTGCTTCCCTAAACTGGCTTACACTGCAGCGAATCACCTGACTTACTGCTTTCTGGTTAACTGTGAGCAGGAGTAAAATTTTAAAGCTGTGTGTGAGGATTTAGCAGCAAGTCTCTTATGGGCATTAAACGAGTTTCAGAGCTAAATTCCCAAACACCCTGAAAGATCCAATAGTAAGTTTAACCTATGTGGAAGATGTGAGGACATATCTAGGCATTAATGTGTTTCTATTGCTATAATATATTATGCTTATCCATTCATATTTATTCATCACTGTTAAAGTAAACAAATGATGTTTGCTTTAGAGTTCAGTTTCAGCAGACACAATTGTTTTCTCAAACACCTGTTAAGACCTTAATGTGGGAAGTACTAATCATGTATGTAATTCTAAACATGTGAATAGTCCCACTGATGACTTACATACTTAAAGTTAAGCACATTCTTAAAAACGTTGCTGAATCAGTTCCCAAACTTTGCTCAATCTCTTAGAAAAAGGATCTTGTTGCAGAAAAGTTGTCACTTTCCACAGACCCATTTTTAAAAAATCTGCTGCTCAGCCTATTAGAAAATTAGGGACGGAAGTTCCCCCCGCTTGGAGTATGTCAACACTGGCCATATGAAGGCTTCAAATAGAAAATACTCTAGGTCAGATCTCATCTAATTTTAGAAATCATCAAGTAGCTTCTTGCCACCATATCATGCAAAAAAAAATTGGTTCTATTTTTTTTTTAAATGGAGTTCTTCAGGAAAGAGAAAAAAAAAAACATTACAGATAACGCTCTCCCCAACTCATCCCTCCAACCAGATCTGGAAACACTTGCAGATTTCAGCCAAAGCAGTCCTACATCCCAGCATATTTTCTTGCTTGAATAGTTTGGCAAAGTGAGAAAGCAAGATGTGTGACCTTTCTGCAGCTTTCCTACTGTGGATAATTTCTGCTGAATAGGGCAAAAAGTAATCAGGATACAAAACTGTACAGCATAGGTATCTGATCTCATTTCATCATTATGGTACAAGTAGCGAATCGTATGAAGATTGCTCCTTGATTTTAATTTAAATGGATTTTACTGCTAAATTGGATTTTGTTATGCTTCATAAGAATATATTTCATGAAGCAAACTGAATTGCCTACCTTTACAAATTGATATGGATCAGAGGAGAAACTTCATTTCATGCAACCTTTGAAATATCCATACAGAAATGTAAAATTTACTCTTGCAAGTCATCTGTGATTCTAATGCATTAAGAATTATTTTTATCAAAGCAGATGCAAAAAGCTTGCTATTTAGGTATTTTCCTTTTCAAGTCGCTCTCCTTTCATCTCTCATATCAAATATATTAAATGTATAATATCTATTAAACTTTTAGACTTCTTTAAAACTGCCACTTATCTTTTTACGCATGCCTGGACTTCCTGTTTTATCCTTCTTATGCTTTAATCAATTTGATCTTTTTACAAGTGTTTTAAGTAACTCCCCATTCAGATACATACTGAACATAAGTTTTGAAAAAAAAACAATAGTGCTATTTCTCAGGATATGTAAATAAACCACAGTATATTTCCCTCACTGCTTTATACAGTAGATTTTTCACAAATACTTTAACAGGAACACTTCACCAAGGCTACCTCTAGATACCACACCTTTTGGATTGGTGTGTAGGGTATGCGTAGCTACACACTGCAGTATGTAGCTATTCATGTCAGTGAAAGGCTGGGGGGGAGGGGAAGGCAGCAGAGAAAGACTCAACAGCAGGGACTTGCTGGAGCCTTTGTTTTTACTGCCTCCTCCTGCCTTTCCCTGCAGTAGGAAAGATTCTAGCAGCAGGGAGGCAGTGGGACACTGCTACACTGCTAAAAATAGCAGTGTAGCTGAGGATGCACATACTAGGTATACAACAACAGGATTCAGGAGTGTCTGTCCTCTACTCATCTAAGCAGTGCCTCACTGTCTGCACTGCTATTTATACCCAGTCTAAAGGTGTATGTAGTATATGTACTCTACATGTCAACAAAATGAGTGTGCAGTGTAGTCATACCCGAAGGCTCCAAGTCAGCACAACACTTAAGCACATGCTTAAGTCATGACGACGTAAGCATGTGGTTAAGTGCTTTGCTGAACAGAGATGAACTTAAACGCTTGCTTATAGTTAAGGTTTCTACAAATATAAAGTTTTGTAGGTGATGTTAGAAAATGTAATAGTAAAAGGTCAAAACTGTATGGAGAAGTGCAGTGAGCAGAGCTAAAATGCTCTGCGAATTCTCAGATGTGTGTTAAGAAAGCACCACACAAAGTTATAGGAAGCCTGGTTTTCACTGAATTATGCTTGCATGAAGATTTTTGCGTAATCTACTGAATGCACTTTGCACTTAACCTTTATATTACATTTTCAATTATTTTTAGTCAATGTCACTATATTAGCATTGCATTAATGGAATCGTATGCAAGTCATCCAGTGGTAAAAGTACTACTACTCAATTCTCATGTATGTTAACTTAGATTATATATTCTAATGGATAAATTGCCTGTTTTATGTTTCAAAAGTACAGTGTTCTAATCTTGTGAAAATGCACTTTCATTTTCTTTATAACTTGTAGCTATCACTCTGGGATATAGTCATTCTTATTTCTAACCAAATATTGAGTCAAAAATATTTACGATGTTTAAAACAACTACTGGTAAGAAAATGAACAATTCAACAATATATATCATAAAAATGGCTGTGTTAGAAAAGGATTTGCTTTTTCGAATAGTCAGGAACCAGTAACAAGTCATGCAAGTATCAGGGTCACTGATCATTTATTGAGTAAGCAACTCTATAGCTAGTGCTAACTTGGGGCATAATCCTGATTTTACTGATCTCCATTGGATTTTTGCCATAGACTTCCTTCAACAGCATCAGGCTCAAGCCTTTGGTCTCTAATCTAGGTTTTATGATCATGGGAGCATTGAATTGTGGAGAGTCTGGGTAAAGGCAGCTGTAATAGTGTTTTGTTTCTTTTAACCATTGAAATAGCTAATCCTTTCCTAACATGGCTATTTTTTTATTATTACAGCTTTATAAAGCCAAAATGTTTTATTTCTAAATTTTCCTCTCCCCCAACATCTAAAACATGTTTTAAAAGATTAAAAAGTACAGAGAAGCCAATAAGCTTAAACTGAATTAGTGCTCATTAACATGTAGTGCATCTTATTTATTAATGTTCACCCCCAGTATGTTTACAGAAGAAAGGTGATGCAGATTAAAAGAAAGACATGAACAGAATATGTCACAATTATTTTTAAAATTATTACTTCTATTTCCAAGTTGATTGAATTCAAGTTAATATTTGTCCACTTTGAAGAAACAAAATGGAAAATGTATGTTGCTTTATGAGACCACACAGAGCTATGTTTGTGGTCAACAAAAATATTTTGAGTGATGTTGCCTAGCAACCTTCATGAGAGGAAAATTATATTCCTGCAACACAGTTTATAGAATATAAGCTTTAGGATAGCTATAAAATCAACTGAGCTACAGTGTTGCTTCTGCAAAAGAAGCCTAATGCCAACAAACACTTTCCTCCCTATTTAATTAATGCTGCAAGTTTGAATTGGACTTCTTGTTGAAAAGAAGCATACCAAGATCTGAAAAAAGAGTAAGTAATTTGGCAGAAATAGTCATATGTAAACAGCCATGTCGTTACACATTTGGAAAATAGGCTGAAGTCATTAGTCATGCCTAGTGGTTAGAGCACGCATCAGATGGCATCAGCCGTCCATAGGACAAACTAGGGCCACCACCCCGGGCCCCCCACTTTGGGGGGCCCTGCATTTCAGGAGGCGGGATCTAGGGCAGCCTGGGGAGCTTGTGGGGGGGCCTGTCGCTGGCAGCAGCGAGCGACCCAGACCCAGCCTGCCCCGCTCAGCCCCAGCCTGCCCCGCTCCGCTCCACCCTGCCAGCTCCTGGCGTCACTCAGGGAAGGGGACAGAAGCTGGAAAGAGGCAGGGCGGGAGCTTGAGGGAAGGGGTGGAGTCAGGGCGGGGCCTGGACTGAAGGGTGTGGGTGTTGTCTCAGCCCCCAAATCCCCCTAAGAACGGCCCAGACAGGTGAAGTCAGGAATCAGAGCCAAGGGTCAGAACCAGGTTATCCGGAGTGAGACAAGATATGGGCAATGCTGGGGCTGAGATAGAAGCCGAGCTGGGAACAAGCAGCCGCAGAAGCTATCACAATCAAGATAAATGCTTTGTGTAGCCACTGAACTGCTGCTGCTTCTGGGCTTAAGAGCCAGTCTACTGACCCCTCCAACCAATTATGGAGCTTATTAAAGGCCAGCCGTGCTCGTTAGGTTGCCTGGAGACTGACTCAGCTGGAGGCCCTGATTCCAGACAATTTTTACTGATGAGTTGCTACTCATCCCTATCATTGTACAGTTATTTTGAGATAAATATTGCTGTCTCATAATAAAAGATCTCTCTACCAAACTCTGTGTAGCCATGGGTGAAGAAAACAGGTGTATGCAGCTAGGTAATTTAAGGCTGTTTGCTATGTCCTGTACCTTTAAAAATGGACTTCCTAGCCAGCTTGCAGGAGCACTCACTGAATTTTATATATATATACTTATATGAAGTCTCCATGAGAGAGCACAGTGAATGTGATTCACTTTGTAACAGCAGCCATCATGAAGTAATTCAGTGAGTGCTCCTGGAAGCTGGCTAGGAAGTCCATTTTTAAAGGTACAGGACATAGCAAACAGCCTTAAATTACCTAGCTGCAGACACCTGTTTTATATACAGTTTCCTTTAATCTAAAATATAAAATAATTTGGACTGAAAGTGAATATGAATTTATTCATGTTTGTGGTAATACATAAAAACGAAGAGTAGATACTTTCACATGTGAAAGGGTACAAATGTTGGCTGCATCTCAAAATGTGGTCAGTTTATAAAAACATTGAAGTGAGTTCTCAATGTCCATGTGTAGCACATGAAAAGTGTAGCAGCAAGTATTTTTTCTATTAACTTTTTATTAATTTTTTTAAAATATATACACAGAAAAAACAAGCATAACAAACGATACATAAACTTCTCATAATACATAAACTTCTTATAGTATATTAACCATTTGCAACCTAACTTTGGCTTTGCTTTAAACATTATATATGAATGAATGATTAAAATATAAATCAATTATTTGTATTATACAATTTAGAAAGAAACAGTATTTGTTTATAAAAATCCAACTACTGAAAGAAAATTAAGTTAAGCTAAAGAATAGAAGCAAAATTCAAAGGAGGGTGATAGAGATAGGGATGGAAGGAAATGATAGTGGGGGGGGGGACATGCATTTAACTGAAGGATCATTCAGATACTTACAGAGATCCCATATCTCTGAAAAATTTTCTTGGGGCTTTTTATTACAGTATACAATTTTTTCCATGATGGCCAAGTTTATGATGTCTGTACTCCAGATAACTCTTGTTCGTGGCTTTTTGGATTTCCACTTTTGTAGTAGTAGTCCTTTAGCAATCATTAGTGCTCTACTTAGCCAAAGGTTTTCAGATTTATTCAGCTTCCAATTAAAATTTAATAGGTTTAAAATTACATATTTAGCTTGGAACACAATTTTATTTGATAGGGAAAAAAATACTTCAGCAATTAAGTTCTTCCCAAAATATATGGGGGTAGAAGCATTCCCAGAGCATATGCGTTAAGTTAGCACCTGTTGAATCATAGAGTCAACATTTGTCTGACTTAACAAGACCTATTGGAGAGGGGGTCCAATGCATCCTCCATGTGCTTTTCTGCTAAATGAATCTTAAACAGATGTTCAAGGAACAGTTCTGAGCACGGGCTAAAAATTGGTTAGCAGAGAATGATTGGCCTTTCGTTTCTTTTTTAGGGAATGTATGTTTAATTCAAATTTGCTGGTTTGCATATAATGTTGCCATAAGTCTTGCCAATCTGGGTAATATTTGGAGAAATGAAAGTAGTTCATTGGGTTGTGGTGCAGGCATCAAGGCCAAACAGATGGGAGATGGCATGTTTGAGTAGGATATATTGCAGTTCCTTCTTAGTCCCTACATTGGACCTTTATTTTAATATTGTAAAAGGGAGGAAGGTATCATTTTCAATAAATTGACTCATGGTCAAAATTCATTTCCTAATGCAATCTGGCCAAATAATGGGTTTGCCTGCTATACAGAGTTTCGAGTTATCTCCGATAGAGGCCTTTGTATGTAGAAGCGAGTGATTTTTAAATTTAGTGGAGGTGGGTATGCCAAGTATTTCTAGCTGCCACAATAGTTGGTAATTGTTCTTTAAGGAATTGATAATAATAGAAGTGCAGCTCATTGAAAATGAGGAAAGGACCAACCAATTCTGTTTCCAATTAGAGCCAATTTGGGGGCGTACAGAATGAGGGAATGAGCCACTATGCTGCTTGGCTAAGAGTTATTGCCTGATGGTAAAGTTTAAAGTTGGAAAATCTAAAAGCACCTGTTTTGATTGGAAGCAGTAATCTTAGTAACAAAATTCTGTGTTTCTTACCAGCACCCCACAAAAAGGACCTGAACATATTGTTGATTTTGGTAAATTAAAATGAAGTCATATGGATAGGGAGGGAATGCAGAATAAAAAGGATCTTGGGGAGGGCATTCATTTTAATTGCTTATTTTCCCCCCCAAAGAGAGGTATTGCCTGCCAACTATTTAAATCATTTGCTAACTGCATGAATATGGTGGCTAAGTTAATCTTGATTATGTTTTCAATTTCCTTAGGGAACAGGATGCCAAGTGTCTGAGGTGTGACAGTTGCAGTGTCCCTCTAGGAGAGCCACTTGCAACCAAATCCAATGAGCTCTTTTTTGCTTCTGATTTATCCCAATTTATCTTGGAGCCAGAGAATTTGCCAAAATCATGTATTGTTTGTAGGATATTTAGAATAGATTGATCTGAACTTTTAATAAATAGGAGGATGTCATCTGCATATAGAAGGATTTTGTCTCCTAAGACCCTGTTTTGATCCCTTGAATTCTTTGGTGTTCCCTAATTAGTAATGTAAGTGGTCCTAATGCTAAATTGAACAGGAAGGGTGAGTGAGAGCCTGTATGTCCAGTTCATCAAAACAAATCAAAGGGAGAGGGGTTAGTATGCAAGACTTGGGGTTGGATTATAACAGCTTTATCCATGGAATAAAGGAATTTCCCAACCCAACTTTATGCAGGGTAAGAAACAGATATTTCCAGTTCACTCTGTCAAAGGTTTTCTCTTCATTGAGTGAAATGAGTGCTTGGAAATTTCTATAATGTTGGTGGAATGCCATCATGTTAATCAACTGACATGTTATCTGAACCATGCTTTTTAATAAATCCCACTTGTTGGGGTGAACCATATCATTAATTACTTTTTAAGCCTCTTAACCAATATTTTTGAAAGTATTTTTATATCAGTATTGATTAAAGAGCTGGGTTTACAGCTGTAACATTTTTGTACATACTTGCCCAGTTTAAGTAGTATAGTAATTAGGGGTTTGTTCATAGTAGGAGGTAATGTAACTTTCTTTAAGAGATCTTCATAAATGTGTAACAGCTTAGGAGGCAGAATTTCTTAGAGACTTTGATAGAATTCTATGAGTAGGCCATCAGGACCGGAGGTCTTGCCCAGACTTATTTCCTCCATGACCTTGATTATTTCTTCTGATTGCAAGGGAGAGGACAGCCTGACCTGCTGCTTTTCTGAGATTTGTGGGAGGTTAAGAGTTTTACAAAATTATTCCATTCTTCTGAGGCAGGTGATGAATAATTATTGAAAGAGCCTGCTAGAATTTTAAACACTGATCTCTTTTTGATAAGTAGTAATCTGCCCTTGTTTTGATTTGAGTGATACTATTCGGGACTTTTGAGCTCTCTCTTTTAAATGTGTATGCAAGAATTTTCTCTGTTCAGTCCCCTGCTGCCCAGTATGTTAGGGTACGTCTACACTACGAAATTAGTTCGAATTTATAGAAGCCGGTTTTATTGAAATCGGTTGTATACAGCCGATTGTGTGTGTCCACACAATAAAATGCTCTAGGTGCTCTAGTCGGCGGACCGCGTCCACAGTACAAGGCTAGCGTCGACTTCCAGAGCATTGCACTATGGGTAGCTATCCCACAGCTATCCCACAGTTCCCGCAGTCTCCGCCGCCCCTGTGAATTCTGGGTTGAGATCCCAATGCCCGGATGATGCAAAACAGTGTCGCGGGCGGTTCTGGGTACATGTCGTCAGGCCCCTCCCTCCCCCGTCACAGCAACGGCAGACAATAGATTCGCGCCTCTTTACCTGGGTTACCTGGGTTACCTGTGCAGACAACATGGAGCCCGCTCAGCTCAGCTCACCGTCACCATATGTCCTCTGGGTGCCGGCAGACGTGGGACTGCATTGCTACACAGCAGCAGCTGCTAACTGCCTTTTGGCGGTAGACGGTGCAGTAGACTGGTAGCCTTCATCGGCGATCTGGGTGCTGGCAGCCGTGGGGCTTGCCTTTTGGCAGTAAATGGTGTATTACGACTATTAGCCGTCCTATTACAAGTCGGGTCATCGCACGTTAGCAGAGTCTTCCCCGAGCAGCCGATTGTGCAATAGGCCTGAAGACCATCGTCATACGCCGCCCCGTATTTGCTGCCAAGCACCCAGAAAGATGCCGAGGGCTATCAGTCACGCTGCACCGTCATCTTAAGATGTAAAAAATAGATTTGCTCTGTATTCATTTGCTTCCCCCTCCCTCCGTCAAATCAACGGCCTGCTAAGCCCAGGGTTTTCAGTTTAATCTTTGGGGGGGAACATTCTGTGTGACAGTTGTTTGTGTTTCTCCCTGATGCACAGCCACCGTTCTTGATTTTAATTCCCTGTGCCTGTACGCCATGTCGTCACTCAGCCCGCCCTCCCTCCTTCCCCTAGTCCGTCAGATACTACGTTTGCGCCACAGCTCAGAGAGCCGAGAAGCGGTTCGCGCCTTTTCTTTGAATTCTGGGTTGAGATTCCAATGCCCGGATGATGCAAAACAGTGTCGCGGGCGGTTCTGGGTACATGTCGTCAGGCCCCTCCCCCCTCGTCACAGCAACGCAGACAATAGATTCGCGCCTTTTTACCTGGGTTACCTGTGCAGACAACATACCACGGCAAGCATGGAGCCCGCTCAGCTCAGCTGAGCTCACCGTCACCATATGTCCTCTGGGTGCTGGCAGACGTGGGACTGCATTGCTACACAGCAGCAGCTGCTAACTGCCTTTTGGCGGTAGACGGTGTAGCATGAGTGATAGCCATGGGGCTGGCAGCCGTAGGGCTGCATTGCACCAGCCCCTTGCCAGGCGATGGTATATTATGACTGGTACCCGTCGTCATCGTATTGGTGTGGCTGTCAATCATGGCCACCTGGGCAGACATGCTACTGTTTCGATGATGATGGCTACCAGTCGTAATATACTATTTTCTGCCAATTGCCCAGTATTGTCTGCTAAGCACCCAGAAGAGGCCGAGGGCGATGCTGGGTGCTGGCGGACGTGGGGCTGGCAGACGTGGGGCTGCATTGCTACACAGCAGCAGCCCCTTGCCTTTTGGCAGATGATGGTATTTTATGATTGGTATCCGTCATCGTCATACTGGTATGGGTATGGCTGTCACTCATGCTGCACCGTCGGCTGCCACCTTAAGATGTAAAAAATAGATTTGTTCTGTATTCATATGCTTCCCCTTCCTCCGTGAAATCAATGGCCTGCCAAGCCCAGGGTTTTCATTTTAATCTTTGGGGGGACCATTCTGTGTGACAGTTGTTTGTGTTTCTCCCTGTTCCTGTACCTGTACGCCATGTCGTCACTCGGCCCTCCCTCCCTCCCGCCCTCCCTCCTTCTCCTGGTCCATCAGATACTACTTTCGCGCCTTTTTTCTGACCAGGCGCCATAGCTAGCACTGGGATCATGGAGCCCACTCAGATCACCGCGGCAATTATGAGCACTATGAACACCACGCGCATTGTCCTGGAGTATATGCAGAGCCAGGACATGCCAAGGCGAAACCCGGACCAGGCGAGGAGGCGATTGCAGCGCGGCGACGAGAGTGATGAGGAAATTGACATGGACATAGACCTCTCACAAGGCACAGGCACCAGCAATGTGGAAATCATGGTGTCACTGGGGCAGGTTGATGCCGTGGAACGCCGATTCTGGGCCCGGGAAACAAGCACAGACTGGTGGGACCGCATCGTGCTGCAGGTATGGGACGATTCCCAGTGGCTGCGAAACTTTCGCATGCGTAAGGGCACTTTCATGGAACTTTGTGACTTGCTGTCCCCTGCCCTGAAACGCCAGGATACCAAGATGAGAGCAGCCCTCACAGTTGAGAAGCGAGTGGCGATAGCCCTGTGGAAGCTTGCAACGCCAGACAGCTACCGGTCAGTCGGGAATCAATTTGGAGTGGGCAAATCTACGGTGGGGGCTGCTGTGATCCAATTTGCCAGGGCAATGAAAGACCTGGTGATAGCAAGGGTAGTGACTCTGGGCAACGTGCAGTCAATAGTGGATGGTTTTGCTGAAATGGGATTCCCAAACTGTGGCGGGGCCATAGACGGAACCCATATCCCTATCTTGTCACCGGAGCACCAAGCCACCGACTACGTAAATCGCAAGGGGTACTTTTCAATGCTGCTGCAAGCCCTGGTGGATCACAAGGGACGTTTCACCAACATCAACGTGGGATGGCCGGGAAAGGTACATGATGCTCGCGTCTTCAGGAACTCTGCTCTGTTTCGAAAGCTGGAGGAAGGGACTTTCTTCCCGGACCAGAAAGTGACCATTGGGGATGTTGAAATGCCTATCGTGATCCTTGGGGACCCAGCCTACCCCTTAATGCCATGGCTCATGAAGCCGTACACAGGCAGCCTGGACAGGAGTCAGGACCTGTTCAACTACAGGCTGAGCAAGTGCCGAATGGTGGTGGAATGTGCATTTGGACGTTTAAAAGCGCGCTGGCGCAGCTTACTGACTCGCTCAAACCTCAGCGAAAAGAATATCCCCATTGTTATTGCTACTTGCTGTGCGCTCCACAATATCTGTGAGAGTAAGGGGGAGACCTTTATGGC
The DNA here is from genome assembly GCF_011386835.1 of Chrysemys picta bellii. Classification (NCBI taxonomy): domain Eukaryota; kingdom Metazoa; phylum Chordata; order Testudines; family Emydidae; genus Chrysemys; species Chrysemys picta. The sequence goes on from NC_088791.1 coordinate 78,661,157, forward strand.
GGGGTGGGAGGTTGAGGCAACTCGCCTGGCCGCTGATTACGCGCAGCCAGACACCAGGGCGGTTAGAGGAGCACAGCAGGGCGCGGTGCGCATCAGAGAAGCTTTGAAAACGAGTTTTGTGACTGGCCAAGCTACTGTGTGAAACTTCTGTTTGTTTCTCCTTGATGAACCCTCCAAACCCCCCCCCCCGCGACCCGGTTCACTCTACTTCCCTGTAAACCAACCACCCCACCCCACCCTCCCCTCCCGCTTGCAGAGGCAATAAAGTCATTTTTTTTTAACATTCATGCATTCTTTATTAGTTCCTTACAGAGGTAGGGGGATAATTGCCAAGGTAGCCTGGGATGGGTGGGGGAGGAGGGATGGAAAAGGACACACTGCATTTTAAAACTTTAAGTCTTATTGAAGGCCAGCCTTCTGATGCTTGGGCGATCATCTGGGGTGGAGTGACTGGGTGGACGGAGGCCCCCCCACCGTGTTCTTGGGCGTCTGGGTGAGGAGGCTATGGAACTTGGGGAGGAGGGCTGTTGGTTACACAGGGGCTGTAGCGGCGGTCTCTGCTCCTGCTGCCTTTCCTGCAACTCAACCATACGCTCGAGCATATCAGTTTGATGCTCCAGCAGACGGAGCATTGCCTCTTGCCGTCTGTCTGCAAGCTGACGCCACCTATCGTCTTCAGCCCGCCACTTGCTCTGTTCTTCCCGCGATTCAGCCCGCCACCTCTCCTCTTGTTCATATTGGGCTTTTCTCATCTCCGTCATTGACTGCCTCCACGCATTCTGCTGTGCTCTATCAGCCTGGGCAGACATCTGCAGCTCCGCGAACATCTCGTCCCTCGTCCTACGTTTTCTCTTTCTAATGTTCACGAGCCTCTGCGAAGGAGAAACATTTGCAGCTGGCGGAGGAGAAGGGAGAGGTGGTTAAAAAAGACACATTTTAGAGAACAATGGGTACACTCTTTCATTACAAGGTCGCATATTTCGGCTTGCAGGCAGCCATCATAGGCCACAGTGTTTTGGCTTTTTTAACCTTCTTAACATGCGGGAAAGGTTGCAAACAGCAGCGCATTTCCCATATCAAGGATGAATTGGGTTGTCCATTTAAAATGGGGTTTCAATGTAAAAGGAGGGGGCTGCGGTTTCCCGGTTAACATGCGGCACAAACACAAGTAACCCCCCTCCCCCCCCACACACACACACACGATTCTCTGGGATGATCACTTCACCCCTCCCCCCACCGCGTGGTTAACAGCGGGGAACATTTCTGGTCAGAAGAGCAGGAACGGGCGCCTCTGAATGTCCCCTTAATAAAATCACCCCATTTCAACCAGGAGAGCTTTCTGGAGATGTCCCTGGAGGATTTCCGCTCCATCCCCATACACGTTAACAGACTTTTCCAGTAGATGTACTGGCCGCGATTGCCAGGGCAAAGTAATCATTAAACACGCTTGCTTTTTTTTTGTAATGTTTACAAATAGTTACAAAGTTACACTCACCAGAGGTCTCCTGTGTGCCCTGAGGGTCTTGGGTGAGTTCGGGGGTTACTGGTTCCAGGTCCAGGGTCACAAACATATCCTGGCTGTTGGGGAAACCGGTTTCTCCGCTTCCTTGCTGCTGTGAGCTACCTACAGTACCTCCATCGTCATCTTCCTCGTTCCCCGAACCATCTTCCCTGTGTGTTTCTCCAGTGAGAGAGTCATAGCACATGGTTGGGGTAGTGGTGGCTGCACCCCCTAGGATCGCATGCAGCTCCGCGTAGTAGCGGCAAGTTTGCGGCTCTGCCCCGGACCTTCCGTTTGCTTCTCTGGCTTTGTGGTAAGCTTGCCGTAGCTCCTTAATTTTCACGCGGCACTGCTGTGTGTCCCTGTTATGGCCTCGGTCCTTCATGGCCTTGGAGATCTTTTCTAATACTTTTCCATTTCTTTTACTGCTACGGAGTTCAGCTATCACTGCTTCATCTCCCCATATGGCGAGCAGATCTCGTACCTCCCGTTCGGTCCATGCTGGAGCTCTTTTGCGATCCTGGGAGGACTCCATCACGGTTACCTGTGCTGATGAGCTCTGCGGGGTCACCTGTGCTCTCCACGCTGGGCAAACAGGAAATGAAATTCAAACCTTCGCGGGTCTTTTCCTGTCTACCTGGTCAGTGCATCTGAGTTGAGAGTGCTGTCCAGAGCGGTCACAATGAAGCACTGTGGGATAGCTCCCGGAGGCCAATAACGTCGAATTCCGTCCACACTACCCCAATTCCGACCCGCAAAGACCGGTTTTATCGCTAATCCCCTCGTCAGAGGTGGTGTAAAGAAACCGGTTTAAAGGACCCTTTAAGTCGAAAGAAAGGGCTTCGTTGTGTGGACGTGTCCAGGCTTAATTCGGTTTAACGCTGCTAAAGTCGACCTAAACCCGTAGTGTAGACCAGGCCTTAGAGTCTAAAAAGAGCATAAACTTGTAGTGAAGTCAATAGATTTACTTCATACCGAAGACTGATTACTTTTTAAAAGATTTCTTTGGAAAGGATACTTTGCACATTTTAAATCCATAGCTTTAATTTGTACCAGTATTTTCAGGAGCTGAGCTTGGCTAATCCTCTTTCTATCCACCGAATAAGAATTGACCCTGCTCCAAATAAAAGCTTTTAGCATATCCTGTAGGGTGGATTGGGATCTCTTTGGTGTCATTTGTGTTGAAGAAAAAACAAATTTCTTCTGTGACATAGTTTTGAAAATGTTTATCTTTCAAAGGAGAGGAGTTCAATCTCTATCTTTTACAAGTCCAATTAGTCGGGGGGGGGGGAATATATTATCACTGGTACATGATCAGAGATCACGATAGACTTGATTTCATTATTTAGCACTGAGTCCACCAGAGTCGAAGAAATCTATTCATGAATACGTGGAATGTGGGGAGGAAAAAAAAGTAAAATCCTTCATTGTAGGGTTCTGCAACTGCCATAGATCTTTTAACCCTAATTCTTCCATATAATCTTTTAAAATATTTCTAGCATGTGATTTTGTACATGGGGGCCACACTAACTTGTCTAAAAAGGGTCCAACACCTCATTAAAACCTCCTGTTATGATGATTGATTCTAGTGGTATATTACTTAATTTGGAAAAAAAAACTTTAAAAAAAAACTTGGATCATCTTTTCTGGGTCCCCATATAATAATCAGAGTATATACAGAGTCAGAGATCTTAGTCTTCACCAGCAAAAATCTAACTTCCTCATCTTTATTTACGTCCAGCATTAATAATAGTGTTAAATATAAAAACTCAGAGGCTTGCTGTGTGAAAGGGGTCACCAGTACAAAAGTTTGAGAACCACTGCTCTAGAACCTCATCCACACTTGATGATAGCTATTGCCCAGTAGTGACATCAGCAATATAAATCAGCATAGTATTTATTTTAACTCATTTCATAAAAATAAAAACTAAAGAAAAGCATTTGAACTAATATTATTGAAAAAATAATTGAACATTTCATACTAACACATTCTCAGTAACTTGGTGGATCATAACCATCAATAATAATTATTCTTGGATGGGATTTTAGGAGAGCAGATTTCTTTACAGTTGGGGAATTGAAAAGATTCATCATGAAATCTTCATTACATTGTTTAGATCTGGCATTTCTTATTACATTATATTAGGACATTACAGTACATTAGGACAAATGGATTGAATAATTCCAGATTTATTATAAACCCAGAATATAGGAAATTAGATGGAGATGAAAAAGTAAAATCATTAAGGGTAGAATGGGAAGATTTAAAACAACAACAATAATAATAATAATAAAGGAGAGAGGGAAAGGGCTGGAAAAGGTACCAAAAGGGAGAGTGCCTTGGACAGAAAACAAAATCACACTCTGTTGAGCCTTGCTGATCCACAGGTGTAAAGAGTCCCCGTGTCTGGAGAAGCGATTTGTTTGGAGTCAGCATCTCAGAAGTGGGTGTTCTCCCAGTGCACTGGAATTATGGGGGGCAAGGGGGAAAATGTGGATAGATTCAGGCAAAGCAGGAGTGTCCAACACTCCAACCTGCTAACACCAGCAGCCAGAGCCCAGAGCTGCTTCCTGAGCCAATCAGGAGGTTCAAAATTCAATCTGAGATGAGATCCTTCTCCCCAGTCACTTGCTCCCCAGCCATCTCCCTGTGCTGGTGAAACAAGGGAACTTCAAGGAAATAAAACTGAGAGAAAGGGAGGTGGCAAAGTGGTGGCTTTGCCCTGTACAGTTTGTTGCTTAACTGAGAACTGAATTCCAACACTGCAGTGACTGAGCTGGTAAATTTGTTTTAATTCATCCTGTCTGTATCTTCTGTGGAGTCCTTTGCAGTAGTGAGATCAGATACCTTTCAGCTTCTTCTGCTGTCATAGAACTAAGCATCTTGCTCTCATTTTTAACTTTGAAGGTAGCAGGGAAGGAAATGAGGTCATCCAAACCCAACCCATTGGCTCGGGCTCTTGATCTATTGAAGTTAGCCCTCTTCTCCTCCACGTCTTTGGTGTCATCCAGGAAAATCATCCGCCTGTGTCCTTTCCATGTTAGATTTTTAAATGCATGAGCTTTATGAAGAATGAGTTCCTTACTATTTTAATTTAAAAATCTTACATTTCCCCGGGGCTTTGGATTTGGAGGGGGCCGATGCAAGGGAGCAGTGGGCTCTCTCAATATGTAAATTCTGATCAGGGAGAAGAGATAAAAACGCTTGCAGTCTGGTGGATAAAAATTCCTCAGGTCTCCCTTTTTTCAGCCCGTCTGGGCACCCTACAATTCTCAGATTGTTTATCCTTGATCTTCGCTCAAGATCATTAGCTTTCTCCTGCAGTATTTTCATAGTCCTCCCCTGTTACTTTGCAGTTATATTCACAATACTCACTGTGTCTTCTAGCAAGGAGATTCTGGTCTCAGCTTCATCTAGTCTAGATGCTGAGCCTGGAAAAGTAGCTTGATGTGTCCTATTAATATTTTTTACCTCAATTATATCTTCAAATATTCTTAAGATAGTCTTATCACTTGAGATTTGTTTTATCCAGTCCATAATTGCATCTAGTCTCAGAGGGGCAGCCTCTCCCTTGTCAGCCATCTTGGCTACAAGAGGGCTGACCAATGGCTTTTGCTTTTTAGGATTTTGTAGAAAGTTTGGAGATGAAGCAACAACCAATATGATATTAATTTGAAAGAAAAGAGTTATAGAATAATACTTGATGGAAATTAGATGGTAAAAAGCAATTTAACTGCAAACAATTGTGGATTTTAGGAGGTGGGGAAGGGAGCGGTAAAGCTATGCATCCTTAGTGGCTCCCAGAAGTCAGAGCAGCAAGTATTTAATTAGTCTCTTCAGCCTCTCATCTTATCTGATTCAGAAGGATAAAGAATTTTTTCTGAAGCTAGAGGACACATTAATTGGAATTTTAAATTAATACAGAAAATATCTGGCTTATCTTTAACCTCTGACCAGGGGTCTATATGGACCGGGGTTGTTAAAACACCTTTCTTCTCAAAACTTTATGTGGTTGCTTGGCATGTGATGGGAATAGAAATCCAGATCTGATTTTTAAGGTCCCAGATCAGTGATTGACACTATATGTTGGATATTAATAAAACAATGTTTAAGTCTTCTGGACTTTCCTAGGTGGGTCTTGTGGGGAGGTGCCTCACCTTCAATTATGTCCCCAAAGAGTAACACTACCACAAATAATTACTATTACTTATATGGCATGGAGGAGTGTCTTATAGCAGAAGTAAACTTGTTGAGAATGTAACCCCTCTGCCAGGGTGAGCTGGCAGCAACCAAGGCCGGGTTCAATATCTAGAGGTTCCTTTTCAACAATACAATGCAGACCTGGCTGGAACCCCTACCCAGTAATCTGAGAAAATTACACACCACCGTGTAGAAAAGAAACTTTTAATGAAAGGAGGGAAGTCACCTGACATTAATTAGGGAAAATGCTGCAAGCAGGAACCATAATCATAAAACTGTGAGCAGGACACCCACTCTAAAGTGCATGGGACAGTGTCTTCTGCCTCATGTTCTTGAGTTCTACAACCAAAAGTTCCTTTACTGTGCCCCTCCCCCCACCTCTGCTCCCTCACCATACCCCACTCACAGTGCTGTCGTTGGTCAGTGAAGACCCAGGGTTCAGAGGTGTATCTGTGTGAGTTCACCTCCCACCCAGGAAAGAAGGCACCTCGCCTGTTCTGCTATCTGAGCACTTGCCCTGCCAGCTGCCCTTCTTCTCCACTGGACATCCTGCCAGCTGCTCTTCTGCTACTCTGGCCACCCCGCCAGCTGCCATCACCAGCCATTCGTCGGTCACCTTCTGCTGCCACCTGCTTCTCCGCTGTGACCTCTGCAAGTCAGATCCTGCTTACAAGAGCAAGTTCTTGAAAAGAAATAGCGACCGCACTTTTGTGGAACTGCAAAAAGATTCAGCTCCTCAGGTACTGAATCAAAGTGGATAACAGAGATCTAGGCAATTTGGCAAACCTTATTTTAGGCTAGGTACTTGTCCAACTGCCAAAGTAAATATGAGAAAGACATCTTTCTGTTCTATTCTTGATGCATGTCAAAAATATGGCAGTTTGTCTTTCCTTTGAAGAACTCCTGTGTCACAAATACGTCTCTTAGATATAAGTCTAAAGGAAAGTAATACAAGCCACTAAAGTTTTAATATAGTAAAACTACTAATTTATAATTAAATGAGAATTGGTATCCTGACAGCTTGATATTGCAGAGTGGGGATAAGAACAGATGAACTCATTCCTATGGAGTGCAGGCAATCTTAAATTGTAAGGCAGATTCTATTATTTTCTTATACGTTTAACTCAAGTAAATTAACTGAAAACTACTTTTAAATTAACCTTTAATTTAAATTAACTTTTATTTTAAATAATAATAAATTTTACTTTACAACATCTTTGAATGCCCCTGCTTTCCCATGCATAGGAATGAGCTCTGCTTTAACACAGTCCTACTCAGCATCATTATTAGTCTGCAGCGCTTCAGCAAAATGGCAGTTTATACTGCAAGGCCATTAAGGTCGGGAGATAACAAAACAATCACTGGTAATTCAAAAACACATTTTAATGTTCATTTTTAGTATGTAACATACCATTCGTGCTTGAGTGAGAACTAAAGTACTTGGGTCTCATTTAGTAAATATTTAAATATGTAACTTATTACATTTCAATAGATGATCATCCCCCCTCAGGGATGGATGAAGTTGGAGCATCTATGTTGCTACTATTACCTCTGTTGGCTGCTTGAAATATCCTTCAAGATAAGGCATAGTTGTCTCATCTCCAGACTCTTGCATGATTGGACAAGTGGCTATAGTCTTCCCTTGATAAGCATTTTAAGGACAGGTGCTCTTATTCCTTGAGGGCACTGTTATGTAGATCTGAGCAAATAATTGATTTAAACTCACAGACTTTAAAGTCAGATGGGACCATCATGATCATCTAGTCCAGTGGTGGGCAACCTGCGGCCCGAGGGCCGTACACAGCCCATCAGGGTAATCCGCTGGTGGGCTGCAAGACAGTTTGTTTACATTGACCGTCCGTAGGCATGGCCGCCCGCAGCTCCCAGCAGCTGTGATTCGCCGTTCCTGGCCAATGGAAGCTGTGGGAAGTGGCGGCCAGCACATCCCGGTGGCCCAAGCCCTTGTCTATGTCTGTAGCTCATCCATACCCCAATAGTGTCAAATGCCCAGCCTTGTATCTGGGCATAAATGAAAGCCATCTGACTGATGCTCTGTCTGGATAAGACTAAGGTGATACTGGTAGACTGGGCAAAGCAATCAGAAAGGAGGATTATAGCTGTATCTCTTACTGAGGGTGTGTGCATGCCATTTGTGTTTAGAGTTTGCAATCTAGAGAGTCAAGGTAGGTGACGTAATATCTTTTATTGAACCAACTTCTGTTGACGACAGAGACAAATTTTTGAGCTATACAGAGCTCTATGTAGGTCGAAAACTGGTCAGTTTGCAATCTAGGGCATTTCTTGGATTCCTACCTGCTGATAAGCAAACACATAGTAGTTTTGAGGAAAGCTATTTTTCTCTCCCATGCCATATTGCCACAGCTGCTATCAACAAACTGGAGACTTCTCAGAGATCCTCAGTTTTGGAATAGAATCCCATCCCTTCATCTGCTATAACTCAAATAGGTTGAGCTAAATATGTACCCAGACTTTTAGGGAGGGATGGGAATTATGAGTCCTATTTGTGGAGCTGGAGGTATTGTTTGGGGATGATTTTATTGTGGTTAGTTATTCTGGGATTTACCAGTGATAAGAACCTGTAGCCTTTATTTCTAGTATGATTATATACTTAATTTTTAGCAAAGGCACCAGAAAAGAGTTTTTTAACTTTTGTACATACTTATAAATGTAAATAAGCAATTAATCATTGGAGTATTATGTTAAAAGTGCTACGTTTAAATATATTTATTGGTCAAAAATATTGCAGCTGTGTTTGAATTCCGACCCTTAAGTGCTATCCATTGCTAACTATTAGTATCCACAATTTTGTCACATACACAGACAAGGATTACAAATGCTGAATATTTTAAATATTTTAATGAAAATCTCTAACTGTAAATATAATTAGTTTGTTTATTAGTGAGAAGCAGTTAGCATTTATTAACTGATCTATCTAATCTGAATTGCTTTCCTGTTCTATTTTTTCCTCTCTGACAAAGCTCCTGGAGCAATTTTAAAATGCAGGAATTATTATTTTTTTATTAAAAACAAAAACAAACAAAAGAAAACACAACACAGTCCTGACCTGTAGAGCCTCCCACACCAACTCTCACCAGTGCTACTGAGTGTAAAAAGCATGATGCTTGCTCGTTCCTCTTTGGCAGATGTTGCTGTATCAAGTGCACTGAGGTCCTGCCAGCTGGCAAGAATATGATTTGATGAAAGAATAACAGAGAGGTTTCAGAGCTGAGCTGCCCTGGCTAGGAAAAGAGAGGAACTGAGCACCACTGAATATAGAACCCTAGCAGCTGCAAAGTCTGTGGAGAAGACCTGGACTCAACTCTGTGGCCAAGTTTTTCCAAAGTCACCAGGAATTTTGGGTGCCTGAGGTTTTGGATGTCCAAACTCAGGTGCCTGAAAGAGGCCCAATTTTGCTAAACTCATTGAAAATCATGTCCCTTCAACGTGACTGATGTTGGACACCCAAAACCTGAAGTGCAAAGAGTCATTAGTCACTTCAGAAAACCTTGGATTATCTCATTTGTCTTATTATTCACTTGTTTGCTAAAAAAGTCAAACTCCAGGAAGGGGTAAATTTTGATCCTACAGTGTGTGTGTGGTGTGTCCCCCAGATCAGGTAAGAGAGTCATTTGTTCACTAGCATTTGAACAGATGAAAGTTTTTTTCACTGTATATAAAATTCAATAACAATCTTTTGAATTAAAAAAAATACACTAAAACCAGAAGAGCTCAGAGATCAGGTCTGCTTTAGGTAGAGCAATGAGTGAAAGGGCAAGGTTCAGGTCATTCAAAATGGTTTTACTTGACTGAAAATGGGAACAGTTTCCTTATGTTTAATGGAGAGGACAGTAATATGTGTAAGAGGTAACTGAATTTAAATATACTATTTCCTTCTAAAGAGTCTGTAAAAGAGGGAAGGATGAAAAAAATGCCCCCCCACCCCAAAGCAAAATTAAAAGAAAAACATTAACTGCAACTCCTTTGCTGCCCTTAGAGATAAGGCATACAAAGGGAACCCTCTCCATCTTCCCATGAACAAGGTAAGTTTCAGAAGCCTTTCTATCATTGACTGTAAATAACTCTTCCCCCTTGGCTGTTCTACTTTTGCAGTAATGCTGCCGGGAGATATAGACCTCAAGGTATCTACAGTGCAGAATCCATGAAATGTTTTATTGTGAATAATTTATTTTGGCAGGTGCTTGATCTTAAGTTTTAAAAGTAAAACTGAAACCAGGCATCAATAGGGTTCAGACATTCATCTTCTTACCTTTGCTGAAGTAATACGGACTGGGCTATCCTCCATCTCTTTCTCATCTACTACATTAAGGCAGTAAGTTGTACACTCTTGATGGACGTATCCTCTATTTAAAAAAAATCAAGACCAGCCCTCTAAATTTCACATTATCTATTAAAATGGAGCAGCTGCAGATACCACCCCCCAGATGTTTCAGCTCTCAATTGGTTATATCATCTACTCCTGTTCTTTCTTTTGCAATAGTATAGCTCCCACTGAAACTCAGATGTGAGGCTTGATTTCAATTAAGGTTTCAGTCCATGCAAGAGTGAAAGAGCTTATTGTAGTGAAAATACTGTGCTCACAGTACATTTATTACCTGACATTTAAAATCAAAAACAGACAGAAAACCATGCAAAGATAGCAGGGAAAATGTGAAAGAGGGGAACTGGAAAGAAAGAGAAAAGTGGAGAAAAATTGATCAGATGAAAGGGAAGAAGGAACAAGGTGGTGTAGAGAGAGAAATGGAGGTAGGAAAAACAACTGGAGAAGATAGAGTAAGACGCACAAAGGAGAATTGAGAAAACAAATGTGAAATATAAAAACAAGGATTAAAGCAAATGCAGAATATTAAAAAACACAATGGGAAAGTGCATGGATAATAGACAACAATATAGATATATGCATAGAGATAGCTGATCGTGGAGAATGGCCGGTGTTATGGAAAAATGTATTATGAACAAGAAAAGGAAGAAAGAATCGAGGAGATTAAAAAAGATATAGAAACACAAGAAAGTTAACAGAATTAAAGAGAATTCTATTTAGCACTATTAACTAGAAAGAACCTTATTTACTTTTTCTTTATTTGGTTGTTTATGATGTCACAGTTCCAGGATAACTGCACCTGTATTCCTCCTTCTGTGGCCAATCAAGGGCACTCACTTAAGGTTTCTGGCTTCCATCTGTCACCTCTCTTAAGTGGAGGCCTGCGTCTCCCTCCTGACAGGGGTTTAAGGCTGCATAGCTCCCTGCCTTACCCTACAATATCCCCAGCAAACCAGTCTGCCTAAAGGCCAGTGCCTGTACTCTGCTTTCTCTGAGAGGGCTAAGAAGAGCATATTGCCAGCAGTTACAAGTTACCACACAGCTCTGTCTCAACAAGCACTTCGTTCTCAAGGAAAAAGCATTTCAAAGAAAACATAAGAAAGTCCCGGGAGGCCTGGTGGTCCAAAGTCTTTCTGATTCTTGCACAAGGGTTGGAGCCCTTGGACAGAAGATCCTGTCCATTTGTTGGATCAGAAAGAAGGTGCTGAGTCAGTTTAAATGCAGCCTTGTTAAGCCAAAAGCTCTTTCTTTGTTTTACTAGTCTTTGGAAATCCAGTTTGATCCAGTATGTGTGAACTGCCCCAGGAGTTGGAGGTGTTTACAAAGTGAGTGACTCATCTTAATCACTGTTTTAAATCCTGAGAGAGCTGTGGTAACATTCCCCAATGGAGTAGAACAGAATCATACATACAATTCTTGGCCCGCAGCAATACATAAACTTAATATAGTATGTTCCCCCACAGATAGTGCATGTAGGGCCGGCTCCAGGCACCAGCCCTCCAAGCATGTGCTTGGGGCAGCACCTGGAGGGGGGCGGCGATCACCCGGGGAGAGCGGGTCTGCAGCCGGGCTCACCGCCCTCCCCCCAGCGCTCCGGCCGGCCGGGAAGAGCGGGGCCGCCCTCCCCCGGTGCTCTGGCCAGCCCCCCGGGGAGAGCGGGGCCGCGGCCGGGCTCGCTGCCCTCCTCCCGGCGCTCCGGCTGGCCAGGGAGAGCGAGGCCCCGGCCGGGCTCAGCACCCTCCCCTGCCGCGCTCCCCGCCGGGGGGCGGGGTGGGGCGGCGGGAGGCTTTTTTGCCTGGGGCGGCAAAAAAGCCAGAGCCGGCCCTGAGTGCATGCAGTTCAATATCTGTAACATATGGCATCTTAGATTTCCTGCTTTGTGGCCCACATTTCAGATTCCTCTAAAAGCAATCTGTATTTAGTAAGTGCATAGGACTTTTTGAGATTCGCTCACCTATTTCTTTTAAGAAATTTTGGCATGGGGGATCAATTATAAAAGTGTCAAGAAGATATATAAGAAAAAATGCTGCAGCAATTCTTGCTGTCAGCTTATGGGACAAATTTAACACATTGAAAATTAAACAACTTTGGAGTTTATTTTCCCCCCCTATTTATAGCTCAAATTTGGATATTTTTGGAGTTTTCCTCTGGACGTTGCATGGTGTTTGAGGTCTCCGCGCTGCTCCAGGAAGCCACGGACACCGTGTCCCTTCGGCCCCGGCGAAAGGGGACACAGAGAGTTCCGTGAGCTGCTGTTGCCTGTGGTTACCTCCCCTGTAGCTCTCATTGGCTGGGAATGGGGAACCACGGTCAATGGGAGCTTCGGGGGAGGTACCCATAGGCAAGAACAGCGCAGGGAGCTCTCTGCTCCTCCTCCCCCCGGGGCCGCAGGGACACGGTGCCCGCCTCTTCCCAGAGCGGAGCAGCACGGGGCCAGGGCCAGCAGGGAGCCTACCCTGGCCCCGATGCATGCCCGTGCCACCCCGGAGCCACTCCAGGTAACCAGCGCCGGGCCGGAACCCAAACCCCTCCTGCACCCTGCACCCCAACTCCCTGCCCTGAGCCTCTTGCCTGCACCCCAACCTCCTGCCACACCCCGCACTCCCTCCTGCACCCTAACCCCCTGCTCTGAGCCCGCTGCCGCACCCTGCACGCCAATCACCTGCCCTGAGGCTCCTGCTGCACCCCAAGCCCCTGCCACACACCACACTCCCTCCTGCACCCCAACACCCTGCCCTGAGCCCCCTGCCGCACCCCACACCTCTCCTCCACCCCAACACCCTGCCCTGAGCCGCCTGCTGCACCCTGCAGGCGGGGCGGGGGTGGAGAGGGGGAGCAGGGCCGGGGACAGTGGGAGGTGGGTGATGCGGCCCTCGGGCCAACATACGAGTCCTCATGTGGCCCTCCTGGTGATTCGAGTTTGAGATCCCTGCTTTAGAGCAACATTAAACTTCTCATGTATGATACTATATCCCTCACTTGCAGACACTTCCACTGGGTGTATGGGGTAACAACTCCCATTTCATCTAATACCTCAATTAGGGTTGTCTGGCATCCAGTTTTCAACCAGAATGCCTGGTTGAAAAGAGACCCCGGCAGTTCAGGTCAGTACTGCTGTCTGCGCTGCTAAAAGTCCCGTTGGAGGTGCAGGTGGGCTAAGGCAAGCTCCTAGGCACAGGGGTGATCAGGAAAGTTCTGTGTGCTGCCCCCACCCCCAGTACGGCACCGCAGCTTCCAGTGGCCAGAAACCGTGCCCAGTGGGAGCTGCGGGGGCAGCGCCTTGCAGGTGCAGACACCACACATCATGCAGAGCCACCTGGCCGCACTTCCGCCTAGGGGCCAGACATACCATCCGCTTCCGGGAGCAGCGTGGAGCCAGGGCAGGCAAGGAGCCTGCCTTAGCCCCATTGTGCTGCCAAACTGGAGCCACTTGAGGTAACCGTCACCCAGCCGGAGTCCGCACCCCAAACCCCCTGCCCCAGCCCTGAGCCCCCTCCCCCACCCTAACTCCCTCCCAGACCCCACACCCCCACCTGCACCCTAACACTCTCTGCCCCAGGTCAGAACCCCCTCCTGCACCCAAACTCCCTCCCAGAGCCCACACCCTCTCCCACATCCCAATCCCCTACCCCAGCGCTGAGCCCCCTCCTGCATGCAGACTTCCTCCCGGAGCCCACACCCTGCACCCTCTCCCGCACTCAAACCCCCAGCCCCAGACCTGACCCCCCTCCTGCACTCCAAACGCCTCACCCGAGCCCCGCACCCCCAACCTGAGCCCTTACTACTTCCCACACCTCAACCCCATGCTCCAACCTGGAGCCTCCTCCTGCAGCTGAAACCCTCACCCTCTCCTGCACCCCAACCCTCTGCCCCATCCTAATGAAAGTGAGTGAGGGTGGTGGAGAGTGAGCGATGGAGGGAGGGAGCCTGGAGTGAGTGGGGGCGGGGCCAGGGCGGGGCACGGTGTTCGTTTTTATGCAATTAGAAATTTGGCAACCCTAACCTCAATGATTAAAAAAATAAATCTATAGGTCAAGGGAAGGTCATTTAATTTACAGAGAAAGAAGCTGGCAATAGCCTCTAAATAATGTCTACAGAAAACAGAAAATCAGTAATATCGGTGAATACAGTCATCATTCTCAAAAGATGGGCTAGATCCTTAGGAGGGGTAAACAGACATAGATTCATTGTATGCCGTATTGTTTAGCCATGTAGGTCCCATGATATCAGAGAGACAAGGTGGGTGAGGTAATATCTTTTATCGGACCAACTTCTGTTGATGAGAGAGAGAAGCTTCTGAGCTTAAATGGAGTTATGTGACTTACCCCAGCTGAAGAAAGCCTTCATGACTACAGACTACATTATAAAATCTACATATGGCAATATTCACCACTCTTATTTATGTTTCTGACACAAGGATAAAACTCTGGCCTCTCAAATGCTATTGTAGGGATCGGCAAAGGTTGCTGTGCTATTGTTTGGTAACTTGACTAATTGCAATCAGTGTGTATGGTGAATGGGCTGAGTAGAATCATAGATTGCATCATTAGGAAGGAATGCCTAATAGACCATTTCATTCACATCAACAGATGGGTGCTTACCCCTATGAACGGTGAGCAGCTTACATTGTTATGGATCTAATCTCGGGAAGTTTGCAGGGTTTTGGCCATCAGCTGTCATAGTGCATTTGGGACGAATCAAGCCTTAAAAAGAAAAAAAATTATGCAAAGGATGCGAAAATTGTGGCAGAAAGTAGACAGGGCAAATCCTGAACCCCACATACATTTTAAAACTAGGAGAATATCTGAAACTTGTTAAAATATTTGAACCATTAAATAACCACTAATACTGAAAAATGATATTTAATTTATTTTAAAAAACTTTAATGAGGAGACAGGATCAGATTCTACCAGCTAGTTACACTAGTCATGCCTTGAGTCACACCAGACTTCTGCTGGTGCAAATGAGTTCACAATTTAGTCCATTAACATTATTAAAAAATTCTAACAATCAATGAGGCTAATAATTTACTCTAACATTTACTCTAACAAGTCTATTATCTTACAAAACAAATCATCCATTTAATGCGTTTTCTGATTTTTCAAACTATAATTAAATATGTTTTGCCTTTATCCCAATATAATTCTTAGCTACCTGATCAAACCCACTATCCTAAACTTCAAACAAAAATGTTGAAATTTTAAACACAATGCCTTAATTCCTCCTCCACATCCCCACCCCTGCCTCCCAATTATAAATCCTGGATAAGGGCTGGATAGATGTTCTTAAAATGAAAAAAAAATTAAAATTCAGTTCATTAAAATGCAACAGTGGGACATCAATTGAACATCAAGAGAATTTTTCCATACAAATGAAATAATGTTGAACTTATCAGACGTACTGTAGAGTTGATCATTAAGAGTTCTATTCATCTAAAATTCCCAGCTCCATGGGTGTCAGTTCAGGAGACTTCACAGTTTAGCACATAAAAGAGTGGGATTAAATTTAATTTTTTTTAAAATAGCCTCCATAGTCATAGAGGGTCAGTTTTTGGCCTTCACGTATCCTGCAGAAAACCAGACAAGGGGGGAATTACTCAAGTATCTCCTTTGTTCAGGGCTCTAACTTGAGCAGCACATTAAAAAGCCTCTTTTTGGTGATGCAGCTTCTTTGAGTTTACACAACTGAAGGTTTCTGGGATGCATTCACATTGCATACGTGCAAAATAATATCACCCAGGTGCATTGTAGTGGGCAATCAAACTTGGAGCTTTCCTGTCCCTTTGTGCCCCTCTCATGGAACTGTTCTATATAATATCTGTCATATGACTACTGCCAGGCTTTATCTATGTGGCAGGAGACTGCAAGAACTCTGCAGTAATGAGACAGTAACAGTAATTCTATGCATTATCGGTGTGTAGTAACATTTTGAAGAGTATTACACATGTATTTTTGAGTTCACTGGTAAATTTCTGAATTGATTCAAATATGTTCTATGTCTTCCTTATTAAGCAGTATAAAAGTTTCCTTTCATTGCACTGAATACCCACATTTCTGTTTTGCCTCAGCACAAAAAGCTGTTTTTGCTGGCAATATATGGTGAAAATATGCTGCCCTTTGCAAAATGTATATAAAATATATACTTTGCAGGAGCAAGGATGCTTTTGTTTTTAAAAAAATATATATTTTCGGTGAAAGATCTGGGAATTAATGGAAGAAAGACAAACAGTAAAAGTATGTCCATTATGATCCAAAATAACTCTCTCTCTTTGATAGGCTTCCTATTTCCAAACTCAATTCAAAACTGCTCTTCTCTAAAATTTTATATCCTATAACTACCATCACAGCAAATCACTATTACTACTACCCCCTTCTCTACTCCCCTCCTATGTTCTGACTGCTTTTCTGTCTCCTTCCCATGATTCCTCACAGTTAGGGAGTCACACTTTTACTTGAGCTCTACCATTGGGGCAGATTATGCAGTCTTTCTTGGAAAATTCCCAATAACATTAGTGGGCTGCAGGACCATGCCCTTCCTCTGGAACTCTGTTCCCTCTTTCTCAAGGCCATAGAGTAATTGTTTCACTCAAATCTTGCCTATTGCCTTTAAAAAAGAAAACCTGAATACACACCATACCATTTCTATTTGGCTTGCCATTGACACCAGAAACAGTGTGTGTGATATTATGTACTAAGGATACTATATAATAGACTATTTTTGTATTTTGTTCCCCTCATTGTTATTACTTCCAATTCAGACTTTTATTTCACTTGCTCCACTCTGCTTCCCCTTTAAATTTTTGTTTGTTTGGCTTTCACTTTCAATGTTTCTATTCCATTCTCATTAACACTGCCTGTTCCATTCACCCTTCCTGTCTGGTGCATTTTCTCTTTGTACTACTCTATTATACTGCTCATCAACATTACTCTAATCTCATCATTGCAGGCACTCTCATTTGATATGATCTATGATTTACGAGAAGAGGTGTACAATAGGGTGTTATTCCTATACTGTAGAAGTGAGGACAACAACCTGATAGAAATGGTGTGTGTGTGAAATAGATGAAGAGAAGGACAAAAGGCAGTGCATAGGAGCACCTTCTAACTGTGGGAGTTATGGTAAGATTCACAGGCCATGTCTACACTAGAAACTGTAGTTGATGCAAGTTACATAAGCAGACAGCCACTGAAGTTTGTATATTGTTCAGGTGCATGCATACTTCGCTGCTTGCATCTGTGCTGTGTATACTCACCAGGAGTGCTAATATGGATTCAAAGTGCAGTGCACCATGGGTGGGTATCCCAGTGCACCAAGCGCTGCTGTCCAGTGCAATGCCTTTTGGAAAATGTTTACAATGTGTTGTGGGATAGAAATGACTTGCCCCGGATGTCTGGGAGCTAAGGGTCTGGTTCCCAACATTCAACTTTCCCCATCCCATCATGCCATCCATATTCAATATTTTTTGTGCCTTTTTAAAAAAAATCCTACAAACCTGCGTGGCACTTTTTGATATCTGCCATCTACACTATTCTTATGAACATTTCAACTCCAGGATGCATAATTTTCCAGACCAGAAGGAAGTACTGCAACAACAGGGGACATGACAATTTCTTTGAGGACAATTTGCTGAGGGACATAGCAAAAACCAAATCAGTTGTTGAGGCATTCACAGAGCAGCTATAGATGGTAGAGAACTGCTTCTGGTCCTTAGAAATGAGCACTGACTAGCGAGATCACATCATTATGCAGATTTGGGGTGGCAATCAATGGCTGCTAAACTTTCAAATGTGAAAGGCCACATTCCTGAATCTGTGTATTGAGCTTACCCCAGCCCTCCAGTCCATGGACAGCAGAATGAGAGCAGCATTGACAGTGGAGAAATGAATGGTGATCATACTCTGGAAGCTTGCAATGACGGATTACTACGGGTCAGTGGGAAATCATTTTGGAGTTGGAAAATTCACAGAGGGGGCTGTTGTCATACAAGCATGTAGGGCCATTCATTGTCTCCTGCTACATAGGACTGTGATTACTGACAATGTGAAGGACATAGTGGGTGGATTTGCAACAATGGGGTTCCCGAATTGCAGTGAGGTGATAGATGGCATGGGATGCTTCACTCATACCAGTGTGAGCTGGCATGGGAAGGTACATGACGCTATCATATTTAAGAACATAGGACTCTTCAGAAAGCTGCAAGCAGGGCCATTCTTTTCTGACCAGTGGATTATCATTGATGATACTGAAATGCCAATAATGATTCTGGGAGACCCCAGCCTACCCTTTGCTCATGAAGCCATAGACTGTCCATCATGGCAGCACCAAGAAAAGATTCAGCTATTAGTTCAGCAGGTGCAGAATGACTGTTGAATCTGCTTTTGGTAGATTGAATGGAGGCTGGCAGTGTTTACTCACTAGTTTGGATCTCAGTAAGAAAAATATCCCATTGCTTATAGAAACAGAGAAATGTAGTAGAACTGAAAGGGACCTCGATAGGTCATCTAGACCAGTCCCCTGTTCTGAGACAGGACTAAGTATTATCTAGATCATCCCTGATAGGGTGTTTGTCTAACATATTCATAAAAACCTCCAGTGATGGAGATTCCACTATCTCCCTAGGTAATTTTCTCCAGTGTTTAACTACCCTTACAGTTAAGAAGTTTTAGCTAATGTCTAACCTAAATCTCTCAGGCTGCAATTTAAGCTCATTACTCCTTATCCTGTCCTCAGTGGTTAAGGAGAATAATTTATCACCCTCCTCTTTATGAAACAGTTTAATTTACTTGAAGACTGTTATGTCCCCCCCTCAGCCTTCTCTTATCCAGACTAAACAAAATCGTTTTTTTTTTTCAATCTTTCCTCGTGGGTCCTGTTTTCTCAATCACTTTTGTTGCTTTCCTCTGGCCTTTCTCCAATTTGTCCACATCTTTCCTGAATTGAGGTGCCCAGAACTGGACACAATTCTCCAGTAGAGGCCTGACCACTGCTGAGCAGAATGGAAGAATTACTTCTCATGTCTTGCTTACAACACTCCTGCTAATATAGCTGTCTCTTGTGTCTTGCATAATACCTGTGAGACAATGGGGAAAAAACTGCTGTCAAGGTGGAGGACAGAGGTGGAGTGGCTGTCTGCTGACTTTGAACAGCCAGAGACAAGGGATTACTAGCGCCCAACATGGAACTATTCAACTGAGGGAGGCTTTTAAAGAGCATTTTAAATGGTCACCCAGAGTAATGTTCTATGCTGGAGTGTTTGCTGCATCTGCAGCTTTGATTGCAAAGAACTGTGTAGTGCTTGCTGTACATTTATAAATATGATGGGGTGTTTTCCTGGAGCTATGAATTCTTTGATGCTTGGTATGCGTTTATAAGTATTGTTTGCTTTGACTACCACTATGAATTCTGCTATATTTATTGTGAATTAATAAAGATATTTGATTTTCCAAAAATAGAACTTCAAGTAGAAAAAACAGTGCAAATATCTCACTCCTGTGGACAACAATGATGCCAGACAAACTCATCACAGGAATAGCAAAAGAGGAAGAGGAAGAAATAAGGCAGCCATCCCTAGAAATCTTTGGGAGACGATTGCAGAATATCTCCATTAAAGTTTCATCACGATGTCTCAGGAGGATAAAACAGACATCCCTGTGCACATAAACAAAGTGCTCCACATGTCCATCTACCTACCCAAACAGGGGAATGAAAAGCAGCTGCCAACTCTACCTCTGTTTGTTGTATCTCTACTTCATCTCATATGAGTAGAACATCTTGTCTTGTTAACTTGGGGAGGATGGTGGGGTGCCAGCTTTAAATCTGAGTACTGTAAGGACAACTGCGTGCATGCATTTATCTGAGTTCCCTTCCCCTTCATCAGGCTCATCAGTGTTCACCTGGTGGGACTGGTTAGATTGTGGCAGCGTCTCAAATAGGTTTTGGCTCACAGCTTGGCTGGAGTCCTCCACCATGTCTCTCCCCATCCTTCTTCTCCTCTTCACTTTTCACAGCAGGGGTCTCCGTCTCAGGCTCCTCTGAAGTTCCCACAGTGGTCTGCGCGGTGCTGATAGGGTCTCCACCAAGTATGGCGAGCAATTCCTTGTAGAAGCAGCAAATCTATGGTATAGTACTAGATCTACTGTTGCACTCTCTGGCCTTGTGGTATGCGTGGCAAAGCTCACTCACTTTCTCACAGCACTGCTGCTGAACCCTGTCATACCTCTCTGCCCGCATCGCCTATGTAATCTGCTCATAGAGGTCCATGTGTCTATGGCAGGCCCACAGCTATGCTTGCACAGCCTCTTATCCCCACAGGCCCAGTAGATCCAGCACTTCCTCTGTACTCCATGCAAGAGCACATCTAGTGCATGGAGCCAGCATGGTTGGTTGGGCAATTGCACCCAACAAAGATGAGCTGCTAGGTGTTTGCATCAAGATGGGCAGTTAGGAAAAGGCATGTGAAAAAACACTCGGGGGCTTTTAAAAGGGAGGGTGGCTTCCAGTCTCTGTGATCTCTGGGCTGTGGGGTTTAAAATAGCAACCTTTTGCAGGGAATGGGGCATTGTGAAATAGCTGCTGGAGGACTGTTAGGGTTGACACAGTTCATGCAGCATCTACACTTGCACTGCATCTACCTCAGTTGGTTGACCATGGCTCTACTCCATTCAGGGAGGTGATTTTACTGTGTTGCTGTAGCAGGGTTCTTATGCTGATTAGAGACAAATTTGAGCATAGAAACATGCACCTATAGATTGATGCAAGACTACTTATATCAGCCTAACTTTGTGGTGTAGACCAGGTCTTAGTTACTCCCTGAAGTCACAGTGTAATTAGAAAGTTAAAATTCAAATTACACTTTTTTTTTCTATTTTAAGGTACTCAGAGACTGTCTACATAGACACATTCAGGAAAATTTAAACCAAAATTAACTGAAGGTTAATTGAAAGTGCATTAAGAAGTAAACTGGCCTCAGTTCACTTTAGCTTAATGCCCTTTGAAGGGAATGCATCCACAAAGGATTTTATTGTGCGTTAACTAATAGTCTTTACATTCACACCTTTAGTTAATTTCATTTAACTTTCCTGTGTATCTCTATGGATATGTCTACACAGTAACTAGAAACCCCCAGCTGGCCCATGCCAGCTGTTTCGGGTTCATGGGGATCAGTCTGCAGGTCTGTTTCATTGTTGTATAGACTTCAAGGTTCAGGCTGAGCCCAGGCTCTAAGACCCTGCAAGGTGAGAGGGTCCCAAAGCCCGAGCTCCAGCCCAAGCCCAGAAGTCTAAACAACAATGAAACAGCCCCACAGCCTGAACACCACGAGCTAAAGTAGGGTGACATGGGCCAGCCATGTGGCTAATTGCTGACAGTGCTTAATTTGTAATGAAAGAGGTGCTGGGGATCAAACAATTAGTTGCTGGGGTTCAAGCATTTTTTTTTAAATTCATAACTGATGCAGCAAGCCCAGAAATTCTGGGACTATGAACTACTAATCCTAGAGGTGCCTGGGCTCAGCCCTGGCAAACTCTGACACAAATTAAGCACTGGTTGCTGTGTAGATATACTCTAGGCAGACATCTCCTCAAAGACAGAATGATCAATAGTACTTAATGATGTACTGAGAACAAGTACAATAGATTTCAAAAGGTCTCGATCAGAGACGAGCATAAGGTCATTTCACTAACTACCTAGGAAAGTATAGTGTCAATACCATTAAAGGCCCAGTAGTCACAAAAGTTTTTGCAGCAAAGGTAATTCAGAAAGATAAGAGAAGATCTTATTTTCTAGAACGTTGCTGAAGAGAAGGAGACTGAAGATAGGGTGGGGTCAGACAGTGAAGGGTGCCCATGTTTAAAAGGGAGCTTCTTGTTCAAACGTTTGTGTTTTGTTTAATATTTTATCTCATGAAGTCTGGTATGAAAAGTTTAGATTATTTCAGGAAAAAGTGCCATAAAGCAGATGCAATTGCTGAGTCAGGCTGGATGATGGCAATGAGGGACAAGTGTCTGAAGAGAGAGCAGTTGTAGATCATGGAAGTGGGTGAAGAATATAAATGTTAATTAACAATAGAATTTTAAAAGTAACATGAATGTACTAATGCAACATAAAAACTGCCATACTGAATCAGACCAGTAGTTCATATATTCCTATATCCAGTCTACTCCAACTGTGATATTTCTAAGTAAAGATCAAGAAGCATCTTTCTAATCCCCTCAGTAAAGGTTGTCTTATCTCCTGAAGCATGAGAGTTTATATCCCTTTCGTACTTATGGTGGGCTTGTTTTAGAGAGAGATTTTAAAAGGCACAAAAGATAGGAAGTTGGGCATGTAACTGCCCTTTGTGTTGTTGAAATTCGCCCTTCCCCGCCTTTAATCTTACCTCTGTAATTCTAGTTCTAGCTGTGGAATAACCTTGAGTAGACAAAAGAGGTCAAAGATTGAGGGAAAAGTCTACTTTCGGTAAATGATGTCAAAAGATAATCATCATCAAAGAGGAAGAGGTTTGAAAATAGGAATTTCTCATTAATAAATAGGCGCATTCTCACAGATAGGAAAAGACAAGTATGAAACTACAAAAAGAAAAAAGAAACACAATAGGTTATTTCCCTTTTGATACCATCTTAGCCAAGTGTAGTGTAGTTTTCTGTGATTTTAATAACTTTCTTTTGCAGGCATCTCAATTTTAGGATTGCCTTACTGGCGTAATTGGTAACATCCTTAAAAGGAGACGATAATTAACATTTGAAAAATAAGAAAATCCAGTAAAAATAACTAATTTTTGATGAATTTTGTGAACGGTTTAGAAAATAGAGCAATGATGATATTGGGCCCAATCCGCAGCTGTTGTAAATCAGTGTCGCTTCATTGTCTTCTGTAGGGCTTTGTTGATTTACACTTAAGGAGTGTGTTCGTGGACACTGGGCCATGTTTATGCTCGCCCATGTACCACATACCCCTGACAAGGGTACAAATATTCTGTGCTGGACACGAGTATATGTGCTGTCCCGGGGTATAACCACATTCACACTGCATTTTTGGTACACGAGGTTAGTACCAGCATTTCATGAGTGGTATCACAGGGTTTGTGTCACAGGAGACATGCTAGGATCCTCCTTGCTGTGTACTGGTGTACACAGCAAGGAGGCCATCGTCTCCTCCATCCGTTCCGGTCCGCTACCGGGCCACCATTGCGCCTTCCCCACCGTGTGTATACCCGAGCCGCATTCCTCCGAGATGCTGCCCGCCCGTGCGGTCTGCCCCCGGTCGCTGGGACCGCCCTCCCCGCCGCTTCGGCGCGTGGGGAACGGCGGGGACCGGGCCGTGGGCAGATGTGCAGATGTCTTCACAAAATTGGCAATATCGGCTCCAACTCATTGCTCTCTCCTACCCAATTAGGTGAAAGACATGGAGCAAGTGACTGACAATGTGGTTCTGCTCCTGTTCCTTCTTGCAGGATAAATGTGTCTGTGTTGCCATGCATGACAAGTGAGAATCTTGGGTGAATGGACTCAAACCTTTCTCACAAGCCAAAGATGGGTGACTGGGACTCTGACCGATCTAGTGACACCCTACGACAAAGGAGATTACTCATGGACATACAGTTACAACACTGGCAGACAACAGCTTCTGAACCAGGAGAACCAGCATGGTGTGGTGGGATCACATTATCTTGGAAACCTGGGAGGATAAGCAGTGTCTGCAGAACTTCAGAATGAGGAAGCATACATTCCTGGAGCTCTATGAGGAGCTGGCCCCAACCCTACAACAGCAGAACACTTGGTTCCAGAGACCCATGGTGGTGCAAAAGCAGGGGGCTATTGCCCTCTGGCAACTGCCAATGCCAGACAGCTGTTGGTCAGTTTCAAACCAATTGGGGTTGGGAATGCACTGTCAGGCTTGTGGTGGCATAGGTTTGCAAAGCTATCCACACTCTCATCCACCCATGGGTGGTTGCCATCATCAAAGTTCCAGACATTATAGCCGGGTTCCAGAGAATGGAGTTTCTCAACTTTACCGGGGCTCTCAAAGTTACCCATATCCCCATATTTTGTCTCATAAAAGGAGTGACTGAGTACATCAATCAGAAAGGTTGCATAGTGGACAACAAAGGCAGGTTCATGAACATGAATGTCAGACCCATAGGAAAGGTTCATGACTCCAGGGTGCTGAGGAGATCGGAATTGTATTTGAATAAGAAGGATGGGACTTTATTCCCCAGAAACAACCTGGTTCTGTATAGTGTCTTCCTGTGCATGGTTATTCTGGGGAACCCTGGTTAATGAAACCATACCCCAACATCAATGACCCATCAATGGGAGCTCAATTCCAAACTAAGCAGCTGCAGGATAGTAGTGGAGTGTGCCTTTGTATGGCTGAAGCTCGCCAGCAATGCCTACACACCCAATTGGATGCCAACATGGCCAATGCAGTTTGCATTATTGTGGCTGCCACTGAACCTTAAGAACCAGCTGAAGTTTCTTCTGCACCAGATATTTGTTGACATTTGCTTATGGGACTGGGAGACAATTCAAATGGAAATAGACTTATGACACATAGTCAGAAAGGGTTAAGTAGCTTGCAGGCTAGGTGACCCAGAGTCAACCTTTAGAGACATGTTAGATAGGCTAGAACTTTGAAATGCAAACTTATATTGAAAGGAATTAAAGGTGATACAAATTGTATGTGTTTACTTATATCTTGTGTAATGATCAACAATGTAATCAAACATTGTCTAGGCTGTATTCTGTTAATTCAGCGATCAAAAGGACATCTTAACATTTAAATGAATTGTAAACATAGGATATCGCTGTATTCATCTCTCTGAAATGTATAGCAAATCATCTGTGAATTGTGGAAAAGCAGGCAATTGCCTTATGTTAATCTGTGGAGATAATTACCATTGATGCTTAGGAAATGGGTCCACTTCAAAGTCCCCATAGTTGCCTATTGTTCGCCTAAGGACTCCAAGCTGTCACAAGAAGGCCTGAAACTTTATAAAGATGTTTGGGTCCCAAACCTTTTTATCTCAGATCTGCTTGAGGCGTCATGCAGGGGAAGCCTAAACCATAAGGACTGAGATCCCAATCCTGACTGGACCACCCCAAATATAAACATTGGACTATAACCTATGAACTTTTCTGAAAGAACTCTTTGCATCTACAAAGCTCACCATCTCTGCTATGAATCTGAATATCAAGAATTGTACTCATGTCTCTATGTATACTGACCTTTTAACCAATACTCACCCCTTTTGTTTTTAATAAATTTTATTTTAGTTAATAAGAATTGGCTGTAAGCATGCATTTGGGTAAGATCTGAAATATTCATCAACTTGTAATGGAGGTAATGTGTCCGATCCTTTGGGATTGGTAGAACTTTTTTATATGATTAATTAGATTTTCAGTAATCCTCATCATATTTGACTTGTGTGTCTGGGTGAAGGCATAAGGCTGGGTTACTTTAAGGGGACTATCTTGTTGGCTTCTGGGTAAACCAGTAAGGTTGTTTTGTGCTGGTTTGGTAAATCTAACTATTGGAATATCCACCAGCTTTGGGGATTGCCTGCCCATTCTTTGCAGTCCACCCTAACTGGGTGATCTCTGTTGGCTCCCCTGGGACCCCAGTCACAAGACTATATTCTAAGCTAGCAGATGGGAGCCTGCTTGGAGGGGGAGAATCAAACCACTTCAAATGCCCACCCATCCTCAAACTAGCCCCTGCAGCATCAGGAAATCCAACCCCTTTGTCCAGTGAAGAGCAGAAAAAGCCCCTGCAACTGTACAGTCATCTGAAAATTCATAAGACAAGACTGCAAGCCACTCATCTCCCCTCTACAAAGGGACACCACCTTTTGATTGCACAGCCACCACTGTGGATCCCAGACCTACCCTCCTTTCTCCCCACTTCTGTGGTGTGGCCCTGAGAAGGGAGACTTTGGACACCAGGGCATGGAAATGCTTGAAAACATTTCTACTGTGACAGAAGACCACTGTGACATTCCTCAGAGGAGCACAGATTCCCTTTCTCCTTCCCATACATAACCACCTCCGTACTACACTGAGTCCCATTTCCGTGTGGCCCATGTGTGTAAGGGGGAGAGGGCTGTTACTGTAGTGAAAGTTTGTGATCTTCAAAGGAGTAGAAAACAGAGTAACTCTGGAGAACCATTAATCTTGTATAAATGCCCTGTTCCTAAATTGGACCTTTCAACCCCCTCCCTTGCTATCAGCCTTTTGGCCAACAGACCCAGTATGATAGTTTTCTGATAATCTGTTAGGTAGCTTTTGCCAAAAGCTTTATAGTGGTTCATGGTGATTCAATAAGATGTTGAATTTAAAGTTGTGCCTTGGTCAGGGACCACTGGTGGGGGAAAGATTAGTGGCTTTCCAGTCCTGAATGTGGCCCTGGAGAAAGAGGGAGGGGATGTTGGCAGGAATGGTGAGATTTTAAACTTACCAGCCTTGGGTTCCTCTTCCTGCCGAGTCTTGGCATCCTTCTATGGCTCGTCAGGAAGGGCTTGTTGAACCAGCTCCGCTGGGAAGAAGTGCAGGATAATGTGTTCCTCTTCCTCCATGTCTTCTGGGGCACCCTCCTTCTGGACCTTCTCCTCCGCAGTCCCTACTGTCTCCCTGCCCTAGCCTTCATCTGTGTCCCATTGGATGATGAGGCCAGCAGGTTTGAGGAGGGGGTCATGCCCTGGCTTGGTACTGGGAGCCCTGGAGAGTATTCAGTCCATCTCCTTGAAGAAGAGGCATGTTGCAGGACCCTTCCCAGAGTGACTGTTGGAATCTTTTTCCCTCCAATACTGGAGCCTCGGGTGCTTTATCTGTTCCTGGCACAGAGCCAGAATGCAGTGAATACCTGCCTGTGACAGCGTCTCTGAAACTTTCTGGTATAGATGTAAATTCCTATTTGCTGTGGGAGAAGACAGTGAATTCCAACCACACATTTATCAAGACCCAGGTGTGCTCGGCTGACCAGACGGCTGCTCTCAGAGCATGTTCCATGTCCACATATAACCATGTAAAAAGTGCAGGGGAAAACTGTTCTGGAGTGGTCAGTGCAACTCACGACTACAAGTGAGAAAGAGGGGACAGGAACCTTTATAGATTTGTGTAAGGGTCAGACAGGAAAGGGTTCAGTGCATTGTGGAAATGGGTCTGGAGAACTATTCAACTCAGGACATGGAGCACTCCCCTTCCCCTTGTCCACACTACACATTGTCAGGGATTGGCATCCCTGGATGCAGGGATGTTCCACAGCCCAAGGAATGCCCCTCGGACATACTAGCATTGTTGCCATGGACATCTCAAAATCCCTGTTTCTGGGGTTTAGATATGGATAGTGCGGGGTGGTTTACTGGTACTACCATGTCCAAATGTCAATGTAGATGTAGCTTAACTGACGATAACAGATATTACCTAACCCATCTTGTTTCTCTAATTCAGCCTCAGGTTTTTTGTATGCTTCTATTTTTTTTTAATGACTTCATGGCCAAAAATTAAAGCCAAAGTCCACAGAAATAACTTTTGGAGTGCAAACTTAGTCACTGGTAATTTTTTAATTCCTTGAGAGAAACTGCGACAGATTGAAGAATAGATCAAATAATTCTCCTTGCTTTAGATATTGACACCACAACTGCACTAAGTTAAAGAAATGGTGCTATACATTTCCAAACACATAATTGACCTAGAAGAGAAAACTGAAACAGAAGAAATGCTAAATATTAGCGTCCATCTTTTCATTGCCATAGAAGCAAAATATTGAAATACAGATAAGAACCTTGGGCTGCTGGAATCAACATGCAAAAGCTATATTCTTTAAGCAGAATAATCTTTAAATTTGACATGTGTGGGTTTCCAGTGACTCATACAACTGTTCACTTGCACTAAATTTTCTGCCAGTGAATTAGGAAAAAATCCAAAAGAAAATGTGTGCATTGTAGTTTTCCCCCATACAATTGAGTTTCATATCTTCACCTCTACTCAGAGTGTATTTGTGGGAAAAGGAGAAATTACTGTCAGGTAATTTCATTTTACAGTACTTACCAGTTACAACTTTTTGTTATATTGCATTCCTGACTTCTTTCAGTTCTTTGCGCAGAGTGGAAAAATATAGTTTCTGGGGAAAAATATAGAGTTTTGGAATTTAATACAAAATGAATTAATGGCATGCTATCTTACGTATTAAATTACTGCAAAATAAAAGTGAATTTTTACTTTCTTTCTCAGAGAGAAAATAAACACTCATGGGAGATAGTCTCTCTGAGTAGAAGAGTCTCTACATTCCTGACTAAGGCTCTCATCCTGCTGCACTCCTGTGTTAGAAAGACCAACCTTCCAAATGAGAAGGAATATGTGGCCAGTTGACATTAGGAAGTTAG
Organism: Chrysemys picta bellii; assembly: GCF_011386835.1. Taxonomy (NCBI): domain Eukaryota; kingdom Metazoa; phylum Chordata; order Testudines; family Emydidae; genus Chrysemys; species Chrysemys picta. The sequence goes on from NC_088791.1 coordinate 78,689,598, forward strand.
TTGTCATGCAACATATGGGGGGGATGGAGTCGGGGGGGGGGGGGGTGCCTGAACCAAACCCATGGATCATAGAATCATAGAAATGTAAGATTGGAAGGGACCTCAATAGGTCATTTTGTCTGGACCCCTACACTCAAGGCAGGACTAAGTAATAACTATACCATTATTGACAGGTGTTTGTCTAGTCTCTTCTTAAAAACCTCCAATGATGGAGATTCCATAACCTCCATAGGCAATTTATTCTCGTTCTTGAAACATGTTTGATATGAATCCAGGGCCAGCTATAGGCACCAGCCCTCCAAGCATGTGCTTGGGGCGGCACTTTCTAAGAGGCGGCACTCTGGCCCCCCTTTTTTATTTTTATTTTTTATTTTTTTGCTTGGGGCAGCATTGCCGGGAGACTTGGCGCGGCAGCAGGACCGCCATCTCCCTCCCTGCATCCTGCCCCCCCCCCGCGCCTCACACACTCTGGGAGCCCCTCTCACGGCCGCTGCAGCCCTAGCTGCGGCGGTGGCGAAAGAGGCTCCCGGAGTGTGTGAGGAGCATGGAGGGAGAGAAGCGGAGTCCCCTGGAGCCGAGCCTGGGCTGCGGCGGTGGCGAGAGGCGCTCCCAGAGTCTGGGCCGCCCCGGGGGGGAGGGGGGGGGAAAGTGGGGCAATTTGCCAATTTGTATGTCCAAGGCTCCCCCCGCCTCCGTCTTCCCCCATCCCTCAGCGTCTCAGCCAGTAAGGGGGCGGGGCTGCAAGCTGCGGCCGAGCGGTGGGAGCTCAGGCCCCGCTGGAGACACCAGGCAGCTGCAGCGATATTTGGGAGAGGGGGTAGGCGGCATCCCCCACAGCCCTGACACCCAGCTCCGAGCCCAGCCCCTCTGAGCCGGACATCCCCCTGACTCCATTACCCCCACAGCCCTGACTCCCAGCTCCAAGCCCAGACCCTCTGAGCCGGACACCCCCCTGACTCCATTACCCCCACAGCCCTGACTCCCAGCTCCAAGCCCAGACCCTCTAAGTCAGGCACCCCCCGACCCCATCCCCCTCACAGCCCTGACCCCCAGCTCCAAGCCCAGCCCCTCTGAGCCGGGCACCCCTGACCCCATCTCTCCACAGCCCTGACCCCCAGCTCTGAGCCCAGCCCCTCTGAGCTGGACACCCCCCCGGACCCCATTACTCCCACAGCCCCCCGGCACCAACCATCACCATCACCCAGCAATAGCCCATTATGTAATTGCAAATGTATACATACCATTAAAGTATTTAATGTTTTTAAATAATGTATTTAGTGTATTTTCAAATTATTACAAATTAATTTTTGAATGTATTTCACTAGTTTTTTTTTACATTTCCAAACAATGTTACTATAGCATTGCAACTTTTTTTATGGAAGGGGCCCCCGAAATTGCTTTGCCCCAGGCCCCCTGAATTCTCTGGGCAGCCCTGTATGAATCCATTCAAAATGTGAAAGTGTTAAAGAATCTGGATCCAGGTCTAAATTTTCCAAGTGGTCTTTTTCCTGTAAAATGAACCAAACTAAAACCATTAATCTTAACCATGAATTATTATTACTTATTTGTTTGGTGGTCGCTCCCGTAGGACTTGATTGGAATAGGGCCTCATTGTGCTATGTGTTATACAAACACAATCAGAACCTGAACTTTGACATATTCATAATCTGGATCTGAATTTTGTGGCTTTGATATCACCTCTAGATAGACGATAATACCTTCCCTAGGAAGCTAGAGTGTTCTATAGAAATTAAGCGAAAATCTACCGAATTTAATAGATAAGGGCATCATTTCTATAGGTCTTCATCTAAAACCATAAAGAATTATACAGCAAGGCATCTGAACTGAGTAAGGACTTTGTGCCTTATATTTCCAATTAACACTTTCCACTCTGTATCATAAGTCAAACTAAAATATTTTTGCAAGCAACTGAGGATTTAATATAGTTCAAAAGCAATATTACAATAAATGATTTTGAAATATTTTATTTTAGAAAATATTTAGAATTTTTAAATATTGCTCTGACCTCTCTGCCCTCTCCCAGAAGGTTTCTCTATCATTAAACTAAAAATCCGATGGAATATATAAGTGGAAAAATAATAGTGCCACATTTTGATAAGTGCACACTACTTCTCCTCTCTTCAGATACCACTGCAGTACAGCAAACAACAAACCTCATTTTAAATAATGTATGTGGATTTGCTTCAATTTTCAGAAAAATCCAATGCAAAAAAGTTTGGCATTAACCTTTAGGTTTACAAATGAAAATAATTTTTTCTTCTTCTACAGAATTCTAAAGTTATGTGAAAAGTGCTGTTCTGATGCACTTAACTCAATAGAAGTACCTCTAGTTTTCTCTGGGTAACCTTCATCAAAGCATTTTCTTCTCTAACAAAATCATCATCATAAATGTGACCAAAATGAAACCAAACAATACTCTTTGCAGTCAATGATAAAGATTTATATCTTCTTTTTCAATTTCTATTGCTGCCCCAAAGCCATTCAGAATAAATCCAGGGGAACTTTATGCATTCTATCACTCTGAGTGAAGGATGTGACCTCGTACAAAAGTAGGTAATTTGCGCTTAATGTAGTGGTGTAAACATTTATCAACATGGCAGTTGTGCAGAGTTGTGTGGGATATATATTTTTTTTAATAGAAGCCATCACAACCAAATTGAACTAACTTCTAATTTGTGCTTTTCAGTAAAATTGGTGATGCATAGGAGTAATTAAAAATACAGGTTCCTCATCATTATAGCGAACAATCCAACTTTTATAACACTGAATGAGATGGAGCTTCTATTTACATATTAAAATAAGTGGCCTATTAAGGGCTGCATCCTGCATTTTTTGTGCATCCAAAGTCATTTGGAGTTACGTGTATAGAGAAACACAAGGTCAAACTCTAAAGTGTCACATTTCTAGTTCAGAGATAAAAAGTCATTAGTAAGAGACAAGAGATGAGCACAGAAAACCTAGTACTGCTTTTGAACGCTTTATAAACCCAATCCAGCAACACACATATGCTTAACTTTAAGTATATGAGAAGGCTCATTGATGTCAACAGGACTAATTACATGCTTAAAGTTAAACACATGCTTAAGTGTTTTGCTGAACTGAGGCCTGAATGAAGTAATTGCTAAACTTCCATTCTTCTCCCATCCCCAGAAAGAAACAAGCTAGAGAGTCAAAACACTTTGCTTATAGTGGACATCAGCTCAGTGTTATTCACCTAGTTTGTAGATCTTTTTATTGTGAAAAAATTCTCTATTCCTGGGGCTCAAAACTGTAATGGGGAATGATGATTCTGATCCTGCAAATCTTTCTGAACATGATTAAATTTAGATGTGTGAGTAGTCTCGTTTAGTTGGACTGTCCACACACAGGAAGTTAAGCACATGCCTAAATGTTTACAGGGTCAGAGTCTTAGTAATGAGAATTACAGGTTAGAATTTTAAAGCACATAAGGGTCTACAATATCAGTAGTTTGTTATATACTACTTTAGTCTTTTCGGTATTCTGCATTTGTTTGGCTCTGTGTTGCACTATTTCCTTACAGATTGCTAAGGCTGTAGTCATGCAAAAAGTTGCTAGCAAATCAAATTTCAAAAAGCTAAGAAAATCAAAAGTAATTCAATTTATTATCTTTTAAGGACTATAGAACACTTTCATTTTTGGACACAAATTGTAAAGATAATGGGAAATGTTATAAACCTTTTATCATGGCAATGATTTTCATACCAATTGAAAATGGTACAAATTCAGCACAATCTTGTCTGCATTTCAAAACCGCATAATTTGGCGTCATGTATCCACACTGATAGTCACTGTCAAAAGACCTAAGCCCGGACTGCAAGATTTGTGCCAAGTCAGTTTTCAGATGTAATGCCAGACTTCTACACTCTCTGCTAAAAAACACCTGGTGCAATACTGTAAGGTGTTTTTTCTTTTGGTGGGAGGGAGGGGCAGAGTGAGTTATACTTTTAAACATTAAAATGCTGCTCTTGTCTATTATCCCAAGTTACACCAAGTAAGGGAATACTGCAGTATAGATTTCTTTCATGACCATAATTGTTCCTACACCACGTTTTCGTTAACTTAATATTAAGGCTGCTGAAGTAATTAATATAAACTTATTCACGATAATTAAAAAAAGACTATAAAAGACTATAAAGTTTGGGTAAGAAAGTTAAGGTAATTTACATATGGAATGAATTATACTTAGAGATAATGGGTGAAATCCTGGCCCAATTGAAGTAAATGGCAAAACGCCCATTAACGTCACCTGAGCCAGATGCTCAGGTTGCATAAATCAGCATAACTTAGGATTCAATGGATCTATGATGATTTACACAAGCTGAGGAATTGGTTCCATATATAAATGCCATTGGTGCTTGACTATGTACTTACACATTCCAATTTTGGCTCCGAAGACATAATGTATTTATTAAATTATCAACTTGAACTTATCCTATCTATCATTGCATACGTCACATTATCCATCATATATGGTACATATGTTTGTATTGTATTTGCTGAAGGATTAATCTCATCAACACTGATGGCAGTTAGTAGCTAAAGTTACCTGTTCAAACAGTAAAAAGCAACAGAGGGTCCTGTGGCACCTTTAAGACTAACAGAAGTATTGGGAGCATAAGCTTTCGTGGGTAAGAACCTCACGGCATCTGAAGAAGTGAGGTTCTTACCCACGAAAGCTTATGCTCCCAATACTTTTATTAGTCTTAAAGGTGCCACAGGACCCTCTGTTGCTTTTTACAGATTCAGACTAACACGGCTACTCCTCTGATACTGTTCAAACATTCACTGCATTTATATATATATATATATATATATATATATATATATATATATATATATATATAAAGTGAAAACAAACTAACCATTCTGCTATAACATTCAGTGTCATTGTCCCAAAAACTATGGAACCAAGGCTGGTCACTCTTTCACTATTCAGGCATAGCTGAAGTACTTCCCCAATTTGGGTATCTTTTTCTGAACAGTTATATCTGCTGGAGTTAGGGCAGGGATCTATGTCCTTACTAAGTTTTAACAGTCAAATCAGGCCAATTACACTTTGTCTGCTCTCCTAATGGCAAAATTTCATAGGAATACATAATCTTTTCATTTATCATTTTAAGTGATGCTTGTACTAAACTCTGCAATTTCTATCTTTTCCCTTGGTAGATTTTTTAGTACATCTATCAGGGCCATAATATATTAAGTATTACACCATAGCTGTCAGTGAGCAATCAGTCTCTATTTGGTATATGATCTTGCTCGATCTTCATAGAGTGGTTGCACCACCTCCTTGAGTCTCTGTCACATGAAAGTCACAGTCTTGATTATTTTGTCTTTGAAAATGAAGAGTTCCTTGGGGAGGACATTGACTGGGGTAACCTAATTTTTAATGCTTACTAATTGTATTGGTTGCCAGTTGATATTAATTTAATGAGCTGAGGGTAATAGGGTTCTAGTCCCAGAATCAGGCTCAACAGAGTTAAAACTAACAAGTTCAATATCATATAGGGAACCCCAGTGTGTATGGGAAAAATACTCCACTGAGGGCAAAGCAAAGCCTTAGCCACTTTTATTAAAACAAACAATCAGTAAAGACAAGAAAGCTCTAAACCACATAAATACATAGCAGTAATATAGTATTAAGGATATATTTGGTGTCATCCCCTTTATATGTTCAGACACTTATATATTCACACCCTTCCTTGGGGACTTTGTGGTAAGAGACAAAGGACCAGCCCTGTCCCTGGTATGCCAAATGAGTCCAATGGTCCACACCCCCAATGCCCAAAGTTCGGAGGTAGATAACAACAACAAAGAGCTAAAGGATCAATGATGGCTCTTCTACATCGTGGCTCAGCTTATTATATGGCCTGGGTACTATCATGAATATTCATTCAGATGCCCAGCCTCCCATTTCCAAATCTAACTTCCTCACCTTCATAACATTGGGGTGCCCTTATCTTATAGGTTAACATATTAATACTTTTTAGCTCATCATATATGCAACTATTGTTAAAGCAAGTTTATGGTTAAACATCTGTGTAACCATGCAGGACCCACCCCTGCGGCACCTCCTGCTGGTCACTTCTGCGAATTAGCTCATCCAGCCTCCAGAGCACCCTCTGCAGGCCAGTGTCCCACTGCCACTTGGCTTCTGTGTCCCTCCCAGACCCAGTGCTCTGTTATCTGGGGTGCTGCCCCTTGGCAGTAACCCCTTTCTCTCAGCATCTCCCCTCCCCAGGGAGCCCCCACCCACTATCCCCCCCCTTGTCTCAGTATAAGGCTATTGCCAGTCACCCATCACCGGTAAGGTTGGGTTTGGACCTACTGCCTTTGCCTACCCCTGAGCTGCCCTCTGCAACCCCCAGTACCCAGTGGCCTTATGCTAAGCCACAGCCTGGGGCTTTCCAGGCTGGAGCTTCCCCAGCTCCTTTGCCTCTGCTCAGGTCTCTACAGCCAAGTCCCTCCCTCTCAGAAGCTAGAGAGAGTCTGCTGAGCTCTTGGCACCTAGCCTCTTATATAGGGCCAGCTGAGGCCTGATTGGGGCGTGGCCTAGCTGCGGCTGCTTCCCCAATCAGCCTAGTAGCTGCTTTCCCCTGCAACAGCCTTCTCTGAGGGCTGTCTTTAAACCCCTCAGGGCTGGAGTGGGTGACCACCCCTCTACAATCTGGCAATGATTCTGTCCTAAAATATCCAAGCCCAGTATCAGTTCAGTGTTCCTACAGTTACTTAATATTGTTATGTACCAACTCCTTCTCTTGAGCAAGCTATTCCCAGTTCCCAAAATCTAGGGTAACTGTAAGCTAAGGGTGATAGGCCTATTCTACTTATGCTAACTTGCTTAGCCAATGTCTTACAAGATAGAGACCTGTAAGTTCCTTGTGTTACTGCTAAGTAAAATAAAAAGCTAAGCTACTTCTATGGGCTATGTGGGGAGTCAAGAGATCTCAGCTCTATTCTCACCTTTGCTACTGGTCTGTTCTGTGACTTGCTACTGTAAAACTAACAATGACCCCATCCTTTTTGCTCTTTGAGTCATGTTCTTTACACTTAAAAAGCCCATTGCCTAAATGAGTGTCCAAGAGATACGTCAGAAGTGCTGAGCAAATAAATTCAAAAAAGTAAGCTGCCTCAACTAAATTTTTGCCAAAATTCAAACTGAACCCAAACTAAACCTGTTTTGTAATTCTGAAAGAGTTCAGTAGAATCCATTATTTGCATGCCTCTGCACTGCAACATAAGACCACAAGTACTGAAATCACACAAGAAAGTATGTTGTTATAGTATTTCCAGCCTAATTTTGCAACCCAAAACCTTTGAGTTGCTTCTGTATAAGCATTAGAATGGTGTGTCCCTAGCTGAACCAAGCCAAATCTTCAAACTTTCGGAAGTTTGCTCATCATTAGTAAGAATCATATTCACACACTATTTTTACACAGCAATAACGTCTGTTTTTATTGTCAAGTGCCACTTTTTCATTCTCTTCCATGCAGATCTAGGTATAGCAGTATATTATTTTTAGCTCCTGTGGGAGTTTCTCAAATAGCTTTGTGTATTTTATACACACACACATACTCACACACAAATTATATTAGATATATATACATATATATTCATATTTTTGAATGTATATAAAAATAAGAGTATTGAGTAGATTGAGTAGTCTTCAGCTTAGACCTAATAACCTCCATTAAGACTAGATGCAGCTGCAAAGACTAATATTCAACTCAGGGCCATCATTTCAGATGAACTTTGAGAGATTGAGGTCCTTTGCAAGCAGTGCCCCAAATGAGACCCAAACAGCATAATATAAACAACAAGCCAACTATATAAGCATATGATATCCTGCCCTGACCCCTCCACCACCCAGTGGATAAAATGAGGTGTCTTTGTCTCAAGTTAAGAGCTAAAGGGTGTTGTACATGCCCAGTGACAAATCTCAGAGATGAGAACATCGTTTTAATGCAATGAGATCTATCCAAACCCTGATCCTTCATTTAAAAATCTAACTTTTTAAAAGATTAATTGACTTGTAACCTAAATATCCCATTAGCACAATGTAGTAAGCTTTTTTTTTTTTTTTTGGTTATTCAGTCCCTGTGGGCACAGGTAGGCGACCAATGGGACATAAGGTACATAAATAGGATAGCTTGATGTTTAACCATGCAATGTTGGTAGGCATTTGAGCTTACTGTTAGTGCAATACAGCTCTCTAGTCACACTGGAAAGAATAAAGATCCATATTTTTTGCCCAACCCTATGCCACAAAGTTTGGGCTATCTTGTGGTAGACACTAGGTGGGTCCTAGCCAATGGAAATCTAAACTACACTTCCCTTATTATTATACTCTCACCAACTGTGCTGAGAAAAAAACTGGTGAACTGAAGGGGACATGCAAAGCCATCTTTTTTTCTTCCTCTGATCCTAGTCTTCATATTAGGTTGAGTCTTCCACAAATAGGTCTGTATGAATTCTGACCTTGTTTCTCCACTGTGTGGGTGGATTGGTGAGCAGAGGGAGGGGTCTTTCAGGTAGCTGGTTGTGGCTCCATGATTCAGAGCCATACAGCTGCAGTGCTGCGTATCCCTTACTTACACCACCAGTATAAGATCCCTTAGGGACCTCACACCAGTTCAGGAATAGCATATCAGAGTTTCACTCCAGCATGCATGTAATATGGTCCTTGATGGGTTAGGTGGCGTAGTGGTTAGTGCCATCTGCCACTGAGTAGGTCTTGCTGTCCTAGTCCTCCTTTAAATCAAGAGTTGCAATAAGGTAGACAGGTGATTTGAGTTCCTGCTGTAGGAGGGGTAGTGATAGGGGAGCCTGGGCCCACTCACTCCATTTGGGCTTCAACCAAAGGCCCTTACAGGGTCAACAGTGTTGGGCCCTTTAAGGTGCCCCCTCTGTGTTATTCTCCCTAGGTCACTTCCTACCACTGCTTTTCTCTCTCAGTTTCTGATCCAAGACAGGATGAAAAGAAAAGGTAATCAAAACATCAGCCCCAACCAGGCTCGGCATATAGTCCAATTCCCTAAAGGAGTCTTCTCCAGCACTTTGTCAGGAGCCTTCAGGTTAGGTCTGTCTTCCTCCCCACTTTTTGAGCTGGGTTACTCCCTTTTCAACCCTTTCTCCAGCTGGAGCATAATCTGCAGGGTTGGATGGGTGAGCTACCTGGGCCCAGTACTGTCTTTTAGCCCTCTTTGGCCCAGTGTGAGGTTTGTATACCCCATCACAATGTCATATCTCTAAAACATCCCTCCTTACACTTTATGCCATGGTAGAAGGAGCAGCTGGCACAAAAAGCATCAGAGCTGCCCCTGCCAGCTTTCTGCCAGTGGAGAGTTCCTCATTAGGGAGAATTCTCCACAATATTTGCAGCCAGTTAAAGGTCACTTTGTACCGTCTATAGGGTATAAAGCAGACAGGAGAATCCAGCCTTCTATCTCTAAAAATGTACAGCACATTATATATTATTCAGTATGCCTCACACCTCTTATATCCAGTGCCAGTTTTAAACCTACAAATAGCATTTGTATAAGGGAGAATAAAAGTCAACATTTTCAGCAAGAACAAAGTTAAATGCAATTTATAATATTACTGGAATATGTAGGCTGAGGAAAATACCTGCTTCAGAACATATTTGTCCTTTCATAATTTTTTACAGGACTGATTTGGAATATTTTTTTTAAATCCTCCTTATAGATTTTTCTCCCCATGTGATGGAAATAACACTAAAATATAATTTTGTTCCACTTGAGAAAGAATCCTGTGCTTCCTGTTAGTCAACAGGAAGGAAACATTACATAAATGCACACTGTTCTAGGCTTGCAAAAAAGTATTAGTGGAGATATTGTATGTACAGTAGGTGATCATACTTCCTTTGATATCTCTGGTCAAATAACTGGCCAAATAAAAGAAGATGGATAAATATACAGCATTTTGCATTGACTGTTATGATTAATTACCATGAGACCGTGTGAAGAAAAACAAAAAAACGTTTGGCATGAAACAAGATAGACAATGTTGACTTTTGGTTGGCTTTTTGAGCAATTTATACTTAAATACTGGAGAATAGGGCTGTGCTATTTTTCACAGCTACATTATCTCCTTTTCCTAGCGGGTTCATATCCACTTTGAACAATAGGTGGCAAGATGGAACTCTGTGGAATTCCGCAAATGAGCAACCTTGGTGAAGAAGAGAAATACCCAAAACTTCCCAAAAAAAAGCTCTCAGACAAGAAGAAATGGTATCACCTAGGAACAGCCCTTTCCAATCCATCTAGGGCCTACAAATTAGCCAATACTACCTCAAGACCCATGGTATCAAAGAAAACTGAGAGATTTAATAACACCACCTTTATCCATCAAGTATCAGAGGGGTAGCCGCGTTAGTCTGGATCTGTAAAAAGCAACAAAGAGTCCTGTGGCATCTTACAGACTAGCAGATATATTGGAGCATCAGCTTTCGTGGGTGAATACCCACTTTGTCAGATGCATGTGGTGGAAATTTAAAGAGGCAGGTATAAATATGCAGGCCAGAATCAGTCTGGAGATAATGAGGTCAGTTCAATCAGGGAGGATGAGGCCCTCTTCTAGCAGTTGAGGTGTGAAAACCAAGGGAGGAGAATCTGCTTTTGTAGTTGGCTAGTCATTCACAGTCTTTGTTTAATCCTGAGCTGATGGTGTCAAATTTGCAAATGAACTGAAGTTCAGCAGTTTCTCTTTGGAGTCTGGTCCTGAAGTTTTTTTGCTGCAGGATGGCTACCTTTACATCTGCTATTGTGTGGCCAGGGAGGTTGAAGTGTTCTCCTACAGGTTTTTGTATATTGCCATTCCTAATATCTGACTTGTGTCCATTAATCCTTTTACATAGGGATTGTCCAGTTTGGCCGATGTACATAGCAGAGGGGCATTGCTGGCACATGATGGCGTATATTACATTGGTGGACGTGCAGGTGAATGAACCGGTGATGTTGTGGCTGATCTGGTTAGGTCCTGTGATGGTGTCGCTGGTGTAAATATGTGGGCAGAGTTGGCATAGAGGTTTGTTGCATGGATTGGTTCTTGTTTGAGTTACTATGGTGCGGTGTGTGGTTGTTGGTGAGAATATGCTTAAGGTTGGCGGGTTGTGTGTGGGCGAGGACTGGCCTGCCTCCCCAGGCCTGTGAAAGCATGGGGTCATTGTCCAGGAAGGGTTGTAGGTCACTGATGATGCATTGGAGAGGTTTTAGCTGAGGACTGTTGGTGATGGCCAGTGGAGTTCTGTTGGTTTCTTTCTTGGGCTTGTCTTGCAGCAGGAGGCTTCTGGGTACACGTCTGGCTGATTCTGGCCTGCATATTTATACCTGCCTCTGGAAATTTCCACCACATGCGTCTGACGAAGTGGGTATTTACCCACGAAAGCTTATGCTCCAATACGTCTGTTAGTCTATAAGGTGCCACAGGACTCTTTGTTGCTCTTTATCCATTACAGTCCATTGTGAATATTATAATCAGGTCTGTACTGAGGCTGAAAAAGGTGAAAGAAATCTGAGACATAATTCTCCTGCCCCAACCACAATATTTCAGTGATATTGCCCAAATATAGATGTATATTCTGGGTGATGGGTGCCTATATTGCCAATATTAAGGTGATGTTTTCTTCAGCAGAAGCCTTGTAAGCACTTCTCAGTGGATGAAATGGCACTCCACCCTCCATAAATGAGGTAATGAAAGTCTCCACTAAAAATGGGCCCAATTCATCTCCACTGGCTTTCCCCTGCAAAGAAAGGCCGGGTCCAAAGCAGAGGTTGTGGCACAAAATTTTCTCTACCTCAACAGTGATTCTATGAATACTACCAGCTGAAACTCCAGCAAAGAAAATATAGCATTTGTTTCATCGGTTCAAATCAGCTCAATTTTATCTTCTTAATTACATTGCAACCTCCTTGGGGCAATGACATGACTTTCTATGTATTTGTACAACATCGAGACAATGAGACTTGATCTTGATTCAGGCCTTTGGGTGCTATCATAATACAAATAAGTTAATTAATAATAACAATATCAATCTATAATAATAAAGTAACATGCCTTTCCTCCCAGTGGGAAGCATCCAAAGCAGACATTTAGGGAAGAGAGAGCAAATTAGCCAAGCTATCCAAAACCCAAAACAAAAACAGTGGCCTAGGTTTTGCAGATGCTATGGTAGAAGCAAAGAACCTCTCCTGATTTTTGCTGCATCACAGATAAAATAAAAATCAAATAATTATTGTTCATTCAATGGGCATGTTAGGTTTTTGGAGGCTTTTCTGACAAAGACTCACCAGATTTTTGTGTGTTGAAGGCTGAAAAGAATGTCTGACTGACACTTTGCTTGGTAGTTTACTCTTCTTGCAATACATTGCAAGTATTGTAATACATTGCAAGCCCTAGTGAGGAGGGCTTTAAACTAGGTTCACCGGGGGAAGGAGTTCCAAAGCCCTGAGGTAAGTGGAGAAGTGGGATACCGGGAGGAAGCATGAGCAGGAGAGTGCAAGAGGGGAGGACTCCTGCCTCATACTGAGAAAGCAGGACGATCAGCGAGTTATCTTAAATGCCTATAAACAAATGCAAGAAGCCTGGGAAACAAGCAGGAAGAATTGGAAGCCCTGGCACAGTCAAGGAATTATGATGTGATTAGAATAACAGAGACTTGATGGGATAACTCACATGACTGGAGTACTGTCATGGATGGATATAAACTGTTCAGGAAGGACAAGCAGGGCAGAAAAGGTGGGGGAGTTGCATTGTATGTAAGAGAGCAGTATGACTGCTCAGAGCTCCGGTATGAGAGTCTCTCGATTAAGTTTAGAAGTGTGAGCAACAACGGTGATGTCGTGGTGGGAGGCTGCTATAGACCACCAGACCGGCGGGATGAGGTGGACGAGGCTTTCTTCCAGCAACTAACAGAAGTTACTAGATCACAGGCCCTCGTTCTCATGGGGGACTTCAATCACCCCGATATCTGCTGGGAGAGCAATACAGTGGCGCACAGACAATCCAGGAAGTTTTTGGAAAGTACAGGGGACAATTTCCTGGTGCAAGTGCTGGAGGAACCAACTAGGGTCAGAGATCTTCTTGACCTGCTACTCACAAACAGGGAAGAATTAGTAGGGGAAGCAAAAGTGGATGGGAACCTGGGAGGCAGTGACCATGAGATGTTCGAATTCAGGATCCTGACACAAGGAAGAAAGGAGAGCAACAGAATATGGACCCTGGACTTCAGAAAAGCAGATCTTGACTCCCTCAGGGAACTGATGGGCAGGATCCCCTAGGAGAATAACATGAGGGGAAAAGGAGTCCAGGAGAGCTGCTGTATTTTAAAGAATCCTTATTGAGGTTGCAGGAACAAACCATCCCGATGTGTAGCAAGAATAGTAAATATGGTAGGTGACGAGCTTGGCTTAACAGTGAAATCCTTGCTGATCTTAAGCACAAAAAAGAAGCTTACAAGAAGTGGAAGACTGGACAAATGACCAGGGACGAATATAAAAATATTGCTCAGGCATGCAGGATTGAAATCAAGAATGCCAAATCACACTTGGAGTTGCAGCTAGCAAGAGATATTAAGAGTAACAAGAAGGGTTTCTTCAGGTATGTTAGCAACAAGAAGAAAGTCAAGGAAAGTGTGGGCCCTTTACTGAATGAGGGAGGCAACCTACTGACAGAGCATGTGGAAAAAGCTAATGTACTCAATGTTCTTTTTGCCTCTGTCTTCACAAACAAGGTCAGCTCCCAGACTACTGCACTGGGCAGCACAGTATGGGGAGGAGGTGACCAGCTCCCTGTGGAGAAAGAAATGGGTCAGGACTATTTAGAAAAGCTCGACGAACACAAGTCCATGAGGCCAGATGCACTGCATCCGAGGGTGCTAAAGGAGTTGACGGATGTGATTGCAGAGACATTGGCCATTATCTTTGAAAACTCATGGCGATCGGGGAGGTCCCGGATGATTGGAAAAAGGCTAATGTAGTGCCCATCTTTAAAAAAGGAAAGACGGAGGATCCGGAGAACTACAGGCCAGTCAGCCTCACCTCAGTCCCTGGAAAAATCATGGAGCAGGTCCTCAAGGAATCAATTTTGAAACACTTTGAGGAGAGGAAAGTGATCAGGAACAGTCAGCATGGATTCACCAAGGGCAAGCCATGCCTGACTAACCTAATTGCCTTCTATGATGAGATAACTGGCTCTGTGGATGAGGGGAAAGCAGTGGACGTATTATTCTTTGACTTTAGCAAAGCTTTTGATACAGTCTCCCACAGTATTCTTGCCAGCAAGTTAAAGAAGTATGGGCTGGATGAATGAACTATAAGGTGGATATAAAGCTGGCTAGATTGTCAGGCTCAACGGGTAGTGATCAATGTCTCCATGTCTAGTTGGCAGCCGGTATCAAGCAGAGTGCCCCAAGGGTTGGTCCTGGGGCTGGTTTTGATCAATATCTTCATTAATGATCTGGAGGATGGCCTGGACTACACCCTCAGTAAGTTTGCAGATGACACTAAACTGAGAGGAGTGGTAGATATACTTGAGGGTAGGGATAGGTTATAGAGGGATCTAGAAAAATTAGAGGATTGGGCCAAAAGCAATCAGATGAGGTTCAGCAAGGACAAGTGCAGAGTCCTGCACTTAGGCCAGAAGAATCCCATTCACTGTTACAGACTAGGGACAGAATGGCTAGGCAGCAGTTCTGCAGAAAAGGACCTAGGTGTTACAGTAGACAAGAAGCTAGATATGAGTCAACAGTGTGCCCTTGTTGTCAAGAAGGCTAATGGTACATTGGGCTGTATAAGTGGGAGCATTGCCAGCAGATCGAGGGACGTGATCATTCCCCTCTATTCAGCATTGGTGAGGCCTCATTTGGAGTACTGTGTCCAGTTTTGGGCCCCACACTACAAGAAGGATGTGGAAAAATTGGAAAGAGTCCAGCGGAGGGCAACAAAAATGATTAGGAGGCTAGAGCACATGACTCATGAGGAGATGCTGAGGGAACTGGGATTGTTTAGTCTGCAGAAGAGAAGAATGAGGGGGGATTTGATAGCTGCTTTCAACTACCTGAAAGGGGGTTCCAAAGAGAATGGATCTAGACTGTTCTCAGTGGTATCAGATGACAGAACAAGGAGTAATGGTCTCAAGTTGCAGTGGGGGAGGTTTAGGTTGGATATTAGGAAAAAACGTTTTCACTAGGAGGGCGGTGAAGCACTGGAATGTGTTACCTAGGGAGATAGTGAAATCTCCTTCCTTAGAGGTTTTTAAGGTCAGGCTTGATGAAGCCGTGGCTGGGATGATTTAGTTGGGAATTGGTCTGGTTTGAGCAGGGGGTTGAACTAGATGACCCCCTGAGGTCCCTTCCAACCCTGATATTCTATGAGTCTATGATTCTACATCTTAGGCTATGTCTACACTATGCTGTAAATCGACCTAAGTTATGCAACTCCAGCTATGATAATAACGTAGCTGGAGTTAACATAGCTTAGGTCGATTTACTGCGGTGTCTACACCGCGCTGGGTCGACAGGAGGGTTCACTCTCCCGTTGATTTATCTTTCTCTTCTCGTTCCCAGTGGAGTACCAGGGTCTACCGGAGAGTGCTCTGCCATCGATTTAGTTGGTCTTCACCCATCTTCCTACCACTTCCCTTTCCTTACAGTCCTCCTTTTTTTTCTCTCTCTCTCCAAATTGCCTGACTTTTTTATTACTCCCCAAGCCTTTCCCTTTCCAAAAATATGCCTTCTTTCCCTCCTTTCAATTTTCTATTAACTCCTCCCTCTCCAACAAACCCCTCATTTTCTCCTTACTTCCCTAATTACCCCTACTCCTAAATCCCTCATTCTTCCCTTCCTCTCTCTAATGCCCTCATTTGCCTCTCTGCATCCCAGGTCTCCCCTCCTTGTCCCCAATCTTTGCCTACAGGGCTGCTCTAAAATTGCACTAGCTGGTAAGAGCTCCCAAAGAGGCATTGTCCCAGATGGGGACCTCTGGAGCAAAGAAGTGCCCTGTTTCATCTCTCTCCCTTTAAAACACCATCTACCCTGAGAAGTATGGTGGTGTCAAGGCAACTGTGTACTCCATCCGGCAGGAATTTTCCAGCTCTCTTTGTATGGCTGCAATAGTACAGAGGGCCCATAATTAGGCTGCTCTGTTGTGTGATTTTGACCAATTCTCATGTGACTGTTCTCATAGTAAATAACATCCGGCTTCATGTCTCCTGCAATTTCTTATTTTCTTTCATTTTCATGATGCACTACATTGTACTATTTCCCACATAGTGCTTTCAGATGCCAGTATGGATAGATGCCATCTCTAAAAGACCAACCCTTAAAAGTGACAGAAAATGAATGATTGACATTGGATATAACTAGTTTTCATGTAAAGGCTTTGGCATGTCATTGCTTGTAAAATCTGCTTTAATGCCAACTCCTTTTCTTCATCCATCACCAAGTGCCAAACTGTTTCTTATATTTGCATATTTTACAGTTGAGTTTATTGCAAGATTCATCACTTTTAGGGATTGTTCTTAATTCATGAATTGATATTGTATTTCCTGGAACAGATGATAAATTAAGGGCCTACATGTTCAACTTCCCTTAGGCAGTGAACAGGGGAGGGATGAACATATTTTGTCTGAGAAAGGATCTGGGGAGTTACACAGAGGAGAAATCCAGCTATGTGATGTGCTCCCATGTTACTGAATAGCTCCTCTGTGCAACTCACATAACAGACTCCCCTATCCAAAAACAGAAGGTTAATGGCCTAGAAGTGGGTCATCAACATACTCTTGATATGGCAGTATTTCCATTGGGAAGCAGTGTGATGGTCAGATTCACCCACACAAAAGTTTAGTAAGTTATTACTGGTCTGAATAGCATTCACAGACACTGTTCACATTGTGACACTGTTGGAGAGGTCATGGCTGCTCTTTCCATCAGAGAAGTCAATAACAGATCAGCTACGGCACCTATGGTAGGGGGATGGTTGGGAGGCACAGGAAGGCAAATCCCCTATGTTCACAAGTCCAAGACCCCATATGGAGAATTTGGGCAGATTTTGCCCAAAGATCCCTGGCCCACTCATGGATTGGAGACTTGTACAAAGAAAAATAAGGAGAGGGATAGCTCAGTGGTTTGAGCATTGGCCAACTAAACCCAGCATTGTGAGCTCAATCCTTGAAGGGGTGATTTGGGGTCTTAGTTGAGGATTCGTGCTGCTTTGAGCAGGGGGTTGGATTAGATGACCTCCTGAGGTCCCTTCCAACCCTGATGTTCTATGATAATGGGGGGCAGGGAGGGAAAAATAGCTCAGTGGTTTGAGCATTGGCCTGCTAAACCCAGGGTTGAGAGTTCAATCCTTGAGGGGGCCATTTAGAGATCTGGGGCAAAAATCTGTCTGGGGATTGGTCCTGCTTTGAGCAGGCAGTTGGACTAGATGACCTCCTGAGGTCCCTTCCAACCCTGATATTCTATGAAATGGTGATATCTTAAAAGTTTTACAGAGGAAAACAACTGCAGGATTGGACACACCCAGGGCTAAAGCAGGGTTGGGCAAACTACAGCCCAGGGGCCACATCCAGCCCTTCAGACATTTTAATCTGGCCCTCAAGCTCCTGCTGGGGAGCAGGGTCTTGGGCTTGCACTATTCTGGCACTCCAGCCAGGGAGCGGGGTCAGGGGCTTGCCCCGCTCTGTGTGTGCCGTGGCTCCTGGAAGCAGCGGCATATCTCCCCTCTAGCTCCTACACATAGGGGCAGCCATGGGGCTCCGCACGTTGCCCCTACCCCAAGCACCACCCCCACAGCTCCCATTGGCTGGGAACCAAGGCCAATGGGAGCTGCAGGGACGGCACCTGCAGACGGGGCAGTGAGCAGAGCTGCCTGGCCATGCCTCCGCATAGGAGCCAGAGGGGGGTACATGCTGCTGATTCCAGGAGGTGCTTGAGGTAAGCACTGCCCAGAGCCTGCACCCCCGATCCCCTCCCATGCCCCAATCCCCTGCCCCAGCCCTGATCCCCCTCCTAACCCTTCGGTCCCAGCCCAGAGCACCCTCCTGCATCTCCAACCCCTCATAACCAGCCGCACCCCAGAGCCCGCCCCCACCACCACACCCCAAGCCCCTGCCTCAGCCTGGAGCCCCCTCCCGCACCCTGAACTCCTCATTTCTGGCCCTACCCCAGAGCCCACAATCCCAGCCAGAGCCCTCACCCCTCCCCCAACCCCCCCCCCCCCCAATTTTGTGAGCATTCATGGCCCACCGTATAATTTCCATATCCAGATGTGGCCCTCGGGCCAAAAAATTTGCCCACCTCTGGGCTAGAGAGATGGCAGTGGAGTGGAGGGCCTGTATCTCCCTGCCTTGTTTCCATGCCTCTGTGCCATGACAGAACCCAAAGGGGAGCAGAAGACACACTCAGGAGGGACTGAGGCCTGCTGCATATGACCTGGCCAGCACCCTGTCCAGAAAGACCAGGCCAAAAAGAACTATGGAGTCACTGCCTGACTACTAGGCTAGCTGGCTCTCAGATTGACCCCTAAGTTGAGGTGGTATGATTGTAAAGTGAAAAGAAGGCATCTGAAAGAGTAAGAGATGAAGGGGAAAAGGAAGCAATGTGGGGGACAAAGGAGGTCAGGATGTAGAGTCATTGGGGCAGAGTTAGAAGAAAAGAGCACTGAGGAAACCTCAGTATCATCACAGACAAAAAGGTGGGAGAGTGTTGGTGGGCAGGATGAGCAGGAGGACATCACATTGATAATCTTTTATTTAAAACTTTGACAAATCCCCTGTGTAGAGACAGAAGAGGGCATTAAGGAGACAGTGAAAGATGACAAATAAATGGCTGTGATTGCAGATATGGGAGTCCTGTTTAAAGATGAATTTCAGTAGTCCCTGTAATTGGTTATTATTAATTTTAATATAGTAGTTTAATAAAAGCTGTATCCTAGAACATCAAATAGGAGGAACATGACAGATGATTTTAGCAATAGAGATTTTGAGGCAAAGACGTGAAGTCTAATGAAGCTGCATGTGCTGAAACAAACTACGGTGTTTAATCCTGATAAAGGCTTCAAAGAGTCAGAGTCCTATAAGAAATACTCGGATGTTAGACGATCTCTTCAGAGATGAATTTGTAGTCTCTGCAGTGCTTACCCTGTGAGTCTGGGAACTTTCTGATAGTAGGGAAGAAACTGGCACCTTAATGACATCCAATGGATCAAAAGGTGAAATTCTGAGATTGAGGCTGGGAATGAAACTGTTTATTCTAGTGAGACTCCTATGTATGAAACCTCAAACCCACTGCATCGAACTTATTCATGCACACAAATCCCAGTAAAGCTGAAGGCTGAAAGATACTATGTGGATTCTATGCTTTAAACATCCATGCTTTTAAGTCAAACCAGGTTGCACAAAAATCTGGAAATCTATGGTAAGAGCATTCAAGGCCTCGCAAGATTCTGCAAGGGAACAGATACATACATTTATCTCATTTATAAAAAACAAATGTAAATACTGGCAAATACACAGTGTTTTTATTCCTATTTTGATAGGTCAGTGTTCTACAATCAAGTTAGCCACTAACTCAGACAATTACCATGCCCTTAAAAGTTAGGAGTGTTTTCAAGGAAATACACATTTGATTAATTCATCAATTTTATTGAGAGCCATATGTGTGAGCCAATTATAATTTTCAATTATGTTAAATATACCTGGACTGATACACCCAATTTTTTCAGTATATAAAATGAAAAAGGTTGTTCTATGAGTTTTAGATATGTACATCACTTTATGATGAAGAAAAAATAAATTATTCTCAGAATGAAGGACTGGCCAAAACAACTTTGGTATTTCCACTTCAGTGCCTTCTTCAGGTAAGCAAAAGTACTCAGAGTTTTTGCTTTTCTGTTTAACAACTATTTTCCAGTTCTTACCTTGGTAATCAAACATTGGTCCATGTTTTTATATTTCATTTCCTTATCCTACACATGTTTAAATTTAAGCACATGAATAATCCCACTAACTACTCAAGAGCAAGCACATGCATAAATCTTTGTAGGTTTGATCCACTTGTGAATTAGATGCTTGAGGTCAATCTTTTCCCTTAGTTTTCCAGCAACAATCATACAAAATATTGTATACAGTAAAATATAACAAGGATTCATAAATAAGAATAACATCATTACATGTTAACCGATTCTGCTCATAATGTATTGCATAAACATGAATACATCAATAGTATGTCCCAAAAATCATTTTATTTATACTGCAATATGAAATCCATCTCTATATTTTTGCACAAAAAACAAATTCACACGATGGCCAAACCAATGAGTAACCACATTTTCCTTAATTTTGCAAACTTTTTTTGGTTTGTTTTTCTTCTTTCCCAGTTGTTTTGTTTTTTTTCACATGTGCATAGGTAAGATACTTTCTAAATAATAAAAAAGATAACAAAAATATCTAAACTGGAAACTGGTCTCTTAATAGACAACAAAATATTCCACTCCAGTCCCTCTGCACCAGCTAGCAAAGCCATCTCTACAAAAAGAGTTCTTAATCTGCAGTCTTTCAAAGGCGTTCCTAAGTACATTGGCCCTGATTCTCCATTCACTGTCACCACTTTGACACCAGGTTTACTCCACAGACTTCAATGCAATTACTTCTCATTTATATCAGATTAAGTGCGGACAATGAACCTGATTCCCAACTAGAGCAAGCTGGGAATTTTTTGACAAAATGATGTTTTATTTTTTTAGTTTGTTTTTGTGTTAGAGACAAACTACTGCGGAAATGCACCCATTTTTACAAGTTTCATTGGGCAAGTTTCTCAGGTCCAGGACAGAAGTTCTGGCTTTGACCAGAGCAAAAGAGCCAGAAAAAGATTCAGACTAGCTGAAGCAGGGATTTAAACTGAAATCTCTAAACATCCCACATAAATGCACTAACCACAGGGCTATTGTCTATTCCAAGGTGTCTTTTTTTCACTCTCTTGCTCCCCCTCTCTGGTTATTCAAGAATAATTTTGAAAGATCTCAGTTTTATCCCGATGCAAAATGAAACAAAATGCTGAAACCTCATTTTTTCCCATGAAACAGAATTTTTATTTTCTAGCCCACCCTGTTCTTTACTGCCTTGTGCAATAATGTACACCAGTGCAAAGTGATTGTACAGTACAGTTGGTGTGAAACACTATGAGATCACAGCCTAGTATGGCTTGCACACACACTAGTCCATACATTCTTCCACCTCCTATTCAGCTAAATTATTTCCTGTTCTCTCCTAACATCTAAGATTCAATTGCTGGGCATAGTGGGTTACTAGGCTTTCTGCTAGGGACCTGGCTACCTGTGATTTGAAATTTCTTTATGTTCAGTAGTCTAGATTAGAATCCATTGTTCATTACATGTAGCGAAGTCATGTCTGTGCTATGTCACTGCATCCAACATTTGAAATCGCTGACATTCATGTTCTGAAAAAGGACTCCAAGTCCCCCTCCACAATCTTCATGCTATTCAGTATTCATTATTTATGATGCTGTAAATCCTACCACATAAATAATGCATCTTGTTAAGGTGATGTCTGAGTCTGCTGATCTAAATAATAAAAGATAAACACATAACATAGATAAGGTGAATGGCACTAACACACGCAAGATGAGATATCATCATATATGGATTACAATGACATAAAGGTATGTTGTCTGTGCTTAAAGTTGTAGGTGTGCACATAAACTATGCATATTTTAATTTCATGTTCTAGATGTATTACTATAAGAGTATCCAGGTTTGATTGCAGAGGAAGGTGAATTGTGATGTGTTCAATTTAGTGGAATATTTTAGATAAATTCTATTAATTTTACGTGTAGAACACTAAAAGCTGGCAGATTGTTGCTTGCCAGCACAAATGCATGATTAAACTGTGATATATTTCATTGCACAAAAGGTCAAGGATACAACACACGTAATTATTGCATTTACAGGTAAAAGCTAACGAGGATTTGATTATACCTACTATACCTCATATACTCTTCACACTCAGCAAGCAGAACTATGCTGTATATCTAGAATGAAGTGTTACAGGATAATTTACATGATAAGGTCTTGCACTACTGGAGAAGTTATTAAAGAACCTCATAAACTTCTCTTCTGAAAGATAAATGAAGCAGTCCATCTTTGATAAAGAGTAGCAGGGATTGAAATATCTGGATGCATCCTGCTCCCTGATCTCTGGACAAGCTGTTACTTATAATGTACAGATAATATTTCTTTCCACTTGCACTACAGTGCTAGTTGTTAAACAGAAGACATATTATATACTGACAATCCTTGAACAGCGTATAAAAATTATACAAATCTTGGTAAAATTATACCATAAAGAAAGCTGCACATTTTACTATGCCAATCCTACAGATTCACAGAACATGTGATTTGATCTTTAGACTTTTAATCAAAGCAATATGACATCCTTTAACCACACTGTTTTACATTTTAAATTATAGCCTTTCTTTAATTCTCCAGGGTACTTGATTCCTGAATGTTCTTAATTGCCTCTTTGGAAATTTGCAAGGGGAGTCAGATTTTTCAAATAATTTATGTAATGGTCTGTAGTGTAAAATTTATTTTAGATCGATTAGAAAACATTAATGGATTTTTGAGAACAGTAGGTGGAAAAAGGGAAAAAAGTGTTCAGTTAATACATAAGTGGTTTAGTGTATGTTTCAAATTTAGTCAAATCTTCTATACTATTTTAACATACATATGTTCATATGCATTTGGCAGTTACTAAAAATATATATTCAAAATGCAAAATAAACATAGAAACATAGAATCGTAGAACTGGAAGAGACCTCGAGAGGTCATCTAGTCCAGTCCCCTGCACTCAAGGCAGGACTAAGTATTATCTAGACCATCCCTGACAGGTGTTTGTCCAACCTGCTCTTAAAAATCCCCAGTGATGGAGATTCCACCACATCCCTAGACAATTTATTCCAGTGCTTAACCACTCTTGTTAGTTAGGAAATTTTTCCTAATGTCCAACCTAAACCACCCTTGCCGCAATTTAAGCCCATTGCTTCTTGTCCTATCCTCAGAGGTTAAGAACAATTTTTCTCCCTCCTCCTTGTAACAACCTTTTATGTAGTTGAAAACTGTTATCATGTTCCCCCTCAGTCTTTTCTTCTCCAGACTAAACAAACCGAATTTTTTCAATCATCCCTCATCGGTCATGTTTTCTAGACCTTTAATCATTTTTGTTGCTCTTCTCTGTACTCTCTCCAATTTGTCCACATCTTTCCTGAAATGTAGTGCCCAGAACTGGACACAATACTCCAGTTGAGGCCTAATCAGCGAGGAGTAGAACGGAAGAATTACTTCTCATGTCTTGCTCACAAAACTCCTGCTAATACATCCCAGAATGATGTTTGCTTTTTTTGCAACAGTGTTACACTGTTGACTCATAGTTAGCTTATGCTCCACTATGACCCCCAGATCCCTTTCTGCAGTACTCCTTCCTAGGCAGTCATTTCCTATTTTGTATGTGTGTGTAACAGGGTTCATGACCTGCCCCTCTTTCTGGAGCCCACTTGGTGCCCTCAATAAGGCTCAGAGAGGCTTCAGGGTTGTGCAACATATGTGTCTTTATTTACTTAAGGTTGTCCCACCACCAGTGTCTATCAATATACAAGCTTTACAGGATTAGTCATCTCCTTTATAGACAGAGTCAACCTTCAGCTAGGAGACCTCCAGTTCCCTCCCTGACTGACTTCTCCCTGGCTGCCCCCTGCCTTCTGGCTCCCTCCCAGCCTTTATAGCCCTTGGCTTGTCAGACCAGCAGGTGTTGCCAATCCTCAGGCTGGCATCAGGCCTTTTCCATCAACCCCAACCTGTTTCCCCTGATTGGAGCTGACTGGGCAGTGGCTAATTAGGTACTTTTGCACCAGCACCTTGCTACAGTGTGCAACGGATTGTTCCTTCCTAAGTGGAGTACTTTGCATTTGTCCTTATTGAATTTCATCCTATTTACTTCAGACCATTTCTCTAGTTTGTCCAGATCATTCTGAATTTTAATTTTAATCCTATCCTCCAAAGCACTTGCAACCCCTCCCAGCTTGATATCATCTGCAAACTTTCTATGTATGTGCACTCTCCATGCCATTATCTAAATCAATGATGAAGATATCGAACAGAACCGGACCCAGAATCAATCTGTGCAGGACCCCACTCGTTATGCCCTTCCAGCATGACTGTGAACCACTGATAACTACTCTCTGGGAACGATTTTCCAACCAGTTATTCACCCACCTTATAGTAGCTCCATCTAGGTTGTATTTCCCTAGTTTGTTTATGAGAAGGTCATGCGAGACAATATCAAAAGCCTTACTAAAGTCAAGATATACCACATATACCACTTCCTCCCATCTACAAGGCTTGTTATCCTGTCAAAGAAAGCTATACTGGCACTAGAAAAGGTTCAGAAAAGGGCAACTAAAATGATTAAAGGTTTGGAACGGGTCCCATATGAGGAGAGATTAAAGAGCTTGGAAAAGAGGAGACTAAGAGGGGATATGATAGAGGTATATAAAATCATAAGTGATGTGGAGAAAGTAGATAAGGAAAAGTTATTTATTCCCATAATACAACAACTAGGGGTCATCAAATGAAATTAATAGGCAGCAGGTTTAAAACAAATAAAAGGAAGTTCTATTTCACGCAGCGCACAGTCAACTTGTGGAACTCCTTACCTGAGGAGGTTGTGAAGGCTAGGACTATAACAGAGTTTAAAAGAGAACTGGATAAATTCATGGTGGTTAAGTCCATTAATGGCTATTAGCCAGGATGGGTAAGGAATGGTGTCCCTAGCCTCTGTCTGTCAGAGGGTGGAGATGGATGGCAGGAGAGAGATCACTTGATCATTGCCTGTTAGGTTCACTCCCTCTGAGGCACCTGGCATTGGCCACTGTCGGTAGACAGGATACTGGGCTAGATGGACCTTTGGTCTGACCCGGTACGGCCTTTCTTATGTTCTTATGTTTGACACTATTTATTCTTGACAAATCTATGCTGAGTATTACCTATCACCTTATTATCTTCTAGGTGTTTGCAAACTGATTGCTTAATTATTTGCTCCATTATCTTTCCAGGTACAGAAGTTAAGCTGACTGGTCTGTAATTCCCCAGGTGGTCCTTATTCTCCTTTTTATAAATGGGCACTATATTTGCCCTTTTCCAGTCTTCTGGAATGTTTTCCATCTTCCATGACTTTTCAAAGATAATTGCTAATTGCTCAGATATCGCCTCAGTCAGCTCCTTTAGTATTCTAGGATGTATTTCATCAGGCCCTGGTGATTTGAAGACATCTAACTTGTCAAAGAAATTTTTGATTTGTTCTTTCCCTATTTTAGACTCTGATCCTTTCTCATTTTCACTGGCATTCACTATTTTAGACATCCAATCGCCACCAGCCTTCTTGGTGAAAACCGAAACAAAGAAGTCATTAAGCACCTCTGCCATTTCCACATTTTCTGTTATTGCCTTATTGCAATTGTGCAATTGAGTAATGGGCCTACTCTGTTCTTGGTCTTCCTCATGTTTCTAATGTATTTGTAGAATGTTTTCTTGTTTCCTTTTATGTCCCTAGCTAATTTGATCTCATTTTATGCCTTGGCTTTTCTAATTTTGTCCCTACATACTTGTGTTATTTATTTACATACATACATACAACATGTGCAGTATATTTTATCTCTTTCTTTATAAAATAAGTCACAATAAAAGCCCTTACTGAAATCTGGTCATTTAATGCAATTGTCAAATTACTTGTAATAATTTTAATATATTTCATTGAGTATTAATGGATTTAATCAGCTTTTTGACATAACTGTTGCTTCACCACTTCTGGTGGTTGCACTAGACTCCACTGGCACAGAATACTCCTAAGCATCCATTTGCCACAGAAAAATTGTAGGGAGGTTTAAAGTGCCTTGTTCAAAAGGATATATGCTTCATGATCACAAGGCCACATCACTGCCACTTTATGTATAAACTCATATATGGTGATGAAAGGAATCAATGAAGTGTCCATGGCACTGATGAGCCAGCAAACTCCAATATTACCAAACCACATATATTAAAATTACTGCAGCAAGTTTGGCATATAGCCATCAAAATGCCAAATTTTGGCAGTCGCTTGTTATAAATAAGGGGTGTACAAGTGTATATATTACTTTGTACAGTTAATGCCATTTAGGATGGTGTGGTACAAGGTGATTTTGTGTATTTGAAACAGTTATTTAGAAAGTGAAATACTACATATTTCTCTAACCCATTGAGGTGAGGAGGAATATAATTTGAATTCTATTTATGCCAATCACAGTACTCATGTTAATAAAATGGCTAGTGTTATTGCTTTTTAAAATATTTATACAATGGTTTTAATTAAGGCTTCTAACACAAGAAAGCAAAACAATTCCGACAATATAATAAGAGCCAAGCATTATTAAATATTATTAAGTCCACCATTCATTTTTAGTCCTAAATTAATCTTTTGGGATTAGTTACTACAAGCCAGAGTCTGAAAACATTAGGTAATTTCAGAAGTAATACTTAACATTTATACAGTCATTTTTATCTTTACATCTAAAATAGCTTTTCAAAGGTATGGAGAAAAAATCTGAGTACAATCAGATGATTTGTCTCATTGCTTATATTTATTAACTTGGAGGAGTTTAAGATTTTATATATTTATACTTTACAGTTTAGCATGTCTATAAGCAATGTGTGCAATACATTTAGTGATGTCATAATTCCTTTTATAGCCATTACACTAATATTAATAAAATGCCATGTTGCAACACTAATTTGACAGAACTCCTCCTTTTAAACTTGTGGTACAATATGGCCCAATGATTGTACAGCACTTTTAATCTCAAAGAATGCTGATGAACTTGACACTTCTTGGCCAAACTCTAAATTCTAACTTCAAATGTGAACATGAACCCACCTCTCAGGGCTGGCCCTAGACCAAATGGTATCCCAGGCAAGGAGCATCTTCAGTGCCTTTCCCCCATTTGTTAAACTTTTTAATACCTTATTTTTTATTGAATTTGCACCCATTTCATGACTTTGAGGCACGATTTGCATGCATGATTTATCCCTGTCATATAAAACAATAAATTTGCGTGCTAGGATCTGTATTTATTCATGCCATATATAAACAAATAAAAATCATTTCCTCTACAACTTATAGACACTTTTTAATTTTAAGAATAACTGAAATGTGCTAACATCAAGAAATTGAACTGTGCCCCAACATTGAGTGGACCGGTATTAAATAGTGCTACAGTAGGTGACAGCTTTAGAATGTTAACCCTAATCCTTTAGTTCAAAAGGTTGCTTTCCTCATCTTTGCCCTCGCAAACTAAAGCACAGCATCAGCGAGGTCCAAAGACTGGCCAATGGCATTTTCAAGCGATAAACTAGAAAGCGATGTCAGTCGCTTATCAACCATTATTGATCAATGAAATGTTTTAATGAGCCTGAGCTTTGAAAAGCTGCATTCACCACTCGCGACTGTGACCAGCAGCATGAAGAGAATCCTCAAAGCTATCCACACTTTAGGAAATTGTCCATCAGCTCTGTATCATTAATGAATTGGAGAACTTGGAGTGGAGAGTGCTTCCTGTGTGGCAAAATTCGATGTTGTCCAGTTCGACATAAAAGTCTTTATTATTGACGTCTGAACATCCCTCATGTGTCAGCAGCCAGTGAAGTTCTATGCAATTGTTCAAGAGTGTTTTCCTGTCTGCAAGTAGTTTACCAAAGTCATACAAAAAAAAATCCAGGTCTTTTTGTGGTGCTTTATCTTGTTCATCTTTCATGGAAAGTCAAACAGTGTCAAAGAAAGAGCAAAAAAACCTCCCTCACCTCATCTCTGCCCTCGTAACCGAACTGTCTCTTCTTCCAATGAATATGAGTTTCCTTGAACACAGGCTCAACTCCTAAGTTTTCTGCCATTACTTTGGCAGAAGTGATGGCATCTTCAAATCTGTTGTCTCTGTAGGCCACAATAAAATCAAGGCTCAGCTTCTCATCAGAGTAGTAGTGGTTGCGATGTACATTGATTGAGTTTGTAATACCTTCCTTACAATGTTTATTTGGAACAGGATGTCATGCCAAACCACAATTGATACCAGAAATTTGAAGGCAGAGATCTGGTTTGCCAGGCTTTGCACCTCATGTTTCTGCTTTACTCGACTGCGCCAGTTCCATCGCAGTAAACCGCAGTCACTTGGTACTTTCACTGTTCTCACACTGTCAATGCATCTCTCCCAGCGAGTCTCACTTAGCAGTTTCATGGTCAGATTTGTAACATTGTCCATAAGGATCTTCCACCTGATAGTTGATAATGAAAACAGGACGTATATCCTTTGCAGTACTCCGAAGAGATACTGAATCTAAAGAAGATGATGCTGCATTTGACACAAGCAGGGTGAGGGAATGGCAGCCACAAGGCACAAAGAAAGCTCTTAGATTCAGTGCAAGGATCCTTGCTAGGATGCCACTCTTTCGTCCCTTCATTGCCATTGTCATAGCCTTGGCTGTGGCAACCCTGAAGCTTTATTTCTTTTCATTCAAAATGTTCATAAACAGTTCTCTTAGTCCTTTTCCAGTAGAGTCATCCACAGACCGGGAACAGATATAGTGTTCTTTTACTTGGATACAATCATCTTCGTTCTCAACAAATCTTACTGTAAATGACATTTTAACTGTGATTAATATCAGGAGAGCAGTGCATTATTACAGCATAGTACTTCACTTTGTGGAGATGCATCAAATATGTTATCAAGCACCTTCCTTGCCATAAGGTCAATCAATTTGTTTTGAATTGTTTTGCTGCAGTACTGGTCCATAGCTTCTTTACAAGCTTTACAAGACATATAATGATGTCATGTGTGAGCATCTATTTCCCAAGAAGCTCTATGAAACTGAGGAAATTACTGTTATGTTCAGTGAGGAACTTATTGGACGAGCCCTGGAAAGCCAAATAATTCTTTGCAAGGAAGAAGGTAATTAAGATCAGACGCTCAAGCACGTTCCTCCAATGCTGGATTTCTGCATTAATAATGTGCTGGTTTTCTGCATTTATGCATTTATTCAGCTTGAGCCTGGCAACCTCCATCCATTTGGAGTAGGCCATAAAATGCCCAGGAGACTTTTCATGTTGCTTTAAAGCATCAGCTAAGTTATGCCAGTAATTGTACCCGGAAAGTGCAAGCAACAATTTGGCATTCTTATAAAATATTTCGCAACAAAAGCAGAACGTTTTGTCAGTTGATTTCATGTAAACTAGCCAAAACTGATTCAATTTCTCACCATTCTCAAGCACTCTTTCGCAGTGTGACTTTGAGAAGTCTCGCTTCAGTTCATTTACTGGAAATGTCATATCCCCGATTTTGCCTAGCCCATTCAAAATTGTACGACCAATATTGGCAGAGTTTAGAGTCGCCAGCCATAAAGCAGCATCTGATGCAGGGGTCAGCAACGTTCAGCACGCGGCTTGCCAGGGTAAGCACCCTAGCGGGCTGGGCCAGTTTATTTACCTGCTGACGCGGCAGGTTCGGCTGATCGTGGCCCCCACTTGCCGCAGTTCACCGTCCTGGGCTAATGCGGGTGGCGGGAAGCGGCGCGGGCCGAGGGATGTGCTGGCCGCGGCTTCCCACCGCCCCCATTGGCCTGGGACGGCGA
Organism: Chrysemys picta bellii; assembly: GCF_011386835.1. NCBI lineage: Eukaryota > Metazoa > Chordata > Testudines > Emydidae > Chrysemys > Chrysemys picta. The sequence goes on from NC_088791.1 coordinate 78,719,384, forward strand.
ACCGCGGCTAGTGGGGGCCACGATCGGCCGAACCTGCTATGTCAGCAGGTAAATAAACTGGCCCGGCCCGCTAGGGTGCTTACCCTGGTGAGCCGAACGTTGCCGAACGTTGCCGACCCCTGATCTGATGTATCAATTTGTGGTGTGAAATTTTTCTCACTGCTGTTTCTGTCATCATGTGAGGCTGATTATTCTTTATTGTTTCTCTCCTTTTCATGTAAACCAGATTTTTCTTTGTCATTACTCACCTTTTCATGTGAGCCACATTGTTCTTTATCATCAGTCTCCTTTATGCCACCAGGAAAACTGGACAATTCTCCATTTCTTTCCTCACATTTCCATTCCTTATCTTCAGGTAAATCTGCTAATTTCGTAGTAATAGGGTTTCCACCATTTACACTTCACTCCTCAATTTCTTCTGTAGTGGGATGATTGCTACTGAATAAATCCTGGTCTATGTTGGGGTTTTTTCAGATATTTTCCCATCATTTCCCCTTGCTGCAAACTAGATTGCAATTGAGCTTTTTGCTTCCTGTAATGTGCTCATGAAGGCTCCTTTACACAATAAAATAAGATTCACAGTGTCACAACTGGACTCTCATTTAACTTCAGTTCATTCTTATATCTCACTGACTGTCTGGTGATGCTCTGCCCCTTATATACACCTAAGGGCATGCTGACAATGTTCTAGGAGGTTCAAGGAAAATGTAGTTCTCAGAAAGTCTGGAAGGTTCCATGAGATTATACAAAGGTCTAGAATATTCTAGGAGGTTAGTGAAAAATGAATCCACATACAGAATACCTAATACATTTTACTTCAAACACTCTATTTTCTCTTTTGTTGCTAACAACAAAAACAGCTCCCTGCACCCCCCCGCAGCCCGGCATCCTAGTCGGTCACATGGTCATCTGCCCCTAAATCAAGCTGTCGTCACTAATGTCAGATTTTGATACACAAGCAAATGTGTTGCCTGAGAAATCTTTAATTTTCAAATTATATACTATCTGTACTGCCATGCCACCAGTAATACAGTAGATCCTCAGTGTTATGAACACCTTGGGAATGAAGGTTGTTCATAACTCTGAACAATACATTTGGTTGTTATTTCAAAAGTTTACAACTGAACATTGTCTTAATACAGTTTTGAAGCTTTACTATGCAGAAGAAAAATGCTGCTTTTAACCATTTTAATTTTTAAAAAACAAGCACTGAAACAGCTTCCTTACCTTTTCAAATCTTTTCTAAAAATGTTCCCTTTATTTTTTTTAGTCATTTACATTTAACACAGCACTGTATTGTATATGCTGCTTTTCTTTTCTTTTTTTTCTGTCTCTGCTGCTGCCTGGTTGCATACTTCTGGTTCCCAATGTGTGGTTGACTGGTCAGTTCATCACTATGGTATTTGTCACTCTGAAGTTCTACTGTAACAATTTCAGCTTTGATGTATTTGTATCTTATATAGCATTTATGGCATGCTTTATAATTTCAAAGCATCATGAAAAAGTTAACTAATTAGGATGGTACTCAGTTAATATCTGACTGGGATATGTTTAAGAAAGATGCAATTGTTTCCAAAAGTGATGATGGTGATCACTGGAATGAGTGATTCATTCCTTCATCAGTACTAAGCCAAAGTTTCAGCACTTCGTTGGGAGACACAAATAATAAGTTCACCCTGTGTTCTCAATGGACATAGTACTCTTCTTCACTTTCCTACGCTGCTATATACTGTTAGTGTGAACTGTTAAACAACCATTACTTTCTATGGAAGAGGAGACTGCACTTCATTGGTGGATGAAACATTTCTTGTGATGTACATTTAGACACTCAAATGCATGAGCCTTCCATTGACTAAGCTAGTTCATTGAACAACAGCAAGTTAAATTTTATAGATGTACAGCCAAGATAAGATACAGCAGTTTCTCTTTTATAATATATTTTGGGGATTATGGGAGAAGGTAAGCCTAATGAAATTCTGGATGCTAAAATAAGTTGCTCACCAGTATTAATAGTACTACTACGTTCTCCATCCCATAGACAGTACTCCCACTTTTCTTCTTACTTATGACTAGATTTGGCAGAATTCAATATTTTTATTATTTCATTGGATAGCAACAATGTTTATTTTTAAGCACTTCTTAATTTTATCAGTTTAAATTTTCACACTAGTGGTAAATTATGGGGGGGTCTTCAGCCAATTGTGACAATAGATGTCGAGATACAAAAAGTGAAAGCTTTAAAAAACATTAAAACACAAATTGTAAACATCCTAAGTTGAAATATACAAGTTAAATATCCTTAATTCCAACTAATACGTTCCCAAGCAGCATTTTTCTTACTTTGCCTCTCAGTAAATTTCAATGATCATCGATGGAAATATTTTGTCATCAGTTTTTGTGTGTACGGGGAAATGTTTACTGCCATTTACTGACAAAAAATCTCATTCTTCCCAGCCTACTTATGTAGGAAAGCTTAGTGGAATAGAAAGAGAATCTGGAGTAGATCAAGGCTCCACTCCAGATTCCCCATCGGCTCACAGTATAGAAGAGCTACTCATGCTGTTTCTGAACTGTTGGGTCGGCTGCAGCAGTTATGCTTTTAATCAGTACCTCAGTTTCACTCAGTACAGAGGTGAAGGCATCAGGGAGAGAAAGTATAAGAACTGAGACCAAATGGTGAAGGGATATTATGAAGGGAGAATGAGGAATGGTCTGATGGGGAAAGAGAACAAGGGTGATAGGAGGCAGAAAGGGAGAGAAGAAGGGAAGGCAGAGTGAAATTCAAGGGAGGAAATAGTGGGAAAGGGAGCAAATGATGAAAAGGAGAAAGCAAATAGTATTATCCAGAGACAGAGATAGAGAAAAGATTAAGACAAGCTAGAGATAAGGACTTCAGAATCACAAGATCAGAACACAAGCAGAGATTCATAACAAGAGAAAAGCATGGGAGCGGGGATGGGGGGAGGGAAACAGGAGGAGAGATAGAAAACTTGTTCATAAAAAAATGTTAGATACAGATAGGAGGGACTAGCTCCAGAAGTTATTTCAGCGGTTGGGAAGTACACTCAGTGAAACTGAAGAAAAGGAAGAAAACTGGGGGGAAATATGGTAGAAAAAAAGAGAGATTAAAATGCTTGTAATCTGACATCCATTTTTCAAGTTATCTGAGGCAGGTCCAACCTCCATACCCAATCTGGATCTCTAATGAAAACTCTTATGCAATTTAGTTTTCCCCCCCCTTCCGAACTCTTGGGCCTCTTCCTTCCCCCAACATTTTAGTTTGAGTTTCTTACACTGCTAGTAAATTCCTACAGCTCCTCATCTGTGTTCTTTCACTGGACCCTATGGAGGCTAATGAGTTTTTAACATCCCCTCCCTCAGGCTTACATTTATTGCAACATATAGAGACCCTGAACTTCCCTAATTATCAGAATATCTTGGAGAGAAGAGAATGGATGTATCAGCAGGAAAAGATAATTGTTTAAAGACTGTTACCTTGGGGAGCGTGCTCAATGGGACAGACTCATGTATCATGAAATCTTGACACCTGTGTTATGAGTGAAATGTCAACACACTGAGTTATAAGCAAACATCATTTTACGTTCTGAGGTAAAGTTGTGACATAAGAGGACATTATATGCGCCCTAAATGTAATTTTAGTTTCAGTTAAATTTAATTCCAAATTGAGTTACAGAAAATAGTATCATCTCTCCAAAATCAGGGTGTCCATTTTCATTCTCTCTCTCTCTCTCTCTCTCTCACACACACACACACACACACACACACACACACACACACACACACAAAATATTCCCATTAAATTATGTGGTTTTCTTTCCTTTTAGAAAAAAAGTAATGTTATCTCAAAACTTTTCAATAATCTGTTTAAGATCCTCAATAAGTAACAAGGCATGTGCAGACTTTGGTTTTCAACTATATTGTTTTTAGAAATATTTATGCAATTTTAGGTGTCCCCTTCCCTTTTTTAAAAACTTACCTGACAAGCGTAATTAAATCCAGACATCCCTAGCAATTACTCCTGCCATCACTAACACTTGGAACAAGAGGAATAAAGAAGTTCAGTACTGGTCTACATGGTGACTTGCTACATGGCAAGCCATGGTCTGTAGTGCACCAGCTTACCGTGAAATGACTCATAGTGTGGACTTTGATACAACACAGTGAAAGACGGTTTGCCGCAGAGTAATTTACCATACTGACAACCCTTAGTCAGCAGTTACTTAGGTAGGAAATATTTGCCCCTCATCAATGAATCTTCTCAGTGCTTTCTAAATATAATAATTTTGTGCCTTTTAAAAAACAAGTATGCAGCATTTGAGTGTCAGTTTGATGGGGATAGGGTTCCTTTTGGAATTGGACATTCCTATTGGACACAATGAAGGGTGTAATTGCAGTGGTTTCCTGTGTTATATACTGTTGGGTGTGTCAGATCATGGTAGGGTCATACTGATGAATATGGAAGGTACACTGTGGCAATCATAAGTTTTAGGTTGCCCTCATTTTCGGTAGTTTTTGGTTATTATGGATTAATGCAACAAATGTGTTTAAAACAAACAAACAGAAATAAAAAATAAAACCCAAACACTTTATTGCCATAGACGCAGAAGAGAAAAAGTACATCAAAATGGATCAACATCACAAAAAAGAAACCTACAGAAGATAATTACAGAATTGTGCATTAAGGGTGAAATTCTCCGTGTGCTTAAAGCTGGAGTGACAACCTATAGGATACATTGGTCTAGATATTTTTAAACAAATGTTATCGTTTTCTGTATGTTATGTTCCTCATTATACTACAGCTAAGCTTACAGAATTTTAAAAACTATGTGGGTTCCACATGGAAGAAGTCAGTTTATAGAAAAAATATCTTTCACAAAGATGGGATGTATATCTTGGATCCCTCAGCTGGAAAAAAGACAAAAGGAACAAAGTTCATTCCTCACTTTCCTGGATTTACACCAAGGATGGATTTAGCCCCCACATTAAAAGGTAGCCATCTTGAAGTTGTACATTTGCCTAAAAGGATTTTCCAAGAATCCTGAATGGTTCAACTCCCATGGAATCCTCCCATCAACCCCACACACATCCTATTGTTTTAGAAAAGAAAATGTGCTCCCTGAAACTTCAAAGGCCGGGCCAATGGGGTGGGGGAGGAGGAGGGAGGGAGAGGTCCTGGCTCCTTTAAGGGTTCCTATACTCGGATTTATTGCCAAGTAGTTCACAGATGAGTGAATACATTTATATCCTGATTATGCTAATCCCTTGCATCTTGTCTTTCTTCCAGTGTGACTGGGATAATAGAATAATTTACTTTAAACATGTTGTAATAGGGAGATACCATAGTTTGTTCGAGGTGTGGATTTACACATGTATTGACTCTTAAATAAACAGGTTTCCTGAGGTCTTGCATATTAATAATAACACCTGAAGCCAAATCCATCCCTGATTTCAATGGAATTCACTAAGGGATAAGGTTGGCTTCTCCTTATCAAAGGTCTACTACAAAATGGTGGATACACAAAGAACAGACTCACATAGACATCCTGAGCTAGGAGAATGGAGAAAGAAGTGAAGGGGGAGAGGATGGAAGAGGATAAAGTATGGGCCAGATCAGATGAGAAACATTCACATAAAAAAGAATCTGAGGCATCAGAAAAGGGCAGACAAATAAAGAGTGACAAGGTTTTAAAGTGCTTGTACACAAATGGTAGAGGTCTAAATAATAAGATGGGTGAACTAGAGTGCCTTGTGTTAAAGGAGGATACTTAATACTGCAGGGTAGGGGGCTGCATGACTGATGGTCCCAAATGAAGAGAAAGACTCTACCTTCATAGGATGAAGAGAAAACAAGTGGAGTTAATTGGTCCAGAGGTATCAACACCATTCTGAGTTCTAACTGTTAATTTTATGTCAGCACTGATCACCATTGACCCTAAGAACTCTGGAATGATGTTTGTACCTACTGTTACAGGGATGAACTGGGGCAGGTGTGGTTCACTCGAGTGAGGGTGCATAAAGGAGGATGAGGAGCATAAAGTCCACAGTCCCATCCACACACCTGTGTTGGGGTATTTCCAAATCATGTCCTGTGTAAGTATGAATCCAATATCCCTTCCCATGCCCTACCACCATTGCTGCCAAGTGTGTCAATCTTTTGGGGAGCGGCATGGAACTCACCTCATTCCATACACCCGTATGACCACTCCTCCTCTCCCCACCCCACATATGGGTACCATAAGAGTTCAGCAATACAAGGGGTCTTGGATGATCCCTCCAGCTGGTAAATTTCCCATGAGCCAAATAAATATATTGGAAATAAGACACATGCTTTTTGGTGAGAATTTTAAAACATGCCAAGCTAGTATTTGATACATATAAAATGTTAACTGTTCCGAGGAACATAATTCAGATTGCAGTTTTGGTACATTGACAAGAATTGATCATTTCTATTATTCAAAAAACTAGCCAGAAGGCATTAGAAATATGTAGCAGAACTGGATTGTTCCCAGAAAAAGCAGGTCAAGCTAATTAAAATTGTTCACTAGCTACATATTTTAATGAGGTTGATGAAAAGAGAGGAACAGATTTTCTTTATTCTTTACTTAAGAGTTAGAGGCAATCCTGTTTTCTAAAAACACTTTAATAATTAAAATGTTCATAAATGGATTTATCATCTGAGATGCTAAAATATGAGAGATTTCACCTTTGTTTGTTTTTCTACTAGAAGCTATTGCATCTCCAACCTCTGCTGAAAAGAATGTGGAAATTGGTCACTATGCATACACTTTCTACAACTTCTCATGGACCTAAACACTTTGATCATACACTCACCTACAAGGTTACACGAAACCTTTGACATCCAATTTGATAGTTACCCTGCGTAATATGTTCCAGGAAGCACGCTTCTAAAAGGTCCACTATATATTTATCTGAAAGTAAAAGTGTGTTGTCAATGTTGCTGCTAGCTCCTCCTCTGCCTGCACTTGTTGGGGCCCTGGAGCCTTCTACCCAAGACTTGGTTTGACTTGCTGGGATTACAGCCTTCATGTCCATGCTGAAGCAAGCAAAGCTGGAGGAATCAACCAGTGTGAGAGGTGTCTGTTGGTGGAGTCCTTCAGGAAGCAGGTAAGAGCTGCAGAAGGAGGTGGCTCATCTATATAGCATCCAGGAGCACAAAGGCTTCACCAAGAAAATATCCTGGACATCACCATATATGCAGGATGCTAACTGACTAGAACAGACTATAGCAGCACCAAGCAAGGAAGGAAAACTGGCTGATGACCAACTCGGGCAATAGACAGTGCTCCACCCTCCACCCAGGTCTCCTGTCCATTGAGGTCAAGAATCAATATGCTGTAGTGGCAAAAAGAGGAGAGGCACAGACCCCAATGGCTGAGGAAAAGAATCATTTACCATACCACAGAGGAGAAAGGTAGAGAGGTGGCAGTCAGGGCCTTCCTTCTGAGGGGGATGAAGGCATTTGTCTGATGACCTTACCTGATGTCTAAGAAGGTGTGCTGCCTGCCTGGATCCTGCATCTGAGATATCACAGAAAGGTTGTCAAAGTTTGTCCATCCCTCTGACCCGTGCCCCATGTTGCTCATCCATGTGGGTACTAATAATACTGCTAGTTATGACCCTGAGCAGATCAGCAATAATTACAGGGCTCTGGGCTAAGGAGTTGGGGGTGCAGGCAGTGTTCTTGTCCCAGTTGAAGGTAAGTTGAAAGTCCAGGCAAGGAAACACATCCTGGAGATGAATGGATGGCTGAGCAGATGATGTTGATGGGAGGGCTTTGACTTCCTTGACCATGGGATGTTGGTCCAAAAAGGAGGAGAACTACTGGGAAGAGAGGGGCTCACCAGACCAAGAAGGGGAAGAGCATCTTTGGACACTGACTCAACAACCTAGTGAGTAGAGCTTTAAATTAGATTCAAAGGGGGCAGGTGACAAAAAATGACAGGTAGTTATAAAAAGATGGCCTTAACAGCTGGGTAGATGTTGGGGGGAAGTTACAATAGGGTCATAGGGAAAAAAAAAGATGGAAAACAGTGGAGAATCTACTCAACATAATAAATGTCTGCACACAAATGCAAGTATTATAAGGAATAAACAGGAAAATGTAAGCTAAATTATGACTTAACTGGCATAAATGAAACTTAGCGGGATAATTCTCATTACTGAAATATTGGTATGAAGGGGAATAACTTATTTGGGACTAAAGGAAGGAGATATTGCATTATACATCAGGAATATATACACTTGTTCTAAGGTCCAGAAGCAGGTGAGAGACAGACCATTTGAAAGTCTCTGGGTGAAGATAAAAGGGGGAAAACAAGGGCAATTTCATGGCAAGGCTCTACTGTAGACCACCAAATCAAGAGGAGGTGGTTGAGACATTTCTAGAATAAATAACAAATATACAAAACACAATACATGGTAATAATGGGGGATTCAAAACTATGCCAACATCTGTTAGGAAAACAAAAATGTCCAGTAAGTTCTTGGAATGTAGTGGGGACAACCTCCACCTTCTGAAAAAAAGATGAAATAACCAGGGGGACAGCCATTTTAGACTTCATTCTGACTAACAGGGAGGAATTGGCTACAAATCTGAGGGTGGAAGGAAACTTGAGCAAAAGTGATCAAAAATTATAATTTTCTTGTTTCTAAGTAAATTGAAGCAATAAGAGCAGCATATTAAAGACAATGGATTTCAAAAATGCAGACAAACTCAGAGACCTGGTAGGTACGTTCTTGTGGGAAGAAAATCTAAGGGAAAAAGAAGTTCAGGATTGCTGGCAGTTTCTCAAAGAGACAATATTAAAGGTGCAACAGCAAAGGATCTTGATAGGAAGGACAGATAGGAAACATGGTGTGGTGGGGCGGCTGCCCCACGCCCGGAGAGTGTGGGCTGCGGCAGGCCTGGGCACCTGCATATTCCAGCAGCCAATGAGAGAAGGGCTTGTTGCAAGCCAATCAGATAACAGATTGGGGCCAGCCACTCAGGGCCCAGCTCAGCCATATAAAAGACTGCTCAGGGAGAGAGCAGTCAGTCTGTCCCAGGCCTTCAGAGGGGAGGGTCTGTCTCCAGAGCTGGGAGGCCAGCACCATGGACAGTGCAGTGCAGGCCAGCCTTGGAGAGCAGGAGAAGGTCCTACTCCGTAGCCTGCCAGGTGGCAGGCCTTGTAGGAAAGGGCCTAGGAAAGGGCCTAGCGGGGAGAAGGGCCGTTGGGGAAGCGGTCCAGAGGGACAGACAGAGGAGGAAGGAGGACAGTGAGGCTGTCGCTGGAGGGCCTCTGGACTGGGACTCAGAGTAGTGGGTGGGCCTGGGTTCCCCCCCCCCCACCTGCCTTTGTTCCCCTTGGCAGTACACACAGCCATTGGCTGCAGCCAAAACTGCACCAGATCCTGGACTGTAGGGATCGGACTTGAAAGTGCAGGACTGTGGGTCATCCAGCCCCCCCCCCCCCCCGGAAGGGGGTGTGAATGGACAAAGGGACACTGTCGGAGGACAGTGTTCCAGGAGAGGACACTGTGCATTGGGAGCAACGTGGGTCTGCACGCCAACCAAAGGCAAGATGACAGACGGGACGCCACCAGAAGGGGGCGCTCTACTGGGTTGAACCAATTCCCTGAGACGACCAGTAGGAGGCACCGCGGGGTGAGTCCCAACCCTGTCACACATGGTAAGGGGCCAAGATGGCTCCATCAGGAGCTCTTTAATGACCTGAAAATCAAAAAGGAATTGTGAAAGAAGTGGGAACATGGACAATTTGCTAAGGATACGTAGAAAAGAATGGGATAAAAGTAAGCAAAGCTAAGGCACAGAATGATTTACACCTAGCAAGGGACATAAAAGTCAATAAGAAGAGGTCCTATAAATTCATTAGGAGCAACAGGCTTAAGATGAAGCAGCGCTAATAATGGATGACTTTTAGAAGGCTGAAGTGTTTAATGACTATACCATTTCAGTCTTCTCTAAAAGAGAGAAATATGATCAGATACTTAACACAATTAATATTAACAACAAGAGGGAAGTAACACAAGCCAGAATATGGAAAGAATAGGTTAAGGTATATTTAAATAAGTTAGAGGTATTCAAGTTGACAGGGGCTGATGAAACTTTTTGTAGGATGCTTAAGGAAATAGCTGTGGCAATCTCAAAACTGTTAGCAATTATCTTTGAGAACTGATGGAGAACAGGTGAGGTCCCAGAGGACTGGAGAAGGGCAAACATAGTACAATGTTTACAAATGGTAACAAAGAGGACACAGGGAATTATAGACCAGTCAGCATAAGTGATATACCTGGAAAGATACAGGAATAAATTATCAATCAATCAGTTTGAACAAAAAGGATAACAGGGTTATAAGTAATACTCAACATGGATTTGTCAAGAACAAATGATACCAAAACAAACAAATGTCCCTCGCTGATAGAGTTGCTGGCATGGTGAATAGGGAGGAAGCTGTAAAATGTGATACATCTTGGTTTTTAGTAAGGCTTTTGACACAGTCTCACATGACATTCTCCTAAACAAAATAGGGAAATGTATAGATGAAATTACGTTCTGTCAACCAGTTGTGAACCCACCTTATAATACTCAGAAAGTGACTATAACAATTCACAGTCAAACTGGGAGGACATATCTAGTGGGGTTTTGCAGGGGTCAGTCCTGGTTCCAGTAATATTTACATTAATGACTTGAATAATGGAGCAGAGATTATGCTTATAAAGTTTGTGGATGACAACAAGATGGGAGTCACAAGCACTTTGGGGGACAGGATTAAAATTCAAAATTACCTTGATAAATTGGAGAAATGGTCTGAATTCAGCAAGATGAAAATCAATAATGACAAGTGCAAAGTACTTCATTTAGGAAGAAAAAATCCAATGCACAGCTACAAAATGGGGAATAACTAGCTAGGTGGTAGTACTGCAGAAAAGGATCTGGGGTTATGGTGGGTCACAGATTAAACAAGCCAACAGTGTGATGCAGTTGCAAAAAAGGCTAATATTCTGAGATGTATTAACAGGAGTTTAATTTGTAAGACATAGGAGGCAATTGTCCCATTGTACTTGGCACTGATGAGGTCACAGCTAGAATACTGTATACAGTTCTGGGCACCACACCCTAGGAAAGATGTGGATAAGTTGGAGAGAAACAGGAGAAGAGAAACAAAAATGATACATGGTTTAGAAAAGGAAGATTAACAAAACTGAGCATGTTTAGTCTTGAGAAAAGAAGACTGAGGGGGGCCTGATAACAGTCTTTCAATATGTTAAGGGCTGTCATGAAGAGGATGGTCATCAATTGTTCCCCATGTCCACTGAAAGCAAGACAAGAAGTAAAGGGCTTAATCTGCAGCAAGGGAGATTTAGGTTAGGTATTAGAAAAAACTTTCTAACTATAAGGATAATTAAGTACTGGAATAGGTGTCCAGGGGAGGTTCTGCAATCCCATCACTAGAAGTTTTAAAGAACAAGTTGGACAAACACCTGTCAGGGATGGTCTAGGTATACTTCGTCTTAGTGCAGGGTTCTGGACTAGGTGATCTCGAGGATCTTCTATTCCTACATTCCTACGATTTTGTGATTCAGAATATTAACAGCAGCAGTCAGGATATACATCAGCACACTAAGGTTTACAACCAAAACTGCTGTAATTGCAATGTATCTAACCAAGTTACAAGAAATACAAAATATGGAAGAAAGTACATCTCTACCCCTATATAACGCTGTCCTCAGGAGCCAAAAAATCTTATTGCATTATATCAAACTTGCTTTGATCTGCCGGAGTGCGCAGCCGCACCCACCCTTTCCCCCGCCCCCGGAGCACTGCTTTACCGCGTTATATCCGAATTCGTGTTATATCAGGTCGCATTATATTGGGGTAGAGGTGTATAGGGCAGGCTAAACAGCTCCAAGATTAGTTTGTAGATCAATGGACTTCAGCCAATGAGCTACCTGAAACACACAAAGAAACTGAGACAAACAGCAATGGCCTCCAGCTAAAACTGCACTCTAACTAAAGGAGTGCTCTCTCATTTACAAAATGAACAAATACCCCCTGCTTACTTGTCTCCATATAACAAGTCTGCCTCAAATACCTCTACACCTTGCCATGTATAAAACCTCTGTATTAAGTACTTATGGAAATATCACCATATACCACTACTTGTACTTATATTTGTAAGCCACAATGCTGCAGATTTGTGTACCATATCTCACTCTGTACCTTTATGCATACAATACCGCACCAGTAATCTGTGTTCTTACTTGAACACAAAACTTGAGCTAAAACTTGCCTTTCTATCATATTTTACATAGATATGCCTACAAAATGGAGTTTAAAAAAGGTTTACTTTGCCAAACAGACTGTACAAAGTTAGACTATAATGAGCCCTTTACACATGACTTTCCCCACTTCTGCCTTTAAGGATTTTCATTTTTCCAGGCTGACAGTGTTGGTTTCAGCTTTATGGGCATGAAGTTGTTTCTTCACTTAATAAGAGGCATAAGTCCCCTAAGAAAATCTAGCAAATATATTTCCTTTAGTTCTTTAAAGATGCCAACATGTTACAGGCACAGTATATACTTTATGTTGACTCAATATATTCTATTTAAAATTTAAAAAGATTGATCAAGCCCAAAACATTAATTGCCCCAAGAGCTGCGTCTACTGTAAGTCTGACACAGGAGAGAGAACAAACATGCCATGCTCTTCCCCCATACTCAACTCAGGCCAGAGCCTGCTAGCCAACTGGTATTGTTATGGGCCCTGAGCCCACCAATGCCCTAGAGCTACTGTGTACACAGCCACTACTAACCAGTCTCTACTCGTGCACACACAACCATACATTACAGACCAATACAACCCGATCAGCAAATACTCAGAATTGTTCATAATTATTCTGTACATTTTTTTAAAAAATGAGGGGCAGGAAGGATTGAATAATGAATTCAGGGGAACACACTTGCTTAGGGACTTGCTGAGACAAGGAGACAGAAGGGCTAAATTCACATAAACTATTCATTTTGCATTATTCCCTAATCTCTTCCCAATAGTAGGGAATCATTGGGAGTTTTCAAGCAGTTCCTATGGTGCACAGACTGGCTGCAAAACTTTTGACAATTCTGCTAGTCTCAATAAGATATATTGCTAGTATTTAAGATAGATTTCAGTGGCACCCAAGGGCCCTAGTCAGGAGCAGGACCCCATTGTGCTGGGTGTGGTGAAAATACATAGCATGATATAGTACCTGCCCTAAAGAGTTGGAATGTAATAACCAAAACAGACAGCACACACAGAAAAGTCTATGATTCTCCCTCCACCTGCCCACCATCATTATTTTCATTTCTCCAAACCCACTCTCTCCCTCAACCCAAATATCGGTGTCCTAACCTGCTGGGCATTGCTGACCCAAAGTGCTCTCTCTCACCCTTCCCGCCCTTCAGAAACAGCTCTGCCTCATCTGGAGGGGACTAAAATAGAATGTAAATGGTAGACTAGCTAAAGGCTTGCACCCCTAGCAGTTCTTAAGGGGTATGGGGGTCACATGTCTGATCCCAGCTATTGCCCTTTGGTGTTTGGTGATGACTTTTTCTTGCTCTCTCACTGCCCTCTGATGGAAGGATTGTTCTTAGTATGTTCATTTGGGGGATTCTCCTAGCCCTCTCTGTTTCTCACTGTTATGTGGGGGAGAAGGAGAAGGGGGATCAGAGTGGAGTCCACAGCAGGAGTAAAGATAGGAGATTTTCCTGACTAACCTCTGTCAACACTACCACCCCTTAATAGTGTGGTATGACAGTGGCTCCCAATCATGTTCCTTCCCCCAATATTTGAAAGTTGTATATTAATTGTGCAGGGTCTGAACATTTGATTACTGTGTGAACGTTGATAATTAAATCACCCAGTAATTAAATCAGTTTAATAACAACATTAGTTATGCAATATGCACATCACTATCTACAGTTTCTAAAAATATCTGTGTAGTTTATTAGAAAAAGTAATTTAACTTCTTGCTCAGATTCCCAAGAATTATTTCAATTTACCAAAAGCAAGTTGACAAATGGACAAAGCCTTTCATCAATTTAAGTAAAGCTCATTTTACAAGAAACATTTCCCCTTAAAATGCAATGTTTCCAGTGATTAACTGCTGTTGAATTATATGAATGTTGCTATAGACAACTTAGTGACAAAGGTTCTTCCATTCCTTGCTTACCCAGGACTCTCACTGAGTTGAGGATAAGGGGGAAGATAGTGAGCTCATCTGTGGGGCCCAATCAGTAAGTGTGCACTTCCTGGATAGGGCCCAACAGACAAGTTAAGTGGGGGAATGCCTGTCTTCCTGTGGTTCATGCATCGCTCTGGGGCTTAGGCTTCCTGTTACCTATAGGAAGGCAGCAGTACAGATGCACTGAGGCAGAAACATAGGTACCCAGAGAATTTTTACTACAAAAATTCACATGGCAAGCAAGTTTAGGTACCTACAGCAGTCTGCAGCAGCCTGATTCTGGGATTTAGGTATCTAAAGTGAAGGTTAGGTGCCTAAGTCCCTTCTGAATCTAGCTCACAACCTTGAATTGGCAATCTACAAAGTGTGTGTTCTGGAGACATTTTACAGCTCAATCTTACAGACCCAAAAGGTCTGAATCATTCACATTAAAGACACGATATATTCAGATCGAGGCTTTTTGTTTGGGCCTAACTATCCAGTGACTTAAGGCCATTTCTAGTTCAGATAATTACCATGCAACTTATTTGTTTGGTTCATGTTGTTTACTATAATTTCAGTGTCTAATAACATTGCCACCAGCAAGAGCTATGAGCACTGCAAGATGATTTTAGTGACCGTTCATTCACATTTTTGCACCCTTTTAGTGCCACTTTATGCAATGTTTGCTTGCTTCTGTATTAGCATTAATGAACTAGTAGGGGGACAGCCCCATCTTCCAGTGCACCTATGTAGAAGGCAGCCATGACTTGACTTCAGGAGTGCATGAGGAGGGGATATGCTGATTAGTCCTGCCATCAAAGCTCAGGGCCTGAGAGGGAGCATATCAGGGTGAAATCATGCTCCCCTGTCCCTATGCACCAGCAGGAGTATTGTGGAGAGAGTGTTAGCTACACTTTTGAAGAGTCATAGTGAGTTTTGTTACTTACTTCAGAATCTAACAGACTATGACATGATAATGCTTCCAGACTATACGGTGCCCTTCTTCTTCCCCTGCATTGCTTTGTCTCATAAAAGGCACAATGCAGCCCACAGTCTTGTGTGGAATACAATACCTCTTTAAAAAAATCAAAACCTGTAATGGTAATGTTTGAAATGCTTTATTCATAAGATGAATGATTTATTCCTTTTGTGATAAAAGTAATGGAGGGATATAAATATTTAGAAAAAGAGTTTCTCTGAATCCTTGAACAATCCTGCCTGACCCTTCTCTAATAGTTTTAAATGCACTATTATAAGAAGTTATTTTGTAAAAAAAAAAAAAAAACACAACAAAAAAACCCCCACAACCCCCCAGTCCTATCCCACATTCATATAGTCACAAATAAATCTCTTGCATAAAAGAAAAATACTCAAGTCTTAAAAGATGAACTTTTAGGAATTCCAGATAAACCACTTCAAATAAGTTGCTTAATGATTGAACAAGTGGTTTATCTACATTGGAAAACGTACTGACAAAGTTTCTTCATCCCTCACTTCTCAGGACTCACACTGAGTTGAGGATAAGGCTGATAAGGCCCAAAGGATTTTGTTCTTAAAATTTACAATGCTAAATTTATTGACAATAGACAAATAAATTACTATTGTACTTCTTACTGTTTATGTGACTATCCTCTCTTATACCTGTGGACTCCACTACTGTTCCTTGCCTACTTATGGTAATTGTCAATCAAACTGAGACAGTTAAATCACTATTGTGAATAATTAGGATTAATTCATTAATGTTTGTGCAGCTCTCTGAAAATGTAAAGAGCTATGGAAGTGCTAAGAAACAGTAATATCTGTAGTATCGTGCCTTTCGAACTTCCATGAGATTTTTAATAAATATTATCTACAATAGTCAAACACATTGCAATTATTTAGGACAGTTTAAGAGAAACAATTCTCCACCATTGGCCATTTTAGCATACAAAGGACTCAGGCATCTATCACAGTG
Source organism: Chrysemys picta bellii (assembly GCF_011386835.1). Taxonomy (NCBI): domain Eukaryota; kingdom Metazoa; phylum Chordata; order Testudines; family Emydidae; genus Chrysemys; species Chrysemys picta. Next base: position 78,735,581 of record NC_088791.1, read on the forward strand.
CTCTGAGCAAGATTAGACAACATGATGGCAATGAACTGAGTCCTGTCCACAGTACAGCTTCCTGTATAATTATGGCTGGAGAAGCTGCACTAGTAGAGAATTACGTATCAGAATTTTTCCAGTATAAGCACACCATAAATACTTAGGATCTGCTCTTTGTGCTAGACATCAACAACTATATCTGAAAACAATGGAAGCTGCAAGTGTTCTGCGCCTCTTGAATTCAGATTTTAAAAGAGAATAGGCTATGAACCAGAGGCCAACTGAAAGTGGATGGTTGCTATATATAAATAGGTTCACATGTCTGGTAGAACTAGACATAAGGAGAAAACAGAGAAGAACCTAGAAAGGTTCCCCCGCTTGTCACAGGACAAACAGAACTCTTTAAAATAAAGCAGGATCCAGTGCACATGTGACTAATTACCTGCAGCTGTCTCCCCCTTTATAAGGCCAAGGTGCCTACCTTAAAGTCCATTTGGGCAGCAGGTAGTAAGTCACAGGTGCACTGGACCCTGCTTCCTCTTAAAGGGGACTGTCAGTCAGTGACACTGCTTCAAAAGTGTGTGACCATTTAAAAAAGTGTACACGTTTGGGAACCTAAAGAGATAAAATAACATGCTCACTTGCCTATAAGGTCACTATTATCTGTGAATTCTCTCTGGAGCAGGATCTGTTTCTTACTACTGTAGAACCTCAGAGTTACGTACACCTCAGGAATGGGGGTTGTTCCTAACTCTGAACAAAACATTATGGTTGTTCTTTCAAAGGTTCTTTCAAAGGTTTACAACTGAACATTGTCTTAATACAGCTTTGAAACTTTACTATGCAGAAGAAAAATGCTGCTTTCCCTTTCTTTAGTAGTTTATGTTTAACACAGTACAATACTGTATTTGCTTTCTCCCCACACCCACTGCTGCCTGATTCCAAATGAGGTGTGTAGTTGACTGGTCAGTTCATAACTCTGGTGTTCATGACTCTAAGATGTTCTTACAGTGTCTAGCACAGAGATCTTAGTTTGGGGCCTCTAGGTGTTACTGTAACACAAATGAAAAAAATGTCACCTTTACTGTATTATACAAAGTCTCTCTTTGCAGATTATTGTAGAAGAAGGAAGATTTTTCTTCTGAAAAGCCCAAAACTGTTGTGCCTGTGAGATAACTTTCCAGGCCTCACTAACCTTTACACTTTGCTCTGCTCCATATCATACTAGTCTACAATCTCTTAGATTCACCTTTTTTTTCTTCCTTCCCCATTTTTCTGGAACTAACAATAAGAGGCAAAAAGAGGGTAGCACTTCCAATGTGGTGATTTAGCTCTGAAAGGGAAAGGGAGAACTGGTGTAAAATTTTTTGTGCAGTTAAACAACCTGTTTGGAGCTGGAAAATTGCAGGATGATACTGAAAAGAGATGAAACTGTAAACTTATAGCCCCTGCAATTTCTAACAGTCTTTACAATAACTCTAGCTTAGGACAGGGATGGGCAACTTTAAGGTAGTTGGGGGCCCCAAAATCCATTAAAGCTCTTTGGTGGGCCATACATTTTTTTTTTTTTTAGAGACTAGACATTACGTAACTCAAATGTTTCCTACACAAAAGCATGTTAACATACAATTAACTGTGTATTAACAGAGTGAAATGAAGTGCTCTTCAATAAAAAAAGCCACTAATAGCACAACCTTTAAATAACAAACATTTAAACATGTCTTTCACTAGCCTTTTTGCAGTGCTCAGAAGAGCAGGAAATTAATAAATAAAAATAAATAAAACATTAAAAAAAATTCTTCACATTTTTTTCCTGCTGTTTACAGGCTCTGCATCGCTCTCTTCCAGTCAAGACTTTGATATGTACAACATTGAGGGACTCATTTTTAATAAATTCATAGATGATGGAAATTTCATTGACCACCAACTTTACATTAATCAGCATGAACCAAAGAATGCTCTGTACATATCCATTTTGGCAGGAAAATGATTGGATCAGAAGGACATCTTTATTCTGAAAGCTTATCTATTCCAATTTATGGTGATCCAAAGAAAGGAATCACATTATAACTGATTTATGGACAGATGAGATAATTATACATTGTAATGAACAAATACTGAATTAAAATATTCTTGCACTTATTTGCTAAAAATAAATTAGTGTGATTGGGAAAAGAAAAAAAACATATGTACCAGTATGTAGGTTTTTTCTTTCTGAAATCATTAACCCACTATAACATGAGAAATATTTAACTTCTTGCAATTCATATACATTGTCATTATATACCTGTATAAAAACAAGTGATTAACCAAGCAATAGGAACTGAATAAAGAATGGAAGATAATTAGTATAATTCAGTAAAAAAAAAAAAAAGCATGAAAATCCATCAAATAAACTTATGCAACCTGGCTCTTCTTTTTCCTCTAATTTATCCCAGAAGACTGGTGTTTTCTCTATCTTGAGAGTCTAGCATTCTTGGTTCTTCTCTTCCTTTCCCCCTCATTCTGATATTTCTACTCTTTTGTCCACCCCTTTTCCTCTTTTTCCCCCCAGTTCATTTTTTTTAACCTGTGTTGCTAAAATACACTTATAGCAAATGTTTTCTTCAAATCATTCATTTGGCAACTAATTTTTTGTGAACCAAGCTTAATGGAAAATATCAATTCTCCTCAAGGGGCTCTAAGTGAATTTTGATTAAATAGAAGATCCAAACAAAGTAATTAAAGACAGTTTAAAAAAATGGTGTCATCCTAGAGTCCAAAGCTTGCTTTCATTTAATTGCCTTTAAATTATTTCTATTACCCTATCGCTATAGGGATTTATGTTTCTAATTCTAAATTAAAAAGTAATTAAAAACACTTATCTAGTATCGGCACGTCACATTCTGTTTCAGAGAATGCAAAGTACAATAGATAAAACAGAAACAAACTGAGAAAAAGCAGAGGCAAAACAGTTTGGTAATTCTTTAATCAGTATTGCATGGAATTAAAAGAGGGTTCCATGGTTAGTTCTAAGGAAAACTCCATATGGTAGGCAAGGTCTGAGATTAAATGTTTTACCCCTATGCTACTCCCTAGGAACCTCCAGGTATTAAAAAAAAGGCTGCAACTTTCTCCCAGAGCTCCCCAGCTGCAACATACATTCTGGGGAGCTTTGTAGCCTCTCTCTTCTCCAAGACCTCTTTTCACTTGAAAAACATATTGAGTATCACCATATAGATCAACTTCATTAAACATACATGTCCACACTGGGTGAATACCTACACAGAACTAAAACTTGTCAAAACATGTCCCGGCCTATAGCACGCAGGATTAAGTTTCAAGGAGCAGACTATCTACTTTGGTTCTTCCAAAATCATGGAGAGAAGTCAGAAGCTATTTTTTTCTAAGATATTTAAGCCTCTTGGGGAATTTTTTTTCCTGATTCTTTCTGCCTCTTCCACTTCTAGTCACTGTTATTATTTTTTCCTGTTCACATCCCTCACTAACTCCACCCGTGGTATCTCAACAGCCAATCCATTCCCATCATATTCTAAGGCTATGTCTACACTAGCACTTTTGTCGGTAAAACTTTTGTTGGTCAGAGGTGTGAAAAAAACCCACCCCGAGCGACATAATTTACACCAACAGAAGCACCCGTGTGGACAGTGCTATGTTGGTGGAAGATGCTCTCCTGCTGACTAGCTACTGCTGCTCATTGGGGGTGGTTTAATTATGCTGATGGGAGAGCTCTCTCCCATCGGCATACAGCGGATACATGGGCGACCTTACAGCGATGCAGCTGCATTGGTACAGAGAGACTGTAAGGTCTGTAGTGTAGACATAGTCTAAATCTTTGCTTGTTTCTTTCAAGTATATGCAAAACTGCCTCTAGTCTAGATATAGGTATGGAGGTTCCCTTGTTTGTTGATTCACAAAGCCCATGACAAAGGACAACAGTATAAAGAAAAAACATTTTGTATTTGAAAATAGCCTTCTGTGAGCTTGATAGCAGACAAACAGATAGCTGGAAAACCGTATGTATATAGACGACCAGGAGCATTTGTGTTTACTAGAGCTTGGTTCTCTGGTAAACAGCTTGCTGCGGCTCTAATTAGAATGCATTGAAATGAAAGATATCTAATTAACCTTGACCTAGTCTATAATGCACCAGCAGAAGAGAATCCAAGCTTTCAAGCTCTTGCATTATACATTCCAGTGATGTGAAACAAGAAATGTTTTCTGATGTGACCTTGTCTTTTCTTTACTATGAAATAATTATATAAAAGATCTGTATTCTGAGCATATTATTAAAGTGAAAGATCTACACTTAAAAGCAATTAAATTACTGAATTTTTAGACTCATGCCCTTTATTAAGGAAACAGCCATTGGTATATATAAATGAATACTGCATAATACATGAAGCACAGTTCTAAACACACCTGTCCATAAGAAAAGTACTTTCTTAGTGTAAAAAAAAAGAATAATTCATATACACGCATGTGACATCACATTTATGATATACAAGACATTACATCAGAGCTGCATAAATTTTTTCATGCAAAATCTTTTTTCACTGAAAAATGGAGATTTGGGTTGACCAAAACAATTTGTGAATTTGAGTTGATTTTGGAGAATTGTTTTGGTCAAAAAAAAGAAAAGTTTTGGAAGTGTCAATGATTTGTTTCAGCATTTCTGAAACAGTTTTCAGCAAGTTTTGATTTTTGGAAAAGTTTTGTTTTGCTTTGGAATTTCACTCAATTTTTTTTAAAGAAGTAGAAATATTTTAAAAACCTCATAATTGAAACAATGCTTAGTTTCAGGTCAATCCAAAAGAATTTTTTGGCATATTTTTTGTGAAAAAATTGGAAACATTTTCACTTCAAGTCAACATGAAACTTTTTATTATTAGTTATTATTAATTATTATTATTTGGACATGGAGCCAAACTGAATATTCAGTTATTCATACAGCCCTACATTATACCAATAAAGTTATACCTGTGTGAAACTAGTGCACTGGAATGGGGAACCAGGTGCATATGATTTTGATCACTTTGCCTCTTCTGCAGTGTAGAGATTAAGGAATTTATTATGCTATAATCTACAGCCTATTTTACTGGTGATGTTTAAGTCTACCACCTACCAAGGTGTGAAAAACGAGCATGGAGACAATAGGACTTACTCCTCCCCTCTTCTTCACACATAGAATACTAAGGCCCAGATCCACAAAGGTATTTAGTTCCTAACCTCCACTGATTTCAGCCTAAGGTAGGAGCCTCAATACCTTTGTGGATCTGGGCTTAAATTGCATCAGCTGATTCTAAATTTAACAAATAGGGAGGCATGAATTAAATTGTTGCAAGAAAGGGAAGAAGTGTGGGAAAGATACATTAGTATCTAGGCCTACCCTAAGGGAAGAACTATATGAAATAACATAATAGTTAAGATGACTAAAGCTGCCTGAAGAATTCTGCTACATTAATTAGTGGAAATTATGTATCTATTTGCTGCATAGAATCCAGAAATCAATAGATCTACAACATAAAGTCTGCTCCAGCCTACTAAGAGGCACTAGTGAAGAGATTGCACTGGGGGTGGGGGAGGGAGCCAAACTGAAAAGGCACATTTGTTGCTATGATGTTGCATGACAACTTCTCTGCCTCAGAGATATATTATCTTTAGAATGTGACTGGGCATGGCCTCAAGCACACCCCAGACAGCAGGATGTAGTCCTGGGAGTGTTCTGCCTCACTTTTCCCCTGCAATGCAGCCCACAGCTGCTGTCATCTTTAATATGAAGTGAAGTCTGAAAAGGCTACAAATTCCAGTATGTTATATTCCATATTGAACAGCCAGGACCATCAGATCAAGATGGGGCATAGCTGGCTATAATATCATCAACTTCACCCTCTAGCCAGGTGATCTCAAAGTGTCCAACTCGTTCCAGGGCAAAGGAATCCTCCAAAAACAAAGCCAAAAGGATACAAAACAAAGGAATCTTCCAGCTTGCTAGGTTCTAGCTCCAGTCCCTGGCACTACATGCAATTGTCATCCCTTACACAGTAGCTCTTTGCCTCTCAGAAAGGCAGTTCAAGTTTAGTCACGATCTTCCTGGCTTAAGCCTTCCTTTCAGCAACAGACTCTGGCCAGCCAGCCAACCAACAACAGTCCCCACATGGTTCCTTCTTTCCCAGCTAGCAGCTGCTTTCTAGCAGGAACTACCCACCTACACTTTTCCCCATTCCATACCCAACTACTGGATTTGCGCCTTTAAGACCAAACCTAGCACATGTGTGGCTTCCTGAGCCCAAGTCTGACCTTTAACCCTTTCTAGCCTGGGAATGGATCACAGCCCATTCTGCTGATTGCTGATTATGTTACTATATAGCCTCAACTGTAGTAAGAACCATTGTGCCGGAGCAACCCACACACGCTTCTTTAGCTCAGAAAAAGAAAGACTCTTGAAAATAACAAACAAGCAAAGGGTTTTGTGAATTGTTTTCTAGAAACTATTACAACAGTGATACTCAGTCTGCAGCTCATGAGCCACAAGTGGCTCTTTAGTGTGTCTTCTGTGGCTCTTTGCATCACATGGTGTTAAAACACGGATTTAATTATTAACCAATAAATTGTTGCAGCCTCAGCTTGACCAAGGCGGGGGGAGGGAGGGTTGGGTACTACAGAAAGGGCAGCTTGACCCCGCGTCCTTCCTGATAAGAATTGTGTTGAAGTTGCTGATACATGCATTTTAGAAGAGCAGGATGTGCCCTCAGGAATGTGTCTAACAGAGTCTCAAGGCTGCAAACTCTGGAAAAACCCACACCTGGTTAATCAATAATCAGAAGAAAACCTCTTGTTTGACCACTGAAACTGCTTGCTTAACAAGTTTTCTTTAAGGGACATGTCATTATGTTACTAATGTATAAAACAAGGGGGAAAGTTTGAGGTAGTGGGACTCTTCAGGACTGGACTCTCCCGCTCGATGCATCTTGTGTTCCCCACCAGCTGCTGCGCCACTTGAGAGCCACACTCAGCTTCGGTAATTATCGAGGGTTGGGGGTGTTTTACTAACCTGTTGCGGACATGTGTAAGTGCTTGAGACTAAGTAAAGTTTAGCTTTAAGTGAAAGCACTCTTGTGTTGTCCTGCTTGTGCCAGCCATCTATCAGTCGGATGGCCGTGTCTTCCCTGATTTATTTCCTGACACTGCCTTGCACAGAGTAAAAGTTACCAAGAGCTTTGGATTGAAAGAACCCCAGGTAACAAAGGAACCTAGGAGCCTAAGCCCTATTTTAAAAAAAGAAAAAGAAAAAAAGGACTTGGTATATGTCTACAGGACAGTCAGAGTTGTGACTATAGCATATATAGACAAACTGAGCTAAGTTTGTCCTAACTACCTTCAGCAACAAGAGCAGTGAAGCCTTAGCAGCATGAGCACTTAGGTCTCACTGAAAGTCAATGGGAGTTAGGCTCCTAAACTACTAATGTGCTTTAGAAAATATAACCCTTGGTCTCTCAGCACTACAGAACTTCCACTCATGGGAGGGACGCCCATGCTCTCTCTGCCAAGTAATTTCATTTGAATATGTGTCTGTTTTTACAAACATTGAATCTATCTTCCCTTGTAAGTATTCTCACACTTCTTATCAAACTGTCTGTACTGGGCTATCTTGATTATCACTTCAGAAGTTTTTTTCTCTTACTTAATTGGCCTCTCAGAGTTGGTAAGACAAATCCCACCTGTTCATGCTCTCTGTATGTGTGTGTATATATATCTCCTCAATATATGTTCCACTCTATATGCATCCGAAGAAGTGGGCTGCAGTCCACGAAAGCTTATGCTCTAATAAATTTGTTAGTCTCTAAGGTGCCACAAGTACTCTTGTTCTTTTTGTTTTATGTGGAGCTTCTGTATTTATGTATTAGTGCTCATACACAAGGATTTTCATGAACACTCACTGTTGCCCTAGCTCTGCTCCCATCAGATGTCAATGAGTAAGCTTTGTAAAATCCCACCTACAGTAACCAAATATAAGCAGTATATAATGATATATACATTCTGTAAGTGTACGCATACAGATATATATGAACACAAATACACATATGCTTAAATACATTTTTACATACACTCGTGTATATTTAAAATATTGATTCTTTTAATTATTTCATTACATTTATTTTTTTTCTGAGAGCAAGAATTACAGGTAAATGATTATCTCTTAACCTAAAAGACCCATCACAAGAGATGCCCATTCTCAGAGAATAAAAAGTCTCAGGTATATCTGAAAAGGCAAAAAGTCTTTGAAGAAATTGTACACCTGATATTGCACTAGCCTCAAAAAGTGGCCATGCCTTGTATAAAACTACCACTTCCCCCATCCTATTCCACATGGAGCAGCAGATTCTATAATATTCTCTCTCTCTCTCACACACACACACACACCCCTCTCCTGTAGCAAAAAAGGAGAGTGCACCTCAGAAAGCACTTATATTCCTCAAGAGAAATAGCTTGAGACCCCTTTGCCAGAAACAAGGCAGAACTCTGAGCTGAGAGGTTCCAGCCATATCTATGCATACTTTCTTTGTTCTCTTATTGTTATTTTCAGAAGCTATACAATGTAATGTATTCAAACTTACCGGTACTTATCCTCCTCCATTCTGCTTCAGGCACTATACTATAAGCTCAGGAATTATTTTTTCCTGAAAATATTCTGTAGACACAGTTGACCTAATAGGCTACATAAACTATATCGATTTTAACTGTTTTGGACTTGCAGAGTGAGATACCCATTTAAGTGTTTTGTTTGCAGAAGAGAGTTTTCCTAGAAGCTGAAATGGTCACATGAGGTTGTGCTTGATTTAGAAGAATTAAGTACCCCAGGATAGTATTAGCACCATTGATTTATGAGCATACACCTAGTACAAGTATATTCACCTGGAATGAACACTCCAAAAAAGAATCTAAAGCTATTGGTTTGATGTGAATGTTCTTTAAAAACTCAATAAAGCCAACCATTTGATTAGATACTTATGTGCCCTGTGTTGTTAGTTTGTCCAATCACAATAGCCTCACAGACTTTATATAGCACAATATCCAAAGGGGGAAGAGGATTTTTTTCTTCTAATACAATATTATCAAATTGCTACCAGTAAATGTGAAATTAAGGTATTTTAATAAAAGATGCATGGAAGAGCTCATTCTCCTAGCATTCTGGCAAAAGGAAGTGGGAGATAGATTAGTTCTAAACCCTAGCTTGCTGGAAGCTCTATAAGGACCTGGTAGAGTACTAGGCTATGGGCAGTCAAGCAGAAGCCAAATGCCAGAGTTGGAGGGTAAATCAGAGTCATAATCATAATGTGTAGCCAAGAGTCAGAAACCAAAGCCAAAGCTAAAAAGTTTAACCAGATTTGCAGTCACAAGGTGTAGCCGAAGGGCGGAGCTGGGAGTCTGAAGTCAGGACAGAGCTCGGGGTTGGGGCAGGAGCAGATACAGGCTAGGGGCTGGGACTGGAGCAGAAACAGGGACTAGAAGCAGTCTTCAAGCAGGTGGAGGGTGAGCGCACCTGCAGACATGGTACACATGTGCCAGGCTTACAAGCAGGACTGCGGATCCAGCAGCCTCAGGTGCTATGCCTACTCCATCAGTTCCAAAGCAGCAAAGTTAGTCAGGGACCAGGCCAGCAGCTGGTCCTAGCTGGGCAGCACACCCCTTCTTTCAGGGTTATCTCCCAGGATCCCTTAGAGAGGGTTTCTGGGGTTAGGCCCAGTGGATGGTACGCAGGTGGGTCAGGGCGTGAATGTGTTTCATAGGTTTCCACAGCCACTCCCCTGGGCCGCATACCACAACAGTCAGATATTGGAGTCTTCCCCAGTCTTGGCAGGAATCCAGAATCTGCTGAACCATTTATGCCTCTTGGTCCTGCATGGTTATCAATGGAGGGGGAGAGGAGTAGTGTGGTGTGGGTAGGGATTCTCAGTGAATGGTTTTAAGAGGGAGATATGGAACATGGGATGGATTTTAACGGATTCTGGCAGCTGCAATGAGAAAGTTACCAAATTAAGTTGTTTTGTGATTGAAAATGGTCCTAAGTACTCATGATCTAGTTTTGCAGATGAACTGGTGGATCATAGGTTTTGGGAGGACAATTAAACCTTGTCCCCTACTGTGAGGTTGGGAGATGTCTAAAAGTGTCAGTGGGCATGGCGCTTGTATTATAATATGCATCTCAGCCTCTAACTGACACTTGAGTTCCTAACGTACTTGGTGAATATGTGTGGTGAGGGCTACAAAGATGGGCAGTGATAAGTCAAGGGGGATTTCTGGATGATACCTATAATTCATGAAGAAAGAACTCGGTTGGGTTGTGGCATGTGTAGAGTTGTTGTAAACAAATTTGACTTGGGGAATGTGTGCCAGTCAATCATACTGGTGATAATGTAGGAAGTAGCATACAGGGACGGCTCTGGCACCAGCAAAGCAAGCACGTGCTTGGGGTAGCTCATTTGCAGGGGCGGCAGGGATCCAGCATGGGAGCTGAGAACCAACAGGGGGCCCTGGGAGCTGTAGTTCCTTGGTTAGCTCCCTGCCTATAGAGCCAGACCTGGAGCAGGAAAAGAATTACATTTCCCAGCATTCCCTTGGCCACTACCAACAGGAAAGAGGGAGAGGGAGTGCGGAAGCTGAGACCTCATGCTGCAGCCTGCTGTGAATGGAGAGCTGCACTGTGAGGAGGGATACCATATTTTAACATTCAAAAAATAGGACACTCCATGGGGAGGGAGGGTAGCCCGAGGGTAGCCCCACCCTGCCCCCCATCCACTCCCTCCGACTGCCCCCTACAGACACCCCAACCCATCCAACCCCCCTGCTCCCTGTCCCCTAATCATCCCCTCCTGGGACCCCTGCCCCAACTGCCCCCCAGGACCCCACCCCCTATCTAAGCCCCACTAGTCCTTGTCCCCTGATTGCCCCCTCCCGGGACCCTACCTCCATCTAAGCCTCCCTTCTCCTTGTCCCCAACTGCCCCCTCCTGAGACCCCCCCCAACTTCCTCCCTAGGACCCCACCCCCTACCTTTCCCCTGACAAACCCCTGGGACTCCCATGCCTATCCAACTGCTGCCTGTCCCCTGACTGCCCCCCCAAACCCCTGACCCATCTACCCCCCCCTTTCTCCTTGTCCCTTGACTGCCCCTGCCAGAACCCTCTACCCCTTCTCCAACCCCCCAGCCCCCTTACCGTGCTACTCAGACCGGCATGTCTGGCTTCGCACAGTGCCAGACACGCTGTTGCATACATGCTGCCGTGCTCCCCTGCGGAGCCACAGCGCCTCCCCCCCCCCCCCAGCACCTGCCTTCCAGATTTGAACACCTCAAAATTCAGGAGTGCTCAAGCTCAGTTTGGGCAGCTGTTACTTCATTTCTCCCAAATCAAATATACTGATCCACTGTAACTTGCTGAAGAAAAAATAGGATAAAATTGAGCAAGAAATGCTTCCCAGTGGTTATTAGGACTGGAATTGCTATTTTCAAAAGCCATTGCCTTTTGTTTGTTTGTTTGTTTGTTTGTTTGTTTGTTTGTTTAAAAGGAAGACAGTGATATTGTATTGGCAAATTCCCCATAGAAAGAAAGAGTGGAACAAAAGAATAATAAAGGCACCTCAACTTTTCCTCATTTATGTAGGACAGTCTTATAATATGCATACAGATATCCTCCAATCACACAAGCTGAAAATTGTTCCACTTTACTGCAGTTCTGTAACCATATGGGAACCAATCCTGTCTGTGTTCTGTGCACATCCAAAATTCCTGCTGAATGACCGGCCCTGGGAGCGAGTTACCAGTGACCCAGGGCTGCGGTGGAAGGAGGGTGAAGGGCGGGGTGGGGAGGGGAGAGCCCAGGGCTGGGGTGGCAAGAGGTGTGTGTGTGGGGGCAATGGTGGTGGGGTAGGGGGAGCTCAGACCTGGGGCGGCAGGGTGTGTGTGGTGGGGAGAGCCCAGGGCTCGGGCGGCATGGGGGTGCGCATCGGGGGGAGAGAGCCTAGGGCAGGGAGTGCAGGTGGTGGGGGAGAGCCCAGGGTTGGGGCAGCAGGAGGGTGCGGCGAGGAGCCCAGGGCTGGGACGGGGGGCAGCCAAAAATTTTTTTGCTTGGGGTGGCAAAAAACCTAGAGCTGGCCCTGGTAGCATAGATACTGCTTCAGAACTTGACTGACTTTCTCTGCTTGAACATTGGTAATATGGTGATAAACAGTGGAGGTATGAAGTTTGATGCTGAGGAGTCACAGAAATTTCCATCAAAGGCAGGAAATAATACGGTCAGATACTACACTTGTGGGCAACCCATGAAGGGAAAGATGTTGACTTCAAACAGATGGGCCATTACTTAGGCTTTGGGGAGGCTGCAATGCAGTATAAAATGTGCCACCTTCATCAGGAGCTCAACCACCACTAGAATCATGGTGTACCCTTGGGAAGGTGGTAGCTCACAATGATGTCCATCAACACAATAGCCCAAGGCCAGGGTGGAGTGGTCAAGGGCTGGAGAAGACCAAGCAGATTTGCCTGGGGAGTCTAAGTCTGGGCATAGAGATCACAGGATCAGATATAAGTTGCTACTGAAGCCTGTAGAAGTGGCCACCAGAAACTCTTTGACACCAGGGCCTGTGTTCTGAGTTGCCTGAAGTGACCTGCCAGAAGAGCACCATGGCAGATTTGTAGGTCTTGTAGCTTGTGTGGGACATTGGGTATGTAGATGCACCCCTTCCAATACAGGATTCCATCACTAAGGGTGAAAGCTGAGGCAGTCTGGGCATTGACATTGTTCAGGGCTTGGTGGATATGAATGGCAAAGGGATCATTGGGCAGCAGGAACCAAACTGTGTAACCTGAAATGAAATTTGATGGCTTAAGGATGGTGGATGGAATCTCTTGGTCAGGTTTACAGTACTCCCCCTTTTGGGATAATGTATCCACCTTCCTGTTCTTAGTCCCTGGGCAGTAGGTCAATCATGAAGTCAAATGGTATAAAGAAGAGGGCCCAGTGGGTCTGTTGCTGATTTAGGTGCTGAGCTGTCTTGAGGAATTCCAGATGCTTGTGACTAGTGAGAATGTGGACTGGGAACCTAGTGCCCAACAAGAGATGCTGGCATTCCTTGAAGGCTGCTTTGATGGCCAGTAGCTCCTTATCAAGGATGTTCGAGTTTTGCTCCACTGAGTGTGAGCTTGTGCAAGTAAAAGGCCCAAGGGTGAAGCTGACCATTGGAGGCAGCCATTTGGGAGAGGACTCCTTCCAGTGCAAAGTTCAAGACATCCACTTCCACCATGAATGGCTGGCCCAGGCTGAGGTTAACCAAGATGAGCTCTGTGATAAATTTCAGCTTTAGGCACTCAAAAGCTGGTTTCGACTTCTGGGAACCAAGGAAACTGAGCTAGCTTCCATCGGGGGGCTGTAATAGGGGTGACCAATGCCAAGAAGCCCTGGATAAACTGTCTAAAGAAACTGTGAAGCCTAAAAAGCATTGTACCCCCTGGATGTCCTTGGATGCTGTTCAGTTGGAGATGGCTGTCACTTTGTGTGGGTACATGGCCAGTCCTTCAGAAGAGATGATGTAGCCAAGAAACCCTAGTATGTCCTGGTTGAACTAGCATTTCTCTGGCTTGCTATACATGCAGTGCTGGCAATGCCTTTCTAAGACACCCCATATGTGCTGGCGTGCTGCACTTGGTCATTGGAAAAAGTGTCATTGAGATATATAATGAACCAATCTAGCATGCCATGGAAAATGCTGAAAAAAATGCTGGAAGTTCATGGGATCACTGCACAGACCAAATGGCATGACCAGGTATTCAGTGTGTCCATACGGGGTATGGAAGACAGTTTTCTAATCATCTCCTTCTCATACCTGCACCAGTTTACAGGTCCCACAAAGGTCTAACTTCATAAAATTTCAGGCAGAGCATAACTGATCTAGGAGCTCATGAATGAGGGGGAGCAGGTAATGGTTCTGAACAGTCTCCTTCTTGAGGGCCAGACAGTCAATGCAGGTCTCAGAGCACCATCCTTTTTATTAAAGAAGATCAGGGTCCCTTGTGGAGAAGAAGATGGTTAGATAAACCCCTTCATCAGTCTCTCCTGCAAATAGATGCAAAGGGGCTGAAGCTCTGGTTCAGCAAGCATGTATATGCAGATGAAGGGAGTTGGGCTGTTGGATATAGAGAGCAGAGGTAGAGTGTCAGTATTTCCCCTCTTGAATACATCTTCAAGGTCATGGTAACAGAGGTATTTTGGTGGTGGCAGGCTGGATAGTCAGGGCGCTCCCAGCTTCCCTGTGCCCATTCCTACACAGCAGGGATTCCCCACATGATGACACAAGCTGCAGAGAATACCATTGTTCTCCTCAGGCTCAGGAAGGCAGAATCATTGGGAGCAAAAGCATACTGTCCCTTTTCACCAATGGATACAGGGTCATTGGCAGGATGACCTGAGTGTACACAGCCTGCATCAAACCAATCTGAAGGATTTCCCAGTGCCCCAAGAGAAAAATGACTCCTAAGGAGGCATCTGGTGGATGACCAGCCCGAGGCCAGAAGCAAGCCACTGAAGATTTCCACCAGCTACATGGTATCCTGGGGGCCTTAGCCACATCCTGGTCCATAAAGTTACGTGATGCTCCTGAGTCAGAGCCTCCAGATGGACCACTGGGTTTGCTGGGAGTAGGAGCTGCAATGGCAGTCAGAGACACATGAAGGGTGGGCTCTCAGTTGCTGCCATCTTGATAGAGGTGCATGGTAGTTGAGAGTCTCTGGAGGGGGAAAGAGACAGGCCCAGCCCGGATCCCTTTATCAGGGCTGGGGCTTGGTGTTTACTGACCCAAAGATAGTCTGAGCTTTGAGGGGCATCTAGAGGTGAAGTGTCCAATGTCCACAGAACATAGACACAGACCCAAAGTTCACTATCAGTGTTTCTCAGCCTCGATCAGGCATGAGCAGGCCCAGTTGATGTGCATAGGTTCCGGGTCCTGGAGCAGGGTGAGCGATTGAGGAGTTGGAGGCCAGAGAATCATTAGGACTAGAGTGGCTGGGCCACGTTCATGGCACTGCTCAGTAAGATGGTCATTAATTCTATTACATAAGTTGATCAGATAGTCAAGGGAGGGCAATGGTTTGACCAACACCATTCACCTTTTAGATCATCATTCAGCACAAGTCAGAACTGATGACACTGCATGGCCTCATTCCACTTGGTATCAGTGGAGCGATGATGGAAGTTGGCAGAGTACTGAGCAGCTGATCGAGGTCTCTGCCGCAACGTTTGTAGGGCAGCTTCAGAGGTTCATGTGGGGTGGGGGCCACAAAAGATAACCAGCATGGCCTTAATGAACTTCTCCTACTGTCCTAGGAGGGGGCTGTACAGCTCCAAAAGGCTAAGGCCTCCCCAGTGAGCAGATGAGCCCTACTGGGGCCTGATCTGTGGAGAGAAATTGGGGGCATAGCAAGAAGAGGAGCTGGAATTGGTTTAGGAAGCCTCAGAACTGACCACAGTCACCATCAAACTTGTCTGGGAGCAGGATCTTTGGCTTCCGGAGGCCAGCACCACAGCTGCCTGGTCTTGAAGGGGCACATTCTATTCCTACAAGGTGGAAACCCATGTTTGCAAGCTCTGTATGCCACCAATAAGCTCTGCCAGAAAAAAACCTGGCTGTAGTGGTTGAAAGTCTGGCCTACTGATTAAAGCTGGGTCCAGGAGGGCAGAGTCCAGGACCAAGCCAAGGGTCAGTACCACAGGGACAGAAGCCAAAAGCCAGAGCAAGAAGGTAAACCAAAGACATAGTCAGAAGGCAGAGCTGAGGATCAGAGCCAAGAGTCAGATGACAGGTCAGAGATGGGGCAGGAAACAGGTACAGGCAGGGATTGAGACTGGGAGCAGGAGCTGGGCAAGTGGAGCTGTGGGTGTGGTACATATTGAGCAACCACTGTTCTGCTGTAGGTGCCAGGCTTATAAACAGGACACTAGTATTTTAACTATACTAATCCACAGGTGTGCCAGACTGGTTTCCAGCTATGCATTTGTCAGTGTTCAGTAAGGCCCGGGGTGTTGGTATAGGTTGTCACTTAGTCTGACAGCGTCACACCTCGTTTGCATCTTACACTGCTCTACAGCCAAAATGCTTCTGAAATACATGTAGTCAAACTTTACTAATTCTGGGTCACTCAGAACGAAAATGATGCTTAAAATTGTTGATTGGCTCTAGTTTTCAAGATATGCTATTGGGTCAGTATATACGACCCTTGACTTGGGAATGGCGGAGGATAAGTGAGTTATAAAGGGAAGGGATCTCAATTTAAACCAGAAATGACTAAAATACATCTTTGACTGGATCTATGAATAAATCTATGACTGGGTTTGGACAGTACTTGCTTTTTAGGCAAAACAATGAATGATGCAATCTGAAGCTGGTATTGCGTCATACATGATATGAATTGCATCATGTTATTCCTAGAAGTCATGGATGATGCAATCATAATGAAACTTACATCACTCTGCTGAACAAATTGCCCTATATCAGCTCTAGAAATCATACAGTGTCGTGTTCTCTTATTTGTCAGTGTTTGATTTTGCAAAGGGACACATTTCTGTTTAGCCAAAGTGAGCAGAGATGCCTCGTACTTGTGTGAACAGTGCAGATAACTTCTGCTATGTTTGTGGTGAAGTGACTTTTGCATCCCAAAAGCGCAGTATAACCACTACGGTTAAGAAAGCCTATCACCTTTATTTTGGCTGCAAAATTGGAGATCAGGACAAGAGGTGGGCCCCACACATATGCTGCAACACTTGTGCAACAAATCTTCGCCAGTGATTGAACAGGAAAAGTGCCAATGATTTGGAGAGAGCCAACAGATCATACCAGCAATTGTTACTTCTGCATGGTGCCTCCAGTTGGGAAAAGTGTGTCAAAGAAGAAAAAGTGGACTGTGCATTATCCAAACATTCCATCAGCTATACGCCCAGTACCCCACAGAGAAGGACTGCCGGTTCCTGATGCACCAGAATCATTCTCACTTGAGTCAGACGAGGAAGAGGATGAAACTTCTGGTCCTGAACCATCAATGTCACAGGACCCGCATTTTCTCCCATCCTCCTCCTCTGAACCACACCTCATAACACAAGGTGAACTGAATGACCTTGTCAGGGATTCGGAACTACCCAAGAGTAAGGCAGAGCTGTTGGGCTCCAGACTACAGCAGTGGAATCTCCTGGCAGGTGATGTTAGGGTTTCCATGTTCCGTGACCGTCAAAAGGATCTTGTCCCATTCTTCTTCATGGAAGGTGATCTTGTAGCCTGCAACAACATCGATGGTGTGATGGCAGCCCTCAACCTCGTTCATGATCCAGATGAGTGGAGACTGTTCATTGATTCATCGAAGATGAGTCTTAAAGCTGTTTTACTGCATAATGGCAATGTTTTGCCATCAATTACAGTTGGTCATGCAGTCCATATGAAGGAAGCCTATGACAACATGAAACAACTTTTGAGGTGCATAAACTATGACCAACATCAGTGGCAGCTTTGTGGCGATTGGAAGGTTGTTGCTCTCTTGCTTGGTCTGCAGACTGGATACACAAAGTACTGCTGTTTTCTCTGCGAATGGGATAGTCGTGCAAGAGATTTCCACTACATCAAGAAAGATTGGCCACTCCAACAGTCATTGGAGCCTGGGAGGAAAAGTGTTCAGCATCCACCACTTGTTGAATCAAGAAAGATTTTGTTACCACCCTTACACATCAAGCTGGGTCTGATGAAGAACTTTGTCAAGGCCATTGACAAAACACAAGCAGCTTTCAAGTACCTCCGTGGAAAATTTCCAAGATTAAGTGAAGCTAAGATAAAGGAAGGTGTCTTTGTTGGTCCTCAGATTCGTGAACTTCTTCGAGATGATGCATTTGACCATGCACTGCGTGGCAAGGAAAAGACGGCATGGAAAGCCTTCCAGTTAGTGGCAATAAATTTTCTCGGAAACAACAAGGCAGACAACTACAGGTTGTTGGTGGAAAACCTCTTCAAGGCATACAAAATCCGTGGTTGCAACATGTCACTAAAGATACATTTTTTGCACTCTCATCTAGATTTTTTTCCACCGAACTGCGGAGCAGTGAGCGACGAGCACGGCGAGCGATTTCACCAGGACATTGCAACAATAGAGCAACGTTATCAGGGCAAATGGAGCCCATCAATGCTTGCAGACTATTGCTGGACAGTGACAAGAGATGCTCCATTTAATGAATACAAGAGACAAGCCAAGAAGCGCCGAGTAGATACTGAATAGGAAGAAATCAGGTTTTTACCCACGAAAGCTTATGCCCAAATAAATCTGTTAGTCTTTAAGGTGTCACCAGACTCCTTGTTGTTTGAATAGGACTAAACTATGTACATAATAGTTTTTTGCCTTTTGTTTCATAATAAATTTTATTTATATAACCCTTTTGCTGATTTTTAAAGTGTTACATAAACAGGACAGGTGAAATATTATCATGTAAAGCAACCATAAACACATGAAAAGACCTAGGTTTACAATATATGATTAAAACTCTACTATCTACACAATATACATAGACATAACATGTAAAAACTTAAATATCTTAGAAACAGTAGCCAATCAGTTGTTTTAATTGTCATCTTTGAATTCAGCACATCAAAATACATAATAAATAGCACATTTTATCTCTGAAGCAGACGACTTCTCAAAAATTGTAGACCAGTGTAAAGTATCTGACACAATCATATTTATATAATCTCCTGTAGGCAGCAGCTTTGCATGTAGAATAATAATCTTTTCACGGGATACTGGGGAAAGGAACAAGCTTTAATGGGGAGATACACACCTTCTAAAAACAAAATGCAAGACACATTTCTCCTAGATCTAACTGCCTACCCATTTAATTAAACAAAACCCGTAGGACTATCTAATTTGGCACTATGAGGAGATGTTCAATAATATTACAATGGAAGATGGAAAAAAATAGGGATAAGAATATGAGAAGCAAAAAAGTTGGAAGATTAAATTTAGTGTGGCATATTTAGCTTTGTGGAGACTATTAAAGGATCTCAAATATTGCAAAAATCTTTCAAGGTTGTTCTGTACCTTGTAGATGAGTCTTTAGTGTGATGCTGTCTTTCTTAAAGGCTCAATAAATGTGTTGGTGAATTTTCTCATCTTGGATATAAAAGCTGAGAGCGCTTCAGGCTAAGAAGCCTATTGTCTGGCACTATAAGAAAGTCAATAATCAAGTTCAGACAAATTAAATTTAAATTACCTATAGTCCACTCCATAAAAATCCTTGAATTATTGACTGACTAGCATATCTGACTGAGATTGAAAATAAAAATTGTCCTTATGACTCAGTTTCTTGGTAAACACTATTGAACAGCAAAAGAAAGATAACTTGACTTCTTTCCATCTGACTTTGCTGAATTCCTTCTCTAGCTCAGCTTGTTGAATACCTACTACATTTGGGGAGAGGGGGAATTTAAACATGAACTGATTATATATATAAATATGCTGTCTGTGAAGTGCAGTATAGTAAGGAACTATGTTTTTGTGGCATTTCCAAGGAAACTAATGCAGAAGGTTAGTTTTGTGTTCAATCAGCAGCTAATCTACTGATCCTTCTTTCACGGACATCCCCAGCACCCAGCTTAGTTATTTGGACTTGTCATTGGAAAGAAAATTTCTCACCTGTTTAAAAGACAATGAACTTTCAGAAAAAAGGGCATCCACAATCATGCACATGAGTACAAGTACCTTTTTTGTTGTCCTTTAGCTGCATTGTTGTATTTATAATAAT
Organism: Chrysemys picta bellii; assembly: GCF_011386835.1. Classification (NCBI taxonomy): domain Eukaryota; kingdom Metazoa; phylum Chordata; order Testudines; family Emydidae; genus Chrysemys; species Chrysemys picta. The sequence goes on from NC_088791.1 coordinate 78,755,385, forward strand.
TCAGCTTGAACTCAATATTAGGTTACATGAGACCCTCTGGTAAAGAGGCATAGTCTATGCCAAGCTGTCTGCAAATAACTGGCATTTATTGAGACTTCATTACTGTCCTTGCTCAGTTTTTCCTTGCTTTGTTGGGTGTACATCTAATGGTCAGATTTAAATAAAGTAAAGTTTATTTTTAATTTTAATGGTATTAGTTCTTTTACAGTGGTTGAGTCTGAAAAAAAATCAAAAGTAATTATTTAACTCAAAGATTGAAAAAGCACCATTTCAAGAAACAGTCTCAGTTTTGTTTCACCATCTGCATTAAAAACAGTTTAAAGAATTCTAATCTTTATATTAAATATACAATTGGGTATTATTAAAATGCCAAAACCAAATACATTATAATTGCGGCATAAAGCTTTTGAATTATTATATGTTCTTGAAATTATATATGAATATAGACTATAAAAGTGATAAAACAGAGGACTTATTTCAGTGATTACTCTATTAAAAAAACTGATAGGGATTGATAGCCTCTCTTCTCTTTACCATATGATTTAAAAACGAACAAACAAAAATGAATCAGTACATATTTACACTATAGTTTCAGGGAGAGTTTATTATGCAGCATTCCTTTCACCTAATTAAGAGTACATCAGAGTGGTCTACAAATCTGGAAAAAAAAAATCCAAATCTACTCCTCTATCAGTGTACTAAAATTAATTAGAAAGTGATAAATAACACAACTTTTGCTCATAATAAATTTCTAACATTGGTCAATAGAAACCACATTAAGAATTTAAATATGAAACTATTATACATCTCTTTAGGTTAACTTATTAGAGAACAATCAACAAGCTAGTGGTTCTCAGACAGACAGTTAAATTGGATTATTTTTGTTTGGAAGGAGAAAATACAAAGTGTAACATCTCACATTTGAAATTCAAGAAGTGTTCTACACTTCAAGCACTGCTCAGCTACATAATAAAAGCTAGAGCAAAATCATTTTAACAGAAAACATTGTCATCTGAAGTTTCACAAGAATACAATTAAAAGTCACAGTGCCAATTTCATCCATGTTTGAGAACATGACTCAAAAGGTGCAATGATGTAATATCCTGATACCACTAAACAGAACAGTGGGGAATACTGTAAAGTTAAGGGTTCTTTGGTTTGTTTTTTTATTTTTAAAATACTTTTTGAGACAGTTCAAAAAGTAAATAATATTTTCTGATATTTACATAACAAGTAACAAATTAAACATTTCCCAAGCTACTAAAGTGGCTCCCAAAAGGAAGCAACACATTTGATAAGACCAAGATAAGTAAAAAGAGAAATCAAAAGAAAATACAACCTTCCAGTAGAGAAACACAATTTAGAAGAAAAAAAAAGGAAAATATAGCAGTCTCAACAGTAAACTGCATTCCACCCTGATCCCAAACATCTCAAATATTGTATTTTTAAAAACATAGGAATCATTTCCTTCTGAGTAAATAAATATAATTACCCTTTCTTCCTCCCACCCTCCCCAAAAATAGCTGTTTTGGGGTACTTCTGCATCATGAGAAAATAAACTTTGGAGTTAGTATTGCAGAATATTTATGTTATACAATAATACTCATAGTTGCTTCGTAAATTTTTTGTGGAGTAATGCAGCTCTATCACTTAATAATAACCACTATTATTAATACTGCAGTCTATGCAACTCCTCACCAAATGAGTCTTGTCTATAACTGATATCAGCCATCATCCATATCAACGACAATTACTGAATGAAGGACTAACCCTGCTGTCCTTACTGGGTACATCTTCACAGCAATTAAACACCCGCAGCTGGCCTGGGTCCCTCTGGGCCCCTCTCCCCTCATGAGGTCCCTGAGTTCAGGTTCCAGCCTGAGCTCAAACATCTAGACAGCATTTTACAGCCCCACAGCCCAAGTTTCTTGAGTCCAAGACAGCTGACCCAGGCCAACCATGACCCTGGCCATGCCACAGGTCATTTTTTTCAAGTGCAGACAGACTCACTCAGACAGAATGCAGAACTGATTGACAAATCATCAACTGCTGACACTGTTTCTAGGGAACTGAAGAAAGGTCTGCTGAATGAGGGTGAAATTACGCACAAGATCGATGCATAATTTAAGTCCCACTTAACTCTCAGTTATAACATATTTTCACCCTAGCAACTGTAGAAAAATGAGGCACGTCACTGAAAGTGACATCAGCTGAGGGTGTAGATTGCTTTTTTAGTAGATCATGTGATCCCAGTTTCACTCCTTTCTCCATATGTTTAGGAATTTGGCATTTTTTGTATATTAGAGAAGAAACAGAGGTCTCATTCTACACTTCCATGTCTATCTCAGCTAACTCGATGGAAGCCAGCGGGCATTTTGTTGCCTTCCTTTCTGAACCCCATTGAAGCTAACTTTTAGGATGCGAGCAGTTAGACTTTTAAGATGTGGATGATAATTCCGATCATTTAATATAACTAGGTGCTATGGTGATGGAGGCCATATAAATACCAAGAAATATGCTCTATCAGTAAATATTTGGCTACCATTGCATTGTGTGCACATCTGAGCATGTGGTCACAGAAAGAGAGTCACTTCGGATTCAGCTTTTGCTGAGAGAGAGAACATTAGTATTCATGTGGGCTGTGTTCAGGAGACTGTCACACAATGTTAAGAACAAGATTGATACCACTATGTGCCATGCCACTGTGAATGAGAATATCAGGAGAGCAATACAGCTGAATAGAACAATGAAAACAAACACTTTAGTACCACTACCAAATAAGACTCTTTACTGGTTTGTTCAAGAACATGCATTGAATTGTAAGCACTTTTTCACCATTTGCTCCCTAAAAGAGAGAGAGACACACATAATACATATTTAAACTGAAACACAGCAGCCACATATAAAATACTAGGTGAGTATAATTTGTTCACAATGTTGGCAACTCTTGTGCTTTTATTGTCAGTATTGCAATATTTGGTGATTTTAAAGCCCCAGTTCCTGGAGACAAGATTACATGAGAACTTCAGCTTTCATTTAAAAAATTTCTAGCCCTCCTGATTGTGGAGAGCATCTTGAAAACATTAGCCCTAAAAAGCTCAAAAAACAGAAAGAAGATAAGACCCCAAAATTAGTTCATTTTATTTGTTAGTCTCATAATTTTGGCAGCTTGACTCATTATTTTTTTAAAATGCTTGGAGTTGGCAGTTAGAGCTGTGTGGAGAACACAGATCCTGTTTTGTGGAGGACTTTGTGGTTTCAACATTTGTTTTCATTCTGATTAGGAATAAAACTCAAAAATTTGAAATTTTATGCAAGAGAAAAATGCCAGAAAAACAAATATCATTTTGGGCAAATCAAAATGTTTAGTTTAGAAAAATAACAAAACATTGCCTTTCAGTTTTTAATTTAGTTTAACTTTATATTACAATACATTATATAACAGCAAAAAGCAAATAATTTTTAAAGGAAATATCAAAATATGTCATTCAGAATATATTAAAATCGGATGCTATGTCTCTTCTGGTTTATCACCTAAACAAGATTTTGGCAAAAATCAATATGATTTTATGAAGCATTTAAATGTTGATGGAACTGCATTCCCTTATGCAAAATGGTTCAGTTAAAATAGTTTCCAGCCAGTTCTATTAACAATACTGTGATCTGTCACCAGTACTTAGCAAATAATCTGCTAAATTCTGCAAAAAGGGCAAGCAAAGTTCAATTTCTGCAAACCCCATTAAGGTGCAATCACAGCATATAAATAAGCATGGTGTTTATGAGGTCACATGTTGCATGACCTTGCATCATGGGATAAATGAAGGTACAACCTGTGCAAGTTGGACAATTGAAAAAATAATTCTCCACACATGTTCATAGCACATTTCATATATGTGTTTCAGTGGAACTTTTATGGTTGAAAGGTCACCAGTGCTGTTACCCTTCCCACATTAAGTAATGACATGAAAAGAGTCGCTTCATAAAGATGGCCCCTACTGTCCAACAAGCTAAGTTATTACCCATTGACTGTATGGGAGGTATCATTCAATAATTCTTCTAGATAAGAGATTGAAGTAGCTGTTTTACTAACTAAAGTGATGTAATTAAACACTCACTATCTACAAGATACCTTCGCCTACCATCTTTCTCCTTTCTAAACTAACACAGCAAAAGGAACTAAGAAATTACTGGGCTGGAAATGTCATCAGATCTCATAAGATGCCATAAAATCTCATAAGATTTCAGTGCTCCTGATTTCCTTTGGTTTAGACATACTAGAACAATAGGCTGGTGGTGTTTCTGAGTTAGAAGCCAGGAATGCAAAGGCACATCAATACCTAGTATATTAAAAATACATACGAATTTTCCAAACCACAAAAAAAAAAAAAACCATCAGGTTGAGATGGACATGCAGGTGATGTTTCAGACTTGTTTTTGTTGTAATCAAACCCATCCCTTACTATCTGTTTCTTCCGTTGGAGTTTTTTTTAAGCCTTGGGACCAAATGCAAGATTATTTATTTATCTTGAAATGACTGTTTTCATTATTTTGGTATATTTTATATAACACTGCTTCCCACCTTAACAAACACACATTACTCTCATGGGCAAAAAATTCTTCTTAGACTTATAGCAAGCAGGGCCGGCTCTGGCTTTTTTGCCGCCCCAGGCAAAAAAGCCTCCGGCCGCGCCCCCCCCCCCTCCCATTGCGGCAGGGGAGGGCGGCTGGAGCCCCAGGGGGAGGTCAGCGAGCCCTGGCCGGGGCTCTGCTCTCCCCGGTGGCCGGGGGGAGGGCGCCGGAGGGGGAGGGCGGCCGGAGCCCTGGGAGGAGGGCGGAGTGCCCAGCCGGGGCTCCGCTCTCCCCGGCGGCCGGAGCCGGAGCACCGCACCGCGCCGCCCCCCTCCAGGTGCCGCCCCAAGCACAAGCTTGGTGGGCTGGTGCCTGGAGGCGGCCCTGATAGCAAGGATGATGTGTATTGTTATTAGTAGATACATCTTCTATCAGGAGGCTACATTGTGCACCTGCAGGGGATGGCCTCAGTGATCTGTTTTGTGAATTCTAAAATTTGATTCAGACTATGCACCCACATTAGGGTAAAAAGAAATCCTCCTTATGTCATTACATGGGCTATCTAGACCGGGTGCTGTTTCATTAATTTAGATAGAATAAATGGGCCAGAGATGTTAACATGACCCAGTCATTGGTCAACATTAAACCATGTAAAACAAGGTCCGGGTTTTTGGGATACAGAGTCCTCAGCCTGCTTAGAACCATGGCAAACACAGCATTAGAAGTCTTCTTTAACCTTTTATTAAAGAAAGAAAAGGAAAAACAATTAAAGCATTTGAAATGTAGAGTATTACGAAAGGCTTTCATTGTAACAATATTTCTGTTCCCTCTGCCTTTAGCTGGAGAGTGTTTTTCGAAGGAAAAACCTCTTGTTTGAGGGTCTCTTAGGTAGTATCAAATATGGTAATAACTGTCCTTTTGGTGAAAGAAGAACCTGTTGTTGTTGCTGTTATTGGTAAAGTCTGATCCACATTCATCCCAGGTGGCTTTGGGGATTCAGCTGGAGCCAGTAGAGGTGGTGATGTCATTTGGCTCCCCCTCTTTGGCCTGCTCTGGTCAGGACATCTAAAGATCACGATGAAGGTCTGGGATCCTAGGAGATGGTGGGTGTAGAAGCCATGATGATGAAGTTTGCTCCAGTAACCTGTTTTTCTCTCCAAAATCACTTTCTTTAAAGATCCAGAAAAGGGGCGAGGGGCAGAATAGCTCATCCCCTCATTATTTTGTTCACCAATTAGGCCTAATTTCCAATACATCAGTTTTGGTTCACTGATTTCTAATTCCACACTTTTCTTGTTTACCAAGCACCATCTTAACAGAGTCAATAAGTTATATCAATAGACCTTTTTGATATCACTAATTCAGTCTCTCTCCTTTTTGTACATTTCACCAACATTTGTTAATATCAGTTATTGTGGCATCTTACGAATTTTCACATACTTTTTTACAGTTGACCTTAGAATTAGGGTAAATTTCGAGGTCCAATCATCACAACATAATATCGGAATAAGTATAGTTACAGGTGGGTGGAGAGTGGGTATGAATGCATGGGAAATGGGAGGAATCTTTGCCCCCTGTACATGCTAGGCAGATTAGCTGAGCTAGTGAAAGGAGTAAGTAATAATTTACTGCTGGTAAAGGCAGCATCTGGGAGCAAGGAGGAAGCAGGGGAAGAACTGTGATTTTAAAGTGTGTCCCAGCCCTTTCAGAGGCTGCTATTAGAGTAGTACAGTTTAGGCTGGGCCTGAAGTTAAAATCTATCCCATCATTTCAAAGGCTTTCAGATCCCACAGTGATAAACTTCATATAAATATCCTGACAGACTTAACAGATCTATTTTCCTGTCTCTAACCTGACATAAGAAATTGGTCTCCACTCCACCTTTAAGATCCTATTAATCTAGTTTTGCACATATACAAGGGGAGAAAAGATCCAAGATAGTGCTTTGTTCTGTTTTTTTGTTTGTTTATTTTTAATTCCCTAAAGATCTGGTACTAATGTTTAGTATCCTAATTCCACATCTAAAGAAACTGACTTCAATGGGGCTACTCACAGAGTAAGGTTATCCAAATCTGGCCCTTGGTGAGTAGTCCCATTGATTTATTTGGGACTACTTGTGAAGTAGTGTACTAGTCAGAATGAGTAAGGGCGGCAGAATCAGGCCCTATGATCTTTCTTTCTTGTTGAGTCACCCACCATACCTTAATCCTTGAGATTATTCTTCCTGTTTTTAAGGAAAGATTTCAACCTGGCACCAATTTTTGTTAACATATTTTTCTATTTCATTTAATATCAGTATTCTGGACAAGCTTCAGCCTAATAATTTTGAAACATTAGAACAAAATGATTTTTCACTTCATCAACAAATATTTAAGCTCTTTGTATCAAAATTTGGCAGAGAGTGGAAGATTTTCTATTCACAGAAACTGAGCTCTGAATGCAACACCAGCTCCATATACACTATCCCCAGTAATGTTTTGGAGAACTAGCAAACCTCTATGGCTAAAGAATATAACTGTTTCCATGGAGCTTCTAATTTAATCCAACTCATCTGCTCTAATTTTCAGAACAGGCTGGTGGAACAAGCTGAGATAAGTAGGTAGTAAAACACATTGCTGAACTACTACCCCAAGGGCACCTTCAAAAAATAGGCATTAGTCAGTTTTTGGATAATTGATTCAATTTGGGGTCTACTTACAATTTTCAGGGAGCTGAAGGTCAGGATTTCTTACCATGAACAGCCATAGGAGTACCGAACAATAATAGATATAAGTTTAGAGTAAATCAGACATCAGACTGTTTTGCAGAGCAAATAGTAAAGATGTGTTAAGCTAAAGATACATGAAAATTATGGATAGGTCAGGTGAATTGAATATCACAGTTATAATACAATACAATAAAATAGTAACTGCTGATAATGTAAGGTTTTGAAAGGACTAAATTCACGAAGTGCAAACGGCCCAGTGTAATAATAAGACATGTGCTTCTAAAGAGCCAATGCACAACTTTAAATAAATTGGACAGATTGCTTTTTATTCCTATAATTAGAGCATTGCTGCCCCCGGGACTCATTTTACAAGATAGTCCTCTCTCCCTGTATTTCTGCAGCACTGTCTTGTAAAGCACGAGTTGCATTTAGTGATAGCAAGGGAAATCCTGGAGCACTAAAGTCAATGGGAATTTTGCCATTGACGTCAATGGTGCCAAGATTTCACTCAGAAAGTTTATATAACCATCAGGGAATCTTGATGCCAGAAATTTCCTTGGAACCTCTCTTTATCTCACCAATAGTGTCCTAGCATAGAGAGAGAATGATGGTCTTTTGGTTAAGGCACTAAAACCTAGATGTCCTGAGTTGAAGTCAGTTCCCAGATCTGCCAGAGATTTCCTGTGTAAATGTAGGCAAGTCAATTAGGCACAGATCTTAAAAGGTATTTAGGCCCCTTTTCCCCATTGAAATCCATGGGAGTTAGTTGCCAAAATATCTTTGATGACCTTTGGGCCTTAGCGTCTGATCCTGCTCTCACTGATTTTGGTGACACAGCCTCAGGCCATGTCTACATTACAGACTTCTGCCAGCATAGCTACATCAGTAATGGTTGTGAAAGTGTGATCGTGATGTATCATATGTAGTTATACTGGCAAAACTCTTCTTTTACTGGTATAGCTTGTTTCAGGAGAGGGGATGTGTCGCAGGGTGGGTACACCCTGTGATGGGGTGTCTGGTTGTGGGGGAAATAAAATGGGGATTTGATGGCTCAACTGCCCTTGTCTTTCATGTCAATATGGTGGCCCTGGCTCCCATGGCAGTGGGGCCCAGTGGCCAGAGCCTATGTATTGGCATTTCTAGCCCAATGGCCAGAGTCTACATGGAAGCTTTTCTTCTCAGGGCAACAGGACTCAGTGGCCAGAGTCTATATGGAAGCCCTTTGACGGTAAAGCCCAACTCCTAGGGGGCCCTCCTTTCTCCACCATGTCACAACTCAGGGTATTGAGGAACCAGTACTTTTGTGATTATTTCTCAGTTGCTACAGATTAGTTGCTACAATCCCGATCCCGGGGTCGTTTCCTACCCTGATTTATAGTGACAATAATCTCGTGGCCTCAGTGGTCTCTTCTCTGTCAGTTTCAGAGGTCTGCTGGGTGTCCACCAGGATCTCAGTATGGCTGACCTCTGAGGCCTGCGGCTCTGGCAGCTTCTTGGTAGGCACCTGCAACACAGGTTTTGTCTTCTCTATGGTGAGCCCAGACTGAGCTGAGCTACTCCTCTTTATACTCTGCTTCTGGTCTGAGCACGCCCAGCAGGGGTGAGAGGGAATGGCCTTTTCAGCCCACAGTGTGGTTAAATCCTGCGGAACCAGTACAGGGTAGGTACATCCCATCATAGGGTAGAATAAGCTATTCTAGCAAAAGTAAAACTTTGTTGTTATAAACTGCATCCACACTAGGAATACTTTGCCAGTATAATGTACCAGTATGCTTATATTGGTAAATTGTTCCTTATGTAGACATGGCCTTGGTTCCCATCTGTAAAGTGGGAATAACAACATTGCTCTGGCTCAAAAGGGTATTGTGAGGATAAATATGTTAATTTTTACAAGGCACCCATGTACTAAATTGCTAAGGGTTATATAAAATACCTAGGTAAAAATAAGATGTAGAGCATTTTATTCTTTGCAGGTCCCAAGGAAACAGATGAATGGAATTTTGCAGAAGAAATACTTCTGATTTGAATATTTATACAATGTTGCCACATTTGCAGGCAAAGCTAACTTTTCACTGTAGATTTTTTTCCACAGATACCTGACCGTTTTTATTTTAAATTTTGATTTAGCCATTTCATGTCTCTTGACACTATCCGTACTCTGCAATTATCAGTGTTCTTTCCAGATTTATTTCTAAAACCCACACAGGGCATTTTAGAGTCAGGCAGAGACTGACTAACACTATGGTCAAATAAGCCTGCTTGTCTGCTCTAAGCTTTCTAGTGCCTTCACAAGACTGTGCAACTAGTTTCTCCAAGTTCAGCAAAGTCTCCTCACCTTTTACATAAGAACATAAGAACATAAGAATGGCCGTACTGGGTCAGACCAAAGGTCCATTTAGCCCAGTATCCTGTCTACCGACAGTGGCCAATGCAGGTGCCCTAGAGGGAGTGAACCTAACAGGTAATGATCAAGTGATTTCTCTCCTGCCATCCATCTCCACCCTCTGACAATTAGAGGCTAGGGACACCATTCCTTACCCATCCTGGCTAATAGCCATTAAGGGACTTAACCTCCATGAATTTATCCAGTTCTCTTTTAAATGCTGTTATAGTCCTAGCCTTCACAACCTCCTCAGGCAAGGAGTTCCACAGGTCGACTATGCGCTGTGTGAAGAAGAACTTCCTTTTATTTGTTTTAAACCTGCTGCCCATTAATTTCATTTGGTGGCTCTTAGTTCTTGTATTACAGGAATAAGTAAATAACTTTTCCTTATCTACTTTCTCCACATCACTCATGATTTTATATACTTCTATCATATCCCCCCTTATTCTCCTCTTTTCCAAGCTGAAAAGTCCTAGCCTCTTTAATCTCTCCTCATATGGGACCTGTTCCAAACCCCTAATCATTTTAGTTGCCCTTCTCTGAAACTTTTCTAGTGACAGTATATCTTTTTTGAGATGAGGAGACCACATCTGTATGCAGTATTCAAGATGTGGACGTACCATCGATTTATATAAGGGCAATAATATATTCTGCATCTTATTCTGTATCCCCTTTTTAATGATTCCTAACATCCTGTTTGCTTTTTTGACCGCCTCTGCACACTGCGTGGACGTCTTCAGAGAACTATCCACGATAACTCCAAGATCTTTTTCCTGATTAGGAAAGGACCTTCCCTTTTATCCCATGACAACTTAATTTACGTAAGAGCCTTTGGTGAGGGACCTTGTCAAAGGCTTTCTGGAAATCCAAGTATACTATGTCCATTGGATCCCCCTTGTCCACATGTTTGTTGACCCCTTCAAAGAACTCTAATAGATTATGCATCCGAAGAAGTGGGCTGTAGTCCACGAAAGCTTATGCTCTAATAAATTTGTTAGTCTCTAAGGTGCCACAAGTACTCCTGTTCTTTTTGCAGATACAGACTAACACGGCTGCTACTCTGAAACCTGTCTAATAGATTAGTAAGACACAATTTCCCTTTACAGAAACCATGTTGACTTTTGCCCAACAATTTATGTTCTTCTATGTGACTGACAATTTTATTCTTTACTATTGTTTCAACTAATTTACCCGGTACCGACATTAGACTTACCGGTCTGTAATTGCCGGGATCACCTCTAGAGCCCTTTTTAAATATTGGCGTTACATTAGCTATCTTCCAGTCATTGGGTACAGAAGCCGATTTAAAGGACAGGTTACAAAACGTAGTTAATAGTTCTGCAACTTCACATTTGATTTCTGCCATCTGGTCCCGGTGACTTGTTAACGTTAAGTTTATCAACTAATTCCAAAACCTCCTCTAGTGACACTTCAATCTGTGATAGTTCCTCAGATTTGTCACCTACAAAGCCGGCTCAGGTTTGGGAATCTCCCTAACATCCTCAGCCTTGAAGACTGAAGCAAAGAATCCATTTAGTTTCTCTGCAATGACTTTATCATCTTTAAGCCCTCCTTTTTTATCTCGATCATCCAGGGGCCCAACCACTAATCATGGTGGCAGGCATCCACAGTTACAACCTTAGAGGAAATTAGTCCTGCTATAAAAGAAGAGCACTCAGAGAAGGAAGAGAGACAGAAAGGCCTGGGATAATGCTGCCTCCAGAAATACAGCCCAAAGAGACTGAAGCAGACCACTTGGGCAAATTAGAAGCTTGGGGCCAGGAACTGTCCTGACCATAGGCTAACCAAAAAAGCCAGTTAGGGGGCAGCAGAGAGCACTCAAAAGACCACACCAAGGACCAGTGACAGGCTATTATAAGAAGGATGTGTATCAACTGTTCTCCATGTCTACTGAAAGTAGGACAAGTAGTTAAGGGGCTTAATCTGCAGCAAGGGAGATTTAGGTTAGATATCAGGACAAACTTTCTAATTATAAGAATAGTTAATTTCTAACTATAAGAGTAGTTAAGCTTACAAAGTGAGCTTGTGGAATCCCAATCATTAGAGATTAGACCAACCCCTTTCAGGGGTGGTCTACATATATTGGTCCTGATTCAGTGTGGGGGGGATGAACTAGATGAACTCTCAAGGTCCATTCCAGCCCTACCTTTCTATGATATTATGATGGAATCCCAATGATTTAGCAAATAGGAAATTTTATCTCATGGGAAAAGTGTCAGAATAGCTGTCAGCTGATTGACTGGAAGCTCTTGACCTATTAGCTTTTGGAGCTGTACTTGCTATTTGAATCCCTTTCAGCATTTTTTCTAATTTGGCCTTCATTTTTTAGGAATTTTTTTCAGCAGTGATTAAGATTCTATTTCGATTTTTATACCATACCTATCATCATGGAATCTGTGCTGACTCACATGAAGAAAAGTGGGTAATAGGATGTTATGTTGAGAGAAGAAAATCAGTAGAAAGTACAAAATATTAAAGGCAGGTGCTTCTGTCTAGAGCTGGTTGAAAGATGGTGAAGATTTTTCACCTTCCAAAAATTGTCAAAATTCAATTTTTGACAAGTTGTGACCAGCCATACTTGTGACCTGTACTGCAACCCACCAGCCTGAATTCAGGTACTGATGGTGCAGAAACACAAAATGAACTCTCTCAATTAATGTTGTTCTAATCTATTGGCAATTTTGGGTGAAACCTCTAGGTCTGATGGGCTTTCATCACTCTCATCATGCCCTAGTATTGACTGCAAAGCCCATTAAGAAGACAAGTTTTCATTCCATACGTCATTTAAAACATGCTTGGTAGCCATTTGATAAAGGCAGCATGGGTTTAAAAATTTTAATGAGATCACTTTTTGTTATTTCTGAGCACTACCGCTGGGCACTCACCATTGATTTCATTTCACTGCTCCACAACGAGCTGCCTCCACCACTGTACCTCAACTTGTAATTAACTTAAAATTACTGCGACAATCTTGTCATTTCAGATTTTCATCTTTTGAGGTTTATATTTTGATGAAATTTCATAGAATCAGCCCACAGCTGCAAACTAATAGTCTGTAACAAATCTAAATGTGAACTATAATAACGAAGTAGCAAGGGAAGGTTAGCACAAGGCACTGCTAGCGGTCCCCGCTTCACAAGCTTGAAAGTACTTCTGGTTAAACAGCCATCCCTGAATGAGGAGGGCATGTTATTACCACTTTCCTTTCTACTAGTGCTCGCTCAGGACCACACAGCAACTGATATTTAACAATGTGTCAAAGAGACTGCGCCAACAACACAATCTCGCTTCAGCCATAGTGATGCTACCGAGCACCGTGACAGTGGTACTGAATGGTCAGCCCTTTCTCCTTTTCCACTGACCTGATATAGGCGTAAAATCAAAAATTGTTCAAGTGTCATCAAAAATCAAAATTTTCACTGACTCCAATAGTGAAGAACTGAGCCTTAATTGAGCTCACCTCTCAAATGAGAAAATGTACTGTAAAGTTATTCTGTCATTCTACTTCTGGCCTGGGTAATCTGAAGCATATTTACTTAGACTGTGTGTAATGTGCTAATAGATCTATTATCAGCAGGTGGAAGCTTTCTCCTTAAGGAGACACATTTATAGCTGAATATATATAACCTACTCTATCTGTGGCATTACTGCAGCCCTTTCAGTCTGTCTCTGGTTTGGAGACAGACAGCATTGCATCAGAGATGCTGGAGGGGAAAGGGACACACTTTTCTTTCATTTTCTGGATTATGCCAAAGTCACACAAAATCCAAAATTTGGAATGCTCCAAAACATTTAATAAGCAAATAATTTGAACCTGCAATCTTTATGGTGTGCATAACTCCCACTGAAATCAGAGAGAGTTTTATGTGCATCAGGACTGCAGGATTGGGCACTAACTCTAAAACACTGTCGAACTAGCCACTTCACCTGCACCTTAATGGTAATATAGCACAATTACGGTTACGTCTTCACTGACAAGGATAATTAATATATGTTAGTTATTCTTCTGTAATAACATAATGGCGACAATTTGCTTTCATTTTTACTGTAAGGTAAACTAGGTGAGGTCAATCATGTGGAGTGGAGGGGTTGGATAGTATTAGTATTGACCTTGCCTATATGCCTTGTGGTGAACACTGCCAAGTACCTTATCTTCACTCAAGATTTTACAGCAAGATAACTATCTCATGTTATTATCTTGCTGTGTCAGTGAAGACAAACCTATGTAGCTCAAATTCACACCTTTAAAATGTACTTAAGCATCTCCACCCCTTTTTGAAGATGGGGAAACTGAGATACAGAGAGTTTAAGGGTACATCTACACAACAACAACAAAAGATCCATGGCAGAGAGTCTCAGAGCCCAAGTTAACTGACTCGGGCTCACACTGTGGGACTAAAAATGGCAGTCTAAATGTTTGGGCTCAGGCTAGAGCCTAAGCTCTGACACCCAGCAGGGGGGGATGGGTCTCTGCCGCAGGTGGCGGGGTTTGTTGTATGGACATACCATAAGTGACTTGTCCAAGGTTAAGTATTAAGTCACATGCTAGTTTAGATTTGGTCTGGCATATAGTGTTAGTTATAGTAGCTGGACAACTTTTCAGTTTAGTGAGGTCTTTATTATAATTAATCCCTTGCTGTCTTGTCGCGAATAACCTCATACGTTAGTCCCTTTCTTCTTTGTGCCATCTCCACACATTCTTCTACTATACTTTAAGGCAGGGCCTAATTTAGGGACAGGGACCCTGGGGTGCCAGACTTGGGGGAGCGTCAGGCTCGGGGTGCTGTTTTTTTTTGTTAGCGACAAAAGGGAAAATAAAAGATGCCCACAAAGAAGCCTTCAGGAGCTCAGAATCAGAAGCAAAAGGTTCAATTGTCAATTTAATTTGAAGCAAGGGGCAAATCTGATGGAGAAATATCTGAAATAGAACAACATAGACCAGGCTGTAGGTAGTACGGATCATCCCAGGGCAGAAGAAATTGAGGAACGAAGATAAATGAAGGAAGTCCTATTACTAAGAAATTAGCAGTTTTACCTGAGGATAAGGAATGGAAATGTGAGGAGAGTGATGATAAAGAAGAATGGGGCTGACATGAAAACGAGATTAATGATAAAGAAAAATCTGGTTTACATGAAAAGGAGAGAAATGATAAAGAAGAATCAGCCTCGCATGATGACAGAAACCGTGGTGACAAAAATTGCACACCACAAATCGACACATCAAATTCTGCTTTATGGCCAGTGATCTTAAACCCTGCCAATGCTGATCATACAATTTTGAACAGGCTGGGCAAAATCAAGGATATGATATTTCCAGTAAATAAGCAGAAGCGAGATTTCTCAAAGTCACACTGCAAAAGAGTGCTTGAGAATGGTGAGAAACTGAATCGACGTTGGCTAGTTTACTTGAAATCAGCTGACAAAGTGTTCTGTTTTTGTTGCAAAATATTTGACAAGAATGCCAGATCGTTGTGTGTACCCTCCGAGTACAGTTACTGGCATAACTTAGCTGATGCTCTGAAGCAACATGAAAGGTCACCCGGCCATTTTATGGCCTACTCCAAATGGACAGAGGTCAAGTCCAGGCTCAAGCTGAATAAATGCATAGATGCAGAAAACCAGCACATTATTAATGTAGAAACCCAGCATTGGAGGAACATGCTCAAACCTCTGATCTCAATTACCCTCTTCCTTGCAAAGAATAATTTGCCTTTCTGGGGCTCATCTACTAAGTTGTTCACTGAACATAACAGTAATTTCCTCGGTTTGGTAGAGCTCCTTGGGAAATACGACAATGTCATGCATTAGCACCTATGTCTAGTAGTTTGTATAGAAGCTGTGGACCATTACTGCAGCAAAACAATTCAAAACAAATTGACCTTACGGCAAGGAAGGTGCTTGATAACATATTGATGCAGTTCAGCAAAGCGAAGTATTATGTGAATTGACTGCACTTCCGACATTATTCACAGTGAAAAGATGTCATTTACAGTAAGATTTGTTAACAACGAGGATGGTTGTATCCAAGAAAAGGAACACTTTATGTGTTTCTGGTCTGTGGATGACTCTACTAGAAAAGGCCTAACAGAACTGTTTATCAACGTTTTAAATAAGAATAAACTAAAGCTTCAGGATTGCCTTGGCCAACACTACGACAACAGCACTAACATGAAGGGAAGAAACAGTGGTATCCAGGAAAGGATCCTTGAGCTGAATTCAAGAACTTTCTTTGTGCTTTGTGGCTTCCTTTCCTTCAAGCCAGTTGCATCAGATGCAAGAGAGAGTTATTTTGCTCACTCATTGACTCTGCTCAAATGTCTATCAAGAAAAAGGTTTGAACAAATGAAATACCATAAACAGCCTGGGGGGGGTGGAGGCGGGAGTTGTATGACCTTAGTAAGCTGCTGGCTGACAAGAAAACACTCTTGAACAAGAGTATGGACCTTCACCAAATGCTGACTCATGGGGAATGTAGAGATGTCAATGATAAAGACCTCTATGTCAAATTGGACAATATCAGTCACATTCTGCAACATAGGAAGCACTCTCCACTCCAAGTTCTCCAATTTATTCATGATGCAGGGCTGAAGGACTCTTTTCCTAATGTGTGGATAGCTTTGAGGATTCTGGTCATGCTGCCGGTCATAGTTGCGAGTGGTGAGCACAGCTCAAGCTCATTAAAACATATCTTCTATCAACAGTGGCCAATGAGAAACTGACATCGCTTGCTATTTTATCACTTGAAAATGCCATTGACCAGTCTGGGATCTCTCTGATGCTGGCTTCTGTTTGCGAGGGCAAAGGCAAGAAAAAAGCGACCTTTTGAACTAAAGGACTAGGGTTAACATTCTAAGGCTGTCACCTACTGTAACCCTATTTAATACCAGTCCACCCAATGTTGGTGCACATTTCAATTTCTTGATGTTAGTACATTTCAGTTATTTTTTAAATTAAAAAGTTTCAATAAGTTGAAAGGAAATTATTTTTATTTGCTTATATATGATATGAATAAATACAGATGTACAGATCCTAGCGTGCAAATTTATCATCTTATATGACAGGGATAAATCATACATGCAAATCATGCATCAAAGTTGTGAAATGGGCTACAAATGCAATAAAAAATAAGGTATTCAAAAGTTTAACAAATGGAGGAGGGGCACCAAAGATGCTCTTCGGCTGGGGTGCTATTTGGTCTATGGTTGGCCCTGCTTTCAGGACTCTATTGTACCTGTAAGCTCAGTCATCAGCTCTCCCCCTTTATCTCTGGGCCATGACATTTAGATAAATGTGTGAAATCCCATCTCCTTTATTCTTGAAACAATTGTAATTTGCTTCAGAATTTCAACAAATGCTTAATGTGGAGTATGTTGTGATGTGGTTGTCTGAAATCTTTGGAACAAACAACACTCTGCAAAACATTGTGGGGAAACAGACAGGATAGGCTTGGCATTAAGAAATTGGACTCAGAGATTCTGGCTCAGCTTCTCGCTATGCCACAGAATTCCTGAGTGATTTTGGACAAGGCAGTCAGGGTGAAATCCTGATTCCATTGAAGTCAAGGGGAATTTAGCCATGTCACTCTTTATGTCTGTGTTCCAGTTCTCCATCTGTAAAATAAGGATAGCAACACTATTTCTGAAAGAGGCAGGGGATGGGCTTCAGAGCTGGAGCTTCAGCCTGAACCATAACTTCAAAGCTCTGTCTACACAACTATTTTTAGAATGCTAGCCCAAATATGTCGATGCAGGATCCAAAATGCTATGTAGTTATATCTTGTCTATTGGGATTACAAGCTTTTTAGAGTAAAGTACTACCTCTTACTACACATGTAAAACACCCCATATATTGGGTCAATGATCTTGGATGAGGTGCCCAGGTTCTACCATAATTGCTACCATCAATTAATTATTTTGAAATGCACAGTCAAATAGAACAATTTTAGGCAATTAAAAATATCCTTTAAATTTGTAGCAGCATGTCTCTGCATTACTAACTGCATACATATTTGCATGAGAAAAACAATTGTGCAAATACGGTTTTAAGCACTCAACAAAGAGGCTTCCTGAAAGTTTGGGACCTAATCCAAATCCCTTTGAAGTTAATGCTTTTTATCATTTGGATCAGTCTACATGGAGGGACTGTTCCAAAACTATGTACCCTAGAAACCTGTGGTCCCCCAGACTTGGGCAGACCACATCAGCCTGCATTGGAACCCTACCTGTGATTCAGCAAAAGATTGTTGAACCCAACTCACTTTTGCAGGAAATTTAGGACCCATTGACCTGGCATTTGCCAATAAAACAGAGTTTTGTTGGAAAATTTCTGACCAGCTCTACCAGTTACCCTGTACGAGGGAATCTCTCAACTTCTAATATCGTGGACACTGCAAAATTATGCAGTACATGCAAGTGCCACTGATTATTTGTTACAGCAAACAAAATTTATCAACTTTTTATCATTGTTTAATTAAAAATACTAATAACAAGGTTTACAGAGCTACAGCATACTTTGTGTCATAATATATTCTATCAATTTGTATTATGGTAATTAACAGTATATAGCCAGTGATTACTCAGCCTTTTCTCATAAGTCTCTGCCAAGAACATCTTAGAACCATACACTAATTTGTTAATACTTCATCAAGAAGCCAGAGATTTACAGTGAACAATAACTAAACCTAAACAATATTAAGCCAATTTGAGGCCTCTTAGCATTATGGAAAGACAAGGCAGAACACAATAGAGAACAATTGATTAATTCCCTACTGGAAGTGGCAAAGGTAGAGGGGAAAAGAAACCTTTCATAAGATCTAAAATCTACACATATGTGAATAAATATGGTTACATGTTAAGTAGAACTTAATGAAGGGATATTGTTTCACTCTACGGTAAATACTAACCATTTTACTATGTTATTAGGAACTCATAGTCTCTACTGGAAATAACTCATGGACGTTATGGCTTAGTTCTCAATTTGATGGATCAACTTTGGTATTATTCTCCCTTCCTTTATTCTCTCCAAGTCTCCCCCTCTCTCTTGCTTTATTGTGTATTCCTGTTGGTGACAGATTGAGGGAATGTCCGTGTCATATCGGGAACCTATGTTGTTCTCTTTCTTCCATTTTGTTTTGTGTTCCATTCCATTTTGTCATGTTTTTTTCAGGGGCTCCACTCTGTATTGTAATCTTCATTTTGCAGTGTGACATTCATAGTGCCCTGTAACATCCATTGTGGATTAGAGCATTCATTTTGTACTTGCAGCTTGATGCCTGCTTGCATATCTGTATCTGAGAACCTGGCACAGAGCTATCAAGGGCCATCAACATGGAATTACCCTCTTATTGGAACAATGTGTTTTCAATCGGTATGGCCAGTGACTTTGAATGACTCTTTACAGAAAGGACAATGTAGGAAGGAGAAGGGAGGACCATGCTGGAGCCTGCACTTTCTCCATGGAAGTACATGGTCAACAGGAAAGTCAGAGATGGTTTTATAAAGAAGGCTGCTTCTCTGAGCAAGGGGCCAGTCTATAGCCATATGCTAGAAAAAAGAGTGGGAGGAGAGCAAAGCCAAGAAAGTCTGCCTATCTTATTAACAATGACTAAATTCAGACCCACAGAAGGGGTGAGATCAGACTGGAGGGAGGAGGTGCCTCCTCAGGACCGTTTGTTATGGTCTACACATCTGTAACTCAATAGTGCTGCTCAAGAGGAGAGTGCCTGCGGTTAAGAAATTCCTTTGCTAAGCCTGTATTCCTTGCCACACTATCTCTGAAAGGGTATATAAACAAGAGCTCGTACAGCTAAGTGGACTCCGAGGGAACATACCTAAGCAATTGGGGCTCAGGAAAACTGTGGCACTGGTTTGGGGGTCTAAGGCAGCTGGTCAGTAAGGGCCCACTGTTCAAAAAGTGTGTCAGAA
The DNA here is from genome assembly GCF_011386835.1 of Chrysemys picta bellii. Taxonomy (NCBI): domain Eukaryota; kingdom Metazoa; phylum Chordata; order Testudines; family Emydidae; genus Chrysemys; species Chrysemys picta. The sequence continues at coordinate 78,774,988 of NC_088791.1, forward strand.
ATGGGACCTGCACCTCAGAAGTGCGCCTGAGAGACCCAGAGCTAGGAACAGAAATCAGTCCCTAACCAGATCCAGGTAGTTTAGAAGCACGTGGGATTCAGGAGTTGCGGCCACTCAGCAGATTGGTGTCCATCTAGAGGGACACTCTGATGTTGTCTACCATTCTTATTTACATATTACACATTTTAGCAACATATGCAAAAAGCACCTCTAACTATAGCTGTTGTTATATATTTAATACTTTAATAGAGCTGGCCAGAGGATGACAATTCTGTTTCCTCATAACTCTGGCGGTTTCTAAATTTGTTTACACACCACACGGGAACAAAAACAAAACCTCTTGAATGTTTTTTGCAAAATGGAAAGATGTTGAAATGTCCATTTTCAGATTTAAAAGATCAGGTTTTTGATTTCTCTTTCTCCAGAAGTGACCAGATAGTCCACTCTGGACCTTAAACTTTCCCATTGAAAACTTTGTTGAAATTCATACATCTCCATGCAATGTTTTGGCTTCAACAAAATACATATTTAGATAAAAATAAATGTAGTCAAAGTGTTCTGATCAGTTATATTCAATAGCCAATTGTATGTCTGACTGCATGCATTATTGTTAGGGTAGGAAGAAGTACCTAAGTAAACAAATACTAATAAACTTTCTTAAGGATCCACTGAACTAGAAAGTAATGTAATGCACATAAGATCTGATTTAAAGCCCACTGAAGCCACTGGCAATCTTTCCATTTACTTCAATGGGCTTTGGATCAAGCTATTACACAGTATAATTTGTTCTAGTACCTATGGATTATAAAAATTATCTATTTTTCTTGCATTAACAAGTTTAAATATTTAATATAATTAATTAAAAAGGATCAAGATCAGAAATGGAGCTGCACTTTTTTGAAGTGTCTGTGTGCCCACTTGGACTTTTTTATCCTTTAATAAATGTAAAAATAACCTTTGTGAGCATCCAGATTCCACAGCACCAAATCTGTAACATCGTTTCACCTCTGGACTGTTCCATACACTTCTAGAAGCACCGATAACAGTGGCCTCCTTTCAGCGAGGATGATCATCTGCAGCGCCCACTGAAATCTGCCAGGAAGAAGGAGGGTTGGCATCAGTGAAAATCAAGCCCATCCTATTTATATGGAGTTGGAAGCCTACTTTTAGGTGTCCACGTCTAAAAATCTGTCTTATGTACTCTTTATGTACTGGATTAAATCTGTTTTATGTACTCTTTATGTACTGGATTAAAATATTGGACAGTCACATCCCTTCTAAATGGAATAAACATTGTGAATTAAAAAGACACATGATTGGAATTATAACTAAGCACAGAGTAGTGTTTGAAGAGGAATAGCCTCCCCTTCATAAAGGTGCCTTTCTATTAGCTTCCACCCTTGGCCCTTGCCCTCAGAAATTGGCTTCCTGTTGTACAAGTTATACATAATAAACCTAACACTGAAATAACCACAAAATGTGTTCAAGCATACCAGGAAAGAAATATTTCAGTGACTGCAGCCACAAGCAGCAATATTTATATTTAATAAGCAAATAATAAACATGACATTAAATTGCTGAAATGACAAAAACTAGAAGCCGTCCATGAAATTGTCAATTAACTGACTAGCCTCGTGGTGCTGAAGAGATAAAACAAAAGTTCACATCACACTTTAGTCTGTATCAGTCTCCGATCCAGACATTCCCTCTCCCTCAGTCTCTCTAGCCTCTAAGAACTAGCTCACACATCCTCAGTATCTTTCAAAAATAAAATCTTCAATACACTTTATCCAAACTTGAGTAGAAACCCATAAAATGCATTTTAAGCATCATTCTTATCAACCAATATTCTCTTTAGTAAAAGCTCTATGGTACAATTTGGGAGGGCAGAAAGGGGGATTATGGAAGTTTCAGATTTGACTGATGGGCTGCAGAAAGATCAAGTTTGTTCAAGATACTGGTGTTTCTATTTACATTTTTATACTGCCATCACCACAGTATCTGAGTGTCATTTGTCAATACAGTGGAACCTCAGAGCTACGAACACTAAAGTTATAAACTGACTAGTCAATCACATACCTCATTTGGACCCAGAAGTACACAATCAGGTAGCAACAAAGAAAAAAAAAGCAAATATAGTAGAGTACTGAGTTAAATGTAAACTACTAAAAAATAAAGGGAAAATTAAAAAAAAAAGGTTTAACAAGGTAAGGAAGCTGTTTCTGTGCTTGTTCCATTTGAATGAAGATGGTTAAAAGCAGCATTTTTCTTCTGCATAGTAAAGTTTCAAAGCTGTATTTACTCAATGTTCAATTGTAAACTTTTGAAAGAACAACCATAACATTTTGTTCAGAGTTACGAACAACTGCCATTCATAACTCTTAGGTTCTACTGTAGATCACAGTTCTTCAGATGTGATGAACCAGAACACTGAGCTACATGAATTTCTATTATGCAGATGAATTTGATTAAGAGAAGCAGTTTGGTCCAGTGAATAGGGTACTTGACTGGGAGTCAGGAGGCCTGAGTTCTATATTCTAGGTTCTACCAATAACCTGTCACCTCCTTATGGCTCTGTATCTCCCTCACCCTTTGTCTGCCTCATCTATTTAAACTGTAAGCTCTTTGGAGCAGAGACTGTATCACACTACATATTTATTCAGTGCCTAGCACAATAGGGCCCCCATTTCAGTTGGAGCCTCTTGGCTCCAATGAAATAAAATAATTATAAGAACAACAACAAATTTGGATGAAGGACTATTTAAAATACCTGGATAGTCCTATTCAATGCTACCTAATCTATTGTAACTGGCCTGAAGATCTCCTCTACAACGTTCCTCTCTTGGGGGAATTAAAGGTTACTTGTGCCATTCCCCAGTGCCCCAGCTGTCAGATTCTTTGTGGAGAGGGCCCCAGAATTGTTCCCCATCCTCTCTTCTCCCCAACTATATTTTGGCTGCAGCTGATGTTTCAGGTTTCAACTTCACAAAACTTCAGGCAATGAATGCTATCCCCGATGTTGCTTCTGCTGTTTAAGGGACCAGAGCATAGGCAGTCTGGCCTAGCAGTCACAACTAGGCTGGTGTCCACAAGTCAAGGATGGCCATGAAGCAGTAGTCAGTGAGCAGGGATTGGAGTAATTGCTAGACCATGATGGATAAGCAAGAGTTGGAGTCACAGTCAGGTCAGGTCAGAGACCAGAGATCAGAGTTAGTTACCAGACTGGAATCAGGAGTCAGAGATCAGGAAGTAAGGTGAGGTGTGGAATCACAACCACCAGAATGCTGTCTGGTTACCCAGACAACTTCCTGGGGTACCCTCCAGGATCAAATAGCGCACTTGACCAATCAGAGGGCTGCAGAGTGCTGTCGCTCTGGCTCCTTTGGGCAGTACCTCCTGAAGTGCCTAATCTCTATTGTTCTCCTTGGATGTGGCTGTGTGTGTTCTCCCAGTGGCAATGTTAGCTGTCCCACAAACCCAGGTTCTAGTTCCACAGAGCTTTATGTTACCCACCACCCAAGGGTGCTCTTCCTTTAGGTTGGTGCCAGGCCTGGTTTATCTTGATGAAACTTTTTTACCAGGTCAGCAGCATGGACATGGGCAGCAGGTTCACAGAAGTGCTCTTCAGGACTATAGCCCTCCCAATCAATGAGGCACTACAGTCTCCGCTTTGTAGTTCTGAGTTGAAGATAGCATGGACTATATATTCCTCATGCCCTTGGACCTGGACTGGCAGGGGCAGCTGTTGGGAGCTGTCGGGAAAGGAGTCCTCCATGTAAGGTTCAGGAGGGATACATGAAAATCATGATGCATCTTAAAGGATTGAGGAAGCTGCAATTTGAAGGTGATGGGCTTGATGTGCTGACATTTCCGGAATGGCATGATGGTCTACTTTGCGGGATGACCTGTTTGTATGGAGGTGTTTTGCTGCAAGCCAAATCTTTTGGCCCACTATGACAACTGGACCTTCTTGGTATTGACAATCCATGCACCACTTCTTGTCCTTTTCTGCATCTTCAAGGTGGTCTGTAAGCTCCTCCTGAATACGATGGATTTGTTGGATCTAGTTGGAGGCTGCTGGGTATGGAGAGGCTGCTGGCAAGGCTGGGTGGAACCACTAATTTGCGAAAAAGGAACTCTGCCCCTTGGAGGTGTGGTCACTGTTTTTGTATGAGAACTCAGCATAAGGCAGGAGGGAGAACCAGTTATCTTGTCTGCCCATCTGTCTGGGAGTGGTACACAGAGGAGGTAAAGGTACAAACATCCACTAATCATAGCATTTCATGCCAAAACATGAGACAAATGCAGGTCTTGGTCAAACATTATATAGTTCAGAAGTTCATGAAGACGGATAGCATACACCAGCAGGAGTTGAGCAGTTGTTTCAGCAGAGGGCAGGCAGTCACAGGGGATGAAGTATGCCATTTTGGTCAGTTGGTCTACAACGGTCAAAACCACTTTTTGGCCGCCAGAGTTGGGGAGTTCCACTGTAAAATCCAGGGTCCTCAAGACTCAGGGTCTAGCGGGGTTTCCAGGAGTACTAAAGTGCTGAGGGGCTTAGCACGAGATGTCTTGGTGCATACACACAGGTCACAGAAGTTGACATGGTTCTGGACTTCGGCTCACATACAGGGCCACCAGAAGAAATGGGAAGCCATGCATAAAATCTTAAGGCAGCCAAAATGGCTCACCAACAGAGTGTCATGACAGAGACAAAGCTCTTCCAGCCGGGGACACCTTAGTGGAACTCGTATGTTCCCACTGAGGTATGTGTTCCTGTCCTGTGTGGAGCATTACATTTAGGTTCTGGCTTTCATTTGCCCAGGATGTTCCATCACCTCCTGGACTAACAGATAACCTCATGAAGCAGATCATATTAGATCAGTCAGGTCTTGGTGTAAAGAAGTTGCAAGGTTTTAGGAGACAGAGTGGTTCTTGGTTAGGCTCCTCAGCCTCTTTATAGTATTCCTCCTTTTGGGATAAGGCGTTGGCTATTCTTGGGCAATAGATGGTAACAAAATTGAACTGAGAAAAGAATAATGCCCACCTGAGCTGTCTTTGGTTCAAGGCTCGAGCCTTATGCAAATATTCAAGCTTCTTATGGTCAGAAAAGACTTGCACTAGGTGTTGGGCTCTCTTGAGGTGATGGCACCACTCTTTGAAGGCTGATTAAATCATGATCAGTTCTTTATCTCATATTTCATAATTCCGTTCAACAGTGGTGAGTTTTTGGGAGTAATATATGCAGGGGTGCAACACTTGCTCTGGGCTATGCCTCTGAGAGAGTATGGCCCCAATGCCTACATTAGATTCATTGGCTTCCACTGGGTCTGGGTCTAGATGTGTTAAAATGGTGGTGATAGTGAAAGAAGCCTTGAGCTGTTTGACGGTTTAGTGATATTCAGGTGTCCAAACAAGTTTGACATCCCCGCAGAGGAGGTTTGTCATGAAGGTTATTTGCCCTCAGAAGCCTGGAATGAGCCATCGGTTAAAAATTCACAATACTCAAGAAGCACTGTAACTCCCAAGGAAACCTGGGTACTGCCCAGTTGTGGATGGCCTTCAACTTCTGGGGATCCATCTTAATGACCTCTGGGAAGAGAATATAACCAAAAATTCTGTGGAGGATTGATCAAAGGTACATTTTTTACATTTTCACGTATAGGTCATGCTCCCTCAGTTTTTCCAGGATGGACGAATGTAGTAGCAATGCTGCTCAGGGTTATCTGAAAACATGAATAAAAGATAGATGACTGCATACTGGTCCAGGACATCTCTAAATATGTCATTCACAAGATGTTGAAAGGTCACGGGAGCATTGGTCAGACTGAATGGCTTGATTAAATATTAGAAGTGCCCGCAGTGTATTCAAAAGGCAGTCTACCGCTTGTTTCCTGCCCTAATGCATTGTAGGTTTTAAGTCCCCCAGAGGTCCAGTTTGGTGAAAATTCTGGCAGACTGCACAAAATCTAGTAATTCCAACATTATGGGCAGGGGATACCTCTTTCACACCATCACTTGGTTTAGGACCTGATAGTCTACACAAAGACATAGTGTTCGAACCTTTTTCTTAACAAAAGGACTGGAGCCGCTGCTGGGGCAGTAGAGCTGGATGAAGCCCTTGGCCAGGTTTTCCTGTCTGTACACATGAAGGGCTGCTAGTTCTGACTTGCTCATTGCATAGATCTGTCCAAAAGAGACTTTAGTCCCAGGATGCAGGTCTTTGGGGCCATTGTAGTCCCAGTACAGAGGAAGCATATCATTTTTCTTTTCAAAAACATCTGCATGTTCCCAATACTTTTCAGTGAGATGGGAACTCAGGCTTAGGAGCAGTTCCTTCTGGCTGGAAGCCACCATCTGGGCTTCCCGCACAGGTGCTATTGTTTCTGATTGGCCGCAGGATCCTGGGCCCAGAGGGTTGGGGCCAGCTGCATGCAGTCAGACCTTTTGACAGCATTCAGGGGGGAAGCTGATCCTCTTTTCTCACCAGCAGATGCCAGAGTCATGCTGCTTCAGATAGGTGATGCCAAGAATGAGAGTGAAGTGTGTAGAATGGATCATTTTGAACTGAAGCACTTCTGGATGACCATGGAGTATGGCCTCTAGGGGGTAATGTTTCCAGCATCACTGGCCCTGAGAACAGAAGTGTCTCATCTATTGTCTCTACAAGAACTGATGTAGGCTTTAAACAGATGGGGCTTTGTAGCAGAAGAGAAGCTTTAGCATCTATGAAATTACCGGCCATCTCTAAATAATCAGGGCCCACTGAGGGAGAATCAGCTTGGCCATATCTGTGGTACATAACTGTATCTGTACTTGGAAGTATGGGAAGGACCAGCATGTCCTGGATCAGGTTTCCCTCGAGGCCTGTAGTTCTGCAACATAGTGCTCAGTTGGTACTCAGGCTGCCCCCTGGCAGCCTGGGTTCACTTGTTTCCTGATTCCCTGCTCGTTGAGGTCTTCAATGGGCAAAAGGCAAGGGCATGTCCTGGTGCTCTGAAATAAAAGCATAAGTTATTGTGCTGCTACCATTCCTTTTTGTCCGGGTCAAGTGTCAGCAGCCCCAAATCAACTTGCATTGGTTCATGTTTGGGGCCTGGGGTTTTTGGCATGGGGTGTGACATGGTGCCCCTCCTCTCCTCCATTCACTCATACAGCACTCTGTCAATACAGAGAGAAAGGTCAATAAAAATATCCAAGCTGCTTGGTGTCTCAACATGGGCTAGCTCATCCTCTACCTTTTCACTAAGTCCACCCCAAAATTGGTGCAGCAGGGCCACATCGTTCCACTCAACATCAGCTGTGAGTTGCTGTAACTGGACAGCATACAAAGCATCTGGCACTCACTCCTGCTGAGGCCTTCATAGTGCAGCTTTTACTGAGTGATTGTGATGAAGTTCATCAAAAAATGCAGAAAATGCTTGCAGGAAGGCATTCCAATCCGTTAACACCAGGGTGTCCTTTTCCAGCAAGGGGGAGGCCCGATCCAGCACTTCTCCAGCTAGCAAACTGATCGCTAGACCCACCCTGGCCTGAGCAATGGGATACATTTGATGGTGGAACAGGAAAAGGAGACTGCATTGGTTCAGGAACTCCCTGAACTTCTAGCAGTTCCCATCAAAATATGTGGGTAGCGGGACCAGAGGACCCTGTTTGGAGGGCTGTGCACCAACCTGAGACTGGAGTATGGACTTCTCCTCCTGGGACCACGCTTGCTGCTCGCAGAGTGTTTGATTTTCTGCTAGGAGCTGTGCCACTTGGGACCACAACACATGGCTCTCTGTTTGAAGTACAGCGACCCTCTCCTGCAGAGCTGGTACCCCAGTGGGTGGTGGTAGACCCACCCCTTCCAAATCCCTGCTAAAGGGCTTCTGTGGAGGGGGTCAAAAATGGGTCTTGGAAAACTATAAGGGACTGAGGTGTAGGCAATCTGGCCTAGCAGTCACAGCCAGACTGGTGTCTACAAGTCAAGGACAGCCATAAGGCAGTAGCCAGAGAGCAGCGATTGGCGTAATCGCTAGAACTGGGATCACTAAGCAAGAGTCAGAGTCAGGTTGGGGTTGGAGCCCAGAAATCAGAGGCAGCACCAGGCTGAAATCAGAAGGCAAGAGTCAGGGTCAAATTCAGGCTGGGGTCACAGACTGGAGATCAGAAAGCAAGGTGCGGTCTGAAATCGCAGCAGAACAGAAGTCTGTGGCTACTCAGATAACATCCTGGGGCACCCTCCAAGGTTAAATAGTGCATTTGGCCAATCAGAACACTCAGGGCACTGCTGGAGTTATAGAGTCCTGATTCTGCCTGAGATCCCCTACCAGCCCCCTCAGAATCTTAAGAACTGAGGGGATTTCCAAATCCCCTGGGCACCAGGACCAGCTGACCCAGCCAGGAATAAGGAGAAAACCCACACACTCCAGAGGGACTCAAGCAAGAAGGACCAACTGACCACCCTGCCAGACTGAGTGAACTCTGATACAATGCTCTGCATGGCCAGAGGGGGCACTTTGGCACCAATACACCAGTTTGAAACCCTACATGCACTAAAAGTTCCCTACTGTGCTCTGATCTACTCTATTTTGAAATGGGATGCCTACAAACTGTTCATCTAGACAAACCTTCAGGGAGGCATGTTCTTTTCCTAAGCAGAAGATAGGGAGGTAAAGGACCCAAAACATAAAAACTTGAAAAAGACTATATATTCATTTCAACCCTCAGTTTAAAAAAAAAAAAGCAATATCAGTGAATCAAGCCATCCTTTTATTTGATTTAATATAGTTTCTTTTTTTTAAATCCATTGCCATTTTTGGCAGACCATGAGTACAGAATATGTCCTCATATGTTCTTAGCCCAGTGCATGGCTAAGAACATAACAATACCTTTGCCTTTGCTATCACAAAGCCAAAACCACAAAGGACTGTTCAGTATAGAGTATAACTGAATCATTTATATAGGATAGTATGCCTTTGGTTGAGATAATGTGAGGTTTGCACACACTGCAGTACTTGTTTTGTCACTTCTTCATTATTAAAGAGTGGCAGCTATATCGCAGAAATCATATCCAGGTCATTATGTGATGCACCTAATTGTATAATATACACAATGGGGGAATTTCAGTAGTGGAACACATTTTTAATGCATCTTTCTTAATCTGGCTCACATTCAGTGTATACAGTAACTTACATTTCTCAACAAATAATATGTATGAATTCAGTATACACTGATGTTTTACTATGTTTAGACATTTCATTATTTCTTACATGGTTCAAATAGAAGTTTATTTTATAAGATCTGGATGTGACGTGATGCTCCATATTCTTTATAGAAATATGCTTATGATATGAATATGGCATAATTAAGATATATTTTATGTAAGATGGCTCATGTAAGACATCATTGGAAAGGTTATAATTTACTGATTGTGAGAATCCAATTTGTATGCATGTATTGTTTCTGTATTTGGAGTTAGGAATATTGACTCTTTAACAATTACAACTGTGGTTATACTTGAAGCCAAACCAGACAATAAGCAATGAGTCTTAATGGGCCATTAGGAAAAAGACAATGAGTCTTGGAAGATGTGGATCCCCCATCTTCCGGGAGTTCCTTCCTGTGGACATTGCAAATAAATCTGGTTTCATGGTTGCTTTGACACTGCAAGGGTGATAATGTCACCTGGTAAAAAGTGCCACCTTGAATACTGCTGGTACGATTCCACTGAAAACAAAGGCTTCCCGCCTTATGTAAATTCTATTTAAGTCTGGGGAGTAAGCAAAACCGGATTCTTCTCCATTGCCTTCCTGCCCAAGAAGAAAGACAGCAGAAAGTACCTGAAGAGACAAAGGAACTGAGCTGTGGGAAAGGCAAGGGCTGAGTTCAGACTGAGACAGAGGAGTCTAGTCTGTAAAGAGAAATACCTGGATCTCTAAGCTACTGAAGCTCTGTAATTTGCCTAAAACAACATTTAGGGTGAGAAATTACTTCTTGAAACCAGTATCTTTAAGATCTTAAGCTTAGTATTTGTGTTTTGTTTTATTTGCTTAGTAATCTGCCTTGTTCTGTTTGCTATCACTTATAATCTTCCTTTTATAGTTAATAAACTTGTTTTTGTTTATTATTAAACCCAGTTTGTGCAATTTCTAACTGGAAAGAAGTTGTGCATATCTTCCTCCACACTGAGGGAGGGGGCGAATTTATGAGCTTACATTGTATAGATTTCAGCACAAGACAATATTATTTTGGATGTACTTTCCAGAAGGGGGCTCCACTTGAGTACTGGGTGATTTTCTAGCTGAGTCTTCTCATAGAGAGCTGTTTGCAGACTGTGTGTGATTCTACAGCTGGTTCGTCCCTACCCATGTGTGTGTGCTGCCAGAGGCTGGAGAGCCTAATTCAGCAGAACAGGGAGAGGGATTCCAGGCTAGTGGAGCAGGCAGTCTCAGTGAAATCCCAGTACATTAGGTGGCATCCCAGAAAACTGGGTCCATTCCGCACACTGGATGCAAATCAGATTTTGGGCTCCTGTGTATCTTCCTTCTTCCCTTTCAGCTATCTCTGTTTTATTCAGGATAATGGGCTTCTTATTTTGTTTCTGCTCCCCCCCTCCACCTCCTGTGAAACCTCTCCCTATAGAAGGATATATCTCTTCACCAACATATTATGGAACTTCCAATGAACCTATTGCAAACATTTCCAGGTTCTATCTGAAGGGCCCCTACTAGTTCTCTAACTGTTACAACATGTAAATAACTCTTTTAAAATGCCACGGTGAATTTAATTACTGTCTTGCTGGTATCATGTGTTCATTATACCGGTGTTAAACAACAAAACCATGTTTATAAGGGGTTCATTATAAAAGGAGTTTAGTAGGTATCAGTTAGCATTTAAAAATGGCATAGTGGTAATCATCTCTCAAAGGATTGTGTCTATCTAAGGTTAGCAAGAAATTTCAACAGTCTAATTAGCATCCTGAATCACCATTGAACCATCTGTTATCTGGAGGCAATGCCTGAATCTGACTCATCAAGGAAATAAGAGTACTGTGAGAAGAGTCCAAGCACTTTTTTGTCACCTCATTTATAGGGACGATAGCAGTAATTTTGCAAACAAACTGCATGTTCAGGGGGTGACTATTTTACCTCCATAAGCACCCATCTATTGTGAAGAGTGTACAGTTAAGAAATCCAATATGTCTGACCACTGAATCATAATACTGATTTCACATTTGTTTTTCCATGTATAGTAAGAAAAAGTGGAAATGAAAGCCTACACGAAACTCAGATATGGTTCAGAGCGGCTTTGACACATTTTTTTTTACTTCAATTCACATGGGTTTGTAGCTCCTGAGTTATAGACTGAACGAGCACATGGGTATGTGCATGCGCACACACACTCTAATAAGCCAAAACTGTTTAGTGATAGTTAAGGTTGCATCACGACACCCAACATCTTACAGACATGGAAATAAGTTAAAGAGAAAGACTTGTGCATTGCTTTCCCCGTTCATATTGCTTACAATGCTGTTGATAAGACACTCAGTGATCTAACAGACTTTCATTTCCATCTCCAGCAGATATCATTAAGCAATACGTAAGCCATCATTATCCAATTTGCTCTCTAACACAAAATCTTAACAGTTTTCTTATATGCTTTTATGTCAGTTATATTCCTAGATCAGCACATCTGACTTTTCACACATCCGTGTGTATGAGAAATTCTTCTGAAGAGGTCACTGCTAAGGTTTTACTTCAGGGAGAAAGGGCGCTGCACCTGCCTGGGTATCAGAGGAAGAACCTACACTACCGACCTTGTTGACCCTCCTGAAGGCTGAGAGAGATTGTGACATGTCCCTATAAGACACTAAGAACGTAGATGTTTAAAAGTTACTGAAAGTAATTACACCAAGAAAAACTCTCTATATTTAGCAGTGATGACATAATTCTCAGCTGGAGGCGGCCTTCATGAAGGTCTTCCCTGATTGCCAGTAAGAGCTGGAGTTCGTAGCCTTGGTCAATAACAAGAGTAATATGTTACCTGAAAATATAAACAGCAGATAGAAGAGATGATATCTGAACTCCTATCTCCTCTTTCCCGGCTCAGTGAACTGTCCTTTAGGCTATCCAGTTTGGTAGTCAGTCAGTCAGTCAATCTCTTTCTCCCACCCTTCCCCCGCCCTACCAGTGAGTGGAAGTGTTTGTGCCATGGCTGATACATTGTCAGTAAGTTCGGCTTGATGCATATATTTTGCAGTGTAGCTAAAAGGTTATAAAATGCTCTATCAATACACACTATCGGTACATAACTGATATTCTAAAAACTCAGCCGATGAGGAGCATAATGGGGAACACAAACCCTGCGAAGGACAACAAGCAGTTAAGGAGCTGCTCTGGGCTCAGGCAATTAAGGAATTGCTTAAAAGAGGAGCAGAGTAGCTCACTTGTTGGCAGACCAAGGAAGAGAACAAACTTGCAGCTCCCGAGGAAAGGGCTGACGGATGGCTGGAGCTTCCTAAATGACAACTGCGTGTCCCGGAGGGAAGGGAGGGCCAGATTCTGATGCACCCTAAGGAGGAATCATTCCCATCTATTCCCTATGAACTCCTTTTATTTGCATTAATTCCCCTTGCTTTTTTGTGCATGGACTACCCTGGAATAAAAATACTTCTTTACCACACATGATTCATTCTTTACTGGATTTTAGGTGCTCAAATATCATGTTGATTTGTGTCATAGAAATGTCAATAAACAAATGACATCAACAGGAGTTCTGCTGTGGACAGAGGATAATAGATTACCTTAACTGTGTAAGTGAGGCTAAAGAGTAGCATACAGCCCATTTATAGCCCCAACCCTACATAAAAATACAATTCAGGTTTGTCCGCAGAATGAGCTAGATATTGACCTGATTCATATGACTTACAGCACCTGTCAATTTTCTGACGGACTTCAGTGATTAGGAATGATAAAACTATAGCAGTTTTTGAACCACTGAAATAGCATGAAACTTAATGCTACGCCACATATCTCCAGGAAATACGTTTTTTTCCAAATTTAAACTGGTTTGCCCCTTCTATACCACATCATCAAAAAAACTTTTCTTTTGCATTGCCCTCCAAAATACATGTTCAAATATTGATGTTAGCCCATGGAAATGCATATTACTTTTGTTCCTGGTCAAGCTGCTTGTTTGAATTGTTTGGGTGGCCTGTTGCTGTTACAATCATAAAAGATTAAAGATGTGCTCAGCAGTAGCATCATAAAAACACCAACAACATTTTGTCAGATAAGTTCTGTCAAAGGCATGGAAATTTCTAGCTGTTACCTTGTGTCTGTTATCTGGAGTTGCCCACGGAAAGTGATAACATTTCATGAAGTTATTCCATTCCTTTTCCTCCTCTGAATAATTAAATGGAAGTAAGGATGATTTTGGAATATTAAAAAACCCAAAGACAACTACTATATGTTAACTTGCAGTTATAAGAAGACCAGAGGAAATCAGACCCCAGTCACATTTTTGATTGGTTTTATCTTGTGTTAGTCATTTGACAAGCAATGAGACATCACAGCAACTACTACCTGGACCTAACTGTGACACTCTATGACATATATCAATCTCCCATTCTCAGAAGCCATTTCCAGCAGTAATTCCAAGAATGATAGTGCAGTGCCAGTAAATCAATTTTTTTTTGATACTGTAAACATTTCTGATAATATTGTTTTATTATTCTCCCGAGAATGACTGAGCATAGCAAGATTCTTTGCAGGTAACTTTTGGTCCAAGTTTCATGTGCTTACCCTGACTGCAAATAAAGATTAGAAAAAAAAAATACCGACAATTTTGCCAGGATATTTGCAACCATACAGCAATTACAAAGCTGGCAACAGCTACAGTTTTTATAAACAAAAATTCACATTATGCTTCAGTTAATTTTAATTTATAAGTGTGATACAGTGTGAGATTACTAATAATATAGATTTATGCTTTCCTGCCTTGGAATATTACAGACATGATGGAGGTAAGGGGGTCATTTATTAAAACCATTTCTTAAAAGTTGGAAATACTGATAATTAGTGCTCAAAGTTAATTAATAATTGGGGTTATTAAGATTAAAGATGGATCAAAATAATTCAGGAGAGTTTGAGGAAGACAACACATTTATGTTTTCATTGAGAGGAAGCTGTAGCAGATGAAATAGCTAAAAAGTTTCCCTTTTCTCTGATCAGCTCTTTCTGACTTAAAATCAGGACAGCACTTAAACTCATGCTTGATTATATGCATGTGCTTAAGTTCCACTGATTTCAATGCTTAACTGTTCTCCTTAATAGGGATGCTTTCCTGAACTGGAGCTTCTGTGTTTTCACCTGAAGAACATGGCAGCAGACTGCATGAATAGAAGACAGTGTTCTTTACTAGAAGTGGGCAAGTGTTGCAAAAATATATTCACTAATATTGGCTTGAACAAACCATGAATTTTATCAGTGTTTGTGTTTCCAGCTTGCATGAACATTCGTAGAAGAAAACCCTTGTTTACAGACGTATTCATGGCAAAAGTAAGTGTCCCAAATACTCAGGCAAATATAAATTCACCATGAGTATTCACATGGAAGTCTTAAAGATTCTTTGCATTTGGAAGTCATCCATTCCTGGAATAGAAATACCAAGTGACTAGAGTTGATCGGACACTTTAAATGTGAAAAACAGCAACAAGAATCCTGGTTTTGGACTAGCACAATTAGTAAATAATGAATTTTGAATATTCAAAGCAATAATCACGGTAAATAGTTCATGAGTAAGCCATAGTTAGCATGTTTGTTCAGGCCATTTGTTTGCTAATATTTTAGTGTTCAAAACAAACACATTTGTAGAAGTAAAAATCTGTTTGTGTATAATTAGCAAACAGAAAAAGGGGTCTAAATTGGTCAAAAAACTTGTTTGCTGCAAATAGTTTGCCCAGCTCTAAACTTGCTCTCAGGGGGTAGTTCCATTTCTTTGGTCTCAAAATCATTATTATTTTTCTGGCAAGGTGTCTAATACTTGCCATGAACTTCCCAGGGCTATTTAATGAAAAATGCAGCACTGTGTTGCTCAGTTATTTCAGACCCAGCATCTTTCTAGCCATAACATACCAGCTCTATCGAAAGCTTGTCAGCTTGCCAATGCCCCTCCCCTTCATCTTTGAGACTATGCTGTACTCACTAATCTCGCCTTAGTGCTTTTTGTATCCCCTTCGTTTGCAATTGTGTTTATTTTATTTCTTTTAAAGATTGCCCTTTGGAATTGCTCTCCCTCTTTGTGCAACAAGCAGTATGAGTCTTCTTGCAAATTGCTTTAAAAACTCACATTAATAAGAAGACCCTTTCGTCTATCTCTGATCATCAGTCCTATTTCATCTCCTCCCACTTGGGTATATGAACAATGAACAATAAAAAAAAATAAAAAAAGAAAAGAGATGTAGGAAACAGAACACCTTATAAAATCAGCTCTGCATGAACAAGTTAAATACAATGCTTCCCTAAAATAGTGCTTCTGTTCATTTCCCTGCTTACTAATGTTTGTCATTTTTCACTTTGCTCTCACTCTGATATCATTGAAGCAGGGATTCCTTTAAAAAATACTCTCTGTATGTCTGTCTTTGTATATGCCTGTAAAACGCCATTCCCATCAATGATGCTATATCAATATTACAAATCCATCCCCCAAATAGAATATTTTAGTATTCTTCTGTCTGATGTAGAAATAATAGGGTTAAAAAAAACTACATGTCCCAAAGCAGACTAACGTTCTGAAAAGGGCTAAGGAATTTGAATGAATTAATTAAGGCAGTGTCCTTGAAAGAATAAAGGAGATACATGAATTTAGAGATGAGTAGGTCCGTGTCTGGTTTTTTTATAGCACTACAGCCATTTGACTTAGTAGCTTACTGTAAAGAGTAGCACCTAAGCCTGACTAGAATAGAAATATATTCTTACAGGAATAAGCACATATTGGAGTAAACAGATTAGAATAATATTTTGTTACATGAAACTTAACGACCTATTTGTTAAAGTTAGCCCTTTCAGGAAGTGTGATGGGGGTGTATCAACCCCGCACTGGCAAAGCAAGGGATAAAGAACAGTTCTTGGTCCAAGAGACCATTGTGACGTTATTGACACGAACTGTGACCATATAGATCATTGTTGCAACCAAGGTCCTATGGTTGCACCAGGTCTTGTGCAGAGGAGGGCAAGTGGGATGTCTATAGAAAGGTTGTAATTTGCTGGTCATGATTATGCTGTCTGTATGTGTGTATCATTTTTGTATTTGAAGTTATGAATATTGACTATTTACTTGTATCTCAATGTGTTTGAGTCTAAGTAGCCTCAGTGAAGCATTTGGTCAGCTTCTTGAGAAAGGACTATTCTCAGTAAGTGCCCAATCAAGAAACACTTAACTGACAATGGACGTTGGGAGATGCCAATCCACATCTGAGCTTTCCTGGGAACATTCAAACTAACATGTAAACAATAGCATCGGCCTGCAAAAAGCTGAATTATTCATGGACATGTGACTTGCCCAGGGGGCTACAAACTCCATCCTGTTGCTGTGATTTTGCACAGGAGAACAAAGGGGTTTCTGCCCTCAAGAGAAAGACTATAAAGGCCCTGGAAACCCCCCCATTTTGTCTTTAGCTGACTCGAGAAATGGCCTTTCCACCCCCAAGAGATGCCTGAAAGAAACTGAAACAAAGGACAGTAACTACGGGGGTGTGAGTGATTGCTAGACCCAGACTAGGAAGGAGTCCAGTCTGTGAAAGAAGCTTATTGAAACATCTCTGGGGGTGAGATTTTATCTGAAATCAGTTTCTTAATGTATTAGGCTTAGACATCAGGATTTTGCTTTATTTTGCTTGGTAACTTACTTTGTTCTGTCTGTTATCACTTGGAACCATTTAAATCCTACTTGTTATACTTAATAAAATCACTTTTGCTTATTATTGAACCCAGAGTTAGTGACTAATACCTGGGGGAGCAAACAGCTATGAATATCTCTCTATCAGTGTTATAGAGGGTGGACAATTTATGAGTTTACCCTGTATAAGCTTTATACAGAGTAAAACAAATTCATTTTGGGTTTGGATCCCATTGGGACCTGGGTGTCTGGGTGCTAGAGACAGGAGCACTTCTTAAGCTGTTTTCAGTTAAGTCAGCAGCTTTGGGGTGTGTGGTTCAGACCCTGGGTCTTTGTTGGAGCAGACTGGCATTCATGGCTCGACAAGGCAGGGTTCTGGAGGACCAAACTGGCAGAGAAAATGGGCTCAGAGGTAGTCTCAGCAGACCAGATGACAGTCCCAAGGGGTTTTTGTGACCCAACCCATTACAGCCATGCCCCCTCATTCCTGCTGGACATGCTTCCAGTCGAGAGAGCATTCAAAAGGGAGCAGCTCAGCTCATTCTGGGCTGATGGAGGTGAGCAGTTGTATGCAACAGCCTCCCGACAGCAAGCCACCGAGACTCCAAGCCACTGGGGTCAACCCTGCTGGCTGCACCATGGAAGCCAGCTGACTGCGGGAGCTGAGAGAGACAGCTTGCTGTTGCCAGCAGAGCAGATTCCGGAGACAAAACAGAAAGGACCTGAGAGATACCCCACGTCCAACCCCAGAGAGGACAGGCACAAGGTAGGAAGCGACCCAGGGAATGCGTTTCAGGGTATTGGGGACCCAAAACCTGTGTCAGGGTACCTTGTTTCAAAGGGCTCTGGGTCAGAACCTGGTGGAGAAGGACAGACCCAAGTTCCCCTCCCCACTCCACTTTCATCTCTAGGCAACTCTACCCCCGATATTGTTTCTAGGCAAAGTGGCCCCTTTGAACTCTCACCAGCAGGCATTATATCCCGGAGTATTGCCCTTAGGTGACACAGCGGCCAAGGGCACCCAGCCAACCCGCAACAGGCAGGTCCATTAGCCTTGCTTGGGATTTCAGAGGCTGATTGAAATGATGCCAAGAAAGCCAGTAGGCCATTAAGACAAGAGCAATAGGATAACTAGGAGCCTCCAATCAATTTTTTTTCATTTTTATCTTCTTTCATTATAAATGTTCATAGATGCTATTGGAATCATGCCTATTAGAAACTTCCATTGGCCATCTCTGTCCCTCGGATGTTAAAGCAGAAAAAATGTAATCCTGAAAGTATCATAAAAATATTTTTTCTAGGTACACAAGAATATAAGAATGTCCATAGTGGGTCAGACCAAAGGTCCATCCAGCCCAGTATCCTGTCTACCGACAGTGACCAATGCCAGGTGTCCCAGAGGGAGTGAACCTAACAGGTAATGATCAAGTGATCTCTCTCCTGCCATCCATCTACACCCTCTGACAAACAGAGGCTAGGGACATCATTCCTTACTCATTCTGGCTAATATCCATTAATGGACTTAACCTCAATGAATGTATCTAGTTCTCTTTTAAACCCTGTTATAGTCCTAGCCTTCACAACCTCCTCTGGCAAGGAGTTCCACAGGTTGACTGTGCACTGTGTGAAGAAGAACTTCCTTTTATTTGTTTTAAACCTGCTGCCCATTGTACCTTTATTTAATTTAATTAACTCTGCTAAAAACTATGTAGCACAGAATGCTATTCCAAGGAAAGTTTTTCTTAGTTATTCAGCAAAGTATTTGTAATATGTAATTCCAAAATGTCCGTACTTTGATAATTCCAGAACGTGTCCTCTAGTCTCTTAGGCAACATTTTTGAACCATGGATTTAGGTGTCTAACTTTCAGCCACCCATATTCAACAATACCGGCAATACTGCCAACGTACAGGGTGAAATCCTGGCTCTATTGAAGTCAATGACAAGACTTCCACTTCCACTTCATTTAGGCCAGAATTTCACCCCAAGTGTTCTACATGAATCAAGCCATCCCCCGTTCTCCAAGAATCATGAGATTGGCTTAAAAATCATGAGATTTTTAATTAAATAATAAAAAGTGTGGCTTTTCTATTTGCCTTCTGGGTTCTGAACGTTTAGGTCACACATAGGTCATATTTTGAAGCTCTTCTCCACAATTATCTTAGGATTATTTTTTTTTAAAGCAGAGATTCTCACATAATCACAAGACTCCAGAAAAACACCAACTGTCACAAGAGTTAGCAATATTGTTCTGGGTTTAACATCCAATACAATTTCCAATATTTATCTCCTAAAATAATTTAGCTTGTTCATGGGTAAAAGTCTCTATATTAGATTTTTAATTCCATCCATTTCAAAGTGGTCCCCTGTTTTACAAGGCATCTCTCTTTAGCGTTTAATCTAGGCATCGTCTGTGTACTTGAATTTCAGATCTTTTATCAAAATATTCTAAATATATAGGGTTCTGATTTAATGCAAGACTGTATATTTCTGATGTATCTTGGGGGTGTCTGTTTCAAAAGGACTCCACAGCAATGGAGAAGTTCTGCACCCAAGAGAATTCTCTTAAAATATTGTCAACCACCACTTTTATGTAGTGATTCTCTGGTCTGCTGTGCTGCACAGCTCGGATACCTGTACTAAGCAGGTCAGCATATCCAAGAATTATACTTCTTTATTCTCCCCAGTTTATTATGTAACCATTTTACTTTGGTTAGTGAGTTTTCTCCAAATAGGACTCCTTGCATTTCCTTGGGTATGGTTCTGCTGTATGATATGCTTAATTTTAAGTATTCTACAAATGAATTATGATCTATTTCATAGGTTACATCTTCCTGCATTTTCAGCAGATGGTTTCCCAGATTACTAATAGGGATGAGCACAGGCCCTGTAATTTGTCACACTTGTACTCTCATTCTCAACCCACTGGGGTGTGAGCAGGCCTAAATCCTATCAAGCATCCTGCATCTTTCTTATGCAGAACCTTCTCTTCATCCCCTCAGAATAATCAGCAGAGGCAGGTCATTCTCCTTCAGTCCCACTGTACACAGTAAGGGAAAATGCAACAACAATTTCCTTTTCCAACAGTCTCTGTAGTGGGTATGGGGTCCAGGGACAGGGCATTCTTCCTCTCCCATTCCATCAGGGAAGAGGATCCAAGAAGTTCTTCCCTCTTCTTCTGAAGGAAAGGTGAATTTGAAGGTTCTTATCTCTATTACATGTATGATTGAGAAGGAGAAGGGGCCCTAGCAGCTCAGACCCATCAGCTCTCAGAAACAGGGAACACAGTGACTATTGTGCTGCCTTCATATGTTCTTCTTGAGTTAGAAACTATTGAGTTGTTTTCCTAAATGGTGGTCCAAAATTAAGGCTCTGACCCAAAAAAATATTTAAACACACACTTAACTTGAAGCACACTGAGTAGCCCTACTAAAGCCTAGGAGCCTACTCATGCTTAAAGTTAAGCAATTGAACATGCTTTGTTGGATCAGGATCTATGTCTTTAAGATTAACAAGTGTCAGTTTCTAGTTATGGCTGATGAGACAAGTTGTTGCACTATAGCAAAACTGAAGGGATATAATTCAGTCATTTCAAACAGGAATATATCAAAGTGCACTACAGAACTCATAGTGCATGTTAGCAAGGTCTACACAGCTAGTTAGTGCGCAACAAGTTAGTGCGCTGTGGATTCACGCCCTGACTTGCCATGTACTAATTGATCATACAGACATGCTCTCTGGCAACAGATTCATTTTTCAAAAGCTCTTCCTCCAGAGCAATGAGTAGAGTTTGGAAAATACTGCAATGAATGAGGTATATTTACATTTATTTCAATTTTTACTGCTGCCATATGCTCCAGGCACATTTCAAAACCAGTTAAAACCCACATACTTAAACTATGTCATAGAATCATAGAATCATAGAATATCAGAGTTGGAAGGGACCTCAAGAGGTCATCTAGTCCAACCCCCTGCTCAAAGCAGGACCAATTCCCAGCTAAATCATCCCAGCCAGATGATTCCCATGTCAAACACACCTGAAAGAGAATGTAGCTCAGAAATCGTTGGAAAGTGGAGAAAAACCGTTAACATTTTAGAGTAATTAAACATTTTGGTGTCAGCATGAAGACCCTGTGCATATAGACTCTTGCTTGCTTCTAATGCTAAAAAAAAAAGCTTGTTTGAGAGAAGAGAATAAAGCTGTTAAAGTGAATTGCATAATGCAAATGTGGGCACTAAAGCTACCACGTGGCACTAGAGATGGGTTCGCAAGTGGTATATCTGTTCTGGAATCAGCTCTGTATTTGGGATGCATACATGAGCCCCAAAAAGTCTCTGCTTTGTTTTTAGTGGATCGATGCAAAGGGATGGAAAGAAGAGAAGGTACAAACTCCATCCCCAAGACTAACTTCCCCATCTCCCTGGAAATGGACCCATATGCACAGGCACCCTCCATTAGAAATTCACCTGTTAAGAGCTTAAAATTAGAAAGCCATTTACAGTACGAAAACAACAACTTTATTAAGGCTACTAATTTATGAACAAAAATACTACATTTACTTATGTGCCCACAGAGTGTGTTCTTTTAACTAACTATAGATACATCTTTTTTTACAGCACTCTTTTAACACTCCACAACAAACTGACCTACTAAGAGGAAAAAGGGAAGCTGGCTGGAAAAGACGTTTTGCTAGCTTTATGCCAGCTAAGAATTTACATGCACCAAGGGAATCCTTCATCGTATAGTGAGGGCAACCTTATGGATCCTCTGTGCAGTCAGATTAGTGCAGAGCCCATATTGTGGGCCAAGATATGCCCCCAAACGTCCAGCAGAACCAGGAGCTGAAGTTGTTCCTATGAATATATATTTTTTGTTCATTTGTTGTTTGGTACATTGTTACATCTTAGTGAGATCTTGAAAAGCACTGTTTGAAAACTTAGTCCTCAGAGTTTTTATGACAAATAAACATACTGTGGGGAAAAAAATTGTTTGTCACAGCTAAAGAATTTTCCGTGCTGTTGTCAGAATTCACTTGCCTCAATAAACATCCCAAATGAATGCCATATAAAACAAAATATTGCATTTGCTAAAATAAATACACGTTAAAATGAGCATAGCTACAGATGGCTTCAGTGCTTAGAGAAATAAATAGAGCTCAGACTGAAATAAATGTAAGACATTGAAAGAAGCATGCAACTGTTTTACAGAACATGATAAAATGAATACGGCATCATTTAAAACTGATTGACAGGTAATGAACTATAAAATCTATATTGAAATGGAAATGACAGAGAAAGAATAGCACAAGACATCAACCCTATCGTCATAGGGCTGAAAGATATGAAATTTTCTAAGACAACAGCTCCCCAAAATTAAGCAAATTAAAGACTGATGAAAAATTTATGTGCTCTGACTGAATTAACCAGTTGCTGAGAGACAGAACAGCATTGCAATTTAACATGATTATTAGACGGATGCTTCTGCTCATATCAAACTTCTTGCACAGTTGAAAATGAGACATCAGTAAGACAAAATGCATTCTTGTGCATCTGGCCTTTCCTTAGTTCTAACAACAGATGTTAGACATCTAGTTTACTTTCCAAGTTTAAGTTTGATAGGCACTCAATATAGTAAACACTAGTTTATTCCAATGTTCAGATTCAAGAGTTAATTGTGTTCTGCATCTATTTTGAACTATCTTATAATCAAGTCCTTTACCCAACATGCTCTACAAATAGAATCTAGACAGTAAAGTTCAAACTCTCCGCTTCCACAGATTTGGTTTTACTAGCATTAAAATTAGCACCAATCTTCTTCCCAGGTTTGGCTGATCATATGGTTCTTCCCTTAGGGTAGATCAGCCCACACTCTACACCCTCTCTTACATGAGAGCCTCTCTATCCCCTTTATAACTAGGTGGGATAACAAGTCACCTCCTTTAATGAGTCAGCAGAACCCACTTACTTCTAAGCAGGATCGAGATCTGTTTTCAGATTGGAGTGTTTCAGGAAAGTACTACCAGCCTGTTACCACAAAAGAATGAGACCCATTTAAGTTTAGAGATTGACTGGATTTTCTTATTCTGTTTAGAAAGAACCTATCAATCCTTCTCACAGTATCAGGATCCATTCTCCCACATGCAAGTTGAATATTCTTATGAGGCTAGTCTACATATTTAGTTCTCTTTCTGTCCAGATGTTCAAATTCATCTTTATAAAAGTAAAACACCTTACAAAAATACGTGTGAAGTTGTGGTATCAATAAGAAAGAACATAACAAATAACAGTCTGACTATTGAGTGACAAGGATATAGACTTCCAGATTATCATAGATTCATAGCACTCAAGGCCAGAAGGGACCATTAGATCATCTAATCTGACTCCTGAATATTACAGGCCGTTGAATTTTACCCAATCATCCTTGTATTGAGCCCAATAACTGGTGATTGATTAAAGTATAACTTGGGTTTGGCTGTAGCATTTTATCCAGAAAGGCATCCAGTCTTGATTTGAAAATATCAAGAGATGGAAAATTCATCACTTTCTCTGGTAGTTTGCTGCAATGCTTAATCACCTTCACTATTAAAATTTTGTGCCTAACTTCTAATTTGAATTTTTCTGGTGTCAGCTTCCAGCCATTGGTTCTTGTTATGCCTTTTACCAATAGGTTAAAAAGCCCTTTCCTACTCAGTATTTTCTTCCTGTGAAGGTACTTACACACTCTAATCAAGTCACCTCGCAATCTTCTTTTTGATCAGATAAACAGATTGAGTTCCTTAAGTCTGTCACTGTGTGATGGGGTGCACTTGCCCCGCACTGGTACTGCGAGGGTTAATGCCACTCTCTGGGACGAGGAGGCCACGCCCCCACGGCCCTGCTGGGCATGCTCCAGCTGGAGACTAGGTATAAATGGGAGCAGCTCAGCTCATTCAGGGCTGACCACTGAGGAGAGAGGACACATGCTGTGAGCTCCAGTCCAGAAACCACAGAAGCCCCAGATGGCAGAAACCAGGGATGCTGCAATGCTGGAGAATAACCCAGAAGTGGTGGAGCCGTTGGTAGCTGCCCCAACCAAGAAGCCTGAAGCCCAGAGCCCATAGACACACCGGGATCCCAGCATCAGGAACTGGGTACAAAGTAGCTCCAGGAGACTAGTTGGGATGCTGAGTGGGGTCAGTGTGTTTTGGGCAGATTCCCCGCTGCCCTGGTGGCGAGCATACTTGCCACTAGGCTATGCAGCTCCACAGAAGGAGATACTGACTCTGGCCATGCAGCCCTGAGAAAGGGCAGCCCTACTGACTCTGGCCACTAGGCCATGTGGCCCTGAGAGACGGTGACCCTATTGACTCTGTCCATTGGGCTACACCACTCTGAAAGCAGCCCTGAGAGAGGGCAGCCCTACTGAATCTTGCCACTCGGCCAGGCCGCCTTGCTTTGCCAGGCAGCCACACTGGCTCTGCCCGTGAGGCAATACACTCTGGCTGAACCGAGGAGCCATTTTGATTTGGGCCATTGGGTCCCACAGCCTTGTGGGAAGGGGCCATTACTGTGACTCTGGCCTTTGGGCCACACAACCTTGACTGAGAGAGAGTGGCCATATTGACTTTTACCATTAGTCCTCACCACCCCAAGATAAAGGGTGGTCATCATAAGGAGGCAACCACAGGGAAGTAATTACCCTACCCCAACTCAAGAGGGGACAGGGCGCACTTGCCCTGCGACACTCCGTAAGGCATTTGCTCCAGTCCTTGGATCATTTTTGTGGCTCTTTTTCTGCACTCTCCCAATATTTTAAACATTCTTTTAGAAAGAAGACACCAGAACTGGGTGCAGTATTCTAACAGCAGCCTCACCAATGCTGTATGCAGAGGAATATCACCACCCTTGTCTTACACTGTATTCCCCGGTTCATACATTAAAGGATTGCATTAGTCTTTTTGCCTTATGTTCAGTTGCTTGTCTACCATGACCCCCTAAATCATTTTCAGGGTCCTTGCTTTCCAGAATAAGAAGTAGTGGTTTGGGGAGGGTCAGGGTGTTGGTTTAAGTGTTGTCTTTGTTCATTTGACTGTAAAACCCCAAGTTGTTGCTGTACTTTGATATTCAGTCTCTTAGCCCACTCTTGTTCTGCCATGGAAGGAGGGTTTAGGCGGAGGCCGTCATGAATAAGCATGTACAACTGTTCATATGCTGAGAAGGGGGCACGAGGAAGAAAGTGCAATATCAGAACATCAGTTCAAGTTTAATTTTTTTCTTGTTTACTTTTGAATGAGAACACACATCGTCGCAGAGGAGACTAAATTCTGGCACAGATAGATGGAAATACGGGCAGTTTTATTGATCTAGGACAGTGGTTCCCAAATTTAACAACCTGTGAACCCCTTTCACTAAAATGTCAAGTCTCGTGAACCCCCTCCTAAAAATGAATATTTCCAGGGATTTTCTCCTTTACCTGAGCATAAATTATAAAAGCAGTGATCTTGGAAATATAAAATTTGTTTTTATGGCATGCTTATTACATAGTATTTATTATTAATTATTAGTTATCATTACAGTATTTTTATTACATTATGAAAACGGCAACACTCTTCCAAGATCTCACTTTCGTAGCTTGTATCACTTTGAATAAGCCTGTTATAAGACAAGGCTTCTATGTTTCATCAAGGAGTATCAGATGTGAAACAGCATGAAGGCATTTAAGAAGCCAACTCAAAGAGTTCCTCCTACACAAGCATTCAGGTCTTGAGCAGTCCAGGCAAACAATGCACATTACAACAAAGCTTAAAATTGTTCATAATAATTTTAAAAACAATACTAGCTGCCTATTTAATTTTAAAAATAGCAAAAAATATCCACCTCCCTTTCCATTTCTTATAAGGAGTCTTGAAGTTTAAATCTCCTCAGTGTGATAGCTATGTTTGCTTTGATCTGCTTAGCTCTTGGAAGTCCAGGGGCTCCGGGCTGCTGGCCCCATGCTGCCCAGGATCCCTAGGGACAGCTCTGACCGCCATTAGAGAATTTTTTCCCGAGAACCCCCTGTAACATTTCGCGAACCCCAGGGGTTCACAAACCCCAGTTTGGGAACCACTGATATAGGAACACCTTTCCCAACACTCACAACATTATTTTATTTATCTAACATTTACTCTACTGAATTTATAAATGCATTTGGCTATTATTCATCTCTAATCCTTTGAACCAGGTCTCAAATTATGTCTCTCTCTATATATTTTTTGCAATATCAATGTTTTACAAATTAGAAACAGCTACATACCATGTAACATCCTATATTCAGATATTCTGATTAAGTGGAAACTAGCATTATACCACAGAATCGATTTTACCAAAGAGTTTGAAATTCAATTCCAAACATCTCCTTTCAAATTAAATTATTTCTGAGCAGTAGTTATTTCTGATAGGTAATAAATAGGTCAGATCTGAAAAAAGTGAGTTGTCTTTTTATTTTTAATTAACATGGATGTTGCAATGCTAGCAATTCTAATTTTCCTTTCAGGAAATGTTAATATCTCATTTTCAAAATGGCTTAGATTGTCATAAAAGGAGCACATTTCCCCAGAGAATAAAAGGACATGTCTGCAAGAAACTACACAATGAATTAAATCCATCTTCCTGTCACTATGCAATGGATTATTTTTAACTACCTGTAGTTTTTTTCTGTCCAGTAATAGCCTATATATGTACATACACATCAAATAAATAATGAATAAGGATAAAGAAAATGGAACAAATCTATTAAGATAAGAATAGTGAAATATGTTAGCTACTCCAGTGCAACTGACCAAACATGGATTAGTTTTACCACACGATCATATTGGAGTAATAGTAAGAAGGAGACTGGAGGTAATTTACAAAAAATAACTGCATAAAGTGGTGAGAATTTTCTGAGATTTTTCACAGGTTTCCAACTTCAAAAGTCTGCACAGAATATCAAGTATCCTCATCTTCAGCCCGTAAGGCACCATTTTAGAAACATGCCATTAAATCCTAAGTGAATGAGATGGTTTCTACTAGTTCCCAAAATCTCAGTCCCTAGTGTGTCTGCATAACAAAAGCTTCACAACACAGAAATAAGAATACAGCCAAGAAATACCCACACCTGGAATACCAAGCATGCTGCAGGTCAGGATTGAGCTGCTTTGGCAATGAACCCAGCTGAAGCTGCCTGTATTATGGCTTCTGCTAGTATTATTAGTCACTCAAGTTTTATGAGGACCAAATTCACACCATTTGTTGGGTAAGGAAGGTAAATAATAAATTATTTGTTTGAAAGTTGGATCAATTTGACTCCTACCATTCTCCATGATCCAGCAAAAAAAGGGTAGGTAATACAGCAAGCAACAGTTTCCCCTAAAAGCAACAATAGAGTTTACTAGAGTTTCCTGTATCAAATTCATCTCCTTGTAGAGGGTCAACACAAAGGTGGGTGGGATAGGTCAGTGGTTTAAGCATTGGCCTGCTAAACCCAGGGATGTGAGCTCAATTCTTGAGGGGGCCATTTAGGGATCTGGGGGGAAAAAAGTTAGGGAGTGGTCCTGCTTTGAGCAGGGGGTTGGACTAGATGACCTCCTGAGGTCCCTTCCAACCCTGATATTCTAAAGCCTGTGTTCTACTGAAATTCTCAAAAAGGCTTAATTGGTACATGAGTGGTGTGCCACACTTAAGTAGGCATGTTGCAGAAAGGAGCATTTCAAACTGAAGGACAAATTTGTGCCCCATAATTCCATATTACATTATGCTATATGGGGGTGGGCAAACTTTTTGGCCCGAGGGCCACATCTAGGTGGGGAAATTGCATGCAGGGCCATGAATGTAGGGCCGGGGCAGGGGGTTGAGGTGCAGGAGGGAGTATGGGGTGTGGGAGGGGTGCGGGGTGTATAAGGGGGCTCAGGGCTAGGCGTTGGGGCAGAAGAGGGGTGAAAGGTGTACGAGGGGGCTCAGGGAAGGGGGTTGGGGTACAGGCAGGGTTGTGGAGTGCAGGAGGGGGCTTAGGGCAAGGGTGCAGGGAGGAGTGTGGGACGGGGGCTCAGGGCAGGGGGTTGGGGTGCAGGGTATGGCAGGGGACTCAGGGCAGGGGGGTGGGTAGGACAGGGGGCTCAGGGCATGGGGTTAGGGTATGGGTTGCAGGAGGCATTCGGGGTTTGGGCTCCTGCCCAGTATCGCTTACCTGGATCGGCTCCGGGGTGGCAGCGGCACACACCAGGGCCAGGGCAGGCTCCCTGCCTGCCTGCTCTGGCCTTTTGCCACTCCTGGAAGCAGCCGGCACCGCGTCCCTGCAGCCCCTGGGAGGAGGGGCAGAGGGCTCTGCGCGCTGCCCTCGCCTGTGTGTACCTCCCCCGAAGCTCTCATTGACCGTGGTTCACTGAGCCCTCTGCCCCCCACCCCCAGAGGCCGCAAGAACGTGGTGCAGGCCGCTTTTGGGAGTGGTGTGTGGCCCATGGCACCACAGGGGTAGCAATCCCGTGGGCTGGATCCAAAGCCCTGATGGGACAGATCCGGCCCACGGGCCGTAGTTTGCCCACCCCTGTGCTATGTGAAAACACACCTATTTTTTTACCTGGCCCTTAAAGAGGAAAAGCAATGCCGAGCCTTGCCTAATCATTTGTAACTTTTATGAACAAAACAAAGATGCAGCAAATTGGAGATAGCACTTAAAAACATCAATCAGGTCCCTCCGTCCCCCGCCCCAATCAGGAATTAGCAAAGATTTGTTAAAAGAACAGTGGGGGAATAGAAGCTGAAGACTAATGGAATGTTGAGAATGAAGCCCTAATTTCCTGTTGTCACTATATCAGTCAATGACTGCAAGAACATTACTAGTACAGCATCAGCATTGATAGAATGAGATGCAGCATACAGGAAAAAATGGTACTTTATATCTTTTTAATTTTGCATGGTTTCTAAAAGCAATAATAGCCTCTGGGATGAACATTTCCTTAAGTTAATGACCTTACAGCTTAAAGGCCCACTCCTTTGGATAGTCATTAGCTACCAGGAAATGCCAATTCTAGAGGTCATTTTTACTTATATTCTATATCATATATATCAGCTATATAAGCATAGGTGCCGACTTTGTGGGTGCTGCGGGGCTGGACCCCCCACAGGCAGCCAAGCTCCCCCCGCCCCCACCCCCATCTCCCCCCTCCCAGCGCTTCCTGCCCGCCGCCTAACAGCTGTTCAGCGGTGCTTAGGACTTTCCAGGAGGGAGGGGGAGGAGTGGGGACGTGGCGCGCTCAGGGGAGGAGGTGGTAAAGAGGCAGGGCAGGTGCAGGGACTTGGGAGAAGGGGGTGGAATTGGGTGGGATGAGGGTGGGGCAGGGGCAGGGCCAGGGATGCGGGGTATTGGTTGAGCACCCACGGGGCAGAGGGGAAGTCGGCGCCTATGTATATAGGTGCTAAGTATTGCTATTAATAAATATTTAAATGAGATGCTTAACAGAAGATTATGGCTGTTCATTAGTGGATGCATGGGGTGGGTGGGAAATAAGGACACAATGAATCTCACTGCACATCTTGAGATGGACAGTCAGAATTCTAGTGCTTTCATTCTCTGATCACAAGGCACAGGGAAGTTTTAGTACCATCAGAGACACTAGACAGTCCTGGAAGACAAAGCAGGCATTAGGCTGTGACCCTGCCTTCTCCTACACTAGCAGGTACCTGTAGGAAGTGTACACTGAAAAGGTGTAATAGCTGCCACTTCCAAGTGCTCTAACAGTGCCCACAGAGCCATTGTCCATGCCTCTATCTTCTTGCAGCTGTTGATAGTGTGCCACAATAATGCATGCTTTCTAATATAGTTGTGATTTTAAAAGCCACAATATAACCATCAATGTTTATATAGTCAAATTACTGAGTACTAAAGCATGATAGAAACCGGCTTAAAGTCTCTTATAATGGGATCACTCAGGGACGGTTCTAGGGGTGGGTGAGCAGGGCAGTCGCCCATGGTGCCAGCCTTTAGGAGGCACTATCCTGCTGCACCACTCTGCCCTTTGATTGGCTGGCCTTTTTATTTTTGCTTAGCCATTGAGGGGGGGGGGGGGGGTACAAAAATATTTTTGGCTTTGGCTGGCAAAATGGCTAGCACCACTCTTAGGCTCAATGCCAGTGTTACAAATGATACCACATTTCCAAAAGATGGTCACCGCCAGCAAGTAGCTCAGATATGCCAATCACAATTAAAAAGCTTGTTTTGAAGTACATTTTGGAGCTTATTTATTGTGACAAGTGCTTTTTATCATGGATAATGCTTTCAGAATAGTGGACAGAGCAACATAAGTGGAGTTTTCCTTTCAGTCACTGTCAATTGTCAGACTTTCTCTTTTTTTTGTAGAAAGATTTCATGTCACTCACTTAGACTTAAACCCAGATTGACTGAGTTATGGTGAATGCTGAACAATGTGGAAGACATTAATTACAAGATACTATAAATGCTTGTGGAAACTGGGCCATGGGATTACTGGCTAGCACATATATTACTTGAATATTTAGTCTCTAAACAGCAGAGCTGCCTGGGCAGGGAGAGAAGCACATACTGCATCCATTCAAAGGCTGACAAAGTTTCCATTCCAATAACCACTCCTTAGAGCCTGAAAGGGAATTCCAACCGAATCAGAGAGTATTTTCTCTGAGGATCCTATTGCAACATGGTTCCTCCACTCACTTATAATGCCAATTCTGGTTTAAGTCACAATCTGGCCAAACTGTTCTTCAGTAAAAGTTATTCAGACCACTCCAAGTGTGCTTTGCAAAACAACAGAAAAATAATAATCCTAAAACAGATATTCTCCTGAAATTCATGTTCTTACGACATGATGAAAGTGTTAATATTTAGAAAAATGTTCTGCTCTAATCTTATGTATGTGTAGCCACTTAACTGCTTTGCCTTTCAGAATAAAAATCCCAAATCTATGTGCATGGCTTTGCTGTCTATACCTACAGCCCACAATCCCCTCCACAGCCAGGAACAGCCTTCCATTACAAGATCCCTGCCTCCTTCAAAGCACAAGGTGAACAATGAATGACGCAGAGAGTTGCAAGGAGAGACAGAATGTTCTCCTGTTTAAAACACTGGATTAAAACCCAGCTGGGTTCAATTCATGGATCTGCCACAGAGTTCTTATGTGATGCTGGGCAAGACTGTGTCATAATGCCAACACATAAGGGGCAGAATTAAGGTTACATGTACAATGTTAAGTCAGGCATTTTCTGATTGGGTGCTTAGTTGTACAACTTTAATATTCTCTTTAGTGTATTTTTTGTACGAAAGTGTTTTCTCATGCAGTTGCCCTTAAAGGGCCGCATTAGGATCAGAGTCCCATTGTGTTGAGTACTTAACGCACAGATAGAAAGACAGTCCCTGTCCTGAAGAGCTCCACATCTAATATAAAACAAACTAACAAGTGAGTGTGACAAACAGAAGGAGAGCTGAGGTAGGGGGAATTATGGTAACAGTAAAGTTTCATATCCTATAGAGGGGAATACAAATACCCGGGGTGAATCTGGAGCACCATCTGTAGGAAATTTGATTTTAAAGGTATATCTCTATATGCTTGATGCCTTACTTCATGCCACTGTTAGGGCTGGTTAGAAAATAATTCATTTTTGCAAAAAAAAATCCAAGGTTTCAAAATTTGTTTTTGTCCAATGAAGAATGAAATGAGACCTTTGAATTTTTTCACAAAGACCAAGACCAACCAACCCCAGAATAGCCAGATGCCTAGGACACTCACTTGGGGTATGAGAGATGCAGGTTCAAATATCTGCTGTGAACTTGAACATGGGTTTCCCAGACTGTGCCTTAACAACTGGGCTATTGGAAGTGGCTCTTTTGGGATGAGCTAGTCTGTGTCTTTCCCTCAACCCTTACAAAAAAGTCTCCTCCTGGATGTGAGCGATTTCCCGGACATAATTGGTCAAAACTGATATATTTTCATGGAACATTCAAGTTTTGACAAAACAACAATATTCCACAGAAAAAATTTCAGAGTAGCAGCCGTGTTAGTCTGTATCCGCAAAAAGAAGAACAGGAGGACTTGTGGCACCTTAGAGACTAACAAATTTATTAGAGCATAAGCTTTCGTGGACTGCATCCGAAGAAGTGGGCTGTAGTCCACGAAAGCTTATGCTCTAATAAATTTGTTAGTCTCTAAGGTGCCACAAGTCCACAGAAAAAAGTTTCATTGAAAATGTCACAACAAACGTACATAATGAATTAACTCTATTAGCACTCAGCATGCAACAATTTGCAATGCTTTGGGGAAAGTAAAGGATGAATGTTTTGGCTGAAATATTACAAATGCATAAAACTCTAATATTTTAACTTTATTAAAAGAAACCTTTTCATTATTTGGATGAATTACTCCTGAGATAAGTATTGTGCTCTGTAGTAGGTTTGATGTGCCATCCTCCCCCATTCCCCCCATTATTTTAACTACATACATTTATTAAATGCTACAAAATGGAGCCAAGCCCCAATTACAATGGGGTTGATTGTATATTTTACAGAATATTGCAATATATGCATTTCTATTTTATTATGGGACCAAATTCTGCTCTGAACTATGAAACTACTGCTGGGTCTCTGAAACAATTTGCACATATATGCTGAAGAAATGGGAGTGCTTGGGTCAAAAGACAAAACAGAGCAAACCTTATTTTAGCATTGAACTTCTGTTGCTGTTAAAAAGGTGGAATGTGATGTCTTTTTTCAAGGTATCTTCCTTTGTGTAAAAGGGTGAAGAGACAGACCTCCATAGACAAGGGATTAACAACAAGGCTTAAACAGACACTTTAGGCCCAGGAGAGGCAATAAAACTAGTTGTTCCAGGAAGGAGAGTTGGAGATTACACAGGGTTAAACTCTGAAGCTAAGACTTCAGGTTAGAAACTCTGAGCTGTGAAACATTTTTGTTGGGGAGGGGTTATATTTCGGATGTTTGGGTACCTGTTGTCATTTGCCTGGTATATAAAATTGTCCCTGAAAAAAGGGCTTAGCTAGCTGAATGATCCTGTAGTTTTTATATTTTGGTGGAAGGGCTGTATTTTCTCACCAGACTAAACTCTGGGGTATTTGTTTATTTCAATTTTAAATTAATGCATAGCTTGAATAAAATGCCAGATTATAGACTACAAGGCCGTTAGTATTCTATTTCTCTAAACAAACTACAGCACGGGCAGGGCCCATGTCAGCTTTCACTCATTTTTTCTAACATAAAATGCTGCTTTCTACAAACTATGAACAAATTCCCTGGAATGAAACACCAACTAATTATAAACATAATTATATATCAATAGAATATTGAGAAAGTGAGTCACGTTTATGGGGAAATTCTCATCTGCTTTAAAGTTGTTGGGCCAACATCTGCTCATTTAAACTAGTACATCTTACAATTCCATATGAAATTAATGTATTGGAGTATCTGATCAGAAAATGACCTTTATTAGGTCTGTAACAAAACAAATCTTTATGTGTAAATACATTCTGGGTTAGTAGTGAGTGAAGAGGGGAAATATTACAGGATTAAGTAGGAAAACCATCTGGACTCTTTTTATTTAGATTTAAAACCTCCGAAGCAAACACCACCCTACCAAGCTCTCAGCACTCTTAACATAAATAGGAAAACAAGACAATCAAGAAAATATATGATCAAATAAATGTCAAATGTAAATTAATGCCTCTGAAAGTGTATAAATTATGCCAGTGTGAAGACTGGGTGAAATCCTGGTCCCACTGAAGCCGGTGGCAAAACTCCTATTTACTTCAGTGGACCCAGGATTTACTCTATGAATCAAATTTTTGGTATAGCGCCAGTGAATACAGTGTTACATAATGGATGAGTGTCACCCATTGAGACTTTTTTTGGGAACCAAGGGAGAGCTTTCTAGTTCAGAAGGTAGTGATATACTGAGAGAGTGGTTCTGAAGAGTGATGACTTGAGGCTTTGTGCAAATAACATTAGTGAGAGCCAGGAAAGAGAAATATTTAGCTTATGGTCGCGACTGAAAATCTTTCATATAGTTACACTATCTTAAAGTGG
This sequence comes from Chrysemys picta bellii, assembly GCF_011386835.1. Lineage (NCBI taxonomy): Eukaryota > Metazoa > Chordata > Testudines > Emydidae > Chrysemys > Chrysemys picta. Next base: position 78,808,927 of record NC_088791.1, read on the forward strand.
AAAGTTTCAGTAATCAATGGGGGAAAATTATTGCACATGTGAAGCTGACATTAGTCCTAAATTATTGCCAATTTTGTTCCTACTAACGTTACTGATTATTGTAATTTTCTAAAGTATTAGGTACCCTGTGATCTGAGTGCTGAAACTAGAACATTGGTAATGGTGGTATGTGATGCAGAACACATGGTAAAGGACATCTCTAACTAATTAATGTGTATTACTAAGTGGCACATTTTTGCTTTAAAGCTGGTGTTTCTCTATTGGAATGCTTACATGCAGTCTGCTGATGGAAACCATCAACTGACAGTATTACTGAAGCCTCTTCATGGGGTTAAGTCTTTTTACTTCCCCCATCCCCACTGCTTGATTTTCAAAATGTTTGATTTTATTTTATATTCTTTGAGTAAAACTTTGTCTCATGGCCATGATTTCTATTTAAACCTGTCATGTGTACTACAGAAGTTATTACTATTTTGAATTGCCTGCTACTGAGCAAGCCTCTGTGATGTTTTACAGTTTAGGCCCTGATACATACTTACTCTCTGACATGCCTAAGCATATCCAGATGCATATGGATTTACAAGATCAGACTCTTGTCTATACAGATGTCCAGTAGAGTGGTAAACATGTATGAGTGAACTTGGTTTTAAACTCACCAGAAACTAAATCCTGGCATGTAACAGCAATAGCCTTTTGTAACCCTGACCCATAGGGTTGCCAGGTGTCCGTTTTTTGACCGGAAACCCAGTCAAAAAGGGACTCTGGCGGCTCCAGTCAGCACTGCTGACTGGGCCATTAAAATTCTGGTTGGCGTGGGGCTGGCAGGCTCCCTATGTAGCTCCACGTGGCTCCCCAGAAGTGGCCAGCATGTCCCTCCAGCTCCTAGGTGGAGGGATGGCCACTGGGGCTCCGTGCACTGCTCCTGCCCTGGGCACTGGTTCTGCAGTTCCCATCCAATGGGAGCTGCAGGGGCAGTGCCTGCAGACAGAGGCAGCTTGCAGAGTCTCCTGGCCACCCTCTGCCTAGGAGCGGAGGGACATGCTGGCCACTTCTGGGGAGCCATGCTTCCAGCAATTATGGGGACTTTGAAGTAGACCTATTTCCTAAATATCACCGGTAATTAGCTGCGCAGATTAACATAAGGCAATTGCCCATTTTCCACCATTCTCAGGTGATTTGCTATACATTTCAAAGAGAGATGACTACAGCAATATCCTATGTTTATGTTAATATGTCCTTTTGATCTCTGAATTAACAGAATACAGCATAGACAGGAACTGTTTGATTCAGGGCTGGATCCAGCATTTCTGCCGCCCCAAGCAAAAAAAAAATCCGCGATCGCAATCGTGACCGGCGGCGGCAATTGGGGAAGAAAAGAAAAAAATCCACGATCGGCGGCGGCAGTTCGGCGGCAGGTCCTTCGCTCCTAGAGGGAGTGAGGGACCTGCCGCCTCCGAATTGCCGCACGTGCCTCTCCTCTCCCTTGGCCACCCCAAGCACCTGCTTGTTAAGCTGGTGCCTGGAGCCGGCCCTGGTTTGATTACATTGTTAACTTCTAACAATATATATGTAAACACACAAAACCACAAACATTATCTACCAAAATGTCTCTAAGGTTTGAATTTGGGTCAATTAGCCTACCAGCTGCTTAACCCTTTCTGGCCATGCATCACACTTTGTATAAAATTCATTGTAATTTTATAACAGTGGTAGCAACAATGCTTTTGCATGATCATATCTTAATCAGATAACGTCACAGCTTCTTACCCTGATTCTCATGCTCTTCATTTGCTGCTCATCCAGTCCTGCTAGAGCTTGGCTGTAGACAATGGATCGTATGGTGTGTCCTGGATGGAAGCTGGAGGCATGTAGGTAAGCATAGTGGTCAATAGGTTTCCGGTATAGGGTGGTGTTTATGTGACCATCGCTTATTAGCACAGTAGTGTCCAGGAAATGAACCACTTGTGTGGACTGGTCCAGGCTGAGGTTGTGGGTGGGATGGAAATTGTTGAAATCATGGTGGAATTCCTCCAGGGCTTCTTTTCCATAGGTCCAGATGATGAAGATGTCATCAATGTAGCGCAAGTAGAGTAGAGGCATTAGGGGACGAGAGCTAAGGAAGCATTGTCCTAAGCCAGCCATAAAGATGTTGTCATACTGTGGGGCCATGCGGGTACCCATAGCAGTGCCGCTGACTTGAAGGTATATAGTGTCCCCAAATGTGAAATAGTTGTGGGTGAGGACAAAGTCACAAAGTTTAGCCACCAGGTTTGCCATGACATTATTGGGGATACTGTTCCTGATAGCATGTAGTCCATCTTTGTGTGGAATGTTGGTGTAGAGGGCTTCTACATCCATTCTGACCAGGATGGTGTTTTCTGAAAGATTACCGATGGATTGTAGTTTCCTCAGGAAGTCAGTGGTGTCTCAAAGACAGCTGGGAGTGCTGGTAGCATAGGGCCTGAGGAGAGAGTCCAAATAGCCAGACAATCCTGCTGTTAGGGTGCCAATGCCTGAGATGATGGGGCATCCAGGATTTTCAGGTTTATGGATCTTGGGTAGCAAATAGAATACCCCTGGTAGGGGTTCTAGGCATGTGTCTGTACAGATCTGTTCCTATGCTTTTTCAGTGAGTTTCTTGAGCAGATGGTGTATTTTCTTTTGGTAACCCTCAGTGGGATCAGAGGATAATGGCCTGTAGAATGTGGAGTTAGAGAGCTGCCTAGAAGCCTCTTGTTCATATTCCAACTTATTCATGATGACGACAGCACCTTCTTTGTCAGCCTTTTTGATTCTGATGTCAGAGTTGTTCACGAGGCTGTTGATGGCATTGTGTTCAGCATGGCTGAGGTTATGGGGCAAGTGATGCTGCTTTTCCACAATTTCAGCCCGTGCACGTTGACGGAAGCAAGCTATGTAGAAGTCCAATCTGTTGTTCTGCAGAGCTAAGAGTATAGTTGGAAAGATTAACAATATTGTTGGGTGGGTTAAGGGAACTACTGTTGTGGCTCCTTGTGGCATGTAGCAGTTTAGATAGTTTAGTGTCTTTTTCCTTTGTAGAGAACCAAAGTTTGTGTTGTAAATGGCTTGTCTAGTTTTTTGTAAAGTCTATCCATTAGGACGTTTGTGTGGAAGGTTGTTTTTTTTATGAGAGTATCCAGTTTTGAGAGCGCATTCTTAATCTTTCCCTGTTTGCTGTATATGATATAGATCAGGTGGTTTTGCAGTTTCTTTAAGAGTGTGTGGCACAATCTCTCAGCATAGTCTATGTGATATGTAGATTGTAATGGATTTTTTACCTTTAGTCCTTTTGGTATGATGTCCATCTGTTTGCATTTGGAAAGGAAGATGATGTCTGTCTGTATCTGTTATGAGTTTTTTCATGAAGTTGATGGATTTCTACTCCATACGGCTAAATTCAGTGCCTTGCATAGTGACAGGTTTCAGAGTAGCAGCCATGTTAGTCTGTATCCGCAAAAAGAGCAGGAGTACTTGTGGCACCTTAGAGACTAACAAATTTATTTGAGCATAAGCTTTCGTGGGCTACAGCCCACTTCATCAGATGTATAGAATGGAACATATAGTAAGAAGATATATATACACATACAGAGAACATGAAAAGGTGGAAGTTGCCATACCAACTCTAAGAGGCTAATTAATTAAGATGAGCTATTATCAGCAGGAGAAAAAAAAATCTTTTGTAATGATAATGAAGATGGCCCATTCCAGACAGTTGAGAAGAAGGTGTGAGGATACTTAACATGGAGAAATAGATTCAATTTGTGTAATGACCCAGCCACTCCCAGTCTCTATTCAAGTCCAAGTTAATGGTATCTAGTTTCCAAATTAATTCTAGTTCAGCAGTTTCTTGTTAGAGTCTGTTTTTGAAGTGTTTCTGTTGCAAAATTGCCACTTTTAAGTCTGTTACTGAGTGACCAGAGAGACTGAAGCAAATACTCACCAGAAACCACTCACCACACAACAAAAACACTAATCCAGGAACGTATAGTTGCAACAAAGCCTGATGCCAACTCTGGCCACAGATCTATTCAAGTTATACCATCATAGGACCTAATCACATCAGCCACACCATCAGGGGCTCGTTCACCTGCACATTTACCAATGTAATATATGCCATCATGTGCCAGCGATGCCCCTCTGCCATGTACATTGGCCAAACCGGACAGTCTCTACGCAAAAGAATAAATGGACACAAATCTGACATCAGGAATCATAACATTCAAAAACAAGTAGGAGAGCACTTCAACTGTATGGGATAGATTATCCAAAATCAAATAAAAATACATTCTCTCTCTCCCACACACACACACACACACATTGTGTAAATAAACACACACTGACAGTCTGGATTCATATTCAAAGAATTTTTTCCATCCTGCTGCTATTTTTTTTTAAATAAAGAATAAAATCATAGAAGAAAATAAGTGAATGTCTTTCTGCACATAAAAACCACATCATAATGTTTTCCTTACCAACATATAAATGGCAGAATTAAAAAAATAATAGCTTATCTTATCCAAAAATAATACATGCAGTGCATGTGCTAACTTGTGCCCAAAGCTATAGGACGTGATACTGAGTTAAAACTGTCCTTTTTAGCTGTAGCAAAAGAGTAAAATCACATTTTTTTTTTAAATTGAAACTCCTGAAGGAAAAGACAATATAGGTTCCTCCACATTAAATCTTCAGTGGCTCCTTAATGTACTCAGCCCTCTATAGAAGTCAGCATCATTTTTCCAATATTTTACCTAATCCTACTTTCATTTTTATTTTCCTGGGAAAACTGAATTTGAATTATGTAAATCACTATCCATCTGCTGATACACAAATAAACATCAAAAGTGCTTAAAAATAATATAAATCCTTTAAAATATACAAAAAGCAGTACTGCAGAACCGTATACATAAGCAAAACCTATTTTATCCTCTATTTTTGCTTATAGAATAATATAGTGCAATCCACAAAGCTAGAAAGACTATTTAACTGTGTTACAGTTCTATATGCCTATAAGAATATAATGGGAAGAGATAGGTAAGTGTTGTGGGGGCTGGGATGAGAGAAAAAGCAGCATTGTTTGTTACTTGTCTTTAAAGTTATGAAAAATGTGACTGATATATTGGGAGCACAAAGACATGATTATTTTCTGAAACAGCAGCAAAATCAGTAAGCACAATAAATGATCTAAGATGGTTGAATAACTGAAAGAGTTCTCAAATCTGATATGTATTGTTGAAGCTCTCCAGCTTTTAAAAGAAATATTTTGATACATAACCTTCTTGATACAAGATAATGGCAGCATTGTTTAACTTTAATAATAGTAATTTTACACATATTTAAGAAATGAAAAGCAATGGTATTCCATAGTGAGAATTTTTTTAGATTATGCAGTAGTACATTTTTTATAACTGAATCTTTATGAAGAACCCAATTCAGGAAGGTACTTAAATATGTGTATACTTTTAAGCATGAATAGTGCCATTGATTGACTTCAAAATTTCTCTGTATAACATTATCATCAGATTAGTCATACCATACACATCCTCACTTATACACAAACATAGTAATATATGGGCATAAAAGTTTTTATTTTATTTCAAGTTAAAGCAGGTTATTTAGTTATTTTCATACTTCAAAGACTCCAGACAAATCTAAAAGCATCTCTTGTACTTTTCTTTGTTGGGGGTTTTAAACCAGATCAAATTGAGATAATCTGCTAAACCCAGGGTTGTGAATTCAATCCTTGAAGGGGCCACTTAGGGATCTGGGGCAAAATTGGTCCTGCTAGTGAAGGCAGGGGGCTGGACTCGATGATCTTTTGGGGTCCCTTCCAGCTCTATGAGATAGGTATATCTCCATATATTAATATTAAACACTTGCATAGAAACAATGCAATCCATGACTGCACCCTAACTCCGCATTTATTACAAACACTGGAGTCTGCTTACAAAGTGTTTGCTTTGAATTGGTACTTGTGCTATAATTGTGCTGTATATAGAATTGAATTAGTTCAGTCTGTTGTTCATGTGGATGCAATTGCTGTGCACCACTTTTTGCATGGGTCCAATGGCTATCCTACAGTGCTTTGCAGATGAGCCATTATGATCTATCCGTTCACCTGTGTGACCTCCCTTTTCCTTGTGTCAAGTTCCCAGGCCAACCCTGTCCCCTTCGAAAGCTGGCACAGAACCAGGTTTTGTCCATTTGCTCCTGGATTTTTGTGATGTAACCACGATACCACTCCAGAAGCCCCACAGCATGCCTTACACAGCTGTTTTGAGCCATGCTGAGACCTTGGATCTCATCATCACCTGGGGAGAAGTGTCAATTCAGGAACTGCTCATGGCCAGCCACTGGAATATATTCCTTTTTGTGGACACGGCAAAGCAGATGTCTGCACGGAGCCATGACCAGGATGCTGAGAGATGCTAGATAAAGATCTAGTAGCTCAGGAAAAAAGTACATTGAATCAGGGGACAATAGGTGACAATTCAGCAGGGGACATGTGCCCTGTCCATTTTTTGATGACCTGAAAAATTATAATATAACTTGTCCCAGACACCAGGTGGTATCTGCTGCCTGTGCTCTCCCCACCACCCAGGACAACTGGCCAGACCCATTGGAGGATGAGCAGGAAGATGCTGCAGAGGAGCCATCCCCTGAACTCCAGCTATTTGGGGACTCAGGACCCTGACACTGGCCTGCTGGAAAACCAGCCCCCATTCTGCCCTGCTGTAATGGACCACAAATCCTGCTGTGCATTTCCTGAGTCCAGGTCCCAACCAGAAACCCAGGCTGGGGCTGAAGAAGCAGATCCCCTGGAAGGAGCTCTGGGATGAAAGCACTTATCTTTGCAATTTATTATTTATTGTTATTGTGCCATACTACCATTCTTGGTACCCCATAGCCACTGTCATTGTAGGCAGATGTGAACTAGTAGCCCTTCAGAATATCAAAACTCTTCTCCCTTCCATCCCTTGGCCCATGCTATCTGTTCAGACCCCGCCGCCCCCGCCCCTCTCCTGTACACATTTCCAAAATGGCGGCTGCTCCACCCAGGCAATTGGTCTCTGTGACATGCTAAATTCACAACTGTTGACTGTTTTCAGGACCACAACATGAAGGGCATTTGTCTATCTGCCTATTTTCCTTTCCCTTTCCCTCATCAGTTCTGACCAGCAAACCCTCCCTCCTTTTGCTGTCTCAAATGACTGCCACCAATTTCTACACTGCCCCCGGTCCCATGGAAAAGATGAATAAAGAAAACATTCACTTGTGCAAAATTCAACAGTTTTTGTGATAGTATTTACAGGAAAATAAGTTTGGTGAGTGTTCATAGTTTACATGGGATTTAAATGTATACTGTGTGATCAGTAATGGTACATACAATACTGCTACCAGCTGAGGTACAAACTCCTTGTGTGGTGGAGTTTCTACCCCACACTAACCTAGCAGGGGTTAATTAAGGCATCATGGACTTGCCACACCCTGTCCCAGAAAGGAATAGTGGATGTGACACCTACAAGCAACCTAGGGAGGCTGCACAGGAAGCATCCAATTGGAAGGAGGCTGCATGGAACAGCCAATCAGGGCCCAGTGGGCTCACATAAAAGGGATTCTTAGACCATGAGCTTTCTGGGCCAGGAACTGTCTTTTTGTTAGGTGTTTGTATAGAACCTAGTACAATGTGACCCTGCTCAACAGTTTGGACCCTAAGGTGCTACTATAATACAAATAAATAACAATACTTTTCTGGCATTTCAGTACTTCCAAATTTGGTTCTGACTCAAACCTGGAAGTGCAAATACGTCAAATTCTTTTTCATGCCTCCAGCACCTTTGGGTTCAAATTCAGTTTGAGATGAGGGCTCAGGGCTGTTCTTATTTGATTTAGTCCTATTTGCCCATTTGTAGGCAAATTTATAATCACTTTCCTTTTAATGGCTCATAAAATTAAGTCCATTAAGCAAGCCATTCGGCTCAGATAATAAGGCACATAACTTTCTCTGATCAATCTATCCAGTGGAATGAATGGAAACCTCACTTATTCAGTTCTGTGGGGATTATGCCAGATTCTGATCAGCCAGAAAGCTTTGGTCTCGAGGAGTGGACTGTTTTGCAAGAGAAAGAAAATGAACAAAGGATTAATAAATTACCCCCGTCATTTAATTTATAAAATGTGCAGTTCCCAGAAATAAATAAATAAAAAAAACACACAGAGGAGATACTAAATAGCAAATACAGCCCTTTTTTTGCCTTATGAACTCACAAAGCAACAGCGGTCTTTCTTAGCACTAATTGTCAGTTTGGCTATGAAAGTTTGCAGGACTAGGGCCCCGAGCCACAAAGGTATTTAAGAACCTAACTCCCACTGATTTTAATGGGAATTAGGTGCTTTGAGGATCTGGACCCAGGAACCTGAAGGGTCAAGAGTGTATTTGACAGTAAACTCAGAAGTTTCAAATGTCAGTCCACTGCTGGGTGGAGAGGGAGGGTATCATTGTAAAGGTGGTGGCATTTGCCACTGGGTTTATTCTTATTACCAAAGTGAAATCAGTTATCTATATATGTATATAACAGGACAGAGTTGCAAAGTGGAGATGCCCATTTAGATCTGAATCTGAACATCTCTGAAGTTTAGAGGACAGGGCAGATCCAGTTTGATGGTTTAGGCTCAGCTTTACTTACTTGTAGTTCTGTATCCTACCCAGAGTCTTGCAAAATGCATTAAAATAAATATTTCATTTATACAGCCCTGAACCATAATATCATTATTAAGTTAATATATTATGTAAGTAGCTAGCTATCCTGTGAGCACTGGATAGAATTAATTGTATGCACTATATACATTCATATTTAAAAAAAATCCAAAATGTCAGGTATTTCATACCGATATCTAAACAGCGTGAATAATGTGCCACCATTCAGTACACTTCAATGGGTGTTCTGCTGCCAAAGTAACACAGCATAATATAGTTTGAAGGAGAAGGATGTCTACCGAGCATAGCATGCTGATTTATCTCTGTTTTGAACTGTAAATGATGTTTTACTGAATGAGGGGCAATTCATGCAAAAAGCTGAATCTGAGCTCCTGCCCCCCTCCCAGATAACTCTCTGTGGTGACATATGTTTAACAAATCACGAGAATTGATGTTTTTAGTGTCCTATAAAAATTTCCCTCCCCCCAAAATAATATGTTTAAGGGATAATAGGACTAGCTCCCTGTTTTTCGAGGTAATGATCTAGTTCTGGAGAGCATAAACTACCAAGGTGACAGGTGAGTAGAATATTTCATCTTGACAAAAGAACTGGGTGATTGCCAAGAAAAAGGGAGCATCCAAATGAAAAACATTTTATTTTATTTTATTTTTTAAATCTAGTGATACAGAAATTGCTAGATTGGATCAGACCAGCTGTCCATCTAACATCTGGTAGCCAATATCAGATGCTTCAGAATAGCCCATAACTCAGAGGTTAAAGCACTCTTCTCTGGCAGAGAAAAGGGAACTAAACCTGGGTCTCCCATATCATGGAATCATAGGACTGGAAGGGAGCTCAAGAGGTCATCTAGTCCAGTCACCTGCACTCATGGCAGGACTAAGTATTATCTAGACCATCCCGGACAGTATTTGTCTAACATAGTCTTAAAAATAATGGAGATTCCACAACCTTCCTAGGCAATTTATTCCAGTGCTTAACCACTCTTACAGTTAAGAAGTTTTTCCTAATGCCCAACCTAAACTGCCTATTGTTTCTTGTCCTATCCTTAGATGTTAAGGAGAATATTTTTTTCTCCTTTCTCCTTTCTCCTTTTAACAAACTTTTATGTACTTGAAAAACTGTTATGTCCCCTCTCAGTCTTCTCTTCTCCATACTAAACAAACCCAATTTTTCCATTTTCCCTCACAGGTCATATTGTCTAGCCTGAAATCATTTTTGTTGCTCTTCGCTGGACTTTCTCCCATTTGTCCTCATCTTTCCTGAAATGTGGAGTCCAGAATTGGACACAATACTCCAGTGGAGGCCTAATCAGCACAGAGTAGAATGGAAGAATTACTTCTCATGTCTTGCTTACAACACTCCTGCTAATACATCCCAGAGTTATGTTTGCTTTTTTTGCAACAGTGTTACACTGTTGACTCATATTTAGCTTGTGATCCACTACGACCCCCAGATCCCTTTCCACAGTACTCCTTCCAAGGCAGTCATTTCCCATTTGTATGTGTGCAACTGATTGTTCCTTTCTAAGTGGAGTACTTTGCATGTGTCCTCATTGAATTTCATCCTATTTACTTCAGACCATTTCTCCAGTTTGTCCTGATCATTTTGAATTTCAATCCTATCCTCCAAAGCACTTGCAACCCCTCCCAGCTTGGGAGATACTGAACAGAACTGGACCCAGAATTGATCCCTGCAGAACCCCACTTAATATGCTTTTCCAGCTTGACTGTGAACCACTGATAAATACTCTCTGGGAACATTTTCCAAAAAATTAAGTTTTCCAACCTTATAGTAGCTCCATCTAGGTTGTACTTCCCTAGTTTGTTTATGAGAAGGTCACGCAAGACAGTATCAAAACCCATAATAAAGCCAAAATATACCACATCTACCACTTCCCCCCTATCCACAAGGTTTGTTACCCTGTCAAAGAAATCTCTTAGGTTTGGTTCCACGTGATTTGTTCTTGACAAATCCATGCTGACTGTTACTTATCACTTTATTATCTTCTAGGTGTTTGAAAATTGATTGCTTAATTATTTGCTCTATTATCTTTCCAGGTACTGAAGTTAACCTGGTGAGTGCTCTAACCACTGGGCCACTACCACCACCTCCTCTTCCATTTTGAATGGGACCCAATCTGTTTGGTGTCCTCAAAGGCCACCTTCCAGATCAGGTCCTGCAGGTGAGTTAGGCGGCTGAACCCCTGCCTTCCCCTGGTTATTGGATTATTATGGGGCTTGGAGTGGAGATAGGGATTTGGAAACCTATTGGGAGATAGCAGTATGCATGCTCAGAGGAAGAAACATAGGTGTCAAGGGAAACTGTGCTCTGAAAAACTTATGAGTTTAGGTGCCTACAACATTCAGCAGGAGTTTTGTGGATTGCAGTGGAGCCAGAACTGGGAATTAGGTGCCTAAATACCTTCATGGATCCCACCCTAAGAGTCTATTTGCCTGTAGTGGGCCAAATCCTCTGCTGAAATAGCTCAATATTTTTAATGTAGGTATGTCTTTTAATAGTCATTTTCAGCAGACTAAGGAAGGACAAGTTTCTGTCTTTCTAGCCTGCAAACCTTGGTTACATTTCATTGTTAAACTCTGTGGGTCAAATCCTGACTCCACAGAAATCAGTGATAAAACTCCCAATGACTTCAATAGGACCGGTGTCTCATGCAATGGATCAGATGCTCAGCTGGTGCAGATCAGTGGAGTTTCATTGAGTTCAATGGAGCCTTGACAATTTATGACAGCTGATGATCCGGTCCATGTATACATCTAATGGGCCTCTTTCTGGTCTCACTTAAACCCTTAATGACCTACTCCTGAGTTACACTGGTGTGAGAACAGAGTCAGGCCTAGTAAGTATTACATTACCATTATTCTAGAAATAGTACTAGACCCCAAGATAATGCCTTTTATTTTCTACAACAAAACTAATAATTCTTCATAGACATAGAAATATTAATGTTACTACAGTTTTGCAAATAAAGCATCAGAGAGTGCACATACACAAGCAAAAGTGAAGATATCAATACATTGGTTCCATTTACCTCTAAGTAAATTGGGTTTATATATAACAATTTTAACTGAGAATTTGAAACAGAATATTTATGAACTACTCTTAGCCCATTAATATGCCTTAAAGAAAAATAGTTCCTGCCAAAAATATGTATATTTTAACCCAGACATCTGAGGGGTAAAATGAGGAAACTTCTGCTTCTCCAAGCTACACAGATCATTCAGAGATCAAGCGTAGATTTCAGCCACAAGATCCAAAGAACACTCTTTTTCTGCAAAGTTTACAGCTCCTGCATAAGATTTACTGGACTTCAGGCTCCAGTACAAGGGGGCGGGAAAGCAGGTTTTTCAGGGAGGAGGCTGCAGAACAGAAGGTTTCTAGGCCAATGATTTGCAATGTTATCAGCAAGTAAGAATTATTACAGTTGCTAGACTAATATAGCATCGCTTTAACGTTTGATCATGCAGAATGCTGAGCATTTAACTGTCATTAACTTCAGTAAAACTTGAGGTTGTTCTGCACCTCAGAGAAGGTGCTCGGCACTTTGCATAATCAGGCCTTTATTTTATATAACTTTAGAATGTGGTTTGCATGAAAGAAAGCGTCATATATTTGTCAACCTTCTGTTGCAAAAAAAAAAAAATCTCACTAGTATAGACACAGCTTGATTTCAATAGCTCTGCTCGACTATAGGGTAATGAGAAAAGGCTTTATCTAGCCATATGTTCCTTATCTGTAAAACAACTGGAAATGGGCTCAATTGCACCAGCAGATTTTGCTGCTGCTGCTGACATCAGTGATGTTATTGCTTCACCTACGTGTTGTGCAGCCTTAATATTTAATGAAATTTTCATTTTTATGGGCTATACTATACCAAATAGGGAAGAAAGATCCAGAGGATGAAATAGCCTACATCAATTTATTTATGAGACCCTCCTACACACACCATATTCTTCACATCCTGGCTATATGTTAGTCTCTGTAGCTATTGGTATGCAGTTTTCAGAGCTTCTAGAAACCTGCTGATGTTGCTTTTCATGGCTCCAAAATCTATAGTTGAAATTCTGAACCTCATAGACTCATAGACTTTTAGGTCAGAAGGGACCATTATGATCATCTGGTCTGACCCCCTGCACGCTGCAGGCCATAAAACCGTCCCCGCCCCTTCCCTGGACTCTGCTGCTGAAGTCCCCAATCCTGTTATTAGTGACCTCAATCGGCAGAGACCCTCCTGCTAGAGATCCCTGCCCCATGCTGCGGAGGAAGGCGAAAAACCTCCAGAGGCTCAGCCAATCTGCCCTGGAGGAAAATTCCTTCCCGACCCCAAATATGGCGATCAGTAAGACCCCGAGCATATAGGCAAGAGTCTCCATCCTGACCCCTTTTAGCCATTATGCTATTTACCTACCATTGCTTGGTTTTCCTTGACAACTATGTTTTACCATTAAACCATTCCCTCCATAAACTTATCTAACTTAATCTTAAAGCCAGACAAGTCCCTCGCCCCCACCGTTTCCCTCGGAAGGCCGTTCCAATATTTCACCCCTCTAACGGTCAGAAACCTTCGTCTAATTTCAAGCCTGAACTTCCCCACGGCCAGTTTATATCCATTCGTTCTCGTATCCACGTTAGTACTAAGCTGGAATAATTCATCTCCCTCCCTTGTATTAATCCCTCTAATATATTTAAAGATAGCAATCATATCCCCCCTCAGCCTTCGCTTTGTCAGACTAAACAACCCAAGCTCCTCTAGTCTCCTTTCATACGACAGGTTTTCCATTCCTCTGATCATCCTAGTGGCCCTTCTCTGCACCCGTTCCAGTTTGAGTTCATCTTTTTTAAACATTGGAGACCAGAACTGCACACAGTACTCCAAATGAGGTCTCACCAGCGCCTTGTACAACGGAAGCAGGACCTCCTTATCCCTACTAGATATACCTCGCCTAATGCATCCCAAGACCGCATTGGCTTTTTTCACCGCCACGTCACACTGTCGACTCATAGTCATCCTGCGGTCTACAAGGACCCCTAGGTCCTTCTCCTCTTCCGTTACTTCTAACCAATGCGTCCCCATCTTGTAACTAAATTTGTTATTGGTCATCCCCAAATGCATCACCTTACACTTTTCACTATTAAATTTCATCTTATTTCTGACACTCCAATTCACAAGTTCATTCAAGTCTCCCTGCAGGATATCCCTATCCTCTTCCGAATTTACAACGCCTCCCACCTTCGTATCATCCGCAAACTTTACCAGCCTACTCCTGCAATCGGTTCCGAGGTCAGTTATAAATAGATTAAATAAAATGGGTCCCAAAACCGAACCTTGGGGAACTCCACTGGTAACCTCCCTCCAACCTGACAGTTCACCCTTCAATACGACCCGCTGCATTCTCCCCATTAACCAATTCCTTATCCATCTCTGGATTTTCAAATCGATCCCCATGTTTTTCAGTTTAACCAATAATTCCTCATGGGGTACAGTATCAAACGCTTTACTGAAATCCAGGTATATTAGGTCCACCGCATTTCCCTTATCTAATAAATCCGTTACTTTCTCAAAGAAGGAGATCAGATTCGTTTGGCACGATCTGCCCTTCGTAAAACCATGTTGTAAATTATCGCAATTGCCACTACCCTCCAGGTCCTCAACTAGTTTCTCCTTCAAAATTTTCTCTAACAGCTTGCACACTACAGATGTTAAACTAACAGGCCTGTAGTTACCCGGATCACTTTTCTTCCCTTTTTTGAAAATAGGAACCACATTAGCTATTCTCCAGTCTAACGGGACCACCCCCGAGTTTACAGATTCATTAAATATTATCGCTAACGGGCCCGCTATTTCCCGCGCCAATTCCTTCAATATTCTCGGATGAAGATCGTCCGGTCCTCCCGACTTAGCCCCATTAAGGCGTTCAAGTTTTGTTTCTACATCGGATACGGTAATCCCCCATCCCGAACGCCCCTCTGTAATGGTGCTAGTATCCCTAATCCCTTCATTGGCCTCATTAAACACCGACGCAAAATATTCATTGAGATATTGCGCCATGCCTAGATTGTCTTTAATCTCCTCTCCGGCAATAGTCCTCAGCGGTCCCACTTCTTCTTTCTTTGCTTTCTTCCTGTTTATGTGGCTGTAAAACCTCTTACTATTGCTTTTAATTCCCCTCGCTAGGTCCAATTCTACACGGCCTTTGGCCTTTCTCACTCTATCTCTACATTCTCTGACTTCACTTTGGTACATTTCCTTACTGATCCCTCCCCTCTTCCACTCTTTGTACGCTTTCTGTTTTTTCCTAATCGCCCCTTTGAGTCGGTCGCTCATCCAGCTCGGTCTAAATCTCTTGCTTGGTAATCTTTTTCCCTTTTTGGGGATACAGGCCTCCGACAGCTCATGCATCTTTAACTTAAAGTAATCCCAGGCTTCTTCTGCCTTTAAATCTATTAATACGTTTGCCCAATCCACTTCCCTTACCAGTCCCCTTAATTTGTTAAAATTGGCCTTTTTAAAATTATAAACCCTAGTCTTTGACTTAATTCTGTTACTCCTTCCCTGTATTTTAAACCGAATTAGCTCATGATCACTGGAGCCCAAATTGTCCCCTACTACCACTTCCTCAACGAGGTCCTCACTACTTACCAGAATCAAATCTAAAATGGCCTCCCCTCTCGTCGGTTCAGCTACCACTTGATGGAGGAATTGATCAGCAAGCACATCTAGGAACATCTGAGCCCTATTATTGCTACTAGCGTTTGTTCCCCAATCTATATCCGGGAAGTTAAAGTCCCCCATAATTACACAGTTTCTATTAGTAATTACTTCTCTAAGCACATTAAATAGTTCCTTATCCATATCCTGGGTCGATCCCGGCGGTCTATAGCACACTCCAAGCACTATCCCCGGAGAGGCTCTAGAAGTCCTATTACCCATTGTGAGTATTGCCCAGACGGACTCTGTGTTGTCTAATCCATCCACTATCATTTCTTTACAGTTTATTTCACTATTGACATACAATGCCACCCCCCCACCTTTACCTCTGTTCCGGTCTTTCCTAAACAGCGCATACCCCTCCATACCTGTGTTCCAGTCGTGACTGTCATTCCACCACGTTTCCGTTATTCCTACGATATCTGGTTTCAGCTCTTGGACCAGGAGCTCCAATTCCTCCATTTTATTACCTAGGCTTCTGGCATTGGTGTATAGACACCCTAATGTATGTCGTTTAGCCCGTCTCCCATTAGTAGCACTATATGTTGCGGGCCTCTTAGTGTCCGTCCCTCCTGTCCTTCCTATGTCCAATCTCATCTCCCCAGCTATGTCTCCTCTCATTTTACTCACCTTCTCCATACTGGAATCTGGCGTGGAGATTAACTGTGCATCTCCCAACCGTCTCCCCAAACTTGCTAGTTTAAAGCTCTTTTGATAAGATGAGCCAGCCTCCCTCCCAGAAGTCTATTTCCTTCCCTACTCAGGTGAAGCCCATCCCGCGAGAACAGGTGTCTGTCCCCGAAAGCCTCCCAGTGTCCATACATCCCAAAGCCCTCCTTATAGCACCACTCCCTTAGCCAACTATTTATTCTCACAATCCTATCAGCCCTTTGCTGCCCTTCCCTCGGAACGGGCAGAATCCCACTAAAGATAATCTGAGCCTCTATCTCCTTGAGCGTCTTCCCCAGCCTGGCATAATCTCCCTTGATCCTCTCTAACGAGAACCTAGCCGTATCATTCGTTCCCACATGAAGGATTATCAGGGGGTTCTTACCTGCTCCTTGTAGGATCCTTTTCAACCGCAGGTCCACATCGCGTATCCTTGCGCCCGGTAGACAGCACACCCTTCTGTTCTCCGGGTCTGCCCTGGTCACAGGCCTATCCAATCTCCTCAGTAAAGAGTCTCCAATTACATACACCTGCCGTTGCCTGGCAACAGTGCGATCTAGTAATCTAGTCTCCGATCCCTCTAGTCCTGACCTGTGCCTATTCCTATCTTCCCTTATGCCTTCCTGAATCCTCACGGGGCCCAGAATTGGTGCCGTCTCCATCAACTCCTCCCCCCTCTCTCTTGGACTAGCAGCTCTCCTCTTCTTCCTCACCCTTCCACCTTCAGTCGCCACCTGCTGCCCCTCCACCTCGCTATCCAAACACTCGAACCTATTCCTGAGTTCTATCCCCCCCTCACTGGCCCTTCTTTTCCTTGGCCTGCTTCTCACAGTCACATGCTTCCACCTCCCATGTTCTCTCCCTTCCATTCCCCTCTCACCGTCCTCTACCTCTGCCTGTACCTCCACCATAGGGCATACTTCTTCAGTGCCCCCTTGCCTGTCCTCCATCAGCTGCTCAAACCCCCGCCTAAACTCCACCAGGGTATCTACCTGCATCTCCAGCCCCTTAATCTTTTCCTCCAGTAACACTATCAGGCGACACTTCATACACACATACCTGTGTTCCAGCTCCCCTGCTAGGACCAGATACATACCACAGCTTCCACATGCGGCCATCTGCATTCTGTCTGCTGCAGCTTGGCTCATGGCTGCTGCGATCTCTGCCCACTGCACCTGTGGACTCGGAGCACACACCGCGCCCTCCTGCCTCCCCCTTACCTCCCCCTGCAAACTCCCCTGTTAGCCGCCCTGTTTGCTGCCTCCGGTGCCGCTGCTCGCAGCTGTGCCGCTGCCTGGCTGGGAGGCCGCTTTTATGGGCCCCCTAATCAGCCAAGCCCCGCCCCCTACTCAGGGCTCGGCGTCCTTCCCAGCCCCCAGCCCCTGCAGGCCCCTACAAACACACAGGAACACACAAGAACAACAAGGACAGACGCAAATACAGGTACCTTCTCCTCCAATGAGAACTCCCTCTCAAACTCCCCTGTTAGCCGCCCTGTTTGCTGCCTCCGGTGCCGCTGCTCGACCTATTGAAGTCATTGGCAAAATTCCCATTAATGTAAATTGGGCCACGATTTAACACTATATTTATTCTACTTATACTCTTATCAATTTGCTCCACCTTAGACTAAGGACATTGGGACCAATTCTGCTCCCATTCAAGTCAATGGCAAAACAACTATTGCCCTCTAAGGGCTCCATCCTGCTCCCATTGTTTTATAATCTTGGCTCTCTCAGCAAGACAGAGGTGACAGTGGCTATGTTTTCAAAGCACCACATATGCCATGAAATTTGCAGTAAATAAGAAAGAGTAACTACTTTGAGCAGTTATACGACTGGAATCACTATCTGGACTGTGTATATGCAATATCCTCATATTGTAATAATGGTATTTATGAAGTTGCATTCAGAGGGAAATAAATTTGCTGTGTTTGATATTACTAGTGCGTACATATTATGTAGGTTGTTTGTGTACATTTGATAAGAAAAGGGAGTACATACTATTGCTCAGGGCCGGCCCACAACATTTTGGCACCTGAGGCGGGGAGCTCAAATGGCTTGGGCCAAAACTTTGAAAGGTATCAATTCTGCCTTCTTCCTGTTCTACTCCTCTCATGGTACTGCTCTGCTACCTACCCCAATAAAGGAGAACTAACAACTTAAAATGCCTAGTTCAAAATTTTTTAGTAACACTTAACTTTCAACCCCCTGAACAGCAAATGTAACTTTTCTTGTCTGCATAGTAAACACTAGCATTTTTATCAGTTTGAATAATCAAAGTGGTGCTTTCCGTGTCTTCTTGGTTGCAAAGATTTGAACTGCTTCCTGCTGAAGGTCCACAGTCTGGACCAGCTCATGCTCTATTGAGATGGTTGCAAGGCCAACCAGCCTCTCCTGTGTCATTGTGGAGCGTAGATGTGTTTTTATTAACTTCAGCTTGGAGAAGCTGCGTTCTCCACTGGCAACTGTTACAGGAAGCGTTAGAAGTATGCGCAGAGCAACAAAAGCATTTGGAAAGAGGATGGTCATCTTATTTGTGCACATATATTCCAGAACAGCCTTTGGAGTTGATCCTGCTGAAATGTATCTTGAAAGGGCTTTCAGTTGATCACCTAAACCTGCATTTCTGGTGTAGCTCTTCTTCAGGTATAGTGAGGAGTTTTGGAATATCATACAACATCCCAACGTCCCAAATATACTCCATATATTATATGGAGGATAATGCTATGACAGGAACTGTTTGTGGGAAAATAGCTTCAGTGTGAAGTTCCTCTGCCAACTTCTGTGCACTCTTCAGAAGATTTTGAAATCCTTCATCTGACCGGTAAGACAGTAGGTATGACTTTGCTTTGTCCAGTTGTTCCATTGCTCCAGATATATCAAGGTCAACACCTCGGAGTCTCTTGCTTACAACATTTATTTCAAACAGTATGTCATGCCACAACACTAAGCCACACAGAAATTTGAAGTTATGTATGCTTCTGGTGATTCCATTTCCCTCTGCCACTGTTCTCCCACAAACAGTTCCTGTCATAGCATTATCCTCCATAATGGCAACTATGGCATCATCTATCTTCCCAATTTAGTGTTTGATAGCTTTTATTGCCTCCACTCGACTTTCCCATCGTGTGGCACTCAGTGGTTTCAGTGTCAGAGAGGATGTTCCCAGATGTTGCTTCAAAATTTGCCATTGATGAGTTGGATGCAGAGAAAAATACATAGATGCTTTGAATTACACAAAAAATTCAGCAGCCTCACTAGAAGCTGATGCTGCATCACTGATCACCAAATTCAATGAATGAGAACTGCATGGGACAAAAAAAGCCCAAGGGTTTAACTCTCAGATCCGTGTCTGCACTCCTCTGTTCTTTCCTCTCACGTTGGCACCATTATCGTAGCCCTGACCTCTTATGTCAGCTATTGCAATTCCCATATCTTCCAGCTTTTTAAGAAGCACATTTGTCATACCAGCTCCTGTAGTATCATTAATGTCAATAAATTCTAGAAAATCCTCTCTGACAGTCACCATTGCAGGGACATTTTCATTAGGTTCTGTTGTTGCCAGATTTCTAGCCAGATTTTTCCAGTCCTTTGTTCCTGCAGAACCCAATATAGCTGGAACATTAGACTGGAAGAGTTTGCAACAAAAACAGTATGCAGCATTCTGGGTTTTTGAGTACATAAACCATGGCCTCTCCACTTTGTCACCATTGGGGGTTTCATGCCAGTAATGTGTTAGATGGAAACTTCTATTTTCATTGTCTTTGGAGAACATGAAGTTTTTCACTTGCTGTGGCCCATGAAGTACAAGGAAGTCCCTCAGGCTACTGCTCAAGTGGGTCCAAAGTCCTGGATCATCTAGACTTAAGGGACTAAACTCAGCAGCAGCTGTTTCTTGTGCCTCCACCACACTATTCTCCGATCTACACTTTTCTTCAGGAATGTACCTGGTTACATCCATTTGAGATGGAGATATGGATGCTGCAGTAGCTGCCAGGTCACCTGCACTCTGACTAACTGAAAGATCAGGCATCTCCTCACCACTCACATCCTCTTTGGGGCCGGAAGGCTCACCGTGAACATTTGTGTCTATGTATCTCAGGAAAGCTCCTTCCTGCTTAGATAGAAAAGCTTTCTTTGCTTTCTTTCTTTTTCTGAATGCTGCCCCAAAGGGGCGTTTTCTTCTTTCACTCATGACTGCTGTTCTGTGCCAGCTATAGTGGCTCTCAACACTCAAGTGAAGGGGACAGATAAGCAGGCTGGTAGCAGGGCCTGAGTGAGGGAAGATATCAGCATCTAAGGCCTTGGCTACACTTACCGGCAAGTTCGACGGCTGGAAATCGAACTTCTGGGTTCGACTTATCGCGTCTAGTCTGGACGCGATAAGTCGAACCCGGAAGTGCTCGCCGTCGACTGCGGTATTCCAGCTCGCCGAGAGGAGTACCGCGGAGTCGACGGGGGAGCCTGCCTGCCGAGTGTGGACCAAGGTAAGTTTGAACTAATTCGAAATAAGGTACTTCGAACTTCAGCTACGTTATTCACGTAGCTGAAGTTGCGTACCTTAGTTCGAATTAGGGGGGGTAGTGTAGACCAAGCCTTAAGGGTCTAACTGGCTCCTACTACTTCAGTTGACTGCCTGTTCTCCTCAAAAGGGTTCAGGGAAGCAGCAGGAAACAGGAAGCTCCCTGAGAAGTTGGCGTTAATCAGTCCAGGCTCCTGGTGGTGCTAGAGAGGTACATAAGAGGCTCCTCCTCTCTCTCCCTGCAGCTCCTGCTGCTTTCTGTCATTCCCTCTCACCTTTCCTCCTGCCTGCCTGTTATGTCTCTTGTGCCCTCCTTCCTCCAGCACAGCACTCCACCAT
The DNA here is from genome assembly GCF_011386835.1 of Chrysemys picta bellii. Taxonomy (NCBI): domain Eukaryota; kingdom Metazoa; phylum Chordata; order Testudines; family Emydidae; genus Chrysemys; species Chrysemys picta. Next base: position 78,829,921 of record NC_088791.1, read on the forward strand.
CTCTGTGCATCTAGAGCAGAGAGAATATACATGCACCAGCAGCAGACACAATTTTCTACACTCTGGGTCCTAGTGGCACCCCCCTCCCCCACACACAGTCTGGCACCTGAGGCGGCTGTCTCAGTTCACCTCATGGTAAGGCCAGCCCTGCTATTGCTGATTCAGTTTGTCTCATCTCCAAGATTTGCCGCTATTGTTGGCTTTTTTCTTTTTTTAAAGCAGATCTATTTCTAATGTTTATTTCCATGTCTATTGTTTTCTGTGTAGCTCAGTCCTCAGACAGTAGTGAGACGTAACCAAGGGAGGAGAAGTAGGGAGTTGGCAGGCAGATGGCTTAGGAGGGCCAGAAGCACTGCTCATGTTGTATTCTTGAAAGTTGTTATACACCAACTCTGCTGAGCATATCTTGTTTATATGCAGGAATGTTCACAGTTTTTATATTTACTATACTTCTGTTCAAGAAGTAATAACCCCACAGTAACAAGGAGCTTTAGGCAATCTGTTTAACGTACATTTCTTTTACTATAGGAGGTTTAAATTAGAGATGGCTTTCAAATCCAAGGTTAGAAACTGAATCCAAATATAAGTTTCCCCACACTTTGGAAGAAAGGGGGTTTAAATCTGATGTTATGGTCCAAGATCATCACTGGCATATACAGGGTGATATTTGTTCTTCTTCCTTCCTTCCCTCTCTGATGTTCCAGTTCTGCTTCCCTTAATCATGTTTATTTATGCAATGTACAAGTACTAGAATTGGGCCCAAAGAAACAATTTTTTAAAGTTATGGTAGAATAAGATACTGCCCTAGTATTCAAATATTGGAGCGAAGGAAAATCATGTAAAAAGGTTTGGGGGTCTCCTGACTTGTACCAACTGTTCGATAATATATGCTAATTTGTGCACACTGGTTCATGTCATAGGCAAATAAATAAAGACATAAAAATGCTCCCCTGAAATAGGCTTTTAGGGCCTATGTGAATTCTTATACTTCAATAGGCATTGGTTGAAGCCCTTTATGAGCACCATATACACCGAGTTTTCAAGGGCAAGAAAGGAAAGATATATATATATATATAATAAAATGTATATGTCATATTCATACTACACAGCACACACAGGCGTGCTTTAAAAAAAAGAGGTACATTTTAACATCATGAATCAGCAGTATGCTTTTGACATGATAAACAATTTCAACATGTATTGGTGCCATGATTCTAGACCTCTGTTTTCTTGGAGGGGAAGAAAAACAAGTACTTTGTACGATTAGGTGATTCTAGTAAGGGGGACACAAAATCTTGGTGTCCATGGTATAATGCAAGAGCAGTGAACAGCTCTTACTTGTCACGGCATATATCACATGAGGGATACTCCTATAATTTTTTCCCCAATCTACTGGTCATTGAGATATATCAACTTTGCATCTTTATTTATTTATTTTATACAGGTTTCTTTAAGCCAAAAATGCAGAAAACAGTAATAAATATTTTAGTGCCTGACTCAGACTGCCTGGAACAGAGTTTAATAAATTACATTTTATGCTGCAATCCAAGCATTAAACTGCCAGAGTTGTGATTAATAGAGTTGCATTCTAATGAAAGAATAAAGCAGCTCTAAGAGAAGAGAGTTGTGTTCTACATTGCTATGACAATGGTATGATGATGGTTCTCCATGTGGTACAAATATTGTTACAATACAACAACAGCAGGAAGAAATGCTTTTCTGAAAGTACAGGTAAACGTACACACCTTTCAGGTGATATAGTATCGATAATGATATTAATTATTGCAAATGTAATAAAAATTGAGGTGGGAACAAGTTTCATTAATACTATATTTATCTTCGAAAGAGCCCTCATTAAAGAGAAAGCTATATTAATATATATATATATATATATATAAGTTAATGGATAGACCATAATATGACTATTACAAGTCATGGAACTTAAAATACCTGCAAGAACGGCTGTTGTAGGTTATATCACATGTAACGTTATTGAGAAAACCTGAATATTTCCCTTTAGTGAATCTCTGCTTCATTGGGGCTGCAGTCAGCCTACAAGATCTTGCCCCATGTATGGTCATCGGTTCTGTTAATGTACCCAGCTCAGAGATTAGTCATTGTTTTAGTAATTGCTTGGTGACAACTAGTGTCATCTTCCATAAAGCACAACAAGAATGATATAATATTTTCCTATGCTCCACTATAGTTTAGAAGTCTATACCATGGGTGGCCAAACTGTGGCTCCGGAGCCACATGCGGCTCTTCAGAAGTTAATATGCGGCTCCTTGTATTGGCAGCAACTCCAGGGCTGAAGCTATAGGCGCCAACTTTCCAATGTGCCAGGGGGTGCTCACTGCTCAACCCCTGGCTCTGCCACAGGCCCTGCCACCACTCCACCCCTCCCCCGAGCCTGCCATGCCCTCACTCCATCCCCTCCTCCCCCAGAGCCTCCTGCACGCCACAAAACAGCTGATCGGGAGGTGCAGGGAAGGAAGGAGAGGTGCTGACTGGCAGTGGGCGGGAGGCGCTGGGACCAGAGGCAGCTGAGGTGGGGCTGCTGACATATTACTGTGGCTCTTTGGCAATGTACATTGGTAAATTCTGGCTGCTTCTCAGGCTCAGTTTGGCCACCCCTGGTCTAGACGAAACATAGGTAAGGATTCTTAGATGGAAAAAATTCAGGATCCTGGCTACTGCTTAGGTACTGTAGACAGTTGTGTAGTTCTGCACAGACATAATAGCAAAAACCACAGAACTGTGAATTCTTGCTAAATCAAATCGAGTTAAAAGTAATGGGGGGGAGGGGCGGTGGAAGGACCTAAAATGACTAACCTCAGAAAACTCTTTGAAGTGTTTGTAATTTAATATTCATGACTGAAGCTTTTATGTCTTTTTTTATATCCTCAAACCATGCCTTCCCTTCACATGACTGTCCAAATAACATTTTTCCGTGTTTAATAGGATATGTATCAAAAAGAGCATGATATTGCAGTTTGTACCTTTCCCCGAGAGACTGGCCACATAACCTCCAAGATACTGTTTCATTAGCAAAGAGTGAAGCTGAATACAAGTTAAATTGAACAAGTGGAATTTTATTAAATCCTGTATATTGCTCTCTCCATGTGACTGAGTTGCTTCCACCCTAACTTCATTTGTTCCCTGGTGTCCAGTCAATAACAGACTCTCCAGGGAACATGGGCCCTCTGACTCCAGTTCCACTGAACATGATATAGATGCAATCAGAAGTCTCCCATTGGGTGAACTTTAGATTTTAAATATATTTTCAAATCCAAGTCCTAGCTGAATATTAATCAAGTCATCATGCCACCTCTAGCTTTTCTTATTAGAAATATGTGACAGGCATAATTAAAAACAAACCGGTAAAGGAAAATAATTATGCATTTCATCATAATTAACATACTTTGTTTAATTAAAAATTACATTTTTGATTTGAAGGCTGTCTTCTCTCTATAATCTACTTTTTGCAAACACAGGTACATTAAGCTTTGCCAAGAAACAGATAGATTACTCACCATCTTTCCCACGCATGCTGCCAGAAAACTGAAAAATAAAGGAGCTAAAACATTTGACTTAGAAATATCGGTATTGACAACAATTAGCATTGAAACATAATGAGTTTTAATTAAAGCAATATGAATGACTTCCTGCATTTTGCATATTAAGCCCTACTCTTTGTCTAGGCTTAGTGTCTTATACTTTCCTACAGATGAACATGTAAACTAAACAATAAAGCTCAGAAAATATATTGTCTATCCATAGTACATAGGATTATTTCCCTTGCATTGTCATTTTTTTCATTTAAAAAAATTAAGAGGCTATTGTCAAAATAACAAGAACACTATTTTAAAACCAGCTATATCTATATACATTATATATTTCAAAATTACACATTGTACAATATATACATTGGGATTAGGAATAACCTCTCAAACACTTTTTTTAAATAATGACATTCCCCTACCAAAAATGTTAACGATTTTCCTACCAACATAGTCAAATATAAAGAAAATTACCAGTTAATCCAATGTTAACATACACACCGATTTCATCTCATATCTTTCCAAATAAACCACATTAACACCACCAATACACTCAAATACATCTCGGCACTATTTCACCAATGTGGCTGAGGAGTTCTCAGCACAAATCTGAGAGGGAAGGTATAAAGGGTGGCCTTAAATCCCCTTTATGTACCCTAATTCTGAGCTATAGAGGAAGCTGGCTCGTCCCCAGGACAGATTACAGTGCTCAGACTTGGACACGATTTCAAAAATGTATAAGGGGGCCCCAGCCGTTCCCCTTTCCCCATGCCCAACCCCTACGCCAGCAGCCAGAGCGCACAGTGGAGTAAGAGTTGTCATGACAGATCTATATCATTTAAGGATTCCTTATGCAGAGGTAATTGTTCATTGGCTAGATCCATTGACATTTAGGGATGCTTTGTACTGCTAGTGTGGTGCTAATTCCAGCATAACAGAAAATCAGAGCCAACAGTTCCACCAAAAGCTCAGTTTCAGTTCTAATGTAAAACCACCCACAGTACACACATCCAGGGTATGATTCACCACTGCATTACTTCACTTTTACACCTGTGTAACTCCTAAACCAGGACCCCAGTTTCTCATACTCACACTTAAATGTACAACCTTAACTCTGATTTCAACCAGATTAAGATACATTCTCCATATAAGTCTGTAAAATGTTATTTGTACATAAGAATGTGAGGCCAGAATTAAGGTTATGTGTTTTGGTGTGATTGTGATGAACTGGACAGATACACTGATTTGGTAAACCTTACAATGTATATAGGCAGCTCAAGCTATGACAACCAGGACCTGAGAGTAGGGCTGGTCAGTGGGACTCCCTGCTAACTCCCTGGTCTCTTTGGTCTGTCCACCACTCCAGCTATGGTGCTTAGCCCAGTCCCCCTAGTTCCATTTGCAGCCTAGTTCCATTTCTATTTTTTGCATATCCCCTCCATATCCCCCCCACCCCAAACCAATAAACATTAACATTCGGTGGATAATGATGTAGAGATCATGGAAGCTATGCGAGCAGAGACTAGGAAACCAGGCTGGTTATTGCAACGGGAAACTGGGCAGGCAATGTGCCTGGGGAAGAGATGGTGGCTTGTGAATCCACTTCACAACCCCACCCCTTAACTCCTTCACATGCTGTCTTCCTAATTCCCTAGCACTGATGTCTTCTCTACTTTCCTAACTATAGTCCTTGGGAGCCCCTACATCCTAGATGCTCATATGCATCTCCCATTGTGGAACATGGGAGCCCCAGTCTGACCAATTAAATAAGGTTAATTATATTGTAAAATCTACCAGACCACCGAAGGTAAACCAGATGAAGAAGCTGGCCCATAGTGGTAATGCAAACTCCACTTTTCAGACAACTTTGGCTGCAACTTTCTGCTTCCTCCAGAAAAATGAAGCAGAGAGGGGATACAATAGTGCTCTATAAATATACTGGTAGGGTAAACACCAGGGAGAAAGAAGAGCTATTTAAGATCAAGGATAATGTTGGCACAAGAACAAGTGGGTATAAACTAGCCATGAATAAGTTTAGACTAGAAATTAGAAGAAGGTTCCTAACCATCAGAGTTATAAGGTTCTGGAACAGCTTTCTAATAAGAGTAATAAGGGCAAACAACCTAACAAGTTTTCAAATGTAGTTTCATAATTTATTAATGGGATTATATAATGGAATTATATGTGATAGCAGGGACTGGATTTGATGACCCAGGAGAGCCCTTCCAATCCTATGTTCTTGTTGGTAATAGATACATATCATAGAAGGGGGCAGGGAACCAGTGTTTCCTGAGAAATGGAGCTTGCTGTACATCTATGGACACATATTTTTCAACTTATGCTATTAACATCAGTCCACAGGTAAGTAGTTTGTGGGGAAAATACTTCCCTAGGAAAAAACAAGGGGAACAGAAAATGCTCAATACCCCTTATAGCTTTTCATCTTATTTACTAATTTTAATGTTTATCTCTTCATCTTCCATTCCTCTCCTAATTTAGTTAGAGAGAGAGAATGTGTGTGTGTAGTGGTAAATGTTGATAGGATCTGTAACAAACTAACATGGTCATTGTGAGGCAATTTTCTTCTTTTGAAAGATATTGCTTTTATAACTGAGCTATAAAGTTTTGGGGCCTTTCCAAGCTTCGTTTGAGCAGTCTATTAAGGACTATGAGCCCCCAGACAAAAACTGCCATCTGTCCTTTATTTTATTTTTGAGTAGCCACTAGTTCCAGAAGGCTTTGACAGAGAGGAATATATTTGTGTAACATAAAACTTTTGCTTAACTGTTCAAAAATATTTTTACATCTCATTTGCAGCATCTGTCCTCAAGGAGAAGGTGGATTTTAGCCAAACTATACCTCCAAAGTAGTATTAGTTACCACATCACATTAATTTAATAATTTGAACACAACCCTTTGTTACACCCTATTCCAACAAGAGAAATAGAATATAAGATGACAAATGAAACTGCCATTTTAAATTACTACTATTTTTATTCTACTGGGTGCCTGAAAGAAAAGGGTGTCGAAGTTTTTATTATTATTATTATTTTTAAGAAGAAATGAAGTGGAAAATGACATTGGAATCTCTTTCGAATGGCAATTGTTGTCTTATTATTTTCAGTATGTGACACAGATAATCACATATCATGGAGCAGAAAATGAAGTCTTGCAGAATCTTGATAATTAGATCATTAGGACTCATTATGATCCTCCAGTGTGACCTCTAATACAATTGATAACAAGCTTTATTATTTCATAGCTGTGTAAGTCTACAACTAGCAGTCATACATTTCTTAAGCATTACTATGTTCTCTTTGATATGGTCATATTAATATTCCTCAGTGTAAAAGGGGCCCAGATACAGAACATCAGAAACCCTTTTAAGGTTTAAGGAGAAGATCTTTTTGGAGAACAGCTGAATTAAATTTATTCTGAAGACCAACACAAATCAGAGGCCCTTGGTACCATTGCGCTGTTTACTTATACAGTTAAAAACACATTAGTAGGAGCAAAATCTAGACACATTGTTTACATTTGTAGCATTTGTTTATTTACTTCTCACCTGCTCAGGAAACGGAAAGCAATTTGCTTCTAGAAGTAGCCTATTGCCTTAAGAGACAATACCTTCTATATGTTCCTATATTGGTAATCAGGTACTACTGTTCAGCCTCCGCTCTCTACCTCCACATTTCTAGCAGAGGCTGGTTTTTTTTTAATTAGAAAAAGTAGGAGGTGTGTGCATCATAAGTATGAGAGAACTCTCTGAGATCCTGAAGGTAGTGACCATCACACCCATCAAAGAAGTGAAATTCTAATCTTCTGGTGAGAAGTCCCCCACAGAGGTACACACTAGTACAAGTTAAATGTACTACAATAAATCTGTGCTTCCAGATCACATTATAAAGGAGGAAAGTATCAATGGGTACTGCAGTTTTCTACACAAGCAAAAGCAACCTAAAAGAGACAAGATATGTAACGGGAATTTAATACAAAACTTTGGGTTCCATGCATAAAATCTGAATGGATATGAAGTATTCCAGACTAAATCTAACTTTTTATATATATTTTCAAAAGTTTAAATAGGAATTATCAAATATCCCACTACATTGGCATGGCAGAAGCATATAACTTCAACAATGGTTTATAAACTACCTCCCCACTACACCCCAACACATAAAGTTAAAAAATAAAGTGGGGTTCAAATCCATGACAAAAATCCCACTGAAATCCCCCCTCCAATATCTCCAGTCAAAGAAGAGGTATATTAAAAAGGATAAAAATGAAAAGGCATATAAAAACAGCAACATATGAATTTCTGTATTGGTTCAGACCCAAAGTCCATCTAATCCAGTATCCTGTCTTCAGTGCTGACCCCACCCCTAGCCTGGGACACCCACACTCTCCCCATCCCATCCCTTCCCCCCTTATCTGGGGAGGGCCAGGGGAGGATGTCTCTGGCCTGGCTGGAGCTGCTCTGGCAGGCTGGGCAACGTGCCCACAGCCTGCTCCAGCGGGCCAGACCAGGCGGCGCAGCCGCAGCATGCTCCAGTGGACTGGGTGCCGCGGCCACAGCCTGCTCTGGGGAGCGGGGCCGAGCGGCACGGCTGCAGCCTGCCAGCCCCAGAGCTGCAGCTGCTTCGGAGGCTGGGGGGAGAGCAGCGTGGCCAGAAGCGGAGATACTCTGGCCCCGCCTCTTCCCTTCAGGCTCTGCTGGCTGTGCTGCCTCTCCTTGCTCCCTCTGTTGGGGGGAGGGGCTGTGTCCCACCTCTCCCTCTCTATACCCGTTCATAAGCCGACCCCCTTCTCTGCTGCTTCCCTTTTTTACTAAAAAATTTTGGCTTATGAACCTATATACAGTATGTCCCTCTTATTAGCCTTCTTCCTAAGATAAACAATTCCTCTCAATCTCTCTTCATATGAGAGTTTTTCCATGCCCTTGAGCATTCTCATCATCCTTTTCTGAACTCTCTCTAATTCTGAAATAACCTTTTTGATATGGAGTAACCTGTATGTCACTCAATATACCAGATGAGGGTGCAATATTGATTTATATGAAGAGGTTATAATATTTAGTATATTAATCTCAATTTTATTTCTTATGCCTCTTGACATCTTGTTTTGCTTTTTTGACCACAGCTGCACATTGAGCAGAGATCTTCATTAAGCTGTCCACGATGGCACCCAACTCCCTTTCCTGAGTTGATACAGTTCATTTAGAATTCTACATATATAGCAAGAGTTGAAATTTTTCACTCTAATGTGCATCAAAACGGAACTTCATTTGCCATCAGGTTGACCATTCACCTAGCTTGGTTAGGTCTTTCTGATGTTCCTCACGTGCCTCTCTCTTTTATCAAATCTTGTAACTAGTAGATAAAAAAGTCTCAGAAAAGATAAAAACTGTATATGCATAGGATAGTAAATAACCTTAAGAATATTAGCACATTAAATACAATCAGAAGCATTAAAGATGTCAGAATCATTGACTTTCCTCTTTCTGTCCTCTACAAAGAGAGATTCAAATGGCTCTCATCTGGGATGAATGATCACCACAGGATAAACATGGGGAGGAAAGGCAGGTGTTGTGCCCAGAACAGTAAGATAGTCTTTAACATGCTGTCTGCCACACACAAACAGCAAGTATGAACAAGAGAATCATTGCCATTCTTTACCATGAAAGTAAGGGATTCAGTAGCCACCACAAAATGAAGATAGATGATAAAACAAGACTTAATAAAGCAACTATGATATTTTAAAAGGATTAAATTCACTAAAGAGAGTGAACAGAATTACCTGACTCTTAAGAGAAACATATAGTAAAGCATTTATCAGCAGCAGGGCCGGCTCCAGGCACCAGCCGAGCAAGCTCGTGCTTGGGGCGGCGGATTCTAAGGGGGAGCTTCCCTCCAATCTTTTTTTTTTTTTGCTTCGCCGCTCCGGCCGCCCCGCAGGTTTTTTTCTTACTGGTTCACTTCTCCGGCCGCCCTGGAGGGGGTGGAGGAGCGGAGGAGGGAAGCACCCTGCTGGAAGCAGGCTGCGCACTCCGTCTGCTCCAGCCGGTGCCAGGTCTTCAGCAAGCCCAGCAGGGCAGCCTGCATCCTTCCCTGCCTGCCGACCGGAGCAGCACGGAGCCCTCCCGGCAGGCGGCACAGCGGAAGGGGCCGCGTGGCGAGCACCCCACTGAAGGAAGCCCTGGCCACCCCTCTTCTCTCTCCCCGCCCCACTCCCTCCCCCTCCCCCTGCTAGCCGGGGCGTGCACTCCGCTGCCCAGGGCCGCTCCGGCCACCCCGCAGGTTGTTTTTTTTTTTTTTTTGCTTGGGGTGGCAAAAAAGCCAGAGCCGGCCCTGATCAGCAGGTAAACATTTTCAAATCATCCTGTTTCCTACCTCATTAAGTGCTCAGATTCCAGGTCAGGATCTGTCCAGGGTGGATTAAAATCTTTTCTGCAGGTTAAAAATGTCAACAAAATTCAGCAAAATGTCTCTTTGAAAAACTAAAAGCTGGCTTTAATCTTGCAGGAAGTAGCATAGGAAATTTAATTCTTAAGTGACAGTTATTTGAATCTAGACATGATTTATCCAATTTCCTTAGGGGAATTGGTTATTTAAATAAATTTCAATTCTAGAGCTCAGAAGCGTAAAACTCACAGCTGCATATGTATGTTTTAGAATCTGCTTTCTAAAGTTCAGGGACCCTCAAATAATAGAATGGAACCCAATTTTATTAACCATTCTATTCTCCCCAACCATCAGAAATCTCTTCAGATTTCCATTTTCAGCATCAGCATGTGCAAATTCCCACTTCTCATTTAGTTATCAATTTCATTCACTTTACTTGGAAGTTATTTGTTTTGTTTTAATTAAGGTGGCAAACTTAGACAGAAATTCTTCAAGATCATTTGTTTTCTTTCTTTATTTATTCTTTACTGTTTATTGTAGCACAGCTAACATAAACAGCAAAGACAACAAAGAGAAGAAAGGTAACTAACCTGGAGTAGAAAGCCGATATCAGATTTTACAGTAAGGTAGGTAAGACCAAACTTTTTAATTATTAATTTCTTCATTAAAAAAATAACCTAACAAAGGATATTTGACTTAAAAATATTTGCTTGTACAATTATATAATAATGATCATTTTGTTATTCGGCACCAGTTTGGGGTTCTTTGTAAAGTAAGATCATAAACTAATTTCCGGAATTATTCCCTTTCAGGTAAAGATATAATCTGCTTAAAATGGAACATTGACAGTAAAAAGAAGACCAGAGAACAGCTTGACAGGTAAATAAAGAGAATAGGAGAGGAATGATAAGACAAAGAGGACAGGGAGAAAAGGAAAGAGGGAGAGGATGGGTTGAGGAGATTGGAGGGATCTAAGGTTTTGTGGGAGCATTGCACAAAAGGCTTTCTAATGAGGAATTTAACCAATTAGTTTGATGCTTCCAAAAACGGGGACCATATATCTAGAGCCCTGCATGGATATCCAATTTATATCCGCGGATGCATATATATAGTCCGCGAACGTGCCAGATTGAGGATATCATCGTCAGTGATCCCTCAAGGTCGAGGATGATCTCTTTCACAGGTTTTATTTTTCATGGGTCCTTTGGTGACTGAGGAGTCCGGCTCTTGAGCCACAGGCTCGTTCTCAAACATTGCAGGTTGTGTTAGAAGACAGGGTTGGGCTGCGATTGCTGCGTGACAGTTGTCTTTCCTTTCTTTTCTGCTATTTTTCTACGATCAGGGCAAGGCGATTTTCCTCAAAAGTGGACATTCCCTGTCTGACAAGTCTTCACCAGTTATCCCTGTCCTAGGCTACTGTCTCCCAGTGTGTGGTGTCGCTGCCACAACTCTTGATGTTTATCTTGAGGGTGTCTTTAAAGCGTTTCTTTTGGCCTCCCAATTTCCTTTCTCCTTTGGTGAGTTGGGCATACAGCAGTTGTTTTGGTAACCGTACATCAGGTATGCGCACACAGTGCCCGCTCCACCTCAGCTGGTGCTGGATAATCGAGGCCTCAACACTGAAGATGTTGGCCTCTGTGAGGACACTGACATTAGTGCGATGATTCTCCCACTTTATGTTGAGGATCTTCCAAAGAAAGTGCTGGTACTGGCGTTCCAGGTATTTCAGGTGTTTTCTGTGGGTCACCCAAGTCTCACAGCTGAAAAGGAGAGTTGGGCTCAACACTGCTTTACAAACTAAAAGTCTAGTATGTGTTCTGATGTTGTGATTGTTGAACACCTGGCGAGACAGTCTGCCAAAGCGAATTCTGTGCTGAATTTCGACGTCTATGTCTGCCCCCTGTGAGAGAGGGCTGCCAAAATAGACAAAGTATTCTACATTTTCCAGTTCTTCTTTGTCTATATAGATCTTCCTTGCTGGGTCTGATTATTGACTGGGGACTGGCTGTTGGAGAACTTTTGTTTTGCTGATGTTCAGAGTTAGCCCTAGGCTTTTGTAAGCTTCAGAGAAGCAATTAAGGGCTGTTTGAAGATCCTCCTTTGAGTGTGCAACTACAGAACAATCATCTGCATACTGGAGTTCAGTTATTGTTGCCAATATTACTTTAGTTCTGGCACAAAAACAAGAAAGGTTGAAGAGGTTGCCATCAATCCGATATTGGATGCCAATAGATAGACTCATAGACTTTAAGGTCAGAAGGGACCATTATGATCATCTGGTCTGACCTCCCGCATGATGCAGGCCACAAAGCCGTCCCTACCCTTTCCCTTGACTCTGCTGTTGAAGTCCCCAAATCCTGTGGCTTAGAGACTTCAATTAGCAGAGAATCCTCTTGCCATCGATCCCTGCCCCATGCTGCGGAGGAAGGCGAAAAACCTCCAGGGCTTCTGCCAATCTACCCTGGAGGAAAATTCCTTCCCGACCCCAAATATGGCAATCAGTAAAACCCCGAGCATGTAGGCAAGATTCTCCAGCCTCACCCTCATTTGCCATTATACTATTTACCTGCCATGGCACGCTGTTCCTTTGACTAAAATCACGTTATCCCCTTAAACCATTCCTTCCATAAACTTATCTAACTTAATCTTAAAACCAGACAGGTCCTTCGCCCCCACCGTTTCCCTCGGAAGGCTGTTCCAATATTTCACTCCTCTGACGGTCAGAAACCTTCGTCTAATTTCAAGCCTAAACTTCCCCACGGCCAGTTTATACCCATTCGTTCTCGTGTCCACATTAGTACTGAGCTGGAATAATTCCTCTCCCTCCCTGGTATTTATCCCTCTGATATATTTAAAGAGAGCAATCATATCCCCCCTCAGCCTTCGTTTGGTCAGGCTAAACAACCCGAGCTCCTCTAGTCTCCTTTCATACGACAGGTTTTCCATTCCTCTGATCATCCTAGTGGCCCTTCTCTGTACCCGTTCCAGTTTAAGTTCATCTTTTTTAAACATGGGAGACCAGAACTGCACACAGTACTCCAAATGAGGTCTCACCAGCACCTTGTACAACGGAAGCAGCACCTCCTTATCCCTACTAGATATACCTCGCCTAATGCATCCCAAGACCGCATTGGCTTTTTTCACCGCCACGTCACATTGTCGACTCATAGTCATCCTGCGGTCTACAAGGACCCCGAGGTCTTTCTCCTCGTCTGTTACTTCTAACCGATGCGTCCCCAGCTTGTAACTAAAATTGTTGTTAGTCATCCCTAAATGCATCACCTTACACAATGCCCCATGGTAGATGGTCTTTGGTTACTGTTTTCATACTTGCAAAGACAATGGAGAAAAGGGCTGGTGCCAGTACACAACCTTGTTTTATACCAGTTCAGATGACAAAGGGCTCAGAGGTAGAGCCACTGCACAGTATGGAGGCAGTCATCTGGTCATGGAGGAGCCTTACAATGGTGATAAATTTACTTGGGCAACCAAACTTTGACATGATTTTCCACAGAGCCTCATGGTTGACAGAGTCAAAGGCTTTGGTCAGATCGATAAAGGCCATATACAGCTCCTGGTGTTGTTCTTGACATTTTTCCTGGATCTGCCTGGCTAAGAATATCATGTTGGTTGTGCCTCGTGATGGTGTGAAGCCACACGAGGACTCTGGAAGCACTTCCTCTGCAAGCGGGAGCAGGTGATCCAGTAAGAATGGAGAGGAGAACAATGCCTCGATAGTTACCACAGTTGGCCCTGTTCCCTTTTTGAAAATGGTTATGATGTTAGCATTATGTAAGTCATCAGGGATTTCTTTGATGTGCCAGATTTTGAGGAGCAGCAAGTGAAGCTTGTTAGTCAGTGTTTCTCCCACAACGTTCAGTACTTTAGCTGGTATGCCATCAGGACCTGGTGCTTTATTGTTCTTCATTTGTTTAATTGCTTTGCAGACCTCCTCAGGTGTTGGTGGGTTGGCAAAAGTTTCCCAGATTGGGTGCTGAGGGATGGAGTCCACATATCATGTCTATCAGCGAATGTTTGGATTTCTTTTGCTTTGTCCTCCCACCATTTGTTTTTGATTGCGTGGCTCCTCCTTTGAACTTCAGCTTTGAGCTGATGGAAAGAGCTCTGCTTCTGACTGGTTAGTGGTTGGTTTTGCCAGTTGCAGAAAGCTTTTCTCTTATGATCCAAAAGGGCTGTAATCTCAATGTTGTTATCAAATCAGTCCTTATGGCGGCGGTTAGCAAGGCCAATGGATTCCTCATAAACCTCATGGATGGTCTGTTTTAGAGCTTCCCAGTCTTCTTTGACACTTGTGTTGTCATTTCCAGGTGTGCATATGTCCAGTTTTTCCACCGAGGAGTGTTTGTAAGTTCTCTTGGTGCACTGAGGATTGAAAACTTTGGAAGTTGTATTGCCATCTGTGTGATCTGGATTGCTTTCTATGTTTCGGTGCAATCCTGATGGACGTGACTGACCTCACCAGGTGATGGTCAGTCCAGCAATTGTCGGCTCCTCTCATGACACAGGTAATTTGGACATCTCTTAGATCCTGTGTTCTTACAATGACATAGACTAGGAGGTGAACTGTTTTGAGCATGGGTATTGCCAAGTTGTTTTGTACCTGTTGCTTTGTCTGAAGATTGTGTTTCTCATCACAAGGTCATGCTCTGCACATTTGCTGAGTAGAAGGATGCCATTGGAATTGGTTTTTCCCCACTACTTCCTTCCCAATGGTGCTACTTCATATGTTAGAATCTCAGCCAAGTCTTGCGTTAAAGTCCCCTAAAAGGATTATCTTATCTGTTTTTGGAATGGATGGCAAAATATTATCAAGGTCAGTGTAGAAGGATTCTTTCTGTCCTTCTTCAGTGTCAAGAGTTGGTGCATATGTACTGATGATAGTGGCAAATGAATTATTGACCAATTGGATGCAGAGAGTCATAAGGCGCTCATTGATGCCAATAGGGAGCTCAGTCAGGCAGTTGACTAGAAGCCAACACCATGTATTTACCTGTCACTTGCTGGTTTTCCTTTCCAGAAGAAAGTGTAACTGCCACCCTCTTCCCTCAAGTGGCCTTCATCTGCACATCTTGTTTCACTGAGAGCAGTGATGTCGATGTTGTACCTCGAGAGTTCTCGGGCAACAGTTGCTGTTCTGCATTTAGGACTTTCACTTTTTGATTTGTCTAATAGGGTACAGACATTCCAAGTTGCAAGAAACATTTTTGTTTTTCAACTGTGTTGGGAGTGATACCTCTGGACACGGTTATCCAATGAGGTATGGTGGGCTAGCCTAAGTTTAGGGCACCTTTTCTATCCCCTTCCCTGTATGGGATGAGCAGAAGGGTTCCTAAAAAGGCCTGCTCAATCATGACTGCTGCTGCTGAAAATGCCCCACTATCCCAGTCCAGGAGCACATGATGACTGTCTTGTGGTCACCATCTGTGTGTGGGTCTGTGACTAGGGACTCCTGGTGATCACTTTACTTATCCCCGCCGCCACTCACCCATTGCCACAGGACTTTTATGGGTAGGTGTGGGGAAAAAGTTCTTCCTGTGAAAGAAGCCTGCGCATGAGTAGCTTAATGTGGGGGAGCTGATGCGCACCAGCAGCCATACAAATCTTGGCAGAAGAGGCACCTATGTCCAGTGGCAAGGAGGTCCAAGATGACTGAGGGTTTCTCCTCCATTGCAGCCTTCATCTGCTTTCGCAGCCATTGAGAGGTGATCCTACTTCATCCACCTGGTCTGCTGTTGAAGTTGAAGTTGAAGGCTTTTATGGGGTTGTGTTGTGCTGGGCTGCACTTTGTCTGGTACTTGGCCTTCAACCTTACCACCACGGGTAACCCTACCAGGAGTACAGGACTCCAAACAGCATCGCTCTTAGGGTCTTAACTATACGTAAGCTTCTCCACCATGTCAAGGTCGCATACCAAGATTGAGGATATATATAGTAAAGCCTAAGGTTGAATAGGTAAAAATCTCTTGAATCTGGGCTTGTTGCCCAGGCCCCACAAAAGAAGTCTTTAAAATGTTAATTCAGGGTTGGGGAAGAAAGGGGAACATAAACTAGCCAAGACATAAAGACAAACAGAAGTCTCAGGAGGACAGTTATCTTTAAGATATTAACTCAGCTCCAAAATGATCGAGGAATGGCCTACCATCTATGTGAATCCAAAACTATCTGGGTGATAAGAGTATTGAAATGGATTTTGACTATTTTATATCCTTAGGAAAGAGGACTTCCAAGTATCTGATTTCTGCCTGCTGCCAGCCAAAAGTAATATCTAAGAAGGCAACATTTTGCACCCCTCAAGAGATAGAGATACTCTGGCTTGTGCCAGTTAATTTTGTACCCTGCAATTCTCCCAAGCAATTCAAGAGTTTGTAATATGTTGGAGGTGGTCTGAAGTGGTATAGTGATGAATAAAAGTATATTATCTGCATATAAGCATATTTGTGTCTCTTGGGATCCTATTTTTATACCCTGGATCTGTTGGTGCACTCTAATTTGTATTGCCAGTGGTTCTAAGGCCAAATCAAATAGGACAGGGAACACACCTTCCTAGTACCATAGTGGAGATTGTAAGTAAGGAGATGTAGTTATTGGGTACAATATGGGAGCTAGAATTGGAGTACAAAGTCTAATCCAGAAAATAAATAGGAACCAAATCCAAATTTTGTAGCATGCTGAACAAATACTTCCTATTAAACCGGTCAAAGGCTTTTTATTAATCCAATGACAAAATGTCTTCAGTTTTTAGGTGGCTTGATAGTAGGACAACATATTGATAAGTTGACAAGTGTTGTCTGACATGTCTCTTTTGTTTAAAATCCACCTGGTCCAGGTGCACTGTGTTACTCATTTACTTAATTGCCCAACTAGGATTTTAATATCAGAATTGATTAAGGATATTGATCCATCACTAGCAACTTCCTGGACATCTTTGTCAGGCTTCAGCATGATTGAGATTAGGACTTCATTCATTGAAGAGGGCAGAGTGCCTCTACCAAAAGCCTCAGTGTATACTTCAGCTAGTTTGGGTGTCAGGGTGTCTTTGAATGGGCCTAAAACTAAGTTGGAAAGCTGCATAGTCCTGGATCCTTCCCCAATTTCATGTCGCTTACGGCAGCCATAATTTCAGAGGTATGTTATGAGGAATCAAGCCAAATTTGTTGCTTTTCTATTAGCTGGAAGAGTTACAGATTTGGGGTGTATCCCTCAAGTAATTGATCATTGGGGAGGGAGTTCTCTAATTACAAAGCATTTGTAGAATTTAGAGAATTGTTCATTAATACTTTTTAGATCAGAGAGTATCTGGCTCAGACCAGAAGGAAATGAGTGATATTAGCTTTTAGTGAATTCACTAAACTAGGCGGTAGTAGTTTCCCAGCTTTATGGCCAGATTTACAGTACCTCTGCTTTAGTGTTCAACAAAAATTCAGTCTGCAATGATGTTATTTTATTAATTTCATATCTGAGATTGGATAAATTCCGAGAGGTGACCAAAGAGAGGGAATCAACACAGCTGAGATTTGCCTCCTTGAGCCTTTCCATTAAGTTCACCAGCTCAGCTTGCCTTTCTCTATTTTTATGAGAAGAGTAGTATATTATCCTGCACCTTAAATATGCCATGAAAGTGTCTCACAAGGTTACTCTGGAGATGGAGGGGTTGTCATTAGTCTCAAAGAAAATTTGTATTTCGTTCTCCAAACTTTAACTGTGTGTCTAGAAGGAAAGAAGCACTTAACCTCCATCTTCTGGTAGCCCCTAGTTTTTCAAGAGATGAGAGCAGCAATGCCACAGGTCCATGATCAGATATCATAATCATTTATATTTTTTTATTAATAACACAACTCACCAAGCTACCCAATGCCAAAAAATAATTGATTCATGAGTATATGAAATGCAAGGATGAGAAAAAGGTATAGACTCTGCTGCAGCCTCCATGTATTTTACACCCAGTTCCTCCATCTGGACAATAATGGTCTGCCTAGAGGAGGACTGAGAATGCTGGAGTCTGCTCAGTCTGTCCAAAGGCGGGTCTAACAAAGTCTCCCCTCCCCCATAAGCAAATTTTCTATAGAGAAGTTAATTCATTTTTTAAAATAATTGATTGAAAAATGATGGATCATCTTTCCTGAGGTTAACAAGAGTGCATTAACATTGGAGATATGAGTTTAAACAATTAAGAGTCTTTATCAGTTGATAGGATTGGTGTGTTCAGCTTTTTATTGAACAGGATTGACAGCTCCCTAGATTGGCCAAGTCATTACAAAAAATGCCATCACCTATCCAGACTTAAGCTTTTGAGTCTCAGACTCAATGAGGTTATTTCCTGGAGGAATATTATATCAGCGTTCACCTTTCTTAAGTGAGATATATGTTTCCTTTTTATAGGGTTACTAATTCCTTTTATGTTCTAAGAAACACATGGAAGTAGGTTAGCTCCCGGGGGGGAAGCATCCCGATGGGCATCTTATGCTGTGTCCATTGAGACTCAGGGACACAGGTAGGGTGAGGAGTCCAGGGTGAATGGTTTCTAGGGGCATTCAAAAGGAATTTAGATGGAGAGGAGGAAGAAAAGAAGATAGCACTTAACCTGTTGCTGCTCTAAGTGGGTAAGAAAGAGTTGAGAGGAGGTAGGACATGGGAAAAAACAAAGATGTGAGAGAGCAATATTCTCGAATCACAGTGGGAGAAAAAAAAATAGATTAGAGAACGGCAGCCTGAATGAACATATCCGTTTAACATGAGACACATTAAATGGATTAAATATGTAAAATTAACATGGCACATATTAACCTGTCTGGATGGGACATCAAGCAGGCGACACCATCAAGTGTTTGGACACCATCATAGACAGTGCTGAAAGATGCTCGAAAGATGTGGACACTCGTATAGCAGCAGCTACTGCCATGTTTCAGCACTTCAGCAGCCTCTGTGGGTACATCATGTCATCAGAGTTGATACAAAGCTGCGGATGTATAAAACCAGTTCTACGAACTCTGCATGGGAGTGAAACGTGGGCACTGAAGAAGGATTAAGAACACTGGATTGACATTTATAATTTTTGTTGTCTCAGTCAATTGGTCCATATCAAGTGGCAGGATAAAATCAGAAACTAGGCTATTTGGAGCCAAAGTCAGCAGCGGTCTCCATCAACACTGGTACAGCTTCAACAGCTTTCTTGCTATCACTATATTGTTATAAGAATGGAAGACCAATGAATTCCAAAGCATGTATAACAAGGAATGCCACTACATGGCCAGCACTCACATTGGCCCCCAAAAGCTTCAGTGGCCTAACACAATTGCCAGTGATGGACATAAACTGATTATACAGTCAGACTGCTTTAAGCACCTTGCCAGAGATTGATCCAGATGGTGCTTGATTTGTAAGGATGCCACATCCCTTTGGGATTTCCCATGATGATGATGACGACCACAAGATTGAGGGTGCCTCTACACTAGAGATTTATAGTATTGCAGCTCAATACAGTGTGATTACTCTGAATGGTGTGTGTGTAATTTAGGGGAGTGGGTGGAGCTGAAACCAGCTGGGCCCCTGCATGCAGCAGACTGGGATAAGTGACAAAGTCAGTGCTCTGAGCTTTCAAAGCTGTCACTGAAAGGTAGACAGGGGCATTCTGGGATAGTCCTGCAGGGACTGGAAGCATTGATGCAGCTTCTATACTTGTAGTTTATTCTAGCACTGCACCATGAGAGAGACCAACATGGTGGTGGACAACATGGTGGTTAGCCTTGCTCATGGCAATGGCAATCCAAATGATAGAATTAAAGTTTGGAAACTTTTTTTTTTGCATGGAACTGTAGAGCATTTCAAGTGATCAAAGGGGTGGGTAGCATAGCAAATTTCTCTGCTACAGATAAGGCCAGTATCACACACAGTTTAGGACAAATTACCTATGGAGAAGCAGCAGACACAGAAATGCAGTCAGGCTGGATCTTGAACAAGGATCTGTTTTTCTGAAATTCTGAAAGTGCCTATATAACATATCTGTCAGTTTTTACTGCAAGATGCGGTTTCCTTTTGCCATCTAATGGCTTTGTTCATAGTGTACGTATGTGGTCATAAATTAGACTAGGAATATACTATCCTTTGTTTATGTCCTACTTATTTATTCTCAATGGGGAAATAACCCACTATGGGGCCAGGTCCTCAGATTGCAGAAATCAACAGAACCAATTTACAACAACTGAGCCTATGAGACTCTAAAACTTTCTCCTTGGAAACCATGATATATTCTTTTCCTGAGCAGGGAGTGGTCAATGAAGAGGTCTTTAAAATATAATAGAAACTTAGTTGCCTCTAACTAGTTCATGCTTTGAACAACATTTGACTACAAATTCGAATAGTTAAAAAATAAAAATATCCATAACAATAATATTTGTAGCATACCAGTATATTAAAAAACAAAAGCTGGGAATCAACATATTGTCAGGGCCTGTAAAGTGGGCTGTCTGACCTACTGGTTGGAACCAGGAGTAGCATGAGGGTCATAGTCACTGGCTTTGACCCCAGCTTTGACCCTTGCAGAAGTCCCACCAAGGGTCAAAGTCAGAGTCAGTAACTGGGTCAGGGTGAGGAAGCAGGAACCAGGCATGGTAACAGAAGCAGGGACAAAGCATGGTAGGTAGCAGGAACAAGGAATAGGAGCAAGGCAAGGAAGCAAGGACTTGATCTCAGAAGTCTGGACAGCAACAGGCCTAGCAACTGGTTTCTTAGACAAAGGATGGGCCAGGAACAGTAATCTTTATACTCGGTGGTGTCCAATCAGCAGCCTGCTATTGTCATTTGACCATGCTCAGTCAGCAGGTGTAGCTTCTGGTGTGGGGGAGGGGTATTAGCAATAGTTCCCTCATCAGCACTTGCAGCTCAGTGATGTACAGGTTATATAAGGCTCCTGCTTAGCAATCCCATAGGCCTGGGTTTGAGACTTGCGGACCTGACACACATACACCCTGCCATCTAGGGCGATTCCTGGATAATACAGGGCAAGGCCTCTCAGGAGGATTCCTGTGGAAGGCCTGTACTTTTTCAGAGGAGTGCACATGATGAGCTGGCTCCCAAGATTGTTCTTTGGTCCCATAGCCGTCCCAGTCAATCAGATAGTAGAGTCCCACTGCACATTTGGGAGTGCAGGACGTGACGGGTTGGATCACAGAAACCAGGGCCGGCTCTAGCTTTTTTGCCGCCCCAGGCAAAAAAAAAAAAAAAGGCGGCCGGACTGCCAAAAAAAAAAAAAAAAAAAAAAAAAAAAAAAACGGCAGCCGCAGGGAGTGCGTGGAGGGCGGTCAAGGCGGCTTGCAGGGGGGTGAAGGGCGGCACCCGCCCGTTCCCTCCGCCCATGGGCAGCCAGGCGCTGCCGCCCGCTTGCAGCCGGGTGAGAGGGGCTCCCCCCTCTGGCCTTGGGGTGTCTCTCCCGGCTGGGCAGGCTCCAAGGGGGCCGACACAGGCAGCGCTGCCTGGGGTCTGCGACCTCCGCGTGGGGCCGGCATTGCAGTGGACCTTCAGTCAGCAGCTGCCACTGTCTGGCCGCCCCGCTCTGAAGTAAGTGCAGAAGTAAGGGTGGCAATTTCACGGCCCCCCTAAAATAACCTTGTGACCTCCCTACAACTCACTTTTGGGTCGGGATCCCCAATTTGAGAAACGCTAGTCTCCCCTGGGAAATCTGTGTAGTATAGGGTAAAAGTACACAAAAGACTAGATTTCACGGGGTGAGACCTGATTTCATGGTCCGTGACGTGTTTTCCATGGCCAGGAATTTGGTAGGGCCCTACATATGAGGATCATGATGAATGATTCAGGGTGCCCTAAAATCAGGGTGAAATGTAAGGAGGAAATAAGGTTAAATCATAGGATTTCCCAGTGTGCCCTAATCACCAGTGGTGCAGTCTCCTGTGTAACCAGGCCCAGTGCCAATGAAGATACAGATAATGTTTCTATGAGGTCCAGTGTAACCTTGGATTGTACTGGGAGACTGAGGACCCAGGCCACAGAAATATCCATAAAATTGTCCCTGGCTTCCATCTCAATCAAGGCCCATTGTATGGGAAATGTCTGCTCGACCTGCGGGAGCTGCAACTGCAGAGGAATCTGTAGAAGTGGAGATAAACGAGGAACCTCTGGATTAGAATAATGTTAGGGTTTCTCTCTGGTGGTACCCAGGCTCTGGCCTCTGACTGGGGGTGGGGTTAGTCTCTTCCATATCAACAGCTTAGCAGGGGTTTTGACAAGACACCTGGATACTACAAGCCCTGCTCCTCCACAATAGAGGCAGAGGTTCTCCCATCTTTTGCATTCTCGTTCATCTGGGGACAGGCGGGGCTGTCCTGTGTTAGCTGGTATGGACTTGATTGAGGCCAATCTTGTTTGGCACGAGGGCTCAACCTTAACTATGTGGGGGAGATAGACAGGCTCCTTCTTCATTCCAGGTGCCATTCATGCCGTCTGGTGTCCAATCAGATGCACAGGTCCATGAAGGTCTCTAAACTGGCATGGGGCAGCACAGGGAGAGGTTCACATGTCCCAGCTCATTTTTTAGTTCTTCACAAAGGCTGACCCAAATCTGATGGAGGAGTGCAGCATCATTCCAGGCACTATCTATGGCAAAACATCTGAACTAGGTGACTCAGGAAGGGGAGGAGCTTTCATAAGGCAATCTCTGCTATGCAGACTTTTCAAGGGCCATTGAAAATACTGGCAAATGGTTGTAAAAATGAGTTGCAGTTGGTCAGTACCAACTGATTCTGTTCTAGAAAGGGAGAGGCCCATGCCAGAGTCTCCCCAATAAGCAAGCTCAACACTAGCCCCACCTTAACTTGATCTGTAACATATTCCTGGGGCTGGAGCATAAACAGGAGTCTGCATTGGCTAAGGAACCCACAAAACTTACTGAGGGTACCTTTATAACTCTGGCAAAGAAATGCTGGGTCTGGTCGCCCAAATTGGTGTCATAAGAGAAGCAGAGTAAGGTTACCTGCAGCGCCTCTGAGTGCTGTACCTTACTCTTGAAAGGAATGATTTCTTGTCTGCAGCTGTTGTACTTGGTCTCATAGTTTCTGGTTTTCCACCTGGAGAGCAGCTATCTGCTCCTGAGGACTCATCGGGCCCTGTGGCAATGCTGGGGCAAGAGCCCTGGCAGTGTCCATACTCTGTTTGTAGGTTCAACAAAGAGTCCCAGAGAAGATCAAGATTGATCACCGTCAGGGCCTGTAATGTGGGTTGTTTGACCTAGTGGTTGGAGCCAGTAGTAGAATTGGGGTCATGATCATGTCAAGGGTCAAGGCAGAGTCACTAACTGGAGTCAGGGCGAGGAAGCAGGAACCAGGAATAAAGCATGGTAACAGGAGCAGGGCAAGGCATGGTAGGTAGCAGGAACAGGGATGAGGTATGATAGGCAGTAGGAATAAAAGCAGGGATCAGGCAAAGAGGCAGGGACTTGGTCTCGGAGGTGTGATCAGCAACAAGCCTAGCAACTAGTTCGGGGTAGGCAACCTATGGCACGCAAGCTGATTTTCAGTGGCACTCACACTGCCCGGGTCCTGGCCACCAGTCCGGGGGGCTCTGCATTTTAATTTAATTTTAAATGAAGCTTCTTAAACATTTTAAAAACCTTATTTACTTTACATACAACAATAGTTTAGTTATGTATTATAGACTTATAGAAAGAGACCTTCTAAAAATATTAAAATGTATTACTGGTACGCGAAACCTTAAATCAGAGTGAATAAATTAAGACTCGGCACACCACTTCTGAAAGGTTGCCGACCCCTGAACTAGTTTCTCAGACCAGGGATAGGAATACGACATTTTATATCCAGTGGTGTCCAATCAGAAGTTTGCTGTTAGTCATCTGACCCTGCTGAGCCAGTGGGGGTAGCTTCTGGTGGTGAGATATTAGCCGCAGATCCGTCATCAACTTACCTGATGCATATAAACTACCCATCATTACTGTAGCATGAAATAAGAGACAGAAAGAATAAACTTTCTGCTTCCTTTTAGATTGTTGACAATACTTTGCTTTTTTCATTTAATTGGCACCTTTTTGAACCTTTTTAAAATGTAGTTGAAAATCTAAAGGGCAAGATTTATATTTTTTTTTCCAAAAAGACTTTTCCAGCTAGTTATCAATAGATCTTCTGTAAAAAGCACATTGATTAATTCTTAGATCATTCTTCAGATTTACCAGAAGAGATGTAAAGGTTACATCGAATAAATTCCTGCTTACAGCCAGGACAGAATTTAGTGTTGCTAACATTGTAGTAGATTTTTAAAAGACAAATAATTAGAGTTAGTGATATTGAAAGCTAACTGCATGAGTCCTGTTTACTTGAAAGAATGTGTGTGTCACCACAGCATGGGCTGAAAGTGTAAATGGCAGACTGCCAAGGCAGGTTTCTGCATAGTGACAGTCAGCATCCCAATCTAGAAAAATGCCTCTATTATTTAAGCAAATTTGACAACTGCTAAATCAAGCTGTCCCTCAGTAAGAAATACATGTGCCATTACAGGGCCATAAACACATTCATGTTATTAGAAAAAATTTGCCTGGTTCATAATTTCAAAGAGAAGCATGAAATATTTATATGTTGTATACAATGCACAGGCTGTATGGCAACAGTCAGTTCTTTTAAAGTTGTTGTGAAAGACAGACTACTTCAAATGTTTTCCAGATATTTTTGTCCAAGATTAAGGTTTCCATATATTAATGATTTTTAGGATCTCTGCTGTCTAGAAAATGTACTGGAGAGAATGATCTGTATAGGTGAGAGAAAGAAGTATAGATCTAAAGCCCCACTTTGTTGGGGGAGAAAAGAATGGGACACATAAAATAGTGATAAAATTTGTCTCTACTTATTTTTGATTCAACTAATGGCCCAGTTTTGTTATCATGTCTTCATTTACCCTATCTCCTAAAAGGCAGCCTGGGAAAATAGAAGATAATTAAAGTGTGACCTGAAGATGGTCTAGTGTGTCAATCATAGAATTATAGAAATGGGAGGGATCTAGTCAGTCTCCTGAGCTGAGGCAGGACAACATATACCTAGACAGATATTTGTCTAACCTGTTCTTAAAAGCCTCCAATGATGGTGATTTCACTGCCTCCCTTGGAAGCCTATTCCAGGGCTTAACCATCCTTACAGTTAGACAATTTCCCCTCATATCTAACTTAAATCTCCCTTGTTGAAGATTAAGCCCATTACTTCTTGTCCTATCTTCACTGGACATGGACAACAACTCATCACCATCTTCTTTATAATAGCCCTGAACATGTCTGTAGATTTATCTGGTCGCCCCTCAGTCCTGTTTCCTCAAGACTAAACATGCCCAGTTTAGTTTTATTTCTCTCATTACTCCTAAAACCCTACTGTAGTTTTCCATGTCCTCCCACCCCAACATCTAACATATGTTAAAGTCACACTTGTGATTAACATTTTCTATACACCTGTAAGGTGAATCATGTCCCCCCATACATTTCCATTCTGTATGCAATACGAAGATCATTTGTGACAATTTTCCATTATTTCTAAGCAAAGCTTCATATTTACTATCTAATTCAATTTTGCCAGTTATGCTTGTCTATCTACTTATTCCTTTCTTGTGGTTTTGATTACACTTTCATAACATATTATACAAGTAGCAGAAACAATCACATTTCTTATCTGCTAGTTACTAGCACATATACAGTTAAGACTACCTTATGCAGTTGTAAAAATAGGTTATGAAAATGGGTTGTGCTTGACATACATTTCTATTTCTTGCAGGGCACTTCCTACCTACATAAGCTCAAAGCCAAATATACCTTTTAGTTCCCTTGGCATAACCGTGAGGAATGCTGGGGGTACTGGGCCTACATGGCAACACTCCACTCCAATGGGTTAGTGGAAAACAGAGTGAAAACAAAATGCCTATTGAAAAAGGTGTGGACTCAGACTCTGATCCATATTTAGCACTGCTACATTACAGAAAGACTCCAATGAAGTATGGAATCTCACCTGCTGACATTTTGTTCAACGTAAAACTGAAAACAAGAATGTCTGCACTGTTAAAAACTGGTGTCAAAGTCACTAGGAACTTGAAAATGTATGAAGTGTTGTATAAGACAAAACAAAACAAAAAAGAATCACTATGACTTGGGGTCCTGGGAGCTGCCACCACTTCATGAAAATGGTGCCATGTATCTCTATGATGGGAAACAATGGTCACAAACAGCCGTGGTCTCACAAGAGATAGCCAAACCAGACGGATACATACTAAAAAGGTGATCCCTTTGTCAATTCCAAGAAGGACGGAAGATAATGGGCAATAAGTCTGCCATTTTGCCCAAGAGGGTCTCAGACAGGTAAAACCACAGCAGGATGAGACAATGGAGCCCCAATACCAGAGGCCACTCAATATCTGCCACCCTAGGCAACACTTTAGTGCATCCCCCCCATCATATATATTTGGCTTGGCCATTCTTCCATCATGAAAGAGGGGGCTGGGACAAATTTGAGCAAGAGGTGTTGAGACTTGGCATGCGGGATTGCAACGCCACTCAAATTTGACCTGTCCAACCCTTTGTCATGATGGAGGGGTGGCTGGGCTAAATCTGCAGCCCTAGGCAGCTGCCCATAAATCTGCCACCCCAGGTAAGCTGCCTAGCTTGCCTATAACTAGAGCAACCTCTGCCAAGGAAATGGAACTAGAACAAGTGGACTTGCTGCTTCCTGATAGCAGTAAGACTGATGTTCTAAGAGAACCCCACAGGTCCAAATGACAGTATAGGGCAGACTAATGCAACATTGTTAGTAAGTTTAATTATTAGATTGGTTGTAAGTATTTGTAATTGTGAGCTATAACAATTTTTTAAGTTATTGTTAAGTTTTGGCTTGGAAGGAAAGTCATGATTTTGAAGACTGTGCCTTTAGGGCTGAGCTTACCAGATAGAGTCTGAGTGGGGCGCTGTGAAGTTCTTGTTGTTACGCGTAGCCAGCTGGATGCAGAATAAAGCAGACATCTTGCAAGCACCTTAAGCACTAAGTGATCACTGACACTGTAACTATAATAAAAATGATTAAAAACTAATTCAGACTCAGACAAACACAGGCCCCCTTCTTCGTATAACTATAGTGCAGACTGATTATGCTGCTTTTGCCCCTACCCCAATGGACTTTCTACCACTAGGGGGCCTGTGTTCCACCAGCGAAAATGAATCTGGTCCAGAGAATGCCTTTTGCATATCCTGGTCCTAAACTTCATGCCAACTACATATAAAAAAGTCTTTGTCCAATTTTTTGGAAAACATAACTATCTTGTTTTTCTGATGGTGACTTGCCAAGTTATACAAGTGCAGACCATCAGAACCCTGCAGCTTTCCTAACTGAAGGGTCATGGTAAACAGGACACCAACTGCCAGTACTTAGGCACTCTAAAATTTGATCTTTGGCAGCAATGTATCACCAAATTACCATATCATCTTTAAGGACTTAGGAAACAAGAGAGGTTGGAATGTCTCTCTGATGAACATGCAGAGAAAGGAACAGAGGGGTCCTGCTGTAAAAATCCCAAGAATAGAAAAACTCAAGAGGAAGCTTACATTGATGTTTACTTTTTATTGTATTTTAGTTTTTGTTATTTAAGTTCATGACAAAAACAAACCCCAGGAAGGGGATAAGTTTGGACCATATCCAGTGGCGTAAACACGGGAGTAGGGAACTCCACCTGCTTACTATGACAGGAAGTACAGACCCCGCAGGTTTGGTCACAGAAGGTTCTGCCCAGCCACGCTTCCTGGGCATGCTCTCAGTGGAGGTGGAGCTTAAAAGGATGCAGCAAAGCTCAGTAGTGGGGTCAATGAAAGGGAGCCGACTTGCACTGGTAGCTCCTGCAGGAATTCAGTACAAGCCCCACACCGCCCTGAAGCAGACATCAACCCAGCGCTGGTAGCCACTGCAGAAAGAACAGCAGAGTCTCCCTTCTGAGCAGGGCCGGCTCCAGGCACCAGCTTAACAAGCAGGTGCTTGGGGCGGCCAAGGGAGAGGGGCGGCACCTGCGGCAATTTGGGGGCGGCAGGTCCCTCACTCCCTCTAGGAGCGAAGGACCTGCTGCTGAACTGCCGCTGCTTTTTTTGCTTGGGGCGGCAGAAATGCTGGAGCCGGCCCTGCTTCTGAGGCAATGCATTGCAAGCCATTAGCCTGTCATTCTCAGTGCCTCAGGAGAGGCTGGAACATGGTAGGAGGTAACCCCAGAAAGCAGAGTGAGTGATACCCTGGCCCATGGCAAACACCAGATCTGCTTGCCCCGGGACCCTGGGGTTGGAACCTGGAGGAGTGGAAGGGCCCAAGTTCCCCTACTGCCAACTAGGTGTTACCGCCCACCCTTGGACTTAAGCTACTAGGGTCTACTGCCAACCCCCAGACTTGATCCACTAGGTGGTATGTATAGCCTGTGCTCTGATCACTATGGGATGTGGTCTAGGGAAATAGTCTCCCATCTCTCTCTCTCTCTCTCTCTCTCACACACACACACACACACACACACACACACACACACACACACACACACACACACACACACACACACACCAATAATAAGGGGGTTTATATTGCAAACTATGTAATACATACATGTGCATTGTTTCTCTTTACTATGTCTCATTCTAGTCAGAACTGCCTGCCTCAATTTCATGATTTTCACAGACACTAAAAAAGTTTATATTATAAACATTTCCTATATTCATTACATTAAAGTAACTAATTCAACAGAACAGAGCTCTCTATAGAAACCCATCAGCCAAAATACTTCTATCTACTTTATCTAAAATAGAAAATCAATGTGAGAAATGAGTAAACAAATAAAGTAGAGATGGGTTAAATTGATCGTTTGGCTTTAAAAGGTTTTCTTGCGAAACAGAATGGCAATTTCATAGAATCATAGGGTTAGAAGGGACCGCAAGGGTCATCTAGTCTAACCCCCTGTCAAGATGCAGGATTTGTTGTGTCTAAACCATCCAAGACAGATAGTTATCCAGCCTCCTTTTGAAAACCTCTAGTGAAGGCACTTCCACAATATCCCTTCCACAATTTCAGCCATTTCTGGGAAAATATCTCCTTTCTCTGCCAGACCTATTTTCACTGGGCCTTGAAAATCTTATAAAATCAGTCTTCAAAACAGATTTTTATTAAATGAAAAGAATTCTCACTTTGGCTACTATTTTACTTCCTCTCTTGCCTTTTACTTGGTAATTTACTGGAAATCCTCCGTTGCCCATACATTCCCTGCAGCCACACTACAGCACATACCTCCTTTAGATTTATTATGGGAGGTACAAGTTTCAGCGTTTTCAGTTTGGTGCCTTTGTGCTCATAGTTCATGAAACATTAAGTACATTTTACAAATGACATTGCAGGCTTTTCCTTAATTTTATTACATATTTCAGTCATTGCATTATTTTATATGATTTACTGAAAAGGCTGCATATTTTACTAATCAGCCAGTATACTTTCTTGATTGAGTTTCCTATTTTAATACTTGAGGACATACACATTTTACTGATTGAGCTGCACACTTTGCTCACTTTGCTGATCCAACCGAATATTTTATTGATCCAGCTGCATATTGTAAAGAGCCAGGTAGACACTGTGCTGATTGGGTATGGGGCACATTCTGCTAGCAGACTCTGGCTTCTTGAGTATTGGTTTGCTCTTGACTAAAGATGCTCCAGAAATGATCCCTCCCTTTGTATTCAAGGGACCATCAATTTTTATTTATTAAACGTGTGACATTCTCCCTTTTAGAACTGGAAACTGGTTGCTCATCCTTCAGCTGGGCAATAGATTTTTCTAGCCAAAACCAATGCTGCTCTTTAAAAGTAGTCTGATTTGAAGCATTTGTGCAAATTGTTCTCATTCTCTAGGTTTCTACATGCCTTCCTCTCCCGTGGAGCCTAACAAGGTCCTTGATGAGATTTAGCCCCCAGAAATTGTTTATCTTCTCAAAGAAAGAGATTGGGTTGGTGTGGAACAATCTACCTTTTGTAAAACCGTGTTGTATTTTACCCCAATTATCGATAACTTCTATGTCTATAACTGCTCTCTCTGGGTATGGCTACCCTTACCGGGATCAACGCTGTGGAGATCAATGCATCAGGGGTCGATTTAGCGGGTCTAGTGAAGACCCACTAAATCGACCACAGATCGCTCTCCCTTCCACACCAGTACTCCACCGGAATGAGAAGCATAAGGTAAGTCAACAGGAGAGTTTCTCCCATCGACCCAGCATGGTGTAGACTAGGGATCAGCAACTTTTGGCATGTGGCCCATCAGGGAAATCCACTGGAGAGCCGGGACGGTTTGTTTACCTGCAGCGTCTGCAGGTTCATCCGATCGCAGCTCCCACTTGTTGCAGTTCACCATTCCGGGCCAATGGGGGCTGCGGGAAGCGGCAGCCAGCACATTCCTTGGCCTGCACCCACGGCCAGTGGGAGCTGTGATTGGCCAAACCTGCAGACGCTGCAGGTAAACAAACCGTCCTGGCCATCCAGTGGATTTCCCTGATGGGCCGTGTGCCAAAAGTTGCCGATCCCTGGTGTAGACACTGCAGTAAGTTGACCTAAGCTATGTCGACTCCAGATACGTTATTCATGTAGCTGGAGTTGTGTAACTTAGGTCGACTTAACCGCACAGTGTAGACCTGCCCTCTTTCAAAATGTATTCTAGAACTTGCATACAATTGTTAGGTCAAATTAACATGGTTTGTAATTTCCCATATCACTTTTCTCCCCCTTTCTTAGATATAGGCACTATATTTGCAATTCTCCAGTAATAGGGTATGACCCTGAGTTTAGATTCATTAAAAATCCTTGCTGTTGGGCTTTCAATTTCATGTGCCAATTGCTTTAATATTTTGGATGGAGATTGTCCAGGCCTCTTTCCCCGCAATTTGATCTCATTCAGCTGTTTGAGTTGAGCTTCAACCTTGGATCTGGTAATTTTTACTTTCATATCTTGGTTCCCATTAGCCACCCTGCCACTACTTCTAAGCTCTTCACTGCTCTTATTAAAGTGTAGGTGTTGAGCCATGCCTAGATTATCTTTAATCTGGCAGTTCTCACATTTTCTGACATCCAAGAGGTAGCTTTCCTTGCTAATCCATCCCTCCTTCCATTCCTTATAGGCATTCTGCTTTCTCTTAATAATCTGTCCAAGACGTTTGTTCAACCAGTTTGGTGTGCAACCCTTCCCTACACATTTTTCCTTTGCTTGGGATGCAGACTTCAGATACTTGAAGTCAAAGTTGCAGAAACTAACTCCAAACCTCTTCCACACTCAGATCCTTGAGTTCTTCAGTCCAGTCCACTTCCCAAACTAATTCCCTTCATTTTTTTAAAGTTTGCCTTTCAGAAATCAAGGACCCTGGTTGCAGTCCTACTTTTGCTTATTCTTCCATTCAGTTTAAACCAAGGCTATCTTCTACAACTAGTTCTTCTATGAGGTCCTCGCTACTTACCAATGCTAAATGTAAAATGGCATCACTTCTTGGTTCAGTGACCATTTGGCGAAGAAATCTGTCAGCTATGACATCCAGGAATATCTACCACTATTAGTTGCTCTTGTCCTCCAATTTCTATCTGGGAAATAAAGACTCCCATAATCACACAATTCCCAGTAGTATTTATTTCATTAAAATATTTGCGGTCTCTATCCATGTCCAAATCAAGTCCTGGGGGACTGTGGCAGACCCCAAGTGCTATCTCGGTGGTGTCTCTGTTACCTTTCTTTCCCAAAGTCATTTTGACCTAAACAGATTCCATTTTATCCATTCCATAACTTCTAATTTCTTTACGATCTACCTTGTCATTAATATACACTGCTACTCAACCACCTTTACTTTTATTTCTGTCTTTCCTGAACAGCACATACCATTCAATACCTGTATTTCATTCATGACTAATATTCCATCATGTTTCCATTATCCCTATAATATCTGGTTTCACTTCCTCCACCAGAAGTTCTCCTTGCCATCTGGGATTCCCTCTGAGACCTTTTCCACTTGGCTTATGCAGAACACCTTGCCCAGTTCTGGCAGAATACTTCATTTGTTCTCTGGGATCCAAAAAACTCAATTTGACTCCAGACTTCATCACTCAGGTTCCTTTATTTGGCATATAGCAAAGCTACTCTGATTTGATGAGACTCAAACATAGGGGGTGGGTATAAGGCATACCACATATCCAAAGTTATACAGAAAACCTCTTCCTTCAAATATATATATATTTACACATTACATTGCATTTACTATACTTTACATCACACATTTTGGGATTGGCTTGGTTACTTTGCAGGAACCAATCCCTGTGCAGTATGCTCTATACATTCACTGTTCCTGCAGAACCTGATCTTTACAATCCAGGTTTATCTTTTCCACTGTCCTTAGCACCAGGGTGTTCCTGCTTATCTTAGCTAGCACAGACTTCCTGCTTCCAACATACTGCTTGCTAAGCCTCTTTACAACTTAACCTTCCATTCACCTTCTCCATCATGCTCACTAAGAATTGAGGCAAGTTATTTATATCAAACCAGGCCTACACCTTTGTGTACAGACATCATAGTTCTTTCTGCTTGGCTTCACCTAGACTCCTTACCAGATTAGGTACAATAATTTTACTCCCATTATTGCCTACCTGACTGTTATTGTCAGTGGCATTCCTCTTGTTGTCCATTCTCCTACCTCTGTTGTTTCTTTCTCCATTGCTGCATCCTCTTTTACTTGATTTTCCTCTGGCTCAATATTAGACTCAGGCATGGAGATTACATGAGCATCTCCCACCCATCACCCTCAAATTGCTAGTTTAAAAGTCTTTTAAATTCAGCTGTGCCAACCTCCATCCCAGAAATCTATTTCTCTCCCAACTCAGGTGGAGTCAGTGCTTAATTTGTGCTAGGGCTTGCCAGTGCTGAGCTCTGGCATCTCTAGTCTTGGCAGCTCATAGCCCGGCACCTCTGGGCTCTCCACGTCAGTTATGGAAGTAAAAAAAAAAATTGCTTGAGCCCTGGGACCTCTTCCATCCCATGAGAACAGTAGTCAAACATCTCAAAGCCATCCACATAGCACCATGAGCCATCTGCTGATCATCAAAATCTTGTCTCGCCTTCACTATCCTCTTCTAGGGACAGGTAGAATCCCACTGAAGATCACCTGAGCATCCAGTTCTTTAAGTGTCTTCCCCAGCCCAATGTAGTTTTCCTTGATGTGTCCCAGCAAGAATCTAGCAGTATCATTTGTTCCTACATGAAAGACAATCAGTGGATTCTATTCTGCTCCCATCAAGAACCTCTTCAGCCTCAAGTCCACATGCCATAGCTTAGCTCCCAGCAGACAGCACACCCTTCTGTTCTCCGGAACATCTCTGCTGAGAGGCTTATTCGTTCTTCTTAGCAGGAGGTCCCCAATCACATAGACCTGCCTCGTCCTTGTGTTGGTGAGACTCTCCAGCCTTTACCCTTCTGTTCTTTCTGGCTGCAAGTATTCTTGTCTTCTGTTCTTATTTCCAATCTTCTGCAGGTCATCCTCTATCATCCTGGGGATCAGAACTGTGGCCATCTCCATTGTCTCTTCCCCACTTCTCTTCTTTCTTGTTCTCCCCACTTTTGTTACTGCCTGACTCTCCCCTTCATTTTCCAACTCAGCGAACCCGTTCCTCAGCTCTATTTTTCCTTCACTAGTCGGTCTTTTCCTCTGTCTTGTTCTCATAGTCAAATTCTTCTACTGGCCACTTTCCTCATCCTCACAGTTCTCTGGTCCAGCATGCATCTGCAAGACTTGAAATTTGCTATCCATCTCCTCTCTCCCCTTCCTTCCATCATCTGCTCAAATCTCCTTCTCAACTCAACTATCGTTTCTAGCTGCATCCTTAAACCTTGAATCTTCTCCTCCATCAGATCTATTAGGTGGCACTTCAATCAGATACCAGAATAATGTACATCCTGCAGCTTCCACATCCAGTCATCTTAAAAATGTAAGAATGGCCATACTGGGGCAGAACAATGGTTCATCTACCCAGTATCCTGTCTTTCAAAAGTGGCCAGTGCCAGACATTTCAAAGGGAATGAATAGAACAGGGCAACTATTGGCCGTCAGAGTTTAGGGACACCCAGAGCCTGGAGATACATCTCTATTGTCTTTTCCACTGCTTTTTTTTTTCCCTCCTAAGCTTCTATCAACAAGCAGGGGTTGGGGGACGGGAACCACGCAAATACCACATCCACCCTCCCCAAACTTCCCCTACAAACTCCCACTCAGACTCCCTTGTTTTCAGCTGTTTGCTGGCTCCTGTGCCACTATTCAAATATTTTTATTGACGCAATCCAAAATAAATTTTGCATTATGTGTTTGTGAAAATTTTTCAGATTTTTGACTCTTCATCCCATTTCAGAACAATTTTTTTTTTAAATTCAAAATCTCAAACACTTGTGGGACAATAAAATATTTGTCTAATTAACTGAATTTCCTGTGTTTCTAGCATTTTATTTCTTTTGTAACTAAAATGCTCTATCACTCAATCTTAAAGCACAATATAGTCTCATCCTTATCTCAAACTTAATTTTGTGTCTAGGAATCACATATATAGGAATCACTTAACCCATCACTGAAATACAGCCACTTGTGGGCTGAATTGTAGCATAAACAAGACACATTTCATAAATATTAAGAATAACTTTTTCCTTTGTAACTACAAATGAAAATTTAAGTAGATAGAATAAATACAGAATAAGTAACACAGGAAGAATATGGATGGCCACTAGTGTTTTTAACTAACATGCCCTCTGATCTGCCTTGACAAGGCTTAGACAACAGGGTGGACGAAATGCCTGCAATTGATCTACATTACCACTCGCTCCAGAGCTGCTGTGTCCATGTTGGCAAGAATGGGAAATTTTAAGAAAAAAAGGTCTAGGTTAGACATAACCATAGAGGGCAGGGGATAAAATTACTGCAGAAAATCTTTTCAACAATAAAAATAATTTTATTTAAAAGGACACATTTGAAAAGAAGATTAATTCTCATCCCATAATTTGCACTGCATTTTAGTTTTATAATTCTTGCATTCTGATCACACAAAATGCCTCTGGTATTTATTTACCTTGTTTTAGGAAGTGTCCAGAAATGACCATCACATTGTTTTTATTACTGGACTGCTGGAGCATGACATATGCTATTTCTGAGTACTATATACACATTACAATTTTACTTAGATCGCTTGTCATTCTTTTTGAACCTCAGACAGTTCCTCAGGGATCTTCTTTTCTTTTCTAATACAAATTTCACCTCAGATTTTGTGTGTGAACAAGCGTATATATTTTTTTATTTTCACATTGTCTCAGTTATGAGTCCAATAAAGTATTACCAGTGGCTGAATAATGAAGCAGCCTGCTGTGTTTTCCTTTTTTCACTTTTATATTCTTGTTGTTATCCTGTGTGTCAACGTCTCTTATCTCTGTTCTTTATATAGAGCTGGACAAGGGCATGAATAAAAAAATAAGTGAATTCTGTAGTTTTGGAAGAATGGCCAGTTGATTATTAAAATAGAATCTAGCTAAAATGAGGAGTTGTTTTTGCTACTTAATCAGATAGGATTTGATTTTTTAGAGGTACTCAACAACCCCAACTTCAGTTGAAGTCAGTGGGGACAGCTGGTCCTCTACATCGCTATATAGTGAGCTCATCATGGTACAGTGGAGTGTTATGTGACTAACAACATGACATTATGTTATGTGACAAACATCTGTTCCATACTGTTTGATCACTTATATTCCTCCCCTGGGGGAGGATGTGCAGCAGAGAGTCTTGTTTTGAGAGGATTTGTTTTGTTTTTGTTTTTAATATATAACATGCAGTATATTTAAGCTAGAGAAGGCCAGGCTAAAGAAATGTGCCTTGCATTTGGAGCAGAAGGTGATGAGGTTTGTGTTGGTTATTAGTTCCTGTGGAATTCATGACAGTCTTGGACTGGCCCTGAAGAAAGTTTTATCTCCCACACAGACGAGTTTTACCCTTTATTGTGGTGACTTCCTCTACCGCAGTGATCATCCTGGAACTGTAGGTGGTATAATATTCTGGGCCCAGGCCATGAAGCACCTTGAAGATAAGGACCAGGACCTTGAACTTGATTCAGTATTCTATGGGAAGCCAATGTAGAACGTGCAGGACAGGTTTGATGTGCTTGTGTTGCTGAGGAGACATGCTGCAGCATTATATACAAGTTGGAGTTTCTTAAGTGCTGAAGGCTTCTTGCCCAGCCATATCACATTGTATATGATATTTGTGGTTAAAGGAACCTATAAGAAGCAGCTTCATTTCAATTTATTTTCCCCAAACCATCTAAAGATTCTTCAGTTAATAGCTTGCAATAGAATATGTTGTCATTTTAAACTTAATATATGAGTCCGTGAAGCAACGTCAATTCACACTAGCTGAGGATCTATCCTCCAGTTCCTAATGAATAGGGGCACACATCTGACCATTAATGTGCTCTCAAGGTACAGCATATGCATTCCCATTGTAATACAAACCAACAACATCCCACAAGACTACTCATCCAGGAGTTGGAGGCACTAAGGACAAGTGAGTAGTTTCATCTCCACATCAGTTCAATCTTTGGCTTCTCTGCTGAGACTGTGGCCAGCAACAGGTATCTGATGGTGTTTTGTTGTGATGTGGACATCTCCCCATTAGGAACTGGATAATTTGTTTGCCTAATCCTTCAGAAAATAATTTAAAGGCCAGTTTAAATAATTTAAAGGCCTTCCTTCTCACAGTACTGAAACCAAAAGGACTACAATGCTAAGCAAGTTACAGCTCCACCTGAGTAAAATATCAGAATCCAGCCCGAAGGGAAAGCTAACTGAGTTTAACAGCTTAAATGTAACAGTGATGTATTTCTTTGTACACAGTGTTTGAAGGAATAGATTTAGGGTCAGGACTTTTTCAAGGACTGCCTCCCTTGGAGTTAAGGAAAAGTTAGCATGCACCATAAAAGAATGACCATTTATTATAGGCACAAATCCTATTACTAAGCTATGTACCAATTTGCACCTGCAACAAAAATTTTAAAAGGAAAATAAATGGAATCTGGGTAAATCTGGCCTTAATTTATAAAAATATTAACAATAATCAGATAATATTTTTACAACTAGATAATTTCGATATAGCTTAATTTTCAGTCTCACCTTTGACCGTATCCTCAATGAGGAAAAGAGCCTATGACATATGGGAAGCAAATTTGTTAAGAAATAAAATTAAATGCTTAAAATTCTGTGCTGTGCATAGGATGAAAGTTTCCTTCCTTTCTATGAATAACAGTATGCCATACTTTTCAAAGTCATGACAGTAAGATGGTGTGGTCATCCTGTCATCAGACAGGAACAAAGACAGACTCCAATCCAACAAGCTCTACTGTATGTTCTCTTAACCTGTGCACGTGTGTGTGCATGCACACAGATCCTAAACCCCGCGCACACGGTGAAACACTGCGCGCACAAAAAATTAAATACTACATCGGAGTCAGGCTGAAATATCTTTTCTGGGAGACTTTTGACATTGTTAGCCCGCCATCTATCAACACAGCCAGATTGTACTAGCTGGCAAGGGAGGGAAAGGGAAAGGAGGCAATGAATCGTTCATACCTCTCCCAGCCAGCATTTCGAATGTGGAGCGTTGATCACGTTGGGACGGTCGGGACCCACACATCTCCTTGTAGTCTGTTCATTTGGCTGTGTACAAACTCAAGTATGTGTGAATAAGTCAAAATGCCTGGCCATAGTTGCTAAGGAACTGCAAAGATTTCCTAGAAATGAACAAAGGTAAGTGTTGTTTTCGTGATTGAAATCTTTCAAAGGCATTGGACTACATTTACTCATGATGTTTTACCATTTTCCTGCTTTTTTTCCCCATGTTTTTTTGCTATGCACAAACTTCAGGTATCCTGATCTGAATGATCTCCCGTTTGCCCTTTTGTCGAGTCATGCTGTTAAGTGCATTGAAATAGTAGCCATATAATAAAAGTATTAATTTTAAATAAACCAATCTGGTAAAAAATCAATCCCTAAATGTCAGTCTAGAGGTCTAAAGCGTAAAAGAACAGCTACTTCATTTAAATCTGGATGGCTGGATGAGATGATAGAGATGGTTACACTGAAGTCACATAGTGTAATGTTTGTTAAACTTCGTGAAATATTCACATTTCAGGCCACTCAATGAAGTGCCCTGGTTATCTAGGCACTTTGCACTTGAGCAATTATTCGCAACTATAATCCTCTTCTGGAATATTTTGAGCAACAAAGATACTGATCCAGTCTCTAAATACTGCCACAAAAAGCTGAATACCATAGAATACCGAATAACATTAGAAGTTTTGAAATTTT
Organism: Chrysemys picta bellii; assembly: GCF_011386835.1. NCBI lineage: Eukaryota > Metazoa > Chordata > Testudines > Emydidae > Chrysemys > Chrysemys picta. The sequence goes on from NC_088791.1 coordinate 78,868,312, forward strand.
TTGCGCACACAGCCTGTCAAAAATTAGAGGGAACATTGTGTGCAACCACACTGAGGTCCATGGGGCTCTGTCTGCATGGAGCAGGTCTGAAATAGCTTACTGAAAAGTAGGACAATCTGTCTAAAAACAGGACTTCTGGTAACCCTAGGGTAGAAATCTTGACTCTATTGAAGTCAGTGGTAAAACTTCCATTGATTTAATTGGGCCTGGCTTTCACCCTAGGACCTTTGGCTACAAAAGATAGACCTCTATGAACTAAGCTAAAGGAGAAAAAAAATCATGTTTAGTACTACTAGGAGTTTATCCTCTGCTGGCTGGCCACTAAATAGCACTAGTACATTTACAATCTAGTCACATTATGTGGCAAGAAGAAAAGCATTTACACTAAATTGTGCATGCCTAAATCATATATAGACTCCACCAAAGCAGAGCCAAAAAGTTCCAAGTAACAGGAATGAGCTAGAAGCTGACATTTTCTTCTGTTGATTACACTTTAAAGTAATTTCAATTAAATAAAAGTCAATATAGAAAATTGAATATATTAAATGGAGGGTGAAAAATTAATTTAATACGTGAAGTTAGTTATTTCATTCTATTAATTTAGTTTTTAGATATTTAAATTAGTTCTGTGTTGTAAGATCACAAATACTAAACACAGGAAACAACATCTCTTTCAGCTGGAATATGCAAAAGAACCTTTCTTATTTAATACTTACTGAGGCACCTTCAAGTTACAAGTGTTGGGGATCCTTTTTTTTTTTTTTTTTTTTTAAGATTTGCACAGTTGCATTTTTATTCCCCTTTCAGACTAGTTGAATGACATTTTTCCAAATAAGTATAAATTATCTGAAATGGCTAGGGCTAAAATAACTAGGGATATAAACTAAAATTGAAAGTACCACATGAAAGCTCAATTAGGAGACATTTTAAAATTACCTTTATATAAAGCATACATGTTTCACATTCACTATTTACTTTTCAATTATTTTCAGAGAAAGGAAGGGAATGACTGTAATTAAAGATCACACCAAAAAGTGGCATTATCTCTGTCCCAGCAGGAGTTGCAAGTTTCTAAGCAAACCACGTGTATTTTTATGTGAATAATCTACTGATAGTTTTATTTTTACTGGTTGGATAGTACGTGATTTGTTTCTTAATAATCTTTTCCTTTAATATTGTTCTTTCTGAAAACTCACTTTGGTTGCTTTATAAGCATCAAAATTTGAAAATTATTGAAAAGGGACATGGAATTTTATATATTCTTCTCTAAAATAGAAGAAAAACATTGTCTTGTATTTATGAGACTATTTTAGTGAAGGAATATTGTGTATATACAACACAGGAAGGTAAAACATCCCTGCACTGTAACAGTCTGTAACAAAAGGAAACACCTAAAGTTCAGTGATTTTAATAATACCGCAGGGCTTTATTCGACCATCAAGACATTGACGCGGAATGGAAACAGTGAGGAGATATTATTTCTGAAGTGGGCACAATGTCTCCTATGGCTACAGAAGGAAAGTCATTAGGGGAGTTCAGCTGCTGAACCAAGCTTGAAGAGAGTGAAAATGTTATCAAGACATACCTGATGAGGTTATTGGAAAGCTGTAGATTGTATACCAATAATCAGAGGGGTAGCCATGTTAGTCTGGATCTGTAAAAGCAGCAAAGAGTCCTGTGGCACCTTATAGACTAACAGACGTATTGGAGCATGAGCTTTCGTGCATCCGACGAAGTGGGTATTCACCCACGAAAGCTCATGCTCCAATACGTCTGTTAGTCTATAAGGTGCCACAGGACTCTTTGCTGCTTATACCAATAATGTAACTCTGATTTGCATAAACACATTACCTTGTTTACATAAAACTTCCAACAATCATATCCTTCAATTACTTGCTCCTTCTTCTTCACAAATCAATATATTTTCTGTTAAATCCATCATCCCCCCCACCCTTGAATTTGTCCCCATTCCTCTCCAAGATTGCTTCTCAAATTTCCCCCACATCTTCCCCTCTATCTTTGGTTCCCCACTCCCCTCTTCATCTCTCTGCTTGCAACACTCACAATTTCCCCCTCCCCCCATCTGTTTCGCTCTATGTTCTTTCCTCCCACAATCTTGAGTTCCCCACATCTCCCGCTTTGAGTTTCCCCTGTCCCTTCCTCATGAGCTTTGGTCCAACATGTTCTAGAGCAAAGCCACCAGCCTCCCGCAGCTGTAGTAACATGGCTTGACCGACCCCTACATTACTCTGCCCAATGTCTTTCTAGCCCAGTCTCCATAGCCACTACAGGTTGCGGGGTATATTCTAGGCAAAAACTCTATGGCTAGAGTCATTCAGGACAGCATAGAAGTCTTCTCCTTATTGAATAATGTTGCAGCTGCTTGGGTGCCCAGCAGGGGATGCTAAAAATCAGTAGTTTTCCAGACAAATCAACAGTCTTAACAGGTCTGCCAAGGCCCTCTTAAAAATATTACTAATGACTCAGAAAGTGCAATACTCATGAACTGTGCTAATGATGCAAGTATCAGCTGCTAATGCAACAATATTACCACTACATGTCACCATGAGTTAACTCTGGCATAGAGTTATGAAAAGTGGCTTGTGATAACAAGGCTTAATGTGAGATCTTGCAAAGGACGTGCAGTAATCAGTCTTCAGTTATTCCCAAGATTTTAATACATTTTCTATATGATACTGGTTACCCAATTTAGTCTTCCTTCATAAGTTTATTATAAGCTTATTCCCTACTTCTCAGATTCTTTTTAAAAAACAGGCACAAAGTAAAATGGATATATATAAACATACACCTGGGCCAAAAAATTCCAAGTTAGGCATTCAACTCCATTTTTAGGCACCTAAAAAGTAGCCTGATTTTTAGGAATGCTCAGAGCCCACAATTCTTATTGACAGTCACCTGGAATTGTAGGTACTCAATGCCTTTGAAAATCAGGCCAAAGGCTTTGGTATTTTTAAATGTAAGTATATTTTTTCTCTTGAACAGAATAAATCCCTTTAATACAAAATATACAGTACTGAAAACTTTGTTACATATCTATACAGTGAATCAGTGAGGATTATTGCTTTAATCTATCTGAAAGAGAAGGTGGACAAAACCTGGATTATACAACTTCTAGGCAGAGCCACTGCAGAGATCACAGTTAAATAGACAACTTGGGATGGGCAAATCAGGAAGGATAAAATAAGAATTGACCCAAAGCTCAGACCAAAACTAGAAATGAACCTTCAAAGACTGGAAAAGTCTAGTTACTCTTCCTCCTTCCCTCTCCCACTTTCCATCTCTCTCTGTACTTCCTGATTAAAATACTTCAACCATACCTTCCTGCATGACATCTCAAATCTGGCTGAAACCAAGCACCACCACATAGGACATCAATTAGAAGTCTGTTCTCCCCCCCCTCCCCCAAAGCCACTTTTATACATGCTTTGTATAATAGTCTGTTACTTCAGAGAAAATAAATCAGTAGGGTGACCATATGTCCTGTTTTGGCCGGGACAGACCCTTTCTTTAAGCCCTGTCCTGGCCGTCCCAATTTTCTTGGCAAAAGTGGGCATTTGTCCCATTGGCTCTTGCCAACTTGATCAGTTGACCCAGACACAGAAGATGTTTGATGGAAGAAGAGGGCATTTCAAAGAACTCACCATCACTAAATCATCTACCACCATGAACACCTGCTCAAGTTGACCTGGGGTATCGAGATCCCTTTTTATTCTGCATTAGCCCTGGTTACTCAAATAAGTCACAGCTGTGAAAAATGTCCTCTTCCACTTGTTACTGACTAGAAGACCCCAGCCCATCCTATCAGTATCAGAGTTGACCTTGGAGATTCATGAAGTTCTGACCTCCCGGGTTGATTAATGCAACATGTTACATCTTTCTTTGAACAAAAATTCTGACATTTAAAAAAAGTTCTGATCAGTTCAATATGAAGCATCCTGCTTATAAGGCAATTTAGAAAGCCTAGAGCAGTGGTTCTCAATGACCAGTCTGTGAACCAGCACTGGTCCCTGAGATCTTCATGGCACAGTTTAGGAAGGCAGCAAGCCGGTCCTTGGTATCAAAAAGATTGAGAAACACTGGCTTAGAGCACATTTTTCCAGTGCTCCATTCCTTTCAGTTGCACCTCAATAAAATTCACATTTTCATTCCTAATTTTCAAAGCCCTCAATGGGATAGTCCCAAGCTACTGCAGATAATGTTTCACTCTCCATGGTCATAACTTTCCGTGAGAGCTATGTTTCTCCAAAACAATGGAAATGTCAAACACCCATGAAAACATGAGACAGAGCCTTACTGACATGTAGTCCACTGTAACAAACTGGATTTGACAAAATGAGTCTCTGGTATTGATACTTCTCATACTATTAAGTGCAAGTACAGGAGTCATCACTTAGCTTAAGTAATTGTGCTTTAGGACATAAAAGATTAAAATTCTAGTTCTGCCCTGGTTCCCACGGGTATTGGGTGGCTTGTGGGACAATTTGTCTAGTAACTGTGACTTGCTGTCAGCAGTAAATGATTTTATTACTCCAGATCTATAAAACTTACTCCCAAGAAGGGATCAGAATGACCACAAACCTCACTGCCTTCAAAAGAAAATATAAAGCTCACTTTATGACCTTGAGTTCATGTATAAAAGAAACTATTAAAAACAGTAATAAACCCACAAGTAAAGGCAAAGAGAGAGAAAAGGATCCAAGTGATTAAAGCTTATATGTTATAAAGTGTTCATAAAGCATGGTGAAGAAGGAGGTATAATTACCTAGACAGACAGACACCAGGCTAAGTGTCTACCCTACCCCCACTCACCCTGATCCTCCCCCTATCTGTAGAGCTCCAACTTTTGATGTTTCTGTCCTTGTAGAAAGGTTTATTTGAGGGATCAGGAAAGGGGGTGGGTGTACTTAGACTGAAAGTTCTTTGGAACAGGAACCATCCTTTCGTTCTCTGTTTGCACAGCACCCAGTATAATAGGATCCTGGCCAATAACTAGGGCCCCTAGTCACTATGGTAATACAATTAATGAAATAAAATAAATAATAAATGATAATAATTAATAAGTGTCACAGAGCAGCTGCTCTTTCCCTCCCATGACTTGTTTCCTAGTTCCAGTGTTTTTTCATTTCCTGTATTTGTGTGTGGAGGGGACAATAAGGCTCTATGTTATAGAGCCACAGGTAAATAGTTCTCTCAATTCTGTGCAAATCTGCAAGCAAGGCAATAGTAAAGTCTTTTGTTTTTATGGCGGTTCAGTTTGGAGTGGTTCAAAAGCAGTTTCCACTCAGTTTCCTTGAAACATGAGGCTGTTTCAGCTACAAATAAGAAAGATGAGCATGTTACCCATAATTAGCCATGATCAGAGATACACTTCCTACATACGACAGCTGTCTGGCACGTATGTGTACAATAATATTTTATAAATCTACTTCTTAAAATACCAATGTGTATCCAGAACCACCCTTGTGAGTTTTCAAAGTAATTTCTCTATCAATCTATTTTACACTTTTGAGGCAGCTACTGTGCCAATAAATCCAACTTAAAATCACAGCCATGGTTTCTTTAATCTTTAGGATCAGTTTTCACAGAGGGATATAAACCAAAATGGGTGAATCCAGCCTATCAGAAGGCATTATCCTCAGATAGAAACCCAATTACTCATCCCTTGAAAGAAAATACAACCTAGAGGAGAGAATATCATTTCAGACTGAATTTCCAGTTATCACCTTCAAAATTTTGAGCACTGATCCAAAATTCAGAGGCATTTAAAAAAAAGTTTATGAAAGGTATATGAAAACCAAGGAATATATCTTAAGGATAAGGACCTGAGTCTTACCTGACATACTATTTTTAAATGAATCCCCCCAAACAAGTGTTGTTTGTTCAGATTAATAACAGATGGAGTATTACATGCTAATGCAATAACAATAATATTCTATGCTAAAGTTGCAGTTAAAAACCACACACACAAAAATGAAGGTTTCAACAGCAGTGTGTTAATTCTGCCATGTTGCATAACTTAATGTTTTATGATAGAAGTTTAAAATATAAACCATGCCTGCCATTTTTCTCTGTCCATGATGTAAAGATATTTTGGAGAATTTCTCTCTCTCTCTCTCTCTCTATTTTGCAATTAGACAAAGCCTCAAGTCTCATGCAATTTGTCCTAGCAGCTGCCAGGCCAAGAAAACAGAATGCATATTGGTATTGTAAAACAGGTCAGGATTTCATTGAGGCCTCAAACCAGCAAATCACTTAAGCATGTGCTTAACGTTAAGGTTGTGAACAGTCTCCCTGAAGTCAATGGACTAGTCACATGCTTAAAGATAAGCATGTGGTTTAAGTGCTTTGCTGTATCAGGGCCTTTAATGAGAAAAGCTTACAAGATTCTCATTGAGCATGCCCTTTGCCCACTTACAATGACTGCTGTAAGCTCTTCTGAGCAAGGGTTGTCTAATTTGGGGGTCTGTAGGTGCTATTATAACATAATTATTAATAATATACTCACAAGTCTCAAAGCTCTCTAAAAGGAGAGTAAATATAATTCTGCCTATTTTACAGATTGGGAATCTGAGGCACAGAATGCACAGCAGGTTAGTGGCATAAGTGGAAAGTGAACTGAGGTCTTCTGACCTTGCTCTACTGGACCATGTTGCACCCTCAAATAATTAGTCTGTATTAGAATGAAATGTGTTGAGGAATAATTGTGGAACAACAGAGATGCTGAGTGTGAGACTGAAATACCAGGGTTCAGAGTTTATGGAAGGAATAGTGTTGGAAATAATTTTCCTAATAAATTTACTAAGGTTTACCACAACTCAGTTTCCACAGAAGTATTCTTTTATTACTCCTAAGGCCACTTAGTGTTTACTGCATGCAAAATACAATACAAGCATAGGTACACTTATATTCTGCGTCTTAGCCACAATACAGTTATAAGCATTGGCCAAATACAACAGAATCAGGTTCAGGAGATACCTTCCCATCACTGTGTGACTCCAGAGGGATAAGGAACACACATGCAAAAAAACCAACCCTACAAACCTTGCCTTTTACACATTGTAATATACAAGTGATATAATTGCTAGTTATTGCACCTTAGCTAAAGACCTGAAGTTTAGGGCTGAACCTCATCCTCTGGCCCGATTAAGACAAAACTAATGGCTGGGTCTCTCTCTTCAACACTTTTCTTCTTGTCTTATTTGCCATATTTCTTCCTACCTATTGGACAAAGCATTTCTTTATAGTAAATTAAACAAATGTATATAGCAAATTATTTACTGCATCGGGTACCCAGTTAACCATGTTTTCCATATTTTTATTAATCAGCCCAAACCTTAAATAAGATAATGCTGGTATTTCAAGGGTCACTACAAGTTTAACAGAAACAACCCTTCTTTCTTTCGTTTTGGTCAGCTGCTTTGGGCCTATCACTCATGCTAACATCAAAAGTCAACTTAAAACCATTGTTCACCCAGGACCAATGCTGACCTATATTCTTATGAATAGGTAAAAAGGAAGAAGGAGGGCGGCAATATAGATGAACAAGAATACTATATGTATGGATGCATAAAAACTATTTTAGCTGAAATAAAGGGAAAAATTATGCTTGCACGTTGTGGATAGAATGAAAAAAGAATCAAGAAAATGTTTCTCAGCCATGAAGAAGGCCTATTAACTGACATGTATTTCTATGGAGAAACCAGTGCAGACAGTATTAATGGAAACTGTAGAGTCATATTGTGCTATGAATTTTTAAGAATTACTGATTGATATGGCCCTGAAGAAGGAGGCATTCTCTGGGCAATAGCATAGGATGGCTTTCTTGTGTTCTTTGTTAAGCAACTCCAAGTTGGGAGGTTATCTGAGAACTAATGATTGAAAATGGACCAAGTTTGAAAAAAAAAGTGAGGTCAAAGTTAGAGAGGAGCTAGTATCTAGGGATCACAATATCGTTCGATAAGAAATGCTGTTGAGTTTTTTTTAAGAAAGAGAATGTAACACAAATACATTTGGCTTCAGAAAAGCATATCTTAAAGAAGTGTGAAATAAGTAAAGTTGGTTGGGGCTCAATATTGCATGGAGAAACAGAACTATTAGTCATAGCAAAGAGCCATGAAGTTTACATGGATACCTGAATAGTTGTAAAACTGAAGTTTGGGTCTATATTTTAGAGACAGGTCCCAGCTGGGAGACAAATCAGAGAATGCAATGTTGAGTGGAACAGTCCTCCAACATACTGAAAAGAAAAGAACTCTAGCATTTACTATGGAAAAAAATAATTGAAACCAAAAACAGTGCACAGCTACTGTTAAGGGAAAGAAAACAAAATACTAGATTAGCAGAAGAATACAATGCAGAACAAGAGGAATAATTTATTATCACTCTATAAAATCCTTGCTGAACCCCAATCTAGTAGTATCTAATGGTAACAATGAGCTTAGTCCAACAAGGTGAATCAATGGGAGTTGAGGATACAAAAGCACCTTGCAGGATTTGGCTGTATAATACAGGAAACAGATGGAGTAGGCAATTAAAAATATAGCATCATCCCAATTTGCTGAAATGAGACAAAAGACAGATACCAATTCAAGATTCTTGTGACTGAAGCCAATAAATATATTTTATCACCCATGACTGCAAAAACAAATATCAGCAATAGAAATGTGATAGACCAGAATATAGAGAAATTGAACAACTGGCTGCCTGTATTAGATTAGCCACTGAATTTTGAGGAAAGATGGACCAAATCAACACTTTTATATTTAATTTTTTTTAAAAGTAACTAAAAACTCACTCTATTATGTGAGAATAGTAATGCAGCAGAATCCATTAGCTAAAATAAAATACATTTTAATCAACTCTTATTGAAAGGTTTATAAACTTAGCTACATATGAGTTAAGATCAGATTTTGCTGATACATTACATAGCTGACCCCTTCCTTTTGAAAGGCCTCTGCAGTTAAATGTGGTATCTGGCACACCTTCTCTTTGCATTTGCTAGGCAATTCATAAACCTCTGAAATTCTCCAAACCATCACAAACTTACTTCAATAACATTCCATAATTCCCCTGCTCCAAGCACACACATTCTTAAAAGAGATAATAATTATAAAACTCTATAAAAAGCTATATATAACTATAACTATAAATAATGTCCCAGAAGCTTGCCCCAGAGTTTATTTAGCTATTCTGCCATACAACAGATCTAGTGTTATCTACTGGGGCATTTATTACAATTCACAGAGGAAAGGGTTATTTTCTTTAAGGTGCAGTTGAGATTTAAAGTAGAGTCCTATGGAATTTTCAGACTCTTGAGGACAATTCCGTGCTCTACAAGATGAATTCCATTGAGTACCTATCCAAAAACAGTCTTTCTGAAGCACATATATTTAATACAGGAACTAAATATTATTAAATGGAATTCTCTTGTGAGGTCATCATTTCACTACCTCTCCAGTTATCAAAGAATCTACCAGGCTCAATTTCTAATGTACATATTAAGAAAAAAACCCACTCTAAAAATAATACACCTTCTATATGCATCATAAAAAAGCAAAAAGGGCATTTAAAATTCTGACTATTGAAAGAAGAGTAAAAAATTTCCAGTGGTGCTAGGTGGTAGATTGATATACCTCTTCAGATTCTTCTGACATTAGTATTATAAACAGTTATAGAACTAGATTAACACTAATTATAGAACTTAGAAATAGAACGGACCTAGTAGATCATCTGCTCCAAGAGCAGGATTGTTCTTTGCTATATTTTTTGATTGCTGAATGAAGTCTAGTTCTAAATTTCTGTAAAGTGACATTTTTTCACTGAATCAGTTCTTGTTATGGCTGAATTTATACAAATCACTGTATCATCAGTCAAGCTAAAAGTGAATACATTAAAGAACTTTAGTGTTATTTTGTTAATAACTGATTATGTGCTGATAACTGATATGAATAAAATTATTCATAATATTATTATTAAAGAACTGTAATATAATCTAATTGAATTTTTCAGAATTATGAGAAGGATTTACCTCTGATCATGATAAATTGTTCACTGTTATGAAGTGTTGAAAAAGTTGGGGACATTCCTGAAAAAGGCAATTAGAAGTCGGGGATTAGTGGATAGGGATAGAAAAATCCATCCATGAAAGAATCACCTGTGGTCAATTATATGAGTTACCAATATACCAACAATTAGTGTTAAATAGAGCACCTAATCAGTTATTAACAAAATAACACTAAAGTTCTTTAATGTATTCACTTTTAGCTTGACTGATGATACAGTGATTTGTATAAATTCAGCCATAACAAGAACTGATTTAGTGAAAAAATGTCACTATACAGACATTTAGAACTAGACTTCATTCAGCAATCAAAAAATATAGCAAAGAACAATCCTGCTCTTGGAGCAGATGATCTACTAGGTCCGTTCTATTTCTAAGTTCTATAATTAGTGTTAATCTAGTTCTATAACTGTTTATAATACTAGTGTCAGAAGAATCTGAAGAGGTATATCAATCTATCACCTAGCACCACTGGAAATTAGCAAACTCCATATCAGCCAGCATAAATACTGTCCAGACAAGTTCAGAGATTAATCTTCTTAGTTGTAATTTTTTTAAATTCACAAAAATAAAAAATATAATAGCAACATGTTTTCATAAATTAATAGCATATAAGAGCCCTGGGAGAGGAGGGGAAGGGAGACAGTGAAAGATCCCTCTATTGGCACTTTGCCAGACCCATATCTTGGTGTAAGAGTTCTACCATTACTGGCAAGCCCCCAGGGGACAAAGGAAATAGTTGTCTTTTATATCCAAATCTTTATGGCCCAGATCCACAAAAGGGACTTAGGTGGGGCAAAGCCTAGCTTTTTGGCACCTAGAAATCACTGTAACAACACTTCATTCCACAAATCTCCCTATATAATGAATGGGGAGAGAGAAACACCTAAGACTATGATCCACAAAAGCCAGCATGCTAGGCGGAGAGGAGAGCTGCCTAAGACAGCCAATGGGAGATGCCAACAGGCAAGTGGTATCCTAGACTCCTTCCCTTTCACAGAGTTAGACACTTAAATCTGGACTGCAGGGAAGTGCCTCCTGTGATCCATAACCAGGAATCCCACTCCTAGAGTCAGGTAGCTTAGGCACCTAAACAGTTTCTTGTGGCAGTGAGATAGACACATGCCTCGCTCCACATAAAACAGCTGGAAAAGGAGGAAATGGTGCCGTACACCACCTTATAACTTCTAACTCAGTAATCAGGGTACCCACCTGGGATGTGGTTGGTCCACATTCAATTCCCCCCTCTGCCTGATCGGGAGAAAGGATTTGAACAGGGGTCACCCACATTTCTCAGTAGAGTGTGCTAACCACTGGGCTATGGGATAGTCTGATGTGGAGGATCTCTTAATGTCTCCGGTTGATGCTGTTCCACTGTGTATCAATAGTTATAGAGTCACTGGACTAGGATGACTGAATCCTGTCTCCCACTTCCCAGGTGGATGCCCTAACCAATGGGCTACAGAGTCATTCTCACTCTGGCCCAATGATTCTTTAATCATTTATCCACAGCAGAACAACTTCCACAGGTGAGAACCACTTCAGGAAATACCATAGCCCAGTGCTTAGAGCACTCTCCTGAGAGATGGAAGATCCTTGTTCACATACTTTTTCACCATCATGTAGAGGGGGAAATTGAACCTGTCTCTCCCACATTGCCAGTGAGTATTCTAACAACTGGCTTACAGTTATAAGGTGGGTGGCATCACCCCAGATTTTGAATGGACTCCAATCTGGTGAGCAGCCTCTGAGCATGTCTACCAGATCAGGCCCTAGGGGTAAGAAAGGTAAGTCCTCTGCATATCTTCCCTTGATCTGTTGATCACACTGGGGCTTAGGCATGAGATATATTTCCAGGCACCAATGTGTGCATGCCCAAAGGCAGAAACTTAGGCACCCAAGTAACTTTTACCCTGAAAATTTAGCTGCTAAGTGAGTTCAGGTGCCTATAGGCAGGGCCGGCTCCAGGCACCAGCTGAACAAGCAGGTACTTGGGGCAGCCAAGGGGAAGGGGCGGCACGTCGGGTTCTTCGGCAGCAATTCAGTGGAGGGTCCCTGTCCCTCTCGGAGGGAAGGACCTGCTGCCAAATTGCTGCCAAAGAAGAAAGCGGCGCCATGGAGCTGCCGCCGATCACGATCGTGGCTTTTTTTTTTTCCCCGCCGCTTGGGGCGGCAAAAACCCTGGAGCTGGCACTGCCTATAGGCTTAGCCAAAACGTTTTTGTGGATTGCAGTGGTGCCTAAAATTGGGATTTAAGTGCTTAAGTCTGGGGTTTAGGTGATTAAGCACCTTTGTGGATCTGGGCCTCTGTGCTTCTAGAAGATTCCTGACTGGTCAGTAACCAGTACCTGCTTCCCTCCCTCTAACAAGAACCAACATCTAATATGAGGGGCAAATAGCCATAACGTATAGCAAGGAAGGTTTTCAAATAATTTTGTGGTCAAGTCCTAAGTAGGATTCTCTGAGGATCTTCAAAGGATCCTGGGACACTGGCAGGCCAGATGCCAGCTTTTGCTGAGGCTGCAGGCATTAGCTAAGAACTGACAAGCTTGTAACTGGAGATCAGACCAGTTCACCTGTATGTTAGTTTTGCTCAAAATAGGGTATTAGTCTTATAAGACTGTATTTAGCGTTTAGAGTCTACGAAATGTTTGTAAATTGCTGTATGCATTAATCTCACTTGGAATTTCTGTATTTCATGCTATAAGAAAATGTGTACATTTTGCTTTGTAACTTTGAAAATATTTGCTCTGAACTTGTGAACTCAGGCATAGGAATTGTCCACCTCCATCCCCGCTCATTCAGAAGGACTATCAAAATCAGATGGGTCATCAAGGATCATAGGCTGCAATACAAAGGATTGGTTAATGGCCCTATTACACCTATGGAGGAGTATGGGCAGAAGGCCTCGTTCCATCGCTTTGAATGCTGGAAAGGATATAAAAATAGTTGTGAAGATTTTTCATCTTTTTAGATGTTTGAACTCTGACCAAACTGAAGCTAGAGATCTCCAGGGGTTACCCCCTAGGTCTGCCCTGAAAGACACTTTGAATTGACACATCAACACAACTTTGTCACTCTTAGGATTTAGATGGTAACTCATTTGTGTGTGTACATTTGCTTGCTTTAATCTGTAAATTACTCCCTTATTCCTTTTTTCTAGTTAATAAACCTTTTGATAGCTTATTACAGGATTGTCTTTGATGTAAGATCTAAGGTACCAATTGATCTGGAATAAGTGACTGTCTCTTGGGGCAGGAAGTAATCTGACCATGGTGTGATCTTTGTTGTAGCTAACCATTTATCACTAAGTTCAGTTTGTCTGGGTGGCAAGATAGACTGGAGAGTCTATCTTGCCACCCAGGGGATTGTCTGTGACTCCATGGTAAGACTGTTAAAGTTCACATTAGTTTCTGGCTTGGTGAAATCTAATTATAGAACAAACCACCAGTTTGGGGTGTCTGCCCCTGTTTTTGACAGTCTGCCCTGAGGTAGGCACTCAAGGTCATGAGCATCTCCAGACAGTGTGACAGGGTCACATTTACCACACTGTAGCAAATCCCAGTTCACTTTGTGGTATTCACTCCCACCCCCAGCCCTGTCCTATCTACAAAAGTGAAAAGTAATTAAATAGGTAATGTTAACATTTAAAAGTGCCATCATTGGGCTTCAAGTCACCCACCAATGAGAAGAATAGAAGATATCACACTACTCAGAGCCAGTCTTTTTGGCTGTCTGTGAACTTCGGAAGATGTCAGTGTTCTTTTACATTTGGAAGGTTTGTTTCATGACCCTAAGAACTCAAAGTGAACCCTTAGATTGTACAGAATCTACATATAACATGTAGACCACATAAATACATTGACAAGGACAGATATGGACCATGGGATGGGTATTTGACACCACAGATCTAGAGGGCTAGAGCAAAACACTTGGTAGAGTCAAATCAAAGTAAACATGAGAAAATGTTATGAAAAATCATAGCCAAACATTTCTCTCTCTTCTGAATACTCAACATTGTCCATTTGTACAGTTCCCCTGGACACTGCCCCTTCTGGTCCACTGGTTACTGCTCCATGTGGATGAAAAAGGCAGAATTTTCAGTCGATCACAGCTTGAGAAGAAGAGGGGATATTTCCAACTGAACAGGCATGCAAATACTACAGTGATGAGTACTATAAAAATGCCTAAAATCAAAAGAAACCTTGACCAGGTCCAGTGAGGGGAGTAAGGGAACAACTAGCAGTATCCAGAGTGTAAGTTGAATTTATGGAAAAGTACTTAAGCATTTAACCCATATAGCTGTAGAGAAATTATTCTAACGTATGGAATTTAATAGGGAATGAGATTTTCTACAGGTATGGTATTTTTGTTTTGTTTTTGCTTGTTTCCTTTTCCCAATCCTGTAAAATTCTATTGCCAGGACAAATTATCTGTTAAATTGTAAGGGATGGTTTTAAGAACCCATGGAAAAATTAACATTTCCTGTTAAAATATATAAAGTTTTCTGTAAACGTGCTCCAGCAGAACAATCGTTGGGCTGCAAATGACCTTGACACTAAATAGCAAAAGATGAAAAGAAAGCAAGACTTCTGTGTTTTGAATCAAACACACTTTTCTTGTATTTGTGGTTTCCCTAAGATGCGGTTCCTGCAATGGGAATCAGACAGGCCAACTTTATGCCTATGTGGAGTCCATTGCAAGATCTGTGAAAAAAGATCTGAACATACTTTCAGAGAGGTTTGAAATCTAAACTCACATCTAGCTAAAAAACTTGCCAAATATTTTTCTAGACCAAATGCATGAGGGTGAAAGAATTAAATAACTTGATCTCCCCTCGGAGACGTTGGCTGATATATTTTAGTTCTCATTTTTCCCTTTCTGCTCATGCTGTAGAAATTAGAAACAATTTCATGGCTGTTATTTTCTTTTCTTTAGTGTGGGAAAAATGTCAATCACATGGATTCTTTCAGGGTAAATGTCAAGATGTCATTGCTCAGCTGTATTGATTTTGTAGTTTTGCTTATTACTAATGACTTCTCTTACAGTCTGATTCAAAGCCTACTGAAGTCAATGAAAGGATACACAGTGACTTTCTTGAGCTCTGATTTTGGCCCCTATTCACCATCATCATTATGTCTGTGTCATTGAATAGAAGCAGAATGATCTAGGGGCTAGGAAAAAACAGGTAGTTTACATCCTTATTTTTACTCAGTAGTTGATAGCATAGTGAAAATGACATTTGAAAAACATGAACTAAAAATGTTATGTAGCTTTTGGATTGTGAATGTTTTACATTTCAAACTGTCAAGCCTTGAGAAAAGAAACAGAAATAAATGAAAGGGGGAGACAACAATTGTTATAGTCCTGTATTGTAACTGTTGTTCTTTGAGATGTGATGCAAACATGTGTTTCACAAAGGTTTGGATGCACCAAGAACACTGCAGCTGGAAAATTTTGCCTAGCAAAATTCGTGGCCATAGCCCCCTCCCCACCCCGGCTAGATGAGGCTGTGCCACCTCAAACCCTCCTCAGTTCCTTCGCACACACATCAGGAGCATAGAATCTGATGCAAGGGCAGCGGGTGAAGCTACCCCATGGGGAGGCTAGCTCCCTGTCCTACCTCTTCCACCCACGGCCCCACCCACACTCCACCCCACTCCACTCTGCCCTAGGCCCTGACCCGTTCGCACTCACCCCCCCAGCTCCGCTTGACCCCTCCACTTGCCACTCGCCAAGTCTCTCATCACTCCCCTCGCTCGCCCACCACTCGCCTCCTCACTCCGCCACCATACTCCCCCGGCTGCTGCTTGCCTCCTCACCCTGCCTCCCGCCACCACAAGACCGAGACCCACCCCACCTGCCTCCTCACCCTGCCACCCACTTGCCTCCTCACCCTGCCATGCACCGCAAGACCGAGACTCCTCCACCTGCCTCCTCACCCCGTCCACCGCAAGACTGAGACCCCCTTCCTGCCTGCCCTCCCGCTGCTTGCCTCCTCACCCCACTGCCCACACACCATGATACTGAGACCCCCACACCTGCCACTCACCTCCTGACCCCAGCGCCCATCCGCTGGGAGACCTAGACCCCCCGCCCGCTGCCAGCCTTGTCACCCCGCTGCCCACATGCTGTGAGACCAAAACCCACCCATCCGCCTCCTCACTCCCCTGCCCGCCTCCTCATTTCTCCACCAGACCCCCCACCTGATGCTGCCTCGCCATGTCCCTCCTGAGCCCTCTGGCACAACGGGGAGGCGGAGGAGGAGGGACGTGGTGAGCAGCAGGGATTTCTGGAGGGCGGTGGGGAATAGAGGAGAGGAGAGGAGGAAGACTCACCAGGCAGCAGCAGGAGGTGGGGGCCTCGGGAAAGGGGTGGAGCCACCATGTGTTGGGAAGTGGCTCCACAGAAGCTGTGCCAGGGGAGGCTTAGTCTCCCTTGGCCTATTATATCCGCTGCTCATGTGAAATACACGTCTGCATCACATCTCAAAGAACAACAGTTACAATACAGGCAAGTAACTGCTTTTCCTTCAAGCAGATGCAGCCATGTACTCTATATAGGTGACCACAAACAGTACTTGCATGAGGTGGGGCTCAGAATCTATTTAAATGAGTATTGCAGGACTTCCTTCCCAAAGTTTGTATCTGCTCTGGATGTCATGGTAATGGCATAACAGTTCAGAAACATATGTCCCCAAACATCGTAAAAGCAATCAATCCTGTCCCCAAGCACGGAGGATGGGAATGTACATATCCTGACTGGATTGCTGCCCCAGACACATAAGTTGAAATGGGCACTCAGTAGTCTCCAGGGTAGGGGGATGAATAGACTGACTGAAACCAGACCCAGAAAGCCTTTGCCTCTGGGATCCATGAACCCTTCCTGTGGTAGTCTTTCTGCCTTGTGGGAAAGAAGGACTGCCCACTGAAGCACTGTGAGTGATACTGCTGCTGCCACTACTGACTGCCATAATGGCATCTCTGTGACACCAGAGTACACCCCTCTAAAAAAATTCAGCATGGATTGAAAACCTTTAAGAGAGTGCTACAAGTTCTCGTCATTGTTGTCCAAGATTAGAACCCAACCATCAAAGGGCATATCTTCGATAATTTGTTGAATATCAAGAACAATGCCTGAATTTTGCCGTCATGACACCCTCCTCACAGACATAGTTGAGGCCATAATTCTGGACAATGTATCTGCTGAATCCATCATTGACTGCAGAGAAGTCTTACCTACCAAAAGCCTTCAGCCACAAAAGCACAAAACTCTTCTGTTGAGGCTTCCAAAAACTTGTTCACAAATTTAGACATGGCTGTCCAATTAACAAAGTCATATTTGGATAGCAATTCCTGCTCGTTTGCTATACAAATTTGCATGGAATTGGAGATATAAATCTTTTTCCCCATCAAGTTCATCTTCTTGGATGCCTTTCCTTGGGAGTAGATTTATATCTACCCTGCTGATCCCTATAATTTGCCACAGTCACAAGAGGATTAGGGACTAGATGAGAACAGAAACTCTCAAAATGCTTCATGGGGATGAACTAGTGCTTCTCTGAATGCTTTACCATGGGTGGCATCAAAGCTGGAGTGTTCCAGAGGGCTTTGCAGATTCCAGGACAGCATCATTAATAGGATTGTTACTCGCCCTGGAGCAGATAGTTGGAGAATGTCAAGCAACTTGTTCATATTCGCCTGTAAAAATTCTACCTGAATGCTGGTGTGGAGACGGATGGTGCTGGTGCTGATGATGTTGGTACCAGACTCAACAGACACCCCAATGCTGGAACCGGAGACAAAGGTACAGGCTCCTAGTTGTCTCGGTGTGATACCAGTGAGTGGTTTGACAGACCTGATCCATCCTGCATGCCAGAATTGTACGGTGCTGGTCCATATCCTTTTTAGAGGAGGAAGAGTCCGCATGAGCCCTGGAATGGTCCCGGTCAGTTTTATTGGACACCCCCAACGAGGGTGAACAGTTCCTCTGTTTCTTGGGGAATATGGCAGTACTAGAAAATGGACTGGCCTTATTCACCAAGTCCAAAGGCAACCACTGATCAGACACAGGCCTCAGTATCAAAACAGGCCTCATGGACTGCTCAAGAAGCTGCTGCTGCAAGCGTAAGTCTCTGGCCACCTGTGCTCTTTTGGTGAACAGCTTACCAATAGAGCACTGCTCCTTAGCATGCCCCTCACCTAAACAGAGCCGGCACATCATGTGGGGATCACTATTAGGAATCACACCACGCACACAATGGGCAGCACTTGAACCCTGGGGAAGGTATCACACAGGGCAATAATTATCCTAACTAATCCTAACACTATCTAGGATACTACTAAAAACTGTATACATGAAAGGAAATTCTCAGAAAACTGTGTGAGGGAACATGAGGTGATAACCACAGAGTTCCAACTACCGCCACAGGTAGTGAGAAGGAACTGAGGGAGCAGGGCGGGGTGACACCGCCTCATATAGCCAGGAGAGAGGCTATGGCCATGGCCACAGGGCATGAGCGCCACCCCTGCGAGTATGGCAAAGCAAAATTCTCCTGATCTGGTGCACTGGACATGCACGCACCTAAGTGGAATACATGTCTGCATCTACTTAATGAAGAAATAGATACAGGGTTATGGATCTGACATGCGGAAAGAGTAAGAATGGGGAGGGAGAAAAAAAGATATCAGACAAACTAGTTAGGGAAGATATTTTTAATTATATCTTATATATCTTAATATATATATTCAGGGTTGGATTAAGGCACATATACAATAGACCTATGTCTAGGGCCCTGGCTCCCAGACTTGTGTGACGATAAATTTCAGCTCTGATTTCTCGCTCTTGCTGCTGGGAAAAAAATGCTTCAAAACATGAATGGAGTGTAACTGATGCAGTGATGTCTACCTCAGTCTGCAGAAAGCCTCCAGCAGAGGGAAGAGCAACAACCACTTGAGCCATGGAGAAAGCTGCCTGGTCACCTATCTACTACCAGAGTAGATTCAGTCCTCTGTTCTGAGGGTGTTACCCTGTGGCTCCTTGACATCAAGGGGGCACCAGTACCTGTTCACTTTGTGCTGAAGTTGTGGTGCAGTAGGGGGAATGGATGAGGGTGTGCTATAGACCCCAGATTACTTTAATCCAGATAGATAGATAAACATTTGTTCATAAATTAAGATGTTAAATCCTTGTTGAGGTGCTACTAGTTTTGAGATTTGCTTCTATAGTTTATAACATATCAGTACAACCCATCAATGAAATGAGCACACTTTGTTCTTTTTTACATTAATATCTAGTCTTCTACTGTTTTGCTCTTTCTTTGTTTTTCTCTGTACATGAAATGTCCTGTCATTATTCAAAGAGAAACCACCTCTGTGAGAATATTCTCAGGTTATGTGTGATGGTGGACTCTGTGCATTCCCTCTATATACTGGATCTCCAGAGAGTTGGGTAGCTTCTCACCACCTGCTCATTCCACTAGTAGCTAAAACCCAACATGTGTCTCTAAACTAGTTAGAATTCCAGATTTTATATGTTTAATTTATTTGTATGGTGAAACTAAGCAACTCTGACCATATCAAGTAATTACTATGGCGTATTATTAATAATACTTACCTATTATATAGCACTTTACATTTGTTGATCTCAAGCCACTTTACAGTTCGGGGAAACTGAAGTACAGAAGGGTGGCATAACTTACTACAGTCTCAGAAGATGGGTAGAGGAACCTGACTTCCAGTCCAGTGCCCTAGCCACAAGATGCTGCTTCCTCCATATTAAGATCATTCACTTTTATGCCTCTGCTCTCCCTCCTTTCTTATTCCATTACTTTGAAATCAATGAAAGATCAAAAAACAGCAGGTACACTCCGCAGCACAGCAGGTGCATGTTTATGAAGCATAACTGATATATTCAGCAGCAGTCAACTGATTAATGTCACTCTCAGAATGCCTGTCACTAAGGATGGCTGAACAGTTTTTAATCAAATCTAACTACTGTAGACCCACTCTTCAGCCTTCTCCCTGAACTTTTAAAATATTTCAGATTGCTTTTGAGACATTATACCACTTTCCCCCCGCAACAGGATATCTCTCATTCTCTCTAGCAACTTCTGCAACTTCCCAGCAGTCCCTCTGTCTGCCAACAGATCACATAACCTTTCCCATTCTGTTCTCCCTCCAACAGATTCTCTCCTTTCCCATCCTCTGATGATCTATGACATGTTTCACTGGAACTCTGATATTTGCAAGGCTTAAGCCTCAGGTGAAGTCTCGAATGCACTGCTTTTTCTATCAGAGGCAAATACACTCTGAGATGGGAAAGCCCCAGAGTTGACAAAATCAAAACAGAGAAACTGATCGTAGCAAAGAGTCTGTATTGGTTCTGAACTTCATTGTGACTGGTCATGGCTATGACAAGTTGAGGTTCTCAGGAGAGCAGTGTTTGTGAGCAGGAGCTGAAGGCCAGAGGAGACTTTTGAGATACAGGAAAAGGACTGAGGACTTGTTGAGGTGAGTTGCTTGCAAGAAAAGAAGGGGTGATAGCTTGCAAGGTTGCCAAAGTCAAGTCAGGGAGAGGGAGTGTTAGAAACCACTTTTTGAATGTTTATCCAGGCCAAACCTGTTGACGGTTCACCCCTCACTGCCTGGACCCATGCCATTTTAGGACTGGGAGGTAGGAGTCCTGGTTATGGAGAACATGGTCTCTAGGGTAGCTAGGATCAGTTCCACACAGGGTTTTGGAAATCAGGACAGTGACTTTGAACTGGACTGTTCAGATACCACAGGTATTTTTTTTTAATATTTAGAATAAGTAAATGAGGTATATACTGCCAGATTTTATACAGAGACCATTGTATGAATCAGATGTGATTTAAATGTGAAGTCCTTACCACTCATCATTAAAGATTCCTTGGTGGTTTTGTTTGTTTTGGCAAGAGTAAGAGTATTTAGTCCCACTGTCTTGGCTGAACTCCAGTTTAGACAATTAGTTACATTTTGCCCATCTAAATACTCTCAAAAGTTTCATCTGGAAGTTTCTCTTCTCATCCTTTCCTAAACCATAACCTACAGTTGCTTTCTTCTGTTCAACACTTGGGACTAGCATAACAAAAAGTGTTTTAGGTGCCTAAAATTTAGTGCCTCAAGAACGCCACATAAACCTGGAGGCTTCTAAAGTCCTACATGCACCTGCATTTCTGGCAGTGAGCATGCACAAAGCTACCTATGTCCCGACACTTGAGCTGCTCAGTGCCTATCTCCCCTGCTGAATTCTCATACTAGGTATTCCCTTGCCTATTTCATCTGCAGAGCTTGATCTGGTAAGGCTGCCCAAGTGCAACCTCCCAGGTCGAGCCCGGCACAAAATGATGCCCCCACCTTATAACCAATAGGCCAGCACTTACAACACTCATCCAGGACATGGGAGACTAGGTGCAAATCCCTACACTGCCTGAGGTGAAGAAGGGAGTCAAATACAGGCCTCCCACTTATCTGGTGAGTGCTCTAATCAGAGGACTACAGGATAATCTGAAGCACGGTGCTTTCAATCTTTCCTATTGAAGCTGTTCCATTTTGTATGAAATACTTAAACATTCATTCTGCCAGAAAGCAACTATATTCCCTGTGCTGAACCAGGGAGAGTGGGGATTTGAACTTGGTTGTCCCACCTCTGGAGTGAGTGTTCTAACCACTGGCCTATTGGGTATAGCAGCAGCAACAACTCCACCAAGACAGTTTTTTGTGAGAAAGGCGCCTAACCCTGATCAGTCCTAACTCCAGGGAAGGGTTCAAAGCTCACTCCAAGGTTGATATAAGTGCCTCACTTCAGCCCAGAGTTAGGTGCCTAAACGTCTTTGAGAGACAATGCTTAGGCCACACCCCTTTTCTCAGCATCTCTCATTAGCTAGCTTGGGTGGCTCCCCACTCAGTTTGCTGGCTTCCGTGAATTCCATTATTTGGCACCTAACTTTCCCCACACAGTGGATAGGAAGCCTGGGCACCTAGCTCAGGGCTGTGGATTCCACCAAACAGCAGGGCACCTAATCTCAGCTCCATTTATGGATCTAGCCCTTGCGGTATTTTACTGCAGAGAGGGGCACATTTTGGGAGTGAACTAAGTGATTTCTATATAAAACCACTTTGCAAATGCTTTGGGATTTTTCTTGATGAAAGATGCTCCACTAGAGTAGCATAGGTTAAGGATGGTATCAGCATTAACTTTCCTGAGTGTGCTTGTTTGTGCCAACAGTATTGCTTTTAGCTTCTGTTATTTAATGGAGAGAAATCTCTGGTCAGTCACTAATCTGCGGGGGATCAAAAGGTTGGTGAAGAAAATTGAATTCAACATCAAAACAGATCTTCTGTGAAATTTAATTTTCCCCTCTAGGGGTTCCTTTGAAGCTCCACAAATCTCCCTCCTCCCCTTTCTTTCTCTTATTCTAAGTCCCACACTGTGATGTGTGACCTTCTGGATGTGCAAGACTGGATGTCCAGAGCTCAACATTGAAAGACAAATGAGTCCTTTCTGTTCAACTACAAAAATACTTCCCAAGGCTGCAGAATTTAAAACATGTTTTTTGCTGAACTTGGAGCTTTGTTTTTTTGCTGCTGAAATAGGTGAAGGACTGGTATCACTAAGCCAGAACCAGACAAAGTTGCGGCACTCAGGGATATAGCTGCGGCTCTTAAGAACACTATCCGTAGAGCATTATTAATCATGAAAATTATTGAAAAGCTGAATCCAAAAAAACCCAAAACCCAACAACAACATTTGAGCACCTGATCCTGCAGCTGTTTCACACAGTATTCTCAGTGAGAATTCAGTACACATGTTGGCTTAAGATTCAGGCCTTGAAATTATCTGTCACAGCAAGGCAAGTGATCTAGTTAATCTTTATAGATACTCCTTTGTGTAAACCAGAGCTTTGTTTCCTTTGGAAAAAAATGGTCTGCATTAAAATACTGAACAAGAGCCATACAAGAACCAGTGTGCTCAGATAAACATTGTATATAGTAAAAGTAACTCTTAAACTACATGTATTGCTTACCCAAGAGACTACATAACCTTATTGTCTTCATCCTTTTCTCTCCTAACTCCCCTTCTCCCAACACACTCCATGTCTGTTTTTTTAATGTGGGACTACTTACAGTAGTAAGCACTGGTGGTAAGTATCTGCAAGATCCAACTCTCAGCTCTGATGAGAACAGAAGAAAATGACAAATACAGGGAGGGACTACAGGTGAAGAAGGAGAGGACAGACAATAAGAGCATAGACACTCTCAGAAGAATAATGCATTGGTTACAAATAAGATGTACAATGCTTAATGGATCTATCACCTCTTAATTATAGTTTTGCCATACTATTTTAATTATGTGTCATTTTTTTCAAAGGAAGTAGAGCTCTCCACTCTCAGATCATTCAGCTTATTACATCATGAAGTAATTTCAGGACTTAATGCTTCCGTTTTTATAGTGAAGCCAGTTGGACTACTCATGATAGTAAATGTCAAACCTGCTAGTATTCATAGGATCAGCTTGTTAGGCTATAGGGATTGAAGTCAATGGGACTATTCGCTTACTTAAAGTTAAGTATATACATAAATGCTTGCCAGACGAGGGCATGGGACTGTAAACTCTTAGGGCTTTATAGTCAACTTTATAGCATTGTAAAGTGACAAAGGTGCACCTGGGGTAAATAATCGTAACTATTTTTTCTGTTCCTCTTCCCTACTTTTTTCCCCTCTTTTTTTCTTTTTCTGCTAACATTCTCTCAAATTTTGCTGATGAAAATGTTCCTTTCATATAATTTAAAAATGTCTCTTTTCTAAAAATGTATGCTGACACACATATACTATCAGTATATGTTTCCATACAATCTACATCTATAAGATTTCCTAAATATCTCTGCCAGATCACCAATACTCACTCCTTTTCCTGAGGTTAACTTGCCAATTGTTCTGAACTCTGTCAAACACTGAAATAATTGAAATAATAATAAAATAGTAATAATTATAATCTGATACAGACCCCCACTGACTTACTATTTATCAGTAGAATTCTTCCTCTGGTTACCTTCACATTAATATTTAACAATTTGAAAACACTAGGGACAGTCCTTTATAAGTCAGAGAGAGAACATATACTCGCTCATTCACATACTGTCTTGTTCTCTCCACTTACACTGTTCTTCCCCTCTCCTGTTCAGGAAGGGATAAATCAACTCTTTTATAACAAAATGGTTTCTGATTATTTAATTTATTTTATGTTCTAAAACATTTGTTAGATGAAAAGACTTGAACTGGCAATTGTTTCTTTGAATTTTGGCATTTTATTTTTAAATGGTGGATGGCTCTCTTTGATAATCCTAAATGCTTTTTAGACATGGACTTTAATTGGCTTTTGGCACTTCGTGGGTTCAGTAACCTAAGTAAAATGCGTGATAAAGTAACATGATGATTTCCAGTTCACTTTGTCTCACCTTCTATGCAAGATGTAGAAGGACTTATTATAAATCATACTAGTGACTGTATTCTTATGTTTACAATTCCATGTTTTCTAAATATTTATATATGTCCCAATTCCACCCAGATAAACTCTTACCATTCAGTTTCATCCTAATAGTTTCTTTTCCCCTTCCTGTCCCACTCTACCACATCTCATCACTTCTTTTTTCCAGATGCAAAGAGCTTTAAGTGATCAGCAATAAGCAAAGGCCTGCACAGTAACACATATTCCATTTAAAAATGACATTATTGCAAGAGAATTAAAACATGTCAAAATGAAGTTTGCATGTGAAACCTTTATTCTGTCCCTGTGTACATATATTACTATATAGTTTTTAATTACACTATCACATTCTATTTCTAAAATAATAAATATAATATACAATTTCTTATACATTTTTAGATATTTGTGTAGCATCTTGTAATACTGCATGCACACAATCTATAGACATATTGTAGATAATGTCTGTGTCTGTATGCTGATGGCTACTTTGCTCATCTAGTCATGGTTTTTACCTTTAAATTATAAAGGGTTCTCTCTTTTCTGTGATCATATGGTGCCTGCTACAATGAAGTCTTAATCCTCATCTATTACATCCTTCCAAATCAACTCACATGGCACTCTGTCAACCAATCTTATCCAGCCACCTGCCATAAACTAGAGTTGCTCTAGCCAATCTCCTCTAGTCATCTGACACCCAGTGCATTAATTTGATCTTTCCCTTATATCTGCCTTTTGCTCATGCTGTTTCTCCAAAGCTCTGGGTGGATGAGCCTGTATCTCACTTTCACATGGCCTCTCTGTTTCACTCACAGAGATAGGAGCTGAATCAGCCACAGTTGTGCTGATTCATACGTATAATGCAAAGCAGAGTCCACAAGGGAAGGTCCTGAAGGCTGAGATCCCGCTGCTCACTGAACTAATTGAAAAGATGAAGGATGAGTTCAGAGAAGGATAAAATGCAGCAGATTAATCCAAGCTTGAAGTAGCACCAAATGGCTTTGGATCAACCTGAATAGAACAGAGCATTGAAGCTGCTAGGAATGAAATGAGGTGCTGAGGTTAACGGGCTAAAGTTTACAGGATTAAAGGCTTTCTGCCTGATACAAAATCAAAATGAAAAGTCTTTTTTTACAGTACATCCTAGGAACTAAACTGGACCAGGCATAAAACAAGACAGGCTTCTAAGTTCCACCTCCTCATGTCCAATATATTATGGAGGACTATTATGCTCAAAGAATTATGGAGATCAGTCAGAAAGCCTTGCTCAGCATTTTGGACACAGAAGGTGTTCTCAGCATGATGCAAATGAAGGATGATCAAAAACACACCTAGTCAATAACACACAAAAGCTATCTACCTCATGAATATACTGGGTTCATAAAATGTGTGGAAAATATATGCAGTTAAGCCAATATTTTCAAACTAGGAGGCTAAAGCTAGCACCCTGATTAGAGCATCCTACAAAACATTGAGGTTTTAAAATTTTTCCCATTCCACATTGGGATACAACAGAGACATTTCAAACTTTTTCACAAAAAACAAGAGAGAGAGAGAGATGGTGCAAACACACACAGTAACCTTAATGCTGGCTTTTCCTAACTTTTGAGTGCTTGATTTTGCAACCTTAATAATGTTCTCAATTACCATGTCAATTAATGGTTCTACTCTATCTCACAACAGTAACAAGTCACACAAGTGTTAATTCTCAGTAAAGTTGAAGGAAATTTTTAAAGAAAAGGAAAACTGTTGTGTAGCTTTTAAAAATGCTGGAATACAATTATCATATTAATAAGCTCTGCATATAAGTATATAGCAAATACTGTATAAGTATTAAACAATCATTTATATATCAGATTCTAGAAGCATAAATGTATAATCTGAAATATCAGTTTAAGGTCCCTCCTATCATACATCAATCAGTAGCTTTAAGTGAAATGTCTTGTACATATGAGAAAAAATTCAAAAGAAAACAAATCAAGCCTCTGTAAGACATTCCTTAATTAGTTATAACAATTTTAGACATACAAATACGTCTAGTTTTTCCCCCATTAACCAATGTTTTCAAATTTAACTATGTGTAAATCATTATTTTCTTCCCTTTCATAAATTAGTATGAAAGATTTAGATACAATTTGAACCCTAGAAAATCAATTTTGTTACCAAATTCTGCTGTCATTTATTTGTGAGAGCAGAAATTCGGCCCTACAACTTCAAAGCATCATTGGGTTGGATCTGCACCATGTATGGTCTACTCCCTCAATGCCATCAAGAAAAGCAGAATGGTTTCACACTGACAAGTATATGTATAATGAACTACAGTGGGAATTTCCCTGACTAAGGACAGAGACCTTAAATAAGGTGCACAGATAGACAGTACAAATCTCTTTTTTATAGTTAAATAATGTTTGTTGCAGCTGTATTACTGAAAATATTTTTTCTTCATGTGTGTAGTTTTGCATGGCATTACCACAACTTGCATCCCTGGAATCTAGTCTGAAATATAGCGCTGTGTGTGTCCAACTACATTGCTCTTTTCACACAAGTCACTCCCTTTGATCAATTATTCAGGCCAAAGACCTACCCTCTATCACACAAACCACCTTTATTCTGTTATTCATTACAATCATCTCCAAGGTGCATATCTCTGGTAAGTCAGAGAAAAAGTCACCACAGTGCTCACACCCATACATGGGGGAGGGGGGAATGCATTCTTCTACTTTTTCATGCTATGGATTTTGGTGTAATAGCAATTCCTCTAATGCTTCTACCACAGTCACAATAAATGACTTCTGAGACTAAATGCCTCCATTTCACTTTGCTATCTGATGAATCTCAACAGCCACTTATTGCAAGTACAGTAGAAAACAACAGAGTTTCGCTCTTAAATCAGGAGTGATCACATTTTGAAGCATAGCATAACAAGTTGTGAAAAGTCAGTGAGACACACCTCACTTATTTAAATGTTTGCGCTGAAAATACACACTGTCAGAGCAAACAGGATGGCCAGAGTGAGCAGACAGAACATGATGAGTTAGGAATTAAAAAGGAGCTGCAAGGACTGAACTCAATGCAACTTGAGTACATGCTTAATGCTAGTCTCATCTAAGCATCTAAATCAGAGAACAAGTAATGAGCCACATTTCCAAATACCACAGGCTTCTAATTAGCCATCCCTGCACAAATAATTGCAGAAGGTAAAAGTCCACATTTCATACCACAAAAGTCCTTGCCCATACCCCCAAATTGATTGTTCAGCGTTTACATAACCTCTGAAAGAAAACACTGAGTATATACTCAATCCCAGCCTAACATAAATTTCCCCCCTATTTAAAGTTGATCTACAAGACCAACAGGAGGTTTTCTTTAAAATTATCATAAAACACAGCATTGTTTCACATATTAACAAAAATAATAAAATTAAGTAATAACATTTCATAGAGACAAGTATCAAATACCACTTCTTTAACCTACAATTTCCAAATGTAAGAGACATTGATATTTAAAAAAAAAAACTTTCATGAGAGTTGCAGATTCCATCATTCTGTAATCTTCTTGGAGGCCATCTTTCTTGAGTGTTTTGAAAGTGCCTAGTTAGTACATAGTGGGCACTACTGCAAATAAATAAGAATAACAATTCTTGCCTTGATGCACTGAGCTGCAGTGTTACAGTCATGGATTTGGCATTCCAGTGAATGCACACCCTGTCTGGCACAAAGGTACCTACCCTAACAAAAAACCAACCTTGCAATGACTATGCTAAGACCAAACTTGCATTCCTGTTCACCCCAGAATTCCCAACCAAACAGGACTGAGCCCACTATTCCATTGGAACTGTAAATATTTCAAGCATTAACAAGGAATACTTTGTCCAGAAGAGTCAATACAGGTTCGTGTGGTGGTGTGGGGGGGTTGTGTTGTTTTTGCTTGGATTTTGGGGGGGGGCGCACAGTGGGAAGGGCTTGGGTATATTATATCTTGTGCTCACTGTGGGCCTGGATCTATGAGATGAGAGATCAAAGTGCTCACCTCTTCATACAGGGCACTTTTGCATAATTCACAATTAGATCCAGAATCAGGACAGAGGTAGAATTTTAGCTTTTTTATCCATTCTACCTCTGTCCTGAATGCTGCTTTTAACTATCTTATTTTAAATTAAACAAGCACAAGAAACAGCTTTCTTACCTTGTCAAATCTTTTTTCTAACTTTCCTTTTATTGTTTTAGTAGTTTACGTTTAACACAGTACGCTACTGTATTCTCTTTTTTGGGGTGAGGGATTGGTCTCTGCTGCTGCCTGATTGCAAATTAAGTGTGTGGTTGACCGGTCAATTCGTAACTCTGGTGTTCATAACTGTGAGGTGCTACCTGTATACAAGTAGGAAAAAAAAGTACTCTGAATTTTTCAAACTCTTTCCCTAATGCCCCCAAATAAAAGAGATTTTTAGCTGCCATCTGCATGTAGGTTTGCTTTGGTCAGACATATGGAATTTTTGAGGGAGATTAGCCAATTCTCCTAGTTTTTGTCTTTCCATTTTTGTTGTATAAATATATCATTCAGTACAAAAAAAATTTTAAAGAGAAAAATACAATAAAAAAACAGTCAGTCTGCCTATACAAAACAAAAATACAAATGAAATAGCTTGGCAATGTCTTAGTAAATATTTGGATGCTACACTTTAATAATGTAGCTATAAATGTGTCAGCTCAAGTACAAGTGCACTGTAGGACTGTATATTGTAAGGACAATGAAACAGAATCCATCTTCATTTTCATCATACCAAATGTGCAATTAAACCCTGCTTATGTAGTAAGTATAACAGCTGCTTTGTTGCTTCAACGTGAGGTTGATTATTACATGGCAATAGCTTAGAGTTTAAATGAGAAATCAAATTGATTAGCATATAATTAGAGATAAACAAGCAGGCTCATATAAAATCTAACCTCATGCTAGCATTGTCTGTTCAGATAAGTAGGGCTCAAACTGAGCTTCCCATTTATAAACATAAATTGGACTTAGAAAGCTGAAAATTGCTCTATCTCCTGGCTTTCAGTGATATGATTCAACATATTTGAGACTCTGTCATTGTGTAGTGACATTTAGAGCACTGAATACCAATATGTACTATGACAAAGCTATTTTTGGACTGTTCTTTCAGTATGAGATATGATCAGTCTGCTGAACTTTACATTTGTGACTCAAGCTAAAGCCTTTCACCTACTATTATAATAAGAAAAAGCTTGATGGCTTAATGGATAAAGTGCTGACCTTTCTCAGTCCACATTCTAAGCACTATGCCCCAGGGAATGGAAGTCCACATTACAAAAGCAGAAAAAACAATTCCATACTATCAGCAATTACTATTCTGTGGAAACTGAAAACTAACCTGGCATTGAATATGCATATTATACATTCATAAGACTACTTTATTGCAATAAGAGTGCTGATTTT
This sequence comes from Chrysemys picta bellii, assembly GCF_011386835.1. Taxonomy (NCBI): domain Eukaryota; kingdom Metazoa; phylum Chordata; order Testudines; family Emydidae; genus Chrysemys; species Chrysemys picta. Next base: position 78,898,349 of record NC_088791.1, read on the forward strand.
TGTCACATGGTTTTATATAACACAACATTGTTCCTAATCGTAACCTTTACTTTAATAACCCAGACCATCACTTTGAATTTTGTCTTATTTTAATGTAGAATTTTCATTTTGATTTGAAGAGACACTTGCAATTAGTCTGTGCAGCTAGCTGTGGGCTCAGTCTTGCAAGGTGTTGCGCATGCTGGCCCTGATGCAGCAAAGTATTATATGACTATAAGCACATTAATAGCCCTACTGGGTCCAACGAGACTACTCATATGCTTAAAGTTAAATATGGGCTTAAATGCGTTGCTTGATCAGGACCAGACTGCTCAACAAGTTGCAGAATCAAGCCCTATTTATATATGAGCGGAGATATTTTTGTTTGTTGTGTACGCGCTGCATAAAACAGAGAAGAAGTGAAAATTGCAGCTTTCCCAAAACAGCAACAAAAAAAGCCAGAACTTTCCTAATGGACTCTGTCTGTAGTTATTCTCCAGTTAGTGAATGCTGAATACATAGCATGGTAATTGAGGTAGGTACTGATAAAAGAAAAGTCAAGGATTCTCTTTTTGGGGTCAAGTTGGTATGTTCAATGAAATGAAAATGTATAGTTTTGGTGCCACTATTAAGTGGAGGATGTTTGAGTTCAGCTCAAAACCTATGCACCAATTAAGTCCTACTTACATCTATTTTAAATGGGCAGTAAGTGGTATAGGCTTTGGGCTGGCCTGCTGCAGAAGAGCAAAATTCATCCTTTACCCATCCTGTTTTAATATATTTTCTGAGACAAATGCTTTCAAAATGAACTGCATAGCTTTCGGCCGGGGGGTATGGACACTACTTCTTATTGGGAAAGGTATCACGTAGACTTCTATAAAGACTGGCTTCATCGTAAATTACTGCTGATGGCAAAACAGAATTTCTATCAAGCGGCAACCAGAGTTGGCTCCAACTGATCAGCGTTAGATTATAGATCTCAAGTGTGTTATTTCTTTCCACAAAGCAAGTTATTGAAGCAAGGAGAACCTGGCAGACTTAGGAGTTTAAATGGAATCCATTTTGTATCCATATATTTGCAGAAACTGGATTTGACCAAGGAAGTTTAAACCAATTTAAGAAACATTTGATCAGATAATATTAGAAATACAATTGAAGGTATTCCCACAGACAGTGTGCCTATTATCTGCTTATTTGGTTTAAATACATTTAGTTTTGTCCTTGTAACTCAATGAGAAAAAGAAAACACTTGTTGAAGATATCTTAAATTTTGTTTATAGTATCAAACCACTTATAAAGTGTGTGCATACAAAATAATTAATATATTTTAAAATCCTAGTTTCATTCACCTACCTGCTCCCTCCTAGGATTTGTAAACCCATTTATGGGGGGGGGGGCTGTAAAGCAAGCGGGGGAAATGGGCCCTAATTTCACTTTGTTTAACTGGAACAATTGAATAGTTAAAATTAGCCTAACCTTTTTGTTAAATGTTAGCGATAGCTGGTGGGAAATTTCCGGGCCCACTATTATGAAGTTAACAGTTTTGTTTGTGAGAGCAGTTGTCATATTGATGCTTGAGATGCCATCTTTTGTTATTAATAATCTCACCAATTACCACCCAATCTTTAAACTATCATCTTTTGAAGAAGGTTATTGGGATAGAATTATTGGAGAAATTCTGCTTGCAGCTTGATCATAGAGGCAGTTTGGGCCAGTGGCAGGGCACAGGACTGGGATTCAGAATACCTGGGTTGTGTCATGTTAGACAAGTCATTCTTCATCTCTGTGCCTGTTTACTCTCCTTCCCCTTTTCTGTTTTATCTATTCCATTTGTAAGCTCCTCAGGTCATAGACCATCTTTTGCTATGGGTACGTCTTACACTGAAACTGGAGGTGTAATTTTGAGCTTGGATAGATGTGCTTGTGCTAGCTTTGATCAAACTAGTGCACTAAAAACAGACATATTACTGTGGTGGCGTGAGCTGTGAGACAGGCTAGCTGCCTGAGTACCTACGGTCCCAGGCAGCATTATACTCGGAGTGGCTAGCCCATCCTGCCACCTGCACCACTGGGGCTACACTTCAATTTTTAATGCACTAACTCAGAGATAGCATGTGTACATCTATCTCAACTGGAAATTATCTCTCCTGTTTGAGTGTACATGTAACCTACATATCTGTGCATTGGTAGAGGCCTCTAAGTGGGACTGTAATACAAATAACAATTTTGATCACTTTATTAATTTTATTGTAGATATGGATTAGTTGGTAGATTTGGGAGAGTTTTGGAGAAGGTGTCTGTGGGTGATGATTATCTGTGATTAATAATCTTCTAACACTGAACACTACTAAAGTGTTCATGTGATTTTGCTATGTCTCTTAGTATGCTTCAATACCTTACGCCATAAGTCTGTGTGGATTCACCTATGTAGTTTTGTAACAATGGACTGGCTTGTATTTCAATCCAAGAAATCCAAACGTGAGTTAACTGCTGCTCTCTCTCCCTCTCCCAGAATACTCATTTGGGGTTGTAGAGAATTATATCTTGTCACTCTCTCATCATTTTGTATGTACAGTAACTCCTCACTTAATGTCCTCTTGCTTAACATTGTTTCAAAGTTACATCCCTGCTCAATTAGGGAACATGCTCATTTAAAGTTGTGCAATGCTCCCTTATAACATCGCTTGGCTGCCTGCTCTGTCCACTGCTTGTAAGATTCTGTGGAAGAGCAGTGACTTTACAAGGGAGCATTGCACAAGTTCCTCTTCTATGCCTCCTCCCACTCCCTCCCAGTGCTTCCCCCACTGCCAAACAGCTGTTTGGCGGCGCCTAGGACTTTCTGGGAGGGAGGAGGAGGAGTGGGGAAGTGCTGTGTCTCCACTCTTCCCCCTCCCTCCCAGAAAGTCCTAAGCAACGCCAAACAGCTGTTCAGCGGTGCTTAGGACTTTGGGGGTGGGGAGAAGGAGCGGGGATGTGGCTGCTCCGGAGAGGAGGTGGAATGGGGGTGGGAAGAGGTGGGCCTGGAGTGGAGCGGGGACAGGAAGAGGCGGGTCTGGAGCATCCCCTGGCAAAGTTCGTGCCTGTTCTTCTCCGCGGAAGCTACCGCTGCGAAGGTGCTTCCTAGCATCCTTGCTTGCAGCGGGCTGTGCCAGGGGCACTTCCCAACCACAGTACAGTACAGTATATAATACCTTTTGTTTGCCCCCTACAAAATTTCCTTGGAACCTAACCCCCCGCATTTACATTAAATCTTAAGGGAAAATTGGATTCATTTAACATCGTTTCACTTACCGTTGCATTTTTCAGGAGCATAACTACAACGCTAAGTGAGGAGTTACTGTACCTTCACTGGGGCAGGTTTAAGTGCTACATTTTGATCTACAGCATCGTCCATTTGAAAATGGCATTCAAGTGTCTCATTTAGATCTATATCTCATTTTGTCACATCAGATACTGCCGTTTCTTCTAGAACTTTACAGAGGTTGAGATTTGGATGGGAATTAACTACTCATGTTCATTCAAGAGATGGTGGGAACAATGGTGATGGTAAAGGAAAGGATTTAGATGAATGGGAGTGGATCATCAGTGCACCTTCAAATGAAGATGTTATGCACAGCCTTTACCAATCTAATGTGCTGTCTTGAGATCATTCTGAATGAATCACTTCTCCTAGATTAGCTCATAAAGGCTATGGCACAAAATGGCTTTTCAATCTGTTTTACCTTTGACTGTTTCTCTCGACTGCAGAACTTGCTACGGTGATCATACAAAGATAGATTACTTTAATGAGATTTACCTGGGGCCACCCTTTTAAAGGATTCAGAAGTGCAACTAGTACCGCATACAGTGGCTCATCTTTTAGGTGTGTGAACGGCTATGAGCATGGCAGAAATGCTTCATGCTCTGCACTGGCTACCTGCTTACTTCAAGGTGCAGCTCATAGCTATGGTAATGATCCCTCCATAAAGCATGAACTGGACTCTCAGCTAGGCAATCTCAGAGACTGATCATCTCTCTCTCAAATCATGCTGGAGATGTGATTTGTTTGGCATTCTCATTGTCAATTCTTGGATTAATCTCCCCCAGGTCAATGACCAAACAGTCTCAGTGGAGGGCTTAGAACTTTGACTCCTGGTTCCTTAGCAGTCCTCCAGATTTTAAGATTGGGAGCTAATAATTTCTGCATTTTCTGAGCCAAATGTTGCAATCCACACTTAAATTCTCCCTTAATCCTTATTCAAGTAAAACTCTCAGTGAAGCAAGTGGAAGCTTAGATATGTAAAGACTTCAGGACATAGACCTCTGAATACCCAACAAAAAGTGAAATATTTTCATTAGCTGTATGGAAGAATAGTTTTAGATACATATAACTACATATGGAAAATGATGTTGATGCATTTTATTCTGAGAGGAGAAAATAGTACCCAAAGAATTAATTTTTTTAAAAAAATTTTGCTTGGAAATTAATAACTTTGAAAAATGGATTGTGTGTGTTTTCTTTTCACAAGATTAATTTTGGGATACTATTATCCAGTCACCTGCATGCTCGTAACCAGTCGGGTCAGTGTAAACTGGTCTTTCTTTAGGGTTCAAAAAAGAACTAGATAAGTTCATTGAGGATAGGTCCATCAATGGCTATTAGCCAGGATGGGCAGGGATAGTGTCCCTAGCTTCTGTTTGCCAGAAGCTGGGAATGGATGACAGGGGATGGATCACTTGATGATTACCTGTTCTGTTCATTCCGTCTGGGGCACCTGGCATTGGCCACTATCGGAAGACAGGATACTGGGCTAGACTGACCATTGGCCTGACCCAGTATGGCCATTCTTATGTTCCTATAGTGTAGATTAAAAATCAAATCTCAGAATTGTCTGTCATAATAATAGTTGACCTTTTGGAAACCCACAGAATTTGCATTTGAAAGTGATGAAGCAAAATATCTGTACATTCAACAGTGATTGATCCATTTAGATTGTTTGAGTTATGAGAGTCATACAGCACAGACACAGGTCACTCCAAGTTGTGTATCCCTTTTTAATTCAGAGCACTGACCAGCCAATTTTGATCTGTCAATGGAACAAAAGACCCTAAAGTGAGGGGGCATGGCCTCCCTCAGAGACTGACGGGGAGGAATCCCCACCCACGCCTTGGTGGGTGGAGCCAGAACAACCATGCCCACCCTGCTGGAAGCAGAGGGTCAGGACTGGAAATATAAAAGGTGGGCCCAGCAGCTCAGTTGGGCTGGAGCCACCGAAGGAGACAAATATTTCCCACCACTGCTGAAGCAGGAGCCTGAAGAGGACCTCTGCAGCACTGAGAACTCACCAGAACTGCCAGATGACCAGGATGCTGAGGAGCTACTGGGAATGCTGCTTGGTGGTGTGCCCCAGAGAGATGGAGGATGACCCCGAGATACAGGTACACAGCGAAGGGAGTGTAGGAAGTAGCCCAGGGACACCCAACTACACCCCAGTTCTGTTGTTGTCTGAATATTGGTCAGTGTATTTTGGCTGGATCCCCACTGACCTGGTGGAGTAGGGTGGGTCCGGGTCCCTCTATCACCTGCTGCCAACCGCTCCTGGGTGGGGGGGAGCCTCCCCACCTTAGGCCAGGAGGTCTGTGTTTGTCTGCCATCTGCCAGACCCAGAGCGTGAGACTGTTTGGTGCTCTGCCCTGCCTGAGGGCCCAAGCTTGTTAGACTGCTTGTTTCTCTGTCCTGCCTGAGGCCAGAGCCCTGAGCCCTGGACTATTTGCTGCCTGGCTCTTCTTAAAGTGCTAATTTCCCAGTAACCCTTGTCATACCAAGGCCCCGAAAATGAGGGGGTGTGGTCTCCCTCCGAGACTGATGGGAAGGACAGCCACATACACCTACAGACCTAAGGTCCAATGTCTGGTGTTGAAAACTCAATGATCTACTGTATTTATGATAGCTGAGTTTTACTGCTACAATCCCTTTAATAAAGCATTAATAATATTCTGATATCTTAAGAAAACTTTCTCTGTTTCTGAAATTCCTTGCCATTCTTAGTGAAGACAGTAGATAACTGCATGAAATCCACTAATTTATTATTTTCTAGTTTTCCAAAGCTTGCTGTTAGGCCTTTGATATCACTTCCTCACAAAGCAAACACAGAATAAAAAGAGAAACATTGACAACTCCCTACACCAACTAGTGAAGATGCAAAGAGTGTCCATTCAATAATTTATTTATATTCTTTTATATAACCTAGCACTGCACATGAACTCTTTTGCAGGTTTAGGAATAGCCGTGCTTTTATACAATACACTTAGGCCCTGGGCTTAATTATCTGAATGTATCATTGAGATGTGAGTGTGCAAACCATATCACATTTTCACTTTCCTTTCAGGGGCCAAGATGATAGGAGGGGATGGCAGGTTCATTTTATGAAGTCAAAATATATGACAAGAAGCATTGCCTTTCTCCCCATAAGGACTGCTCTCTCCTTTTCTGTTCCTGGATTTGAGAAGTGATAGCCCAGGAAAAGAGCTTGCATTTTCCCCTTTTGCAAATGCTCTATAGTATTATACGAAGGGAGTAGTTATACTGAAAGCACTGTAGACACTTTCCTCAGATCCCACTGAGGAATATACTAAGAAACTGCACCATCTACTCAGGACACTCCCTACACTAACACAGGAACAAATCAACATATCCTTAGAGCCCTGACCGGGGTTATTCTATCTACTACCCAAAATCCACAAACCTGGAAATCCTGGACGCCCCATCATCTCTGGAATTGGCACTCTCACTGAAGGACTGTCCTGATATGTGGACTCTCTACTCAGACCCTATGCCACCAGCACTCCCAGCTATCTCCGTGACACCACTGATTTCCTGAGAAAACTACAATGCATTGGTGATCTTCCAGAAAACACCATCCTAGCCACCATGGATGTGGAGGCTCTCTACACAAACATCCCACACACAGATGGAATACAAGCTGTCAGGAACAGTATCCCTGATGATGCCACGGCACAACTGGTTGCTGAGCTCTGTGACTTTATCGTCACACACAATTATTTCAAATTTGGTGACAATATATACCTCCAGACCAGTGGAACTGCTATGGGCACCCGCATGGCCCCACAATATGCCAACATTTTTATGGCTGACCTGGAACAACGCTTCCTCAGCTCTCGTCCACTCATGCCCCTTCTCTACCTACGCTACATTGATGACATCTTCATCATCTGGAGCCATGGGAAGGAGACTCTGGAAGAATTCCACCACGGTTTCAACAGCCTGGACCAATCTACACCGGAGGTCCACTTCCTAGACACCACAGTACAAATAAGTGACGGTCACGTTAACATCACCCTATACCAAAAACCCACTGACCGCTATGCCTACCTTCATGCCTCCAGCTTCCATCCTGGACACACCACACGATCCATCGTCTACAACCAAGCGCTGAGGTACAACCGCATTTGCTCCAACCCCTCAGACAGAGACCAACACCTACAAGATCTTCACCAAGCATTCTCAAAACTACGATACCCACACGAGGAAATAAGGAAACAAATCAACAGAGCCAGATGTGTACCCAGAAGCCTCCTGCTGCAAGACAAGCCCAAGAAAGAAACCAACAGAACTCCACTGGCCATCACCTACAGTCCTCAGCTAAAACCTCTCCAACGCATCATCAGTGATCTACAACCCATCCTGGACAACGATCCCTCACTTTCACAGGCCTTGGGAGACAGGCAAGTCCTCGCCCACAGACAGCCCACCAACCTTAAGCATATTCTCACTAGCAATCACACACCACACCATAGTAACTCTAATTCAGGAACCAACCCATGCAACAAACCTCGATGCCAACTCTGCCCACATATTTACACCAGCGACACCATCACAGGACCTAATCAGATCAGCCACATCATCACCGGTTCATTCACCTGCACATCCACCAATGTAATATACGCCATCATGTGCCAGCAATGCCCCTCTGCTATGTACATCGGCCAAACTGGACAATCCCTACATAAAAAGATAAATGGGCAGATATTAGGAATCGCAATATACAAAAATCTGTAAGAGAACACTTCAACCTCCCTGGACACACAACAACAGATTTAAAGGTAGCCATCCTGCAGCAAAAAAACTTCAGGGCCAGACTTCAAAGAGAAACTGCTGAACTTCAGTTCATTTGCAAATTTGACACCATCAGCTCAGGATTAAACAAAGACTGTGAATGGCTAGCCAACTACAAAAGCAGTTTCTCTTCCTTTGGTGTTCAGACCTCAACTGCTAGAAGAGGGCCTCATCCTCCCTGATTGAACTAACCTCGTTATCTCTAGACTGATTCTTGCCTGCATATTTATACCTGCCTCTGGAAATTTTCACTGCATGCGTCTGACAAAGTGGGTATTCACCCATGAAAGCCTATGCTACAATACGTCTGTTAGTTTATAAGGTGCCACAGGACTTTTTGTCGCTTTTTACAGATCCAGACTAACACGGCTACCCCTCTGATACTTGTAGGCAGGTAGGAATTCCATCCCTCAAATGTAAAGGGAGAAAATTGCTGGGCTGAAACAATGGAACATGTGTAGTATTGTGTCACTACATGGAACAAAATAGGGTTTGCTCTCCTACATAGTACTAAAAGCTCCTTGCCTTTCAACCACAACTAGCTGTATGTTTTTGAGGATGCCACTATGTCCCATGCACTTTGCTGCTGTTAAAAGTTATACCAAAATGGTATACCATAGTATAGCTATGTCCCTCTTTCCTTAGTTGTTTGCAGTGTTACTGGAACCATGTTTGTCCCAGGATATGAGAGAGAGACACAGGGGTGAGGTAATATCTTTTATTGGACCAACTTTTGTCTCTTTCACCAACAGAAATTGGTCCAATAAAATATTACCTCACTCACCTTGTCCCTCTTTCCTTATTAGTTTTGCCTTAGTTCAGTAGTTGTGTTCATCAAGTTCACTGCAATGATTAGCTGAACTATTGAACACAGTGTTTCAGGTGACCCCATACAATTTCTATGGGGCTGATATCTCACATCAGGACACACCGGAAAAAATAGCTAATGCACAGACCAATACGGAATTGGACACAATATAATTTTGGAGACGATCTAGTTTTTATATTCATGTGAATCTCAATTTAGGATTGAGGACAGTAAGCACATATATAGGCAGGGTTAGAAGAAGTGCTGAATGCATCTCCATCCATAAGTTCCATCAGCAGTGTGAACCTACTGTGAACTGAACCCATAAGTCACTTCAGTTAGTATTTGTGCTGTTGTCTGAACTCCTTTCTCCAAGCCAAAAGGTACAAGTCTAAAGCTAACTCTTTATTGAAAGTATGAATACAATGCAGGTAGATGTTCACGCAAGCAAATACCTTTTTTACACTTTGACAGAAAAGGAGTCTGTGGTGGCCAATTTGTACAGAAAAATGTTCTCACAAAATAACTCCTTGGCATTAGAAATAAGTGAAAAGTGTCTCTGCCTAGCTCCCAGCATAACCCCTACATTGTGGTTTCAAAACAAAACAGCACAACTATGTTACCTACAAGCTATTTTTCTGCCTTTTGACTAATATGCACTGCATTTTAATTGGGGGCATGAATAAAGGGAAAAGGATGGATCAGAACAAGCATTAATTTAGACAGAGAAGTTCTACATGGATGAGACTAAGGTGCATATAATAATTGTAGCACAGTAATGTTCTGCTATTGGCACTTGCAGCCACTATCCAAATGCTTAGAGGACTGATTTTGAAGAAGGAGTTTGATTTTGATTTTGGCTGTGGGACAGGCTCATAGACATTTGTCTTCCTACCAGAATACAGTATTTCCTCTCCCATAATGAGGGATCAGGCAGGTTATGTGCTCTACTCATGCCTAGAATCTGATCTAGTTGGCTGAGCAAGGGGAGCCCTGTCCTTCTCTACTTTACAAGGCTCCTGATTTAAGCTTAAATGGAACAACAGCCTGGAGTTTTTCCAGACTCCTGGAACCTTGGGACTACTTGCTCTCTATGTGGCTGACACTGTCCTTCCTTGGGTCTTTGTCTGCAGCAGAATTTCGAGTGCAAGCTAATCTGGCCCCCAAACCTCCCAAGGCTGGTCTTAACTGGACAATACGCCCAGTTACATTGTGAGAGTATAATAGATTTTTCTATTATGAAGACTGCGTGTTGAGAATTGCAGGTGTAAGGAGAAAGGCAATGCATTGATAATATCATGCTGTAATATATTTACAATATTAAGTACAATCATCTTAAATGAGTTTTTTATGGGTAACAAAAAAAGGTATTTGCTTGCGTGAACATCTACCTGCATTGTATTCATACTTTCAATAAAGAGTTAGCTTTAGACTTGTACCTTTTGGCTTGGAGAAAGGAGTTCAGACAACAGCACAAATACTAACTGACGTGACTTATGGGTTCAGTTCACAGTAGGTTCACACTGCTGATGGAACTTATGGATGGAGATGCATTCAGCACTTCTTCTAACCCTGCCTATATATGTGCTTACTGTCCTCAATCCTAAATTGAGATTCACTATCACATCCCATTAGAGTCCCAACTATATCAGGGATCCATGCTAGCAACTCGCATTGCATGGTTGTGATCTAATTGGATCAGCTCTAATAGTGCTACATAAAAATAAGCTTTACCAATATTTTATTAAACTGGTTAACATTAATTGAGAATAGGTCACAGACAATATATATTTTGTTAACTCTTGGCAGAATGTTATACACACAGAGAGAGACTTCAAAGTAAGAACAAATCCTGGGAAAATTTCTCTCTCTCACTTAGCCATTCTGATGGTAAATGATTTAGAGAATTCTGTAAAGATGCCAAGACATGAAATAAAAGTAGTTTAGACCTGAGAATTTAGATTGACTGGAATGTTAAGGGAAATAGAATTCCAAATGCCAGTGCTTTCAAATCCGTGTTCTGTTTTAAGGAAAACAGCACTAAAATATAAGAAACATGATAATAACTACATCACTTATGAAACTTTCATCTTGATTGGAGACACACAACACAGTTTACCAGTGGAAAGTATGGTAAAGGTATGGATTTTCAAAACTGTCATACGGTAAATTCTATATTCATTTTAATTTAGTTAATTTAAGAATGGTTATCCAAAATTGTTCAACTTCTAAAAATAAAACAGTCTACATTTTGAAACTTAACTAGTTATTTTGAATGCCAAATTTGAGACACCTTAAAGACAGCTAATTTTCAGAAAGTTTGTGCTCAACACTTTCTAAAAAATCAATCATCACTTGTGAAAACTTAGGCCAGCAACTATGAAGTTCTTTGCATTTCCTATATTTTCAATGAGAGAACTGCATCTCTGCACCTAAGCACCATTTCCTAGGTATGGATGCCTAGAGCAGATTCAGTAAAAGAGTTTCAAGACTCTTTTTCTACTTACTTCACACAATCAAATGGCTGAACATTTTTTGTTGAAACTACACACACGTGCATAAGCACCCCAGGAAAGCCTAGGATCACTGTTTTGCACCTAAAAATACTTTGGCAATTCAGATTTGTCCCCTCTCACCACAAAAAAATGAATTAAATTCAAGACTAGGAGTTCTAATCCCTTTCTTTTGGAGGGGGCAGAAAAGAAGGACGTTGTAGATACAAAACAAAATTGGAATTTCTTAGGGATTTTCATCCATCAAGAGAGAAAACATGATTGTATGGTGTGATGTGGTCTAATATACAGATTTTATTGGTATGCATTTGGAATTTCTAGATAAAATGTTCATATCATATTATGCTGTCTTGTATTCTCTACATGCCAGATATTAAACACTTTACAAGATCAAAGGCCCTAATTATAAACTGTTTGGGGAAGGGACCACATAACTATTATGACTTGTACAGCACTCAAGCATATTGTTGGGACTTAAAATAATAAATCAAATAAATCCATATTTTATCAAAGATTTGAGATTCTAAACATTGGGGCAGAGTCTAATCCAATGTAATTCTGCATAGCTCCATTTACTTCAGTAGAGTTTCGCTAATTTACATAATTTGAGGGCACGGGCCAGTGTTTTTCTCCTTTGAGTAAAGAAACAGGTTTAAGATTTTTTTTTAATGGACAAGATTTCTTAGATGTGCTTAATTGTTTACACAGGTAAGTCAATTACATACTCATGAAATAGGGGCAGTGTAAGGCAGACGTACTTCAGTGAGTTGTGAAAGCTTCTCAGCACAGCTCTGTCAATGTACTCAAGTCATAAATCATAATACCCTGAGTCCATTAGTGCCAAATCTTATTACAAAATATTCAATATCACTGCAGGGAGAAGAAGAGAGAAAAAAATCTTGAGGCAGTGTTGTCTAGTGGATGGAGCAATGGACTGGGACTCGGGAGACATGAACTCTATTCCCATTGGCTTCGGGCCTGCTGGGTGATTATGGCATGTGACTTCACCTTTGTGGCTCCGTTTCCTCAACTCTAAAATGGGGATGATGCTGACCTCCTTTGTAAACTATACCTACCTCACTTTGATATCCACTAATGAAAAGCACTAGACAACACCTAGTTATTATTAGCATATTTATTATTATTCAAAGTTAGAATATAACCCTGTTTGTTAGACTGGGATAGAATTTTGGGTTTGACTTTTGATACTCATATATATTTACTAATATGTGTGAACAAAGAACAAAGATACTGAATGTTGCATTTCCGACAACCAGATGGGGCTTATAGTACAATGAGAAAAGATAAGGGATAGAGATAAAACCATTGCTGAGCAAAGTGGGAGTTTAATATACCAGCATGCACTCTCCTCTCAAGCCAAGGTCAAACAACCAGTTAGGAGGGGCAAGGGGACATGGGGGGAAAGGTATAAGAAACACTAAAAGTCAAACAAAGGACTGGCTTTGCCAAAACACAACCTCACTCCTTACCCCTCCCATGGGATACAAAAAAGGTGGTACCGAAACCCCAGACTGACGACCCTCCAAAACGGAACTTGACCATAAATTGTAAGGGGTGGGACCAGGAGTGTGCATTGCAGGTAGATCAGGGCCTGCTAAGAAGGAGGAGGTGGGAATACAGAACAGGAACACTGGGAAAAGGCTCTGTGGCATCACAGCTATGCATATGGTTGCTTGAAATTAACCTCAATAAATATTGCATTGCCTGCACTTTGGACTTCTGGTCTTCTGCTTTCTATCTGCATGACAAGAACCAGGAGAGGGGGGTGAAGGCACAGCCCCTAACATTCAACCAGGCCATTGAGTGCCAACAAGTCTGTTTCACAGCTGCTAATCTAAAATTGGTGGGAGGCACCACTTTAACATTAAGTAATTTTTAGTAATACTGCAAGAACATCAGAATGCCATCACTACTACATAAATTGCAAGCATTTTATATTTCCCTAATTTAATGCTTGAAAGTTATGGAAAATTCAAATAATGTCTTGTATTATATTAGCTGTTTTGTGGTCTGACACCCATGAGACATGATTGACTTTAATGGAGTTACTCCTGATTTGCATGGTGCAAGAAAAATTAGAATATGGCCCTTTATTTTAGAAGGGGGAAACATGCTATGATCTAACCACCTCATCTACAGACTAGAATTCAACAGCATTAAGTGATCTCTTTTGCCAAAGGAAGTTCTGTAATGTTGCCTTTCTTCTGAAATGTAATTGAATATATCTGATTTAGTGCTTGTGTAGTACACAAAACGACATAGTAGAAGTGTCTCTCTCCTTGAATGCAATGTTTACACATTTTCAAGCATTACTAAAATCTCATGCTTAGTCCCTGACATACTTCATAAAAATGAAATATATGAATATTGTTTTATTTTAAAACAGAATATTACTTTTTTAAAAGGCCTTGTAATGCTAATGAATATGATGTGGAATTATTTGGTATTTTTAAACAAAAAATTTATATAAAAGCTAAATTACAATTAAACCCAGATCATTATAAAATGCAGAACAAAAGGAGATACATAAAAGTAACCATTTTATGGGTATTACCAGAAAAGGCCAAGAAAATTAAATATGAAGCATCATCCATGCAGCTGTGTATTTTTTCAATATTTTCAGCACCATGACATTCAAGAACAAGATGATATTTCTTTGTTCAGTAACATGTATAGTAAAGAAATAGTAACTATGCAAAAATGATATTATATTGTGGTTACCAGCCCTAAAGACTTTTTGATTGAAGTGAAAAATAACTGATCAGTTTGCTATGGTAATTTAGAACGATAAGATTAGCATAGTGAATATAATTCAATCTAAAACAGCTGGATCAGCCTGAAATGCAGTAAGAGCCAACCCAATCAACTGGTTTTACTTCAAAAAGAAATCAGTATGCAATCAGGATAGTCAAAAAAAAGGATCAGCGGTTTAAATTTAGCCAGGTTTCTTCTAAAGGACAATAGGGAGAGCTCCTAACTCCAATGATGAAATTGAGTAGCATAGTTAAGGTATACAAGAGAGGTTCTTTGCTTCAGAAGGACATTCTTAATTGTAATCAACATGTTTGCATTTTAAATTGAAGATTTTTTTGTAGAATTCAATGTATGAGACCCAACTCATCCTCTATAATTTTAACCTTCAGTAATAACTGCATTAACTATTTTACTGTCATTAAGTAGAAATGAAAAAAACCTAATAAACTCTTGAGTTTTTGTAAATATAAAAAATATTTTTGGTTTGCAATGTTAGCACAACTTTACAAACCTTCTTGATATTTAATTTAAACTTTTTAATTTTTTTTAATAATTGAATCGGTTTTAAAAGTGTTTCTAACTAGAGGGAAATCTGGGTTATATATTAGGGATAGGAAAAACTGTCTGTGGCCATGTAATTAAAAAGACTTTCATCATGTGCACAAGGAGGTCAAATTAAGGTTGCACAGGCGACTTTAATTTGGCATTTCTTAACTTGAATGTTTGACTTTGCAACCTTAACAGTCTTTTAATACAGAGTGGGGCTTTTTGTTTGTGTGTTTTTATGTAATACACTATATTTACTGTCATATATCCTCAACTTCTGTAAATAGACATTACTCCATTGCAGTCAATGAAGCTATGCCAATTAATGTCATCTGGGAATAGGGCCCACTTTACAGAGTACACAGCATAGGAAAAGCTGGTATAAGTGCGTGACTCTTCTTTGGAATTTCTCCCTCCCCCTCTCTCCTCCCCACTCCTGACTCCCATGGTCTCTTCAACATAGAATGAAAGCCCAACTTGGAAAGTGGAAACCACTGAATATGTACCATTTCTGTCTACAACACTCAGTTATTATTTATATTATAGCAGTGTTTGGACACAACAATTAAGATTGGGACCCGACTGTGCTAAGTGCCATACAAATACATATTAAAAGAGCCCCTACACAGGAAGTTTAGAATTTAAATGGAAAACAGTCAAAGCAAGCATCGTTGCCATTTGATACATGGGTAACTGAGCAACAGAGAGATTAAGTGACTTGTCCCAAAATCACATATGAAGACAGGAGAAGACCTGAGAATTGAACCCAGATTTCCTGCACCCTAGTCGAGTGCCTTAACTTCAAGATCAAGCAACCCTCTCACGATATAAAAAGTGTCTAGGTTCTGGCAGATCACCAATATTTCACCAGACTGTCCTTCTCCCTTCTGGGAGGGACAAATGTAACTTTAGAAGGGGCCAGTGGTTGATCAAATTGTCAGAAGAATGGCCATCATCTAGTGTCTTGGTCTGATGGAGGGCACACATACACTTTCTTCTGCTCATCCCCAGAATATGCCTGGAGATCAAACATGGGTAGGGACAGGGGAGTGGAGTGTGTGCCTCACTCCAGTCACCTACTGGCTAATTTAGAGGAGTGAGGAAACTCATTGGCTCCAATAATCACCACACTCCATTTGTTTAATCATTCCTGGACATGCAGCAGTCATTTTCCCTGCTAAAATTCCTATGCCCTAGAGTTGCTCTGTTTAAGGTGACCAGATGAGAGGAAGGACACATGGGGGGGGGGTGTCCGCCAACGGAGCAAAAATAAACAAACACAGTGCTGCCGGTGGAGCGAAATATTGGGACAAATTGCATCCCGACCAAACATCGGTCAGGACATGGGACAAACACCTAAATATCGGGACAGTCCTGATTTTATTGGGATGTCTGGTCACCCTAGCTGTTTCTGTGGGTCAGACCAAAGGTCCATCCAGCCCAGTATCCTGTCTACCGACAGTGACCAATGCCAGGTGTCACAGAGGGAGTGAACCTAACAGGTAATGATCAAGTGATCTCTCTCCTGCCATCCATCTCCACCCTCTGACAAACAGAGGCTAGGGACACCATTCCTTACCCATCCTGGCTAATAGCCATTAATGGACTTAACCTCCATGAATTATCTAGTTTTCTTTTAAACCCTCTTATAGTCCTAGCCTTCACAACCTCCTCAGGCAAGGAGTTCCACAGGTTGACTGTGCGCTGTGTGAAGAAAAACCTCCTTTTATTTGTTTTAAACCTGCTGCCCATTAATTTCATTTGGTGGCCCCTAGTTCTTATATTATGGGAACAAGTAAATAACATTTCCTTATTCACTTTCTCCACACCACTCATGATTTTATAATTTTATATATTCTATCATATCCCTCCTTAGTCACCTCTTTTCCAAGCTGAAAAGTTCTAGCCTCTTTAATCTCTCCTCATATGGGACCCATTCCAAATTCGTAATCATTTTAATTGCCCTTCTCTGAACCTTTTCTAATGCCAGTATATCTTTTTTGAGATGAGGAGACCACATCTGTACGCAGTATTCAAGATGTGGGCATACCATGGATTTATATAAGAGCAATAAGATATTCTCCATCTTATTCTCTATCTTTTTTTAATGATTCCTAACATTCTATTTGCTTTTTTGACTGCCGCTGCACACTACATGAATATCTTCAGAGAACTATCCACGATGACTCCAAGATCTCTTTCCTGATTAGTTGTAACTAAATTAGCCCCCATCATATTGTATGTATAGCTGGGGTTATTTTTTCCAATGTTCATTACTTTACATTTATCCACTTTACATTTCATTTGCCATTTTGTTGCCCAATCACTTAGTTTTGTGAGATCTTTTTGAAGTTCTTCACAGTCTGCTTTGGTCTTAACTATCTTTAGCAGTTTAGTATCATCTGAAAACTTTACCACCTTACTGTTTACCCCTTTCTACAGATCAGTTATGAATAAGTTGAATAAGATTGGTCCTAGGACTGACCCTTGGGGAACACCTCTCCATTCTGAAAATTTACCATTTATTCCTACCCTTTATTCCCTGTCTTTTAAGCAGTTCTCAATCCATGAAAGGATCTTCCCTCTTATCCCATGACATATAATTTACGTAAGAGCCTTTTGTGAGGGACTTGTCAAAGGCTTTCTGGAAATCTAAGTACACTATGTCCACTGGATCCCGCTTGTCCACATGTTTGTTGACCCCTTCAAAGAACTCTAGCAGATTAGTAAAACATGATTTCCTTTTACAGAAACGATGTTGACTTTTGCCCAACAATTTATGTTCTTCTATGTGTCTGACAATTTTATTCTTTACTATTATTTCAACTAATTTGCCTGGTACTGACGTTAGACTTACCGGTCTGTAATTGTCGGGATCACCTCTAGAGCCCTTTTAAAATATTGGCGTTACATTAGCTATCTTCCAGTTATTGGGTACAGAAGCTGATTTAAAGGACAGGTTACAAACCATAGTTAATAATTCCGCAATTTCACATTTGAATTCTTTCAGAACTCTTGGGTGAATGCCATTTGGTCCCGGTGACTTGTTACTGTTAAGTTTATCAATTAATTCCAAAACCTCCTCTAGTGACACTTCAATCTGTGACAATTCCTCAGATTTGTCACCTGCAAAGGACGGCTCAGGCTTGGGAATCTCCCTAACATCCTCAGCCGTGAACACTGAAGCAAAGAATTCATTTAGTTTCTCCACAATGACTTTATCGTCTTTAAGTGCTCCTTTTGTATCTCGATCGCCCAGGGGCTCCACTGGTTGTTTAGCAGGCTTCCTGCTTCTGATGTACTTAAAAAACATTTTGTTATTAACGTTTGAGTTTTTGGCTAGCTGTTCTTCAAACTCCTTTTTGGCTTTTCTTATTACATTTTTACACTTAATTTGGCAGTGTTTATGCTCCTTTCTATTTACCTCACTAGGATTTGACTTCCACTTTTTAAAAGATGCCTTTTTATCTCTCACTGCTTCTTTTACATGGTTGTTAAGCCACAGTGGCTCTTTTTTAGTTCTTTTACTGTGATTTTTTAATTTGGGGTATACATTGAAGTTGGGCCTCTATTATGGTGTCTTTGAGAGTGTCCATGCAGCTTGCAGTGATTTCACTCTAGGCACTTTACCTTTTAATTTTTGTTTAACTAACCACCTCATTTTTGCATAGTTCCCCTTTCTGAAATTAAATGCCACAGCGTTGGGCTGTTGAGGTGTTCTTCCCACCACAGGAATGTTAAATGTTGTTATATTATAGTCACTATTTCCAAGTGGTCCTGTTATAGTTACCTCTTGGACCAGATCCTGCACTCCACTCAGAACTAAATCGAGAACTGCCTCTCCCCTTGTGGGTTCCTGTACCAGGTGCTCCAAGAAGCAGTCATTTAAAGTATCGAGAAATTTTGTGTCTGCATTTCATCCTGAGGTGATGTGTACCCAGTCAATATGGGGATAATTGAAATCCCCCACTATTATTGAGTTCTTTATTTTGATAGACTCTCTAATCTCCCTTAGCATTTCATTGTCATTATCACTGTCCTGGTCAGGTGGTCAATAATAGATCCCTACTGTTATATTCTTATTAGATCATGGAATTACTAACCATAGAGATTCTATGGAACATGTGGATTCATTTAAGATTTTTACTTCATTTGATTTTACATTTTCTTTCACATATAGTGCCACTTCCCCTCCCCTCCCCCACACAACCTGTTCTGTTCTTCCTATATATTTTGTACCCCGGAATAATTGTGTCCCATTGATTGTCCCCACTCCACCAGGTTTCCGTGATGCCTATTATATCAATATCCTCTTTTAACAGAGGCACTCTAGTTCACCCATCTTATTATTTAGACTTCTAGCATTTGTGTACAAGCACTTTAAAAACTTGTCACTGTTTATTTGTCTGCCCTTTTCTGATGTGTCAGATTCTTTTGTATGTGAATGTTTCTCATCTGATCTGGCCCATACTTTATTCTCTTTCATCCTCTCCTCCTGACTAAAACCTAGAGAATCTCTATCAATAGACTGTCCTCTAAAGAGAAGTCTCTGTCCAATCCACGTGCGCCTCTGCAGCAATCGGCTTTCCGCCATCTCCTAGTTTAAAAACTGCTCTGCAACCTTTTTAATCTTTGTTTTAGGTGGAGCCCATCCTTCCCCCATCTCAAAAGTTTCCCCAGTTCCTAATAAATCTAAACCCCTCCTCTATATACCATCGTCTCTCATCCACACATTGAGACTCAAGCTCTGCCTGCCTACCTGGCCCTGCGCGTGGAACTGGAAGAATTTCTGAGAATGCTACAATAGAGGTCCTGGATTTCAGTCTTTTCCTAGCAGCCTAAATTTGGCCTCCAGGATGTCTCTCTTACCCTTCCCTATGTCATTGGTACCTACATGTACCACGACCACTGGCTCCTTCTACAGCACTACACATAAGTTTGTCTAGATGCCTCGAGAGATCCACAACCTTTGCACCAGGCAGACAAGTCACCATACGGTTCTCCCAGTCATCACAAACCCAGCTATCTATGTTTCTAATGATCGAATCTCCCATTACTAACACCTGCCTTTTCCTAATGACGAGTTCCCTTCCCTGGAGAGGTAACTTCAGTGCGAGAGGATATCCCAACATCATCTGGAAGGAGGGTCCCAACTATGGGAAGGTTTCCCTCTGCTCCCCTTCCCTGAGCCTTTCATCCTCCTTAACAGCACAGGGGCTATCTGACCGGAGGTGGGACAAATCTACACTGTCCCAGAAAGCCTCATCAACATACCTCTCTGCCTCCCTTAGCTCCTCCAGTTCCGCCACCCCGGCCTCCAAAGCCTTACCTCTGCACAGTCTGAGCTTCCCTCATCTGTATTCTCACTCCTCCTAACAGGGACAGAGTGGTGGGATGTAGCAGTGGGCTAAATCATAAATCAGAAGTGGTGGTTTGGTTAAAGGGACCAACCCTCATTTCTTAGTCAGATCCCATGTGGCCATTTAATCCTTCACTGGACCCAGTTAAAGCCTGGTAGTTCAGGAAGAGGTCAACCAGCAGCCATTAAAATTAAACTTAGTAAAGTTGTGATTCTACTGCTTTAAAGGTCTTCATTCTCCTGAGTGTCATCTTCCATTCCCTTCCCCCATGCTGTCTGAGTGGTAGTAAAGTTAACATGTAAACTTTGCTACTTTTCTATGGAGTCTTAATAAATCTTGAGGACAGTTAATGACTGACAAATGTTAGAATATGTATGAAGTAACAAGATGTTTCTTATTTGGTAGAAATCAGGGTAAATACTTTATCAGGAGTCATGGGCATTGTGGGCTTGTATTCAAGCACCCTCTGGTATTATGCTGGCCACAATCACATATTGAAACCATCTGGAATAATTTCAATATCAAATAGATTAGCAGTAGCATCTTTCCTCTGTTCACGTCTTTGTTGCTGACATTCAAGTTAAAACAAAATAAAGCAGCTTAGATATTGCTTTGCCAGTTTCCAAGTGTCATTCAGCATTTCTTTGAATCATTTACTAGGTTTAGATAAGAAAGGAAAACACTAGTGCTTGAAACACCCTATCTTCATTTTAATTAATACAGTCATCAAATTGAATAGCAAAGAAGCTACTATATACACAACAGGTAAGAAAGAACGAAATATGAAATCAGATACTATTCCATTTGTAAATCTATACTGTAGTTTATAGACAATTAAATGTAGTACACTGTCATAAGTAAAACTTGCAAATGATTTACCTTTACATCATCCAACTACAGAAGCAGTTTCTCCTCCCTTGGTGTTCACACCTCAACTGCTAGCAGAGCACCTCACCCTCCCTGATTGAACTAACCTCGTTATCTCCATACTGATTTATACCTGCCTCTGGAGATTTCCATTACTTGCATCTGAAGAAGTGAGGTTCTTACCCACGAAAGCTTATGCTCCGAATACTTCTGTTAGTCTCAAAGGTGCCACAGGACCCTCTGTTGACCTTTACATCATACTAATACTGAGATGTCAACATAGAAGGCTTTGGAACAAATTGATCAACTAAACATAATGAGTCACCAGGACCAGATGGTATTCACCCAAGAGTTCTGAATGAACTGAAATGTGAAATGAAGAACTAACAACTGCCTAAATCAGCTTCTTTACCAGATGACTGGGAGATAGCTAACGTAACACAGATTTCTGAAAAAAGGCTCCAGAGGTGAACCTGGAAATTACAGGTTGCTAAGCCGCACTTCAGTACCAGGCAAATTGGTTGAAACTATAGTAAAGAACAGAATTATCAGACACATTGATGAACACAATACCACTATAAAAATCCAAGGTATGCCCACACTTTGAATACTGTGTGCAGTTCTGGTTGCCCTATCTCCGAAAAGATATATTATAATTGGAAAAATTACAGAGAAGGACAACAAAAATGATTAGGGGTATGGAACATCTTCCATATGAGAAGAGATTAAAAGGACTGGGACTGATCAGCTTGGAAAGGAGATCACTGAGGGGAGATATGACAGAGGTCTATAAAATCATGAATGGTGCAGAGAAAGTGAACAAGGAAGTATTATTTACCCCTTCACATAACACAAGAACCTGGGGTTACCCAATGAAATTATTAGGCAGCAGGTTTAAAACAAACAAAAGGAAGTACT
This sequence comes from Chrysemys picta bellii, assembly GCF_011386835.1. Taxonomy (NCBI): domain Eukaryota; kingdom Metazoa; phylum Chordata; order Testudines; family Emydidae; genus Chrysemys; species Chrysemys picta. The sequence goes on from NC_088791.1 coordinate 78,920,231, forward strand.
TCTTCACACAACACACAGTCTACCTATGGAACATCCCAGGGGATGTTCAGAAATTTGGAAGTATAAGTGGGTTCAAAAAAGAAGTTCATGGATGATAGATCCATCAATGATGATTAGCCAAGATGGTCAGGGATGCAACCCCATGCTTCTGTATCTCTAAGTGTCTGACTTCTGGAAGCTGGGAACTGGATGACAGGAGATAAATCACTCGAAATTGCCCTGTTTTGTTCATTCCCTCTGAAGCATCTGGCACTGGCCACTGTCAGAAGACAGGATTACTGGGCTAGATGGACTATCGGTTTGACTAAGTATTGAGTTTCTTATGTTCCTATATAAATCTTTCCTCCACCTTTGCTAAATTTATTCTTACTAGACATTATATTCAGTTCCACCAAGCTATGAAGGACAGACTCAAAGAGTAGTTATCAATGATTTGCTGTGAAACTGGGAGGATGTATCTAGTGAGGGTCTCGCAGCGTCCAGTATAAAATCTACTGATGACACCAAGCTGAAAAGGGTTGCAAGCACTTTGGAAGACAAGAAGAGAATTCAAAATGACCTTGATACATTGGAGAATTGGTCTGAAATCAACAGGTGAAATTCAATAAAACACAAGAAGTAATTGGCTTAATCAGCAGCAAGGGAGATTTAGGTTGGATATTAGGAAAAACTTTCTAACTATAAGGATAGTTGAGTACTAGAATAGTTTACCAAGAGAGTTTGTGGAAACCCCCTGTGATGGGGTGTGCTCCCCACACTGGCCCTGCAAGAGCTGAATTAGGCTGCAAAGAGAGGACATTTAGGCTGGAGGCAGATACTCAAAGAGAAGCTCACTTGTGGGGGACAGGTGAGGCTTCTAGAAAAGACAGGATATTGGAAGCAGAAGGGGCTGCAGGGAAGGAATCTGCAGTCACTCCTGGGGGAAGGGGAGATGTGTTGGAGGGAGAGGGGCAAAAGTGCCTAATGTTACTCTCTGAAAAGAGGGAATGAAGAGACTGGCAAACCCAGAGGAGAGGGGAGGGGCAGGAGGTATAGAAGGGAAAGGCAGCAAGGTGCAGGGGATGGACCTTGGCTGTTGTGTAGAGTCCTTGAGCTGGAACCTGGAGTAGAGGGTGGGTCTGGGTTCCCCTGCCAGTCACTGTGGGAGTGGCTCTGTGAGGCAGTAAAGTGGAAGACTGTCTGAGACTGCTGAAGAGCAGGAACCTTGATGCACTTCCCTTCCCCTCTCTCCTTCCCCAGGAAGGGGAAACCACAATAGTGACCTGGCAAGAGGGTTGAGTCACAAAGAGGACAGCTGCTGCTCCTGAGAGTGAGGGAGGAGCTGCAGAGTGAAACTGAACAGGTGTAACCAATGGAAAGGGTGTAGATGTGACCAGGCTAATCCCCAGAATCTCCAGGAGGTGGCACTGTCCAGCAGTGAGTAGAGCAACTGGAAGACTACCCCTCACTGGAAGTCTTTAAGAACAGGTAGACAAACACCTGTCAGGGATGGTCTAGATATACTTGGTCCTGCCTCAGCACAGAGGGGTGGACTAGATGACATCCCAAGTTCCCTTCCACGCCTACATTTCTAGGATTCTATTATTGCTATTGAGAGGAGAGTTGCCAATATGACATTAAGTTAGTAATTCTTTGAAACAAAAGAATTGTCAATTGCCACAACTACCTACAATAAAAAGGAATATGGATATCATACTTTGGATGATTCCAATATATCAAAAGGTTCTGTAGACATATGGAGCCTTCAGAAAAACAACGGTTTGGATAAGCAGACTGTGATGCATGGTCCATTACTATTGGAACACATGGCTTATTTTATTAACTAAGATGTAGTTAATCAGAGTTCAGATAAATTTAATGTTGAAGCACCTTTAATATTATACTTAGGTATCCACAAAATGCTTTATAAAGAATGAGATTGGTTTCACGGTAGTACAATCACAGCTTGAACAAAAATGGCAACGCCTACATGCTCAACTGTAGACACTTGTCTGTTTCATTGATGGGAGAAATATACATCTGGCACCAGGGGAATGGAATGGCCTAAGTTTTTCCAAAAGTGTCTCAACCATTTAAGTTTCACCTCGCCAACTACTGTACATCACCATAGAGGGGCAAAATGGTTTATTTTAAAATCTCATCTAAGAACATAAGAACGACCCTACTGAGTCAGACCAAAGGTCCATCTAGTCCAGTATCCTGTCTTCTGACAGTGGCCAGTGCCAGGTGCCCCAGAGGGAATGAACAGAACAGGTAATCATCAAGTAATCCATCCCCTGCTGCTCATTCCCAGCTTCTGGCAAACATATTGCTCAATCATTGCAGCATCTCTTCCCCCTTTCCCATATAGTTTGCTTAACTTTATTTCAATGTGTATCAATAAGGCAAATTTTCATATAGAAATCTAAAGATGAGTGCTACAAAGTGAGTCTCACATACACCTGTAACATGAACAAATCAATTTTTTCTGGAAATCACCACAACATATTTAATGATTGGAACAGAACACATTATGCATAAAGTTTCAAAAATGTGTGTCCTCATTCTGACGTATAGCAAGCTTTAATTACTATGGTCAGAAAAAAACCATGAAAATTAACAGCTCTGTACAACAAAATCTGGCTAACCTACATTTAATTTCAAAGGCAGCCATTAATTTAGATGTGCTGCAGCAGGTTTAAAAGAAGTGTAACTGCGTCAAGTGTCTAATGCCGGTGGTGTGTCACTTGCCTGTGACAACTTTCACAGCAATGCTTAAATTAGAAATATAGCCCTGAGTTAACTCTCATACACTTTAATATAAACATAAGAGCAAAAAGAGACTGTGGCCAAGTTTAATATATTTGAATAAAAATGTTACACACATAGCACAAGGTGCAGAGTCACAAATTTAATGGGTCATTTTCATACGCGGCTGTGGGATATACATAATTGGACTCACCTTTCAGAATTCCTTTGTTTCCTTTATTTTTCTTAGAGATCTTTCAATAGTTGGGGAAATTTGATTAGTTATGTCTAAACTAAGACCAACTCTTTGGCTTCCTTTTCCACTTGTTGTTGTTGACAGACTTCAGGTCATATAGAGGTATATACCAACAAGGACAGTCACAGATGGGCTTCCAGAATTAGAGAAGAGAACGCTGGAGAGCATATTATGAAAGGAATGGAAGGAATAAAACAGGAAAAAGGTGAAATCTTTTGTATTTGAATCAAATACAGAGTAATATATTGCTGACAACCTGAAAGAGAAAGTTTAGCAAAAATGCATAGACTACAAAGTTATTTTCTGGGTATAATTGCTTTTTCCCCTTTGAAGCGCCCCTTTATCAACTCTCTTTTGTCCATGAATAAAATCCTTCCATGCATAAATTTTGAACAACACTGAAGGGATGTCAGAAACCAGTTAACTATTCACTTTGCCTTTATGCTGTTTGGGAATTCAAGCCCACTGGTAGTTTTGAGAGCAGTGCAACAGAAATCATGTACTCAAGATTCCCTCTCATCCCAAAGAACAGTCCTCTAGAATTAAAAGATCCCACAAGGGGAGTTGTGCTAAGAATGGCTTAAGCTCTTAGCATAATCAGCTGTGCTTGACAGAGTGATTTTAAAGAGAGAATTTTGTACATGGAATGGAGTTAGGTTACTCACGGTGCAAATCTATTGGAGTTTGGCATATTATTTTTTGGAACAGTTAGTGGGAAAACATTTGTCCATAACTGTAATATATTTGTTATATACACTCTACAGATAGGACAATAGCATGGTCTAATGCAGCGTTTCTCAAATGCGGCCACCAGGGGCTTTTTGTGCGGCCACAGACATTCTGGGTAGTGAATAGGGGGAGCAAAGCATCACTCCCTCCTCCTCCATCCCTGTTGCTCCTGGATGCGCCACCCCGCACCATCTCTGGAGACGGTGGGGAACAAGCTGCAGGAGCAAGGTGAGTTCTCGACCTATGGGGGGGCGGCCCTCAGGCTTCAGCCCTGGAGTGGTTGGGCAGCAGGCTCAGGGACTTAGGGAGCCTAGCTGCATGGACCAGGGCTTCAGCCATGGGAACCCAGCTCAAGCTGCATTGTTTTGGGCACTGACCCCCTAGCTCTGGCCATGTGGCCCCATCCTTCAGCCATGCAGCTTCAGGCTCCAACCCCTGGTCATGTGGCGGTGAACTCCAATCCCTGGCTCTGGGTATGCGGTGCCAACTCTTGGTGGTGGCCACTGACCCCCAGCTGTGCACTCCGACCCCCAGCTCTGGCCGCTGACCCCAGGTGCTAGCCCTGGATGTTGACCCCCACCCCAGGCCATGTGACAGCGGGCACCGACCCTGGGCTCTGGTGGCTGCTGGCCCTGGGCACTGATCTCTGACCGCATGGCAGCAGGTGCTGCCCCTGGGCACCGAATCCTAGTGCCGGCAGGGTGGCAGCGGGCACCGATCCCCAGCCACCGACCTCCAGGCCCAGCTGCCTGTGGTGGGTGCTGATCCCCAACCGTGGCTGCTGAATACGGCCACTGACCCCTGGTTCTGGCCATTTGGTAGGGCGCAGATCCCTGATGCTGGCAACGCAGCAGAGGGTGCAGATCCCCGCCAGCAGGCTCCAACCCCTGTCTCTGGATGCCAACCCTGAACGCTGGCCAGGCAGCAGCAACCGCTGACCCCAGGCACTGATCCTCACCCCTGGCCATGGCTGCTGACTCCTGGCCCCAGCCGTTTGGCATCAGGTGCCAAACCCAGTTGCAGATCCCTGGTCCCAGCCACGCAGCAGCGGGTGCAGATCCCTGGCGGCAGGCGCCGAACCCCAGCCGCGTGGCTATGGGCTCTGACCCCTGGACGCTGACCCCGGGCGCCGACCCTGGGCGCTAGCCATCCAGCAGCAGCCACTGGCCCCAGGTGCTGATCCCCAGCCCTGGCCACGCAGCAGCAGGTGCCCTCCCTGGGCTCTGGTGGGTGCTGGCCCCGGGCACCGACTCCTGGCCCTGGCTGTGTAGCAGCAAGTGCCAGCTCTGGCTGCGCAGTGACAGACGCTGGTCCTGGGCTCTGGCTGTGCGGCAGCAGGCTCTCACCCTGAGTGCCCACCAAAAAATTTGTGGTGAGAACCCCTGGTCAGATATAAGAGACATATTGTGATTGTATGTATGACTCGTATTATGGTATGATTCATTAAATTATTGGTGGTTTCATATTTATATATATATATAAAAAGATGAAAAAACAAATACACTAGCTGTTTTACTGGTCAGTGTTACATCTTTGATACTAACCTATACAATTATACAAAAATAAATTCTGCACCTACTACATTGTTTTACACTCTGAAAGGATACACTGAAAGTTGTGCGTAAATCAAATCTAGCTTAGTCAGTCTGATCAACTTTACTCTCATTTAGAAATTTGCTGCAGTAACTGAATTCTAGATTTCAGGCAGGGATTGTGTACTATATAACACAAGAATTAACACCAGGAGTTTTAGTGATCGTGATGGGAAGTTGTCATATTCCCAACCAACACCGTCTGAATGGAATGGAGGTTCTGGACCTATTCTGTTTTCAATCTGTATGCTATACATACAAATTAATTATTTACAATATGGCAACTCAGAAGGAAAAATTGGATAATGACTTAACTGTACAAATCTTACCAGGCAAATTTACTATAGTAGTGAGTAGCGATGGACAAACCTCACAAGACCTAGTGACTGAATTTGATTGTCTTCAAGCTTAAAAGGTTCAGGTGCATTGTTTTTCATCCTTCCCTCTCCCATATTTTTCCAAACTGATCACCAAGACTATGTCCTTCCCTCCTAAGCATAATTAGTATTCAGGCAAATTTCCTATCTTCTGCCCACCCTGGACCATGGGATCCTTGTTCTTAGTTTATTCCTCTGTAGTCATCTCTGACTTAACTGATATTCTGTTCCTCTCCAAATAGTGCTACAACTACATTCCCCATCCATGAGAGGCCAAAAGGAAGCAAAACCATGGAAATATTGTAGGAAAGCAGGTTGGAAGGCCACCTGGAGGGAAAGTTGGCTGTGTAGTGACCTTGATCCCATTCCCCAACTCAGATCAATGAGAGAGTGAACTTGTGGAAAATGATACATTGCAGTGGAGTGTAGGCAACCCCAGAGCAAGACATTTTCCCCATTTCATTACTTTTGCACAATGGGAGAATATGAGTCTGTGTTGAAATTCTTTGAAACATCTACAGGAGTCTAATTATACCTGGCTATTTGATGGAATTTCTGCCATCTTCAAATCATAGTTGAGATGATCTTTTCCCTGTGAGAACTTCATTGTGCAAAGCAGACCACAGATTCTGTATAACATCAGCAAAGACAGGGTATCTTCCAAGCACTCACCACAGCAGTTTGGGGCTGAGGTTATAAAAAAAGATTTGGGACCATCTTAATATGTGCAAACCAGTCATATAGAGTTATCTGGATTGCTTGATTGCTGGGTCCATTCAAATTAAATGCATTTTAATATAGCAAAATGCAAAGCTGTACATCTAGGAACAATGTTTGCAGGAAATACCTACAGAATGGAGAACTATATCCTGGAAAGCAGCGACTCTGGAAAGGTTTATGCTAACAACTCAACATGAGCATGTCACTGTGCTACGAAGGGCTAATGCGATCTTTGGAAGTATGAACAAGGGAGTAGGGATGTGATTTCACCTCTATATACATTATTGATTAGACCAATTGTAGAACACTGTGTATAGTTCTGGTATCCACATTTTTAAAAAGGTGTTGAAAAATTGGAGAGGATGCAGAAAAGAGCCACAAAAATGCTTCAAGAAAAGGCCTTAAAGCAACAAATTTAGACCTCAATCTGTTTAGTTTATCCAAAAGAAGATCAAGAGATATCTTGATTATGGTTTCTAAGTATCTTCATGGGGATAAAATACTGGGTATTAAAGGGCTCTTTAAGCTAGAAGAGAGAGGCTTAAAAACCCATGGCTGCAAGCTGAAGCCAGGCAAATTCCAAGTAGAAATAAGGACTTTTAAAAAATGTAAACAGTGAGATTGATTAGCCATTGGAACAAACTACCAAAGGAAGTGGTGGATTTTCTGTCTCTTGATGTCTTCAAATCAAGTCTGAATGCCTTTCGGGAAGATACGTTTAGTCAAACACAAATTATTGCTCTCAGTACAGGAGTCAGTGGGTGAAACAGAGCATTATGCATGGAGCCAGGAAACAGGAGAGTTTTGCAAGGGAGATCTCCAGGTGAAGGAGGCGTGACTACGTGACCATTGGAGTGAGTTTGTTGTCTGTCAGTTTGTTCTGTGCTTGCTTGCTTGAAGTTTATAGGGTTGTCTGTGCAGGGGCTCTGTGCTGAGCCTTGTAGCCTGCTAGGACAAGGCTGAGAGCTTCCTACTGAGGCTCGAACCAGCCATCCTTTGATCCCTAATCCCTTTAGGATCCCTTGGCAAGGGGTCGGGGCTAACTGAGGGAGAAAATTGGCACATAAAATTAAAAAAGATCATAGAGGAGTTTTTAAACTAAGAGCTGGGGGTAAAGCTGACAGGTGCAGAAGAGCACACAGTTCAGACAGAGACATCTCTTAGGGAAGGATTTATTAAAAGGGATACGCTATATCTTAGTAAAAAGGAGAGGATGGAAGTTGTTGTACAAGCAAGAACTGAAGGGACACAGTCAAATGACAAAGCGTTCCATCCAATTACATAACATGAAGGCAGACAACTAAATTTAACAACATTTATAAATGCGTGTATATACAAATACCAGAAGTCTATATATTAAGATGAATGAACTTGAGTGCCTGGTATTAAATGAGGATATTGATATAATAGACCTCTCAGAAACTTGGAACAATGATCATTTATGGGACACAGAACTACCAGGGTACAAAATGTACAGGAATGACAGAGTAGGTTGTACTGGTGGGGGAGTGTACTATAGGTGAAACAAACCATTGAGTCAAATACAGTAAATCTTAAATGAATCAAACCATACAAAACTATGCAAGATAGTTAAGTCCAAAGCAGACTGCGAAGAGCTACAAAGGGATCTCACAAAACTGGGTGCCTGGGCAACAAAATGGCAGATGAAATTCAATGTTGATAAATGCAAAGTAATGCACATTGTAAAACATAATTCCAATTATATATACAAAATGATGGGGTCTACATTAGATGTTACTACTCAAGAAAGAACTTGGAGTCATTGTGAATAGTTCTCTGCAAACATCTGCTCAATGTCAGGGCCGGCTCCAGGGTTTTGGCCGCCCCAAGCAGCCAAAACAAAAACAAAAACAAAAAACGTCGCGATCGCGATCTGCGGCGACAATTCGGCGGGAGGTCCTTCACTCCCAGGTGGAGTGAGGGACCATCCACCGAATTGCCACTGAATACCTGGACGTGCCGCCCCTCTCTAGAGCGGCCGCCCCAAGCACCTGCTTGAGAAGCTGGTGCCTGGAGCCGGCCCTGCTCAATGTGCAGCAGCAGTCAGAAAAGTTAACAATGTTACAAATCACTAGGAAAGGGAAAGGTAATAAAAGAAAATATAATGCCACTATATAAATCCATGGTACACCCACACCTTGAATACTGCATGCAGTTCTGGTTGCCCCACCTCAAAAGAGATATATTAGAAATGGGGAAAGTACAGAGAAAGGCAATCAAAATTATTAGGGATATGGAATAGCTTCTATATGAGGAGAGATTAAACAGACTGGGACTGTTCACCTTAGAAAAGAGACCGCTAATGGAGGATATGATAGACACCTATGAAATCATGAATGGTGTGGATAAAGTAAATAGGGAAGTATTATGTATCCCTTCATATAACACAAGAACCAGATTCACCCAATTAAAATAATAGGTAGTAGGTTTAAAGCAAACACAAGGAAGTACTTCTTTAGACAGCACATAGTCAATCTGTGGAACTTGTTGCCAGGGGATGTTGTGAAGGCTACAAGTATAACTGGGTTGAGATTATCTAATTCTTTTTTCATGGAGGACAGATCCACCGTTGGCTATTAGGCAAGAGGATCAAGGACAAACCCATGCTCTTGGTGTCTCTAAATCTCTGACTTCCAGAAGCTCGGACTGGATGACAGGGGATGGATCACTCAATACATTTCCCTATTCCCAGAATAGGGAAGCATCTGGCATTAGCCACCATTGGACAATAGGGTACTGGGCTAGATGGAACATTGGTCTGACCCAGTATGCCCATTCTTATCTTCTTATGAAATATAATGGCCTACGATATACAGGAGGTCAGATTAGATAATCTAATGATCCCTTCTGGCCTTAAATTCTATGAACGCATTGTAACACGAGAGTTATTAATGTCTTGCTAAAATGAAGCCATTGTTTCTACAGGAAAGAAGAGCAACCAAGAAGTTTATTCTTTATACATTCATGTATACACATTTCTCTAAAATCACATAACAATTGAGAAGACAAACTAGTATGTCACCACTTCAGTTTCAGTGGATATTTTTATTTTAGGCACCTACTTTTTACTTTATACTAAGTGACCTTAAAATAATCACTTTCATTGGCCAGTCCATAAGATTTCATTTGTCTTAAGCCAAATCTTTTGTCTTGAACTAATTTTGTTCTTACTGGGGAAAAAAATTCCATACAAGCCTCCTACTATTTGTAACTGTGAATGCCACCCGATTCAACTATGGCTGACCATTTGGCTATGCATAGCATCTTCTAAAATGGTGTGTTCCTTTCAGGGTAAATGATTTCAACAGGAGTGATGTTTCCATATATGCATTATTATTACCTCATCATTGTTCATTTTATACACACACCTGTCAGGGATGGTCTAAGTTTGCTTAGTCCTGCCTCAGCACAGGGGGCTGGACTCAATGACTTGTTGAGGTCCCTTCCAGTCTCACATGTCTATGATTTTTATGCTTCCCAAAAATACCCCTAACCCCAACCAAAGTCAGAGTTTCTAAAGAATACCTAACAACCAAAATTGATTTGTCTGCATAAATCCTAAAAACAGATAAATGGTATTCAGCCAATGGGAATGCCTCATGTTGGGTGTGATATCATCTGCTAGAAAAGAATTGAAATTTGGGATGCAAATCGCTCAGAGTGGACACCTAACTGTGGATAGATGAATACAGATTACGGAGATGGAGTCCATTGAGTTTTTAAGACTGAACTCCCATTTCTAGTCTCAAAATTAGCCAGCTATGGCTCCAGGAAGTTTCATGAAGTATTTAAATTCAAATTCTGGTGTAATGAGGGCAGAATTTAGCCAATATTTTTAACCCAATTCACAGCTAATTTTGAATAGCCTAGGCACACAGAATAAATTCCTGAACAGAGTAATTCTGTCTTATCTGCCTCTTGACCCTCATTTAAAAAGTGTATTCTAAATCTTGTGATTGACCAGTAAGAAATAATGGACTTTTGTATGTTCTCTGGGCAAGTGCACAATTTATGACAAGTACTCTGTGCTTCAGTTTGTCCTTTATTTTTCCACCATGCATTTTAGCACTCCAAATGGTCTTCAAATCATTGGTTTCTCAGCCAGCCATTGCAATACAGCCTGTGTTATTGGCAGTCAGAAATACCAACAGGTTTTCAAATATTCATTTTTCGCACATTGTTTTCAACAGGTGTCATCTACTGAAAAGAAGCCTGTGGTGAAAGTGCATCAGTGGTGGCACAAAGAAAGGAATTGCTGAAGAAAAGATGTCACTTTTATAATATTTTTCACTGCTCATTTTCAGCAAACCTATTATCTGGCACCTATGCCTTTGAGCAAAGGTCTGACCAGCCTATTAATTGGCACTGTGCTATCCTAACAGATGACATGAATGTAGGCAGTCTATTGACGAAATATGTGCCTCAACCTGGCTTATTGAGGGCAAGATTCCCAGTTCAGAATGTCAATATGGCTGTACATTCTGAAAATTAAACACAGTTAAGACATATTATTATGAGTTGGATTACATATTAAATGAGAAATACCTTTGGAAATTTGGGGGGGGGAATTATCAGAGGATGCAATATTCAGAAAATTCAGGGTAGAACATGAATAATTATTTTTGCTATGGAAATTTATTAAATGAAATCACAAATGTTTACTCTTTACTCTAAAATTTTGTACTACCAAAAAAATTTCTCCATTGACCAAATGCAAACTATTTGAATAAAACACATAATAGAAAGAAGACTGCTGGTATAACTGAGAACAGAATTGGGACAAAAGAGAACTATAGAATATAATTTAAAATATATATACTGTGGGGGATGACTGCTTTAGAAAAACCTGAGACTTAATTCCTTTTCTTTAAATGTCACTGTTGCCAAAAAAGATTAGTTGAACTAAGGATGTAAAAAAATAGGAAAGATCTAACAAACTATATTATTTCAAGAATTATAGTTAACGTAAATCCCTGATTCAATGACTGTGTGGTTGCCAATACTTAAAAAATATACAATGATTTAATTTTTAAGCTAATTCCTTTATTGAATTCAATTTTAAATTGTATGTGGAAAACAAGGAAGAAAACTGTAATGATCACTAAATAGGAATGTAAGCAAAGAAGAAATATTTGGTAGATGATTTTAATATGCTCAAACTTGACAAATACTGACAGTTTTCCATACTCTAGATATTGTCTGAGAGCTGTTTTGATGAGACATTTTACTAAACAATATAGCCTCATATTTAATCAAAGTATTTTTTCAAGAGTATAAATTTCTAATGTATCATTATGGAGGACACCATTGTTGATATATTATGTGTATGGCAGGTTGCTCATTTTTAAATCATTGTCATAATTACAGTGGTTCCAATCTATGGTTATTTAAAATACCCACTCTACTGAGGTCAATGTAACAATCCATAGCCAAATGCATACACATCATAGGCATTTCCCAGTCTCATACAAGTGACACCAGGATTAGAATTCAATATTCCAAATATAAAGATCTGATTGATGGTCTAAATCAGCACCTCCAGCAGATCAGTCTTTAGAAGGAATAGGAAAACCTTGATCATGTCCTACTAGAGCTGCGTGAAATTTAACAGTTTCTTTTAGCAGATGTTATTTGTATGCACTAGTGTCCAAAATGTGCAAGGCACTGAAAAAATGTGTAGGAAGATACAATCCCTGACTCAAAGAGCTGCTTATAGGAGGGCTGGCTGCATCATCTATTAAGGTTGCCTGACACTTCCCATTATAAGACCTTGTTTTCAATGCTTATATCTTTGCCAAATGTTAATGGTTTGGACTGAAGTTTTCCATACTGGCCATCGCATCAGGCAGGATTTTGAAAATTTCAGCCAAAAGGATTCAGGTTGTTATATCTTGGCCCAGCAGAAAAGGAGATATAGACACAGACAAGCACATTAAAGCACATGCACTGACTGCACATGCATTCTCCCCACAGAGCAACTAAACACGTTCCACCTTGGACTACAAGGGCTCAGAAAGACTTTCCTCTAATGCCCGCTCCAGGCTGAGGTAGCACGAAGCATTGGAACTGAGAGCAGGGAGACTCCCTCATGTGATCTCAATCACACACACACACACACACACACACACACAAACACACACACAGTTTGGTACCCAGGCAGCGTGGAATAGGAAGCAGTCTGATTTGAATGTAGAGGGTACAAAAGATGGACTGGGGAAAGGGAGAGAAATAGATTGGGACAAGAAGTCTGGTGACACTGGGACAAGCTGGATAACAACATAGGCAGTAGGAGCTAGTTGTCTGGGGGATGGGGGTGGGAGGTGGAGAAAACAGTGTGATTTGCTGAGGAGTTGAGCAGAGGAGTAATGGAGATAAGGACTGTTGGGACAAAAGACTGGAAAAAGTAGCCAGGAAGGGAGTTGAGGGTGGGCTGAGATTGGATGAGGAGCCCATGGAGGGAGATTAGGATTGAGATCCTGTCGGGGGGGGGAGGAGACAAATCATAGGATGGGCTAGAAGGGGAAAGTGGTAATGGCTGGACAAAGAAACTAGGTCTGGGATGAGAAGCCTGAGAAGTAGAGACTGGGATTGAGTAGGGAAGGAGAATGAGACTGGAACAAGGACAAGGAGTCAGTGTTGAGGAACAAACAGGACTGAGACGTACATGTTGGAGGGGTCAAACTTGGGGGGGAAATGTACAGAACAGTCTGTGGCCACTGGATAACCAGTCCTCACCAGCACCTGTAATGGAATCCAAGTTTCCTGAGTTTCACCATTCCTCTGTTGTCAACAGATATTTATGAAACCAACTTGCATAGTTTCTGCTTCATTGCCCCTTAGTGCTGGTCCACATGGAGTGTGACAACCTCCAACTACTACTGCTATCAGTTACTTCATTAGCTCAAGTGATAGAGGTCTGACAATACAATGTCAGATGATGGAATTTCTATTTTTTCAGTTTGCTTTTATAAAAACCTAGAGCATGATGCACAAATAAACTATGTTAAAATGATATGATTAAGGTTGCAAAAAGCACTCAAAAATTAAGAAATGCCAGCATTACAGGTGTCTGTGCACTGTCCCCTGAGCAGGTCCATCCTGTGCACTGACTGAAGCAGGGATCCTGCAGGCAAAGTATTATGTGAACACATACTTAAGGACTGAATAATAATGCATACACACACAGGGAGCAAATAACAGTCGCATATTCAATGGTAATTACCACTCACTAACTTTTTAGTGCTTGACTTTGCAACATTAATAATGTCCTTTTAATTTAGGGTTTTGTGAGTAATCCATATTTCCATCATTGTAGTCCACGTAATGGTAATGATGTAATCTATAATCTTTTTTATTTGTTTTTTTGGGGGGAGAGCTGGTAAAAGAGTTTTACATTAAAAAATCTTGTTGAAACTTCAGCTTTAAAAAACACCAGCTTTAGGTGGTGTTTGGAGCCTTCAGTTTCAGAGATAAACAAATTCAAAATGTCAAAGTGAAACAAATTCAAAATGTCAAAGTGAAACTAATTCAATGTCCCAGTTTCAGCTGGCACCATGTTCAGACAATGTGAAATTACTTTTTGCTTAATTTCAATTTTAGTAGTTTCATTTCAGACATTTTTTTCATAAATCTGCTCTGAGTTTAGAGACACTAACAATACCCCAAACCAAAGAGCCTTCACTTAGTCTGAGGTTCCTCTGCGAGTACTCACAGCCTAAAGACAACTCCCCCTAATGCCTCCCAGGAAACTCGTGTAAACTCACATTTTTAAAAATAATTAATCAAATAAACCTTTTTTACCAATCGAGATTTTTCATTTTATACTCCTTCAAGCAGAATTAGAACCAATGGATTTTCTATTAACATTGTTCTTCAATCCCTGTTCGCTAGTGACCGCAAGTCATTTCTTTTTCTCTAACAAACAGTGCAGAATGAACTATCCCTTGTTTAACTTCTCTTGAACTCACTGAGGTTACATCTTTAACAAATCAAGCTGCAATTACTATCAATCTGTGAAGTTGCTAAAGAGTATTATGTTAGTGAAGGAAACCAATGTTAGTGAAGGAAGTTTCTCTTACACACACCCTCCACATAAAGCTATTTCCAGAGAGACCCATCTACCAACCAAGAGATTGCAGGATCTCCTAAAACACAGTCACAGAAGCTAGAGATGAAGTATTAGGTGATATAGTTCTCCACTGTTCCCCTACAATATTTTCTACGGTGTTTTGTTCAATAAACTAGGGGTCTCCTAACCCACCCTTCAGTGTTCCCTATCTTTTCTCCATATTTCCCCCAAGTTATTCCTTCCTTTAAAATAAGAGTATTTATATCTGATATCATTTTACAACTGGTTAGACTTTGTCACTGAAAAATTAATACAGCTTGATGCATATAAAAAAGTATTTGAATAAATGTTGAAGATTTCACAATTATGCCTTTGTAACATGCTGACATGATTCAGAGGCAAGACAGTTGAGTTGTTTGCCTGCACTGAAACAGTATTTCAGTTGCTTGGCTCATCCAAGTAGGTCTCTCTAATTTGACTGGCAACATTGTCCTATTGCAAACTGTTCACATCCTACCCATAATATGCTATGTAAATAGCCAACACCCACCATTTGTCCCCACACTATTTCTACTAGTGTAGAGCTTTGGGTTCTTTTTAAAGTGAAGACAGACTATGTAATTTATCTGAGCACTTCCCTTCCACTATGAAGGAGCTGAAAGATAGTGAAAGTGTTGTTAACCTTCCTGAACTATGTATGGGCAGCCTCACTTTTGACAGATTCTAGACTTCCAGGGAAAATGCAAGATGGCATAGTCTGCTGATGTAGTTTTGCAGTAATCATTTACTAGTATGTAAATCACTATCATCTCTGTCAAACAGCTGTGACTAGTTCCCCAGGTCTGAAATGTTAATCCTGACACATCTATAATCCATAGGATTAAAGGGGAAAAAATGTTGATTTCTGACAAGTTTACTCACTGGTTTATCCCTAGCAAGTATTTTCTTTTTTACTATCCGCATACAAATCTGGGATTAATTTCTTTCAGTGACACTAAGTCAAACCAAGACATTGGTTGCTGTAGTTTTTTCACACCAATTAATTCGTAGGATAATGTTCTTATCACCTCTCTCCAAAAAGAAATTGCATCTGCCAAATCCATCTTTGAGACTTGCACTGACTTTATGACAATTCACTGCTGTCAGAACATCCTATCATATAACTATATGCTCTGCTAATGGATTGGTAATTTGCAGGGGAGTAGCCTACATGGTATTGGATGCCTTTCAGTGAGCAGTGGCTATAAAGTTGCTTTTAGTGGAGAAATATTTTGTAATTTAAGGGTAAGTTTCTTTTCCTCCCCGTCCCCTCATCCCCATTCACATATTACATCAATAGGTCCCAATTTACCCACAAGAGACTACTTCTGGAATTTCTGAGTCAGGGGACTAGCAGCAGCATAAACAGGACAAAGCACCCTTCACAGATTACCTCTCATGTACAACAGATTAGGGATTCACCTTTTTTTAGTACATTGGTGACCTACTCTAGGTTACCTGCTATACAGGATTTTAGGGATAAGGGGGGATTTATACACTGGTACTTACAAGATTCAAAAACCAAACAATTTCATGCGCAAAGTTGCTAAGCGTATATGTACCTACCTATCACACACTGTTTACAAAACTCAAGCACTTAAAAACAGAACAATATAATCAGTCTCTTTAAATCAAATTGACCGAGAATGGAACAGGTTGAAAAAAAAAGCTATACACCAAGGAATCTCAATTTTCTGAAGTATGGACTATGCATGATACAAGCTGGGTGGAGAGGAGTTTATATATGTTTTTATCCACTTCCTTCACATTTTTCTTGGTAAATGTCACTGCCCTTCCCAGAAGCAATATCAACAGCTATGATCATATAATCTCTGGTGGGAATGCATACAATTTCCTTCAAGATAGCAATGTCATTGCATACCCAGCTACCTGGAGATGTATCCAATTTGGCACCTGTAACTTCCTCCCCACTCACTTCCACAAACACAATACATCAGACAGCCTGAACAGCTGAGATCCATGAACACTCCTCAACCTTTAAGTCTTTCAGTGCAGCACAAATCCACTGGGGCAGCATCAGACTGACCCAGAACATTAACAACACACTTTTCTGAAGACTAAGCCAGGATGAGAAACAATATCTGCTGTTATTTTCCCCTCCATTCACTAGTTCTATGTTGCTGAGTGATAAGAGGAAAAAAAACTTATATTTTTCTTCTGAGCATCTTTTCAAGACTGCCCTTTATTCTACCCTATAATCCTCCCAGATAAATCAAGTGTTAGCAGAGGGGGGTTGCTATTGTTTTGGGTTTTTTCTTAATGTTTAGGTAAAGATCCAGCAAAAAAGAATAAATGAAATTTTAAGTGGTTAACAGATGTGAGCATATGAAACTATCTATACTTTACATAGGTTTCCCTGTAACAGAGCACCAAGCACAGCATTGTAATTTTAGGAAAACATGTGGTTTCAAAGGCAAAACTCTTCCATTTCCTCAGAGATTCAGTTGCTTCAGCAGCAGCACACTGTCCATTACATTCAATGTACTCACTTAATAATACTTTGCCTTGGTCAGTCGCTCAGTTGTGAGGACTGTTTTTTTCTCTCTACATATTTTTATTTGGATCTTCCTAATCTACAGGATACTGCTGTCTACAATTTAAAAAGTTGTTTCTGCCTCTCCCTCCCCTCCCCACACCCCCAAGAAGATTAACTAAGGGAAGGGAATCAGTGTGCTGCACAGGCCATATTTTAGACTCTATGGAGGTATAATTAGGTCAATTAGAAAAGTACAACTAATCTCATTCAGTGCACACATTTATTAGTTGTCCAAACTAATCCAAACTATGCTAGTATTTTGCCTATCCCTTCTGATAATCTGTTTGTTGCATTAGGAATTTGGGATCTCTTTTATTTCCAGGCCACACTATGTAAAGCAGAGGTTCCCAAACTGACCCATGGAGCAGTGGTCTATGGAACACTTACTCATAGTCTGTAGAGTAGTGGAAGATCACATAGTGATTGAGCTCCTTGCTTCTAGCTGCTTATAGGAGTGAGGAGGTTCTTCATTCCAAAGATGGTGGCCTGTAAAAGCAGACAAACAAGCAGGAGGAGTCAGCCTAACTGTCCCCACAAAGGAGCACAGCTATATTAGGGGAGGAAAAGGAGAAATCATCCTCAGGAACTGAAGCAGCCAAATGCTGTTGGGAGAGGAATTTCTCAGAGACAAGAAGAGAAAGGAAGATGATCCGGAGGACATTTGTCTTCAGGGGCGACTCATGAATCAGGAAAAAATGCCTGCGGAGATGGTCAGAGAGATGATTCTGTACCCCAGGCAAGTGGACGGTTATCGGAGTAATGTTCTCCTCAATGCAAAAGTGCCACAGATTGATCTTCTCTAGGTAGAGCACCCTGGAGCGTGCTCCCACTTGTTAGTTCTTGTTCACATAGTACATCATGGTGGTATTATTGTCAGTAAGTATGTGAATCATTCAGTATCTAATATTGTCCAAAAGGCACAACATGCATTTTAGATGGCCCAAAGCTCCAGTACATTAACATGCAATGAGGCCTTCTGCGCTTACCACAGTCCGTGTTCGTTCAGCGACCCCAGGTGCACCCCCCAATCCAAAAGTGAGGGTCAGTAACAACATACTCATCAACTTGGTTGGTGAGGGCTGGGCAAAGGGAACGCACTGGCAAATTTTCTGTGGACACATCCACCACTGCAAGAAGTCTATGACCATTGGAGGGAGACAAACCAGAGGATTAAGGGTAGGCTAGACAATCCTGAGCCACAGTTGAACAGGGAAAAGGTGCAATCTTGCTAACTGGGCTACCCATGTAAAAGTTTCAGAGTGTAGCCGTGTTAGTCTGTATTAGCAAAAACAATTAGGAGAACTTGTGGCACCTTAGAGACTAACACATTTATTTGGGCATAAAAGTGTAAAAGTGGAAATGCAGCCCAAATAGTCTCAAACACATTTGAAGTATCATGGAATACTGAGATTGCAGACTGAGGTAAAGTTGTCAAATTCTCTGAAAATGGTCAGACAGCAGGAATGCTCTGAATGTTGTGGAATCTAACAGGTCCTCAATAAACTTGATTTTTTGAGTGGGAGCCAAGATTGTATGACAGTTGAGCAAGTGCAATGTGGTGACATGAGTGAGAACTTACTCTTTCATTCTGCTCCTCAGTAACCAGTGGTCAATGTATGGAAAGATGTGGAGTCCCTTTTTTGTGAGATATGCTATAATCACGACCATGCATTTGGTGCAAATTGGAGGCAGGGTGGAAGATCAGAGGCTGAATGGGAGAATTGTGTATAGAAAGTGGAATTCTCCCATGATGAAACGAAGGAACTTTCTGTGGCTCAGTACAATCATCACATGAACGTAGGTGTCCTGAAGGTCCAGAGCAGCAAATCACTCGTTCTGAGACAATGTGGGAAGTATAGTCAATAGAGTGACCATTTGGAACTCATATACTTCATATATTTGTTGAGGACATTAAGGTTGAGGATTGGTCTCATCCCTCCCTCGGTTTTGGGTATCAGGAAGTACTGGAAGTAAAAACTATGCCCCTGGTGTCCCGGTGGAACCTCTTCCACCACTCCCAAAGCCAACAGAGAGCTGACCTGCTCGAGGAGCAGAATCTCATGAGAGGGGTACCTAAAGAGGGACAGGGAGGGAGGGTGGAAAGGAAGTGTGGAGAAGAACTAGATGGCCTAACCCCATCTGACAGTGTCTAGGACCTAGTTTTCAGAAGTGATCGAGCTCCAAGCATTGTGAAACTGGGCCAGCCTGTCCTCAAAAGGGCGGGGGGATGAGGAGGGAGGAGCAACAATTGGAACAGTGCTCTGGTCCACAGAGTCAAAATGGGCACTTAGACAGCACTGGGAGAGGGTATGTGAACTGGCCAATCTGTGAGCCCAACTGCTTTCTCCTGCAGGATCTATCCCTCTTTCTGGGGTAGTCCCATTGCCTCAGAGGAGGGAAAGGCTGAGAAAACATGTGCTGGAGGCGACATTGCTGCTAATGTTGGATGGCAGTGCATCTGCAGCACCAGTGTGTACATCCCCCATCCCCCAAGGGTAGTCCTGGAGTCCTTGAAAGAGGGCAGTGTGTCATCAGTTTTATCCAAAGTCACTGCCAGTCTGACCTGGGGAAAAATTCCATCCCACCCCCTCACGTGGTGATCAGTTAGACCCTGAACATGTAAGCAAGATCCAACTAGTCAACAACCTGAGAGAGAGAGAATGCTTCGTGCCACCTCAGAGCCCTAGCCTGGCCCTCCCCAACCTGTGTCCCCTCCCTAACACTTCAGAGGAAGGAGATTTTTTTTTAAATGAATATATTGGGGTGGAGGAATCCCTTCCAGACTCCTGCAGGTGATTGGATGAAACCTGAAGTATGAGCTTTTAGGAATATATAACAAACTGCAAGTGAGCCCTAGGGCTATTGAGCTCTGCCCTTCCCCATCAGAAGGAACCCCATCATACAATCCCACTCATAAATTTGTCCAGCTCTCTCTTAAAATTAATTGTTTGCTTCCAAAAACCCTCACCCCATGATGGTTAGAAACCTTGTAATTTTCAGCCTGAATTTGTTCAATACCAGTATTCCAGCCAGGAGTTCTATTCAACCATGTTTCTGTACTATTTTATTTTACTTCCTGCACCAGCAACTCCAGTTCCTCCATTTTATTGCCCAAACTCCTTGCACTTGTGTACAAGCATGTCAGTTGCTGCCCTCAGACCTCACCCAGTTTTCTAGCTTCTTGTGTTCTGTTAATCCTTACTGTATCTTCATTTAGCAGATTTTCCTCCTCCAGTCAAATCTCCATGCCTGGCTTCAATACACAAGTCACTCCCAACTTTCTACCCTTATTTCCTAGTTTAATGCCTTTCTTATCAATCATGCCAGCCTTGATCTCAGAATATTAATACCCCAGGTACACAAGTAGAGTCCATCAGTCAAGAAGAGTCTTCTTTCTGTGAATGCGTCCCACTGGTTGATCGTCCCAAAATTTTTCCTCGTAGCACCAATCCTTGAGCCATATGTTAACCTTGATTATCTTACCATGCCTTCTCCCTTCTTCCCAAGGGACTGGAAGTATTCTGCTGAAAATCACCTGAGCTTCCATTTCTTTAAGCATCTGACCTCGCTGAATGTAATCACCCTTGATCCATTCCAGGGGGAATCTAACAGTGTCATTCATCCCAACATGCAGCACAATCAGTGGATTCTTCCCCAATCCTATCACGATCATTTTCAGCTTCACATCCACATCTCATATTCTTACTCCTGGCAGACAACGTATTTTTGAGTATGGGGTTCTTGGTCACATAGACCTGTCTCATCTAGATGTTGGTATGAATCAGTTTTGTGCCCTGGTGCAGTGCCCTGTACATCATCCTCATTTTAACTTAAGCTTCAGTGCCTGGCTATCTACATCATTTTCTCCTCTCTTCTGCAGGGCCTGGCTTTCCTTCTTTTCCTCCTCTCCATCCCATTTTCTGCCTCTTTCTCCTCCTCATTCTCCAGTGCAGCTAGCCTGTTACTCAACTCAATTTCAACACTGCTAGCTGGTCTCTTACTCTGTCTTGTCTTCATGATCACATACTTTCAAGGATCGCACTCCTCTTCTGGCAGCCCACCTTCTAGGTCCTTTTGTTAAGCAGGTGTCCACACATGTGTGTATATATATCTCCTCAATATATGTTCCATTCTATATGCATCCGAAGAAGCGGGCTGTAGTCCACGAAAGCTTATGCTCTAATAAATTTGTTAGTCTCTAAGGTGCCACAAGTACTCCTGTTCTTCTTTTTGCGGATACAGACTAACACGGCTGCTACTCTGAAACACATCTTGAGTTGTCTGTACTACCTCCTCTCCTGCATTATACCTTCAAATCCCTGTCTGAATTCAATCGCCGTCTCCAGGTGCATCGCGAATCCTTGAATCATCCCTGTGATGAGCTCTACCAGGTGACATTTAATGCATAAGTAACTTCCATCAGATGCCCACTCAAAGACGATGTACATCCCACAGCTTCTGCATTCCACCATCTTTTGTCTCTTCTACTCCTCAGATCACTTATAATGCTATCTCAGTAGCCATCATCTTCTCTTCCTAGTCTCTATGGAAAAGAAAAGGAAGGGGAGGAGAAAAAAATCCCCCCAAAAGCTCCCACTTAAAATCTTCTACTGGACTCCACTGTTAGCTGCTAGCTGTTGACATAACCCAAGACCATTCAGAAGACTATACGCCAGCAAAAGAAAGCAATGTGGATGTTAGGTATTAAGGAAGCTTCACTTCTTTGCTCACTGTGTGCATGCATTTCTGCATATACCTCCTTGCATATCTTTCTTCCTATGTTATTATTTTGCATTTAACTGTGTAACTACAATTTAACTATGTAAAACGTTTCCAGATGGAGCTATAAAAATAAAGTTTTTTTCTTTAGTTTTTCTTCTTTTCAGAAATTTTGTTCTTTGAAACATTAACACTTTTCAGAAAGTTTAAACCTGGAACACAGAATCCCCTACCCCACCTCAAGTATCACAAAAACAACAAATTATAAATATTTTACTATAACTATGTTGTGATAAATTTGAATTAAGTAGAAAATATTTCCACCTGTGCTTAAAGATAACTAAAGAAAGTCTGTGATCATGGTTTTGCCTCGAACATAATTATATTTTGATTATTTTTCCCAATTTATCTTCATAAGTCTCTTTTCCCTATATCAGTGTGCTAGAGTAATCCATTTGAATGGCATAATATACTATAATTTGAGCTGTGTGAAAGAATTTTTACTGTTGGCAACAAGCATGAAAATCAGGTTTGTGTGGCTTTATTTAAAAAGCGTTTACTCATTTATATTGATTTAGGGATTTTTCTTTTTATTTTTTTGCACCAACTTCTGTGGAAAGAAAAGCCAGAGAGACCTCTTGTGCGTTAAACTGCTTTGCAACTTTCCAAAGTAGAGATAGTCCCTCTGCTCTCAATTCCTGTGCCTGGCCTCACAGCCTGGTCTCTGGATGCTGAGAACAACAATTACAGGAAGAGTCCTGCTAAGACTCTGCAGTGCCTGGATGGAGCATGCTCAGTATAGATGGACTACTCAGACAATTTAGCAGTCAAACTTGTACAAGTCTCTACTGACCTCATGTGAACTGCAATTTTCAGAGGCTAATAACTTTGCCAACTTAAAATGTTTTCTCCCACTGGCTCAACAGAAGGCAACCCAAGTGTTAAGCGTCAAGTCCCTGCTCCAAAGCAGAGAGGAAACAGACATTGACAAAAGGATTGTAATTTTGTTGGTTTTTATTTTTTTTTTTATATGAGCAAAATATATTTTTCCTTAACCTTGTTCTAAGAAATGGCTGGACCATTTTTGCAGTGGTGAAAAAATAAAGTAAAAAGACTGAGGTAGACACCCAGCATGTAAAATCTCAGCCAAAATGGTTAAAGTTCAGCAAAGTTATAAGCAACTAAAAAACGAGGTCTTATAATAGAATGTGTTTGGGTACTATAGATGTCACTATCTGAGCTGTCTATAATAAGCTTTCTTCCTCACAGCTCCAAAGTCAACACTATTTTAATATTACCAATGATAATGGTGGATCCTTTGAATGAAAGTGCCTGAAAAGCAAGCAAAGCTGTTTTGAGATACTGCTGCACTCCATAGGCCTGCCTTTTAAAATTAATTTGTCAGGACTGAAGTTATTGCTGTGAGATGATAGAGAGACAGAATCCATACATTATTAGTTTGCTTTCCTTTGTAATGCTTTCTAAGTGTAACATTCCATTTATCTTTATGGGTAAAAAGCTGATATAACAAATAGTAACTACGTGCCTATAATGAGCTCAGGAAAGACCTGAAATGTATTTTCAAGCTATACATCAACTTATTGCTTCAAAAAGGGACACTTGCTATTGATTTTTCAAGGTAATTTTGTTCAGATATACATTGAGCTATAGTATCAAGCTATGTAACAGTCCATGCTGCAAAACTACAAAATTAAATATCTCCAAGAGTGAATTTATCACAAACCTTCAATTTTACTTCAAGCAGAACTGTTTGCACGTAAAAAGTATTAATTTTAAATTTAAATGTCATTTGGATTACTAAAATCATACTGTATTTGACTTCTTCAGCACATTGTGCAGACAGCTACAGAGCTAGAATCCACCTGGGATTGGAGGGTTTAAAAATATAATCTAAACCAGTTGCTTGTGGCCTTAATAACTATAAAGTAGGAGAAAGTGCCCAAATGATAAGTGTAGGTTTCAACAAAAAACAACTATGAGAAATCTCATCCACCATTTTTTAATACCTCACCTCCATTTAGCATTCACCCCAAACAGATTTTAATGACGATATACTGCGTGAGAAAATACTATGCAATGGATATGTAAGGATGAGTGAGGGGAACAACAGGCCCATCCACCCCTTCTCCCTCACTGAAAAGCCAGACTGAGTTCCCACTCATCTAACTAGTTTGGGGCATCAGAGCTCCACCATGGCTCCCCTTCCTCCTTAGCTGCTGTGGCAAGAGTTCCCGCTCCTGTTCCAACATACTTTAACTACTGACTGAACCAGACACACAAAAATCCCATACTAAAGCCCATATCCTTGACACTGGCTCAGCTCTGCTTGGTGCAGGACTTGGCATGGTGGGTGGGTGCAGATTCCTTGCCAGAGAGTTGATGTGAGTTATGGAAGCTTAAAGCCACTGTGACATCAGACAGGATGTACAGTTACCTTCAGTCCACTGACTGTGAGCAGTACTCAGGTCAGAATCCTTATTTCTTACATTAAGAGCTTGATACTGCTTTTAGGCAAGGATAAGGGTCTAATTCTGATATTCACAGAATCATAGAAGTGTAGGTCTGGAAGGAACCTTGAGAGAGCTTCTAGTCCAGTCCCCTGCATTCAAGGCAGGACTAAGTATTATCTAGATCATCCCTGACAGGTGTTTGTCTAACCTGCTCTTAAAAATCTCCACAACCTCCCTAGACAATTTATTCTAGTGCATAACTACCCTGAAAATTAGGAAGTTTTTCCTAATTTCCAACCTAAACCACCTTTGCTGCAATATAAGCCCACTGCTTCTTGTCCTATCTTCGGAAGTTAATGAGAAAAATTTACCTCCCTCCTCCTTGTAACAACCTTTTATGTACTTGAAAACTGTTATGTCCCCTTTCAGTCTTCTCCTCTCCCAACTAAACAAACCACATTTTTTCAATCTTCCGTCATAGGTCACGTTTTCTAGACATTTAATAATTTTTGTTGCTTTTCTCTGGACTTTCTCCAATTAGTCCATATCTTTCCTGAAATGTGGTGCCCAGAACTGGACACAATTCCCCAGTTGAGGCCTAGTCAGTGCAGAGTAGAGCAGAAGAATAACTTCTCATGTCTTGCTAACACTCCTGCTAATATATCCCAGAATGATGTTTGCTTTTTTTGCAACAGTGTTATACTGTTGATTCATATTTAGCTTGTGATCCACTATGACCCCTGGATTTCTTTCTGCAGTACTCCTTCCTAGGCAGTTATTCCCCATTTCGTATCTGTGCAAATGATTGTTCCTTCCTAAGTGGAGTACTTTGCATTTGTCCTCATTGAATTTCATCCTATTTACTTCAGACCATTTCTCCAGTTTGTCCAGATCATTTTGAATTTTAATCCTATTCTCCAAAGCACTTGCAACCCCTCCAAGCTAAGTATCATCCACAACTATTATAAGTGTATCTCTATGCCATTATCTAAATCATTGATGGAGTTATTGAACAGAACCAGACCCAGGACTGATCCCTGCAGGCCCCACTTGCTATGACCTTCCAGCACGACTGTCAACCACTGAAAACTACTCTCTGGAAATGGTTATCAAACCAGTTATGCACCCACCTTATAGTAGCTCCCTCTAGGTTATATTTCCCTTGTTTGTTTATGAGAAGGTCATGCGAGACAGTATCAAAAGCCTTACTAAAGTCAAGCTATACCACATCTACTGCTTCCCCCCATCCACAAGGCTTGTTACCCTGTCAAAGAAAGCTGTCAGATTGGTTTGACACGATTTGTTCTTGACAAAGCCATGCTGACTGTTACTTATCACCTTATTATCTTCTAGGTGTTTGCAAATTGATTCCTTAATTACTTGCTCCATTATCTTTGGATGATTTTGTTAGCTGTTTATATAAAGTCTCATCCATTTCTTCCTGTTTAGGTGGTCTGTGGTAGACCCCTACCATAACATCACCCTTGTTTTTCCTCTCTTATTCTTACCCAGAGACTTTCAACAAGTCTGTCTCCTATTTCCATCTCAACTTGAGTCCAAGTGTATACATTTATTGATATATAAGGCAACACCTCCCCCGTTTTTTCCCTGCCTGTCCTTCCTGAGCAAGCTGTACCCTTCTAATGCAATATTCCAGTCATGTGTATTATCCCACCAAGTCATCTGTGATGCAAACAATGTCATAGTTGTGTTTATTAACTACCATTTCTAGCTCTTCCTGCTTGTTCCCCATACTTCTCATATTAGTATTCGGCATCTAACATACTGATTTGATCCTCCCCATCCTGCCCCCGTTCTCTCTGGTCTCTGACTTATCCCTGCTATAATGGCCCATGCTCCTCCTAGACTCTTGACCCTTGTTCCTGGTCTCCATGTTTCTGACTTACATGTGGGCTTTTGTCTCTGACCCCATTGAACCTAGTTTAAAGCCCTCCTCACTAGATTAGCCAGTCTGTATCCAAATATCTTCTTCTCCTTCCTTGATAGGTGGATCTCATCTCTGCATAGCAGTCCTTCTTCCCACCCTCGCAGCCAGGCATTCACCTCCAAGATGCATCTGTCTCTGCCTGGACTCTTTCTCTTGACCCAAAGGATCGAAGCGAACACCACCTGCACTCCCAACTCCCTTGCCCCTTCTCCCAGAGCCCTGTAGTCACTTCTGATCTGCTGAGGGTCATACCTTGTAGTTTCATTAGCGCCCACATGGATGAATAGCATGGGGTAGTCAGAGGGCCAGATGATCCTCAACAAACCCTCTGTAATATCTCAGATACAGGCCCCTGGCAGTCAGCATACCTCCTGGGATGTCATGTCAGGCTGACAGATGGGTGCAGTAACCAGCAGCCAGTGTCCTCCCTGTGACAGAGGCATATCCTCTTCCCCCAGATGTGTCACTTATTCCATGGGTATAATTGTGCTTCTACTTTCTCATCTAATTTTAGCCCGTTCTTGCTGCTGTTTCTGTCTTCAAAAGAGTTATGCTGGTATCTCCATTCTGCCAAAATTCCATCAACAAAAGTGTTGGAACTCATTCCTTTGTTGACTTGGAAAGCCACGTGGGAAAGACCTTTCTATTCATAATCACAACAGACCTGTGAACCAATTAATAGACCACTAATAACTAGAACTAGAACAGGAATTTTGTGGCAAAGCTTTTTTGTCAGACATCAGAAATTGATCAAAACCAGCATTTTGCAGGATCATAGCAGGTTAAATATATGGAGATATAACCTATCTCATAGAGCTGGAAGGGACCCTGAAAGGTCATTGAGTCCAGCCCTCTGCCTTCACTAGCAGGACCAAGTACTGATTTTGCCCCCAGATCCTTAAGTGGCCCCCTCAAGGATTGAACTCACAACCCTGGGTTTAGCAGGCCAATGTGCAAACCACTGAGCTATCCCTCCCTGACAAACTTTAATCAAAAAAGGCTTCTCAGGTTCAGGATGGAATTTCTGGTTAAAACTACAGAGAAAGATCAGAATAGCCTTGCCGTCAGGGCACTCACTTGGGCTGTAGGAGACCTGGGTTCAAGTCCCTGATCTGCCCCATTGAGAGCAGGGACCTGAATCCAGGCACTCCCACATCCCAGGTGATTGCCCTGATGACTGGACTACTCTAGAATAGCTCTCCCTCAGTCCATCCATTGGAGCTGTTCCACTTCATGGTGTCATAGAGAAAGACTGACTATAGCCCAGTGAGTAGGTCACTGGGAAGACTCAGGCTCAAATCCCTGCTCCAATGAGATTTCTTTATAAATAACTCCAACAGGAGAGATAGAGAAGCACCTGCCCCAAAAAAGCCAATAACCAAATTGTCAGGGCACTCCGCTGGACTGTAAGAGACACAGGTTCAAGTCCCTGGTCTGAATCGGGCAAAGTGGAGACTTAAACCTGCATCTCCCACAACCCAGGCAGGTGCCCAAAACACCAGGCTACCAGATATCCTGGGATAGCAGGAGCATGCATATGCACCTGTGCTTTGTTTCTCTCTCTCCTTCCCCCCCCCCCCGCCCCCGCAGCAAAAAACATCAAAATGCCTTGATTTCATCCCAGTGCAAAATGAGAAAGTTTTCAAAAATCTCAAAACGTTTCACAGAACAGGAAATAATTTCCCTGCCCAGTTCTACTAACAGCGTACGCACCCTGGAATTTTAGTTATATGAGATCAAGTGATATGTATTCAAACTTTCTCAGAGTTGAGGCATTTGAATATAGGGTTTTGGCTTGGCCCATTAGTGAGATATAGGCCAGCTGTAAAGTTTAAACCTTCATTTGAACTGCACTATAGGGTAGAATGTTTGGTTCTAGAGCACTGGTTCAGGTAATCACTACTAAAAAATTGAACACAATATTGTGTTTTTGAAAGGGCAGAATACTGAACTTCACACTTTCTTCAGCAGACAAGAAATCAAATTCATAAGCTAACTTCTAATACAACATTGTGCCTAGAAGGTTTTTTAAATTAGTCTGCATGCTCATGCCGTAAAATGCAACATAGTTTGAGACAGGATTACAGAATGGATTTGATTTATCGGCTGGTTTGACTGCCATCATAACTCTAATCCCATTACTGAGGGAATTTTCAGGGACAGAATAATGAGCCTTTGCTTGCCGTGCTGCTAGTTAATGAAATGCGTTATGTCACCAGAGTCAGTTACTGCCTATTATAATCTCAGAGATGGGTGTTCATTTTGACTGTCTTTAATTTAATAACATGCTGTTTGTCAGTTTGATGGGACCCTCAATTAGCATCTAACAGGTCCACTCAATTCCACTCTTCTTGAACAAAATGATGGTATCTTAATTAAAAAAGAACTTAATCATTTATTAGCTTAAAGCAATGTAAAAGCCTGGCACATTTTGGTTCTCAGGATGTAAAGAAAACACCAAATCAATTTAGCTTCAGGGACATGTAAAGCCATTTCTCCCCCTCATCCCACCCCAGAAGTGGCTTCAGTGGCTTCTAGATTGGTTTCCCTTTTCAAATTTGTCTAGCTTAGGGGAGATGAAACCCACGGTACAGATCCCAAACTTAAATTCAGTTATATGCAATGTTTTATTGGACTCAGTGACTTCAGCCTCTTTTATTGTGGAGGAGGAAATAACACAATGTGCTAGAAGGGGAGGACTCAAAATTCGATTTAAAACACTGATGTTCTCCACCAGTTCTAGACTAGCTGCTTTGCAAATCTTGTCTCCCATATAACAAAGCAGCTCCAGTGCTGCTCTAAATTACACCAGCTGTCAATAGCCCCAAGGAATTTCTATGGCAGTCAGGGACCACTAGCGTACAAGGAGCACCCGCAGTGCCTCATTTTCCCCAACCACATCCTACACTGGGTGTTTTAGGCCACTGCAGAATTGCTTTAGGGTCATTTTGCATTAGTTGAGTGGCGCAAAGCAACCCTAATGCAGCTAAGAATTGGGACCAAAATCTTTTTCATCGCATTCTTATCTAGATGGTTAACTTTCATAATATCATCTCGAGACACATCTGCTATCTCCCAATGCACACCTACAGTATATGGTGTGAAAATGAAATGATCTTTATTGCAACTTTAAGCATTTAGCACACAGTTGGTACTATACAAGTATTAATGAAGTTGAAATCTTAAACATATAAAAGTCATTTATATGTCTTTAGATAAATAGGTTATAGCATTTGATAGTAATTATATGTTATGTGAGAATTAATAAGACCATGCAGTAATGTAATCTGTATGTATATGGCAAGAGGGCAGAGCTACAGTTTTTTTAGAAACTTTAACTCCACATTTCCTGACATCAAGTAAAGGACCGTTTCTGGGCTCAATATTGCTATACAGCCCAGCCCTGCATTGCGAACCATGCAGTGCTATGCAACCCTAAGAAAGAGATTAGAGGAATTCTGACCCTGAGTTCCCTAGGATGCATACATCTCCCTCTGCATATTCTGTGTAGAAATAATGGGGATAGGACTATAGCCCCCCCCCTCTTCTTGGCTCTCCTCCTCCACTTTGGGTATCTTGTGCCCCTGGTTGCACATGGAAAGAGTAGGGTATATGTTCCATGGAATACAGGGACTTCAATTAAGTCCCACTGTTGCACAAAGCTGGTATGAAGAATGGAGTTTTGGAATTCTCTAGCTGCCCCCTTCTTACCTCTCCCTACTCTGTGCACCTACAGAGGAACAGGACACCATCTGGCCCATTGTGAGAAATGTATTCCAGCAAGCATTTGAATTTGGGACCTGTCTATCTTATAGAATAACAAGTTGTGCACAGGGGGAGTTTTTGCTTGTAAATTTAATTGTTTATATGTACAAGTGAGCATGTGCAAAAGCTACACATGCATAGGGGTTTGCATACCAAAATCACTATTGACCTAAAGTAGTATTTGGCTTAAATTTACATAGGACAGATATATGCACAGTAGCAGAGATCTGCATGTGGATTGATCACTTATTCATTTTCAAGAACAAACTGGAAGGATTGAAAATGTTCCTTAATCAAGTATGGTGCCTTCCAGAAAACATTGGCACAGATATTATAACGGGCACAAAAGCAAGTGCATTAAACTTGGGCAGCTGTGGGTTACATGCACAAGATCTTAACTTCTGATTTTCATCTGCTAGCAGCACTATTTTTTACTGGCAAATTAAGAAAACATGTAACTTGATCATAAGTATAGAATCATAGAAATGGACAGCTGGAAAGGACCTCAAGAGGTCATCTAGTTCATCTCCTCATGCTGCGGCAGGACCAAATATACCTAGACCATCCCTGACAGGTGTTTGTTCAACCTGTTCTTAAAAGCCTCCAGTGACAGGGATTCCACTACCTCCCTTGGAAGTCTATTTCAGAGCTTAACTACCCTTATAGTTAGAAAGTTTTTCCTAATATCTAACCTAAATCTCCCTTGCTGCAGATTGAGCCCCTTACTTCTTGCCCTATCTTCAGTGGACATGGGGAACAGTTGATCACCATCCTCTTTAAAACAGCCCTTAACATATTTGAAGACTGTTATCAGGTCTTCCTTCGGTCTTCTTTTTTCAAGACTAAACATGCCCATTTTTTAACCTTTCCTCATAGGTCAGCTTCGCTAAACCTTTTATCATTTTTGTTGCTGTCCTCTGGACTCTCTCCAATTTGTTCACATCTTTCCTAACATGTAGAACAAATTGGGCATAGTACTCCAGTTGAGGCCTCACCAAAGTTGAGTAGAGTGGCACAATGACCTCCGACGTCTTGCATATGACACTCCTGTTAATACACCCCAGAATTACATACTGCACCACACTGTTGGCTCAGATTCAATTTGTGATCCACTATAACCCTAGATCATTTTGAGCAGTACTACTGCTTACCCGATTATTCCTCATTTTGTATTTGTGCGATTTATTTTCCCTTCCTAAGTATAATATTAATTTGTTCTGACCTGCACCTGAGTTATGACTAGGAGCACACATCACACCACAAGCCCACCAGCAATATTACGTGTAGGAGGTATTTACAAAGCTAAAAAAAACTTACTGTACTACTGTAAGAAACAGTTCTGTCTTCATTTGCATCAATATAACTACCTTCACTTGCACCCTGGTTTCCCACTCCTTTGAAAATGCCCAGCAGGCATAGACTTTGTTGTACTTTTGTATGTATGCATAAAATCCCAATTGTACTTCAACGCTTTGACAATGTATTCCTTTGTCTGAACATTGCAAGATATAGTCGAGTACACAATACAGACACATGTTTGACAGATCCCTTTTTCCCTTGAAGTTCTGTCCCATTCATATACCTACCAAGTCCAGTCTAGTTTTTCTTTTATAATCAAGAAGGATCAGGCATACCGGGCCAGTACACCCTCACTTTTTCATACATGCAACTGCTGCCTCTTAAAATGCAAGATGTGTGGCTCCAGTAGACTCCAGGTACCTTCATGTATTTCCTATATCATTAACTGAGTTTGATATCACATTAAACTTTAACATTTTATAAGCCACTGCATAATTTAAAAATGTAAATGAAGATTATTGTTGCATGTAAAAGATATTGAGCTGTACTCATCGTTTAAAAGAGGTACATATATTTGCTTAGTGATACAGAGAAGGAATGCCAGTTCTAAAGCACCCTCAGCTGCTCTGCCAATGGCACCTGATGTGTCAGTTAGGATCACTGCCATCCACTATTAGAAGACCACACAAAAAAAAAAAAAACAACCCACCACCCACCACAGACACCATAAGATTGTGCTGAAATTGCTTTTTGAAAGGCTAATTTTTCAAAACATGCTTCTCTGTACACATGCAATCTTTTGTGTTTATATACACAAAAAGAGGTAGAATTCAGTGATACATGAACAGAGTATATATTTTATGCATATAAATATTATAATTTGTGCACACAAGTAATAACATGCTCAATGTTGTGTATACAAATAGAGACCAAGTTGAGGCCATGAGCCCTATTACCTGTGAACATCTGTATCATGGTTTTATAGTGCCTGCTGGTCAGTCATCATATGAGAACGCCATTGTAGTAGTATGCAAAGCAAGGTGAGTATGCAAGGTCCTTTCTTTTTTGTGTGCACTGTGGTAGGGCTTCTCTCAGTTGCAGTCCTTGTACTTCAGAAGTGCAGGGACTGCTTGCTCAGTGGACCACAATACACAAAGAGGGCTTGTAAAGAAAGAAAACAGGCTGCATCATTATAAAGAAAGATGCAACTTGCTCAGCTCCCACTGAACTCCAGGAGGGATTGTACCTCTGCTATACACAATCTCGCCTTAAATTCCCTATGAGGTGATGCAACTTTGCTTTGCATTTTGCTCAGGCAAGTGGCAAACTGACACAGTCTGGCCCCGGAATCAGTAAGGCCCCTGAAGATGATACTATGTGCCTAAAACGATACAGGTATATTGCAGGCAATTATACAGATCTAAAACCAGGGAAGCATATTTCATATGGCTTTACACAAAATCCTCCTCTTTTCTTCTTGTCATTTCTCTTTAGTCCTTGGTGATATACTGCACACAGCAAAATCAAAACAAAACCCCATAATGTATTCTCGGCTTGTTTCAAAGTGTTCAAAATCTTCGTCAGCCAGCAGTGAAGTCGAAGCATTAGGTATATTCATTTACTTCTCTAATGCTCTTCAGCACAGTACAGAGACTATTCCACTCTGTAGGGGAATACAACTAACTAATATAAGTCCCTACTGCAGGGTTACCGTGAAACCAAACTATTCCTTCAAAAAATAAAAAAAACCCTCAGAGATACTCAGATTCCCTTGATCTCACCCATAAATTTGCCACCGCTACTGTGCTGCAATTTCCCATACATCTGTCAAAATACTGGCAATATACATGCAGCAGGGCAATACGCTTTGAAAAGATTCTCAGTGGAGCCATCAGTCTAGCTCAGTGGCACTCCAGCCTTACAAAGGACATGACAAAGTAATGCAGAATGGCTGTACCTTCATTTTATAACCTGTGGGTTTGTGTAATAATTCTAACAGCAGGTTCTGGAAGCTGTTTGCTTACTTGCAGAGGGACAGACAGTTAATTGTCACTTGTTCTTCCTCAATTCTCTTCAGTTATCTCAGTTGATTTCCCGCAGATAGCCACTGAAAATCTACAATATCTGGCCAAAAACCTCTAGTCCTTACTCAGAAAGAACTCCCATTAACTTCAAAAGCATGAATTTGCTCTCCATTATACAATAAAATTCTCCTCATAATTGGTTTCAGTGGGACTACCTATGGAGCAAGGTACTGCTCTTCCAGCTGGTTGGTGGCAGAATCAGATGATGTACTTAAGACTTCATATACCATTCTTAGCTTGATTGTCAGTATGCAGTATCTTACCTTTGCTAAACCAATAGTGGGACTACCAGCAAATGCTCTGTACAATATCAGTAGTTGTCTTAAGGATAAAACTGGTGATGTGTACTTCCCACTAATTTGTGACCCTTCTTAGCTCTCCTCTGTATTTAAAACAAAACAACAACAAATCCTTTCTTCATTCAATGTTAAGTTAGGTATTAAAAAGCTACCCATACAAGGCTTATGCCAGTTAATTTTAAGAATTCTAAAGCAAAGAACCTCTCCTGTTTGAAAAATCCATGCATTCCTTTGTCAAATGCATCCCATGCTCACATGAAAAATCTCAACATTTGGTGGCTCCCTAGAAAGTTTTCACAAACCACTTGAGGACTGCAGTTTCCAATCTAAGAACCTCTGCTCTAGGTCACCAGATCCCGTTGTTCCTTAATGCTTCTACTGCTAATTCCCACAATTGGAATTTGAATTATGTTTCTCCTCCTTCCTATTGCAACTCCAGACCCCACATCCTCTGTTCTCACTCTCCAGGGTAAATTTCTTGATCCCACTTCAAGACAGGCTCTCTAAACCTCTATTATTACACTGAAAATTCCTTCAACTATCTAAAACTTTGGCTAACCCTATGCTTGGGAAATGCAGTAAATTAAGGTGATTTTCTAGCTATGGAAACAGTTCTTTTTGTGATTTTATCTAATTTCAGATTATTAAATTAGGAAATGTGGCAAGTTTTCTCCTGATCCTCTGTTAGTTGCTGGCAACTTCAAGGAACTGGAGAATAAAACTGAGAAAAAATATTTTCTCTCTCTCTTAAATATAATGAATTCTGTGTATGAATAAGGATTCAGAAACATGGGGATTTTTAAAAAAAAAATTAAGTTTACTTTTTAAGGGGTCTCTTAAACAAGTGACACTGGGAGGAGAGGAGATAGAACCAAAATGGAACCAGATTGCTGACACTTAAAATTAAAAAGTTCGTAGAGCAGTTTTTAAACTAAATGCTGAGGGAAAGACAGGTGCTGAGGAGCACATAGTTTGGGCAGAGACATCCCTTAGGGGAGCATCTATTAGTGGAAATTTTCTATGTTCTAGTAAGGAGGAGAGGATGGAAGATGATAAAATATGGGTAGGATCTGATGAGAAATAGTCAAATGAAAAAGAGTCCCATTCAATTACATCATGTAATGGCAGACAGCTAACAAGTGACAAGTTCTTAAAGTGCTTATATGCAAATGCTAGAAGTCTAAATGATAAGATGGGTGAACTAGCGTGCCTCATATTAAATGAGGATAGTGATATAATAGGCATCACAGAAACTTGGTGGAATGAGGATAATCAAGGGGACTCAGTAATACCAGGATACAAAATATATTGGAAGGACAGAAAAGGTCATGTTGGTGGGGGAGTGCCACTATATGTGAAAGAAAGCATAGAATCAAATAAAGTAAAAATCTTAAATAAACCAAACTGTACCACAGAATCTCTATGGATAGTAATTCCATGCTCGAATAATAAGAATATGGCAGTAGGGATATACTACTGACCACTTTACCAGGATGGTGATAGTGACTGTGAAATGCTCAGGGACTTTAGAGAGGCTATAAAATAAAAAACTCAATAATAATGAGGGATTTCAACTATCCTCATATTGACTGGGTACATATCACCTCAGGACGGGATGCAGAGATAAAGTTTCTTGACACCTTAAATGACTGCTTCTTGGAGCAGCTAGTCCTGGAACCACCAGAGGCAATTCTTGATTTAGTCCTAAGTGGAGCACAGGATCTGGTCCAAGAGGTGAATATGGCTGGACCGCTTGGTAATAGTGACCATAATATAATTAAATTTAACATCCCTGTGGCGGGGTAAACACCACAGCAGCCCAACACTGTAGCATTTAATTTCAGAAAGGGGAACTACACAAAAATGAGGAAGTTAGTTAAACAGAAATTAAAAGGTACAGTGCCAAAAGTGAAATCCTGCAAACTGTATGGAAGAGTCAACATAGTTTTTGTAAAGGGAAATCAGGCCTCACCAATCTATTAGAATTCTTTGAGGGGGTCAACAAACATGTGGACAAGGGGGATCCAGTGGATATAGTACTTAGATTTTCAGAAAGCTTTTGATAAGGTCCCTCACCAAAGGCTCTTAAACAAAGTATGTTGTCATGGGATAAGAGGGAAGGTCCTCTCATGGACTGGTAACTGGTTAAAAGATAGGAAACAAAGGGTAGGAATAAATGGTCAGTTTTCAGAATGGAGAGAGGTAAACAGTGGAGTCCCCCAGGGGTCTGTACTGGGACCAGTACTGTTCAA
The DNA here is from genome assembly GCF_011386835.1 of Chrysemys picta bellii. Classification (NCBI taxonomy): domain Eukaryota; kingdom Metazoa; phylum Chordata; order Testudines; family Emydidae; genus Chrysemys; species Chrysemys picta. The sequence continues at coordinate 78,956,154 of NC_088791.1, forward strand.
TATATTCATAAATGATCTGGGAAAAGGGATAAACAGTGAGGTGGCAAAATTTGTAGATAATATAAAACTATTCAAGATAGTTGAGTTCAAAGCAGACTGTGAAGAGCTATAAAGGAATCTCACAAAAATGGCAGATGAAATTCAATGTTGATAAATGCAAAGTAATGCACATTGGAAAACATAAACCCAACTATACATATAAAACAACTAAATTAGCTGTTACCATTCAAGAGAGAGATCTTGGAGTCATAGTGGATAGTTTTCTGGAAACATCTACTCAATGTGCAGCGGCAGTTAAAAAAGCTAACAGAGTTTTGGGAATCATTAAGAAAGGGATAGATAATAAGACAGAAGATATCATATTGCTTCTATATAAATCCATGGTACGCCCACATCTTGAATACTGCACACAGATGTAGTTGCTCCATCTCAAAAAAGATATATTGGAATTAGAAAAGGTTCAGAAAAGGGCAACAAAAATTATTAGAGGTATGGAACAGCTTCCATATGAGGAGAGATTAATAAGACTGGGACTTTTCAGCTTGGAAAAAAGAGATGACAAAAGGGGGATATGATAGTGGTCTATAAAATAATGACTGGTGTGGAGAAAGTACATAAGGAAGTGTTATTTACTCCTTCCCATAACAAGAACTAGGGGTCACCAAATGAAATTAATAGACAGCAGGTTTAAAACAAACAAAAGGAAATATTTCTTTACACAACGCACAGTCAACCTTTGGAACTCTTTGCCAGAGGATGTTGTGAAAGCCAAGACAATAACAGGGTTCCAAAAAAAGAACTAGATAATTTCATGGAGGATAGTCCATCGATGGCTATTATCCAGGATGGGCAGGAATGGTGTCCCTAGCCTCTATTTGCCAGAAGCTGGGAATGGGCGACAGGGGATGGATCATTTGATGATTACCTGTTCTGTTCATTCCTTCTGGGGCACCGGCCATTGGCCACTGTCAGAAGACTGGATACCGGGCTACATGGACCTTTGGTCTGACCCAGTATGGCTATTCTTATGTTCTCATGATGCAGATCCAATTGAGGGAGTTAGAAGTTTGCCACTGTGACAAAGGAGCTTGTTCGCAACAGTCAAAGCAAAAATTTTATATATACCATAGTAGATTCATAGATTCTAGGACCGGAAGGGACCTCGAAAGGTCATCGAGTCCAGTCCCCTGCCCTCGACGGCAGGAACAAATACTGTCTAGACCATTCCTGATAGACATTTATCTAACCTACTCTTAAATATTTCCAGAGATGGAGATTCCACAACCTCCCTAGGCAATTTATTCCAGTGTTTAACCACCCTGACAGTTAGGAACTTTTTCCTAATGTCCAACCTAAACCTCCCTTGCTGCAGTTTAAGCCCATTGCTTCTTGTTCTATCCTTAGAGGCTAAGGTGAACAAGTTTTCTCCCTCCTCCTCATGACACCCTTTTAGATACTTGAAAACTGCTATCAGGTCCCCTCTCAGTCTTCTCTTTTCCAAACTAAACAAACCCAATTCTTTCAGCCTTCCTTCATAGGTCATGTTCTCAAGACCTTTAATCATTCTTGTTGCTCTTCTCTGGACCCTCTCCAATTTCTCCACATCTTTCTTGAAATGCAGTGCCCAGAACTGGACACAATACTCCAGTTGAGGCCTAACCAGCACAGAGTAGAGCGGAAAAATGACTTCTCGTGTCTTGCTCACAACACACCTGTTAAAACATCCCAGAATCACGTTTGCTTTTTTTGCAACAGCATCACACTGTTGACTCATATTTAGCTTGTGGTCCACTATAACCCCTAGATCCCTTTCTGCCGTACTCCTTCCTAGACAGTCTCTTCCCATTCTGTATGTGTGGAACTGATTGTTCCTTCCTAAGTGGAGCACTTTGCATTTGTCTTTGTTAAACTTCATCCTGTTTAACTCAGACCATTTCTCCAATTTGTCCAGATCATTTTGAATTATGACCCTGTCCTCCAAAGCAGTTGCAATCCCTCCCAGTTTGGTATCATCTGCAAACTTAATAAGCGTACTTTCTATGCCAATATCTAAGTTGTTAATGAAGATATTGAACAGAGCCGGTCCCCTGCAGAACCCCACTTGTTATGCCTTTCCAGCAGGATTGGGAACCATTAATAACTACTCTCTGAGTACGGTTACCCAGCCAGTTATGCACCCACCTTATAGTAGCCCCATCTAAATTGTATTTGCCTAGTTTATCGATAAGAATATCATGCGAGACCATATCAAATGCCTTACTAAAGTCTAGGTATACCACATCCACAGCTTCTCCCTTATCCACATGACTCGTTATCCTATCGAAGAAAGCTATCAGATTGGTTTGACACGATTTGTTCTTTACAAATCCATGCTGGCTATTCCCTATCACCTTACCACCTTCCAAGTGTTTGCAGATGATTTCCTTAATTACTTGTTCCATTATCTTCCCTGGCACAGAAGTTAAACTAACTGGTCTGTAGTTTCCTGGGTTGTTTTTATTTCCCTTTTTATAGATGGGCACTATATTTGCCCTTTTCCAGTCTTCTGGAATCTCTCCCGTCTCCCATGATTTTCCACAGATAATAGCTAGAGGCTCAGATACCTCCTCTATTAGCTCCTTGAGTATTCTAGGATGCATCTCATCAGGCCCTGGTGACTTGCAGGCATCTAACTTTTCTAAGTGACTTTTAACTTGTTTTTTTTTTTATTTTATCTGCTAAACCTACCCCCTTCCCATTAGCATTCACTATGTTAGGCATTCCTTCAGACTTCTCGGTGAAGACCGAAACAAAGAAGTCATTAAGCATCTCTGCCATTTCCAAGTTTCCTGTTACTGTTTCTCCCTCTTCACTGAGCAGTGGGCCTACCCTGTCTTTGGTCTTCCTCTTGCTTCTAATGTATTGATAAATAGTCTTCTTGTTTCCCTTTATTCCTGTAGCTAGTTTGAGCTCATTTTGTGCCTTTGCCTTTCTAATCTTGCCCCTGCATTCCTGTGTTGTTTGCCTATATTCATCCTTTGTAATCTGTCCTAGTTTCCATTTTTTATATGACTCCTTTTTATTTTTTAGATCATGCAAGATCTCGTGGTTAAGCCAAGGTGGTCTTTTGCCACATTTTCTATATTTCCTAACCAGTGGAATAGCTTGCTTTTGGGCACTTAATAGTGTCCCTTTGTAAAACTGCCAACTCTCCTCCGTTGTTTTTCCCCTCACTCTTGATTTCCATGGGACCTAAAAGTAGCTGTGATAGCTCTCACTTGCTATCACAGCTGTTACAAAAGAGCATACACTTGTACTTGTCTGTTCTTATTTTTGGGTGCCATGTCTCCATGCACAACCCAGGTAAAAACTATGACATTGTCTTCTCTCATCATTTGCAACAGGATATTGCTTTGGAGGTGTTCGGATTGTCTTGTTTGCTCACTTCTCTCAATAAAGAGTAGTCAATTACAATTGACTTTTTTCTAATATATTTTGATTTGGAAGTGATATTTTCTTTTTCTGATCACAGAGGGAAAAAGCATCACCTACAGAAAGAGGGAAAATACATAGGCAGTCATTATGTAGCTCGATAGTTTGCCAAAAATCCAGCTTATGTTGCAAGGCAGAATGAGAACAACAAAGTGTGCTGACACTACCCATCTCAGCAGCTGCAAGAAGATATAATGGGCTTGTTCTTTTCCTATTTCCCTGTGTCCGCTACACTTTGCATTAGAACTACTTCCTTGAGACAGTCAATGGTAATCTCCATAGGTTGTTGTCATGGGACTGAGTAGCAACTAAATGAAAAAGACTGTGGTTGATCTTGTTTTAGTCCATTTAGGAACATAACCATAGTGATCAGACCATTCATCCATCTAGTCTGGCAACATGCCTGCATCTGCAGCCAGTACTTGATTTTTTAAAGAAATGACTCCACGCTACCCCTAGGTAATTGTGAAATACTGTTCATGGATGGAAAACAACTCCTTCCATTACCTCTGCAGTGATTAGCCTCTACACTGAAGCATGAGATTTTAATAGCTCTGGGCTAAATTCTGTGGTTCTTCATCAAGCAAAACTCGATTGAAATCAAGTTTTGCCTCAATGACCTGCCAATAAATTGCATGGGTATGTAAGTAAAAAAACATGTTAGTAGGAGAATTAAAATGAAAATACTAAACTCATATAGAAAGCTACCCCAAAAAGTATTACAGTCCCCATCATTCCTCTGGTTTCTACTGCCCATGTGATAGCATCATCCAATATTTTTTGAGTTCTAGCCAAACAAATGATCCCCTTGCCCCCTCCACACAAAAGTACCTGTTTGTGAAACTGTAGAACCAGTGAGCTTCAAAAAGACAGAGAAAAAAAATCAATACCTCACTAAAGAAACTCTTTTGCTAAGCCTTCACCTTCTCCATCTCCATTTACGAAGGAATCAAAGAACTCCGGCACATCTCCACTACCAGGTTTCAAGTTGGACAAGAACTGGAGGAGAACACAAAAAGACCCTTCTTTTTCAAGTTTTTCCTACATTTCTGCAGCTGTATAACAATTCCAGGAAAGGAAAGGAGTGGAATGTTTCATTTCAAAATCCTCAAAATAAATTAACTTGTTCCATTTTTTTAAAATCACCCCCCACACACAATTAGGCAAAAGTGATATATCCAAATCTGCATTTTTCTCCAAAAAAAGTTTTGACCAAAAAGTCTCACCCAGCTCTGGTTTTAACACATTAGCTAGTCAAAATAAACTATCAGGATCCTAGGGGATACCTTGCCCAGCTAACAGTCCTAGAAGGCACAAGGGGAGAGGCAATTCTAGACTTTGTTCTAAGTGGAGCACAGGATCTGATCCAAGAGGTGAATGTAGTTGAACCACTCTATAATAGCTACCAGAATGTAATTAAATTTAACATCCTTGTGTGGGGAGGAGGAAATACCAAAAAGCAGCACACCACAGTAGCATTTTATTTCAAGAAGGTGAACTACACAAAAATAAGGATGCTAGCTGAATGGAAATTAAAAGAAACAGTCACAAGAGTGAAATGCCTGCAAGTTCCATTGAAACTTTTTTTAAAACACCATAATAGAAACTCATATTAAAATATAGACCCCAAATTAAAAAACTAGAAAGAGGAACAAAAAGATATGCCACCATGTCTAAACAGCAGAGTAAAAGAAGCAGTTAAAGGCAAAAAAAGCATCCTTTAGAAACTGGAAGTGAAATCCTACCAAGGAAAATAGAAAGACACAAACAAAGGCAAGTCAAGTGTAAAAGCATAATTAGACAGGCCAAAAAGAATTTCAAAAGCATCTAGCAAAAGACACAAAAACTAAACAGCAAAAAAAAAAAAAAAATAAGTACATCAGAAGCAGGAAGCCTGCCAAACAATCAGTGGGGCCATTGTATGATCAAGGAGCTAAAGGAGCACCTAAGGAAGACAAGGCCATTGTGGAAGAGTTAAATGAATTCTTTGCATTGGTCTTGATTGCAGATGAAGATTCCCACATCTGAGCCTTTCTTTTTAGGTGACAAATCTGAGGAACCGTCCTGGACTGAGGTGTTAATAGAGGTGGTTTTAGAACAAACTGATAAATTAAATATTAATAAGTCACCAGGACCAGATGGGATTCACCCAAGAGTTCTGAAAGAACTCAAATATGGAATTGCAGAACTACCAGCTGTGGTATGTTACCTATTACTTTGATCAGCTTCTGCACCACATGACTGGAGTCACATTAACTATTCTACAATTTTTTTTAAAAGGTTCTAGGGGCAATCCTGGCAGTTACAGGCCAGTACATCTAATTTCAGTACCAGCTAAATTGGTTGAAATTATAATGAAGAAAAGATTTATCAGACACATATATGAACATAATGTGCTGGGCAAGAGCCAATATTGCTTTTTAAAGGGAAATCATACATCACCAATGTATTAGAATTTTCTGAGGGGGGTCAACATGCACGTGGACAAGTGTGATCCAGTGGATATAGTGTAGATGGACTTTCAGAAAGCCTTTGACAAGATCCCTCACCAAAGACTCTTAAGCAAAGTAAGCAATCATGGGATAAGAGAGAAGATCCTCTCATGGATCAGTAACTGGATAAGAGATAGGGAACAAAGGGTAGGAATAAATGGCCAGTTTTCTGAACAAAGACTGGTAAATAGCAGGGTCACCCAGGGATTTGGGCCAGGACCAGTGCTGTTCAACATATTCATAAATTATCTGAAAAATGGGGTAAACAGTGAGGTGGCAAAGTTTGCAGATGATACAAAATTACTCAAGATGGTTAAGTTCAAAGCAGATTTTGAAGAGTTACAAAAGGATCTCACAGAGCTGAGTGACTGTGCAACAAAATGTCTAATGAAATTCAATTTTGTAAATGCAAAGTAATGCACATTGGAACACATAAGCCCACCTATACATACAAAATGACGGGGGTCTACATTATCTGTTACCACTCAAAAAAGAGATATTGGAGTCATTGTAGATAATTCTCTGAAAATATCTGTTCAATGTGCAGCAGCAATCAAAAAAACTAACAATGTTAGGAACCATTAGGAAAGTGATAGATAATAAGACAGTAAATATCATAATGCCACTGTATAAATCCATTGTATGCTTGAATACAGAGTGCAGTTGTAGTTACCCCACCTCAAAAGAGATATATTAGAATTGGAAAAGGGCAATAATTATTAGGGATATGGAACAGTTTCCATATGAGGAGAAGTTAAAAAGACTGGGAAAGTTCAGCTCGGAAAAGAGATGACTGAGGGGGGATATGATGGAGGTCTATTAAATCATGTATGGTGTAGAGAAAGTGAACAAGGAAGTGTTATTTACCCCTTCACATAAAACAAGAATCAGGGGTAACCCAATTAAATTAATAGGTTTAAAACAAACAAAAGGAAGTATTTCTTCACACAATGCACAGTCAAGCTGTCTGTGGAACTCATTGCCAGGTGATGTTGTGAAGGTCAAAAGTATAACTGGGTTGAAAAAAGAATTAGATAAATCCATGGAAGATATGTCCATCAATGGACATTGCCAAAGGTGGTCAGGGATGCAACCCCATTCTCTGCCTCTGACTATTAGTTGCTGGGATTGAATGGCAACATGTACCATGCAATAAATGCCCTGTTCTGTTCCAGTCCCTCTGAAGGATCTGGCATTGGCTACTGTCAGAAGGTGGCATACTAGGCTAGATGGACCACTGGTCTGCTACAGCATGGTCATTCTTAAGTTCTTAACATGTTAAAACTACACCTGCCTTGTCTATATTAGAATTTTAATAGATGTTTGTTAACATGTTTTAGCTAACACATAACCACACTTTTTCCTAATGAAGATAAGGCCTGAGACTTGGTAGTAAGGTTTATAATTATAAGCTTAATGCAATTGTCTACCATATTTAGATATTCACCTGTCACAGACAAATCCCTTGAATTGTCATCTCAGCATGCACTATATACAGTGAAAAACCTAGGAATGATTCTCTAGGGACACCTGGGCGGGGGGAGCTACAGGGGGGTTGTAAATACCTGAACAAGGATCTGGGCAGGATATTCCCAGCACATTATATTTATATCATGTTGATTAGCAGCAGTGTGGCAGGGTTACTTCTGGATAGCACAGAAAAAGACCAGGTACTCACAGCATTAAAGCTAAAAAAAATTAAAACAGAGAAAGCTACAGCAGTATAAAAACAGCCGTTGTTTAGGAAGCATCAGACACTGATATTACAAGTTATGTGACCAATCCCGCCCAACCCCTGTACAAAAAGTTCTACTTATAGTTGAGGCCTATATTTCTTAGTTTAGTTTGCGTATATTAATTAAAATTGTAGCAGTAGTACAGTACAGACCCGTTTACTCATGAATCTGCTTAATGCGCGGTAGCGCCATGCCTCCCAGTGCTACCTATTTAACACGAGACTCGTTAACACGCATTACAGGAACTAACTAACTCACTGACAGAAACTGACCGGAAGTGCGGAGTGGAAACATGTTGTACGTCTTTACCATTGATGGGGACGAGAGGGGAGAAGGGGCAGCAACATTAAAGCACTTCTGCGGCAAAGGACCCTGCAGTGCTTTAAGGTCCTTGCCCCTTTTGCTCCCCCCCCCCCCAGCCGCTGACGGGGGGCAAAGGGAGCAGCTGCTCCGGGGCCGGTGATTTAAAAGGGCCTGGGGCTATGGATGCCGCTACTGCAGCAGTGGCATCCAGAGCCCTGGGCCCTTTAAATCGCCACAGGAACCCCAGGCAGTGCGGCCCAGGCGGCCTGGAAGGGCTGGCTGGGGGATGCTGACTCCTAGCCCCGCACCTTCCACCTGATGCACCGCCCCTTCCAAGGGCCAGAGCCATCCCCGCCCCATACCGGTAAGTGTCCTGAGTTACTTTCACCCCTGTGTAGTAATAATAATGTTTTTTATTAGATTACACATTTGAATTTATATTCTTGCAAAGCGCCTGCAGTATTTGGGATACTGTGAATACGTATGTAATCCTAGATAATTACACATGTATATATAGTTATCTTAATATATTTCAGCATGGCCCTCTTAACCCACGGTCCATTAACACGCAGTCGTGATGGCTTGACTCCTGACATCCACGCGTAAACGGGTCTGTACTGTATTATTATCTTCTCTCTCTCCTCTTCATATAATCAGCCTGCTAAGTAGTAGCTCTAAGTCAACGTTTTAGGTGGGGCACTGTAACTTGCCTTAGCATGACCTGCATTTGCTAACTAAGGGCATTTTTAAAGGCCCCTGATAAATGAAGCAGGTGTGGCTGCTTTGGAACCCACCCTAACGGAATGTTCTCATGTACTGCTTGCTTAGGGGTGAATTCAAAAGCTCCCTGTAGTGCAGCGCTGCAGCTGATGGGCTCCTTAAGTGAAACTGCTCAACCTCTGCTTCAATGCATGAATGGCAACAGATATTCACTACTTACTGAGGCTTTTGAACGTGTCCCTCAGAGCTCTGCTGTGGTTGCCGGGTTATTCAGCAAGTCATTATGCTGCTTAGGAGCTCCCTGCTGCAATGTGTACTATACAGCGTAGGGTATTATTGTGGCCATTGCACATGGATTCTTTCCTGCTGAAGAACAATCTATCTGCTGTTAAAAACTGCTAATTGAACAGAATTAGGATAAAATTTAATTTAATTTAAACTGATTTTATTTTTCTCACTTGTCTGAGGAGGGTAATGCAAGTCACTAGTCAATGTTCAGGTACTTGATTTCAAGTTAAGTTTAAAATGAATAGTGATTCTTACTCAGGAGGGTGGTACACTACAATCTCTGTAGTTAGAGATAAGGAAATGATCTCTGTGTTTAGTGGAATCTGTTTTTGTTAAAGAGTCAAAGATATAGTACCACCCCATTTGTTTAGTGCAAGTCTGCAAGACACTACCGCTGGTATTATGGATAGCTTTTTTTTATCTTGACAACTTTGTTTTACTGTGACTTGTTTCAATAAAAAGACAATACTTGCTGTCAAACATGTCCGATTATCATTAGACATGGACATCTTTTGTTTGAGGAAAGACAAGAAGCTCCCTAAATGTTGGTCCATTCCTTGTACCTAAACATTTATAGTTTTGGATTAGCTCATAGGGAGGCCCTCTTTCCCACTTCTCCCTCTGCAGTCTTTTAGCCCTGGATCAGGTCCACAGCAACATCCCATTCATATGGCCCTCCCTGGTTTTCATCTACATTTTCCAAAATAATTGTATCCCTCCATGTTATTGACTCACCGATCCACAGGACCTCTTCATGCAGAGACCCAGCACTGTAGCCCCTCTGCCACACCCTCCAGATTTTGGTGTGGTGTGCAGTGATTTGCCCTCCAGCCAGGTCACACTAAGAGTCCAACCCCTTCTGGGGTAACAATGTCCAAACACATTTGGCTCAATTCTATGTAGACCCTTTTCCTTGTCTCTGTAAAGTTCTTCCTCACTCTATTACAAAATGCTGCCTCCCAGGGCTTTCTCCCTGACAGCTCACCTCCACCCAAGCTGTTGACCCTCACAGTTTTTTCCCTAGAATCTCTCTTATAGACTCATAGACTTTAAGGTAAGAAGGGACCATCGTGGTTATCTAATCGGACCTCCTGCACATTGCAGGCCACAGAACCTCACTCACCCACTCCTATAATAGACCCCTAACCTCTGGCTGAGTTACTGGAGTCCTCAAATCATGGTTTAAAGACTTCAAGTTACAGAGAATTCACCATTTACACTAGTTTAAACCTGCAAGTGCTCCATGCCCCACGCTTCAGAAGAAGGCGAAAAAAACCCTTGGTCTCAGCCAATTTGACCTGGGGGGAAATTTCTTCCTGATACCAAATACAGTGATCAGTTAGACTCTGAACATGTCGGGAAGGCCCACCAGGCATAAATAATTCTCTGTATTAACCTAGAACCCTCCCCATTTTGTGTCCCGTCTCCTGCAGTTGCGGATGGGCCAAATGCCATCGTAGGCAGTCCCTTCATACCATCCTCTCCATAAACATATCAAGTTCAGTCTTTAAGCCAGTTAGGGTTTTTCCCCCACTGCTCCCCTTGGAAGGCTGCTCCAGAACTTCATTCGTCTGGTGGTTGGAAACCTTCATCTAATTTTGAGCCTAAACTTGTTGATGGCCAGTTTATAACATTTGTTCTTGTGTCCATATTGGCAGTTAACTTAAATAACTTCTCTCCTTCCTTGGTATTTATCCCCCTGATGTATTTATAGACAGAAATCATATCTCCCCTCAGCCTTCTTTTGGTTAGGCTAAACATGTAAGCTATTTGAGTCTCCTCTCGTAAGGTAGGTTTCCCATTCCTCGGATCATACTAGTAGCCCTTCTCTGCACTTCTCCAGTTTGAATTCATCTTTCTTAAACATGGGAGATCAGAATTGCCCACAGTATTCCAGATGAAGTCTCACCAGTGCCTTGTATAAAGGTACTAACACTTCCCTGTGTCTACTGGAAATACCTTGCCAGATGCATCCTAGAACTTCTTTAGCATTTTTCATGGCCGCATCAAATTGACAGCTCATAGTCATCCTGTGATCAACCAATACACCAGGTCTTTCTCCTCTTCTGTTGCTTCCAACTGATAAGCCCTCATCTTATACCAAAAATTCTTGCTGTTAGTCCCTAAATGCACTTTACGCTATTAAATTTCATCCCATCTCCAGTTTTCAAGGTCACCCAGGTCTTCTTGTATGATATTCCAGTCCTCCTCTGTATAGGCCAGGGATCAGCAACCTTTGGCACGCGGCCTGTCAGGGAAATCTGCTGGTGGGCCAGGTCAGTTTGTTTACCTGCAGCATCCGCAGGTTCAGCCGATTGCAGCTCCCATTGGCCGTGGTTTGATGTTCCAGGCCAATGAGGGCTGCGGAAAATGGCGGCCAGCACATACCTCAGTCCACACCACTTCCCGCAGCCCCCATTGGCCTGGAATGGTGAACCGTGGCCAGTGGGAGCTGCAATCAGCCAAACCTGTGGATGCTGCAGGCAAACAAACCGACCTGACACACCAGCAGATTTCCCTGATGGGCCGCGTGCCAAAGGTTGCCGATCCCTGGTATAGGCTATCACTCCCATCTTTGTATCATCTACAAATTTTATTTGCACACTCTCGCTTTTTGTGCCAAGGTCAGTAATAAAAATGTTAAATAAGATTGGTCCCAAGACTGATCTCTGAGGAACTCCACTAGTAACCGCCCTCCAGCCTGGCAGTTCACCTTTCCATATGACCTGTTGTAGTCACTCCTTTAACTAGTTCCTTATCCACCCAAGCCTGCCTTAGGAATCTTCTTCTCCCCAGCTGCCCTCTCCTTTAAGGAACATTTCTATCAACCACATCCTCAAAGGTGCTCCTTTGAGGTTCCAGGTCCAGGCTCCTTCCTGCAGGCCCCTCTGTGGTTCCTTTCCTAGAGAGAAAATGTCAAATTTCCTCTCCGTCCCCACACAGCTTTACCATACAGTCATGTGTTCCCCACTGAGTCTAGTCCTTAATTACCGTATTCCCTCCAGGTGCCCAGAATGGGCTAATTGGGCTCTCCAACTCTACCAGCATGGTGTTTATACCCTCCATCAAAACCCAAATAATTGTTTTAGATCCTAGTACTTCCTCTTTGAATATTCATATGTTACAGATTCCAGTGCATGCCAGATCACACAAATTGAAAATGGAAATGCTGATACTTAGCAGTGCAGATACAGCTTGGTATTGAACTCTTAAAGAACTAAGGGAAAATCCAGAGGGAATATGGTCTGAGTGTTGTAGGCTAGAGTAAGGGTAGAGACTGACTGTTGGCCGAAGAAGGAGCAAATAGAAAGTCCTTTGGCTTAGTCCTTGAAAACACCGGCAAGTGAAATGCTTCTGGATCTCCCCAAGGAGTACTGTTGTCACTAGGATGAAGGAGAAAAATGTTCCTAGTGAAGGGTTCAGGGCGGGGATGGCTTTACAAATTTGATTAGTTCAAATTAAGCTTCATATAAACATACAGGCTGGGATTTTAAAAGTAATTTAAGAGTTAGGTGTCCATCTCCCACTGAGATTTGAATGCTGAACTGAAAAATCCCATCCCCAATTTTTTGGATGTTTCTATGAACAAAACTTTTGCCCACTACTGGTGCCATGCCAAGAATCTCTCATGCACTATATAATCTCCCTCAGTTCGCTGCATGTCAAGAAGGAAGCTTTCTGTATGTTTTTGTTGCCCACTGTACATTGCACTTTTCTGTATTTACTGGGTCTCTGGAATTAGTTTTGCTATAATTTTGAATCACAATATGGCATCTCTTGAACCTCCCAGTTAGTATCTCTAAGGGAGATGACATCTGATTCTTGACTCACTTGTTAGGTTCCTTAACTCCAATCTGATATAAGAGAGTTCACCCCGGAGAGAGGAAATCAGAGACCGAGGGCAGAAATAGTCCCGGAGGGAAGCCATATGAAAAGGCAAACTCAAAGAACTCCCCAGCTCAAGGAACTAGCTGAGGCTTAGATTTCTGTTGTGTTATTGTTTGGTTATAAATAAAGTTAAGCCCCAGGAAAGGGGTGAGTTTAGACACTGACTTGGGATGCATAAACTATTGAGGATGTGGAGGGACTCACTTCATTGACAAGGCCTTAATAATAACAATGGAGATCCTGTGGCCTAAATCATAGTAGATTACTATGGTAAGCACAGCTATGGCAACATAGGTTCAATACCTCATGTACATCCAATGTAAAATAAGATCCATGGTCTCCTCCTCATTTGTAGTGGATACTAGACAAACAAATGCAAATACTATCATTTCACTGCACACATTAAGCTTGCGTTTGAGTGCAGCTATATCTTCTATAAAAAAAAATATCCTAATTTACATTCACCACTTATGAATACTGTGAAAGGACACACAAAACTCTAATTGACAGTTTGCTCTTTTTATAATTATCCAGAAGAAATATTACTTGAGATTTGTTTCTGCCTAATTATCAGCATATGCCAATTTTGGTTTTGACCTCACCCCTTCCCTTTCGTATTTATGGTGTTCCTTATTAAACTGCTGCCTGTGTACTGCAGCTGACTGCATTTAGAAAGGTAATCTTTATTGTTTTCAAGTGTTTCCCAGTGAAGTACTTTCTATAATGCACATGTATAATTACAACATTTATTATTTATTTTAAAGCATTTTACTATTGCAACTCAACTCTTCATTCAGATGCTCGTTTTTTGGAAAACCTTGGCTGAGACTATTTTGATTCAAAGAACTAGCAGTAGTGTTTGGATGGGGAGGGCTACGATAATACTCTGAGCAGTTAGTTTAGGATACAATTTTGCAGGAAAAATTAGTATTCCAGGCCCAGAGTTAAAAGAAGCACTGTGGAGTTCTGCTGTATTCAGTCCTTTCATTTCTAGGGTTTTATTTCCAAGGATTTTCCCTCTTCTTTCTTCCTCTTTTTATGTTTGCCCAGTCAGACCGACACTTTTCTGTAAACTGATGATCTGTGCTCCATTATTATTCCACATTAAACTGCTGCAGAATGCCAGTCAGGCATTATGATTTTTTTCACTCCAGCTGTGTTGAACCACAAGTAGATATGAAGTAATTGACCTTGTTGTTCACTGACTTGTACAATGCTTTGCTACCTACTGTTTTGTGCCACTCACTTCATTTCACGCATCTTCTAAAGTCATGACCTTTGTAGTGGATATTACTCTCCAACACAGACAAAAACCACCTTTACAAAAGTAAAGCATTAAACATGATCAGTTCAACATTCTGGGAAAACAGAGGCCAAGCAAACCTGCAGTACTAAGATTCAGGATTCCAGTTGTGAAGATCAGCATTTGGAAAAAAAACTCTATTGGGCAGTTAATTCCTGGTACTATTTGGAGGAAGAGACTATGCCTTTTGTTATGTTTCTAAACCACCCAGCCCATTGTAGGTGCTACCTGAAACAGATAATGAAAGCATAATAAAATGATGTCACTCCAGTTAAAGATCCATGACTGAAGTCAGTGGAGTTACCTCAGGAATGAATTTGGCCCTAGATGTTTTACAACCCAATTTAAAAATGTAGAGACCATTTAAAAGAGGAAAAAATGAAAAGAAAAAATTATTTTACGTTTTGTGACATAAAAACACATAGAAACAAAAAACTCACCTGCCCCCTCATTTCTACCTTCCTCCTTTCCAAGTTCTTATCTTCCTTGCTCTAGTTCCAATCCATTCTTTTCCTATTTTCTCCTAGTTGGTAATAGCTCCTGCTTCTTAACTTACATGTCCGCTCTGTCTTGTCTGATGCAGGAACATTAAAAAAAAGAATAGGGCCAAATTATACCTCTTATGAAGCTGAGCAGCACTGTGGGAGGAATTAGTACATTAGCAGAGCAGTGGTGAGAGGAAGCATTAGGGCTGTTAAAAACATACTACCTCCTGTGTACTAGGGAGAGCATTATTTAGCATACCCTTTCATAACCTTGCCAACTTCAAGAGACCAAAAATCATGAGTCAGATCCCCAAAGAAGTCAGGAGATTGGCATCACAAATCATGAGATATTAAAAACATGATCAAATCACATTTTCAGTCTATCCTTTGACAAACTCCTGTCTACTCTTCTGGCTGCATGTGCGAGATAATTTCAGGTTGAAAAGTCAATCTTTAATGCAGGCAAAAATGCATGCCTGTACTACGTCTGATGGAGATCCCACCTACCCTCTGCATGCCTGTACTACGTCTGATGGAGATCCCACCTACCCTCTCCGCAACCCTCAAATGTGGGAACTGCCATCCATTTCCTATTACTGTCTTCACACCCGCCCTCTGGCTCACTCACCCCTCTCCCAGGGTTTCTCCTCTGCCCATATCCCAGGAGATAAGAAGTATCAAGGCAGCACAAGGCAGGAAAGATTTGCTGCTGGGTCCAGGGCACCAGACCCAGCAGCAGTTCCCCCCTTCACACACACACACTGCCTCCTGCTGCCCCAAGACCAACTGACTGTAATAGAACCATTCACTGAAGGGATAAGTGGCAGGGCAGGTCTATGTCCTCATTCATGAGGTACTTACACACCAGATCTTTCCAGCCCTGAAAATTTTGGGATTGGAGAACTTTCTCATAGGATTGCAAGAGCTCTTCCTGCAGGCTCCAAAATCCTGTGATCCATGATTGTTTCAAGAGAGTAGGCAACACTGCCCTGCCCTGGCTGCTCAGAGGGGACTCCCCTTTCCCACCACTGCCCCCAGACTGGGGGAGCTGCCATTCTGTCCCCTCCATCTCCCACTCCATCACTGTCTTCTGCATCACTAGCCTCCCTCCCACAGACCCCAGGACCTGTCTCAGCCTTCCTCCTGCCCTCTCCCCCCCACCATCTCCTGGCACCTCATTCCCCTGAAGCCCCTAATTCTGCTCCCTGCTTCCCGCAGTGCCCTGTTCCTGCTCACTCTCTGCATTCACCTGTCATAGTCTGCTGCATCTTACAGTCCTTGTGCCTTGTCTAGCCCCCTAGACAATCAAGTGGCAGCCATTGTGCCTTTGGGCATGGCTTCAATTTCATTGAAAACAATGGGTGGTGCAGCCAGCTTTATTAAGGGCAGCCTTACTATTAGAAATATTATTGGAGAGAAGCAGACTCTGTTGTCAGAAATCAACAGGCACAAACTTATGTACTTTGATCACATCAGACCTAGATATGGAAATAACCTTGATAAAGTTACCATGGAAGGAATAGGGTGGGTCATTGTAGTAGGGGATGATCAGCGAGGAGACTGATAAGATGGAATCTGGCAGATCACTCAAAGGTCAGCTGCTGAGTGTGTAAAGTTAGCAATGGATTGAGAATGACTCTGAAAATTCTGCTATGATGTCACCAGTACTCTCTCATGAATAAATGGACTTTACATTACATTCACTTTCACAAGCAGATAGAATGTTGGAAAATGGCAGCCAACTTGCTGGCGTCAGCCCTATTAACCGTAATTAGGAAATGGTGGCCATTCTGAATAAGGGAAACATCATGTGGTGGCACCTTTCATCAGATAAGCAAAAAGACACCCGAAACTCACTAGAGTAGCAATAAAATAATAAGAGTTACCAATACTGATTTTTTTTAAAGAAAACAAATTCTTTACCCAATACAACCATCCCAACACTAAAAGCGGCTAAGGTTATGGCTCTGACCATGCCCCAGCTTTGAGGGCTAGGTAGCTACTAGCTATCGTAAGTAGCATGGGCTGAACTAGTGCCCTTCCACACCACCACACACACAGCAGCCACTGCCCTCAGAGTGCAAGAATTGATCCAGTCCCCTTTGTTCCAACCAGCAGATTTGACCAAGCAGAGAGAGGAATGGGATCTGTAATGTCTAGAATGACAGTGAAAGGACCAGGCTCTCTTGTGCTCCCTAGAGGAATGGTGCCTGCTTCAGACAACATATCTTCTGACGCTCTTGCTTGGTTTGTACATTTCCATACTGCACGGATTGTGCCTCCCAGGCAAAGTTAAACTTTTCTGCTTAAAATAGTCATATGGATCACGTGTGCCAGAGTGCTTTGGATTGGGACTCTCAGTCTTCAAACTGGAGGAGTCTTGGAGAAAGGTGATGTGAATTCCAAGATTTAAGGCCATTCAAGCCTATTTGCCAATCCATGGAGTATTAACAGGGTCTCAAAGGGGACCGCCAAAGTTTCAATAGAAAAAAGTACCATTTGAGAAGGAAAGAAAGGAATTTACTTATAGAGTGAGAAGAAGCAGCCAAAAGTGAGAAATGAAATAATCAATATTTAAATATCTCAGCAATCAACCACAGAAATAAGAGATACTGGAGTATTGTCTTTTACCAACAAAGTTCCTGGTAATTTGAAAGTTTGGAAGAATATTTTTAAACCATTCCCTTCATATTTTAGGTTAATTAAAAATAATTCAAAAAGGCCTATCACTTGGTTTTAGTTCATTTTGAAAAACATGATTCCCAATTATAACTAAACCAATTAATTTAGACAAGAAATTTGTTGCTAGACAACAGCAAGCCACAGAGAATATATAGTCAGATACACAGTGTAATAAGAAAGGCAGAAAAACATTAATGTATTCTTTGTTCAGAATACTACTGTATATGCTTTAAATCACACCCTACATGACAACATGGAGAAATTAATTTCAGATACAACTTGAAACTTTTTTAAAAAAATCCTCTCTGTTCACCACCAGCAGACAACTATTGTTAAATGCAAAAATAAGACTTTTCTTGAGTAGGAAAGGATGTCTTATTTAACTGCCTTTTCATCTATGATCTAGTTGATTCTATAGAACTGGAAATTCTAGCTACAGTGAGTAAAATTAATTGAATGATCTCAGTCCCCAGAAGCCTGCATTTCTTAGAAAAGATCTACAATCCATACAATATGCTAGGCACATTTGTCAGTTTCCTTTCAAAGACACCCAGAAGTGAATTAATTAAGGAAGCACAAAGGTACTTCAATTCTCCTTTTTCTCATTTAAAAAAAAATCTTTAAAAGATTTAAGTGTCTTTCTACCCTGAAAAGTTACTTTGTATAAATGGCATTGGGAGGTTCCAGGTTTATTGTGTCTAAATAATTTCTGTATGTAGTGTGCTCAGTTAAAAGTTTTTTAAAATGTTTTTTTTCCCCCTTACTCTGCCTGTCCTGCAATCTAAACTTGGACTCTGAGAGCCCACCTGGGTTCTTTCCATCTCATTCACTATCACCAAACAAACACAAAGCAGACCAAATAAAATTTCAATGACATCTGTGCACAACTTCATTGTCTTCAGTGGGATTGCACAGGTATAACTGACTGGAACTTAAACAACCATCTTGTTGCTGATACACAAGATGAAACAGAATCTTCAGTTCACTCTTAGTTATTCTATCTTTACAGGGTGAATGAGTAAAAAGTAGTAAAAGCTTATTTGTCACATGTCAGTAGATATGACTGAAGACACCGAGGGATTAGTTCCGGTGCTGAAGATAGGGTGCCATTTTTGCACAAGTATAAGGGGGTAGCCGTGTTAGTCTGTATCTACAAAAACAACAAGGAGTCTGGTGGCACCTTAAAGACTAACAGATTTATCTGGGCATAAGCTTTCGTGAGTAAAAACCTCACTTCTTCGGATGCACCTCACTTCTTCGGAGTCTCATCCCTCTATGCATCCGAAGAAGTGAGATTTTTGCACAGCTGCTTTTCAGAATAAAACTGTTCTTTCATGTTAAGGTGATGGCAAAAGGCACTTTAGAAAGCCCTAAATAAATAGATGGGATGACATGCAGTAGCGTAGCTTCCATGAAACACTCTTCAGTAAGTTGTATATCAATAAAAAGGACATTTGAATCCAGACACAATGCTTTGGAAATATTTTCCCCACAGTCACTATACCACACTGCCTAACATATAGGCTGGGTTATTCTGACCTGTGCTGTTACTTAATTTTTCAACAGTATAGTCTAAATCCTAGGGAGCAATGGAAGAAATTGTCCTGCCAGCATCAGCACACTAAGGGGACCCAAACACAAAAGGAAAGGAGACCTGTTTGGCATTGTTGCCTTGACTTTCAACATATGGAAGGTCTCTGCAGCTCCAGTACACCATACACACAAACCGATTGGGATAGGGAAAACAGGAGAGCAAAATCACCATGCACTGTCTTCTCCCTCCACTCCAAGCCCTGAGGGCAGAGGGGAAATCCTATCCCATATCCTGATCCTACCAGTGCTATGGAACCTCCCATCACAAGGATTCCCTGCTAGCATAATTCCAGGGGAAGAAGCAAAGAATCCTAGAGCTGATATGGAAGCCCAGGATCCCCTGTGGACAGACACATGTCTCCAATCAGATTCTCAGATCTCAGAAGATCCACAGGGCTTGAGGGCTGAGTTCCTTGAGATTTTTTTCTTTGTGTATGAAAAGAAGGAGAATAAATTCTGTCACATCCAATTGGAAAAATTTGGAAGCAACCCCACTAGGGAAATTGCAATGGACCACTCACTTTTTGAGCACCTCCTAGAGACCAGATTCAGTACTGTAGACCTCTTCTCATCCCTCGTATGCCCTGCAAACTTCTGGATGACCTTGCAGGAGGCCTTCAGTAGCTTGGCCCTCCGTCCATGTCACAAAGTCCAAATGAACCCCCTCTGGGTTATTAATGAGTCCAGCACCTAACAGTCTATTTGCCCTTGCAAGGGTCTTCAGCCCCAACTCTGGGTCCTTTAAATTTGTCCCTTTGTTCAGGCTCCCAAATAAGACTCATCCCTTCCTGGGGTTTATGCCACTTTATCTGTGGCCAGTAGGGGAACCCTGGCCCACCCACTACTCTGGGTTCCAAACCAGGGACCTTATACACAGCAGCCACATATCTGTTACTCCAATCCTCTGCTACTATTTACCTGGGCCTCTTCCTACCAGGCCCTTTTATTTCCAACTCTGTCTCAGGGCCAACATCCTCAGGTCCTTCTTCTTCTGCAATCTCAGTGTAAGTGCAGCAAGCCATAACTCTGTCTACATTTTGGCTCCTTTGGCTAGAGAGGAGTCCCCTTCTTCACTCTTCTGGTCCCAGCCAGCTCCTGACCTGCTAAACCCCTATGACGGTCTGTATCCCTGTATTCACCCCTTGCACACGATTGTAATAATCTTTGTACAAAGTATGCCTTATGAGGTATCATTTGAAAACTCATAATTTGCTGGTCAATATTGTCCTGATATAAAAAATGTGTGGCAACATTGTAAGGTGAAGTTATAGGATTCCATTTTATGGTGGTATTAACACATGTTCCAAATCACGGCCCCAGTTGGCAAACTGAAGTTGGCAAACAGATCTGTCTCAAAGAAAAGGAAGTATGCTCTGCTTAATTTGCATTTA
This sequence comes from Chrysemys picta bellii, assembly GCF_011386835.1. NCBI lineage: Eukaryota > Metazoa > Chordata > Testudines > Emydidae > Chrysemys > Chrysemys picta. The sequence continues at coordinate 78,976,506 of NC_088791.1, forward strand.
ATCAATAAACACAGTCATCAAGCACAAAGGGAGTTCCAACAGGTGGAGCATGTGATATCCTCCCCTGTATCAGAGGGGTAGCCGTGTTAGTATGGATCTGTAAAAAGCAACAGAGAGTCCTGTGGCACCTTTAAGACTAACAGATGTATTGGAGCATAAGCTTTCGTGGGTGAAAGGACTCTCTGTTCCTCCCCTGTAGACATTTTGTTTCCTGAATCTCAGCTGGAAATGTTTTCTAAGAGGGAGACTATAGTTAGGCAGATTGGCCGCACACAGACCCGGAGGGGGAGGGGCCACTCCCCCCAACACACTACAGAGACAGACATTATAAATATGAGGGACAAACACCACAAGGTGTCCCTCCTCCCCCGTCTCAGTTTCTGTCCATTGATTAACTGCACCAGAAGAAACAAAGGAAGCAGCAATTACAAAGAAGAAGGGGTCCTGGCATATAAATTTGGCTAGTAAGACTACTGAGAGCATGTGGTGAGATAAACTTTGCTTTGGCTTTAACATAGTTTCTTTAAGTTAGCATTAGTTCTGCTTTATCTTTATTTCTCTTCTAACCATTTCTGACTTTTATGCCTCAATATTTGTATTCACTTAAAATGTCTGTCTTTGTAGTTAAAAACTTATTATTTTATCTAAATCAGTGTTTGAACTGAAGTGTTTGGGAAACTCCATTTCAGATATCAGCATTTGTGCATATCAGTTCTATTAATGAAATGACAGACTTCATATGAAGAGCTTGTATTGTCCAAGAGAGGGTTAGGCAGTACAAGACATACATTTCTGGGGGAAATCTGGGACTGGGAGTGTGCTGGGAGTGTGCTGGGGGGGGCCACCCTGCAATTACAGGTGCTGGAACTAGAGGTGCTGTGGGTGTGGCAACTCCCCCTGGCTTGAAATGGTTTCCATTATATACGGGGTTTACAGATTGGTTCAATGGCTCTCAGCACCCCCACTATACAAATTGTTCCAGCACCCCTGCTGCAGTGTAATTCAGGCTAGTGAAAACCTGAGTGTGACTGGCAGGTTGCAGTGCACACAGGCATAGCTGGGAATGATTTACACGCTAGAGGCTGTTTGTGAACAGCCCCTGAGTAGAGGCAAAAACAGCAAAGCAGTGTAAAGAACATCCCAGATTTGAGGGAAGGGGTGACACTGCTACTCATTAGTCTAGATTGTACCTTGGGTTTGTCACAACCCCTGCAGCTCCTTTTATCTGAACCTGCTGGGCACTGACTGGCTGCTTCCATGAGGCCTCTCGAGAGAAAGGCTTGGACGATCCACCTTTGCTTCTCCTTTCCTGTCACTTTGCTGCTTCCAGGTCAGGGTGCAGTAGGTCTGTAGGGCCTCCTGCAGGGCATCACAAAGGCCAGCTACAACCGGTAATGGAAATCTTATGAAATGGTCCTCACTCCTACAGATTTTCCCTCAGAGAGGCACAACCACTCTCTCGGTCCATACCCAGGCAAAACCTCTATTCAGGCCTTATAAGTCTACTTTTTATAAAATTAAAAACATGTTACACAGGCATCTATCTGTATATCTCTTTCAAAGGCCTGTAATATTTTTATGAAATGGAATCATCTTGTTCTTTGGGCTTTTGTAACCTGAGGCTCTAGTCTACCATCCTGCGCATTTAAATATAAAGAATTAATAAAGATATTAGCATAAGAAACACTAAGCTGTTTATTGTTCACACACAAACTATTTTGCACAGCAGATGAACAATCCATTTTTTGCCACTAAATGGAAAGCATACATGTTCCTGGGCAACAGCTGAATTTTGTGCAGTACATAAATTTCTTAACCTGGATTTGTATGTTTTTCCCTCACACAAAATGTCATAGGAAGTTAAGCCTTGGTTTTGCCTTAAAAAGGGTGCGGGTGGGGGGAGGGGGCGAGGCAAGATGAGGACTCCATCTCCCATATTTGTAATTTGAATTGTTCAGCTAGCTACCCATTACTTTTTCAAGCATACATGTAGTTCTGATACTGTTTTGGCTGTGACATAATTGGCTTTAATAGCCCATATATTCACATTGCCATTAGTACAATCTGCATTAATAAATTAACATAGCAACTCCGGCACCCAGCCAATAAGAAGTCTTTAGGAAGTCCTGGATCTGCAGACTCAGCAGAAAGGAGCCCCCTCCTAGTAAATCCATCACTATATTCCAATGTTTGGTGCTAAAAATTTCTGTATTTGTTACAATCTCTGTCAATCTCTAGATCTTTCTATGAGTATGTCTACACTGGAGCTGGAAGCTGTGATTTCCAGCTTAAACAGACATACCCATGCTGGCTCTGATTGAGCTAACACACTAACAAATAGAAATGTAGCTTCAGTAGCAATGGAAGGGGCTAGCCATCCAAGTTCATACCTTTGGTCTCAGACGGGATTGGACAGGATGCTCATGGCACCATGGCTCCACTTCTGTTTTTAGCTCCCTAGCTTGATAAGAGCTAGTGCAGATACGTCTGCTCAAGAAATTACACCTTCCTGCTCCAGCATAGATATCCCCTCTATCTAGACATTATAAGAACTATTAAGTGAAGAAAATGGTTAATTTTAAATATGAAATAAGATGTGTTCCAACTGAAAAACAATGCATAACTATATTGAAGGTGTACATTTCTTATGAAGAATTTGGAGGTAGTTGAGCAAAAATGAGACTAGAATAACAGCCCTTAGTTTGCTACTCTTGCTGCTATTCACACTGTGTAAAAGGGGCATCAAGCATGGATGTTCAAAAGTCAATAGAAAATTTTATTGTATATTGTACTACATACACCAAGATGAAAAAATAAGTGTTCATTTTGGTTTTTACTTATGCAGACAAACTATTATAAATTTAATCATAACTTGACGTTGCCACTTGAGTACATATTATACCAAAACTTTGCTTCTGAAAAGAGAACTTGTGGTTTCATGACAAGAGCAGGAAATTGCAAACCAGGATTCCTGTGTTCTCTTTCCAACGCTGCCACTGACCCAGTGTGTTATCTTTGTATCTCAGTTTATGGACTATAATATTAGCTACCTCACAGTGTAGGCTATGTGCCTTTGATTAGTAAATATTGATCAAATGTTGATATATAAAAGGTGCTATTTAAATACAAAGTATAGCATTCCTTGCTTTTATGAAGATTATTCCAATCAAAATATGATTCCACTATTGTAAGCTTGCATACCTAATTTCTTAACTACTAATTGTATTCCATTATATCTGGAATTCATAAATGTAACATCACTAAAACATAACATTTTTTTTCTCTAGCATACAAAAAAAAACATTTTTACACCAATTTTGACTGTACTCAAAGGTTAGAAAAAGCAGAAACTGGACCATCTCCCTTTTGTCATTTACCACACACCAGAATGAACAAAACCGACATGCCAAGGCACAGGGAATTCAGAAGTGAAAATAAATGAGTTTCAGATAAGCTGCTGTGCAGAATAATAATGTGTCTTCAAAATGATCCTAATCTTTAAAACCAAAGTAGTAATTAAATAAAAAGTAATGACATCTCAACAAAAACTGCACTCATTTCAAATAACAGCACTAGAACCCCCTTGGAGTAATAGCTACAAAATGTCCATCATGTTTATGTATGTGAAGTTTATGCCTCACTAAGTGCATCTTAATATTGTTTATATGGTGTTTTGTTTACAAGGTTATAAAAACTGATAGGCTCTTAGGTGTTAAAAATATTAACTGGAAGTGTATGGTATATCACTGTTTGGATTCCCAGATTACGCCTTTTATTTGGATTTTAAAATGTAGTGGCTTTTTAATGCGAGGTTGTGAGTGGCAACCTACTGAGAGGAAAAACAAATCAAAAACAATTGGTTAATAAAAATTTTAAAATAAATCTGCTATGAGGATATTTTCTTCCCTACATTCTTCTCACCAGAATGGAACCTTGAGTTAACCTCCTCCAACAGAAGAATTCAATGAAGTCTGCTTTCCATGTGCTTTCTATTAGGCCTTCACCTACGGATTTTTTCTTTACAACTTTTTTTAAAAAGGATTAATGGTCATGTTTTACCATTTTATTTATGAAGAGTAAGTTTCTTCTTCAGTATGGGTTGATGAATAATGTTCTATAGATATTTCCACAAAGAATTCTCTTTTCCAAAAAGGCCTCTGCCACCAATTTTTCACAATAGCACTAAAGACAAACAATTTTCCATCAAGGAAGATGGTGGCCCCTGATAGCATTAGAGGCCAATATATTCCCTGAGGATAGTTTGGCTTTCTTTTAATTTAGAACAATAGGAGACGAAAGTCATCTAAAAAAAGGGGGAGCTATTTATGGAATTATCTGTAGAACAACATTACTCACCAGCCCCCACTGAAGAAGAAACTTTCAGTTATGAAGAGTAATAGCAAAAACGTCTTTAGTCCTAAAGAATTTCAAACCAACCAATTGCACCACATCTACTCAACAGAGAGGGCAGGAAGGGGAGGCTGCAGGGGCGTATTGTCTGGTTGCTTTCCTCTTCTCTAGAGTGAGGTAAAGCAGCCAAAGCATACTGGTGATGCTGGGTCTAAAAGTTAAAATAAGAAAAAAATGAAGATTGAAGGTTAATACTGTAATACCTTCCTATCATTATAAATATTGCATGGTAACATTCCCTTTCATTTCTTATTTACTGTTCATGAATGACATTTTTAATAATTAAAAAAGCAAGAAAATTCCCAGATAAAAGTTATGTTAAAATGGAATTTGAGAGTAAAATGAGATGTTGCAATTATCCCCAAAACAAACATTATGAACCTACTAGGTTCAGAGTTAAGGTTAACATTACGAGAAACCCAAATATATTCATGCATGGATATGCAGAGCTAATGAGCTGAAATAACCTCAGCTCTACCCTATAGTGAAACTGTGGGGAAAATATGAAAAACAATCTAATGCATTTTTAAAATACAATTTCTTCTAATCACAGTGTCACTATAGGAAGGAATTAAAGTTGTTTGAGTGCACTAACTCTGCATTTCCATACGTAAAAATTTTTGGATTTCTTTTAAGGTTAAACTGAATTTTCTGCATTTATAATTAGAACTTTTGATTTTTGGTTTTACTCAATAAACATGGACAAAAACAGTGACATTTATTTTTATCCAATAAACACCAGAAAAACACCTGAAATGGTTACTTGTATCTAAGGGCTTGTCTACATGGGAACAGCAATGCAGACTACAGGGGGTGTGATTTCTAAAGCGCACTAACATGTTATGCATTGATTGGTCTATGTAGACCCTACTAGTATGCACTAAAGGTTCCCTAGAGTGCTTTAATGTAGTGCTGTTTAAAACAGTACAATATTAAATTGCACTAGAGAATATTACAAAGATTGCTCGTTACAGTATATACTACTGTAATGAGTGTGTGTATAATGTACATTACTCATCAGAGTATATACAAAAAGAAAGCCCCAAAAACCCTGTTTTTGGGACTTCTACATAAAATCCAAAGATTGTTAAAAATAAACTCTGAAAAATTAAATTAATATACCTCCCCAAACAGAAACCCTATTATAATATTTGTCTTGAGGACAATCAAACAACCCTATAAGGTATTTTACCCTAAATTATTGATACATAGTCAAACTTATCGTAGCTGATAATACATAAAGATGGGATAAAACTATTTCACAAACATCTTCCCCTCCCATTTGAAGCTCCAGTTGAAATCCAAGAGACAGATCCTCAGCTGGTGTAAAATGTCATAGCTCTATTGACTTCTGTGAAACTGTTTTTTTGTAGCAGAGGGGATGATTTAAACTTCTGAAAGACTTGGTACTGTAGCAATGTACCGGCTTGATCAGAAATAGAGAATAATAGAACTGTCATGAAAAGGCTGACCTCACAGAATTTACAAATACATTTTGCAGGCTCAGTGTGTTTGTAAATGATTCCGATAAGCACCCAAACTTTTTGGTTTCTTAGCTGAGTTGAAACTTCAATCATCCGAGGTTTATTCATCACTATTCATCATTCCTACTTAAGGATATATTCCTCTTTGAACAGGGGGAGAAGGAGGATGAGTTAGCGTAGGATTAAGACTGGTCTAGAACCACCCCCTCTAAGAAAATGATCAAAAGCAAATCTATGTGACAAGAATGTCACCAGGATGTCTTCCCTTTCAGCCCCCCTGCTGCAGGTCCAATTTTAAATAGTCCTATTTAGGGCAAAAGTGGTCCTCTTATAAAAAAAAATCAGAACTTCTTTTGGATGAAAAATCAAGTGATGGATCTGCTAAACAGAGCACTACAACTTCCATCATCCCCTTCCCACTGCACATCCACTTCCTCCCTGCCAGGTTCAGGAGCGACCCTTCCCCTTCCCCTGCATGGCTATCCAGGAGCTACAGAGAAGCTGAAGCAGCATCTGCATGGCAAGCAGGGAGCTGGAGAGAAGCTGAATTCAGAGCTCATTCCCCAGGAATCTGATGCAGAGCTGTATGTGGAATAGGCTACGAGTGCTGGATACTACAGTTGGATGCTGGTCTGTGTTGGACTCACAGGGGAGATGCTGGGGGGGGGGGGCAGGGAGCCAGTGCAGATGGGCCCCCAATGAGAGGCACTAGCTGAGCCTGTAAACCTGCAAACACCTATTTGCCTGTAATAGAGACTGGACTGTAGAAGGTACCCGAGGCACTTGCCCTGAAGAGCCTTGACTTACTATTGGACTGTCCTAGGGTTGCCAACTTGGTAATATTTAAAAAACAGATACTCCAGCAGGAGTGCTGGAACCTCTTCTGCCCCACCTCTTCCCCCTGCGGCCCCGCCTCTGACCCGCCTATTATCCCCAAAGCCCTGCCCCTGTACCACCTCTTCCCCCGAGCCCCGCCCTGCCCTGCCTTTTCCCCTGATGCCCTGCCCCATCCATTCCTCTTCTCCCCTCCCCCCCTCTCATCACTGCTTTTCCCTTCCCACCCCCCACCACTCGGGTCAGGAGGGACTTGCCTGCAATGCAGGTAGGAAGTGGCCCTGGCTGAGTATGGGCTGGAACCAGTGATGAGCTGGTGCCTCCCTGCCTCCCCCGCTTGCAGTAACTGGACTTTGGGTGTCCAGTCAGTAGATCTGACCAGACACTGTCAGGTCCCCTTTTCGACTGGACTTTCTGGTAAAAAAACAGACACCTGGCCACCCTACCAAGGACCCAAGAAAGAATTACTATTGCTCCTTTTGAACTGTAACTGTTTCAGTCTTTGTACCTAGGGTATTTGCAACCCTTCCCTTTCCTGCCAGCCCTAGTAAAATACCCTTTCCCTTAGCTATGGGTCTAAGTGGTTATTGGGACCCACCAGAGCTACTCCTACAAGGCCTAGCTTGTGAAGCTCCTAACATGCTTGCTGCCAAGCTGCATGCTACTGGCACCCTAGTGGTTTGGTGTACTGAGCAGTCTCAGTCAGTACAGTCATTTCATATTTTCAAAGATGCCAGCATTTCAAATCTCTCCTGTTTTTTCTATAAAATGTTCTGCTGGAAAAACAATGGAACTTATAGATCATGAAGTGGACCAGTAAAAAATATTGGAAATTTACATTTTTATCTGTTTCACAAATCCCGTGCACCCACTTGAGCATTGTTCCAAATGCGTACAATATGTTTTATGATACACAGAAAAGGACCGGTACCATTCCTATTGAAGTCAGCAGCGACATCCTACTGGTTTAAATGGGAACAGAATTGGAACCAAAGCTAGTTATATTAGATAGTCATATTCCTAATTATTCATTTTCCCTGTGCAATGAGGCATCCATCTGTCTACTCATTTAGTTATACAAAAATAACAGAGCTTTCCATGGGGATTGCAGCCTTTTATCTACTTTAGGTAGCATTGTGAAGGTACTTTGCCTGATACTGCAGAACTTGTTATATTCTGAAACCAGATTTTGAGATATTCCATTTCCCAGAAGGCTAGTTGGAAGACAGACAGGAGGCCTAGAAAGCCAGGCTCAGCTCTGTCTTGCAGTTTCTGAAGGCAAATTAAAGTACAACATTTAAAAAACAGGGAATGCAGATGTTGTTCTGCTGGTGATAAAATGGAACCTGATAGAGGAGAACATGCTTAAAGCAAAAGACTCATGGACAAAATAAGAAGGTTAACATGAAGAAACAGCCTGGGGTTTGGGATGATGCAGAATCATAATTAGAGCCTTATTTATCACATTTTTTTCACTTTCATTCTGTTTAAAGAGAATAAGTGATGATACATAATATATACTGAATTTATGTTTATGCCACTAGCTTATAGCTCCAGGAGGAATTGACTAGTGATGACAGAACTGCCTGCAGAGCTGGCAGTTCCCAATTTACTATTTCCTTAGTGTTTCACTTTCTATCTATATTTCAAGGTGCAAGTTTTCAAGGAATTACTGTTCATCATATGCATATTTTAAAAGACTCAGTTTTACATTCATATTGTATATAACTTTTCAGCAGGTTTCCCTAAAGGAAATTAAATAAAATCTAAAAATATCGAACATGAGTATGTGGAAACAAGCATTAGCATGCTAGAGGAATTAAGGACTCAAAAAATGCATTTGGTGGAACAAAGACACACAGTTCATAGATTATAAGACCAGAAGGGATTGCTGTTTTACAGGAGGTCAGACTAGATAATCAAACAGGCCATATTTATAAACTATGATCAAGCACCCTTTAACTTTCTCTTAGATAAGATAAACTCAAGGAGTTCAACCTATCACTATAAGGAAAAGTTTCCAACCTTTTAATCATCCTGGTGGCTCTTCTCTAAACCTTCTCCAATTTATCAACATCTTTCTTGAATTATGGACACCAGAACCAGATGTAGTATTCCTGTAGTGCTCCAGAGCAGTGGTGGGCAACCTGCGGCCCATCAGGGTAACCTGCTGGTGGGTCTCCAGACAGTTTGTTTAAATTTGCATTGCTGTCCGCAGCTCCCAGTGGCCACGGTTCACTGTTCCTGGCCAATGGGAGCTGCAAGAAGCAGCGTGGGCTGCAGGGATGTACTTGCCGCCACTTCTCACAGCTTCCATTGGCCGGGAACGATGAGCCACTGTTTGGAGACCCGCCAGCAGATTACCCTGATGGGCCGCAGGTTGCCCACCACTGCTTCAGAGCCAAACACAGATGCAATATAACCTTCCTATTCTATACAATATTCCCCAGTTTATACATCCTAGAATCACATTAGCCCCTTTGGCCATAGTATCACACTGGGAGTTCCCATTCAGTTAATCATCCATCATGATCCCTAACTGCTTCCCAGGATAGAGTTCCTCATTGTGTAAGTATGGCCTTCGTTCATGGACGTATAACTTTACATTTAAACAAAAAAGCCTGTTAGTATGGTACCTGAGCCTCCTACACTATAATCACCTGAACTGCCAATAATTTACAACTATATACACCTCATAACATATCTCAATGGAGCTTGAAGTCACGTATATGCACTGCAATATAAGATTAAAAAAAAATTCATCTGCCTCCATAAAAAGGAAAGAGATAGAGAGATAAGACACTAGTATTTTCAGTATATAACCCTTCTGCCAGGTGAAGCCAGCAGCAACAAGGGCCGGGTTCAGTATCTCGGGGTTCCTTTTCAACAATACAACACAAAACCGTCTCGAGCCCCGACCCAGTGACATGGGACAATTACACACCACCCCCTGGGTGCCTCTAAGACGCAATTCTTCCCCTCTCGTAAGCACAGAGTCTGAGTGTAGCACAAAAAAATTAATAAAAGGAGGGAAATAACTCAGCATTAATTTGTGGAAACACCACAAACAGTGCTCATAAACATAAACCATGATCAAAAGACCCACCCGCAAGTAAGTTGGGCAGTGTCCTTTTCCCCTCAGGTTCTTATGTCCAGCAACCCAAAAGTCCCTATAAGCTGCCCGTCCCTTCTCTGCACCCCACTCATAGTTGTTGTCCTTTGACAGTGAAGACCCAGAGTTCAGAGGTGCATCTGCAGTGTTCACCTCCCACGCTGGGTGGAGTGGGGGTGGGAAGAAGGCAGCTTTCTCGCTCCGCTGCTCAGGCAATCACTCACCACCCCTTTCTGTGTGGTTCTGCTCCTCTCTGCCAACCACCCTGCTGGCTGCTTACTGCGCCACTCCGCTGGCCACGCCTCTCCACCATCCGCCCTGCTGGCCACTCATCAAGCTGTCTTCAGGGTCCACCACTTAAAGCTCTCAGTGATTTCAGCTATTAATGGGGGAGCCTCACTTCTGGTGCACACTGGGTAGTCTCTTGCATCAGAGATACGATCCCAAAGCAGGTCTAATACTTAGACCTTAGTATCAATGATTTCAGCTCTACAGAATGTAACAAGACTCTCAACTGAGTCTAAATTAGCTCTGTTATTACACAATGGAGAGAGGAAGGATCAGAAGGTGTCTGGAGCCCTTATGCAGGGCCCACACCACCAGGTACAAGTACCTGGGCCCACCCTCTCTCAACTCACTGGGCTTTAGAATCCATGTCCCCTGCCTAACGAGTGCCATTTAGCTGAGGGTGAGTACCTCAATTGGGAAATGCCAAGTACAGTTCTGCTGCTCTGGATTCTCACAGTAAGGATAACAACCCCAATAACAAGGAGACTGGGAATCCAACACCAGCCAAAAGTGACCATTTGGGCAAGCAATCCCATCATGCTGAGCACCTAGGCAGGTTGGGTGTGCCCATGCAAACGAGATCAGTTCCTGAAGTCCTCTTCCACAGCTCATCACTAGATGTCAGGAGAGAGCTCACTCAGACTCTGCTTACAAGTAGAACATTAATATTGTCAGGAAATACCCCCTAACCATCCCAAAACATGTATATAAAGCCAGACCCTGCTAACCTTACTCATAGTAAAAATCAAATCGCTACATACACTAAACCAAAAAATGGCAAAATGTTATGGCTCCATATTATATATTTCTTAACAACATAGAACCACTGCACATATTGCACAGTTGTCTTGCATTATGGGTGAGATTTTTCAGAAGCCCTTAACGTTCACCTAACAGCTCTCATTGAAGTCAGTAGGAGCAGAATTAGGCCAACACTGAGTGCTTTTGAATATCCTATTGTACCATTCATAACTAGATATGATCAGATATAGGGATAGGTGGCATGTTTTAAAATTAAATCTCTCCCAGCTCTTGCTGAGAGCACTTTAATCCTACCTTGCTTTTGAAAAACTCAAACTGGATTGCTTTTCCCTGAAAAACCTGATGTCCTGGCCAATGTAATTGAACCGCACTCCTAAAATTATGTTAATTGTTTTAAAACTAAATAAATGTCTCTGCAACCCAATTGTTGGGGCATTTTGGTTTGTTGCATTCATTTGGAAGGAATAAAGAGGTCTAAAGAGTCAAAGGTGTTAACATAACCCAGTCAATGTCCAACATTAAACAGTTTTAAACACGATCCAGGGTTTGGTATACAGACACCTCAGCCTGCTGAGTACTATGGCAAACACCATCAAACAATCCTTTTAACCTTTTATTAAACATACAAAAAAAAGAAGGAAAGACAGTTAAAACATTTGAACTGTAAAGTATTAAGTAAGGCTTTCATTTTAACTAAATCACTTTTTTCTTTTTCCCTTTAGCTTGAAGGAGTTTTTAGAACCATCCCTCGATTGTCTGACAGTCTTTTAGATGGTATTAAAGATGGTAATAACTATCCTTTCTGGGGAAAAGAGAGGAAGTTAGTTGAGATGGTCAGGAGCTCTTGTTATTGCTGCTGTTATTAAAGTCCAATCCCATTTCCTAGAACACAACACACACACACACACACACACACACTCAGGACGAGAAAATAAGAGAAAAGATAAAAAATGCAGCTTGTGTCTCTATAGGCTTCTGGCCTATTTCTAGCAGCCAGAAGAGAGAAGCCTGCATTGTTACAAGTAAAATTAATATTTTGTTTAAAGTTATTTCCTAGACTGTTGTAGTAATACCACACAAATACTGGGCCAGATCCTCAGCTAGTTTAAATTGGCATAGTTCCATTAAAGTCATAGTTCCGATAAAGTCCGTGCTAAGACAATTTACACCAGATGAGGCCAGGCCTACTTTAAGTTTTAATTTCTTCCTACACTTATTATTCAAATTTTGTTTTAATTTGGGGGCATCGTGTTTTTCTTTCTTTTAAACTCATCGCACAGAAAATTTATTCTCTCCTTGAGAGCAAAACAAACCCATTCTATCTGTAAAATCATAAGAAAAAGACCTGTCTGTCTCATGTTAGCATGACAGTTAATTTTTTGGCTAGCACAATCAGTTTATACTAGCAACAAAGATAGTGGGCCTGCATCAGCTAGATAAAGCTTGGCTGTTTATTAAGCATCCTTGTCAGCGCCTCAGGCTTTTAACTATCTCCAGGTGGTTTTTATCTAAATGATACGGGATCATGACATCAGTTCTTGCTTAAATATTAATATTTCAGAGTTATTTCTTCTGAGGTTTGAAAAAGTTGTAATATAGTTTATGAAGTTTTAAATTAAGTGGTTTCCACATCACCACTCGGACCATAAGTAAAAAGTAAGAATTTCTACATCACAACAGACCAGTGGTCTTGTAGTCCAGTATCATGTTTCTGACACTGGACAGAATCAAAGCAAGGGAAAGAAATCCCATAATTAGGCTGATCAAAAAACAGAATTTCCATTCTGCAGGGAAGTTCTGGTATTTTGACTTTTTGTTTTTGTCTGGCATCAGAATGAAAAGTCAAAACTATTCACAAAACGAAAAGTTTAAAAAAAAAAATATTTAGAAGTATCCAAATGTTTAATTTCAATGTTTTCAATCAAAATGAAACATTTTGACATACCCAAATAGGACTTTTTTGTTTCAGGTTCATATTAATCTTTCCATCCACCTGAGCCACCACAATGCCTCATGGGAGCTGTAGTTCCATGTCCCTTCTCCCCTCCATTTTCCCCTTTAAAACCTGTTTTCCGGATTTCCTCTATCTCCTGTGATACATCATGGTCGTTCCTGATGGCTAAGCGGCCATGGTTCCTCATGGGACGAAATATTACAACTCCCATGATGCACTGCTGTACCTTAAATGGATAAATAGATGATTTGAAACAAAACTTTTTGTTTGAAAATTCCACCAAAAATAGTTTTTTTCCTGTGGAAAATGTTTATTTTAATGAAACTCCATTTTGCAAAGGGAAAATGTCTCATTCAACATTTTTTTGATCAGCCCTACCCCATAGCAAACTATTCGGAGATCATTTACCCACAATGACAGGTTTCAGAGTAGCAGCCGTGTTAGTCTGTATCCGCAAAAAGAAGAACAGGAGTACTTGTGGCACCTTAGAGACTAACAAATGCATCCGAAGAAGTGGGTTGTAGCCCACGAAAGCTTATGCTCTAATAAATTTGTTAGTCTCTAAGGTGCCACAAGTACTCCTGTTCTTCTTTTTACCCACAATGGAAGTCTTTTTCTAGACTCTAAGTTTGGAGATTGGCTGATGCCATGAAACATGATTGTGCCTTCTAATGTTTCTCAGTCTTGATCTATGTTATCTCAACTAGGTTTCTGTAATCCTACTTTAAGGCACAATCTCTAGTAGCAATGAGTTCTACAGATTGACTATGCACTGCATAAAAAATGTTACTTTTATTTGTTGCTGCGCTTCCATTTTTGCTATGTTCCTTTATTTTATGCTAGGAAAAAGAGTAAATAGCAGTGCACAATTTACCTTTTCTATTCCATTCACCATTTTGAATGTGTCTATCATTTCCGTTCCTATTAATCTCCTTTCTCAATGAAATAGTTTCCATCTTTTCAGTCTCTCTTCATAAGGACATCTTTGCATGCCTGTAATAATTTTTGTCACTCATCTCTCAATCCCCTGACTGTCTGCTACAGGTAACAGTCTGGTTCCACTTTGAGTAAGTTAGAGCCCATGCTTTGAGTATAAACTCTTCCTTACACAAGTGCCTAATAAATGTAAACCCCTACTCTTTAAACCATCTTTTCATCCACATATTGAGATTCAGTTGCATCCTTGTATCTAGTTTCCTGTACTTTGGAAGTAGCATCACTTCAGAGCAAGCAACTCCAGAGATTCTGGACCTAAGCTTCTTTCATAATCACCTACATTTATCTTCCAGGACCTCTTTCCTATTCCTTTCTACCAACACAACCTCCTTCCCAGTACTTTTCTACTGTCTCATTTCAAATGCCACATTTGCATTTGTTAGGAAAGTCAATGAACTTTTCTTATGGTCAACACAGCTATTGATATATTGAATAATCAAATCCTGCATCACCACAATCTGTTCTGCATCTCACAACTCTAACCCCCTCTTGTGGAGTAAGCTCTTTGATGCATGAAGGAATGATCAAACTCCTCTACCATGACTGGAAGATGGGTTCCAATTATATGAGTTTGTCCTTCCATTCCACCATGATTCCCTCCTATCACAAGGATGGCTTCCTCAACTGGAAGATCAAAAGTAACCAGCTTTGAGCAGGGGCCTCTCTTCAGTATCCTAAAATGTTTTCCCTATAAATAATTCTCTCTCTCAGCTTCATTAGTTCAACACCTATGGCCTCAAGATGCTTTTCTTGGACTCAAAGTGAGTTGATATCACTGAATGCATATGTATGCCACTGGGCCATATGGCAAATAGTTGTGACTTCTACACTCTTTGCAGTCAAATCGGTCCGGCCCTTACCATGGATATTCATTAAATCTTTTGCTCTATACTTATTGTTCTTTGCATTATAGTAGCACCTAAATGCCCCAACCAAAATTGGATTCCCATTGTGTTAGGCAGGAGAGACATGCAGTAAAAGACCACTCCTGCCCCAAAGGACTTCTAATCTAAACAGACAAGACTATGGGTATGTCTCCACTTTGAGCTGGGGGCATGATTCCCAGATCAAGAACACATACTTGCGCTAGTGGTCATCAAGCTAGCACACTGAAAATAGAGTGTAGTCATGGCAGAGAAAGCAGCAGGAAGTGCTAGCCACCTCGACTACATGGCCATCAGGGATGCTAGGTATGTACTCAGCACAGGTAGCTCTTCCTGCTGCTTGTGCTTCCATGGCTTCATTCTATTTTTAGCTTTCCAGCTCAATGACGGGTTGCACAATTATGTCTCCTCAAGCTAGTAATCAGACCTTCAGCTGTAAGTGCAGACATACCCAAAAAGGGAGGGAAGGTAAATAGGGGTGCAGCAACTTGCCCAATATTACACGCTGGGTCAGTGGCAGAACAAAGACTAGAACCTATGAAGTTCCACTCCAGTGCTCTATCCACTGGCCCACACTGCTTCTTCAATGTGCATTGTAAATTGGCACCATTAACTGGGAGCCTAGATTGCATTAAGTGTTGTCTTTATGTTCAAGCTGAAATTAAGTTTTTAGTGCTTTACATAGTTTAACAGATCTTTACTTATTCCACTCAACTAATTAAAGCTCCCTACGCCTTCAGTGCTGAACTCCTACTTAGTCCAGACTCCCTTGTGTCTAGTCTATCAGAGCCTATCACTCTGTCGGGGGCTTCTGCTTCTCAGCTCAAGAACTGCAATCCCCAGTCGTACTTCTATTCTATATGCACATCAGTGCCCCAGTTAAAATTCCTAGTATCATGAAATTAGTAATTATTTTCAACATTACAATTCATTTTTTTAAAACTAAAGCATATGTATAAGTGAGGTGGGTTTAGTAGTTTATTTGAAAAGTAAGCATTAATAAGGCAAGATTATCTAGTTCAAAAATGGTTTTGTTTTAAAAAACTCAGTGAATAAAACAGCATCAACCATATTTTTAAAAAAAATTATCCAGAAGGGCAAATTAAATTGACTTAAGGGGCTATTTGAGTAAAAGCATACTTTACTTTGAATATTTTATAATATAATACATAAATCATTGCAGAAAAACCTGTATTGCAAGTTAACTCAGGGGATAGGAGAAAGGTTAAAGCTTAGATAAGTAATGTATGAGAAAGAAAATCTCCTTTACCTTGAGGAAAGGAACCATGGGTATGATGATACAGATTTTTCAGAGAACAGATTTATTAGTGCCTTCAAGCAAAAATTTGCTAAGGATCCTGTTCATTAAAGAAAATAAAATGGACTCCTGTTGTTGGTTCAAGCTGTTTCTACAATTTGCATCCCAATGTGTTTGTCCTAGTTAGGGGCTATCCCAGCTGTCCAAAGACAAGAGGGATTCCTTAATATACTTTGCCTTACTGAAAAAACAGACTGAGGTGCTCTGAGGTTTCCACCAATGTTGAAAAAGGAAAACAAAATTATTCTGCTCTGCTAACATTTTTCTAGGGTTTGTCATTGACCAAAGGCAATTTTTGTAAATAAACAAACTTACATGAAACAGCTAGACATTTTCCAATGATGATGAACACGTAAAATCTGAAGAAATTGCAGTCTGTTCACACATCAAAAATGTTTATTAAAATTGCAAGATTGGACAATTTTTAAGTTTCACTGAAAAAAATTGTGTAGGAAACCTCAGGAACTTTTCCAAACTCTAACCCTAATTACATGTGCTGTCAGTTTTCTTTTAACATTATTTTTAAAATAGTCACACAAAGAGATCCCTAGAGAATTATAGGGCTCAATCATGCTCTAATTTACATGGGATTGTACACTGTATATCACTGCAAAGTTTAGCATATCCCAAAAACAGAATACTCCTTTAGATTCCATTTAGAGACAGAACCAAAATACAATTCAGACTGGAATATGGTGGAAGACTGGGGGCAGACAACTGAAGATGCAATTAATTCCATAAGTATGCAGTAAATAGTCCTAATGCCCTGCTATGATATAACATAAAACTGACAGTAAGAACTGTTGTGATAACTGGGCCTACAAATTTACCCTAACTGTAAGCTTAATTGTAAAAGTATATTTACGTTCATAAGATATTTTAATAACCTATTATAGGAAAAGAGGGTCAAGCTGTTTTCAACAATGAATGTTATAAACAGGTGCAATAGAACCAGACAGAGATTACTCCAAACAAAAAAAAGGCCATGTTGATATGATACAAGGACTATGTTGAAATCATCCTTGGTAAAAACACAAGACATGGAACCAGAAATTAATGAACCAAAATTGGTGTGTCAGATATTAGGCCAAATTGGTGGACAAAATCATGAGGGGATGGGCTATTCCATCCATCACTCCCTTTTTTTGGAATCCTTAAAGAAACACTTTGAGGGGAGAATATGAAAGAACAGATGGCAGCTACTGGAGTGAGTTTCACTATCATGGCTGCTACCCCCATCTTTTCCTGGGACCCCAGGGCTTCATCGCCCTGATCCTGAAAGATGTCCTGACCAGACCAAGTAAAAGAGAGAGGGGCTCAGTTAACAGCACGACCACTACCAGCCCCAGCTGAATCCCAACCACCACCTGAGATTGAGCAGGACTGGACTTCTGCAGCAGCAGAATCAATAGCTATAGCTCATCTCAACTAACTTCTCTTTTACCAAAAAGGACTGTTATTAGCATCTAACAGACTGACAAGGTGGGTGAGATAATATGTCTTAGTGGACCAGCTTCTGTTGGTGAGAGAGAGAAGCTTTCGAGCCACACAGAGCTCTTCTTCTTCTTCAAGAAGGGAACAAGAAATGTTAAAATGATGGCCTTACTTAACCCTGTACATTTCAGGTGTTTTAACTGTTTTTCTTTATTTTCTGTATCTTTATTCAAAGGTTAAAAAGGATTTTTAATAGTGTGATGATTCTAAGCAGGCTGAGGTCTCTGCATACCAAATCCTGAACCTTATTTAACACTGTTTAATGTTAGATGGTGACTAGGTTATGTTAACATCTTTAGTATATTTATTCCATTTAAATTAATAGAACAGAACCTAAATAGAGTTTGGAACTCTGGAAGCTTGAAAGGTCCTTTTGACTTATAAACTGAGCAAGTTTGCTAGGGAATTCACTGAAAGTGAATATACATGGAATACCACGAGTCTTTACAGCATCACTTTTCTGACTATAGCCACACTTTAAGAGGAATTCTTGTTTGCTATTGTTCTTATCGGAGACAAGGGTGACTGGAGAACAGTAGTAACCAGATTGCTGAATAGGTCTGACAAGTTCGTAGAAAAGGAATGTACAGTGCTTACTTTTTATTGACTGTTAAACAAAATATTAGAGAATAGAGAAATAGGCATGTCATATCTGAATCACTGGCAGCAGAATAACCAGTTTCTAGCATAACGCTGTGTATAAAACAACAAAGCAAACAAATATCAAGCCTCTTCTCACAAGGCTGACATGAATTATTTGCATATTGTAAGTCACTTTGCTTTGCTGGAGTTTTTTTCAATGCCCAATACGTTACAGAAATCCACAACTTGGTAACGAGAAAGAAAGAGGTGGAACAAAATAACCTCTGTCAATAATGTCTGATTTACAGGCATAATTATCTTTCTGAAATGTAAAAAGCAAGTGTGGTCAAATGATCTTCCCACATGCTTCACGATAGAGTCCACACAGCCTGTGGAGGCTCAAAACTCACTCCCTTCCTGGGGCTTTAATATATTATGTAAATGAACAACAAAACAAGTCTTCCCCCCAAACTTGGGTCCTTCTAGATTAGCTTCTTCTGAATCTGTTCTGAATCGCCTGTAAAAGGAGAAGCCATCCTAGCATCTTGTCTCTGATTTAATACGAATAAAGTTCTTTGGCCTAGCCACATAATCTAAAACTATAGAGTCTGATTTTGATCTTATGTTGGTTTTACAAAGTATAACACCATTAACTTCCATTGAATTACCTCCAATTTACACTGCTAAAAGTGAAATACGAAACAGGTCAAGAGGTGTTTTTCTTAAGTTTGGAGAAAATCCCAAACCATGGCACAGTATTTTCACTGTTGTTAATAACTAACACATATTTGTCCTCTGTAAAAGGATAAGGTGTAATCTAAATGCAACTTTGATTGGCATTATTAATAGCTCAAACA
This sequence comes from Chrysemys picta bellii, assembly GCF_011386835.1. Lineage (NCBI taxonomy): Eukaryota > Metazoa > Chordata > Testudines > Emydidae > Chrysemys > Chrysemys picta. The sequence continues at coordinate 78,995,481 of NC_088791.1, forward strand.
TCTAATTTTTTTATATATAAAAAGAGTCTCTCTGGCTGGTAAAACAGCTCTAGAAGAAACGCCAACAAGATTCTTGCAGACATTCCTCTGTTTAGCAACACATAGACTAAGAATAGTGATGAGCCATACCAAATCCATAATTTATTGAAAAGATGCAGAGTCCCCAGAATATTTTTTCCTTTCACCTTAGAAAAGGAACATTAATTTTGTCATTCCTGTAGTGGAGAAACCATTTTTCTAGTTTACCAAAGATCTCTTCATTATCAACCTCTAATGCATTATTAATCCAGTCTCACTCACAAGATTCAAATGATTGCATTTTACTAACAATAATTCTCTCTTTGAAATTAGTGGCAGAGACAGATTCTAAAACATATTCAGCCTCTTATTGGATTCAAGTCCTAGAGGAGCAATATCACCCCTTTACCTGCTGTGCCAAAAGTAGCCAGTGAATTTTTTTTCTTTTTTATACAGTCAAGGCTTACATTTTAAAAAAGGGTTGGGTAATATACCCAGCTTTTTATAGTCACTGCACAGAGACTGACCAAAAACCTTTATTTTCTAAATAAAGGAAAGCATTTTCTGAAATGAAGCGAGAGCAACAAGGGTGATGTCGTGGTGGGCGTGTGCTATAGACCACCGGATCAGGAGGATGAGGTAGATGAGGTTTTCTTCGGACAATTAACTGAAGTTTCCAGAACACAGGCCCTGGTTCTAATGGGGGACTTCAATCACTCTGACATGTGCTGGGAGAGCAATACAGTAGTGCACAGACAATCCAGGAAGTTTTTGGAGAGTGCTGGGGACAACTTTCTGGTGCAACAACTGGAGGAACCAACCAGGGGCCATTCTCCTCTTGACCTGCTGCTTACAAACAAGGAATAATTGGTAGGGGAAGTAGATGTGGGTGACAACCTGGGCAGCAGTGACCATGAGATGGTTGAGTTCAGGATCCTCACAAAAGGAAGAAAGGAAAGTAGCAAAATACGGACCCTGGACTTCAGAAAATCAGACTTTGACTCCCTTAGGGAACTGATGGGCAGGATCTCCTGGAAGGCTAATATGAGGAGAAAAGGAGTCCAGGAAAGCTGGAAGTATTTTAAAGAAGCCTTATTGAGGATGCAGGAACCGATGTGCAGAAAGAATAGCAAATATGGCAGGTGACCAGAGTAGCTTAACAGTGAAATCTTTGATGAGCTTAAACACAAAAAGGAAGCTTGCAAGAAGCAGAAACTTGGTCAGATAACTACGGAAGAGTATAAAAATATTGCTCAAGCATGCAGGGGTGTAATCAGGAAGGCCAAAACCCAAGAGTTTCAGCTAGCAAGGGATGTGAAGGGTAACAAGAAGGGTTTCTACAGGTATGTTAGCAACAAGAAAAAGGGCAGGGAAAGTATGGGACCCTTAATGAATAGGGGAAGCAGTCTAGTCACAGATGATGTGGAAAAAGCTAATGTACTCAATGCTTTTTTTGTCTCGGTCTTCACAGACAAGGTCAGCTCCCACACTGCTGTCCTGGGCAACACAGTATGGGGAGGAGGTGAGCAGCCCTGAGTGGTGAAAGAACAGTTTAAGGATTATTTAGGAAAGCTGGACATGCACAAGTCCATGGGTCCAGATCTAATGCATCTGAGGGTGCTGAGGGAATTGGCTGATGTGACTGCAGAGCCATTGGCCATTATCTTTGAAAACTTGTGGCAATTGGGGGAGGTCCGAGATGATTGGAAAAAAGGCAAATATAGTGCCCATCTTTAAAAAAGGGAAGAAAGAGAACCCAATGAACTACAGACTGGTCAGCCTCACCTCAGTCCCTGGAAAAGTCATGGAGCAGGTCCTCAAGGAATCAGTTCTGAAGCACTTAGAGGAGAGGAAAGAGATGAGGAACAGTCAGAATGGATTTACCAAGGGCAAGTCATGCCTGACCAACCTCATTGCCTTCTATGATGAGATAACTGGCTCTCTGGATATGGGGAAAGCGGTGGATGTGATATAGCTTGACTTAGCAAAGCTTTTGATATGGTCTCCCACAGCATTCTTGCCGGCAAGTTAAAAAAATATGGATTGGATGAATGGACTATAAGGTGGATAGAAAGCTGGCTAAATTTTCAGGCTCAATGGGTAGTGATCAATGGCTCCATGTCTAGTTGGCAGCCAGTATCAAGTGGAGTGCCCCAGGGGTCGGTCCTGGGGCCGGCTTTGTTCAATATCTTTATTAATGATCTGGACGATGGGATAGATTGTACCCTCAGCAAGTTCGCGGATGACACGAAGCTGGGGGGAGAGGTAGATATGCTGGAGGGTAGGGATAGGGTCCAGAGTGACCTACACAAATTGGAGGATTGGGCCAAAAGAAATCTGATGAGGTTCAACAAGGACAAGTGCAGAGTCCTGCACTTAGGACTGAAGAATCCCATGCACTACTACCTACTAGCTAAGCAGCAATTCTGCAGGAAAGAACCTGGGGATTACAGTGGATGAGAAGCTGAATATGAGTCAGCAGTGTGCCCTTGTTGCCAAGAAGGCTAACGGCTTATTGGGTTGCATAAGGGGTCAGGAGTTCAGCAACCTAAACTCATGGATCCTCAGTGATCTGCGAAAGGTCCCTAGCCTTTGCTTTGCAATCCCTTTTTCACCATCCAGTTTTCTGTGGCCTATTCTGAGCACCTCAAACTATAGTGATTGGAACTACATTTACACCTAAGATAGACACAGCAAAGCTCCTACAAGAAAAAGCCCTACTCCCCACACCATCTAAGAATTTAGGACAATGCATCTGTGCATTTGGTCTGTAGTAACTTGCACGCCTTTGCTTAGCAGTTTTAGTAAGAGGGAAGGAAAAGGTTAATAGAAAGAAGCCAGGTCCCAGCCTCACCAATCCCAGGGATCTGGATCCCAATGGAGCTTCAGTAGGATGTAGAGGTGCCAAGGATCAGCACTTCCACCACCCCTTCACCTTCTTCTGCCATATCTACCAAAGATGCTCCTCTCCCCTTGTGGAAGAGAAGGTGGCATGGGGCAAATGCAGCTTGCTCTACTTAGATGAGTAAGGAAAGCAAGATTTGGCCCTAACTTTGTTTAATGATAACTATTACATCTTTTTCCTCTATTGCATTTCTCATTTCATATTTATATTCCAGGAAAATATACTATTAAATAATGTGCTTGCTTTGTTGAGAATGAATATAAAGGAATACGAGAAACAAGGTGGGTGAGGTTATATCTTTTGTTGGACCAACTTCTGTTAGTGAGAGACACAAGCTTTCAAGATTACATTGAGCTCTTCTTCAACAACACAGAATCTAAATGAATGCATCAGATAAGCATGAGGAAGCTTTCAAAGATAACTGAAATAGATTTAAAAGTAAAAATGGTATAGTAATTCATTTATGAAGAATCCATCCTATGAAAAGTAGCAGTAGTTACATTTTATGTCCATCTAATGGTCTGGGATATGAAAAAAATAGTCTTCATTATAATTCATCTAGGCAATCAAAAATATAAAAGTCATGTCTTGCTACACATTTTAAATTGAAGCCTTTGCAAATTCAGCCTTTTTTCACAAGGCGTTTGTATTCAACAGTGCAGACGTGCCGAAGTGTCAGACTAGTATACACATTTGCTAATCTTGTGTGCTAATGTCAGTGTTATTTAGGTTATCAAAGCCATTAGCTGCACAAAACTGGAATTGCAAAAACATATTTATCAATTGTTTAACCACAATTATTTTTCTTGGTGTCTAACATGAATTTTTAGTTCCATTTTCAGTGATTAAAAAGAAGGTGTTTCATGTCTCTTTACTTAAAATTTAGCATATTCCATGTAATGTGATGCATTAAATTGCTTACCCACTGTAATTTTCTTTTTATAATGCAAAGTCTGCCCTTAAGCCCTTGGAGCTATTATATCAGCAGTTCCTGACAAAAACATAAACCTGTGAATGTGTTGAAACTATTCAGTGTGGCTGCTGCCACTCTGGGCTCATGAACACACTGCGAGGCAAGCAGAAAACATTTATAAAAAATCTCTTAACTTTAAAAAAAAAATAAAAGCATACATCATCTTTTTTGATTGTCTATACACTGCATTTTAACAAGGCATATTTACAAGATAAAGCTGAGAGATCTGTTAAAAGATAATAGCAACTCTAAAAAGAAACTTTAAGAGATGCTGCAAATGTCTCAAATATTAAGACCTACTGTATTTATCACTTTAAAAAAAGCATTAAGGAACAAATTACCAAATTCTACTAAAAATCACTAGCAACTATGGAAACAGCAGAAGGCTGGAAAGCCAGTAGACATAAAAAAATCTATAAGAAGATTCACTGAACTAACACAAAAATAACATAAAATATAAAGGCAAGTAAAGATAGATAAGCAATTTGAGAAATGGAAATTTCTTGAAATTTGATTTGCTATAACAAAATTATATGTAAAAATTTTAGAGCATCATCAAAAGAGAGAAAATAGAACATGAATCTAATAACAGTGAATGTAATGTGATATTCCAGTAAACTTGTCAACAAGTCAAGAGATATCTAGAGCATCAAATCTAGAAGATAAACTGTTATAAAACAATCCATTAGAGTAGCTTTGAATGCTTTTTTAGATAGATGCTTTAGCTGTAGGTAATAAATAAAACCCAAACAAATAGAAATAAAAATAACCACTTCCTTATAATAAAATGAATAATAATATATCTACTGTGTAGCTCAAAGCACTGAAGCTCCTTCACAGCCCATTCATATAACATTTATTCAAGTTAGTATGCCTTTTGCAAATAGTTCTATTTACTTCAGTAGGACTACTTGCATAAGGATTATTCACAAGAGCACAGGCTAGGGGATGGGGACCTTTATTTCTCATTCCTCCATTATAGTGCATGGGGGCTTGGTCGTAAAGGTTGCAAGTGCCTCTTGTGAAGTATTGGGGCACATCCAACTCCATCTAATCTCAAGGGGAAGTGAAGTGCTCTGCACCTCAGAGGAGGAGCTCAGCGGCTGAAAGGTTAATTGTTACATATCCAGTGATATCCAGTTGTTTACAGTTTCTTTCTCCCTGGTAATGTCTTAATATAATTTAGAGTATAAAAGTGCTTTTTAAGATTGATTTAATGAACCAGTGTTATCTCATTTATACCTGTGTAAATATAGAGTAGCTCTATTTTCTGCAGTAAAGATAGTTATAATTATAAAAATATGGATGGTCAAAAGCACCCACTCTAGGCACCAGGCTCCTCAGCCATCATCTATCAAGGGAAGAACCCATGTCTTTCTCCCTCCTGACCGGGTTTTTTTCTTTTTTTTTTTTCTTTTTTTTTTTTTTTGAGGCTGCACAGTTCTCTGCCTACACTGTGATATCCCCAGTAAGCCAGACTGCCTAAACAGTCAGTGTCTACATTTTGCTTTCGCTCTGAAGAACAGCTATAATTACCAGCAGTTACCACATCTATTTTTAAGCAAGCACATTTATTCTTAAGTTGAAAGCATTACAGAGAAAACAAGTTAAAACAATTAAAAAAAATACATGAGCTAAAAAGCTTACCAGAGGTCACCGCAACTCCAACCTCAGGCTCTAGTAGGTGTCAGTCCTTCAAAACCCACAAGCAGGTTTTCCTTGAAATTACAAGTTCATAACTGTTTCAGAATCAGAACCATAACAACCAGTTGGTCAGTTCATCTATTTCTGTATACAGCTCTGGCTTTTGATGTCTAGTCTCAGGGAACAGGTAAATAGCAGACAAAAACCCTCTTCTTATGGCATAGTTTCAAAAGATTGGGTTTTTGCATAACCATAGGTAGGAAAATTGCATTAACCTCTCCAAGAAATTCATTTCACATGTATTGTGCCAAAAGTCCATTCTTGTCTGGCACATTTTTCAATATAGTCTTTTGAACTCCCAGGCCTCACATCATATCTACCCCCTAGAGAAGCTGCATACAGTCTCAGCCCGTAATAATACAAAAATGATTCATTTTATACAATGGGCCCCAAAGATACTTAAAGGTCTCCCAAGGATATTGCAAGATATTGCTATATCTGTCACATTGAGACCAACACCTGGGCCTATGACAATTATGCTTTTGAAATACAGTTACAAAGTTTTAGAACTACTTATTATATTTTCAGCTAGATTCATAGATTCCCAGGCCAGAAGGGACCATTGTGATAATATAGTCTGACCTCCAGCATAACACAGGCCACAAAACTTCCCCAAAATAATTAGAGCATATCTTTTAGAAATATAGAGACCATATTTTTAGAAACACATCCAATCTTGATTTTAAAATGGTCTGTGATGGAGAATCCACCATGATCCATACATTGTTCCAGTGATGAATTACTCTTTCACCATTAAAATTTTACACCTTATTTCCACTCTAAAGTCAGAATCTGCTGGATCCAGGGAATTTAAATGTGGCTAGATGCACTCTGAATTCTAGAGAGTCTTCTAGTTCCAGGGTTGTGGCCAAATTGCATACATCCCAGTGATATGAACTCAGGGATCCAGGCAGGCAGAGCTAACCCTTGCATCCACAACTTCATGGATATTGTTATTGAAGCTAGCTTTGATCTAGATAGATCAAACCTAGCTTGGGTTTGGCTACATACGCTGCATTCACAGTTCCCGCTTACAATGTAGCCATACCCCAAGCTTGCCATTGCATTCCACTGATACTGCTCTGTGCAGGGCTGATCAAACTTGTGCCATGATAAAGCAGCTTGAGTGCTTCTCTGAGTTATGCCAGACTTCAATAACCATAGTGGGTCAAAATACAGGCAAGAATCAGAATGGCCACTCCTCCTTCATCAGCTGTATTCTATGTCAGCATCATTCTTTCACTGAGCTGACTCCCCTTTAGCCAGTTAGGGGATGAGATTGAACCAATGACATAGTGCAAATTGAACACATCACCCCAGAGAATCTTACCCTGTGACCATTAATAAGTGCTCGGTATTTAAAGACAGATGCTTACTATGACCTATCACACACATGAAAATTATTTCTAAATATGAACGTTTATTAAAGTGAAGAAACAAAGAAAGACAGAAAAGGAAAATGTGTTAATTAAAATCAGCCATATCAGAAATTATAGGGTATTAAAATCACTCCGTTTCTTTTGCATCGATACTAAAAGTAGGCAGAGATGTAATGGTGTTTTCTATCAATGTTTCTCTCTTTTACTGTACCCTCTTAACAGCAATCAAACGATAGAAGTGTTCTATAACAAAAGGTTTATTTATCTACCCTTTATTTCTGTTTAAAAAGGGAATTTGAGATCACCTTTCGAGAAAAATTCCCTTTTATAGGCAAATCTTTCTCCCCTTCCTAATCCAAGTAGTTTGATTCACTAAAAGCTTTGACCTAGAAAAAATAATATTACCGCCTTCCATAAAAATGGAAGCAAAGGCATATGTAATAATATCCAGATGGAAAAGAAATTAGGGGCTTACTATGAAAAACTGCAGTCAGAAGATATCCACCCCATCAGGATTCAACTCAGTGATTTCTTTAAATATATACAGACTTTTAAGATAGCAAGCATCTAAAAGTACATTTTAGAAAACTCAACTAAAATAGTCCTGAATGGAAGTGATCCTCTGTGCAGCGGGGAAATACCAGATCTGACACTTTCCAAACTGAATTTGATTAATATTTTAGTGAGTCTTTGGGGGCATTTATTGTAACATGTATAATGCAGCATTTGAAAAAGTTGCCTGTCTCTATTAGGAGTGCAATTATTTTTGTTGTTTTGAAACCTGGTAAAATACGGGAAAGTACAGTAATTATAGGGCAATTTTCTGAATTAATGCAGTCTGCAAAATACTCACACAAGTAATAACAAAAATGATTAGAGTTGATCCTAACCAAAACCAATTCATGAGATTCAAACAGGATTCATAAGAATGAGGCACTCAAAAAAGAATCTGACTTGTTCTTGACCTCATTAGTATAATTCAAAATAAGAGTAATGAAACGATAGCTCTAATACCAGATGCAAAAAAGGGGTCGGATTTGCCACTGACTGGAGTAATGGAATGGCACCACAGTAAAACCAGAAAAATGCAGCAGAAAAATCAAACCCAGCCTGTTTGAAGAATATTTTCATAATTGGGCTAAGATGCTATTTAATGACATTAAGATATCGGTTACCCTTAATGGGAATCCCTGCTGTGCTCCTTTTATTTACAGAAAGTTAAGGGGACACCAGGTAAGGGGACACCAGGAGAGACCTCTCCTGGTGTCCCCTTAACTTTCTGTAAATAAAAGGAGCACAGCAGGGATTCCCATTGCCCTTGCTAGCTCTTAGTCATGCTTTATAACTTTTAACAAAAGAATTATACCAAAAATTAAAAAGAGATCAAAGATGCCAAATAAGTGCCACAATTCATACTCCATGCAGCCCACTGAAATCAGTGGAGCAGTACAGAGAAAAAGGGCCTGATCCAAAGCCCAGTGAAGTCAATGGAAAGATTTTCATCAACTACAGTGTGCTTTTGATCAGGTTCAAAGTCTGCAGCTACATTGACACAATGTGTTTACACTCGGTGTACACAAATAATACTGGTATTTACAATGGCACCATATAATGCAATTCTTGAAATTTTAGATCTTATCAGTTGCTTCAGCACAATGTCTAGTTACAAAATAAATTGAGGGAAATCAAAATTAATATCTAGTAACTAGCAAGAAACAGTATTATAGATTCCCAAATGCAGTCTTTTCTTCTTTTTATGTTATTTGCTTAAGAAGCTGATAGTAACTTCTTTAGTTCTGCATTGACAGAGAATATATCTAATTTAGAAATAAATTAGACTGCTGTTTCTGGAAACAAAATTACTCTAAACTCTTCAGACTGTTTCAGCGCTCCTTCAAATGAGCTCCAAGGCCACCAGGGTGATGATTAATCTGCTGAATTTTAATTTTTAAAATGTCTTTTTAACATTCAACAACTGTAACAGGAACTTCTTCCTGACACTTTAGGCTCTCATGGAAACTTTAAAAATGAATTGAGAATCTCCTTCTCATAACTATTAATTAGTAGCATATCTATTTCTTTACTAATTCAGTTATGCTTTTCTATAACCACATTGTATTACTGTTATATTTAGTTTGTTCTAATAAATGTATCACATACACACGGGCCTGATTCTGCCCTCATTTAAACTAGTGTAAATCAGCAATAACTCCATTGAATTCAACGAAGCTACACTGGTATAAATGTAATGTAAATGAGGTCAGAGTCATGTGAAAAGCTGCGTCAATTACAGTTTGTCCCAAACAAGTGAAATAAAACCAACATTACAGACTATATGCCACATATTTTAGAGTTGTTTTAGAACTTTTTTTAAAGTGTATCCATTCTTTTTTTTTAATCTAGCCTCCTACTGGTAAAACATGTACCTTCACTACCAGGAGTTAACACAGGGCTCAGAGAGAATCAGAAAAACCTTTAAATATGCAAACTGAAATACATTTTCTATGTGTAATTCTTCAGTTGTACATTCATTCTAGGACTAAAGCAACTTTTAAATCCCATAAATTGGAAATCTCCCTTTCCAGTAGTGAAAAGCTCCCACTACTAATCCTGAAGACACCAGATTTTTGTGTGGCTCTTCATAAAAATGGTGGCTGTTTGAAGAAGCTGGGAATTTTGCAATGTTCTAAGAAGCCTCAGGGGTAGATAGATTAATGGGCAGCATGGAGGTAAAATAGTCAGAGATGAGTGTTAAATATAATTTGGCACATGGATATTATCTCTAGAGGTTTGTTCTCTCCCTTTCTCACACAGAGTGATGACCTTAATTTGTAAATTTTAGCTAAGACAAAGTTACCTCAATATCTGGAGTACTCCCAAAGGGAAAACTTTCATTACTGTGAGCCTTTCCCTGCTGCCGAAGCCTTTCAGTACAACAGGGGAAGGGCTCCAGTAGCGGGGAGGAAATGGGACACTACATTGCTATATTTAGCAGTGTAGACAGGGAAGCACAGCTTGGTAACTAGAGAGCATGCAGGACATGTACTTGCATACATATTCATATCCTCCAGCTGTGTCTTTACTCTTCTTGCCTAAGCAGTGCCTCGCTGGCTACACTGCTATATGCCACCCACCTGTCTCAATAGGTGAGGGAACTTGATGGGGCTGGCAGTGAAGGGAGACAGTCCCAGCAGCAAGGGAGGGAACACTTACTGAGGGACACCAGGTAGCTCCTCCCCACCCCCGGGAGTCGCTGGCACCCATTGGTCAGCTGGGGGGAGATGAGAAAGGCTAATTGGCCAGAATTCCCCAGTTCCCAGGATTGAACCTGGACTGGGGGCCATATGGAGCCTCTTTAAGCTCTGATCCAGCAGCCCCCAACGTACTCACCACAAACTAGGAATGGGAACCTGGCCTGACCGATGTTGTGGGTCTGGCTGATTGCCTGTTTGGAGAGTCAGGAAGGAATTCTCTTTCCTATGGGCCAATTGGCAGAGGACTTGGGATTTTTTGGCCTTGCTTGCAGCATGTGCAAGCCACAGTAGGTTATGTAGGAACACACTTAGCACCTTAGGTACTTGGGTTGAGTTGTTTATTCATCACAACTTGTGACTGTTTTCCAGTGTGGTTAAAAGGATAACATGAACAGTTCCCAGAGTTAAAAGGCCTGAGACTTGGTGATCCGGCTTGGGCTCATGGGATAGGATGAGACCTTGTGGCCATCATGGGCTGAGGTCCCCACATTCTGTCCCCCTCATGGAGAGGAGGGTGCTAGGATTCAGAGACCTGAGTTCTGGGGGATAAGTTGAGTTACGGATTATATGGTAAGGAGCCCTGTATCCCCTTCACTCAAACCAGTTAATTGCCTGTTATAGGAGAGTATGGGCAGGTAGCACCCCTTCATGTGCTAAAGTTGCAGCCTGGCGCTTAATTCCATGTATGCAGCTGTCCTCATTTTGCTACTGTGTCCACATCAATTATACCTGTCCTGGCAGGGATATGCGGGCATGTACTCTACACACCACCAGAAGAAGCATACAGTGTACTTCTGGCTCTTGCTTTTCCCTGCTGTTTCCTCCCACCAGAGCCTTTCCTCACCACAGTGAGGAAAAGCCTTTCCCGGCTGCCTCCCCTCTGCCAGAGCCTTTCACTGGCACGTGTAGCTACACGCTGCAGTGTGGACACAGCTTGCTTTTCACTGCAGCGTGTAGCTACACATACCATACCTGACGCCACCAGTGGTGTATAGCATAGATTTAGCCTATGAGTCAGACTGCATTTTTTTACATTTTGTTACAATAATAAGGAATGCCTTATGTTTGTGTCTATACAAATGCTGGGACTCATTAACATGTTACTACAGGTATTTCAACAGTAGTGGTGGTTGGATACGGCAATACCACATACAGTATGTAGAGTTAAATCAGGTTTGAGTTGCTTTATTTGGGGGGATTTTTTGGTTCCTCCCCTTCCTCCTTAGTGGTATTTCCTATATTCTTTGTATCAGGAGTAAAATTATATAACGGGGGGTGGGGGGGGTAGATTTATCATTTTAGCTTGCTAATTATTAAACAACTAGTGTTGGTCAAAATACAGGGGGGAAATATACAAGCTTTCCCCTCATTCTTTGCCAAAATTTGATATAGACACAAATGTTGAAGTTTCCCATTTTAAAAAATGTCAACCAGCTCTATTAATAAACATCTATATTACAGTAGGGTTTAGATAATCCAACCAGGATCAGGGCCTGGGCCCCATTATGCTAACCACTATACAGGCATGAAGATGCTGTCCCTGCGCCAAAGAGCTTACAAGATACGTGACATACAAAATGGTTGGGTGAGAGGGCTACAATCAAACATTCAGTTTTATGCCTATCCTCCCATTTGTTCTACGATCAGCAAGAGTAAATGATGGAAAGGCAACAGAATTTAGGATGACAAGTACTGCATGAACAGCAGCAGTCTCTTGGGACACTTCTCCTGAACTGTATTTACCAGAGTGTGTATCCCACAATGAATGGTTCCAGCACTGGGTGAGATCCTGGTTACAGCGAAGTGAATGGCAAAACTCCCATTAACTTCAGTGGGGCCAAGATTTCACCCTTTGCATCTGCACACACTGCTTTAAGTGTGTTCAGTAAATGAGAGTTCAATCTGATGAGCTGGAATTACACATGAAGATAAGCCCTCTTTTTAAATTAAAGGAAGAATATCTTATTTTAGATTAAAAACATCATAAATCAAACCTTGACTACTGCACATATACAGTATTACATGGTATACCATATACGGTGTTATATTCTGGATGTTCTTTAAATGAAAAGGCCAGAAAGCGAATGATACCCATTCTATCGCAAAACAAATCCAGAGCTGACAAAGAAAGAAAAGCAGTCAGAAATGGACCCTGGACTGCCGCCTCCCTACATATTATAAGTGTGTTTCTTTTAGACGCAGATACTAACAAGGAAAATACTCACCCAGTCCAATGAGTGATGCTAAACAGAGGGTTGAACATTTTTTAAAGTTTAAAAGTTTATTTAAAAAATAATGATTCTAGTGTAGTAAAATGTTGCCTTTGAAACTTTCCAGGCTTGACAAATCATCTTAACAGCACATCATGCCCTGTTACATCGGCATATTAGGTAAGGCAGTGTGACAAAGTAACAGGGCATGACAGGCCAATCAGATTGACCTGAGAGCATTCTGCAGCCTTGACTACTACTCCGCTTATTACTGAATGTCAAAATGAATAAGGACCAAATTTCCAGTGCTACTTGTACCTACCCACAAAGGAGCTTGCAGGTTGGTGTCTGTTTCACCTCAGTGCTTTGAGAATTAGAATACAACCATGGATGGCCTAGGTCCTGGGTGTGCTCAGACATTTTGGTTGCACTCACAAAAATGGGATTTTGAAGAGGGGCGTGTGTGTGCCCTTCAGTTAAATAGCTCACTTCTTTGCTCCTCTCCAGGCCCTTTGCATCTCCAAGTGGCACTGATTCAGTTTTACTTTGTAGTTACTGTGAAACAAACTGGAATGATGAGAGTGTAGTCCACTACCTGGGTGTAGGTGGAAGAATCCAGAAACACTATAAGTAGATACACAGCAGCAGCAAAGCGTTAGAAGTACTGTACTTCAATGTGCTTGGGCAGAAAAGTGGGCAGAATGAATTATTCTTATTTTTTCATTAATTTGACCCTTGTTACTCTATCCAGCTCTATCAGACAACAACTTGACCTGAGCCCAGCACAAGAAACCTCATCATAACATGGAAGATATGCTTTCTGTCCTTTTCAGTAAGACCTGATATGGTAGTTTTGGGCAGAGGAGGGGGAGGAGGAGATGAAATATAAGGGCAGAGATGGCTTTACACAGACTCTTTTACAGAGACTCTCACATTACTTGCAGACCCTATGGAGATGGGAAGGGAGACCTTATTCTGCCTCTTTCTCCCCCTTTCCTGCCCATTCTTCTTAATCCTCCTGTAAACAAGTAGGCTCCTCGCTCCTCAGCCTCTTAACCCTAGCCCTCTCTCATGTGTGGTTGTGTGGGCTAACCTCTAACTGCAGTGGATGGCCTGGATTAATGGAAGGCCACCTCTACCACCAGTTATTGGCTTTTGCCTGCCTAAACCAAAACTGTGTGCCAGTCTTAGCCTGAACGGCACCAGCACTATTCTGAAAATATGATGTGTGCACTATCCAACATCACAACCACAATACCACTAGTTTTTGCACATCTTCTCCTTTGGTGCCCACACACTCTGCACAAGCCCATCAGCTCCCTTTGAAGCTTCCATGTGTTCCAATCTCCCTCTTACATAGAAAATAAGTGCTTATATAGGAATCTTAAAAGATTTGACAGTTTGGCCTTAATGGTATAAAATCTCAGATACAATGGCTCCAATTCAGGAAAGCACTTACTATGTGTAACTTTCACTGAAGTCAAAGGGTATGTCTACACTGCATCTGGGAGGGAATCTCCCAGCCCGGGGCCACAGATTGTGCTAGCAGATCTCACACTTGTGCTCTAAAAATAGCTCTGTTGATGTTGAGGTTCAACCTGGAGCTCAAGGGGGTGAGATGCGTGTGGGTTTGAAAGCCAGAGCCACATCATCAAAACAACATCTATATAAGTTTGTAGACCAGGGCTGGGAGGCTCACTCTCAGAGGCAGTGCAGACATGTCCAATGGGTCTTCAGCACAGGCTTAAGTGCTTTCCTGAATTGGGGCTGCATGGTCAGGCAACAAGCTAATGCTGCCCTAAACATATGAATGAAATATGTACACATACAAACTTCTTCTTAGAATGTTTTCAATGTGTGTTGCAACATGGATAGCTCAGCAATTTTAAGGCAGAACTATGGATTCTCTGCTCGTCTCTTTTCCTTAGTTTGCCCAATTTGCAGAAGGGGGAGGGATTTAACAGATGTACACTTAAGAAAAACTTATTATATAAGCAACTCATTTAGCTGCTTTAGAAACACATGTTTAAAGAACTCATTACAATGGGACTGATTTTAGGAAATCAAAGGGAATTTTGCCTGACTGGAGGACAACAGGACAGATAGGATTCCTTTTAGGATATTTTCATTAAGGTATATATTCACTTACTGTGATTTCAGAAACAAGAAGTATAAAAGAAATTGTAGGTAAATATTTTGAAGTCAATGGGACTCCTGGATGGTCAGCAGCTCTGAAAATCAGGGCAGTTATTTATATGCCTAAATATGTATCTATTTGCCAAGCTTTAATCACTCAAGTTTGAAAATTCTTGCCTGTACTTTAAGATGACTAAGTATATCCATTTTATCCCCAATACAGCGTTTTTTTTCCATATTAATACAAAATTCTGTCTTCAGAACACAGTCTTAAATTTCTAATCATCTGGTGATTATAAATGTTAAAGCCAAAACTTAAATCTGTTGGATATATTTTGCAAGGTATTTTCACAACTAGTACATTTTTAAAATGCAGCGGCCTACGTTTCCCCCTAGCTATCACAACAGCAAGAAAAAAAATTACTGAGCCATGAAAGCTTCCTTTGTTAACATACAGATCACATTATTTATACAATCTGCATGTTTAATGAATGCATAAAAATTCAAATGTCAATGGAGATAAAGTGAAATTACATTATATCAAGGAAGAATTAGCTTTTCGACCGAGAGAGTTTTGATTTTGAGGTGAAAAAGTTTTAAGATTAAGCACAAGCAGTTAGAAAAAAAAAAAGGGGGGGGGGGGAGGGGAGAGAAGAAAGAGAAATAAACCAAATAGAACAAACAAATGATTGTCTCAAATTAAGCCTTTGAAGCAAAGGAAACAAGCTGTTGGGTCACTGTATAATTACTGTGTTCTCAGACTTTAAAAAACAAATAGAATTAAAAGCAGCAATCTCCATTTACCTGCCCAATTTGTATATCACAATATGTGAATTAATGTGGGTATACTTCCAGAGTTTATACCAAAATATGAATATAAAGTTATCATGATGCCGTTGTGTGAGATACAATTTAGGGACTCATAAAATCTACCACATGTTCAGATTCATTTTTAGAAATGAAAAATTATTTCCATTTCTGACGTGAGATATTCTGAGATAAGTATGATGCAACAACGCACTCCAGGGACTGGCACCTTCAGAGCCTTACATCAGAGTTGTAGCGTGTATCATAGTAGATAGATGACTGAGTAGCTTTTCTGTATATCCAGGGCAGTTACAAGTTACAGAAAGTGTCTGAAAATTGCTAGGCCTCAATGAGTAAGGATGAAAGTTTGTATATGGAGCTTAATGTATTTTAGATGAAAAACTTAATGCTGAGTTTTTTTAGGTGAAAAACCTCAATTTTGTCTAGCAAAAAATAAGGAAAGATGTCTTTATTCTTGGTGTGATACAAGACTGAACCTTAAAAGTGTCAATTCCTTTAAAAAAAAAAAAGCAGGGAATTACACTAGCAGAAATAGATTTTGCATTAATTTGAGCCTACAGTACAGGATGTCAATTGCAATCACACTGAAAGTCATTAAATTGCACTAATCCACTTTGCAGGAAGTGTTTTTGTATTTTTCTTGCTAACTACAATCAAGTAGACATAGAGAACAAAACCATTCAAAAGAAGCTTCTCCTTCACAGAGACCATGGCATCACTATCAGATGTTTATTCACATCTCTTTGGCATATGCTGAATTTTGGTGATCCTTCATTATTGTCAACAGAAAGGCAAAATCATACAAGTCCCTTCCCACATTTGCCACTCAGAACAGTTTATTTATATGGGTTACAAAAACGCTTGCATTAGCCTTGTCTGAATGATTTTTTTCCAGGAACACTGCCTCTTTCTGGATGATGATTTTCTAGGAATACTCTTCATATAGGATCCAGTTCAGTTAAGCACTTCAACATGTGTTTAGGGTTAAAAACATCCTTAAACACCATTAATGTAAATGGGATTTAGCATTAAGCACATGCTTAAGTGCATTGCCGAATTGGGAGTATAAGGTCTCATCCTGCACGTTGCTGCGCATGTCCTACAAGCACTGAGCACCTTCAACTCCCAGTGACTGCCGTGACTACTGAAGGTGTTCAGCATCCTGCAAGCTCAGGCCCCCTATGGCTCACTTTGCACTCTACGTACATTTTCATGTTGGTGACAGAGCTAACGTGATCAGTCCGAATTTTTCCCTTTTATATTAACATATATCGATTAAAATGCATATTGGGCTTTCATTATTGCAATGACTTTTAAATGTTGAAAATGAGACATTGCCCTGGGTAGCTTTCCTGGCATATTTTTGGAACTGCTGCAATTTCCTTCTAGATTTGTAAACAAGATGAGCAAAAAAACCATCACTTCTTCAAAACAGTCCGAAATGGGAAAATTGCCAGTGGTCTTCACTGCATCAGTAGAAGATGACCCAGCATTTAAAATGATGATTTACAATTTGACACCATAAATTAATAACTTTAGCATCTGTAGCTCCACTAATTTGACAAGTTTGCAGCATATTGTCCATAAAAAGCTAGTAAATGCCTTACCATCCCAAAAATGTTCCATAACATTTTCTGTTTCTCTAGCAATCATGTTGCTAGAAAACTTAGGGTCCAGTGCGCGTCTCTGCATTGTTACAAACAGGAGTCTGTGCTAACCAACAGGGTAGTTCTGCTTGGCCCTTGATACATGCCCCCTGTATCAAAATTCCTTCCCTAGAGTTCCAGTTCTTTAGTTGGAATTGGGTGGGTGGTGGCACCTGTTTAAGCATGGGGCATGCTAAAGCACCCCCCCCCTTCTCGGCCTAAGGGGAGGAGCCATTGGACCTGGGCATCCTATAAGTTCAGGGGACAACAAATGCAAAAACAGGGACAGGTGTGAGGGTCACAGGTATAAAGTGCCCCCATACCAGAATTCCTTCTCTAGAGTTCCAGTTCCCTAGCTGCAGTAGGTGGGTGGTGATAGTCGAGCCAGCTAGGCTTCTCCAAAATTCTTTCCGCAACCAAATCCAATAGGGGACCCGAGCAGAATTTAACAACCTGTGCTTGTAGAAAAGCAGGCATCTTCCTGCACTGGGCTGTAGAACTCCCCTATTTCTGCAACAGAAGGGACATCTGCAGCAGCACAGGATGAGGCCATCTGCAGTATCCATCCACAGTAGTGGATCTTCTTTCTGTCATGAGATTGGAAGGAGCCAAGTATGTAATGAAGGCAAGGGCCAGAATTTCTCCAGGGGTTCTGAGGCAGTGCATCCTGAAGCAATAAAGGGTAGGTAGCATAGGCTCCCATGCTGGGTTCATTGTGCTAGCTGGTGGAGAAGAAGGTCAAGGTCAAGCTATAGAACTACATTGTGCCTCCCTGCCCACTCTTTTGGGCACCTAGTAACACTGGTAAAGCTAGCTTAATGCAGTACTTGTACTCCCACCACTAAGATTGAGGCTGGCTCATACACAGTGTCATAAGTGAAAGAGAGAGAGACAACATCATCTTGGCCCAGATCTGCAAAGTTATTTAAGCACTAGCTCCCATGCCTTCCCCCACCATATTGCCATTCATGCAGGGCAGCCACAAAGTGGTCCACAAAGATATAAAATGTGGACTAAAGGATGGATTACACTGGGGAGATGAGAATGTCAACATGTTGAAAGTTCAAATCCTGAGTGGTTTAAAGTATCTTCAGGGATAGGCTCTGGAGAACTAGATCATTTGAAAAAAGCAACAGAGGGTCCTGTGGCACCTTTAAAACTAACATGCATCTGAAGATGACTTGCATCTGAAGAAGTGAGCTTATGCTCCCAATACTTCTGTTAGTCTTAAAGGTGCCATAGGACCCTCTGTTGCTTTTTACAGATTCAGACTAACACGGCTACCCCTCTGATACTATATCATTTGAGTGCTTAAGGCCTCCCGGCTAAATACTGACACCCTGTGTACTGCAAGTTCTTTCCTTGGCATTGGAACTACCTGAACAGCTATGTATTGCTACTTGAGCATGCTGCAGTAACAGAGCAAACATTTTTTTTAAATGAATGTTTTATGTAACAAGACACTAGATTTTACTATAGGCTCAGATTTGTTAATTAAACACTAACAATACATTTTACTTTACTCTTCTATGTTAGGAGAACATATACTACGCAGATTTGACATAATATGTGTTTTGCTGTTCAAAGCTTCAAAAAGGACGAAAAATAAACAATGACCTTAGTAGAAAAGTCAGCAACTTTCAAGCATTGAGTAACAAGTTAAGATGACTAATTTTCTCATTCTGCAATGACAACGCTCAGTAGTCATAGTCTTTCATAAAATGTGGACTTGGAATTAATCTTTCTAAAATGTACTTTTAAATTAAATGTTCTTGAAGTTATAGCTGGAAGGACCAGAGAGAAAAGAAAAGGCTTTATAGTTCCTCCAATCTGAGCCTCTGAAATAATCACAAATATTCCCAACATCATTCCCTACTTTGGGGCAAGCCAGGTACAAAGGTCTATTTAAGTACTCTGAACCTGGGGCTGGCAAAAGATCAGGCCACTCTTTGCATGCTAGAGAAGACTCAAGGCTGCACTAATTTATATCTTCCTGGCTATGGTCCCAAGGGGCTAATCTGGCAGCTGGTAATTCGGTAGGATATTTGGTAGAGCTCAGTGAAATAACAATCAAAACTTTTTTTTAAACAAAAAATGCAGATGTGAGTTGACCAAAACATTTTTTGTAAATGTGTGTCAATTTTGGCAAATTGTTTAGTCAAAAAAATGTTTCAAAACCATTGGGGTAGAGTCACAAAATCAAGGCGGAGGAGGAGGTCCAGTTATACACCACAGCCCAGTAGCTAGCGCACTCACTTGAGTTGTGGGAGACTCTGGGACATCTCCCTCCTCTCAGGTTAATGCCCTAATCAGCAAGATATTGGCTATTCCAGGTCTCAGTTTTTTCCTATGGAAGCTGTTCCACTTTGCATAATTAATTAAATGTTCATTGGAGCAAGGACTGGAACCTGGGTGTCCCCAGTCTGATGCGAGTGCCCTAACCAACAGGCTCTAGAGTCGTTCTCACTCTTTCTGGCCCAATGAATATTTAAGTATTTGATATGAAGGGGAAGAGCTTTTACATAAGAGATTAAGAGAGACCCACCCCAAAATACCCAATTGCCTGGTGGTGGTTAGGACACTCAGCTGCGGGGGGAGGGGAGGTCGTGGTTTCAAAATGTTTCTCCTGAGTTGGGAATGGAACTCAGGTCTCCCCTCTTTCCATTAAGTGCCCTAACCCCTGGACTGTTGGGGAGCACCACCTCCTCCTCTCTATTGTGTGAAACCTTTGTTTCTACATGTCATTTTGAAGGACATAAATCCACACCATGTAGAGGTCAAGCATAGGAGTTTATTACACTCAGCGCTGGCGGAGTGTCACCTTGCTTATTAGGCTCAGAGACACTGTCAATCAATTGATTACAATAGAATATATAGATTTTCCATGGGCGGGGAAAGTGACGGGGTAGGCAGTTCCACACCCCGGGATAGGTTTTGCAGCAAGACAAGATAGTACATTAGCCAATGGTTAAAAGATTACATAATGTCTCCGCCCATGGTCTCAAGTTAGCTAGTTAACATTTAATTAATACTTTGCTAAAATGTTATTAGTATAAAGTATATATATTGAATACTGATTTGGGGTCCATAGGAATGGAGCAACTCCTTTGATTGTCCAACAGGTACATTCCTAGGGGTTAAAGCAAAGAAACAGTGAAAGTACATGACAATACAGATTGTCTTCTTTATGCCTTAAGGCAGGGCATTGGTCCCTTGGAAGGGAGGTGGAAGGATGCCATATTTTATACTGACGTGCCAATTTTCATAAACTCAAGGTTGGATCTGTGGGAAGAACGTTCCCTACAGAAGACACTGACACAATAGGAACAGGGATCCTTTGTTCAATCTGCAACTCTGAATAAGACACAATTATTTAGTTATTGCTTCAACATCTAGCATTTCTACTCACCAAGCCTATTTTAGCAAAGGCAACATTATCTGTTTACCCCAGCTTTTCTCTTAGCTAATCACTATTGCCAGGCCTCTGGTCTCTCGACCAAACTCTGAACTTTGGGTCTGGAAAAGAACTGGCACAATCCATATACCAGGTTGTTATAGAAAATGCACATGGATTTTAACCCTTCACATTTGCTTTTACCACAAAAAGGATAAAAATGCCTAAAATTGGAATGAAACATTTAGTTTCGGGATCTAATTTTTTCTGAATTTTTATTTTCCAAAAATTCTGGAAAATGTTTGTTTTGGATTGACCTGAAACTTTTTTTAAAAGACCTTCAGACCTGCCAGTGAATGAGAAAAAAAATCAGTTATTTGCACAGCTCTAGTATTTGGATTTTGCAGATACCTCTTCCCCCTTTCTCCTAGTCACTCAGATATCCACGTAGGGTATTCAGAAGAGGTGGTGTATAAGCCACAACAGAGGCCCTGTGTCATCTGATGATAGAGGAAGAGTTCTCAGGGGCCAGATCTGTCAGATTCATGGCTGCTTTGCCCCACCAATGCAGAATGAAGCAACGAGAACAGAGGGGCAGGCTGTGGTTCTTTATGACATTTTTGGTATTCTTGTGTTTTCTCTACTTTTTCAATGCCCTTTCTAAATAGAAAAGACTAGAACTGCATCTGTTATTCTAGATGTGGCTGTAAGTGCAGATTTTTGATAGCCTAGAGACCAGTAACATGTATAAACCACTACCAGCTGTTGGAATACCAGTTGTTATGCTTATTGCCTAAAGCAACTAAAAGAAGCCTTTCTGAAACCCTAGGACAACTAGCAGACCAGGAGGAGAGGGTGAAGTGAATGACCTCGAGAAGTGAACATGACCCTCTGCCCTCCTGACTTGAGTTGTTTTTTGAAGCATGTGGTTTTTGCAAGATGGAAAGTCTGACAATAGTTGAAGAAGTGGGCTGTAGTCCACAAAAGCTTATGCTCTAATAAATTTGTTAGTCTCTAAGGTGCCACAAGTACTCCTGTACTTTTTGTGGATAGAGACTAACACGGCTGCTACTCTGAAACCTATTGCTATACAGCTGGTTAACTGATGGAAAGTTCCCGTGCCTGATGGATGGAAAATTGCCCACCTGACAGGCTCAAAATCTCCACTCTTAACTTAGCTTCTGCTGAGCAGTTTTGTTAATGAACAAGCTATGTAATACTAATCAGTTGGATATAAAAAGAGGAAGAAATCTGAGCTCAATGGACGCTTGGACA
Source organism: Chrysemys picta bellii (assembly GCF_011386835.1). Lineage (NCBI taxonomy): Eukaryota > Metazoa > Chordata > Testudines > Emydidae > Chrysemys > Chrysemys picta. The sequence goes on from NC_088791.1 coordinate 79,017,203, forward strand.
ACTCTCAAGTTCCCTGGAAGACGGCCGGCCGACTACTGGATGCTTGCAATTATCCACTTGAGACCTCCTCAAGAGCCTGAGTAAATATGAATTTGGCATTTTGGGGGTGTTTTACTAACCTGTTGCAGATGTGTGCAAGTGCTTGAGACTAAGTAAAGTATAACTTTAAGTGAGAGCACTCTTGTATTGTCCTGTTTGTGCCAGCCATCTATCAGTCGGATAGCCATGTCTCCATTGATTTATTTCCTGACACCACCTTGCATGGAGGAAAGTTACACAGAGCTTTGGGTTGAAAGAATCCCAGGTAACACGGGCGCACACTGGTTATACAAAGTGGTACTTTCTCTTCCCTAGGTTTGCATGGAATACATTATCTCTATAGCCAAGAACAGAGAAGGCAACCAGGAGCTGGGGTAATTCCTAGGAAGAGAGATCACTGATGAAAAAAAATGAAGCCAACATTAGTGAAAACATGATAAGATAGGCATGCTGAGAATGTCTCAAGTATTAAAAAAATTCTCCATGGGCCAAATGAACTAGACACAGAGAAAAAAAGAGCCCGAGTGTGCAATGAACAGAATTCATCACAAACTCAATGGAGGAAGAAACTGATCTTCAGGAATAAAAGCTCATGATTTAATAATGAAAAATCCCCAGACCTACAGACAAGTTGTATGAATAATTTATATGATAGAGATAAAGTTTGGGAAGATTTAAAACATAGTAGGGTTGATCTGGAAGGCAGGACTCTCAAGGCATTTATCATAGGAAATGGGTTATTAACCATTTGGTGGAATTGGTACAATGATGTTTCCTTTAATCTTTATTTTCCTCAACTGCCTTATTTCTATATACCAGTAAGGGGGAAGATAAAATATTTAGATTTGTACAATAGGATTTTTTTTTTTAAAGTTAAGTTTAATAGGATCTTTAAACCTATAGTTTGTGAATAATTCTAACAAAAATGGGGAAAATAAGACACAGAATGTGAACTTTGGATAATATTTTACTTTTTTTTCATTATGGTTTGATGAAAAATAAGTTGATACTGAAAAAAATATTAGGAATTCAAAAGTCACCACTTTTTCCCTGGATTGTTTCTGTTTTTTTCAGACCCCTTTTGCAAGAAATCTGAAATACTCTAGGCTCTCTACTTTGCTCCACGTGTTGCTTTCCATATGCTGATTACTAAAGTATTAGTTATACATAGTAGTATGTTTGTCTAGAATTTTGAACATTTTAAAACAGCTAAAATATATTAATTATTCAGTACTGCAGTATTGTCTAGAAGCTTCAGTCATTAACTAAGATCCCATTTTGCAGTGACCGGAGCCGCCAGGGTCCCTTTTCGACCGGGCATTCCAGTTGAAAACCGGACACTTAGCAACGCTAGATATTAGTGGACCTTGGAGAGAGACGAATTTGCATGATAGCCAAGCATCCAATTATAAGTTTTGGAAGAAGGCTCTAAAAATCACTGATCCCCCTATAGGGAAATGGCAAGAAAGAACTAAAAGTCTGCATGACACAGGCTCCTTCAGGAATTCCTTTGATGAATTACATCATCATTGCTAAATATGGAGAGTTTGTTCTTGCCATATTGTTTCAAAAATTTTAAGCAATGCTAAAATAGAATATAAACAAGGATCTTTCTGTGACATGCTGCAACTTCACAGGCCCTTTCAGAAGGTCAACTTCAACAATGACTTCAGCAGCACAGTTTCTTCCTCTGTTTCCCCAGGTGCTATAGCCCTCCCTGGCCCTAAGGAGCTACCCACTGAAGTACAGCAGCTCTGGATATGAAACTAGGAAATTAACAGCAAAAAAACCCTCAGTTTAAATGACAGTAAAGGTTGCAGCAGGACACCCTTCACCCCATCTGAAGACTAAAAAGTATGGAGAATTCGTTGTTTAAGGAAGTTTCCTGAATTCTTTGTCCCCTTTACATTGCCTACAATGCTCTTGATGCCACACAAGGTGATATCAGCAATGTTAAAGCAGATTAATTTCCCAAATGCATGCAATATGAAACAGTCAGATGTGCCAATTTGTTGCTACAAGAAGATCTGAGGTCATCATTAAGGTTTGGTGTTACACTAAGTTTGATGAAGCTGGGGTATGCCTTACTTTTTTGGTATCTGTTGGAGATGGAAGTGAAAGGCTTATGGCGTTGAAGTGTGTTATTGACAGTGCTGTAGGCAATGTTAAGGTGGCAAAGAATGCAGGCGACTTATTCCTTAACTTCTTAATTCCATGTTTTAAGGTTTTCAGTGGATGAGGTGTGTCCTGCTGCAATTATAACTGTCACAAAGTTTGTATGTTACCATACAGAGTTTTACCTATTTTTCCTCTCTTCTCTATGATCCTACATGGAGTTAATTACTATGAATAGTGGGCTAGCAGGCATTCCATTACCTGAAGTTTGAAATGCAGCATTTATTTTCAGCATAGATTGTTTGCCTGCAATTGCTTAAGTTTCTTTTTAGAAGTTTGTAGAATTTAGTTGTAAATACAGCTCTAGTTTTCATACTTAGGTATCTCAAAACACTTTACTGCATTAACTGGGGGCCTAATCTTTGTCCCTCTGAAGTCTATAGGAGTTCAGGAGGAACTCCTGAAAGAAGAGGAATCATTATGCACCCATCTACAGTTCACTAATAGCCTTAAAGACAAAGCGATATCCCTAGTAGTGCTGGGCAAATAACAGATTCTTTAGCCCACTGGCAATTCCAAAAAATGGAAAAAAGTTCTTTTGGCTTGAACAAAACATTTTGTTCAATCCAAAGCTAAATGTTTTGTTTAGATTTTGAGCATTTTTAAAGTTATTTTATTTAAAAAACTAAAAAAGGAAATTTCAAATCAAACAGTCATTTTGAATAAAAAAAATCAAAATGAAATTATTTGATTTTTTCAGGCTTTTTTCTGACTGAATAAATTTGGCAAATTCAACATTTTGCAAAATGTTTTGCTGTGGCCAAATCTGCATTCTCATCAAAAAAGTTTTTGGGGTGAAAAGTTTCACTCAGTTCTAATCCCCAGAGCAGTTTGAACATCCGGGATGTATACCACTGAGAACTGGGGGGGAGAGGGGCAAAGGCAAAAAGAAATTCTCCCTCATCCCATGCTAATGGAGCAATAAACTCATTCCACTGAACTCCTAACCCTGCAAAGCCTGTGGCTAGTGACCTGCCACTTTCATGGTTTATAAGTAGATGCACTTCAATAGGACCCTTACGGGATCCTTTCAAGTACTACAATGAAAGCTTTCAGTTTCCTTAGAAGAATTTTCATTCTTTCATCTCACCCAAGACATGAAATCACTATTTAATCTTTTAAGATTTTCTAGTAGAGGATTTAAAGCATTATATGAGCAAGTCAATTCTTTCTTTTGAACATCCTGCTGATAATATGGTCTTCCTTTTATGATGCATGTGATCAGGTTTGAACTTGCAGTGAGAGGATTCATCCAATCCATCTCTGGGATTTCTTTCATACGGAATACTTATTCCAGAGATGTTCAATATTGTCATTATATGCAGTCAATTCTTAAGCCATAGCTTTATAAAAAGTTTGCTGTGAGACTACTACAATAAGTTGCCCTTATTCTTTGTAAGGTTTACTGGTATTATACGATAATAAATAGGTAAAAGACTTCAAGAATTGGAAACACTTCTTTGTTTTTTTTAAACTTCTTCAATTTAACAAGATCAGTCATTAACAACCAGTGACAGATAGTTATCTCTTAGAACGCTTCATGTTACAAATCTTCCATACCTCACAACAAAAAGTGTATATCTTTTTGCCATTATTGTCATGTTCCAGAAACATTTAAGGTCAGATCCTGCAAACCCTCTATGCACAGAACTCCCCTTGACTTCAGTGCAAGGAGGGAGGGTTTACTGGCCTAGACTCTAAGACATTTAGAACAGGGACCTTATATTAATCTGCCTATAAAGCATCATCCATGAAGTTATATACATATTAGTAAACAAAACAGCAATCCTGTGCTTTAATCACACCATCATTCTTCCCTCCATAATCAACATCAGGGATTGTGTGACTGTTTGGATTGTTTGCCTGACTAGAGTCTATACTTTATATAAAGTACAAATATATTTTATATAAATAGACCCAGAGATTACTTATAGAATCATTTTATTGTTTTTTCTTATTGCAGTATACCCACTGAAGTAACTGAGGGAGAGACTTTGTCTGAGTCTCAATTGACCAGTGTGGAAGCAGAGGTTTTTCTCCCACACCAGCATCTGGCATAGTTATTCATACCAGTGCAGAATGAGTGCAAAGTGGGCATAAAGTACCATTTTGATTTGGTAATGGTTAAGATGCACTTTGCACTAAACACTTATACAAGGTACAGGATAACAGAGAATCAGGCCCCTCGTTTTTATTTAAAGAAGACCACACAGATAACTTCTGGTATACTGACACATCCTTCACACTTCCATGAGGTTTGTTTAGGTACATCCAGTAAAATAATCCAAGGACTGTTTTTTCTTGGAGATGTCAATATTTCTAAGGCCATGAGGCACTACAAGCAGGGAAACTGTTTAGGGGAAAATATTTCAAAATACGAAGCTTTACTTTTGTGCACAACTTTAGCACCATGTTAAATATGATGAACTGATTCTTTACAAAAGAAAAATAGACTGTGAAACAAAAGCACCATTAAAAGAAGGTATTGACAAGAACACTTAGGACCATGCCTAGTTAGGAATGGATAGTTCATTTAATTAGTAGTACAGCCATACGGGAGATAGTCATCTCTTATTGAATTCCATTTTTCTATTTTAAATTTTTATGTTAAAACCTTGCAAAAAGCAGATGCTACACAATGTGAAATGTTTTAATTTTTCTTCATTCTTTTTCATATTAGATCTCACAGAGGAGGAACGTTAGGCTAGCCAACATCCTACAAATGACTGGAAATGCCATTGAAAATGACAAGTGAGCATTTTCATGGAGAAACAAGCAATCTCTCCTTCCATTTAAGATAGGTACTGCAAGAGCAAATAAGCTGTGCAACAACAGTGATTACTAAAAAGTAAGATGGCTTGTGTGGCTTCAGCATTTTATGCCATGATAACAAATCAAATTTAAACCAAAACCTGAGACCCTAAAAATCTCAAAACTGTAGGGAGGTTCAGCTCCAGATGTGAACTTTACCCACTCAGGCTCAGCTCCACTAACATCATAGACTATCAACTTTAAAATTCTTAGATATTAAGTTTATTGGCTTGAAATGAAATCAGTTTGGTGAAATTTAGATTCTACATTTGAATTGTGTATAGTTACATTCAGAAATACATCCATAATTTAAGGGTTTAAAGCAAGCATTATAAACCTAGGAAACCTGGCTTTAAGATTCAATTTAACAAAATCCATACATGTTAAGATATAGAAATGCATAGTTAAGGCCCAGACAACTCTAACTCTGCCTTGTAGTGACACACTGTAATGACTATACAATTGATGGATGAATATTAATACCCATGGTCCCAGATTATATTGAAAAAAGTAAATTCAATGCTTTAAAATCAATTTAATCTAATCCAGTACCACTAGTACTAATATTGTTAATCAATTTTATAGGTTATAGATTCTAAGGCTGGATGGGACCACTATGATCATCTAGTCTGACCTCCTCTGTAACACAAGCCATAGAATTTCCTCAAAATAATTCTTGCTTGAATGAGGGCATATATTTTAAAAATACATCCAATCTCAATTTAAAAATTGCTAGTGATGAAGAATCCACCACAACCTTTGGTAAATTGGTCAAATGGTTAATTACTCACTGTTCAAAATTTGCTCCTTATTTCCAGTCCAAATTTGTCTAGCTTCAACGTCCAACCATTTGTTATGCGGTCTGCTACATTGAAGAGCCCATTATCAAATATTTGAAAGCCTGTAAGTTATTGTAGAATGTCACTATGACCCTAAGAGCCCCTCAGTGCATAGGGTTCACCACTGCCATGTAACAACGCCACCTATGAGGCCTGACATAGTCACTACATCTAACACATTGCAGCCATAGTATTTATTTGTAAAGAGTGTCATATGAAGTATCAGATGAAAGGTGGTAACACATAGGTCATTAATACCATTGTGTGATGTATATATGGAGGGTGTGTAAAGAGTTCTTCTGTGTGCAGGAAATATGTTCCTAAAATGTGTTTTGGGGGCAGAGTTGGCAAACAAATTTGTCCTAGACAAAGGAATGTTGATTTGCCAGTGTCTCTAATGTAAATTGAACATGGTGATGCCAGAGACAACGGAAGTTTATTTGCATCTAAGGAAGTTATCAGTAGGATGAAGAAACAGCGTGGCATCAGCATACTAGAGGACATGCTGCAGGCTCCTCTACCCCGATATAACATGAATTCTGATATAACGCAGTAAAGCAGTGCTCCAGGGGGGCAGGGCTGCGCACTCCGGCGAATCAAAGCAAGTTTGATATAACGCGGTTTCACCTATAACATGGTAAGATTTTTTGGCTCCCAAGGACAGCGTTATATCGGGGTAGAGGTTCAATATAAATAAGGAATCCCTGCTTTAAGCACAAAGCAGAACTCAATGTTAACTATAGTCACTACCCAATGACTCCACAATAAAATAAAAACCTAAGAGAACCACCAAGACGTGCAAAAATGAGTAACCACGTTGTCATTGCTATTAGCCTCCTGATTCCTTGCCACGTCCTGTTTCTACTTTGTCACAGTCCCTTGTCATTAATTAGTAGTAGTGTTACAGTAATGTCTAAAAAGCACAAATTAAGTCAGAGCCCCAGTGTGCTAGGGACTATACAAGTTATAGTAAGAGTTTCTGCCATGAATGGTTTATAGCCTAAACAGACAAGACAGCATCCTACATATTGGATCGTGCTATGTGTAAATGTAGATTGTAAGCATATTTGATCAGGTACCATATCTTTCTGTATCTTCTGCAAGGTGCCTAAAACACTTTTGAGTGTAATAAATAATAGTTAAAGCAATATCACTTTTGTTAATATACTGGTTTGTTGGTGGTAGTCTGGGCTGAGCCTATTGTCTATACCACTGATCAGCATAGTAGTTACGCACAAGCTTAACTGTAGGTCCATGAGTAGTACCATTAAAGTTTATGAACATTTCATACACCATTTCCCTCCTCTCACACATCACTAAGGCCTTGTCTATGCACAGAAGTTGCACCAATCTAGCTAGAGATGTTCACCCAATGCAACGGAAATAATGAAAATTTCTGTGTGTATACTCTTACGTTTGTTTTAAACCTGGCTTATATTGGTTTAGCTTCGTCCTGTGATTTAAATAATTCATTTATTTAAATTACAGAGGCAAGCTAAACCAACATAGACCTAGTTTAAACCAATGTAAGAAAGTTAGTCCATTTTAACATCACATCTTTATTTTACTTTAACCTGTGAGAGTTTGTAAGTAGACCAGGACTGCAGGGTATGCATCACATGTGGTCTGTCTGTCATCTGGTTTATATTTCTCTCAGCCATTCCTTAAAAATAGTTCTAATGTAAACCGATTAGAATGATCAGTGCACCTCTCACAACTGTCACGTTCTACAGTAACTAATCCCACTGTGGCTGTATTTTTCCTCAGAACAGTGCAGTGACTTCTCCTGTAGAAAAATAGAGGAAGTAATGCTAATAGCTGGATAATGACTCAGTGCTTGCATGCCACTCCACTCATTTGGGGAGAGCCCACTCATAAGTTTCATATGTGCTACTGAAAATAGTAAAACACACTGTAGCTCTCAGTTGCGGATCAGATTTGCTGTTCTGCTCTCTTTACAGGATGCAGCTGCTACCCCCAGCTCAGCTCTTTCATAAAGGAATCAGTGGTATACAGCAGCCTACACAGAGTCCCTACCACCCAGAGATATGCTTCCAGCTGCAAGCCAGAAGCATGCAGTCTCTCCCTGTCACCCTTTGGCATGTCCAATGCCACTTACCCAACTTTGGTAAACATTAGTCTTAATCAGGATGAACCCAAGCCCAGTCTTTATCCAGACCTTGTCCAGCTGGTTCCCAAAAGGGTGATCTCCAAAATAGTAGCCCCAAGTACAAACTTAGACAAGTTCTACCCCAAATTATCCACAGTTAATATGTAAATGAAGTACAGCCTCGCTGAGTAGACTCCCCTTAGTCTTCAGTAGCTACCAGCTGAGAGCTCACTCAGTTACTTCTCCCTTTTCTCCTAGGCATCACTCCACAGGACTCATAATAACTACATCAGCCATTGCTATATGCAATGTTGTTGTAGCCATGCTGGTCCCAGAATATTAGAGAGACAAAGTGGGTGAGGTAATATCTTTTATTGGATCAACTTCTGCTGGTGAGAGAGACAAGTTTTTGAGCTTACACAGAGCTCTTCTTCAGATATTACCTCACACATCTAGTCTCTCTAAAAACAACATCAGACAGTTAAGCAGAGGGCATCTACATTTCTTGATGATATTCTATGCTTTCTTCTTCAATAAAATCTACAATAAATATGCTGCAACCATCTTGGGGCACATTCTGCTCTCAGTTATGCCACTAGTGCAACCTCAATCTCTTCAGGGGAATTGCACAAGTGTTAATGAAAGCATTAGGTTGCCTGTATTCTCTTTGGTAATCAATACAATGAATTTCCCAAAGTGGTATTTGCATGGATTATACAAGCACTGACAAAAATCAGTGTATTACTAAAACCCCAAAAGGAAAAACTATCCTCTTTATCACACAGTTGCTCTGAACCGTTTGACAGAATTTAACAGGAATGTAGCTGCACAGATGTTGTTTCAGTGACAGGATCATTTAAATCCTGTATAAAACTAATAAGCCAGTAATAGTCAGTGAACTTTTGATTTATGCAGGTGTATTCAACAGTCGAATAAGACACTAGGGAACCATTTCCAGCTATGAGGGAGAAGACAAGAAGGGAGCAGGCAAGATGGTACTTCTGTTGGAACTACAGGCCAACATAGGAATTCTGAACAAATAGATTATTTTTTTGCCAGAAGCTGGGAATGAGTGACAGGGAAAGGATCACTTGAGGATTACCTGTTCTGTTCATTCCCTCTGGGGCACCTGGCATTGGACACTGTCAGAATACAGGATACTGGGCTAGATGGACCTTTGGTTTGACCCAGTATGGCCATTCTTATGTTCTTATTTGGGTAAAGATTTGATAAAAGCTGAAAGACTGTAGGCCTTTTGGCTGGGATTTGCAAAGGAGCCCAGTGGAATTAGGCACCCGCATGGCACTGAAAGTCAATTGGATTTGGGCAATTAATTCCTTCTGGGTACATCTTGCGTACATCCAGTATGAAACTGCAGAAAAACCTGAGTCTCTCTGGATTAAGTTTAGAAGTGTGAGTAACAAGGGTGATGTCATGGTGGGAGTCTGCTATAGACCACCAGACCAGGGGGATGAGGTGGAAGAGGCTTTCTTCCAGCAACAGAATTTACTAGATCGCAGGCCCTGGTTCTCATGGGAGACTTCAATCACCCTGATACCTTCTGGGAGAGCAATCCAGCCGTGCACAGACAATCCAGGAAGTTTTTGGAAAGTGTAGGGGACAATTTCCTGGTGCAAGTGCTGGAGGAACCAACTAAGGGCAGAGCTCTTCTTGACCTGCTGCTCACAAACAGGGAAGAATTAGTAAGGAAAGCAAAAGTGGATGAGAACCTGGGAGGCAGTGACCATGAGATGGTCGAGTTCAGGATCCTGACACAAGGAAGAAAGGAGAGCAGCAGAATATGGACCCTGGACTTCAGAAAAGCAGACTTTGACTCCCTCAGGATCCCCTGGGAGAATAACATGAGGAGGAAAGGAGTCCAGGAGAGCTGGCTGTATTTTAAAGAATCCTTACTGAGGTTGCAGGAACAAACCATCCCGATGTGTAGCAAGAATAGTAAATATGGCAGGCGACCAGCTTGGCTTAACAGTGAAATCCTTGCTGATCTTAAACACAAAAAAGAAGCTTACAAGAAGTGGAAGCTTGGACAAATGACCAGGGAGGAGTATAAAAATATTGCTCAGGCATGCAGGAGTGAAATCGGGAAAGCCAAATCACACTTGCAGTTGCAGCGATCAAGAGATGTTAAGAGTAACAAGAAGGGTTTCTTCAGGTATGTTAGCAACAAGAAGGTGGTCAAGGAAAGTGTGGGCCCCTTACTGAATGAGGGAGGCAACCTAGTGACCGAGGATGTGGAAAAAGCTAATGTACTCAATGCTTTTTTTGCCTCTGTCTTCACGAACAAGGTCAGCTCCCAGACTGCTGCACTGGGCAGCACAGCATGGGGAGGAGGTGACCAGCCCTCTGTGGAGAAAGAAGTGGCTCAGGACTATTTAGAAAAACTGGACGAGCACAAGTCCTGGAGCCGGTCCTCAAGGAATCAATTCTGAAGCACTTAAGGGAGAGGAAAGTGATCAGGAATAGTCAGCATGCCTGACTAACCTAATTGCCTTCTATGATGTGATAACTGTCTCTATGGATGAAGGGAAAGCAGTGGACATGTTATTCCTTGACTTTAGCAAAGCTTTTGATATGGTCTACCACAGTATTCTTGCCAGCAAGTTAAAGAAGTATGGGCTGGATGAATGGACTATAAGGTGGATAGAAACCTGGCTAGATCATCAGGCTCAACGGGTAGTGATCAATGGCTCCATGTCTAGTTGGCAGGTATCAAGTGGAGTGCCCCAAGGGTTGGTCCTAGGGCTGGTTTTGTTCAGTATTTTCATTAATGATCTGGAGGATGGCGTGGACTGCACCCTCAGCAAGTTTGCAGATGACACTAAACTGGGAGGAGTGGTAGATATGCTGGAGGGTAGGGATAGGATACAGAGGGACCTAGACAAATTAGAGGATTGGGCCAAAAGAAATCTGATGAGGTTCAACAAGGAGAAGTGCAGAGTCCTGCACTTAGGATGGAAGAATCCCATGCACTGCTACAGACTAGGGACCGAATGGCTAGGCAGCAGTTCTGCAGAAAAGTACCTACGGGTTACAGTGGACGAGAAGTTGGATATGAGTCGACGGTGTGCCCTTGTTGCCAAGAAGGCTACCGGCATTTTGGGCTGTATAAGTAGGGGCATTGCCAGCAGGTCGAGGGACGTGATCATTCCCCTCTATTCGACATTGGTGAGGCCTCATCTGGAGTACTGTGTCCAGTTTTCGGCCCCACACTACAAGAAGGATGTGGAAAAATTGGAAAGAGTCCAGCGGAGGGCAACAAAAATGATTAAGGGGCTGGAGCACATGACTTATGAGGAGAGGCTGAAGGAACTGGGTTTGTTTAGTCTGCAGAAGAGAAGAATGGGGGGGATTTGATAGCTGCTTTCAACTACCTGAAAGGGGGTTGGGGCCCGGTGGAGTCCACCAGAGGGGAATCCAACGGAAACACACCAATCATGCTTCAGGCAGTCCGACAGCCAGACTGAAATTGGCTGTCTCTGGGCCACTTCCTACCCTCCTCTTGGGGTGTACCTGGACCAACGGGCACCCTCTGGCTCCTCTGGGTAGGTGGCCAGAGGTATTCATGGCAGGTCCACTACAGACACAGGTTCCCTGATGAGCAGGGTGTCTCTGGGCTCGGCAGCAGAGTCAGCAGCCTGGAGCAAGCAGGATGTGTCTGTCTCCCTCAGTATCTCAGCTCCAACTGAGCTAGAGGCTCCGCCTTTTATACTTCCTGTTCTGCTTATCCACTTCTGGTGGGAGGGGTGAGGCAGGTCTGGCTCCACTCATCTTGGCACAGAGGGTGGTTCCTCCTCCTCTGGGTTGGAGGGAGGCCACACCGCCTCACTATACTGGATAATACCCACAGGACAGATTTACATCAAGACCAGCCAGCCATGTCAACTCTTTTAATGTGCCCCCTCCCAAGGACGCCTCAGAGAGCATATGGACAATGGCGGCCCAGTGACTCAACAGAGCATGTGATCCTTGACTCCATATTTGGGACAACAACTTCCCATGTACATGGACTGGGGTTATAAATTGGAGACTGACATCATCTTCTTGCCTCTTTCCTGCTCCACATATCTGGAGTATGATTTCTAACAAAGGCAAGCTTTGAATAATTTACTGAGGACCCCCAATCTTTTGGGTGACTCAGAGAGACTTACTACAAATTAGCAGATTTAACATTACTGCTATTACCCTGATCTACAAACTATGAAATCAACTGAATGTACATGATTCATGTTAGCCTTTTAATAACTCTTCTTTTTTATATTAATAAACCTTTAGTTTACTAAAGGATTTGGCTATCATCATGGTTTTGGGGTAAGAGCTGAAGTATATTTTGACCTGGTGTGTGTCTAGCACTTTGGAACTGTATGAATATATGTGATTACTGGTTTTAATAATCATTTATCACAGAAGTCTGGTTTGTCTGGGTGGTGCATGAGAGGCTAGAGGGCCTGAAGGGGACTGTCTGTAGCTTCACGATAACCAGTATAGTATTTTGGAAGCACACATTTGTTACTGGCTTGGTGAAATCTTATGATAGAATATTCCACTGGTTTGGGTTACATGCGCTGTTTTCTGGCCGTCTGACCTGATATTGGTGCTCTGAGCTGAGTCCCATACCTGGCAGCATGACACAGGCTCTTGCAGATGAATCTGATTCCAGAGGTTATGACGACACAGTCAAAGCTGTGTATGGCCCTACACGATCTGCCTTGACACCACTAACAAGTGCTGATGGTTGTTCTTCCACAGATTGCATGGCCATACAACAACAGTGGCATGAACATTTTATTGAACTACTTAATCATTTATCTACTGTTTCTGATGAATTGCTGGATAGTGGCTGCCAATTGCTGATCCATCCACGTGAGCCAAAATAACTAAACTAATCTCCTGATCCCGATGGCATTCCAGCTGAATGTTTTCAAACATGGAGGAAATCTCAGTGACAGGCTCTCTGAATTTCTTACAAGTCTGGCTTCTAAACCTCATACCGCAATAACTGAAAGATGCCAACATGATCACTATTTATATGAGTAAACGCTCAAAGAGTGGCTGTGATAACTATTGTGGTATCTCTTTGCTTTCTGTGGCCAGCAGGATGCTTGCACAGATCCTCCTGAACCAACTCCTGACCCAAATCATTGACAATGTTCTATCTGAGTCACAATACAGCTTTCATGCCCAGGGAAATACTGCTAACGTGATTTTCATTGTTCAACCATTAACAGGAAAAATGTTGCAAACACCAACGTTTGTATACCGTTTTTCTATATTTAACCAAGGCATTTCCAGAGGCACTGGCCTCTGGAAATTGCTCACTAAATTTGGATGTCCAGACATGTTAATTAACATCATTTATCAATTCCACGAAGGCATAGATAGAAGACTTGGGTCTGTTAACGGTGATGCTGATCTATTTCTAATCACAGATGGGGTGATGCTAGGAGGTCCTCTCATTGAGCCTTATTGGTCTATCCTTTGTTGCAATGCTAGAGGAAGCCTTTTGTGGCTCTTCAGAGAGTGTCTTTATATGTTTCCGCACTGGTAAGCTCTTCAAATCTTTCCTATCTCCACAGCATGTTGAACAATGAAGAGACAAATCAACCATAAAGTGTATGCATGATTGCAGAAAGCCAGCACTACAAGCATACAGTGCTTGGTCACCTCTATCACCTAATCTGAAAACAACAGATTTGTCTATAGACAAATATCAAAGTCTATAATGCTGTTGTCCTCATGACATCGTTCTATGGGTGCAAAACACAGAGCTGCTAAATTGCACATTAAAAAGCTTGACAGTTTCCATTTGTGATTGCTGGGCATCAAATGGCCAGACCAGGTTTCCAACACAGAAGTCCTGGCAAAAGCTGGTTTGGTTGGCATCAAGGCTCGTTTGATCTGTGACCAGTTGAGATGGACTGGCCATGTAATTTGTATGCTTGAGACCTGTTTATCAAAAGAGGTGTTATATGCTGAATTAAGCTATGGCAACTGTAAGCATGGAGCGCAAATGAAATGCTTCAAAGACACCCTTAAACAAAATCTATGCAAAACATACATTACTGACTTAATCTTTGAGCAACTGGTGATTGATTGTATTGCATGGTGCCACACCAGAAGGGTGGGCATCCATGACTTTGAGAAGAATTGTGCTGAGCAGCTGCAAGCATGGAAACAATGTGCAGCTCAATCAACACAACAAGGCATATGTCTCTGTGGCCAATGAGGTAAACACTGTTCTTCACAAATTGATCTACGGAGTCTGACTATCTACATGAATAAAGTTAAGAGCATGCATGAGTATTTGCAAGCTTAGAGCCCTACAGAAGCCCAGATATTTTGTCCATCTAGGGTACTTTTCAATGTTTTATTGCTTCTATCCTGAATGTAGTCTTCTCCAAGAACAACTGCTTCTGTAATTGTCACCTTAATAGCCAATAAATGTTTTGATCCTGTGATTTCCTTCTCTGAAGCACTTATCTTTAGAGAGGAACCAGACAGATGCTGGCAGAAGCAGCTTATACAGGGACCATGGGACACTAACAATGTGATCAAAGTGTTCTCCACAGTTTTGACTTATATTCTTCCCTCTATGCTGATTGCCCGTTGGCACCAACCTCTTCCAGCTCCCTCCCTCCTTCTCAGTGACACTGAAGAGGAAAAACAATGAAAAAAAAATGAACCAGTCTTTAAAAATAAATGTAATCTAATTTGGGTTCTCAAACACTAAAATGTCTTACCTGTAATCATATGGTTTTTACATGGTTCTCCTACAGTGCAGTGTTCGGATTTCTGCTGATGGACAAACTTTCAGTTATGAAGAATAATGGGGGGAATTGACCATTTATCCAATTAAAAATATTCCTATGTAGCCAATGCACAAGATTTCAGTGAGTTTTAAGTAAATCTGAAATTTGAAGCGTTTGTGACAGGGCAGAGGTAAATTTGTTTGGGTGCCAACCTGCATTTCCATACTTTAACATGTTTGTATTTCTTTAACATAGAGCTGAGCAGTAATGGGATTTTTCATGCTGTGAAAAATTCCTCCGTTGACTTTTTCCCCATTTTGTAACAAAAGAAAAAAACCTCAGAATTTGTCATGGGATGGCTGCTTGGATGCCCACCTGCCCTCAAGGACAGCAGCATGGAGAGCCAGCCAGCTGGATAACTGACCACCAGCTTCCCCACAGAAATAGGAGTCCCTAGGAACCCCAACTCCACAGCAACCTTCCAGGCAAGCTGCCAAAGAACCAGGGATCCCTGCCAGATGAGCTACCAAGGAGCCTGGGAGCTGGAGCTTGCCCAGTGGGCTGCCATGGGAGCTGAGGACTCAGGAAATATTGCGAAGTTTCCAACTAGCTCTACTTTCTGTTTCAACTTAGTTGAATTTCCTGGGTTTGTAACACTTGTACTAATTATCCCCAAAACATCCCTGGAACGAAGTTTACCCTAAATTAATGTTACCATAACTCCATTTTAAGGTCTCTTTTTCCTGGGAATTAAAGTTATATGGCAACATTAGTTTTATGTTTTGTTTCAATTAAATAAAACAAGTGATCATCTATTCTCAGACAAAAAATATGTGAAAACAGATTAAGTTTCAGAGTATGTATCAATGTAAGGTAAACAAATTATAGGTATATTGTAATTATCCCAAAACCAAGCATTGTAGACCCAGGAAATTCATGATAAAGGTTGCACATAAAAGAAAACCAAACCTTAACTTTCCCCTATCATGTGACCCCATTTTGGATCACAAATAAAATGTGAATTAACAATGTGATGCAGTTGTTAAAAAAGCTAATGTTCTGAGGTATATTAAACAGGAGTGCCTTATGTAAGACCTGAAAGGCTATTGTCCCACTCTACTCAGCGCAGGTAAGAGTTCACCTCCAATTCTGGGCACCACATATTAAGAAAGATGTGGACAAATTGGAGAGAGTCCAGAAGAAAGCAACAAAAATAATTAAAAGGTTTAGAAAATCTGGCCTCTGAGGGAAGGTTAGAAAAACTGAACATGTTTAGTCATGAAAAAGAAGACTGAAGGGGGACATGATAACTGTCTTCAAATACATTAAGGGCTGTTATAAAGAGAACAGTGACCAACTGCTCTTCACATCCACTGGAGTTAGGATGAGAAGTAATGGGCTTAATCTGCAGCAAGGGAGATTTAGGTTAGATAAAATGAAAAGCTTTCTAACTATTAGGGTAGTTAAGCTCTGGAATAGGCATCCAGGGGAGACTCTGGAATCCACATCATTGGAGGTTTTCAAAAACAGGTTGGATAAACACCATCAAAGGTGGCCTAAGTTTACTTGGTCCTGCCTCAGTGCAGGGGGCTAGACTTGATATCTCTGGATTCTTTCCAGCCCTACTTCTCTATGATTTTATGACCGTGTAATAACCATACAGTTATGATTAGGGCATTTTAGGCACACATTAATTTAAACTGACTTTTATGGAAAAAAAAAACAGTGTCTTAATTTTCACCTCAAATTGTCACTGTGCATTAGAAATCATGTGGTAATAGTATTTGCAAATGATAATACTTTATAAATACTATATTATAGCAACCCCTTTATTCAGCTTTTTTCTTCTGTCAAGGTCTCTCACTTAATCCTTTTATTATTTTGGCCAAATCTATGACTAGTAGATGTTCCTTGGCGTTATTAGGGAGGGTTCCTAGTACTGAAGGGAACATGGGGTATTGGTTCACCACTCTCAGGATCTTACTGTGTAGGGGATTGCTCCAATCTTAACCATATAGGGTGCTTTCAGGTACTTCAGTAATAGATGCTATACAAACATCTTTACAAAAAAATCCACAAAATATAGATAGGTTGGCCAACATACTGCAGTCCTGAAACAGAGTATTCCATACCTGTTAGTCCAGTATGGTCCCCTCTCCACTGAAACAGTCTTGCCAAAATCAGTGGTGGGTTTATAATGTGAGTAAGTGAACTGCACATCCTAAGTTCTTTACTTTTGACCATACTCTAATTTGAACCCTGGTCTCCTGAAATGAAAGGAGAATGTATAATACTAATCTTCCTTCACCCCTTTTCCTTCTATAAGAAGGATGACTACTACACTGTTTACATACTAAATTCTTAATTTCTTTTTAATTTAAATTAATTATTCAGGTCATAACAACTCTCTCAACCTATAAATGTTAGGATGCTTCTCTAGGAAAAAAATCACAATCACTCCTCCAAAAATAAAATTGATTTGTATTAATTCATCTACATTATTCATGGGGGGGGGGAGGCATGTTCTTTATTAGCTTCTTCACTGAGAGAACAAATGGCTCATTAATTTTAAAACACACAAGTCTGAGAATGCTATCCATGTCAGATAGAATAATGACTTACATTATAAGGAACATAATAAACTGCATACAAAATACAATCACCCATTATTCACTCTGAATAAATATACACTCATGTTTGTACTATGAAAACTTCAAGAAGGAGGAAAATAATGAGATGCACATAATAGCAGGTGAGGGGGAAAGGGGAATTGTGTTCTTGAAGGATAAGACATTCATACTGAGACACACGGGAACACTGACATTTCTATATGTTTCTGACAATACATTGGTTCTATCATGCTTGTGCTGAAAACACTTTTGGGGAGTCATCTCAAATCTAGCTAGTCATTCAGGAGAACTCCTAGTATTAACTCTAAAGTGCTCTTCTTTTTGTAACTTTTTGTCCACAACACTTTATTTGTTCACCAGTGTAAATGTCAGGATGCCCAAGAGGAATGGAAGTGCTGAAAAATTCTTCTTATACAGCACTCTGCCATGCCTAGCAGAGAACAAAGTATGCAGTTATTTTCCCCTACTTGAACACTGCACAAACCAGAACCTGTTATGCATGATGCTGGTAAGCCCTGAAAGGGATAACATGGCACTTTTGTCTCAAGGTCAGCACAAGGAAAGATTTACAGAGATCCAATGGTGCAATTTGGAGCTAAAAGAGACAGTGTAGAAACTATAGCTAAGTCTATGTTGGAGAGCAAGCAGGGTCACAAACAGTATGGTGACACGAGACAGGAGAGGAATTCTCCAGCTAAACAGCTGTGCCTGACAGGCTGAGTGCAGCCAAAAGACAGTGGGCAGTTACTAAAAATAATTGCATTTTGGTGATGGCTATAGCAATTTCTAGCAAAGTGGGGTATAAATTTGCTTCCATCTTGCAGACTAGGAGACTGGCTGATGTGCTGGGTAGGGGCAGAAATAAGGATCTCCCCACACAGAATGGACTACACAGTTATTAGGCTGTATTAGGATTCTCCACCCAGGTGAAAGAAATCCTTTTTCCCTGTCCACTGATCTGAGTAAATCACCCTCCATTTTGATGCTCTCTGTTGGCTCCTTCTCCACTGCATCAAAAGTAAACTTCGTTTGTCACCCTCTCTGTGAAGATTAAAAAACATACATGATATTTACTGAAGAGAGCTGCTCTTTCAATTATGAAATTGTGTGTGTGTGTGTGTGTGTGTGTAAATGTACACTCCACCATGCAGATATGTGTGTGTGCATGCGCATATTATATTGTATACACACATACACATACACACACACGGTGGAGTGAACATTTACACTGATTTGACTTAGTGACTAGAGCATTAGACTGGGACTCAGAATACCTGGGTCCTATTCCTGACTCTACTACTGGCTTGCTGTGTGAGCTTGGGCAAGTCACTGCTACTCTGTGCCTCAATTTCCCCATCTGTAATATGGGGATAATGCTATTGACCTCCTTTACAAAGTGCTTTGAGATCTACTCATGGAAAGCACTGTATAAAACCTAGGTATTATTATTATGTAAAAACCTTAGGTGAGGGGTTCCTACTCCCAAGAAAAAAGTTAAATTAAAATCTGAACGTGTTCAACACCCAAGTGGATGGAGAAAAAGCAATATTATTAATTTGATGCTAGATCATGCTAAACTCTCATGTGTCTGAGTCTTTTCTAGTCACTCTAAGGAAGAAAAATTGTTAGAACAGGTTTAAATGCTAACTAAGCACCGTGAAGGCTTACCTGTGAACAGTGCACCCAACATCCCGATATGGAGAAGAAATAGACTTTTTCTGAACTATTCTCCAGCAAATTTGCCAAATACAAATTTGCAGATCAAGTACTATAAAAAAATAAGACATTACAAAAATCTTTTTCTAGAAACTTATGCATCTCAGAGTGCCAGTTCGCTATTAGTAATCATCAGCCAACTGTGTCCAGAGGTCCTATACAATTCCTAGAATGAATTTCATTTTTAGAGACACATTTATCCTTCTGCAACAGAAACTGAAGAAGTATTTCTTTGCCTGCGGTGGCAAATATATTACTTTTGTGGATACCATAACAACATTACACACACACTGCAATACAACAAGTAGCTTTAAAAGTTTAAACAGGAACTTGGATATATGGAAGTTGTAGAATCAAGAAAAAAAATAGCACAAGTATTTTCTTAATTTATCCAGATATTGCCTAGGAAAAAAAGCTTACTTAGCAGAAATATCACTTTTCACCTAGAAAACAGGTATTAAAAATACGCAAAGGCAGCTGCTTTCGGAAAACTACATTTTTGTAGTCCCAACTGAGACATGTTTTTACACCTCCCAACTTTAATAGTCACATCGCATTACTTGATTTAGTGCAGCATAATGCAGGGTGACTAATGCAACCAGACGGTAAAACATCACTGAAAAAAATCCATCATCTGGGAAATGTGAAAAATAAATGCAGTCTTCAGAAAACAAAGGTTAAGTAAATCAAAGTTTTCAAGGGAGAAAACTCAGTTAGAATGTTTTATTCAAGAACAGTTCATCTCAATGTCCTGAGGTCTTTTTTCTCTGCAAGACCCTGCATCATGGAGCTGCTGTCCCCTTTAAGGGGAGTCTGGCCTAGGCGATCTATGAGCTACTTTAAGGAACCCATCTAGGCAATTAATTGGATAACGAGCACCTGGGCCTGCTAAAAGGCCATCAGGGCTCAGTTGCAGGGAAGTGCTCATAGAGAGAGATGCTTTCCTAAGGGAGATAAAAGCTCCCAGAACTGAGAACACACACTGAAATAGGAGGGCTTAGCAACCCCTAAACTCAAGGGGAGAGACTTTAGTTAAGTTATTCTGGATTTAATAAAATAGAGTCCCAGCAGATGAAGTTTGTCTTACATCTGTTTGGACTGAATCAATTCTTAAGGGGCCCTGAGAGAAGAGAAGCTGAGGCAGGGAGTGCCTGCAGCACCACTCTAGCTCAGCAGGGCACACTCTGGGGCAAATCTCAAAAGATTCAGGGGCTCAGAGCTGAACTTCTTTGGAGTGAAAAACTGAAATGGAAGCCTTACAGCGAGTTCTCTCCTGAGACTTCACATGCCTGGTTAGGATGGAAATGCCACAAGATACAGACATTTATACAGTTTGGCATTCTCTCTAACCTTATTCCATTACCACCACTTACCAGGCCTTCCTCATACACACCTGCTCCCTCGGGAATATCTGCTCCAGCTGAACAAAAAATAAAATGATACAGTGATGCTATCAAGATGGACACATGTGGCCCAATCCAGCCACAGAAATCAATGGGAGCCATTCCATTAACTTTAAATGGACTTGGGACATGTGTATGAATCTATATAAATCACATCATTTTATTATTTTAACCTTCCTCTTCACTTTACCCTTTTCTACCCTTTCCTCGGTTTATGGCTGTAGGCCTGGCTTGACATAAGTAACTTGCCTCATTTCTTAGTGGGCATGATTGGGAAGGTGAATGGATGGTTAAGTTGTAAATAGGGACTTGACCAGCAGTATGCTGGAGTCAGGATGTCTGTGCTAGCGAAGATAAGTAGCAAGACCCTGATGCTAGGGAAAATGGACAAGAGAAATGTGGCATGTAAGGATCAGGTTCCACATGAACACCACATGGACAGAACATGCTGTACAGGGATTGGCTTGGTTACTTTGCAGGAACCAATCCAAAAACATGTGATGTAATGTATAGCAATGTAATGTGTAAATGCATATAAAGGAAGAGGTTTTCTGTGTAAATTTGGATGTCTGGTATGTCCTTATATCCACCCCTACACTTGAGTCTGATCAACTCAGTGTAGGTTTGCTGCATACCAAATAAAGGAACTTAAGTGACAAAATCTGGATTTGAACTGAGTGTTTTGGATCCCAATGAAATGGGTGAAGTGTTCTCCCAGAACTGGACAATGTGTTCTGGATAAGCCAAGTGGAAAGGTCTCTAAAGGAATCCCAACAATGGCTCTCACTCATTGTGTCATGTCAAATAGTTCAAGCTTTGCAGGGTAGGGACCATGTTTTACTTGTTCTGTGAATCATCCAGTACTGTTAAGGCCCAATCAAACATTCATTGAACTCAATGAAGATGGCTCTCACTGGCTTCGGTGGGTGTTGGATAGAGGCCTGTAAATGCTGAATAAATAATACTATTGTAACATTGCAGAGCAACTGGTGAATCATATTTTAAAAATGCAAAGCAAAACAAATACAGACATTTTAGTTTCAAGAAAATTTTAAAAAATGAACCTAAGAGATTCTATTAAGTTTTTATTCTTTGCTTATAGCAAAGCAACTAATATAAAGTCAATTTCCCGAAAGAAAAACACTTTAATATAAAAATTTATTTAAAATGAAAAGATGATATAGCTTACCAATAACACATACAAAAATACTATTCAGGGAGCCAATTACATGCAACTAGAGACAAAATCAATAATACATGAAATTTTTAAAAACCCTGGCCTTTAGTATAGTCTGCTCAGCTTAAGCTAGTACAGGGGTCGGCAACCAATGGCACGCGTGCCAAAGATGGCACGTGAGCAGATTTTTAATGGCACGCTGCTGCCTGCCAGGGTCCATCTCAGCCTGCTGCAAACCCCCCAAAATCCTGCCTGACCCAGCCCGCTCTTCTCCGCCCGCCGCCTACCGCTCTCTCTGGCAGGGGCAGAAGCAAGCTTGCTCCTGCCGGCCTGCTGCTGTACGGCAGGCTCCGCCGGCAGCCAAGCTTCCCCCTCTCCCGCCTCTTCCCCCAGCGTGCTGCGTGGAGTCCCGCCTCCTCCCCCTCCCTGATGCCAGACCGGTAAGGAGGCGGGTAAGGGAGGCAGGAGCGGGGCCTTGGGTAAGGGAGGCAGGAGCGGGGCCTTGGGTAAGGGAGGCAGGAGCGGGCCATATCCCTCCAGCCCCTGCCGTGAGCTGTTCAGGGCAGGGGGCTGGGAACACCCCCCTGATCCCAGCCCACTCCCCCCAGCCCTCTGCCCTGACCCCTGCATCCTCCTTGCACCTCAGCCCCCTGCACCTCATCCCTGACTCCTGCACCCTCCACACATACCCAGCCCCCCACACCCGCTGCCCTGACTCCTGAACTCCCCACAAATACCCAGCCCCCCACACCACATACCCTGATTCGTGCACCGCCACATCCCCACCCCCCACCCTGAGCACCAGGTTGGCAGCAGGCTGAGCGGGGCCAGTGGCTGGGACCCCAGCTGGCAAGGGGATGGCAGCCAGAACCCCAGACTGGCAGCGGATTGAGCAGGGCCGGCAGCCGGGATCCTGGCTGGCATGAGCCGGTGGACGGAACTCCAGACCGGCAGCGGGCTGAGCCGCTCGGCCCGCTGATGGTCTGGGATGCTGGCCCCGCTCAGCCCGCTGCCGGTCTGGGGTCCCAGCCCCTGGCCCCGCTCAGCCCACTGCCAGTCTGGGGTTCTGGCTGCTGGCCCCTTGCCAGATGGGGTTCCAGCCGCAGGCCTCGCTCAGCCCGCTGCCCGCCTAGGTGAACGGAACCCTAGGCCTACAGCGGAATGAGCAGGCTGGCGGCTTAAGATCAGCATTTTAATTTAATTTTAAATTAAGCTTCTTAAATATTTTGAAAACCTTGTTTACTTTCCATACAACAGTAGTTTAGTTATATTATGTATAGACTTATAGAGAGAGCCCTTCTAAAAAATGTTAAAATGTATTATCGGCACGCAAAACCGTAAATTAGAGTGAATAAATGAAGACTTGGCACACCACTTCTGAAAGGTTGCCGACCCCTGAGCTAGTAAAAGGATTCCTATCAGCCCACAGATCTCAGCTGCAGCAGTGAGAATGATCAATATCTTTGTACTAGCAATGCTCCAAGGACCACTTTCATCAAGAAAATTCTCAAAACCTTTTTTCTATTAGTTATCCATTGTTATTCAGTTACTACTTTTCCATAAGCCTTTGAGTCACTCAGCAATCAATCAAGTGACCACATGTTTTTTTCCAGGGCTTCTTCAATTAGCAA
The DNA here is from genome assembly GCF_011386835.1 of Chrysemys picta bellii. NCBI lineage: Eukaryota > Metazoa > Chordata > Testudines > Emydidae > Chrysemys > Chrysemys picta. The sequence continues at coordinate 79,040,501 of NC_088791.1, forward strand.
GCCTGTATTTTTTTATACTAACTTTTTAGCAGTAGATAATTAGAGGTAAAGTGTAACTTGGTCAATTTAGATTGCTTAAATCAAATCTGAAGTGTAACTTTCTGAGCATCCCTAACAGACAAGTTAATGAACTGCACAAAAGATGTTATGCAGTTATTTTTTTAAAACTTCACAGTTGATGTAGCACTAGTTTCATTGTTGACCGTCTGTTTAGAATACACTATTGAACTGCTTCCAGCTATTTTCTAGGTGTAATTTCATTGTTGTTTGACAATTTCTGTTATGGAGCAATGCTTTTGCTTAGTGACATCATAGCCACAAACACGAGCTTTCTTTGAAAACCTGAAATGAATTATACTTTATGTATTATCTCAGTTTCATAAGATTAACAAGAACTGTCAGACAAACTGGGATCATATGCCCAGTCATTCCCTCCTGCAGATACTGTTAGTATTTTGGTGACTACAGGTTTACTGAAAAACAGGATTTGTGAATATCCTATTCACAAAAACATTCCGTTCCCACTGCTGTTCTTTGTATAAAGTCCTAGAGTTTAAGGCCAGGAAGGCCCACCAGAGACTGTAGTCTGACTTCCTGTATATCACAGGCCACCAGCACCTGCACACTAAACCAAACAACCAAAGTTAGACAAAAATATTACAGCCCAGAGGGTGTTAAACGTATGTTCCACAGGCGGAGAATAGGAGGATGCATCAATATCTGAGGCCCTTGCAACGTCAGGGAGTTAAATCAAATATACCCAGATAATCCCAGCAACTATACCCAGATAATCCTCTGTGCTGCAGAGGAAGACAAAAAACCCCTAAAGTCACTGTCAGTCTGACATGGGGGAAAACTCCCACCTAATGTGATCAGTTAGATCCTGAGCATGCAAGCAAGAACCAGCCAGCTCAGCACTCGAGAGAGAGAGTGAATGCTCAGTGCACTGGCCCACCCCAGTGTCCCCCCTCCAGCCATGGCCATCACTGATGCTTTAGAGGTAGAAACCAAAGAAAACCTAGAATACGTTGGACGGGGGGGAGGGGAGAATCCCTTCTTAATCCATGTAGGTGAGCTGCTGAAGTCTTGATGAGTGAGCTTTAGGGACATATGACAAACTGGGAGGGACTATGATGCTCTCCTCAGAGCACCAAGAGCCACTGCCTCAGCAAGGGAGAGTTTTGCTGGATCTTAAACTGTGTGACAGCTCCCTGCCACACCAGTCATGTGGCATTTGCCTCACTAGCAAATGCCACATGATTCTGCCAGTCTTAATCCTGCCTTACAGGCAACATTCAGTGAACCTCAGTTCCTGAAATGCCCAGAGACATCTCTCTGCAGTGTCCAATCCCTCTCACTGGACACTCACAAAAAGTATTACGTTCGCTGCCTCCAACGGGACAGTACACACCAGCCTGTTAGGTTAGCTGAAAACCCACACTTTAATATAACAGCACGGAGATGGTTTATTAATAAAGAACAGAGATTTAAGTGGTACTAACAGAGATAACAGAAACAATTGGTTACAAATAAAACAAAGTAAAAACACACTTTCTAGTGCCTAAAACCTAATTCTAGTAAACTATATATTTGCCTAAAACATTTTGTAACATCAAGCTAGTAGCATTTCCAGCTCTTCTGGTAGGAGGCTCCAAAGTTCACAGAATCAGAGGATTCTATCCCCTTAGTGATTGATAACTAGAAAGCATTTTCACTATCCTTATATTTCCCGAAGTCCATTGTCTTTGCCTTAAGATCCAGAAAGGCCTCCTGGGGATTCACACTCCAGCGTGTCCCCTAGTATGCTCACCAAGCTGCTTCCTCCAGCACATGTTAGCTTGATGGTTTTGCTTACCTTATATGTTAATGTACTTTCATTGCCCTCTGCCTATAATTGAGCCAAGAAGAGAAGGTAAATCCACATTCCTTTGTCTAAGGCAGGCTTGTTAATTCACTGCCTCCAGTGAGAAAATACATGAGAACATACTTCCAGCACACATACATAACTCTTTATACACAACCTGTACATGCATTACACTATGATATTCATGACCAGTGTGGCACCAGTTTTTATAAGCTACCTTACAAGACTCTGTTTAGCTAAATTTTCTGACAACAGTGTGATGAGTGTGCCCTTGGACAATTAGCATAAAGGGACTCTTAGGATCACAGGGATGCCAAACCCTGCCTTTCACCATCATAAGCAACCCTGTCATACTGTCTCACCCGTAAATTTGTCCAGCTCACTTAAAACTAATTAAGTTGTTTGCCCCCACAGCTCCATTTGGAAGGCAGTTCCATCAGAGGAGTGAAGTACAGGTTAGAAACCTTCTAGTTTTCAGCCTGAATTTGAATTTGTTCAGGGTGAGTTTATAACTATTTGTTCTTATGCCAACAATCTTTCTCACACACATACAACCGAACAACCTCTCTCACACATATACACCCCAATATTTAGGGAGATCAGATTCCTCCTCAGCCTTCTGTTTGCCACGTTAAACAAGCCAAGCTCTTCCAGTCTCTTCTCATAACACAGGCCCTCCATTCCCCTGATTGTCCTAGTGGCTTTTCTCTGCAGCTGTTCTAGTTTAAATTCATCTTTCTTGAACACAGGTAACCAGAATTGTACACAGTATTCCAAATGAGAATACTTACTAGCGCGTTGTGCAATGGCATTAATACTTCTCTCAACTGAAAATGCCTCACCTGATGCCATTCTAGGATGGCATTTGCCTTTTTTGCAGCCGCATCACATTGGTGACTCATTGACAAGTTTCAGAGTAGCAGCCGTGTTAGTCTGTATCCACAAAAAGAACAGGAGTACTTGTGGCACCTTAGAGACTAACAAATTTATTTGAGCATAAGCTTTCGTGGACTAGAGCCCACTTCATCAGATGCATAGAATGGAACATATAGCAAGAAAATATATATACATACAAAGAACATGAAAAGGTGGAAGCTGCCATACCAACTCTTAAGAGACTAATTAATTAAGATGAGCTATTATCCCAGCAGGAGAAAAAAAAAACTTTTGTAGTGATAATCAAGATGGCCTATTTCAGATAGTTGACAAAAAGGTGTGAGGATACTTCACATGGGGAAATAGATTCAATTTGTGTAATGACCCAGCCACTCCCTGTCTCTATTCAAGCCCAAATTAATGGTATCTAGTTTACATATTAATTCAAGTTCAGCAGTTTCTCGTTGGAGTCTGTTTTTTGAAGCTTGTCTGTTGCAAAATTGCCACCTTTAAGTCTGTTACTGAGTGACCAGAGAGACTGAAGTGTTCTCCTACTAGTTTTTGAATGTTATGATTCCCGATGTCAGATTTGTGTCCATGTATTCTTTTGCGTAGAGACTGTCCGGTTTGGCCAATGTACATGGCAGAGGGGCATTGCTGGCACATGATGGCATATATCACATTGGTAGATGTATCTTGTAATCAACCAATGCATCCAGATCTCTCTCCTCTGTCACTTCCATCTGATGAGTGCCCTGCTTGTAGCAGATCTTACTCTTTGGTATTCTACACAGCATTAAAAGACACACAGGCATGACCACAGCTGCCCCAGGTCAAGTGACTCAAAAACTGTCGGGGCTCAGGCTGTGGGGCTAAAACCTGCAGTGCAGATGTTCAGGGTCTGAGTACCATGCATCCATGACATAGGAGGGTCTCAGAGCCCAGGCACCAACCTGACATCTGCACTGTAGTCGTTAGCCCCACAGACTAAGCCTTGTGAGCCCAAATCAGCTGACCTATGCTCTGAGACTCAGAACCAGAGATTTTTTATAGCAATGTAGACATACCTAAGTGCATGACTTTGAACTGTATACTATTGAATTTCATCACATAGACTGGCGTGACAGTCTTCCAGATCTTCCTGTGTAATATTCAAACCCTCTTCTGTATTGGCAATGCCTCCCATATTTACATCATCAGCAAATTTCATTACTGCACACCTACATTTTGTGCCAAGGTAATTAATAAAATATTGACTAGAACTGACTTTAAGACTGATTCTTGAGAAACTCCACAAGTAACCCCCCTTCCAGTCCGACAATTCACTTTTCTGCACAACCTGTTGTCTTCTCCCCTTTAGCCAGTTCCTTATCCACCTTACAATTCTTGTACTAATCCCATCTTCTCTAATTTAATAATTTCCCACATGGTACCATGTCAAACATTTTATTAAAGTCCAAGTATATTAGCTCTACTGCATTTCCCCTATCTAAAAACAAAACAAACAAACAACAGTTATTTTCTCAAAGAAGGAAATCAGGTTAGCATTGCTTAATCTATCTTTGGTAAACCCATGTTGCATCACATCCCCTTTTCCATGTATTTCCATTAATTTAATTATTCTTTCCTTCAAAATTTGCTCCAAAGTCTTGCATACTACTGAGGATAGACTAACAGGTCTGTGATTGCCTGGATCAATTTTTCTCCCTTTTTTCTACAGAGGTATGATGGTAGCTATTCTCCAGTCATACGGTACTACCCCCAAATAGACAGATTTATTAAAAATTCTTGCTACCAGACTAGCAATCTCATGCGCCAGTTATTTCAGAGTTCTGATATGGAAATTATCCAGACCCCTTGATTTGAGCACTTTAAGCCTTTTGAGTTTCTTTCACATCTAATTTCCATTTCTATACACACACTTCCAGCAGCCATCCTGCCTTCATGCCCATCTTTCATATCATTATCTCCAGTAAAAAACAAGGCAACGTACTCATTTAGTTTGGGGGTCAGACCTAGATTTTTAATCTCCTCCCCATCTATGCTGCACAGCAGTCCTTATTCTCTTTTTATTTACATATAACTAAAATGCCTCATTATTTTAATTTCCGTGGAAAGAGCTAATTCAACTTGACTTTTAGCAATTCTCACTTCATTCCTACATTTTTTAACCTCCAAGATTTACATTTATCTTATGATCAATCCTTTTCTTCATTTCATGGAGGCTTCTGCTTACTTCTAATAACTTTTTTGAAGTGGTTTTTCATCCAACTGGGTCTGGCGCCTTTCCCTACAAGTCTTTTCCCCTTGCTCAGGATGGAAATTTCAGACATCTTGTGTACAGTTGACTTAAAGAAATGTATGTTCATGTGCACAAAATATTTGTTATTTAGAATTCACAGTTGATTATTCTCTTTTAAAATATGTTGGTCACCCACTCTGGGAGCAGAAATAAGCCTATGAAATTTAAGTGACCGTCACACGTCATAGAGAATTATTAGTTAATAGAACTCAATGTACTTATCCACCAAAGCACTTAAGCACATGCGTAACTGTAGGCACACAACTAGTTTCCATTAAAGTCAGTTGGACTCCAGTGTTTAAAATTAAGCACATGCATAAGTGTTTTGCTGCACAGAGGTCAAAATTTAACCATTAAAGAATCACCCATATCCTGAAAGTTGTTTGAACTATTTGACAAACTACTTACAATTAATTAATACATCTCAAAAATAAGGGGGAGGAAGCTGGATGTGTCAGATAATGTATTCTGAAACAATTCAACAAATTCTAGTCTTGCCGTAGGTTGTCCACCACATCAGCATCTCAGACAAGCGGGGAGAACTGCCTTGCAGAACAGGAAGAGGGCTGCTTAGGCTGTGCATCCACTGAAAACATGGACCCAAACTCTGCAGAGTGCAATCTCATGGGACAGTTGTCTCTCAAGGCACAATCCAGATGTCTAACCTCCCAGTCCAGAATCCATCCATTGACTCACCCACCACAATTCAAAGCCCTCCAAAGAGAAGGAATATTGGCTGGACTAGTATTAATGTCAACAACAATCTGCCAAAAATTTCTGCCTTCCTCCCTGAGAGGCATGCTATGAACAGAAGCTGATCCTCGGCTCCACCACCCCACTGGCAAGTCACCCCTTCCTCCTCCCCCCCCCACCCCACACACCAATATCTGCAAGCTCTCAACACCTGGAACTCATGCAAAGGATGGCTTTGGACTGGATGGCACTGAAAGAGAGGGAAGAATTATGCAAAATAACCTGTTTTCCACCAAAGGGTCAACAGGATTCACTGCTGCACACTTTACCTCCTCCCACTAGTGTAAAGTGAGGTGACCTTCAACAGCTGAGGGTCAGACTTCTCAATAAACAAACCTCAAGCATGCTAATATACCATCTAGTTTTCAGATCTAGTCAAGCATTTTACCTATTCTACACAACGCAGATTAGAAAAAAAATCTAAATAAAGAATTTTAAGATGCCAGTAATTACTCCCCACTTCAGAGTAAATCATATAACCCACGAGCACAGCATAAAGTAGATATATAAGAACTACTAATAAGGAGAAAATCTGAGCCCAAAAAACTCAAAGCTGCTCTTCCAGATTTCTAACTTCAGCATTCAAAAGTGGGACCGCAGCCAATTATCTTCCAAGATTAAAGGACACATGCATCTCTTCTGTAGTGTATCCACAACACACATACACAGTTATGGCTTTAAAGTTTCAAACTGTTACCTCAATTCCCCTAGCCCCTTTATTAATTCAAATATATTTGGGGAATCTAACCAAGTCATCTTGTCATGTACGTAAGGTATATAGTCCTCTGAGGGAACACAAAATACAGTGTCTCAGATGAGAGCAACTGGTTTGTGTATGAATCTCTAGATCAAGCTTGCTGTTTCATTTTAAGGTGTTCTCCACAACAGGGCACTTCATAGGCTTTTCATCCACACAAATGAGAACTGTAGCATTCAATCCCATGCAAGCCCTCCCTCTCACATTAATTGGTACCTATATCTCTTTGAAGTATGATTTTCTGTAGCTAGTTAAGAGTGAGAGAAACCTCTAGAGTGAATGAAAGATCCAATGATGTACATCCAGCCCCCTAAGCTACATGGCTACTGCAATCATGATGGAAGAACTCCAAAGAGAGTCATTGCTTGAGTTAAGTGGATGTTTAAATAAATGTGCATAGGCATATCCTATTCTCATTTTAGTACTGTTTAGACACATTGACATTCATAGCCTACACTGACATCAGTTCCTCCTTGAAATATTCTAGGTCTAACTCTCCCCTTACTAATACTAGTGTAAATCAGGTGGAACACCAATGGAGTTAGACTGGTAAAACACACATTAGTGAGAGGATAATTAGGTCCTTCCCTTCAAAACTAAATAATTATTATGTAATAAAATAAACAAAAATATAGCAATACCAACTACCAATACCAAAATCAAATACAGTATAGGGAGCATGACGACTCCAACTGTGCCTGGCTGCAGAAGCAGGGCTGTAACTGGTGAGGGGAGAGGGAGCAGTGAGGGGTCTCAAAATTAGACTGGAAAATGTGCACAAGAGTGGAGTAGCCAAGAATAAGCTGCCCTTAAGAAGGGACATGATAATAGCATACAAATCTTTCAAATATGTATACATTAAGTATAGAGAAGAACAATTTGCCAGGGTAACAGGGACTGTAACTATGTGTAATGGGATAAAATTAAGACAGGAAAGTATAGAACGAATATCATGAAAAGCTTCCTGACAATGAGGGCTACTGGAGAGTGACGGAAGCCTCAAAGTTTTGCGATTTTAAAAACTAGGCTGACCAAAACACTAGAAATACATTGTAGGGAATATTGCATTTGCAAGAAAATGCACTAGATGCTCTCATAGGACTTTTTGAGACTAACTTCTATTTTCTATGAAATTGCCAAATCACTGCCACTAGTACACAGTATTTCATTTTTCCCTTTTGCATTGAGATGTGTAGCCAAAATTAATTTCACATTCACCCATCCAAAGCAAAGACAGGTTCTTGTGGTTATGGTAAAGAATTAATTTAACTGTAGTAAAATATATATTTCTGGAATTTGAACAAATGATTGAAGATTAAAATATACTAGCCCGTTTGATTATATATGATACTGAAGGTACAACTGACCACACTAAACTTTAAAAATGACAATACCATCACAATAATTTTTCTATTAAGTATTTTAAAATTAAGCTTTAGATTTTGGCTTTAAGACTCAGCCATAAATAGAAGACAGTGCAGATCAACATCTTCCCTAACAGCTCAGGAGAGATTCAAGAAGACAATCCATCTCCAAGCTTTCCAATCTGTAAGAAGGGTTGATGCATCTGAGTTTACCTAGGCTTCTCTGTAAAGTGCTGGGGGAAGAGGGAGGGAGAGGAGGAAGAGAAGGAGAAGAAGAAGAAAGTCTATGTCACACCTCCTCCCCATCCACCTCACTGATAAAATGCACCCACTGATCCAGCACAAGGAAGCAGCAGTCCCTGTGTTTGCTATCATGACTGCTTCTTGCATGGAGTGTGCAATGGGTAGAAAGAAGGGAGGTGTTCCTTGCACAGAGGCCAGTTACATTAAACATAGGGCCAGACCATGCACTGGGCTCAATATTAACATGAGAGTTCTCCATGTTTCTAAAACTCAAATGTATTTACAGAAATGCTGCAACTACAGCTAGCATTCAAGTCATGTGGACAAGATTTGGCTTCCTGGTGCACATTGCAGAACTCCTTCCTCTGGAAACCTATGCTCTGCTCTCCCAGTTCCATACAGGCTGCTATACCCCAAATCCAAATTTCTCCTACCAACCATCCAGCGAGACCCAAATAGTACAATAACCTTAGATTGCAAAGAGTTGCCTATTTTCACTTTAGCCTCCTACATCATTCATCACTAAACATGTAACTGCAATGATAAACAAATATTCAAAGAGAGCTATAAGCAGTCCACTCTCTACCAAAATTTTAAGGACAGGGATCATCCTATTCTGCCACCACAAAGGAGCACAATTTCCTCACCAGCCCAATCCAATTGACTGACCTGCAAAGAAAAAGGTTTCCAGGAACAATGAATGCTTTTGGCATAAAAGAGAGGGAAGGAATTCAGCAACAAACATACATAGCCAGAAGAGCCTCAAACAAACACTTTTCCCAGCATGTAAGACAGATGCTGCTGATCTGATATCAGGCCCATATATGAGAAATCTTTTTCAAACGGCCTGGTCCAATTCCAATTGACTTAAATAAGAGTTGGATTGGGCCCCAAAATAATATTTTTTCTGACATTTAAAGTAATGGGAGACATGCAGTCATTTGAACATGGAGAAGAGAACTTGAGCTTCTAAGTATGAAAGTTGATGAACAGAGCAAAGAGCATGAATAAAATAAGCTACACGGAAGAGTGGGTAATTTTTAAAGTCAGAAGGAATATTGTTTTTCTTTTAAAAATGGAACACACAAAGCACCATGGAAGCGGAGCTCTCTCTCAATGTAGACAGCTTTGTCTGTTGCTTGAGCATGTTAATGTGAGGCTTCCTTAAAATGTGGGAATTAATTTTCTAAGTTATGCCATTTCTGCGGCTAAAATGGGAGTGGATAATTACCTCTTGGAGCATGTGGTTGTTGTGAGATAATGCTAACACCTCTCTTGTGGGATATGATGAAACAATGGGCTTCAATCTCTCCCTGAAGTCCACTATTTGAGATATATCCTCTGCCACTGCAAATCTCAGCCAGGTCATTATTCTCATTAAACACTTTAAATACCACCTGTTCTTCCTGAGAAAAAAAGAGCTAGTGGAAGGAAATATTTAGAGTTATGCTTGTCCTCTGCAAGCAACAGCAATGGCAAGTTTGCAAAGGATATCACTTTTAATAATGTCACTATTATAAATTTGCTACTATCTTGGGCCTTCATTGTAGATCATCATAATTGCCACTAGATGTAATAGAGATAGATAACTGCAATACAAGGCTGTTTGAAGTCATTCGAAGCAAATATATACCATCCTCTATTCACTCTTTTCTGTCTTCAGTATCCTCACTAAGGGCATGTCTACACTATAAACTTAAGTCGACCTTCGTTATATCAATTTACAGCCACCACAGTAATTACTATGGTGGTTCATGTCCACATTGCCCTTCTTCTGTCAGTGATGCGCATGCTCACACCAGAAGGCCAGTACGGCTGCCCCGTTCCCAGCGGGGAGCAGAGAGCTCAGGGGGCCAGAGTCTGGGACCTGAAAGCCTGGCAGCAACCCAGATCAGAGCAGGGAGCCAGGAGCCTGTGGGACAGCAGGGCTTCATGCAGGGAGCCCAGGTGGCAGCCTGTCTTGGAGCGGACACCAGACAGCAGCCCAGCTGGGGAGCCAGGAGCCAGCTTTCTTGTCAATTTCACAGCTCCTAATAGCCAACCCCAGCTAAATCATCCCAGCCAGTGCTTTGTCAAGCCAGACCTTAAAAACCTCTAAGGATGGAGATTCCACCACCTCCCTAGGTAACCCATTCCAGTGCTTCACCACCCTTCTAAGGAAAAACTTTTTCACAATATCCAACCTAGACCTCCCCCACTGCAACTTGAGAACATTGCTCCTTGCTCTGTCATCTGCCACCACTGAGAACAGCCTAGTTCCATCCTCTTTGGAACCCCCCCTTCAGGTAGTTGAAGGCTGCTATCAAATCCCCCCCTCACTCTTCTCTAGACTTCTCTTCCCTCAGCCTCTCCTTGCAAGTCATGTGCCCCAGCCCCCTGATCATTTTCATTGTCCTCTGCTGGACTCGCTCCAATTTGTCCACATCCCTTCTGTAGTGGGGGGACCAAAACTCGACGCAATATTCCAGGTGTGGCCTCGCCAGTGCTGAATAGAGGGGAATAACCACTCCCCTCGATCTGCTGGCAATGTTCCTACTAATACAGCCCAGTATGCTGTTGACCTTCTTGGCAACAAAGGCACACTGCTTCTCATCCACTGTAATCCCCCGATCCTTTTCTGCAGAACTGCTGCTTAGCCAGTCGGTCCCCAGATTGTAGAGGTGCATGGGATTCTTCTGTCCTAAGTGCAGGACTCTGCACTTGTCCTTGTTGAACTTCATCAGATTTCTTTTGGCCCAGTCCTCCAATTTATCTAGGTCACTCAGGGTGGGGGGGGGAAGGGGTGACACTTAGAGATCTGATGCTGACTGAGAAGGCCAGCACCAAATGATTATCCTTACCCTGGTGTGACAATGGGGGTTACTGGAAGAGCTGTTAACTTTTGATAACCCTCTACCAGCAGCTCCACTCAATGGAAAATCCCAGCCTAAGATCTGAAGAGCAAAATCAGTCTGACTTTAAAAGAAACATGCTTTCTAAGCCCTGGTCTATACTACACAGTTAGGTCGAGACAAGGCAGTTTATGTCGACCTAGCTATGGATGTGTCTTCACTTAAATTTGGTTCCTGCAGATGTAAGTGCCCTGCTACGTTGATTTAGTAACACCACCTCTCCAAGCAGTGTAGAGTCATAGTCAATGTAATTAGGTCGACTCAGTATTAGTGCAGACATTGCGTTACTTACATCGACGGTTACTGGCCTCCAGGAGCTGACCCATAATGCCCCAAACTGACCACTCTGGTCAGCATTGTGAACTCTGCTGCCCAGGGGTCAAGTGAACAGGAAGCCTCCTCTCCCCTTTAAAGTCCTATAAATTTTTGAAATTCCTTTTCCTAGGTGCCCAACTTGGCAAGCACACCTAGCAGCTCTCCATTGTTGAGTGTGACCTTGCCACTCCAGATGCATGCCTGCCTGAAATAGACAGGAGATATTAGATCTCCTGGGCCTGTGGGGAGAAGAAGCTGTGTAGGCACAGCACCAAACCAGTCATAGAAACATGGACATCTATGAGCAGATTTCTCAGCGGATGCAGGAGAAGGGCTACAACAGGGACCAGCCTCAGTGCCATGTGAAAGCCATAGAATGAGTTCAGCATCTTGAGTTTCTATTTCCATAGTGAATACACGGACAATGGTATCTCCATGTGTTGTATCTGCAGCTGCTGCCATTGCGGCCTTAGGGTCTCCTCCTCCACATCGGTGGAACGCCTGAGCCAGATGAGGAAGAGAAAAAAGAGGACTCAGGATGACATGTTCCAAGAGATCTTGCAAGCAAGTGCTCTGTCAGAGAATGAGCACAGGGCCTGGAGTTTCACCCTTGCAGGCAACATGGAAAAGGATAGAGTGGAGAGGAAAAGGGCAAAGGAAAAGGAGAGGGATGTGCAGCAGAACATGCTTGCGCTTCTCAGACAGCAAACACAGATGCCGCAGACTCTGGTGGGCCTGCAGATTCAACAATCCCATGCTCGCCTCCCTTCGCAGCCCATAGAGACCTCAATATCAGGACCTCCCTATACCCCCCTTCAACATTCCTTGTGGCATCAGAGGTCGGAGCACTATCCCTATTGCTCCACCCAGGGGAACATTAAAGACAATCGTAGCTTCACATATACCAACTGTGACTTTCACAGGTCAGTGTATGTGTACCTGAAATGGAAATGACTGTTCTTTCTCCTTCGTAAGTTCTGGTCCCTTACTGTATTAAATTTTATTTTTTTTAATTGCCTGGTTCATGTTACAGAATAAAATGCTATTTTGGGAGCAAAATTTCTCACTGAGGTCCAAACTTGTAAGTGACCCTTCAAACGAACAAAGGCTGATTCAACTGTCATTCTGCATCTGCTGAGCCAATAGTTAAAGTGCTCCTTGCTACTGTTGAGGCGGCTGGTGTACGGCTTCATGAGCCAGGGCAACCAGGGGTGGGCTGGGTCCCTCAGGATCACTAATGGCATTTCAACATTCCCAATGGTAATCCACCAGTCAGGAAAAAAAGTCCCTGCTTGCAGCTTTATGAACAGTTCTGTGTTCTTAAAGATGCGTATGTCATGCACCTTCCCTAACCAGACTACATTGATGTCAATAAAGCATCCCCAGTGATCTGCCAGCACTTGCGTAACCATAGAAAATAAGCTATTTCTGTTGATGTACTCTGGGGCAAGATGGTACTCTGGCAAGGTGGTCTGGTGCTAGAATAGGGATATACGTACCATCTGTTGCCCCACTAGTTTGGGAAACCCACTGCTGCAAAACCATCCACTATATTCTACACATTGCCAAGAGTTACAGGTCTGCGATAGATTTCCCAACTCCAAATTGTTACTGGTCAGTCAGGAATCAATCTGGTGTTACAGTCTTCCACAGTGCAATTGCCACTCACTTCTCAACTGTCAGAGCAGCTCTCATTTTGGTGTCCCTGCGCTGGAGGGCTGTGTCATGCTCAGCGCACAGATTCAGAATGTGACCTTGCACATCAGAAAGTTCTGCAGCCACTGCTCGTCATCCCAAGCCTGCATTCAGGATTGGCCTTACCATGAGGTGAAATGAGGCGACCGCCTCAGGTGCCAGACTGTGGGGGGGGGGGCGCCACTAGGACCCAGAGTGTAGAAAATTGTGTCTGTTGCTTGTGCATATGTATTCTCTCTGCTCTAGACGCACAGAGATGGTGGAGTGCTGTGCTGGAGGAAGGAGGGCACAAGAGACATAAGAGGCAGGCAGGAGAAAAGGGGAGAGGGAATAACAAAGCAGCAGGAGCTGCAGGGAGAGAGAGAAGGAGGAGCCCTTAAGATGCTGATATCTTCCCTCACTCTGGCCCTGCTACCAGCCTGCTTATTTGTACCCTTCAATTGAGTGTTGACAGCCACTATAGCTGGCATAATGAAAGGTTTAAGCTGGCATAGAACAGCAGTCATGAGTGAAAGAAAAAAATGCCCCTCTGGGGCAGCATTCAGAAAAAGAAAGAAAGCAAAGGAAGCTTTTCTATCTAAGCAGGAAGGAGCTCTCCTGAGATACATAGACACAAATGTTCACGGTGAGCCTTCCAGCCCCAGTCAAGATGTGAGTGGTGAGGAAATGCCTGATCTTCCAGTTAGTCAGAGTGCAGGTGACCTGGCAGCTACTGCAGCGTTCATATCCCTATCTCAAATGGATGTAACCATGCACATTCCTGAAGAAAAAATTTTTAGATCAGACAAGAGTGTGGTGGAGGCACAAGAAACAGCTGCTGCTGAGTTTAGTTCCTTAAGTCTAGATGATCCAGGACTGTGGACCAACTTGAGCAGTAGTCTGAGGGACTTCCTTGTACTGTATGGGCCACAGCAAGTGAAAAACATCATGTTCCCCCAAAAGACAATGAAAATAGAAGTTTCCATCCAACACATTACTGGCATGACATCCCCAAGGAGTGAAGTTCCAAGGGGAGCAGTGGGGGCAAAAGATATATCTGGCTTCAAAACTAAGCTTGATAAGTTTATGGAGGGAATGGTACAATGGGATAGCCTAATTTTAGCAATTAATTGATCTTTGACTATTAGTGGTAAATATGCCCAATGGCCTGTTATCGGATGTTAGGGGGGTGGGATCTGAGTTACTACAGAGAATTATTTCCTGGGTGTCTGGCTGCTGAGTCTTGCCCACATGCTCAGGGTTTAGCTGGTCGCCATACTTGGGGTTGGGAAGGAATTTTCCTCCAGGGCAGATTGGCAGAGGCCCTGGGGGTTTTTCGCCTTCCTCTTCAGTGTGGGGCACGGGTCACTTGCTGGAGGATTCTCTGCACCTTGAAGTCTTTAAACCATGATTTGAGGACTTCAATGGCTCAGACATAGGTTAGGGGTTTGTTGCGGGAGTGGGTGGGTGAGATTCTGTGGCCTCCATTGTGCAGGAGGTCAGACTAGATGATCATATTTGTCCCTTCTGACCTTAAAGTCTATGAGTCTATAATGGTGACAAAGTGGAGAGGCCATGGCTTATGTACTCAAAAACCCAGAATGCTGCATACTGTTTTTGTTGCAAACTCTTCCAGACTAATGTTCCAGCCACACTGGGTTCTACAAGAACAAAGGATTGGAAAAATCTGGCTAGAAATCTGGCATGCCATGAGAAGGCAGTAAATCACCAGAGAGCATTCCATAGATGGAAAGAGCTTGAGATGAGACTAAGGTTAAAGGCCACCACAGATCAGTATCAAGAGAAGATTGCATCAGAGTCTTCTTACTGGAAAAATGTTCTGAAAAGGCTCATTGCCATTGTGAGAATGCTTGCTATCCAAAACCTAACACTGCATGGCATTTCAGATCAGCTGTATGTGTCAAACAATGGAAACTTCCTTAAAATTGTGGAGCTGATGGCTGAGTTTGATGCTGTACTCCAGGAGCATCTAAGAAGAGTCACCACCCAAGGAATGTACACACACCATTACCTTGGAAAAACAATTTAAAATGAGATCATACAGTTACTGGCAACAAAAGTCAAATAGAAGATTGTGACAGATCTGAAGTCAGCAAGATATTATTCTGTTATTCTGGACTCCACAGCTGACATCAGCCATATGGAATAAATTACTTTAAAGGTGTGTTTTGTAACAACAACAGAACCTAGTGAAAATGTCCCTGCAATGGTGACTGTCAGAGAGCATTTTCTAGAATTTATTGTCATTGATGATACTAAAAGAGCTGGTATGACAAATGTGCTTCTTAAAAAGCTGGAAGATACGGGAATTGCAATAGCTGACATGAGAGGTCAGGGCTACGATAACGGTGCCAACATGAGAGGAAAGAACAGAGGAGTGCAGACACGGATCCGAGAGTTAAACCCTCGAGCTTTTTTTTGTCCCGTGCAGTTCTCATTCATTGATCTTGGTGGTCAATGATGTAGCATCAGCTTCTAGTGAGGCTGCTGGATTTTTTAAATGTACTTCAAAGCATCTATGTATTTTTCTCTGCATCAACTCATTGATGGCAAATTTTGAAGCAACATCTGGGAACATCCTCTTTGACACTGAAACCACTGAGTGCCGCACAATGGAAAAGTCGAGTGGAGGCGATAAAGACTAACACACACCCAATTGGGAAGATAGATGATGCCATAGTTGCCATTATGGAGGATAATGCTATGACAGGAACTGTTTGTGGGAGAACAGTGCAGAGGGAAATGGAATCACCAGAAACATACATAACTTCAAATTTGTGTGTGGCTTAGTGTTGTGGCACGACATACTGTTTGAAATAAATGTGGTAAGCAAGAGAGTCCAAGGTGCTGACCTGGATATATCTGGAGCAATGGAACAACTGGACAAAGCAAAGTCATACCTACAATCTTACCGCTCAGATGAGGGATTTCAAAACATTCTGAAGAGTGCACAGAAGTTGGCAGAGGAACTTCACACTGAAGCTATTTTCCCACCCATTCAAGAATACAAGAGTCACCAAAGAAGACGACATTTTGATTATGAGGCATGGGATAATCCCATAAGGGACCCCAAACAACAATTCAAAGTTGAATTCTTTAACCAGGTGCTAGATTGTGCAATACAGTCAGTTGAAGAACGTTTCATGCAGCTCAAGGAACACAGCAGTACATTTGGGATTTTGCATGATATGCCAAAACTCCTCACTATACCTGAAGAAGACCTACACCAGCAATGCAGGGCACTAGAGACAGTGTTGACACATGATGACATGCGCGATATTGACGCGAGTGATTTAGGTGATGAACTGAAAGCCCTTTCAAAATACACTTAGGCAGAATCAACTCCAAAGGCTGTTCTGGAATATATGTGCACAAATAAGATGACCACCCTCTTTCCAAATGCTTTTTTTGCTCTGCGCATACTTCTAACACTTCCTGGAACAGTTGCCAGTGGAGAACGCAGGTTCTCCAAGCTGAAGTTAATAAAAAACACATCTACAATGACACAGGAGAGGCTGGTCGGCCTTGCAACCATCTCAATAGAGCAGGGGTAGGCAACCGATGGCACACGTGCCGAAAGCGGCACGCGAGCTAATTTTCAGTGGCATTCACACCACTCGGGTCCTGGCCACCGGTCCGGGGGACTCTGCATTTTAATTTAATTTTAAATGAAGCTTCTTAAACATTTTAAAAACCTTATTTACTTTACATACAATAATAGTTTAGTTATACATTATAGACTTATAGAAAGAGCCCTTCTAAAAATGTTAAAATGTATTACTGGCACGCGAAACCTTAAATCAGAGTGAATAAATGAAGACTCGGCACACCACTTCTGAAAGGTTGCTGACCCCTGCAATAGAGCATGAACTGGCCCAGACTGTGGACCTTCAGGAAGCAGTTCAAATCTTTGCAACCAAGAAGGCATGGAAAGCACCACATTATTCAAACAGCTAAAAATGCCAGTGTTTACTATGCAGACAAGAAAAGTTAACTTTCAAACACCTGAACAGCAAATGTAAGTAAGTGTTACTTACAATTTTTGAACGAGGCATTTTAAGTTGTTGGTTTTCCTTTATTGGGGTAGATATCAGAGCAGTACCATGAGAGAAGCAGAACATGAAGAAGGCAGAATTGAGACCTTTCAAAGTTTTGGCCCAAACAAGGGGGCACAGGGGAATCATTTGAGCTCCCTGCCTCAGGTACCAAAATGTTATGGGCCGGCCCTACCTGCATTACAATGCAATCTCACCAGTCAGTCGTCGTTTCTCTGGCCCAGATCCAGGACTTCACCATTTCCAGCTGCTCTGTGAATGCCTCCAACAACCTTGAATTGTTTCTATGTCCCACAGCAATCTATCATCTAAGGCACTATCATGTTCCCTGCAGCTCTGCAAATACTATAGGATCATGCACCCTGTGCTTGCGACGCTCATGGAAATGGTGCAGAGTTATGCAGGCTCCATGCTTCTGTCAGAGATGGCGGACAGCAAGGAGGGATGTGTGAGTTTATGGGATTTTGAAAAGAAGGTGAGAAAGTTATGGAATGCAGATGAAATTATGGGATGGAGAAAACTGCATTATAGAAAGTTGACCCCATGCTCCCAATCACTCCTGCGTGACTCATTTCAGTCCCATCAAGCATTGCAAGAACTTCCCAAAAGACCCTGTGCTAGATGATGGCAAATTGCACAGTGGGATACTGAACCATGCTGCACTACACTTTGCATTGATACAAGCATTCCTGATGAGGACGTGCAACACCAACACAAGGAGCCAAATATGCATGCGCATAAGCAATGCAATAACTTCGGCAGCTGTATGCCAACATAACTTAAGTTGACATAATTTTATAGTGTAGGCATGTCCTTAACAAGGGAGAGATGCCATCGCTAGAATGAGAAGACCACGCAGGAGGAGCTTGAAGGACACTGACCAACACCAAAAAAGGGTCTCAGGAGTTCTGAGGAAACTGCGGTAGTGAATTTGCATGCACATTTGTTTTCCTCCCTCTCCCCCCCCCCATAGATCTGAAGCTGATGTGCTTTTTAAATCAATGGTATGTACAATTAAGAAGCTTTTTTGCAAAGTGTGTGTGTTTCTTGCTTTAACTGTCGGTGCTCAGGAGTTGGGGCTTGGGGACAGCATGCATAAGCTACTGGGATGAACTGGGTGGGTTCAGCACTGGTTTTAGGGCCCAGCAGGCCCAGCAGTATTAGGGCAGGCACAGGGACATTTGCCCCACCCCCCAAATGAATTTCAAGGAGCCCCAAATTATTGTAAAAAAGGACAAAATATGTACCAAGTTATCACATTAAGCAGCGGAAGTGGCAGAGCTGTATATTTCCATCTCTGAGTCATTTTCGTAACAGACAATGTTGTGTTTAAAATAATCACCTCAATGATAAAATCAGACTTGTCTAGATGAGAAACGGAGAGGTCAGTGATTAACATGAATGTCACATCAGAGCTCTCACATACATGCTGTGGCCCAGCATGAAGTATCACTGCAAACCACTCACATTCAACTATAGGAGCCAGCCGGGGAAGACCTGCTGAACCAACTACTTGCTGCTGGTTCTGCATTCATAATTAATTAGTCTCACTTTGAGAATATATTTGAGGCATGAGCATGTGGTCTCTTCACCAGTCACATAATTTCTTTATCAGAGGGGTAGCCATGTTAGTCTGGATCTGTAAAAAGCAACAGAGAGTCCTGTGGCACCTTTAAGACTAACAGATGTATTGGAGCATAAGCTTCCGTGGCTCAATAACCACTTCGTCAGACACATGTAATGGAAATTTCCAGAGGCAGGTATAAATATGCAGGCAAGAATCAGTCTGGAGATAACGAGGTTAGTTCAATCAGGGAGGGTGAGGTCCTCTGCTAGCAAAAAAGCAGTTTCTCCTCCCTTGGTGTTCACACCTCAATTGCTAGCAGAGGACATCACCCTCCCTGATTGAGCTAACCTAGTTATCTCCAGACTGATTCTTGCCTGCATATTTATACCTGCCTCTGGAAATTTCCATTACATGCATCTGAGGAAGTGGGTATTGAGCCATGAAAGCTTATGCTCCAATACATCTGTCAGTCTTAAAGGTGCCACAGGACCCTCTGTTGATAATTTCTTTAGCCATTTTATAATTACTGGTTAAAGTATTAAAAAAGAGACAGACCTCTACTGAGTTTAGGTAGGCTAACCCACACAGCATTACTGGGTAATAGCCTGCTGGCACCATCTTGGTGACACTAGAATGCAGGCGGGTACCATGTTGGTAAGGAGTGGCGTGAGGAAAGGGGTAGGAGGTCATTCACTGTTAATATGGGAACCTTCAACCATGATACCATCAAAAAAGCAGAAATATCAATCAGGGGCTGAAAAGCAAAAATGCCAGGTTACCAGAGTTGATATACGCAACATTAGCAGGCCAGCCTAGCAGAGTGGTTTTTGGTCCTGGGAACAGGAAGTAAAAAGATAATTTAGGACATAGTGTACCAATAACCACAGTGGCTGTCTGCATTAAAAATTCAGAAGAGAAACTTATGAAATATGAGATGAATATGTTTGCAACTTCTAAAGCTGGGAGAGGTAGCACTGACAATTTAAATGAGTCATCTGTTGCTATTTGTCATGAAGATGATGATGAATCTGTCAGCTCAGCTTCCTTAGCAAGTGTCCAGGAAGAAATCCCAAGTAAAAGCTCATCATAAGAGACTGGGGCAAGATCCAGCAATGTGGCCACATTCCCAAGAACATTCAAACTCCATTCGTTGTTATCTTGTTGAGAAAGGACGTATTCAGGTGACACCTGAAACTTTTAATTTTCCACAATGGAATGGCAGATATTTCGCTGATACGATTTTATTGAGTTTACTACCAAATGGAAAAGCCATCAGTCAAAGCTGGATGTAGTATTCCTGTGCAGGGAACAAAGCATTCTGTTTTCCATGCCACGTTTGCCAGAGCAGCTTCAAGACATCTCAACATCATGCAGATGATTTCATAAATAGTGTGTCATTCTGGAAGAAGCTGAAACCTAAACTAAGAAAGCATATGGCATCAGAAGGTCATATGAACTGTGGCTCAGTCTGGAGAGTACTGCACAACTGTCTCAAGAATTCTGTGACTTGATGAAAAGCTACAGCAGGAAACTGAAGGTGAGAAACATTGGCATTTAATATTGCAGTGATGTCTGGGTCACACTATTTCTTGGTGAGAGAAATCTGCCATTTCAAAGTGAGATTGAACACTTGGGAGAAAGACAGAATGGAAACTTCCTGGGACTGACTGAGTTACTGTCTTAGTATGATCTTGTTTTGACATTTGGATACAGTGAAAGCAGGTGCAAATGTGCATTATCTTAGTAAAGACACCCAGAATGCCCCCTTGATGCTTCAACAATAGTGCACCAAAAAAAGGGGGGGGGGCTGTGGATTCAATCCAAAGTCACTAGAGCGAATCCAGATCACTAGAAAGAAACTAATAGCCATTACCATCTCGTGGCTGCTCAGTGGTCTATCTGAAATATTCCGATGGAAGTGAAAACTGCAAAATATTATGCACTGATGCTCAACTGTACACCGCATTGTTCCATATGGAACAAATGGCTGTAATTCTTTGGTATGTAGAAGTCTATAAAGAACAAGCATCTATTAAAGAGTCTTTTCTTATATTCCTGAATGTCAAAGTCACTAGCAGAGCAGACTGGTTTTGAAGCAGCTAGAAGACATGGGACTTTAACATTAGGTTCTGCAGTCTTATTTGATAATGGTTCAAACATGAGGTGCAGGCACAAATTAGGAAAGTTAAAGCACAAACATGGCATGGGAGTTATTATAGTCAAAACTGGAACTTGTTGCCTTTTGCTGCTGCTGTAGCTTCTTCACTTGAGTCCAAAAATATTTAGTGTACTGCAAAGATTGTATGTGTTATCTGGTGGATCTGCTAAAAATATCCCACCTTTTAAAAAAGCATGTGGATATTTCCCTGAAATCCTGGTCTGAAACTACATAGAAGGCAAATGTCTTCCTATCCTTTCATGGTAGTCTTCACTGTGTGGTACAGAGTGCTGAAAGAAATCAGCACAATCAACAAGCAGTTTAAGGGAACTGATATAGATCTTTGTATGGCATGCAGATTAATAAAAACCATCAGCAGCATCCTTTCAGGATTAACGTAAGACACGTTTTGACATTACACTTAAGAAAACCAAAGTGGCTCATGAGTTGGATGGAGAACCAATATTTCCTGTTATTAATGGAGCTACTGTCAGTGAAATGGATACAAAAGACAAGTTCAGTACTGACTTTTTTTGAAATTCACTTCTGGAAATTATTACAGAAATTTACAGCAGATCTGAAGGAATTTGTAGCTTTGTATGGTTTCTTACAGATCATTTCCCAAACTACAATGAATCTGGAAAAGGCATGTAAAGAATTGGCTGCAACTGAAGCAGACTTGGCAGCAGACCAACTGGATGAATTTGTGATATTAAAATGTATTTTGAACACAGATTAAGAAAAGCTATGCACAAAATTTTGAACTTTATCATTAAGAATAAACTCCACTTAATATTTCCAAATAGTTTATTGCATGTATTTAACAATTCCTATTACTAAGGCTTGAGCTGAAAGTTCTTTCTCTTAACGCTCATAAAGATATATTTGTGGCTCAAATGTCACAGGAGATTGAATGCTTCAACCCTATTGTCTATTGAAAGTCAAGTTGGAAAGCAGTTGGATTTCACAGAACTGATTCTTGCTTTTGTGGCTACAAAAGTATCAAAGATTGTGTTTTAGTGATTCTATTTCCATGCAAATAAACTTTTAAAAAATATTCCTCTCTTTTAATTTGAGATGAAGTGTTCACTTTGACTATTCCAGGCCAGTGACTGATTTCTGATTTAACCCATTGCTTTTACATAACTGCTAATTTATAGTGAATTCTACGTTATTTAATCCAGCGTTTTGCTTCAACTGACAGTATTTCAGCAGCTACCATCACCAGTCAGCACGTAAAGAACATTGGCAAGTGGTAAGCTGACCTGCTGAGTCACTTCTTTTTATCAGTATTGTATTGGAAAGGCCTTAGCTTTAAATATTGCTTCTTTGTTGCAAAGCCTATCAAAAAGAGAAAACTGAATGGAACTTGTGCCTTGTCAATCCACAGTTCTTTTTGAAGTATGTTGTTTTATTGATTGATCTATTTTGTGAATATGTGTCTTCCTAAATGCTGAATAGTTCTCAGCAAAGGTTTTTATTATTTCAAGTCTTTCTAAGGTACTGGCAGAAAATTAATATGCTGGTATTTTGTTTGCTATATAACCAGATTCCATTTGGAGGATCTTCATAGCAAGAACAGTATAATTTAACATCTTGTTAACATACTTTAAACCATGCCTTTGCATTAGAGTTATCAACAGAAATACCTCCCTTGCCTTTTAGTAGAATAGATCAAAGGAAGCAGTGTTGCAACATTGTCAATGTTTCATTTAATTCTATTTTCATATTGGAATTTTTATTTTTGCAAGTCTGACAGGGAAAATTATACTTAAAAAGCAGCACTTTTTAAGCAGTCTTCATCCTTTCTATAAAATTATAAATTATAGCAAAATACTGCCTCAGTAGCCAAATTTTAAAACTTTCAAAATACAACATTTTCAAGGGCTCTAACCAGCTACTGGACTCCTGGAAGGTTTTTTTTAAATTTGTGACATCAAAGGGCCCCAAAATACCCACTTGCTGTTGCACTCCCACCTCTCCAACAGCCCTGGGGCCTAGTGGTGTCCCACATCCTAAGCGGTACCAGACAGGGAGTCTGCACTCTGGGAGAGTGCCTGAGAAGCCAGACTCAGGCTATGTCTACATTACAAACTACGGGTATGATTCCCCACTTGCGTAGACGTACATGCGCTAGCTCTCATCAAGCCACAGTGAGTATACATAGAAGTGGCACTGTTGTAGGAAGGGGAGTAGTAGTTTAGCTGTGCCAAGTACATACCCAGTTTTGTACTTAGAGACAGTCTTGCTCAGAGCCAGTGGGCTTCAAAAACACATGGGATCCAAAAGGTTGATTCAATACTGCAGCCTGGTGATAATCCATGAGGGGGGAGAAAAGGGCTATAACAGCTTCCAGTAAACACAAGTCTGAACAATAAAGAATTTTCTCCCTTTATCAGATCTCATTTTGAATGTAAACACACACGAAAACTTTTCAGATAGCAATAGTTTTCTTATACCTGAAACAGATGAATCAGGATGATTAACAGGGAATATATTTTAATGGCATCAACAGTATTGTTAGCCTCAAATATAGAGACTATGAGGCAAACACGAAAACATCACAGGATTAGCTTAAAAAAGATATTAAAAATAATAATAGGTCACTGTTTCTTGCATATCTTTCAATTTGAGCTTGTAGAAGGAAGGTGCCTTCTGGTTCATGTGTGAAGGCTAATGTAGTGCCCATCTTTAAAAAAGGGAAGAAGGAGGATCCAGGGAACTACAGGCCAGTCAGCCTCACCTCAGTCCCTGGAAAAATCATGGAGCAGGTCCTCAAGGAATCAATTCTGAAGCACTTAGAGGAGAGGAAAGTGATCAGGAACAGTCAGCATGGATTCATCAAGGGCAAGTCATGCCTGACTAACCTAATTGCTTTCTATGAGGAGATAACTGGCTCTGTGGATGAAGGGAAAGCAGTGGATGTGTTATTCCTTGACTTTAGCAAAGCTTTTGATACAGTCTCTCACAGTATTCTTGCCAGCAAGTTAAAGAAGTATGGGCTGGATGAATGGACTATAAGGTGGATAGAAAGCTGGCTAGATCGTCAGGCTGAACAGGTAGTGATCAATGGCTCCACGTCTAGTTGGCAGCCGGTTTCAAGTGGAGTGCCCCAGGGGTCGGTCCTGGAGCCGATTTTGGTCAATATCTTCATTAATGATCTGGAGGATGGCGTGGACTGCACTCTCAGCAAGTTTGCAGATGAAACTAAACTGGGAGGAGTGGTAGATATGCTGGAGAGTAGGGATAGGATACAGAGGGACCTAGACAAATTAGAGGATTGGGCCAAAAGAAACCCGATGAGGTTCAACAAGGAGAAGTGCAGAGTCCTGCACTTAGGATGGAAGAATCCCATTCACTGTTACAGACTAGGGATCGAATGGCTAGGAAGCAGTTCTGCAGAAAAGGACCTAGGGGTTACAGTGAACGAGAAGCTGGATATGAGTCGACAGTGTGCCCTTGTTGCCAAGAAGGCCAACGGCATTCTGGGCTGTATAAGTAGGGGCATTGCCAGCAGATCAAGGGACGTGATCATTCCACTCTATTCAACATTGGTGAGGCCTCATCTGGAGTACTGTGTCCAGTTTTGGGCCCCACATTACAAGAAGGATGTGGAAAAGTTGGAAAGAGTCCAACGGAGGGCAACAAAAATGATTAGGGGGCTGGAGCACATGACTTCTGAGGAGAGGCTGAGGGAAGTGGGATTTTTTAGTCTGCAGAAGAGAAGAATGAGGGGGTATTTGATAGCTGCTTTCAACTACCTGAAAGGGAGTTCCAAAGAGGATGAATCTAGACTGTTCTCAGTGGTACCTGATGACAGAACAAGGAGTAATGGTCTCAAGTTGTAGCGGGGGAGGATTAGGTTGGATATTAGGAAAAACTTTTTCACTAGGAGGGTGGTGAAGCACTGGAATGGGTTACCTAGGGAGGTGGTGGAATCTCCTTCCTTAGAGGTTTTTAAGGTCAGACTTGACAAAGCCCTGGCTGGGATGATTTAGTTGGGAATTGGTCTTGCTTTGAGCAAGGGGTTGGACTAGATGACCTTCTGAGGTCCCTTCCAAACCTGATATTCTATGATTCTATGATTATGTCAAGTCTGAGATTCAGCCTGAAAGCACACACAAAAATATGGGCCTCCATGCTGGCTGCTCAGATAGTGACCCACTTACCTACTCATAAAACCTGAGGAAAAAGCTTCCATTTGACCCCTCCCCATTCCCCTAACCATCTCCCTCCCCACCAAATCGAGTCTCTCAAATCTCTCATATTCCCCTTCCATGCTCACTTCAGTCCCCTGTCCCTCAACTGTGCCTCTATATTTACGTATCTATCTTAAGAGTTTCATACTAAAGCACAAACTTTAATTCTTTTATTGTCAATGACATTAAGAAAGAATTCACAATGCACTGAATAAAGTGTAGACAAATGTGGCAGTTCAGTCTCCCTTTAACAATATATGTGTAACTCCCATTTGTGGGAGTGGAACTTCACACAAAGAGTGAGAGAAGTAGAGGCACCTTAAAGTAACTCTAACCTAATTACGTAGAAGACTTTAAATCTTAGCTCCATGTGTTCAGAAATACTTGGAATGCATCCAAAGGTTAACATTTCATTGGGATATGTTTTAACTGAATTTCCTGCTGTTGAAAACAGCTACACTGAACACATTTGAAACAACACTCCTCTAACCACAGATGATGTATAGCCAGGATTATCATAAGGAGTCACAATGCAAGCATCCTCTTGCTGCCTTGACAAAAAGCCCCAATCCCGAACCACAGAACCCAACCCTAGGAATGGGAATATTCAATCCCCATGCCAATTCAATCCTTGCCTGCTCTTCAGAGACATCCAAAAGAGGGGTCAGTGCCATTTTTGATTTGGACATCTCCAGGAAGCAGACTGAGAATACGAATATTTCAGATAGACCACTGAGCAGCCACGAGATGGCAATGGCTATTAGTTTCTTTCTAGTGATCTAGATTTGCTCTGGTGACTTTAGATTCAATCCACAACCCCCCCCCCTTCCTTTTTTTGTGCACTATTGTTGACGCATCAAGGGGGCAGAAAATAGCTTGATATACTCAGCACAGCCTGCACCGCCTCCTCAGTCAAGGGGGTATAGCCTAAGTGCTCTGCATTCCAGACATCCCTGGATGGCAATGGGTCAGAACCACCCATCATAAATTACACCAGATTTGGGACTGCTCATATCTATGCCAGAGCAAGTGCTGATCCCACTTCTAAAAGTTGCAACTGGATCCTTTACATCTGTATGTCTCAGCAGTTCTCAGCTCCCCTGGAGTTGACAGGCCACATACCCATCCAAAGACATCTAGTCCTTTGTAAAAGATATTTAGAGAAAATAGACATGTAGAGGCCTACAATTTCCATAACCATTACATTAAAGTATGATAATATGATGGACAAAACTTATTAAGTTTAAGTATTCTGGGAGTTCATTGTATTAAAAATGCAAGCATTTATGTACTATTGACGGTTTATACGTAATTCCATAAGGGAGGAGGACCACCTCCAGGAACTAAGATTGGAAAATGGTTAGGCAATTTACTCAGGTTGTAACACCTCCTGAGAGCTACCATCACCTTGAGAGACATTTGCACATAGTGGCTCAAACTTAATTCTCTACAGACCAACAGACAAGGAAAGGATAAATAGCCTGAGTTTAAATTGACTCAGGGCCATCTTTCTGATCCAATAAATAGACAGGGCCTCTGGTCCAAGGGGAGGGGCAATCCTTATGAAAGGATTGGAAGGACTTTGGCATACTGAGGCCCCATAATACTGAGAGAGCTTATTCTGAGCAGAAGCTGTGATGAACTTGTGACCACAGGTAGATGCCGGTGAGGCTGGAAGAACTGTTCACCAGCCAGAGCCCTTGTGGAGTCAGGGGATGGTCTCTGGTAAGCTCATTGACATGCATGTAGGTCCTTTTATTGTTGTTAATATGTTCTCTGTAATGATTTTACCTTAAAAATAAATGAGCATGCTTAGAAAGAACTGTGTGGTAGCTTAACCGTGGCAATTGCACTTTTTACTGTTTCTGAGGAGAAAAGTAAAGGCGGCCATTTTAGGTAGCCTGACATTGCTAGGGAGGTCACAGTACAGGCAGGGAACTATGCAGTCTTGAAATATCCTGGTCAAGAGGGAGAAAGAGAAATGGGTCTCCTACTTAAAAGAGGTGATGGCTAAGGAGCAGGGAGCCCAGAGTGGGCACCCTTGCAGAACCAGAGAGAGGCAACACAGGTGCAGTTGCCCCCAACTGTGACAATGGTAACTTGACAATAGGTTTTAACATTAAACCTAGTACTCTAACAATGATTAAAGTCATTAAACTATTTAAGTCCTTGAGACCAGAACATACATTTATGAATTAGTTTCAGTGGGTGTCTTCTGGCAGATGCTTCTACAAAATATGTAGGTAAAAACTGTCTTCGGTGTCAGACAAATCTACAAAAATAGCATTTGCTGATGCTAGGGGTAGCTTCTCTGCCAAATTAAATATGAGCTATCTACTCCACAGAAGCCTTTTCATCAAAATGATGCTAAAGTTTGTTTGTTTTTCAAAGAAAGGCCTGTGGCATAAAAATTCGTCATATTAAAAAATGGGATCTTCCAAAAAGGAGTCAAAATACTCACCTGCAATCCTACGTATGTTTTTTTGTTTGTTTCATTCTATATTTGGAATACATAATGAAAGCTAGCTGCAGAGAAATGTATTTATTTCTTCAGAGCTTTAGACTGCTTTTTTAAAAAAAAAAAAAATCAGAAATAACAGGTTGCGTTTTGCATTACCCTGTGAAGGCCAGTGTGACTAAATTAAAACTGCAGGCATGTGTGAAGAGCACTATAATTAGTCACTTTTCAAATAAATAAAATGTCAGAAAAGAAGAATAAAGCCTTGATCAGCAGCACTAATTTTAGTAGAGTATACATAAAAGGCAGTGATCATTCTATAAATTTTCTTCCACAGATACACATTTATGAAATTCTCCTACACAAAGAAGGATAGTATTTTCCTCAGTGCTTCATTACTGTGTGTATATACACACACACATATACATATATGCACAAAAGTGAAAGTATTATGTATTTTACATTATAAGATTTACCTTTTAATCATCAATCTTTATTAAACTATTATTTTACTGGTTACCTTTATTGAGGGGGGGCTGGAGAGGAAGAGAGGCATGGACAAAAAATGTTTTGCAAGTTTACAACAGTGATTGACCTCTCAGACATCAGGTTGCCTCATTTCCCTCTTCCACTACACGCTTCCCCCTTTACGTAAGGTCATTAGTTTGATTTAGTCTTCTGGGCAAACCATTAAAAGTCCTCCAGTTCCAGGGTGAGCAAGAGTCCAATGAACTTTCACCCCTTGATAGAAGTGCTCCCTCTCTGAACCCAGGCTTCCAAGAAATCCTCTCTACAAAAGCCACACCTCTTCCCTTTGGTATGTCAATAGCATACTTCCCAGCCTCTTCTCTGGAATATTTGAGGCTATTTTTCCACAGCCCCTTCACGCTCTTTACCTAACCTCCTCACTGCAGGGAGCCCTATTACCAGTCTCTTGGCTCCTCATTGGTAAGGCCCATGAGTGGTTCTCTGGCACCCTCCTGGCCTTTCACAATCTTTGCTTTCAAAATCAAAGGCCATCCCTTCCTTGAGGTTGTTTCCACAGCCCGTTAACTGTCTCTGGAGTCCTAACAGCAACCACCACAGATTCTTCCAGGAGTCCTTCAGTGGAAAGACCAAAACCAAGTCTTGAATCATTCTTGGTCTCTGCCTTTCTTCTATATCTTGCCTCCCTTTCCCAGCATTTCTTTTTTTTAGTCCCTATAGTTCCTCTGCTCCATGGGAGCTAGAAGTCCCAGGAAGACCAGACCATGGAACAGGCACATGCTGCACCTGGAATTGCCCTTAACGGAGAGCAAACCCTGTGCTGTAGCTTTCCCAAAAATGAAGTGGAGCTGTCCACAGAAAACTTGTAGTTACACATGAGTAGTGCCAACTAGACAAGATGTTTTCATTCTAGACAGTGGGTGGGGAATGGGACATTAGGAAAAAAATAGCCCTTAGATTTTTAGAAGAAGCTTATCTTCGACCTGGTGGAGCCTTCCTGAGAACAGCCTTCCTACCAACAGCCTCTGAGTAATGGCTGCTAGGACTCTGCAAGGACATGTGATGAGACCACATGTCTCTAGACTCCATCTTGGGATGTCCATGTTTTTCCACAGACCAGTCTGGGAATCAAGCTTTGAAACAAAGGGTTCTCGCCATATGCAAAAGCTATATAAAGCGGGGAGTGAC
Organism: Chrysemys picta bellii; assembly: GCF_011386835.1. NCBI lineage: Eukaryota > Metazoa > Chordata > Testudines > Emydidae > Chrysemys > Chrysemys picta. The sequence goes on from NC_088791.1 coordinate 79,069,672, forward strand.
ATCATGTGGTGTTCTTCACTCCCCACACAAGAAGACTCCTAAAAACACCTTAAGAACAAAAACTGAACTGGGGGGTAAGTGCTGGACCCAGGCTAAAGGGATTTTTAGCCTGTGAATGGAACACCTGTGGATTCCAAGCTGTAAGCAAGTGAAGCTTGCCCCTTAAGAATCTGCAGGCTGCTTGTATCATTCTTAGGGTGAGAATCTAGTATTCATAACTAATCTATTTAGTCTATTCAGTTTAGTTTGTGGTTTTTGTTTATTTGCTAGGTAATCTGCTTTGATCTGTTTGCTATCACTTAAAATCTATCTTTTGTAGTTAATAAACTTATTTTTGTTCTATCTAAACCAGTATGTGGGAATCATAACTCAGGGGCAGGAGGCTGTTGCATATTCCTCTCCACATTGAGGGAGGAAGGGAATTTTATGAGCTTATATGTACAGTTCCCTGTGCAGTGAAAGACAGCATAATTTTGGGTTTATGCTCCAGAGGGGATGTGTGTCTGAGGAGCTGGGAGTAACTTTCCCCTGCAGGGGCTTGTCAGTGAGCCTGCTTGTAACTGCAGCTGGGTGTGTCCCTATCTGTATGTATGCTGGTGAAAGAGCAGGTTGGAGGGCCCTGTAGCTTGTCACAGCAGCACTGTGTGATCAAGAGCCCAGACTGGAGGGTCAGGAGGCTCGGTGGTACCCCAGTTTCAGGTGGCACCCATCACACCTACATCATCTAGTATAGCATAAGAAATCTTTTCTTAACCTGAAGTGAAAACACTGCCAGTTATCTAGATACACACAATAGAAAAAAATAATTTATTTTATATACCTACCTCCAAGCCCACACACAGCAGCTAGGGGAGACTGTCCATGGAACCAAAGAGGATTCATTCCCCCAATCAACTATCAAGGTCAAGAGTAGGAAGTTCATTTGGGGTAACACTGGTGTACATATTTGCAGCCTTTTGAATGGATGAGATCTGAAAGACACAGGGTGGTAAAGGGAGAAGAAGGAAGAGCCAGTGTTAGCACCCTGTAGAGCTTCTACAGAGAGTGGGAGAGGGAAGGAGGATTTTCCAGGAGAGATGATGAAGAACTTATCAGAAAGGAAGGATCATGACAATTAAGGTCTTTTCTACATGCATTTTTCACAATCCTCCCACTATTTGTCCAGCAGTATTACAAATCCACTCACTAGTCTATATGGTGAACAAATGTTTTTACCACCGTGCTCCCTCACTATGGTCTAAGTATTACATGTTTATCCAAATCAGACTTTAAGAGTCATCACACAGTAAAGGGAATAACAAATATTCCTAATAATGGAATATCAATAAGTCCTTAGGCACCAAATTCTGATCCTAGTTACACAACTGTAAATCTGAAATAACTCAATTGAAGTCTAACGCAACCCCTCATTTACACTGGTATTAACTACGAGCAGAATCTGGTTTTAAATTATTTTAAAAGTGGTAAAAATGTGATTGTGCAAGTAAGTCCTAAACAAGGTAATCAGTTAAAGAGTCACAGCACTTCCCCTAAAGAGTAATTGAAAAAACATGGATTCCAGTAATCATAAGAGTATTCGTAAGAATTCCTTTAAATCAATCTAATTAAACAAGAAGTGACAGCTCCGTAATAAATGTTTCTTTGTCAAGCAGTTTTGTAAAGTGTGATTGCATCATGGGAGACATGTCTAAGCTTTTTCTATCCCCCGTCTTTTCACTTATATCAGCTTTTTTTTAAAAATCCATCTGGACACATACTGATGACTTGCAGTGATCCCACTGGCTTATAAGCAATTAAAAGGGTACTAGATGAACCAGTTTTCTATGGCAATTCTTGATACGGTGCACTACATAAGCCTACAAAACAAAATAAAATCATAAAGGCAATACTGTACAACAAAATACAATATTATAACAAAGGGTGTAAAATAATTACACTGGATATATTTTGTGCCCATGATTAATCTTATAAATGTGCAGAAAAGTCATGCTTTTGATGGTCACAGTGAAAGACAGGCATCTGCTTGATAGGTAGGCAGTTTGATTCTGGCATTGATTGGTAGGATTGTGAAACTTGACTGCACTACTGCTGTTTGCTCTTGGGAAGAAGGAGAAAACACAAAAGTCTGTCATTGGCCGAGAAGCAAACCATCTGGTGAAGTCATGAATGGCTGAGTTCAACAGCAGGGAAGCCTACTGTTAATCAGTTTCGCAGTCAATCGACAACTCTGGAGGATCTATTAAAGGGATCAAGATCTAACAAAAAAGTTGCAAAGGAGGATTTGGAATAAATGTGAATTTTATTTCAAAATGTAAAATAAATCATAGGCCTATATGCTGCCTAGAATTGTGGGGGAGGAAAGAAAGAGAGAGCACTGCTCTACCACATGCTCTTGAGTCTGCAGAAGCCCCTCAACCCCCAGCCTGTGGGTTTGGTATTCTATGAGTTGAACTGAGTATTCCAGATCCATGGAGACAGCCACATATTATGGCATGCTGTTCTCTGAACTGGTGGATATCCAAATAGAAACATAGGGGGTTCTCCATGCTTCACACCTGTTTCTTCATCCCCTGGAGATGGAGTTTGCTCAAGTGTAAAACAAAAGTCAAACAGCAGCCTATGAGGAGGGCAGGCTGTTGAGAAAGGGCGTTAAGAGGTAACTTGTCAGAAGGCTGCAGTTTGCTTCCCCCATGGATCACTGGGACCTGCAGTGCTTAAATGCCATGCTCTATACCTCCTTCACGGCCCTTTCCCTGAAAAGAAATTTTGAACATTCCAAGGAAACTCTATGAGGTTCATCACACCTTGTTTCCTGAGCTTTCTGATCCTTTCCTACAGGTTTTAAGAACAAAATGTTATGATATCGTCCAATAGTGAAACTTAGGAACATGTGAATGGTCATTCTGGGTCAGACCAATCGTCCATCTAGCCCAGTATCATATCTTCCGATACCAGATGTTTCAAAGGGAATGAACAGAGCAGGGCAATTATCGAATGATTCATCTTCTGGCAGCTGGAGGTTTAGAGACGTCCAGAGCATTGGGTTGCATCCCTGGCCATCTTAGCTAATCGCCATTAATGGACTTATCGTCCACGAACTTATCTAATTCATTTTCCAACCATTATACTTTTGACCTTCACAACATCTCCTGGCAATGAGTTCCACAGTTTGGCTGTGCACTGTGTGAAGAAGTACTTCCTTATGTTTATTTTAAACCTATTGACTATTAATTTCACTGGGTGACCCCTGGTTCTTGTGGTGTTATGTGAAGGAGTAAATAACACTTCCTTATTCATTTTCTCCCTAACATTCATGATTTTATAGACCTCTATCATACCCCCCTTAGCCATCTCTTTCCCAAGCTGAACAGTCAAATCTTTTTAATCTCTCATTATATGGAAGTTGTTCCATAATCCTAGTTATTTTTGCTGCCCTTCTCTGTACCTTTTCCAATTATAATATAACTTTTTTTTTAGATGGGTCAACCAGAACTGAACGTAATATTCAAAGTGTGGGTGTACCATGGATTTATATAGTGGCACTATGATATTTTCCCAATGGTTCCTGACATTGTTAGCTTTTTTCCAATTATAATCTAACTTTTTTTTTAGATGGGTCAACCAGAACTGAACGTAATATTCAAAGTGTGGGTGTACCATGGATTTATATAGTGGCACTATGATATTTTCCCAATGGTTCCTGACATTGTTAGCTTTTTTGACTGCTGTTGCATGTTGAGCGGATGTTTTTCCAGAGAACTAACCACAGTGACTCCAATATCTCTTTCTTGAGTGGTAACAGCAAATTTAGACCCCCATCAGTTTGTATGTTTAGGTATGATTATGTGTTGCTGCTTGGAATGGGGCTGCCATGTTATAAACCTGGGCAGCAGAAAGGGCAGGTGGAGGAGACCTTTGCTGAGCTATTTCCTACTTCCATCCTGATTCAGTGTGTGACTCAGCCTCATAGTGGAAACCTTCTAAGATAGTACAAAAGTGAATAATGCTCTCAGACTGTATGCATTATGTCTTTCTATGCATTTGTACAGCACCTAAAACACATAGGTCCAAGTGCTAATTGGGCACCAGTGCAATAAATGTTAAACATCACAACTAAAACTGACAACATTGTCCCAAAGACTTGCACTCATTTTGCTTGTCTTACACTGCATGCTGAACTCCAGAGGCATCAATTAAAGGATCAGCTTCCCTGACATGGGTAAAAAAAACCAAGCAGAATTCCACTCTCCCCATGTTGGATCATCTCCAGCAATAAAATTGCTACCCAGGATTTCTTCCTGCCTGGCTATACCCAGTCCCAGAAAGACAACAGCCTACACTTTGTACCAACAAATTAGTAAGGACCCTGTGCAACAACCTGAAGCTCTGGAGGGTACCAAAAGACATATCTTATACATAAATAAATGAGTTAGAAAAAGAGAGGCGGTATGTTCTTTGAATATAGCTACTGGAAAAAATTGAGCTCTGCATGAAGCACAGTATGAACAGGAAAGGGACACCAGGTGTAGCGGTGGTATAAAAATGCTGGGCACACTGACAAGCAACTGTCACCTCAAAAATATTTTCACAAGAGAGTTTCTGCTCCTGCTGCTGCTTACTGCATTCAGTATTTGAATTTCTAGGACATACAGGAAATGTCTCCTTGGCTTTCAAACAAAACGCTAAAAGTGTTTAGATTTTTTGCTGCAGTCTGGGGAGCGCTCTAATTCACAGTATACATTCAAAGGTGGCCTAAGAAGCGTGCACTAGGGAGACTCCCCCTCAAGCCCTGATCCACACAAACACACACACCATCTGTCCCACCCTACCCCGCTACTTCCAAGCGCTCCATCGAGCTACTTACAGGGCTGGGGGAGAATTCCACTGTACGTCAGCCCTGTACATCATAGTTGGACTTTCCATACTGCCTGAATCACACGTGAAGGGCCCTGGGCCAGAATCAATCCTTGGTGTTGATTTGGTTTAAAAGAGTTTGATAGATATATATATATAAAATATCTCATCCCATCTCTGCTTGAGTGCTTTGCTCCACACAGACATGCCAGTGAGGGGAGGTATCATGGGGGAGGAAACTGACCCTCCTCTCCTCCCTGACTCTAAGGAGAGGGAGAAGGTTAATTTCATATAGGCGCCAACATTCAGATTTCTTCTTTTTCAATTGTCTGCAATGTTAGACTCTCCAACCTCATTTAAGAACCCTGTTCCAGCAAATATTAAATGCAGACAACAACAATGCTCACTTTGTCTGTCACCCATACATACAGTTTTGCCTCCATGTCATTTGGAGTAATTTTAACAAATGCAAATATTAGGGCAATAGTTCCAGTTTAAACTAGATTAACAGTATTTTTTTTTTAAAAGAAGGTCACTAAAAATATAGCAACCCCCAGAAAACTAAACAATACCAAACAAAGCAAATCTCCTCCCGGAATATGGTCTAGCTCATGCAGCACCAATTGCTGCAGAAGCAGGAGGCAGCACAGCAAAACTGTCTAACAGAAAGACACCAGCAGAAGGATCCACAAGAGAAGGTTGCAGGCCCAACACATCCTCCACTGCAGCTGCCATAACAGCTGTTCAGAATCATCTACCACCAGCTCCCACGACACCAGCAACCACATGCCTTTCTCTAGCACCATCCTCCCGTAACCTATGGCCTTGAATACTTCAGATACATAGAGTTTAAGGCCCCCAAGAAACCATTAGATCATCTAGTCTGACCTCCTGTGTATCACAGATTATTAAAATTCACCTTACTAGCCCTGTATTGATCCAACAACCTGTGTTTGATTAATGCATAAACTTGCATTTAGCTAAATCATAATCACCCAGAAAGGCATCTAGTCTTGATTTGAAGACAGCAAGAGGTAGAAACTCCACCACTTCCCTTGGTAGTTTGCTCCAGGAGATAATCATATAAGAACGCCCATACTGGGTCAGACTAAAGGTCCATCTAGCCCAGTATCCTGTCTTTCAACAGCAGCCAATCTCAGATGCCCCAGTTAGAATGAACAGAACAGGTAATCATCAAGTGATCCATCCTCTGTCATCCATTCCCAGCTTATAGAAAACAGAAGCTGGGGACACCATCCCTGCCCATCCTGGCTAACAGCCATTGATGGACCTATCCTCCATGAATTTATCTAGTCCTTTTCTGAATCCTGTTATAGTCTTGGCCTTCCTTGGCCTCTGGCAAAGAGTTCCACAGGCTGACTGTGCATTGTGTGAAGAAATACTTCCTTTTGTTTGTTTTAAACCTGCTGCCTATTAATTTCATTTGATGACCCCTAGTTCTTGTGTTATGAGAAGGAGTAAATAACACTTCCTTATTTACTTTCTCCACACCAATCATGATTTTATAAACCTCTATCATACCCCTTAGTCATCTCTTTTCCAAGCTGAAAAGTCCCAACCTTATTACTCTCTCCTCATATGGAAGCAGGTCCATACCCCTAATCATTTTTGTTGCCCTTTTCTAAACCTTTTCCAATTCCAATACATCTTTTTTTGAGATGGGGCGACCACATCTGCATGCATGGGCGTACCATGGATTTAGATAGAGGCAATGATATTTTCTGTCTTATGATCTATCCCTTTCTTAATGATTCCCAACATTGTGTTTGTTTTGACTGTCACTGTGCATTGAGTGAAGGTTGTTTTCAGAGAACTATCCACAATGACTCCAAGATCCCCCTCTTGAGTAGTAACAGCTAATTTAGACCCCCATCACTTTATATGTGCAGTTGGGATGTTTTCCAATGTGCATTACTTTGCATTTATAAACATTGAATTTCATTTGCCATTTTGTTGCTCAGTCACCCCGTTTTGTGATATCCCTTTGTAGCTATTCGCAGTCTGCTTTGGACTTATTTATCCTGAGTATCATAGAATCAAAGGGTTGGAAGAGACCTCAGGAGGTGATCTAGTCCAACCCCCTGCTCAAAGCCAGACCAACCCCAGCTAAATCATCCCAGCCAGCGCTTTGTCAAGCCGGACGTTAAAAACCTCTAAGGGTACAGATTACACCACCTCCTTAAGTAATCCATTCACCACCCTTATAGTGAAAAAGTTTTTCGTAATATCCAACCTAGACCTCCCCCCATTGCAACTTGAGATGATTGCTCCTTGTTCTGTCATCTGCCACCACTGAGAACAGCTGAGCTCCATCCTCTTTATAACCCCCCTTCAGGTTGTTGAAGGCCACTATCAAATCCCCCCTCACTCTTCTCTTCTGCAATAAAAAATAACCCAAGTTCCCTCAGCCTCTCCACATAAGTCATGTGCTCCATCTTTGTGTTTTTAAAAGTTAAAGAATTTGAACCAGACCCTCAGCTCATGTAAATCAGCATACATCCATTACAGGCAATGGAGCCTACCAATTTACAGTGGCTGAGGGTCTGGCCCCTTATTTAGAATCATAGACTATTAGGGTTGGAGTCAGGGGTGAAAGTAACTTACAGGACTTACCGATACGACCGGAGTCCTGAGCAGGGAGATGGCCTCAACCAGAAGAGGCGGGGCCTCTCAAGATTTAAAGGCCCTGGGGCACCGGCTGTGGCTGGGAGCCCCAGGGCCTTTAAATCACCCCAGGGCTCCCAGCTGCAGAGGTGGCTGGGAGCCCCCGGGGCTCAGGGGCAAATTAAAGGGCCCAGGGCTCCGGCCGCCGCGGAGCTCCGGGCCCTTTAAATCCCTGCCACAGCTCCGGCAGCCGGGCTCGGGCGGGGAATCAAAGGGCCCGGAGCGGAGCCCTGAGCCCTTTGAATCCCCGCCGCTCCCCGCAGCGGCCGGAGCACCGGGCCCTTTAAATCCCTGCTGCGGAAGCCGGTGCAGTCCAGCACGGCGTACTGGCTCTTGCCAGTACGCCGAACCGGACCGACTTACTTTCACCTCTGGTTGGAGGTCATCTAGTCCAATCCCCTGCTCAAAGCAGGACCAACCAACTAAATCAAAATCCCCCTTAACTCTTCTCTTCTGCAGACTAAATAACCCCAGTTCCCTCAGCCTCTCCTTGCAAGTCATGTGCCCCAGACCCCTGATCATATTTGTTGCCCTCCGCTGGACTCGCTCCAATTTGTCCACATCCCTTCTATAGTGAGCGGACCAAAACTGGACGCAATACTCCAGATATGGCCTCACCAGTGCCGAATAGAATCTCTTCCCGTAATCTGCTGGTAATGCTCCTACTAATGCAACCCAATATGCCATTAGCCTTCTTGGCAACAAGGGCACAGTGTTGACTCATATCCAGCTACTTGTCCACTGTAATCCCCAGGACCTTTTCTGCAGAACTGCCGTTTAGCCAGCCTGTAGCAGTGCATAGGAGTATTCCATCCTATGCACAGGACTCTGGATTTGTCCTTGCTGAACCTCATCAGATTTCTTTTGGCCCAATCCTACAATTTGTCTAGGTCACTCTGGACCCTATCCCTACCCTCCAGCGTATCTACCTCTCCTTCCAGCTTAGTGTCATCTCCGAACTTGCTGAGGGTGCAATCATCCCATCATCCCGATCATTAATGAAGATGTTGAACAAAACCGGCCCCAGGACCAACCCCTGGGCACTTCGCTTGATACCGGCTTCCAACTAGACATCGAGCCATTGATCACTACCTGTTGAGCCTGACAATCTAGCCACCTTTCTATCCACCTTATAGTCCATTCATCCAATCCATACTTCTTTAACTTGCTGGCAAGAATACTGTGGGAGACTGTATCAAAAGCTTTGTTAAAGTCAAGGTATATCACGTCCACCACTTTCCCCATATCCAAAGAGCCAGTTATCTCATCATAGAAAGCAATCAGGTTGGTCAGGCATGACTTGCCCTTGGTGAATCCATGTTGACTGTTCCGGATTACCTTCTTCTCCTCCAAGTGCTTCAAAATGGATTCCTTGAAGACCTGCTCAATGATTTTTTGGGGGAACTAAGGTGAGGCTGACCAGTCTGTAGTAGTTACCCAGATTCTCCTCCTTCCATTTTTTAAAGATAGGCTAATATGGTGCCCTTTTCCAATCATCCAGGACCTCCCCCGATCGCCAAGAGTTTTCAAAGATAACGGTCAATGGCTCTGCAATCACAACAGCCAATTCCCTCAGCACCCTAAATAGTCCTTACCCTGTATTAGTTTTGTATCATCTGCAAATTTTGCCACCTCACGGTTTACCCCTTTTTCCAGATCATTTATGAATATGTTGAATAGTACTGATCCCAGTAAAGACATGGGTCTTTGGTGGACATCACTTTATTTTTATTTTCCTCTCTCCATTCTGATAACTGACCATTTATTTCTACCCTTTGTTTCTTATCTTTTAAGCAGTTACCAGATCATGAGAGGACCTTCCCTCTTATCCCGTGACAACTTACTTTGCTTAAGAGCCTTTCATGAGGGACCTTGTCAAGGGCTTTCTGAAAATCTAAATACAATATATACACTGGATTCCCCTTGTCCACGTTTGTTGACCCCCTCAAAGAATTCTAGTAGATTGGTGACGCATGATTTCCCGTTACAAAAAACATGTTGACTCTTCCTCAACAAATTATGTTCATCTATGTGTCTGACAATTCTGTTCTTTACTATAGTTTCAACCAGTTTGCCTGGTATTGAAGTCAGGCTTATTGGCCTGTAATCACCAGTATCACCTCTGGAGCCCTTTTTAAAAATTAGTGTCACATTAGCTATCCTCCAGTCAGTTGGTACAGAAGCTGATTTAAATGATAGGTTACAAACCACAGTTAGTATTTATGCAATTTCACATTTGAATTCCTTCAAAACTCTTGGGTGAATACCATCTGGTCCTGGTGACTTATTACTGTTTAATGTATCATTTTTTTCCCAAAACCTCTTCTAATGACACCTCAATCTGGGACAGTTCCTCAGATTTGTCACCTAAAAAGAATGGCTCAGGTTTGTGAATCTCCCTCACATCCTCAGCTGTGAAGACCAATGCAAAGAATTCATTTATTTCCTCCACAATAGCCTTATCGTCCTTGAGTGCTCCTTTAGCATCTTGATCGTCCAGTGGCCCCACTGGTTGTTTAGCAGGCTTCCTGCTTCTGATGCACTTTCAAAAAAGTAATAGCAATTTTTTTTGAGTCTTTGGCTAGCTGTTCTTCAAATTCTTTTTTTGTCTTCCTAATTATATTTTTACACTTCACTTGCCTGAGTTTATGCTCATTTCTATTTTCCTTACTGGGATTTAACTTCCACTTTTTAAAGGATGCCTTTTGCCTCTCACTGCTTCTTTTACTTTGTTGTTTAGCCATGGTGGCACCCTTTTGGTTCTCTATGTTTTTTAATTTGGGGGTATACATTTAAGTTGAGCCTCCATGCAGTTTGCAGGGATTTCACTTTTGGCACTGTACCTTTTAATTTCTGTTTAACTAAATTCCTCATTTTTGTGTAGTTCCCCTTTCTGAAATTAAATGCTACAGTGTTGGGCTGCTATGATGTTTTCCCCGCCACAGAGATGTTAAATTTAATTATATTATGGTCATTATTACCAAGCAGTCCAGCTATAGTCACCTCTTGGACCAGATCCTATGCTCCACTTAGGCCTAAATCAAGAATTGCCTCTCCTCTTGTCAGTTCCAGGACTAACTGCTCCAAGAAGAAGACATTTAAAGTGTCAAGAAACTTTAATTCTGCATCTCATCCTGGGGTGATATGTACCCAGTCAATATGGGGGTAGTTAAAATACCCCATTATTATTGAGTTTTTTATTTTTATAGCCTCTCTAATCTCCCTGAGCATTTCACAGTCACTATCATCATCCTGATCAGGTGGTCCGTAGTAAATCCTTACTGTTATATTCTTATTAGTCGAGCTTGAAATTACTATCTGTAGAGATTCTGTGGTACAGTTTGGTTCATTTAAGATTTTTACTTCATCACCCTCACTGCAAAAAGGGTTCTACTTCCTCAGATTCAAAGCCACTTACTGGTGTTGAGTGTCATCATGGAGGAGATGCTAGCATTGGACGCAGCATGTAGGCTCTCCTCCACCATACCCGCCTGCTGCGGCCTGAATTTCATAAAACACCTGGGGTCTAACAGATGTTGGCCCAATAAAATATAGTACGGCATAAGCCTCAGGATGTCACCTTGAAGTCTGTTTCAAGAAGCAAGACATGTGTTGATCAGTCCCTTGCCTCACAACATTTCAGTCAGAGCCATATGGCCAGACAAAATATTGCTTCTTAAGAGCTGGTGGGTTAGGGATCCCTCAGCCATTTCTCCTTGTAGTGATGGCAGTTGCACACTGTCCACAAAAGCTTGCATGCCACCCATCACTCCTCCACCTCTTTACTGCTGCCAGTTTATTTATTTAGTGTTGGGGCAGCTCGTCAGTACCGGCAAGTGAGGCACAGCCTAACCAAAGAATTCAGAAGCTAATTCCCAATCCTAAAAGCTACATTTGTGTGTCTATATATTAGTATTAGGACAATTAGGCATATATTTTAAATAAGTTAACATATCTAAGTCCACAAGGAGAGAAAGTGAGTAATCTGACAGATCACAAGTGCTTCCTCTCCATAAACACAATGCTGCTGCAGGAGAGGCTCAGATCAATATAGGTAATTGTACCTCAGAAAGATGCTCTGTTACCATGGCAACTTACCACACCCAGGTATCACTATGAGGGCAGGACTGTGATAACCATGGACTGTTGAGGCTCTGGCAGAACTGCAACAGTTAAAGGCTGTTCTGACAGTGGGGCTGGAAGGGGGTCGGCCCAGGAAAACATAGGGCTCAAGGAGCAGGGAAGACTGCAGTCATAAGCCTAGCTGAGTAGAAACCCCCAGTGAGGACTGCAAGGAGGACAAGTCTGCAGCCCTTGGGGAGGCTATATGTTGCTAAACAGCTCCTGGCCAGGAATGGCTCCCACACTCCTGGCTGCTAACTGTGAGGGAGGGAATGGGGCCATGACAGCAGAGCTGCAGAGAGCTTCCAGACCCTGCACAGCCAGCAACACCAGATCCCTGCAAGCACAACGTGTGAGGAAGGCTGCAGGCCTGCAAAGAGGATGCTACTCCACTTGTAGGTGGTTCCTAATGCACTGGCCTAGAACTGGGGACTTTGCAGCTGTTTCTTTCCAGGACCCGGGCCCTATCACTGGGAGGAGCTGCTCCCTGGGGCTCAACCTCCTGGTCCCTCTTGCCTGGCAGGGGCTGCCACCACCCCTGGCTGGGAGTGAGTGAAAGCACAGTTCATGCCGGTGGGAAGAGCGGGAGCCTGGTCAGGAATGGGTGCTGGAGCAACACGGAGTACCCCACAAAATGCCCTGGGGAAAGGACCCCGAGCCTGATCCCCCTGAAATTCCCTGGGAGCAGGAGGGAGCCTCAGTCCAACCTGTGCAGAAGAGGGGAAGTGTTCATTGTTCAATATATGCCATAAACTAGGGTTGCCAACTTTCTGACCAAACAAAACCAAACACCCCTGCCGAGACCCTGCCCCGCCCACTCCATCTTCTCCGCTCCCTCTGTCACTTGCTCTCCCTCATCCTCATTCACTCATTCATTTTCATCGGGCTGGGGAGGGTCCCATTTCAACTGGGTGTTCCGCTGAAGACTGGACACCTAGCAACCCTACATCAAACAAGCCCCCACATAAAACCTGAGGAAGGGATCCCCCAGCTTGACACCCCCCAAAAATGACCTAGGCTCCTCTCTGCAATACCCCAGCCTTCCCCACCCCACCTCTGCTACCCGTCACTATTCCTGGAAGGCTTCTCCCCACCCCAGTGCTCCTTGGGTGGTGGTCGTGTGACCCAGCCCACGTCTCGGGTACTGTGTCTTCTCTCTGGTGCTTTCCAGGAGGACAAGGCCTTGGCCACAGAGAAGACCAACACACTGCTGAAGTGATATAGCTTTTTTTTTTTTCTCCCCACACAAGGGCAAATACTTCTTTGCGCTATTCTTGCTTACACCTTATTCTTTTAAGAGTCTGTATACATGGGAACAGGGGGGATTAGTTTTGTGCCTTTAACCCTCTGCTATTTGGCCTTCCCTATGCAATAGTCAGGTGCATTGTAATGCTAAATTTGTTCCCCTTTTTTCTGACTCATATATATAGGCTGATGTTAGATGATGGATATTGCATCGGATCAACCAAAACTTGGATCTAATATGATGACTCCTATTTTTTAGTATTGTTAGGCAGGCTGGGATAGAAACATGCTTTACAAAACAAGTTTACTAATGAAACTGAAGTGCCTGTAAATGGTTCAGATATTACCACTTTCCCACTGCATAATGTGCCAGATACCTTGAATAAGACATACCTGGTATGACCAGAAGGGCTACAGGTATGTCACAACTTTCTACAGCATTTAGATACCCATGCGATAGATGCCTTGGAAAGGTCACAGATTCATAGGATTATTTGTTAAGCAACAACAATGTGCTCAGAGCTGGGCAAGACATACTACAGACAATCCTTTCTTGGGGGCAAAGACTAATAGTTCAGATGAGAGCTATCAATTTTAATGGAACATCAAAAGACTACAACAGCACAGCTGGAGTGGAGGTGCAGCAGCAAAAGTGGTTAAGTCATTCTTTGTAATGTTATTTATCTCTTTTTTAAATAGAAACTCTTCAGCCCTTCCTAGAGTTAACATCTCCCAACCTGGAAGGAAATGGCACTAGAGGCAGAACATTCTCTGGCTATTTTGCTTTCCTGTGAAAGCTTCGCTCTATTTCCCTTTTCACATGCAATGAAGCAGGGAAGCTCTAACAAAACCATTGATGTTTTTGTTGCATCAATTTCTTGCCATTAAAACTGTCTCATTTTGTAAATTCAATCATCTTTGCTCACTGTTTGCCACGTCTTATTTAAGATTGATTCTTATCAGTGTCACCATGTTAGCCTTCATAGCATATATATTTATGCAGAAGGGGAGGCGGGGGAATCCAAGCTTACGTGCTAAAAGTGATAGCCCATTGCAGACCAAGATTTATATTGGCTTTACCAGAGAAACACCATCACTGCTGTTTAAATATTACATTGTGTATACTCTGAATCAAAGACAAAGCAAAGATGGACATGACTAATTACTTTAAAGCAAGGTTTTGGGGTGCTTCAGTTTAGGCATCAAAGAACAATGCTTTCCTCCTTTTGAGCCCCACCTCCAGATAAACCAAGGTTGTCAAACAGTATGTCTGCACTCAGGCCATGATCCAATAGAAAGACTCCCACTGAATTCAAAACAAGTCTTTAAAAACAAATGTTTGAAGGCAAGGCCTGAGAAGTCAGACAGACAGCAGTTGGATAGTATTGTGAACAATAAGTTGAAATAAATATAATAATTTGGAATAGACTATTCTTGCCTCTACGTATGGGTATTGTCCTTAAGGAAGCTATTATTCCGGATAGGGATTGATCCTGCATTCCTTGTAGGTACATACACAGTCAAGCCCTCTTGGAAAAACTTAGAACACAGCGATCCTGCTGGAGCAGCCCATTATGCAGTTGCTTTTAAGCAAGTCACCCAAGGTAACATCAAAAGTCCTGCTGTGGGGCTGGACACACATAGCTCCCTCCAAAGTCTACAATGCTTAGTCTTACTGAGTCAGCCAAGAGAGTTGCTATAAAACAATCACCTGCTCCCTTCTCCCACCTTTTTCTATTGCCAAGAATGTTGCCCCTGCTGCACTCTGAATCCCTTGCAAGTCTAGTCTCAAAATCCTATTTTCCTCATAGTATTACTTTGTGCTACCAGCAGGCCTTCCATTGATGCATGTTACATTTAGCTCTCCGCATGTAATTAGAGAGAGTGTAGCGATAATGAAGTCTGAGTGACAGGAGATTGTTAGTGTGTGCATGTTGAGAGCCCAAGAGCAATGTTAGCTCTGCTCAGTGTTAAATGTGATGTGATCTGATGGACTCTTTCTTGACTGAATAGTCACTATGGTTGTCCCATTTACATTGTATTGATTAAGGATGTTGGACAGACCTGTTAAATAAGAGACAGTTCACATTCTCTCTCATGCTGCTCTATTTTAATAAACATTGTTCTCATTTAATACTTTTTTTATTTTAAGATAAATTCATTTCAAATAATGTATATATGCAGTATAAGTTTGGGGTTTTTTTAGGAACACTGACATGTAAGTCAGCAATGAGAAGAGGAACAAAGCATGAAAAAACCCAACATTTTTTCACTCCTACAAGATATTTATGACAGCTATGTCAATATCCTGGACCAACCTTTTGGAACTAAATTAAACTTTGTTGAATTGGGGTGAAGTGCTTAGGAGCTCATTGCATTGAAAACACAAACATTTGTGTGTTATTGTGGGATTGTATATATGAGTTTCAAAGTACTTTTGGGAACAATGCATGTGAAATGGATTTCCTGCAAAGCACTTGTGGTAAAAGGAATGTATATGACCCACCTCTGAATCCATCCTTTTGAAGCTTGGCCTTGAGCAGGTGCAGTTATGCTGAAGTGTGAAAACAGTCATCCACCCTATAACAATGTAGAACAACTACAAACTCAAGCCCCAAATCTACAAGTTCAACATGACTAGATCCTTGTACCCTGACAAAATTCCTTGCATGTTCAGAGCCTAAAATGGTCCTCTTTGCTATTATCCTAATCTTTGGGATTTATTTTATGAGAGACTTTATTCTTGTTACTAGTCTCATGGGCTGGTTAATATACACTGTTCCTCCAACAATAAAAAATAGGGGTATTCAGAGTCCATTTCTAGATCTTCTGTTGGACTTTGGAAGATTTTTTTCAAGAGTTCAAGTAGTGTCACCCCCACTGCAAGTGGGAAATACATTTATTGGATAAAGTACCAAAAATGCTTTACTAAGACTGAAATGTTATACAATGCAATGAAAGCCAAGAAGTAGCTGCTCCATCCATCATGTTTATGTAGTGACATCTTCACTTCCTCCCCTACAAAAATGGAGGAAATATGCTATTCATCTAAAGGTTATAAATTATTATTGCTTTAGTACCCAAAGGTATCAGTGAAGATCAGGGCCCCTTAAATAGATGTCAGTCCCTGCTCTTAAAAGGAAGAGATAGAGGAAAGGAGGCACAACATATAAGCAGAGATTAAAGGTAATGATAGACATGTCTTCCTTCTTATGGAGCCTGGTGTGTGGGGTAAAAGCAGGGCCACCGAGAGCGGGTTCGGGCCCCAGTGAAAACATTTTTTTTGGGCCCCCCAGCAAGGGCGGACCAGCTAAACAGGGCTGACGAGGGCGGGGGAAGAAGCCGGGGAAGCCGGGCCCCGGTAATTTGTACCGGCCTCCCCCCTGTCAGCCCTGGGTAAGAGTGAGCGTCAAGCCAAGAGAAGTAAATAGAAGCTCAGTAGTGGTGTGTCCAGGGGGAAAAGAGATATTGAGCGAGACCCAAAGAAGGAGCAATGGAAAGAAGGACAGGGGGCAGGGACAGTTTGCCTGGCAATAGGACAGAGAGGGAGGGGCAAACATGTCCAGAGTTTGAATTGTAAAGTTGTATGCTAACATCTGTGGCATCCACAGCTGTGGCTGTGAAAATCTGGGGGCAATCAACTGGCTTTTCTTTGCATCAGTGTTCCTTCTTCTAACTGTTGCTGGCAAAGTCCTTGCTGCTCATATAATCACTTCCATCCCAAAGAGTCCTGCTTTGTTTTGCCCAGCCCATACAGCTGTGAGGGTGGTACAGTGCAGCCTGGCTAGATAGCATTATTGCTACTATTCTCAGTCCCAAATAATTATTGCCTGAGCTAACTGGAGCTGAGAAAGCTGTGAGGAATCCTTTAGGTACTTCAAATCACACTTCACCTAATGCGCCAACATTTGATAGCGTGCCATATTGCCAGTTAAGGAGATCAGCTATGCAGGAAAAAAAAAAGTTAAGGGTCTTTTGGGATAAGAGATTGCTATATAAGTATAAGATATTAATCTATATCTAATTCAGGCCATGGGCTGCTGACTGGCACCCTGAAAATTCCTCAGGCTGGCAGCAATATAAAGAACTGAAGTCACCAGATATAACTAGTATTCACTAAAATTCCAGGAGCAGAGACAAACAAGCACAGAAGCTAGGCACATTAGTGTGGGATGGAAGAGGCTAGGGGCACAGAATGAGACCACTCAGGTTCCCCCAAAAATGTGAGAGAGCCTCATTGCACAGGCTCCATGCACTGTCCTCTCCCCCGTCAATCTCCCTTTTTAGCTAATCCCCTCTCAGCAGAATCCTCCCCCCAAAAAAATTTCAGAAACAAGAATTGGAAATTACATGATGTTTGCAGACCATCGTTGCTGCTCATCCTGTTTGCGTAGGTCAAGGCTGCTTCCCCACTCTGAACTTTAGGGTACAAATGTGGAGGCCTGCATGAAAACTTCTAAGCTTAACTACCAGCTTAGATCTGGTCCGCTGCCACCACTCCCAAATGTGCTAATTCCCTTCCCTGGGTAGCCTTGAGAGACTCTTCACCAATTCCCTGGTGAATACAGATCCAAACCCCTTGGATCTTAAAACAAGGAGAAATTAACCATCCCCCCTCCTACCCCCCACCAACTCCTGGTGGATCAAGATTCAACCCCTTGGATCTAAAAACAAGGAAAAATCAATCAGGTTCTTAAAAAGAAGACTTTTAATTAAAGAAAAAGGTAAAAATCATCTCTGTAAAATCAGGATGGAAACTAACTTTACAGGGTAATCAAACTTAAAGAGCCCAGAGGAATCCCCTCTAGCCTTAAGTTCAAAGTTACAGCAAACAGAGATAAACACTCTAGCAAAAAGGTACATTTACAAGTTGAGAAAACAAAGATAAAAACTAACACGCCTTGCCTGGCTGTTTACTTACAAGTTGGAAATATGAGAGACTTGTTCAGAAAGATTTGGAGAGCATGGATTGATGTCTGGTCCCTCTCAGTCCCAAGAGCGAACAACCCCCAAAACAAAGAGCACAAACAAAAGCCTTCCCCCCACCAAGATTTGAAAGTATCTTGTCCCCTTATTGGTCCTTTGGGTCAGATGCCAGCCAGGTTACCTGAGCTTCTTAACCCTTTACAGGTAAAAGGATTTTGGAGTCTCTGACCAGGAGGGATTTTATAGTACTGTACACAGGAGGGCTGTTACCCTTCCCTTTATAGTTATGACAGCATATTATAGCCCCTCCCCAAAACTCATGGTTTTGTCAATCCAATTTCTAAGGGTTCCAGGCAGGACTAGCTCTAGGCACCAGCAAAACAAGCACATGCTTGGGGTGGCAAATTTTTTGCGTGGGGCAGCAAAAAAACCTAGAGCCGGCCCTGGCTCCAGGGCAGGGCCTGTTACTCTGTATACAGTGCCTAGTGAAGCCGGGCTCTGCTCTTGGTTGGGGCTCTTAGGCACTACTGTAATATAAGAGATACGTTAATAGACAAACACACTATTAGCAACAACTGAAGTCTGTTGCATTTCAAGAGAAATAACCATGCTATATTGATTTTATTAGTGAGAACCTCTCTGAAGGCATCTGCAGTGCACTTAAAGCTATGCTTGGCTCCAAAACAGGCAGTGAAGAGATCCAGCCATGCCAGAAACGCTATGAATTGCTCATAGATGTCAAAGAGCTCGGTTTTCTGGCCAGCAAGCTGACAGGCAGGCTTCTGGCTTCAATAGACAACCCTGTCCTAAGAACTGAAAAAGAAACCCTTTGAAATAAATCACTAGCTCAAAAGGTTGAGAAATCCTACATCAATACAAGGTAGAACCTGCCTCTGAGGCATCTACACAGGCACTCACAGGAAGAACAAGGTCTGACAGGGTTCGCTCAACACTGGGGCACCTTCTTGTGGCTAGGTCAGGGGATTAGCAGCAATCCCTTCTTTGTATGGTGGCCCTTCTCTCTACAGGACTCAGGGTGCTCCTTCTTTGCTATTCAGCACTCCATGCAGGTCACTACATTTCTCTCCTTCCAAGGTATTAAATTCCCATTGGGTCAGCTGTCTTCCAGTCTGGTGCAGATCCTATACCTTTTTCCCCAGTGGCCAGTAGGGAAACCTGGGCCCACCCACTACTCCAGGTTCCAGTCTACAGACCTTCTGTCCAGCAATTAGAGTGTGCTTACTCACAGATCCCATTGCTATTTCCCTGGTCTCCTTACTAATTCCCTGCTCTATCCTCCACCCACCTCCAAACTCCCTCCTCTCAGGAAGTAACTATAGACTACTTCCCACTTTGACTTCTTGACAAACTCTGTAGCCCCAAAGACCCCTCCCCTCTCACAAGGAGTGGCTATAGACATCTTCCCCTGGAGTTCTTTTCCTGATCTCAACTTCCTCCCTTTATACAAGCTCAACCTGCTCCTTCCCAGCTGGGCTCCATCTTCACTTAGTTCTTGTCATTCAAGCCAAAATCTCCTCCCAGGTGCAGCTAACCAGGCTAATTGACCTGTTTTAACCTGCTTTGCCTTGTGTGAGGTAAAGGCATGGGGGGACGGAGAGTGACACAGCAGCTATTATAGACATTGTAAAGCAAGTACAAATATTCAGCCAATTATTGTTCAAATGTTGTAAGTTGTGTTTTATTTTTAATGTAATATCTAACAAAGCATTCTCTGGAAATGCTTGGTGTTTTTTTTAATGTCTGTAAATTGCATTTGTATTTTTATTAAAACATAATAGGGTTTAAAATATTAAAAACTGGGTGGTCTCTCTGTATAGTATGGTAATGTATTGCATGCAATAGCTGTCTATCAGATTGTGTGCACATTAAGGTCTGCCTCAAATGCAGTAGGGCCCAAGACTGTGAAAGGGCTTTTGGTGGCTAGGGGATTAAAAAAAGAAAAAAGAAAAAAAAAACCCACCTCTTCCCTTGTCCCACATGCAGCTAGATAAGTCAGCCCGTCACCTGTGGTACTTCCTCTAAAAATTGTGTTACCATTTCCTTCTAGCTACATATAGTTTGCAGTTCTGAGAAGGGCCTCTAAAACATTGTGCTCGAAGGAGATGCTAGAATATCAAATACAACAAAATATCTGAGACCCAAAGATACCAGGTGTGATTCTATATCCAGCAGACATGCTTAAGGAGACACCTTAACAAATGGTGGTTATTGAGCGTTATTTGTACAAGGTCTAGCAAAGTAGGCTGGGAGATGCCAAGACTTTATGTGAATGATCAGCATTCTGATCTGAGCAACATTCTGCCCAGCTGGACAACAAAAGAGGGAACTAGTTGTTGTGACACTGCAGGAAAACACACTGATCTAACTAACACCACCATCTATTTTTTGTGGTAGTATTACTAGGTGACTTATCTAACACCATCAGTCCCATAAAGACTCCAGTAGTGAAAAGAAGAGGTACTAATGGTGACACCTCTTTTAGTCTTGATGGTCACTCTGTCACCTGTACCCAATGTTGCTTCTGCTCATGTCCTCATTCACTTCATCTTTCCCACACAGCTCAGAGGTGTAATCTAATTTTGCAGCTACTTGAACATCATGGATTTTAAGTTAGGAACAGAACTCAAATAGTTGCATGTTTCTTTCCTGCTTAAAAGGTGACAAAATGCCTGTTCTGGGCTGCAGTTGAGGATGTAGGAATTCTGAGCTAGGAGGACACATACTCCTATCTCTGCAGAGACAGTCCTCAACTCCCAAACTAAATGAAAGATCCACAGATAGTTACACCCTGCACTTCTATCTGCTGGCCTCCCTGATGAAGAGCAGAAAACCCACCTCCCCATTTAACAGCAAGACTGGAAACACTATCCTGGTCCCGCTATGCTGGCCTTTTAAACTCTCTGGGATGTCAGGATTTTCACTAAGCCCAGAGGCAATTCTAAAATAGGGTTTTCTCAAAGCTTACATGAGCCTGTGAAGGGTTTTCCCATAGCTGGTTGGCAATTCCCCTAAATCCAGCACTCTATCTAACCTGTCTAAAGCCCAGAAGGCCCCTGTGAAAGAAAGCTTCCTAGTTCCATCATAGTGGTCTCTGAATTCTGCCCCTGAAGATGCTTTGTGACATGGGGGAACAAGGGAAACGTAAGATCTTCCTGAAGAAAGCCACCCTCCCATAAGACAGTGAGCTTGCAGAGCAATATGTAATTAAAGGAACCCAGGGAGCACTTGAGAAAAGAGAAGGTTAAGGTTGGAGCAAGTATTGAGAAGGTTAAGGTTGGTATTATCAGTGTGTCATTGACTATCGATATGTCCCAAGACCTTGCATCACAGAATCATAAAAGACCACTTCTAGTTGCTGTTAAAAAACCTGCCTCTTTGGTAGAATAATATAATATTCAACATGAGTAAGGGTATCAAAATCTTGTCCTAGGTGTAAAGTGATATCTAAATATATAATGCCCACCAAAGTGTAAACAGCAGTAGCTACACTTTTAAACACTCTAGAATTAGATATTTTTACCCTACAGAGCCTTCCTTTATTCTAGAAGAGGTGATTTTCGGGGTCATGGAAGCTGTATAAACATTCCTTGCCCCTGCAGCAACAAAAATCCATTCTATACATTTTACCATCTCAGACTCCAGACTGTACTACAGTAGGATTAAATATTTCAAATCATATCTGAATGCACTCAATCCAAACATGAAAAATGAAATGTAACACTTAGCTCATTAATTTTTAATCTAAGAGAGATGTTTTTAGGGTATAAACAAAGCATTGTATATTGTGATCTATTATGAATTCTTAGGTTTTCTTCCTGCATAGCTAATGAAGGATCTTGTGATAACAAGGCTGATAAGGCAGGGCATCACTAGATCCTTTGTTAGCCATGGAGGAAGAAAACATAAGAAGTCATAACAGATCACAAACTGCACAGAGCTGCACTGTACTTTAGACACCTAAGGTACAGGTAAAATCCACAAGGAACATATTGATAGTACAATCTGTTCCAATATTGCAATTTAGTCCCCTCATCTATCTCCTACAACAGTCAGTGTCATCTTTCAAAGTGTGTCATAAAACCCCTCTAATGCTTTTAATTGTGCAATATTATTGAGTCATTGTCAGCTAATAGTTCTGTGATTTTCATCTTGCCTGTGAAATATTCTTTCCTTAACCATTAGAAACATCCAGTCTGAGCCAAAAAATTCATCCCTGGTGTTCACTTCAGTGTGCTTACACTAAGAAAGAATATAGTCGTACACAAAAATGAAACGTTGTGCATCAGTTAAGGCTGGTCTATACATAACACATTAACACAAAAGAAAAGCAAGAAAGTGAAGAGTGAAAGCTAACTGTGCATACCCTCTACTTCTCCATCCAAATACACAACTACCACACACCACAGACTACAAATCACAATCTTAACTCCGCTTCCACAAGGATTCCTGGCTTCCAGCATTCCCTCCACACCTCACTTCCTTCCCAAGGCTATGGATCTTCCCATCCCTGGTGGTTCACAAAAGCTGACCTTCAGAGCACATTTTAGAACATTTTTCTGGCCAAACATTTGCTTAGCTATGGCCAATCACCAATTATAATTCCTGGGAAGGTATAGCTATTTGCATTTTTCATGGACGGCAATGTAATTTAACATAAAAGTACATCTAAATTATGCAGTATTCTCAGATGTTACAATGGGCATATTTTTTAAAAAAATTGATCATTCCATTGATTCCAAAAGTTTAACCACAACTTGCTGACATGATGGTGAACATGATTTTCCCTTATCTACACTGATTAGTTGATTGTGCTGAGCATCATGTCATCTAATTCCAGCTCTCAACATTGTGTCTGAACATGGTAGATTTTGGAGGAAATATGCTCTAGTCTAGTGTATACAACACTGGACCAGGTGTCAGGAGATGTGGATTCGCAGATAAGCCACTGAGCTGCTGTGACCCTAGGCAAATCCACACCAACGTACTGCCCTTTCCATTCCCACCCTTTGTGGGATATGGGAAGGTTGTGATTTGTGGTCTGTGGCAGTTGTGTATTTGGGTGGAGATGTAGAGGGAATGCACTGTTAGCTTTAATTCTTCACTTCTTTCCTTGTCTAGGTAAGCAGAGTCAGGATGAGCTCTACCCTGACATATGGTGGTGAATTGTGGTGAGTTGTGGAAAAGAACTTCAGGGGCTCATCTTGTTTGCATAGGCACATCCACCCTGCCTAGCATGAGCCCAAAGCTGCCCAAATGGTCACTTCGGCTGCTGTGGGATCCCCAGTTTCTCTGTTATTAGGGCAGGAAGAATAAAATGTTGTTACCCTGATTATGTGAATCAAGACCAGTGGAACTGTTTTATGACAGAGGGACTCACCATCAACTAAGTAGCACTCGCTAGACAAGGGACATGGGTTCCAAAACCTAGTGAATGGAGAGAGGCTGGGAACAAGTATTTGTACCTGATAGTATGGGCCCCCTTTGAGGGCCTGAAACACCAATTGCACCATCTTCTCTCTCCACTGTTGAATATCGGAACTAATTTTGGTTCTATTAAGAGTCTGGTTACAGGCTGCTATGCTGAATTCACTTTGGGCCAATGGTGCACCAGCACTGGGTCTCCCCTACCACAAGCTGAAATCACTAAAGAGCTAAAATTACTAAGAGCTGAGATCACTGAGTGCTGTGTTAACTAGGGGGGGAGCCTGAGATATATTGCTAAGTGGCTGGCAGAGCTGAGCAGTTTGCGGGACGGCTGGAGTGGCTCATGGGACAGCTGGTGGAGTGGAGAGGCTCGTGGTGAAGGCTGCAGCAGAACCTCATGGAGAGGCAGGGCAGTCGGCCTCGGACCACATAAGGTGCCCCTTAACACCCCACGTTTTCCACCCAAGCTGGGGGGTAAGACTCTGCAGATAAACTTTTGAACTCTGAGGCTGCAATGACCAGGGACAGAAACTTTTGGGTTGTTGGACTTTTGGGTGATTTTGGGGTTGCTGGACTTAAGACCCTGAGGGGAAAAGGATACTGCCAAACTTACTTGGGGGTGGGTCTTTTGCTCGTGGTTTGTGTTATGAAACCTATTTGGGGTGTTTCCCCAACATAATGCTGCATTGTTTCCCTCCTTTATTAAAAGGATTTGCTATACTCAGACTCCGTGCTTGCGAGAGGGGAAGTATTGCCTTTTAGTGGCACCCAGGGGGTGGTATGTAATTGTCACTGGGTGGGCTGGTTTTGCATTGCATTATTGAAACGGAACCCCTAGATACTGAACCTGGCCCGTGTTGCTGCCAACTCAGACGGGCAGAAGGGTTACATCTACATAGATTTTAAGCTCTTTGGGACAGTAACTGTTGCTTACTGTGTATTTGTACAGTGGCTAGCACAGTGGAGCCTTGATCTCTACTAAGGCCTTTAGACACTACTATAAAACAAACACTTAAAACAGTTAAAATAGTTAAGCCTTAAAGAAAGAATGATAAAGGTGACAATATTGGTCTTTACTGACAGTACAATGACACCTATAGGAGAGACAAACTGTTTCTCTCCTCCAAATCCTTTCCAGTCTCTGCTAGCTCTTTCTGCTCTTAAAAGTATTTAGACTGCAGATCAACAAGCTACCCCTAAAATATATGGTTTCTGACATAATGACTAATGTTTCTCTGAAAACAATTTACTCTGCTGTACAATACACAGACTAGTTTTGCCTCTTTTGAGTCAGAAATAGATTTAGTGTCATCTAGAATCTTGGGTCTGGATCAATAAACTTTAATTGTTGAAATTAAAGCTAAAAAGCAGGAGGATACAGTTATCAAGACTCAACATAACTAATAACATTTGAGCTTAATTCTTTAGTACTGTTCTAGAGTTAGAAAGGATGGAAGTTTTTACATTATCAAATAATTTAATGACTAAATACTTCTGAATTTCTTGAAGGAATTATTTGAAAATTTCCTCTTTCTATCCTGAAGATATTTCATAACTTATTAAACATCCTGTTGATACACTACGTTTAGTCTCCTCTGCGTCTGCTGGAACCATAGTACTGACTTTGGCAATGCTGTTTGGCAGAGGGCATGCTGTGAATGTGGTCTGGAAAATGAAAGGGAATGTACCATTCTTGAATAAAATATATATTTGTATTTTCCCTGCCCCCTCCAAATCTAGGCAAAACTGAAGAAGAAAGTTATTGAAGTTGATTCTACTCTCACTTATTCTAATACAGAAGGGTCCTAAACTGTCATCCCTGGAATGCTTGCTAGCGAGCTGCAGAAAGGGGCAAGTTAGGTGGAACAAATAAGAGCCCAGCACCACCTGGGTGCCAAATTGCATTAAAAAAAATCTAACAATACATCAAATACTTTCTTATTCTTATTCCATATAAGCAAGTGTTGTAGTTGCCACAGCAATGTTACGTGATCATGAATGGAAGAGGAAGTGGTTCACATCCAGGGAGCTCTCCTTACATTGAGTAATATTTTATATCACAAGCAGTCCCATTGCAATCAAGTATCAGAATCTGCCCCGCTCCAGACCTATTATATTGTGTAGAACCTCCACCCTAGTGTAAACACGTAGTAGTTCCAGTCAAGACAATGAAGTCTGTGTAAGTGAGATCATAATGGTTACCTATGCCTTCTGCATTATTCCCTGGAAAACTGAAGGACAAAAAAAAAATCATGTGCTGTAATTACAGTGATGCCAATGCATTTTATCATCTTGTTTATGAAGCAAGTGAACAACAGGGTCAAGATCCCAATGAAGGAGATAGCACCTTTCTTCTAGAATATGAATAGTATCTACTTTTGCTTCATCTTTCAAGATATGCCTTCATGAAATGATCTTTGAGCTTTCACTTGCTGTTTCTAATTAGCAAGTTTATACTATCTATCTGATATGGACTTTAGAGCTAAAGAATTATTTTAATTTTAAATTTGATAGCTCCTATTGCGGTTTATCTGAGGTAGATGTTGGGAAGTGAAGAAGGGTTGATATCTGTGGGGAGGAACTTGTACACACACTAGGTAATAGAACATAGGCCTGAATCAGTAATACTTGCTAGTTCTCTTTTGGATTTAAAAAAAACCTATTTGTTTCTGAAGTACTATTAAAATTCTTCATTAAAGAAAAAAACAGATGATCAGTGACATGGGAAGGGAAATGATATGGAGAACTTCTCTTCTGAAGGCAGATGGGGCAGGTGTAAGTTAGATAAGTTTATGGAGGGAATGGTTTAATGGTAAAACATAGTAGCCAAGGAAAACCAAGCAATGGTACGTAAATAGTATAATGGCAAACAGGGGTCAGGCTAGAGACTCTTGCCTACATGCTCGGCGTCTTACTGATCGCCATATTTGGGGTTGGGAAGGAATTTTCCTCCAGGATAGATTGGCTGAGTCTCTGGAGGTTTTTCGCCTTCCTCCGCAGCATGGGGCAGGGATCACTAGCAGGAGGGTCTCTGCCGATTGAAGTCACTAAAAACAGGATTGGGGACTTCAACAGCAGAGTCCAGGGAAGGGTTTTGTGGCCTGCAGCATGCAGGGGGTCAGACCAGATGATCATAATGGTCCCTTCTGACCTTAAAGTCTATGAGTCTATGAGGTGTACACGAGAGGAAAAAAAATATTGAAAAACCTCCAACAGGTGCTTTGGGGTGTATTTAAATCCTTAAACAGCACACATTGGTTTGAATACCAGGACCACAATGTTTGCAGTGATATCTACCACAAGGAAACATGAAGATACCATTCAAAGGACCACATGGCTGCTGTCTTTTTGGACTTGCATCAAGCATTGAAAAGGTTACAGATTTTTTTTCTCCCCCCCACACAGAAACTCTTGGCATATTCACCATTGCAGTGCCTCACCTTCATCCCAAAGAATAGCTAAGTGGCTATTTTATTGAACTGCTGCTATTCTTGATGGGGGATCAGGTGGAATAACACTATTTTTGATCCCTGGAGATGCAGCTGATAACTTTGCCATGGCCCAGCCTATTGAAGCTTGGGATAGAAGATTAATGATCTATGAATTCTGAACATTTGGGGCAAACATCTCTGTAGAATTTGTCAATACTTGTTGCAGATTCATCTCATGATACAGCTCTTCAGTGCATGCATATAGTATTTCCTCAACACTATGTGACAGTTCTCAGAAAATAAATTACATACTGTGCACAAATAAGTGATAGAATTTACTACAAAAATAGCATTACATCTTCAGCGATTAGTAACATATCAGTAATTCTGCACTAGTGCCAACTATCATAAGACAAAGTAGGTCTACTATTCTGGGGAGCATTGCCAGATCTGTAGAATTCAACAAACTTGGCTTAAAGAACAAGCACCATGTTACTAGCATAGGAATGCCCTCTAATAATCCTGTTAAGCTTCTAGGCATGATCGATGTATAGAGTTGCTTTCAAAAGCCTGAACAGAGGGAGACTGATCCATATTACATAACACTGTTCTTCCTCTCCAACTAATCCTCTTCCTTCATGTTTTAACATTAAAATATCCACCTAGCAGAACACTTATTTATAAGGCACCTATCACTCAAGTACCTAAATGCCTAACACACTGAAAAAATTGTCAATAGCGACTAGAACTGAGCAGGAAACTGTTTCTTGTCCCATGAGAATTTTAGGATTTTGAAAAACTTCCCACTCCGCTTTGGGATAAAACTGAAACCTTGAAAAAAAATGGAAAAAGATTTGGGGAGAAAAGGGGCCATCCCATTACAGCCAGTAACCCAGTAGCTATGGTACTCCTCTGAAATGCAGGAGCCATGGGAAAGGAAGGTTCATATCTTTGCTATGTCTGATTCAGAGCAGGGACTTGAACCCTAGTCTCTCCCATCCCACATGAGTGCCCCAACCATGAGTATATTGACTATTCTGGCAGGTGCCTCTTTCAATCACTGGAGTTGGAGTTGCTCTACTTTGTATACATAATTAAACAGTAGCTAGGCCAGAGAGAAACTGTCGCTATTCCTTAGCGATTATGGCACTCACCTGGGATGCAGGAAACGTGTGAGGACCAGGGTTCAAGTCCCCGCTGTGAATCAGGAACAGCAGGGACTTGAGATGAAATGCCTTGGGAGAACCAGCTTTAAGCCCCTGTCTGACACTTCCCAGGTATACCCAGGGTTGTGATGCACCTGGCTACCACCTGCCCTTTGCATGAAGAAGCCTGGTCTGTGCCTGCCATGGGTCAGCTCCCCAATCCCACTGAACACTGGTAACACATGCACTCCCCTCAAGGCCTTGCAGGCCCAACTGTCATTCGACAAGTTATCAACAAGGACACTCCAGACATCTGAGTGACTCTCTGGACTGCGTAGCCGCTGGTTCACTGGACCCTCACAGTAGTCACTGATGCTGTTTCTCTGGAAGCAGTGTATCCCCCAGTTTACCAGTTCCACCTCAGATCATTGCTCTGCTTTACTCACAGCACTTAGAACATAAGAACGGTCATACTGGGTCAGACCAATGGTCCATTTAGCCAAATATCCTGCCTTCCAACAGTGACCAAGGCCAGGTGCCCCAGAGGGAAAGAAAAGAACAGGCAATCATTGAGTGATCTATCCTCTGTCATCCACTCCCAGCTTCTGACAATAGAGGCTAGGGACACTCCGAGCATTGGGTTCCAAACTTAGATTTGTTTATAGTGAAATCAGGTACAAGTTTATTTAACAAAGCATAGAGAATCAAGTAGCAGCAATGATGAGTATTGGAAACAAACGGTTACATATCAAATCACAACATGCATTCTAGGGTCTAACTAACAAGATACTCTCATATCTAAAAAAGTATTGCTCACTCAAAATCCCTACAGTACTTTACAGCCAGGCAGCCTGTGAGCCTTCTTTCATGACACATGCACAGGATCAGTTTGCCTCCTAGGTGAAGGATTCAGTTACTTTGCACTACAAGATATACTAAACCAATCCCGTGTCTTTATTCAAAAACAGGAACATGCTTCCCACCCCTATGCCCCCCGCTGTTTGTTTCATCCACCAGATTTCACAATCTCTCAATTCACAACTGGTTCAATATGCAAGTTGGCATACAATACACAATGCACTAATGGCTGGAGAGGGAGACAGATGTCAGTTACCTCCTGCCTGAAAGGAACATCTCCAAGGTATGTCACCTCCTGGTGACCTGTCTTAACTCCAAGACCTTAAAAAGCATAATTTTCAGGATAGTTACATAACTCCTTAAATATTAGCAGTACATGCATTCCATAATGATTATGATGACCAGTGGGCTACTAACCCTCAGTAAACCTCATATGCTACCCTTTGGCGAACTATTATGCACATATCTAACCCAGGGGATCCCTGTACAATCCTATTTAGATGATTTAGTTGGGGATTGGTCCTGCTTTGAGTAGGGGGTTGGACTAGATGACCTCCCGAGGTCCCTTCCAACCCTAATATTCTATGATTCTATGCACCCCTTGTGCACTCTGCCAGTTGGCAACTAGGGGTCTGTGGGAAACACCATGCTCTGCCTGAATCAGAGCAGAGACTTGAACTTTAAAATCTTTCCATGTTACCTGCAATGCAGGTAAGTGTCATAACCATTGGCTATAAGGGAGAGTACTCTCTTCACAGCACAAATTTCACCCTGGACCTACAAAACCTGCCCATTTAAAGTTTCATTAAAATTACCCCTTTCCCAAGAAGAGTTTTGCATCTGATTAATTTGTATTTTCCAGAGGGGGGGTGGAGAAACTGTTCTGTCAAAAAAAAATCCCAACTAGCTCTAGTAGTTACTTGAACGGTATTGAATTCCCATGATGACCAACTGGTCACCTGAGGTAAAAGGCTTTTCCATATCCTACAACCAGTCCCCTGCACTATCCAGTCAAGATTATTTACAACTAAAATTTAATCTGTTTCCTTTTTGGAGGAAAAATCATTTCAATAATAGATTCTGTACATAGCTGTGACTAACTCATGAACCTAAAACAAATGTTACTAACCTATATTTCTATTGATTAACATTCTTTTCTTATAATGGAGTAGCTGAAGGTTTCAAAATCATTGAACATCTAGTCAAACCACCAACTTTAGAAAATACATTAAAGCTATGTAAAAAACCAAGCATCAAATGAATCTAGAATGTTGTTGGGCATTCAATATGAGATATCAGAAAAATAAGATTAGTCAGAGCAGAAAGTGAGAAATCTTTCATCTTCTACATAAAAATCAATACTATTGATTGGGTAAATGATTATTACTATGGCTATGGTGGCACCTAGTGGTACACAATATATAATGGCATATGAAATAACTGATCATCAATTATCATTTAAAGAAACTATTGTTCTCTCTTTCAGACAAGTTTCAAGTGCTGCATTACTTTAGTGTTGTATCAAACACTTGGCTATATGAGGGGGAATCTTAAGATTAGCATCCTAACATTGTCAAGAAAAGAGCCTTTAAAAAAAGGAAGCTGGCAATTCTGTTGCTGCCCCCAAATTGGCATATTTTGCCCATATGATAGAAGAAATAGACTTTCCAAAATATATTTCCCCTTTTGCCCACTTTTTTATTGTTCTCTTCCCTCATCTCCCATCCTCTGTTGGAAACAGACACACAGGACCAGATTCTTGATTACATCCAAGCTATGGACAAAGGCAGCAAGAAGTGAGGAACCACCTAGGAGCCAGTTATGTCTCCCTGATCCTGAGCTGCCCTGCCTCAACATGTTAGAGCTACTCCCTTGCAGATCTAACTCACACCGGTGGAGATGGAGTTCTGCATTCTCATACTTGCCTCCTGCCACTGGAACGCCCCCTCCCAGGGCACACATCAGTGGCTAGGGCTTCCTGGTAGATGACTGCCCTACAGAGTGTTCCTCTACAGTAGGGGAATTCTTTGCTGGCCATGTCGAGTCCACTTTACACAGTCCAAGGTGCAGAGAATCCAGATCACCAACTTAAATATATTTGTCCTTTCCTTCCTATTACTACTAGAGGCTATAGCAGGTTTCCATAGCAATTACCAATAAATGTCTGATGTACTCAATTTTTCAGTTTAAACTTACACATTTTCACACCACTGCAACTTTTGAGCCAAAATTTATACACGCCCAGGCCCACTGCACCTCACAAGGGATTCACACCATAGAAAGCATGCACCCAGCCCTCCTTTAGAGTATGTGTCACAAAAAAGCAACTTTCAGCTCTATAGGCTTCCCATTGGTGGAGAATTCAGAGAAGACGTATACAAAAGTCCCCTGGTCACACGCTCTCCACCCAGTACTAGCCACTGCTGAGGCTGCACTCGAAGATTACAGGTCACCCCCCAGCACAGGGTAAATTGTGGACTCCTGGTGCTGTCACAACCCCCTGTATTTTCTGCTGCTGGAAACCAGTGTCATGTTCCTCAGCAAGAGAAACTGGCAAAAGTCCTGGATGACTGCTGACCACCCAGATGATGGCAGTGTTTTGAAATATCAATATAGGCAATCCTCTGTAAAACCCAAGCATCCCATTTTACAAGGGAAATAAAAAGGGTTTTTTTTTTAATCATCTGCTTTTTGAACATATTCAGAAATTCAGGGCATAGAAAGTGGAATGGCAGAAGGCATGGAGGGGAATACAGGAAAAGTGAACAAATGGAATCTCAGTGCTGGCACATCATTGGCAAAGCACAGGGGATGTAAGATGGGGAGGGGCAGTTACGTAGGGCTTTGAAAGTGAGCACACAAAGCTTGAGCTTGATAGGGTAAAGAACACAAAGCCTGTGAAGACATTGATGGGTGGTGGGAGACACGGAGAAATAATATGACTCTTTTCTCATTGAGCTATGCCTACATTCTTCATTTCATTAATGGAGACAAAAATCCCAGTGTAACTAACAGTTAAGTGTGATATAGTTTCTGCAGTCTCCTACGGTTATAAAAAATTCCCCTTTTAGTGCTCCCTCTACATTAGTAAGGAACATTGCAGTGAACCACAAATCACTTAATAGGAATTTTAAAGTTAAATGAAGTCTGGAATAATACTCATCTTCAGCCAAAATACTACAGTCATCTCAAAGTGATCTCCTAACACGGTTATGGGTTATATGATATTCCTGCTTTCCAAACTTATGCCGTTTTGAGTCTGTTGGTTAAGAATAAATCACACACAGTCATGCACGCACGCACGCGTGCGTGCGCACACACACACACAAAGGAATTCATCATGGGGAGTCATTCTCCCCTGTGACATACAAAGATTTCTTTTTCCCCCCTTCATCAGGCATAGAAAGAAAGATTTTGCTGGAAAAAAATCCCTCTCCCCTTACCCCAACTATCCTGAAGCCAACAGTTACCTGCAGAGGGTAATGTTGGTTGCCAATTTAATTGCCAGGTAAATAATATCCTATAAAATTATTTATATTGCTGTTACATGTACAAGCCCGTGTCATAGACCTAGGGACTGTACAGACAAACAAAAAAAAGATAGACCCTGCCCCCAAAAGTGTAGTCTCAGGGCTTGTCTATACTTACGCGCTGGTTCGGCGGCAGGCAATCGAACTTCTGGGTTCGATTTATCGCGTCTAATCTGGACGCGATAAATCAAACTCAGAAGTGCTCCCCGTCGACTCCGGTAATCCTGCTCGCCGCGAGGAGTACGCGGAGTCGACGGGGGAGCCTGCCTGCCGGGTCTGGACCGCAGTAAGTTCGAACTAAGGTACGTCAATTTCAGCTACGTTATTCACGTAGCTGAAGTTGCGTACCTTAGTTCGATTTGGGGGTTTAGTGTAGACCAAGCCTAAGTAATTACCAACTTTACCAAAGTTGCTAGATGCTTGTTACTAGGAAATATGCAATATCAAAATGATAGTATCACCACCTTCTATGACCAAAATAACTAATTCTCCTTGCTCCCAACTTTTTATTCTGATCTACAGATCATCTTGTTTAGTTTTTATTATTTTGAAGTAAAGCTACACACACGATTTTAGCTGGTCCTATATGACTGACTACTTTACCCCACACTTACTCTTTTAACAAAAAAACAAACGAACAAAAACAGTTTACAATATCCATCACCATGAAGAGTTATTTCTCTAAACCAAATGCAATTATTTACACAAAATCACTATGTGAAAGTGTTCTCAGTCCTTTAAACAACTGGAAAGAATTTACATCTTTTGTCTTTTCCACAGGATTAATACATTTGATATACATGAATTATTTTAAATGGGTCCCAGGACATCAGTGATTTATATTAAATACTTTGTATGTAGCCAACTCAGATTCTTCAGGAAAGGCAATTTGCAGTTCTGAACTCTAACAATAACTCATACACATTAAAAAGGAATAATCTCATGTTATACACAGACAAACAAACTCTGGCCAGTGTCCTTCTAAAGAAAGCTGTACTGACCAGAACAGTAGCATCAAAGACCAGGATGCGGGTGGTCATGCCCAGTGGACAGAGCAGGAGTTGCTTGCCAGGAGTCGGAGCCTAAGGTCAGATGCCCGAGCCAAGGGTCAGAGCCTAAGTCATGAGTCTGAGCTAAGGGTCAGAGCTGGGTTACCCAGAATGGAGGGCTAGGAATAAGGCAGGAACAGAAACTATCACAGCCATGACAGAATGCTTTGAGCAGCCACCAAACTGCTACTGCTTATGGGCTTAATAGCCCATCTGCTGACTGCTTCCCACCAATCAGGCAGTATATCAATCAGGCAGCCTACTACTGGCCAACTGTGCTCATTAAGTTGCCTGGAGACTGGTTCTGCTGCAGGCTCTGATTCCTGACAAGTCATTTCTGTTAGTTTGAGGCAATATTCTGATGCAAAACAATGAAAGTTCTCCCCTTTGCTGCAATCTGTTGCAACGGTTTGTTTAAGAAAATCTCAAACAAGCACAAGTATGTTGATTTGCAAGTATTTTTTTTTTTTTTTTGCAAAGTCCTGTGATAGAGCCATTTAAATGGCCATTGCTACTTAGCTGGTAAGAAAAGTGTGACGTGCGTGTTAAATGCATAGAAGAGACATGATCTATATTGTCTATGCTGATTTTCCAAGCGTGTCTCAGTCATAGACACCAACTCTGTGGGTGCTGTGGGTGCATTATGCTCTACTCATCCCCACATGGGGTCTCTCATGCGCTGTGGTAATAACCTTGGTCTCTGGAGCTTAGGAAAGTGCTGTAGTTACTTCAGCTGCTAAGGCTCTAGTGAACAGCCCTACGACTGCCTGCAACCCTCCCTTACCCCATGATCCTCCCAGAGCCCCCAACATGCTGCCTCTATACCTCGCTCACTTCCCCTCCGACTGCCACAGAACCTTCCTGTCCTTGTCACCCACTGTCCCTTCTGAGCAAGAGGAAATTAAGAAGAGGCAGAACATTCACCACGCTGCCTTCTGCTGACCCATCACTGCTCAGCTGATTTATCACAATGTATCATTTTTCCATCATATCTCATCACCAGTCAGGGCCGGCTCCAGGCACCAGCTTCTCAAGCAGGTGCATGGGGCGGCCGCTTGGGAGAGGGGCGGCAGGTCCAGCTATTCGGTGGCAATTCGGCGGACGGTCCCTCACTCCGGCTTGGAGTGAAGGACCTCCCGCCGAATTGCCGCCGCAGATCGCGATCGCGGCTGCGGCTTTTTTTTTTTTTTGGTTTTGGCTGCTTGGGGCCGGCCCTGTCACCAGTCATTCAGAGAGAGCCCAAAGTGTGTTACGAACAGTACACAGGAATCACTTATCCACATATATGGTGGAACCTACCTCTACCCAACTCTTCATAAGGCTGTGTGAATAAATTATGTCTACCTATGAAACTGCACCCATCTTCATGTGTCTCCTTAAACCCACTTAGTCAAGGAAGCATCCCCCTTAACGCACTAACAATACTGTTTTTTTTAAAATCCATCAGAAAGCATGGAAACTAAGTAAATCATAATTAATCATCAACATTCTCTCTGCATCATACTAGGGCATTAGTTCAAAAGAGACAGAGGAAAATACACCACCCATTGAATCAATACTACTTCAGATGATACCTGCAATTTCAAATGAAACTCTCCCATCCAAAGTACAGACCACGCTCAACCCTGTGTAGATTTTTACAGCCCTGGTATGGCCACAGCTGAGTCAACATATTAGCATATACAAACATAGGGAAGGATTAGTCAGTGATTAGTCTGTTAACCAACATGATGCCTACTGCTTATACAGCTGTGGGACTCATTTTCCAATGAATGGATTGAGTATGTATGATATATATCGGCAGGCAGACAAATCCTGAAATGCAGAGAGTACAAATATGGTGTGAGCATTCTACTCTGGTTTTGCCAAATATAGAGATGACCCCTTCTGTGCGAATTTAGCACTCCTTTATTCTGGAATGTAAAAGATACTACAACAGTAGTGTTATAAGTTTGTCAACCAACGACATGTCAAAGTGACCTGAAAAGTACTGATTAATACTAATATGCAAGTCTTTTCTAACTCAAATGCACAAGAGATGGAAATCCTCCACACTGGCATCAATAAAAAAAAACAAAACACAAGATAGTTATGCTCCAAATATGAACCTGTGCAAAAGAGATGATGTACAAAACGTGCAAAAACCTGATGACATAGTACCAGAGAGATAAATTTAGCCCCGGGGCTCCTTTCTGATATCATGAAAGAAGTTTCTACCATTGCTGACTTTTAATTTATCCTTGTCCTTTTCTGGATCTCCTTTTCTTTTAAGCTATGTATCAGTAATATGTAGTGCTCTCTTATTGCAGCACAGTATAGTAATAATGCTATAAAAGGTACAGTTGACTTTAAATATTAATATAGTACATGTCAATTACCTCCATCAGATGGCATGATGCCATCCCTTCATGAATTACCAGGGCCAGGGCATGAGGTAATGTTGTACGAGGGAAAAGCTTGATAAGATTTGTCGTTAGGATTAGGAAGTTATGAGAGATTGCCTATTATTCATGTACACAGGCATGCTTTCTGGTGGTCATGCCAGAAGAGGGCTTGTCACAGCTGTTGAAACTTACTGTTGTCCTTCATGAACATGTGTCTGTAGTAGTTACCCTAAGAAATTGGCCAGGAATTTAAAGAGTCAAAACTACTCCCCTTGTCAGGTTCCATAGCTCTCAGACAGGACAGCATCATTCAAGCTATCATTTGTCTGACTTAGAGTGGTTGCCATAAAAAAAAACTTTAAAAATGTTAATTACCTTATAAATGTCAAAACAGTACAGTTAAAATAACAGTCACAAGCAGCCTGTACCCAAACAAACACAAAATCTCCCCTTTCAGGGGAGAAAATGAATAAACCAACAAATAAACAACTTCCCCTTTGCCAGGATGTTACCAGTTCAGCTGAATATACTTCCCTCTGCACAGTTTATCCAAAGTCTTTTAAAATAAGGTTTGAACCCCCCCCCCACCACCACCACCACCACCAACCCACGCCCCGAATGGTCAATCGGAAGAGCAGCCTTTCATCTTTCCTTAACATGGTGCCTCCTTTACCAGATAACCAATTCTTATGCCCAGTATCTGGGTCTGATATGTTATGGATCCCATCTGTCTGTACACTACACCCTTTAACCCTTCTGTAAATGGGTTGACTCACCACTAGCACCTCCTTGTGACTAGATATGGCATAGCATCTCTCTTCCCATCAGGTACCTCCAGCCAATGGTTGCTCCACCTCTGTAGTGGTCTGCCTCTTCCTATGACTTTACTCTCCAGCCAAGTCACTTTAAAGTCTCTCCCCTTCCAGGGTAGTGCCTGAACAAAAAAGCAAGGGGAATTAAATATAAATAAACGGAGTTCTTAGGGACAGAGGAGAAGGATTCCCCTTCAAGATACACCAGAATGTGGCCCTCCCCTCCCTCAGGGAGGGGCCATCAGGGAAGCTCCTACCTTCAGAAAGCCCTTTCCTTAGGAGCTGGAGGCCTATTCTCTTCCCTAAGCTTCCAATAAGCGAGTGGCTCTGCTCCCCTTTTAAGCTCCTCCTTCAGTCTGTTCATGCCTTGCAGGTGTGGCAAGGTGAAGCTCCCTTAGCTCAGAGCAGTTCCTTAATCCCTTGTTGTCCATTGTGGAATCTGTATGCTTCTTCACACTTCCTTGTCTGCGCCTACATCCCTCCCTACAAAGCCAACAGAGATAATAGATCTTTTTCATTTTCCAGTCTCTGCCTTCTACCATCACTATTGCAGGCTTACCCAGAAGTGGCAGTGGGAATAATTAGTAGCTGGTGTCTAGGAAGAATGATTAAAAAGTACTAGTCAGAGGAAGAACTAGGGATACAAACTCAGAAAGGCCATGTTGGCTGAAGTGTGTTGGGAGTGCAGAAGCAGAGGAGTCACTGAAGGGAGTAGAGTTCATAGTATAAGCTGGAAGAATACTTATGAAGAAGGAAGGGGGAAGGGATGAGGGGGTAGGCAAGGCAAGGGATGTTGTCTTGAGAAACTGGTCCAGGTGACGGAGGTAGAGGGGACACAGATTAAAGATTAGGAGAGGATCATAGATGGAGGGTAAACCAAAAGGGTGTGATCATGCCTGGAGAAAGATGGAAAATAAAAACACAGTGGATGGAGCTTGTTGGAACTGTTTTCCTTACAACTCCTGCTCTTTTTCAAATTTTTGGTGGTTTTAGACAGCTTTTGTGGACGAAAGCTTTTCAGGGCAAAATGCATAAAATGAGCATCAGGACTTCCTCTGAGCATGACTGTTCACTAAGACCTGCAGCACACTGAACACAACGCAGCTTGGGATATGATGGGACAGATCAGCTTCAAGCAGGGGTAAGCCTCACACATGCAAACACTTCACTTTGTTGCCATGCAAAGTCCCATTGAAGGAAATGGGCTGCTTGCAGTAGTAAAGTTAAGCACATGCATAAGAGTTTGCAGGGCTGTGACCCATCCAAAACACTCGGGGGTGAGGGGGGGTGAGTGAAATTTCAGGGAGGGTAGGGGGAGAATTGTGTATTTTTCCCCCAATTAATTAAATGTTTTAGTTTTTAGCAAAAAATGTTTTTAAGTTTTCCAAAACTGAACATTTTTATTAAACCCCAAGAATTTTTACAGAAATCTAAAAGTTTTTCAGTTTTCAATTTTTAATAAAAAAACTGGGAAATTTTCAAAGGAAATTTAAATTTTTCTGGAAAATTTTCATTTGCTTCAATAAGCCATATTTCATCATAAAAAATATTTGACTAGCTCTGTTTACAGGCCTTTGCTTCTACCCTGCAAATACTTATGCACATGCTTAGTTTTATATGTGAGTAGTCCTATTGAATTCAATGGGACTATTCACATGCATAAATGGTTGTGGGATCACAGCCTTAAATAAGCTTATTCATCTTCAAAATACCCCTGTAAGGTAGATTAGTATTGTAAATCCTCAAGTCTAACCCCTCACCTACATATGCAGCATATAGTTCCCCAGCAGATTATGTATTGAGGATGAAAAAACTGTTCTCCTGACTCCTACTTTTAATTTTGCTGCCTGTCTTAGATGTTGATCTCTTCCATTTCTGGCTGTGGTTAAGCCTTGGTTCTACATTGCATCTTCTACGTGACCCATGCTAAAATTCTTTGTGGGTATCTGAGAACCAGCTGCCAAACATAAGATCATTTCTTAAATATCAGTGATGATCTAGAACAGGGGTCGGCAACCTTTCAGAAGTGGTGTGCCGAGTCTTCATTTATTCACTTTAATTTAAGGTTTTGCGTGCCGGTAATACATTTTAACATTTTTTAGAAGGTCTCTCTCTACAAGTCTATATATAATATAACTAAACTACTGTTGTATGTAAAGTAAACAAGGTTTACAAAATGTTTAAGAAGCTTCATTTAAAATTAAATTAAAATGCTGATCTTAAGCCGCCGACCTGCTCAGCCTGCTGCCAGCCTGGGGTTCCGTTCACCTAGGCTGGCAGCAGGCTGAGCGGGGCCTGCGGCCAGAACCCCATCTGGCAAGGGGCCAGCAGCCAGAACCCCAGGTTGCAGCGGGCTGAGCGGGGCCAGCGTCTGGGACCCCAGCTGGTAAGGGGCCGGCAGCCAGAACCCCAGACAAGCAGCGGGCCGAGCGGCTCAGCCCACTGCCGGTCTGGGGTTCCGTCTGCTGGCTCCTGCCAGCCAGGGTCCCAGCTGCCGGCCCTGATCAGCCCACTGCCGGTCTGGGTTTCTGGCTGCCGGCCCCTTGCCAGCTGGGGTCCCAGCCGCTGGCCCCACTCAGCCTGCTGCCAACCTGGTGCTCAGGGTGGGGATGTGGGGGGTGCAAGAGTCAGGGCATGGGGTGGGGGGGGGCTGGGTATGTGTGGGGAGTGCAGGAGTGAGGGCAAGGGGGGGCTGGGTATGTGTGGAGAGTGCAGGAATCAGGGATGGGGTCGTGGGGGGGATGCAGGGAGCTGGGGTACAAGGGGGATGCAGGGCAGAGGGCTGGGGGCATGTGAGGGGGTGCAGGAGTCACGGCATGGGGTGTGTGAGGGGGCTGGGTATGTGTGGAGAGTGCAGGAATCAGGGATGGAGTCGTGGGGGGAGGATGCAGGGGGATGGGGTGCAAGGCAGAGGGCTGGGGGGGGGTGCTCCCAGCCTCCTGAGCAGCTCACGGCAGGGGGCTGAAGGGATACGCCCCGCTTCTACCCTCCTTCCCCCTGCCTCTTCTCTGCCTCCTTACCGGTCTGAGCAGCGAGGGCGCTGGAGCTGCTCTTCTCCCCTCCCCTCGCAAGGGCCATCGGTGGCAGGGAGGGAGAGGAGGCGGGGCTCGACGCAACACGCTAGGGGAAGAGGGGGCTGGGTTAGACAGAATTTTTAATGGCACGCTGCTACCTGCCGGGGTCCGGCTCAGCCTGCTGCTGGGACCACAGCAGGCAGCAGCGTGCCATTAAAAATCAGCACACGTGCCATAGGTTGCCGACCCCTGATCTAGAACTACCACTTTGCTACTATCAATGATATGGCCTTAAGCAATGTTTTAAATACATTAACTCAGAAGTCTAAAAATCATTGTGTCTCATGTCTCATGCCTATAAGATGTGGCCTTCTAATTCTTTACTTATAAAACATATGTAGTTTCTTGAATATACTTTTATCACAGCAAAACAAGCACTTAAGAAAGTTAGGTTATTTGTTATCCTTTCGGATGCATGTCAGGTACACCTGTTAAAGTGCATTTAATCACCTACGGAGACTAGCCTAGATGAAAAGTTTAGCTAAATTATCATTCTGTTGGCTTCTGAAAAAAAGAAAAATTAATGCTTTATTAATATCCCAGCTTGCCCTCTAATGCACTTTTGGCAAGGCTCCCCAGCTCTACAAAACGATAGTCAGTACAAAATACTCCAGTCTATCTTGTCGCTCATGCTAAGAGTTATAGACACATTATTCCAGTTTACTCTTTATCATTCCAACTTACCCATTAGTGAAAGGATTGCTAACCAGAGTTTTGCTAATGGCATATAAAACTTTCCATGGTCACTTTAGTCTCATTTCCCATTTTTATGTTCGTTCTCAGAACTTTCAGATGAGATACAGCACCTGGCATGTAAGTGTGTAACAGAATATGTAACTGAAAAAGAACAGACAATAAAAAAGAGGAATAAAGACTTAGGATCTATTTGCACTTCCAGGTGTAACTCCCATTTTATTCTAAAAGGACTGACATGCAAAATCCTAGTGAGAAGTACCCTTACACCTAATGCATGTCATGTAGAATGAATGGAAATAAAGGGGAGATAAGCATTTTATGTACAAGACCAAAGCTGAAGGATCCAACCTATAAAAGTTGCATTTCAAAGACTTATCTAAACACTAGCAAACTATTATTGCTACATGACTCTGTAGGAATGACTTGTTTTAATGGGCTGGCATGGTCATGGAAAAATAGAATCAACACTTATAGTTCCATTAATATTAGCGATCTCTCATAGGGTTTTATACTGCCGCCCATCACCATAGTCAGAGCTCCTTCCATGTAATGTTAATGGGAATAGCAAGTCCTTAGTAGACTTATGGAGGCTGTGGATGTCCTCTCTTTTTAGGGTAAGAAAGCTACTTGTGGTATTTTGTTGTTGTTGTTGTTCAATTGTGTGTGTTATCTGATTGTATTTTGGGATAGATGGGGAGTGTCACTTTCGCAAGTGTCATTCTTGCTATTGTGGAAAGGCTTTTTCAAAGAGGAACGTTTTATTACTTACCATTTATTGGATTAAAATTCTTCATTAGCTATTTAATAGCTCTGGGCAGCTAACAAATGGAGACCTGGTCCCAATTGGTTGCCATGGGGCTACTCATGGTAACAGAGTTAATTTAAGCATGTGATTAAGAGTTTGCAGATTAGGTCATGTTTATCATTTCTCATTGACTTCAGGTCAATTTTGCTCAGATTATGAAGTTTTTAAAACAATATTTTTGTTTTGTTAACCACCATCTCTGCAAATTTACCCTGGGATCTGAAAGTAGAGCTGTATTCTTTTTGCTCACATACCATTGCCAATCACTGTGGCGCATTATAGGCATAGTGAAGGTATAATTAGGATGTGAATCTCACCATTCTATAATATTCGTAGTTGCAAACCTACTGACAGATTCACTGGGAATGAACACTGCTTCTGTCTGAATGGGAGACTTCTGTCCACACAGTGCCCATGCA
Organism: Chrysemys picta bellii; assembly: GCF_011386835.1. Taxonomy (NCBI): domain Eukaryota; kingdom Metazoa; phylum Chordata; order Testudines; family Emydidae; genus Chrysemys; species Chrysemys picta. Next base: position 79,111,152 of record NC_088791.1, read on the forward strand.
TTTTAGCAGAGCACAATCAGGTTATTCAGGATATGCACTGGAGACAGTATTTAGTCCATAGTTTGGTATAACTATGGCTGACATGCACCAGGAAAGAAAAAAATTAGTTTTTCAGTTGGTGGATGTAAATAAGCGTGGGGGGTGGGGAGCAGGGTGGTTAGGAGGTTACTATTTTTCTAAACAGTAAATGATTACATCTCATTTTTGTAAAGCATATTCCTGAAAACTATTGCAGTGACTTGATTATAAAAAGCTGTTCTGCTTCCGTACTCAGGATCCCAATTGCCTATTTTATTCACATAGGTATTGTGTTAGGGTGAGGAAGAGAGGGCAGAGAAGGTTGGGTTTGTTTTTAGTTATCTCAGTAGCTTTCTGATAATTCACTGAGCTGCTGTTTTATGTACTAGACTATGCAGACCATGTGAGGACAGCTTGCAGACAAGCCATTTTTAGTTAGGAAACGTATGCTTAATGGCGCTAGTGTTTGAAGTTTCCTCTGAATCAAATTTTGTAGAGCACCTGCTTTGGTTTCATTTCATTTGGAATTTGGCAGAAAAGGAGTCATGAAGGGAAAAAATTCTTTGTTGATATACTTCCCCTGTTCACAGTAGAGGCAGAATATGAATTAATTATGACTCTGTGTGAAGCCAATACCTTGGTGACTGAGCTTGTGATGTGTTTTGATATGTTTTATTACAGTATTATATTTGGTGATTGCATTTTTGTTGAGTTTTTTATGTACAGTGTTACAACAATGAATTTTTATTGGTATATTTTATTGATTCTTTGTACAGGTGGGCTACCTGAATGTGATTAATTTTGTTGTTAAATGTGTTTACTTGGTACATATTCAAGCAGTAGTTTATTGAATCATCCTTTAGTATAAAATCTTTTTCTAGAGTGGCTTATTTAGGTCAGAGTCACTGTTCCCCTGTAAATCTAAAGAAACCCCAGGATCTAACAGTACCTTAAGCTATGGGGATAAATATTGATGTGTGATACTAATTATTGATGTGCCTGTAGGAAAGAATGGATCACAGGAACACATACACAGGTAAGTAGGTATTCATAGTCATTAAATATATTCAGTCCTGACCCAGAAAAAAATTTAAGTTACGTTATAACACTTTGTATCTCCCAATATCACAAAAAAGAAAAACATTCTACATTTTTAAAGTGTAGAAGTAATTACAGTAAATACATTTCACACCAACAGCTAGTCAGGCAAACCAGCTACTCACAAGCTATTCTCATACACACACAGGATCCTGTCGGACAGTGTTTGGGATGAAAGGAAAGTTAAGATACTGTATAGCATTCACCTTTTAAATAAAAAGGGCTTTTTAACGCAGCTTAAAAGTTGACAGTTTTGTAACTCTCCTGAAATAGAAAGGGTGTGCCATAAAGGTAGGCCCATGACGATGACAGCATGACCATGGGATCTAACAGCCATATACTCCTTGATCTGAGGGCAAAGTGTTTCAGAGACTGGCAAAAGGCTTGCTCACTGAGATACTTTGAATCAGCCAACAAGTGTCTTTGTATAGAGAGATGGGCCCCCTACAGAAGCTCAAATCTGAAACATCCTTGAACTTCTAAACTAGTGGCCGTGGAAGGGGGTTTGAGATATGGAAACAAATTTTTCAGCTGTGTTTAACAGAGAAAACCAAGATCAGAAGACCCAGAGACTTTGGTTTTGTTTATTACTCCAATTATTTGAAATTAAACAGGAACACAAGATCAATCTGCATCCTTGAGATTCATGACGAAGTATAACTCTGTCTCCAGTTATTCAGAGGCAATGACTAGTAGCTCATGTCTATGAATGCTATCATTATAAACTGATATTTTTGAAGATTTTGATTCGGCAATTAACATTTACTTCCAGATAAAAAATTAGGGGCTGACTTTAGTTTTAAATTAATCTGCTTTTAAGATACAGTAACCCCTAAGTAAATGGTTAAGCACTGAGATGTCAGGAAATGCCACAGTTAAAGGTACACACCCAATCTTAACACTGCCTCTAGCTTTTTATGCATTACGGTACAACCTTTCACTACATGGTCACTTTTTAAAAAATACAGTATATCACCACACTTTTTTTCTACACCTTTGATACACACGTGTAGAATCTGTGCTTCCCTTAAATATTTGACACGTGGTTCTGATCAGTTGACAGTAGTTTAGGTGCTAATACAACAAAGGCCTCTCTACATAGATTTCACAGCCAGAAGGGACCATTATGATCATGTAGTCTGATTCCCTGCATAACACAGCCCATAGAATTTTACACAGTAATTCCTGTGTCAAGCCCAACAACTTTTGGTTGAACTAAAGCATCTCTTTCAGAAAGACATCCAGTCTTGATTTAGAGAATCCACCACTTCCCTTGGTAAACTGTTCCAATTGTTAATTACCCTCAATGTTTAAAATTTGTATCTTATTTCTAATTTGATCTTATCTAGCATCAATTTCCAGCTGCTGCATCTTGTTATGTCTTTGTCTGCTATGTTATGGAGCCCTGTGCTATCAGAAGCCTATATGTGTGGGTACTTCTAGAACATAATCAAGTCATCTCTTCACCTTCTCTTTCTTAAGCTAAATAGATTGAGCATCTTCAGGCTCCCACTATACAGTCGGCTTTCCAGATCTCAGATCATTGTTGTGGCTTTTTTCTGAACCCCTTCCAATTTTTCAACATCCCTTTTTAAGTGCAGGCAGCAAAACTGGACATAGTGTTTCTACAATGGTTTCACTAAAGCAATATACAGAGGTACTACCACCTCCCTACTCCTACTAAATATTTTCCTGTTTCTACTTACAATGATAGTGCGACACTGAGGCTAACAAGGCTGACACAATCAGCTCATGTTCAGCTAATTATCTACCATGACCCCCAAGTCCTTTTCAGAGTAACTTGCTTTTCAGGACACAGTACCCCATCCTGGAAGTGTGACCTACATGTCTGGTTTCTAGATGTATTACCTTGCAAATTGCTTGTACTAAAATGCATTATCGTCCCCTTGACTGACTCAGAAAGGTACTAAAGCATGCCTATCTTTAAGCATTTTAACATACTGCTGTTTGAAACAGTATTATATTAAAGTGTACCTAGGAACATTTAGTGCCCAGCAGCAGGGTCTACACAGACCAATTAATGCACAACACATTCATGTGCTTTAGAAATTACACCCCCTAGAATGCATTATGCACCCTGAAGACAAACTCTTAGGCCCCAGTACTGCAAAAACCTAGACACATACTTAATTTTACACTGTATGTAGTTATAGGCATATTTGTGGTGTGTAAAGTTAAGCATGCATGTAGATCTTGGCAGGATTGGAACCTTAGGTTACATCACCTGAGATTGTATAGAAGTGGTTAAGTAAATGACTTTGTATTATTGCTTTAACTGAAAGAACAATCCATTAACAGGACAAAAGAAAAAAAAACCAAATAAATAGAAGTAAGGTGAGTCTAATTAAGAGCCAGTGCACTTCAAATCTTAATAACACTGAGGCAAAAATACAGCATAATAAAAATCTACAAGAAACACCTCTCTCTATTCCAAGAAAAATCTTAAATATTTATGACAGCTGATGGGGCTAAATCATTTGGGGAATCAATAATTGACTACTAGGAAGGTTTCAGATCCATTATAAATATTAAAGACTTTTAATAATTATTTTACAAATTCAAATTAGCACATACCAAGGAGGCTTTAAATATTGTGGGAGGTAGAGACAAGTTGAGAAGTTAGGTGCTGTAGAATCCATAAAACTAAATTAGAAACATTACTTGAATGTATGCTTCTATAGTGCAAAGGAATACAATATTGTGACACCGCATAACACGGTTGTAATAGGGTTTGATCCTTTGCTCACTGAGGCCAATGGCTAAACTCACAATGGTGCAGGATCAGAGCCATACAATGGTTGCTGCTGTGACTGATACGCAGCCCAAGTATTGGTAATATTAGTTCAGGGCAAATGTCATGCCAATTCCCCCTTTAGAAACTTGTAATGTAATTGTTGTAATTATTAACTAGAAGTAAGCTTCTTTAGTGCCTGTGTTCATAGAAAACAGTACTAGACATGGAAAGGATACAGACTAAAGGCCTAAGCTTATCACCATTACAGCCGGGTGATTTTTTTTTAGTGAATAGTAAAATCATCCCAAAGTTCATTTTGGGGGGAGCACCAAAGCTGGTGACAAATCAAAGTCCAATTCTCCCAGTAATTTAGGGTGGACATTTTTTTTTTTCAAATTGAGGCCAGGAATTTATCATTGAACCTTCCTTTTCCTGTTCCTGAAAGATGAGAAGAGGAAGCAAAATATCATGTTCTTCGTGGCTATTTTTTTTTTAAATTCACTCAGGTTTATTTTAAAAAAATGCAGTTTCAGGTCAACTGAAACTATTCACAAATTTGACACAAATTCACCAAATCATTTCAAAGAAAATTTGGGGGGGAAGCTAGAGTCACAAGGGAATTTAGGTGCCTTTTACAAATGTAGCAGCACAAGAAGTTGCAGTGGCCTAATATCAAATAGGCCATTGGTTCAGGCACTTACCTGGCATGTAGAAATCCTAGGTTCAACTCCCTATGCAGGAGCAGGGAGATAAACTCAGGTTCCCCCTGCCCTGGTGAATAGCCTAAGCACCAGATTATTAAGTATTCTGGGGTGGGCCTCTCTCATTTTAAAATTCACCCAGCAGTTAACAAAAACTAAATCCAACTTTTACATATTGTTCATATAATTTGGTAAGTAAAAGTAAAGCATTACTGCCTTCGGAGCCAGCCACACATCCACCCCGGCATAAGCGGAAACAGGTGGTGTGGTGTAAAGCACCATTACAGCCAATCTTCTACTTGCAGCTGTAAACCTGGACAACTCAGGATTAGAGAGCTGCAAATGGCTCCCTTACAGTCCCTCTTCTCACCACATCTGAGTGGAGCTTAGATACAGTCAAGAGTCCAGCCCATTAATTCTAGAGCTGTTTGAAAAAGACAAAAACACATTCATGAAATTTCTTGGCGAACTTTTGGTCTGGATTATTTCACCTTTCAATTTTTGTCAAAATGTGCAAAATCTGAAATTATGCCTTTTTGTTTTGCAAATCGATTTATCTAAAAGATTTTTACTTTCTGAAGTATTTTCTGTAACACAGATATACTGCGCCAAACCAGTGGATTGGAAGTGTGGAAAAGTAGCTGCAAAGAGGCTGTGTAGCAACATTATTGTCTAACAGCAGTTTGCAGGGGGAGCATCCCCCTCTAACACGTACTTAATGGAGCTGGTTACAAAAGTTTTTCCTTTTCCCCACAAAATGTCTCAATGAATGAGTGTGTGTGCATGCACGCAAACACGTGTGCTCACGTAAAATGCCAATTTTGCTTAGAAAATTGTCAGGCTTTTGTTTAAAACAATTCAGTTATCAATGAAACCCCACCTACTCCACCTACGCTTTTTTTTTTTTATGATGATTGATGAATGATGAAGAAAACAAATGTCATGAGAACATCCATTTTGTCCAAAGTTTTTTAATTGGAAAAAGTTTAATTGAAATTTTTTTCAACTAGACTACTACTTAGATCTGGACCCTGCAATTTTTTCTGCAGGGATGGACCTTGTGCTGCTGCAGAGCCCTATTGACTTAAAGGCTTTTTGAAGGGCGAGGTGATTTTCACCTTGGATTCATTAGGTTGCTATACATAACTGCTGACTACTCTTCCATTCTAACCTTACAGTGTCAGTTTTAAAGAAGAAAAGACAGACATCCATGAAGGAAAACAAAACAAGAAAAGATATAGAAAATCCAGTATTTTTCCATTCTAAACCAAGTGTCAATATTTTTCATACCTTACAGTATATGATCAAGTCTGAATTTTATTCTTCTCCCATAGGCAGAGGAAGAAGATAGAGAAAACATTGTAAAAAATAATGGTACAGTGTCAAGTATATTAACAGGGAAAAAAAATAGAGTGAATACGAAAAAATGTATGAACAGCTCTTGCTGGAAGAATAGAAGTACAACAGCCAGCCACTGACATTTCAGGCTCTTAGCATTAATTCTCAAGAGTGTCTTCTGAATAAGTTATTATTCCCATCAAACTAAGTAAAAGGTGATCCATCAATTAAGATTTCTGTGAACCCTTACCAAAGTTGAAGATATACTTGAAGAATAATAAGGTACTTGTATTCAAATACTGTTGATATGCATTATACATTAAAGCAAGAACAGTGCAGAATGAAATTAATACAGTCCACATACAGTGTATCTATCTGCATAAGTAGTTTCATTTCTGTCTCTAATTTGTAATTAGATATTAGGTGTCAATCTGGATGACAAGTATGGTTCATTCACTCCAAAAGTTCAAACTTTCTCACACAATTGGTGTGTACCATGCATGACTGCTAGAGGCAAATGCAGAGCATTGCTATTGACTCTAGAGATTGCCTGTGATCTCCTGCATCATGACTATTTCTGATCCAGAGACCCAGTTTCAAGATGAGGTCTCCCTGGATAAAAGCCCTAACTGGAGCTATTAACATTTGTTTAAAAAGGGAGAAAGGGAGAAAGAATTAGAACATGAAACACAGAAGTCCACGTTGCAGACATTGAGAGCCACTTGAATACATTTAGAATAGCTGCTCCCTGCTACAGGCCTGCCAAGTCTCGTAGCTTGGATAGATACAGGCTGTTTCACACAGCTGATCCACTGTTTCACATGGACTATACCTGCCCCTGAATTTAGTTAGGATTCATAGTTTTTCATGGTTTTCCATTGTTCATTCTAAAAGACAATGAGCTGTATCCAATCTCTCAATACCTGCCTTTGGAAGGACCAGAAAAGCCACCTGTCTTCAGTCAATGCAAATGTAATAAAATATAAAAGCAAAGAGATGATGAGCTGATGATTGTATCAGACAGAAGTTGACAGCAATAATGTTGCTGGGTCCACTCTTCTACAGAGTATAATTTGGATTTACATGGGAAGCATATATTGCAGATTTCTGATTTGAGTTCAGAGATTGTTATTTCATCTAAGGCATATAGGGTGGGCTACTTTACCTTTACAAAAATAGGGTGTACATTATAAAAACAATGGTGAATGATCCAATAATGTCTAAAAATATCCTAAAACAAGCAACTGCAATATGTTTTTCTTATCTAAAAAACACAGCAAACACCAAAAGATTTGCAACCTAAATTAGAGCTGGCCTTTAGCACTCAAACCACTTTTACTTTCAATTGAGTTGGATGAATATATATATATTCCTAAACACTGCTTATACAATAACTGGTCTATAGGCAGATGACCTTTAGCACAGGCGCTTTGCATCACACAGCCACAACTATGTAGGGAAGTCATAAAATCTATTTGTCTTACACACTCTAAAAGATCTCCATCAGTTTTGAAATTAACTTCCTATCATACTAAACTGACATGTGGTAATAAAATGTATTTAAATATACATTTTAAAGTAAAAAGGAACAAATATTATTGAATTTTATAGATGACTTTATTGTCTACAAAGCTTCCCTCTTCATTTTAAGGTCTGAGTTTCTGTGATGAAGCATACATTTTGTTAAACTATTCTGTTAGAACTTCCCCTTACTTTTTGTAAGTAATCCTGTCTGGATTCTCTTCCACTATTAGAAATACATAATAGAATTCTTCAATAACCTGGCTAACCAGTATTAAGCACAATTTTGTTCAAGATCTAGTTAATATTGGAGAATATTCATTATCTTAGAAAGATGGGGCTGGTCATTAACTATGAGAGCTAGAGCTACTCCCTATGAACCGTTAGATTCTTTTTATTACTGTTCCTGAGTTTATCTAAGAACAATATTCTGTGAATAATTTAAGTATAGTAAAAGTGTTTTGAGTTGATGCATGCTTATAAATTTGATTAGTTATGCCTTGTTTAAACTATCTGGGCTCAAATAGACACTCTTGTGATCTATGGTTTCCATCTAATTGCCTCTTTGTCCCGGAAGTGGGATGGAGTATTATAATAGTATGTGAGATGTGTCCGTTTACATACTGACCCTGAAAGCTACCAAGAAACTTCCCAAGAGGCTGCAGGACTGGGAAGCTCCTCAGTGTTTTTATCTCTCTACATTGAGCCAGCAGGCCCCTGAAGAGAAATAGGACAAGGAGAAAGCAGCACAACTGGCTCCAGGCACCAGCCAACCAAGCACGTGCTTGGGGCGGCATCTTAGAAGGGGCGGCCAATGTTGGGGTGGCGGGGGGCGCTCGTGGTGTTTTTGTTTTTTTATTCGGCAGGGCGGCGCTCGAGGGTTTTTTTTGTTGTTGTTGTTTTGGCCGGGCAGCGTGGGGGGTGTTTCGGCGGTGCTGGGAGGGCAGGGGGGGGCTTCAGCGGCGCGGCACGGCGCTCGGGGGTTTGGGCGGCCCAGCACGGCGCACCGGGGGGAGGTGTGGAGTTCGGCGTCCCGGCGCTGGGGGGGATCGGGGGCGGGGTCTCTTCTGCGGCGCTCGCAGCAGGGGTTTGGGCGGCCTGGTGCGGCGCTTGGGGGGGGGGGGGGAGGTAGGGGGTTTGGGCGGCCCGGCCCGGCTCTTGGGGGAGGGTGGGGGGTGTTATGGCGGGGCGGCGCTCTTCTTTTTTGCCTGGGGTGGCAAAAAAGTTAGAGCCGAACCTGGAAAGAAGAGAAGCTGAAGAACTAAGACAAAGAGGAACTACTGGGAAAGATCAGACGACTCCAAAAAGAGTTATCATTGAAAGTCTCATGGCCTTCTAACCTAGTGTATACATACGGCACTATTTCTACAGAGTAGTGATCACAGAAGACAATGTAATTTAATTAAATGTAGTCTTTCCATTTGTGTGTGGATGTTTGTCTTCCCTCAGAAACGTGTGGTTTGACCAGGAGGAGTGAGCATGAGGATTTTCAGTTCAGATTTATTAAAAAGGAATGGCAATAATTCCTGCAGCTTCTTTATATTCAGTCACATGTGTTGAATTAATTTTCATATTTCCACCATTTTATCAAGCTGGCACAACCTGCTGCCCTCCCTTTTTCTACACTGTGCATACTTTACCAGTTTATCAATTGAATGGACACTACTTATTAAGAGCTTCAGTAACTCTGGGCATGCAAATAATCCTAGAGTTATCTGCTTTCATTTTGAATCTGAAAACAAAGCCAAATTTAGAGGCACCTGACACTCTATATGGGATAATAGATGAGAGGTTTTTAGCAGGGATTTTCTTTTGTAAAAGAACAGCTTTAAGAGTCTATTTAATTTAAAAGAAAAGATGCCAATAAAAGCATTTTCTCCCTGTTTCATTGGCAACAGATGTTAACAATGTACTTGGCATACAAGTGTAGGAAGCCAGAGGACTGGAATTTTACCTCCATGTGGTTAAAAATGGAGGCAGTTCAGCAGGGCCAGCAGGAAGAGAGCAAGGTGACTGGACTCTGGGTCTCCCACTACAGAGTCATTCACTCGCTGTGGCCCAGTGACTAATTAAATATTTATCCAAAGTGAAACAGGAGAACTTGAAGGAGCCCTAAATCAGAGTTTCCCATCGGGCAGCAGCTAGTGCACTCTCCTGGAGAGGTGGCAGGTCCCAGTTCAAACCTTTTTGCCCATCAAGCACAGGGGGGAATTGAAACCAGGTCACATCCAGGGTGAGTGCTTTAACCACTGGGCTAAATATTATAAGGTCACCACCTCCTCCTCTTGCCTGATTTTGAACAGGATCTGATTACATAGGTGGCTTCTGAGCACACCTACTGGATCATGCTCCACGACAGCCTTTTGCCTATCTTCCTCCAGTTTGTGGATCACACTGGGTCTTAGGCAGCAGATAGGCACCCAGATGCCTAGAATGAGGCAGCAGTACACTTGCCCAAAGGCAGAAACTTAGGCATCTAGGGAATATTTACCCTGAAAAATTTAGGCACCTAGAAGGTTAATGGAGCAGGGGTTTTGTGGATTGCAGTGGTGCCTAAAAATAACACCACACAACAGCTACTTATTTACATTAACTGTTGTTCTTCATGATGTGTTGTGCACATAGAGATTCCACTTCAGAGGTGTGTGTGCACCCAATGCACTGTAATTGGAAAATTTTGCCAGCAATATCAGTGGGTGGCGTATGTACCCTCATGTGCCCAGTTGAGGGAATAACAGGGGTGTGTCTACCACCTCTCTCTCTCCATTCCTTCTCACTGTTTTGTGAAAGTATTAATCAAAGTGGCAGGGAAGATGGGAGGGTCATGGAATGTATATGCACAATGCATCTCAAAGAACATCAGTTACTGGAGATAAGTGATGACTTTTTCTCATACACATTCCACTATAGGTCACTCTGTAGCAGTTCCCTTTCAGGTGGTGGGATTTGGGATCATCTGAACAGAGACTTCAAAATGGATTTGTTGATGCTGGCATCATCACAAGAACACTGAGTGATGGCATAATGTCTGGAAAGGATATGCATAGATGACCTGTTATGGGAACATTGCTCAGAAAGGTTGAAGAAGTGGACTGAGCTCTGGTGGAGTGATCTTGTTAATCTCAGTGGAGGAGAGACTTCTGCAAGATCATAGCAAAGTTTGCTACAGTCTTACATACACTGAGGTGACATTGATTGATTTTCTTGGCCTACTCTAAGAAAAGCTTAGTAGAGGCTCTGAGCTATGTAATGTAGTTAAGGTCGAACACTAAACCTCTAAGGACATCTAAAGGATGAAGTCTTTATTCAGCGTTAGAAGAATGAGGTTTAGATTGGTTTAGGTAAAAAGCTGACACCACCTTTTACATGAACTTTGGATGTGCTCTAAGATAGGACTTATCCTTATTAAAAAAAAATTGTATAGGGCAGGAGAGGGAGGCATCTTCGAACTACAAGCTTTGTTATTTAACTCTTCTTGCTGAAGTAATTGCCATCAGAAATGCAGTTGTCATGGATAGCAGTGGTGGTGACCTCATCCCCAGGGGTTCAACAAGGAGGGCCATTAACCTGGATGGAACTAAGTTATGATCCCATGTCACTACCAGTTCAGAGACTGGAGGATAGACGTTGAATAGACCTTTCAAAATTCTGGACACCAGATGGTGTGAAAAAACAGAACTGCTCCTTTGGTGGATAAACTGCTGATACAGATGCCAGGTGAATTGTCACAGAGCTGACTGAAAGCCCTAATGACTTCAATACAAGAAGTAATCCGATATATGAAAAATGTCCAGGTGTTGTGATTGCACCCAGACAGAAAATGTCCTCCACTTTACTGCATAGGTGGTTCTAGTGGCATCATCCTGCTATTTACCAGGATAACCTGGACATCTCTGGAGCACAGTTTTTCCATGAGTGTTAAACCAGAGATCAGCCATGCAGTGATGTGGAAAGACTGAAGAGTAGGGTGCAGATATTGACCCTGATTGAGCAGAGGAAGCATTATTGGTGGCCTGATGGAAAGTTGATGCAGGCCTGTAAACCAACATGGCCTCAGCCAAGCTGGTGCTATTAAGGTCAGCCTTGCCTTGTCTCTGCTCAGCTTTCCAGTCACCCTGGAGGTAAAGGAACTCGAAAGAATGTCTATAGCAGCTGACAGGACCATAGAAGGAGAAAAGCATCTGTAATGGAATCCAGACTGCAGCCTCTCCTGGAGCAAAACTCCTGTATTTGTTGTTCTGGTCAGTAGCAAACAAATCTATTATTGGCTACCCCACCCCACTGCTGGAAAATCTGGAGGAGGTCCTTTCTGATGGATCACTCACAATGGTCTACAAAAATCCTGTTGAGGGAGTCCATAATGTTGTTTCTCGCTCCTGGGAGATGGAAAACTTTCAGGGAGACTCTGTTTCAGATGCATAGGTTCTATAGATGGATTGCCTCCTGACATAACTGAGTGGATCTCTCACCCCCTTGCCTGTTGAGATATAGATAACACCATGTTTTAAGGCCTTGCACTATCCAATTCTTGATAGTGGGCAAAAATGTTTCTCAGGCCGAACAAATGGTCCCCAACTCTGGCACATTTATGTGGAAAGAGACTTCTTGGAGTGACCACAGACCTTATGCACTCAGTGTGCCAAGATGGGCACCGCAACCTGTCACTGATGCATCCATTACTCAAGTCAAGGTCAGTTGCGGGGATAGGAAGGGAATCCTGCAAATGTTCCATGGTTCTCACTACTTATCCAAGGATTGAAGCATTCATGAGGGTCACAAATATTCATCTCCAGAGAGTGTCTCATTGGACAATAAACCAAGTGGAGCCAGAGCTATAGTCAACATAGGTGAAGTCTGGTATGTGGCATCATGTATATGCATGAAGCCATATGGCTGTGAAATTTTAGGCAGGAATGTATGGTTATGATTGGGTTGAATTTTAGGGTTTCAGCCAGAGAGTGTATGGATTGGAACAAGCCCATTGGTGTGATGGACTGAACAAGTGAGCCTGCACTCTGATCACTTAGATACTAATTATCTCCTCAGAGAAAGCCAGTTGAGAAAATAAGATAAGCAGGCTAGTGGGGTAGGTGGGATAAAGCGCCAATTAGCCCATCACCCTTTATTTGATAAAAAGGCTCAGGAAGGACGTTCCAAGAGAAGGGGGAAGAGAGAGAAGAACAGGACTAACTGAGGCCAGTCACATGGAAGCCTCAGGGAAAAGACCTCTGTTCCCTCAGGTCCTGAGGAGAGAGCCAAAAGCACAGAAGATACTGTAAACAGACTGTTGCACAAGGACTGTAATGATGTTGGTAGAGGGAACTCAAAATAAATGGCACTGTGAATGCACAACTAGTGTCTCCACAGTTGCAGTGAGACAAGAACACAGAAGCATAGGTGTGCCCCGTTATAGTTGGCATATAGGTCATCGCAGTTGTGGCATCTAGGTCTACCTCATGAATGTTGTATGCTATGTTGACTGCAACCTTGACTCACCAAATTCAGTTTCATGCTGAGGTGAGTGAACAGCTGCCTGATAGTGAGGATGTTGTGCTGTACTTGGACATTTGAGGCTCCATATTCTAGCCAATGGTCCAGGTAAAGGAAAATTTGGACACTGAGGCAGTGCAGATAAGCCACTACTACTTCCATGCATTTTGTAAAGACTGCTGGGGTCAATGACAGGACAAAGGAGAGCACTGTGTAGTGGGAGTGGGTGTGTCCTGCTATGAAGCAAAGGCATTTCCTGTGTCTCAGATGTATTGCCACATTGAAGTACATAGCCTACAAATCGAGTACAGCATGACAATCTCCACTGTCCAGGGAAGGAATAATGGAAGCGAAGATAAGCATCTTGAACTTGATTTTTTGGATAAAGCAGTTCAACTTCCTAAAATCCAAAGTGGATTGAATGACCCTGGTCTTTTTGGGGATCAGGAAGTAGCAGTACTAGTATCCTTTCCCTCTGTGATGGCAAAGAACCTCCTCTATCACTCCCAATTCCAGAAGAGACTGTAGTTCCTACAGTAATATGGTCTTGTGATATGGCTCCTGAAAAAGGACAGGGAGGGAAGTGAATTGGATAATGTATCCCTCCTTTACAGCACTGAGCATCCACATCTGCTTCTTTCCTTCTAAGCTCTTTAAAAGGTGATGGACATCTTCCAAAGGGTGGGGTAGTTGGTGACATCAGTATGCAGTCCCCAAGAAAACTGTCACCATGAATGCTTGGTGTTGTCGATGTCTGGTGAGAAGAGCCTCTTGCAGACAATGTTGTCTGGCAGCAGCGAGAAGGCCTGGACCATCTCTTAGAGGAGTGTTGAGATTTCTACTGGAAATAAGGTCTAATATGGTTGAGGACTCTTTGTAACTGGAGTATAAATCCCTAGCAATCACCAAGTCACCTGGAAATCTTTCAGAGTACTCATGTCATCATTAGTCTTGAAAGAGAAAAAATTAAACCCCTCAAACAGCAAATCCTCAATTGTGTTTTGCTGCTTTTTTGGTATACTGGATTCCTGGAGCCAAAAGGAAGTTCTCATGGCAATGGTCATGGATCAAGAAGAAGTATCTTCTGCACTGATAGCTGCCTGGAATGAAGTTCTGGTCATGAGATAGTCTTCAGAGACCAGAGCCATAAACTGCTCCCTAGCCTTCTCCAGCAGTTGGTCTGAAACCTTAGCGATCACAGAAAAAGTAAGCATTATACTTGGCCAAAAGAACTTGATAATTGGCCATCCTCATTTGCAGCATTGCTGGGGAATAAGCCTTTAAGAGAACAAGTCTTCTATGCTCCTTCTCTTTAAGAGAGGTGTTAGGGTGCAACTGGCAGGAGCACTCATTAGCTGCCGTAACCACCAAGGAGTTGGAATCAGGATGATTGAAAAAAAAAAATAATCAAAGCCCTTCTGGTGGACTTTATCATTGGTCCATCCTTTTGGCAGTTGGCGGTATGGAACCCAGAGTCTGCCAGAGGGTTTTCTGCCAGCTTCAGCAAGGCCTTGTTAATTGGAAGAGTGACTCTTCCCAAAACCAGGGTTTGTAAAATGTCAAGGAGGGTGTGTGGATTCGCACAAATGAGTTCTATCCATACTCCCAGAGAAGTTGCCACGCATCTCATCAGACCCTGAAGGACCTTGAAATCCTTTGGGGATGGACAGGTGGACTCATGTGTGACCGATTGTCCAGAGACAATGAATAGAATTGTGGAGAAGCATTCAGGGTTCCTCCATTATTTTGCCTTCCTCAATAAGGTCCAACACAATGGGGGTATGGACAGGCTGACGAGCTTGCTCAGGAGTTTCTCGAACTGGAGAAGGGGATCTCCTCTAGTGTAAGAGAGAGATGGCGCCTAAGCTCCCTTGGGATAGGCCACAACCAAGAAGGCAGGCACCATATGGAAACTTCCTTATAAGAGGACAATTCCTTAGATCCTGTGTCCTTGCCCTGATAATGGTAAAGTGATCTAAAGGAATGTGGATATGATACCTGTCCCTCGGGCTCAGAGTACAATGAGGAGATGTAGGACTCCTCAGGGAAGGGAGAGGCTCTCACTATTGGGATCCCAGAGGATGTTGCTAAGGGAGATACCCTAGGATCAAGAGATGGTGTGGGATGAGGTGGTCAAAATGTTGAGGATGTAATTGATGTCGTCAGTGCCAGAGGAGCTTCTGGTGATATTGGTCTGAGAAAGCGAAGTGATGACGTTGGAGGTTCCAATGGTGCTAGCTGTACTGACAGTGTAGGTTTCATCAGTGGTGCAGACTGTGCCAGCTGTATTGATGGTGCTTCTAATGGCATCAGGGGAGCTGAGCGTGTTGACAGCAATGACTGCACTGGAGATGCTAGGTCTGTTGAGTGAACCAAAGATGCAAGTGGTGCCACAGATGTTGGATGCACCGACAGAGCCATAGTGAATGCTGGATTTGCATGCAGTAGTGGAGAATCCAGTACAGGGAGACACAGCAAATCTCTCACAGAAAGACAGACCTGAGGAGTTGAAGGCACTGAGGAAGGTAAGTGTTGAAGCTGCAGTGCCAGCGGTGCTGAGATAGTCTGGAGTGATGAAGAAGGGCCTAGGACAAGTGAAGGCACCAGACTTGGTGGTTCTGGAGGAACCAGAGTTAACAGTTCCACCTCAGATGGAGCTGGTGAATGCTTTTGTTTGTGATGTCTCAAACTATTTCCAGAGGATTTACCAGAGGATTTCTTTGATGAAGACACAGATTTTGAGTGTTTCTCATAAGGAGAATGGTTCAAGTGCTTGGAGGAGGCTGGGGGAGAGGAGGAAGAAAAATATTTCTCCGAGGACTTGCATTTAGAGTCCTGGGCAAGTAGCGGGGGCACTTCTCATGGGTACCGCATCCATTGGTTCATACTCAAGGTCTGGTTCTAACCCCACATGCTCAGGACACATTGTCTCCTTCATTAATGGACTTCCAAAAGGTAGTCCCCTCTGCTGTTTCATTCTAGTGGAGAAAGAGGTATGAATTGGATGTTTGTCCCCTGCATGCCCTTCCTTAGCCAGATTGAGCAGTTTTTGTGCCTGTCAGTGACAGAGATCACAGCCTTGTTGCACGTGGCACACTGTTTGTAACCTGGGGATTTTTCCATAATAAATCTCCAGGATTTACACTAAAATCTAAACTAAACTATTCTAATACTAAGGACTAACTAAACTAATAACTATATAGAACTATTTACAAGTTTAAGATTGAAAGTCTGGCTATCCATTAGCAAAAGCCATGGGGAGCACTGACTTTCACCCTGGGTGGTGAGAAAGAACTGAGAAATAGTGGTGGACTCACCCTTTTTATGCCCTCTGCTAGGCTCATGAGGAGAGCAGGATCACATGCTGCCTAGTGGTACTGTTGTCAAAAGTCTCTGACTGGAGTGGATTGGCACACACAGACACACAAACACACACACACCTAAAATGGAATGTATTATATGTGCACGATCACTTGAAGGAGAATTGGAACTTAGATGCTGAGCTATCTTTGTAGATCAGGGCCTCAAAGCAGGGCCGTAACTAGGGTGAGGCAAGAGGGGCAGTCGTCCAGGGTGCAGAGCCAGTGGGGGCACAAAAATGGGGCAGCACAGAATGGGGTCCAATAGCATCAGCCCTCCCACCCCCGCAGGATTGGGCCCAGCAGTGTCAGCCAGAGTCCATGAGCATAGTTGAGGGAGGGGGGGCATTCCCCCCCAAACAGAGGCCCGAGCTGGGAGCGGAGGGGCTGGTCCAAAGCTGCTTCTCCTGCCGGGTGCTCATTGCTTCTGCAGCTGTACACTGCCTCCGGGTCATAGTGCCGGTCATCTTCACCTGTTACGTATGCTGGGTGCCCTATATGGCCACCATCTGTTTTCTGTACAATGATGAGGGCCCGTCAGGAGAGGGGGAATCGGGCAGGACAAGGGGAGGCAGGGAGTGGGAGTTTGGGAAGGGGGTGAGGTGGGGGGAAGAGGCAGTGAGGAAAGAAGGGGGATGGGATTGGGCAGGGGGGGGAGACGGGATAGGAGAATGGGTTGAGGCAGGGAGATATGGGAGTGGTGGATGGGGCAGGGGACAGTGGGGAGAGGAAAATTGATGGGGTGCATAGAAGGAAGGGCGAGGGGCAATGAGGAAGGGGGATGGGATGGGGAAGAGACTCCTCCCCTGCCCCCAACAGAGTCCTCTATTTGAGAACTTGAAATATGGTAACCCTAGGGGTTGCTCCATTCTCACAGCCTTGGTTTCTGGAGCTGGCGGGAGCAAGTCTGCCCTGTGAGCAGCTGCCTGCTGCCAGTGGAAATGAGTATTCTAGGGAGAACATACGATTGGCCATACTGGGTCAGACCAAAGGTCCATCTAGCCCAGTAGCCAATGCCAGGTGCCCCAGAGGGAATGAACAGAACATGGATCACGTGATCCATCCTGTTGCCCATTCCCAGCTTCTGGCAAACAGAGGCTAGGGACACCATTGCTGACCAGCCTGGCTAATAGCCACTGATGGACTTATCCTCCATGAATTTATCTAGTTCCTTTTTGAACCCTGTTATAGCTTGGCCTTCACAACATCCTCTGGCAAAGAGTTCCACAGGTTGACTGTGCGTTGTGTGAAAAAATACTTCCTTTTGTTTGTTTTAAACCTGCTGCCTATTAATTTCATATGGTGCCCCTTAGTTCTTGTGTTATGAGGAGTAAATAACAGTTCCTTATTTACCTTCTCCACATGAGTCATGATTTCATAGACCTCTATCATATCCCCCCTTAGTCATCTCTTTTCCAAGCTTGTCCAAGAACTTTGGGGAGCATCTCATGGCAGCCAGGCTCCATGGGCAGGGGCCAGCTCCAGGGGGTGTCACCAGCTGGCACCAAGCTCCTTCAGGACAGAGGCAAGAGCATGTCGGGGCACAGCTTGGAGCTGTGCCATCCGCCTTGACTGGGGCATGCCCAGCTGTGCGGAGGCGGCCAGCTGGGCAGGGCCCCCACAGCTCCCAAAGCGTGTAGAACTAGGGCCCAAGTGGACCAGACAGCTCCCACCAGCTTCTGATCTGCTGACTCCTGGAAGGAGGTAATGGTTTTCAAACTGTGCGGTGCATCTCCGTAGGAAGGTGCACCCCACACTTTGAAAACCTCTGTGATAAATGGGAGGTAGAAATCTGGGGGGCACATGACCCTGCATGCCCCCCCCCATGTATCACCTCGAGGGGATGCATATATGATTGATTGCTCCAGGTGCTAAAATGCTTAGTTACGGCTCTGCCTTAAAGATCAGTTTTTCAATAGCAAGGGAATATGACCTAGTGGTTGGAGTAGGGAACTGATATAGGAATGAATTCCAGGAATCCTGAATATCTGCCATTGACCTGCTTGAAAAAGTCCCTTGAACCTCTTTGTTACTGATGTTTTCCTATCTCTTAGGGGTATATGGTATTTATTTTAGTTCAGTGCTGCATTTCTAATTCCTCATTAGAGAATTCAGAGGTATCGATCTCCTTTACATTTCATTTTGTATGCCAAGCATGGCAATTTTTCTACACTAACAATACTTTGCACTTACATATGTTCTTTCATCTGAGACTTTGAAGATGCCTTGCAAACATTAGTTCTTTATTATGCCTCACTCCACCCTGTTCAGGTACCAAAGAGTTCTTCTAAAAGTGTTTACAGTTTATTACAGTACTTGGTTTAGATTCAGGTTTGGATTTCCCGGAAGAAGCTGAAAGTCCAAGTGCAGTCTCTTGGTGGCAGAAATTGCTCCTAGAGATAGAGGGCTTGCAGCAATGGCCCAAGTGCCTTCCACCCTCACATTTATAGAGATCCCACGGCTGGCTGGCACAGCCTAGAAAATGAGCAACTCTGACCACAGAGAGAACAGGGTCAAGTTAGTGTCTACCAGACAACTTCCACCAGTGGAATTCCATATGGAGACCTAGCTAGAAACCAAAGCAGGCCGATCCTGGTGAAAAATGATCCCTCAGTGGTACAGCCGCCCCTTGTGGTACAGATGTGTAAATTGAATCTCTCTGGAACTACCAGGGTGAAACAAGTCCTATGTTTGTAACTATTTGTACTGCACATATATTAAGTTTGAGCTGCTAAATAGCTCCTTACTGGCTACTTTTTGTTTTCATTACTTTTATAGACATTTGCTCTTTCAGTCCTTTCCTCTTGTGTGCACACTTTAAAGGTAACCTGCATTTTGCAAGAGCTGAAATACAAGAGTCTCATTTTCCCTGTCCCTATAATTCCCTGGTGCTAACAGTTCCACTTCTAGTGTATCTTTTGCCAGCAATGGATATCATGCTGGGAAAATCCAACTCTTAATCTTCTTAAGGCTGAGGCTAGAGCTGTAGAGATAGTATAATAGCAGTCAGCTCATTCTCAGATGGAAGTTTAGACATTCAGTAATGCCATTACAAAGATTGCCCAGGGGAAGTCAAACTGAAGGAATCCTTGCAGTGCCTCTCAGACTGAATGTCTAACCTCCATAAAGAGGTAGCAGCCTCACTTAGGGGATGTTCAAGCAAGCCCAGGGAAAATAGGCCACAAACAGAATACTTTTCCTTTTCCTGTTGAATCATTCTCTCTCTCTCTCCACAAAAGTGAAATAATTTCTTATATATTTAGTGAATCAATGGCCACAGCTACTGTTTACAGAGCCATGGCAAGTGTTCCCTCCTCTACCCCAAAATAGGGCTTCAAAGGCATATGCTAGAAAGAAAGAACATTACTTTGATCAGTACTTAGAAACTTAATAAAAATTATTACAGTAGTAGGATTTTTTTAATGAACAGGACAACACTGTAACCTAACAACGTTTTCATTTTCCATATGGTCGCACTGGTTTTCCCTTATATATTCTAGTTGTTCTAGTTTCTCCCTCAGCTTTTCTAGCTTGTACTTCCATTATTCTATCTTCCTATTTCCATAGGTTTTAAGGCCAGAAGAGATCATTATGATAAACTATTCTGATCTGCATAGTACAGACCATAGACCCTCACCTAATAATGTCTTCATGAAGCCCATAACTTCTCTCTCCTTACCTATTTTTTCCAGTTTGATCTCTCAGTATTTCCCTTCCCCACTCCTGTTTTTTCAGTCTCTGCAACCATTTCTCTATCACCAACCAATTGTAATTAGTCCTTTCTGTCCATCTTATTCCACATTTTCCTACTTCTTTTACCATTTTTTTCAATCTCCCTACTTTTCCTCTTCCATGCACTGAAGCCCATGCTCCTCACTAAAAAGTCCAAAAGCTTTCCTTTACCTTGCTTAAGAAAACAAAATGTCTAAGAACTTACCTCTTGCTGCTGAACCTGAATGTATTGCACTGTGCATCCAAGCTCTTCTCTGAGAGGAACCAGGTGACTGTTTCTTGCTGCTGCCTGTGCTATCAGGTGTTTTCTCTCTGTGCATTTTTAGGTTTACAGCACAGATAAATCTCCCCTCCCCTAAAGCCAATCCCAGAACAATAGTAATACCTGATACTAACTGGAGCATTGACTGTTTTAGAGATGGTTGCATGTTTTCCTTAGTAAAAATCTCTGAAAAATGCTGCCTCATCTACTCTACAATTAAAGTGACTGGGTAAAATGTCTCCTTCTTCCTCAGTAGGTCTGCTCCCTGCATGTAATCAACGTCCATTCACTTGAGTGACAAAAAATATTTTTTACTGCTTTTTACTCATTTTACTACTTCAGAACCAACACAGCAAAGAGATTAAGTGGGATTCTATTCCTTGTGTATCATGAATAGGGTTGTTTACTAATTTCTACACCAATGTACACCCTATTGAAGGCAATGGGGTTTGCACAGGTGTCACTAGGAGATTAATCTAAAAATGGAGGGGGAGAGGTTGTGCAGGTGTCACAGTGGGTCTAATTTGACCTTCATTACTGATGATGATTCATGAAGAAAAAAAAAGAACTTGGCTTGACTCTCAAAGTTCAAGTTGAGTTTGCAGAGCTGGCAACTAGAAAAAATACCAGTTTTTATTCATAGATTGAACACGTCTATTATATAGATTTTGGCCAGATGACAAACATGGGATCCAACTATGCCTTGTTTACGGTCCCTTTTAGCAGTAGAACTGTATTTATACAATCTTTTAACATGTGTAAGATACACCAAGGGGTCCTTTGTAGACAGGTTTCCCCTTACACATGCTTCTTAATAATGTTTCCCATGCTTTAGAGCAGGAATGCTATGTAAAAAATAGAGGAGCTCTGAATTAGAGAATAGCCTTTTCTGTATAATGCCTCTTCAGGAAATAATTTAAAGATATGATGGAAGCTTAATTTTATACCTATATAATAGGTATAAAAACATAAAGCTATAAAAAATCATTCTTGCGTTGATGTTTTATTGATTGATGCATTCCTCTTCATTATAAACAAATACTGGGAAAAAGGGGTTGAGCAAGGAACCTGATTGAATATGGTGGCTTAATCCACCAGGAAAATGAATCCAGTTTAATCCATGTAATTTGTTCTACAAGCAAAGAACTGTGATGTTGCAAAAACCGAGATACACTACCAATCTCTCATCAATGGCTACTAGATGAAGGATCTCTTCACTCCTGAAACCTGGATTTTTAATACACTTAATTATATATCTAATCTTTCACTGCAGACCTGTCTACTATCCTTTTGTCACAATCTTTACCCTTTTCAGCTCTTAATTAACTGCTAATGTTACTATGTTTTTCTATATCACATTTTCTTTTAATTTGCCTCACAGCACTGGGGTTGCCTGATGGCAGCCAGTCTCTGTTGTTTATTTAACATGCTGAACTCAGAGCACACTTGGTATACATGTGATAGACAAGCCAATAGAACATGCAAATAATAATAAAAAATATTGCAAGAGCCAAAAATGTTCAGCAGTTACACACTGCCTAAATGCCTAATCTTTTAAAGACATTTTCAAGGCCCAATTAAAAATGGGAACATTTAAATAAAACCTACTGGCAGTTTCATAGAAGCCAAATAAGTAAATTAAATCAGGGATGCTCTCTCTCCATGCTCCATTGATCTACACTGCTGACTAATTATATGTCATTCAGAGCAGATATATGAAGAAAATATTAATTTTTAGGGTAAATAAAAGGAACTATAAATATTCCTTCACACAGTGTATAGTCAACTGTGCCAGTGGAATCCAGGACCAAGGGCAGAAATCTGGGAAGTGGTGGAGACACAGCACGCATTCACAATCTCCTGTCCCAGTGGGGACCTAGATGGATGGTGGGGTCATAAAAGTGGGTGGGGTCAGACTGGGAAAGAGCAGTGCAGGGCCTGTCTCTGCAGGAAAAGCATTAGCTCAGCACCTCTACTGGACAGTCTCTGTAGTGGTCCTCTCCTGGAGCCCTAGATCAAATTTCAAGCTGCACTTCTGCAATAAAAGCCTGCTGGTAGTACTGCTGCCTGTAGGCAGGACTGCCCGGTGGGGGGGTGGGGGGCAAGTGGTGCAATTTGCCCCAGGCCCCGGGCCCCACAAGGGCCCCCACGAGAATATAGTATTCTATAGTATTGCAACTTTTTTTATGGAAGGGGCCCCTGAAAATGCTTTGCCCCAGGCCCCCTGAATCCTCTGGGTGGGCCTGCCTTCCTCACATGGTTAAGAATACAACATAACAACACATTGGAAAGGATGATCTGACCTACTACTACTACTCGTTAATAGATTCTAATTTACCTGTAACTACACAAGAAACGGACATGGGCATCATTGTGAACAATTCTGCTCAATATGCAGCATTGGTCAAAAAAGCAAACAGAAAGCTAGGATGCGAAAGGAAGGGACATTACAGATGTAATGCCGTTATATAAATCAATGGTACAGCCTCACCTGGAACACTGTGTTCTGCTCTGGTCAGTCCACATCAAAAAGGGTTCAGAGACAGAGAACAAGATGTCCATATATGGAGAAAGTTAAAAGACTGGGACCATTTAGTTTAAAGAGGAGATAATTTAGGGGGGGCCTTTGTGACATATTTGAATGTATTGAATCTGTTTATATGAATTCACAGTTATAGTTCTTTAAGTAGTTGCTTATGTTGAATCTACTATATAGTGGTTACTATGTTTCTTTCTTCTTCTATATCACAAGAGAGAGTCAGCTGTCAGGGCTCCAACCTCTTGTACCTGTCTGTGTTTCTAATCAGGGATTTGTGCTGTATCTGCCACACACAATAGCTGACAACAAGGATTTCAAGAATCTTCTATTCATCAGAATAGCAAAACAATCTATGACATTGGTTGCAGACCAGAGCGAAAGGTTCTGCTACCACTGTGTGTACTGCAAACTACAGTACTGAACTAATAGCAGTGAGGTGGAAAGGCAGGCTAGATTGGAAAAATGGAGGCCTTTGACAGTGCCATGGAGCACTGGCTCATGTACAGAGAGAGTCTGGAACAGTACTTTGAAGTAAATGAGATTCCTTCAGAAAAATATGTAGTAGCATTACTGAGTGTGATGGGTGGAAAAATATACAGTTTAGTTCATGGTCTGATCGCCCCAGAGAAGCCAGCAAGCAAAACCGCTAAAGAGATAGTGCAAATTGTTCAAGAGCACTTGGCACCTAGGCCCCTGATTATATCAGAAAGGTTCAGGTTTCATAAGCGGAATAAACTTGAAGGTGAATCTATTTTCTCCTTTGCGATAGAGTTAAAATGATTGTCAGAACACTGTGCTTTTAAGGATGGGCTTAATAAGGCTCAAAGAGAGAGATTTGTGTGTGGACTGCTTAATGAAAGCACACAGAAAAGGCTCTTAACTGAGGGAAAATCTAATCTTTAAACGCACAGTAGAAATTGGAGTAGCGATGGAATTGCACGCCAGAGTTAAAACAAAAGTAGGAATCCATAAACTATCTGTAACCCAAGGCAAAAGCTAGTCTACTTAGCAGACAGACACATGTTATAGGTGGGGAAAAGGGTTCTGCTTGCCTTCTGATTGCCAAATTAAAGATGCATATTGCAGAAGCTGTAATAATAAAAAAAAGGGCACATCCAAGCGGTTTGTTGCACTAAAAGAAATATGAAAGAAACCAAATCAGGGCGTTAGTGATGGTAATATAGTATTTAGGCCTGTTTATTTGCCGGAGATAGAATTTTGGGTTTTGTTTGCCCATTTGAATTTTGAGGTTTTTAAAATACAATTGTTTGTGTCTTATATTGACATATGTGAACAAGGAACAAAGAATGTGTGTTGCTTCTGCCGACAGCCAGATGGGGTTTTTAGAGCAGTGAGAAAAGATAAGAAATAGAGTTAAAGTGTTGCTGGATAGGGTGGGAGTTTAATATACGATTGTGTACAATATACGATTAATGACAATTGAAGGACAGTTCTGCCCCGACTCCTCTTCCAAGACAAGGTCAGTTGGGAGGGGCAAGGGGGATGGGGGAGGGCTATGAGAAACACTAAAAGCCAAAGAAAAGGTGACCCTGGTCGGAACACAATCTCACTCCCTACCCCTCCCATAGGGTACAAAAAAGGTGGTACCAAAGCCCCCAGACTCAAGACCCTCCAAAATGGAATATGACCATAAGTTGTATGGGGTGGTACCAGGGCCAAGCACTACAGGTATAATTAAACCTACCAAGAAGGAGGAGGGAGAGAAGGAAGCTTTACTGATGTAAAGAACTGTGGTTATGCTTGCTTGTTATCCTCAATAAACATTGCATTGCCTGACTTTCTGCTGTCTATCTGCAGAACAAGAACCGAGGGAGGGTGTGGGAGCCCTAATAGAGGGAACAGAAAAAAGAATATCAATGTATGTTCTGTAGACACAGGCAGCAGTGACACAGACTGCGGGAGTGGAGTAGTCAACCTGGATATATATAGTGTGAGCAAAAATGAAAAGTCAGCAATCTGGTTGACACTCCAGGTGGTGGGGGAAAATGCTCAAAATGAAATTGGACACAGGCTGCACAGTGTCCGTTATCTCACGTTCAGAATATGAGAACTTTAAAAATATCAAAATGAGGGAGACACCAATGTAACATAAATGTACAGGAAAAAAGACAGTTCTAATTGGAGTCATGCAAGTGAATGTGGAGTATAAAATTAAGCAATGTTTATTACACTTATACATCATTGAGAAGGGGGAAGTGACCCTTTGGGGTTGTGAATGGTTACATAAGGTTCCTCTGGATTGGATAGCTATAATGATACAGCAGTCACTTTCAGCAGACCCCACTAAAACAGTTAAACAGCAGCGGGAAGGGATACTAAGTCAGGCACCAGGTGTATTCAAGGAGGGCATAGGAACTCTAAAGCACATGAAGGCTAAAATAATCCTAGTTGATAAAGTGCAGCTCAAGTTTCACAAAGCTTAACCTGTTCCTTACAGGCATCACTCGAAAGTAGATTATGAATTGGAAGGTCTAGAACAGGGGTAGGCAACCTATGGCACGCGTGCCAAAGGTGGCACGCGAGCTGATTTTCAGTGGCACTCACACTGCCTGGGTCCTGGCCACTGGTCCGAGGCGCTTTGCATTTTAATTTAATTTTAAATGAAGCTTCTTAAAAATTTTATAAACCTTATTTACTTTACATACAACAAAAGTTTAGTTATATATTATAGACTTATAGAAAGAGACTTTCTAAAAATGTTAAAATGTATTACTGGCACACGAAACCTTAAATTAGAGTGAATAAATGAAGACTCGGCACACCACTTCTGAAAGGTTGCTGACCCCTGGTCTAGAAAGAGAGGGCATACTTTCAAAAATGACCTGGAGTAAGTGGGGAACTCCTATAATTCCAATTGTAAAAAAAAAAAAAAAAGGGGGGAGGGGGTCTAATAAGGATATGTGGAGATTTTAAGGTCACCATAAACTCTGTACTAAAAGTTGAAAAATACCCCCTATCTCAAATTGAAGACACTTTTGCTACATAGGTAGAGGGACAATGATTCAGCAACACTGATTTGTCCCAGGTCTACTTACATGTTGCGGAAGAGTCTAAGGCATACCTTAGAATCAACAAACAAGGCTAGTGTTTGGTATTGCTTCAGCTCCTGCTATATGACAATGGACCATGATTTGCAAGATATTCCAAGGATACAGTGTTATTTAGATCAGTGGCTCTCAACCTTTCTAGACTACTGCCCCCCTTTCAAGAGTTTCATTTGTCTTGTATACCCCCAAGGTTCACCTCACTTAAAAACTTACAAAATCACATGAAAATACAAAAGTGTCACAGCACACTATTACTGAAAAATTGCTTACTTTCTAATGCTTACCATATAATTATAAAATAAATCAATTGGAATATAAATAATATAAATATTTCCTTACATTTCAGTGTATAGTATACAGAGCAGTATAAATATGGGTACCCGCATGGCTCCTCAGTATGCCAACATTTTTATGGCTGCCTTAGAACAACGCTTCCTCAGCTCTCATCCCCTTAAGTCCCTACTCTACTTGCACTACATTGATGACATCTTCATCATCTGGACCCAGGGGAAGGAGGTCCTTGAGGAATTCCACCAAGATTTCACTGATTTCCACCCTACCATCAACCTGGACCAGTCCACACAAGAGGTCCACTTCCTAGACACTACAGTAATAATAAGCGATGGTCACATAAACACCAACCTATACTGGAAACCTACTGGCCGCTATACTTACCTACATGCCTCCAGCTTTCATCCAGACCACATCACATGATCCATTGTCTACAGCCAAACTCTAAGATACAACCACATTTGCTCCGATCCCTCAGACAGAGACAAACGCCCACAGAATCTCTATCAAGCGCTCTTAAAACTGCAATACCCACCTGGTGAAGTGAAGAAACAGATTGACAGAGCCAGAGGGGTACCGAGAAGTCACCTACTACAAGACAGGCCCAACAAAGTAAGTAACAGAACACCACTAGCCGTCACCTACAGCCCCCAACTAAAACCTCTCCAGCGCATCATCAAGGATCTACAATCTATCCTGAAGGATGATCCCTCACTCTCACAGACCTTGGGATACAGGCCAGTCCTCGCCTACAGACAGCCCCCCAACCTGAAGCTAATACTCACCAGCAACTATACACAACCACAACAAAAACACCAACCCAGGAACCAAACCCTACTACAAACCCGGATGCCAACTCTGTTCACGTATCTATTAAAGGGACACCATCATAGGACTTAACCACATCAGCCTCACTATCTGGGGCTCGTTCATCTGCACATCTACCAATGTGATATATGCCATCATGTGCCAGCAATGCCCATCTGCCATGTACATTGGCCAAACTGGACAGTCTCTACGCAAAAGAATAAATGGACACAAATCTGACATCGGGAATCATAACATTCAAAAACCAGTAGGAGAACACTTCAATCTCTCTGGTCACTCAATAACAGACCTAAAAGTGCCAATTCTTCAACCAAAAAAACTTCAAAAACAATACTAATTTCTCCCTACTGTTACTCACACCTTCTTGTCTTATGTCTGTAATGGGCCACTCTCTTACCACTTCAAAAGTTATTTTTCCTCCATTGGTATCCTGCTGTAATTGATTTATCTCATTAGACTGACCTCAGACTTGGGAAAGCAACCCCCATCCTTTCATGTATTTATACGTGCTCCTGTATTTTTCACTTCATGCATCTGATCAAGTGGGTTCTAGCCCATGAAAGCTTATGCCCAAATAAATTTGTTAGTCTCTAAGGCAGCACAAGGACTCCTCATTGTTTTGTTTTTTTTAATGAAACTTGAGTTTGTACTGACTTCGCTAGTGCTTTTTATGCAGCCTGTTGTAAAACGAGGCAAATATCTAAATGAGTTGCTGTACCCCCTGGAAGACCTTTATGTACTCCAGAGGTACATGTACCCCTGGTTAAGAACCATTGATTTAGATGATATTATTGTGACTGGTGGACATGAAAAAGAATATCTAGAATCTCAGAAAAGGGTATTGAAATGTCTAGAAGAATATGGGTTATGAGCCACTTGCATAAAATGTGAATTTTTCAAGGACTCAATAGCTTAGGGCTGGTCTTCACTACCCGCCTGGATCGACGGTAGAAAATCGATCTCTCGGGGATCAATTTATCACATCTCGTTGGGACGCAATAA
Organism: Chrysemys picta bellii; assembly: GCF_011386835.1. Classification (NCBI taxonomy): domain Eukaryota; kingdom Metazoa; phylum Chordata; order Testudines; family Emydidae; genus Chrysemys; species Chrysemys picta. The sequence continues at coordinate 79,139,154 of NC_088791.1, forward strand.
TCGATCCCCGAATCGACGCACGTACTCCACCAGCCCAGGTAGGAGTAAGCGCCATCGACGGGGGAGCAGCGGCAGTCGATTTGCTGCCGTATCCGGATCAGATACGTCGAATTCAGCTACACTATTTGCGTAGCTGAATTTGCGTATCTGAAATCGATCCCCCGCCCCGTAGTGTAGACGTAGCCTTATGGTGGGCATGTTATTGATGCACAAGGCCCACATCAATCTCAGCAGAAGATTAAAGCAGTCCTGGAAGCTCCACTGACAAAAGATGTGACACAATTTGGATCATTTCTAGGATTTATTAATTACTATAGACAATTTGTACCACATCTAGCAACTGTGTTGCATCCGCTGAACTGTTTGTTGCAGACTGCTCAAAAGTGGGTATGATCTTGTGAGTGTCAAAATGGATTTCTGGAAGCAAAACAATTGGTCACATCTTACGCACGTTAGCATGTGATTGTTCCTCGCATAGAATGGGGAGGGGGGGTGTTTTATCGCACTCCATGCCAGATGGCAGTGAGAGATCCATAGCATTTTCCTCCAGATCTCTCACAGCAGCAGAATGTAACTGTAACACTGGCCTGTCCTCTTCCCTGATGAAACCACATGGACTCCACTTGGTGTGCTCTCAGTGAAACTTTACTTCAATTCCCCTTCATCAATATCACCACAGCCCCCCATGCTCCCACCTATTTACAATATTTACTGAGCTTTAGGCTCTTCCAGCAGGACCTGAGGGGGAACAGAGATCTCCCTATTCTGAGGTCTCTGTATGACTAGACTCAGCAAGCCCTGTTTCTCCCTCTCTCCCTTTGCACTCCCTTCCTGTGCTTCTTTTATCAGTGTTAGGCTGATGGGGGTCACTTGAGTTCTTACCTCACCCAGCCCACCAGCCTGATCAGATAATTATCCCAATCAGGTTCTCCTGGGTTGCTAATTAGCATCTAAATGATCAGAGTGTAAGCTCACCTACTTTCTCCCTGCACTCTGTCACAGTAACTATGCACAGAAAGGCATGGGGTATGAGGTGTCACAGTAACTATGCACAAATAGACAAAGGTATGAGGTGTGAAGAAATTCAACCAGTATCTACTATATGGAAGGAAACTCAATCCTCATCATGGACCACCAACCTCTAGCACAGGGGTTCTCAAACTGGGGGTCGGGAGCCCTCAGGGGGTCAGAAGGTTATTACATGGGGGGTCACAAGCTGTCAGCCTCCACCCCAACCCTGCTTTGCATCCAACATTTATAATGATGTTAAATATATTAAAAAGTGTTTTTAATGTTTAAATGGGGTCGAACTCAGAGGCTTGCTATGTGAAAGGAGTCACCAGTACAAAAGTTTGAGAACCACTGCTCTAGCAGCAATCCTTCATCCAAGGAAGGCAGTTTCTGTGACAAACGCAGCACATCTGCCTCTCTTCTTAGCAGTTACATCTATGACATTGAATTCAAAAGAACAGAAATGCACGCTAACGCAGACAGGCTTTTCTGCTTGCCTGTGACTTCAACCTATAATAAAGACAGAATCAATCAAATTTGTCAACTTGTTTTTAGATTGAGCGTGCCCAAGGGACTTGTCATTTGATCAAGCAAGTGGGAACCACACTAGATCAGGTTTATGAAACCACTCTGAAGGTTTATGAAACCACTCTGTAAATATACTGACAGCCCTAATCTGGCACCCTTTTACGCATGCAAAGGTGAATTACCATACATTAAGGATGTGTCATGTGGGGAATTTGTGTTATTATATCTAGTAAACTGAATACAATAGTCTTAGAAGACTACCGCATAGGTCACCTAGGGATAGTTAAAATTAAGGCATCCACCAGAAGTATTGTACAGTGGCCAGGCATTGACCAACAAATAGAGAAGCTTGCTAAGCAATGTTTGGGATGCCAAAAGGCACAGTACATGCCTAAACTAGTGCAATTACAGCCCTTGGAATGGCCATCAGCTCCTGAACAACATCTGCATATTGATTTTGCAGGACCATTTTTGGGAATGATGTATCTAGTAGTGATGGATGCCCATTCCAAATGGGCAGAAGATTTTCACATAAAAACAACCACAGCTGAACATATAGTAGAAAAACTTGGAAGTTTGCTTGCAAGAACTGGACTGCAAGAACAAGCTGCAAGTGACAATGGTTTTCAGTTTAGTTCAGAAGAGTTTTGGTGTTTCATGAAGAAAAATAGCATTAGCCATATCACCTCGGCACCAAAACACCCAGCCACAAATGGCTTGGTTGAAAGGTTTGTACAAACTTTTAAATGAGTCCTGTGATCCATGACACATGAGAAGGGGTCAGTGCAGCAGAAGCTGGCATACTTCTTGCTAGCATATTGAATGTGATACCTGCCACGTCAAATTAAACATGGGCAATGCTGCTTATGGGCCAAACTCTCAGGTCATTCTTGTACATATTAAAGCCAGAACTCGTCTACAAGTCACAAATCATCAAATAAGTCAAGCTATGGTGAGATAGCTAGTGCACCTTGTCAGCTACAAGTGGGTCAAATAGTGTTAGCGTGTGACTATCAGGGACCCACTACATGGCTTATGGTAATTGTTACTGCACAAACGGGTCCTTTGATCTATATAGCACAAAAGGCACTCAATATGTTTTGGTGCCACCATGTTGACCAATTGCAAGACTCCATGGCTGACAAAAGAAGCAAAATTCGGGGAGTCGACAGTTGTTACCACCTCAGTGTCCCAGCTAGAAGCAACACCAATGATATTATAATGGAAAGCAGCTGTGCTGAGCAATCAGCATCATCTGAGGGAACATCTGAGTCAGACATTGCTGCAGACACGGTATTTCCTCATGGAAGTGTTCATAATGTTGGCAGACACTCTCCAGAAAGAGAACGCAAGCTGCCTGCAAGGCTTGATATGCAACTGGACATTTGGCTGTTTCCCCACAAGTACTTCTAAAGGTGTTTTGCCTATTTCATTTCAGTGGTCAGGACAGATGTTATATACCTAAACGTATTGAGCAGAGTGATGAATCTGTTTATGTGAATTTCCAGTTATAGTTCTTTAAGCAGTTTTTTATGTTGAAACTGTTGTTACATAATACTCACAGTTTCTTTCTTCTTCCGTATTAAAAGACAGAGTCACCCCTTCAACCTTGTGTGCATGTCTATGCTTCTAATCAAGGATTTGTACTATATCTGCCATATACAACAGCCATGACAGGTTGTATAAAATAATGATTCATAAAGAGAAAATAAATCAGGGGCTCATCGTTACCCTTTTGTATAATGCCAGACAAAAAAAAGGGGACATTCAATTAAAGTGAAAGGCAGCAAATTTAAAATTGATGAAAATAAAATAAATTATTTTACAAAATAAACAATTAACCTGTGGAACTAATTGCCACAATAGATCATTGAGACTAAGAATTTAATAATATTCAAAAAAAGGATTGGACATTTATATGAATTACAGAAATATTCACAGTTCCACTAGATAAGATGAGAAAAATATTTAGAAAGAGTACAAAACTCTCTGCATCAGGGCATATGCCAGCCATCAGCTGAAAGGATCTGGAAGAAACTTCCCCATTGGACAAATTATTCCATATCTGTCTTGTCTGGAGTTGCTTGAATCCTTCTCTAAAGCATCCTACACTGAACACTGTCAGAGAGTGGATACTGGACTGGATGAACCACTGGTCTGATCCAGTATGGCAGTCCCCATGTTCCTGTGAATCCCCACTCTAGCACAGCATGCAGAAATTGCAAACTGTAGCCCCTTGAGCCCAAGAAGGTGAATCTGGCCAAACATATGGAATTCACTGCCTGAGGTCACTGAGTCAAATAATGTGGACAATTGTTAAAAACAGCTGAGTAATTTTATGGTCAACCATAACATAAGTGTACATTCAAAGAGAAATGATAATCAAATCTCCTATTTCAGGGTATCAGCTGTTTGCAACAGGGGACAGTAAGAATTACAGTGTTTTGCTGGGTGTAAGATGTCATCAGATCAGATTTTTAATACCAAACTAGAGAGATGAATAGTCTGCTCTAATATGACAAAACCTACATTCCTATCATGCAAAACAAACAAACCAAAAAACAGAATTCTAGTCCAATAATACGAGTGTTCTACACTGCTATTCAAATAGCTTTTAAATGATGTTAGTATACTTCATGCTAGCATCTTTTAAATAAAGGCTTTTTAAACAGCTATCTCCAGTGTATCCACAGTGGGTTCACTCATGCTGGAATAAGCATAGGAGAATCTGCTGTGAATCACGGAGGAGCATTGCTTTAATATAGTGCAACACAAGCAAGAGCAAATAAAACAATGAAAACACAAAAGAGTTCGACTTTTGAGGCTGCTATTCTGCAGCAATTTCAGCACAAGCCATGCTGATGGCTTTCTAATGCCTTAAATCAAACAGCAGGTATCTGTGGCCTTAAGGTAAAAAATATTAAACATCTGCCAGTTTTTAGTCTTGAAACATTGCAGTAGTCTTGTCTGAGGGGAATTCTTAGTATTGCTCTTCTGGGAAGCTCTGTCTCTGGGGATGCAGACATTTTCATCTATGCACATATGACTGTCACGTTGTGGTGGTGACCGATCACAAACAACTGAAACTCATGTTCAGCAACCAAAGTTTTCAGCCACCAGTTTGCTGATCAAATTGAATGCTGAAGATTCATATCCATAATAATGTAATTTATCACTTGGGGAAAGATCTATCTTGCAGACCACTTCTTCTGACACACAGAAACAGCAGCTGCTCATGTAAATTTTCTCAACTTTCTTGTTGTTTCTAAGAGAGACAATGTGGGTGAGGTAATAGCTTTTATTTTACCACCTTCTGCTGGTGAAAGAGACAAGCTTTTGAGATACATGGAGCTATTCTTCTGGTCTAGGGAAAGTACTCAAGAGTGTCACAGCTAAATAAAAATTGGAACAGATTGTTTTGCATAAGTAGCTAACACATATTCTCAGAAACCATTCAAGGAGAAGTTCAAGGTAAACATCTCTGCTGTCATAGGACAAAAAAAATGGGGTTAGTGGGTTACAAATTGTTGTAATAAACCATAAATGCAGTGTCTTTATTAAGACCATGATTTTGCATCTACAAAGTTATGAACTTAAGCTCCTAGGTTTGTCTTTTGAATGTGTTGAGCAGGGTTCCTTTGAGGATGAAAACTGAGAGGTCAGATATGGAGTGCTCATTTTGTGAAAAGTGTTCACCCATGGGTAATATGGTGTTTTTGTCTTTTATCATTTTCCATGTGAGTTAATTTGATAGTGTAGTGATTATCTGGTTTCACCCACATAGTTGTTATGGGGCATTTAGCTGTGACATTCTGAGTACTTTTCCCAGACTTGAAGAAGAGCTCTGTGTAGGAAAGGCACTGAGTTTTACTTTTCCCCGTGGGTGCTCCACTCCTGCTTTGCCCCGAGGCCCTGCCCCCACTCCACCGCTACCCCAAGGCCCCGCCCTTGCTCCGCCTCTTCCTGCCCCTGCTCCCCAAGGCCCATCCTCACTCCTGATCGGCGACGGCACCCAACAGCTCTGGCTGGTGGGTGCTGTGCACCCACTGTTTTTTTTTCTGTGGATGCTCCAGCCCTGGAGCACCCAGAGTCAGCACCTACGCTATGTAGCTCGAAAGCTTGTCTCTTTCACCACCATAAGTTGGTCCAATAAAAGCTGTTACCTGACCTGCCTTGTCTCTCTAATATCCTGGGACCAACAGGGCTAGAACAACACTGCAAACAATGTTGTTCCTAAAGCAATAAATGATTCATCTGACACATAAGAACTGCCATTCTGGACACCTGGTTATAAACTATTATTGAAATGATGCTAGAGCAGTAATGGAAATGTTTATCTGCAAGTTGATGGCATCAGATGCCAGAAGTACAAGAGTAATGAGCTCTTTAAACATCACATAAAAGATGAACTTACACTCAGAGCTATAAGCCTCAGATCATAATGTACACTTCTGTGACACAACGTTGCTTTTGTCTCATTTCCTGTGGTATCACACAATTGACTTAACTCCTGAAGGCCAACAAAGTACACTGCAATCCAAAGTGTTCCTAAGAGAAAAAGTCTAATTCCCAAGATTAAACCACGAAACTGAATTCCATATAAAAATCCAACTGATTTTGTCAAGCTGCTTACCCTTGATAAGTAACTATGAACTACTCAACCCAACCTTCAAAAAACAGTGATGTCCATGCTAGACAAGTCTATTTAGTATATGAAGTGTCAGCAGTCATTGAAACACACAATGGCCCACCATTCCAAAGTACCCAGTTTAACACAATTTGCTGTGTATCTTGATTTCCATCATTAGAAAATCTTGCCACATTGGCCACAAACCAAGGATAAAACCGAACACTTCATTAGGACACAAGAACATTCAGTGTATCTCCATGATAGCTGAGGTAAGAAGTTGTATCAGTTCTTATTAGTTCCTCAGGCTACCCCTGGCAGCTTGATTAGTGCTATTGGATACAATTCTGTTTGGCCTGCAACACAGAACTAGGTTGCCCAAGGTAAAAACAATCACCTATGATGAGTCCATAAGAGTATGCATCACACCAGCAGATTTAAAAATAAAAGAATATGCGGAGCATAAAGATTCCACTTCTGAGCACTGGTGATGTGGTGCTCCTCAAGAATACATAACTACACAACAAACTATCCACCCTCTATCACACTGACTCTCACTTGGGCCATCAAAATCAAAGGCTGTTAACCAACAGAATAAGTAAATATGAGGTGATTTGCTATATCTACCTCATTAAAATGCAGTTCTACACTAAACATTGGCTCCATAAAGACTACATAATGTGGCTCCGTGTTAACTATTTCTCAGTAATTTATTTATCAGATTTGCTCAGTTGTAACTCACCCTGAGATCTGAAGGTAAAGCAGGGTTTTTCCCTTCTCAAACATCGAGAATAATGCAGGCCAAATGCTACACCCAGGGAGCAATCTGGCCAGTTGCTAAACACTCTGACCTAACCCAGCAAAGCACATAATCACATGCTTAACTTTAGGCATGTGAATAGTTCTATTGAAGTCAATGGGAGTGCACAGCATCTTATAGGATAAAGCCCTTACTCCTAGGAAACACTACTGTTTTCAGATTCTGCCCTTAGTTACAGCTCTACACCCTCTTTGCCGTCAGTGGGGTGGCAGAGGTGTAACAAACAGAGTTTGGCGTTCCATTTGGAATTTAGTTAACAATCCTTAGTTACTAATCTGCACCCACCAATAGAATCAGGCTCACTACCTCTTGTCTGTGTTGCTTTTGCTACCAAGTTTAAATTTTAGGAAGCAGATCTGTTGAGTGAGAAAATGTCCCCCGTTTACGAAGTCCCTTTTCAGAGTACAAGTACACTTAAGCCATGATCACAGCCAAGATTTTCAATGAGAGATAGGCATCTAACCTGTTTAGGAGCTTTTGAAAAATCCCACTAGGTGCCTATCTACACCTGTAGGTGCCTAAACACCTTGTACAACTGGCCCCTGAATCTTGACCCAGTTCTGAAAAGTGGTGATATCATTACATCCCCCCATCAGACCTTTCCTGACAGCACTTCCACCTGAGTTGAGCTGCTCTGTGCCAGGCCCAGTGAGTTGCCTGTGCTTCAATAAACAGACCACAGGCTACTGATTGGTTTTGGAAACTATAACACATGAACAGAAGCCTGTTTTTACAGTTAGCAAAAGAAAGGATGTATTGTTCTAAGTGGGTTCCCTCCAGATGTCTAGACTGATCCTAGAGAATCCATCTGTATATTGGCCAGTGTATGCTGGAACAGACCTGTGCATGTACTTAGCATTGTGTGCATTCAGTACAACAATGATTAATAAAGTTCATGGTTATGTACCTCATTATCAAGTCTCAGGAAACTTCCAGTAACCTGGAATAAAATATCCTGCTTTCCAAAAAGCTTTAATAAGCACAAGCAGATTTTGACCTCACATTTTACTTCATTTGGAAGCAACACGTTCAGATATGGTAACCTCTAGAACACACACTACCACTGTAATGAACCAGATGGACTAGATGGTGCACTAGATGAACAGATGGTGCACAATTGGAAGCTATCCTTAGTGGCAGTTCTCCATTGTGACTCTCACCTCTGTTAATACAAGTTAGGCAAGAGCATCAAGGCTAGAATTAGGCCCCAGAGTGTCCATTGTTCCAGATGTCTTTTCTTTTTTATCTGCAAATTTTATAAACATACCTCATCTATATTTAAGTGCCCTCTATCTCTGCTCTAAAATGCATTATGGTTAGACCATAGTGTTTCAGAGTTTGTGCTTCACAGCATTAAGTTTCCATGTATATTTTCATCTGCAAGAAATCATAATTCCAAACTCATATGGGTCTGAGTCTCAGTTTCCTCATTCCTGTGTGTGGGCCAGTGATGGAGAGGGGACAACATTGGCTTTATGGCACTCTTGTTCTCCCCATATTCTGGGACCATGCAGGGGCTGGTCTGTCCCCCTGTATACATTAAAGCAGCCTTGGACCTGCTCCAATTCGCACTTTGCTTCCCATAGCCCTCTCCAGTAGGCAATGGGTCCAGGGCTGATGCAGAGGCTTTACGACAGCTCTGCACCAAGGAGTGAGGCCCTCTCTACAAGTGGATTTGCAATGGGTCTTTTCCACTCACTTTAAACTCCTGCCAAAGCAGCACAAAAGGGATTTTACTACAAATTAGCATCAGACCCTATATGTTTAAGAAAGTTAGTAAAATCACATTTTTAGTGATTTAATTCCATTCCTATGGCTATACTGACCTCTAGTGACTACAATTCTGATTAGACTTTTTCACAATCAAATCCATTTATATTTTTCTTAATTTTTATTTTTTGAAATTAAATATTTATATGCTGTAAAATCTGTACTAATGATCACCTCCACTGGGAGCTCACTGCCTTAAATCCCTATATTAAAGTATCACCGAAGTTTCTGGTACAATCTTGTTCAAACTTTAAAGACAAGCTGTACAAGGCAACAAATTTGTGCTGGTCCTTTGGGTGTACACTGAAGAGAGATTTTGAGTTATTACTTATATATATAGCTTACTTCATGTTACAATGCTGTTTATACCCCTGGAGTTATTACTCTGAAATGTAGGGTCTCAGGATGGGAGTTTTTGCAGGTTCTTATAAAATACAGGTGATGGCATTTTTTAGTCTGCTAACTATCTAAAATGTCTAACCTATTTCAGGTGCCTAAAATGCCTAATCTATTTTATTACTAATATAATTCTGCTTTGAGAAATATGATCTGGAAAACAATGCAAAGTATGGGCCTGTTTGTGCAAAATGCTGATTTTCCTCAATTCCCACTGAAGTGCTTAATGGGGTACTAAAGACAAAGGCCTGGTCTACATTGGGGGGGGGGGGGAGAGAGGGGGGAATCTATCTAAGTTACGCAACTTCAGCTACGTGAATAACGTAGCTGAAGTCGACGTACTTAGACCTACTCACCGCGGTGTCTTCACTGTGGTGAGTCGACTGTTGCCGCTCCCCCATCGACTACGCCTGTGCCTCTCGTGGTGGTGGAGTACAGGAGTCGACGGGAGAGAGCTCGGGGGTCAATTTATCGCGTCTAGACTAGACGCGATAAATCAACCCCCGCTGGATCGATTGCTGCCTGCCAATCTGGTGGGTAGTATAGACATACCCAAAGCCAATCAGATATAAGAGGATTAAATAATATAGTAGGAGAGGCCCTGGTGATTTGGAAATAACAATATCAGACATTGTTCCACTTTTGTTTGGGTATTTTTGTTTTTTAATTAATTCTAAGACTATTTTCCAACTGTGACAAAGACCTAAGCTAGGGATCTGATCCTGTAAAGTGCTGAAAACTCTCAATTCCGATTGACTTCAATGGTAGTTAATGGCACTTAGCACCTCACCAGAAGTGTTCAGTACCTAAATATCAAGCTCTGTATTTATTGTGTTTTTGTCAATGACTGAGACTTAAAGTGGTAATGAACATGGGGATCATGTTTGTAATGTCTTCCTTTAGGTTAACATTTACCAGGGGGCTTGTACACACTAGCACTTACTTTGGTATAACTTAAGTCACTCAGGAGTGTGGAAAAGTCACCTCCCTGAGTGATGTAAGTTACACCAACGTAAGCACCGGTGTGGACAGTGCTATGTCGGTGGGAGAAGTTCTCCTGCTGATATAACTACTGTCGCTCGGGCAGGTGGAGTAATTATGCCGATGGGAGGGCTCTCTCCCATCAGTATAGAATGTCTGCACTAGCAGCACTACAGTGGTGCAGCTACGTTGGTACAGCTGAGCTGCCATAGCAATTCTAGAGTAGACTAGCCCCAAGTCATTACAGATAGAGTTTAATAGTTGACAGGGCTGGCTCCAGGCACCAGCGTAGCAAGCAGGTGCCTGGGGCAGCCACTGAAGAGGGGAGCGGCACGTCCGGCAGCGGAGCCGTCACTCCCTCTTGGAGCGAAGGACTTGCCACCGTAGAATGAAGCAGCGATAGAGCTGCCGTTGATTGCGATAGCAGCTTTTTTTTTTTTGGGTGCTTGGGGCGGCAAAAAATGCTAGAGCTCGCCCTGATAGTTGATAACATTTTAAAAACCCTAGTTCTCAGTTAGGCTATGTCTACACTACAAGTGCTACAGCAGCACTGTTGCTCTAGCGCTGTAGTGTGGACACTTACTACAGAGGCAGAAGGGGTTTTTCCATCGCTGTAGTAAAATCTCCTTTCCAAGAGGCAGTAGCTAGGTCAATGGAAGAATTTGTCCATCGAGCCAGCTGCGTCTACAATAGGAGTTAGGATGACCTAACTATGTAGCACTGGGTATGAAATATTTTCAGAACCCTGAATAATGTAGATAGATCGAACAAACTTTTAGGTGCATACCAGGTCTTAGTAAAAATAAAATAGATTTTGGAATGCAAAAGGCATTAAGGACCTGATCCAAAACTCATTCATGTAAATAATAGAGTAAGAGCATTTCAGAGATATATGGATCTCAGTGGAGCCAAAACTGGGAATTAGATACCTAAACCCAAAACTTAGAGGCCTGGGGTTTAGGTACTTAAGTACCTTTGTGGATCCCACCCTAAGTCCCCTAGTTTGAAGCTGTTCACAGACCCTATCTTACAGATCAAGACCCTCTCTGCCCAGAGTGAGATGATATTTCCATTGAAATCCCTCTGAAATGCTGCTCTGCTGCACTAAATCCAGCTAGCCATATCCCCATTCTTATTATTAATTATGCCCTACAGCATTTGGGCAAACAAAATGGAAGGAGGCTGCATTCAAAGATCTGGTTTAGCATCAGTCTGTACTTTACAGCCAGGATCACAGTTAAAAATTATTTGAATAGTCCAACTTTCAAACTAGGTTAAACTTCAACAATATACAGAATAGACTGCAGACCTCATAAATACACAAGCAGTATGTAGGTTTTTTTAATTTGCATTTTTATCAGTTTTGAAACCATACAGTGTACACTTCCTGCATCTTATTTTTAGAATTTGCATTTTATCATCTTTGGATCTCCAGTGTGAAGCATGTGATAATCTCATTCCTTGAATTTGCATTTTTATCATTTTTTATTGTAAATTGTATGATGGATTGTGCTTCACTTCTTTATTTTCTCGAAGTCTCTTTCTTTCTGTTTTTTACTTGCTTCCATTTCTTTTTGGATCTGTAGTCAAAATACACAGCATATTTTTGTATAATTTATTGTTATAAATGTCTATGTCCGTTTAAAGACTTATTCAGTATTTGAGCATTTAGCACTTATAACAATTACAATAAAGAGAAAATATTCACTCAATATAACTGACGCATTTTTAAAACGCCACACAGATTTTTTTTCTCCAACATCTTCACAAATAGATCTTTAAGCACTGTGTGAATGCGTGTGTGTGCACATTAAAAATGCATATCACATATAGAATTTATGCAATAACGTTTGGGAAAATGTGGGCAGCTTTGTAAATGGGAAAACCTGAATGGCAGAGCTTATTTAGTAACTACAGTCAGACCACCACTGAAGTCTGATCCAACAGTGGAAACATTGATTCACTCAGGGACATCATTTTCAGCATTTAAGAGCAATTCAGTTCACCAGGTCTGTGGGTGTTCGCAGACTATTTAAAAGATATCTTCTGAAACTAGCAATCTTGAGGATGATATAAGACTGTATGCCACAGAGGAAGAAGAACCTGCCTTGCATCACCTAGCAATTTCCATAGCTGGCGACTATGGGAGGATCACAGAGATTCCACAAGCTCCACCGCTGTATTGCCACATATGGATTGGGAAGGGCTTTGGGCCTGATACAGACACTGAAGTGAAGATGTATGGACTTAGGTTTCAGTTCAGCAAGGTACTTGAGCATATGCCTAACTTTAAGTCTAAGTAGCCCACTACTAACGTGGTTTCAGTTAGGTACATGCTTAAATACCTTGGTGAACAGAAGTCTTAGAAAGCAAAGGGAGGGTGAGGAAGGGTGCCAATTGTGATGACAACCCGCCATGGATTGTCAGAGGGAACCGACACATTCTGCATTCAGTGCATCAGCTCTACTGCTTGAGCTACAAGACTTAGTCCCCTAGCTTGCAGCTGTTGCATTCTCATTAAGGTCTTCTTTGGACAAAGCACTAAAGGGGGACAAAGCTCCACACTGTACTAATGTGGATTGCATAACCATATTACTTTGTCCAGCACTGCAAGCCAATAACTACTCCATACAGTAACAACAGCATAGTAACTCCTGACTTTAGAGGAAGTCACGTATCTTGCCAAAAGTGGGAAAGCATGAGATATTGGGTAAAAGGAGGTGGTCTCAAAATAAAAGGGCAGACAACTATCTCAGATTTTTCAGCACCTCTTAGAAACCAGTAGTCTTAAGATAGGTGCCTAAGTAGAAGCTTCTTCCAGATTCTAGCTGGAGAGAGAATTAAAACAGATATGTCATCTTTAATATATTACAGTGCACTGAAATTAATGCTGTCAAATAGGTACCTGAATGGATTTTTTCAGATTTAGAGTATGCTTTTGTATGTGGGCTTCTTTTTCTCCACGCTGGTGAATTATAGGATGCTGCAGTCCATTTGTCTGTAAGAAAATATATTTCTTGATTTACATTTTCACTTGCAATTACAGTACACTGCTTCTCATTCTGCTACTCATGTTACAAACATATTAGCTATAATATCAACTGACACAACACAAGCCAGCTCCAAAATATAAATAATTTAAACTTCAAACAGAGACTGAGGGCTTGTCTACGCAGCGCCTCGGTTCACACCAGCTGGCATGTAAATTCTAATGTGCACCAGCATGTTGTGCACTAACTGGCCTGGGTGGCCTCTGTTGGCATGCACTAAAAATTCCCAAGTGCATGTTAAATTAGTACCATTTCAAACAGTACTACATTAATATACACTAGGGAATTTTTGGTGTGCGCCAGCTGGGTTCACATGAGCCAGTTAGTGCACAATATGCTGGCGCTCATTAGAATTTACACAGCAGCTGATGATGACTAAAACACTGGGTAGACAAATCCTTACTCACCAGTAAGAAATCATTGTAGCATTTTCAGGAGACCCATAGGCACTCCCAAATCCGATGAATATTTTCATGGCGATCCTCGTCTTTGACAAAACAATAATATAATAATAGCCTGGAAGATATATTTGACTTTTTGGTAAAGAAACAGATTTGGAAAGTGAATCTCAAAATGTGATTTCCAGAGATCTGTACAGCCCTTCCTAGAGCCACTGAATGGAATGTTGTGGGAATCAAACATCAGGGAAAGGTGAGTTTGTGTATACCTGTTTCTCTGTGGAAGTGGTATGAAGAACTACAACGTTTAAAGAAGAACAGGAGTACTTGTGGCACCTTAGAGACTAACAAATTTATTAGAGCATAAGCTTTCGTGGACTACAGCCCACTTCTTCGGATGGGCTGTAGTCCACGAAAGCTTATGCTCTAATAAATTTGTTAGTCTCTAAGGTGCCACAAGTACTCCTGTTCTTCTTTTTGCGGATACAGACTAACACGGCTGCTACTCTACAATGTTTAAGAAACTCTGGTTTAGTAGATTACTACATTTCATAAAGATTAAGATCTCAATCCAGCAAACTGTTTAAATATGTGCTTAATTTTAAAGAACATGAGTAATCCCACTGAAGACAGTGTGCTTAAAGATAAGCACACCTTAAGTGCTTGCTGGATCAGGGCTCAAATTGATATGAAAGATTTTGAGCTGCTCTATTTTGTTTCCTAAATACGGCACTGAAAACATGCCTTTGCCACCATTAACTGAAAATAGGGGAAGAACTGAAATAAAATTAACTAAATGGGTAAGAAATAAGATGGCAATAGTAGACCTTAATGTTAAGATGCATAAATTAACATTTGGAAACATATTAAAAAGGATGAGGTAATTGTTTACAGTTTAATAGTTTGGTAATTTGGTATGTGTAAAGTGTTGGTGCAGTCAAGCAGAATGAGATGGCATTTTAAGATCAGCCTATGTTGGCAGGCAGACAAGTGTGGGATGAGGTCAGGTAAAGGTCACTCCAGCAGTACAGGGAGCGATTAGTCAGGCATGTTCAGTCCAAAACTAGGTGAGAGTCACCATACCATAATAATAAACAGCCCATAGCACTAAAACTTGTGTAACAGCTCTAACTGACAGTTAGATTTAGCAGTTGTGATTGGCCTATAAGTATGGACCAATCAGACAGTGTGCTAATGTCAGGATTGGGAAAAAACGGTTACCTACCTTTTCGTAATTGTTAAAAAAAAAACAAGGAGTCCGGTGGCACCTTAAAGACTAACATATTTATTTGGGCATAAGCTTTCGTGGGTAGAAAACCCACTTCTTCAGATATGTTGCTCATGTCCATTTCATTCTAGGTGTGTGCGCGCCCACGTGCACAGTCGGAGATTTTTGCCTTAGCGGTATCTGTAGTGTTGGCTGTAGCGCCTTCTTGTGTACTGTACCCATCTGCCGGTATATTAGATGCCGCCGGCCCTATGTCCTCTCAGTCTCTTCTCGCCAACAACTCCGACAGAGGGGCAGGAGGGCGAGTAATGGAATGGACATGAGCAACACATCTCGAAGAACAACAGTTACAAAAAGGTAGGTAACTGTTTTTTCTTCTTCAAGTGCTTGCTCATGTCAATTCCATTCTAGGTGATTCACAAGCAGTATCCTTGGAGGTGGGCTAGGAGTTCACAATCAAGTGGCTTGTAGCACTGCTCTCCAGAAGCCAGAATCATCCTGGGCCTGCTTGGTAAGTGCGTAATGGGACGTGAACATGTGGACGGACAACCAAGTGCTGGCCCTACAGATATCCTGGATCAGCACTTGGGCTCGGTAAGCCGCCGAAGAGGCTTGTGCCCTGATTGAATGGGCAGTTAAAATCGTCGGAGGGGACACCTTTGCCTGATCATAGCAGCAGCGAATACAGGCAGTGATCCAAGATGAAATTCTCTGAGCCGACACTGGGCGACCTTTCATCTTGTCGGCCCCTGCGACGAACAACTGCATTGACTGGCGGAATGGCTTAGTCCTTTCAATGTAGAAGGCTAGCACCCTGCTAACATTTAGGGAATGCAACCTGTGCTCCTCCTCCAACTTACACAGTTTGGGGAAAAAAGACAGGTAAGTATATATCCTGGCCCATATGAAACTGTGAAACCACCTCGGGCAGGAATTCCGGGTGCATCCGCAGCTGGACCTTGTCCTTGTAGAAGACCAAACACTGTGATTCTGAGGTAAGCACCATAATCTCCGAGACCCTGTAGTCAGATGTTATTGCAAGTAAGAACATGACCTTCCAGGAAAGGAGGAAGAGGGCGAGCAGGAAGCCAGAGGCTCGAAGGGGTGGACCGTGAGTCACGACAGCACTAAATTCAGATCCCTTTGGAGGAATGGAATCCCAGACATGGGGTAGAGAAGTTCCAGGCCTTTGAGGAACCTGAACGTCATGTCCTGAGTGAAAACCGACTTGCCCTGGAACAGAGGATGGAAGGCCGAAATAGCAGCCAAGTGGACCTTACAGATGAAAGGGACAAGCCGTGGAGCTTGAGATGCAGAAGATAGTCTAGGATCAACTGCAGTGAGGCCCACTAAGGCTGAATGCCTTTATCCGAAGTCCAACATGTGAACCACTTCCATTTGGCCAAGTAGGTTGCTCTGGTGGAGGAGGCAGAGGATGGAAGGGCTTCCTGGCCTGTGAAGAGTATGAAGGCCCAGAGAGTGGAAGGTGGAATGGGAGTCTGTCAGGCCATGCAGCCGTGCGTCCATGAGCTCAGAGGAGAGCCCAGTTCCCTCAAACAGTAGGCCCTGCAGAGTGGCCTGCATCTCCTGGCATAACCTGCAATCCAGGCTGGGCTGATGGAGGATATGACACTGAAAAGGTCATCCAATTGATCTGCCAATCTTCAATTTCCAGATTTAAATTGGTAGCCACCCTTTTAAGGAGAGCCTGGAGCTCCTTGAAGTCATTGGAGGGACTGCCAGTCTGGGAGGGGCCCGCCACCGCTATGTTTGGCAATGAAGATGATGATTGCACCACAGAGAGGGGCGGGTTCCTCTTCACTTTCTGGGGATGGCTCCTTTGGCACTGGAGCCTGCTGTGTTTCCCCAGTGTCGGATTCTGCACCGTGCTCCAAGCCTGGTGTCTGCGGTGCCGTGGGTGGTTTGTCCGAGGAAGCCAGGGAGGAGTTGTAGGAGTACAGGACCGGCATCATCAGCACACCCCGAGGATTCCAATAAGGCCATTGAGCAGGCCACTGTCCTTACTGCCACGCTGCTGCCACAGATGTTGCACCGGTCTTGTGGGTGGGCAGCGACTCACCCTTTCTTGGCAAGAAGCTGAAATCCTGCTCCAAACTGAACCATTCCCCCTCCAGTGACCAGGGCAGAGCTGTGGAAGCCTGTGTCTGCTGACTGACCCTTGTCGGAGACCAGTGTGTAAAGGGCAAGGATCAATTCCTGTCCGATGAGTGGTACTGGGGCGGTGAGGACCAGTGCTGCAATGAGGAGCAGTCCCACACATGGGTGGGGACTGACACCTGGGAGATCGTCTAGGCGATAGTGAACTGCGCCATGGCGATCTCTGGTGGGAGGTTCGCTGGTACCGCGAGAACGGGGACCGGTGCCTTGACTTCAGAGTTCCATGCCTCGTAGAAGGAGAACACAGTACAGGGACCTGGGTCTTCTGGCCGGAGACCGGGGTTGCGGGGCTGGGGGTCCTAGGCTGTGGTGATGGGGCCTACCCCTGCAGTCTGGGGACCGAGGGCACCCCACTGCCCTTTTGGGCGGTCCCATGATTGGCTTGCCCTTAGACAGTAGGACCGTAGCTGAGACCAGTGCCTGGCGCATCTGCGGTGTCAGCTGGCCCACTAGATCTTTAGCTGCCTGGGCCGCTTCAGGCAACAAAGACCCTAGGAGGAGCCAGAGTCCCCTGCCACTCCCAGGAATCGGAGTCGGATCCTTGGCTGGGGGTCCAAACCCAGCAGTACCCCCTTGAAGCTCCGGGGCGGATATGTGGCCTGACATAGGTCCTTTGCCTGAAGCCCCATTCCCCTCCTTAGTTGGTGCCAGGGAGCCCTTCTTTTTCTGCTGCTTCTTGGGCACTGGTAAGGGGGAATGGTGCCAGACAGGGCCCGGTGCTGGTGGTGCACTCCACACCGATGCTGAGGTGGCTAGGAGTGGAGTCCGAAGGGGAGGGCTCTGATGCCAGATGAAGCTCAGCCTCCATGAGGAGGGCCCAAAAGCGGATATCCCACTCCTTCTGGGCTCTAGGGTGAAAGTTCTTACAAATCCTACACTTGTCCTTTATATGTGACTTCCCCAAACACTTCAAACAACTGTCATGGAGGTCACTAATAGCTATCAACCTGTTGCATAATGAACATGATTTGAAGGTTATGGAATGGGACATGCCCCACGCCAGGGTGAACTCCTGGCTGGGACTCTAACTACTAAGCTAACAACTGTAAGCAGAGTCTGAATGAATTCTCCCCGGACAACTAGCTGGGAGGGGGAGCGACTTCAGGAGCAAACTGTATTTAGATGAACACATCTACTCTACTCAGATATCCATCAGGTAGAGCGGTGTTGCTCAAAATAATCAACTTTGGCTGCTGTTGGATTACAAATTACTTTAGTACTGAATGCAGGGATAGTGAAATGCTGTTACTGATGTTGTTTTCATTATTGTATGAATAAAGGGGAGCAGAACTGTGCTTAACCTATCCCAAGTGAGGGGTCACTCTCAGCTGAAAGGATCTCGTTAAGCCAGGGGCTCGAATGCCAGAGACCTGTGAAAGTAAGAGGGGTAGGGACAGGTGTCTCAGCCAGGAGGAGTGGACTCTCCCCAAGGGTCCTCAGTCTGGTTTAACTTGTTCCTCCCCACTGTTCAAAGAAAGAGCTAAATAGGTATCATTAGGAGCATCTTTGTTATGTTAAAGTGCTAAAATGAGAGCTGAAATCACTTGAGATGAGGCAGTGTTTATGCCCAGCCTGCAAAGATCTGAAAATTACTAAGAGACTGATGTGCAGAGATTGCAGCAGAGAGGCAGGTGGCAGTAGAAGGTGACTGACAGTCAGCCAGCGAACAAGTGGCTGGCAAGGTGGTGAGCAGAACGAGCGGCTGGTGAGGCAGCGAGGAACTGTGGCTGGAGGGATGGCCAGTGGAGAAGAACCGCGACTGCCGGGGCAGCCAGGTGACAGGGAGCAGTGGCTGGCAGGGTGGCCAGGCAGCAAGGAACAGCGGCTGGCGGGGCGGCCAGCCAGATCAAGCACAAGCAAGGTGCCTTCTTCCCCAGGTGGGAGGTGAACTGACACAGATGCACCTCTGAACCCCGGGTCCTCATTGACCAAGGACAACTACTGTGAGTGGGGTATGGTGAGGGATCAGAGAGGAGCACAGAAAATGAACTTTTGGTTGTAGAACTCAAGAACATGAGGCGGAAGGCGCTGCCCCATGCACTCTGGTGTCCTTCTCACATTTTTATGATTATGAATCCTGCTTGTGGCATTTTCCCTAATTCATGTCAGGTGACTTCCCTTCTTTCATTAAAAGTTTCTTTTCTACACTCAGACTCTGTGCTTGTGAATGGGGAAGTATTGCCTCTCAGAGGCACACAGGCATGATGTGTAATTTTCCCAGGTTACTGGATGGGGGCTTGAGCCAGTTCAGTGTTGTGTTGTTGAAAAGGAACCCCTAAATATTGAACCTGGCTCTGATTGCTGCCAGCTCCACCTGGCAGAAGGGTTACACAACTAACACTTAAACTAATGGCTAACTAAGTACTTAAGAACTATAAAACAAAGGAGGTAACAATAGCTGTTGGGAACTGCTAATGCTCTTGCAATGCTAGATGAGGCGCTCCGACCAACCGTCACAGGCAGTAAGAAGGAACTGAGAGGACGTAGGGCCGGTGGTGCCTAATATACTGGTGCAATAGCGTGGCACTCAAGAGGGCACTACAGCCGACCCTACAGATACCGCTAAGGCAAAAATCTATGACGACTGTGCATGTGGGCATGCACACACCTAGAATGGAATCGACATGAGCAAGCACTTGAAGATGAACAAGCCAATCAGAATAGGTCAAAAACTATATAAAAGGAGAGAGGGTTAAAGGGCAAAAGTCAGTCAAGACAGGGAGCCAGGAGAAGATTAGACCAAAAATAAGGAATCTAAGGCTAGGTCTACACTACCCGCCTGAATCAGTGGGTAAAAATAGATCTCTCGGGGATCGAATTATCCCATCTTGTCGGGACGCGACAATCAATCCCCGAATCGACGCGCTAACTCCACCAGCGGAGGTAGGAGTAAGCGCCATCGACGGGGAGCCGCGGAGGTCGATTTTGCCACCGTCCCCATAGTGGGGTAAATCGGCTCCGATACGTCGAATTCAGCTACGCTATTCGCGTAGCTGAATTGGCGTATCTTAAATTGACCGCCCCCGTAGTGAAGACCTGCCCTAAGAGAGCGAAGAACAGTGAAGAGGCAACCCCAGGGTAACAGCAGTAGCAGCGGTGCCAGTGAGACAGAGCAGAAGGATCCTTAGACAGAACCGAGGGAGAGAAGCCTACAGAGTGTAAGCATGCTAACTATAGTATAGGATATAGAATAGAAGTAGGCTTAATGAATGTGTATCCTTGGGTTAATAAAGATGGGTGTCTGTGGTGTATATGTCTATGTTATTATGTCTAAAACTTAGAGTTTATTAAGATTGCTGTCAGTGTCCTGCATATGACACCATGTGCAGAACATAATCACTCAAGCCATTCTAACTGTATGTCATTATGGTCTCAGGTACTTTAACTTGTATACCTGTGCTAAGGGATTTATGTTTATATTTTAATTTAGGTTTAGATTAATTGTGTTATGAAAGATTGGTTACACTAAATAAAATACTTTGTTTTGCAAAATAACTGACTGGTTGTCAATACTTTGAGCGGAAGGCTATATCTGTGTCCTCCCAGGGGTGAACAGATCTAGTTTGTTCTGGGAAATTTCCTGAATGGCATAGGGAGATCCTTGGTAAGCCTTGGCAATTTCACTAGGGCGGGCCCCCTTTCTCCTTGCAAAAGCGGTCAAGTAAAGGGAATCACTAGTAAGCCCAGGAAGGGACAATAAGCAAGCTATTGTGGGGGGCACCCTGGGTTTGTTTTGTAGGGGTAACAAAATGAGAAAGAAGTGGTGAACCAGATGAACACATTAATATTACAGGCAGAGCTGGTAGATGGCCCATCATTAAGGTTGCTTGACACTTCCCATTATAAGACACTGTCTTCAGTTGCTTATACCTTTGCCAAACTTTAACTGTTTGGGTTGCGGTTTTCCATACTGGGTATCTCAGGCTGAATGTTTTTTGGAAAATTTCAGCCAAAATGATTCAGCCTTTTCCAAGAACAAGACTAGGGGGAAAATACCTTCTTTTGCTTTGTCCATTTAAAAAAAATCTGATGACCTTATTTTTGAAAAGTTTGAACACCCCTATGCTTCGGAACAGGGACTTGAAATTTAGCAGCACGGTGGCCTTTGGCAGCACATGCCTTTTGAATCCCTGTGAACAATTGCTCAAATTTGGCCAAATTGCAAGCCTTTGGAAATCACAATTTGCACATGTACAGTGGAGACTTCTTAGATTTTAGCAGACAAAATCCATCTACCCTAAGTATGCTCCAGCCCTGGGCTGAGCCTACTTTCCCCACAATTGCATTTCTGGCCTGCTATGGGACATACTAGGTCTGAGTATCGGAACTGAGAGCAGGGAACCTGGCTCTGCTGGGCCTCTTACTGGCCCTGGCAGCCTCAAGGAAGAAGCTGCCTGATTTGAATGCAGATGGGACAACAGCAGGACCTGTGGAGGGTGGGACGGGGGAGTAGTAGATTGGGAGAAGGAACTGGAGAAGAGTAAAATGGAAATTGGTACTAGAGGCTGGCAACAGTGGGAGGGAGGGTAAAGGGAAACTGGGACTGAGAGTTAGGAAGGGAGGGTTGGGATTTTCAAGGAGACTAGGACTGGCAGCTACAGGGGAAACTCGGGCTAGCTTGGTATGGAGACTGGGAGCTGGGTGAGACCAACAGTGACTGGCTGAGGAAGGAGAATGGGAGTGAGAGAAATGGGGTGGGAGTGGACTGAATCTTTGTAATTACCTATGTCTAAGAACATTCTTTTCTCAGAGCAAAATTCAACAAGAGAAATCAGGAAAAAAGGAAACTAAAAGAATTTGTAATGACTCTGTAGTGTTTTTAGTGACTCTCTGATGGAGAGTGGACTACAGTTTAAATTATTTACAACTGAATTTGTGGCTGGAATAAGAGATGATAATTTGTCCAAAAGAATGACGTTAATCCCCAAATTAACCCCTGGAGACTGCAATCATATGGGAGAGGAAAAGACAAGATGCTGAATTGCAAGTAATTATGATTTTGTTTGTGGAGTAAGGCAGCATCAACAAGTTTAAAACAGAGAGAAGGCCATAGAGTAAACTTAAAGCTATGCCCTGAAACAAAATGCCAGAAACAAAGACAAGACTTCAGAATTTGACCTGAAACTTTCTTCTCAAGTACCTAAATGGTACTAGGCACTGCCAGGAAGGCAATGAACATACTTCAAAGATGGAAGAAGAGCACAAGGAAAATGTCATTGTTGCCATCCTGGAAGGACTGCAGACAGAAGCTAATTCAGTTGTCAGAATGACAGAAACAGAAAGTGACAGCCAATCAACCTGTACATCATGAAAATCCCCAATAGATTTAAAACTGGCACAAGAAGTTTCAAAAATCCCCATTTTTACAATAGGAAATAGATCACAACAAAACCCCAGCAAAACACTGGTGAATCAGGGATAAAATTATCTTGTGCAAAGGTGGTTCCTTGGTCTCCTGTTTAGGAAAAAAAAGGTTGAATAAGACATGTTTGTTGGAAGGGAACTGGGATTTTCACTACTGAGTTGTTCAACTAGACAAGGTCTGGAATTAATATTCAGTATAGGCAGTGGAGTTAAAGATTGAACATTGGGTTATAAAATAAAGTTTCTTAAACCCTTCACAAGATTAAGCACATTATAAAACCGGATATCCAATTACACTAAACTCAGATGTATTGCCCCCTTTGTCCTATCTATCGAATAGCTTAAATTTCCTTTCCATGAACAGAAAGAGAAGCGGGAATGAGATAGAACAGAAATGCTTGACTAACAACCACAGCAGAAAACAAATGCTCTGAGATAATCATAATTCCCAACCCATTGACTAAATGTACATCTTTGAGGATTTAACAAAATGAAGTCAGAGTGCACACCATAGGAACTAATCAGTAATACATGGCATAAAATGCCTTCTGCTGCCCAGACCTTAGCCTGGCTGGGCAGAGAAAAACTCTACAGAACATGTGCCTAGCAAAGAATTCCAATAAATCCAACTTCCACAGTAGACTCTAACCTAATACATCTTGGGGAACCTTCATTTTAAATCTCTTTACATGCCAGATGGAGGACATAAGGAGAGATCTGATCAAACTATGACAAAATGCTCAATGCTACTGTTAAGAAACTTCAAGAAGACGCCACGCTGAATGACAAAGTTCTCAAGAGACAGATTTATGTCTCTGGGTCATATCACTAATGGAAAAGGAAAGGTACAGTAGAGTCATCTAGTAAATTGATCCCAGAATATAGTACACCAAGTAAAATTCAATACTCGATTCTTGGACAAAACTAGATTCTGATCAATCTGTGGATGGGTTTATACAGGTGACGGGTCCTCTCTCTCCTGTGCTCCTGTTCAGGAACTGGTCAAAATCCTTTTGAGGATTATAGCTGTGGACTGCAGATCACTGCCAGTGCTCCAATGGGCACTATCTGTTGAAAATGGTGAGGATGAGAGTGAGGCCATGGACTCATCTCTTTCCTTCAGACAGCAGAGCTGACTGGACATGGAGGTGGATTTGTGCTGCACCCTCTAAAGATGGCAGAACTACTGCTCAAGAGAATTCTGTCTGATTTTAATTGGCAACTTCCACAGAAGTCCATGACAGTTTTCATTTTTACCTGTAAATATTGCAATGAGACCTGCTTATTACAATTATATTGGGTCAAATTCTGCTCTTGGTTTTTCATAGACTCCAAGACAGAAGGGACCATTGTGATCATCTAGTCTGACCTCCTGTATAGCACAGGCTATAGAACGTCCTCAAAACAATTCCTAGAGCAGATCGTTTAGAAAAACATCCAGTCTTAAAATTGTCCATGATGAAGAATCCATCATGACCCTGGGTAAACTGTTTCAATGGTTAACTACTCTCACTGTTTCTAAGTGATGGAGAAGCCACCATGATGCTTGGTAAGTTGTTCAAGTGGTTATTTACTTTCACGGTTAAAAATTAATGCTGTATTTCCAGTCTGAATTTGTCTAGCTGGTTATGCTAATCTGGTGGAGTTGCACTGGCATAACTGAGGTACATGACCAATTATATGGCTCTTCTAGGCAAGGAATCCTGTGTAATCAGGAGCTCACCTGTAGGCGGATTCAGCTTGGATTCTTTGGTAACACTGACATTACTGTAGGTCGTGTTTGTTGATCTTCCAGGTTCTGGAGAATTCAAGGAAATGCTTCTCCCAGTGGCTCTTTGAGATGGAACATAACAAGTATTTTCAGCATCCTTGCTTTGATCATTTTGTTGGCAATTTGCTTTACCTTTTGGGTTTGAAGCATGCATTGCTGCAAGGGGGAAAAAACAATATTATGCTAAACTTGCTAGATGCTATTCAATGTCTGACATAGTGTGTCAGAGAGAAGGGCACTCAGAGTATGTCTACACAATGTTTTGGAGTGAGCCTCCCAACCCTAAGGGGATTCCAATAGCCAAGCCAAGGGGCTTCCACCAGCATTCTAAAAATAGCTGTGGAGACAGTGCTTTGAAGTTCCAGCTTGGGCTGGAGCTCGGGCTCTGATGCCTAGTGAGGGGGGTGAGCTTCTAGGGACAGGGAAATATTAACTTAAAACAAATTAACCAAATGATTTCTCAAAATACCTTTGCCTGCAAACATGCTGAATGAGTTTTTTGGTTCTTCAGAAATCCATTTTTTTTTCTTCACTCCTTTAAAGTGACGCTTCTTTACTGGCTCAGTGTGACTCATTGCTAAGGGAGAAAAATAAGACACATTTATTTTTTGAAAAAACACATTATTCAGTAAATTTCCCTCATTAAAGTAGTAAAGTGTTGTGGTGAATTAAAACAAGAATAACTTCCTCACATTTTACATACACTCTCTGTTGGATACAGACCTTTCTTTTATGTGCTTAAAAAATGATTCTGAAAACAGTAATTATAGTAAGAATATCAGTAAGTATCATCCCTAAGAGCAAAATCATAATGCTTCCAAGAAGTTATGTTGATTCTGTTAGAAAAAAAAGTTCTCAACATTTTGGCAGCAAACTTCCAGCTTATTTTAGAAAACTAGGTGTTACTAGAGTACGTAACAGATATTTCTGGCCCAAATTCTGTCTCAAAAGGTGTCCATATGCAAGCCAAAAAATCTGAGCCAATACAACATATATTTTAAGGAGTACAGATATTTGCTGTAATCCACACATATGTTCTCCAACTACAACCCATGGATTTTATGTAAGCTTGTTTGAGCAGGAGATCCTTTACAAAAGTGAGTGTGTTACACCCACAACAGAATTTTATGCATGTTCACCCAAAACACAGCATGGCAACTATGGAATGAGCTATTATGCAACATATAACTGACCCGTATATGTCCTTGGCCTTATCAGTCAGCTGGACTAGATGAGACACTGGTAATTATGATGCTTAACATGTGCTTACACCAAGAGTAAGGAGATTGAGTAAGGGAAGGACAGAATCTCACATCCTGCATTGCATGGCAGCTATCAAGCTCTATGACCCTATGTTCCCTGCTCCATACAGGAATTCAGGGCTTTGTCTGCTCTCACATCCAGATGATCAGCATAAGCACTACCTTTTGTGCCTATCAGTTCAGGCCAAAATATAGGAGAAATGCCTTACTTCCACTTCAATGTATGTAGGCAGTTTCATTACTTTTTAACGTACTTATGATTTATAGCCAGAATTTGTCTTCTTATCTTTTACTTCAACAACAGAAAAATAATATGCAAGAAATGATTTTCCCACAATAATCATATACATAAAAAACAATATATTCAGATAAGGAAATTTTGTGTTCTTCCAAACATATTCTGTAGTGCAAATTATGGTCCCAATTTAGAAAGTTACTTTAACGTGTGCCTAATCTGAAATACAAGAGTAGTTCTTATGTAGATTTAATCATGTGCTCAAGTGCTTAGCTGAATCAGGACCTTATACTGGTATTCATTAGGGTCCCGATTCTGTGAGATGCTACGCGCCCTCAATTCTCATCGACTTTCACTGGAATTGACAGTGATCACCGCCTCCAAGGATTAGACCTTTGGGCTTTAGGAAGATAAAGATAACTAGCAAGCTGATAGTGTTATATTGAAGTCATTGGGAGCAAGACTGCCCTAACCCAATAAAAGTGCTTTCATCAATTAGTATGATGAAAGAAACCATATTGTTGATGGGACTTCACCAATTCACTCAAAGTGTGTGGAATATAACATATATCATTTAGGTCCTGCCTCAAGTGTCCAGTCTAATTACAAAGGAAGCAAAAAATGTTTTCCAAAATTACAAAACATAAAAATAATGATTCAGACCTTTCACATCTGAACGTCTGGACGTAGTTAATTCTTTTTCTCCAGTTAATATTTCACTTTGCTTCCCTCCAACAAATATGCTCCTTTGTGGTACATAACAATCACCTCCTGCAAAAAATTATGATGCATCACCAAATTATAAATAGAGACATAGTATGTCCTCATTTTAAGATAAAATTGATTGTACTGTATTTAAAATGCAGAATGCAACCTTTTCACTTTATTCTTTTTTATCATTTAATTTGTGTTAGTTTTTGGTTAAATTCATATAAAATAGTAAGAACATAAACATGAAAAACAAATAGAAAGCAGTTATGTAAAAATGTGTTTACAAAAGTCAGATAAATGAAAAATATATTTAATATTCTTTTAATTCATACCTCTCAATATGAATGTACATTTCTATAATTAATTCTCCCTCTGAATTAATTCTTGATTAACCAAATACAAAGCACTAGGACAACAGGCAATAACACATAAAACATAAAACGAAAACATACCTTGCTTATAATACATACAGGGCTCAGGAAAGTGGTAAAATTTATAAAATGCTACCAAAAACCCTATTATTTCTGTTATTACTTACATCTGATATCTTTCTGATAAGATCACTCTTTATTTTTGCAAGAAAAATGCAGCAAAATTAATCTATCTGGGCTTCAGTAAAGCATCTGACACAGTACCAGATGGGAAATTATTAAATTGGAGAGGATGGGGTTTCAAAGGAAAAGGGGATAGCCAATGCTAGGTAAACATAAATGCTTGTGGTATCCAGGTTCATTCTTAATGACTGAAATCCTGATCCTGTACTGAGATCTCTAAGCAGAATCCTATGGCTGCACAGAACCCACTGAAAATGGGCACAAGGATCTGCCCACATGGAACAGCTTGCAGGATCGGGGCCTTAATATTTTCCCATGTGACTGCCAAAAACATAGTCTGTTCAGCTTTACTAACGATATTCTCTCAAATACACCTCTACCCCTATATAACGCTGTCCTCGGGAGCCAAAAAATCTTACCGCATTATAGGTGAAACCGCGTTATATCGAACTTGCTTTGATCTGCCGGAGTGCACAGCCCTGCCCCCTCGGAGCGCTGATTTACCGCGTTATATCCGAATTCGTGTTATATTGAGTCGAGTTATATCAGGGTAGAGGTGTATAGCAATTTCTGAAAGTTTAGTATACCCCTGTTATATCTGACTGTCATGCATGTCTGAGTTTCTTTGCAGCCAGCGTAGCTCTAAGAAACAATCTCTTTTCAAGATTAAATTAAAATCCAATTAAGTGGAGTCACCAAACTGAAAATATTTTTTCACTATGTTACTGAGATGGGTGGAATTCAAATACAACAGTAATAATTTTTTATTAACAGCACTGAAATAAAAGACTTTACAGAAAATACAGAAATAAATTCCATGAAAGGTATATTTGGAAATTATTTTATCTACCAACGGATATTAGATAATGAGAACACATATTTTAAAGTAATTACCTCCATTTTCAAAGGCACCAAGATCAGTCCTGGTGTTACCATCTAATGATGCTGTTACCTCTCCTTGTCTTTCTATAATATTAAACTTTGTTGGAACTGTAACACCATCACCTGGAAAGAAAACAGAGGGTTTTTTTTGGCTTAGTTATGTGGAGTCAGTGTATTTATGATAGATGAATGATCTTGGGAGAGTAAACAAAGATATGGATAGCACTGTGCAACATGGACATTTTTGCACACTGACTGATTTTATGGATAGACACATCTGCAAGCATTTCTGAATTATGAGCAAAACTTGCATGAATGCTTAAAGGTTTAATAGAATTAAATCTCAGAGTATAAAGTTGAGAGTAAACCCCTATCTCTGACAGAGGTATTCCAAAAATACAATGTACTAAAACTTTTGAATTGATATCTGAGCAAACTTTTTTTATTGCACATATATCAAACATATTTAATTGTACTGCAAATGATTAGCCATTTCACTTCAGCATAATTAATTTAATTCTACTTGTATTATTTCTTTCTGTAAACAATGACAGAGCACCAGCATATTTTTATTCATCAGCAGATTTGGTCAAACCAGCCACGGAGGTGGGATCCTGCGGTGGGGGATATGGGCAGTATGCTTTAATAAATTCCCTGACTTTTGTCTCACACAGGTCTTAACAGGAAAGATCTGCCTAAGGTTTCTGGGGCCTCAGTGAGCATTTCTACACTGCCTCTGGGAGCAAGCCTCCCAGTCCTGGTCCACAGACATGTGGTAGATGGGCTTGTGTTAGAGCTTTAAAAATAGCTGTGTAGACATTGCAACTGATGCTGGAGCTTGGGCTCTGAAGCACTGTCTACATAGCTATTTATAGAATGCTAGCATGAGCCCCCACTAACACAAGTCTGCAGACCCAAGCTGGGCGGCTCACTCCCAGATGCAGTGTAGACATACCCAGTGAGGTCAGATTATGGATCCAAGTTAGTGTTGCTTTTGCAAATGAATATCATAAAAGTGAACAGAACCTGACTGCATCCCAAGAAGTATAGTGAGACATTGTGATATTCATAACTGACTGCTCTGTGCCATTATAAACTTTCCTTTTTGAAGATAATGTCCCTCTCCTCCCACACCACTCTCTATGACTTAATCATTGGTTTAGAGTATATTTCCTCTAACCTCTCCTTAAATATTCTCCTTTCCACTTTTATTAAGTCATTTGGGTGCTTTGTAATGTAATTTATGCACTGTAAGTACATGAAATACACATTACACGATTCCTGTGAAGTGCCACCACACACAGGCTATAGGAGAGCTGGTAAAAATTGGTAAAAACCAGAGGTCCAAAAATATAATACTTTTACCAACCAATATTATTTCAGATTATCTCTATCTGAACCAAAATAATATACTCTCTTTCACTTTGCAGTTCTTCATTATTGTTCACTATCTTCCTGCTTCAATTTTCTTTATATGTAATTGTAGATCCAGATGGTTATCCATGAAGTTTTCTATTTTGTTGTAAACAACTTTATGGCAATGATAAATGTGTTACTAATACTAACATCTCACTTCTTTCTCAAACACTTTAATGGCCAACACACTAATTACACTAACGTCCAGGAATGTTCAGAGCATAAATCACTCTGTTAAGAAGCAGCAATACTATCACCTATTATAATAATAAAAGCTGACATTGATTTTTGCAGGCATACCACCTGGCTAACGGGGAAAAAGAAAAACTCTTTAAAATCTTGAGTGGAATAAATGTTCATTAATTCATGTGCCTTGGAGCTCAGATGTGTTGTAGCAGGCCCAATAAAAAAAAAGAGATTGTAACCTTATTTCAAAAGATACTAGAAGACAAATTGTAGCAGAGATGCATGTCATGGAGTTCAGGAAAGTACAAGATGTTCTACTCAATTGACCTGGACTTATTTCATCATTCTGTAGTCAATGCAGGTGTCCCATTCTCATCACCATGTCTATGCTGTTTCCATTTAATTAAAAAAGTCACAAAAATATTTCTATTGGTTTTATTTTGTATAATTCTTTTTTTCTAAATTTGCAAAACCTAATATTTGGATCTAAACTACCTGATAGTGTCTTTCTATGTAATTACATATATATATATAAACATTATCCTTGAAGTGAAAAGCGTTACCACTCAAGTACTTACCTTCCTGTAAGTCTCTGCCAGTTTCCATGGGTTTCAATAGCTCATTATCCAGCGTTGAAGACATGATTTTTGCTGACTCGTTCTCCTGAGGAGTCTGAATTCTGTAATATTCTCCTACTCATGCCCCCCAAAAGAAAGAAAAAATTGTCTTTACTTACTGATTATATTAATATTTTTTAAATTATCAATAATTATATATTTACCAGATTTATAACACATCTCCTTTATTGCTTTTTCTTCCTCAATGTCTGCTGGAGTCTTTGTCAATAAATAAGAGGCATCTATAGGAAATATTTTTAAAAGAGAGAACTATACCTGAGTACAGACACCTCAGGATTTGTTAATGCACTATTCTTAAATATAAACAAATTCATTATAAAATGAAGTAACTTCCCCCCGGCCCCTTTCCTATTGCTAGTGTATCCCAGCCCTCTGCTTTCTGGACAGAGAAACTATTGCTTATTGACAGATATTTTTATGACCAATATTGTCTT
Source organism: Chrysemys picta bellii (assembly GCF_011386835.1). Lineage (NCBI taxonomy): Eukaryota > Metazoa > Chordata > Testudines > Emydidae > Chrysemys > Chrysemys picta. The sequence continues at coordinate 79,169,594 of NC_088791.1, forward strand.
AGTTACAATGAAAGTCAAAAGGTTTACCATTACTGATGTTTATTTTAGATGGTGATTAAATTAAAAATAATTCAAAAGCCTTTCTTCAGTCCTATCAAAACAACCACACAATCACACATAAAAGGAAGTGATCCTGAGTGGGTAAATAAATACTTTAGTTGAATGACCTATTCTCTGATAGGCTATCTGGGGATGCCCTGAGCATATTCTGCACATTCATAAGACACTTGGCTAAAGCTTTGTCTTCAAAAGGAAGCTGCACAGATATAATTAACTATTTGTTTTTGAACCAATTTAGTCAATTCAGTGCAAACCCATGTGTGGACACTCTTATTTCAGTTTAAGAGGGCTTTAGTTCAGAAGCTCAACCAAAATAGGACTGTCTACGTAGGGGTGAGAAATAAAACTGATTTAAATTACAGTGGTGCAACTTTCTTATGTAGACAAGCCCTGTGGCTATGACCCTAGCCCTAGGTTGAATAGTTGTATGCAACTATATGCAAGCAGCCTCTTCAGAAAGGTAAGTACACACTAAGAATAGGGGTAATTTCAAGGGCAGGTGTAGTCCATGAGGTTTGTACAACCTCTGTAGAACAGCAAGCATGGAAATGACTTTAGGCTGGATAGAACTCTAAGTCTTCTTGTTTGGCATAAAAATTACATCATCTCTGAACTGCTGCAGATACTTTAAATTCTCAACTAAATGCCACCTAGCAACAGCTAACATGTTTCTTGTTAAAGCTAAAGCACAAAATGAAATTAGCATCCTGATCAAACATATACAGTGATAAATCTAAGAGTCTTGGGAGAAATAAAAGAACCTTTTCAATGAGTAAAACGATCATTTAAATTACAGATAGAGCCAATTAAGTCTGAACATCCCTGAACTTTGAGTGAGAAAGTTTGGATCTGTATCTGAATTGTTGTATTTCAATGCCAGGTGAATTGTGGCACTTGGATCCATTTCCAATTAAGGAAAAAAGAGTATTTGAATTATATCAGTAAGAAAAATAGATATTAGATATTTTGAAAGTTTATTGATGAGAGTCTACATTTACTATGTGTTTTGTACAATAAAATAAAGATAATTATAAAATGAGTTGTAATGAGGTTATTCCCAAATATTTGACCTCTTTCCTCAAAAATGGCATGATTGTTGAAAACAGCCAAAAATCTGTTGGCAACCAGTTTGCAAATTATTTGAGAAAATCCATTTTAGTTTCAGATTTCAGAAAAAAAGTCATATTTACAGTTCTCCTCTTCTTCCTCTTCCTCTTCCTCTTCCTCCTCCAGGCTGATGTTTATGATCAGTGGAGGATGAATGGGTCTTAAAATGCTTTCTTGACCTTTTAGGGGTTCTTGAGTGTGGGCAGGATGCAGATTTCCTTCTTGAACTTCCTTTTGGAGTGTGCCATCTATAGGAAAGTACATGAAGTTCAGTCTGTTAATAAGGCACTAGAACACAAAAATCAGGTTCTGATCAGTTTGTTATACATTTGAAATCATAATCGTATTTGACAAAGCCACAAATTGCCAAACTGTGTCTTTTAGGCACTGTACTGGGAAGGAGGTTGGCAGAAATGTGTCTCCACAGCAGAAGGAACAGGGGGAGACATGGTGACTCAGGGACACACAGTGCCTCCCAGAGATTTTCAGCATGCAAGGATAACACACCATTGCACCAGCCCTGAGTAGGAAATAGCATACAGTCCTTCCAGTGGCTGGCCATCTCTTCTGGCTGGTGTGTGGATGGGGAGGTATAAATAACTTTGCCTACTCCTGCCCCTTTTTAGGGGCATGTCTACACTGACTGGTCTTTGGCTCAGGCCCAAATCCGCCTTCACCTGCACACAATTCTGTTTAACTCTGTCCAAACCCCAGGATCCCACAGGAATGGAGGATTCAAGCCTGAGTCCAACAGAGGCTTCGGCCCAAACTCTATTGTTTTGCATTGTAGAGGCAGCTCAGGCCTGGGCCCCCCAGATTTGGGTCCTGAGAGTCCACCAACCCCATCTCACAACCCCATGGACATGTCCTTTGTCTTTCCTATCCCAAGACTGGCCAATCGACTCCTAATTCAAATGCAACCCTCCTGGTTCAAATGCAACTGCTCAGCGTTTAACCCTTCCATTTTATTCTGCCCATTGAGCTGCAAGCAGAGTGACCCATCTCCTGCATTTGTAATGGTCACCGCCATCAAGAAGTCTTTTGCCAAGCGTGCTGCTATCTGGTCATGGGAGCACCACCACATTTTGCTTAATCTCTGGTGCAAGGTGAGCAAATAGTTCAACTTTCGCAAGAATTCCAGGAATGAGCATGCATACCAGCTAATAGTGAAGAAACTGGCAGTGCTGGGGATTCACTGGACCAGTGACCAGTGCAGGGCGCAGATTAAGCAGTTCAAGACCAACTCCCGGAAAGCTAGGGATGAGAACTGGATCTCTGGGAACTCGCTATCATCCTGCCACTTTTACAAGGAGTTTGACCAGGTGCTGTGTACTGTGCTGAGCACTGAGCCACCAGTGCTCTATGGTCTCACCCCTGAATACAGTATAGGATCAAAAGGGAGCCAACAAGTGCTGGCTGAAGCTGCCCAAGTGACTCTTGTACCCAGACCAGTCCCCCAGAGCAGCTGTAGCACATTCTGGGTCCCTACTCTGAAGAACTTTTTGATGCCTCCCTGGAAGAGCTGTCCACCACGGAACCGGCATCAGAAACACAAGAGGCAGAAGTAGCCCCTGAGCCTGGTAAGTTTCTGGATTCATGTTTGTTGTTATTAATATAGGGATGGGAGCGATTTCCAGTTTATGGGAGGGATTTCCAGTTTATTACCCAATGCAAAATTTATTGCAAGCTCCAGGCAGCAGTATGTATCTGCTAATAGGGGATTGCACAAAGATTTTGAAGAACACAGCAAGCCACAGTAATACAGACAGCATTGATGACGCTGGAATCCTAACGTGTCTGTAAACAGCCCCAGTGGGATTTTAATCTGCTAAATGCACATTCAACCACCATTCCACACATACTCAGAGTGTAAATAAACCATCTTTTGCTAGGGACACTTATCACAATATGGTTTCATAAGCAAAAGAAAAAGGGGTTACACTGGATACTCTAAAATAACAGTGGGGATAGTAACTCCATTTATGACAATGTCATTTGGTGGGAATAGTGTCCCAACCTGTCCATGAATGTAGATTCCCGATCAGTGGAAAACCCTGGTATCATGAACGTTTCCAGTGTAGCCCACACTGGTGTCCATAAATCAGCCTCTGTGGTCCACGAGGGCCTGCATAATAATGGAGTAGTACCCTTTGCAGTTTATGCACTCATGTACTCCTTGAGGAGGTCAAACTGTGGGCACATGAGTCCCATCAATGGCCCTGGCACAGTTTGGAAACCCCATTCTCTCAAAACCAGCAATTACTTAAGGGATATTTGTTTACACCCACCACCTTTGGGTAAATCACATGCCTGACTGCGTCTGAAGCCTCTGTAACCACTTTCCATGGTGGGGGGGATAGCTCAGTGGTTTGAGCATTGGCCTGCTAAACCCAGGGTTGTAAGCTCAATCATTGAGGGGGCCATTTAGGGATCTGGGGCAAAAATCTGTCTGGGGATTGGTCCTGCTTTGAGCAGGGGGTTGGACTAGATGCCCTCCTGAGGTTCCTTCCAACCCTGATATTCTATGATATTCTACACATAGTTGACTTTTCAATGCTGAACTGGTTAGCAACAGACTTGTAGCAGTCTGTGGTAATCAGATTCCAGACAATTATAGCAGCCCACTTCTGGACCAGTATGGCTGCCCTCATGCGTGTCTTTACACTGGAGTGTAGGTGCGAGCTGCTCACAAAGTTTCAGAACTGTAGCTTTCTTCATGCAAAAGTTCTGGATCCACTACTGGTCATCCCAGGTCTGCATGACGATGTGATCCTACCAGGCTGTGTTTGGGCCCCTGCTCCAGAAGCTCTGGTCTACATGGGGGGAATCACCAGCTACAGCAAGAGTTGTGAGCAGCATCAGCCAGTTTGATTCTTCCATATCTGTATCATCCTCCTCTTCCATCAGGCACCTTTAGTAGGTCAGAAACCACATACAGAACATCCACCAGCATCTCATGGATGCTTTGCCTGTTTGCTGAAACAGGCTTGGCAAGATCTATTGCTAACGTGGCAGACTGCAACAACTTCCTGTAACGTGTGGGGTAGACAGTCAAGTTTTCCCACACTGCAACACTAACCAGGGGCTGGAATAGCTACAGCTGCAGAGGGCACTAGGATGCCAGAGAAACAGTGGTTTGACTCAGGACTGAGTATTGCAGTGTGGACACTGGAGCCCCGGATTTGCAGCCCAGGTCAAGAAATTCTAAACCTAGAGTCAATATGCAGTGTGGAGGCCAAGCCCTGGATTTTTTTGTAATATTTAATGACCTGCTCTCCCACAGGCATCCGGAACCACTGTTGGTAAGAGGAAACCCTACTCCACCACTGAACAAAGCTCCCTATTTAATGCCGCCGTGTGCATCCAGCTGTGGATCACCTGTGAGTTTAGAAATTATACTTTCTAATAGCTCTTCCAAGCTGCACTCTCATCCATAATTTGGTATGCTTTTACAATTGTTATTCTAAAAAGAGAACTTCCTCTGTTAAGTCTTTCATGGGTTGCCAGTGCACCATAATGTGTTTGGTTTGCACACGTGTCATCATGTACAGTACGCGTTGGACACACTCCCATGAAATAGACAGCTCTGGCAAAGTCTGCATTCAGCTTTAGTTAGATTTGTCTCACAGACAGAAAAGAACTCCCCCATTAGGCTACATTTTCTTTGTTCCTATTCTTCTGGAACAAAACTGAAGCCTTTTGCCAATGCCTGTCCAATCAGTATGCTTGGAAATATGCCACATGATAGTCCATGTTAATGTGACACCACTATAATGATCAGTAGTGATCTAAATTATTGAGAAAGTATTGTTTAAGTTGTATTTTTTTTGCAAATTAGTATACATTAATGTGTTTAATATACATATTAAAGTAGTTTATAAAAGTCTAGAGTCATACTTAAGTCAAATATGAACTGAAGATTCATCACATATGTATTGTTTAAGGGCTACATAACACTCCCACTGAAGTTATTATTCCACTGACTTCAGCATAAGCCCGATATTTTTAGCGTCCAAATTGATCCAAATGTTGACCTCAATCAGTAGGGTCTGTGACACATTCACTGACACCATCCCATTCTATGAAGTTGAGTTGGTCTTTAATATTTTGCCTTAAGGCTACAGTCACTTTTCTTGCTTTACAGATCCATAAGAGGGACACTTTACATGAAACAACCTATTCCACAAAATACAACCTTGTATTCTTTAAGAATATCATATGCAGTAGCTTTGGCTCCAGAGTCTGGATGTGTACATATGGTGATCCCAATCCTGAAGACCTAACTCAGGCAAAACTTCATTAAAGTTGGTAGGAGTTTTGTTTTAGGAAGGGTTGAAAAAGTACTAGCCATTTTTCCAGAAATAGTCTGGATTTCTGGAAATCAGAGAGTAAAAGAGAAATCATAATTAAGAAGTATTTGCTTCACATATTCTCTCCCTACCCCCATCCCCATGTGCCCAGCCTGAAAGGCTTAATTGAAGTCAATTAAGTGGGAAAAACACTTAAAAGTGACTTGCACACGTGAGGCAGCATTAGAAATTATTTTTAACTGTCTCCAAATGAGGGCCATTTCATACATATGCAATTTAAAATTTCCATGATTTGGTGTGATGTCCCATCATAGACTGCTGGTGACATCACACCCAGCAAAGAACCTTTTTCTTTTAAAATATTGCCTAGGTTTCTAAACTTTTTCATTATTTTATGAATAGTAAAAATAAGAAAAAATAGTAAACATTCTGAGTAAACCAAAATATGAAATAGTAAATGTTTGTAGGTGTTGGTTTTTGCGAATATTTTATTGCTATTCCTATCTGCTAAATCTAATCTGTCCTTCATTTTGAGATTTTCTATTTTCATCACGACAGTTACTATGCGCTAACTCTCTTCCCCACCTCAGGCTGTTTAATAATTGAAGGCAATTGATAGAATCTAAAATTTATCTTTACTTAGCTAGCCTGTATTTGCAAAAACAAAAATCAGTTCTCTCCTATTTCATTTGTTCATTGTATTTTAATTTCTGGAGTAGCATACACCATGTTGTGGCCACTGTGAATACTGTGTTTTACACCAGGAAAAGGTTTACATAGATTCTAACTCTCTGGTTCACTGTAACTATGAGGCACTTGTCTCAAAAACATTCCCATTTGGCAAAGCTAACCATTTAATCAACATCTAATCACTTGCTCCGTTACTGAACGGAATCTTAAAATAAAAAGTTTTCCACTCAGCCAGAACCAAACTTTGAAAACACAGTGTTCTCCCAAATGCCAAGAGATGCTGTAAAACCGGTGCAGGAGGATGAGTTCTTATTTTTTTATTGACATTCGGCTGGTTACCTGCTTTGAACTTATAAGTGAGAAATTTTTACATAGCCTCACCCTCTTCAGATGTATAAATTAGATCATTTGTATCAGGAATGTGAACAGAACAGCCAGCAGTTGACAGGAGAGAAGGAGAAAAATTTTGATTATTTCTTTCTATATTAAGATCAGTAGATCATTCCCACAGATGGAATGGATTATTTCAGATGTTGTTTTAGAAGGCTTCCTTGATTTGTATGTATGTGAGGGAGTGGGGGGAAATTAAAAAGAATAGCGAGAGAAGGTGTAACTGCTGCCCACACAGTTGCAATCCACTAGTCATGTATGGTTAACCAATGAATCATGGCCATGCAGTAATGTACAGTATACATTCTTCTAAAATTGTGACTGCATAAATGACCCCAAATGAATACTATATGCTGTGAAAAAAGTACTGTACTGCTTTAACATTCAGCTCCTGTGTTTGAGTGAAGCCCTGAAGAGACCTCACTGTCAGTGTAGAGGCCATTATGTAGTTGGAAGTGGATAAGAGTGGGTGTTAGCAAGGCCCAAAGCTTGACAGAGGTAGTAAAAAGTACAGGGATTTCCTATAACACAAACTCTTCAAACTAGATTTGACTGCTTATACACAAATCACTGCCTCACATGACTGTCATTCAGCACATCAAGGACACACATAGCATGTATAATGTTACAGTGTATAATTTTTCACTCGTGAGACAAATGGATTAAAATTTGAGTTGCTACTCAGTACATCACCTTTGATGTAACTGTTACCTACAGAAATTCCTAACACAATGGCCAAAGAAATTCCTATGGGAACCCTAGTCAAACATAACTATAAGTCCTTTACTAACCTTGACTTCAGATCATATTCCACCCAATCTGCAATGCTGTCTTTCTTCACCTACAAAGGTTTATATCAACACTAGAAGTGGCCAATACATTTTTAGCATATCTATTTCAATGTGCAAATTATTGAGAAAATAGTTTTACTCACTGCTACTAGGTGGCAAAAAAAGTCCATTTATATTACGAGGTTTGCTATGATGGAAGACACAACTGATCCTCACACAGCCTAAAGGCTGTGTTTCCCAGAAACATGAGATTCTGTTGTATTTTTGCTACAGGAAAAATAAAAAAGGGACAGTTTTCAGATATGATGATTATAACAAACAACAAAAAATAATGGGCAGAACACTGATTAGTACCATATATCAGTTAAAAAATAATATGGTATTGTTACGAAGGCATAGGATTAGGATACATGAGGCCTGATTCTGATCTTTTACAACAGTGTAAATTAGGAATTTCTTCACTGAGATCAATGGAGTTATAATGGTGTCAGATCAGAATCAAGGCAATGGATTCTACTCCTGGCTCTGCTACAGACTTTCTGAGATGCTTAGAAAAAAAACATTAATTTTCTAATACCCCAAATTCACTTAATTTTTGTGTCTCAGGGCTTGTCTATTTGAACAGTTAGTGCGCAGCCAGCTGGGGTGTAAATCTATCTCACATTAGTGTGCCGCACACTAACTGTCCATGTGGACCCTGCTACCACACATTAAAAGTTCCATAATGTGCTTTGATCTACTCTGCTTTGAAATGGGAACAGAATAAAGTGAACTATAGAACTTTTAGTGTGTGGTAGCAGGGTCCACATGGACAGTTAGCGTGCATCACACTAATGTGAGGTGGACTTATTCCCACACTTACTGCGCACTAACTGTTCATCTAGACTAGCGCTTGGTTTCCTTATCTGTAAAATAGGGATAATAATACCTACCTCACAGGCATGTTGTGAAACTAAATAAATTCATGTTTGTAATGTGCTTTGAGAGCCTTGGATGAAATCTGCTGTATAAGTTCAAAGTATTACATTTGTATTCTTTTATTATAAAAAGGATATTATTAATTATTATTATGAAAGGAAAAGCAGAAAAGCAATTAACATCCAGTGACTGACTTTGAATCAATACAAGTTTTAAAGCTTGCAGTGCATGCTAGCCACAGACTTGGAAAAATAAAAAAAAGCTTGTATCTGGGTGCCACAAGGTCTTCATATTTGAATATGAACTTGGGTGTTAGATGTGAAGTTTAACAGAAGTGAGGGTCAGTTTTGCTTTAAGAATGAATGTACTTCAAGAAACTTATCTACCTGTATTTCCATATGTCTAAATCGGCAAAGCTGATGTGAACATCTTCCCTCTCTCCATAATGAGCAAACAATCTCACTGCCAATGGCTTTTTCACAGTGACGGAATCGGCACTTGGAACCCTAACACAGAAAAAAGGCAAGTCAAAGTTGTATGATGTTAGATGCGTCAGTAGTTGGTTTATATCTTCTTTATTAATGAGGAAGTGGACAATACACTAGTCTGTATTATTGTTGTGACAACATACCTGCAAGCAACGGAAAAAATTTAGGACCTGATTCACTGATGCTAGCTCCACTATGCCCAATACCTGCTGCACAGGTAAAAATCCCAAGCCAGTGGGAGTTATACCTGTGCGGTTGAGGGCAGAAGAGGCCATTGGTCTCAATGGAACTGCAACTGATTTATGCCAGTGTAAATGGAGGGAAAAATCAGGTCCATTTAATGAATTATGCCATAATTGCTTTGTCCAGTCTAGTTAAAATACCTGAAGATATGGGGCTCCCATTACATATGAACTTGGGAGACTATTCCACAGTCTACTGGGTATTACTGTTTTCCTGATATTTGAACTAAATTTCTCTTGCCCAGCTCTATCCCTTTACACCTATTTATATCCCTGGATCACCCTAAGCAATTCCTCACCCTCCTTGTTGTTTATACTGCTCTCAGATACTAGCAAATGTTAACATAACTCTCCCGTAGTAATCACTAAGCAAACTACATAGATTTTGTTCTTTCAGTGCCCTATTCTCCATTACATAAGAGCTATGCTCAGAGGTAGTGGGCAGTGGCAGTCACAGGACGTCAGAGTAGCAGGGGGCATTTTCTAACATCCGCAGCTAGTGTAAGACCGCTAATGGGGCTTAAGAAAGCAGGAGATCAGGCTTAGAGAAGCTCAGCTCAACCACATCCCCCATGCCAGCCCCAGTCACCAACTGACACCAACTTACAGCAGGGATATCAGGGCAGCTGGTGTTATGCAGCACAAAGTAAATTTAGCAGACTGAGAGATTGATCCTTAATCTTTTCTCATAAATCAAACATTCCAGCTACTTAATCATTTTGTTCTCTTTCTTTGATTCCATCCAGCCGGTCAATATCTTTCTGGTTCTGAAGTGCCCACCACTACATGTAGTCTTAAAGATGTAGTTTCACCACCTGGGAGCATGGAGTGGTATGATGCAAACTACTTAAATGCTCTCTTGTATTAGCTAGCATTTGTCCAGGTTAAATTTCATTTTATTTTAATACCATTTACTCCTCTTTTCAGAGCATCATAAAAGACATTAACTATAATAGGGCCAAGGAGTACTGTCTGTAAAATGCATTACTTTATTAAATAAAATCACTGCAGCTGGCCAGACTGGGGATTTGTACTGAAAGTAATACCTATTCACTAAGGTCCTAATCCTGCAACTGGAGTACTAACATAGACTTCTGCATCACCCCATTGACTTTGCCTACTGGGCCCATTCTCACAAGCACTTCTTCAAAGGGTGATAACATCAGGAATGTCATGTGTCTGACAAAATGGGTATTCACCCACGAAAGCTTATGCTCCAATACATCTATTAGTCTATAAGGTGCCACAGGACTCTTTGTTGCTTTTTACAGATCCAGACTAACACGGCTACCCCTCTGATATTAGGAATGAACTGATTTCAAAAAAGCAGTATTAAGGAAAGTCAGTTAGTCACACTATCAATACCAGGCAAAGTTCCTGTTGTCTAACAAATTTATAAATGTTGTTTATCACAGGTTATAAAAAAGTTGTTTAAATGAAACAGAAGTGTGTTGAGTGATCTTTATGTAGTGTTTACAAAAGTCCACCTTGAACAGTGCACATTTTTCATGAATTAAACCCCTTTAGAGTGTGAGCTTGATTTTCAGAACTAATGAGCACGCACAAATCAATCTGAGGTGAATGGAAACTGCAGGTCCTTATCATCTCTCAAAATCAGGACCTATGGTATGTCAAATATACATGTATGGAGACACACACAGAGTGACATATATATCAGTATATAAAGAAGAGACGTAAGTTCAAACGATAAACTCCTCCTTACAGCAGGAAAATCAAAGATGCAAACCACTGTAAATTCTACAATATTTACCTTTATGCAGGTGGAATAAAAATAGAAATAGCAGTCATTCCCAACTTCTGCCATTGTCACCTCTTGTACTTCTACTCCACTGTCTTTATACAAGAAGAGTATAAACGTACAGGTAAGAACTACCAATGTGTATGGAAACAAAACTCCTTTTTCTGAAGACAGTGGTTTTCAGGATCTAAGCTCTATTTCCTTTTAAAAACAGACTTCCAATTATAGTATATCTCAAAATTATATTTAAACTAATTACAAATCAGACGGTACCTTCTCCAGGTTTGCCGAAGTGATGAAACATTGAAAGTGGTTGCTAGTGAGTGCACAAATTCAAACTTCCAGAATTTCTCTCATTGTTACTTTAGTTCTTATGACATCATCACAAATGACATCACATGACTGTTTAGACTGGGACTGCTCACTTATTTCCATTGCTGTTGAGTAAAATAGAAAAAAACGAAGTTGTTCCAAATAGTCTGTTATCCTAGTGTTTCTCTGATTCAAAACAGATTGAAACATAATTCACATGAGTTAGAGAACATACAACATTCACATAAATATTTGATGCAGGAACATGTATAGTTTGTAGCCGTATCGATCTCAGGATATTAGAGAGACGAGGTGGGTGAGGTAATATCTTTTGTGGGACCAACTTCTGTTGGTGAGAGAGACAAGCTTTTGAGCCACACACAGCTCTTTTTCAAGTCTGGGGAAGGAACTCTCAGGTCAAAGCAAAATGCAAGGTGGAACAGAGTATTTAGCATAAGTAGTTATGTAAGGGACCATTGAAGGCAGAGTGGCCCATTAACACTGCGGCAGTCATAGGACAAAAAGAGGGAGTTAGTGGGTTACAGATTATTGTTTGTCCAATGATTGCAGGGATGCTAACGGACTCCCCACCTCCCGTGCCAGTAGACTTGGGCTTGCGAGGCTCAGACTAAAGGGCTGTTGAATTACGGTGTAGAAACTTGGGCTCGGGCTGGAGGCCAGGCTCTAGGACTCTGCGAACCCAGCCAGACATCTGGAAAAGAATTTTCTGTAGTATCTCAGTGCCCTACCCATCTAGTGTCCCATCACCAGCCACTGGGGATATTTGCTACTAGCAGTCAAAGATTGGGTACATGCCATTATTAGCAGTCATCATACCATCCCCTCCATAAATGTATCAAGTTCAGTCTTGAAGCCAGTTAGGTTTCTTGCCACCACTGCTCCCTTTGGAAGGCCATTGCAGAATTTCACTCCTCTGATGGCTTGAAACCTTTGTCTAATTTCAAGCATAAACTTGTAGGTGATCAGTTTATATCCATTTGTTCTTGTGTCAACACTGGTGCTTAATTTAAATAACTCCTCTCCCTCCCTGAAGCCAGTTAGGTTTCTTGCCACCACTGCTCCCTTTGGAAGGCCGTTGCAGAATTTCACTCCTCTGATGGCTTGAAACCTTTGTCTAATTTCAAGCATAAACTTGTAGGTGATCAGTTTATATCCATTTGTTCTTGTGTCAACACTGGTGCTTAATTTAAATAACTCCTCTCCCTCCCTGATATTTACAGAAAGCAATCATATCTCCCCTCAGACTTCATTTGGTTAAGCTAAACAAGCCAAGCTCTTTGAATCTCCTCTCATTAGGTAGGTTTTCCATTCCTTGGATCATCCTAGTAGCCCTTCTTTGCACCCATTTCAGTCTGAATTCTTCTTTTTTAAATTTGGAAGACCAGAATTACACGTTATTCCAGATGAGGTCTCACCAGTGTCTTGTATAATTGTACAAACACTTCCTTATCTCTACTGGAAATACCTCACCTGATGAATCTTAGGGACTGCATTAGACTTTTTCATGGCCACATCACATTGGCACCTCAGTCATCTTGTGACCAATTAATACACCTAAGTCTTTCTCCTCCTCTGTTGCTTCCAACAGATAAATCCCCAGTTTATAGCAAAAAATCTTTTTAGTTCCTAAGTGCATGACCTTGCACTTTGTGCTATTAAATTTCATCCCATTTCTATTACTCCAGTTTTCAAGGTTGTCCAGATCTTCTTGTTTGATATTCCAGTCCTCCTCTGTATTGGCAATACCTCCCAACTTTGTGTCATCCACAGATTTTATTAGCACACTCCCACTTTTTGTGCCAAGGTCATTAACAAAAATGTTAAGTAAGACTGAGCCCAAGACAGATCCCTGAGGAACTCCACTAGTGATCTCCCTCCAGTCTGACAGTTCACCTTTCACTATGACCTGCTATAGTCACCCTCGCCCCTTTAGCCAATTCCTTATCTACCTTTCAATTCTCATATCAATCCCCATCTTCTCCAATTTAACTAATAATTTCCCATGTGGAATTGTATTAAATGTCTTACTGATTAGATTTACTGTATTCCCTTTGTCTAAAAAATCAGTTATCTTCTCAAAGAAAAAGATCAGGTTGGTCTGACACAATCTACCTTTTGTAAAATCATGTTGTATTTTATCCCTATTTCCGTTTATCTCTATGTCCTTAACTACTTTGTCTTTCAAAATTTGTACTAAGACCTTGCATGCAATTGAAGTCAAACTAACAGGCCTGTAGTTTCCCAGATCACTTCCCCCCTCCTTTCCTAAAAATAGGTCCTATATTAGCAATCCTAAAGTCAGAGGGTACAACACCCAAGTTTACAAATTCATTAAAAAATTCTTGATATTGGGCTTACAATTTCACGTGCCAGATCCTTTAATATTCTTGGATGGAAATTATCCAGGCCCCCTGATTTAGTCCCATTATGCAGTTTGTGTTTGACTTCCCCCTCGGATATAGTAATTTCCATTAACCACTCTGCCACTATCCCTAAGCTCCTCATTACCCTTATTAAAAACTGAGGTGAAGTATTTATTTAGGTGTTGGACCATTCCTAGATTGATCTCCACCCCATCTTTACTGCTTAGCAGTCCCAATTCTTCTTCCCTTGTTTTCTTTTTATTTATATGCATCTAGAACTTTTTATCGACTGGCTGTGGTAAGAAAAGAACTGAAATAATTAGCTCTACATAGCCCTTTTATATCCTCAGATCCAAATATTCAGAGCTGTGAGAGGGTGTTTGAGGAATCTCAATGGGTGCTGCTTTCCAGCAGATTTCTGAAGCTCAACAGTGCCAGTGGGTTTATCTCATAATAAGAAATATGCAGAGGCCAACTCCAGAACCAAATTAGTTTTAATAAATCAAATTATTTTGTGATGTTTATGACCTGAGATGATTCTGCTTTCTCTCTGTGATTTCAAATCACTTTAGAAACGTTAATTGAGCACTATTCCACTTCTTATAGATGTGGAAACTGAGGCTAGGTCTACACTATCCGCCTGAATCGGCGGGTAGAAATCGACCTCTCGGGGATCCCCGAATCGGCGCTCTTACTCCACCAGCGGAGGTGGGAGTAAGCGCCGCTGACAGAAAGCCGCAGAAGTCGATTTTGCCGCCGTCCTCACAGCGGGGTAAGTCGGCTGCGATACGTCGAATTCAGCTACGCTATTCACGTAGCTGAATTTGCGTATCTTAAATCGACTCCCCCCTGTAGTGTAGATGTACCCTGAGGTACAGACCAGTTACTTCCATAAGGTCACACAGCAAGTCTGTGGGAGAGCTAGGAATAGAACACAGAAGTCTTGACTCCACACAGTTCTCCATATTAAAAATGGTATTGTTAACAATAATAATAAATACATAAAATAAATAACAAAATGTCCTGGTACTTGGATAGGCCTTGTTGAGAACAGTTTAGGAAACTGGCATTCCACAAAGAAGTACCATACAGCACATGCTAGTACTTAAAAAATTCTTACATGGGGAAATAGGATAGGACCCTCACAATACATTGAGTTGGAACCAGCAACATTTTCCAGTGACAGATATTTAGTTTATGTTCTTTCTGAGAAAGCAGACATCACTGCTCTCAGCCCAGTCCTGTCCATATGCCTAATGTCTCATTTCTATCTTTTCCCATAACCAGGTTTCACTGAGTTTCATCCACCCTTCCATGCCTGGAAAGTCAGTGAGGAAAGATGTGTTTACATTACTGAATAGAGGACAATGAAAGCCACGGACAACACAGATGTAGAAAATGGAGCTGAGCTACTGCAGCAGAGGCAGCTTACAACATTGAGGCTACTTCTGAGATGAACCAAGGGTGAGGCAGAGGATGAAGGTCTCCAACTGCAACACACAAGCGCAAGGCTCGCGCCCCACCTCCCTACATCAGGGGACTGTGGGGCTCTACCACCCACACAGCTACCCCGCAACCATTCCTAGAGCAGGGGCATGTTGGGCTGTAACACCCTCACAGCTACCCCCACAACCATTCCTAGGGCAGGGGCATGTGGGGGTGTAACACCCACACAGCTACTCCCCGACCATCCCTAGAGTAGAGGAGTGTGGGGCTGTAACACCCTCACAGCTACCCCCCAACCATTCCCAGGGCAGGGGGTGGGGCTGTAACACCCACACGGCTAACCTCCCTCCTATCCCTAGAGCAGGAGAGTGCGGGCCTGTAACACCCAGAGGGCGACCGATGCAATGAGCGGTCCCTGTGCGGCGGGGAGGCTACAACTCTCGCACAGACACACCCGCCGGGCCCGGGGGGCGGGACACTCACACACACGCAGGGCGCAGCTGCAGGCCGTGAGGCCCTTCGGCGCCTCCGCCCCTCGAACTCCATTTCCCAGCGCGCGCTGCAGGCCCGGCCCTGCCCTGCCGGCGGGAGGCGGCTCCGGCTCCGCTTTCGGTCCGGTTGCGCGTGAGGGGAGCCGGGGCCATGAGCCGCCTGGGCTCGGTGCAGCGGAAGGTGCCCTGCCTGTTTGTGACGCAGGTGAAAGAGGAGCCCTCGGCCAAGCGGGAGCGTCAGGTACCGGGGCAGCGCCTGGGCCCGGCCGAGCGAGCAGGGGCAGGAGCCGCGGGTGCGGAGGGGACCTGCCGCCCATGAGGGGCGAGCTCAGGGGTCGCGCTGGAGCTACTGGCCGTGGGGGAGGAGAGGAAGCCGCTCGGGCGTGGTGGACACCGGGTGATGGAGGGACTGGCGGGGGGCGTGTGCTGAGGAAGAGGGCGCGGTGGGTACCGAGGTGATGGGGGAGGGGGTGCCGTGGGTACCCGGGAGATGGGGGGGCGGCTCAGGATGTTGGGGGGAAGGAGGAGGAGGGGGCGTGGTGGGTACCCGGGTGATGGTGGGACTGGCTGGGGGGAGCCTCAGGGTGCTAGAGAGGAGGGGTTGCAGTGGGCTGGTTGGGGACAAGGGCGTTTGAGACTTGCAGCCACATCTAGCTCTAGCAATGCTGGTGCATCTTTGAATTCTTGGTGGATCCATGCATCTTTTCATTGTGTAAGGCAGCAATAGGGAACAGTCCACATACCAGGTTGAGGGTAAGGCAGGTGGAATAAAACCTTATCTAAATGATGATTTCTTTTTGAGAAGTAATTGGGGTGATTTGCTCTTTTTTATCCTCCTTCAGCCCACTTTTCTTTAGCATCTTTCTGAGGAGGTCTTTCCTTCAGACTTTGGTTGGTTGATATATCCCAATGACTTCAGGGGTGGCCTGCTGGCATCATTCTTCCTTAACTCTGATGGAAATGATTGGTCACATAACACTTCTGATGGGTTCTCTTAGAGTATGTCTACACTACAATATTAGGTCAACTTTATAGAAGCCGGTTTTATAGAAATCGTTTTTATACAGTCGATTGTGTGTGTCCCCACATAAAATGCTCTAAGTGCATTAAGTCGGCGGACCGCCTCCACAGTACCGAGGCTAGCATCGACTTCTGGAGCGTTGCACTGTGGGTAGCTTTCCCGCAGTCTCCGCCGCCCATTGGAATTCTGGGTTGAGATCCCAATGCCCGATGATGCAAAAACAGTGTCGCGGGGGGTTCTGGGTACATGTCGTCAGGCCCCTCCCCCTCCGCCAGAGCACCGGCAGACAATCGATTTGCGCCTTTTTACCTGGGTTACCTGTGCAGACAACATACCACGGCAAGCATGGAGCCCGCTCAGCTCAGCTCAGCGTCACCATATGTTATCTGGGTGCTGGCAGACATGGGGCTGCATTGCTATACAACAGCAGCTCCTTGCCTTTTGGCAGTAGATGGTGTATTACGATTGCTATCCGTCATCGTCATATTCCTCAGTGAGTTCAATCAGAGGCACCTGGGCAGACATGTTTTGTCTCCTGGAGACTCAGTCCTGCTGGCAGTCCTATTGAACCGTCTTGACGATGATGGCTAGCAGTCGTAATACAGCATTTTCTGCCAAGCACCCAGAAAATGCCGATGGCTATCAGTCATGCTGCACCGTCTGCTGCCAGCTTAAGATGTAAAAAATAGATGGACCAGATTTGTTCTGTATTCATTTGCCCCCCCCCCCCCCCCCCGTGAAATCAACGGCCTGCTAAACCCAGGGTTTTGAGTTCAATCTTTGGGGGGGGGGGGGCGGCATTATGTGTGACATTTGTTTGTGTTTCTCCCTGATGCACAGCCACCTTTGTTGATTTTAATTCCCTGTACCTGTAAGCCATGTCATCACTGGCCCATCCCTCCCTCCCTTTGTCAGACAATAGTTTCGCGCCTTTTTTCAGCCCAGACGCCATAGCACTGGGATCATGGCGCCCGCTCAGATCACCGCGGCAATTATGAGCACTATGAACACCACGCGCATTGTCCTGGAGTATATGCAGAGCCAGAACATGCCAAAGCAAAACCAGGCGAGGAGGCGATTGCAGCGCGGCGACGAGAGTGATGAGGAAATTGACAGGGACATAGACCTCTCACAAAGTACAGGCCCCAGCAATGTGCAAATCATGGTGTTACTGGGGCAGGTTCATGGCGTGGAACGCCGATTCTGGGGCCGGGAAACAAGCACAGACTGCTGGGACCGCATCGTGTTGCAGGTGTGGGACGATGCCCAGTGGCTGCGAAACTTTCGCATGCATAAGGGCACTTTCATGGAACTATGTGACTTGCTTTCCCCTGCCCTGAAGTGCCAGAATACCAGGATGAGAGCAGCCCTCACAGTTGAGAAGCGAGTGGCAATAGCCCTGTGGAAGCTTGCAACGCCAGACAGCTAACGGTCAGTCAGGAATCAATTTGGAGTGGGCAAATCTACTGTGGGGGCTGCTGTGATCCAAGTAGCCAACGCAATCAAAGACCTGCTGATATCAAGGGTAGTGACTCTGGGAAACGTGCAGGTCATAGTGGATGGCTTTGGTGCAATGGGATTCCCAAACTGTGGTGGGGCGATAGACGGAACCCATATCCCTATCTTGTCACCGGAGCACCAAGCCACCGAGTACATAAACCTGGTGGATCACAAGGGACGTTTCACCAACATCAACGTGGGATGGCCGGGAAAGGTACATGATGCTCGCGTATTCAGGCACTCTGGTCTGTTTCGAAAGCTGGAGGAAGGGACTTTCTTCCCGGACCAGAAAATAACCGTTGGGGATGTTGAAATGCCTATCGTTATCCTTGGGGACCCAGCCTACCCCTTAATGCCCTGGCTCATGAAGCCGTACACAGGCAGCCTGGACAGTAGTCAGGACCTGTTCAACTATAGGCCTAGCAAGTGCAGAGTGGTGGTGGAATGTGCATTTGGACGTTTAAACTCTGCCAGCACGCTTTTACTGACTCAGATAGACCTCAGTGAAGCCAATATTCCAATTGTTATTGCTCCTTGCTGTGCGCTCCACAATATCTGTGAGAGTAAGGGGGAGACATTTATGGCGGGGTGGGAGGTTGAGGCAAATCGCCTGGCTGCTGATTACGTCGAGCCAGCCACCAGGGCAGTTAGAAGAGTACAGCAGGGTGCGGTGCACATCAGAGAAGCTTTGAAAACCAGTTTTGTGACCGGCCAGGCTACGGTGTACCCCCGGTTCACTCTACTTCCCTGTAAACTAACCACCGTCCCCTCCTCCCTTCAAGCACCGCTTGCAGAGGCAATAAAGTCATTGTTACTTCACATTCATGCATTCTTTATTAATTCATCACACAACTAGGGGGATAACTGCCAAGGTAGCCCGGGAGGGGTGGGGGAGGAGGGAAGGAAAAGGACACACTGCAGTTGTAGTGGCGGTCTCTGCTCCTGCTGCCTTTCCTGCAGCTCAACCATACGCTGGAGCATATCAGTTTGATGCTCCAGCAGCCGGAGCATCGACTCTTGCCTTCTGTCAGCAAGCTGACGCCACCTATCCTCTTCAGCCCGCCACTTGCTCTCTTCAGCCCGCCACCTCTCCTCTCGTTCATATTGTGCTTTTTTGCACTCTGACATTGACTGCCTCCACACATTCTGCTGTGCTCTGTCAGCATGGGAGGACATCTGGAGCTCCGCGAACATATCATCCCGAGTCTGCCGTTTTCTCCTTCTAATCTTCACTAGCCTCTGTGAAGGAGAAACATTTGCAGCTGGTGGAGGAGAAGGGAGAGGTGGTTAAAAAAGACACATTTTAGAGAACAATGGGTACACTCTTTCACGTTAAATTTTGCGGTTCACATTACACAGCACATGTGCTTTCGTTACAAGGTTGCATTTTTCCTCTTATATTGAGGGCCTGCTGGTTTGGTGTGAGAGATCACTCACGCAGTGCCAGGCAACAGATTTCAGCTTGGAGGCAGCCAATGTAAGCCACAGTCTTTTGGCTTTTTTAACCTTCTTAACATGTGGGAATGGTTTCAAACAGTAGTGCCCTCATTTCCCGTACCAAGCACCCATTGGATTGGCCATTTAAAATGGGTTTGCAGTGTAAAAGGAGGGGCTGCGGTTTCCAGGTTAACATGCAGCACAAACCCAACTACCCCCCCCACACACACCCAATTCTCTGGGATGATCACTTCACCCCTCCCCCAACTGCGTGGCTAACAGCGGGGAACATTTCTGTTCAGCTGAGCAGGAACGGGCACCTCTGAATGGCCCCTTAATAAAATCACCCCATTTCAACCAGGTGACCGTGAATGATATCAGTCTCCTGAGGATAACAAAGAGAGATAAGGAATGGATGTTGTCTGCATGCCAACCCAAACGCTGCCATGCTTTGTTATGCAATGATTCCAGACTACATGCTACTGGCCTGGCGTGGTAAAGTGTCCTACCATGGCGGACGGGATAAGGCAGCCCTCCCCAGAAACCTTTTGCAAAGGCTTTGGGAGTACATCAAGGAGAGCTTTCTGGAGATGTCTCTGGAGGATTTCCGCTCCATCCCCATACACGTTAACAGACTTTTCCAGTAGCTGTACTGGCCGTGATTGCCAGGGCAAATTAATCATTAAACACGCTTGCTTTTAAACCATGTGTAATATTTACAAAGGTACACTCACCAGAGGTCCCTTGTGTGCCCTCGGGGTCTGGGAGCATGCCTTGGCTGAGTTCGGGGGTTACTGGTTCCAGGTCCAGGGTGATAAACATATCCTGGCTGTTGGGGAAACCGGTTTCTCCGCTTCCTTGCTGTGAGCTATCTTCATTGTCTTCATCATCATCTTCCTCGTACCCCTAACCCGCTTCCCTGTTGCGTGATTCTCCATTGATGGAGTCAAAGCACACGGTTGGGGTAGTGGTGGCTGCACCACCTAGCATGGCATACAGCTCCGCGTAGAAGCGGCATGTTTGTGGCTCTGCCCCGGACCTTCCATTTGCCTCTCTGGCTTTGTGGTATGCTTGCCTTAGCTCCTTAATTTTCACGCGGCACTGCTGTGCATCCCTGTTACGGCCTCTGTCCTTCATGGCCTTTGAGACTTTTTCTAATATTTTGCCATTTCGTTTACTGCTACGGAGTTCAGCTAGCACTGATTCGTCTCCCCATATGGCGAGCAGATCCCGTATCTCCCATTCTGTCCATGCTGGAGCTCTTTTGCGATCCTGGGACTCCATCACGGTTACCTGTGCTGATGAGCTCTGCGTGGTTACCTGTGCTCTCCACGCTGGGCAAACAGGAAATGAAATTCAAAAGTTCGCGGGGCTTTTCCTGTCTACCTGGTCAGTGCATCTGAGTTGAGAATGCTGTCCAGAGCGGTCACAATGAAGCACAGTGGGATAGCTCCCGGAGGCCAATAACATCGAATTCCGTCCACACTACCCCAAATCCGACCCGGAAAGGCCGATTTCAGTGCTAATCCCCTCGTCAGAGGTGGAGTAAAGAAACCAGTTTAAAGGGCCCTTTAAGTCGAAAGAAAGAGCTTCATCGTGTGGACGTGTCCAGGCTTAATTCGATTTAACGCTGCTAAATTTGACCTAAACTCGTAGTGTGGACCAGGCCTGAGTCTCCTGTTAAAAGGATTTAGGAGTTTATAACCCAGCAAGCAAGTATTGTGAAATCCCTGCTCTTGCAGGATCCAGTCCTAACTCTGTTTCAAGGAGTTAGCTCCTGCAGACCCGAAAGAGGGCGATGATATGGGTATTTGGTGTTTCACATTTTGTTCGTTTAAGTTCTTGGGGCTAATGTTATTTTGACTGTGGTTATGTTAGTGTGTTTTCTTCCTTACATTACTGTTTCTTACCGTTATAAGAAACAGACAGAAGGTTAGGGTAAAGTAAGAACTTGTTACATGCATAATTATCAAAAATTAGTCAAGTATTATGTGGAAGAACAGAAGATTAAGTATATATGTAGGAGGAAAAAAGTGTGAACTTGATTCTGTCCTGTCTTGCACCTTCTGTATTCATCTACACTAGTGCAATGTAGGTGTTATGCTCTAATAAATTTGTTAGTCTCTAAGGTGCCACAAGTACTCCTGTTCTTTTTGCGGATATAGACTAACACGGCTGCTACTCTGTAATCTGATCAAGTAGCATTTTACAGCCATGATGCACAGGTGTAGATTGCTGTAGAAGGTGCAAAACAGGGAGAGAATCAGGCGCTTTATTCTTATGTATTTCAATAACAGTAGTACTTAGAGGCTTCAACCAACATTGGGGCACCATCATGCTAGGTGCTTTACCACATAGTGAAAGAGACAGTCCCTATGTCAAAGAGCTTACAGTCTAAAGAGTGGGGGAAAGGATATTATTCTACAGGAGAATATTTTAAAAGTAACCTTTACCAAAAATGATTTTTCTTCATCTAAACCTATTTCTAGAAGTTGTACCAACACCATTTCTCAGAAAACAATATCAACTTCACAATGTCCACTGGGTGTCTGTTCAGACTCCTTGGAACACTCACCTCTTTATTCTTTCAGGAAGAAAGGTTTAGTTCAAGACTACAATCTTTATTATGTTATTCAAAATGTGTCTGCTTTAACCAGCTTCCATCACTCTGGTATGTTTATTATCACCATCATTTTAGTACTAGTAGGGCTTCCGTCTCTAAACTGAAGTTTAGGAGCAGTTAGTCCCTCAGATGATGCATGGAACTTTTGTTGCCATGGTAATGTCTTGAAGGCATCTATTGAAATTCTGTAGCACCAGGCTGGAACTCTTCTGCATTACACACATTACTTCAAAGCGGGGGAGCAGATTGTTCCTAAAGATAAACCCAGGATAGAAAGGAGGGAAGCAGCCTCATTAAATGATTATTTATCTATGACAACAGGTGTGATAGTTTTATTCGTTTGCCTTGGTGCATTTTCAGATTGTAATATATTGTGAAATAGTTGCATTCTTAGGCAATATTAGAAACTAGGAATAAAAAAAATGATGCTGGATTTATAGATGTCAATTATAATATATTAGAGTCCGTATGGGAAGTTATGGAGTGAGGTTTAAATAATTGTTGTCTTTTCAGCCATTTAAAGTTTTGGCAACTGAAACCATAAATAGAAAGGCGTTAGATGCAGATATATACAATGCAATTCCAACTGAGAAGGTGGATGGAACCTGCTGTTATGTAACAACGTATAAAGGTAATATGGAAGATTTGTATGCAGACTTCTCATGTTGATTAGTACCCATAAGTTGTGAATAAATTTCTTTTTATTGATTTCACATTTTATTGCATTCCTTTATCTGGGAAATTCAGATTCTCACATTAAAAAATATATGGCTTTATTATAAAATTATGCAGTAACTGATAATGTAAGTATACTGTAATTATATAGAAGATACACCTAGCTGTAAAATTGTTCTGGATTTTCGTATAGCTTGTGAAACCAAAGTCCAGGTGAAAATGATCTTGTTTAAATTAACCTGGTAGCCAAAGAAAACTATTTTACCTGGCTAGTCAGGTTGGCATTTTGTCATTAGAACTTTTTTTTTCTCAGAAAGTCCGATAGACGGTATTTTATTTGCAGAGGTGCGAGGAAAAAGTGTAGTTCAATGAATACCTGATGAACTCTTGAAAATTCCTCCTGTTCTCACTTACTACTGCAAGTATATTTTTAATATGCATATATCTGTTTTGTGGGTTTTTTAAATATATATTTCAAGCAGTTTGTGCATCATATTAAGTAAGCAAGGTACTGTTCACAGTGCTCTTAGGTTTTCTGATAAGTGAGCAAATTAACCTCAATTTAAATATGTCCTCTTTTTATATGATTTTTTTTTTTTTTGAAGGCAGGAGGGAATAGAATATTTACTGTTGGATATTTTACCTCTCATGTTAAACTGTCCATTTTAATGGCAGAAATACTGTTTTGCATGCTATTATCTAATTTTTTTTCGTAATTGTGAAACCTGTAGGGCAGCCATATCTTTGGGCGAGGTTGGATAGAAAACCCAACAAACTATCTGAGAAAAGGTTTAAAAGATTCCTGTATTCAATGGAAGACTCAAAAGGTCAGTGAGGGTTTTTTCTCTTTTTTTCTCTTGGTAATTGAAGTATTTCTTTGAGATAAAGACCTTTGGTTAAACAAAACCAGTATTATGTTGAAATATTAATGATCCGGCTCAAAACTTTTATATTTCTTTTCAAATACTATGATGACTTTACTTATCTTCATGTACTATCATTATAATTTTGGCTAAATAGTCACTTGATCCTCACTCTGGGCTAGTATTAAATACTAAACTTTCTGAGTGCATGTCTCCTTCATGGTATTTCTTTTGCTAGAATGGAAATTCATTGCTAGAACAGAAAAATTCTTATCAAGGATTTCCTTTCTGCTAGCGCCATCTCCCACAATTCTGGATATCTAGAATCCTAGAAGATTAGGTTGGAAGAGACCTCAGGAGATCATCTAGTCCAACCCCCTTCTCAGAGCAGGACCAGCACCAACTAAATCATCCCAGCCAGGGCTTTGTCAAGCTGGGCCTTAAAAACCTCTAAGGATGGAGATTCCACCACCTCCCTAGGTAACCCATTCCAGTGCTTCACCACCCTCCTAGTGAAATAGTGTTTCCTAATATCCAACCTAGACCTCCCCCACTGCAACTTGAGACCATTGCTCCTTGTTCTGTCATCTGCCACCACTGAGAACAGCCGAGCTCCATCCTCTTTGGAACCCCCCTTCAGGTAGTTGAAAGCAGCTATCAAATCCCCCCTCATTCTTCTCTTTTGCAGACTAAACAAGCCCAGTTCCCTCAGCCTCTCCTCGTAAGTCATGGGCCCCAGCCCCCTAATAATTTTTGTTGCCCTCCGCTAGAGTGTCTCCAATTTGTGCACGTCCTTTCTGTAGTATGGGGCCCAAAACTGGATGCAATACTCCAGATGTGGCCTCACCAATGCCGAATAAAGGGGGATAATCACTTCCCTCAATCTGATGGCAATGCTCCTACTAATGCAGCCCAATATGCCCTTAGCCTTCTTGGCAACAAGGGCACATTTCTGACTCATATCCAGCTTCTCATCCACTGTAATCCCCCGGTCCTTTTCTGCAGAACTGCTGCTTAGCCAGTCAGTCCCCAGCTTGTAGTGGTGCATGGGATTCTTCCGTCCTAAGTGCAGGACTCTGCACTTGTCCTTGTTGAACCTAATCAGATTTCTTTTGGCCCAATCCTCCAATTTGTCTAGGTCACTTTGGACCTTATCCCTACCCTCCAGTGTATCTACCTCTCTCCCCAGCTTAGTGAACTTGCTGAGGGTACAATCCATCCCATCATCCAGATCATTAATAAAGATGTTGAACAAAACTGGCCCCAGGACTGACCCCTGGAGTATTCCGCTTGATAGTGGCTGCCAACTAGACATCGAGCCGTTGATCACTACGCGTTGAACCTGACAATCTAGCCAGCTTTCTATCCCCCTTATAGTCCATTCATCCAATCCATACTTTTTTAACGTGCTGGCAAGAATACTGTCAAAAGCTTTGCTAAAGTCAAGATAGATCACATCCACTGCTTTTCCCATATCCACAGAGCCAGTTATCTCATCATAGAAGGCAATCAGGTTGATCAGGCATGACTTGCCCTTGGTGAATCCATGTTGACTGTTCCTGATCACCTTCCTCTTCTCCAAGTGCTTCAAAATGGTTTCCTTGAGGACCTGCTCCATGATTTTTCCAGGGACTGAGGTGAGGCTGACCGGTCTGTAGTTTCCCGGGTTCTCCTTCTTCCCCTTTTAAAGGTGGGGCTTCGTTCCTCTTTTTGCAGCTCTCAGAGGCAGATCAGTGTTTTAGTGTTGCAGTCTGGCCACAGCCCTTCTGCTCCTGCTTGCTGCCAAATGAGTTATTCCCAAGATGAAAAATTTGCATAACATCATTATTAAAAAACATTCCAGGGATAATGGAATAGCTATGTACATTAGACCAAGGAAGATGGTCATATGGTAAGGATTCCACTTAATATCTGACCTTTGACTCATGAACTATCCAGGGTGGGAATTTTGGGAGATGCTGCTAGCAGAAAAGAAATTATCAGTAAGAAGTTTTCCATTCTGCAGCCTAGCACAGTGCTGGACATCTGGAAAGTAGCAAGCAGTGAACAGATGTAGAGAGGTTATGAAACAAAAGTTCGGTAGGAAAGAAGTACCCCACTTTTTGTGAGTCTGTATTCATTTCTGGGCCACTGCTTGCAGCATCTTCCTGCCAAAGGAGGCCTCTGCAGAAAATAGAAGGTCCATGTCATAATACTTAATGAAGGGGTTGGCTGTAGACCAAGTGGCTGCTTTTCAGATTTCCGCAGTGGATACAGTTGCTTGTTCCACCCATGAGGTTGCTAAGGATCTCATGAAGTGTGCCTTGATCCCTTCTGGGACAGGAGCCTCTGATGATTTGTAGGCTTCCACAATACATAGTCTAATCCACCTAGCGATGGAGGATTTGGAGAGCTCTGAGTACTTGGCATTTTGGGTGGAAAGACACGAATAGGGAGCCTGGTATTTTTGTGGATTCTGTATGTTTGAGAGAGATTTTCAATGCCTTTTGACATATAAGATGTTGTGCCTTTTTTAGTTGGATGCTGTGGTTTTGAACAGAATGAAGGATGCACGTCCTCTTGTGTAGGCCTGAGACCTGATCAACCTCCCTCCCCCCCTTCCCCAATATTAAACCAGCCTTAGGTGAAACTGAGGGAGTTCACCACTAAAATTGAAAAAAAGAATGTTCTGCTGCTGATAAAGCACCCACACCTCAGGAATGTCCCTAACGAGAGTTATAACCACCAGCATTGTAAAGTAGACACACCCAGGCGTTGGGAAATTACGGAGGATACCGAAAGAAATTCAACAAATGATAAGTTAAGCTCTAACCAGTGTTTTTATGCTGACCATCTGCATAAACGGAGAAGGTCACAACTAAGTTACAATTTGGGCATGAAAGATAAAATGTAAAAAAACTCGGGCAGAAAGGCGGACACAGGTGCCAGTGTGTAATTGGTAAATTTTTTTGTTATTTAGGGATGTGGGATAGGCTTAGTACATTTGAAGGAGGTAGATAGCTTTACCTATATAATATAAATGAAGAACAGTGCTCTTTGGGAGCCATTTCTGGACTGCAGTTCAGCATCAAGCTGCTGGAACTCTGACCCCTTTGCACAACCGTGATGTGCAGAGGCATCACCAGAAATCCCCAGATGAGTGGATCCTGACTGGTGATTGGGTGAATTTTGTCTGTATATTGGGAGTGATGAACATAAGAGATTTGCATGGTATATGTATTCTGTGTGTGCTGCTAATAAATAGATGTTTAGAGCACAGCTGTGTAAGGCTCTTTCACTGGGAAAAGATCATGCAGACCTGTAGAGCTCTGAGCCCCATGGCAAGGGCAGGTACTTAAATTGACCAGGTTTCTCCCTGAGCCCCATCAGAAAGGGTAGGTGCCTTACGCCTTTGGAGGGAGAGGGTTGGGGTGCCTAAATTGACAGGGTCACACCTTGAGCCCTCAGTAGGATATAGGCGGGGTGCCCTGTATTGTGCGAGGAACACTTGGGAAGTGTGGGAGGAAGAGCTTACCTTACAAAGAAAGGATTCTGTTGTCCTGAGCATCATCTTGTCCTCACGGAACATGCAGTAAGGCTCCTGTATAGATAAGACTGCCAGCACAGACTCTTGCCTGGCAGACGTAATTGCTATTAAGAAATAAGTCTTATGGATAAATAAAAGATTAATACTAAAGTCAGAGGCTTGTCAGGGCGTACAGAACTAGCAGAAAGTCCCATTTTGGGAAGAGTGGCCTGACCACTGGTCTGGCTAATCAGACTGCTTGAAGGACTCTAGCCACCTGTGGATTGTCTGCAGGGAGTCTGAGGATCCTGTGAATAACATGCTACTAAGAGCAGATATCTGGCGTGCAATGGTGCAGGGCTGAAGGCCTGTGTCTATGATTTCCTGGAGAAAGTCCAGAATGATTGGAATTCCTGGATTTCTGAGATTTGCATTGTGCTCCTGGCACCATGTTGTTAAATCCTGACCAGACAAGGGAGTACGCTTTAGTATTGAGACACTGCTAGATTAAAGCAGTCAGTGAGTGTGGAGGACAGACAGAAGCACTTGAATGTCTCGTTCTCAATAATCAGGCTGTTAGTTGAAGCCATTTGAGGTTCTCAGTCTAGAGGCCCTGGGCTATTTGGGTCTTCAAGTGAGCACCCCAGCCTTCTAGGCTGGAGTCAATTGTAAGGACTAAAGGATCTGGAAGGCAGATGGGCATATCATTGGGGTTATTGCCATGGACTGACCACCGCTATAAGTTCCAGCAGCTTGATGCTGAACTGCAGTCCAGAAATGGCTCCCAAAGAGCACTGTTTTTCATTTATATTATATAGGTAAAGCTATCTACCTCCTTCAAATGTACTAAGCCTATCACATTATCCCACATACCTAAATAACAAAAATTTTACCAATTACATTACCTATGTGTCCTCCTTTCTGCCCAAGTTTTTTTACATTTTATCTTTCATGCCCAAATTGTAACTTAGTTGTGACCTTCTCCGTTTATGCAGATGGTCAGCATAAAAACGCTGGTTAGAGCTTACTTATCATTTGAATACATATGTTGGAATCTGTACTTGATCTTTCATGTGTTCTGGGGAGTGGTCCCACACATTTAATATAAAGGCTGAAGACTTCTGATGTGTGATTGTGCCTATGGAGTGTTCCTCATACACAGCACAAGGAGTCCTAGCAATTCGAGGCATAGAGCTATGCCTGCAGCTCTGGAGTAAGAAAATAAATTCCTGGGTGGAACCAGAGCACTTTTCTTCGCGTTTATGATGAAGCCATGCACCTGGAAGAGATCTGACGAGGGTCTGAAACATAGCCCCGCGTGCTGCTGACTGCACTGGAACTCTGATGAGGATGTTGTCCAGGAAAGGGTACAGCTGAGTTCACTATGACCTGTCTGTGGCTATTATCATCAACATCATCTTTGTAAAAACCCTGCGGCTTGAAACAAGCTGAACAGGAGAGTTTGGTACTGATAATCTTTCCTGCCATAGGCAACCCTCAGAAGTCTGCGGTGGCACTGTCTGATGGGGATATGAAAATATGTATCTGCTAGATCTACTGAAGTAAAGAAGTCCCCCAGGACAGTGATGACATTGGTGGGCAGGGTCTTCTTCTGAAACTTCATTTTCTTCATCTACTTGTTGAGCCTTTTGATGTTAAGAATGGCTCAAATACCCTCTGTGCACTTCTGTACAGTATCATGCCCATATCCAGAAGATAAGATATTTCATTCTGGATTGGATTGTCTGGTTGTTAGAGCTGGGTAACTGGATGAAGAATGGATGGGGTGGAGCCCACAGCCTGTGAGAGTATCCCTGGCTTATTATTTCCCTGATCCACTTGTCTGTGGTCGATGAAAACCGTTCTGTTACGAAATGAGAAATCCTGTCCCCTTGCTTCAGCTCTTGGTGAAGGCTTATGAGATCTTTGTCATAAAGTGGATTTCAGGGAGGCTGAGGTCACTCTGAACTGTTTCTTCTCTCCTCACCCCACTCCCTAATTCCATTGTTTGGGGAATCTGACTCTCTGTGGGGAAGAGGAAAGGTGCACTTCTTTCTGAATGCCAGTCTCTGTTCTTTTCTGTGGGCACTTAGTGGGAAGGGAGAAAATATTTGGATTTAGCCACATTGTCAGCAACCACCATATCCAGCTTTTCTCCAAAAAGGAGGGAGCCTGTAAACTTGGCTGAGTATAGGACATGCTTAGGGTACGTCTACACTACCCGCCGGATCGGCGGGTAGTGATCGATCTATTGGGGATCGATTTTATCGCGTCTACACCCCGATCGCTCTGCTGTCGACTCCGGAACTCCACCGCGGCAAGAGGCGGAACCGGAGTCAACGGGGGAGTGGCAGCAGTCGACTCACCGCCGTCCTCCCAGCCAGGAGGAGCTATTCGCGTAGCTGAAGTTGCGTATCTTAGGTCGACTCCCTCCCCCCCCCTCCCCCCCCCAGGGTAGACCTAGCCTTAGAGTGAGTATCCACCTTCCAGGGTTGTAGCCATAGGTGACGCCTGGCTACTGGACCTCTTTGCATCCACTGAGGCATCAGCTACAAACACTGTTTCTAGGGAGAGTTCTTTAAAGTGGAGTAAAAGTCAGGGTGATCTCTCTCTTTAAAGGCCTTGAGATCTTACAGCCAGGAAAAAGATGCTCTTGTAAAGCAGGAATACTTGGAGAGTGGTGGAGGAAGCTTTAAAGTCCATTTTAAGAGTGGCCTTCATCTTTCTATCCGTGGGTTCCTTAAGCTTGAACTCCACTTCTGAGGAAATAATCATATCCCTGGTGAGGGACGCTACATTGGCATCAACTTTTGTTTTATCAGTAATAGAGCCCTTGGGTTCTTGAATGTTGTAGTTGTTAATATGCTTGCCTTTTCCAGGTTTGTTCCATCCATCCCTAATCACTTCCTCAGAGGGAGAAGCGAAGGGATATTGCAGCCACATGTGAGGATTTTGAGGGGAGAAATTTACTCTGAAGTTTACTCACAGGAGTCTGCTTAGGTTTCAGAGTCAGAAAGCTCATCTTCCTCAGTGGGGGAGGAAGAGGAATCAGAGGACTCATAACTTCTGGATTTTTTAATGTGCTTTTTCTTTCCCTTTTTTGCCTTTTAGATTTTTTTTTTTTAACCTTTTGAATGCGCTTTGGGAGTGCAGAAACTCTGCTGTGGCTTTGGTGAGATCTTTTGCGGCTTGCCTTCCTTAAGACCTGAAGACCCTCTCGAAAGCTCTTTCTCAGAATCCTTCCCACCCAGTCCCATTGTCCCTGGGAGGGGGAAACTCATTGTCAGAGGGTATGTCTACACTGCAATTAGACATCTGTGGCTGGCCCGTGCCAACTGACTCAAGCTCAGGGGCTCAAGCTAAGGGGCTGTTTAATAGCCGTGTAGACGTTCAAGCTTGGAGGAACAAGCAGGGGGACACTGCAGTGGCGGTTCAGGGAGGTTGAACTCCCAAAGGGTTAACTGACTCAGGGAGGGGGAGGAATTCTGAGAAGGGAGAACACTGCTCCCCACTGGCCAAAAATTGAGCAAAGAAGTTAAATTAGAGGTAGGGCAGGAGCAAAAGAACCTGCCACTGTCTGCTGCTGCAGTTGCAGCGAATCTGGCAGCAAGCAGGAACAGAGATGTTCTAGCCAGACCGTTCAGCGCTAAAAGGCTGCCCTGCCTCCATGAGCTGCAGAGAGGAGAGCAGCCCCAGAAGTCCAGGATTGTGGGAATGGAAATTCTTTGCCTAAATATCTTAGTAGACCAAATTACTTAAAAAACAAAAATTGAACAAAAAACTACTTCAGAAGTGCTGGTACTCTTCCTATGTCAGATTATTTGAAAGATGATCAGATGGTAGAATTAGCTAATGTTTTGTCACAAAATAAATATTACCTTTTTTTTTTTTTTTTTTAGAATTTATTTGGAATATTGAAGAAGACTTCAGACCTGTCCCAGAATGCTGGATTCCAGCAAAGGAAATCCAGCAATCCAGTGGAAACCCTTTGCCTGATGAAAATGGACACATTCCAGGTATATACCATACAGTCTGGTTTAAATGAAAAGGGGACTTTTCTCTACTTCTAAAGTGGATTAGAATTAGGCCCAGAATTAAAATACCAACAGAACAAGACTCAAAATGGCACCAGACCCTGCCAGAACAATAGATGCAAAACCTGAAGACACCTTTCCACTGCTAAAATGATCAACACCTCCCACACCACACCTTTCAAGATTCATTGATCCTACACATGCCTACCTCAAGCTATGGTGTACCTCCTCCAGAGCACTAAGTGCCTGAATAACAACTGTGTGTGTGTGTGTGAAACCATAGGCGCCGACTCCTTGTTCCACAGGGAATAATTAACGGGTGCTCCGCACCCACCGGCAACCAAGCTCCCCCCCCCTCGCATTCTCTCCCCCCGTCCCCTCCAAGCGCGCCAGGTCCCTGCTCTTCCTGCTGTTTGGCAGCGCTTAGGAATTTCTGGGAGGGAGGGTGAAGGAGCAGAGACGTGACACACTCAGGGGAGGAGGTGGAGAAGAGGCAGGACAGGGACTTGGGGGAAGGGCGTGGGAAGGGGGCAGGGCTGGGGTGGGAAAAGGCGGGGTGGGGCAGGGACTTTGGGGAAGGGGTGGAATGGGGGGTGGGACGAGGGCGGTGCAGAGACGGGGCAGGGGTGGGGCCAGGGACGGGTGGGGGTTGAGCACCCACCGGGCAGAGGGGAAGTCGGTGCCTATGGGTGAAGCCAATCACTACCCTCTCTAATGAACTCGCACCTGTGGATGAACACTTTTCACAAAGTGATCACTCTATATCTGACCTTATCAGTTCCTCATGCTCAAAGGAAGCCTGCACAACACTTTCAAAAGACAAGTCTGGGAGCAAAAATTCATTACTCTGCTAGACATTAAAAATGTGGAATGAACAGAGACACTGGATTTATGGCTTATTACAACACTAACCCCCCTTCTTTGTCCTATGACTGCAGAGGTATTAACGGATCACTCTGCCTTTAATGATCCCTTACAATATGTGCAAACTACTTATACTAAACAATCTATTCCACCGTGAATTTTGCTGTAACCCTGGGAGTACCTTTCCCGGACTTGAAAAAAGCTCTGTGTGGCTCAAAAGCTTGTCTCTCTCACCAACAGAAGTTGGTCCAATAAAAGATATTACCTCACCGACCTTGTCTCTCTGATATCCTGGGACCGATATCACTACACTACACTGCATAGTACCATATGTTAGGAAGGGACTTGCTGAATGTCATTTACTCGCTATTCAGTCGTGCTTTGTTCCGCTGTCGTAGAAATTTTTTTTCCTGTGGCATTTGGCCTTGCTGATTTGCAAAGCTTTGAGCCAAAAGAGACAGTTGTCCCTGTTAAATTCCTTTGACACATTTCTTTGAGTACAATGTAACTTTGTCCTTGGGATAAGTTTATTTTCCTTGTAAAAATATAATTAGATATGTAGCTCTTCATATTAGTAGAATGCTATAGTTTACAGCTACTTTCTAATGCATGTACAGCTTTTAATGTGATTGACAAGAAGTAAAATGGAATGTTTTCTCATAGGTTGGGTGCCAGTGGAGAAAAATAGCAAACAATATTGCTGGCATTCATCTGTTGTTAATTATGAGGCTGAAATAGCCCTTATATTGAAGTGCCATGCTGATGATCCTGGACTTTTGGAAATCAGTTCTGTGCCATTATCAGATCTTTTGGAACAAACACTGGAGCTTATTGGAACTAATATTAATGCAAATCCATATGGCAAGTATAACGTGTTGTTGTTTAATACTCATTAAAACCTTAAATATGTTAATGTGTTTTAATTGAGAGTGAATGGTATGGTGTTTCTTAATTACAAAATAAAAGAGATTGGAATGACTTCATTAAGCTCCATGAATTAGAAGCAACTTTTATGTTGCCAAAATGGCTTATTAACATATTATAATCCAGTGGTTCTCAAACTTTTGTACTGGTGACCCCTTTCACACAGCAAGCTTCTGAGTGCGACCCCCCCCCCCCCATAAATTAAAAACACTTAAAAAATATTTAACACGATTATAAATGTTGGAGGTGAAACTGTTTGGGGTGGAGACTGACAGCTCCGGACTCCCTCCCCCCCCATGTGATAACCTCGTGACCCCCTGAGGGTTCACAACCCCCAGTTTGAGAACCCCACTTATAACCCTTTAAAAATGAAAATGAGAGGATAGTTACAGTAGTGCCCAAAGGGTGGAGTACAGAGATATTATTAGATATTTCAGTGATTGGCAGTTTCCACACAATGCACACAGTCTCTTTAACTATCTTTCTCTCCCTTCCCAACCTGTTGCATGTAATTCCAAAGGGTTGCCACTAAGATACTTTTCTTCTCCTCCGTGCAAGACTACAACTATGTCTTCACTGCAAACAATAGCTGTGTTTTTACAAGGTAGCTAAGTTGATATAGTACTGTAGTTGTTACCTCTGTGCAGCTAGTCAAGTTAATCCCTGCCTTCCACATGGGTTGACCTTAATTAGTTACATTCAGGTAAAAACTACCCAGGCTATGTGTTCACTAAGATTTTACATCAAGATAGCTATCATAATGCAAAAACACACTTTTTTCTTGCAGTGAAGACATAACCTTGAACTAGCAGGGGCAATGTTTGCTCCACTTTCCAAAGCCAGTCAGTGATGTGCTGCTAACTTTTAATAAGAGGCTTCCACAAAAAAATTTCCTTTTGGGTTGAGGTGAACTGCTGCTGCAGTGAAGTTGGATGAATGACTGGAGCATATACATTTGTTTTCCATTTAAACAGACATCTTTTCTCAGAACCAAAGCAGGGTGCAACACCACTTGGGAAACAAACATTAAATTACACTTCACTGGAAATATTTATTTATTTATATATATACATTGATAGAACAAAATGATCACCTCTCTCTCTCTTTTATAACACAGTTTAAAAATGAGCAGGTTAAATAGGCTTTGGAGTGTTACATGTGCTTACTTGTAACAGTTTATTCCGAACATAACAGCTTTTGTCCTAGCATAGCAGGAAGAGTATGCTATAGTTCTACTATAGCATCCCTATTATCACTTCAATAACGACACATGAAGTTTGTGTTATTCCTGGGGGAATTCAGCACCAAAGAATTAAACAGTCTGTGCACAATATTTTGAAGTTCTGCAAAATTCTGCATATTTTGTGAAAATAACTATATAATCCTACTAGTTTCAATTATTTTGGTAATTTATTTCAAAATACCTGCCAGCAATTATGTCTGTAACAATACAGAGAACAAAAAAGATTCAGCAAATGTTTTTTTGACAGATTCCTGGCTAAGCATATTAATACAGAACTTTGAATAATTCATTTAAACTACAATACAGAAATATATTTCCCATACTCCTCAGAAGCAGTGGAAAGGCTTGGGGGAGTCAGGGGTAACGGAGCAGCTGAGGGAGAGAGGAGGAGTTTGAAAGTGAACCTGGAGGGTTGTTGAGTGTGGGTAGGAGAAGTATGGAACAGGTTTTTTATTTTTTATTTTGATGGGGGGGGGATGTTGGGGAGCCTCCCCCATGCAGACCCTGGCTGACCCCTAGCCTCTCCCATTCAGTCAGGCACATCTGCCCTTGTCCCAGTGTTTCCCTGCACCCCGACTCCCCATTCAGCCAGGCATATCTGCACATGTTCCTATGTGGCTCTGTAGCCCCCACTCTTGTTGAGCCCCTGGCTCAATGCTGTCACCCCCTTCCCCCCAGCAGCCCTGTGTGCCCCACTTTGTCCTTCCCCCCCATATTCTGTGCTTTCTCACCTGGCCACATAGCCAGGATGCTGTGAGGAAGGCAGCCTCTGACCCCTCCCTGCTCCAGCTTGTGAGCTAGCTGCCCTGTCTTCTGGTGCCACAGCAACCCCGGGTGGATGAAAGATGTAATTGAAGCACATCTCCCACAAAATGTATATTCTGTCACGGGGAGAGGAGGAGGGGGTGGGATTTGTGGGGGACATGAATTCTGCATGTGCGCAGTGGTGCATAATTCTCCCAGGAGTATTGTGTCAAGTAGTGTTAACTTGTGGCTCTTCAGAGCATATTGAAGCAGAAATCTCTTAGCTTGCAACAGAGACTTAGTATGTTCTAATCTAATTTAGACTATTTTCATTTGGTAACTGTAGAGCTTAAATATATAAAGCTTGCTGTTTACGTATCTCACCACAATAGTATGTTAAGGGTAAATCACAGTTTAAGAACTAAGAACTCTCTAGTTCTTAAACTGTGAGAGTTTTTTCTGTAGTAAGCATGTCAAGGTGTAGTTCCTTTGGATTCTAATAAGGTGGTTGTAGTAGTGTTGTTATGGGACACATCTGGAATCATGTCAAAAGTCAAAGATATCTATCTACACACACTTTCTTTAAAAACAAAAAAAAAAAACTTGTTTTTTAGATGCACCTTGCCATACAAACTGCAGAGGTGATTATTTAATTTCCTAGAAGCTGTACCTTTAAAACTGAGAATACAGCCTATATACACTACTGTACTTCTGTTGGCTTACATTTGTAATGTTATAATATTGTATGGGGCAAGAAGATACAGTGGAATCAGAAAATTATGAAGACTTGTTATGTCTCCCTAATATGAAAATAAAAATGAATATCCCACGTTACCCTGGACAGGAAATCTACTTCTGTTGCTGAAAAGAAGGGGTGAAATCCTCTCTCTTTAGAAATCAATGGAAAAATTTCCATTTATTTCAGCTGAGCCTGGATTTCATCCAACGTGTTTTATAGGCCAACCCTGTGTATCTGACAGAAATATTCTGTGACAGCATTCTTAATGTGGCTGTAATAAGTAATAAAAATAAGGAAAATTTTGGCTTCAGTGACTGTACATGATTTAACAGTGGTTTTTTTTGTTTTTGTTTTTTAATATATAGGATTAGGAAGCAAGAAGCACCCTGTTCATCTTCTTGTACCACATGGAGCATTTGAAATAAAGAATCCACCTATGCTGAAACACAGTGATATATTGGCTTGGTTTGAAAGCTGTAGAGAGGGTAAAATTGAAGGAATTGTATGGCATTGTAATGATGGACATTTAATCAAGGTAATTATTTTAGAATGTCATGAGTGAATCTGCACTCCCCAAAACTTAAAAAAAAAAAAAAAAAAGCTGAAACACTTCAAGGACAAAACAACTAGTGTAAAAGGCACTGGATTAAAACACCATATGCACTGCTACTTCTAGTTGGGTGAGAATCAGTTTAGCTACTTTGAGATCATTTTTCAAATTAGCACTCGACAGCTTTGATCGGCTCCTCACAAGCCCAGTGTGATAATTTTCAACATAAACTGTGAGTTAGGCACTAGTCACCTATCTTTGCTCCCAGTACAAGCTTCAGTGGGAAGCCAACTGGAGTATCTTACCCAGTTTCTTTCCAGGGGCAGGAGGGCTCCAGCACTCCACATACCACTTCTCACTTCTTGTAGCTGGAACACATGGCTCTCTTGCCCAGCAGCTGTACCTTTTTGTAACTGCAGTGTGATGTAGCTTTTCAAACTATATTGGACTCCTTGCAATACTTACGGTATTTATTAACTGTTATAAAAACAAATTAACTTCAAAAACTGCTATAGTCATTTATGCTGATGGAGGTAAATCCACCTGCCATTATCCTATACATTGCTTTCAATAAACATTCCACCCCCCCTTCAAGGTCTCTAAGGTGGATGCCAAGAAGAGCACACAAATGTCTTAGCATAATAGGTCCAAATATTCAGCAAGTAACAATGTATAAAACTCCTGCCTCCACCCTAAATAAATTATGCCAGTAGTTTGAACAATTAATTGAAAACCCCTGTATTGTCTTGTCCTGTGGAGGTAGCACCCAACAATTAAGGCTGGCTTTTTTTTTTTTTTATTTCAAGGGCTTGTTTGTGCTAAAAAAAAAAAAAAACCCTATT
Source organism: Chrysemys picta bellii (assembly GCF_011386835.1). Taxonomy (NCBI): domain Eukaryota; kingdom Metazoa; phylum Chordata; order Testudines; family Emydidae; genus Chrysemys; species Chrysemys picta. Next base: position 79,206,546 of record NC_088791.1, read on the forward strand.
ATAATCTTTCTGTAACTGTTGTTCTTTGAGATGTGTTGCACATGTCCATTCCAATGTGGATGTGTGCGCATCCCAAGCACAGTTGCTGGAATTTTTTGCCCTAGTGCAAGGGTGGGGAACCTACAGCCCACAAGCCAGATCTGGGCCATTGCTTAATTTCATCCGGCCTGTGACAAGTCTTGGTGCCCTCTCCCCCCGTGGGGCTGAAGCCACGAATGTTGGCTCACGCCACTGCAGGGGGAAGCTCTGAGCCTCCGTGCTCACCTGGGCAGGTGAGTTGAATGTTTTATATTTCTCTCTTTAAACTCCCCCCCCCCCACACACAAATTAATTTGTTTTTTACTTGTGTGGGGCCTGCAATTGATTTTTTTTCTGTGGGTCAGTGGCTTGGAGCGCTCACATACCTATATTGGAATGGACATGTACAAGCACTCGAAGAACAGATCCTTCTAAAACAAGGGATCACTTTATAATAATCAAAATGAGCTGGCATTGTTTCTGCAAGAATGGTCTTCAAACTCTGGTTTGTGGAGGACTATTTAGTGATGTAGTCTGCCACTTTTCACATTCACCTGCTAAATGACATTAAAATGACAGCTAAAAAATATAACGCTGTCATAGTTTTCATCAAAGCAGTTGCAATTGTTGCTACCTACTTTTTTGAGATCCCTATCCCCCTGCTTTTCTTCAGTTTTAATGTCTGAATTCCTGCTGCTATCTAAAACAAGTTGTTATACTTCAGCTGTAGGAAAGTTAGTAGTTTGAAGTGGTATATGGCAAACTTCCAGAAGCAATTTGACATACAAGTTTCACACACTGTGTACAAGAGCTCTGAGCTTTGTAAGTGATTTGTCAAAACTGGGACATCAGTGACCACAGCAGCTAGCTGTTGAGTTACCAGTGATGGATATTTGTAATAAGTGGTCAAATGTATGAGGATGTTTACACTGATCTCCTGTTTCTCTCTTCTTAGCTCCATCGACATCATCTTGGTATGTGCTGGCCAATTCCAGAGACATATCTGAATTCTCAACCAGTTGTCATTGCTGTTAATAGGACCAAATATGACTGTGACTTTGAACCAAAGTGTTTGTTTAACCATTTTTCAAAGCTGGATGGGCAGAGGTTCAGTAGACTAAAAGATATAAAGTTTGATGTTTAAAGAGAAAAAAGAATCTTGTCAGAGGTGGCTGCCATATGTATTATTGTACCCTCTTCTCCTGCTTTGCCCACAATATAAGTGGATATTTTTGCAAATAATTGTGGCATAGGGAGCTACAATGCAAATGATTGGCATAAATATGATCAATAATATGAAGCAAAAGAGCAGTAAAGGCAAATCCAAAATAGATCTCCCTCTCTTAGATTTCAGCACATTTGTTGTTTGGTTTTGAAAGAGCCTTAAATGTTGAAACTGTTGGGGCTAAGAGGAAGACAGTGTTTAATGTTAGCTGCTTCCATGGGCTTGTATAGTGAAGCAGAAAGTGATGGTTTTAAAACAAAAACAGAAGTCAGCTAACTTTTAGAGTTTCTGAATTTTTACAGCCTGCAGTTTATTCTGAAGTCAAACTGCAACTCACAGAACACTCTCATGTTTGGGCCCAATGCTTTCTATTATATCTGTGAAGTAACACAGATTTAAATCAGTAAGACAGACCATAATCAGGCCCTACATTTTTTAAAAATGTTTACAATTGTAACAATTTTTTATTTGGATTTAAACATTCCACAATATTTGTAATCCCCCCCCGCCCCAACCCATGCTGCAGTAGTGTGCTACGGCTTGAAAACCAAGTAGTGAAATTGTTTACATTATCCAATCTCTTGGGACAAACTGTTTTTTTTTTTTTGTTAATAAGCAAGCATAAATAGTGAAAAGTAAACTAGTTTTAATTATTTTGAAAATGCTTTGTAGAAACAGACAAATAAAAGGAAGGTGATAGTCCATAACCGTTTAGAAAATAACTACACTATCAAGAGCAGCATGTAATGTTCCAAAAACTTAACTTAGAAAAATAGACAATTCAAATTGTGTATTTTCACAATTTGGTTCTATTTACATCTGTGCTCTGCATGTACCATACATTCACCAACACTAAATCTATAAAAATATTAACAGTTTTCAAATAAATTAAATTAGCTTTACATCTAAGCACAATATATACATATATATATATATATTCATTGCCTTGAAGTATTACGACTCTTTCTGTTGTGCAGTAGTGTCAGGCAGCAGGTCTGGCTTTGTAGTCAAGGGCTTCCTCACCCCAGGATTGCTGAAATCCTTTGATCTCTCCTGCTGTTTCCTGCTGTCATTTCTGAACTAAAGCATAAAATATGCAAAACAGGTGGGGAGGAAATAAGACAAGTTTTCACATTGATTGCTAGATCTATAGCATCTGAAGTACTAATGACAAGATTTTAGTAACTTTTTTGAAAAGTCTGCTTCTCTCTTTCTCTGGTGTCAAACTATTGTAACTTCAATGGAGCTGGTCCTAATTCACAACGGTGAGAAATTAGAATCAAGCTTGCATACAAGTGGTATTACATATAACCGCCAAGTGACGCAATTTATGTGTTACTTCTTAAAATACTTAACATGGATTTAATCAATAGACACGTTAGCTGGAATATCCACTTGAACACCAAACTGTTCAGAAAGCTTCTTTAATTTCTCCTCCAAGATAATATTTTTTTTTACTTCTTCATTGTAGTTGTATTTCAGATCCTCAATTTCTTCAAAAAAGGAAGGGTCAAAGTTATCCAGTTCTCTTTTCAGCTGTTTGATTTCTTCCTAATAAAAGAATTGAATAGTACCAATTTACTACAATTCAAAATTCTACATTCTGTTTTTGTGTCAACGTGTATATAAAAGGACTAAATGATAACATTAATTGTGTTATTGCCTTTTCCTTTATGGGATAGATTTTTAAAAACTAGCTTTGCTTTGTGCACTCTGAATGTAAAGGTACAGGTTATCATGTATATACCTTAGTACCTAATTGCACCTGCAAGTCAGGTGCTCTGGTATATGAAAAAGGAAGCTGGGTTAAAAGTTTGGTACCTACCATATGTCGAAACAAATGTTTACAGTGAGATTGAAGTGCTTTGTTAAATTAATCACACAGTCAGTACAGCATAATTATTACATAACGTGATAAGAGAAAAGAGCTTTTGGGGGGAAACAGTGCTGTGCTTCTAAATAACATATTCTTCTGACTCTAGCTTTAGGGACTGAGTCTCAAGTCCGAGTACATTCTATTCTGGATCTCCCCTTAATAGTTGAAAGAGAGCAGAACTTCCCTTCCTCTCTTTTTATTTGATACTCTCGATAGCCCCATCAAAGTTGTGAACCAAACATGCAGATGTAAGAAGGTTTTGGTTGCAGTTTGAGTCATTTTGTAAAAGTGGGAGGGGCCAAGGAGTGGCAGTTATTGGCCACTGAAACATTCAGGGGAGAGACACGGATGACGACAAGCTGACAAAGTGGTTCAGTATTTTTAACAATGCCACTTTCCATCTGTCATGCACTACATGCATGAATCCATAGAGTAGGGATGTACTATAAACTTGTTTTTAGAGAATTTGTACTTTAAAAGTCATAAGTCTGGCCATTCTATAAGCTATTGTATTCTCAAGTTGAATTGCTTTGAATTAGTAAATGTAACTACAGATATAAGACCTCAACTAATGGGTGGATGCAAACTTCTTTCTTAGCTGTCCATTAGTTCATAAGATAAGTGAACAATATCACAGTGGTGGTATCCATACAATACTCACTGTAAGTTGCTTTTTTTCCAGATCTGAGGCTTGCAGCTGTGTCTGGAGATCTACTACATCTACCATTAATTTGTCAATTCTGCCTTTCTCTAAAAAATAATCATGTTATGAAAAGGACAAGTTAGATTACTAAATTCAAGATACTGCAAGACAATTAAAATGCTTAACCTCTTCATAACTATTATATTTAATAAGCAATACATAGTGGAGAACATTAAACCCAGTTACCCAATATTGCAATGTGGCAAAAAGTCATCCCCAACACTATTCTGGTGGCTCCATCTATTTCTGTACAACAAGGTTTCAATGAAAAATATTAAGCGGTTAGTCTTGGTTGTGAAGTAAACATTTTGATTGACTGAGTGCAGTGCTATCTTAATGAATCTGCAGTCAGAATCTGAAATGGATCTGAAACAATAGCTCTGAGAGGTTTGACATGCCCCCCCTTTTTTTTTAAATTAAGTCTTATTAACTTTGGTTCCTGGTAATAAGTTTAAAGACCAACATTGCTAATTTCACTGTGATAGCTGAATGTTTCTGCTGAAACTTTTGTTTTTTAAATCCAATGCGCCTGGCAGTGCTAGACTGTTAAATACAGAAGAAAGCAATTATGTCATTTACTCCAGTGCATTGTCCAATCCAGTTTTAAATGATTCAATCAACAGTTCTCCTACCACTTCTCTTGAGAAACTATTCCAAAACTGAAGGAAGGGAGTTGTAGTAAATGTTCTTTAGATCAAAGGTGCTTTTAAAATTTAATTTAATAGCATAGTTCCACTGTTACACCCCCGTCCTGACACTTGTTATGTGGTTACAAGCAGTACTGAGTAGCTGTAAACTTGCTAGTGGATAGCCTAAAACATGATTCCTGATAGCAGTTGTATAATACATACACAGTTGTAATTTAATATACTGTTATGGAATTACTCCCAATTCTCACTAGTGTAGTAAATGAGAGCAGATTCCAGCCCAAATTATTGAAAAATCCTTATACTTTAGATACTGAAAAGGACTACCGGCTGCAGAGCCTTCGCTTGCATTGATGCCTGTTTGATGTCGGTAAGCCTCCACCTGGTGAGCTAGTTCTGCTTTTTCCTTCTCCAGCCGATTATTGGTTAATCTGTAAAACAATTAATTTGAAATACTGTGAAGAGTAAAAATTGCTCTGGGTATTCCTCTCTAAGAACTTCTCAGTCTCATTTCTGTACATGGTGGAGCGGGGGTTCATTTTTTAGGAGTGATTCTTGGTACTTTACCTGAGAAGCTGAAGCTCTCTAGCAAGACCTTGCTCTGTGCTAGCACCTTCAGGAAAGTGTTTGAGAAGCTCAATCTTAGGTTTAAAAAAAGTATAAGGAAAATGAGGAAATTTTACATTTGAAAACAATATCTGTAGTTACATTTACTAATTCACAGCAACTCAATTTGAGAATACAATAAAGTAATACAGGGAAAGGAAAAAATAGAAGCCTAGTAGCAGAGAGAATTGTAGTATTAATCTTAAAGAAAAGGTAAACTGAACTTTTAATTGGACAAACAAATAAATTGCAATATAAAATCTTTCAGAAGCGTCTTTGTAGATGCTGGTAATTCCTATAAAGACTCTAAAGTTATCTGCAAGCCTATTCTAGTAAATATGAATTAGTGCTTCGGCTGCCTTGTAGGAAGGAACAGAAAATACAGAGTAGTCTAGATAAAGATCAAGGGCCAGATTTACTAAGGTATTTATATGCATAAAGATGCAGATAGACATCTAGTGGGATTTACAAAAGTGTCAAAGTGAGCTAGGCCTAGCCTCCTTAGGTGCTTTTTGAAAGTCCCACTAGGTGTCTGTCTGCATCTCTAGATACCTAAATACTTTAAAGTTTTGCCCTAAGGACTTGATTATGTAAAAAAAAAAAAAAATGAAGGTAAAATTTTAATCTCTATGAATTCCACTATTTTAAAGTATTAACTTTCACATTGTTTGAAGCTGATCATAACTAACATCTTTTAAGCAATAAAAGCAGAGGACCTGATCATGTGATCCTTATTTTTGTTAGAAACAATTACTTATGAGTAAAGGTTGTAGGATCAGGCCCATAGTCACTAGTTGAGGAATTAGTGTCCTTTATCCTCACATACTGTTCTCTCTCAGAGGTTTTGGGAGAAGGGAAGTGGTCAGGAGTCAGAAGGAGTTTTGAGCATTATCAAATATGGAAGAAAGCAAAGTAGAGGTGGCAGTGGGTATGGGCAGCAATCAGTTAAAACAAGGCATTCAAAGAATCAGACAAATCAAACAACACAATTGGCAAATCACCTAGATAAATGCAGTCAAATAACTAATTAGTTGAAAATATGGTAGTCAGTTGAAAACAATGGAAGATAAATGGGAAATAATCAGTTCAAATAAAATGCAGATCAGTCTAATAGGGGACTATACAGAGAAGTCAAGAATTCTGGGACAAAGTGGATGCACTCCCTTCAAGCTTTGGTCCTGGATAGGTTAGATACAGATGAATGGAACCTTCCTGTGGCCGCTGAGGGCTTGCACAATCTGGCCCTAGCAAGAGCTCTGGCTGTGTGGCATGGCTCGCTACTGGTGGCAGGTCAGAGGGAAATAGTATAGTAGTCACCTCACTGAGCCTATTTGAGTGAGCCCTAAGATTCTCTTGGCATGGGAAGCCTTCAAGAGAGTAGGAGTGCTAGATACACACTGATCCAAAGAGACAGACACATCAAAGAGTTTCTCCCTTTCTTGAGATCCTTCAGACAGGATAAATAATAATACTTTACTCTCATAAAGTGCTGTTCTTTTGTAGATCACTCAAGGTGCTTTACAAAGAAAGGCAAGTTGTATTAGATGAATTTTAGAGAGGGGCAAACTGAAGTTTGGAGATAGAAAGTGACTTGCTCAAAATCACACAGCAAGTAAGCGGTAGAGACAGGACGTGAACTCAGTTCTCTGGACTCAACGTATGTCTACACTTACAGTGGCATGTAGAGTACAGACACTGAACATGCAACTAGCATGGGTATAAATAGCAGTGTAGATGAGGAGGCATGGATTAGGCGAGTAGAGTACCCTACATGCTTGAACTCCCACAGTATATGTCCTACACAGGCTCTCTACTTGCCCAAGCAGTGCTTCCCACATCTACACTGCTATTTTAACTAGTGCAGTGCAGTATCCTGCGGCTACCCCACTGCCAGAGCGTTTCCCTGCTACAGTGAAAGGCTCTGCCAGCTTCCCAGCTTTTCATTGCCACAGTGAAAGGCTCCAGTAGTGTGGAGCTGCTAGAGCCTTTCATTTAGGCATGTAGCTACACACAACAGTGACAAATGTGGATGTGGTCTACTTTTCACTGTGATGTTGTGACTTACTGTACTTCAAAATAGCACCCTGTAACCCCCATATTCACCACTTGTATATAGTTATTTTGTACAAAGAATGCCCTGTAAGGTATCATATGAAAAGTAATGATTTGCTGAAGCTCACTGTTCTGTCAAAATATGTATAACTTCATTCTACACGGAGTTATGAGATTTTGCTATATGATTGTTACTGAAATATGTTGTGAGTCTGGGAGACGACCACAACTAGCTCTCAAGTGGCAACAAAGGACGTGACCTATACTCTGAAAGGTGTTAAGTGACCATCACCAGCCATTGACCAGCATGGGAATTGTAACAAGAGATGTACTATTCAATAAGAGACAGCTGCTTGAGCTCCACACAATGGGGATTGCTTAATTCCCTGACTCAGCAACCTATCAGGACATGTGATACCTGACTCCATGTCTGAGCCAGTATTTTTCCAGGCTCATGAACTGAGGGTATAAAATAAGGGACAGTGGCATCGTAAGATCACTTCTCTCCTCCCCCATCTACTCTGAAGGCAATAAGAATGTTGGGAAGAAAAAGACTTTGAACTGGGGAGATTGGTTCTAGGCTAAGCAGTATTAAGAACTGTGAACTGCTTACAGTGCCTAGTGGGGTGAGATAAACTGACTGATTCAACCCATGCTTAGTCTGATAAAGTTTAGGATTTAGAATGCGTGTTTACTTTTTATTTCTTATGTAACCATCTCTGACCTTTATACCTAACACTTATAATCGCTTAAAATCTATCTTTCTGTAGTGAATAAACTTATTTTAATGTTTAATCTTAACCAGTGAGTTCGTCCTAAGCGCTTGGGGGAATCTGCTGAGATAACAAAGGCTGGTGCATGTCCACTATATCCTTTGATAAAGTAGCGAACAAATTAATGAGCTTGCATCGTTCAAGAGGGTCTTGAGCAGTATAACATTTCTGGGGTTGAAGGCTGAGTCTGGGGGGAATTTGCTGATGTTTCCCTGTGTACAGTTTGAGTTGCTTGGAGAGCACTCATGCAACTTAGTTGGGTATGTCTCTGCATGTTGTTAGCTGAGTGATAACAGGACCTGGGCGGGTTTGCTGCTTGTCACTAGCATAGCATTGGAAGAGACAACCCTGGCTGAAGAGTTAAGGGCATACCGGATCCCACAGTTCCAGATTTTACCCTGAGGGTATGTCACAGATATATAGCTACATGTGTAGTGCCTGTACTGTACATTTCTGTAAGTGTAGGCATAGTCTCCACCTTGTGTTCTATCCTTTAAATCACAGTGTATTCTTGACCTAAGTCAATGGGACATTTTGTCAGTGGCAGGGTACGAATGGAATGTTCAAAGGGAAGCATTTATACATGGGAATAGGGGGTGAGTTATGTATACTGTGGGGCCTAGCTCACACTCTACCTTACTATCAGGTTAAAAACAAAAAACAGACCCTGGGGAATTTTGCCAATTTCACTCCAATGAACTAAGGCCCAAGAATGAGAATTCTGGGCAGATGGTATCTTTCAAGGATGAAATGGTCAATAGGGAGAGAGTTTAGAGGTAGTATTTTAATAAAGCAAAACATTTAAATCAGTATTTCCTAAATAAAGCCTTTATCTTTTTGTGCTAGATATGTTATGAATACAGTGGTTTGTATTTCAATTAGAAGAGGTTTATTCCAGTTAGGGCATTTGAATGAACATGCTTCTCAAATGAATTGTAATAGTCAATGATCTCATATAGTTTTGCTTTTTGTACTGGGTATTTTAATCTATTGTTGCTAAAGTGTTTATTCTTAATCACGTCCACAACTTCTGTTCTGCTGATATAGAGTTATGTTTGATGAAGAACAGCTGCAAACTTTATTTGAGAGAGACAAATAAATTGCAAAGTGTCTTGCTCCAGATTGTTGATACAAAACGGCAAAGTTTACATACAGATCTCTGCTGATTTTGCCCCTGCCCAGTGTTCAGATTACTGATACTTAATCCAAAACTAGCAAAGAAGAATATAGCACTTAAACTTTAAAAATTACTCAAAATAAGTCACAGTTCTATGCATTCTGACAAACCTTTGATTGCTCATATAATGCTGGAGAAATGGGATATACCCATTAAAAACAAGACAAGACTAGGGCTAATCCTGGCAAACAGAGTCCTGGGGCTAATTACTCGGACATTTAAAAGAACCCTGTGTCAAGTCTAGTGGGCCAAAAATTTGACCCAACTTTTCTTTTTAAACATATGATTGTAAAGTGTTTATTAATTTATATTTTTCAATATATGAAATACACTTGTAAGCATCTCTACGTTCTGCATATACAGAATATAACATTAAACAGTTACAAGTTAAATGATAAAATGTCAAACTGAAAGCCTTCCTCCTATACAATGTGGGATTCCACCCTCTGAACCAAACCATGAAAGCTAAAGTCTGAATAAGGAGATAGTTCTTGCACTATGCTCAGAAAGTCAAAGTCAACAAACAGCTCTATTGAATGAGTTAGAAGAAAATTTTAAGGCATATTAAAATATCCATACCTACAGCTCAGCACTTACGAACAATACTACAGTGATAAATGTTTAGACGTGTAAAGTGGAGGAAAGTCTACCTCTGATTATGTTTCCCATTTAATTATGTTAAAATGGAGTTAAAGTTGAGAGTTCATATCAGAAATTTAGGGTTAATCACATTATAGGGATTAGACCAATATTAAGCTTTGTTAACCAAGAACATTCACAGTTAAGGTTAAATTTAAAAGAAATCCAAACATGCTGAAGTATGGAAATGTATAGTTAGGGTACACAAATAATGAAAAACATTACAATAACAAAGCTACAGACGTGTACAAGGAAGAAAAAAATCTGCCTTTTATTATAGATAAGATAAATTTGTCACCGTTAGACTATGTTTTACTCACTTGTTCCTTTAAGTCCTGTGTGTTTTTTTCAATCTTGTGTTCACGCTCTGTTGCCTCTCGCAGTAGCTGTTTAAGATCAGTAATGCTTTGATTTTTTTTGGCAACATCAGTTTCCAGTTCTTTCATCTTAGTTTCATACATCCTGAAAACAGGAAAGAAAATTAAGGCCATTCTGCAAATACTATGCTTAGTCTAGAAAATAATTTTTCCCCATCCTGCAAACCCGACACACAGTCCAAAGGACTATAGCAAAATCTAACCTTTTGAAAAACAAAGATGGTGACCCCAGTAGAACACGTGCGTGTGTGCTAAAAACAGAATGTAGCCAAACAGCACAGGCAGCAGGACAGGCTAGTCATACTGAGTACGTACCTATGGTCTTGAATGGGTACCTAGGGTGTACCCATCCCCCTGTCTGTGCCATCGCAGTTACACTCTATTGATAGCCCATTAGCTCAGTGAAAGCTAGCATGAGTATGTCTCCTTGAGCTGGGAATCACACCCCCAGTTCCAAGTGCAGACATACCCTTGATGTTCTAGAGTTCTAGTGCAGACACTCTTATTTAGATAGGCTGTCAAAGTTTTGGAAAAACAACCACCCTGTTTGTAAATAACTTATACAGAGCATAAGAATGGGTGTTGGCTTTGATTTTCAAGGGAACAGTTGAGGAACATGATACACCTCTACCTTGATAGAACGCTGTCCTCGGGAGCCAAAAAATCTTACCGCGTTATAGGTGAAACCGCATTATATTGAACTTGCTTTGATCCACCAGAGTGCGCCGCCCCCCCCCGGAGCACTGCTTTACCACATTATATTCGAATTCGTGTTATATCGGGTTGTGTTACATTGAGGTAGAGGTGTATGTAGCAGTTTATAATGAAATTCATCAACATTAAATTACTTGCTACAATAAGAGTAAATCTAGTGTCAAATAACTCATAGTTAGGAGAAAAGATCCACAAGGCAACATTTATTAAGTGAATTGACTGTAGAAGAATGGAAGTTATATGAATAGTGTTTTTGAGCAATATAATTTACCACAGTATATGGAAAACAAACTTTCCTTCAATATTAGCTAAGAAAGTGTTCTTCATTGTGCATTTTTTCTGGGTAAATATATTTATTATGGCTAAATCAGAGGGAACTTGATGCCTTAAGATCCCATCCACTACAGGTGGAAGAATTGACTGGCTCCAGGCCCAACTGTTTACTCAAAATATATTATCTTGGAAAGGTAGGCAGAAGGGTCTGGGTATATTACCTTCTATTCTCTCTAATCCTTTGTAGGATGCCTGGGGTTCATCTACCATCATACTCCTGATGTGGGGAAGGGGCTCCTTCCTCCTCTCAGACTATTGTTTTGTTGAGGTTTTTTTTTTGTGGTGGTGTAATTTTGAAGCAGCATAACCCCTTGTTTATATCCTTTCCCATTGACCACCACCACCAGAGTGCTATTAACAAGGCAAAGTCAGAGAAATTCAGGTCACAGACCTTTCAACAATTTTGTAGGTGGCTGTTGTTTGATCAGTTGTGGAGGAATTTGCCTTCATGATAGGATGCTATGGGGCTTGCTTATCACGCTCAACAAATACGACAAAATTATTCTTCAAAGCCCAGTTACAATATTCTGTAATAGTACAGGGCAGAATCTGGAAGGTAGTCCCCTCAGCATAGCAATCCAGCATTTTGCAGCTGCAAGGGAGGGTTCATTCTCAGAACAGGAAACAGTTTCTGGAGCAGCAGAGCCCAACAGGGTGTAGGGACACATGACTGAGGAGGCTACATGTCTGCTGGATCTGGGTTAGAAGTTTGTATGTTGAACATATGTAATACAGTAAATTCATCACTGATTGCTATGAGGTCAGTAAGAAATGCTTTAGAAAAGGAACTGAGAACTATGATCATGAAAGTATCATTCATTTAAAAATACTTAAGAAAACAAATCATTTTCCCTGTTTTATTCTCAGTTCCTACCTTGTTACAACAATTGATTTCCAGCTTTTGCTGTCAGCTCCTTCGAGTTGTGGACCTCTGCTTTCAGCAAAGTTTAACCTCTTAACAGTCTCCTCCAGTTCCACAGTCAACTTCTCATTTATTATCTCTATGTTATTCTTTGCTATTCGTAGCTTTTCTGCAGTGTCAGCTTCCTGTTGTCCAATGAGGCACAAAATTATATACATTGTGGCAAAGTGCATTTATGCTTCTTTTATCTTATCCAAAATACAGAACCTCATGCAGCACTGAACTCTATAAAATTACACTCAGAAACTGGGTCAGTACTGATTCAGATGGAAGAGCACCATATACTAGATCATAAACACTATTTCCAATAGCATCTGGGTATTTCTTCGAAGTCTCCCATCCAAGACACTGGCCTTATTCAATTCTGCTTAGCCTTTGTGATCTAATAGGACTACAGCACAAATTGGTATGGTATCAAGAATATAATGAATACTATCTATTTTGTATTTAGGGAGCCCATCAAAATAGTATCTGAGTGTGTACTGAATAGAACAAGTGTAAATTCAATATTCAATATGTATACTTCCAGCCAAATTAAAAGAAAAGATGCTTAATATAACCAACCATTTGCTCAAATGGCTGGATACTATCCTATAACCGTACTTTTTTCAGCTCTTTACGTAGCCTCTCATTTTCAGCAATGATTTTTTCCATGCCTCTGGTTTTTGATTCATAACGCATACTGAGCTGGCCACCCAGATGAAGTTTCATTTTTTCCATTTCAGACTAAATATTAAACAAAAAAACAAAAAAAGTATGTATTTACACAACTTAGAATCTTTTGAGTTCTCATTTTGAATGTTACAGTTATCTAGCACATGCAGGTCCCAATTCAGCAAAGCACTTTAGCACATGCTTGTATCTATACCTCAAATACATAAAAATATATTTTGAATATCAAAATTTCCCTTAGAAACACATCTCTGTGTCACAATAACTTGCATTACACTAAAATTCACATTTTGCTTTAGAAGTTACTCATATAATTATGAGAGTGAAAGAATACAAAACATCTGTTTTGTTTGGCCGGTCTAGTACTTTGTGGAGGAAGTGCATATGTAAAGCTTTGCTTCTGTGTAGTACAAAGTTCACATTTGTGATTTTTTTTTTTTAACTGAAACAAATTTTTGTGCCATATAATGTGAATAGGTTTGATTATATGCACTACAGAAAGTGTTTCATCTAAAACATAAATAACATTATTAATCCGTTTTCCTAATTAATTTATATATAAGTTGCTACACAAAATAATAATGAATGCTAAATTAGTACCTTTAGCCTCTCATTTTCAAGTTCAAGGCTAACTAGTTTTTCATTAGAGACAACTCCTGGGGCCTTTTTCAGATCTTCATTTTCTCTCTGCACTTTCTCTACAACCTTTTTCATCAAACCAATGGTTTTTTCTAATTCTGGAATGGTCTTTCCACTTCTACCAGACTACACAGAAAAGACGGGGGGAAATAGAAAAGGAAAAAAAGCATAATGAAGTAAATGCTTGAAATTCTAAGTGAGATATCAAATGTGTCTGAAGTCTTGTTTTTTTTTTTAATTGCCTTGTTGTAAACACACAAAATAAGGTAACCATAATTTGGGATTGTAGTTCTGAATCTGAAATTTGTTAGGACACAAATGGAGGTGGAGGACACAAAGGAAGTCCATGCTCAACAAATCGCAAGATTGGGGGTCTAAATTTTTGTGTTATCAAAAGAACTGACACAACATTTATACATTTGGTATGTAAATACATTGTGCTATGAAAATTCTGCATTTTATACATACATATTAGCATAGTTCCACTGTGCTAATTCCTTTAGAATGCACCACTTGGCCAAGCAAGTATGAAGTACTGCATTTCAGTGGATTATCTCCTCTCCTTCCTACTTCATTAATACAGAAAAAAAAAAGAAGGGAAAAAGACTCTACACAGAGTAAACTCCAACGTACAATCACTTCAGTAAATTAAGAGACTTTCACAGCTACTTTCCTCTTATCCAGTAAAGGAGGAGGCAGACCTTGTTGCTTCTGAAGTCAAGAAGTAAAGGAACAGTGGCATAGTGTAGGAGGTCAAAGGAATATGGGGAGACCTGTTATGGCTCTCTGCAGCACTATGCTGACTCCTCTTTACTTCTTGGGAAGCCCAGGGAGGAAAAATTGTGGAGGCAGCACATTTCGCTCCTTGTACAGTGTAAGAGCCACAGTGTTTGCATCTTGTAAGTGTCACGCTTGTGGTTTCATGAGACGTTGGTAATGGAGGAGTGCTGTTTTTGCTGCAGTATTTGTTTTCTGGTCTTCTGAGGAATGAAGAAGGGAACTGACGACTGCATCAATCAATAAGATACGCTTGAGGTAAACTGAAGCTTCATTTATATAATTCTCTTGTATATTAAAAAACAGAATATTTCTCTAGCAACAGGTTCCACTGTCTAACATCCTAATCCCATTTGATTAGCTCTACCAAAAGATTTTCAAATACATTATTCAATATTTTGCATACACTTATGGTTATATTCTCATATTGGTGAAGAGATATTTTTGCAGGTAACTGTTGTTAATCCAGATGGTAGACTAAGGCTCTGATCCTGCAAAGATTTAAGTGTGTGAGAAACTTTACTAACAGTAATAGACAATTGACTAGTATCTTGGATCCTTAATTAAGGAACTACTTAATGTAAAAAGTGTAAAAACTAATATTTCCCATCTTCTTTTGCTTGATGATAAACATTTCAGTTGTAATTAAACCGTACTTGTGTATTTCAATCATTTAATTATTCTGAAAAACACAGTAGCATTACTCACCCCTCTAACACTGCCTAGCTTGCGCTCGACTTCCGCTTTCTCTCTTTTGAGAAGCTCACACATTTCTTTCAAGTCACCTACTTGGTCCTAAAGAATACAAATAATAATCATTTTATTTAGGTTTTACTCAATTAACAGGTGAATTGAAACTTTTTTTTTAAATTACAAATTTTCCAGCTTCAGTTACTTTACTTTGAGAAACCTGAAACAAAACCAAAAAATAATTTCCCCCTTGCCATATAATTCATCACTTGCTACCAACCACAGTTTACAAAAGCCATGCCCTCTAAGTTTGCCCCCATATTTTATTCTTTAATAGAAACATTAAAGAATGTTGGTATGCTGCTGGACTTACATATTAAGTGCATTATAAAGATTTTTTAAAAACCCAAACAAAAAAATGATTACAGATTATGTGAGAGTTCTGTATATTTTCTGATAATCTAGAGTCTTAGGTTACGGCACAATCTAGCTTCAACTAATGTGTTAGAACATAGGAATAATGTAAAAAAAAAAAAAAAACCACCACCTTTTCTGATTTTTTTACAAATTTCCCAGGAAAACTCTACCCTACTAGGAGAGATGTCAATCTGAAATTGGATTGGGTTTTTTGGGGGGCAATAGGGGTGGGGGTGGGGAAGGAAAATGGGCAGAAGTTGGGAAAGGGCCAGTTTGAAAATAGGGACTGTAATGGGAAGCTGGCTTCAACTACACTATGGAACAGCTACTACCCCACTCCATAATTTATACCATAAAGGGACAAATTTAAAAGGGACCTCTTACCCAGGCATATTTAATTATTAATTTTCTAAATTTGCAAACATTTATGTATGATAAACTGCAGCTACGTATTTAGGCCCCTTCAATGGGCAGGACTCTGTGCATATGCACAACTCCATTGACTTTAAAGTGCCTCTCTGAGGGTGCAGGGTTCCACTCTTATGGTACTCATTGCAGGATGGGGGCTTTAGACCCCTAAGCTGTAAATAGATGTATTTATTTGAAAGACTAGGCCTTACAGGTGGGCTTGTGAAATCTGCCCCCAGTGTTTTTGGTTTTCAATATATTTACATGAAATGTATATAGTATGTACGGAATATGTATTAGCACAACAGAGTTCACAAAAGTTTTTTTTTAAATGTACAATTACATTCTCAATGAGCCTTTAAAATGTGTTATATGCTAAAAAAAAATACCTTTAATCTTGGCAGATCTTTATTAGCCTGCTCTAGCTGGAATCTTAGTTCAACATTTTCAGATGATAACCTCAAATTTTCTTTCTGAAGCTCCTGTTGTCTTTGACACTGATCATCTGATCCTATTCCTGACGTCTTAAGAAAAAGAAGGAGCAGAATAAAATATTATTAAATGTTGAGGTATTAATTCTTACATTAGTTACACTGGATAACGATCAATAATCTGGGCAATAAAGATACAATCCTGTTACATTCCATATTGAAATACTGAGACTAAAAAAAGTGTTTATACAGCAAGATACCTTCTTATAGAGTTCACCCATCAGTATTTTTTTTACCACATTAAAGTTAATAAAACAGATAGAGAAAGCTAATGTGGACCTTTGACTCAACTTCTTCCTTTAATTCCTTTATGGACATTTTAAAAATTTGCTTAAATTAAGTGAAGTGAAGGTATAAAACAGTATAGACTTCTGTTTGGCAAAAATAAACACTGTATTTTAAAATCTCAAAATCTAGTAAGGGAAAAAATTTGTGTTCTAAACAGGGATACTATGCTTGTGAATAGCATCTATTTTAGAGCCACCTTCTGATACATTTACTCACATTGATAGCACTTCACACTATAATCAGTCCCCCACTGAAGTCAGATCATTGAGACTAAAGTGCATCTCAACAGGAAAAGGATATCTGAATCTGGTCCCTAGTAATACCTAGCGCTTATACCTCACTTTTCATCTGTAGATCTTAATAAAGGAGGCATTATTATCTGTATTTTTACAAAGGGGAAACAGACACAGAGGTGAAGTGATTTGCCCAAAGTCACCCAGAACATCAGTGGCAGAGCCAGGAATAGAAGCCAGGCTGTTTGAGTACCAGTCCACTGCTGTGACTATGAGACCATACTGTAACTATCCATCTAGGTATTTTGTACCAAATTCATTACCATAGAATCTGAGCACCAAGTAAGATGAACAAATTAGAATGCAAGAATTAATAAAAGATACGTGGAATTATTTCTACTATACTTTTACAGAGACTCAACTTCGAAACAGCTATAAATTGTCACTAGCCAAGAGGCTCCAACTGTTAGCATAATTTATGCAAAGTTAGTCTCAGAAGAAAAAGAAAAATCCCAAGAACCTTTTCTCTTTTTCAACAAGATCAAACTGCTTGGATTAAAAAAAAAAAAAAATTTGAACAAGGAAACAAAAAACTCCACATTGGGCCCAATTCTGAATATGTGTGCAAGGGACTTACTCTCACAGGATTACAACATGAGTAGAGATAAGGCAGTAAAAACTAAGGATAGTCTCCCTTGAAATAAATATAAAATAAAAATAGAAACCTGCAAAGATAAAATAAAGAAACTCTGATAATTCCACAAATAATTAGAATTAATGAACTAAGTATCACCAATAAAAACATGGGGGAATAAAGCAACTGCCTCACTAGTAAAATATATTCTCTCTAATAAATATAAAAGATATTGTCACAGCACAGACTGCTAAAGAAGCACACAGCAGGAAGATAATCAAAAAACTAAATGCGTACCAGGAAACAAACAATTTTACAATAAATATTTTAGTCTATATCATGTAGACATATAAACAATGCAGCTAATAGGGAAGTGAAGGATTAAAGGACTGCTATAGTGCCAAACCTGAGGCATTTCACAAAGTCCTGGGGTTGGTTCAGTCCCCTCTGTATCAGTTTGGTGATTTCCATATGTATCTTCTTCAGTGTGTTTATCCACTCCATTATTCATTTTTATATTTTCTGGCTTATAATCATTAGGTTGATTAGAAGGCTCCCCGGAATCAGACTGATTGCAACTCATTCTAGCAGCACAAGATTCTGCTCTACTTCCTTCATTGTTGTTAGTTGATTGCTTGCACACTTTTTGCTTCCCTTCTTTCTCTCCATCATGTTCTTCATTAACTTCACCCTCTTCAGGTCCTGTTACATTTTCTTGTTCATCACTGATACCCTCTTCATCAGCTTCGGTTTTCAGAAAGCTTCTCCTTTTGCCTTTTGATCCTACCCT
Organism: Chrysemys picta bellii; assembly: GCF_011386835.1. Lineage (NCBI taxonomy): Eukaryota > Metazoa > Chordata > Testudines > Emydidae > Chrysemys > Chrysemys picta. The sequence continues at coordinate 79,224,647 of NC_088791.1, forward strand.
AGAATTATTTGAATTCTCATGTTTTTCACAATCTTCAATTTCCTGTTCTGGAGTTAATTCAGTAATTGCATCTCCAGCAGCCTGATGGCATTCATCAGTAATGTTTGCACCCTCATCTATTCCATTGCCATTTGTAATACTAAGAGTGGGTTGGTGTTTTACTTTGCCCTTACTTGAAGCAGTTTTCTTCCACGGATATTTCAAATGCTTGTGTTTACTGACATTGTTAGCAAAAGAGGAATTAGTCAATGCAGCTGTGTCACATGCAGCACTCTGTTTGAAGCAGAAGAAAGGTGTAATGAAGCATGAAAAGAAAAGAGGTAGATAGTAAAAGAAATAAGATAGCATACCTATATATAACATCATGTCCACTTGTGGTAGATTTATTAAGAACCAGATAATCTGACATTAGGAATACAGAGAACTCTGTGTGCAAGAGACTATGTAGCCAAAACCAAACTCATTATCTCCTCCCCAATGTTCCATTGCTGTGGACAACACAGCATCCTCCCAGTCTCTCAATCTCACAAAGCTGGGTAATCGTTGACTACTTGTCTTCTCCCTACACATTCAGGGTGTTAACAATAGTGCTGTTTCTATTTGCTGAACATTTAAAAGAGCTGGAGCTTCTTCTCTATTCTAAAGGCTAAAAATACTCTTGTTCATGCCACAGTCAGTGTGTCACAGACATGCCCAAGCATTTGCTGTTAGGTACATTACATCTGTTTTTGACCATTTTCTTGATATTACACAGAAGAGGGTCTTGTGTGGTCTCTGCCGAAAACAAAGAACTACCTGATTGTCATGTTTATTACAAGATGTTTGTATGGGAAACAATTTTAGAGTGATGTAACCTGTAGGATATTGTGTTCCAAATCTGTTGTGACTGAAACCTATCACCTGAGGAGGGGGAGTCTGACAGCAGACTCAAGCAATGTAAGTAAAATGAACATTCCTGGAGACAGCCCATGGTTACTGTCTGGACTAGATGCAGGCTGGAGATTTACAAAGACGAACGAACCTCATGAGAGTTCTGAGAAGAGCGGGCCCTCTTGGTTAAGAGACAATAGCCTACTGTAAAAGAGCAGGAGAAATAGCCCTAGTGGTTATCCTTTATAGGAGAAGACTGACAGCAGGAAGGAGAGGTCTTATGAATGGTGAATCCCAGCTTTATGGGCTGGATAAGCACTGAAAGACAGACCATTGGATGCGAAATACCTTATTAGACAGGAATAGTCTAATTGTTAATAAGTATAGACTGTAGATTGTGTTTTATGTTTTTTCTTTTACCTGTAAGGAGGGGTTACTCTCCTTATGCAGTAACTGGAATTCTTCAAGACGTGTCCGTAGGGATGCTCCTCTTCACGTGCATACCCAACAGAGGGAGGACTACAGCCACTCCACCATTTATGCCCTCACAAGGAAGCAAAGGGCACATGTACAGCCCTGACAGACATTGCTATTAAAAAAAAAAATCTGATCTTGTGCATGAGGTGCATGCACACCTAGTGGGATTCACACTGATACACATTCAAAGAAGAATTATTTATTTCCTACAGCCACACCCAGCTTTGTACCTTCTTCCATGCTGTGCCCTACACTGTCCTCCATCTTATTGTGCTGGTTCCCCGTTCTATTCAAAAGCAAATCCCTCCTAAACAAGCTCCAAACACTAGCCAATGCTAGGCAATAAATAATGAAAGGGGGGGGAAAAACCCTACACTAAACCAAGACCTTCCTCTAGGTCTCCCCGTGTGTCTTGCCTTTTATGTCTTTTAGACTGTAAGATCTTTGAGGTAGGGCGTACAGTAACTCCTCGCTTAACGTTGTAGTTATGTTCCTGAAAAATGCGACTTTAAGCGAAACGATGTTAAGCGAATCCAATTTCCCCATAAGAATTAATGTAAATGGGGGGGTTAGGTTCCAGGGAAATTTTTTGCACCAGACAAAAGACTATATTTTATACACACACAGTAAAAGTTTTAAACAAACAATGTAATACTGTACACAGCAATGATGATTGTGAAGCTTGGTTGAGGTGGGGCAGTCAAAGGGTGGAAGAGGGTGGGGGATATTTCCCAGGGAATGCCTTACTGCTAAATCTAGCACTCGGCTAAGCCCTCATGGATTAACACATTGTTAACGTATCCTCACACTCTACCAGGCAGCACAAACGGAGGGAGGGGAGACAGCATGGCAGACAGAGACACACACCCCATGTGTGAGAGAGAGAAATGTGCATTGCCCCTTTAAGTACGCTGACCCCATTTTAAGTACATTGCCTTTTTAAGTAGATCAACAAGTTGAGAAAGTAGCTACTGCCAGAAAGCTCCCTCTGTCCTGATCCCTGTCGTGTCCCCCCCCACCTGCTCTATGGAAATGGGGTAAGTGGGGGACAGGAGCAGGGGGGAGAGGGACACCCTGACATTAGCCCCCCTCTACCCCCGCACAGCAAGCAGGAGGCTCTGGGGAGCAGCTCCAAGGTAGAGGGCAGGAGCAGCACATGGCAGTGGGGGGAGGGACAGCTGAACTGCCGGCAATTGATAGCCTGCTGGGCGGCTGCTGCACAGGGAACTTAGGGGAGCGGGGAGCTGATAGGGGGGCTGCTAGTCCACCCTGGTTCCAAGCACCCACCAGCTAGCTCTAACGGGCTGCTCTTCCTGCAAGCAGTGGACAAAGCAGGCGGCACCCAAACAACATTATAAGGGAGCATTGCGCAACTTTAAATGAGCATGTTCTCTAATAGATCAGCAACGTAACAATGAAACAACGTTAACCGGGACGACTTTAAGTGAGGCGTTACTGTATCTGTCCTCTGTGCTTATAGCACTAAGCACATCTTTCTTCCTTTTAACCCCATAATGTTTATGAAAATCAGTAATACATTTTAGTTCTTAGAATTAAAGAAAATGCTAAACATTCTTGCCATAAGGTTAATAAAGGAGAAAAAAGTTCATTTTTTCAGATGCTGTATTGGATGATTGCAACCTGAAACAAAATGGACCAAATACTACAGAATAACAGATGGATGATAAATAGTCTTTGTGTAGGAGATGCATTCAATTTTCAATTTGGGTAATAACATAAAGTTGTTTGCTTACCGAAGGTCTTGAAAATGTGTCTCTTGAAAACTGTCTCTCCAATGCATGAAGCTTTTCCTGCAAATATCGATTTTTTAAATGTAACTCTTCTACCACAGAATCTCGTGGGAGAGCCTGTTGTGTTCTATATCAAAAATAAACAAATCAAAGTTTGTTATTAATACAGGAAAGCATCCTTTAATGTAAATCAAGTATGGACTTCTGGTTTCCTAGACTGAAGATTTTAAATATTTTTTGTTAGATAAATGTAGCTATACTAAATCAATTTTATTTATATAAACTGAATTAAATAAACCCCAGGATCCAAGAACTCAGAATTTGACATAGTATTCAGCCTTAAGAAATCCTAAGAGTCTATTTTCTCTTGATGTTTATGTGAAATTTCTGTTACCAATAATGGTGCATTATGCATACACACTGAAAACATAACACTTTTCCAAAACTTGAGAGAGAAAAAAACTAGCGCTAAGGTGTTATAGTTGAACTAACGACTCAACTGTGTTTTCACTTTCATGCACTGGGAGCCAGCTTATATTTATGTGAATTAATTCCTTGAACAATAAACCCAAAATGTATTTAAGGGGAAAATTGTAAGCTTTCCAAATGGGGTCTCTCCTTTTGGAACAACTCTTACCTCATATGAGCAATTTCATTTTCTAAGTCTATATTCCGTTTTCTTAGTTCTTCCAGCTCTTTCTCTGACTCTGATGCCCGTACTCCCACAACATGGTCAACAGTAATACCACTGGTCTTGAGTTTCTTTTGTAAAGCAATTTTCTCTTTATCAGCTCTGCAACATTCAATTTGTTTTTACTAAAATCTTGGTACATTTGTTTACCAATCTGCTTCATCTAAAAGTGAACAGCATTTCATTCTAATGACTCTAGACCTGCAATCCAATTGCCCATTGAACTTTTCTTGATTTAAATTACCTTATAAATGGACATTTTTCTAGTTTCTCATCAAAGATTTTTTTCTGGTTTCTTATAAAAGAATATTGAGTGAATATTGTGCATTTCACAAATCACTTGCAGGTTTTGCTTAAGCATTCATTGATATTTTACATTTATGTAACCCTTTACAAAAACAAAAAGCCCAAGCAAAGCATAGCTAGTGAAAGGAACTTACAAATATATATAATTCTTTGTTATTCTTTTGTTACTTTTCATCTCTTGAATTCTAAGTCTGTGAAAATTTTGCTATGACTACATTGAAAACATGGATAAATGAAATAAACACATCTTTTCTTGAGTTTTGCTGAAAAAATCTTGGTCATCACAATGCCAGCGGGGTAAACACTGCAGATTAATACAGCTGTTAATTCTAGCAGTCTGATGAAACTAAACAGTGGTAAGAAAAGTCTGTCCTCACCTGCAGCTGGTGTTTCTTTGACTGTGATAAAACAAATTATTAATAGGGCTGTCGATTAATCACAGTTAACTCACGCGATTAACTCAAAAACATTAATCATGATTAAAAAAATTTATAGCGATTAATTGCAGTTTTAATCGCACTATTAAACAGTAAAATACTGAAATTTATTAAATATCTTGGATGTTTTTCTACATTTTCATATATATTGTATTCTGTGTTGTAATTGAAATCAAAGTGTATAATTATTTTTATTACAAATATTTTCACTGTAAAAATGATTAAAGAAATAGTATTTTTCAATTCACCTTATACAAGTACCGTAGTGCAATCTCTTTGTTGTGGAAGTGCAACTTACAAGTGTAGATTTTTTTTGGTTACATAACTGCACTCAAAAACAAAACAATGTAAAACTTCAGAGCCTACAAGTCCACTCAGTCCTACTTCTTGTTCAGCCAATCGCTAAGACATACACGTTTGTTTACATTTATAGGAGATAATGCTGCCCTCTTCTTATTTACAGTGTTACCATAAAGTGAGAACAGGCATTTGCATGGCACTTTTGTAGCTGGCATTGCAAGGTATTTACATGCCAGCTATGCTAAACATTTGTGTGCCCCTTCATGCTTCGGCCACCGTTCCAGAGGACATGCTTCCACGCTGATGACGCTCATTAAAAAAATAATGTGTTAATTAAATTAGTGACTGAACTCCTTGGGGGAGAATTATATGTCCCTTGCTCTGTTCTACCCGCTTTCTGCCATATATTTCATATTATAGTAGTCTCGGATGATGACCCAGCACATGTTGTTCATTTTAAGAACACTTTCACTGCAGATTTCACAAACGCAAAGAAGGTACCAATGTGAGATTTCTAAAGATAGCTACAGCACTTGACCCAAGGTTTAAGAATCTGAAGTGCATTCCAAAATCTGAGAGGGACAAGGTGTGGAGCATGCTTTCAGAAGTCTTAAAAGAGCAACACTCCAATGCGTGTTGCACTGGAGTCCGAACCACCAAAAAAGAAAAACAACCTTCTGCTGGTGGCATCTGACTCAAATAATGAAAATGAACATGTGTCAGTCCACACTGCTTTGGATTGTTGTCAAGCAGAACCAGTCAACAGCATAGACATGTCCCCTGGAATGATGGTTGAAGCATAAAGGGATGTATGAATCTTTAGTGCATCTGCCATGTAAATATCTTGCCACGACGGCTACAACAGTGCCATGAGAATGCCTGTTCTCACTTTCAGGTGACACTGTAAACAAGAAGCGGGCAGCATTATCTCCTGCAAATGTAAACAAACTTGTTTGTCTGAGTGATTGGCTGAACAAGAAGTAGGAGCGTGGACTTGCAGGCTCTAAAATTTTACATTGTTTTATTTTTTACTGCAGTTTTTTTTTTTATGTAATTCTACATTTGTAAGTTCAACTTTCATGATAACATGATAAAGAGACTGCACTACAGTACTTGTATTAGGTGAATTGAAAAATACTATTTCTTTTGTTTTTTTACAGTGCAAATACTTGTAATAAAAAATAAATATAAAGTGAGCACTGTACACACCATATTCCATGTTGTAATTGAAATCAAGATATTTGAAAATGTAGAAAACATTCAAAAATATTTAAATAAATGGTATTCTATTATTAACAGTGTGATTAATCATGATTAATTTTTTTTAATCGCTTGACAGCCCTAATTATTAATAGAGAACTTAGAAACAGTCTTTGAGCAAAACTAATTTAATTAATAAAATACTGTCAGCTCCTACAAAAAACAGGATACTAGAATAGCCAGAAACATAAAGGCAGCTTGCTGCTTGAAAATAAGCTATCCCTTGTAGTCTCAACATAAATGTAAATTATAAGCATCTATTTTGTTAATATAATAAAACTGTTACAATATTTTTGTAACCAAGAAATCAAGTTTCCTTTATTTTATACCATCAGTTTAGAAATATGTCTAATTAAAATCAACTCACTTGGAATAAAGTTCCTTTAATGTATTGAACTGTTTTGTTAAAGTGTCCATTTCTTTCTCCTTTTCTTTTAGTTTGTTCCGCATCCCTTCCATTCTGGCTTGCCATTTTTTACCCTCTTCCCACCTAGCTATTTCTTCCCTAGAGCTCTGTAAAACATTAAAAAACAAAGTAACATTTCCTTTTGGTCTAGTTTAACACCACAGAAAAAGTTCGACGAGCACTATTTGATTAAAAGTTCCTGTTTCAAAATTTTAAACAAAAATAGATGTTTAAATATAGCAATTATTACTAGGTGATTGGTGCATATACTGGGTGTTATGAAATCTGATGCACAACCTGGTACATCTGAATGCTATCAGAGAATCGTTCTGTAAAATTAAACATTCACTTTACAAAAAAGGACTGACACATTTTTATGAAATCCAATGTTAGGGATGCTTACACAAGATATTCTCCCACTTTGAAACAAGTTAACGGAAGATAGGAGAAAAGATCATGATGCTATTCTGTGCTAATCATAATATATACAGCAGATCCTCTTTCCTCCTCCAACTCACCAAGAGCTCAGATGCCCCTGCAGTATCGTAGTTGCTGGTCCAATGGTGATTTTAAACTCACTTTCTATCATAGAAAAATGAATTTCTATTTAATAGTCCCAATTCAGTTTTTATAACAGAAAACAAGGTAAGACTTTATGACAAATGGCTATTTAAAAAGCTAAGCTAATGTTATTTTTACAGGTGGCAATGAAGTTTTTTGTCCTGGAGTCCCTTGCCTCCCTTAGTTGATCCTCTCGCCTTTCTTTTCCACATCCACTTTAAACTTTTACTATTAGCTACAAAAATGAATTGAGATCTGATTCATAGGAAAATGTGGGGGGGAGAGGGGAAGAGAGAAGATTATTTTTCCCAGCATTTAATAGGATTTAGTATTTTATTTGGGTCATGAGATCCCAGCTGTGCAATGTTGAGAGTTGGTGAATAGCTGTCCTAGCACAAAAAAGGTCAAAGTGATTACCTGGAGCATGTCTTTTGAAAATCAGTGAACTGGATTCAGTGAATCAGATTTCATAATGAGAAACAAAATCCTGCAACCTTAACTGTGGAGTCAGGAGTGTGAGTCCTTAATAAAAACATGGTTATTTAGCAACTGAAACAGTGATCCCCTAAGATAAACCCCTACCCCCTGCAAAATTCAAAGTTCTGAACATTGTTCCAAACCTGCAGAAACGTGTGCATGTGATGTGCATATGTCATTGCAGAATTGGGCACTAAGACTGAATCGGAAAGTGATGTTGAATAATATCAAATAGCATAAACTGTCTTAATAAGCTAGGTGTAATTTGCATTAGTTTGGATCAACCACTTCAATTACTTCTTGGAATTTTATTATTCCACTGATTAATAGTGCTCTCACTACAAACATGTATAAGTAATTTCAAGAACTAAAAACGCTCTTTACCATGAGGCTGGCAAAAGAGAAATAACTGCAAGAACTCAAAATGGTTTTATACCCAAGATTCAGTCTGCAGAACCAATACAATAAATATCTGCTCTGCATAGGCACACCCTTACTCTTGAAGAAACTCCCACTGAAGTCAATGGGCCACCACATGGATACAAGGAACTACAGATACAGACAGCCTCACCGAATTCAATGGGATTCCATTTGAGAGTAGGGATCTACCTGCATGGACTTAGTTGCAGGACCAGGGTCTAAGTGTATTTGTTATTTTTAATTCCATACATACATATGTAGAACATTTACAAATACATTAATGCTATGGAAAGTAAAATAAAACACATTTTTATATACATACATACAAACATACACACCCATAGTACAAGACAAAAATACATCTCAAACACTAGCAATTTATGTACAGTGCTTCAAACTTATCTAATGGGAATCGTAAGCTCTTGCTTAAAATCATCTTGAATGTATAAAATGCCACTGAATGCAGTTTGAGAACAAAACATGTATTTTGCTCCAGTCTGCTTTACTAGGTACCAAGACAAGACGCTAATCTGTTACCATAGCAGCAGAACCAAACAAGAGACTGAACAAATACATCCTTCGCCAGTCAGAATCGATATCCAGTAGGAAATATATCTTTTTGAAGGGACACCATCCATTAAAAAAACAAAAACAAAAACAAAAACAAACAAACAAAAAAACACATTTTTGTCTCAAAATGTTTTTAAACTGCTATAATTACAAGAAACACCATAGGTTGCTACCACTGAAAGAAATTATATTTTTCAGTTTCTTTACTTTATGAATTTGACAATACTTTTATGTAGTCAATCACTGTTATCTTGTACAGTCGAGTCAGTTTCCTAAATTTCTTGTACAGGTTTTGTATTCAGCAAGAAGGGAAGGGAAAATATTAATAAAATATAGGAATATGTGACATCAGAAAAAATTATAAGGGGAATCAGGAGCAGGTGAAATTTCTGAAGCCACTTCTGATTTGTTGTTTTTCTTAAACTGGGTAGATTTCAAGTTGATGGTGTCCCTTTCAATACCATAAATTAAATGATGCCTTGTCACATACCTTGTCTTCTTTTACACTTTTCTTTTCTACCTCCTCACTCTTTTCAACTTCACTTTCAAGCTTTTTAATTTTTTTCTGAAGTTCATCGATGAATTTTTGTTCATCAGCTTTGCTCTGAAAAATTATGATTATCTTTACACCTTAATGATCACCATTTAGATACTTTCCTACTTTTTCCCCCACTGGGATAAATACAGAAACTAAATATTGACTGATTTATTCATTTCAACAGAAGTGCTTTGAACAGATATTACAATTTAGGTTATAAAGTCTTTTTAAAGATTACAACTACTATTTAAGTGTTAGATGGTTACTTTATATTCTGTCATGAGTAACTGACTCAAAAAGAATGTTTACACTATTGCTGTTTTAAACTTAGTAAGGGTTAGGTATTAAATTGCTGTAAATTACTATGACTCTTTCGAAACAGATAAGTTCACATAACTTGGTTTAAAGGACACATACCTGAGAATTTAATAGTATGTGAAATCTCTATTTGCAGATTTAGAAATGAAAAAAGAATGGATACGTAGACAGAAAAAACACTGTTACTTAGAAATATCTACAGAGCACAGAAACTATACAAAGAGTTTTTAAACATTTTAAGACCATGTTCATTTGACAAAAATAAACTAGTACCGTACTTCGTGCTTAAATTTCTGAGAGGAATCCAACTGGAGACTGCTGGGAAGTGCATTACCAGTAGCATAAAATGATCTACTACGCATAGCTTGTATTGAGAAGAGGAGGATAGAGGAGAGTAAATAAAATGGCAGCTACTAGAAAAACAGTATGTTCATGGAGGGAATACATAATTGAAGTGGTGGATTGACCAGGCCACATACAAAAATGAAACAAAGACAAAGGGACGTATTTAAAGCGGACTGCAACTTTATTAATTTTTAATTAACTATAACTGGAGGTTGAAGCTAAACCCTCTCAGAAAACCACAAAGCATTTACTTGGGTCTAGTATGGTATTAAATAATCTCATTGCCATATAACCAATAGCTAGGATTGGACCTTTTCAGCCTATACACCTAGGTTTCAACTCACCTTTGAATCTTCTTGACCTCCTACTGCGAGAAGAAAGGAGAGTCCCCTCAGTTTGCAATAATTTAAGTCTCCCCTTCTTCTTACAAGCTGTGAGTTCTACAAGCCATCTCGTGGGTCTTTCATTCACCTTTACCTCAAGAAGCTGGTCTCTTTCAGCCTCTTACCCACATTTGACATCTGCAACAAAGGATGCCAGCCGATAGCTTGGTGGCACCCCCACCACACTGTCTGGTATCTGCTGCCTCCAATCTCTAAATTCTCCTCACCATGTATTGATCCCTCTGCTTGATAAACATACTCAGTGGTCCAAAAACAGTACATCCATTAGAGAATATTTGACTGAATCCCTAGATTTTTACACTAATAAAAACGAAGCTCACCTGAATGCTGTTTGTTAGTCTTTTTATTCGCTTTTTCAGTTCTTCATTTTCATTTTCCGTTTCTTCTTTTTCTCTTAGCCCTTTAGTAATGGCTTTTTGCTTTTTTTGAAGTTCTTGGTTTAAATCATCCATCTCATCTAACAAAGAGCGCTCTCTAGTTTTACTTACTTTAAGGGCATCTTTGAATTTTGTAAGTTGCTCATTTAATTCCTCTATATGAGTCTATAAAAAATAAATTTTAAAAAAGTGTTAGTCAAAGTTGCCAACTAACTAAAACATATTGAGGTTAAGGAGGTATATTTCCTGGATTCCACAGACATTTCTCAAATCAGTTATTTCATATATTGTCAACTATATTTAAGTAATCTGCAAAGTAAAGTAAAATATTTTTAAATAATCACTTAGACGATAATTTGTAAATTCCTGTAAATCTGTTGATATGTTTAAGTAGCAAAAAGTCAGTTTGAAAAACATTTTTAAGTTTAAATTTAAATAAGTAAAATAAACAACCAAAATAATCAACTTTTGGGGTGGTTTTTTTTTTTTAAATGGCAAAACCAAATTTATTTTCTGTGTTAAAGAAAAAGGTTGAACCTTTATATACACCTCTACCCCGATATAACATGACCCAATATAACACGAATTCGGATATAACGCGGTAAAGCAGTGCTCGGGGGGGGGGGGGAAGGGGGCGGGGCTGCGCACTCCGGTGGATCAAAGCAAGTTTGATATAACGCGGTTTCACCTATAACGCGGTAAGATTTTTTGGCTCTCGAGGACAGCGTTATATTGAGGTAGAGGTGTACCAAGTTTAAGCCTGGTGTAAGTGTTCTATGTGTAAGTTCTAAAATTCTGAAGAAAAAATGTAGGCTAATTAGTAATACTGCAAGTACTTATACATTTTGTTTGATTATTTGTTTTAATATTTAAAAACAAATGTACACAATGGTCCCGACCCAACTTCCAATAAAGTCAATAGAAAGACTGTCACTGACTTCACTGGGAGTTGTATCAAACCTTATGACAGTACAACATTCATTATTATAATACTCAAAAAGAAATTATGAACATTGTGTTCTCTTTTCAAATAAGAATACAATGTAGAACACAGTGTAAAGAGGTTAATTAGTGCTTACCGTGAGCTCCTTTGTTTGTTTGTCAACAATCTGCTGAACATTCATGTATGCCTCTTTTTGTGATGCTACAGAAATAATCTGCTGTTCAGCATTAGCAGTCATTTCTGCTCGGAGCTCCAGAAGTGCTTTACTCAAAGCCTGAAAATATCAACAAATTTGTTTGTAAGTAAGCAAATTGCTGAAAATGAATGTTAAAAAATTGCTAAAGGGAATTACATTTTACTACCTTTTATGTTAAATTACCCATATGTATTCCATACTAACAGCACAATTCATATAATCTTTTGGCCTGTTTCCATATAATTTACAATGACGAGCCAGATTCACTAGTATGCTCTGACTGCCTACTCTGGCAACACAAAATCACAATAAATGCAGCTTAGTTGGCCAGGTAATCTAAGTTTAAGGCTGTTTTGCATCACCGGAGTAGCATAAAGCAGCTGAAATATATCGGTGAATCTGGCTCCACAAATGACAGAGAAGTTAAATTCTACATCAAATGTCATTAATTTTCTGGTCCTTTTTCTACAGCAGGCTATACAGTCCTAATGAATCTCCATAAAACGGCATCTTTCAAGTATTCTTTGTCCATCTCTTAAACCCACTAGTGGCACTTCTGAAAACAAGTTGTGGAAATGTTTGCTATAAATAATTTTCATAGTTATTTGGTTTTACATCAACTTCTTGTCTCCAAGATAGATGCTAAATAATAATAAAAAAAAAAATTAAATTACTTACTTTCTGTTGTTTCTCTTTTAAGGCTAACTGGTTCTTCAACCTTTCCACTAGGTTTTTCATTGTAGTTGTTGGCGCTCTATTATTTGCTTCTTTTTGGGCCTCTAATTCAGTTTTTACTTGCAGCAATTCCTTCTCTATCTGCGACAACAGGTTTCTCAATTCATTTGCTTCATCTTTCAGTTTTTTCACTTCAGCTACATGCTTTTCTTCAAGCCTAGTACAACAAAGTAATAAATAGCAGTGTCACGAAGTACTTAATTTAGTAAGCTCCAGGTGGATTAGAAAAGGCTGAAAATATTACACGTTTTTGATAATTTCAGATTAGAGAATAATTGTGGTCCCACTTCTAGAATTAATACCAAACAGTGATCAAATGCACAGCACCAGTGGGACTACTCACATGAGTAAAGCAAGCAAGACTAGATAACAATTTCCTTTTCTTAAACATATCATATGGGCTAAATTTTCATAACGTTCATCTCTGTTGCATAGCAAGCCCAATATGTTGTTTAAAATATAGAAGAAAATATTTTTGACAGTTCAAAAAACGATGTTCAGAGCACCAAAATTTCAATTAAAAAGGAAGTGTTCAATAATGCAACATTTATAATTGACCATTACATATTTTAAACAACAATTTTCAAATGATAGCCTTGATGACGACCCACAAAACAAATATTTTAAAGTTACACTTGTGGATTTATAAATTGTTAGGTTAGTTTCTTCAATCAAACCTTACATTCAGCAGTCATATTAACAAATTGTTGCTAAAGCATGAACAAGAAGGCTAACGGCATATTGGGCTGCATTAGTAGGAGCATTGCCAGCCAGATCAAGGTAAGTGACTATTTCCCTCTATTCGGCACTGGTGAGGCCGCATCTGGAGTATTGCGTCCAGTTTGGGGCCTCCTACTACAGAAAGGATGTGGACAAATTGGAGAGAGTCCAGCGGAGGGCAACAAAAATTATTAGGAGATGAGGACACATGATTTATGAGGAGATGCTGAGGGAACTGCGCTTATTTAGACTGTAGAAAAGAAGAGTGAGGGGGGATTTGATAGCAGCCTTCAACTACCTGAAGGGGGGTTCCAAAGAAGATGGAGCTTGGCTGTTCAAAGTGGTGGCAGATGGCAGAACAAGGAGCAATGGTCTCAAGTTGCAGTGGGGGAGATCTAGGTTGGATATTAGGAAAAACTTTTTCACTAGGAGGGTGGTGAAGCACTGGAATGGGCTACCTAGGGAGGTGGTGGAATCTCCATCTTTAGAGGTTTTTAAGGCCCAGCTTGGCAAAGCCCTGGCTGGGATGACTTAGTTGGGGTTGGTCTTGCTTTGAGCAGGGGGTTGGACTAGATCAGGGGTTCTCAACCTTTTTCTTTCTGAGGTCCACCCCAACAGGCTACAAAAACACCAGGGCCTGGCGGGGAGAGAGCGCGGAGCTCCGGGCCGGGGTGGGGTGATCCTTAGGCATAGACATAGTTTTACTTCTATTTTCGGGGGGGCAAGGGCTGGTGGGGCTCGAGCCAGTTCCACAGAGCAGGGTCCAGCAAGGGAGCACCACCTCCAGACTCATTCAGGAGGCCACCTAGCCTGTCTGGGCTGTGGGGGGATGCAACCAAAAAATATAACTCAAAGCGGGGGACTCAGTTCAAAAAGTTTGAAAACCGCTCAGGGTGCTGGGAGAGGGTAGGTAGGGGCTGTGTGAAGTGAGGGAAATAGTTCAGGGTGAAGGCAGGGGATAGCTAGGGGCTGTGTGCAGGCAGGGGGTAGCTAGTGATTGTTTATGGGCGGGGGGGGCTCCCAGTGCGGCTCCCAGCTTCAGGTGGGGGTGGGGGGTGATGGGGCTCCCGGCTTCAGCCCCCACTGCTCCTGGCTTGGAAGGGGAGGGAGGGGAGAGGTTTGCCGGCTTCAGCCCCGCGTCGCTCCCAGCTGGGGTCGGGGGGCTGCAGGTTTCAGCCCCGGGACTCCGCAGACCCCTGAAAGGGCTCACGGACCCCCGATTGAGAAGCACTGGATTAGATGACCTCCTGAGGTCTCTTACAACTCTAATCTTCTGTGATTCTAATTCAATAAATGGTCTTAATGACACAGTATACGTTTTAGACCAGGGATCGGCCAACTTTGGCATGGGCCGGGCCAGTTTGTTTACCTGCCGCATCTGCAGGTTCAGGCGATCGCGGCTCCCACTGGCCGCCGCTCCAGGCCAATGGGGGCTGGAGGAAGTGGCGCGGACTGAAGGATGTGCTGGATGCTGCTTCCCGCAGTCCCCATTGGCCTGGAACGGCGAACTGTGGCCAGTGGGAGCCGCGATTGGCTGAACCTGCGGACACGGCAGGTAAACAAACCGGCCTGGCCAGCCAGGGGGCTTACCCTGGTGGACCGCGTGCCAAAGATTGCCGATCCCTGTTTCAGACTTATAGCTGATTGGTCTAATCAAATTATTACTTGAATTGTAATAATTGTATATCTAAATACTTACTGAGCCTTGACGTTTTCAAACTCTCTGATTTTTAATAAAGTAAGTTGTTTTTGTTTCTCCAAATCATATGATGTTTTCTTTAATCTGCCTAGAAGTAAAGCAAGAGAGTTGTCCTGTTCTGCTACTGTTTGCTCCATCTCAGCCAGACGAATGAAATGTTTGTTGGTGGGAACTGATAAAGAAGGTTTTTTCATTAACTCCTATAAAAACAGAAAAATCATTCGTATTAAATATTCTACATCTTATACAGCAAAGTGCTGCAATTATTTCATTATGTTAAATTTGATCCCAAACATAACAAAGCAGCAACATTTACACTATATTTTATAACCAGTGATGTGACTCATAGCACTATACTCAAATGTTAGCCACACTGAACGTTGGTAAATGGTCTCTGTATCTGAAGAGTAGTTTTGTAACTGGTTAAATATAGATGGTCAGTCTTTGAGAAACAGTGTCAAAAGCGAATCTTTAATTAGGATGGAGCTTATTTTATTTTCTGTAGGACAGCGGTTCTCAAACTTTAGCAACCCAAGAGCCCCCATTTTGATTTAAAATTTTTCAGACCCCAAAGCTCCCCACTCAGCCCCAGACCCCACCCCCACTCCACCCCTTCTCCCAAGGCCCCACCCCACCTCTTCCCGGCCCTGCTCCATCCCTGCCCCCCTCTTCCCCACCTCGTTCTTTCCCCTCCCATAAGCGCGCTCCATCCCCGCTCCTCCCCCTCCTTCCAGTGCCTCCTGCACGTTGCTGAACAGCTGTTCTCCGGCGTGCAGGAGGCGCTGGGAGGGTGGGGGAGGAGTTGATCAGTGTGGCCCGCAGACGCCCTGGAGTACCATTGAGGACCCCCAGGGGTCCACGGACCCCAGTTTCAGAAATGCTGCTGTAGAATATTAAAAAAGGAGAGAGAAAATGGAAGACATCAACCTCCCCAAGGGATCTCTATTAAATAGGACATGTTGAATTATGCACTTATACACTGAAGTACCAAATGTGTTAATTGACCCCTATTTCCTCACTCGTCTTTCTCAAATTCTTTCAATTTCATCTTCATACAATAATAATGTAATGACAGTCCTACTTATTTATCTTCCTGTTTATACTATCTTGAACTGAAAAACTGCTCCTCTGGTATGGAGAATTAACATAATTTTCAAAATTTACAAAAAAACAAACCAACATACAAACAAATATACAACACTGAACAAAACAATCCCCCATCCCAAACAAACCAACAAACCTACCAAAGCAGTTTGTTTGAATTTAATAAGTGAATTATCAGCTTGAAAATCTAGCTTTTGGTGTAGAACCCGGAGGTCTTCTTCATGTTTCTTTGAGATTTCCTCTTGCTCCTATTAGCACAAAATGAACATTTTTTAAATTTCATGTATACATGCATGATACTCCAGAAATCCATGGAACTGGTGTACTTTCCATGCTAATTACTTTTACTTTGAAATAGAATACGAGCTGAGGAAATCCTATCACTGGCAAGCAAATATAAGCACTAAGGAGTTAAAGTAATTTTATTATCCTGGCAATTTTTTCTAGGAGAGGGGGGAAAAAAAGTAAATGCCCAAAACTACATGAATGCAATGTTAAATTAAGCCCCTCAATATGTTCAGATTTAAGTCATAGTATTACATTTTTCTGGAAGTGTGCAAATACCCAGAAAGAGACAATTTTCCCTTCTTTAATTCTCAAAGTGCAAGACAAAGCTTGGAGTTTGTAACATTCTGTACTCTCACTGGTTTTGTGTATATAGGCAGAGCATCAATCATAGAACACTCCTTATTCAGTCAGGCAGACCAAGGAGTATTTAACATATTGATTTGGTCATGCAGGAGTCACTGATTGTGGGTCTGACTAAAGAACAAGACTCATGGAATCTCAAGAAAGGCGCTGAGTATGTTTGCCTCTCTGCCTTCCTTTTATACGGTTTTCAATGCTATCATACTCCCCAAAGAATCAGTATTCCTGCCTTCCCTGATTGTTCTCTCTACCATCTCCTTTAATACGGTCATTCTCTTCACTGTTTCTGGTCTTTTCCATCCTTTATTTATGCACCTCATTTCCTCATCAAATTGGCATCTTTAACAAACTTTACATTCATCTTAAAGAATTTTTTTAAAGTTCTTATACAGCTAATGAATAAAATGTTTTTATGACTGCAACCACAGGTCACAATCCTGTAATGAGACCTGTGCAAGAGTCTGCCCATGCCAAGCTCGCTGCATGATCTGGGCCATAATGAACCGCTACAGCACACAGAATTCTGGTTTTCTCCCCCCAAGGAAAGTGCATGAAAAACAACCAAAATACAGAATTATACTATTTGTTAATTTCATGCATCTATCACTGCAGACTTTGCTTCCTAATCCTGCCATATTAAAGCAATTCCAAAGGAGAACAATCAGAACATTTTTACATAAATAAATTTTTAAATACAAGAGGTTAAGAAAACCTGAACTTTGTGCAATGAGAAATTCATAATAAAGGCCCTGTTCTGCTCCTACTAAAGTCAACGGGAATTTTGCAATGCCTCTATTAGGGTTCCTTCCCCACTCTGAACTTTAGGGTAAAGATGTGGGGACCTGCATGAAAGACCCCCTAAGCTTATTTCTACCAGCTTAGGTTAAAAACTCCCCAAAGCACAACTACTTCCTTGTACCTTGGATTAGGTAACGCTGCCACCACCAAGTGATTTAAATAAACATTTAGGGAGGGCCACTTGGAGCCCTACCTTCCCCAAATATCCCTCCAAGCCCCTACACCCCTTTTCCTGGGCAGGCTTGAGAATAATCCCCCAAACTCCTACACCCCTTTTCCTGGGGAGGCTTGAGAATATATCCTCACCAATTGGTACAGGTGAACACAGACCCATACCCTCGGATCTTAAAACAATGAAAAATCAATCAGGTTCTTAAAAGAAGAATTTTAATTAAAGAAAAGGTAAAAGAATTACCTCTGTAAAATTGGGATGGCAAGTACTTTATGTTCTTGAGTCTTTTGTTATTCTGTAGAGGATCTCCCCTCTAGGCAAAACCTTAAAGTTACAAATCCAAAGACAAAACCTCCCTCTGGACAAGGAAAATCACAGGCCAAAATAAAAGTAAGCTAACGCATTTCCTTATTATTACTTATTAATTCTAATTGAGTTGGATTGCTTACCTTCTTGATCTGTCTCCGGCAAGCACCCAGAACAGACAAGACAGACAAAGAACAGACAAAACAAAGCCTTTTCCCCCTCCCCAGATTTGAAAGTGTCTTGTCCCCTTATTGGTCCTTTTGGTCAGCTGCCAGCTAGGTTACCTGAGCTTCTTAACCCTTTATAGGTCAAAGGAGTTTGTGCCTCTGGCCAGAAGAGATTTTATAGTACTGTATACAGAAAGGTGGTTACCCTTCCCTTTATATTTATGACACCCTCCATTGAAAGCAGGACTGGGCACAAAATTAACTCAAACTCTTAAAAAAATAATAATACAAGATAACACAAAAAGTGTGTGTACCTCTCTAGCTTTTGCAAGGAGATGCTGATACTTCTTCAACACTTCCTCCTTTTGATTTAGTCTTGCTTGCATATTTGTAATGGTTTGATGGGCAACTTTCAGGGCATGATGGTATTCTGGATCATCTTCTTTTCTACCTAGCTCAGCTATTATCTTCTCTCTTTCTGCTGTTGCAGGTAATCGAAGCCTTAGTTCATTTATAACTCTGTCTCTTGATAAAACATTTTGTTCTGCTTTCCACAGTGCAGTTTCTTTCTCTTTCAGTTTCTACAACAAAGGAAATTATTACCAATCTTATAGAAATATTATGTTTTAAAAAAGAAATGTGTCAGAATATGTCTAAATCGAATTACAAATAAAAAAATGGCTTTGTTTTCAATTTTCCCTACTTGGAATTATTAGACGCACTACACACCAATACAATTATAACTTGTATTTCACTGTGCGGAATTGTCATAGCATAATGTATTTACATACCAAATTTATTAATATAGTATTTTTAGAGGATTAATTTTATATTTAGTGTTTGATAAGAAATCTATGTAACAGATTTTCACTTTGGTAACCTTTCTTAAAGGAATTAGTGGTGTCATTTGTTAAATTTAACACTGTTTATTAAATCAATTAATGCTACAGAATGCTAATTAAACCTAATTAGTACTAAGAAACCTAATTTTATACAATCTCAGCACCTTGAATATAAACTGTTTCCAATTCTCTTCCTGTTTGAGTTTTTTCATATCTAAAGAGCAACAGAAATTAGCTTTTCACAATATTCAGATATCAAACTATTCAGTGGTACTCTTTTCTTATAAATGCATGCCTCATATTACACATTAGAAAATAAACTCAGATGAACATATTTATTCTTGTTCTATGCATATGCTTTTAATAGTTTAGGTGTATATTCATCTAATTACCTCTTCTAATAATTTGCAGGTTGCCCGCGTTTCTAAGATTGTTCGAAGGTGCTCCCTAATTTTCCTCAAAGCTAGCTCAAGCTGCTGTGGAAGGGGCAAACTAGGATCTGGAACCGAACCTGTAGCATCTTCAAACTGCACAGAAAAGACAGACATGAACATTACTTTTCTGACAACTCTAATCAGCACACTTATTAATTTATTTAAAATAAATCAGTATAGGTACCTTTCGAGCAGTACTAAGTATTTCATTTTGCTGACGGTCATATACGTCTAGTTGACGTTCTAGCTCTACTTCTCTCTGATCCCAAGCCATCTGCCGCTCTTCATAAAACTATAAAAAAAAGTTTGATTAAAGAGATCTACATTGAAATCCTGACCCAATGATGTCAATGAGAACTTTACTATTCACTTCAACAGGGCAAGGATTTCACCCCTACTTTAGAGAATTTGAAAGCAATTCCAATGTGCCATTGATGGCAATATATCTTTAACTGTAACAGCATGGGATAACAGACATTTAAGTAGCATACATCTTGTACTTGTAAGTTATGAGTTTTTTAAATGTAACAAAAGAATTTTAAAAATCATTAAATAAAACAGAAAATATATTGTTATTCTAACACTATGCAGAAGTTTATACCTTGCTCTGCTGTACAATTTCTTCTTCCAGATTGCTGATTGTACGCTCATATTCAGAAATGATATTATTCAAATATTTCATCTCTTCTTTTTGTTTGACTAACTCTCGATTCAGTTTAAGTTCCTGGAGACGAAGTTCTTCCATTTTCATATGCCATTCAATTACCTGATAAATAATAATAGTTCGTACAGTTCATTATCAATATCATCTTAATCAGACGAAAAGAGCAAAATGTCGGATGTCTTTTCCAAAGTGAAACTAAGTTTGCAAAACAACCCAGAAAAGTTGTATATAATTAACTATAACATTCAAATATATATATATATATATATATATATATATATATATATATACACACACACACACACACACACACAAATAGTAGCAATATCTATCACTTACATAGATCCCAAAATGCTCAAAAAACTTTACAGACTGATTGAAAACTAAATATACTAAGGCCACTTTACTCACCATTGAAATACAAATGTCTTTAAATAGAGAATGCAATACTATACAATAGTTGGGACAGACAATGAGACTGTCTTATCCAGTTGAAAGGTAACTATCTAGAAAAGGCAAAATATAATTATCCAAATAACAAAGTAGTTGGGACTTGTGCTAAAAGTGGGTAGCACAGTGCTTCCTATTTCATACTGTATTGAATCTCTAATACCACTTCCTACAGCATTTAAATTTGCTTTAGAGGCCTTCAGTCAAAAGAAAAACCAAGTCTGACCCTACTTAGACTATGGGCTGGTCTACACTACTGTGGCACGTAGACTCAAGTTACGCTACTTAAGTTACGTGAATAACGTAACTGAAGTCGACGTAGCTTAGGTCAATTTACCGAGGTGTCTACACCACGCTGGGTCAACAGGAGACGCTCTGCCGCTGACTTCCCTTACTCTCTTTGGGGAGGTGGAGCACGGGAGTCAACCAGAGAGCGCTCTGCAATTGATTTAGCAGGTCTTCCCGAGACCCGCTAAATCGACACCACTGCATCGATCGCAACAATGCCGATCTACCAGTAAGTGTAGACATAGTCTGATATACCAACTAGTAAAGCTGGCCATTATCCTTTCTTTAGAAAACAAAACAAACAGATGTTACAATACTGCATATTCTGAAATCATGAAGGCACATATTAAAGCAAAAATTTAGTGTATAGAGTAGATTAAAGTTTTAATTAAACATATATAACATTAATGATTACTAAAAGCTATAAGATGTCAAACCTTTTGGGCTCCTCTTGTATCTTTCAATGTGCCTATTAACTCTTCTAAACCTTTTACTTTTAATTCCATCTCCATTGCTCTGTTCTCTATGTTTCGACGCTCTTCCTGGGCACGCTGGACTTCTTCCATGATTTTTAATTTGTCATTCTGTAGCTGAATCATGGTTTTAGAGAATTTCTCCTGTTGTGCCAAGGGCAGAGCACCACTAAACTGTCGCCGCAGAGACTGCACAGTCTGGCGTAGATGTTTGGCTCTATTTCTCCCTTCTAGTCGGGCATAGTATAATCCCTGCTCTTTGTCGTCAAGCTTCTGTTCTAAGCGTAGATTATAAATCTCCATCTTTTGCAGTTTCATTGTAAGTGCTTCTAGCTTGCCCACAGCAGTGGTCTCACTAATCTGAAGAGCTACGATATGCTGGTGTAATTTTGCAATAAGAGCTTTTTCATCTGACTGCGCCTAAGCAACAAAATATATAACACAGACATTTTTTAAAATATAAAACCATTCGTTGAAAATTAAACATATTTACATGAAGTGTAAGTGATTACCAGATTACAACGCCTATCATACTCCCAATGAAGTTAATGGCAAAACTCCTTTGGGCATCAATGAAAGCAGCATCTGGCCTCACATCAATTCATGTTTTGTTCAGTATTACTTCTATAGCCAAAATAATAATAATAAAATCTGTCTTTTCAAATACAGATTTTAAAAATATTTCTCCAAAGAAAGCACTTTCTTAACCTAATATAAAAATATTCTATCCCTAACCCGCCCTCCCAAAACAAATCAGTTAACTATAAAGTCTTAACAAAGCAGGGCAGTACTGACCATACCTGATAGTCTAAAACTTGCATTCGAAGGGATTCCACTTCCTTCTCTCTGGATTGCTGCCGTGCATCCAGAGCTGCAACTTGCATTTTGGCAATATCAGAAAGTTCCCTTAACCTAGTAGAGGGAAATAAGAATACTATCTCAATTTAAAATATTAAATAATCATTCAAGATAAAATGGTGTCCAAGTTCCTTTACCAATATAATGTTAAGCTCTACTACACAAAAGGTCCTGAAGAGAGGTGCTTAAAGGCATCTCTCCCTCATATTAGGAGATTCAAAGTTAACATACTTTTCAGCATTTCTAGATCTTTTTCCCTCCCATATACAAGTATGGATACTGTCCCCATTATTAAAGCTCCTGCTAATCTCTTCTCATGCCTATTTTGGAAATAAGACTGAGCTTTATGGATCTGATTCTTCAGTTTCACTACTTACATCAATGGCAAACATCCCAGTTGACTTCAAGATTACAGGAGCAGACGCGTTACAAGCACCTTATTAAAACTGTCTTTACAAAAGTTTATAATTGCTCTATATGGAACAGGAAAAAAAAAAACCAGTAGAGAAGAGTCCTGGAAGGGGTATAGACTGTTTACACAGAGAGACCACTATCCACAGTCACAATTATAATTCTAGGCCACACATGTTAGTATTTCAATTCATAATCTTGGGAAGTCAGAAAGATAATCTTGTAGCATCTTTATAATCTCTGCAATTATATGGCATTGCAGATTTGCTTTTAACTTTTGGAAATTTTAATACACAAAAGTCTTGATTAAGTGTATCTTCCACATCAAAACCAGTATTTTTCTTTTACCGCAAAAAAAAAAAAGCGCCAAATATTACTTAAGAAAAACATATTTAGAAACAATTCATTTTACAGAGTATATCATATTTGTTTCCATGTCACTTCCTCTGCTATTTTCTACTGAAGACATTCTTATGGAAAAAAAAAAGCTATTTTTTATGTCTGATGACAACTTTCAGAAGGGCATAAATGGCAGCAGATAATTCAAAGATCTTGTTTTGGGGCAAATATGACAACACTTAGGTAACGATATTTTAAATACTTTGTATAAGCAGGATTCTTTCAAAATACTCAGTGAAGTATCAATGGATCTTCCAAAAATTAATATTTTTGTTTCCCCGCAGTATTTTCACCAGTTTTCTATATACTTGATAAGGATGCAACAAAAGGAACAGATTATTGTTTTGCTAATTTGTCTGAAATATTTTCATAACCCCAAAAAGTTGTTGTATCTAATTAAGGCCCTTATGCAGGAAAGCATTTAAGCACCTGCTTACATTCATACCTATTCAGGACAGCACATAAGCATTTGCTTAAGTCCAATCAGAATCAGTGTTCTTCTAAATCTGATCCTTTATGTAATGCTTCATCCAAAATTCCAGGTTTAGAATATGTAAAGATAGATGAAAATTCTTTTATTGTTAATGTAGAAGCAGCATATATCTGTATAATTCAATTATGGAATACTTCCAAACATACTGTAATACTAAATTTGGTACTTCTGCACTTACTTTGATACCTCAATCTTCAGTTCCATTTCACTCTTCTCTAACTCCATGATTTTTCGTCTATCCGCATCACTTATTGATTTACTCACACTGTTTGTCAGTTCATCTCTTAATGCCTGTTCCACCTTTTGTGCCTCGAGGTTGATTTTAGTAAGCTAAAAAAAAACCCAGTGTATTTGCTAAACATATTTGGAATAGGCATACAATATATTTTTAGTCAGCACAAAATGTTACATAAGAACATAAGAAAGGCCGTACCAGGTCAGACCAAAGGTCCATCTAGCCCAGCATCCTGTCTACCGACAGTGGCCAATGCCAGGTGCCCCAGAGGGAGTGAACCTAACAGGCAATGATCAAGTGATCTCTCTCCTGCCATCCATCTCCACCCTCTGACAGACAGAGGCTAGGGACACCATTCCTTACCCATCCTAGCTAATAGCCATTAATGGACTTAACCACCATGAATTTATCCAGTTCTTTTTTAAACTCTGTTATAGTCCTAGGCTTCACAACTTCCTCAGGTAAGGAGTTCCACAAGTTGACTGTGCGCTGCGTGAAGAACTTCCTTTTATTTGTTTTAAACCTGCTGCCTATTAATTTCATTTGATGACCCCTAGTTCTTGTATTATGGGAATAAGTAAATAACTTTTCCTTATCCACTTTCTCCACATCACTCATGATTTTATATATCTCTCTCATATCTCCCCTTAGTCTCTTCTTTTCCAAGCTGAAGAGTCCTAGCCTCTTTAATCTCTCCTCATATAGGACCTGTTCCAAACCCCTAATCATTTTAGTTGCCCTTTTCTGAACCTTTTCTAGGGCCAGTATATCTTTTTTGAGATGAGGAGACCACATCTGTATGCAGTATTCGAGATGAGGGCGTACCATCGATTTATATAAGGGCAAGAATATATTCTCAGTCTTATTCTCTATCCCCTTTTTAATGATTCCTAACATCCTGTTTGCTTTTTTGACCGCCTCTGCACACTGCGTGGACATTTTCAGAGAACTATCCACGATGACTCCAAGATCTTTTTCCTGACTTGTTGTAGCTAAATTAGCCCCCATCATATTGTATGTATAGTTGGGGTTATTTTTTCCAATGTGCATTACTTTACATTATCCACATTAAATTTAATTTGCCATTTTGTTGCCCAATCACTTAGTTTTGTGAGATCTTTTTGAAGTTCTTCACAGTCTGCTTTGGTCTTAACTATCTTTAGCAGTTTAGTATCATCTGAAAACTTTGCCACCTCACTGTTTACCCCTTTCTCCAGATCATTTATGAATAAGTTGAATAGGATCGGTCCGAGGACTGACCCTTGGGGAACACCACTAGTTACCCCTCTCCATTCTGAGAATTTATCATTAATTCCTACACTTTGTTCCCTGTCTTTTAACCAGTTCTCAATACATGAAAGGACCTTCCCTTTTATCCCATGGCAGCTTAATTTACATAAGAGCCTTTGGTGAGGGACCTTGTCAAAGGCTTTCTGGAAATCTAAGTACACTATGTCCACTGGATCCCCCTTGTCCACATGTTTGTTGACCCCTTCAGAGAATTCTAATAGATTAATAAGACACGATTTCCCTTTACAGAAACCATGTTGACTATTGCTCAACAGTTTATGTTTTTCTATGTGTCGGACAATTTTATTCTTAACTATTGTTTCGACTAATTTGCCTGGTACAGGCATTAGACTTACCGGTCTGTAATTGCCGGGATCACCTCTAGAGCCCTTTTTGAATATTGGCGTTACATTAGCTAACTTCCAGTCATTGGGTACAGAATCTGATTTAAAGGACAGGTTACAAACCTTAGTTAACAGTTCCGCAACTTCACATTTGAGTTCTTTCAGAACTCTTGAGTGAATGCCATCTGGTCCCAGTGACTTGTTAATGTTAAGTTTATCAATTAATTCCAAAACCTTCTCTCGTGACACTTCAATCCGTGACAGTTCCTCAGATTTGTCACCTACAAAAGCCAGCTCAGGTTTGGGAATCTCCCTAACATCCTCAGCCGTGAAAACTGAAGCAAAGAATCCATTTAGTTTCTCCGCAATGACTTTATCGTCTTTAAGCGCTCCTTTTGTATCTCGATCATCAAGGGGCCCCACTGGTTGTTTAGCAGGCTTCCTGCTTCTGATGTACTTACCATTTTGTTATTACCTTTGGAGTTTTGGCTAGCCGTTCTTCAAACTTCTCTTTGGCTTTTCTTATTATGTTCTTGCACTTAATTTGGCAGTGTTTATGCTTTATGTTTTGACTTTCACTTTTTAAAGGAAGTCTTTTTATCTCTCACTGCTTCTTTTACATGGTTGTTAAGCCACAGTGGCTCTTTTTTAGTTCTTTTACCATGTTTCTTAATTTGGGGTATACATTGAAGTTGGCCCTCTATTATGGTGTGAAGTTGTATTTAGTGAAACTGTTTCCTCTCAGTTTCTTCCTTTGGTTTTCTTTTGTTCTACTCTGAAACATCCAACTTCTTGCTTACAACATTGCATGCATGTCAGAGTAGCTATGTAGGCATCCATACAACAAAGTATTCTAAAAGAAAACCAATATTTTCAGTTTCTTGAAACAGTGAAAGCAAAAAAACTAACTATAAAATGGTGTAGAAAAAGGGAACAATACTTGGACTATAAACTCTTCAAGACAGGGATTTTCTTTGTTATATGTTTGCACAATGCCTAGAACTAAGGTGCTGGTACTACAAATTATTATTATTAATAATAAAATAATAATAAAACGACTCACTGAATAGTGTATTTATATTACCATTACTAGCCAGCATTTTCACAATAATGTGACTAGTCATTTTTGTTGCTCAATTCGAGACACAGAATCATAGAAGATTAGAATTGGAAGAGACCTCAGGAGGTCATCTAGTCCAACCACCTGCTCAAAGCAGGACCAGCCCCAACTAAATCATCCCAGCCAAGGCTTTGTCAAGCTGGGCCTTAAACATCTCTACAGAAGGAGATTCCACCACCTCCCTAGGTAACCAATTCCAGAGCTTCACCACCCTCCTAGTGAAAAAGTTTTTCCTAATATCCAATGTAAACCACCCCCACTGCAACTTGTGACCATTGGTCCTTGTTCTGTCATCTGCCACCACTGAGAACAGCTTAGCTCCATCCTCTTTGGAACTCCACTTCTCAAAAAGGCCAGAATTTAGGAGAGTTAGTGCTCAACAATTCCTGAAAATCAGGCCCCTTGAAGAAGTCTCAAATTGGGCACCAAAAATTGAAGCACTCAAGGTCACTAGTCACTTTTGGAAATCAAATAGCTTTGGGCCAAGACAGATTTCTGCAGGGCCTGAAGTGGCATAGCAGAAAGCCCGGCAGATAACATTCTAAGCATAAGACCCAACATAGAAAAGGACATAGAAGGTTTGTTAGAAAGTCAAGATAGCATTATTTTGTGGAGAGGAAAGGGTGGAGGAGGACGCAAAAGCCAACAAGGTCTGAAACATATGCAAGACCATGATAGTCACTGATGATCATAGAAAAAATAGCAGAAAACAGTTTATATCAGTTAGACATTGGGAACAGAAAGATCAAGAACTGTGATTCTTGCAAAAATCTGGTTGCCAAGGAACTAACAAGGTTTTGCAATATGCCCACTGTGTGAGAGTCATATTATATCAGCATTAATTTTATAGGGAATAACTAAGTTCCGAAATAAATTACTGACAAATTAATATATTACATATTAAATATATATCTCTTCAAGCAAAAATCTATTTACAAGCAGTTACATTTTGATAAGTAAACCTATCTATCAAAAAAAGCACAAATGGTAGGTATCTAATACAGCAACACACCAAAAAGCTCTAAGTGCATTTCTAGGATGTAATTGACAAATTATTTAATTACATCTCTTTATACCTCAGCAAACTTAGTTTCCAGTTCAAAGTTACGTTCTTCCACTTGCTTTAAAGTGTTCCTTAAGTGTTCATACATTCGATGCGAGTGTTCAGCTCTCTGTCTTTCATTTAGTTCCTTCATTTCCAGCACAGTGATTTTCTTAGAAATAGAAACAATCTCACTGTTGGTAATTGCTTTTGTGGCCTTGTCCATGGCATTGTCACCCCCTACGTTCAATAATATTTTAATTAGGCTTAACAAGGTTTTCAAATTAGAAAAACAAAAATACAACTTCTTAACATAGCACAAGTACTTTTGATTTACCTCTGTAAGGAACCAGAACACCTAAACAGTTTCTGGAATTGGAAGAGCTAGGCATTTAACTAGTCTTCCCTCATCACACATCAGAAATCTAAAAAAATCTTATCAATTTTTAAGAAAACATTAGCTATGTAAGAAGATCCCAGGATTATCATGCTGTCTGTGTGTCACTCTGAAGTCTATAATATTTGTTGAGTCAGTGTAAAATGATGGAAAGAGCTACAAGCATGGTTGAGAGCTTTTTGTGTTTAGACTAGAACGTAAGAATCTAAAAATAGCCATACTGGGTCAGACCAATGGTCCATTTAGCCCAGTATCCTGTCTTCCAACAGTTGCCAATGCCAGGTGCCTCAGAGGGAATTAATAGAACAGGGTAATTATTGAGAGATCCATCCAGTCCCAACTTCTGTTAGTCAGAGGCTAGGGACACCCAGAGCACAGGATTACATCCCTAACCATCTTGGCTAATAGTCATTGATGGACCAATCCTTCAGGAACTTTTCTAAGGCCTGGTCTACAAGGGGGTGCGGGGTGGGGTGGGGATCGATCTAAGATATGCAACTTCAGCTACAAGAATAGTGTAGCTGAAGTCGACATATCTTAGATCAATTTAGAATCACTTACTTCGCGTCCTCGTGGCGCGGGATCGACAGCCGCCGCTCCCCCATCAACTCTGCTTCCGCCTCTCGCCATGGTGGAGTTCCGGAGTTGACGGCAGAGCGATCAGGGATCGATTTATCGTGTCTAGTGTAGACACAATAAATCGATCCCCGATAGATCGATCACTACCCGCCGATCTGACGTACCCAAATTATACTTTTGGCCTTCACAACATCCCCTGGCAACGAGTTCTATATGTTGACTGGGTGTTGTGTGAAGAAGTACTTCCTTTTGTTTATTTTAAAGCTGCTGTCTATTAATTTTGTTGGGTAACCCCTGGTTCTTGTATTATGTGAAGGTGTAAATGACACTTCCTTATTTACTTTCTCCACACCATTCATGATTTTATAGACCTCTATCATATCCCCTGTTAGTCACCTCTTTTCCAAGATGACCAGTCCCAGTCTTTTTAATCTCTCCTCATATGGAACCTGTTCCATACCCTCAGTCATTTTGTTGCCCTTCTCTGTACCTTTTCCAATTCTAATATATCTTTTTTTAGATAGGGCGACGAGAACTGCACGCAGTATTCAAGGTGTAGGCGTATCACAGGTTCAATCATCACTGGGATTTGCTGTCTGTTACTGTCCAATTTTTAAGTTCCCAGCCATTTTCAGCATTTTTATACATTAAGAATTACATCCATATGACAGCATGGAATTTCATTTAGTAATTAATATAACAGGCACAACAGCAACCATCATCATTAAGACTGCATAACCATTTTCAATGTAACCTCTCATTTTTAGACACTCAGCTAGCAAATAACTGGCAGAAAATGAATAAAACACTAAGTGAACAAACAAGTGTAGAAGAGATGACTACATAAGAGAGAAATCGGGGAAGTAAGTTAGACCCACACAATGCTGCAGTTATTGAGAACATTAAAGTAGTATGTTGAAGTTTATAAATCCAGGCAGAGGAAACCACTGTCCTGCAAACCACTTGTCTACTTACTTGACTGATGTTCCAACAGGACCCAGGGCCTCTGAATCAGATTCAACTGAGGTCACCTAAAAAGTCCCACTCTTTAATCCCAACCTTTAGCCCACTTGAAGGGAGGGTGACTGAAAGCTGTTGGCACCACTGGGGGCTAGCAATTCCCCTGTGAGAGAACCAGGTGGTTCAGCAGCTGCTGGGTCAGAACGTATCTGCCCTGCGAGTGTACTGTCAAAGAGGAAGAAGAGCCAGAACTGGCCACCTCACCAAGTCCACCTGCCATCAAGGCAGTGAAAAAGCATTGTTAAAATTTTTTTCTGGATTTCAAGCTTTAACAAAATAATAATATAGCTAACCTTACTAAATAATAAAAGTCTATTCTATTTGGAAAATACCAATCAAGAAGTTCTCTAAAAGACTAAAATAATCCTAAACTTGAGTAAGGTTTATGCACTAAAATTTTCTTAACCTCTGAATGAAGAGGAAATGAGGGAAATACATTATAATTTAATCTAAAGTTTCCTAAAGATATTTTGTTTTCAATTTTTATATAAAAATTAGTTTTTCAAAGGAAATACTGTATGTTCTTTACTCATATGAAATAGCTTTTTTACTTGCCCAACTTAGTTGTTTGGTCCCAAGCTTGTTCTACAGTGTGAAGTTTTTCTTTTGTGATCTCAAGTTCTTTATTTAATGAATTTATCTGTTCCTTCAAGGATGCATTCTCACTCTGTATGGCAGAGACAACGTAATAGAGCAATACAACAGTAATGTGGTGGATGGTTAAAAATATTATGGCTTGGCATAACTTATTAACCCATAATAGAACAGCCTATGGTATCCAGTTCTTATACAATAATCAAAATGTTTGTCTTTGGCCTGTGTATGTTGTATGCTTCTATTTACCATGCATTCTTATCAACAAAATATTAAACTCAAAGAGTTTTTTTGTTATAGAAGACTAGGTACACGATGCCCAAGACTTAAAAAACAAAACCCTTTATTGGTATTTCAAAATGTTCCCTCTCCCCCAGACCAAATGATGGCTGAAACTAATACTTTAAACCAGTACAACAAATAAGATCTTTATGTTGCTTTAAATGTTCATGATTAATTCCAAAAGAAACAAAAAGGAGGAAAGGATTGCCAACTGTTTTGTTTTAAAATACTCTTATTTTAATTGGCTTAGTTTGCAAACACATTTCATACAATTTGTTCATGCTGAGAAGTGCTTCTTAGTTTTGGACCTTTCAGATTACTGGGATAAGCAAAAGAAGTAAACTTTTCTCTCAGTAAAAAAAAAAAAAAACCCACACATCTTAGGGAAACACTCATTCTGCAGTTACCAATTATACATCCAACAGCCTGAAAACAATGTCTGGAGTAACTGGCTACTGTGAGCTAAATTGTCATTACCCTCAGAAAAATCTCTGGACAGGGTTGTTACAAAGTTTTACCTTATGAGGTTCTCCTTGAACTAGCCCCTCTGGTTGGATTAAATGGAAGGAGAGGGCATGGATTTTTGAAGAGAGCCCCCACTTCAGTATGGAGAAAAAAGTTTGCAGGAATAGTTGCAGTTTCATTGGTCTCTATATCACACTGTGACCATATTTTCTAAATCAAAACGTAGGTCATTTTTGTTTTGACATTTTTACAGCGTTATCTTTTTGAATAGTTATTTCACAAAAGTACATTTGAAAAATACATATGCTGGTATCACTACTGCCAGCTTCTGACTCAGGCATGTGTTGTTCTTGTTTCATGGAGCAGGAGATGGTTTCCAATAACTCAGTGTTTGAATTTATCATGAAACATTGGATAAAAGTCATTAACATTCCTTTGGAAAAAAGCATAGCTTTGGTTGCCTGGTAAAATGAAAAAAACAGGACATTTCAGGTAAAAACCAACAGAGGGTCCTGTGGCACCTTTAAGACTAACTTTAGTCTTAAAGATGCCACAGGACCCTCTGTTGCTTTTTACAGATTCAGACTAACACGACTACCCCTCTGATACTTGACATTTCAGGTGTTTTTCAAAAAAAGTTTGTGGGACACCAGGAGCTTCATATGAAAAACTGGGACTCTTTACCAACAACACTGATAGTGGCTGGGTTCCCTTTGATTGCTCAATAACAATTACGGAAAGGAAAGCTTTACAATTTGGTGCTTTCCTGCCTAGACTTTGCCCTGAGTCCCTGAACTAACTTACTCACTCACTGTCTCTGTCAGGTCTTTCTAAAATTGCTTATCACTTTGGTGCTTAAGTGAAATATGACAGCTCTTTTCCTTCACTCCCTCCAGCTCATATACTTTTCTCATAGCCACAGTTTATCATTTTTAATACTCTCAAACATATCATATAAAAATGTATAACTAAATTCCTTCTAATTTTTAAAGGTTTAATGCTGAGAATCACTTCTTACAGTTTATGAAGTTTAAATTGTACTTAAAATTAAAACTGTTAGCTGAAATCAGCACTTCTGAGCTTGAACAGTGACACAGGCTGAAACAGAGCGGGAGCCTCAATGTCAGATATTGTAAACGTGTTTTGTTCTTTGATACCAATTTGAATACTGAGAAAAGTTGTATTACATATTTCCATGTATATGAATCTCTTACTGTGAGGAGCTCCAGCAATGTGACTTCCATAGGAGTGAGGTAAAGGAAGAGGGTATGGTGTTACAGCAGCTACAGTGCTCTCCTCTTCTTAGGGCTGGTCTACACTGGCAACTTACACAAGCATAGCTATATCTCTCAGGAGTGTGAAAAATCCACACCTCTGAGTGACATAGCTATGCTGACCTAAGCCCCGGTGTAGACTGTGTTAGATTGAAGGAAGAATTCTGGGGAAGTGGATTTACTACAGCAACAGGAAAACCCCTCCCATTGCTGTAGTGAGTGTCTACACTGAAGCGCTACAGAGGTGCAGCTGCAGACATACTCTTAGTGGACCCAAGGGGGACAATCTGGCCCTATATATTTATATCTTTCTTCAACATAACAAAATGTGGTTATTTCCATAACGGTCAAGAGAGTATCAAATAACATTACCTCCATGTGCTCCAAGTTAGTTGTTCTCTGGACAAGCAAGTTATCTTTTTGTAGCATATCCCTGTATTTAGCAGTTAACTCATTATACTGCTTATTAGCCAGTTCTAGCTCAGACAGAGGCACACTGTCATCCAAACCTTTTTGCAGAGCTGCAATCTTAAAGCTTGCCATTTCCTATGAAAATAATGATATTATATTGGTTTACTGTATACCCGAAGCTTTTAAATTGCTACCATTAGCCTAAAACATATACACACACAGCTAAAGCAATGCTTGCTTCTTTTCCAAATACATCCAATACTAATATAGTTTTGTAAGGACAATTATTTCACTATTACTTTTAGAACCTGGTCTGCCCCCACCCTTTTTTTCTATTTAAGAGATAAATTTCAAAATAGTTCAGTAACAATTTATTGTAATGAAAGAGAACAGAAAATCTGTCTCACAGGGAACAGAGCATTTTGAGACATAAATTAAATATGGGACTATAACAATATCAGTTATGCCATTGCAAATCTAGCAGTTTGCCTAGGATGCTGAACACTATGCATAAAAAGTACAGGGGCTATGCTGTATTTGGCCCTTTTTAGAATCCCAGCCTTGATTCTTAATTTTATAGCTGAAATCAGCACTTCTGATGTGGGTGTAACATATCAATACCCAGTGCTGTGTTTACTTTTCTCATAGCCACATGATTGCTTATTGCTGGTTCAGTTGCATTTGTCACCTCCAGTTTATCATTTTTGGTACTCACAAACATATATTTAAAGATTTAATGCTGAGACTCACTTCTTACAGTTTATGAAATTTAAATTGTACTTAAAATTAAAATAGTTAGCTGAAATCAGCACTTCTGAGCCTGAACAGTGACACAGGCTGAAACAGAGCGGGAGATTCAGTGTCAGATATTGTAAACCTGTTTTGTTCTTTGATACCAATTTGAATACTGAGAAAAGTTGTATTACATATTGTCATGTATACACATTAACATGCTATTTACATGTTAAAATATTCAACGTCTAAATAGCAAAGTTCTTCTGACTGGTCAACCAGTATTATGGCAAGGTGTAATCTGTTTAATAATCTCTGATATTGTGTTTCTATTCTTCCAAAATCACAATCGTGTCTTTTTTTCCAATCAAACTAGCAGTAGGAGACTCCAAAATGCCAATTTTAACTTAAATAAATAAATGGAATTCACAAATGTTTCCAATTCAGTGTTCACCTTTCAGAATGTCGTACAATGCAAAATGAATGAAGTTTTAAGACAAAAGGTATACCATACAAGCCATACCTTGAATCGCTGCAAGTGTCCAATCTTTTCTCCAACTGCAGTCTCCATTGATGTTAGTTCAGCCTTTTGTTTCTCATTTTCTTTTCTAAGATGCCGTTCCATTTCAAGTAAAGTTGTATATTGTCTTGTCAGTGACCGTTCGTTCACTCGCAAGACGGTCATTTTTCTACTGTTTTCTGCAAGTAGTTTTTTGGTTTCATCCGTACCCAGCTGAAGTGCATCCAGTAAATTCTATAAAAATCAATAAAATATTATTACTGTTGTGCTGAAAACTTTTATAACTTCTGGAAATACATGCCAGTAAAATAAACTAATCAGAGCTCCGTTCTGCTCAAACTCTCGTTGTTGAAATATTTTTTGCTACTTAATTCTACTAGCAAAAAACATTCTACATTTGGATAATTAATTGACAGGAATTTTGTATAAGGCAGGCATTTTCTAAGGTTAGAAGGACATGGATATTTCTCAACTCATGTCTCGTCATCAAAGGCTGGGTAGGAGAATTATTTTTTCTCTACCCCCTCATTTACAAAACCTGTCAAAGGGTCTATGATGTGGCTTTTACTTTCTGAATCAAAACATTTTTCTCTGTTTGATTGATTTCTAAATCAAAGAAATTTCCCAGTGACACTTGCCTCTGTAGAAACTCTTTTACAAGGAATTTTCCAGTTTGAGAGGTCAATAATACTAGCGCTGCATGGGGACTGGAATTTCCCATTCATGGAAAATTTCACATTTCTCAAAAAATAAAGGAGTCAGTGCTCCGGAAGCCCTGAGAATCCTGGCTCCATGACAACTCACATGGCGGGCTGCTGAGGAGACAGAAGCCTGGGATCTGGAGGAGCTTTGGAAGTGGGGCTGTCATGGTTCCCAGTCTCCTGACTCCCTGTCAGCCGGAAGACTGGAAACTCTGGGAACCCCAACTCTACCGCCCTCCAGGTAGGAAATACCCACACACGGTACTGGGGGGGGGGGGGGGAGAGGAGTGTTCCCCCAAAGATTAATCTAGCACTAAAAACTATGAAAACACTTCAACTATTAACTGTACAAGATACTAAAAACTATTTACAAAGCTACATATTATTTTAAAAGGATCAAGCTGAAGCTAGGGACACCGAGAGGTTCCGACCCAGATGATGCAGCGGTGAGAAGGAACTGGAGAGGTGGTCAGTCTGCCCCTCCTTATATCCCCTTGGTTTAAGGCATGAGGTGAGACAGGGTGCATAGGCGGACCAATGGACACCACTTTCAAATTCTCCGGCTCCGGGTGCATGTGTAATCCACAATAGAATACAATAGGGACCATCACTTGAAGGAGAAAAGATGGTTACTCACCTTTGTAACTGTTGTTCTTCGAGATGTGTTGCTCATATCCATTCCAATTAGGTGTGCGCGCACCACGCGGACAATCGTCGGAAGATTTTTACCCTAGCAACACTCGGTGGGTTGGCTGAGGCGCCCCCTGGAGTGGCGCCTTTATGGAGCCGGATATATGCCCTGGCCGACCCAGCGCCCCCTCAGTTCCTTCTTGCCGGCTACTCCAACAGAGGGGAAGGAGGGCGGGTTTGGAATGGATATGAGCAACACATCTCGAAGAACAACAGTTACAAAGGTGCGTAACCGTCTTTTCTTCTTCGACTGCTTGCTCATATCAATTCCAATTAGGTGACTCCCAAGCCTTTCCTAGGCGGTGGGGTCAGAGTGAGATGTCGCGGAGTGAAGGACCACTGAACCAAATGCAGCATCACCCCTGGACTGCTGCACTATCGCATAGTGGACGGTGAAGGTATGCACTGATGATGCTGCCCTACATATTTCCTGAATGGGCACATGCGCCAGGAAAGCAGAGAATGAAGCCTGAGCCCACGTGGAGTGGGCGGTAAGGTGTGTAGATGCGACACCCGCCAAGTCATAGCACGCACGGATGCATGATGTGATCCAGGACGAGATGCACTGGGAGGAGACCGGAAGGTCCTTCATCCGGTCTGCCACAGCAACAAACAGCTGTGACGTTTTCCTGAAGGGTTTTGTTCGCTCGATGTAGAAGGCCAGGACCCTGCGAACGTCTAGGGAGTGCAGCTGTTGCTCCCGTCGAGAGGCATGCGGCCTCGGGTAGAAGACAGGG
This sequence comes from Chrysemys picta bellii, assembly GCF_011386835.1. NCBI lineage: Eukaryota > Metazoa > Chordata > Testudines > Emydidae > Chrysemys > Chrysemys picta. The sequence continues at coordinate 79,260,388 of NC_088791.1, forward strand.
AGGAATATGTCCTGGTTGACATGGAAGGCAGACACCACCTTAGGGAGGAAGGCCGGGTGGGGTCGCAGCTGTACCTTGTCCTGTGGAACACCATATATGGTGGTTCCGATGTGAGTGCCCTGAGCTCAGACACGCGCCTCACCGAGGTGATAGCTACAAGAAAGGCTGTCTTCCAGGAAAGGTACAGGAGTAAGCAGGTGGCCATCGGCTCGAATGGGGCACCCATGAGTCTGGATAGGACCAGGTTAAGATCCCACATAGGGACTGGTTGTCAAATTCGTGGGAACAGGCACTCCAACCCCTTGAGAAACCTGCTGACCATGGGATTGGAGAAGACCAAGCGCCCATTTTCGCCCGGGTGGAAAGCCAAAATAGCTGCCAGGTGCACCCTGATGGAAGATACTGCCAAGCCCTGCTGCTTTAAGGACAGGAGGTAGTCCAAGATGATAGGTACTGATGCCTGTAGGGGGGGTCGTATGATTCCGGGCGCACCAGCAGGAAAAACGCTTCCACTTGGCTAAGAATGTGGACCTGGTAGAGGGCTTCCTGCTATCCAAAAGGATCTGCTGGACTGAGTGAGAACAGCACAGCTCAGACTGATTTAGCCATGCAGCATCCACGGTGTGAAGTGAAGAGACTGCAGGTTGGGATGACAGAGTCGACCGTGATCCTGAGTGATCAGGTCTGGCCACCGCAAGAGTGGAATCGGGGTGTCCACCGACAGCTCTAGGAGAGTGGTATACCAGGGCTGTCTGGGCCACGCCGGGGCGACCAGAATCAGACGGGCTCTGTCCCTGCGCAGCTTGATTAGGACCCTGTGGATTAGCAGGAATGGAGGAAAGGCATAGCACAGGTGATCCTTCCACTGAATTAGGAAGGCGGCCGACAGGGAACCCGGAGAGTGCCCTTGGAGAGAGCAGAACACCTGGCATTTCCGATTCTCGCGAGAGGCGAATAGGTCCATCAGGGGAAAGCCCCACTTCAGGATGACAGAGTGGATGACGTCCGGGTGAACCGACCACTCGTGAGCCTGGAATGATCTGCTGAGATGGTCCACTAAGGTGTTCTGGACCCCTGGGAGAAACGACGCCACCAGATGGATAGAGAGGGCTATGCAGAATTCCCAGACGAGTGGCCTCCTGACAGACGGGGGACGACCGGGCTCCCCCTTGCTTGTTGATGTAAAACATGGCTGTAGTGTTGTCTGTGAGGACTGCAACACAATGGCCTTGAATGCGCTCTCAGAATGCTTGACATGCCAGGCGCACTGCTCTGCGTTCCCGTATGTTGATGTGCAGGGATAACTCTCCTGCCAACCATAGCCCCTGTGTACAGAGGTTCCCGAGGTGGGCTCCCCATCCCAGGGATGATGCATCCGTGAGTAGGGACACGGAGGGCTGCAGGGTGTGAAATGGCACCCCTTCACACACTGATTTGGGGCCCAGCCACCAGCATAGAGAGGCTAATTCCCTTGACGGGATGGTAACCACTGTGCTCAAGCTGTCCCGACCTGAGCGGTATACTATTGATAGGCAGGCTTGGAGTGGATGTAGTCGCAGCCTGGCGTGCTGGTCACAAACGTGCAAGAGGCCATGTGTCCCAGGAGGCATAGGCATGTTTTCACGGTTGAGGTTGAGAAGCTTTGCAGGCTGGTGACGATGTTCACCAGGGATTGGAAGCGTGCTTCCAGCAGAACTGCCCGGGCTAGGCCTGAGTCTAACACTGCTCCTATGAATTCTATCCTCTGGGTTGGTACCAGAATGGATTTCGCGACATTGAGCAGGAGGCCCAGCCAATTGAACATGTTCATGGTGATCTGAACATGAGACTGCACCTGATCCCTGGAGCAACCTCGAATAAGCCAGTCGTCGAGATCTGGGAACACTTGGATCCGTTGTCAACAAAGGGAGGCAGCCACCACAGCCATGCATTTGGTAAACACCCTGGGGGCCGTGGATAGGCCGAAAGGAAGGACGGTGAAGTGAAAGTGCTGTTGATTGATCACAAAGCGTAGGAAGCGTCTGTGCGCTGGGTAGATTGCAATGTGGAAGTACGCATCTTCATGTCGAGGGCGGCGTACCAGTCTCCAGGATCTAAAAAAAGAAATAATGGTCCCTAGTGAGACCATGTGGAACTTCAACTTTACCATAAATTTGTTTAGTCCGCGTAGGTCCAGGATGGGCCGAAGCCCGCCCTTGGCCTTGGGGATTAGGAAGTAGTGGGAATAAAAGCCCTTGCCCCTTGACTCTCCTGGAACCTCCTCTATCGCTCCCAAAGCCAGGAGTGATTGGACCTCCTGTAGAAGGAGGTGCTCGTGAGAAGGATCCCTGAAGAGGGACGGGGCAGGAGGGGGGAGAGAGGGGGAAAGCAAATTGGAGGGAGTATCCCCTTTCCACCGTGTGTAGGACCCAACGGTCTGATGTTATGTAGGACCATGCACGGAGAAAATGGGAAAGACTATTTTGGAAAGGCAGGGAAGGATCCTGAATGGAGATTGGTGCTCCGTCCTTGGGCGCACCTTCAAAAGTTCTGCTTAGGCTCTGCCGATGGCTTGGGAGGGCCCTGGCCTTGGCTGGCTTGGTGTCCAGTTTGTTTTCTTTTATCACCTCGGCCGCGTCTTCTAAAGAAGTCCTGTCTCAGCTGAGCGGGAGGGTATGACCTCTGATGCTGTGGTCTGAAGGGCCTTCTCTACGTTACTGGAGTATGCATTCCCAAAGAGCACATGATAATTCTCGAGTCCTTCAGACTCTGCAGCCTTGAGTCTGTCTTCTCGGAGAATAGGCCCTGGCCATCAAAGGGCAGGTCCTGGAGGGTCTGCTGTAACTCTGGTGGTAAGCCAGAGACCTGTAGCCACGAGATGCGGCGCATGGCTGTGCCCGACGCCAGGGTCCTAGCTGCCGAGTCTGCCGCGTCCAGAGAGGCTTGTAGGGAGGTTCTGGCCACCTTTTCTTGCCCTCCTCTATTATAGCCCCAAATTCCTCTCTGGGCTCCTGCGGAACCAACTCCTTTAATTTCTCCATAGAGTGCCACAAATTATAGTCATATCGGCTCAGGAGTGCCTGCTGGTTGGCCACCCTGAGCTGCAAGCCTCCGGCCAAGTACACCTTGCGCCCAAACAAGTCTAGGCATCTAGTGTCCCTTGATTTAGGCGTTGGGGCCTGCTGACCATGCCACTCCTTCTCGTTGACCGAAGCCACGACAAGGGAGCACGGTTGGGGGTGCGTGTAGAGGTACTCATAGTCCTTCGAAGGGACAAAGTATTTCCTTTCCACCCATTTGGCCGTAGGTGGAATAGAGGCTAGCAATTGCCAGATTGTCTTGGCATTGGCCTGTATGGTTTGTATGATGGGAGGGCAACTCTGGACGGTGCCTCCGCGGGCAGAATGTCTACCACAGGGTCCTCTACCTCCACCACCTACTCTACCTGGAGGTTCATATTGCGCGCCACTCTGCGAAGAAGTTCCTGGTAGGCACGGAGGTCCATAGGAGGAGGGCCCGAAACCATAGATCCTGCCACTGCCTCATCAGGTGAGGAAGATACCCCCGAGACTAAGGGATCCTGCACGAGGTCCTCTTGTGGAGGATCTTGTTGCTCAAGGTCCATCACACTAGGAGCGTGGGCATGCATTGGTGCTGGAGCAGTCGCCTCAGAGCCTCCGGCGGGGGGGGGTGGGGGGGTGGGGGGGGGTGCGAGACAAAGTGGCCTCCAGTTCTCGGGTTCCGAAGAGGCAGAACAGGAAGCCCCCAAAGGAGCCCCCTGGGCCTGATGGTATGCCCATGGGGTCCAGAAGGACCACTGTTGGGGATTGTGGCCCAGGTCCTGGCCTTCTTCTAGCCACTGGCCTGTACCGCCCTCACCCTGGCCTGGGCGTGGTAGCCACCTTGTGAGCACGACGACGCAGAGGCGGAGCAAGATGGCCAAGGCGGTGCTGTATGCACCGGTGCCGAGTACCCCGGTGCTGTACGGTGCTGTGGTGCCAGGGACTGGTGCCGTGAGGCAGAACAGTACCGAGACGTCGATCGGTGCCTGCGGTCATATCGGTACTGGGGGCCTGATATGGATCTCGATGACGACCTCCGGTGAGATCGGCGTTGGGATTAGCTCTGAGTCGAGTGCCGCTCTGACAGGTACCGGGAGCGGTGCTGGGAGTCCGATCAGTACCAGCCATAATGCGATTCGAATCTCCGTGAGCCGGAGCGGCGTCATGAGTATGACCGGCGCCAAGAACGAGAGCGGTGCCGGGGCTGCGACCAACGCCGCGATGGGGAGATCGGGACCGGGACTGGTGTCATCCTTCTTCACTCGGCGACGGTGATCGCATGAGCGACGGCTTTTCCTTCGACAGCACCGTCTGTGCCGGAGGTGCTGCCAGTTGCAGAGGAGTCGGCTCTGTGAGAGCGATCAAGTCCCACGCCATTGAAAAGGTCTCTGGTGTGGAGGATAGTCTCAGCTCGACTGCAGTGTGCCCCGGGGAGCTTACGTGCACCGGACTCGACGGCCCTTGCAGGAGCCAATATTTGTCCTTTGCGCTCTGGTAATGGACATGGCTCCAACTGCAGTGCAGGAAGCGTCGGCGGCTGTCGCCCTGACAAACAAGAAGTGGCCGGCACCTGCTTGGGCTGCTTCTTCTTCTGTCTCAGAGACAGAGACCTGCGCCATGGTGGTGGAGGTGTTGGGGAGATCTGGCGCCGCCAGTCTTTGGTAGAGTCCGAACGCCGTGCCGGACTAGTCGGTGCCGCAGGGGCACTCCGCACCGAGGACGACGGTGCCAAGTCTCGGCACGCGGAGGAAGGGACCAGGCTAAGTGCTGCCTCCATAAGGAGCTGCTTCAGTCTAAAGTCCCACTCCTTCCTGGTCCTCGGCTTTAAGGCTTTGCAAATGCGGCACTTGTCTGCTTGGTGGGATTCCCCCAGACACCGTAGGCAAGAGTCATGGGGGTCTCCCATGGCATCGGCCTCTGGCAAGCCGAGCAGGGTTTGAAGCCCGGAGACCCAGGCATGGGTCTAGGTACTGGGATAGGGGAGAGGGGAGAAGACCCCGTTCCCCCCCACTAATTAAACTAACTCTAACTATACTAAGTAATTCACAACTATTAACAACTATAACCAACTATTAACAACTAATCAGAAACTATTAACAGGTACTAAAGTGAATGCTAGGGAGAGTGGAGATCAGCTAAACTGCGCTTCACAGTTCCAACGACCATCACGGGCGCCACTCCAGGGGGCACCTCAGCCGACCCACCGATTGTTGCTAGGGTAAAAATCTTCCAATGATCATGCACGCGGTGCGCGCACACCTAATTGGAATCGATATGAGCAAGCACTCGAAGAAGAACATTTTGTTTGAAAACTTCTAATCATTCTAGTCAAAATTTCATATGCATAAACAAGAATATTTTAAAATATATTAACATACCTCCTCTTTGGACAGATTTATGTGCTAGTGGCTCTGGAAATGAAAGATAGCTGGAAAAAGAGATTCTTAAAGAAACAAATAATTTTTGGATAGCACCATAAGTGTGTCAGGTGTTTAAATATATATTTAAAGATTTTTCCAAGAGAAAAATTCAAAATTTCCTAATTTCACTGCTGTGTATTCCAGAAATTCTAGAGACTCAGAGTGGGATACTATAATAATTTAGTTACGCTGTAGGTTCTTTTAAAGAATTTTTACCTTTTCTCTTTTATCTCCAAGAAAAAGACCTAAAATTCAGGCTTTTGCTTGTGCTGCAAAGGACAGAGGATTTTGTCTTTTGGGGTTTTTTTTATGACCCAAGTGAAAATGTTCAGAAAATGAATGTTCTAGCTTTTGATTATACATTTAGGTCATAGTTGCTTCAAAAAATAACTTAAAAAAAAATCTGTCAAGGATCTACAAAAATGATTGCAAGTGATACAGTGGGAGACAAGCAGTCTTCTGAATTTCATAGTCTGATACAGTGTTTATTTGTGCCAGGAACTGCCAGGGCTAAGCCACCCTAGGCTTGGCAGTTCATAGCCCCGGCACCTCTGGGCTTACCGCGTCAGTTATGAAAGTCAAAAATTGCTTGAGCCCCGGCACCTCTTTCACTACAAATTAAGCGCTGGTCTGATAGGGTTATTTCTTGCTCCTAATAAAATACACTGGGTCAAATACAACCATGATATAAGCAAATATGACATCACTAATTAAGCAGCAAGAACTTGCAGCCTCTTATGGGACTGAATTTGGTCTATTATTATACTATCCGTGCCAACAGTTTAAATACATTAAACGAATAAAACACAAAGTGCATAAATAAGATGAACATGTGAGTAATATTATAATGCAAGATAGTGTAGTTGTAAGTCATACCAGTAACTAATTTCTCTCTCCACTTGTACCAAGTTAACTTGGGAAATTTTTTTAATCCTGCATTAATAACTCTAAAATTGCAAAAATCAACACATTTTCAAGCAAAGTTAAACAATTAAAAAAAAAAAAACACACTGCTTACATTGTATTCCTTTATTTTCATAGCATCCTGTTCTTTTTGATCTTCTAGCTTCTTCTTTTCTTCTTTCATTTTTTCAGATTCTGTTTGCCAACTTTCTTTTTCACTAAAAATATATATAATTTTTTTTAAGTAAAAATAGTTCAATTTTTTCATTCAGAAATATGAAATATTGTAAAGATTTTTCAAAACTGTTTGTAAATCATGTTACCACTAGTAACTGAAATATGCTATTTTAACATTAACACATTTTTCAATTTTTTTTAAACACGTTTAGAAAACTCAAAATTAACTTCACTATTAAAAGTTGGAACTGTGTTTTATAGTCTGTGGTGAAGAATGCATACTTATCTAAATTTAAAAACATGTTATTAAGAGAAACATTCCATTAAACTTGAACACGTGAAGTATGAGATACTTCTCTCAGAAAGCCCAGATCTCCCTCTTGTGAAAAAGGAGATTCAAAAAGGATGCCAGCCTTCTTGCCAGACTGTTACCCTGTTATGATCAGGTAAAGGAATCCTGGTGTGTTTTCCTTCTGAAGTCTATTAGATCAGCAGATTTGAAAAGATATATGAAGTTGCTCCCAAAGATTGCAAGGCTTGTCTACATGGCCCTGCAGTGTGGACTGCCAGAGGGTGAACTGCAGTGCACACTACAATGTTGCTCTGTAAGCGTCCCATGTAGACCCTGCTAGAGTGAACTAAAAGGTACCAATTTCACATTAACACAATCCCATTTGAAAGGTACCTATTCACGCTAGCAGGATTCACATAGGGCAGTTATCGATTAACACTTTAGTGGGCGCTGCAACTCACTTTAGTGGGCCCTGTAGTCTGCACTGTGGGGCCAACCCCCCCTCATCAGTGAGGAAAGTGTGGCCTGTCGGGACTCAATAACTGAAGAGACTGACATAACCTTCGGGAGGTTCTCCCATACAAGTTTCAACTGGTTTGGGGAGATGAGGAGGCTCCTATAAGCAGTCCAGACTCTAAAATTTTTCCCTGGTCACAGTGAGGTTCTGTGGGCTAGGAGCAGTTGTGGGAGAGCCTCCTCTTCTTTGGCTCCCAAGTGGATCTCCTCGCAGACAAACTACATCTACATCTTAGCTTCCACCATAGTGGGGATAAGGGGCAAAGAGCAGAGAATAAATTTGACAGTGGTTCTATTTGAGATACAGAGGCCTGGAATCTTTGCTTCTTTAAGGGGGTGGCAAGATTCTGCTCACTGTTCCTTCAAAAAAGCTTTTACACATTGAATGATCTTGTCAATAATTTTGTGATGATATAGAGTTTCTTTGCAAGATGCCAATTTATCAACCGCAAAACATTTTGTGGAAATATCTTGGGTTCTGCAAACTTTCATTGAATCACAGTCATGATTCCTGGAAAGCTGCTGGGTAGCTCAGGCTTCCAGGATCTGCGGCAGCTGTGCCATACAGAGTGCCCAAAGGCTGAGGGCACCATGCCTTCTTGGGTCCACATATCCAGGGCAGCCCTGCCATACAAACTGGAAGCTCTGTAATAGTGGAGCTGCCTCAGAGTTATGGACCCTAGAAGGAAAGGGTTGTTGGCTCCACTATGCAGACTGCACCAGGACTGGAGACCCCAGACTTCTAGTATCTGCGGCTCCAGAGTCCCTGCCGTGGTCCTGGGAACCTTAAAGATTTGGGAGGATCATGAAGCAGGGCAGCCCTTGGGGCACTAGCTCAAACCAGGGCTCTCAGGAAACTTTGGAAGCTGTGGAGACCCAGCTTGAACCAGAGCTCTCGGGGCTTCTAGGCGGCCTGCTTCATGGCAGGTGACTCCCTTGACCACGAGAAACTCCCAAGGCTGCCTCCAATTCCTTCTGGGGATGTGGGGGAAGTTCAGGTAGTGCCTTGCAAGCAGCGGAGTCAGCTGCTCTGTTTAGTTTCAGGAAAATCTACATAAAATGGATACTTTTTTTCCTGAAACAAAAACTTATTTCCTTTTCATGAAAATTTAGAAATGTCCTGTTTTTGTTCCAAAATGGAATAAACACTTTCAAAATTTCAGAATTTTCAATGGAACAGAAATTCCAAGTTTTGACCAGCTGTACTTGAATGCATCAGGGAAGGTAGGAGCACTCAATCACTATTTTATTTGCCTGGCTGGAGGTAGAGAATCTAGTACATAGGCAGAAGGGGTGTGGCCAAACCTCAAGGCCCCATGCGTAAGACTATCTGCCTCTTGTACTTGCAGGAATAGAAGTGCTACCCAAATGTCACAGACTGACACAAAAACAGGATCCAGAAACTGCTAGTGAAGTTAGTCAACAAACATAAATCTCCAGAAAACAAAGGAAGCTCTTTTGTCTCAGAAGCTGCCCAAGTGAGCCTCCAGGCCTAATTCAATAGTGAAATATCAATCTGGGCAGCCCTCAGAACCTAGAATCCAAATTAGGACATGCTTGTATCTAAATAATTTCTGCCTTAACCCTCCGGTGGGAAAGATGCATTTTGTGGTAATCAGAAGCAGTCATCACTCAAAGAAGGAGAGGAATTGTCCTAGGAACTGGCATTACACGAAGGGCCAAAGACACCCCTGGAGCTGACATCTCCAATCTGCACTTGTGTTCCCTGGATCCATAGCAATGTTTCCTTTTCCTCCTTTGTAATAACACTGGATCCCTCAGCTCAAGATTCCATCTGAGCTCCAATTTTTCCTACTCTTATGTCTGAAAGCAGAGAAGAGTGGAAGTGAGGCTTCCACAAATGTCAGGTACAAATGAGTTCCCAGATGCAGATTCAAGAGAAGCTTGACAAGGTCGCAGTTTGCAGATTTCCCTGGTGCTAAAATGATCTCTGTCACTATGAAAATTGTACAGGCTAGTTCTTGCCACAAAGCAGGCAACAAAATGTGAGTGCGACTGCTTTTCTAAAAGGTTTTTGAAGCACAGCAGCACCAAGGGGAATATACAGAGGCCACCTAAAAGAAGAATGATTATTTCACACAAGTCTCCATGATGCTAACAGAAATAACAACTTGAATATAGTGGGGAAATTATTAATATTTTCTCCTATTTAAAATATTTAAAACACTTTGAAAGTTTAAGGTTTGAACAGCCCGACTATCTCAAAAGGAAGACCCCCAAAGGATTTGTACCTTTGATATTCCTTATATAGCAAGCCTTGTTGATGGCGAATTACTGCAAATTTTCGCTTATATTCTTCTACTGCTTCTTCTAATTTCTTAAGTAACTGTTCTTTATTTTCTAGTTCCTAATGATCATTTTCAAAATAAAAATTAATGATATAATTAACAATGTATGCTTCAAATCTGAAAATACTCATCAATGGTATTCTCTAGCATAGATCTTTGCGCCACTGAGATCAACATATTGAAGAAACAGAGCTTGTGTCTTTATGCTAAAACAACATATCAAAAACAGTCTAAATAAAAGTAATGTTTAAATATTTGTAAGTAATAAATTAAAAAATAATAAATAATTTTACAGCTCACAAACCAAAAAGAGTTGAGAATTACTTGACATTTTGGATTTGTCCACACAGACTACTAATGAAACTGCACACCTGGAAAGTGTTAAGCATTTCTCATACTGCCAAATGCATTCATACTTCATAACTATACAATGTACAAAATCTTTTCTGATACAAGCAAGCTGATCGGGGTGATGATAGGCACACATCTTATTAGTTATGTTTAGTGTACTTGTTTTTTAAGTTCCTATCCCCCATTTATGTTTCGTGTGCTTGTTTTTTAAGTTCCCATGCCCCCATTTATCACCATATCTTTCCCTTCATCCCAGCAATCAACAGTTTTAATTCAAGCATATTTAAGCCCTTCTTCTCAACATTCAGACCATTCCCTCCAAACAAATGAGCAACTAACTCACATGAGAAATAAAAGAAGTAAACATAAGATTACAAGGAGCTTTGGACAGAACAAGTGTGTGGCAGAAGAAGGAGAGAATTCAATGAGAATAGGTGCATGGATCTGCAGACCAGCATTCAGTTAAAAAACAACAACACAGATTTCTTTTAAACAACATAACTCTTACATATTAACTTTTGTGTATTTCTTGATAAATGCCCATTCTAGAAGAAGAAGAATTACAGATTTGTAAAAAGAATGCAAAGCTACAAAGGTTATAAAGGCTATAAACACTTTTTCATGGCAGAACATACAAATATTTTCAGTACTTATATATTTCTTCCAGCTAAATGTACTCTGTCAACTTTCTGGGGGGAAAATCTTCTAATATAATCTTGGTAAAACTACATTTATGGCATTCTGGTCATGAAGAAATTGACCCATAGCAAGCAAAGCAAGTGGCTTTCTTTATAAATTCACAGAAAAGACCAACTTCCTACTGGCCAAATTAGGAAGTTTATATCCTTCACCATTTATTTTATGCTTGAATATGGTCTCCTAACCTTCCGTACTATATAAAACAGGCATAGGAACTTAGATGAGAAGAACAATAGAATAGACATTTTTTGTCGATTGTCCTCTGGCTTTACAAACATTAGACTTTAGGTAAAAATGTAAAAACTGTCCACTCTCTTCCATACATATTTTTCTCCCAAGTGTATTGTATAAAAGTCTGTTTGTGATGCTGGGAATATATGGTTGTTTAATAAACTCTTTAACATAACTCACAAAGCACATCAAGCTTAGCAGCCCCAAAATGAAAAATTCGAGTACCTCAAGCTGTCCAGGAGGAGGAGCCAATGCATATTGAGTTTTCTTCCAGACATTCTAAAATATTCCTGATTTTTGGGATCTTTAAATTGCATTTGATGACTACACTGCATATGAAACAATGCAATTCTAGACAAGAAGTCTTTTGTCTTGTTGGGTATGGGAGAGGAAAGAGGGATTGGCTCTTCCCTGCAGATTGCTTTGGTGGGGTTAGAAATAAAATAATCTCTAGCCCAGAGATGTCATACAAGGAAGGTTCAGGCAACTATATTCTATTACAACAATACACATTACAGTTTTTAGGAGACTCCCCAGTTTCCACATACGATATAGTAACAGATTTGGAAGGATTTACAAATACCCCTAATGTGCAGGTTTAAATCAGTTACCTGTAAAAGATGTATTAAATATTCGTTCTGAGAATTAACTATATTAGCATTTGAAGGAGTCATCCCTTCTGGACGGTTTACTGGTCTGAATACTATATTGGCACCTTCCGATTGACGTAACAAACAAACTTCATCTTTAAGTTGTGCAATCTAAAGAAAATAAATAAAGAGAATAGAAGCAGTAAGACGAAACTCCTATTATTCAGCCAAAAATATGGATACAAAATGTAGAGGTGTCCAGTCTCACACTGTTCTGAATTATAAACATCTCATAATTTAGTAGTCCCAATTATTTTTTTTAATGTTTTAAAGTAAATTTTTCTATTTTTAAAATTACAATTCCACAAAAAAATTAAACACAATACTTTGAGTCAAATGGTTAAAAATGATCAAGCATCCAGAGCAGGCTCACACAGCTGGCGATCCATCTCAATTTTACTTTAGCTGCTCAAGCATATAATTTGTAGGTTATTTTTCCTTTCTTTTTACCCGCAAACATTCATATGGAGACTGAGCTAAGCCTCGATGTCCAAAACTGCATGGCTCAGATGGCTATCCAGCACATTTATTCTAAATTTACCATGTCTTTCTTTTTTAAACCCTTCAAAGAGCTTTTGGTTGACAACAATCTCTAACTACAATGCCCCAGAAAATACTGTTCTGTAATGCTACAAATACTAGGAAGTCATACTGGATCACACAGCTGTCTTAAAGGGTTCATATAGAGAGTATGCCTTTTTATAAAGATGTCAGTTTGAAGATACGTTCAATATTAATATGTTATATCCTTTGGGATATATAATATAAACATTTGGAAGCATTCACAGTTGAGCTAAAATCACCAGCTATTATTTCAGTGGCAAAAAGGGAAAACATTTTAAAATCAATTTATTCGTTGAACCCCCGTTAGCCTTGTTATTTGAGTCTCTCGCATATGTAAAAAGTGTAAAATGATTATTGCTCATTTTAAGAAAAATGAAACAAAAATGTTTTTGCAACTCACATTTAGCACAGCTTTCCCCAACACCTCACCTAGTAGACACAACTCTATGATGGGGCATTGGATATTAGGGTTTTTGTAAGTATGGAATAACATTTGGATTATTTGGATTTTAACTCAGTGAGAACAAGTACATAGATTATAATCCATAAATATAGCAACAAGTATGTATGATTGTATCTCTTGTCAATTATATCTGCAGGTTTTACATATTTTCAAAATGTGTACGTAAAAAATAAAATGCAAGTTACGTTAAAAAAACTGACAGCAATATCTAGTATTTAAAACGATTTTAATACAAAATATTAAGTGTATTTTGTTCTCTGTTATCCATGGAGCCAGCAAATTATTCTATATTTTCACTGTAAAACAAATTAGAATATATACCTTTACATTAGCATTTGCTAACTGGTTAGAGAAATTTGTTGCCTCTTTTCGAGATCCTTTCAGCTCCTGCCTCAATTCTTCATTTCGCCCCGTAAGCTGATCAAGTTGAGCTTTCAAATGCAAATTGGCATCAAATATTCCTTCTGCATTCTTTGATTCGATTGCCTATCACATTAAGAATTAATTTAGTAAACAGAAAAACAAAAAACAAACAAAAGAACACAAATACTTCTCCATATTTCCCAATAAACTGGAGCTTTCCGGTGTGCATAAGTGGGGCTCAAAATTGCAGCCACTGTGACAGAGGGAGTACAGAGACTAATACCATCAAATCGTCATAAGGGGGAAGTGAGAGATAAAAGTAGGCAAAGCCATAACTCAACCCCATCCTTGTGTCAGCTGGCAGAACTGGCTGGCTGTGCTGAGGGGAGTTCCGACAACCCAAAATGAGCATCACCGATGCAATCCCACCAGTAAAGCTAGGGTGCACTGGGAAGCATTCTGCTTTAGGTAGCCATGACTGTGAGCTCGGCGCAGATCTAGCCGCTAAGTGATTAAGAAAACTAAATCTAACAGTACAAACACTTTCAGCATGAACATCATGTCTCAAGCTAATATTTCAGTGATCTGATTCTCTACCAAGATAACTCAAAGTAGATTATTACTTTTTAAAAGTCATATATTTAATACAACATTATAATCTGATTTTATGTAAAATACTACATCCATATTTAAAGTATTCTGCAATGCTTTGAAGACTGACTATTCAGTCAAGATGAATTTTGCTCTCATGGGTCAATTTGATTTGTGTTTTTAAGATTTTAGGGGGTATTTTGAACATATAACAGCTAATGTTCAACACTGAAGCAGTCAAAGCAAAGATAACTCTATAAATAACTTCTATCAAGCCAAATAATTCAAATGAAAGAAGGGTTACATTTACTAATCGCTCCAGACTAGGGATCATTAAGGCCGTTTCTCCTCCTTTCACACTAGGATCCTTCTGCATTTCCCTGACAGCTTGTAAAATCTCTTTCATTCCTTGCTCAAGCTGCTTGTTTTCTTCTGATAATTCTTTTACTGCAATACAATAATGTATATTTCTAAAATACTTTAAAATACTCTGGAAAAATACAATTTCATCTTGGTTTCTGTTAGTCTGATATACAATAAAAATGGCTTATCTTATTCAAGGAAATACCCACCCACTTACAGAGTTCAGAGACTTCAGATTTCTATGCACAAGTAGTAAATGCATCATTCTGACTCCCCAAACCCTTGTTTACTAATGATCTAATCCAGCAAAGCACATAAGCACATGCCTAACATTAAGCAAGTAAGCTGTACCACTGTCTTCAATGGGACATTCATGGGTTTAAAGTTAGGCATGTGCTTAAGTGCTGTGCTGGATTGGATCTAAGCAACTTGTTATTTTAATACCAAATATTAAAATAAATAAAATGTGTTCCATGTAGTGCCACTGATGTAAACCTTTAAGTTTAAAATGAGGAATATGTACCACACAGTAGAATCTCTTTTAAAGAAGATATATGAAAGTTTAAAGTATTTATTGAAGTTCTAAAGAAATAAAAGACCTTGGTAAATTAAATTTCATCGTCATCATTTTGTAGCTTATCAGGAACAACCCTCAATCTACATTTCAGAGTTTAAAGATATTAGGTCTCTCTCTCTCTCTCTCTCTCTCTCTCTCTCTCTCACACACACACACACACACACACACACACACTTTCATGCTTTCTGAGAAAAACACCAAGTAAACTGTAAACTTAAAATATTAAAGGAAAAAATTAGATTTGCAAGCGTAACAAAATAAAGCAGGAGAATATTAGCCCTCTAAAAATTATACATAAAGATCTGACTATCAGCAGCTATTTATAAATTTAATCATGGCCTATACTAACAAAGAATTACAGCTTACATTTAGATTGAAATTTGGCTATCGCAGTCCTGTTCCGTTCCAAATCTTTCTCTCTCTCATTTAATTCTTTTGCAAGGTATTCATTCTACCAGCAAAAAAAAAAAAAAAAAAAATCTTAAAAACTGGATTTTCAAGACATAAGATTTAGAGTCTTTTAGTACTAGAATACTTAAGAGCATACAATTGAGTAATGGCTGTTAAATAAAAATAGATTCCTGAAGAAATATTAAATCATACATATCTGACAGTACAATTATATTATTATAAGAAAACAGTAAAAGAAACAGTGTCATCTGCACAACAACAAAACCAGTAAAAGAAAAATATTAAAGCCATAAATAATGTTTACGCAAGCATTTAAAGTTTCCTCTCTTCATAAATATCCTATGAAAGCCTTGCACTACCTGAACTGCCTGGCTTCTGTATCTCTCAAGCTCGAGTTCTGCATTTCTATATAATGTGTTCTTGGCCAACAAATCCCTGGATATCTGCTCATTCTAGAGGAACAATGAATAATTAGCAAATGATTTGATTTCCATTTATGTATATTACCTTTCCAAGACCTTTTCTGTGATATGAATAAAAGAAACAACTTTTACATTTTAGCAGTAAATTAAATGAATATTATTTGTTTTAGAATTTAGTTAACACATTACTTAAAAATGTCCTGTTGGAGCAAAGCATAAGAGACAATAGTTTAAAAGACTGACTTATACAGACATACGAGTCCCATTTACCAATTATGGATATCAAAAAGAAGAATAGTTTGATAAATCTAGAAAATACCTCTCACAGCTGTCACTCATTTAAGTTAGTGATGGGAAAGCACTCTTTAATTAACTTGTTCATTCCTGTGCTAATGATGTTCCCTATGTCATATTCTCCAGGGCTTCTTTCAGTCCAATTTTAAAAAAGATTCATGCAATAGAGACTCCACTACTTCCTTTGGAAGATTATTTCAGCAGACTAATATAGAGTTCCCCAAATTTTTCATATTGTAGACTTCATGTCATGAATGACTCCCATACGATTCATGATCAAGTGGGTCACCTCCCCTTACACTGGAAATCCAATAAAATCCGTTTGGGAAGTACAGCAATTGCTTACACAGACAATTAATGTTAGGAAACTATTTAGTGCATTGAAAAATAAATACAACTTTGCATATGTGACCAACTAGCTCCTTTATGAATCACTGGAAAGTGTTCATATACCACCATCTAGGAAGCACTAATCTAACAGATTTCACCACTTGAAATCTTTTCCTAATATTAAATCTACAGTTTCTTTGCCACTAGATGAAGAGATGGGAGAGAAAAGCAATTGAAAGCCAGCTCAGAAACTTATCACTAGCTGGAGGATGACTGAAAAAAAGGAATCTTTCATCTCCTTAATACCTTGGTTCTTTTCCTATCCTCGTTGGTAGAAGAAACTTCAGAAGCTACTTCTCCCCTATGCCTTGCATTGGCTAAAGCTGTGGCATCCTTTGACAGAGGACACTGCTCGGATATTCCACCAATCACAAACTCATAGAAACGTAGGACTGGAAGGGACCTCAAGAGGTCACCAAGTCCAGCTCTCTGCACTTAGACAGGACCAAGTAAACCTAGACTATCCCTGATAGATATTTGTCCAACCTTCTCCTTAAAAACCTCCCATGATTGGGATTTCACAACCTCACTCGGAAGTCTATTCCAGTATTTAACTACCTTTATAGTTAGAATTTTTTTCCTAATATCTAATCTAAATCTCCCTTACTGCAGATTAATCTGATTACTTCTTGTCCTACGTTCAACGCACATGGAAAATAATTGATTACAGTCCTCTTTATCAACAGTCCTTAACATATTTAGCCTTCCTTTCTTGACTAAACATGCCTAGTTTTTTAACCTTTCCTCATAGGTCAGGTTTTCTAAACCTTGTATCACTTTTGTTGCTCTCCTCTGGACTCTCACCAATTTGTTCACATCTTCCCTAAATTGTGGCACCCAGAATTGGACACAGTACCCAGAATTGGACACAGAATTGTGGCACCCAGAATTGGACATTGAGGCCTTATAAGTGCTGAGTAGAGTAGGACAATTACCTCCCATGTCTTACATAAGATACCCCGTTAATACACCCCAAAATGATATTAGCCTGGTTAGGAACTGCATCATTGTTGTGTATATTCAGTTTGTGATCCTCTATAACCCTCTGGTCCTTTTCAGCAGTACTACCACTTAGCCAGTTATTCCCCATTTTGTAGTTTTGCATTTGATTTTTTCCTTCCTAGGTGAAGCACTTCACACTTGTCTTTATTGAATTTCAGATCAATTCTCCAATTCGTCAAGATCCTTTTGAATTCTAATCCTGTCCTCCAAAGGGCCTGCAACCCCTCCCAACTTGGTGTCATCTGGAAATTTTATAAGCATATTCTTCTCTCCATTATCTAAATCAGTAATGAAAATATTGAATAGTGTCTCTCACAGAACTGACCCCTATCAGACCCCACTATATACATCCTCACAGTTTGACAGTGAACCATTGATAACTATTTGAATATGGTCTTGCAACCAGTTATGAACCCACTTTACAGTAATTTCATATAGACCACATTTCCCTAGCTTGCTTATGAGACTATTAAATGGGACTGTGTCAAAATACTTGGTAAAAATCAAGATATGGCAGCAAACAAGTAACTCTTTCAAAGAAGAAATTAGGTTGTTTTTTGTTCTTGACAAATCCATGCCAACAATTCCTTACAAGCCTATTATCCTCTATGGAGTGTTGTTGTAGCGGTGTTAGTCCCAGAATATTAGCTTATCTTCAAGTATGGGAAAGAGACTCAAAATATAACAGCTAAATACAAGATTGAACAGCTAGTTTATAGAATAAGTAGTTAGTGGGTTTGATATACACCTTAACACATTCAAAATTGTGTTCACCAAACAAGGATATTCCACAAGAGAAGTAAATCTCATCATGGAATGGGCCACCCAAAATTCTCAGAGAATCTGCTTCAATACAAAAATAAAACCCCCTCTGACCGCACACCCCTGGTTGTCACCTACCACCTCACACTGGAACGCATGCAAAGCATCATCAAACAACTGCAACTCATACTCAATGGGGACCCCACCCTGGAAAAAAAAATCTTTCCTGGCCTTCAAACAGCCCCACAGCCTCTCCAAGCTCATCATCAGAAGCAAGCTTCCCAGAGACCAGGACACACCAACTCAAAGTAGCACCACACCCTGCCACAACAACAGATGCAACACCTGCAGACATATCTCCACTGCTACAATGATCAACACTCTCCACAACACACCTTTCCAGACCCATGGATCCTACACATGCCTATCACAACATGTGGCGTACCTCATCCAGTGCACTAAATGTCCCAATAACAACTATGTGGGTGAAACCAGACGATCACTAGACTCTCCAATGAACTGAAACAGGAAAATAATAAAAGACAAAAACACAGTGTCACCTATGTGTGAACACTTTTCACAAAGCAATCACTCTATTGCTGACCTATGAGACCTCATCCTCAAAGGAAACTGCACAGCACTTTCAAAAAACAAAGCCTGGGAGCTTCAATTCATAACCTTGCTAGACACTAAAAATCATGGTCTTAATAAAGACACTGGATTTATGGCATTCTGTAACCCACTAACCCCCACCCCATTTGTCCTATTACTACAGGAGTGTTAACGGGCCACTTCACTTTGAATGGTTCCTTAGAATATGTGCTAATTACTTATGCTAAACTAGCTGTTCAATCTTGTATTTAGCTGGGACGCTCTTAGGCCTTATCTACACTGCCATTTTACAGTGCTGAAACGTTCTCACTCAGGGGTGTGAAAAAACACCCCGCCCCCGAGCGCTGCAAGTTTCAGCATTGTAAAGTGGCAGTGTAGCGAGCACTGTTAGCTACTCCCATCATGGGGATGGTTTTTTTGTTTGTTTGTTTTTGTTTGTTTGTTTTTAACAGGTGCCGCGACTACACAGCCACGTTAAAGCACTGCTGCAGCAGTTGCTAGTGAAGACATATCCTTAGAGCCCTTCCCAGACCTGAGAAAAAGCTCTGTGTAGCTCAAAAGCTTGTCTCTCATCAACAGAAGTTGGTCCAATAAAAGATATTACCTCATCCACCCTGTCTCTCTGTTATTCTCTAGGTGCTTACAAATTGATTGTTTAGTAATTTGTTCCAGCATCTTTCCAGGTATTTAGGTTGACTGGTCTATAATTCCCCAGGTCCTCTTTTGTTTCCATTTTTAAAAATAGGTACTATGTTAGCCCTTCTCTAGTCCTCTGGGACCTCACACGTCTTCCATGAGTTCTCAAAAGGTAATTGCTAATGGTTTTAAAGGTGCTTCAGCTAGTTCCTTACGTACCCAAGAATGAAATTCATCAGGCCCTAATAACTTGTATACACCTAACTTATCTAAATATTCTTTAACCTGTTCTTTCCCTATTTTGGCTTGTGTTCCTTCCTGGGGAGGCTTTACAGTGCTGTAACCTGCAAGTGTAGCCAAGGCCTCAGAGAGCGGCACTGTCTCAGCCCCCACTTCATTCAGATAAGGGCTGTAAATTACTGGACTTTATCTAAATGTAAACTAATTAACAAGTGACTCACCTCATGCCACAGGCACCGGCTTCCTCCAGGCCCCGGGGGTGCTTAGCGCCCCCGCCCGTCCACCAACCCTGTCCCCTCCCCACAAACCTCCACCCCCACTTCACCTCTTCCCACCCCCGCTACACCTCCACCCCACCTCTTTTTGCCCAGTTCTGCTCCATCCCCTGAGCACGCCCCATCCCCGCTCCTCCCCCTCACTCCCAGTACCTCCTGCACACCACCAAACTGCTGATCGCAGAGGGCAGGAGGCACTGGGAGGGAGGGGAAGGAGTTGATCATTGGGGCTGCAAGTGGACAGGAGGTGCTGGAGAGGTGGTAGGGAGCTGGCCACTGGTGGATGCTAAGCACCCACTAATTTTTTTCCGTGGGTGCGCCAACCCTGGAGCACCCATGGGGTCAGCACCTATGCCTCATGCTACTGTGGCCTGTTGCTTAACTGAAACTAAAACATAAGAATGGAGAGAACACTACAGTCATGAGGGAATCTGAAAGGTAAGATTGGAAGGGGGAGAAGTTAAACAAGGGTTTGTTTTGTTTTTTTGCAAAACTCAAAACTGACCACAGAACTAAAAATCTCTCTAATCTTGTTTTCCATTTAAAAACAAAAAAACCCTCTTTTGTACTTTTGATGTCTACATATTGGCTAAGAAGCAGTTGTGATTCTGGTGGCTTTATATTTAAAGAACTTTCTATGTTTTATTACCGATGCCTCAAATGTGCTGGAATATATGTTAATATCTTAGGCCTGGTCTACACTAGGCGTTTATGTCGAAGTTAGCGCCGTTAAATCGAATTAACCCTGCACCCGTCCACACTGCGATGCTATTTAGTTCGACATAGAGGTCTCTTTAATTCGACTTCTGTACTCCTCCCCGACGAGGGGAGTAGCGCTAAATTCGACATGGCCATGTCGAATTAGGCTAGGTGTGGATGGAAATCGACGCTAATAGCTCCGGGAGCTATCCCACAGTGCACCACTCTGTTGACGCTCTGGACAGCAGTGCGAGCTCGGATGCTCTGACCAGCCACACAGGAAAAGCCCCGGGAAAATTTGAATTTGAATTCCTTTTCCTGTCTGGCCAGTTTGAATCTCATTTCCTGTCTGGACATCGTGGCGAGCACAGCAGCACTGGCAACGATGCAGAGCTCTCCAGCAGTGATGGCCATGCAGTCTGTGAATAGAAAGAGAGCCCCAGCATGGACTGATCGTGAAGTCTTGGATCTCATCGCTGTGTGGGGCGATGAGTCCGTGCTTTCCGAGCTGCGATCCAAAAGAAGGAATGCAAAGATCTACGAGAAGATCTCTAAAGACATGGCAGAGAGAGGATACAGCCGGGATGCAACGCAGTGCCGCGTGAAAATCAAGGAGCTGAGACAAGGCTACCAGAAGACCAAAGAGGCAAACGGACGCTCCGGATCCCATCCCCAGACATCCCGTTTCTACGAGGCACTGCATTCCATCCTCGGTGCTGCCGCCACCACTACCCCACCAGTGACCGTGGACTCTGAGGATGGGATACTGTCCACGGCCGGTTCCTCAGACATGTTAGGGGACGGGGAAGATGAGGAAGGAGATGAGGAGGGCGAGGCAGTTGGCAGCTCTCACAACGCTGATTTCCCCGACAGCCAGGATCTCTTCATCACCCTTACAGAGATCCCCTACGAAGCGTCCCCAGCCATTACCCCGGACACAGAATCTGGTGAAGGATCAGCCAGTAAGTGTTGTAAACATCTAAACATTTATTTTTAACAAAACAGGAATATTAACAATTAAAAGAATGGGTTGTTCATGATTAGTGTGCCCTAGGCGCTTAACGGTTTAGTAAGGGGCAGTGCAAGTTTTGAAAAGAAATCTAGCAATGTCCGGTTTTCAGTGATTGTCCTGCACAAGCCGCTCTACTGTGTATTCCCTGCTACTGCAGCTACAGTAAAATGCGGTCTATATGTGCGGGGATAGAGCAGTAATCCTCCTGGGACATCTCGATGAAGCTCTCCTGGAGGTAACTTGAAAGCCGTTGCATGAGGTTCTTGGGGAGAGCGGCCTTATTGGGTCCTCCGAAGTACGACACGTTGCCGCGCCACGAGATTATCAGGTACTCGGGGATCATTGCTCTGCACAGCAGGGCGGCATACGGCCCTGGTCTTTGGAGGCTTTCCCGGAGCATTCTCTCTTTGTCGCTCTCGGAGATCCTCATCAGGGTGATGTCGGCCATGGTGACCTGCTTTTAATTAGGTAGGGGAATGTTAGTGTTGGGACTGCTTTCCCGTTCCTTTACAGAACTGTCACCGCTGGTTTGCAGCCACGCGGTGGAGGCGGGAGAGGGGCAGCCGAAAGGGATCGTTCCCGGGGACAGCCGCGAGGGGGTGGGACAGGGGCAGAGTTCCCGCTTGCCGGATTGCTGGCAGCAGGGACTGACATTGATTTAAATGTGAAATGAGGCCAGTGGTAATATAAAAGTTTTAAACTGCCACAAGTGTACGGCTTACCATGTCTGCCTGCAACAGAAATTCCGTTGTGCTGCCTCGCTTCTCAAATGTGCTGTTCAAGACCCCAGGCACAGAATGCGAAGGCCGAGAATTCGACCTTGTGCTGAGTGCGCATGTGAAAGGTGCTGTGCATGGTCTTGTTCACAGAGAAAGACTATGTTCTTTGTTCACAACTACATTTATCTTTCAGAGGAATTCACTCCCTTTTTCCCATTTCCACAGCCCCGTCTGCGACTGTCTCACAACCTAGCCTGGAATCACACTCCCAGAGGCTAGCGCGGATTAGGCGTAGGAAGAAGAGGACACGGGAGGACATGTTCTCTGAGCTTATGGCCTCTTCCCAAGCCCAGGCAGCACAGCAGACCCAGTGGCGGGAGAACTTGACCCGAATGCACCAAGCCAACATGGATCGGGAGGAGAGGTGGCGGCAGGAAGACCAGCAGGCGACTCTAACGCTGCTTGGACTACTGAGGGAGCAAACGGACACACTCCGGCGCCTTGTGGATGTTCTGCAGGAACGGAGGCAGGAGGACAGAGCCCCGCTGCAGTCCATCTCTAACCGCCCTCCCCCGCCACCAAGTCCCATACCCACCTCACCCAAAGTGCAAAGAAGGAGAGGCGGCAGAGTCCCTGCTAACTCTCACTCCACCCCTGCAGAGAGCTCTAGTAGCAGAAGGCTCTCATTTCCCAAAATTTGAAAAGTTCTTTCCTTCCCGCCTGACACAAGCCCACGTCCAAGTTTCACCTCCCAATGCCATGTGTAGTTGATAATAAAAAATTCGTTTCTGTTAACTACTGTTTCAATCATGTTCTTTTGGAGGAGGAGGGGAAAGGGGGTTGGAAATTGGACAGGACAGTCTCCTTTGGCAGGGTACATAGTCGGGGGCAGGCACAGCAGCAGGGCACATACACAGTGCAGTGATGCAGTGACTAGTTGCCCCGGTTAGTCTGGGAGGTTGTTTTGATGTAATGTTGGGGGGGGTGGGTTGCTCTGTGACTTTGTGGCGGGGGAGGGCAGTTACAGATCTTAAGCGCCGGTCCTTAGACAGGATCACAGAGCCACACAGCATGGGATCTGTAACCGTCCTCCCCCTGCCACAAAGTCAAATAGACCTCCCATACACACAGTCCCGATCAGGAGGGGTGACAGGCTCCGTTGAAACAAGCATCCCACCGCAGCGGAGCCTGTCAATCCTTGAGTTTAGAAGCTGCATTCGCATCACAACACTAGACCCGCCCCGCACCACAGTCTGCGTCCCAGTTTTAAAAAATTCCCGCTAAAACAGTATTAAAGAAAACGGTGTGCTTTAACAAAGTAGAACTATTTTTATTTCGACACGTGTGTTGGAGGGGGGGTGAAGGGGGTATGTAACTGGATAGGATAGTCAACATTACCTGGGTAAAGAAACGGGGGCAGGTTTAGCTTCTCAGTACACAAACTATAAAATCACAGGTTACCCTGCTCACTCAGGAACTTTGCTTTCAAAGCCTCCCGGATGCACAGCGCTTCCCGCTGGTCTCTTCTAATCGCCCGGCTGTCTGGCTGTGAGTAATCACCAGCCAGGCTATTTTCCTCAACCTCCCACCCCGCCATAAAGGTCTCCCCCTTGCTCTCACAGAGATTGTGGAGCACACAGCAAGCTGCTATAACAATGGGGATATTGGTTTCGCTGAGATCACAGCGAGTCAGTAAGCTTCTCCATCTCCCCTTGAGACGGCCAAAAGCACACTCCACCACCATTCTGCACTTGCTCAGCCGGTAGTTGAAGAGTTCTTTTTCAGTGTCCAGGGCGCCAGTATAGGGCTTCATGAGCCAGGGCATTAGCGGGTAGGCTGGGTCCCCGAGGATGACTATAGGCATCTCCACATCCCCAACAGTTATTTTGTGGTCCGGGAAGTAAATACCTTGTTGCAGCCGTCTAAACAGACCAGAGTTCCTGAAAACACGAGCGTCATGAACCTTGCCCGGCCATCCCACGTAGATGTTGGTAAAACGTCCCCTGTGGTCCACCAGTGCTTGCAGCACCATGGAAAAGTATCCCTTTCGGTTAATGTACTGGGTGGCCTGGTGGTCCGGTGCCAGGATAGGGATGTGAGTTCCATCTATGGCCCCACCGCAGTTTGGGAATCCCATCGCTGCGAAGCCATCTATGATCGCCTCCACGTTTCCCAGGGTCACTACCTTTGGCAGCAGTACATCAACGATTGCCTTCGCTACTTGCATCACAACAACCCCCACGGTAGATTTGCCCACCCCAAACTGGTTCGCGACTGACCGGTAGCTGTCTGGCGTTGCAAGCTTCCACAGGGCTATGGCCACTCGCTTCTGTACACTCAGTGCAGCTCGCAACCGGGTGTCACTGCGCTTCAGGGCAGGGGACAGCAACTCACAAAGTTCCAGGAAAGTTCCCTTCCGCATGCGAAAGTTTCGCAGCCACTGGGATTCATCCCAGACCTGCAGTACTATGCGGTCCCACCACTCAGTGCTTGTTTCCCGTGCCCAGAATCGCCGTTCCACGGCATCAACATGACCCATTGCCACTGTGATGTCCTCGGCGCTGGGTCGCCTGCTTTCTGACAGGTCTGTGCTACTCTCAGACTTCAGGACATCACCGCGGTGCCGTAGCCTCCTTGCCTGACTTTTCTGCATCTGCCTCAGGGAAACCTTTATGATAAGCTGCGAGACGTTGAGAGCGGCCACAACTGCAGCGATGGTCGCAGCGGGCTCCATGCTCGGAGTACAGTGGCGTCCGCGCTGTCAATGACTGGAAAAGCGCGCGAACTGTTTTCCCGCCGGCGCTTTCAGGGAGGGAGGGCGGGAGTGATGGACGGATGACGACAGTTTCCCAAAAGCACCCTCGACTCATTTTGTTACCCAGAAGGCATTGCCGGCTACACCCAGAATTCCAATGGGCAGAGGGGACTGCGGGAACTGTGGGATAGCTGACCACAGTGCACCGCTTCGAATGTCGACGCTATCACCGTTAGTGTGGACGCACAAAGTCGAATTACTGTCCTTAGTGTGGACACACACGTTCGACTTTGCAATATCGATTACAAAAATTCGATGCAAGTAAAATCGAACTACTCTCGTAGTGTAGACAAGGCCTTATATATGTTAATGAAGTTGAAACACAGAAAATAAAAAATGTACATTGTCTGTTATCTGTTACTGCGTATATTTTCTGAATAATTACAAAAGGTAAACTTACAGGTATGCTGGAGAAGCCTCACCTGCGATCTAAGAAAAAATAATTCACTCCTCAACTGCCCTATGAGATTTTCAACTGGATCTGCCTGACATACGTATTCTGATGGTCCACCTTCAAGTCCACTTTTCAAAATTTCTGCCTGCAATGATTCTGGAAAGGCTATCTGTTCTTTGCTGACATCATGAAAATCAGTTAAGAAATCAGAATACTTTATTTGAGAATAGTCCTGTTCATCTTTCAGCTTCGCTACTTGTGATTTATAGGATGTTAGTGGCTTTCCAAGAATAGACTGACAAAAAATGGCATATTTTTGACTAAGAGTCAGCCCTCCCTGGAAATCTTCAGAAAATGTTTGGTCTGAACCAGAGCATATTGCTGTTTGTTTCTGAAAAGATGCTTTTTCCCCATAATTTTCACCGTTCTGTCCTTGAATCTGCTGGCTTTTGGAATCCTTTTGCATTATTTGTGCAGCAGAAAATGAACATGGATAGTCTGATTTTAAGCCTTTTGATAGCTGTCTATTAGTTGCATAGTCTGTTGTTCCTAGTGTCTCTGTAGATTGTAATCCTGATGATCTGTAAAGTTCTTTTATAGTAAAAGTTTCTGAATTATGGCCATCATCTTTTGGCTGCATCTGTGCCAGGTGTCTAGAATCTAACTGGACAAAAATATTTCCACTTTTTTCTGACTGATTTAGATTACGAAGTACACTAGAAATTCTTCTTGATAGATTTCCCAAAGCCATGGTATTTTCAGATATATCCTTCTCAGATTTTACCAAACTAACTGATGCTCCTCTAATTGAAAGTATGTTTTTCATTTCCATGTTATATGAACTGTTATCCTGTATTCATAGAAAAGTAAACAATGCTTATTATTATTACATCAGTATGTAAAGACAATTCATTTATGATTAGGAGTACTTGTGGCACATTAGACACTAACAAATGTATTTGAGCATAAGCTTTCGTGGGCTAAAACCCACTTCATTGGATGCATGCAGTGGAAAATACAGTAGGAAGATGTGTATATATATATATTTTCCTACTGTATTTTCCACTGCATGCATCCGATGAAGTGGGTTTTAGCCCACGAAAGCTTACGCTCATATACATTTGTTAATCTCTAAGGTGCCACAAGTACTCCTCGTTCTTTTTGCTGATACAGACTAACACGGCTACCACTCTGAAACCTGTCATTTAGGATTATTTCTTTAGAGAGTTACACTAATAATTAATAACTATATGGAAGTCTAAAAACTATATATGCAGACACTAACAGTTCCTAGTTTGGGGCCCAACTCGTACAGAAAAAATACAATACACACTAACATATCATAACCCTACCTTTGCTTTAACTTCATCAACATTAACTGTGCTCATGAAGTCTGATTTCCCTTTTTTTGTCTTCAGATCTTCAGTAAAGCTATCAATCAGCTGCAGGTCATCTGCATCCAATCCTAATTACCAATACATGTATGAATAACAAATTATTATGAATGAATTTATCAATCCCCTGACAACAAAATGAAATGTTCCAAACAGTGGGCTAGCTTTCTGGTCCCTGTTCTGTGATGCAAAGAAGTCATAAAGTTGCTCCTGGTAGGCAGCTGATGATTCCCCTGGGGTGGATGTACTTCTGGCTGGTGTAGAATTGGCATAGCCAGCTCTTTGCAACATCTCTGTTACAAACATTTGCCTGAAGAGAGAGGGAGGGTGCGGCTGGAGCGTTCTGCACTCTGACAACACTTCAGATGCCATTACAAGCCAGCACAAGTTAGAACACACACGAGGCTGGAGAATTAGTGAAATACAAAGCCACTCCATCCCTTTCCTTCCAACTTGAACTCTGGTGCAGCTGAAGATCGGGGCCACTATCTATACTCAGCTTCATAACATTTAGATATATTAGCAAATGCGGCACATTGTCAAGTTATCCCAAATAAATCTACACAGAACCACTTTCAGTGGCTGGTCTGAAAACTGACAAAATCTAAATAAACAGCCATGATTCTGTCCTACCTAACATTGCTGCTCTTTTTCCTTTCTCCTGAGCCAGTTTACGAATCTGTTGTTTCAGTGCAAGTCTTTCTTCTTCCAGTCTTTCAATCTGCACATTAATCAAATATTAATATTTATTTCTGTTCAGTTTCATTTTACAAAATATGCATAAACACAGTTTATCACTTGCCTCTTTTAAAAGGATCTGGTTTTCAGCTCTGTACTGCTGCTGTTTTAGTGCCTTGCTGTTTTTAAATTCAGTTAAATCTATCATTGTCTTTGGATCAAGACCTGCAACACAATCCATGCTGTGTAATTATTCATTAGTTAGAAAAAATAATTCTAACTTTACAAAGCATTAACACATAACCCATTTAAATAAGAATATTTTGATAAATATTCAAGTAGGATTACAAATAATTATACAGAAAACCAGTAAGGGCACTTATTTTCTTCATATATAACAGCTCTTCCATGCCTAATATAATCTGGAAAAAGGACACTATTAGTTGACTTACCCATAACTAAAAGTAATATACTTAATTTCAGGTAGTAATTTATCTTTTGCTATAAAAGACCCTAAACAGACTAACTCATGTTTTTTCTTTCTGCATTTTTCAATCAATATTATGACAGATAACACTATAATATTTTCTTTGCAAATATCATAGTGTTAGAATGTAGTATGCTGGATGAGCCATTCTGGAATCAGGAAAAGTTAGATAGCATCATGGAAATAAAAATGAAGATTGCAAAGACTGCTTCTTCTTGTTCTTCTGGGGGACGTGGAGGGGTGGGGGAGGAGAGAGAGAAATGTAGCTCTGTCAAGAGCAGCTTACTGACCACATCTGTTCATGAACAATCCTACAGCTAATAATTTCTTCCTAATAAAGAAATAAATTCATCACTTCATTTTTAGTAAGACAAATAAAATAACTTACACACACTGAATTACAATAAGGTAAGATATTTGAATAATATAATGTTATTTGAACTCTATGACACAGTGAAATCTTTGTAAAATTTCATGAATGACATACCTAAGCGTTCCCTGAGGTCTTCATTTTCATCAAGAAAATCATTGATTTTAAGTTCAAGTTTGTTCACTTCCTTAATCAATCCTTCAGTCTCATGATCTCTTATTTTAATCTGCTTTTTTAAATCCTTTATTTCAGCAATAGCATCTTCCAAACCATATATCCCCTGAAATAGTCCCAAAAGTGAATTTAAAAGGACTTCATAAATTGTCCAAACATTATACTAAAATTAAAGACTCATGACAGGCAAGAAGAAGGTTATGAGTAAGTGGAGGGATTCTTTTGAAAGAACATTATAGGATTAAGTTGAAGTAATCCACCCCCCTTGAAAGGCCTGATCCAAAGTCCATTGAAGAGCAAGTATAATAATTTTTCTGATAATGGAAAATAGCACTTTGTAATTAGAATGGAAGTCTTACTTTATAATACTTTATGTCTCTTTCCTTTTTTAAATTTTTGATCAAAATTGGCACATGACTACAAGTGTTTGTAAGTAGTGTCACCATGACAATGCATGCAGTTTTACTGAATTCCAGCATACCTTTGTCAAAGACCATACATACAGATTTTACATAACGTCACTGGATCCAGATATCTTCTTCTGGAAATCTGAAGTGTCCTATTTTTTTTTATTTTATCAATCAAAATAGAAGGGTTCTTTAATAATTAAAAAAGTTTGCTTAAGACATATTGCTAATCCAAACAGCGTTTGCAGTGAAAAGCTGAATGAGTATGAACACAATCAAAGGTGTTTTTTGCTCAAAGTAAACGTTAACCATACTTGTTCAATGTTTCATAATAAACTTATTCAGAACACGGAGTTATTTGAACAAATCCTCTACCTTTGAGAAATCCACAAGCCTCTCTGTTGAGTCTGAAGTAGCAATACTAGCGCACATTTTTAAAAAGTACTTTTTAAGAATATTCTGCAGCCCTAAAAAATTTTGCCATAAAAAGGTCCCGTTTTTTTATTTTGAAAATATGGTAAAAAAAAAAAAAAACAACCTTTGTTGCACTGTCAAACAGAATTGTCATGTGATCACACTTTCACAAGTATTGCTTAAAGAAAAAAAACCCCAAAAACTTAAAGCTTATCACTGATAATCAGACATCATCCAGCAATGTGACACTTACTATTTAACAAACAACACAATTCAATGCAATGGAAAGGAACTGCATCTTTTTCTTTACCCTGAGATGTACACGTGTAACATGCACACGCTAAGTCCCTGATCCTGCAATGAGCGCCACACACACACAGATCTCTGCAAAGAATCAGGGCCCAAATTTGCAGAATATTTTGGGAACGTAAACATTTAAAGCACAGTTAGGATCAGGAAAGCAATTATCTAAAAATAGCATCTTTTCATTCATCTTACTTCTCTGACAAACATTTTTTTACTTGGTGCTCCCAGTGAGTTTCAGAAGTGCTTTTCCCACTGTCTGCACGATGGAGTTCTGTTACTAGCTTAACTGTGGACCCTTCAAAAGCTCCTCATCTTGGCTATCCAACTTCTGTTGTCTCAAGACAACTATTCTGGATGCTCAAATAGAAGCTTCATATACCTTGCCAAATATAGCTTAACTCAAGACTCAATTCACTCATCTACCATTTACAACAAGATCAAGGAATGCATAAGAATGAGAGAAAAACAACATGGGAAGTTGTTCATTTGACATTTGTTTTTGTTTTATTTTTCAGCTAGAACATAGTAAATGGATAAACTGCAAATAAAAAAAAGATCTGTTGAAGATATAGTCAAAAACTACTCTTTTCATTTTATCAAATAAACTGTGTACCGTTTCATAGTCTCTCATTCGCTTCAGAGCCTCAATGAGTTCTTTGTCCTTTTCCCTAGCATCAGACTCTGCTAATTCTGCCACTCTCTCAGCCTCTTTAGTTCTCTGTTCCAGCAGTTGCAATTTTTCCTGTATTTCTCCAATACGATTCTGCTGAGCAAGAGATGAGAGACCTGGAAAGAAAGGCAAATTTTGCTGTTATATTTTGAATGATTAAGAACATTAAGCCATTTCTGATATGAACTGAGTGCTTCCACTTTGCTTGGATTGAATCTAGAAAAGTTGCCTCAAGTAAATTATTATTTTGTATTTCAGTTTTGGTTTTCACAGATCTTTTAACTTCATTCTGAAATAAATAGTTTTACAGCAGTTTATATTATGGCCTTTTTATTTTTACAAGCAACCATTAAGGCAACTTATCTGAAGTTAGTTCATATAACGGACAATAGCATTCCATTTGAGTTCAATGGCACAACTCACATATTTAGAACTCTTAATGGTGTGTAAGACTTTACAGGATCAAGACTTTATATATTAAGGCCCGGATCCTGAAAAGACTTATGTATATGTTTAATCTTATGCATTCTGATTACTTCCATTGAAGCCAATAAGAGTGCTCACAGTAAATGAAGTTAAGCACATATGTAAGGGCTTGACTACATGGGAAATATATTCAGTTATAATGGTATAATTATACTAGTGTAGTTAAACTGTTACATTTATGCTGGTATAACTCTCCTACATAGACACTCTTATTCCAGAAAAAGAATGATTTTTTTCCCCAGCTCATCTTAGTCCTTGGCTACACTAGCGCTGTACAGCGCTGCAACTTGCTGCGCTCAAGGGTGTGAAAACGTGCCCCCCCCGAGCGCAGTGAGTGCAGCACTGTAAAGCGCCAGTGTAATCAGCGCCTGCCGCGCTGCACGCTCGCTCGCAGCGCTGCAAGCTACTCCCCTCGGAGAGGTGGAGTACATACAGCGCTGCGAGAACTCTCTTGCAGCGCTGGCGGCGCGACTACACTCGCGCTTCACAGCACTGCCACGGCAGCACTGTGAATTCCCAAGTGTAGCCAAGGCCTTAAACTGCTTACAAAGTGACATAAATTAAACCAGAAAGAAGCATTTTTATACCAGAATAACTGTGTCCACAAGGGGTGTTATACCAGTATAATTATAGCAGTTTAAATTCACACCTTATACCTTTATAACTTCCCTCTGGAGATAAATAAGGCCTACATCTATGCAGAATCAGAGCCCAGCTACATTTCTTTGCTTCTGGAGGTCTAATAAATGTTCTCTTACTGCAGTTTGTATCTGAATTTAACTTACTCTTTTTAAGTTAATTTTTCACAGAGTCACAGTTAAATTACCATATCTACTTTTGTAATTGGTATGTAGGCAATGTATTTCTGTTTGTACATATAACTATACAACAGAAGATGTAACTGCATATTTCTGAGTAAAACTTACATAAATCTACAGAACTTGAAGAAATATGACAAGTATTTATAAAACAGTCTTTAATACTAGATACTTCAATAGCTATAAACAATGAATTTGATCACACCCACACACTGAAAGTCAGTCCCCAATGTTTGTCAATGGAAACAGTGACTCAGTAAGGGAATAAATGTCATTCATATTCTTTAAACAATGTAAAGTTTAAAATAATGCTCATTATAAGTTGCCAACATGTATCTTTAAATAAAAATACCAACTTACCTTTATCTTTTTGGAGTTCATTTTTCAAATCCTCAATAATCAATGCATTTTTTTCCATTTCTTTTGTATATTGTTCAATTTGCTCAGTGAGCAAGCTGATCTGACTGTCTCGTTCTTGCACCCCCTACAAAAATGCAATTATGTTAGAAAAGTAATTAACATTTAATAAACTGCTAACACAGAGTAACTTACTACTTTGAACAGAAAGAAAATGAAGAGATGTAGAACAGTTGATACAAAAAAAATGTGAAAGAAACAATTAAAGAAACAGTAATACTTACAACATAAAGTTCAGAGATTATCTAGTAGTTGGGTATATAAAGGCAAAGCAGTAAAAATAAAAGAAAAATAGTCAAGTAAAATATACAATTAATATAAGCTTGTAAAAATAGTACTTTAAGCAATACCCTTTAAATACATATTTATTGAGCTGTTTTGAGATATATATCAACTTCAGTGGACCAACATGCAAACTTAAAGTTAAGCATGTGCATGTTGGCAAGATTGGGGTCTTTCTTGCAAATTCCTCATAAGCATCTGGTGCTGGCTACTGACAGAGACAGGATTCTGGACTACACAGACCACTGGCCCGTGGTCTGGGTCAGGGCAATTCTTGTGTTCCTGGATGCATGTGTCTTTCAGAGGTTTAGTGAAAATTTGGTTGGGATTTCTCAAAGTTAGAGGTTTAAAAAATAAAAATGTACTCTGTACAATCTAGTTGCATATATGCAATGTGAGCTCTTAACTGTATGCCACTATTCTACAGATTCTGTGCATGCATGTGTAGCTTAGGAAACTGCATAGAGAGTCTGATGTATTTCTCTATGCTAAGTGAAAGAAGTCAGACTGGAAAGGAGAACAGTTCAAAAGAAGTCACAGAAAGACTGTAAAACAGGAAAGTCTCAAAAACAACAGCTGAACTGATTTGATAAAAACTTTGCAGAAACAAAAGTTCAGTCTTTGGCAGAAATCAAACCAGCCACATTTCAGCTGAAAGGTAAGAGATTGACACAGTTACATATGGTTTTACAATTCCTTATTTCTGATGTAAATAATTTTCTACACAAAAGTGCGAGGACACCAAATTTGTGTGGAACATGCATAATTTTGGGACTAAAATGAGGGACACTTGAAAGGAGGTAAGCCTTTGCATAGGTCTGAAACAGACTCTCAACTGCCCAATGACATAGTGTTTGACACATGGACTGTACAGGTAGTTATTTAAAAGAGAGGTTATGACACATGCACTTTTGCATAGACAGTACCTGCTGCAGTGCCATAACGTTGTTTTTGTCTGCATCAAGTTGGGCCATTTTCAGTTTCTCTCTCAAGTTAAACAACATCTGCTGATATTCTATGATTTCATCATCTTTAGAAGCCAAGATTCTCTGCAAGGAACATAAGCAACATAATAAGGAGAGACACCTTAAATAATTCCTAAAGGTAACATGCCATCGGAAACTACTATAAAGTACCTTCCATTCTTCAACTTTTGCATTTACAGCTGCCATGAGGGGATCATCTTCTTCATTTTTTGCTTTAAGTTGGTCTGTTAGTTCCTGTATCTGTAAATAGACACTCTGATTAATTAATAAAAATTTACACATATTATATTACACACACACAAACAAACACCTGTAAATACACTTATTACATTAATGCTATAGCAGTAATACAAACTTGTGCTATAGTTAGAGGAATGCTAACATTTTATATGAAGCCTTTTTTCTATGATTTATAATCAAGTTCTTAACATTTGTGCTGGGTTTCAAGTTAGCTCTCTAGTCAAGAACGGGGTTTTTGTTGTTGTTTGTTTGTTTTTTGTTAAAGAAAGTAGTATTTTTTCTTATTTGGAGTTGGATAAAATAAACTGAACATTTTTTCTCTGATAGGAAGAAAGCTGCATTTTTAAAACATTAAAAATATTGTGCTTTAGGTTTAAGGCAAATTGCCACTATGCAGCATTGTCCAGAAAAGTACATACCCTTCAATAATGGACAAGCCATTTATTACCTGAAGCTTATACTGTTCCTTTTCCTTTCTTAATTGGTCCATAACAATATCAGACTGCTGCACAATAAGTTTCATTTTGTTATACTCATCAGTCATCTTCTCCATTTCCTGCACTGATTCTTCCAAGTTCTTCCTCATTTCCTGGTTTTGAGCTTCTAATTTCTCATTAGTTTCGGTCAAACTCTACAAAGTTAAAGAAAAAGTTACTTTTAAAAATATATGGTTTGGTACTTCAAATCTTCTATCAGTATATAACTTGTACTAAATGTAGAGTCTGGAAGGTTTAGGGGATTAGTAATGGGATACAGTTTTTCATCTCTAGATGACCACTTGAAATTCAGCCCAGTCTGTTAGGCACTGAAAGGTTATGCCAAATGACAATGAAGTGGTATCATTATCATTGTACTAAATTGATTAAGCATCCATAAACTTTACCTGAATTTCATCCAGATATTGGACAAGCTCAAAGTTCTTTTTGGATAATTGAGATCTGTAATCGGACTCATCTCCTCTACGTGACATATGCATTTCCTTTTGTGAATCTATTTGTCTCTGGTAGTCAATTACATCCTGGCGAAGTTGTTCATTCTGCATACAAAGAAGCCCCAAAATAAAGAATTAGTAAAAATTAGAGGTAGAAAATACTATTTTTCTAGAAAGCTACCACACACACTTAAGATAGTAAAAGCTCATTCGAATTCCTACAGTACGCTTTTGAATACCTTGGATCCTCACCTTTTTCTTTATTCGTTTTTTCTCCAAATTAAAAAGGACAGAACAAAGTAAGAAAGGAGATGAAAAGCAACACAGAATTAGAAATAATACATTTTAAAAAAGTAAGACAAGCAAAAAGAGAAAATTTTTAAAAATGCATAGCTTTATATACATTAACAAAGAATAATGGAACAGTATACTAGAAATGAAAAGACTACTAAGCACATAGCTTCTAAACTTAAATAGGTGAAACTCATCAGTTTTGACAAGGAAGGGAAAAATTAGCTTTCAAAATCTCAAACTCACTGAAAGTTCACGATCTGGAAATTTCTCAGCAGACAGAAAAAAATACCAGAAACTAAAAAAGTTTGTAAGATTCTTTTGAATGTCCTTTAAAACTTGCTTTAAAAGGCAGACAAGTGAAATTTCACATAGCCAGTCAACAGGAATATAGAATTAAAAATTTTATTAAAGTTAATGTTTAAAATTGAATAGACACAAGTTAAGAGGGAAGATACTGTACATCTAGGGTCAGGCTTGAGTTAGGAGGGATTACAGGTAACGGTTGCAAGGGTGAAGAGATACGTACATACCACATAACCGGCATAGACCCAGATTGGGGTGCAAGAGTTTTTAAAGTGTCAGTGGATAAGTGGGCTCGGGTATGCTACCCATGGACTGTATAAGGAGTCCAAGTCAGTATTGGTGTAACAAATGAGTACATGGGTGGGGTGCATCCCTTGGTTCGTCAGGGAAGGAAGTGGGTTATTTCCCTGGTCGGTGGTCTCAGTTACTCAGTGTGGTAATGACGGTGTCCTGTGATGTGTTCCGTACAAATGTCTCTGGACCACCTGATGGTGTCGGACATCATGAGCTGTCTCATGAGCCAGGCGTAGCGTCAACCGACTCCGCACACTCTCAGAACCGGCTCGTTGTGGGGGTCCCACGAGCCCAGGACTCCTACGATCAGGGAGTGTATCTGGACCTTGTAGCCCTGGGCTCTCAGGGTCTCGGCCAGCAGGGTGTACTTCAACTCTTTCCGTGCTCGGGCCTCGTGGAAGGCCGGTGACCTGTTTTCAAAAGGCACCGTGACGTCTACCAGGAGGACCTTCTTCTTTTCTGCGTCCGTCACGACGATGTTGGGTCGCAGTCAGCTGTCTGTCCCGGGGATGGCGGAGTCGAGGGTGATCTTCCCCAGGGACGGCGGGATGGCTTTCACCAGCCGGTTCTGGATGGCATTGTGGCGGTGCTGCCAGGCTCCGGAGTGCTGCTTGCATCCACACAGGATGTGCGGCAGGGTCTCATTTGCGTAACCGCACTTCCTGCAGCGCTTGTCCCAGATGCAGTGGCAGATGGCTCCGTTGAGGGGAACGCAGTTGAGTTGGGCCCTGTGGACGAACCGCCAGTCGGCGAACCTGGTGAAGCTGCCCCCGGGGACAAGTGGTTACTGGCGTCCCACTTGCTGGACACCTCAAACACCTTGCCCTGGTCCGGCTTCCGCTTGAGGTTCTCGGCATAGTGGCAGCGGATGGCGTCTTTCAGGGACCTTTCCAGCATAGCTCTGGTGGTCGGGGTGATGATGGTGTGGTCCGGGGTCTTTACGCGTGGCACCAGTATTCCCTGGCGCTCCTCGCACTACTTCCAGCAGCAGCCGATCCTCTTTCAAGTGTCTCAAGGCGTTGTGGGCGTGGGACCAGAGAGAGGACAGGTCTCCCCCCACACACCCCCCGGACTCAGCCTCCAGGGAGCCGCTGAGGTAAGTGGCGATGTCTTGCTCGGAGGGGGCCCTGGCGATGCGTTTCCGGATCACGTCCCATACGGCTTCCTGAATGATGCTCCTCACCGTTGGGTCCGGGCACGTCAGGAGGCGGGAGGCGTGGGTCATCACTGCCATGTCGCACAGGTCACCCATCCGAGGTACGTTGGCGCTGCCCTGCCTGTGGGAAATGTAGATGATGTTGGTGCTGGCCCTCTGGGGAAGGTAGAGCCACTTCCTTACCAGCTGCCTGATGGTGCTGTCGGCCTTGTTCAGGGGCACCTTGGCTACGGTCGATCCCCTGAGGACAAAGGAGATGCGGGGGATCAGGACGGTATTGAGGGTGTTGATCTTTTGCCAGGGGGCGAGCAGGGAGGAGTCAATTTTGGCCGCGTCTCGCAGGATCTCCGCGATGGTGTCTTCGGGGGGGTGTCGGATGCGGACTCCTGTTGGTGTGCCCAGGTGTTGGTATACCTCTCCCTCTTCGAGGGAGGCCATGGGCACGCCCTAGATCAGGAGTCGTGACGGCTGGATCAGCACCCTGGCACCACCATCGACATGGAGGGAGGCGCGCTTTTTGGGGTTGAAGTGGAGGCCCATCCACCGAGTGGCTTGGCTGGTAACGTCGAGCATTTGCTGGAGGCTTTCCAAGCTGTCGGTGACCAGGGCCATATCATCTGCCTAGGCCAGAATGCTGATTTTCTTGCCGTGCAGGTCAAAGCTGGTCGGGCCACTGGAGATGGCTCAGATGAGCAGTTCCATGGCCATGTTGAAGATAATGGGGCTGAGGGGACATCCTTGTTTCACGCCGCGGCGGATGGGGATGGCGTCCGTCTCTCCGTCCGTGGCGCGGATGGTGGTGGTGCAGTCCTTGTAGAGGTCCCGGAGGATCTGGGTGAAGGTTTCTGGCATCCCGAACTCTCCCAGGGTGGCAAAGATGTGGTGGTGGGGTATGGACCCAAAGGCGTTGGTCAGGTCAAGCCATGCTACAGCGCACTGCCTCTTGGACCTCCTGGCCTCCTGGATGGCCGTCTGAAGGAGGAAGTTGTGCTCGTAGCATCCCGCTACAACCAGTGACATGAGAAAGGAGCCGGGCAGTAATGGCAGTAATGGAAGAAGTGCATCTTGGTAGCTGTGGCCTGAAAGAGGACCTAACTGAAGGATGAATGTTAGAAAAAGAAAGGGGGGAAAACTGCAAAAGTTCCCACACACAAGAAAAGGAAAGTGTCCAGTTGCCTAAAATACTCTATGAGTATCACTGAATAATCCACCCTGAGAGATCAGCCTAACCATTATTTTACTTCATTTTGGCATCTAAAATAACATAGTATATTTAAATAACACATTATTTTATATTATGACTCTACAAAAAGGTTTTTATTATTTCATATTTTTATTACAGTAGATCTCAGAGGCTCAGTAAAAATAATGGCCCCATTGTGTTATGGGCTATGCAAATTCGAAGACAGATGCAATTCCTACCCTAGAAGAGTCAAGTTTCACCAAACATGTACTTCTTTTAAAGGAGATTCTTAAAATCTGGTTACTTAGAACTTAACATTCCCCTAGTTCCAGTACCTGATAAATGTGCCAAAATAAAATTAGACTGTCGCGTCAAAAATTCAAGAGAAACATATATGAAATAAATTAATTCGATAGGTATTATATGACTAACACTTTTCTACTAACCTCTCTTCTTAACTTGCTGTTTTCATTTTCTGCATCCTCATTTCGAAGAGCAAGCTAGAATGACAGGAATAGCGTCATTATATATATTTTAAATAGCCTAACTGTCATATGTT
Source organism: Chrysemys picta bellii (assembly GCF_011386835.1). Classification (NCBI taxonomy): domain Eukaryota; kingdom Metazoa; phylum Chordata; order Testudines; family Emydidae; genus Chrysemys; species Chrysemys picta. The sequence goes on from NC_088791.1 coordinate 79,298,430, forward strand.
ATGGAATCTCAGAGCCAAGTTCTACCCTTGGATACATACTGGAGAAGACAATGGGAGGTACTTCATTTGGTCTTTAGTTTAGAATTCCTCAGGAGAGTAAGTGGTGCTGGCACAAACCACTCAACTACGTACCATAAGGACTAAAGGCCATCTAAAACTCAATTTGATTTTCTACAATTAAATGTATCATTTATATAGTGCTTTTACAATTTTAAAGCACCATCAATACTTTAACCATCACAGCAGCCCTGTAAGATAGGTGATATCATTATCCCATTTTACATACGGAGAAAGAGACACACAGATTAAAGGTCACAAAATGAATCAGTGACAAAACTAGTATTAGAACTCAGGAGTTCTCAAACCCCACACCATTCATGTTCCCCTACTTCATGTGGGCTCAAAAATAAAGCTTTGTTAAGATAACAATATAAAAGTGTATAACAATCAGAAAACCAAGACATAATGCAAATAATTCTACTCCAGTTCATTTGTTATCACCGTCTATTACAAAAAATAAAACTTCATACACACACACACAAAATGTGTGCTGTGGTCCCATATCATCAACACATTTCATTTCAAAGACCATTCTCAGAATGCTCTTCTAGTAAAGTATGCATTAGAATCTTATGATAGTTTTAGAGATGTTGGATTGAGAAATTTCTTACCTGATCATTTTCTCTCTATTAGCAACTTCTCTCCAAATTCATTACTCATGGACTAATGCCCTCCACCTGTGGAATTCACAGGTGGTTCAATGTTGTTGTGGGAGACTTGAGGGCTAAGCTTCACCCTTCAGCTCAGGCCACCAGAAGAGTTCTTGCACCGTCATAGAAACATTCCAGCAAACAATGATTAGCATTAAGGCAACTATACCCTTAAGACAATATATGTCTAAATCTTCATTTAGAGAAAAATTTCAATTATATTCTGGTGAATTACCAGACTACTAAATTGGATGAAATTCAGAGAGAAGCTGCTAATAGAAAGAAAATTATCAGATAAGAAATTTCTCATTCTGTTACACAGCTTCTCTCATTTATTACTCATGGGAAGTAGCAAGCAGGGAATCCCAGTAGTAAGGAGGGAAAGGAGAAGCAGTTTAATTATTATAGTAGAATAATATGCAGGAAAGGAAAATCCCCCATACAAAGCAAGAGATTTATAAACTAAGGAGCTGTATGGGAACCAAAGCAGTAGCATCTTCCTACCAAAGGCTGCAGAGGAAAGAAAACTTACTTTGTAAATCTTCCTGAGATGAGGCTCATACACTTTTCACTGAGTGCCTTTAGGGACTTCTATGAATAGTTTCCCATATGCCTAACAACTGATCCAGGATTTTTACATCTTGCCTGCAGCAACCTCGAGCCCTTGGCATTTTGGATAGAATAAGATGAACCAGCTACAATTGGCATATGTACTCCATATCCTGGAGCTATATCTTTAGAGCTCTAGGAATGTCCATTTGTTCCACAAGCTTCCAAGGGTTCAAACAAAATGATGGAAGAACTATTTCCCAGGAATCGTGGAGAGAGGAACTTACCTTGAACAGAAAGGTTTCTGGAGCTATAAAAAATAACGTTTTCCTTATGACAAAGATCTTGTATGGATATGGGAACTAATTCCAAAAGTTGCCTTTCAGAGGCAATGGTGATGAGAAAGACCAGGCAAGGCATGTCTAATTTGTCACTTTGATTAAACTTGGCACCTGATGGTAAGATGGAGTTTACGAAATGCCAGTAAGGCTGGTATCCTCATTTCTAAATAGGACTCCAACCAAACCTCCTGGAGAAACTCCGAAGAAGTGGGATGTAGTCCACGAAAGCTTATGCTCTAATAAATCTGTTAGTCTCTAAGGTGCCAAAAGTACTCCTGTTCTTTTTGCGGATACAAACTAACACGGCTGCTACTCTGAAATCTAATATAGCTAAAATCACCAGAACTTTGGGATTATTATTTGCATCACAATAACATCTAGTGGTAAGGGCACCATTGTGCTGGGCACAGTGCAAACACTACCCCAAAGAGCTTTCTGTTTCCCCTCGCATCAGAAATATAAATTTGACCAGATCAATTAATTATTCTGGTTGAGTTCTGTCTGGATACCAAACTGTATTAGAAGTTAATGGAAAATCCATGCTGAACTACACTTCTCTTCTGATACCCAGGCTGTTAAATGCAGATATTCCCAATCTTAAAGAAGGAGTCACTGCTTCAAGAGGTCTGGTGTTTTCTGCAGGTACAATGTGGGGTCGCTGGCTGTCTGGCACGTCTAAAGTTTCTTCTGGGCCACTAGAGCACTAGAGTTAGAGCACTAGGAGGAGGACCAAAACTCTCCCTTTTCTTCTTTTCTGTATCTTTTAGGTGAACTCTCTGGAAAGGTAGCAGATTCTTCTCTACCCAGGGCATTATTTCCTTTGCCATGGAGAAGCTTTGACCTTTTGTACCCCTAGTTTTGGAAGTGATATAAACACTCATGGCTCAAACATAAGCAAACCCCTAATGGCAAGGAGGAAACTTCTGAAAGTACCATAATTGCCCACTATATAGTTTCTTGCACCTTCTACTGATGTGGCTGGTACTGGTTGCATCATAGACAGTATAGGGGACTTGATGGAAGACCGGTACGAATTCCTATGGCCAGGTATGTGATGTATTTTTTAGGATACACCCTGAGAGAGGTGTCCAAATGAACTAAAAGGATGTATACTATTAGATTTTGGAAATCTTGTATGCTTGCTTCCATAGTAAATATGCAAGGATCTAGATTGAAAATTGGGTTGGCTTTCCTCATGTCATTTGCACTTACTGTCACAGTTCAGGAAAACTGCACCTCTATTCTCCCCCCCAGGGTCGCTCGAGGGCACCCACTCTGAGCTTCTCAGCCGTCACCTCTCTTGGTTGGAAACCCATGTCTCTCTCCATCATGGGCAGGATTTTTTCCAGAACACACAGCTTCCTGCCTACACTGTGATATCCCCAGCAAGCTAGGCTGGAATTGTCCAGATATTAGATCCCCAGAGACAAGGATAAGAGAGCTAACCAACACCCGGGCAGGTGTCAAACAACCATCAACAGCCATTGTCCTGCAAGGGTTAAAATTCAATGACTCACTTGCACAAGGCCACACCAGGGGAATTGCTTAACCTTGCCTGGTGACTCAGCAATGCCAAACAGACATGCCTGGACTTGTGTTCTCCAAGCACATGGACTAAGGATATAAAACAGAACACAGTGGCCCCATGCTTTTCCTTTTCTTCTCCCACTACCTATGCTGCAAGCAACAAGAATGCTCAGAAAACTGAAGACTTCAACAGAGGAGACTGGCCCAGGTTTAAGAGATAAACCTGTATATTAAGGACTGTAAGATCCAGTGGGGTGAGAACATTGCTTCATCTAAATACTGTCTATGTGATAAGGGTTATATTTTATTTTATTTTGGTAACCACTCTGACTTTTTGCCTATCACTTGTAATCACTTAAAATCTATCTTTTGTAATCAATCAAAAAACTTGTTTTACTGTTTATCTTTACCAGTGAGTTTGCCTGAATTGCTTGGTAAATCTGCTCAGGTCACAAAGGCTGGTGTATATCTACTTTCCATTAATGAAGTGGTGACCCAATTAATAAACTTGCATTGCTCAATAAAGGGTCTTCAGCAGTGCAAGACAGTATATTCCTGAGGTACAAAGCTGGGAGCTGCGGGTGGGTTGGCTGGTATCTTTCTCTGTGTGATTCATGAGTGGCTCTGGGAACATTCATGCAATCTAGCTGGATGTGGGGCTCCACATGCGGTTATGCTGAGTGATAACAGAGCCTGGAGGGGTTTGCTGCTTGTCACTAGCAAAGCATTATGAGAGACAGCCCAGGCTGGAGAGTTAAGGGGGCACAGTGGTCCCACAGTCTGATGCTGCACCCCATGGATTCTGTCACAGTTTCCTTGGAAACTTCTGCTCCATATTTTTCCCTCTTCCATGGTAATAGCCCCTTCTTGGGTGCCCTTTGGGTTGGTAGCAAGCAACAGATTGCTATGCTGGCTTTGAAAGTGAGTGATGAGGTCTCTTTGCAATCTCATCTGATAATTTCTCTGTTTCCCCCCACTAGCTCCTCACCTGTAAGTTTGCATTCATCAGATAGCCGTTTAGGATAAATGATGGCGATTCATGGATGTAACATGGCTTCCTTTTGATCACCAAGTTAAAACCCATTGCTTGTTACAAATCATATCAAGGGCTTGACCAAGACAGAACCCAAGATGTCTCACTCCAAGCAAAAATCATACCCCAAGTCCATGAGCCATTCATTTGCCATAGAGTAGGCTTTCCTTGCAAAGTATATGAAAAACCTTTGGTCTGAAAGGCGATAGCTGAGGGCTTTGAAATTGATGTGCATCGTGTCATCACTGTTATGGTCTATGGCACTGGTTCGCAAACTTTTTGTATTGGAGACCCCTTTCACACAGCAAGCCTGAGTGCAACCCTCCCCCTTAAATTAAAAACACTTAATATATTTAACACTATCTTAAATTCCAAATTTATAACCCTATTGTTTAAAATGAATGTACTTTTTCTCACTGCTTTTAAATTAAGACTAAAACCCATTTTTATTGAAATTAATGTTAGAAGCAGAAAAGTTATTTTTAAGTTACTGTTAAGTAGAATTTCATTTTAATACATGACAGCAATTAATCACCATAAACATAAGCATCATCATAAGCATCAAGAAAATCAGTGAGATGGACGATGCTGTTTATTTGAGACAAGAAATTTTATTCTTGGCGTTGTGCTAGAAAAGGCACATCTGATGTCGACCTTTACATCAAATCGGTTTCGGGATTTCGTCTTTATTGTGAGAAGGCTGCAGAATCCACTCTCGAGTTTATAGATAGTGGGGAATGGCAGAAGGACTCTCAGGGCCATTTCAGCCATGAGTGAGCAACTGAACACCAGAACTGGTTTGGAGGCAGCTGTGTGAATTTTGCTTTCACTTCGTCATCATTGATCATGTTGATAAACTGTTCCTGCTCAGCCATCACACTGAAAGGGTTCTTCACCAAGGAATGAAGTGCTTCTGGTAGCACTGGAAAGTAGTGTGAGACCTCTTCATGAAGGGTTTTCAGATGTTCACTAATAGCTGACTTGAGACCACTATCAACATTGACTTCCTCCTCCTTGCTGAATGAAAAAAGTGTCAGAAACATGCCATATCTGTCTGTGTCCAAATTACTGCGCCACAGATCCAACTTCATCTGGAAGGCTCTGATTTTATTAGTCAGGTCTATTAACATTGAACATTTTCCCTGAGGTGACAGATGGAGGTTCATTAAGGCTATCGAAGTTATTGACTAGGTATGCTAAGCAGAGAAGCCATTTCTCGTCACTGAACATTTTGTTCAGCTCTTGTTTCTCTTTTTGCAGGAAAAACTCCTCCATCTCTTCATGAAGTATAAAAACGTGCTTTAATGCATGGCCTCTAGAAAGCCATCGGACTTGAGTGTGGAAAAGCAGAACTTCGTATTCACCACGCATTTCTTTGCAGAGCTCTTGAAAAAGACGACTATTCAAAGCATATAACATCCACCATAGCATTAAAGCACATTGGCAATTTCTTTGCAGCTAGGACTTGACAATGGATTCCACGAGTGTCAATCACATTAGGTGACACGCACTTTACCTTCTGCTGAACGCCAGACCACACACCCATCATGGCTGGAGCACCATCAGTACATACACCAAAGAAAGATTTTTTTCCACTTATTGTCACTGCTTTCGAAAAAGGTATTCGCCTTACTGAAAATGCCCTGTGCTGATGTGGTTGTTTCAAGTTGTTCACAGAATAAGAATTCATCTTTAACATCCCCATTATTAACATATCGTACGAACACTATCAATTCCACACAGTTAGTACCATCAGTAACTTCATCAAGTTGAGGCTGAACATACTGAAAGCAGAATGTTTAATTTTCTGCACAACTTGTTCTTTGATATCTTCAGACATCTCACACATCCTGTGTTTCACAGTATCATTCGACATGGAAAGCATATTAAGCTTTTTGGCAGTATCATTGCCAACCATAAGCGAGACAACATCTTTGCACACTGACAGAACAAACTTCTCACCTCTTGTACGTAGCTTCTTGGCACGGACAATTCATAACAACACAACATAAGAGGCCTCCACAGCCGAGGACCTTTGCTGACGGAAATTTCCATCTGCATCAAGCATGGCTGGCTTTGTCGCCTCTTTGGTGCGTTTGAAAAAAAATCCACATTTTGATTTTTATGCTCAGGATGTCTAGTTTCAAGATGTTGCTGCAGCTTGCATGGTTTCATTGATTCAGCCAACAAAACTTGACAGCCCATGATGCACTGTGGTTTTTCAATACCAGAGGTAACAGTGCTGGTAAAACAGTGTTTAATGTAGACTCAAGCTACTTTCACTTTTTAGCAGTTTTAAGCAGTAGACGTGGCCATTATTTTCAGGAGAAAATATGTGCCTGTGTGTCTGACTGTTAAATTATAAATTACTTTTTTTTTGCCTATCTGTTCTGATAGGTCTGCAGTTTAATGCAGGTCTTCAGCTACTGAATAATCAAGCCCTCTAATGTTGTCTCAATCCCAGGGCCAGCTTTTGGGAAAATGGTGCCCTGAGCGAACTTCTATTTTGGCGTCCTTTCTTTGTAAGCAGAGCAGGGCTGGAGGCAAAGTGAGGCAGAGGGTGGAGCTGGGCTGTCAGGCCTGTGCATGACCGGACTTGGGCCGACAGCCCAAGCACCACCATGTGTGGAGCTGACAGCTCACAACTCCCATGTAATAACCTCATGACCCCGTGAGGGATCACAACCCCCAGTTTGAAAACCCTTTGTCTATGGGGTCTTTTGGAAGAAGTCCCCTTCTGACTTAGCTCTGTTTTAGACACCTATTCTTAATATAGTAGCGCAAACCTAAGGCTGTTGACCCAGGTTGGGAGGCTTGCTGTTACGGTCCACGTCTCTTGAGGGACTCAGCCCCTGAGCTGGCAGGGTACCTTCTTCTTGTCCTTTGACTCTCACCTAAAATGCTCCTGATTGGACCCCTTCCGAATTCCAGGTGGGGGACGAGTAATGAATTCAGAGAGAAGCTGTGCAATGGAATAAAATATTTCTTACCTGTTCATTAACTTTCTTCTCTTTTTCTAGCTCCTTTTCCATATCTGTTAATTCTCTGTCTTTTTGTTCCAACTGCTTTTCCAGCTGACGGATCTCATCACGCAAAAACCGAGTATCACGACCACCAGCAGCTCGTTGTGCCATCTTAGAAGAACATTAAAAACTAACAAATGTACATTTTTTCTTCAAATTAAAAATGTAGGGCAGCTAGTGAGACAGATTTATTTGTATGGAAGTAAAAATGTTTGCAAACAGTTTAAAAAAACAAGATAATGGGTGATGCTTCCATGTAATGTTTTAGTAACAACAAAAATTACTTGAGCACAAATCTTCAGAATTATTAAAATAAAGATCTCCCTAGAGATCTCCATACATACACTGTGCTCTGCAGATATGTACTTGGTACATATTCCAAATTAATACTGAAATTAACCACCATACATGGCAAATACATCTCTTTCAACAGTAGGTACTGTTTTTATTTGTGAAACAAATTTCCTCAGGCATGTCAAAGGCACTTTCCCTCACTGAGGCCTAAGTGTCTGATCCAAAGCCTAGAGAATCTGTCCCCAAAAATCTCAGCATGGGTGGGTGGGTGTGTGTAAAACGGGACATTTGTTTGGACATCCGGGAGAATGCAGTATCCCCAGAAGAGGAATCACTGAGGAGAGCCTCTGCCTGAAATATCCCCTCCTCCAGCTCACACCCCCTCAAAGTAGGTCAGGGGAGGATGTTACTGGTTGGACCTAAAGAGGGGATTTGCCACTCCCATGGGGATAGGAGGGAGGAAAGTACAGGTTGGAGTCAGGCCCCTCTCCCTCTTTGGGTTTGTTACATCCCACTGGACAGTTGGGAGGAGGATTGGTAGCCAGTTGGCTCTCATACTCCCCTCTCTTAAAAATTTAAACTTTTTCCTGTGCTACACAAGTCTTTTGCCTCTTCAGCTGTCCTGCCCTCCCTCCCTGTAGGGTAGATAGAGAGCTTTGTTTCCTCACAATATCATGGAGGCACAGTTGAAGTAAGAAATAATAGGATTTAGAAGTCTGATACTAAGCGATAATATAAGAATGTGTCATTTGTCACAATCTGCAGTCGGTGTCCAGTGTGGATAAAGGCTAATAGAGCCAGCTTCCAGAGGTAAATGAGACCCGTGATTTTTGCTAGCTTTGCTTGTGCCTGTACACAGAAGAGGAGGCCTGAAATCTTTCAGACATGAGCTGAATCCAGGGAGTAGACTGAAGGGTATACAGGATTATAGGTTAGATCAGGGGTTCCCAAACTTGGTTCACAGCTTGTTCAGGGTAAGCCCCTGGCGGCTGCGAGATGCTTTGTTTACCTGAGCATCTGCAGATACGGCTGCTCGCAGCTCCCAGTGGCCGCGGTTCGCCATTCCCAGCCAATGGGAGCTGTGGGAAGCGGTGGGCTGACCCGCACCACTTCCTGCAGCTCCCATTAGCCAGGAATGGCGAACCGCGGCCACTGGGAGCTGCGAGCAGCCGTACTTCCGGATGCTCAGGTAAACAAAGTGTCTCGCAGCCCAGCAGGGGCTTACCCTGAACAAGCCGCGAACCAAGTTTGGGAACCCCTGGGTTAGATCAGCAGTTCTCAAACTGTGGGTTGCGAGTTCATTTTAATGGGGTCACCTGGACTGGCGTTAGACTCACTGGGGCCCAGGGCAGAAAGCAGAAGCCCAAACCCCACCACCCGGGGCTGACGCCGAAGCAACTTAGCTTTGTGGTTCCCCAGGGAATTGCCCTGCTTGCCACCCTCTAACGCCAGCCCTGATTTTAGAGTAACACAGGGCACTGGGGTCGTGTAGAGATTTTGTTGTCAGATGGGGTCACAGTGCAATGAAGCTTAAGAAATGCTGGGTTAGATATTGGGAGCGCTGTCACGATGCACTGGACCTGGTTATGTGCCTGGTATGTGAGATAAGGTGGAGACATATACCACCTCTACCCAGTGTTAAGTTCATAAAGTTGCAGCCTGCAGCTTAAAATCTATTTCACTGTTTGTCTTTCATTTACTTGAATGGCCTGAAAAAAAAAAATCAATGTCTTCTAACTGACTTTTATAGGCTTTTGATAAGTCCCTAACATGAACACCTATCTAGGTTTTTTGAGTTCTTTATCCAAGCACAAAACCCACCACCTTTTTTTAAACATTTTTAAAAGGAACAGATTATTTCTCCATGCTCAAAACTCAAATAATGTTAAAAACTGTATCCAAGTCCACAGAGAATAAATACCATTGGAGCTCTAGAAACTAATTTAGTTTAAAAACAAACATACCTCTAATTCATTTTCTAGTTTCATAACCTTTGCTTTTAATTGATTTTCTGTTGAAATAAAAATAGGACATACTGGGTTATCCAAGACCTCTCAGCAAAGGAAATACTTATGAGAACTACAGTAACAGCAGCAATCTTCATTCCCATGTATCAATATCGGGATGAAATCTTGTCCCCATTGAAATCAATGGAAATTTTGCCATTGGTTTCAATGTGGACAGGATTCCACCTATAGTTATTTAAGCCTAATGTTTTATTAGTTATAGACCCCATGTAATAAGTCACTTTGTGCATAGCTATATTTTTTTTTTAATGCTTATTCAGAAGAGTTACTCACCAAATTTGGCTTGCTCCTCCCCAGCTTTTTCAACTTCTTCTAAAGCCAGCTCTACCTCTTGGGCTTTCATCTAACAAAGAAATATACATAGCAAGAAAACAGATTTACCTTTAGGCTAATTTATGAGATGGTGATAACTTCCACAAAATCTCATTCTAGAACTAATGGAACATCACTCAGACCAGTGGTCAAGTCAGGTATAGAACCAGATACCCTCCGAGCACCAGGCAGCTGCTCTATCCACTAGGCCACACTAGGTATTTTTCCACAGGAATCATACTAACAATAAAGAAACCTTATGTACTCAGAAGCACACATCCTGAAAACCATAGAAAAGGTCCCTACAAAAAACAGACTTTGTAACCTGGTTGGCACTGCCATTTTCAATACATCTGTGATAGAATACAAGTAGTGTGATATAAAGATTTCATAAGCATGGTTTTGGGAGATACCTCGATATTGATTATATATATATATAATAAATTATAAAATAATTTTAAAGTTGTTACAAACTTGTCTGCACATTACTGAATATCAAGATATAACTACAAGAATGTTATACCCAGGGTGCTTATAAATATAAGAATACATATGTTTAGCTAGTTATGTTACAAAATGTTAAAATTAATCAAAGAAATTCAATCAGATTTCGGTTTCTCTCTCTCAACGTCAACCATACCTCAAGAGCACAGACCACGTAAAACAATGTTTTAAGTAGAGGGCTAACTGTAAAAAGGAATGTAGGGTATATTATCAGAGCAATAAATCTAGGTAGAGGGAACTCTAATAACCCCCACCCTCTTGCAAGAAAACCTATTTATGTTCTTAAAAACCTTATAGAATAACATGTGTAGCTGGAGATGTTTTAAACTTTTGTTTATTTCTTAAAATGTTGAAATGAAAAACACCTTTTGTGAAATGGATAATTGCAAATACATTAGCTAAATGCAAAGCGCCTAATACAGCTCCTAATGTCATTGCAATGTGTGACGCTGGGCCAGAAAGAGTTAAGCAAGTATCAGGGTAAATGACCCAAATTCTACCTTTAAAGACATATTAGGAAAGTATGTCAGTGGTAATTAGGGCTATTCCTTACAAGTAGCTAGCAAAGCAATGTTAGATAGACTACAGCTTTGAAATGTAAACTTGTATTGTTAAAGAATTGGAAGAAGATAGTAATTGTAGTAGTCTATGTTTATCTATATCTTGTTAGAGGTTAACAATGTAATCAAACGGTTCCTGTCTATGTTGTATTCTGTGAATTGAGAGATCAAAAGGAGATCTTAACATTTAAATGAACTGTGAATATAGTAGTATCACTGTATCAATTTCTCTTTTAAATATATAGCAGAGCACCTGCGAATGGTGGAAGATAAATCAATTGTCTATGTTAATCCGTATATCTAATTACCGGTGATGCTTAGGAAATAGGTCTACTTCCAAGTCGCGATGATTGCCTATTGGTCAACTGAGGACTCCGTGCTGTCAAAAGAAGGCCTGGAACTGTATAAAGGACTCTTGGGTCCTGATCCTTTTTATCTCAGATATCCTTGAGCTTTATTCAGGGGAAGCTTGAGTCGTAAAACTGAGATCTCCAGTCCCATCTGGATCACCCTGGATATGAACATTGGATTATAACCTATGGACTAACTCTGAAAGAACTCTTTGCAACGCCAAAGCTCCCAATCTCTACTATGAAACTGATCTCAGAACTGTACTCATGTCTGTATGTATAATGATCTTAACCAACACTCTCTTTTCTTTATTAATAAATTTTAGTTTAGTTAATAAGAATTGGCTGTAAGTGTGCATTTGGTAAGATCTGGAATATTCATTAACCTGGGAGGTAATGTGTCCAATTCTTTGGGATTGGTAGAACTTGGCTGTCTGGGAGAGAGCCCAAAGGCTGGGTTGCTTTTAAGTTAAGGGAGCTGGCGTTTTGGCTTCTGTTTAACCAGTAAGATATTATAGAAGCTGTTTTGTGGCTAGCTTGGTGGATCTAAGTATCGGAATAACCACCAGCTTTGGGGATTGTCTGCCACATTCTTTGCAATTTGCCCTAATTGAGTAACCTCAGCATGGCCCCCCTGGGACCTCGGTCACACTATATAAATAATAACATGTTTTATGTCCCAACATGGAATCAAATGACCTTGCAAACTAGAGTAAGAAGCCATTTATGTAAACAAGGTTTATATTAATAGATAATAAATTAATTACTGGCAGTGCACAAGCAAACCCTCAACCAACTCAGGAAGACAAGAAAATCCATCATTCCAAAAATCATTTAGAATCATCAACTTAAGCTAAAGACTTTCTCAAAGTTATTTAATTTTAAAAGACTTCTAAGAACCAAAAACTCATATATAAAAAACAGGAATATTTGGACTTTTTGAAAACAGACTTTCATTTCCTTTTAAACTTTTATAAAATTGAAAGACTATCTCAGACAATGGACTGAATAAAGAGAAACTAGCTTTGAAGAGTTATCTGATGCTTTCCTGCCACAAGTCAATTAAAGGACTGTTGTATATTCATTAAACAGACTGCACTGTCAGGAGTTGAAGAGTGTCACCTAAGCCAATCCTGAGGGGATGAAGTCAATGAAAGGGTAAGCAGCCAACTGTGAATCTAAACAAACCTGAAAGAGGTATGTTCTCCTATAATTTCATGAAAATAGGAAGGAGAAGGGTATAGAAACTCTGAAGCGAGCCTCCCTCACATACACCCTCTGTCACCCTGTTCAGACACAGCTCTCCATAAGTAAATTGCCACAGACAGATAAGAAAAACAAAGAACACTCAAGAAGAAACCAACTCCAGGAAAATCTCCCGAAGACTTCAACATGGATTGGTGAGAGAAAGTTCACTAAATACACTGGTAAGTGATTAGATTTAAAACTTTTGTAATGATTTTGTTGAAATACTGTTGTAACTTAGAAAACATGGGGCTTGTCTATACGTACAGCTTAGTGAAGACGTTACCTACATCGACAGGAAAGCTTCTCCTGTCGTCTTACATACTCCACCTCCCTGAGAGGCGGCAGCTATGTCGAGGGGAGAAGCCGTTCCGTCAACATAGCACTTTCTACACCAGGAGTTCGGTCCATATATCTGCATTGCTCAGGAGTGTGAATTTTCCCCTGAGCGATGTAGCTATACTGACATAAGTTTGCAGTGTAAACCAGTGCTAACACCAAGTTAATCACCAAGTGGTTAGACCCTGTATTTCTGGAGAGGATAAACAGAGAAATAATGGGATGTAACTGGATCTAAAATTCTTAATTTTCATAAGTGGCCTGTTTTAAGACAGATCCTTAAATGGCTTTCTTCTGAGTAACTAATTTAAATATCTTCTTCAATTTCATAGGATTTAGCTAAAATTGCTTACTTTACCCAACTATAAACTGTTTAGGTTATTAATTATTAATAGGCTTCACTTCCTTTAAACAAATTATTTTGTTCAGATGAACAGTTTTAAATATCTAATAAGATGCTAAAGCTTAATTCACAATAATTTGGGAAGTAATATACTTTGGTCTTAGCTTACCAAGAGAAAAGCATCCCCACCCCCTGGGATGGCTCACGCTCAAGGGAATTAACAGCTCTCCACAGAGAGACATGCAGAACAGATTGTAACAGAAGTAACCAGTTTATTATTTGTGTTCAGTCATTTGTGCAGTTTGGTTTAATTTTTTAAAATCTTTCTTTAATAATAAAATAGCCATGGTTAAAAATTGTGATTATTTTGCTTGGTCTTGATCATGGTGTCCTGTAAGGTATGTAAAAGAACCTCTGTGACTACATGAGGGGGAGCCACACCCCTGAACTGGCAATAAGAGAACAATTAATAAGAGCTCGCCTACAATTCCTTGTTTCTCTAAACTAAATGTTGTTAGTAATTTTTCAAATAAAATTACTTGGCATCCAACAATTTAAAACTATCCTTTTCAACCCCACACCACCTTCCTAATGAGCTGACACTCAAGTTTTGAAGGTTATTCCAGACTAGCACCACTCAAACAGGCACCACACCATCATGTATTTTTATGCACCACAAATGTTACAGAAAAACTATTTTTAAGATATTTTACAGCATCTAAAAATTGTTTGAGATTTGTGTTTGTATTTCTCTATCTGCAAAAGCAGGCTCTTTTAATTACACAATCTGTTTTTCCATTCATCATACACACATGTAACTCCCAGGAGCACTTATGTGACGCAACAAAGTGTGCATGTCTTCCAGTACACCTGGGGAGTTACATGTGTGTAGACAAAAGAACTGAGCCCTGAGCTTCTACTTGAAAATGGAAACGAATACTTTTATCTAAAAATAAATACATGAATGCATTTTAAAAAGTCATGTTGTTTTAAAAAATAAGATTAATACAAACCTTCATTAGTGACTGTGTAATTTTAAAAAGATGTACCACATGTTCAGGATTTTCATCTTTTAAGTCATTTCCTTCAACCTAAATATAGATGAGAATATGGTTTAGTTAAACATCAAGAAAATTAAATAAACACACTTAATACTACACACGTATTATACCAGTTCAGGTTAATTAAAGAATGAATAATAAAACTGTTAAAGTTCACTTAAAATACCTTGGATACAGTCACCAGCAAACTATCTGCCAGTTCTTCTTGACGAGGCAGATCATCAGCATCAATTCTCATAAGCTTCTTCCAATCTAAATTGGGTGGCATCTTGAATTTAAAATAGTTTTTCTGTAACAATAAAATAATCAAACACCAGTATTTATTACCATTTATGAACTTGTAGCTATGATTGTCAAAAGCAACCATGTGAATGGCAGAGACCGATGCTAAGAACCATCCACCAATCTCATAATGCAGTACATTGTGTTTCTCGGTGAACACACTGAGATCTTTGAATCAGATATTCCAGAAAGCAAATCTGCCTGTGGTAACAGAAAATCTCATATATAACATCCAACAATTGCACTGCGAACATCTGATTACCCAGCATCCATTTCTGTAAGACAGCAAAATTCTTGTGCTAGCTACTACCCTCTTCTTTTCGCTTACTGTGGCTGTATCTATAAAATCCAGTAGTTAACCTGAAAGCTGGCCAATCTGTTCTGAGGGTAATAAGAAGTGAAACAGTAAATCCATCTACATGGATGTCTATATCCTGTCTATATCTATGTGTCACGATGGCTTGCCATTGTATTGGACGTGGTGAGAAATGCCTGGACTATATCCATAAGGGGGGGTTGAGTTTGTGGATTACTACATTCACCTTGGCTGTTCCTGCCACGCGCTGACAATAGCCCAAAAAGAGCAATTAGGCCCTGCTAAGTTTAAACACAGAACAAGCATTTTTTATATATATATTGCCCTAAGTTAGAAGAATGGCAACAATGCAGTAAACAAAACAAAAACAAAACAAAACAAAAAAAAGCCAGAACAGTCAATATATTTAGTCCATTGCTGCGAACTAACAGAGAATTGGACAGATCACCCTCTCAGGGCTGGTCTCCACTTACCGGGGGATTGACGCATGGCGATCGATCCCCCAGGGGTCAATTTACTGGGTCTAGTGAAGACCAGCTAAATTGACCGCCAATTGCTCTCCCATTGACTCCAGTACTCCACTGAAACGAGAAGCATAAGGTAAGTCGACGGGAGAGTTTCTTCCATCAACCCAGCGCCGTGTAGACACCGCAATAAGTCGACCTAAGGTACGTCAACTCCAGTTACGTTATTCACATAGCTGGAGTTGCATAACTTAGGTCGACTTAGCCACATAGTGTAGACCTGCCCTCAGACATCCAACTTCTCCTATGTACCCCCGTCTACAAAAAGAGAGGACTTTTGATGTCTTTTTAGCCCTCATACTCCCCACACTTGAGGCTGTGGGAATCTCTCACATACTTCTGGGAACTGGCACAACTTGCTCTGCATTACTTCAGCCCAGTCTAGAGTTTCACCAGCTTAACCTCCCTTTTTATATTGCACAGCCACACAACCTCAGCTGCCACTACCTTCCTCGAAGCACTCCTAGAATTGTCTGCGATGACTACATGAAAACTTTTCTCCTCCAGCTGTGCAATTAAGTTATGAGGCAAATCATCCTTCCCTAGCCTCCAGTGACCTGCCAGCTCTCTGTACTTCAGATTTATTATCTCAGTTATATCGTTTTTACAAGTCTAAATCCTGTTTTATTGGGGAATCCTTAGACACTGAGCAAAAGTACCTAAAGAGAGGGAGAAGAGATCTATTAATTGCTGCAATATAATTCAGAAGCTCTACATTACTTGATTTCATATATTGGCCAGTATTAAAAAGTCTTTAATAGCCCATATGCATAATATGCCATAAAAAAGAAAAATGTAGGAATTGTGGGAAAATATATTCCATAACATTCTAGAGCAGTGGTGAGCAACCTGCGGCTCACATGAGGCCCATCAGGGTAATCCGCTGGCGGGCTGGGAGACAGTTTGTTTATGTTGACTATCTGCAGGCATCCCACCCACAGCTCCCAGTGGCCGTGGTTTGCCGTTCCCGGCCAATGGGAGCTGCGGGAAGCGGTGGCCACCACGTCCCTGTGGTCTGCACCACTTCCCGCAGCTTGCATTGGCCGGGAACTAAGAACCGTGGCCACTGGGAGCTGCAGGAAACCATGCCTGCAGACGGTCAAAGTAAACAAACTGTCTCACAGCCCACCAGCAGATGATCCTGACGGGCCACATGCGGCCCGTGGGCTGCAGGTTGCCCACCACTGTTCTAGAATCAGTTTCTCTGTGTTTACTAAGTGTTCTGGAAAATATAATCAATCATTTTCCAAGGATGACACTACACATGCATTATGCATGTATTTCTGATCTTCTGCTTCTCCTGGATGACAGGGAGACACAGCTGCAGTATGCCATGCAGAAGAAATTCAAGGACCTTTTGAAATGCTAGTCCTACCCAGTTAATTAGGAGAAAAGAGATTAAGAGGGGGAAAATATTCTAAGGAGAAGATGATGTGTCAGAGTAGCAGATGACCAAGGAAAACAAGAGGCTGAGACTGCAGATTAGGCAAATAGGCTATTGGCATCATGAAAACATGGGCCATGAGATGTCAACAAGTAGTACTGAAATGGAACCACAGGCCCACTTCCACAGACAGACAAATGATTGAGGGTTTTGCTGATGAAGGGACAGTAAAACCCTCAATCAAGGACACATCTAAGAATATAAGCACAGAATTATCTTCCAACAGCCCCACTCTAAAATTCTGCTGTGCAACCAGTCCTTTACTATCCTTCCACACATCTCTTGTCTTTCCTAATCCCTAATTAGCTAATGACTCAGGCATCACAAATCCTATTTACACAAACCTATAGGCTACTTTCATTTCAGGATACCAACTTTATGTCTGACCATGTAAGCAGGATCTGAATGAATTCTACCCTGACATCTAGTGATGAATTAGGGAAGAAGATTTTAGCAACCGACCTTGTTTGCATAGATTGGCCTAAGTGCGCAGCATGATGGAACTGCTTTGCACAAATGATCACTTTTGGCAGGTGTTGGATTGCAAGTCACTTTGTTATTTGGTGCAGGGCTAATAAAGTCTTGTTATCCTTGGTGTGTGGGAGCAGAACTGTGCTTGGCATGCCCTGATTGATGGTTTTACCCTCAGCTGAACTGCGCTCACTAAGCGAGGGGAGGACCAAGGACAACAACTGATAATGGGATATGATGGAAGGAGAAAGGAGGAATATGTTAAAGGAACTTTTGGTTGTTTGACTTAAG
This sequence comes from Chrysemys picta bellii, assembly GCF_011386835.1. Lineage (NCBI taxonomy): Eukaryota > Metazoa > Chordata > Testudines > Emydidae > Chrysemys > Chrysemys picta. The sequence continues at coordinate 79,315,976 of NC_088791.1, forward strand.
GACCTGAGGCAAAAGACACTGCCCAACATACTCTGTGGTGGGTATTTTGCTCATGATCTTATGCTTATGAATCCTGCTGTGACGTTGCACGCCCTGTTTTATGGAAATATGATCATGAGTGTAAATATGATGTAACTGGAATATGCTTTATGCAAAAGATCTCTTGTAAGGTATCATAACAAAGGTTATAACCTACTGAATATATTCCTCCTATTTGTATGCATGTATCATTCTTGTATCTGAAGCTAAAAATATGAAGTATAACTCTGAGGTCCTATCATAATTAAGTGTGGGCCATTAATGGTGGTTTAGAATCTTGATGGCTCCCATTGACCCAGTCAATTGGTTGTAAATGGTTCATTTACGTGCAAACCTTCCTGTGTATGTGTGGGCCAACACAGGAAGAATAGAGACTAGGGGTCTTACAGTGACGTGACCAGGTCACATGATGCTGGAATCCATCTTAATCCTTGTACTTTTCCATTGACGAGGCGGGGTGGGGACAAGCACAGATAACAGATTCCAGCCTTGTGCCAAAGCTATAAAAGGGGGTGGAGCAGGAAAAAGGGGGTGGCCAGTCATGAGCAAACCCCTGCTTACCCCCAATGTCTGCTGGATCTAACAAAGACTATACCAGGGGAAACAAATAAAGTAAAACAAATTTATTTGGGGCTTGGATCCCATTGGGAACTGGGTGTCTGGGTACTAGAGACAGGTAACCTGCTGAGCTGTTTTCACTTAAAGCCTGTAGCTTTGGAGCGTGGTCCAGACCCTGAGTCTGTGTCTCGCTCAACAAGACAGGGTTCTGGAGTCCCAAGATGGACCATTTATTTACTCATATGTCTTTTATATAGGCATCAATCTTGCAATTGGTCCAAGTGGAAAGACCTCTGTGTTTGTATGAATCTATTAATCCAATTATAGGATTGGGACTTTAAATTGTAAATTCTTAGGAGCACTGATTGGGTCTTATATGTCCTGTAAATCCAAAGGACACTTTTGGGTGCAGTAAACCAAATAATGCTATACAGTATCAGTTTATTGATGATGGCACAGTCCAAAAAAAAAAAAAAAATCTCTATAACACTTGCTCGCTCCACCTGCTAGAACATGCTGTGCTGGTTGTATTTGTAGTTGATCTCTTTATGGCAATGGATGAAGCTCATGGGTCTATGCCGATATTCTTAAATCTATTTTCTGCTCCACTGCAAAATTCTCATCATGGCACAGCGGTGGCCCTGGCCGTCTGACAGCTATGATAGCGGGGCGTATGCCCTGGTAGGTCTAACCATGCTACAAAGGTGTCAGACTATTCAATCCAGGGAGGGGGACTGCTCTCTCAGAAAGAGTGCATCTCCTTCTCCTTAGAGGCTGAAGGCTAGCTAAACTTGAGGAGGTATGCATGCCTGCCTGCCTAGCCAGTGGGATGGCTTGAAGTTAACAACAACACGAGTAAATGGGTCTTAGTTCCCTGCACGTCATCAAACTATTCTAAGGTGGCAGAGTGGAAAATGAGCGACGAGGGGCTGCTAGGCCAACAAGGAAAAGGACAACCCTTGCTGTGTGTACTTACAATTGTAGGTTGCTGGCGAGGGAGGAAACATTAAACCATCTAATGGAGGAGAAGAAAAGGATAAGATGCAATATCCTTGGTGTCAGCGAAACCCAACAAAAGAAGGAGTTGGAAGTCAACTGGAAGGATGGAAGCACTGTGAGGCTCGGAAAGGAAGATGGCACTAGAAATGTTGGAGGAGTCGGATTTCTCGTCAGTAAGGATTGGTCTTTGAAAGTCATATCATGCCAGCTAATATCATCATGTATTGGTGTGTTGCATCTTCAGATGGAATCAAAAGCTACCCTAAAGGTCATCCAGGCCACAAGAGCAGAAAAGACCACCTGGTTGGCCTCCAAGAAGATGGGAAAATGACACTGTTAAACGCTTCGGACGAACGTGGAAAAGAAAGGCAAGAGTGTGAGAAGAATGGCAGACGTGTTGTGATCGGCACAGCTGAAGACTGATCGATCCAGGTGATCTGCTGCTTTGGATACTAATGATCATGAGGTGTTGTTGACCAACTTGCCTGTGGACCTATGCAGCAGCAGATGGGGCTGATTTTTAGATGGCTCGGGGTTCTCAAATCGCTCCTCTTCCCTAAGGGTCATCGCATACAGGCTCCATTTAGTTACCCCTTTTCTTCAGTGTACAGTATATATAGGATCATTGAGAGGGTATGTGAGGAGATATGGCTTGTGATGCCATCAGTATGCTGATGACACACAACTCTGACTTCTTTTCATCTCAGCCAGCCAGAGTAGTAAAGTGCATTACCTTGTAGTTCGAAATGGGAGCATGGCTGAGATGTAGTTCAATCCAATGACTTGAATATAACACATTATAGTTAATATAGTCCAATACTTTAAGTGAAGTGTAGAGAATGGATAAGCAAGTTCCATCAATGGCATCATCTGTGACCTAGGAACCTCTGGGTGCCAACTGGCAGAAGGCACAGGGAGTGTAGACACTTTCACAGGGATCCGCTGGGTTAGATATATGCATTATAGTTCACCAAAGGGTGGCATATGAGCTTTCTACCAAGAGCCAGTATCACACTAGTCATCATAATCATTGCCAAATGTATGTCAGGATAATATTTCAGAAATTATCCATCTATACTGTGAATTATGTTCTTAAGGTAGGCAGATCACCAGAAGGGGACACTCCACAGACAGATTCTTTGCAGGCAGGGATAACAGATGCTTACCTCACTGTTCGGTCATTGTATACCAGTGGTTCTCAACCTATGTACCATTGTGGGCTGCATATACAGCTGTCTATGTGTTATGTGGGCCGCATCCACAAAATATGTATGATGTCTGTATGGCCTTGAGGATGTCACATGGGCCGCAGATGTGTGCTGATTGGGCCACAAGCGGCCCACAGGCTGAGAACCATTGTTGTATACTGTCCACTTTATAATGGCAGTGGTCTATTTGCATAGTAACTGTGATACCAGTGGAAAGATTCTGTAAATTTACTCTTGTAGATTTCACAAAGAAATAAACAGCAGGAAGGGATCCCGTTTACAAGTAAAGACAGTGGATTGTGGGGGCATAGCCAAGAGTGGAGAGGTATACTTGGATACCTAGCATACCTTCACACCTAGCAGACAGTGTGTCATCTCTCATGAAAAAGGGATCACATCCTGCCTGGCTGGAAAGTGCTGGTGAACAATATTTTATTAGGCATGAGAGTATCTTGTTAACTAAGACTAAACACTAGAACGCATGTTATGCATGTTATTTCATATGTAACCCTTTGTTTCCGATACTTCAACTTGCTATCCCTGGAATCTCTATACTTAGATAAATCAACTTTTGTTTTCACCCTAAACATAACTAAGTGATAAGCATTAAGAGGAGTGGTAACCAGTAAGTTAAGATGTACCGATTTGGAAGCAGTGAATCTGTGAATAATGCAAGTGCCCCATGGACCAGGGGCTGGACACTCTAGGAGATGCTCAGCGGGCTCGAAGGAGCTGGCAGAGTCAAGGCATCCTCAGGCTAAGGACAGGTAGCAGTGAGCCTGGGTACACAGGGAGCATCACACCATCACAGTTAGAGACCCGATGGCTTCACATCCTTTCTATTTGCCAGGAACGTTTTTAAAGGCTTGACACGCACCCTGTGGCTCCCTCCCTCACAAGCCACCAGACCATGGCTATGGATCTTCCCCATCAGCGTGTGCCAGCGCACGGCAGTCTCCGCTCGCACACAGCCTCCACCAGCAAGAGCCGTGCTCTTGTCCACGCGGACCGAGGCCCTCCCACGGTGCGTGGCCGCGCTCTGCAGGGAGGCAGCTGCGCTCTCCCACCCGACCACAGCCAGGCTCCGGCTCCTCAGCCGCGCAGGGCGCTGCCAGCGGGAGGCTGCGGCGCGGCTCCCTCGCAAGTGCCCGGATAACGCGCCCCGAGCCCGGGACCCGTGGAGGCGGGACGTGGGGAGCAGACGGGGGACGCCGCTACCACCCCAACTGCGCTCCAGGCCCACCGGTGGCCTCCCTGCGCCCGGCAGCTCACCTCCCCCGCGTCCCGCCCCATCCCCCCACCGCCGCGCGCTCCTGCCCTCACCCCTCTCCGTGGAAGCTACTGCAGGCAACGGCTGCTGCTAGGCGACGCCATCAAACATTGCTCCGCGGCCGCGCTCAGCCAGAGCAGGGAGGGACCCGGATACACGTAGACGCCGATCGAATCAAAACTCCCGCGGGACTACAAGCCCCAGCGTGCACAGCGGAGCCGGCGGAGACTACCACTCCCGGCATGCAACGCGCCACAAAGGGCGAGGACGGCTCTCAATGGCACATAATTACATGCGTCTGACGAAGTGGGCATTCACCCACGAAAGCTTATGCTCCAATACATCTGTTAGTCTTAAAGGTGCCACAGGACACTCTGTTGCTAATGGCACATAAGACCGCGTTGTGCAAGGGGGAATCCGCCAACCCTAAATCCAAGACTACATTTCCCAGCATGCCATGCGGCATCGCCGAGACTACAGGTCCCAATACCTTAGGCTACCTCAAGCCAGCCCGCACGCTGGGACTTGTAGTCTGAAGGGATAACTCCCGGCATCCTTCGGGCGGGCGGTGGCTCTGCGCTTGCGTAGCGCAGAAGGGCGCGTCCCCGCTCTCCCTAGCCCGGGCTCGGTGGCCGCGGAGCGAGTTATGGGTGTTTGCAGCAGGGAGCGCGCATTACCCCACGGCGCCAGGTAGGGGAGCGCTGCCAGGGAGGGGCGATGGGGGCGGCCGGGCTGGGACCTCCCCCAGGCGAGTGGGGTGGAGGGAATACGGCGGGGTGGTTGATGCCGCCCGCGGTCACCCGCCGGGGAGGGGCTGCTCCGCCTGTGCCGCGACGCGCTCACCCCGCCCCGATTCCCTTTCCCGGCTCCTGCGCGCCCCTTGCCGCCCCTGTTCTGAGTCTTGCCTCAGCGTCGGCTGCGAGGTCCCTATACCGCCACGAGTACGGGTCCTTCCAGGCCTGCCTCAGCCGTACACCCCTTCCCGCCCGCAGAGCAGGGGTCTGCCCCGGCTCCGGACCCCTAAGGACCTCTCTCCGCAGTTCTGCACCCCGGGAGAGGCTGCATTGCAGTGCTACTGTCCACATACAGCTGGCATGCTGTGACTGGGGGCTCCTTGGGGCAGGGAGCAGTTTCTTGAGTTGTGCAGTGCCTGGCCCAGCGGGTATCCCCTACCTCAATACAAATAAGCTATGGAAAATATTAGGATATTCAGAACAACAAAAAACCCAGTAGCATATAGCCCTCAAAGCTGAGCTTGGTTTTTCTCATTATTGTTCCTGCCTTGCAAGTGGATCTGTAGCTGTTAGTTTTTCCATATTCTTCTATGTATGTACTGTTGAATTTTGATGCGCAACCATGCCTGGCACATTTTAGATTATTTGACTCTCCCTATGTGCATACATGCCTCATCCTGATTGTAACCCCTCTCATCCTTGAGGGAGTGTTCAAATTCTAATATAGTTTCCTCAGAGGTCACTTTCACTTTTTTCTAGGCATGGAGTTGCAGGTAACCAATCCCAATGTAAACAAAAGCAATGCTTAGGCCATGTCTACAGTACAGCAGCTATGGCAGCACAGCTACAGCACTGCATTGGCCTGGGACGGCGAACCGCGGCCAGTAGGAGCCGCGATCGGCCAAACCTGCGGACGCGGCTGGTAAACAAGCCGGCCTGGACCGCCAGGGGCTTTCCCCGCACAAGCAGCAGCCCGACTTTGAGAAGCACTGCAGTAGAGTAGGCGTTTCGTATATCAACGGGAAGGATTTGTGCATCAGTGGAGTTAATCCACGTTTCAGGGAGGTGGTACTTAGGTTGTCTACTTAGGTTGACCTTAGAAAAAATGTAGAAAAATTCTTAATGACATTGCAAAGGGTGCACAATTTTTCACAAACCTGAGGGATATAGCTATGTAGATCTAATTTTTAGGTGTATACTAGGTCTTATTTAGCGGGGTGGGGACAGGAGGGAATATACAGAAATCCAGAGAAGAGTGTAACAAACTTCACTGTGACTTAACCAAGCTAAGTGAGTTGGCATCATGATGGCAAATGACATTGTATGTAGGTAAATGCAAAGTAATGCATACTGGAAAAAAAATATTAAACTGTTCGTATGCCCAAGAGCAGTGGTCCCCAACGTGGTGCCTGCGGGCGCCATGGCATTTATGTGCGCCACCTAGTACACAGCAGGGGAGAGAAGCTGCGGCCCTGCGCCTGCCGGGGACAGAGAACTCCGGGGCTGCAGGCTGTGGGCGCCAGTGTTCTCGGGCCCAGGCAGGCATGGTGCCGAGGCTTAAGCCGGAGAGGAGCCGCGGCCCCGTGCCTGCCGGGGACAAAGAACTCCAGAGCTGCAGGCTGTGGGCATCGGTGTTCTCGGTCCAAGGCAGGCGCGGTGCCAAGGCTTAAGCCGGAGAGAAGCCGCGGTCCCGCGCCTGCTGGGGACAGAGAACTCCGGGGTGAGGGGCTCCCGGAGTGTGTGAGGAGCCGGGGAGGGAGGAAAGCGGGGCCCGGGATGCAGGGAGGGAGGGAGGAGGAGGGGTCCTCCTGCCGCCACTACTGCTGCTCTGAATCTCCCCAGGGCGGCACGGCATTTCCCTGCCCGAGTGGGCTGGGCAGGGCGCCACTGGGCTGGGCAGGGGGCGCAGATCCCGGCTCGCGCGCTGATGGGACGAGTGGCTGGGCAGCTCGAGCCTCCAGGGAGCTGCCCCCTCCTCCTCCCGCACCCAGCCTGCTGCGCACCTCCCTCTCCTCAGCCCTGTGCTGCTTGCCCCGGGCCCCCACAGTGCCAGGGGTGGAGAGAGGCAGAGCCCGGCTCCGAACAGGGCAGCGGGGGATACTGCCCCGCCGTGGGAACCCCGCGGCTCGGGCACCTGGGGGTCAGTGTCCGTCCTCTCAGCTCTGCCTGCACGGGGCTGGGGAAGCAGCTGTCAGCGCCTGCCCCTCTCAGCCCTTGCACCCCCCATCCCGCTCACAGCCTCTTCACTTGTACCTCCCCCCATCACTCCTTCACCAAACCCCTTCCCCTTGTACTCTCCCTTCACCCGCACCTCTCCCCTTGTACCCTCCCCCAGCCCTCTCCTCCCACATCTCCTCTTCCGGTGCACCTCTTCTCCCGCAACCCTCCTGATACCCCCTCTCCTCCTCCACCTTCCTCCACGAGTACATCACACCCCACTCCTCTGCCAGTGTAGAGCCCCCAAGCACCCCCACACCCGCTCCTCTGCCTGAACCCTCTTTACTACATCCCCATCCCTTTCTAGGTACAAGGTTTGAGGGTTAGTCCCTATGCCTTCCATGTGCATTTGGGTGCGGGTGGGGGAGGGCAGCCAAAAATTTTTTTGCTTGGGTGGCAAAAACCTAGAACCGGCCTTGCCCCGGCAGGTGCGGGGCCCGCCTAGTGCCCAGCAGGGGAGAGAAGCTGGGTCCCCTCGCCTGCTGGGGACAGAGTACTCCGGGGCTGCGGGCGCCAGTGTTCTCTGTCCTCGCGGCTTCTCTCTTCTCTCTGGATTCATATATTATGTAATATTAAATATGATGTTTTTTGTATTATTTAATGTACAAATACAAAATAAGCCTTGAAAAATTGTTGGCGCCCGCCACACTCTTCTGAAAACATGAATGTGCTACTGGCCACAAAAAGATTGGGGACTACTGCCCTAAAGCAGTGGTTCTCAAACTAGGGCCGCTACTTGTTCAGGGAAAGCCCCTGGTGGGCCGGCCGATTTGTTTACCTGCCGCATCTGCAGGTTCAGCCGATCCAAACCAATGGGGGCTGCAGGAAGCGGTGCTGGCCGCCCTTCCTGCAGCCCCCATTGGCCTGGAGCGGCGAACCGCGGCCAGTGGGAGCTGCGATCGGCCGAACCTGCGGACGCGGCAGGTAAACAAATTGGCCCGGCCCACCAGGGGCTATCCCTGAACAAGCGTCGGCCCTAGTTTGAGAACCACTGCCCTAGAGGGTTCTGAGTCAACTATCTACTCCTGTGGGAATTCTGTGCCAAAAAATTAAAAATTCTGCAACTGAAATTAAAAATTCTCCACGCCAGCCGAACTATAAACCAGACTTTCTATGAAGATTAGAAATGCTGGTTTATAGAGCTTTCTGGTTGGTACGGGGCCGGATAACATAGATTTTATTATATAAGGAACAGAATGGAGAATCTTACAGCAAATATCCCATAAATCTAGATGTTGCCTCATCTAGTAAACTGCAGTACTGGTCCCCCAGTTTCAAAAAGAATATTGCAGATTGAGGGAGGGTTTGGAGAAAGGCAAATAAACTATCAGAAGGATGGAAAAACTTTTATGAGAGATTGAAAAGACTAGGGGTGATTACCTGAGAAAGGAGCTAAACAAGAAGGAATAGGATAAAGTATACAAAATAATGAATGGTACAGAGAAGGTGGACTGGAAGCTTCTGTTCTACATGTCTCATCATACAATGAAAAGTGGGACAGTCAGTGAAATTAAAAACACCAAATTTAAAACCAGTAAACACAACATATAATTAAACTTTTGGAACTTGTAGCCACAGGCTGTTGTTGAAACCAAAGGCTTAGAAGAGCTCTGTTTCTTTTGGAAAGAATTAAAGTTAGTAACTGTTTGTTATTAATGTTTTCAGTTGAGAGCTTCTGAAAGAAATCAACGAAATTGGAATATATCTGAACCCTCAGAAATATTGAGTAGATGTAAATTATATGTAATATTTTTCAGGAGTTAGAACTCTAGCACAAAAACTTGCTACAGGTTACTTAACAGTCCTAGTATCTGAGGAATTTTAATGGAGACCTATTCTTGTCAGGTTCCCACGCAGTTTTGAAAAACACTAAGTGACTCAAATTGCTATTCACCTATGTAAAAGTGTGTGTGGTGCTGGACCATGAACTGTTCTTAATGCATTTCTTCTGTGCTGGAATTACTTTACCATCTTTACACAGAACTTGAAAAGGTTTATTAGAGCAGTAAAGTATTCTGGGAATAATATAAAAGATACTATACAAGACTTATACACTGTATACAAGACTTACACAATGTAAATGTATTTCCCTTCTACCATTTGCATATGGAATAACCAAAGGTTTAAAATAGTAAATGTGTGAAAAAAGTAGTAAATGCTACACAACCAGCAAAAGAGGAATATTCAGTCCACTCCCAGTTGTATAAAATTGGTTCTCAATTAATTAAAAGTCTGTCTGATCAATATAAGCCCAATTCTTTTTTTTCCTGCAAGATTCCATAGTAGGAATGATGTTGCAGAGAGCTTGCTTACCACAGGATTGCTAATTATGAAATCATGAATAGGTGTACCATACTTTGAATTACAATAGCATTTCTGTCTAAACAGGAATTTTCTAACTTCTCCACACAGGTAGTCAGATCATCTTGAAAACTGACATGCAAATTAAGGCTAGAGTTTATGGTTTAAATTTAGGGCTGTTTGGTCTAGGGGTTCCTGGTTACTCGCAAAAGTCCTACTCCTTATTCCCCTTATGGCCTTTTTTTCTAAATTCAATTTTCTTAACCATTTTTGTTGGGGGGAGGGGCATATCTGTGGGCAACACCCAAAGGAAATTTTATCACTGGCTTTCCCCTATTGATATTTGGTGTTCACTACAAAGGATAATTTGTGAAACCTTATAAATAAAAATGTTGTTCAACTTTATTTCTGTTTCTAGGGTAGTATGCCAGAACATAGTTGTTCTAGCATAAAATGCCAGCACGGTACATGGAGGGCATTGAGAACCCTTGCACACAAAATACCCACTAGTTTAGGGTGAAAGCCAGGAGACCGTGAATTAAAGTCTTCTCTTTAACTGGCAATATTTATTTGCCTCTCATGATTCTTATTATTGGTTAATACCCCATATTTTCTGCTTAGGATAGACATCTATCATATCCCCACCTGTCTTACCAGTAGGATAACTGAGATTGTGTCAGCTTTCTGTGGATAGTACAGGTAATAGACCTAGGTCCTTAAAGTACAAGACTCAAGTCTTCATTCAGCCACCCTGGCTTTTGAAATGACGGTATCAAATGTCAGTGCTTACCTAGTCTGCCAGTAACAACTGCCCTAACGACTAGATCAGCGATTCTCAAATTGTGGGTCATGACCCCATTTTAATGGGGTCACCAGGGCTGGCTGCTTTGGCCTTCCAGCCTGGGGCATTGGGGCTTTGGCTCTTTCTCACCTACTCCCGCCCTGGGTGATGGGGCTTGGGCGGGCTCAGGCTTTGGTCCCGCCCCTCCTGGGGTCCTGTGGTAATGTTTCTTGTCAGAAGGCGGTCACAGTGCAATGAAGTTTGAGAACTCCTGCACTAGACTACAATTCCTTTGCCGAACTAGGAATAGAATTCGGGGATCCTGATTCCCAACATTCTAATGATGTCTTGCAAAAAGTTTTGCAATGTATTTGGAAGATGTGTTAGCTCCAGGGGCAGAAGACTGTGGTGTGGATTTGAAGGTCCCTAATGCTGAATTCAGAGTAGCAGCCGTGTTAGTCTGTATCCGCAAAAAGAAGAACAGGAGTACTTGTGGCACTTTAGAGACTAACAAATTTATTAGATCATAAGCTTTCGTGGACTACAGCCCACTTCTTCGGATGCATATAGAATGGAATAAATATTGAGGAGATATATATCCACGCATACAGAGAGCATAAACAGGTGGGAGTTGTCTTACCAACTCTGAGAGGCCAATTAAGTAAGAGAAAAAAAACTTTTGAAGTGATAATCAAGATAGCCCAGTACAGACAGTTTGATAAGAAGTGTGAGAATACTTACAAGGGGAGATATATTCAATGTTTGTAATGGCTCAGCCATTCCCAGTCCTTATTCAATCCTGAGTTGATTGTGTCTAGTTTGCATATCAATTCCAGCTCAGCAGTCTCTCGTTGGAGTCTGTTTTTGAAATTTTTCTGTTGTAAGATAGCCACCCGCAGGTCTGTCATTGAATGGCCAGACAGGTTAAAGTGTTCTCCCACTGGTTTTTGAGTATTATGATTCCTGATGTCAGATTTGTGTCCATTAATTCTTTTGCGTAGAGACTGTCCGGTTTGGCCAATGTACATGACAGAGGGACATTGCTGGCACATGATGGCATATATCACATTGGTAGATGTGCAAGTGAATGAGCCCCTGATGGTATGGCTGATGTGATTAGGTCCTATGATGATGTCACTTGAATAAATATGTGGACAGAGTTGGCATCGGGCTTTGTTACAAGGATAGGTTCCTCGGTCAGTGGTTTTGTTCAGTGATGCGTGGTTGCTGGTGAGTATTTGCTTTAGGTTGGGGGGTTATCTGTAAGCGAGGACAGGTCTGTCTCCCAAGATCTGTGGGAGTAAAGGATCATCTTTCAGGATAGGTTGTAGATCTCTGATGATGCGCTGGAGAGGTTTTAGTTGGGGGCTGAAGGTGACAGCTAGTGGTGTTCAGAACATAGAGCTTATGCTCTAATAAATTTGTTAGTCTCTAAGGTGCCACAAGTACTCCTGTTCCTAATGCTGAAGTGAGTCAGTATAATTCAACGTATTGGAATTTCTGTCTTGCCCATTTAAAGTTGCAGCCAGTTTTCAGTTTATAAATCTTCACATGCTTTCCTTAATTCACCAAAAAAGTCAAATGGTTTTGGCCTCACAAAGGTAGGCTTTGGCCTGACAAAGGTTTCACAAGGTAACTTCTCACAGAGCCAGAAACATAATCCATGTTCTTCAGATAGCAGAACCTACTCATCCACTAAGGGTACGTTGACACGTACCGCCTTCTCTTACATAGCAAAAAACGAGCATGCAAAGTCACTCCCAGCTGAATACATGAATACTATGCTCAGCCATTTATGAATAGGTACAGGGCGACATATCCCTTGGTCCCAACCTCCTATCCCTTGGTTCCAGCCTTGACCCCCAGAAATGTGCATCTTGTACTGTTCAGTAGCCCACTGGATGGTACAAGCTCATATTTAGTCCATCATTCCGACAATGGGTAATCAATATGCACCTGCACTGTTGACCTGAATAGAGATGACTTTTTTGTTTTTGTTTACACTGTCATCTACTAACAAATGGTTGCTTCAGCAATTAATAGTTTTCTAAAACCTGTAGTCAGTCCTTTGTTGTCTCCGAGGAGCTAGTCTGTGGGTGTTCCTCAGAATTACAATATCTCTCAGCAACAACATATAATAAAATCCCATGGCTTTACACACACTTACATTTTAACAGAACAATGATTTTCAGCAGATTGAGTTTTCAAATGATGCCTCACAAGGCATACATTGTACAAAATATATCATAATCATATAAACGTTGTATATATGAGGTACTGGGTTTTACATGGGATACACGATGTCACATCTTGGTGTAACATTTTAAAATTGCAAATAATTGGGATCTTTCTTTAAGCAATACCATTTGTTAGCTCTCTCTAGCAGTGGCTGTTTCACTATTGTCGAGGATGACCCTTGAGTCGAACTCAGCAATGTCTAATGTTGACTGAAAAGAGGTGATATCCCAGCCAAAGAGTGAACCCATTCTGATGATAGAGATATCCGAACCCCCAGTCTGCTTAGCTTGTTCACTTCATGTAGTTGCATGGTGTTTTTTTTCTTAATTTTAAATAATAGTGAATTCACTTAAAAAAAACTTAAGATTATTGCACAAAACAGAGCCTTTTTGTAATAAAAAATATGCCTTCTGGAATGTGGGGTGTCAAACTCCAAACTTATGTTAGAAAACTATACGATGCTCAGTTAAGGTTTTCCTAAGTACTACTGAAAAGTATTACTACAAGAAAAAAAAAAGGGGGGGGAGGGATTGATTTGTTCAGTAGTTAGAATTGCACTGTGTGTGAAATAGCTTTACTCCCATTAGGATGACAGTAGGAAGTAGGACATAGCAGTACTTTGTGCATTCCTTAAAAAAATGTCATTTCCTTCTTGTCCAACACAACTCCAGATCACTCTTATTCATGCACTCCTACCGACCTCACTGTGCTCTGTAGAGCAGTGCTTCTCAAAGCCGGTCTGCTGCTTGTGCAGGGAAAGCACCTGGCGGTCCGGGCCGGTTTGTTTACTTGCCGCGTCCGCAGGTTCGGCCAATCGCGGGTCCCACTGGCTGCAGTTCACCATCCCAGGCCAATGGGGGCTGTGGGAAGGGCGACCAGCCCACGACGTTTCCCGCAGCCCCCATTGGCCTGGGACGGCGAACTGCGGCCATTGGGAGCCGCGATCAGCCAAACCTGCGGATCCAGCAGGTAAACAAACTGGCCCAGACCGCAAGGGGCTTTCCCTGAACAAGCGGCGGACCGGCTTTGAGAAGCACTGCTTTAGAGCACTGTTGATTTAAGGAATTACTCGCAGCTGATTTGGCAGAGGTCACCATAAACAGACAAGCTTAAGTATGGGTAAGATGCTATGGCCTTCCTGAGAGACTCCTGTAGGGAGTAGTGGGCTGGCAGAGTTAATGTTGTATGTGAACCAACTCCTTAGCTGTGCATTTCCTGTTTTTTTTTTTTTTTTTTAAATTCAGAGACTTATTCTCTTTTTTAATTACAAAGGTATTTTTAAATTTGAGGAGAGGATCCCTGAAATAGTTGAATTGCTCTTTTACTCTACACTTGGAGTACTGAAAAAGTCTTCTGTGCTATTTGTAAAGAAAACCCCTTCCAACTCTCACTTTCTTGATTTCAGTTTCTTCTGACTGATACTTCTCATAGCTACCTGGGCTAATAGCACATCTTATACCTCCTGATCTCTTTAAATGCATACCCCCTTAGGCCCTGGGCCCCCAGCCATCACCATTATTTATTTAGGAAAAAAGCTTTTAAGAGAACACAAATATTAAAACAATAAAACAGACTATGCACATGTCTAGTTTACCAGGTGTCTAACCATCTGTGACGCTTGCTTGGAGTGCTCAGGATTGTGAGTCACCTTGTTATGCTCCACCCCCCTTTTTGTCCTCTCCTTTGCCTCCAGAGAGAGAGTTGCTTGTGCTTAACTAAGTGTTAGCTCCTTGACACCACCAATCTGTTAGCCACCCAAATAATCTCCTTAGGGTTCTGCCAACCCTTACTTTACCTTGCGGATGACCAATAGATATACCCCCTGAGTCCTTTTGAAGTGTTCCCCTGTAGCGTCCAGCTGCAATATAACATCACAGTACTAAGATATATTTATAGTGAAAACAATCGTAAGTTTATTTTCAATGACTAAGGTTTAAGAGATAGTGAACAAAGATAATCATGGAAACGTAAATGATTACAGATAAAACCAAAAGTACCACACTTCCTAGAGTCTACACGTAACTTTAGACAAGGATTTTAGCCCATTAAAGTTGTTTATCATACCTAAAGCAAACTCCCATCGTTTCCAAACTCCCAGTGTTTCCAACCAGCATGGCTGGGATCCTCCTTTCATGAATGCAAAAATTGTACTTTTTGTTTCCACGGTGAAAGATAACAAAATGTCTCTTCACATTCTTTTTGTATCCCCAAAGGTCATTGTTTTGTCCCTAGAGTCAGGATGATGCCTGTGGTTTATTCCCTATTGTGCAGGCTCCATGTTTCCTTCATATTCTCATGTTGATATCATATGCAAGCAGTCTTCATTGTATTGGCTGATGATACTTATTTTCCATGTGAATATACATCCCTTGTCTGGCCAAAACCTGTTTGTCAACCCTGCCTGGGATACAGGCTCTAACAATATTTTTCAGTATGTATAAACAGCTCCTTAAATATCAATTGAATGTACATCTTGCAATGATTATGAGGACCAGTGTAACATGAGCTTTTATTAGAGACCACACAAGACTTTTTTTGCATAAATACGATGAAAGCAATGTGTTAGGTGTAATGAGTTTATCAGGCCTGAAAGGAGTTGCTGCTAGAGAACAGTGGACCCTTTGCCAGTTGGCACTGAGGTGTTCATAGGGTCACACCATGTTTCACATTGGGATCGTGGTAGGTCTCTGCTTCCTATAGACTCCCCAAGACCCCTAGGGGCTGGCTGGCATTGTCTGTTCCCTAATTCACAAACCATTTTTTTTTCTCCAGATTCATCTGCTTAGTCCTTGGATAAACACTCCCTTTCCATAAGGGCAAGTCTTCCCTGGCAGCACTTTAATGTGCCTTGTGTAGTCACGGCATAGCACTGGGAGAGAGCTCTCCCCACACTCTAAAAAAAACACCTCCATGAGGGGCATAGCTACCAGTGCTCGGAGAACTGTCTACACTGGCACTTTACAGTGCTGAAACGTGCAGTGCTCAGGGGGGTGTTTTTTCACACCCCTGAACAAGACACTTGCAGCACTGTAAAGTGCCAGTGTAGACAATCCCTAAGAGCAGGTCACTTTTTAACTGTTTATTGCTCTTTGATCTGTTAGGTCCCAGCCTCAGCAGAACAGCTGTGTCACTTTGACCTGTAATTGCCTTCTTGTTTGTTCTTCCCTACAGCCCCCTGCTAATTTAGAGCAATCTATTCATACAGGAAAGTCTTATAACCCAGTATGCAGTAACTTCACCTCACTGACCAGGTCATATCAATGTTAGTAAAACAATTACTTCACAGTATTCTTAGATTATTGCATAGCAATTTATTGACTGTTTCTAGTGCTTGATGAGTTTACCAGACAACTGTGGAAGATGAAATTGAAAGAGGGGGTTCAGTTTTAGTATTTTCCCTAAATATCATTTTTCATCTTTATAGAAAATCCCCATAAGCATGCAATAAGTGTGATCAGGAGTAATGCCAACACAGTTTGCATAATTAGAAAAAAATATATTAAGTTCACCTCTTCATGAACTTTCTACTGAGAATGCAGATAAACAAAGTGTCCACTTCAACAGTAAGTTAAACTTTTTATTATTACAAATCATTACTTTCTTCACTTGCAGTTGAGCATCCAAGGTACTTAACTGAAGCACTTAAGTTTTATATAAAATGTTTCCTGTATATTCCAGAAGGTTGGGTTTATAGGATTAGTTTTCTATTTAGTAGCTGCTTTGCACAAACAAAATTATATTAAAAATGCAGTTTTAAAATTCTACAAAAACATTAACCATACAGTCTATGCCATTAAGGTATGCGAGTGCCCTCTTATTTGTGATTAGGATTTGAGAGCACTAGAGTTTTACGGTTCTGTTATTTATACTAGAGCTGTCAAATGATTTTAAAAAATCACAATTAATCATGAGATTAAAAAACTCATGATTAATCCGAGTTTGAATCATGCTGTTAAACAATACTAGAATACCAATTTAAATTTATTATATGTATTTTGGATGTATTTTACATTTTCAAATATATTGATTTCAATTACAACACAGTTCAAAGTGTACAGTGCTCACTATCTTATTTTTATTACAGATATTTACACTGTAAATAAGATAAACAAAAGAAATAGTATTTTTCAATTCACCTCATACAAGTACTGTTGTGCAATCTCTTTATTATGAAAGTGCAACTTACAAATGTAAAATTATTTTTTTACATAACTGCACTCAAAAACAAAACAGTGTAAAACTTTAGAGCCTACAAGTCGAAGCATGAAGGGGCAAATGAATGTTTAGTATACCTGGCACATAAATACCTTGCAATGCAGGCTACAACAGTGCCATGCGAATGCCTGTTCTCACTTTCAGGTGACGTAAATAAAAAGTGGGCAGCATTATCTCCGGGAAATGTAAACAAACTTGATTGTCTTAGCAATTGGCTGAACAAGAAGTAGAAGTGAGTGGACTTGTCTGAGGTGAATTGAAAAATACTATTTATTTCGTTTGTTTTTACAGTGCAAATATTTGTAATAAAAAATAATATAAAGTGAGCACTGTACACTTTGCATTCTGTGTTGTAATTGAAATCAATATATTTGAAAATGTAGAAAAACGTCCAAAATATTGATAATAAATTTAAATTAGTATTCTCTTATTGTTTAACAGTGCAACTAATACTGTGATTAATCATGACTTTTTTAATTTAATTTGTTTTGCATTAATTATATGCATGAATTGTGATTAGTTGATAGCCCCAATCTATACCATTCATAGAGCAGTGCTCTGACTACAAGTGTCTCTGGCAGCAAGGCTTATGGTATGTGATAGCCACTTTTGATTTTTTTTTGTAAATTGAAATAAGTAAATGAAACACAGCAGAAGAGAGGTTTGTTTGGATGTAAGCCTTCATTAAGGGGAGAAAGTTTAGTCACAACATTTTTCTTAATATTAGGTTTTGTAAAATTTGTTTTGAAAACCTCAGTTTTAAGCTTAAATTTATTACTGTGACCTCGTGTGTATAAATTTAGCTTTGAATGAATTTAGTTTTGTAGTGTTTATACCTTTTTAATATGGATTGTTCTAAAGCTATTCAACAGCTGATGTTGAAATAAACTAAAATTGAAATCAATAAAATCTGTGTTCATGAAACTGTCAATTTTTCTAGATTTAATCCATGAAAGCTTGCGGAGAAGATGGCTGATGTTATCCTGAAGGAAATAGCACTGATAGTAGGTGTGGTGACAGCCTGTTACTGGAACAGTCTCTTCTGTGGCTTCGTTTTTGATGATGTTTCAGCAATTCTAGACAATAAAGACTTGCATCCTTCTACTCCTTTAAAAAATCTGTTTCAGAATGACTTCTGGGGGACTCCAATGTCTGAGGTAAATTGGCCATAAGATATATTTAGTCTCAGAAATATTGTACGTTCTTCAAAGTTCTACTTCTTATGTTCTCCTTTATCATTTCATTTTTGCAGAATAGTTTGATACACCTTTACCTCGATATAATGCTGTCCTCAGGAGCCAAAAAATCTTACCGCCTTATAGGTGAAACCGTGTTATGTTGAACTTGATTTGATCCATCAGTGTGTCCAGCCCTGCCCCCCAGAGCACTGCTTTACCGCGTTCTATCCGAATTTGTGTTATATCGAGGTAGAGGTGTAGTTGGTAAATAATACCAATTTCTAACCCGTGTTCCTGATTTATGTGTTTTATAAACTCGTTTGGTTAATCGACAGCCTCTTGCAACAAAATATAAACTAGGCCGGTATCATCTATAATGTTTTTGTCCGTCCAGTCTTATTTTTTATATTAGGACGTGTAGAATCAGAACACTATCCAAGAATTAAAAACAATAACAAAAAACCCTAATAGTAGACTATTCTATGGAAACTGGAAGAAAAGATGGTCTTGTAGTTCATGCAGTTGCCTAGTACTTGGGAGAGATGAGTTCCCAAACTTTACCTTGGGCAAATCACTTCATCTCCCTAGATGAAATCCTGGCAAAACTCCTTTTGACTTCATTGGGGCGACGATTTCGTCATCTGTGCCTCACTTCCAAATATTTCCCAGTCTCACATAAGAAATTCAGTTTTGGAGGCACTCATTACTAAAATGGAGGGAGAGGGGCATATAAGTACCTAGATAAGCCTCTGTACACAGTCTGTTATATCCTCAGGTCTGATATTAGACATTCTGAGACCTTAGTAGAAATACAGAGATTAAATAAAATATGCATGCATATATTCACAGCTAAAATCCAACTGCTAAAAAGTAAATGGTCTCACGTATACAAAACTGCCAAGCTCTGTTTAATTGTAATGTAAACCTAACAGTTGAGTATTGATTTTTTTTCAGTTTGAGAGAAACCCAAAGAACTATTACAACAATTTAACCATTAGGAATGTGCTTTACTAGTAAACAAATCTATTCTGATACAGTCTCACTATTTTACAATTCATAAGGACTGTACCCTGAAATAAAACAAAATTTCAGATGCATCAAATGTTTACCTGTGTTAATTAGTCAGTCAATTAATTAGTTTCCCTATATTTGTTTTACAGATCACCCAACAATTTAAGAAATGTCAGTACAATCCATGTATTTCTTCATGAATATTAATTTATTTTTCTCAGTTTGATAACTTCCTAAGATTTAGTATCACAAGAATAAAATAAAATGCCATAAAAATAGTTTGGAAACACTTCCACATATTTTAAAATATCTTTTTATGGCTGTGATATTATATCATTTTAAGAAACAGTCCTCTGACTATATAGCCATGAAATAGGATTTGGGACTTTCTTACTAGCTGGCAGTGTCAGGATATAATACTGTAGATATATTTGTAATTTCTGGTGCCTATATTAATAGCAATTGAGGTACCTTTTCAAGGAAGAGTTACATTAATATCCTACTTATTGTGACTTCACAGTCTTATGTCAATCCACACTCATTTCATATCGAAGGAAAATTATCTTTATAATGACATGTGGCAACTCTACTAACTCCCAGTAATCTAGAAAGAGTTCTCACCAAACTGTACATTCAGAATATCTAAATTATAAGATTTATCAATTAAACAGATTAATAATCTTTGAGAAAACTATCCTAATCGTTTCATCTCAAATGCTTCTTATTTAAAAATGTGTGTATTTTTAAGACATGCCAGACTGGAATGGTCTGATGATAATGGATGATAATGAGTAAAATACACATTTTATTTTCACTTTTCTGGTTAAACCAGCTTTGAGTACACATTATATAATTCAGAAGTGTGCTCATGAAGGCCAAAGAAGAACCTAGATAGATACAAACTTTGCTCATATATCAAACTAATACATGTATTAAAAATAGTTGAATTTTAATTTTATATGTTTGGCCATTTTTATGAGTGCTTTATCTAGTAGAGCACCAGCTATGGTAAATAGTGGATCAGACAGTATACTTGAAAAATGTACAATACCCATTTGGAAGCCGGGGAAATGATCTAAATTAACTCTTTACATTTTTACTATCCTCCTTAATTCTCCCTAGAATTTTAAATGGATGTCAGTCTCTACTTTCTGCTCCTAATTGCTGCATAGTGCTACTCTGCGGTGTTAACCAACTGGTGTTTTCGTCTTCGGTAGATGCACTTCGGTAGTGGAAAAAATACGTGTGTGTAGTTTAAATTGCTTTGGGATTAAAGGCCTTGTATTAGTGTAAATTGATGATTATTATGGTTTATTTATTTCCCTGTAGGAGAGGAGTCATAAGTCATATCGACCGCTTACTGTCCTCACATTTCGTTTAAACTACCTCTTCAGTGAGTTAAATGCCGTTTCTTATCACCTCCTAAATGTGGTTTTTCATGCGGTGGTTTGCATAGTCTTCCTTAAGGTCTGTAAGCTTTTTCTGGACAACAGGAGCAGTGTAATTGCATCCTTGCTGTTTGCAGTGCACCCAATACACACTGAAGCGGTAGGTAAACCTGAGAAGGGCATTTTTCATTCATTTATTAAAATTTGTGGCTCAATTTAATTTTGTGTGTGGTGTGTGTGTGTGAGTATATTGTAGCCTCTAAAAGTATTTATACTGCTGAAGTGTAAGAAAAAGTATCAAAGTTAAACGCATTTTAACAGTGAGGATTTGATACGGCTTTTGCTATTGTACAAAAAAAGTTCCACAGTTTAAATCTATCCCAATTCAGATTTTGTGGCTTGTGTTAAATTACTTTTATGATCTCAATCCAATTCATAGTGAACAAGTAGCTGCATTGCAAAACTAATAATTCAACACAATTCAAAACAATTAGAAATAATTGACAATCATAGCACAAAAGTCAAGGATGATCCAGATCCTGTTTTGGTGTGTTTTTTGTGTTTAAACAAAGTTGTGGAAGCTTTTCCTGGAGCCAGTTAGCTTAGCTCACAGAATGAATGAATTTCTGGCTCTACCTAATAATTCATTTTACACTAAGTTCTACAAGAATTAGGTAGTGCTATGGTTACACTTTAAGTCCCTTCTGAAAGTGGTAATGGAGTTCCACTCCAATTACACCAGTTATCCTGACAACCTTTTTTCATTACTGTACAGCCATCCCAATAAGGCCTTTTTCCACAAGTTTGATGTGAAAATATCTGTATGTTTTATCTGGAATGTACACTAGAGCCCTTAGGAACATAGTGATTGTCATACTAGATCAAACTTGTGGTCCATCTAGTCCAGTGTCCTGTCTTTGACAGTGAGCAGTACCGGAAACTTGAGAAAGATGCAAGAATTTCCATAGTAGACAAGGTATACTCTGCCCAGACAGGATATTCTTCCTAACCTCTGACTGTTGAGGTTGGTTATGCCTGGAAGCATAAGGATTTATACCTCCTTTATTTGTGTTCTCTTGTGTAATCTGCAGATGTTATCAGAATAAATTTATTACCCTCTTTTTGCCTCCTACTGATCTCTTGGTTTCAGGGATATCTTGTGGCATGGAGTTTCACAGAGTATTTATACAACACATCAATAACATTTCCTCATTTCAGATTTGAATGATTGCTTTCGATTTCATTGGTTGATCCCTTGTTCTCTTATTATGATGATTTAATTTGGTGCATCCAGTGGAGTCCCTTTACACTGTTAATTATTTTCTTATACCTCCATCATGTCTTTTAATCATTATGGAAGTATTTTCCCTGCCACATTCATTGTCCATCATTGGACTACTTCTAGTTCTGACATTGAGTGTCTTGCAGATTCACGATCTGTCTTGTTTGACACCAAAACAATAAACTTCATTATTGCCAAGAATACCTTGTCTACAGGGCTTTTTGATTGTATTTTTACTGCTTCAGCCAAACAGTCTGGTAGCTTGGTAATGTCAAAACTCAATTCTTTTTGAAACGGAGCAGCTGTGGTTAGCTAGCATCAGATCTGTTTCTATCCCGGAGATTTGTAAAGCAGCTACATGGTATTTTCTGTACATATTTCCAAGTGTATCTTTGTATAGATTGGGTTTCCATCCAGGATGACATTGTTCACAAACCTGTTCCTCAGACACTCCTAATCCCAAGAATTGTATTTGTCTCAGGAATTCTCTTTAAGTTGCCCACTTTTGAAAATTTTCTGAATATCTCTTAGTCCTCCCCAAGTTTTTGCATTGTAAAGGAGTTATCTTTCATATACACCAAAAAGAGAAACTAGTCCTGTTTTTCACCTTTTAAGGCAGGGGTTCTCAAACTGGGGGTTGGGACCCCTTGGGGTCATGAGGTTATTACAGGGGGGGCATGAGCTGTCAGCCTCCACCCCAATCCTCACTTTGCCTCCAGCATTTATAATAGTGTTAAATGTGTAAAAAAGTGTTTTTATTTTATAAGGGGGGTTGCACAGAGATGCTTGCTATGTGAAAGGGATCACCAGTACAGTAACTCCTCACTTAACGTTGTAGTTATGTTTCGCTTAATGTCACATTTTTCAGGAATGATGTTAAGCGAATCCAATTTCCCCATACGAATTAATGTAAATGAGGGGGTTGGGTTCCAGGGAAATTTTTTTCATCAGACAAAAGACTATATACTTACATACGCACACAGTATAACTTTTATACAAACAATTTAATACTGGTACACGATGATGATTGTGAAGCTTGGTTGAGGTGGAGGGATAAGAGGGTTGGATATTTCCCAGGGAATGCCTTACTGCTAAATGATGAACTAGCAGTTGGCTGAGCCCTCAAGGGTTAACTCTCACACTCTACAAGGCAGCAGGAATGGAGGGAGGGGAGATAGCATCGCAGACAGAGACACACACCCTGTGTGTGTGAGAGAGAGAGAGAGATGTGCATTTCCCCTGACCCTACTCTTAAGTACACTGCCTTGTTAATTAGATCAGCTTGCTGAGACTGCAGCTGCTGCCAGCAAGCTCCCTCCATCCTGAGCCTTGTCGTATGTCCCCCCTGCTCTATGGAAGATGGGGTAAGCAGGGTGCAGGACCTGACAGCCCCTCTTTCCCCCCCCCCCCGCACAGCAAGCAGGAGTCTCAGGGAGCAGCTCCAAGGCAGAGAGCAGGAGCAGCACATGGCAGTGGGGGGAGGGACAGCTGAACTGCCGGCAATTGAAAGCCTGTTGAGCAGCTGCTGCACAGGGAACTTAGGGGAGCGGGGAGCTGATAGGGGGGCTGCCGGTCCATCCTGGTTCCAAGCCCCCACCAGCTAGCTGCAACAGGCTGCTCTTCCTGCAAGCAGTGGACAAAGCAGGCGGCTGCCAAACGACGTTAGAAGGGAGCACAACTTTAAACAAGCATGTTCCCTAATTGATCAGCAACGTAACAACGTTAACCAGGACGACTTCAAGTGAGGAGTTACTGTACAAAAGTTTGAGAATCACTGTTTTAAGGCATGATAAGACTTGATTTTTCTCTTGTTAATCTTTTTATTTCTTATTTTAGAGATGTATCTTTAGCTTTAGTGCCCAAGAGTGGGAAGCATATGTTTGGGGAAAATAATACTTATTTATAATTCTTGTTCTCTAAACATACAGATCTCTGCATCACCTCTCAACTTTTTCCCTCAGAATTTGAAAAAAATTATTTAGGATATTTTTACCTTATTTGTAATTGTTTTTTATTTGAGTCACCATTACAAGCTTTTCAAAGGAAGGTATTTTATTAAGTGTCTCAAACTTGCAAAAATTTAAAGACCAGGGAGTTCTTGTCCGGTCTTGTGCTTCCAAGCTGTCACAGATCCACAGGTCCAGTGCTCTTGCACGGCTTTGGAACAGTCCCTGAGAGGACTTATTTAGAATGTTAACCCCCTTTAGGATCACACTCTCACTGGGGCAAACCCCTTGGCTTCACCACCTCCTGTGATCAAACCCTGGAGCCTTCTGCACACCCGAAGGGAGCAATGTATCCCCCAACTTCCTTAGATTGGAATGACTTTCAGGCATTGTCAAAGCAGAAGGGTTTATTAGATGTCTGGAACACAGCGTAGATAGCATCGAGGATAGAAAGTTACAACTCAGTCTGTCTGGCTCAGTCCTGACCCTCCAGAGCCTCCTCCACAATTGCCCCAGTCGAGAAGCATGTCTCCTGCTTCCAGTAGTCCACATTATACTCAAGGGCACCTCCTCCATTCTTTGTTCTCATTCCCAGACACAAACAGGTCACCTGGTCATCCTCCTTAGCTCTTTGTTCTCCTGCTGGCCAAAACTGACTGGCTTCCTACTGAGAGGGGGTCTGCAATCCCAGGTCTTTCATTGTTAGGCACTGAATGTCTGGGCCATTGTCTTCTGAGTTCATCATGGGTGTGAGGCCCCAGACAACCAGGTGTCAATCCCACTGGATTGCTACAAAGAATAAGCCACCTTTTACCACCATCTAGTTAACCATGCAGCACTTAGGGGAAACTGAGGCACACACAGAATTCATACAGAATATTAAGAAAAATTCCCACTTCATCACATAAGCACAAATCCAACAGTAGCAATTCAGAGAGACATATCTTTGAGAAAAAGAATTACCGGTAAGTAGTTTATTTTATTTTCTCCGTCCTTTTATTAATTAATGTAAGGATTGACTTGCCTCTCATCTTTACAGAAGCAGCTACTCATTTTAGTTCTGTTTGGCTAATAGTTTCTATTAGTGGTTCATGACTTGGTCAAGTCACTCTATCTATAATTTTATCACTTTATTTCATTGCTGATGTGATCCATTGTTTCTTTATCTTGCCTATTTACACACCCTTCTACAATGTACAGAGGAGGTCTGAACCTTGTTTTAAAGTTACCCTAAACTTATTGGTACTATAATTTTATAGTATAAGGGTCATACTACTCTCATGCTGCACAATGAACTTTCATTGAAATCATATTGTATGTTCTTTGCCAGGGTTATTCATAGTAAATACTCCAGTAATTTAATTAGATAGTACATGAGTAATTCCCAACATTTGCCACATGAGGGCACTTGAGGACTGTATATGTAATTGGTGGAAGTAGTAAAGCCCCAGTCTGATCTCAGATATATGGGTGCATTTCTAAAGTGAACTCAACAGGAGTTGCATTTACATACCTGAGGAAGATTCAGGCCCTTTTTTTTTTCTTCTTGTTTAGTTCTATCACTGGCTTCTAATTTCTGTAATATGAGCAATTTTCAAGACCTAATTCTGTTCAGAAGTTAACAGTGTTAACTTTTTCCCCCCATCAGGTAACTGGAGTGGTTGGCAGAGCAGAGCTTTTATCATCTATCTTTTTTCTAGCTGCTTTTTTGTCATACACGAAATCAAAAGGGCCAGACAATACCATAGGTAAATACCTAACATCATATATACAGAACGGTTTTGATTTTACTATATTGGTTACTGGTAGTAAAATATAAACATAAATATTCCGGTTAACCAGTTAGTCTTAAAGAATGTCTCCTTAATTCAGACTGATGGTGCCTTGGTAATAACATAAATAATACTTTGTACTATAAAGTACCTTTCATCTGAGTTACAATCATTAACTAAACCGTACAACTCTCTAGTAAAAAGGGTTACTATTTTCATTTTTATAGAGGAGAGGGTACTTGAGTACATCGGAGAGTCAATTAGCCTAAGTCAGTGACAGATCTGGAAGTAGAACTTAGGAGTTAAGAATCAGTCCCCTGTTCTAATGGCTGCAACACTTGGAAATTTATGCAAGTGTTGCTTAGAGCGGTGGTTTCCAACTTTTTTTCATTTGCAGTCCCCTAAAAAATTTCAAATGGAAGT
The DNA here is from genome assembly GCF_011386835.1 of Chrysemys picta bellii. Classification (NCBI taxonomy): domain Eukaryota; kingdom Metazoa; phylum Chordata; order Testudines; family Emydidae; genus Chrysemys; species Chrysemys picta. The sequence goes on from NC_088791.1 coordinate 79,341,536, forward strand.
GCAGACCCTTCTGGAAATCTTAGGAAGGGGGGGTCCACAGATCAAAAGTTGAAAACCATTGGCTTAGAGATACAGGTATGAAAAGAAATTTTTGGAAAGCTAGTAAAAAATTACTTTCTTTTCATTTTCCTATTTGGAATATTTATACAAGTCTTCACACCTCTTTTCTTTATCACATATTTCAGCTTCAAAGAGATGAGTGAGAAACTGATAAGGTACTTAATGTAAAGTGAGGCAAAGACCGAACAGGTGGTAAATGTGTGGATAAACTGCAACCTAATAGGGATCTTGTTGAAATACTGGCAAGTGAAAACTGTAGATAGTTAACTTTAATTAGTCAAATTATGTTGTTCACATGGCTGTCCTGTAAAATAGTGTGTTTTTATAATGTCTGTCCTTTTACGTTGCAGTGTGGACTCCAATTGCAGTGACAGTGTGTCTAGTAGCCATTGCAACTTTGTGCAAAGAACAAGGAATAACAGTGGTGGGGATATGCTGTGTCTATGAAGTATTTATAGCTCAAGGGGTAAGTTATTGTTGTAAAAATTTCCATTGTAACTATTTCCTTTGTCAAGCAGATCTGCAGTATTTTTGTAAGAGTTTTAAATAACCATCACATACTTGTGTGCTGAGTATTTTGTCTGCTGAAGCAAACTGTGTATTTTTGTGATCTTGAAACAAAAAAATGCATATGTTCCCTGTTACTGTATCATGTAAATACCTACTAACACAGGTACTTTTGTATGCAGACAAAGATATTAGCAAAAATGGAAATAAATTAAAATTTGACATCTCTTTAATTTGAATACAGACTGACGCTTGCAAAGGCCAGATTTATGTATATAATGTGGTTAAAGTGTAGGGCACATAAAAATTAATTTTCCTTTTCATTTCTTTACATGAAATTAGAGAAGGTGCTTTCTATGGAGACTTTTTCATCAGATGTTAATGAACTACCAAGTGTTCTGGAGTATCGCATTTGAATCAAGTAGCATTTAGATTTTTGTGAAATCTCATCCTTCTGTAAAGGCTCTAAAGTCAGTTTCTAAATAAAATATATTTTAAAATGTAAGGTTTCATTTTACCCTTTGACAGTTAAAATTTGACTTGTCCATAATTTAATATTAATTTTCTTTATCAAGAGAGGGTGATATTCCTAGCCATTAAAATGTTTTTTTTTCTTAACATATCTTTCAGTAGTATAATTTGTATAGTTTAAGTATATTTAATTACGCATTTTAAGAAATTTTATTTTTAGAAGTTGTGCCAAAACTGCAAAAATATTAGCCAAAATAAAAAGAAATTGTCAATAACAAGCATTCGAGGCTACATTTTCAACTTTGTGCCTGCAAAAATTTGCATGTGTGTTTTGTATGTGCAGTTTATGCATGTGTCTTTTGACTTATTCCTACCTTTGAAATTTTGGTCTAGAATTTCTAAACTAATTCAGTAGTATTTCTTTATACAGTGGATGCCACTTAATAGCAAGCCTGATTTTTAACAACTTCTTTAACGGCGTTTTTCCAGGAACCCATCCCATGCCATTAACATTGTTAATATAGGTTAATAGGATTCAGATATTGGCAATGGCATGCTTTTTGAAAACTCTTTTTGAACAAAAGTCCTGCCTGCAGGCAGGTTTGTGGAGTTGCAGCCAGGGAACGCACATCCTAGTACTTCTTTCCTTGGCTGCAGCCCTGCAAACTTTCTTGCCCACAGGGATCACACAGGAGGCATTGGGCTGTGGCATCCATATCTCTGCCCAAAGCAGAAGCCCTGCCAGAGTCCTGGGGTTGCGGACTGGGTGAGGAGGCAGTGGACAACGTGGGTGCAGGAAGGGTGGGCCTGCAGCCCAGATGCCGGGGCTTTTCATAGGGCACTTGGGATTCAGAGCTCTGCAGTACCTCTCCCCACTGCTGTCCTGCACTAGCTGGCCCACAGCCTCCCCTCCTTGTGGAAAGTGCCAGGCCGCAGACCCCCTTCATGCTGCTGCCTTGCCCGCAGCCAGGGAAGTGCTTCATTACTGCAGATCTTCACACACCTGCCTTCACTTATTGGTAACTGCTAGATAATTGCAACTTTTTGCTGGCAACCAAGGGGTTGCTAATAAGCAGAATCTACTGTATTTTCATTATTTTGTCATTGCAAAGTCATGGGTGATCCTCATATGCCCTCTTGGAGCCCAGTATGGCACTGCAGATGTGCTCCACCTTAATTTCCCCAGCTGCAACAGCAATAGATTCACTTTAACAGCCCAGGGCGAGGAGAAGCCAACATCATAACAAAATAGCATGTCCCCTTTTAATAAGGTTTGAGGACATAAGCAATTACAATACTTCACCTCAGGGCCCTGGTTCAGAACTAGCTCCCTATATTAAAGTCCACAAAACAAAGACTCAGAGTTTGGTTAGGCTGATCTCCTAGATCAGGGGTAGGCAAACTTTTTGGCCCGAGGGCCACATCTGGTTATGGAAATTGTATGGTGTGCCATGAATGCTCATGAAATTGGGGGTTAGAGTGCGGAAGGGGGTGAGGGCTCCAGCTGGGGTCACGGGCTTGGGTGCGGCTGGGGGGTCGGGGGTGCAGGAGGGTGCACTGTGCTGGGACCGAGGGGTTCAGAGGGTGGGAGGGGGATCAGGGTTGGGGCGTAGGAGAGGGTAGGGGTGCAGGCTCCGGGTGGTATTTATCTCAAGCAGTCCCAGTAGCAGCAGCATGCCGCCCCTCTGATTCCTACACAGAGGCGCGGCCAGGCAGCTCTGCATGCTGCCCCATCCACAGGTGCTACCCTTGCAGCTCCCACTGACCGCGGTTCCCGGCTGCCCCTACACGTAGGAGCCAGAGCAGGGACATGCCTCTGCTTTTGGGAGCCATGCGGAGCCACAGCACACATGGAGCAGAGCAAGCCCCGGACCCCACTCCCAAAACTTCTGAAGGACTGGTTGTGGCCCCCGGGCTGTAGTTTGCCCACCCTGTCCTAGATCCTGAAAGAGAAACTAAACTCGGCATGGCTTCTATTGCCCTTTGTCCTATTCAATTTTCTGGTCCTGTATAAACAGCTTAACTGTAGGGGCAGGACCTTCTTAATTATATAGCAAGCTGTCCACAACTGTCCCTTAAAGAAGCAGTATATTTTTTCAGTCTATAAAAGTTTTTATTGAAACCTAGTATAAAAATCTTACACTCAAAGTAAGGGAATGCTCACACAGTCTTAATTCTATCCACTTGCACATATGCATTACAATAATCTAGTTATAATCCATATTATTTTTTAAATAATAAAATAGAATATACTGATTTTTTTTCTATAATCTTATACCTTGATGAAACATCTTGGAGCATACCGTTTTATGCCTGAGTTCATTGAAATTATTTATATGAAAAATATACAATATACAGAGTTTACTTTGTTTCTGTTTATGCAACAGTGTATTAGTGAGAATTTGTTGACATATGTGGGCCATCTGAATTCATTGCTAAGTTTTATAGTTAATTGCCTAAGCCCTTGAATTGCACCGAAAGAAAGCTAGCTGCTGTTTGAAAAGAAAATGTATAGTCATAGTGCATAGCTGCTGGTAAAATTAATAAAATAAATTCCATAAATAGAAAACTCCTTATTTAAAAAGTTTGTCAATAAAAATGTATGGGACTGTTATGACAGTGAAAATGGTGTTAATGTAAAAGAACAAAAAAGAATGTATCTACAATTGTCATAAAAATTGTGTTTGAGAATGGTGTCTTCATGTAATATGACTGTCTTCATGCAGATTTAAGGCTGCACATGATACCTTAACTTTTGTTATTTTTTTTGACTTTGGGAATTGATTTTTTTTTAGAGAAAACAAAAAGGAATTCCATTCCTTTAGAACTTAAAAGCTTTGCTGTCTTGACAAAAATTAGTAATATGTTGTTGTTTTTTTAACTCCATAATCTGAAACTGACTAGACACCTGTGGAATGTCCTGTTCCATACATCTTCAGTACAGTTAGTTGTTAGCCTCAGTGAGGCCTAGTTAAGTTAGCCTCTATGATGGCTACTTCTGTGTAATATTACAAGCTGTTTGGCTTTAATGCTGTTCAAAAAATTTGCAATAATTTTTTCATAATGTGGAAAGTGTTTCTCCCCCTACACACACACACACACACACACACACACACACACACTTTTGTATACAAAAACAGGTGAAATATTTTTGTTCTCATTTATTTAAAATTTAAAAAAAGTTACTTTGGGCAGAGACAAACCATGTGAAAAACACTTGGATGCTTTTGTTAAAAATATTAAAGCTTTCAAAAGTTGTTAGTTACTGGACCCAGGCAGGCAACCTTAACTTTAGCAGGCACTGATAGTCCCCCTAGAATAAAGTTCGTATTGGTTAAGTATAGTGAATGTGATTAAACAAGACTGTACTGTCTGATAACATACATCATGTTCTGTTTTCTAGTATACTTTGCCTATGCTGTTGGATGCTGCCGTGCAGATTCTCCGAGGGAAATGCAGTATTCCTTATTCTATGCTCCAAACACTGTTAAAGCTTATTGTTCTGATGTTCAGTACACTGCTCCTTGTTGTAGTCAGAGTCCAGGTCATTCAGTCTCAGCTTCCAGTGTTTACCAGGTAAAAAACAAAAATTAATTTAATGAGAAAGTTTGTTTTATTATTTTAAAAGATAGTAATAAATCAAACTGACCTCATTAAGTGACAATTAAAAATGGCCACAAAATACTTTAGGTAGTGTTTAGATTTAACTTACTTTAATATTACCTTGGAATTCCCATACAGTCTCATATTTATCTGTGATAAATCACCTATTATGTTACAGCAATAACTGCAGTTGTTAAGCTCCAGTTAAATAGCAGTGGCCAGTGAGCACTCATTGAATGGTAAGAACATTTGGTCACTAGTGTATTCAAACTTGTAGGCAGAAGGTAAAAGCCTTCATTAATGAAGCATTTTCACTATATATAGTACAATGTGTGTCTAATAAACCTCACACACAAATAATTTAGTGTTTACAGTAAGTAAAACTGCAGTCCTTCAGTTCTAATACCACTCTCCAGATGCATGTCTGATTATCAAGCATCAATATTTGGAATGTATAAAGCCTCCTATATCATCTAAAATAGCTAGAAAAAGATAATTTATTTCATGTTTAGATGAGAAACTATTTTTAGTAATGCATTTATTAAAAGAATAAGGTAATGAAAGCTGTGATTTCATTTGAGAACTCAATATGAAGTAATCTGAATAAATTAAATGATTAAAGCTAAAATATTTAAAATCTAATTTTCACTGTTTAGGCTGCATCTTTGTATATCAGACCCGATCCTCCAAGTGCTTTTAGCCCACATGCTTAACTTTAACCTCAGTGGGATTACTCACATGTTCAATGTTAAACACATTAGTCCCATCTTGATGGAAAAAATGGGTGCGTTAGCATAATGTGACTGAAAAGCCCCATTAGGATGCAAGCTAAGACATTTGAAGCAGTGTTAGCTGGTTGTGTTTTATAATATTGTGTAAGTACATACACCTCTACCTCGATATAATGCTGTCCTCGGGAGCCAAAAATCTTACCGCGTTATAGGTGAAACCGTGTTATATTAAACTTGCTTTGATCCACCGGAGTGGGCAGCCCTGCCCCCCCGGAGCACTGCTTTACCGCGTTCTATCCGAATTCGTGTTATATTGGGTCACGTTATATCAAGGTAGCAGTGTATTTATAAATCTAGGCTACAACACAGCCAGCTATCACTGCTTCAAACATATTAACCTCCACTTTTTTATTTCATACTAATTTGCCTGTATTTGGACTGCAAACTTGAGTTTTTCTCTTGTAAACGTGTTAGTCCACGTACTAATATTTCAGTTTGAATAGAAATATAGTTCAAAACTACATGTACTGTTGCAGTCAAAACAAAATAATGGAGAAAAATAATGAAAGATAATGCTGTTTGGTGAAACCTGAGATACTTGTCACTCATTATATAGATTCCATTCTTCAAGATACTGGTTCTTTATTGTGGTCAGACTTTGGAAGACACATACCCTTTACTATTAATTTCATTGCTCTTACTATTCATAAATTTGGAATTTTGTGTCATTCTTGTGAGTGATATGTAAATGTAGTATACTAGCATTTCCCCTTGGAAATTAGGCCTGAATACTTAATTATGGCCAAAGACTGTTCACAACAAGGGTTTTAAAAGTAGTCTCTATACTCCCTCTGTGCTAAGCTAGTTGTTTAGCATCCCAGCCCTCTGAAGAAACTTAGAGCAGCCTCAGGCCTACTCTAACTTATGCCACCTGCCAGTGGTCCTAAGGAGCTGATATGGCGAGTGTTTACGGAAGCCCCAGCCAATTCCCCTTTCCCTAGCCATGCACATTATAAATGCAACAAAGATAAGATGGCTTGGTAGTTCCTAATCCATCTTTATCCTGCTGCAGGAATCCCCCACATAAGTGATGTTTTAGGTCCAGCATCTGGCAGTGGTGTGGTGCAAAATGACTGCATTGCAGTGAGGGGTCTAAGCTGTAACTTTTTTCCAACTAAAAGGTCCTTTTCTTTTTCTTCTCTTCTTACTTAGGTTTGATAACCCAGCTGCTGTAAGTCCATCTCCTGCAAGGCAGCTGACTTTCAACTACCTCCTCCCTGTAAATGCTTGGCTTCTTCTAAATCCCTCAGAGCTATGCTGTGATTGGACTATGGGAACTATTCCACTTGTGGAGTCTTTCCTAGATATAAGAAATATTGCCACCATTACATTTTTTTGCTTTTTGGGATCTTTGATTGTCTTCAGTCTCCGATACCCTGGGGATTCCTCCAAGACTGTATTGATGGTAGGAATGATGCATGTTTTTAGTCTTTTTGGTTACAATGAGGTGGCCTATACTGAAAGTAGTGGAAAACTCCTGAGATTCCTTAGCTTTTCCTTACATGAATTTCAGCATCATTTTTAAGAAATAAAAGGGCTTTCCCTGGTAAGGAATCTTGAACATTGAGACTCCATAGTTCCAGAGAAAATAATCAGTTCAGAGAGAAAAAGGATTAATACAATTTACATCACAAATAGTCAGTTAAATAGTACTAGCTTATTTTAAAGAGGCCTTTTTATTTCTAGTGTTTAAAGTGTCTGCTTCACTGATTGAAACATCTTTTTATAATGGAATGTTCACTGCAAGTCTCATGTAGCACAGTTGCATACACATGGGTTGTTTTTAGTTTGTTTGTTTTTTTAATTCTTTTAGCTGTTAGATTTCATGCCAAAGAATCAGTGTCAAAGTGCCTGGAGCCCAATTTACCAGAAAATGGGGATGCATTACTATATATTAGATACAACAATCCCTCAAGTACTGTAACATGTAAACAATACTGTAGGTCAGAAAACTGCTTCTAATGTGTTTTCTTTAGGGATACTAGTACAGTGAACCCCTTGTAGGCTGGATGTAGGTGGTTCGGCTAGCATGAAGAAACATTGACTTCTAGAATATTCCATTTTCAAACTTTGATCAAAATTGCTGCTACCATGCAACTTTCTTTTCCTCCTAGATGTTTACCCTATTAAGAAAAATCACACAACAGTCATTAAGTAAAATGGGCAAACCCAGTCTTTGTCCAGTGAGACCAATTGTAATGTACATCTACTTTGTACTGATGTATAAAAATCTATAGTATATTTATGCATCTGTATCACAGCTGATACTGTAGGTGGAAAAAGAGATTTCACCCATCTGGTAGAGCAAATGTGTGAGAAAGAGCTCATTATCTAAATAAACTAGGTAAGCTATAAATGCTGCCTAATAAAGGTATAAGACAGTTGTTGTCTAGATATCTTAATTGTGATTTAGAAATCTTTTTCTAAAGTAACCCACCAAAAGTCTTTTCACTAATTGGCTCGTTTTGAAATAAAGACTCAATGACTTCCAAGTGTGACCTGTTCTTAGCCAATGGATATAAGGTGTTTTCTTCAATTAAAAGTTTTGTTGCTTTAATTTATCCAGCATAGTTAAAAATGGCAGACACCCTCTTTAACTTGCACACCAGTGTAGAACAGCTCATTCTGATTCTGCAACGAAAAATAAGCTGTATAGTATCTTATGCCTGTAGAACTGTGCCCACACCTGGTCTTTTTACCAGCATAAGTGTATCAGCAAAAATTCATGCCTTTGACTTACATACTTGTTCTAGTAAAACTTAAGTATAGACTGTGTCTTCATTGTCCAACAATGGGGCCCCATCTATTGTCTATAAAGAAAATTTGGTGTTGTGACTTTTTATGTATCTCTTTATTTTGAACTAATTTTTTACCTCTGCATTTTTACAACACGTTGCTTATTTAGTGCTTGCTAATCTACCATCCACAAGATAGGGAGTTAAAATAGTCCCAAAGCCACTTTCTAGTTGGGTATACTGCATGCTTTGGTGTAGAATAAGTAGTTAAGCCATCAGACCTAATTGCAGATAATACAGTAATTATCTAATTGCAGATATTATCGTTCACTGAATCAAGACAGAAAATGCCATCACAGCTCCTGGTACTGAAAACTGCCAGAAAACCCTGTTGACTCTGGCTCAGTTTTAGCTGGGTTTCTATTGACTTTCTTATCTGTTTTGATCTCTTAATTAAACCAAAGTATTTATAATCTGTAATTCAAGCTATTCTGATGCCAGATATTTTTAATTTATGATCTAGCGTTAAATTTTCCAAGATGAGTAATTTGTAGTAGTCAGTGAATGGATATGGCAACTTCCATTGAATTAGGTGAGCTTTTCCCTCTTAGTTTTTTGACATAACTTTTTTTCTCACCTTTAGTTTAGTTACATCTCTCAGTAACCAAAGAGAGCCGTAGTTAATGTGGCACTTTATGCTCTAAAAAGCTTATGCTGATATATTCATCTTAGGTGTTTCCATGTGTTCATCACTGCTGTATCTACTAACAGATTTTAATTAAATGATTATATCTGATTTTAATGTACTTTCCCTATGTACTTGATATGGACTGGAAAAACAGGTTATAGTATATGCTTAAGCAACATTTTTTTCTTCATCCCACAACTTGGTATTAGATTGATCATTTTAAAGTGCAGTTCTGCTCCATGATAAGTCCCTGTGAATGTGACACCTAATTACTTAGTGGATTAGCTCCATGTCCATTTGGTTTAGTGACAAAAATAAGTTTACTGCTTGTTACTCCTGTCAGCACTTCAGAACTACAGCAGTTAAGAGAGCAAGCTAGATTTTTTTTCCTTCTTGTGCATCACCAACAGAGGAACTTAAAGAAATTAGGTGTCCAAATCCCACTGAAATTTGAGTGCCTACCTCCTTTGAAAATCCTGATGAGAATTATTTACTAGCACTCAATGAGTTACACTTGAGCAAGCCCATTGCAGCTGGCACTGAGGGCACATTTTGGTCCACAGATGATGCATGAGAAGAAAAGAACCCACGCCTTCACTTGGATCCCAGGTGGAGTTTGCAAGTCTGCCAGTTGGGTGGCAAATTATAAAAAGACATTAACTGTGCTCATTTTACATGTACCATATTAAATGTGAAATCCCGCAATGCCATTTTGCAGACCCTTTTCAGAATAGAACAACAACATAAAAGAAAGCTGCCATTTTTGCTTGACATAAGCAGTCTGAAAATCCTGTTCTTGGAAATAGAACAGGAGTACTTGTGGCACCTTAGAGACTAACAAATTTATTAGAGCATAAGCTTTCGTGGACTACAGCCCACTTCTTCGGATACTGAAACCTGTTCTTGGAAATAAGTCTCCAGAGTCCATGGCAGTATGTACAACTGGGTGTTATGATCTCTGTAATAAAGTTTAGCACCTTTCAAGTCATTTTGGTTTTTCTTGTTCCAAATTTCCTTTTGACCTTTAACTAGTAACTCAAGCTGTTGACTTCATGAAGGAGACTGTTGTTCAGAATCCTTCTTTCTGAAGTGCCTGACAGCAATTATAGATGGTGCAGCAGTATGTACATCCAGTTATGGCTGCCTTAAACAGATTTAATTTGTATGCTGTAGAAAACACAAAATAAAGTTGGTTACACAACTTTTATTAACTTAGTATGAAAGATATCCCTAAACAGATCCCAAATATTTAAGAAAACTAAACACAATTCAACTTATACTGCTATTGAACACAATTGGTGAACTGTTAGGGCATTTAAATAGCTCTTAATATCAATGAGAATTGATAATTAGTGAGTGCATCCCCGCTTTGTATTCTTACCCTGTTCTGCTTGTTAGTGCTGTTCTTGTAGTAATTTCTGACCATGTTAACTCTAAGCATAATTTTTTGCCCAAACCAGGGGTGGGCAAACTTTTTGGCCTGAGATCTGCATCGGGTTTTGGAAATTTGTATGGAGGCCGGTTGGGGTAAGGGGCGTGGCCCAGCCCCCACCTCCTATCCACCCCACCTCACCCCCGCTTCTGGCCCCCTGATGGTCCCCCTGGACTCCTGGCCCATCCAAACCCTCCTTCTTCCTGACTGCTCCCCCGGGACCCCTGCCCCATCTACCCCCGCTGCTCGCTGTCCCCTCACACACATACCTGGAACCCCTGCCCCGACTGCCCTGCGCCAGCCCATCCAACCACCCCCTTTCTTCCTGAGTGCCCTCCCAGGAGCCCTTCTCTCTGTCCCCTGACTGCCCCTGGAACCACCGTACCTGACTGCCTGATGCCCCATCCAACCCCTCCTCTCATTACTGACTGTCCCCCTGGGACGACTGCCCCATCCAACCACCTCTTCTCCCTGACCGCCTCCAGAACCCCTGCCCCTTGCCACCCATCCAACCTCCCCTCCTTCCTGACTGCGCCCCCTGGGACCGCTATCCCCATTCAACCCATGTTCCGCACCCTGACCACTATCACACCACCACCCCGAACTCCCCTGCCCTCCAGCTCCCCTTGCCCCCTTACCGTGCTGCTTGGAGCACCGGTGGCTGGCGGCACTGCAGCCGCGCCGCCCGGTTGTTGCCAGCCACGCACTGCGCAGCACAGAGCACCGGGTCAGACTGGGCTCTGCAACTGTGCTGCCCCAGGAGCTCGCCGCCCAGAGTATTGCGTCGGCGGCGCAGTGAGTTGAGGCTGTGGGGGAGGGGCCGAGGGCAAGCCTCCCAGGCCAGGAACTCAGGGGCCGGGAAGGAGGATCCCGCGGGCCGGATGTGGCCCACGGGCCGTAGTTTTCCCACCTCTGCCCTAGACCCTTTATATTAAACAAAAAAAATTACTACACACTTCCATCCTGGGCCATTAACAAAAAGTCACTGTTATATAGGGGACCAGTGACAGTTCTGGTGACCAGCGCCACTAAAGCAATGGTTCCCAACTTCACATTGCCCATGACTATGAATTGGTACTTAAACTAACTTCGAAAAAGAGTACACACCTTTTTTAAAGGAAATTGTCCACTTTCTTCTCTGAGTTCCCAATAAGTAATAATATCTGACAATTTTTGGGCCCCACACTACAAGAAGGATGTGGAAAAATTGGAAAGAGTCCAGCGGAGGGCAACAAAAATGATTAGGGGTCTGGAGCACATGACTTATGAGGAGAGGCTGAGGGAACTGGGATTGTTTAGTCTCCAGAAGAGAAGAATGAGGGGGGATTTGATAGCAGCCTTCAACTACCTGAAGGGGGGTTCCAAAGAGGATGGAGCTCGTTCTCAGTGGTGGCAGACGACAGAACAAGGAGCAATGGTCTCAAGTTGCAGTGGGAGAGGTCCAGGTTGGATATCAGGAAAAACTATTTCACTAGGAGGGTGGTGAAACACTGGAATGCGTTATCTAGGGAGGTGGTGGAGTCTCCTTCCTTGGAGGTTTTTAAGGCCCGGCTTGACAAAGCCCTGGCTGGGATGATTTAGCTGGGAATTGGTCCTGCTTTGAGCAGGGGGTTGGACTAGATGACCTCTTGAGGTCCCTTCCAACTCTGATATTCTATGATTCTATGATCCTTTCCTACCACCACATCTTTGGAGAGTTGGTTTACTCTTCTAGTAAGGGAATTAATTGAAAAAGGAACTGGGACTGTGCCATAGTAGACTTGCAAGAAAAATATATTAGTAACATTATGTATCTCTTATTAAACTCTACACACAAGTAACTCTTGCCTTTTTCCAAATAAATTGGATTACACCTTCAATGCTTTACTTATATATTTATTTTATACTTCTGAAAGTTTTTCAGCAGATTACAAAAATGAACATGAAAAGTCAGTTAGGCTTAATATAAGGAAGTATGATTTTAGAGTAAAACAGTTTTTGAAGTTCAGATCTAGGTTATTGCAATAAAACTACCAGCTGCTAGTGGTTAAGTGGCCATAAATATGGCAAAGTTTAATTTATAGCATGAAAGGGAAATTCAGATTATATGGCTGTTTGTTAAAGATGCATCTATTTCAGTATGAGAGTTAAAATATATCTATGGTAGCATAGCTTAATTTCTATATGAAGCTATATTTATTAATACTTACTGCAAATGTCAGAGTATTTGAGATTCAGTATTAATATTTGGTCAGGTTTATAAAATACCTCTTTCTTTTTCAACATGGGCTTGTAAATTTACTGAACTGTCACATAAGTAGATTCTTGAAGATTTCCAGCCAGTTGGCTTCACTTGAGAGATTTATGCATCCAAAAAGCCCCAAGAAAAATGGGAAATGTAAGCAAATTTAGTTAAATCAATTTTTTTCAGTGCCTTCATGAAATCATTTAATGGATTTAGCTTTTGAGTGTTCCTAACAGTGTAATTAACATAAAATTAATTTAGGCCTTGTCTATGTTGAGCTTTCTGATAAGTTACTGCAAAGTAGCTCCACCAGCATTAGCAATGCAGGGAGTGCTAGTGTAGCTTGGTTGAGGGCTTTTTATACTGTCACTTATCTGGGAGGAGTAGTATGATTCTATGGCAAAAATACCAGCAGCCAGTCTGCACTTGTGTTCCATTTGTAGAGCTAGCACTATGCAGTGGGAGAAATTGACAAAAAAGAATTAGTGTAGAAACAGCCCTAGGATAGCTCAGGACTATGTGCAGGCTTGTCTAAACTCCTTCATAGTCTAAATGATGACTTTGCCAGTTTCTGTTTTCAGGTCCACTATATAATTGTGAGCTGTAGCAAATATAAATGCAATTGGTCATAGTTTCAACAACAAAACCATTTTTATGGCATGAACATGCACTATTTTGACTTTATGGAGATATTTGGCATGCATTCACTCCATGTGTAATTGTAAAAGGTGTAAATTGGTTAAAATGCTTTTAAATCAAATTGCAATTTCCAAAACTTGTCTTTTTATTTGAATGTCAAATGTCTTCTTAAATATACTTGATTAAAAGTATTTTTAAAACCAACACATATATTTTGTACTGTTAGTTTTGGAGTGAACAACATGTGAGTAAGAGTTGTGAGGGAAATATTTTAAAATGGACAAGAATGATCACAATAATTATTTCACATACTTACTGATAATAGGAATTCAGCTAGCCATATGTTTAGCAATATGAATCCAAACATAACTGAGTCTAAATCGAGTTTGAAAGTACCATTAAAGTGTCATGGGAAGAGTTACATTCTCTTCCTTTAAATATGACAAAAGCTCTGAAATGGATTCAAAGGGCTTCGTTATGGGTCAATAACCAATGCAACTGGATTCTAGAACTTCTCTGATAGAGCTCTTACATTATACAATTCAGAGTTTTGTGTAATGTATAAGAAAGATAATATTAAATCTTATTTCAAACCATTGGCAAATAATTTCAAGGCAAATTAGGAAATTCAATTATGGTTCTGATGCTCATGTGTCATATACTAATGCACAAGTTTAACATACAAGTAATATACATGGATACAGGGCAAAAAAGAATAGTTGTAAGAGCTATAATGTTGAAAATTCTGACTTCCACATTACTGAAACACGGTGATTTAGAACCTAGGACCATCTCATGTCACTTTTTGTATGCAGCATTCCTCATTGAAATCAGTGGGAAATTCTTAAAAATTATGGTATAAAGTTGGTCTTGCTGTTTGGGGTTATTTGTCTTATTTCCTATTGTTTTTCATGCAGTGTGAGAACCGTTGTTTTAAAGAAATGTTAGCAGATGGATCTTTTTCCCCACTTCCAACTTGTAGGCAACGAAATAAGTTAATTGGTAACGCTTCATAGGTTACTAAGCAAAAATGGATTCTTTCTCTTTGTAGACTAAAAATTACCTCCCATGTGAAAGAGGTCTATTCTTAGTGTAACGTAGAAATTACACTTGAGATTTGTTAAGTGTGCTTAGTCTTCTACTTTTCATAAGGATTGTTTAATTTAATTTTATTATTATTTTTCTATTTGTTCAGGTGGCAGGCACAATTTGTAACTCTAGTTTTGATTACTAGTTCGTGTTTGCTTTTGTTTTCTAGGCACTCTGTTTAATAGTGTTGCCATTCATTCCTGCATCAAACCTCTTTTTTCCTGTTGGGTTTGTAGTAGCAGAACGAGTGTTGTACGTCCCTAGCATGGGATTCTGCATTCTAGTAGCACATGGGTGGAAAAAACTATCAAACAAAAGGTAGGTCAAAATTAGGGTTTTTGGGGGGGCGTATGTGTAATTCTATGAATAAAGATAGTGGACAGAAACCATGCATAATTAATTAATATCTGTAAAATGCTTTGAGATTGTCTGATGTAAGTGCTATATAAATGTTAAGTATTTATTCATTATAAAATAAAGGTAGATAAGTGGCTCTGCAAGCTTCTTCTAAAGAGCTCTAGCCAGGTGTGTTTCTGTCTTTGTATGTTATATCTGTTATTCCAGTCCAGGTTGCGTCTTGAACAAAGACTGCCAGTCAGGATGAATTATATGGCAGTTTTGTGATGTGAACAAATGTCCAAAAGGGACTTGGGAGGAGGTCCTCAAATGTATTGTCAGGCTATACTGGAAAAAGGACAGGAGTGGTTTAATTAGGCTACAAACTTCATTATTAACTGTCTGGGAGTACCTGGCAGATAAAAGTTTACAGCGTAGGTAATTCCATGATCATTTCAATATTTACTGGGGGGCTTCCATCAGTCCCCCCACCTTTTCCATCCTGGTCCCCAGCCAACCTGCTGCTGGGACCCTACCATCCCCCTATTCCCTCAAATGAGGATTAAGGTGGGGCTATAATGGGGGGGTTTGGCTCCGTGCTGTACCAGTTATAGGAGCCCAAACCCTCCCTATTTCTATTCTTTTAAGAAACACTTTCTTTAAATTCTTTACCAAACTATCTGATCGCTGTATCCTTCGCCTATGGAGTACCTGCATTGGACAACCACCCCATAGAATTGAGTTGCAACCTCATAGACTAGCACCTCTTCCTTGCTCACCCCAAATAAGCTCCCCCTTTCTCCCTGGAACCCACTGTGGGGAAGGTGGAAAAAACCCCACTCTGCCTTGGTTAATCTGGCAGTGAGGGGAGATTCCTTCCCAGCCCCTTGCGAAAGCAGCGCCTACCAGAGAGCCCACAGTGGATACTGACCAAACCTAGTATTTCACCACTTTCGAGGGTGGGTGCTGCTCTGCTTGGTCCAGATGAAAGAGTGCTTCCCTCACCCGGCTCGTACCTATATACTCTCCCCCATCTTCTGGTCACCGGGGGAGAGGGGCGAGTTAGCATCCTCACACTGATATGTTCTGCAGCTACAGCAACATCCTCGTCTCTGCCCTTAAAGAGGTATACCCTTTTTCTCTGGCAAGTCAGACAATGCACCCCCCTGCCCTCCCTGCTTAAGGTGTGGTGCAGTAATTTTCACTTGTATCCAAAATGTTATTTGGACTTAGTGTCATTGCTTTAAAATGTGGTGTTCATTTGGCTCTTGTAGATTCTTGCAATGAGAGAGCCATGAAATTCCACCTTTCTGCTATTTTTAGGTGGTAATGAGTCTTTTGATTTATGACAATGAAAAAACGCAAATTTTGAATAGGGAGAAGCATATTTACTCACTTGCTTATGTTGAAATCTGCCTTGTTTCTATTAAAAAAAATTATCACCAGTCAGAGAAACCAATGACATCTTGAAAATTGTGTCTCAGATTAAGGGACTGTATGTAATTTTAAAATTACTTTTGTATTAAATATACTTCTTGAACTAAAACTTGGAGGTAAAAGAAGCTACTTTTGTTGGTATATGTGTAGGATGAACATAGATCCCATACAATTATCACAGGTGCTTTCAAAATGTTGTTCTGCCTTGTGTTAGTGTCTTGCTTTTAAAGTGTCTGCACTGTACATATGCAAAGGTGAAATGCTAATGTACTTAATCCCATTGAATCACTTAATATTTCAGGTTCAAATATTGTGAAGCAATCTTGGAATTCATACCACCACCTTCGCAGAGGAATATTTGGGTTTCTTTGATATTTCCCTGATTAATTCGCTATCTTTTATACTGAGCGCTTTGTTAGCTTTTAATATTTCTAATTCTTCATGCCTGCCACATCCAAATTGTAAGATATTTTACAATTGCTTAAGTGTAGAATAAGTGGGTTAAAATTTGTTTTGAGATTGAATTTGGAAATGGGATCAAATGCTAAGAAAGGAAGTTAGTCCTTGCCTCCCTCTTTCTCCTGATCCACAAATTGTAAGCTCGAAAGATTTGACTTGTTTAATTAAGTTTCTATAATGTATTGGTGAAAAGCAAATTGGGGATGTCTTTCAGGTTATAGAGGAATGGCTACTTTGAAAACCTATTCCTAGGGATAATTTACAATGTAGTTAGTCTTTCATCTTGTAACCTGAGTGGTGCTGTCAACTGAGTGTATGGTTCACTACTGAGCATTTCTTCATGAGTTTTATATTCTCTGTGGTTTACCTTTTTCCAAAAGGTGTTAGTGTCAATAATTGTCTTTTTCTTTAATAAAAAAAATAATAATAAAAAATTTCTTTGAAACCAAATAGTTTCTATTGCAGTGCAATATTCTTTATTTCAGGTTACATGCTAAAGTTGCTGCTAAGTAGACCTAGCCTTTCTAAGCCTAATAATTAGTCCCATCTGTTTTTATATCAAAGAAACACAAATGTTTAATTTTATTTTCCTTAGTATTGCTATACACTTTCTAAAGATTAAGCACAAAGAAATATAAATTAAGAATCTGTTCTAAGGAGAATATGTTCAAACTTGACTTATACTTTATTTAAAGGATGAGTACTGTCACCTGTGTATATTTAACTGCATAGTTTATATAATGTTCAAATAAAATATATTTCAGTTTGCTGTATATTTAAAAATGTTGATTACTGGTTTAGTTTTACGAGATGCAGAGCTAAGGATGGACAGTGGCAGCTTCTCTGTGCAAGGGTCACCCCATAGGAGACATTGCACAAACTCCCAGTCACACTTTCACAGCCCTAGCACTACAGTGACATGAGAGCAAATGCCCTATAAATGGATGTGAGACTTCCTGCTGTCCGATACCTGCCATCTGATCCCTCCACACTATGTGCATAGGAAGGTCTCAGGTCTCCCATGGCCTCCCAGGACCATTCGCACAGGCACCTCGAGGGTCTTACGTAAAGAGAAAGGGCCCATTTTCTCAGGAAGGTGTGGGAATAACCTATCTTTTTGAAAAGAGAACTAATGATGTCTGGGTAAAGGAACAATGATTGATATATAAATAGAATAATAAGGTGTGTGCCAATCACCATAGTTTTTCTGGCCTGTCTTCCTCCTAGGTCTGCACAATATCTAAAGCATTTAAAAAGCCTTTTGTTTTCATCATGTCCCCTAGAGAAGCAGCAGTCCCTCATTCTTATTCCAAAAATACAGCACATTGGGAACAATTATTATAGAACATACAGTCTAAGAAATAACTGACAACAATGAGCTGCTACAAGTTGTTTACATTGATAAGGTTGCATAAGATAAGCATTTTAAAGCTGTCTTAAAACCAAACAATAGAAATGTATTTACCAGAAGGTTACTGTGTCCTTACTAATTTTTTCCCAGTGGGATGGATTAAGATTTGGGGTCCAAATGATTAGGCTGCTACTATATCTTCTATATCTATCTCAGATCAACCACGTAGCACCCCCCAAAACACCCAGTCTGGATAGAAAATAAACTGGACAAAACTCTAGAAAAAGAAGTTTTCATAGTTTCAGGCCAAAAGCGACCACTGTGGTCATCTAATCTGGCCTCCTGTATAACACAGACCTTAGAACTTCACAATAATTCCTTGTTGATGAAGTTGTATTGGGAGACTGGTCACCTAATGCTGAATTTTCCCCATTATTTTCAGTTTCTAAAACTGATTAAAAAGACCTAAAGATGCATTAAAACTTTCTTCCATTTAAGAAATTGTAGTTGCCACTGTTATGTGCCACAGGCTGTTATGTGATTGTGAATAGACAAATTGGTCCAGGAAAAACCTCTCCACTAAAATGATGTCCAAACTATGTAAAAAATTAGAGAAACTGCATTAAAAACTTGTATAGGATGGTCCTGTATTAGACATAGATGATGGAATAGATGACCTAGTACGTGTTCTCAATATCTGCTTTTTAAAATACTTAAATAACTTTTTCGTTTGACTTCAGGATCCCATTCATTGCCTTAATTTTGAATTCGACTTTTGAGAGTTTGTCATAAGTTAGAATCTCCCACGTTTTTATTTTAGTTGTAGAAAATTGTTGTGGATTATTGTAATGAACTTATTTATCAAGTGGACGTTGTGACATTACAATTGATACAGTAAATAACAAAAGTTTGAGGCTAAATATACTTTTCCTCAAAGTTCAGAGTTTAAATTAGCTGCTAGTGTTCAGTTGGAATAAATTACAATAGCAATTGCAAAATGTTCTCTCTTCTTGCTTTAACTCACCAATGAGTACCAGGTAACAATTATACCTATTCTCTGAAAGGAGGTAAAATATCCCCTTACCATATTATTGAAATTGTGTAGTGGTCAGTATTTTTACAGCTCCGGTTTTGTTTTATTTTATTTTATTTTTTTGTTTGTTTGTTTAACAGTGTGCTGAGAAAGCTGTCCTGGATTTGTCTGTCTGTAGTGCTGTTCACTCATGCCTTAAAAACACTGCACAGAAACTGGGATTGGGAATCAGAATACACCTTATTTATGTCAGCTTTAAAGGTACGGTGTTATGTTTCAAAGTGGCATAGGGCAAGTGGATAATGGATCATTGGCTGCGCTGGAAGAAGGACAGGAGATGCTAGATGTGGTTTAATTAAGCCACAATTTTATTCTTAAATGTCTGGGTACTCAGCAGATAAAAATTCAGTTCTGGTAATTCCATAATTGTTTCAGTAGATATACCCGGTGGGCTTCCATCAGCCCTCCCCCTTACCCATCCTGGTCCCCAGCCAACCCACTGTTGGGATCTTGCCATCCCCCACCTCGAATGAGGTTTAAGGAGGGCGGGGCTATAAAGAAGAGGGGATTGGCTCCCTGCCATTCCAGTCGTAGGAGCCACAACACCCCCCTTCTTTCCCCGTCCCCTCCCCTCACTTCTGCTCCTTTAAAGATTACCTCATTTAATTCCTTTGCCAGTCCATTTTTTCTGATCACTATCCATTCCATATGGAGTACCTGTACTGGACATCCACCCCACATTTACATAATTAGTTGCAATGTCATAGCCTAACTTCCATTTCATGTTTGCTCCAACTAAGCACCCCTGAACCTGCTGTAGGGAATGTGGAAATAAAAAACAGTTCTCCTTGGCCAATCTGGCGATGAGGGAAAAATTCCTTCCCAACCCCCAAAGAAAGTAGCAACTAGTGCAGTGCTCACAGCGGATTCTGACAAACCTCAATATTTCACCACTTCCATTGGCGCGAGGGTGGGCACTGCTCTGCCTGGTCCAGGTAAAAGAGAGCTTTTCCTGCACTGGCATGGACCTATATAGTTCCCCCTCTCTTTTGGTCACCTGGAGTGAGGATGGGTCAGTGTCCCAACACTGGCCTGGTGTGCAGCTGCAGCAGAAAGTCATTCCCTGGCTCTCTAGTCCTTAAAAGAGTACACACCTTTTTCCAGCAAGCCAGACAATAGCCCCCACTACTTACTGTTCAGTGAGACCTTTTTAGCCAGTTTCTTCAAAATTCTAAGTGCAGTTGAGCATGATAATATTGGAGAATTGCGGTGTTTGGTTTACAAGTTACATAGCGTCATGGCAATCCTTATGCCCAAAGAATTGCTTCTGAGAATGTTTTAAAACCAGTGTGTCAGTTCACATTGGAATTAATGTGCAAAAAAATAAGGTATTGGGGCTTTTTCTTGATTGTGAGTAAGCACAGTAAGCATACATTTGAAGGTATTCTATAGCGTGGTTGATCATTTGGATGAACCCAGAGATGCATTTATTCTGTTGAGGACCAAATCTTTGAAAAATTTGAGCCCCAAAAATAAGCCATCTTTGAATTGAAGGTGAGGAGGGGAAATCTGTTTACTCTTGGATGCCCATTTCCCATTAAGAATTGTAATACAGCTTGGAACCTTTTTGGACTTTTATAAGGATCGAATTTGGCAGAGCTTGGTAAAGAAAATAGATCCTGGGCAACAAGTTTACTTGAATTGCTGTAATTCTCCGAATCTGTGATTTGATATTCTTTTTAGTAGTTTCATGGAATTTATATAACTTTCTAAATTATTTGCTTTGCTTCTTTAAATTTATTCAATATAGTTAAAAGCACTATAAGTGATATATACTTGAAATTTAATATATGTATGCCTCTATATTCAGGTAAATAAGAACAATGCCAAACTATGGAATAATGTGGGTCATGCTTTAGAAAATGAAAAGAACTTTGAAAGAGCTTTGAGATTCTTCATACAGGCCACACGAGTGCAACCAGGTAAAAGTTATTGATGAATTTCATTTGCTCAGGTGCATTCAGTGGTGTTGATGATTTCTTCTTAATAATTTGATACTGTAAGGCAGGCCTGCACAACCCATAAAGTGGCGAGGGCTATATTACTCCAAAGAAAACAGCTGAGGGCCAAAACCCCCCGAGAGCTGCCAACCCTGCCCCAGCGCCACCCAAAACGCAACACCGCACCCCCCCAGCGCTACCTGCCCCGCGGAAACAAACCCTCCTTCCCCAGCGTCACCCCACCGAAACAGCAGTATTGAACCTCGGTAATTTGTTATAGCGGGCCCCAAAGGTAGTATAATTAAGGTAAAAGAAAAATGTCTTTTTGCTAGAAGTAGAATAAGATCCCCCCACACACACACTTTGTAATCAATTGCCCTGTTGAATGAATGAGGTGTGAATGAGGAAGGTGTGGAAGGCAGGCACCTCCAGACAGCTGCAACACTTGGAGAGGGCAGGGCCGGCTCTAGGATTTTTGCCGCTCCAAGCAAAAAAATTTTTGGCCGCTCCCCCCTTTTTTTTCGTGCCCCTCTGCCCCCGGCCCTGCCTCCTCCCCCGGTGTGCCGCATTTCCCCCCCACCGTTGCTTCCTGCGGGCCCCCTGTGACCTCCCGCCCTAGCTCACCTACGCTCCGCCTGCTCCCCCTGGTGTGCTGCTGCTCCGCTTCAGGCGAGGGAGGGCGGAGAAGTGGAACAGTGGTGCATTCAGGGGAGCAGGCGGAGCGGAGGTGAGCTAGGGTCGGGGAAAGCAGGAAGTAATGGGGTGGGTAGAAGAACCGCTCCCCGCTCCAGCTCACCTCTGCTCCACCACCGTCGCCTCCTCCGAGTGCCCGCCGCTCGGCTTCTCCTCCCTCCCAGCCTTGCTGCGCGAAATAGTGGTTTTGCGTGCGGCAAGCCTGGGAGGGAGGGGGGAGAAGTGGAGCGGCAGCGCGTTTAGGGGAGCAGGTGGAGCAGAGGTGAGCTAGGAAGTAACGGGGGCGGTAGAGGAACCACTCCCCACTCCAGCTCACCTCCGCTCCACCACCGCCGCCTCCCCCAAGTGCCCCGCCGCTCGGCTTGTCCTCCCTCCCAGCCTTGCTGCATGAAACAGCTGTTTCGCACGCGGCAAGCCTGGGAGGGAGGGGGGAGAAGCAGAGTGGCAGTGGCGCTCTCAGGGGAGCAGGCGGAGCGGAGGCAAGCTGGGTCAGCGGGGGCACTATTTCCCCATGCCCCAGAGTCAGCGCCTATGATGGCCGGTGCCAGAATGCCGCCCCTAGAAATGTACCGCCCCAAGCACCTGCTTGTTTTGCTGGTGCCTGGAGCTGGCCCTGGGAAAGGGGATGGGAGCCAGACCAGATCAGTAGAACAGGTCAGCCACTGATTTGCCGCTCGCCTCCTCAGCCCCCCTCCCCCGACTCACTCCCTGCAACTGCCTGCCCATTTGCCTACTCACCCCCCCACGGGCCGCACAGTGAGCCCACCTACTCAACCCACGCGATCCGCACAGTGAGCCCACGCGGGCCACATGCGGCCCCTGGGCCGCATGTTGTGCAGGCCTGCTGTAAGGGAATCTCTTTTTGTAGTCTATTCTAAGTGCACTGTTTCAAGAAATTACTTCTGCATTAATTATGTTTCCATAACTGAACTTTAAATCACGTAATGCATTTAGTAGGTTGACTATGGTGAGATTATTCTCTGTAAGAAAATGTAAACAAAAATTTTATCTTATTGTAAACTTTCTTGAGTAAAGTTTTGTGGATGTACAGAAATGCAGGGTTTTTAATCTCTTAAAAGGAATACAATCTTAAGTTGTAACAAAAGTTAATGAAGCTTAAGTACATATGCAATATTAATACTAAATACATATTCCTTATATTTTATGTATTGTTGATACTGTATTGACCCAAAGGATGCAGGTGATACTGTGATAGTTTTGAAAACTAAAAAAATATATCTGAAAGTAAAAAGTAAATAATTTACGGTTTAACATGCATATAATATTTGTGGCACACTACACACAATTTGGTGCACTTTTTGACATTCTTTACAATGTACAGTACATGTTTTATTATGTAGGAGTTGTGGTTTTGGAGTGCATTATAATTAATAGTATGGTTGGGTGTTTTGTTTGAAACCCAAAGTCAAGTTTTGATTTTTTTTTCGATGCCGTTACAGCTGTTAGGGTATTAGCTGTTTAAAAACAAAGGGGGGAGAGTGAAAAAGGATTATTGTCACCTAATTATAGGTTCTTTGCACTTAAGTTGCCATGGTGAAAAGAGAAAAATTACTAACCAAAAACCCTTATGATCATTTAGCTTTTGTATGCTAAACATGTGGATCTAAGATCCACACTCTTCCTGTTTTAGTGGTTTGTTTGTGATTTTGTAGTCTCAAAATGACTTCAAACTGCTAGTACTATTACTATTTTCAAAAAGCTTTTGAAAGAATTGTTTCGTTTTGAAGTTTCATCTTGCCATTACTGAATTATGAATTAACCTTTTAAGTGCTGTGTATTAAATTGGGGTCACAAAACTGTTATAGATTGCACTTCCTTTGTCAATAAAGATATCTGAGAGTAATATGTTCAAAAAATTGTGTAAAATTAGCCAAAAGAAAGGAAAACAGAAATTTTCTAAAAAGAATTGGAAGTCATTCCTGGCTTTTTGAAAGTGGTTTTGTATTTTAGTGAGGTGGATAGCGTTCAGATCTATTTGCTGCTCTTATCAGAATCAGACTTTTAGTCTTCTACATTATGTAGGCTTTATTTGATTACTTCCTCTGCCTTATTCTGTAAAGAAGACATAAAAAGGCCCATTGGGTTCTGTTTGGGATGTCGAAGTCCTTTAAGCCGAAAGGGCATTTGGTTTGATTTAAGACTAGCATGTAAAGCCTGCTTCTGTCTGTAAAAGAACTTTGTAGAAATGCTTATAATTTGTTCTTTGATACGTCTCTCACTAGAAAGTCATATAAAAAACATCGATCCATGTGAGCCGAATTGTCATCCTCATGTCAATTCTACTTGAACTGATCTGCGGGATAACTACGTAGAAAGTACTGCAGTCGTTCACTTCAGATTCTTTCCTAGATTATGTTATCACATATGGAATCAAAATATATGGGATGATGTAGAAAATATACTTAGAACAATATTGTTCAATGTTCTAACATCAGCTTCTGAACATTGAGTGCTTTAGCCAAGAATCGATTTTTACCAAGTTTGAAAACCCTAAAAGGGATCTACTGACTTACGAATAAATAATCTTGACACAATTCTGCTTATAATGTTTTCCTGTGTTACCTTTTCTTTTGTATATTGTGATACAGCAGGGCAAAGGAGCAGTGGGAGAGTGGTAGAGGGGAGATATGTAAGCTCTAGGTTAATTAAGATGTGGTTCACTGTACTCTAGGGAAGGTTACTACAGGTTAATTGGAGCACCTGTAGTCAATTAAGGCCCTGTCAGGAACCTAATTAAAAAAACCCTGCTTCAGGCAGACAGTGTGTAGCGAGGAAGGCGAGAGGACTGGAGTTTGGAGGTGTGTTTCTGAAAATTGAAAGACCAGAGAACTGGAGGAAGCGAGACCTTGCCCCAGCAGAGCAGGGAGACTCCCTTCCCCAGCTTCAAGGACCGAGGGTAACCCTGCCCAAGGGGGAAGAGGGTAAGAAACCGACAGGTATTGAGAGGGGCTAGGGCTCAGAGTGAGGAGGAAACCCAGACCCCTCCCCCCACTTGCCTCCTCTACTACCACCTACCCAGGCCACTAGCGGGGCCCTCGGGTAAACGGTGGCGTCCTAGCCCCCCCACCACCAAGAAAAGCACAGGACCCACCATACCAACATCAGCCATTTTGTCATGATATCCGTGTCTTTATAAAAGAGAAAAAGTAAGAGTTTATCTCCTGCTTACTCTTAACCTGAAGTTAAAATTTTTATATAATTCTCATGTGGTATAACTTGCCCCTGTGCAGACGCTTGTGCACCATTTTGGTTCACCCACAGTTAGTTATTGTAAAGATTTTTCTTTTACTGTCTCAAACATAACTGTGACTTCAGGTGAGAAGTGTCAGGAAAAGTTAGAACTCTTCAGCCATCAGATGCTATTTCAATAAAAAGTTCCTTCTTTAAGAAAAGGAGAAGGGGAAAATCCACAAGAAGTGTGACCAAAATCCAGTTCATTTAGAATATTTTGTCAGTTTTCCAGCAGGCATCAGTGACTCCTTAATACTCCTTTGGCTTACATTTATAATGGAGGCATTAATATTTAATATTCATGAGGCTTAGATTTTTAATTACACTTACTTATATGAGACATGAATGTTATATTAAATATTTTTTTAAAGATGATATTGGTGCCCACATGAACGTAGGAAGAACGTATAAAAATTTAAACAAAACCAAAGAAGCAGAAGAGTCATACATGATTGCTAAATCACTGATGCCACAGGTAAGTAGTAATGTTGTTTTTTAACTACCATCCTTTGAAATTTTTCTAGGTATGTCTGCACTTATGATGGCCTGTAGAGTACAGACGCTGCATACCCAGCTAGCATGAGTAGGGCCCTACAAAATTCATGGTCCATTCTGGTCAATTTCACGGCCAGAGGGATTTAAAATTGGTCAACTTCCATGATTTCAGATGTTTACATCTGAAATATCAGGGTGTTGTAACCATGGGGGTCCCAACCTCAGAAGATGCCCCAGGGCAGAACCCCTAACTGGGTCACCACGAGCCCCAGCAGGAGCCCCGAGGGAAGAAACTCCAAGCTCAGGTGCGCTGAGCCCTGACTGCAGCTGCAGGGCTGAAGCCTCGATCCCAGACTGCCCCAAGCCCCAGCTGGGGGCTGGAAGTCCCGGTCCCGGGCTGCCTCGGCTGGGGTCGGGGAGTGGAAGCTGGCCCAAGCCCTGGCTGGAGTGGGGCAGAGGCCTTGAACCTGGGCTGCCCTGGCTGCAGTCGGTAGGAACGGGAACCCCCAGCCCTAAGAGCCGATGGGTGAGGAAGCCCCGAGATCGGTGCCCAGAGCCGTGGCAGGAGTCCTGGGGTCGGGGGGGGGCAGAAGCCGAGAGCCCGGACACAGCCTGCCTTTTTCTGTTGCATGTAGCTGCAAATGTAGACAAGATCTCAGGCGCATCATGGATTAAAGATTGACCATTGTGCAGCAAGTGCTTCTGCTGCTTCTTTACTTAATGTGTAAAGTTGTACACTGTTATGAATAGTTTAAGGAAGTATGTGATTAAATTGTTGCTGTGTAGTGCAACAAGTTGAGGGTTATTGATGGTCTGATGCAGTTTAAATGTTAGGGCTGTCCTGATACCCACCTCAGATAGTGGCCCTTCCAGCTTTCATAGGAGCTTTGATGGTACCAATATAACATTAGGATGGAGAAGAGAAAAGTGAAGTTAAAATACCTGTCAGAAAAATATCCATGTTCCTAGTGAGTGGATGGGAAGGGTTCTGCTTGGGGCTGTAAGTTGGTGGGTAAGTATTTGCCATGGTTCCAATTATGTTATTTAAGCTATACTGTCTACCTGATATTCCAGCTATAGTTTAAATTTTGTGCCTCTGATTTTTAAACTACTGGTAAATTGATATGGCTTTTTAAATAAGGTTCTTGGCATATCAAATTGCACTCTCCTATTTTTTTTTTTTTTTGAGGGAAGGGATGTTTTAGAATGCATATTTTCAGTGCTGACATGGCATTGTAAATTCAAGGGGTGTGTGTGTGTTAGTGTTAGATATATATATATCCTGTTTTACCTTGATGATAAAAGAAGTTTGGAAAGCAGCTTCATGCGTTTAACTATATGAGTTCTTTCTGATTTTGTTTTTAACTTTCCACTGATTTTTTGTTTGTTTGTTTTGCCAGATTATCCCAGGTAAAAAATACGCAGCACGAGTTGCTCCTAACCATCTAAATGTTTATATAAATCTTGCAAACTTGATTCGGGCAAACGAATCTCGCCTTGAAGAAGCAGATCAGTTGTATCGACAAGCAATTAGTATGAGGCCAGATTTCAAACAGGCTTACATTAGCAGGTATTTTTGTTGATTTTTGGAGATTGTTTATTCTTCAAAACATACTAAAGTTTTGTTTAATATTACAGAACACCAATATACAACTTAATTTATTTACTCTATAATGGATTTAGTTTTGAGCTGTTTGTTTAAGAATACGAAAAAAATCTGTCAGTTTACTTTTGAAAACAAGATAGTTTTATTGGTTGTAGTCAAATATCATAGTTCAATCCCAAATATCATAGTTCAATCCCAGAAGTTTATGAACTTCTGCTACTGGTAATTTGCCTCCAAGCTTGTTCTACGTTATAACTTTGTATATCACTATAAACCATCCTGCTTTAAAGAATGCTTACTCACAACATTCTTTTCATATCCACTGGGGTTGGGGCCCCAAACTGCAGCCTGTTCAAATGGACAGTACAGCAAGCTCTGCCCTAAATTCCTGTGTCTGCAGTGCTGCCTTTTTAAAGCCTTCTGAATAGGTCTTTTGATATGAAATCCTATTATCTGATTATTTAAAGTTTTCTTTACTCCCGTTCCACAGCCCTCAAATTTAGGGAAACAAACTGTTACACATATATTTTATAATAAAAAGTTATGTTTCTTCTACATGAAAGTTAAACAGAAATTTGGTTCCTCAACAGGGGTGAATTACTTTTAAAAATGAATAAGCCTGTGAAAGCGAAGGAAGCTTATCTTAGAGCCCTGGAACTGGACAGAACCAATGCAGACTTGTGGTACAACTTGGCAATTGTTTACATTGAACTAAAAGATCCAACAGAAGCCCTGAAGAACTTCAACCAGGCATTAGAACTTAATCCTAAACATAAACTGGCGTTGTTCAATTCTGCACTACTCATGCAAGAATCTGGTATGTTGTTTTGCTTAAAATATTTACTCTATATTTGTATTTATCACACACACCGTGATTAAGCTTCTAATGAATTCTGACTTTTCATCTTTAGAAAACAGTCATATTATGTTTTTCTCAAGAACTGCAATAAGAGAAGAAACTGTTTCCTCTCATAGTTGCCCCTCTAGGCTTTTCTAGACCTTCTGAAACTTCTTTAGTTTTACCAAGGTTTTACTTGTGCATGTAACCCATCTGATGTATGTGTTTGTTTTTAAGTTTCCATTTATTTTTAAGGTACCTTCTTAGCATATAGAGCAGGGGTGGTCAAACTTATTGACCACCTGAGCCACATATGATAATTTTCATAACCTGCTCGCCTGCCAGGGCTCAGGACTTCAGTCCTGTGGGGCTTCCCTGCTGGGGCTTTGGGCTTCTGCCATGCAACAGGGTAGTGGGGCTTGAGAGTTCTGCCCCATGGGAGGTGCCTGCCAAGGCTCAGAGCCCCAGCAGGCACACCCGCAGGGCTGAAGCCCTGAGCCCCACCAGAGGCCAGAAGCCCCGAGCTCTCCTCCCCGCCAGTCTATTAGGCAGAGAAGGGGGGGACATGGTGAGCTCCAGGAGCTGCACTTGGACTGTAAAAGAGCTGCATGTGGCTCCCGAGCTGCAGTTTGGCCACCCTGATACAGAGCATACATAAAATCCTCGTCTCTAACCAGTTTCACAAAATGCTTGTAAATGTTGATACGTATTTTACATATGTTTATCTATTCTTCACTGACTAAAAGTTTCCATTGACTGCAGTGGGCTTTAAAGCTGGTGTTAAATAATACCTGCTTCTTTCTATATGGTGCCTTGTAATGTCAGTGGCTAATGTAAATCTGCATCAGTTTTCACTTACTGTGCTTAATTTCTAGTAGGAGTTTTTGAAAAGTATGGTTAAATTAACCCTGTATATGCACATTGACAGTTACTAAAATTATGTGGCAAAAATAACTAGTTACAAATTTACTTTTTACTGTGGAGAAAAGAAGAGTGAACTGCCTCTAAATAGGAATAGTGTGTATTTTACATAAAGTTGAGCAAAATCCCATACTAAAATATATGTAGTAGAGTATTGTAAAAGGTGCAATGAACCATTACTTAGTTTTCACCATAACCTGATCAGACCACAACCTCTTTGCAGTGTGTGTTCCAGTATTTAAACAAAATTCTTATCTGACCAATTTTGAAACACAAAAACTTTAAAAGGTGCAAAATAGATTACGTGAGCTGTCTGTAATTGTGGAAGATTCTAGGATCTTGGATTTGATATGCTGTTGGAAGATATTTTAGCTTGGCTTTGAGGGTCAGACATGATGATCTAATTGTCCCTCCCAGCCTTAAAATCTATTCTTTAACAATAAAATGAGGTCTTTCACTCAGATTTCCTTTGCAAGAACTATTTGTCCGAAATGACCTTTTCTCCTCATTCTATTTGCTCACATTTTCTCAGACTTGTAGAGATCCCATTATCTGGATCTATCATATCAAAACTAAAACAACTTCTTCAACAGGGAAGAGCAGTATGATATAATTATATCTTTTATAGCCTTCAAAGATATTAAGTAGCATTTGAGACCCCACCATTTCTGCAGCTTTATTTAATGCTAAGCATATATAATATTAAAGAATGTTACATTTTAGTTTAGGGGTTATGTTAACATTTTTTCAGGGCTATTTTAAAAATGTTTG
Source organism: Chrysemys picta bellii (assembly GCF_011386835.1). Classification (NCBI taxonomy): domain Eukaryota; kingdom Metazoa; phylum Chordata; order Testudines; family Emydidae; genus Chrysemys; species Chrysemys picta. The sequence continues at coordinate 79,370,967 of NC_088791.1, forward strand.
GAAAAATAGCTGAAATGTATTTTCTGTCACTTTAGGTGACCCTATGCTTAGACCTGAAGCCAAGAAAAGGCTGTTAAGTTATGTGAAAGAGGAACCACAAGATGCAAATGGCTACTTCAACTTGGGTATGCTGGCAATGGATGACAAAAGAGATGCTGAAGCAGAGTCTTGGATGAAGAAAGCCATAAGGTTACAACCAGGCTTCCGAAGCGCTTTGTTTAATTTGGCACTGCTTTATTCTCAGACTGCAAAAGAGCTGATGGCCTTGCCAGTCCTGGAAGAGTTATTGAGATATTACCCTGATCATACCAAAGGTTTAATTTTAAAGGGCGACATCTTAATGAACCAAAAGAAAGATATAAGTGGAGCTAAAAAGTGTTTTGAAAAAATCCTGGAAATGGATCCTAACAATGTACAAGGAAAACATAATCTTTGTGTAGTTTATTTTGAGGAGCGAGACTTAATAAAAGCAGAAAAATGTCTTGTTGAGACATTGGTATTAGCACCACATGAGGAATATATTCAACGTCATTTAAATATAGTCAGAAGTAAAATTTCATTGCTCGGTGCCGCAGAACAGCCAACTTTTCCAGGAGATGGGACTGCAGCTGTGGGGGGAAAAAAAATTCCATTTGAAAACTTGAAAGAAGTAAAAAATGAACAGAAAACCACCCAGACATTGAATAGTAACATTAACAAAGGACAGTCAAATAGCAAGAAACGAACAGAAAAAAATAACACAGACAAAGAGACTAAAAAAAAATCTACAAAAGAAATCAAAGACATTGAAAAAAAAAGAGTTGCTGCTTTGAAAAGACTAGAAGAGATTGAACGTATTTTAAATGGTGAATAGCCTTTATCATGTCACAATAGAGCAGGGGGAGGACACGACTTTTGATTATTGCATAATGTTTGATCAAACTGGAAATTAGACTGGTGCTTTGAAAATGGAAAGAATATTAACAGCATATCATTTAACAAGCAGAAGAGGGCTGCATTACAACACAGAGAACAATCTGTTGAGAAATCCATAACATTTAATCAAGTTTTTTGAGTTGGGGGTTGAGTATGAGAAGAAAACATGGATCTTCTAATGGTGAAAAATGGCACTCTAACACTAAGATACTGATGGCCAGAGAGACTCCATAACAGTATTCTCAAGGAAGTATCAAAAAATCTCAATAGAGAGTTAATGGGGTAACCCAGATACATTGCAGCTTGATTCTGTATGATTCTATTTTTATTAACTTTTTCTAAATTTCAGTATGTCTCTGCCATTTAAATCTTTCTAGATCTTCACTATGCAGTAAACTTTTCTTTGCATTACTAGTGTTCCAGAGCTTAACAAAGAATAAATACACACACTGTCACCAGTGGTATTTTTAAGGTTTTTTTTTTTTTCAAACAATATACACTAATGAAACAACACACTAAAATAATAAATGCAACTGTTTTCTAAATATGGGATGATACAATAATGTTTTAATTTTTCTTCATTTACTATAAAAATCATTTGTACCGTTTTATCTAACTGATAAATAGAAATCCTGTGGTGCTCTCTTGACATTTTATTGTGTTTTTTCCTTTTGAAAAAAATGCATATGCATCTTTCTCTACTACCAGTCATCTAGTTGTAAAAAAATCATCGTACATCAAACCTTTGGGGGGTTGGTTCATTTGCTCTTGAGTTCACTGGACACTGACAAATGCATCTTCAGTAACTAGTATGCTATGCAGTGGCCCATGGTGCACTTGTATCAATTGATCCCATGGTGTAATAAATTCTTCATTATGTATAGTAAACTGGCTTTATTATTTGCAGTCATCAAACTGTATTTTAGTCTTGTGACTTTCAACAGAAACTCATTATAAAAATGATTTACCTACTCTTTAGGGCAGTGTTACAATAATTAAGCCACAAAATTCAGCACTCTTTAACATAAGGAAATGTACCTTCTGATTTACTTCCAAACACCAAACTCCTCTATTGTTTGATATTTTGTCACCGAGTAAGCATGATTTTTTTTATTAAATATTTATTTTGACTACTGAATTCCTAAAAAGTTTCCACTAACATGTCTGTCACAATGCACAAATGTAATTTCTCACATGGAACATTTTGTTTGATAATTTCAACATTGTTTTTATCCTTGTGGTTATGCATATGTTTTTGTTTAAATATACTGTTGATTACCTAAAATTGCTTATTTGTCTTGCTTTACTGTAGATCTGAAACATGAAAAGAAGCATGAAAATCACAGTTTAATGCGGAGTCTCCTTATTTATTTCAAATTATATTCACATTAGAGTGAGCTCAACAATAATCAAATTTTTTAAGAGCTATGAAAACACACTGCTAAGTACCATTTCCTGTTTACTTGCATTTTGTTTGTTAGGAGTCTTCCTGTTAGCTTAGTTTCAAGTAGTATAGATCTAAGATTTCTGACTTAATTAAAATTAAATCAGTTAAAAAAAAATCAGTAATTTTACAGGCTGAATTTAAAAAAAAAATCCTAAATAAATATTTAGTTTGGCAAATCATCTCTTATTTTATTAATCAGTTATTTCAGCCCTTCATTTCAAACAAGGAAGGAAAACAATTCAGGAAGAAATTAATATTCACATTTAGATGGTGGACTCTAGATAAGATCACAAAGACAACCCTGAACGCCATCCTTCTGTACATAGTTAAGGGCACTCGGGTGCCTCCACTTCACTGTCTGTACTACCATATTCTCCTTCCCAACCCAAAAAAGACCTTGTGGAGGCTTCCCCTTGAAGTCCAGAGTAGATGCTATAGGGAGATAAGATAGAAGATCAGTGTGGGTAGGGGCCAAAGTGCACATATCTCCCATCTGGCTTCATGGAAATTTGGTGAAAAAGATACTATTGGTTGCATTATCCTTTTTTCCACAAATGGTTTTTCTCCCTCCTCCTTGTAATCCCACAGCTAAGGACAGGATCACAGCTCTAACCAAGCCAAGGGAGGGGGCCACCTTCAGTGTACAAATACAGGACTCCTCTGCAGCTGACCCAGGCTTTCCATGGTTCCTCAAGGATTTTCCAGGCTTGGGACCAGAGGGGTGTGGAAACCTCAGCCTTCTTCCCCTATGCTTTCTCCCTGTCCTCATGGGATTTTCCATGGGAGGAGATGATCTGAGCCATGACTGCCTTATCTAGTGTAACTATAGTGCAGCACATTTACAGCAGGAACAAAGCTTTTTATAGGCCAATTGATGTATAAAATCTAATGTTATGTATCTATTTGTTACATGAGACTTTTTCTCTAAGCCCTTTAGGAGGAGAGGAATTTTAGTGTGAACCTATCAGTAGCCAGTCTACTTCCTGGCATTTTAGTTAGTCCTCAGATCAGGTTCTCCAGCCTCTGCGTAGGATCTTAATAAGTCACCTGCACAGTCATGATCCTTTCTGTCACTGGGCAGGCTTCTGCTTCAAGCAACAGAAGCAGAAATTTTGCTGTATCACAATTGTGTTAATCTCAATATTAGCCTGGCATACGCATCCCTCCTCTCCTGGAGGGCTCTCAAATGTTTTTGAGTGGGTCTCAGACACCTCTTTGGTGCTACTACTGCAATTATTTACATGGAAAAGTAATAATTTGGAAAGTATTCATATATTTGTGGTTTTTTAAATGTGATTTAACAAACTAGAGACAAGGAAAGCAGCACCATGTGAACTGCCAGCCCTCTGCGCACCACTGTCAAGTGCTCTGTGGATCACAGGTAGTCCGCTGATCTCAGTTTGAGAATCACTGTTTTATTCTCTAACTGACACAATTATGGGAACAGTGGCTGGTGATATGGAACTTGTTGGGGAAAAACCTGAGTCTCTGGATTAAGTTTAGAAGTGTGAGCAACAAGGCTGATGTCATGGTGGGAGTCTGCTATAGACCACCAGACCAGGGGGATGGGGTGGACAAAGCTTTCTTCCAGCAACTAACAGAAGTTACTAGATCACCTGCCCTGGTTCTCAGGAGGGACTTGAATCACCCCAATATCTGCTGGGAGAACAGGGTGGCACGGAACATGAACTTGCAAGCAGAGGAGGTGGTAGAGGTGGAGGTTCTGGTGGTGGATATTCTGTCAGTGGAAGCTCCATCAATGTTAGCCCTACCCCTTATTCGGACTATCCAATCCAGCACCAGAACAATCTGGCAAACATCTGCATCCATCCCACTGACTGCTAAGGGAGTGGAGCACAAATACTTTGTCCCCTCAAAGGGGTACAATTATTTGTTCACCCACCTGCAGCTTTGTTCACTAGTGGTAGCATCGGTGAACAAGAACGAACGGCTTGGCCACCAGGCTCCAGCTCCTAAATCAAAGGACGCCATGCGCCTTGATCTGTTTGGGCGCAAAGTTTATTCTATGGGGGGGTCTTCAGCTCAGGATCGCTAGTCAGCAGGCGCTCCTGAGCCATTACAATTTTAACTCCTGGAACTCCATGCTGAAATTTAAGGAGTTAGTACCTCCTGAGTCCAGAGAGGAGTTTGGTTGATGAGGGCAAAATAGTGGCATGGACCTCGTTGCAGGCCTCGCTGGACGCTGCGGATTCTGCTGCACGCACTTTGTCCTCGGGGATAGCGATTAGGCCTTCTCAATGTGGCAAAGTCGACACTAGAACCGACCCAGAGAATAGAATTCATCGGGGCGGTTCTGGACTCCGTGCAAGCACAAGCCCTCCTGCCAGACTCTCGTTTCCAGGCTATAGTGGTCCTTGTCCAGAGCCTTTAGAGCTTCCCAACCTCATTGGCAAGAAGTTGCTTGAGTCTTCTCAGCCACATGGCTTCCTGCACATACATGACCAGGCATGCCAGACTTCAACTCCACCCGTTACAAGCCTGGCTTGCATCAGTCTATTGCCCAGGTCGAGACAGCCTGAACTTGGTGGTCACCATCCCGGAGTGGGTCCTGGCCTCCCTCCGCTGGTGGCTAAATCCCTAGGTGGTTTGCGAAGGAATCCCTTTTCACAGCCTATAGCCCTCCTTGTCCCTGGTCACAGATGCGTCAGCCCTGAGATGGAGTGCCCACCTCGGGGACATGTCTCTGAGCTCAGAGCCCTTACCTCTGAACCGCCCTATACTATCTTTCATAAGGATAAAGTGCAGCTTCGGCCTCATCCAGCCTTTCTTCCAAAGGTTGTATCAGCCTTCCATATCAGCCAGGACATCTTCCGTTTTTTATCCAACACCGCACTCCAATCACCAGGAACAGTGGCTACACTCCCTCGATGTCCGTAGGGGCCTTGCCCTACATTGAGCGTAGAAACCCGTTCAGCAAGACGATCCAGCTCTTGGTCACGGTGGCGGACCGGATGAAAGGCCTCCCAGTTTCCTCTCAACAGATCTCCTCGTGGATCACATCCTGTATCCGCGCTTGCTATGATCTGGCCGGGATATCGATCCCGTCTCTCAGTGCTCACTCCACAAGGGCCCAGGCCTCATCGGCAGCTTTTCTGGCCCAAGTGCCGATCCAGGAGAACTGCAGGCCGCAACTTGGTCCACGGTACACACTTTTGCTTTGCACTATGCCATCGTCCAACAAACAAGAGACAACGCGGCGTTTGGTAGAGTGATCCTACAATCCACGTTACTTCACTCCGACCCCACCGCCTAGGTAAGGCTTGGGAGTCACCTAATTGGAATCAATATGAGCAAGCACTCAAAGAAGAAAAAACAGTTACTCACCTTTGTAACTGTTGTTCTTCGAGATGTGTTGCTCATATCTATTCCAAACCCATCCTCCTTCCCCTCTGTTGGAGTATCCAGCAAGGAGGAACTGAGGGGGCACTGGGTCGGCTGGGGTATATATCGAGCACCATGAAGGCGCCACTCCAGGGGGCTCCATAGACGACCCACCAGGTGTTGCTAAGGTAAAAATTCTCTGACAGCCATGCACGCGGTGCGCACACACCTAATTGGAATGGATGTGAACAACACATCTCAAAGAACAACAGTTACAAAGGTAAGTAACCGTTTTATCCTCTCTATGGCAGGGGGCTCAGTGGGAAACTAGTGTCCAAAGGCAAGAGGTAACTTGGAATTAGAACAGGTTTTAAACCTCTGTATTAGATAAAATTCCTGAAGTTGCATCTTCACGTTCATTTTCTGTGTAACTCGTATATGTTTGCTCTCCCTTACTATTTTATCTTTGAATCTGTGTTTTTTCTATTAAATAAACTTTTTGTTTATTTTTACCCCAAGCAGGTCTCTGGTGTGCAAACTATGTAGAGTGTGTGCACCAAAGTAAGTTGGTATGTGGGGATCTGGTTTTTATCATCAGGGTGACAAACCATAGGGGGGAAATCATAGTGTCTGGTAGTTAAGAACTTGGGGAGATCAGATATGGGAAGACTTGGGATTGGAAGAGCTGTTGGTGTCACCCAGCAAAGAGTAACTAGGCTGGTGGAAGTGAGGGTGAGACCTTGTGTTTGTGGACAAGCTACTGGTATCTGGGATCTGAACCAAAGCTGCACAGCATAAAGGCACCCAAGGTTACAGGCAGTGACAGAACTCCTTTCTGGTCTAGGTGATCTCCAAAACATCACATCTCTAGCCATTTAATAGAACACTTGACACAGCTAGAGTAGGTTCTAAGCCTTAAATACCAGGAAAAAACTCTTTTGAGGAAAAGCCATGTTGACCTCAGAGAGACAAAGGTACCCCCCTGTACTAGTAAAGCTATTGGCCAATCTAGCTAAGAAAGCTAGAATCCTCTGCTCCCAGAAAGGTCAAGAGAACTTCCAGGAATCCAGAAATGAACCCCAATCTTGCTCCTCTCTATCCATATCCAGGGTTGAGGAAGGGAAGAGAGCATGCTTCCACTCATATTAATGTGCTAGGGCTCGATTCTGTAAAAAACAAAAATTTAGAAAAGAGCTGTGGTTTCACCTTAAAAGAAAAAAAAAATTAGATGCACTACCACCCTTCTTTATCCTTCAAATAGCTCCTTCCTACAGCAGGCTGAGTTATGTTAGGACTTGTCTATAGGGAAAGTTGCAGAGAGCACTCTTTCACAATGTAAGATAATTTAACCCCTCCACTTTAGCATCTGGGTTCCTATGCTCTACTGACTCATCATTGAAACTGCAATGGAATGTGATGAGGTGCCCACTAGTTAATAAGGTAAGTATATGATTGGAACATCATGAGGTGCCTAGTATCAATGATATATTTACCTTTATTAGCTACTAGGCATCTCATAGTGTTCCACTTCAGCTTCAATGGAGAGTCGATGGAGAGCTCCCAGTCCACACGCAATTTCTGCAACTGATGCATGCATCAATGACTGCTTAGCTTCTAGCTAGCCTTTTGCACATGCAACTGCAATAAATGCTCGTGTACATTGGCACAAACATTGCCTCATATGTACTGCAACTGCATGCACAAATGCATGCAATTGTGGGTGCACATTTGCACCACCGTTTATTGCAATTATATAAATGCATGCACAAGTGTTGGTGCACAAAGCATAGAATGATTGATTGTAGATGCATGTACATAATTGTAACAAATGTATGCATGATGATAGGTGCACTTATCAGTTGCAACAGATGCATGAGTAATGCGACAGACCCTTGTCGTCAGCGGGCAGGATTGAACCTGGGACCCCTAAAGCTAAATGCATGAGCCTTTTACTGCATGAGCTAAAAGTTATGTTGCTCTTAGCCAAGGCGGTAGCAGACTCATCAATGTTCTAGGTGGGCACAGGAGGACAAAGCACCACACCAAGTGGGTATGGGTTACACAGGCATGATTGCAGGTGAACTTTTGGGTGCACATTTTCCACCTGTGTTTCTGAACATGCATTTTTTACCCTTGAACTGTGGGCCTCTTTTTTCCTTTCCTTTCCTTTTCTAAATCTTGCCCTTGATATTGTAACCGATGGGGAGCAGGATGTATTTATTCAAATTCAACCAGTATTTCCATTGATGGATCAGGCTCACCAATCCCAGTAGGCAGCAAGTAGTGGGCAGAGCCGGCTCCAGGCACCAGCTTACCAAGCAGGTGCTTGGGGCGGCCACTTCGGAGAGGGGCGGCATGTCAAGCTGTTCAGCGGCAATTCGGTGGACGGTCCCTCACTCCTGCTTGGAGCGAAGGACCTCCCGCCGAATTGCCGCTGCCAATCGCGATCGTGGCTTTTTTTTTGTTTTTTTGTTTGGCTGCTTGGGGCTGCCAAAACCCTGGAGCCACCTGGAACACCTGCTCTCACAGATGTGTATGTGAGAGGTCCTGAGAGATTCATGAGTTCGGGGAGAGGTAGTGGGAGGGAAACTGAGCTACCCCTCATTTCTGTTTCTGCTCCACCTCATGAGGTTATCAGTCTGAATATTTTCACATAAAGCAGGTGTTCCATCCTTTACACTTTCATCTGCAGGATCTGAATGGTCTCCTGTAAAGTCAGCAGAACCAGATCCCTCTCTGTTAACTGAATGCGAAAGCTGGCATACTCCTGCAACCTTGGGCATAGCCTTGTTGGCCTTTGTTTGATTTTTTAGTTCTTGGGGATTCCTGGACATAGATCCTTGCTGCACTGGTCTTTGGCTTTCTAGAATATCCTGTTTCCATATGGTTGTTCTCAACCAATGCCAAGTACATACCCAGCTCCAGTTATGAACCAGACACCATCTTGCTCTGATTTTGCTTATCTATTATGCGTATGACGAAGTGGGTATTAACCCACGAAAGCTTATGCTCCAATACATCTGTTAGTTTTAAAGGTGCCACAGGACTCTCTGTTGCTTTTTACAGATCCAGACTAACACGGCTACCCCTCTGATACTATTATTTTCTGTCACAGTGGAATTAACACCAGCTTCACCACACCAGACATGCACTATATAATCTTCCAAATCATGTCTTCTGGGATGGAGAAGTTTAGCTTGTTCAGCACTTTCCTGTTGAGATGGTCCCAGCTGGAGAGTTTCTGTTGCACTGAATTATCTGGGATGTTTGTGCATTTCTGCCATTTCTGCATCTAGTTCTCTGTTGCTGAAGTCCTGAGTGATATTCTTCTTGGGTCAGGATAGAATGGTGGCTTCCTGTTTGCCATTAGCACTACAGCTAATGGCAGTGCTAATGGCAAATGGCAATCAGGCCCAAGACAGACTTGTTTACCCCCCACCCCCCCAGGCCTTGGGGGGATAGCCATCTTACCCCATGCTCTGCTGGCAGCTGTATAGTTTTCAGAGAACTTAGCACCATGGCAACTTTGATCCAGCAGTTGCCTTATTAGCAGTGGATATGGTCATACCATCCAAGCAAAACTTCTTCTCTATGGGACCCTTTGCATACATAAAAACCCCAGTGCCATCTGAAAGGGCTTTCTGCTGCACAGTTTCTGCCCTTGTTCATCACAAATGGGTAAGGCCTCTCACCCATGGAATTAGGAGGCAGTCCAGTGCTGTTACTGGAGGCTTCAGGGCTAAGCCACACTAGGGTTACCATACGTCCGGATTTTCCCGGACATGTCCGGCTTTTGGGGCTCCAAATCCCCGTCCGGGGGGAAATCCCAAAAAGCCGGACATATCTGGGAAAATCGGAGCGGGGCCGGGCCGGGCCGGGGGTTCCGGGGCCGGGCCGGGGGGGCCGGGCCGGCAGTGCGGTGCCGGGGACCGGCGGTGTGGTGCCGGGGGTGGTCGGCTGGGGGCCCGGGGGCCGGGGACCGCAGTGCTGGGCGGGCCGGGGGTGGTCGGCCGGGGGCCGGGCCCGGGGCCGGCACCCCAGGGCCCGAGCCGACCCAGGCAGGAAACGCCGGGGGGGCAGCCTGGGCCTCGCCTCCTCCCCCCACGCCCCCCCTTACCTGCTTCAGGCTTCCCGCGACTCAAATGTTCGCGGGAAGCAGGGGAGGGGGCGGAGACTTTGGGGGAGGGGGAGGAGTTGGGGAGGGGGCGGGGGCGGGGGCGGGGCCCCGTAGAGTGTCCTCCTTTCGGAGGCACTAAATATGGTAACCCTAAGCCACACCCTTCAACTCAGACCGCCAGAATTTCTACCTCTTGTGATGGCACAAGTTGGTGGTTCAATTCCTCCCAGCCCTTTTGTTTTATAACTTTAATTGTGAATTTGTTTTCATTCCGTAGTGACTTCAACTTCTAGCTCCTCTCTCACTCCTGAGGTAAGGAATCACTGGTGCATTGAGACTTTAACCCTCTGGTTCCTCTGGTGTAGCACCTCTCTAGCCAGACTCCCTCGTCCCTCACCCCCCTGAAGCAGCAAAGAAACCCTGCAAGAATCCAGCCAAGTCCAAGAAGAGCTATAGGCAGCTATTCAGTAGCCTCAGAGGGAGGAGTATGCTCTGCTCCCACAAACCACCGATGCTTGCTTTGCCAGGGATAGGGTGACCAGATATCCCGATTTTCTAGGGACAGTCCCAATTTGGGGCGCTTCTTCTTATATAGGCACCTATTACCCCCCACCACCTGTTCCGATTTTTTACACTTGCTATCTGGTCACCCTATCCACGGAACGGGCTTGAAAGGACAAGCTCTGCCCTGCAGTGGTAGGCCACAGACTATCGCACTGCCAGGGTACAGAGCTTTGAGGCAGATGTTTGTGCCAATGCCTTGACCCCAGCCTGAAGCTGCAACCCCATCATGCAAAGGGTTCATCAAGAGCGGGAGGATCCCAATGGAGAGAGAAACTCCTCACAGCAAGCTCAGAGGTAAGTCTGGCGAGCTTCAGAGACTGGTTCCCAAAAAAGCAAAAGCAAGTGTTCCCTTTGTAAGGCAGCAGTTCATATGATTAATGAACAAATGTGAGACAAATCAAGCTTTCACGCCTTTCTCCACTGCCTTCCATCCCAGAGGGAGTGTGAGCTGGGGCTTTTATCCTCATACAGGCTCTCACAGTGCTCTGTCCTGCTCTCCGCCCCTCCCCCACCCTGCAGCATCTCTGGGCATGAGAGAAGCCTGTTACTCCTGTGAAGCCCTGTGTCAGGCTGCAGTGTAATGGGAATTGTGCCTGTCAGGCTTTCAGCTGAAGGGAAGAGGGCTCCGAGTTTGAAAGGAGGGAAGAGGGTCTCTCCCCAAGCTGGCTTCACAGGAAAGTGTCAGGAGGGCCTCAGGCAGTCTGTGCCCAGAACAGAGACCCAGGAGTGTGCCACGAAGGTCCACCATCCGGGGATAGGGAGGTAAGTAGGAATCTCTTCCCATGTTCATACTGAATAAAGCTAGGGTTACCATACTTTAGTTTTAAAAAAGGAGGACACTCCACGGGACCCTGTCCCTGCCTCAACCCCGCCCCAATCCCGCCCCTTCCCCAAAGTGCCCGCCCCAACTCTGCCCCCTCCCCTGAACGCTCCGCTCCCTGCTACTGCCCCTCCCCTGCTTCCCGCGAATCAAATGTTCGCGGGAAGCCTGAAACATGGAGGCAGCAGGTAAGCTGGGGCTGGGACAGGGTGCGGCACGGCCCAATCAGGTCCCCCTGGCCAAGCGGCTCCCTCCGGCAGCCGGCCGGACCAGGCCAAGAGGCTCTGGCCTCGGCATCTCCCGCCTGGCTCGGCTCAGGCCCTGGGGCCCCGGCCCCGGCCGAACACCACCGGCCCCGGCCCCAGCCTGGCCCCGGCCGAACACCCCCGGCCCTGGGGCCGAACACCCCCGGCCGAGCACCGCCGGGCCCTCCCTCCCTATTTTCCCGGACATGTCCGGCTTTTTGGGATTTCCTCCCGGATGGGGATTTGCGGCCCAAAAAGCCAGACATGTCCGGGAAAATCCGGACGTATGGTAACCCTAGTAAAGCCCTGAGTGGTACTAGACCTCTCCCAAAGCACACACATGGGTGCTAGCATTGCTGGGAACCAGGCAGTGTCATTTCAGGCTTCTGGGGCTCCTTAGCAGGCTGTTCCCACAACCAAGGTATTTTACCTTTCACCCTTCTCACCTGAGTGGTCCCTAGGCCAGGATGAATAATACCTTCTGTAAACAGCCAAGGAAAGTACTGCACCCACCAAAACAAACAAACAAAACCCTGCATGACCCTCCCAGGACAGGAAACAAGTGGTTTTCAAGGAATTATTTAAAATATCTTGCCCTTCGAGCATTATTAGATACAGGGTTTCCCATACATGCCTCCTTTGAAGACATCATTAGATTGAAATGGGGACTTCTGGTTAAAACCAAATGTTAAACTAAAATTTTACATAAAAACAAAAAAAGGAATTAGTTTTTGAGCTCTCACATTGGTACAGTAATCGCTCCACCCATGAAAGACATACTCACACTTTCAGAAGGGGACTTCCTCCCAAAAAACCCATAAGAGCAAGGACACGCTACACAGAAATTTCAGTGGAGCACCTTGAAGATAAGGACGGAGACTTTGAACTTGAGTCGATATTCCCTCATATATTTATAGCAATAAACATGGTCAAAAGCATGTTAAATACTTTATAAACATACATACGGAAAGGTCCTTACTATTTAGCTGGTACCTTCAATAGTGATATTACTAAATTGTTAATAGGTATTGTTCTACATGGAAGCACTGACAGATTTTGTATTCTTGTGATTCTACAAGTCAGATCTCACTTCAGTGGTCCTTAAACACAATAATATTTTATTGATAACTGCACTTTGCACTGCTAGAATAGAGCGCCAAGAACTTGAGAATCCAGACCTTAGTTTATAGGCTTATAAAGTCCAAGAGTCTAATGTCTGCATTAGACTTTGTTGCTTACATCATCCTTTGTCCAGCTTACACACACTGTTAGATTTAATTTAATAAGCATATGGCTTCACCTTCCGAAGCCAACAGGAAATGCAGGTAATCAGTGTTTCTGAAAATCAGGCCAGTATTGTCTAGAAATAAAATGAATTAAATTTCTCCTGATTCAGACATACCAGTAAGAACATCCTTTCAAATTCAGATTTCTCCCAGAGGATGCCTTTTTACCCTATCCTTTAAGGATTGCGCAGTTATTAATAAGTTGTGCCCTGGGTGTTTTGTAATTATTCTAGAGCAGCATCTCTAGCCTTGTCTACATTGAAGAAGTTTACAAAACATTCCCACCAGTTCATCTGAAACCAATGTTAGAATCAGTGTGAACCCTAGTGTAGACAAGGCTCCTTCTTAGCTAAACCTGTTGAAAAGAAGGCTTAACTAAGGCCCGGTCTGCGCAGAGATTTTGTACAGTTATAACTAGGGGTGTAAACACTGGTATAACTCTAGTGTTTATGCAGTCATACCTGTATAAAGGTGTGGTACAAGCACCTTTATGTAACTGCATCTACACTAGATAAATTGTACTGCTTTAATTATATATCAGTATAGTTAGAGTGGTACATTTTTTGTACATAGACAGACCCTTACAGTGGTGAAATGTCACCAGTCTCATGAATGCTGGTGTTCTCACCAAACAGTGGTGGAAAGCTTTTGTAACTTTCCCCATTATAGATAATGGCCTCAGTTCTTTACCTAGAATTCACATTTTTGTACAAAGAGTTAGAAAAATATCAACTAAAATAAATTTATCTGAGTATTAAAATAATGCAAGCTGATCATACTAACCGCAGTTACTCAACATGCATTTTTGGTTCCTATGTACCAGTATGTTCAGTTCTAGGGTGTTGCCTTTTTAAATTATGTTAGCTGTGTAATTTTAATTATATGTTCATTCATCCACAAACAATAGGGGTAGATGGGGAAGGAAGTGCAACAATTACAGGATGTTTTACACAAAAAGAGTAGTAACAATTTTGATTTTGAAATACATTCCTAAGTACATTCTCACCTTTATTTGATCTGCAATTGTAAGCACAGTCCTATAATTTTGTTGCATGAGATTATTATCAACAAAAAATTTTGAAGATGAGAAAATGCACTGCTTCCAAAGAATTAGTAGGTCTGCTGTGAGAGCTGACTATATTTACTGAAAGGGAGTTTCTTTGCATGTTGACTATTGATTGTTACTTGTATTTGTCATTTTTCCCCAGCTCAAACCAAATTCAGGGGTAATGTGAGGGGGTGGTGGGAGTGGGGGGGGAGGTTGTATGTGTAGTGGTTTTACACCAACTCCCCTTCTCAATTTGCATAGTTACAGTTTTTAGTGTGTGGGTGCATTTCTGTTTATCAGTTCTAATAATATCAAAAGGCATATCTGGCTGTGCCAGTTCTGGTGGCTTTTAAAGACTTCTCTGGAATTGTTTAAGTGTGTACCCTCTCATTAGCAGACAATGAAGGCATGAATATATTGTGTAGGAAAGTGTAGGTAATTGAGGGAATGGAGGAAGCAAAAGTATATGAAATAAACTGCCAAGCACTATTGAATTCCAGTGATATGAAAGGCACACAATTACTGCTTTGTTTAAAAGTGATATAAAATAGGAAAAAATCTTATTAAATTAATCTACAGAAGTAAACAGTTGATAAAACAAGTACAAAAGAAGACATTGAATACAATCCTTTTCTAAAGCAAGCATGCAATGATCAGTACACTGTTCAAACATTCAGCACATTCACAGAATATTTTTTTTTAAATGCACAAATGAAATGGAGAAGAAGAAAGCTGTCATGTAAAAATAAATGGGTAGGAAATTCAGATGCCATGTAAAATCACATGAGAGGCAGAATGGACTCTTGAGAATCATTATCCTAATAATAGGTACTTTGTTTATTGCAGGTATTCAGAATTGAAAGATGAGCCCTATTGGTCAGCTTTAATAGGATACATATTACATAGTGCCAGTGCTGGGTTTACAGTGGTGCCATGGAGCCGGGCCCATGCTCAGAAGGGGCCCCGGCCTGCCCTGCTTGCACTGTGCCCTGACTCCCCGCCAGCCTACTGGCACCCCACCCCGCCCACCACTTGCTCTTCTCGGCCTGCCCACTGGCCGGCCAACGGCTCCTCTCCATCCCTTGGCTCCACCTGCCAGCTTCTCTCTGTCTCTTGGCTGGAGCCCAGTGCACCTCTGGCTCTGGGCAGTCTCTGCTTCCCACCACCTGTGGGGCCCCACCTGTCTCCCCAGAGCTGAGCCACTTGGGACTGGTGCAGAAGCCTGGCCAGTCTCAGCTAGTTAGGGGGTGGGAACAGTGGGGGGGGGGGCTTGGCTGGGCCCCTCCAGACAAGTGGATCCTAAGGGACCAGCCCTGGCTGCACCAACCTCAGCCCGGCAGACACAGTCTCCTCCCAGAGAGCCAGTGAGTGTGACCGAGATGCAGGGCGTGGGGAAGTGGGTCTCTGGAGGTGGGAAGATGCTGGCTGTGAGGGGGTGAGGAAAATCTGTGTGTGTTGGGGCACTAGGGAGTGAGGGTTCTGTGTGGGGTGTTTGGCAGTTGTGGGGCTGTGAGCAGGGGGCGCTGGGCAGGGGTGGTGGTATGGGGGAGGCGCTGGGCATAGCAGGTCCGAGGGGGCTCTGGCCATAGGGAATTGGAGGGGGTTGTTCCGGTGTTGGGCGGGGGGGGGGGGGGTAGCCTGGCATGGCCCATTCCCGAGGGAAAGGGGCATGGTGGCAGCACAGGACTGGGCGGGCCATTGTGCATCTGGCAACTGCCGGTTTATAAATAGTGCCCTAGCACTGGGCAGAGCGGGGCTGCCCCTACCATGCCTCTGGCCGGCGCCTCGCTCTGGGGACCAACCTCCTGATGCCATGCTCCATTGCCCACATGGGGGCTGTGGCAGGGTGCTGGTGGAGAAGCTCTTAATCAGCTCCTGCCACTCCAGCCCCAATCAAGGGGAATGGATTGGGGCTGAGTGAATAGCCCTGTGCCTGCCTGGTAACGGGCACCTGCCAGCCTCATTAGCCCAGAGCTATAAAGGCTGAGGGGAAGCCAGAGAAGGGGAAGGGGAAGCGGAGCCCGAGCCCCCGCGGCTGTTTCTGGCCAGGCCTGTTGTAGGCAAAATTGCTGTGAAGCCTGTATATAGTTGGGAACTGGTGGTGGGGAACCTTTTGAGAATAAAGGGCTCGGGTGTTGCACCAGACTGAAGTGTCCCTGACTCATTGAAGAGGGAGGCCCAGGGGCTGAATGGCCAAGGGCATAGCATGAACCCTGTTACAGGGGCCCACAAATAAGTTTGGCGCCAGGCCCACAATAGGTTAATCTGGCCCTGCACAGTGCATTTCTGTTCCCTAACACAGCACTTAGAATCAGGGTTCCTGTGCAAATATTCACATTTTTAAACGTTAGAAATTCACTGTCCATGGATATTTCTTAGCGTTTGCTGTTTCCATGAACACTCCTGATAAATGAATTTGCTGTAATATTCATGGAACATAAATGCTAAACAGGCATAAAAAATACTGGAGTGAATTAATCTGAAACAAATGCAAAAGCATTTTTGCATAATTTTCTCTGCTTCATTTTATTTTATTGACAAATGAACACATTCCCATGTCTAGCATTATGTTCAATTTTTCCTCATTTCTTGTGTTGCACTGCAAATTTTCCCTAAATACTCAGTTTTTAAATTAAAAAATAAAACTCTACAAACCACAGAATGGGCTGTTAACTACTGACCAATCAATTTTTTTTATTTTATTAAAGGTTTAAAAACAATTTGTTCTTTCCATTAATTTTCTAGTTCCTCCCATCTTCTCCTCTCAAACTCCTTATTTTTCTTATGTGGATGTTCGCCACAACATCCTCTTCCCTCCTTGCAGTCTCTTTTCCCCTAAATTACAACAGCTTGTTTGTTGACATTGTGAGCATAAAATTGGCAGAGCTGGTCTGTGATCCTAGTGCTAGGAACAATATAAACAACTCCCATCTATGCAATGAGGAATAAACTTAAAGTGCAGAAAACAGCTGTTTTGTTTGAGTTACCTAATAACAAGGGAAAACAAGAGAACACAGCCATCTCAAATATACTGGGCATCAGCTCCAAAATCCTTTGGATGCCTTTCACCCAGCTCCATTGCCATTAGGAAAGTACTTAAACTTTAAATCCCATTTACTCAACAAGTGCCTAATTACTGTTGAACTCCCCTGGGTTGAACCTCTTATATGACGTTTTCCAAACATGCTCAGTTGTGGTCCTTTAATTTTGGGAGGGACAAGTAGCTGCAGCCTTAGGTTGGCCATAATGTATCTAAATGTTGTGGTCTGCTAAGTATGTTTAGCACCTGTTTTGTTTCCCCTGTTTTTTCCTTTCTCTTGTTTCTATGGTAGTAGCACATTTTTACATCACAGTTATTCTAGGAGCCTGTACAAGAGCCTGTATGGAGGACAGTGAACCAGTAGGGAAATAAAGGGGACATAGAAAGGAAAAGGAAGAAAGTACATGAAAGGGTTTAAAAGCTTTTTTTTTTAAATATATAGTCTCCTATTTGTTGAGATGGGCGGGGTGTTACATTTTTTTCTTCTTACATGGAATTTTCTGCTGAAGGGAATAAGAAACTTTTGCAACCTGAGTACAGGAGACAGAACACAGTAATTCTAAGATCCAGTAGGAATAGTAAAGTGTGTTTATTCACAATATCATTACTGGGATTTACTATACAGCAATAATGACTATGAGCTAATGAATCTGGTTACTATATGGTAAGTGAGAAATAATTATGGAGCGGTTATGCAAATCACACCAATAACTACTCAGAGGGCTGGGTTTTCCATATATGAGATCTGTAAAGTTATCTATTATCAATACCTATAAAGCAATTGATTGCTATGATGTTATATTGTATCACTGGGTTTAATCTCTAATCAAGATCTGTTTAGGGCTGTTGCAGAGGCAGGGCACTCAGTTTGAAATGAGGGTAACCCTTATCACCAATTTCTCTTCCTGCCTCAGAGCTAGATTGTGCCACACTTAGGGTATGTCTACACTACGGGATTAATCCGAATTTATATAATTCGAATTTGGGAAACAGATTGTATAAAGTCGAATGTATGCGGCCACACTAAGCACATTAATTCGGCGGTGTGCGTCCATGTTCCGGGGCTAGCATCGATTTCTGGAGCGTTGCACTGTGGGTAGCTATCCCATAGTTCCCGCAGTCTCCCCCCACCCATTGGAATTCTGGGTTGAGATCTCAGTGCCTGATGGGACAAAAAACATTGTCGCAGGTGGTTCTGGGTACAGCCTCACCCCTCCGTCCCTCCCTCCCTGCATGAAAGCAACAGACGGCAGACAACCATTTTGCGCCTTTTTTCCTGGGTGAACACTGCAGACTCCATACCACGGCAAGCATGGAGCCCGCTCAGCTCAAGACAGTAGTCATGAACATTGTAAACACCTTGCGCGTTCTCATGGAGTTTATGCTGAGCCAGGACTAGAAAAATGAGGCGAGGAGGCAGCGGCAGCGCAGCAACAAGCGTGATGAGGACATGGACATGGACACGGACACAGAATTCTGTCAAACCGCAGGCCCCGGTGCTTTGGAGATCATGTTGTTAATGGGGCAGGTTCTATCCATGGAACGCCGATTCTGGGCAAGGGAAACAAGCACAGACTGGTGGGACCGCATAGTGTTGCAGGTGTGGGATGTTTCCCAGTGGCTGTGGAACTTTTGCATGCATAAGGGCACTTTCATGGAACTTTGTGACTTGCTGTCCCCTGCCCTGAAACGCCAGAATACCAGGATGAGAGCAGCCCTCACAGTTGAGAAGCGAGTGGCGATAGCCCTGTGGAAGCTTGCAACGCCAGACAGCTACCGGTCAGTCAGGAATCAAATTGGAATGGGCAAATCTACTGTGGGGGCTGCTGTGATGCAAGTAGCCAAAGCAATCACTCAGGTGCTGCTACGAAAGGTAGTGACTCTGGGAAATGTGCAGGTCATAGTGGATGGCTTTGCTGCAATGGGATTCCCTCACTGTGGTGGGGCGATAGATGGAACCCATATCCCTATCTTGGCACCGGAGCACCAGGGTACCCAGTACATAAACCGCAAGGGGTACTTTTCAATGGTGCTGCAAGCACTTGTGGATCACAAGGGACGTTTCACCAACATCAACGTGGGCTGGCCGGGAAGGGTTCATGACGCTCGTGTCTTCAGGAACACTACTCAGTTTAAAGGGCTGCAGCAAAGGACTTACTTTCCGGACCAGAAAATAACCATTGGGGATGTTGAAATGCCAATAGTTATTCTTGGGGACCCAGCCTACCCCTTAATGCCATGGCTCATGAAGCCATACCCAGGCAGCCTGGACAGGAGTCAGGAGCTGTTCAACTACAGGCTGAGCAAGAGCAGAATGGTGGTAGAATGGGCATTTGACCGTTTAAAAGGTCTCTGGCGATCGTTACTGACTCACTCAGACCTCAGCCAAACCAATCTCCCCATTGTTATTTCTGCTTGCTGTGTGCTCCACAATCTCTGTGAAAGTAAGGGGGAGACCTTTATGGCGGGGTGGGAGGCTGAGGCAAATCGCCTGGCTGCTGATTACGCACAGCCAGACACCAGGGCGATTAGAAGAGCACACCAGGAAGCGCTGTGCTTCAGAGAAGCTTTGAAAACCAGTTTCATGACTGGCCAGGCTACAGTGTGAAATATCTGTTTGTTTCTCCTTCATGAAAACCCGCCCCCTTTATTGACTCATTCTCTGTAAGGAACCCACCCTCCCCCTTCCCCCAGCTTGCTTTCAAACCAAATAAAGTCACTATCGTTTAAAAATCATTTATTCTTTATTAATAGATTATAAAAAGAGGGAGGGAACCCGGGTGGGGTTTGGGAGGAGGATCGGGGGGAAGGAAAAGGCCACTAAAAAAAGGTTAAAAAAATGACAGCCTTTTGCTTGGGCTGTCTACTGTGGTGGAATGGGAAGGTGTACGGAGCCTCCCCCCCCCCCCGCGTTCTTACACATCTGGGTGAGGAGGCTATGGAACATGGTGAGGGGGGAGGGGGTTATACAGGGGCTGTAGTGGCACTCTGATTATCCTGCTGCCGTTCCTGAAGCTCCACCAGACACCAGAGCATATCTGTTTGCTCACGCAGCAGCCCCAGTGTTGCATCCTGCCTCCTCTGATCTTCCTGCCACCACCTCTCATCTCGAGCGTCCCTCATGTCCTCACGCTGGTCCCTCATGTCCTCACGCTGGTCCCTCCTGTCCTCACGTTCACTGGCTTCTTTCCTATACTTTGAAACCGTGTCCTTCCACTCATTCAGATGAGCTCTGTCACTGCGGGTGGATTCCATGATTTCTGCGAACATCTCGTCTCGCGTCTTCTTTTTCCGACGCCTTATCTGTGATAGCCTTCAGGACGGAGGAGGGAGGCTTGAAGAATTTGCAGCTGCTGGAGGGAGGGAAAAAAGGAGAGAATTTTTTAAAAAGATACATTTTGCAGAACAATGCTTATACTCTTTCACGGTGACCAACACTATTCACATTACATAGCACATGTGATTTCTGTGCAAGGTCGCATTTTGCCTCTTAATATTCAGTGCCTGTGGCTTTGCTGCTAGAGATCACAGACGCAGGTCCGGGCAACAGAATTCGGCTTGCATGCGGCCATGGTAAGCCATTGTCTTTCGGCTTCTGCGCCCTCCTTTCCCACATACCAAGCAAAGCCCGTTGAGTGCTGCGGTTTTCCTGTTAACATTCAGCAGCAGAAAACAAACTAACCACCCCCCCCATCCAATTCTCTGGATGATCGCTTTATCCCTCCCCCCACTGCATGGCTGGTATCAGGGAAGATCCCTGCAGGAACCAAACTAACACCCCCAACCCTGCCATGAATTCTCTGGGATGATCGCTTTACCCCTCCCCCCACCGCGTGGCTGGTATCAGGGAAGATCCCTGCTCGCCAAACGCGAAAAGCTCTGGGCCAATTCCCCCCCACGCCCCCCCGCGCTTGGCTAACTGCAGGGAAGGATTTCTTTTCAGCCACAGGCAAACATCCCAGTAGGAACTGCCACCTCTGTCCCCTTAATTAAATTCCCATATTTCAATCAGGTTACCATGAGCGATATCACTCTCCTGAGGATTACACAGCAAGATAAAGAATGGATGTTGCTTGAATGCCAGCAAACACCGGGACCATACGCTGCCAGGCTTTGTCATGCAGTGATACCAGATTACTTGCTGCAAGCATGGCGCAGTCAAGTGTCCTACCATGGAGGACGGAATAAGGCTGCACTGCCCAGAAACCTTGTGGCAAGGCTTTTGGAGTACCTCCAGGAGAGCTTCATGGAGATGTCCCTGGAGGATTTCCGCTCCATCCCCAGACACGTTAACAGACTTTTCCAGTAGCTGTACTGCCTGTGAATGCATCCCAAGTCCTCAGGGCAAAGTAATCATTAAAAACCCTTGCTTTTAAAACAAGTTTTATATTTTAAAAGGTAAACTCACCTGAGGTCCCTTCCATGGGGTCGTGGTCTTGGATACTGGGTTGGGAGGGTACTTCAGTCCGGCTGAGAAAAAGATCCTGGCAGTTGGGGAGAACGGAGTGCTGGGTGCTCTCTGCAACCTCGTCCTCCTCCTCCTCTTCCCCATCCGCAGAATCCTCAGGTGTAGCTGATGAGATTATCCCCGCCTCGGAATCCACGGTCAGAGGTGGGGTAGTGGTGGCGGCCCCCCCCTAGAACTGCATGCAGCTCGTCGTAGAAGCGGCATGTCCGCGGCTCTGACCTGGAGCGACCGTTTGCCTCCTTTGTTTTTTGATATGCTTGTCTGAGCTCCTTGACTTTCACACGGCACTGATCTGAGTCCCTATTGTGGCCTCTCTCAATCATGCCCTTGGAGATTTTTTCAAAAGTTTTTGCATTTCGTCTTTTTGAACGAAGTTCTGCTAGCACTGAATCCTCTCCCCATATAGCGATCAGATCCAGTATCTCCCATTCGGTCCATGCTGGTACTCTTTTTCGATTATCGGCCTGCATGGTTACCTGTGCTGATGAGCTATCTGTGGTCACCTGTGCTCTCCACGCTGGGCAAACAGGAAATGAAATTCAAATGTTCGCGGGGCTTTTCCTGTCTACCTGGCCAGTGCATCCGAGTTCAGATTGCTGTCCAGAGCAGTCACAATGGTGCACTGTGGGATAGCTCCCGGAGGCCAATACCATCGAATTGCGGCCACACTAACCCTAATTCGAAATGATAAAATCGATTTTGGCGCTACTCCGCTCGTCGGGGTGGGGTACAGAAATCGATTTAAAGAGCCCTTTATTTCGAATTAAATGGCATCGTTGTGTGGACGGGTGCAGGGTTAATTCGATTTAACGCTGCTAAATCCGAATTAAAGTCATAGTGTAGACCAGGCCTTAGGTACAGTATCACTCAGTGTGAGTAAAGGTGGCAGATTCAGGCCCTAAAGGAAGGGTAATAGTGGCCACAAAGGGAGTCCCATCCAAACCTGTGTGACTATGTGTTGGCTATGATACACAGTCTAGATTAGGGATTATAGACCAAGAAAATGTGGGTTGATCTTCAAGTCTTTAGTTAGGATGTTTAAAATTCCATCCCTCCACAGACAAGAAAACCATATACAAAATATTTGACCAATAATAATATTCAGATTAACATGCCATTTGTTTTGGATATTGTTGTTTGGGATGTTTCTTGGTTTATGTATTAGCAGAGATACAAAACTAAATGTATGCTTGAAGCAAATTATACTTGAAAAGTACACACCACATTGATAGAACTCATATTTTGCAAATTAGTAAGCATTAATGCAAGCCTAGCAGCAGAAACACACTAGATTTAATGTATTAGCATGGATTTTTTCTTTTGTCAAACTGTAGATTCTAGGTTATCAGTGACTGTCATCACATTATTTCAACAATTGTATGTCATTTCTAGTAAAACAATGGAATTTAACAATTACCACCACTAGAAATCCTGGATGAATTTCCATATATGCATATGGTTGACATTATTTATGGCTGGCATAGCTTCTTGCAATCTCAGAACAATACATTTAAGAAAGATATATTTTATTAATCTAGCACACTTCATTCAAAATAACTAAGTTTAAATATCAGTGTTTCCACTGAAATATTTCTGTTGAATAAATAAATGTCCCTTGATGATTTATGCAACCTCTGACTACAGTATATCAAATCTGGCTATATGAAAAGTTCCTAACCGCATGATCATGGTCAGCCATTTGAATTTACTGATGAAAGTTTAAGCAAAACAAGTGTCTGTTGCTACTTAAGAACATAAGAATGGCCATACTGGGTCAGACCAAAGATCCATGTAGCCCAGTATCCTGTCTTCTGACAGTGGGCAATGCCAGGTGCCCCAGAGGGAATCAACAGAACAGGTAATTATCAAGTGATCCATCCCGTCGCCCATTCCAAGCTTCTGGCAAACAGAGACTAGGGACACCATCCCTGCCCATACTGGCTAATAGCCATTGACCATCCCTGCAGTGGCGTAACCAGGTTCTAACATCAAGGGGAGTGAACACACAAAAAAAGGAGCCACCTGACATATCAAATTACTAATTACATACTTTTAAATTTGTTATACATATTTATTTTGTACTTAAAATAAAAACACAACCATGATCCAGCCACGGAAGGGTTTGCACAGGTGGCATTTTGCAGGAGAATATCCACAAACCCAACAGCCAGATGTGGTACCTTGCTTAGGAAGCCAGAAAGGGGGGGGAAGAAAAAATAAAATAAAAACCCATCAGGTCTTCTTTGTCCCCCAATCTGAGCCACCGCCCCCGTAGCCCATCATCTACACAGCTCCCAGCCAGCCGGGCACCCAGGCACTGCCCAAGGCAAAGCACAGCCCGCCTGTGCCCCGAGATGCGTACAGCGCTATTTCCAGGACAACACACACTCGCGGCTCCTGGAGAAAACTATCCTGGGGAAACAACACCGTTCAGTGCCCCAGGGGGTGGCCTGGGACTCCTGCGCTCTGCAGGGGGACTGGGCTAAGGCAGGAGAAGGCGATGGAGGGGGGCCATTAGGAGCAGTTAACTTCAGTCCTCGCCCGGTCCTGAGCACTCAATCCCAATCAATTCCTCAACAATCTGCAGCAGTGGTGAGCTGCCTCCATGAGCCTGCTGCTCTGGGGAGCTATGCCTGTCGCCGGCCCTTCCCCTGCGCCAGCAGAGCCCACCCCTGCCTGGGCGGCATGTGCCAAGCGGGGCTCGGCTTAGCGAGCCAGGCAGCTGCAGGCGGGCGGGAGCCTCCTCCTCCTCATCATTGCTGGGGAGCCAAGCCACCAGCCGCCGCCACCTGCAGCCCCGGAGCGAGCAAGCGAGCTGGGCTGGGGATGTGGGAGGGCGGTGCGGAGCTGAGAGCCAGTCGATGGCCACATGCAAAACCCAGCTCTGGAGCCCAGTGCTGGCTGCACGGACGTTCTTTTGTCGGCGCTTTTTTGTCGTGTGTTATTTTGTCGCTCCACCCTTTAAAAAATTAAAAAGGCGCCACTTTTAGAGAATGTGCTCAGTGGGAGCAGCTGCTCCCCCTGTTCCCCCGCCCCAGCTATGCTACTGCATCCCTGCCCATCCTGGCTAATAGACACTACTTCTGTACTAGGCTGTTTACAATGGACTTTTCTTTAAAATATGACAACTGTTTTGCTGCAGTTGTGGTTTCAGACATGGTTACAACAGTATTGTCAACATCAAGAATCATGAGTCAGACCCTCAAAATTCACGAGATTAAAAAAAAATCAAATCAGGTGTTTTAGCCTGGCCTTTTTTTCTTTAACTTGCCAGTGTTCACTGCTAATGTGTGCATGATAATTTCAGGTTGAAACGTCAACCTATAATGCACATAAAATGCATGCCTCTCCTTGGCTGCTCAGCTGGAGATGCCCCCCGGCCCCAAGATAGGGAAACTGCCATCTGTTTCCTATTACTGTCTTGACCCAGCAGCATCTCTTCTCTGTCTCCTGCTGCCCTGGGACTTCTCCTCTACCTGGGGCCCAGAAGCACCACTTCCATGACTCTCCTGCCTCCTGCTGTTCCAGGACTTTCTCTCTGCTACAGAGCCATACATGAAGGAAGGACTCATGGGCAGGGCATGTCTGTGTCCTCAGCTATGCAGGTCTCACATAATGCTCTGCCTAGCCCTGAAAATTGTGTATTGGAAGAACTCCGATTTTTGTGACAGCTCCTTCTGCAGACAACAATATCCTGTGACTAACACTCAATACTGCCTTCTTTTAGCTGCTCAGAGGCAATTGCTTTTTATGCACCATCCCCTACTATCTCGCTAGGTTGGGGGAGCTATAGATTGTAGGGAAATGGCAGCCATCTTGCTGGCTTCAGCCTAATTGACACTAATAGGAGATGGTGGCCATTTTGAATAAGGGAAAATTCATGAGTTGGTTCATTTCATCTTGTTATCATGACACAGGTTAAAAAGCACCACAAAATCACTAGAGTCATAATAAAATCAGCAGTGTTGCCAATACTGTTCCATGTACCACAATAGATAGGGCAAATTTCTCTTTTGCAGGAACTCAAGATAGTTTTCCCTGCAGACCAGTAACACATTTAAACCTTGATCCTGCAATCACATCAGCATGAATGGATGATTGGGGCCTTAGGCAAGACCATCGTCAACAAATACTCACATAAGTGCAGTTGTGCACATACTTATGTATTTGCATACTTAAGCCTTTAGGTGTACAGAAGCAATCACGTTTAAAAAATTGTGGGGGGGTAGGGGTAGGAAGCGGTCAGTGGAGTACATTTTGGTTCAGAAGTTGAGGGGAGAACAAGGAGATGGCTCCACACATGAGCTTGATCTCCTCTTCTCAAAAGCTCCCGCTGTTCTACATTTATATCAGATGCCTGTGTGCATGCCTATGCCTATATTTGCCTAGAGTGTACATGTGTATGTGTATAGTGCTGTGTCTCCCCCGGTGTTGTGTCCCCATCTCCTCCTTCTCTTTGTATCTATGGTGCCCTCCATGTGCTGCACCCCCATGTTTTATGTGCCTACTTGTCCCCGAGTATTCTGTCTTCCCTACTGTTCTGTGACCCCCAAATCCTCCCACTGTCCTCCCTTTCATGTTTTGTGACTCCACTCCCCTAGAGTGCAGTCTCCCCCAAAAGGGTGCTCGTCCCCTTTCCAACAGTATTTTCCTCACTCCACACCTCCATTCGGCATCTGGGAGGAGGGGAGGGAGCAGTGGGTGGGTGTTCTCTGCATCCTCACATGTGTTTTAGGCCTGTGGTGGAGGTACTTTTCTTCTGTCTTCCTAGGAGGGTAGCCATCAGGAGGAAAGCTCGGCTCTTCCCTGTGGCTCCACCTGCTAGCTTAATCTGACAATGCCTTTCCTGTCTCTCCACCACAGTCTTAAAGTTAGAGTAGGGAGAACTATCCCTCCTGATTGAAAGTGGATAAGGGAAATGTCACCCCCTAGACGTTGTGCCTGTGCCTTGATGATTTCAGTGTGTGATTGTTCTGTTTCATTGTATCCTCTGATTCACAACAAAGAGTAGATTTTATTATATCATAAAAGCTACCAAGATACTCATTGTGAAGCTAGATCTTTCCCTCTGTCTTGCAAAGGAAGAAGATGAAGAAGAGCCAAACCCTGTCCTGTGGGCAGTGGCCTGCAGAGAGCTCCTCCCACCAAAGACTGATGACTGGGGCATAGGAGGGGGTACACAAAGGACAGTGGGACCTGAGAGGGGTCCAGGGAGCCCCGCACACACACACACACACACACACACACTCATAAAATAAAAATAAATTTTTGTTTGACACCAATCTATTATTTATATAGATCCATCCAAGTATAATGTAATGATGTGCAAACACTACTCTAAGAATATAATGTTTCCCATGTGGTAAATCACAATCTGTGGGTTGCCGCCATACTAGACTATATTATATATTGGCATTTTTTATTGAATTGCTCTCCATCTGAATGTATCAGATGTTGCCATCATTGGTAAAATTGAGTGAAACAAATTCCGAGATGGAGCAATAGCTGTAGCATTGGCGTTATAGAGTGTACAGATAAAAATAAAATAAGGTTCTGCTGAGAGATCCCAAGGCTTCTTTCTTATATTTAGTGAGCACATTTTTGGAAGGCTCCCACTAATACTTCTCCAAGTTTTGTTTTCCTCTAATGACAATTTCTCTTTTTGATTCTAAACACATTTTATCGTTGATCTGGGGAATGTAACTTGTGCAATCATTGTTATCATTAATTTTAATCAAGTTTATTGTAAAAAGGACCAGTTTTGCTGCAAACAAAAATTCACTGTATTTGAAATATCAGGTGTGAGTCAACTTCTAAATTTTCAGTACCAGACAGGCATATCAACACATAGTTATATTCATGCTAAAATAAGTTGTTATATTTTATTTTTATTAAAGTTCTGACAGTATGCTCAGATAGCAAGACAGTCCAGAAGACATTCTAAATTAGAAGGAAATACAAATAATGCTTCAATGTCTGTATGGCTGTGACATACCAGGATACAATCCAGACTAAAGAGTAGCTGTGTCACTTCTGCCCTGCAACGTGGGATGCCTTACCAGCCCTTACTGAAGTAGCTCTCACTTGGACCATTCACAAACAGCCTTCCAGCCTGCAAACCACACACTACGTGTCTGTGTACAACTGCAGCCTGCCAGCCACACTTGGGTTTCATTCTGGCTCTCACCAGTCTGGGTTATACTGCAGGATGAGCCCAACACATACCCCAGTCTTAGTTTTATTTCCCCCCCAAAAATGTATATTCTGTACTGCCTAGTCCTCTCCTGGACAATACAAGTTATATTAAGTTTGTTATTTCTTTAATAGAAATAATATGCTCTGTTTACAACTTGTCACCCCAAATAGAGTTTCTCAGACACATAAATTTAAACACACTGGATTAGATAAAACAAGTTTATTAATTACAAAGAGAGAGATTTTAATTGAATACAAGTAATGAAGCATAAAAGTCAGAGTTACAAGAAAAATACAACTGATGCCTAACTTAACTTTGCTTTGAATTTAACATAATTTATTTTCTCACCACCTGCTTTCAGCAGTCTTACTGGCCAAAGTTCTTAGGTCAGGACCCCTTCTCCCTTCCTGCTTGATGACTCTGTTTACTGCTTAAATGTAAATTAAGCAGAGCACATATTCCTTTGTTTAAAACAGGCCTGTTTTTTAACCTCAGTTTGGAACATGTGGTAATAACACCATACAGTGGAATCTTATAACTTCACATACAATGTTGCCACACACATTTTATCAGGATATCCTGATCAGCAAATGATGAGTTTTCAAATGATACCTTACAAGCCATACTTTGTACAAAGATTATTAAAATAATGTGTAGCATATGAATACAGGGTAAATTCTGTCACAATAGCACCCAGCAGAATGGTGCCCAAAACCTGACTGAGGCCTCTGGGTACTACTGTACTATACATAGCATAAGTATCTTGATAATATGCAGAAATACAGACAATAGTTTTCCCTTCTTGCCTATAGTTTTGCTCATAAGCAGCAGTTGCATTAAGTTTGCAGGATATTTGGAAATACATACTAACTGTTCCTTTCTAAACATTGGCAGCTATTAAAAATCATATGCAAAAATTTTCATTTGAAGACAGTTAGGATAATTACACATATAACATACCTGATGCAAATTAACAAAAGCAAGGAAATGAAAAGTTAAGCCACCTAACAGTATATATGCTTTCCTTTTCCATTCACAAGCATACACCTTCCAGTTACCACTACTATATAACATAGACCATGGACTCCAACCTTAGCACTGCCCTCTTTCCCCCTGAAATGTCTTTTCCTGCGACATAATTTCCAGATGCATTGTTTCATTGTGGTGGTGATGGTGGTATTGGGAACTTACCTATAGGTAGTTTGCTTCATAGACAGGAAGGCTGAGAGTGGCCACTGTAGAAAAAGAGACAGTTGGGAACTGCTTTACTGAATAAAGACGATCTGTCAAGCACCTTGGGCCCAGTGTGATTAATGAACACCATAGTGATATCTGCATGATAGAGAAAAATAATATGGAGGTGTTTGACAAAGCTCAAAAGTAGTCTAGTTTAGTAAAACACACCTCCAACCCCCTGAACCTCTGAATTGCCTGTGTCATTTTGAATGGGCCACCTTGTCTTGCCATGCAACAGTTCATAGCTAACATGTTGGCATATAAGCAACATAGCAATGGGTAAGCAAGTATGTTTGAAGTCTTTATGGAAAACCCTTTCACTGCTTTTTTTCAGGCATACAGAGCCAAGATTGACATTTCTAGCAATCAATCCTCGTTGGGTATAACAAGAAAACACACAGATTTCATCTAGTCCTGTATTTCTTCTTCTTTCCCTATGACCTTCTCATATCCTATTATATATCTGTCTAAAATAATTGTAGGTGGGTATGTTATTTTAGGCACCAAGAGACCTCAATCTGTGTTTTATTACTCCTCAAAAATTTGGCTCTAAAACAGTCTCTTGTCAGAGTCAGAGTGGTCAGAGTGGTTAGAAGCAGCAGGGGACGAGGGTGGTGAGGCTGCCTGAGGGAGAGAGAAGCTGTCAGCGAGGACTCTGAGGAGCCGAAAGTGGCCCCCTAGTTGAGCTGCCAAAAAAGCGCTCCTGCCCTGCAGCAACTCCTTGCTCCGGTGTGGTCCAGAGGCAAGCCACCGCTCAGACCCCCACAGTCACCACCTGGATGGTACCGCTCACGGTTGAAGGAAGGTTCCCAGCGCCATTTCCCGCTCAGTGACTGCAGTCCGCGCTGTTCCCCGTCAACCCCAACCAGGTTGTCTGGCTGAGTAGGGGTTCCAGGCACCGCTACGCTTGATGAGGATGAGGGAATGTAGACCTTGAGAAGAGAGAGTGCCCCGCTGAGACTAGCACAGACGGCACAGGAGGTTGTTATCTCCGAGAAGCTACCATAGCCCCTCACGGTATGGACATCGATGCTGTTCCCGCTCTTCGTCTCGCTCGAGGTCCCTGCTGCGGCACCACCCGTGCAGCCCCAGAGTCGATCGCCAGCACCCTGCCGTCACAGATCTGCCCATTGGGGCCATTCGTGGAGCATCCACTACAGACAGTACTCCCGCTCCTCCACGCCGGGATCACAGTCTCGCGTTCGGCACAACTCCTGATGTCACCACTCGTCCAAGTCCCGGGATAACGGTAGATCATATGCCAGCCCAGCCTCCCTTCGGAATCGTCAGTCAATGGGCCAGGCTAGTCAGGCTGGACAGCCCGCTCTGCCAGTGCCACATCAGGTGCACTGGCACCAGGCTCCCTGGCCAGTGCCATGGTACCAATGGGCCCCGTGGGCCCTGACACAGCCTCCGGTGGTGGCTTGCTCGGTGGCTGAAGCCTTGGAAAGACCATTGGCCTCCCTCTCTCAACCTCCTAGAAAAGAGTCGGTGGAGCGCTCATTCCTAGTCCTGCACTCAGAAGGGGAGCAAGTGGTGGGACCTGCGGTACTGGTGGGGATGCAGAGTACTGCACCCTCATCCTCATCCTCCCTGGATGAGGCGATCATGGACCCTCCTCCACCCATCCCACAAGAGGACACAAAAGCTCACCTGTTGAAAAGGGTGGCATCAAGCCTCAGCCTACAAGCCGAGGAGGTGGAGGAACCCTCAGACTCCCTCTTCAATGTCCTCTTGGTTTTGGCACCGGCCAGGGTGGCTCTACCACTCCATTAAGGGGTGGCAAAGATCTTGAACGCCTTGTGGCAAACCCCAACTTCCTTGCACCCCATCTCTAAGAGGGCAGAATGGAAGTATTTTGTGCCCGCCAAGGGGCATGAATACTTGTATACCCATCCTGCCCCCAACTCTCTAGTAGCCGAGTCGGTCAACCATAGGGAGCAACAAGGTCAATCCATCCTACTCCTAAAAATAAGGACTTGAGGAGACTAGATCTATTCAGTAGAAACGTTTATTTGTCCTCAAGCTTCCAACTGAGGGTGGCGAACCACCAAGCCCTGCTGGGTAGATACGATTTCAATTTGTGGGGCTCTATGCCCAAATTTGCAGACTCCCTCCAGGAGCATGATAAGAAGGAGTTCAAGGCTCTGGTTGAGGAGGGCAGGCTGCCACCAGGGCGGCCCTTCAGGCAGCCTCGATGCCACGGATACGGCTGCACGGTCTATGGCCTCCGTGGTGTCCATGAGAAGAGCATCGTGGCTCCTGCTTTCTGGGTTGTCCAGCGAGGCACAGAACTCCTTACAGGACCTTCCGTTCAATGGCAAGGCCCTGTTTGCGGAACAAACAGATGTAAAATTACACCATCTGAAGGACTCCCGCACAACATTAAAGACCCTCATCCTCTGTGTCCCGGCACCAACCAGGACCAAGTTCAAAATGCAGAAGGCTCCCAGTCAGGCCAACCACTCCAGATATGAGCCCCCATATAAAAAATCAAGGGACTATAAAAAGCACCTGCAAAAGCAATCCCGGTTTGGGCCCTCTTAGGGCAAACAGGCGGGTAAGCACCAGTTTTGATGAGACACCCGGGGGCGACTTACCAGTTCATACCCGGGATTCACCCAAAATAAAACTTCCCTTCTCCAACCGGTTGTGTGCATTCCTTCCAGAGTGGTCACGGCTGACCGCGAACTGATGGGTCCTCAACACCGTCTTCTGAGGCTATGCTCTCCAGTTTATTTCTACCCCACCTCTTCAGGGACCCCTCTCACGAGAGCCTACTTAAGAAGTGGAGGTGGTGCCAGAGGAGTTCAGATGCAAGGGGTATTAATACCTTTCGCTATTTCCTTATCCCTGCAAGGCCTGAACCAGTACATGGTAAAGCTCAAGTTTTTCATGGTCTCTCTGTCCTCCATCATCCCCTCCCTGGATCCCAGGGACTGGTACACCGCCCTCGATCTACAGGACACGTACTTCCACGTTCAGATATTCAAGGGACATAGGCGTTTCCTCCACTTCACGGTTGGGCAGGAACACTACTAGCTCACTGTCCTCCTGTTTAGCCTATCCACGGCTCCCAGGGTCTTCACAAAGTGTATGTCTGTGGTAGCGGTCTACCTCAGATGTCAGGGTGTCCATATTTTCCCCTACCTCAACGACTGGCTAGTCAAGGGGAGCTCCAGGTCACAAGTATAGGATCACGTAACACTCCTCCTGTCCACATGCACCACACTGGGGCTGTTGGTAAATGACACCGAGTCCACGTTAGTCCCAGTGCAGTGCATAGAGTTCACTGGGGGCAATTCTGGATGCAAAGTCGGACAGAGCCTCTCTCCCATCGGACAGATTTTAAACCCTAAGGGAGCTCATCGGCGCGGTCACGAGGTTCCCTGTAACAACAGCCAGAGCATGCTTCCAACTCCTGGGTCATATGTCAGCATGCACGTATGTGGTTCGTCACACCAGACTCAGGATGTGGCCCCTCCAGCTCTGGTTGGCCTTGGTATTCTCCCAGTCCAGAGACAGGATGGACAAAGTCCTCACTGTGCCTGAACCTGTGAGAGCCTCTCTATGCTGATGGTCCTCTCTGGGGAACATGCACCAAGGGGTCCTGTTCAGGGGCTAACCCCCGACCCCCCGACTGTGGAATTAGTGTCCGATACATCAGCCCTGGGGTGCAGAGCCCATGTGGGAAACCTCCAGACCCGAGATCTGTGGTCTGTTCAGCACCTTGCCCTGCATATAAATGTCAAGGAGCTCAGGGTGGTCCGGCTGGCGTGTGTGGCCTTCCGCTCGCACCTGGAGGGCAGAGTGGTTAGGGTTCTCACGGACAACAAGGCCCCGATGTTCTACATCAACAGGCAAGGCGGAGCCTGTTCCTCAGTCCTTTGCCAGGAAGCCCTCAGGCTGTGGGACTTCTGCATAGCTCATGATATTTACCTGGAAGCCCACCATTTACTGGATGTCTGGAACTCTCGGGCAGATCGGTTGAGCTGGGACTTCTCTTGAGATCATACTTTCTTCCATATTGCCTTTGAAACAGATATTAGACAAATATTGTCTATACCAGTGGTTCTCAAACTAGGGCCTCCGCTTGTTAAGGGAAAGCCCCTGGCGGGCCGGGCCAGTTTGTTTACCTGCCACGTCTGCAGGTTCGGCCAATCGCAGCTCCCAGTGGCCGCAGTTCGCTGCTCCAGGCCAATGGGAGCTGCAGGAAGCGGCGCGAGCCGAGGGACGTACTGGCCACTGCTTCCCGCAGCCATGGCCCTGGAAAAAGAATATTATATTTCATAAAAGTTGAGCGGTATGCCTGTATCTTTTTACATAATCTATGTTGTCCACAAAAGAAAATTTCTATAATAATAGGACAAAAGAGTAATAGGTAACAAATGTTGCCATAAACCAACTGGGAGTCATTTTCTCTCCTGAAACATCATTAGAGCAAAGCTCATGTCAAACATCAGTGACTCCAGGAAAATATATAGTCATTAAACATCAGGACTCCAGGAAAATATATAGTCATTAAATCATTTCCAGTGTAATTACCTTTTTGAAGATACATCATGTTAGTATTTAAATGACATTTTAGTGTGCGTCTTAAGGGAAAACTTTTGGTCCCTGCATAGTTTTCTATATTCCTTTTGCTTAGCATTTTTAACTAATATCTTCCCAGGTCTTTAGTGTACTTATCCTCCAAGATAGTGATCATAACTACCATGTAGCTCATTGTCAATGTTTTTGAGTAGTTCTGGAATGAAACTTTGTTCTAGTAATCAAGAATCTCAGAAGTTTAACTATACTCTTCTTCACAAAGACAGAATGGCAATTCAATTTATTGCTTTTGAATTTTGACAGATATGGTATCTTATTCATGATTTGCAGTATTGCCAGCTCTAGTGATTTTTTTTCTTGACAGGCAAATTTCTAGTCTCCCAGTGTTGCACGAATTCTTAGTAGAGAAATCCAATCTAAAGCATCAAATATAGTAGACAACAGTGGACATATTTAGGACATGTTTTAAAGACATGACTCCAGGGGAAGTGATATTTTGAGCATCATTTGGAAAGAGAAAAAGAATGAAATCTAGAGAAACCTTATGCAGAACAATAGAGAAAGAAGCCAGATCCATCAACATGACACTCAGAAGCCTGAACAGAGAAACACAAGATTGAAATAAATGGCGAAAACTGGTGGATGCCCTATGCACTTGAGGGTGTAGAAGGATAAAGAAAAGAATGATGCAAGCAGCTCTGGAATCTAGGCCTGTCCTATCCTGAATTGCAGTTCCACCTAGTGGAAACCCCCCTCTGGTTGTTTCCCCCACTTCCTCCTGAGGAAGAGGACCTAATTAGAGCTGCTGCAGAAAGCAGGCAGAGCATCCCCTTCCCCTTAGCAGTCAACACCTTTCTCACAGGAGAGGTGAGGGAAGGAGGGAATGGAAAGACCCTAGCAAATCAGGGCAGTTCTTCCATCCACCCCTTCTGTGAGCAATAGGATGGTTCCTCTGCTCTTCTCCTCCCCTCCCTGCAACACCAGACCTGGAAAGGGGCCTGTATGAGAGAACAGCCACTAGACCTGCTCATCCTCACCCTGGAAGGCAGAAAAGGGAACGTACTGAAGCACCTAAGGCTTGAGAAAGGGGGATTAAAGAGCCCCAGGAACTGCTGAAGTGAAGCTGGGGGGGACAGAACTGATGTGGTAGATCTGCGGAAGTGGGGCAGAATTGATGGGAGGGATGGGCAGATGATGGGGAGTTTGGGGGGCAGAATTTATTAGTGAGAAGAATTAATTGCTGAAAAGGAGGACAGGCAGATATGGGGGTGAGAGCTCCTGCAGTGGAGGTCAAAATCGCCTTACCCAGTAAATTTGGGAGCATTGACAATACTAATTTTGTCATACAAATACTGGGGTTAAACAGGGGGAGGTCAAAAATAAAAAGACTCACCAATAATACAGTATTTTAAAAAGACTCTCATGATTTTGAGGCCAGCCACATGAATTTTGAACCTTTGGGGATACAGGATACAAAACAAAACCTGACACAAGTGATCACTCATGGGATCAGCAAAAATAATTTGCTTAATGGAGGTAGTCTTCTAATCAAAGTGGAGCACTATCTTTGAGGGTACTTTGAGGCAGTCCCAAGCCTGATAAGAATCATTTTATGTAAGTTTCACTGTATTTAAACTTTTGCAACAATATCACTTGTCAAGCTAGTACTTCAAGTCAGTGTGTCATCATACAGCGTAATCAAAATTAATTCACTACATGAATAACCATGCACCAATTTATATAAGAGCTGATTCAGCAATGCACTCTGAGCAAATGCCTGATTTTAGGGATGGAAGTTGTCCTACTGAAGCCAATCGAATTACTCATTTGCTTAAGTATCTTGCCTACTCAACACTAAATTTTAAGGGTTTGATCCCCAGCTGCGCTGAGCTTAAGTAAGGAGCAAAGTGACTGTAAGCCACCTTTTCATTTTCCGTCATCCTGGGACTGGCCTGAGGCTGAGCTAACCCCCAGAGTTGTCAGGCTGTCTGGAATCGCTCATGAGCATGAGTGTCAACCTCAAGGCAGACTGTCGAGGAACAGGGCACAAACCCCAAACTGGTTGTAAATTCTATAATTTGATTTCACCAACCAGGTAACAAGTGTGCGCTCCTAAAGCACTATAACAACCTTAATATGTCAAAAGCAACAGAGGGTCCTGTGGCACCTTTAAGACTAACAGAAGTATTGGGAGCATAAGCTTTCGTGGGTAAGAACCTGACTTCTTCAGATGCAAGTAATGGAAATCTCTAGAGGCAGGTATGAGTTACAGTCTTAGGTTCCAAAATATGATAGTAGCTGCTGTATATGCAAGCTCTATATGTCCTTTAGGGCAAACCCAAACTAAGCAGCTTCGAGATCCCTTGTTTTTCCAAATTCCCAGCAGCATATTGATACAGTTCCTTCTGGTGAGACATTTTTATTCTCTTCCCCCAGAGTTTAAACTGATGGAGCTTGTGTAGGTGTCTATCTCATCTTCATGGGTTTGTGGAGAGGAGGGGTAATCAACAAATCTTTGTCCTTTGATGTTTCACAATGGCTCATTTGGATTCAACAGGCCTTCTTGTGTGCAGGAACAGCAACTTACACTAATTAATGTTTCTTTCCTGTTTGGTGAGTTACATACTTACAGAGGTTTATAATGCAAACACTCAATATAACTATATACCATGGGCTACAGATGTAAGTGAGATCAATGCATGCAACATCCTACAACCATTTCATTAAGTCTAAACACATTCTTATAACTCTAATATCTATTATAACAATATTAACAAACAGGTGAGCCAGATTGGTTTCCATCTATGCATTTGTCAGTATTCAGAGGGGCCTCGGGGCCTTGGCATGAGCTGGCATCTGGGCTTGATCCTCAGTTGTGCTGAGCTCAGGCAAGGCGGCAAAGTGGTTTTTAGCCATCTTTTCATTTTCCCTAATCCTGGGACTGGCTGAGGCTGAACTAGCCCTCAGAGTATGTTAAGGTTAGTCCTATAGGCATCTTGCTGCTGGCCTAGGTTTGCCCACTTGAAGTATTAGTGAACTACACAGTGAACTACTGCCCTGGCCCCTCCCACCTGGCCTCCCAACCCCGTGGCCTGCTTCATAATTCCTAGTAAACATAGGGGTTGGGAGTAGATGGTATAAACCAGGGGTCGGCAACCTTTGGCACACAGTCAGTCCACCAGGGTAAGCACCTGGCGGGCCGGGCTGATTTGTTTACCTGCCACGTCCGCAGGTTCGGCCGATCGTGGCTCCCACTGGCCGCAGTTCGCCGCTCCAGGTCAATGGGGGCTGTGGGAAGTGGTGCAGGCCAAGGGATGTGCTGGCTGCTGCTTCGATTTCAGGGTAATCTGCTCTTCAGAATTCTGGTTTAACATTTTTGACCTCCATAACGATAATTACTGTGTGTCTACTTTCTATTCAACAACATTTCCAATGTTCTTCTTAGGACATAATTAAAGCCACTTTTAAGGAAAGTCTTAGTAAACAAATCCAAAATATTTAAAATAGAAAAGTTCACATAGATTCTTTGTCTAAGGCAAATTAGAAGCAGATTTTTAAAAAAACTCCTGGGTAATCAGAATCAGTTTATGATATGGAAACAAAATCCTTTGGGTCAAACAAATTACTTTTTAGCTTTGGCAGAGGGTATATTCAATGAATAAAAATATTCTGTTTTCTCAGGGTGCGTCTTCCTGTTTTTCAGTTTGATATTTACCCGTCTTTAGCAAACAAGATACCGTATTTCCAATGATGGTTGCAGAGAGTTTACAATAATCTGGCTTTACTAGCGCTGGTAGTATAGATTCTGCAATGAAGGTACTAACTCAGAAATAAAATCTTTGTCACGATTGAAAGTTAGCAAATTCCTTTCCCACAGGAGGATTTTTTTAAACTTAGAACAATCTTTTTCTTCACTTTTGTTTAGGCATGTAAAGGGCTTGAGATATCTATTTTCCTGTATGTGAATATAGATCTAAATTCGACGAGCCCGATTACAGGTTCCATAGTAGGGATATGTGAAGTTTTGTTCTTAGGCGAGAAGCCTTCAGTTACAGTGATCTTTAAAAAAGAAAACTTACAAATTCTATAATTCTATCATTAGTGTGCTTCAGTATGTGGAAGTCCTGCTGTCAGTGGGAGGAATTCTTGCATCCATTATTTATTCTTGACAGAATCTCTGGGAGAAATACATATTTATTAGGAAAACTTCCACCAGAATTTTCACAGTCCAAGCTGCTTTAGCTAAAAGAAGTTCAACTTGATACTGAAAGACTACAAATTTTGGCAGTATAAAGTGATATAATGGGGGAAAAGCAATGATTGTTTCGACGAAAATATAAGCAAATTCTGAAAATGGGATTTACTCCGTACCATTCTAGTGACCTGGGAATTTGTGGGTCCTGAAAAAAATGGATTGCTGTTTTGTCAGGTAATCTTGATTGAATGAAAGGTTAAATTTGAGCTGTTTGGTTCTGGAATAAGCAAAGCACATTATTGTACATACACAATTGCCTGGGACATGGGAGACATTCTGAAGAAATCTTCATGGTTGGTGTTGACTGCTGGGATCCTTTCAGTATGTTTATGAAACATTGCTAAGATTCTCATTTAGAGATTATATTTTAAGGCTGGCTCTGCTCTGATGGGGACACTCTTCTTTAGAAGAGAAGGGAATCTTTCTTTCTCTAGGAGAGATCAAAGTATATTTTTCCCAAAGTATATCTTTCCCAAAATCAGCAGTAAGTTCTATCTTAATGTGTCATAAATAACTAAAACAGTTTATAGATGGGCAAAGGAATTTCATTCAAGCGTTGATTAATCCTGCGACCTTTAGATTCGCAACTAATTCCTCTCTGTTAGTCAGAATCAGTTCTAAAATGGCTGTCCCTTTTACTTCCTCCACTTTCTGAAACAAAAAGTAGTCACCAGTACATTCCAGGAACTTACTGGACATTTTTTGTTTTGCCATATTACTTTTCCAACGATATCTGGGTAGTTAAAGTCATAGGTACCGACTCCATGGGCGCTCTGGGGCTGGAGCATCCATGGAAAAAAATGGTGCTCAGTACCCACTGGCAGCCCCATGGATCAGCACCTTCCTCTCCCGCCCCAGTGCCGCTTGCCTGCTGGCAGCCCCACCAATCAGCTCCTCCCCCTCTCCCCAGCACCTTCTGGCCACCATGGATCAGCTGTTCAGCGGTGTGCGCGAGGTGCTGGGGGAGGGGGAAGAGCAAAGGCAGGAAGAGGCAGGGGAGGGAAGAGGCAGGGCGGGGGTGAGAACTTGGGGTAAGGAGTGGAGTGGGGGTACGGCTTGGGGCCTGGAGCGGAGCAGGGGCCGAGCACCCCGCCCCCAGGATCTGAGTAAGTCGGCACCCATGGTTAAAGTCCCCCATTACTATCAGGTCTTGTGTCTGGATATTTCTGTTATTCGGTGTCTCATAAGGCAAGAACCCCATGCGTTTAAAATAGTGGTAGTCTACATCCCTGAATTGGCATTAAGGGAGAGAATTAAGATTCGGCTTACCATTTCTTGTTTGTCTAGATTATAAATTTTCCTAATTTTGGAGATGAAATTATTTGGTGTTTAAAATATCCCTTTCTACCCCAGTCTGATAACACTAACATCTGTAAACACAGAGTCTATACAGTATATAATACACACATGACAGTTCCAAGACAGAACCTGGCTTTTATCGCATTCTTACAGGAAATGCACATTGCATGACAGGCCTTGTTTTGATTCAGTTCCCAACAGATGTGGATTTCTAAGCTTTGTTGCTGAGATTTTGTTGTTGGCAACATTTTTCCTTCTGTTTGAGTCACCACAGACATATTTGCCCTCTTCTGCTGGAAATTCAGAGATGATCGTATGTTAGGCTTATAGTTCAAAAAACTTCTCCACATAGGTTTCTAGTATATCTGTTCTCTCTCAGGGCTAGGCTCATGGATCCTCAGTTTGGGTTGTCACCAGCCTGTAGCTGTAGGGGGCAGAATCGAAGCTAATTGGATAGCTGATGTGGAACTAGCCCTCACATTCTGAAGTCCCCATCACTTTAGTTTTGTGTAGAATCCAGCACCTTCTGGAAGAGAGAGAAAGAATTTTTGTTATGTAGTGATTTGGATA
The DNA here is from genome assembly GCF_011386835.1 of Chrysemys picta bellii. Lineage (NCBI taxonomy): Eukaryota > Metazoa > Chordata > Testudines > Emydidae > Chrysemys > Chrysemys picta. Next base: position 79,410,366 of record NC_088791.1, read on the forward strand.
AAATTTGATTTAATTTGGACATATTGGTCACACAAAAAACAAAATGTGTGGGGGCTGAAAGAGGCAGTTTGTCTCCTGCCTGAAGTTACCACAATGCCTCCACTTCTGCCCCCTCTGCTCAGGCAATAGGCTAGAAGGATGAGAGAGAAGGGTCCAAAGAAGAGGAGACCCAGGTTGTGTTCCTCCTGCTCTAGTTTGTATCCCTACCATAGAGTGCTAAAGGACAAATTTGTGCCTTGTGCACTCCAGCCTCTTCATCCACTTGGACCAGGAAGGGTTTGCTTCATCCCCTTCTCCGACTCAAGAGCCCAATAATACTGTTCTCAACTATTCAGACTTATTTTTAAATATTTTATTTTCAGCAGTAAAAGGCATTTGGAGCAGCAAAAGTGCTAGAGCTGGACTTCGACTGCATTCCCTGTATCCAATTTTATTTTATTTTATTTTGCATCATGTGTTGGCTAGTGCTTATCAGTGCTGATAAATCTCCAGATGTAATAGGAAGTGTATTTTGTAGAGATGTGGTGAAATTTCTCCACAGATGATTCTATTCAAAGAAAAGAACAAATATTTATGTAAATCAAAACAGAAATCTTTCTGTTAATTGTAGAGCACTTACAGATGTTCTGGCAGTCAAATCTCCCCATTGACTGACATGTTGATTGTAAGGCTTATACTGAAAAGGAAGTCCAAAAATAATATGAAGTAGTAATACTTGGCAATTTGGTGTGCTAGGTATATAATATCATCCGTATTTCATAAATCTGAAATAGACAGAAATTAAATGTCTTGTTCAAGATCACCCAATGAATTAATGGCAAAGCTGTGAACAGAACCCAAGTTCCTGTTCACCTTGTGCTCAAACCATAATGGATGTTGATAAATTGGAAAGGGTTCAGAGAAGAGTCAGGAGAATAATTAAAGAATTAGGAAACATACCTTATAATGATAGGCTCAAGGAGCTCAATCTATTGAGTTTGAGCAACCCCCCCCCAAGATTAAGGGATGACTTGATTACAGTCTATAAGCACCTACATGGGGAACAAGTATTTGATAATGGGCTCTTCTATCTGGTAGAGAAAGATATGACAGGGTTTAATGGCTGGAAAGTGAAGCTAGTAGGGCTGTCGATTAATCGCAGTAAACTCATGTGATTAACTCAAAAAATAATAATCGCAATTTAAAAAATTAATCGCAATTAATCGCAGTTTTAATCGCACTGTTAAACAATAGAATACCAATTGAAATTTATTAAATATTTTGGATGTTTTTCCACATTTTCATATAGTATTCTGTGTTGTAATTGAAATCAAAATGTACATTATTTTTATTACAAATATTTTCACTGTAAAAATGATAAAAGGAATAGTATTTTTCAGTTCCCTTCATACAAGTATTTTAATGCAATCTCTTTGTCATGAAAGTGCAATTTACAAATGTAGATTTTTTTTTGTTACATAACCACATTCAAAAACAAAACAATTTAAAACTTCAGCGCCTACAAGTCCACTCAGTTCTACTCCTTATTCAGCCAATTGCTAAGACAAACAAGTTTGTTTACATTTAAGGGAGATAATGCAGCCCATTTCTTATTTACAATGTCACCAGAAAGTGAGGACAGCCATTTGCATGGCACTTTTGTAGCCGGCATTGCAAGGTATTTACATGCCAGATATGCTAAATATTTGTAGGCCCCTTCATGCTTCAGCCACCATTCCAGAGGACATGCTTCCATGCTGATGACACTTGTTAAAAAAATAATGTGCTAATAAAATTTGTGACTGAACTCCTTTGGGGAGAACTGTATGTCCTCTGCTCTGTTTTACCCTCATTTTGCCATATATTTCATGTTATAGCACTCTCGGATGATGACCCAGCACTAGGTGTTCATTTTAATAAAACTTTCACTGTAGATATGACAACACGCAAAGAAGGTACCAATGTGAGATTTCTAAAGAAAGCTACAGCATTCGACCCAAGGTTTAAGAATCTGAAGTGCCTTCTAAAATCTGAGAGGGATGAGGTGTGGAGCATGCTTTCAGAAATCTTAAAAGAGCAATTCTCCGATGCAAAAACTACAGAACCCAAACCACCAAAAAAGAAAATCAACCTTCTGCTGGTGGAATCTCACTCAAATAATGAAAATGAATGATACGTTGGGTCCTCACTGCTTTGGACTGTTATTGAGCAGAACCCGTCATCAGCATTGTTGGGATCCACTAGGCATAGCTACCAGGTAACTCGGGAGAGTGGAAAGCCAAAGTGTCGATGAAACTCTTTTGCTCTGGGCCTATCTGTGAACCACAGTGACTCCATCTTGGGAACTCTCACCTACTTCTATGCTAACTGCTTACATGCTCTGAAGTAGGCTGAAGCAGAAATGTATTGGTCAGCGTTTCTGGCAGATGGCTGTAGTTTCACTCATATTAGCAGAAATAATAGAGATAAGGAGGGAACAGAGAGAAATAGTTAGTTTGCAGCCGCTTTCCCATATATCCCCAAGGCATTTAGTTGTTTGTTATTGGTTATAAAAAGGGCCTCTATTTGGCCAACAGCATGGACACATGTCCCCTGGAATGGTGATTGAAGCATGAAGGAACATATGAATCTTTAGCACATCTGGCACGTAAATATCTTGCAGTGCCAGCTACAACAGCACGCTGAGAATGACTGTTCTCATTTTCAGGTGACACTGCAAACAAGAAGCAGGCCACATTATCTTCTGCAAATGTAATCAAACTTGTTTGAGTGATTGGCTGAACAAGAAGTAGGACTGAGTGGACTTGCAGACTCTTAAATTTTACATTGTTTTATTTTTCAGTGCAAATTTTTTTGTACATAATTCTACATTTGTAAGTTCAACTTTAATGATAAAGAGATTGCACTACAGTACTTGTATTAGGTGAATTGAAAAATACTATTTCTTTTGTTTTTATGCAGTGCAAATACTTGTAATCAAAAATAAATATAAAGTGAGCATTGTACACTTTGTATTCTGTGTTTTAACTGAAATCAATATATTTGAAAATGTAGAAAACATCCACAAATATTTAAATAAATGGTATTCTATTATAGTTTAACAGTGCAATTAATCACGTGATTAATCATGATTAATTTTTTTAATCGCTTGACAGCCCTAGAAGCAAGACAAGTTCAGACCGGAAATAAGGTGTAATTTTTTAACAATGAGGGTAATTAACCTAATTAACCATTGGAATAATTTACCAAGAGTTGTGGTGGATTCTCCATCACTGGCAATTTTTAAATCAAATTTGGATGTTTTTCTAAAAAAATATATTCTAGGTATTTTGGGGGGGAAGTTTATGGACTGTGTTATACAGAAGGTCAGACCAGATGGTCACAATGGTCCCTTCTGGCACTGGAATCTATGAATTAAACTTTACATTTCTCTAAACTTAGGTCTGAGCTGTATGCAGCTAGGCTGTGAGAAGCATTCCACACAAAACCAATTATTTTACTATAAAAAATAAAAGATTTCTCCTTTATGAATTGTTCACTGAAAATATTCCAGAAGACACTATTCTGTGATATCAATGAAATTGGATGCTTGGTTCCCCAAATAATTCAGAGTTCTGTATTAGTAATGGATGGAAAAAGCCACATCTCCATATGTAGATTTAAATTTATTTTATAAATCTAAGAGTAAAAAAGAGACAGTAGGTATTAAAAGTGAAGTCTGCCAGTATATAGATGAAAAGTGGTGTTGGTTTTGTCAAATATGTACAGGTGGGTTTAAAAAAGAAAAAAACAGGAAGAGTAGGGACAGAATATTATATACCAAAATTTGGAATTAGTCCATCTAAAAGCTTACTTGATTTTTTAGCTGTCATGACAGTTGAACTAGTAGCAATTGTGCAAGCACAAATTGGATCTGGGATGTAAACCCAGGAGCTCACGGTTATTTTTTCAGATTCAATCTTGGGCTTTATAGCAATAAAAAAGAGTCAGTATGTACAAGTGATTTAATCAATCAAATTATATTTCTAATAAAAAAGTTAATACAGAAGGGGATACATATAGCATTAGCTTGGATCCCAGGACATATGGAGATAACAGGGAACAAAATGGTGGACAAAGCAGCTAAAATCCCTGCAAGAAATGGAAAGATTGTCATAGAAATACCCTTGAGTAAATATGAATTCAAAAGCCTGATACTGAAAAATTTAAAAGAGTGGCAAAAAATTTGGACTAATGAAAAAAGAGGAAGAAGGTTTTTTGAAATCTGCCCTGAAGTTGAGGATAAGGGCATACTTCAGGGCCTGGATAGAACTAATAAGTGCTTTTGTTTAGAGTACTGGCTGGCCATTGTGTCTTAAACAAAAATCTTTTTTGAATAAATAGACACAAAGATGGACTATGTGTGATTTCTAAGATGGAAAAAACAATTGGTGATCTTTTTTGGGTATGTAAGAGCTTTGATAAAGAAAGAGAAAAGCTTTCCGAAGAATTCAAATGTCATAAGATAACAAAAGTTACATCATGGTATTTAGTAGAAATATCAGGGAAATTGGATGGTGCCAGGAAGGTATTATTACATTACCTAAAGGACACAGGGCAGAGTGAGAAAATATAAACGGCTAAGTATTTAGGAATTATAGTTGGTGGCAGATATAGATTCTTCAGATAAGTCTGCTTCACCATTTAAAAAGAAAAAGGAAAAAAAACAAACAAAAAAAAAAAACCAGGAGAGACACCAACAGGAACATCCCCTGCTGACCTCTCAGCCCAGGGAGGACAGGGACTGAACTATAAAGGGAGGCAGCTGGGGAAGAAGCTGGTTTTAATATTACAGCTAGCTAACTGAACCAGCGCAGACCCCAAGAAAGAGGGCTGTGGAGCTCCTGAATGAAGGGGGATGGTGGGACCTGAAGGGAGAAGAGACTGTGTTTTGGAAAAGGACTAAATTATTAAGACCTCACAAAGGGAGAATTTTGTTTGTATCTAAGGCCTGGTCTACACTATAGGGTTAGGTTGAATTTAGCCGCATTAGGTCGATTTAAAAATGATTGCGTCCACATAACCAACCCCGTTCCGTCGACCTAAAGGGCTCTAAAAATCGACTTCTGTACTCCTCCCTGACCCTTCCTGGGTCAATTTTGGGGTAGTGCGGACGCAAATCGATGGTATTGGCCTCCAGGAGCTATCCCAGAGTGCTCCATTGTGACTGCTTTGGACAGCACTTTGAATTCCGATACACTAGCCAGGTCCAAAGGAAAAGCCCCAGGAACTTTTGAATTTAATTTCCTGTTTGGTCAGTGTGGCAAGCTCAGCAGCACAGGTGACCACGCAGTCCCCTCAGAATTGCAAACGAGCTCCAGCATGGACCGAAAGGGAGACACTGGATCTGATTGCTGTATGGGGAGAAGCATCTGTGCAGGCCAAATGCCGATCAAAAAGAAGAAATGCAAATATATTTGCCAAAATCTCAGAGGCATGTTGGACAGAGGCTACAACAGGGACACACAGCAGTGCCATGTGAAAGTTAAGGAGCTCAGGCAAGCCTACCAAAAGACAAAGGAGGCAAACAGTTGCTCCAGGTTAGAGCCCCATACATGCTGCTTCTATGACCAGCTGCATGGTATTCTAGGTGGGGACCCTACCACTATCCCACCATTGTCCATGGACACCTGCAAGGGGGGAGTCTCACGCAACAGGGAAGAGGATTTTGCGGAGGAGGAGGAGAATGCACAGCAGGCAAGGGTGAATCTGTTCTCCCCGGCAGCCAGGAACTTTTCAGCACCCTGGAGCCAATACCCTCCCAAGGCGGGATCCCCGACCCTGAAGCCGGAGAAGGCATCTCTGGTGAGTGCACATTTGTAACAACAGTACAGGGTTTAAAAGCAATAGTGTTTAATGTTTGATTTGCCCTGAAGACCTGGGATGCATTCAAGGCCTGTACACATGGAAAGGTCTGTTCACATGTCTGGGGATGGAGTGGGAATCCTCCAGGGACATCTCCATGAAGCTCTCCTGCAGGTACTCTGAAAACCTTTGCAGAAAGTTTCTGGGGAGGGCAGCCTTATTCCGTCCTCCATGGTAGGACACTTTACCATGCCCAAGCAACAAAAGGCTATCATTCAAACAGTTTGATTGTTAGTGTGACTACAATAAACAATGTGGCCTTGTCCTTCCCTCCTCCCCCACCCCACCCGAGCTACCTGGTATGTTATCTCTCTTTTCTTTTTTAATTAATAAAGAAAGAATGCATGGTTTCAAAACAATAGTTACTTTATTTCGAAGGGGAAAGAGTGCTTGGCTTACAGAGTATTAAAATCAACAAAGGGGCTGGGTTTGCATCAAGGAGAAACACATACAACTGTCACACCGAAGCCTGGCCAGTCATGAAACTGGTTTTCAAAGCCTCTCTGATGCGCAGTGCGCCTTGCTGTGCTCTTCTAATCACACTGGTGTCTGGCTGCTCAAAATCGGATGCCAGGCGATTTACCTCAACCTCCCACCCCGCCATAAACATCTCCCCCTTACTCTCACAGATATTATGGAGCACACAGCAAGCAGCAATAACAATGGGAATGTTGGTTGCGCTGAGGACTGACCTACTCAGCAAATAGCGCCAGCGAGCTTTTAAACGGCCAAAGGCACATTCTACCACCATTCTGCACTTGCTCAGCCTATAGTTGAACTGCTCCTTACTACTCTCCAGGCTGCCTGTGTAAGGCTTCATGAGCCATGGGAGCAAGGGTTAGGCTGGGTCCCCAAGGCTAACTATTGGCATTTCAACATCCCCAACGTTAATTTTCTGGTCTGGGAAGTAAGTCCCTTCTAGCAGCTGCTCAAACAGCCCGGAGTTCCTAAAGATGTGAGCATCATGCATCTTTCCCGGCCACCCCACGTTGATGTCGATGAAACGTCCCTTGTGATCCACCAGTGCTTGCAGCACATTGAGAAGTACCCCTTGCGGTTTATGTACTGGTTGGCAAGATGGTCCGGTGCCAAGATGGGGATATGCATTCCGTCTATCGCCCCACCACAGTTAGGGAACCCCATTGCAGCAAAGCCTTCCAGTATGACTTGCAGATTTCCCAGAGTCACCACCCTTGATAACAGAACGTCAATGATTGCATTGGCTACTTGAATCACGGCAACCCCCTCAGTAGACTTGCCCACTCCAAATTGATTCCCGATTGACATGTAGCAGTCAGGCATTGCAAGCTTCCACAGGGCTATCGCCACTCGCTTCTCAACTGTCAGGGCAGCTGTCATCTTGGTATTCCTGCGCTTCAGGGTGGGGGAAAGCAACTCACAGAGTTGCAGGAAAGTGAACTTACGCATGTGAAAGTTTCGCAGTCACTGTGAATCATCCCATACCCTGCAACACTATGCGGTCCCACCAGTCTGTGCTTGTTTGCCTGGCCCAGAATCGGCGTTCCACTATATCAACCAGACCTAGTGCCACCATGATGTCTCAATTGCCACAGCCCGTGCTTTCAGGAATGTCTGTGTCCATGTCCTCATCAAAATCCTCCTCGTGCTGGCGTCTCTTAGCGTGGTTCTGCATATACTCCAGGATAATGTGTGAGGTGTTTACAATGCTTATAACAGCAGCGGTGAGGGTGAGCTGAGCGGGCTCCATGCTGGCCGTGGTATGGCATCTGCACGGGTAACCCAGGAAAAAAGGCGCAAAACGATTGTCTGCTGTTGCTTTCCCGGAGGGAGGGGTGACTGATGACATGTACCCGAAACTACCCGCGACAATGTTTTTGCCCCATCAGGCATTGGGAGCTTAACCCAGAATTCCAATGGGCAATGGAGATTTCGGAAACTGTAGGATAGCTACCCACAGTGCACCGCTCTGTACATCAATGCTAGCCACGGTAGTTAGGACGCACTCTGCGGACTTAATGCGCTTAGTGTGGACATAAGCGATCGACTGTATACAATCAATTTCTAAAAATTGACTTCTATAAAATCGACGTAATTTCATAGTTTAGACATACCCTTAGAGTAAGTCATTCCAAAGAACTAAAAGAGAGCTGAGGGAAAGTAGCCTGCAGCGCTACCTTAGTTTAGGCCATAAGAGGGTGGGGCGGGGATGCTCTAGGGTGACACATGTCCATACTGCCTCCCACCGCCCCATCCAACCCCTGCTCCTTCCTGAATGCCCCCCGGGACCATTGCCCCAATTCAATCCCCCTGTTTCCTGCCCTCTGATCGCTCCAACCCCTATCCACCCCCCCCACCACCACTCCAAACTCCCCTGCCCTCTATCCAACACCCCCTCCCTGCTCCCTTACTGCGCTGCCTGGAGGTGGCTGGCGGCACTACAGCCGCCGGGCCGGAGCTGGGGCGGCCGGGGCCTGAGCCGCCGGGCCGGGGCCGCTGGACTGGGACCGCCGGGCCGGAGCCACCAGGCTGGGGCCAGGGCCGCCCGGCTGGAGTCGCTGGGCCGGAGCCGCTCGGCTGGGGCCGCTGGGATGGAGCCGGGGCCGGGGCCGGGGCTGCTCAGCCAGGGCGCGCCACCACGCAGCGTCTCCCTGGAACCTTCCTCGCACCCCCCTGCCCCAGCTCACCTGTGCGAAGCCGCTGCTTGCTTCTCAGCCCTCCCAGGCTTCCCGTGCGAACAGCTGATTCGCGGGAAGCAGGGGAGAGAGAAGAGAAGAGAATTGGAGCGTTCAGGGGAGGAGGCAGAAAAGAGCTGGGGTCGGGGGCGGGGCAGAGGCAGCTTTACCGGTTGTTAAATTTAAAAGCCCTTGTAGAACCAGTTGTCCCGCGCGGGACAACCGGTTCTAAAAGGGCTTCTAAATTTAACAACCGGTTTCAGTGAACCAGTGCGAACCGGCTCCAGCTCACCACTGGCCGGCACCATGTGGCAGGCTCCGGGGTCTGGACAGCTAGCCAGAATCGGGGTCCGGGCAGCCAGAGGGCTGCCGCCCGGCACCACACAGCAGGATCAGGATCTGGGCTCCGGCCTGCCATCCAGCCCCAAACAGCAGGGTCAGGGTCTCAGCTGCCGCTTGGCCCTGCACAGCAGGGTCCAGGGTTGTGGCGGGTTCAGGGTCTGGGTCCTGGCTCCCCCCCAACCCCGCACTGTGGGGTCCAGGGTCAGGGGTCCCTTTGTCTTTTGGTAGGCTTGCCTGAGCGCCTTAACTTTCACACGGCACTGCTGTGTGTCCCTGTTGTAGCCTCTGTCCAACATGCCCTCTGAGATTTTGGCAAATATATTTGCATTTCTTCTTTTTGATCGGAGTTTGGCCTGCACAGATGCTTCTCCCCATACAGCAACCAGATCCAGTGTCTCCCTTTCGGTCCATGCTGGAGCTCGTTTGCGATTCTGGGGGGACTGCATGGTCACCTGTGCTGCTGAGCTCGCCATGCTGACCAAACAGGAAATTAAATTCAAAAGTTCCCGGGGCTTTTCCTGTGGACCTGGCTAGTTCAACAGGCATCGGAAAAGGTCCTGAGTGCTTGAGAATGTAAAGTTTTTGGATTTGCCTGTTTAATATTTTTATGGAAAAGTTCTTTTGGAAGGCATCAATGGTTTGTTTATTCTAATTACTGTGCTAAAGTAAGTTGGTATTAATACAGGTTAATGTGATGAATGCATCAATATAACAGTAATTATTTTTGCTTTAAATCAGAACTAACACCCATCATGGATGTTGGTTAGTTTAATATTCTACATTCTTATTACTAGTCTGAAAGTCTCCTAAGTGTACATAAAATCCGCCATACTTTTTGGAGCATTCCTGTGGGGTGGGGGAAAAACATTCAAATGTCGGCAACCATGCACTGAAGCTAAACCACTGACTTCTCTTCTTCTGTGTCAGGGAGGACTTGTGACAGTGCAAGAACTTCCCTTCCACATTTCTAAAAATTGATTTGTTAAATTTAAAAGGGACCTTGAAACATTTCATCTCCCTGGTCCTCCCACATATCTTTAAGTTAATCCTACTGATGTGTGAGAACTTGACTCTGATGCAGCAAACAAATTGCAAAAGCTATTCATGAGCAACACATTCTCCCGTTAAAGAAAAGAATTAGAGCTAATCTCTTCCCTATTTTACACTTACTTAGACATCTCATTGAGACTGATACCTTCATTATTAACTAGCATCAGCAGGGTATGTCCTGACAAAAAAACTCTCTTTGGGATCAATAGCAAACAACAGCTTGAGCTTAACTCCTGGCACCACTAACTAAACATGATGTAATTTGAATGTTTGACCCTATCTGACTCCATTGTTCAGAAAAAAACAAGTGGGTACATAGAGCTATAACTTGACTTCTCAGGAAAAATTAGTAAACCCAATCTTGCAAATACTTAGGCACGTACTTTATGCAAGTCAGTAATCCCATTGAAGTCAATGATGTTACTTGCCTAAGTAAAATTACTCACTTGCCTAAATATTTGCAGGATTGGGTTTACAAATTTTTCCTGAGACATGTGTATTACAAAGTATAGCCACGTATAGCAGTGCCTGACAACATGAATGTATTTGCTAATTCAAATGAATAATTCTCCCACATCAGAGGACTTTGGTGACCTCAGTGTTTTACTATATTGATCTATCTAAGTTCTTATGAGAGCCAGCAGCACCGTATGTGAGTGCCTCTTAGAGATAACCAGACTCACAACAGACCAGTAGTATACACTGGACATTATGCTTTTTATCTCAAAATATATTTTTAAAGTTATTGCAGGCGTGTACAGTAAGGTAAACTTTGATTTTTCAAGCCTACAGTCACCACAGCTTTTAAAAAAATAAATATGATTTACTAATTAAGTTCTTTTCCTAGGGAAGCCTCATTTGTGTCTCTTGGGTCTCTTTTTATTTCCCTTTAAATCTCCTTTTCCCCACCTTGCTACTTCTCATTGTTCCAAATGCTGCTGAATTGAGATGCCAATGGGAAAAATAAGAACATTAAACAAAAGAGATTCCAGCAATAAGGGTGAACCTTTATTTTAAGGGATAGAAAGAAAGGGTGAAATGCACAAAGGAGACTTAGACACCTAGCTGCCACTTATAGGCACTTAAATCCAAAATTTAGATACTCAAAATACTCTTACTCAGCTGCCACCTAACTCTGTAGGTATCCAAATTCCCTAGGCAACTAATTTTCCTGTGGTAAAATCTCCTGGGAGCCTAAATTTCTGAGGTTGAACATACACACACTGCCTAAATCCTGACAGCACCAAGCAGCTCAGAGCCTAATTCATGCCTAAACCCCAGGGGATTCACAAGATAGTAATTCCCCCCACCTATCGCTCTGGCAGGGCCTGATCTGTGCTCAGAGGCCGTCTTAGAGCCCATCTACTGTACAAGCCTTGCACAAAACACAGGAGATGGTGGTGGTACCAGTGCCCTTATAACAAACAACCCAAAGGTACAGCACTCTACCAGAATGTGGAGACTCAGGTACACATCCCCTGTCTGTTTGATAGGGATTTGAGCCCAGGTCTCCTCTGAGGCAGGAGAGTGCCCTAACCACTGGACTAGGAGGTATCCTGAGGTAGGGCTTGCTCTGAATCTCTCCCATTGAAGTTGCTCTCCATTTTGTAGAACATTTCAATCATCATGGAAGCAGGGATTGACCTCAGGTCTCCCAGGGTATGTCTACACGACAATTAAAAACCTGCAGCTGGCCTCTGCCAGCTGACTCAGGCTCGCGGGCTCAGGCTAATGGGCTGTTTAATTGTGGTGTAGATGTTCAGGCTCGGGCTGCAGCCCAGGCTGTAGGACCCTGGGAGGTTGGAGCATCCCGGAGCTTGGGCTGCAGCCTGAGCCTGAACATCTATACCTCAATTAAAGAGCCATAGATGGTGGATATAATAGGCCAGGGGAGGCTCTGCCTCTGCCTCCCCTAGCTGTCATGGAACCCCAGTTGTGGGTTTGGCAGGAGGGACATTTTTGCTTTTTATTATGCCCCATGCAGGTTCTGTGGCGGCTGAGGAGGCAGTATATGCTATTCAGCTTCCTGGGTTCATCAGTAATCTCCCTGGAGTCACTGAGTAAAACATACCACCTCCTCAGCCACCCCAGAACCTGTATGGGGCATAGCAAAAGCTCAGGTTCTTCTTCCAGAATAGAGAAGAAGAGAAGAGCTTTTGAATTTTCGCAGGTGGCTTGGAGTCTGCGGAGGGGAGGCGTGGCTCCAAGAGCTCTGGCCAGCCCAGGGCTACTCTGAGCAGGTGGCGCAGGGGGAGGGGGCCTCAGGGCTCCAGATGGCCCAGGGCTTCTCTGGCTATGGGGGGAGGAAGGGGGTCTCGGGGCTGTAGCCATGGAGGGCAGGGGATCTTGGGACTCCGGCCACAGAGACGGGAGGGTGGCTTGGGCTGCGAGGGGGACAGGGGATCTTGGGACTCCGGCTGTGGGGGAGGGAAGGAGGTCTCAGGGCTTGGGCTGCAAGAGGGGCAGGGGGTCTCGGGGCTCAGGCCGTAGGGGAGGGAAGAAGGTCTCGGGGCTCGGACTGTGAGAGGAGTAGGCGATCTCAGGGCTCTGACTGCAGAGGGAGGAGAGGGGCTTGGGCTGCAAGAGGAGTGGGGGGTCTCAGGGCTCCAGCCACAGGAGGGAAGTTGGGGGGGTAGGGGGTCTCGGGGCTCTGGCCCTGGGGGGGGAGCAGTCAGGCAGAAGGGGTGGAGCTGGGGGCTAGCCTCCCCAAAGTGGGGCTCTATCTGCTGCCCATGTAAATAGACCTTAGTCAAGCCAGAGTCATGGGTGTCTATCTGGCTTGACTAAGGGGTCTATCTATACACCCCACGTGAGTGCTCTAACTACTGGGTTATAGAATCAGTCTATCTCTGCCCAATGGTTATTTAAGTATTTTATACAAAATGGGACATCTTCAACAGGAGAGAGGATCCTCTCCCACAACAAACCATCCTCTAGTGACTAAGGCACTGATTTAGGAGTGGGGAGAGTTGGTTTCAAACCTGCTTCATATCAGGAAGAGTGGAGATTTGAACCTTGGTCTCCTGAATTCTGGGTAAATGTTCTAGCCACTTGGGCAGCAAGGGCACTTTCACCTCCCCCTTCTGGGTTTTTCTTGAAAATGGACTGACCTGGCTTAGGCACCTAACTCCACAAGAGAGTTCATAGCTATGAATCCCAAGCAGAGGGAAGCACCTAATTCCCTCTTAAGGGTGGGACTTAGGTCATACCCTTCTGCATAGCATTTCCTCCTGGTTAGCTTAGGTGGCTTCCTGCTCAGCATTTGACATCTATGAATCCTGGTTTTAGGCACCTAACTTTCCCCATGCATTTTATAGGGAGCCTGGGTCTCTAACTCAGCATTGTGAATTCCAGTTGATGGTAGGCTGCCTGTGATAGAGTGCTGGGCAACAGCAGCTAATCCAGCACTCTGATCACTGCAACTTCAATTAGTTACCCTGAGCACACCTGAATATGGGAATTGTGCCAAATTAATAGATTGAGACTCGGCTGGAAAGAATATATTATCTCATTAATTCAGAAGGTACAAAGACACAAGAAGGAAGCGCAGAGAGGGACAGAAAGTGAATGACCTGGTAGAGTCAAGGCCACAGGAGGTCTCTGCTGGGCTCAGCTTTCTTATATCCCCATGATACTGTTAAAGCTGTTGCAGAATCTGTAAAGGTGGTGGGAACAAACTTTGCAAATAGATCACTGTGTGTTTTACCTAACAAATAGCTTGTTTGTCTGGCAAGAGGCAGGAGTGGAGTGTGCCCCTGCCACAGTGCCTAAATGTTAGGTGTTGTAGTGCTCATCCTAAATCCCTCATTTGTATTCCGTCCATAGAGGGAAAACTCCTAAGTAGGTCCCAGGACCTTAGGATTTAAAGATGCTAAGAAGTTGCTCAAAGCATATCTTTTTCTAGATATTTGAATATTATCCAAGAGGCTAGAAGGGCCCCTGTATTGTTAAGGTTCCTTTTCCTTGGATATGTTGAAATTTCCTGATTTCTAATGGTGTTCTGTGTGACCGCCTCCTACTCACCAGGGATGAGGTTGTTTGTTAGAGTAGGAGGGAGCATGGCCAGTTATCTTTCCCCACTTCCAGTTGAATACTGCACAAACCACAGCTCAGATGGTCCCAGAGAATTGGCTCATAATTGTTAGCAGATGAACCAGACTTCCATGATGCTTTGTAAATTAATCAAAATGCTTTGTATCTGTAATCTTTTGTACTCAGGCTAAATCTTGATGTGTTGTTGAATGATGGATTGTGTGTGACCTCTTGCTCTAATCCATTGACCCTTAGGGAAACCAAGAAAGGGAATGCTTACTACAGATACCTTCTGGGACTGAAGAGGTAAAGATATGTTGAACAGTGTCTTTAGCTTATCAATTATATAAATTGAGATACCATGAAAGGAACTCATGGGTTGAAAGATCACGAGAATGGAATTTTCTTTTTCTTTTTTGTAGGTCTGATATATAAAGGGGTGAGTTTCTGAAAGATAGTTTGGAATGGATATGGCTGCAGGACTGCTTCCCAGGATTGGTGGCATATTTGCCTCTCTTTATTATGCTGACTACACTTCAATTAAAAAAAATTATTGAGCCTGGTTATCTGCCCTCTGTTAATAACAGAATCGAACCTTTACCTAACATAATGTTACAATGACAAAACAGCACAATGCAAGAGTGTGGTATGGAAAATTACCAGGGATAGAGAGAATGTCTTTTTAGGTGTCTGCACTATTAGTTACCAAAACCTAATCACATTACAAAAGTATTTTTTTAAATAGTGATCTATTCTTTATGTGTGTTTAAAAGCAGAGGGTGAAATTATTTGCCAGATTTTGAGCTTTATTTAGATAAGTACAGAAAGATTCTTATTAGCTTGTGGCAATCCTTAGTTTTATAATAAGCCTTTCTTTTGGCAAAACACTGATGTTTCTTTCAGTAAAAATTGAAGTTTCTCAGAGATTTGAAGTAGGGAACAAACAAACAAAGCTCTGTTTTAAAGGAACAGCTGGCTTCTGGAGCCAGCTGGCTTCTGAGTGTGCATTTGTTAAACTTTCTGTAAGTTGAAAATTAAAATAATACTCCAGTACTAATAAAGACCAACGTCAATGTGATGATAGGACCAAAATGAGTTCTTAGACTGAAAGACAATCTGTTCTCTAATTTAAGTATTAATTTGAGAGGTCATATGGAGGAAGGTATGACTGGATGTATACTTGTTACCTAACCAAAATTCATCATTAGATTGCAAAACAAAATTTTCATTGTTAATGTGTCCTTTAGATAACAACTTTCAGCTTTTTGCCAAAAGTACTTAATCTTCTACTGGTAAATTGTTAAGTATTACTTCTTCTAACAAAAGATTTGTTGTTAAGACTAAGTGTTTTAGTTCTAAATTAGATTAATATTTACAGTGGCGATCTGTCTTCACTCAACATTGCCAAATCATAAAATGATATGTGATCTTGCACAAAATTTTGCTAGTGCCTTTTCCTTCATTCAAACACTCTTCCCAACTTAGCAGCACACTTTCTTCATTTTAGAAAGTAATGGTAATTTGATAGTCCCTGAGCTGAGTGTTTAGGGGCCTCTGCTTCTGGAGCAGGCAGAACCTAGTGTAGCCCAGTGGGCTAGTTTGCCTTTATTATATTTACTGCTTTGCATTATATTTAGCAGTAATGCAAGAAACCTACAGGCCTGTTGTGACAGATTTATGTTCCCAATCTGCCTGGGGCATCAGGTGATCAGGCTGAGGCCGCAGGATCTTTAGGGGAGGAGATGAAGAGCAAACCAATTGTCTGAATTTTAAAGCTTTATTAATAAAATAATAAAATAACAGCGGAGAGTGCTGGGGATCCCCCACATCACTCAGAGGAAGGAAAAAGCAAAGCATTAGTGCCCCAAGTCCTAACCCACTTTCATACTCATGCCCGCACTACCCGAGGCTGGCAAAGCCTGGGTGAACGTAAGTAGAAGAGCGGGAGGGGTGGACGGGAGTTCTTGTCCCGTGCACGGGTCATCCGGGGTCCGCTGTTGATTTCCAACTTGCTCCGGCTCTCAGGAGAGTTTTTAAGTCCTGGGTTCTTTAGGGGGTGTTTCGTTCAGGGACCTCTGTTCCTGGTGCTCTTTGTACCAAACCGGCTTTCTGTGGCCTCCTCAGCATTCCCAAAACAGGACGCGAGAGTCTGTTTTTCCCCTCGCTGGCCTTCCTCTTCTCACTCATTTTGGCTGCCTCTGCAAGTCTGTTCAGCTGAATATTCCTTTCTCACGGCTGGTCGGGGTGAAATCCAGGCCCCTGTCTTTCTTGGCAGGCAGCCAAGAGTCAGATGTGTGCTGTGGCCTTATCTTCAGACTGAGCTAGCCGAAGTGTCGAATTAACCCGTTCTCTGCTCTCTTCCTTCTCTTCCCCTCCCCCTCCCCCCCAGATTCTCGTAACCTGCAAAGGAATCTGCCACTCCACACTCACACCTTTGAGCCTTCCCAACATGCTTTGCGATGCTTGCAACAGCATTAGCAACATGCAATGCTGATCTGCCTTCCCAGGGGACCTGAGGGAGGGGGCCATTGGGTTGTGACACTGTATCCTGTAAGACATTAGCTTCAGCAAGTTAGCATAAGGTTTGAGACGTATGAACTTTGAACAGATAAACTTTGCACAGATAAATGGCCCAACGGAAAACCCCAAGTATTTGGGAAGCTGAAAATAGAGTTTAAGGGGAAGTTGTGGCCGCAGTAAATAATTCAACCACACAAGTGTCCTGGCAATGAACTGATGGACATAACAGGTGCATGAGATACATTTAAGGCTAGCCTGCTTGCTTATACGTTTCTTATTTTCTTATGGATTTGATTATTTGTTTTATTATAATAGGCCACATCCTGTGTGGTGAGCTAAGGCAAAGTTAGCATACATATGTTTGGGACCTTTCACCTAGATAGATGGTGATGAGCTAAAGCATAAGGTCCATGAATGACTGCGACCTTTACCATCGAGGATGTGTTAAAGCAGGTTGGCATAGGGGCTTTCCTAAATTCATACCCTTTTAAACTTAACAGGTCCACCACAACTTGGAACTTGGAAAGAACTGAAATAACCAGTTCAGACAGAAATAAAAAAATGTGATACCTAACCACAAAAGGGCCATGGTAATGAATGGACGTATATGATAACACTGCTCTACAGCCAAAATGCTTCTGAAATAAATGAAGTCAAACTTTACTAATTCTGGGTCACTGAGAACGAAAATGATGCTTAAAATTGTTGATTGGCTCTAGTTTTCAAGATATGCTATTGAGTCAATATATATGACTCTTGACTTGGGAATGGCAGAGGATAAGTGAGTTATAAAGGGAAGGGATCTCAATTTAAACCAGAAATGACTAAAATACATCTTTGACTGGATCTATGAATAAATCTATGACTGGGTTTGGACAGTACTTGCTTTTTAGGCAAAACAATGAATGATGCAATCTGAAGCTGGTATTGCATCATACATGATATGAATTGCATCATGTTATTCCTAGAAGTCATGGATGATGCAATCATAACGAAGCTTACATCACTCTGCTGAACAAATTGCCCTATATCAGCTCTAGAAATCATACAGTGTCGTGCTCTCTTATTTGTCAGTGTTTGAATTTGCAAAGGGACACATTTCTGTTTAGCCAAAGTGAGCACAGATGGCTCGTACTTGTGTGAACAGTGCAGATAACTTCTGCTATGTTTGTGGTGAAGTGACTTTTGCATCACAAAAGTGCAGTATAACCACTATGGTTAAGAAAGCCTATCACCTTTATTTTGGCTGCAAAATTGGAGATCAGGACAAGAGGTAGGCCCCACACATATGCTGCAACACTTGTGCAACAAATCTTCACCAGTGGTTGAACAGAAAAAGGAAATCTATGCCTTTTGCAGTGCCAATGATTTGGAGAGCGCCAACAGCTCATACCAGCAATTGTTACTTCTGCATGGTGCCTCCAGTTGGGAAAGGTGTGTCAAAGAAGAAAAAGTGGACTGTGAATTATCCAAACATTCCATCAGCTATGTGCCCAGTACCCCACGGAGAAGGACTGCCGGTTCCTGATGCACCAGAATCATTCTCACTTGAGTCAGACGAGGAAGAGGATGAAAATTCTTGTCCTGAACCATCAATGTCACAGGACCCACATTTTCTCCCATCCTCCTCCTCCTCTGAACCACACCTCATAACACAAGGTGAACTGAATGACCTGTCAGAGATTTGGAACTACCCAAGAGTAAGACAGAGCTGTTGGGCTCCAGACTACAGCAGTGGAATCTCCTGGCAGGTGATGTTAGGGTTTCCATGTTCCGTGACCGTCAAAAGGCTCTTGTCCCATTCTTCTTCATGGAAGGTGATCTTGTAGCCTGCAACAACATCGATGGTGTGATGGCAGCCCTCAATATCATTCACGATCCGGATGAGTGGAGACTGTTCATTGATTCATCGAAGACGAGTCTTAAAGCTGTTTTACTGCATAATGGCAATGTTTTGTCATCAATTCCAGTTGGTCATGCAGTCCATATGAAGGAAACCTATGACAACATGAAACAACTTTTGAGGTGCATAAACTATGACCAACATCAGTGGCAGCTTTGTGGCGATTTGAAGGTTGTTGCTCTCTTGCTTGGTCTGCAGACTGGATATACAAAGTACTGCTGTTTTCTCTGTGAATGGGATAGTCGTGCAAGAGATTCCCACTACATCAAGAAAGATTGGCCACTCCAACAGTCATTGGAGCCTGGGAGGAAAAGTGTTCAGCATTCACCACTTGTTGAATCAAAGAAGATTTTGTTACCACCCTTACACATCAAGCTGGGTCTGATGAAGAACTCTGTCAAGGCCATTGACAAAACACAAGCAGCTTTCAAGTACCTCGTCGAAAATTTCCAAGGTTAAGTGAAGCTAAGATAAAGGAAGGTGTCTTTGTTGGTCCTCAGATTCGTGAACTTCTTTGAGATGATGCATTTGACCATGCACTGCGTGGCAAGGAAAAGACGGCATGGAAAGCCTTCCAGTTAGTGGCAATAAATTTTCTCGGAAACAACAAGGCAGACAACTACAGGTTGTTGGTGGAAAACCTCCTCAAGGCATACAAAAGCCTTGGTTGCAACATGTCACCAAAGATACATTTTTTGCACTCTCATCTAGATTTTTTTCCACCGAACTGCGGAGCAGTGAGCGACGAGCATGGCGAGCGATCTCACCAGGACATTGCAACAATGGAGAAATGCTATCAGGACAAATGGAGCCCATCAATGCTTGCAGACTATTGCTGGACAGTGACAAGAGATGCTCCATTTAATGAATACAAGAGACAAGCCAAGAGGCGCAGAGTAGACACTGAATAGGACTAAACTATGTACAGAATAGTTTTTTGCCTTTTGTTTCATAATAAATTTTATTTATATAACCCTTTTGCTGATTTTTAAAGTGTTACATAAACAGGACAGGTGAAATATTATCATGTAAAGCAACCATAAACACATGAAAATACCTAGGTTTACAATTTATGATTAAAACTCTACTATCTACACAATATACATAGACATAAAATGTAAAAACTTAAATATCTTAGAAACAGTAGCCAATCAGTTGTTTTAATTGTCATATTTGAATTCAGCACATCAAAATACATAATAAATAGTACATTTTATCTCTGAAGCAGACGACTTCTCAAAAATTGTAGACCAGTGTAATAAGTTGAGATCATTGATATACTAACCTATAGGAAAAAGACTCTCCAACATTAGTAAGGTGAGGAAATACAAATAAGGAGAAGGGAAAAATCCCCTACTGAATATGCATCAACCATAACAGCGTCAGCGTAATATATTATAAAAGTGGCATCCCAGCCTAGGGACGGTAGGAGAGGGAGATGTAGTTCTTGTGAGGTGCCAGAATGATGGCCACTGGTGATGATGGGGAAGGTGATGGTAACGAGGAAGATGATGGCTAACATTTGAGGCTAACATTGTTCTACAAGGGATAGTGTGAGTATATGGGTGTGCAGATGTACATTCTGTAGTATCTCTATCTTACTAAGTCGAGGTGTTTGTGACTGTGCTAAATGTATTAATAAACTATATTTGTAAATATAAAAGAGCTCCTGTAGTGTGAGTGTTGCAACTGTGCACATCAGGGTTCCCAACTATATAATAATTTGAATAATACTGGGCCTGAGCTTGGGGCAACCATCAAAGTGATAACTGAGGATTCTTAAATAATCAATATAATTAATACATAATCTAAAGATCAGGCAACACTAGTGACTCTGCTGACACCATTAGGGCTGTTTAAAAGCTTTTACACAATCTTCTCTGCTCCTCAAAAAAAATAGCCTTTTCTTAAAAACAAAAACTGTCATCATCATCAACCAATCCATCATCATAATTTTTTGCCAGTTTTCTAGATATTTTACTGAAATGTTTATGAAAATAGTTTTTGAAATCATTATTGAAAATAATAGATCAAATCCCATATTGTCTTACTGAAAATCATGTTTTCACTAAATGAGTAATTTAGACAACAATTTCAATACATTTCTGTAAGAAATACATCAGAAAATGTTATAAAATGGGTCTATTTTGAATCAGTTATGTTCAGAGCATAGAAACAGAAATTAGATAAAAAATATTAAAAAATCTTGCTGGAAGGTTGCAGTGTAATGCTATTTTATTTCTTAAAATCCAGAAACTTAACACACAAGAACAACAACAACAACAAAAAACAGAGAGAAGCAGGCTCCTTCCAAAGGCAGAGAGGCACAAGTCATCCCACCTTGCTCTAGACTGATTCTTTGTAGACTGACTTAAGGCTGCTAGATCTCCATCACATGCTTCCCCATACAGAGTCCCCTTATGCTGCAGGCAGGTCCAGGAAAACCCCTGTCAATCTGAAGTGTTAAAATGGTAAGCTCTCAGTTTTCAATATACCACAGAACTTTGCAAAATAGGAACAATTTTTCATAAAATTGTTTTCCTGTTTTTTGCCAATTCTAGTTATATGACATTTAAATAGCTCTGCTCTGCTGGGGCTCCTGGTTGGCTATGGATCAGTTAAAATTGTTATCACTATTATACAGATAGTGGGAGTGAGAAGGAATAAGGCTGAAAGAGATTCAATGAGTTCTCTAAGGAATTCAATTTCAGAACCAAGTTTTAAACTCCAGGCCATCTGTCATTCAGTCCACCGATTAAGCCAAAAGACCAACTTTTGGGGGGTACTTGCAAGAGGAGGAACGCTAGTGCCTTAGGGCCTTATTTTGTGGAAAGATATCATGTACATAAGGGAAAGGATCTCAGTTTCCAACAAAGAACAAAGACAGCTAATTCTACAGCAGCATTCCCTTTTCCCTCAGACACTGGAGCTGGGTTCTCCATAGTTTGGGGATCCAAGTGGGTAAGCACATTGCAGTGCCACTGTGGCAGACAGTTAAAAAGGGATAAGGTAGGCAGTCAGGCTCTTTAAGGGGATTCTTTACTAAAGATACTGACTGTGGAAGCCCTGTCAGTATAGTTCTGTTAGTACCATGCTGCCAGAGCAGGCATGTATAGAGTCATTACAGAGGTTCAGGGCTTTCTACTGAAGCTTTGGGATGCATTTTTAAAATGCAGATCCTTGAATTTTCAATTCTCTTTGGGCTGGAAATTATCATGAGTGTGAGTACATGGAGAATCCAGCAATTGAAATGAGAGTACTGCTTTCATATGGAAAGCCAACCCAGATAATGTAGATGCTCAGGCTTAAATTTTTAGAGCATTTGTAAAAATGTCACATGGGAATTGCTCATGCAAAAAACCTGCAGGGATTTGTGCCTAGATATTCCTTTTTAATATATAAACAAATATTATGGTAATAAGTTGTGTAGAAATACCTATAGTAGATACAAGTTATGTTATTTGAAAGAGTTTATTAACATCTTGGCAAGATTTATTGCTTTAAAGTTCAATACTTAATTATTTTTAAAAATAGGCTTCTACTGATGAACTTCCTAGAATTGTGTCCAACCTCTTTAAAGGCACAATTGATTTAGTCAGTACCTTGTCCTGTGTTTTAAAAGTTAACAATGTCATTGTCATTATATTCAGAATGCATATCCTTGTTGCTGCTAGACTCTGGTTAAGCAGTGATGAAATTTAGAGTTTTTTGTAGGACCAGAATAAGTCCATAGGCCTTACATGTCTGAATTTTTTGCAGTGTTCCACCATCTCTAGCCTATATTTTACACACACACACACACACACACACACAAAACCCCTATGTTAAAATAACATTGGGTATGTCTATACTAGAAAACTACAGTGGTGCCATTGTAGTGCAGATACTTACTACAGTGATGGATAGACCCTGCTCCACACCTCCTGGGTGTGAGTACGTCGGTGGTGAGTGGCAGGTGGGTGTCACTGAGAGCACAGGAAAGACAGGCCCGTGTTTTAAGTTCCAGGGTGAGGCCACAATGTGGCCTGGTGCAGCCAATATGGGAAAGTCTGATTTTGCCCCATTAAGCCCTGGGATAGAGGGAGCATGCTCAGTCCAGTCCAGACTTGAGCATACTCAGTGAAGACAGAATTTTTGGAGATTTTAGCCACTAAACCTAAAGAAATCTCTACGCCCATGTGTGAACTGCAATTTTTCAAAGGCTTATAATTTTATCAGATTTGGGCAATTGTTTAAAGGGACAACAAAAGGCACATCCTCTGCCAAATTTCAAGTCCCAGTTCCAAAGCCTGGGGATGTTGGAACTGTTCAATGAAAAGGTTGCCAGAATTTTTTAATGTGGGACAAATAATGTATTTTTCCTCAGCTTCATTCTCAGAAATCATTTAATTGTTTCAGCTGAAAATTTCAGAAGAGCTCAGCCTGAGGCAGACCCTTGGCATGTACAATTTTAGGTCAAACACTTTGACAAAATAAGCAACTCAAAACAGGATCTTATAATGTGTTGGGAAACCTTAATAAGCAGTGCTACCAGCCCCATGTATAATAATTCTAAACTTAATATGGTAAATATATAACTATGGGAATACTTCTTTCTTTGTCCTCTATTTATCATCCTAAGTAGCACAAAACACAAAAACAGGAAGAAGTCCAAATGCTTTTCAATGGGTCTGTACCAGACTGGGCATAGTTGGCATTTCTCAGGTAACTCTCAACAAAGTAGTGCATCATACAGCTCCAGTAGGTTGTTTAGTGGTACTGTGCAC
Organism: Chrysemys picta bellii; assembly: GCF_011386835.1. NCBI lineage: Eukaryota > Metazoa > Chordata > Testudines > Emydidae > Chrysemys > Chrysemys picta. The sequence goes on from NC_088791.1 coordinate 79,433,516, forward strand.
TTGTATAGAGAAGTCTGTCGGCTATGGAGCTTCTTATTTAGCCTCTGGTTTGTCTTGTAATAGTGGTATAATAGACTCCTACGCCATAAGGCACTTCTCATAGTATTGGATGTTTTTATTGGCCATTCCCATAATCTAAAGATCACTTTGCAATGTATTTTACAAATACTAATTAAAACCTTCCAACACTATTAAGTCAGGTGTGTAAATATGCAACTGGAATAGGCAGAACATAATTAATTGAGTTGGAATTTGGTCAGGACACCCAGATTAACACCCACAACTCTTATTAATTTAACAAGAGGAACAGTATTCCTCTGAAATTTCACTCCACCCATAGTCAGTATAAGCCCTCATTAAGGCCCTCATTCCAGAAAGCATCCCTATTCAGGAAAACACAAACATATGTTTAATAGCTTGAAGCATGTGCCTTTGTCTCATTGAAGCTTGGTTTTAAAAATCTTTTTAAAACAGATCTAAGGATATTTTACAAAGTTTATCAAATATATCAGCTTTGTCAGTCTCCACAAATCATGGTAGGCCAAGGTCTAAGTTATGCCCTGATATCTAATATATATCTGTAGTCTTAGCCAGACAATTCATATGATCTGTGGGGTGGGGTGGGGTGGGATGGAGTGGGGAGGAAGGGTTGGTGCAAGGCTTCTGATCAATGAGCCTCTCCTCCCACCCAAGCAATGGATGTTCAAGGCATTAGAATCTCTTCTCATCAGTCTTGTTTTGTTGAATAAAACAACTTCCCCATGGACTGCCCTAAAACTAAACTCAAGCTATCAAACTTTAATAGCATTTGTTCTATTATTTATCAATGGGATGATTCCCCTAACCATCCTTCCTGTATAAGTGCATGATCCATAATGTAAAGAAATTGTCTTAAGAATATAATGACTGCACAATTTGAGCATACTTTGGTCTGTTAGTCATGTGTCACTTGGTAACTGAAGTTCAAGTAAGCAGTGTGGCATAACTAGTTGGAGAGATAAGGCCTACTTTACACTGTGTTAAATCCATATATGCTATTTTTTCTTCCCTATGTTTAAATAATGTATGAACTTTATGCATGTCGGAAAAATTTAAAAACTACTCAGATTGGATGCATCTCCAAATGTTACCCATCAGAGATTTCCACGGGAAAAAAAATCCACTTATGCCTCACTCAATCAGCTGAGGAGGTTATACAACACTAACCAATATAGAAGAGAAAACTGTGGAACACAGGGACTGAAATGTCTTATGTGAAGAAGAGCAGATCTGCAAATAGGAGAGCTTTTATGAAATGTTCATTTGCAACTTGGTTTTGTGCTGACATTACCCACCCAATCTCACACTACACAGAATCAGGAAATGCCTCCTGATGTGTTCATTTCAAGTGATATTTAATGGATGGAAAGAACTGGTTCTTGGTAGGGGCTTATTTTGGGGAGTTCAGGCCACAGAGTAGGACATAGAAATCTATTACATCCCATAAACATACTTACAACAACCTAATGTTGCTTTGGATCCAGTTTACAGCTTCCGTACATTCCAGGCTGTCTTTGAATATTCATTTCTCAGCTCACTTTTTCTCAGCACTAACCATCCACCAGGAAAGGTTACAGGCCTGTAGGACTCTGAAACTGATGGACCTGCACCACCAGCTTCTGAATATATAGATGCTGGAGTGAATCTAACCAGCTAGCTACTTCAAATTACTGGATGCTGGAATTTAGACATCAAAGCTTGCTCTAAACTATCTCTTTTTGAATAGCTGGTAGAAAGTTTTCCCCACTGATGAAATACATTTTAATTCTGACAGTTGAAATGCCATCCAACTGACTTTGGCTTAAACTGAAAACTCCATAGGCTTTCCTTTGAAATCACTCAAATGTTTGTAGATCTTGCTGGCAGAATAACCATACTACACAGGACATCAAAGCAAGTGTGCACTATGGTCACAGTCTTCAGCTGTGCCAGTCTTTAGAAATTCAAGCTAATCATCATTGCATTGTCTAAACTGTACATAGACGCTCCAAAATTGAACATCTTTGGTAGAACAAGTTTGAATCTCACAAAGATTTCAGAAATTTTAATGGTGAGACCTTTAGCAACCCTTAACTACTAGCTTTACAAAACCATTACGCTCTCCATTGACAGTTATTTTGGATTTATTGTTTCAATCATTGGTTTTTGGCACCAAAGCAAGTAATATCTATTTACCTCTCACTTTGTGTCAATTTGTTTTGTTTTTGAGCATGAAAGTTTGCAGATTTGATGGTCTTTCAGCCAAAATGTCTACCTTCTCATAAGTCAAGAGAGCACCAGTGCAGGCGGGGCAGGTTATTTTCTTTTTCCTGACAGCACCTGAAGCAAAAGGCTGCCACAGCTATTGCAAAATTATATATTTAATAGAAATAAAAATGCTTACAGTCCAAAAGATTACCTGCAAGTTGCATTCAATAAAATGTATTGTTACCTGCTTTGGGGCTAAAAATGAGTATAATAAATACCCAAAATAATTAGGTATGTGTCCTGAGCCACAAAGTTTAATGGGTTCTAATCCAGACTCCCTATCTTAAAGCTCAAAAAAGTGACTAGATAAAACATTTGGACCCAATTATGAGATTGGGGTATAAAGTGGATGTTGTTTCTGCATTTCTGTGGATGATTCAAATGTGAGTCACTTCCACCTCTCAGATTCTCCAGCTATCCTAACACTATATCCACTGATGCAATCTGGAGTATATATTGAGAAGAGGTGGTAACAGGAAAGGGCAGGAAGTATTACCATCATTCTGCCCTCTTGTAGAGTCCCAGACCTGGCTGTCATTTCAGCAATGCTAGGGAAATGCACTGATCTCTGAAAGAAAAATGGGGTCCTAAAGTTACAGAGGAAATGGATTTAACTGTCACAAAACCTGACTATATCTGTGAGAACAAACACCAGCTTAATCACAAAATTCCTGATACCATGCCCATGTAAGGGCCCCTTTGATTCACAATGTAATGGTACATGAAACGTAACATTCCAGCCTGGGGTTTATACCTGGAACTTCAGCATACTTCCTTGGGTGTAAGTGGATGATTTCTTAGCAAGCTAAAAAGCCTGTAATAGTGAGTTCAGAGTGTCAGTATTTTCCATTGTGGTGTACAAAGTCAGGTGTTTCTGTAAATCTTTTACACACTAGAAATACTCTGTATTGTTACCGTTTACAAGCCACTAACTCAGATGTGCTGTAATGTCATTCTTATCCAAACTCCTCTATTCATGTACCACAGAACTTGTGAAAAGAGATCCATCCTGTGAGATCTTTTCCTTACTTTTAAAATCTGTGTCTTTTAGAGAACAAGTACGTCTCATATTTTGTCCATAATTTTTGTAGTTTAATTAATTCAGTTTGAATTTTCCCTAAATCGTTACAACAGTATGAAAAGTAAAAGGAAAAACAATGCTGTTTTAAATGCATTGGGATCAGTAATTGAGACCAGATTTTAATATGGCTCCGAATGAAACACTCTGGGTTGCATCCACAAAAGGATTTAGGCATTGCAATAGAGCATCACAGCTCCTAACTTTTAGACACCTAGGAAATGACAGGAACAACACAGCGATTCATGCACCTGAGTTAGGTGCCTAGGCTCCCTATACAATGAATGAGGAGAGATAAGTGCCTAACAATGCGATCCACAAAAACCACCATGCTAGGTGGGAGCTGCCTAAGCTAGTAAATGGATATGCCAACCAGACAGGTGTGTGCTAAGCCCCACTTCTCTCAGAGATAAGTGCCTAAGTCTGGACTGCGGGAAGGTACCTGCAGGAAGGATTCCCTCAAAGGGGAATCAGCCACCTGCAGTCAGGCAGCCGAGAAGCCTAAGCCACTTCTTGAGGGAAGGAGTCAGGCACCTGCCTTGCTCCACACAAAACAGCTGGAGGATCCCACCTGATAACTTTAAGAGCACTTGCCTGGGATGTGGGTGACTCAAGTTCAATTCCCTTCCCCTCCATCCCCAACCAGAGAGGAAAAAAGGATTTGAAGTTGGCTCTTCCACCTCTCTGGATATTGCTCTGACCACTGAGCTATGGGATATTGTGATGTAGAACTCCCTCAGTCCTGCTGAAGCTGTTCCACTGTGGATAAAGTTTGAGGGGAGCCAGGGTTTCCCACCTCCCAGGTGAGGGCCCTACTCACTGCACTATAGGATCATGTGTGTGGGTGCTCTCTCCTCTCTCTCCCTCTCTGGATGAATGACTGTTTAAGTTATTTATCTAAGTGAAACATCACAGGACCAGAGAAAGAGAGCAAGAGTATGAGAATGCCTCTGAGCATGCTCACCCAGAATAGGCCCCAGATGTGACCTTAGGCAGCTGAATGCCAGTTCATGAATCACTCTGGGTCTCAGGTAGAAGTTAGGATGCCGCTAGAGACTGCTAGAGTTGCCCTTCTCTCAACCTTTTCTAGTGCCAGTATATCTTTTTTGAACTGAGAAGACCACATCTGTACCCAGTATTCAAGATGTGGGCAAACCACAGATTTATATAAGGGCAATAAGATATTTTCCATCTTATTCTCTATCCTTTTTTGAATGATTACTAATATCCTGTTTGCTTTTTTGACCGCCTCTGCATACTGTGTGGACGTCTTCAAAGAACTATCCACGATGACTCCAAGATCTCTTTCCTGATTAGTTGTAGATAAATTAGCCCCATCATATTGTATGTATAGTTGGGGTTATTTTTTCTAATGTGCATTACTTTACATTTATCCACATTAAATTTCATTTGCCATTTTGTTGCCCAATCACTTAGTTTTGTGAGATCTTTTTGAAGTTCTTCACAGTCTGCTTTGGTCTTAACTATCTTGAGCAGTTTAGTATCATCTGCAAACTTTGCCACCTCACTGTTTACCTCTTTCTCCAGATCATTTATGAATAAGTTGAATAGGATTGGTCCTAGGACTGACCCTTGGGGAACACCACTAGTTACCCCTCTCCATTCTGAAAATTTACCATTTATTCCTACCCTTTGTTCCCTGTCTTTTAACCAGTTCTCAATCCATGAAAGGATCTTCCTTCTTATCCCATGACAATTTAATTTACGTAAGAGCCTTTGGTGAGGGATCTTGTCAAAGGCTTTCTGGAAATCTAAGTACACTATGTCCACTGGATCCCCCTTGTCCACGTGTTTGTTGACCCCTTCAAAGAACTCTAATAGATTAATAAGATATGATTTCCCTTTACAGAAACCATGTTGACTTTTTCCCAACAAGTTATGTGCTTCTATGTGTCTGACAATTTTATTCTTTACTATTGTTTCAACTAACATGCCCGGTACTGATGTTAGACTTACCAATCTGTAATTGCTGGGATCACCTCTAGAGCCCTTTTTAAATATCAGCATTACATTAGCTATCTTCCAGTCATTGGGTATAGAAGCTGATTTAAAGGACAGGTTACAAACCATAGTTAATAGTTCTGCAATATCATATTTGAGTTCCTTCAGAACTCTTGGGTGAATGCCATCTGGTGCTGGTGACTTGTTACTGTTAAGTTTATCAATTAATTCCAAAACCTCCTCTAGTGACACTTCAATCTGTGACAATTCCTCAGATTTGTCACCTACAAAGGACGGATCAGGTTTGGGAATCTCCCTAATATCCTCAGCCGTGAAGACATAGTTTCTCCACAATGACTTTATCGTCTTTAAGTGCTCCTTTTGTATCTCGATCGCCCAAAGGCCCCACTGATGGTTTAGCAGGCTTCCTGCTTCTTATGTACTTTAAAAACATTTTGTTATTACTTTTTGAGTTTTTTGCTAGCTGTTCTTCAAACTCTTTTTTGGCTTTTCTTATTACATTTTTACACTTAATTTGGTAGTGTTTATGCTCCTTTTTATGTACCTCACTAGGATTTGACTTTCACTTTTTAAAAGATGCCTTTTTATCTCTCACTGCTTCTTTTACATGTTAAGCCACAGTGGCTTTTTTTAGTTCTTTTACTGTGATTTTTAATTTGGGGTATACATTTAAGTTGTACCTGTATTATGGTGTCTTTGAAAAGTGTCCATGCAGCTTGCGGGGATTTCACTCTAGTCACTGTAACTTTTAATTTCTGTTTAACTAACTTCCTCATTTTTGCATAGTTCCCCTTTCAGAAATTAAATGCCACAGCGTTGGGCTGTTGCGGTGTTCTTCCCACCACAGGAATGTTAAATGTTATTATATTATGGTCACTATTTCCAAGTGGTCCTCTTATAGTTACTTATGAGGAACAGGAAGCTAAAGCCAATGAAAAGGTCTCTCCTCTAGCCAACATCTCCTCTTCATTTCTGGATGAAGCAGTCATGCCTTCTCCACCATCCTTGGTGGATGATTTTAAGCAGTTTCAGGATCTGATGAAGGGAATTGCTGATTCCTTGCAAATCCCTCTCAAGAAGGTTAAAAAACCTCATCATAAGCTGCTTGATATCCTTCATCTGCCCTCATATGCCTGTATTGCTTTGCCCATCAATGAGATCCTTCTGGACCCCACAAAGATCATCTGTCATACCCCTGCTACTATTCCACCTACATGCAAGAGAGTGGAAGAGAAAATTACATTCCAGCAAAAGACAATTTTTATTTTCTTATTACTCTCCTAATTTTTTGGTGATCGATGCAGTTAACGAATGTGGTAGGCAGCACTACGCTAACCCCACCTCCATGAAAAAGATCATGAGTGTCTAGACTTATTTGGTAAAAAAATCTTATTTGTCCGTCTCCTTACAATTTAGAATCAACAACTACCAGGTGTTAATAGCAAAATATAATCCTGTAAATTACACCAAAATGAACTCTTTTGTTGACCACCTACTAGGGGAGCACAGAGAGCAATTCCAGGCAATTATTGCAGAGGGTCAGTTACTTGCCAGAACATCTCTACAAGCTTTCCTTGACACTACTGATACTGCCGCCCATTCGATCTCGATAGCGATAGTTATGAGAAGAGCTTCCTTGCTCCAAGTCTCTGGATTTCCAAAAGAGGTCCAGAATACTGTGGAAGACCTTCCTTTTGATGGATCTAAACTGTTTTCAGACAGCACAGACAAATCTCTGTGCACATTAGGACTACTTTGCATTCACTTGGGATCTATACACTTGCCTACCAGATGAGGTTTAGCAAGTCCCAGACAGCTCAGAGATCCCATCCTGCCCAGTGCCTGACCTTTCAGAGGCCATATGAACTGCATCAAAAGAGACAATTGCAGAGAAGGAAACCATCCACCTCTCAGCCTTCCACATCACATCCTTCTACCTCCAAGAAGCAATTTTGACGGGCTGGTCAAGGGCCTGATTTACCATCCTCAACCTTACCAGCTACACCAATTTACCTGCCTTCCTCCCTTCAGTGATTGCCTTTACCACTTCAGGCTGGCTTAGGAGTTGATCACTAGAGACAAGTGGGTTTTGGATATTATCTGCACTGGGTACACCATCAACTATACTACTCTTCCACACACACCGCCTTCCATGTCCCTCTTCAGGGACCCCTTGTCATGAGAGCTTGCTGGTTAAGAAATAAACTCCTATTCTTGGGTCCTATAGAACCAGTTCCCATGCAGCACAGAGGAAAGGGGTTTTATTCCAGATACCTCCTGGTACCAAAAAAGAATGGCAGTTGGAGACCCATCCTAGATTTGAGGCCTATGTGAAGGCACCAAAATTCAAAATGGTGACACTTGAAGTGATAATTCTGTCATTAGATCAAGGGGATTGGTTCTGGGCCCTTGACCTTCAGGATGCATATTCCACATTGCGATCAACCCATCTCACAAACTATTCCTACATTTCACCATCAGCCAGACATACACTGTTGTACAATCAGGTGCTCCCTTTTGGTCTGTCATCTGCCTGGAGGGTCTTTTTGAAAGTCATGTCAGTAATAGCAGCGCAGCTACACAGGAAAGGTATTTTTGTGTTCCCTTACCTTGATGCTTGGCTGCTGAAAGGTCGCTTCCTAGAACTGAAGTCATGGGCAACTTCTGAAATCAAAGATCTTTTTCTCTAATTGGGTCTGCAACTGAACATTCAAAAATCCATTTTGATCCCTGTGCAAAATTTAGAATTCATAGGAGCTCATATCGATTCAATAATGGCAAGAGCCTACCTTCCTTTGCACAGGTTGTGGCCATTTCCAAAATAGCCAATACAATCCAGTTCAACCTCTAAACTGCAGTCAAGAACTGTCTACAGTTGTTGGGGCACATGGGATCCAGTACCTTCATCACAGACCATACAAGACTCTGAATGCACTGCCTTCAATGGTAGCTCAGAACTGTTTATTCACCAAACAGACACCGTTTAAATATGCTTCTTTCCATACCCACCTGCGTAAAACAATCCCTCAGGTGGTGGAAAGCCCATCACAACATGTGTGCAGGAGTCCCAAGGGTTGTCATAGCGACGGATGCAGCCTGCTAGGATGGGGAGCACATCTGGATGCTCACACGGCCCAAGTGGATGTTGCAAGAGACCATGCTACATATTAAGCTCCTGGGACTCAAAGCAGTCAGATACACCTGTGTCCAGTTTTTATCACTACTCAGGGGCAAGCACATAAAGGTCATGATGGACAACAACATATCATGCAGCAAGGAGAAGCAAAATCCCCTTCCCTCTGCACCAAGGTTGTCAAGCTTTGGAATTGATGCATTGTAGCAGTGCCTGCTCCTGGCCCCTTCACAAACGCAGTCAGAGACCAACTGAAGTGCAGCACCCGTGTCCTTTTATTGTTTGTGTCCATTCCCACTACCTATTATTCACAGATATTTACAGGGACCAACACTCTGGGAGACTATTAGCTTCCCAGCCAGCAGGGATCTAGAGCCCACGCTCCTCCCTTTCCTGTCTCCCCCTGTTTCCTGTCTCTTAGCCAGCTTTTTAGGGCAGGCTGGCTACCTAGGCCTGCAGGTGGATCCACTATGGTAATTAGGGCGTGGCCCTTCAGCCAGCCCAACTAATACCCTTCTTTCTCTGGAACAGGGCTAACAGGGGCCTGGTTTGTTTCTCCTAGCCAGCACCCTGTTACATGCATACACAATCAGATTGTCATCACAGCAGCCTATCTTCCAGGGGACCAGAATGTGACTATGGATATACTTAGCAGGCATTTCTTCCAAGACATGATTGGGAAATAGACTCCAGCGTATTACTCCACATATTCTGGCAATGAGGCATTCCCCAGATAGACTTGCCACAATGACAAACAAGAAGTGTGTTCAGTTTTGTGTGAGAGACGGACTGGGTCACCGATCCCTGGAGGATGCCTTTCACCTTCATGGGTCATCAGATCTACTGTACACATTCCTACAGACTCCTCTAATAGCCAAAGTTCTGCTCAAAACAAAAAAGGACAAAGCCATCGTCATCCTAATAGTTCTGACCTGGCCCAGACAAAAATGGTTTCCATATCACATACAGCTGTGAACCATTTGCTCACTGATCATGCTCCGTGTCACACCTCCTCTCCTCTCCCAGGAAGGTGAGAAGATCCTTCACTCCAATCTTAGAGTGCTTTGTCTCAAAGCATGGTTGGTCAATGGTTCACAGGATTAGAGACAACCTGCTCAGAGGAGGTAAAAACAGTACTATTATACAGCAGAAAAGAGTCTCCTTGATGCACATAATCTCAAATATGGATAAGATTTGTCTGTTGGTGTGACCTCAGACATATTCTACCTATGACCCCATTGCTGATAGACATACTAGACTATATCCTAACATTAAAAAGTTTTGGGCTATCACTGAGCTCCATTAGAGTCAACCTGTCAGCCATCACAGATTTTCATTCTCCAATAGAGGGTTATTACATTTTTGCCACCCAACAACAGTGAGATTCCACGGGGGGGGGGGGGGGGGGAGAGGGTTGGAAATTTCTGTCTGCCAACCAAACATCCTACTCCAGTTTGGGACCTCAATCTGGTTTTTAAATGCCTTACAAAATCACCATTTGAACCGATGGCTACCTACTCATTCCTCCATTTGTCAATGAAAACAGTATTCCTGATAGCCATCATGTCAGTACGATGGCTTGGGGAAATAGATCCCCTTATGGCATGGCCTTCTTTCACAGTATTTTTTAAGGACAAGGTCACATTGAGACCCCACCCCAAATTTTTGCCTAAAGTTTCCTCTGAGATTCATATAGAACAACTCATTCACCTGTCAATCTTCCACCCTAGATGTCACCTAGATAAACAAGAGACACTGTTGCACACCCTTGAAGTCAGGAGAAATCTGGCCTTCTATCTGGATAGGACTAAACCCAAATTGTCTTCCTCATAGATAGATCGACAGGGTCTGCAATCTCTAATCAAAGACTTTCCAAATGGATATCCAACTGCATTAATTCTTCTACAAATCTTGTAATATTCAAGCACCTTTGGACATACGTACTCACTCTGTGAGGTCCATTTCCACCTCTACAGCATTTCTCAAAAATATGCCCATTATTGAAATATGTAAGGTCGCTATTTGGGCTTCTATACAAACATTCGCTGATCACTATGCAATAACTCTGCTTCTGTTACTATATTTGGCTCAGCTGTACTTTCTTCATGCTGGACTCGACTCCGAAGCCCCCTCCTCCTTAGAGGGAACTGCTCGGTAGTCATGTAGAGTGGACCATCCATAGGAACACTACTCGAAGAAGAAAGAAGAAGAAGAAGAAATGCTTACTCACCCAGTGCAGTAACTGTAATTCTTCAACATGTGTATCCCTAGGGGTGCTCCACTACCTGCCCTCCTTTCCCTCTGCTTTGGAGTTCTCTGCTTTGTTATAGAGAAGGAATTGGAGGATAGTTCACCCACGCAATGCTATGTAACAATGGCACAGGGCACGAAGCTGACTAGCACACATGTGCAGGCTGAACAGGCACTGCTATGAGACCGTCTCCGATCAAAGGCACAGGGGGTGCTAGCACACCTAGAATGGAGCACCATAGGGGGACACATATTGAAGAACCACAGTTACTGCACAGGGTAACTTCTGACAATATGCAGCAGCTCTTTTTTAGATCTAGATAATATGATGGGCCTTTTATTATCTTCTTTCTGGAATAATGATAGTAGGAGTACTTTGTATTGATTAATAATTGGTTGTAAACTGTATTAAAAGAAGCAGCTTTAGGTTACAGAATTTAGACCAGTGGTTGGCAGACTGTGTCCCGCAGGTTGCCCACCACTGATTTAGACCTTTTTCTTATGGCAGCTCTGGTGGGGAGGTGCATAAGATGAAATCCACATTTGCAGTATGTATATTATCTCCCATGGCTTCTGAAGATTGTGTGTGCCAAATTAATTTCTGACATGTTGTATAGTTACTACCCATTGTAGATAGCTTATGTTAATTTGAACTAATTTAAACACTGTACACTGTGTGCTGTCCAGTACACACAGTGCCTTATTTCCTCCAACTTAAGATCATGGCCTTCATTCAGCTCCACTGAAGTCAGAATTTTTCCACCGTCTCAATGGCTATTTGGGTTGTATTTCTGAGGAATGAGGTAAACTCCTGAGTCTATAAATATTGATATTTAAATCCAGCTGCAGTAGTCATAAGCCTACAGTACTTGTTACTAGATCCAAGTTTCTTGTGGGGCAGGCTTATTTGCTGTTCACAAAGACATAGACAATGACAGTGACTTCAAAGCACATCTTTACATAATACTTAAAGAAAGGGAAAGTTCATTCACAAAGAACGAAGATAAAACACTGAAAGATCAAAAAGATTTCAAAGAAATGTGATCATGTATGGTATTTCTGATATAGCCACTCTGCAGGACATGTTGTAGCACACTCTGCAAGAGTGGGGTTTTCTTAAAAATAAATATATTTAACAAAGAAGCATGGCTTCTAAATATTATATATTTTGCACAATGAATGACAATACAAATTCATTTTTGCTGCTGAGAGGAAAAGTTTTGTTACCTGTGAAAATATGATATAGAGATATAACCTGCTGGTTTCCAATGATCAGTATTAAATTAAAAATTACAGAAATAAATCAAATTAGACAAAAACTTACAGTGAGGTTGAATAAACACTGGAACAAGCAATGGGGAAAAGTGGTGTTTTATAATCAAGACTGGATGCCTTTCTGGAAGATAAATTGTTTGACTAAAGCATATTAGGCTTCAAAAACAGACTCCAATGAGAAACTGCTGAACTTGAATTGATATGCAAACTAGATACAATCAATTTAGGCTTAACTAGAGACTGGGAATGGCTGAGCCATTACACACATTGAATCTGTTTCCCCATGGTTCAGTATCCTCACAGCTTCTTGTCAAACTGTCTTAAATGAGCTATCTTGATTATCACTACAAAAGTTTTTTTTTCTCCTGCTGACAACAGTTCATCTTAATTAATTAGCCTCTTAGAGTTGGTTGGGCAACTCCCACCTTTTCATGTTCTCTGTATGTATATATATCTCCTCACTATATGTTCCATTCTATGCATCCGATGAAGTGGGCTGTAGCCCACGAAAGCTTATGCTCAAATAAATTTGTTAGTCTCTAAGGTGCCACAAGTACTCCTGGTTTTTTTGCGGATACAGACTAGCACGGCTGCTACTCTGAAACCTGTGAAATTAAATGGCCTGTGTATATGGGCCATTTAATGTGGTCAGACTAGATGATCAAGTGGTCCCTTCTGGTCTCACATTCTATGAATACATAACTATTGGGTGCTTTCATGATGATCAAGCTATAAATAGAATATGGGCCTTGGAGCTATGGCTCATCTCCTCCAGAATCATGCTTAAAGAAATTATGTTTAACAAATGAACTATCATCCCTTAAAGCCAAATTCTGGCAAACATTGCTCACGTGGACTAATACTTTGTTCTGGGAATAGTCCAGCTGAAATCAGCCTAAAGAAGACTCTGCCCAACAATACTCAAGTAATTCTAAGTCTGACAACACTATGCATCATTACAGTAGTTATCTGACAGTGACTGCTGCATTAAGATTGTACAACAGTGTATGTCATTCAGAGCTGAAACTTTTTGTTATACCTTTCTGAAATACTTTGTGGTGAATCATCTGAGCAGAGGGGGGTGAACAAACCGCAGTGTGGTGAATGTGTTGAGGGTGAATCTGCTGCTGCTTATTTCCAGTAGGTCACCAGGAGGGGAGGTTCTGTGGGCGTTGAAGGACAGTTGGGGAACGAGTCCCAGAGGTTGCAGTGTTGCCAACTGTCATGTTATTTGGCATTTTTTCTGAAAGCCTCAGATGCTGGAATCAGGAGACTGCAGGCGAATCTCAGCTTTCATTTCAAAACAAGTTTCTAGCACACGTGATTTCAGAGAAAAGTTTGAAAGCATGAAGTAAATGTAACCTACAGGCTCGAGAGCTGGAAAGTAAATAAAAGGAACCCAACATTGACTATTTAAAAAAAAACCTCATGATTTATTTTAAACATTTGGAGTTGGCAATACTGGGGCAGGGTTTCATGTTACTCTGGGAGGAGCATGGCATTTGGACTGCTGTTTGGGACACATCAGCTGCGGGAACCTTAGCAGCTGAAGTGCCTATAGCACTTTCCTGCCTGAGCATGCGACCAGGACCTATGTCAGAGCCGGTGTTGCTATTACAGCACTCAAGGGCCCCTTGCAGGTGTGATGTTTACAGTTCACCTTTTGCTTGAACTTTTCCATACTTCATCTGTCAAAGGGGAATACTTCTTAAAGCTTAATTAAAATATTTTCAGCTGTTTCCTAAGTCAGTGTGGTTAAATACACACAATAGCTGGGTGGCAGGACTCTTCTGATGACCTCATCCTTTGAGCAGGTGCTGGAAGCCTGCATAAAGCTGCTTGCTCATTGTAATAGGTGCAGTTCATTAACTCTAAAATGGATATAAGAGCTGCTCCTGTGCAAACACATGGACATACCTCAAGCCCACTAAGCCAGACACAGTTCCCCCGCCCATCCCTTACTACACTGGCGTAATACATTTGTTGGGTACCCTAGTCCTCAAGATCACAGCCAAACCCTCCATCTCCCTATAGTAACAAACTATATCCAGGGCAAATCCATATTCATAGGCCCCAGTTTCCTACATGAAAAACACATGATAGAAGGGGCTGATGGCTCCCTGTATATTATGAGTGAGCATCATTTCTGGATCCCTCATGGCAGCTCAGGTTTTCCCTTCTGCATCTTTCCCATGTTTCATTTCTCTCTTCCTAGAGAGACATTTCTACTTCCCTTATCCAAAGTGCAGTTGTGAGCCACACCTGCCACAATGATACAGTGGAAGTTGAACAACTTTGTGTTCTAACATTTGCTAACAGGGTATGGGAATAGAAGAAGCTAGCCATTCTCTTACATTCCCTATTTAAAACAATAATTTGCTATACTTCCTCCCTTTTCCCTCCCTTTCTCCTCCCCACAAGGTATGTCAAAAATGGCCAAAAAAAATTCTTAAGAGTTGTTGTTTTAGACCCCAATACTGCAATCATATCTGTGGGGAGGAGACCCATGCACGAAACCCTACTGACCTCAGTGGGACACCATGAAGGCACAAAAGTTTGTCCACATACCAGTCTGAAGCTTGAGCTTGTAAAAAGTGACTAGCAAGTCTTAATCACCTTTGAACTTCAGTTTTTGGAATTAAAATTATACAGAAAATTCTCTAGATTTTTTGACAGCCCACCAAGCTTACATAAAGTGCAGCTCTTTCACCAAGCCCCATGTTTTATATTAACATTAAAGCCTGATCGGCACTACAAAATTAGGTTGATGTAAGCCACTTTTGACCTAGCAGTGCATATGTCTACACTTAAATTTGTCTCCCACTGATGTAAGCTCTCCATTATGCTGACATAGTAACACTACGTCTCTGAGCGGCGTTGAGCCGTAGTCTATGTACTGAGGTCAACACAGCATGAGTGCAGACACTGTTACCTATTTCAACCCTAACAGTTCTTCAGCAGCTGTCCCACAAAACCTGACACTGACCGCTGTGGTCACAATTGTTAACGCCACTGCTCAGGGGTCATGGACTCTGGAAGCCCCCTCCCACGCACACTTCAAAACCCCACGAATTTTTGAAATGCTTTCTCCTGATTGTCCATCTCAGCAAACACACCTTGGAGCTCTCCATTGTTGAGTGCAGCTGACCCAGCCGGCTACATGCTCCAGACATGCTCCAGCCTGGAATATCCAGGAAATACTGGCTCTCCTGGGCCTGTGGGGACAGGAGGCTGTGCAAGCCACATGTATGTGTACCAGCTGTAGAATCGTGGACATCTACGAGCAGATTACACGGGGGATGCAGGAGAAGAGGTATGACAGGGACCAACAGCATTGCCACATGAAAGCAAAGGATCTGCGTAAGGCATATCAGAAGGACAGGGAGGACAACTATCAATCCAGTGCCAAGCTGCAGACCTGCCAGTTTTACAAGAGCTGGATGCCATACTTGGTGGAGACCCCACCACCACCCCACACATCCCAATGGATATCTCTGAGAAGCATGAGTTACATGCCCTTGCTGCGAACAGCAAGGGCAAGGAGGAGGTGGGGAAGGATGTGGGACATGCAACCAAGGTGAGTGAGGGATTCAGCTATGCTGCAAACCAGGAACTGTTTGAGTCTCCACTGCAGTCCAGTCAGCCTCAGAAGTCGAGCACAGGTGAGCCCCATGCAAGGGAAGGAAGGTAAGTGTGTAAATGTATTTCCCATTAC
Source organism: Chrysemys picta bellii (assembly GCF_011386835.1). NCBI lineage: Eukaryota > Metazoa > Chordata > Testudines > Emydidae > Chrysemys > Chrysemys picta. The sequence continues at coordinate 79,449,236 of NC_088791.1, forward strand.
AGTGATGGCTTCCCCAACTTAGCAGAACACAGCTATCAACTTTTCATTAATTTACTTGTAGCAGTACAACAAAGAGAGGTAGAGTTGTTGTCTGCTTCACAGGGATGTCCCTTGAATCCTCCTGAGAGATCTCAATTAAATATTCATGAAGGTACTCTGCAATCCTCTCCTGAAAGTTTCTGGGGTTGTCAGCTTTATTTCTTCCTCTGTGGTAGGACACTTCCCCATGCCAGTCAGCAATAACTTCAGCAGGCAGCATTGCAGTACACAGACTAGCAGCGTACGGGCCTGGGCAGCTTCAGGATGCCAACAGCAGCTGTGCTTTCTGAGCCTTTGCTACCCTCCGGAGCGGAAAATCAGCTGAAATCACCATTGCCTGTGGTATCAGTGATCAGAGCCATTGCTCTACACTCATAGTTTCATGAAACTGAGCAATTCCCTCTTCATTTCCCTCTGCCCTGGTGGGCCATACGCACCATGGCTGGTGCTGTGAGTGACACCATGCACGAGCACTCTGAAGCAGGTGTCAATAAGCATGACTTGGTTAAAATTTTAGAGGAGCAAGGGACAGGAGTTCTGAACCTTAATTTTCACTTTCAGTTGTGACTGCACTGACAATGGTACCTCTGTGTTTTATCTGTAGCTGCTGCCATTGCAGCCTTGTGGGGTTTGCCCTCCACACACCCCAAATGCCTGAGCGAGATGAGGAGAAAGAAGAGGACTCGGGATGACATGTTCAGTGAGATCCTGCAAGCCAGTGCTGCATCAGACTGTGAACAAAGGGCCTGGAGAATGAATATTGCACAATGTATGGAGAGGGAAGGAGTGGACGGGAGAAAGGCCCAGGAGTTCCAGCAGGAAAAGGAGAGGGAGAGGCACCAGGACATAATGGATCTTCTCTGGCAGCAAACAAAGATGCTGCAGACTCTTGTGGACCTACAGTTCCAACAATCCCGATCTTGCCTCCCTTTGTATTCCATGGAGAACTCCAATATAGCACCTCCCTACACCTTTTCCCCAACATTCCACATGGCACCAGGGGCCACCTCCGTATCCCTACAACTCTACACCAGGGGACGTTAAGGACAACCTCAGCTTCACATACACTGACCTATGAGAGCCACATGTATGTGTTGATGCATGTGTAGCTAAAATGTACATGAATGTTACTTTCCCTTCTTTAACCTCTGTTACAAAAATGTATTTAAGTTTTAATGAATTTGCTTTAAACTTGAACAGAATTTTTCCCAAATGTTTTTATTAGTCAATGAAACTCTATCCTTTGGAAAATAATGGATCTTTATTAGTTCCCAACATATGCTGCAGAATGCCTGGCAGGAATGAAAGCACCCACTTAGTTATTGTACACTGTGACATAACTCAGAGGATCAGTGACAAACAGTGTAATCATAAATGTATAGCAAACACTACAAAAGTATGTGTATGAGTATGTGCAGCGCCAATGCAAGAAGCCAAGTATGTACATGCAAAAGCGATATACTAACTGCAGCGGCTTTATGCCGACATAACTTGCAGTGGTAAAAGTTTGTAATGTAGACATGCCCTAAGATGAGTAAACATAGGTAATAATTCATTTCTTTTATAAAAAAAAAAACAAATGAATAATGGAGGCAGCTTCATTGAGGAACGGGTTTATTTAGTATGCTGTAATTTCACACACACTTCATCAGAAAAATGTAGAAGAGAAGTATTTTAATGTGGGGAAAAGTTACCTAAATACAATAGCTGTCATGAAATCAGAAATAGAAACAAAAACACTGTGTGCTACAGTGTGACTTTTTTCTTAGAAACAGATTTGTTTCTTCCTATCAATGGATCTGAAAAGCACTATAAGGCAACTAGTATCTGTCGGTGGCTTAAATAAATCAATATCTTAAATGTCACAGGCCACATTTAATGCTAAGAACAGTATTAAGAAAGAAAAGTCAAAGAAATCAGTTCTCTTTGATTTTGTTTTATGTAACATCCTTAATACATAGCACTATCAGATTTCTCATGGAGAGTCAGTTATATACGTTATGAGGAAAAGGAAGATTTCATTAATATTTGTATTATGCTAGTGTCTAGGTGCCAGCAAAGAACAGGGCCCCATTGTACTAGGCACTGTACAAACAAAACAATAGACAGTTCCTTCCTGGAAGGTGATTCTACAAAGAATGGATCTCTGTGGGAGTGAGGTATCAGGCTGATGTCTGTTAAGATGCTCTCTTTCAAAATACTTTCCATTGTTCCATTGTGAAGCCAAGCTGCCCGCAGGGAAGATGGTGGTGCTCTTTGCTATCAGAAGACAAAGAGGAAAAGATGAATGGAGGCAGTGACCATCTTAACTAAGGACAGTCAGTGGTATTGGTCTCATTGAGAACAATAGGAGATAGAAGCCATTCCCTCCCACAGAAGGGGAGCCAAGTAAGGTCGCACAGGTAACCTAATTCTGGCATTTCCTAACTTTTGAGAGCTTGATTCTTCAACCTTAGCATTCTTTTAACATAGTTTGTGTGTGTGTAATTTCCTATTGTTTAAAAAAAATGGAAAAAAGAGATATTCCTTCATGAGGCCTCGCATTTACACCCAGGTGGTTCATCAGAGGGATTGGACCCTTTAGGTCCACCACAGAAACCTCGACCACTTGAGCTAATGGGGTGACCTAGTAGTAGTAGGTTGTCATCCTCTGTGGACTAGCCCTAGAGGGGGATGAGACACTTTGCCAGTGGGTTTCACAGCTGTTTATTGACAGCAGAAGAATGATGAGAATATGGAATCTTGGGATCCATTCCAGGTTCTGGAGGAGTGAGTGTGCCCTAGTGGGCACAGACTCTTCTGTCTATTCCCCTCAGGCACGATCCCTTCTACCCATCCCCCTCCAACTTGACCCTGTTCCAATCCTGCCTCTTCCCTACCCCTGGCTTCTTGTCCCATTCTCACCTATCCAGTAATAGTCTCCACTCATCAGGCTTCTTATCCCTATTTCAGTCTCCTTGCCCAGCCAGTCCTTGTCTCCCCCTTGGGGTTCTCCATGTGCTTCCAAGTCTCCTTGCCCAGCCTTTCCCAGGTCATCCAACCCAGAGTTCTTTGTCCCCAATCCCCTTGTGTAGTCAGTCCTAGATCCCCCTTCCAAGCTCCTTGTCCAATTTGTCTCTCTCCTCTTCTTCTCCCTGCCACCGGACCCAGTCCAGTTTCTCTCCCCAAGGTTCCCATCCAATCTCAATCTCCCACCCCATTGTGTCCTTGGGTCCTTGTACCACCCTCATTGCCAAGCCAATTCCAGTTCTCAACCTGCACCCCCAGCTCCTTGTCAGATCTGTCTCCCCTCTCATCACATCCTCTTCCATAGTTCCTATACCATTCACTCTCAGTCTTGTCCTCTTTCCCCATCTTTTCATCCAATCTCAAAGAACGGGCGCACAGATTGAAAGATAGAAGGGAAGAATAGATGGCCGCTATTGAAGCAAGCTTCACCCCCATTGTTTCCTGGGATTCCAGGCCTTTGTCATCCTAATCCTGAGAGACATCCTGATCAGACTGGGCCAGAGAGAGGGACCCAGTTGATATCACTATCTCTATCAGCTACAGCTGAATCCCAAACACGACCTGAGGTGAAACAGGATTGGGCTTTAACAACAGCAGCTCCAGCTTTTCTCCATTCATTTCTTTTCTTTTCCCCAAAAGGATAATTTTGGACTTTAACAACAACTGCAACATCTCAATTAACTCCTCTTTTACCCCAAAGGAAAGTTATTGCCATCTTTGATACCATATAAGAGATTGCCAAACAAGAGATTTTTTTCCTTCTAAAACCCGGTCAGGCTAAAAGGAAATGGATCAAGAAATGCTGTTAAAATGAAAGCCTTATTTAACACTCTACTCTTCAAATACTTTAGCTATTTTCCCTTCTTTTCTATATCTTTAATAAAAGACTAAAATAATTTTTAACCATGTGTTTGCCTTGGTGCTAGACAGGCTGAGGTCTCTATATACCAAACCCTGAACTTTGTTTAACACAGTCATTAATCAATATTGAACAGTGTTATGTTAATACCTTGGGCCCATATATACTCCATCGAAATTAATACAACAGGTCCCATTGGTCTGACAGGTTTCACACTAGATCTGGGGTGAAGTAGGGATGTGCAATGGCCCAAGCCCTGTTTTACAGCACAGTGGATTGGCTCCTTGAACATATCTCCACAAGTATTGGTATAACTGTCAGTTCAACCTCTTTTACCAACTTGGATAATGCAGATGATGTCATCCTTTTTGGTCAGGATGCAACTGATCTCTAAAATGCACTAAAGAGATTACAACACGAGGCAGATGCCTTTCAGCTAAGAATTTCATGGGCAAAAACAAAAATCCAGAGTGTTAGCGCAAAAGCTATGATACAAGACATCTGTGCTGCCAGACAAACTGTGGAAGTAGTAGATGACTTTATCTACTTAGGCAGTAAACTGTCATCAAATGGGCACAGCCAGACAGACATCCTAAACTAAAACCTAACCCTTTGTCTCTGAGTTCTGCATTATGATTGGTTATGATAGCATTGCTATCCTGTTCTATCTCCACTCTGGACTCTAGGCAATCTGGGAAATGGAGTCTTGCACCTCTGCCACCATTGCTGCTGTAATCCAGGGGTGAGTCTCCTAGCTGCTCAGTGTGGTATTTCAGGAGGACCCACTCCAAAGGCATTACAAATTAGGGGTTACACATGATTTTGCCTTTGTTGGGCTCTACTTTAATCCCACACAATTGCTTTTTTGGGCTAAGGGCTGCTCCGAGCACCGACGGGCTGGCTGGGGTTGTTCCAGGTGCCAGTGGATCAGCCGGGTTCGGGGCTGCTCTGGGCACCGTTGAAGTTCAGACTGTGCTGGCGGGCCAGCCAGTGAGAGCAGGGATCGGAAAAGGTGTAATGGGGGCGGCCCACAGGCAGAAGGGGTGGGGCAGGGGACTAGCCTCCCCGAACAGGGGGTGCACGTGCCACCCATGTCGGCCAGACAAATACATCCCCTTTGTAACACCTCTTTTATACATAGATATAAACAAGTTACGTATAGCCCCTCTGATGTAGATAGTTACCAGCCTTACTCTTGTACATGTTGTTTCGATCAAAACATCTCTATCCATCACCCTGTCATACTGACCTTATCTTTAAGAGGGGTCAGAGATGACTCTGGACTTCTCAGTCACTACAGAGAGTAGGGTTGCCAGATGAACCGCGGCCAATGGGAGCTGTGGGGGCAGTGCCTGTGGGTGCAGGCAGCATGCAACGCACAGAGCCGCCTGGCTGCCTCTGCGCCTAGGGGCTGGATGTGCTGCCCGCTTCCGGGAGCCTTGCGGAGCCAGGACAGGCAGAGAGCCCCACTGCACCACTGACTAGGAGCTGCCTGAGGTAAGCGCTGCCCGACTGGACCCCGCACCCTGAACTCCCTCCCACACCCCAACCCCCTACCCTAGCCCTGAGCCCCCTCTCACACCCAAACTTCCTCCCAGACCCCGCACCCCCACCCCCTGCCCCAGGTCAGAACCCCCTCCTGCACCCAAACTCCTTCCCAAAGCACACACCCCGCACCCCCTCTTGCATCCCAACCCCCTACCTCAGCCCTGAGCACCGTCAAGGAGCCTGCACCCCGCACCCCTTCTTGAACCCAACCCCCCTACCCTAGCCCTGAGCCCCCTCCTGCACCCAAACTCCCTTCCAGATCCCACACCCCCTCCTGCACTCCAACTTCCTACTCCAGCCCTGAGCCCCCTCCTGCACCCCAAGCCCCTCATCCCGGGCCCCACCCCAAACCCCACACCCCCAGCCAGAGCCTGCACCCCTTCCTGCATCTCAACCCCCAACCCTGAGCCCACTCTCACACTCCAAATCCCTTGGCCCCAGCCAAGAGCCTCCTCTTGTACCCCAAAACCCTCATCCCCTGTCCCACCCCAGAGCCCGCACCCCCAGCTGGAGCCCTCACCCTCTCCCACACTCCAACCCCCTGCTCCAGTCCAGTAAAAGTGAGTGAGGGTGGAGGAGAGTGAGCGATGGAGGGAGGGGGGGACTGGAGTGAGTGGGGGGGAGCTCAGAGAAGGGGCGGGGCAGGGTGGCGCCTCAGGGAAGAGGCAAGGGTGTTCGGTTTTATGCAATTAGAAAGTTGGCAACCCTAGCAGAGAGGCTGATAATCACTGCTGGTAAGTGTCCTCTTCATGCAGGAGTCATGCTGCTTCTGGTTCCAGAGTTTCCCCTCACCACCAAGGAATGCAGAACTCAAGTTGCAGATTACAAAACTATACTAAAATCCAAATTTTAGTCTCCCACCCCAGAGCAGAGCTGGCCAAGTGGTGACTGATCTCACCTAGGGAGCTGTAGGGCTAACTCAGCCTGTTTGGGGGAAGTTTTCCCAACAAAACTCTACAAACTGGGAGTCACCTTTGAGCAGGAAAAGCTCAAGCTTAGGGGTCATGCTTTCAGGTCCCCAGAGGTCAGTTTTCTGCATGCAGACCTGGGACTCACCAACTCCCCACACAGCCTGTCCTGCCCTTTTCCCTGTGGCTCCAGACGCTCCCCTCCCCTGAGCTCCCTGGGAACTCACTCCTTACTGGTTCCCGAGCAGACTCTGAGTCTGCCTTGACTCCCCCTCCCTACCAGAGACAGTGTGCCTCTCCCAGCACACAGAGCCCCAGGAATCTAGGTAATCTCCTTGGGGGTTTCAACTATATAAAAGCTAGGTCTTTTACTTATTATCTAGTCACAGTAGCATATCAGCTCCAAACCTAGGTGAGAACTACAACTGCCACTAACTCCTATCAACAAACATTTTTCTTTCTGTTTAAACAGAAAAAAAAAATTAATGCAGAGTTAAGGTTGCCCCGTGAGAGCTTGTGCCCTTCTAGAAGGTTGAGCTGAGCAAATCTAAACCGTCTAAAAAATAAGAAATACCGAGTTAAGATAAATGCCCATATAGTCCTAACTCTGCTCTCTTTGAGTCATGCTTCACAATATCCATAACACACACACTAACATTTTGCCTTTTCACTGTAATAAGCAGGTCCTCCTACCTGCACTTGCCCTACACTCAAACCCAGAGCCTATTTCCTGTGGCAGAATACCATACTTGTAAAATTTAACCACTCCATACTCTTCACACTTGCACACAGGATACTACCTACAGCTATAATTTCCCCTGCTCATCATTAAATCCACCAACTGCTTTCATATCCCTCCGCGCTATTGACAATACCCGTGGCAAGAAGACCCCAGTGCCCTGCTACTTGCAACCTACACAGTTCCATAGTGAAATGACGCAGACTGGGACTTCAAGGTACACATGCACCTCTTTCTTTTGATAACGGGGTGAGGCAGGGGAACACAGACCCAGATCCCCTAAAATCATAGTCAGAGCTCTTCCAAGTATTCCAGCTTATTTCTCCACCATTCAGTACAGCTGCATCTAACACAGTGTATGTCGCTGGAGTGCATTTAGATAATTCCCAGTGGCTATTGCAGCTCCAGGGGAGCAGAGTTTAGGTTCCATGGAAGTTTACCTTAACTGTATATTTCCTCGTTTTCACCTCTGTTTTAAATGAAGTTTTTTGCCATTTAATAAATATAAGATTAGCAAGCAGCTTTACATTGTTCACAATACTGTTGATTTCATGCATCTTTGGCAGGTATTTAGTGGCAGATGTGCTTAGCAATGTTGTGGGCTATTTTTATAGCTGCTTCTAGCTTTTTGGAAGCTGTTGCTTCTGCTGTGTTATTCAGTTTAGAAACAGGCATCATCAATTGATTGCACCTACATTTTATAATGCGTTTTGAAGACACCTGTTTGATTATTTATGTTGTGGCACCATCCTAAATCCATAGTTATGATTAGGGTATCATTGTGGTAGGTTATTTGTAATATTGTCATTTACTGCAAGCCCAGAATTGGTTTTGTATGAAGTGGCAGGAATGGTAATATTTAAATTGCTAGTGATATGTACATCAGATTTAATCAAATGTTTTTATAAACTATGGTTACTCCTTTCCATTCTTAAGTGTTGGAATCCCATGTATTGAACACTTCATTTTAGCCAGAAGTTACAGAAAATTAAGAATATTAATTTATTTTAATCAGTTATTAAAAAGTTTGAAATTTCTGAAAAGGATCTCTAAACTTTTATATGCATCCAGCTCATAATTTTTAGACTTAACATCAGAATAAAATTAAGAATGCAGTTTTTACAGATTTCTAGTCTACAGTGAAATTTCACCTGAATCTACGGTTCTTAAACTTTGAGGATGACAGATGTCAATCCATACACTTGAAGTTGGCTGGAGTTTGAAGAGAAGGGTAGTAAAGTGGAGGGTTGGAGAGGAAGTGTTAGTAGAAATTTAACCTCACTCTGAATCTTTTTACGGATTTGACATCTCTAATCCAAATAAGTAAAAGCATATTACCAATGGGGAATCTCACTCGAAGATGGCCCTGGATTTGTAGCCTCACGACTACAGAACCAATATTGGGCATAGATTGCTTGCAGGAGGGAGGAATAGTGGTTAATTGTGCTAACAAAGGTTTATGGAGGACCCCAAAGAAAGACTGGACCCCTGAAGTAAGGCAGGAAGATTCCGGATTGCTGACATGTAGTATGCTGGGGGTGGCAGTAGTGACCGGGGATAGCAGGGAGGAGTGGAGGAAGCGCTTTCCCTAGGCATGGGCGGCCCACAATCTGGACTGCGGTAAATGGACTGGGGATCCAGTGAAAATAGAAGGACCAGTGGTCCTCCCACAGAAACAATATCCTATCCCCACTGCGGCATGCCAGACTGTAGCAGAGATAGTCAGGGAGCTGGAAGGACAGAGAGTAGTTAAAAAAAAAAAAAAAACGACTTTCCCCTTTAACTCCCCAATATGGCCTGTGAGGAAAGCTGATGGTGTCTCATGGAGACTGACTGTCGACTGTCGAAAAGTCAGTGCCATAACCCCCCAGTGGGCGCCAATAGTCGCGGACATGACCCAGGTGTTACAAGACATACCAAGGGAAGCTAAAAAATTTTCTGTATTGGATTTGTCTAACTGTTTCTTTGCTATCCCACCTGAGGAAAAATCACAGGACCAATTCGCCTTCCATGTGGACAGGGTACAGTATTGCTTTACTCGTGTATCCCAGGGATTTCATAGCGCCTCCACTATTGCGCATAAGGTAGTGACCCAAATGTTAGAGCATCTCCCTTCAGAGAATAAGGGGTGGGTGGTCTCATATGTTGATAATATCCTGGTAATGGGAAGTGGGTCCATTGGGGACAGCTCAGGCATGTAGGGGGAACCACCCGGCTCCATGTTCCTCTTTATGATAGCCTATGGTTTACAATGTTTAAGTCTTTTTCACAGCTTCTGTTTTTCAGAGCACCAGAAAGGACTGGTACCAGCTAAAGAACAACTGAAACATACCATGGTGCACTGTCACGACAAAACTTCTATGTTGTCTCATGTTTTGTGTTTCATGTTTCATGTTTTATGTTTGTCTTGTAGAGCTTGTCTCATTGCTAGCAATATGGTGTATGGTGTTTGGGAAAAGGGAAGATACCGCATTAGGCAGGGAACAGCAACAAATCATTCTCACAAGCCCTCTTTAACTCCAACTAGAACCCTCCCTCTCCTTATCCCTCTGTCTCCTGCCAAATTGTCAGTCACATACCTATCCCCATGGTGGCCACCTCCGTCCAAAAGCCTGGGATAACTTTTACCAGTTGTTTACCTTCCTACCAAATGTTCTGATTTTCATCTAAATGTTGTACATTAGAAGGGCTGTTTGACACTCATTGTTACATCCTCCGATCAATATTTTGATATGTATTTCTGTTACTGTGGACATGCTATGTGTAATAAAAATCTGGAATTGTTCTGGCAGTTGAAGCACTGGCATGGATGAGCGGAGGCACGCCATCCCCCTTTGGATGGTCACCGCAATTTGGGGTGACCAAGGGGCGGGAAATGTTATGTAAAGCCTCTGCTCAAATGCAATTGTAAGATCTGTAACTTGTATCATTAAGTTCTGCAACCTTTTTGCAGACTTTGTAACTTCAGTTATTGTTAGCAGAGCCTTTTAAGTTTTGTAACCTTTGCAAGCTTTGTGGCCTTTTTAGGTTGCCACTTGTATGAACTTCCAAGCTTTGCAATATCCCATCCCTCAGAGAGAGTGTGAACGAGGGAGTGTGAACAAGGGAGCGTATGTGGGACTGGGCGGAGAGGAACTGCAAGGAAAGAGGAGCCCGGAGACAGGAACCAGGAGCATCTGATATAATCTGCCCTGAGAAGGCAGTCATGAAGTGTTGTAAAGAAAAGAAGAACCTGGTATGCATGAAAGGAACTGGTCTGGGAATGCTTCTCGGTGACAGACACACCAGATCTACTATGCTTCATCTTCTTGGCCTCCATGCTGTCTCCGGTAACTCTCTGCCTGTGTAAGTGTGTGGGTGCATGAGGGTATGAATGTAGTGAGTGTATGAATAAGCTCCATCTCTTTTCTATCTGACCCAACAGTGGCGTCGTAATAAAACTAATACAAGTGTTTTTAGGGGAACAGAGGTAACAGTAAAGTGGAGGGTTGGAGAGGAAGTGTTAGTAGAAATTTAACCTCACTCTGAATCTTTTTACGGATTTGACATCTCTAATCCAAATAAGTAAAAGCATATTACCAATTTGTTACAATGTTTGATAATTCATTTTGATCAGCAACAAAGCAAGACAGGGAATGAAGCGGTCAAAGGATGACAATGTCCATTATATGCATGACAATACCCACTTGATTAAGGGGGCCTGAAAAAAATTGACGTACCGGCACAAATTAGAGATTGTATTTTTACAAATGTTGATGCCCTTTGATTACAAAAGGGATAGGCTCTTCTTTTAGTAACAACAGGGATAAGAAGCCCGTTTACAAATTCCAAAATATGTTGTATCGCTTTACGCAAAGGAAAGAAAAAGGGGACAGACTATGTATAAATAAAGGATTGTTCTCCCAAATATCAAAGTGAAACTACAGAGTGTGCTGGCTATGCGATATTTGGATGTGGGGGATCTCTCCTGTTGAAGCTGTTCCTCTGTGAATAAATAATTTTAAAATAGTCACTAAAACAGGGCCACTGGAGCCTGGATCTTCCACTTGCCAAGTGAGTGCTCTAACCATCAGGCTTCAGAGTCATGCCCATGCTTGCTGTCTCATGTTCTCTGGCCCAATGGATCTTTCATTATCTATCCAAACTGGAACAGCTTCAATAGCAGAGACTGAGGGGGCCCTGTATCAGAATAGCCCATAGCCCCAAAGGGTATGCATCTGAGAGGTAGCAAATCCTCCCTTAGGTAGAGGGAGGACTTGAACTGGGGGTCTCCAACATCCAGGTGAATATCCTATCCACTGGGATAAAAGTTACGAGGGAGATCTTCCACCCCACAGCCATTTTTGTAAGCTTGTTTATAGGGGCCCAATCCAGTATTCAAGCTCCGTCCACACTTACTGGATTGGGCCACACAGATGAGTTAGGCAGAGGAATGCCTATCTTCCCCTGGTTCATGCATCTCTCTGGGCCTTAAGTGTCTGGACATCTGTCTGGACATGGGGCTGCAGTGCACATGTGCGGAGGCAGAAACAGAGGTCTAGGGAATTTTGACTGCAAAAATTTAGGCATTGAGTGGGTTTAGGCACCTCCAGGATTCGGCAGCAGCTAAGCAGGGGTTTTGTGAAACTCAGTGGGGCCTGATGCTGGCATTTAGAGGCCTAAAGTGGCAATCAGGTGCTTTAGTCCTTTTGTGACTCTAGCCCCTTGTGAGATTTTCAAAAGTGCCTAGATGCATAACTCCCTTTGAAATCAATGGGCCTTAGATGCCTAGGCATGTTTTAAAATCCCACTAGGTCCCTGTCTGTATCGTTAGGCTCCTAAATACTTTTCAAAATCTGACTGGCAGTGAATGAGATGCTACACTGGCTGTCAGGAGGCTTGGGTTCTATTCCTTACTATGCTATTAATTTAATATGTTACTTTAGATAAATCACTTCATTTTTCTGTGCATCTGTTTTCCCTTAGCCTTTATTTGCTTTGTCTATTAAGATTTTAAGCTCATTCAGACAGAGACAGTTTCTCACTGTGTCTATGCAGTGCCTGATATAATGGGGGCCCAATCTCAATTGGAGTCTCTAGGTGCTACTGTAACACAAATAATAAATAAAATGATATGAGAGTTAAAGTAGTGAATTAAGCTTATTTTTTTTTTAGGCAGAGAGTGCGGAGGGGTGCAGTTCTCTGTATCTATAGTCTTCCCAATTTGGATGTGGCCCATTATATAGGCATACTCTTGAGTGTGAAGTAGTAAGGATAGTACTCACTAAATTTCTTCATCCTGGAAATGACTCCTGGCAACAGCATGAAATATGAGCTATATTTTTTTTAAGATTTCTTGAGAATAAAATTGACTTTTGGATTCTGTCATCAAACAAATACTTCTACAGTGGTATTAGAAAAAGTAATAGTATCCTATTGTATATTATAATTGACGTCTGCAGGATGTCACTGTAATTAGAAGTACCCCAGAAACTGCTGCATGTCTGCTAGCATGCTCTATGTACCGCAAGCTCTCTAGGTGCTCCAAGCACTAGATTTGAAAGGCTCTAGATCTTGACAGTTTCCCACCAAATACTTGGACTTTGAATAACTGAAGATTATTTTATTAGAGTTGCCAGAAATAAAAAGGTGCATCTATCCTAGGCACCATTTCAGCTGTAGAAATGATCAAGCCAATAGTTCTTCAGTCATTTCCTAGGGCAGTTCCTCTATAGCCAGCTATCAGGCTGCTGCTTCTAGTCTCTTTCCTGCTCCTGCTTTCATGTTTCCTCTGGCTCACACTCTCAGTGTCCCACACCTGGTCTTCTCTGACCTTAAGAAGTCCTTTATCTTCCTGAACTCTGTGGATTATAAAGCCCTCTACTGGCTGGATCGTGAGCTGGGGCAACAGAGTACAGTAATTAGACAGCAGGCTCCTGACAATATTTGTTGAGTAACCGGTTCTGATGCCACACAGCTGTACAAAATAAAAAGGTCAGTAAAAAAACTGCACAAAATCCTAGATGAGCTAATAAATATCCCTCAACTGAATGGAAGGAATTATCAATTTGTTATCTTGTTGAGGTGCAATTATTCTGCATTTTCGCATTCAATATGCTTTCTCAATTGTTGAAAAATATTGCAAATGCATTAGACAGTTTTCAGCTATGAAAGCCATTTGTTACAATCTTTTTTTAAAAAAATCAGACAACTGTTCCAGAGAATGGTTGGCTACTTGTTATGAATAAAACCTTTCCAGACTCTGAGACACATCTGAATAAACAAATCTTTCCCTGAAGCAAATATTACTCAGAGCTAGACAAGAGAAAGAAGAAAGCTATATGGTACTTCAGAAATAATTAATGAGGTAGCACAGCTGACCAGAATAGAAATTCTTGGCTTAGGAGGTTATAAGAGGCTCAGCTTCTGCAGCCCATGCCTTCTTTTTAAACGATTGTTTCTAGTTCCTATGATGTGAACATAACTTTCCAAATGTGAACTGACTACGATATGATGCAGTGTCATTTTCCTGAATTTGCAGACATACAGCTCCTGTCTCTGTTGCAACTCATCATTTCCCCAAGTTGCAGCAGAGTAAAGTGAATAAAACTTTGGTTTCATAGATGATAGCCAGAACGCTTTGGGCAGCTGTGAAACTACTGAGAATCATGTCAACTTCATACCACAGTCTGGAAAGATAATGAGCAACAAGGAGGCAGAAGGTGGAATGATTCACTGGGGAGGAAGTTCTAATAAATGGAGGCTGAGAGAGAGTTGGAAAAGTCTTCTATTTGGCTCCTCACAGTGTAGGGGGAGACTCTGGGAGGGGAACAGCAGTGGAGAACTTCTCCCTCACAGAAAACCCCTTCTTTCTTTCTGGGAGCTAGAGGAGATGGAATGTTATGTTTATAACGTCACCTACTAACTGAGTTTAAAACCAAAAAACACACCTTCCTTCCAAAAACCTAGAACCAAAAACTCTTCCTCTTCCAGAAGCTAGGTGTGGCATGCTTCCTGGGCTTTTATCCTAGATCTTGTCCCCACCATCTCCTTTTGTATCTGTCTTTGGCTAGCAGATGTCTGGTGCATTTTGAAGCCCTGCCAATCACATTTCTAAAGTAAAGAATTGAGAGTGGTTGATCCAGATCTGTAGCTAAACACTTGGGATTTTAAAAAGCTCTGTGACATTTTTTCCCTTTAGTTTTCAGATTTGTGCCCATGAACTTCAGATCAGGATCAGAAACAAATGTAGCAAAATATTGCAAGAGAGACAGTCCTTTTAGCATTTCGGTCTGGATCAGAAACAGGAATTCCCAGAAGTCTCATGGGAAAGTTTGTCTCTTTAAAGTTTCCATTCCAATTTTTTCCCACCGTAGAGGTTTGAGTAGTTCAAATAAGAATTCTTTTGGAGTGGGAGTGAAACTTACATAAATCATACAAGTCATTTATCGAAAGATTCGCATACTTTAATCAGCTAACACACATCTTTAAAATATGTTAGCAGCAAGATGCTTACGAAGTCTTTTTATGGTTATAATTCAGCTATATTGACAAAGAAAATACACTGTCCATTTAGTTTTTCAGCTAGTCAAATTAACCATTAATTAATCTCTGAGTAGGAGGGTCTCAAGCTTGTCTATACAATTAAGTTTATCATCCCAAATATTTCTCACCACATCTATTCTGAGTTTTTCAGAAAGGATACAAAAAATTATGCCACAATAAACCCTCCAGCATCCTCATCCACTTTTCTTCTTTCTCCTAAAGAGCTGGTCTGATATATCATTCTTTCCAAGTCAGGGCAATCAGGCTCTTTGTACTAATTATGTTCTTGATTTTTCAGAACATCTGTAGCTCTCATTGTCTTCAGGTTGAATTGTGGTTGATCAAGCAGAGGTGACACATGGGGGAGGCATGCAGGGGTCACATCCCTCCCTCCCCCCGATTTGCTGCTTGGCTTCTACTGAGCATACGCACATGGACTGCACATGCTCAGTAACACTGCTGATGCCAGCTGCCTTCATTCTGCCCTTCCCCCCATCAGCAGGCACAATTCATCTTTGGGTTGATGAGTACCTCTGGATATTAGACACTTGAGCCAAATCTTCAAAATCTGGTCTCTATTAGAATGAGCAACTTTGCACATGTGATCAATTATGTATGTATAACTTGTATCTCTATTATTATATGTATTACCATAGCCCTAATCAGTGTCTCAGGCCCCATAGTGCTAGGCACTGTACAAACACAGAACAAACAGATGGTCCCTGTCCCAAAGAGCGTATAATCTAAGTATAAGAGAAGACAACAGATGAATACAGACAGATGGGGAAATACAAGTGAACAGTGAGATGATATTGGTCAGCATGATAGGTCTCTGTGCAGCAGCAGCCTAACTGTTGTCAAGTTTTTTGGTAGCATCACCATATAGGAAAACGTTAAGGTGCTAATGCTTACATGCACCATTTAGGTAATCTAAGAACTACCATGTAAGGAGCTAGGGGTCTAGAACCTGTGCCTGCAACTTCCAAAGGAGGCAATAGTCTCTATGCTGCCACATAATAGCTTGGAAAAAGAACAGGAGTACTTGTGGCACCTTAGAGACTAACAAATTTATTAGAGCATAAGCTTTCGTGGGCTACAGCCCACTTCTTCGGATGCATATCGAGTGGAATAAATATTGAGGAGATATATATACACACATACAGAGAGCATAAACAGGTGGGAGTTGTCTTACCAACTCTGAGAGGCTATCTTGATTTTTTTCTCTTACTTAATTGGCCTCTCAGAGTTGGTAAGACAACTCCCACCTGTTTATGCTCTCTGTATGTGTGTATATATATCTCCTCAATATTTATTCCACTCGATATGCATCCGAAGAAGTGGGCTGTAGCCCACGAAAGTTTATGCTCTAATAAATTTGTTAGTCTCTAAGGTGCCACAAGTACTCCTGTTCTTTTTGCGGATACAGACTAACACGGCTGCTACTCTGAAACCTGTCATAATAGCTTGGGGCAGTAGAAATACTCGGTGGGTCATGAGCCTCAGGGGCCCACACACCACACAGTATGTGACACCCACAGTGTCCCCAACTGACAGGACATCTCGACTCCTGATTGGCCTGGGCATACTATTTAAACCTGGGGGTGATACAGAAAACATGTCTGTGCAAATTGGGTGAGCTGCTGCAACAGAGCCTACTTCCTCATGCTGCTTCTGAACTTCGTTTCCTGACCCTGGCTCTACTTTGTGGCTCTAATACCTGGTTTCTTACTCATCTTTGTCTCCTTCTGCTTCCTGACTTTGGCTTTATCTTCTGGCTCCAAAACCCAGTTTCTGACTTGGCTTAGCCTCCTGTTCCTGGTTTCTGACCCTGAATCAATCCACAACTCTGTATTCCTGACATCTGACTCTGGCTTTAGCCATTAGGCTGGCTGCACATGACCCACCCCTGACGTGTGCATGTGTAAGTCTTAGCAGTTGCATCTGCAAATTCATCTGAGGCCCATTAATTTTGCAAATTGTGCTGGTATAAGTATCAGAGTATTTAAAGGTTATGCACAAGTGGTAGCATATATAGCTGGAGATTGGTTTACCTACCAGTGAAGAGTGAGTAGAGGCCTGGCTGAAAACATATTACTATATTTACAAAACAGAAATGGGTTTTGCTTGTGTAAATGCTTTCCTTTGTATGTATCAATAATTGCATATTGAACGTTTTATTAACGAAGAGGCCAGGTTGCAGCTCCGTTTGAAATGTAGCTCTGCCACCATGATGCACATGCAGCTTGTACACTAAAATGGCAGAAATGCCATTGAAAATGTAAGCCAAGCTTTTCAGAAACTGTTACCTAAATTAGGCTCCCAGGTCTTTATTTAGGCACCTCAACAAGTGTCCTGATTTACAGAAGGGCTGAGCACCCAGCAGCTCCCATTTGAGTCACATAAACTGAACAAAGTTTATGATGATTTGTGTCCTCCCACAATGGTAGGACTCAACTTGTATCTCTTGCGCTTGACCTTAATTAAAAGGGTGCTGTGCCTGGTCAGGAAGTATCTCTGGGTTTCATTATAAAATGATTCCATTAAGACAGTGGTCTCCAACCTTTTTACACACAAGATCACTTTTTGAATTTGTGCAACCCAGGATCTACCCCGCTCCTTCCCTGAGGCCCACTCGACTCACTCCATTCCCCCTCCCTCTCTTGCTTGCTCTCCCCCACTCTCACTCACTTTCATCGGGCTGGGGCAGAGGGTTGGGTGCAGGAGAGGGTACAGGGTGTTGGCTTTGGGAGGGGGTTTCAGGACTGGGGCAGGGGTTCGTGGTGCAGGAGGGTTCGGGGTGCTGGCTCTAGGCGGGGGTTCAGGGCTGGGGGCTGGGGTGTGGGAGAGATGTGGGCTCCCGTCAGGCAGCATTTACCTCGGTCGTCTCCCGGTCGGCCATGCAGCAGGACTAAGGCAGGCTCCCTGCCTGCCCCGGGCCCATGCCGCTCCTGGAAGCAGCCAGCATGCCCCTGATGCCCCTGGGGTGGGCAGGGGTCTCTGTGCGCAGCTTCTGCGTGCAAGCACTGCTCCCACAGCTCCCATTGGTCGCAGTTCCCTGTTAGGACTTTTAGCGGCTGGAGATTGCGATTGACTGTCAGAAGCTCCAGGATCAAAATCATGGAACATAAATATCAGATAAGCTCCACTGTTGTTACATTTTTGGTTACTTTGGTGTTATTTCCTTACACATGTAAGACAGTATATCCAGAACCCGGGAAACCAGTGCATAGTGGTCAGCATGAAAATGCTAAAGAGGAAACCCCAAATGATCTATTACCTTCTAATTCATTTTTAATCTCAATTTGGAAAATTCAGCCAAATTATCAAAGCTCTTAATTCTGCTGCATCATTGTTCCAGCCACTGAATGTTGCACTCTTAATCAGCTCTTCCCCATTTAAATCTCGACAGGGTTTCCTCTGAAGTTTCTGTCGTCTCCCCTGGCAGTGGTCCTTACACACATCCCACTAGCAAAGAAATGCTTTCATCCATATGGATGACAAAGGAGATCTTATTCTTCCATTTCATAAATCCAGCAAACTCCAAGTCTGTAAATAGTCATAAATTAAACATACATTTTGGTATTTGTATGGGGAAGCTGTTGTGTTTAGAGACTGAGAATAGCCAGAGTGATCAGAGAAAACTCTGGTTAACAAATCACATGCTTCTACCAAAGGTCTAAATCTTTGTGAAATAAAAATAGTGGTCTGTCCTAGAGTTGTGTTCTGCAGAAAACAAGGAATAGTCAATTTCTCGCTCTCACTTTTTTTTTTTTTTTTTGGTAGAACACCAGCCATCTATCAATTGTAAATTAACTAGTAGCTATTCAGTAGCTTCACCGTCTAAAAGGTCACATTTTTTCCTCTATCGAGAGCACTAGAAAATTTTCAAATATAAAAAGACATTCCACATTAGTTTGTTCTAAAAAGAAAGCACAGCTTATTGTAGGGTCCTTACAGAAGGATTCACGGGTATCTATTCACTAAGGTAAATCTTTGATTATATATATTCAAAGGCAGCATTTTGTGGAGTTTAGCTTCTCTAGATCCGACTGAAATCACAGTACAGTAAAAGGGACCCTGGGGTTAATATTGTCAGAACCCCAGGTATCGGAAATGAAAGATTTCTCCAATGCTACTTCTTCTGTTATAACAGAGAACTTCACATTCTAGTATCATTAATCTGACATCATTCATGAGCATAAGAATTCACGTTAATGTTAAAAAAAATCTTGGTTGATATGTAGGATAAAAATCAATATCTATCTGTCCATACAGTATGTCCTATTGAATAGGATGTACTCTAAACATGGTGTACCTTCTATATTCATGGGGATTCAAAAATGGTGGTAAAGAAGTCTTTATTTTGGTCTCTGCCTTGTCGATTAATCCAGTGTTTCCCAAAGTGTGAGAAGCACTGTCCCCCACACTCCAGGGGCAAGAAGGAGTATCCAGAGTCTGGACAAAGATAGACCTCTCAGTTGTTGCCAGAGTCTCAGCTTACTTTTTAAAAATGAAAGTCTGTAGTTGTTATGCTTGTACAGAAATGTAACTGATGCAGTGATGTCTGCCTAACTTTGCAGAGAGCCTGACTCAATAGGGCTGATGTGTGAGCTGACCCATTTGTTTGTTTGCGTGATAACTCAGATACCAGTGATGATCCTTTAAAATGTTATCATTTCACTGCTCATCAAAGTCTGTAAGAAAGAAGAGAAAGTATTATATTATGCAGATCTGCACAATCTCAGTGAATGTTCACTTTTGTGCAATGAATGGGTGGGCTTTGGTGATACCACTACAGTACTTACTTTCCCCCCCCCCAATCAAGAAGAAGGCAAGCTGAAGGAGCTCAGCAGGACAGCTGAACCCCAACAAAGGTAAGCCAAACCTGAGGACCCCAGATGAGGCCTTGGGTGTGAGATGCTTTGTTAGAGAAATAATTAATGTTGCCACTTCGCAATAATAACTATAAAAATCACTATTAAATAATGCTATTGTAACTTTGAAAAGAAGTGTTCTCTTTTAGTTTTAAATAATAAAATCACTTATATTCAAACATTTCTTCATATCCAATATCGAATGGATGTCATGCCATTAAATAAAATTTTAAGGATGTGTTTTAAAACTCAACCTAATATTATTTAATTAAACATTGGGAAAGATTGATACAATCTGTAATCTTATAGGGCCTGACTGGGCTCACATAAAAGTCCATGGAAACACTCTTGTTGACTTCTGGGAAGAAGGGGTCTGCTCTCCAAACTTAGGTGTAAATTCTTCAAAGCTAAGAAATTAATTGGGAAGGAAAACCTCACAAAATACATTTGTAATTGAGATCATGCTTATTTGTTGATATGCTAGTATGATTATTTAGAGTACAAACCTTGGTTAGATTTATATTGGATAAAGGAAATTTTAGCTGTTGCAGCTCTTATCTCCTAATCACAGTACATAATATAACATTAATCATAGATTTTTAAGGCCAAAAGTGATCATCAAGTCTGACCTGCATACCACAAACCCCGCTCATGAGGATGGGATGCTTATCCATTCACACTTCATTCTGCATTTTTACTCTTGTTGGGTTATTCACTATTGTCTATTAAAATTGTTTTTGTGCGTTAGATACTAGATAGTGTGAAATAATTGGCAGCCAATGTAAATACAGTCCTATTCCCTTTGCCTTTTCACAGCAGTATGCTAGCTTTCTATAAAGTGCTTTTTTGACAATAAAAATAATTTTTTAAAGTTTTTACAATATCACAATTTTTTCTGTCCTTTTGATATTTAAATCTGCTGTAATAAACTAAAATATAGTAACTTGAGGTGGAATCAGTTTTTGGTTGGGCTGCATCTTTTTTCAAATGATTGAAAGGAACATAGAATGTGTTTCCTGTACCAAAAGACCCTATTTAAATAATAGCCTCTTCCTTCAATCTCATCCCCTTCCTCTGCAGGTTGTGCTGGGAATATCTATAAATAAATGTAGATATGCATAGGAAGCTAAAGATTTTCTTCAAGTGCTTTCATAAGTCCATTGAGCTACATGTGTATGTGCCTCATGCACTGCTGTTGGAGACTTTCCCCTAGCAGTACCTGGAGGGGTGGCCACACCAGTGTCCTAATTCCCTCATGTTCTAAGCAGAGGGTTTAATGGGCAGACCCACCCCACTTGTCCTTCAGTTCCTTTTTGCAGTCCCTGGTTAGTGATCAGAGCATACTGTGCTTCAGCTTATTCCTCCTGTGAATTTGCCTTTATAGCTAATTGTTAGCCTAGTTTGTAGTTAGCGATACTGTTTTGGTCCCTTGGACATGCTCATGTTGACAAGAGCAAGTTGAAGGACTGGAGTATCTGGTCTAGGCACAACTGGCTTCCAGTACTATACCAGCCATCTCACAGGGTGCCTTGGGGGATACCTCTGCTGTCCAGGTTTTTGTTTCTATTACACTGCAGAAGTAAATCTCACAGAAGGCATATGCATCCGAAGAAGTGGGCTATAGTCCACGAAAGCTTATGCTCTAATAAATTTGTTAGTCTCTAAGGTGCTACAAGTACTCCTGTTCTTCTTTTTGCGGATACAGACTAACACGGCTGCTACTCTGAAATCTCTCACAGAAGGGAAGTTTTCCCCAACTGTTACTGACAGACCACTCGATGTCAGTGCCAAGCAGCCACTGCACCACAGAAACATATCCCTGGGAGGGGAAGCTTCCACCCAGGCCACTTAAGATTGGTACTGAGCAAATGCTGGAAGCCAAAGACCAAGACTGTTCACTGCCTGCCTTAGATCTACCATCTACATTGGTGGTTCAAGACCAGCCGCAGGAAGGTCCTATCATGCCTTCTCTGAACACCTTGTCCTTGTCACTGGTTGAGGCTCTGGTACTGGAAATGGCTTCTCTGATACTGGATGATTAAGTCCTAGAAAGAGCTCCTGAAAAGGATGTCTACATCCCTTTGTATCCAAATAGATGCTTGTGGAGGAGAATACTCACAAGCTGATAGACATTTTACAGCAAGGAAGGTTGCCCTCCGATAAATGAAGTAATAATGCAGTCTATTAAGGCTTTATGGCAAACCCTGTTGTCTATCATGCATTTGGCGAAGAGTACAGAACACAAATACCAGGTTTCATCTGAGGGGTTTCAACAGTTCTGTAAACATCCCAAACTGAGCTCCCTGGTAGTGGTGGCATTAAATGAAAGACACTGTCAAGGTAGAGCAAAAGCTACCCCCAAAGAAAAGTATACAAAAAATAGACTTTTTTGGCAGAAAGATGTGTTCAATTGTGGGGTTACAGCTCCATATATCTAGCCATCAGGCCCATTATGATTATTCAAATTATGATGCTATGTCTAAATTCATCAACAAGCTTTCTGAAGACTCAAGAGGTGATTTCCAGTCCCTTCTGGTGGAGGGTTGTCTGGTCTCACATTTGGCTCTGCAGGCTTTCCTGCTGCAGACTCAATTGCAAGAGTTGTGGTGATGGCAGTAACCAGGCACTGCTCATCATGGCTCCAATCACTGGGGATTCTTGCATAGGTACTTCAGACTGTTGGAAACCCCTTTTGAAGGCTATGCTCTAGTCTCCTCTAAGGCTAGGTCTACACTACCCGCCTGAATCGGCGGGTAGAAATCGATCTCTCGGGGATCGAATTATCGTATCTCGTCGGGACACGACAATCGATCCCTGAATCGACGCGCTTACTCCACCAGCGAAGGTAGGAGTAAGCGCCGTCGATGGGAAACCGCGGAGGTCGATTTTGCCGCCGTCCTCACAGCGGGATAAGTCGGCTCCGATACGTCGAATTCAGCTACGCTATTCGCGTAGCTGAATTTGCGTATCTTAAATCGACACCCCCCCTCCCCCCCCGTAGTGAAGACCTGCCCTAAGACAGATGAAGCACGAGTTAAATTATTACCAGCCTGGTATTAAATTATACAAGCCTCAAGGAGAACAACATTTCAGCTTCAGTTTCAACTGACAGCACTGTTATCTGCCTAGACAGGTCGACCAATCTAGGTGAAAACACAAACAATGGTCAAGGACCTCAAACCACAAGGCTCTTAGAAGCCTATCTGTTCCATCCCACCACCCAGTGATCAATTAACAGTGCTCAAACTTGAAGTCAACTTTTGGCAGAGGACTGCAAGCCTGGGATAAGGTGGCAATACTCTGAGGGTCTTTATTGGTTTCCTGCTTCTATTTAAACCAAGCAGAGGAAGAGGAAGTTGTCTGTGCAGCTGAGATTTTCTCCTTCTTACGACTGTCTCCCCTGAACTCCCTGGCTCCTGCTGTCTGACTCTGACTTCCTGGTATCCTGACTCAACCTGCCTCTTGATCATGACTCCAGGTCTACCCTCTGGCCTGTTTCAGATTCTGGTCTCCTGGTTTTCAGACCCTGCCTGGCTCCCGACTCCCACCCCAACCACCAGGGTCAGACCACTCACTTCCTGGTCATGACAGCAACAAAAGAGGAGTCCCCTGCCATCCACCTCCACTGTCACTTCATCAAAGCAGCCTGACTCATCTGTCAGGATGGCATACCGACCATACTGGATCTCACAGCGAATCTCCATCCCATCAGGAGCAGATTGTTACATTTCCTAAGTGTGTGGCAGCAGAGCCATAACTAGGGAATTTTAGTGCCCAGGACAAGCAAGCATATTTGCACCACTTACCATTTTTTCCCTTCATTTCTCTGCCCCATTTGTCCATCCCAAATGCACCCTGGGTAGCTGCCCCACTCACCTCACCCTGGTTACGACCCTGTGTGGTAGTCCATA
Organism: Chrysemys picta bellii; assembly: GCF_011386835.1. Lineage (NCBI taxonomy): Eukaryota > Metazoa > Chordata > Testudines > Emydidae > Chrysemys > Chrysemys picta. The sequence continues at coordinate 79,472,647 of NC_088791.1, forward strand.
ACCTCAGACATGTGGGTGTTAAGCATGGTGGAATATACCCTGCAGTTCTTGTTTATCCCCTCTTGCACCCTCCTTCCTGTCCCTTTCAGGGACCCATCTCATGAGTCTCTGCCAAGAGAAGAAGTGCAGACTCTATGTTCTTTGATAGCAATTGAAGACTTCCCCACTCAGCTCAGGGCAGGGAGTTCTACTCCTGCTATTTCCTAATCCCAAGGACAAAAGGGTGTCTCAGGACCATTCTAGACCATCAGACTTTGAATGAATACATCAAGAATCCAAGCTTCCACAGGGCTTCACTTGCAACTATTATCCCTTTTTTAGATCTGGGAGATTGGTATGTTGCCATTGATTGAGGGATGCTTATTTCCACATGGTGATCCATCCTGGCCACAGAAGATTTTTAAGATTTGGAAGAAGACGAGAACACTTCCAGTTCACAGTTCTACCCTTTGGCCTGTCATCTGTGCTGAGGGTTCTCACTGAATACCTGGACAATTCGTTGGTGAGGGGATGCTCCTGTCAGCAGGTGGAAAGAAGCATCCATTGGATTCTCTGTCTGTTTCAGTGTCTCAGCTTGGAAGGACACCAAACCTGACACCCCTCCAGCGAATACAATTTTATTCATTTCTGCCTCTGCCAAAGTTTTTAGCATTCTGAGACCTCTGTGTGTCTTACAAAGGCCATCCCCGAACCTCAGTGAGGAACTGCCTCAGGATTCTGGGGCATATGGCAGTGTGCAGTTATGTGACCCCCCACATCTCTCCTTTGCCAGGCTGCTTCTTTGAGGTTTACAGGCATGGCTCAGGTCAGTGTACTGCCTCTCAGGTGCATCACCTGGATAAGCCAGTGTATATCCCAGACATGGTCTTATCATTCTTGGATTGGCGGATAAACCAAGACAATGTTTGCAGAGGAGTCCTGTTCTCTCCGAACTCTCCTCTCTATGGCTTTGGTAATGGATGCTTTAACCATGGGCTAGAGACTGCATCTAAGAAACCTGCAGAGCTCAAGGATTGTGGTCCGCTCACAAGGCCAAGCTACACATTTTAGAGTTGTGCAATCTCCAGAACATGTCACCAGTGTCTGCCACACATCCAAGTGCTTACAGACAGCAGCACAGTGGTGTTTTACGTGAACAGGCACTGATCAGATAGCCTAGCCTAGGCCAGAAGGCAACCAGGCTTTGGAGTTTCTGCATACAGAGTTCCCTGACCCTCACAGCATCACATCTTCCATGGGATTCAGAATGGTGCGCTGTTCAGCAGCAGTCCAGAATGTCTTGCTTGGCAGGAAACTATTCACAAGAACTACTTACCCTAGAAAGTAGAAGTGTTTCTCTATCTGGGCAGCTAGCCACAGTGTGTCTCTTGTACAATCTGATACAAACATTTTGGAGTGTTTGTTACACCTAAAAGAGTCAGGCCTATCAATCTGTTCCATCAATGTGTACCTGGCCATTATTTCAGCATTTCACTCCCATATTATGGGCAGGGCTTCTAACTCTATGACTACTAGCTTCCTAAAATGTCTAGAAAAGTTACTTTCACCTACCAGAGAACCTATTCCTTATTGGAATTTGAATTTGGTCTTACTAGTTCTTCTGGGCCCTCCATTCAAGCCTTTAGCCTGTGGGTAAGTGACTGGTCCCTTGAGACAGGAAGCAACCAGAATGTGGCATGATTTTTGGTGTACGTGACCATTTATCACTAAGTCCAGTTTATCTGGATGGCAAGATAGACTGGAGAGTCAACAGGACAGTCTGTGAATCCATGGTAAGACTGTTATAAATAAATAAATGGAGATATCCTATCTCCTAGAACTGGAAGGGACCTTGAAAAGTCATTGAGTCCAGCCCCCTGCCTTCACTAGCAAGACCAAGTACTGATTTTTGCCCTAGATTCCTAAGTGGCCCCCTCAAGGATTAGAGCTCACAACCCTGGGTTTAGCAGGCCAATACTCAAACCACTGAGCTATCCCCCTGAAGTATGATCCAGCAGTTCACATTTGTTTCTGGCTTGGTGAAATCTAATTGTAGAACACATCATCAGCTTGGGGTTCTCCCCTGTTTTTGACAGTTTGCCCTGAGATAGGCACTTAAGGTCATGAGCCACTCCAGACAGCATGACACCCAGCTCTTTGCACAATTGGAGTGTTAGGAAAGGGGCAGACTTGCAGCACTGATGGCTCTGTCAGTTTCCAAGTTAAAGAGGGTGGTATTTCAATTACTTTTCTACTGATACAGCTAGAACTCATCCAATAAATGCCTGAATTGCCCAAATTCTAGAGGGCTTGATTTGCAGAACTGTTGAACACCCACATCTTCTATTGACTTCAATTGGAGTTGTAGGTATTCAGCACCCGTAAAACCTCAAGCCTATAGTGTATTTTCTACTCAATTTCTGTTTTCTTCTTTACCTATATGCAGGTTGCTTTCTTGTTTTGTCACGTTTTCAAGGGAGGATACTTTGGCATAATTTGTGTGTGTTTAGTGCACTAAATATGTAAAAGGAAAGTATGTAATCATAAGCATTCTATTCTTGGACATCACAACAGGTTTACTACTAAAGATTAGCTATCAAAGTTTGGTTGGAGTGATTACTTCTCCTGTGGGCATTTAATATCATGTTGAAAACTCTTCACAGCCAGATTAATTGTACTTTGCAGATATGTGTTATAATTAGCCATGAATGAAGAAAGTTACTTGCAAATATTTTCATATAATCTGGTTTGCTTACTTTCCTAACTACAATGTTTTCTCCTTAACTGTCTTTATTCTATCTTGTGCTGTACCTCTTCAGCTACACATAGAACAGAAACTAAAGGTGAAAAATAATTTTTAAAAAACCTATGTGTAGTGGGGTGGTTGCCCCGCTCCTGCCTGGAAGGGTTTAAAACAGCCCTGGCAGAGGGCTGGGGCAAAGGGAAAAGCTACTGGGCTGATTGGGGAATCAATCAGCCCAGTAGCCACAGCTGGGCCACGCCTGGGCCACGCCCCAATCAGGCCACAGCTGTGGCTACTTCCCCACCTCTATAAGAGGCTGGGAGCCAGCCACTCAGCAGTCTCTCTCTGCTTTCAGGGGGAGAAGGGTTTGGCTGCAGGGAACCAGACAGGATACCTGTAGTGGAGCAGGGCTGGGGAAAGGCTGAGGAGCCTGGATAGCCCTGGGCTGTGGCCTAGCGGAAGGGTTGTAGAGGCAGCCCAGGGCTAGTCCAAGGCAGCAGGTCCAAACCCCCCTTGCTAGTGATGAGTAGCCTATACTGCAGTCTGCCCCAGGGAGTGGGGGCTAGTTGGTGACTGGCAGTGGCCTAGTTCTGAGGCAAGGTGGGGATAGTGGGTGGGGGTTCCCCAGGGAGGGGAGACCCAGATCTGTGGGGTACTGCTGGGGGGCAGCATCCCAGTAATAGGGACACTGGGTCCTGGGAGGGACATGGGTGCCAGAGGACAAGGCAGATCACTGGCCTGCAGAGGGTGTTCCAGAGGCTGGTGAGCTAATTCCCTGGATGACCAGCAAGAGGTGCTGCAGGGGTGAGTCTGCTCCTCTACACTATGAAATATTAAATTGAACCTGGTAAGATCTTTGAAAACATAGGAATTGTAATGCCTGCTTCTTTAACAATTATAGTGACTAGGATTGGGGTTAATTAAATTAATTTGGTACATTAAGTAAAATGGCAAGGAATTAATTAAATACACAAGTGATCCCTACTCTACCCTATTAAGTGCAATAACATACATTTTAATCATTCAGAAGTAACAGAGTGAAATGCTGAACTCATGACCGAATGACATGCTAAACATCAATCTGCATAGTAACATGATTGACGAGTACACAAATCTGACTTCTTGTCTTAGATACTGAGTCAATTTATTATAAAATTGAAGGTTTTATATAATCTCATGTGCACACACACTGATCATATACAATGAAAATTTAACAAAACCAATTATCTCTCTCCTTTCTGGGTAAAAGTAATAGCTCAGATCCTTGTCCAGCTGCTCTGTGCTCAGTGCTGGGGGAAAAGAGGCAGGGAGAAAAGTCATTTGTATATTTTTTGCTGATTCTAGGACCATCCAGGAACTGATCAGTCAAAAATGCTAGACTAGGCTTGGAACTGCTTTAACTTATAACCACATGCCTATCACAATATGCGGTTATCTCATTGAGTGCACTAAATGCTCCAAAACCAACATCAGTGAAACAAGATAATTGCTATACTTTTGAATGAACATATATGGAAAAATGATAGAAGACAATGTCAAGCTGTCTGGGGTGACTCAAGAGCGGGGGTACCAACCTCAGGGCAGATGATTAGGAAACAGGGCACAAACACCAAATTGGTTGAGAGTTCTAGACTTGCATTTCAACAGTCATAATCAAGTGTAAGCTCCTCAGGCACTATAACTAGGGCCCTACCAAATTCATTCTTCTTAATGGTCAATTTCATGGCCACAAGATTTAAATTGGTAAACTTCATGTTTTCAGGTTTTTACATCTGAAATTTCACTGTGTTCTGACCATGGGGGTTCTGATACAAAAGGAGACTGTGTGTGTGTGTGTGGGGGGGGGGGGTGTCGCAAACCTGTAGTACGGAGGGTCACAGGATTGCCATCCTCACTTCTGTGCTGCCTTCAGAGCTGGACTCTGAAGGCAGCAATCACAGAGCTTCCTGCAACCACAGGAGGTTCCCATAGGTGGAGGTGGGTCTGATCTCCCCCGTGCTGCTGGGAGCATCTCAGCCAGGGGCTCCTAGCTGGCAGGACTTGGTCTTCCCTTGCACAGCTGCTCTGGGGGGGGGGGGGGTGAGATCAGACCCACCTCCAGGTACTTCCCCCTGCTGCAGGAAGTTCCTGGGCTGGGCATCAGCCCTGGAGGTTCTTGCAGCAGGAGGAGGCTTCCAGAGGTGCAGGTGGGTTTGATCTCCCCTGTGCTGCTGGGGGCACCCCAGCAGGGGGCTGCTAGTCTCAGACAAGACTTTGTCTTCCTCTGCATGGCTGTTCTTGGGTACCTCTCGCAGCTGCAGAAAGCTCCGCACCCCACACATTCACTTCCTGCCCCATTGCTCCGCAGGTGGAGAGGTCACTGTACAGGGTGTGCCACCCCTTCCAGATGCAATTATTAGCTTTTTTCAATAAAATAAAGAGTGGTCATGTGAACTTGAGAGGATTTATTGATTGACACTTCACAGCAGCAATAACATTGAGGGCTCAACTCCCTGATTGGTAGATATGGGTATCTGAGATGGCTTTGCATGGTGGTGATCTCAATTGGTAGCTGCAAACTTGAGAACCATTGCCCTAAGTTAACAAAAACATGTGGGGGGAGGGGGAATGTTCTGGTTTCAAATGTAATTAATTGAATGTCAGCGTGGCGCGTCCAGCAACGGTGTCTTTCTTCATTCCCTGTCTCTGTGCTGAAAACACCTGTCTGTGTTTAGACACAGCTCTCTCTGCATCCAGGGATTTCGTTGGAATTGTCAGACAGCGCTGAGCTAGCCTTGCAAGATGTGGGATTCTGCCTTCCACTGAGTTCCAAAACTGTAGGACAGGGAAACTACAGTCCACTTCTTTTGCAATATTTTTGTAAGCAGGCAAATCTTGTCAAAGCCAAGAATTGCATCAAAGCGAGGTTAAATCCACCATCCATGGGTGCATTGTGCAGGGTCAAAAGTAGGCACAGCTTTTAGGACCCCTGCTGCGGGTTGTTGAAACTTGGCTCTTCCCCATAGCTGTACTATTGTCTGAGCTTCCTTACCATGCAAGAAATCACCTGCTAAGCACTGGCATTTAACAGTACTGTCAGTGATTTTTTTTTTTTCATTTGACTGCGCTTCAGCCCAGAACAGTACATCCATTACTTTGTTGTACGTTCGGTGGATGTGTCATGTCAAGATTCAAACCAAGTCATTAAATCCATCAGCCCTGCGGCATTCTGAACTTCCTCATTCAATCCTTCTAAATGATGATGAGCTGAAAGTTCTGTTAAAACCTGCATTTTTGGTGTCAGTGTCAGTTCTTCTGCGACTAACTCAGAGTACAGCAAAACAACTTCAGGACCAGACTCCAAAGCGAAACTGCTGAGCTCCAGTTCATTTGCAAATTTGACACCATCAGATCAGGATTAAACAAAGACTGTGAATGGCTATCCAACTACAGAAGCAGTTTCTCCTCCCTTGGTGTTCACACCTCAGCTGCTAGCAAAGCACCTCACCCTCCCTGATTGAACTAACCTCGTTATCTCCATACTGATTTATACCTGCCTCTGGAGATTTCCATTACTTGCATCTGAAGAAGTCAGGTTCTTACCCACGAAAGCTTATGCTCCCAATACTTCTGTTAGTCTTAAAGGTGCCACAGGACCCTCTGTTGCTTTTTACAGATTCAGACTAACACGGCTACCCCTCTGATACTTAACTTAGAGTAATACTTCAGGTGAGGTGCACAGTATTGTACAACTCAAACCCAGGAATTCCAATGAGTAATTACTGGCTCTGGTGGAAGTGCAATTTTTTTGTTCCCCAATTTCAACCATTTCAGTCGTGTTTGCAATGTGCTGCCTATATTGAAGTTTGTGGCTAGAGCAGTGTTTAAAGATGTGTTTTAATTCAACTTTATCAAACTCCAATCTCCACAGCTCACTGACAAGAGAAATTATATGTGCATTACCTGTAATATGGATAGCATTTGGCATTAGACCTTGGAGAATAGATTTGAAAGATTTTTGTCATGTAAGTTGCATTGTTGCTTATGAAAGCAGATACGTTATCAAAGTTTGCACCATATTTTGAAATGTTTTTAATTATCGCTTGAGAAAGTGTGTAGTTAATAGCATCCAAGTAATTGTAGTTGGCAAGCACAGTTGTTAGCTTTCCTATCTGTACATCTTTGTCCTGCCTACTCTTCGGCTGGAGATGCCAAGGTGCATCCTTCCTCCTCGGCAGTCAGCTAGACTGAGCTAGGCTTCTCCCTTTTCTACTGCAGCAGCAGTTGGAGCATGTCCAACAGGAGCGAGAGCGAGTGGCTTTCACCACCCAGAGTGCTATCTTACCCTGCACTGAGGAAGAAAGGGTTAAGTACACCTCATCACATGGAGCAGTAATCCTTGTCCCTCAAAGTCCAAGGAGCATAAAGATAGTTTCTCCTTGTTAGAGCTTTTTATTTCTCCATCCACTCCCCTTCTGCTTCAAGTTGCAAACTTAGCGGATGGGAGGAATTCAGTTACACATCTTCTCTTCATACGGTGAAGAAAAAAATCTACTGTCTTTTTGACATTGCACCCCATAATGCTTTATAGAAATATGATTATTAAATGTAAATGTGACAGAACTGGAATTTTTATGCTACATATGCCAGTAACATACCTTTGCAAAGGTTATGATCTAACAAATGTATTCATCCTATTCGTATGCATGTATCATTTTTATATCTGAAGTTATGAGCAGGGCCAACGAGAGGAGGGGGAAGCCAGTACAAATTACTGGGGCCTGGCGGTCCAGAAGGGGGTCCGGGGCCCAGCTTCCCCATCTTCCCCCCTCGTCAGCCCTGTTTAGCTGGCCTGCCTTTGCTGGGGGGCCTGAAAAAAAAAGTCACCGGGGCCCGAACCCGCTCTCGGCGGCCCTGGTTATGAGCATTGGTTCTATGCTTGTATTTAAAGTGTTTTGCTGTAGAAAGCACCTAAAGCAGATTTGGTCAACATAGTGTGAAGGGGTTATTCAAGTAACTGGGAGTTCTTGGCTAACAATGGACCTTGATAGACACCAATCAACATCTGAGTTTTCCTAGGAATGTTTGGGCTAACATGTGGGTGATGGCATCGGCCTGTAGAGAACTGAGTCATGCATGGACATGTGACTTGCCCATGTGACTCCAAAACTCCATCTTGATTCTACACAGGGGGAGAGAGGGGTTTCCACCCACAAGAGACTAGATAAGCCCCTGAAAACCCCTCCATTTTATCTTCAGCTGGCTCAAGAGATGCCTGAAAGAAACTGGAACAAAGAGTAACTACAGCGGTGTGAGTGATTGCTGGACTCCAGACTAGGAAGGAATCTAGTCTGTCAAAGAAGCTTATTGGAGACTTACCTGCATTTAGTTTCCTACTGTATTAGGCATAGACTTTCATGTTTTATTTTATTTCGCTTGGTAATTTACTTTGTTCTGTTTGTTTTATTACTTGGAACCACTTAAATCCTACTTTTTATATTTAATAAAATCACTTTTTACTTATTAATTAACCCAGAGCAAGTATTAATATGTGGGGGAGAAAACATCTGTGCATATCTCTCTGTTATAGAGGGCAAACAATTTGAGTTTACCCTGTATAAGCTTTATACAGAGTAAAACAGATTTATTTGGGGTTTAGACCCCACTGGGAGCTGGTATCTGGGTGCTGGAGACAGGAGCACTTAAGCTGTTTTCAGTTAAGCTTGCAGCTTGTGGGGGGATGTGGTTCAGACTTGGATCTGTGTTTGCAGCAGGCAAGCGTGTCTGGCTCAAACAAGGCAAAGTACTGAAGTCTCAAGCTGGCAGAAAAAACGGGTTCAGAGGTAATCCCAGCACATCAGGTGCCAGTCCCAAAGGGGTTTCTCTGATCCAACTCATCACACTTTTGTCCTTTGATGTTCCACAATAGTTTGTCTGGTGTCAATGGGCCTTCTTTCTCAGGCAGGACATAACACCTTCTGTGGGAGACTATTTCACACTAGTTAATACTTCTCTCATGTCTGGTGATTTATACAGTTACAGTGCAAATGCTCAAATATTACCTAACAATATGGGATACAGATATTATAAGTGAGATTAATGCATGCAGCAACTTACACATGTTCCATAAAGCCTAAGCACCATTTTTATAACTAATATCTATTTTACCAATAGTAATGCCCAGACAAACCAGATTGATTCCAGCTATGTGTTTGTCAGTATTCAAGTGATGCATGGGGACCTTGGGATAAGCTGGCACCTGGTTTTCCAATGTCACAAAAAAAACCCCACCATATCACCTATGGGCAAAAACCTCTCTCAAAATGATTCCCTCCATATCAGATCTGTCCTCATCCTCAAAAGGAAACCTGCACAACAGTTTCATCCTGGGAGCTTAAATTCTTAACTTTGCTAGACACTAAAAGTCATGGTCTTAATAAAGACACTGGATTTATGGCTTATTACAACAATCTGTAACCCACTATCACTCCTTTCGGTCCTATGACTGCACGCTATTAACAGACCACTTCTCTTTGAATGGGCCTGTAGAATGTGTTTACTACTTAAGTTTGTTCCACCTTCAATTTAATTGTGACAGCAAGTACTTTCCCCAGACCTGAAGAAGAGCTGTGTAGCTCAAAAGCTTGTCTCTTTCATCAACAGATGCTGGTCCAATGAAAGGTATTGTCTCTCCACTTTGTCTCATATCTCCAAAGAGCCTTTCTGGATCATTTATCACTGGTGAGGGGCAGGGGTAGGAATGTACTGTCTGTCACATTTCCTTCAGAGACACAGGGGAGCAGCAGTGGGGAGCTCAGACAGGCAGGGACTCATTTCTGCTGCTTACCAGAATGGTGTTCCAGCATCACCGGCACCGACTTCCATTTTTCTGGGTGGATGCTCCACCCCCAAGGCCCTGCCCCCATTCCACCCCTCCCCCCCAGTGTCCCACCCTCACTCTACCTCTTCCCGCCCCTGCTCTGCCCCCTCCCCCAGTCCCTCGCTCTGCCTCTGCTCCGCCCCCCCCCAGTGCCTCCCGCCTGCTGCCGAACAGCTGATTGGCTGGTGGGTGCTGAGCCCCCTCTATTTTTTTTCTGTGGGGGCAGCAGCCCCCAGAGCACCCATGGAGTTGGCACCTAATGTCCAGGATGACTACACCACTGCTCTGGAATCTCCTTATCTCTAAAGCCGCTTCAAGTCTTAATAGATTCATAGAGCTTAAGGCCAGAAGGGACCTTCCCCATACAGGTACTAGTAGACTGATCAAGTCACCATTTAACCTTTCAAACTCTGTCCTAGGGGTGGGCAAACTACGGCCTGGGGGCCACATCTGGCCCTCCATCTGGTTTAATCCAGCCCTTGAGCTCCCGCTCGGGAGCGGGGTCTGGGGCTTGCCATCAGTGGCGTAGCCAGGATCTAAGAGCAGGGAAAGCAAACATAAAAAAGGCCTCCCCCTTGGCTGGCTTCTCTGCCTCTGCCGCTCCCCCTAGTGGCTGCTGGCCACCATGCTGCACCCCCCCTCGCTCCTCAGGTGGTGCTGCCCCCACCCCATGGCTCCTCCGGCTGAGCTGCCCCCCGCCTTGCCTGCAGGAGGTCAGCGCCGGCCGGCAGACACGCCGCTTTTTGAAAACGTGCTGAGGGGAAGCGGCTGCTTCCCCTGCACCCCACTAGCTATGCTACTGCATGCCATGCTCCGGCACTCCAGCTGGGGAGCGGAGTCGTAAACTGCTCCACGCGCATGTGCAGAGTCTCGCAGAAGCAGCAACATGTTCCCCCTTTGGCTCCTACATTTAGGGGTAGCCAGGAGCCTCCGCGTGCTGCCCCTGCCCCAAGCATCACTCCCGCAGCTCCCATTGGCCAGGAACTGCAGCTAATGGGAGCTGCAGTGGTGGTGCCTGCAGATAGGACAGTGTGCAGAGCCACCTGGCCACACCTCCGCATAGGAGCCGGAGCGGGACATGCCGCTGCTTCCAGGCGCTGCTTGAGGTATTCACTACCCAGAGCCTACACCTCTGACCCCCTCCCACACCACAACCTCCTGCCCCAGCCTGGAGTCCCCACCCCCTGAAATCCTAATTTCTGGCCCAACCCCAGAGCCCGCATCCCCAGCCAAAGTCCTCCCCCCCTGTGCCCCAACCCCCTGCTGCAGCCCTGATCCCCCTCCTGCTCTCCAAACCCCTTGGTCCCAGCCTGGAGCACCCTCATACACTTCAAATCTCTCATCCACAGCCCCACCCTAGAGCCCATATCTCTAGCTGGAGCCCTCCCTTCCCCCTGCACCTCAACCCCCAGCCTGGAGCTCCCTCCCACCCCCAATCTCCTCATTTCTGGCTCCACCCCACAGCCCGCACCCAGCCAGAGCCCTCACCCCCTCCTGCAGCCCAACCCCAATTTTGTGAGCATTCATGACCCACCATACAATTTCCATACCCAGATGTGGCCCTCGGACCAAAAAGTTTGCCCACCTCTGGTCTATCCTAATCGTACTTTATTTTTGGTTTGTTTGTTTACCACTCAGGAAAAGGCACTTTTATCTTTATTCTTTTTTTTTTTTTAAAGGAAGCACATGTATCTTTCCTCCACGTGCCATCAGACTGGTTTCAACTGCCTATACTGCTACCAATCCATATCCTCAAATATTTGTGCAAAATATAGATCTGCAAGATATTTGAAAGATTCTCATTCCCTCAAGCAATGGTTACTTCTATGGCAGTTTATCAAGTATACACAAAGATGATTCTATTTTAATAATTTCTGTATTCCTGCATGCTTTCATTCCACCCTACATCCAGTAACCAGATTGGATTGTTGCCAAATGATTTGGAAGTATGTTGGGCAGCCAAACTTTTGACAGTGGAGACTGAGCAAACTCTTCCTGAAAACCAGGCAATCGTAAACACAAGTGAAAAAATATGTAGACATTTACCCCTTAAATCCTAAAAACACAGTCCATTTGGGTAATAAAAATAAGAATTACTTATTGTTTATTGAGCACTGAAAATGTACTTACCACTATATCAGACACAAAATAAAGCTTACAGTCTACATAAGAAGTTGCAAGCTACATAAATACAACTAATCTCCTGTCCTCCAAGCTAGAGTTTTACATAGAAAAAGAAAGGGTAGGCAAAAAACTAGTCAACATAAACAAATGAAGGAGGACTGCTGCTAGGATTAGTTCCACCACATTTCCAGCTTCCTTCCACTCCAGTCATGAAGGCTTGGTCTACCCTAAACAGTTAGGGTGACTCAGCTACGTTGTTCATTGAGCAGTGTAGCTAAAACAACCTAATCCCTGATGTGGACAGGGCTAGGTTGATGGAGGCATCCTGGGGAGGTGAATTACTTGTGGGCCTATGTAGTATCTACAGTGGAGTGCTGCAGCAGCAGTACTGCAGCATTTCAAGTGTAGACAAGCCAGAAGGCATTTGCAAAAGAATTTGAAACTTTATGCAATCAGCTATGCTCTGCAGAAGCATTTAAGGACAAGATGGTTCTGATACCTTTTTTGAGACTCACAACTGCCACATTCTCCCAAACACAGAGACAGATGCTAGACCAGGGACTTTCAGTGGAGGGTCTGCTATCCATTTAGGTATTAGTATCTGAACTTAGAAACTGCAGTCATCACCATGGCACCTAATGCCTAGTCAGTCTCAAAGGCCTGCCATTAGTTATACCTTTGTTCCTTTTGATATCGTCTCCTACCCATTTTCAAGCACCTTGGACTTCTTCTGCAGGAATACTTTTGTTAGGGACTGTCAAGGCTGATTCCCCACACTGGCACTTCGAGTGCAGAAGGTCGGAGCCCACAAGGATTCTAAAAATTAATACTGGCCACTCCAGGCTTGTATTAAACCTCAAGGTTACAGCTTCTCTCTGACCTTGGATGGGTAGATGATGCCACCATCCAAATGCAAAAAAACCCTTTGAACCCAGAAAGGCGCACTTGGGAATTCCTCCCTGTGGGGTATCCTCAAGCCCTTTCACCCCCACTCTGGGAAAGAGCTGAGAAAGAAAACAAAGGAAATCAGCTGTTGCCACCAGCTAATTAAACAACATATGAACAAACCTCTTAGGACACACAGACCCAATCCTGTTCTTAAAAAAGGTAAATTTTATTAAAAAACAAAAAGAAAATACATCTGGAACGTAAGCTATTGCTAGATTTTAAAAAGAACAGATATAATAATTAAGCGTCAAGAATGGTTTTCTTGAAGTCGAGCTTAAAGAATACAAGCAAAACAAAAGCACCTGGGGTTAGCACAGAGGAGTCCACAAGCCATAAAGAAATAAGAGAGAAACCTAATCTCATCTTCCTAGACATTCCCTGATCTATTTACATATCTGGGGTTTCAGATAAGTAGGCGTGAGGTATGATTTGATGATTTGTCATACCTGGTTTAAAGCATTGCTGCTCTGTGTCTCCTCTCTCTGGAGAACAACAACAGGCAGACAAAGGGAAAGTTTTTTTTCCCAATTTTAAAATGTTCTAGCCCTCCCATTGGCTCTTTTGGTCAGGTGCCCACTCCCTTCCTTTTACCTATGGGCTTTTTTAACCCTTTACATGTAACGCAAGTAGAAAACAGCTACTAACAGGGATTTTTGTAGCTAGCTGGCTGGCTGGATGTCCGTAAAAGGGAGCTATCCATCCCCTTCCTTTAACACAGGGACAATACATTAAACTTATTATATTGCATTGATCCTTTTAGAATCTGAAAAGTCTGCATTTAAGTGGGTTGTTTTATGTTTCAGTGTAGACGTAAAAATAAAATAATCTTGTGACCTTTATATTTGAACCATAGAGCAAAATATTCTAAGGGCTAGAATGTGGCATAGAGGGTGGTACAGTGCATTAGGAGGCCATGTGCCTCCCTGAACTCCCCAGTTTGCAGTGACAGTGCAAGAACTGCATCATCCTTTAGGATAGTACAGCCTGCTCTCCCTAGCATACACACCCCACTACACGGTTATTGCTTCATTTCCTTCAGGCAATTTGTACCCCCACAGGCATGTGGAAGGAGCACAGTAATGGTGATTATCCCTGGCTATTGCAAAGAGGCATCTAATGAGGTATTGGGGGGAGGGGAAAGGGTCTTTGTGCTTCCCCTTCCCCCAGCAAAAGGTCAAGGACAATCTTGTTCTTTGGATTTTGTTTGTCTGCATAAATCTTGAGAAGAAGAAGAATAGCATGTGGGCATGAGAAGTGCTGTCAGCTAGCTTTCCTAGATTAATGCCTCATTCAGTACTGAATCAAGGCCTATCAGCATCTTAAAAATTCAGAATGTTTTATTACTTTCTAAAAAATATTTTAATATGCTTCAGATGTTTGACTGAATTTAAGAATACCTTGAAATTAATTAATATAAATGGTTTACATTGTCCCTTTCACTCCTCTAGTTAACTTATGAACACAAATTTGTATAAATTCACCTCACTCTAATATATGCATTTATATCTAGAGAAACCAAAGTAAAAAGGCCATGCCCTGACAACTTTATGGGAAAATGTTTGTGTTTGCAAACGTCTGTAGAACATCTTTAGAGAGTCCCTTTGAGATGAATATTCATCAAGCATAATTTTTGTTTTGATTTTACTAAATCAAAAGTCATAACTAATTTTACACTGTTCAAAAATTGTTAGTGGTGCAAGTTATTATACATGACAATTGCATCTGAACTGTATATTAAGCACATTTCCATTCTAAATTTCATACTGCAAATAAATCCAAGGATTTCTGTCTCAGGCAGAAATCTGTGTCTTCTCTCATTGCCTCATATCTTATGATATTTTGTTAGATTTCACATGCTTGAATGGTAGCAAGATGTTTAAATACAGTATCTCAGTACTGGAGATTTTGTACACCAGACATCATTATGACCAGTAGCAAACCAGCCATTGGGCTTTCATGGCTGGGAGAAGACTACATATTTTTTTAATTAAATGCAGTCTGCATATTTGAATGTTCTTGATTAATTTGTTTTCAGGTTGTCTTATTTCATATTGACTAACATGGCTTTATTTTGGTGGTTAAACAAGTACTAGCTCTTAAAAGCTTACCCAATCCCTTTGATTACTAAATAAATATATGGAAGTTAGATAACCTGAATATTTGCAGTATTCAAAAGGTGTTTCCAACAGCAAGTATAGGGAAGTAGAGCTGGACAAAATGTTGGATAATTGCCAAAAGATGCAATTTGAGGTCAACCAAAGCAGTTTGCAAATTTGTCGAGTTTGCTGAATAGTTCATCTTAACTAAAAAAGTCAACACATTTTGACAGCGTCAAAACAAACTGTTTTGTGTCAACTCAAAATATTTCATTTATTTTCAGACATTTTGACAAAAGTAAACAAAGGATTCATACAGGTGGAGGTGGTACTAATTCACTTATAACCCCTGGGCTAAAGTTTATGGCACTCAGGTAAGATATGGGAGACCCAGGTTCAATTCTCCCCGCTACCTGATGTGGAATAGAGACTTGAACTCCCAGCTACCAGCTTTCCTTCTTGATACTTGCACACTGAAGCCCTTCACAGCTCATTAGTTTGTTGTGAAATACTTATTTACTTATTTTACCTGTTTTACAGAACAAAATTAATGAATCCAAAATCCCATAGGGCCTAATTATTTTGTGGCTAATTATAGCCTGACTCAGCCTAACATGTCTTCAAATAATCTTTTCCCAAATATAATAATGCAGTTTCAATCTTCAGATTCCCTTGTGAGTTAATGATTAAGTTAGAGCATTCCCAGTTTGTAATGAGAACTAATAAAGAATTTTTAACAAATTTTATAGTCCAACTTCTTGCAACATCTAGGAGGCAATAAAACAACATTGGTTATGCAGCAAAGTGCAGGTACTATCCAACTATTTAGCAACACTCCTTGGGGTTGTTAAATAACTGCTTAATATTAGAATTTCACCTTACTGCAGTCCCAGTAGAGACAATTACCTTTATGTTTCCATCAAAAAGGAAATAAATCTTAATGGAGATGACTCCTTAGTCCTGTCTTAGTTATATCCCCATATCTGATATAATTTTTGAACATTTTAGCTTGCAGCAAAACTTAAAAGAATTAGCTGCTTTGGCAATAGCTACTTTCTACCCCTTCATGGTTATGTTTTCTATTGGAGCAACAAGTTGAATTTAAAAACATTTTGATTTGAACTTCAATAAGTATTGCCTGTGGAGTCTGTCTTCATCACTATGTGATTCTTCTGTTCTTACACGATGCAGCAAAATGTTCCCACTCTCTTGTGATGACATTCTTTATTCCCTTCCCCCAATGCCCCCACATGCTCCTCCAGAGATAAGTCAGAACTACAACACTAGAGAAGCAGACAGAATTTTTGCAAACAGTGTTTATGCAAAACACACACAGTAGGATTCTAACGGCCAATAAAACGTTTGACACTGTAATCAGTAGTAAAATATTAATGAAATGGCATTAACAATACCTGTTTAATTTGACCATCTGTTTTCTATTTCCATTGAACCATTGCAACTAGCAGTATACTTAACACACGTATCCTTAGGCCTAAATTTTCAAAAGTAGCTGGTGATTTTGAGTGCTTCCAGTTTTGGTTGCCCTATTGAATCACCTTTAAAGGGCTTGATTTTCAGAGACAGATGTCTCAACAAGCTAAGCAAACAAAAAATGGAGGCACTCAAAAAATTGCTAGATTGTAAAAAGTTTATAAAATTTTAAAGTGCAAAATTACATATTTTTCAGATGTCTGAGCTCCACAATTGAGATCCTGGCCATAGTGAAACAATGGAAATCTTGCCATTGATTTAAACAGGGCCAGAATGTCACTCCATGTCAGTTTAGTGTGTTCTGATACAGTCGGTTTTCTGAATGATCACCCATTATTACACCATAACAGTGCAAAATCCCCCCCTTAAAACAAAAGGAACACTTAGTGCTGAGGCTTGAGTTTTAACAAGCTCTTTTTTTGTTACCAGCTACTGAGAACTAGCAGATCTGTCTATAATAGATGTGCTTTGGCAATGTACCTTCAAGATGTGTGCCAAGGGTGAACTCCCTTGAAACACAGCAGTCAGGAGGGTGATAGATAAATGACATTTAAACTATTTACAAGGCAAAATGCTAAAATGAAAACAGGAAAATTGTCCTACATGATATATAATTAGTGTTGTCGAAGCTTGCTTTTAATATAGGGCAGAAACTTGTAAGTCTTTCAAATATGTAGCTGACAACATTAACAATAAAATAAAGTAACTTAGTCAGTTTACTTTGACACAGTTAAGTGAGATTTATAGTCTTCACACAGATACAGAATTTAATATATAAGGAAATACTGAGTGTCGTTAGCAACCATAAATAACATTTTACATAAGGTTTGGCAATGCACAAGTTTTTGCTTATATCGCTGTTCCAGTAAACAGCCATTTAAAAAAATGCTGATGGACTAAGGGCACGTCTTCACTACCTGCCGGATCGGCAGGTAGGAATTGACCTATTGGGGATCGACTTATCGCATCTAGTGAAGACGCGATAAAATCGATCCCCGATGGCTCTGCCGTCGACTCCGGAAATCCACCGTGGGAAGAGGCGGAAGCGGAGTCGGCGGCGGCAGCGGTCGACTTGTCGCCATCCTCACAGCCAGGTAAGTCGACCTAAAATACGCAACTTCAGCTACGCTATTCACGTAGCTGAAGTTGCGTATCTTAGGTCGACACCCCCCCACAAACACACCCGTAGTGTAGACCTAGCCTAAGAATATGTCTACACTGCAATTAAAAGCCCATGGCTGGTCCATGCTAGCTGACTCAGGCTCGGGATAAGGGCCTGTTTAACTGTGGGGTAGACATTTGGGCTCGGGTTGGAAGTCAGGCTTTGGAACCTTGTCAAAGCCCTGGGCCCCTCCCACTTTGCATCACTGGTTCTGACTTTGTATAAAACAAAAGATGACAGAGGTTTTGTCAAACCAAAGCCTCGGCAGGTCTTGCCCATCTCTGAAACTTTCTTTGAAAAGCAAACCAAAAACACGTTTGCTGAAGAGCCAATTATTTGGTAAAAGGCAATAAAAGGCAAACCTCTGGGTATATTGTATTTCTGCAGTAGAATAAGCAGCAGAGCTGGTAGAGTATACAATAAAGTGCTGTCTTTCTAAAGGTATTCTTAGTTAAATATAAAGAGAACCCCATCAAGTAATTCTCATCTACATGCCCAGACACTTGTGTTCCTTTTGATATATTGCTTTTGAAATATAGGAAAAATACCAAGGCATGTTATACCATATCAGCATTTTTCCTGCAGCAACCTAGTGGAAAGATGAGGCAGTATCACTTAAAGCTCATATTACAGTACATTGGAACCAATCCCTATCTAGCAGTGAAAATGTGTGTTTAGATCGGATAGAAGTTTGTCTGTCTTAACACTTTAAAGAAAGTGTCTCTAATAATTTTTTAATTAAGGCATATTAGTCTGGATAGTTCAGGGTATTGGTAAAAACAACAAGGAGTCTGGTGGCACCTTAAAAACTAACAGATTTATTTGGGCATAAGCTTTCGTGGGTAAAAACCTCACTTCTTCTTGTTGTTTTTGTAGATACAGACTAACACGGCTACCCCCTGATACTTGACAGGGTATTGGTAGTTAGGGATACAGGGACTTCTAAACTGTTTAATAAAAAAAAATCAGGCCAGGTCATGAGTGACTAAAAGTTGTTAATATGTGATGGTTGTTCGGTGGACTATGAAATAATTTGGTGGATTTGATCCAATTCTTACTGGATAGCAAGCAAATGCAGCCCTTACTTACTTATATGGTGTTGAGCTGAAGTATGTGTATGGAAGTCAGGGCAGAACTTGGCATCAAGAGCCCAAATCATAAACAAACAAAAACCCCACATACAAAACAAAATGCCACCACTACACTTTGTGTCCTGGTAATCTCAGAAGAGAGACCAAGGAGAAAATGGATAGGAAAAGTTAATAGCCCTAGAGGAGATCTCCCTTTGTAATAGGGTTAGCTCACATTTATGGAACATTGTGGGTAAAATCGCATTACTTCTGCTTGCACTGTACTTGCTTTATCGAAGGTAATTAACTTGAAAATTTGTCTTTTTAGTAGGCTTAAACAGAACCTAAAACAAAGGTTCTGTATCTGAGATGCAGCCCCATCCTGGGGTACCCCTACGCCCAAGTTGTTGTAGAACCCACTTGTTCCTCTTTCCTATATGGTTCTGTGTCCCATCTTAGGATCAGTGGGCCCTAGGTTTTCTGTGCTCCCTAGGCTGATGGCAGCTGTCAGCACTCAGCTTGCTGGAGCTAACCTGGATTCTCAATGTGTGGTGGCTCCACCTAGTGGTCAGGTGAATAAATTAATATGCAGCCCCTATGACCTCTTGGACATTACAAATCAAAAGCAATAGAGGACCAAACAAGTTTAAAAGGAACAAACACTTCATTATGGGAAGGACGGAGCTTAGTCAAAAGGGAGTAAGGATAGGTATTTGAGAAAGGGAAAAGAGGAACCAAGAGGAACAAACATGTTAAACCCCACAACAATATTAGAGGGACCATCCTTCTAATAATTAAATATAGTCAAAATCCCATGCAGACTACTAAAGCAAATGGCTGCTACCCCAGAGTCTGCTCAAAGGGTCCCAGGTAGTAGGTGCAAACACTGTTCCTACGTTGGAGCACTATAGGGATGACTGAAAAGTAATCAGGGGCCTAACAAGTGAGGCTGGCAGCTGATCCTTTCCCTCTGAAAATGGAGCTTGAGGGCTCCTTCTCTCCCTCTGGGTCTGACCTGTGATCATTTGAGTGGACAGACTGGCTTCTCTTCCTGCCCAATGCTTTCAACAGGCAAGCTGTTTCAGAGACCGTTCTATTACTGCATAGTTCTGGTTGGTTGGGCTCAGGAAAACGGGGTTGTCTCCCATATTTGGCAGAGAACTACTCAGGAAGTGTGTCTCATTCTGCTGCTATAAGCTGATACCCCGTGGCTGACTCTCTTTTCCCCCAAACACTGTACATATCCAAGTGCAGTACACATTTCTGGGCAGCCTCAGATATGTGCAGGCGGTTGAGGGCTGCAGTTGGTTGTCCTAGCATGTCTGTTAGGCCTCTGGCCCAATAACTCATCCTTCTTTCCTCTGTCCAAGCCCCCAGCGCTGGTTGGGGTCCAAAACACAGGCAGTTCCAGTTTCTGCAGCCGCTGCGCTGCTGCTCTGTCTTTTTGAGCTGTATATGTCAACTCCTCAAAATAGCACGGGGGGCTACAGAGACGTTCTGAAGTCTTTCAAAATATTATGGAGGGCTTGTGTTCTGGAATGTCAAACAAATAACAAGGATAAAGGCTTTCCTGATGGTGGCCTGAAGCCTGTGTTTCTTCAGAGAGTCCTGTGCTTATAACTTTTGCACACGTTGGTCCTGATCCTCAGCTGGTGTGAGTCAGCAAAGCTCTTTTGACTTCAATGGAGATACGCCGATTTACATCAGCGGAGGATCTGGCCCTTCATTTCATACATACATTTACAAAACTCATTTGTTAAAAACACGGCACCTTGAGATTCTGAGAATTCACCAGTTGATCCGGCAGAAGTGTAACAACATAAACATGTCTGGTATTAATCTGATCCACAGCCCAGTCAAAGAAATGTGCCAAAGGAATCCCCAAACATAAAGGTAGTGTTTGGCTTTTCTCTCACAGCTACTGACGTTTTTTGCCTCCTGCTTCTTTTCAAGTGGAGGAGACAGTCAACCCTGTCTCACTCAAGTTGATTCCCCCTTGCTGTAAAATCTGTAATTCTACTACTAGGATGACCTGACATGTTGCTTTAAAATCTCAGGACTATGTAAAATATTGCAGCTTTACTTGAGAAAAACAACCATCGGATGGAGAATTCTGATGACTATTTCTGAAGTGACTCTTTATTCAGATGTGTTGTATGTAGTACAAGAAATAATTTCATGAACACTTCCAGACAAAGCTATAACGCTTTCATTTCTATCTAACTACTAGATGACCAGACAAAATACTTATTCTAATCAGATTAAGGAACCTGCAGTTATCCTCTTTGCTGTAAGAAGTCTATTAATCAAAATGAATAATTAATAGCATTATCTTCAATTACTGTAATATACCCCACTAGTCTGAAACACCAAGTTGCCCTCGCTTCTATCCCATGTAATCTCATTGAAGTTAATGGGAGTTCTACCTAACATTATGTCTATGCTATGGACCTTACAGCAGCACAGCTGTACTGCTGAAGTTGCACCCCTGTAAGGTCTCCTGTGTAGCCGCTCTATGCCGGCAAGAGAGAGCTCGTCCGTCGGCATAATTAAATCACCCCCAACGAGGGGTGGTTGCTATGTCAGTGGGAGAGCATCTCCTGCCAACATAGCGCTGTCTGCACTAGCACTTTGGTTGGTGAAGCTTATGTCTGCCTGGGATGTGTTTTTGACACTCCTGACCGACAAAAGTTTTGCCAACAAAAGTGCTAGTGTAGACAAAGCCTAAGAAATGGCCACGTAATTGGATCCCTGACCTTTCTGAGCCAAAATGCAGAATCTTTGCCAGTGTAACTAAGGGGGATTTGCAATCTCATCCTCTGTAATTTGTAAATATCTTTATCATTTTTTTGGTAAGAAGTCATCTGTAGCTGAAGCTGTGTAGATAACTTTGATGTAAACATAATTGAATCAGGATCCCTTCTAAATCAAATCATTGGAAAAACAAAGATGAAATTAAGCTTGGATTATAGACCTGTAGTGTTTTTTTGTAAGCCTCTTGCTAAATATTATCAACACAATATTGCTACTTTCCACTCTGAACAGTCTCTTTCAACCAGGACAATGCTACTGCTGTATTGCGATACTTTGAAAATGAGTTACATGACTCAAACTGTGTGAGCCAGCAATTATGATTAAGACTATTTGCGTAACTAGTCACTGGATAGTTAGTAAAATGATGTGACATTTTTAATTTCTCTACCTCTCTCAATCTGGAAGGGGAAAAAAGCTCTGTTGCTAATACTTTAATGGGTATTTTGCAAGATCAATCAGATTATTTTGGAGATTAGTTTATCACTAAATCAATCTCTTAAACCCCGGCTGCTGTCTCTCTGGTAACAGTTCCATCATTTTTTGTGCTAGTAAAGATCCTGCTGCGTCCAAATATTCTGCATCTTTTATTGCTGCTTCTTTCAAAAGTACAGCACCAGTAGTATATCAGGAGCGTTACAGAATCAGTGGATACTTTGCCCATAGGCAGTAAAATTGAAAAATCCTGAGTAAGCTGTAGGAGCTAAATAACTGGGCACAACATACAGCTGAGCACAGGTTTTGGCTCAGTAGAAACCTATTTTATATATCTATGCATCTTTCCAACATGGGTTGTCTATATTGGTAAATACAATGGGGAAAACAGATTTCCTGATCGGACTTGACTCCCATCAAATGAAATTACATGACTACAATTATACATGTGTTATCTGTATGAGTTTATGGAAATCCATGTTGGAGATACCTCTTGCAGCTGGGTGCTACCATATACTTAGTGTTAAAATTAGTACTTACTTTAGCAGCTGAATTGTGTGACAACAGAGCTCAAAGCTGCAGGAAACTCCTCTAGTTTCATGTTTCACTACAAATTCAAACTTGGGCCATTGAAAGTTTTGCTAAAATTCACAAATATATGCATTGAAATCCTGTCACTTCTGTATTTTGTGTCGTTCTGCCAAAGCCTGGTAAACTTTAGGGCTTTCAACTGAGTTTCAAACTGACACTTTAAATTCACTGAAACACAAAGTGTCATAAAGGGATGATGGGCACTACATAGGGTCAAAACTGAAGAAAATATTCCCATGAACCTTGAATCATAGAATCATAGATTATAGGACTGGAAGGGACCTCGAGAGGTCATCGAGTCCAGTCCCCTGCCCGCATGGCAGGACCAAATACTGTCTAGACCATCCCTGATAGACATTTATCTAACCTACTCTTAAATATCTCCAGAGACGGAGATTCCACAACCTCCCTAGGCAATTTATTCCAGTGTTTAACCACCCTGACAGGAACTTTTTCCTAATGTCCAACCTAGACCTCCCTTGCTGCAGTTTAAACCCATTGTTTCTGGTTCTATCCTTAGAGGCTAAGGTGAACAAGTTCTCTCCCTCCTCCTCATGACACCCTTTTAGATACCTGTAAACTGCTATCATGTCCCCTCTCAGTCTTCTCTTCTCCAAACTAAACAAACCCAGTTCTTTCAGCCTTCCTTCATAGGTCATGTTCTCAAGACCTTTAATCATTCTTGTTGCTCTTCTTTGGACCCTTTCCAATTTCTCCACATCTTTTTTAAAATGCGGCGCCCAGAACTGGACACAATACTCCAGCTGAGGCCTAACCAGAGCAGAGTAGAGCGGAAGAATGACTTCTCGTGTCTTGCTCACAACACACCTGTTAATGCATCCCAGAATCATGTTTGCTTTTTTTGCAACAGCATCACACTGTTGACTCATATTTAGCTTGTGGTCCACTATAACCCCTAGATCCCTTTCTGCCGTACTCCTTCCTAGACAGTCTTTTTCCATTCTGTATGTGTGAAATTGATTTTTCCTTCCTAAGTGGAGCACTTTGCATTTGTCTTTGTTAAACTTCATCCTGTTTAACTCAGACCATTTCTCCAATTTGTCCAGATCATTTTGAATTATGACCCTGTCCTCCAAAGTAGTTGCAATCCCTCCCAGTTTGGTATCATCCGCAAACTTAATAAGCGTACTTTCTATGCCAATATCTAAGTCGTTGATGAAGATATTGAACAGAGCCAGTCCCAAAACAGACCCCTGCGGAACCCCACTCGTTACGCCTTTCCAGCAGGATTGGGAACCATTAACAACAACTCTCTGAGTACGGTTATCCAGCCAGTTATGCACCCACCTTATAGTAGCCCCATCTAATTTGTATTTGCCTAGTTTATCGATAAGAATATCATGCGAGACCGTATCAAATGCCTTACTAAAGTCTAGGTATACCACATCCACCGCTTCACCCTTATCCACAAGGCTCGTTATTCTATCAAAGAAAGCTATCAGATTGGTTTGACATGATTTGTTCTTCACAAATCCATGCTGGCTGTTCCCTATCACCTTACCACCTTCCAAGTGTTTGCAGATGATTTCCTTAATTACTTGCTCCATTATCTTCCCTGGCACAGAAGTTAAACTAACTGGTCTGTAGTTACCTGGGTTGTTTTTATTTCCCTTTTTATAGATTGGCACTATATTTGCCCTTTTCCAGTCTTCTGGAATCTCTCCCGTCTCCCATGACTTTCCAAAGATAATAGCTAGAGGCTCAGATACCTCCTCTATTAGCTCCTTGAGTATTCTAGGATGCATTTAATCAGGCCCGGGTGACTTGCAGGCATCTAACTTTTCTAAGTGATTTTTAACTTGTTCTTTTTTTATTTTATCCGCTAAACCTACCCCCTTCCCATTAGCATTCACTATGTTAGGCATTGCTTCAGACTTCTCGGTGAAGACCGAAACAAAGAAGTCATTAAGCATCTCTGCCATTTCCAAGTTTCCTGTTACTGTTTCTCCCTCTTCACTAAGCAGTGGGCCTACCCTGTCTTTGGTCTTCCTCTTGCTTCTAATGTATTGATAAAAAGTCTTCTTGTTTCCTTTTATTCCCGTAGCTAGTTTGAGCTCATTTTGGGCCTTTGCCTTTCTAATCTTGCCCCTGCATTCCTGTGTTGTTTGCCTATATTCCTCCTTTGTAATCTGTCCTAGTTTCCATTTTTTATATGACTCCTTTTTATTTTTTAGATCGTGCAAGATCTCATGGTTAAGCCAAGGTGGTCTTTTGCCACATTTTCTATCTTTCCTAACCAGCGGAATAGCTTGCTTTTGGGCCCTTAATAGTGTCCCTTTGAAAAACTGCCAACTCTCCTCAGTTGTTTTTCCCCTCAGTCTTGATTCCCATGGGACCTTACCTATCAGCTCTCTGAGCTTCCCAAAATCTGCCTTCCTGAAATCCATTGTCTCTATTTTGCTGTTCTCCCTTCTACCCTTTGTTAGAATTGCAAACTCTATGATTTCATGATCACTTTCACCCAGGCTGCCTTCTACTTTCACATTCTCAACGAGTTCCTCCCTATTTGTTAAAATCAAGTCTAGAACAGCTTCCCCCCTAGTAGCTTTTTCAACCTTCTGAAATAAAAAGTTGTCTCCAATGCAGTCCAAGAATTTGTTGGATAGTCTGTGCCCCGCTGTGTTATTTTCCCAACATATATCCGGATAGTTGAAGTCCCCCATCACCACCAAATCTTGGGCTTTGGATGATTTTGTTAGTTGCTTGAAAAAAGCCTCATCCACCTCTTCCCCCTGGTTAGGTGGCCTGTAGTAGACTCCTAGCATGACATCTCCCTTGTTTTTTGCCCCTTTAAGCCTAACCCAGAGACTCTCAACACTTCCGTCTCCTATGTCCATCTCTACCTCAGTCCAAGTGTGTACATTTTTAATATATAAGGCAACACCTCCTCCCTTTTTCCCCTGTCTATCCTTCCTGAGCAAGCTGTACCCATCCACACCAACATTCCAATCATGTGTATTATCCCACCAAGTTTCAGTGATGCCAACAATGTCATAGTTGTATTTATTTATTAGCACTTCCAGTTCTTCCTGCTTATTCCCCATACTTCTCGCATTTGTATATAGGCATCTAAGATACTGGTTTGATCTTTCCTCCCAGTTTTGTCCTGACTCTCCTTTCTCTCTGCCAATATAGCCCACACTCCCTCTTGTTTCCGACCCATCTCCCCGGTCTCCATATTCCCCACTTACCTGTGGGCTTTGCTCACCTGTCCCCGTCAAACCTAGTTTAAAGCCCTCCTCACTAAATAATAATACTTTCTATTATCTCCTGGTCCTACTTGGAAATTACACTAGATCATCTCATCCTCTATTTGTACTTCAGGTTGACAGTGAAGTACATGATAATTTCTTGGGCCTAATGCTACAGTCCTGATTCAGTCAACATTCCTGCGTTCACCAGTGGGAATTCTGACTAAGCACAGCATGGTTTGATCCCTTTTTATAGTGTTATTATCAGAAGCAGAATATAAAAAGATGAACTCTATTTCACACTTAATTTCCATGACCTATGGCTTGGAAGAGGCAGAATAGCATTACTGGCCACAGCTTCAGACATAACCTATAGGTTTTCACTCCACAGAATGTTATGAATATGATATAGCCAATTACATTTCATGGTACAGGAGGAAAGCTGCTAACTATGAACATCTTTTTGTGCTAAACCATTATGGGGCTCCCATTCACAGATATTGGCCTTCAAGGAGTGGGTGCTGTTTAGCATTCCTCCTCGACAATGAAAATAATGTTCTTTGTTATCTAGAGGAAAGCAATGTAATAGAAAAAAGTTTTGACAGACTATAAAGATGAGCTACATAAGACCCGCATCTGGATCAGTCTTGTTTTAATTTATTTATTAGGTACAGCCACAGCAGAAGAGAAACCAATGATTGGCTTGTGTCTTTGGAATAGAATGGAAATGAACATATAAGTTACCTCAAGAGTTTGGTTGGAAACAGTTTTCCTGTCATATGCAAATTTTCAAGATTTCAGAAACTGGGCTAGAGAAACTGACTATATTGTTTGGTAGTCAGGGCACTCATTTCAGACTCAAACAAAGTAGGGGTTTGAACAGTATCAGATTAATGATTTTGCTGCCCCTAGGCCCAGGGTTTCTTGCCGCCCCAAGATTGCAAGTGCCAAAGCAAAAACAAACAAAAAAACATCCGAGTGCTGAAGCAAAAAAAAAAAAAAAAAAACCCTCTGAGAACGCAAGTGCCGCCTCTGCAAATTTGCCGTCCTAGGCCTAGGTCTTGTTGGCCTAGGCGATAATATGCCGCTGGGTTTGAACCTGCATCTCTCACAGGTTGTGTGAGTGCCTGTAAGTGCGGTTTCTCATCTCTAGGGCACAGCCTTAAGCCCTGACATGGCAATGTAGATTATTTCACCTCTTATGCCCCTTTTGGTGGCCACTTCCTTAGCCTCACAATGGCCAGTTTCAGAGAGAAGATGCTAACAACTCCTTCTCTGGGTCTTCTATGGCTCAGCTCTCTGGCCAAGTCACATAACAGTCAATTCCGCTTCAGAGTTAATAAAGGCCCATCTTAAATTTCACAATGTCTATACTTATACTTTTTCTGCCTCTCAGTCTCAACTGAAATCTTCTGCTTCCTGGCCTCTGCAGAGATTCCCTTGAATTGCTTCTTCCTCAGCAGGATTCTCCTACTGCTTCCCTTCACCAAGGATGCCAGCAGCTTGCCTCTAAGAATCTCCCTGTTCCTTGTAAGCCCTATGTCAGGCCTCCACCACAGGAACCTACTTTACTCCCTGGGGGTCTCTTTCTCCTGTTGCAGGTCCTAACTGAGGGCTTCCCCCTCTAACAGGAATCTACTACACATCCAGTGGCTCTTTCCAGAGGAGAACTCCCATTGTTCCTCCCTCTACTGAGATCCCAGCTCTGTTTAAGAAGTACATGTCCTGCTTCACCACCACAGCTGGGGCCAGTCTTTTTAATTAAGCCCCCTTACACGAAGCTGGGGTTATGCCCTTATATTGACAGCTCATCAGTGAGGCTGAGCAATTGGTGCTAAGTCATGGGCAAGGCTGAGCCCAGCTTGCCTGAAAGGGCCAGCCAGACTTTAACAATCACAGAATCATAGAAGATTAGGGTTGGAAGAGACCTCAGGATGTCATCTAGTCCAACCCCCTGCTCAAAGCAGGACCTAACCCCCAACTAAATCATCCCAGCCAGGGCTTTGTCAAGCCAGGCCTTAAAAACCTCTAAGGAAGGAGATTCCACAACCTCCCTAGGTAACCCATTCCAGTGCTTCACCACCCTCCTAGTGAAATAGTGTTTCCTAATATCCAACCTAGACCTCCCCCACTGCAACTTGACATGACATGTGTCTAGAGAGGTTATTACTGGAGCAGCATTCGTTTTGCCCATCTGAATCCTCAGACGGGGGTAATATTTTGGGAAAATGCAGATTTGCTGGGAGAAGAGAAGGAAAAACAATTCTCTGGCAATTTTTTTCCTCTCATGGCAGCTACTTGAACTTGCTTAGAGGTTTCAAATGATATGAAGTAAATTCTAGAAGTGATGGATTAATGGGCAGAGGGCAGGTGAAGTGATTAATAGGATATGATGAATGAATTTGTCATAAGGGCCTGCATTTTATTGTATGGTTATCTCCTCCACTTATGTGGTGTTTGTGTGCAAACCCACATTTGAGTCTGGTTAATTAAATACCAAATGGCCCACGATACTATAGAGTGAATTTAATCATAGTTTTTTTGAAAAATAAAATAAATTACAATTCTCATTATGATATTAACACCATCATACAGGATCTGTGTGATACATACGGTCAGTCAAATACTTTATGCCTAGTCCTGTTGAAATCAATGTACTGCATAAAATATGAGGATTATGCCACATTTTACTTTCAAGTTTTAAATAATAATTTGTCAATGTCACTTTGTATGTAAAGTCAACCCACTTGGTTTTAATAAGCTAAGAAATAGTTTAACTCCTTGCATCATTTCAATGCTTTATTATACCCAAATTGCTATCCCAGTTATACTGAAATGGCATGTATAGGATCTTAGGCCTGGTCTACACTTAATAATTAGATTGACATAGGTAGTTGCACAGGATTGTGAAAAAGTCACATCCCTGAGATTCAATCTAATCCAGTTTGTAGACATGGCTACACCTGCTTGAGGAGGTGCATTATCTACATCAGGCCTGCACAACATACGGCCCATGGGCCACATGCAGCCCGCGTGGGCTCACTGTGCGGCCCGTGGGGGGGTTGTGGGGGGTGAATAGGTGGGCTCACTGTGCGGCCCACATGAGGTGAGTAGGGAAGCCAATGGCCGGCTGGCTGGCTGGCTGGTTGGCTGGCCGGCAGGTGGGCGGGGTGGTGAAGGGGCTAGTGTGAGGCTGGACTCCGGAGAGTGAGGGTGAGCCAGTGGCAGGAGGTAAGAGGCCAGGCAAGTGAGCTGGCGGTGGGGGAGGGGTGGCTAAGGAGGCGAGCAGGGGGCAGGTGAGCCGGAGGGGGGGGGGGCTGAGGAGGTGAGCAAGGGGGCAGGTGAGCCAGCGGGCGGGGGAGGGGTGGCCGAGGAGGCAAGCGGGTGGGGGGGCAGTGGTGGTGGGGGCAATTGGGAGAGAGGTTTTTGTGTTACACCTGCAGCTGAAGAGGCAAGTGGCGGGGGGCGGGGGGGCAGGTGAGCCGGTGGCAGGGGAGGGGTGGCTGAGGAGGCAAGTATGCAGAGGGGGGGCAATTGGGAGAGGGAAATGGCAAAATGCCTCTGAATCTGGTACCAAATGTTCATGTAACTGCCCCAGGATGGTCAAGAAAACTGGGTCATTAAGGCTTGACAGTCTCTGGGGGGAATCACTGCTAATCCCAGGACCAGACAGGCTGCTTTATTTGGATCAGGGGTTCACGTGCCTGTCATCACTGCAGGAACTGCTTCCATGGAAAAGCCACATTAGGAGGACCCTTAAATGTATATTTAGCTTCTTTCTATCTCGCAGTCAGAAGAAACTGGTCCCATGTGCACACACCCAGCTCTCTGGTCTCAATCCTATCACCCTTTGGAACCTGTGCAGCTGAGTCTGTCCCCAGCAGTGCAAAGGCAAACTGAGGACAGGATCAAATCAAATGTCCATCCCCACGTTAGAGAAGAGAGAACTATGACATACTGCACATAAATCCAAACCACTTCATTAGCTGAAGAGTTAAGCTGTAAGTTTTAGAGGAGCCCAGTTAACCCATCAAGAAATCTCACTTACAAATACTCGACAGCTTCCCTAAAAACCCAAAGGCAGGACAGTCTAGAAATGAACAGTTCAGGGATCCAACCCCATAGTCATATCATTTTTCCCTGTTCCTCACCATCCCCCCTGCCCTTCCCCCAAGAATCCTAGCCACATCCCACCTGATCTAGGGCCCCCACCTCTTCCTCTGCAGAGCAGCCCTTGCCACAGAGCCAGGGCTCAGCAGAAGGGCAGTTTAAATAATTTACACAGAGGCCTTGGCTACACTTGCAGATGTACAGCGCTGTGAGTTAAACCTGACTTCGTGCAGCTGAATGGGGAAAGCGCTGCAGTCTGTCCACACTGACAGCTGCGCAGCGCACTGTCGTGGCCACATTTGTGGCAATTGCAGCGGTATTGGGAGTGGTGCATTATGGGCAGCTATCCCAAAGAGCACCTTTTCCCATTCTGGCGCCGTGGGTTGTGGGAAGGGGGCGTGGGTGCAGGGGATTCTGGGTCCTCTCCCAACACCCCATGATGCATCGCTTCGCATCCCAGAAATCCCTTTGTTTCTGTCCCCTTTGGCGCCATCTTTCAACGGTTTCTGTGCAGCATGATCTGTCTGCGGGAAATGGAGTCCAAACTGCTGAGGCATATGCTGACGAATCTCGCCAGCACATCACATTTGGCTGTCGAACTATTCCTTAAGATCCAAAGTGACAGTGAGAGTGAGGAGTCCGACGATGCTATCGAGCCGCGTAACGCGTACGACAAGAAATTGCTTGTGGCATTCACGGACATGCTCAGCACTGTGAAACGCCGCTTTTGGGCTCAGGAAACAAGCACCGAGTGGTGGGATCACATCGTCATGGAAGTCTGGGATGACGAGCAGTGGCTGTAGAACTTTCGGATGAGAAAAGCCACTTTCATGGGACTGTGTGAGGAGCTCGCCCCCCACCCTGCGGCGCAAGGACACGAGATTGAGAGCTGCCCTGCCAGTGGAGAAGCAGGTGGCTATTGCAATCTGGAAGCTGGCAACTCCAGACAGCTACCGGTCGGTCGCAAACCAGTTTGGAGTGGGAAAGTTGACCGTTGGAATCATGTTGATGCAAGTTTGCAAGGCCATTAATCGCATCCTACTCAGAAGAACCATGACTCGATTTGGGGACTTCAACAGCAGAGTCAAGGGAAAGAGTTGGGATGGCTTTGTGGCCTGCATCATGCGGGAGGTCAGACTAGATGATCATAATGGTCCCTTCTGACCTTTAAGTCTATGAGTCTATGAGACTCTGGGTAACGTGCAGGAAATAGTGGATGGCTTTGCACAAATGGGGTTCCCTAACTGTGGAGGGGCGATAGATGGGATGCACATTCCTATTCTGGCACCACCCCACCTAGGATCTGAGTACGTTAATCAGAAGCGGTATTTCTCTATGGTTCTCCAGGCGCTTGTTGATCACCGTGGATGTTTCATTGACATTAACACAGGCTGGCCCGGAAAGGTGCATGACGCACCCATCTTTCGGAACACTTGGCTGTTCAGGAAGATGCAGGCCGGGACTTTTTTCCCAGAGTGGAAGATCACGGTAGGGGAAGTTGAAATGCCCATTGTGATCCTTTGAGATCCCGCTTACCCGTTAATGCTGTGGCTCATGAAACGCTACACAGGGAGCCTTGACAGCAGCAAGGAATGGTTCAACTACAGGCTGAGCCGGTGCCGAATGACTGTGGAGTGTGCCTTTAGCTGTTTAAAGGGCCGCTGGCGATCTCTGTATGGGAAGCTGGACTTGGCCGAAAACAGCATCCCCGCAGTTATATCCACGTGCTGTGCCCTCCATAATATTTGTGAAGGGAAGAGTGAAAGCTTCACTCAGGCATGGACCTCCGAGGTTCAACACCTGGAGGCTGAATTTGCACAGCCAGAGAGCAGGGCTATTACAGGGGCCCAGCGCGGGGCTGCAAGGATTAGGGATGCCTTGAGGGAGCAATTTGAGGCTGAAAACCAGCAGTGATATCTGGTGCCCTGCATGGGAGTGAAGTGCAGTAGTTCCAAACTTTAGGAATCAGTGTTTGCTAAGCAGACTTGCAGTGCCTGTTTTATTTCCTGGGCTAAGGAATCTTTTTTTACTTTATGCAATAATAAAGAATGTTTTCAAAGCCAAAGAATCCATTTATTGAAAAGAAACAAGGGGGTGGAGTGGGGAACAGTACAATCACAGATTCGCGTATGTCCTGTCTGGTGTGCTGTGCAGTGAGTGCTGCACTTCAGGACAGCTATACTGCATGGTGATGGGGGTTGAGTGCAGAGGGTAAGGGTTGTGGTTTTCAGGGCTGCGTGATGAAGATACTGGTGTTGGAGGCAGTGGGTGGCGTGAAGAACACGGAAGTTGGGGAAAGTGGGTTGGAGGTGACAGTGGGGCACAACGGAAAGAGTTTTGGGACAAGGGCTGTAGGGGGGGGCGGTGGCGTTTGCGGTACTGCTCCTCTTTCTGCATGGCTACCAGCTCCTGGATAGCATCTGCTTGGCGCTCCAGGATGCTTATGAGCCTATCAGTGCTTTGCTGCTGCTGCATGGTGCTCTGCCGCCGGTGCGCTGCGTTTTCCTGGCGGATCCTGCTTTCTCTCTCCCTCCAGTCCTGTGCTTTCTCATTCTCTTTAATAGATTGCCACATCACTTCTTGCAGCATGTCGTCTTTGCTTTTTCGCGGTCTCTTCCTGAGTCTTTGCAGTCTCTGAGCAGGTGATAAGAGGGACGGCTGAGGTCTCAAGGTTGGTGCAGCTATATAGGCAAAATGCAACATTTAACAGAGGCAGCATTGTTTATACTAGACAGAGTAATGATTCCCCCCGCACTTAAGGAGTAGAAAACACACAGGGTCTAAACAATAGCATAATTTTCCCGTCCGAAACAGAGCGCACATATCCCACGGGAGCCTCAAAATGTGAGTAAGGGGGACTGATTGTTTCAGGGCTGCATTGTCCTCTGGGTTTCTTTGCCTTGGGGAGAGCCAACAGCTTCAGGGGGCACCTACACTGAACACTTTTCCACAGGAGTTCGTCCTGGACGATATCTTGCTGCTGAGGGTGACCTGGGAAGCAAGGGAGGGTCTTCTACTGCAATGCGGCTTCTGCCCTGGCCCATATGCAGCTTGCCTGTGTGCAGCAATGGGGTATCTCCATCCAGCCCACTGTGACGGGTTGGATCACAGAAACCCCCTGGGGAGCTGCCACCCGATGTGCAAAGACTACCCCTGCTTCTGTTTTCCCTGCCAGCTCAGGACTCCAGCACCCTGTCTTGCTGAGCCAGACACTCCTGTTTGGCTCCAGACACAGATCCAGGGTCTGAATCACCTGTCCCAAAGCTGCAAGTTTACCTGAAAACAGCTCACAGTAGTGTGCTTGTCTCTAGCACTCAGATGCCCAACTCCCAATGGGGTCTAAACCCAGACAAATCCGTTTTACCCTGCATAAAGCTTATGCAGGGCAAACTCATAAATTGTTCGCCCTCTATAACACTGATAGAGAGATATGCACAGCTGTTTGCTCCCCCAGGTATTAATACATACTCTGAGTAAATTACTAAATAAAAAGTGATTTTATTAAATACAGAAAGTAGGATTTAAGTGGTTCACAGTAGTAACAGACAGAACAAAGTAAGTCACCAAGCAAAATAAAATAAAATGCGCAAACCTATGCCTAATCAAACTGAATACAGATAATTTCCTCACCAGTTCCAGAGTGCTCCCTTTTACAGGCTAAGCTCCTTTTAGCCTGGGTCCAGCAATCACTCACACCCCCTGTAGTTACTGTCCTTTGTTTCAGTCTCCTTCAAGTATCCTGGGGGGGGGGGGGGGTGGAAAGGCTCCTTCTTTAGCCAGCTGAAGACAAAATGGAGTGGTCTCCCTTGGGTTTAAATAGACTCTCTCTTGTGGGTGGAGACCCCCCTCCTCCCTCCTATGCAAAGTCCAGCTCCAAGATGGAGTTTTGGAGTCACCTGGGCAAGTCACATGCCCCTGCATGACTCAGTCTTTGCAGGCCGACGCCATTGTCCACATGGCATCTTGCATATCTCCAGGAAGACTTCTTATGTGGATTGGAGCATTCCAAGATGCATTGTTCCCCAAGTGTCTCCTGATCAGGTACTTAACCTGGTGAATTCCTTCCTAAAAAGCTGACCAAATTCCTCACAAAGCTTACTTAGTAATCAAGCAAGCATACAGCCCATATTCTTAACCTCGAGTAGAAAATGATATATATGTACAAATTGGATGAATAGATATAGTAGACCATAACCTTTACGGAGATATGTTACATGGCACAGGCAGCACAAAACATATTCCAGTTGTGTCAGACATACATTTATAAGCACCCCCTCCCCATAAAGCCTTATGGGGTACACTGTCACACCCACCACCATCACTCCCGTTTTCTTCCTTCTCCTTCTCCCCTCCCCCCCCCCCCCCCCGCCCACTGGCTCTGAAGTGTCCATGGAGGTCCTTGGAGTGGAGGTGGGGTTAACCCCAAGTATCGCTTCCAGCTCTTTGTAGAATCGGCAGGTCGCGGGGGGAGCACCCGAGCAGCCGTTTGCGTCGCAGGCTTTGCGGTAGGCACTCTGCAGCTCCTTCACTTTAATCCAGCACTGCAGGATGTCCCGGTCATGGCCCCTTTCCATCATGTCCTTTAATATCTTCCCGAAGGTATCGTAATTCCTACGGCTGGAGCGCAGCTGGGACTGTACAGCTTCCTCCCTTAGTTCTTAGCTTTGGTCCTAACAGACCTTAAGGAGGAAGTGATGTTGTAGCTGTGTCAATTCCAGGATATTCGAGAGACATGGTGGGTGAGGTAATATCTTTCATTGGACAAACTTCTGTTGGTGAGAGAGACAAGCTTTTGAGCTACACCAATCTCTTCCTCAGGTCTGGGAAAGTTATGTAAGGTTTGCCTACACTACAAAATTAAGTCGACTTAAGTTAGGTTGACCTACAGCCACCGCAATAATTAAATCAGCTGTTCATGTCCACACTACCCTCCTTCTGCCAGTGGTGCACATCCTCACCGGGAGCGTTTGCACCAACTTAAGTGGAACATGGAGAGGGGCTGACAGCATGCGTGGGACTGACTGCTGGAGCCCTGCTACCCCATGCTGACTTCTAGACCTCTGCTGCCATGGGCTGACAGCCAGAGGTGTCAGCCCTGCACAGGGTTGACCGCTGGAGCCCCACCACCCTGGGGCTGACTGCTGGAGCCCTGCTGTCCTAGGCTGACTCTTAGAGCTGTGCCACCCCAGGCTGATTGCCAGAGCTGTAAAAACAATGAGGAGTCTTTGTGGCACCTTAGAGACTAACAAATTTATTTGGGCATAAGCTTTTGTGGGCTACAGCCCACTTCATCAGATGCATGGAGTGGAAAAGACAGAGGCAGGTAAAAATACACAGCACATGAAAAGATGGGAGTTGCCTTACCAAGTGTGTGTGTGTGGGGGGTCAGTGCTAATGAGCCAATTCAAATAAGGTGGAAGGTGGCTATTCTCAATGGTTGACAAGAAGGGACGAAAATCACTTTTGTAGTGCTTCCACCTTAATTGAATTGGATCATTAGCACTGACCCCCCGCCCCAACTTGGTAAGGCAACTCCAATCTTTTCATGTGCTGTGTATTTATACCTGCTGTGACAGTGTACCCCATAAGGCTTTATGGGGAGGGGGTGCTTATAAATGTATGGATGACATAGCTGGAATATGTTTTGTGCTGCCTGTGCCATGTAACATATCTCCGTAAAGGTTATGGTCTACTATATCTATTCATCCAATTTGTACATACATATCATTTTCTACTCGAGGTTAAGAATATGGGCTGTATGCTTGCTTGATTACTAAGTAAGCTTTGTGAGGCATTGGGTCAGCTTCTTTAGGAAGGAATGCACCAGGTTAAGTACCTGATCAGGAGGCACTTGGGGAACAATGCATCTTGGAATGCTCCAATCCACATGAGAAGTCTTCCTGGAGACATGCAAGATGCCATGTGGACGGCCTGCAAAGACTGAGTCATGCAGGGGCATGTGACTTGCCCAGGTGACTCCAAAACTCCATCTTGGAGCTGGACTTTGCATAGGAGGGAGGAGGGGGGTCTCCACCCACAAGAGAGAGTCTATTTAAACCCAGGGGAGACCCCTCCATTTTGTCTTCAGCTGGCTAAAGAAGGAGCCTCTCCACCCCCCCCCCCAGGATACTTGAAGGAGACTGAAACAAAGGACAGTAACTACAGGGGGTGTGAGTGATTGCTGGACCCAGGCTAAAAGGAGCTTAGCCTGTAAAAGGGAGCACTCTGGAACTGGTGAGGAAATTATCTGTATTCAGTTTGATTAGGCATAGGTTTGCGCATTTTATTTTATTTTGCTTGGTGACTTACTTTGTTCTGTCTGTTACTACTTGGAACCACTTAAATCCTACTGTCTGTATTTAATAAAATCACTTTCTATTTAGTAATTTACTCAGAGTATGTATTAATACGTGGGGGAGCAAACAGCTGTGCATATCTCTCTATCAGTGTTATAGAGGGCGAACAATTTATGAGTTTGCCCTGCATAAGCTTTATGCAGGGTAAAACGGATTTATCTGGGTTTAGACCCCACTGGGAGTTGGGCATCTGAGTGCTAAGGACAAGCACACTACTGTGAGCTGTTTTCAGGTAAACTTGCAGCTTTGGGACAAGTGATTCGGACCCTGGATCTGTGTCTGGAGCCAAACAGGAGTGTCTGGCTCAGCAAGACAGGGTGCTGGAGTCTTGAGCTGGCAGGGAAAACAGAAGCAGGGGTAGTCTTTGCACATCGGGTGGCAGCTCCCAAGGGGGTTTCTGTGATCCAACCCGTCACACCTGCCTCTGTATTTTCCACTCCACTCACCTGATGAAGTGGGTTTTAGCCCATGAAAGCTTATGCCCAAATAAATTTGTTAGCCTCTAAGGTGCCATGTTTTTGCTACCATTCTGAGAGTTGTAAAAGGTAGCAACAGTCGATGTAAGCAATGCAGTGTCTGCACAGACAATGCATTGACCTAACTACATCAGCTCAAGCGCTACACCTCTGGTGGAGGTGGCGTTATTACAACAGTATAGTGGGCAAATAACCAGTGGGAACAACACTGTCGTGTAGACGCTTACAGAGTTAGGTCGAACTCTGTAGTGTAGACCAGGCCTTAGAGTGTCACAGCTAAATACAAGATCAAACAGATAGTTAACATACTTTAAGGGACCATTCAAGATGAAGTGGCCAGTTTACATCCCTACAGTCACAGGACAAAAAGGGGGCAGGGGCTAGTGGGTTACAGATTGTTGTAACAAGCCATAAATCCAGTGTCTTTATTAAAACCATGATTAGCAAAGTTATGAATTTAAGTTCCCAGGCTTGTCTTTTGAAAGCATTGTGCAGGTTTCCTTTGAAGATGAGGACAGATAGGTCAGCTATAGAGCGATGGCTTTGTGAAAAGTGTTCACCCACAGGTTTTATGGCATATTACAACAATCTGTAACCCATTAGCCCCCACCCCCTTTTTGTCCTGTGACTGCAGGGGTGTTAACTGGTCACTTCATCTTGAATGGTCCTTTACAATATGTGCTAACTACTTATGCTGAACTATCTGTTTGGTCTTGCATCTATCTGTGACACTCCGAATACTTTTCCCAAACCCTGAGGAAGAGCTCTGTGTAGCTCAAAAGCTTGTCTCTCTCACCAACAGAAAGAAGTTGGTCCAATGAAAGATGTTGCCTAACATACCTTGTCTCTCTTCATGAGGAAGCAATTTGCAAATGAGTTCATTCATATATACAAAGTATCAGGGGGTAGCCGTGTTAGTCTGTATCCACAAAAACAACAAGGAGTCTGGTGGCACCTTAAAGACTAATATATTCATTTGGGCATAAGCTTTCGTGGGTAAAAAACCCAATTTTTTGTACCCATGAAAGCTTATGCCCAAATAAATCTGTTAGTCTTTAAGGTGCCACTGGACTCCTCGTTATTTTCATGCATATATAGTGTCATTTTAGCCAGAGGGGTACAATTTGGTTATCTTTCTTAGTTAAATGATGAGAAAAGCTGGGATCTGTGGGGATTACTCTGAATGTCTTAGGAGGCTATAGAAACCTTACACTGATAAGTCACAGTGAATGCATTATCTAACAAAATCTGGCAAACCACTTATATCATCCAACAGCAACTGCAGCTAGCACTTCTGTAGTTTCAGGAGACAATCTACAGAATCCTAAGGAATCTACATTAGTGCCTCCAGGATTTGGCGAGGCTTGTGTTTTTTGCAATCTGCTCTGTGGATTGTATACACTTAGTGCCAGTATGTTGATGGATCTTTGGGAAGCTCTATAAATATTTTCTTACTTTTTGCGCATTATATTAAACATTACAGGTGGAGAATGATCTTTCTGTGTCTGAACAGCAGTGCTTTGTGAAAGTCCTTATCAGTGAGCCCATGTCAAATACATTGTTTTTTAACTGTTCACCCCATCTAGTGCCTTTTAAAGAACATCAGTGAAGAGAATGATTTATCTCATTAGTCTCTGTGTGAATAATAGGGATTTATGTTTTGGGGTGGGTAACTTTCCCCAAATCTTCTATTATGGACAGATATAACTGGAATTACTGTTATACTACATGACAATTTTATTTATTTTACAGTAAATGTGCTGGTCTACATTTTTAAATTAAAATAAGGCACTAGATTCTATTTCTGTAGAGCCACAAGTACAGGATTTCATAGAGTTATTTCCTGGGGGGGAGATGTGTGGGAACAATTGTAATAAATGGGTTCCCACAATTGTACTATACAGCAGACCATAAAAAGCAAACAAACCTTTATTTTTTGTAAAATTGACAGTTGTTTATAATATTGCTGCTGAATCACTATACATTCTTGGTGCTGTCAGTGCATATGGCATTTGTAAAGATCTGACCATAAATAATGATGCTGTATTCAGACACACATGACAGAACTATGAAAATTGTCTCTTTCGAGTTTGTTTTCTCCATAGTGGAACTCTCAGGTGATAGAATACTGCCCCAGTTCATTTCAAAGGAGGTACTTTCAAGTTAATTTGATAACCCTTACTTTTAATCCCCATCCCTTTAAAATGTGAATTTAGGTAGTTCTTTTTGGCTTCAACTTTCCAAAAACATAATTGTAGTCCCTTCTCCACAAATGACCCTGCAGAAAACTAAAACCAGCACTAATCCTTTGCTTTAAGAAAAGTGAGATTTCAAAATAAATACTTTGCATTGCTATAGTCCTTTCCATTTGAGGATTTGAAAGCATTTTCCATTAATTCTCACACCACTAATTTGAGGTATTGTAGGGAAGTATTAATAGATGGAAAAAGTGGTGAAAATAGCAAATATGGACCTCACGTCCCATAATCTCTGCTGGGACTGGAGTGGGACTGGAAACTGAATCCAATTCTTTTTCAACTCGAAAAGTCTTTTTATTAACAGACCCCTCCCACCAAATGTGAATTACCTTGTTTTCTGAAAAATGCTATATAGAAAGTAGTTTTTAAAAATGTGACAGTGTGATATACTTTGAACCTTTTCTAGTGCCAGTATATCTTTTTTGAGATGAGGAGACCACATCTGTATGCAGTGTTCAAGATGTGGGCGTACCACGGATTTATATAAGGGCAATAAGATATTCTCCGTCTTATTCTCTATCCTTTTTTGAATGATTCCTAACATCCTGTTTGCTTTTTTGACTGCCTCTGCACACTGCGTGGATGTCTTCAGCGAACTATCCACGATGACTCCAAGATCTTTTTCCTGATTTGTTGTAGCTAAATTAGCCCCCATCATATTGTATGTAGTTGGGGTTATTTTTTCCAATGTGCATTACTTTACATTATCCACATTAAATTTAATTTGCCATTTTGTTGCCCAATCACTTAGTTTTGTGAGATTTTTTTTGAAGTTCTTCAAAGTCTGCTTTGGTCTTAACTATCTTGAGCAGTTTAGTATCATCTGCAAACTTTGCCACCTCACTGTTTACCCCTTTCTCCAGATCATTTATGAATAAGTTGAATAGGATTGGTCCTAGGACTGACCCTTGGGGAACACCACTAGTTACCCCTCTCCATTCTGAGAATTTACCATTTATTCCTACCCTTTGTTCCCTTTCTTTTTACCAGTTCTCAACCCATGAAAGGACCTTCCCTTTTATCCCATGACAACTTAATTTACGTAAGAGCCTTTGGTGAGGGACCTTGTCAAAGGCTTTCTGGAAATCTAAGTACACTATGTCCACTGGATCCCCCTTGTCCACATGTTTGTTGACCCCTTCAAAGAACTCGAATAGATTAGTAAGACACAATTTCCCTTTACAGAAACCATGTTGACTTTTGCCCAACAATTTATGTTCTTCTATGTGTCTGACAATTTTATTCTTTACTATTGTTTCAACTAATTTGCCCGGTACTGACGTTAGACTTACCGGTCTGTAATTGCCGGGATCACCTCTAGAGCCCTTTTTAAATATTGGCGTTACATTAGCTATCTTCTAGTCATTGGGTACAGAAGCCGATTTAAAGGACAGGTTACAAACCATAGTTAATAGTTCCGCAACTTCATATTTGAATTCTTTCAGAACTCTTGGGTGAATGCCATCTGGTCCTGGTGACTTGTTAATGTTAAGTTTATCAATTAATTCCAAAACTTCCTCTAATGACACCTCAATCCGTGACAGTTCCTCAGATTTGTCACCTACAAAAGCTGGCTCAGGTTTGGGAATCTTCCTAATATCCTCCGCTGTGAAGACTGAAGCAAAGAATCCATTTAGTTTCTCCGCAATGACTTTGTCGCCTTTAAGTGCTCCTTTTGTATCTCGATCATCCAGGAGCCCCACTGGTTGTTTAGCAGGCTTTCTGCTTCTGATGTACTTAAAAAACATTTTGTTATTACCTTTGGAGCTTTTGGCTAGCTGTTCTTCAAACTCCTCTTTGGCTTTTCTTATTACATTCTTGCATTTAATTTGGCAGTGTTTATGCTCCTTTCTATTTACTTCACTAGGATTAGATTTCCACTTTTTAAAAAATGCCTTTTTCTCTCTCACTGCTTCTTTTACATGGTTGTTAAGCCACGGTGGCTCTTTTTTAGTTCTTTTACTGTGTTTCTTAATTTGGTGTATACATTTAAGTTGGGCCTCTATTATGGTGTCTTTAAAAAGCATTCATGCAGCTTGCAGGGATTTCACTTTAGTCACTTTACCTTTTAATTTAACTAACCCCCTCATTTTAGTGTCCTTTTTCCTCTGTAGAGAAGCAAAGTGTGTGTTGTAAATGGCTTGTCTAGTTTTTGTAAAATCCAGCCATGAGGAAGTTTGTCCACTGCATGGACTCCAGTGGGGGGAAAACCAACAGAGGCTTATTGTAGACAGTCATATGCTTTGAGGGTGGTGGTGGTGCATGCCCACTTCAGTAGTCCTATTCAAACCATAGGCAGGTCCTGGGTAGTAACAATAAGCACAATAACCCAGGCTGAAAAGCAACCACAATAGTCCTAGGTAATAAAGTAAACACAATAGTCCTGGTCCCCTACCTTCCCTCAGAGAGTCTCTGGCATCTGTCAGTCTGTGGGTAGGTTCTGACCCCGCCCAGACCCTTCTTCAGGGAGCTAGCATGAGAGATCTGCTCTCCTCAACTGACCTAGCTCTCATCAGTGAAGCTGATTGAGCCCAGTGTGGGTTTGGTGCACTCCACATCTCTTTCCCATCCCATTGTCCCCATTGGCTGCTTTTCACTGTTACACTCTGGCGAGCCTCCACAAGCAAACTATACTCTGAGATTAGAAAGCTAGTCTTGATTTTGTAATTTAAATCTTTTTCTCCCAGTGGTGATTCAATTAAAAGTTACTATCAGGAACCAAGTCAAGGGGAGTCTTGCCTAAAGCATGAAGCAACAGTCCAGCCTATCAGTTAAAGCTGAATCTAGCCAGTTCATGGTCCTAGAACAAGGCCACATGTCAGAATCAAAGCCAAAATCACAGTGAGAAGGCATGGCTGGGACAAGCACAACCACAGACAAAGAGCAGTCAATACACTACTGCTATTGAGCTTAAATATAAGCCTGCTGACTCCTGCAGCCAATCAGGTGTCTCAGTCAATCGGATGGCTTCTGTTAGGGCCAGCTGCACTCCTTTGGTTGCCAAGAGACTGGTTCTGTTGCAGGCTGGCAACTGACAATTAGATTTTTTAGCAAAGAGACAAGGTGAGTGAGGTAATATCTTTTATTGGACCAACTTCAGCTGGTAGAATGTACAAGCTTTTGAGCGATATAGAGCTCTTCTTCAGTATGTATTATGTTTTGACAATCCCCAACAGTTAGTCCCCTTGGAAAAGAGCTACCTTATAGAATAAAATATAACTGATTATTAGACTCTTTCTATAGAATTTTAAATAGTTTGTAAATAAAATTCTCTGAAAGGGATATATTTCCTTATTCTAGAGAAACGCTTTTTTTCAATTTTTCGTGTAATCTTTGTAGAAATCTATTGGTTTCATCACTATTTATTTCTCTGGGAGTTTTAAATAGGGATAAGAGGAGCATCTTGAAATGATCTCATCAACACAATTGTTCTTCCAGACTGGCTGATACTGCCATCCCAATTCTTTACTGGATGAACTGGTGCCAATTATGGGATGGAGCAAAGGCAACTGTGGGAACTTGACTCCAAGTCTCACACTTCTCCAAGGGGAGTGTTCATATTCCACAATTCACTGCAAAAATGTCCTACAAGGTAGTGTACTGGGTCTAGTGGACATTGGGATGCCTACCCATAGTACAGCACATATTTTTCCAAAAGGCAGACAAATGTGCACATGCTTTAGAGATATTACAATGTTGGTAGCTGTATTCTGG
The DNA here is from genome assembly GCF_011386835.1 of Chrysemys picta bellii. Taxonomy (NCBI): domain Eukaryota; kingdom Metazoa; phylum Chordata; order Testudines; family Emydidae; genus Chrysemys; species Chrysemys picta. The sequence continues at coordinate 79,515,082 of NC_088791.1, forward strand.
CAAAAATGTTACTGGTAAAACTTTCTAAAGTAGATATGACCTTTATAACAGGGTGCACATTTTTTCCTTTCATATCTAGAACTAGAACAAATAGTTAATTTTATACGCTAAATGAATTTTTGGAATATGTTGCATCAGGGCATTTCCATGCCAAGTTTCATTTAATTAGGACTGATAAGAAACATCTTTGATTATGATGATGCTAAGGAATTTTTATAATTCAAATGTCAGACGAGGTTGTGCAAATTAGTAACTCCAGTATTCTTTTTGATTAAAATTGAATGATCCAGTTTGTGAACAACTTGAAAACTTGAATGTGTCAGAGGAAGATATAATAGCTAAATAAACATGTCTTCAGTAAGAACATATTTATTTGGGAAAATGGCAGAGGTTTGTTGGGTATTTTTTTTGTCCCCTGATACCTACATTCCAGAATACAAGATATATTGTATAGAGGTACTCTGTTTTCTTTGGATATCTTCTTAACAATTCCTTAGTAGTTTAGAGGACAATTTGGATGATAAGATGGATAGTTATATACTTTCCCTTCTGTTCTCTGTAGGGCTATTTTATCAGTTTATGAATACATTGTTATTAATGGAGAGCTAAAAAATTATAAATATAGGTAATCAAAAATGATTACATTTTTATTACAAATGTAGTCAGAATTGTGAAAATTTGAAAAGTTTCAACCAACTCTAAAAATAATAACAGGTTATTGTGCTGGGCTGCACATTTCCAACACTGAACAAAGACAGGAAGAGTTAATAATATGACTTGCATGTGAAGAGACTACAGTAATATAAGGGACCTACCATCAATCAAACATAGTTCTTGCCCCCTGCCCCCTCAGGCCACGCCCACATGTCACCCTAAGACCTACCCCATGTGGTATGACTTTTAGGGTCAAGACGGAGACACATGGCCAGAAGCAAAGGGTGTCATGTGACCCCTCTAAGAACTCCTCCCACTTCCCTCTACCAGTTTCACCCCCTATAGGACTGAGAGGAGATTTGACCAATCAGGGGGGTTTCTGGGGTGGGGTGACCCTCCTGGAAGAAGTGTGTGACCCCTCTAAGAACTCCTCCCATCTCCCTCTATCAACCCAAAAAAGCCAGAGCCGGCCCTGGGTGAACCCTCTTTTTCAAGCGGCCAAAAGGCATAGTAAAACTTTGAATAGAAGACAGGTAAGCTTGGCTTTTGGACCAGTACCCTTATGCTTTACACCAGAGGTAGGCAACCTATGGCACGCGTGCCGAAGGCGGCACGTGAGCTGATTTTCAGTGGCACTCACACTGCCCGGGTCCTGGCCACCAGTCCGGGGGGCTCTGCATTTTAAGTTAATTTTAAATGAAGCTTCTTAAATATTTTAAAAACCTTATTTACTTTACATACAATAATAGTTTAGTTCTATATTATAGACTTATAGAAAGAGACCTTCTAAAAACGTTAAAATGTATTACTGGCACGCAAAACCTTAAATTAGAGTGAATAAATGAAGACTCAGCACAGCACTTCTGAAAGGTTGCCGACCCCTGCTTTACACAAACCGGCTCAAATACGTTTTAAAAGAAACAAGACCATCGTTTCAGATGTGTATGCGCAATGGCAGGCAGATTTGGTGGATATGCACCGGTTCTCCAAACACAACAGTGGTTTTAAGTACATCTTAACAGTGATAGACATTCTATCCAAATATACCTGGGCCTTAGGCCTAAAAGACAAGACGAGTGGTGAGGTATCCAAGGCCTTTAAAGCTATTTTCAGTGAAGGTTGTGTGCCTCAAAAATTACAAAGCGATCGGGGGAAAGAATTTTTAAACAAACCTTTAAGCAGATTGTTAAAGCGGCATGACGTTCACCATTTTGTTACTAATAAGTCAAAGCAGGGGTAGTGGAGCGATTTAACAGAACTTTAAAAATTAGGATGTGGAGATATTTTACAGCCAATAACACCTTTCACTACATCGACGTGTTACCTGACTTTATAAAGAGTTACAACCAGAACCTTCACAGAACTATACATACCAGACCCGCTGATGTTAACCCTTCAAATTCTCAGAAGGTATGGAAAATGGTTTACGGCCACGGTTTTAAAATAAAACTGGTTGTTGCCCCTTTTAGAAAAGGCAACCACATGAGACTATCTAAAACCAAAGGAGCTTTTGAAAAAGGTTATAAACAAACATTTACCGATGAGATATTCATAGTGGATGGAGCCTTAACCAGGGGCCAGAGACCTGTATACCAATTAAAAAATTATGATGGTGAGACAGTTACTGGATCTTTTTACCCTGAAGAATTATAAAAAGTAAACCCCAAATGAGACAGGATTTACAGGATTGAAAAAGTTCTAGTGGAGAAAGGAAAGGGAGAAAAAAGCAGCTACTGGTGAAATGGTTGGGGTGGCCCAGCTGGGTGGAAGCTTCTCAACTCTGTGACATTTAGATGTGAACCAAAACAATTCCTCCTGCTGAGAGAGAGAGAGAGAGATGGCGGGTTTTACATTACCAGCTCTGGGTTTTTTCCTGAAAAAAGCAGTTCGAACTTTGCAATATGGCTAATTAAGCCCTTCGATCTCCAGGGTGCATGGAAGGTGGGATTAGTGGAAATACAATACCCACACAGCTAGAACTCTATCAATGAAGACACCCCTTTCGAAATTACTTTTGGAGATATGGCGTGGAGTTTCATCCTATGACAAGGTTATTACTTGTCCATACCCAAATTACTAGATCATATGAACAGTACCGTGGCTTGTCATCCCAGACCGCCTGAGGTAGTCATGAACTACGACCCTGTGGGTAGAAAATTTAGACTTAAATCTGCCGATTTTACTTATATGTTTTCCACCTGCAGGGAACTAGCTAACATTCTGGGTTTGGGCCCCAAGTGCAGCGTCCAAAAAATCCCCTTCTCAGACATCACAGGGGGTTTCAACTCCTTGTATGTATACATGGATATGGTAGAACACCAGTTTGTGGGGGACTTTTCCGTTCCCCTGTTACGCTGCATCCCCATCCGAGAAAGGAACAATGAGTTTGTCACCATCACCTACAATAAATCTCATTATGTCCCTGTCAGTAAACCCCACATTGACACCCTCACCACTGAAATAAAGACAGATCAGAACAGACACGCCTCATTTCGTTTAGTCAAGGTGATTGTCAAGCTGCACCTGCGTCCCCAGAGAGAGCGAAGTTTCTAAAAAGCAAAGCGCTATGGTGACCCAAAAAAATTACAGTGACCCCACTGTCTACAGGAACTATTACAAAGCCCAGGCTGGATACGCCCTTCCTGGATATTATGGGGGCCCCATGATGTACGGGGCTGGTGTGGTGGTTTGGCAGTCACACTTTGTTCCTGTTCCGGTAGAAACAGACTTATATTTTCCCTTTATCTGCATCGCTCTGCTTCACGTACGTAGGTACCTTTGAAGGACAGTGCTGTAAAGATTAGCCTTTTCATATTCGGCTAAGTCAGTCCTTTGAAGAACAGACTTCATTTCAGCACCCAGTAAGCGAGTTGCGGTCGTTCTGATATTTTCCCATGCCGGAGGGGGAACCCTTAATTGCTCCAACTGGCGGCTGGGCACCAGGTATATTTTTTCTGCATACTCCATTATCAACTAGTCAAAAGCCCCGTTATCAGAGGGATAGCAACACTTAATAGAGGTCCGATAAACCTCCAGACTGCTTCACCAGATGCTTCTTTCTTTTAAGTGAAACCCTTTTATTACACAAAGTTTTTATAAGCGTGTGTTTCTTTTTCAGCACACGCACTTGATTCTGTGTCAAAGGTAAGTTTCCTTTTAAGGTATTGAGTGCTATTTCTGAGATGGCCGCTACTAAATCATCAGAGGTCAAACATAGGATAGCCCTTCTCTGCTGCAGGGACGATTTCCTAAGTAATTTTAGAAGGACCAGGTTTCTCTTCACGTAGCTAGACATGTTTTCGGTTAGCAACCCTGGCTGTTGAAAACAGCCTGCCGATAATTCATCTCTTTTTATACCCAGCTGTTGTTCTTTTCAAAGTATAAACCGCTGGCCAGTCTGGAGGGAAAAGACTGGTTCTTAGTCTATAAGCTTCTGGTGTGGAAGCATTTAAATCCACCACCAGGAGGTAGTGATAAGTTCTTTTGGTAGCATCCTCAAAAGTTTCTAGAAAGAATTGCGCTTTGCTGGGGTACGTTTGCCGAACAAGCATAGTGATTTGTAATTTATCCCTGGGGTTTTTTAACAGAACCATGTACTTTGTGTTTAGGTTAATCATGCAACTCTTTTTTCCCCTGACAAAATATGTTCTGAACTATATACATGATGCTCAGATTCCTGTGATGCATGTACTTGGTAAAGTCTTTCTCAATTTCATCGCTTTCACAAGCAGCGTTCATCAGATCGTCTACGATAATCATATTTACTTTATTGGTAGGAAACAAACAGTCATCGTCAAAAGCATCGAGCAGCCCTGCCACAAAATTGATAAAGGGATATTTACCAAGCAGTTCTTTATACAGAGGTTGCTAGCAACTGTAACATCACACAATGTTCTCAGGCATAACAGACACTGTTCGTTCAGCATTATCCAACACTATTTTTATAAAATAACTTTTCCCGCAGTAGCTAGGCCCTGCGACAATTACAGAAAAGGGGTGTTTCCGCCTCGTATGCATTTTCAAAAGCTGTAGGGCAGGGTTCTAAATCCTTCTCCGAGGACTCTCCTGTTGTAAATGACTTTTTGTGTTTTTTTTAAGGGTCTTTGTCTCTATTTGCCACTCATTTTTGTTCCTTACGCTAGAGGGCTGTTACACCTCTATCTTTTTTGGGGTGTTCTCTCCCAGGGCCGCGCTATAGTCCAGGACTAGATCTTTCAAACTGTCAAAGTTGATCTTTTCACAGTTTGCTATGTTCAGGGTAATCCCTTTGACTTTCATACAGGCCTTTCCCCCCAACAGCTTGTACCCGTATGTTTTCAGGCCGGCTGACACAAACTCAGTGATGTGTCGATCTGGTGGGATCTCATTTGTGAGGTCCCCCAGATAATCCTCCAGAGGAGAGTTCAAGTCACCCTCCCTTTTCACAAATAGCACTGAGTCAGTGTCGTGGTACAGGCACCGCTCTTGCAGCCTGTCTAGCAGCTTGTATAGTTCTAAGCGGGCATAAGCGGTGGTGAAACAGGCTATGAAGATGTTGGTATTGCCAGAGACCGAGTAGCGGTCTTTTGCGTGCTTCCAAGACACACACGCTGTTTCATCATCGATAAACTCGCAGGATGAAACCTCGTAATTGGGGGGAAACAGGTACTGAAAGAGTTCGTCAGGGTCTTTCACAATGCTGGTATTGGGTAGTTTGTTCTTTGGCCGAATTTACGCCACAGAGAATTTTAAAACAGCTTAGCAACTTGGTGCTTGGTGGGGTTCAACGTGATCTCGTGTTGGTGTAAACGCACTCCTTCTTTCCGGTAGAAATCATTAACATACTTATTTTGTTTTTCTTTGTCTGTGCACCAGCTGGGATACCCTGAAGCCTCTTGTTTTTGGTACAGGCATAATTTTACCCTTTGCAACCTTCAAACCCCATCGCCTGCAGGAGGTTGCTAAGCTTCATGGGTAAGAAGTTTAAAGAGTCTATAAAACGAACGCCCAGGGCCTTAACTTTCACACACGTTAGTTTACTACCCCGAGTTATCAGTTCTATGCACATCTTTTCCTTCAGTAACTGTCTAATGATGAAGTATGCATTGTAACCTTTGGAATGGTGCACTAGGAACATGTAGTCCCAGAACTTTTTGCCAATAAAGGTCTTAACAAAGGTAGAAAGACACTCACCCCCCTTAAATTCCCAGGATTTTTCCAGCTTTAGGGACATAGCAATAATGTAATTGGGCACATGCAACCCCGACTCCTGTGTGCATTAAAAATCATTAAAAATATACTTTTCCGATAATTCAGGCTTTCTAATGCAATCCGTAAAACACAGGTGATCAAACCCTGACACTGCTTACAATCAGGGCCGGCTCCAGGCACCAGCTTAACAAGCAGGTGCTTGGGGCAGCCAAGGGAGAGGGGCGGCACCTGCGGCAATTCGGGGGCGGTAGGTCCCTCACTCCCTCTAGGAGCGAAGGAACTGCCGCCGCCGATCGCGGCTTTTTTTTTTTTTTTTTTGCTTGGGGCAGCAGAAATGCTGGAGCCGGCCCTGCTTACAATGCCTCCCTTTACACCTGTGCCCCTTGTCCACATAAGACTGACACTGATCACATAAAGTTTTAGACAGGCATTTGACTTGTTTTTTCTATGTGCATTTGACGTGTCTGTCTAAACACTCTTTGGAGTGACAATACAGTCTACAGCTAGGGCACCTCAGCTGCACGCCCACACTGTCTGAGCACATCACACTCAAGCAGAGGTGGCAACGAGACCTGCAAGAGTGATTGTGACTGTAACTGTGTGGCAAAACTCACAATAATTTTTTGCACCAAACAACGTTTTCACATCCAGAACCCTATAATAATACTCATCATGCAACGGGATGAAAAAAGTCTTGGGGAACACTGGGCCTCCCGTTTAAAAAAAACCCCACTTGCCTTTCGCTGCATAAAGCACCACCTGTATGTTGACTCCAAAATGCTGTTCAAACACCACTATGTCACTGAGCATAATCTTTTTTGATCTGACCACCCTAGTTTCTCATGCAACTTTCTCGCCCCATCTAACAATTCCACGTCTGTGGGTTTACAGTCAGACGTGACGGCCAAGAGCTCGCCCGCAAAACACAGATTGGTACTGGTGTCAGTCAGGTCTACTAAACACTGTCTCTTTTTATGGATGATTTGACTACTGAGGATAGAATTTAAAACTCTACCACCACCCCCACCCATGTTTTTTACAACTGTCACAATGAGGCACAATGTCCCATCGACATGCATCTCTCTCTTACTCTGTAACAGCTTTGAGGTCTGATTTAAGAAGTTTTCAGCAGACAGCTCATCCCTAGTTCTTCTTACCGTAAACAAAGGGTTGGTTAAATTACGACTCTCTAAACGTAACTGAACATAATTGTCAGGGGCTACCCTACTCTTAACGTCATAGAGAACTAACTGTATCCCCCTGTGTATGGCTTTGACGACCTGCTAAGCTGAATTTATTTGCTCAAAACTGACAAAACAAAATTCCTCACAATACACTGAACCCCCAAATCTAGGTAATTCCCATTGCCAACTTCTGACTCACTCTGTTTGGAGGGTCTGCATCTGCATTTTCAGAGTTAATTGGGGGTTCTTCTATGGGACCATCAGCTGCGTCTTCTATGTCAGATGCTATTTGAGAGTCAGACTCCGAGGGGCTACCGCGAAGATCATCAGGAGTAGACAGGGACCTGTCTAGAGAGCCTTCTCGGGAATTTTTTAAATCAGACTCTGTTTGAGAGTCATCACCACCCCATAGGTCAAATTTTGCCTCCCCATTCTCAGACACATCAGTCTCAGAGCCTCCAATACGGGGCATCTCTTTTTGTTTTCTTCTCCTCATCACCTCTTTAGCCTTTAAACAAATTTTTACAGCGACCCTGGCCCATAACTTTTGGGCAGTCGTTTAAGCACTAACTAATTTTAAAACAACCCATTTAAAAAAACATCACATTTTGCAGCGTAAAAGCCAAACAGTTTTGAAACAAAATACTGTAAAACCCCACACACTTATCTCTAGCATAGGGCCCCCTGAATCACACAAACACCCCAGCACTTTTAAACACACCAAAACAGTTTGCAACCAAATACTTTAAAAAACCCACACCTATCTCTAGCATAGGCCCCCTGAATTACCAGCAACAATTTAAACACTAACTAATTAAAAAAAAAAATTAAAACACACGCACGCTTTTAAAAGCCAATTGCAGAAAGTTACCTTCCGCCACAGGGTAAAGGGATGCTGGCACATGGTTATTCTGTTTCCCCCCACATATATTTGGGCCTTTGGATTAAAGAACAAGCAAAATTTTTAGTTAGCATTATCCCTCAATTGCATCAAATCCCTGTGCAATCTGCGTTATACCTGGTGTTTTTTAATTTAACAGTATTAAGCACAACTATAGTTAAAAATGGGGTTTTACCTGGCCCTGGTGAAAAGCAGCTATTAGTTGCTATTTCTATGCTGAACAGATCACACTGCAATAAAGATAGGCACCATTATTTAGTAAGGACAGCATGGACAAAGAGTGACATTATATAATATATATTTTCAGAGTTATAAACAAGCAGCATACCTAGTCTTGCAGTCCAACAGCTATTCTGTTCAAGATAGTTTCTGTTGAAAGAGGACAGTCTCCAAAAAAACTGAGGTTTTTATACCATCCTAACTCTTTGTTTCAGAGTCTGTAGTTAGGTTGATTTGATCACTTACAACTCTGAACTAATAGATACTTAAGGAAATTAGGCATCCCTACCCAAAGTTCTCTTTTGTGATCTGAGGGCCTTCTTACAGTATTAAACAGTAAATCACCATACACAACAATCCTTAATGTTACTGATATCAATTAATGTCTTGGTTGTTTTTTTTAAACATCGAGGAGTCCAGTGGCACCTTAAAGACTAACAGATTTATCTGGGCATACGCTTTCGTGGGTAAAAAAAACCCCCACTTCTTCAGATGCATGGGCATTTTTTAAACATGTTTCTTTCATGCTTAAAGTTTTGGGTTGTTTTGAAATAAAATGGAGGTATCACAACCATTGTAAGCACCCTACCAATACCCATAGCTTTTAAATGTTTTACAGCAAATGCTTGTTCTATAAAAGTATGGTGGAGGTTTGTGAACCCTTAAAACATTTCTATTTTGGGTTAGACCCTTGTTTATTTTTGTAAATATATTATTTTAATGACTTTGATTTGCTAGAAATACTGACCTGTAGCATTCAAACAACTCCTGGGTTATATTTAAACTGTCCAGTAGAGTTCTACCAATTCCTAGGTTATATTTAAACTATCCAATAGCATTCTACAAACTCCTGGGTTATATTTAAACTGTCCAATAGCGTCTACAAACTCCTGAGATTTTATTTCATTTAATATTAATCAGAGCTCACCATCCCCACCCACCTCCCTTACTGTGGGTGTACACCCATCAGACTTAATTACTAATCACTAATATGTTTAACCCTGATGCCAACAAGGGTGGATAATTACATCTAGACCCACAGACTCAAGAGAGTCACCCTTGATATTGAGTGGGGGTGTGGTTAAACTATCAGCTCAACAGGGTGAGTCAGTTTTATTGTCTTCAAACCCACATCTCAACCATCCCTATTTATATAGAAGCTTTTTTTTGGCTTTTATTTTAAACACTTTTTTGGGGGGTGAAGGTCCCCACAAGATTCTACTACACACATTTCAGCTTTTTTGCTGCAAGTGGGTCTCTTTTACACAAAGACACAAGAGCTAGTTTCTCACAAACTTTATTTTATTTAAAACACATACAGCCCCTTGAAAACAAACCAAGATGCTCCATCAAAACTTCTATCTTGCTTAAGGGACACAAAGACCTTTTAATAGAAACACAGATAGTCACAAAGCCCTTTTCAATAGATATTTTTATTTGCAGCTACCAAGTTTTATATCACATGTTTGTCTCCTCACCATTCTCTAACTTAATCCTTTTAGATTTCTTACAAATAGTCTTTTTTCTTAAGCAGGGTTCTGTAACTTTTTGTGCAGACCAGACGGTCAATATAATGCTGTAAGCAGGCATCTTCCAGTTTGGTCATTTTCTTTAAAACACTGTCTGTGTCTCCACCGAATTGCACAGCATTTACCAAGGTCACCCCTTGTGCTAAATTTTCTTAGGTTAGGCACAGATACTGCAAAGCATAACCTATGGCAATAACAGCGTTTAATGAGCTTTCCAAACACAGCTCAGCACACAGGTCCCGGAGCTTGCAGTTTATATCCTCCAAAGTCCAACTCACACAATCATGGTGCTGGTCTATGACACAGTCCTTACAATCTTCGAAAAGCTTTTCCCTAAGGCAGCGATTAAGGACAGCGTAAACAGCAACACGTACAATAGATCGCATGACTTTTTTATGCTCACAGCATGGCACTGCCTCAGTTAATTCCATGCCAAGCCTCCTCCTTAAATCCACATAGCCATCATCCTCAGCATCCTCGTCAATGATTTGTACCGGCGTTGAGCAAAAACAAAGCGGGCCCCATTTGTCTTCGCTGTCTGATACAATGCTGCCTAGGGCCTCTGGGTCCTCTAGAAAGGCATCGTTGAGCTGTCGAAAAATTTTCAGAAAAGAAACAACTGTAAGCTCCCACTGCTTGTTTTTTAGATTTACGCACCCCCAGGTCAGTTCCTAACCCCATTACATCCCATCCTCAACCATCACTTCTTAATCGTTCATTTACCTGAGCGACGTCTTTTCCATTCACCTTGCCCACTATGGTCACCTTCCTCCTCGAGGGGTGGATGACGAAAGGCCGTCATGCTTGTCGGTCTTCCTCACGAGCGGTTGGGTTTCGGGGTTGGGTTCCGGTGTATCCATCAACAGCTGGGCCAAAGGGCTCCCAATGGCCGCTCCCTCCTCCTCCTCCTCGGAACTGTCGCTGATGTAGTGCTTTCTCCGCAGGCGGTTGAAGGCCCTCGGAGCTAAAATAAAGTCCAAAGTTCTCACAGGGGTGGTGAAGGAGTCCATGTTTCCTCTCAGCCTTTCCACGATTTCAAAACATGTATTCTTGGAATGAAATGGCCTCTTCTGCGTGGCGCTGGGACTTCTGGGGGTGGTGCTGTGCTCTGATTGGTAGTGGGCAGTAGGGGGAGCTCTTGGAGTGGTCACATGACCCACTTCCATTCAGGTCACCCCACCCCAGAACTCCCCCGCAATTGGTCAAATCTGCTCTCAGGGAGGTCCTCTGTGGATGAAACCCATCCTGATTGGGACATTCTGTTCATCCTGTGTGGACATTCTATTCCAGAATAAAAGTCACTTTATTATGGAATAATTAGTGTGCTTTGTGATCTCCCTAATTGTTCTGAAATAAAGTGACTTATTCCAGAATAAAGTGTCCACACGGGGAGCTATTCCAGAATACTTATAGCAAAATAATTTATTCTTCAAAAATTATTCTGATCAAATTCCTCATCTAGACAAGCCCTACATTCTCTCATTTCCCTTCCAACAAGGAATTAGTCAGCTCAAGAAGTTCAAACCCTTCTTGCTTCTTGGAAGCCAGTAGATAGATTTCTGTACATTGTGACTCCTTTTTCTCTCTCTCCCCTCTCCTTTTTCAGTCTTTCTAGTTGTTTTACCACCTGCATGCACTTTATTCAGTTGAGTTTGGAATGGAAACTCAAAACTATCTAAATTTGACTCAAGATATTGAATCCACAATATCTGAGTAGATTCAGAATTAGGTGAAACAAGTTCACCGTTCCCTGTTTGAAGAATGAAGGGTTGAGTGTTATTCATGCTTTCTACACTGCAGTGGACCACAAGGAAATATGACACCTAGAAAAATCTCCTCTGCTAGTCTCTGCTATTTCAGCTTCTGATTCACAGCCTGTCACATATTGGTCACACAAATAGCAGAACACTTTGTGCTATGGCCAAATCCATGGGTGGAAGGTATAATAGGCCAGGGGAGGCTAAGCCTCCCCAAACCCAGGCAGTGGCCCTGTCCACACTCCACCCAGAGGCCGCGCGCTCACACCGCTGCTCCCCTGAAGTCAGCAGGGGCTGGGCTCAGGTTGACTGGTGGCCAAGGGTGGCCTGGGGCCTGGGCTTGGGCCACGGTGGGGGTCTCAGGGATACTCTGTCTCTGGCGGGCAACAGGGGGGCAGGATAGAGGCGGGACCTTGGGCAGGAGGGGGTGGGTCGGGGGCTAGCCTCCCCAAATGGGGGGGTTCACCAGCTGCCCATGGCCAAATCAATTAGCTTTGGAAAGGATTTAGCACTTTTAAATTGCTCAGTCTGACAGTGGGATCATAACAAGTCACTTTACCTCCTAGTCACTCAGTCAGCCAAGATGGAAATCTTGGTTTAAAAAGAAAGAAAGAAAGAAAGACTAAATGATGCATCTGAGCTAAGCTTTCTTGCCCTTCCACCAGATGCAGAGTATTTATGTAAAGCACCATTTAAACAGGCCTAAAAACTGAAATAAATTACTGAGGTTATTTTAATATCCCAATACTGCAGTGAGGGACTTAGGCCCACAAAATGTAGGACAAAGGGGGACACTGATTCCAAAAGGAGTAACAAATTTAGGTATTGTCTCTTCATTGGCCCTCTGTCCCTCCCCCAGCCTTAACTCCCTCCATCCTTATTCCCAAATCTTCCATTATCTACTTCTCTAGCTCCATTGCTTCCTCCATTTAATCTTTCTCTCTCTTAATCTGTCCCTTTCTCTTATCTGACAGCCTTCCCATACAAGAACAGGGCCTATGGGAAACAGATTATCCCAGACTAGAGGTGACAAGGGGGATAGGAGGGAGATGTGAACTCTCCCAGTGCCTAGGTTTAGCCACACTCATCCCACTGCCTGGGAAGCACATGCACAGATAGTTAGCTTTCCAGGTGGCCAGCAGCTGAGAAGTGTTTGACTTTAATGAGGCCTGTGATTGGCCTTTGTTCAAGACCTCCTAAGCTGAGAAGTACACATAGCTGTTGAATGCTTCCTCCATTTCATTGCCTGTTTTCACATTACTTCTATATATGTCTGGGGTCCACAGTAGGCTGGCAGAGGATGAACAAATAAATAGAGGACAGTTTGGAAAGAGATGGGTAAGTAAATGTGAAAAATCCCCTCCTTCTCAAAACTGTTTCATTTGCATCTTGTCCTATGAAATGGTGGATATTTCAGATATACAACCATGTCTAGGCATGGCTTAAATTCTGTTGTGGTCAAAAGCAGATTCTAAGATGGTTTGCTTGGCCAATATGGAAGTGGTTAGAAATGTATTCAAAAAGCAGGTCCCATCCCAGGTAAATTGTAAATCCATCAGAAGGGTATAACATGATTTTTAAATATAGTTCTAACATAGTTTGACCATTCTATGTTGCTCATCCAATCTATGTTAGAACCTGATCTTGTCACAGTTAAATTTAAACTGGGCTTAAGCATGAAGAAAACTCAAGTTATAAAGGGTTTGAAGATGAGCCTTAAAAAATTCAGGTCCCTCCCCAGATCTCAGCAGTTCTACTCCCAGTACTTATTCAATACATTCAGGGATGATTCAGAGAGCTCTGTTCTCAAATCTAAAGCCAGATGGCTTAACATCATTTTAGAGTCTAGAACTCAAATATTAATGTTCAGTTTTATTTAAAGACATTTATTCATAGAGATAAAACTGTAAAACGCAAAATAAAATCTGTGTGAATTTACTGAAGATGATAGTATAATATCCACTGAATAATTTGAGACAGGTTTTTTTTTATAGCCTTTTCATTATACAACCATCTTGCAGTGATGGGTAAATAAATTGCAAATATATTTATCAAATAACTTGTTTTATCAGCTTCACAAAGTTTGTATAACATAATCCATTTTTCCCATTATTTGGGAATTACTGGAATTTACTCTTGCCCAAGAAATGTAACATTAAACAAGAATATGCTGTTTAATTAAAAACCCTCACCCTGAAGCCTAATTACATTTCACACATTCCTCTGTCCTTTTAAAGAACTGTCTATTTAACTCTTGCAGCTGGCCCAGCTAGAGAGCACTGTGGCAATGTGAGAAACTGTATTACCCTAAACTTGGATCCCTAGTATTCTCCATGAAACAGTATAATACTGTAAAGATTGTATCTGCCTGTAGCAGAGACTGAATCACCCTTTATATATTTGTTTCCTCAAGGCAGAAATTTTACATACTGATTTAGTTCTGACTATCCAGTATGGCATGATGCTTTCAATAGAAATGTACAGCTACCCAGTGTGATGGTTACTTAGCTGCCTTCAGAGGCACAGCCCTTGTCCCCTTGCATTAGGGAAATGCTGTCCTATCTGAAGACTGCTTATGATAGAAAGTCAAATACAATGACTTTCATGGAGAGCCAAGGGAGGTAACAGCGTTGTAAAACTTTTTGAGCTGTGTATATGGTGGGCTCTTAAATAGGGAAAAGAGACCTTCAGTAGTTCTGTAAGTATTCAGTGTTTGGAGAAACAGCCATGTGACTGATGAAGCCTGCAATGACTTTATGTCTGTGAAGAATCCTAAACTGCTGTATTTAGTTTCTTTATATTGTACTATAAAAAGAGAACATCTTAATACAGCAACTACTACTTGATGGAAACTGTTGGATGGTGTACTCATCTTGTGTTTAGTTGTCTGAATATTGACTGAGGAAAGGCAAACAGGAGTGTTGTTGTAATGGGTTGTGAGGATACGGTAATATGTATAATTAATAAACTCCCCTTTTCCTGCACTTCAGCCTGCTTCTCTGCTTAACCAGAGGCCAAACCTCAGTCTTTTCAGACTTGGAAAAAAGTATTACCCAGAGTTAAACTGTCAGAGAGTACCATAGAATTTCTTATGGAACAACATTTTATATAATATATATATATATCTTCAATCATTCTTTGAAATAATTGTGAAAACTTTTCTTAAACAACTATTATGCAGTATTCCCACATAGATTTACCCATTTTGGTTATTACATAAGTTTCACTGCAAAGTGTGCCTTGGCACACTAACACATACGCATACACACTTGCCTCTCATCTTATCACAGAGATTACTTCTCAGTCTGTGCATGTGTGTCATCTGGACTCATCAGAGCCAGAGGGGAATGACAGTCCTACATTTCTCCTCCAAACTCCTCAGCAGAAGCAGTCCAGAAATCTTTCTGGCCAGCAGTAGTTCCAGTCTTAGAGTCAATAGTTTCCCACATCCTCAGCATCCAGAGAGTCTGTAATCTAGATACAAAGTGGCACAGGCTCTGAGACACAACTATCCCAGCAGACAAACCCTAGGCTTGCATTGTTCAGCTGCTGAGCCTACAGGACTGTCTCTAACCACTGCTTTGGAGAATATTCTGTTGTGGATCTTTCTCAGTCTCTCCTGTTGAAGCTATTCTACTTTCTATAAATAATTAAATATCTATTGGGCCAGACAAGGAGTGAAAAATAGCTCTGTAGTCTAGTGGTTAAGGCACTCACCTGAGAGGTGGGAGACCCAAATTAAAATCCCTGCTCCACACTGGGGTGGTGATGAATTGACGTGAGCAAGTATCCTAATGAGTGGAATAAAGATTATATGGGATTTCCCCTTTTCCCTGGCTTTTTGTGTGGGTCTTTCTTAGAAGAAATGGTTTAGGGGTCTAACTCCAGCAGAAGGATGGGGCTTAGGCCACACCCCTCTCCTCAGCTTCTGCTGTCAACTAGTTTAGAACATAAGAACATCCATACTGGATCAGACCAAAGGTCCATACAGCCAGTATCCTGTCTTCCAACAGTGGCCAAGGTGCCAGGTGCCCAAGAGAGAATGAACAGAACAGGTAATCATCAAGTGATCCATTCCCTGTCACTCATTCCCACCATCCCTGCTCCTCCTGCCTAATAGCCATTGATGGACCTATCCTCCATGAATTTATCTAGTTCTCTTTTGAACCACACAACATCCTCCGGTGAAGAGTTCTACATGTTGTCTGTGCGTTGTGTGAAGAAGTACTTCCTTTTGTTTGGTTTTTAAGCCGCTGCCTATTTATTTTATTTGGTGACGAGTTCTTGTTATGAGTAAATAGCACTTCCTTATTTACTTTCTCCACACCAGTCATGATTTTATAGACCTCAATCAAATCCCCCTTAGTCATTTCTTTTCCAAGATGAAAAGTCCCAGTCTTATTAATCTCTCCTCATACAGAAGCCGTTCCATACCCCTAATCATTTTTGTTGCCCTTTTCTGAACCTTTTCCAATTCAAATATATCTTTTTTGAGATGAGGTGACCCCATCTACACACAGTATTCAAGATGTCGGCGTACCATGGATTTATATAGAGGCAATATGATATCTTCTGTCTTATTATCTATCCCTTTCTTAATGATTCCCAACATTCTGTTTGCTTTTTTGACTGCCACTGCACATTGAGTAGATGTTTTCAGAGAGCTATCCACAATGACTCCAAGTTCTCTTTTTTTGAGTGGTTTAGACCCAATGATTTTATATGTATAGTTGGGATTATGTTTTCCAATGTGCATTACTTTGCACTTATCAACACTGAATTCCATCTGCCATTTTGTTGCAGGTCACCCAGTTTTGTGAGATCCTTTTGTAGCCCTTCGCATTCTTCCTGGGACTTAACTATCTTGAGTAGTTTTGTATCATCTGCAAATTTTGCCACCTCACTGTTTACCCCTTTTTCCAGATCATTTATGAATATGTTGAACAGTACTGGTCCCAATACAGACTCCTGGGAGAGACCACTATTTACCTCTCTCCATTCTGAAAACTGACCATTTACTCCTACCCTTTGTTTCCTATCTTTTAACCAGTTACTAATCCATGAGAGGACCTTCCCTCTTATCCCATGACAGCTTACTTTGCTTAAGAGCCTTTGGTGAGGGACCTTGTCAAAGGCTTTCTGGAAATCTAAGTACACTATATCCTCTGGATCCCCCTTGTCCACATGACCTACTCAAAGAATTCTAGTCCATTGTGAGGCATGATTTCCCTTTACAAAAAACATGTTGACTCTTCCCCAACGTATTACGTTCATCTATGTGTCTGACAATTTTGTTCTTTAGTATCGTTTCAACCAGATTGCCCAGTACTGAAGTCAGGCTTAAACCTGCTGGTTTTTGTGGATCCCACTTTTAGATGCCTATTTCTCCCCATGTTTTGTATATGGAGCCTATATACCTAATTGAGGACCATGGATTCCATGGGGCGGGTAGGCATTTAAAAGCTAAGCCCTGCAATGCTCAGCATTGGAGTGCCTAAGTCGTTAGCCTAAAAAGTGCCCTGCACTGCTCTCTGCACATGTGCAGACACACAGAGGATTCATCAAAAATCCATGTCTTCTCCCTGCTGCTTCTCTCCCTTTTTCAGACTAAAATATATCAAATTGTCTCCTATCTTATTTTCTACCTTAAAGAAGAGAGAATATTTTAAAATAGTAAAATGCTCCTACCTCATGGATTTGCAGTGATTGAAGAGAATGAATACAAAGTGCACTTTCTTTTTCTGTGGTCTCTTTATTGTGTGAATCTTTTCTATCTAGATGCAGACTACTCCCTTCTTTGTGTGTTTTTATTTCTAGGGTCACTTCATGCTTCCAGCTTTCCAAAAGGCGATAGGAGTTTTATCACTTTCCAAGTGAGGACTGAGGATTTTGTTCATTTTTATGTAACTCTGAGTTTGGGAATTACAAAAATTGGCTTTTTGAGATGGATTGAAATTTGGTATCTCCCTTCCCCACTAAAACTCTTGCTGTCACCCTCTTCCTCAAGCACCTCCTCGATCCTCCTTCACCTCCTCCACCACTCAATCCTCCTTCACCATAGCTTTTCCCTGTCTTTGCCTCTCCCCATGGGCTATCATTTCTCAACACATCTTCTGTTCCCATCAGCTTCTGCTAAAGGCCTGGATTGTTTTGCGCTGGGCTGTCAGCTACTTGTAAGCATAAAAGCTTCAAACCATTGAATAGTACAGGTAAACAGGATTTAATATTGCTATACATTTTTCAATGGTGATATGGTTCAAAGAAAGAACCCTTGACACAGAAAATACAAAAACAATGGCAACTTAACCATATTGTATCAGAGGACAAATGAAATGTTTCAGATGTTGAAACAAGTAACTTACTTTATTTGTTTTATGTCTTTGAAAACCTATTGATCTATTGTCAAGTATAGAGATACCTTAATCCTATTTCAAACACCAACAGACTCAAGAAAGAACTGCTAACTAGTAGATTGAAACTTCTGGTAAAGAAAGGACAAAGGCCTGCAGGCCAGGATGGGCTTCTGATAAAACACTTTGGGCGGTACTTCTAGAGGTCCAGTAGAAGAAGAGAGCTTCCAGCTGGCTGAAAGTGGAGAAGAACAAATAAATAATCCCACACAGGCTGAAAGTTCAGGATGCTGGAATCTCCCTTCTGTAATAATTAGGCATAGGCATTTGCCTGATCCTCAGTGTAGTAGATCCCTAGTATAATTGTTTTAGCAGGATTGGTTTTATAACAGCTTAAACCTGCATTACAATCAGGTAAGGGTTATTACTAAAGCTGGACAAAACTGGTGAACATCTTTTTAAAACATATTTTTGAAATTGTGTGGAAAAAGTGAAGTGTTTCAACTTGACTTATTCATCAGCACACACAACCATAAAGAAAGGTTCCAACGAAAGCTTGAGCTCTGAGGTAGGGAAGCAGACATCTAACAGCTACTGAAAACATTTGGAAGACTTCAAAATTCCTAAGAACTAAGGAAAGCACAACCCTTTCAAGAGCAGGCCAAGTTGACGCCATCTTTGGCAGTGCTCTCACAGAAGAATTCTCACAGATACTGATCACCGTGGCACATGTATGAGCAAATACTTGCATTGCAGGATAAAGTGCAACTGGTGTGACTTTTCAAAGTTGGAGAATTGATTCCATATCTTCAAGGATGAAAGAGATTAGAGGAAAATTCAGGGAATCAGTGTTTGCACCAAACAAACCATGATAATTGGCTCAGTCTAGAGAAGTAACTACTTAGAAAAAATGTTTCCCAATTATAATACCATTGTAGAATGCTACCTAGAGCGACTGAAGAATCAAATTTGCTCCTGAAGTAATGGGGGATCTGTGGTTTATTGTGGTAAATCTGATTTTCAGTGAGCAGCCTCTGAACTATTGCTTATACCTCCAGAGTGTCCTGGAGATGTCCTGGTATAGCCTACCAAGTGTCATCTTTGTGCTGGAGTACTGGAGACACAAACATGTTGTGTAGATGGGAGATGAGTATCCCAGCTATACATGCTGTCCCGTTTGCTTGGTCTGTCTTCATTTTATCCTCCTTGCTCACTGTAACCTATGGTATCAAGGGCCCTGATTTTCAGAGGTGCTGAACATCCGCAATTCCAAAACATGTCCTAAGTAACTGGGAATGTTACATGTACTATGGGGAATAGCGCAGGGAGAATCCATCAAGTCACAGCTCAGTTTAGCAACATATTATGGTGGTTTTGATAGTAAGTTGTTCCATAACGAAAAAATATTGCTGTTACTGAAGGAATCTAATTTGTAGACTCCCCCACCATGCCCCAATTGCCCCGAGGGGCTGAGGACGGGAGCTTGGAAAGAGGAGGCTGGGGGGTGGGGCTGGGGCTGGCAGAGGTGGGGAGGCTGGTGGGGGTGAGGGGTCTGAAGGGGAGAGTGAGTGATGGAGATGGGGGAGAGGAGTGAGCGGGGGCAAGAGGCGGGACAGGGCCAGGGTGTTTGGTTTTCAGCAATTAGAAAGTTGGCAACCCTAGGGAGGGGCCTTGGGTGAAGAGGCAGGAGAAGCGGGCGGGGGGCCTCAGGGGAGGGGGCCAAGCAGGGATGGGCCTCGGGACAGGGCCACAGTCCAGGCATGCCCAGCCTCCTCCTTGTCATGCGCCGCCCATGGTGTTATGATTATACAGGCTCTGGATACAAGAGTGAGGCAGTGACCTCACAGAGGCCTGTGGGAGCCTGGAGCAGAGTCATTCTGAGCACAGGAGTGAGGCTTAGGTTTAGAACTGGGGGGTGGGGGTGGGGTCAGAGAACCTCCTCCGCCTGTAGCACCCAATGGGCATTCTGTGGGCCTGTTTTTTGTGGAAATGAGGCTGCTGGAAACTTCTCACCCCTCCCACTCTGGTCAGACCCTTCGCCCCCTGGGGATCTTGTCCCCCCAACTCTGCCCACCCCCAGTGTATACTGGGGTTGTAGGGCCTAGCTGGTTGTACAGCTCAGCTTACATAAGCAACAAAGTGTTCAGTCCTCTAGTATTCTTTATTTAAATACATTGCTACATATTCTGCTTTCTTTAAGTTCAATACCCTTCTTTAGAGCACTGATTATGTTATTAAAATTGTGGTCTGAAAGCACTGCTGGCAGCCTGCAGAGAAGGGATGGAGCCACCTGCTATGTGAGACCAAAGGAATGTGCATGGGATTAGCAGGTGAGGCTGCCGGAAGAGCAGGGAAGAACCATGGTGCGGGAAAACAATAGACTAGCAATAGTACAGGTAGGGGTGGGAAGATGTAAAAAGACCTGAAGCAGACAATGTGATTAACTTGCTGCACTTGTGAGAGCTAAAAACTACACAAGTACTTTCCTAATATTTTCTCTAAGTAATTGCCACAGCGATATTAAGTGACTGTAACTGGGAAGGGGTAATTCATGCCATGTTAAGGCTATGTTTTAGTCATGGGTATTTTTAGTAAAAGTCATGACACAGGTTTCTGGCAGTAAACAAAAATTCACGGCCCGTGACCTGTCCATGAGTTTTACTATATACCCCTAACTAAATCTTGGGAGGTGGCAGCTCGGAGGGTGGCCCTGGGGGCGCTGTGGGGGATGTCCCACGGGGGTTCCGTGGGTGCTGGGGGGCAGAGGTCACAGCTTGGGGGATGCTGCTGGTACTCGGGGGGGGGGGGGGCGGGACGGACAGTTGCGGCCTGCGGGGGCACCACAGGGAGGCACCATGGGTGCCCGGGGGGTCACTGCTGGTGTTCAGAGTGGGGAGGTGAGTCTCAGCCCAGGGGGCACTGCGGGTGCTCGTGGGGGGGGGGAGGGTGTTGGCAGGGCTGGGGCAGGCTCCCTACCCAGCTCCTAGATTCATGTGCTGCCTCCACTCCACCACAAACCCTGGGAACTGCGGCTCATGGGAGCTGCAGGTGCGGTGCCTGCAGGCGGAGGCAGCACATGGAGCTAGTAGCTGAGGAAGGGGAGTTGCTGTCTCCCTTCCAGGGAGCCCCCCCCCCAGGTAAGCACCACCCTGCACCCCAACTGCCAGCCCTGAAACCCCCACACCCAAACTCTTGCTGCTGGGGGGCGGGGGGGGGGGGGGCAAGACTGCCCCAGCAATGGCCAGTGTGCCTGGCCCAGGGGCTGCATGAGCTGCTCAGGCACAGAAATCCGTGACCTCCGTGACCAACACAGATCCTTAGCAATAGTTAATGGAAAGTCAGTTGACAGAGCACTTTTGCTATTAACATGTTGTCCATGTAATGGAAGCTTATGAACCTGTAGTTTAGTACCTGCCTAAAGAGGTTTAGTGATTTTTTTTTTTTTTTCACTTTTCTCTGGGCCATGCTGTGACGTTATTGACATAATCTGGAACCGTATAGACCATTGTAGCAACCAAGGTCCTGTAGTGGCACCACATCTTGTATAAAGGGAGTCAAATAAGGTGTCTAAGACAAGGTTATGGTTTCCAGGTTATGATTATGCTATCTGTATATGTGTATCATTTTTGTAGTTGAAGTTATGAATATTGGCTCTATACTGTCTGTATTTCAAACTTATGCTATGCTTCTGGGTGATACCTCAGACAAGTTGGTGTCAGCTCTGCCTAGCCTGCTTCATGACCCATTAAGGGCCATCAGCTATACAGTTGATTGAGAGAAGGCAGATACACCTTGTGACTCAACAAAGTATGCAGGAACTTGCCCATGTGACTCCAGACTCCATTTTGCTGTAATTTTCCACAGTAAGTACAAAGGTCTTCTTACACCTGGAAAAGACTATAAAAGGATGATGCTTCATTTCCATCTCATCTTCAATCCTGCTTCTTACCTCTGGAGGGACTTTGCTACAAACGGAAGCTCTACACAAAGGACTGATGACCCATCCCAGATGTGGATGTACTCCAGAGACTTGATTTGAACCTGCAGTTTATTCCATCACTGCTACAAGCCTGAACCAAGAACTTTGCCATTACTGTATGTAATTGATTCCATTTAACCAATTCTAGCTCTCATCTATATCTTTTTCCTTTTATGAATAAACCTTTAGATTTTAGATTCTAAAGGATTGGCAACAGCGTGATTTGTGGGTAAGATCTGATTTGTATATTGACCTGGGTCTGGGGGTTGGTCCTTTTGGATCAAGAGAACCTCTTTTCTTTTACTGGGGTATTGGTTTTCATAACCATTTTTCCCCATAACGAGTGGCACTGGTGGTGATACTGGGAAACTGCAGCGTCTAAGGGAATTGCTTGTGTGACTTATGGTTAGCCAGTGGGGCAAAACCAAAGTCTCCTCTGTTTGGCTGGTTTGGTTTGCCTTGGTGTGCATAGAAACCCCAGCCTTGGGCTGTAACTGCTCTGCTTTAAGCAATTTGTCCTGAATTGACGCTCTCAATTGGGTCCCGCCAGAACCAGCATCATTACAGAGGTATAGTTGTGCTAAGATCCACAGAACCAGGTCAATTAAGCTTTGCGTCAGAACCCCACGCTATCCAAATTTGAATTTTAGTATTGAGAGTTTTGTTGGTTAAAGATCAGTGACCAGAAGGCATCTGCAGAAGCAATGAAATTGCAAGCCCTGAGAGACAGCCTGCAGTTTGAACATGAACAAAAACTGGCAGAAATTCGAATGAGAGAGAAGCAAGCCTTGGTCCACCTGGGGAAGGAGGCTGATGAAAGAAAGAAAGAAAGAAAGAAAGAAAGAAGCTGCTAAAAGAGAGGAAAGGGCTCATAGAGGGCAAATGGAACAACAGGCTGCTGAGGAGAGGATTCGCCAGATGCAACAGGAGATGGCCAGACTTAAGCTCCAAATCAAAAAAGCAAGGGAAGAACAGCAGAAACTGTATCCTCTTGAAAGTCCAGTTTATAACAATGTTGGTATGTTGTATAACTCTGAGCACTTGTCTGGGTGTAACCAAATGTACCCCAACACTTGCACCTTTTATGTAAATACTGCTACTGTAAGGTCAGTAGAAGGTGGCCCCAGAAATTGTGCGAATGCTACGTATGGGAGTGGTAATGAAAAATTCATAGAGAGCAGGGCCGGCTCTGGCTTTTTTGCCGCCCTAGGCAGAGCGCTGGGGGGAGGGCGGAGAGCCCCTGGCGGCCAGAGCGCCGGGAGGAGGGCGGCGAGCCCGGCCGGGGCTCTTCGCTCTCCCCGGCGGCCAGAGCGCCGGGAGGAGGGTGGAGAGCCCCCGGCATCCAGAGCGCGGGGGGGGAGGGCGGCGAGCCCGCCGTGGCTCTCCGCTGACCCCGACCGGCTGGAGCGCCGCAGGGAGGGCGGCGAGCCCAGTCGCGGCCCCGCTCTCGGGCCGGAGCGCCCCGCCGTGCCGCCCCCTCCAGGCGCCACCCCAAGCACATGCTTGGTGGGCTGGTGCCTGGAGCCGGCCTTGATAGAGAGTGTAAAAGTCAATGGTAAAAGCTGTTTAGGGCAAATTAAGTTTGTGTCTGCTAGGGAGAATGGTACTGTAACTTGGTTGCATCCAGTTAGTGTCTTAGCAAAATCCCAGAGACCAGACAATTCTGGTGCATGTATTTTGCCTATTGCTAATGTGTGGTTGGAAAAAGATGCAGCAACCCAGTCTAATCGGGGTGATATCCTAGCCAGGACACAAGGAAAGCATAAAGGTGATTTGATTGTGTTACCTACTGACAGTTTGTGGCAAGAAGGAAAAAAATTCCTGAGCTTGTGTGTGGCAAAGGGAACGAGAATGCGTCTTACCTTTTGACTATGAAATCTAGCAGTTTGCCTGAAAGGGGATTGTGTAGAAATCCACATGATGAGCCAGAGGTGATCATGGATGTGAGTAAGACCCAGAAAGAGTCTGTGGTTGCTCAGGAAAGTGTCCCTTTAGAGCAAGCCCTAGATGAAGAGGGTAAGGGAAGAATTTCTGTGAGGGGTAAATTGTTGTTTAGAGAAGCCCCTAGAGCAGGGGTTGGCAACCTATGGCACGCGTGCCAAAGATGGCATGCGAGCTGATTTTTTTTAATGGCACGCTGCTGCTTGCCGGGGTCCCAGCCGCTAGCCCCACTCAGCCCACTGCCAGGACCCTGGAAGGCAGCAGCGTGCCATTAAAAATCCTGCCCTGCCCAGCCTCCTCTTCTCCACCCCCCACCCACCGCTCTCTCCTGCGGGGCAGGGCGCAGAAGCTTGGTCCTGCTGGCTGCTGTTGCAGGGCAGCCTCCACAAGCAGCCAAGCTCACTCCTCCCCCACCTCTTCCCCCAGGGTATTGGGTTCCTGCCCCTCTGCCTCTCCCTCCCTGTGGCCAAACAGCTGAGGGTCCTGGAGAGGGGGGGAGCAGCAGAGCAGGGGCTGAAGCGTGCTTGCTGCTCTGGAGAAGAGGCGGGGATGGGGCCTTGGGGAAGGAAGGTGGAATCAGGGCATATCCCCTCCAACCCCCTGCCGTGCAGTGCTCAGGGCAGGGGGTTGGGAGCATCCCCATGACGCCAGCACACACACCCAGCTCCCTGCCTTGACTCTTAAACCCCCCACATCCCCTCCAGCCCTCTGCCCTGACCCCTGCACCCCTCTCACACACACCCTGACCCCTGCACTCCCCCACGACCCCAGCCCTGACTCTGGCACCCCCACACATACCCAGCTCCCCCCACACTCCATGTCCTAACTCCTGTACCCCCCACACACACCCAGCCCCCCCCCACACCTCATGCCCTGTCTCTTGCACCCCCCACATCCCCACCCCCACCCTGAGCACCAAAAGAACGGTTACTTACCTTCTGTAACTGTTGTTCTTCGAGATGTGTTGTTCACGTCCATTACACATTAGGTGTGTGCGCGCCGCGTGCACGGACATCGGAAACTTTTTCCCTTAGCGGCTCCCGTCGGGTCGGCAGGGCCCCCCCTCCCGCCAGAGCGGCGCCCCGCTCTAGGGTATATATATCCCTGCAGACCCGACCCCTTCGGTTCCTTCTTGCCGGAGACTCCGACAGAGGGGAAGGAGGGTGGGAAGTGTAATGGACGTGAACAACACATCTCGAAGAACAACAGTTACAGAAGGTAAGTAACCGTTCTTTCTTCTTCGAGTGATTGTTCACGTCCATTACACATTAGGTGACTCACAAGCTTACCATTGGAGGTGGGTAGGAGTCAAGGTACAACTGATTGTAGCACAGCCCGTCCAACCACTGCGTCCTCTCTGGCCTGATGGTGGATCGCGTAGTGAGCTGTGAATGTATGCACGGACGACCAGGTGGCCGCTTTACAGATTTCCTGGATAGGAACCTGCGCCAAGAAGGCCGCCGAGGACGCTTGGGCCCTAGTCGAGTGAGCCCGGATCTCTGGGGCCGGTACGTTGGCAAGCTCATAACACGTGCGTATACAATGCACAATCCATGCTGACAAGCGTTGTGTCAAGATAGGCAGGCCTCTCATACGTTCCTCAATGGCAATAAACAGCTGAAGTGTTCTGCGGAACGACCTGGTCCGCTCCAGATAAAACGCCAATGCCCTCCGAACATCGAGGGTATGCAGGCTGCGGTGGCTAGGGTCCACATGGGGCTTAGGGAAGAAGACCGGTAGAAAAATGTCCTGTCCCATGTGAAACTGCGAGACCACTTTTGGAAGGAATTTGGGGTGTGGCCTCAGTTGCACCTTATCCTTATGGAAAACTGTATAAGGGGGATCTGAAGTGAGGGCCCTCAATTCCGATACCCTCCTGGCCGATGTGATGGCCACGAGAAACGCCACCTTCCACGAGAGGTGCATGAGGGAACAAGCGGCTAGGGGTTCAAAGGGAGGCCCCATGAGCTTAGTCAGGACTAGGTTCAGACTCCACGCAGGGACTGGTGGGCGCGAGTAGGGAAACACCCTCTCCAGCCCCTTGAGGAATCGGGCTACTGTGGGGTTGGAGAACACTGACACTCCCAACTCCCCCGGATGGAACGCCGATATGGCAGCCAAATGCACTTTAATCGAGGCGAGGGCGAGCCCCTGATGCTTGAGGTGCAGTAAGTAGTTCAGGATCAATGGAACTGAGGCCTGCAGAGGCTGTATGTGCTGAGGCTCGCACCAGTGGGAGAACCTCTTCCATTTGGCCAGGTAGGTCGCTCTTGTGGAGGGCTTCCTACTACCAAGGAGAATTTGCTGTACCTGGTGAGAGCACTGTGTTCCGCATCGTTCAGCCAGAGAGATACCACGCCGTGAGATGTAGCGACGATAGGTTCGGGTGGAGCAGGCGACCCCTGTCCTGTGTGACTAGGTCGCGATGGAGGGGGAGGGTAATCGGGTCGGCTATGGACAATTCCAGCAGGGTCGTGAACCAATGCTGTCGTGGCCACGCCGGGGCGATGAGGATGATTGTCGCCTTGTCCCTGCAGGTCTTGAGGAGGACCTTGTGGATGAGCGGGAATGGAGGGAAGGCATACCTCAGGCTCCCTCCCCACGGAATCGCGAAGGCATCTGCCAACGATCCCGGGCTGAGGTTCTGGAAAGAGCAAAACTGAGGGCATTGCCTGTTGTCCTTGGTAGCGAAAAGATCCACCCGGGGAAAACCCCACCTCCGGAAGATTGAATGCAGGACGTCCTGCCTCAAAGCCCATTCGTGCATGTGGTATGATCAGCTGAGGCGGTCCGCTAACCTGTTTTGGATCCCTGGGAGATACGTTGCGATAAGATGGACCGCATGGGCTATACAGAAGTCCCATAGATGGAGTGCCTCGTGACAGAGGAGAGAGGACCGGGAACCGTCCTGCTTGTTTATATAGAACATGGCGGTAGTGTTGTCCGTCAGAACTGCCATGCTGTGACCTTCTATGGTGGCGTGGAAGGTCTGACAGCTCCTTCAGATTGATGTGAAGCAACCTGTCTTCCCTGGACCACAACCCTTGGGTCCGCAGTTCCCCCAGGTGCGCCCCCCAACCCAGGCCCGATGCATCTGTTACTAACGTCAGAGTGGGTTGTGGGGCAGCGAAGGGGATCCCCTCGCAAACCTGCTGTTGATCGAGCCACCAGCGGAGGGAGCTCAACACCCGAGCCGGGATCGTCACCACCAGATCCGAGGGGTCTCTGTTGGGGCGGTACGTTTGGGCAAACCACAACTGCAAAGGTCTGAGCCTTAGGCGGGCATGTCTGACTACGTGTGTGCAGGCTGCTATGTGTCCCAGGAGCTGCATGCAGCACCTTGCCGTCGTTGTGGGAAATTTCTGGACGGAGCTTACGGCTCCTTGAATTGCCAAGAACTGCGACTCTGGGAGACCAGCGGTCCGATGTTATGCGTGACCATGCATGGTAGAAATGGGACAGGCAGTCCTTGAAACCTAGAGGTGGATCTGGAATGGGATGTGGTACGCTGTCCTCAAGCGCAACTTCAAAAGCCTGGTTTATTCCCTGGCTGCGGCTTGCCCTGGCCATGACCTTGGCCTTGGTTAGGCGTATTGTTACGTCTTCGCCTGTTATCCCTGCCACGACGGCGGTACGGTTCGTGCCGAGGGTGAGGGTGGTACTGCCTCTGTGGTGGTTGAGGCTTAAAGGGCTTGCGCTGTGTCACCGGGGTATGCATTCCTAATGACTTTAGGGTCGCTCGCGAGTCCTTGAGGCTATGTAGCCTGGCATCCGTTTGGTCTGAAAACAAGCCTGACCCTTCAAATGGAAGGTCCTGCAGGGTGGTCTGCACCTCTGGCGGAAGGCCTGAAGCCTGTAACCATGCCGAGCGCCTCATCACTACCCCTGACGCGATTGTCCTAGCCGCTGCGTCAGCTGAGTTGAGGGAGGCCTGCAACGAAGTTTTGGCCACTGCCATCCCCTCGTCCACTAGGGCCGTGAACTCTGGATGTGCGTCCGGAGGTAGTGATTCTTTGAACTTGGAGACTGATGCCCAAGAATTAAAGTTGTGTCTATTTAGTTAGAATCGCCTGCTGATTAGCGATCCTCAGCTGGAGGCCCCCAGACGAGTAGACCTCCTCCCGAATAAGTCCAAGCATTTCGCCTCCTTGCCTTTGGGCACAGGGGCTTGCTGGCCATGACGCTCTCGTTCGTTGACCGCAGAGACTACCAGCGAACAAGGAGACGGGTGCAAAAAGAGGAAGTCGAACCCTCTAGATGGGGCGAAGTATTTTCTCTCCATGCCTCTTGCAGTTGGTGCACTGGAGGCCGGCGTTTGCCATACTGTCTTATAGTTAGACTGGACTGTCCATATAATCGGGAGAGCGACTCTGGAGGGGCCCTCCGGGCTCAGGATGTCGACCATGGGGTCCTCCTACTCTACAGACTCCTCTGCTTGCAAGCCCAGATTGAGGGCTACCCGGCAGAGCAGGTCCTGGTGCGCCCAATGTTCAATCGGGGGAGGGCCAGACACTGTCGTGCCCACCACTGCCTCGTCCGGCGAGGAAGAAGAGGTTGGGGCCTTTTGCCCATCCTCGCCTTCCTGCAACCCGTCATCGACTGGTTGTTCCTCTGGGGCCTGTCCCATGGCGTGGGACTGGGATGGTACCGTGCTCGGTGCCGAGTCCACTCCTTCCTGCTCCTGCGGTCTAGAGATTGTTGCCTCCTTGTGAGAGGGCGGGTGGCACCATGGAGAGCAGGATCGGTACCCTGATGGCCCAGATCTCGAGGCTCTAGATGGGGGGCCTTGCTGGTGGTAGGCCCAGGGTGTCCAGAATGGCCATTGGCCTGGCTGGCCCCATTGGGGATGACCAGAGGCTTCGTAGTCTCTACTGGCCTGTGTCCTATGGGCATACCCACCGTACCGGCCCGAGTCAGTCTCCGACACCACGGACGGTGATCTTGAAGGCCACGGCGGTGCCGTGGAATGGTGCCGGTCCGGGTTTGGGGAGTAGTGTCTCCGCGACCAGGACCTGGAGTAGCGTCTCGCTGACCTGGACCTGGATCGGTACCGGTGACCACGGGACTGGGAACGACTTCGGGTGGTCGATCTCGGGGAACGTGTAGCTGACGCATCCCGGTGCCGACTTGAATATGGCTGCTGAGTCGGTGCCGACCGCTTATTGAGGCCCAACGGCTGTGGCGCTTTCTGCGCGGAGGGCAACCAGGAGTCCACCGAGGCGGAACTCGACCGGGACCGGTGCCGTGAACGGTGCCGGAATGGCGACCGTGATGGGCACACCATCGCCGGCTTGCCTCTGGATGGCAGTCTCGGCGGAGCGTCCTTAGTTTGTGGAGGGCCCTCAATGGACAATTCAATGAGGTCTTTTGCTGCCTCAGATGTGTCCGGAGTGGAGGGCTGTTCCAAGAGCTCCTCCAGCCCTTCTTCCTCACTCGACGCGCCTATCCCGGGACTCAACGGGCCTTTCAGCGCCGGAGCCACTGCCGGGGCCTGTGCCGGGGCCGTAACGGCCTTAGGCGCACTCGAGGTCTTCGCTGGCACTGCCCTCTTATGCGGGGAGCGTCCTTAGGCCTTGGGTTGGCCCTTCGATTTTGCTGGCGAAGACGACCGGTGCCGTAAATGCCCCCGTTGGGTCAGTGCCATGGGCTTCGGGTGACCCGCCGGCGCCAGTTCCCGAACCGATGCCGGGGCGCTCCGCACTGAGGCAGACGGTGCCGTCAAAGTGGAGGGCTGTAACGCCGTCTCCATGAGCAGCTGCTTGAGGCGAAAGTCTTTCTTTCTTAGTTCTGGGCTTAAAGGCCTTACAGATCTTGCAGCGCTCTTTCTGGTGAGTTTCCCCCAGGCAGCGGAGACATGAGTCGTGGGGGTCGCTCAATGACATAGGCTTACGGCACGTGGCACAAGCCTTGAAGCCTTGGGTGTGCGGCATGCTCCGCTGCCCAGGGCCGGTGCCGGGGTTGACCAAACACCCACAACAAGAACTTCAAGTACTTCCTAAAGAACTGTTAACTACTAAGCTTAACACTAACAACTAAAGAACTGATAACTGTTGCAGATAACACTAATGACTATGCTAAGGGACACTCTCAGACGAGAGACAGAGTTGTTCCAACGCCGCCACGGACGGTAAGAAGGAACTGAAGGGGTCGGGTCTGCAGGGATATATATACCCTAGAGCGGGGCGCCGCTCTGGCGGGAGGGGGGGCCCTGCCGACCCGACGGGAGCCGCTAAGGGAAAAAGTTTCCGACGTCCGTGCACGCGGTGTGCGCACACCTAACGTGTAATGGACGTGAACAATCACTCGAAGAAGAACGGAAGCTCCTACACCCCTCACACCAAATGGGAGCTGCCCAGGTAAGCGCTCCACACCCAAATCTCCTGCCCCAACCCTGAGCCCCCTCCCTCATTCTAGCTCCTGGCCAGACCCTACACCCCAACCCCTAGCCTGCTCCTTCACCCGCAGCCTGTGCTCAGTGCACTCCCACCCTCAGCTCAGTGCGAAGAGAGAGGAAGAGAATGGGCTAAAAACAGGGAGAAGGTAGGTACCCACTCTATGTGGGCAGGGCCGGACCGCAGACTGGCAGCAGGCTGAGTGGGGCTGGTAGCCGGGATCCTGGCTGGCAGGAGCTGGCAGACGTAACCCCAGACCTGCAGCGGGCTGAGCGGCAGTGGGCTCAGCCACTCAGACCACTGCCGGTCTGGGGTTCTGGCTGCTGGCCCCTTGCCAGCCGGGGTCCCAGCCGCAGGCCTCACTCAGCCCGCTGCCGGCCTAGGAGAACGGAACCCCAGGTCGGCTGTGGGCTGAGCAGGCCGGCAGCGTAAGATCAGCATTTTAATTTAATTTTAAATGAAGCTTCTTAAACATTTTGAAAACCTTGTTTACTTTACATACGACAGTAGTTTAGTTATATAATATATAAACTTCTAGAGAGAGATCTTCTAAAAAATGTTAAAATGTATTACTGGCACGCGAAACCTTAAATTAAAGTGAATAAATGAAGACTCGGCACACCACTTCTGAAAGGTTGCTGCCCCCTGCCCTAGAGAAAGGAATCCTCAGGTAATCCGTGCAAGCAGTTTACTATAGCTGAAGGGTGTGGAAATAATTTAATCAAGGAAGTTTCAGTTCCTAACAGCCAGAAATTTTCTGTTGTGAATGGATCCACTGACTTTCCTTTTGAAAGATCCAGTGTGGATAGCTTTGAGAAGGTCTCAGATGGAGTGAAAGCTGTTAAGAAAGTCGAACAATCTTGTAACCCCAAGTGGCTGTGTTTGGCCAGCTTGTTGGGGAGACAAAGTTGTTGAGAGAGGAATGTCTCCATGCTGATTCTGTAAGTGAACAGTCTGTCTCAGGTTAAGAGGGAGGCCTGGGTAGCTGAGTTTGCAGAGCAGAACAGCTGTGTAGTTAATCTCTTGGGAATGCAGGGGATGGCAGGTATACTCTCATCTCTAGACACTTTGAATATGACTTGTAGTCTCACAGTGAATTTAACATCTGATTCCATTTGGAAGCAGAGGTTGTTAAGGGAAGGACAACAGAACTTTAAGTCTAGCTTGTTAGTGAAAATGGATGGTATCTCTTTAAGACAGAGTCCAGCCTTGGAATTGGTAGCAGTTAAAGATCTAAAAACTGAACTGGCTCCTGTCTCTCGCTGCAAATCACCTGGCTGGCAGGGAGAAGAAAGACTTGCTAATAGTCTTGCGTCTGATGAAGTGGGCATTCACCCACGAAAGCTTATGCTCCAATACTTCTGTTAGTCTTAAAGGTTCCACAGGACCCTCTGTTGCTTTTTGCTAATAGCTGTTAGCAGGGAGAGCACACCCAATCAGCCAGTGAATTCTCTTAAGCAAGAGAAATCAGGGTTTGATCCTTCAGGACAAGGAGGAAAGAGAGAACTTACTTTTGCAAAGGGAAGCCACAGGTTAACCCTAAAATGCCCAAACTCCAATGGCATTGAGCCAAAGGTATGGCATGACACACATGATTGTAAATGGACACTTCAATGAATGTTGTTATTGCTAATGGGAATTTTTGTAACTAATGTGTTGCTATTACCAAGAATAGTAATAATTGTAAAAATGTACAATGTGCCTAAGATTTTGGAAAATCCATTGAACATGTTAAGAGTAATGCATAAAAACATACTTTATATTAAAAGGCCTTGTTATACTGATGTTTCTCAGTTAATGCCTGTTAACTGTATTGGAACTTTTCACAGGGGAAAAGATGCTCCAGACCTAATGTGCTGTATAAAAAGGGAAACTGAGGCTTTTCCTCAGCAACCATATTGCTTTCATGGCTAAATGCCAAAATTCCTGTATTATGGACAACATTAATATCTACATTTCTCTTGATGTTAATTGTTAATGTTAACATTTGCCAGCGCTTGTATGGATAAAGTGGCTATGTTCTTTAGCGTTTGGCAAACTCACACAAGACATACAGGAACCATGCTGCAAGAGCAGATCCAATCCACTATTGTTCTAACCAAGTTTTACCTTGAGTTTGTAAAGAGATTCAATCATGTTGTTGAAGGTGATTTTGATAAACTATTTTTGTTATACACTAGTATGGCTTCTAACCCCATACTAGCTATAGTAAGACAGAACCAAGGATGTGGAGCTCTTGGGATGCAGACAGTGATGTTTGTGTCATCCCTTCCTGCATCAATTTTGCGTTGGGGGTGTAATGTTGACATATAGATCATTGTTGCAACCAAGGTCCTTTAGTGGCACTAAATCTTGTATAAAGGGAGTCAAATAAGGTGTCTAAGACAAGGTTATGGTTTCCGGGTTATGATTATGCTATCTGTACATGTGTATCGTTTCTGTAGTTGAAATTATTAATATTGGCTCTATACTGTTTGTATTTCAAACTTATGCTATGCTTAATTGTTCCAATGGTTAATCATTCTCACTGTTAAAAAATGTACACCTTATTTTCACTCTGAATGTCTAGCTTCAACTTCTAGCCATTGGATTGTGTTATACCTTTCTCTGCTAGGTTGATGAGTGTATTAATAAATATTTCCCCCCAAGCAGCTACATATAGAATTAAATAACCACAGGCTGTACTGGAGTGAAGTTGATCAATCACTTGTCTGATACGTAAGGTACAGCATTATAAATAAATCTAGAAAACATTTGCAAGTTTTGCAGTGCCCCAAAATTGTGTAACTGTACGAAACAAGTAGTAATCTATATCCAGGTGCTACAGAGCAATTTAACTACTTCACTGGGATGCTTTTCATCCAAACTTTGGCAAAGGGGCAATTGCCCAAGAAAATTTGCTGTATTGTTCTCAGAGAGTCATTCAAGCGTTTAGACACTTCCTCTCTGCCTTAGTTGAGGCTGTTAATTGGCTTTGTTGTCTACAAAGGTGAAGGTTGTTACCTGTTTTATTAATGCTGACAGCATTGTCTACCAGAAGGGTGGTCTAAAATATTTAACTTCAGGGACATGACAGGTTAAACAGCCAATGCTAATAATCATCAGTCTCCATATAAGTGATGACTAGGAGAAATTTGTAACATGACATTTTGTTGCTTGTAATAGTTAAATTGATCAAAGCTACAGGTAACCTTTAATTCGGTAGATTTTACTATTCTGAAAAGCACAATATGTAACAAATAAACAAAGAAGCTTTTGTGATCTCAGTGGAATATTATTCCATGAGCTCAAGAAAACAGTCACACTGTGACAAAAAAAGAAAGTAATTGGCCTGTATTTGGCTAGAGGCCCAAGCCTGGAGAAAAATCATATCTGTATTTTTAATTCCTGCTTGCTTGTCATGGGATTATGCAGAAAAGGCCATAAATCAGGCAAGCAGTAATTGCTTATGGGAAATGCTCCTGTATTGTTGAAATAACTTTTTTGGGAGTTTGGTGGTGGTCCTTACTCTCCATACCTCTGGGATTCAGCAGCGCATGTGAATTTCTTTTATACATTTTACAATCTAAACTTTTGATTGTGTTAGCACATGACCAGTGCAGTTAATGGGGAAACTTCAGCTCTTTTAGAATAGTTTTGAACTTTGGAAGAATTTCTACCACCAATAGTTACAGGAAAGGGGTAAGAAGCTGGAACTTTAAGCTACAGTAAAATGTGAAATCCTGAACCAACCCATCTTCATTAAAAATAAAAATTGTCAATTGTTATAATTCAGGAACTTACTTTATATTTTTGCAGAAAGTAGTTCCTGCAGAAAACAATTATGTGCTAACACAAGCTAAAATGATCTTGGAGCCAGTGGGTCACACTCTCAGCTGGTGTAAATAAGTGTAGCCTTAACCTGTTAAACTACATTGCTGTAATGCAATTCATATTGTTATAGTGCTGAGTGTTACTTTTCTGCTAGCTATAGGCGAGGGAAACTCAGTTGCCTTCGACTTTGGGGAGAAATCCTTCCTCTGAGGAAAGAAACAATTATTTTCTTATTCATCTTTGACTATAATATGACTTGCATCTTTTTGGAGACCTAAATTTATGTAAAATAAAGTACAAAATAAAGCAAGTAAGGGATTCTCCCAACTGTATAGAACATTTCAGGCCTGACTATAAATTACCTCTTTCCAAAAATAGACATTATAAAATAGGTTGCGTTCACAATTTTTTTTCATGGCAATTGAAACCAAAGTACCAGCATTTGACCCAAATGATTAATATCTATATGGGACTAGGAAGGTTATCTTAAGTGTCTGAGATTTGTATTTGTCCTCCTTTGGTCATGTCTACACAGCAGTTGAACACCCATAGCTGTCCTGGGTCAGCTGACTGATGCTCACAGGGCTTGGGCTGTAAAATTGTGGTGTAGATGTTCAGGCTGAAGAGGGAGCCCAAGCTCTGAGACCCAGGGAGGACCCCAGAGTCCAGGCTCCAGCCTGAGCCTGAATGTTTACACTGCAATTTTACAGCCCACAGCTAAAACCCATAAGCCTGAGTCAACTGACGCAGGCCAGCTGCAGGTGTTTAATTGCTATGTAGACATGCTATGTAGCTAAGGAGCTATACTAATTTTTAATTTAAGTTTGAGGTTTGGGTGTAGTGTCCTGAATCACAAATAAAAATGTGTGTTGGCACTAGAAGCTTGATCATGGGTATAACACATCTTAAGACTTCATAGAACTTTATTTCTGAAACATCTGCACATAACTTTATAGAGTCTCCATGCAAAAGGGTCTGGAATACCATTAAATCCATTTAAGAATATGCAGAGATTTATGACAGATCATGAACATGACTGAGTCAAGACAATGTACTCATATCATGGCAGTGCATAAAATCTTTATTTAGAACAATAAAGTATATGTATATAATGTAATTCCATTTTCAAACCAGTATAAAAAAGGATCAGGGCCTATATCTATTTTTAAGAGGACATATATATACATACACATCACATTTTATAAACTTTGTTGCTTAACCTTTCAGTCAGAATGTAACTATACAAGTTTTTGTCATTTACATCAAAATTTACAAACTCTCTCACATGATGCAACCACCAATGTTTGTGCCTTTGTCTCTAAAGTGTCTGAAATCTCCACATCCCTTCCATTTGCTAATATAATAGCAACATGCCACTCTTACTGTACATTTATTTTTAATACATAGTTGAATCAACTTCTATCTGGAGAAAATTTTTGGATAATTCTTAAATGCAAATCTCATTAAAAACAGCTATAGTAGTATACTGTTAACTTTTCAATAAACGGTTGTATTGTGTGTGCTGAGCAGTTTCACCATATTACAAAGGGATAGCAACAGAAAATACACAGCTTGTGAAGATCAGAGTCGAGAAAATGTGCAAGTTTAAGATTTTATACATGCCCCATGATACAGCACATTGGTTTTTAAAAGCATTCTTATAAGATGACTTCATGACTAAATAAGTACCATTAGTTTATTCAAGTAAAACACACTTCTAAAAGAGCACATTGAATTTTGCAGTATACCATTAGCTGCTTTTTATTCTCACAAAGCTGCTATTAATAGCATGCAAAGTTCAGCTACTCCCAAGGAAACTTCCAAATGTTTCTTCCTTACAAAATCCACTGAGATCTGAGAACAATTTAGATTGACCTTAATATAACAAAACACTCCATTTTAACAAATGGACACTCATTTTTTCTAACCACAACAATGCATGGTCTGATCCTTCCCAAAAATGAAGGATTTGAAAATTGATTTGTATTCGGGAATGCACAACTACTTACAAGATAGGAAAAAGTAATTAAGGGCTTCATTCTGCCACCATTACTCCCATTGAGTAGTAACTTACTCCCCCGTGATATCAACTGCTTTTTGTAAATTGGCAGACACTATGCATGGAGTAAATTCTACACAACAGGTAGAAGAATCAGGCCCTTTATAAAAATTTACATATATCTTATTAGATTTCCAAATGCCAAACAATCTACCATATTTAGAAATATTTAAATATATTCATGTTTGTGACACTCCTGTAAGAAGGCCCAAATACTCAGTTTAAACCTGTTAAGTCGGATAAAAATGAAGGAAAAGCCATAAGCCGTCAAATGGATTATCCAGCTCACACACTTTGTGCTAATGGACATTATTTACATTCCAAATGAGAACAATTATGATTGTGTAAATTTTGTGTTGTCAGAGGATTGTACATGGGAGTTGTTTCAGTGAGATAGATGAATGTCATTCAGCCTTAAATTTAACTTGTTCAAAGATGAATGTCTGTGGCATTGTTATAAACCCCTACGCTTTGAGATTGTTACTGTTTAGTAGCATTGCATTTGGGGGCAAATTTTATATCAATTTATAAATGCATTATTCATTGTTATCAAGGGTAAAATATGCACTAAACAAACAAAAAAACAACAACCCCGTAATTTGAACATGAAAGCCTAATTTGAGACACATCAAGATTAATTACTGCAAATGCTTAGTGTTTTATTACTGTTAATTTTCTCAAATATTCAGTTTGGCAAAATAGCACCTTTATAAACAATTAAGGTAGTTTAATAATATCGGGTTTTGTTCAATTACAGAATCTAAGAAAACGGCTAAAAATTCCAAATGCATTCATTTTTCTTGAGAATATACTGTAGCTTGCAGCAAATGGGAAATGTTTTTTGTCTAACATTTTTGCCAAGTGTTCAGTGATAGTTGTTGCCATTTATTATGGGCACATTTCCTCTTTGTCAGAACATATATTCAAGCAATCTCAACACAACCAGTAAGGTGCAAGTAGAGCCCTGCATGGGGTTATTTTTTTTTAATCCTGCTTCTGCAATACCCACTCTCACCTGCAAAAACCTTAGATTCTGCAAATCCTGCGTGAGAGAGAGAGAGATTCCCCCCCCATCCTATTAAAAACAAAAACAAAAAAACAGTCTTAACACACACACGTCAGATAAAATTTTTACCACTAAAAGAATAAACAAATCTTGCTTAAACCATGTAAAAATACTTTTAACTCCTGTTATAATAGACCTCAAATCTTTCTATCCCTTATTTAAATTTAAGCATTAAAACCTTTATTTAAAATAAAAAGAAACTTGCTTTACATTGCTGAAATTCTATTTATGACAAACTGATGAGAGATTTAGTGTTTTCCCGCAAATTACCAGTCCTTTTTTTTTTTTTTTTGCCCATCCAATCCTGCCAGCAACAAAGTACATTTTACCCACTCCCACTATTATGGCAGCAGGATCCTAGTCCCACTGCAGGGCTCTAGGTGCAAGTTCGCAAACAAACATTAGGTCATGCTGAGATTCTAAAAGTGGAACTTTTAAAGTAGGCTTGAAACACTAGTGTAAGAAATACAGACACATACATTATTGTGTCAGACGGAGCTGCTATAGATAGAGAATTCTACTGCTTGGTTTTCTGTAGTGCTAAAAGTTGCTAAGGGTCTGATTTTTAGAGGTGCTGAGCTTCTCCCATTTATTTCAATTGAAGTGGTGGGTGCTCCAGCACCTTATGAAAGTCAAGACATTAGGGTCCAATTCTGACTTACACAAAAGCCTCTTGACCTGCTGTAGGGACAGATCCTCAATTAGTGTAGATTATCATAGCTCCATTGACTTTAATGGAGCTATGACAGTTTATACCAGCTGAGCATCACTGCTAGAACATTGAAAACTAGACCCTACAGGGCAAATTTTGACCCCATTGAAATCAATAGGAGTTTGCCATTGACTTGCCAAGTTTCCACCCAAATTGTCTATACATATCTAATCTCCATCATTGATCATAATACTTTTTGTACATTGTGGCACTCAGATGTCTTACTAATTAACTGACCCTATGTATAGTAAATTCCTTTGACATATAGTTCATAGCAGATTAAGGAAATAACTAAAGCATCCATGACAGTTCTTCTAAAAGTATCTCTAAAATAGTCAGCTTTATGAAGTCATTAAAACAAAATATTTTAGACATATTTTAATTAACTGTTACTGGGTTAATGGTCAGCTGTTAGGCAGTTTGTCATTTGGGGTGAGACATTCCTTCTTTCTGCAGCAGACAACATTAAAATAGATAAATAAGTAGTATCCATTTTCTGGAAAGAGACTGTACAAATGGGATGCATAAAACGCACGTTGCAAGTTTCAGCATAGTATTTTTAGTGCCTCCTTAAAAATGCATGTCTGACAAAGTCTTAATTTATTATCAGTCTTGTTTCTGTAGTTCATGTATTTAATAATAGCAGTAGACACTGAGGACAACTGGAAATAAAGCTTTCATACCTTGACTAGAATTCATCTTAAAAAAAAAAAAAGAGGAGGATGCCGGATTAAAAAATAAAACCGTATTAGTCATTTAAAACACAATGCAAATAGCTTTTACTGTATGTCAGCAGTAATTAATAAATTCATTCTCAGTATCTTCCACATTTCCTACATCTTATATAAGCTAAGGAATCAGTGGCATGCATCATCAATATTTAGAAAAGGTTTCATGAGTGTACTGTTATTCCAGATGTTGAATGCAATTCAAACTTTGTTTTCCCTCCCCATTCTATGGCTGGGATTTTAATTGGAGTCTTCACACATACAACAGTTTCTCCTAATGCTGTCAAAGCTCCATCCTGCTACTGTCACTTCCGCTTTACTTCTTTTTGATCCATTCTTTGCTTCTTCTAAATGGAGACCACCAGCCAAGCCAAGTTCTGTGGAGGATTTTTGAGGTGGACGTACATCCACCTGGCACAAGATAGAGACCACATTTCATTTTACATATGACCTTTGCTAGATATGAAACCAGTTCCTTAGAAGTGAAAGGCTAGCACACTGGTCCGGTGCACCACCTGTCTTGCAAGTTTTACACAACAATACTGTAGAGTATGTTTCTGTATCCATTTCTGCATTTTTTTTTTTAATTCAGAGAACTCCATTTGTAGGCATCAGGGTAAGCAAGAGGACACAGGATGTAAATTAAGAATACAAACTTCCTTATGACTTTCAAAGATTACATGTTTCTGGAGGCATTTGAAAGATTTTTTTTTTGTTCAGGCCACGTACTTCCTTTGCCAGAATCAGCTGTAAGGACTGTACAGTTAAATGACTCCCCATTCCACACAAGGTAGGTATTCGAATAAAATACAGTTC
This sequence comes from Chrysemys picta bellii, assembly GCF_011386835.1. Classification (NCBI taxonomy): domain Eukaryota; kingdom Metazoa; phylum Chordata; order Testudines; family Emydidae; genus Chrysemys; species Chrysemys picta. Next base: position 79,554,372 of record NC_088791.1, read on the forward strand.
TGCTCAGAGCACGCTCTTCTTGATGCTGTTCAATTCAGTGCTGGTTTCACAGTAACAAACACACCCTTCGTTCTCATCTCTTTGAATCAGTATGGATCCTGGGGAGCAATCAATGCAGACTCAGTCTGTCACTCCAGAAGGAATATGAATATGCTTAAAGTTGCTTCATTTATGAAGCAAACATGGAACTGTTGGCTGCCTGCGGGGAAAAAAAGGAAATTGTATTTTTGCTGGTTTCTCACACTCATTACTCAGTAGCAGAAGCCTAGCAGAGAAATAATACTTTCTTTATAGAAATAACTAATGAAATAAATAACTTGCATGTACATTCTTTCATCCCAAAGCACATTGCCAAACATATTTTTAAAGGGGCCCAATTGCAGTTTCACGTACAATTCCTCTAGCTTCCCAATCCTGGGCACAGAATACATTTAGACTCTGTTCCTGCACACACACACACGAGTACTCCTGTTGAATTTAATGGGACTGCTCATGTGTGTATTTGCAGGATTGTTGAACAATTGCAGTACAGAGAAGCCTTAACAAAAGAGTTTTTAAAACGACAACAAAGTTAAGATGATACCCAGAAAAGCGAGCTGGTCTACTAGAGTAAATTCATTGGTTATGAAAAGCATGTAGTCAAAGCAAAATATTTTGGCATTTTCTTTTGTTTGAAAATAAAATCTATGTGCTTTTTTTCTCCCACACAACTAGGTGGCCAAGTTAATACCAATATGATACTAATGCATCATGAATGAAGGTCCCGGATAAATATAGAGTTTGACAATGATGCAGAACAGTCCAATAGCATAGCAGTATAGAGTTTCATATCTGGAATCACATCAGTATACTTTGTTTTCCATACTTTGTTATCTCCCCCATTCACCTCTTGCATTCAGGATATCTTTATATTATAAAGTATTCTGAGGCAGCCTGTCTCTTCATGATAAGCACTGCAGCTGAAGAGGGCCTTGGGCAGTGGGAGTTGGGAATTCTCAATGAAGGGCATCTGACTCTTCAATTGGCTGTCACACCAAAGGAGGAAGCAAGACTTGTCTAGAGTGACCAGACAGCAAGTGTGAAAAATTGGGACAGGGGGTGGGGGGTAATAGGTGCCTGTATAAGATAAAGTCCCAAATATTGGGACTGTCCTTATAACATCGGGACATCTGGTCACCCTAGAGCTGTCCCTCATTTTGGGATCTTTGTCTCCCACTGTGATATTGAGAGGTCTGGCTGCAAGACAAATGACTACGTTCAGAACACAGGATAATTATATGTGCAATAAAACGGTCTTACAAGTAGGCTAAGCTGACTAATACAAAGTTAGCTCTAGATGTGGCTTCACAGAATAGACACCGTAAATTACAGCTGACAAAAGTTATGAAGTTTGGTAGGAATCTGTCATACTGTTTAAGGACTTACCAGTACATGAAACAGTAACAGTGTTGGAAAAAAGCAACAGCTACACTTGTAAGAGCTCTTTTTCTTTTTGCTGCAACATACTGGAAGACATAAAATAAATTTAGTTCCATTGTGCTAAAATTTCCAGGGAATGGTGGCCGCATTTGCTAATTAAAATAAATACATTAACAAGCGTCACCGCAATGTTTGCGGTCAAAGTGTTTGAGCATTGTAATAAACATCTGTAATAAACTAATAATTACTGCTTAATCACAGTAGACGCTCAAAACTTTCTTGTGATGGGTGGTAGGAGAAAATATTGTACATGTTTAAAAAGACTTGATGGGGAAAATAATCAATTTTAATTTCTTAGAGGTCGTCTTGCATTGAACTGTCTTTTTTTTTTTTTTTTTTCTCCTTGAGCCAAGGTTTCATTCTACCTGTGGTGTCAAGGGGACAGCTTTATTAGTCACGGTATTAAAGTGGGATGAGTTATTTGTAGCGAATGATATCTATATTAATGTAAGCCTTAATATGTCAACTAGTCTTCCAGGAATAGGCTGATGTTTATGAATTTGTTTGAGTACTCTGAAAATTTCAGCCTAAGGTGACCAATCACAGTTTGTGAACCCAAAGTCATGTGGAATTGTTTCTTCCTTTTTAAAAATTTTTTTTGTCTAATCAGTGAGAAGAGGGAAAAGATTTCAAGATGAACACACCTACCTGAATATTCACATGAACAGGAGTGGTGCCAGGGTTTTTGCCGCCCTAGGCAGCAGCGCTCCTCCTCTGAGCATTCAGCAGCGGGGGTCCTTCCGCTCCACGTCTTCGGGGCACTTCGGCGGCGGGTCCCGGAGCGAGTGAAGGACCCACCACTGAAGACCCAGAGCGGAAGGACCCCCCCCGCTGTTGAATTTCTGCCGAGGGTGGCAAAATGCCGCCCCCCCAAATCCTGCCACCCTAGGCAACCTCCTAGGGTCGCCTAGTGGAAGCGCCGGCCCTGCACATTAATATTACATTTGAAGTTGGTTCATGTGAATTTTTGCAATATTAATCCAGTGCTTCACAGCACAGTGAATGGCAAAATCTGTTTCCAATTGCTGGTCCCCACATAGATCCAATCACATTTTGGGATTGGCTTGATACCACCCGGCTGCTCCCCTTCCTATATGGCAATCTTTCAGCACTGTTTTACCTTGTAGGTCTGATCATTTCCCCCCTCATTAGCAAATTCCACCTCCCTTGTGGAGTAAGCACAGAAGGAAGAAATAAAATCACCTGCTGGTATCTACCAACCTCCCCTTACAGCTGTTGCTGCTACCAAAATTCCCCAGGGGAAGAGAGGCCACCACAATCTGCCTTCCCTTTCCCCATACTAGGAAACACTGGAACATCTGGCTCCTTCACTCCAGCAGCAGGAGGGCAGGAAGTTGTGAGGAGTGCACCAGGGCCTCCTACTGTAACAAAGGATAGGGGAAGACTGACAGTGGCATCTCTCCTCCACAGGGAAAGCTGACATGCAGACAACCAACTTCTATTACACAGAGGGAAAATTACTGATGGAAGAAGGGGAAGTTAGTCTGAAGAGATGAGCCTTTTCTGTCTCGGTACTGAAAACTAGAGGTGAAGATGAAGGATAATCATATATGATGAAGGGATGTGATCCCAGGTGGTATCCCTTCAGCCTACAAGGCTTTCATTTTTAATCTGATGCAGAAGGAATATTAAATCCATTTTACTCTGCAAAAGATCTCCTTTGAAGGGAAGTTGCTGCCACAGGAAGCAGATTTTGCCATTTGAGAGTTCTGTAGCTGAACTTCCTCCCTTGACGTTACAAGTATGGAACTTCTCTCTGGCTTCTGAGTGATTAACTTTGCAACAATAATGTTCTCCTAATGGAGTTTTTTTTGTATACAGAAAAAATAATAATTACATTTAGCGTAGGAGCACACTTTAAGGAACATACTCTGGGCACAAATTCTATCCAATACATTTTTATGACAAGATGTTTCCAAGTGCATCTTTCAGACAGCAAGAGAAAGCATTAAGAAATGGAAAAATGATACTTGATTTTTCGAAGATGAGATGTATGTAAAGACTTCAGTGAAGCAAAATACCTTATCTCATTATCCTCTTGACAGTTATTACACTGTGTTGTTTCATCACTTTCTGGTCTGGGTGTGCGATGTGTTTTCTAAGAGGAAAGTGCATCAGATATAATTACTGTATAGTGACACTTTAAAAAACAAATGATGATTATTCATTTGTGTCCCTTTCTATTTTCAGTATCAATATGTTCTTGTACAAGATAAACCAAATCCCGCTTTCAGATGCACACATGCATCCCACTGAAGTCAAGCAGAGTTATGCATGCAAGTGTGATAGCAGAATTTAACAATGTATTTTATATGCAATGAAGTGTTATGTTTTTAACCAAGCACAATACCAGGTTAATATCTCCTAATTGTTAGAGTGTGAGAACCTGTCCTAAAAAAACAACTGGGACTGCTTGTGTGAGCAAGATTACTCCTCTAAAGCTGTGCAGGATTGGAACCCATAGAAGCTTAAGTCTGATCTATTGTTAAATGTTTTGCTGGGACAGCTATGTCATTAGGAATGTGATAAAAATCACCCCCTAACTGATGTAGCTATGTTGGCAAAAATCCCCAGTGTTGACACAGTGATGCTGACAAAAGAACATTTTTGCCAGGAAACTTTACATCATTTGGTAACTGTTTATAATCTATACTGGTAAAATCATTTTGTGCCTCTGCTAGGAGGGTTTGCTGGTATAGCTTTTTGACCAACTTGAATAACCTGGCACCAGTTATAGCACCTGCTCTACTTTCAGCTGTAGATGCCTTGCTGGTGTCGTCCTCCTTTGGTGCAAATATGACGGGCTCGTGCCAAAGCCCCCCAGGGGACATGCATCCTCTGATGTCGGCAGGCATGTCTGCAGTACACTGTGATAGTGTATTCAATTGTAGCAGGGATCTCCACTAATCCATCAAAATTGCAATCTGGAATGTTGACAACACCTGTGAAGAGTTGCATCAGGTCATCTCGATTACTTATTGTACATCTTAAACATCGGCATGGTCACCTCGCTGTCATAGTAGTCTGTGCACCGACAGAGGAATCTGTTGATTCAAAGATCATTTCTACGATCAGTTGGAATCTCTAGTACACACCGTCTCTCCACATAATAATCTCATGATCCTGGGAAACCTAAATGCAATTATTGGCTCCCTGCGAATTGGGCTTGAATGGGTCATTGGTCATTATAGTTCAGGTACAACCAATGATAACTCTTGCCACTTGCTCACATTCTGTGCCTCTTAGAACCTTTCCATTCTTGGGTCATGGTTCAAGTGATGGTGCATATACCAGATGTCATGGATCTCTCACTATGGCATCTCTCAGAAGTAGTTGGACCACATCATCCCACATGTGACAGGTGTCTCTTCACCTCCTGTAGAGTATATTGTAGCGCGGAATATGCCCTGAACACAGACCACTACCTAGTGGTTGCCCGCATTGCATTGACGCTCCGACGAGCAGGTAAGCCCTCTGCGATGATGAAGAAATTTGACATCGACGCACTTCTCCGCGAGCCAGTTTAGCCAACAGGTTTTGTAGCAACGTCAGCAATAGATTCTCTTCTTTAGCCGACCTTCCAGATGACATTGAGGTTGCTCTCTGCTCACCTCCATACTCCACCCATTTGCTGAGCCAACGATTGGCTATAAGTAGGATGACCGTATTGCCCTATACTGAATATAGGACACCTGGTAAAATTACTCGTGTTCAACGGCAATCAATCAGAACTATGTCTGGTGTGGAGAAGTGGAACCTTGCCAACTGCCTGGAAGGATGGTATTGTGATCTCCCTTTTGTAAGGGCAAGGGACTGCAGAGTGAATGTAAGAGCTACAGACTGATCACCTTGTTGTCCATGCCAAGGAAGATGTTTGCACATGTTCTGCTGGTGCATTTGGAGCCCCTGCTACAGCAGAAGCATTGCCCCCAACAGTCAGGCTTTACAAGGAACAGGTCCACATTAGACACTATTTTGGCCCTTTGCTTGTTGTCGGAGCTACACCATGAGTTCAAGAAGCCCCCACACACTGCGCATATTAATCTTAAGGCTGCGTTTGATTCAGCTGACCAAGTCACACTATGGAAGGCCTTACAGGGCATACATGTTCCTACCACTCTGCTGGACTTGATTAGACAGCTGCATAATGGAACCACTGTCCATGTACATCTGGTGTCAGACAGGGCTGCGTCTTGACCCCTGCACTTTTTTTTTTTTTTTTGGGTCAGGCAATGGATTTTATAATGCAACATTCAGTCAGGTCAGTAGGCAATAAGCTTGGTGATCTCTCGCTCTCAGACCTTGACTATGCTGATAACGTTGTTCATCTAGGACAGAGCCCCAACAGGTTTCGCGAGGTACTCCAGCAAATGGAGAAGAGTTAGCTAAGGTTGGCCTCCATGTTTCATGGTCAAAGACAAAGCTGCAAAATCTAGGATCAGCTCCACCTGTGACTCCAATCTCTTTGAATAATGAAACTGTTGAAGCAATCTCCAGCTTCTGCTATTTGGGTTCTATACTCACCAATTCCTCCAACTCTCACACAGAGGTTCTCCATTAGATTGGTATTGCAGTGCCTGCCATGGGTCGTTTACTACAAATATGGAATCAAGATCATCTCAGCATGACCACCAAATTCAGGATCTATTCAAGCTGTATCCCCTCCGTACTGTTGTACGGCTGCGAAACATGGACAGTATGCTACTCAGACTGGACAAAGCTGGAGGCTTTCCACACAAAATGCCAATGTTGTATATTGGGCATAAAGTGGAATGACTTCATTTGTAATGCAGATATTTTTGGTTGCTGTGGTCTACAGACTACTGGAACCATTGTTCACAGACTCTTATGCTTTTCAGACATATCTCAAGAATGCCATAAGATGTTCCAACGAACGCTGTTCTCAGAGTGGCTTGTAACATCCGGGATAAAATTCCACCAATGAGGGGTGGAGACGGCCCAGAGGCAGCCCCCCATTACATGGGTTCATCAAGTCTGTTCCGATGTTGGACTCTTGGGCCATGAAGCCCTTGCAGCCGCACAGGAACCGACCAAAAAGGGCTAACAATTGCTATTGCTGATTATTCAGCTAAGCGTTGAAGAAGAGTAAATCCTTTCTAGTGCAGACAAGGCCTCAATAAGTGGAAAAGCACTGCCGCATCAAGACCTAAATTGGGAGAACTGGGAAGTTGTGGGATTTCTAGTTCCTACATTTCAGGCCTAGAGTTATTTTTTTTTTTTTTTTTAATTTGGGAGAAAGGGCAGGAGTGAATTAGGAATTAAAAACAGATTCACTGATTATATACATTTGAGAGTTACATAATTCAATGAGGTTCAAATTATATGCCTCTATTTTTTAAAATCAAGATACTTGTTTGCTTAGGGATAAAATGTAACTGGTCTCTGCCTAACCAGGTAAGTTTGATATTTCTCACCTTCCAGCAGATGGCTCCCAAAGTAAAGCCAATAAGAAGAGAAAACAATGACGGCAGTGCTATGCTTATCACTTTCAGGCTGGGGCTGCTAATGAAGTCGAGTGCTTCTTCTGTAATTAAAAGCATGGTTAGTGATGACAGATTTTCTGGAAAAAAATTATTTTCAGGGTACCATTGTTAACAATAGCTAATTTATGCACATAATATGACAGCTCTCAGCATCCCAGGTAACTGAGATAAATACTGCGAGATATACCTTCAAAGTGGGTTTTTTTTTTGAGGGGGGGCGGGAAGGGGGTTGTTTGTGTTTTTTGCTGGCGGTGATATTCATGCCAAAAGCTTACAGGAATTTTTTTGTTGCTATTGCACAAGTCCTATCCTTCATGCACATAAGCAATTTCCACTGATCTCAGCAGGAGTTATGTGTAGGTGGAGGCCAGAATTTGGACCGTTGGTTAATTAGTTAAGGCAGGATATGAAAAGTCCTGTGGGAGTAGCCTAGGGTTCCACCTTCTAAACTGCAAATTGAGCTACAGGACAATCTTTTGCCTTTTACTTAGTATCAGGAGCTGCAGCTCAAATGGTGCATTATCAGGGTACATGAAAACCTTACGTTGAGTATTGGAAAAGAAATGCTGTGGTTAGATAACTATAATATGCAGTTTATAAAATATAGGACCTGTGTTTAATCATGATTCTGATCAAGTCTGAACTCTACTAGAATCCTGCAGGTGTGTAAACACTAAAGGGTAATTTTAGTCAAGCAGAACTGATACCGGATTATTACATTACAGAAAGAGCAGATATTGTATGGAGAAAGAAAGACAGCTAGACATAGTGGAATAGAGGGGAACACTGAACACAGAACCAACTGGTTAATCTGCTGTCACTGGCTGTTTTCCCTCCATAGCACTTGCAGTTTCTGCTAGCTTAAGTCTTCCAGTAAGTCTCTTCTCCCTATGCACTCTTTTATCAAGCCCTCCCACAATTCACAGAGTTAATGTAAGAATCTGGATTTGGGAGGGGTTTGCTGATGTGCATTTCAGAGATTTAGGGCCATGCCTCAACCAATAACTTAACCCCATATCTAGGACTAGACCCAAGGGGTTTTGGAACCAGAACTAGACCTCTTGAATAAACATGAAAATAATTCATATTGCTGAATACACGCTGAATACACACAGATCTTATTTTTAGAATTTTACTCAGGAAGAATGAAGAATTGCTTCTGCCCGGGTAAAGAAATCCTTATTTTGTTCGTTAGCCATATCTCCTTCTTGGACACTTTATGGTTATACATACTCCAGTTGTACAACATAAACTACCCAAAGCTATGGGTGTTCCCATTTTAAAAACCTTACTCTGTATACTCCAGGAAAAAATAATAATAATAATAAAGGAAGGTATGTATGTTGTTGCAGATCTCAGAGAGCAGAAAAGTTATTTGATAACATGTTACCTAAGGTATCATATATAACCTACCACAAATTCTCCCCCTACTCTACAATGCCAATCTCAGCGTGCAATGGCAAGTGTGTAGACTTTTACATAAAACACTTTTAGCAAAAGTTATTCAAAGTATTCAGCTAGATACAAGGATACCTAGTTAATTGCTACATTTTCACATGTGTTAATGTACATATTTCAACAAGTTTTTGGACCATAAACTAGCTTGATTGAAAAGTAGACACTACTGATTGGAAAGTCTCATTTCTGATAAGGCAAAACTGAATGCTGAGGCCGCCTTCATTTAGCATTTACACAAACTTGAAAGGAATACTCAGTTAGGTTTGTACCTTGGGAGCCAGGGCATATGGGACACAGTCTTCTAAATACATGTCAGGTCATGAAAAATTGTAACTTTTGTAAATTTGTTTAAGATAATTTTGAGTTTATAGGTGGTGGTGGATTTGAGAGACTTGGAGAAACTGAATCTAGTCATGGCAGGTTTTATCATGTCCTATTTATTTCTGGTAATGTCTGCAGAGGGGTAGGTACTTCCAAAAACAAAACACAAAATCCTACTACATGATTCCTGCCCTTCCTGGAGAGAAGATATGGGGAATTGGTACAATATATGCAATTATGTTCAGATGTAAAAAGCAACAGAGGGTCCTGTGGCACCTTTGAGACTAACAGAAGTACTGGGAGCATAAGCTTTCGTGGGTAAGAACCTCACTTCTTCAGATGCAAGTCAGATGTTTATATTCTAAATAGATTATATTTACACTGTTCCAATAAGACTTCTCAAGCTTGTCAGTGGGTCAGTTTTCTGTTGGAATCACAGCACAGATAGGTCTTTAAGAGGGAATCTATGCCAAAGAAGTTAGTAGCCTTACAGATGTACTCAGGAAGAGCGTTCAATTGATAGGGGATGCCATCAAGGAAAGCAGAGGCATTTATGTGAGAAGCTGACAAAGCTCACAGTGGGAGAAGAGGGCAGCACAGAATGAGAGAGGGGAATTGACATCATAGTGAATCTTGTCTAACTTCACTTTGAAAAAATGTTCTGCCTCATTTTACTTCCTTACAATAGAAATTTCAAACCCAAAATATGGTTAAAGTCACCAAGACAACACTTGAGTTTCAGCAGGTTTTAGGCAACCCGCCCTTTAAAAATTCCTAACAGGCTCAGACTCCAACAGTCTTTAGATATTTTGTGGTGTGGGAACAGGACTGGCTCCAGGGTTTGTGCCACCCCAAGCGGCAGAAAAAAAATAAAAAGCCGCAATTGAGATCGGCGGCACTCTGGTGGCAGCTCCACCGTGCCGCTTTCTTCTTCGGCGGGAATTCGGTGGCAGGTGCTTCCCTCTGAGAGGGACCCACCACCAAACAGCCCGACGTGCCGCCCCTTCCCCTTAGCTGCCCCAAGCACCTGTTTGCTGGGCTGGTGCCTGGAGCCAGCCCTGCGTGGGAATGCTTAATGATCTGCTTTTCTCCCTGTCTTTAGTGTTTCTAGTCCAGTTTTCTGGGCCCAAATATTGAAAGGCTTAAGTAATATCATTCATGAATCTAAATACGTGATTATGCCCACAAAATGATTCTCAATTTTAACCTGTGGGCAAAAAATGGTATGTCAGATGGATAGCTAAATGCCTATTTTACATTTCTTTCTACCCTTGATCTTCATTTCCTGTTTGAAACTTGGGTTTGGAGATGCTGGTTTGAAAACAGTACTAAAGCAGATAGATTTAATCTGAGTCCAAACTACCTCCAACTCCAGAGTCTGTCACAAATAGTCTATTTTCTGCCCCTTGCACTAATCACTGGTACTTGGGTATGGTGTGAGGAGTCCTGATCTTGGCTGCATTGCCTGGCATCCATCCCATGGTCACTGTGCTGGTCCAGGCTCCTGTTTTGGGTGCAGGCTGCTCCTCCAGCTATGCCCCTGGCCTGCTTCTGGGCCGACCCCATAACCCTAGATACAGGATGCATTTGGGCCTACTCCCCCCCCAGCAGCTGCAGCAAAAAAACTGTAGCTGTTTAGGCCTCAACTATGTGTGTGGTCTCTCTAGCCCTACCCATGTGCCAGCTGATTGGCTTTGGGCTAACCTCCTGTCCTGGAGACATTCCTCTCTTCCAAAGAGAGGTGGGCTGGCCGCTGGAAATCAGGGGTAGGATTGTCCCAATCTCCTACTTAACTGCAGATCTAGAGAATGAAGGCTCTACACAATGGGGTCGGTCTACAGTTGGGAGCTAGGGGTTTGGGAGCCAGGTTAAGGAGACATGCATATCTGTGCTAGCAAAGATTTCACTAGCGGCTAAAAATAGAGCGTAGACATGAGTGGCAGGAGGGGCTAGCCATCCGATTGTGTGCCTAGTGTCTGTGATGGAACTGTACTCAGGGCAGTGAGTTCCTTCCATCACTTGCGCTGCAGCAGCTACACTTCAATTTTTAGTCCATTAGCTCAATGAGAACTAGTGCAGATATGTCTCCTCGAGCTGGGAATTACACCCCTAGCTTGAAGTGCAGACATACCCTAGATCTCCCCGAACCACACCTCTGAAAGAGACAGCAATAGGGCAGGGAGGGCCTAATATCTGAAAGTGGCAATGGTGGGTGAGGGTGAGAATCTTCTGGAAACTGGGGGCTGGTGTGCAGAGCCACAAGCCAAGCAGGGAGCAGAAATGTAGGCAGCCAAGAGTCAGTTTGCCTAAGGGCCTGTAGGGAGTGGGGGAAGTGCCTTTCTCTTAGTAACTTCTCCTGTCTCATGGCCAAGAGTTGCTTTCTTGCTCATCAGCAAGGCAGGCTGCTACAGGCTTCTCTCTCCCTGTGCCTTCCTCAGCAGGAGCAGCACCATTCATCCCACCAGCTTCCCCACCATACCACATAGTCACCCCAGATACATGGGATGTGTATGGAAAGAGACCTACAGCATGGCACGGTTGTTGATGCAAAAAAGGAGCTGGGGAAATACTGTTACAACCTGGGATGCTGGCAAGAAAAGTAGTTGTTCCTGGAATCAAGCCAGAAGTTACTAATGGAGAGTTACTTTTGTGCCCCAGTGTAAACTCTTTTCCCCATTTTCAGTCTCACTGCAGTTCCTGCAAATACCTGATGACTTCTCCTTCCATTCCAACGCAGCAGCTGGCAGATTCAGTGATGTTCCCAATGCCTTTCACAGATAATTTATTAGGGCAGGAGATGGGAAACATCTTTCTCTCCTATAGGCAGGACACTGAAATCAGGGCTCTGGGTGTTCACGCAGGTACTGCTCTAACTTCTGCCACAAATATTAGAGCAACACCTCGGTCTCCATCAGGCTCTGACAGACCCCTCACTCTCCAGAGGTGGGAAAATCAAACACTTGATTTAAATAACATACTAAGAGTTTGTTGGTTTTATGTTAATCCCCTAAGCTCAGGGTTTACTAGGTCTAAAATTTATTTTGTTTAAGTTACTGTAAAAACTAAGAACCACCCTCTAAGGCTGCAGCAATTTTAACTAAGTTTAAAAGTAGATGTTCTGTAGTTTAATATGTGTAACTTCATCCTTAAAAATGTACCCATTAACCTGGGAGTTGTACAAAGATTGAGAAGAGAGGAAAATGAGTCCATCTGAACATGGCCTATTAGAATGTGCTGTATCCAAATAATCACTAGTTCAGGATTATCAAAATTGACAGTGTAAGGCAACAGAGTTAGTATCATGATGCCAATTCAGGAAAACTTCAGTAGTAGTTTGGAACAGTTTCATTTTCTGTCCATTAGAATTAAATGGTGGGGCAGGCATGGTGGTTGAGGTCATATGATTCGTGAGTCCTAAAGACACTAGAAAATCAGCATACAGAGATTTGCATTCTGTCATTTTTGAAAGTCACCACATAGTTGTAATTGTACGGCATCCCTGCAGTCTGACTGAATCAGGTCATTTCATTTTGATGTAATTACGGAAAATACGATGTACCATCAAACATTAGAATGATCCAATTGCTCTGCACAATTAAGACTATTTTCCCCTAAGTGCTCATTAAAACCAATGTTAAATGGAAATATACATATCAGTTCATATACATATCATTTGTACTTACTGTTACTGTCACTGCTGTCATTCTTAAGGGAACTGGCAGCAACAGGAGGTAACAACAATGGATTTGTTACACTGACTCTTGGATCTAAATAGAAAATGAGTATCAGTATTATGCAACTTAAAATACAGATCCCCCTACATAAGGCACTTGGTTATAGGGCTACTCTGGTCTGTTAACATATGATATTAGATTATGGCTATAGGGGCTGGATCCACAAAGGTACTTAGGCATTTAAACCCCACATTTAGGTGTCACTGTGATGCACTAAACCCTTGCCTTGCTGCTGCCTGACCTTGTAGGCACCTAAACTCACTTGGCACCTAAGTTTTTGCAGTAGGAGTTCCCTAAGTACCTCAGTTTCTGCTTCTGGGCTTGCACACTGCTGCCTTGATTAGCCATCCAGGTGCTTATCTCCTGCCTGATGCTCAGAGTGAACCACAAACCAGGGAAAGAGTGAGTCTCTCTGCTGAGGAGCCTGATCTAGTAGGTGTGCTCAGAGGCCAACTACTGGATTGGGTCCCATTCAAAATCTGGCTGGAGGAGGAGGAGGCGGTAGTGACCTTATAATATTTAGTCCAGTGGTTAGAGCACTAACCCGGGATGTGGGGAACCCAGGTTCCATTTCACCTCCTCACATACACGGGGAGAGAGAGATTTTGAACAGCAGTGTCCTACCCAGGGCTGGCTTTATGGGGGATGACTGCCCAGAGCACTGTGGTCAAAAGAAAAGGAGTGGGGCAGCCCTGGAGTGCAAGGCTGCAGAAGGGAGCTTGAGGCAATGGGGGGTGGGAGCAAGGCAGCGGGTCCAGGGTGCGGTGTTGGGCTGGGTAGTGGGCTGGGGGAGGCAGTAAGGGCCATGGGGTGGGTGGGGAACTTAGGGAGGCAGCAGGAGCCAGGGGGATTGGATGGGTAGGGTGCCCGAGGAAGCAGTGGGGACCCTATCCACTTCCATATCTTCCACCTCTCCAGGAAAGTGCTGTAATAACTGAGAATTACAGAACAGAGGGTCCTGTGGCACCTTTAAGACTAACAGAAGTATTGGGAGCATAAGCTTTCGTGGGTAAGAACCTCACTTCTTCAGATGCAAGTACTTGAGTATTCAAGTACTTGCATCTGAAGAAGTGAGGTTCTTACCCACGAAAGCTTATGCTCCCAATACTTCTGTTAGTCTTAAAGGTGCCACAGGACCCTCTGTTGGTTTTTACAGATTCAGACTAACACGGCTACCCCTCTGATACTTGAGAATCACAGAAGACCCCTGTTCAAATCCTTTCTACCCTTCTACCTGAGGGTGGAATTGAACCTCCATGTCTCTCACATCCCAGATGAATACTCTAATGACTAAAAGTTATAATGTGGGCACCGCCTCGAGCGACTTTGCATAGAGTGAGGCAGGTGCCTAACTCATTCTCACAAGAAACAACTTAGGCGCCAAAGCCACCTACTCCAGGAGAGGAGTTCCCAGTTATGGATCACTAGCAGAGATAAGTGCCCAAGTCCATGAAAGGGGCAGGGCTTAGGGCACATCCTGCTTGCCAGCATCTCCCAGTGGCTAGTGTATGCAGCTCCTTCCTACTGACTTTTGAGGATCCTATTCTTAGGTGCCTATCTCTCCCCATTCATTGTATAGGGAGCCTAGTAGCAAACTCAGGCTTTGTAGATTGCATTGATGTTCCTGTGACTTTCTAGGTGTCTAAAAAAGTTAGGTGTTGCAACACTTCAGCCTCTGTGTGGATCCAGGCCTAAAGTACTTTCAGTTCTTATTTGTGTAACTGTGCAACTGGACATGTTACCCTAATTAAAACAACTATAATAATAAATAGAGATATACCTATCTCATAGAACTGGAAGGGATCTTGAAAGGTCATTGAGTCCAGCCCCCTGCCTTCACTAGCAGGACCAAGTACTGATTTTTGTCCCAGATCCCTAAGTGGCCCCTTCAAGGATTGAATTTACAACTGTAGGTTTAGCAGGCCATTGTTCAAACCACTGAGCTATCCCTCCCTCCAATTAAGAATCATCGTGGCAACAAAATTTAAGAAATTCAAAACATCTATTCATTTTAAGGACTGCAATGGGAACAAGTATATGAAACCACAGGAATTTAACCTGAGCTTGTTAAAGTCTCTATATCATAAATCCATGATGCTATTTAATGGGAATGGGCCAAATTCACAGATGACTTTCAACTGGTGCTATTTACACTTAGTTCCAGACACTCAGCCTATAAACTATGCCACCTTAAGTACCTTTAGACCTGCTTACCAATGCTTAGGGGGGAGGGATAGCTCAGTGGTTTGAGCATTGGCCTGCTAAACCCAGGGTTGTGAGTTCAATCCTTGAGGGGGCCACCTGGGGATCTGGGGCAAAATCAGTACTTGGTCTTGCTAGTGAAGGCAGGGGGCTGGACTTGATGACCTTTCAAGGTCCCTTCCAGTTCTAGGAGATAGGATATCTCCATTATTTATTTATTTAACCTACAGCACCTTACACATTGCCTCTGAATTGGCCCAGTATCCCCAAAGACATTTTCAAAAAGATCAAACTGTCATGGTTAAGCAAAAGTCAAGCGTAAGATAAAATGCAGTACTAAGAACATTGTAAAAGAACAACCCAGGATATTTTTGTTGATGTGAAAACAGTCTGAGCACATACAATGAAATAATTGTAGGCTGTATTAATAAACGATGCTATGTAATGATGCCAGTTTTGCTATCAGGCTTAATTCTATAGTACTAGCAGTGGGACTTCAGCCTTGGTATTAGTAGTCACTGTCACAGATATTAAGAAATATGAAGCTAATAGATCAGATCCTCAGACGCTCTGAACTGACATAACTTTATTGACTTCAAAGGAGTTACACCAATTTACACCAGCTGAGGATCTGGCTCAACAAAAATGGGAACAATTTTATGATCTTACTGTTCTCTGGTGTTTCTGTTGTTGATGGCAGAACACAGTCACTATGATCTGATTTTTTTGCAAAATCCGTGTAGGCGTCAATAGTTCTATTAAAGCGCCTAAAGAATTCTTCAGGAATGAACCTGCCTTCTTCATAAAGATGAACATTTTCTTTTCTAAAATTCTAGGAAAAATACAGAATTCCATTTTTTAAAAGTCCAGACAAATACTCATTTTGGTCAATCTGGCCTGAGAGATAGACAATGGCTCTACCAAGGAATACCAACTGGTGACCCAGAAATGAAGTTAACATTTAAAATGCAGAGTTCTGCTTTACTTCAGGAAATCTCAACCTTAAAAATACCAAAAGCTCTGATCCCAGGATTTTGAATTAATTTCTTTCCCTTTGCAAAGTTAGCACTGTTAATCCACTCTTGAAAAATTGTCACAAAAATGTACAGCCTAGGCTTGAAATCTCCTCACTCATCTTATCCTAATAATGAAAAAAAACCATGAGATTTTAATTCTTAATTTAAAAAAAAAAAGTTGTTTGTTCCTGGGTGTGTGGAATTTTATAAGGTTGTGCTTGACCATTTTAATGTGAAACAGGAACACAATATATTCAGTGTTATCATAAGTGTTTTGGATATTGAAACAAGTAACAGTGGTCCAAGTTCCACTATTGGTGTCAGCCTGCCTCTCTGGAGAGGATCTAAAAAGAAGAGAGGGACTCCATAATTGTGCAGCCTGATGGATAATATGTTGTGCCAAACTAACTGAAGACCCTGAGATCCATGTTAATGCTATTTTTTTAACCCATCCTTATCTTTAATGACAGCAGTTATTTATCCCAGCAATTCAAGTTTGGCCAGGGGCTAGTTTTTGGTCCTAATAAGTGTGGCAGGGACAAGAGCATCTTTAAATCATGCACCAAGAAAAGCTACCTAGTGGGCGGTTCTTCAGTTTGTTTTATTTTTCTTGTTACAAGGATAGATCTAGGTTCATTCTTCTTCCAGGAAACAAAATTACCTAGTAGTTACCTCAACGTACAGAGATTACCTTCCTTATTTCCATTTATCTAAAAGTCTTTCTTTTAAGACAAAGATTTTAAGTAAAATCACACTTTTTTTTTTAAATTAAATATCTTGTACCAACAGACCATGGGAAATTCATAGATTGAATTTGCTAAGATAGATACTTTTGAGTGTGTGCTAAAGAACAAAATTAGGATTGTAATGGAAAGGTAATTAAAACCCTAACATACAATCACCATCACAGCAACTACATAATGCACTTAACTGCAGGTCAGGAGATCAGGTTCTACTCTGAGGTTTGTCATAGAGTCTCTGTTTGATAATGGGCAAGTCACTTCACCTCTCTGTGCAACTGTTTCTCTCTGTAAAATGGGAATAATTGCACTTGCCCACATTTGTAAGTTGTTTAAGATCTACTGATCAAAGGTAACTATACACAGAAGGTGAAATCCTTGACTTCAACAGGCCCAGGATCTCACACTTAGTACTTTTAAGTAAGTAATTATTAACAAAACCATTTACTCATACATAGAGTACTCACAGCTGGGCAATGTTACTCAGAATGCAATTAGATATATCAGGGCTTTTACCTAAGTGTTATTAACAAACTTAACTCTTATTACTCTCATTCCTAATAAGGCTAGAATCAGACTCCTGGAGTGAAATTCCTTGAGCACTTCCAGCAACTACTGGAATCAGGAAGGCCCACTATCATGTATAATTTTCCTTGGCTAAATATCCATTAATTCAATATGAAGGTTTCTGAAACTGATTGATTAATATAATCTTACTAGTTCATCACAATTTTTTTCAGATATTTTCAGATTCAAATTAATAATTATGCTCAGGATTCCAGTGTAAGTTAGATGCAAAATGATTCATGCTTATTTGACATAGACCAGTTTGATTTACCTTGAGAATGAGAGTTAAATGTTCGCACTACGCACTGACAATATATTGAATATATCTGTCTGTCTGGGCATACATTGTAATCCCTCTGACGTTTTTTAAGTGGTTATACCTAAAGCTAAGATTTTGTCATGGATATTTTTAGTAAGAGTCACTGATAGGTCATGAGCAATAAACAAAAATTCACAGAAGCCTGTGGTGTGTACATAATTTTACTAAAAATATCTATGACAAAATGGGTAGGAGAAGGGTCTAACACATTCCTGCTGGGGCTCTAAAGTCCCCACACTGCCCATGACAGCGGCAGCGGGGCAGCTGCAGGGGCCCCAGCTTGGAGCCTGGAGGGGCCCCCTTGATTAGCGGTGGCCTGGAGCTCCTGTTGGAGCATCCCACTGCAGTGGCGGCTGGGAGCTGTGGGTCTTGGCTGACAGCTCCAGCCCCACAGCTGTCATATTGGTCTCTGGAAGTCAGATTCCATGACTTTGTGATCTCTCTGACAAAATCCTAGCCTTATCTTATACCTTTTTTCCACTTTATGTCGCCAATAGCTAACATCTCTACATTGTACTCAATATATTTTTAAAGGGGAAGTAGTAGTTGCATTGAATAGGAATTGAAACAAAGAATATAGAACCTAAAGTAGCCTTGGTCATTGGGCTTTTTTGTTGTTGTTACTATATCAAGCCATGTATTCTGCTACAAAAATTCAGATATAATTATGCAGTATAAAGGGAAAAACTCTCTCTTTGAGAAGATTACCTTATTTTTCTCAGAATCTAGACATAACATAATATCATTGATTATCCTCGTGAGATTATTGATGATTGAATAGTTACTTAAAACATCAGACATATCTGAAAATTTTTGCAGAAGATTATGCAGACTCTTTGAAAACTCAGGCACCATCAAATGCAACCAACAGTGATTAGGCTGTCAGGGAAGATAAAAAAGAAGAGAGGCAGATTAAACACCACACTTAACCAATTTTTGCATAAGTAATGCAGAATGTAAAAGTAGATTAAATTGTTCCTTCCAATTTGCATCATCTTGCACTTGTCTAAATTGTAATTCAACTAATATTATGTTGCCTGCTGTTCTCTTGAGTCCTTATGGTGCACCTTGCAATCCTCCTTGATCTTGGCTGACTTAATTATGTTATCAGAAAATGTTGTCAGCATAATGTTACCCCTTCTTCTAGTTTGGGAATAAATGTCAAACCTCAGTTTGAGCATCTGATCTGTGGGCTACTAGAGTATTAACCTCTTTCCATGCCAAAATTGGCCATTTATTCCTACTCTTTCATATCATACCTACTTCTGTTTTTTTTAATGACTTTATTTGACAATTGCTTTCCAGACAATCTTCATTTCACTACTGTTGCTACCCTACACTTATATAGCACCTTAAATCCAGGAGGATCTTTGAGTTAAGGTTCTGTTCTGAAAAATAAGTTTCTAAACTTGGCATTGTGGGATTCCACGATTGTTTTCTTAATTTCTGAGCAACTCTGCATAGTTTACAAGAAACTGCTTCCCCCTCCAGTCTTTTTTTTTTTACTAAATGCCTGCCCTGCAAGCTCATCCTGGGTATGAAAGTCAACCTGAGGTTTTTCCTTCTCATGTACCCTTACCAATAAAAAGAATTAAGAGGCCAAGTTATGACCTCAGTTACAGCTGTGCAGTATTGTACTTCAAACACTTCAAATCATGCCCCAAGTGATACTTGTGCAACCACAAGTCAGTGGGTTTGCACAGGTTTAGCTGATTGCTTCTGTAATTGGAGCCTAGTAAATCATTCTGTTGATGTACAGGAAGTAATAAAATACAGCAGGTGTTGGCTCTGCAGGGCTAACAGGAGTAAAAAGTAGAGAAACCTAAGTCATTATGCTAAGTAGACATGCCTGAATATATACACGGGCAGTAGATCTGTTCAACGAAAAAGGGACAGATTTATATACTGACAACTTTATATATAGAAATCTCTTCACAACAAACCATGCCTTCGTCACACAATGTGCGATTACACGTTGCAGGAAAGATTTTTTAAAAAAGTGAATAATAGATATCAGTACAGTAAGTAAAACACTGGAATTTGTCTAGAACACTAAGCTATTATCTCAGCTCTTTATAAAGTTGCCATGGCATCTTTAGTGACCACCAGTGGTCAAGATTATGTTTTGTATTTCATATGAAACATATGCCTTCAGTAGCACAGTGCCTGTCTCTAACACCTCTTGCAGTACCTTGCATGATATTTGGAGTTCTTCCTTCCAAATACTGACATGCCCGGATTTTCTTCACCTTGTGAGATAGATCACAGTACTAAAGTGTTATATTTGGTATTCCTTAGATGTTCCAAAATTTCTTCTTGTGTTCAATCAGCATCACTTGGAGCTGAATGCTCTTCTAGCCTAGTTTACCTCCTATTCATTACCATTTACCTTACCATTAGTTCACCTTTCTGCATTTTTATGGGGGGGAGAGGCATGCATACCTTCTAAGACTAAATAAACTATTGAGCAGTCTTCAGGATTAGTGAACAGATTCACATTTACAGTTTAGCTTTACCTTACAATCTTCACTAACTGTCATTTTTGTGTAAAAGAAACCACAAAGTAGTATTACAGTATTTGGCATTACAGTATGCCTCCTGGTATGAGTCCCATGTAAGGATGTAACAAGCCGTATGTAATATTGTTGTTGTGTTGGCCTCAGGGTATTAGACAAGGTGGGCGAGGAAATATCTTTTATTGGATCAGCTTCTGTTGGTGAGAGAAGTTTTGAGCTTACACAGAGCTCTTCCTTCCGGTCTGGGAATGGGAAACGTGTAACAAACCATGACATTTTGGGCATTGTGCAATTGACAATGCCTGGCCTTGCCTCTCAGCTCCTTTTGTAGAGGAGCACTAACAGAAGGGCAGCAGAAAGAGCAAAGAATAGAAGGCTTGTTGACCTTTATTCTGTAGTAGAAACAGGTCTGATACTGTGCCCTTCCACACACACCCAGTGGCCCAGACAGCTCATAACCTGCACTGACTCTGCTACCACTAGAGCAGCACTACAAGCAACATCTTGTAGTGTAGAATACAAAAATTCTGTGTTTCCAGCATGATTCTATTTTGTTGCCCTTTCTGCTCAATAAGTGAGATCTCTAGGAGAGTCATGAAGGGCTCTGACTTATAGTGCTGTCAGCAGACTGATGATATTCAGCTCTAAATTTTCTTCTCATCAGAGTCAAGCTGTGCACTTTCCTTGCTTTCTCAGTAGGGAAAGATCAAAGATAGGGATAAGAATAAGCTGGCTGAAGTGTGTTCAAAAACACAGATGTAATAATAGTTGACAGAGAGAAATAGCTAATGGAACTGAGGAATTTACCACTGCTCCATCTGCACTAGTTATTTCAGCCCCTGACAAAGAGATTTACATCTCTGGGTACTTTTTACCTGACTGCTCTTATACTCCCAGGAAGTAGCAGTAGAAGCTTTTTATCTTTCTGCATTTAGCTAAGAGATTGCAGCTTCTTTTCATTGGTTTAGACCATGCCTTTTACCTCCAGGTTAGACTTCTGCAATGCACTCTATTTGGATCTACTCTTAGAGCTATTCAGACACTTCAGTTAGTGCATAATGCAAGAACCCTTCTGCTTAATGGAGTTGGTCAGCTTGAACATGTTACATGCACTGCACTGGCTTCCCATCTGCTTTATATGCCATTTACCTTGCTACTTTTAATCTATAAAGCTTGGGAGCTGCTACAATAGATCCCATTTCCCACTTCATGCACCATTTGAAGTATAAACTAAGGCACTTTCCTCAATCTCTAGATGTGTACTTTTCAGATCTGAAAGCAGGACATTTGCTGGAGAGGCTCCAGCTACGGGTTTCTTTGCTTGCAGGAATCTGTCAGAGCCCAAATCAAAGCCCATTTATTCAGCCAACCGTTTGCCAAAAGTCTCTAAACTGAGGCATTGTCTCTTCCTATTTATGTCTTGGTGAGTTAGTATTGCTGCTCATTGTGAATACATATGGATGTCAGTTTTTAGATGTGATGCAGCCAGATGCCATGGCAATGAAAGCACTGTACTTTAATGAAATACACTGTACATCCAAAGTTTTATAGGCACCAATTCCTAAAGGCAATACTGCTGAAAGGAAACTGGTTGCGCCAAAACAAAACATCATTAATTCTAAACTATATTTAACTAATCAATGTAGGATGCAAACTAGACTAAATCAGATTAATACCTATTATATGATGTTTTGGTGATTACAAAAGTCACATTCTTGTTCACTTTATGAACCAGGGAATCAGGATGGATTAAAAAAAAAATCAATATTTTTTCAATTAAAAACAAATCAGATTAAAAAAAATTAAAGACAGTTATTCTTTTTAAATAAATCTATTTAAAATTAAATGTGAAATTTACAAATTACTTAAGAGCTAAATTTTATTAAAATTTTATATTAAATGACAAATAATATTAAGCAGTACATGTTTTCTGCCAAGTTTTAGAGAAACTAAGAGCACTAAATTGGTGGAAGCCATTGGTTAAGAATCTGGAATTAGAGTTTGCTGAAGTGTTAAACCAGTTTGACAGTAGTAGTCTCTTTTGCAGATGCAGAGAGAATATTTTCTTCAGTCCAGTTCATTAAAAGTAAAAAACAATAGTTGAAAAAGCAAGAAACCTTGTTTTCTTCTTCCAATCTATGAATAAAACTGGGTATGAGAGGATGAGATCTACTAGCTCTAAAATCATGAAGGAACTGGTAACCAGAAACATGTTAGTCTGTATCAGCAAAAAGAACGAGGAAGGAGTACTTGAGGTACCTTAGAGACTAAAAAAAATTATTTGAGCATAAGCTTTCATGGGCTAAAACCCACTTCATTGGATGCATGCAGTGGAAAATACAGTAGGAAAATATATATATACACACAGAGGACATGAAAAAATGGGTATTGCCATACTAACTATAACGAGAGTAATCAAATAAGGTGGGCTATTATCAGCAGGAGAAAAAAAACTTTTGTAGTGATAATCAGGATGGCCCATTTCCAACAGTTGACAAAAAGGTGTGAGTAACAGTAGGGGGAAAAATTAGCATGGCGAAATAGGTTTTACTTTGTGTAATGACCCATTGACTCCCAGTCTTTATTCAAGCCTAATTTAATGGTGTCCAGTCTGCAAATTAATTCCAATTCTGCAGTTTCTCGTTGAGTCTGTTTTTGAAGTTTTGTTGTTGGAGTATTGCAAAATTGAGGTCTGTAATTGAGTGACCAGGGAGGCTGAAGTGTTCTCCGACTGGTTTTTGAATGTTATAATTCTTGACGTCTGATTTGTGTCCATTTATTCTTTTGCGTAGAGACTGTCCGGTTTGTCACGTGTGGCTACAGCAGTCTGTTACTATTTCCTTGTTTCTGGATTATTGCTGTTTGGGACACAATCATAATCTACAATATATTTTAGACCATATAGGATTCAGAAAGGACTCCTTTCTGATGCAAAGAAAATATTTTGTTCTGCTGAGTTTAATTAGCCTAAGATATCAGGTATAATTTGCACTCCTTCAGGTTCAAGTGGGATTTTTGGTTCGTGCAAACCTCCAAGCTTCAATAGAACTCAACAACCATCTATTTTGCCACAGTGCAACACTGATGCCACATACACATTAAGGTTGGACAGACTATTGTATTTTTGGGGTCTAAAAAAAACCCCAAAAGAAACAACAAACCCAAAACAAAACCCCCAGAATCCTCATGGATTTTTGATAAATTCATGGAGGATAGGTCCATCAATGGGTATTAGCCAGGATGGGCGGGGATGGTGTCCCTAGCCTCTGTTTGCCAGAGGCTGGGAATGAGTGACAGGGGATAGATCAGTTGATGATTACCTGTTCTGTTCATTCCCTCTGGGGCACCTAGCATTGGCCACTATCGGAGGACAGGCTACTGGGCTAGATGGACCTTTGGTCTCAACCAGTATGGCCGCTCTTACTTTCTACTTATATATTATATAATGTGCACAATTACTTAGAGACTTGAGACTTTAAGGCCAGAAGGGACGATCATGATCATCTACTCTGACCTTGTGCATATTGCAGGCCACAGAACCTTACACACCCACTCCTGTAATAGATCCCTAACCTCTGGCTGAGTTACTGAAGTCCTCAAATCTTGATTTAAAGAATTCAAATAGCAGAGAATCAACCATTTACTCTCGTTCAAACCAGCAAGTGACCCATGCCCCACACTGCAGAGGAGGGCAAACCCCCTCCTCCTCCTCAGGGTCTCTCCCAATCTGACCTGGGTGGAAATTCTCTCCTGACCCCAAATATGGGGACCAGTTAGACACTGGGCAAAACCCACCAGCCAGATACTTGGTAAATAATTCTCTGTAGTAACTCAGAGCCCTTCCCCTTCTTCTGTCCCATCACCTGCTACTAGCAGTCACCGATCGGCTACATTGTAAGCAGTTTCATATCATCCCCATGACAAATTTAACAAGCTCAATCTTGAAGACAGTTAGGTTTTTTTGTCTCCACTGCTGCCCTTGGGAGGCTGTTCCAGAACTTCACTCCTCTGATTATTAGAAATCTTCAATCAATTTCAAGCCTAAACTTATTGATGGCCACTTTATAGACATTTGTTCTTGTGCCAACTTGTTCCTTAACTTGAACACCAGGGAGGAAGATGAATTATTTATCTTACAATTATATCTTCCCTCAGTCTTCATTTTGTTAGTCTAAACAAGCCCAGTACCTTAAGACTCCTCTTGGAAAGTAGGTTTTCCATTCTTTAGATCATCCTACTAGCTCTTCTCTGCACCTGTTCCAGTTTGAATTAATCTTTCTTAATTGCACACAGTATTTCAAATGAGTCTCACCAGTGCCTTGTATAATGGTACTAGCACTTCCCTGTCTCTACTGAAAATACCTCACCTGATGCATCCAAGGATCGCATTAGCTTTCTTCACACCCAAATCAAATTGATGGCTCATAGATTTGGGTGTATTGGTCGACTTTCTCCTCCTCCGTCACTTCCAACTGATACATCCACAGTTTATAGCAAAAAGTCTTGTTAGTTTCAAAGTGCATCACCTTGCACTTTGCACTGTTAAATTTCTATTTCTATTGCTCCTGTTTTCAAGGTCATCCAAATTGTCTTGTATGATATTCCAGTCCTGGTCCGCATTGGCAATAGCTCCCAACTTTGTGTCATCCACAAATTTTACTAGCACACTCCCACTTCTCATGCCAATGTCATTAACAAAAACATTGAATAAGATTTGACCCAAGACTGATCCTTGAGGAATTCCACTAGTAACCTCCCTCCAGCCTGACAGTTCACCTTTCTGCATGACTCGTTGTAGCCTCCCCAGTTCCTTACCCTCCTTTTGATTCTCATATTAATCCCCATTTTCTCCAATTTAATAAATAATTTCCCACATGGACCTGTATCAACTACTTTACTGAAATCCAAGAAGTTTAGACCGACTGCATTTTTCTTTGGGTAGAAAATTGGTTATCTTCTCAATGGAAGAGATCAGGTTGGACTGACAATCTACCTTTTGTAAAAATATGTTGCATTTCCCCCGAATTACCATTTACTTATATATAACTAACTACTCTCTCTTTCACAATTTGTTCTAAGACCTTGCATATAATTCAGGTCAAACTAACAGGTCTATAGTTTCCTGGATCACTTTTGTTCCCTTTCCTAAATAGAGGTACCATATTTGCAATTCTCCACTCAGTACGACCTCTGAATTTACAGATCATTAAAACTCCTTGCTATTGGGCTAAAATTCATTTGCATGTTCCTTTAATAGTCTTGGATGGAGATTATCCAGGCCCCGCAATTTGGTTCAATTAATATGTTTGAGTTTGACTTCTACCTCGGATGTGGTAATTTCTACTTCCATATCCTTGTTCCCATTAGTCACCCTGCCATGGCCTCCAAGCTCCTCATTACCCTTATTAAAAACTGAGGCAAAATATTCATTTAGGTGTTGGTCCATACCTAAATTATCTTTAATCTCAAACCCATCCTCAATGCTAAGTGGTCCCCTTTCTTTCCTTGCTTTCTTTTTATTTATATGGCTAAAGTGCCTTTCAATATTGGTTTAATTTCCTTTGCAAGGTCCAGCTCTCCTGGTCTTTTGGTAGTTCTCACTTTCCCCCTATGCTTTCTGATCTCCAACAGGTGGCTTCCCATGCTGATCCATCTCTTCTTCCACTCCTTGCAGGTCTTCTGCTTTTTCTTAATAAGCAGTCCGCAATGTTTGTTTATCCAGTTTGGTTTGCAACCCTTACCTACATTTCCCCCCCTTGCTTGGGTTTCAAGCTTCAAATAGCTTCTGTAATTGTCACTTAAAGTAATTCCAAGCCTTCTCCACATTCAGATCCTTGAGTTCTTCAGTCCAGTCCACTTCCCTAAATCTGTAATTTTTTTTTAAAGTTTGCCCTTTTGAAATCAAGGATCCTAGTTGCAGAGGTATTTTTGTTAATTCATTTTAAACTAAATGGAAGAATAAAATCATGATCACTCAAATCAAAATTGTTCTTTACAACCAGTTCTTCTACGAGGTCCTCGCTTCTTACCAATACTAAATTTAAAATGGCATCACGTCTTGTTGGTTTAATGACTGTTTGGTGAAGAAATCTGTCAGCTATCACATCCAGGAATATCTGACCCTACCTTTTATTAGTAGCCCTTGTTCTCTGATATATATCTGGGAAATGAAAGCCCCATAATCACACAATTCCCAGTAGTATTTATCTCATTAAAAACATTAAAGAGGTTTTTATCCATATCCAAATCAGATCCTGGGGGTCTGTAGCAGATCCCAAGCACTATTCCATTGGAGCCTCAGTTACCTTTGTTCCCCAAATATCAGGGGGTAGCCGTGTTAGTCTGTATCTACGCAACCGAAGAAGTGAGGTTTTAACTCACGAAAGCTTATGCCCAAATAAATCTGTTAGTCTTTAAGGTGCCACCAGACTCCTTGTTGTTTTTGTTCCCCAAAGTGTCCCAACAGATTCTGTTTTATCCATCACTTCTAATTTCTTAATAATCTACCTCGTCATTAATATATTATGCTACTCCTCCCCCTATGCCTTTATTTCTGTCTTTCCTGAACAGCACATACCCTTCAATATCTGTATTCCAGTCATGACTATTATTCCACCATATATATTTCTGTTATCTCTATAAGATCTGGTTTCACTTCCTGAAACAGTAGTTCTGTTTCCTCTTTTTTGTTATCCAAACTCCTTGCATGGTTGCACAGACATCTTAGTTGTTTCTGCATGGCTTCATCCAGATTTCTTGCCTAATTAGATACAATCATTTTACTGCCAGTATCGCCTAAGTGACTGTTACTGTCAGTGGTACTGATGCTATCATTTCTCTTGTTCTCCATTCTCCTATCCTCTCTTGTTCCTTTCTCCATTGCTATATCCTCTTTTAATGCAAGTAATGGCTTAGATCATATGGTCATTGGGCTAGCATTAGCCAGGCGTTAGTTTGGTATATTGCTCAAAGTAATTTATACTTTTGGCACTTCTTTCACTCTAAAGATATCTATACCAGGGTTTTCTCAAATCATATATATTTTTTTTAATTTTGAGCTTATGTCTGTGTAGCAATCTTTCAAATGTAATCCTTCATAAAATGAACAGTAGGCCATTTGAGGGAAACTTTAAAACCAGAACTAATATCAGATCACCCTAAGGCAATATTTCCAGGTGTGTATTCTTTAGATCATCACATGATTTATAAACTTTTAAAAAAGCATATTTTAAGAGTGGTTATAAACTACAGTATGATGCAGGAAAAAAAGAGTGATGCAAAGCATTATGTGAGTGAAATACAATATTGTCCTAATCCCTCAGCAGCTTCATTAAGGAAACAGTTACTGAAACAATCAGTCTCTGGATGTTTCTATTTCTTTTAGCAGCTTCTTATGTACATATTGTGGAAATGCTAATAAAGCACATGTTCTTGCCACAAAACATTGTAGAGTATGTTCTCCAACATAAATAAAAACAAGTTATTTATCTAAACAATATGTTCCTCATTCCCACTCAATAAAGTGGATAATGATTGAAATCTATTTCCCAAAGAAAAGGTCTAAAAAAATGAAAGGTTTTGCAAGATTTCTGTAACTAGCAAGATTTTTTGTGACTGAAGCACTGATGTCCAAGACATACAGAGCTGCAGCCATCATTGCCTGGCTATTTTATTGGGATTGATTTCAAGTGATTGTACATACCAGAGTGTCCGTCTTCTGAACATACCTAAGGGTTATCATATAATCATTTGGAAGATTTCCAACCTAGAACAAATAGGTAATAAAGAATATATTAGTGTTTGGTAAGAAAATGAAGGCTTTGTTTTAGTCATTGTAGTTAATATACATTTTATAAAGTATATAACACAATTTCTAGAAATTACTTATCAGTTGCAAATAACTTAAGTCAGTTTTTAGGGATTGTGTACATAAGAACATAAGAATGGCCATACTGGGTCAGACCAAAGGTCAATCTAGCCCAGTATCCTGTCTTCCAACAGTGGCTAATGCCAGGTGCTTCAGAGGGAATCAACAGAACAGGTAATCATCATATGATCCGTTCCCTGTTGCCCATTCCCAGCTTCATGCAAACAGAGGCTAGGGAAACCATCTCTACCCAACCCGGTTAAAAACCATTGATGGACCTATCCTCTTTATCTAGTTCTTTTTTGAAGCCTGTTAGAGTCTTGGCCTTCAAAACATCCTCTGGAAAAGAGTTCCACTGGCTGACTCTGCGTTGGGTAAAAAAAAACTTCCTTTTTGTTTGTTTTAAACCTGCTGCCTATTAATTTCATTTGGTGACCCCTTGTTTGCTTTTCCATTATCTCCCTACTCTTCACAGATCCATGTTGACCTTATTCACAGAGGTCATCTCAAGGCACAATCTAAGATGGTAATACTGTGAAAGAGCAGACAGTTTAAGACTCAGGCTTCAAGCACAGAAGGGACCATTATGATCATCTAGTCTGACCTCCTGCATATTGCAGGCCACAGAACCTCACTCACTCCTGAAATAGACCCCTAACCTCTCACTGAGTTACTGTAGTCCTCAAATCATGTTTTAAAGACTTCAAGTTATAGAGAATTCACCATTTACACTTGTTTAAACCTGCAAGTGACCCCTGCCCCATGCTGCACGGGAAGGTGAAAACCCCCCAGGATCTCTGCCAATCTGACCCAGGGGAAAATTCCTTACTGACCCCAAATATGGTGATCAGTTAGACCCTGAGCATGTGGGCCAGATCTCCAGGCAGATAACTGGGAAAGAATTATCTGTAGTAACTCAGTGCCCTCCCCATCTGGTGTCCTGTCTCTGGCAGTTGGGGATTTTTACTACTGGCAGTTTCCAATGGGCCACATGCCATTATAGGCAATCTCATCATCCTATCCCCTCCATAAACTTATCAACCTCAGTCTTGCAGCCAGTTAGGTTTTTTGTTCCCATTGCTTCCCTTGAAAGGCTGTTGCAGAACTTCACTCCTCTGAGGATTAGAAACCTTCACCTAATTTCAAGCCTAAACTTGTTGATGTCCAGTTTGTATCCATTTGTTCTTGTGTCCACATTGGTGCTTACCTTAAATAATGCCTCTCCCTCTTGTATTTATCCCTCTGATGTATTTATAGAAAGTAATCATATCTAACCTCAGCCTTCTTTTGGTTAGGCTAAACATGTAAGCTATTTGAGTCTCCTCTCATAAAGTAGGTTTTCCATTCCTCGGATCATTCTAGTAGCCCTTCTCTGCACCTGTTCCAGTTTGAATTAATCCTTCTTAAACATCGGAGACCAGAATTGCACACAGTATTCCTGATAAGGTCTCACCAGTGCCTTGTATAACAGTACTAACACTTGCCTGTCTCTACTGGAAATACCTCACTTGATGCATCCTAGGCTGCATTAGCCTTTTTCATGGCCGCATTACATTAACAGCTCATTGTCATTGTGTGATCGATCAATACATGCAAGTCTTTCTTCTCCTCTGTTGCTTCCAACTGATAAGTCCCCATCTTATAGCAAAAATTCTTGTTGTTAGTCCCCAAATGCACTCTGTACTATTAAATTTTATCCCATTTCTATTACTCCAGTTTACAAGGTTATCCAGATCTTCTTGTATGATATTCCGGCCTTCCTCTGTATTGGCTATACATCCCAACTTTGTGTCATCTGCAAACTTTATTAGCACCCTCTCACTTTTTGTGCCAAGGGTATTTAATAAAAATGTTAAAGAAGATTTGTCCGAAGACCGATCCCTGAGGTACTCCACTAGTAACCTCCCTCCAGCCTGACAGTTCATCTTTCAGAATGACCAGTTGTAGTCACCCCTTTAACCAATTCCGTATCCACCTGTCAATTCTCATATCAATCCTCATCTTCTTCAGTTTAACTAATCCCATTTCCCATGTGGAACTGTATCAAAGGATTTACTGAAATCCAAGAAGATTAGATCTACTGCATTTCCTTTCTCTAAAAAAAAAAAAAAATCAGTCATCTTCTCAAAGAAAAAGATCATGTTAGTCTGACATGATATACCTTTTGTAAAACTATGTTCCATTTTATCCCATTTACTGTCCACATCTATGTCCTTAACTACTTTCTCTTTCAAAATTTGTTCCAAGACCTTGCATACATTTGAGGTCAAACAGGTCTGTAGTTTCCTGGACCACTTTTTTCCCTTTCCTAAATATAGGTATTATATTTGCAATTCTCCAGTGATAGGGTACGACCCTCAAGTTTACAGATTGATTACAAATCCTTGGAAGCTTGCAATTTCATGTGCCAGTTCCTTTAATATTCTTGGATTAAAACTATCCAGGCTCCCCAATTGAGTCCCATTAAGCTGTTTGAGTTTGATTTTCACCTCGGATGTGGTAATTTATACCTCCATATCTTCGTGGTCATTTGTTGCCCTGCCACTACTCCTAAACTCTTTATTAGCCTTATTAAAACTGAGGGAAAGTATGTGTTGGGCCATGCTTAGATTATCTTTAATCTCCATCTCATCCTCAATGTTTAGGGGTCCCATTTCTTTCCTTGTTTTCTATTTATATGGCTATAGAATGTTTACTATTGGTCTTAATTCCCTTTGCAAGGTCCAACTCTGCTTGGCTTTTAGCAGTTCTCTCTTTACACTTTGTGTAGTTCTACACTTTCTGACCACCAAGAGGTAGCTTTCCTTGCTGATCCCTCCTATCTTCCATTCCTTGTAGGCTTTGTGCTTTTTCTTAATCACCTATTTGAGATGCTTGCTCATCCAGGGTGGTCTGCAACCTTTGCTTAGGATTTCCCCCCCTTGCTTGGGATGCAGGATTCAGAGAGCTTCTGCAACTTTCACGTAAAGTAATTCCAAACCTCCTCCAGAGTCATATCCTTGAGTTCTTCGGTCCAGTCCACTTCCTTAACTAATTCCCTTCATTTTTTAAAGTTAGCTCTTTTGAAATCAGGGACCCTTGTTGCAGATCTGTTTTTGTTTATCCTTCCTCTTAGTTTAAATTGAATTAACTCATGATCACTCGAACCAAGATTGTCCTTTAGAACCAGTTCTTCTATGAGGTCCTCACTACTCACCAATACCAAATCTAAAATGGTATCACCTCTTGTTTGTTCAGCAACTATTTGTTGAAGAAATCTGTGAGCTATCACATCCAGGAATATCTGGCCCTACTATTATTAGCACTTGTCCTCCAATCTATATCTGCTCAAGGAGCACACAAGAATGATAAGGCCATTGGGAAGAAACTAAATGAATGCTTTGCATTGGTCTTCACAGCTGAGGATGTGAGGGAGATTCCCAAACATGCGTCATTCTTTTTAGATGATAAATCTGAGGAACTGTCCCAGATTGAAGTGTCATTGGAGGAAGTTTTGGAACAAATTGATGAACTAAACAGTAATAATACCATCTGGTCCTGGTGATTTAACGCAAGAGTTCTGAAGGAATTCAAATGTGAAATTGCAGAACTAATAACTGTGGTTTGTAACCTATCATTTAAATCCGCTTCTGTACCAAATGGCTGGAAGATAACTAATTTGAAACCAATTTTTAAAAAGGGCTCCAGAGGTGATCCTGGCAATTACAGGCCGCTAAGTCTGACTTCAGTATCAGATAAACTGGTGGAAACTACCATAAAGAGCAAAATTGTCAGACACATAGATGAACATAAGTTGTTGGGGAAGAGTAAATGTGGTTTTTAAAGAGAAATCATGCCTCACCAATCCACTAGAATTCATTGGGGAGGGGGGGGTCAACAAACATGTGCACAAGGGGGATCCTGTGGATATAGCGCACTTAGATTTTCAGAAAGACTGACAAGCTTCCCCACCAAAGGCTCTTAAGCAAAGTAAGCTGTCATGGGATAAGAGGGATGAGTAACTGGTTAAAAGATAGGAAACAAAGGGTAGGAATAAATGCTCAGTTTTCAGAATGGAGAGAGGTAAATAGTGGTGTTCCCCCAGGGATCTGTATTGGGACCAGTCCTATTCAACATATTCATAAATAATCTGGAAAAAGGGGTAAACAATGAGGTGGCAAAATTTGCAGTTGATACAAAACTACTCAAGACAGTGAAGTCCCAGGCAGACTGCGAAGAACTACAAAAGAACCTCACAAAACTGGGTGACTGGGCAACAAAATGGCAGATGGAATTCAGTGTAGATAAATGCAAAGTAATGCACATTGGAAAACAATCTCAACTATACATATAAAATGATGGGGTCTAAATTAGCTGTTACCACTCA
This sequence comes from Chrysemys picta bellii, assembly GCF_011386835.1. Lineage (NCBI taxonomy): Eukaryota > Metazoa > Chordata > Testudines > Emydidae > Chrysemys > Chrysemys picta. The sequence goes on from NC_088791.1 coordinate 79,586,482, forward strand.
AGAAAGAGATCTTGGAGTCCTTGTGGATAGTTCTCTGAAAACATCCACTCAATGTGCAGTGGCAGTCAAAAAAGCTAACAATGTTGAGAATAATTAAGAAAGGGATGATAAGAGACTACTAAGGGGGAATATGATAGAGGTTTATAAAATCATGACTGGTGTAGAGAAAGGAAATAGGAAGTGTTATTTATTGCTTCTCATAACACAAGAACTAGGGGTTACCAAATGTCATTAATAGGCAGCAGGTTTAAAACAAATAAAAGGAAGCATTTCTTCACACAACACACAGTCAATCTGTGGAACTCCTTGACAGAGGATGTTGTGATGGCCAAGACCATAGCATGGTTCAAAAAAGAACTAGATAAGTTCATGGAGGATAGGTCCATCAATCGGGATGGGCAGGAGTGGTGTCCCTAGCCTCTATTTTCCAGAAGCTGGGAATGGGTGACAGGAAATGGATCACTTTATGATTACCTGTTCTGTTCATTCCCTCTTGGGCACCTGGCATTGGCCACTGTTGGAAGACAGGATACTGGGATAGATGGACCTTTGGTTTGACCCAGGATGGCCATTCTTATGTTCTTACGTTGTTCTTGAAATGAAGGCCCCATAATCACACAATTCCCAATAGTATTTATTTGATTAAAAGAGGTTTCTGTCCATATCCAAATTGGATCCTGGTGGTCTATAATGCACCCCAAGTACTATGTCAGAGGAATCTCTAATAGCTTTCTTCCCCAAAGTGAGTTTGGCCCAAACAGACTCTGCCTAATCCATTCCATTACTTCTAATTTCTTTGAAGTCTACCTCATCATCAATATACAATGCTACTCAACCACCTTTGCCTTTATTTCGGTCTTTCTTGAACAACACATATCCTTCAGGTTTCAGAGTGGTAGCCGTGTTAGTCTGTATCAGCAAAAAGAACGAGGAGTCCTTGTGGCACCTTAGAGAGTAACAAATTTATTTGGACATAAGCTTTCGTGGGCTAAAACCCACTTCCATCAGATGCATGGAGTGGAAAATACAGTACAGTAGGAAGATATATACATACAGAAAACATGAAAAGATGGGGCTTGTCATACCAACTCTAACAAGACAAATCAATTAAAGTGGGCTATTATCAGCAGGAGGAAAAAAAAAACTTTTGTAGTGGTAATCAGGATGGCCCATTTCAAACAGTTGGCAAGAAAGTGTGAGTAACAGTAGGGGGCAATTAGCATGGAGAAATAGTTTTTAGTTTGTGTAATGACCCATCCACTCCCAGTCTTTATTCAGGCCTAATTTGATGGTGTCCAATTTGCAAATTAATTCCAGTTCTGCAGTTTCTTGTTGGAGTCTGTTTTTGAAGTTTTTTTTGCTGAAGAATTGCCACTTTTAGGTCTGTAATTGAGTGTCCAGGGAGGCTGAAGTGTTCTCTGACTGGTTTTTTAATGTTATAATTCTTGATGTCTGATTTGTGTCCATTTATTCTTTTGTGTAGAGACTGTCCAGTTTGGCCAATGTACATGGCAAAGGGGCATTGCTGGCACATGCTAATTTTCCCCCCCTACTGTTATTCACACCTTCTTGTCAACTGTTTGAAATGGGTCATCCTGATTACCACTACAAACGTTTTTTCCCTCCTGCTGATAATAGCCCACTTTAATTGATTTGTATCATTAGAGTTAGTATGGCAATCCCCATCTGTTCATGTTCTCTGTGTATCTATCTATCTTCCTACTGTATTTTCCACTCCATGCATCTGAGGAAGTGGGTTTTAGCCCACAAAAGCTTATGCCCAAATAAATGTGTTAGTCTCCAAGGTGCCACAAGGACTCCTCGTTCTTTTTACGTAACCTTCAATACCTATACTCCAGTCATGACTACTATTCCACCATATTTCTGTTATCCTTATAATATGTGGTTTCACTTCCTGCAGAAGTAGTTCTAGTTCCTCCATTTTGTTACCCAGGCTCCTTGCATTGGGGTACAAACATTTGAACTGTTGCTGCTTGGCTCTGCCCACATTCCTCATCCAATTTGGTACAGTAATTCTACTGTCGGTATCACCTGACTAGTATCAGCACTATCCTTCAGAAGAGTCTGAGTTATTAGTTATCTACATTTCCATCTTTTAACTGAACTTCCGGAAATATCTGAAATCTATATGTGGAAAGTGAAACAGTCATTCTTTAAGTAACATGTAATGCCCAAACAGGTAGACCCTGAATGAGAAATTTTCCTGGGGAGGGGAGGGGGGGGAAATCAATTAAAAAAACTAAACCAGAAATTGCCTGCATCCTGCTCACTAACGCTCCAGTTCAGCAAAGCATGTTCATTTTTGAGCATGTGTTTCAAAGCCATTAAGTCTATTGGATGTAAACACATGCTTGAATGCTTTAACTGGGCCTAAACCTTGTTCAGAAAAGCATCCTCACTTCTTGTGAACAAGAGTCATTCTGTTATGGGCACTTTTACTTAGAAAAGTTTCCTTTTCTGAGTGCTGCTGTAGCAATACCATTTAATTTCCCACACTCACTCATTGAATCCTTTGCACTAGCAATCGCTCTAACTATATAAAAAAATTCAAAGCAGTCACTGTATACACATGGTTCTGGTCAGCAGCAATACTTATTCCTAAATAAGTTCAAAATGTTACTGCATTCACGTCATGGGCTGAGCCATGAGCCTCCCACTTTGATGATCTCCATCATTCCCCTATATATATATGTGTGTGTGTGTGCATGAATAATCACCTTCATGCCCTTATGTATTTATATAATTTGACCCTTATATAATCTGTATATTTTGACTGATTTTTACTTTCTTTGCACATGCACCTTCCAAAAGTAGAGGTTGAAAAGATGCTTCTAAATTCACCATACATATGTCCATATCTATTTCCCTTTGCTTCTTGATTCTGAGGTGCTGACTCAGTAGAATGTGACTTTAGAAAAATAGTGTTGCAGTATATTTGCCTTTGATTTATTTTTAAAGATAATGGTGGTACTTTTATTTCCTCTTTAAAATTGATTTACTTAATCTGAACCCTCTCCCACTCTTTTTTTTGTTATCTTATGCTTTCCTTTCTAATAGCACACCCACACATCATGCCACATTAACAGATATTCTAGTTTCCTTTCCAGTTTATTTGCTATGCTCAAGGATACAGCATTAGCAGCATTTTAAACAGCAAAGACACTTCTGTTGGTGCAAAATTTCCCATACGTAATCTACAGGGTGATACTTGGCACTGTCAGCAATAGTATATTATTTTAAAAAAGGTCAGTTCAAGATTAAATTTGTTCCACATCAATGAACACTACAAGAATTGACATGCATTATGTATACAGTCTACTTTACTGGCATCAAAGCCTGTCAAGCACTTTTCATGCACAATTAAAAAAAATAAAGGGCCAAGATTACAGATTTACTGAGAATTCACATCCTAAGAAAACCCCCTAGAGATCCCAGGTTATCATTAGACATTTTTCTCTAGAATTGATTGTAGATCAGAAAAACATTGCAGAATTTGTAACTAAAAAGGGGAATTTGGGGATGGCCAAACCAGAGCATACATTCTCACTCTAACCAGAGAGCTTTTACTAAGATTTATTTATTAAACACCGTGGGCCAGATCTTTCACTGGCCTAAAATAGCATAGCACAGTTGAAGACAATGGAACTATGCTCTGCCCCAGGCTGGCATGGTAATTTACAGATATATGGGGAGACAAGCTCCCTGCTAAAATAGAGTAGGATATGTTTATCGAATTATTAATTCCATTTTGTATTATGTGTTGAACATCTGTCTCAACTTGCCCAAGGCAAGCCTATGGAATTGCTTTCCAGACAGCTGCCCTGTCTAGGAAAAGTGTTTGATACCTCACTGAAGGACTGTCAATGAGGAGCCAGCAACTTGATTGCCTCTGAACTGCTGACCCACTCCCAAGAGATTTAAAAAAAAAAAAAAAAAAAAAAAAAAAAAAAACCCACACACAGGGATCCAAATGCAGGGCGAGCATGATTGGTGGAGGGGCTGGAGCATCCCAGTGGAGCACATCACAAGGAAACTGAGCCTGGTCTACACTACAAAATTACTTTGGTACAACTATGTCATTCAGGCATGTGAATAATCCACACCTCAGTATAACTAAGCACCAATGTAGACATAGCTACTGCCTCTCCCGTCGGCTTAGAGCATCTTCACCAAAAGCGCTACAGTGTCGCCGCTGCATTGGTACAGCTACTCTGCTGTAAATTTGTACTGTAGACTTAGCATCTATCTGAGGGTATTTAAGAGCAGGGTGTTGCTCTGGCAGGTGTGTGGTAGGGGGAAGGCAACTATCATCACATGTAAGGAGGACTTGCAGAAGTGACTCTGGTTAGCTTGAAATGGTGACAAACCTCAGACTCACAGAAGGGATGAGATCTGACAAGGGGAGGGTGCATTTCAGGACTTGTGTAACTCATGTGCTTTTAAAAGTAAAACTCCTTTACTAAGCCTGTATTCCTTGCTTTCCTGCCATGTTGTCCCTGAAGGAGTTAAACTAGAAGCCCAGAACGGTGGAACTTTAGGAGTGCATGTGAAAGTTATTGGGGGATGCAGGAGACTCAGATTTTGGGATATAAGATGACTGGGCAGCAGCACCGCACATCTGAAAGAAAGACAGTAGGGACCCAGAGCTAGGCCAAACCCAGTTGGCTTCGAAGCACAGTAATGGGGGTCAACTTACTATAGATTGGTGGCCATACAGTGGATACAGGGCCAGGTTGTAATATCTGCCCAAAGTTTCCTATTTATATAAATTAAGCAAGTAAAGACACCATCTGTTGGCGGTTGTTATGGACACTATCAGGTCACATAGGGAGTCTCAATATTCAGTTGAATGCTGTCAAGAAAGACAAGCGAAAAGTTGACTTTAAAAATATAGTTTAAAAAAATATATAGGAAAAGGGATAGAAATGCTGTACAGGTGATACAAATTCCAGTACCCTGCCACACAGAGCAGAAAAACAGAGTACAAGAAGGATGGAATGTTATGTGCAACTCTGCAATGAAATGATCCAATATTAGAGCTTTGGTTTTGAAAAGTCCTTTTATCATGAGCTATTTTGAGAATTTTGAAGTCAAAGAAAAAGAAAACCCTGAATGGAACTAAATGGCAACTTTTTACACATCTGATAATTGCATAGTAGCTATTTACATTTCTCTATAAATTCACACTTCTATAGTTTACACATATCTACACCCCTCCACAGTGATTTCAACTGACAGTGCTGATACTGCAGAACCATCTTCCAAGAATTTTCATCACCTCATACTACAATTATACCTGAAAACCCAGCTGTTGTTTTCTGGTGGCCACATAGATTATCAAGAGCAGCAATCTTACTGCTCATACTTAAGGCTGGTGGTTTTCATGGCAAAAAATTAAAAATGTGACATTTCCTTTTTAAATAAAACAGAAGTCATAACACACCATATTTTAAGCTGATTTTACGTTAGAACAGTATTAAATAGCCATTAGCCATAGTTTAAAAGCAGAAAGAGGTCACAAATCACCAAATGTAAACATGAACATTTTCATAAAATTCTAGCTAATGTTTCTTGTTTGATAAAGTATATTATCCATTCCAAAAATAATTAAAACCATTTTAAAACTTGTCACTCCCTCACAATCCACTACTTTGGACTGGATTTAAAGCAAAATGTGTAAATATTTATGGTAGTCTTGCGGAGCAGCAGGTTGGCTGGACTGACAACTATGACTCCTTACAAAAGCCTGAAAAAATCATTTTTTTCACAGAAGTTATGGCTATGATAAGCAAACAGCTAAGTTCAATATGCAAGCATTCTGAGCTTTGTTTTCTGCTTTTTAACCCTACTCTAGTTTAGACACTCCTGCACCACCCCTTTAAGTTGGCAGAAACCACACTGTCCACTTATGCTGGAAGCCTCCTTTCCAGGTCAGCCTTCTCATACCAATTTATTTCCATAATTAGATTTATCAAAATCTACTGGAAAATAAAGTGAGATCTAGCTCAGTTACTAAATTATCAGACTAATGAATTTGTGCTCCCCAGTGGTATTGCTTTAGGTAACAAAATGGAATAATAAACATTGTGATTCAAGTTCATTTTGGGAAAGAACTTGAAAGTTTTTCATCTTGGGACTCATTAAAAGGCTAAAAGTGATTTTATAACAAATTCTAAATGAGAAACATGTATTAGCTGCTTAGCTCCCGTTTTAAAACTACTTTAATTTATAAAAATTAGCTCATACATTTCCCCGATTCTTTGTGCGAAAAACTCAAAGGAAACACACACACTTTGTTGAAATACTGTTAATACTATAACACGAGAAATTTAGAGTTTGGGGTGAAACTCCTTTGATGGATAATCCTGATGCACGTGGAGTATCTTTTGCAACATAAGACATTTATAGATCACCCACTGTTTGTACATGCTGAAAACATCTTGGAATAAGAATGATGCAAAAAAGAATTCAGCTCAAGCTCTGTAATTGGGGTAATTGTTTGTCAGAGGTCAGTGACGTCACCAATTCCAGAATTTCCTGTTTTTATAGCACCCTGTCTTGCTGTCTGGGTCCCTTGCAAATATCGGAAATGCTGCCTGAGCTCTCTGCAGAGAGCTCAAGAGCTGCCTCTGCTTCCCAACTATCTGGGACACAGAAGTGCAAGGCAGTGAGGGGGGTTGGGGTGAAGTATGTATCATTTTATGAAGATCATAGCGGAGTCAAGACTCCTTAATGAAATTCTGACCCCACTGGAGTCCATGGGAGTTTTGCCATGGACTTCAGTGGGCCCAGGATTTAACCCCCTGATTTTATCAGGGTTTGTTATGACTCATCTGACTATTTTTGGAGGGGCAAAATTCTGTGACAAGTGACCAGCCTTAACTATAAGATGTTAATCTCTGTAAAAAGCCAAGAACTTTAGTTTCTTCGTGAATTTCCAAGACACATCTCCTTGACCTTTGAGAAATCCTTAGATAATATGTAAATGGTCTCATGGTGCAATATAAGTGATTTCATCTGCAGCCCTGTTAATCAAAAAGGCAAAAATGAAAGTTTCAATAACCTTAATATAAATTGTAATCACAGAACAACATTATAAATCCCTAGTGTGGTACAGTATATGTCAGTCTTAACAAAATTAGTTTCATAAATCAGAATGGTTAAAGTCAAGGGTATCAAATTCATTTTTCTCAGATTGCTAAATTCCATTTTTTTTCTGTCCATGGGATAAGGTATACATTTAGGATTTTAATATTTTGAATTCACAGAACAACAACCCACAGACATCAAATGGAAGTCTTCAGAAAGATCAAAAGTAAAATAGGTCATTGAAGTAGTAACGTAGTCATTTGATCAGTACCTTATTGTCTCATTCAATGGGAAAATATACTCCCCTTAAGGGCATCATTTCTGTCCTTTGTTTCTATTCCTACCCCATCCTCCTTGCTTCCTGCCTTAGCATCTCTCCTCCTTGCTTTCTTCTACATTTCCTTCCCTACAGCAGCTTTTACTTTCCACCCCCTGGGGCTTTATTCCTGCCACCTCCTGCATTCTATCTGCAAAAATGATCAGTAATGAAATAGTTAATACAGACATTTTTAAAACCTCATCATTAGACTTAAAATAACATCCCAATTAAATTAATATTAGCTGGGAAGTTCACACTTTTCAGAGTTTATGGCTGTCTGAAGATTCAGGAAGACAATACTAGATTAATTATACTATTCTCACTCATGAAGACTTAGGACATGTCTACACTATAAACTTAATTACTGCAGTGGTTCATATCCACACTGTCCTTCTCCTGTCGGTGATTCATGTCCTCAGCACCACCGACTTAAGAGGGACTGTATGGGGGGCAGAAAGCCAGTGCGCAGCTCTGCATGCAGCTCTCTGCCAGGAGTCCGGCTCCCTGCCGGAAATGGGGCAACTGCACCAGGCTTCTTGGCTCCTCACTGGGAACGGGGCAGCCACACAGGGCTTCTTGGCTCCCCCACCGGCATCCACATTTGACTCCGGGTGCAGAGCTCCCGGCCGGGTGCAGCCATGCTCCCAGTGGGGAGCCAAGAGCCGGGGGGGAGGAGAGGGAAGGAGGAAGGGAATTGATGAAAATGACAGCCAATAGATGTAAGTAACGCAGTGTCTATAGGGATACTGCGTTGCCCTAACTACACCAACATAAGCCCTGCGCCTCTTGTGAAGGTGGAGTTATTACGTTGGTGTAGTAGGGCACTTACATTGGCGAGAGCAAGGCTGTAGGGTGTACACTGACATAATTAGATTGACATAAGCTGCCTTACATCGATCAGGCCTCCGAAACATTTTTTTTAAATATGAAAACTTAAATGCTGCAGAGTCTGAAAACTCCATGCAGGGCTCATAAGTATATTAAATAGAAAAAACAGAATCCATAGGTGAGGTGTTTGAAGCCACTTGTTTAAATGGTTGGAGTCTTGCAAATACCAGATATTACTTGTGCCTCCAACTGAAAAACTTTTTAAATAAGTAGAATACATAAGACAAGAAAATGTAAGATTTATATTCCTAACAGAAGGAGCCTCTTATTTGCATAGATAAATTCTATTTGTGCTGTATAGTGACCTTGATGAAAATTCTATTGGGGAAAAAAAAGTTACCATAGTAACAGTGACACTGACAACCACTATTGACGGGTGCTGCAATTATATTTTGTAACATGAAATATTTGCTCCACAAACAGAGTGCATTTCCCTTATGATGTCTTAATACAAAAAAATAAAAGCCCAGATGATTGGCAGTGTAGAAAGAATTCTCTCTAAAAAAATTACTTCTATAGCCATGAAATTATGGCTTCCAAATGCCCTTAAAAAAGGGCTGACTGAACTGGTTCTAATACCCACTTCTCCTCCCACGGATTAAATTTTGAATATTAAATTAAAATTGTCACTCTAATCTCAGAGAAAACTGTATTTAAATAAAAAGCTTAAAAATTGTGTTAAGGTTTCTTTAAAAAGAAAGCACTTTTGCTCATTTAAATTCTGTGCTTTTTAGGAGCATTTTATAGAGTATTTCTTCATGTTGCAATACTAGATTATAGCGACTTCAAAAATATATCTAAATCACAAAAAATACTATCTATATAGACAAATATATAATTTCTTAATCTCTTTTGACTTGCGCCTGCTGTCACTGAAGTCAATGGTGATATATGCCCACTGACCTAAATTCTGGTAAATGTTCCCCATGCAATTATTTATAGACTGAAAAAAAAAAAAAAGAGTGGGGGGGGGGCTTAATTCTGCTCTGATATGCTAGTGTAAATCCAGACTAACACCACTGAAGCCAATGGTTGCATCACTTTATTACAGCAAAATGTGATCCTCAGTCTATTACTCAATATAAACTTGATTAGTCCAACATTCCACATAGTCAGAGATTACAGGAAGTTCCTCATTCCTTACTTTGATAGTAGAGTGCTGGCGTATAGCATATGTACTAAAATGCTGATTTCCAAACTGCATGCTATATTTTTATGTTAATAGAATAAAATATGGTTTAGTAGACTAGAAAAATGTTTTATAGACCAACAGCCAGGATCAAGGCACTTTATACATGCATTCTGACTCTTTATACCTGAGCAACTCCATTGTCTTCCAAATTACTACTAAGTCTTTATGTAACGGTAATGCCCAAAGACCGCATTTGGGACTGTGTCCCCATTATGCTGGTCTCTTTACAAACACAGGAAAGAGTGAATCTCTGCCCAGAAGGGTTTAGAATCTAACAGAAGTTTATGAACAGTAGGGGATGGGGAAGCAACATACAAGCAAATTCATCCAGTGAAGAATTGGCACATCTTAATTAGTTACATTTGTATTCCATCTAATTGAGGTAGAGGTATAGAGTAGGAAAAAGAAGAAAGGAGAAGAGGAATAGTCGTAGTTCATCACCTGCCTAGCCATGATGATCATTTGTGGTCATCATGGCAGAGATAAGTCTTGGGCGAGAGTAGAAGGAACATAAGAGAGCTTGTTTAGATTTTAACCGGGCATTTTTACCATGCATAAGGGGCAGCATGAAAGAAACCATGGAGATGATTAAGGGAGAAACTGACTGGTGGGTGGTAAAGTCTGAGAACGCTGGCAGAGCAAAGGCAGGGGTTGACAGCACAGTAGGTTATTAGAACAACTAGGCTGGGTAGGGTTAAGTTCTGAAGGGCTCTAAAAGGCAAAGCCAAGAAGTGTATATTTGATTTGGAGATGAAGGTGAGTCAGGTGAGAGACTCAAGGAGGGGGTTGATGTGGTCAGGACATCAAGCCAAGATTATTTTAACAGCAAAATTCTGAATAGACTTGAGCAGAGAGATTGCAGTAGTTAAGGCCAGGAAAGAAGAGGTTGCAGTAGTCAAGGTGTGACATGAGGGCGTGGATGAGAGTTTGGGCTGTGTGAACAGAGGAAAAAAAAAACAACAGATTTTAGAGGTGCTATGTTAGGAAAAAATGGCAAGATTTATGGCCTGAAAATAAGGATTCAGTGAGAGGACAGAGTCAAAGATGACACCCAAGCAATGGGCCAGAATGACTGGCATTGTTCTCCACAGTGAGTGAGAATAAGGGGGAGATGAGAGGGTTTGGCGGGTGGGAGAAATCAAGAACTCAGTTTTCGCCATATTGAGTTTAATTTGATGTCTGGACATTCATGATGAGAGGTTAGAATGACAGGTCAAGATACTAGATTGGATGATGTAAGATGATTTACAAATCTACCTCTGTACTGATGAGCTATCAGCATAAAGACAAACTGAGTTAAAGCCATAATTGTGGATAAGAGCACCTAGAGGTAGAACATAGGGGGAAATGATTAGGGGGGCTAGGACAGAGCCCTGAAGGGCATACACTTACTGATAGTTACATTTAATGTAACTAAAAGCAGAATTTGGCCCTTGTACACAAACAGCAAAGTAACTAAAGGCAAAACAGATATAATTGTGCATTTAGCATTAGCTCCTGTGGCATCCGAGCAACTACGATCTGTTTTAGTGAGAAAGGAACAGTTAAGGTATATAATGTGGAACTCTGAAACAAGTTCCTTTGGGTCAATGAAGAAATAAGGCAAATCTATGCCATCAGAACTGAAACTCACTATGTAGACTTCTAGCACAACGGGGCCCTGGTCCATATCTGGGGCTTCTAGGTGATTCAGCAATAAAAATAATAAAAAAAACAACAGACTTTATTATGCTCCCCGCTTACATATGATTGATCTTTGTAACTCAATCTCCTGCAACCAGTGATAACCAGAGGCATTTTTCATTTCAATTCATATACTTTGCTTTGAAGTGCATAAATGTTACCAAAATGCTTACAGTTAAAAGATTTATATACTTTAATGATGCCGGAACTGAATGTTTGATCACTTAACTCTTTGGAGTATCTACATTTGTATGCATTAATAATACACTATCTCTAGATCATAAAATGTTAATGAATATAAAATAAATGCAACAAATCAACAGTTTTGAAGTATTCTGTGTAATACTGTACTTTGCTATTGCTGTAGTCTGAACAAACAGTGCTCAATATGAATTACTCTCCACGCTTGTATACAGGGTGTGTGTGTGTGTGTGTGTGTGTGTGTGTGTGTGTGTGTGTGTGTGTGTGTATTAAAACACACACACACACACACACACACACACACACACACACACACACACAACTAATATAAGGCCCATGATACTTAGGGCTTGTCTTCACTACCGGGGAGATAGATGCTGCTGCAATTGATGCAACAGGGGGTCAATTTAGCAGGTCCAGTGAAGTTCCGCTAAATCGAGACCAGAGCTCTCTCTGGTTGACTCCATACTCCAACTCCCCGAGAAGAGTAAGATAAGTCAACGGGAGAGCCTCTCCCATTGACACAGCACAGTGAAGACACCATAGTAAGTCAACCTAAGCTACGTCGACTCCGGTTACGTTATTCATATAGCTGGAATAGTGTAACTTAGGTCAACTTACCCCGGTAGTTTAGACAAAACCTTAGGCTCTAAAACCACTGTAGTTTAAGCCCCATCCATGCCATTCCCAGTGCCGAGCTGTCAATAGTGCAGCATACCTAAAAGGGCACCATCAACACGTAATAGTCTAATTTTTTAAAAAAAGAGTTAAAGTAGTTTAAGGTATGACACCTATCTCCAAGTCCTGCTCCCCATTTTTGTGGTTTTATAGAGATGACTTGTGTGTGAAACACCCACACAAACTGACCATAAAGGGGAGAGAATACACAAGTAAGCAAACTGGAAAAAATAGAAAAAAATTCCCTTCTAAGTCTTTGTATTACTCCCAGGCCTAAATTCCACTCACCACACGGGCACAGTCATCTGCCGCATGACTCCACCTGCAGGGTCTAGTCCTTAGGTGCTAGCTCTTGTAACAGAGGTAGATAACAAAATTCATATAGGAGTGAAGTTTTTTAAACTAAGCATCCTTTTAAGATGAGCTATCATGGGAAAACAGTGTGAATGCTCATATTGCATGCAAATTTATTGCTCTCTGTTTATGCTTTATTTAGTTTTAAGCTATATATTGTTAAATTGGAAGAGCGAACAGATTTATTCCATCTGAAAATATGACAATTCATAAAATTGGTGGTGATCTTCTTTCAAAATAGTTTGTTCTTTATTTAGCTAACCCTCATAATCGGTTCTGTTATTTAAAGATACTTTTACAACATTTGAGGAAACAAAGCAGAATGTTCTTCAAATACAAACTATTATCCTGAATAAACATTTAAATATTTTGGAATTAAGCTGAAGGGGACTGTGGTGAAGCATTAAGTTTTTGAGAAGGACCACAGAAAACAAACTGAGGAGTTAGGAGAATACACTATGTGCCTGATGGATATGAACTGCCCAAACAGGATAAGGACATCTGAGATGTGCCAGCACTAAATGCAAGCAACATCACACTGAAGTCTAGAAACTGAAGTATTTAATGCAACCTTAACAATGATCTTGCAACCATTTCATCATATCAGAGCAACAATTTGGACTGAAGGGAAGTTCTAGATGATAGGGCTTGTTAAGGGATATTTACTGCCTTTTACTGCTGAACACTTAAGAGCTATGGACCAGATCCTCAGTTGCTGGAAATCAGCATAGTTCCAGTCAATGAATTACACCAATGGAGCTGCACCAGATGAAACCAGTCAAGGATAAGGCCTTATATCTATACTTAGCTGAAAATTGCACTCATGTGATTAACAGTTAAATCATTTTTATGTTTAATTGAATTTAATTCTAGTAAGTAGGTGCCAGCCTGACAACCCTGAAGAATGAAGTCCTATTGAACACAAACTGGTACAAAAGGATCCTACATGATCACTCTTCCCTATTCTGCTTCAGTTGTGACTTGGACCAAATCTAAGGGTGAAGAGGGAATCCTTATTGAACTATCTGCTAAGCCTGCTAACAAAAGCATCTAATGTAAAGGTGTTTTTTTTAATTATGTGAACAGGGATATTGTAGAAACTGGGCCAATACCAACAATTTATTTCAGATAGGCCAAACATCCTTCAGTTCTAAACCCTTTTGGTCACCAATCTGGTTCACCATTCTGGTCTCAGTTATTCAAAAGGTATCAAAATATTTACTTTAATCTCTCCTTAAAATTTAGGTGTCCTTACTGCCTTCCATTGTTTAATATTTTAAGAAGAGTTTTTTTAAAAAGTCACTTACCAGTTTTGTAATGTCATTCACATCATCTGTCACTGGATTCCCACAGAGACCTTTGACAAGAGGATTAAGTAGGAGCAGTTGAAGATAAAAGCAAGTGATAATCCAAGTCTATATAAAAAAAGAATATTTATCTGATAAACATCTTCAAAATCATACCGAATACAGACAGTAACGTGAAAAACAAGATGATTTCGAAACATTGTTTTGGCTATAAAGATGGGAAGAAAAGACTACTTGCCTCATTGTTTATACTTAAAAAAAAAACAAGGATGACAGTAGCTCTTTATGGTAGTACAGTGGCTTTTGTGCTTCAAGAACACACACGAACAAAAACTTTGATTGTGATACTCAGTTTAACACAATTAGCAGCATAATCAGGTTATTGCTGACTAGTCAGATCTTTTCATTAAATTTCATCCCGGATCATTAAAATGTACAGTATATTCCATTCCAACAGATACATTCTAGTAATAACTAGCCATAGAACTGAAATCTCTGGAAAACAACACTCCTTATGGAAGTCAAAATGCAGCAAAACATAATACACCTTCAAATATATTCAATAATTACATATATGTTCATCTAAAGTGCAGAAAATATGGATAATACTAACCAGTTTCAAAAAGGAAAAAACTATGAACACGTTAACTGAGAAGTTAGCATTTAGCATGGGAAAATAGACAAAAATTACTACTTTATGTGCCATAAATGGATTTTTGTGCAACAGGATCTTGAACAGATTCTTGTGTGATAGAATCAAGTGTTTTGGCAATAGTGGCTTTCATATGTGAAGATTAGTTGCAACATCTTCAACAGGCCAGTAAACAACCTGGATACTAAACCTACTATAGAGTCAGCCAGAGTTTACTTTATTCGCCGTCCACATGGCAGGGGTCATATGAAATACACTTAAATGATTAGACTTTTTCCAGGAAGGATACACTTAGAAAGTACTAATGGGAAAATTGTTTCTTAGCCCATCAGATCTTTCTTTTTGCACAGCTGGATTCTCCAGGCAAACTTATTCAACATTTATATACAGCTGCTAGGAAGAATGGTTGGACTTCATGGACTGATAACGCCAGTACCATTCAAATAACTGTCTGCAATCTGCAGATGGATGAGGAGGAGCAGATTGATGTTAAACCCTAGCAAGACAAAAGGTGATACAGACTGGCAGAAGGAAACCCTCTTAAAAGCTTACATCCATGGTATAGACTCCACTAGTTGGAGACACACATACCACATCAAGTCAACATGCAGCACAGGAGTACTTCTGGACCCCTCACCAACACTGAGCTCTTATGCAGCAGTGTCCATACAATACTCTGTCCTCTCCAGTTGGCTAGAAGTCTCACAGCAAGGCAGAGGAGGACCTGGCTTCAGTAGTACATGTCTTTGTTCCCTCCCATCTGTAATACATCAATGCAGTATACCTAGGTTTGAGAGACTCAGCCCTGAGAAAAGTCCCAACTGGTGCAGAATGCAGCAACTTGCATCTTCAGCAACACCTGTGACAAGCAAATCATCCCAGTACTTTGCTCACTACTGGCTTCCTGTAGAACCCCATGACAAGTTTAAGCTGTAGATCTTTATTTTCAGTGGGCTAGATGATCTGAGCTCAGGACTCAAAAGACTGCCTCAAACTCTGGAACTTCACTCCTGGCACAATGGAACTGTCTATCTGTCACAGACAAAGGCAAGGGCAAAACCTGTTTGTGCAGGAGACTGAGCCTCCATTGGGACTATGGAACTTGTTCCTCCAGGAACTAAGATTTCCCTCAAACCTTTCCACTTTCTAGGCTAAATGAAAAGCTCACTTCTTCTTTCAGCCTTGTCTTCAAACAGTATAGAGCACATTAGCTTTAAAAAAGAAAAAAAAATCCAATACATGAAAATTTTCTCTAGGGAGCTGTATAGAGAGGAGTGATACATGAGAGATATTATGCACCAATTTACTTCATTATTGGAAGGCACTCAGATACCATGGTGAGGATACATGCAGTATAAGAATCTAAACAGAACAGATCATAATAGCAACTATTTTATAAACAGTGGTTAAAATCATTCATCCTAGCTTTCAAGTGAACATTAACTGACCATTCATTCATGGGTGGCGGGGGAACCTCCTCTTTGGGAAGGCTCTCTCCCTCCGAGTTGTATTAGGCACCTAACTACCTCTGAAGTGCTGGACTTGGCCGCACCCCTCTCCAACATTTCCTACTGGCTAGCGCAGGCTGCTCCCTGCTCTGCTTACTGGCTTCTGTAAATCCCTTTTTTAGGCACCTATCTCTCCCTGTCCATTGTACAGGGAGCCTAGTGTCCACTGTGTGCTTAAAAGTTGGATATTGCAACACTCATTGTTGCCACACCCAAGTATCTTTGAGGATGCAGCCCTTTCCCTCTCTATGCTTCAGTTTCCCCCATCTGTAATATGGCGATAAGGCTATTAATCTTCTTTGTAAAGCACATTGAAACCTACTGATAAAACAACACTATATAAGAGCTAGGCATTATTTTTCCTGTGAATGAGAATTACCTTGCCCTCAAAACTGAAGAACTTGGAGGAAACTGAGGAGAACCTCAGATTCTCTCTTCAACAGGGCTCTTTCTGTGGATTTTTCCATGGGACAGCAGGATCTGGGCCTGGCACCAGATTGTTATTAAAAAAATGCAGTAAATGTGACAATACCATAAACAGGCAACAGGTGGTATTTGGCTTCAAAATGCACCACTTCTACTATCAAAGTAAAAGGGCCAATTCTACTCTCAGAGACAATAGCGCAACTCCCATTGCAGTTACCAAGAGCTTTACACATGAAAATTAATCCTGATTAAGGTAGGGTGTGACTTTAGAATTAATTATTCCTGACTAACGATACGCCTTTTCCTGGAATAAGAGTGCTGTAAGCTGAATTAATTTAAAACATTTAAGACAAAGAATAGCTAATAAGAAATAATCTCTATGTAGACAAGCTGTAAGATTCAGGGCTGTTTTCAAACACATTCTTTGGAAATGCAGACTGCTGAAACATTGTCTTATTTACTCACTTGCTCATTGCACCAAATTCTGTTCTTCTTTACTTACTGTATAACAATGAGTCATACCAGTGTACTAAGGCCAGAATTTCACCTCACATATCTAATGAGCAGGGAAGTAATTCAATCTTTATATAGAAGGGTGATTTGCTATCCCAAGTGCCAAGCAGACCTGAACCAATTAGAAGCTCCAATAAAAGTAGTACCACATATTAGACAACAAACTGGACTTCGAGACCTTTTGTTAGTTACTGTACTTCATATGGTAATACCTTAAAGGTGTAGGCCATACATAAATTTTGAGAACAAAAAACTTTACTCCTATGCAACAATATATATATACTCCAAAAGTTGTGGTTCATTTATAACTTTTATAAAATACATATGCTTTGTGCATTTTGAGATATCAAATGAAAGTTTTTTTGTTCATTTCTTTCCTATTGTAGGTGATCTGGGAAGTTTAAACTTAATGCCATCCCACAGCTGCTGAGAAGCTGCAAAACTATTGCTGCTCTGAACAAGTTATCAAAATACTTTGATTATTTATATGTACATATTGATATCACATGTGCATGTACACACACACACACACACACACACGACTGCACAGACTAGAGAGCTAAAGGATATTTGTGTTATTTGTTCTTCATCTGGAGCCAACATTCTGATTTCATCAATAGGAGTTTTGTTAAATCAAGGATGGCATAACATGAGCCACTGTGAACGGTCACGCTGTCTGGAGTGCCTCACAACTGTGAGTGCTTACCTCAGGGCAAACTGTCAGAAAACAGGTCAGACACCCCAAACTGGTGATGTGTTCTATAATTAGATTTCACCAAGCCAGTAAGAAATGTGAACTCCTGGATCACTGTAACAGTCTTATAGAGTCATAGACAGTCCCCTTGACTCTGTCTATATTGCCACTCAGACAAAATGGATTTAGTGATAAATGGTCACTTACACCAAAATCATATAATGGTCAGGTTGCTCCCAGTCCTAAGAGACCTGTCACTTGCCCCCAGATCAATTGGTACCCTAGCTCTTACACCAAAGACAACATCTGTAGCCAATCCTGTAATAAACTATCTAAAGGTTTATTAACCAGGAAAAAAGGAATAAGTGTTATTTACAGATTAAAGCAAGCAAACATACACACACAAATGAGTTACCATCTAAATCCTAAGAGTGACAGAGTTGTATTTATCAATTCAAAGTGTCATTCAGGGCAGACCTAGGGGTAACCCTGGGGACCTCTGCCTCAGCTGAGTGTCCGGCCCTGTTAGAGTTCAAACAGCCAAAAAAAAAAATGGAAAATTTTCTTATGAGTTTGTTTTATTTTCTTCACTCAGCTTCCAAATCCATAGGATGAGCTTCCTTGCACATAGAATTTCTCTATAGAGATAGGGCCATTAACCAGCCTTTATATTGAGATTTTGTTGATGGCCCATCTGATTTTAACAGTGCTTCTGGATGGGTGGGGATGGAGGGAGGACGATTCCCATGCCTGGGTTTTCAAAATGATAAAGCAAAAAATTTACATATTTTCTTATAGCATGGAATACAGACATTGCAAGTGAGATTAATGCATGCAGAAACTTACAAGCATTTCATATAGTCTAAACACTAAATACATTCTTATATGACAAATACCTATTGTGAGCAAAATTAACATACAGGTGAACTGGTCTGGTGTCCAGCTATGAGTTTGTTAGTTCTTAGCAAACGTTTTCAGTCTTGACAAGAGTTGGCATCTGGCCTGCCAGCATCAATCAAGGATAGCATAACATGAGCCATTGTGAACTTCACAAATTTATAAACAGTGCTTCCAGCTTTACATTTAAACAGGTATAAAGAAAGTTACTAGTACAGTATATTTTAAGTTATACTGGAAAAGCGTACAGACATACAGTCTGAGGGTGATATTTTCAAAGCAGGGCATGGGATTTAGCCACACATTCTATTAAAGTCAAAATTAACTGAAGATGTGTGACAAATCACATGCACTACTTGCAAAATCTCCACTTGCCTGCTTTGTAAGCTCCATGGCACTTGTTGACAATTTCATAGTGGAAGGGATGCCACAGGAATAAATGACAGGTGTGCCCGTCAGGAGAAGCATGAATAAATACCACTAACTGTCTGGAAAAAAGATTTTCCTAACTATTTTTTACCAGAAAAATATTCTGAAAGGACAAACATATAATCAAAGAAAACTGCTTTCAACATTGCCTCCTCCCTGGCTTTCTGTTATGCACCGTTAGTTAGCCTCACCCTATTTTTATTTTAGGAATAGGATGTACTCATTTATTTCCTTATTCTGAAGCTCACTGAACTGTGAAAATGTATATAATCCCAGGAAAAAGGGAGAGGCTGAAACTGGACTAGGAGAGATTAGTTCAGAGCAAATTTCATGAATGGGTAATCTGAGTGCTCTCATGCTATAAAGCATCTGCATTTTTAGATAATGTACAGTTTTTTAGAGACTTGGCTAAAGGTCCAAAGTGCAGCAGCCTTCTGTTTCACAATATAACATGTGAGTTACGCTGGTTAATATGTAGCAATTTCATAAGGGGAAAAAAAATAGGGGAATACCAACTTTTTTTTTTTTTTTTAAAAACACACTGGAAAGCGTGGACATTTTCCAAAAGTCTAGCTTGTAGTGATAGCGTGGTTCCAAATGTAACTATGGAGAAGCTGTTGCTGCTCAGTAATAAATTACTTACAAGGAAAGAGGTAGTAACCACCTGGCAAGGCAAAAGAATCCAGATAGAAATAGCAACAAAACAGAAATAAAGAGAGTTGCTGTTCTACGTTACAAAATTTTATAGTGTTCAAACAAAGGCCACTAGCACTTATGTTGGGAAAAATTGTGTTATTCAAGGGTGTGGGAAAAAAAACAACAAACAAACAAACAAACAAAAAAACACAAACCTGAGCGACATGTTTTATTGTCATTAGCGCTCATGTGCACAGCTTCTCCTGCTGACATAGCTACCACTGCTGGTTGAGGTGGTTTTATTATGTCATGCAAATGGGATGGGTGTAGTGGATAGGTAATCTGTTTATCCCAAAGCAGAAAAGGGTAAGAAACCCAGTCTCAGTCCAAAAAACAAAGCGAGGGACTTTGGAACACTGCAGTGGGAACCACTGGTTTAACCAGTTTAGAATCTGCACCTGAGACTGTGTATTCTGTAGAGAAGGAGCCATATTTGACACCCTAACTCCTGCCCTTCAAGCACTGCTCCACACCATTGGTTGAACTGTGTTGGCAGTATTATGTAGACCAGGGGTCCTGAACCATTAGGGTTACCATATTTCAACAATCAAAAAAGAGGACACGGGGGAGCCCCACACTAGCCCCGCCCCCATCCACTCCCTCCCACTTCCCGCCCCCTGATTGCCCCCCTCAGAATCCCCAACCCCCCCCCGCTCCTTGTCCCCTGACTGCCCGCTCCTGAGACCCCCCACCCTAACTGCCCCCCTAGGACCTTACCCCCTACCTGTCCCCTGACTGCCCCGACCCTTATCCCCACCCCTGCCTCCAGACAGACCCCCGGGACTCCCATGCCCATCCAACCACTCCCTGTGTCCTGACTGCCCCCCCCCCAGAACCCCCAACCCATCTACCCCCCCTGCTCCCTGTCCCCTGACTGCTCTGACCACTCTCCACACCCCTGCCCCCTGACAGGCCCCCCCAGAACCTCCAACCCATCCAACCCCCCTATTCCCTGTCCCTTGACTGCCCCCTCCAGAACCCCCCTGCCCCTTCTCCAACCCCCTGGCTCCCTTACCGTGCCGCTCCGCAGCACACTGCCAGAGGCCAGCCACCTGGCCAGTGATTTGAAGCTGCAGGGGAGAGGAGGGGGGAAGGGGAGGAAAGGCTCTGGCTGCTAGAGCCCCACATGCTAGTGGCTCAATCCAGCTGGCCGCCCTATCACCTGCGCTGTGCTCGGGGGGGGGGGGGCGGGAGGGAGAGAGGATGCTAGACATTAAGATAAGAGAATCCGGACGAATGGTAACCCTATCAACCATTTCTCCTTCCCAGGATCCCAAAACCACCAAAGTTCCTTGCAGCAAAGCATACAGTTCTCCAGAGTCTATACAGGCCACAAACGATTGAAAGACTCATTGAAGGATCATAGCAATAAGTTGCAAGTTGTTTGGCACGCTGGGTGTGTGGCAGGTGCTTGACTGGAGCTTCTCCCATCTTCTCACCCACCCAGATTCACCAGCAAACACAGGACTACTTCAAGCGTCCACAGTCTCCTTAAGCACCGGTTCCTTACACCAGAGCAGAACCATGCCTTTGTGTAGTGAGATGTAGGAAAGAAGAGGCAGAAGCTGCAGTAAGTCTGGGTAAGGGTAGGGAGGAGGCAAGACAGGAGCAGGACAGCTAGAGAACCAGCAGGAAGGAGCAAGCTCCTTCTTGCCTCCACTCCTGATGAGCCTTAACAACTGTGGGATTTTACAAGTTTTTTATTTTCTCAAGAAAGGGATGCAACCTAGTGAGTACCTCTTGTGACCCACATCCAAGGCATCCCCAGTCATCTGAGAAATCCTGCAGTAGACTGCAGAAAATGTGAATTACTTATACTGAAGTAATCTTTAACTCAGGAAATTAATCAGCCTTGAAGAGTTTAAAAAAAAATGGAAGATCAAGATGCTTATTTGATAGAACCCTTTCCCAATTCCACTGTATTCAGTAAGCACATGTAACATTAAATCCTCTGTTAATGCTGATTTCAAAAGCAAATACACACTTCCATAGCAACTGAGACTGCTTTTAGTTTGGTATATTTTAACATAGGTGGGGAATGCAGATAAGGATAACAAAACAAATTTAAATAATTCAATATGAAATAAGATTTATTTAGAACTCTGACAAATAGCAGGACTACAGAAGTATTCATTAAACTGCAATTTTGTTATGGTACTCACATGCATTCTGTAAACAAACAAATGTAAATATTTCACGTTATTTTTATATCCATAGTATCTTTGTGTGATATCTAAAATAGTTAACACAAAACACAAATATATCTAATGTTTGTGTGTGTGGTGGTGGGAATTAGTCAGCTAATGTTACAAATTTAAGAGTGGGAGGGGTACAACTAATCTGTATCTACTTTTAGTTCACAAGACTGTTGCCTATAGTAGTTGTTTTAGCCTTATGTAGCATTCTTCCTCTGACTTCCCATAAACTTCACATCCACAAACTGTTCCCTTCATCCTTGTTGAATCTCACTCATTTTCCTTTGGAAGATTTCTGAGGTGCTTAGGAGGGTTAACGGGAGAGGACAAAAGCAGTGTGTTTTGAATGGTTTGTCTGTTTGGTGACGTGACGCTGAAGTGGAGCTTGCCAGAATCCACTAGCTGCATGTAGCGAGGAAAATACTGTTGCCCCAATGAACTTGGCGATTATGGGGCTTAGTTTCCTTTTAGTTACACTTGAAGTAAATCAGAAGTAACGAAATTCAAGTCAATGCATTACTATAGTCTACAAATAGTTAAGTGGAAA
This sequence comes from Chrysemys picta bellii, assembly GCF_011386835.1. Taxonomy (NCBI): domain Eukaryota; kingdom Metazoa; phylum Chordata; order Testudines; family Emydidae; genus Chrysemys; species Chrysemys picta. The sequence continues at coordinate 79,608,771 of NC_088791.1, forward strand.
TAGAAAATGACATACTCCATTGTGGAATACCTTTCCCTCTTTACTGCTACAATTATCTTCTCTACATCTATGCAGATACAGACATCCCACCACCCCCCGGCCCTTTTCCCATAATGGGCATCATAGCGACACATCGCTCTGTCAGTGCAATAACATTGTATTGCACCATTCGTCTTCTACACATAGTTCAGGATCTCAGGATAATCACTCTGCTCTTCTGCACTTCCAGGTTCACGTCATGCTGCCTCAGTAGAACTGCTGCGGCATGCTACGCTTTCTGCTCCCCTGACAGATGCAGCAGCAGCAGGCAGCACCAGCCAATTTGTTACTGCTGCACTTAGTGATATACAGAATTGTACCCGTGCCCCAAAGTACGGTGTCTCTAGTGGCATGTAAGATTTACTATTAAAATACATCATGCACAAGATCGAGTTTAGCTTGAAATAGAGAGAATTTTCAATAGTCTAGTAATTTTTCATTAAATTTATTACAATACAATGTTTTTGCTCAGTTTAATTTTCTGTAGGGATACTAATACAAAATATTACACTGTACTCCACAAAAACACTATTGCCAAAAACACTCTTTGTCCGCTCTATAATCTTGCATGCCAATCTGCGATGCAGGCAGTTTCCTTGTGTCTCTTAATGTGCTTTGGATGACAGCCAGTAAGCTTAGCTTTCAAACACTGGGAAACTTAGTTACCAAGAAACAGGTACTTAGGCCTGGATGCTGGTCTCTTGAGGTCATGTTAACTATATTCATTTAAATATTTACTGATTTTAATCCATCAAATAGCATTCTGATTCTGTCAGGATCTAAGAGTTCTTTGAATCTCCTCTGCACATCCCTACTCTTGGGATGCACCAACCAGCAGAGACCGTGGAATCTTCTGGTAGCAAGGCCTGTTAAGAGTGCTCGTGCACCCTTCCTATCCCTATGCCCAGCATACGAGCACATTCTGAGGGCAAGGCATTAGAAGGAGACTTGGTGCCTGTTGTCCCCTCAGTTCCTTCCAAATGCAGCAGTGAAAGGATGTGAACCTCTAGGGATCTCCCAGCTCCATAGCTAGAGTGCCTTTTTACCTTTTAGACTAGTTATCATTAGGAAGTCTTATAGTTCATTTTTAGGATAGTTCAGATTAGCATTTTAGCTTTAAGTAGGAATATTTACCGGTACTGATATGGCACAGCCTAGCACGAAGCAGCATGGATTTCAGAGATGCGTGTTGTGCCCAGGTGTGTTCCCGGCATCTGAGGTGCATGTTCAGTGCCTGAAAGGCCTACAGGTGAGTCTCATCTTACGCTGGGGTTACATTCCGCTGTCTGTGCGTAAAGCAAAAGTCACGTATAGTCAAAATTACATTGCGTGTAATGGCAGGCGGAATCGCCTGCACTACAGGTACAGTATTTAAATTGTTATTTTTCCTCCTTTTTTTTGTTTTTGCCGACCGCGCAAAGCTGAATTCGCACATGTTAAATGCGGGTAAGATGAGACTCGCCTGTATAGGAGAATCATTCTCTGGCATGCCGTGCTATCTGCAGCACATGTACTCCTCGAGCCTGGAAGGAAAGACAAACAGACTTCAGGCCCTTCTGTTACAAGAGGCCTTGTCAGTCAAGCCTCTGTGATGCAATAATTTTAAGGGATGCAAAAGGAAGGATGGGAGACCTGAATTGGCTCCGGGCACTTGCAGATCCAAGAAAGTATCAGTTATGAAAACTTGGGCCTTGGCACCAAGCTCCAGTTCCAAGACAACTGAGCTTCCAGTAGCCAAATCCTCTGATCTGGAACCAAAAATATTATGGTCTCCATTGGAACCAGTACCAGATAGAGGCCCTAGGGATCTGGACAACGTAATGGGACTAACGATGTCGGTTCTGAAGAAAGGCTAAATTAAAATAGATTTCTTTTCTATCAGTTAGTTCTTTGGACCATTCGCAGCAGGCAGATCCAACACAAAGACTCCTCGAATGAACACTCCTATAGATCCTATGAATCAATCAAGTGATATGATCCTGGATTGGGGGTAACTGGCAGGACTGGCCCATGCCACTGTGGATACCCGGTCCACAGTGGCCAACCCCTACTTAGCAATACCATTTGAGAAAATTGGACTGTCCAGTCCCAGAACAACTTCTGCCTGAACCTATGGATCTGAGACATCTGGATCCAACAGCCAGGGAACATTCCCCAACTTTAGGGCAAGACACTCTCTGATTAAGAGTACCAGGAAAGATCTCTATGGATTTCTCCTTTTGTGAAGGAGTAGCACTGAGGTTATACATTTTTCTATGACCTTGAAATGGGATAAAGATCATTGTTTCTATGCAAGTCTAGGGCCAAGAATGATTGAGAAATAATGTAGCCACAAGAGCTAAAAAGGAATAGATGGAAGATTAGAGTTTAGTTCACTCAACATAACCTTGCATAACCTCAAAGGGAAGATGATCACTTTTTCAGTAGCTTAAGGAACAAAAATTCAGACAGTTCAGTTCTCTAGCAAGTAGGCAGTGATATTCCTGTTAAGTGACACAGTAGAATTAATGAACACACAGGATTAGCTTGGTGGCAAGGATAAGGTTCTCATTATGTGGGGTGGACTGATAAAACAGCCACATGCTGGACAGTTTATTTAATTTAAAATGTTTTAAAAGTTATATTTCAGCTGTCTTGCTTGGTCAGTCAAATGAACACAAATCCACTGTCCTGCACATCTGGATCTTATTTTTGACCAGGAAAATTACACTAGGATTTTTTTCTTCCATTGGGATTTTTTTGGTGTGTGTGTGTGTGTGTGTGTGTGTGTGTGTGTGTGTGTGTGTGTGTGTGTTTTCCTCTTTGTTTGCTTGTATGAAGTGTTGTTGTAACCAAGTCGGTCCCAGGATATTAGAGACAAGGTGCGTGAGGTGATAACTTTTATTGGACCAACTTCTGTTGGTAACAGAAACAAGCTTTGATTAGAGAAGTGTTAAATGGCCACTTCACCTTGACTGATCCCTTGAAATGTGTGCGTAACATTCTGCAGGATACAATGTGGACTGTTGAACAGCTGTGTCCCCTCAATTCTATAATTCTTTTTACACTGCTTTGCTGAAAGAGTAGCCATTCCTGGCCTATTCATCCATAGCCTCCATAATGTAAATTACTCCCAGCTATTTTATAAAAGTGCTCTTAGCCCACCACTCCTGAATTATACTGCAGAGCAACACCAACAGATTCCCAGTCCCAGACTTGTCCCCAGAAATGTGTCTTGTACTGCCCAGTACCCGTCTGGACAATACAAGCTCATATAAAGTTCATCATTTTATTAATAGAAAATTATATGCCCAAACCTGATTATCTCAAATGGGGTTCCCCAAACATTTCAATCCACACACACTGTCTTAGATAAAACAATAAAACAAGTTTATTAACTACAGAAAGATAGATTTTAAGTGATTACAAGTAATGAGGCATAAAAGTTTGTAACCAATTCTAAGAAATAAAAGATAAAATGCAAACTAATACCTAACTTAACAAGCTAAGTGAACTTAAAGCAAAAAGGGTTTTCCTCACCATGGGCTTACAGCAGTCTGGGTGGATCCCTTCAGCCAGGACCCCTCCCCCAGTTCAATTACGCTTTCTTTGTCTTTCAAATGTCATTGATGCCGTAAGTAGAGATGAGTGGAGAAAGGTGATTTGGGGTCTCTGTTCCTCATTTTTATATCTTTTCCTCCTCATTGAGAATTATTTCCAGTTGGGATTCAGGTGACAGCTAGTCCGTTTACATGAGAACCTCCAGCTGTTCCATTGCCAAGATGTAAGTTTCTCACTCAGACCCTTCTTCCTGCCAAAGAATGGCTGTTTACCCAGGTGATACTCCATTTGATTTTGTTGACATCTGGCAGAGGTGCCAGTTTGTCTCTGTGAACTGGCTTGGGTTGCTTCCTCAGATTTGGAATATGCCTTAGTAACATCATAGAGTAGAATCTTTTAACTTCTTATTCTGCCACACATTTTACCAGGACAATAATGGTCACTGAATTATGAGTTTTCAAATTATACCTCACAAGGCATACTTCGTACAAAATGTATCTCAGTCTTGTGAAAGTGGTAAATCATAGGGTAGAGACTGTCAGAATATGTTAACTACTTATGCTAAACCTTGCATTTAGCTGTGATGCTCACAGTACTTTTCCCAGACCTGAAGAAGAGCTCTGTGGAAGCTAGAAAGCTTGTCTCTCTTACCAATAGAAGTTGATCCAATAAAATATATTACCTCACCCATCCTGTCTTTGTTTACTTGTTCTTCAAAGTGTGCCCTTGTTTCTCTGATCTCTCCTCTACAGAGGATGTAAATAGAGGATTCCCATACCTTTTAATAAATGCTGCTGCTAATATACATTGCACATAGCATGTGTTTGCTGTGGAGGCAAAAGGAGGCTGCAGCAGAATCAGAGTAATTTAAGGTGTTGGGTTTTAACTATAACACTTTAAATTGGTGTCAAGTATCAGAGGGGTAGCCGTGTTAGTCTGTATCCACAAAAACAACGAGGAGTCCAAAGTGCCACCGGACTCCTCATGGACTTTAAATTGGGTGGACCTGTTTAGTCAGATAGTCTCTGTTAGTGAGAATACATAGCAGTTAACATAATCGGAGGCACTCCCAGTATGATAAAACAGCAATTTACTTCATTGGAAATTATTTGACATAACGGCACTCTGGATTAACTGTAAAGAGACTGGTGGTAGGACATTTTTCAACAAATGGTCCTCAGTTGTGGGGACCATTTGTTTCTCACTTTCCTCTTTGGTTCACAAAAGCCTGAATTTGCAGAATTTCAGGTCATGGTGCAAGATCCATTTGTTTTCCCTTTGGAAAGCCATGAACTGTATGAGGAGGTTGATAGGTAAACTTTGGCTTTTGATGGGGAGAGATTTTGAGACAGCTCAATTTGTTGGATATTTGTCCAAAGTAGTTTAGTGGGTTTTCATAGTAAGTGGGCACATAACCAGAGCAGTGTCTAACGTACAACATTTTTTAAAAGCAGCTACTGGTTTTGAGTGACTCAGTTTTGGGTGCCCTACATAAGACATATTAAGTATCTTCAATTGGGAACCCTCAAAAATTGGTCTCCCATAATTAGTGCCAACTTACTTATTTAGGCATAAACATTCAAAAGAAGAGCTGCAAACTTATCCCTGGAGCATTTGTAAGATACATTTATAAACCCTAGTCTCAGCTATGTGGCCTTGTCTCCCAAGGAGCTTGTAACAGTGCTTAAAAATATTCCACAATTACACTATTGGAGGCTGTAACTCTCCACACTTAACTCAGTTACAGGAAATGTGCAAATATCCTTCTGCACTAAAACTGTAAAGATTTATACCCAACTCTTTCTGCCTCCCCCTTGCCCTCCTTCCCATTTCTCTAAATCCTGCAATATACTATTTAGGCTATATATCTTTTTATGATGTGTGGGAGGTGTCCACTTTTGTGTACGGTTTAAAATGTTGAATTTTACAGTTTTAGGGTAGCATTTTACAGATTACCTGATTTGCAAAGCACTATGTTTTCTAAGAACACACTGACTCTTTGGTTAGGTAATAATAGAACATGGATGCGCTCTGGCTATATCAACTGTAGTTGTAACTTTACAAAAAGCAATGGATAAAATGCTAGGCGTCACCCAGTGATGTAAACACTAGGCACAAAGGTACCTAGGTACCTAACCTCCAGTTTTAGGCACCCAGCCTCCAGTTTTAGGCACCTAAGTCCCATTTTTAGGCACCACTGCGATCCATAAAACCCCCGCTTGGCTGCTACCTAACTGTGTAGGCACCTAAACTCATTTGGCACCTAAATTTTTGCAATAAAATTTCCCTTGGTGCCTATGTTTTTACCACTGTGCCCAAAACATTGCCTATGCTAACAAACTCTGTAACCATGATTCACCTCATAGAATCATAGAAGATGTAGTGTGTCCTCTCTACAGACTTTTTCACTGCCGTTTGTCCTGAAAATGAAAAATGCTCATCTCGTTTTCCATTGTTGCCACCAGTGGAGCTGCACTGGTGAAAAATTACTGCGATGAAATTTGCTAGTGAAGACACAGCCTAATGCAAGAGCATTTGTATCGTCTTGTGTAACTAGAATTGCTTTCCTGCTTAAACCTTTGTTTACCTGATAGCTCAAACATTCAAATCATAGCAAAAAAATGCCCACCTTTTGCCAGCTGTGAATGTGAAAAGGAAAAAAAAAAAGTGTTACAGGTTAATGATTCTAGTCTGCCATAGCCAGTCTAAGTTAGCAAAAAAGCTTTGTAAAAGAACACTAGTTAAACAGCATTGAGTTTGCAATGTAGAATGCCTTGTGTTCAACCATTCAACAATCATTATTTATGGCCACTTGCTACATAATAGCCTCCTGTCCAACAGGTTTCAGGAAGGGAAAGTACCCTGAAGCCAGCCAATTTAAAAAACAAGCACATTATGGATAAGTGAAGCTATGGATGTTTGCAGCAAAAATCTAAACCCACATGGAACTCTTCTGGCTTCATGTTTTGGTACTCACTTGAAAGCCAGATACTGAATAGTTAAAAGATGTGGGAAAGACCATGAAAATTTCAATCAAGTTGAAATGATTTGCAATTTAGTCAAAATAATGCAAAACTTACGTTCTCACAGTTATACTCTGCAACTTCCTATAGTACTGTAGCTAGTCAAGTGAAACTCATCAGGTTTGACAGTTTTACTCAGCTTTTTTGGGGTTGTTTAAACCCAAAACTTGGTAGTGTACCAACCCACATTTCAAAACCAAAGGAAATGTTTGAATGAGCCCTGAGAAGTGAAATTATTATTAATTATTATTATTATTATACTGCCAAGTTTTACATAGCACTATGGAGAATATGGACTACTAATCTTTAAGACTTCAATGTATTTTCATTCTTTCCTTTTTTCGTTTCATAATAGCCGACCATTTACACTGCATGTTAGGTGTGCACTAAGTAATAGTGTTTCATGCAAGATTAGTCTCAGCTGCTTCCAAATGAAACAAATGAAAGCAAAATAGGATTTGTAACTTAATTTTCTGGCTGACAAGATAGATCCTTTTAATTATTTCAGATTTTGAATTAATTATCCATTTTACATATTTGATAGAAGAAAACTAGGCAATAGTTTTACTTGTACATATCTTTAGTTCTCAAATAGCCTTTTATGTATTGTATAATTTAAGTCAGTGTGTTTAGACATCTTCCTATAAAGAGGGAGAGCTATAGGAGACAATTTAGTCTGTTTATGGTTTATTAGGGTAACAGTATGAAGATAGAAGTATAAAAGGTTATAATATTAATAAAAATGGAAAATGTGCATAAGTGCACATCCATCTGTCCAATGGCTTGCCTTTAACAGTCTGGGAAAAGAGTATTTAGTTGAAGTGATACACTGATAGATGAGAGTAATCTCAGATGCCATAAAGCTAGAGCATGCAGACAAGCACAGAAATCCAGGTAACTGGCACTTGAAGGTAAGGGAATCATCAAATCTTACTAGCAAGACTTAAGTGTAATACAAGTGCTGGATCGGCAGTAAGCCCTTATCTCAGTGCCTGGAGCTGCCAATAAATTATGTTATGTTTTACTGCAGTTTAGCTTGTATGTTAGAAAGAATGGATCAACTGCAATTTTTTTTTTAAAGTTTCCTGTCTAAAAAGTCTTTCAGAAAAAACCCACCCCCCAGACATGCCAACTATTTATACTACCACAACACAGAAAGAAATTAATAAACATTTTTGTTCAGGGGAAATTTACTAATTTGTACCATACCATTCTGTATTTCAGCAGACTGCACAACACTGTTTAAGACCTTCACAGAAAAGATTACTTTCTAAAGAAATCTCAATTATTTTCCTCCTGAAGAAAGCAAACTGGTAGAACAGCTCTTTTGGGGAATTTAAAAAATGGTGAAAATAGGATAGTAAATTTTAAAAGGACAATGGAAAATGGGTGGGAATGGGACAAATCAGAAAAAGTCTCTGTTACATGAGAAGCCACTTACTATCTTATTTCATTAGATAGAGGTCAGCCTATCTAGCGCAATTTCCCATTCAGTATCCCAGAAGGAGAATACATATCTTTTTTCAAAAGAGTTTTTAAAAATTGTATTTCCCCCAAATGTTATCTTAAAGAGTTGTATGTATGAACATTTCCCAGGGATGTACCATAAAGTATTTCCTTTTATTTAAATGGTTGACCCTAAACAAGCTGTCAGTGTCCCTTCAGAAGTGTGGGAGCTATATCAAGGGGTCTTATTTATTTTACACAGACTTTAAATTGAACTTTCATTGTCAAACCTCAAATTTATTTTAAAGTTTAATAGATCAGACTGAAATATTATTCTGAGGGTTTTCCCTGCCTCAGTACCAAACATTGAATTGCTACTGATGGCAATTTTTGAGGAAGGTAGTATATGAAACTGAGCTTAGAATTAATCGGACAAATCTCATTTATGCAATTAAGGTAAGTAGGATCAGGAACATGAGAATTGCTATACCTATTACCAGTCTGCTACTGGTTGGTATCCTTTGCTTCAGAGAAAGGTGCAAGAAACCTAGTAATTGACATTGACAGTTATAGACTAACCTGCCCATAGTGAAAAATTTCATCCCGACTCCATGAGTTAGAGGTTACCTTATGTCCTGAAAAATGAAGGATTAGATTCCTTCTATTTAAAAAAAAAATCATATCTAATGGATATCATAACTATGGATATTCTCATCTAATAAACGTCCAATTATTTTCAGATTTCTTCTAAGCCACATGCCATATGAGATCGATGCAATATTGTAGCCAGGTCAGTCCCAGGATATTAGAGAGACAAGGTGGGTGATGCAATATCTTTTATTGGACCAACTTCTGTTGGTGAGAGACAAGCTTCTGAGCTACACAGAGCTCTTCCTCAGGTCTGGGAAAGGTACTAAAAGTATCACAGCTAATTACAAGATTGAACAGATAGTTTAGCATAAGTAGTTAGCACATATTCTAAGGGAACATTCTGGGTGAAATGGTCTATTAATACCCCTGTAGTCATAGGACAAAAAGGGGTATTAATAGTGGGTTATAGATCAGATTGTTGTAATAAGCCATAAATCCAGTGTTTCTGTTCAGTCTATGATTTTAGGCCTTGTTTACACTACAGAGTTTTGTCAATGCAAGATACTCCAACATAAAGCCCCTGCTATAATTAAATCTGTTGCATGTCCACATGATGCTCCTTGTGATGGTGAAGCGCATCCACAATAGCAGCTCTTGCATCAACACAGAGAGCAGTGCATGGTGGGTAGCTATCCCACTCTGCAACTGGCTGCAGGGTGCTTTGGGGAGGGTTTGCAATGCCTCGTGGGGGCAGGTACAGTGTCACATGATGAAGGTTTCTCAATCCCATTGTTCCATGGGCATCCTACTAGATTACCAGGGCAGTTGAAAAGTTGCTGGCAACCTGCAACCCAGCTATTTCTGCCAGAAAGCATGGATCCTGTACTGCTCTTCAGTATTGTGCTATGTATTAGGAACACAATGCTATAAGAGGAGCCCAACGGGGGGGGGGGGGGGGGGGAAAAGGGTGGCGGGAGGAGGGCAGGGAGGGCAAAGGGGCTATTAAGCTGGGGGATGCCTTGAAGGAGCATATTAACACTGAGCCACAGTAATGTGTGTTGCTGTAGTGTGCTGAGCCTAGCGTTGTTTGTTTGCATCATGTTATGAACCCTGTAATGGTTGCTGCGTGTGCCCAAAAAGTAACACATTTTAAATCACTTTTTAAAGTAGCACTCGGTAATATGACCAAATTGACATGACTCAACACTAACACAAGAAGTCCACAGAGGTAGGTAGGGTGTAAGTAAGTGTGAGTGAGAGAGAAAGAGAATGATGTTGGGGGGAGTGTGTGAGAGACTGTGTGGGGGAGTGTGTATGTGTGTGAGGGAGGGAGTTTGTGTTGTGGAAGTGTGTGTGATGGGGGAGAGAATGTGTCGGCACGCTGTCTCTTTATATTCAGACAGCAGCTGGAAGCAACCAATCCTGAGGCAGAAGCTGGCCAGTACACAAGCAGGGAGAGGGGGACACCCCAACATCAGCCCCCACCTCTCTTCGTGGCTCTGCACAGCACAGGTCTCTTTCCCCTACCCCAACCCACCCAAGCAGGTCCTGCCCGCTGCTGTATTCCTAGTGCCTGGGAGAGCAGGATTCCGTGTTAATGTTTTGATTTTGTGATTTCCTCTGAGTTCTCCCACAACCTCCTCTCCCCACAGACCAAGGAGATCACCTCCTCCTCCTCCTGTAGTCCAGCCAGGAGTGCATTTGTTGTCAGGAGCTGCCATCCTCAGCTGGGCAGTAGCTATATGAACGCTCTACGCTGAGCAGTTTCAAAACTTCCTGGGGCTTTGAAAGGGGAGGGACACATGCGTAGCTGGATGCAAAGCAGTGGAGTTCAGAACAATGAGCAGAGAGGTCACGGGTGAATTGTGGGATAACTCACTGATGCTTTGTCGAACTAGCTTTGCCATCAAAAGCTCTACCCCTCGTCAAGATGGTTTTATTTTGTTGGCAAAGCAGGAGAGTTTTGTTGGCATCAGGAGCATTGTAGTGTGTACACCTCCACTGTTTTATCCATAAAAGCTGCCTTTTGCACACAAAAAAATTTGTAGTGTAGACAAGGCCTTAGTGTTTAGCAAAGTTATGAATTTAAGCTTACAGGCTTGTCTTTTGAAAGTGTTGTGCAGGTTTACTTTGAGTATGAGGACAGATCGATCACTCTATATCTGACCTTTTGTGAAAAGTATTCACCCACAAGTGATATGGTGTTGATTTTCCTGCGTGAGTTCATTCAAGAGTGTAGTGATTGTCTGGTTTCACTCACATAGTTGTTATTGGGGCATTTAGTGTTGTGATAGGCATGTATTGGACCCATGGATCTTGAAAGGTGTGTTGTAGGGTGTGTTAATCATTGCAGCACTGGAGGTGTGTCTTCAGGTTTTTCCATCTGCTGTTCTGGCAGGGTCTGGTGGCTCTTTGAGTTGGTGTGTCCTGGTCTATGGGGAGCTTGCTTCTGATGATGAGCTTGGAGAGGTTGTGGGACTGTTTGAAGGCCAGAAGAGCGGGTTCAAGAAAGATTTCTTTCAGGATGGGGTCCCCATCAAATATAGATGGTAGTTGTTTGATGGTATCCTGTATGAGTTTCAGTGTTGATTAGTAGGTGACACCTAGGGGTGTGCGGTTGGAGGGGGTTTTATTGAATCAGGTTCTTGCCAGGTATTTGAGTGTCCCACTCCAAGATGCACTCTATTTCTCTTGTGGAATGTCCTTGTTTGGTGAAGGTGGTTTTAAGTGTTAAGGTGTATATCTGAGACTTTCTCCTCTGAGCATATTCTGTGGTATCTGAGTGCCTGGCTGTAGATAACAGATTTCTTGGTGTGTTTGGGGTAGTCACTAGATCTATTAAGATAGGAGCATGATCCATGGATTTCTTGTATATAATTGCCTGTAGAGTTCCATTGCTGAGGCTGATTGTGGTGTCCAGGAAGTTGATGTGAGTGTATTCCAGAGAGAGTTTAATGGATAGGTGGTGGTTGTTGAAGTTGTGATGGAATCTATGAAGGAGTTTAAGTTCTCTGTGCAGATGATGAAAATATCATTGATGCATCTCAGGTATAGCTTTGGTTTTGTAGTGCATTTGTCCAGAAACCACAAAACAATAAGGAAAGTATTAACTATTTTAAATTTTCTATCTTTCACTTTCTTTGAATGTTCTTTTGTTATTGGATTAAAAGAGAATGGCCAATTTATATTCAATATATTGCTTTTGTTTACTTCTATTCTATAATTTCACTACTTAGTTACCTTACTAGATTCTTTTGAAGGACTTTACCAAAGTCTTTTGAAAAATTCAAATTAGTTTTCAGCAGTTTCTCCTTATTAACTATTTTCTTGACATATTTAAATAATTCTAGTACATTAGGAACATATGATTTTCTTTTCAAGAAGCTGTGGTTGTTTATTTCCATAATTGATTCTTATTGTACTCTCTCTCTCTCTCATATGTTCCTTACATTAACCATGATACAAATTGAGCAAGATTTATTGGTAATACAACAATAGCAAAAAAGTATAACTTTTTAAAAAAGCATAGACAAGGATCATTATCATGAAGATTATTAAAGTGCATAACAAACCATGAATGGGGTCACAAACCACGATAACCAATTTTTACTAACAGCTTGTCTTCACTGCAAGGTTAACTCAAGTGATGGCCCTAACTCAGGTACCATCCACACATAAAATCCCTTAATCTAAGTGTGGTGGTACATTTAACTTGAGTTGGGTGACTCATCAGGAGGCTTAGGCTAAACAAGGAGCTAGTACAACTCCTCAGCTGCCAACACAATCACTCTGTAGTTTTATCCAGTGCCTTCCTACAATTCCCTTCACATGCCTAAGGGTACATCTACACTACAGGGGGGAGTCGATTTAAGATACGCAAATTCAGCTACGTGAATAGCGTAGCTGAATTCGACGTATCGCAGCCGACTTACCCCGCTGTGAGGACGGCGGCAAAATCGACTTCTGCGGCTTTCTGTCGACGGCGCTTACTCCCACCTCCGCTGGTGCAGTAAGAGCGTCGATTCGGGGATCGATTGTCGCGTCCCAACGGGACGCGATAAATCGATCCCCGAGAGGTCGATTTCTACCCGCCGATTCAGGCGGGTAGTGTAGACCTAGCCTAGAAAGGACAGACAAGTTCTCCAACAATTAATTGGGAAAGAATTCATGGAAAGAACCCCAGGGAAGATCCCAAAAGTTTTAGTGCCAAACAGAAGTGAGTACAGCACCAATGCAGACACAGCAGCTCAAGTATTTTTTCAGAGTCTGGTTTTTCTTCCTTGAGCAAGCCAAACTTGACAGAAGTAACCTGAGTATAGGTAGCGTGAGTTAACTCTGCAGTAAAGACAAATAATTTTGAGTAAACCTAAGGATTTAAGTAAACCTAAGAATTTGAGTAAACCTAAGAATTGTAGAGTAGACATACTGAAATAGGAGTTCAGCTCTAAGTCTGAGTCTCTCACTTTGCTGCTTGATGTGGCTACAGAAACATGTAGCTGCTCCCTTTTCTCAGCTCCTTGTTTTTAGTGCAGCTTCCTTGATGCCATTCTAAAGTATTAACATTACAGCAACTTGAGTTTGGTAAGTAACTAAGAAAGGAGGTGCATGGTCATTACAATGTATATCAAAAATTGGCATTATTTTTTTTAATTTTACCAATGTTTTCTACTAGTTCTGTATACACAGCAGGTAATAGAGATACTAGTTTACTGATCTAACTTCTTCTAAGGTTTCCGTCTTATCAGATGTATTCATATCACACCTGGAAAGAACAGCTACCCGATGTACTGAAGCCAGTCCTCTGACTAATCTTTGTTAAAACCCAGGCTGAAAATCTTGTTTTAACAGTACCTTTCCATGTTGTAATGTGGCCTACCACAGGACTATTTAGCCCTGGTTCCCACAATTCAACTATAATTGCCTTTTTAGAACAAGTGCCTTGCAAAAACATGCAGTTTCCTTGGCTCCCATGAATAGCCTTACAGAGAGCCTGTGCTGTAGTAGAAAAGGCTGGTGCAAACCTACTGAGATGCATTGAATATATGAATGTAATGCACTTTATAATGTACATGCTGTAAGATTTCAAAAGTTGATACTAAGATATTTTCATTAGGAAATAATTTCTAGTTGTGTTTACTCAACCACAAGATGGTAAATGCCGTAAGGGGAAAAAAAAAAATCTTCCTGGTTCTAAACTTATGATTTTTTCCAACTATTCTGAATTAAGGAGTGCTTGCTGCACTGGAAACCTTTGTGTTAGGAAGAGGGTACAGTGAGTCACCCTGTTCAGTGCTGATGTGAAGCTTCACAGTATGATAAATTACTAAACTGTGCTAGGTAACTAAGCATATAGAGCATTAAGCTTTAGGTAGGATATTGTTCTTGGAAGTGGGCTGTAGTCCACGAAAGCTTATGCTCTAATAAATTTGTTAGTCTCTAAGGTGCCACAAGTCCTCCTGTTCTTCTTTTTGCGGATACAGACTAACACGGCTGCTACTCTGAAACCTTTCTTGGATGGTGGCATTCCAAGTTAGGAGTGTTTGGATCCCTTAACTAAAAGAAATAAATCGGTAAGCTATGAACTAGATTAAGTTTACCTATGTCTCAAGACCATTTGTAAAATCACCCCTTCACCCCCCCCCCCCCCTTAGTGGGGAGGACATTTATTTGGACTGTCTCCAGAAGGGAAGTGGACAGAAAAGCCCATGCCCAGAAAATGCCTCCTCCCAGCCTCTTTGGATCAGGGGCATGTTGCTGGTTAGCCCCTTTTTTGGTCCAAGTCGCTCTCAGAGGGAAGGGAAGAGAGCATATGCCAGAGCCTGGCCATGCTCCCTCCCCCTCCTCAGCTTCTATGCATCTGACTGGCGGACCAGAGGAGATAGTGGATTAGTTTAAATTGGTGGTTGAGGTGGGGAAGCCACTCAAGCTCTTATCTCTTCAGCTGCCCTGCCTTCCCTTCCTGTAACGTAGGGAGGGAGTTGCATTTCCAAGATGCTTTGATCTTATCTATAGAAAAACGGGTTTTTGGGGATCAGAGAGGATTTTTTCCTGTCGGACCAAGTTACTGGAGATCGGGTGGGTTTTCACCTTCCTCACTGCATTGTGAAGGTGCAGCTGGAGTAAGGAAGAATATGATTTAGAAGTCTGATATTAAGAGATAACATAGGAATGTATAGTTTGTCACTACTTGCAGCCAGTGTCCAGTGTGGATAAAGGCTAAAAAGGCCAGCTCCCAGAGGTAAATAAGACCCAGGATTTTTGCTGACGTCCTGGAAGCCTACAGGAAAGGCCTGAAGGCTTTGCAGATTGAGCTCCCCCTTTGGTTCTCTCTACTTTGAAGGGGAGTGGGGGGAGGGAGGGAAAGGAGAGGACTTTGAATTGAGCTGAATCCTGAGGGTAGGCTGAGCGTTTTACTCTGAGTTATCAGTTATACATTTGGAGCCCTGTAATCCCAAATTGGACTCAGTTAAGCGCCTGATATGAGAGATGGGGTGATAATAAAGTTGCAGTCTGTCACTTAAAATCCATTCCAGTGTCTGTCTTTTGTTCACCTATGTGTCCTGAGCATAGTCAGAAATGTTCAGAAGTATAGGCTGCAGTCTGGTTACTACTGGTAAGTTTCCAAGACATCACTAGAGCTAGTTTGTGAGAAGAGATTTTAAAGAATATGGTGAGGAAAAGTTAGCCTTGGGAAAATAAGAAATTAACTCTAGTAGAGTCAACAATAGTGTGAAAAAAATGAATCCATTGTTCGTAGAATCTCTGAGCTTTACTGTATCATCCTGCTTTGTTACACAATACTCTTAGAAGATTTTTGTGTATCCTTAGCAAATGATTGATTCTTTGGAATGTAGTATGCCGTATTATGTAAAAAATAAAGATAAGAAATAAGTCAACTACTGAAATAGCATCCAGATACTATGGTAATGAGCACAATATAAGTGCATTAAATAATAAATTATGTATTACACACATGATTCTGTAATGAGCAGAGTTCTACAAAACAGGAATCATTCCTGCCCTAAAGAGCTTAAGTTTACACAGGGAAGACAACAATTCTGTTGTTGAACATATTGAGAGTTCATTGATGAGGAAATCAGCATATGAGCAATTCATGGAAGTGGGTTTGAAAGGAGGAATTTGAAGGAGAGAAAGTCATTGGCAAACTACTGCAAGTATAGTAGACAGCTTGAATAAAGGCATAAAGCTAAGAGTGAGAGGAAGTGAAGAGAATAATAAAGAGTATTTGCCAGATGAGGTGCAGAGATGCAAGTGAAGATAAGAAACTTGTTCTGGATGTGGTAGAAGCCAGAGAAAGGATTCAAGAAAGCTGGGGGTTATACTGTAGGAACAGCAGGAGAGGAAAATAACTAATGTAATGGCTTTTTTGTATAAATGAATAGGGAGATGCCAGGAAGAAGAATGTTCCAGCAACAGAATGAGCGATGATGTGACAAAGGCTTACGCCATGGGGATAGAGGAGAATGAAGGAATTTTAGTGATATAGAAGAAAAAAAGCAAAAGGAACTAGTAATAGACAAGATAGGATGGGAAAAGAAGAGAATTGCTAGCAGTTGCTAAGTACAAGATTGGCTGTGATTGGAGGGCCCAATCCTGCTCTCATTGAAGACAATTGCAAGAGTTTCATGGCCTAATTGAATCAAGATTAGAGCTTCGGTGTCTGGCATTACACCAATTTGGAAACAGTCAGTCACCAATGTTTGGGACTAATCATGGTATAGCCAGGTTAAAAACCTCTGTGCTTTAATGGCTAGAAGTCAAACCTGGGCATGTTATTTTACTGTGACCAAACCAAATATAAATATGTTCTGTTTAAAAGTATAGACAGGCTTTGACCCACATTCCTTGAACATAAAAAAGAGACAAGCATGCCTGTACAAGAAAACACTATTTTTATGACTCAATTAGATTTGGGTCTAATTTGTGCTGGCAGTTTTTGTTCTGGAGAAAGGACTGCTATATATCACTCAAATGTAATAATTTGAAATGGGTAGCAATTCTGAATGTTAGGGATACTATTGGTTTCTCTAAAATAGTCCAAACCTAGGAATTCTGTCCAGTACTACCTATTGGAAGCTTAGATATTATCCAGAGGAGAGTGCCAAGTAGCATTATACAAGTTTTCTAAATTAAATTGGTTGCCTATTGTTCATAATCCCACATATGACTCAAAGTTGAATTTTAAAAAATCTGTTCGCTTGCACTTCATTTCAAACGTGAGCTGACATCCAGATCTGTAACTGTTTAAAAAGGTTTGGTGAATAAACTTGCATTAAACAATGGCATAACTGAATGCATGACACAAACCATCCTGGCTTTACTTTACAATTAGTGACTGGGGCGGGGGTGTGTGGAATTTAAGTCATAGAAACAATAAACCATTCACATGTTTCAATTTTAGCTCCTGTGAGTTTCCAAGCACCTCTCTTCACCTGTTGAATTACTTTGAAGTTATGCAGCACATTTAAATAGACCAAATCTGACTCATCATTGTTACCGCAGTCCATTAAAGTTAGGCCATAAAAGTCAGTGTTAGTTATCATGACATCTTAGTCATGTTTTATACATAACCATACACACACACACACACACACACACACACACACACACACACACACGGAAATCTCCATATTCACGGTACCTTTTAATACTACAGTTTGAAACATTGGGCCTGATGCACCAGTGCATTATTCCTGTTTTACACTAGTGTAATTCCCTCCTATTTGTACTGGAGCTACTGTCACAAAATAGTTTGTGATACAGTTTGTAATGTGTTTGAAATGGTAGTAAACTGTTAAGACAACTACCATTTCAATTTATGGCTTGACAGGTATAATTACACATATAATTGAAGAGCTAAAAAATATAAAGAAAATACATTAAACTATTAAAAGGAAACAAAAGAACTATATAATTAAAGATCATGTGTTAGTAAATCTAAGCATTCATCCAGAGAAATTGCTGTGTGTCAAATTGCTCGCATAAGCAGAGAACATGTATTGCTTTGTTAGTAAGGAAGAAATATTGTTACCTGTAACTTAATTAAAAAAACAACAAACAAACAAACAAACAAAACCCCTTTATTTCCATGTTGTTCCTCAATGCAAACAATTTTGTGATCTAACATATTTACAGTCAATCATCATCATCCTAAACCCCTCTTTCTAAAATACCGGACGATCATTCAAACTGGAATTCTCTTTCTCAAAACAGTTTAATTGGCTTAATTTGAGACCATATTCCTGGTTTCACAGTGAGAATAGTGACACTCAAAGATAAATGCTCAGAACCAATGAAAACAGTGGTTTAGATTATATCATATAGGACTCAAAATAAGGTAAATAATTTCTACTCTGACAAGTTTCTACTGTGTTAAGAATAAAAAATTGCCCTCTGCCTCACTTATTTCAGGGTGCAACATGGAGTAAAATTCACACTTCGAGCTGATTGGGCCCTGAAATTAATCAATTGAAGGAAAGAAGAGCAGAATGAAGGAGAGAGAGGGAGCACACAGATTGCATCTGAAGGCTTGTCTCCACCTCAACAGTTAGCTTGAGTAGAGTGTAGTAACTCAAGCTAACTTAGCTTCAGTGAGAAACAGCCACATCACTCAAGCAACAAAAAGAGTGACTACATAAGCAGTTGATACATTGTGCTAACTCAAGTTTGTAATCAGTAGCTGCATTGCCACTGCATTACAAGCTGGAGCTTCAACTGCATTCCAGCTTCAACTCATACCCTGTATGGGCTAACTAGCTTACATTTAAAGCACCAGTTAACATGAACTAGAGATTTTTGTGTGTGGATGGCAGTTAGGTTAGAGGCAACACTCAAGTTGTACCTGGAACAAATACTGTAGTGAAGACAAGCCCTGAAGAGTGAGTGAGGAAGATACTTATTTGAACAGAGCTTCAAATAGCACTGTCCCTCCACAATACAACATCCATGTCACTTTACTGTTGAGATGTCAACTGTGCTATATCAAATTTATTCCCATTGGGCCAAGCCCACATGATCAAATATTTTCAGTATAACAGCAAGGGAAAAAAAAAAAGTTTGCTTTAGTTCTCCTTAGACTTATTCACTCAGTGCTTAATTTGTGCCAGGGCTGAGCCCCAGCACCTTTAGGCTTCATAATTTATTGCTGCATCAGTTATGAATGTAAAAAACTGCTTGAGCAGGCCCGGCCCCTATTTGCTTGAGCACCAGTACCTCTTTCATTATAAATGAAGCACTGCATTCACTCCTTCCATTTTGCATGTCCCTGCACTATAAAGAAGTTCGACAGCACTTTCACAGAATTGCCTATGCAGTAAAGCAAGCAAAATTTCGTGTTCCAAGACACGTACTTACAGGGATTCAGATCTTGGAGAAGAAAAAAAAAAAAAAAAGGAAAGAATAGAAGACCGATCTTTGAAGTTTAAACACTTTCCCTTCACTCTAGCCTACACATATGATCAGTTCTTATACAATTGAACAATTCCATCTTACATGAGTTTAAAGCACCATTGCCCATTATCTGGTATTGTCAACAGAATAGAAATGCTACAGGAGTAAATGTGCAGTGGTCACCACTGTGCGGGGGAGGGGAAATCACCCTTTGGCAACAGTTAATTCACAGTTAAAGTTATTTCTTATTCTTGGTGTATGAAAAAAACTGGTATCTCAGATACCACAATGTGGTCACTGTTAGCAAATGTTGACTTTATAATGGCAACCACTATCACACGTGGGAAATGAGAATGAGCACCTGGGGGGTTTTCACCTTCCTCTACAGCATGAGGCAAAGGTCACTTGCAGATTTAAACTAGAATAAACAGTGGATTCTCTGTAACTTGGAGTATTTAAACCATGGTTTGAGGACTTGAGTAACTCAACCAGAGGTTAGGGGTCTATTTCAGGAATGGCCTGCAATATGCAGGTCAGACTAGATCAGGGGTTGGCAACATTCGGCACATGGCCCATTAGGGTAATCCACTTTATGTTCTGTGTTGTAATTGAAATCAATATATTTGAAAATATAGAAAAACATCCAAATATTTAATAAATTTCAATTGGTAGTTTATTGTTTAACAGTGCAATTAAAACTGCAATTAAAGCACATTTAATTTTTTTGAGTCAATCATATGACTTAACGGCAATTGACAGCCCTAATAAAAATTTCAAAGGGATTTAGATCCATACTCTTGAATTTTACAGTCCTATAGCTCATGGAAGAGCCTTTTAAAGATTATGAGATAAGCAGGTCTGACAGAGCTTTTCCTGCAATGGGTTATCCCTGAAGAGACTCTCACATGGGGAGAAACACAAGAAAGCAGGATGTTGGGCCATTACACTGGTCTACAATTTTTGAGAAGTAGTCTGCTTCAGAGATAAAATGTGCTATTTATTATGTATTTTGATGTGCTGAATTCAAATATGACAATTAAAACAACTGATTGGCTACTGTTTCTAAGATATTTAAGTTTGTACATGTTATGTCTATGTATATTGTGTAGATAGTAGAGTTTTAATCATAAATTGTAAACCTAGGTCTTTTCATGTGTTTATGGTTGCTTTACATGATAATATTTCACCTGTCCTGTTTATGTAACACTTTAAAAATCAGCAAAAGGGTTATATAAATAAAATTTATTATGAAACAAAAGGCAAAAAACTATTATGTACATAGTTTAGTCCTATTCAGTGTCTACTCGGAGCTTCTTGGCTTGTCTCCTGTATTCATTAAATGGAGCATCTCTTGTCACTGTCCAGCATTTGTCCTGATAGCGTTTCTCCATTGTTGTAATGTCCTGGTGAAATCGCTCTCTGTGCTCGTCGCTCACTGCTCCGCAGTTCAGTGGAAAAAAAAAATCTAGACGAGAGTGCAAAAAATGTATCTTTAGTGACATGTTGCAACCAAGGCTTTTGTATGCCTTGAGGAGGTTTTCCACCAACAACCTGTAGTTGTCTGCCTTGTTGTTTCCGAGAAAATTTATTGCCACTAACTGGAAGGCTCTCCATGCCATCTTTTCCTTGCCACGCAGTGCATGGTCAAATGCATCATCTTGAAGAAGTTCACGAATCTGAGGACCAACAAAGACACCTTCCTTTATCTTAGCTTCACTTAACCTTGGAAATTTTCCAGAGGTACTTGAAAGCTGCTTGTGTTTTGTCAATGGCCTTGACAAAGTTCTTCATGAGACCCAGCTTAATGTGTAAGGGTGGTAACAAAATCTTCTTTGATTCAACAAGTGGTGGATGCTGAACACTTTTCCTCCCAGGCTCCAATGACTGTCGGAGTGGCCAATCTTTCTTGATGTAGTGGGAATCTCTTGCACGACTATCCCATTCGCAGAGAAAACAGCAGTACTTTGTGTATCCAGTCTGCAGACCAAGCAAGAGAGCAACAACCTTCAAATGGCCACAAAGCAGCCACTGATGTTGGTCATAGTTTATGCACCTCAAAAGTTGTTTCATGTTGTCAAAGGTTTCCTTCATATGGACTGCATGACCAACTGGAATTGATGGCAAAACATTGCCATTATGCAGTAAAACAGCTTTAAGACTCGTCTTCGATGAATCAATGAACAGTCTCCACTCATCTGGATCGTGAACGATGTTGAGGGCTGCCATCACACCATTGATGTTGTTGCAGGCTACAAGATCACCTTCCATGAAGAAGAATGGGACAAGATCCTTTTGACGATCACAGAACGTGGAAACCCTAACATCACCTGCCAGGAGATTCCACTGCTGTAGTCTGGAGCCCAACAGCTCTGTCTTACTCTTGGGTAGTTCCAAATCCCTGACAAGGTCATTCAGTTCACCTTGTGTT
The DNA here is from genome assembly GCF_011386835.1 of Chrysemys picta bellii. NCBI lineage: Eukaryota > Metazoa > Chordata > Testudines > Emydidae > Chrysemys > Chrysemys picta. The sequence continues at coordinate 79,630,248 of NC_088791.1, forward strand.
ATGAGGTGTGGTTCAGAGGAGGAGGATGGGAGAAAATGTGGGTCCTGTGACATTGATGGTTCAGGACCAGAAGTTTCATCCTCTTCCTCGTCTGACTCAAGTGAGAATGATTCTGGTGCATCAGGAACCGGCAGTCCTTCTCCGTGGGGTACTGGGCGTATAGCTGATGGAATGTTTGGATAATGCACAGTCCACTTTTTCTTTTTTGACACACCTTTCCCAACTGGAGGCACCATGCAGAAGTAACAATTGCTGGTATGATCTGTTGGCTCTCTCCAAATCATTGGCACTGCAAAAGGCATAGATTTCCTTTTCCTGTTCAACCACTGGCGAAGATTTGTTGCACAAGTGTTGCAGCATATGTATGGGGCCTACCTCTTGTCCTGATCTCCAATTTTGCAGCCAAAATAAAGGTGATAGGCTTTCTTAATCATAGTGGTTATACTGCACTTTTGTGATGCAAAAGTCACTTCACCACAAACATAGCAGAAGTTATCTGCACTGTTCACACAAGTACGAGCCATCTCTGCTCACTTTGGCTAAACAGAAATGTGTCCCTTTGCAAAATCAAAGACTGACAAATAAGAGCACGACACTGTATGATTTCTAGAGCTGATATAGGGCAATTTGTTCAGCAGAGTGATGTAAGCTTAGTTATGATTGCACCATCCATGACTTCTAGGAATAACATGATGCAATTCATATCATGTATGACGCAATACCAGCTTCAGATTGCATCATTCATTGTTTTGCCTAAAAAGCAAGTACTGGCCAAACCCAGTCATGAATTTATTCATAGATCCAGTCAAAGATGTATTTTAGTCATTTCTGGTTTAAATTGAGATCCCTTCCCGTTATAACTCACTTATCCTCCGCCATTCCCAAGTCAAGGGTCATATATACTGACTCAATAGCATATCTTGAAAACTAGAGCCAATCAACAATTTTAAGCATCATTTTCATTCTCAGTGACCCAGAATTAGTAAAGTTTGACTACATTTATTTCAGAAGCATTTTGGATGTAGAGCAGTGTTATTTATTGCCTGCCTTGGCATTACTGTTCAGTAGCAATATCTTTCACTTCTGAAGAGGTCATTGTCAAAGAACTGATACCGATTTTATTTTTGGCATATATTTCAGGTAATCTTTCTTGCTTTTTCCAGAGACAAATTACTACTTGGCATATCACAGCTGTGCTCATAGACTTTAAGGTCAGAAGGGACCATTGTGATCATCTAGTTCAGGGGTCGGTAACCTTTGGCATGCAGCCCATCAGGGTAATCCGCTGGCGAGCCAGGAGACATTTTGTTTACATTGACTGTCTGCAGGCATGGCCCACTGCAGCTCCCAGCAGCCACAGTTTGTCATTCCCGGCCAACAGGAGCTGCGGGAAGCCACAGGGACATGCTGGCCGCCACTTCCCACAGCTCCCATTGGCCGGGAAGAGCGAACCGCGGCCACTGGGAGCTGCGGGGGCGCCGTGCCTGCGGACAGTCAATGTAAATAAACTGTCTCGGGGTCCGCCAGCGGATTACCCTGACAGGCCATGTGCGACCTGCAGGATGCAGGTTGCCCACCACTAGTCTAAAGTTTTATATTTTTTAATTTTTGAATGTAGTTATTTTTTGTACATAATTATACATTTATAAGTTCAACTTTCATGATAAAGTGATTGCACTACAGTACTTGTATTAGGTGAATTGAAAAATACTATTTCTTTTGTTTTTTTTACAATGCAAATATTTGTAATAAAAATATAAAGTGAGCATTGTACACTTTGTATGCTGTGTTATAATTGAAATCAATATATTTGAAAATGTAGAAAACATCCAAAAATATTTAAAATAAATGGTATTCTATTATTGTTTAACAGTGTGTTTAATTTTGATTAATCATGCCATTAATTTTTTAAATTTCGCAATTCATTTTTTGAATTGTGCAATTAATTGCAATTCATTTTTTAATCAATTGTGAGACATAATTTTTATAAGGATATTAGTTGCAGAGAAAATCAAACTTTCCACAGACAGCGAGATCTATAAGCCCACAATTGGAAGAATAATTTCTGGAGAGGACACTGGGTATTGATCTGGGTCCATTCTCCTAATAGGAGAGCAATATAACAAGTAAGAAGCAACAGAGGGTCCTGTGGCACCTTTGAGACTAACAGAAGTGCTGGGAGCATAAGCTTTCGTGGGTAAGAACCTCACTTCTTCAGATGCAGGACTGATACATAACAAGTAAGGAGGCACGTAAGGAATGCTGGAGACAAGAGGGGAGATTGTAAAGTAAAGGGAGCTAGAAAAATTCACAAACTAATCAAATAATTAGATAAGCATCTATAACAAGTTTCCAAACCTTTAGAGCTACCCATCATTAACACCAGTTATATACATTTCAATTAAATATATATCTGGGGAAGTTACTATGTTAGGTCACATTATTTAAAAACAATTACAATTATATTTGGAAAAAACTGAGTATGTTCTTTAGGCAACATTTTTTAATTAATCTTCTATTAAATTGTAATAGAAAACTCTCAGATTAAAAAAAAAAGTCATAGGTCTAACATATCTAAATTATTAGAGACAGATTCTGCAATGCTTACTCACGATGTGCAATATCTTACTAAAAATCAATGGGACTACTAGATGTGAGTAAGGGTGGCGAAATCAGGCCCTTAATTTGAATCAAGTTAAAAAATACAACAATGTTTTAACCATTCCTGTGTATGCAACATTAACGTAACAAGTAAGAGGTCTTTTTCATACTAAAGAAACTACAGAAGTTTCCTCAATAGGGAGGAAAGATGGTTTCAGTGTTTGGGGCACTAGCCTGTAATTCAGGAGATCAGGGTTTAATTCCCTGCTCCACTGCATACCCTTTGTGATTCACTTAGGCTACCATTTTAGAGATAAGTGACTTTCAATGAGACTTAAGAGCCTAAATGCCTAAGTCATTACTGAAAATGGGATTACACTCTAAGTCACTTAGGCCTTGCAATGCCGTTAAAATTCTGGGCCTTAGTCTCTCTGTGACTCAGTTTCACATGTGTAATATAATAATAGTATTTCCATCTCTCAAAGGACCTGGTGAGGATCCATACAGTAAAAGATTATAAGGTGCTCAGATACTACAGTGATGATTGCTCATTAACTGGGTTAAAATATGGTCAGTCTCTAGCACTGTAAATAGAACAAAAACTGTCTTCCTGATAAAAGAAGAACAGGAGGACTTGTGGCACCTTAGAGACTAACAAATTTATTAGAGCATAAGCTTTCGTGGACTATAGCCCACTTCTTCGGATCTTGACTTCAGCATGTGGAATGATTTGGCCACACAGTTCAGTCCTATATGCATTTCCAAGAATGAACTTTGCTTTAATTAGGTCAGGAGACTCAACTTGATATGTGTCATACAGTAGTTTCTGAAAAGCAGATGAGGTCAGAGCGAAGGGGCCAAATCTTATAATTCTTGCATGTCCAGAAACTGTCATTAAAGTCAATGGAGGTTTGGGGTGTGCAAGGACCCAAAGAGATCTAAACCTAGAGTACAGTTCTTAAAGATAGTTTTAGAATGGTTTCCTCATCCACAACCACCATTCACCTAATATAGTTTATCGCCTATGTTATCATGACCCATAGTATTTGCTAATCTAAGTTACTAAATTGGGTAGACACTTATCTCAGTGGAAATAATTTATCAGCCTTCATTAACCTCAACAATTTTGCATGGACATTGTTTTAATCAAAAATAGTTGACCCAGAATTTTATTTTTTCCTGGCAGATCCTAAGTGTATTCATTTTCATTCTTAAACGGATACACATCTGATAATATTTACACTTACGTCTGGTAATAATAATTAAAACCTCCCACCACAATCAATATATGCTGTATACAAGAATTTATTTACTACATTAAATGTGTGTTCATATATTAAAAACTCACAAAATAAAAATTCATAAATACAATTAAATACACTGTCCCAGCTCAGATAATTACCAGCAAATAAAAGTCAAAAAAGTTAACTTCCTCTCTCCACTCACGTTATATTCTTCCATCTCTCTCATCCCAAATCCCAGGAAAAAACAGATTAGTTTGCAGTGTATTTGGAAGGTTAACTAATCTGGCATACCAAAGACCAAATATAGAATAAACTCTTCCATCTGTCAGTTCCCACACCACTCAAATGGAATTGCGTAGAGGGATATTTTTCATGCTTTGCTTTAAATAAATGGGTGCTATGTTTACATGCTACATATTTAGCATTGCCCTCCCGAAGCCAAAGTGAACATTTTGCCAACAATGAACTTTTGCACCATATGGTGATTACATGAGCCAGTGTACCAGTAAGCCACATAACATCAAACTGACAGGACAGCGGTAACTTTAGCTAGCATCTCAATTTTAACTTGTTGAACAAGAGGACAATGTGAATTTCAGTGATAAAGTCAGACTTACATGTCCGAAATAGATTATTGGGACATATTTCATATTATACAAGAAATTTCCCCCTACACTGAATCACAAATTACAGGAACACAAACCCATGGACATGAAATGCAAGCAGGCAGGGCAAATCATCATATTAAATATCCAAAAGCACCCCCCAAAGAGACAGCAGTCTTTTAGACCATCCTGCTGGTGTTTCTTCATAAGCCTTCCCTCAGAGTGTTCATAGTGCACTGTTCACAACAAACTAAGTAAACTGGTCTTCTAGAGACAGAATCAAAACTGGGTGGGGAGGGAACCCTATCTGGACTCTCAGCTCAGTTCTTTGAGGACTGGTCATGGTATGGTATCCTAGCTCCTAGACATTCTGTTCTGTCTCCCAAGCAGCACTTGTGGAGATCCATACTTTACTTCTGTGGACTTCAAGAGGAGAAAGAGAGCTATACACTGCAGGCCATTTGAACAATTGTGCAGGACAGGAGAGACTGAGCAGAAGTTCAACTTTTGTTTGTTGGGAATGCCTCTGAATGCATTGTTTTGCACTGGATCCACATTTTCCTTTTTTGTTTTAGCATGCTATTATGCAGGACAGAAATATATAATTTGCTTCTCTGCTTTCTGCCAGCTTCCTTCTTATATCGTTTGATTGTACTTCATACTAATACACAGGCTTCCTCTCCAGTGGCAAAGAATGTAGTAAAGCTAGGACTGTCCCTTGAATGAAGCCCAGAAGGTCATGTAACCACTGGAAATGAATGCACCCATTCAACAGTGAAAAGTTTCATTTTGCCTTAAGCTCTTTTCCACTACTAAGGTCTCCAGGAGGTTGTGTCTAGCCTGATGCTGCAGGTCAAAATTCTGAAACATTTAGCCATTTCAATAGTGGGTGCCACTATCACTTGCTCCAGTTTTTCTAGTTAGCTCTGTGTGATGACCCCTTCCTGTACTGTTTCTTAATGATTTGAACCAATTTAGATTGTCCTTTAATTAAGCAAAGAATAAGAAAGATAGAGATTTACTAAATATTCTGGTTTCAGAGTAGCAGCCGTGTTAGTCTGTTCTGCAAAAAGAACAGGAGTACTTGTGGCACCTTAGAGACTAACAAATTTATTTGAGCATAAGCTTTCATGGACTACAGCCCACTTCTTTGGATGCATAGTATGGAACATATATTGAGGAGATATATATACACATACAGAGAGCATGAAAAGGTGGGAGTTGTTTTACCAACTCTGAGAGGCCAATTAAGTACGAGAAAAAAATTTTGAAGTGATAATCCAGATAGCCCAGTACAGACAGTTTGATAAGAAGCGTGAGAAAGATTCAATATTCTGGTAAACTGTATTATAGCATCATTACTCACCATATTTCCTCACATTTAAAAAGGTTGTTTTGCTATAAGTGATAGTGTTTGTTTTAATATTAGTATGTAAAAGAATATAGACTCACTTCCAGTATTAATGTTTAATTACTAAGAGCATAATCCTGCAAATCCTCTTATGAGAGTAATCCTTCAATTAGATTACTTCAATGGGACTATTCACATAGTAAAAACTTGCAGGATTGGACCCTAAATGTTAAATCATATTTTAAAAAGAGAATTACCATCATTTTTTGACACAGCCAGGAGCTGTTGGTGTGTTTAAAATAGAGATGATTTTTTTTTAAACCAAAATACATACTTTTTGAAGAAACAGTTTCAGCATTTAAATTATTGATGAACCAATTCTTTGCAGTATCCCTAATTTTGTCAGGTCACAGACTGTATGACTGCTGCAAATAAAATGATAAACTTGATCATGTTCTGTTGTACCAAGTTTAGTTTTTAACAGCGCATTTTTTCCCCACTGTCCATCAGCACTTTATTTGTAGATATGTATCCCTCAACTAGTCCCTTAGCTGAAATAAAAAGAACGAGGAATACTTGTGGCTCCTTAGAGACTAACAAATTTATTTGAGCATAAGCTTTAAAAGCGTTATTTTTGCTGATACAGACAGACTAACACGGCTACCACTCTGTTAGCTGAAATAGTTAAACACCTTATCTTGTGTAACATTATCTTAAACGTAAGAAACCGGGATCCTTTTTCCCCCCCCCCTTCTATTTAAGTAGTTTTTCAAGGCAGTTTGATCCTGTTCAGCTTGACCTTTCTTAACACAGATCTAGTGAACAACTTCCTTCCCAGCCTTCCAATCCCCCTCCTTTTCTCTGCAGCAATCATAATGGATGTTTATGTAAAAAAGGAGTAACAAGACAATACTAACTCACGTCAATGCAATTCCACTATTTGGTTAAACACCCCATTTTGTATCTGTGTTATTAGTTTTCTTTCTCTGCATGTAGAAATGGATAGTTTTAGTGAAAAAAAAATCTTTCAGTTTACAGTTCCCTCTGCTTTGATCTCTTCAGGATGATGATTGGTTTGGTTTTCTCCTCCTGTCGGTTTGCTAACCCATCACTTTAGATCACAGGTTGAATTCAGAAAAGAACAAGCAAAAGCTCTGCAGGATGCAAATTATTGTGTTGTTTGGTGGCTTGTTTTGGGGGAATGGGTTAAGTTTAGATGGGGGAGGCGGGAAAGTTTAGACGGGGAAGGGAAGCTCAACTGCTTGAAGGCTGACAAGTTGCTTCACAGCAGTGACAGAAGCAGTTCCGCAAAGCTAAGCCATGATTTGAAAACCCCTGAGCTAAGCCATATGCTATGGAATGCCAGGACTTCCTGCTTTTCCCAGCTGAATGGGTGGGCTCCATTATGCCTGCTTTGCTCTGTACTTGTGAATTTGGGGAAATGTTTTGATTTTTAAAAAAAAGTTGAACATTTCCTTTCACTAGGACTGTAAGTTACTTTGCCATAATCCTTGCTGAACAATTCCATTCTGTTCCCCATAAACAAGTTTAAAAGTAAGCTGATATGGGTTAGAACAACATGCTGGCTCTTCTGGTATCCAACCCATTTTAAATGAAAGTATAAACAAATATTATAGCAAAGCAACACTAATGAATAATATGTTCACTGCTGCTTTGCTGAGTTTGCTCACAAGGTTTGAAACAATAGTTTGGAGGTGTCAGCGACCCCCATTCAACTCAAGTGAATGTTAAGACATGGCAATTTACATACTTGATCATTTTAGTATAAACATGTGGTTAGATGTCACAGAAATTAAAGATGGAAAAGATTAATTAGTGCTGACACCTAGAGCTATTGCCGGAAAGTTCTTGTCCCTACACAGTATATTTTCTACTGCCATCTCCGGGCCAATTTTAAACATTCCAAATGATGGGGGCTTCCTGTTCCACTACTTCTCTTGGGAGACTATTATCCGCTTAGTAGATCACAGATAGGAAATTTTTCCTGATTTTTTTTCAGCATGAATTTTTTTTTTTTTTAAACCGTAGCACGTTAGTCCTAGATGTACACCGAGGCTCTAAATGAACGATCAGGGAAAGGGACCACGTGTGTGCAGCAGTAACCAAGAGGGAGAAGAGAGCAGCAAAGTGGGGAGACTCCAGATAAGGAGAAAGGGGAACCAGCAGTCACCAGAAGGGTAGCAGCTGCTCACCAAAGGGAGCAGTGAGAGTAGAGCATGAGTTCCACTATTCCTTACCCCTCTCCAACAGCGTGATCTTCTGAGGTACCCTTGGCTTTCTCTGATGTCAGTGGGAGTTGAGGGTACTCAGCAGCTTGCAGAGTCAGGCCCTAAACTCTTGCCTTTAACAAACAGTTTCTGGTGATTTTTTAAATAAGATTATTTTCCTGCTGCCTTCTGACCAACTGTGCCTTCCCTCACCCCCTTTTAAAAATGTAAACAGTACAGTAATTGTAATCTCACATAGAACTTGGAGAAATAATGGCACATACTCCACCAAATGTACAGAGCAATTCTTTATTACTGGGGTGGGAAAGGGCAAGGGGAAGAATGCCAAATAGCCATCTAAAAATTTATCTGACATGCTATATAGTACAAGCTACTTGAATGAAGCTAGTGACCATGAACTATATTTCGCCTCGAGTTATTTCATGTTGTGGGTCCACTGTGTTTAGCACATACCTTTCTAATGTGTCTATCACACACAACATATGTAACTTATTTATTGAGGTCATGTTCCCAACTGACTTCTGAGATCTTCTATGATTGGATTTTTACTTCAGACCTTTCTTGGAACTTTTACACAAATTGCTTGGTACACGAGACATTGCTGATCGGAAGGAATTCTTCAAGCCCCCCCACCTCCGTAAAATAGCAATGTTATTATTAATCATTGGAACCGATCTGCCCTTGCAAGGCGTCCAGAACCTCCCGTTTCCTATGCTAGCACTGTCTCGCGTTAGTGACAGCTGAAACTGAAGCAGCCAACCTGCTGAGGCTTAGGTGGTGGGAAAGGAGTTTACATTTCTATTCCACCCAAATCCATGTGTTAGCAGCTATGAGTCTCTCTAATAACCCAGACTTTAATAAACTAAGCCCTTTAATACTCCAGAGCCTGAAGTAGGTCTTATCGCACAGCAGCTGGTCTCACCTAAAGCCATTTACACAGCCAGGTAAAGCAAGCTGGCTCCCAAATTACCTCTAGCGCCTGCATCTTGAACGCTTTTATTTGCATGGATCTGGCCAGTGAACAGATTCGTCCCCAGCACACAATTTTTTTTTTTTAGAAAAGTTCCCATTGAGCTGCGCGCCTCCTTTAGCTCTCCATCCCCCCAGCACCTCGGATGCTCCCTGCCTCCTGAAGTGCGCTGGGTCTATGTACTCACTTGTGTCTTCTTCATAAGGAAAGACAGCGCTGCAATCCAGCCCAGCCGGCCGCGTGCAATCTCCGTTCAGCGGCACTGTGGCTCCAGCATAGTGCAGCGGCAGATAGTCCACGCATTGGGGTTGCCCGGAGCGAGCGCCCACTCTCTCCCCGGCCCCTTGGCTCGCAAGCCGCGCTGCTCGCTGTCTCCACGGCGTGAGCAGAGGCGCTGACTGAGACCGAAGCCGGCGCCGCGCCAGTTCTTTTATAGCGCCGCTCTGCCTCCAGCAGCAGGCGCAGTAGAAGCAGCGGCAGCCTGAGCCGGGGCGAGACACGCCTTTCCCCTCCCTCTCCTCCCACAGTCTCCAGGAATGGGGAGCAGACGCCGCGCCAACAGAGAGGGAAGTTCAACGCGTTACCAAGCCGGGTTTGTCCGCTCCCACCACGGGCGGGAAACCCAACCTGACCCTCCCCTTGGGGCAGGCCTTAGCCAGGGGCTCGCTGCCCTGCGCTGGTTGGGTTTAATTCCCAGGCCAGGGTGTTGGCTTGTCGAGCTTTCCATCAAGTATGGGGTTCACAGTTTGGTTCAGTGGCTCTCATCACCCCCACTATACAAATTGTTCCAGTAGTGGGTGTATACTGCTGTGCTGTACTTGGTGCAGGCCAAAGTCAGCACAGGGTGCTGACAGATCGGAGTGGGAGCCTTTTACACCCACTTTGCACACAGGGTATGGGGGCAACAATAAGTGGGCCCTTTACTGTTTAGACATCTGTTTGGAGAGAGGTGGCAAGACTAGAGTAGCAGTCACCATTTGGCTTATTGGTCCCTAGAAGCTGTTGCAAGTTAGAAACAATTAGAGCAGCCCTAAGGCTCCTTTAAATCATGCTGGGAGCTGAACCAGCCCCAGGCAGCCCTGAGGAGTGAGGGAGTGCAAAGATCGCTTTTAGCCATAGTTGCCCTCTTTCCTCCCTTGCCTCAGTGCCAAGAAGAGTTCCAGTTCAACTGAGGGTTCAGGCAAAAGAAGGAGAAAATAATATACCTGCATCTTGAGAAATAGTTGCCAGTGCTTTTTTCTTAAGGTTGTAGCATAGCATGTAACCTTAAAATCCATGAACTGCACACTTGTAAAAAATAAAAGAATTAAAAAAACCCAGGATTTGGTACAGAGAAATCTAGCACTAAGACCTTGTAGAGAACTGCAAAGAAAAAATAATTAGAAAGGACAAAATTTTGGATTGAGGTGTGTTACTGTATTTCTACATAGGAAAGAACAATTCTTGTATGTGGAGTTACAGAAGCCAGAGAAGGAGAGAGACAAAGGCTCTAAGATCCCTTAGCTGTCACTTCTGGAAATGGCGAGTTTGTGAGCTACAGCTACTGCACAGTATCAGATGCATAACAGACAGGTGAATGAGCGAAGACTCACCAGAGTGACATGGTGAGAGGAACAAACAACCTAGAAGTGCATATTGCAAGCCGGGAAGTTGGAAGAGGGGAAGGCAAGAAAATTTCACAGATTTAGGAGAGAAGAAAAGGAGTAATTAAGATGACTTGAATGACCTTTGAGTGTTAGACTAGCTCTTACTATGGTAGTCTTGTTCTTTTTGAAACACTTAGGGAGAAATTCTGGCCCCACTGAAGTTGGCAGAAGTTTTGCCATTAACTTCCATGTGGGCAGGATTTCAGTTTTTAAGGATATGTCTACACTTTGAGTTGGAGATGTAAGTCCCAGCTTGAGGAGACATACTTATGCTAGCTCTGATCAACCTAGCACACTAAAAATAGTGTGTAGCTGTGGCTAACCCATCTGAGACCCTAGATATGTACTCGGGATAGCTAGCTCATCTTGCCACTCATGCTCTATGTGTGTGTAGGAAATGTTTCAGGGAAGATTTACTCAGATGTTGCTCCCATTGAAACCAATGAAAGCTCCATCAGTATATCAGAGGGCATAATTTAGCTTTTAGAACAAGAGATTGGGATTAAAAACAAAAGTGTGGTGAAGACACTCTTCAAGGTTTCAGTGTAAACAACACAGAACTCACACATAAAATATATAACACCTCCCCCATTCTAAATTAATCAAGATATTTCTCTTACCTGGCAGGGTTGTTTCAAAGTACCTGGGAGGCACTGGGATACCTGCCTTAGGCCTGGTCTACACTACGACTTTAATTCGGATTTATCAGCTTTAATTCGAATTTACCCTGTAACCGTCCTCACAACGACGCTATTTATTTCGATGTAAAGGGCCCTTTAAATCGATTTCTGTACTCCACCCCGACGAGCGGAGTAGCGCCAAAATCGATTTTAACATTTCGAATTAGGGATAGTGTGGCCGCAATTCGATGGTATTGGCCTCCGGGAGCTATCCCACAGTGCATCATTGTGACCGCTCTGGACAGCAATCTAAACTCGGATGCACTGGCCAGGTAGACAGGAAAAGCCCCGTGAACATTTGAATTTCATTTCCTGTTTGCCCAGCGTGGAGAGCACAGGTAACCACAGATAGCTCATCAGCACAGGTAACCATGCAGGCTGATAATCGAAAAAGAGCACCAGCATGGACCGTGAGGGAGGTACTGGATCTGATCGCTGTATGGGGAGAGGATTCAGTGCTTGCAGAACTTCGTTCTAAAAGACGAAATGCAAAAACTTTTGAAAAAATCTCCAAGGGCATGATGGAGAGAGGCCACAATAGGGACTCTGAGCAGTGCCGCGTGAAAGTCAAGGAGCTCAGACAAGCGTATCAAAAAACAAAGGAGGCAAACGGTCGCTCCGGGTCAGAGCCGCGGACATGCCGCTTCTACGCCGAGCTGCATGCAATTCTAGGGTGGGCTGCCACCACTACCCCACCTGTGATCGTGGATTCTGGGTCGGGGATAGTCTCATCAGCGACGCCTGAGGATTCTGCCGATGGGGGAGAGGAGGAGGAGGAGGATGAGGATGAGCTTGCAGAGATCACACAGCACTCCGTTCTCCCCAACAGCCAGGATCTTTTTCTCACCCTGACTGAAGTACCCTCCCAAGCCTCCCAAGCCAGTACCCAAGACTCTGACCCCATGGAAGGGACCTCAGGTGAGTTTACCTTTTAAAATATAAAACTTGTTTTAAAAGCAAACGGTTTTTAATGATTACTTTGCCCTGAGGACTTGGGATGCATTCGCGGTCAGTTCAGCTACTGGAAAAGTCTGTTAACGTGTCTGGGGATGGAGCGGAAATCCTCCAGGGACATCTCCATGAAGCTCTCCTGGAGGTACTCCGAAAGCCTTGCCAGAAGGTTTCTGGGCAGTGCATCCTTATTCCCTCCTCCATGGTAGGACACTTGACCATGCCATGCTTGCAGCAAGTAATCTGGTATCATTGCCTGACAAAGCCTGGCAGCGTATGGTCCCGGTGTTTGCTGGCATTCAAGCAACATCCATTCTTTATCTTGTTGTGTAATCCTCAGGAGAGTGATATCACTCCTGGTAACCTGGTTGAAATACGGGAACTTAATTAAGGGGACAGAGGTGGCCGTTCCTACTGGGCTGTTTGCCTGTGGCGGAAAATAAATCCTTCCCTGCAGTTAGCCAAGCGCAGATGGGAAATTGGCCCTGAGTTTTTCGCGTTTGGCTAGCAGGGAACTTCCGTGTTACCAGCCACGCGGTGGGGGGAGGGGTACCGTGATCATCCCAGAGAATTCATGGCGGGAGGGGGGCGGCGGGGGGGTGGTGGTTAGTTTGGTGCCTGCAGGGATCTTCCCTGATACCAGCCACGCGGTGGGGGGGAGGGATACAGCGATCATCCCAGAGAATTCATGGCGAGAGGGGGGGTGGTTAGTTTGTTTTCTGCTGCTGCTGCTGAATGTTAACAGAAAAACCGCAGCACTCTACAGGCTATGCTTGGTATGTGGGAAAGGAGGGCGCAGAAGCTGTAAAACAATGGCTTACCATGGCCGCATGCAAGCCGAATTCTGTTGCCCAGACCTGTGATCTCTAGCAGCAAAGCCACAGGCACTCAGCATTAAGAGGCAAAATGCGACCTTGCACAGAAATCACATGTGCTATGTAATGTGAATAGTGTTGGTCACCGTGAAAGAGTATAAGCATTGTTCTGCAAAATGTAGCTTTTTAAACAATTCTCTCTTTTTTCCCCTACCTACAGCAGCTGCAAATTCCTCAAGCATCCCTCCTCCATCCCGAAGGTTATCACAGATAAGGCGTCGTAAGAAGAGAACGCGAGACGAGATGTTTTCTGAAATTATGGAATCCAGCCGCAGTGACAGAGCTAATCTGAATGAGTGGAAGGAAACAGTTTCAAAGTATAGGAAAGAAGCCAGTGAACGTGAGGACAGGAGGGACCAACGTGAGGACCGGAGGGACCAACGTGAGGACAGGAGGGACGCTCGAGATGAGAGGTGGCGGCAGGAAGACCAGAGGAGCAAGGATGCAACGCTGGGGCTGCTGCGTGAGCAAACAGACATGCTCCGGCGTCTGGTGGAGCTTCAGGAACGGCTGCTGGAAAACAGACTGCCGCTTCAACCCCTGTTCCACCCTCCCCCCTCCCCATGTTCCGTATCCTCCTCACCCAGACGTGTAAGAACACGCGGGGGGAGGCTCCGTACACCTTCCCATTCCACCCCAGTAGACAGCCCAAGCAAAAGGCTGTCATTTTTTTAACCTTTTCTTTGTGGCTTTTTCCTTCCCAGCAATCCTCCTCCCAAATACCACCCGGGTTCCCTCCCTCTTTTTCTAATCTATTAATAAAGAATAAATGATTTTTAAATGATAGTGACTTTATTTGGTTTGAAAGAAAGCTGGGGGAAGGGGGAGGGTGGGTTCCTTACAGAAAATGAGTCAATAAAGGGGGCGGGTTTTCATGAAGGAGAAACAAACAGATATTTCACACTGTAGCCTGGCCAGTCATGAAACTGGTTTTTAAAGCTTCTCTGATGCACAGCGCTTCCTGGTGTGCTCTTCTAATCGCCCTGGTGTCTGGCTGCGCGTAATCAGCAGCCAGGCGATTTGCCTCAGCCTCCCACCCCACCATAAAGGTCTCCCCCTTACTTTCACAGAGATTGTGGAGCACACAGCAAGCAGAAATAACAATGGGGAGATTTCTTTGGCTGAGGTCAGAGCGAGTCAATAATGATCGCCAGTGACCTTTTAAACGGCCAAATGCACATTCTACCACCATTCTGCACTTGCTTAGCCTGTAGTTAAACAGCTCCTGACTCCTGTCCAGGCTGCCTGTGTACGGCTTCATGAGCCATGGCATTAAGGGGTAGGCGGGGTCCCCAAGAATAACTATTGGCATTTCAACATCCCCAACGGTTATTTTCTGGTCCGGAAAGTAAGTCCCTTGCTGCAGCCCTTTAAACAGAGTAGTGTTCCTGAAGACGCGAGCGTCATGAACCCTTCCCGCCCAGCCCACGTTGATGTTAGTGAAACGTCCCTTGTGATCCACAAGTGCTTGCAGCACCATTGAAAAGTACCCCTTGCGGTTTATGTACTCGGTGGCTTGGTGCTCCGGTGCCAAGATAGGGATATGGGTTCCGTCTATCGCCCCACCACAGTTAGGGAATCCCATTGCAGCAAAACCATCCACTATAGCCTGCACATTTCCCAGAGTCACTAACTTTCGTAGCAGCACCTGAGTGATTGCTTTGGCTACTTGCATCACAGCAGCCCCCACAGTAGATTTGCCCACTCCAAATTGATTCCCGACTGACGGCGTTGCAAGCTTCCACAGGGCTATCGCCACGCGCTTCTCAACTGTGAGGGCTGCTTTCATCTTGGTATTCTGGCATTTCAGGGCAGGGGACAGCAAGTCACAAAGTTCCATGAAAGTGCCCTTACGCATGCGAAAGTTCCGCAGCCACTGGGAATCGTCCCACACCTGCAACACTATGCGGTCCCACCAGTCTGTGCTTGTTTCCCTTGCCCAGAATCGGCGTTCCATGGATAGAATCTGCCCCATTAACAACATGATCTCCAAAGCACCGGGGCCCGTGGTTTCACAGAATTCTGTATCCGTGTCCGTGTCCATGTCCTCATCATGCTTGTCGCTGCGCTGCCGCCGCCGCTGTCTCCTCGCCTCGTTTTTCTGGTCCTGGCTGAGCATAAACTCCACGAGAACGCGCGAGGTGTTTACAGTGTTCATGACTGCTGTCTTGAGCTCAGCGGGCTCCATGCTTGCCGTGGTATGGAGTCTGCAGTGTTCACCCACCCAGGAAAAAAGGCGCGAAAATGGTTGTCTGCCGTCCGTTGCTTTCATGCAGGGAGGGAGGAGGGAGGGAGGAGGTGAGGCTGTACCCAGAACCACCTGCGACGATGTTTTTTGTCCCATCAGGCACTGGGACCTTAACCCACAATCCCAATGGGCGCGGGAGACTGCGGGAACTATGGGATAGCTATGGGATAGCTACCCACAGTGCAACGGTGCAGAAATCGACGCTAGCCCCGGTACTTGGACGCACACCACCGAATTAATTAATGTGGCCGCATACATTTCGACTTTATACAACCTGTTTTTCAAATCCGAATTATATAAATTCGGATTAATCCCGTAGTGTAGACATACCCTTACAGTGACAAACTCAAGGAGCTCAATCTATTAAACAAAACGAAGAGAAGGGTAAGGGGTGACTTGATTACAATCTATAAGTACCTACATGGAAAAATATTTAATAACGGAGTTCATTAATCTAGCAGAGAAGGTATAATATGATCCAATGGCTGAAAGTTGAAGCTAGACAAGTTTAAAGTGGAAATAAGCGTACATTTTTTAACAGAGAAAGTATTTCAACTGTTAGAACAGTTTGCCACACATCATGGTGGATTCTCCTTCACTGACCATTTTTAGATCAAGGTTAGAGGTTTTTCAAAAAGAGATGCTCTAGGAATTATTTTGGAGAAGTTCTATGGCCTGTGTTATCACAATGGTCTTTTCTGGCCTTGGAATGTATGAGTCTATGATGATGGGGACCTTGTCAGTACCTAAATAGAGCTACTAAAGGAGGAGAAACCATGAACTACCATGTTGCAGTAGAGTCATCTGTGACGGGTTGGATCACAGAAACCCCCTTGGGAGCTGCCACCCGATGTGCAAAGACTACTCCTGCTTCTGTTTTCCCTGCCAGCTCAGGACTCCAGCACCCTGTCTTGCTGAGCCAGACACTCCCGTCTGGCTCCAGACACAGACCCAGGGTCTGAATCACTTGTCCCAAAGCTGCAAGTTTACCTGAAAACAGCTCGCAGTAGCGTGCTTGTCTTTAGCACTCAGATGCCCAACTCCCAATGGGGTCTAAACCCAGATAAATCCGTTTTACCCTGCATAAAGCTTATGCAGGGCAAACTCATAAATTGTTCGCCCTCTATAACACTGATAGAGAGATATGCACAGTTGTTTGCTCCCCCAGGTATTAATACATACTCTGAGTAAATTACTAAATAGAAAGTGATTTTATTAAATACAGACAGTAGGATTTAAGTGGTTCAAAGTAGTAACAGACAGAACAAAGTAAGTCACCAAGCAAAATAAAATAAAATGCGCGAATCTATGCCTAATCAAACTGAATACAGATAATTTCCTCACCAGTTCCAGAGTGCTCCCTTTTACAGGCTAATCTCCTTTTAGCCTGGGTCCAGCAATCACTCACACCCCCTGCAGTTACTGTCCTTTGTTTCAGTCTCCTTCAAGTATCCTGGGGGGGGGGGGGGGTGGAGAGGCTCCTTCTTTAGCCAGCTGAAGACAAAATGGAGGGGTCTCCCCTGGGTTTAAATAGACTCTCTCTTGTGGGTGGAGACCCCCCTCCTCCCTCCTCTGCAAAGTCCAGCTCCAAGATGGAGTTTTGGAGTCACCTGGGCAAGTCACATGCCCCTGCATGACTCAGTCTTTGCAGGCCGACGCCATTGTCCACATGGCATCTTGCATGTCTCCAGGAAGACTTCTCATGTGGATTGGAGCATTCCAAGATGCATTGTTCCCCAAGTGTTTCCTGATCAGGTACTTAACCTGGTGAATTCCTTCCTAAAGAAGCTGACCAAATGCCTCACAGAGCTTACTTAGAAATCAAGCAAGCATACAGCCAGTTATATCATACATACATTTATAAACGTCCCCCCATAAAGCCTTATGGGGTACGCTGTCACATCATCCACATGCTCCCATGTGATTCTGAGCTGACAAGGTTAGGAAAACCATGTTGTGCTGTACTGTATTTATTTTGTCTGCCTTCTGCATCTTGTGGTTCAGGCACTGGTCTGGAACTCAGGAGAACTCTATGTATTCCACAAACTGCAGGTATAACTTCTGTTTCCCATCTGAAAAGTATTGCAAGGATACATTAATTAATGGTTGTGCAGCTTCCCTGAGCACCATGGTGATAGGAGCTATATGAGTACCTAGACAGAGCTATGAAAATTGGGGCTATTCAGGTCTGTCAGGAAGTCATTTCAAAAGCAGCCCAAGAAAAGCAGTTGACAATATGTATAAAGACCAATCCCGCCCATAGGGAGAAGGGCAGATCTTTCCCACTTAGAATTTCTATGGACCAAATTCTCTCTGGGTGTAAATTCAAACCTTGCCCTTTGGAGACAACTGGCTGAACTTTGCTCCCATACCAGCTTTACAGCTCTATAACAGCATTGTTTTTGTTGGGGGGGGACGGGATTCTAGATTTAGACAGGTTTCAGAGTGGTAGCCGTGTTAGTCTGTATCAGCAAAAACAATGAGGAGTCCTTTTGGCACCTTAGTCTCTGAGGTGCCACAAGGACCCCTAGATTTAGACGGGATAGTGAGGACCTGGTGGTCCTAAGGCCTCTCCCCCCTTGCACTATTGCCCTCTTGTCCTTGCCTTGTCACTTCGCACCACTCCATCCCTCTGCCTTTTAGAAAGATATATTTAGTCAAACACAAGTTACTGAGTTCACTACAGTTGTAACTGGGTGAAATTTGAAGGACTATGATATACTGCAGGGCAGACTAGATGATCTCATGGTCCCTTCTGTCCTTAAACTCTATGAACCTATGAATGCATTTACATTATGAACTATAAGAAAAAAATAAAATCAGCTGTGTTTTCTTTGACCCAGACCTCCACTGTGTAGGAAAAATGAAATGTGATACTATCTTCTATCTGTGAATGAACAGCCTGATACTCCTCATTAAAGCTGGGCAGGTTAACCATAATGATTACCTTATAACATGTTATCAGATTTCAATCTTGTTCTTTTGTCCCCTGCAGAACTAGTTTTTCAGAGCAGACTCTAGAGAGCTACATGTACTTAATGGACATAGCATGCGTGAACACCATCATGGTTAAGGTAAGCAACCCCTAAACAATTTTTCAGCCTCACAATTTCTGGATCCCCAATTCAAACATCTGAAATGCATTATGCTCATGAGAATGCAGGTGTGGGACCCAGGAATGTAGAATTTTTTTCATCTTGAAATCCTGGGATTGTCAGTGCAATAGTTTTAAGGTTGTGACATACTGTGGGTATTTAGGATTGTAATCCTTAAGTGTTTTTAAAATAACTTATATGTTAATATTTGTTTGGCTAGGTAGCTAGGCACCTTGGCCGCTGAAATGCAGCAGTGTACACTTTCCCATTTTGATATTTAATTTTCACTTAACCATTATAATAATTGTGAGAGTCACTATAATTGTCTATTCACAATTTATGCAGATCTGCGTGGGGGGAAATCAGTACTAAAGACAATGTAAGGTAATGTCATTTTTCTTCTGGTTTTGTGAAGGCAAAAGTGGATAGATAAAGCAAAATTTTGCAGTGAACACATTGTTAATGGTTCATGTCATGCTATCTGATGATAAAACAAATTCCTGAAGTGGCCAAAGGGCTATACTAAGAAACTGGAAATCAGTGAAGAAGTTGAATGTTTCAGAATGATACAATGGTGTGAAAAGTCTTGGGGAAAAAAGCACTCTTCAAAATCTGGAGTCTTTCTTTTCTGTTGAGTAGATCTAATCTCTATATCTAGGAACAAAGAGTGTAGGCCATACTGAGCCTTGGTCTACACTATAATCTTATGTTGGTATAACTATGTCACTGAGGGGTTTTGAAATCCATACCCCTGAGCAACATAATTATATCAACTTAATCCCCGGTGTAGACAGAGTTATTTTGACAGGAAGGTTTCTCCCATCAATATAACTACCACTTCTTGGGGAGGTGGAGTGTCTACGCCAGTGGGAGAAGCTTTCACATTGGCGTAGGTAATGTCTTCACTAAGCACTACAGTGGAGCAGCCGCACTGATGCAGCTGCAGCACTATAAGAGTAGACAAGCCCTTGCACTACAGGGGATGTTGCCCCAGGAAGCAGTGACTCTGAAAAGGATCATGGTGGATCATCAGCTGAACATGACCTTACAGTGTGATGGTGTGCCCAAAAGGACTAATGCAATCCTCAGTTACATAAACAGGAGAATCTTGAATTTGAGTAAAGAGGTTATTTTGCCTCTGTATTTGGCACTGGTGCAACCACTCCTGGAATACTGTGTCCAATTCTGGTGCCCACAATTCAAGAAGGATGTTGAAAAATAGGAGAAGATTCAGAGACGATTCATCAGAATGCTTAAAGAATTAGAAAACATGCCTTATAGTGATAGACTCAAGAAACCGGTCTATTTAGCTTAAGATAGAGAAGGTTAAGAGGTGACCTTACAATCTCTAAGTACCTATATAGAAACAAGTATTTAATAATGGTCTTCAGTCAAGCAGAAAAAGGTATAACATGATCCAATGTCTGGAAGTTGAAGCTAGATAAATTCAGAATGGAAATAAGGTGAAAACTTTTAGCAGTGAGAGTAATTAACCATTGAGACAACTTACCATTCTCCATCACTGACAATTATTAAATCAAGATTGGATAGTTTTCTAAAAAGATATACTCCAGGAATTATTTTGAGGAAGTTCTGTGGACTGTGTTATAAAGGAGGTCAGACCAGATTATAACAATGATCTCTTCTGGCCTGTGAATCTATGAATACTTTTGAATATCTATGATTGATAGTCCCAAAACAATCATATTTCTCTGGACTTACCAGTTTATTTTGACACATTTCAATCAGTCTTTAGACGGTCTCATGATACTGAAACAGCCTTAATGTAGTGATTGATCCCATATACTAATGGATAATAAAAAACTACCATCACTGATTATGATGAGTCTTTCAATTGCCTTTGATATCACTGGCCATCAGGCATTATTGATAAAACAGCAGTCCCTGGTGGTCCAAGGTCTCAAGTGCAGGGAGTGTGATGGGGTACACAAACTCCATACTGGGCCTGAAGGGGTTAAAGGCAAAATACTAGGCCCAGGTACCCCCCTGCTCCCAGCCCGAGTCCTGGTGTGCATGCTGCAGCTGGAGGAGCCAGTTAAAAGGAGCTCACACACCCAGGAAAGGGGTGGTGGACAAGCTTCACAAGAGAAGAATCTTCTCTGGGAAGCCAGACAGAGGGTAGAGCCTGACAGGGGACCTCAGAGTATGTAAGGCCCCAGGCAGTGCCTTTGCTAACTATCACCCACTTTGAGAACCATCAGGTCTTTCACGGCCTTGCTTATTTGGACCTTTTTGTGTGAAGCTATTGACTGTTTGGACTGTAGGGGCCATGCCCCAAACTGAAGGAGCATGTAGGTAGGAAGTAGCCTGAGTCAGCAGATTTAGACTCTGTATGAGGAGGAACCTGCAGCTGGTACCTCTCAGTGGGCTCTGGACTGGGACCTTGTGGAAAGGGAGGGCCTGGGTTCCCCTACTATACCCCACTTAAGGGGAAAGTCCTAGATGCAGGGGAGGGAGGCCCCAAGCACTCTATACCTGAGGTCAGGAACCAGGCACTGCTAATATCCCTTTCCCCCTCTGACTGACAGAGAGACATCGGATTGGAGGTGAAGTGAACTAACCCCTAGGCCACCTGGCCCTCTCAGCACCCTATCACAGGGAGACTTGGAGCATGATTATAATATTATCTTTCATAGTCCTCACTTAGGATACCCTAGTATCCTATGCTGTAATATCCTGTTCTTTTATTTTGCTGTATGTGCTCATGCAGCTACTGGGAAAGACCATATAAAATATGACTTTTGGTTTCATCATTATGCTGGAAACATCTAACTTTATACCTCTTTTTTGATTAATTGTTTCTCAACTAATAAACTGTCTAGATAATATTTTTAATTGGATGAGAGACAACTGGGTAAATGTAAACCTAGACAAGATTGACGTGTTCATGGGTGGAAACACTGAGAATCATTTGAAGAGGAAGAACTGAGAAGTTTGTTTGTAGATTGCACATATTTTTATTTTGCAAGTAGGGCCATTAGTGAGACAGGTTCACAACCTTTGGGAGGGTGTTACTCATGGCTCTCATAGAATAGGTGCATATCTGAGGTCATTGGGCTGAGAGAGGCTGTTATAGCATCACTGACTTATCTGGAAAAATCTTATGTATAGGTCTCAAGTGCAATCTGTCTTTAAAATAAGTTCTCTTTAATATATAACTATCTCTAGTGCATCAAAAGTGTGCTTTCTTTTGTTTATTGAAAAAATGACTGTACTTCTATAATATTATGAGATCAACTTCAACAATAATGCAATGTAGAAACAAAACAATTTTACTTGCACCTTGTGACGGGTTGGATCACAGAAACCCCCTTGGGAGCTGCCACCCGATGTGCAAAGACTACCCCTGCTTCTGTTTTCCCTGCCAGCTCAGGACTCCAGCACCCTGTCTTGCTGAGCCAGACACTCCTGTCTGGCTCCAGACACAGACCCAGGGTCTGAATCACTTGTCCCAAAGCTGCAAGTTTACCCGAAAACAGCTCACAGTAGTGCGCTTGTCTTTAGCACTCAGATGCCCAACTCCCAATGGGGTCTAAACCCAGATAAATCCGTTTTACCCTGCATAAAGCTTATGCAGGGCAAACTCAGAAATTGTTCGCCCTCTATAACACTGATAGAGAGATATGCACAGTTGTTTGCTCCCCCAGGTATTAATACATACTCTGAGTAAATTACTAAATAAAAAGTGATTTTATTAAATACAGACAGTAGGATTTAAGTGGTTCAAAGTAGTAACAGACAGAACAAAGTAAGTCACCAAGCAAAATAAAATAAAATGCGCAAATCTATGCCTAATCAAACTAAATACAGATAATCTCACCCTCAGAGATGTTTCAGTAAGTTTTTCTCAGACTGGACACCTTCCAGGCCTGGGCACAATTCTTTCCCCTGGTACAGCTCTTGTTGCAGCTCAGGTGGTAGCTAGGGGATTCTTCATGATGGCTTCTTCCTCTTCTCTGTTCTCTTCCCCCCCTTTATATATCTTTTGCATAAGGCGGGAACTCTTTGTCTCTCTGGGTTTCCACCCCCCCTCACTGGAAAAGCACCAGGTTAAAGATGGATTCCAGTTCAGGTGACATGATCACATGTCACTGCAAGACTTCATTACTCACTTGCCAGCACACACATATACAGGAAGACTCACAGGTAAATACAGCCATCTGCAGACAATGGGAGTCATCAAGATTCCAAACCATCATTAATGGTCCACACTTTACACAATTACAATAGGCCCTCAGAGTTACATTTTATATTTCTAGTTTTAGATACAAGAGTGGTACATTTATACAGATCAGATGATCACACTCAGTAGATTATAAGCTTTGTAATGATACCTTACAAGAGACCTTTTGCATGAGGCATATCCCAGTTACTTACATTCACTTATTACCGTATTTTCTCTAAAACTATCTCAGTTACATTATATTGACTTATTATCAAGTTTTTATAAAACCATATAGACTGCACAACGTCACACACCTATTGTCACAATCTGATCCTGTCCCACTTTTGAACAAACATCAGTCTGCTCTGATAAGACCCAGTGGTTAAATCTAGGGCAACCAGATAGCAAGTGTGAAAAATCAGGATGGAGGTGGAGGTAATAGGCGCCTATATAAGACAAAGCCTTGAATATCGGGACTGTCCCTATAAAATGGAACAGGTTGTTTAGGGAGGTTGTGGAAGGTGGTGAGGTCAAACTGAAGGGGATTGCATTCAGGAGTTTGTTGTTTTAGATAAATCTGTTACTTTTCAGTGTCCAGTTATTATTGGTGCAGGACTGAATACTGCCTGTCCAGTGTGTGTGTAAGTGTTATTTTGTGGGGGAGGGGAGAAAGGTAAGGGGGAAGGAAATGTTTGACAGGTTGTTTACAGAAAAAAGTGTCTGTCTGAAGGTGATCAAATCTTTTGCATGTTAAAAGAAGACTAAGGGTATGTCTACACTACGAAATTAGGTCGAATTTATAGAAGCCGGTTTTATAGAAATCAGTTGTATACAGCCGATTGTGTGTGTCCCCACATAAAATGCTCTAAGTGCATTAAGTCGGCGGACCGCGTCCACAGTACGGAGGCTAGCGTCGACTTCCGGAGCATTGCACTGTGGGTAGCTATCCCACAGTTCCCGCAGTCTCCGCTGCCCATTGGAATTCTGGGTTGAGATCCCAATGCCTGAATGATGCAAAACAGTGTCGCGGGGGATTCTGGGTACATGTCGTCAGGCACCTCCCCCTCCATCAGAGCAACGGCAGACAATCGATTTGCGCCTTTTTACCTGGGTTACCTGTGCAGACAACATACCATGCCAAGCATGGAGCCCGCTCAGCTCAGCTCAGCTCAGCTCACCGTCACCATATATCCTGTGGGTGCCAGCAGATGTGGTACTGCATTGCTACACAGCAGCAGCTAATTGCCTTTTGGCAGTAGACGGTGCAGTATGACTGGTAGCCTTCATCAGCAATCTGGGGGCTGGCAGATGTGGGGCTGCATTGCACACAACAGCAGTCCCTTGCCTTTTGGTAGAAGATGGTATATTACGACTGATATCAGTCGTCATCGTACTACAGTGGCTGTCAATCATGGGCACCTGGGCAGACATGCTCAGTCCTATCGAACAGTCTCGACGATGATGGCTATCAGTCGTAGTATGCTATTTTCTGCCAAGTGCCCAGAAGATGCCGAGGGCTATCAGTCATGCTGCACCGTCGTCTGCCAGCTTAAGATGTAAAAAATAGATTTGTTCTGTATTCATTTGCTTCCCCCTCCCTCCATGAAATCAACAGCCTGCTAAACCCAGGGTTTTGAGTTCAATCTTTGGGGGGGGGGCATTCTGTGCGACAGTTGTTTGTGTTTCTCGCTGATGCACAGCCACCTTTGTTGATTTTAATTCCCTGTACCTGTATGCCATGTCGTCACTCGCCCCTCCCTCCCTCCCTACGTCCGTCAGATACTAGTTTCGCACCTTTTTTCAGACCAGACGCCATAGCACTGGGATCATGGAGCCCGTTCAGATCACCGCGGCAATTATGAGCACTATGAACACCACGCGCATTGTCCTGGAGTATATGCAGAGCCAGGACATGCCAAAGCAAAACCAGGACCAGCCAAGGAGGCGATTGCAGCGCGGCGACGAGAGTGATGAGGAAATTGACATGCACATAGACCTCTCACAAGGCACAGGCCCCAGCAATGTGCAAATCATGGTGTTACTGGGGCAGGTTCATGCCGTGGAACGCCGATTCTGGGCCCGGAAAACAAGCACAGACTGGTGGGACCGCATCGTGCTGCAGGTGTGGGACGATTCCCAGTGGCTGCGAAACTTTCGCATGCATAAGGGCTCTTTCATGGAACTTTGTGACTTGCTTTCCCCTGCCCTGAAGCGCCAGAATACCAGGATGAGAGCAGCCCTCACAGTTGAGAAGTGAGTGGCGATAGCCCTGTGGAAGCTTGAAATGCCAGACAGCTACCGGTCAGTCGGGAATCAATTTGGAGTGGGCAAATCTACTGTGGGGGCTGCTGTAATCCAAGTTGCCAGGGCAATGAAAGACCTGGTGATATCAAGGGTAGTGACTCTGGGAAACGTGCAGGTCATAGTGGATGGCTTTGCTGCAATGGGATTCCCAAACTGTGGTGGGGCAATAACGGAACCCATATCCCTGTCTTGTCACCGGAGCGCCAAGCCACCGAGTACATAAACCGCAAGGGGTACTTTTCAATGCTGCTGCAAGCCCTGGTGGATCACAAGGGACGTTTCACCAACATCAACGTGGGATGGCCAGGAAAGGTACATGATGCTCGCGTCTTCAGGAACTCTGGTCTGTTTCGAAAGCTGGAGGAAGGGACTTTCTTCCCGGACCAGAAAATAACCGTTGGGGATGTTGAAATGCCTATAGTTATCCTTGGGGACCCAGCCTACCCCTTAATGCCATGGCTCATGAAGCCGTACACAGGCAGCCTGGACAGTAGTCAGGACCTGTTCAACTACAGGCTGAGCAAGTGCCGAATGGTGGTGGAATGTGCATTTGGACGTTTAAAAGCGCGCTGGTGCAGCTTACTGACTCGCTCAGACCTCAGCGAAAAGAATATCCCCATTGTTATTGCTGCTTGCTGTGCGCTCCACAATATCTGTGAGAGTAAGGGGGAGACATTTACGGCGGGGTGGGAGGTTGAGGCACATTGCCTGGCCGCTGATTACGCGCAACCAGACACCAGGGCAGTTAGAAGAGCACAGCAGGGCGCGGTGCGCATCAGAGAAGCTTTGAAAACGAGTTTTGTGACTGGCCAGGCTACGGTGTGAAACTTCTGTTTGTTTCTCCTTGATGAACCCTCTGCCCCACCCCCCCACCCGGTTCACTCTACTTCCTTGTAAACCAACCACCCCACCTTCCCCTCCCCCTTCGAGCACCGCTTGCAGAGGCAATAAATTCATTGTTACTTCACATTCATGCATTCTTTATTAATTCCTCACACAACTAGGGGGATAATTGCCAAGATAGCCCGGGATGGGTGGGGGAGGAGGGAAGGAAAAGGACACACTGCAGTTTAAAACTTTAACTCTTATTGAAGGCCTGCCTTCTGATGCTCGGGCAATCATCTGGGGTGGAGTGACTGGTGGCCGGAGGCCCCCTCACCGTGTTCTTGGGCGTCTGGGTGAGGAGGCTATGGAACTTGGGGAGGAGGGCTGTTGGTTACACAGGGGTGGTCTCTGCTCCTGCTGCCTTTCCTGCAGCTCAACCATACGCTGGAGCATATCAGTTTGATGCTCCAGCAGCCGGAGCATCGACTTTTGCCTTCTGTCTGCAAGCTGACGCCACCTATCATCTTCAGCCCACCACTTTCTCTGTTCATCCCGCGATTCAGCCCGCCACCTCTCCTCTTGTTCATACTGTGCTTTTCTGTAGTCTGACAATGACTGCCTCCATGCATTCTGCTGTGCTCTTTCAGCGTGGGAGGACATCTGGAGCTCCATGAACATGTCATCCCGAGTCCGCCGTTTTCTCCTTCTAATCTTCACTAGCCTCTGTGAAGGAGAAACATTTGCAGCTGGTGGAGGAGAAGGGAGAGGTGGTTAAAAAAAGACACATTTTAGAGAACAATGGGTACACTCTTTCACGTTAAATTTTGCTGTTCACATTACACAGCACATGTGCTTTCGTTACAAGGTCGCATTTTTCCTCTTATATTGAGGGCCTGCCGGTTTGGTGTGAGAGATCACTCACGCAGTGGCAGGCAACAGATTTCGGCTTGCAGGCAGCCATGGTAAGCCACAGTCTTTTGGCTTTTTTAACCTTCTTAACATGTGGGAATGGTTTCAAACAGTAGCGCCCTCATTTCCCATACCAAGCACCCATTGGGTTGGCCATTTAAAATGGGTTTGCAATGTAAAAGGAGGGGCTGTGGTTCCCAGGTTAACATGCAGCACAAACCCAACTAACCCTCCCCCCCCACACCCAATTCTCTGGGATGATCACTTCACCCCTCCCCCCCACCGCGTGGCTAACAGCGGGGAACATTTCTGTTCAGAAGAGCAGGAACGGGCACCTCTGAATGTCCCCCTTAATAAAATCACCCCATTTCAACCAGGTGACTGTGAATGATATCACTCTCCTGAGGATAACAAAGAGCGATAAGGAATGGATGTTGTCTGCATGCCAGCAAACACCGGGACCATACGCTGCCATGCTTTGTTATGCAATGATTCCAGACTACGTGCTACTGGCCTGGCGTGGTAAAGTGTCCTACCATGGTGGACGGAATAAGGTAGCCCTCCCCAGAAACCTTTTGCAAAGGCTTTGGGAGTACATGAAGGAGAGCTTTCTGGAGATGTCCCTGGAGGATTTCCGCTCCATCCCCATACACGTTAACAGACTTTTCCAGTAGCTGTACTTGCCACGATTGCCAGGGCAAATTAATTATTAATCATTAAACATGCTTGCTTTTAAACCATGTGTAATATTTACAAAGGTACACTCACCAGAGGTCCCCTGTGTGCCCTCATGGTCTGGGAGCACGCCTTGGGTGAGTTCGGGGGTTACTGGCTCCAGGTCCAGGGTGATAAACATATCCTGGCTGTTGGGGAAACCGGTTTCTCCGGTTCCTTGCTGCTGTGAGCTATCTACATTATCTTCATCCTCTTCTTCCTCATACCCCGAACCCTCTTCCCTGTGTGTTTCTCCAGTGACGGAGTCATGGCACACAGTTGGGGTAGTGGTGGCTGCACCCCCTAGCATGGCATGCAGCTCTGCGTAGAAGCGGCATGTTTGCGGCTCTGCCCCAGACCTTCCGTTTGCGTCTCTGGCTTTGTGGTAGGCTTGCCTTAGCTCCTTAATTTTCACGCAGCACTGCTGTGCGTCCCTGTTATGGCCTCTGTCCTTCATGGCCTTGGAGACCTTTTCTAATATTTTGCCATTTCGTTTACTGCTACGGAGTTCAGCTAGCACTGATGCATGTCTCCATATGGCGAGCAGATCCCGTACCTCACGTTCGGTCCATGCTGGAGCTCTTTTGCGATCCTGGGACTCCATCACGGTTACCTGTGCTGATGAGCTCTGCGTGGTCACCTGTGCTTTCCACGCTGGGCAAACAGGAAATGAAATTCAAACGTTCGCAGGGCTTTTCCTGTTTACCTGGTCAGTGCATCTGAGTTGAGAGCGCTGTCCAGAGCGGTCACAATGAAGCACTGTGGGATAGCTCCCGGAGGCCAATAACGTCGAAGTCCGTCCACACTACCCCAATTCCGACCCGCTAAGGCCGATTTTATCGCTAATCCCCTCGGAGGTGGAGTAAAGAAACTAGTTTAAAGGGCCCCTTAAGTCGAAAGAAAGGGCTTCTTCGTGTTAACGTGTCCAGGCTGAATTCGATTTAACGCTGCTAAAGTCGACCTAAACTTGTAGTGTAGACCAGGCCTCAGTGGAAATTGATTAGCTGTCAGAGTCCACAAGGCACACGATAAATGCAATTGTACATGTGGATATTACTGCCACATGTGTTGCATTATATATTAGAGAATATATAACTTGAATAAACCATTCAAACTAAAGGTCCAGCCTGAAAATCCTATGTGAGCACATGAGTTGGTTTGGGCAAAGGCAGCTTGGTGAATCCTGGTGTCTCGACCCAGGTGCTGATTCGAGTATTTCCCATTAAGAAGAAATTGGTGGTAACAGTATTTTGTGAAAAGGCTCAGTTTCAGTTTGAACTTTCTACATCTATGGAAATGGTGTATTGCCTTGAGGAGACTAATGCTACAGCATCTCAAATTGAATAATCAGTCAGTGAGACTTTTTTAGTTCCTGAAGGTGTTAGGAGAACTTAGGTCCACCTCAGAAGTTGTAGAACAATGTCCTCCCCGGTAAGGGAAGGCCCACGGGGAAGTGTTGGACCCAGCGTTAATAGAAATTGATAGTGCCTCCTGTAAGGAGGGCTGGCTGCTGCCGTCTTGGAAAGAAGCATTGGAATGAGCTCTGCTCATAATAACTCTCATTTGACACTGACGATCTTGTCTGTTATCACCCTATATCAAGTCTTGCCTTTGTGGCTAAGATAATTGAAAAAGTTGTGGTGAGACAAGTCTTGCAGTATCCGGATACCTCAGATTTCCTCGTGTGTCTGAGTACTAATGTGGATATGGTACAGAGATTGTTTTTGTTGCCTTAGTTGATGTTCTCCTCCTAACGATGGATGAAGATCAAGTATCTATACTGATATTATTAGCCCTCTCGGCTCCCTTTCATCATAAGGTAATACTAACTTGCCTGAGGACATTAACAGGAGTTGATGGGACTGCTCTTAAATAGCTTCATATCTTCTGGTATCTCTCAAAAAGATAGATATCTCTTTCCTGACGGTGCTCTCATCAGGAGTGCCACAGGGTTCCATTCTATTCCTTCTCCTATTCAGCATGCATATGACATCATTAGAAGGTTAGTGAAGGACCATGGGCTGCAGTGTCTTCAGGATATAGCTGTGGGCCATCACTGTGTTCCTATCTCTGCCAGTATAGGTAGTGCAGTTAGTACCTTTTCTAGGGCCTGGTTGAGACTAGTATTAGTATTGCAGTAGGATGTAAGACCCCAGTCATAGACCAGGACAACATTGTGCTGTGTAGACACAGAACAAAAATGATTCCTGCCCCAAAGAGCTTGCACTCTAAGGCCTGGTCCACACTAGTCGGTTATTTCAGAATTAGCCAAGTTAATTCGAAAAAAAAATGATTCCACCCTCACGACCAAAACGTTTTTTTCGATTTAAAGGGCTCTTTAATCCAATTTCTGTACTCCATCTCAACAAGTGGAGTAGCACCTAAATCAAGATCACAATCCCGGGTTAAAGGTATTGTGGACACAATTCGATGTTATTGGCCTCCAGGAGCTATCCCAGAATGCTCCCTTGTGACCGCTCTGGACAACACTCTCAACTCCGATGTACTAGCCAGGTGGGCAGGAAAAGCCCCGGGAACTTTTTAATTTCATTTCCTGTTTGGTCACTATCAGCACAGGTGACCATCAGCACAGTCCACCATCACAGGCAACTATGCAGAGTCCACCATCGCAAGAGATCACGCAGTCCCGGATTTGCAGACGAGCTGCAGCATGGTCAGAATGGGATACTGGATCTCATCGCATGTTGGGGAGACGAATCTGTTATGGCAGAACTACATTCCAAAAAAAGGAACACAGATATGTACGCTAAAGTCTCCAGGGCCATGACGGAAAGAGGTTACTCCAGGGACACAGAGCAGTGTCGTACAAAAATCAAGGAGCTCAGACAACCGTAGCAAAAAGCCAGGGAGGTGAACAGGCACTCTGGGTCACAGCCCCATACATTCCGCTTCTACCGTGAGCTGCATGCAATTATGAGAGGTGATGCCACCACTACCCACCATTTTCCGTGGACACCTGCAAAGGACGACATGTTCACCGAGCTCATGCAGTCCTCCCTCACTGATAGGGCCCAGCTGAATGCGTGGAGGCAAACAATTGCGGAGTCCCATAAAGCATTACAGGAACATGAAGAGAGGAGGGATGCACATAGGGTGACCAGACGTCGGGACACTGGACAAACAAGGAAATGCCCCGGAGCCTAGAGCCCGGAAGTGCTCGCACCCCCCCCCCCGCCCCGACTCCGCCCCCTCCTCCCCCGATTGGCTCCCTCCCCGAATCCCCGCCTCTTCCCCGGGCTCACCATTCCCCCTCCCTCCGCAAGCGCTGGAGGGAGGCCCGGGAGACTCAGGGGAAGCGCGGGGCCGGGGTGAGTAAGAGTCCGGCCTGGCCCCAAGCAGGCAGGACTCAGTCGGGTGGTAGGGAGAGGAGGGGGGCGGCCCGCGGTGCCAGGCGGCGGCTGTTCTCCCCCCGGGCAGCGGGACTCGGGAGCAGCCGCTGCTGCAGCTCCCACTGCCGCGGGGGAGGAAGCGGCCATGGCGCTCCGTGGCTGCGGCGCCTCCGAACCCCCCGAGCCGGGGCCTGCTGCAGGGACCCAGCAGCGCGTACGCTGGGCCCAGCCCCTGGCCAGTCGCGTCTGGGCTGCTGCCCAGCTGGTGCTATCCCGCGGCGGCCCCGGGGCGGAGGCATCGGCAGCCCAGCCCCGTTCGTTCCCCTGCGGGACGGGGGGACTGGGGCCTGCTGCCCCCACTCCGGGGCCGCCGCGGGATAGCACCAGCTGGGCAGCAGCCCAGACGCGACTGGCCAGGGGCTGGGCCCAGCGTGCGGGCTGCTGGGTCCCCGCAGCAGGCCCCGGCTCGGGGGGTTCGGGGGCGCCAGAGCTGCAGCCGCGGATCGCCATGGCCGCTTCCTCCCCCGCGGCAGTGGGAGCTGCAGCAGCGGCTGCTCCCAAGTCCCGCTGGTGAGAACAGCCCGCCTGGCCCCGCGGGCCGCCCCCCTCCTCTCCCAACCACCCAACTGAGTCCTGCCTGCAAGGGACCAAGCCGGACTGTTACTCACCCCGGCCCCGCGCTTCCCCTGAGTCTCCCGGGCCTCCCTCCAGCGCTTGTGGAGGAAGGGTTTGTTTTTTTGGCCACGCCCCCGCCACGCCCCCCCCCCCCCCGCGTCACCTCCCCTCCCCCCGCGTCCCGATATTTGTCTTGGGTGATCTGGTCACCCTAGATGCACATGATGAGAGCAGGTAGGATGCTATGGTCAAGCTCATAGGGGAGCAAACTGACATGCTCCGCTGTATGGTGGATCTAATGCGGGAAAGGCAGCAAGACCATAGACTGCCGCTGCAGCCCCTGTATAACCGCCCTCCCTCTTCCCCAAGTTCCATAGCCTCCTCACCCTGATGCCTAAGAACACAAGTGGGGAGGCTACTGGGACCCACACACTCAACCCCGGAGGATCGCCTAAGCAGCAGAAAGTTGGCATATGCAAACTTTTGATTTGGTTTCTGGACTTGTCCTTCCCTCCTCCTCCACCCCCCTAACCCAATACCCTCCCTCCTCCCCCGCTCCCCCCCTCCTCCCGATCTACCTTCTGATTTCTCTCAGTGTGTTGTGCAACAAATAATAAAGAAGGGTTTTTAAACAATTGTGACTTTATTTCCTTTCATATATATAGGGGGCAGGTAACTTTGAGAGAAACAAACACAACTGTCACACCTTACCCTGGCCAGTCATGAAACAGGCTTTCAAAGCTTCTCTGATGCTCAGCACACCCTGCTGCGCTCTTCTAATCGCCCTGTTGTCTGGCTGTGCAAAATTGGCCACAGGCGAGTTGCCTCAACCTCCCATCCCGTCATAAATGTCTCCCCCTTACTCTCTCAGATATTGTGGAGCACGCAACAAGCAGCAATTACAATTGGAATATTGGTTGTGCTGAGATCTAACCGAGTCAGTAATCAGCACAAGCACGCTTTCAAACGTCCAAAAGCACATTATACCACCACTCTGCACTTACTCAGCCTATAGTTGAACTGCTCCTTACTACTGTCCAGGGTGCCTGTGTACGGCTTCATGAGCCATGGCATTAAGGGGTAGGCTGGGTCCCCGAGGATAACTATAGGCATTTCAACATCCCCAACAGTAATTTTCTGGTCTGGGAAGTAAGTCCCTTCCTGCAGCTGTTCAAACAGACCAGAGTTCCTGAAGATGCGAGTTCCACGTTGATGTCGGTGAAACGTCCCTTTTGATCCACCAGTTCTTGCAGCACCATGGAAAAGTACCCCTTGCGGTTTACGTACTGGCCGCCCCGGTGTGCCGGGGCCAAGATTGGGATATGCGTTCCGTCTGTCGCCCCGCTGCAGTTAGGGAACCCCAGCGTATTAAAGCCATCCACAATGGTCTGCACATTTCCCAAAGTCACTACCCTTGATAGCAGCTGGTCAATGATTGCGTTGGCTACTTGGATCACAGCAGCCCCCACAGTAGATTTGCCCACTCCAAACTGATTCCCGACTGACTGGTAGCTGTCGCGCGTTGCAAGCTTCCACAGTGCTATGGCCACTTGCTTCTCAACTCTGAGGGCTGCTCTCATTTTGGTGTCTTTGCACTTCAGGGCAGGGGACAGCAAGTCACAAAGTTCCATGAAAGTGGCCCTACGCATACGAAAGTTTCACAGCCACTGGGAATCATCCCAGACCTGCAACACTATGCGGTCCCACCAGTCTGTGCTTGTTTCCTGGGTCCAGAATTGGCATTCCATGGAACGAACCTGGGCCAACGCCACCATGATCTCCCAATCGCCACATGCTGTGCTTCTAGGAACGCCTGTGTCCATGTCCTCATCAGTATAGTAATTGCGCTGTCACCGCTTCCTCGCCCGGTTTTGCAAGTAATGCTGCTGGATAATGCACGAGGTATTTACAATGGTCAAAACTGCAGTGGAGATCTGAGCAGGCTCCATGCTTGCCGTGCTATGGCGCCTGCCTGGGTAATCCTGGAAAAAGGGCGTGAAACGTAGGAGAGCTGTTCGGTTCAACTCGCTAGAGCTGCAAGAGCAGGAGAGCTGCAAGAGCGGAAGCTGTGTGGCTCAGTTCACGATGGCTGAAAAACAGCAGGGAATTGTTGCCTTCTGTAGCTTCCACAGGATCCCAGGACAGACAACATGGAGAAATTAGCTAGCGCTGCAAGAGTGGGAGAGCAGAGTTTGTGGCGGAAGCTGTGCTGCTTGGTTCCTGGTGGCCGAAAAAAGGCGGGAAATGGTCAGATAAAAGAGTAGATAGAAAGACGAGAGGCATGCGAGGTGGATTCATAGTACCAGGAGACAGGCAGTGCACCGTATTGCACCGTCTGCTGGTAGTATGGCATCTGCCGTAGCTTTCACGGAGGAAGGAGCAAGTGATGACACACACCCAGAAACACCTGTGAGAATATTTTTGCCCCATCATGCACTGGGAGCTTAACCCAGAATTCCAGTGGGCGGCGGGGACTGCGACAACTGTAGGATAGCTACCCACAGTGCACCGCTCCAACATTCAATGCAAGCCTCGGTATTGTGGACCCACTCCGCCGAATTCATGTGCTTTAGTAGGGACACACAACGCAGAATGTATAAAATTGCTTCCGAAAATTCGAATAAAATAATTTCAAATTAATTTCGTACTGTAGACATACCGTAAGTAAAGTAAGAAATATTAGGGCATAGATGAGATCAAGCTGTCTAAACAAAGGTGATGTTGATGATTCCAGTAAATGAATTGGAAGACGTATATTTTGGCATATCTGTCCCTCTGAAGGTGTGTTTTTATAAAGCATCATTGGTGATACCCACTTATTGTTGGAAGATCACATTTAATAGCCAAGATAGCTTTACTTTGCATCTGGCTAGAAGGCTGCAACCTTTACTTTCTCATGCAGACTTCACCATCCTGATTCATGCCCTTATGATTTCAGCTATGGAGTATAACAATGCACTGTACTTGGGGGTGCACCTTAAATCCACTTGGAAACTGGAACGAGTGTAGAATGTGGCCGTGAACACATTAAGCCAATGCTCTAGGACATAGGTGCTGGAACTAAGAGTGCTGGGGGTGCTGCCACACCCCCTGGCTTGAAGTGCTTTCCATCAATACAGGGTTTATAGTTTGGTTCAATGGCTCTCAGCACCCCCACTATACAAATTGTTCCAGCACCCCTGCTCTGGGATCTATGCTACCTGCCTATGAATTTCCAGGTGGAGTTTACAGTGCTGGTATTGACCTATAAAATCTGTAGATGGTTTATCTATTTACTTGAAAGACTGCCTCTCTCCTGGTGTCATATTGCTGCAGCTGAGAGCTGAGGGGCTCAAACTGAAAACAGAAGGGGGCTGCTGGCAATGTTCTCTGCTAGGATGCCTTTCCTTTGGAATGTGCTGTTTCCCCATTTGACATCCCCTGTCTGAAATATCCTAAATGTGTTGACTTTGAGGGTGTACTGCAAGGCTCATCTTTTAAGGGACCTTTCAGGGAGGGAAAGGCTGTTTGTAGGGCAATGTTTAACAAAAGGTGGGGTATTTTTCTACAATTTATGGCTTGTTTAATTTTTGTTGTATTTTATGGGATTGCTGCTGCTGCTTTTCTGGTTTATATTAGTGGTGTTTTTAATTAATTATCAAGGCTGCAAGGAATGGAAGGTGGGACATCTCTTGTAGTCTTACACATGTAAATAAATAGCTAAGTTATGGGGGTGGGGGAGAAGATATCCCCCTATATTCTCTTCAGCCCAATCCACCCGCCTTTTACATTACAAAATGGAACTTTGTCCTAAATTATTGTAACACATAGTGGTCTCACTTGAAGTAGTGTCTTTTAAATGTGTAATTAGGCTCTGTGATTTGAATAGTTTCTGTCCCTCAGAATGATTTCTAATTCACGTTATATTCAAATGAACATATGTAATAGAGTTTATATTAAGTTTTCTGCAATACACTCTGTATTTCATACATAGGGACAAATCCTGAAAAATGTTATTAATGGGAATAGTGCTGAGCATAATGCTTAATTCCACAGACACTGCAACTTACTTGTGGTGTGACTTTGAACACAGCTTTTTTGTGACTGTGACTTGTAAAATAAAGTTAATAGTACTTGTCCATTTTTATACATTGGTTTGAGATCCTAAGATGCTATATAAGTGCTAAGTATTATTTTTGTTATACATAATTATGCAGAACCAACCATACATATGGATTCTGTAATGTATGTCACATGCACATTATCACATCCTAAATTTTGATTTAACTGAAAATAACTGATTCTGTTTTTACTTTCTACTAAATACAGTAGTCAGATTAAATATGTACAGATTTAATAATCCCAGCTAAAAAGACTAAGTCAAACCAGCAAAATAAAGGTCAGACCACAAAACCTCCAGGCCAGACTCATAAATTATAATAAAGGCTAATCAGTAAAACTCCAGACAGAAACATCTATTGTTGAGGATTGGTTATAATATATGAGTTTGAACTGGAGGATTTGTGTTGCCTGACAGTGTTGCAAGTGATATGATCTAACATTTACTGATTATAATTCAAATTCTGCTGTGTGGTGGTGGTGGTGGAGAGATGGGGGTGGGGGGAGCATGTTGAACAATTTATGTGCATTATTCCTCTCTCTCTTTTTCTGTCTCATCTTCTATTCCTTTCTAACATGCTTTTACTGAACAGATGGGAAGGAAGTATAAGCACTGGAAAAGGTTTATTTATTTTCTATATGTGGTTTCTATAGTTTTGTGCTGTACAGTGCCACTCCTGATAGGGTTAAAACACATTAGTGTGAGAGACCTTTTCTTTGGTAGCACTGTTTGGCTGTGTTTAAAGTTTCACTGCAGTCGGGAAAAGCCATTTCTGCTCCTTCTCAGAGTGCTTTACAGAGCGGATTGGTTTAAATCAGCTATTTAAATCACTGTTTTTAATCCTGGTTTAAATCAGTAACCAATAAATCTTGATTCAAATTGTCAGTTTTCATGTCTTGTATTTTTACTTTTTAGTTATTTTCCTAACGAAAGACTGATTCACATTAGTGAGTAACCCATAAAATGTTTGTAACTAAATACAGCCTTTACATTGATTGTGCTTCTTTTAGCTAATATAGAGGATACAATATATTTATACACATTAATAAGCAGTTGTGTAGCTGTGCTTACATTTATTTAGATTCTTAATTTTTACTTTTTAAATTATGTTAGCAAATGGTGAATGATGTGTAACCCTTCTGCCCGATGAAGCCGGCAGCAACCAGGGCCGGGTTCAATATCTGGGGTTCCTTTTCAACAATATAACATAGAACCGGCTTGAGCCCCCACCCAGTAACCTGGGAAAATTGCACACCATCCCTGGGCGCCTCTGAGAGGCAATACTTCCCCACTCGCAAACAGAGATTCTGAGTGTAAAAAAGAAACTTTTAATGAAAGGAGGGAAGTCACCTGACATGAATTGGGGGAAATGCCACAAGCAGGATTCTCATTTTCTTGAGTTTTACAACCAACAGTTCCTTTTCTGTGCTCCTCTTTGATCCCTCACCAAACCCCAATCACAGTGGTTGTCCTTGGTCTGTGAGGACCTGGGGTTCAGAGGTGCATCTGTGTGAGTTCACCTCCCACCCAGGGAAGAAGGCACCTTGCTTGAGCACTTGCTCTGTCTGGCCGCCCTGCCAGCCACGGTTCCTCTCCACTGGCCACCCCAGCAGCCGCGGTTCCTCTCTGCTGGCCACCTTGCCAGCTGCTCGTTCTGCTCACCACCTCACCAGCCGCTCGTTCGCCAGCCGACTATCAGTCATCTTCTGCTGCCACCTGCCTCTCTGTTGAGACCGCTGCACATCAGTCTCTTAGTGATTTTCAGCTTTGTAGATTGGGCAGAAATACTGCCCCCCAGAAGTCATTTCAGTTCTCATTTGAGCACTTTAATATAATAAAAGGCTCCTAATGAAGCCTGTTTCACTCTCTGAACAGTGGAGAGGATCAGGTTAAACCAGACTGTGGACCCTTGGGGAAGAGTCCACACCTACTGGCTGGGACACCTGCCCCTCACCTCCTAGTTTCACAGGGGTCTTGCATTCGAGCCCTGGCTTAGCAAGTTCCTGTCAGCTGAAGGTGACCCCTCAATTGGGACAAGCTCATCACAGTTCTGCTCCCCTTTGGTCATACAATGAAGATAACAACATTTCACTACACCTGCATTCAATACTAAAATGATTTGTAACCCAACACCAGCCAAAGCTGATCACTTGGAGCTACGCAACTCCTGTCTCTAGATACCTACACAGTGTAGGTGTGTTCACATAAATACAGTTTGCTCCTGAAGTCTCTCCCCTCCTGAACTAACTGTCAGGGGATAGATCATTCAGATACTGCTTACAGATGCATTTCTTACTAAATGATCAATTTTTTACTTGTTCATTGTATCAAGTGCTGTTTGGATTAAAATTCAATTAAATAAACAAAAACAGCATTTTAATTTTATTACTAAACTGGCCCTAAAAGTGCTAGATACTTTAAAAAAAGTTTATCAAAACATGTTACATTTAAAACTAACCCATTTATTAAACAAAGAAAGTATTTTTTTAATTTTTATTTTTGGTTAATGAATTGAACTAATTGTTTCTGGTCACCATGCCCATCAAAACTCTAGAATTAGTAGATCTGATCCTCACACCTAATTTTTGTTCACTGGTTAGAAGTAGGAAACAAACTTTCTTGCCTTTTCAACTATCGATTGGTATTGAACTACAGTAGAACCTCAAAGTTACAAACACCTGGGGAATGGAGGTTGTTTGTAACTTTGAAATGTTCATAACTCTGAACAAAATGTTATGGTTGTTCTTTCAAAAGTTTACAACTGACCATTGACTTAATACAGCTTTGAAACTTTACTAAGAAAAATGCTGCTTTCCCTTTATTTGTTTAATAGTTTGCATTTAGCACAGTACCATACTGTATTTGCTTTTTTCCCCTCCTCTGCTGCTGCTGCCTGATTGTGTACTTCCGCTTTTGGTTCCAAATGACATATGTGGTTGACTGGTCAGTTTGTAACTCTAATGTTCATAACTCTGAGGTTCTACTGTAGCTGAATAAACTGAAATGAAGAAAATATTCTTTCTGTATCTGCAGAAGAGGCTATTGCTGTCAAAAGCTATCTAAGCACTTCACACTCTGGTTGCAGGTGCTTAGCCAGTGATTTCCAGCAGTTCAGTTGTTTGACTTTCTTTAAAACTTGCAGCAATCATATACTGATTAATATATTTTTGTATTTAAATGACTTTAATA
Organism: Chrysemys picta bellii; assembly: GCF_011386835.1. Classification (NCBI taxonomy): domain Eukaryota; kingdom Metazoa; phylum Chordata; order Testudines; family Emydidae; genus Chrysemys; species Chrysemys picta. The sequence goes on from NC_088791.1 coordinate 79,668,954, forward strand.
GATTATAATAAGTTTAAGTCATACAATAGGTTGTCACTTTCAAATTGAATTTTAAATGGATTTAGTTTGAAAAAGTGAACCGGTATTAAATTAAAACAAATTTAATTTTAAACAAAAAAAAATCATTAAAAAATCATTTATTTTTATCCGACCCCAGTGCTTTAATGTTATCAGGAGTTGCACAGTGCAGTAAAAGCACATCCAGAGAGTACATGATCTACTAGTCAGAGAACCAGAGGGGTAGATAAGCTAGGCCATGAAGGGTTAAAATCCATGTGCATTTTATGTAATAACTTGGTATATGGATTGTGCCAGCTCTTTTCCAGACCCAAAGTCCAGAGTTTGGTCAAGAGACCAGAGGCGTAGCAAATAGTGATCAGCTAAGAGAAAGCTGGGGTAAAAAGATAACCTTGCTTTGCTAAAATAAGCCTAGTCAGCAAATTGCCAGGTGTTGAAGCTGAGTACTGAATAATTGTGTCTTATTCAGAGTTGCAAATTGAACAAAGAAGCCCTGTTTCCATTGTGTTAGTTTCTTTTGTAGGGAGATGTTCTTCCCACATATCCAACCTTGAGTTTGTGAAAGGTTGGAACATGTCAGTATAAGATATGACCACTTCCCACCTCCCTTTCCTAGGGACCAATGCCTGCCTTAAGACACAAAGGAGACAATCTTTATTGCCATATACTTTCACTGTTTCTTTGCTTTAACCCCTAGGAATGTATCTGTTCGACAATCAGAGGAGTTGCTTCATTCCTATGGACCATCAGAATTCAACATATATATATATATATATGTATGAGGGGGAGACTGCCACCTGTGAGTGGGGTGGCAGAGGGAATGCAGGCCCACCAGCTCCACTGAGTCCCAGTCCGGAGCCCTATCAGCAGCAGAAGACTCGCTGCTGCGTCAGGGGGGATCCTGACCGCAACACAGACATTGGTTCTGGCCCTGCTGCGGCCAGACCAGGGTCGGCTGCCCCCGGGCTACTTCCGGACTCCCCCTCGTAAGGTAACTGGGTTTGGCTGGCGTCCTCGGCGGTTTCCAGCACCATCGGTTCCTCCGGGTAACTAGCGAAGAGTAGGCTCGGCTGCTCCTCGGGGTAGCTGGCGAGGGGTAGACACGGCTCCTCCTTGGGGTAGCGGGCGAGGGTAGGCTCGGCTGGCCCGGCCAGTCCTTGGGTTGGCCGCGGCCTGCTGGCGTTTCCCAACCCGGAGCTAGGCCACAGGCATCTGGCCTTTCTGGCGGCTGGCTTTCAACTGAGCTTTGCAGCGGGGCTTTTCTACTTCCTGTCCTGCGCCGTGACCTCTGGGGGGCGGGCTCAGGGTTTGCTGGCTCTGCCCACTTTGGTGCTAGGGAAGGCTTGTCCCTCAGCAGGGCTGTGGGGTATCCCACCGCCTCGCTACCGCCTAACAAAACTATTAAATGATATTGAAAGCATAAAAGAGAGATTAAATGGACCAGGATGGATTTGATTTAAATCACTAGTCAGGAAGACTTGATTTAATCATAGATTTCTACATAAAAGTGCATTCTTGTTGGTTGTTATAACCTTAATACATATTCTTCACAACTCAGAAATAGATGTAGGTTTCATTTTTAGAAGGTACACACTAGATATTTTTAAAGTGATTTATTTTGAAAACTTTTCAGATTAGTTTTACAGCTATATCAGAAAATGAATGATTGTTTGGTTATTTCATTTACCAAAGGTAACTGAAGCAGATATTTATGAAGTCGTTGGGAGGTGAACTATCTTCAATTCAACAGGTTAATAATTAATATTTGGAGGATTTTCTTGCCATGCTGTATTAAGAGGAGAACATCACCAAACAGACATTTAAATTGTTTTATTTAACTAAAACAACGTTATGTATTCTAGATTTTTTTCTTCAACAGCAAACATATAATATTTTAACAAAACAAGCATGTATATATAATATTTTAACAAAACTAGCATACAAATTTTTGAATTTAGTTAAACATTCAAGTTTTTTAAAACCAGGTTTGTTTTTGTTAAAATTGTTTTTAACTAAAATAGTTAAATTAAATATTTAAAAAAAATTAAATGGACCATGTCAGTCAGGTCAACATGAGAAATTTAAAATATTGGCTTCTGCAGCTAACTCTGTCGTCTTCACCTTCATTTTCCTGCTTGTTCATAATCTGGAAAAGAAAAACAAGCTTTCCTGCTTTTTCAGGTCCCAAACGATTTCTCAGTTGGGAACGAATTAGTCCAAAGGAAGAGAATATTCTTTCTACACCGGCAAAAGAAGCTACTGCTCTGAATCCAAGTGCTTAAATGACTTCCATCAGTTCACTGGTGTGACTTTCTTTAAAACATCATCAGCAAACATATATGTCTTGAATGGTTCATCCTTAGCTCTGAAGTTTATTATAGTTGGAATTATGGAGTGATGATTGCTGGATGTCCATGTCATAGCCAACTCCTCTTCTTCAGCAGTTCAGGTTTGACTCTGGTACGAGTATTGAGAATATTTGCAAGAAAATGAGCAGGAGATAGTGCTTGTCCCATTCATTTTTTTAATGCTTGTAATTTAACTCTGTCATTGCATATTTCTCTTTTTAAGATCTCACTCAGTTTCTTCCAAATTTCAACAACGTCAGCAATAAAACAGCTATTTCCCTGCATTTTGTTCAAGGCTACAGAAATAGGCTTCAGGGTACTCAGCATGTCTTCAACATTTCTCTTAAGCCCAATGTTGAGAACTTTGGCTGTGACAGTGCCATCTATTTTTTAACTATTTTGTTCACAAACTGTCATCAGATTAGGCCAGTTCTTGATATAGTGCTCAAAACAGTCCACTACTGAGTTCCATCATACGTCTTCTGGGAGAGTTAACTTGGTTCCTCCCACTTTTTTTAGAGTAGCTGCTGCAAAGTGGTTGTTACAGAAGTATTTTTCAATTTCAACAACATTAGCCTTTATTTCTGTAATAATGAAGTCTTTGGCTAGGAGATGCATCAAATGAGCACTGCAACCGTATGTTATTAGCTTGGGACTCTTTTCACTCTCTTCTAAATAATTTCTTCTCATCTTGGATACATTTGCAGCATTGTCTGTGACCTGCTGCATACTAGACATTTGAATTTTTTTCACAGTTTGTTATAGCTTTTACTGCTACTTCTTGTAAGTATTCTGCTGTGTGTGCATTTCCTGATGTATCAATTGTTTCTGTAAGGAAGACATTCCCTTCTTCTGTTGCCACACAAGCACATACAACAGGATCATTGTGGACATTGCTCCACCCATCAAGACTCAAGTTAACAATTTTACTCTCTAGACCTTTTGCACACTGCTTAATTTCTCTTTCATACACTTTATCTAGCAATTTGCCTGCGACATCTGCTCTGTTGGGTGGACTGTATCCTGATCTTAATGACTGAACCATGTTAATGAAGTGTAGGTTCTCAATCATACAGAAAGGAGAGTTTGTGCATAAACAAACCAGGCAATTTTTTTATCAATTATCTTTTTTTGTAATCTGCTGGTTCTTATCACAAACTTATCTATGGTTGTTTCTAGATGATGGAAAAAAAATTCTTTTTGCACAGATGATATACTGTGGCTATGTAACATACATGATGTGACTGAAACACTATCATTGGCAGATAACTGTGAAACTATAGAAAATGATGGTGATCTTGAAGTTAGATAGTCTTCTGAAACCTGTATGGTGAGGATGGATTCTCCTAAACAAAATAAGTCAATGCAGTTATTTAATTATTATTACCATACTGCTCATTTAGTATTATTCATTGCATTCACTGATACTCAGTTCTACTTTAAAGGTGAAATTGTAAAAGGAAGATCTGCCTGTTTCAGCGATTTATTTTTTAACACAACTGCTTCTAAAATGACAGTACCATAGAGTAAAAACTGTATTTTTGGCTCAAACATGAGAATTCAAGAATAGTCCAGAAGGAAAAAAGGCAGCCCTTAAGAAAGAAGTATGAAATTAAAAAGTTTACCAACCTGAAGATCCTGCATGTTCAGACATGTTCCTTTCATCATCTTCAACGCAGTGTCCTCTTGAGAAGGAACACTTCTCATGATGTTGTTTTATTGGGGTAACCAGGCCTTGCATTTCTTTGTTGCACTGTTTGCATTTTGCACGCATGCCTGTCTTACCCACAGGTAGAGGAACTTCATTAAAATATTTCCAAACTGGGTCTATTTTATGGCCTGCTGCCATTATAGGTTTTCCCTTCTAGTGAGAGAATGGTATGGTAGTTCTCAAATCAATGAAGGCTACACTCAGAAAGACCTCAGACTTCTGGAATATGCTGCTCAAACAGTTTCACTTTTGTTTTTACTGCCTGTCCCTCCCCTCTCACATTTATCTCCAGACTTCTTCTCCATGTTTAGATCTATTCCACCCCCAACAATCTTCTATTCATTGAACTTTTTGAAACTTTGCACTTTTAGAGAGAGGTAAGGAATTGATTCTGTGTACAGAAATTTGCAGAGGGACAATAGGTTTGAGGTCTGTTATTTCTCACCTCTCTATATATATTTATTTATTTAAAAACATTTTTGCTGTTAACAAGCATGTTATCTCTGGAGACGCAAATCCACAGTTTGAGAACTGCAAAACTAAGCATCTCTGATGATATCTTCTAGACTGAGCCCCATTGAGTAGATAGAAAGATTAACCTAAATAATCTATAAGAAGGCCATGAAACCCCATAAGATTGGGTCCCTAATCCATGAACTATTGGAACTCATTTACAAAACTTTTCTTAAACATTACATGAATATATTATCTCACACTATAGAATTAGAATTTATAATCCCTATTCCATGATGAGATATCTTTGAACTATAATGTATCTTAATTAAAACTACTGTATCTTTAGATAGGTTTTTCCCTCAAAAAGCATTTTATCAAAAAAATCTGATTTAAATAAAAAAAATCTGATTTTTTTTTTAAATCATTGATTTTTATTCACCCTGAAATGGACTAATGCCTGACCTTGCAAAAGTTGAAACTTTCTGCAGATGCCTGAGTCACTGGATTCCTTTCCAAGGGTGTTCCCAGGCTAGGCCATTGCACTCACCTAGACATCTGCTCTGTGATGTCCAAGTGTTCCACCATGCCGGTGCAGTCAGAAGTGGCAGAACAGTCTGCTCCTTTGGGAGTTGTCAGCAAACAGAGAAAGAAATTAACACAAGTGAATTGTCTCAAGGGTGAAGGTAAGGCTCTTTTTTCAGAGTGCTTGTGTTTAGCTGTGGCCCCAACTAGGCTCACGGGCTAATATGTCAACTTGATGAGGAGCTTCAAATGCTTTTTAAGTTAAAAAAGACAATGGTCACTCAGGGTATACACTTCTGGTTTTCCCATTTAATCCAGTCTAGATGTTGCATATTTGATCTTTCAAAACTACACAAGATACATAGAGCCTGATCCTGCAAGGTCTTTAGCATCATCAACTCTCAGTAAAGTCAATGGGAGTTGAAGATACTCAGCACCTCAATATTTGGCCCATTAACATCAGTGGAAGTTGAGGGAGTTCAGTGCTTTTTGGGAATCTCCTTATAGAGTATCAGGAATGACAGTGAGGGAACACGCCTCATTACTTTCAGAGGCTTGCCAGGTTCTAATTCAAAGAACAAATCCACTCCAAACATGGTTTCTCTAGAATTTCAGTTTAAAAGTAGTAGATGTCAGAAGACCAAAAGAGCATGACCTCAGGGAACAAGCAGGTAGATTGTTAGGCCTAATTCTGCAAGAGTGCGAATTTTGAAAAAAGATTGTCATAATAATCTGAGAATTTGGGATTTCTGGGGGGAGCTGAGAGGGGGAAACCCCTGGAATTCATACCCTGATTTCTTGCAGGGATTCTGGACTTGCCAGAGGATTATGCCTTTGTAGAAAGGACGTAAAGGTCCCTTGCCTGTTGGTGTGCCCATGGGGATAAACCAAGAGCTAGTATTGTCAATTTCCTGAAAATTATTGTTAATGAACTTGTTATGCAAAAAGCTAGGGAGAGGAGAGAACTCTGGTGGGGTGCTTTGAATGCTAAGATCATGATTTTTCAGAATCTCATTAGAGATGTTGAGTGCAGGACTGCCTTTAATCATTCAAGAAACATGGCAAAAAGGCCTTAAATACTATATGGAGGTTTCAGCCATGTCTCACGTAAAGCACCGAGAGAAGACTATAATTAGTAAAAGTTTCAAAAGGTAGAAAACTTGCTTGATGGGCTCCAACAAGATTATCTGCCTCCTCTCACTACTTGCTTGGGTTTAAAAACAAACAAACGACATTTGTGATCTCTAATGAACTCCTAACAGACTTAACTATCCAGAACTAATGGCCTGTGGATTAAATTTCTCTCCCTATTTCCTTTTTTCTGTTGGGCTCCTAGAATTCTAAATGTCTAATGTGCTCTAATTTGTAAACCCATGGGGGGAAAGTACTGCAATTTACCTTAGCAAAGAGAGAGCACAGCAGATTGCCATCTGGCAAAGATTGCATCCTGTTCTTTTCTTGCTCTCTTCAGGGATAATCCATTAGGTGCCATAATCCAATTCAAGACTTCTTGCCCTTTGAGTACTCCTCAGTGGCTAAAACGCCCTGTTTAAATTATATCGGCTAGCTACTTAAGGAGGAGGACTTGAGATTCTTGATCTTTAGCTGCTTCATCATTGTCAGGAAGCCCAGCTCCCTCAATGTAAAATCCAACACAGATTATGCAGGAACTTCCCAGTAGCTAGACTGAGTACTACCAAGATCCTGGAGTAAGGTTTTTTAAATGAATATAATGGCTTTTTAGTGTCTGATCTTTCTTCATTGGTGCTATATCCACAGACCTGGCCAATACAGAGAGTTGCAGTGAAACTCTGGTGTGGTCATATTGGCTGAAAGAACAGATTCTTTGGGTGTACTTATTTCCTGACAGTGCTATTTGCCATGGTTTGATCAACTAGTCATAATGTAGAGTGCATTCAGTGACTTTCTGTGCGTACAGCTGAATGTCTGTCTGCTATGCTCTGCATGGTATTTAAACTTGACCACTTTTCCGTCTACCACCCATCTCTCCTTCCTCCCTTCCCCCATTGAGTTGCTCATAAGCCAGTGTTGATAAGATGTCAGATGTTAACAAAATATGTATGAGGTATACAGTGGTCTCAAAGAACTGCAAGTATATCCATTGAATCTTCTTTAATAAGTGTTATAGTTTGGTTTTGGGGGGCTGCGTATGTGGCCTGGTCCATGTATCTGCGGAACCTCTCTGTTAAAGGATACCCCGCAGATACTGTTGTCTCAATCCTTGCCTACCTGGCGAGGACTTGTTGTGCTTGATACTATGGTGTATATCAGTGGGCTGACCGAAGCAAAATATTAGATTGTCCACCTTCAAGTAGCAAAAAAACAACCCCCCACCCATTCCTCCTCCCTCCGTAAGTGCTCGAGGGAGGCCTGGGAGACGCAGGGGAGCGCGGGGCCGGGGTGAGTGTGAGTCCGGCCTGGCCCCGAGCAGGCAGGACTCGGGCGCGGTACCTGGAGGGAGAGTAGGGGGGCGGCCCGCGGGGCCAGGCGGTGGCTGTTCTCCCCACCTGGGCAGCGGGACTCGGGAGCAGCCGCTGCTGCAGCTCCCATTGCCACGGGGGGAGGAAGCGACCGCTGGCCAAGCACGTGGCACTCAGTGGCTGCGGCTCTGGCGGCCATGAACCCTCCTAGCCTGGGCCTGCTGCGGGGACCCAGCAGCGCACACGCTGCGCCCAGCCCCTGGCCAGTCGCGTCTGGGCTGGCTGCCCAGCTGGTGCAATCCCATGGGCGGCCCCAGAGGGGGGCAGCAGGCCCCAACCCCCCCATTCCGCTCAGGTCCCGCTGGGGAACAAGCGGGGCTCCCGATGCCTCCGCCCCGGGGCTGCCTGCGGGATTACACCAGCTGGGCAGCCAGCCCAGACACGACTGGCCAGGGGCCGGGCATAGCGTACGTCTGCTGGGTCCCCGCAGCAGGCCCGGGTTCGGACCCGGGCTCCAGAGCCGCAGCCGCCAAGCGCCACGTGCTTGCCTGCTTCCTCCCCCCGCGGCAGTGGGAGCTGCAGCAGTGGCTGCTCCTGAGTCCCACAGCCCAAGTGGGGAAAACAGCCACCGCCTGGCCCTGCGGGCCACCCCCTCCTCTCCCTCCAGGTACCGTGCCCGAGTCCTGCCTGCTCAGGGCCAGGCCGGACTAACACTCACCCTGGCCCTGCGCTCCCCTGCGTCTCCCAGGCATGGCGTGCTTGGGAAGAGGCGGGGATTTGGGGAGGGAGCCAATGGGGCAGTGAGGGGGCAGGGATTTGGGGAGGGATCCAATGGGGGAAGGAGGTGGCGGAGTCAGGGCAGGGGGGAGCGCGAGCCCTTCTGGGCTCCGCCTGTGCGCAGGAGCCTTGCTTGTTTGTTCCGTGCATTGGTTGGGACACGGGACAAACAAGCAAATATCGGGATGTCTGGTCACCCTAATGATGTGGGACATTGCACCTTTGTTATTGCTGTTGATTTCAGTAAAGTGGTGGATCCAATTCTGGATCAATCAGCATATATTTCCCTCTCTCCCTCAGTAGGAATTCTAGAATGCGCCAGGTGATCCAGTTTTGAGTCTGCATGAACCTTGGATGCTGTGTAATCCCACAGCCCACGATTATTCTTTCTTTTCTATAGTATAGTCCAGCTACTCTCATCTAGGTTACTTTATAGTAACCCCTTATTTGTTTGGATTACAGCATTGGAACAACTGCTGTGAGATCATGCACATGTACTTATTTCTTTGGCCCTCATTGGGCATACCCCTCTTACCTGTATTAAGTTGTTAAGTACCTCTTTACTCTCTGATCCTGCATTTTTAGCATACCTACAAAAAGGAGCTTGAAAGTTTTGAGACTAATGCTCCAACTGTTCCCCATGTCTCGATTCTCCTTCGAGGAGTGTTCCTGTGGGTGCTCCACTTCAGGTGAGTGTGTGCCCCAGTGCCTTTGATTGGAGAATTTCAGCACAGCGCTCGTCTGAGTCGCGCATGCACTCTCCCCGTCTCAAGCCATTGTCAGTGCCTATCTAGCACTACATGATCAGACCCTTCTCAGTTCCTTCTCAACTGTCCTCGGCCTGAGATGGAGCTCCCAGCAGAGTTACACTTGATAGTTAGCTTTAATCTTAGAATAGCCTATTTAGTACTCTATTTAGATTTAGTTAATCCTTTCTCTCCATTTCTTTCTTTTTTCTCTTAATTTCCCTCCCTTCTTTACCCACATTTGATTACCGTTTAGAGTAGTGCACCCTTATGGCGGACCCACTACAGTTCAAACCATGGCCAGTTCACCAGGCTTCAAACACTGCCTTTCTTGACGGGAGGTGATCCCTGTCTTCGATGGACACTCCCAGTGTGTCTGGTGCCTTGGTGAGATACACGTCCCACAAAAGTGCTCTCACTGCCACGCCAGGAAAGTCAGAGATCTGAAACTCAAACTTCTTCTAATGGAGAAGTCATTGCGCCTGGCATCCGACTCCAGACAGCAGACTTCATCTGGACACTGGTCTCCAATGACCCCTTCTGAAAAACAGACTTCACCTTCTTCACAGAGGAAGGCTTCATCCTCTAAAAAGGTGGCAAGGAAACAGGCATCACCTTCTCCTCTAAAAGAGCCACCAAAAAAGAAACTGTCTCCAGCTGTGTCCTTGGTACCATCTGCGCCACACTAAGTACATACGAGGCACCGGGATCCTCCGGTACCACACATACTAAGAAAGCTAACGACCCCAAGCGGGCAGGCTCGGAGTCGAGAGCCAAAGGGAAGCCTATCTCCACCACGGTACTGATGGAGCCACCTACACATGCGACACTGATACAGTGGCTATGGCGCCACCTTCAGGTCCCATAGCTCAGAGTGCTCAGATGTTAGCACCAATGCCTACAATTACAATGGTGCCAATGGCACTGATCGCTTCTGTACGGAAACCATCGGTACCACACCATTTCCTTCACCACAAAGACCTACTTGTCTCATCAACACCAGACTCACCACTCTTTGGCACCAATGTTACTCCAGTATGCACAGTACCATGTCAACCCAGCTCATCTCTGTCCCCTCCATTTCCAGCAAGGATGAAGATGATGACGAGGAGGGTGTTAACTCATCATGCCACTCCTCTTCATCCAAACTAGTTGGACATTAGGTCCACCTGTACAGCCCAAATATCACCATAGGGCTGACACCAGACATGGTATGGGCAACTATGGCTGCCACAACCTATGCTAGTCCCTACTGGGACCCCTAGGGGGCATACAGGAGACAATACCCAGGCCCCTGAGCTCCTACAGAGAGAGGAATAGATCTCCCCCACCACCCTCAGTGGCTGCACCATCAAAGCTCCCTGAGGAGAGTTTTGAAGAACAGAAAGAGACCCTGGTACAAGAAACTACCTCAGCAAACAGCATTTCTTCTTCGAGTGCTGTCCCTGTGGGTGCTCCACTTTAGGTGTTCGTGTGCCCCTGCGCTCGTAGTCGGCGACTTTTGGTAGCCGTGCCTGGTTGGGTCACACATGCGTGGTCCCTGCCTCGCGCTGCTGCAGACAGTTAACTGACCCTGTGCGACCAACCCCCACTCAGTTCCTTCTCTTCCGCCCTTGGCTCCGAGTAGGAGCAATCAGGAATGCCTTACTGCTTTGTAGTTAATTAGTTACAGTCAGTTACTTGGTTTCCTCGTTAGCAGCTACTTAGCTTGTTTCCCTTTTCTTTTCTCCTTGGTTTATTAAAAAAAAAAGCAGCCCTCACGGCCAGGAACTTCAGAAAAACAGCTATTTTAAGGGCGAAAGCCCCCCCACCCCTCCCAACAGGAATGCCCAGTTTCCCGGGTTTTCAGCACCTTGCCTCCAGGCTCGCAGTGCCTGTCCCTGATAGCCACGGTCGGTGTGTTTCCTGCCTGAGCGAAGCAGGCATGCCACAAAGTGTTGCATTGCCTCAGGCTCACGGCCAGAATGGCACAGAGTGGAGAAGTCTCTCATACGTGCATCGGGGCATGAGGCTCAGGGACTTCCTTCCCTCACTTTGCCAACTGCGGCTTCAGACAGGGGTCCTTTCTCCACATCAGAGTGCCCTCCGGGCGTCACTCAAGGAAGCACCCGTGACCTGGGTCCACACCGCAGGAATCGGCAAAAATCAAAACAAAAAAGCACACAGCTGCCGGCGGATAATAACAGTACCAGCTGTGCTGTCAGCGCCAGGAGCTGGGGTGGCTGAGAGCTCCAGCACCGCTGCAGACAGAGACTCTGCGGGGGACGGCTCCGGTGCAGGCACTGAGGCAGGTCAAAGCCCCATGCCTCCATGCCACAATCTACAGCTGCTCCGTGGGTAGGCATCCATTACCTGCACCGCCTGGGCTGTCAGTGCTGGGAGCCAAGGTGGTGGAAAACCCCAGCACCGCTAGAGCCAAAGACTCTACAAGAGCAGTCTCCGAAACAGGCAGTAAGGGGAAATCAAAACCCCGTGCCTCCACACTGCGATGTATATTCATTCCGTGGGCAGGCATCTAATACCAGCACTGGGTGTGCTGTCAGCACCGGGAGCTGAAGTAGTGGAAAATCCTGGCACTGCCGGCACCGCTAGAGCCAGAGACTGTACAAAAGCGGGCTCCGACACAGGCACTAGGGGGAAATCAAAATCCTGTGCCTCCGCACCACGATCTACAAACAGCGGCATGGCGCTGCTACAAAAGGTGACTTCTTCAAAGGAGCACCTGACACTCACAGAAGTGCAGCCAGCAGCGCCGCCTTCTCCTCCTCCGCAGCCCTGGCACCGACAAGGAGGCAGCCACAGGGGCCAATCAAACCAGCACAGCAGCAGTTCCTCAGGCAGAGGGTTCTGGTATTCGGCTCTGCCCCGATCCCCCTATCTGCGGTACCAATACGAGAATGACACCCTCGGCACCAAGTCTCCCCAACACCACTTGCTGTCTCACTCCTTATTTGAAGGAGGAAGATGAGGAAGAACAGGGAACTATTCCCTCACTGGCTCCTATCCATCAGGAGTCAGTCAACCCTGGAGTCTCTCCTGGGGCATATTATGCTGTCCCCGGGTACTTACAGTGGCCCCTTTGCTGTTCCCATCCCAATGGGCATACTGGAATCCATGAGTCGTATGCCCCACACAAGGAGGACTGTCCGCCATGACCAGACCCAGCACACAGTAATTCCCCACAGCTTCTGTAAGCCTCAGTGATACTAAGGGAAGAGGAGGAAGAACCCCCGCTCCTGCAGGGACATCACCTACCCACTTGCCATCACTGTCCACAGAGGACACCTTTATGCCCCCTCCCCCTAATATAGGGGATGATTTCAAACTATGCCATGGCTTATTTGAGAGGGTGGCCCTCTCTGGACATCTCCCTTGAGGAGATCCCCATGATACAGCATGGGCTAATGGATTTTTCGCATACATCCACTTCGTTAAAAAAAAAATTGCCCTTCACATGAATGAAGCACTGATGGACCCTGTAAGGGTCATTCTGTGGACCCCTGTGGCTGCCCCTCCAGCTGGCGGGAGGTCCAACAGGAGGTGTGTACCAACAAAGGGCACAGAGTTCGCATCCAGCACCTAATTTCTTAATGATAGACGTAGTCCAGCGACGTAGCATGCAACAACAGCCCAGAAACACAGCTCATGATAAGGACTGGAAAAGACTGGATCAGTTTTGGCAATAAGGCTTACTCCTTGGCTACACCTCACCTCCGCATAGCCATCTGTGCGACATTACTAACGAAATACAACTATAGAAACTACACAAAAATGTCCAAATTGATTAATTTTATTGCCAAGGACAAGGGAGAACAATTTGCAGCACTTTATTCTGAGGACAGGGCTGCAACATCTGTGTCGATGGTGGTGTAACGAGAAGGGCCTCTTGGCTCTATCTTTCTGGCTTCCCTGAAGAGATGCAATCCACGGTGGAAGACTTGCAGCCCAAATTATTCGCCAGAAAGACAGACGACTCACTCCACTCACGGACTCACAAGCGACTCTCCGATCCTATAACCCCAAACTCAAGAGGAAACGGAGGAATTACTTTACATCCCAACGATACCACTGGCCAATGTATTCACAACAACAGCGGTGATTTGACTCTCAGAGTCGCAGACACAGGCCCTGATGGGACAACAATCTACTTCTCAAGTTGCTGCATCCCAACCATCAACCTCCCCGAACAAGAACTCCACTGATGGAGACCAATACTCAACCTCTGATAATTCAACAGGTTCATCAGAAACACAACGATTCAAGATGGTCACACTATACATTATAAGCGACTGTCTGCTAAAAGCGTCAACCTAGCAGGCAGCATTGCAAGCCACCGAACAGGTGGTAACCCTCTTCACGAATCTGGGCTTCCTAATAAATACCAACCAGCCCACTGTAACAACAGTGCCAGAGTTGGACTTCATTGGAGCCCATCTCAACTCTATCGAGGCCATAGCCTTACTATCGAGACAACGTTCTCTCACTCTCACCAGCCTCATACCCACTGTGCGAAATAACCCACAGGTATCTGCCAGGACTTGCCCCCAACTCATTGACCACATGGCAGCTACAACATTTGCTGTCAGACACAACAGATTAAACATCCATTGCCTACAAGGAAGGCTATGTATCATCTTTATTCCACACAGGCACATCATAAACAAGCACCGATACCGGGCAAAATAAAGGACTCCCTTCTCTGGTGGGTAAAACCGACCAACGTATGCATTCATTCAGACCACAAATGCCTCACCCTTGGGATGCGGCACACACCTGCACCCACATTCTATACAGGGCCGCTGGTCCCCTGCAGAATCCCTTTGACATATAAACACATTGGAACGTCAAGCTGTCCGCAACAGTTGCTCCCAATTCCTGCCACTCATCTGGCTATTTGAAGCCTTAGCTGGTATGTATTATATATACAGGCAAGGGAGAGCACACTCACAGTCCCTCTGTGTGCAAGCCATAAAACCCTGACGATGGTGCATCAGACACAATATCCACACCACCACAGCAGATACCTCGGCAGACAAATTTCTCAGGACCGCGAAGGGAGCTCGATAGCACAGGACTCCTGCATGTATTTCAACACTGGGGGTTCCCCACAGTAGACCTTTTTACAAACTGCACAAAATACCAAACACCCGCGATTTCGTTCCAGTGCAGGTTTCGGTGTGCAGTCATTAGGCGATGCATTCCTCCTCGGGTGGAACGCTCCCCTTCTCTATGCCTTCCCTCCTATTCCTCTCTTGAACTGAGTGATCCACAAGATCAGGCTGGATGGGCCACAGTAATTCTACTAGCATGATCCTGCCAAACTATGGTATCCTTACCCCTTCAACATGACCGTGTGTCCATGAATCGCACTCCCACTTCTGTCTCACCCGCTGTCCCAGGACTCAGGCCGTGTCCTGCATCCACAGAAACTCCATCTCAGAGCATGGCTCCTCCATGGCTCACGGAACCTGAGCTGATCTGTTCAGAGGAGGTACAAAATATACTGTTACACAGTTGAACAGAAATGAACTGTCACCCATACACCCTGAAGTGGAGACGAGTTAAGGCCTGGTGCCAACTAAAACGGATGACTTCCATCCCAGGGACATTACCCCTATACTGCGTTACCTATTAGAACTCAAACAGTCAGACCTATCCATGAGCTCAATAAAAGTCCATCTACCTACCATCAAAACATTCCACCCCAAGGTGGATTGTCATCCCGTCATTACCCATTTACTGACCAAATGTTTCCTCAGAGGACTCAATAATGCCTACCCTGAACTACGTGAGCCTACTACACCATGAACCCAGTCCTTCGGATCCTCACCTCTTCCCTGTTTGAACCCATGACGACATAATCACTGCTACACCGTTCTATGAAAGTAGCATTTCTTGTGGCAATGATATCCGTCAGACGTATGGGAGAACTGTGGGCTTTCATGGCGGAACCCCCATACATGGTCTTCTTTGAGGATAAAGCCTCCCTCAGACCACACCCTTAAACCCTACACAGATAGAACACATTACACACTTCATAATCTTGATGTTTGGATGGCATTGGCTTCTTACATATACAGGACTAAACCATCCCATAAATCACCCAGACTGTTTCTATCTATCACTGAAAGCTCCAAAAGGAGCACCATCTCTAAACAAAGACTTTCCAAGTAGATCCATAATCACACAAAACTCTGCTATCGTCAGTGAGACTGCCAATCCCTCATGGGGATTTGCTCACATCCCACTAGAGCCTTAGAAGCCTCCTTAGCTTCCCTGCACAATGTACCTATCTATCATGGATATTTGTAGAGTTGTTACCTGGGCCTCAGCCCATACCTTTAGACAGTACTATGCTTTAGAGCAACAGGCAACATCTGATACTTCCTTTAGATGCTCTGTACTATTGGAGGTCATGACTTCAACTCTGAAGCCCCTCCTTCCATCGGAGGGCACTGCTCTGAAGTCACCTAAAGTGGAGCACCCACAGGGAAAGCACGTGAAGAAGAAGAGGAGGTTACTCACCTTGTGCAGTAACTGAGGTTCTTTGAGAATATGGGTCCCTGTGGGTGCTCCACTACCTTCCCTCCTCCCCTTTACTTTGGAGTTTCCTTATTAGTCTCTGAAGTAGAGAGGGAACTGAGTGGGGGTTGATCACACAACATTGGTTAACTGCCTGCAGCAGCATGAGGCAGGGACCACACATGTGTGACCCAACTGGGCATTGCTACCAAAAGTCTCCAACTAAGAGCACAAGGGCGCACGGAAACCTAAAGTGGAGCACCCACAGGGACACACATCTCAAAGAACCTCAGTTACTGCACCAGGTGAGTAACCTTCTCTTCCTCTTCTTCTCCAGATGAGGCCATAATGCCTCCACCACCCACAATTGCAAATGATTTCAAACACTTCCAGGAGTTGTTCAAAAGAATTGCTGATTCCCTAGAGATCCCCCTAGAGGAGGTTCCAGAGTCCTAACATAAATTACTAGACAATCTGCAAATCTGCAAACATCATCTTCATCAAAGATCGCACTTCCAGTAAATAAACCACTTATGGAACTGGCTAAAAACATATGGCAGACCCTGACAACAATCCCGCCCACTTACAAGAGAACAGATACAAAATATTATGTCTCCTCAAAGGGGATGGACTTTTTATTTTCTTACCCCACACCAAATTTATTAGTGGTTGACGCCATCAGTGAACGAGGCAGACACACCACTCCAGATCCACCCCCTATGACAAAGAGTGGAAATGGTTACCCCTCTTTGGCTGCAAGGCCTATTATTCGGACACTCTTCTTTTTCTGATTCCCATTTATGCTGCACTGATGGTGAATTATAACTATATAAATGATTCTAAACTGTCAAATTTTATTGAACACATACCAGAGGACAAAAGAGAACAATTCAAAGAGATCATTGTGGAGGGCCATCTCCTAGCTAAAACTGCCCTACAGGCATCTCTAGATGCAGCAGACATGGCGACATGTTCCTCAGCTACAGTTATAGTTATGTGTCGGGCTTCATGGCTTCACCTGTCCAGCTGCCCAAGAGAGGTACAATTAACTGTGGAGGATCTCCCCTTTGATGGTCAGAAGTTGTTCGCTGTCAAGACCAACAAGTCCCTTCACACCTTGAAGACCTCGAGGGTGACCCTTCGCTCCCTTGTGATATACACACCTGCACAGAGAAAAAAACAGGAAATACTCTTCGACCCAGCATGCAAGATCTGTTCCATATGCCCAACAACAGAGACAAAATGATACACAAAGCACAGACAGAGACCTCCAAGGCATCAACCACTTCTGGCTCAATCATTGGCATCCCAGCAACCCTCTGCAAAACAACAATTTTGAGGGTTTCATCGAGGACCTGAGAGACCTCCCCCCTTCCCCCATTCCTGACACCATTACTGATCATCCCCCGTTTTGGACACCGTCTGACCCTTTTCTGCTCAGTGTGGAAGACCATGACCATGAACAAATGGGTTCTTTGATACCGTTCACCTCCATCCTCCCTCCCCGTCTCTCTTCAGGGACCCCTCTCACGAGCATCTTCTACAAAAAGAAGTAAACCACTTCCTACATTTGGGCACTGTGAAACTGGTACCATCACAACACAGAGGGAAGGGTTTTTATTCTCACTGCTTCTGAACCCAGAAAAAGTATGGAGGATGGAGACCTAGTCTCAACCTCAGAAAACTCAACAAATTCATAAGGGTCCAATGGTTCAGGATGGTCACATTAGCAACAATACCAGCACTGGAACAGGGGGACTGGTTCTAGGCCATCGACCTTCAAGATGCCTATTTCCATGTAACTATACATCCCGCTCACAGGAGCTTCCTCAGATTTACTCTGGGGACAGAACATTTCGGGTTTTTGACAGCACTGCGGATGTTCTCCAAAGTTCTTGCAGTAGGGGCGGCGTACCTCCACAAGGGGGTAATAATATTTCCCTATTGGGATGATTATTTACTAAAGTCCCCCACCCAGGAAGATGCCCTGGATATTACTCATGGGCCAATCTCTGTATTTTCATGGCTGGGACTACAAATAAACATACAAAAATAAACGCTGACTCCTGTATGAAACTGGATTTTATTGGAGCCCAGCTTGACGCCCTGGAGGCCAAAGCATCACTACCACCAAACAGATTAATCACTGTAGTCAATCTGATTTCAACAGTACTGAACAGCCCACAGATATCGGCAAGAACCTGCCTGCAACTAGTAGATCATATAGCAGCAACCACATTTGTGGTATGACACGCAAGGCTTCACATGTGCTGCGTTCAGGGATGGCTAAGAAGGATTTACATTCCACACAGACACAGCCTGAACAAGTGCCTCACCATGTCACTCAAAGTCAAACACTCTTTGCACTGGTGAACTCAACCCCACAATGTGTGTGTTGGAGTCCCTTTCACACAGACTCCATCTTCAATGATACTCACAACAGATGCCTCTTGATAGACTGGAAAGGCTCACTTACAGCACCATATAAATCAGGACAGATGGCCCCTTCTAAGGCATTGTTGTATATTTACCCTCTAGAATTATGTGCAGTTTGTAATGCGTGCTTGCACTTTCTGCCCTTGATCAGGAACGAGATCATAAGGGTACTGCATGTTTCATAGAAACTGACAGGAGGAGTAATATCACACTCCCTATGCACCGAAGCCATGAAACTATGAAACTATGGAACTGGTGTATCCAGCATAATGTCAACATATCAGCCTTGTATCTCCCAGGATGTCAAAACACTGAAGCAGATGCACTGAGCAGAGAGTCCTCTCAGGACCATGAATGGGAGCTAAACAACACAGTCCTGAAGAATATATTCAAACACTGGGATCATCCATCCATAGACCTCTTTGTGACATGCCAGAATTACAAATGCCCATAATTCTGCTTGACAGCAGATGCCTTTCTCCTCAAATGGAATGTGCCTTTGCTGTACAAGTTTCCCCCATCTCCCTGCTATTGAGGGTAATACATAAATAAAGAACCAACAAGGCCAAAGTTGTGAAGGCCAAGACTATAACAGGGTTATAACAAGGTTCAAAAAATAACTAAATTCATGGAGGATAGGTCCATCAATGGCTATTTGCCAGGATGGGCAAGCATGGTGTCCCTAGCCTCTGTTTGCCAGAAGCTGGGAATGGGTGACAGGGGATGGATCACTTGAGGATTATCTATTCTGTTCATTCCCTCTGAAGCACCTGGCTTTGGCCACTGTCAGAAGACAGGATACTGGGCTAGAGGTACCATTAGTCTGACCCAGAATGGCTGTTCTTGTGTTCTAAGTCATTTTGGTAGCCCCCACGTGGCCCAGACTAACTTGGTACTCGTACCTGTTGAGGATGGTGGTATGTACACTGTGCATTCTTCCCCTTCTGCTGAACCTTCTGTCATAGGATGCCAGACAGGTTTACCACCCAAACCTAGAGAGGCTTCACCTGAGAGCATGGCTCTTCCATGGTTCCATCATGATAAAATGACCTGCTCGGAAGATGTGAAAGACATATTATTAAACAGCAGAAGGACAACCATACATAATGCTTACTTGCATAAATGGAAGAGATTCACCATATGGTGTTAGAACAAACAAGCCAGGGCCATTACCACCCGCTTACCAATAATATTAGAATACATATTGGAGTTGAAGAAATCTAGCCTGACAGCTATTACCACTTTTCATCACAAGGTGGATGGAATATCTATATTTGCCCATCCTATCATGAAACACTTTCCTAAGGATATCAGAAACATCTATCCCAAAATACGAGTCCCTACCTCACCTTGGGACTTGAACCTGGTACTACACTGTTTACTGGGCCTCCATTTGAACTATTAGCAACATGCTCTCTGATATATCTCTCAATGAAGGTGATCTTCCTAGTCACTATCATGTCTGCCTGCTGCGTGGGAGAGCTAGAGGCCTGTATGACACATCCACCATATACCATCTTTTTCAAGAACAAGATCACCCTAAGACCTCATCCTAAATTTTTATCCAAAATACCTTCTTCTTTCCACTTGAACCAACCAATCCCCCTTCCCTTGTTCTTCCCTAAACCTCATGGGAGAAAACAGGACTCAATACTACATGCTCTAGACATCAGACGTACACCAGTGTTCTACCTTGAAAGAACTAAACCCTTCAGGAAGTCACCGGGGCTCTTTATTTCAACCTCGGAATGATCTAATGGCTCCGCTATATCCAAACAGAGACTATCTAAATGGATTTCTGGGTGCCTCCACCTTTGTTACCATCAGAAGGATCTACAACCCCCAGCAGGGATCTGAACCCACTCCACCAGACCCTTGTAAACTTCAACAGCCTTTCTAAACAATGTACCGATCATGGACATATGTAAAGTTGCCACCTGTGCGTCGGCACACATGTTCAGAGAACACAAGCAATTGTCTGGGGCTCAAGATCGGACACATTGTTAGGACATACGGTATTATCATCAGTTATTCATACAACCTCCGAAGCCTCTTTCATCCACCGAGGGACACTGCTCTAGTCACCTGAAGCGGAGTGCCCACAGGAACACTCCTCAAAGAAGAGAAGGTTACTCACCCTGTGTAAAGCAACAGAGGGTCCTGTGGCACCTTTGAGACTAACAGAAGTACTGGGAGCATAAGCTTTCGTGGGTAAGAACCTCACTTCTTCAGATGCAAGTAATGGAAATCTCCAGAGGCAGGTATATATCAGTGTGGAGATAACGAGGTTAGTTCAATCAGGGAGGGTGAGGTGCTCTGCTAGCAGTTGAGGTGTGAACACCAAGGGAGGAGAAACTCTTTCTGTAGTTGGATAGCCATTCACAGTCTTTGTTTAATCCTGATCTGATGGTGTCAAATTTGCAAATGAACTGGAGCTCAGCAGTTTCTCTTTGGAGTCTGGTCCTGAAGTTTTTTTGCTGTAAGATGGCAACCTTTACATCTGCTATTGTGTGGCCAGGGAGGTTGAAGTGTTCTCCTACAGGTTTTTGTATATTGCCATTATATATATATATATTATATCCCTGAAAGAGTTTCTCCTCCCTTGGTGTTCACACCTCAACTGCTAGCAGAGCACCTCACCCTCCCTGATTGAACTAACCTCGTTATCTCCACACTGATATATACCTGCCTCTGGAGATTTCCATTACTTGCATCTGAAGAAGTGAGGTTCTTACCCACGAAAGCTTATGCTCCCAGTACTTCTGTTAGTCTCAAAGGTGCCACAGGACCCTCTGTTGCTTTTTACAGATTCAGACTAACACGGCTACCCCTCTGATACTTGTCACCCTGTGTAGTAACTGAAATTCTTCAATATGGGTGTCCCTGTGGGTGCTCCACTAGCCAGCCTCCTCCCTTCTACTTTGGAGTTCAATCTACAGATTCTGTGGTAGAGAAGGAACTGAGGTGCTATACCCGAGGAGAGTGCATGCGCAACCCAGACAAGCACTGCTGCTGAAATTCTCCGATCAAAGGCGCAGGGATGCACATTCACCTGAAGTGGACCACCCACAGGGACACCCATCATAAAGAACCTCAGTTACTGTATGGGGTGAGTAACTTTCACTTCTGTGGGATACCACCATTCATGGATGTATTATTGCATATCTTCATTTTTTAAAGATTCCCTAGCAGCAGAAATCAAAGCTCTTGAGGAGTATCCTCCCCAGAGGAACTGCAGACCCTTAGCCCTTAAAATACAAGGTCAACAAGCATCACATGGGGAGTGCAAAATTTCCCCTATTTTGCTTAAAGAAGGGCTATTGGGAATCATGTGAAAAGCCAGCAAACTGTTGTCTTATAGATTGAAACAAAAAGTTAATCAAAATAAAATTGCTGCTATTTTGGCAGCAATAACAAAGTACACACAACACAACTGTTACGCTTCCAAGGGTTTCACTATGCTAGGGTGTTCTCAGGAATTCCCTGAGAGCAGGGCATCTTCTCCATCTGATAAGTGATTGACACAAGCAGTTCAAACACACAACACCTTTTATTAACACAAAAATCCTTATTTCAGTAAGCTAAAAGCAAATTGCAGTTATATACAATCAAAGGTGATGCTGAATGGGCAGCATGACCATCCCGCTTCCAATGGCCAATCATCCATGGGTCATCTTGGGAGAATGATTTGTAACAGTGGCTCTTGCTAGCAGTTCTTAAGCAGCGTTCTCTCTCTCTCTCTCTCTCTCTCTCATTTCCTTGCTCTTGTTTATCTTTATAGATAAGACTTTGGATGTGTGCCAACACTGTGGTTAAGCACTTGCTGTTGCACTCAATTTCATGACCTGCTGCCTTATCACAATCATTTTTCACAGAAATTGTTGTTTTTCTGCTCCAACTTGATGCCTACTTGATCTGCCCACTTTTAGTTAATGGTGGTAAGGGTTTCAAAATGGACTAACTCTTGTTTTCCACTATCAATCCCCTTCTTGATGATTGATTATATTTACATTTGCTCAAGCATCACCTACTAATGAGTTCAGTGGGTGTTTGCCTTTGTCCAGCATTGGCTCAAGAGTCTCATAGAGACCGAGCAGATATTTCTTCTTGTTGGCACAATATCTCACTGCCCCCAACCTTGCCCTATCAGGGCTGCATACCCTTCTTTGCGAGTTACTCCAGTGCATTTAAAATGCATATGCTGCAACTGCTTAAATTTGCTTTTGATCCAGCAGATCAAAAGAAAAATCATGATTACCACCAGTACCTAGAATACCAAGATCACCATGATAGGATGCAGAATTATATTAAAGAATCCTGTTACTGTAGGAGACCATCCCCAAAACACCTTCCACCATTTATGTTCTGTAGCCCTTTTCACTCACTCCACAACTTATTCAGTTTCATTAGCTGAGTGATGTACAGTGATCATGACTCTGTGTGCACTTTCCTGAGCCTTTTGCAATTACTTTTGAAATTCAACAAGCTGTAAGAATTGTTTGACTAAGCTTACATTCATTCCCAGTGGCACCGGGTTAATATTGTTATACATTTGATATTGAATGTTAAGTTCTTCTTTTGTTATGCTAGGTAACACAAAATTAAAATCACACCTGTTTACTGCAATTACTTGACACAAACATTGGTTCTCATTAGGATTATGAGTTACACCAACTTCTAATATACACACACACACTTGTTACTAAATACATGACCACAGACCCATTCAATTGAAAAGATTCAATTGATAGTGGCATTTTCCTTTTTCTGAATTCAAGCAAATATCATATAGCTGTACAGCATCATTATTACAAATGCACCCAGCCCCACATCCTTCCATACAAGCTTCAAGTTCTACTGTTTTCCACATAGAGGTTTTGTTCATGGTCCATTGGCTGCATTATGCTATTATAAATTTTTAGCCCTAATGCTCGTTGTGGCCTCAGTGACCCAGTTTCTTTACATTTTGTCTATTAAGTTTTGTGAATGAAAAGAGGCAGCTGATGTTGTTGTAGACAAGAGCAGTCAAAATAGATTCCTTCCTTGCTATCACAGCAGCTTCCGAACTCAGACCACCATACCAGAATCCAGCATGTTCTGATGCCCAAAAGAGCCAGAATGAATAAGACCTTATCTTCAATCACCTGGGTCATGTTTTCTTTATCTCTATAAACAAACAACAGAAAACCTTTCCCCCTTTATAGCGGGAGTATTAAACAACTATATACATGATTATTTTTGCAACCCTTTTTCTGGATCCTCCTTCCATTGTTTCAGTTGTAAAGAGTGGAACCATTTTGAGACTCTCCTTTTTCCTTGTTGGATATTTAACTGATACACAGTGGAGCTGGCTTTATTGACAATCCAGACAGGTCCCACCCACATTGGACTAAAGACATGAGCTTTTTCTCTGGTATTTTGCCCATTTGCCATTCTTATGGATATAGGATTTGTCCACTCTCAGACAGTCTCTTAATATTGGCTTTCAGCACAAGAGCTATCTATCTTTTTGTACTAGAAACTGATTTTAGAAGCTGCTGCATCCATTGATGTCTTATTACCCCGGGTTGCAGGCCATCTGGAGGTACTCCCGACCACCATTGCTGAGATAAGCACATGTCCCCTCCGGTCAGGGCCTTAAAAGGTGTTATTCCATGTGATGCCACTTTCCCCTTAATAGCCATTAAAATCAACCAGAATTTTTGATTCCAGTCCTTACCCTATTGGTTTACTATTCCTTAAGGCTGTTTTTATAGTGCTTATGAGCCTTTACTTTTCCTATCTGTATTTTCTGTACCCTTTTTGTTTCTACCTTCAGAAAAGCAGACTTTGACTCCCTCAGGGAACAGATGGGCAGGATCCCCTGGGAGAATAACATGAAGGGCAAAGGGGTCCAGGAGAGCTGGCTGTATTTTAAAGAATCCTTATTGAGGTTGCAGGAACAAACCATCCCGATGTGTAGAAAGAATAGTAAATATGGCAGGCGACCAGCTTGGCTAAACAGTGAAATCCTTGCTGATCTTAAACGCAAAAAAGAGGCTTATAAGAAGTGGAAGATTGGACAAATGACCAGGGAGGAGTATAAAAATATTGCTCAGGCGTGCAGGAGTGAAATCAGGAAGGCCAAATCACACTTGGAGTTGCAGTTAGCAAGAGATGTTAAGAGTAACAAGAAGGGTTTCTTCAGGTATGTTAGCAACAAGAAGAAAATCAAGGAAAGTGTGGGCCCCTTACTGAATGAGGGAGGCAACCTAGTGACCGAGGATGTGGAAAAAGCTAATGTACTCAATGATTTTTTTGCCTCTGTCTTCACGCACAAGGTCAGCTCCCAGATTGCTGCACTGGGCAGTACAGCATGGGGAGAAGGTGACCAGCCCTCTGTGGAGAAAGAAGTGGTTCGGGACTATTTAGAAAAACTGGACGTGCACAAGTCCATGGGGCCCGATGCGCTGCATCCGAGGGTGCTAAAGGAGTTGGCGGGTGAGATTGCAGAGCCATTAGCCATTATTTTTGAAAACTCATGGCGATCGGGGGAGGTCCCAGATGACTGGAAAAAGGCTAATGTAGTGCCCATCTTTAAAAAAGGGAAGAAGGAGGATCCGGGGAACTACAGGCCAGTCAGCCTCACCTCAGTCCCTGGAAAAATTATGGAGCAGGTCCTCAAGGAATCAATTATGAAACATTTAGAGGATAGGAAAGTGATCAGGAACAGTCAGCATGGATTCACGAAGGGGAAGTCGTGCCTGACTAACCTAATTGCCTTCTATGATGAGATAACTGGCTCTGTGGATGAGGGGAAAGCAGTGGATGTGTTATTTCTTGACTTTAGCAAAGCTTTTGATACTGTCTCCCACAGTATTCTTGCCACCAAGTTAAAGAAGTATGGGCTGGATGAATGGACTGTAAGGTGGATAGAAAGCTGGCTAGATCGTCGGGCTCAACGGGCAGTGATCAATGGCTCCATGTCTAGTTGGCAGCTGGTTTCAAGTGGAGTGCCCCAAGGGTCGGTCCTGGGGCCGGTTTTGTTTAATATCTTTATTAATGATCTGGAGGATGGTGTGGACTGCACTCTCAGCAAGTTTGCAGATGACACTAAACTAGGAGGCGTGGTAGATACACTAGAGGGTAGGGATCGGATACAGAGGGACCTAGACAAATTAGAGGATTGGGCAGAAAAAAACCTGATGAGGTTCAACAAGGACAAGTGCAGAGTCCTGCACTTAGGACGGAAGAATCCCATGCACTGCTACAGACTAGGGACCGAATGGCTAGGTAGCAGTTCTGCTGAAAAGGACCTAGGGGTCACAGTGGACGAGAAGCTGGATATGAGTCAACAGTGTGCTCTTGTTGCCAAGAAGGCTAACGGCATTTTGGGCTGTATAAGTAGGGGCATTGCCAGCAGATCGAGGAACGTGATCGTTCCCCTTTATTCGACATTGGTGAGGCCTCATCTGGAATACTGTGTCCAGTTTTGGGCCCCACACTACAAGAAGGATGTGGAAAAATTGGAAAGAGTCCAGCGGAGGGCAACAAAAATGATTAGGGGTCTGGAGCACATGACTTATGAGGAGAGGCTGAGAGAACTGGGATTGTTTAGTCTCCAGAAGAGAAGAATGAGGGGGGATTTGATAGCAGCCTTCAACTACCTGAAGGGGGGTTCCAAAGAGGATGGAGCTCGGCTGTTCTCAGTGGTGGCAGATGACAGAACAAGGAGCAATGGTCTCAAATTGCGGTGGGGGAGGTCCAGGTTGGATATCAGGAAAAACTATTTCACTAGGAGGGTGGTGAAACACTGGAATGCGTTACCTAGGGAGATGGTGGAGTCTCCTTCCTTGGAGGTTTTTAAGGCCCAGCTTGACAAAGCCCTGGCTGGAATGATTTAGCTGGGAATTGGTCCTGCTTTGACCAGGGGGTTGGACTAGATGACCTCTTGAGGTCCCTTCCAACTCTGATATTCTATGATTCTATGATTCTATTCTATGATTCTACCTGAAATTGAAGCAGAGGGCTAAATGGAACTTCACTCTCTGCCTCATTAAATCCTGATTATTAGTATTGATCAATGCATAGGTGGCACCTGTGTCTATTAGAAAATTTTGACCAAATGCCCCTCCTTCAAAAACCACATACACTGTGGATCTCCCCCAAGTATCTTGTGTTCAGTGTGCCACCAAGCCAGCAAGGTTTTGTGCTGGCACAGGGGAGACTGGGAGCACTCACACACACCCCTCTTGAGAGCAAGAAATAGCTTTCCTGCATGGTTTGCCAATTTCTCTATAGCTCGGGAATCCTCCTCTGTACTTTATTCCTACCACCCCTCCCCATCTTGCCTATCTCAGTGGCCTCCTTTTCTCTGAGGACCATTATCAGAGAAGATTACCACCAATACCTTCTCGGGCTTTTTTATCTTGAGGGTGGAAATGCATCTTTTTGTATCTCTTATACGGACTCTGGTCTTTCCCCTCAATGCTGTTTTTCTCTGTGAAACCAAAGTACAGGATCTTCATTTGGAAAGAAAAACTTCAACGCTTCCCTTTCTGCACTATTAATGTTGTCCCAATAGGGGAGTCCAAAAAAAATTTCTGAACCCATGCACTCTCTCTGTCCCTGTTATCCCAAGCATACTAGATGTCTTAGTCACTGTACCCTTATTTAAGGGACCCATAGATTTACCCAATTTGTTTTGGAGTATAGAGTCTTTCCTTCTGTCCACTGTGATTACCCTGTACAACTATCTAAGGGTATGTCTACACTATGAGAGTAGTTCGATTGTACTTAAATCGAATATGTGGAATCAATATTACAAAGTCGAACGTGCGTATCCACACTAAGGACAGTAATTCGACTTTGTGAGTCCACCCTAACGGGGCAAGCGTCGACATTGGAAGCGGTGCACTGTGGGCAGCTATCCCACAGTTCCCGCAGTCCCCGCTGCCCATTGGAATTCTGTGTCGAGCCCCCAATGTCTGCTGGGGAAAAAAATGTGTCGAGGGTGGTTTTGGGTAACTGTCATCATCCAACTGTCATTCCT
Source organism: Chrysemys picta bellii (assembly GCF_011386835.1). NCBI lineage: Eukaryota > Metazoa > Chordata > Testudines > Emydidae > Chrysemys > Chrysemys picta. The sequence goes on from NC_088791.1 coordinate 79,695,962, forward strand.
GCCCTCCCTCCCTGAAAGCGCCGGCGGGCAATCAGTTCGCGCACTTTTCTGGTGAGTGACAGTGCGGACGCCACAGCACTGCAAGCATGGAGCCCGCTGCGACCATCTCTGCAGTTATGGCCATTGTCAACACCTCGCACCTTATCATTCCAGAGGCAGATGCTGAGAAATCGGGCGAGGAGGCTACGGTAGCGCGGTGAGGACATGAAGTCTGAGAGTGGCACAGACCTCTCACAAAGCACGGGACCCCACGCCGTGAACATCATGGTGGCAATGGGTCATGTTGATGCTGTGGAACGGCGATTCTGGGCCCGGGAAACAAGCACGGACTGGTGGGACCGCATAGTGGTGCAGGTCTGGGATGAATCACAGTGGCTGCGAAACTTTCGTATGCAGAAGGGAACTTTCCTGGAACTTTGTGAGTTGCTGTCCCCTGCCCTGAAGCGCAAGGACACCTGGATGCGAGCAGCCCTGTCTGTCCAGAAGCGAGTGGCCATAGCCCTCTGGAAGCTTGCAACGCCAGACAGCTACCAGTCAGTCGTGAATCAATTTGGCGTCGGCAAATCTACCATGGGGTTTGCTGTGATGCAAGTAGCCAACGCAATCGTTGAGCTACTGCTGTCAAAGGTAGTGACCCTTGGAAATGTCCAGGTCATCATAGATGGCTTCACCGCGATGGGATTCCCAAACTGCGGTGGGGCTATTGATGGAACTCACATTCCTATCCTGGGACCGGACCACCAGGCCAGCCAGTACATTAACCGAAAGGGCTACTTTTCAATGGTGCTGGAAGCACTGGTGGACCATAGGGGACGTTTTACAAACATCAATGTAGGATGGCCGGGCAAGTTTCATGACGCTCGTGTTTTCAGGAACTCTGGTCTGTTTAGACGGCTGCAGGAAGGTATTTACTTCCCGGACCAGAAAATAACTGTTGGGGATGTGGAGATGCCTATAGTGATCCTCGGGGACCCAGCCTACCCGCTAATGCCCTGGCTCATGAAGCCCTATACAGGCGCCCTGGACACTGAAAAAGAACTCTTCAACTACCGTCTGATCAAGTGCAGAATGGTGGTGGAGTGTACTTTTGGACATCTCAAGGGGAGATGGAGAAGCTTACTGACTCGCTCTGATCTCAGCGAAACCAATATCCCCATTGTTATTGCAGCTTGCTGTGTGCTCCACAATCAGCAAGGGGGAGACCTTTATGGCGGGGTGGGAGGTTGAGACGAATAGCCTGGATGTTGATTATGCCCCACCAGACAGCCGTGCAATTAGAAGAGCCCAGCTGTGCATCCGGGAGGCTTTGAAAGCTAGGTTCCTCAGTAAGCACGGTAACCTGTGACTATTAAGTTTGTTTAAAGAGAAGCTGAACCTGCCCCCGTTTCTTTACCCACTTACTGTTGACTATCCTCTCCAGCTACATACCCCATTCACCCCGTCCCCCCCCCATCCAACACACGTTTAAAAATAAAATAAATGCAACTTTGTTAATGAACACAGTTTTCTTTATTATGGATTTCGCAGTAAAGTGTTGAAACTGGGACGCAGACTGTGGTGGGGAGCGGGCGTAGTAATGGAAAGAACGCTTCTAAACTCGAGGAATGACAGGCTCCTGCTCCTAGAGAGGTCCGCAATGGTGGACTGGTTGTTTCAACGGAGCCTGCCACCCCTCCTTTTCGGGACTCTGTGTGTGGGGGCTATGTGACTTTGTGGCGGGGGAGGACGGTTACAGATCCCCTGCTGCGTGGCTCTGTGATCCAGGATAAGGACCGCAGCATAAGATCTCTATCCGCCCTCCCCCGCCACAAAGTCACATGCCCCCCCCCACACACAGAACATGAAAACCACCTCCCAGATTGACCAGGGTGCCTAGTGACTGCAATGTGCGTGTGACCTTCTGCTGAACCTGCCCCCGTGTCTGTACCCTGGTAAAGGTGACTGTCCTCTCCAATTACCAGCCCCCTTCTCCCCCTTCAAACACACTCTCCCCTAAAAGAACATGATGGAACAGTAATTAACAGAAACATATCTTTTATTAGCAACTACACAGTTAGGGGATGAAACTGGGACAGGGGCTTGAGTGAGGCGGGAAGGAAAGGACTTATCAAATTTTTGGGAATGAGAGCCTTCTGGTACTTGAGCAGTCTGCAGGGTTGGAGTGACAGTTTTCACAACCCCTGCCGACCCTCCTTCTTGGGACTTTGGGTGAGGGGGGTATGGGAATTTGTGGCGGGGGAGGGCGGTTAGAGAATGCAGCGGGGCTCTGTCCTCCTGCCTCCGGTCCTGCAGAACATCCACAAGGTGCCAGAGCGTGTCCGTTTGCTCCCTCATTAGTCCAAGCAGCGTTTGAGTCACCTGCTGGTCTTCCTGCCGCCACCTCTCCTCCCGTTCGCTGTGTGCTCGCTGGTATTGCAACATGTTCTCCCTCCACTGGGTCTGCTGGGCCGCCTCGGCTCGGGAGCAGCCCATAAGTTCTGAGAACATGTCGTCCCGTGTCCTTTTCTTTCTCCGCCTAATCTGCGCCCGCCTCTGTGAGGGGAATGCCAGGGTAGGTTGGCAGACAGTCGCAGCTGTGGGATGGGAAAAAGGGAGTGAATTCCTCACAAAGATAATTTTTTGTGAACAATGAACAGTCTTTCTTTGTGAGCAAGACCATGCACAGCACCTATCACATGCGCACTCAGGACAAGATCGAATTTTCGGCCTTCGCATTCAGTGCCTGGGGTCTTGCAGTGGAGATCAGACAAGCGGGGCAGGACAGCGGAATTCGGGTAGCAGGCTGACATGGTAAGCCGTAGACTTTTGGCTGCTTAAAACTTAAATTAGAGCAGTGCCCTCCTTTCACGTTCAAAGCAATGCTCCTATCGTTGGACAGTTCCTGCTTCCAGCAATCCGGCAAGCATGAACTCTGCCCCAGTCCCACCCCCTCGCGGCTGTCCCTGGGAAAGATCCCTGTATGCTGTCCCTCTCCTGCCTCCACTGCGTGGTGGTAAACCGCTGGTGACAGTTCTGTAAAGGAACAGGCAAGCAGTCCCAATAGTAACATTCCCCTAATTCTAAGCAGGTCACCATGAGCGACATCACTCTGCTGAGAATTTCTGAGACCGAGAAAGAACGCATGCTGCGTGAAAGCCAGCAAAAACCAGGGCCGTATGCCGCCATGCTCTGCAAGGCAATGATCCCAGAGTACTTGATGAGAGCCTGGCGAGGAAAAGTTTCCTACCACGGAGGACACAATAAGGCCGCTCTCCCCAGGAACCTCATGCAAAGGCTTTCCAATTACCTCCAGGAGAGCTTCGTGGAGATGTCCCATGAGGATTTCAGCTCTATCCCCGGACATATAGACCACCTTTTCCAGTAGCTGCACTGGCAAGGACTAAAAAGTAGAGTGCCTAGGGCAAACTAATCATGATAAACCAGACATTGTTAGATTCTTTTGCAGTAATTGCACTGCCAAGGACTAAAACGTTAAGCGCCTAGGGCAAACAAATCATGAAAAACCCATTTTTAATATTCCTGTTCTGTTCAAAATAAATGTTTACATATTTAAAACACTTACCGACTGATCCTTCCCCTGATTCAGGGTCTGGGTTAATGCCTGGGGACGGTTGGTAGGGGATCTCTGTGAGGGTGATGAAGAGATCCTGGCTGTCTGGGAAATCAGCATTGTAAGCGCTGTCGACTGCCTCGTCCTCCTCCTCACCTTCCTCATCTTCCCCGTCCGCTAACATCTCAGAGGAAGCGGCCGTTGACAATATCCCATCCTCTGAGTCCACGGTCAGTGGTGGGGTAGTGGTAGCGGCCGCACCTAGAATGGAATGCAGTGCCTCGTAGAAACAGCATGTCTGGGGCTGGGATCCGGAGCATCCGTTTGACTCTTTGGTCTTCTGGTACGCTTGTCTCAGCTCCTTGATTTTCACGTGGCACTGAGTTGCATCCCGGCTGTACCCTCTCTCTGTCATGGCTTTTGAGATCTTCTCATAGATCTTTGCATTCCGTCTTTTCGATCGCAGCTCCGAAAGCATGGACTCATCGCCCCACACAGCGATCAGATCCAAGACTTCCCAATCAGTCCATGCTGGGGCCCTCTTTCTATTCTGAGATTGCATGGTCACCTCTGCTGGAGAACTCTGCATCGTTGCCAGTGCTGCTGAGCTCGCCACGATGTCCAAACAGGAAATGAGATTCAAACTGCCCAGACAGGAAAAGGAATTCAAATTTTCCCGGAGCTTTTCCTGTGTGGCTGGTCAGAGCATCCGAGCTCGGACTGCTGTCCAGAGCGTCAACAGAGTGGTGCACTGTGGGATAGCTCCCGGAGCTATTAGCGTCGATTTCCATCCACATCTACCCTAATTCAACATGGCCATGTCGAATTTAGCGCTACTCCCCTTGTTGGGGAGGAATACAGAAATCAAATTTAAGGGACCTCTATGTCGAACTAAATAGCTTCGTTGTATGGACGGGTGCAGGGTTAATTTGATTTAACGCTGCTAAATTCGACATAACCTCCTAGTGTAGACCAGGCCTTAGTGACAGTGATGGTAATTATTGGAGTCATAGAAGGGGGTCATTGCAGTTTTGCCAATGACTCTCTAAGAAGGCTGTAAGGTCTCTGGGGGAGCTCCTCGGGGCTATCCCTCTGATAGTACAAATCAGGGAAATCAGCATCCCAATTTCTCCCCTCTGGCCCTCTTACTGCTGTTATCATCCCTTTTCTTGCTCTCAATTCACTTTTCAGAGCACATATCTGGCACTGACAGGCCTCATGGCTCACTTTATTTTCCCCCCTCTATATCTCTGAGCACAGCTCTCATTGCAGCTTGCCCATCTAACACTTTATTTTTCCACTCTGCCTCTTCCTGCCTCAACTTGCTTTGCTTTATCTGTGCATCACTTTCCTCTTTCTGCATGACTACAATTTGAGCTGTCTGTATCAAGGCAGTGGTTCTCAGAGTGTCAGCCTCTACCTTCTACTTCAATTGAAAAGTGCAGGTTTCAGTCTGTAAATGGACATTCTGCAATTGTATGTATATTACCGGACAAGACAACCAATGCTTAATGTGTTTAAAATCTAGTTGTTTGTCTGTCATCCCACTATTCTGTATAACTTAATTCATTAATTATAGCTATTAAAGCTTCCCAAGAGATCTGTCTTGTACAGTCTTGTTTCCAAACAAAATAAGACACATTTTGCGTTTATACTGTGCATAAGAAGTTCCTTGCTATTTTAATAATTTGATTGTAGTAAGTTAGGGATTGATAAATTTCAGAACAGATTTAGTTTCTATAAGTTTATCTCCTACTTCTACAACTGAGAGTTTCAGGTTGAAATTAAAGTGTTCTTTTTTACATTAAAAAGTGAGAGGGGCCATAAAGATGAACATCTACCTTCCTATTAATGAAAAATGATAAAATACAATTTATTTTATTGGCATTTCATCACAAGAATGCTTTATGGAGTAGAGGCAGAGCTTTACAGTGTTAGCTACAAAGACTCAGAGCATAGTAGCACTGCTGTGCACCTCATCTGAAGTCAAATTGCACAACATATATTTAAAAATTACATTTAAAAAACCTATGTTGAAAGGATCTTGTTGCAAAGTCAAGCACTTGGAAGTTAGGAAGTGCTAGAATAAGGCTGTCTGTGCATTAAAGTTGATGGGCAACTTTAATGCTGGCGTTTCCTATCATTTGAGAGAGACGGACTTCACAACCTTAACATATATTTTTTTAAAAATGTTAAAATAAATTTCCTAAGCTTCGAAAAAAGCAACCTTAAAAAAAGACATTCCATCATGCCGAACCAAATTGACCTGTATGTGAGATCTGCTACTTGAACTAAAAGAGAAACAGATAGCAGTAGTCAGTTGTCATCCTTTATTTGGACTAGCACTATAGAGGCTGAGGTACACATTCTGCCAGTGAGTGACAGATATTTTCTGACAGCAGAAGAATGTTGAAACTCAGGAACCCTGTATTTTGTTCCAGGTTCTGGAGGGAAGTGTGTGCTGGTGGTTACATGAGTTTGTCCATATACATATTACATGAGGGAAACCCTCTATGGAGGCTTTTAAGTTCTGCTGCTGCAGAAAGGGGGATAGCCTATAGCAGAATATGAAATGGAGCAGGTTTACTTTACAGTCTCCTTCAGAAGCAGGAACTGGTCCAAATGGCCTCTCCCAATGGCCTGAGGGGGTGAGCTGGGGATAATGGGACACTGGACATTTTTTCTTCCATCAGAAGAAGGCACCAAGAGTGGAGAATTCCTTAATTTGTTTGAGGAGAAAGACCTCTGTGAAAACTGGAGATCCCAGGCAAAATGGGGCAAAAGAAAGCCTGAAGTGAGACAAGTTTTGCCAAAGAGTTTGAACTCGGAAAAATATTTGACATTTTGCTTCCATAGTTAAACTTGAAAGCAAATGATTTTGCCTATTTTCAGGTATCATTATGATAATGTCACCAGGCTTATTCAGAGGGCTGTGGTCCCTCTCTCTGAATATATATACTCCAGGAAGCTTGAAGTTTCTTCCCACACAATGTTGGAAATAATTCAAAATCAAATGCTACAGTTGCGAATGTGAATTGTACCTCATTCCAGTTCCATGAATGATTAATAACTAGATTGCTCATATATTGGACATGAAAGAAATTGCCACCTGAATGATGAAAGAGTGACATATTTTCCTGGTTTTTGTTTTGTTTGAGAGTCTTTATAAAGAGCAGTATTTGTCATCCAACATATTAAGTCATCTGCTAAGTTTTAAAAAAAGAGTAGTTAAAAGGAGGAAATACAAGTTAATCTGCTTTCCTTTATGAAGTAATATGAAGTTGGATTATTCATTTTAAAAGGACAAATTCCTTTGAAGAACACTTCCCCATGGTTCTCAGCTATTGCATGCTATGTGATGACTTATGTCTTTTTTTTCCACTGTAATTCTAAACAAGAAACAAAGGAATTGCCATACCAGATATGTGTTATGTCTAATATAGTATGCTGTCTCTGACAGTGGTCAATACCAGATGCTTCAGGGGAAGGTGCAAGAAACACCATAGTGGACAACCCCCACCTTTTCATATTGTCTGTATGTATATATATATCTCCTTGCTATATGTTCCATTCTATGCATCCGCTGAAGTGGGCTGTAGCCCACGAAAGCTTATGCTCAAATACATTTGTTAGTCTCTAAGGTGCCACAAGTACTCCTGTTCTTTCTATAGACTATAAAAGCCAGCAGTGACTGTCTTTTGATTAATGTAGTCAATCTGGTTTTTAGTCTGACCCTTTGGTGAGTTCCATGTAACCTTGTGAATGTTTTTGTGAGGAAACCAAGAACCAATAATAATCAGATTGTGCATCTCACTAATTCTTAACCTTTCCCCATTATTATATGCCATCCTAATGTCATATTGTCCAACACTAATCATTTGCTTACTGTGTCTGCTACTTATATCTCCCATTATCACAATCATATCATGATCAGGAATCTAATCTACAATTCTATCCTGATGCTTTGATAAAAATCTGCTACTTCTGTTGGTGCACAGCAGCAGATCAGTTATCCATATATAATAGGCAGTAGTAAATCTTGCTCTAACAATCTACTCAGAGACCAGTTTCCAACCTGTTCGTTGAAGTAATTGTTCTCTTGACCACAGTTGGTGTAGCAACCCCATCTCTATGCTTCTCTTGCCCACTTGTATGTCTGAAGTAAAGGAAAGTATAATTTCCAACTGTCAGCTCTCCTGTACCTAGCCAATGTGTCTATTACATGCACCAAAGGAAACTTGTAACTTCCTTAACTCCTCTGCTATCCAGTGTGGCCTGGAGCAAATAGAGTTCTAACATTCCAACTCACAGTGCATGTAATATGTTATGTTCTTGTATTTTGAGACGTTAATTAGGAGTGCATGATTTACCTTCTATATATCATTCATTATTTTGCCTACATCTTATATTCCTTCTTATTCATCTTATCTTTAAACTAAACAGTTCTAATATTTTCATTGTCTTCTCACACAACTCTTTCTATGATTTTAATAATTTTTATCACCTCCTTTTAGAGAGAGACTGAAGGAAAGCTTTATATTAGTTCTGAAGGACAGGGATTGGGGTTATGCACAGAAAAGGATAGAATACTTCAGCTGTAAACTGTTATTGTCTTGTTCCCTTTTTCTAAAATATTTATTGTCATAACACTAACTTTCTTTGAGTATAAAATTAAAATCCATTTCTAAAAGGGAAAAAAATCCCACACATTTAGAAAATGTATTTCTAGTTGTTCAAAATACTACATTTTCATAGGTGCAGTAATATACATAAATTATCAAGAAAGAGCAGATACATTAGGGTTTCAAAGCCACTCATCTACAATTGTGAGTGAATTTTACCTCTTACAAGTCTGTTATTCTCTAGACGGCCGGCCAAATGAACAATGAGCTCAAAGTCAATGGCAAAGCTCCTATTGACTTAAATATGTGAGGATCAGGCCAATAGACGGCTATTGTAATTATTGTATAAGTCATAAGTTACCATTTAAAGGATCAGCAAACCTGGTTGCATAGCAGGAGTGATCTTTAACTATAGACTGAACAAATTGTACTAGAAGCATTGGCTGGTGATTTAAAGTGGATCATTTAAGACCGTGGTTCCCAATCTTTTCTCTGGTACGACACACCTTGCTACCTTTAATTATTTTGAGGCACACCACCATATTGTCTCCAAATGAACTGGCCCTCTTATCACCTCTGTTTAAGCTGTTTGCCATGCTGGCCATTCACAGTTTTTAGGGGCTGTGTGCCAGGAGGGGTGTACATCAGGGTGCAGGCAGGGGTGTAGCTAGTGGCTGTGTGCAGAGAGGGGTGTAGGTCATGGTGCAGGCAGGTGTATCCGAGGAGGTGCTGCGGCTGTGGGGCCCGGTCGTGTGCTCAGAACCTAGTTGCCACACGGGGGGCAGCTCCGCTCCTTGTGGCCATCGGTGTGCCGGGACGGGCCAGGCTGTGCCTTCCTACACAGTCACCATGGCCACCGGCACTCAGTGATACACAGGCACCAAGGACTACATAACTGACCCTTGAGGGCTCGGCGGCTGTTATCAACCCATGTGGGGAAACTGACCTGGACACACACAGCACCCAGTGTCATTGCTGTCTCCCCAGATGTTCCTCTGGGCTCTGGCTGGCTCCACTTGGCAGAGCTTGGGCTGGCCTCATGCCCCCTAGGGGGTGCGGAGAAACATTCGGGGGGGGGGAGATAGCAACACCAGGCACTCTGTGTGTTGAGGTCAGTTTTCCCACTTGGGTGTGCTGTGAGGCATCTGGAGCTGCTCTTTCGCCCCCACGTTACCCAGACCACTTGGGGAAACTGACCTGGATGCACAGAGCGCCTGACGTCACTACTTGCTCCTCTGTGATTCCCCTGAGGGCTCTGGCCAGCCCGAGCACTTGTTGATTCGGGGGAGAGGGGGAGAGAGAGGGGCGTGTGCTGGCCCTGCATGGTGGGGTTTAGGGATGGAGGAGGGCCAAATGGAAGACAGAAACCTGCCTGGCCATGCGTCCCCGCTGCAACATATCCAGTAGGGAGGCAATGCCCCCCATATCCCTCCTCTGCCCATACAGAGGGGACAGATGCCCTGCTCCCCCCAAATGGCAGCCCTGCTCCCCACCCCCAATAGTTCTGTCCTCACTCTCCACCAGTCCAGTTCCCACCTCACCCCAATTCTGCCCCACCTCACACCAGCACCAGCTCTGCCACACAGTTCAGCCCCCCTCTCTCCCTCGGCCTCACATCTGCTTCTCCTGAGGCTTTTCCACACCTCCCAACTGTGGGGGCTGGAGCAGAGTCCCTGCTCCCCTTTCAGGCTCTTCCCTCAGCCAGTGGCTGCAGGAGGGTGGGGGAGAGACAGAGAAGCCAACTCATTGCTCACAGGAGCAGAGTGGGGAGGAGAGGGAGATTGAGCTCTGATTGGCGGAGGAGGCAGGGCAGTGAGGCAGAGGGCCAATCAGAAGACGGCTTCCCCCTCTTCCTTCCCCTTCCCCACTTCCACTCCCACTCTGCATGTAGTCTTTCAAAAAATTCCATGGCACACCTGTTCAGGCCTGATGGCACACCAATGTGCCATGGCACACCACTTGGGAAACACTGACTTATTGCCTATTACAGGTGTTCTTTAGTGCAGGAGTGTGTGTGCGCTTCCAAGGTGAAATATATTTTACACAAAAACTGGTCCTTTAGTGGTGCTGTGAACTAAGCCAGATCCTTACCAGCTTTAAACCCATTTCCTCTGTGCTTGTTTGGTTTCAGTGAACAATGACAAGTCTCAGATATGGGATGTCTTGGTTCAGCAATTCCCTGGGAGTTTTGCCTTATTTCAAGCCATTGAGTGGGTGGAAGAATACTGGAAATAGGAATCTGAGTATGCTCTTGGGACTACATCCTATCTTTGAATCAAAAACATTATGACATGGGAAAATATTATGGGCCAGATTTTTAAATGGTCCTCATCTCAGCCTGATTTTTGCTCGCTATCTTGGACCTACAGTTGATTGCAGGTGCAAATGATAGGATTTAAAAGTCAGAGATCTAAACCTGATCATGTGAGGGTGGGCACAGAATTTGAGGCCTGCTTTAAAAATGTGGCCCTATATGTATTTCTGCAGAAATTAAACAATGAGGGCCTGATCCAAAGCCCACTGAAGTCAATGGGAATACGTAGTCTTAAAACTCATAAACACCAAAGTAGTAGTAGATGCAGTTACAAAACAAATAAGAAACAGATTATCACTTTGTACACTTGTTAAACAAATAAAATAAAAACAGCATTTTAATAAACTTCCCTACTAAGCTAATTCCTATTTCACATTCTTTACAGTCATTAGAATAGTTATGGTGCCAGTTTGGCCAGACAGCAAGTCTGCCATAGAAATATTTTCAAAACAAAATTATATTTCCTTTGTCAATACATTCTCTTCAGACTGCAGCTGCAGGTCATGTTTCTAAGTGCGCTGTTAAATTTAATATTATTCTGAGGGCAATAAAGTCTAATATACAGTGAGAATGATTTAATTCTTAAAGTCTTTAGTAAACTTTCAACAACGTGTTGTGCCATCTTGTTTTTGAACATGCAGATGGTGTTTTGGGGTTTTGTTTTTATTAACTGTAGAGAAAAGAAAACCCCACAAAAAATTAAGCATGAACAGAACATTCAAATAGTTTAGGCTGCATATTGGATTCTGCTGTATGGTACAATAATGATTTGATGGGAGTATGCCTGCGTATTCTGTTCCCCTTTCCTTCCTTTTTAAAAAGTCTGTTTTATCAATAGGAATTTTTTTTAAGTTAGTCACTGCATCTGCGGGTGCCACGATAAGCAAGGGGCCAGATTTCGATTTTGGTCATCCAGGGGCAAATCCTGATTAATTTAACTTTAGTCAATGGAGATATTCTTGAGTTACACAAATGGTAACAGTCAGAATCCAGCCCAATGTTTAGCTTTCTGTCTGCTGATTCTATAAACAATGTAACATGTATGCTGTTTCAAGAGCCCTGCTGATGTTAGCAGATGGTTCTGAAACACAGGTAAAGATCGCTGAATATGATAAAATTAGCTGTTATATCTGTTGCTAGTAACAGTGCTATGTAGTCGATTTTTAAACAAAAAAGCTTTTAATCTTCCCTCCATTCAAAGCACAAAGGAAAAATGCATGGTAATTAGGAAGAGACAAAAATATAACATTCACCAAGGTGTGATGGGCCTCATAAACCCCTGCTATCCACTTGGGGGGAAAAAGAATAAGCAGGGGTGGGCTGTACTAGGAGGCACCACTCTCTTTCCAAATAGGCTTAAGATAGCGGGGTGAGTGGGAACAGGTTTATGCATAATTATAGGTACAGGTGCTAGCCTAACACTTTGCTTTTTTGCAGGGGGAGAGCATGGGTGGTGGGTGGAACCCCCCCTTCAACGAGGCTAGCCCCTGGCTCTGCCCTTTCTGCCCGTGCCCCCCGCCCCCCCCATGGCTGGAGCCACGATCCCCTCCCCCCAACCTGGAGAAGCCCTAAGTGCTTCACCCCCTCAGCCAGAGGAGCCCCAGGCTAGCCGGAGGCCTGAGCGCCTTCCTGCCCCCACGGAGGTGCCCCAGGTCAACCCCAACGGTGCCTCCCCTCCCCAGACCCCAAGCCGCCTCAGGGAAAAACCTCTTATCTGGAAGAAGCTTTTGATATGCCCCATGCAGGTTCCGGGGTGGCTGAGGAGCGGTATTTGCTACTCAGCTTCCTGGAATCCAGGGAGATTACTAATGAACACGGGAAGCTGAATAGTACATAGCATCTCCTCAGCCACCCCGGAACCTGCATGGGGCATAATAAAGTAAAACTTCCCCCCGCCTAACCCAACAACGGGCGTCCAGTGGCAGCGCCAGGGTAGGCTGAGCCTCCCCATGCCTATTATACCCGCCACCCATGGGGGAAAGGACACAATTGTGTTGTGGAAACTGCAACTTTTAACACATGCTGCAACTTATAGTTGCTGCAAATTGCCATCATTACAGAGAGGTGGCTGGCCCAAGTTTAGCGTTGAACGCCACATGCTTCAAAAATGGAACTGCAGTGTTAACTGTGGCCACAACTTTTGAACCAAAAAAACTCTCAACCTTTTACAGCCTTATTCGTTGTTTATAGCAGCCCTTTGAAATACAGCAAGAAGAAAGGCTTCAAGCTATAGAAGTGACTTTTCTTCATCTCATGAAATTAACAAACTGCCAGAATAACTGAACATGAACATTCTAAGACCATATTCATGCTGTTGCCACAGCAGCACATACTGCACTGCGAATGCCTGGGAGCTACCAGAACAGCTGTAGTGGTAGCTTCCAGGTGGGAGAAGGGAGGGGAGAAGACAAATAGATATGTTCTCACCCTTACCTCTGGGAGAGAGAAAGCTTTGGTTCCTCCAGACCCAACATATAGAATCAGTGGCCTGTCCTCTGTTCTAAGATATTAGCTGCCTCCTGCTGGCAGGCAATGTAATAAAAAAATAAGTCCTGTAGTGCAAGTGGTAGAAGTCTGTGCTGTGCTGAAGGTTTGGGTTGGAACATTGTTTGTGATGCATCTGCTGTTACTCTTAGACATCATAGGACTTTATTCCTTTTTTTAGAAAAAAAAATAGGAAATGACCTATTAAAAACTGTTAAAAGAACATTGTGAGGAAATGCCGGATTATTTTCCTGTGCAATCTGTTTTGCTCCCTTGTGCATATGGATTAAGTACAATCTGTAATTAATTACATAATCACATACAATTTTTTTCTCAAATGACCTGATTCATTCAGTGCATAGGATGGATGCACAAGGGTAGAATTAAAGTTGTATGACCAACTGTAAATTTGGCATTTCCTAACACTTCAGTGTTTGCCTTTGCAATCTAAACTTTGTTTTAGTGTAATTTTTTTCGTATATAGAGCTTACACAAGAGGATCAGAGGGACTGTAGCTTTTGTTCTAATAGTTCATAGGTTAGAATAGTTACCCTGTAGGGATGTCATTGCAACTCCATGGTCTGCCCATTGTTTGTGAAAATGACTTATCCGCTCATGCCCCTTGGCCTTTCATAAATAATGCCTAATTATTCATGTGTTGTGTGACAGCTGAAATAAATGTTTTGCAAAATAAAAACATAGTAAAGAGAAAAACAATCCCCTCTCCCAAAATACCCACTTATAGACCTGGGAATCACTCACTAAAAGCAGCATAAAAGCAAAATAAAAATCACACAAGTGAGTTATTCATATCACTGCATAAAGGAAAAAGAGGAGAAGAGAATAATATTGTTTTTAAATGGCCATTATTTGGGAAGCAAAGTTAGGATTCAGCATTTTATTAGGTTTGCAAAAAGCAGCATACTCCCCCACATGTATTATTACAAGGTGGAAGGTGATGGAGGTTCATTGGACCAAAATGAGTTCCAGGCCTTCTATAAGTAAGTGTATATGACCCCCTTCTGAACATCATTGATTCATAGATTCCAAGGCCAGAAGAGACCTTTGATCATCTAATCTAAACCTTGTGTATAACACAGGCCATAGAACTTCTCCAGAATAATTTCTGGAGCATATCTTTTTAGAAAAATAAAAATATCCAATCTTGATTTAATAATTGTCAGTGATGGAGAATCCACCATGGACCTTGGTAAGGTGTCTCTAAGGTTAATTACTCTCACAGCCAAAAGTTTTCACCTTATTTCCTGTCTGAATTTGTCTAGCTTCAACTTCCAGCCATTGGATCATGTTATACCTTTCTCTGCTAGATTGAAGTGTCCATTATTAAATATTTGTTCCCCACATAGGTACCTATAGCCTGTAATCAAATAATATCTTAACCTTCTCTTTGTTAAGGTAAATAGACTCAGCTACTCGAGTCTCATGAGGCATGTTTTCTAATACTTTAATTGTTCTCGTGGCTCTTCTCTGAATCATCTCCAATTGATCAACGTTCTTCTTGAATTGTAGACACCAGAACTAAACACAGTATTCCAACAGCTAAATACAGAGGTAAAATAACCTTTCTATTCCATCTTGAGATTCCCCAGTTTATGCATCCAAGGATTGCAGTAGCCCTTTTGGGAGCTCATGTTCAACTGATTACCCCCCAAATTTTTTTCCAGATTCATTGCTTCCCAGGATAGTCCCTGAGTATGTAAATATGGCCTACATTTAGTTCCTAGATGTATACATTTCCATGTAACCATATTAAAATGTGTATTATTTGCTTGTTCCCAGTTTACCAAGTGATCCATATCACTCTGTATCAGTGACCTACCCTCTTCATTATTTACCACTCCCCCATTTTTTGTGTAATCTGCAAACTTTCAGTGATAATTTTTATTTTCTTCCAGATCATTAATAAAAATATTATACAGCATACGGCCAACAACCAACCTCTGTGGGGACCCCGTAAAACACACCCACTTGATGATTCCCTGTTTGCCATTGCATCTTGAGACCTATCAGTTAGTCATTTTGTTATCTATTTAAGGTGTACTATGTTATTTTTTTATCTTTCTAGTTTTTTAATCAAAATGTTATGTGGTACAAAGTCAAAGTATATTACATCAACACTATTACCTTTATCATCCAAACTTCTAATCTCATTTTTAAAAAAAGTTAGTTTGACAGGATCTATTTTCCATAAACCCATATTGATTGGCATTCATTATACTACCCTTCTTTAATTCCTTATTAATCAAATCCTGGGTCATCCTTTCCAGAGGTGTAAGTAAGCCGGTACGCCCTGGTACGGCATACCGGTGCGCCGTACCAGGGCGGCCGAGCTTCCCCAGGCGGCAATTTAAAGGGCCTGGGCCTCCCAGCAGTGGCTGGAGCCCCAGGCCCTTTAAATTGCCGCTAGAGCCCTGCTGCTGGAGCCCCGCTGCTGGAGTCCTGGGGTAGCAGCAGCAGGGTTCCAGCGGTTATTTAAAGGTCAGGGGCTCCCTCTGCCTCTACTGCCCTGGGCCCTTTAAATAACCGCCAGAGCCCCGCTGCTACTATCCCAGGGCTCCGGTGGCTATTTAAAGGGCCGGGGCGGTAGGATCCCTGCTGCCAGAGCCCTAGGGTAGTAGCAGCAGCAGCTGGGGGCTCCGGCAGCAGTTTAAAGGGCCTGAGGCGGTAGCAGCGGCTGAGCCCTAGGTCCTTTAAACGGCTGCCGGAGCCCCCAGCTGCCACTGCTACCCCGGTGGGGGAGGGCACTTACCGGTACAGGGCGGGCCGGGGCTGGCTCTGAGCCCCCCCATCCCCATCCTTTCCGCCCCGCCCCTTCCGGGGGCCAGAGCAGGTCCCAACCCAGCCCCGTACCGGTAAGTCCCTATTTCTACTTTCACCCCTGATCCTCTCCATTGTCTTGTCGAAGATCGATGTCAGACTGACAGGCCTATAATTATCCAGATGATCCTGTTTACCCTTTTTAAATATTGGCACAACATTGGCTTTCTTCCAGTCTTCAGGAAGTTTCCCAGTGTTTCAAGACCTGTACTGCAAATCAGCATTAAGGGTTCAGCAAGGCCCTCAGCTAAAAGAAAAGAGTTCTTAAACAATTCCCAATTATCATTCAAATTTTTCTGCTTAAATTCTTCCTCCCAGCTGATTTGACTCATAATTGTTTTCAGCATTGTGAAATTGGCCAAATGTTTGCCAAATACTAAACCCTCCTCTCCTGGAGTTACATACAATTCCTGGCCTACAGTGATACATAAACATTCACAAACATAATACAGTATGTTCCCCCCAAAATACTGCATGTGATTGCAACTTCTGTTACAATGTCTACACTGCAATTGGATGTGTGATGACAGAATGTGTAGACATATCCAAGCTAGATTTAATCTAGGTAGCATGTGTACCAACAGCAGTGAAGTTGCAGCAACAGTGGCTGTACAACCACCTGGGACCCTTGAGTACTTAGGGATTTAGCCTGTGATAAGTCTGTATTGCTGTGGCTTCACTGCTGTTGATACCCAAACTAGCTAGCTCAAGTTTGTCTACACACGTGCTACAATCAAACACACTCTAAAACAATGTAAATATATCCTAAGTTAAAGAGCTCATTGGCTTAATGCTGCTCTCACTAAAGTGGATAGAAGTTTTGCTGTTAGCAAATGAGCCAAA
This sequence comes from Chrysemys picta bellii, assembly GCF_011386835.1. NCBI lineage: Eukaryota > Metazoa > Chordata > Testudines > Emydidae > Chrysemys > Chrysemys picta. The sequence goes on from NC_088791.1 coordinate 79,712,613, forward strand.
GCCCAATGGCCTAATCATGCTCCTACTGAAATCAGTGGCAAATTGACCATTGACCTCAATGGGAGAGGGATTAGGTTGATAACCTCATTGATTTAGTTTCCTCATGCATGAAATATGTTATGGCTTTTCATTGGGTTTTGGCGCAAGCTTTACAGCAAGTCAATTGCAGATCTGGGAACAGAACTCAAGAATCTGTCTCTAGTCCTTTGCTGTAGTCACCACAGTGCCTCACCCCACATCACGAGAGTTTAAAAGAATGAGTGCATTTACACAAGTGAGAACATTGGAAGCTAGTTATTTTTTGGCGAGACTAAAATGGAAAATGACAAATTCATTAAAAAAAACTATATTAATATGGATAGTTGGTATGCATGCTAGACTTGTTTTTATCGTGGTAAATCAATGAGACTAATTGTGCAGCAACTGCTCATCATGAAGGGGTTGGCTGAATTTCATCCCTTTAGCACTTGATAAGCACTTCAGAATCCTGAGATAAATTATACTTTTTCTCTTTGTCCAAAGCATGTATACATTGAATAACACGTTTGAAACATTTACATTTTATGCATATTAGAATAAAAACAAATAAAACCTGAAAGTTGGAAAAAGAGACAATTTCAAATTTTACTGGTGGCCTGTAAGTTTTTTAAATCCATAAAACTCTTTTGTAAGATTCTAAAAGAGGAAAAATGTTTATACTCATTGTTTAAAAAATGTAATACAAAAATCCGGGGCCACCTGATGAAATTACTAGGCAGAAGATTTAATACTAACCAGAGGAAATACTTTCTCATACAATACACAATTAACCTGTGGAACTCATTGTCATGGGATGTTGTGATGGTCAAAAGTATAACTGGGTTTAAAAAAGAACTGGATAAGTACATGGAGGATAAATCCATCAATAGCTATTAGCCAAGATGGCCAGGGACTCAACCCCATGTTCAGAGTGACCATAAGCCTCTCACTACCAGAAGCAAGGAGAGGAAGATGGATGGATTATGGAATAATTGACCTGTTCTGTGCACTTTCCCTGAAACTCTGGTTCAGGCCATTTTCAGAGATGTGATACTGGGCAAGATGGATCATAGTCTGACCCAGAGTGGCAGCTCTTATGTTCTTATGTAATTAGCATTGTATTTTAAACCCAGTTTTAAACAATTACCTCCTCCTTAAGTGGCTGAGAATTCTGAACTGCAGACTTCCTCGTTTCTCTGTCAAAGTGACATCACAAAGACTGTTAAAGGATATTTAAAAGAACTGTCATGTCAGGGGTCAGATTCACTTTCATTTAACACTAAACAAGGAACTTTATTGGAATAAACAAAGCAGTATTATCCCTACAGCTATTGTACTCCTAAAGCTGCTGCCCAGAGTCATACATAGCTGGGCTTCCTGCTTCAGACATAAAGGGACTGAGCACATACCCTGAAAAGAACTGTTCCATTCTACTTGCCTATTGTCATTGCCTTATTTTATGGTATTTGTGACTTCACTCACTCTGGTGAGTCAGACTCTAACCAGGAAATCTGAAGCTCCTATTTCCAGATGTTCTTTAAAAAAGAAACAGCCATATGTTTTTTTCCTCTTTTGGAATTTTGTAAGCAAGTTCACAGATGACACTAAGCTGCGGGGAGAGGTAGATATGCTGGAGGGTAGGGATATGGTCCAGAGTGACCTAGACAAATTGCAGGTTTCAGAGTAGCAGCCGTGTTAGTCTGTATCCGCAAAAAGAAGAACAGGAGTACTTGTGGCACCTTAGAGACTAACAAATTTATTAGAGCATAAGCTTTCGTGGACTACATCCGAAGAAGTGGGCTGTAGTCCACGAAAGCTTATGCTCTAATAAATTTGTTAGTCTCTAAGGTGCCACAAGTACTCCTGTTCTTCTTTTTGCTAGACAAATTGGAGGATTGAGCCAAAAAAAATTTGATAAGATTCAACAAGCACAAGTGCAGAGTCCTGCACTTAGGAAGGAAGAATCCCATGCACTGCTACAGGCTGGGGACTGACTGGCTAAGCGGCAGTTCTGCAGAAAAGGATTACAGTGGATGAGAAGCTGGATATGAGTCAGCAGTGTGCCCTTGTTGCCAAGAAGGCCAACAGCATATTGGACTGTATTAGTAGGAGCATTGGCAGCAGATCAAGGGAAGTGATTATTCCCCTCTATTTGGCATTAGTGAGGCCACACCTGGAGTATTACATCCAGTTTTGCTCCCCCCAGTACAGAAGCGATGTGGACAAATTGGAGACAGTCCAGCGGAGGGCAACAAAAATGATTAGGGGGCTGGGACACATGACTTACGAGGAGAGGCTGAGGGAACTGGGCTTATTTAGTCTGCAGAAGAGAAGAGTGAGGGGGGATTTTGATTTAGTTGGTGTTGGTCCTGCTTTGAGCAGGGGATTGGACTAGATGACCTCCAACCCTAATATTCTATGATTCTAAACAAGGGGCCAGACCTTCAGCTACTGTAAATTGGCAGGCTCCCTTGCCTGTAATGGATGTATGCTGATTTACACAAGCTGAGGGTCTGGTTCAAATTCTTTAACTTTCAAAAACACAAAGCTTTTTGAGGGACCAAAATTTTTGCAGTTGATCTTTCAAATTATGTACACGTAAGGATGAAGTAAAATGTCTGTGTTTGTTCTTAATCCCTTATTGGTCTCATACTTAAATAACTGCTTTAAAATTAGTTAGTGTTAAACACTTTGATAGGGGATATGAAGTTATTTTTTATCTTGGAAAATAGAGTAAGGCTAATGTTATTCCAGTTTTGTGTAAGGAGTTAGCAAAGTTACTCTTCCTATTAGTGTCTAGGTAAGGGACAGTTGCTATGGAAAAATAATTAGTTGAATCACAGCAATTGTTTTTAAATAAAATTTTTAGATTTTAATCAAAATGTGTGACTTCTGTATGTTTCTTCCACCATGAGAAACTAACTGCCCTATAAATGTCCCCATAACCCAGAAATATTTCCCTCTCCTAGTTTTTATCCTACTTGGTCTCTCTCTTGTTAGCAGACCTGTCTTAAGGGTTAACCATGCCCACAATCTAGTCTTCATTGCATCTCTAGCAGCAGCCTGTAGTAACACTCATCAAGATGGCTGCAGGAAGAAAAAAGGTGACTAGTCTGCAGCCATGCAGCCTGTGACTCCCTTAGTGGAAACTTCCAGAAAGATTGTGTTTTGCGCATGCACCATGCTTCCAGTAATTTAGAGGGAGGTAGCCCAGAGGGTACCACAGGCACTCCCCTTATAAGGGGAGAGCTCTGTTAACTTATTTGGATTGGGGCTATGGCTTTGTCCTCTCCTGGACACACTGGTTTAGCTAACACCACTAGTAGGCTTAGTCTCGACCAGTCCTTGTGGTGTCCAGGGGCATAAAGAGCTAAGGGGGAAAGACAATGTGCCTTTTAACCTCATTTCACAACTGAGCTCAGAATGATGACGTTGTAGTGATCCAGTTTTCAGAGAATAAAGGACAGAAAGAATTTCTAAGAAGAAAATCTTATGTTGGACTGGCTGGCTAACAAAATTCTAGTGCTTGATCAAATTCAGTCCTGGGTACGTATTGTAATAACACTAGTGCTCTTTTCCTTTCCATATGTATTTTATCATTGAAGAATTATATAAAATAGATGCAGATAAACAATGGATCATTTTTGTAAATATTTCATAAAATGCAACTTTCATGTCCTACATAATGAATAAAACCAGATAAAAAGAAAAATAAACCAGTATGTCTAATTATTTTTTATTTTAATTTTTGTGTGTTATATTCCACTGCGTTCAAGTAAATGCATTCTAGATATTATCAGAATCTTCTTGCTTGTTTCCCATATAGTTTTATACTTTTTCTTGGGCATATCATCTTTGCTATATTTTATTGCTATTCCATCTCTGTCTCTGCCCTAGGTTTCTAATGTCTAGTATTTTAATAGATTGTATAGATTTTTGAGACCAGAAGGGATCATCTGATCTTTTGTATAACACAACATTGAATTTAACCCAATTAAATGTATCTAGCCTAATTTGTGCTTGCACTAAAGCAGGGGTGGGCAAACTTTTTGGCCTTGAGGGCCACATCGGGGTGTGGAAATTGCATGAAGCGCCATGAATGTAGGGCTGGGACAGGGAGTTGGGGTGCAGGAGGGAGTGCAGTGTGCAGGAAGGAGCTCAGGGCAAGGGGTTGGGGCAGACGAGGGGTGCGCAGTGTACGAGGGGGCTCAGAGCAGGGGGTTGGGGTGTAGGAGGGGTGTGGGCTGCAGCAGGGGGTTGGGGTGCAGGAGGGGTGTGGCAGTGGGCTCAGGACAGGGGGTTGGGGGCAGGATGGGTTTGGGGTGCGGGCTCCAGGTTGGCAGTGCTTACCTAGAGGAGCTCTGAGGTGGCAGCAGCACACACTGGGACCAGGGCATGCTCCCTGCCTGCCCTGGCCCTGTGCCACTCCCAGAAGCAGCCAGCACCATGTCCCTGTGGCCCCTGGGGAAGTGCTTCCGGGAGTGGTGCGGGGCCCGCGGCACCACGGGGATATCAATCCCGCTGGCTGGATTCAAAGCCCTGACAGGCCGGATCTGGCCCGCAGGCCGTAGTTTGTCCACCCCTGCACTAAAGCATCTCTTGAAGAAAGATGTCAGATATTAATTAAAAAATTCTAATTGATGGAAAAATTTGTAGTCTTTTCCAATGATTAATTACCCTTAGAGTTAAATATTGCATCTTTTTTCCAGTTTTAACTTTGCTAACTTCATCTTCCAGCCATTCTATCATTATGCTTATTTTCTGTTGCTATTTTCAAATTAATTAATTTAGGTCCAGGTTGCGATACCCTTACTCATGTTGAGTAGCATCTTATTTCATGAGTATTCTCTTTGATTTCATTAGGACTACTCTTGGTATTATTCAACATAAGTAAGAATGTTCTAATCTGGCCATCAGTGTTCTTAAGGGGTGGTTTCTTTCTAAAATTTGTGTTTTCTGCAATTAAAAATTAGTGTGAATATTGGGGCATTGGCTATTTCGGTTCAGATTCATTTCTGCTGTCAGTATACAGAGGGTAATAAGGACTTAATATCGTGTGTGGGTGTTTTATTCATGAGTAATACTGCAAAAAGAGCTTTGAATGAAGAGGTTAAACCAACCACTGGGGCTTTGAGAGGCTACACTCTGGTGTTCTGCATAAAACATAATCTGGCATTCTTTGTTGATTTATTATCTGATTCGACCTTTCTTCTCCATAATTTTCTTCAGAGCATGTAATCATTTCTTTTTCCCCATGTGTAGATTTAAATAGGAGATTTTATTTATGGTTAAATTTAATAATATAATTGAATATATGATACAGCTGTCGACTCTGGATGGATGACTGACTCTAAGAGCCCATCATTAATTTTTGAGGAGAAAGATGGTAAAGCTAAAAATGTTAGTGTAAGGGGTCAGACTCACCCCTGTGGCGCCTCCCGCTGGTTATCCTGGGAACTAGCGCACTCCAACCCAGAGAGCCCTCTGCAGGGCGGTGATCCTTGTTCTCTACTGCCCCCCCCCGCGTCCCTCCCAGGACCCCAGTGTCCCTTGCTTTGGGTGCTGCCCCTGGCAGTACCCACACACGCTGGGTCTCCCCTCCCAGGGGAACCCCTATACACTAACCCCACCTCACCTCAGTATCAGGCTACTGACAGTCATTGTCTAGCCCCATGCCTGGAGCAAACTGCAGTATCAGCCTACTCATCACTGGCAAGGAGAGTTTGGACCTGCTGCCTTGACCTACCTCTGGGCTGCCCTCTGCAACCCCCAGTACCTTTGGCCCAATGCTAGGCCCGCAGCCTGGGGCTTTCCAGGCTGGGGCTTCCCAGCCTTTCCCAGCCCTGCTCCACTCAAGTACCCTATCTCAGCTCCCTACAGTCAGGCCCTTCTCTCTCTGAACACAGAGAGAGACTTCTGAGCTCCTGGCTCCAAGCCTCTTTATACAGGCCAGCTGGGCTCTGATTGGGGCGTGGCCCAGGTGCAGCTACTTCCCCAATCAGCCCAGTCTTCCCTGCCCCAGCCTTCTCCCAGGGCTGTTCCAAACCCCTCAGGGCAGGAGCAGGTATCCACCCCGCTACAGTTAGGTTTCTGTGCACAATAGGGACTGCCAAATTTCTGCCAAGTACAATTCATAAATCTTACTCTATGGCAGGGGTCTCAAACTCAAATGACCACGAGGGCCACATGAGGACTAGTACATTGGCCCGAGGGCTGCATTACTGACACCTCCCCCGCACCGCCCTCGGCCCCGTCCCCACTCCAACCTTTCCATGAGGCCCCGCCCCTGCCCTGCATCTTCCCACCCCTTCCCTGCCCCCATTCCAACCCCTTCTCCAAAATCCCCACTCCAAATCCGCCCCCTCTCTGCCTCCAGGGGGTGCAGGAGGGGTGTGGCGGGACTCAGGGCAGGGAGTTGGGGTGTGGGGTGCAGGAGGGGTGAGGGGTGTGGCAGGGGGTCAGGGCAGGGGATTGGGGTGCAGGAGGGGTGCGGCAGGGGGCTCAGGGCAGGGAGTCGGGGTGCAGGAGGGGTGTGGCAGGGGGTCGGGGTGCAGGGTGCGGCAAGGAGCTCAGGGCAGGGGGTTTGGCTGCAGGAGGGATTCAGGGGGCGGGCTCTGGCCCAGTGCACACCGGGGGCAGGGCAGGCTCCCTGTCTGCCCTGCCCCGCCCCCACGCCGCTCCGGGATGTGTGTATTGCTGTTGCTTCAGGCACCGCCCCCAGCATCTCCCATTGGCCGGGAACGGGGAACCGTGGCCAATGGGAGCTGCTGGGGGCGGTGCCTGAAGCAGCATCAACGCACACACCAATGTGCCCCCCTTTCCCCACGTTCCGGCCGCTTTCCGGTGCGGCGCGGGGGCAGAGCAGGCAGGCAGGGAGCCTTCCCTGCCCCCGGTGCGCGTCAGGCCGGAGCCGCTCTAGGTAAACGCTGGGGGAGGGCGGGGGGGCCTCAAGGAGCTCGCGGGCCGCAGAAAATTACCTCGCAGGCCACATGTGGCCCACGGACCATGTGTTTGAGACCCCTGCTCTACGGGAATGTCTTGCAGGTTCAATATTCAATTTAATCTTTCAGTATAATCCAGTTTAATCTATTGAATATTTCCTTACTTCAGTCAAAATACTACTTAGTTGATGAATTCTTCATTTATTTAAAAAAAAAACTAGAGAAAAGCAATACAGTTCACAAACAAAGTTGATTGAACTCCCATCAGGAATGATGGGTCTCTATTCCAGTTATCTGTCATAACTTTCTCTATACAGTACACCAGGTGGGTTGATTCACTCTACATGAAATAAATTTAGCATTTAATGAACGAACCAATGAATTTGGTAACAGCACTTTCATTGATTTCAGTGGTGCAGGAGTGGAGATCAAGTACGAAAACCTTACAGGTTGGGCTCTATCTTAGGAGTTGCTGAGTGCTTTCCATTCCTATTGAGTTCAGTTGAGTTACGTGACCATCTGTCACATGAGTGAATTCATTCTCTTTACCTGGGGACGTAGGCTGAGACTCATCTCTCTTTAGAAGGGCCAGTTACCCTCTGACAGGAGCTTTAAGTAACTTGTGGTCACAAGTAATTCTGGAGAGACAGATGTGTAGATGAGAGCTCGGAGCAAATTGTTTGTAAATTTTTATTACGTGTTTTTGGTATTGCTAGTCATCGGGTTATCTATATAAAAGCAACATTGTTTCGTCTGGGGCTTGTAAATAATACAGCATAAAGCTATAACTGGTGTTTCTTTGACTCCACTGTATTTCAAGTGACCTCTGTTTTGATGGGCTTCTTATAAAAAAAGACACATTTAATCAAGATAGGTTACTTCTCATTGTCTGGGACAAGTAGGAAAGTGTACAGTTGCAGCACTGGCACCTACAGTTCACTCTGTTTTAAGGCTAAGACATGCCATGAAACTTAGCTCTGTGGAGCTGTATTTCTGAATGTCTGTTAACCGTTTAAGATTGCGTCATAATGAAGAGCCATAAATAGGCATGATGTTGAGGAATCTAGGAGGAAAGTCCAAGAGTAGTTTATTAACAAGGCTATAAGCATGATTCATTAACATTTTTGAATAAGACGCAAATAGCTTTTAGTAAAATTTCCCAAGCAGCCTTTGTTGACAGGTTCCCTTAGGGAAAAAAAATAATGCTCACTTTAGTTGCAGTTTCTGACTGCAATGACAAGAAATTTCTCAGTGGTATTAGGCTGTTTCTTCCAGGTACCACGTTCTTCTTACAAAATGGCTAAACCCATTCACCTAAAATCTAGATCTTGTTTTCAACTTAAATGTTTTTTTTTCCAGCAAAAGAAAACAGCGATGCAAAAACTGGTAAAAGAACTCAAATAATGACTTTAAGAGTTACAGGTAGATCGGTACTTGCCTGACATCAGTGAGATAAGATTTTCTTGTTTTCTTCTCAATGGTTTATTACAATTACTTACAGTGTTTACTCCTTACATGGCAAATGTAATCAGGGCAAATAATTTCATTGAATACAAACTCCACAAACTGCTACACTGTAGTAGTCAATTATAGATATATTATAGAAGACATTTGGTATTTTAACAAATACTATATTTAAGTAAAACATATATGAACAAAAATCCCATCAGTTAATGAAATAAGTCTTATCTTAGTGATAACCACTAAAGATCTGATGGTACTGCTGTGAATTACATTCTTTTGACCAATAAAATTACAGTATGCGAATAAAGTAAAGTCAATTTCAATTTTATACTGATCGATTGACTCTGATGTCCTGTGTCCTGAATGTAGCATCTTATCTTACTCCACAATAGAGTTGTGCTGAGTAAATCTGTTTATATGAAACTCACATAGCAGCCTTACAACTCGTATAAAATACTATACTCATTACCCTCTCTCTGATACTGTGTGAGATGTAATGTTTTGTACTATTATTTTGAAATACTGTATTGTATTTTTACAGGAAATTTTGGGGATAGAACCATGCAGAGACAAATTAGAAGGTGTCATGGCTCCTGTAGCATAAATCTTGAGTTACTCTGGTGCTGAAGCCCCTGCTTTTTACTGGAGGTTCAAGTACATTGTACAATCTGATTAGACAGTCTCTGAACAATTCACTTCTGTCATGTTCTAGGGTGCAGTCCAGACCAGTAAGAGGTTGTGCCACTTCCTGCCTTGTAACCGTGGGTGCCTCAAAATGCTCTGCTGCTGCAACTCTCTGACTGGATGCTTCCAGCCAGCATAAAAGCATGCACTGAGTGTCTGGGTGTAAGCCCTGGTTCAGCGCTCTGACACCAGCAGTCTGCCTACCACACAACAGGCCTACTCTGGTTATACCTGGTTATATCTGGTAAGATGATCCTTTTGCTCCCTAGTCCCAAATTTTCCCAAAATGGTGTGCTCCGTAACGTCCAGCTCGCTTCTGGACCATTCAGAGAGACATTAAGATTCATTTGTTCCTTTAAAGATATAACACCCAGCAGCTTGCCACATGAACTGGAGTTAATATTCACTTTAAGCTAGCCCAGGGCTGTATTTGATTTAGATTAAAAGTAAAACAAGTTTATTAACAAAAGGAGATAGAATCTTAAGTGAGTTCAGGTATAAAGGTTAGAAATGCTTACAAGCAAATACAAGTGAAAAACACTTTAGAGGGGCTAAGGCTACAGCCTTTGTTCAAGGTCATTTCCTTAGAATTATAGAATCATAGAAGATAAAGGTTGGAAGAGACCTCAGGAGGTCATCTAGTCCAACCCCCTGCTCAAAGCACGCCCAACCCCAACTAAATCATCCCAGCCAGGGCTTTGTGTAGCCGGGCCTTGAAAACCTCCTAAGGATGGAGATTCCACCACCTTCCTAGGTAATCCATTCCAGTGCTTCACCACCCTCCTAGTGAAATAGTGTTTCCTAATATCCAACCTAGACCTCCCCCACTGCAACTTGAGACCATTGCTCCTTGTTGTGTCATCTGCCACCACTTTGAACAGCCTAGCTCCATCCTCTTTGGAACCACCCTTCAGGTAGTTGAAGGCTGCTATCAAATCCTCCCTCACTCTTCTCTTCTGCAGACTAAATAAGCCCAGTTCCCTCAGCCTCTCCTCATAAGTCATGTGCCCCAGCCCCCTAATCATTTTCATTGCCCTACACTGTACTTTCTCCAATTTGTCCACATCCTTTCTGTAGTGGGGGCCCAAAACTGGACACAATACTCCAGATGTGGCCTCACCAGTGCCAAATAGAGGGGAATAATCACTTCCCTCGATCTGCTGCCAATATGCAGCCCAATATGCCGTTAGCCTTCTTGGCAACAAGGGCACACTGTTGACTCATATCCAGCTTTTCATCCACTGTAATCCCCAGGGCCTTTTCTGCAGGACTGCCGCTTAGCCAGTCAGCCCCCAGCCTGTAGCAGTGCATGGGATTCTTCTGTCCTAAGTGCAAGACTCTGCACTTGTCCTTGTTGAACCTCATCAGATTTCTTTTGGCCCAATCCTCCAATTTGTTTAGGTCACTCTGGACCCTATCCCTACCCTCCAACATATCTACTTCCCTCCTCAACTTAGTGTCATCTGCAAACTTGCTGAGGGTGCAGTCCATCCCATCATCAGATCATTAATGAAGATGTTGAACAAAACCATCCCCAGGACAGACCCGTGGGGCATTCTGCTTGATACCAGCTGCGAACTAGACATCAAGCCGTTGATCACTACCCGTTGAGACCGACGATCTAGCCAGCTTTCTATCTATCTTATAGTCATTCATCCAATCCATACTTTTTTAACTTGCTGGCAAGAATTCTTTGGGAGACCGTATCAAAAGCTTTGCTAAAGTCAAGATATATCACGTCCACTGCTTTCCCCGTATCCATAGAGCCAGTTATCTCATCATAGAAGGCAATCAGGTTGGTCAGGCATGACTTGCCCTTGGTGAATTTATCAGTCTACCTTCCAGCCAGATGGTTGACCAGCCCCTCTGGTCAGGATCTCCCACAGAGTTCAAAGTGCTCAGTTCCTTTGTGTTCTTAGGTGAAAGATAAATTGGAGTTCTATGCTCCTCTCTTTATAGTCCAGTGAACCTTTTAAATGGATTCCTCTGAAGGTTGCCCCCCCAGAGCAAAGTTAATTAAAGCTGTGAGGAAGGCAGTATAGAGCCTTCTGGTGAAAGAAGTGTAAGCACAGTCAGGATGGGCTCTACCCTGACAGCTGGTGGTGAATTGTGATGAGTTGTGGAAAAGAACTTCAGGGGCTGATCTTGTTTGCATAGGCACACTCAATCAGCCTAGCATGAGCCCACAGCAGCCCAAAATGGTCACTTTGACTGCTGTGGGATCCCCAGTTTCTCTGTTATTGGGGCAGGAAGAATAAACTGTTGTTACCCTGATTATGTGAATCAAGGACAATGAAACTGTTTTATGAAAGAGGGACTCGCCATCAACTAAGTAGCACTCGCTAGACAAGGGACATGGGTTCCAAAACACAGTGAATTGAGAGAGGATGGGGACAGGTATTTGTATCTGATGGTATGGGAGCCTTTTGAGGACCTGAAATACTAATTGCACTTCTTCCTCTCTCTACTGTGGCATATCAGAGTTAATTTTAATTCCATTAGGAGTCTAGTTACAGACTGCTGAGATAAATTCACTTTGGGCCAATGGTGTACCAGCACTGAGGCTCTCCTACTACAAGCTCAAATCACTAAAATTACTGAGAGCTGAAATCATTGAATGCTGTGGGGGGGCTGAAGATATGTTGCTGAGCAGCTGGCAGAACAGTTTGCGGGATGACTGGAGCAGCTCGCAGGACAACTGGTGGAGTGGAGCAGCTGGCAGAGTAGGGCGGAGCAGTTCACGGAACAGCTGGAGCGGCTCACGGGATGGCTGGTGGAGCAGAGTGGCTGGTGCAGTGGCTCACGGTGAAGGCTGCAGCAGAACCCCATGGAGAGGTGGGGCAGTCGGCCTCAGACCATGTAAGGTGCCCCTTAACACCGCTGCACCCCCTCCCCTTCCCCCCAGGCGTAAAACTCTGCAGATAAACTTTTGAACTCTGAGACTGCACTGACCAGGGACAGAGACTTTTGGGTTGTTGGACTTTTGGGTGACTTTTGGGTTGCTGGACTCAAGAGACTTTTGGGTTGCTGGACTCAAGAGACTTTTGGGGAGTTGGACTTTTGGGACTTTGGGTGATTTTGGGTTGCTGGACTTAAGATCTTGAGGGGAAAAGGATACTGCCAAACTTACTTGGAGGGGGGGAGGTCTTTTGCTCATGGTTTGTGTTATGAATCCTGTTTGTGGTGTTTCCCCAATATAATGCTGCATTGTTTCCCTCCTTTATTACAAGGATTCTGCTACACTCAGACTCTGTGCTTGTGAGAGGGGAAGTATTGCCTCTTAGAGGCACCCGGGGGGTGGTATGTAATTGTCCCAGGTCACTGGGTGGGGGCTTGAGCCGGTTTTGCATTGTGTTATTGAAACGGAACCCCTAAATACTGAACCCGGCCCTTGTTGCTGCCAACTCAGATGGGCAGAAGGGTTACATTAGTTTCATGCTGTTTCTTCCCTCCTGGTGTTTGCTAAAATGCAAATTGATCTGTTTCCTGCAATCTCCTTCCCCTTTTGGGTTGATGGTCCTGTTTACTTCCTATATAATTTGCATTCCCATTGTCTCTTAATGTTCCTTGGAAGTACCTTCCAGGTGGCCAAACCACATTCCTTTTTCTAGGGTGGATTAACTTTAATCCTGCTTGGCAGACACACTTTACAAGCATATTGGAAATTGTGTTATCTGTTTCAAATTTGTCCTCCATGCGTACACCCAGACAATAATATTAATGATCCTTATGCTATTAGCTTTCAATTGATATTTTACATGACACTTTTCTGATACAGATTATGAAAGTGGGTGGGGGTACACTGAACTGGTCAGGCCTGAAACTTACTACCCCAGATATCAGTGAGTCCCTTACCACTTTGGATTTGTTCCCAAATGATGTGGAAAACCAGGATGGTTTCAAAATGGGCTTGATTCTATTCAAGTCATAGCTAATGGCTCTTTTTCCATCCATTTTAAGTAATCAGGCCTCATAAGGCACACTACAAGCCTTTAGAAAGATCAGAAGGGCAATGATCTAGTTTAGAGGGAATTCCAACAGTATCTTAAGGATTTGCTTGAGGAAGAAACATCACCTTGAATTTATGGAAAAAAAACTTGTAAATTGACGATGAGCTGCATATTAATGGTGGGAAAAGACCAGATTTCATAAAGTATAGCAAGTATTCTAAAATTATAGGAACCAGGCAAACTGCAGATGCCATATTCCTCTACAGAAAATGTTTCCACTTCAAGCCATGAGATTTCCTAATGAGCAGATCGAACGTCTCCAGTATGACCTGCTTGACCTTGTCCAATTAGCTAAAAGCTAAGTTAAGTTAAGTTTCCAAGATACAGGCTTCTAGGTAAAACTGTTGTTAATCCAGATACAAATTTGATCTTCCCTTTAAGAATGATGATGATGCTGAAAAAATAGGAGAAGCTGTTTTGTCAGAGCAAGAAAATCAGAATACCACATCTAATGAGACTAAATTAGGTCTGTGAAGATTATGTTCCCTCAGTTTTCCCTCACCTTTTCAAGGAGTCATGGCAGCAGGGAAAAGGGGAAAAAGCGAACATAAGACCCAGCCCTAAGTGAGGCAGAAAAGTGTGTGATAGACTAGAGCAGCAGTTCTCAATCAGGGGTCCGTGGCCCCTTGGGGTCCACGAGCCCTTTCAGGGGGCCACGGAGCCCCACTGCTGAAACCTGGTGCTGCCCTCTCACAGGGCTGAAGTGGGGAGCGGAGCAGGGCTGAAGTCCCAAGTCCCGGTGCCCCCCCGCCGTGGGGTTGAAGCCGGGAACAGTGTGGGGCTAAAACCCTGAGCCCCGCACCTCAGACAAAGGCAGTGTTTTCTGCAGGAAGCACACACTTTTCATGAAAAGTCAAACTCAATTTTCCATCAAAAACTGTTTTGACAAAGTCTTTATCCTTGCCCCTTTTATTAAATATTACATGACACCAAATAAACATGAACATACAAAGCAATGTGAAAAATAAAACTCAAATGTGAATAATATGTAAATGTGTTGTATTTTACAAATATACATCTACAGGACATAGCTATGGTTGTGCTTGAAACATTAGTTCTCCATTTCCTGACTTTGGAGCACATGATTTTTTAATCTTAAAATTGCACTAAACCAGGTTGGGAAACCATCCAGATAGTTGGAGGGATTTATATTCAGAGTAGGACTGCAGAAATGTCACCTTTTTACTCATGACATCTGACCTCAGTGTGTATTCCTTACTTTACTTTAGTGGCAAAAACAACATTTTACTTTTATAATTCTGTTCACACTTCAAGTGACATCTCTGGTACAGTGGTTGTCAACCACCACTTTCCATCTTTCACAGTTGAAACAGAGTGGTAAAACTTTTACTCCCAGTTTGGATACCAATCCATCTGGTAATTTTTCCAACTAGGGGGACCAAATGTCCTGATTTTATAGGGACAGTCCCTATTTTTCAGTCTTTTTCTTATATAAGCTCCTATTACCCCCCACCCCCGTCCTGATTTTTCACATTTGCTGTCTGGTCACCCTATTTCCAACATAGCTGTGTAGCGGGGTGGTCACCCACTCCTAGGGTTACCATACGTCCGGATTTTCCCGGACATGTCCGGCTTTTTGGGCTTCAAATCCCCGTCCGGGGGGAAATCCCAAAAAGCCAGACATGTCCGGGAAAATTGGGACATGCGGGGCCGGCGGTGCCGAGCCAGGGGCTCGGGGGCCGGCAGTGCCGAGCCGGGGGCTCGAGGGCCGGGCCGGCGGTGCCGGGCCGGGGACTCAGGGGCCGGGCCGGCGGTGCGGTGCCGGGCCAGTGGCTCGGGGGCCGGCGGTGCGGTGCCGGGCCGGGGGCTCAGGGGCCGGGCCGGCGGTGCCGGGCCGGGGGCTCGGGGGCCGGCGGTGCGGTGCCGGGCCGGGGGCTCAGGGGCCGGGCCGGCAGTGCGGTGCCGGGCCGGGGGCTCGGGGGCCGGCGGTGCGGTGCCGGGGGGCCGGGTCAGGGACCGGCAGTGTTGGGTGGACCGGGGGTGCTCGGCCGGGGGCCCGGGGGCTGGGCCGGGGACTGGCAGTGCTGGGCGGGCCGGGGGTGCACCCCAGGGCCCGAGCCAACCCAGGCTGCAAACACCGGGGGGGCCAGACTTGGCCGCGCCTCCTCCCCCCACACCCCCCTTACCTGCTTCAGGCTTCCCGCGAATCAAATGTTTGCGGGAAGCAAGGGAGGGAGCGGAGTTGGGGCGGGGACTTTGGGGAAGGGGCGGAGTTGGGGGGCATGGGCGGGGCTGGGGGCTGGGTCTCCGTGGAGTGTCCTTCTTTTGGAAGCTCAAAATATGGTAACCCTACCCACTCCTGCCCTGAAGGGTTTGAAATCAGCCCTGCGAGAGGGCTGAGACTGCGAGAGGGCTGCTGCTAGGAAAGCAGCAAGCCTAGGCTGTTTGGGGAAAGCAGCCTCAGCTGGAGGCCACGCCCCAATCAGGCCAAAACTGGCATAGTAAGGGCCCAGCTGGCCCTTATATGAGGGCAGTAGGCCAGGAGCAGGCAGTCTCCCTCTAGCTGAGGAGGGAGATGGACCTAGCTGCCTGAATGCTAAAGGGTACTGGCGTGAAGCAGGGCTGGGGAAAAGGCCAGAGGAGCTGGGGAGCTCCGGGCCAGCAACTCCCCAGGCTGCAGGGCCTTGTACAAGGCCCCTGGAGATACTGGGTTGCAGGGAAAGGCAGCAGGTCAAAACCTCCCTTGCCTATGATGACTGGCTTATACAGACTGCAGTTGGCCCCAGTGAAAGGAGGCTAGATGGTGACTGGCAGTAGCCCATAGACTGAGGCAAGGTAGGGATAGAGGGTGGGGGTTCCCTGGGGTGGGGAGACCAAGATCTGTGGTGTATTGCCTGGAGGGGCAGCACCCCAGGTAAAAGGGCACTGGGGTCCTGGGAGGGACACAAGGGCCAGCGGCAGCAGGACACCGGCCTGCAGAGGGTGCTCTGAGCTGGAAAGAGCTAATTCCCTGAGACGACCAGCAGGAGGTGCCGCAGGGGTGAGTCTTACCCCATTACAAGCTGTTTCTCTTTCTTCCTCTTACTGGTTTGCCTGTGATCTTGTCTGATATCATGCGAAACAGCTCAATTTCAGCACTCAGTCGATTAGCAATATGTCCGCAGAGAGATGTTATTCTCTTACCTAAGATCTCAAGTAATTGTGCTCTTTTAAAATTCATCCTTCTCATCACCCTTAGTTTTGGTTATCCAACTAATTTTTAACATTCCTCCGTAACACCAAAACTTGGAGTGTTCAAGTCATATTTTTTAAGTGTCCAGCTCTCACATCCGTACAGGCGGGTTGCTCATATTTTGCACGAAAGAAGCATAATTAGCAGCTGGATTCTAAAAACACAAAGGTGAAAATATGAAGTCTGCATAGATTTGTCTGCCTTTCCCACTACCTTTCATATTCATGCCTTGGTTTGGATTATAAACACTTCAGGACAGGAACTGAAGTGCTCATAAATTGCCTAGCACAGTGGGACCTTTATTCTGATTTTGGCACTACAGTTACATAAATAATTAATATTTGTCTTAAGCATTAATAGGAATTTGAAGTCTGTTCAAGCTCCGTAGCCAAATTCCGTTATTAAAGTTGTGCAACCCCACTGGAAACAATGGAATTGTACCATTTTAAATGTAACCGTCAGAATCTTTTCTGCTGGTGTTAAGACCTGATGAAAACCTACTGTAGGGGATGGACTGAACTGGTCTGTTGGCATCAAATGGCTTTAAAACAGTTCCTTGATGTGTGAAGCAGAAAGAACACAGTATGATTTCCAAATCTACAGGTGAGTTTGCAGGACTGGCCGTTAGAAAAAACATCTTGTTACTTGTAAACTGAACAAATACGAGAGAATAAACTATAAACCCCATGATACCATTTTTATAGATTGACTTTCCAGGGCAGAAACTTATTTCTGAGAGCAAAGCTCTTTATTTCCCCATATCTAAATCTCTTCAGTGTTATCTTAGCATTAACTGTTCAAGGAAGATTTTAATAGCTACTCTCCCAATTCTCTTTTGGTGGCAGTGGGCTCTGTGAGACTGTTGATGTCATCAGTATAAGGAATTACTTCAGTTCCTTCCTCCTAAGATGGGGGAAGTAGAGGAATGATAAATATAGTGCATATCCCTCCAGCTAATTGGGGAGAAGGAAGTTACACCTATTAGCAGAGTGAAGGGAAACATATTTGTTTTCAATTTCCCGACCCCGGAAATTACTTCAGTGGTCAGACCATTACAGTTGTGTGGAACTCTGTACCAATCCTAAAAGAGATTACGATAATTTATTGTTCCACCTTTGTTAGTATATTTCTCATTTTGCTCATTTAGAGCTGTGCACTATAAAGCAACCCTATAGGAGATCTTGCAGAGAAATACTAATATTTATGCCCACCAAAGCAGGGGAGGAAATATATTGTGCTTCTGTAAGTAAGCCAAAATGCAAACCATTTCATATATTATTTTTTTTAGTACCCTGGCCAAGAGTTCAGTGAAGACAATTCAGTGATAGTCTGTTTTAATCATTTGTTTATATTATGTTAAATAGCTTTTCATCTTTTATATATTCATGTATGAATATCAAACAAAATTTACACATTAGATGTAAGTAGCTTTTATAGATTCTGATTATGTGACATACAAAAGATTTTATACATGTCTATTACACACACAAAATTTATGCTAAAATATTAAGGGTGTCATACACTCAACAATTAGAAAATGCCAGAAGTAAGATTGCCTATATTTTGAAGAAACCTCCCATTGACTTCACTTCTGAGCACTCAACTTCTGTAAATCCGACGCTGGGCTATCAAGTTAGGCAGTCAGAAAATAAGAAACACATAGTTAGTGACTGACTGTGAAAAGTTTGGTTTAAGCGATTTGACTACCATCACAGAGAAACTCTGCAGCACAGGCAGGGATAGAATCCAATTCTCCAAGGCAGCATTCAACTGCCTTAACCATCAGACTTCTCTCTTCCTGCCATCCCCTGCCTCATTCTCTATGAACCTTCCAATTTCTGCAACAATTTGGGAGGTGCTGCACCCAGAAATGAGGACAATTGAAGAACACAAGGAGCTAGAAAGGCTAGATATGTGGAGATAATATAACAAAAGGCCAGATTCAGATACTTGCATTGAATAGCATCTTACTCTACAAGTGGCCCCATTAAAGTCAATGGGACTATTCATGGAGTAAGGTTCTACTCAGCCTGAGTAAAGATATTGGAATCTTGTTTGAAATTAGGTTCAGTGTGGAAAAATGCAAGCTGCTATAATAAATCTGGGGGGAAACTATCTAAATAATAGATACTCAACAGGAAGCAGAAACATGGGAGGCAGTAATGCTGAACGACACCTGGAACAAGTTAAATAGGGTTACCATATTTCAGCAAGCAAAAAAGAGGACGGGAGGAGCCCCGCCCCTGCCCCTCCCACTTCCCGCCCCCCCTCAGAACCCCCAACCCTCCCCCGTTCCTTGTCCCCTGACTGCCCCCTCCTGGGACCCCTGCCCCTAACTGCCCCCCAGGACTCCACCCCCTATTTATGTACAGGCGTGACTACCTGCCCTTTCCTGGTTACTATACGCGGCCAGTCCGCATCCACATCCAGTAGTTAAAAAAAAAAAACTAATAATTTAAATTGGAATTTCATCCATTAATAAGTATTTATTATATAGTTAAAACCATTCTATTGAAGGACAGATATTAAATAACACTAAATATGTTAATATTCAAAACAATATTAAAAATTTGAAAATGTAGAGCATGGAAACCAAAATAGCTAAAATTTAGTTTTGGCAAGATACACGGAATGGAAACTCCGGGATCTTTACCTGTCACTGAATATAGCCATCATACCAATAGTGGAATATAAAACAAGTCTACATATACTCTCCTTAAAATTTTTACTTCTCTCCATTCCCAATAATTGTAACAAATCATTATTACCTTCACTCCACTTGCCACGCGCCCCAAGCACAAAACCAAAGAAGTGGATATTTTTACCTCCCGTTAAGTTTTTAATTTCTTCCTCTAACTCAAGATAATAAGCCACCTTCTCACTGTGGGCTTGTTCCAAACTTCCGGCATTATCCTCCCATCGCACTGTAACATCAACCACCACTGCTGTATCTCCTTTTATAAATATAATATCCGGCTTTCTTAACTCACCCTTACTATTTCTCAAATGGGGCTCTATCATTGCCTTCCACCCTAATTTACCAACTTTATCTACATCTGCAGACACTACTCTATTATGCCTTTTTATCCTAGCATTCTTAGTCTTATAACATTGTCCTGAGATATGGGGAACAGTCTCCCGCACTTTACCGCACCATCTACAAAGAGCATTCACACCTCCTCTTCCTCTTGCTAATGTCTCCCTAGTAGGATAAATATTTGCCCTAAGCTGCAATGCTGCGATATACGCTGACGATTTAACTTTACTAGAGTTTCTAAAAATCGAATTACTAATTAAATCATTTTTAAAATATTTTATCCCTATTCCCTGACATCTCAGTTCCGACCATCTTAAAAATTCCTCTTCCCTCCATTTCTTGGGATGAGATGTTACTGCACTAAATGACAATATTTTATCCACAAGATTTTCTCCTGCATATAGATAAGATAGGTCCATCCAATCATCTCTCGAGACAATATGTCTCCTCCATTTACGAATTAACATATTTGGGATTTGCACACTAAACTTAGTGAGAGCTAAACCACCATCCCTACCTCTAGAATAAAATATCCCATCTGTGGTACACTGAGGTAAATGTAAAATCTCTTTAACTATTTTTCTAACTAACACATCAAGATCGTCTAAAAGATTAAAAGGGGGTTCTATTAAAAGATTATAAAATAGCTTCGGTAAGATGTATGTCTGTAAAATTAATATTTTTTGGGCCGGTTTTAATGGGGCCTTAATTAAATTCTCACTCCAATCTTTCAATTTTTCTTTAAGTACCGGTCCCCCTACACCTATCCAGGGATCTATTCTAGCCCCTAAATATTTTTCAAAATCCCCTGGTTGAACATATTCAATCTCCTCTGACCCTATCTGCCAATTATCCTTAGGATTAACTACATAGGTTTTATGTTTAGTTAAAATATGAAAGCCTTTCGTTTTCTTCACATTAACAGAGAGATTAGTATTTTTACAAAACTCCTCTAAGATACCCAAATTTTTGATCATTCCTTTATATGAGCTACTTAAAATTGCCACATCATCGGCAAAAGCCAATGACGTGACACTATTACCCTTAACATAAAAACCACTTCCTTCTACTTCTAATCTAGTTAAAAGGGGATCCATAGCAATATTAAACAAAATTGGGGACAACGGGTCACCCTGCTTGACCCCCCTCCTAATTAAAATAGACTCAGTAGCTTCATCACCCACCCATACCCTAGTTGTGCAATTATCATAAAGGTCCCTAATAATATCTATAAAATGTTCATCTATACCAAATCTTCTCAACCCGGCTATTATATGTCCATGTCCCACAGAGTCAAATGCTTTAGCCAGATCTATGAACACTATTGCAATTTCATTCCCATTTCGTTTAGCCCCTTTAATCAAATTATCTAATATAGCAATATTTTCCTCACACCCAGGGGCGGATATAAACCCTTTTTGTCTACTACATATCTTAACTGTTTCCACCAGTCTTTTTGCTAATATTTTGGTATAGATTCTAATCCAAACTGACCCAATTGTCAATGGTCTCCAAGATGTTAACTTCTTCATTTCCTCCTCATCTTGTGTCTTTGGTATTAAAATCGTTCTATTTTTCTTAAATTCATCTGGTACCTGTCTATTTAGAAACCATATATTAAAAAATTTTGTAAGTATTAAGGAGTCTAAATTAAAAATATCCCACAAATTGCTCACTTTTACTTTATCTGGGCCAGGAGCACTATCTTTTCTTATTTCTCTTAAAGCTATTCTAATCTCATCCACAGAGATCAGACTCATTAATATATCATTATCCGCATTCTCTGTGGATGATGGCCACCCTCTCATATTACCATGTCCAATTGTTCCCAAAATATTTACATAGTATTCCTCAATTTCTTTCATAGGGATAGCACACTTAGCCTTATCTGGCTCTCCCATTATAATGCGAGTCAATCTTCTTCTATCCTTATCAAATAATTGTTGATAGAATTTATACTTAGCTTTCTTTGTAGCATATCTCCTAATTGCATTAAATTGCTTCCTTCTCCCCTCCTTTCTCATCTTCCCTTTTCCTTTATTCCTCAACTCTATTTGACTTTCATTTCTAGGGTCCTTTCCCTCTACTAATGAATAACATAATTTTTCCAACATTGCCCATCCGAGAGTTTTTGTTAAATCCTCCTTTAATAATCCTTCAATTTCCCCTAAACTATTTATTATTTCTCTTCCCTCCCTACTTTGTTTTCCCCGTTTACATATTTTCTCCACTAAATCCACTTCTGGATGTCCTTTTAGTGGGAAAATCCTCTCTCTTGGGGGCGGAATTTCTAATATATTTACTCTAATGTCCTCTACCTCAGTCACTTCCTCCCTATCTCTTGTTACCACTAACTTCTTCTTTGCTAATTCTCGTCTTTTATCTGATATTTGTTTATTCGTTTTGGTCCTCATCTCGCTCTCAATACATTTATTTATATTCCTTTTCCCAATATATTTCCTTTCCAACTGTATAAGCTGCGCAACCTCATCTTTGGTCCATATACGAGATCTAGTCGATCCCTCTTTGATCTTACTTTTAGCAGCCATATCTTCTTTTCTTTGCTCATTCCTCACAGCAGGGTGTCTATGTCTACAGTGTTGGTTCAATCCAGATCTAGTATGAAAACCAAGCCCACAGACCGAGCACGTATGGCTCTTCATTGGGGTATCTGCCTTCTTGGGTATGCACTTGGGGTAGTGGCAAGCTATATTATGATATTGAGAAGATTTTCCACATTTACTACATACAACTCGTATGGCTTTACTTTTATGAACCACATTAATGTGTTTGGCCCATTTACCAAATGTTGGTAATATCTGGGGACATATTGGACAATTAAAACTATCAACGGGATACTCTAAATAAAAAACCCCATCCTTCCACGAACTACTTTCTAATATATTTATATTACTACCAGTACTATTAAGATCCTTATTACGATCCCTATTAAAATCAGTACTTGGTCTAAAACTATTTAATAAACTAGACCCATTAACTAAATGAGCATTAAGATATCCCGATTCCCTAACATATGGATCATCAAATGTACTTAAATACTTAAAATCTGGATTAAAACTGTCCATAGTTAAATCATTAAAAGTGTCCCTTGTAAAAACCATCGGTAAGATAGATAAAATCTCCTCACCATGATCATCACAAACATTCTCCTCTACCTCCTCTCCATGCTCCACTGGGAGGACTTGATTCTCACTCTCATTCTCATGAGACTTCATTATAGTCCACACCATTTTATCCATTTGAAGGACATAAATCCACACCGTGTAGAGGTCAAAGCATAGGGGTTTATTACACACAGCGCTGGCGGAGTGTCACCTGGCTTATTAGGCTCAGAGACACTGTCAATTAATTGATTACAATGAAATATATAGATTTTCCATGGGCGGGGGAAAGTGACGGGGTAGGCAGTTCCACACCCCGGGATAGGTTTTGCAGCAAGACAAGATAGCACAATAGCCAATGGTTAAAAGGTTACACAATGTCTCCGCCCATGGTCTCAAGTTAGCAAATTAACATTTGATTAATACTTTGATAAAATGTTATTAGTATAAAATATATATGTTGAATTCTGATTTGGGGTCCATAGGAATGGAGTAACTCCTTTGATTGTCCGACAGGTACATGTCTAGGGGATAAAGCAAAGAAACAGTGAAAGCATATGAAAATAGAGATTGTCTCCTTTATGTCTTAAGGCAGGGCATTGGTCCCTTGGAAGGGAGGTGGAAGGGTGCCATATCATTATAGTGACATGTGCCAATATTTCATAAACTCAAGGTTGGATCTGTGGGAAGACTGTTTTCCCTTCAGGAGAAACACAATAGGAACAGGGATCCTTTGTTCGATTTGAAACATTGGATGAAACATAATTATTCAGTTATTGCTTCAACATCTGGCATTTCTACTGACCAAGCAGATCTTAGTAAAGGCAATGTTATTTTGTTTACCCCAGCTTTCTCTTAGCTGATCACTATTAGTTAGGCCTCTGGTCTCCAGACCAAACTCTGGACTTCGGGTCTGAAAAAGAGCTGGCACAATCCATATATACCAGGTTGTTATATAACATGCACATGGATTTTAACCCTTCACCATTGGTCCAGCGACCCTGATCACACCCCTAATATATTTAACACTGTCAGCTTGGGCATCAAAGCCAACAGCGGGGGCGTTATTAACCTGGTCCAACGCCAATCCGGTATAAAAATATAAATTACTTTTTTCCATAGCTAAAAGATTTACCCTTCTCAGGGGGAAACTAACCCGTACCTGGGGGAAACTTACCCTTTCCAGGGGGAAACTAACCCGTGCCTGGGGGAGACTACCCTTACCAGGGGGAATCTAACCCTTACCAGGGGGAGTCAACCCGTACCTGGGGGAGGGTACCCTTACCAGGGGGGCATCCATAAGCCTCCCTGCCTCTTGTCCCCTGACTGCCCCCTCCTGAGACCCTCCCTCATCCTAACTGGCCCCCTAGGAGCCTACCCCTACCTGTACCCTGATTGCCCCAACCCTTATCCACACCCCCACCCCCAGACAGACCCCTGGGACTCCCACGCCCCATCCAACCACTCCCCACCCCCTGACAGCCCCCCCCAGAACTCCCAACCCTCCCTGCTACTTGTCCCCTGACAGCCCCCCCCAGAACTACCGGCCCATCTAAACCCCTCTGCTCCCTGTCCCCTGACTGCTCTGATCCCTCTCCCCACCCCTGCCTCCTGACAGCCCCCGCCCAGAACTCCCAAACACCCCCCCCGCTCCTTGTCCCTTAACTGACCCCCCCAAACTGCCCCCCCAGGACCCTACCCCCTACCTGTATCCTGACTGCCCAAAACCTTCTCCACCCCCCCAAAAAGCCCCCCCCCGAACTCCCGACCCCCCCCGTCTCTTGACTGCCCCCTCCAAAATCTCCCTGCCCCTTCTCCTGCCCCCTGGCCCCCTTACCCTGCCGCTCAGAACATGGTGTTGGGCTCTGTGCGGAGCCAGACGCGTGGCTGCGCTCCCCAGCGCAACACACAACCCGGTCCCACCCCACCCAGTGCTGCCGGAGCGGGGCGCTGGGCTGCAGGGGAGGAGGAGCTGCCCAGGCCCGATGCAAATGGCCCGGCAGACCGGCCGGCTCAGAATGCAGGGAGGGGCGGGGGAGGAGGAGCTCTACACTGCTCCGGAGTCCAACCCGGCAAGCTGCAGGGGGAAGGGCTCTGGCTGCCAGAGCCCCATGCGAGCGGCTGACTTTCCTGCAGCCCTCCCAGCCGCTCGCTCTGCTCTGCATGGGGGGGAAATCCCGGACATTTTTAGTGATTTACAAATTCCCCCCCCCGGACGCTATTTTTAAACACAAAAAGGAGGACATGTCTGAGTAAATCCAGATGAATGGTAACCCTAAGTTAAACATGAAAAATTTGGCAGCAAAAAAAGTCAGCATAGTATTTAGGCTTCACACGGAAAAGAATTTATTGACCCAGCAGGGAGGTAATAGTGCCTCTCTTTATGGTTCTGGTGAAACTACATCTGGAAGTGTGTTCAGTTCTTGGCACTTCAGAAACAGAAAAACAGAGAATTTGGAGGGAGTTCAGGGATCGCCCCCCCCCCCCCCATGATTAGGGGGTTGGAGAGACACATGAAAAAAGACTCAGTGAGGAAAGACTCAATGAGCCTACTTAAGAGATGGCCAAGACACACAATTATAATAATCTATGTGAACAGTGTAAACATGAAGAAATAGACTCTCAGCAATGTACAATCATTGTCACTCCATTGAGATTAGTGTAGCTATGCTTCTCTCCTAGGTCAGCCCTACCCCCTTGTTAATCACAAATGGGGAGGATGATTACAAAGCTGATTGAGGGTGATCAAAGATGATCAATGATGATCCAGAGAACAAAGGCTCAAACAGTCCCCAAACACACAATCCCAACTACCTTGTACCTTTAAATAATTTGAAAGAGAAAGAAAAACACAAACGGCCAAAAACCAAACAGCCAAACAAACTCACTCACCCCAAGATTAGTACTTGTACATTATCAAAGGGGTAGCCGTGTTAGTCTGGATCTGTAAAGCATCAAAGAGTCCTGTGGCACCTTATAGACTAACAGACGTATAGGAGCATGAGCACGAAAGCTCATGCTCCTATACGTCTGTTAGTCTATAAGGTGCTACAGGACTCTTTGATGCTTTTCCTTGTACATTGTTTGTTCAGCAGGGGATCCCCTTCTCTCCCTCTCAAACTTCCATGTTTGCAGTCCTCTGATTTGATTTAGACCAGTGGTTCCCAAACTTTAACAACCTGTGAACCCCTTTCACTAAAATGTCAAGTCTCATGAACCCCCTCCTAAAAACAAATATCTCCTTTACCTGAGTATAAATTTTGGTTTTATGACATGTTTATTATACACTATTATTAATTATTATCATTACAGTATTTTTATTACATTATGAAAATGGCAACACTCTTCCAAGATCTCACTTTCGTAGCTTGTATCACTTGGAATAAGCCTGTTATAAGACAAGGCTCTTATGTTTCATCAAGGAGTATCAGATGTGAAACAGCAGGAAGATATTTAAGAAGCCAACTCAAAGAGTTCTTCCTACACAAGCATTCAGGTCTTGAGCAGTCCAGGCAAACAATGCACGTTACAACAAAGCTTAAACTTGTTCTTCATAATAATTTTAAAAACAATACTAGCTTCCTATTTAATTTTAAAAACAGCAAAAAATATCCACCTCCCTTTCCATTTCTTATAAGCAGTCTTGAAGTTTAAATCTCCTCAGTAAAAAGAACAGGAGTACTTGTGGCACCACGAAAGCTTATGCTCAAATAAATTTGTTAGTCTCTATGGTGCCACAAGTACTCTTGTTCTTTTTGCGGATACAGACTAACACGGCTGCTACTCTGAAACCTCCTCAGTGTGATAGAGATGCTTGCTTTGATCTGCTTAGCTCTTGGAAGTCTAGCGGCTCCGGGCTGCTGGCCCCGTGCTGCCCGGGGTCCGTAGGGACAGCTCTGTCCACCATTAGGGAATTTTTTCCCAAGAACCCCCTGTAACATTTCACGAACCCCCAGGGGTTCACGAACCCCAGTTTGGGAACCACTGATTTAGACAAATAGGGAGGAACTGGTTGAGAATTGGAAAGCAGAGGGCAGCTTAAGTGAAAGTGATCGTGAAATGGCAAAATTCATGATTCTAAGGAATGGGTGGAGGGAAAATACCACTCTAAAGATAATGGATTTCAAGAAAGCAGACTCAGGGAGTTGGTAGGAAAGATCCCATGGAATGCAAGTCTGAGGGGAAAAAACAGTTCGAGAGAGTTAGCGTTTTTTCAAAGAGACATTTTTAAGGGCATAAGAGCAAACTATCCCAATGCATAGGAAAGATAGGAAGTATGGCAAGAGCAGGGCCGATGCTACCATTAAGGCAAACTAGGTGGTTGCCTAGGGCGCCAAGATTTGGGGACGCCAAAAAGCGGTGCCCCCAATTTTTTTTTTACCGTGTTCCTGGGCTGGGCTGCCGGCGGCATGCTGACACATGCGGCTCAGACTCACTCTCCCAGCGCAGTGTCCGCTCCATGCAATTATTGTCATTGCCGGCGGGGGCGGCGTGCTCGGGGAGGGGGCGTAGCAGAGGTGAGCTGGGGTGGTAAGCCCTGCAGCAGCTCCCCCCCACCCTGAGCGCCCCCCCTGCGGCAGCTCCCCACCCCAGCTCATCTGCTACGCCCCCTCCCTGAGCGCGCGGTCGCCGCTCCACTTCTCCCGCCTCCCAGGCTTGTGGCGCCAATCAGCTGTTTGGCGCCGCAAGCCTGGGAGAAGAGGAGAATTAGAGCGGGGGCGGAATGCTCAGGGAGGAGGCAAAGCAGAGGTGAGTTGGGGTGGGGAGCTGCCACACGGCTCCCCGGGGGGGTGGGAGCTGCCGTGGGGGGGGGGCGCCTCAGGGCGGAGGGGGGCGGGGAGCTGCCGCAGGGCTGTGGGGGGCGCAAGGTGGAAGTTTCGCCTAGGGCGCAAAACTTCCTTGCACTGGCCCTGGGCAAGAGACTACCCTGGCTTAACCAGGAGATCTTCAGTGATCTAAAACTCAAAAAAGAGTCCTACAAAAAGTAGAAACAAGCTCAAATTACAAAGGATGAATATAAACAAATAACGCACGTATGTAGGGTCAAAATTAGAAAGGCCAAGGGACAAAACAAGATTAAACTAGCTAGAGACATAAAGGATAACAAGAAAATATTCTACAAATAGATTAGAAGCAAGAGGAACACCAAGGACAGAGTAGGCCCATTACTCAATGGGGGGGTAAGGGGGGAACAATAACAGAAAATGTATAAATTGCCAAAGTGCTAAATAACTTTTTTGTTTCAGTTTTCACCAAAAAGTTTAGTAGTGATACAACATCTACCTTAATACATGCCAGTGAAAATGAGGTAGGATCAGAGGATAAAATAGGGAAAGCACAAGTTAAAAATTACTTAGACAAGTTAGATGTCTTCAAGTCACCTGGGCCTGAAGAATACATCCTAGAATACTCAAGGAGCTGACTGAGGAGATATCAGAGCCATTAGCAATTATCTTCAAAAAGTCATGGAAGATGGGAGAGGTTCCAGAGGAGAGGAAAAGGGCAAATATAGTGCCAATCAATAAAAAGGGGAATAAGGACAACCCGGGGAATTAAAGGCTAGTCATCTTAACCTCAGTGCCCATAAAGATAATGGAGCAAATAATTAAGCAATCAATTTGTAAGCACATAGAAGATAAGAAAGTGATAAGTAACAGTCAACATGGATTTGTCAAGAACAAATCATGTCAAACCAAACTGATAGCTTTCTTTGACAGGGTAAGGAGCTTTGAGAATGGGGCGATGGGAGCAGTAGATTTGGTAAATATTGACTTTAGTTAGGCTTTTGATACTGTCTCACATGACTTTCTCATAAAAAAAACCTTAGAAAAATACAACCTAGATGGAGCTACTATAAAATGGATGCAAAACTGGTTAGAAAACCATTCCCAAGAGGAGTAGTTAGTGGTTCACAGTCATGCTGGAAGGGCATAACGAGTGGAGTCCTGCAGGGATCAGGTTTGGTTCTGTTCAATATCTTCATCAATGATTTAAATAATGGCACAGAGATACACTTATAAAGTTTGTGGATGATACCAACTTGGGAGGGGTTGCAAGTGCTTTGGAGAATAGCATTAAAATTAAAAATGATCTGGACAAATTGGAGAAATCAGGGGTGGCTCTATGTTTTTTGCCACCCCAAGCACGGCAGGCAGGTGTTTTTCAGCCGCTGGTAACGCGGATTTGGCGGCATGCCCGCGGGAGATCCGCCAGTCCCGCGCCTTCGGAGTACCCGCCGCTGAATTGCCACCGAAACCACGGGACCGGCAGACCTCCTGGAGGCATGCCACTGAAGGCAGCCTGACTGCCGCCCTCATGGCGACTGGCAGGCCGCCCCCCCGCGGCTCGCCGCCCCAGGCACGTGCTTGGTGCGCTGGGGCCTGGAGCCACCCCTGGAAGAAATTGTCTGAAGTAAATAGGATGAAATTCAATAAGGACAAATGCAAAGTACTCCACATAGGAAGGAACAATCAGTTGCACACATACAAAATGGGAAATGACTGCCTAGGAAGGAGTACTGCAGAAATGGATTTGGGGGTCATCATAGATCACAAGCTAAATATGAGTGAACAGTATAACACTGTTGTAAAAAAAGCAAACATCATTCTGAGATGTATTAGCAGGAGTGTTGTAAGCAAGACAGGAGAAGTAATTATTCTGCTCTACTCCATGCTGATTAGGTCTCAACTGGAGTATTATGTCCAGTTCTGGGCTCCACATTTCAGGAAAGATGTGGCCAAATTGGAGAAAATCCAGAGAAGAGCAACAAAAATGATTAAATGTCAGAAAACATGACCTCTGAGGGAAGATTGAAAAATCTAGGTTTGTTTAGTCTGGAAAAGAAAAGACTGAGAGGGGAAATGAGAAGTTTTCAAATACATCAAAGGTTACAAGGAGGAGGGAGAAAAATTGTTCTCCTTGACCTTGGATGATAGGACAAGAAGCAATGGGCTTAAATTTCAGCAGGGATGGTTTAGGTTGGACATTAGGAAAAAATTCCTAACTGTTAGAGTGGTTAAGCACTGGAACAAATTGCCTAGGGAGATTGTGGAATCTGCATCACTGGAGATTTTTAAGAGCAGGTTAGACAAACGCCTGTCAGGAATGGTCTAGATAATACTTAGTCCTGCCTTGAAGTCCCTGCTAGTCCTACGGTTCTATGCTCATTTATATCAGTAGAGGATTTGGCCACAAGAATGGAAGAAATTATTTACAAGGGGACGTAATTATGAGTAATAAAGTGAAAAGAAAAAAGGGAAACTTTAGTTGAATATCAAAGAAAAATGGTAGAAATTGTTAAATGGTTAAAAAGTCTCCCAAGAGAACCAGTGGAAACCCTATAGCTAGGGACAATGGAAACTAGCAGAAACAAATCACTAGAAAATATATTGTCCAGAATAGACCTGCATTGACAGAGAGAGAGATTGTATCATCTAAAATATCTCTCTGTGCTTAATTTTTAGGATTATGAGATTCACTTAGAAGAATATTTTAAGGCTGTGAAATAAAAACATTGCATAAGTGTTGCTTACTTGATGCCTATTTTATATTTCAAAATGTAAATACCACAGCAAATGTGGTCTGGCATTTACACAAACAATAACAGATGGCCATGATGACTAAATGAGTTTTTAAAATGTTATTTTGTAAAGCACTGTGCTGTTATTAAGTGCTATATACCAGCATGCAACTTTCACCAGTATAGCAGGGCTAGTTTCTTGTACCCTGACATGCATTGGAAGGAGCATACTTTGAGACTAAGGCCCTGTCTACACTACGCAGTTTTGTCGGCAAATGCTGCCCTTTGCCAACAAACGGGGGAGGTGTACACACTACAAAGCTACTTTTGGTGGCAAAACTCTGCTGTTTTGCCAACAAAATAAAACCACCTTGACGAGAGGCATAAAGCCTTTTGCAGCAAAGTTAAAGTGACAGAATGTCAATGTAGACACTGCCATTTGTTATGTCGACATAACTGGCCTCCCCCAATATCCCACAATGCCCACCGCTCTGTTCACTGTTTTGAACTTAAGTGCCCAATATCTAGCTATGCCGGCATGTGGCCCTCCCCTTTCAAAGCTCTGGGAAACTTTGACATGGAGCTGCTGAGGATGCATCTCCCGGAGGCTGTGGGAGAATTCGGAGGGAATCAGAACCATTAATGAGGAATGTTGCTCTTCCAGGCAGGCAGGCAGAGCTGGCTGCTGCTTCCTGGGTCGGGTTGGGGGAGAAGGGGGTGAAGAGAGTGCTCAAGCTGCTGTCCGAACTTAAAGAGACAGCATGCCGACGCAACACACACACTTCCCCAACAAAGACTCTGTTTCTGTCTCTCCCCCACACACACTCACCTTGTCATACACTCTTACCCCTGCACCCTACTTCAGTTGAAAAGCAGCTGGCAATTTAGTAGGATGCCAATAGAATGATATGATTGAGAAACCTGCATCATGTGACGCTGTACCTGCCCCATGAGGCATTGCAAATCTTCCCAAAGCACCCTGTGGCCAATTGCACAGTGGTATAGCTACCCACTGTGCACTGCTCTGTGTGTCAGTGCAAGAGCTGCTAGTGTCGATGCACTCTGCCAACACAAGGAGTATAGTGTGGACATGCAATAGTGGTTTAATTAAAGTGGCATAACTTTTGTCAACCAAAACTCTGTAGTTCAGACATAGCAAACATAGCAACCATGAATATGCGTCTATTCCTACCCTGTTTCCCCGAAAATAAGACATCCTCCGAAAATAAGGCCTACTTACAGTTTTGCCTCTCGTTGTAATATAAGGCATCCCCCCGATAATAAGACCTCCCCGATAATAAGGCATCCACCGATAATAAGGCATTTTTCATTTCTGAAAAATAAGACATCCCCTGAAAATAAGACCTAGCGCATCTTTGGGAGCAAAAATTAATATAAGACACTGTCTTATTTTCGGGGAAACAGGGTACGTGCTGTCTATTCCTACATTCAAATACATATATTTTACTTGTATTCTAGTAAGTACCTGGAGTCTACATGCACAGTTTGTCTTCAAAAATGTGCAATCCAGAAGACAAGCAATATACAAAAGCTAGGGAAAAGAGTTACACTAAATATATATATATAAATCTCTACCCTGATATAACGCAACCCGATATAACACGAATTCGCATATAGCGCGGTAAAGCGGTGCTCTGGTGGGGGCTGGGTGGGGCTGCGCTCTCCGGTGGATCAAAGCAAGTTCGATATAACGCGGTTTCATCTATAACATGGTAAGATTTTTTGGCTCCCGAGGACAGCGTTATATCGAGGTAAAGGTGTACTTGTATTTACTCTTCTGTACAATGGATAGTGTACATTACATACACTATTACATGATATGCATTTTAAAAATACATGAACTGTAACTGAGTACCCTTCCTTCCCTCTCTTAGTAGCAGATCAGTTTCTTGTAGGCATCATAGAAGGGGGTCTTACACAGGGATTCAAAGAAGGAGTGGGTAGTGGCTTTACATGTCAGTTCAGGAGGGTGTTCCAGGCATAGATGACTGGATGAAAGAAGGTGCAAAGACAGTTGTAGTCAAAGGTAGCATAGTTGGCAAAGCAGAAGAAGGATGCCCTGATCTGAGAGGATAAGTAGGGAGAAGAACTGTAAAGGCCTTAATGGTCAGGACAAGAAGCCTGAATTTTATACTGTACAGTGGTAAAAGAGGAATCAGTGGAGGGATTTAGAACAGGCATAGCATGGTCAAAATGTCATGAAATTTACCTTAGCAGCTGTGTTTTGAGTGGACAGGACAATGTAGGTGTTAAGGAAACCAGAGCAGTGAGGCATGGCAACAACAAAGAAGATGAGAGCCTTAACAAGTCTTCCTTGTGCACACAGAAAGCAATGGTCTTTTTTTAACTATTAAGGACACAGTGGCTGTTGGGTTTCAGTTGTATTAATAATTAAATAAAAACTATATTAAGGTTGCAAAGTCAAACTCTCAAAAAGTTAGGAAATCCCAGAATTAAGGTTGCCCATGCAATTTAATTCTCTCCTTTTGTGCATATACATTATGATAGAGTCTTTAATTACATGATTGCATACTATTTTTCCCAGAGGACCCTGCTTTCTAGATTGAAAATCTTCAAGAATTAAGAATAAACAAAACAATCTTTCCCTGGAAATGGATGAGTTATCATAACATTTGGGGCCAGATTGTGACCCAATCTTCCCCTACTGACATTGACCAACAGGTACTCATATGAGTAACCCCTTTGACTTCAGTATTGTGAGTAAGGAGCTCTGAGCTCTAAGCTCTTTGAAGCAGGGACTTATTTGTATGTTTGTAGAGTCCTTCATACAAAGGGGCCCAATCAGGCTGTGGCATTTACATGCTACCACCCTAAAGCTGTTAAATAATAATAGTAGCCTCTAGGAATTATTACCACTGTTTACAGAAGCACACAGATACTACACATTTACAAAGTCTATGGAATAGTTCAAAGTCTGTGTTCTAAATGATAATTTGATCAGTAGGAAAATAGACTGTCACTGCTTCTCCTTAGGAGAAAACTCCTGCCTATTCTTTGCTTGTTAGATGTTCTGATTTTTATCAGTTTTTCCTGATTTGTTTAACAAAAGCACTGTAAACTTAAAATGAAACTAACTTGCATGTTAAAAAAACAAAACAAAACAAAACCCTTCAGCTTCATTGAAAATAATTAGACATTTCAAAATACAGCAAGTCTTCCATAAAGGAGCATGGACATTTAAGAAGAATAGGCAGTTCTAACAATGCCAGCTATGACCTGGATTCACTGAAAAGTGTAGATTTACAAATAAGTGGCTAACAAATAAGTCTCCAACTGTTGTCTCGCCCTTCTTTTATAACTGTGCCATACGGTAGCCCGGCTGGACCACCAACCTGTGGCAGGCTGCAGCATGACAGGCGTCCCCCTGCACATAAACCATAAGAAAATAAGTCCCAATATCAAGTCCCATAGCAATAGTCCAGCACAGCCCCAGTATCCCTTGCTACATCCGGGCTCTCCAGCCTTCATACATCTCCAGCTGTGGTCCCCTGGCTCTGGAAGGACAGCTGGTTAGCCCCTCTACTAGCTTCCTAACTCTCCTCCCTTTCTCACCTCCCAGCATTGGCTTTGGCTCCTGAAAGTCATCAGATTAACCTCTCCACTGGCTTCCTGATAACTCCGTCCTCTTTCCATGAAGAGCCTGCAGAAAACTTTCTGTTCTCGGCAGCTTTTTTCAGAGACCTCCTCTAGTCTCTGGCAGCCCTATCTCACCAGCGGTGGGGCGGTCCCTATGCTTCAGGTCTTAGTCTCACTTTCATTTTCACCCATCCCAGCTCTCTGTCTCTCAATGACTATCCTACTCAGACTATCCCTGATCTTTTATAGTCGCAGGACAGGTGCTGTCCCGCACCGCCCTCTTAATTGGCCAGATCAGAGCAGCTTTTCCTGCACAGCGGGTCTTGACCTTCTTCATTTACTGTAGCTAGCCACCTTGTGAATACTCTGTCTCACCAAGCTCTCCATCAATTTTCAAATCTCATCTGAAAACACTATGAAGATACAATACAAAAAAAGGGCCCAATCTTGCCCCTCTTGAAGTCAGTAGGAGCAGGAGCAGGCCCTAAAACTGTATCATGTTTATCTACCTGGAAATGCAGTGCTCAACTGTGAACCACCTTTCGTGCTCATGTAGAGGATCAATGCGCACCCTTACTTCCCTACCTGGGTTACTCATGCTGCTAGCCTGTGCATAGAGAGGAGAGCAGCCTCTGTTAAAGGGCTGCTGCTCCCCCTTCCACATAGGTGAGGAGCAAATAAAAATCTGGTCTACTCAAACGGAGAAGTGAGCTGTGTGCAGACAAAACAAGAAAAAAGTAAGGGAGAAGTAGGGACCAAAATGTGACTCAGAGTACCTCCCTACTAATTAAATGCACGAGTGATGGTTACAAAATCTCTATGGCAATTATCCCACAAACATTTGTGCACTTGCATAACTTTTACATACATGAATTGTCTGACTCCAGTGGCACTACTTATGTTAGTCTAATTGTGCAGCTATTTGTGTTCTTAGGGGCCTTGATTTCTACAAAACTGATACTTTAAATTTATCTGTGAAGTTGCAGGGTTCTCATACCAGAATGGCATTTGTAAACATTCAGAAAATGACAAGTCCTCATCACAGTTCCAACCCCATATCTGGTAAGCCAAACTCTTCACCACTAGCACTTGTTCTTCATTAATGACCTGGAGGATGGCGTGGACTGCACCCTCAACAAGTTTGCAGGTGACACTAAACTAGGAGGAGTGGTAGATGCACTGGAGGGTAGGGATAGGATACAGAGGGACCTAGACAAATTAGAGGATCGGGCCAAAAGAAATCTGAGGTTCAACAAGGACAGGTGCAGAGTCCTGCACTTAGGACGGAAGAATCCCATGCACTGCTACAGACTAGGGACTGAATGGCAAGGCAGCAGTTCTGCAGAAAAGGATCTAGGGGGTTACAGTGGACGAGAAGCTGGATGATGAGTTATAGTGCCTGATGAGTTTAGACTTGATAATTGGTTGGTGACATCAAAGTATAGACCTCACAACCAATCTGGGGCATGTGCCCTGGTCCCTTACAGTCTGCCTTGAGGTTGGTACTCATTCTCTGGAGTCACTGCAGGACAGCTTGACAGGATGGTTGAAAGTTTATAGATTTTATGCTTCATAAAAATATACAAGATGACAACACTGGTTCTTTTGTGCTTTTAGGATTAGTAGATTCTTATATTTTATTCATAGCATGTCCAAATGCGGTAGGCACTGACAACCAAATTAAAAATAAAAGGTTGACATGGTTCCAGCCAGAATAAGGTGACCAGACAGCAAGTGTGAAAAATTGGGACAGGGAGTGGGAGGTAATAGGCTTCTATATAAGAAAAAGCCTCAAATATCAGGACTTTCCCTATAAAATCAGGACATCTGGTCACCCTAAGCCAGAAAGAGTTTATCATCAAATTTTAGATGTGATGCAGTGGGAGTAACCAACAGTAAGGGCATAGGTTAAAGAGAGACCAAGAGCTACTGTAATAAGAACACATTTGTACTGTAGTGTGACAAGGCATAACAAGGGACAGGCAATATGTATTCTGTATCAGTAGTAACTACATGAAAATATTATGAAACAGCTTTCATATTTTGTTTGCATAGCCAAAACCAGTTGTCAAGTTCAAGATTGTTAAAAGCAAAATATTTAAAGTATATATTGCCAACGGCCTTTCAAACAAGTCCTTGCAAAACCTCTGATAAAGAAGTCATTCAGCTTGCCCAGCCCTCTGGACATCATGTAATTGGCTAAATTGAACAAGATGATGTTATTCATAAGGGACAAAACATTGCAAGATTTTGTTTCTGCATTTGAAGCTGAGCTCAGTATTTGCTTGGTGTATGTTATTAATATTGGATTTCTGCTAGTAGTTATATACTGCAAAAGTTTTGCACAAAATGGATGGTGGAGAAAAGTAACCCATTGCAAATGTCAGGT
This sequence comes from Chrysemys picta bellii, assembly GCF_011386835.1. NCBI lineage: Eukaryota > Metazoa > Chordata > Testudines > Emydidae > Chrysemys > Chrysemys picta. The sequence continues at coordinate 79,748,608 of NC_088791.1, forward strand.
TTAACAATTTCCCAGCCCAGGGACTTTGAAGTGTCTTTTTGTGGTTCCTGGAATAAGGAGTATATTATAGATACTTTCTTAAAATAGAGTTTTAAATTGAAATGTCTGTGTGGCATTAGTGATTAATAAAGCAAGGGACCAGTAGCATTAGTTTGACTAAAGCATAGTATGAGCAGGCACAATGCAAACTTACCCACATAGATTTGTTAAAGCACCGGAGTCTCAACCTGACCTGCAGTAGGCCTGCTCATTCTAGTATTAGGGACAGAGGGTGAATTGGGCCAATTTATGAATCATAGAATTATAGAATCATAGAATATCAGGGTTCGAAGTGACCTCAGGAAGTCATCTAGTCTAACCCCCTGCTCAAAGCAGGACCAATCCCCAAATAAATCGTCCCAGCCAGGGCTTTGTCAAGCCTGACCAATAAAAACCTCTAAGGAAGGAGATTTCACCACCTCCCTAGGTAACCCATTCCAGTGCTTCACCACCCTCCTAGTGAAAAAATTTTCCCTAATATCCAACCTAAACCTCCCCCACTGCAACTTAAGACCATTACTCCTTGTTCTGTCATCAGGTACCACTGAGAACAATCTAGATCCATCCTCTCTGGAACCCCCTTTCAGGAAGTTGAAAGCAGCTATCAAATCCCCCCTCATTCTTCTCTTCTGCAGACTAAACAATCCCAGTTCCCTCAGACCTCTCCTCATAAGTCATGTGCTCCAGCCCCCGAATCATTTTTGTTGCCCTCCACTGGACTCTTTCCAATTTTTCCACATCCTTCTTGTAGTGTGGGGCCCAAAACTGGACACAGTACTCCAGATGAGGCCTCACCAATGTCGAATAGAGGGGAATGGTCACGTCCCTCAATCTGCTGGCAATGCCCCTACTATAACTGCCTAAATGTGGAGTCACAAATTGTCCCCTTGGGAAATCTGATCTATTTTGCCACACTGGTAATCTTACCTTTTGTGACAGATGATTTCTTCCTATACCACGGATCACAGCAATATTCAGATTACTCCCAGTCTCAAAGGACCAGTCATTTCCACTAGGTCAATTAATTGCACTTAAGATCTCACAGCAAAGATAATGCTTGCAGCCCATCTGATAATAAACTGTCTAAAAATGTATTAACTAGGAAAAAGAAATTAGAGTTATTTACATGGCTAAATTAGCTAAACATATATACACACAAATGAGTTCTAATCTTAAATTTCTAAAAATAATAGAAGTGTCTGTGATAATCAAGCTTTTTATGTTCATTAGGGCGAACCCAGGCTAAGCACTGGAGATCTTTTACTTATGCCTAGTAATGCTTGCCCCCCCCCACAGTCCAAGCAGTATAAAGATATAGTTCCCTCTTGTTAATGGCTTTTAGTCCCCTCCCCCCTTCTGCTTTGAGCTGCAAACTCAGCGGATAGGAGGAATTCAGTAAAAAGATACAACTTCATGGGCAGGGAGTAAATAACTTGGGGGGAGAGTAAAAAACGAAGTCTTTTGTCCTCTTTAATGTTCCACTGTAGTCCATCTGGTGTTGATGGGCCTTTCTGAACACCTTCTGTTGGAGCCTAGCATTTCATACTAGTTAACATCCGTCTCCTGTCTGGTGATTTACACAATTACAAAGGTTTGCAATGCAAATACTCAAACATAACTTTATATTAGGGAATACAGATGTTATAAGTGAGATCAATGCATGCAGTAATTCACAAAAATTTCATACAGTCTCAACACTAAATACAGTTTTATAATTCTAATACCTATTCTAACCATATTAACACGCAGGTGAGACATACTGAGTCCAGCTATGTATTTGCCAGTATTCAATTGAGGCATGGGGACCTTGCCTGAGCTGGCAACTGGTTTCTTCAGTATGTTTTTTCCAGGGTTTGTCAGATACTTTTACAAGAAGATATATTATTCTAGCAATGCAGTCAATATCAGTGAATTATTTTGGAGTTTCCAAAACTATTTCAATTTTTCAATCTATGCCTTATCCTTACTAAAATAATAATACTGCTAGGTTTCCCCAGAAAAGCTGTGTAATTATGGAGAAGCAGAATGGGGTGAATCTGAATCATCATAGAATATCAGGGTTCGAAGGGACCTCAGGAGGTCATCAATCCAAACCCCTGCTCAAAGCAGGACCAATCCCCAAATAAATCGTTCCAGCCAGGGCTTTGTCAAGCCTGACCTTAAAAACCTCTAAGGAAGGAGATTCCACCACCTCCCTAGGTAACCCATTCCAGTGCTTCACCACCCTCCTAGTGAAAAAGTGTTTCCTGACATCAAACCTAAACCTCCCCCACTGCAACTTGAGACCATTACTCCTTGTTCTGTCATCAGGTAACACTGAGAGATCCATCCTCTCTGGAACCCCCTTTCAGGTAGATGAAAGCAGCTATCAAATCCCCCCTCATTCTTCTCTTCTGCAGACTAAACAATCCCAGTTCCCTCAGCCTCTCCTCATAAGTCATGTGCTCCAGCCCCCTAATCATTTTTGTTGCCCTCCACTGGACTCTTTCCAATTTTTCCACATCCTTCTTGTAGTGTGGAGCTTAAAACTGGACACAGTACTCCAGATGAGGCCTCACCAATGTTGAATAGAGGGGAATGATCATGTCCCTCGATCTGCTGGCAATGCCCCTACTTATACAGCCCAAAATGCCATTAGCCTTCTTGGCAACAAGGGCACACTGTCGACTCATATCCAGCTTCTCATCCACTGTAACCCCTAGGTCCTTCTCTGCAGAACTGCTGCCTTGCCATTCGGTCCCTAGTCTGTAGCAGTGCATGGGATTCTTGAGTCCTAGTGCAGGACTCTGCACTTGTTCTTGTTGAACATCATCAGATTCCTTTTGGCCCAATTCTCTAATTTGTCTAGATCCCTCTGTATCCTATCCCTACCCTCCAGCGCATCTACCACTCCTCCCAGTTTAGAGTCATCTGCAAACTTGCTGAGGATGCAGTCCACACCATCCTCCACATCATTAATGAAGATATTGAACAAAACCAGACCCAGGTCTGACCCTTGGGGCACTCCACTTGATACTGGCTGCCAACTAGACATGGAGCCAATGATCACTAACTGTTGAGCCCGACGATTTAGCCAGCTTTTTATCCACCTTATAGTCCATTCATCCATACTTCTTTAACTTGCCGGCAAGAATACTGTGGGAGACCGTATCAAAAGCTTTGCTAAAGTCAAGGAATCCACATCCACTGCTTTGCCCTCATCCACAGAGCTAGTTTTGTGATGCAGACTCATCTTGGGACTAAGATGAGAACCTCAGATGCAGTGACTGTTTAAAGATATAAATCTACCTCTTAGTAGAGAAGTTCATCTGTGTATTGTCAATAAGCCACAGGAGCATTCTACTTACATAAATATTGAAATATATGATTATGAGGGATTTTAGAGGATTTCTAGTTCCACAACTCGTATACAATGTAAGTCAGATCACAGTTAACTTTGCCTAGGGTGAAGAGAAAAACCATGGCAAAAATATCAAATGTTAGTGTAGAAAATAATGGAAAGGGCTCTTTATTATGTATATAGTTCATAAAAGTGCACCTTAGAGAAATATAAAGAGTTTACAACCTTAGAAAGAATGGCAATTAAATTTAAAAAAAAAATGAAATTTAAATCTGAAAAAGGGGTTTGGCGAGGTAGCTTACAGTATATTCCCTAAGCGCTCATCTACTGACACTTTCCACTCCTCTTCCTCACTCCCTGTCCCTCGCACACACCTGGATTTCCAGTATTTTGCTTCACTTTTTTTTCTTACAAATGTTCTTTGAAATACATGGGAGTTGCAGCTTCTCTACACAGCTCTCCCAAAGTACCTCATTCCTAGTGTGTACACTTCATACTGTTCTGGTGCTGGCTCAGTCCTGAGCATAGACTCATCCTTAACTGTGCCCAATGGTGTGGTTTTTTTGGGCTGGGGGTGCATAAATGGAAACTAGGATGAGAATCTTTTTCACTTGTCACATAAATCAGAATCAGATCCTGGGGCTGTCTGAGATGAAAGGTTAACTCACGGAACTACAGTGCTACCTAGCCGTCTACACAGGTGATCTAGCCATACTTGGGGTGGATGGTTCTGTGTGGCAGCATCATGCCTTTAAGGGGCAGCCCTCCACTGGATGCAGGGTAGAGCTTCACAACCCAGTCAAGAGCTTTGGAATACCTTATAAAGCTCCCTGGCATATAGGAGAGTGCACCTGCTGTTGTACCCTTATGTAGCAGGGTGCTGGTACAAAAGCACCTAATTAGCCCCTGCTCAGTCAGCTCCAATCAGGGGAAGCAGATTGGGGCTGATGGAAAAGGTCTGATGCTGGCCTGAGGATTGGCAACAGCTGCTGGCCTGACAGGCCAAGAGCTATAAAGGCTGGGAGGGAGCCAGAAGGTGGGGGGCAGGCAGGCAGGGAACTGGAGGCCTTCTAGCTGAAGGCTGCCACTTCCTGTAAAGGAGGTGACTAATCCTGCAAGACTTGTATATAGATAGACACTGGTGGTGGGAGAACCTTATATAAATAAAGACACGGGTGTTTCACAACCTTGAAGCTTCTCTGAGCCGTATTGGAGTCAGCAAGCGGGCCCCAGGAAGAAGAGTGGGACATGAAACCTGTTACACCTTATATACAGTGTTGAATCCCACCTCACTCCACATTCTGGTTATGCTCCACCATGGAGTGGTGAAGTTAATCCACAGTCCCACCTCCACAATGCCCACTTTGGGATTCTGTTTACCCATGGGAGAGTTTGGATGGAGTAGCATATGTATTCCCAGAAATGGGGACTGTCCTTGTGTCTCTCTCTTACATGGGCTGCATAAGGTTGGGAAGACTCCTTGTGCCCTTCCTCCTGTCCCCAATGTACTCTGTACTGCGCCCAGCCCATTTTTCATGCCTGAGAACTACTATGTATGATTTGCTTTTTCTATCACTGCTGTCTATATCCAGTACTGTCTGGCAAATCAATTTTTAACTAAAATTGACTAGGAAGTAAATTAGGGCTTCCATTTACTTTAAGCAGTGAATTTCCAAAGTGCTAAGCATCATTGCTATGCTTGACCTGCTGAAACCAGCCTAGCTTTAGCCCAAAGAAGAGCCCACCACATAATCTGCTTGTGTGCTCTAGACAAAAGACACAGATGGAAACATAGGTAAGAAGGGGCTACTCCTATTGGAAATATAAAAATAACTGCCTCCAAGCTGGTTCAAAATCCATTCAGGGCAAGGAAGGTCAGAACATGTTCCCTGTTTTCTTCCTAGTAGAATTGCTTCCGATATTTGAAATGTTTGATCTAAGAGAAAAGCTGTAGATGTTCAGTGAATTACATTTTCTCTCTATCAATCTGGTTTACAAAAAGAGAATAAATGTACTCTTCTATTTTAACCCAGGCATACCCCACCACAGTCGCCCATCTTTTAGTCACACACACTGATTAAACCTCTTCCCTCACAGAAAAAGTCTAAAGATACCTGATCCTCGATTCCATTCAATCTCAATTTTCCCCTTTTATTAGGTTTTTTTCAAGTATTTTGTATTGAATGTTACATATTTAAAGATCTAAAAAATCTTTACACAGACAGTGAAAATATTGAGATTCTATATAGTTTAAATAATTCATTAGACTTATTGTCCTGGAAGTGAAATGAAAGAATTGCTATGGGAATCTGGAAAGCACCTTTTTATTGTTTTTGTAAATTACAAATTATTGTTTTCCCATTTCACAGGTAGCCTCTTACCAATTAAGGGTTCAGGCCTGCATTCCAAACGTGTTTTAAGTACAGAGGTCATGATTGGGTCCAAAATGTCTTGGTGATTTCCAAGTTCTGGTCTCTGTGGAGACTAAAGTTCATATATAGAGGTAAACAGAATATGTTCAATGACAAGTCTTTATCTGGGATCAGCTGAAGCCTGATCAACTTGAGTTCATGAAGATTCCTTAATAAACTATACATTGAAAATACTGATAATACATAAAAATACACAAAACAATGGCTTTTTAAAGGATTGCGCCCAGGTTTCTAAAAATGACTATCCATAATGAGAACCAGAAACATGTTATGAAAGTGAATTAGTCCATTGGTTTTAATTAGGAACCACTGTAAAGGATTGTAAAACATGTCACGAAATCCAACTAAACTGCTAAATATGTATTTCAGTGCATCCAGTAGATTAAGTTATTTAGAATTCACAGTGTCTCAACTTGTTATATTTAATTTGTCTTTTTAGCGTGGCACATAAAATGTATTATTTTTATTGTAAAATTTAAGTGCAGATACTTTAATTATTAAAATGTGGGCAATTAATCTACATAGAAGTCTTTAATGCTTAAACTTATTAAAAAGATTGTGGCTTTAAAAGTAACAGTATTTAAGGAGTCTGCCATCAGTATGCAGGCATAAATCCTGGTACTGTTAATAAGAGTTAAAAAAGAGAATTTCTGGGTAATTATAATATGCTTTACATAGTGTTGAAAGCATGAGGCCAAAGGCACAGACATTTTAAAGTGACAAGGTGGGTGAGGTAATACGTATTGACAGAAGTTGGTCCAATAAAAGATATTACCTCATCCATCTTGTCTCTCTAATCTCCTGGGACCAGCACAGCTCCAACAACACTGCAAAAAAGACTTCAAAGCTTCTAAGAGGTTTTATAGTAACCTAGAATGTGCTTTGCAGGCTCTTTCAGATTTTTTATTGCCTTTGACTGAATTTTCTTAATGATGCTGGAGGAAACAGCCTTGGAGAGAGAAGTTCTAAATTATCAGATACATCTGTGCAAGTAGCTTGCACTTGTTGCTGTCAGTGTTCCTCATCTCTGCCACGGAATGAGAATGTAGTATCTGCTCCATAGCCACTGAGGACTGCTCTACACATAACACTTAGGTCAATGTAGTTATGCCACCGAGGGGTGAGATAAGTTCCAAGAGAACTAGATCAAAGATCTCTAACAAACTATTAAACCCATGTCAGCAGGATGCACACGAACAGTTAGACCACAACAGGCTAGTGCAGGGTAGATTCAGACTCCAGCTTGCTCTGGCCTAAGTGTCCATGTAGGTAAGCTAAGGGCTTGTCTACACTTGAAATGCCACTATAGCGCTTCAGTGTAGTCACTATCTACTCTGATTGAAGGGGTTCTCCCACTGGCATAGGCAATCCACCTCCTTGGGCGGTGGTATCTAGGCCAATGAAAGAATTCGTCTGTTGACCTAGTACTGTCTACATGGGGACTTAGGTTGGCTTAACCAAGTTGCTCAGGGGTGTGGATTTTTCATACACTTGAGCAACGTAGCTGGGTGTGACGTTATGTGTGTAATATAATATTTTGTTGGAAGATGACAGGGCCAGAAAGACTTAATTAACTCACAGACTGACCTGACCCATGGGTGAACCTTAAGGACTGGTTAGGAAGATATATAAATGAATAGAGCTTTGAAATGCAAGTCTTCATTGTTAGAGATCTCAAAGGTAGATGTTTGCTCAGGTCTTGTGATGTAAGCAAACAAATCTTGTCTATTGCTATAGTTTTAATTCAAAGATCAAAAAAGGAATATTAACATTTATGATCATACCTAAGTGAAATAGTATTATTGTCTATATGTCTCTTTGAAGGTTGTGGTAACCTGTATCTGAACTGTTTAATGGATAAATTACCCTGTGCTAATTGCCAGGATGTTTGGAAAGAGAATTAAGCCTATTGTTTTCTCAGGTCAAAAGGCTGCTGGAAATGTATAAGAACCCTGGGACACGATCCTACTTCATCTCAGATCTGCTTTGGGTTTCAAGAGGGGGAAACCTTAAGCCGCAAGGATTGAGATCCCCAGTCATTGACTGGAGCCACCCTGAGCATGGACATTGGACTATAACCTATGGACTATTTCTAAAAGGACTTTTGGCAACTACAAGCTCACCTCTGCTATGCATCTGAACCTCAAGAATTGAATTCAAGTCTGTATGTATATTGATCTTTTAACCAACACTCTCTCTTTTCTTTCTTAATAAATTTTAGTTTAGTTAATAAGAATTGGCTATAAGTGTATATTTTGGGCAAGATCTAAGTTGTAATTGGACCTGGGTACGTGGCTGATCCTTTGGGATTGGAAGAACCTTTTCTTTTATATGATGAGATAAGATTTTCAATAATCATCATCATGTCTGACAGGTGTGTCTGGACAGAGGCCTGAGGCTGGGTACTTTAAGGGAAATGCGTTGTTTGGACTTCTGAGTAACCAGTGAGGTACTACAGAAGCTGTTTTGTGCTGGCTTGGTAAATCTAAATATTGGAATAACCACCAGCGTTTAGGGTTTGTCTGCCCCGTTTTGTTTGCAGTTCACCCTGAGTGAGTGACTTCAGCTGGCTCTCACGGGCAGCACCGTCACACTGGGTCAATCTAAGTTTCTAGTGTAGAACAGCCCTTAGTCCATTGGGTCTTTCTCTCTTGTCACTACAGTGGAGATCTGACAGATCTCAAAAAGTAGTTGTCAATAGGGAATTATTATCAAATGGAGATATTTCTAGTGTGATTCTGCCAGGATTGGTTCTATGCCAGATACTGTTCAAAGTTTAATCAGTCATCCGGAAGTCAATGTAAAATTGCTTGTGATTAGATTTGTGAATGACACAAAGATTAGCAGAATGAGAAGGAAATGATGGGGCCAGGGCAGTTACACAGAATGACTTGTTAACCAAGGCCCATTCAAACAAAATATGTTTTAATATAGCCAAATGCAAAGTTTATATATCTAGGAACAAAAAACACCAGCCATACATACAGAATGCGGGACTATATCCTGGAATGCAATGACATGGAAAAGGATTTAGAGGTCATAGTGGACAAACAAGTAAACATGAGCTCCCAGTGCAATGCTGTGGCAAAAATGGCTAGTGCAACCCTTGGATGTATAAACAAAGGAATAGTGAGTAGTGACAGGGCGGTGATTTTACCTCTGTGTACAGCACTGGCAAGCCCAATGCTGGAATACTGCTTCCATTTCTGGTGTCCACATTTTAAAAAGGCTGTTGAAAAATTGGAAATGGTGAGGAGAAGAGCCAGTAAAATGATTCAAGGATGGAAAAAATGTCTTATAGAGAGATTTAAGGAGCTCAATATGGTTAACTTATCAAAAAGATTAAGAGGTGATTTGATTATGATGTATAAATTCTATGTATAAAAATATTGAGTACTAAAAGGATTTTAACCTAGAGAAGAGAGGCCTAACAAGAATCAGTGACTTGAAATTAATGCCAGACAAATTCAAATTAGAAATAAGGCACACATTTTTAACAGTGTGGGTGCTTTGTAAGAAGCAGCAAAATAGAGCCAAGCCTGAGTGAGAGATCTAATTTTTCCATGACACTGTCCAAATTAACGAGTGCTTTCCCCCTGCCTCAGTGAGTAATACCAGATATGCATATACATTTTATCTAAGTAGATTTTTTTAACACGGTAGCAGCATTTGTAATCATAATACCAAATTCTGAACATATTTGCTCACTTTGGTATAACCACGAGTGAATTTAAAGGAACATTCCACAACTTCAATACTTTGTTATTTTAAGTAACCCCCCCAAATAGGTGTTCATATATATTGCCAAAGGAGTCTTCTTGTGCTTCCATATTTTGATCAGTAATGCCCCATCACCACCCTGGCACAGACTCCACTGCACAATTTATTCGTGCCAGCACAAATATTCTGGTTGACAATATGAAGTTCCCATTGCTGAGTCAGACCATGTACTTACATCCCACATTTTCTAACCCTGAGAACCTCGGGGAGGAAAACTTCTCTTCTGTGTATTCCTTGTAACACTGAGTCTTTTCGAGTGTATATATGTGCTCATATGCTAGACATAATTTAACTCATAGTTCTTTGTGTATTCAAGGCATAGAAATTATGTAAATAACATTAAGGTTATAAGAAAAGCAGCCTGAAAACTTTTCAAGCAGGTGAAAAGTCATTGTTTTGTAGCTCTGAGAAAAAAAATCAAAATATTTGTGTCAATATTTTTTTTGCATTTCAATAAAAAATTATATCAAAAACAGAAAGAAAAAAATCAACCAGTCAGTCAAAGAAGACATAAAATAATGTTTTACACCTGTAGATCTTTAGTTTGTGTAACTTTTCTACCACGTATATTGGCAGCAAAAAGGGCCAGGTTCAAATACTTAATGGTTCCTCTTAAAATTAGCAAAAAAAAATCTGCTTGAGCCCCCAGAAATGTAAGATAAGCTAACTATCTTCCCTGGGCATCCCTGATAGGCAATACCTCCCTTTTCACAAGTACTGAGTCCAAAAACAAGGAAACTTTTTATTTGGGGTGGGGAAGGAACACAGCATTAATTTGGAAAATCACAACAAACAGCAATACGTTTATATGAATAGTAAGTAAAACACCCACCCCTGCAGTATCTTGAGCAGTAGTTCTTTGCCTCAGTTTCTGCCAGTGTGAACATCCAATGGACAAATGTACATTTGACTCTGCACTTCCCTGCTCTGGTGGACCCCACTTATGGTTTATTGTCAGTGATAGTCCAAGAGCCTGGGAATGCACTTGAAGAGGTCCATCTCCAGCCCCCAGGGGGAAGTACTGCCTGGCTTCTGTGAAGACATTTTGCCAGTGTCTCTGAGCCATTGCCCCTCACCCTACGGCTGCCTCCAGCCACAATGTTGTCTGTGTCACTACCTCTTGCTGCACAGCTGTCTCTATACCGGCACTACCACCTCTTGCCATCTCCATGTTGTCTCTCACTGCACCACTGCCTCCAAGCTCTCTGGCACGGCACTGTTGCTCTAGCCAACATGGTGGATCTGGGTTCCCAACCTGACTAGCAGGGTCTGTGTGGCCAGTGAGTGAGCAGCAAGCTTGCGGAGCACCAACTCTCCATGTAGACAAGCCCTTTTCAGGGGTGCTGAGCAATACCAACAATGAATTTGTCCCATTATGTATAGGTCAGAAGAATCTGTAATGGTTTGGGATCCTGGTAGGAAACAAGTATTTTTATCTGCTTGCCGCATTGTTACAACAGTAGCCACTAGCGATAACCATTATGCCTTCATGCTCAGATTTGCTTCTTTTGCTCAGGCTGGCAAATTTCCAACTGAAATTCACAATCTTTTTCAAGGAGTTACCTTCTTTGGGGGTGTCTGACATCTCCATGGATTGTAGGGGCCAAAGGTGTAAAAGTAGCCACTTATCCATGTTGTGGCACTGTGGCCAGGAATTAAATATGAATCTCCTACACAGAACTTATGACACCTTTATTATTGAGGGTAAGAGGCAATCACATTGCAACAACACTAGTGGGATCAAAGTAGGAGCTTACTATTGATACAGCAGAAGAGGGGCCCACATCAGCTAATGCAGCCATGATAGCCACCCCACCTATCTGCACTGTTATTATCTTTACTGGGTAGTGCCTAGAGGCCTGAGTCAGGAGCCTCATTATACTAGACACGGCACACACATATAATGATTAAACAGTCTCTACCACAAAGTGTTTACAGTCTAGGAACTGCTGCTACTAAGCCTGAGTCACCATTATGTTGACTCCAGTTTATTTCAGGATAACATTATTGAAATCAATAGAATTATACTGGCATAAAGCAGGAGTTAACACCTCTTGTGAATTAGGCCCTCCAATTTCAGTTAAATAAATAAATTACACTAAAACAGTGGCACTTGTTTGGGATTACCTGCCTCACCTCATTTAAGCTGAATACTGCAGGCATACCAAACTCATGCTGATAGACCCTTCAAACTGCACCACTCACCAGCATCATATCTTTACATAGAGGGATAGATGGGAGAGTCTAGGAGAGGATTAATAATAGCGCAGAAGCTGCAGCAGTAGTTAAAGAAAGAGCTGAAGTGCACCTTCCTCATTGCCTGCAACTACACTTATGAGAGACTTTTCAGATGGTCTGAGTGAAAGGGCACAGGTGCAACTGTCACTTCATTTGTCAGGTTGGGAAGAGGAATTATCACTACTGACACCATTGTGTGTAGGCAGAGATTTATTAGGCACATACACCAGGATTCTAGGAAAGAAGGAATAACCTCACCCATAAGTTTTCCATTTAATAAAGTTGCAAACAACCACCCAACACTCTCCCACAACTTCTTGGTCCTCTCTAGGATCTGGAGGACCAAGAAATTACGATTTTGAATTAATTAATTCCACATTATCCACCACCTCAGCACCTCCTGCTGGCCATTAGCTCTTGGTTGCCGGTGCGCCTTCTCTAGTGGTATCTCACCGCCGTCACTTCTGCTCCACCTCCAAGACCCGCGTCGCTCCCTGGACCGCGGCATCCTCTTCTGGGCTCGGCCCTCTGGCTTTGCCCCACTCCATTTTCTCCCTCCTTCCAGGGGAACTGGCTGTCTCTAGTCCATCCACTTGCCACTGTGGCCTACTGCAGCCTTTGGTCTAGGCTCTCACCTCAAGGGGTAAACTGCATTCCAAATACTGGCCACCCCTTCTGTGGTAAGTGGCATAAAATGGGGAAGGGGGGGCAGGCCCACCCACTACTCTAGGCCCTGACTCAGGGACTCTATAGCCGGCAGCAACGTACTGCTGCTCCTCCAACTCCCACCACCTATTTTCCTGAGTTACTTCCCCATAGCCCTAGCACCTTCCTGGCCCTTTGTATCAGAGGCCTTAGTCTGGCAGGCCTCAGGCTGGAGCTCCCTATTGCTCCCCTGCCCCTGCCCAGCACATCTCTATCTAAGGGACTCCTCTAAGGCAGCTAGTCCTTCTCCCTTGCAATCCAGGGAGAGACAGACCCTGCTCTCTTGAGTAGCTCTTCTTATATGGCCCTCCCTAGCCCTCATTGGCTGCTCCAACAAACCTTCTCCTAATTGGCACTCTACAAGCCCTCCTCCCCTTGGTTGGGTTTTGCACAGACTCCCTGAGGGCTGCTTTAACCCTCCATCTACCTGTGTGGGTCAACTGCCCCACCACAACTCCTAATGGAGTTTCTAACTTCAATAGGATCTTTTACTCATATGAGAAGGATTTAGAGGAGCAGGCCTTTATGGTAGTAAAGATGTATCTAGCTTTCTAGGGAATAACAGCTAATCGTTATAATTTCCTCTAAATACCATTAATTTTGAAAGATCTCATTCACAAAATACAAACAAAAGCAAAGAAATATGTGAATGTCACCCATTACAGTGTTTCTCCACCTGAATCCTCTCTCCTGTTCTCCATTGTGAGTAGTATCTTTTTTTGATTCTACAGTTCCTGATGTTTTGCCAGCACATGTATTAACAAGGCAGTATGATGGTTGCAGTTAGGTGATAAAGACAATATACAGTCTGGAAAGCATTCTCCATAAAAAGAAAAGAACAATAAATACACTGTGGTAATTCAATGACAACTCATTAGACAGAAACATATTTTTTAATACTAGAACCTTATTATAAAAGAAACTGAAATGAATTCACAATTATGCAGCACTAATGAAATCAACAGCATTGCATGTGTATATATGAGAGCCGAATTTTCTCCTTAATGTCATGTTTTTCCTGTAATGTTAGTGGTAAACAAAAATCTCCTTGCATCTACTTAATTCAACAGATGTACCAATGTCTTCCATTGATTCACTGTTGTAGCATTAATAGTCAACTTGGTTCTGGTATTAATTTTGAAATCAGATCTGTATAATCCTCTGAAAATGTTTTTTATAAAGAACACTCAACATTTTGATTAGCTGGCGTATGAAATTCCAAAGACTACTTTATTCATCTGCCCAATAAGCTCCATTTGCTTTGCCATTGCCAGAGCAGGCCTGCTTTGCATATTTCTGATGTGTGCTAGGCAATTTCCTATGATACTGTCCAGGCCGTTCTCCTTTTGAGAGAGCCATGTGTATTTCTGATTCAAGGTGTTATGTTAGTCTTTATTTGAAAAGGGAGGCTGGCATTTGTTCACTGTCTAGCCTTATGTGCCATTAAAAACTGCACTGAAATCTGTTGACTCAGTCATTTTGATATTAGCAGTAAACTGGTTTACAATAGATACTCTTTCAAGGCTTATCTACAATAGACTTTTTTTTCCAGAAAATGTCCTACCATTGATGTCTCCAGTGAAGCTTCATCTGCAGTAGCAATGGTGGAAGCCTTAGTGTAGGTAAAGTGCCAGTAGCCACCAGCATTTTAACCATCTCATTGTCTGAGCAGGTTTAGAGGATAATGGGTTGGTTAAAATGCTGTTGTCTGATTGTGACAGGGTGGACTAAGCTCTGAGGCCCCCTGCTGGAGGCCTTGTGCCCCTGCCACACCCCACCCCAGAAAAGGGCAGCAGAGAAGTCCTCTAAGCTGCCTAGAGCGGCTGCGTGGGAAGCAGCCAATCAGGGCCCAGCAGGTCAGTACAAGAAGACACGTATTCTGGCCTGCTCTTCGTATACCCGTGCGCAAGTGCTACACAGAAGCAGACTATAAAGGGGTTAGAAGAACTTATCCGCTATTACAGATTCCCCCTTGAAGTGCAGAGTGATCAGGGAACCCATTTTACAGGGATGGAAGTAAGAGAATAGGCTAGGGGGCGAGGAATCGTGTGGGTTTTTCACATCGCATACCACCCACAGGGCGCCAGGCTCATTGAGCACATGAATGGTTTGCTTAAAGAGCAGCTAAGCAAACTGTCCCCCACTGAATCCCTGGCCGGATGGAGTCGTAACATCCGCCAGGCTGCAGCCATGCTCAATGACCATCCACTGTATGGCTCCACCCGTATGCCAGGTTTAAGGGGGAGGTCATCGAGAGGCCCCGTGTGTTGCAAGTGCAGCGTCTGCACCTGCAAGCCCACCTCCCCATTCGGGCCACCCTGGGAAGTGATGGTCTTGATCTACGGGTCCCTCAAGAGAGCCTCACCCTGCAGCCTAATAGCCAAAACCTCGTGAGTATTGGCTTAGCCATTGCGCTCCCACAAGGCTATTATGGGCACATTGCCCCACGCAGTAGCCTGACCCTCAAGGGCATAGATGTGGGGGCGGGAGTAATCAACGCTGACTACATGGGGGAGGTTAAGGTGCTTTTGGTGCACAATGGCCTGCAGGCAATAACCCTCTCCCAAGGCGAGCGGGTTGCACAGCTGATTTGCGAGCGCATTGGATTGCCTGATGTGGAGGAAGTGGAGGCGTTTATGCCCACTACTTGAGCAGTTTGGCTCAACTGGGCGTGCAGTTTGGGTCCATGACCCCACCAAGTATAACCCGCTTGAAGGGGAAATCCTAGCCGATGGTCCCGGGGATGCTCACCTCGTGTTGCTAAAAGGGGAAGGCGCCCCAATTTATGTGCCCTCTAAGCGTCTCTCTTCCAGGCGACCATGACCGCTGCACTGCAGTTTGCACAACCCCGTGGAGCACCCCGGGCGCGCCCCCCGAAGACCAAAACCTGTGTGATGTCCCTGCGACATGCTCTCTACAGCCTAATTCTTGGACTAGGTGTGATTGCGACTGGTGCCCAAGCCACATGGCACCACAATTCTGCTGTTCAGTGGATGCAGTCAGTGGCACTAGCAGGCAACAAGTCGGACTGTTGGTACTGCGCACACGCCCCCCCCAATTTGTAAGCACTGGCATCCTGTGGGCTGCAGTGCCGTGGAATGAATCCTGGGCCCTTAACGATACCACCTTTCTCACCAAGTATAATGAAAAACCCCCCTACCGGCGCCAAGGGACACCGGTGGTGGTATTGGGGAATGCGCATTGGTGTGTGCCGCGATCTCCAGCAATGGACTCTGTTCGTCCTGTTGGAGAACTTCCCCTGTTCTCGTGTGCAGTAGTAGTAGAATACTTGCCAGGCACTGGGGAATTTAATGTCACCGCCAGTCGACCAGGATTGTACAGTGAGTGGATGGCTGGGGAGACGTGGGTCTCAAGTGACAATTGTTCTGGTTCTTCTGGAACTAATTTGACCTATTCGAATGGCACCATCCTCTGCCATCGGTGGTGGCTTTGGGGCAAGTGGGGACTACATACCCGTGGGTTTTTGTACTATTTCAACACCAGCACGCCCATATGGAAAACACCCCTCAATATGATTAGACGCGGGCATATCCCATGCACCCATTACTGGCCTCAATGTAACCAGAGTTCCAACAGCTGGTGTCGCAACACCTCAGGCAGCATATGGCTCCCCACAGCAGGGTTGCCAGGGTTGTACTGGCTATGTGGCCACTGGGCATATAAAATCCTACCCAACCAATGGTACGGACGGTGCACACTGGGATGGCTTCTCCCCTATTCGTATGGAATGCACACTATGCACGCTTGTGCAATGCACAATTATATATTGGTGACATGTTCACGACAGAGCACAAACCCCATTGTGCAGAGACCCACAGGCTTTCATTAATTCGTCCGCGCTTTTCATTTACATGATGTAGGCTCTGAGGCCTCTGCATGGAATGACTCTTAGCAATGGCTAACCTCCTGGCTTCTGGATCTCGGCGCCTGGGGGAGATGCATCGGACACCTGTTATTAATGGGACTACTGGGATTTGTATATGTATTTGTCCTCCTACAATGCTGCATAAACTGCTTCTCCACCCTCCTGGCCCGGCTGGCAACACCCAAACCGGTGCACGCGCTCACCATGCGCTGGTGGCAGTGACTAAACTAACACACCTCAGTCCGCCAAGGGGTGGAGTGTAGGGGACAGGTTGTGGAAGCTTGGCGAGGAGCTAAGTGGCGGACTGAGTATGTGACTGAATGCAGGCAGAAGCAGTTGAAGACCATGCAATGAACTTTGTTCGGTAGACCTTGCCAAAATGTAGTTTAGTATAGTTCAGCATGTTTTTGTCTGCACGGGGTCCACCTCTTCCCGAGGGCCAGCCTGAATCCCTTCCCCCCCAACACAGGACTGGCCCAAGCCCCACTCTGCTGCCCACCTGCTCACAGAGCTGGCCTGAGGGGCTCCTCTTCCCCCCTGCACGTGGGACCGGCTGAGCCCCTCTCCCCCCCACCTACTTGGGGCTGACCTGGCCTGAGCCATCCCTCCCACGCAGGGCTGGCTTTGCCTCTCACCTTTGCTGCCCCACCCCTTCCTCCATGCCCAACTAGGGGTCACACCCCATGTCTTTGGCAAAACTGCATTTCTCCGTTTGCTCTTGCCAACTAAAGTCGGGATGGCCAAGAGTTTAAAGGGAGTATCCAAGCCAAAATGGGACATATGGTCACCCTTAGTCAATCTGGCTTGTTTTGTCTGTAGACAGCAGGGAGGGCTGCGAGGGGGAAGGAAATGCCTTCTATTCTTAGCTGAAAGTAACAGTTTGTCCCCAGAGGAGGCGTGTAAAGATTCCATTGCTTTGCCAGTGCAACTCAAAAGGAGTCTACGGAGGCTCAAGGAGAGGAATGCAGTTCAGAATAATATACCAGCTGGAAAAGAAAGTAGGTGGTGTTTTGCTTTTTTGTGGGGAGGGAAAGAGGTTCATTGTACAGGGAAGTTCCCACAGGGAAAAAGAGGCTCACTGGAGATGTTTGCAATCCGGGGCTTGTGTCTGATAAGTACAGGACAGAATTGCTGCAGGGAGATCATGATTGCTCCTTTGCTGGACACTTGGAAATGGGGAGAACCTGTGATAGACTCAAACAAAACTTCTGTTGGCCTTGAATGTTTGATGCAGTAAACATTACTGTAAGTGTTGTGTATGTCACAAGCATAAGAGGTTAAAGGAACCCTGCAGGGTACATGTACAGCTCTAGCTGATGTAGAAGCTGAAACTGTAGCTACAACCCTAATCACCATTTTTAGTAGTGTGCCATGGAGAAATCTAATCTCAACAGACCCTGGTGCAAATTTCACATCAGTAGTTTTCAAAAAATTATGGGAATTGTGTGAAGTGAAGCCTATAAAAGCCTCCCCTTATCATCCATAAACTAACGGTCTGGTAGAAAGATCCAATGGGACATTGAAGTCTATGCTGAGGAAGGATGTATGTTACCAGGGGAAAGAATGACTGGGAGGTGTTGCTCCTTTATTTATTACTTGCAGACAGGAGTGTACCCCAAGAGTCTACAGGAATTGCCTCCTGTGATCTCTTTTGATCACAACAGGTGAGATTGTCACAACCCAGTGGCCCCCTCCCTCAGGGAGTCCCCTGGGGAGGCAAATCAGCACTGTATGTTGCTAACGCTGTTGCAAGCATCACAAGGCATTTTGGGGAGGATTAAAGGTGTGAGTGTGGAGCAAAAGGTTTCTTTACAGGCAGCGAAAGGCTGGAGTGGGAGGAAAGGAAAAAAGAATGGGTTAACTTGATGTTCCAGCTACACCTGAAGATAAGGAGCTCTCTCCAGCCCAAGGCCAATGCATACACTTGCTACCAGCCAAGAAAGGGGGGAGGAAGTCCACCCCTCTCCCTCTCCGACCAGTCATAAGAAAGGAGAGTGGCTGAATAAATTTCAGGGGACATTAAAAGGAGTGAAACAACAAGGTCAACCCCTCCTGAGAGCCAAAGCAAGTCGGAGATCACAGTGGACCCTGGATGATCCATGCACGGGACAAGAACTCCCATCCACCCTCCCCCTTCTTACGTTATACCCAGGCTTGGCCAGCCTCGAGTAGTGCAGGTGTGAGTATGAAAGTGGGTTAGAACTTGGGACACTAACGTTTTGCTTTTCCTTTCCTCTGAGTGACGTGGGGAACCCCCAACTCTCTCTGCTGTTTTATTATTTTATCAATAAAGCTTTAAAATTTAGATCCTTGCTGTGCGCCTTCATCCCCTCCCAAATGATCCTGTGGCCTCAGCCTGATCACCTGATGCCTCAGGCAGATTGGTAACAGAAATCTGTCCCAACGTGACCCCTAGCATTAATTTGAGGCTCTTGGGAGGGCAGCATAGATGACTCAGGATAGTCTGTAGGGGAGCATGTCACCTTTTTTAAAGAGAATTTAAAGGCTATGATGGACTTAGTGCATCAGAACCTTGAAAGGAATCAGGTGTCCCAGAAAGCTTGGTATGACAGTCAGGCTGGAGAAAGATCTTTTGATCTAGGTAACTTGGTATTAGTGTTGATTCCAGTGGGAGAGAACAAGATGCAAGACTGTTGGGAGGGTCCTTCAGAGGTGAGAGAAAGTGAATGAGGTCACTTACGATGTGGTGAAACCCTATGGCTAGGGAACAGTGCAAACTCTACATGTCAATAGATTGAAAGCTTACCAGAGAAAGGAGATGGTGAATATGATATTTTTTGTACTGATAAGAGAACATTTACTGCCCCTTTAATTGATTTGGTCAGAATGAGTAAGGAAGACCCTCCTCGGGAGAGCATTGAAATTTGGGAGGGTTTGAACCCAACCCAAAAGCAGGAAATGCATGCACTCTTGAACCACCACAGGCAGGTATTTTCCAGCTTGCATGGTTTAACTGTCAAGAGTGCATTCCATTGAAATTACAGGGCCATACTCTTCCTCTAGCAGAGTATGCCATGCCAGAGGAGCAATGCAAAGACTGTTTCAGGACGTAGTGGAAAGCTTGCTAGATGTGAGGGTGATTACTAATCAAAAGCCCTGGGCATCTCCTATTGTGGTGATTCCAAAAACCTTGAGATTTTGTGTGGATATTAGAAGGGTAAATGCCATCACCCAACCTGATCCTTACCCCAGACCCTGGATTTGTTTGGGGGAGGGAGGGGAGAAGGATGCAAAATTCATAAGGACTCTGGATTTGGCTCATGGGTATTGGCAAATTCCCTTAGATGCTGATGCCCAGGAAAAGTCAGTTTTCATAGTGGAATCTAGCCTATTTAAGTTTAAGATTATTCCTTTTTGGTTTAATTAATGCAGGGGCTACCTTTCAGAGACTTGTCAATGAGGACCTCCACTAGGGCCTATGTAGATGGCTTTGCTATTTTTAGCAACTCCTGGTAAGACCACTTGAATCATGTTTGGAGAAACCTCACTATCAAGGTGCCCAAATGCAAGATGGGGGGGGGGGGCCACAGAGATGCCTTATTTAAGACACGGGGTGGGCCATGGGTTTGTTCACCATGACCTGTTAAAAGTATAACCCATTCAGAGTTGGCCTGCCCCACAAACCAAGAAGCAGGTCCAATTCTTTATCAGTCTGGCCAGTTATTACCAGAGGCTTGTAAAGAGGTTCAGCTACATTTTGGTACCCATAACAGACCTTACCAAAAAGGGGACGCCAGACAGGTGATATGGACTAGAACCTGTCAGAGGCTTCAAAGACAAGAGTCTGTCTAAAGAGCCAGTTTTAGTCAGCCATGATTTCAAAAAACCCTTTGTGCTATGCACTGATACTTCTAATATTGGGCTAGGTGCAATGCTAATAAAGAACAAGGGGTGCAAGAGGCACCTCATTGCCTTCTTAAGTAAAACATTGATTGTCACTGAACAGAACTGTACTGTCAAGAGGGAATGTTATGCCATAGTTAAGGCTTAAATTGCTTAATGGCCTAATGTGCTTAATGGAAAAATTAAGGTTATGGTGGACCACTCTTCACTAATATGGTTTCACTGAGGTAAAGGGACCAATTCCAGACTCTTACAGTAGAGCCTAGATCTACAGGAGTATGACGTGGAAATAATCCACATCAACGGGAAAGAAAATTTAGTAGAAGATACCTCATCAAGAATGGGAGAACCCAGGGAGGTATTCAGGGTCATCAGTGACATACCTTCCTACATCATTGTTACATTGATAATGTGATGCTGGCAAACTATGCCTCATTTGAATACTGTCAAACACATAACTGGAATCAGCCTGGTTCACCTGTGTTAGAATTGGTCAAATAGGTAATAGTTATAAAAATGTGCTTAGAGTTTAGGCTTTATTGAATGTTTGTAGGTTGCTGAATGTATTGATTGCCCTTCTAACATCTGTATCCCATATTATAAGGTAATATTTAACCATTTGTATTATGCTTCTCTAACTATATAAGTCACCAGAGAGAAGAGAGACCTTAACTAGTGTGAAATACTGGTCTCCGGGAGAAGATGTCATTGCCTGCCCAACAAAGAAGGCCCACTGACACTAGACAAACTACTGTGGAACATCAGAAGACAAAAGACTTTGTTGCTTGCTCTCCCCACACTGCTGAAGAGGAGACGTTCAAATAAATTCCTCCCATCCTCTTGTTAAAGGGTATAAAGACATCCTTCTAAAATCTCAAAGAGAAATAATGTGTAGTACCTGGTTTAACAAGACCACAAAAGTTGAGCCTAGTGCCTCTTGTAACCCCTGTTGCTCTGCTTTTCTCTTCAAGGAGAAAAACCAGTTTTAAACCCATACAAAGAAATCTAGAAATTCTTACTCAAACTGATTGCTCTTATAAATTCTAAAGGCTTCAGTTTCACTGTTTAGTTTTTTAATTAATTTTCATTAAAACAGATAATGAAAAGCACAAAATGATAAATATCTTGCAGCTGGTAGAGGGTTCCAAATAACACACATGTCACAGGATCTCCAGTAAAATTATGCAATTAGGTAATTTTACAACTCATCAAAGCTGCAAGACCAGACAATTTAAGACTATATAATACTACATAGACATAATGTTAGGGTGGAGAATACAGTAAGAAAAAAGGAGACATGAACAGGGAGAGCAGGGAAGGAGGGTGCATCAAAGGGAGGGAAAGAGAAGAGGGATAATGGTCTGGAATTCTTTGAATCTCAACATATATAGAAATGGGGTTCAAATGTCTACAAACGTATACAACTGATCTATATACAATAAGCTATTCTTTCTTTAGCTGCTAACTCAGATCTGAGCACTGCTCTATTCAGGGCATAAGCCTACTCTTCCACCTTGTAAAATAATGTGCTTGGTGATCATTGCAGCCTTTAAGAACCAAAGTTTTTGTGGCAAAGTTAAACTTAGCTTAGCAGGTAAATATCCTAGGATATAACTTTCAGCAGAGGGTTTGGCTGCTGGATTCCATTTTAACTCTCATATCCACCTCTTTCAACAGGTGTCCCCTTTTCTTTTTTACTGCACCAACAGATAACAGAGGTTAAAACCTTTTTTGCTTTTTGTACAACGTCTGCAGTGTATGATATCTTTTAATAGAATTTTTTTGTTGTATCAAACACAGGACATTTTTAACGCAATATAATATGCTCTGCCATTGGGATTCTTCTAAGGACTGTGATAAATCCCGTCTCTGTGTTTTCTCAAAGAACTGCAGACTAAGCAAGATCCTCTTCATTAACAATATACACATAGTGGGTGTAGGCCTGAGAAATTTATGAAACTTTTCTAAAGTTTCCAGTGATTCTGGGGCCTCTCGCAGACCTATGGCGTCTCAGCTAAATTGACATGTTATTACATGTCTTAGTTGTAAGTACTGCCACTCTGTGGAGGGTGGCAGATCACAATGCTGTTTTAGCATTGTAAAAGGGAAAAGGCCCTTATCCTTGATTGATAAATCCATCTGATCACTAGCCAATTCTTCCAAATTATAATAGGTCTGTTCCCAATGTGCAAGTCTTGGTTGTCCCGTATAGGTTCTTTTGCATAATGGTGAGGATGAAATTGGTACCTCTGAGCTAGGATAACCTACACACTTCATACAGCCATCACTGTACGTACTTTATTTTTCTCCATCGGATAAACAAATGAGCCAAGGAGACCCACTGGGGAATTAGGTGCACTAATGCTTGTTCAGTTTCTATCCACCTGAGTATAAAGCTGTTAACATGCTGGAACCAGTTTGACATGTGACACAATAAAACCATAATAGCAATTTTGTAGTTCACTTTAAAGAAAATCTGTATTAGCTGGATAATGTTTTGGTTACATCTAAGCCACTTGAAGGTGAAATCCTTTGGTTGTTAATTCCTAAAATGCTATAAGCTTCTTCTGCAATGCTCATTTGCAAATGTTTAGCATCAAAATGCAACCAGCTAGTGTAACCACTTACTGATACTACTGCTATGTGAATAGTAAGATGTTTTATGCATCAATATGCAATCAAGAGACCTTAATATAGCTGCTTACTAATAAAGAAGCCATTTGAGGATCAATTGGCAAATGAATTAGTAATCTGGCACTGCTTAGGCAACTTCCTTACCAAACTCAGAAAGACAAGAACCACATCTCTATCTGAGGACTGGCATTGAGAGAATTATTATTTGGCATTGTAGTGGGGTGGTTACCCGCTCCTGCCCAAAGAGGTTTAAAGACAGCCCTGGGAGAGGGCTGGGGCAGGGGAAAAGCTACTAGGCTGATTGGGGAAACAGCAGCAGCTGGGCCACACCCTAATCAGGCCTCAGCTGGCCCTATAAAGGCAGGGAAGCCAGGGGCAGACACAGTCTCTCTCTGCATTCAGAGAGAGAAAGGCCTGGCTGCAGGGAGCTAGAGACAGGGTACCTGAGTGGAGCAGGGCTGGGAAAAGGCAGAGGAGCTGGGGAGCTCCAGCCTGGAAAGCCCCAGGCTGCGGCCTAGCATAAGGCAAATAGGTACTGGGGGTTGCAGAGGGCAGCCCAGGGGTAGGCAAAGGCAGCAGGTCCAAACCCAACCTTGCCAGTGATGAGTAGGCTGATACTGTAGTCTGCCCTAGAGAGTGGGGGCTAGACGATGACCGGCAGTAGCCTGATATTGAGGTGAGGTGGGGATAGTGGGTGGGGGTTCCCCTGGGAAGGGGAGACCCAGAACTATGGGGGTACTGCCAGGGGCAGCACCCAGAGAAAGGGACACCATGGTCCTAGGAAGGACATGGGGCCAGTGGCAAGGTGGATCACTGGCCTACAGAGGGCGCTCCAAGGCTGGTGGAGCGAATTCCCTGAGATGACCAGCAGGAGGCGCTGCAGGGGTGAGTCCTGTATGCTTACAGGCCTATAATCAATTGTTTCTGTAGACAATTTTATCCCCAAAGTTCATAATTTGGTGCTCAACAGCTTAAAACAACTTTCTTCCCCACAATCAGGAGAGAAGTGGCTTGGTTGGAGGCACTTGGGAAGAGACAAGAGTTGGCAATGTTGCTGAGTTTCCAGAGAGGCAGGAATGGTAGTGTGTTGGTTACAGCCCAAATAGGAGCCTTGTGGAAGTCAGGTAAGGAGCCAAAGTGCAGTAGTAGTCTCCTCTCTTCCAGGAAAATAAAAGTGGTATGTCTACACTGCAATAAAAAAATCCACAGCACCAAGTCTCGGAGCCCAGGTTAGTTGATGTTTGCACCCAGATTGGATTCTGGGCTTGGAGATCCTATCTCCCTTGCAGGATTTCAGAACCTGGGCTTCATCCTGAGCCTGGATGTCTACACTGCGACTTTTAGCCCCACTGCTCGAGCCCCTTTTGTGCGAGTCAGCTGTTTCAGGCTGGCCATGGCCAAGCTGCAGGTCCTTGGCTATGTCTACACTGTGATGAATCTGTACAGGGGAACTGGTAGAGAAGGACGCTGCTGTTTCAGAGTGACTCATCATCTTCTCCCATTTAGGAAATCTATTAGCTGGGTTAAACTACTCCACTCTCTAACTCACCCTCCCCTCTAAGAAAACTACTGGCAGCTACCATCAGGTCTGTAACCAGGGATGGATGAGTGGGGCAGCCACCCAGAGCACAAAGCTGTGGGGCTCAAACAGAGGTGATGTGTGGGGGGCACCTAGGGTCACATGCCCCCCAGATTTTTGGTTCTACCCCACAACCCAGACAGGCTGGGGGGTCCACTGAAGTGAGTCGCTCCCCCGCACCTCTGGAACATTCCTCTGCACCCTGCGAGGGCAGTTTGACAACCTCTGTGGGGCAGTCACATATCCTTCTAGAACCTTTAAAGTGCACTCCCCACTATCAACAGTTACGTTTTGCCTCTGGGTGGAAAAATTACCAAAAAAGCTGGTAAGTGGCGCCAATATGCTTGCTTGCCCCAGGCACTAACATGTCTAGTTGTGGCTCTGGCTACCCTATTTGACCAGATTTCCTCACTGCTTTCCTGAAATGGAGGGAAAAGCTCCCTTAACTGCCAACAGTTTCTGGGCATTGTCCAGGATACTGGCTCCCCATGATGAGTGTCCTAGCCAAAATTGAGATTGCTTGTAGGTATGCTTGCCTGGCACTCACCCCACAATGGCAGCTCCTGTGCTGTGGAGATGGCTGAGCTTGGCTCTCTGTTCCAAGTGTTGCAACCTCCAAGGTTGAAGTGCAGGTTTGGCCCCACTTTCCCTGACTGGACCAAATTTGTGGAGTGGAGTTGTGACTTGGCTCAGGGGGTTGCAGTGCCACTCACTCAAATTTGACCTACCCAGAATCCTGTCGTCATGACAGCTGGGCTAAACCAGAGTGGTTCTAGGACCCAAGAGTTTGCAGTGGCTGGAGCTGGGAGGTGAGCCCAGCCAGCCCTGTGGGACAAGAGCTGCCACACAACCCTTTGAAACATTCTGGCAACCCACCCGTTGAGAAATCCTGCCCTAACCAATAGTCTGCTGCCTGCCTTCTCTCTCTCACACATGCAAAAAGGCTCAACTTCCTGCAGCATGCTTTATGGCCTGTGGTAGAAAGCATTCTTTAGACTTGCTTCTCACAGATCTGAAGCATGCTTTCTGCAATGGCAATGAAAATAGTTTTGTCCCATCCATGCTTGTGGTTAAACTGTTCTCAGCACTAATGTAGGAGCACTCATTGCTGACAACTGTTGCTATTAACTGATCTGTCTGAGTGTAGAAAGCTATAAAAGGAGTGTTGACTCAGAATCTAGGAGGGAGCAGATAGCATTTGAGAATGTAACAAACAAGGTGTTACCCATACCTGGGAGGCATTTTTTTTTTTTTTTGCAACGTGTATTTGTGTAGTCCAATGAAAAAGATAAAATGCTTAGTAGAGAGAATCAAAAATAAGCCAGTATCAACTGGTGTTCACCAAAAGCAAACTGGGAGGAAATTCACCTACTTTGTAGATCAAAAACTTTAATAAACTTCTCATGATTAATATTAATTTAAATTACAGCAGGATTTCACAAATTCTTTTACTGAATAGCTCGAAACATTGTCTTGTGGAGTTCCAGCCCCCACAACTTCCAATTTGCAGGTCCATGGCCCCAGGGGAAGGAATAGGGACACAAGTTCCTCTCCTCAGCACCCTTCAAAATCCCTGGTCATGCTGGGAACATTACCCTGCTCTTGCAGGCATGTAGGAAACAGAAGATAACAATAGATATCTGCCCATGGCAGAAGTGGTGGTGGTGCTAAGCTCCTCTCCTCACAGCCCTCTGAATTTTCCATTATAGTAGAGCTATAGTTAAGGTTAAAACGAGCTTTCTGTTTAAAGCTGAATTCTTGTAACTGCTCTAAAACCTGTACAGTTAATTGGATTGCCTTGAAACCTGGAGTGCTTCATGGAGTCTCATGCATGTAATGGATTACACTGCACATATGCACGGAGAGCACCTGCATGCTACTAACTCCTACCAACAAGTTTTCTTTCTATTAAAAAAAAAATTAGGAACTTAAATGGCCCAAAAACGACAATGCAGAGTTAAGCATTCTTGGTAACAGTTCATGCCCCTCCCGAATGTCAAGGTCAGCAAAATCAAACTACAGAAAACCAGGAAATATAGAGTTAAGAGACATGCCCACATAACCACCTAATGAAAAATTCACACCCCTGAGCGCTGTAGTTAAGTTGGCCTATCACCCTGGTGTAGACGCAGTGAAGTTCACAGAAGAAGTTTTCAGTCGACCTAATCGCTGCTGCTTGGGGCGGTGGATTACCTACATGGATGGAAGAAGTTCTTCCATCAATGTAGGAAATATCTACACTACTGGCACTACGGCTGCAGCTGTGCTACTGTAGTTCCCATAGTATTGACATGCCCAGAGATGCCATACTACTTTGTAATAGCTCCTAAAGGTACACCCATGTGGTGGGTGCAAACCTTATCTGCTCAGACTGTAATCATAGCTCTGTGTTGCTCCTCAAGCTAATCCCTATCTCCTCAGATCACAAACATGCCTCTACAAACCTGCCCAACCTAGTGCCTCCATCATTCAAACTATTCAGTACTGTTACAACGGAGTGCAGCTGCAGTGCGTACAGATAATTCCCTGTAGCTATTATCAGCTTAGGGTGAGTGAGGGACAGAATTAACACTACATGGGTGTGTCCCTTAACTCTGTATTTCTTGGGTGTTCTTTGAGTAGTTGCAGACATATATTCCACTCAAGTGTGTGAACACCCAGTGCAACAGCATCAGTGCATTTTTTCCCACAGCAGTACCTGTCATGGTGGGGCATGTACCCTGTGCTTCCTCATGGCCCCTCCCAAGGCTATATGAGGGCACAGTTGGAACTCTAGTGCAGTTTCTCCTCATGGCTCTTTGAGCTTGTAGTTGGAGAGCTAGTGTGTACCATTTGTCAATAGTTTAGTAGCAGTTTGCATTCTGTAATTAGTTTTATTGTTTTTTATCATTTCTGTAGTTAATCAGTGGTGTTAGGCACCATAGAGCATTCAGCGCTCTATGGGATTAAAGCACTGCCCCTTAGGTGGGGTTGCTGTCCCCAATAGTAACTACCGCCACACATTGTCTGTTGTGTCTTGGCAAGGGACACATTAAAAAGAGGTGCAGCAGCTGTTGTTCATTTAAAAACAGGTTTCTAGAGACTTAGGCCTTAAACAGCACCACGTGGAGTAGGCAATGCGGACTGCTCAGCACCAGGACCCTCTTCGGATCATCCTGCTGCCTGCCTGCCTCCCCACAGCCAATCTCTGTTCCTGCAATAGTTGCTAACAGACCCCTGAACTCTGACTTTTCCCTGAGGAGAAGAAGAAGAGGTCAATAGTCTTCTCCTGGGATACCTTGGGAGAGGACCCATAATACTGACTAGCACCACTCAAAATTTAAGAGAGGTTCATCCCTTTCTTCACTGAAGAAAAGTTCTGAGTGTCACAGAAACTCATCTGTTACCCAAGGCAGAGCCAGGCCATCAACTCATGACTCCCGGTACCAAGGCAGGAGGATTCCATACCATTGGCTTTGGAGCCATCTGCAGGATGGATGTTGAGTCTGGAACTGACAATCTCGCAGGTTTACATGACAGCAAGAGACTTTGTTGTTCCATCCTGGACTGTCCAATAACACAGGAATCCAGTGGTTCTGTGGTGCCCAAAGCTGTTCCTGGCCTTTCTAGCTATTTGACTCTGGGGCAGAGACTGTTAATAGTGCCAGCTTTGATACCACCTGAGAAGCATATCAGAGACTTGCCCCTGGCACTGTCCTTGGT
Organism: Chrysemys picta bellii; assembly: GCF_011386835.1. Taxonomy (NCBI): domain Eukaryota; kingdom Metazoa; phylum Chordata; order Testudines; family Emydidae; genus Chrysemys; species Chrysemys picta. Next base: position 79,776,807 of record NC_088791.1, read on the forward strand.
GCACGTACCCTCCATGCTTGTACTGTGTGACCCTCAGACTCAGTACCAATCACATCCCCCACCTCAGTACCTACAGTCTCAGTACCTGGACAGTAACTGGAGTGGGTACTGACTTCAACTTACTCCTCGGAACCAACTGTAGATCCCTTCCAGTTATCAGACCTAGAGGTGAGACCTGCCACCTCGTGGGAGACATTTGCAATACTGACTACTATTCTGACCTTGGTACTGGCTTTGCCCTTCTCCTAGTGGGCTATGGACAAATCAGGGTATTCAGTGACTCCACCAGGTTGGGCACCACTGATGCCTCCTGATTATTCAGATGGCTCCTCCAGCCCAGTTGAGAGTCCACCAGCTCATTTCCATCAACACCTAGGCAGAATCAGTCTCTTAAATTATCCAGGCCATCATTTGAGGGAGAAAACTGGTACCAAGACGTCTTTGGATACAGACTGCCATGGCCTAATGCTTACTGGCTTCCTATGCTTTATGCTGTCACACAATCGCGCCTTTAAACCCACTGGGGGGCAGTTCCTCGTTCCCAAAAGTCTCTATCTCCATCCCAGTCAAGAAGAAGGTCATCAGACTATGACATGGAACAACCCCCAGAACCACCTGTTTTGGAGATGCAGGAAGATGCTGATTTCCCCCCCCCCACACTCCCCCGAACTTTGCCAAAGGAGCAAGCCTTGCCTCCTGAGGCTGCTTTGGCTCCTGTTAATCTGTCCTCTTCTTTGCCTGATGACTCAGTGGTCCCAGGCACCTCACTGATCCCAGAGAATTTTAGATCCTACCAGGAGTTAATCAATGAATGGATGTGGCTCTGAATATCCAAATTGAGCTGGTGCAAGAGAATATCCATAAACTTTTGGCTATCCTTCAAGCATTGACTCCGGGCAGAGTAACCCTCCTAATTAACAAGGCCTTCTTGGAGTTGGCAAAGACCTTTTGACATACACCAGCATCATTAGCCCCTACAGCTAAATGTACAGACAAATGCTATATGTCCCCTCACCGGAGTTTGAATGGTTTTTACTCCCACCCAGCTCCAAACTCCCTATTATTGATGGCCATTAATGAGAGACTATGACAAAGGAAGTTCAAATCAACTTATAAGGAAAAGGAACATAAGAGGCTCGACTTGCTCATAAGAAAAGTTTATTCTACCATCTCTCTCCAAATGCAGATAGCTAACCAACAAGCACTGTTAGCCAAGTACAATTTTCTGAATTGGGAGGCAGTGTCAAAATTAATAAATAAATTGCCTGAGGATGCAAGAAGCTTTTGTCGCAGAAGGTAGTCTGGTAGCTGAAACAACAATCCACTCCGTGCTAGCGAGCATAATAGGACCCAACATACAATAATTATAGAGGACCTTTGCTTTGATGGACCATTTTTGTTTTCAAACAAAGTTGATGAAGCACTACATTTGTTTTAAAATTTCCGAGCTACCCTCCACACCTAGAAGCAGTGGTGTAGTGGGACCGGAATGTGGCAGACGCCATTCTGGTGCTTATACAGAAACAAAATGGTATCCTTCACTCTGCCACATAGAGGACACAATTTTGCAGAGCAAAGTTACGTTCCCCACAAAGTGAGAATTCACATGCATGGTACGTGAGTGGTCATACTGGCAGAGGCAGGGTCATAGACCTGCACAACAGTATTCCCACCAGTACTATAGGCAGCCCTTCTGTCCACTGAGACCGGAGAACTTCTCAAGGATGCAGAAGTCACAGAGAAGAAGATCCTCTAACTTGAGTTCAAATCACTTACCTCATCCTCAGCCTGCTTTTGACTTCTCCTTTGAGGACAGCATTACAATCAGCAATGATCTTTCTGCCATTTTCCCCCTGTTTAGGGGCAGATTATTCCTCTTCCTTGGTGCTTGGGAAGCCATAACCTTAGACAAGTACAGTTGAGATTGGGATATTCAATTCCTTTCCACCACCCTTCCTATCTTCCTTCCTCATCTCTTTTCAGGGATCCATCTCACACGTTGGTGCTCCTTTAGGAGATTCAGACTCTACTCACCCTGGGAGCCATAGACATTCTTCTGAAACGTCAAGGAAGGGGTTTCTACTCTGGTACTTTCAGATCACTGAGTCTAAGGGAAGGCTGAGGTCTATACTGGATCTTCAGGCTTTTAACAAATTAATTGAGTGAGATTGTGCATGGTTTCCATAGCATCAATCATTCCTTTCCTAGATTGCAACAGTTGTTCTGCAGTCCTTGACCTTCAGGATGTGTACTTTCATGTGGTGGTGTAGCTAAGTCACAGGAAGTTCCTCAGATTTTTGTTAGGGGTCACCATTATCAGTACAGGGTACTTACTTTTGGCCTGTCATCAGTCCCTTCTGTATTTGCCAAGTGCATGCCAATGGTGGCGGCCTTCCTGAGGAAAAATGGTTTCCTTACCTAAGTGATTGGGAGCTGCCTCGCACCAGCCAAGGCAAGTTCTCCGCCACAGCTGGTTCACTACTTGCCTCTTCAATCATCTGGCACTCATTCTGAACAAGGAAAAATCAGCATTCATCCTTACACAGAGAGACTTTGAGTTCATTTGGGTCTTATTCAACTCTGAATTCAAACAGCCTTTCTTTCCCAAGAAGATTTTCAATCTGTCATACTGCCTGGTATGGGACACAACCACAGACAGTCCCCTAAAGGCCCTCATGCACCACCCAGACAAATCAGACTTTATGATGAAAGGCTATTAAACCCAAAATTTATCACTCATTAGGTTCTTCCAGGTCTAGAGAGCCAGTCACTCATCCCAGGTCAATATGTACTACAGGATCTCACTGAAAAAGCCACGCTGGTTGCCAATCCCGTGGTAAACTAAAGGTTTATTAAAATTTATATATATATAAAAAAAAGAGAAGAGCTATTAATAGGTTAAAGTGAATCATAGTTGATTTTTAGAGTCTGTAGATCAGGGTAATAGCAGTGATTTTAAATCTGCTATCTTGAAATAAGTCTCTCTGATTCACCCAAAAGATTGGGATTTTCAGTCCATTGTTCAAAACTCCCCTTGTTAGAAATCACAGCCCAGGGATGTGGGGCAGAAATGAGGCAAGGAAGTGATGTCACAGTCTCCAATTTATACCCTCAGTCTATGTGCCTGGAAAAGTACTGTATCAAATATGCAACCATGCATCACATGCTCTATATGCCTTGCTGAGTCATGGGGCGTTCATTGCCAATGTACTCTCTGAGGCATCTTTGGAATGAGCCTGCTGAAGGCATTGATTCTCTTTACTGGCCAATCAACACAGGGCCGGCTAGTCTTGATGTAAATCTATCTTGTGGGTATTACCCAGGAACTAGGGTGACCAGACATCAAGTGTGAAAAATCGGGACGGGGCTGGGGGGTAATAGGAGCCTATATAAGAAAAAGACCCAAAAATCGGGACAGTCCCTATAAAATCGGGACATCTGGTCACCCTACCAGGAACACATGTTTGGTAACAAGCATGCAGTAAAATTTCATACTTTATACATGATGGTGATACACACATTTGCACTAGATAGCATTACTCAACAGATTACAACTTTTTTAATGATACCTTACAAGGTACGCTTTGTACAATATTTATCACAATTGTGTAATATTGGTGACAACATTGGTGCAGACGGTCACCTTCCTTCTTATACAGCGTCACACAATCTATTCACCACATCTGCATGTCCCTCAAGCACATGCATCTTCCATGTCTCAGGTATGTCTGAGGTTACTGGGCCACATGACTTATGTAACCAAGGCTACATCTGTGCATTCTTTAGGCATGGCTAAAATTGGTTTTTCATCCAAACAGGCATCATTAAGACAAGTTGGTTTGCATCCTGCATCCTGCCTGCAGTTTTATGTTCTCTAGAGTGGTGAATGTACTGGGATGATGTATGTGTGGGTGTTTCATTTGCTTACCCCTCCAAACCAGAAAAATCATAATCAATGCCTCTTTGATAGGCCGCGGTAAAAGTGACAAACCCAAGTACTTTGGACAGAGTAAGAGTCCTTCATATCAGTGTCATCGAGCAGTTCACAGAGTGTGCTGAATTTTTCCTTCTTTGCATCGAGGGCTCCTCAGTCCAAATTCTAAATGATCGATACAACTGTGATGTACTATCTAAACAGACAGGGAGTGGCACAATCCAGCCAGCTTTGGTAAGAAGCCACGAGCTTTTGGGAATTTTGCATCAAAGAGAACATTACCCCTGTGGCTGCTCACTTATCTGGTCCTAAGAACCAGCAGGAGGGGCTTCCTCTTCAGGAGGTTCTCTCAGAACCATGAATAGGACCTCAGCACACCATTCTTGAGGGTCATCTTTCAGTGCTGGAGCATGATTTGCACACTATGCCTTTGTTAATGCAACCTAAAATTGCATTTGCTTTTGTTTTGCAACAGCATCACATTGCTGACTCATATTGAGCTTGTGATCCACCACAACTCTCAGATCCTTCTCAGGAGTGCTGCTGCCAACCCTAGTTTTCCCCCATTCTGTATTTGTGCATTTGGTTTTTCTTCCCTAAGTGTCAGATTGGTGAGAAGATCTCTGATGTGTTCTTTACTTATCCCAATCTGCATCCTTTCCCCTTTATTTGCTAGTCATCCAATCGCATGTTATTATTATTATTTTTTGTGAGAAGATTGAAGCAAAGGAGACATTGAGCCGCTCTGCCTTCCTATCATCTTCTGTTACCAGCTCATCTTCTCCACTGAGCAGCGGACCCACCCCATCCTTTATCTTTCTTTCTTTGTTTTTTTTCTTTTTTTGTCTAATATATCTGAAGAACGCCTTCCCTGTGTCTCTTTCAATTCACCTCCTAATAAGTGAAACTGAAACTTACACAAACGATGCTACAATCCATTTTCTGTGTCCATTCAGGCAATATCTCTTATTTAAAGAATCAAGGTTCCACTCTCAGAAAGCCAGGCTGGGGGGACTGTCCAGTGTGTAAGGTGGAATCTCTCAGGAAGCAAGTGGGAGAGCTACAGTAGGAAATGGTTAGGCTGACGAGCATCTGTGCACATGAGGAATTCATTGAGAGTATTCATATGGAGATGCCCAAGGCTGAGGAAGCTATCCAGCTAGAGAAAACTGCTGTTATATCCTCTGAGAGGAGGATGATATGGCTCTGTCATAGGGAGGACACTGGCTACTGGTTATTTCTGGCAGCAGGCAGTGCTCCATCCCTACTCCCACCCCATCCACCATAGTGATGAAGAACTGTTATGCTGCCCTGGCAATGTGCGATGAGGAATCACCCACAAAGGTGGACAAGGAGAAACCATGAACCCCCCCCACCCCAGGCTAGGAGGATCATAGCCACAATTCCCAGGAGGGTTGGTGATTCTTTTCTGAGGGGGATGGATGCACTCATCTGTCAGCCTGAAATGGCATCCTGGGAGGTATGCTACCTGCCAGTGGCCCATATTTGAGACATTACGGCAGGATTGTCAAGGATCATCTGGCCCTCTGACTACTACCCCATACTACTGATCCATGTCTCACTAATGTGGTATGCAAGGTATGACCCTGAGCACATCAGAAGTAACTATAGGGCTCTGGGAGTAAGGGTGAAGGAGCTGGGGGTGCAGGTGGTGGTCTCTTTAATCCTTCTGATCAAGGGTAGAGGTCCAGGCAGAGACAGATGCATCCTGGAGATGAATAACTGGCTGCAAAGATGGTGGCACCAGGAGGGCTTTGGCTTCCTTGATCATGGGATGCTGGTCCGGGAAGAAGGACTGCTAAACAGAGATGGGGTCTAAGATATATTGGAATTGGAAAAGGGTCAGAAAAGAGCAACAAAAATGATTAGGGGTATGAAACAGCTTCCATATGAGGAGAGATTAATAAGACTGGGACTTTTCAGCTTGGAAAAACGATGACTAAGAAGGGATACGATAGAGGTCTATAAAATCATGACTAGTGTGGAGAAAGTAAATAAGGAAGTGTTATTTACTCCTTCTTATAACACAAGACCTAAAGGTCACCCATTGAAATTAATAGGCTGCAGGTTTAAAACAAAAAAGGAAGTATTTCTTCACACAATGCACAGTTAACCTGTGGAACTCTTTGCCAGAGGACGTGGTAAAGGCTAAGACTATAACAGGGTTTTTAAAAAAAACTAGGTAAGTTCATGAAGGATAGATCCTGGCTATTAGCTAGGATGGGCAGGGATGGTGTCCCTAGTCTCTGTTTGCCAGAAACTAGGAATGGGCAACAGGGGATGGATCACTGTTCTGTTCATTTCCTCTGCGGCACCTGGCATTGGCCACTGTTGGAAAACAGGATACTGGGTTAGATGGACCTTTGGTCTGACCCAGTATGGCCATTCTTATGTTTTTATGTTCTTAACTATCCCACTGCATAGGAAAGATAGGAAGTATGACAAGATACCACCCTTGTTTAACCAGGAGACCTTCAAGATATGAAACACAAAACAGAGACCTACAAAAAGTGGAAACAAGGTCAAATTACAAAGGAGGAATACAAACAAATAACACAAGTATGTAGGGACAAAATTAGAAAGGCCAAGGCACAAAATGAGATTAAACTAACTAGAGACATAAAGCATAACAAGAAAACATTCTACAAATAGATTAGAAGTAAGAGGAAGACCAAGGAGACGGGGTAGGCCCATTACTCAATAAGGGGGGGGAAACAATAACAGAAAATGTGTAAATGGCCAAAGTGCTAATTGGCTTTTTTGTTTCAGTTTTCACCAAAAAGGGTAGTAGCGATTGGACATGTAACTTAATGAATTTCAGTGAAAATGAGTTAGTATCAAAGGCTAAAATTGGGAAAGAACAAGGTAAAAATTAATTAGACAAGTTAGCTGTCTTCAAGTCACCAGGGGCTGATGAAATACATCCTAGAATACTCAAGGAGCTGACAGAGGAGATATCTGAGCTTTTTGCAATTACCTTCAAAAAGTGACAGAAGATGGGAGAGATTCCAGAGGACTGGAAAAGGGCAAATATAGTGCCAATCTATAAAAAGGAGGATAAGGACAACCCAGAGAATTACAAGTCAATCACCTTAACTTCAGTACCCAGAAAGATAATGGAGCAAATAATTAAGCAATCAATTTGTAAATACCTAGAAGATAATAAGGTGATAAGGTGATAAGTAACAGTCAGCATGGATTTGTCAAAAATAAATTGTGTCAAGCCAACCTAACAGCTTTCTTTTACAGGGTAACAAGCTTTCTGGATGGGGGAAAGCAGTAACTGTGGAATATCTCGACTTTAGTAAGCTTTTGATACTGTTTCACATAAACTAGGGAAATACAATCTAGATGGAGCTATTATAAGGTGGGTGCATAACTGGTTGGAAAACCATTCCCAGAGAATAGTTATTAGTGATTAACATTCAATCTGGAAGGGCATATCATGTGGGGTCCTGCAGGATAAATTTTGTTCAATATATTCATCAATTATTTAGATAATGGCATAGAGAGTACACATAAAATTTGTTGATGATACCGAGCTGAGAGGGGATGCAAGTGCTTTGGAGGATAGGATTAAAATTCAAAAATGGTCTGGACAAACTGGAGAAATGGTCTGACGTAAATAGGATGAAGTTCAAAAAGGACAAATGCAAATTAATAAACTTAGGAAGGAACAATCAGTTGCACACATACAAAATGGTATATGACTGCCTAGGAAGCAGTACTGCAGAACAGGATCTGGGGGTCATAGAGGACCACAAGTTAAATATAAGTCAGCAGTGTAACACTGTTGCGCAAAAAAAAAAAAAAAAAGAAAAGCATTCTGGGATGTATTAGCAGGAGTATTGTAAGCAAGACACAAGAAGTAGTTCTTCCAGTCTAATCTGACTAGGATTCAATTGGAGTGTTGTGTTCAGTTCTGGGTGCCACATTTCAGGAAAGATATGGCCAAATTGGAGCAACAAAAATGATTAAAGGTCTAGAAAACATGGCCTATGAGGAAAGATTGAAAAAATTGGATTTGTTTAGTCTGGAGAAGAGAAGATTGAGCGGGGACATGCTAACAAATTTCAAGTACATAAAAGGTTGTTACAAGAAGGAGGGAGAAAAATTGTTTTCTTTAACCCCTCAGGATAAGACAAGAAGGAATGGGCTTAAATTGAAGCAAGGATGGTTTAGGTTGGACATCAGGAGAAACTTCCTAACTGTCAGAGTAGTTAAACACTGGAATAAATTGCCTAGGGAGCTTTTGGAATCCCTGTCATTGGAGATTTTTAAGAGAAGGTTAGACAAACAGTTGTTAGGGATGATCTAGATAATACTTGGTTCTACCTTGAGTGCAGGGGACTGGACTACAAGACTTCTCGAGGTCCCTTCCAATTCTATGAAAATTGTTTTAGCTTTGAGCAAACTAGATGGTTCCATTACAACCATTAATGCACCTCTGAGGAAGGTGAAAAGAAATAAATGAATTTAATAAGTAATCTCACAGCATTCCCTAATTCATAAAATAAAAAAGTGAACAACCAATGTTTTAGCCATCTGGGGAACCTTACAACTCTACAGCCAAATCACAGTTTATGATATTTTTGTTAAGGCTTTAAGTGACCAAGCAAAGGTGGGTTGTTTTTTTTGTTTTTGTTTTTTTTGTAATAAAGTAGGTTTTGTATAGTTGAATACGTTCATAGACATGTGAAAAGATCTTTTTACTAACAAACCTTAAAAATTTGGTGTATAGACCTATAATGTATTCTCAAATATTAATAAACCTAGAAATGTCGTATAAAGATTAAGCATAGCAACTGCAAAATTATATTAAAGTAATTATTAAGAATTAGTGCTCTTATTATTTTACTAATGTTTTGAAGTATCTAGGACTGGTTAAAACAATGAAACTAATCTAACTATTTGGAGTTAGGCTATTGCTTTTATAATGAACCTGGAAGGTGTTTAAAATTAGAATCAAATTAGGTTTAATTTCTTCCTGCATTTGGAAGTGGGATGGAATAAAACTCTCCTCAGATTAAAGTTAACAAGAAGAACAAAGCATGAGGGATCACAGGCCTCAAACCCAAGCCCACAGGCAGCGCTTGGGCCATGACTGCCACCCAGCAACTTATCTGAGTAACTAGAAAAGGGCTAGCTTGCAGAGGGTCCTGCCCCCAAAACTCCAAAGTGAAGGAAACAGCCAGCTGTCCTATTGGCTAAGGGCTACTATATAAACCAGGAAGTAATAACAGGAAGTTGTCTGAGCAACTTAAGGAATCCTTTGCTGGCTGCTACTGTGGACCCCTTGTGCTTAACTGACTCCTGAGCCCTGCATTCCTGTCTGCTCCTGGTTCCCGTTTCCCCTCCGATTCCTGACCTCCCATCCCAGACTCTTGCCTTCTCCCAGTTCCTGTTGTCCTGCCCTACTCCTGCTCCTCTGACTTTGTCTCTGGCTCTGACCTTTGACTTAGTACCTGACATTGTCAATGGTTCTGACCTTTGGCTTGATATTTGGTATTGTCTCCAGCTCTGATTCCTGGCTTGGCACCTGACTCTGTCTCCAGCTCTAACCTTCAGCTTAGTACCTGTTGCTGTCTCTGGTTTTGACCTCCTGCTCCAATTACGAGGCCTGGCTCCTGCTCCAACCACAAGGCCTGACCATTCACGTCCTGGTCATTGCATAAAGTTTCCAGAAGTTAACTACCAAATTACAACAATATGAAAACTCAATCCTGTTGTTAAATGGTTCAAGAACTAGAAAACAGAAAGCAAACCCAAAGACTCTCTAAACAATTCTTTTAGTGTATTTTAATTAGCTATGCTAAAGAAGAAATTAAGCATTTGAAGGAAAGGATGAAAACCCTTGGAAAATAAGTTTGTATGAAGCTCGAATGCCACCTACTGGATGGGCAGGAAACTTGCCAAATATTTGACCTGTTCACCTCTAATGAATGACCACCTCTTCAAAAGAAAAGGACCAATGGAAAATTGCCATATACATATTTTTGGGTAGATCAAGCCCTCCCAGTGCAACCAAATGGGGTGCTAATCCTTAAAAAGGATTGTCAAGCCCAAAACCTTTGTCCAACAAAACCTATGGCAGCAGATTGTGTTCAGCAGATCAATGCCTGCTCCAGAGAAGCTGGTCCATTCTATGTAAGACGTGTTTGTTTAACTCTTCCTAAGGAAAAGTTATTCTCTTTACGAGCACTTTACATCCTGGGATGCTGAATCCCAGAATCCCAATTATAAGCATCTTGGGGGGAAGAGACATTTCCCTGAAGACAGACTCCTAAGTCCCACCACAAAAAAAAAAAAAAAAAAAAAAAAAGACTGCACACCAAACAACAGAAGGAAGGGGAGAAATTCCACCTGCTTTATGAGATTTAGGAAATCAATGAGTATTGGTAAAATTCCTTAGTAATTATTATGCTTCCAAGGAAATCAAGATTTGAGTTGGAGAGCATAATTATTGTTCTCTCAGAATTACCTGGGGTGTAGTGCTGAACTCTCTTCATTTGGGCTACTAAATTATCTGGTTTATTGCTTAGAAGAGCTAACCACAAAAATATAACTTAAGTATAGCGGATGTTTAGTTATGTCCATTTCAAACCAAAGATTTTAAGGAAATTGTTGGATGGTTCATTTTGTTTTGTTTTGTTTCAACTCAATTCCTTATCAGGACTGGGATGTGGGCTGTCTGATGTCGTGGTCAGAGCTGGAGTCCAAGTCACAGGTCAGAGCCAGAATCAGAAGCTCTGGTTTCATCATTATCTGGCTTTTGAGAATACAAGTGACACCTAAAAGGTAGACTTAGGTGCCTACAGAGACAGTTACATACTTCAGTATGTTTATAGTTCTAGCCATTTGTGATCTCTAGGGCTGGTCAAAATTTTCCGTCAAAACTGATTTTAGATGGAAAATTGTGTTTTTGCCTGAGTGACATGTTTTTGTCCATATCATTTCTGGTCAAAGGTCAATGATATCATAAACAAGATCACAGGATTCCAATTTTAATTCAATCCAATTGTTTCTCTTCTAGGATTCTATCCAGATAGTCCTCTGATCTTTTGTAAGGAATGCTGCAATTATCTTATTCTCACAGTTTAAAATGTTATTGGCCATACACACAAGAGAAATGTCATTTATTGATTAATAGATTTGCTGTATTTGCCGTACCATGGGAAAATTAACGCTTTGCTGGGCAGAAAGCTATCAAAACTATGGCCCCAATTCACAAAACCATTTAAGCGTACAATTAACTTTAAGCTCATGTTTAAGTCCATCCCTGTTCGGAAAAACACATAAACACATGCTTAATTCTTACTGAATGGGACTTAAGCTTGAGCTTAAGCACTTTGCTGATCCAAGACCTGTGTAAGTCTATGGACCCCTTTCTGTAATAATATGTAGAAAGAAGTTCCTTAATCCAGGAAAGTCCAAAGTTTATGGGCCTGATACTCCTCCGCCCTATACTTTGTATACCCATTTAAATGCACTACCAATTAGAATGTCAGCATTGGGCATTCATTTTGCATAGTTGTAAATGTCTGCGCAAGGTGTAAGGTGGTATTATTATTATTTACTTATTTGTATTACCATAGCTTTTATGATCCCTAATCATGGACCAGGACCCCATTGTGCTAGGTGCTGTACAAACAGAGAACAAAAAGACTATCTGTGCTCCAAAGAGCTTACAAACTAAGTATAAGACAACAGGTGGCTACAGAAAGACAGGGAATACAAGGAAACAATGAGATAATATTGGTCAGTATGATAGCTAAATGACTGTGTACACCAGCAGCCTAACTGTTGTCAAATAGTTTTAGAGTCATTGTGTCAATGGAGGGATTTGAAGGAGAACAGTGAAATGGCTTTGCAGATGTTTATAGAGAGGTCTTCCCAAGCATGAGGGGCAGCATGGGAGAATGCACGCAGGTGCTTGTTTGAAAATGTAACAAGTGGGTGATGGAGGCTGACCGTGGACCAACTGAGGCAGGCATCAACTTCTTAATACTGAATGAGAGATGATCAGTAGTGTGGGGATTGACCATGAAGGGCCTTGAAAGTGACAACAAGCAGCTTATGTTTGATGTGATAGAGAATAGGGAGCCAGTGGAGGGATGCAAAGAGCGGAGTGCCGTGGTCCAAATGATGAGCTAGGAAAATGATCTACAGCAGCATTCTGAATGGATATGAGCAGGGCAAGATGCATTTATTAGGGCCAGAGAAAAAGTTATTGCAGTAATAGAGAGGTGAAATGATGAGATCCTGGATGACAGCTTTAGCTATGTGAATATGTAGGAAAGGCCATGTCTTAGAGATATTATGCAGAAAAAAATCTGCAAGACCTAAACATTTCCTGAATATAAGGCCCTAGGGAGAGCTCCAAGTCAAATAGGATGCCCAGGTTATGGGCCTGAGTGACTGGCAGCATGGTGGTGTCAATCACAGTGATTGAGAAAGGAGGTAGTGGGAAGGGCTTCGGGGGAAGAGTAAGAGCTTTGTTTTAACCATGTTGAATTTGACTTGATGGCTAGATGTCCACAAGGAGATGCCAGAGAGACCGTAGAAAGGTAGATCTGGGAATCATCTGCATAGAGATGGTAGTTGAATTTGCATGGAATTAGCCAGTGAAAAGGTGTAGAGGGAGAAGAAAAGGAGACCAGCGTCAGAACTCTTTGGAACCTCGATAAAAAGTTGATGGACTGAAAGTCATTGGAGGGCTGAGTGACAGGACGTGGGGTGGGGGCAGTTGATGGGCAATGCTGAAAGAGATTAGGTGATGGTCATAGAAGGGTGTAACACAGTGCTGGGGATATCTAGAGCTGTGAGCCCTTGTGTTACCTGTCTGGCTCAGCAAGAATGAGCGTTTGTTGAAGATATTCAATTATGAGTCAGCTCCCTGCCATACCAGTCTGTTTTCCTCACCAGCAATGTCCTCCAGGCTCTCCCAGCCCAAATGTTACCTAGCAGGTAACAATCAGTGAACTCCACCCCTGGGCTCATCAGAGATGTTTCTCTGCAATGCACTGCTCCTGACACTGTACATGTACAGTAGCTTATTAAGTTTGCTGCTCTTCTAAAGTTAGTACATTCCAGCTTATTAATTTAACTGTAGTAAATATATCCTTCCCTTCAAACACAGCATTGAATTGGTTCATAATAAAAGTAAAACAAGTTTGTTAAACAAAAGATATAGGCTTAAGTGTGTGGAAGTAGAGTGTTACCAAGTAGAAGGAATAAAGGTAGAAAGGGTTACAAATAAACAAAAATAAAAATATACTTTTAATGGTTAAGACCTAACTTAACAAGCTATAGTCTTTGTTCAAGGTATTTCCTCACCAATCTTCCCTTTGCCAGCAATAGCTAATGTGCTTTCTGCCTACATCCCCATAGACTCCAAGGCGCTGTTTCCTTGTCTTCTCAGGTGAAGCATAACTTAGGGGGTTCACTGCCCCTCCCTTTTTAATTCAATAAACCTTTGAAAAGTATTCTTCTGAAATGTATCCACAGTTAAAGTACCTTTTCCCCGCTGGGCGTGGATGCAGTGCTGTCTGTTGTAGCCTCCATGTTGCCTTCTCCACTGCTGGTGATTTTTACAATGCAAATTACCTCTTCTTGCAACCTCTGAAAGAAATGACTAGACCATTGAATTTGACCACAGCTGATTTGAGGTGTTGGCCTCTTTCCTTTGCCAGGAGAAAAGCTGTTTATCGCCTCCCCTGGCATGTCTGGGGACTTAAAGGCATAATATCAATGAGTATCCATAATTCCACATACAGCATTGCCACAGATATTTCTCAATGATATTATTGACCAGCGTGCTATTAGTTTTCAAATGACACCTCACAAGGTATATTTTGTACGAATATTATTGCAATAGTGGGTAGGGAGTGAATACAGGGGTGCCTGAGGTCACAAAGGGGAACTCAGAATCAGAGAGAGAGCAATGGTTAGTGAAGACCAAGTCAAGTGAATGGCTCTTTTGATGAGTGGGAGAGTTGAACCAGGACTGCAGGTCAAGTGAAGAGATGAGGACAAGAAAATGTGCAGGTAAGGGGCCTAATAGAGCTATCAGCATGTAAACTGAAGTCACCAAGGATGGGTGTGGGACATTGTGAGGAGAGGAAGAGAGAAAGCCTTGGTCTGAACCAGGGCAGGGACTGCAAGAGAAGAAGAGGCCTCTGTAAAAGAGGATAGCTGCAGAGGTAGTGTCAGATGAAGGGATCAGATCTAGAATCTGTAACAACCAGGTTACTGGAGGAAGTGAAATATGAAGAGGTGGATGGCTGAGATCTTCTTAGAGATGAAGTGGGCATTCCAGAGACAGCAAGAGAAAGAAAGGAGGGGTTGGAGGAGGATGGGAATAAGGTTAGGAGTGGTGGTATGAGCGGAGGAGTGGTGATGGCAGGGGCATATGTGGAAGGTGGTGATGGAGGGAAGGCTAGTATTGGGGAAAATCTCGCCAGAGGTGAAGAGGAGGATGTGGACATGGTTTTTGGATTGGTGGGAAATCACCATGGAGATGGAAAGAGGAGCAGGTATAACTGATGGGAACTGTGGAGGGATGAGGGTAACAAGGATGGAGCAATTGAGCAAAAGGAACTAGTGGAGGGAAAGGAAGAGGAAGGAAGAGGATGAATGCAATGATACAGAAGAATGGTTTGGTGAGAGCCATGGGTGAGTGGCAAAGGGACAAGGTTAAAAAAGTGATTGAAAAAATGCTGTGAAGGTAACTATGAAGAAGTGTACTTCCTCTTTAAGGGACAGGCTGAAGCCTAGGTCCAGAACAGCCTAGGGTACAATCAAGGAGGCCCTGCCCTAGGGCTGGGCTATATAAACAGGAAAGAAAGTTGAGCAAGAGAGAGTGAAAATGAGGCAGGCTGTGGTGGATGGTGGTTTCTTTCAGGCTAACCAAACTCATAGACTATGGACTGGTCTACTTTACAAAGTTTTGTTGGCAAAAGCTGCCTTTTGCCGACAAAACAGGAGAGGTGTACACACTACAAAGCTACTTTTGGTGGCAAAACTGCTGTTTTGTCGGCAAAACAAAACCACCTCAATGAGAGGCATAGAACTTTTAGCGGCAAAGTTAACGCGACAAAGCGTCAGTGTAGACGCTGCTGTTTGTTTTAACGACAGAACTGGCTTCCAGTATCCCACAGCCTGCCATGACAGCTCTGATCTCTGTTGCCCCACAGGCATGCGCCCCTCCCCTTTCAAAGCTCCAGGGAAGTATCTGACAGCTGAGTGTGCTGCTCTGTTTGGGGAACAAAGAGGAAATCATTAACGTGGAATGCTCCTGTTCTGCCCTGCACTAAAAACACAGGGACAGACTGCTGCTGCAGGGAGTGGGGGCGGGAGGATTGGGTTGGGGGGACTGCTGTACTGCTTTGACAATCCTCAGCAGGGATAGCTTACCGAGCTGCTTGGGATGCCGCTCCCAGCAGCTGAGGAGGCTGTGGGAGAACTCAGAGGGAATCACAGAACCATAGGCAGGTAGGCAGAGTGGGCTGCTTTGGGAGAGACTGCTGTGCTGAGCAGAGCCGGGGGCTGACATGGGGGGTAGGAGGTGTTCCCCTCCCCCTGCGTCAGGATAGGTTGGTTCACCCTGCTGTCTCCCTGGCCCCAGACACACCACTCTCCTCTTCCTCCCCCCCACACACTTCAGTTGAAAAAGTGGCTGACAGTCTACTAGGATGCCCCTGGAATGATGGGATTGAGAAACCTGCATCATGTGATTCTGTATCTGCCCCATGAGGCATTGCAAACCCTTCCCAAAGCACCCTGCAGCCAGTTGCACAGTGGGATAGCTACCACAGTGCACTGCTCTCGGTGTTGATGCAAGAGCTGTTAGTGTGAGTGCATTCTGCTGACACAAGGAACTAGTGTGGACATGCAACAGTGGTTTTAATTAAAGTGCTTTAATTAAAGCAGCATAACTTTTGCTGATAAAATATTGTAGTGTAGACACGGCCTCTATGTTATAGACTTTAACCAGGGCCCTGAGGTGAGTACCTTATGAACTGTGTATTGTAGTTGCTGAAACCTTATTAAAAGAGGACATGCTATTTTGTTAGTGTGTTGGCTTCTCCTGGCCCCAGGCTGTTAAAGGGAGCCCATTACTGCCCTGTTGGGGGAAATTAAGGAGGGGCACACCTGAAGTGCCACACAGGGCTGCAGGGGAGTGCATGGGGGCTACTCACTCCTTTACAGTAATGCATAGGTTCCCAAACTGTGACTTATGACCCCAAATGAGGTTGTGTCATCAGCAGATGAGGTCAAGAGTCCAATGGGCCAGATTTGGCTCGTGAGGTGATGTCAGCTGTCCTGAAATGTGTCCAGACCTGCTCCACAAACACTGCACCAGAAGGTCACCATTTTGATTTACAAAATGATGGCCTCTGCACAGCATGACCTTACACATACGGTGCATGTGAGGTCACGTTCTGTGGAGGCTGCCATTTTGTAGATCAAAACAGCAGCCTCCTGGTGCAGTGTTTGTGGAGCAGGACCAGAGACATTGGCTTTGCAGAGGTGGCTGTGCAGATGCCAATTTGGCCATTTGCACCATCTGCACCATTTGCACCATCTGGCTGTGCAGGCATCCAGCTCAGGGACTTGAATGCAGAAGATTCATATCTATGGGCAGCAGCCTCATCAACAGAGCATCCTCTCTGCTTGAGCTGGTAGGAGCCTGTGATAGCCTTTTCTGAGATGGGAATCTGCAGTGGCATGTAAGCTCCTTAAAGCAGGGCCCATATCTTCTTTTGTGCCACCCTGAGTACCCTAAGGCTACTGCAACACAGCAAGCAAGCAAGAAGAACTTGCGGCTGTGAGTCTCAGAGTCCAGGTCAAGTATCTTTGGCTTGATACACAATGGGGGTAAAAATAGCAGTGTAGACATTCAGGTTCAGGCTGGAACTCAGCTGACCTAAGTTCTGAGACTTCCTGCCACAGGTTTTTTGTGGGGGGGAGGCGGAGGGGGTGTTAGTTGTTTGTTTGTTTTTTGCTGTGTAGTTGTACCCTTAGGTAGGTACTGTTAGGTTTCAGCAATCTCTCCACTCTGCTGTATTACAAGTTCTTGTCTGGAGCAAACTGTTCAGTCTCATTTTCACTAACAGTATCCAGCTTGGGAATTATTTTCAACTTAAGTGTCTGCTCTTACTTCACTTGTCTCGGCCAGTTTGTCAGATATCTCGAGTAGATGCTTGCAATTCCTTCGTTAGATTTTTGCCTTCATCTGGTATCACCGATTTATGAGTGAAGTGAGTCATCTTTGATTACTGTAGCTTTGCCAGGCTGGTGCTCATTGCCAAATTCTCAGAGTCTTTGTTTTTCAAACTGTGGAAGAGGTCTTGTTCTTTGTTGTCATGATCTGTCTGCTTATACTTTCCCAGTCTTTTTCTCACTATCAGACTCCTTGGGTCATCCTTTATTTTTCTATCAAATGTGGTAACCGAGCTTTTATGCATCTGTTGTAGAGGAGTTCCTCATTGCAGTGATGTAGCTCTATACTTTTGTAGAGTGAAATAGGGATCTTCCTCTGCATCCATTGCTTTTCTGATCAAGTTGTTTCCTGCTTTCCATGTTTCTGTTCTTGGCCAATTTGATTTCTGTGACCTTTTTCCTTTCTGGTTTAGCTATGGTTCTCAGTCACATGCTTTGTGGCTTTTTCTAGGCTTTGTATTTTGTTTCTATTTGTTCTGTTGCGTGACATATACATATTGCCCTTTCTAGTGTCAGATCCACCTCCCTTAATAACTGTTACAGACATGTTTTTATTATTACATACCAAGACAATCTGGTCTTTACTGAGAGTGTCTTTTAATGTTTGATATTCTCAGGACTGACTTTTTAGTTTTAAGTCTGTGACAAACTCCTGCTGCATTCTCATCCTGAACATCTCTCTTATAAGTAACTTTTTCCCCTAGGAATACAGTGGTCCTCAAATATTTTCATTATTCCTGCAAAGCTTTCCTTCCCCCCTCGCCCCACCACATACTGTATACATTTAGCATTTCTGTTAGGCCACTGTTAAGAGCAGAGCAATCTTTTGCTTATCCTCTAGTTTATTTTATATATAGTTTAAATTTCTGTTTGAGCCTTTTCCCGGCATCTTCAGCATTTCCCATCGTTCTCAGGACTGGTGGGGGATTTACTCGCAGTTGCAGAGGGTCTGTAGCCACCATTTCAATGTTACCTCTCTCATTGGGTCTTCCAGAACTTCATGCCTTCCACTTCTGGGACCATGTAGTATTTTACTGATGAACAGACAGGCTTCAAGATAAACCCTTTACTAGATATGGAAAGTATGTACACTGATAAGGTGACAAAACTCCCTACTGTTCTTTAGCTGTAGCCTATGCTTGCCATGTTCTGGGGTTCTTTGTTTTTTCTGTCCTAGTATGCAGCACCTCTCAGGAAAACAGACTGCATAAAGCACATGTGTCAAACTCAAGGCCCGCGGGCCACATCCGGCCCGCCATACAATTATATCCGGCCCGCGAAATCGTTTTATATATCTGTTTTTAATGGCCCTGTGATATGACGCCCCAATAACACACACTACAAATCCCATGATGCAGTGCAATTGCCGCCAACGGCAAGCCGCGGTTCAAGTTCGCGGTCTGTTGATGTATACAACGCTAATCTCAAATCAAAGCTAGACCCCAACAATGGCCAAGAGAAAAATTGATTCTGAAAACCGAGGCTTTCAAAGCCGGTGGGAGAATGAGTATATGTTTACTGAAATTGCAGGTAAACCAGTGTGTCTCCTTTGCGGGAGTAATATCGCTGTAATGAAGGAGTATAACCTAAGACGGCACTACGAGACGAAACATGAGAACAAATTCAAAAACCTGAGCGCAGGACAGAAGCTACAAAAGGTAGAGGAGTTGAAGAAGAATTTGACATCCCAGCAGACGTTTTTCACCAAAGCAAAATCACAAAGTGAAGCTGCTGTGAAAGCAAGTTTCATTGTGGCCGAAGAGATCGCCAAATCAGGACGGCCGTTTACCGAGGGGGAATTCGTAAAGAATTGTATGATGAAAGTGTGCGACGTCCTTTGTCCAGATAAAACGCGAGCGTTTGCAAATGTAAGCCTCAGCAGAAACACTGTTGCTAATCGGGTTTGTGAGATGGCGACTGATTTGAAAACACAGTTGATTGAAAGAGCAAAA
This sequence comes from Chrysemys picta bellii, assembly GCF_011386835.1. Lineage (NCBI taxonomy): Eukaryota > Metazoa > Chordata > Testudines > Emydidae > Chrysemys > Chrysemys picta. The sequence continues at coordinate 79,795,938 of NC_088791.1, forward strand.
GATTTTGTTGCATACTCCCTTGCCGTGGATGAAACTACTGACGCGACTGACACTGCACAGCTGGCGATATTTATCCGTGGTGTGGATTCCAATTTGTGCGTAACAGAGGAAATACTGGACATTAAATCGATGCACGGGACAACGAAAGGAGAAGACATCTTTGGAAATGTATTTCAAAGTGTAACTGACATGAAACTGCCGTGGGAAAAACTTGTTGGACTTACAACAGATGGCGCACCTGCTATGTGTGGTGAAAAAAATGGACTGGTGGGAAGGATGCGCTCAAAGATGCGGGAGGAGAACTGTGCCGGTGAGTTGACAGTGTATCACTGCATCATACACCAGGAATCGCTGAGTGCTAAAGTCCTAAAAATGGATCATGTGATGAACACTGTAACACAAACCGTCAACTTTATCAGAGCCCACGGTTTAAATCACCGCCAATTCCAGTCTTTTCTGCGGGAAATAGATAGCGAGTTTGGCGATATGCCATATCATACGGAGGTCCGGTGGCTAAGTCGGGGAAAAGTTCTCAAAAGACACTTTGAGCTGCGAGAGGAAATCTGCCAGTTCATGGACAGTAAGGGGAAAGACTGCACAGTTCTGCGGGATGAAAAGTGGAAATGTGAGTTGGCGTTCCTGGCTGACATAACGTCGCATCTTAGCGCTTTAAACCTTCAACTCCAGGGACGGGAGCACATAATAACCGATATGCATGATGCAGTGAAGGCATTTCAAGTGAAGCTGCGCTTATGGGAGACACAAATGCACCAATGCAACTTGTCTCACTTTCCCTGTTGCCAAGTAATACGGAACCAAGAAAGTGCCACAGTTTTCCCAAATGCCACCTTTGCTGAAAAACTCAGCGCGCTGCGCACTGAGTTCGCACGGCGCTTCAGTGACTTTGAGGCACAGAAAAGTAACTTCGAGCTGCTTCGCAACCCATTTGCAGTCGATGTGGAAACCGCACCTGTAGAAATGCAGATGGAGCTGATAGAACTGCAATGTAACGGGACACTGAAGGCAAAGTACGACACTGCGGGGCCAGCACAGTTCACTCGCTTCATTCCTGAAGCGATGCCGCAGCTCCGCCAACATGCGGCTCGAATCCTGTCCATGTTTGGCAGCACATATCTGTGCGAGCAGCTGTTCTCTGTGATGAAAATTAACAAAACGTCACACAGGAGTCGCCTCACTGATGAACACCTGCAATCGATCCTGAGAATCTTCACAACACAGAACCTAACCCCAAACATAAACGAACTTGTTGCAAAGAAAAGACTCCAAGTATCAGGCTCTGACTAAATAGGACAAGAAAATGGAATGTTATGATTTGTTATGATTATACTTTTGCTTTAAATTCAATTTTTTATTTATATTTTCAGATTTTTTAATATTCCAGCATGTACAGATTTTGAATGTATTGTATTGACAGGATATTTTTTTATGAAGAGCAAAATATTTTAAGTTGAAATGTATTTATTTTGGAATGATATCCTGTATTTTGGTTCATATTAATGGTTAAAAAACATAAATATTTAGTCTGTTAAATAAATGGTTATACTGTTCGGCCCGCGAGTTTTGAGTTTTGGCCCCCTGTGCAATTGAGTTTGACACCCCTGGCATAAAGTATGTACAAGAAGTGTGGCATCTCTACACTTCCTGGAGGACTTACTCTATAGCAGAAATATGAGAGAATTCTGCACAGGGAGTATTTAATATTGTCAAAGACAAAAATTCTCAAGTTATGTTTCAAGGACATAAATCCACACTGTGTAGAGGTCAAGCATAGGAGTTTTTTACACACAGCGCTGGCGGAGTGTCACCTTGCTTATTAGGCTCAGAGACACTGTCAATTAATTGATTACAATGGAATATATAGATTTTCCGTGGGCGGGGGAAAGTGACAGGATAGGCAGTTCCACCCCCCGGGATAGGTTTTGCAGCAAGACAAGATATCACATTAGTCAATGGTTAAAAGGTTACATAATGTCTCCGCCCATGGTCTCAACTTAGCAAGTTAACATTTAATTAATACTTTGATAAAATGTTATTAATATAAAATATATACGTTGAATTCTGATTTGGGGTCCATAGGAATGGAGCAACTCCTTTGATTGTCCAACAGGTACATTGCTAGGGGTTAAAGCAAAGAAACAGTGAAAGCATATGGCAATAGAAATTGTCTCCTTTATGTCTTAAGGCAGGGCATTGGTCCCTGGGAAGGGAGGTGGAAGGATGCCATATCTTTATACTGACATGTGCCAATTTTCATAAACTCAAGGTTGGATCTGTTGGAAGAACGTTCCCTACAGAAGACACTGACACAATAGGAACAGGGATCCTTTGTTCAATCTGCAACTCTGAATAAGACACAATTATTTAGTTATTGCTTCAACATCTAGCATTTCTACTGACCAAGCATATCTTAGCAAAGGCAATGTTATCTTGTTTACCCCAGCTTTCTCTTAGCTAATCGCTATTTGCTAGGCCTCTGGTCTCCAGACCAAACTCTGGACTTTGGGTCTGAAAAAGAGCTGGCACAATCCATATACCAGGTTGTTATATAAAATGCACATGGATTTTTAACCCTTCAATGTTAATTTCTATAGCTTTATAGTGTATGTAAAATAAAACATGGTGAGGAGGAATAATGCTAATTATTCAACTTTCTTTTTATTTCTTTTGATCTTATGTCACGTGTAATATTTTCTGTTTCTGTTATGTATTTTTTATTATGTATTTTATATACAAGTTGATTTATGACAAAATATAAGGATTACATTTTAGATAATGTTTAGACTCATATTATGTGTGCAGATGTTTATATGTGTATACTCATACATTCTCTTGCATTGTAATGATGTTTTTTCCGTGTAATAATTTCCCAGTACGGGTGGGTAGATTTCTGTTAACTTCCTCATCACTGCATTGAAATTTAACAATTCTTAGAAACTAAATTATTTTTAAAATGCAAATTACTCTACCTATGACGTATAGACATTGTTTAATTTTTTCACTCCATCCACTGGATTGAGGAACAGTAAGTAAAAGAATAAATTTTTCTTTGAAGCAACTTTCATCACTTCCTTTTTTTACCTCCTAATCTGCATCTCACTACTTGTGTTCCGCCTAAGCCTATTTATTGATTGTTCCCTTTGTCTACAGTGCTCGCTTCTTTCTTTGTATCTTGTTTCTCTTCTTAGAGCTGCCTCATAGTTAATATTTATTAAACCCCCTTCCTCTTGGTCAAAAATCTTTTAAAACCTTACCCGTTCTTTTCAGACTATTACACAGACACTCACACACACAAAACCCTACATTAAAATAATAATATTAAGGTTGCAGAGTCAAGCACTCAGAAGGTAGGAAATGCCCATGCATCCTTAATTCCAGCAACCTTAATTTAGCCCCGTCTTGCATAGGCATTACTATACAATTGTAGGCAGAGTCTGAATGAGCTCTCTCCTGATATCTAGTGGTGAGCTGCGGAAAAAGACTTTGGAAGCTGATCTTGTTTGCATGGACACACTCATCCTGCCTAGATGCTCAGCATGATGGGACTGCTTGCCCAAATGATCACTTGTGGCTGGTGTTAGATCCCCAGTCTCCTTGTTACTGGGGCAGGACTAATAAAGGGTTGCTATCTTTGTTGTGTGAACCAAGGGCAGCAGAACATACCTGGCATACCCCAAAGGAGGGACTCGCTAGGCAGGGAACATGGGTTCCAAAGCCTAATGAGTTGAGAGAGGGTGGGGAGGGGTACCTGTACTTGGACCTGGCTGTGGGGATTCTGTTTAAGGGTCCTAGACACCATTTGACCCTTCCTCTCTTCCTCGCAGTCCCTTCCTTGCTCACTATACACCTTCCAATTTCTACAACAAATGAGGCAGGGAGCCTACAGATGACAGCTTCCTTCGGGACATAAACTTGATTCATCCCCAAAGCAGGTCCATTCTGTGCACACAAAAGGTCAGATTTTGCCAGCTTTATTCATAGTCACATTATGTAATACTTCACTACTTGAATAATTTCATTTGGAAAAATGGGATTACTTATGGACTTATCTGCTACTCACTATGAGTAAGGTATCTCATTCTGGCCCTTACTCTGGCCCTTATGTTTACCCAGAGGCATGTGCTCCTGAAATCCCCTTCTAACAAAGGCTTCATTCACAAAAGGAAGCTTATTACTCCATCAGTCTAATTATTTCTCAGTTTGTATATGTTTCTGATACAGGCATTCATGGACTTTTTTAGAACGTGCTTGCTGTAGTGTACTGAAATATGATACTATTCCTTTAAATAGTTTGTGAGCCCTTTTAATGGTGCTCACAGTGTTCTGTAAGCTGACAGAGCAACAGTGTGTCTATGTAGCTAGTCATTGCTTGTTATAAACATAGTTATTTGGACCCCGTCACACTTTCATATTGTGTAAAGAGCAAAACACACAACACTTGCCAAATGCACCAAGGGCACTCAATACTGAAAGGTTCCCTATAGAAATGTTTTAGACTAGATTTTTCCCTTTGTTAACTGGGAAGAAACGTGGAGATTAAGATACTTGTGAGATCATTTTGCTGCTTCTCCAGGTCTGAAAACTTTATAGAGTGCCTGTCATTGAGAGAACATTACACTTACAAATTTCAAGACCACTACAGGCACTTCTTTTAAAGAACCTTTAGGAAAAAAAATGACAGGAATATCCCAAACTTTCTGTCAGATGACCTTTCAGAATCCAAGAATGGCCAAGCTACTTAGATAACATAGTAGGACCACCCTTTGTTTCCTTAGGAAATGTTCTCACTCAGGAAGTCTGGAGTTAATTGATTTGAATCAAGAAAACTGGACAGGCATATCCTTCCAGCCTGGATGTTGTTTATTTTGTGAGATTATGAAGTTTTGTTGATGTTCAAGTGTTTACTATATAGGAAAATATTAGCACTGGTTCTTCTTTAAAAAAAAAAAAGTCATTACTCATGTATTATTTCTCATATGAGTGACTAATGTCAGAGTCACAAATGTATGAATTAAAGTGACCTTTTATTTCGTATGATCTTTTTCATTTATTATCCCACACAGTGATATTTTGTGTCACATAAAATAGGACCAAGAGAATAAGAAACTGTTTTTGCAAGGCATGTTTGATAGGGACTTGAATGCAGTGGTGTTTATTCTCTACCAAATCACAGCATATGGGCAGAATTTTGCAGCTGCTTTTTGACTTCAAGGGAATTCCATTCAGTATGTAGTTGTATATGGAGCTCCTGTAGGATTTGGTCCTCTGTTTGTTACTTTCATAGTCTCTGCATTTGGTTCTTCAGTTTCATTTTTTTTGTACAGATTTGTGAGTGAACAAAAGGACTAACTTCTTCATTGGTGCCAAGTTATTTTAAAGGTGTCTCACCCTTAGGACAAGATCCACAAAGGGATTTTGATACCAGTCAGCTCTGTGTTCTTGGGCACAGTATCTAGCCTGTCTGACTCATGAAAGACACCCCCCACTAGCCTCTGCTTGAACCAAAACCGATCAGAGAAAAGTCTTGCAGAGAGCAGTGAAGAGTGTTGGGAGACACACCTAGACTCCTCCTGACAAGGGTGACAAGATTAAGGCATCTCCATTAGCACACAGAATGGAGAACAGAGGCAACTCCCCTAGCCTCATCTGCATGAAAGATGGGACAGAGAGTCATCTCCATTAGCATACAGAATGGAAAACAGAAATTCCAACAAAGAACTGCACGGAACACTGGGACCAGAAAAGCAGGGAAGCACTGCATCATGGGGGATCTCTGCTCCATATGTTAATGAACCTATACCTGCACTCACCCAGATCAGTAGTTATCAGACCAGTTCTAGTAATAAATCCAAAATACTGAAGCAGCCTAATTGTATTCTAAGCTTCCTGAAAGAAACACCACCCATAGCCAAGAGTGATCAGCTTCTCTAGCCTAAAGAAAACCCTGGAGTCATCAGTTTACCCGTAAACAAATCTAGTGTTCTCTCTTGAACCATTGTTGTTTCTCTACAAAAACCCATACCTTTGTTCAAATAAGTGTTCTGATGCTTGGATCCAAACTATGCATCAGTTCCACTGGGACTCCATCTTCTCCTGACTGACCGTGCTGGGGGCTCTGCCTGTCTCCAGCACTCAGGACCCTGAGCTACCACCATCACCTGGCAACCCCGACCAGTTCAACCCTCATGGAGTGGGTGAGATCCCTCCCTCTCTCTCTCTTTCTGTTTTCTTTTCTGCCTCAGGTATTAACCTTTGATAATGTAACTGTTATATTTGTTTAGCCCTCTTTGTGTAGTTATCACTATTATTCAATAAATAACTTTTATGGTTAAGCTGGTTGCTTCTCTCTCTCTCTCTGAACTTTACTCTTTTGTGATTTTTAGCTCCCCATTTACTCTGCAGCAATGCTTCTTTTACCTAAGCTAAAGATCTCTATTGTGCCCCAAAATACTGTGGGGTTTGCTCATCAATTGGGTTACTACCAGTACAATTGTGATGCAAAAGTGGGGATAGGGACGTGCTGAACTTGTGACATACGAGGGTGGCAGCTTGGAAGTGCTGCTCGACCCAGACTGCTCAGGCTTACTCTATTCCGGTGCGATACTTGTGGCATATAAGGGTAGCAGCCTGAAAGTGCTGCTTGACCCAGCCCATTGAATCCAGGGACATATAAGGGGTCAGCTTGAGAGTGCTGATTGACCCGGTCCACTCAGACTTGCTCTGTTTGTATGTGTGTGTGTGTGTGTGTGTTCATCTGATTCTGGAGCTGGAGGAACCCAGCCCTGGGGAACATAGGTCCTGCAAGCTAGCTCCATTGGGACAGGACTTGCAGAAGTGAGAAGTAGAGCTCCATATGAAAACATACATGACACAATCAATACATTAGAATTACAGAACCCCCCGCCCCCAGAAGAGTAACCCTAATAAATGAGCATATCCCAAAGTAACGGGCAAATCTGGTATCAATTTAGGTGTCAAAATGCCACTTTAGGTCGCTAAATCTAAACTTTAGATTCTTAAAAACTCTTCTCAGCTGCCGCCTAACCCTCTAGGTGTCCAAGTTTCCCTTGGTAAACTCCCCTCAGCACCTAATTGTCTGGGGGGCATGCACATAATTGCCTAAGTCCTGATGCTGCTGAGCAGCTCAGAGCCTTGGTCCTGGCAGGATCCTCAAACTATGTGTTTCCTCACCTCTTTCCTGCATGGCCTAATTTGATAGACAATCTTGGAAGCCTACAGGATCAGAGATGGCTCCAGGCACCAGCTTACCAAGCAGGTGCTTGGGGCAGCCACTTCGGAGAGGGGCGGCACGTCCAGCTGTTCGGCGGCAATTCGGCAGACGGTCCCTCACTCCTGCTCGGAGTGAAGGACCTCCCCCCGAATTGCCACCGCAGATCGCAACCGCGGCTTTTTTTTGTTTTTTGTTTTTTTTGTTTGGCTGCTTGGGGTGGCCAAAACCCTGGAGCCGGCCCTGTACAGGATGTGGAGAAAGGGTCTGTCCTCTATAGCCCAGTGATAAAACCACTTCCCAGGGAGGTGGGAGACCCAGGTTTAAGTCCCTACTGTGTCTCATTTGGAGCAGGACCTTTTCTCACCTCATAGATGAGAGCCCAAACCACTGGGCTATAGGGTAGTCTGGGGTGATTGTCTCTTAATCTCACCTGCTGAAGTGGTTCAACTTTGTAAAAATATTTAAATCTTCATTAAGCCAAAGAGAGGCTATAGCTCTGCACTTAGGACATGCTCCTAGGTAGTGAGAGACCTGAGTTCAAGTCCCTGCTCTCTATCAGGCAGAGTGGAGACTTGAACTTGGTCTTCCCTATCCTAGTGTAGTGCACTAACCAGTGGCTATAGGGTAGTACCAAAAACAAGGGTGTGGCAGCAGTGCCTTGACTCTATTTTTCAGAAGAAAGGTCTGACCTGGCTTGCACACCCAACTCCAGCAGAGGGTTTGTATGTGTGAACCTCAAGTGGAAATAGGCACCTCTCTCTGGCCCAGAGTTAGGCGTGGGGCTTAGGCCACTGGATAGCTTAGGTGGCTCCCTGCGCAGCATGTTGGCTTTTGTGAATCACTTTCTTAGGTGTCTAGCAGTCCCCATGCATTTTATAGAGATTCTGGGTACCCAGTTCGGGGCTGTGGATTCCACTAGGCAACAGGGAACCTAAACATTAGATGCTGCCACACAGTCTAAGCCCAGTTTAGATCCAGCCCTTAGTGCTCAAGAAAGTACATAGTAGCTTCTACGAGACATACTGCAGTGCCGATGGGGGCTGTGAGTGGGATTTTTCAAAATCTCCTCGGTGACTCTGGAACAAAAGCCACGTGAAAAGTCAATGGAACTTGTGCTTCTACATCCTTTATGTGCTTCTGAAAATCCCACTGTGTGTAAACTCTCCCACACAGTTCTGACAATTAAGCATAAAATCCCAACAGGGAGCACGTTGTTTGGCTATTGGAGCACACATTGGGGACAAGACCAAATTTGCTATTCAAATTTATAAAATGACAATAGTATTGAGCACTAACACTAGATTGTCGGGGCGGGGGCACCCCAAATATGTTGTCACTGTGTCATGATTCCAGATTAGAAAATTAGCCACTCCTTTTAAAGAAAAGGAGGTCGCTCAGCATTATCATATGTAATCATGAAATCAGCAGCTGAAGCAGAGTAGGGTTTATGCTGATCACTTTTAAAAGTGAGAGACTGTTTGTTTAGAAAAAAGCCTATTCTTTCAGTTATTATATATAAAAGGGCCTGGAAGGTTATGTTTGAAGAAGACAAAAAATTCTGCTTGTTTTCACCTTAAAAATAGAACATCAGCTCTAGTCTCCTTTGATTTTTTTGCTTGACTCAGAGAAGGGTGCTGAAAACTTGCAAGCTTTAACTAAAGGAACAAGATTGCAGGAATACACAGAGGACTTTACTCCTGAGTGTTTTATTTAATAGGTGTTAGCCAAAGTAAAAATGCCTGCCCCAGTTCTGTCTGCTTTGAACAACTGAAGCAGCTCACAGCAAACAGAGGACTGCCCTGAAGTGGTATACCTCAGCTGCACTCAACTGGACCTCTAGCCAGTGTGGTGGTCCCTGTAGGACTGCTACAGACAGTGTAATTTAAAGTAGTCCCTTGGCTGATTTATATTATGTCCTGGGTCTTTTCAGCTCCTGGCCAGGACCCATCTTTCCCCCATGGTCTTCTTAACTACACTAAGGGCAAACTCAGTGCAGCTGAGAATCAGGCCAATACAATTTTAATTGGACCAAATAAAAAAATCACTTCCCCTTTCAGTTAACCAGGTTTCACTTGGATTATTTCTCCAATTTCATAAACTTTGTTTGCCAGTCATCCATGGAATCTTCTGGGGTGTGTAAGACCTGGATTTCTAATGTGAAAAAACCAGGGGGGAGGGGGGGATAACACTTTATGGAGAGAGAAAATAATTCAAACACTTATAGGGCTTTTTCTAAATCAAAAAGAAGCAAACTGGACATAAATCCATTTTAATTTCCTTTGTAGGATACTTCTTGTGGTGCAAACCAACCTTAGATAAGGTGGCTCTAAGACACTGGGGAGAAGGGGAGAAAGAAAGTGAGAGGCTATTCTATGACAGTGGTTCCCAACCTTTTCTGTGTTATGATTGACACACCTTGATACCTTTAAATTATTCTGAGGTGCACCAAAATATTGTCTCCAAATAAACTTGTCCTCTTATTGCCTTGGTTTAAGCTATTTACTACCCTTACCATTCACAGTCTGTAGTGGTTGTGTGTTGGGAGCGGTGTAGCTCAGGATGTAGGCAGAGGAAAGCTAGTGGCTGTGTGCAGAGAGGGGGTAGCTCAGGGTGCAGCGAGGGGTGTGTCTGAGGAGGTGCTGCTGATGCGGGGCCTGGCTGTGCACTCACTTCTTAGTTGGCACAGTGGGAGCAGCTCTGCTCCTTGTGGCCATGTGCGTGCTGGGCTGTACTGGGCCATGCCTTTCTACACGGTTACCATGGCCACCAGCATCCAGCGGCTTGCGGGCACCAAGGACCCCATTAGTTCTGTCCTCTCCCTCCACCAGTCCAGCTCCACCTCACCCCAGTTCTGCCCTATCCTCACCCAGTCTCCACCTCATACCAGTTTTGCCCCCCCAGCTCTCCCACCCCCACTCAGCCCCCATCTCACACCAGTTCTGCCCACCCACCCATGCCCCGCCAGTTCCCCCATCCTACCCAGGCCCCACCAGATCTGCCCCTCCAGCTCCCTCACCTCACACCCAGCTCTCAGCCCCCCAGTTCAGCCTCCCCTCTGCTTCTTCTGAAGCTCTTCTCCCCTACTAACCCTGGGGGTGGGGGTTGCAGCAGGGTCCTGGCTCCCCTTTCAGGCTCTTCCCCCAGTCAGCAGCTGCAGGAGGGAGGGGAAGGGGCAGAGGAGGAGACCCATTGCCCACAAGAGGGCGAGTGGGGAGGAAAGAGAGATTGAGCTCAAATTGGTTGCTCTGCATCTGGAGGAGGCAGGGCAATGAGGCAGATGGTCAATCAGAAGGTGACTTTCCCTCTTCTTTCCCTCTCTTCCGTCCCCACTCCACATTTAGTTTTTCAAAAAATTCTGCGGCTCAGTGCTTTGCTGCCGGTGTGCGGTGCTTTGCCGCCGGTGCGCTGTGTTTTCCTGGCGGATCCTGCTTTCTCTCTCCCTCCAGTTCTGTGCTTTCTCATTCTCTTTAATAGATTGCCGCATCACTTCTTGCAGCAGGTCTTCTTTGCTTTTTTGCGGTCTCTTCCTGAGTCTTTGCAGTCTCTGAGAGGCAATAAGAGGGATGGCTGAGGTCTCAAGGTTGATGCAGCTGTATAGGCAAAATGCAACATTTAACAGAGGCAGCATTGTTTATACCAGACAGAGTAATTATTCCCCCCGCACTTAAGGAGTAGAAAACACACAGGGTCTAAACAATAGCATAATTTTCCCGTCTGAAACAGAGCACACATATCCCACGGGAGCCTCAAAATGGTGAGTAAGGGGGACTGATTGTTTCAGGGCTGCACTGTCCTTGGGTTTCTGTGTCTTGGGGAGAGCCAACAGCTTCAGGGGGCACCTACACTGAACACTGTCCCAACATTTTCCACAGGAGTTCATCCTGGACGATATCTCGCTGCTGAGGGTGACCTGGGAAGCAAGGGAGGGTCTTCTACTGCAATGCGGCTTCCGCCCTGGCCCATATGCAGCTTGCCTGTGTGCAGCAATGGTCCCCCCACCCCTCACGGCACAGTGGCGCGGACACGTTAGCCTGGCTGGGACAAGGACCACAGTGGCTCCCCGATAAACCTGCACAAGCGCATTGCACACGTTATGGATGAGACATTCGAGGAGATTACCGAGGCCAACTACCACGATGTGATAAACCACATCAATGCACTATTCCGCATCTAGGCATGCATGCCTAACCCTCCTCTCCCAAAGAGCATGCACTGAAAAAATTCCTTCCCGAAAAAAACCCCCGCTTACCAGGAACCTGCTCTTCTGTTTGTCCTCCACCAAGTACCGGCCGCTGCGACTGGCTACCTTCCCCTGGCTTGAGAAGAGCTCCTGGCTGCATGGCTCCAGGGATTCCGGGGTATATCCATCCAGCCCACCACCATCACTCCTGTTTTCCTCCTCCTCCTCCTCTTCCTCCTCTTCCTCCTCCCCCGCCCCCCACACCAGCTCTGAAGTGTCCATGGTGGTGCTCAGAGTAGAGGTGGGGTTAACCCCAAGTATCACATCCAGCTCTTTGTAGAATCGGCAGGTCGCGGGGGGAGCACCCGAGCGGCCGTTTGTGTCGCGGGCTTTGCGGTAGGCACTCCGCAGCTCCTTAACTTTAATCCTGCACTGCAGGGCGTCCTGGTCATGGCCCCTTTCCATCATGTCCTTTGATACCTTCCCGAAGGTATCGTAATTCCTATGTCTGGAGCGCAGCTGGGACTGTACAGCTTCCTCCCCCCAAACACTGATGAGGTCCAGCAACTCGCCATTGCTCCATGCTGGGGCTCGCTTGGTGCGTGGAGGCATGGTCACCTGGAAAGATTCGCTGATAGCACTCCACGCCACGCCGGGCTGAGCAAACAGGAAGGGGATTTTTAAAATTCCCAGGGAAAGTAAAGGGTGGGTCACACGGTTGATTACCTGAGGCCAGAGTGGTAGAGTTTGAACCGATGACCAGAGTGGCTAGAACAGGCATTGTGGGATACTGCCGAATAATTCTGGAGGCCATTCACAGCGCATTGGGCGGCCACACTGGCGCCGCAGCGTTGCAGTGGCAGCGCAATACTCGCTATTCCTCTCGAAGAGGAGGAGTACATGCAGCGCTGCAACCACGGAGATACAGCGCTGCAAATGCCTTGCCAGTGTGGACGGGGAGTGAGTTACAGCACTGGCGGCGGCTTCACAGTGCTGTAACTCGCAAGTGTAGCCAAGTCCTGAGTAACTAAAGGAAACTAAAATATTAGTTTCAAGGGGTTTTTAGGTTAATTTTTAATCTGAAATGTTCACTGAAGTATTATGTGGTGCAGTAAGAGCAGTAGTGATTGGTTATTGGTAGAATGCTAACAGAAAGAAGTACTTTTTAGGAGAGATTGCAAGTAGGAGAGTGAAGTTGCTAAGTGTGCTAGACTCAGAGGAGCGAAGTGTAAGTGCCTTCTTGAACTGGGGTCATTGACTTCAATAGGGCTACTCAGATACAAATGTGCATAACTTTAAGTAAGTATCTGCTGAATTGTGGCCATCGAAACTGCAGGGGAGGAGGGGAAGAAACAGGTACTAAGATGTATGTGGAAGGAGGAGATGAAAGTATCAGGGAATTTGTATAATCACTGAAGTTGCATAGAAGTTCCAGCCGTGCAAGTTGCTAAACTAGTGCAACTCTGAGTGTAGACCAGGCCCAAAAGGTGGGCAGAGTTGATCTTGCAATGCAGTGGAGGGGTGCAATAAGAGAAGTGATGATGGCAGGCTCTGATGGAGACAAACTCAACACCACAAGGGCTTAACCTACCCTAAAGAGGGTTTGTTGGTATAGCTATACCTGCAAAACCTCTTAGTGTAAATGCAGCTCATACAGGCAAAAGAGTTGGGTTTTTTTGTTTGTTTGCTGGCATACCTTATACCAGTTCCCTGAATAAAATAAGATTGTACTATGACTCTTGTGAGTCACTGGTTTACAGAAAAAACTCAAGCAGTATTAATATTAGCCAAGAGATACTAACATCATATAGGATAGACAAGTATATATTTATAATTTTTATGCAAATGAATGAGTAAATGATTTTTTTATCAACTCCAAATGCAATTATTATATATCCCCAAGGTGTATGACAGCAGTGCTAACAAGTCCAAAGGTATTTTGTTATATTACTTTCTAAAATAGGGTAAAATCCAACATGTCAGTGCTTCAGCCAAGACTGTTAGGGTTATTTAAATCAACAAAGGCAATCTACAAAATAAGAGTTTATCAGCTCAACCCAAGCATTCACAGGGCTGATTACTGTTTGCCACGGTTTCACTCTTCTGAACAATATTGTCTCAACCTGTTGCTGTACTGCAACTAATGTCTATGATCTTTTTCAAATAACTTGTTAGAAGTTGCTTTATTTATTAATGTTAGAGAGAAACTCTGTGCTCTTGTATTGAAAATGGCTCTCATCAGCTTGTAACCAGGGCCGGTGCTTCCACTAGGCGACCCTAGGCGGTCGCCTAGGGCGGCAGGATTTGGGGGGTGGCATTTTGCTGCCCTCGGCGGAAATTTGGCGGCGAGGGGTCCTTCCGCTCCGGGTCTTCGGCGGAAATTCGGCGGCGGGTCCTTCACTTGCTCCAGGACCTGCCACTGAAGTGCCCCGAAGACGCGGAGCGGAAGGACCCCCGCCGCCGCATGCTCAGAGGAGGAGCGCTGCCACCTAGGGCGGCAAAAACCCTGGCGCTGCTCCTGCTTGTAACCTACAAATAGTGACTGCGGTTGGGCAGCTGTACCTATAATAGGAGGTTGTTTCCAGCCAGCAAGGACTCAGCCAGAGAGCTGGACACATACCTTCACTCCTGCTGGGTGCTGGTTTTATCTGTGGTGCATGTGTTTTAAATGATATTAATAGTGGATCATTTATGTTGAGGAATTTTAGAGATGGGGAAAATAGCATGTTAGGGTTGAGGGGATGATAAAGATGAGGTATCCAGGCTGATTACTAGATCTATCAGCTGCTTTCAATACAGTTGTCTTGAAGTGGTGCCTGCGGACCCTGGCAGAAGCAGACGGGGTTGTTTTTCAGGAGCTTCATTCTTTTTTCTCAGACAGATCTCAACTGGTAGTTGTTGGCAACTGCTACTGTTCCTGAAGTGCTCTCAAATACGGCATTCTGCTGGATGCTATTTCTGTTGCCCTGCCTTTTCAGTAGGCCTAAGGGGCCAATAGGAGTATGCTGACAGCACCCTGTGATATGTCTCTATCTCATCCGCCTCAGATAATGCAATTCAGTGTCTCAGCCAGTGTCTAGCTGAGTCTGAGGCATGGATGAGAGCAAACTTGTTGAAGCTCCACTTAGATGACACTGAGGTGATGATGGTGGATTGGGGGAAGCAGCCGGAGGAGATGGCAGAGGTAATACCTGGTGCGTTCCCTGTGAGGCAGTCATTCTACCATTAATAAGTAGGGTTCACAATTTAGAAACCTTAGCTGCTGGTCAATGTTCCATATTACAGCAAAAAGAACAGGAGTACTTGTGGCACCTTAGAGACTAACAAATTTATTAGAGCATAAGCTTTCGTGGACTACAGCCCACTTCTTCGGATGCATATAGAGTGAAACATATATTGAGGAGATATATATACACACATACAGAGAGCATGAACAGGTGGGAGTTATCTTACCAACTCTGAGAGGCCAATTAAGTAAGAGAGTTTGATAAGAAGTGTGAGAATACTTACAAGGGGAGATAGATTCAATGTTTGTAATGGCTCAGCCATTCCCAGTCCTTATTCAATCCTGAGTTGATTGTATCTAGTTTGCATATCAATTCCAGCTCAGAAGTCTCTAATTGGCCTCTCAGAGTTGGTAAGACAACTCCCACCTGTTCATGCTCTCTGTATGTGTGTGTATATATATCTCCTCAATATATGTTTCACTCTATATGCATCCGAAGAAGTGGGCTGTAGTCCACGAAAGCTTATGCTCTAATAAATTTGTTAGTCTCTAAGGTGCCACAAGTACTCCTGTTCTTTTTGCGGATACAGACTAACACGGCTGCTACTCTGAAACCTGTCATATTACAGCAGTAATCCAATCAGTTTTTTATCATCTGTGCCCAGCTAGGAAGTTGAGCCCTTTCCTTTTGAATGCACACCTTGCTTCTCTCATCCATTCATTTGTTACCTGGAGATTAAACTAGTGCCAGGCAGTCTACATGGGGCTACAACTTAAACCATTCAGACTGAAGCTGGTGCAGAATGCAGCGGCTCGTTTACTGAGCAGTGCATTTTGCTAGGAGCATGTAACATCTGTGCTCTAGGATCTGCACTGGCTGCCTATTGTTTTCCATGTGGAATTTAGATTTGACTATAACCTGTAAAGCCCCAAATGGTCTGATATTTGAACTCTGGCTCTAAATTCTGCAGCTGTGATCGATCTTCTCATAACAATACAGTGAGGTTTAATTTTCACAAAACTTTGAAGATGCAAAGTTCCATAATAGTGCTATTATTGATGATCATGGTTGAATGATAAATGTTCTAGGTACTCTTCAAATAAAATGGAAGCAAAATTAATAAATACAGAAATAAATTCTGAGAGAATACTAAAACTGCTTTCCAAATATGTTGCATATGAGTGTGCTGTTGCTTTGTCATGGAAACACAATTTATTTGGTATATGTTATTACTCGCATGACTTTAAATGTAAGGAATAAAGGATGGATTCTTATTTTCAGTATAAAACTCCTACTCAAAGGACATAAATACAAATAACAAGGAATTAGGCTAGTAGATGCTTAGTTTGAAAGCTTAAATTGTGCTATGGGAAAATATTTCTTAGTATCACAGACGCCTTTGCAATGTCTGCAGGGGAAATGAAATGATATTCATTGACATCAAAAGGCTGTAATTAACACCTAAGAGTGCTAAATAAAACAATACAAGTACTCACTTTCTTCTATTGCATCAGATACCTAGGACTCTTTCTGGTAAATAACTTGTGCATTTCCCCTAGTGACTCATGCATAAAATTTGACTTGCAGTCATTAAAAATAGCTTACTAAATAGAATGGCGTCCCGGGAACCACAGGCGCCACGGGAGGAGAGCAGCCACCTCTTCCAGGGTTATCATCATCTTTCTCCCAGGATGAGGGGGTGGCAGGCATCTCAGTGTCCCCGGCCTTGGAGGACTGCAGGGTTTTGCAGCAATTGCTATGGTGAGTAGTCCAGATCCTGGAGATCCAGGCGGTGGAAGTGGTAGAGAACGCCGATCCAACGATGGACATCCTCGCCCCCTCCGGGCCTGTCTGCATTGCCCTGCCTTTAATTAAAACAATCTCAGATACCACAAAAACCTTGTGGCAGACCCCAGCCTTGTTTCCTCCTACGACTAAGCAAAATGAGAGATGCTACTTTGTGCCATCTAAGAGGTACGAGTATTTTTATACTCACCCCCCACCAGATTCCCTGGTTGTGGACGCTGCTAACCAACGCGAGTGCCAGGGCTACCAGGGACCCTCCCCAAAGAATTGGGAGGCTAAAAAACTAGACCTTTTCGGGAGAAAGATCTATTCAACTGGTGGGCTGCAGCTCCTCATCTCAAATCAGCAGGCCATTGTGAGCAGATACTGCTATAACACCTGTGGAGTGATGTCCAAGTTTGCGGAGCTGCTGGTACAGGACTCCCACGTTGAATTCTCGGCACTGGTGGAGGAGGGCAAGCTTATCGCCTGAGCCTCCCTGCAGGCTGCACTGGACAAGGTGGATGTGGCCACTCGTGTTATGGCCACAGGTGTAGCCATGAGAAGAAACTCCTGGCTACAGGTCTCTGGTCTGCCCTATGAGGTCCAACAGACCATTCAGGACCTCCCCTTTGAGGGTTCGTCTCTTTTTTCAGAAAAGACCCATTAAGAGACTGCATAGTCTAAAGGACTTGAGAGGCACCCTCAAATCGCTAGGCCTCCACACACAGAGGAAGCACTTCAGGCCAGAGCCTCCTCCACGATTCTACCAGCCGGAGAACCAACAGGACGGTTCCTGGAGGAGAAACAGGAGCAGCAGGAAGAGACCTTACCAGTCCTCAGGCCAAGGCTCTGGCCAGCCCAAGTCATCTTTGGGCTGGAAGCAAGCCTTTTTAGGGTGTGCTTGAGGATGACACTCCAGCGCCACAACTGGATCCATCCTGCCACCTTCTCCTCCCAACTATCCCATTTCTACCCTGCATAGTCCCATATTACGTTGGACCGCTGGGTGCTCCGCACAGTAGAAAGGGGATACTGCCTCCAATTCTCGACCTTCTCCACCCTTCCACCATCCTTCCCTATCCTTATCCAGGAGGTGCACTCGCTCCTATCACTGGGGGCAGTGGAAGAGGTTCATCAGGAGCTGAAGGGCCAGGGCTTCTATTCCCGGTATTTCCTAATACCGAAAGCCAAAGGCAGCCTCGGGCCCATCTTAAACCTGCGGGATCTCAACAGGTTCATGAAGAATCTCAAGTTCCGCATGGTCTCTTTGGCCTCCATCCCTTCCGTGGATCCAGGGGACTGGTATGCCGCACTCGATTTGAAAGACGAGTACTTTCATATAGCAATCAGACCGGCCCACAGACCGTACCTCAGATTTGTGGTCAACCACACCTATAACCAGTTCACAGTCCTCCTGTTTGGCCTGTCAGCAGTGCCTTGAGTGTTTACCAAGTCCATGGAAGTTGTGGCCACGTTCCTGAGCAGGTGGCAGGTACAGGTACAGGAGATTAGGGCACTTACCTCGGAACCGCCCTATAAGGTTTTCTACAAAGACAAGATCCAGCTGCAATGCACCCGGCTTTCCTGCCCAAGGGAAGTGACCCCAAATGTGTAGACTAGCCCTTAGAAGTGTTATTCATTCAAGATGGACAGGGGATAGAGGGACATGGAGAGAGAGGACAGACTCCTCTACACTTCCACCTGCAGCATAGGGGGCTCTGAAAGGTGTGAAGTGACTCATTCTCCTCAAGTAGATGTTCTGAGTTGAATGAGAACACCCCAAGGAGATGAATACAAACTGAAATAATAGCTCTGAGACCTGAAAACTGCTCCATTCATTTTACTGGTTGTTCCCTTCCCCCTCCTTGAGTGATTTAGAGAGCCTGTGATAGGCATGAAATACGCCCGTTCTCAGCTCCCCATTCAAAAGAGCAGGACTTCCCAGATCCTAGCTTACATGAGGGATAGCGAGGGTAGCCTCAGACCCTCCCAAAAGGATGAGAGGAGATCGGGGGGGGGGGGGTTCAACTCCAGGTAAGTGAGTGCGGGCACTCACGGGAGGGGAGAATTCGGAGCTGAAACCTACCCCATCCCTAGTCTTCCCACACACTGCCACTCAGTCCATGTTCCCCTTCCCAGTATCCCACCCCTTCACTCCCCCAAGCCTCCATCACCTGAGCCCCCAACCTCTTTCACCTCTTCTGCCACCCGTCCCTATTTATCCCCCTACTCATAATCTCACTTCAACCCCCAAACCCTCTCCTCCTATTTCCCCACATTTCCACTCTCTAATTACCTCTCCCTGGAAGCATTCACGTGTCTAATTTCCCCCAAAGATTTTGAGGGGGCATGCGGATTTTGGGTGCACTAGCAGTACTGTGGAGTACAGGAGGGTTGGGGCGCATTGCAGATATTGCAAACAAATTGTGTTGTGGAAGAACCAAAGCAAGAGCTATTAGTAACCAATGTTTTGGCCACAAAGTCTGAGGGGAATTGTTTACAGGATTTATTACCATCTCCACCATAACAGCACATGTATTTCTCTGTAGCGACCAATGTCTCAAATAGGGGGAACAGGAAGATGTTTCCATGTGCCTACAATGTTTCACTGTATCAGACAGCGTTCAATGCAAGCTGCTCAATTTTTGTGAAGATAGTGATGAATCTGCAAAAGGCATTCGTTGTGCTATAATGAGCTGCCTAGAGAAACATCAGCTTAGTATTAATTGCATTAATGTGAATTATGGCAAACACAATTCGGTGTATCAGTTGTTCTGTACTGAAAATGACCACATTTTGAAGGTGAACTGCCCTGCACACATAGCCCACAATACTTGCAAACATGTGTAAGCAGAGTCTGGATGAGCTCTCCCCTGACATCTAGTGGTGAGCTATGGAAAAAGACTTCAGAAGCTGATCTCATTTGCCTGGACACACCCACCCTGCTTAGCATGATGGGATTGCTTCCCAAATGATCACTTGTGACTGGTGTTGAATCCCCAGTCTCCTTGTTATTGGGGCAGGAGTAATAAAGTGTTGTTATCCTTGCTGTGTGAACTGAAGGCAGCAGAACTGTACCTGGCATACCCCAATGGAGGGGCTCACCCTCAATTGAACAGCACTCACTAGGCAGGGGACATGGGTTTCAAAGCCCAATGAGTTGAGAGTGGATGGGGATAGGGACTTGTATCTGGTGGTGTGGGCTTTGTTTAAGGGGGCTAGACAGCATTTGATCCTCCTTCTCTTCATGGTATAATAAGAGCTAATTTAGACTCAATTGAGAGTCTTGTTACATGCTACAGAGCTAATCACTATTGCAAGAAACTGTGCACCAGCAGTGAGGCTCCCCTATGAACAGCTGAAATCAATGCAGTTTTTGCTACACTCAGACTCTGTGCTTGCAAGAGGGGAAGTATTGCCTCTTAGAGATGCCCAGGGGGCGGTGTGCAATTGTCCCAGGTCACTGGGTGGGGATCGAGCTGGTTTTGTGTTGTATGGTTGGAAAGGAACCCCTAGATACTGAACCCAGCCCTTGTTGCTGCTGGCTCCACCTGACAGAAAGGTTACACATGGGAATGATTAGCTGTCAATTGACATAGAAACAATTGTGGTGAAAATTTACAGCCATTTTTGTGTCCACAATATGCAGAGAAGAATGCTGAAGTTTTTTTTGAGTTTGTTGACATTGAAGGGAAGGAAATACTGTGACAGGTGAGTACAAGATGGCTATCCCTTAACCCACCAGTTGATCAATGTTTTAGAAATTGGGCAGCAATTACAGCCCACTTCAAGTCAGTAGGGGCGTCTTGTCCAGCAGCATTAAAGAACGTGTTAACAGAATATGGCGAGTATGCCTGCATTGTGGAAACATAAATGTGCTTTTTCCACAATGTGGCTTGTCTTTGATGTACTTGTGAGAAAGTTGAAGGAATCAAAGCTATGGGTTACTGATGTGTACACAGAGATGTGCCATTTTAAAATGAAGTTGCTAAACTGGAAAGAGGCTTGTTTTCTGGATTTCAAGCCTGTTAAGGCTAATTCCCCACTCTGGCACTTCGAGTGCAGAAGATGGGGGCCCACAAGGATTCTAAAAATTAATACTGGCCACTCTAGGCTTGTATTAAACTCTCAAGGTTACAGCTTTTCTTCGACCTTGGATTGGTAGATACTACCATCACCCAAGTGCAGAACCCCTTTGAGAGCCCAGGAAGGTGCACTTGGGAATTTCTTCCTGTGGGGTACCCTCAAGCCCTTTCACTGCCCTTCCGGGGAAGAGCTGAGAAAGGGGGGGGGAAAAGAAAAGGAAATCAGCTGTTGCCACCAGCTAATTAAGCA
Source organism: Chrysemys picta bellii (assembly GCF_011386835.1). NCBI lineage: Eukaryota > Metazoa > Chordata > Testudines > Emydidae > Chrysemys > Chrysemys picta. The sequence continues at coordinate 79,816,717 of NC_088791.1, forward strand.
ACATGTGCACAAACCTCTTAAGACACAAAAATCCAATTCTGTTCTTAAAACAGGTAAATTTTATTAATAAAAAAAAAAGAAAGAAAATACACCTGGGAACTTAGGCTATTGCTAGATTTTAAAAGACCAACTACAAGAATTAAGCACTAAGAATAGCTTTTTTGAGGCTCAGCTTAAAGGTTACAAGCAAAACAAATGCACCTGGAGTTAGCACAGAGGAGTTCACAAGCCACAAAGAAATAAAAAGAGATAAACCTAATCACATCTTCCTAGACATTTCCTGATCTACTTACATATCTGTTGTTTTAAATGAGTAGTTTTTAGGTATGATACTGATGATTTTTTCATACCTGGCCAAAGCTTCTTACAGCATAGCTCTGCCCTGTCCACCTCTCCCTGGGAGAACAACAGACAGACAGACAAAAGGGGAGATTTTTTTTTTCAAATTTAAAAAGTTTTAGCCTTCCTGTTGGCTCTTTTGGACAGGTGCCTGTGACATTGCACTCTATATTATTTTATGAAAGTATTCTGATGAGTATGAATATAATGTAATTGGGATATGCTTCATGCAAAAGGTCTCTTGTAAGGTATCATTACAAAGATTATAATCTACTGAGTGTCATCCTATTTGTATGTATGTATCATTCTTGTATATGAAACTAGAAATATGAAATATAACTCTGATGGCCTATTGTAATTATACAAAGAGTGGGCCATTAATGGTGGTTTGGAATCTTGATGGCTCCCATCAGCCAGGACAATTGTCTGTAGATGGCTCTGTTTTACTTGTGAGTCTTCCTGTATACGTGTGTGCTGGCAAGTGGGTAATGAAGTCTTACAGGGTATGTCTACACTACGAAATTAGTTCGAATTCATAGAAGCCGGTTTTATTGAAATCGGTTGTATACAGCCGATTGTGTATGTCCACACATAAAATGCTCTAGGTGCTCTAGTCGGCAGACCGCGTCCACAGTACGAGGCTAGCGTCGACTTCCGGAGCATTGCACTATGGGTAGCTATCCCACAGCTATCCCACAGTTCCCGCAGTCTCCGCCGCCCCTTGGAATTCTGGGTTGAGATCCCAATGCCCGGATGATGCAAAACAGTGTCGCGGGCGGTTCTGGGTACATGTCGTCAGGCCCCTCCCTCCCCCGTCACAGCAACGGCAGACAATAGATTCGCGCCTTTTTATCTGGGTTACCTGGGTTACCTGTGCAGACAACATGGAGCCCGCTCAGCACAGCTGAGCTCACCGTCACCATATGTCCTCTTGGTGCCGGCAGACGTGGGACTGCATTGCTACACAGCAGCAGCTGCTAACTGCCTTTTGGAGGTAGACGGTGCAGTAGACTGGTAGCCTTCATCGGCGATCTGGGTGCTGGCAGCCGTGGGGCTTGCCTTTTGGCAGTAAATGGTGTATTATGACTGTTAGCCGGCCTATTACAAGTCGGGTCATCGCACGTTAGCAGAGTCTTCCCCGAGCAGCCGATTGTGCAATAGGCCTGAAGACCATCGTCATACACCGCCCCGTATTTGCTGCCAAGCACCCAGAAAGATGCCGAGGGCTATCAGTCACGCTGCACCGTCGTCTTAAGATGTAAAAAAATAGATTTTCTCTGTATTCATTTGCTTCCCCCTCCCTCCGTCAAATCAACGGCCTGCTAAACCCAGGGTTTTCAGTTTAATCTTTGGGGGGGACCAGTCTGTGACAGTTGTTTGTGTCTCTCCCTGATGCACAGCCACCGTTCTTTATTTTAATTCCCTGTGCCTGTACGCCATGTCGTCACTCGGCCCCCCTCCCTCCTTCCCCTAGGCCGTCAGATACTACGTTTGCGCCACAGCTCGAGCCGAGAAGCGGTTCGCGCCTTTTCTTTGAATTCTGGGTTGAGATCCCAATGCCCGGATGATGCAAAACAGTGTCGCGGGCGGTTCTGGGTACATGTCGTCAGGCCCCTCCCCCCTCGTCACAGCAACGGCAGACAATAGATTCGCGCCTATTTACCTGGGTTACCTGTGCAGACAACATACCACGGCAAGCATGGAGCCCGCTCAGCTCAGCTGAGCTCACCGTCACCATATGTCCTCTGGGTGCCGGCAGACGTGGGACTGCATTGCTACACAGCAGCAGCTGCTAACTGCCTTTTGGCGGTAGACAGTGTAGCATGAGTGATAGTCGTGGGGCTGGCAGCCGTAGGGCTGCATTGCACCAGCCCCTTGCCAGGCGATGGTATATTATGATTGGTACCCGTCGTCATCGTATTGGTGTGGCTGTCAATCATGGCCACCTGGGCAGACATGCTACTGTTTTGATGATGACGGTTACCAGTCATAATATACTATTTTCTGCCAATTGCCCAGTATTGTCTGCTAAGCACCCAGAAGAGGCCGAGGGCGATGCTGGGTGCTGGCGGACGTGGGGCTGGCAGACGTGGGGCTGCATTGCTACACAGCAGCAGCCCCTTGCCTTTTGGCAGATGATGGTATTTTATGATTGGTACCCATCATCGTCGTATTGGTATGGCTGTCACTCATGCTGCAGCGTCGGCTGCCACCTTAAGATGTAAAAAATAGATTTGTTCTGTGTTCATTTGCTTCCCCTTCCTCCGTGAAATCAACGGCCTGCTAAGCCCGGGGTTTCCAGTTTAATCTTTGGGGGCACCATTCTGTGTGACAGTTGTTTGTGTTTCTCCCTGTTCCTGTACCTGTACGCCATGTCGTCACTCGGCCCTCCCTCCCTCCCTCCCTCCCGCCCTCCTTCCCTCCCGCCCTCCTTCTCCTGGTCCATCAGATACTACTTTCGCGCCTTTTTTCTGACCAGGCGCCATAGCTAGCACTGGGATCATGGAGCCCGCTCAGATCACCGCGGCAATTATGAGCACTATGAACACCACGCGCATTGTCCTGGAGTATATGCAGAGCCAGAACATGCCAAGGCGAAACCCGGACCAGGCGAGGAGGCGATTGCAGCACGGCGACGAGAGTGATGAGGAAATTGACATGGCCATAGACCTCTCACAAGGCACAGGCCCCAGCAATGTGGAAATCATGGTGTTACTGGGGCAGGTTGATACCGTGGAACGCCGATTCTGGGCCCGGGAAACAAGCACAGACTGGTGGGACCGCATCGTGCTGCAGGTATGGGACGATTCCCAGTGGCTGCGAAATTTTCGCATGCGTAAGGGCACTTTCATGGAACTTTGTGACTTGCTTTCCCCTGCCCTGAAACGCCAGGATACCAAGATGAGAGCAGCCCTCACAGTTGAGAAGCGAGTGGCGATAGCCCTGTGGAAGCTTGCAACGCCAGACAGCTACCGGTCAGTCGGGAATCAATTTGGAGTGGGCAAATCTACTGTGGGGGCTGCTGTGATCCAATTTGCCAGGGCAATGAAAGACCTGGTGATAGCAAGGGTAGTGACTCTGGGCAACGTGCAGTCAATAGTGGATGGTTTTGCTGAAATAGGATTCCCAAACTGTGGCGGGGCCATAGACGGAACCCATATCCCTATCTTGTCACCGGAGCACCAAGCCACCGACTACGTAAACCGCAAGGGGTACTTTTCAATGCTGCTGCAAGCCCTGGTGGATCACAAGAGACGTTTCACCAACATCAACGTGGGATGGCCGGGAAAGGTACATGATGCTCGCGTCTTCAGGAACTCTGCTCTGTTTCGAAAGCTGGAGGAAGGGACTTTCTTCCCGGACCAGAAAGTGACCATTGGGGATGTTGAAATGCCTATCGTGATCCTTGGGGACCCAGCCTACCCCTTAATGCCATGGCTCATGAAGCCGTACACAGGCAGCCTGGACAGGAGTCAGGACCTGTTCAACTACAGGCTGAGCAAGTGCCGAATGGTGGTGGAATGTGCATTTGGACGTTTAAAAGCACGCTGGCGCAGCTTACTGACTCGCTCAGACCTCAGCGAAAAGAATATCCCCATTGTTATTGCTACTTGCTGTGCGCTCCACAATATCTGTGAGAGTAAGGGGGAGACCTTTATGGCGGGGTGGGAGGTTGAGGCAACTCGCCTGGCCGCTGATTACGCGCAGCCAGACACCAGGGCGGTTAGAGGAGCACAGCAGGGCGCGGTGCGCATCAGAGAAGCTTTGAAAACGAGTTTTGTGACTGGCCAGGCTACTGTGTGAAACTTCTGTTTGTTTCTCTTGATGAACCCTCCAACCCCCCCCCCCGACCCGGTTCACTCTACTTCCCTGTAAACCAACCACCCCACCCCAACCTCCCCTCCCCTCCCGCTTGCAGAGGCAATAAAGTCATTGTTTTTTCACATTCATGCATTCTTTATTAGTTCCTTACAGAGGTAGGGGGATAATTGCCAAGGTAGCTGGGATGGGTGGGGGAGGAGGGATGGAAAAGGACATACTGCATTTTAAAACTTTAACTCTTATTGAAGCCCAGCCTTCTGATGCTTGGGCGATCATCTGGGGTGGAGTGACTGGGTGGACGGAGGCCCCCCCACCGTGTTCTTGGGCGTCTGGGTGAGGAGGCTATGGAACTTGGGGAGGAGGGCTGTTGGTTACACAGGGGCTGTAGCGGCGGTCTCTGCTCCTGCTGCCTTTCCTGCAACTCAACCATACGCTCGAGCATATCACTTTGATGCTCCAGCAGACGGAGCATTGCCTCTTGCCGTCTGTCTGCAAGCTGACGCCACCTATCGTCTTCAGCCCGCCACCTCTCCTCTCGTTCATGTTGGGCTTTTCTCATCTCCGACATTGACTGCCTCCACGCATTCTGCTGTGCTCTATCAGCGTGGGAGGACATCTGCAGCTCCGTGAACATCTCGTCCCTCGTCTTACGTTTTCTCTTTCTAATGTTCACGAGCCTCTGCGAAGGAGAAACATTTGCAGCTGGTGGAGGAGAAGGGAGAATTGGGTTGTCCATTTAAAATGGGGTTTCAATGTAAAAGGAGGGGGCTGCGGTTTCCCGGTTAACATGCGGCACAAACACAAGTAAACCACCCCCCCACACACACACACACACGATTCTCTGGGATGATCACTTCACCCCTCCCCCCCACCGCGTGGTTAACAGCGGGGAACATTTCTGGTCAGACTAGCAGGAACGGGCGCCTCTGAATGTCCCCCTTAATAAAATCACCCCATTTCAACCAGGAGAGCTTTCTGGAGATGTCCCTGGAGGATTTCCGCTCCATCCCCATACACGTTAACAGACTTGCTTGCTTTTTTTTTTTTGTAATGTTTACAAATATTTACAAAGTTACACTCACCAGAGGTCTCCTGTGTGCCCTGAGGGTCTTGGGTGAGTTCGGGGGTTACTGGTTCCAGGTCCAGGGTCACAAACAGATCCTGGCTGTTGGGGAAACCGGTTTCTCCGCTTCCTTGCTGCTGTGAGCTACCTACAGTACCTCCATCGTCATCTTCCTCGTTCCCCGAACCGTCTTCCCTGTGTGTTTCTCCAGTGAGAGAGTCATAGCACACGGTTGGGGTAGTGGTGGCTGCACCCCCTAGAATGGCATGCAGCTCCGCGTAGTAGCGGCAAGTTTGCGGCTCTGCCCCGGACCTTCCGTTTGCTTCTCTGGCTTTGTGGTAGGCTTGCCGTAGCTCCTTAATTTTCACGCGGCACTGCTGTGTGTCCCTGTTATGGCCTCGGTCCTTCATGGCCTTGGAGATCTTTTCTAATACTTTTCCATTTCTTTTACTGCTACGGAGTTCAGCTATCACTGCTTCATCTCCCCATATGACGAGCAGATCTCGTACCTCCCGTTCGGTCCATGCTGGAGCTCTTTTGCGATCCTGGGAGGACTCCATGACGGTTACCTGTGCTGATGAGCTCTGCGTGGTCACCTGTGCTCTCCACGCTGGGCAAACAGGAAATGAAATTCAAACCTTCGCGGGTCTTTTCCTGTCTACCTGGTCAGTGCATCTGAGTTGAGAGCGCTGTCCAGAGCGGTCACAATGAAGCACTGTGGGATAGCTCCCGGAGGCCAATAACATCGAATTCCGTCCACACTACCCCAATTCCGACCCGCAAAGGCCGGTTTTATCGCTAATCCCCTCGTCGGAGGTGGTGTAAAGAAACCGGTTTAAAGGGCCCTTTAAGTCGAAAGAAAGGGCCTCGTTGTGTGGACGTGTCCAGGCTTAATTCGGTTTAACGCTGCTAAAGTCGACCTAAACCCGTAGTGTAGACCAGGCCACAGTGACATGTGCTCATGTCACCTGAACTGGAATCCATCTTTAACCTGGTGCTTGGGGGTGGGATTCCCGCCTTATGCAAAAGATATATAAGTGGATGGAATAGAGAAAAGGTGGCAGCCATCATCATTATTGAAACATCTCTGAGGGTGAGATTTTATCTGTATTCAGTTTTATTACTGTATTGTACTTAGATTTGCATGTTTTATTTTATTTTGCTCGGTAATTCACTTTGTTCGCTCTGTTACTACTTGAAACAACTTAAATCCTACTTTCTGTATTTAATAAAAAACCATCCCAATGTGTAGAAAGAACAGTAAATATGGCAGGCGACCAGTTGACTTAACAGTGAAATCCTTGCTGACCTTAAACACAAAAAAGAAGCTTACAAGAAGTGGAAGATTGGAAAAATGACCAGGGAGGAGTATAAAAATATTGCTCAGGCATGCAGGAGTGAAATCGGGAAAGCCAAATCACACTTGGAGTTGCAGCTAGCAAGAGATGGTAAGAGTAACAAGAATGGTTTCTTCAGGTATGTTAGCAACAAGAAGAAAGTCAAGGAAAGTGTGGGCCCCTTACTGAATGAGGGAGGAAACCTAGTGACCGAGGATGTGGAAAAAGCTAATGTACTCAATGATTTTTTTTGCCTCTGTCTTCACAAACAAGGTCAGCTCCCAGACTGCTGCACTGAGCAGCACAGTATGGGGAGAAGGTGACCAGCCCTCTGTGGAGAAAGAAGTGGTTCAGGACTATTTAGAAAAACTGGATGAGCACAGTCCATGGGGCCGGATGTGCTGCATCCGAGGGTGCTAAAGGAGTTGGCGGATGTGATTGCAGAGCCATTGGCCATTATCTTTGAAAACTTATGGCAATCGGGAGGTCCCTGGTGACTGGAAAAAGGCTAATGTAGTGACCATCTTTAAAAAAGGGAAGAAGGAGGATCCGAGGAACTACAGGCCAGTCAGCCTCACCTCAGTCCCTGGAAAAATCATGGAACAGGTCCTCAAGGAATCAATTCTGAAGCACTTAGAGGACAGGAAAGTGATCAGGAACAGTCAGCATGGATTCACCAAGGGCAAGTCATGCCTGACTAACTTAATTGCCTTCTATGAGGAGATAACTGACTCTGTGGATGAGGGAAAAGCAGTGGATGTGTTATTCCTTGACTTTAGCAAAGCTTTTGATACGGTCTCCCACAGTATTCTTGCCAGCAAGTTAAAGAAGTATGGGCTGGATGAATGGACTATAAGGTGGATAGAAACCTGGCTAGACCGTCGGGCTCAACGGGTAGTGATCAACGGCTCCATGTCTAGTTGGCAGCCGGTTTCAAGTAGAGTGCCCCGGGGTCAGTCCTGGGGCCGGTTTTGTTCAATATCTTCATTAATGATCTGGAAGATGGCGTGGACTGCACTCTCAGCAAGTTTGGAGATGACACTAAACTGGGAGGAGTGGTAGATATGCTGGAGGGTAGGGATAGGATACAGAGGGACCTAGACAAATTAGAGGATTGGGCCAAAAGAAACCTGATGAGGTTCAACAAGGACAAGTGCAGAGTCCTGCACTTAGGATGGAAGAATCCCATGCACTGCTACAGACTAGGGACCGAATGGCTAGGAACAGTTCTGCAGAAAAGGACCTAGGGGTTACAGTGGACGAGAAGCTGGATATGAGTCGACAGTGTGCCCTTGTTGCCAAGAAGGCTAACGGCATTTTGGGCTGTATAAGTAGGGGCATTGCCAGCAGATCAAGGGACGTGATCATTCCCCTCTATTCGACATTGGTGAGGCCTCATCTGGAGTACTTTGTCCAGTTTTGGGCCCTACCCTACAAGAAGGATGTGGAAAAATTGGAAAAAGTCCAGCAGAGGGCAACAAAAATGATGAGGGGGCTGGAGCACATGACTTATGAGGAGAGGCTGAGGGAACTGGGATTGTTTAGTCTGCAGAAGAGAAGAATGATGGGGGGATTTGATAGCTGCTTTCAACTACCTGAAAGGGGGTTCCAAAGAGGATGGATCTAGATTGTTCTCAGTGGTACCTGATGACAGAACAAGGAGTAATGGTCTTAAGTTGCAGTGGGGGAGGTTTAGGTTGGATATTAGGGAAATCTTTTTCACTTGCAGGGTGGTGAAGCATTGGAATGGGTTACCTAGGGAGGTGGTGGAATCTCCTTCCTTAGAGGTTTTTATTGGTCAGGCTTGACAAAGCCCTGGCTGGGACGATTTAGCTGGGGATTGGTCCTGCTTTGAGCAGGGGGTTAGACTAGATGACCTCCTGAGGTCCCTTCCAACCCAGATATTCTATGATTCTATGATAAATTTAATTAAAAGCCAGCTCAAAATTTACATAACTTTGCAGGATAACTGGAAGTTTTTCTTCATCTCTGTACAAGATTGGTAGTTGCTGAGTGCTGCAAAAAGCAGCAAGAACTGTAGCTGAGTACTGCTTATTACTGATAATATCTGGAAGAGGGGTGGGGCATGGTTGCTAAGAAAACAAACCCTTATTTTTGAAATGCAATGTTGGCAACCCTAGTTCCAAGTCTCTCTCCCCTGCTGGGGTAGTCCATGACAAAATGGAGGGACTTAACATAAATCAACTGAGTTCATATGAGCAGGTGAGGGGGAAATGCCTCCCTCTCAGGGTGTATCTGCAACAGGTCCTCCCTTCCCTCAAGGAGGGATCTTCAGACAGTTGTAGTAGGGAGAGATCCTGCCTTCCCTCAGCTCTTTGCTCAGGAGCTACAAATGGCAGGTTTGCCTCCAAGTGAGCTGTTGTGCTCCCTTTTAACTTCTTGTCCAGTCTGTGCCTCTATTGTAGGTTGGTGGGGCAGGACAGGCTGAGCCCAGAGCAGCACATTAATCCCTTGTTGTCCATCACAAAATCCCAGAAAGAAGGTTAAAGAAATCAAAGCATGAGTTGAACAAGGTGTGGGTCAAGATTTTTGCAGTGGGAGTAGTGAGGAAAGGGTAGAATCTTTGATTATATCAAAAAGGAAAAACCTATAGGGCATAGCAGAAGACCGGATAAAGGGGGAGAGGAACTGGAGATGATACGGAGGCTGAGGATTTGGGAGACATGAAAAATAACTTATCTTCTTGATCCCGCTAAACTTCTTTCGCACACTGTTAAGTTTGGAGGAGACTGAGTTACAGGTGGTGGTGGGATAGCCAAAAAGAGATGTTTGAAAGGCATTTGAAGATGTGAGACTGGGCAAAGCAGGAGAAGTCAAGGGTAGAGTGGTAGATTTGGGAATCATTCACATAATTGTGGTAGCTGAAGCCAGTGGAACATTTGTGGAAAGCAAGTTTAGAGAATGAGGAGGAAGGGACTTAGGAGTAGAAGCATGAGGAACACCAACAGATGGAATGAAAGGGAGAGGATGAAGGAATGATCAGCAGGGTAGGAGGTGAACCAGGAAAGCGAAGTGATTAAAAGAGGGGATGGGAAATCAAGGGGAAGAGAATGAGACGCTCCACTGAAGGTAGCTGAGAAACGGTAACAACAATAATGATAGAAGAACCTTTAAGACTTAGCTATGAGATAATCTTTAGTACCTTTTTACAGTAGATTTTTTTTAAGAGGGAAAAGCCTTTATACAATGGATAAAACAAACTCTTTGAGGGTTCTGTTGAGTCGATGATCTGTTTAGCTAACGGTCGTATGACACTGATACATTTCAGCATTCCATGAATGGTACCATATGGAAGTTTATATCCTTTCTGAAGGGATTTGTCAGAACTAGTCTGCGCCTTTTGAGAATACTGCATACTGAGAGAGTTTTTAAAAAGACTCTTGACAGGTTGACCAAAATACACTCTGTATCACTCTAAAATGTTGAAAATTATGCATCTTCCAGTGATCCAGTGTTGGAAAAGCGTCAAACCCTGTGAAATATACTTCTCAGTATCAATTCCAAAACAATCAAAGCAATTTATGTTGACATTTAATTTAATCCCATGTTAATTATTGTTTCTGTGCATCATATGCTTTCCACACTGAGGTCATGCCAGGTTTACTTTTTCCTATTTACTTTAAAGGCAGCTATGTAGCTTCTGATTCTGTCTGTCAGCGTCTCAGATGTCATTCCTCTTGATAGGTAAGAGTTTCTCAGTCTCTCTGGGATTACTCTTGTTTACTATTACAATATAGTCTCCTACCATAGTCTGAATTATCACTTTAATTTTTAATCCTATCAGGAAAATCCCAAGACAATGACTATCTTCAAGAAGATTTTTTTTTAATGTGACCTGACTGACCTTATTAGCTCCTTGTTAAGACCATTTACCTTGGCAGATGGAGGTGCCTAGCCCCATTATATATCTTATTAGCTCCTATCAACATAGTATGTGACCTGAAGACACACATTTTTTTCTAATCTACAGTTTGTCTCCCAGGAATGTGTTTTCTTTCATGAGAAATACCCTCAATATATCTCTAATGAGACATCAAACCCTTTGTACTGCTCTTCCTCTAAGAAATTGTCTTATTCTTCATCAGAAGGCTGCATAAGTATCGTCCTGCCAAAACACTGCCTAGCTTCTTCCAGTCTTAGGTATTTATTATTTGGAACAGCTCTGCTCTTTGCAATCAAAACATAATTTTCCAAAGTTATAATCAAGAGCGCTAAGATTAGATTCATTTTTCACTTTTTTGTTTTCAAAGTCTCTACCTTTTTGACAAATGGTAACCCAAACAGTTGTAAATCTTCTCAGCCACTACTACCACTAACTCCAAAATATTTACTTTTAATATATTTCAATAAGATCTGACAGAAAGATAGCATTTGTTTTGACCTAGCAGCTATTCTTTGTGCAAATTGTTCAAATGTATCTTTAGATACATTCATATGCCAAAGTGACTACAGCCTGTCTGAACTAATTGAAGTGCTTAATATGTGGGGGTTTTTTAGCCAAAGAACATAATCTAATTCCACATCTTCAGTCCATTGTTTTGGAAGTTAACATTTGCAGTCTTTACAAATTGTTTATTGCTCTCATGGTTGTATGTACTGCGGTTTATTACAGCATATTGTTTCTATGGTTAGGCAGGTAACTTGTAGCAAGCTATTAATCTCACCTGTTTGCATAAAACAGGTGAATGTAAGTATCCACTCACAATTCCGCATATATTTTAATACATTTTAAAATGAAATTTTAGACCACACCTGTGCATGCAAATCAGGAAAATGCACACACAAATAACTAGTGAGGTGTCTGTTTGGCCATTTGTGTGAACTCCTATTATACATATTCAATTATAGTACAAGATGTGGGTGTACTCTTACAAGATCTCTTTCACTCCTGTACACACACATTTCTGAAAATTGCCTCTGGATATCTTGCTTTGAAAACTTTCCTAGCAGGGTTGGGAGGCGAGTACAAATATAAAGGTTTTTAGTCCAGCAGCCACTCTGGTCTTGCTTCAAGGTCTATACAAGGTTTTTTGTGGATTCTGTATCTCAAGATTTTAAGAATCTGCCTAAAGCCATTCTGTCACTGTTAAGCATTTTGAAATAGGGACATTTCATCCCACCCTGGCCACACCAACACCACTAAAATCAGTAAGAGTTCACACGATTTGGGGCATACAAAACGGAGGCAGAAGAATTCTAATACATGAAATGCATATATGTAACATTCACAATATCCATCAATAACTGTACATATTTGAGTAATAGTTATATGAGGAGAGGGCTGGGTGTTATAGCATGGACCTCAATTTTCATTTGATACAGTAACCACTCTTTTGATGTGAAAAATATGCAAAAAATTCTAACTATATATACAACAAAATTTTAATTTTAATCAAATACTTTATTTTGGAATCATAGGCGGTGAGTTATATGGGCCTGTGGTGCCCAGGCTCCACCAATATTCAGGAACATGGGCCTGGCTCTACCAATGTTTTGGCTTAAATTTTCAGAGCCGTCCTGTCCATAGGACGAACTGGGGCAACCGCCCTAGGCCCCGTGCTTTTGGGGGGGCACTTCAAAGGGATGTGGGGTTCAGGGCGGCCTGGGAGGTTAGTGGGGGGGCCTGGTGCCGGCAGCAGTAAGTGATCTGGCCCCAGCCTGCCCCGCTCTGCTCCGCCCTCCCCCGCATTCCATCCCTTCCCCCAAGTTCCTGCCCCTGCCCCACCTCTTTCTGGCTTCCTCCCCCGAGTGATTTCGGGAGCTGGCGGAGCAGAGCGGGCTGGGGCTGGGTTGCTTGCTGCTGCCAGCGCCATGCCCCCCACTAGCCTCCCAGGCTGCCCTGGACCCTGCATCCCCCTGAAGCAGTTGCCCCGGTCCCTCCTATGAATGGGATGGCTCTGCTTGGACCCATTCAGGGCCCCACAAAAAATTATTAAAAAAACCCAGCACCCATGTTTACAATCATTATAAATGATCACTAGTGTTCTTTCTCATTCAAGCTACAGTTAATGGTCATAAAATTAGTAATACAGGTCACTTCTTATCATTGACATTTTCATTTGCAAATGCTAAAGCTGTTTTTTTCAGAACATTGTAACATACTATACCTCCCTGGCACACAAAGAATATAATACATGGCAGTTTGGTACTGTTACAGATCCACATCTCATTGACTTACAAGGTGCATCATTCTCACAAGAGCACTTGATTACCTTCAAAATATCTGGAGGAGCAAGCATGACAGTGTCTGGTACAGTTTTTGGAAACACAGACTTGGAACTCTCATCCCATACAGCACCACTGCAGTATCTGGATCCAAAGCACCTTTGCATACCAGTGGTTCCCAAACTGGGGTTCGTGAAATGTTACAGGGGGTTCTTGGGGAAAAATTCTCTAATGGCGGACAGAGCTGTCCTTAGGGAGCAGGGGACCAGCAGCCTGGAGCCCCAGGACTTCCAAGAGCTAAGCAGATCAAAGTAAGCACATCTATCACACTGAGATTTAAACTTCAAGACTCCTTATAAGAAATAGAAAGGGAGGTGAATATTTTTTGCTGTTTTTAAAATTAAATAGGCAGCTAGTATTGTTTTTAAAAGTATTATGAAGAGCAAGTTTAAGCTTTGTTGTAACGTGTGGTGTTTGCTTGAACTGCTCAAGACCTGAATGCTTGTATAAAAGGAACTCTTTATATTGACTTCTTACATACCTTCATGCTGTTTCACATCTGATACTTCTTGATGAAACATAGGAGACTTGTCTTATAACAGGCTTATTCAAAGTGATACAAGCTATGAAAGTGAGATCTTGGAACAGTGTTGCCGTTTTCATAATGTAATAAAAATACTGTAATGATAAATAATAATTAATAATATAGTGTGTAATAAGCATGTAATAAAAACAAATGTTATATTTCCAAGATCACTGCTTTTATAATTTATACTCAGATAAAGGCGAAAATCCCTGGAAATATTCATTTTTAGGAGGGGGTTTGTGAGACTTGACATTTTGGTGAAAGGGGTTCACAGGTTGTTAAAGTTTGGGAACCACTGTTGCATACAGATGCCTGAGGATGTGCTCATGTGTATTTTCTGTAAATGTTTCAGTTAGTGGTGCTGAAGAGCTGAACTTTGGTGTTGATGTGGTATCTTTCCCAGTTTTCACTGCGCATGATTTCTAACATGATGGCACAATTTGATTGTCCTTAGCGTGCAGCCATGAATTTAGTTGCCTGTTGAATATCCGGCATTCCTGCATTTATGTCACCCAGTTGAGAGAGGGAATACAAGTTCACACAATCTTCAACACAGTTTCTTTGGCAAGGCCAAAGTAGGAAGCTGCTGTATTACAGCCTGAGTGCATGGGCAGCTAATGGGTTTAGTACAATGTTCCCGTATTGCTCTGCAGTAGCACAGATGTCTATTACAGCTCTCTTGGCCTGGGGGTTCCATAATCTCTAAAGATGCTAAGGTCCTGTTCAAAATAATGGTGTCAGAGTAAGACAAATATGTCAATGTCATCTGATAATATTGTCATTCCCACCAATTTCTCTTTTTCAGCCATCACCATTTGTTGTACAAAGATGTTGTTGACTTCCTCATTTGAGGTGGCCATAGCTTCTGTAGATCACTCTGCCTCCTTGGTTTATTTCAACTGGGGTATTGTCTCTGCCGGTGATGGCTAGCTTATGCTTTAGTGTGTGTTAATGGAACTTCTTGTCTCGAATGAGTTCTGAACAAATGATGTCAGTCAACTCTTTCTTATTTTCAGTAACCATCAAGGCAACTTTCTGGTGGAGGTGGCTGTTAGGTGTAAGCAACTGATGTATGCTGCTTGCTTTTGTAGCCTTGCTACAGCTTGTGAAGACTTTGTTGAAGTCTTTGTACTGGTCAAAGACCAGGTATACTCACCTGCTAGTAGTTTGTGTTCAGTGTAGACTCCAAAACTGGTTACAAAGCCCTTGATAATACTACTTGCTGACCAGCATACTACCGAAAGATCTGCAGGACTGTCACTGACTGTGCAGGTAACTCCTAGAAAGGTATGTCTAGTTGACACACCTTTCTGCAGCTCCTTCTTTAGGTTAGGCTTAGCCTTGGCAATCCTTGATTTCGAGCACAAACCGAGAGAGCCACACAGAATAATGGTGTGTGGTGTGTGTTTGGTTTATAATCTGTTAATGTCTGTAATTGTCCAGTGTTTGAAGATTAATTCTCTTGAATAAATATGTACATTTTAAGTGAGCATGCTCTGAGAGTACAAGAAAAATATGCTTTGTGTCTCAGTTTGTGGGGAGGAAGGGGTGCACTCGCAGGGTATACTGCTAATACAGATACTGATACAGATATAGCATCTGTACCTCCTAGCTAATCATGTTCCATAACAAAATATTAGTGTGAAGTTTTCATTAAAAATCAGTGAAAGTGGTTTCATTGTCACCTGGCTCGTGAAGCAGGAGGGGGGTGGTAATAACTGTTCATATTTCAAAATGAACAACAGTGGCAAGGTATCATCAGGCAGTTTCTTTGAATTTAGGGTCTTGAAATTCAGAATCCACAAGACCTGGAGATGAGGCATTTAAAAACAGCCACTTTCACTTTTTGGTCTGAACAAATAGCAGCAAGGACAGAATGGGAAAGGTACTACAGACATTTTGAAATAAGAATTTCTGTTAACATTAGAAATGCCCCCAATTTTGATCCCTCAACTCAAACACCCCAGAGCTTTTGAGGAGGAAGGGGAGTTGACATCTAATGCAGACCCAAATCAGAAATTCATAATTTTGGCCACTATGTGTAGTAGGCTAAACTGAAACCCTGAATCTGAATATCATTGAACTTTGCAGGAGATTTTAAATGGCCAGCCATGAAACTGTGGTTGTGATCAGCAATGGAAGTGCCAAGTTTTCTCTCCTCCTTATGTATGAAGTACAAGTTGGTACCCATACTGGAGTAAAAAATGTATGGCCTGGAAGAAGTACAGACACTGTGAAGCATCAGAGAGGCTAAGGAATTCCGGACAATTAAAGTTCGGAAGCATCACGGCTCCTTAAGCACCTATCTATAATATGCAGGGGGAACAAGCTGCATTGAGTGACACATGCTGGCAGTCTTATGCTGCCAATTTTAAAACATCCTTGGAATTTCTAAAAATTATAGCTGACAACTTCTTAACACAGGCATTGCATCCTATTTCTATATTAGACCTCATCTTGACAGACAAAGACAAATTTATCACAGAAGTAAATATCAGTGGTTGCTTGGATGCAAGTGATTATGACTTGATTACATCTCTTAAATGCAAGCAAAATAAAGTCCAGACCAATAATATATACTTTGTTTTAAAAGGGTCAGTTTCACAAAACTGAAAATAATTGAGCCAAATCAGATGGGAGAAAGAATTTAAAAAGATCACTTCCTCCTGATTGGGGAAGACCTCCAGCCTCACTGATTGACTGGGATGCACAGTTTAAACCAGAAAGAGGCACAGGAAGTTGTATGACACCTAGGTGAATACTTGGCAGACCGCTAGTATGGACCCTGCCTTCCCGCCTATTCCTGATTGCTGCCCTCCTTATCCCAGACCCCCATCAGTTCTTGGTTCCTGCTTTCCTGTCCCACTCTTAAGTCCCTGCTCCTATGCCCTACTCCTGATGCTGACTCCGGCTTCGACCCCTAACTTGATTCCTGACTGTCTCTGGCTCTGACCCTGGCTCTGGTTCCAGGCTCCTGACACTGACCATTAGGGCTGGCCACCCACGCCCCATGCCTTACAGCTTGCTCAGACCACTACCAACTCCTCTGAGTGGGCCCAACCGAGGATGGACCTGGTGGAGTTCCCCACGTCCGAAATGGGCATTGGCATTGCACAAGCAGGTGATCTGCCTCCAAGCAGACAACAGAGCATTGCAGGTGCCAAACTCATAGCTGGCCACTGAGAATCAGGCAGAGAACCCTGTGCTCATCTGGCTGCTCTGTCACCTGAGCTGGAAACTGCTATCCCCCTGCCAGAGTGCTTCAATGGAAGCCTCTCCAAATGCCCAGGCTTCATGAATCAGTGCTGCCTCATGTTATTGCTTCGACCGCAGATGTATGCTTCCAACCATGCCAAGATAGGCTTAGTAATCTGCCTGCAGCTAGAGGTTTGGACTGGGCCTTTCCCCTGTTGGAAGCCAACAGTCCAGTTCTGTCCAACTGGGATGCCTTCCAGCAGGTGATATCAACTGTCTTCAATGACTCCAACCCCGCCCATTCTGCTGAGGCCACCTGCAGAAACACCAACAGGTTTGGGGCACAGCTGCTTTCTATTTAGCTCACTTCAACCATCTTGTATTATACATGGAATGGAATGGGGGGCTTGTGGGATGAGGACAAGGATGAACTGGCCCAAATCAAGACCTCAGTGGGTCTGTACAGCTTCAGAGAACTTATTATCCATATTATCAATCGTCTACACAAGCAATGGTAAGAAAGAAGAGGGGCATCACAACCATGCCCCCCCTCCACTATCGGATTCTGCCCCAGCGATTGACCCAATGCAGATAGACCTCACCCGCTAGCAACTTGAACCTGAAAGTGAGAGAGTGAGGGTGACTCCTTAACCTGTGTTACTACTGTGGTAAAACAGGCCACACTAGGGAACCCAGTCTGAAGGAATGCGGAAAATGAGCCAGCCCAGGTTTGATGAAGAGGGCTAGCCTGGGCATCCTAACACTGTTTCCCTGAAACCCAAACTGAGGTCCTGAGAGGAACGCAATACTGCTTCTATCGACTGGCACTGCATCTACAAGTACCAGTTGAGGCATTACAAATCCTGTGCATCCCTAACAACTCTCTCGCCACAGCAGGCCGCCGTTGACTTGGGTGCAGTAGACAACTTTTATCAATGCAGAAACAGCCCAGGAACTACAGATTCCTCTGCAGCCCAAGCCCATTCCTGATAGAGGAGATCAACTTGTCCCTCTTATCCTCCAGGCCAGTGACTATGGAAACTGATCCTCTCAAGGGCATCGAGAAACCCTACAGTTAAGTGCCATTCACTCCTCACACTTTCCTCTGACCCTGTGTATCTCGTGGCTGGCCCTCCACAATCCCTTTATCAGCTGTCATGAACTAAAAGTTGAATTTTTCTCAGAATTCTGCCAGCAGTACTTCTTGACCCCAGGAAATAGCGCACGGTAGTTCCCCAGCAATGGCACTCTGAGGTAGCTGCCCTGGCAGAGTCACCTACTGATTCTGGTCCTTGACTTCTCTCCAAATACAATGACTCCAAGGATGTCTGCATTTTTTTCCCAAAAAGGACAACCTTGCCCCCGCACAGGGACTATCGTGGCCCAACCAAGCTACAACCAGAGGCAAACATTCCATTTGGGCTTATATATACTATGTCTGAGCCTGAACTAGCCACACTTCACACCTGCCTTCAGAAGCACTGCACTCAGGGCTTTATTCATAAGAGCACTTCACCTGACAGGGCTCCAGTTCTCTTTTTGTTCAAAAAAAGAAAAGGATGGAAGTTCTGACTACGCGTGGACTGTCGGGCCCTGAATCAGGTCACTGTTACAAACCAGTACCCATTAACATAGATCCCTGAGCTAATGGACCATGTGAGCTCCACCCGGGTAGACACAAAGCTAGACCTCTGAGGGGAGTATAACCTTGTACATGTTAGAGTTGGGGATGAATAGAAGACCACACATTATGGTAACCTCAAATATCTCTTGATGCCCTGTGGTTTGACAAATGTGCCTGCTACCTTCCAATATTTTATTAATGATGTATTCTGGTACATTCTAGACCAATATGGGGTAGTATACCTGGATGACACATTTTCAGACAATGCTGAACACACATCATGTACATCTGTTCCATCCTGAAGAAGCTACACCCACATGGCATCAATGCTAAGCTAGAAAAATTTGCCTTTGGTCATTCCCCCATAGGGTTCCTAAGGTTCATCCTATCTCCCTTTGATATCAAAATGGACCCATACAAGGTAAAGGCAGTCCTTGATTGGTCAGTGTCATGGCACAGTTGTGAACTACATCGTTTTCTGGGATTTGTGAACTTCTATTGGTGGTTCATCTCAAAGCTCTCTGAGTGGACTGCCCCCATGCTGCTCTGCTCCTCAAACACTACCATGTTCCTCTGGTCTCCCGAGGCCCACCAAACCTTTGAGCAAGTAAAACTCATGTTTACCAGCACTCTCATATTGGTCCACCCTGACACCATGCAGGCCTTCATCATTGAAGTGGGTGCTTCCAACTTGGCAATCAGAGCAGTGCTATCCCAAAGGTACAATCCTCAACAGTTGCTACATCTGTGTGCCTTTTTATTCCAGGAAATTCTCACTCGTGGAACGAAACTATGAAATTTTGGGCAAAACTCCGGGCAACTGAGGGTGGCGACGCTATTTAGAAGGGGCCCAGTAACCCAGCCAGGTGTACAGAGCTAAAAAGAACCTTGAATATCTGCATATGGCCAAAGCCCTCAACCATTGTGTGGTTCAGTGGGCCTTATTCTTTTCATGCTTGATTGATTGACAAGAAGGAAGCTATAAGTAAGGAACCCCACAATGTCCAAGATGGGGTAATATAATTAAAATGGTGTAATTATATTCCTCTGGGCCTCTGTGGACTACATCCCTACAACTATGTCATGACTCCCTTCTGACAAGATATTTTGGCCACTTTAAAACTCAGAGCCTAGTCTCTCATGTCTTCTGGAGATATCTCATGCAGGCCACAGTGCAGGCCTATGTGACTGTTTGTGCCTTCTCCAAGGTGCCATACAATAAACCCCTCAGACTCATGCAACCCCCTGAGATTTCACCTGGCCCCTGGACAATTACCACCTTAGATCTTGTAATAGAGCTACCCAAGTCCAGTGAGTTTGACCATTCTGACAGTTGTGAACCACCTCACAAATATGACACATTTCATTCCCTGAATTGGCTTATCCTCCTCCCAGGAAACTGCCTGGCTCCGAGGGGACAAAGTCATCTGCCTCCATGACCTCCTGGAGCACATTGTCTCCAACCATGGTGCACAATTTAGCTCCCGCTTCTGGCAAGAAGCTCTCCAGATTTTGGGCATCTGCTCCTCCCTCTCCTCTGCCTACCACCCTCAGACAAATGTTCAAGCAGAGAGAACCAACCAGATCCTGGAGCAGAATCTTCAATGCTACATAAACTTCCACCAGCATGACTACTCCTTGATGTTTCTTCAGGCAGAATTCGCAAACAATAATGCAGAACTTGCTTCTATGAGGCAAAGCCTCCCCCCTTTCCACTCCCCTCTACCGCAAACGATGGGTTCCACCCTCAGTTCTATCTGGGGCTACCTGCAGCTTCTCACAACCCAGCAGCCCTGTACTGGATACAACAGATACATCAAACACAAGATGACCTAAAAGTTCACCAGGAGGATGCCAAGAAGAGCTACAAACAATATGCGGAACATCAACACCAGAAGGGTCCTGCCCTTTCGGTAATCCAGAAGGCATGTCTCCAATGAAACATCTACACGTGAACAGGCCTTTTTGTAAACTGGCCTATCAGTTCCTGGGCTTCTACCAAGTTCACTGAAATATTTAACCCATTCACCTATGAACTTGATTTACCCCGTTGTCTTCAAATGCACCCAAATTTCTATAATTTCTATAATTCACTCCTGAAGCCCCACATTCAGGACCGATTTTCCCCACTGCTCCCAATCATCTCCCTAGTGGTACACATTCAAGATCATGATGAGTATATTGACCATGCAATCCTTGATTGTCGACTCTGGTATCTCCTGCTTTGGGAATACTGCCAGGCCTTCTTCTCCTTGTGCTCCTTGAGCTGCAGCGCATGCCCTGTGGTGAGCCACGGTCAGTCTGTCACCCCATCACCAGCACCTAGGAGTTCGAGGTACGTGTATCACTGTCTCCGAGTCCTGGGAATGGGGGTACAACCCCATCCTCCCCCCCTGCACCCCTAAACTTCCATCATTGCATCCCTCCCTGTCCCATCCTGTCCTGCCCCCCACACCTACGTATCCCAGCTCTGTACCCCTTACAGAGCTCTCCCACCCATGCTCTCCACCTCCCAGAGCAATCACCCCCACGTCCCTCACCCCCCCACACACACAGCCCTGCACCCCTTTCACCTCCATACACTGCTGCACTCCCATTATGTCCCTATATACCCCTGTGCCCCCACATCCTCATGCACCTGTAGCCTTCTGCCACCCCCTGCATTCCCATCCACCCCAAATACCACCCACATCCTCCCCCCTTTCGCCTTCACTGCCCCCTCTCACTCCCACCCTGCTCTCATCCTTGGCCTCTTTCCTCCTCATCCTCTCTCCTACACACACACACCCTTCCTGGCTAGGTGATTTAGGCAGCCCCTGGAAAAGTGTATGGAAAAGTGTCTCTGTGTAGGCAAGTGTGTGCATGCATGCATTGTTTGTGTGTAAGAGACTGTGTATCTTTGTGTAGGGATGTGTGTTTATTGCCGCATGTGTGTATACCTGTGTGAATAAAATTTGCAGCCTAACTCTTTGACTTTTATTCCTTTTGCTGGCTTGCGCACAAAAAAATTGATGATATAAAATGTGTTTGTATTCATTTCATAAAAAAGTTTTTAAAAGAGAAGGGGATTCTAAAAGAAATGTATTATTTCTTAAGAAGTGAATGTTGTTAACTAGTAATTGCAGAAGAGCCAATGTATCAGACATTTCTCCCCACCTTTGTCTAGCTACATTATAAACTCTTTGTTGCAGACTCTCTCTTTTTATGTGTATGTCCAGCAGCTACCACCCTGGAGCCCTGATCTTAGTTGGTTCTAGGCACTAAACAATAATTGTAATATTAAATAATGTGGAAGTATATAGAATATCAGGGTTGGAAGGGACCTCAGGAGGTCATCTAGTCCAACCTTCTGCTCAAAGCAGAACCAATCCCCAGGCAGATTTTTGCCCCAAATCCCCCCATTAAGGATTGAACTCATAACCCTGGGTTTAGCAGGCTAATGCTCAAACCACTGAGCTATCCCTCCCCATGTTAGTACTAGTGCATGCTAGATGTGTGTACATGAATACATGTGTGTATCTGCATGTCAGTATGGGAGTCAATTTCTACAGATTTATTTATATATGTATCTGGACAGATGTGCATTTCTGTGGCTGTGCTCTATGGATTTGTATTTGGGCTTCAGGAGTGGGCCTTTAATGGACCCATTGCAGCTGTGATAATGTGTGCTCGTAATTCCACACATAAAATTACAATAACTTTAGTGAACAAAAAACATGGAGCTGGTTACGAAAAATGGGAAGAGGGGAGGGAAAGAATCATGAAAACCTTTGTCAAATTTCATTTTTTTTAATTACCCTTTTTGACTATTTTGCTGCCAGCTCTAGTATCCTGTAACAAATAAAACCTGAACTTATCATAATACATCTGTCAAAACAATAAATATGCTAGTTCGGGCCTTGCAGTGAAAATGAGCATGCAAGAGAGGGTCGGGGAGAGCAAACAATGGAGGGAGCGGGGATGGAGGGAGTGGGGGCGGGGCCTCGGGGAAGGGGCGGGGCAGTGGAAGGGGCAAGGGTGTTCAGTTTTCTGGAATTAGAAAGTTGGCAACCCTATCTGGCTCTGACCTTTGGCTT
Organism: Chrysemys picta bellii; assembly: GCF_011386835.1. NCBI lineage: Eukaryota > Metazoa > Chordata > Testudines > Emydidae > Chrysemys > Chrysemys picta. The sequence continues at coordinate 79,838,945 of NC_088791.1, forward strand.
CGAACCTGACTCTGTCTCTGGTTCTGACTGTAGACTCCTAACTCTAACTATCAGACCTGATTGCCTGTGCCCCTTTCCCTACATATATAGTAAAATGGTTGCATTATTAAAGAAAAGAAGGGAGTTATTTATGAAGATTGTTTTAAAAAATGCTCTGATACCACTAGGATTATATAACTTAGTTGTAGGGCTAGTAAATAAGCACCAGGAGATAAATGTTAAGGTTAATTATAGCATGTAGATAACGCAACCTGGACTTATATCATAGTAAAAATGTCAGTTGATATCTGTTTAGTCTCTTCTATGTTGATAGAAGTGAAGAGGTGACTATTTAGCTTTGTTACAAAGAAATTCAATTCATCTCAGTCCTGGAGCAGGTAAAAGGTGGTTGTTGTATGAGATCAGGTGGATTTCAATCTTACAACTCATATAAAATTTAATTAGCATGTCTGGGAATCGAAATGTGACTCAGAAACACTATAATAGAACTCTGTCTGCCAGTGAAAAAAATCTGTTTAAGAGGAAGTTTAGACCATTTCATAGGACTGGTAGTGATGAGCATGGGATGGAGGCATGAGGGATGTGATGAGAAAAATCAGAATTGAACTGAGAGATATTTCAGTATCCAGACTACTGTTCCATTTACAAATATTTCATTGGAGGGGTGGTGTTTGAGCTCTGGAAATTGACAGAACAATCTGTCAAACATGAAAGCACACTGAATTCTTTTCTGTTTGCTTTCAAAGTGCAAGCAAGTGATAGTGCATTATGCTTGCATTCATGAACATTATACATTTGGCTGGAAAGCACAGTAAACAATGCACATAATCTATATACCTTCTTTTCCTTCAGATTCATGGACATTCAATTTTCATGTTTGTGATTACAATAAAAGAAATTTAGATATCTTACTGCCTTTTTATCACAATTTACACCACCCATACACAGCAATTTTCTGCTCATAATTGCTTTCACTCAGCACACAGAGAATAGATGTTTGCATTTGTTTTCATTGTATCTATACACTGTGAAAAGAGACAATAGGTACCATGCTGTATAGAGAGAGGGTTTTATTTTGTGTTTTTGGGGGGGATGCGAGTGTGTTTTTTTTAATTGGACTAAAACTTATAGAAGTGAAAGTTTCTGAAAGGAATTGTTTATAGAATTCACTGCGGGGGGGAAGGGGGGACGACATCTTTAGCTGCAGCTCTTCCCTTCAAACACTGGAAAATACCCTACTGGAAATTGTAATGGCCCTTCACTGAACCTCCTATGCTTTGAGAATCCTTCCCAGTACTTCCCTTGTTTCTGTGCAGTCTTTTCCATTCAAAATCCCTGACTGTTCTGTGGCTTTTGTGACCCCTCCTTTGTTCAGTCAGGCCTTGACTCATTGTCTCTTTGACTCCCTTGTGTGTGTTTGTCTCGATATTCCACACTTCTCATTCTTGTAGCTTTGCCCAGGTATTTCAACAGTCTTAAGGCTTCATATGTGTCTCTTCTTCCAAGCCTGACTCTTTTCAGTGCTTCTTAAGGGTTACCTTTCTCATTCCTACCATATTATCAGTTTTCAGTGATCCTGCTCAGCTCCACATTCCTATCTGCTCTCTTAAGGATCTTGTAACCTTTTCTGATTCTCTGTCACCATCCACTCACTTCCCTCTCCTGCTTATATTCCTCCTTTGTAGTGCCTTAGCTGCACTCTGATGTGTCCACTCAATTTCACCTCCTGGATCATCTTTCATGAATTAACAAGCTCCCCCAGCTCCCTTTAAATGGACACTTGGGATCTTCTGCTATCCTCTTAGCCTATTGTAACTTCCTGGTACCCTGCACAGATTGCCCAGATTCCTCAAGCATCCTTTTTGACTGCCTGTGATGCTAGCAGACCTGGTGCCAGCTCATGCCAAAGCCCCAGGCCTCACTAAATGCTTGCTGTGACATTCCCCCGGGTACAATATGGACTGATGGACAGCTGTGTCCCCTCAATTCTCCAACCTGGGGTGCCTTTTAAACTGCTTTGTTGTGAGAGCTGCCACTCTTGATCTGCTCTCACACCGCCTCCAACATGTAAATCACTCCCAGCTACACTATGTGAATACTATAGCAAGCCACCCATGAATTACATTACAGGGCAACACCAGCAAAGTCCTGGTTCCAGAATCTTCCCCAGAAATGTGCATCTTGTACAGCCCAGAACCCTCCTGGACAATGCAAGTTCATATAAAGTCCCTCATTTTATTAATAGAAAATTATATGTACAAACACTGTTATCTCAAACGGAGTTTCCCAAATACTTCAATCCAAACATGCATTGGTTTAGATAAAACAATAAAACCAGTTTATTAACTACACAAAGATAGATTTTTAAATGATTACAAGTAATGAGGCATAACACTCAGAATTGGTTACAAGAAAATAAAAGGTAAAATGCAATTGATATCTAATTTAACAAGCTCACTGGTTTCTCTCACCACATGCTTCAGCAATCTTACTGGCTGGAATCCTTTCAGACAGGACCCCTCCCCTAACTCAGTGTTAAGTTCGTTGTCCTTCAGGTGTTGTTGATGCTGTGAGAGAAAGGGAGGAATCATTGGGGGAGGGGGGTGTTCCCTATTTTTATATCTTTTCCTCTTCTTTGAGAATCCTCTCCAGTTCAGGTTCGGGAGATAGCCAGTCTGTGGGAATGGGAAATTCCAGCTGTTTCTTTGCCAAGATGTACATTTTTCATTCACACCCTTTTTCCTGCCAAAGAATGGCCACTTAACCAGGTGATAGTCCATTTGATTTTGTTGACACCTGGCTGAGGAATCAGTTTGCCTTTTGTCTCTAAGGAACTGGTTCGTGCCTGCTTTTCTAAATGTGGAACATGTCTCAGCAATACCATACAGTAGATTTTTTTTATAACTTTACATACAATGTTGCCACATGTATTTTACCATCACAGTAATGATCAGCAAATTATGAGTTTTCAAACGATACCTCACAAGGCATACTTTGTACAACTTTATCATAGTCTTGTAAAAGGGGTGAACATAAGGGTACAGACTGTCACACTTACGAATGCATAGCTTGAAGCCAGGCCAATTCAATTGTGTATTAGTATAGATCAAAATGATTTGTTAAATGTGTAAGAGTGAATTTGGTGTTTAAATTTTAAATTAATCAAAACTAATAGAATGTTACATGCATTGTTCATTGTGTGTGATGATCAGAGGTCAAAGAATCTAAATGCATTCCTCACCCTCTGTCATCAAAGGAAGAGCCCACGTGGGTAGTGACCCTGTCAGCTTGTTTTCAGTGAAAAGAAGTGATAAGTATGGATTCAGGGAAAGATTCTTCATTTTTGGACTGTTGGATTCTAACGGGTGGAATGACTGAACAAGAAAAGAGTGATTCACCCCAGCATTACTCTGGGTAGCCCTGAGAGAATTTTGGGAAACTGGCAGATTACTACACCTTTGCTGCCATTTGGAATTATAGACACCGACTCATCTGTACATATATTTAACCTCCTTTAACTTCTCAGTAACTTTCATTCCTTTTCCTTAGCTAATAAGCCTTTAATTAGTTTACTATAGAATTGGTTACTAGCGTTATCTTCGGTGTAAGATCTTGGGTGCCAATTGATGTGGCTTAAGTGACTGGCTTCTTGGGACTGGAAACAACCTAAATGTGGTATGATTTTTGGTGTAAGTGGCCATTTCTCACAAAGTCCAGTTTGTCTGGGTGGCAAGATAGACTGGAAAGTCTAAGGGGACTGTCTGTGACTCCAGGGTAAGACTGTTAGACTGATCCAGGAGTTGACATTTGCTATTGGTTTGGTGAAATCTAATTCTAGAACACACCATCAGCTTGGGGTGTCTGCCCTGTTTTCTGACAGTCTGCCCTGAGGTAGGCACTTACAGTTGTGAGCCACTCTAAACAGAATCTAAACTTGCATCTGAAGAAGTGAGGTTCTTACCCACGAAAGCTTATGCTCCCAATACTTCTGTTAGTCTTAAAGGTGCCACAGGACCCTCTGTTACTCTAAACAGTGTAACACCTCCATAAAAAAATTGTCCTACCTATAACCACTCTCCTACCACACCATACAAAATCTATTGACAAGAAGGTGTTGGGAGGTCTTGTCAAAAGCTTTAACAGAACCAGCAACCACACTAATGTATTAAAATGACTTTTAATAATCCTCATCTATGCCTTTCTACAACAAATGTGTCAGTTGTCTCCACTGGGAGCTCTAGTTTTACAAGGAAGAACACAGTCATACATCACCACAAACTGTATCTTACAAAATCAGCTACTGTGGCTGTTCTTGCATGCTATCCAGTGGTGTAGTCCAAAGACACAAATAGCAGAATCAAGCACTGACTTCAATGTAGCCTGGCTCAGTGCAGGAAATATATTGGGATTATGGTAGTTTGGAAAATATTCCCTCCTGACAATCAGAAGGATCTTCTGAAGTAGAATCTAAAACCTACATTGAAAAGAATGATTAACATTATTTTGGGACTGGAATATGTATAATGCTTTGGAATAAAATTGTTTCAGCTGCTTCAACTGTACTTCCTAAGCTTATGTGAAGTTCCCTGTAGATTGCTTCCAAAAGAGTCAGTCTTTTATTTCCTCTGATATTTTGCTGCCTCCTGAACTTAGTGCATCAGATTTATTGTCTGCAGAGGTTCCCTTCACACATTTCATTATGGGTGTTGCCTTTCTCTGCAGCAGCCTCTGTTTATAACTTAGCAGTTTGCCCAACTCTCTTTGCATTCCTAGGACTTACAACTCACTGCAATATTAGTTCTTGTTGCCAGGGCACTTTGTAAAACACTTGACTCTATTTTAATGCACATCTATTTTTGGAGCAGTGCAATGAACAGGCTTTCTTCTTGATAGTTTATTTTGCTGAGACATTTATTTGGAAGATGTTAGTCCTGCAAGGGTTTTCACAGCTGCCCCGTTTGTTCATTCAACAACTTGTAATAGACCAAATATGGCCAAGACCAGATGCTCACTGCTGAAATGTGAGCTAATCTTATACTACTACAAAAAGGGGTCTACTGATAGCATGGCTTTAAACTTGCAGAGTCTGATTCTCCTTTACCTTGAACTTGGTGTAGTGAGATCAAATTGGCTGTAAAACATGACCTCTTGGAGGGAGTGGAGAATTCTGACTCAGAAGCATTTTACACCCACTTTGTATACATAGGGATGTTATCACTTCAGGTCTAGCCCAGCAGAGGCAACACAGTACACAGTCAAGCTCATACAGTGTACTAATATCCCACTTTCTATAGCATCAGATCTTTCCTGCTCAAGTGGATACTGTGAGGTCTGAAATGGAGCTGGCCCTAACTCTCTGGGTAGAGCCTTTTGGTAGGGTTACCATATCTGAACTTTCAAAAAAGAGGACACTCCATTGGGGGGTAGCCCCACCCCCTATCCACTCCCTCCCACTTCCCGCCCCCTGACAGCCCCCCCCGAACTCCCGACCCATCCAACCCCCCGCTCCCCGCTCCCTGTCCCCTGACTGCCCCCCTTCTCCAACTCCCCGGCCCCCTTACCGTGCCACTCGGCTTAGAGCAGGTGTCTGGCTCCGCACCCCAAGATGAGCCCTGCCCTGCACTGCTGAGTGGCGTGCTGAGGCTGTGGGGGAGGGGGGAAGCGTGGGAGGGGCTCTGACCACCGCTGCCAGCCCCACCGCCGCGTTCCCTCACAGGCGCATAGCCCAGCGCTGCCGGGCAGCGTGCTAAGGCTGCAGGGGATGGGGGGAGCCGGGAAGGGGATTTAGCTGCTGAGGCCCCAATGCGAGCGGCGCTCGGCCGGCCTGTCAGCCGCTTTTCCGTCGATGAATAGCCAACCGGGGGGAAATCCTGGACATTTTTAGATTTTTAGAAATCCCCCCCAGACGGCTATTTAAAGAATGAAAAGCCGGACATGCCTGGGGGAACCCGGACGTATGGTAGCCCTACCTTTCGGAGCAGAAAGTCCTAGTGTGTCTGGTCTCTGCAGCATGTATGCAGTTAGTTAACCAGCACGGTGTTGCTCAGGGGTGCAATGAGGGCCTCGAAGTGTGGAGAGACACAGATGTCCCAATCCCACCTCCACCACAGTTGGAAATTTGGCCTGGCCGCCCCGCTCTGTAATGGAGAAGTGACAGGGCCAAATTAGAGTGGCACAAAAACCCCATATGCCTGCTTCCTCCTTCTCCCCCTACCATCTAGGCAGTCCACTGTCCTTGGACATTGGGAATCCTCTGTGCCCAGGAGGGTAGAAAGATTGGATCCAGGCTTTTGTGCTTCCTGAGGAAGTAGAGACACAGAAAGACAATGAGGTCTGGGGCTCCCAGAACTACCTGGCCTATGGGTGGGGATGGTACTCTTATCCTGACATCCTCTCCAGGTCAGAGCTCGGGGTTGGATGCAGGAGAAGGAGAGTGGGATAGGAGGGAAGTGTGTGTAGAGCTGGGCGCAGAGGGGAGAATGCAGGGCTGGGTGCTGAGACAGCATGAAAGAGCTCAGGAGTGGGTATGGGGGAGGCAGCAGGAGACACCTTGTGGGTGGGTGAGTGAGTGCAGGGGCAGGGAGGGGATGGAGTGTGTGGAGCTGAGTGCAGGAGGAGACTGCGGGGGAGAGAGCTTGGGGCTGGGTGCAGCGCAGGGAAGAGAGAGCTCTAGGCCCCTTACATAAGAAAATGTGGTTGCACCCCTGGTGTCCTCATTTGTAGGCAGGGAACTCTCAAGGGTTAAAAATATGGTGCACAGTGTACGCTGCCAGTTGTGCTAGTCCGATGCATGTAAGAAAGGCTCCCTAATGGGGACCTCTACCTCAGCTGTTACATGTTGAATTAAAGGGAGTTTTCCTGTTAGGAATCTTATTAGGACTGCTGCCTGCCCACCAGAAGGGCTTATGTTTAAGTCATAACTGAAGCTGGGTGCATATCACACAGCAAGACAAACCCCCCACAATAGGGACTACGGCTGACAAGTCTGCTGTGTCTGGCCTCCAGAAGGAATGCACCCCAGCCACAAGTACAAACGCATTGATATCTTCATGGAACACCCCAAATCACTGGGGCCTAGATTCCCAAAAAATGTTAGGTGCCTAATGCCCTTTGAAATCGATGGGAGCTATGGGGCCTAAAGACCTTTTGAGGATCTGGGCCTGAATGTTCAAATATGAAGTAAAAATAGTATAACATTTACTACGAGTGGCAGCAGTAGGAGGTGATTATAGTGGGGTTGCTGGTGGGTGAAAATACTAAGCACGAGAAGACTCCTCTAGTCTGTGACACTGGCATCCACCACATGTGATGTAGCAGGCCACAATTTGCTATCTTCTCCCAGTCCTTCCTGCCACTAACTCTGTTCTACCCTCCTCTCCTCTGTACCTCACTCACTTGAAATACACCAAGGGCAAATATTTAAAGATCTCATTTAAGTGGAAGACATCCTCCTTCCAACACCAACCTGCGTTTCCTACTGACACACTGTGCCTGCCCCACAGCATTCAGCCTTTCCTCTGAGGCTGAGAGGAGGCCCTGTGTCTGGTACTGTTCCCTCAGCTTCTTGCTTCAGGTGGATTGGCAGTGACAGCGGGGGAAATTTATAAGATGTAGACACTATGAAAATCTTTTAAAGAAAAAAACACTGGGATCTTTGCTACTCCTAAGACTAATTTTCCTCCATGAGAGAGTATGTGAGGGGAGGGGGAAAGGGCTGGGTCAGTGGAGAAGGGCTACAAGCTCTAGTGGGTTTTTCCATGGAACAATTTATCCTGGATTACCTGACTGGAAAACTAAGGCTAATTTATGGCCCTTGGAGCCATTGGTACACAAGTGGGGGAGAGTAGCCATAAAACTTGAGTGACCCCACTCAAGGGGAGGAGAGGCATTATTCTTGTTTGAGGCAAACGTAGTGCTTCCAGAAGTGCTGGAATGAACCATTGTTAACATCAGAAGATATACTCTGTAGGTAAGGCTGTTCCCAAAGCTGGCCTCCAGGCAACAGCCAGAATGCAGGGTGGAGGGTTGGACGCAGCCTAACCAAACAGACTGCCAGCAGCGTTACTAGGCCCTCTTATTCTGAAGCAGCCTAACTCTGTGTGAGTGTGAGAATTGCCCCCCCTCCCCGCCGTGCAGATCTCCCTAGGATATGAGTTATTACAGCCCCTTCTCCCCAAGGCCATCTCATTTTAACTCAAGCTATAGCAGCTCATCCTTTGAACCAGGGACATCAAGACCTAAAGCTCCAGTGTGTTGGCAAAGATGGGAGCCATCAGAGGAGCCTCTGAGACGACATTATGCCTGTCTACTGTGTATGAAGTGCTGAAGGGAGAAGTTCCTTCCACCCTCCCCATTAATGTACCCATGAAAGGGCAACCATTGTTTATATATATTGTCAAGTAAAGTGTAACTCTTAATACACAATGCACTCTAGATCTTGGGAGGCAAAGAGGTCATCTGAGCTTCTTGGGAGCTATGGGTGAGTGTGCGAGACTACTAAAGAAATAACCATCACAATAAATCATAGACTTAAACTCAATTTGAAAGTTAAATTGGCTCATTTTCCTCTAAACAGATTGTACTTGGGTATCTGAGTCAATTTTGGAAGCAAATAGCTCATGCTCTATCTTATTATGAATGTGGTAATACACCCAGAGGATGCCATTTGTTACTGTAATGACAGTTCCTCTATTCCCTGATCACCTAAAAGAAAAGATTTAAATATGGCATTAGTTTTGGATAAGGGACAGTCTTCTAAGACCTTGAAATCCAAGTCTCTAATTAGTTTTGCAATGTCTGGGAGATCTAGTTCCCGTAAGAAAGCCTTTCTTAAATCATTGGCCAGTTTCTCATGAATGATGGTTAATATGTGCAGGATACATAAATCATGTTAGTTAGGTACTGCTATTAGATATTAAAGGGATGGTGCAACTTGACGCTAGTCAGTTTCAAAACATGAGTTAAAAGTATTTTCAGGTATTATGTCTGCCCTTAATTCCTCTGGCCAGTTTTTCTGTGGTTTTATAATCACATACTCTTATTAAAAATGTTTTTCACACTCCTGTTGTTGTGTGAAAGACCAATACAAACAATATGGGTAGTTAACTAACAAGGACCCTGATCTTATAATGTGAAGTTGATGGGCCTCTGCACAGACTCAGGGGTTCACCCACATGCATCATTCTGCAGGATCGGTGCTTAGCTGACTATATACAGAGTTCTGTCACATGTACAGAGGAAACAAACTGGACCAATAAAGAGTTTTTCTCTATTTTCTAAATTACTAAGTTGACGGTGTCCTTGTAAGGTACTAACTAGATTTTTTGGAGTCCGGATAACTAAGTTAAAATCTGAACCAGATAACAAGTGAAATGTATTTGGTGGGAATCAACCTTGTACTCAGTGGGCATGTGTTCACATCCCAAAACCACAGAATAATTTTGAAACTTTACTTTACATATTTTGAAATAGCCCTTGTGGGAGAGTATCTAGTCTGTGGAATGCTAAGTCCTCCAGCAGAGTCCAGGAGTAAAGCCTTTGTAAATACCTACTCTTCTTTATATATATATATATATAAAAACACTAGTTCACTGATGGCTTGAGGCTTGGAGGTTGGAGTTATATTAGTTTCTCATCAATTTGAAGTAATCAACCGGAGACCTGATTAATATATCAGGATCAGCATGATAGGAATTTGGAGTGCTGTTAATTTTAAGCATGTGTGTGTTTTTTTTTTTTAATCTATTTTCCTTCTTCCTGTCTTCACTCTCTCCTCTTGCTCTCCCTGTCTGTCATCTTTGAGACTCAGCTGCAGCCGAAGAGTAATACTGGGAGCGGGTCCACTTGGATTGGGTCTGGGGATGGGAACAGGACTAGAGGGAAGATGCATCAAATCCCTAAATGGCCCCAGCAGGGTTACCTGGAAAAGAGGTTGGGGGTTGTATCTGTCATTTCAGAGGTGCACCTTCTGCACAAAGGAACTTGGTTAGTGTGTGACTCACAGAGGGGTGTGCTGCTGGGCACTCAGGGGCCTCAGAGCTGGCACAGGATGGCCCTGGCTTCGTGTGGATTCTGGGGGAACTGAGGAGTTTAGAGCAATCTGACCCCCAATTAATTCCCTCTGCAGCTAGTTCTGCTTCCAAATCACTTCAGTGGGGCATTTTTTGCTATGCCATTAATTAAAAAAAATAAATACAGGGGATCAGGATGGAATTCAGCTCCTTCTTGTGGACTTCCGGAGATCAGTAGAAGGGGAGAAACCCCAGCAAGCCACTGGGGTTCACCACCCCCTCTGAGTCTTAGGCATGTCAATACGGGCTCTCCCAAAGCTCCAAGGAGCCTTAGCAAGCTTGTTAGCCCCCTCATAATTTTGGGGGCCTGATGAGTGTATGCTGGATCCTTGGGGGCCTGATGAACCAATTTGGACTTATTTGAGGTTCTAGAACTGACTTTTGGCTCATGGGGTACTGGAACCCCCTGATGCTGGGGAATGGAGGGGACCTGGAAAACGAGCTAATGATATGTCTACACTGCACGTAGCTGGCAGTGACATGTAGGGCAGGTGTAGCTACGCACTGCAGTGAAAAGCAGGCTGTGTCCACGCTGCGGTGTGTAACTACACACATCAATGAAATGCTCTGGCAGTGGTGAGGCAATGAGAGGGACACTACACTGTTAAACATAGCAGTGTAGATTGGAGAGGCACTGCTTGGGTGTGTGGAGAGCCATGTAGGGTACGTACCACAGGTTCTGGTGTGTGTTTTGCTCTAGTCCCCTAAGCAGTGCCTCACCATCTACACTGATATCTATAGCTGTGCTGTGAGGGGGAGGGGTGTGTAGTGTAGACATCCCTAAGACTCATGAGGAGGTTTGGTTGGGTCCCCAATGAGCATCCTAACGTTCACAAGAGGTGTGATGCCCTGATGAGCCTTTTAAGAATTGGAGTGTAGGGGCTGGGGACCCCTGACTACTTCATAAGGAGAGGGCCTGGACTACTTGGACTCACAGGGAGTTCAGAGTGAGGGACAGGAAAAAGTAACAGGGTGAATAGCCCAACCCCCCCAAACCAACTTCCCCTAGGTCTGCTGATATCCAAGCCCCCTGCCTGCCCCTTCTTGCAGACCTTAGGATAAATACCCAAGTCCTCTGGACATTAGTCAGTTGACAGAGAGAGAGGCACATGCCTTCATCAAAATGTATTAATTTAAATCAGTCCCTTCTACAGTGCAAACTACATCAGGTGTATAAAATATATATGCTGTGTTTGGGCATAATACAGATCCTCCTGCAATGTATATGTGCATGATAAAGATTTAAGATTTATACTAGTTACCAGCTAAGCATCCATACCCTAGTAAAAATGTCACTGAAAGCTATCCGCATACTTGGTAAATTCTGTGTTTGAGTGGTAACATTTTAGTTTCCGCATTCCTTGTGGTACGGTCTATTAATTGTAATGAAAATTTAAAGCAGGGATGGAAATTTACTGGATGTTCACACAGTGCCTAGCCCAATGAGTCCTGGCCTTGCCTATGCCTCTAGGTACTACTGCAAACTACATGCTTAATATTAATATTTGGTAATAATTTAATTAATGTGTAAGAAACATTTTTTGTATTTTATCTGGAGCCATTTAAGTCTTTCGTATCAGACCGTCATTTTGTATTACAGCGTATACCACCTTTGGTCCATCATTCATGTTATGGATGATAGAGTATTAAAACCATGTCTCAAGTTATTTTGCATTAAATTAGATTTAAAATACCAAAACCCACAAAGAGTTACTGAACTCTGTGCAAACCCCAGCCTGTTCAGTTTCATACAACTCTAGCTGAGAACTGCCACCTTTTACAAAATGATTCTATGTGGTGTATTTTTCACATTAAGAAATATATTCTCATCTTAATTTACAGGGAATTATCTTGTGTGTCTGACCACTGTTCTCGTTAAACTGTACTTTCTCCTTCCAGGAAGCTTCAACAGTTTTTCTTATGATAAGAATGTGTGTATTGTGACAAACCAACCTCAGATCAGGGTTGCAGAAAAATGCACCATGACGCAACACTGGGGATTCAGCAGGAGCCGAGTACATTACAGCTGAAAGTGTGGTTTTGAATTCCAACACAAAACGGTAGCAGGGAGCATTTAAGCATGTCTTCTTCAAAGAGTCATTAAGGCTTTCAGGTACTATTTGACCAAGTCTACTTACAGCTAGTTTAGACTGGAAATTTTCCCTAATTGCACCCACTAGTGTCCAGTCATCAGCGCAGCTGCACCACTGCTAACCCTAGAGCGGACTGACAATGCCACTATTTATACTTGTGGTACTTACTGCATTTTCAAGCATTGTAAACAGCTTTGCCTGCTTATGGTGGGGTTTGCACAGTTCAATAGACTGAGAGCTGAAAATCCTCAGTCTAGACAAACCCTCAGACTCAGCTGAGTAACTGCCTTTATCTATCAGCGTTGGTAGATCAAAGTATCCTGGGCAGGGTAGATAGCCTTTCCTTCTGCCCATGCTGCCATGGCTACACTCTATTTTTAGCATGCTAGCTTTGTCAAAGTTAGTGTGGGCACATCTCCTTGAGCTGGGAATTACTCCCCTACCCCAAGTGTGTGTGATAGAATGTCCACCCCACACTGGCAGAGAAGGGGTCAAAAGCAGCCTAGGGAGGCTGCTCAGGAAGCAGCCAATCAGGGCTCAGCAGGCTCACATAAAAGGAGCTGCAGGGAGCCCAGAGAGCTGCATGAAGATAGCACCTTGGACAGGGCGGCTGCTAGCAGGGACCAGGGGAGCTTGAGAGAGAGAGAGAGAGAGAGAGAGAGAGAGAGAGAGAGGCAGAGGCTGGCTGGCTGGCTGCTGGGACTTGCAGGCTCAAGGCCCTGAGAAGAGGGTGAAAAAGGTGCTGGGACAGTGGAGAAGTGGTCCCAGCAGAACTGGTGAGAAATTAAGAAGAGGCAGTAGGAGGATGCTAGCTACAGGGTCCCTGGGCTGGGACCTGGAGTAGTGGCTGGGCCTGGGTCATCCCCCCCTGCTCACCACTGGGGAAGTGACTAAGCTATCACTTTCAGCCCCAGAAGGTGAAAACATGAACAGTGATATGGCTGGAGGGCTGAGTCATGAAGAGGACGCTGCAGTACTTGGACTGAGGCAGGTCTGTAGGCAGTGACAATGATGGATGAGACACCACCAGGAGAGGGTGCACCGGCTAGCAGCACTAATGCCTGTGACAGCCAGCTGGAGGCTCTGCAGTGGTGAGTGAACCCTGTCACCGCGTAGACATACCCAAAATGGCTTTCAGATAGTTCCATTCATGCTCAGCTCCTGCCACTTGGAGCCCAACACAGACCAGCCATCAGGCTGAGCCCTAACTCCTATCCAACTTCCCAGAAGCATTTGCATAGCTATCGTCCGTGTACTATGATCAATGTGGCACCCTAAGAACACCCCCAAGAAAGGAGAAAGTCAAAGTAGGCCTATGTGGTTGGGAGTGTTAGTATCTCCATGAGTACTCAATTCCTACCATTGTCCTGATTCCTCACCTGTTCTTCCCCATCTTGTACTTTATTTTAAAATAAAAACACTGGGAGGCTGATACAGTACGTGTTTACTGAAAGTGCTGGAGTACAGTCTAGTAGTTAAAATAAGCAATGGCACAGGAGCAGAAATAGCAATAAGTAAATACCATGATCACAGTATATAGTTCAGCATATCTAAGAGGAACAAGGCAAGACATTAACATGGGCTTTAATATGATTTTGGATGGTATTTTGAAAGGAACTTAAGGGAGTTAGGTGTCCAGTTCCTATTAAAATTCACTGGGATTTGGGTACTTGACTCCCTTGAAAATCCCAGATCTTATCAATAATGAACTGTGTAAATCTCCAGTTAACAAACTCACCAAGCTTAGCTCTGACCTTCATACAAAGCATACTCTTATCCTAGATAATTTACAGCAAAATGCCATGCAGTCAAAATAGCAATAGAAAACTTGGAGGGCCTCTCACAGCAGAGCTCGTCATTCCAACAGCATTTCCATGAATATTAACATTCACAGCAAGATTGTAAAGGCCAGGCCATTTTTTCAGAGCTTAGGCAAGACCCCCAAGGTCAATAATGGGTCCCTTGAGGAGAGCATTCCAAAGTATAGTAATGTACCAAACACAGGTTACTGTAGTAGGCTAATATACTGCAAGGGACATTGTGGGGATTTCCAATCACAGGTTGTAAAACCTGTGGCTAAATTATCTCAAGAAGCAGCTGCATGGGCCTCTCTGAGCTCTCACGGCAGCATACTGCCAAGTAACACAGAAGTGACCATTTCACTTCCCTTCACTTGGATGATACACAGTTGTAAATCTGCACAGTATTGAATTAAAGAAAAGTAGCCGCCCTGATATTGGAATTTCCCTCCCTACATGAGGATGCGTGTCACCAGTCATTACTGCATTGCTTGCCATCCAGCAGAAAAGTTTATAGGTTCTTTAGGCTGGATACACAAGTGGGGATGTAAGTGTGGCATAGCCACATGTTGATGTACCTAACTTTTAGATGCCCGGCTGTCTAGTGGGATTCACAGCCCCAAGTTAGGTGCCCTGGCTACCCACACAATGCATGGGGAGAGTTAGATGCCTAAAAAGGGGATTCACAAAAGCCAGCAAGTTGAGCAGGGAGCCACCTAAGCTAGCCAATAGGAAATGCCAAGCAAAGGGGTGTGGCCTAAGGTCAGCCCTTCAACAGCAGTTAGGTATATAACTCTGGGCCAGAGGTAGGCCCCTATCTCCACTTGGGATTCATAGCCATGACCCCTCTCCTGGAATTGGATGCCTAAACCAGGTCAGCCCTATGTCAAGAAAAACTAAGGAGAAAGTGGTGATGTTCCCCTGCTACCCATAGCCCAATGATTAGGCCACTCCCCTGAGACGTGGGAGCCCTAGGTTCAAATCCTTCCTCTAGCAATTGTGGAGCAGGGAGTGGGACACAGGTCTCTCACATCCAGGTGAGTGCCCTAGCCCCTGGGCTATTGAGCATTTTGTGGGATGGACACACCAGCCAGCCCCACAGAATTCTGACCTGCTTGCCCCTTTCTTGTGTGAGAACACCTACCAGATCAGGTCCCACAGGCAAGATAGGAAGAGGGATGCCTAGTCTAAGAACAATTGCATGGGCATAGACTTGTGCGAGAGCTCCTGGCAGTCCATTAGCTCTGAGGTGGTGTCAGGACTTGGGCAGCTGTTTGCATGGCTGTGGGTGGAAATGTAGGCACCTATGGGGATTGAGTACTTACAGGGTATGGGGGACAGCTGGGCAGGGGATTTAAGAATGTCAGTGGTGCCTGAATATTGGATTTGTGGCTCTAGCCCTAGTCCTCTAATTAGCTGGTGTTGTGTCTCACTGAAACAATTGGGAGTTATAGGGAAGGAAGGACTGGTAGGTCCTCTCCACTCATCTCTTTTGCAACTGGTTTTCTGTGGGAGCCAGACTCCTTGATTGACTAGTCAGACCTCCTCCTCCTCCTCCTCCTCGGGCAGAATGCCACTTGCTGACGGTAATAGACAGGGGTGGAGCTGCAGAGTCATTACAAGTTGGAGTCCCTGGGCAACTGATATCAATAAGAGTGAAGTCAATGCAATTGTAGAGGCTGTATGTCATTGATGAATATCTCATTACTTTTTGGTAGCCATGTGCTGCAGCAGCCACAGGTGATTGAGAAGGTCCTGCCTAGGCATTTCCCGTGTAAAGCCTCTCTATTCCCTCCAGTATATGGCAGGATGGACTTTGAATCCTAAAGATTCATGTTCACAACTGAAATGAACCAAAACATAAAGGTAGCTGGATTGTGGGCTGCAATCTGATGACTTATTGTCTTGCTGGTTTAGGAGCTGCCCACAGAAACAGCAGACTGCTAGGAGTACTATTAAGAAAGAGGGTTAAACAAAAGTCAAAACTGCTTGGGAAATACTCAATTTAAAAGTGTACAGTGTTTCTAAGCTCTCTGGCTTAATAATGTTTGTTTGCAGAAGAAATTCATTGAGTAACATTTATTATTATTGTTTTCTCAGCCTTGTTACTTCTTGTCTTGCTCAGATTCCCCTCTTGGCACTCAGCTCTGGCTTTGAAACTGCATCCAGACCCTGCAATATTTCATAAAAAATGCCTTGTTTATCTGTTATGAAATATACTTTAAGAGATTGCAATATATCTGTTAGCATCCAGAGGTGTTCCCAAAATACTTGCATCACAAGCAAATACAATGCATTGGGATGCCTTTCTCCGAATTACCTCTGCTAATTCATCCCAAGATAGATCATTGCTTGCTGATCAGTTTATCTGATGCTGAAACATCATTCTTGGAACTATGGGACTCTATGTGAAAGGACTTTTAGGGGTACTTGTTACTTTTGCCCCATGACAGTAGGTGGCAACAATGCTTCTTTTGCTGGCTAATGGGAACCCCTTATAGATACCATATAAAGATATGCATGAGACCCTAAGCTGAACTATGCCATGGCTATTATGGCAAGCAGGTTGTTTACAGCATGGAACTGCCCTGCTTGTTCTCCTCCCTTCCACTTTGCACTTGTTTGCACTTTACTTAACCATGTAAAATGGCATTTCTGAAAAAAACATTTTTCATTCAGAGGACTAGATTCATAAGCAGGATTTAAGCACCTAACCGTCCCTTTAGGTAGAGCCCTGCGCGGATACAAATTTATATCCATGGATATCCGCATCCGCAGATATAAATCTGTATCTGCGGGGCTGCGGGCGATACGGTCATGCCGTAAGAGCTGCCAGTGTGGGGCGTGCCTCCTGGGAGTGGTGGCCCCAAGTTCTGCTCCTTTTGCCACTGCAGTTCCCAGGAGAGTCCTGCAGTTCCACCGGTACTGATTTATATCCACATCTGCGGCTATATATAAATTTGTATCCGCGCAGGGCTCTACCTTTAGGTGCATAGGTCCAACTTTTAAGTATTAGTGGCATTCAAAACCACTGCTCAGCTGCCCCTAATCACCACAGGTACCTAAATTTCTGCCTGTGGGCATGCAGATAGCTGCCAATGTGTTGATTCTGCCCCCAGAGCTAACAAGCTTCTGAGAATCCTTGCTCACGCCTAATCCCGGTGGGATTCTCAAACTATTAATGGCTTGGCTGTAGGTATAGCGAGCATACTGATCAAATGTGCAGATGAGACAAAGCTAGGGGGAGTTGCCAACACTTTGAGAATAGAGCTAAAATTCAGAGGGATCTTGATAAATTGGAGAATGGGCCTATAGACAACAAAATGAAATTCAGCAAAGACAAAAGTAAGCTGCTACACTTTAGGGAAGAAAAACCAAATGCTTGAATACAGAATGGGAGATAACGGGCTTGGCAGCAGCATTGCTGAGAAGGATCTGGGAATTATGGTGGATCACAACCTCAACATGAGTCAGCAATGTGATGCTGTTTCAAATAAAAGCAAATACAGTTTTAGGCTGCATTAACAGAAGCAATGTATGCAAGTCATGGGAGGTGATAGTACTACTCTACTCTGCACTGGTTAGGCCTCAGCTAGAGTACTATGTCCGATTTTGGTTGCCCAGGTATAGAAAGGATGTGGAATACTGGAAAGGATCCAGAGGTGAGTGTTACCCGTTTTTCCTGTTACTTTGGGGTATGCTCATTTATTAGGGTTACTCTTCTGGGTGGGGGGAGGAGCTGTACTTCTATCAATGTACTGCTTACCCACTAAAGCTTATGCTCCCAGTACTTCTGTTAGTCTCAAAGGTGCCACAGGACCCTCTGTTGCTTTTTACAGATTCAGACTAACACGGCTACCCCTCTGATACAATGTACTGCTTGTGTCACTTGTGTTCTCATACACAGCTCTACTTTTCCCTGCTGTCAGTTCCCGCCCAGTGGAGATATCCTGCAGGACCTAGGTTCCCCGGGGCTGGGTTCTTCCAGCCCCAGACTCAGATAAACACACACACATTAACAGAGCGCGTCTGCGAGGACCGGGTTAATCAGCACTCCCAAGCTGACCCCTGATATGTCCCTGGACTCAGCAGGCTGGGTCGAGCAGCACTTCCAAGCTGTCACCCTCCTATACCATGGGCACCGCACTGGAATAGAGTACACCTGAGCAGGCTGGGTTGAGCAGCACTTTCAATCTGCCACCCTCATATATCCCAGGTTTAGCACATCCCTATCCCCACTTTCACGTTACAATGTTTCTGTAAGTAATCACTTGATGAGCAAATCCCATAGGATTTTGGGGCTCTGCAGGGATATTTTAGCTTAGGTATGAGGAGCGTTGAAGCAGAGCGAATGAGGAAACCAAAAAACACCCATGGGGGAGGGGGGAGAGAAAAGCAACCAGCTTAACCATGAAAGTTATTTATTGCCAGGTAATAACCATAGGGAAGCCAAACAAACAAAACAGTTATAATATTAAATCTAACTTCAATTGATTATAAAACTCAGGTGTAGAAACTGTAACTGATTACACAAGTCAGGGTCAGAAGGCTATACAGAGAGAGAGAGAGAGAGCGCGAGCTGGGTTCTCATCAGTCCGTGAAGCTTGAATCGATCAGGGGTCCCAGGTGGTGGTGGTAGCTGAGGGCCCAGAGTGTTGGAGACAGGCAGAGGCCCCCAGCACAATAGTCAGGAGAAGATGAAGTCCCAATGGAACTGATGCAGATTTTGGATCCAGGCATCAGAACATTTACTTGAGCATGGGTAGGGGTTTTTGTAGAGAAACACCAATGGTTCAAGGGAGAACACTAGATTTTTTTTTTTATGTGTAAACTGATGGCGCAAGGGCGTATACCATAGTTGTTTTGTTCAGGCTAGACAGTGGGAGCTGATCATTCCTGGCTATGGGTGTTGTTCCTTGGAGGGAGCTCACAGTGCAATTAGGGAGCTTCACTATTTTGGATGCCAATAAAGGATTTATTATTAGAATTGGTCTGATAACTACTGAGCTGGGTGTGTGCAGGTGTAGGTTCATTAACATCTGGAGCAGAGATTCGCCCATTATGCAGTGTTTCCCTGCTTTTCTGGTCCCAGAGTTCCATGCAGTTCTTGCCTTGGAATTTCTGTACTCCATTCTGTATGCTAATGGAGATGCCTCCTTGTCCCATCTTTGATGCCAATGAGGCTAGGGGAGTTTCCTTAATCCTGTCACCCTTATCCCACAGGTTTAGGTGAGTCTCCCACTGCCTTTTCATTGCTTTTGTAAGTCTTTCTTCTGATCAGTTTTGGTTCAAGCAGAGGCTGGAGGGGGGAAGGTCTTTCGTGAGTCAGACTGCTGGGTACTGCGCCCTGGTTCCCCAAGAACACAGAGCTGCTAGGTAACACTAGTGACAAAGATGATGAGAGGGATGGAATGCAACCCATACCAGCAAAGAATGAAGGAATGGGGTATGTTTAGTTTGGAAAAGAGGAGATTGAAGGGGGATGTTAGGCGGCTCTCCCTTCACCCCCTCCCTTGGTTCTTGTCTCACAGACAGAAAGCAGAAGTCCGAAGTGCAGGCAATGCAATGTTTATTTGGGTTAGTTTCAAGCAAGCGTATCCATAGCGCTGATGCTGCAAAGCCTTATTTTCCAGTGTCCCCTTCACCCCCCTCCTTAGGGGGGAGGGATAGCTCAGTGGTTTGAGCATTGGCCTGCTAAACCCAGGGTTGTGAGTTCAATCCTTGAGGGGTCCACTTGGGGATCTGGGGCAAAATCAGTACTTGGTCCTGCTAGTGAAGGCAGGGGGCTGGACTCGATGACCTTTCAAGGTCCCTTCCAGTTCTAGGAGATGGGATATCTCCATTATATATATATATATATATTAACAGGCATAAATATACCTGTAATACACACCCCTAGTCCTACCTCTTTCAATGTATGGTCATGTTCTGTTTTGGGAAGGGGGTCATGAGTCTGGACTCTTCGTCCCACCTCTTTTGTATCCCATGGGAGGGTTAAGGAGTGAGGTTGTGCACTGGCCAAGGCCAGGCTTTTCTTTGGCTTTTAGTGTTTCTTATGCCTCCCTCCCCCGATCCCTCTTGCCCCTGCTAACTGGTTTCTTGACCTGGGCTTGAGAGAGGAGCCAGGCAGCCTTTCAGTGTATGATCATATATTACATTCCCACCATGCCCAGTAACATGAACTTTAACCGTTCTTATCTGTTCCCATTATACTAACAAACCCATCTAGCCAGGCAGAAGCAATACACACAGTGTCTTTGTCCTTTGTTCGCACATTTGTAAAGATATAAGTGTATCAAAAATCAAACGGGCAAACAAGACCCAAAATTCTATCTCAGGTGAAGATACAGGCCTGAATCCTACATTATCACTAGCACTCCTAACAGGGGACATGATTGCGGCCTTCAAATACTTAAAAGGCTGCCATAAAAAAGATGGAGGAAAGTTGTTCTCTCTTGCCCCAGAGGGCAGGATAAGAGGCAATGGGAACAAACTACAGCAAAATGTGGTTTGTAGACCCAATGTGTGAACACTTTGGGTATGTCTACTCTACAATAAAAAACCTGCAGTGGGCCCGTCCCAGTTGAAACAGGCTTGCGGGGCTCAGGCTAAGGCACTGTTTAAGTGCAGTTTGGGCTAAGGCTGGTGCCTGAGGTCTGGGACCTACCCCATAGTGGGGTCCTAGAACCTGGGCTCCAACCCAAGCCCAAACGTCTACACTGCAATTAAACACCCTCTTAGCCTGAACCCTGCGAGCTTGAGTCAGCTGGCATGGGCCATCTGCGGGTGTTTAATTGCACTATAGACATACCTTTGAGTTTTAAAATTCAGCCTATAGCTGCCCTCAACTTCAATATAAGAAGAAAGGCCTTTGCATACTACAAATCCCAGGGTGTAGTGCTCCAGTTTGATCTAAATAGATCTGTGAAGGTTACATTTCTGCATTTAAAATAATGGTGGCTACAATGTTCATGTAACTCAGGCACGTCTCTCTGGCTCCAGTAAGCTGCCAGTGCAGCTCTTGATTGGGCAAAGTTTGAACAGTCTTGCCTCTTAAACACCTCCTGATAGCTGAGATTATATATTAGTTGTGTTTTGACTTTGGAATGCAAGAGTTTGTATTGGAAGTCACATAATTTCTTTAGGCCTACCAGTGTGCCATTCAAAAGGAATGATTTATTTTTAAATGTAAATTAGATCCTGTGTGTGATTAGCACCAAGTTCAAGTGCCTTACACAAGGACTAAAACCTGGCAATACTGACATGAAAAGGGGTTAATAGATGGCACAAACTAATTTCTTTTAAAATTATTTAAGGAAATATAAATGTCTTGGAATTAACTTTTTAATTTTTGTTTTTCATGAAAAGTTGGATCCCTATTGTTCAGCAATAAATTTAAATAATAAAGGGTAGGAAAAATCAGTGACAAAAATAGTCTGTTTCAGAGAGTTGGGCAGGTATAAATGGGAAAAGGAGATTCTGGGGGAAGATGTGTTAAACCTGACAAGGAAGTGATGCTAGCAAACTCACAAAAACTGAAATCATGGAAGGCTACTAACAATAATGTTGCACTCAGGTTGCAAACTCTACAACTAATCCTACAGACTTCAGTGAGAGTGTTCATGCAGAATGGTGCTATTCAATGTGAATAAGGGTATCTCAATTTGTCACAATAATATTAAGAATGTCAACAGTAAAGTGTGGAGTGAGGAGGCCACTTGCATGTGACCAAGGAAAGGAAGGAGAGAGAGAAATTTAAAGACCAACTGTTGTATAATCCATTAACAAATATAAAATCTCAATGGAGAGGAGGGGATATTTTAGCAAAAGTGGTATGGTATTCTGCATTGCAATCTGGCGTTTTCAAAGAGCACCTGTCACCATGAGAGGGGACCACGTTCTTCTCTCATTTATACTGGTGGAATACTATTGAGTTTAAGGGGGCTTGTAATTCTGTAGTTCAGAGGGGAATCTGGCCCAGCATATAGAAATTGTGTTAAATGTAGATAATTTATTACCAGTAATCCAAAATTTCTCTTATTCTGCTGTCATTTTAAACTCAAAGCACTGTTCTTGCAAGGACCCTTGGATTTTGGGTCAGCACCTAATTGTATTAGTATAATTATACGCAATATAGAAAATCCTATCTATGCTTCAATGGAAGTGAAGTGTATACGTGTCTAATCTCTCTCTCTCTTTCTCTCTCACAAACACACCCTTCCACTGAGACACAAATATTAGGGCTGTCAACCAATTAAAAAAATTAATCGTGATAAATCGCACTGTTAATAATAGAATACCATTTATTTAAATAGTTTTGGATATTTTCTACATTTTCAAATATATTGATTTCAATTACAACACAGAATACAGTGCTCACTTTATATTTATGATTACAAATATTTGCACTGTAAAAAATATTTTTCAATTAATCTAATACAAGTACTGTAGTGCAATCTCTTTATCATGAAAGTTGAACTTACGAAGGTAGAATGATGCACAAAAAATTACTGCATTCAAAAATAAAACAATGTAAAACCTTAGAGCCTACAAGTCCACTCAGTCCTATTTCTTGTTCAGCCAATCGCTAAGACAAACAAGTTTGTTTACATTTGCAGGAGATAATGCTGCCTGCTTCTTGTTTACAATATCACCTGAAAGTGAGAACAGGCATTCGCATGGCACCGTTGTAGCCGGCATTTCAAGGTATTTATGTGCAGGATGCACTAAAGATTCATATGTCCCTTCATGCTTCAACGACCGTTCCAGAAGACATGCGTCCATGCTGATAACAGGTTCTGCTCAATAACCATCTAAAGCAGTGCGGTCTGACGCATGTTCATTTTCATCATCTGAGTCAGATGCCACCAGCAGAAAGGTTGATTTTCTTTTTTGGTGGTTCGGGTTCTGTAGTTTCCGCATGGAGTGTTGCTCTTTTAAGACTTCTGAAAGCATGCTCCACACCATGTTCATCTCAGATTTTGGAAGGCACTTCAGATTCTTAAACCTTGGGTCGAGTGATGTAGTGATCTTTAGAAATCTCACATTGGTACCTTCTTTGCGTTTTGTTAAATCTGCAGTGAAAGTGTTCTTAAAATGAACATCATGTGCTGGGTCATCATCCAAGACTGCTATAACATGAAATATATGGCAGAATGTGGGTAAAACAGAGTAGGAGACATACAATTCTCCCCCAAGGAGTTCAGTCACAAACGTAATTAATGCTTTTTTTTTTTTTAAATGAGCATCATCAGCATGGAAGCATGTCTTCTGGAATGGTGGTTGAAGCACGAAGGGGCATATGAATGTTTAGCATAACTGGCACGTAAATACCTTGCAATTGCCATTCAGGTCCATCTACAACTACAGCAGAGCGGATTTATATTAAATCTCAGGAACAACTTCCTAACTGTAAAAACCTTTGGTCTGACCCGGTACAGCCTTTCTTATGTTCTTATGTTTAGGGCACCACCTGAGATGCAGAAGACCTAGATTCAAGTCCCTGCTCCAAATCAGTCAGAGCAGAGGGGTGAAAATATTCTCCCACATCCCAGGTAAGTGCCCTGATCACTGGGCTCTTGGCTAAAATGTGTCTCTCTCTCTCTCTCCCTCTGGGTTTTCCAAAGCAGGGGCTTATCTGGCTTAGGTATTTGACTCCAAGAGAGGGTGTGAATCTGAATGGAGACGGATGCCTCCCTCTGGCCCATCAGTTAGGTGCCTAAGTATCTTTGAGGATCTGGGACTAAATCCTGCCCCTTGCTTCTACATTACATTCTTGGCTGTGGTAGTTGGCTTCCTGCACAGCTTGCTGGTTATTGAGTCCTGGTCTACACTACAGAGTTAAGTCAATGTAAGACAGCTTACATCAGCCTCGCTCTACACAAGTCTACAGTAAAACGTAGCTCCCACCAATGTAACTCGCCTACTACGCTGACTTAACTCCACCTCCACCAGAGGCGTAGAGCTTAAGTCGATGTAGTTAGGTCGACGCAGTGTCAGTGTAGACACTGCATTGCTTACATCGTCTGTTGCTGTCTTTCAGAAACCTTCCCATAATGCCCCATGCTGGCAGTTAAATCAATGCAAGCGCTCCTGCTGAGGACATTCTCCGCTGACTCAAGGAGCGTAGTGTGGATGTGTAAAACCAATTCAATTATTGCAGTTGCTGTAACTCGATGTAACTTAGGAAGATGTGGTTCACAAGCCATGCTCTCGCTTAAATTTGGATCATGCTATGAAAATGTTGGAGAACCCTGATGTACAGTATGCAGTGTAGCCTCAAAGAAAAATCATCTTCTTAAAGGTTTATATATATAAATATATATAATATAGCCTTAATGGGCTCAGTCCTGCATTCTTGTGCACTCCAAAGTGCCACTGACTTCAGTAAGAGTTTAACATTCGCAAGGAATGCAGAATTGGTAACAATGTTTGTTTAAAATGTTGGTAGGAAATGAATGGATAAAGTGCATGATGGCTTCCTGAAGTATCCTGTCCATGGTAGATCATAATAAAATCACTTGGTGCTGTGGCATATAGATGCTAATGAGCTTAAGTTCCTTTTTTCTATGATTTGCTCTTAGAACAGCAAATTATTAGAACTACAGCTGTTCAGAACAGTTTGAAAGTTGTGATAGAAAACAGCAAAAATGTTTTATGGAATTTTTCAAAGAATTCTTTGATCAGCTCTAATTACAAAAAAGTATACCTTGCTGCTGAAAGCAACTGATCCTGTTTAATCAGTTAAAACTTCCTATATAGATTATCACTAATCATTGTTTACTTAGTTACAAAAATACAGTACTATGTTGTATTAGAATTAAAAAATGTCACTGGAAAAGACCAGCTCTCCCCCCTAAAGATTTAAAACATTCAAAAAGCTTCCCAGCCTTAAAAATGCCTACATCCCATCTCTCCAACTAACCCTGATCCCAAGAACAAGCCTGGTAAAACAGGTGAGTATTCTTTGTGGACAGAATGCCATCAAATCCAAAGTATGGTAGACCAAAGGATAAGCAAGTTTTCATAGTCAAGGTATTTAGAGACTGTGTTTCTATAATTGTGATAGAAGAATATACAGGAAAAAAATCTGAAATTGCATTGTAATTACTTAAACTTCAGACATTAGTGTCACTCATATCAATCCTCTATCACCATTTTCTCAACGTTTTAACTAGTTCATCAGACTGATAAAATCTCTTCTATGGATGTCTAAAAAGAAAAAGGAATGTCAGATTTATGTGCAAAAATTACTTTGGAAGTGTGACTATTTAAAACAGGATGAGTCAATAGCCTACAGCTAGCACAACTGGTGCACAAGAACTGGCTCACAAAGCAAGACCAGCATTTTTTGCTGATGAGTTTTAAGTATGTCAGAAAAAAACAATTTAACAAGTGTTTTCTTTTTTGAGAGATGTGGTCTAAGTGAGGGACATGGCACCAGGAACTCCTGTGTTCTACCACTTGCTCAGAATCTGACTTCCTCTGTGGCTTTTCTTAAGTCAGTTAACTTCTCTCTGCCTCCGATTCTACTCCTCTAGAATTGAGTTAATAACATGCTTTCCTCAGCCATGCTGGGTGGATTATGAACTAGAGTCACAAAGGTATTTAAATGTTGCAACACTCTTTTGGAGTAGGGACTTGAATCTGACTTTTCCACATCCCTCCTGAGAGCCCTGACCACTGACCTATAGAGTCAATATTTCTCCTGCTTTCTAGCACAGTGTATTTTTAATTCTTTATACAGCTCCAGCAGGAGCCAGAGAGAGCCCCGTCCCCCTCAGAGATCCAATAGCCAGATGGTTAGGGCACTCAGCTGGGAGATGGGATACCTGGGTTTAAGTTGTGGTTTCAAATCTGGCAACATGGGATTTGAAAACAGGTCTCCTACATCTCAGGGGAATGCTTCAACCACTAGGCTATTGTCTGTTCTGATGAACACACATGTGCACCAGCCAGCCCCCAAAAGTCCAGATCTGCTTTCCCCAGCTGGCTTCTGGGTGGATTAGGTGTGCTCAGAGCACACCTACCAGAGCTGGTCCTGCAGGCAAGATGGGTAGGAGAACACCTAGTCTGAGAGTCCTACTGAGGCTTATGCATGACTAGGGGTCCAAGCAGTTTGTTCACTGTGGAGCGGTATCAGAATGTAGGCAGCTTTGGATATGCCCACAGCTGGAAATTTAATTGCCGATGAGGATTTAGACACCTATGACTTAGGTGGCAGTTGAGTGCTGGATTGTGAATGTCAGTGGTGCCCAAGAATTGGATTTAGGCATCTCAGGAGGTAGGTGACTAAGTACCATTGTGAATCTGGCTCTATGCATTGATTTATTGTGTACCTATCATGCACTGTCTAGATACAGTTACAAAAATTAAAAATGGACCAAATTTATAACTGATCTGCGCTGTCTTGTGTAAGTCTTCTGGGGGTATCTATGGGTCAAAATTCTGCTGGGGAACAGCTTGCCACCTCAGTTACAGTGGGTTAAGGGAAAATTCTTAGATGCTGTAAACTTAGTTGCAAGGAGAGGGGAACAGGCTGGTACAGTGCCAAAAAAAAAAAAAAAAAGGCAGTGTGAACATGAGGGGCAAGACAATGCTGATGCAGTGGCTGTCTGGATACCCGCTTGTTGGCAGAACTCTTATGGTCGGGGGCTTTATCAAACATTTAAAGCTGACCCCTTCCTCGCACCAACTTTGCTGCAATTGGCCCAGTTTCTAGGATACCTGCAAGATACAAGGCACTATGTACATGTTTATTATTTATTATCATTATAAAAACTTAGGGGGTTTTAAAAAAAACTATAGTCCTATGATAATCCAGTAACTGTTCCAACACCACTTTTGGGATACATCAGGCCTATTTCTGTCATCAACGATTAAGGGAAAAAAACACTGGGTTTTCTTTTGCACAATATTCTCTCTCTCAGTAATGAAGGGCAGACATAACCTCAATGTTTAGTGACTTAAAGTGTTCTAGGATCCCTGTAGGTTGAAATGATTTGCAAGGTTTTTCATTCTAGCAGTTCTCTTTTGGCTGGGATTTTAATGGATCTTAAGGGAATTAGGGATCCAACTCCCTCAGGTACCTTTGAAAATCCCAGTTTCTGGTGGTTTGGTCTTCCTATTTTTAGTATGTTCAGGGTCATCAGTGTGTTACTATCACTTGAGATTGGGGACATGTTACCAGAAACTTCTCTGAATTTGGACTGTCCAGAGAAAGCTCCCATTAGCATCTATATTCTGAGCAGTACTATGATTGCTTGATCAGTTTCTTTCAGACCTAGAACAGCATTACTTTAAAATGTGTGTGCGCCTTATTCAGCCTTATTATGCAAATTTAGTATAAAATAGCACAGATGAGTCCAGTACATCTGGAAAACAAAACAGGCTGATTAAGAACTATTTACTGGCAACATTTTCAATAACATGTCTCCAAAGTGAAGCTTTCATTTGTCTTATAAAACAGCCCTACTTAATTTTTCTCTGTAAGGGCATTTGTGACATGTGTACTAAGCATGCTACATTAATATGTTGTATAAGTCAAAGTTAAACATCTGTTAAAAGGCTATTCCCAGAGAATGGAAATTAACCAATGATGCGGTGTTGAGAAGGCTAAAAATGGCTACTGATATACTTTTAGATGAATTATTACATTTCAGCAGTTGCTAACAATCCAGTTTTAGGGGGACAAATCCATTTCCCAGATCAGTTTTGATGACTAGATGTTATCATGCTAAACACCCTATAAATGTGGTAGATTACACAGTAATATTACGACTACTTAACTCTGATTCAGCACAAAACTAGAATAGATCAAATATTTGACTTCTGCATATAAATGCATGCAAACATGAAGTTTGTGTATGCTTGCCTGTTCAGATTCTGACACTTCCTTGTCAGACTCCTTCCACTGGCTCCACTTTGCCCTGCATGTTAAGTTCAAACCTCATGTTAGCCTATCGAGCGCTCAACTCAACTCTACCCCTACCTATTTGTATAAACTCACCTCCTACCCTGTTCCCTCCCACTGCTTTTCCAATGGCAACAACCTTTGTTTCCTCCTCCTAGTCCCTTCTCCTTGACTTTTTCTGTTTGTCTCATGTCAATCCCTGTTGCCAAGCTGTTTTCTTCCTATTCAAATCCTTCCTAAACACCCACTGCTTCTATGTTGCCCACAAGAAGTGAGTAAATTTAGACACACCAATAAAGAGATTAATGGAGTCATTTATACATGCGCAGTAACTGATCTTATTTGTGTTACCCACATGACACATCAAGTGGAAGTCTATTTATGTGATCTATAGAGCACCTACTATGTACTGTACCTTTTATTTACCTTTCAGTTTCTGATAACTAGTGATAAGCGTCTATTTCTGTGTATTTAACCATAAACTTACCTATGGGTGGATGAGCGGGTGGGGGGAATAATCAGACATGTCATAGCTAAAGGACCAGCCATTTTTCAGTCATTTACATTTTTATTGCTATAAAGTATGCTCATTCTTCGATCATGGAAATCTCCAGAGGCAGGTATAAATCAGTGTAGAGATAATGAGGTTAGTTCAATCAGGGAGGGTGAGGTGCTCTGCTAGCAGTTGAGGTGTGAACATATATAACATTGGTGGCCGGTCTGTGAAAGTGAGGGATCATTGTCCAGGATGGGTTGTAGATCACTGATGATGCGTTGAGAGGTTTAAGCTGAGGACTGTAGGTGATGGCCAGTGGAGTTCTGTTGGTTTCTCTTCTGGGCCTGTCTTGTAGCAGGAGGCTTCTGGGTACACGTCTGGCTCTGTTGATTTGTTTCTTTATTTCCTTGTGTGGGTATCGTAGTTTTGAGAATGCTTGGTGAAGATCTTGTAGGTGTTGGTCTCTGTCTGAGGGGTTGGAGCAGATGCGATTGTACCTCAAGGTAGTACCTTGGGAGGCAGGCCAGTCCTCGCCCACAGACAACCTGCCAACCTTAAGCATATTCTCACCAGCAACCACGCACCGCACCATAACAACTCTAACTCAGGAACCAACCCATGCAACAAACCTCGATGCCAACTCTGCCCACATATCTACACCAGCAACACCATCACAGGACCTAACCAGATCAGCTACAATATCACCGGCTCATTCACCTGCACGTCCACCAATGTTATATATGCCATCATATGCCAGCAATGCCCCTCTGCTATGTACATTGGCCAAACTGGACAGTCACTACGCAAGAGGATAAATGGACACAAGTCAGATATCAGGAATGGCAATATACAAAAACCTGTAGGAAAACACTTCAACCTCCCTGGCCACACAATAGCAGATGTAAAGGTAGCCATCTTACAGCAAAAAAACTTCAGGACCAGACTCCAAAGAGAAACTGCTGAGCTCCAGTTCATTTGCAAATTTGACACCATCAGATCAGGATTAAACAAAGACTGTGAATGGCTATCCAACTACAGAAACAGATTCTCCTCCCTTGGTGTTCACACCTCAACTGCTAGCAGAGCACCTCACCCTCCCTGATTGAACTAACCTCATTATCTCCACACTGATTTATACCTGCCTCTGGAGATTTCCATTACTTGCATCTGAAGAAGTGAGGTTCTTACCCACGAAAGCTTGTGCTCCCAGTACTTCTGTTAGTCTCAAAGGTGCCACAGGACCCTCTGTTGCTTTTTACAGATTCAGACTAACACGGCTACCCCTCTGATACTTCAATCATGGAGGCACTATTTGGATTCTGAATGACACTGAATCAGACTATGAATGCCTCACTCCCACTGCTGAGGCACACAAATCAATTGGGATGACTTGTATGAATTACCAATGTGAACAAAGATTTCACAATCTGTCCCATTACATTTAAATCCTTATTGCAAGTAACTTTGAGGCAGTTGCCTTGAGAAACCTCTGTTTCACTAAAGAAACCTGCTTTAAAGAAAACAAACTTTTCTCCTCCATCTCTGGGCTGCGTGCTTCAATTTAGTACAAAAGAATTAAAAATAGTCTCTATGAAATGGGATTACCTATATGAGTAGGAACTACTGTGCAAATAAATGCATGGTCAGTTGCTGTGCTCATGCTTTGAGGCAAGTGAAGGGCACCTTCACATATAATAATTATCTGTTGTTTGGGTGGTTTTAGCTCTTTCCGTTATTTTAAGGCCATCAGTGAAAGCAGCAGTGTGGAAAGTCTGAACATGTCAGATTGTGATAATAATGGAGAAATTTCCTTTAATGTCTACAGGGGAAAGTCATACCAGTATGCCAAAAGTATGAATTTGAACCATTATAATTATACTGGTTAAAAAAAAAAAAAACACGCAGACACTTTAAACTAGGTTTTTTCAATTTAGCTTGTGTCACTTGGGGAGGAGCTTCAGCTAAACCAAAGAGCACCACCATGCTTATACTGATTCAGAGTATCTGGGGGGGGGGAAGGGGCGAGAGGACGGTGTTATACCTCCACAACTATATCAGTAGAACAGGTAAAGCTTTCTTGTGAAGATAAGACCCCAATGACATCAATTTGGTTTGGATGATAATTCTATACCTTCTACAAAATAACTTGTTTCACGCACAGATGTCACTAATAGCCAAGACCCTAAGAGAGAAGGTGATTTTAAACTGTGGTTTCTACACTACACAGCTATGACCTTCTAAAGGCCCCATTCTGCAACCCTGCACTCATGCCAGTAGTCCCTACTCATATAGATAATCCCGCTGATTTAGAACTACTTGCATGAGTTGGGAATCACTCATGGGAAATGGTTTGGAGGACTGATCCTTGTGTGGCCCATCGTGTTTTCAAAAGATATTACTTGGAAATGCACACAGAAGCAACATTATACTTAGTTTTATAACATTTGCCTCCTCAAAGAAATACAAATAAGCATGAGATGAACTTCAAGTGTGCTAACCAATTTAGGAAGAGCTTAATACAGTCTCTAGAACACTAAAGTGCTTAGCATGCTGTTATGTCTATACAAATAATCAAAATAAGAATCCAGTTTGTTTTTTTTTAAACCACAATGGACTAAAGTCCTATTCCTCCAATAAAATTATAAAAAGGACATGTGGAACACAATAGGGCCAGATTCTGACCTTAGTTACATCAGTGTAAATCTATTTTCATATAAATACAACATATATCTTGTTTGTTTTCTTGTGGCAAGATATAAAATAATCCATTCAGTTACAAATGTTTTTTGAAGAGGACTGGTGCAAAGTATTTTCCTATGAAATGCCACCCTTTAGAAGGATTCGACTATTTTTAAAAGTAACAAGAGCTTTTCAGAAAAGTTTTATAAAATTGTTTAATGAAACAAGCCAGCTTTCTTGGTCCTGAAATGTGTGGCATTGAGAATCTCTTTTGTGGCATAGATAATTTGGATGTGCTGCAGAAAGCGTTAAAAAATAAAATGGAATACCTTTGAAATATTTCGGCTTTTTCTACATGTAGTCACAATAAGGCCAATGTTAATTTGGAGTCAGATACCTGATCTTGAAAGAACACAATGCATTAACAGAAGAGAGAGAAATTGCAATTTTTATTAAAAACCAAGAGCAGCTGATATTTTAGTTCAGGAACGTTAATTAATATCCTCTCTTTAATTTTCATTCAGTGTTCTTAGCAATTTTTGACCTGTCAAAGCAATTTAGCACTCAAGACAAGCTGTGAAAGGGGGAAGATCACAATAAATTTATTTTTACTTAGAGAAGGCCTGTTAAAGGTATTCTCCAGTGAAGCAACAAAAGAATTAGAGTTAGATGAACCATTTCGGGGGGCTGGGGCCGGGGGGGAGAAGTGCTGTTTTCCTCATAGACTTGTCATAGACTGGCTACCCCTTTAAGAAGAGTTAGGCTAACCTAGTAGTTAACTCCTAGCTGAACCTGATCTGGATTCAGTTGCAATTAGTGATCCCAGATGTGTCAGGGAGGACTACATAGAGAGAGGGGAGAAGCGGACCCAGGAGAAAGGAGGCGGGGCAGTGCCTCTCTCTGGGAAGGATCTGGTGAAGGAAGATAGAAGAGGGCTTTAGGGATGGTATTAGTCCCTGCAGTGGGTCCTGGAATGGGGCAAGGTCCAGTGAGACAGTCCTGGGTCTTGGTATTCCAGGGGGAACAAGGAGCTGGGAGGAGTCTGTGAGGCTTGGGAACCAGAGGAGAGGCTATATTAACAGGATACTGGGAAACAGCACAAGGCAGTTGGAGACAGAGAGTCCCCCCACAGAAGCAGCAGCCCATCTAAAGGAGCAGCCTAGCTGCTTAATACAAGGTCCCAGGAAGGAATGTTAGAAGCTGGACACAAGGACTGTTCATCCCAGGGTGAGGCTGAGGACTGAGCCCAGCATATGGATTAAGGAGTGGCCTGGAAGGGGTGAAAGGATCTTTTGTTCGGACTTTAGTCAGACTTTTGTTACCCCAGAAGGGAATAGAACCGGAAATAGGTGACTTGGCTGGAGGGCCAGGCCACAGATGTTGCCAACCAGCAGGAGCGGCGCCAGGGTTTTTGGCGCCCTAGGCGGGAGTCCTTCCGCGCTACCGGTCGTCGTCAGCAATTCTGTGGCGGGGGGATCCTTCCACGCTCCCGGTCTTCGGGGCACTTAGGCGGCGGTTCCCGAAGTGAGTGAAGGACCTGCCGCAGAATTGCCGCTGAAGACCCGGAGCGCAGAAGGACCCCCCGCTGCCGAATTGCCGCCGAGGGCAACAAAATGCTGCCCTCCAAATCCTGGTGCCCTAGGCGACCGCCTAGGTCGCCTAAATGGAAGCGCCAGCCCTGCAAACCAGGCCATCACAGGCAGGGCCGGCTCCAGGCACCAGGCAACCAAGCACATGCTTGGGGCGGCACCTGGTAAGGGGCGGCCAATCTTGGGGTGGCGGGGGGGCAGCGTGACGCGGCATTCCACGGGGGGCGCTCTGGCAGCGTGGTGCTCAGCGGGGGGGCAGCGCGGGGCGGGACGCGGCGCTCGGCGGGGGCGGGCTTGGTGGGGCAGTGCTTTTTTTTGCTGCTTGGGGCAGCAAAAAGGTTAGAGCCGGCCCTGGTCACAGGGCCAAAGATTTGGGCAACAGGGAGGCTGAAAACTAAGACCCCTCTAATTCCATACTTTGATGCCAGGGAGTGATATGGTGGTGAGTACAATCACTTACAAGGCTTCATTGCAAAACATAGAGGCACTCACACTCTGTGGCTAGCCAGATATTTTACAATTCATGAACCACCCCCTGAATGCGACCTCTCATCCAAATGGCTTCTGGGGTAAAAACATAAGGGCAAAAAAGGAAGCTAGGGGAGGCATTTTCTTATGTTTTATCATTCCATGCTATCTCATATGACCTCACTGGCCTTCTTGTGCTATCAACAGCTATTTCAGAAGTTGTGGGTGTCTAAATATCATTGCCATGGCAACAGATTATTTAAAAACAAAATAAACAATTAAAAAATGTAATCAAAGATACAAAAATCAAAGGGCCAAATGCTGTATTGGATATACAATGTCAATATCCACCTTTCAGAGTAGCAGCCGTGTTAGTCTGTATCCGCAAAAAGAACAGGAGTACTTGTGGCACCTTAGAGACTAACAAATTTATTAGAGCATAAGATTTCGTGGACTACAGCCTGGCCCTGAATCTAGTAAAAGAGCATATAATGTGGTTATAAGAATATTTACTTTTAAAAGAAAACTGCCAAGTTTATCAGTCTCAAAGGATAACAATCCCTTAAAATGATTTTAAAAATTAAATAAAAATCTGTCCTCAGGACAATGAAGAAATCTCTGTACTCAGGAAAGAGTACTATAGCTAAATGAGCCAGGAATCCTGCAGAAAAGTCATGTGATCGTATAATTAAAGGCTGTATCA
This sequence comes from Chrysemys picta bellii, assembly GCF_011386835.1. NCBI lineage: Eukaryota > Metazoa > Chordata > Testudines > Emydidae > Chrysemys > Chrysemys picta. Next base: position 79,872,754 of record NC_088791.1, read on the forward strand.
TCATGCAGATATACATAGATAGATATATACACACACACACCCCTATATAATTGAATGTTCTTATTATTCATATTGTCTAAGCCTGTTTGACTCCTACTAAGCCATTGACTTCAGTGTTATCTTGAAGCAATGAGTTCCACAGATTAATGATGTGTTGTATAGAAAACTATATTGTTTTAACAATATTAAATGTGCTGCCCTACAATTTCATTGACTGTCCTCTTATTCTTGTGTTATGAAAGGGGTAAATAGGAACACCTAGTTTACTTTCTCCATATCAGTCACTATTTTTTAATCCATCTATCATGGCCCACTCTTATGCATCTCCTCTCTAAAATAAAGTCACAATCTTTTCTATCTCGCTTCACACAAGTTTTTCTATGCCTGTAATAATTTTCACCACATCTCTGAACCCGTTCTATTTCTACTAAATGTTTTGAGGTGGGGAGACTAAAACACAACACAATAAGCCAGCTGAGGGCATCCTATTGATCTATATAATGCAATTATAATATTTTTCAGTGTTGTCTGCTCCCTTCTTTATATAATCTAACATTTTATTTACTACTACACATTTGCTACTACACATTGAGCAGAGGTTTAATTGATTGGTCTGAAGTAACATCTTGGTTGTATTCCTAAGTGATTACAGTTAATTTAGAATCCATCAATGTATATCACTAATTCATATTATTCCCTCCAGTGTGCATTACACCACATTTGTCAGCACTGAATTTTTTATACTCAGTTTCTATCCATTCTTTGTTAGGTCCCTCTGAAGCTCCAGCAGGTTTCTCTAACCTGAATGTAAATGATTTTGTATCACTTGCAAATTTAACCACCATCAGATCCTTAATAAAGCATCTGAAAATTATACAATTTGAAATCAATTACAGGACTATAAGCCACACATACTTAAGGTACAATGTGTTATTAAACAACAATTCAAAGAGAATCACAAGGGCAATGAATACCTTTCCTATTACTCTCAAAAACCCCATCAGCTCTCTCATTATTCTTACTCAATAGCTTAACATTTTTATCAGGAAAAGTCTTGGAGAACAATAATGCCTTGCAATGACAGCATGTTCATACTAGAACAAGGTGAAACAGGAAGTGAATTCCATACGGGAGGGCCACTCATTGACAAGACACTGCTTGCAGGCTGTCAGGAGTGAATCTTGAGTGCCTTGGACCATCTCCATTGTATGTGAACACACGGGGAAAGAGAGGCAACATGTGATACCCAGGACCAAAGTCATTTAAGGCTGATAGGTCTATGATTTATATGCCTTCTTTGGTCTCTCTCATTAATAAACTTCAGTCATCCTGTATAACTGGCATGGCTTGCCCACAAATATTTATCATGTTGCTGTTGTATTCCTCCTCAATTTTTCTATGGGGGGAGGAGGGGAATACAGGTTGCTTTCATTTAACTGCATGGTTCAATGAACCCAAGCTGGTGTGAGAATTTATTGGTTTTGGGTCTTGCACAAGAATCCAGAGAACTGGTTACTGCACTGTCCTTCTCTAATTAGAAAGAAAGGCCCATATTCTCTGCAGGGTGCAGCAGAAATGGCAGCAAGGGCGGGAAGAAAGGGGCATGAAACCATTTATGCTTCTTTGATTTTTTTTTCAAGCCAGGGCAGAGTTGCTCTAAAATATGCCAGATGGTAAAGGCTCTGAATCCCAGCTGTGTGTATCCCGTCTGGGGATAGCCAGGGTGCTATCCTGGCCACACCTTCTCACCAGCCTAAAACATGTCTTAATCTGGGGATTGAAGGCAGAGGCTTGGTGTAGATTATGCCAGCTCTGTGACTGCTGGGGACTTCACAGTTTTGATGGAATCCCTATTTGGAACGATGTGGCCATTTTCTATTTCCGGTGCTGCACTAGAGTGGGTCACAGAACAGGGCACAAACTTAGGCCTGGTCTACACTAGGAGGTTATGTCGAATTTAGCAGCGTTAACTCGAATTAACCCTGCACCCGTCCACACAACAAAGCTATTTATTTCGACATAGAGGTCTCTTTAAATCGATTTCTGTACTCCTCCCTGACAAGGGGAGTAGTGCTAAATTCGACATGGCCATGTCGAATTACGGTAGGTGTGAATGGAATTAGACGCTAACAGCTCCGGGAGCTATCCCACAGTGCACCACTCTGTTGACGCTCTGGACAGCAGTCCGAGCTCGGATGCTCTGACCAGCCACACAGAAAAAGCCCCAGGAAAATTTGAATTCCTTTTCCTGTCTGGCCAGTTTGAATCTCATTTCCTGTTTGGACATCGTGGCGAGCTCAGCAGCACTGGCAATGATGCAGAGCTCTCCAGCAGAGGTGACCATGCAATCGCAGAATAGAAAGAGGGCCCCAGCATGGACTGATCGGGAAGTCTTGGATCTGGTCGCTGTGTGGGGCAATGAGTCCGTACTTTCAGAGCTACGATCGAAAAAACGGAATGAGAAGATCTACGAGAAGATCTCAAAAGCCATGACGGAGAGAGGATACAGCCAGTATGCAACGCATTGCCGCATGAAAATCAAGGAGCTGAGACAAGGGTACCAGAAGACCAAAGAGTCAAATGGACGCTCCGGATCCCAGCCCCAGACATGCCGTGTCTACGAGGCACTGCATTCCATTCTAGATGCAGCCGCCACCACTACCCCACCACTGTCAGTGGACTCTGCCGATGGGCCGCTTCCTCGGAGCTGTTCGCAGACGGGGAAGATAAGGAAGGAGATGAGGAGGACGAGGCAGTCGACAGCGCTTTCAACTCTGATTTCCCCGACAGCCAGGATCTCTTCATCACCCTCATGGAGATCCCCTACCAACCCTCCCAAGGCCGTAACCCGGACCGTGAATCAGGGGAAGGATCAGTAGGTAAGTGTTTTAAACGTTTATTTTGAACAGAATAGGAATGGTATCTTAACAATGGGTTTTTCATGATTAGTTTGCCCTAGGCGCTTTAGTTTTTAGTCCTTGCCAGTGCAGCTACTGGAAAATTCTGTCAATATGTCCGGGGATAGAGCAGAAATCCTCCTCGGACATCTCCCACAAAGCTCTCCTGGAGGTACTGTGAAAGCCTTTGCATCAGGTTCCTGGGGAGAGCGGCCTTATTGCGTCCTCCATGGTAGGAAACTTTTCCGCGCCAGGCTAGCAGCAAGTACTCCGGGATCATTGCCTCGCAAAGCATGGTGGCATAGGGCTCAGGTGTTTGCTGGTATTCACACAGCATGCGCTCTTTCTCCGCCTCCGAAATCCTCATCAGAATGATATCACTCATGGTGACCTGCTTTGAATTAGGGGAATGTTAGTATTGGGACTGATTGCCTGTTCCTTTACATAACTGTAACCGGCGGTTTACAGCCACGCGGTGGAGGCGGGACAGGGGCAGCATGCAGGGATCTTTCCCGGGGACAGCCGCGAAGGGGGCGGGACAGGGACAGAGTTCATGCTGGCCGGATTGCCGGCAGCAGGAACTGGCCAATGCTAGGAGCATTGCTTGGAACGTGAAAGGAGGGCAGCGCTATAAATTAAGCTTTAAGCAGCCAAAAGTCTACGGCTTACTATGTCTGCCTGCTAGCCGAATTCAGTTGTCCGGCCCCGCTTGTGTGATCTGTATAGCAAGACCCCAGGCGCTCAATGGGAAGGCCGAAAATTCGACCTTGTACTGAATGCGCATGCGATAGGTAATGTGCATGGTCTTGTTCACAGAGAGACTATATTCATTGTTCACAAAACTGTATCTTTGTGAGGAATTCGCTCCCTTTTTCCCATCCCACAGCTGCGAGCGTCTCCCGAGCTACCCTGGCATCCCCCTCCCAGAGGCTGGTGCAGATCAGGCGACGAAAGAAGGACACGGGACGAGATGTTCTCAGAACTTATGGGCTGCTCCCGAGCCGAGGCAGCACAGCAGACCCAGTGGAGGAAGAACATGTTGCAATACCAGCGATCACACAGCGAACGGGAGGACAGGTGGCGGCAGGAAGGCCAGCAGGTGACTCAAATGCTGCTTGGACTAATGAGGGAGCAAACGGATACACTCCGGCGCCTTGTAGATGTTCTGCAGGAGGACAGAGCCCTGCTGTATTCTATCTCTAACCGCCCTCCCCCGCCACAAAGTCCCATCCCCCCCCACCCAAAGTCCCAAGAAGGAGGGGCGGCAGGGGCCGTGAAAACAGTCACTCCTAGGGTGACCAGATGTCCCGATTTTATAGGGACAGTCCTGATATTTGGGAATTTTTCTTATATAGGTACCTATTACCCCCCACCCCCGTCCCGATTTTTCACACTTTCTATCTGGTCACCCTAGTCACTCCACCCCTGCAGCCTGCTCAAGTAGCAGAAGGTTCTCATTCCTCAAGATTTGATAAGTCCTTTCCTTCACTCCAAAAGCACCTCACCCAAGCCTACGTCCGTTTTATCCCCTAACTGTGTAGTCGTTAATAAAAAAATATGTTTGTTAATTACTGTTTCCGTCATGTTTTTAGAGGACAGTGTGTTTGAAGGGGGGAAAGGGGGTTGGTAATTGGAGAGGACAGTCACCTTTACCAGGGTACAGACACGGGGGTAGGTTCAGCAGAAGGTCACACACACACTGCAGTCACTAGGCACCCTAGTCAGTCTGGGAGGTGGTTTTCATGTTGTGTGGGGGGCTATGTGAGTTTGTGGCGGGGGAGGGCAGTTACAGATCTTATACAGCGGTCCTTAGCCTGGATGACAGAGCCACGCAGGAGGGGATCTGTAACCTCCCTCCCCCGCCACAAGGTCACATAGCCCACACACACACACACAGAGTCCCGAAAAGGAAGGGTGGCAGGCTCCCTTGAAACAACCAGTCCACCACTGCAGACTGCTCTGGGAGCAGTAGCCTGTCATTCCTCAAATTTAGAAGCATCCTTTCCATCACTACACCCACTCCCCACCACAGTCTGTGTCCCAGTTTCAACCCTTTACTGCAAAATCCTTAATAAAGAAAACTGTGTTAATGAACAAAGTTTCATTTATTTTATTTTTAAAGGTGTGTTGGAAGGGGGGAGGGGGTTGGTAACTGGAGAGGATAGTCAACATTAAGTGGGTAAAGAAACGGGGGCAGGTTCAGCTTCTGTTTAAACAAACTTAATAGTCACAGGTTACCCTGCTCACTCTGTAACCTAGCTTTCAAAGCTTCCCGGATGCACAGCGCGTCCTGCTGGGCTCTTCTAATCGCCCAGGTGTCTGGCTGGGTGTAATCAGCAGCCAGGCAATTTGCTCAACCTCCCACCCCGCCATAAAGGTCTCCCCCTTGCTCTCACAGAGATTGTGGAGCACACAGCAAGCTGCAACAACAATGGGGATATTGGTTTCGCTGAGATCAGAGCGAGTCAGTAAGCTTCTCCATCTCCCACAGCTGCCCACAGTGCACCGCTTCCAATGTTGACGCTTGCCCCGTTAGTGTGGGCTCACAAAGTCAAATTACTGTCCTTAGTGTGGATACACACATTTGACTTTGTAATATCAGTTCCACAAATTCGCTTTAAGTAAAATCGATCTACTCTCATAGTGTAGATATACCCTTAGTAATTTTTAATCATGCAAGGCTGCTCTCAGTTAAATCATTTTCCCCCCCACCCGATTTTTGCTGTTTTGCTTTGTGTTTATTTTTTTTAAAATCCATCTCCACTCACAAGCCTTTTCCTTATGTGACATGGCATCATCCCAAAACCACTTTCATCTGTATTCATTCTTCTAAATATCATAATGGCTGTGTCAACTTCCTGTAATTGTTCCATTTAGGTAGGATTTCTTAGTCCCCTTTAATAACTCTTCTAATTTTAAAAAGGCTTCTAATGTGCTTTTGGTTTATACACTAATACACTCGGATAGCAGATACAGGTGGAGAGAATGTATCGATGCATTTTGGAGACAGACAGCCTTAAAGATCAAGAAAAATAAATTAGTAAAAGAAACTCTGAACTATTATTGTAATTTATCTGGCTTGCTCAGAATCTGAGGATTCTGTTCCCTTCAAGCAGATGATTTACAGTGATGTCTTAGGAAAAGGAAGAGGAAACATGAGAACACAGATGTAAAATAAAACAATGATGTAAAGAAACCACTGGCATTGTCAAAGCTTTCACTAATCGCTAGCATTTATGAAGCGCTAAATGCTAAGTAACCCTGAGGAAGAGCCAGGTATCATCCCCATTTTATAAAGCAAGAACAATATACAGAAGACCAAATTCACTGCTGGATGTAGCACCCTTAAGCCATGATACCAACAGTGAATTTAGCCCAGAGAGATTAAGTGATTTGACCAAGGCTATGCAGGGAGCCATTGGCAAGAAACAGAGTTAAAATTCTGCAGCTTATGGCTTCCAGGCCTCTAGACTCTGCTGCCTTTTTGCGAGGATTTCACATCAAATTTACATAGTAGTATTTAGTTTTCATTAAGGAATCGGCCAAGAAATGTTTCCACAGCTGGTTTACTTAGAGGGCAGGAGATGTGCAAGGACAACCAACACAATGTCCCCAATATGCCAATCAGGGAAAATTGTATCCTAGGAATTGCCACACTGGCTCCGACCTGCCTATCTAGTCTCTCTCTCTCTCTCTCTCACACAGTAGACAGCACCGGATGCTTCAGAGGGAGGTGCATAAAACCCCACAGAAGGTAGATGTGGAATTATAAACCCCCTTTAAAGGTCTCATTCTAATCCCACTTTAGACCCTGAAGCAGGAAGCTTTATAATTAAGGCTGTAATTTAGTCAGAGGTCATGGATTCTGTGACTTCCAAAGACCTCCATGACTTCAGCCAGCCCCAGCTCGGAACTGCAGGGTCCCTTCCCATAGCTCCAGCTGCCACAGATGGTGGGGGGACCCCCCCCAATCCTCCCCATGACCGCTGGCAGCAGGAGGATCCCTGCAGCTCCTGCCACCACGGGCAGCAGGAGGGACCCCTGTAGCTCCCCGCTGTCACGGGCAGCTGGAGGGACCCCTGGAGCGTCTAGTCACCGCGGGCAGCAGGAGGGACCCCTGCCACTCCTCGCCACCCCAGGCGGCACGGGGACACTTGTAGCTCTCGGCCTCTGGGTGGCAAGAGGGACCCCCAGAGCTCCTGGCCACCATGGAGGCAGGGGAACCCTCAGAGTTCAAAGCCCCCAGTGGAGGGTGACCCTGAAGCTCTCAGCCCACCCACAGCTGCCAAGGCTCCTCATTTTATCATGGATATTTTTAGTAAAAGTCAGGGACAGGTCAGGGCTTCTGTGAATTTTTCATTATTGCCCATGACCTGTCTGTGATTTTTACTAAAAAAATCAGTGACAAAATCTTAACCTTATTTATAATTATGCATTGTGTGAAAAAAGTTCTGGGCAGTAGTATTGCATAATGTTTTCCAACATCAAGGATAAGCATGCGGTTTCAAGGACAAATGAGGAGGAGGAGAAAGAAGAATTGTTTAGAGTGCTACCAAGGGGTATAACTTAATATAAAGAAACAACACAGAAAATTTAAGCTAAATATCTGGAAGAGTTTCCCTGATATTGAGATGTAGTCGGCTGTGGAAATATCTTTCCATAAAGTGGTGGGCAGTCCCCTCACTTGGATATTCTAAAAGTAGACTGTACAACGTGTATAGTGATTTGTTGTCTATTCAAGTACTCATACAATACCCATCAGTATGGTGTCTGAGAGCCTTCCAGAATTAGGAAGTCAGACAAAGGGCTGATGTCTTGTATGTGTGTGACAGGGTGTACCTGATCTTTGTTGCACCCTACAGGAGCCCCCATGGTCTTCCTACACCCCAACCCAGAAAGCAGTCATGTGGGAGGAAAGGAGCAGCAAAGGGTTGTCCTCATGGTCCAGGCCTGACTAGAGGCCTATCTGAAGCAGCCATTTTGGAAACTACAGAGACCTGATCCTCCAAGGGCTAAAAAAGTTAGCAATAGCCAATTGGAGCCCAGCACACTCCGGTAAAAGGAGCTGCAGGGCAGTGTTTAACAGGGAGCAGGAAAGGGTGCTCCTCTCTGGCTAAAGGAGCCTGACAACTAGCCAGGGTCTATATCTGGCTGGCTGCACTTGCATAGCTGGGTTTGCAGGAGACAGACCTGAGAACTTTAGCCCTGAGCTAAAGATGAAGATAAAGGGGTCAGGGAAGAGGCCCAGGGAAGTAGCAATAAATTAAATTGAGCAGTATATGGCTGCTGGCTAGTGTCCCTGCAGTGGAACCCAGAGTAGTGGGTGGCCCAAGGTTGCCCCACCAACACTGGCATGAACACTGAGAATGGGGGACAAACCTAATCTAAGCCCCGAGAAGGGCTTGTCTGGAACGCAGAGCAAAGAGCAGTGTGACGGTGCGGAACTCACCCCTGCAGCGCCTCCTGCTGGTCATCTCAGGGAATTAGCGTTTCCAGCCTCTGGAGCGCCCTCTGCAGGTCATTGTCCCACTGCTGCAGGCCCCCTGTGTCCCTCCCAGGACCCAGGTGCCCCTTGTCTTTGGGGTGCTGCCCCCTGGCAATACCCCTGAAGTCTCAGTCTCCCCACCCAGGGGAACCCCCAACCCTCTATCCCCACCTTGCCTCAGCCTATGGGCTACTGCCAGTCACCATCTAGCCCTCTTTCACTGGGGCAGACTGCAGTCTGTATAAGCCAGTCATCACAGGCAAGGGGGGGGCAGGGGTTTGACCCGCTGCCTTTCCCTGCAACCCAGTACCTCCAGAGACCATGTACAAGGCCCTGCAGCCCGGGGAGTTGCTGGCTTGGAGCTCCCCAGCTTCTCTGGCCTTTCCCCAGCTCTGCTTCATTCCAGTACCCTTTAGCACTCAGGCAGCTAGGTCCCTCTCCTTCCTCAGCTAGAGGGAGAGTCTCTGGCTTTTGGCCCCAGCCCTCTTATAAGGGCCATCTGGGCCCTCATTAAGCCAGCCTCGGCCTGATTGGGGCATGGCCTCCAGCTGAGGCTGCTTTCCCCAATCAGCCCCACTTTTCCTTCCCTGCCACAGCCCTCTTCCTGGGCTGTTTTAAGCCTTTTAAGGCAGGAGCGGGTGACCACCCTGCTACAAGCAGGATTTAAAGGGGCCAGAGCCAGTGCTGAAAACATTGGTAAGGGCAGATAGACTGTTGGCTGGATTCTTTGCTACCCTGGAAGGGGTTCTCTCTGACCGTGTGATTTGGTTGGAGGGGTGAGCCACTGAAGACCCACCAAGTGAGGTTGACAATCTACCGGAGTGCCAGGAGTGGGAAAAGTACGGGAGGACCCAGGGCCGGCTCTGGCTTTTTTGCCACCCCAAGCAAAAACAAAAACTTTGCGGCATGGCCAGAGCCAGGGTGCAGGGGGACTCCCTGCGCTGGTGCCCTGGCTAGCTGGGGGAGAGAGAGAAGGGGGCGGCTAGGGCTTCAGTGGGGCGCTGTCAGCGGCCCCAACCGCCGAGCCACCTGCCGGGAGGGCTCCGTGCCGCGGTCAGCTGGGAGGGAAGGACGCGGGCTGCCCTGCCGAGCTTGCTGCAGGGCGCTCCCCTTCTCTGCACTGCCGCCCCCTACAGGGCGGCCGGAGCGGAACAAAAACAAACAAACAAAAAAAGCGGCTGTGCAGCCCTATGACTGTGCCGAATGCCGCCTCGTACAATCTGCCGCCCCAAGCACGAGTTTGCTCGGGTGGTGCCTGGAGCTGGCCCTGGGAGGACCACACTCAACTGTAAGGTGAGACTCAGGAAGTGAATGTCCCCTTTACAATGTGGTTTCTCTTTAGTCTCCCCCTTTCCTCACAGGAAAACTGTATGTATTGCAAGTGTTTGATCTTTGTTTCAAATACATTTGCTGTGTGTTCTTGGGGAAGGCAAGTTTCAAGGAGCGTGACAGAACACTCCTTATGTTCTTATACGGCAGGGGAATGGGCTGAGCGATCTAAGAAGTCTTTGGTTTCTTTGATGTGCTGTTTTTGATGAATATCTTACAGGTTAGACGTGGGTACAAATCTGAATCCATCCAAAATAGCCATGTTCCAGTTTACAAAGCAGAGCTTGACCTTGGAAATGTACATTCTTTATACGATGCAGAAGGAGCTGTGTAGCCATTTTTAATGTAAAATGAAAGTATCCCATTAAATACTGTGAAATTCAGTATTTAAATTTAAAAAATTGAGGTGTCTAGTAGCTGAGTGCTAGCAGCTCCCTCAGCTGCAGTGTGGCACTACCATAAAAGTGTAAGCACAGGCTACTCTCTCTCTCTGTCATAGAGCTTGCAGGAGGGGGAAGTAAGCCATGTGGGTGCTATGGGGGCTGGAGGGACTAGTTTGCAGGAGGGGGTTCAAGTGGGGTTGGTCTTTACTCCATGTCAAGGGAGGTAAGGGGATTTGGGGCAAGTGCCATTGATTTGCATGGTTTGGATCAGTTCCCAGAGCAGGGCCAGGTCAGGCGCTCTGAGAACCCGCCAGTATCCAAACCCTTATTAGCAGGCACTGGCGGCCAGGCGGGGTGAAGAGGCAGGAGCTACCCCAGAGTGGAAGGTGTCAGAGTGGCAGGCAGGTTGGGGCTGCACCCTACTCTGAGCAAGAGAGTTGGGAGGAGCAGGAGCTAGGTTGGGGGGTTGGAAATGGTTGAATCTGATGGCATGGTGAACACTGGGAGATAGTACCATAGAGCTGCCTTGATAATAGATGCAGATTAAAAAAAACCCACCAAAGCTTAATGAGCTTGACTCATCTAAACACTTTATTTTTATCAGTATTTTCCTATAATAGTTTTGTTGGTGTCTCCTGATAAAAATGTATTACATAACTTGGAACAAATTTTACACTCACTGAATGCAGAGAATGCTATCTAAAGTGAAGATAAAGCTGCACTAATGTATTTGAGGACAGAGTTTGACCCCCAAATGGGAAATAAAATAAAAAGTTTTGTCACTTATAGTAAAATCTACAGAAGCTGTTGTAGGACAACCAATTAGAAAACTGTTAGTATAGAAAAATACTTGCTCAAAATGTGCTCCATATCTCACACTCCATTCATATGAACTTGACACTGAATGCTACAGTAACGGAGCTGGACCTTTATGTTTGGATGATCCTTAGCTGACCAAAAGGCAGTGGATACAGTGTATCTGAGAACACTTAGTCTGTGAAACAGCACTGATATAGTACACTTTACTTAGGTTAAATCTGCCCAGAGGATGAGAAATTCAGGTGTGAAAATGTGTGCAATAACCATGCAGATTAAATAAGATATGATTTTTTTTTCTCCTTTGTGTTGTATCGACATGCCTATGGCTGCAGGCAAATGAAAGACTAAATATAAAAGCGGCTTTTCACATGCTAGGTGCTAAAAGCAGCAATCAAAGTTGTAGTATATTAAATATTTCTTAATACGCCCTGGAAAGTATCTGATAAGATCTCCGGTTTCTGGGAGAGAGGAAACTCTTATTTTGTCTCATTCTATTCCACATACATAAACTTGTATACAGCCCTCATCAGCATCATGTCTGAGTACCTTCCAGTAGTATATCAAGTGCTGTAACTAACATCTATCACGTGTCGTTCATTCTCGCTCACCTTTGCTCCATGAGGAGAACTATGTGAGCTGTGGAGTGTTTTGCTTTTAATGTACATGCTGCTCTGTGTTGGAGAAGGCAGGATGAAGTGTGTCCTGCTCTTGGGTTTTGGGGTGGTCTGTAGTTCCTGGGGGACTTTATTCCATAGTCTTGGAGCAGCTCTGAGAAAGCTTTGTTTCCCCCACAGACAAGCTTTGTTCTTGTGGTAGGAAGTTCCATTGTGCCTGTGGAGTTATTCACCTTGGTCCTTATCCCCAGCGGCAGATTAGGGGTTTGTGGTATCCTGGGCCAGAGCTAGCAGTGGCCTCTCCCCACTCATTCTGCCTGCAGTCCCCGCTATCTCCCCCGCCCCCTTCCCTCTGGTTCACCTGCTGGGGAGTGGGGTTGGGATGCAGGGGCTTTCCCCACTCCACCTGCCTGGCGCTCCTGCAATGGAGCAGAGGTCAGGGTGTGGGGGGCTTCCCCTGCTCTCTGGCAGGAGTGCTGGGTGGGGGGAGTGGGTTGGGGTGCAGGGCCCCCAATTGGCTGGGGTCCCTGGCCAAGGGCCCCATTGGCCTAGTGGCTAATCCGCCACTGCTTATCCTAGAGTTGTAGGGGATCTTCCAGATGTGCTGGCCTCAAATCATTGAACACCTCTGAAGGTAAGAACCAAAACCTTAAACTTGATTCAATAGTCCAAGGGAAGCCATTGTAGAGGGTAAAGGACAGGTTCCATTTGTTTCTGTGCCTTATATATATACTCCTGCATTATATACAGACTTTATACAGTATTTGTCAACAGTAAAGTGGCACGTCCACTATAATCAGACATACAGTTTAGTCACCTATTTTACTGAATAGCTGTAGCTAATATAAAACCAACTAAGCAATAACTGCTGGAGATAAAACCACCGTGCTGCCAGACACACGCTTACATGATGTTGGAATGCAAGATTAACAGAAAAAAGCCACATTAGAAGGTCCTAGTATCCTCCAGAAAGAAGAGACACAGCAGCTCCAGAGGGCTGGGAGAGAGGGCTAGACCTTCACAGGTACATGGGTGCAGTAGCTATCCCTCTCCCCCGTCCCTGCCCATTTGAGGAGCCCCATGTTGGCTGGTGCCATCCACAAAATTTCTCCATGGGAGTGTCCCTTTAAGAGAAAAAGGGGATAAGTGAATAGGGGGCTAGGTAATGGTCTAGTGCCAGCAGCACCTTCACAGCCACTGACTGCAGTGCCATCAGACTGTACTCCTTATAATTGGTCATTGGACTTTCTGCCCTCTTGCACCTGCGAGAAGCAGGGGATCTTATATAAGGAGAATGATGGAGACCATTTATATTTAAAGGGGGGAAAGACCTAATCATGCTAGGTAGAGGGGCAACTGGGCATTGCCTGTATGGAGGCTGAGGGATGGGAGACGAGCAATACATTCTGTCCGAGACTAATACAAGTTCGAATGAGGATCGAGTGGAAGGGGGAAAATTGAGACAGAGGCAGATTGCAATTCAAAACAGGTGGCCGTTTCTTAATGGGGAAAAAAATCACAACTTGGGCTGGGGAGGAGCACTTTTACCAACTAACAATATAAACTCAATTGAAATAGGAACAAGTAACCAACCAAAACTGTCACCAGAGCAGCACTATAAAACAATCTATGTACACTTAACAATAAGAAAGCAGTAATATAAAACAAGCTATATACATTTAACAACAAGGAATCAGATAATTTACAACCAACTATTTACCAAAAACCAGAACAAGCATACAAAACTGAGCGAATTGTAACAATTTGCCCTCTATACACTGTATCTGAGATTTGGTACCAAGTAATAAAGAAAAAGGGCCTAACCAACAGAATGTCTACAAAAATTAATATACGCATATCACACTCCAGGCGCAGCTGACCAGCAGTACAGACACCAAGGACATGATGATTTGTAACCCGAAATTACACGACACGAGCCGGCTAAATCCGGAGGAGATCCTGGCTGAAAGGGTGATCAGGCCTTCCAGCTAACACGCGGACACTCCTGCTGATTTAGGCGAGGGACATAGTTTTGTTCGAAGACCCTTGCACATGTTGGCATCTAATTGGTTCCCCGCTCCTACACCAACCAACCCTCTACATAACAGGCACTGCACACGGCACACTAGGCTTATGCACACGGCCCGCTGGAATTGTAGCACACGGTACCAATGTGACCTACAATTGACCAGGCTGAAGGTTCGAGAATGGTCACACGGCCCCAATGTGTTGCACACGGCACCAAGGTGTTGCACACGACACCAATGTGACCTTCTGACAGACAATTGGCCATCCGGACGCCATGACAGAGCATAGGGCTGCGACACATTCATATAAAAACAATGAAGCCCATTGCCCTGCTTTACTGGCGCATAAAGAAGGGAAGTATTAATGGAGTGCCAGGTCATGGTTTGATTGGGAATTCTTGATTTGAAACCATCACGTTGTGCCCTTTAGTAGTCCATGTCACTGCATGATAGTAACTTCCTCCCTTCCCTCTTATTATTCATAAAACTCACTTGTTGCATCTTGTCTTTTTAATTAGGCCTGGATTCAGCAAGCTATTTAATTATGTGAGTAATACCATTGAATGCAATGTTACTACACACTTTCTTAGAGTTAGACACATGCTAAAGTATCTTGCAAAACTGAGTCCTTAGATTGCAAGCTCTTTAAGGCAGGACCTCTCTTACTATGTATTTGTGCAGTTTCTGGGACAATGGGGCCCTGGTTTCTGTTGGGGCCTCGAACCACTATTTTAATATAAAGAATAATTGTGGTGATAAGCTTTTGGGGCATAAGCCAAGAATATCTGTCCACTATTTGTGTGTATATAGTGCCTAGCTCATTGGTCCCGATTCTAAATGGGACTACTAGGGGATCATGCTTAACTTCTGGCCCTTGCTCTACCAGTTGAACAGGTAGAGTGTGAGCTTCCCTAGTGCTGCTCTTCATCTATTGGCTGGAGGGAGGGGGCAGGGTGCTCAAGCATGGTCACTACAGGTATGCGTACACATCTGCTGGGAATGAGTCTCACACCCTAGGTCAGGGGTCGGCAACCTTCGGCACGCGGTCCATCAGGGTAATCTGCTGGCAGGCTGTGGGACATTTTGTTTCCATTAACCATCCACAGGCACTGCCCCCCTGGAGCTCCCAGTGGCTACAGTTTGCCGTTCCTGGCCAATGGGAGCTGCGGGAAGCGGTGGCCAGCATGTCCCTGCAGCCCGCGCTGCTTCCCACAGCTCCCATTGGCCGGTAATGGCGAACCGTGGCCACTGAGAGCTGTGGGCGGCAATGCCTGCAGACGGTCAACGTAAACAAACTGTCTCGTGGCCCGCCAGCAGATTACCCTGATGGGCCACCTGCTGAAGGTTGCCAACTCCTGCCCTAGGTTGACAGACTTGTGCTAGCAAGGCTCCGGCTAGCACACTAAAAATAGCTGTTTAGATGTTGCCTTGATGTTGGGCTCAGGCTCTGAAGCCCACTCCCTCCCTTATCTTGAGCCTGGACTAAAGCATCCACGTTGCTATGTTTAGCATGCTAGCATGAACCCTACTACCACAAATCTGTTGACCTGAGACGTGAGACTTGCTCCCAACAGGTGTGTAGACACATACCCTATGGGGCCTGGAGCTTGGCAGACAGCTTCCCTCCCTTGTGCTCCCCAGCACTTGGCAGCCAACACTGTGGTGCCGCTGCTAGGGGTGGGATAGAGAAGAGGAGGCTCCCTTTGCCCTCTCCCCCTTTGTGCCTGATCTTATATGGATAGAAATCCCTTTAACTTTCATACCAACAAGAGGAGCTGAGTCATTTTGTCAATCTAGAGCATAAATCTGATCGATTCCCTCAAACATTCTAAAACTAGGTTGCTCTGGGAACTGCAGCTGTTGGCATCTTGATGATTGGGATACTTGCCAGTAAATAAACTGCCTAGCTGTGTAATATAATTTCTCGCTAAGTATATAGGTCAGGCCTGCACAACTCGTAAAGCAGTGAGGGCCATATTACTCCAAAGAAAACAGCTGAGGGCTAAAACCCCCCAGCCCCATGGAAACAATCCCCTCCCCAGCGCCACCCGCCCTGCGGAAACAAACCCTTCTTCCCCAGTGCTGCCCCACTGAAACAGTGGTATTGAACCTTGGTAATATGTTATAGCGGGCCCCTAAGGTAGTATAATTAAGGTAAAAGAAAAATGTCTTTTTGCTAGAAGTAGAATAAGATCTTCCTCCCACTTTGTAATCAATTGCCCTGTTGAATGAATGAGGTGTGAATGAGGACAGCATGGAAGGCAGGCACCTCCAGACAGCTGCATACCTTGGAGAGGGGCTGGGAGCAGACCAAGGACAATCAAACTTGTCAAATGGTCTGACTAGAGAAGAGCAGACATACTGACGGCCTAGGGAGTTAGAAGCAAGCACCTTCCTTTGGGAACACCCTCTTTGCAGCATTGGGACAACCCCCAGCCCAGAGAAAAGCAGCAAAAAGGACCAATTTTTATGAGAGACAAGATCAATAGAACAGGTCAGCCACCAACTCGCTGCTCGCCTCCTCAACCCCTCCCAAGTATAAAGCCCCCTCCCCCCCCGCCACTGCCCGCCCACTCGGCTCATCGTCCCTCCCCCCCCCCGGCTCGCCTACGCACCCCCTGCCGCCCGCTCGTCTCCTCAGTCTTCCCTCCCCCGCAGCTGGCTCACCTGCCCGCCCCGCTCAGCTCGTCATCCCACCGCCCCCAGCTCGCCTACTCACCCCCCACCACCTGCTTGCCTCCTTCCCTCCTCCCCCCCCGCCGCCGCCACTGCCAGCTCACCTCCCTCTCCACCGCAGGCTCACCTGCTCCCCCTGCCGCCCGCTCGCCTCCTCACACCCCGCCCCTGCCGCCGCCGGCTCACCTGCCACCCCGCCACTGCCCGCCAGCTTGTCTCGTCATCCCTCCCCCACCACCCGCTCGCCTCCTCAGCCTCTCTCCCCCGCCAGCTCACCTGCCTGTCTGCTGCCGGCTCCCCTGCTTCCCCCACCGCCAGCTCACCTGCCTGCCCGCCACTGGCCTCTTACCTTCTCCTGCTGCCCCTACTCCCTGCCGCTGGCTCACCCTCACTCCCCAGCCTGCCACTGGCCTCTTCACCACCCCGCCCACCCACCAGCCAGCCAGCCAGCCAGCCGTTGGCTTGCCCCACCCCGCCGCTTGCCTACTCACCCCCCGCGGGCCGCACAGTGAGCCCACGCGGGCCACATGCGGCCGCAGGGGGTATGTTGTGCAGGTCAGTCTTTTCTATATGGGGTGGATTAAGATGAGGAGTCCTAGAGGAATCAAAGAGTGGAATAGATCCACAAATATTAGGGTCTTTAGCAAAGTATGAGGTCCCTGATAAATGGACTCTTCGGTCTGTTCTTAGCACAAACAGAATCCTTGCTTTCCTCCCTCCCAGGCAGACTCATGAATCTCTCCTCTTTATCTCATTCACTTCCAAGCCCTGGAGTGAGCCTGACCTTGGTGGTTCTGTTTTTGCTTTTTTCAGGTCAACATTCTCTTTTTGGGAGAGTTGAGAGGAACAATAATTGTAGCTGATAGCCACCCTTCCTCTTTCCGCTGCCAGTGTGATATTGGAGCATGGGTATTGCAGGACAAAAAGGCTCTGGTATTGCACTGGGAATGTGGCCCACCACCACAAATTTAGCCCTGGCTTTCTTGTCCAGATGCTACAAGGTCACCAGTCAGACCTTGACTTTTGTGGAGCAGCTACTCCCCACGCCAGTCACCTCCTTGCCCTGTTGCCATCTTCTGTCTCTGTTTCTTCCTTCCAATCGAAGTATAAATGAGTCACAAACCATGACACACACTGAGGACGGCAAAATGACTCAACTTCCTGGAGATCTTCATGCTCTGAACATCGTTGATAAGAATTCTTTGGCTTGGCTTGACAAGATTGCATATGCCAAATAAAATAATAATAATAATGAGTTCAAGGGGATTTTGACTTAACAATGCTAAAAAGTTGTGCTTTCACAAAGGAATTGCGTGTGCGCACTTTACTGATTTGCCTGATTCATCTGACACTGCCCTTTTCTCCTTGCCAACATTCTATGTTTCTGCCTAGTTTAATTTCACTTAACATCTTCATAGCCCAGACTAAGCACCATTCTCCACCACCACATGATTCTGCTGTGCCAACTTCATTGTAATTAGCAGATTCCCTATCCTTTTATCCTGCTGTGTTTGTGTGTTTCTGGTAGGTTAATTTGGACTTAATTGTTTTACCTCAGACAAATCGCACTGAAGCCTGTATCTCATAAAAATGTAATGTAATGAATTCAAAACAGAACAAGAGGCTGGCTCTGAATTCTACTACCCACAACTTAATTCCATGATCTAAATGCAAAATTGAAGAATAGATAATCATGTGTACTGTAATTCTGCTATTTTTTTAATGTATAGGATGACCAATTTAAATGGAGGCTCCTCTCCTAGGATGGGGGTAAAGAGTATGTTCTGGAGGAGTTTAGCATCTGGAGGTGGGGAGAAGA
This sequence comes from Chrysemys picta bellii, assembly GCF_011386835.1. Taxonomy (NCBI): domain Eukaryota; kingdom Metazoa; phylum Chordata; order Testudines; family Emydidae; genus Chrysemys; species Chrysemys picta. The sequence continues at coordinate 79,890,803 of NC_088791.1, forward strand.
TGGCTAATCACCCTGCTCATTTTCAAGTGGGGGGTGGGGGTGGGAGGGAGAAAGTGGCATGTTAAAGAAATAGGAAGGATTTACCCTTCCATACCCACCTTCCCCCCCCCCCGCCCCACCCTCCACACACACTGGCAGTGCAGTGTGGAGAAAGCTAACACAGCTTATAACTGTTCTGTTAAAGAACATTAATCTGGCACATTGCAAAGGCACAATATTTATTTTAAAAATAAGTATCTCTTGGGGGAGAATCTGTTTAGTGTATAATTTAAGGGCTGGGGGGCGTATATGTGTGCAGGGGAGGGAATCATCATAAAAGAGGTTGACCAGCCTCCCTCAAAATACCTCAGTAACAAAATTATTGATTTTTGAAATCTGGGATCAGATCTGCAATGTAGCTGCAGGGTTTAATGTTGGAAGACTGAAATGTTTAATGGTAGTAAATTGAATACCCAGAAAGAGCTATACATCTCAAGACACTCTGTGTCTGAGAGAAACAGATGCAAACTACATAATATAAAAGGTAGATAACTAAAATGAAAAACTCAAATTACAACCATGACTAGTAATTAGAGATGATACGAGAAGGAGGAAAGGGAGAGCTGCTTTGAATTACACCACTTTTATTTTATTGGTGACTAAATTTGGGAAGTTGAGCAGCCCTCATCGGGTCGGAGAGTAGACCGTAAGAGAGCTTTTTGGCCTACTAAAGGCTTTTGTTAAATGGAAAATCTCCATTGGCAGGGAGTGATCTGGGTTTAGACAATGCGGAGGCGAGAGTGCGTTTCAGTGCCCTCTGATGTGTAATTTGTACTTTATTTCAACAGTAGAACCTTAATGATTCAAAGGAAACACTTGCTTTGATCATTGGCAGACTCTGCATCTACGTCTATAAATGTCATGCAAGATAAGTTAATTGCTGAGTTCTTGCATGCAATTGTATTAACAGCTTTCTATATGAGCAAGAAATTTTGGAGAAATTAAGGCAACATACACACCCAGATGGAAGGACAGATCCCCTCTCCTTGATCACATGTACCAGAGACATCCCATTTTCAGACACATGAAGCCCAGTGGAAGAAGAGTGCATGAGGTATATGACACTTTCTGTTCTTCTCATGCAGCTGTTATCGACATTCCTGGCTGTATGTACAGTCACATGCCAAAGGGAAAGCACTTGGAAGCAAAACTTTTTGGCAATTGTTGCACAATCACAAGAATGAGATATAGGCACTGATCCTGCAGTGAGCTCTACGTGGGCAGTGTATGGGTCTGACCTTGGTGAGCCATTATGTACATGAAGGTTATGCTTCATCTACTTCTGCTCTTGCTTTTGTGTCACTTCATCTCTTCTTTCTGCTTGTCTGATACGCTGGTGGTTTGACAATGACATATCTGGATATCAGTTTTCCTTCCCCACATCTCTATTGCATATTTCTCTCTGCCACCTTTATTCCCACAGTTTAACTTTGCTGTTCTGACTCATTGTCTCTAATAGCCTTGTTATAACAAATGTAATTATTACCAATGAAGAGCAAGATTCATTTATTAGGATTGCAGTTGTGTTCCATGTAGTATGTGCAGGGCTTCACACATCACTTCCAGTCACTAAGGGGATGGATCGGGTCTAGTATATGTATTTTTGTATTATTATTTTTTTCTTTTTTCCTCAGTCACTCTTAATGCCACAAGGTAAAACAGATGCATCTGGTCAAATGAAGAGATGCTATAAAAGAAACATAATCTCTTTCTCTTGCCTGCATAGATTATTTCTTCTTGGTTGTTAATGTCATTTCATTTTTGTTTAAATACAATGTGGATTGTAGTAATCATCCTATTTGAGCACAGGTTCACTGGAGTCTCTTCTGGCAGTTTGACAATCCTCTGCCAAATGTACTACTCCTCGCTGATAGAGCCTCATTGCCACAAGGCTGTTGTTGGCCTTGACGAAAACAAGTTTGTCTACTATTCTGAGTTTCAAACTTGACCTTGGTGGGCTTACTAAATTAACCACTGTTCTAAACACACAATATGTAGCACAAAGGCCAAATATCTAAAAAATGTCCCAGCTTTTCTCCTTCATGTTCCTCTAAGACATTAATTTCCTCTTTGGCACAGTTATTGTAAAATACTCTGTGCTGTGGCTAACATCCATGAGCAACAAGCTTTCAGCAAAGAACACACAAACAAACAAAAAAATCCTGTGTTGCTCATCAAAAATACTTATACAAGCATAGCACATCCTCCCTGACCAGTCCTGGGTTCAAACATACCAGTACCTACCTGTAGGAGGATGGCATGTGTCCACCGGCATTGTGTTCCCAGGCTGGGGGTGAATTGAGGGAGGGAGGGAGGAGAGAAATGTGCCTCTGTTCACACAATAGGCTCTGCCAAAATGAGACACTATGCACTATGATTGTGCGTGTTTGCTTGGATCCACTGGGCTTGTTGAGCTTGGTTCCCCCTTGATGGGTCTTCAGAATACCTGGGGACTCTGCTAAACTCCTACGCTGGGGGGGGGGAGAATGCCCACCGATGGCACCAAAACAGGCAGTTCGTCTCAGTAAATTGTGCAGATCTGTGTTTTTTTTTTTCCTTTTTATTTTTTTATTTTTAATTGAAGGAACAAAAGAGTTAACACTGACATTTAAATCACCAGCAGTGGGCACCAGAGTTAATATCTCACTGAAATGAATGGGGCAGTTCACACTCCTCAGGGCAATATACCAAGTGCTTTGTAGACCCACTAGACATTGCTGCAGGGGCTACACTCGATGTGCTTTCTCCCAGCCCTCTGCTCTGTCCCTGGGTTTTCTTCACAATCATAAGTTAGACTTTCTGGGGGGGAAAGCTGAGATATTGGAAAACAAGACAGCACTGTCAGAGAGATTCTGGCATGCCATACCACTGCCCACTGGCTTAATCCAAGCCCAGGGCTGGACTGGTGTATGTCCGGGATCTTTCATTTCCCATTCTCAAGGACCCGTGCAAGGAAGCAGTGAAGAAACTATTGTGCAGGAGTCTTAATTCCCATATCTTTTACCCCTTGGAATGAGGGGAGGAAGACAGTGGGGCAGCCAGGGAAAAGGAGAGGGTAGGAATCACTAGCAGGAGTAAGAATACCAAGTTGACTGTTAGTTACTGGAAGGAGAAAGGCTGTGAAGAAGAGAGGGGGAAGGGGTTTACAGACAGGAAGAGGATAGGGCTCATGGGTGAATAAGGTGACCAGATGTTCCGATTTTATAGGGACAGTCCCGATTTTGGGGCCTTTTTCTTATATAGGCACCTATTGGCCCCCACCCCCAGTCCTGATTTTTTACACTTGCTATCTAGTCACCCTATGGATGAATGATAGGGTTACCATATCTTATAAATAAAAAAAGAGGACCCTCCACGGGCCCCGGCCCCGCCCATTTCCCCACCCCTAGCCCCGCCCCAACTCCGCCCCTTCCCCGCCCTAACTCCGCCCCCTCCTCCCTTCCACTCCCAGCCAGGGGGAAATGGCTGCCCCAGTGCTACCGGCTTCAGGGTTTGCCGGGCAGCCCCTAGACCCTGCGCCCCTGGCCGGCGCTTCCCCAGCGCCGCTGGAGCCCGGGAGGGGAAGCGCCCAGCCGGGGGCACAGGGTCTGGAGGCTGCCCAGCAAACCGTGAAGCCGGTAGCACTGGGGCAGCCCGGCTCTTAAACAGAGCCGAAGAGGAGCAGAGCCTCCAGCCGCGGTGGCTCTGCGTAACTGACACTGTGTCAGTTACACAGAGCCGAAGAGGAGCAGAGCTGCAGCAGCTGGAGGCTCTGCTCCTCTTCGGCTCTGTGTAACTGACACAGTGTCAGTTACACAGAGCCGCCGCGGCTGGAGGCTCTGCTCCTCTTCGGCTCTGTTTAAGAGCCGGGCTGCCCCAGCGCTACCGGCTTCGGGCAGCCCCCCTGCCTCCAGACCCTGTGCCCCCAGCTGGGCACTTCCCCTCCCAGGCTCCAGCGGCGCAGGGTCTGGAGGCACGGGGCTGCCCGAAGCCGGTAGCGCTAGGGCAGCCCGGCTCTTAAACAGAGCCGAAGAGTTGGGGAGGAGCAGAGCCGCCATTTTCCCGGACATGTTCGGCTTTTTGGCAATTCCCCCCGGACGGGGGTTTGACTGCCAAAAAGCCGGACATGTCCGGGAAAAAGAGGACGTATGGTAACCCTAATGAATGACCCAGCATGGCCCTTCTGAGTGAGGAAGTAATGGACAGTGGCTATTCCTATGAAGGCAGCGGGGGAGAGGGAGGGGGGAAGAGGAATGAGTAGGGATTAGTACATGAGGCAGAAGAAGGCAATAAAGAAAGAAACAGAGGGCACAATTTATCTGTGGAGATCAGAGTGACAGCAGCAGTGGAAGGGAGATGGGGGTTTCCAGGGAAGGTCTGAGGGAAACACGGGGGCATGGAAGAGGAAGGGAGCTAGAAACTGCAAAGGAGGCCAAGCCATGACTCTGCTCCCCTTCTGCACCAGCCAGGATTGCTGAGCCAGGATATGTGGAGGAAAGGCTGTTGCAGCTCCTGCTCTGCGATATGCTCAACCCCCACTCTCAGAGATATTCTGTGTGAATCAGACCAATTTGGCCTCCAGGGCCTTAATAATGGGGTGGAGAGCACCTCTACCTCCTCTCAGCATGGACTCTGGCTGTTCACTGGCCTAACAGTGGCCTCCAGTGATCTCAGAGGAGCTGTTCCTCAATTACACTGTGTAAATTAGACCAGAATCAGGCCCTTGGTCTCTAAGGAGCACTGGTACTGAGAAAATCATGCCCCAGCTGCCATCAGCAGAGGGGCTCTAGCTGAACTACCTTTGATTTAAGCCTGACTCCAGTGTTCTCTGTCAGGGGCCCCTCAACTCTGGAACAAGCTCCCTCAGGTCTGAATTAGCTTTGATTTGTCTTTTTTTTTTTTAAGAGCACTGTAAGGTGAATCCATTTGTGTGGGCTGCTGCAGGTCATGGGTTGTAAAGTGTGTGTGTGTGTGTGTGTGTGAATTGAGTGAGGTTGCATTTGTGGGGAGAGAAGAGTTCTGCTAGTTTTTAATTTGATTTTTTCCCCCTCTTATGTAGCCTATGGATGAGGCACCTAGAGGCCTGGAGTGGCCCTTTTTGTGTGTCCCAATCTGAATGAAAATTCTATAATTTGGTATAGTATTTCATTGTGCTAAAGCAGAGGTGGGCAAACTTTTTGGCCCGAGGGCCACAGCGGGGTAGGGAAATTGCATGCAGGGCCATGAATGTAGGGCTGGGGCAGGGGGTTGGGGTGTGGGAGGAAGTGCGGGGTGCGTGAGGGGGTGCAGTGTGCAGAAAGGGGCTCAGGGCAGGGGGTGGGGCACAGGAGGGATGCAGGGTATAGGAGGGGGGGCTCAGGGCAGGGAGTTGGGGTGCAGGAGGGGATGTAAAGTGTGGGAGAGGCAGGGGGCTGGGGTGCAGGAGGGGTGCAGCGGGGGCTCAGGGCAGGGAGTTGGGGTGCAGGAGGGGTTCAGCAGGGGATTGGCAGGATGCAGGAGGGATGTGGGGTGCACAAGGGGGCTCAGGGTCGGGGGTTGGGGTGCAGGAGGGGTGCAGCAGGGGGTTCAGGGCAGGGGGTTGGTGTGCGGGGTGCAGGCTCTGGCCTGGCGCCGCTTACCTGCAGCAGCTCCAGGATGGCAGCGGAGAACAGCGGGGTTAAGACAGGCTCCCTGCCTGCCCCGGCCCCGCACCGCTCCCGGAAGCGGCCGGCACCACGTCCCTGCAGCCCCTGGGGGGGAGGAAAGGCTCCGCAAGCTGCCCTCCCCTGTGGGTACCTCCCCCGAAGGTCCCATTGGCTGTGGTTCCCCATTCCTGGCCAATGGGAGCTGCGGGGGGTGATGCCTGGAGGTGAGGGCCGCACACGGAGCCCTCTGCCCCCACCCCCACCCCCAGGGGCTGCAGGGAGGGACATTAGGCCTGCCGCTTCCAGCAGGGCCTGTGGTGCCACGGAGGTGGCAATCCCGCAGACCAGATCCAAAGCCCCGATGGGCCGGATCCAGCCCATGGGCTGTAGTTTGCCCACCCCTGTGCTAAATGGGCACTGAGGCAGCATAGATATGCCTCATGGCAAAACTATTGTAGCTAAGGCGAAAGTCAACAGGACTGGATGAGTAACTGAGGGCAGAATTTGCCATAATGTCTATAGCAGCCAGTTACTTGCATCACTGCTGCATGTCACAAGCCTAACCTATGGATGAACCAGAGTAGGGTACACTTGCTGTTTGTCTCCACGGGCAAAAAGAATGGCCTAACACAAACCCTGAACTCTCCAGGAGGTTCAATCATGTATTATTACTGGAGCAGATCAGAGCCTTGGCTTGCATGAGTTCATGCTTCCACTTTAAACTATGCTTTGTGTCTCAGGACAATGTGTTTAATTATTTGCTATGGGAACGCTAGAAATAACAGTTCTCTGTGACTCACTCATAAAAGTGGCTTTCACCTGATAGCCCTCCTGAAGGTCTCTTCCTCTCCTCACCACACCAGCTGGCAACATGGGCTAGATTCTTGAAAGAGATAATGGGTAAACAGTACTTGGTTGAATTCTAATCAATAAAAAGCACTTCTTACTATCTCTGTTTTCAGAAGAATATCAGTAAGGAGATGAGTGTTCTATTTATATTTTAGTCTAGGCATTTTTATTGTGCACTTCACTTTGGTGAGTCCCTCATTTCATTAAATCCAATTACTTCAAAAAGGTGGAGCTCACCACCCTTCTTCCATTAAACTGTCTCCTTACAGAGATAGGGACTAGTGCAGGGATTGGCAATCTTTGGCACACGGCCCATCATGGAAATCAACTGGCGCGCTGGGATGGTTTGTTTACCTGCAGTGTCCGCAGGCTCCCACTGGCCACGGTTCGCTGTTCCAGGCCAATGGGGGCTACGGGAAGTGGCAGCCAGCACATCCCTCGGCCCGCACCGCTTCCTCCAGCCCCCATTGGCCTGGGATGATGAACTGTGGCCAGTGGGAGCTGTGATCGGCCGAACCTGTGAACGCTGCAGATAAAGAAACCATCCCAGCTCGCCAGCGGATTTCCCTGATGGGCTGTGTGCCAAAGGTTGCCAATCCCTGGACAAGTGGCTGATTCCATCTGCATCAAGTATCTCTGCATGTGTGTCTTTGTTTAACCAGTACTTTATGGTGTCATTTAGCATCTGTCTGCTCAAGAGTCAGTCCTGCAAGGCACTGAGCACCAATGTAGGGTCATCCTAAGGATTTATGGGGCCCTATGGAGTATTATTAAACTGGTGCCCCTATGCCTGATTGCAGCCTGGGCTCGCATGTATATTTTAGATAAGGGTGGTCTTTTGAAGGATTTATTTAAACAACTATATGTCTGAAGATCCAAGCATTTAAAGCTAAAGATGAATACTCAGATTATGCATCTAAAACTCCATGCAAGGATTTTTTTAGAGATGTGATTTTATAATCTTCAGCAACACACTAATAAAATATTTTTAAAACAAATTTTAAACTAAGGTCCTGTAGACTAACATGTTCTGAATAAATATTACAGTAATGCGCAACTTTTTTTGTCAGTAAATTCAAAAATTGACAGTATATACCTGTTAAATGGCTTCATTACCACTTGAATGGCTCTTTAACAGTTTCAATGTTGTGCTAATAGGTCTGGCAGGCTGGAGGCTTTTTTGCTTTTAAGTACTAGATCCCCTTTGGAGGAAGACTCACCAGGCTGCAGCAACCACCTGTGGTGGGAGCCTGCAGAAAGGGTCAGAACAGGGATAGGAGGAGGCGGGAGGGTACACTAAGACCCAGGGGTGCCCCAAAATTTTGGGTGCCTTACGCAGCCGCGTATGCTGCGTATGCCTAAGGACAGCTCTGCACCTTTGTTTATAATTGAAATCACAGGGGAGCTGAGGGCACTCAGCACTTTGGAGGAGGTACCCAGTATCAGGCCCTAAGAGACTGATCCTACATAAGGATGGCCCTACTGGGTCCATGTAGCCCAGTATCCTGTCTTCTGACACTGGCCAGTGCCAGGTGCCCCAGAGGGAATGAACAGAACAGGTGATTATCAAGTGATCCATCCCCCGTCGCTCATTAGCCATTGATGGACCTATCCTCCATGAATTTATCTAGTTCTTTTTTGAACCCTGTTATGGTCTTGGCCTTCACAACATCCTCTGGCAAGGAGTTCCACTGGTTGTTTGTGTGTTATATGAAGAAATACTTCCTTTTGTTTGTTTTAAACATGCTGCCTATTAATTTCATTTGGTGACCCCTAGTTCTTGTGTTATGAGAAGTAGTAAACAATACTCCTTATCTACTTTCTCTACACTAGTCATGATTTTATAGACCTCAATCATCTCCCCTTAGCTGTCTCTTTTACAAGCTGAAAAGTCCCAGTCTTATTAATCTTTCCTCATACAGAAGTCGTTCCGTACCCCTAATCATTTTTATTGCCCTTTTCTGAACCTTTTCCAATTCCAATATATCTTTTTTTGAGATGGGGCGATCACATCTGCACACACTATTCAAGATGTGGATGTACCATGGCTTTATAGAGAGGCAACATGATATCCTGTGGTGTTACTCATATTTGTAATTTTTATTCATGCAGATATTCCACTGATGTTACTCTGCTGGTGAGATTTAGGGTTGTAGCATGGGTCCCATAGCACTTTTTCTCACCCACACTTTGTATATTATATAATACAAAGAGTATTATTGTAGGTGACCTGTATTATATTGGCCTGGAGCAGCGAATCGCAGCCAGTGGGAGCTGTGATCGGCCGGACCTGCAGACTCGGCAGATAAACAAACCAGCCCGGCCCGCCAGGGGGACCCTGGTGGGCCGTGGGCCAAAGGTTGTTGATCCCTGTTATAAATGGATGATGACTGATCACAAGGGAATCATGCTTATGTACATTTCTATGTGGGAGAAAAATATTTTAGCTTAAAGATTTAACCAATTACTGAATCATTAACTGCAGCGCTGAATGCTTCCATACAAGCTGAAAAGAATCTGGCTAGTTCTGGTTCTAGTTTAATCATTCAAGTTTGGATTGATCTGCCAAAACATAACTTGTGAAATGCTCTCACGTGCCCATTTGAGTTCAATAGGAACAAGAAGGAACTCCTTAGATAACTGAGTGTGCAGAATCGTTCCCTATATTCCAGAGTATCTATTGGGTTTGAAAATGCTTTTTGTTTCTATTCCACCACCCCCAAAATCTGAGGCCAAAGAAAAGGGAGAGACTGGGTAAACGTGTGCGCTACAAACAAACAAATCCTCCAAACCGACAAAGAGTCCTGTGGCACCTTATAGTCTAACAGACGCAGATGTCTGTTAGTCTATAAGGTGCCCCAGGACTCTTTGTCCCTTTTTACAGATCCAGACTAACACGGCTACCCCTCTGATACAAATCCCCAAAAGATTATTTTAAACAATTGCTAATATTTCAAAGGACAGGATTTTCTTCAGGAACAATGCACAAAGGAAAAAGGAAATTTAACTAACTTTTGAACTTACAGACTATTTTATGTCTTGTTACTTATTTATTTACCTTGCATCATAAGATAGAATGTTGTAATGTAACAATACACGCTGGCATTGTGACAAGCTTGGACCCAGTTTGCCAATGCCTTACTAACCAATGCACAGTGGAAATCTCAGTGAAATGAAATGAAACAACACCAACACTTAAATATTAATTTTTCTTTGACTGTAAACACCTTTCATCCAAGTTACTCAAAGCACTTTACAAACCTTAAGTAAGTAAGTTTCACAACACCCTTGTGTAATCTACCTCTTTCACTCATTTTATAAACTCAAGCACAGCAAGATTTAGTCCCAATTTTTCAAACAGGTTCACAGATTTTTCAGGTGCCACCTATTAGGTATCCAAACACTGAACCTGGGGTGGTGGTTGTGTGGCGTCTCGGGGGGCAGTCAGGGGACAAGGCGCAGGATGGGTCGGGGATTCTGTGGGGGACAGGAAGTGGGTGGGGGTCAGATAGGGGGCAGGGCCAGGCTGTTTGGGGAGGCACAGCCTTCCCTACCTGGCCCTTCATACAATTTTGGAACTTCAATGTGGCCCTCGGGCCAAAAAGTTTGCCCACGCCTGCCCTAATGTCACAAAAAACGTGGCTTTGCGTTTTAATGTAATCGCATGATACGCTCTATATAGAAAGCCCATGTTTGCTCGTAGCATGCAGCATGCGTCCCCATCACTGTGGTGCCACATTGCCATTGGTCCTCCCCTCCGACTACTATTCTAGAAAATTCTTTGACCCATAAAGCATTATGGGGTACAGCATCACACTACCTAACAAAATGAAAGATACCAAGAGAATTAATTTGTTTGCAGGTATCATCACATAGTCAATGATCGTAGGGGTTAGAAAAATGAAACGTACATATCTTTCAGGATTTGAGAAGAGAAAGCAGAAGAAAGCTAGACAGACGCAAGAAAAAAAGGGAAAAATAACTCTTCACAAATTTCTTCAGGCACAATCCAAGTCAAGTCAGTTGACTGAGTTTAGCGATGCTGACATTCAAGGCTCTTCAGAGGTGGGAAGTGAAAGTGGCGTTGTAAAAGAAAAAGAAAAAACGGTGTGTGAGGAATCCAAAATATTACCACATTCAGAAAACAATGTTATGGTTGCGGAGGGAGAGAAGGAAATCCAGCCTTTTTGGATAGACAATGGAGAACACAGCGGTAACACTGCTATAACTGAGAAATTGGTACAGTCGACTAGTCCTGCTGCTGTAGATGGAAATGACGAAGAAGAGTTGTGCAGTAATGACCCAGCTTCTTGGAAGTACCTAGATATAAAGAAAAGAGACCTTATTGTATTGAAGGGTCCACCACATAAGCCCGAAAACTTTCCCCGTGATTCTTTTGGCGGGAAATTGCGGATAACAGTTTTTTCTAAACATCTGAGTAATGGCGAATGAAAGAGACTGGATGATGTGGAGTAAAGATGCTGCAGCAATATTTTGTTTTCCCTGGGGTCTCTACAGAAGTGAAACTCAAACTAACCAATTACATCATTCAAAATTTGTCAAAGGTGGAATTGCCAATAATTGGAAAAAGATTTACGAGAAAATCAAGAGTCATGAAGAAAATGCTTTACATTTGAGCAATTACATTAAGTGGAAGGAATTATTTCAGACACTCAGTGATAAAAGAGGCATTGATGCATCATTACAGCATAGTATTAAACAGGAGGAGGAAAAATGGCGTAAAATATTAACTGCCGTTGTTGACATAATTCTTTTCCTAGCAAAGAATAATCTGCCATTTCGTGGTAGCCATTCTACTGTTGAGTATGACGACTGTGGGCTTTTCTTGTCAACACTGAAGCTTGTGGGCAGGTACTAGGGTGACCAGACGTCCCGATTTGATCGGGACAGTCCCGATTTTAGGGGACTTGTCCCGCGTCCCGACCTTACATCGGTCGGGACGCACTTTGTCCCGATATCGGGGGTACCGCGGCAAGCCAGCACTGCTCACGTCTTCTTCCGGCCCCTGGGGCAGTGCAGTTGAGTTTCTGCTGGGCTGGCCGGCCGGCAGGCACCTCCAGAGTGCTGCAGCTCCACTCCCCAGGCACGCACAAAGGCAGGGGCGGGGCTTGTAGGCACCAGCAGCAACCTGACCCGTGCCGGAGCTACACGGACAGGAGCCAGAGGGACACTCCCTCCTCCCCCCGCTGCCAGCCCTGTGAACATGGCTGCAGCACGGCCCCGCTTCTCCCTCCTGCTCCTCGCCCTAGTTGCCCTGCTCCTGCCCGCACAGTGGCCCCTCTGCTTGGCCGCCAAGCACCTGGACCGGTGCTTCGCCGAGTGCAAGCGCTGCACCGACCCAGAGTGCAGCAGTAAGTGGGTGCGGGGTGCTGGGGTCCCCGGACGGGACCTGCCTGCTGGATCCTGAGGCTAGCACTGCGGGCGGAGGGGGGGGGGCGGGGAGGGACTGTGCCAGGCAGGCTCTGGGAGGGAGGACGGGGGGTCCGATGCTGCTCTGGGTAGCCCGTGCGGGGTGGGGTGATGATGCTGCAGGGACGGGAGACCCATGGGGAGGCCGCGGTGGAGGCAGTGCTCTCGGGGCCGGCCCTCAGGCAGGGCCATGGGGCTGCACTTGTGGGCACCGCGATCCGGCCATGAACCGGACGTTTCTCCGTCCCTTTAAAGGGCCAGTAGCCCGGCGTCCTGTCGGGTGGGTTCTCCCACACGTGCCGGTCCAGCCCCAGTGTGGGGTGTGTTTGGTCATCGGCTCCCCAGCCCCATCTGCAGCGTTGGTACGTTCCAAGTAGAGCGGGAGGGGGCGAGTGGCAGTTGGCCGAGAGCGGGTGGAGGGAGGGGGCTGGGGGACGTGGCCTGAGCGCACCCTCTGGTGCTGGGGGGGCGGGGGGGGGGGTCCAGGCACGCACGGGGGAGGGGCTTATTGTTGTTTTTTGCTCCGCCCTCCTCCCCCCCCCCCCCCCCCCCCGCGTCCCGATTTTTCACTTCTGTCATCTGGTCACCCTAGCAGGTACAATACTGAGAGTATGATTGAAGAATGCAGGCTCACTACCTGTCATGGCGTAGTCAGAATGAGTTCTTGAAACTGTGTGGGGAGAAAGTTTTAAACTCTATTCTTGAAGAGGTAAGAAAAGCCTGATATTTCAGCATTGTTGTTGATGGTACACCTGATGTTTCACACACAGAGCAGTTAGTTTTTATTCTTAGTTATGAGATGCAAAAAGATGGAAATTGGGATGTGCATGAAAGATTTGTTAAACTAGTAGATTTTGAAAAGAAGACTGGCGCAGATATAGCAGAACAGATAAAGAGGTTTTTAAAAGAATGTGACTTAGAACTATTTTGGTGCAGAGGGCAGGGATATGACAATGCCTCTAACATGTCAGGAAAATTTCAGGGCATAAAGACTAGAATTTTGGAAGAAAATGCCCAAGCCTATTTTTCTCCATGCAGTGCTCATGCTGAATCTCTGTGGCACCCATGCTATGGAAACCAGTGTAGAGGTAAAAACATATTTTGAAAATGTTCAGAAACTCTATAAAGAATTTGCTCTTAGCCCTGCGAGATAGAAAATTTTGCAGACCACTGCGAATATATCTCTTCATGCTATATCTAAAACTAGGTGGAGCGCAAGAGTTGATGCTGTTCGCTCTCTAATCAAAAATCACACAGGCATGCTGGAAATTTAATTAAAATTGAAGAGGAGTTTCATTTACCTCCCGAAATCCAGGCAGATGTTGACTGTTTGATTAAGTGACTTAAGTCATTTGAATTTGTACTTCTTACTACAGTATGGTTTAAAGTGCTTCAGTGTATTGATGATAAGAACAAGGTCCTACAAAGCGCCAAATTAACAATGGAAGAGGGAGCTAAACACGTGAGCAACTTAGTCAAGGAAATTCAAATAATGAAAGATTCTTGGCCAATTTTTTTTGAAGAAGCCAAACAAGTCGCCTCAACCCTCGGCATTGACCCAAAAATGAAAAGTGACTCAAGGATCCAGAAGAACAAGCGATTCTTTGACGACACAGGGGATGCAGACTATACGTTTGACTCTCCCGATATTCAGTTCTAAGTACAGGTGTTCTTCCCAACAATGGATTTGCTTCTATCAGAGCTAGGAGGTCTTGGCGAAAGAATGGCTGAAGTCTCAAATTTATTTTCACCATTTTGTGTCCAGCAGATAAAGTGGATGAATCTTCTATAGAAAAATTTGTTGACACTTTGGCCACAGCATATCCAAAAGACCTCCAGAGAGACGATCTTTAAGAGGAACTTAGAATCTCTTACAAAATAAAACAAGATTCCAACTTAAGAGTTGATGGACATATAACCTCTGCACTTACACTTCTTAATGCTCTCTTCAAAAAAGGGTTGGAAAATGTGTTTCCACAGATTTGTATTTGTTTACGCCTACTAACAGTATTGCCAGTGTCGGTAGCATCAGGAAAGCGTGAATTTAGTAAGCTAACATTGATTAAAAATCATTTGCGTTCAGCCACCGGGGAAGACAGGCTGAACCATTTGCTCACTTTGAGCATAGAATATGAAATGGCCAAAGACATAAGTTTTGATGACATTATTAATGAGTTCGCCAAAATGTAAGCGAGGAAAAAATTTGCAGCTGTATAATTAATGTTCAGAACGATTTGTAAAAAAATGATTTCATAAGAAGCATTATGTAATTGAAAATGTATACATACCATTAAAGCATTTAATGTTTTTAAATAATGTATTTCACGTATTTTCAAATTATTAAAAATTAATTTTTGAATGTATTTCACTGGTTATTTTTTACATTTACAAATACGTTACTATAGTGTTGCAACTTTTTTTTATGGAAGGGACCCCCAAAACTGCTTTGCCCCAGGCCCCCTGAATCCTCGGGGCGGCCCTGTCCCCATGAGGCCTCCAGAGTCTCTAAGCTGGGGCTGGCTCTAGAGCACAGGAGCCGGGAGGCTCCACCCTGCCCTGGGGATTGGATATATGCCAGGTGGTGGGACAGGAAGTGAGTTCACAAAAAGCAAATCTTTTCCCATGACAGAAGCAAGCAGGGAACAGGCAACAGAATACTGGCATAGCATGTCACGACTTTATTAAGGGCACATCTACACTGACAAAGTTACTGCGCCGCTCAGAGAGCGCAGAAGGAAAACCGCTGTTGTGTGCTCACACAGACAGCTGCTTATGCAAAACCTTCTTCACACTTGCAGTACTTGCAGTGGTATTTGGAGCGGTACACTCTGGGCAGCTATCCCACAGAGAACCTCTTTCTCTCTTGCCACTAAGACTTGTGGGAAGGCGGAGGGGGTCACGGGGCATCCTGGATCCTGTCCCAATGCCCCGTGATGTATTGCTTCGCAGCCCAGCAAGCCCTGTGCTTCCGTCTGCATTTGGCGCCATCTTTCAACAGTTTGTGTACTACGCGCCCTGCCTCTTTCGGACTGCAGGAATAGATCCTGAACTGCTGACCAGTATGCTGCTTGCTCTGACCAACACGTCACGAGTGGCAGTGGAGTTATTCCTTAAACTACAAAGGCAAGAGAGTGCGACATTGATCTCACCACATGTAGTAGCTACGAATGCTTGTGGCATTCATGGAGGTGCTGACCACAGTGAAACGTCGCTTTTGGGCTCAGAAATCAAGCACTGAGTTGTGGGATCACATTGTGATGCACATCTGAGATGACAAGCAGTGGCTGCAGAACTTTTGGATGAGGAAAGCCACATTCCTGGGGCTGTGTGATGAGCTCGCCCCAGCCCTCTGGCACAAGGACATGAGAATGAGAGCTGCCCTGCCATTGGAGAAGTGGGTGGCAATTGCACTGTGGAAGCTGGCTACTCCAGACTTCTACCGATCGGTCACTAACCAGTTCAGAGTGGGAAAGTTGACCGTTGGAGTCGTGTTGATGGAAGTATGCAGGGCCATTAATTGCATCCTGCTCTGAAAGACTGAGACTCTGGGGAACGTATGTGACATTGTAGATGGCTTTGCACAAATGGGCTTCCCTAACTGTGGAGGGGCGATAGATGGTATGCACATTCCAATTATGGCACCAGACCTCCCAGCCACCAAGGATATTAATCACAAGGGGTATTTCTCAATGGCTCTCCAGGCACTTGTGGATCACTGTGCGCGTTTCACAGACATTAACGCACGCTGGTGTGGAAAGGTGCATGAGACACGCATCTTTTGGAACACAGGCCTGTTCGAGAAGCTGCAAGCAGGGACTTCCTCCCCGGACCAGAAGATCACCACGGGGAAGTCGAAATGCCCACTGTGATCCTGGGAGACCCCGCTTACCCCTTAATGCCATGGCTTATGAAGCCATACACGGGGCAACTTGACAGCAGCAAGGAGCGGTTCAACAACAGGCTGAGCAAGTGCAGAATGATTGTTGAGTGTGCATTTGGCTGTTTAAAAGCCTGCTGGCAATGCCTGTATGGGAAGCTGGATGTGGCCAATGACAATATTCCTATGCTTATAGCCATGTGCTGTATGCTTTGCTCAGGGCTGGACCGCAGAGGCTCAGTGCCTGAAGGCTTTGAACAGCCAGAGACCAGGGCTATTAGAGGGGCATAGCGCGGGGCCATAAGGAGCAGGTATGCCTTGAGGCAGCAATTTGAAGCTGAAAGTCACTAATATTTGTTGCTGTGCTCGGGATTGCAGTGCTTGTAATGCTAGGAGGTGATTGCTGCACATGATGCAAGAAGGAGGCTTAACATAATTGTATGTTGCTTTGCAGTGCTCTTTTTGCTTTCACTTAATAGAATAAAGAGTGCTTTCAAACCAACACAATTATTTTATTAAAAGACAACAACCAGAAGAGAGAGAGTCAAACAAAAATATTCATCAGCAGGGAGGGGGATGAGGGATGGGGGAAGGGAAGGTCTCAAGACGAGGGGGGATCCCGGGACAGCTAAAGATTTGTGTATGACCAGGGATCATACCCAACCTTCTCCTTTGGAGTACAATGCAGCAGGTGCTGTACTTCAGCAGGGCCAAACTGCAGAGGGATGGGTGTTGAGTGCAGTGGGTAGTGGGAGTCCACAGTGCTGGACTGTGAGGAGGGAGGAGTGGAATGCTGCGGGTAGAGAGTGGAGCCAGGAGGTTGATAAGAGTGTGTTGGCGGTGTGTGTGTGTGTGTGTGTGGCACATGGGAAAGAGTTTTGCAACAACGGCTGCACGGGAGGGTGGGCACGGAGCTGCTCGGTTTGAAGAGCTAGTATCGCCTGGAGTGTGTCCACTCGGCGCTCCATAACCTTTAAGAGCTGCTCCGTGGCGTCATTCTGGCATGCCATGTTCTCCTTTTGGTCCCTTCTCGCTGTCCTGCCACTCCTTCAATTCCTGTTTCTCAGCGGTGGAGTGCATCATAACATCATGCAGAAAGTCCTCCTTAGTTCTTCTTGGCTGCTTTCTAATTCTGCGCAGCCATTCTGCTGCCAATAACAAAGAGGGAGGCTGGGCTCCCAAGGTCATCTCAGTGAAATTTAAATGCAACATTTACAGAAGCAGTCTTGTTTGCAACACAGACAACACTGATTCAGTGATTTAAAACACAGCCAGTACTTGCACACCTGTCACTAACTGGCTGACCCCAGGCAAGCACACATGAGTCACAAGACCCCCAAAATGGTGAGTAGCTTCAGGGGCAGGGGAAATTAGTGTTCCCAGACCCTGCTGTGCACTGGGGCACATAGCTCTTGGGGAGAGCCAGGACAGTGGGTGGGGGAGGGGAATAATCATTCCTGTCCCCACACTTTCCACAGGATGTGATCATTATGGAAGATATCTCGCTGCTGAGGGTGAGCAGGGAATCAAGGGAGAGTCTTCTCCAAGCCTGCGGGTTCTGCCCTGGCCCCTATGTGGCTCTCCTGTGTGCAGCAATGGTCCCCCCCTCACCCCAGTGATGGCAGAGTGGCATGGGAAAGTTACCGTTAATGGGGCAAGCAATAAAGCAGCTCTGCCAAAGAAGCTGCAGCAGTGGATTGCCCAGTATCTCCACAAAAGTTTCCTGGAGATCTCTGAGGGAGATTCCCATGAAGTGAGGAAGTCAATCAACAGCATGTTCTGTTGCTCAGACTGGGCAGGTGGTGGGAGACAAGCCTGCTTTCTGCAATCCTCCTCCCCCAACAACTCGCTTCAGTGATTCCCAAAATCAGATCCACTTACCAGGGGCCTCCTCTCCTGTTTGTGCTTCGCCAAGATCCGATGGCTGTGACTGGCTAGGCTCCTCTGGGGTAGAAAAGAGCTCCTGGCTGCATGCATCTCTGGCCTCCGAGTCATCCTCTGCCTCTGGGTCCCCCTCCCCCTCTTCATCTAAGATTTTCTCCTCCTGGTTCATCCACTCTCAACTGGCATGCGAGCCAACCAAGTATCCACAGGGGCCTTCGCAGTGGAGGTGGGATCGCCACCGAATATGGCATCAAGTTCTTTGTAGATCTGGAATCTCATGGGCACAGCACTGGAGGGGTGGTTTGCCTCCCGTGCTTTGTGGTAGGTGTTCCGCAGCTCCTTCACTTTGACCCTGCACTGCAATGTGTCTCAGTTATGGCCTCTTTCTGTCATGCAACATGAAATCTGTCCGTAGGTATCATAATTCCTACGGCTGGAGCGCAGCTGGGACTGCACAGTCTCCTCTCCCCAAATGCTAATGAGGTCCAGCAGCTCCACATTGCTCCAAGCGGAGGATCACCTGGTGCGTGGAGCAGCATGGCCATCTGGAAAGATGAGCTGAGCCCACTGCACACATCACCGAGCAAACAGGAAGGGGACTTTCAAATTTGCAAAGGAATGTACGGGGTGGGGATGATGGTTGGTCACCTGAGGGCAGGGCAGTAGAGTTCAAACTGATGACCAGAGAGGTGAGAACAGGCATTGTGGGATACCTCCCTGAGGCCAATCACAGCGTTGTAATCGCCACAGTGTCTACACTGGCACCACAGCGCTGTAGCCTCGGTGCAGAAAGCTGTACGCCTCTCATTGGGGTGCTTTTTTTAGAGCGCTACAACTGTGCAGTTTCTGCGCACTAAGTGGCTTGGCAGTGTGTACACCTTGGGAGTTACAGCGCAGAAAGCTGCTTTACTGCACAGAAACTTGCCAGTGTAGACAAGGCCTTTGTGTTCTTTTAATTGCATAGGATGAGAATTAGCTACTGAAGTCAGAAAAGTGTGACATACCAGATGACAACCAAACGTCTCCCAAGATCTAACTGTAAATTAAACCCCCTGCACTAAAACTGTAACTTTAACGAAGTGTGGCCGCAAATTTTGAACAAAAGGAATCAGTTGGCTAAGCATTCCTCTGACTGAGGGCGGGAGCTTAGCTGAGCCAGACTTGTAAAGACAGGAAATTGGCTGTAGAGAGGGTTGCTGGGAAGGTCTACAGTCACTCCGTGGGAGAAGGGAGGAGTGTTTGGAGGCTATAGGGATGGGTAGCTCAGTTACTCCCTGGGAGGGGGGAGTGAGGAGGCTTGCAAACCCAAAGAGGGGAGTGCCACATGGTAAGGGTGGTTTGCCTCCCGCGCTCAGGAAAGGGCTCAGAGAAAGGCAGTAGGATCTAAAAGGGAACAGACCTTGACTGCTTATTAGAGGGTCTCTGAGCTGGAACCTGGAGTAGCGTGTGGGCCCAGGTTCCCCTGCCAGCCACTGAGGGAGTGGTGCTATGTGGCAGTGAATGGGAAGACTGCCCAGAATTGATGAAGGAACCCTTTGATACCCCAGAAGGGGAAAAACATGTATAGTGACCTGGCCAGAGGGCTGAGTTATGAAAAGGCAGCTCATGGAGCAAGAGAGGGGCTGCAGACCTAGACGAAGAGACAAAGACATAGTGTGCAACCACAGGAAAGGGCATTAATGTTGTGAGCTATTCCCCAGAGTGACCAGGAAGAGGCGCCATCTAGCAGTGAGTGGAGCACCCTGTCACACAGCGTTACACATGCCATAATTGCACCAGATTTTAAAGGTGTTAAAGTTCAAGAACATCTATGTAAAGTCAACTTTTTCAAGTACAAGTTCACCAGCTTTCCAAAAAAAAGTGATCCTTGCATAGAAACCTGTCATATTGGCGATTTAACTTCTTTGCACAACTTTCTTGGACAAGATGTTCTGCAGTCAGGGAACAACAAAATGCCCCTAGGCTCTTTTTCTCCCGTTTGGAAGAATAGTGTATTCTAACTGCATGTGTCACATTTCATATACTGCCCAGATATAAAACATATCTAAGATATACTTAATGATGTAAAGGGTGCTTAAATATTTCTAAAACGGCCAAGTCAGGATATTTAAAATATATGGAGGATCTAATTTAAAATGCATTTTAAAGTACAATAAAATATTTGGAGGACAGTGTTGCAGCTCGTAGAGCAGGTGAGAAAACTTTCAGGGATATGGGGAAAATGTTCACGACATTCCTCACTCTTCCTCCTCTCACCCCTTAGTTTTTGACCAGGTCTATTGAATGCTGTCATAATTCAGACTAAAGGCAGGGGAATTCTATGTGCATGGGGACTGCAAGACAGGGCCGCCCAGAGGATTCAGGGGGCCTGGGGTCTTCGGCGGCGGAATTACCGCCGAAGACCCGGCACTTCGGCGCCGGGTCCCGGAGCGGAAGGACACACTCCCCTACCCCCCCGCACCGCCGAATTGCCCCCGAAGACCCAGAGCGGAAGAAGCTCCGGGGGCCCGGGCCCTGCAAGAGTTTTCCGGGGCCCCCAGAGCGAGTGAAGGACCCCGCTTCAGGGGCTCCAAAAAACTCTCCTGGGGGCTCCATGGGGCCTGGGGTCAAATTGCCCCACTTGCCCCCCCTCTGGGTGGCCCTGCTGCAAGATCTCTGTCTCTTGAATATTATTGTAGCTAACTGAAACAACTGTGAGAGTGGTGTGACACTCTCTCTCACCTTAATAGGTTAACAAGACTTAACCCCCATCCCAGAAAACAGTCAAAGAAAAGCATGAAGTACATTTTGTAAAGCAGAATCTGACTATCCTGCCAGTACAAATGCAGAATTCCCAGTTAGTTACTTGAGAAGAAAAACATGCACTGTTTACATGTGTAACTGTCATAAATAAATCCCAGACTGTGTGTGTTTGTACAGGAACGAATATTAGGAAGTCTGCAAGGCCAAATCCAGCAGAATTTATGGCATGGCCTTTTGAGCTGTAGAAGATGACTAGCACAGAGTGAGGCTGACATCTACAGTTGGCATGCCACTGAAGCCACAAAACAACACTGACCAGTTGGGGAGAGCAGAAGCTGTTTTGGGGAAAGAGAGCTGTATATTAGAAATGTCACTGGCCTTTAAGCTAAAGCATTATCTTATCTCTTGTTCTGATCTAAAAGAGAAGAATTCTAAGAATTTAGTCAGTTCAGCCTATGCTTTTGACCTAATGAATCTCAAAGTAGATCAAGGGAAAAGCATAACTACTTTGCTACAATAGCATCTGTGTAAGGAGGACTTCTAGTTGCCATAACAAAGTATTGCTCATTTACACCTCTTCTGCCAGGGATCTATCTTACCCAAAAATGTATTGAAGCCTTAATGAGATTTAGATGCCTAGGTTGAAATTCACCTCCGGATAGACTGCATATTTTAAGGGCTTAAGTGGGAGAAATGGATCATACTGATGTCAGTTACCAAACATCTGGGTTTTATAAAAACAATCAGTCATTAAACAGCTAAAAACCAACTCCTACACCAAAAGACCAGCAACAATAGGGTTACCATACGTCCGGATTTTCCCGGACATGTCCGGCTTTTTGGGCCTCAAATCCCCGTCCGGGGGGAAATCCCAAAAAGCCGAACATGTCCGGGAAAATAGGGAGGGGCCGGCGCCGCTGGGTGCTGGGCCGGGGGCCGGCGGTGCTGGGCCAGGGGTGCTCGGCCGGGGGCTAGCCTGGGGCCGGCGGTGCGGGGCCGGGCCGGGCCCGGCGGTGCGGGGCCGGGGGTGCTGGGCCGGGGCCGGGGGTGCTGGGCCGGGGGTGCTGGGCCGGGGGCCGGCAATGCTGGGCCGGGGGTGCTCGGCCAGGGGCTGGGCCGGGCCGGGGGCCGGCAGTGCTGGCCCGGGGCTGCTCGGCCGGGGTCTGGCCCGGGGCCGGCACCCCAGGGCCCGAGCCGAGCCAGGCTGGAGACGCTGGGGCCGGGGCCGGCCGCCAGAGGGAGCCACTCGGTTGGGGGGGCCAGACTGGGCCGCGCCTCCTCCCCCCACCCCACCCCAGCTTACCTGCTGCCTGCTTCAGGCTTCCCGCGAATCAAATGTTCGCGGGAAGCAGGGGAGGGGGGACTTTGGGGAAGGGGTGGAGTTGGGGCGGGGGCGTGGGCAGGGCTGGGGGCGGGGCCGGGGCCCCGTGGAGTGTCCTCTTTTTGGACACTCAAAATATGGTAACCCTAAGCAACAAAACTTCTTGCTTTGTAATAAAACCTTCCAATTCAAGCCCTAATATTGAACTAAATCAAAATATTAAAAGTTGTGATCAGTTATTTTTCGCAAATTAAGAGTTTGTTCCAGCAAGGCAACTTCCCCCTTCTGCTATAAACAGAGAGGCACAGCACTGTTATGTAACCTGTTCCCATTGACATCATTCTGCAAAATGGGAGTGCCCTTTTTCCCTAAACATTTGCACAAAATGGGATTGGATCAATTTATTACTGAACTGCTAAATCAAAACTAAGCATGGCACGTCACATGTTAGAACATCACATTACATCTCAACATTTAGATAACATCCTTGATACTCCTATTTGCCTTTCTCAGCACCACATTCATTCAGGATAGTACTGTGTATCAGGTCTAACATTTAAAACATTTGTGCAATAAGGTTCAATTCTTACTGAAATTCCTTTTAAAAAAAGTTGGCTCGTGAAAGTTTTTAAACCTATGAGAACTAAAGATTTTTATTCTGTGTTTTTTATTTTATCCTAAAAGTATTAAGAGCAATTAGTCCGTGTTTGAGATCTTGTTTACAAGATTTTATTTTAAATGAAGCTGTGTTTGAGCCATATGAACCAGAAACCATTTTAGCATGTGTGTATTTTAATTACTAAATCAGTTTGTTCTGGTTTGAGATATCTTTAAAACCAATAATTAATTTCAGAGAAAAAATTCCTTGTGACTAACAAATTCCTAAAAATATAGAGAAGGAAAAAGGCCGTACTACTTTAAAGTTCCAACCTAGCTTTCACCAAAAACCAATAAGTAGATCCTCTCCACTGTAGCCTTTCCTTGCATCTTGTCAAAACTTGCATGTTGAATTCTTTGGGACGGGACTGTCTCTTAATACATGTTTTCCCAGTGGCTAGCGCAATGTGGCTTGTTGGCACTACTGCAATACAAATAAATAATATTAAATATCAAGACATTTAAAGGAAGAATTTGCTGATAAAAATAATCATTTCAAGATGCGGCTTTTTCTGCCATTGTGACTATAGTAAAAACTTTAATAGATCAAAGGGTGTTTCAAAGGGCGGACCCAATACTGCTCTCTAATGATCAGGAAGTTGTGTGCTATTCCTTTAACAAGTAGCTAACCCTGTCTTGTAGCTCCACCTAATGTGTAGAAACAGGTATTGCTGTGAGGAGATGAATATAGATAAATTTGGAAGGATTCGACTTTTATTGGTAAATGTGAGTAGATGTCGACTTCACTGTAAAAAGAATAGGAGTACTTGTGGCACCTTAGGCCTGGTCTACACTAGGAGGTTATGTCGAATTTAGCAGAGTTAATTCGAATTAATCCTGCACCCGTCCACACAACAAAGCTATTTATTTCGACATAGAGGTCTCTTTAAATCAATTTCTGTACTCCTCCCTGACGAGGGGAGTAGCGCTAAATTCAACATGGCCATGTCGAATTAGGGTTAGTGTGAACGGAATTCTACGCTAATAGCTCCGGGAGCTATCCCACAGTGCACCACTCTGTTGATGCTCTGGACAACAGTCCGAGCTCAGATGCTCTGACCAGCCACACAGGAAAAGCCCCAGGAAAATTTGAATTCCTTTTCCTGTCTGGCCAGTTTGAATCTCATTTCCTGTTTGGATATCGTGGCGAGCTCAGCAGCACTGGCAACGATGCAGAGCTCTCCAGCAGAGGTGACCATGCAATCGCTGAATAGAAAGAGGGCCCCAGCATGGACTGATCGGGAAGTCTTGAATCTGATAGCTGTGTGGGGCGAAGAGTCCGTGCTTTCGGAGCTGCAATCGAAAAGACGGAATGCGAAGATCTACGAGAAGATCTCAAAAGCCATGACGGAGAGAGGATACAGCCGGGATGCAACGCAGTGCCGCGTGAAAATCAAGGAGCTGAGACAAGCGTGCCAGAAGACCAAAGAGTCAAACGGACGCTCTGGATCCCAGCCCCAGACATGCCGTTTCTACGAGGCACTGCATTCCATTTTAGGTGCAGCCGCCACCACTACCCCACCACTGTCCGTGGACTCTGACGATGGGGTATTGTCGACGGCCGCTTCCTCGGAGCTGATCGCAGACGGGGAAGATGAGGAAGGAGATGAGGAGGACGAGGCAGTCGACAGTGCTTTCAACGCTGATTTCAACGACAGCCAGGAGCTCTTCATCACCCTCATGGAGATCCCCTACCAACCCTCCCAAGACGGTAACCTGGACTGTGACTCAGGGGAAGGATCAGTAGGTAAGTGTTTTAAACATTTATTTTGAATAGAATAGGCATGGTATGTTAGCAATGGGTTTTTAATGATTAGTTTGCCCGAGGCGCTTAACTTTTTAGTCCTTGCCAGTGCAGCTACTGGAAAAGTCTGTTAACATGTCTGGGGATAGAGTAGAAATCCTCCTGGGACATCTCCACGAAGCTCTCCTGGAGGTAATGTGAAAGCCTTTGCATCAGGTTCCTGGGGAGAGTGGCCTTATTGCCTCCTCCATGGTAGGAAATTTTTCCGCGCCAGGCTAGCAGCAGGTACTCCGGTATCATTGCCTGGCAAAGCATGGCGGCATACGGCCCTGGTGTTTGCTGGCATTCACGCAGCATGCGGTCTTTCTCTGTCTCTATAATCCTCATCAGAGTGATATCACTCATGGTGACCTGCTTTGAATTAGGGGAATTTTAGTATGGGGACTGATTGCCTGTTCCTTTAAATAACTGTAACCGGCGGTTTACAGCCACGCGGTGAGGCAAACCATTCATGCTGAGCGGTTCGCCGGCAGCATGCAGGGATCTTTCCCGGGGACAGCCGCAACAGGGGTGGGACAGTGGCAGAGTTCATGCTGGCCGGATCGCCGGCAGCAGGAACTGGCCAACGCTAGGCGCATTGCTTGGAACGTGAAAGGAGGACACTGCTGTAAATTAAGCTTTAAGCAGCCAAAAGTCTACGGCTTACCATGGCTGCCTGCTAGCAGAATTCCATTGTCCGGCCCCGCTTGTGTGATCTGTACAGCAAGACCCCAGGCACTCAATGTGAAGATAGAAAATTCGACCTTGTACTGAGTGCACATGTGATAGGTACTGTGCATGGTCTTGTTCGCAGAGAAAAACTATTTTCATTGTTTGCAAAAATGTATCTTTTTGAGGAATTCACTCCCTTTTTCCCATCCCACAGCTGCGAGTGTCTCCCGAGCTACCCCGGCATCCCCCTACCAAAGGCTGGCGCAGATCAGGCGGTGAAAGAAAAGGACACGGGACGAGATGTTCTCAGAACTTATGGTCTGTTCCTGAGCCAAGGCAGCACAGCAGACCCAGTAGAGGGAGAACATGTCGCAATACCAGCGATCACACAGCGAACGGGAGGACAGGTGGCGGCAGGAAGACCAGCAGGTGACTCAAATGCTGCTTGGACTAATGAGGGAGCAAACGGACACGCTCCGGCGCCTTGTAGATGTTCTGCAGGACCGGAGACAGGAGGACAGAGCCCCGCTGCGTTCTATCTCTAACCGCCCTCCCCCACCACAAAGTCCCATCCCCCCCTCACCCAAAGTCCCAAGAAGGAGGGGCGTCAGGGGCCGTGAAAACAGTCACACCACCCCTGCAGACTGCTCAGATTGCAGAAGGCTCTCATTCCCAAAGATCTGATACGTCCTTTCCTTCCCTCCAAATGCACCTCACCCAAGCCCCCGTCCCAGTTTCATCCCCTAACTGTGTAGTTCTTAATAAAAAATACGTTTCTGTTAATTACTGTTTCCGTCATGTTCTTTTAGAGGAAAGTGTGGTTGAAGGGGGGGACGGGGGTTGGTAATTGGAGAGGACAGTCACCTTTACCAGGATACAGACATGGGGGCAGGTTCAGCAGAAGGTCACACACACATTGCAGTCACTAGGCACCCTGGTCAGTCTGGGAGGTGGTTTTCATGTTCTGTGTGTGGGGGCTATGTGAGTTTGTGGCGGGGGAGGGCGGTTACAGATCTTATGCAGCAGTCCTTATCCTGGATGACAGAGCCACGCAACAGGGGATCTGTAACTGCCCTCCCTCGCCACAAACTCACATAGCCCCCACACACACAGTCCCGAAAAGGAGGGGTGGCAGGCTCCGTTGAAACAACCAGCCCACCACTGCGGACCGCTCTAGGAGCAGGAGCCTGTCATTCCTCGAGTTTAGAAGCGTCTTTTCCATCACTACACCCACTCTCCACCACAGTCTGCGTCCCAGTTTCAACCCTTTACTGCAAAATCCTTAATAAAGAAAACGGTGTTAATGAACAAAGTTTCATTTATTTTCTTTTTAAAGGTGTGTTGGAAGGGGGGGAAAGCGGGGAAGGGGGTTGGTAACTGCAGAGGATAGTCAACATTAAGTGGGTAAAGAAATGGGGGCAGGTTCAGCTTCTGTTTAAAAAAACGTAATAGTCACAGCTTACCCTGGTCACTCTGGAACCTAACTTTCAAAGTTTCCCGGATGCACAGCGCATCCCGCTGGGCTCTTCTAATAGCCTGGGTGTCTGGTTGGGCATAATCAGCAGCCAGGCGATTTGCCTCAGCCTCCCACCCCGCCATAAACATCTCCCCCTTGCTCTCACAGAGATTGTGGAGCACACAGCAAGCTGCAATAACAATGGGGATATTGGTTTCGCTGAGATCAGAGCGAGTCAGTAAGCTTCTCCATCTCCCCTTCAGACGTCCAAAAGCACACTCCACCACCATTCTGCGCTTGCTCAGCCGGTAGTTGAAGAGTTCTTTTTCACTGTCCAGAGTTCCTGTATAGGGCTTCATGAGCCAGGGCATCAGCGGGTAGGCTGGGTCCCCGAGGATCACTATAGGCATCTCCACATCCCCAACAGTTATTTTGTGATCCGGGAAGTAAATACCTTCCTGCAGCCGTCTAAACAGACCAGAGTTCCTGAAAACGCGAGTGTCATGAACCTTGCCTGGCCATCCGACGCTGATGTTGGTAAAACGTCCCCTATGGTCCACCAGTGCTTGCAGCACCATTTAAAAGTAGCCCTTTCGGTTAATGTACTGGCTGGCCTGGTGGTCCAGTCCCAGGATAGGGATGTGAATTCCATCTATAGCCCCACCGCAGTTTGGGAATCCCATCGCAGCGAAGCCATCTATGATCACCTGCACGTTTCCCAGGGTCACAACCTTTGAGAGCAGTAGCTCAATGATTGCATTGGCTACTTGCATCACAACAACCCCCACGGTAGATTTGTCCACTCCAAATTGGTTCACGACTGACTGGTAGCTGTCTGGCGTTGCAAGCTTCCAGAGGGCTATGGCCACTCGCTTCTGGACAGTCAGAGCTGCTCGCATCTGGGTGTCCTTGCGCTTCAGGGAAGGGGACAGCAACTCACAAAGTTCCAGGAAAGTTCCCTTCCTCATGCGAAAGTTTCGCAGCCACTGTGATTCATCCCATACCTGCAGCACTATGCAGTCCCACCAGTCCATGCTTGTTTCCCGGGCCCAGAATCGCCGTTCCACAGCATCAACATGACCCATTGCCACCAGGATGTCCACGGCGCGGGGTCCCATGCTTTGTGAGAGGTCTGTGCCCCTCTCAGACTTAATGTCCTCACCGCACTGCCGTAGCCTCCTTGCCCGATTTCTCAGCATCTGCCTCTGAAAAAGGTGGATCATAAGGCGCAAGGTGTTGACAGCGGCCATAATCTCAGCAGGCTCCATGCTCGCAGTGCTGTGGCGTCCACGCTGTCAATCACCAGGAAAGTGCGCGAACTGATTGCCCACCAGCGCTTTCACGGAGGGAGGGCGGGAGTGAGGGTTGAATGATGACAGTTACCCAAAACCACCCTTGACACATTTTTTGCCCCAGCAGCCATTGGGGACTCAACCCAGAATTCCAGTGGGCCACGGGGACTGCGGGAACTGTGGGATAGCTACTCACAGTGCACCGCTTCCAATGTCGACGCTTGCCCCGTTAGTGTGGACTCACAAAGTCGAATTACTGTCCTTAGTGTGGATACACACGTTTGACTTTGTAATATTGGTTCCACAAATTCGCTTTAAGTAAAATCGAACTCCTCTCGTAGTGTAGACATACCCTTAGCGACTAACAAACCAACAAAATACTTCCATTAATGATTGAATTTTACAGACAAAGTAAGAAAAATGCTGCTTGTGAACTGGAATTTGATTTTTAAGGATATTTACTTTATATATTTTCACATGTGATGTTTCCAGTGTGTGTGTGTGTGTGTGTGTGTGTGTGTGTGTGTGTGTGTGTGTGTGTTAATGGTTATCAAGCTCTACTGTTTGAAGCTCAACCTCTCCTTAAATTACTATTGTCCAACCCACATCCCATAATTTCCTGCACCAATGAAAATTGAAATCAATAATAAAAAAATACTTAAAGCCCATAACTTTGCAGAAGACTCACAGATAAAAATCTTAGATGTTTAACAATAAACATCTATCTATTGAAGTTAAACAGAAATAGAAATTGAATTCTGAAAAGTATAGCTATAGTATATTCCATATAGAGATGGCTGAAAAGCAGAGCAATATCATCCTATGAGTCTATAAGACTGTCCCATTTCAGTAAATCTGTAGCAGGAAGCCAGGCAAGAAGGAATATAAGCAAGTTCTACATAGAAGCTCCACAGTGCAGGAGCGAGCGCTACAGACCAGCTTTTAGGGATAACTGTTTCATATCCTAATAAATTTCCTTGTTCTGTGTTAGAAAAAAGTATTTATTTGCCATACTTACATCCATGCCATCCTGAGGCCTCCTTGAACCCAAAGACTTTGTGGGGAATAAGTCATTATTAAGGCTACGATTTAGTCACGGGTATGTTTAGTAAAAGTCATGGACAGGTCACGGGCAATAAACAAAAATCCAAGGTCTGTGACCTGTCCATGACTTATATTATAAATACTCCTGACTAAATTTGGGGGGGCTGCTGCAGGGGGAGGGGTCACCCCATGGGGGGTGCTCCTGGGGGACTGCTGCCTGGGGCCGCCGAGCAGCGGCTGCTCCGGCTGCCTGGGGATCACTGCTGGGGTCCACCGACAGTGACTGCTCCGGCTGCCCGGGGACTGCTGCCAGTGCGGCTGGCCCTGGGGACCACCTGAGCAGTGGCTGGCTGCAGGGCCAGCCCAGCGGCTGGTGTGGCTGTTCCTGGGGCAGAAATCATGGAGGTCACGGAATCCATGACTTCCGCAACCTCCGTGACAAACATGGAGCCCTAGTCATTATTAAGTTATCATTATTTGTATTAAAGTAATGTCATTGAGCCCCAGCCAAGTTTGGGGTACAATTGTCAGACATTGTACAGGCATACATTAAAAAATAGCTTGTGCTGCAAAGACTTTATAGTCTTAGGGCTTCTTTATACATACAGCACTGTAGCACTTAGTGAAGATGCTACCTACACTGATGGGAGAGCTTGTCCTGTCAGCACAGGTACTCTACCTCCCCATGAGGCGATAGCTATGTCAACAGGAGGATTCCTCCCAGCGACAAAGAGCTGTCTGTACTGGGAATTTGCTCAGTATAACTGTGTACCTTGGAGGTGTGGATGTAGTTATACTGACATACATTTGTAGTAGAGACCAGGGCTTAATTCAAGAAGGACATAACACATTAATTAAACAAATGAGGTGGGGGACAGGAATACGAGCAAACAGAATGTGTAGGTATAATAACCAGAGCAGTAGCAATCATCTCAGTTTACAACCTGCACATGAATGTACTTCTTATAATGTAATGAGATTACAAGTAGTCAGTGCCCAAAGGACCAGGTAAATGGTGTGAATCTCTCTAGACCAACTACTAATTTTGGGCTTTCCCCCCTACAGCATGTTCAAATTTTCACCTTACAGTGTCTAGATGGAATTCAAAGAAAAGAATATTTTTAAAAAACAAAAGTGGCATTATGAGGATGAGTGGCTAATAGAAATGGGCATGTATTTGGATACACTATATTTTGATCTTTAAAGAATGCTTTCAGTAGGTTTCTTTGGTAGCGAATTGCTTACATGCACACACATCGTCATTGTGATATATGTGTGGTAGTGGAAAAAAAGCGCAGAAATCTTAGTCTTCTAGGAAGAGCAAGAGTCAGGCTAACTCTAACGGCTAATAACGCGAGACTTCCAGGCAGGGCCTGGGTGAGTGGAAAAGAACTGTAAGAGAGGTTGTTTTGACCTTGTGTTAGATAAGAATGGAATGCAGACTATAGCAAGAACTGCAGAGAAAAGTAAGATATCAGGAAGGAATATGTATAAACAAAATGCAGTTGTTGATCATTACTGTATGTAACAAAAGGTATAAATGCTTGCCTTAATTGTTTATCTTTTGGGAGACCTGCCGTTGTGCACTCTCCCCCTTGCAATATTGCTTGAGAATAAGCTGCCTCTGACATGTTGCAGCCAACCTCAGAGTGAAGACTGTTATTCTTCCACATATGCTACACTAGAGTAAAAAAGACTGAGCTGCCTTTAAAGAGTTGCTGAATTGTACATTTTCCAGATCTCTCAGCTGCTTTATCCCCCTGACCAAAGGTTTATATTTATTATTACTCACTCACTCATGCCCGTCACCCCAATCGGGGTATGGGCCGCCAACCACAGATCTCCAGAGTCCTCTATCCTGGGCCATTTGCTCTAGCTTGGTCCAGGTATAGCCCATTTTTATGCTATCAGCCTGAAGGTCGCGTCGCCAGGTGTTTCTTGGACGGCCTCTTTTCCGCTTGCCTTGGGGGTTCCACCGCAATGCCTGTCTAGTGATATTGGTTGGCTGCTTGCGTAGTGTGTGTCCTATCCAGCCCCACCTTCTCCTTCTGATTTCTCCCTCTGCTGGAAGTTGACGGGTCCTCTCCAAGAGGTAGATGTTGCTGATGGTGTCTGGCCAGCGGATCTGGAGAATCCTTCTAAGGCAACTATTTATGAAGGTCTGGATCTTCCTGGTGGTTGTTTTAGTTGTCCTCCAGGTTTCAGCTCCATACAATAAGACTGATTTCACATTGGAATTGAACAGTCTAATCTTTGTTGCCAAAGACAGCTCTCTGGAGCTCCAGATGTTCTTGAGCTGTAAGAAAGCTGCTCTTGCCTTACCAATCCTTGCTTTGATGTCTGCGTCCGTGCCACCCTGTTGGTCGATGATGCTACCTAGGTAGGTGAAGGACTGCACTTCTTCCAGAGGGCTTCCATTCAGTGTGACTGGGTCATTACTGATGGAGTTAATCTTGAGGATCTTGGTCTTGTCCTTGTGGATGTTGAGGCCAACCTGTGATGACGTGGCTGCCACTACGTTAGTCTTCTCTTGCATCTGCTGTTTGCTATGCGAAAGGAGTGCAAGGTCATCGGCAAAGTCCAGGTCATCAAGCTGGGTCCACAACGTCCACTGGATTCCAATCCTGCGCTCATAAGTGGATGTCTTCATAATCCAATCAATGACAAGGAGAAAGAGAAATGGTGACAACAAACATCCTTGTCTGACTCCGGTTCGCACCTGGAAGCTGTTTGTAAGCTGCCCTCCATGGATCACTCTACAGTATATGCCGTCACATAAGTTCTTAATCAAGTTAACCACCTTTGCTGGGATGCCATAGTGCTGAAGGAGCTTCCAGAGAGTCTCTCAATCCACGCTATCGAATGCTTTCTCATAGTCAACAAAGTTGATGTACAATGAGGAGTTCCATTCCATAGACTGCTCGACTGTGATGCAGAGCATTGCTATCTGGTCCGTGCATGATCTATTTTGCCGGAAACCTGCCTGCTCATCTCGTAGCTGTGGATCAACGGCATCCTTCATTCTCTCTAAGAGAACTCGGTTGAAGACCTTCCCTGGCACTGACAGAAGTGTGATTCCTCTGTAGTTGGCACAATTGCTGAGGTCTCCTTTCTTGGGGATTTTAATAAGGTATCCCTCTTTCCAATCTGCCGGAATCACTTCTTCTTTCCATATCTTCTCAAAAAGGGGGTACAGCATTTCCACTGAAGCATCCAGATCTACTTTCAGGGCCTCTGCTGGAATATCGTCAGGTTCAGCCGCCTTCCTGTTCTTCATCATAGTGATGGCTTTTCTGATCTCATCTCTGGTAGGGCTATCACAATTGATTGGAAGGTCTTTGTTGGCTGGGTCAATGTCTGGTGGATTTAGTGGTGCTGGTCTATTTAGGAGTTCCTCAAAGTGCTCCGCCCATCTATTCATCTGTTGTTCTATTTCTGTTATAGACTTTCCCTGCTTGTCTTTGACGGGACGTTCTGGCTTGCTGAACTTTCCAGACAGTCGCTTGGTGATGTCATACAGCTGTTTCATATTACCGTTGTATGCTGCCTGTTCTGCTTCTGTTGCCAGTCCATCCACATAATCTCTCTTATCCTTCCTAATATTCCTCTTCACTACTTTATGGGCTTCAGCATACTCTTCTTGCGCTTTAGCCTTTGCTGCTCTAGTCCTGCTGTTATTAACTACTGCCTTCTTCTTCTTTCTATCTTAGTCAAGGTCTCTGCTGTGATCCACTCTTTCTGCTGGTATTTCTTGATTCCAAGCACTTCCTGGCATGCTGACCTAAGTGTCTCTCTCACTTTCTGCCATCTGTTGGATACACTGTCTTCCTCTTCCTCAGACCGATCCTGTAGTACTGAAAACTTATTCTTCAGCGTCAGTACAAAATCTTCCTTGATCTTATGATCCTTCAAAAGGCTGACGTTGTACTCCGCTCTTCTATCTGACGCGTCAATACAGTTCTTCTTCAGCTTCAGCTTCAATCTGGCCACCACTAAGTGATGGTCAGAAGCTACGTCTGCTCCTCTTCTAACTGTAACATCCTGCAAAGATCTTCTGAACTTCTTGCTAATACAGACATGATCGATCTGGTTTTCTATCGTGCCTGCTGGCGATACCCAAGTACTCTTGTGGATCTGCTTGTGAGGAAAGATGCTACCTCCTATGACCAGGTTGTTAAGTGCACACAAATCCACAAATCTCTCTCCATTCTCACTCATCTCTCCCAGAGCGTGGGTCCCCATGACTTGTTCATATCCTGTGTTGTCAGGTCCAATTTTGGCATTAAAGTCTCCCATAAGGATGGTAATGTCTTTGTCTGGGAGAATCTCTAATATTTTCTGAAGTCTGTTGTAAAAATAGTCTTTGTCCCCCTCTTCACTGTCATTGGTTGGAGCGTAGCACTGTACAACATTCATCTTAATCCTCTTCATTTTAGTTCTGAAGGATGCTGTGATAATCCTGGAACCATGTGCCTCCCAACCAATCAGTGCTCTCTGTGCCTACTTGGACAACATGAAGCCTACTCCCTGTGTGTGGGGTGCGTCGCTCTCTTCATGTCTGGAATACAGCAACAGCTCTCCTGTCAACAATCGTCTCTGTCCAGCTTGCGTCCATCTTGTCTCGCTAATGCCTAGTAGGTTCAGGTTGTTGCTCCTCATCTCTGCTGCGACCTACACCGTCTTTCTTGACTCGTACATGGTCCTCACATTCCATGTACCGATGGTAATCCTCCTAGTTGCAAGAAGGGTAATCGGCCTAGTGACTTCCTCACGACTTTCACCACCCAGCGTCATGCGTCTTCGAGTTGAAGGCCCTTCTTTTTCCAGGCTAAAAGTCTCTGTTATCTCTATTGTTGGCGTTTCTGTAGCAAGTTAATTGATAGTGACAGGCAAATCAACTACATCGTTGCACTATGGAGTTAGCTGCAATTATTCCACATTTTTGAGCCCTCTGGGGTGCTGCAGTAATGCTCACAAACTCTGACCAGTCTTACAGACCTTAATACAGCCAGTATTGTGAAAAACTGTTTTCTCATTCTTACTTATCAGGATTTTAAAACTCTTGAAGACTGTAGTGCTGCTGGCATAGGATTTGAAATGCAGCACTTCATCTGATAGACAGCAGAGTGCACAGTCAGTTCCTAATTATTATCTTTTTCCAAGTCATGGCACTTTGCACTACACGTTGTGCTGGTTCTAAGCAGCAGCTTTGGCATCTTTTGAGGATTGTTTAATATTCAGCGAGTGCATCTTATTAAAATCAGTGCATGTTCACTGCCCAATGAGGCCTATCTGCTGCAAAAGAGACTGGACGGGAGAGGGCACCCCAGGCACTATGCCTGAAGAGCTCTGACTGTCGATTGGACGATCCCAGGGACTCAAACAAGAACCGCTCTTGCTCACTTTGAACTGTAGCTGTTTAAGCCTCGGAATCTAGGGTATCTGTAACCTTTCCCTTTCCTGACAGCCCTAGTAAAATACCATTTCCCTTAGCCAAGTGCCTGTCTGAATGGATATTGGGATCCACCAGGGTGGACTAGGATCTACAAACCTAGTTGTTGACGGACCTAGAGCGCTTGCCTCCAAGCTGCAGTACACCTGGCATGCTGCTGGCATACCAGGAGTTTGGTGTAGTAGGCAGCCACAATAAAGTGTCTCCATCTCCCAGTGACTTCACATAGATGTTGAATAAGATAGGGGATAAGGTTTGTCCAGGATACTCCACAGCTGAGGGCTCTGAAGGAGCGTGTCAGAGCAGTTGTCCATCTAGGTGTAGTCCAAGAGGAAGGAACTGAGCCATTTCAGAGCATGTTTGTTCACCTTTGCAGACCCTTTAGAATAAAGTGTCAAATGCTGCAGAGCTGTCCAAGATGAGCAAAGGTGTACTTCCCTAATCAATGGGCTGGACAAGAAGAAGTCAGCCAGCAGAACTAGCGCAGTCTCTTCACCATGTGTTGGCCTGAACAAAGGTATCCAGGTTACTGGCAGTTGACTTTGGAGACTTTTGCCATTCTTGATTAGTTTGTTTAGGAAAGGGAGGTTGGACTGTGGGTAGTAGTTTACAAGGTCACTAACATTGACAGATTGCTTTAGTTGGTTGGACTATTGTATATATTAGCGTGGGAGACAGAAGATGTCCCCCACCTCCCTTTCCAATCTCTATTAAAAGGAGTCCCAGATTTTGCCTACCAGCCAGGAAGGAAAGGGGTCAGAATCAGAGATAGTGGCCTCGACTGCTCCTAGTGCTTGCATAATTATAATATTAATAATAATAATAATTAATGGAGATATCCCATCTCCTAGAACAGGAAGGGACCTTGAAAGGTCATTGAGTCCAGCCCCCTGCTTTCACTAGCAGGACCAAGTACTGATTTTGCCCCAGATCCCCAAGTGGCCCCCTCAAGGATTGAACTCACAACCCTGGGTTTAGCAGGCCAATGCTCAAACCACTGAGCTATCCCTCCCCCTCTTGTTTGAATGGGATGGAGGCTCCTGTGCTCAACTTGTTGTTCCTGGTGTCCCATGAAGCTATCCTGGCATAAGAAATCATCTCTGAATATAAAATGATAGTTCCTCACTAAACTCTGGCAGAATGTGGAGACAGTTTTGGCTTATGAAACAATGTAGGCTGGGATTTACAAAGGAGCCAATGGAAGTTGGATAGCTAAGGGTGGGATTCACAAAAGTATTTAGGCAAATAACTCCCATTGAAATCTATAACGATGATCGTTTGAAAATCTCAGCTTGAAAGTAAAGTAGTGGCCTAAATTGATACATTCAGTAGCCCATACTTTTTCTAGATCTACGTGACTCTAGCTAAGACATTCCTAAAAATGATGCTACAGCAAATCTGAAGATTGGACCAAAATCTAATGTCATTCATACCAGCGTAAGTCCATTGAAATCAATAAAGTGGCATTGTGAAGGGGACAGCAGAAAGTGACCAAGTGTGTTTTTGTTCTCTTGAGCAATATTTTTTAAAAAGCAGATTCAAGTTAAGTGACTAGCACTATCCTCGGTGATATTTTTAAGTTTAACTGCAACCAACAGATGGCAGTCCATAGTCAATTATAAGTAGTACAAACTCAAAAGGAGCGTTGTAACCAGGAAAATTATATACAGTATTTGCATCCAGGATTCTTTCAGTGCAGCTGGCAAGAAGAAAAATCTAACAGAAAAAATTACACTACAGGTTCCATTTACCTTTACAAATAGCTTCTCTCGTCGGGTGACCACCTAGCCTATATTTTTAAGGAAATTCTACAAGCCCCAAGATCATCAGGTACAGCTGAGCTCCACTCATGGCTGAAAAGAACAACCCAGAAAGAAGGGTTGAGGGAGAAGACTCCGAAATTCCCTTGAGTTGGATGAACCTGAAGACTTCTGTGTTTGGACGCAGGTTTGGGATTTAGCTAAAATATGATCAAATACATTATGGAATAATTGTAATCATTAGAATACATGTATTGGAAATAGCATATGACTGGCAAGAGAGGACTGCATGCATAAACAACTTGCCCTCATTTTCTGCAATCCAAGAAGGGGCTGTCAGAGTTCAGATCTCTTCTCAGCAAGCCACTTCTCGATGCAACTAGCCTCCTCGATGCAACTGCAACTCATATAACAGGAATGGGTCCCAGAGAGTAAAACTTCTGGGTTAGATTTATGGGGCAATGGTATCAAGAACTTGAACCTGCGGTATTCAGACTTATTCTGATATAAACTTGTTCCAAGTTTGCATCAATTTTTTTGATGGCCCATCCACCCAGCCCTACTGAGGACCCTATTTCTCCGGATGCCTACAATAAACATATTTGGAAGCTGAAAAGTCCCATTGAATGTTTATATCGATTTAGCTGAGGAGACACAATATGTAACTGTACACAAGAGACTAGCAATTTTGTCCCACACTAATACAGTCGTCCATCAGTGTTGCTTGTCAGTCTGTAATTTTAATGGTAATTTGCCACATTGTTATTGCTTTGAAAGCCTATATACAGCAGGATAAATAGCTGCTTTCACAGCCAAACTGGTTGCAACCCATTTTACATTGTCTATAAGAACACATTTCCTTACCACTTAACTACCTCAGATTGTTAGGTTGGGTAATGCAAGGCATGACTAGTTACCAATATTGTGTGTAAAATTCTCATGAACATCTATACTGCAAAACATTTTACCATTATGCTGTCAAAATACAATGCTTAGAGGATTGTGAAATGCTTCACTCATTTATCACACTACTACATGTAGCCACAGGTTACAGGACTTGGCAATTCTGCGTCCCTGTGACTGACACTGAACATAAAGTCAGCACCAGTGTTGCACCATGGTCATACACCAAGGTGACCCAACCTGAGGGTATTTTGTTGACTTTAATGGAAGCACATTGGTGCTTTCGGCTGGGTGCACTCAAAGGGAATTGTAATAGTGACACGTGATGAGGCAGACTGTAATACTTTCATATCAGATCAACTTTAAAGGAAAAGATTTTTCTTCCTAGACCAGATCAGCATTCTGTTCTAAAGAAGTAAAATTTGGAGACAAATTTGAGCTGAACAATGTCTCTTTAAAAAATATAGCCTGCATGCCACCTGTAGCTTTTGTTTTTTGTTAAAGCTCATTGACTTTATAGCACTGGACTGGATCAGTACTTGGATGGGAAACTTCACTGGAAAATCTAGGATGCTGCAGGAGAAAATTATTAACTCTGGTATCCGGGTCAAGGTTTAACTTGAGACATGACACAACACCAGTGCCTCATGAGTCACACTGGCTGCAGTTTCTGAGTAGAATTCAGGGTGATGGTTTAAAGTCCTAAATGCTTTAGGGTCAGGAAGACTGTCTTGATCCTCTGGCGTTTGCTTCCTCCCTTGGGCCTCACAGCCCAGAGCTGCTAACCTTCTGGACATACTGCAAATCTTTGCTTTTCTCTCGGTTACTTGCAGGATAGGTGGAGTTACGAAGAGGGGATTTTGTTATCCTTATGGTCATTTTGCCGTTGGATGTTTATAAGAGCTAACTGAGCTGTACTTTCTGTGATTTTTGAATTTTCTGATGCTGTGGAACAGTGGCCCAAGCTTGGGATGGGGGCTTCCATTTATAAATGGAAATAAATAAATAATTTAGGCAATTACATTGTGCCTACTGAACATGCCCTGGAACTTCAACTGGAGAACATGTTCTTTTCACGTACCACTGTTGCCATGTTCCACCCCAGACCTGGCTCCATATCACTGGTAATAAAGTGTGGTAATCATTATGGACTGGATAGTGGCTATGGCCGTTTTAGGGAGGGAAGATACAGAAGGACAACTACAGCAGCAGCTCCTCTAAGCACTCTGCCTACGGAGGCAGGCAGGATGATTCTTTGGGCATTATAGGTATGCATACAAATCTGGCAATTGCTACGTTCTTTTTAAGGCTGTGAAGTAGTGGGATAAACTCATGCCCATTCCGGTCACACTTCTTTTGAGGTGTGTAGCACTTCTGGTAGGACTAGGAGTCCCTCACTTGGGCAAGGTAGGCACCAGAATTCTTGCTGTCTCTTTGCAGGTGCATGTGTATGGGAAGTAGAGAATAAGTGCTTACTGTGCCCTCTTTTCAACTATGGGCACCTGTTCAAAAGCAGCCAGAATTCACCGCTAACTATTTAGATTGTTTGTAGTTCTGTAAAGCACTGTCAGGCTCGTGAAATTCAACTATCAAATTAAGAATCAACAGTAAATCTCCTATTCATGTGATATTCCTGGCATAGAACATTCCTTGTTGGCAGCCAGAAGGGCCTGCCAGGAATTCCATGTCTTGTCTTTGACTGCTCAGATATGCTCTGACTAATGTACAAGTGTCAACAGGCGTTAAGAAGAAATGGGCATGTGGTACCAGTGCTTCAGTGCTGTGACACAGGGAAGACCTGCTAAAGAGATGGCATTCACAGAATTATGCCATGTATGTATCTCAATGTATGGTTGCTTGGCATGTACACCCAAGGACCACTGACCAACTTGTGAGAGGGCACTAGGGCATCTGAACAGGTGGTCATGAGCAGTGGCACACAAAGATGCTCCTCACGTGTGCTTGCTGAGGGTATGATTTCCTGCTGGACCATCGGGAGCTTATGCACAGTTAAGGGGATGTGCAGTCATTAATCCAGCTCTGAGCTGTATTAACTTTAAAAATAGCTTATGTGGCAACATGATGTTTTGACCCATTTAAATTCAGCAGAGCAGTGTATAAGGATCAGAGATGTCTGGTAAAGCTATGTGCCTGTGGATCTTAGAAGCCCTCATTGAATCCTCCTAAGGAGCTTCTATACTCTGCGGAATAAGGTAGCAAAGTGCAGGTTTTCAGAGCCTGTTTTACTTAAAGCCAGTCACTGCAATTCCACAGTGCAGTGGGAAAAGATAAGGGTAAAATGTAGTTAATATAAATTAGTATAATTGATTACTTAGCCTCAAGGGATTTATTCTTGCTAACAGGGAACTCCTCAGCATCTGTCATTATGGAAGATTCAGGTAAGGAAGTTAATATATTGCTAACTATGTAATAAACCTAAATCCAGATTCTCAGCCGGCATAAATTCATGTAGCTTCTTTGAAGTCAATGGAGCTGCACTGACTTACACCCTTCTTATTTGTATTACAGTAGCTCCTAGAGGCAGCTGAGGCGCTGGCCATTAAATTAACCACAAAGGTTATTTGAGGCAGTGTGGGAGGGAATCTATGAAAGCAGTTTCAATAAAAAAGACCCATTCCGTCCCTGTTGCTGTACTCACTAGGCTCCAGTGGATCCCCTACAGAGTGAGTGCTGGTCCAATGATATGACAGCATCAAACAGTGAGTATTTCCAAAGGAACTTTAATGGGTGCCATCCTGACCAGTGCTGCCAAATACAGCAACATCCACTTTGTAGCTAGTGGTACTACTAGCCAATTTGAACCTATGGTTCATAAGAACTACTGTCTTTACAGGTACCAGTATTCCAGTCCTCAGGTGTGCAGCATACATATCTCGAGTACATTATACTACACTTCACATATGTTCTAAAAAGCATCCTGACGTTTCAAGATCTGTCTGCATAATAAGCACTCTCGAACCTTCTCAGTTTGTCAGGGGAATCCTTTTCTAAGGGCTGTTTTTGGTGGAACTGATTTTGAAGTCAAACCACTAGAGGGCATATGCACACTGTGAAGCAATTCCTTGTTAGCGAATATACAAGCTCTGAGATGGCTACACGATGCATTTCTGTGACGAGTCAATGAAAATGAAATAGCTTTGGCTGCACTCACATCCTCTTATGTTTGTTTTCTGTGTGCATTAGACCCATTGATATTCACCCACAAGACTGCTCAAAAGCGAATTTTAAGTTTGCATGTTCATGTATCTGCATGGAAAGTGCTGTATTTTATATAGGATAGAGCAGTGCTTAACACCATAACTGGAGGAGAAGAGTCACAAATTCCCACAACAGAGTACTAGCACACAGGCAGTTAATGAAGCAGACAAAAATCTGACCATATCCCTTCCAGGTAGGACCATGTACACACGTGCAATTACTTTGTGTCAGCAAAAAAATCATATTTTTAAAGCCATACAAGACCATTGAGATCATCTAGTTGGATAACCTGTACAACACAGGACATAGGACTTCCCTGAATTAATTCCTGCCTCAAGTCCTATAGCTGTGGCTGAACTAGAACATATCTTTCATTGACATCCAGTCTTGATTTAAAAATTGCCAGTGACAGGGAATCCACCACAGCCCTTGGTAAATTATTCCAGTGGTTAATTATCCTCACTGTTAACATTTGAGGCTTCACTGTAAGTCATGTTTTCCAATACTTTTTCATTCTCTTGGCCCTTCTCTGAACCCTCTCTAATTTTTTAACTTCCTTTTCAGAGTCTGGACACAGTATTCCGGTGGTAGTTTCAGCAGTGCCAAATACTAAAGTAATATAATCTCCCTACTCCTACCTAATATTCTGCTATTCATACATCAGTGGATCGCATTTTTTCCCTTTTGGCCACAGCACTGCACTGGGAGCTCATGTTCAGTGGATGATTCACCATGACCCCAAGTCCTTTTCAGAGTCACTGCTTCCCAGGATAGAGTTCCCCCCATCCTGTAAGTATGGTCTATATTCTTTGTTCCTAGATGAATGACCTTACATTTGGCCATATTGAAATGGATGTTTGATTGTGCTCAGCTTACCAAGTAATGCAGATTGCTCTGTTTCAGTGACCTATTGTCTTCATTATTTACCACTCTCCCAATCCTTTTGTCATCTGAAAATTTGATCATTAAAGATTTTGTTTTCTTCTGGGTCATTGACGAAAAAATTAAGTAATGCAGGGCCATGACCCATTCCCTGCAGAATCCCACTGGAAACACATCCATTTGATGATGATTCCCCATTTACAAATACATTGAGACCTATTTATTAGCCAGTTTTAATCCATTAAATGTGACACGTTGATTTTGCATCATTCTAGTTTCTTAATCAAAATATCGTGTAGTACTAAGTCAAATGTCTTACAGAAGTTAAGCATATTACTTTGATTACATCAACACTATTACTTTTGTTCAAACCAAAATTGTTCAAATTACAATTTAAATCCAGTGCCCATGATATAACTCATCTGTGTTGAGATAGAGAAAGAGGAGAGAGTTCTCTCACCAGAGCCCTGACAGAGACAGTTAAACAAGCCTGGAGTAGGTTATAAAAACACCCTTTGCAGCTGGGATCACACATACAATTACTGGGTGAGAATGTGAAAAGAGAATCAAACCAACTGGTTTGTATCCATCCAGTTCATCTCTTTGTAGCATCTCTTTGTAACTTGTCCATTAATGAGGCTTTTGGGCAAGGCTTGGGTCGCTTAGAGTTGACACTTTTCTAAAATCCCCTAATTCTGCTATCCATCCCTAATTACTGCCTCTCCCTTATAACCAAATGACTGCTTCAAGCCCATCCAGTCAGGAAACAGGAATAATACCATGTAATTTATATAACTAATTACAACTATTGCAGTTATTCTCCAGTGGGGTGCTCAGCACAGCATGAACCTACAGAGATTTGATGAGTAGGTGGCTCATATCGCTGGTCACATCTGATTTTACAATGCTGAAGGCCTCCTACCCCAAAATTAGATCTGATACACTGCATCTGCCTAGTATGTGAAGCCAAGAGTAAAGTTAATATAAATTCCAATGTACCCATCACTGCATTGCACCAGAGTCCCTGCATGGACTGGACAAGGTTTCTTCTTGCTGTGGCACTGTAGGCATTAAAGCTGATAAGCTTTGTGATTTGTAGCAGTCACATAGATGAATTAGCTCAGGATTTCCTGGCTACCATGACTGCCATGGGATTTTAAGTGGTTAGAGGCTCAACTGATACAGCCGGTTATGCTCTGGATCTAGAATTTTAAGTTGGCATTGGGGAACTGGAACACTGTCAGTTATACCAGTGACATGGACAAATTGTTGACCTCTGAGGTTAACTCACACCTGTCTTGTCAAGATGAAGAATTGTTTTGATGATATGCCCTTAGACTAAAGGGACCAGAGGGGTTCCAGAGGATTGTGGAGGAACCTATTCTTATTCCATTCTATTGATGCTTTGTTAGGATTTTGATTTTGTTTGTCTAGTGAGCTAGTCAGTCATTGATATAGTAGTCTCCCCCCTTCCTCTGACTTTGCTTCATCCTCACATATCATCTTGATTTAGAAATGTACAATTGCAATTGAAGCGACAGAGTAAATAGCTAGAGCACCAGTGACAGAAGGCTAGTGCTGAAGCAGATTGTTTGTGGCATAGAGTTTTTAAGCTCCTATTGCCTACAGCGAGGTCCTCCCTACTTCTGTCTTCAAGTCCTTGCTTCCATTGAGCCTTTAGGGAGAGTACAGGATAGCTGCTCTAATACTCTCAGCAGGATCTTTGTGGGGAGTGCCCAGCAAGGGCCACTGCCTCCCAGTCCCAAAGCCAATGCTTAGATATCAAGCTAATAGATATCTTGTAATTATCTTTTAAAAATTACCCTGTCTCAGATAAAGTATGTGCTTACTTAGTCCCCAGAATTAGAGTTGGACCAGGGAAACCCTCCTGGCTTTCACTGCAGTTGCTGTCTCTAGAGAACTCAGAGTTTGAGATGTCCTGTAAATCCCTAACACAGTAAATAGTAGGACCACAGTTGGTGAGGGCAGTAGGTAAGGTGCTATGCAAGAATATGAGTTTAGGTTCCCAAACTGCTTGTCAACTTGGATTGCTGTTCAAAAACAAAATAGAATTCTAAGTACACCTTGATTTTTGATTGGCTTCAGGAGTCAATGAATATTTAAATTGGCAGCCTTGACACAGATCCTCGAAGGAGGCTTTAAAAAGGCAGTGAGGGTGATGAAAATCCTTAGAGAACCCTACTAGGGGAAAAGGGATCTTCCCCAGTGATCTAGTTATTTAAGCAGGAACACAAGACAGGCACTGACTGTTTGAGAGAGAACTCTCCTCAGATGCTTTGAGCATAAAGTTATATGGCAGGCAATCAGCAATGACTTTAACTAACTATTAAGCACAATGATGACATTGAAGTGCACTAACTGGAGTATCACATGATTACCATATAGCCAAACACATGCATAAAAATAAAGAAATTTAATAACTTCTCAAAGTATAAAGGTGAGCAAGGAAGCAAATCCAAACACCTAAGATCATGCTCTGATGGGACTGGAAATCTGAACTCAGATGCCAAGTTCAAAACTTAAAAGACTTTGAATGTGGGTTTTGGTTCATGCCCATCTTTATACTTAACACACATTTTTACCATTTATATTTCAGTCTAGGAACCCTCCTTCTCTAAGAGCTAAACTTTTGTCATATAAGGCAGACTGATGCAATATGATATAACAGGCTCTGCTGCTTTTCTTGCTAGCAAGTGATATTCTGTATAACACAAGCAGCTACAGCATACGGTCTGCACTACTAGCAGTACTACCCAATAAGTATGATCTGACAGCTATCCAAATTACTTGTGGAACTAAAGGAGGATTTGGTCTCTCAAACAAGCCCATTGCATTTAGGAAGGATTGCTGCTGAAGTCATAGTTGCCCTAAACAGGCATATCTCATATGCCACCTCTCATCATATCTAAAATCTGAGCGAGATAATGCATTGCAAATTGCTTCGATTTTCATATGAAGCTTTTGTGAAAGAAATAAAACTATTCACTTATCCAGAAAATCGATGATCACTACTAATAGCAGTTATCTACTCCTGCCATCCTTCCTGCACTGCAATAAAAACATCAGTCGCATTAAGTACTTGTAGCAATTATTTGTAATAGGTAAATTCATTCTAATCACTTGAGAAACTGTTTGGTTTCATTATTCCCAACATTTCATTGATCATATCATGAACTCCTAAGGAGAAACTGAAATATCAAATGGAAGATATGGCTAATAACTGAATAAGGAAAAAACCTAAATACTTTAGTTTAAATGATAGTGTAACTCTCCAAAAAGAGGGGAAGCCATTGCCCAAAACTACGTTAGCAGCTCACCCACGCACAATTGGTGAAGCTCTGTGATGACAGGCAATGCATCCACACTAGACAGGAAGGTGTTAAAAAGTAGCTGTGGGTTCAGGTGGCCCTGTCCCTCCATATCTGTGAAGCATGCTAGATTTGGAGAGGAGCCTTAAAAGGAGACGCTGCTATAGCTGCTGGTCCCCTGCAATGAGATTTTCAAAGATAGAAGGGAAGGAAGTGCATGTGAGGTTCACTGAATACTCATGGGAAGGAGGGGAATCTGGCAGGACCTACTGGAAGGTGGCAGTGAAGGATGGAGCAGAGACCACACTGAGAACAGTATTTCCTACCTACTGTCAGGATCCTGAGTGAAGGGAGGCAGGAGTTTGGGAGCCAGGAACTGGAGTCAGAGTCAGGAGTCAAGCCAAGGGTCAGAGCTAGAGACAGTCAAGTATCAGGGTCAGTGTTGAAGTTCCAGACGTTGATCAGGAGTGAATCCAAGTCAGAGCCAAGGTCAATACCAGGACTTCGGAAGCAGTACAGTCATAGCAACTGGCTAGG
This sequence comes from Chrysemys picta bellii, assembly GCF_011386835.1. Classification (NCBI taxonomy): domain Eukaryota; kingdom Metazoa; phylum Chordata; order Testudines; family Emydidae; genus Chrysemys; species Chrysemys picta. The sequence goes on from NC_088791.1 coordinate 79,935,534, forward strand.
GATACACATTGTTGCCTGGTCTCTTCCTGGCATGCTCCATCAGCTTATAGAGGATCAAGTAGCCAATCGGGGAGCACTAAGACAACTGTCAGTTGGATCACTCAAGGTAGAACTTCCTGTCGTGTTCAACCTATGTGGATTGTTTTGGGTCTCAGGGAGCAGCCAGGTTACAGCTGTTGCTGGGTGTTAGGATGAGACTGTTGGTTGTCTGGTAGCCTTGCAGACCTGTGTTCAAGTCTCACTGACCCTTATACCTATTATCAGATTTCTCAGGATAATCCCTATTTTGATAGGTTTGTCTTGCATCATCCATGTCAAGACCTTAAAATACTCAGAATCTAATTCAGATAGAGAAAGCTGCGTGCATATGCAAGTTATGCAGTGACTGGGAGGGATGTGGTAGCTGTTTACACCCTTCACGTTTTGGTAAACTTCAGGCAGAGAAAGGAGCTATTTGGAGTGATACAAGGAGTTATAAATAGAAGGAATTGGATGAAGCACAAGCGACCAGGGAGCTTTTGCGAACAGGGGCTGCTAACAGGGAGTTTTGCAAGGGAGTTTGGGAAGGGAGTGGGAAGGGAGCGAGGGTCCCTTGCCGTTTCTATCTGTTTTCTCTTTATTCCCCTTAAAACCTATAAACCAACTACATTCAAAACTTCTTGCTTAAACAACCCTTTCAGCGGGCAGGGGGCTGCAGACAGGGGAGTTTGAGAGGGAGGCTTACGATGGTTAGGAAGACCCGTAACACCTGTGCCAGCACTGCTTCTGTCTCCTCCACCTGCACCTGTAGCCAGACAGAGCGCCTGAACATGGATACTTCTACCCAGATCCTGGTGTGGTTTTGCAGAGACTATAACTTGCAATTTCTACTTACTGATATCCAGGCTGGGGGGAAAATCCAATGTGAAAGGTGCCTGCTGGTGGAATCTCTCAGGCAGCAGGTGGGAGAGCTACAGGAGGAGGTGGCTAGGTTGAGGAGCATCCGAATCCACGAGCAATTCCTGGCAGTGTCCATGTGGAGACAACTGAGGTAGCTATCCCAGAACACAGGACTGCTGATACACCACTGGTGGAGGATGAGATAGCTCAGGGTGGACACTGGCAGCTGGTTTCTTCTGGCAGCAGGTAGTGCTCCACCCCTGCTCCGAACCCTCCCACCGTGGTAATAGGTAACCGTTATGCTCTTCTTGATACAGGAGAGAAGGAATCACCCCCTGCAGTAAAGGAGGAGAAGCCTCGTACTCCTAAGGCTGGGAGGTCTGCTGCCACCACTGCGAATAGGAAACGTAGGGTAGTGGTGGTCAGAGACTCTCTGCTGAGGGGGACGGAGGCGCCCATCTGTTGCCCTGACATTTCATCTCGGGAGGTATTGTCGAGGATTATCCAGCCCTCTGACTACTACCCCATGCTACTCATCCATGCGGGCACAAATGATATTGTGAGATGTGACACTGAGCGGATCAAGAGTGACTACAGGGCTCTGGGAGTACGGGTGAAGGAGTTTGGAGCACAGGTGGTATTCTCTTCGATTCTTCCTGTCAAAGGTAGGGGCCCGGGCAGAGACAGATGCATCATGGAGGTGAATGCCTGGCTGCCAAGATGGTGTCGCCAGGAGGGCTTTGGCTTCCTCGACCACGGGATGCTATTCAAGGAAGGATTGCTAGGCAGAGATGGCGTTCACCTTTCGAGGAGGGGAAAGACCCTATTTGGACACAGACTGGCTAACCTAGTGAGGAGGGCTTTAAACTAGGTTCGACGGGGACAGGTGAGCAAAGCCCACAGGTAAGTGGGGAACATGGAGACCTGGGAGATGGGTCGGAAATAAGAGGGAGTGTGTGCTATAATGGCAGAGAGAAAGGAGGGTCAGGGCAAAACTGGGAGGCAAGATCGAACCAGTATCTTAGATGCCTATATACAAATGCGAGAAGTATGGGTAATAAGCAGGAAGAACTGGAAGTGCTAATAAATAAATACAACTATGACATTGTTGGCATCACTGAAACTTGGTGGGATAATACACATGATTGGAATGTTGGTGTGGATGGATACAGCTTGCTCAGGAAGGATAGACGGGGAAAAAGGGAGGAGGTGTTGCCTTATATATTAAAAATGTACAAACTTGTACTGAGGTGGAGATGGACATAGGAGACAGAAGTGTTGAGAGTCTCTGGATTAGTCTAAAAGGGGTAAAAAACAAGGGTGATGTCATGCTAGGAGTCTACTACAGACCACCTAACCAGGTGGAAGAGGTGGATGGGGCTTTTTTTAAACAACTAACAAAATCATCCAAAGCCCAAGATTTGGTGGTGATGGGGGACTTCAACTATCCAAATATATGTTGGGAAAATAACATAGCAGGGCACAGACCATCCAACAAATTCTTGGACTGCATTGCGGACAACTTTTTATTTCAGGAGGTTGAAAAAGCTACTAGGGGGGAAGCTGTTCTAGACTTGATTTTAACAAATAGGGAGGAACTCATTGAGAATTTGAAAGTAGAGGGCAGCTTCGGTGAAAGTGATCATGAAATCACAGAGTTTGAAATTCTAAGGAAGGGTAGAAGGGAGTACAGCAAAATAGAGACAATGAATTTCAGGAAGGTGGATTTTGGTAAGCTCAGAGAGCTGATAGGTAAGGTCCCATGGGAATCAAGACTGAGGGGAAAAACAACTGAAGAGAGTTGGCAGTTTTTCAAAGGGACACTATTAAGGGCCCAAAAGCAAGCTAGTCCGCTGGTTAGGAAAGATAGAAAATGTGGCAAAAGACCACCTTGGCTTAACCACGAGATCTTGCATGATCTAAAAAATAAAAAGGAGTCATATAAAAAATGGAAACTAGGACAGATTACAAGGATGAATATAGGCAAACAACACTGGAATGCAGGGCCAAGATTAGAAAGGCGAAGGCACAAAATGAGCTCAAACTAGCTACAGGAATAAAGGGAAACAAGAGGACTATTTATCAATACATTAGAAGCAAGAGGAAGATCAAAGACAGGATAGGCCCACTGCTCAGTGAAGAGGGAGAAACAGTAACAGGAAACTTGGAAATGGCAGAGATGCTTAATGGCTTCTTTGTTTCGGTCTTCACCGAGAAGTCTGAAGGAATGCCTAACATAGTGAATGCTAATGGGAAGGGGGTAGGTTTAGCAGATAAAATTAAAAAAGAACAAGTTAAAAATCACTTAGAAAAGTTAGATGCCTGCAAGTCACCAGGGCCTGATGAAATGCATCCTAGAATACTCAAGGAGCTAATAGAGGAGGTATCTGAGCCTCTAGCTATTATCTTTGGAAAATCATGGGAGACGGGAGAGATTCCAGAAGACTGGAAAAGGGCAAATATAGTGCCCATCTATAAAAAGGGAAATAAAAACAACCCAGGAAACTACAGACCAGTTAGTTTAACTTCTGTGCCAGGGAAGATAATGGAGCAAGTAATTAAGGAAATCATCTGCAAACACTTGGAAGGTGGTAAAGTGATAGGCAATAGCCAGCATGGATTTGTAAAGAACAAATCTTGTCAAACCAATCTGATACTTTCTTTGATAGGATAACGAGCCTTGTGGATAAGGGAGAAGCTGTGGATGTGGTATACCTAGACTTTAGTAAGGCATTTGATACGGTCTCGCATGATATTCTTATCGATAAACTAGGCAAATACAATTTAGATGGGGCTACTATAAGGTGGGTGCATAACTGGCTGGATAACCGTACTCAGAGAGTTGTTATTAATAGTTCTCAATCCTGCTGGAAAGGCATAACAAGTGGGGTTCCGCAGGGGTCTGTTTTGGGACCGGCTCTGTTCAATATCTTCATTAACGACTTAGATATTGGCATAGAAAGTACGCTTATTAAGTTTGCAGATGATATCAAACTGGGAGGGATTGCAACTGCTTTGGAGGACAGGGTCATAATTCAAAATGATCTGGACAAATTGGAGAAATGGTCTGAGGTAAACAGGATGAAGTTTAACAAAGACAAATGCAAAGTGCTCCACTTAGGAAGGAACAATCAGTTTCACACATACAGAATGGGAAGAGACTGTCTAGGAAGGAGTACGGCAGAAAGGGATCTAGGGGTTATAGTGGACCACAAGCTAAATATGAGTCAACAGTGTGATGCTGTTGCAAAAAAAGCAAACGTGATTCTGGGATGCATTAACAGGTGTGTTGTGAGCAAGACACGAGAAGTCATTCTTCCACTCTACTCTGCGCTGGTTAGGCCTCAACTGGAGTATTGTGTCCTGTTCTGGGTACCGCATTTTAAGAAAGATGTGGAGAAATTGGAGAGGGTCCAGAGAAGAGCAACAAGAATGATTAAAGGTCTTGAGAACATGACCTATGAAGGAAGGCTGAAAGAACTGGGTTTGTTTAGTTTGGAAAAGAGAAGACTGAGAGGGGACATGATAGCAGTTTTCAGGTATCTAAAAGGGTGTCATAAGGAGGAGGGAGAAAACTTGTTCACCTTAACCTCTAAGGATAGAACAAGAAGCAATGGGCTTAAACTGCAGCAAGGGAGGTTTAGGTTGGACATTAGGAAAAAGTTCCTAACTGTCAGGGTGGTTAAACACTGGAATAAACTGCCTAGGGAGGTTGTGGAATCTCCATCTCTGGAGATATTTAGGAGTAGGTTAGATAAATGTCTATCAGGGATGGTCTAGACAGTATTTGGTCCTGCCATGAGGGCAGGGGACTGGACTCGACGGCGTCTCGAGGTCCCTTCCAGTCCTAGAATCTATGAATCTATAAATCTATGAAATTTTAAACAGATAAATGAATTTTCCTGATATTCAACTTAATTTTATTAAATGATGGACGTCTATCAAGGGAAGTTGTAAATGCCTTGATGCGGACAACATTTATAGCTATCTGTCCCAAGTAGGAAGGCACGTTCATGTAATAAAAAATGTTTCATGTGAATTTAATGCTTGTGTGAGGAGTCCATTGACAGCCCTGGAGCGAACAGACATGATCCAGTGCCTGTGGAAGTTGATTGAGGGGAAGGGGGTGTCCTTTCATTGAAATCAGTGGGCTTTGGCCATGCCCTAAAAGCCTATGTCTCTCACACACGTGCTTAACTACAGAGTGAACAGTCCTGCTGAAATTAATGGAACTGCTCACGGCAGGGCCGGCTTTAGGCCAATTCAATCAATTCCCCTGAATTGGGCCCCACGCCTAAGAGGGCCCCGTGCCCAAGAGACGGTGTGCCGTACCGGGATGGCCCAGCTTCCCCAGGGCCTAGGCCCTTTAAATTGCTAACAGAGGCCCACTGCTGGAGCCCTGGGTTAGGGCTGCGGGGCTCTGGGGGCTATTTAAAAAGTCCAGGGCTCCCGCTGCCTCTACCACCCCGGCCCTTTAAATAGCCCCCAGAGCCCTGGGATAGCAGGGGGCTCGGGGGCTATTTAAAGGGCTGGAGCTCCAGCTGCCTCTGCTGCACCCCCTGCTCGCACCAGCCACGCACCACCTGCCCTGCCCGCAGCCAGCCCCTGTCTCCAGCCAGCCCTGCACCCCCTGCCCGCAGCCAGCCCTGCCGCACCCCCTGCCCTGCCTGCACCGGCTCTGCACCCCCTGCCCTGCCCGCAGCCAGCCCCTGTCTCCAGCCAGCCCTGCACCCCCTGCCTGCAGCCAGCCCTGCTGCACCCCCTGCCCTGCCTCCAGCCCCGCTGCACCCCCTGCCCTGCCCGCAGCCCCGCACCCCCTGCCCGCAGCCAGCCCGTCTCCAGCCAGCCCTGCACCCCCTGCCCGCAGCCAGCCCTGCTGCACCCCCTGCCCTGCCTCCAGCCCCGCACCCCCTGCCCTGCCCGCACCAGCCCTGCACCCCCTGCCCTGTCTCCAGCCAACCCCTGCCGCACTCCCCTGCCTTAAGCCAGCCAGTCCCGCACTCCTCTGTCTCCAGCCCTGCCAACCCCTGCCACACACCCCTGCGACCCTGCCTGAAGCCAGCCAGCCCACCCCACACACCCCTGTCTCCAGCCAGCCTTCCCCTGCCTGCAGCCAGACTCTACTTCCAGTCAGTCCCTGCCCTGCCTCCAGCCAGCCCCATGCCCACTGGTGCCCTGCAGTTCCCAGGGCAGTAACCCTGCACACCTGCTTCAATGAGGGGGGCAGGGAGCAGCTGGGACAGCTGCACACACACCCTGGGAGTGGCAGGGACCCACACATGTGAAACGGAGCTCATTAATAACCGATCAACAGCATATATGACGCAATGTACATAATATATAATTTTATTATTTATATAGTTATGGAAAATAAATAATACATGAAAGAAATGAAAGGGTTTTTTTACAGTTGTTTTTTTTTTTTTTTGTTAGTCATCCCTGCTGGGGCTCCGTTGAAAATGTTCCTAAAGCCGGCCCTGGCTCGTGGTACATGAAATAAAGCACATGTGTAAACCTTTATGGGATTGTGGCTGTGATGATTTTGGGGGTATAAAGGACTGAGAGTCACTTTTTATCCCTTTTGTTGAAGGCAAGGGGGGTAATTGCTTGTGCTTAACTGAGTGTCAGCTCCCTGTTACCCACTCAAACAATCTCTGCCTGATTACTTCCTATGTACAGGATTAAGAGTTGGCTCCTTGCCGCCTACTTATATCCCCAAAGTGCATTGTCTGTCCTCAGGGAGGTTTAAAACAAAACAAAACAAAACAAAACCCCACCACTAACAAAAATCCCTTTGTTTATTCTCTGGTGTGCTGCCTCTTCCCTGGTGATTTCACATCTCCCTGTTGACTTAGTATGTAGATATGCAGCTATTGTTTTAGCTTACAATGTTTAATTTACATGCCAACAGATAGGTGAATAAACATCTCTTGTCTGACAAAAACAACAACAACCGTGCTTGTTAACTCTGCCTTGATACAGACTATAAAACAGTAAAAAGCAACAAAGAGTCCTGTGGCACCTTGTAGACTAACAGGACTCTGTCACTTTTTACAGATCCAGACTAACATGGCTACCCCTCCGATACTATAAAACAGTATACTATGTAATGACTTATGAATGGATCTGTATATACATTTCACAACAATAAGAACGAGGAGTACTTGTTGCACCTTAGAGACTAACAAATTTATTTGGGCATAAGCTTTCGTGGGCTAAAACCCACTTCATCGGATGCATGGGGCCAACATCCCCTTACAGGAGTTAGAAGGAGCTGGTGGGTGGTCAGAATTGAAAATGCAGACTATCAGCACCATAGCAGAGGACAACAGGACAGTAGGAAGTTGAGGAAAGACATGACCTCTTCTGCACATGGTTACACCTATGGTTCAAGCTATTGAAATGTATTCATATTTACTCTTTGGTTCTCAAATCAAGAAATTCACTTAAATCTGAATTCTAAACATTTTCCAAACACAATATCACAGGACATAAGTGAGATCCTGGGCTTGATTCTCCACTCCATTTCAGTGGCTGTATTCTGGTAAAACTCTGTTCAGTCAGATAACAAAACAGAGAATCAGGCCCTACATATACTAAGTGATGCACCAGACAAAAGTGAACCTGTTCTAGAGAGTTTGACTTCTTCCTCATTTCCTGTTTACTGGTATAAATGCTAAGCATCTCACTGTCTTACCACAGTTCATGACAGTTCTTAATGAATGAATGATGAGCAGAAAAGGTTTCTAGCCAGCTAACAGTCAGCTTCATTCATGCTAATTGTTTGAGGGGATTGAAAATTACTTAGCAACCACTTCAGTAAATGGTGGGGAAGACACAACAGAGCAGTTTCATAACTGTAATGAAGCAAACATCATTAAAGCCTTTCTGCTGATCGTACTTCCTGGTTCTATGTGAGTGGCCTGAACAAACAATACACGCACTGCATTAATAATGCATCCCCCCAAAACACTGACTTTCTCCTGCTTTGAGGAATGAGTTAGCAGACACCACTTACTCCTCTGGAAAATATTAGCATTCTGCACTGAAAAATATTTGAACATTAATTGTTTTTAAACAAAAGGATAAAATATCCAAGTAAAATTATAGGGATAGTTCAGAGTCTGTTTATTGAAAATGATAAATAATAGGGATCAAATGCTCACCAGGCACAAAACAGTGTAGTTCTACTGAAATCAATGGAGTTACACCAAATAATACCAGCTGTGGATCTAGCCCTAAGCGGCTTTGCTTATAAGTAATAAGAGGGTATTGCCTTTTTAAAGTATAAGGAAAGTTTAGAGTGATATCATAAAGATGTCTTCAGAATTTTAAAAATATTTTTCAAACACAGTTTATAATGTTAAGAAGCTTCAGTCTGAAATCAGATGCATTAATACAATTATTTGTTTACCATCATGTGCACACACACTGGCTTTGTTTTTCGAGGGTTGTTCACAATGGCTAAACTCGGGGCTGCTTTTCTATGTGTGCCCGTAAAACACTGAGTCATTTGCTTTCACAAAAGATACGACACATTTGAAATGGCTTTTTTTTTAAAGGTAAATTCACTAAAGAACTTCCTAAATTTAGTTTAACTACCTCGTGGAGTCCAGAGAGAACAATTAAAACATCTCAGTTATATACAAGACTATTATATTATTACAGCATAGCTTTTAAGAAGAAAAATTATCCAGAAATAGCACCCATTAAACAGTAGGTAAAAGTCTGTCATTGAACATAGGCACTCAGATACCACAGTGGGGGCACTGAATGACAATCTTGGTGGGTAAATAGGTTAAAACTCAGCAATAAAAAGAGAAGATAAAACTAACTTGCATAGCATATTCTATTATTCATACATTTAGTTAATGACAATATTGACAAGTAAAAATTTACCTTACACATTTCAATACCTTTAACTCTGACCTTCAAGAAATACAGTATTTACTGTTGATAGATGTTGGGCTGCATGTGTTCCCTCTGTATGCCATCACAGCTCTGCACAGGTAGCTGGCACAGCAGACCTTGAGCGAACTGCCCAGTGACCACAAGATCCATTAAGATGTGAAGGCACTTGGTCGGGTTTATTGTCAATGAAGCACTCGGATCAATGTTTACAGTAATACTAGCACATGTATGCCCGTGACAATGGATGCAGCTCAGTGAATGGCAGGACTTTCTATTCCCCCCTCGGTTGGCCAAAGAAACTCCCTCTGAGATACTTCTTTGTACACCAATTCAAACAAGTTATATATTGCCCCTCTGACGTATCTAAGTGCCACCCTCTGACATGTTTGGGTGTCACCCATTTCCTTGTACCTGCTGGTTTAATCAAAACATCTCTATCCATCATGCTGTCATCCTGACCTTATCTTTAAGATGGGTCAGCATGTTCCTGTTATCTTTGGGGAATGTGCTAGTATCGGGGTGTTCTTGTACCGTCCTTCTAGAATGTGTTTGCATGTATATTCTTGTACCTAGCACTACTTAGGAATGAGTGTTTCTGCAATATCAGCCCTGTTCTTGCCAGCTTCTGTGAGCCTGGCCTGCCTCTTGTTCACAACTTAACTTTGCTTTATAGTAGCAAAGCTTTGACCACTACTTTATCCCAGGCCTCAGACCTCATACCAGGCCTCTGATACAAGGGCTTCTGTTTAAGGCCCTCTTCCTACTACACTTACAAACTCTTTCAACATATACATAACTATGCAAAATATATAATCCATGATGTATATGTTAAGAGCTTGCAAGTATGGACCATGGTTCGTAGTTAAGATTGTTTTCAGAATGTGAAAGGTGAATTTTCATGTTAGTGTTGTCATTAGATGATTGTGTGAACTATACTGATATTAGTGTATGTGTGTAAATTACTTAAACTGGTCACTTCCATTCTTAACTGCTCAGGTTTTTTTTAATTGTAATGTTTGTCATATATTTTGTATAAAGGTATGTCTACACTGCCAAAAAAGGTTTGTTCTTCACTCTGGTTAGCTAACCCTCATTAACTGCCTCTCATTTAAATAGAAATGAAGATATGGCAACTTAGCTTTTTACTTGTGTTAGTAATTCAAGTGGAACCTCAGGCTCCGCTATTGGCTTTAACTCAAGCTGCTAGCCTGAGCCGCTGTGTCTTCACAGCTATTTTAATCCAAGTTAGCTAACGTTGGTTAGCTAATTAAAATTAAGAACACACCTTTTTTTTTCCAGCCTAGACATACCCTAAAGGATCAGTTATGTGCTGCAGCAAACAACAGTAAATTAACAAAGATTTTTGTGTGTGAATAACATAATGTGTTGATCTAAATGTATATCATCTTATTCAGGGAAGTGGGCAATGCTCTTCTCTTTTATGTAATCGGTCTAATGCAAAGATAAGTCATTCCTATTCTGTATGAGTCAATGGCTTCGAGGCCAGTCTCTACAGTTGACCTGTAATGATGTTTGGCAAACATGAGGATGAAAGGATGGAAATGCATCTAGAGCAGCGACATTTTTATTGAGCATCATATGAAAGTCCCCTTTCTTCCTTCTCCCTGTGCCACATTATTAATTAGTCCATTTCAGTGGTACATTTGTCTAAGGATAGGGAGGCTATCAAAGAGATTCTTTGCTTTTATGTAGAGACAGCTGGCACTAATTACCAAACTGGGAATGACATGCAAGCAGATAAGTGAGAAACTCTTGGCGAGCACAAAGGGAGAATTTTTGTAGCACATTTTTAAATTTATATTAAAACTTTCATTTGGCATGGTATCTATAATGCAGCTTGAAGTACAGTACCATCAACAATCCAGTTGTCTTCCTTTACTTCTACACTAGTTGCACTCATAGGGCACAGTATGGCCTCTATGGGTCGCATTTGGATCCTCTGCGCTCACTGTATGCCAGGGGTGAGGTCAGTGAAGGGGAGGAGAGTGAGAATTGTCAAATATCATACACTTCCATTAGTGAGGAGAAAAATTATTAATCTATAATAATCCCCAACACCACTCTCCAAGAGAGCCATGGGTGCATCCCACTCTCTCCAAAACCAAATTGCAGGTGCTCATAAATTAAACAACTTTGTGGTTTCTTATCTTCATCATTATATGTCCTACATGATGTTGTTCCACAGATTTTCCTTTACATTGAAAGATGCACCTATCCAAAGTTTTATAGCTAACAGTAATAAAGACAAGTTTGTAATCTATTTTCCTGTTCATAGGAGCCATCCATAAAAAGTGTTGTCATATTTTCCAGAAATTTACACCTGCCCTCTCTTTCTCTCTCTACAGTTACCATATAGTTCTCACTCTCCTTGGAATTTCATGATGACGTCCTAATCCTCACCATGTTTGCCCAAAGGACATCTTCAAAAGTGTAATTGTTTAAATTAATTTTTGTTCAGTTTATTTACTATAAATTTGTTTGCATAATCCAATCACAGAAAAATGGTGAATAAAATAGGAACAGCTGTGAAGCATTCTAGTCTGCAGAAGTCTGACCCTGAAACATTCCTTTCCTCTGGTGTCTGCAGGGCATAAATTCTCTGTTACACCTTGTTGGTATCTCTACTGATGATCCTTACCATATGTTTTTGACCTTCAAAATATCCTGTACATATCTCCGTTCACTTACCATGATAATTTCTTAGCATGATTTTCCATATACAACTTCATTTTGCATATTAGACCCTAATACTGCACTGTATATTGTCAGCTCCAATAATAAAGAAGCTTGTACATGAGAACATAATCAGCAATTAAATCTTGAACAGACAGATTTATTTACAGTAGGGAGTATTTTGTCTGGTATTTTTGAGCCTCTTCGGTTCATTGATATTTTTTTTTCTATCAAGTATCAGAGGGGTAGCCGTGTTAGTCTGAATCTGTAAAAAGCAACAGAGGGTCCTGTGGCACCTTTAAGATTAACAGAGGGTGAGATGTTCTGCTAGCAGTTGAGGTGTGAACACCAAGGGAGGAGAAACTGCTTCTGCAGTTGGATAGCCATTCACAGTCTTCGTTTAATCCTGATCTGATGGTGTCAAATTTGCAAATGAACTGGAGCTCAGCAGTTTCTCTTTGGAGCCCACATATCCAGACAGGGAGTAGGGAGTCCACATATCCAGACAGTCCTTCAGTGAGAGTGCATCCCACTGAGGAATACACTAAGAAACTGCACCATCTACTCAGGACACTCCCTACACTAACACAGGAACAAATCAACCTCCCTGGCCACACAATAGCAGATGTAAAGGTAGCCATCTTACAGCAACAAAACTTCAGGATCAGATTCCAAAGAGAAACTGCTGAGCTCCTGTTCATTTGCAAATTTGACACCATCAGATCAGGATTAAACGAAGACTGTGAATGGCTATCCAACTACAGAAGCAGTTTCTCCTCCCTTGGTGTTCACACCTCAACTGCTAGCAGAGCAACTCACCCTTCCTAATTGAACTAACCTTGTTATCTCCATACTGATTTATACCAGCCTCTGGAGATTTCCATTACTTGCATCTGAAGAAGTGAGGTTCTTATCCACGAAAGCTTATGCTCCCAATACTTCTGTTAGTCTCAAAGATGCCACAGGACCCTCTGTTGCTTTTTTACAGATTCAGACTAACACGGCTACCCCTTTGATACTTGAGTAGTGAAGGGTATCCACAATAGCCCTTCCAGTTTAGCTGTTTGCAAACTCTCTTTCAAACTTCTGTTAAACCGTTCAATTTCCCCATTGGCTTGAGGGTAATATAGGGATGACCTCCTGTGTAAAATGTTCTTCTCTGCTAGAAAAGTTTCAAACTCCAGGGAAATAAATTGACTACCATTATCTGAAACCAGTTCTTTGGGGTTACCTTCCTGGCTAAAAACTGAAGAGAGGAACTTAATTACTGTAGCAGAAGAAATTTGCAATGTAAACACTACCTCAGGCCATTTGCTGAAATAGTCTATTAAAGTGATGGCATAACGACAGTTAGTTGGAGCAGTATCAAAGGGTCCTACAAATGTCAGTCGCCACTTTTTCCCATGCAGATTCAGGAAGAGGAACAGGCTGTAATGGAGGGGTACATGTCACTGCTGTCTTATCATGCATTTGGAAAGTGACACAGGATTTTTGAGTGCTTCAAAGGACTTTGAGAGTCCATCCCTGTCCACCAATACAGATCCCGTAGTCGTTGTTTGGTTCTGACAATTCCTTGATGAGTATCGTGTGCTAGGTGTATGAGTTTTGACTGTAATTCTTCTGGCGCAAGTAGCCGTTGTGTACCTCGTAGCACACACAGCCATCGAGCAAAGAAAGTTCATCCCGAACTCTAAAGGCAGCAAAACTGGGTCAAGATTTTTAGGGTTACTGGGCCATCTCTTTGTCAGAAATTCCCGTAATTTTTGTTGAATTGGACATGCTGAACAAGCAGCTTGAAATTGTTCTCTTGTAACTGCAGTAAGAGTGCTTGTAATAAGCGGGTTTCAGAGTAGCAGCCGTGTTAGTCTGTATCCGCAAAAAAGAACAGGAGTACTTGTGGCACCTTAGAGACTAACAAATGCATCCAAAGAAGTGGGCTGTAGTCCACGGAAGCTTATAATCTAATAAATTTGTTAGTCTCTAAGGTGCCACAAGTACTCCTGTTCTTGTAATAAGCGCAACTACTACATCCTCATCCTCCTGTGGACCATCTGGTGAAGGTGAAGGCAAAGGCAAGTGAGAAAGGCAATCAGCTACTACATTTTTGTTTCCAGGCTTATATTCCAGTTCATAATTGAAAGAAAGTAGTCTTGCAGACCATCTAGCAATACGATATCCTGCTTTTCCCAGTCCTTTCGTGGTGAGCAATGTTGTCAAAGGGCTGTGGCCTGTGCGCTACTTGAACGTGCGGCCCCCCAGGTAAGTTCTCCATTTTTCAGTAGCCCAGACACAAGCAAGTGCTTCTTTTTCAACTGTAGAATATTTTCTCTCAGCATTACTTAGTGTCCTTGAAGCAAATGCAACAGTCCTCTCTGTGTTGTCCTCATGAAGTTGTGTGAGGACAGCCCCAAGTCCATAATCAGAAGCATCAGTAGTTACAATTGTGGGCAATGCAGGACTGCATAATGCAAGTACTGGACTATGTACAATCAAGTCTTTCACCCTTTCAAAACTAACTTGTGCATCCATTGTCCACACTAAGGTTGAACTTCTCCGTAGTAATTCTCGTAAAGGTTCAATGACAGAAGCATAATTGGGAATGAATTTTGCATACCAGGAGGTAAGACCCAAGAAGGAACGTAAGGTTTGCAAATCTGTTGGAGGAGGAGCATTTGAAATTGCCAGGAATTGATCTGGATCAGGTTTTAGTCCAGCCTATGAAATTGTATGCCCCAGAAAGGAGAGTTCAGTTTGTCTAAATTTGCATTTGGACCTACTGAGCTTGAGGCCTGCTTTGCTGATGCAGTTTAGTACAGACTGCAGGTTATTGTCATGCTCCTCAGTAGTATTTCCAAACACAATAATATCATTCAAATAGCACTGAACTCCATGTTGATTCTTCAGAATCAATGACATCATTTTTTGAAAGGCACTTGGGGCTGATGCGAGACGGTATGGAACACGTTTAAAACAAAATAGTCCCTCATGTGTAATAAATGCTGTGAGGTCTCTGCTATCTTCATGCAACATAACCTGGTGGTATGCGCTCTGCAAATCAAGAGTAGAAAACATCTTTGCTCCAAGGAGTTCTGCAAATACTTCCTTTATGTGAGGAAAAGGATGGCTGTCAATCACAATAGCTTTATTTGGCTCCCTTAAGTCCACACAAAGGCGAATGTCTCCACCCTTCTTCTGCGTCAGTACTATAGGTGAAACCCATTCCGAGGAGTTAATCTCTTCAATAATGTCCTTTTGAACAAGTTTTCTAAGTTCCTCTGAAACAACTTCCCTGACTGAAAATGGTAAGCGCCATAATTTCTGTCGTACAGGCAACACATTATTCCGCATTTCAACTTTATGCAGAAACCCATAAGCGCAGCCGAATTTCTCCTCAACCTGGAGTTGGGTCCCAGCTGAAACTGGTGTGTGTACCGCAAGAGTGCTTTGCTGAGGAAGATCAATTCGTCCATTAACTACCCTGAGATTTAAAGCAGCTAATAAATCTCTGCCAAGGATAGGAGTGCCTTTGTGAACAATGTAGAATTCCGCAGTTACACAGCGATCACCAAAAGTAATTATTGCTGGCAGGCAGCCAGGTACTGGAATATGGTTTTTCAAATAGCATACCAAGTGAAGTTTGGGTTCAGTAAGAGACACATCTTTAAAGTAATGCAAATAGATGGAATCAGGTAGTATAGATACTGCTGAGCCAGTGTCCAACATTAGCTGAACAGAGCGTGATTTGCCTGAGGGTATGGCAGAAACATTTACAGTGCACTTTATCTGTTCTGGAATATGTGCAGTAGTGATTTTGTCTACACTCAGCACAGTAACATCTGGTATTGTAACTGCATGCACCTGTTGATTGAACTGGCTACTGCGACATACTTTAGCAAAATGCCCAATCTTTTTGCAATGATTGCACTGAGCTACTTTTGCTGGACATCCTGTGTAGCTTGCAAAATGTTGTGGGGATCCAAGCGAAAGCATGCTTTTACTGTATTTTGCATTTGCTGATTCAGTGCCTTTTCATTAGTTTTCCTTTTGCAATTGTTTGTCTGCAATGACAGTGAACTTTTCTGGAAAGGTGTCACAGTCTGGACTGGGCCTCCTGTACCCTGGCTCATTATTTTGGCTTCAGCTGTAGCTGACTCAATCTGAGTAGCAATGGTTATTGCTTTTTCTAGTGTAAGTTGTGGTTCTAGAAGTAAGCGTTCTCTTACACGAAGCATGGTTGTTTTCTCAATGAGCTGGTCTCTAATCATCTCATCTGCCATATTCCCAAAGTCACAAGTTGCAATCAGACTCCTCAGGGAGGCAATATACTGCATTATAATCTCCCCTGGTTTCTGCTCACGCTGGCGAAATCTGTAGCGATTAGCTACTACATTCACTTTTGGCACAAAAAGTTCTTTAATGCAGTGAGTGCAGTCTCATATTTATCATCTGCTAGGGGAAAAGTGTAAAATATACGCTGCCCTTCTGCTCCAAGGCAGTAGATTAGCAGAGCATGCTTTCTTACTTCAGAAATCTCTGTAGCACTGATTGCAAGCAGATAAGTCTCAAACATACGGATCCAGGCAGTAAAAGCAATTGGAGGCTCACCTGGGCTTTGCAGAAAGGGTGCAGGTGGGTTCAGAGGCAGAAGATCCATCCTCATCGCCAAAATGTTGTATCCACCACGCAAGGTACTAACAAACTTTAACAGAACTTTATTTACAGTGGAAGTCTCTTTTCCAAGCTGTAGCTGCACACCCTGTAACTCTCCCAGCCTCGTCAACTCCTCCCCCTCCTTCCTGTTTCCTGTCCTTTCAGACTCCCAACAGCCAGTGCTCCCAGTTCTAATAATCACATGCAGCATCTAAACACCACATTTCTCTCATCCCATCTGAAGAAGATTGTGGAGCTTGTAATGAGCTCGACTCCATGCTCCCTTGTCTGTTTATGTATGCTATGGAAGTTGTGCTGACTGTGAATACAAGTATGTGTCAGGAGTTTATAGGTGGGGAGGGATGTCTGAAGGGTTAGTCAAAGCACCTGCAATTCCAAACAGGTTATGCTGTAGTAGGATTCCATCCATGACTACTGACCTTGTACCATGTGTCGATGTGTGAGCTCCCATTCTTCCAAACTGGTATCCATCATTATAGTTTCTCTCTGCTGCTGTTACCTGAATACCATCTGTGAAACTTGTCTGATGTAACCACCATCTGAAAGACCTTTTACTGTGGAGGAAAGTTTTAGAGTGTTGGAATTGCAAATGAGGGTGGGAAGCTCAGTAGAGCTGTTTCCCACAAGAGTAGTTATAGGCATGAAATGAACATGCCTAAAAGATGTAGTAAGGCTTTCATGTGGGAGTGTGGGTTAGGAAGCTTCTTGTATGTTTTCTCCAGAAGCTGTGCCTGCCTGTCTCTGGTGAGGAAGACCCTGTGGAGTGAAGTCCAGCAAAACCCCTAACTGTTCTATTGTCTGTGTAGGTATGAGTTGGCTTTTCTCCAGATTGATTACAAACCCATGTTGTTCAAGGTTTCAGAGTAGCAGCCGTGTTAGTCTGTATCCGCAAAAAGAAGAACAGGAGGACTTGTGGCACCTTAGAGACTACAGATGCATCCGAAGAAGTGGGCTGTAGTCCACGAAAGCTTATGCTCTAATAAATTTGTTAGTCTCTAAGGTGCCACAAGTCCTCCTGTTCTTCTTTTTTCATGTTGTTCAAGGGTATGTACTGTCAGTTGGGTGTCCCTGACTGACTTCTATAGGGAGGGGCTCTTATCAGAATGTTGTCAAGATAAATGTACTGATGTACTGCTTTCTGACACAGGAATGCCCCTATTACTTCCAAGATGCAGGACTATCCTGGGGGCTATGGCAATCCCCCCCCCCCCCCCCCCCCCCCACAGTATTACATGTGCAAACTGCCGTAAGCAAATCTTGGGTACTGTCTATGAACAGAAGGATAGGAACATGGAAATACTCCTCCTTCAAATCCACAGAGGTTAGGAAATCTCCCTGGGTGATGTCCATTTTGAATTTGTGCAAGTGGATCAGCTTGTTGAGTGTCTTTAAATCCAGAACAGCCCTGTCCTCTCCTGACTTTTTTGGAACCAGGAATAATATGAAATATAAGCCCCAATATCAATCCTAGTCCAGGACTGGCTCTATTGCCCTGATTTGGAAAAGGTGGCAGATGGGCATGATATTTTGGATATATCGATGCAGCTGTGGGGGGGGAGAGGCGGATGCCTAGAGTATGAAAATATTTTAAAATCTCTTTGCTATTATTAAAACAAGAGAGCAGGGACAGTACAAACAACTACCGCTCTGGTGGAAAAGTGGCCTTTGCTGAGGCTCTAAGGGCTGCCAAAACCACTTTATAGTCTTTGCAGAGAACTGATTCGACCCTTCTGTCAGTGAAAACTTTGGGTAGGAACTGGAAGTCCCCTGCAGCGAAGAGGACTGTGTCCTTGCTAAGAGTTGACAAGGCTGTGTCCATTTTAGGTAAAGCAACCAAGAACACCTTTGACTGGTGGATGTTATAGAATTTTTTTCTCTTTTGCCTCCTCCTCATCCTCGTCCCCTTTTTAAATCTTTTTGGCTGAATGCTCAGGGGAGACACCCAAGAACAGCAACTGCCTTACTCAGAATAGACTCAAACTGTTCAGGGAACAATAGTTCCAGGGGATCCTCTAGGATTTCTTTGCTTTGTCTGTGTTTGTGACCCTTACTCCATTTAGAGGGAGGACTAGCAGGAGAGAGGGCCAGTGATTTGGAATCATAAGAGTGGAGAGGATGTTCTTCTGCTTTTCTGATGAAGGACTGTAGAAGGGCTTGGCCAAGGCTCGTCCCTCCGCGGGGCTGTGAGGTATCCCACCGCCTCGCAATAGTTCGCTAGGAGCCCAGGCCCTGGATCAGGGCAGGGCAGTAAACAAACAGTCAGGAGCTCAGGCCCTTAGGCAGGGGCTGAGCAAGTAGTTCAATATGCGCCCACACCCTGGGTCAGGGCGGGGCAGCAAACAGTCAGGAGCTCCGGCCCTTAGGCAGGAGCTGAGCCAATAGTTCAATATGAGCCCAGGCCCTGGGTCAGGGCGGGACAGCAAACAAACAGTCAGGATCTCCTGGTTCTGAGCATCTGGTGCGAGGGGGAGACTGCAACCCGTGAGTGGGGTGGCAGGGGGGACTCAGGCCCACCCACTCCACTGCGTCCCAGCCCGGGGCCCTAGCAGCAGCAGAAGACTCGCTGCTGCGTCAGTGGGGATCCTGACCGCAACACACTGACATTGGTTCTGGCAGTGCTGCGGCCAGACCAGGGTCGGCTGCCCCCGGGCTACTTCCAGACTCCCCCTCATAAGGTACCTGGGTTAGGGCGGTGTCCTCAGAGGTCTCCAGCACCATCGGTTCCTCTGGGTAGCTGGCGAAGGGTAGGCTTGGCTGGCCCAGCCAGTTCCCGGTGTTTCCCAATCGGGAGCTAGGCCACAGGCATCTGGCCTCTCCGGCGGCTGGCTTTGAAGTGAGCTCTGCAGTTGAGCTTTTCTACTTCCTGTCCTGCACTGTGATCTCTAGGGGGCAGGTGCAGGATCCTCTGGCTCCGCCCACATTGGTGCTAGGGGAGGCTCGTCCGTCGGCGGGGCTGTGGGGTATCCCACCGCCTCGCTGCAGGGACTCTAAAATGGCCATTGAGAAAGCAGGCCAAGAGCTCTTGCCACCAAAATGGCTGCTGTGACCACACTACAGAACCAAGAGAGGATGAGATGGGAAATTAATTTATCTGTTCTTGAGACTTCTGAGGAAGAGGGTGTGTCCTGATCACAGCACACCCACTAGGGTGGCCAGATGTCCCGATTTTATAGGGACAGTCCCAATTTTTGGAGCTTTTTCTTACATAGGCACCTATTACCCCCCACCCCCGTCCTGATTTTTCACACTTGCTGTCTGGTCACCCTAACACCCACTAGCAGGAAGAGGGGTGTCCTGGCAATATATATAGATCCCCTCAGGAGGTGATTGGAGCCCTAGGGTGTTACCATGTGACTGTAGTGCCTGAGACCTCCTTGGTTCATGCCCCTGAGGTGGGACACCAGTGATGGTTCCCAGTCCATGTCAGTGGCCTCGGATTGGGCCCCTGTGTCCTGGGCATTTTGTTCAGCACCTTGTCTTTCTGGGCCCCTTGATTGTCTGCAGCTCCTGTTTCACTGTCCTGTTGGGGCAGTCTGACAGCCTGCTTTCTAATTGTGATTGCACCAAACCTGGGGGAAATGTTGCCTTTTTGTTGATTTTTTTGAACAAGAATGCCCCCCTTGTTTGTAGTTGTTATTCCCTTTTAACATACTCTAAATGAAAACAAAAGTTGTCAGAGTGAAAGGAGACGCTGTATAGATCAATGGATAAATGCTACCTGCTAAAGTAAAAACACATTTTGCATTAGCATCACTTAGACTGCACCATGGGGAGAACTCAGGCAAGTGTATCAATCAAAAAGTATTGAGAAATACACACCAACATAAACTTGTATGAAAAGGCTATATAGGGTTTTTATTATTTGTTTATTTAAGGACGTGCAATGCTAGCTGTCATCTGAACACCTCTTAAAGTGGCAGCATCCAGTTTAGGGCAAGATTGTTGTTTGCTCTGTGCACTTCGTATGCACGGTAAGGAATGGGTGGGCAGGAGCAGGGAATAGGCAGATTCTTGACTCTATACCCTACAATGTGCTAGCCAGCAGAGTTGATCTATCAGGGATGGGGAAGAAAACTGCTACTGATGCAAACCAGTAGCACATTATTTCCCACCTGGAACAAGGAGGTTTGTCTTTAAGACTCACCCAGCTCATTCCCTGGTCTGCTCCTGGGACAGCACAGCTATATGTTGTCCCTTATTCATGGCAAATTGTAAAAACCTATTCAAGCCCTTACTGTAGACTATCATAGCGTCAGTTGTGCATTAAGGGGTTGTTTCTTTGCTTTCAGTTCTGAGGTTAGTCCTGTTCTTTCCCCTGCATTTTTGCAGGAGGACTATGATTTTTCCCAGTCTGCCAGTGGTTTGTTTCTGTCATTTGTGTAACAAGAACAAGGAAGATGAGAAACAGCTCTCTTCCATGGGGAGCTAAACACTTTGTTTAGTCCATGCTGGTCATTCTTCTCTAAACGTTTGGGCCTGGGCTGGAGCCTGGGCTCTAGGATCCTATGAGATGGGAGAGTCCTAAAGCCCGGGCTCCAGCCCAACCCCAAAAGCCACACCACAATTAAGTAGCCCATTAGCCTAAACCCTGTGAACCCGAGTCAGCTGGCATGGGCCAGCTGTTGGGTTTTAATTGCAGTGTAGACATAACCAAAGTGTCTCACATGATGTGAACCATTTTCTTAATTTCTTCCTAGTGGATCCTGTTTTGGGATAAATAGAGGTGGATAGCTTTTTCTAATTTTTGAGAGCCAGAATAATAATTAGTTATTAATCATTCAAGGCATATCTGTTCTATATATCCCTTACAGCACCTCCTTTCACAGTAGGCAAGCGAATAGCTTAATTTTTACAAATATTATTAATAAAATACTTCTTCCCCCTGCCCTTTATTTTTGGAATACATGCTTGTCAGGCCAGGGATGGTATCTTCCTATATATTTGTTCAGAATGCATAGGGGCCTTTGGACTGCCCCACAACAATAAAACAAATCATCATCATAATAGAGTCAACGGTCAGTAAATAATGCATGCACATACCTTTATTTGCATATAGAAATTCAGCGGTTGTCTGTGTAAATGGGTGATTGAGTATGCAAATACTCATTTTTGTACACGGTTAATTGATTTCCATATGGAAATAGAGGTTTGCTTGCATAAAAGTTTATAGAAAGATGTTTGTACCTCTTTTGTGGGGAACCTCATAAAAGCTTTTATCATTATGACTCCCAGTCTTTAGAAAACATGTCCCCATTTTCTTTCCGTCAGAGACTGTCCCTGACTTTCATGACTACTATTCCTCTAGGTACAAGAAGCATTTGCTTTTTGATCCTGTGTGACATTGAACATGTCTGTAAATCTGCTTATTGTTACCACCACAACACTGCCCGTGGATAGCACTGCCTTGATTCCAGTTCTGCAGAAATACTATCTGCACCTTCAACTCCTTTTGCACTATTGCATCTCTCTGCTCTATATCCTATCCTAGTCACTGCTTTGCAGACTAATGTTCACAGTGCTGCTGCTGCCCATTAGCTATGTAACAAGCAGCAGGACAAAGAGGTCTAGTAGGACTCCTCGCTCATCTACCCTCATGGAGGGGGAGGGATAGCTCAGTGGTTTGAGCATTGGCCTACTAAACCCAGGGTTGTGAGCTCAATCCTTGAGGGGGCCACTTAGGGTTTTAGGGCAAAAATCAGTACTTGGTCCTGCTAGTGAAGGCAGGGGGCTGGAATTGATGACCTTTTGGGGTCCCTTCCAGATCTAGGAGATAGGATAACTCCATATATATATATATATATATATAAAAAAAAGATGCTGGACCCCAGTGCTGTCAGCAGCATGATTTCAGCCATCTGAACTCAGATCCTCTGCTTGTGTTTGTTGGCATAGTCCCATTGGCTTTGTTGAATCTTTAGCAGTTTACAGAATCTGACGATCTGACAATATTTTCTGTCTGCTAACTAGCAGGTTATGCCAATCTTCCCTCCGCCTTCCTCTCATAGTAGTCCCTATGATGCCAACCCCATTTTCTCTGACATCTAAACCTCCCTCCATCCTTCCCTTTCTCCTCTCCTCTTTCCTCCCTGCTTCTTGTCCTCATCCCCCCTCTTTTACCCTAATCCCTTGCTCTAGCTATTCACCTGTCATCCCCCCCCCCCAATCATTCCCCTGCCTTTGTAATATAATTGAATAGATAACTACATTTTAAAAGTAGAGCCAGCAAGACAGGTACCTATCATAATCCTATTTATTTATTATGCTTGTATGCTATTATTTGTACTACAGTAGTGCTTAGCGGCCCTAAACAAGATCAGGCTTTCATTGTGCAAGCTCCAGTACAAACAGAGCATAGGAGACAGTTCCTGCTCCCAAAAGTTTACAATCTAAATAGACAAGATAGACAAAGGACGGAAAGGAAAATGGAGGCTCAGAGAAGTGAAGTGACTTGACCAAGGTGGCAGATCTATTACTTGAACCTAGGCCTCCTAACTTGTAGTCCAGTGCCCTATGCCCTAGAACAGTGGTCTCCAAAGTGGGGGTGCGTGTTCCAGGCCAATGAGGGCTGCAGGAAGCGGCGGCCAGCACATCCCTTGGCCCGCGACGCTTCCTGCAGCCCCCATTGGCCTGGAACGGTGAACCACGGCCAGTGGGAGCTGCAATTGGCCGAACCTGCGGACGCTGCAGGTAAACAAACTATCCCGGCCTGCCAGCAGATTTCCCTGATGGGCTGCGTGCCAAAGGTTGCTGATCCCTGGTATAAGCCCTGGTTGATACCTGGTGGGAATGCAAGGAGGGGACACAGCGATGATTTTTGAAGGTTTGCTGAGGTATACAATTTGTGGAATACTTTTGTGTCAGTCACAGTTGGCAGCATGTAGGCTGCTGCCAAAAGCTAGCTATTGTCTTTCTTCCTGAAGTATTACTGTTTTAACATTGCCACACAATGCTATTTTCAGCTCCTTGACAAGATGATTATAATGTAAAACTGTGCTGCGTGACCAACATACCAGGTGTTCACTATTCTAACTCCACTCTTATTACTTTTGGAATGAAGGAATGATGTGGGGAGGAATCAGAGTTAGGAGAATTTCAAAGAGCAGGTCAGACTGGATTGTTGGTTTTGCTTGCTTGGGGTAGGTACTGTTTAGTTCTAATCTGTTATCTACTCTGGCATTCAAGCAATTTCCGCTTAGAACAGTAATACTAACCCATAATTTAATGCGATCGGATATGGATTTTTCTAAGTGGATTTAGTGCTTGTGAAAGATGCTGATTGACAGTGCTGGACGCTGAAGTTATCTGTCCAGAGAATTGATACTGCATGGGCTGAAGCAAAGCAAGCTTCTCAACACTGCCCTTGCAGCTCACCTCACCTACTGATCTGGAGGAACCACTTCCAGGGTGTAGTTCAGTCTCCATTCCCATTCAGCCCTTATTCTCCCTGCCAAGTCTAAAAAAGGTTGAGAAGTAATGACAATGACAATAATTTTGTTTGTGATTTCAGTCGGAATTTGAGTAAGACCAACAACCACTATTCCTGTGGCAGATACCCTTATGTGACAACCAAGGAAAAGGAACTTGATGTCATGTACGCATAGCTATTACGAATGAACCCAGCTTTTTCTAAATCTGGGGTCTACTTACTGTACTTGAGTAGATATAATACCCTTGAGGTCTACGTAGGAAAGGTGCTACAGAAGACCTAAGTATTATTATTGCAAAGAGCATTGAAAAAGATGCAAAATTTCCTAAGTCTGTGTCCTCAGTGTCTCTGTCCTCTCCCTGATTCATTGCCCCAGTGATGTCTTCAGGCACTCCTTGTTTACACAGTTTAAGTCATCCAGTCAGACAACTGCAATTGTCCCATATGACTTTGGTGCCAACTACACAACTCAACGTGCAATTTCAAAATATCAAATATTCAAAAGAATATTCACTGTAGTTTGTGAATGATCCATAGATGCAAATATATTTCCTATATTCATAGGTTTTTAAGGCCAAAAGTTACCATTATGATCATGTAGTCTGAATTTCCTGTATAACACAAGCCATAGACTTTCACCCAGCAATTCCTGCATCCAGACCAGTAACTTATGCTTAAGTTAGAACATACTTAAAACTATACACCAAACAATTATGAATGATAAACACATTTGTAAAAATAATTAGTTCAGAAACTATTTGGCAAACAGGAAACACTTGTAAATAATTTGGCAGAGTTGGCCCAAGTATTTTGACCATCTCTTGTTGTGGAATAGTCTCTAGTACTATTATTTGGGACTTTGAAACTTAAACAGGACCCAGCACTAGAAAATATACTGTAGGGAAAAAATTCTGCATCAGCAGGGAAGTGAACTCTAGTATCTAAAAAGACTTTTTCATCTCACGCTGTAGCAGTGATCACACAGCCCAAGATCAATACTTTCAACTGTATGGCACAAAAGAAGTGGGTCAAAAATATTTTCTTCTCAAAAGCAATAGCATTCACTAAATTACACCCAAAAGGACTGTGCCAAAGAGCAAACCAGCTTATTGATCTGGAATATCTATCTGAAACCTCAGACACAAGCCCTTTCAGATACACTGTGTTCTTATCTTACTTTATTAAAAAGATCAATAAAATCGGAGATCCCTTGTAAAGGACTGTGAGACCCTGGCAGAAACTCATCAGACTTGGGCCATTTAATTCACTACTGGTGAATGAGACCCATGCCATTGACCTGACTAGGGAAGGCAAGAAAAGATGGTTTAAAGTCGTTGCTAACTGACATTATCAAGCCCTTCTTCAACAAAAGCTCTGTTGTCCTTCATGTGCATGCAGTAAAGTTGCCAATCTTGAAAATGTCTACACTTGCCACAAATATCCTTATAAAGTACCTCCTCATTTTCAAAACACTCTTGCCCCTTGTACTAAGAGGCTAGCCTATATTCTGGATCTATCTGGGTTGTTCTCTTAGGAGGAGACAATGATGATAGTCAGGTATTTCTTTGCGATCCCGCCCTGGACACAGTAGTAACAAACAGGCGGCAGGTTCTTTGCTCACAATTTCCAACCAGTGCTCTTCCTCCCAAAAAAGCTCACTCTCTTGGCTTCCTCCCAGGGTCACATTCAGACCTCTTCTCTTGCTGTCTGTTCTCTTTCTCCCTGCTTTCTGGTTTCTTTCAGACACACACAGCTGTAACTGTTTGCAGTCAGTTTCCAGGGAAACCCCCACTTATTCTCCCAGAGATAGGGCTTGTCTTCACAGACAGTGCTACAGCAGTGCAGCCACCCTGCTGTAGCACTTTAGTGAAGACACTACTATGCCAACAGGAGAGCTTCTCCCATCAGCATAGTTAATCCACCTCCCCGAGAGGTGGTAGCTGTGTCGGCGGGAGAAGCTCTCCTGTAGACATAGCACTATCTATGCCGGGGGGGGGAGGGGGAGGTTATGTCTGTATAACTGTATAACATCCTCAGGGATGTGGATTTTTCACACCCCTAAGTGACATAGTTATACAGGTATAGGTCTGAAGTGTAGACCTGGCCTTAGTTGTTGCTCAGGCCTCCCCATTTTAATTTTAATTACAAAGGAGTTTAATTGCTTCTTCCATTTAACTTGTATGAAGGCTAATAACTTTGCTAGCATGCCCATTATCTTCAGTGAGATCTGTGATTGCTTGTAGATGAAAGATGTGTTTGATGGCAGTTAACACCTTGTAACATAACAATACCCTTCCTGGACAAAATCAAGGAGGAGATAACAATCAAATTGCAACAGCACCTACTCTCCAACTTCTCCTTCAGGTTGACCCACACAGGAGGGAAAAGCAGGGGTCAAGATGGAAAGAACATTGTGAGAAACAGAGGATGAAAATAAAAGGATTTAAAAGTCCCACAAAAATCTCTTAGGAAAACAAAAGAAATAATGAGATTATTCATCCTTATGGACATACTCAATGTTTTTAAAGTATTGTGCAAAGCTTAGATACCACAGTAATAGGTGTCTTAAAAATATGTCCATTAATTTCTTTAAAGTCTTTATGTGTAGGGTAGTGGGGGAATTTGATGTTTTCTCTTCTCACCTCAGATATAGATTGCAATGCCTTTCAGCATGTCCCAGTGGCTGACCATATGCCTACACTGAACTTAGACACCCGTGGCTGGCCCGTGCCAGCTAGGGACTGTGGCGTTCAGTCTCAGGCTGGAGCCCAGACTCTAGAACCCTGCAAAGTAGGAGGGTCCCAAGCTCAGGTAACCTGAAAGTCTACACTGCAATTAAACAGCCTTTTAGCCTGAGCCCGAGTCAGCTGGCACCGGCTAGCCCAGGCTCTCTAATTGCAATGTAAACATATCCACAGTGATATTTCACTCACAGAGCTTTCTGTCTGAAAGCCTTGACAGATGCAGTGTTTATTCTATGATGTAGCTGTCTGAGAGAGAGATTGGATTACAAGAAAAGAGTGCTTGAAATCCCCATGGTACCCCCCCTCCCATCTCCTTATGCAAATCCAGACAATATAATCATCTGAGTCACTGCTTGGAGGAGGTGAGTTTATATCCTTAATAAGGATAGCACATGGTAAGCAACCCCTAGTCAGATGCTGAATGATATCACAAAACCCCCTGACTAAAGCAATTTTTAATGTATTTGGTACAATTCTAAAGGAATCTACTGAAAGACAAAACCTTAATGGGAAAGAAAAAAAATCTATCCCTACAAGAATTAAACCCAGTCACATGGTTTAGGTTTGTTTGTAATTTATCACCTTTGCTTAGGATTTCATGTCAGTTGCTTGAGGGCAAGGACTGTTTCTGCTACTGTAGGGCAGTGAGCAGATTGTTGGCATTCAATAACTATAACTAATTGTAATGATAGATGATAACGTTTTAAACCAGGTGCATCTGCTAGTCAATAAACATTAAACTGCCAGATAGATGACAGCTGACATCATATGCAGCAAGTTAAAATACTTGCCTTCTACTTCCATTGGCTGCTTTTCATCTCTCTCTCTCTCTTTTTTGTTTTTTTGTTGCTGTCACAGCTGTACTGGTCCTGTTGTAAGTAATCGATACCTCAGGCAGAAAGCAGGTTTTCCATTTGCATCAGTGGGTAAATGAATACAGCCAACAGGAAGTTCAGTGACTCAGGGAACCTGTTTTCAGTTGAAATCAATACCAGTATGAAATAAAAAAAACACCTGGAAGGAAAAAGCTATCCTGTGACAGAATATTTTCACATGTCTTGCCAGTTTTAAAGCCATTTCAGAAGTGTAAACCAGTGACTCACAAAGTGTCCCTGGGAGGGAGAAGGTTACAACTTTTGATGTGACTTTTAAACCAGTCGGTAGTTTCCTAACAATGGGAGAGAAAAATAATGTAAATGTTGTTTGTAATACTTTAGACACATCAGATGCATCTCAACCACCTTTCCCATTGGAATGGTAACAGCTACAACGGATTAAGGGGCAGATTATGGCACAGAGATACATACAGTATAATGCAGTTGTGACACATTCAACATTGAATTTAATAGCAGTGTAAAATAAAAGGCATTTAATATCAACATAAATAACACAAGGGATACTGTCCCTTTATATTTACATTACCATTATTGTTTATATTACATTAGCACCTAGGAGTCCCCACTGAGACGGGAGTCCCATTGTGCTAGGCTTTGTGTGAATACATAATGAGAAACAATCCCTACCCTGAACAGCTTCAAATTGAAATAAATCAGACAAATAAAACATGGGAGGGAAATGCATGACAGAAGAGAGAAGGGACTTGCCCACAGTCATACAGCACGTCAGACTCTGGAACAGGTCTTGACACCAAATCCAGTGCCCTATTCATTATCCCACATTGCATCCCATAAGGTATCTAATTTTACAGAAATCTGCATTTTAAATTGACATGAAGATACTCCAGACTTTGACAGTCCAGTGCAGTAGACTGGAAAAGCAAGGGGATGGGGGTTATGATAGAATTTATTTTCCAGCTTGGTGCAATGCATTTTGGGCCCTGCATATGCCGACAGCTACCTAACCTGGTCTAGACTAAATCTAATTTACCAAAATAAAGCCGACAAGTGTCTTTAACCAGTGGACACTGTTACAGGCTATTCAAATTATAGCATTTTCCAATTACACAAAATATGAGGCCTGAGTATGTTCTCACTTGCCTTGGGGTAAATCCACAATAATTTCATCAAAATCACTGCCATTACACTGGTGTAAAAGTTAATGGGTGTAGGAGCAGAATCACTTTTTTTAATTAATATTTTTACTGAGCTCAGTATTAGGGTGACCAGACGTCCTGATTTTATCAGGACTGTCCCGATATTTCCTTGTTTGTCCCGCGTCCTGACCGACATGCGGTCGGGACACTGGACAAACAAGGAAATGCCCCGGAGCCTAGAGCCCGGAAGTGCTCGCACCCCCCCCGCCCCGACTCCGCCCCCTCCTCCCCCGATTGGCTCCCTCCCCGAATCCCCGCCTCTTCCCCGGGCTCACCATTCCCCCTCCCTCCACAAGCGCTGGAGGGAGGCCCCGGAGATGCAGGGGAAGCGCGGGGCCGGGGTGAGTAACAGTCCGGCCTGGCCCCGAGCAGGCAGGACTCAGTCGGGTGGTAGGGAGAGGAGGGGGGCGGCCCGCGGTGCCAGGCGGCGGCTGTTGTTGTCCCCCCGGGCAGCAGGACTCGGGAGCAGACGCTGCTGCAGCTCCCACTGCCGCGGGGGAGGAAGCGGCCAAGGCGCTCCGCGGCTGCGGCGCCTCCGAACCCCCCGAGCCGGGGCCTGCTGCAGGGGACCCAGCAGCGCGTACGCTGGGCCCAGCCCCTGGCCAGTCGCATCTGGGCTGCTGCCCAGCTGGTGCTATCCCGCGGCGGCCCCGGGGCGGAGGCATCGGCAGCCCAGCCCCGTTCGTTCCCCTGCGGGACGGGGGGGCTGGGGCCTGCTGCCCCCACTCCGGGGCCGCCGCGGGATAGCACCAGCTGGGCAGCAGCCCAGACGCGACTGGCCAGGGGCTGGGCTGGGCGCAGCGTGCGCGCTACTGGGTCCCCGCAGCAGGCCCCGGCTCGGGAGGTTCGGGGGCGCCAGAGCTGCTTCCTGCCCCCACGGCAGTGGGAGCTGCAGCAGCGGCTGCTCCGGAGTCCCGCTGGCCGGGGGTGAGAACAGCCGCCGCCTGGCCCCGCGGGCCGCCCCCCTCCTCGCCCTACCACCCAACTGAGTCCTGCCTGCAAGGGACCAGGCCGGACTGATATTCACCCCGGCCCCGCGCTTCCCCTGAGTCTCCCGGGCCTCCCTCCAGCACTTGCGGAGGAAGGGTTTTTTGTTTTTTTTATCAAAAGCTTTGCTAAAGTCAAAAATAACATGTCCACTGCTTTCCCCTCATCCACAGAGCCAGTTATCACATCATATCTTCATGTATGTGCAGAATATTGCTTCACATTTATTTTTAAAGGAAATTCACTACATGAATCTGTTCTAACAAATATATCTGATAAAAGAATGTATTAGAGGTATTTGAACATCACAAGCTTCCTGGTAACAATATCACTAAGTAAAAAATGGCATTCATTCCAAAGGCGCCTAGCGTGCATTACTGGGTCTGTTTCATATATCTGTAATGTGAAGCACTATCCAGGAGAAATGATTTTCAGGGAACCCTAATCTCTAAATCTGAACCAGGATTTCCTCACTGAGCAGACCAAGCTTAATGCACAAAATCACCTCCTCTTGCATTGTTTTCTGCAAGGATGCAACCAGCAGATGGTGGCATTTTCACGGCATGAGGTACTATTAAGACATTTGGAATTGGCACATAATTAATATTAATCACATGCTTGGTAATATGTAGTGCAATTTCCACACTAAAAGATAGTGGTGCTTAAAAGGGAACTGTGAATGTAAAACAACTGTCCACCTGCATTTTCAACAATAGTTATCAATTTAGCAACAGCAGTGGTCTTTAAGTGAGCAGTATTTTTCAGCTGCTGCAACTGGGAATAAACAGAAATGGCTCAGGGAATTGGTAATGGGATACAGAGGAGAGTATTTTGTCTCTGGGTCCCAGTTCACATCTGGCTCAAATTCCTAATAACATTGGCTCAGATCATCTCCTCCACTAACCTGCATGGAAGGCATCCAACTCAGGAAGCACTTCCCCTTGGGATGCACACACAAAGACCCAGAGTGCAGAAGTGGGGGTGGGGAGAGGAGCGCTGCATCCACAGTATCATTTCCTCTCGCTGGAACCCCATGGAGCCCATCCATGGATGCATCACATGACTAGGCTCCGCAAGATTTTATAGAACAGGGGAGTCAGGACTAGCTGTTCTTTTTGGCATTAACATAAGAATGGCCATACTAGGTCAGACCAATTGTCCATCTAGCTCAGTATCCTGTCTTCCAACAGTGGCGAGGGACAGGTACTTCAGAGGGAGTGAACTGAACAGGGCACTTTATCGAGTGATCCAGTCCCTGTCGTCCAGTCCCAGCTTCTGGCAGCCAGAGGTTTAGGGACACCTGGAACATGGTGTTTTGTCCCTGACCATCTTGGTTAATAGTCATTATCTAATTTTGTTTTGAACCCAGTTATACTTTTGGCCTTCGCCACATCCCCTGTCAACCAGTTCCATGGGTTGGCTGTACATTCTGTGAAGAAGTACTTCCTTCTGTTTGTTTTCAACCTGTTGCCTAATTTCATTAGGTAAGCCCTGGTTCTTGTGTTATGTAAAGGGATAAATAACACTTGCTTATTCGCTTTCTCCAAATCATTCATGATTTTATAGACCTCTATCATATCGCCCCCAGTTGTGTCTTTTCTAAGATGAACAGTCTCTGTCTTTTTAATCCCTCCTCATGTGGAAGCTTTTCCATACCCCTAATCATTGTTGTTGCCTTTCTCTGTACTTTTTCCAGTTCTAATATATCATTGTGGAGATGGGGTGACCAGAACTGCAAGCAGCATTCAAGATGTGCATGTACCATCGATATATATAGTGGCATTATATTTACTGTCCTATCTATCCCTTTCCTAATGATTTCTAACATTCTGTTAGCTTTTTTGGACTGCTGCTGCACATTGAACAGATGTTTTCAGAGAACTATCCACAGTGACTCCAAGTTCAGTTTCTTGAGTGTTAACAGCTAATTTAGACCCATCATTTTGTATGTATAGTTGGAATTATATTTTCCAATAAGCATTACTTTGCATTTTGTTGGTTTCTGGCCCCATAGTTATCTGCGCAGAGATCCCATTAGCAGTTAACTCCTTAAGCCACTGAGGGCTAGTTTAACTGATGCTGAGTCCCTACCACAGTTTCTATTGCTCAGCTGCATGGACTCAGCCAGTGGTAGCATGGCTTCAGACAGGCGAGATGGAGTAACAAAGTGGAGAGGCACATCCATGCAGACACAAGTTCCTTCCTCTCTGATCTCCAAGAAACTCTGTCCTCTTGTCTACTCCATGCCCACAAATCTCCTTCCCTCTCCTCAGGAAACTTTGTTGTGAATCCCACAAGGCTCACTGTTTGTTTTTCTTGATATCTCCCAAAGCAGGATGAGATGATCCAGTTTCAAGTCAATACTAGCAGATAGTTTGGCAGTGGTCCATGTGAAAGGAATTTCAGGTCTCAGACTAGTTCCAGGAGGGCACATCTCTCACACACACTAAATTGACATGCATCCTTGCAATCCTAGCACTGAATAGGTAGTAGAGATGAGCTGCTTTCTCACCCCCTAGCAATAGTCCCTCCAGAAAAGGGATCTGGTTGTGCTACATCAGTAGGTTGCTGCCAGGAAGTTCAGACTCTCTCTGCCTGTGTTGTGCCTGCTCAGTTATGAAATGGGTAATTTCAGTATACAGGATTATGAGATAGGAAACTTTCAAGAGCAGAGAATTCACCTAAAATACTTAACTGGAGTTTAACTGAAAAACAGTCTTTTCTATCTAATTGCATTCATCAATATAATGTTGCTCTTGTTATGTGCTAAAAGGTCAATTTCATTCCTTGGTACCTTCTAGAGCTATATGCTAATAATGTAATAGCATGCTAAATTGTATTATACTGTTCAGTCACTAGGTGGCAATATGTATATCAGACCTTAAGCTTACAATGGCAGTTTCTGGGAGAGCATTAAAACATCTTATAGTGAACACATCTGATGTATCGCACTCTGCGAAAGAAGCTCTGTAGTCAGTCCATATGTGGTACTGAAGCCTGACCTGCTAGTAGCAGTCCTGCAACCTACCATTACTAGGTGTATGTGACATGGTGTCCGAAGTAAAGATGGCATGAGTAAACAGAGACAGTGTGAGTGCTAAAAGTCACTATCATAAAAATCCTGAGGCTAAAAGGGAGTCTCAGGCTACCTACAAAATCTTTCAGACTAAATGCATGCACTATGAAATGTTCTACATCTTAAGAGTTGAGTGTCCAGCTAATGGTGATATATGAAAGAAATGCACACAATATAAACAAGTTGTAGCTGTTTGCCATACTAAGGCAGTTAATAGACCATGTACAAAGTGTATGTGACAGAAAGTAGGAACAAAGTGATGGAGGTGAACCTTGATTTTATAAATATCTATGGGGAAGGCTATCATAGACCAGACCAGCAAGGACCAACTGCTGACCTGCTCCTTCCCTAAATTCACTGCTAGGCAACCAATGAGCCCAGCTGCACTGCCTTGGAACTGAGTGGCCACAGTCCTAACTGGCTGCTGGTTTAGCAGCCCTGCTGTGAGGGCCATAAACCTGGCCCTCACAGCAGATCAGTGACTGCTCAATATGTACCACATCTGCAGCTGCACTTGCCTCTGCTCCAGTCCCTGCTCCTGCTCTGCTCCAGTTCTTGCTCCTTGCCACCTCTCCACAGCCAGTCTCTCTCCCAGGCAGCTGGCTTCGCTGCACAGATCAGTGACGGGAAGTGGCTCCGTCCTGCACCCGTCCAGGGGAGCTGCTGAACATGCGGGAGTGGAAGAGCCAGCACAGCAGGAGGCCAGAACCCTCTCCCTCCCATGCAGGTAACGTGGGGCAAGGGGGGGGGGGAGAGAGCATGGGGGCCCTGGGCTGGGAGGAGACATGTGGGGAGGTCACATGTCCTCCCCTTTAGATTGTGCCCCTCCAGTATGGGGAGGCACCAGTCATTTATGGATGTTGGTTAGCTTCAGTGACTCCCACCACACCCGAACTGCAGAAGCCGTGCTGCAAACGCTCCAGCAAAGGCATCAATAGGCTGCCCAATATGCTGCTGAATTCTGTTGCTTATCTGCGGACACTGAGTGGAATGAGCCACACAGTGTTGTCAGTTTCAGATTTGGCTGAATGATGGTCTAAAGGATGAACTGTTGCGGGTTGAGCTGCCATCCTGTCATGATGACCTCATCCATCTATGTATCAGAACTGATGATTGCCTTACCAAGTGACACCATGATCGTGGCCCACACCTTTCTGATATGCCCTGCAAAGTTCCAGCCTTGAGGTTGGGAAACATCAAGCCCCAGCCCCAATAAGGGGGTTGAGGCTGGGCCAATCCACTTCCTCCTCCAAAGACTCTTGACCTCCACACACCTCTGTCAGGATGATAGGAACCACAAATCCACCCTCGATGCATCTCCGATTGCCATGGCAGCTCCTACTCTCAACACGCCCAGTGATCCACCTCGAGGCGCTGGCCATCTTGAGGGGCTTCCGGAAACTTTATGGACTAGGATGTGACTAAGACCCATGGGATCCCTTCCATGAGTAAGAATTCCGCAGATCTGGTGGAAACCATTTATGGGTTGCTCCTGGCCTTGGGGCAGATCACCCACCCACTCCTTTAGGGGTCATGACCCTACAGAGGCACCAGTTAGAAGTAGCTAAGACAGTGTACAATAAGGTTACCATATTTGCACAATGAAAAAAGAGGACACGGGGGGGAGGAGCCCCGCCCTAGCCCCGCCCCTGCCCTGCCCCACCCCCATCCACTCCCTCCCACTTCCCACCCCCTGATTGCCCCCCTCAGAACCCCCAACCCCCCCTGCTCCTTGTCCCCTGACTGCCCCCTCCTGAGAACCCCCCACCCTAACTGCCCCCCTAGGACCCTACCTGTCCCCTGATTGCCCCGACCCTTATCCATATCCCCACCCCATATTCACACTCCTGCCCCCAGACAGACCCCCGGGACTCCCATGCCCTATCCAACTGCTCCCCGCCCACTGACAGGACCCCCAGAACTCCTGACCCATCCAACCCCTCTGCTCCCTGCCTGCCTCAACTCCTCTCCACCCCCCTGCCCCCCTGACAGCCCCCCCAGAACTCCCAACCCATCCAACCCCCCTCCCTGTCCCCTGACCAGGGCCGGCTTTAACAAGAGCTCAGGAATCAGGCTGCGCTCCGGCCAGAGTCGCGGGGCTTGGGGCCGGGCCGAAGGTGCTTGGCCGGAACCAGGGCCACCGCCCTGGGGCCCGGGCCGGGCCGGAGCCGCTGGGGTCGGGGCCGGCGCGCTCGGTCAGAACCGGAGCCACTGAAGCCGCGGCTAGGGGTGCTCGGCTGGCACCACTTGGCTGGAACTGGGGCCGGTGCCCCGGGGCCCAAGCTGGGCTGGACCAGAGCTGCTGGGGCCGGCCGGGGCCGGAGGTGCTTGGCCGGGGTCGGGCTAGCCGCCCTGGGGCCCGAGCCGGGCCAGAGCCGCTGGGGCCGGGGCCGGTGTGCTCGGCCGTAACCGGTGCCGCTGGGGCCGGGCCGGCGCGCTCGGCCTGAACTGGGGCCGGTGCCCCGGGGCCCGGGCCAGCCGGGGCCGGAGCCACTTGGCCGGGGCCGGACTGGGCTGCGCCGTGCCTCCCTGGAGCCCGCCTCCTCGCGTCCCCCCCGCCCCAGCTTACCTGCTGCTGCCCGCCTGCCCCTGCTTCTTTTCAGACTTCCCGCGAAGATCTGATTTGTGGGAAGCAGGGGAGGGAGAGGAGCAGGGGGGCGGAGCATTCAGGGGAGGGGAGGAGGGGGAAGACAGCTGTGGGGCTGGGGTCGTGCTAAGGCTGCAGGGGATGGGGGGAGCCGAGAAGGGGCTTTGGCTGCCGAGCGGCGCCGCTTTTCGATCTATAAATAGCCGACCGGGGGGAAATCCCGGACATTTTTAGATTTTTAGAAATACCCCCGGACGGCTATTTATAGATCGAAAAGCCGGACATGTCCGGGGAAATCCAGACATATGGTAGACCTAGGTACAAGCACCACACTGATTGACACCATCAGTTGATCCCCAACTTCCAGGTAGGGTTAAAGTTTGCCTGCTCACCCGACACTGTGCTCCACCTGTCTATCTGCAAAGCTGGACCAAAAGTACTTGGGGCCATTTGTGATCATGGAACAACTTAACCCAGTAGCATTCACTTGCAGCTGCCAGAATCCCACAAGATCCGCACTGTGTTCCTCGTCTCCCTCCTGAACCCTTTCATCAAGAATCTCTTCCCACACCACACTACTCCCCCCCCCCCTCCACTGATAACCATGCAGGGCCAAGAGGAATATGTGGTCCAGCAGATTCTGAATTTCCGCCAAGTCCGGGGAAGACTCCAGTATCTGATTGACTGGGAGGGATACAGGCCAGAGGACTCCTTCCCTAACTTGGCTGCTAGGCAACCAGTGAGCCCAGCTGCCCTGCTTTGGCACTGATAGCGTGACCACAGCTCCTGATTGGCTGCTGGTTTAGCAGCCCTGCTTATAAGCCTGGCCACCACAGCAGATCAATGGTTGTTCAGTGTGTACCATGCCTACATCTGCACTTGCCCTTATTCCAGTCTCTGCTCCAGCTTTGTTTTAGCCTTGCTTCCACTCCCTGCTCCCACTCTGCTCCAGTCCCTGCTACAACTTCAGATTTCTGGCTTCAATCCCTAGCTCTGCCTTTGGTTTATAACTCCAGCTGACCCTTGAGTTCTGGCATTCAGCTTCTGTTGCTCCAGTACTGATCCCTGGTTCCACCTCTGGCTTATAATTCCAATTTACCGTCTGGTTCTGGCATTTGGCTTCTGTCCCTCTGTTACTGACCCTTGGCTTTTTTTCTGGACTCTGCCCCCCTGGATGTAGCTCTAACCGGTAGGCCAAATTGTTGCTTTTACCACTCGGCCTGACTGCCCACAGCCCAATCTGCTACAAAGACATACAAAACGTCCCTTAAAAATCAGGTTTGCATGAGAGAGAGAGAGAGAGAGAGAGAGAGAGAGTGTGTGTGTGTGTGTGTGTGTGTGTGTGTGTGATACAATAGCCTGCTGTTAGGCCAGGAGAAACAAAAGAATTTCAGATACAATAAAGGGAGTTTCATCAAATTAGAAATCCTAAATTAGGGCTGACTTGCACTATATAGGAAAATCTTCCTCTGGCTTTATGAGTTTATTTATTGACTCTTGTCAAATCTCATCAGAATTTATTTGCAGAATGAAGCATTCACCCTGGTCACCTCTAATCCTCCACATTTGTTCCATGCAGGACCTTATACATTTGATCTTTCTTTTCTACATCTCCAGTGAACTTCCTGTGAATGCAATGAGGGCATGTGCACCATAAGGACTGCCCAGCTGTTAGCAAATTGTTTTCTCTGGATAAAAAGTCTTCTATTGAGATCACCAGGAAGGATACATATTTTAGAATGTCACGAGCTTTAATGAGATCAGTATTGCACGTTCACATATAACAGCAGTACACTCAGGCAAATACAAAAAGATCACTCCAGGCAGACCACATTCCAATTTGACAATTCCAGAACAAGATGAAGTATGCTGCCTGGCATCTCTCAAAAAATATTATTAGAATACCGTAATGTCAAAAACACTACGGGTAAAATCCTGGTTCTATAAACTGCAACTGACTTCACTGGGGCCAGGGTTTCACCCTCCAACTTGCATAGTATCACTGTAGTGTTTTAGGCCATTACTGTAGCGTACTAAAGCAGTTGCATCAATGCTAATACTGCATTTTAGATAATCTTTGAACCTTCTTTTAGCCTCTGGCTGGACCAGCTGCCCTTATTCTCACAAAAACATAATATCTTTTCAGTGCACGCACCAAGTGACAATGTCCTTTTTAGCCTTACATTAAATGTTGAAAGTCACCTTTCCTAGACTTTGCTACATGACCCCGCATACGAAAGCACAGGTGGAGGAGGGTAGATGTTACATTGTTTATCATGTCATTGAAATCATGGCAATAATTCTGGAGCAGGTGTAGACTTTTTCAAATACTGCTTCTCAGATGTTCGCCACCTTCCCCTCCCCCCCCCCCCAACCTGTCACCCACACACTTTCCACAGAATACAATAATTTGTAAAGAGTGGGTAGCCAAAGGGTAGTGGGGGTGGGGTGGTGTCAGGATAATACGATCAGCTTCTGCTATTTCATGATGTATAAGAACTGGTCTCAGGACTGGAAAAAAAGACTTGCCTAAAACAAATGGCATGAAGCATGAATTCAGGTAAAAAAAATAACTTCTCGAATAGTTGAAAATTCATTCTGTTTCCAGATACTATTTTAGTTATTCTTTTCTCTTAGAAACCAAATGAAGGAACTACATCAACTTGTAAATTGCATACTGCAGACAGACTGACCGCCCAACCTTTTTTTTTCTTTATGACAAACTAGTGAGGTGAAATCCTAGCACCATTCAAGTGAATGTGAATGTTGTCATTGTCTTCAGTTGGGCCAGGATTTCACCTCTGATCTTTAAACCTATAAAAGTTTGGTATGGATGTTCAGCTAAACCTCTCAAGTCTTCACAACAGAATTAGAAATTAGATGTTCAGAAATTCCTGTTGGCTGAATGCAAATTACAATAAAATCAACGTCTGTCATGGTATTTCGACAGTTCCACTTGTGGAATCTGGAACAGGGAAGCAATCGGGCATGAAGATGGAAAGAATGGGGGAAGTAAGTTATCCAAACTTATTCAGATCTCACAAATGACTTGATTTCAAATTGTTCAAGTTCTAGGTGAAAGTTCAGGTTGGCCCTTAGTTTATAACAATCAGCTGATCCATCTCTCAAGGGCTTTTAACTGTTAAGAACATAAGAACGGCCATACTGGGTCACACCAAAGGTCCCTGTAGCCCAGTATCATGCCTTCTGACAGTGGCCAATGCAAGGTGCTTCAGAGGGGATGAAGAAAACAGGTAATCATCAAGTGCTCCATCCCATTGCCCATTCCCAGCTTCTGTTCTCTCTCTCTCACACACACACACACACACACACACACACACAGAGTAGATCTTTGGTTGATTAAGATTCACATTATCATGACACAGTGGGCAAAATCCTCAACTGTTGTAAATCAGTATAGTTCCTTTGAAGTAAATGGAGTAATTTACATCAACTGAGGATCTGGCCTGTTTTGCTTCCTCAGGTCTGTGTGAAAGCAGAGATATAAATGCATTACACCTTGTTCCAAGCAAGTAGAACTGTTACATACGGTAGACATTCTCTATTGGTAGAGTGTTTTTAATTGCATGCTTTGAATTTCATGCTTGTGCAGGGACAATCATGTCTCTCTGTTTCCACCTATGTGCCTTGTCCTGTTATCTGCCCTTAAAATAGCACATTAAAGGCAGTAAAAATCTATTTTGCTTGAATGAACTCAAGGTATAATTTAAAAAAATGTGAACTTGCGTTAGCTGTGCAGTGAGTCATCCCATCAATTGTACCCTGAATAAATGTGAGCTGCATCTGTTGAAATGGAATCTGTGGGCTTGCTTTTAATGGGCCAAATGTCTCCCAGGACAGCCTGGTGGGAGGAAGTGATCCAGCTGTTTGGGCTGCAAATCTTTTGTCCTCAGAAGTGCAATTGTGCAAGCAACTGAAACAAAGTTTCTGTTCTTACAGAAACAGGCAGACACCCTAGTTGAAATGGATGTAAAACAGACTGTTCCTGGTTGTTAGCATAAAAGTTTCCAGTGGATAGGATCAGACACTAAGAGTACTACTGAAATCATTCCTGATATGGATCAATATATTAGTTTTCCAGCTACTGGCATTATTATTTTATTGCAATAGTGTCCAAAGTCTATCAGGATTTGTCTTCAGTGTATGAAGCACTGCGGTAATATGTATAAAGACAGCATAGGTGCTGGAACTAGGGGTCCGGGGGGTGCTGCAGCACCCCCTGGCTTGAAGTGGTTTCCATTATATACAGGGTTTACTGTTTGGTTCAATGGCTCTCAGCACCCCCACTATACAAGTTGTTCCAGCACCCCTGGAAGACAGTCCCTGTCTCCTAGTGTTCACAATCTAAAGATAACAAACAGAGTAAGGGGGAAAGGGGTACAACACACAAGCAAAGGGCTGATTCTCACAGCTGCTCACTTAGAGTAGAACCTATATTTTGGATAGTCCCATTGATTCTAGAGTATTTGTAGCGTAAGATACACTTAGTATAAGCAAGGATATCAGAATCTAGTCCAAAATGATCATTGTAATAAAAGGTAGGACAGTAGAACACAAGTCTTTAGTGACTGGCCCGTTACCTTGATGCGTCGCAGGTAACAAAACATGTGCCACATGGCTCCTTTGACTCCACTGGCTACATTATATCATCCCATTTACCTGAAAATCAAATGCAAACTCACAACATGCACAAGCAGTGATGTCTATGATGGAAGTTAGGATACAACCTTAAAATGAAAGGAGAATTCTGGCTGGTTAGCTGTTAATAATAAGTACTGTCTCTGAACCCTGATGGCTCTGATCCCAGAGGTACTGTTACTTCTCAAAGCAGTTTATTCTGCACTGGCTTGCTAAGCTCTTCATGTTTCTGATTGTTGCTGTCAGGGAAGGCATGGGTTACTCTTGTCAGCACCAAAGCACTGTCAGTAATACTGTGACATACTAGGGTGCAGTCCAGACCAGTGAGGGGCTGTCACCCCTGCCCTGCAACTTTGAGTGCCTTACAATACCTTGCTGGTAGTAGCTCTCACCTGGACTGTTCACAAACAGGCTTTCAGTGTGCAAGTCACACCCTGAATGTCTGTGTGCAACTGCAGCCTTCCAGCCACACAAGGGTTACATTCTGGCTCTCACCAGCCTTTGTTATACTGCAGGGTGACCCCAACACACTCACGGTCCTGGATTTTCTGTCAGAAATGTATATCTTGTGCTACCCAGCCCTCTCCTGGACAGTCAAAATATATTAAGTCTATTATTCCTTTAAGGGAACAATATATATCAGCTTGCCACCTTAAATGGAGTTGCCCAGACATTTTAAACACACTGGCTTAGATAAAACAATGAAACAAGTTTATTAATTTACAAAGAGATGGATTAAGTGAGCACAAGCAATGAAGCATAAAAGTCAGAAATGGTCACAAGAAAATACTGATATAGACTCTTTATAGTGCCTAATTTAATGAATTGTATTAGATTCAAAGCAAAGATTCTCAGCACATTCTTCCCACAGCACCACTGACCAAACTATCAGGTCAGGACCCCTACCCCAGAGACCAGCGGTTGCTTCTTTTGTCTTCTCA
This sequence comes from Chrysemys picta bellii, assembly GCF_011386835.1. Taxonomy (NCBI): domain Eukaryota; kingdom Metazoa; phylum Chordata; order Testudines; family Emydidae; genus Chrysemys; species Chrysemys picta. The sequence goes on from NC_088791.1 coordinate 79,976,162, forward strand.
GGTGCAACGAGTGAGATAGAGAAAGGGGGAGGGTCTCTTGGGGTGTTTTCCACTCCTTTATATAGTTTCAGTTCCTCTTTGAAAAACATCTCCAGCTGAAAATCAAGAGATTGGGGGGGCGGGCTCTAGTGGAGGAAGGAAACCTCCTGCTGTTTCTTTGCTAAGATGCAGATCTTTGTTCCCGCCCCTTTCTTGCCAAAGAATGTCCTCTTGATAGGTGAAGGCCCATCAGCTTTGTTGACACCTGGCAGTGGCATCCGCATTCCCTTTGTCTTTGAGAAACTGGGTTAGCCACTCCCCAGCCTTATCTGGGAAACAAACTTCAGTCATTATTTCAGTTTATGTTCATAGCTTTATATATAATGTTGCTACATGCATTTTACCATGATATTACTGATCAGCAAGTTATGAGTTTTCAAATGATACCTCACAAGGCATGCCTTGTACAAAAATTATTATGATAGTGTGTGTAGTGTGAACACAGGGGTGCATTCCATCACAAACATTCTGGATGTTTTGAAGAAACAGAGCGTCAGTGTCTTCCTTCGTTTTATTTAGGTGTCTTCTATTCCTTGTGTGGGACTAACCATCTGGCATTTGGCATATGGCCTTGATGTCTATGGGATAGCCATTGTTGCCTTGGTACATTACCTGCCCCTTTGTTTGAAATCGTTCCCTCCCATTTGCACTGAAGGCTTGCTCGTCATAGTCATTCCTTCTGTTCTAGTTTCCTGGCATCTAATGCTTTTTTAAATTTGGCTCAAGAAGATTGCTAGATGATGGCACTAAGGCTTTTGTCCCTTTGTCCGTGAGTCTCTAAATTAGTGATCTTAGAAAAATGTTGGGGCATGTGGAGATATTTTGAAAGTGCTAACTATGGGTGCCTTGAATCCACCAAGTGTTTTTGTTTTAATCAGGTTTTTTTGCTATTTGTATTGACTTGTGCTAACATTTGACTGTCTTAGTAAGCACTTAATGTGGTGCATTTGAACTGAATAACTGCCAAAATGATAATTGTGGGTCATTATCTATTAACCATTTTGGAATCCCATGTAAGCAAAGTACAATTTACAATTTTATTACATTGCTACTTGATGTGTTGTGCAATATCTCAGTTTAAAAACAAAAAAAATATTTAGTAGCCTACTTTCAAGATGCAATCCTTGTCACTTAATTCAACTATATCTGTGACAACCTTGGACCAAGGGAAATCAGGACTTGTGTTTTCAGTGATTCTTCTGTAGTCTTTATATGGTATTTAGAGCAAGTATCACACTTGGATATTTTATCTCCAATGGCAGTAATTCAGGCCTGGCTGGAATGGATGTCTCAAGCTCTTTTTCTCTGTACATTTCACAAGACCTGGAAAGGCACTGTGGATTATGCTTAGTAGTTCTATCCTCATGCTGTTTGGTATTATCACACAATGTCCTCTTCAGAGAATCTAGGGAAATATTGACAAGATGAAATCACCTGCAAGGTGGGTGCCACTGTTCAGAACAACTGCACCTATATTCCCTCCTCCATGGTCCAGCAATGGCACCCATTCTAGGCTCCCAGCTCCTCAGCTTTCACCTCTTTTGGGCAGAGATCTGCATCACTCTCCCTCCTGACTGGGGTATTTCCAAGAGGCAAAGTGTCCTGCCTACACTGATTCCCCCAGCAAGCCAGACTGACTAAAATCAAAACCTAAATGCATGCCAATAAGTTTACCAGAGATCACAGCCTACTCCAAAAAGGGCTCTGATAGGTGATCAGTCCTTCAAATCCCCCACTTAGGGTTTTTCTGTGGTCACAAGTTTGTAACAGCTTCAGTTAAGAACAAGCACCCCCATGAATCCACACGTCTCTCTTTTATACAGTTTGAGTCTTTGATCTTCTGATTCAGGGAATAGATAATCAGCAGGTTTCTCCCCTCAGGGCATAGCTTCAGAAGGTTGGGTGCAGAGGTGCTAATTTGCATTCACCTCCCTCCATGTATTTCCAAACCCACTTAATTTTGTTAGTCCCAAAAGTTCCTTCTTGATTGGCACATTGTTTAAAACAATCCTTTTAAGCTCCTAACTCTTCCCAGGGTTTACATTGGCCACGTGTTCCCGCTAAAGAAGTTGCACATAATCCCACAATACTACATGAATTTTGCATATACAATACAATGGACTCCAAAGCTACTTAAACTTAATATAATAAGATCTCCTAAAGATATTGCAGGTAATTTTCATATCTGACACAGCAAGTGCTGTGTCACTCCTGGGTCTGGTACTATTGAATATTTTCAGTAACAACTTGGATAATGGAGTGGAGAATATACTTATAAAATTTGCAGATGACACCAAGCTCGGAGATGTTGCAAGCACTTTGGAGGATAGGATTAGAATACAGAATGATCTTGATAAATTGGAGAATTGGTCTGAAATCAATAAGATGAAATTCAATAAAGAGAAATGCAAAGTACTACACTTAGGAAGAAAAAAAATCAAATGCACAAATACAAAAAGGGAAATAAATAGCAAGAGTGTAATACCACAGAAAAGGATCTGGGGTTTACAGTGGATCATAAATTGAATATGAGTCAGCAGCACAATGCCCGGCAAAAAAGTGCAAATGGTGAAAAGGGAAAATGTCATTCTGGGATGTATTAGGAAGAGTGTCATAGATAAGACACAGAAGGTAATTGTTCCACTCTATTTTGCACTGCTGTGGCCCTAGCTGAAGTATTGTGTCCTGTTTTGGACACCTCACTTTAAGAAAGGTGTGAACAAATTGGAGAGAGTCCAGGGGGAAGCAACAAAAATAGTAAGAGGTTTGGAAAACATGACCTATGAGGAAAGGTTGAAAGAACTGGGCATTTTCAGTCTAGAAAAGAGAAGGCTGAGGGAGAACCTGATAAGTCTTCAAAATGTAAAAGAGGACATTGTTATAAAGAGGACATTGATTAATTGTTCTTCATGTTCACCTGTCATGCTGTCTGGAGTGGATCACAACTGTGAGTGCCTACTTCCGGGCAGACTGTCAGAAAACAGGGCAGATACTACAAGCTGGTGGTGTGTTCTGTAATTAGATTTCACCAAACCAGTCACAAATGTGAACTCCTGGATCACTATACCACTCTTACCATGGAGTCGCAGACAGTCCCCTTAGACTCTTCAGCCTATCTTGCCACCCAGACAAACTGGACAATGTGATAAAAGGTCACTTAAACCAAAAATCACACCACATCAGGTTGTTCCCAGTCCCAAGAGACCAGTCAGTCACTTACCCCAGATCAATTGGTACTCCAGATCTTATACCAAAGATAATGCTGGTAGCCAATTCTATAGTAAACTAACTAAAGATTTATTAGCTAAGAAAAGGAAATGAGAGTTATTGAGAGGTTAAAGCAGGTAAAATATATGTACAGGTGTATCACAGTTTGTAATTCCAAATGGTGGCAGTGATGTAATAAACTGCCAGTTTCCCAAAAGTCTTTTCAGGGTACCCAGATTGTCTCTGGGGGTCTCCGTTTTGCATCTAGTACACTTCCCTGAAAGAGTCCAAACAGTCCAGAGATGAAGGAATCCATATATATAACTTCTTCTGACAGAAAACAAGCTGACAGCATCTCTATCCACAAGGGCTTTTCTTTTGATGACAGTGAGTGAGGAATGCACTTTGAGTCTCTGACCTCCGGTCATCACACACAATGGCTATTTGCTTTGAAATTAGCACTTTTTCTGACAAAGTCCTTTACTGGCATTCCACAAGTCCTCTTTGATGGGTTATTTAGTTACAGGGCTATACAGAATGAAAATGTTTGCTGATGCATTATAACAGGATACAGATAAAAGAAAACCATCCAAGTAATATCCCATTAGTTTTATGAAGTCTAAACACCAAATACGTTCTTTTACCTTCAGCAATCATTTTGATCTATACTAATACACAAGTGAATTGGTCTGAATACACTCTGACATGACCTGGTCTGCCAGAGTCACACTGTCAAGGGTAGGATAAGAAGTAATCGGCTTAATTTTCAGCAAGGAAGATTTAGGTTACATAATAGGAAACACTTTCTAACTAAGCACTGGAACAAGTTACCTAGCAAGGTTGTGGAATTCCTGTAATTGGAGGGTTTTAAGAACAGATTAGACAAACATCTGTTAGGGATGGTCCAGGTATACTTAATCCTGTATCAGCCTGGGAGGGGGGGGCACGTTATAGACTAGATGACCTCTTGAGTAACTAACATTACTATTAGTCTAATCTCATCAATATTGTAACCATCTTATCTCTATAGACCCAATAATTTTTATGATTGGAGGTGCTTGGGGTTTTTCTGTTGACCATCGGTTAGAATTATTCACTCAAGTCCTTGTAAAATTGGGTCATTTAAGTCTCTCATGTGAGCTTGTCAAACCTTGTTTTGGCAAGTGGGTAAACTTGAGTCCAATTTACTTCAAATGCCTCTCCCAGCAGCGCCTTGCTTTCACTATTTGTCTGCATTCTTGAAAGCATGTCTTTCATACAAAACCCTGCTCGTTTCCAGCTGCTGTATTAGTTCCTTGAAGCTGTTGATAGCCAGCGCAAGTTAGATCAGTCAGAAGGTAGCTCTAATTTATACTAGAGGACTGGTCTGGCAAATAGCTTACTGAGGATCAGGGGAGCACTAAGGTGGCTAAAAGGCAGCTTTGCACTGTTCTCTTCTGAGTTTGACTAAGTATTCAGGCACAGAGGAGGACTAGTACCACAAAATCTAGCGATAGAAGAGACATATTAGGTCTTCCTTTTAGTATAGAATTGTCCCCAGCTGTATATTTTCTAGTGCTTTATCTCCTACACAGTTATAAATTACTTCAGCAATAGGGTGTCCACCACTTCTTATGGGAGACTATTCCATGGTGTAATAACAGTGTTAGGACTAAATTGAGCAAAGGAAAAAATTACAATTTTTGTAAAAAGGGAAATTCTCTAATCAGTTTCTAGTTATATTTCTTTGGGTGACTCCAAACAATTCCTATCACTTTGGGGCCCTTCTATTACTGCGTGTATCTCATGCAGTGTAGTTCCACCTTGCAGTCAGCTGTGGTGCTGGGAGTACCCTTCCCAGACTTGAGAAGAACTCTGTGTGGCTCGAAACTTGTCTCTTTCACCCACAGAAGTTGGTCCAATGAGAGTTATTACCTCACACACCTTGTCTCTTTATTTTAGATATTTCTAGGACAGCATAGCATCTGAGCATTGAGACATATACTTGTAGATAGCCATTGTACTCCCACCTTCCTCTTAGTCATATTTATCCAGGCTATGTACATTAAAGTCCAAATGTCCAGTGATTAGGAATGGTTCAGTTTATGGATGTCCAACTTGAGATGCCTAGGACTTGATTTTCAGAGTTGCTATGCACCAAAACTCAACTGAAGTCAATAGGAGCTAGGAGTGTTCATTACTTCTGAAAGCTAGACCTCTACTATCTAAAGTGAATACCCATGAATTCAGACACCCACATTTAGTAGACATATTTGAACATTTAAACTGAATTCTATTGCTCTTTCACGATGGATCAAGTCCCCTAATCATTTGTGTTGCTCTCCTTTGAATTGCTTCTAATCTTCTAAAGAGATATGGCATATATGACAGCAATGAGTTCAACAATTAGTTGACATTAATTGGAGAGGGGAAAAAGGTAATTCTCTGGGTGGGACTAAGTGTGGCCCTCAGGTGCAGAAGCACAATTCCCATTGAAATATGGAAACAGGGAAGGAATATTAGTGATGACTGGAGGAAGGAAATGGGAAAGGAGTGAAATAGGCATGTTCGGCCCCTCAATGCAATTTACTGAGGATGATAATATTTGTCTTCTGTGTCCTAAGGATTAAAAGTTATTTTCTTACATTCCAGAATTTTTTCCTGGGATGTTTCCTATTTGATATCCCATTAGAATCCAAATTGCATCTGAGAAGTATAGTGGAAGAATTTGAAAACAAAGCTCAGTTTGCGTCTCCTTTTTGATTTCTAGCTCAAACTCCCATAATATTATTTGTTAGTGACATTTCACAGCATCTCACCTCATTTCTGAGTGCAAGCCAAGGCATACTGTGCATGATGTGAATAACTGAAAAGAGGAATCATGCATAATGAGACATACATAGCTGTGCAAGTATAAATACCTGGCTCGTTTTGAAAAAGAGGGCTGAGGGAGAGATTCTCTGTGATAGAAATTTTTAGACAGATTCTCGAAAAAGCCATTTTTGGAATGATTTTGATTACTTGATTTAGTCACTCAGAGCTTCAAATACACTGTTAAAAGCTGCCTTCATCTGTCAAACCACTTACAGGCTTTTTACGTGATACAGAGATTTATGCAAGAGGAATATACAAACACAAGATTTTCCTGACAAAATTACAGTTAAATTACAGTGAATTAAAGTTAATTTTATTTTAAAAATTAAAACCCAGACAACTGCTAGGGGAGAGGTGGAAGAAATTTCTGCGGTCAGCCACAGACATTACAGTAACCTCTAGTGTACTCAGATCAAAAGAAGGGAAATGGTTTCACCAGGGCTTTGTTTTGTAAATGTAGTCTGCAAGCCACCTGAAGGTCATCTCGTCTTCTATATTCCCCTGTCCACCATCTATCTCACTTGAGCGGGCAAACAAGGTATCCTTTGATTGGCCAGTAGAAACAAAAGCTGCTATTAAGATGATGGAAAACAGAAAGAAGATGTAACACTAGGTCATCCTGGGTTATGGAAAATCATTTTTGTTAAGTTGCAGCACATGCTTCCTGTGTCTGGGATGGGTTTTTTTTTTAATTAAGATCAGTAGAATAGAAATATTTTTTCAAGAAGTATTGAATTGTCTTGTAATATCTGCTTTCAACCTCTCTACCATATATTGATTTCAGCACAGTATGTAAAAAGCACAAAGAAAAGGAATGCTGGAGACTTTGTGTGCAAGCCCTGATCTCCCCCTCCCGATCTATGCCACTAATATTCTGAACATATGTGCAGGCTTCTGTCATGTTCTTTCCAAGTGCCTATAACACAAATACTATAACAAAAACTGCAGTAATATGGGCCATTGGTAATAAGTGCTTTTGAAATTCCGTGACTAGCACCAACAATATTAGTAGCAAAATGTCCTCTAAAAATAACTGGGTGAGGTCATGTTGCAAAGGTATTTAACTTGCATCTGAAAATGTGAAACATCTTGTACCATAGGCAGATGCTCTTCTCTTACCATGCAACAAATGAAGGCAGTGGCGTTGGAACAATTTTTATAGTGGGGGTGCTAACAGCCATTGAACAAAACTGTAAACCCTCTACATGATGAAAACCACTTTAAGTCAGGGGGTCCTGTTGCACCCCCCGCACCTTTTGGTCCAGTACCCCTGAATGAAGGGCTATCACATTTGGATCCTACTTGGTGGCTGAAAAAGAAAATTGCTTATATTTCTTTCTCTTTCTTCTTTAAACTTTGAAGCTACTTAAGCATCTTAAACAGCTCCACTGCCTGCTCTGGGCAATAGCTCCAAGAAGTCAAAGCAGCTATTCTTAATACTTTCAGCAATTGTAGAGCAGCCCCACATACTAGGTAACTATCTTCTCTGTTAATTGTACTGATGATTTGTCAAGTAAGGTGCCACCAGCCTCCTTGTTGTTTTTGTCAAGTAGAGTCTTCACTAACTCAAAAAATACTTTGGAAATCAATATGTCTAGCCCAGACCTTTTCCAAGTAAAGCAGCCTCATGATTCAACACCAACAGAAATTCGCAGTGGTAAAATCCCATACTGCACTGCCCTCTGTATCAAAGTATAGTACAGCACTAACATTTCAGGTGGTCAATAGCACCCAATACTTCTTTGGGGAACTGGACAACTAGGGCGAAGGATGGCTTCGATAACAGACCATGGGAGCAGCCCATCTGGGGTGTTAAAGTGTCTTTCCTCTGGGTCTGCAGGCTACATTTATACCTCTTCCATGGGGCCTTAAACCTAGTCCTGATGAGGGAATCATTGGTAAAAATAATCTTATTGTTTAAATCTGTATTGTACTAGTATGAACTTTCATCTTCCTGTCCCAGTTTCCTCTTCTTTCTCAAACAGCAACATAATAATTTGGTGTTTACAATTTCACAGTTTATTGCCTTGAAATTATGGTTGGGGAGCAAATGCATTATTATTATTACTTCAGTGCAGGATCAATAAGTGGGCAGAAGATGCGCTGCTTCCGTGAAAGAAAAATCCCTTCTATCAGGGTCTGATCCTGAAAGGCAATGAGTACCCCTCAGCTTCCACTGGACACTGATGCTCAGCACATCACACTATGAGGCCCAAAATTACAACTATCTTGGTAATTAAAGACAGGGAGAACAATGCTGCAGCACATGAAAGTCAAGAGAATTTCCATTTGTTTGATATATTTAAAAAAATTCCCTTACATGAAAGTCTGATTCACCGAGATTTGCAATTTACCAACTTATTTTACATTCATGTTCCTGTATAAAGCTGGCGCAATTTCCCTCTATCCCAATAAATAGGTCTGACACTGCTGATATTCCTTGAACACATGACTCTTTGTGATGAATGACCCTTTGTGATCTATTAATGTGCAGTTTATACTGCTGCAGTTTTCCTTAGGACAAATTAAAAACAAACAGCGCAAATTAATTCCTGGTGTAACTGAAGTGCAACCAGTTGAGATGCATAAGGGGTACATTTGATTCACTGCTGTATATTTAGTCTGAAAACCACCACTCCTGGCATTTGCTATGAACATAGGCAGATCTATACATGCAAAAAAATAGTTCCAGAAGCAACTGCTGGCACGATGCAGATGATAACGCTATTGCTTTGTGCACTGTTATTATGTAGGCACTGCACAGTGGTTTAGATTAAAGGGTTAAGGAAAAGACCTCCCTCTCCTCCCTGTGTGGAAAGACAATTCAAATGCATCTGATATTCACAGACAGTTGGACAGCAGCTGAGGTTTCATTTAGAATCCCACATATGGCCAGAAGAAGCGTACACCTCAATGTTTCCGGGACCTGCAGGCCGCCAGAACAGATGGTAGAAATCATCATCCACAGACAGTCATCAGGGAAACCTCAGGCCACATGCTTGAATTTTTCTCAATGAATTGCATACAAGTGAGGCATTTGATCTATATGACTGCAGCTGCTCAGGGAAGAGGGAGGCCTCTGATTGGAGGGACTCTTTCACAGGTTATTAATAGGTCATGCTGTGACATTAACAGGCCGGAAACATCCTGTCTCCTGGGGGGCTAAAACAAAAGCGAGAGAGAGGTTCCTCATAATTCAAACACAGTTCAGTGCTTACAGATTACAGCACATAATCTGCTTGGCAACAGCACAGGCTCCCAGAGACATTATGCTATCTGATTTCTTTCATTCTTCTAGCTGTTTCCATTAGAAATGCAGTACAATACTTGATACAGTAAATGCCCTACACAAATCTCAAAGGAAGAAGACAGTAGCTTCCCTACAGTTTCCAGAATAAAATCTAGACACAAGAGTAATTCTGACAGCTGTGCTCCCTCATTCAAATGTTCCTAACCCCTTTGTTCCATTCATAACGTGTTATACTCCACTGTGTTCATTGATCTTGCAGTCTGCATGAATTGCCGAGCCAGTTCTGTGAGCTATGACACTACTGTTCTCTCTCGCTCTTGGAAAACAAAATCTTTACTTGGGTGATAAGTGGAGGTATCAAGGCTGAAATTGGAAGGGGCACACACAGAGTCTAGAATCCAGTGTTTGCCAAGTTTGGTGCTTTTAAAAATTATAAAAAACCCACGACCACATTGCAACACTTAGCCACTCTAGGGTGACCAGGTGTCCGGTTTTCGACAGGAACACTCGGTCGAAAAGGGACCCTGGCGGTTCTGGTCAGCATTGCCAACCGAGGCATTAAAAGTCCGGTCGGCGGTGTTGAGGGTCTAAGGCAGCCTAGTCCCTACCTGTCCTGGCTCCGTGCTGTGCACTGGAAGCAGCCAGCAGTCCAGCTCCTAGGCGGGGCGGCCATGGGTTCCATGCGCTGCTCCCACCTTGAGCACGAGCTTTGCACTCCCATTGGCTGGGAACCGTGGCCAATGGGAGCTGTGGGGGTGGTGCCTGTGGGCGAGAGCAGCGCGCAGAGCTGCCTGCCGTGCCTCTGCCTAGAAGTCGGACCTGCTGGCCTTTTCCAGGGCACAGCGTGGAGTCAGGACAGGCAAAAAGCCTGCCTTGCCCCACCCCCCCCACCCCCCACCGCACCGCTGACCACAAGACGCTGGAGTTAAGCCTGCGGCCCAATCCCGATCCCCATCCCCTGCCCCAACCCCCTTGAGCCTCCCCCAAACCCAGAGCCCCCTCCTGCACCCTCAAAGCCCTCATCCCCAGCCCCACCCTGGAGTCTAGACCCCCAGATGGAGCCCTCACCCCTCACTGCACCCCAACCCCTTACCCCAACCCAGAGCCTCCACCCACACCCTGAACCCCTTTGCCTCACCCCTCAACCTGGAGCCCCCTCCTGCACCCCAAACCCCTCATCCCTGGCCAAACCCCAGAGCTCACACCTCCAGCCAGAGCCCTCACACCCTAACACTCTACCCCAGCCTGGAGCCCCCTCCCACACCCTGAACCCCTAATTTCTGGCCCCATCTTGGAGCCTGCACCTCCAGTTAGAGCTCTCATGCCCTCCCACACCCCAACCCCATGCTCCAGCCCAGTGAAAGTGAGTGAGGGTGGAGGACAGCGAGCCACTGAGGGAGGGGGAAAGTAGCAAGCGGGGGGCTGGGCCTCAGGGAAGGGGCGGGGCTAGGCTGTTCAGTTTTGTGTGATTAGACAGATGCATCTGAAGAAGTGGGTTTTTTACCCACGAAAGCTTATGCCCAAATAAATCTGTTAGTCTTTAAGGTGCCACCAAACTCCTCATTGTTTTTGTGGATATAGACTAACATGGCTACCCCTCTCATACTTGGAGTATCTATGCCATAGCCCTGCCTAGGGGCAGTGCGGAGTTGCACCACTCCTCAGGATTAACACTGACGACATTGTACGTAAGACAGGTACAGTCTTCTCTGGGGCTTCTCTGAGTTGAAGGGGTTGCACAGTCTGCTCCATCTATTAGACTAGAACATATAGCTCCCTAGAGTGTGCCTGCCTCACCCCAGGGGCAAGTGCAGAGAAGGACCAGGGGCTGTCGTGACTCCTCCTCCTCACTGCACCTTAGCAACTTGCTCCTCAGGAGGCTCTTGTGGGAGTCCTCGTGCAGTCACACCGTAGGGAAAGGGAACTTTTAGCTTCAGTCTGCTCAAAATTTGCTGCTAAATATGCTTCCTTCACAAATTGAACGTCATTCTTTGTACAGGAATTATCAAGCATAGGGATGAACTCTAGTGTGGGGGAGAAATCCATTTGTATAGAAAATATAAATCTTTACCATCTGGATTTCAGTTAGTTAGAGGTGCTGGGAAAATGGCTCAAATTTCAGGGCCAGCCCTAGATGCTTTGATGCCCTAAATCTGGGTTATTTGGGGTTTTGTAGAAAAAAACAAGGGGTGGTTTGGATTCACTTTCATACCTTCCGAATTGTGCAGCTTTGTGACATTTTCTACAAATTACTTGAGCCAGGTTGCATATTTGCAACTGATTTGCATGCAGCCATAAACTCCAGCCTTAAAATACTGTCTAATTTAGTGTTTGTGCATCCCAGGTGAAGGAATCCCACTGTTTATCCAGGGGGGCAGAAGCAGGGGAATCATCCCACACACACTGCCCTGACAGCAGGCCTCACCCCTAAAGGAGAGAGAGACACTCTTTCTCTAGGGGCAACTGCAGTAATTCCGCCTCCCTGGCCTAAGAAGTTCTTGGCCTATCTGCTGGGTCTGCCAATGAGTGCAAAGCAGGAAGGCAGTTTGTGAGGTGGGAGCTGGAACTGAGATTGTTACAGACCTGGTGGATGTTGTAACTGGAGCCCAACCAGGTTGTTGTAACTGGAGCCTAACCTTCAGGTTCCATGTGCTTCTAACCCTGGGCAATCTCCAGACATTGTCTCTAGCTCTGGGCCTCTAAAGCATAGACTTGCATAGGCGACTGGTAACTGCTGGTGGGGGTGAGGGGGTACAGTTTAAAGGTTCTGATGGTATGCAGTGTGGTTCAGGGCAGGTACTCAAGAGACAAAGGAGTTTTGCTTTCTAGAGCTACTTTTAATGTCATGTTTTACGCCACTATGTAATAGCAGAAGGAGACTTTTTTAAAAGAAAGCTACAGATGAAGAAGCTTTGGATTGCATTGCTGTATTATATCAATTTGAAGAACAGAGATATTTGCAAACCAAGCCTTTGCTATGATCTTGTCCCCCGCTGCCTCCCCTGCCCTATTTCCCTGAGCTCCCTTCTGCAGCTTCACATGTACCCCAGGCAGGCTCTACTGTTGAGCTGTAGTCACTGCGGCTGCCGCCAGCCTGATCTCGCTTCCCTGCTCTGGGGGCCACCTAGTGGGGCTCAGCAGGAGCACTCAGGGCCGATGCCTTTCCCAGGCACAGACTCCTCAGCTGCACTCGGCCCGCCTCCCACCCTGGCAGAAATCACGGGGGGGGGATGTGATTTCCCGCCTCCCCTTCTCCAATGCTGTCTCCAAGAATGTTCTCTTCAAAAGAACTTGAAAGGCAACTTTTAAAAAGGGAAAATGGGGGTCATCAACTCTCAAATAATGGGCATTCCTGCACTGAACCACTGCATAAAGGAGTTGTCCTATACAAGGATCTATATTGGCAATACCGCTCTCAATACTGCTTGTCAGAAACGCTAAAATTCACACGATTGAACACAAATGCATGACACACATGTTCCAAATTCCAACACCCGGTGTCCTTTCAGATCCTCTTGTTATCTGCTTGCATATAGCAGACCTCAGCTCTTACTGAGTGGCGCTTGTGCTGACTTGTCCTAATTTAAGTAATTTTTCAAGTCTCTTTTTTCCCTTGGCATTTACTTAGAAGAATATGTAGTAATAACAGTAAGTATTCTAGTCAGTACAGCACATTAGTAGAACGCAAACGAGAGATACTTTTGTATCTCAGGATGCAAAGCGAAGCATGCAAAGTTCAACCATCACAAAACATGACTCCAAAGAAAATGTCCCACCTTAATAGATAGATTTTTTTTAAAACTCTTTCCTTTAACATGGGAATTCCTTTTATCCTAACAAGAGCTCTATACAGTACTAAGTCTAGACATTTTCTGGTTTATTACAGAGAGTATTTTCACATGATCTGCTGTCAAAAGAACCTTTTGTGTTCTACCAACTGATGAGAAAGTGTTAAAAACAGTGCAAAGAATGGGAATTTCAATTGAATAAGTATTATACTGAAATTCCCTGTTTATCTATAGGTACAGCAGAAGCAGCAGCTTCTCCACACTATCCCACCAACCCAGACATTGCTGTACTGGGTCAGATCAAGGGTGCACCCAGTTTGATATCCTATCTGACTGCATTTAATACCAAATGCTTCGGGGGCAGGTGTAAACTCTACAATGGACAGTTATGCAACAACATGCTTATAGGCATGCCTATAATATATATAAACCTGCAGTTAGTTGTTAGCTTTTATTCTAGAGCATGCATTCCCAGTACTTTTTTATTCTAGGTCAGTGGTTCTCAAACTTTTTTTTTTTCCGCAGACCACTTGAAAATTGCTCTCTCTCTGCAGACCACTTAATGGTCTTTCCAAATGGTATTTGTACTGTTAGCTAACTATTGTAAAATGCATTGGATAAAAGCACACACACAAAAACCCTTAATAATCATTAACTTTTTTTGTTCTACGTATAAAAGCACACACCTCATATTTTAATATCAGTAGACTTACCTTTCTAATGCAATGGATGTGCCCTCTCTCCCCCACCGCGGCAGCCCCCAAGCTGGGGCTGGGAAAGAGGGGGGGTTGCTCCCCTGCCACAGCAGCCACAGAGCTGCGGTTGGGAAGGAGGGCTGTCTCTTCCCAGCAACTGCAGCCCTGGAGCTGGGGAAAGTCACCTCTTTCTATGGCTGCCGTAGCCCTACATGTCCCAAATTCCCCCCACCCCCTCTTCTCACCCCACTGCCCCTTCCCACCTATCCCATATTCCCCTCAAGGCCACCACCTCACCTTACATGTGCGTCTTCTCCAGGGTCCAGACAACTAATTAGTGGAGCCATGCCTACACAACTCCACTAATTATGTGGATGGCCCTTTATTCTCTCATGTGTAGCCGCCCAGGCGCACACCTTAGAAGGAACTATCCACGGACCACCTAAATGGAGCTTGCAGATCACTGGTGGTCCACGGACCACAGTTTGAGAACCTCTGTTCTAGGTCATTTAACTAGGTATATGCTGATTAGTGTATGATTTATGTCAATAAACTTTGCCTCAATAAAATCCAGTAACAGGCAGTTCCAGAGGTTAATTATGTGTTGTGTAAGATCCTCACATCAGTTTTAGACTTGTTGCCTTTTTATTAAGATTAGGTATCTCCTTGTTCTTGTATTCTGACTGAATGAGATCAAGAATGCCTGATTGATCTCCACATCAGTCATTATTTTATACATTCTATTACATCACCTCACTCATCTCTCTAAATTAGTCCTTGTCTTCTTAATCTATCCGTATATGAAAGTATTTCCATGACTAATCATTTTGTTGCCCTTCTGTATAACACAGCTACAGAACTTCCTCAAAACTATTCCTAGAGAAAATCTTTTAGAAAACTATCCAATCTTGATTTAAAAATGTAAGTGATGGAGAACGTAAGAACGGCATACAGGGTCAGACCAATGGTCCACCTAGCCCAGTATCCTGTCTTCCAACAGTGACTCAGTTTCAGATGCTTCAGAGGGAAGAGGGCAATTATCAAGTGATCCATCCCCTGTTGTCCAGTCCCAGCTTCTGGCAGTCAGAGGTTTAGAGACACCCAGCGCATAAGGTTGCATCTCTGACCTTCTTGGCAATAGCCATTGATGGATCTATCCTCTGTGAATTTTGGCCCTCCCAGCATCCCCTGGCAACAAGTTCCACAGGCTGACTGTGCATTGTGTGAAGAAGTATTTCCTTGTGTTTGACCAAGGGCCACCCAATGAAATTAATAGGTAGTAGGTTTAAAACAACGTGTTATGTGAAGGGGTAAAAAACACCTCCTTATTTGCTTTCTCCACACCAGTCATGATTTCATAGACCTCTATAATATCTTCCCTTAGTCATCTCTTTTCTAAGATGAACAGCCCCAGTCTTTTTAATCTCTCCTCATGTGGAAGCTGTTCCATAGCCTCTAATCATTTTAGTTGCCTTAGGCTTACCCCCCTGTAATTGCCAGGATTGGAGAATCCACCATGATACTTGCTAAATTGTTCTAATGGTTAATTACCCTCACTATAAAAATTGTACACCATTTTTCCAGCCTGAGTTTGTCTCACTTCGGTTTCCAGGCATTGAATCTACCTTTCTCTGCTAGATTGAATAGATCATTATTGGATATTTGTTCCCATGTAGATACTAATAGACTAATCATGTCATCCCTTAACCTTCTCTTCATTAAGCTTAATAGATTCAGCTCTTTGAGTCTATCACTCTAAGACATGCTTTCTAATTCTTTAATCATTCTCGTGGGTCTCCTCTGAATCCTCTCCAATTTATCAACATCCTTCTTGAACTGTGGACACCAGAACTGGACCCAGTATTACAGCAGTGGCCACACCAGTACCAAAAAGAGAGGTAAAATAACTTCTCTTCTACTCAAGATTCCCCTGTTTATGCATTCCAGGATCGCATTAGCTCTTTTGGTTACAGTGTTACATTGAGGGCTCATGTCACTTGATTATCCACTATGACCCCCAAATCTTTTTCAGTCACTGCTTCCCATGATACAGTCCCCCATCCCATAACTATGTCCTACATTCTTGGTTCCTAGATGTTTACATTTAGCTGTATTAAAATGCATATTGTTTACTTGCACCTATGCTTATATCTCATATCCACCTTGACCCAACCAGTCTTCCACCTTCTATAGCACATCTTATTATCCGCACCAGTTGCATCAGGATGTCTTATAGACTGTCCATTCTATATCATGAGAAGGGTTATCATGTAAACTAGGAAATGGGCAGGGAGTAAGATATGTCCAAATATATTCCCTGCCTTGCTGTGAGATTACACAGTTCTTTGAGAAACCAGGACAAGGCTGCCGCATTGCGATGGAGTGTATGCTGTGCATTTTAAAAATGAAAGAAATGTTATGGGTCATGTGCTCCTCCTATGAGATTAACATGATGGCAAGATCCTGAAGCAGAGCTATGATCAGCACAGTCACTCTTGGTCATTATACTGAAGAAACAGGACAGGGATTCAGCAAAATTTTGCTAGTTTGCAGATACACTCCCTGCTTGATCAGAGTTTTTGACAAGACAATGAAGTATGCAAGGCTGAGAGAGAGTACATTAGATCAAAATAATGAAAGAAACTGTCTCAGGTTAAGGTTATATTATTTTCCTACATTGTCTCTGTAGTTCAACAAATCCTTGGAGTATCAGAAAGGAGGCTGAGCAAGGTGTAGGGAGGATATCAAAGGTATAGCATTGATTCAGTGACTCAGTGCTCAACCACATAAAGGCACTGATTGCCAAACACAACCCTCTGCCTGCTGAGAATATTAACATATTGAGAGCTTTAAGGAAAGTGAAGGTAGATTTAAAAGCAGGCAAGAGAAAGGCAAATACTTGGAAAACAGGAAGGACAGAGAATGGCAAACGCAGGAAAGGAAGCAACAGAGATAAAGGCAAATATAATATGCAGCAAGAGTAATGGACATAGAAAGGCAAATACAGAGAAAAAATAGTGACTAAAAGAAAGGCTGCATCATAAAGCTTTCTGGAGTTTTTGAATCCCATGAAGAAGGGACTTGTGCATAAGGATATTTTTGAAACAAAGCCAAAAAGAGATTAAAAATGAATACATACAACAAAGAATACCTACGTGAGAATTCTAACCTTCATGGTTGAGGAAAAAGCTTGAAAATGTGAACCACAAAGGATCAAAAACTATAAGACAAATAACTCATCTCCACCCAAAATGTATTATTTTATAAAATCTCTCTCTCTCTCTCTCTTTTTTTTTTGGAACCTGACATGATCTTTGAATGCTTAGAGTTGGCAATACTGTTTTGTTAGAGTTTACATCCACTTCGCATGGGTGCAAAAGACTACATAAGGTGCAAGGTGGTGGTGAATCAGGGCCATGGTTTTCACTTTTATAAATATATTGATTCAGCTATTAACTACCCAAAAGATCAGAAAAAGGAAATAGGCAATGTCATTGCATGCTAGCAAGGCTGTGCTAGATTAAGGTCAAAACACAGCAGCATGGTTTACTCAAGGAAGTTTTGAAAGTCACAATTTACCACCCACCCCAAATTTGAAACATACATAATTCATAAGTGCACCCCACACCCTGGCCAGACTCCCTCAGAACCCACTTACCTGGAGATAGGATGACCATACGTCCCCGTTTGGCCGGACAATTCCCTTTTTAAGCTCTGGCCCGGCCATCCTCACTTTTTGACAAAAATGGGCAAGCAAATGAACAAATGCCCAGTTTACCAATAAAGTCTGATGCACCCCCCTAACTGGGCATGGAGGAACGTGTGTGTGTGATGTGGCGACATGAGGTGTCAGGCAGCAGGGCTTGGGGAGTCAGCCCCAGCTCCAGCCCCTGGCAGTGGTGTGGGGAGCTGGGGCAAGGGAGAGGTCAGCCCCTGTCCTGGCAGTTGCATGCAGAGCTTGGGGGGGGGGGTTCAGTCCCGGGCTGCGGCGTGGGGAGCTGTGGGGGAGGGGTCAGCCCCAGTGGCGCATTTAGAGTTAGTGGGGCCTTGTGCTCAGCTTCATTTTTGAGGCCCCTCCTTGGGCCCCAGCCAAGAAAAAGAACATTCTCTTTTATCTCCCCTGCCCCCGTTTTTCATTCTTTTTTTTTCTTCATTCTCCCTCCTCCTATAAGTAACAGCAAGTAAATGAAAATAAAGTGAGGTACCTTGATTGTTTTTGTAGTCTAACTAATTTTTCCTCAGGCCACTTGAAAATCACTGAGGGTCTTGGCGGACAACTTACTGATCTTTCCAAATATTGTTTGTACCATTAGCTAACTATTGTAAAGTGCTTTGGCCAAGAGCGCTTTATAAAAAAAATGTAAAAAAATGTTGGGGTACAGGGTCTGGCCAGGACTTGGGGGCTCAGGGCTGGGGGTGCAGGGTCTGTGAGGGAGTTAGAGTGCAGGAGCGGGCTGAGGTGCAGGGTCTGGCCAGTAGTTAGGATGCAGGAGGTTGGGGTGTGGAGCGCTTACCTGGGGCAGCCCCTATTTGGTGCGAGGGGTGCAGGTGAGAATGTGGGGAGGCGGGTGCAGGAGCTCCCGTTTGGTGTTCAGGGTGTGGAAAACATGGGAGGGGTGCAGCAGTCAGGGGATGAGGTATGGGGGGCTG
Source organism: Chrysemys picta bellii (assembly GCF_011386835.1). Lineage (NCBI taxonomy): Eukaryota > Metazoa > Chordata > Testudines > Emydidae > Chrysemys > Chrysemys picta. The sequence goes on from NC_088791.1 coordinate 79,994,644, forward strand.
GGTATGTGTGGGGGGGTGCAGAACTCAGAGTTGGGGTTGGGGGTACAAGGGGGGTGCAGGAGTCAGGGCAGGGGGTTGGGGGTGTGGGCTGGGGTCGTGGGAGTGCGCCCAGCTCCCCAGCCCTGAGCAGCTCACGCCTAGACCTCCCACGCCTCTTCTCCGCCTCCTCCCACGAGCGTGCTGCAACCCTGCTCCTCCCCCTTCCTCCCCGAGCGTCGGCAAACAGCTGTTGGGCAGCGGGGGAAGCGCTGGGAGGGAGGGGGAGGAGCAGGTATGCTGTGGGAGGAGGCGGAGAAGAGGCGGGGAGGGGGGATTTTGGCTGCTGGTGGGTGCGGGACAGAGGCAGGGGAGCGGAGAAGAGCTGTTGGGGCCCAAGCAGAGCGGGCCAGGCCGGGGCCCCTTTGGAGCCTGGACCCGGAGCCATGGTGCCAGTAGCTCCATTGTAAACCCGGTACTGCCTGTAGAGGGGCAACCGCCTCATGGCCTTAGCCCCTCCCCTGCCTATCTGAGGCAGCGCCACCCTACCCTCCTCAGTTCCTTGGCACCAAATGCCCAGAAACTAGACTCTGATGCAGAGGGGAGAGAGGGTGGATGATGGAATACTCATTGTGTCTCAAAGAATCACAATTACAGTAAGTAACCATTTCTTCTTCTTTGAGTAGATGCAGCAGTGTATTTTGCTTAGGTGATTCACATGAAGTACCTGCATAATGGGTCATAAATGTATGTATGGATAACCACGTAGCAGCCCTTCAATTGTCCCATATTGAGACATCACTATGGAACACTATTGATGTTGCTTGCGCTCTTGTAAAATGAGTTCACACCCACAGAGGAGTTGTAGCCAAAACTATTTCATATGCAGTCTTGATACAGTCTTGAAGGTGCAGCAAGTACTTCAAGATGTCCTGGATAGAAGCCAGTGTCAATTGAATTCTGCAGGCCAATGGCCACACTGAAAACCACTTCCATTTCACTGAATAGGTCATTCCAGTGCAGGGCTTTCTACCAGAGTAGGACCGGTTGAACAGCTACCGAACACTGCTCTTCCTCCTCATTTAGCCACAAAGTAGCCACGCCATGAGATGCAGGGAGCTGAGTGCGGGATGCAAGGTGTGACCATGATTCTGTGTGAGTAGGTTGGGATGGAGAGAAAGGGGCAAGGGAGAATGAATTGACAGCATGAGTAGGTCAGAGAACCAATACTGCCTCGGCCACCCTGGAGCAACAAGAAGGAGCTCGGCCCGATCTGCCTTCAGCTAGAGGATGACCTGTGGGATGATCAGGATTAGAGAAAAAGCATACCGGAGAGCTGACTGCCTGCTGAGATGGAAAGCTTTGGGCAGGGCCCCGTTGAGAGCAGAACAGATGATATTTACTGTTGTCCCTCGTGGCAAATAGGTCAATCAGCAGAATGCCCCAAACTGCAAAGATTATTTGGAGAACACTTGTCGTCAGGGACCTCTCATGGTTCAGGGGAAAATTCCTGCTGAGATGGTCCAAGAGGTGATTCTGGACCCCAGGCAAGTGGTCAGCTATTGAAGTGATACTCACCTTGATGCAGAACTGCCACAACCTGATTTTCTCTTGGCAGAACATCCTAGAGCGTACTCCCCCTTGCCTGTTCACATATACATTGTGGTGGGATTGTCAGTAAACATGTGAGTACAGAAAACCATGACCTCATGCATTGTAGATGGCCGAAGCTCCAGCACACTAATGTACAGTGAGGAGTCCTGCTCTGACCACAGACCTTGAGCTTTCAGCAACTCCAGATGTGCTCCCCAGCTGATCAGGGAGGTGTCAGTGACAGATCTAGTTGATAAGAGCCAGATTAAGCTGAATGCCCTGACAAGCGTTCTCTGGAAGCATCCGCCATTGCAGGAAGTGAAGAGTTGGACAGTAAACTGTCCTGAGCCACGTTTGAAGGAGGCAAAGATGCAGTCTTGCAAACTGGATCATCTGCATACAAGTGGACATCTAGCCCAAAAGATGAGCTGTTGTGGAAGCTGAAACTGTAGACTGAGGCAAAGGTGGTGAATCACCTGAAAACAGTTGGTTGGCAAAAACACTCTCATACTCGTAGCGTTTATAAGTGCCCCAATGAACTCGATTTTCTGAGTGGGAACCAAAGTTGACTTTATGGTGTTTAGGATGAGACCCAGACAGAGGAACAAGCACAGTATAATGTCAATGTGGGAAAGGACTTCCTCTCTGGACTTGCCCCTCAGTAACCAGCCATCCAGGTATGGAAAGATGTGAATTCCTTTCATCCTGAGGTACACTGTCACCATGACCATGCATTTGCCAAAAACCTGAGAGGCAGGAGAGAAACTGAAGGGAAGTGCTGTGGTGCTGTTATGATGAACCAAAGGAATTTTATGTGGCTAGGCAAAAACACCATATGAAAGTCCAAGGCAATGAACCACTTGTTCTGAGACAACTCAGGGAGGATAGTCAATAGAGTGACCATTCGGAATCTCATGTATCTGATATTTGTGAGTCTGTGAAGGTTGAGAATGGGTCCTACCCCTCTTTTGGATTTGGGCACCAGAAAGCACTGGGAATAGAACCCCTGACCCAAGTGTTCTAGCAGAACTTCCTCCACCACTCCTAAATCCAGCAGAGAGTGGACCTGCTCAAGGAGCAGTATCTCATGAGAGGAGTCCCTGAAGAGGGATGCGCAGGGACAGACAGGAATTGGATGACATAGGCCAACCTCATGGTGCTTAGGACCCAGCTGTCAGAGGTGATCGAGCCCCAAGCACTGTAAAAGCAAGCCAGCCTGTCCCAAAATGGAGGGGATAGGGAGAAGGGAGCAATGACTGGAACAGTGCTCCAGATGAAGGAGTTAAAATGGGTGCTATGGGGACACCAGGGGAAAGTGTGTCAACTGGCCCAGACCCAAATCCTTACTCCTCTGGAACCTATGCCCCTTGCTGGGGTAGTCCCACTGTTGTCGGGGAGGAAAAGACTGCCCAAATGCATGCTGCAGACAATACTGCTGCTGCTGTCACTGTTGACCACCATTGTGGTGCCTCTGCACTGCTGGTGTATACACCCCCCAAGGACCATGGGGTAGCGCTAGAATCTTAGAAGGAGTGCAGAGTCTCATCCATCTTGTCTGAATAAAGGACTTGGCCATCAAAAGGCAAATCCTCTATGGGCTATTGCACATTGGGAGCACTCCCTGAATTTTGCAGCCAGGACCCCCTTCTCATGGTCACTGCCAAAGCCATGACTCTGGCTGAAGAATCCACAACATCCAGTGCAGAGCGCAGTGAAGCCTTAGCCACCATGCAGCCTTCGGTAACAAATGCCCCAAACTCCTCCCTCGAGGCTTCAAGCAGCTGGTCTACAAAATTAGACGTAGCCATCCAGTGCTAGTGGTGCCAGAAGTGGTGTTGACTCCAAAGTCGGCAGCAGTATCAAGGTGACTGATGGTGCTGAAGTGGAGGGCAATGAGTGCTGCCATGGTAACATCAGCTGTGCTGGCAGCAGGAGTGCCAAAAAAGTTCTCAGTGCTCACGTGGCAACTTATGCCAAGCCTGGCACTGGCCCCACTTCCACCGATTGTCTCTGACCTCCCTGTGTGGTGGTGGAGAGCAGTTGATGGGACTTGCTCCAGCCCACACACCAGCATTCACACCATGCTGGTCTGCACTACTTCTGGAGGAGGCAGATGACTTCTCCATCTCTTCAGAGAGGCCCCAGCTCCAGGACATGAAATGGTAGCATTCTCAGAACCCCAGGTGACCTTTGATCCAACATAGGCCTTGATGCTGAAGCAGGCCACATGGCCTGTTCGAGCAGGTACTGCTTTAGACAAAGATCCCTTGCCACCTGGGTCCATTTCATGAACAATTTGCAAATTGAACACCGCTCCTTGACATGTACTTCGCCTAAGCACAGGGAGCACTGTGTGTGGGGATCGTTGTTGGGGATTGCTCCCCCACACAATGGATAGTGTTTAAACCCCAGTGAGGGCATCACCAGGGAAATATTTAAACTAAAGTTAACTAACACTAAATCTAACTAGCACTATACTAAGGGTACTACTTAGCTATAGACACCTAGGGAAAATAATCACTAAGAAATAGAGAGATTGTGTGAGGTTAGAAACTACACAGAGCTACAACTCCAGCCACAGGCAGTAAGAAGGAACTGAAGGGGTCGGGGGCTCATATAGTATGGGAAGGGTTATGGACAAAACTCTCACACACTGCCTCTCTACGGGTACTGCTAAGCAAAATTCTCTGGCTAGGGTGCACTAGGCATATACACACCTAAGTGGAATACATGGTTGTATCTACTCAAAGAAGAAAAGAGTAAAGCCAGCAACTTTGTAAATCCGTGACCAAATTATTGTCTGGAAAATGTTCTTGACAATGATACACATCCAGCAGTTTTGCTGATCCTTTCAAAATTATAATAAACTGCTACATATCCAGTCAAACAGTTAGGCTTTGGCATGGAGTTTTTCCAGTGTCAATGATTAGTAGTTAGGGGTCTTAGACAAAAGCTCCCTGGGAGTCTTTCCATTGAGTTAAGGGGCTTTGGATCAGGCCCTAGGTGTCCTATCAATAATGTACTCCTGCCTCTTCACTCTGATCTACTGAAGGCTGGCAAACAAAATCAGTCTGCTGTTGACATTCTATAAGCCTTTGAGTGAGCTCCATTAAAGACAGAGATGGGAATGGACATATACTAAAATAGATCATCCATATATCAAGGCATACAATACTTAGTAAAATACCGTATTATTATAAATCACCGCCATGTAAAAAACTGGATTTCATCAACTATTACAAAACAAAAAAGGTGCATTGGTCACTGCACATTTTTCTAGACACTCTGCTGGGACACACTCTGCTACCCCAAATGAAGCAGTCTTCTTAGCGTATGCGCAAAGTGCCTCAGGTGGCACATGACCAGGATTCATCACTGAATTTGGTCTGCTGATTGGATCATTAGCGTCCCCGGCCTGGGCAAGGTACTGACAGGGAGTACAATGTGAACGCTGATCCATGCAATTAACACTGCTCAATGGGGAGAGCCTAGCAAGTCCCTTTCCCTCTTCTCCAGGTTAAAGCTGAAGCCATAAAGAGAATGAATTCAAATGTAATCCATTTTACACTGCAGTGTTTGATGAATGCAAGATGCAGTTATTTCCTGCTATGGAATACTTAGCACAACTCCAGCTGGTTTACAGTGTGGATGATTTCCCTTTAGCACACCTGGCAGAGCTGCTGCCTGGAAAATACCGTAAGCTCATCATGGTCAGTTTGAGTCTCTGCTCTGGTAACAACGGGCAGGTCTCAGCAAGTCTAGTCAGAGGATGGGGAATCTTACAAGTTTGCTAAATGAACTTGGTGCATCTAGCCAACAGCATTTCAAGCTACTGCACCAGCAAAAATTTCTATACATTTAGGGTGACCATCCATCCTGTTTTGGCCAGGGCAGTCCTGTTTTTAAGCCCGGTCCTGGCTGTCCTGACTTTTTTGGCAAAAGTGGGCATTTGTCCCATTTGCTCTTGCTGACTTGATCAGTTGGCAAGAGCAAGTGGGACAAATGTCCATTTTTGTCGAAAAAGTGGGGTGCGACGTGGAGGAACATGTGGGAGGGCAAGGGGTGATGCCAGCTCATTGGGGGGCGGGCAGGGTTCGGGCAAGCAGGGACCCAGCCATGTGGGTGGTGGTGGGGAGCAGGCGGGGCTCAGGCCAGCTTTGCATGGTGTCCTGTTTTCCCTTTGGGAAATACGGTCACCCTATATAAACTGGAAACTAATTACTGTCCATTTTCAAATACTTTTAATGGCTGAATAATTCAGAGCATGTGGCATAGTTTTAACACTGCACAACTGAAACAGAAGGGAAAACTATATATCCAATCCAAGCTAGTCTGCAGTAATAGAGATTGAGAAATAAGTGCACTAATTCTCCCAAATAACAGAAGGGTTCCACTCCTTCAGGGTCTGCCATGCAGCCAAATGTGGGTTACAATTTCCAACTTTCCCTAAACAGGCAATATAGGAAATCAATTCAGAAATCGTAATTACTATATGTTATATAGCCGGTGTTCTAGTGAAATCATATATGTATCTGAGTAAAGGCAAAAAGGCCATGGATTATCCTTTAACCCCAAAACAGGAGACTTTAATCAGGTCTGCTATGTCTGGCACACACAGAGAGTTAACTAGGCTTAGCAGCAATGATCAAAATGGAAAGGCTCGGGGTGGGGGGAGGGTTCTTCTCAGTGGGGAAGAGAAGTCAGTTCTCTTTCAAGATGATTTTTCCCCTGTACTGGCTAGGGGCATTGAGTGGTTGAGAGTTCATTTTCCTTTGAAGCATGAGGTACTGGTCACTGCTGGTGATATGATTTCAGACTCTCAGATTTCATTTCATTTCTTTACTGCCTTGCAGTATCTATAGCTGTGCATTGAGTGCACCATGGATGTAAAAAGCCACCAAATCAGAATGGTAGAATTTTTCACACCCACTTTGTGCAGGTGTAAATGACTGCACTAGGGATACTGCTAGGGAAAATCATACCCTAGATATTTCATTAGTCTGGTTTCTATGGCAATTCCTATATTCATTCTCACTGTAGATACCTGCAAGCTACGGGCCTGAACCTCCTCTTGTGTCTGTGGCTATGTCTACACTGCAGTTAGAGTTGGGACTGTAGCAGGTGTAGACACACCTGAGCTATCTGTAATCTAGCTTGCTCAGGTACCAATAGCAGTGAAACTGTGACACATGAGCTGTGCAACCCACCTGGACCCTGGACCCAACTCAGGCACCTGGCCTGCACTGAAGGCTGTGCTGCCACAACTTCACTGCTATTGGACTTCTGCTAGCTAGATTTAAAGTTAGCTCACGTATGGCCATGTGCTGCAATCACACCCCAATTGCAGTATAGACATACTGTATGTCAAAGGGCCAGCCATAAATGGTGTGAAGAGTGCAAGTACTTCACTAGACTTGTGCTACTGGCAGTACTAGCACTGCAAAAGGGAAAGGTCAGAGAGGATCTGGGTCCAGCACCAGCCACCATGGCTAATCCAGCACACTGCACCCTTTTAAAGGTAGTGGACCTCCCTCTGTGGCATGCATTTGGCCACTATCCCCAGAGGCATTCTGGCCAATTCAGAAGTACTCTAGGGTTTGTGCCACAGCCCAGTCCCTTCCACTTCTCCAGGAACAGCCAACAGCTGAAAGCAACAATCAGCCCTTCCCATGTTTAGGGCCGATGTCAGCCCTGTGAAATCTTGTTGAACTTAATATGGTTGCACTCAATAGTGAGATCCAAATATGGCCTTATATTCTCAATCTTATTCCTACATATCACTTTGCCCTGGATTTAGTTCTCAACCCTTTTATTTCTCTCCAGTTGTATGACAGACATAAAAACAGCAACACAAATAATGTTTAAATAATAAGACTGCTGGAAAAGGAAAAGATAAAAGCCAGGAAATTCTGAATTGAAGACACCATGCTGTCCTGAACTCAAGCCATCAGAAACAAAGAGATTAGATGGATAAGCTTTAAAATATAAAATAAGAATCTGTCTTAGAACTTCCTGACCTTTGTCAGTTTGTGTCTCAATCTTACCAATGATATAAATGGAAAGTTTTACATTTAATTTCCTCATTGGTATTTTGGGGGGGAGGAAGGGACAGGTCCGTAAAGAAATATACTTTATGGGATTGCTATCAAATTTTACATAGAATCAAAGATTAGAACTCTCTCAGAGGGCACATACACACACATTTAAAGATATTGCTATATTTATTACATTTTTATGGCTCAAAATAGCTTAGTCAAGTTGTTAGAGCCTGTGGATAAATATGAATTTGTATATGCTTTTGGCCTCATTTTCCCCTTTATTAAATCAGTTTTATACCAGTATTCTATTGAAGTCAGTGCAGTTACATTGGCATAAAACTTTTATAAAGGACTAAAGAAACAGGCCCTCTAAGAGTGTGAATCATGGGCTAGATTCATCTTGTGCCATCGTTTCCACCAGTGCTGAGTGCCTCTTTGCTCCAGTGGAAATAAGAACAAAAGATGACGGCAATAGTGAAACAGGCCAGCTTGTTACAAAACCTTATTTACGCTAAATGACCCCACCCTAAAATGCATGTTCGCAGCTCATCGATTTATGTCTAGCTGACCTGTGGCCTAATCCTGAAATCTTTACTCAGGTAAAACTCCCTTTGCCTGAAGAAGGTTTATAGAATTATTTCTTTACAGATTATTGACCTGATAGATCATAACAGCTGGTGTTAACCCAGCTTCCTCACATCTATAATAAATCAGTTTGCAATGTATTCATACACTGAACATTTCATTTTCAGTGAAAACATTCTTTTTAGCTAAAATACCCACTGTTATAAGTTTACATTTGAGACTAATGGCCTACAAGTTTCCTGATTAAAAACTGTTCTTTAGCACAGGAAAATGAAAAAAATATATATATCAAAAGTAATACAAAGGGTTTCAGGAGGTTTTTTAAGATACACCTGAGCTGAGAATTTGTCATGCCACAAGAGACACACAGCACTTTCCATGATCAGACCAATCAAAGTGATTTCACTTTGGAATGAATTTATGACCCAGTTATAAGTCCCTGAAGAAAACATATTTAAAATGGAAACACTGTAGCAATACAACTGGCTGCTTTTCCCTTCCTGGAGTCTCATAATAGTGTTATGAACCTGATATTAAAAGAACAGTATGTCAACAATGCACTGGAGGCAATGGAAGCTATCAGACTGTAATGTGCAGTGAGTTTAAGCAGCTTAATAGATGGCAAAATTCACATTGATTAATGACTAGGGAAGTACTCAGTGAATTGGAGGTTTCAAGGAATTACAATCCGATTAAAATTCCATTTAGAAATGGAGGGCTATAGGATGCTAATCAGTCTAAACAACAGATTAATAGTGCTGGGTATTTGTAACGGTCTGGGCTATTGTGACAAAAAACCTAAACTAATTTTTTAGATTTAAAAGAACTGGAACATGTCAGAGTAAACCTACTCCATCCAGAATGCTTGACATTCATTGTCTGGCACTTATAATGCGGGAACCCAGTCACCATACAGTCAATTTTCATGAAAAAGAGTAAACTATAAGATCACAGAGGCCTCTGCAATAAAGTAAACCATTTTGGCTAGAACTACGTCAGATTTTAAAACTATGGTGATTTGGGAACAAACATAAAGATGACTTTGAGGACCTGCCATAAGGAAGGACTGGTAAGTGGAATGAAGGTCCTGCTTAAAGCAGTTATTGTAAAAAAGGACCCAATTCATCACTGCATTACAGTTCGATTGGTCAGCTCCATCAGAATAAAGAAGCTATAAAGCCAGCTAACTGGCCATTGCGAAATCCCCCTGACATAACAGGCCACCACCCTGCAGGTGTCACCATGTAGGGATAGTGTTAGGGGAGTTCCCAGGGACGTTTGGGTGTGTCCAGAGTACTCCTGCACTCCAGCTATTCCTGGCTGACACAATGGCCTCTAAACCTGTAAGCAACCATATGCAAGTCTTGAGCAGCCTTACATCTGCCTAATCTTCACCAGGGGCAAGACAGTCCCTGACTGACCCAGGAGAGGGAAAGTCCAAACATATCAAAGCCATCCAAGGTGCTGGAACTAGGAGTGCTGAGGGTGCAGTAGCACCCCGGGCTTGAAGTGGTTTCCATCCCTATGGGGTTCACAGTTTGGTTCTGAGGCTTTCAGCACCCCAACTATAGAAACTGTTCCAATGCCACTGAAACCACCTTTAACCCTCCTCCATCGCAAACCCTGCAGTGAGATCACCTCTGGGGTAGGAATGAAGTGGTCTCAGATTGCCACCTCAGATTACCACCCTGATTTTTATGTGGTTGGTTTAATCAGTGATTTTTTCTGTACCTTTTGCAATTCCAATATATCTTTTTTGAGATGGGGTGACCACATCTGCATACAGTATTCAAGATGTGGGGATACCATGGATTTATATAGAGGCAATATGATATTTTCTGTCTTATTATCTAGCATTTCTCCCTTTTTTCCAGTGAAAAAACCAGGCAAAAAGTAGAAAAGGAAAAGAAAGAGGAAAAGCATCCCAAATTCCAAAACTGAAAGTAGAACACAAATATTTTTCAATATCCAAATGGAACCCGATATGAAAATTTGTTTTGTTTTGTAAATGTGAATTCAAAACATATTTCATTTCAAATGTTGTGTTTGGAAAATTGAAACATTTCATTGATATGTTCACAAAAAAAAATTCAGTTTTGTTGCAGCTGCATTTTTCCAGCGGGAACATTTTTGGATGAAAACTTTTGCCCAGCTTTATATATGTAAATGGACTATAAAGGGTGTAACGCAATGAATGATCATCAAACCCTGATTGATCAAGTTAAAGAACACAAAGCTCTTCCAGATGAAAGGAAAGGTCTCAGACTAAGGTCTGGTCTACACTACAAGGTTAGGTCAATGCAAGGCACCTTATGTTGACCTTGCTGTGGATGTGTCTACACTTAAATTTCACTCCCACCAACGTAACAGCTCCGCTACGCCAACTTAATAACACCACATCTCCAAACAGCATAGAGTCAAGGTTGATGTAGTTAGGTCAACACAGTGTCAGTGCAGACACTGCATTACTTACATTAACTGTTACTGGCCTGCAGGAACTGTCCCACAATGTCCCACACTGACCACTCTGGTCACCATTGTGAACTCCGCTGCCCAGGAGCCAGTTGGGTAGAAAGCTGCCCCGCCCCTTTAAAGCCTATGCATTTTTGACATTCCTTTTCCTGGTTACTCGGCTGGGCGAGCATACCTAGCAGCTCTCCATTGTTGTGTGCAACTGCACAGCTGACCATGGTGGCTACACGCTGCAGACACGCTCCTGCCTGGAGTACACCGGAGGTGTTGGATCTCCTGGGTCTGTGGGGAGAAGAGGCTGTGCAGGCACAGCTCTGATCCAGCCGTAGAAACATCGACATCTATGAGCAGATTGCTGGGGGCATGCAGGAGCAGGGCTACAACAGGGAAGAGTAGCAGTGCCACATGAATCCAAGGCAGGCGTACCGGAAGGCAAGGGAGGCCAACAATCGATCTGGTGTCAAGTCACAGACTCATCATGTGATTGGCACCATGCTGTATCAATCCCAAGGAGAAGTGAGAATGTAGTGCTAACAACTTTCTGGGATCAAGAGGTGTGTGTTCAGTATCTTACATTTTTATTTCTGACATGCAATGTTACCTCTGTGTGTTGTAACTGCAGCTGCTGCTATTGTGGCCTTCAGAGACTCCCCCTCCACTCCTGCAGAATGCCCGAGCCAGATGAAGAGCAGACAGAAGCAGGCTCAGGATGGTGTATTCCAGGAGATGCTGCAAGTCTGTGCTGCATCAGGGAATGAGACAGGGCCTGGAGGATGACCCTTGCAGACAGCATGAAGGAAAGAGTGGAGAGGTGAAAGGCCAGGGAAAAGGAGAGAGAGAGAGAGAGGCACCAGGACATAATGGGGCTTCTCAGGCAGCAAACAGAGATGCTGCATAGTCTGGTGGTCCTGCAGGTCCAAGAATCCTGGGCTTGCCTCCCTCTGCAACCCATAGACAACTCAATGTCGGGACCTCCCTACACTCCCCCCTCAATATTCCACGTGGCATCATGGGTCACTGCACTACCCCTACCACCGCACCTGGGGGACATTAAAGATGATAACAGATCCACATACACTTACCTGTGAAAGACACGGTTGGTGTACGTATACTTGAAATGGAAATGACTGTTCTTTCCCCTTCATAAGTTCTTAAATTTAATAAGTTCTAAATGTAAATGGTTTTTTATTTGCCAAGTTCATGTTACAGCATAAAATTCTATATATATATATTTTTGCTAATTCATCTTTATAAGTTCACAACATATGCTGGCTGGTGCTGAGAAGATCGGACACCCACCAATTTCCTGTTATTTCACTTTGTCACAGAACCCTTAACATCATTCACAGACAATATTAATAGGTGCATTGACAATGTTATATTCCTACACACAGCAGCAATCACTACAAGATTCATACTGGGCTGCAAAAGAGCAAGGCCAGGTAGAACACACTATAGCAACACACACTGCTCTGGCTCACTATTAAAATGGTCTTTCAAAGCCTCCCTGAGCCACATAGGTCTGCACTGAGCTCTTCTTGTAGCCCTGTGTCCAGCTGTTCAAATTCAGCATACAGGTGCTTCACCTCCGCCATGCACCCTGGTGGAAACTTTTCCCCCTTTGCTTCACAGATATTATGCAGGACACAGCGGGCAGCTACAACCATTGGATATTTTTCTCACTGAGGTCCAATTTCATAAGTAGACAATGCCAGCAACCCTTCAAATGACCAAAGGTCCATTCAACTGTCATTCTACATCTGCTGTTACATTTAGCTGTTACCACTCAAGAAAGAGAGCTTGGAGTCATTGTGAATAGTTCTCTGAAAACATCCACTCAATGTGCAGTGGCAGTCCAAAAAGTGAACAGAATGTTGGGAATCGTTAAGAAAGGAATAGATAATAAGACAGAAAATATCATATTGCCTCTATATAAATCCATGGTACACCCACATCTTGAATACTGCATGCAAATGTGGTCACCCCATCTCAAAAAAGATATATTGGAATTGGAAAAGGTTCAGAAAAGGGCAACAAAAATGATTAGGGGTATGGAATGGCTTCTATACGAGGAGCGACTAATAAGACTGGAACTTCTCAGCTTGGAAAAGAGAGATGACTAAGGGGAATATGACAGAGGTCTATAAAATATGACTGGTGTGGAGAAAGTAAATAAGGAAGTGTTATTTACTCCTTCTCATAACACAAGAACTAGGGGTCATCAAATGAAATTAATAGGCAGCAGGTTTAAAACAAACAAAAGGAAGTATTTTTTTATACAATGCACAGTCAACGTGTGGAACTCCTTCCCAGAGGATGCTGTGAAGGCCAAGACTATAACAGGGTTCAAAAACGAACTAGATAAGTTCATGGAGGATAGGTCCATGAATGGCCATTAGCCAGGATGGGCAGGGATGGTGTCCCTAGCCTCTGTTTGCCAGAAGCTGGGAATGGGTCTCAGGGCATGGATCATTTGATGATTACCTATTCTGTTCATTCCCTCTGGGGCATCTGGCATTGGCCACCTTTGGAAGACAGGATACTGGGCTAGATGGACCTTTGGTCTGACCCAGTGTGACCGTTCTTATGCTGAGCCTGTAGTTAAAGCGCTCCTTGGTGCTGTCAAGGTGGTCAGTGTATGGCTTCACAAGCCATGGGAGCAAGGGGTAGGCTGGATCTCCCAAGATCACTATTGGCATTTTAACATTCCCAATGGTAATCCATCAGTTGGGAGAGAAAGTCCCTGCTTGCAGCTTTCTGAACAGCCATGTGTTCTTAAAGATGCATGCATCATGCACCTTCCCTGACCAGCCCACACTGATGTCGGAAAAGCTTCCCCAGTGATCCACCAGCGCTAGCATCACCATAGAAAAGTATCCCTTTCTGTTGATGTACTCTGTGGTAAGGTGGTTTGGTGCTAAAACAGGGATATGTGTGCCATCTATCGCTTCACCGCAGCTTGGGCAGCCCATTGCTGCAGTATCATCCACTATGTCCTGCACATTGACCAGAATCACAGTCCTACATAGCAGGAGATGATTGATGGCTCTGTACACTTGCATGACAACCACCGATGTGATGTATTTCCTGACTCCAAATTGATTCCCGACTGACTGGAAGTAATCTGCCATTGCAAGTTTCCACAGTGCAATCACCACTTCCTTCTCAACTGTCAGCATGGCTCTTATTTTGGTGTGTGTCACCCCTCACCCTGCTCTGTGTGCTCAGAAAGAGCAAAGAAGTTCTCCCACAATTCACTGTGAAAGAATTCATAGTGTAGCTCAACTTACTGCAGTGCTAAAAACCATGGGATATCTCCCCAGAAGTCTTAGTACCACACGCGCGTTAATACAGCCCTGATGAGGACACAGCAACTTGAGAGTTATTTCAGTGTGGATGTTCTTGCTTTTGCTAGGTAACTCAAGAGGAGAAACTCCCATTTAGCTACCTCAAGTTAACTCTGCAGTGAGGAAACATTGACAGAAGAGGGAGTCCACTTTGGATATCATGATATCCTATACTTAGTCCAGGGGACTGGACTAGAAGACCTCTCGAGGTCCCTTCCAGTCCTATGAGTCTATAAGATACCAGGGACTCTTGCAAAATATGCTACTTGAGAAGAACATAGTGAACACATGAGAACATCAGACGTAGATTGTATTTTTTGTTGTTGTTGCTTGCACAGCAACATTAGAACAGAGCTGTCAGCTGAAGAGAGATCTAGTAATGAAGACACAAACTAACTTTAGTTCTGTGGAAAACACATTGGTTTGTGGGGGGGTTGTTTTGTTTTTTGCTAGCATTGAGTCACATGTGCACACCTCTTTCTCTCCTCAACCCCCTGGAGTTTCACTCCAAGATATAGGTCCTAATAAACCCAAAACACAAAGTAATACTCAGGTGAATCTGACCCCTTGTACCTGGTTTCATGTTGAAACCTTGAGTTTCCTGTGGCTTTCAAATGAATAATCTTGGGTTCAGTCTAGTGGCATAAAGGGCTAGAAACCAACTGAATCTCTCCTCTGGGGATTATGTAATGGAGTTATCAGTAGCACAGGCCAGTGGAACAGCCCTACACCACCATGCATCCCCAGTCTCAGCCTGGGGGTCTCCCAGGATTGTGACAAGGAAGGGGAGAGGCAGAAGGACGAGAGGATTTAGCTGAAGCACATTGCACTCTTAAGGGTGACAGATGATCCCTAAGCAACCTTTGTATCCAGGGCATAAATTAGAGTAGACCTAGGAGCTGTTTTGTTGCATGGCAGGGGCCTCTACTAGCTCCTGGCAGCCCCAGAATCTGGCAAGGGCAAAGGTGGCATAAAGGCACCTTTCTTCCCTGCCACTGTCTGGACTGCTTTAATGTCATCTCTGCCACAGTCCAAAATTGGGGCCTTTGCCTTTCTGGAGCCCTTTGGTTAAAACAAAAATTTTACAAAAGGAATTGATCTATTAGAGCTGGTTAGAGAAAGGTAATTCCATTTTGCAGAGCATTTCAATATTCTGAAATTTGGTTTTGCACCAGTTTGGAATGGACACCAAAAATTCTGAAGTTCTCTATGAAAGGGACCGGAATCTTAGCTCTGGGGCAGTCTACATCGCAGGCTGCAAGGAAGCCATAAGCTTGGAAGCCAGGACTCGCAGGCTCCCCAATAGCTCACCATGTCGGTTGCCTAGGAGTCAGGCTCGAAAGCTGACAGGAAACCAGGCCGGGTTCTGTCAGAACTTCGTCAAAAATCAAACCATGCCTGCAAAACATTTAAATTTGGACAAATCAGCATTCTCCCCCAGAAAAGTGTTCTCCTGGAGAATTTCTAACCAGCTCTGTTATCTCTTCTCTATCTTACAGATCTGTACTGCTACCTGTCACCATGGTATCTGAGCACCTCCTATGTAAAATAGCAGGAGCAAAGTCCCTAGTTGTCTTCATGGAGTCTCTAGCACTTTTCCTTTTTGGGGGTCAAAATTCTACTTGGGATAGAGACTCATTTACAGACTCTAAAGTTTATTAACTTAGGGAAATATTCATTTAGGAAAACATGACATTTGTGTCATTACACATAAACCTCTGTAAAGTGAGAACCACAGGAGTTTCCTTGAAAGAGGAGAAGATTGAAGGCAGTCCTCATTAGCTTCTAAATGAAACTGGCTTTAGCTGAGCTTTGGTATTTCTATCACGGTGTTAACAGTCTCACATTTCAGCTATCCCAAAACATTTTTTGTATAGTTCCTAGGAATGTATTACCCTGGTCTTCTTTTTGCTTCATTATTTGCAAGATTGGTTTGCCTTGGCATGGCTGCTACATACAAGAACAAAAATCTGTGACATTTCAAAAAGAGCTGTGCAAAGCAACCACTAAAATTTAAATTGTTTAATTGGATCCAACATCTGTTATCAATTGAAGTAGTGAGCATTGATCCAAATTTGGAGCTATTTTGGCAAGTTAAACATTTTCTAAAGATTCATCAAGATAACCACTAACTAAGGAAATTTGATTTGTAAATGGCTGAAATCTGTGAATAACTCTTTATTTGCACATATTTGATTTTATCACCCTCATTTCTAAATGGAACATCCTTATAAATATATGTGTTAAACCCTGAAAAAAGGGGACACTGTTAAATATTTCTGGATACTTCTACACAGCATTATAATTGGAAATGGTTAAGTATAATTTTTCCACTTGTAACTCTAGACCAGTGGTGGGCAACCTGCGGCCCACGGGCTGCATGCAGCCCGTCAGGGTAATCTGCTGGCAGGCCGCCAGACAGTTTGTTTACATTTGCATGGCCGCCCGCAGCTCCCAGTGACCGCGGTTCGCTGTTCCCAGCCTATGGGAGCTGCGGGAAGCAGCGGCCAACACATGTACATATGTAAAGTAAAGGACTGGTTCCATAAGACTTGTCAGATGTGCCTATGTCTGCAATTCATACTTGGGGCTACTGGTCCTTTCAGGGACAGATTAAGACCTTTAGAAGCCCTAAGCACTGAAAAGATTATGGTGCCCCCCCATATGTAATTCAAAATAAAAACAATACTATACCATAAAATAAAATTTTATTTTTCAAAATGACACAAAACTTACACGTATGCTGAAATTAAAATAGCTTCTTTCTAGATTTTCTGATTGCAAAGTTGGATAAGTTCATCGACGCTGACTCGACAAAGCATGTCTGCTTCCATACACAATAGGGAAAGTGAATCAAGTCTGTCCTGACACATTGTTGTTCTCTGAGGGTTTTTTATTCTTTTCAGCTGAGAAAAAGAGCGTTCTGCGGAGCAGTTAGTAATCATCAGTGTTAGAAAAATACGTTGTGCGATCTCTACATTTGGAAATACACATTGTATTCCGTCTTTCAATATTGTGCCATGAAGATCAATGTGACTAAATTTCATTTTCCTGTTTCATTAAACTTTGCGCACATATAACAGTGGAACTGCCATACTTCTCCACAGAGATTCATGTTCATGTCAACAGGATATGAGTCAACTAGCATTCCCATATTTTGAGATATGGCCTGCGAAAAATGGGTCAAATTGAGCCACAAGCTCCAACAATCCCAAGAAATTTCCATTCTGCAATGATCCAAATGTGTCATTTGATCCCCGGAAAGGCAGACCACGTTCAGCTAATGTTTGAATAACAGCTATAACACACTGCAAGACATGTTGCCATGATTCACACTCCCCTTTAATTTGTTCTTCTAATTTTTGTGTCAATCCAAAGCCCTTTCTTCGATTTAAATATGTCAACATTGAATCTCTGTGAGTAGTGCTATTTTCATGTTGTTCAGATAAAACAGTATTCTGCCAGTCACTAAATCCACCTGCAGCAAACCGGGATGTTGAAGGTTTATATGCAAAAAGTTTGCAAACAAAACAGTACACAGATCCTGTTGATGGTGAAT
Organism: Chrysemys picta bellii; assembly: GCF_011386835.1. Taxonomy (NCBI): domain Eukaryota; kingdom Metazoa; phylum Chordata; order Testudines; family Emydidae; genus Chrysemys; species Chrysemys picta. Next base: position 80,012,214 of record NC_088791.1, read on the forward strand.
ACAGTAGCCATTCTCGAGTGTATTTCTCACCATCCGCTTTCATGCCGAAAAATATTTTTTGTGGACAATATCTTGTTTGCTTGCCATTGGTAAAAGTCCGACGTGATTTCTCAAATGGCCCAGTGTGGTGTTGACAGTCATTTGGTCCACGATCTATCCAGTAAGCTACATCATCGGTACTGAAATCAACCCACATACCAGGATCTTTTCTCCTATTATTTACAGCATGAGCAGGTTCAGTCTCTGACACATTCACACCTTCTAGAACAATGTCTGTTTTACCACCAGGAGTAGGATGATCAGTTACAGTCTCTGACACATCCACATGTTCTGGAATGGTGTTTGTTTCACCAGTAGAAGAAGGGTCAGTCTCTGAAACACCTACAGGTTTTGGAACAATGTCTGTGCTACTGAGAGAAGGTGTTGCTCCTAATGGATTCGCTTTGAAAAATGTCAGATTTGGAAGATCTACGTTAGTTGGATGCCCTCCTGGTTTAGGTGGGAAGAGTGTATAGTGGAGTGAAGGAAGTCTAACAAAGTTCTGATTTTTCCCATGATGACTACTTCAATGCTTTTTTTGAAATATCAAATATCAATTTTTTTTCAAAAAAAAATCTCATTTTTTTGGTGCTCCCTGCTTTGCTGGTGCCCTAAGCACGTGCTTAGTCTGCCTATTGGGTAATTCAGCCCTCGGTCCCTTAACTAAGTGGCACCTTACATTCACTTCAGTCCCATTAGAGAGCTCAGAAGCACATTAGAACGGTGTCTGCTACAGATTTACATGTCGTTGTAAGTCAGCCATTGGTAAATAAGTACTGGATCACAAAGTTCTGTTTCAAAGAGAAATATGTCGTAGCTGGATTACTGTGAAAGCTTGGGTCTAGTGTACAGTGCTCAATGTCACTAGATGGTAGAGCAATTGTATTTTTGTTTAATGAAAATGTAACCTTTCATAGTGATTTGGGGTTATTTTATTTATGATATTACAGTTTTATATGATGTTGACCTAAAATGGTTTGGATTTTAATTAATCTCTCTGCCCAATTAACAGTTGGCATGACTTGACGCATAAGAAAACCAAAATGCATTTTCTGCACAGTTCTGAGTGTGAAAGAGGACTCAGAAAGGGGATTGAAAGGTGACAGAGAGATCTGAGGAAGCTTTTTAAGAAGCTGGGGGTTGGACATGAGCTGCATTGTACCCCTGTTTTGACTTCAAGGAATTCAGAGATGATCTTTTTCCAAGACTCAGACTGGAACTCGTGGTATGGAATCTGTGTCAGCCAGGGGAAATTAAGACCTGAGGCACGCCAAGGTAAAATACCTAGAGCTGGAGAAATTCAAGAAGGTTTGTGGAAAGCTAACTGTAAAGTCACCTGCACAACTTTCCCCATAATTTGTGGGGAAACAGACTGCTCTAAAACCCAGAAGAACTAGAGCAGAGAGCATTCCAGCACTCCCCCTCCTTCATCCAACACAGTCCCGCCCAGCCCCAGCTGGCCAGAGCGGGGTAGGATTCATTGCACCCTCTCTGTGCCACACTGTATATGAGGTTTAGTTACTTTTAAAAGTTATATTTTTACATCCCAGAAAACAAGGCAGCAGTTTAAAATATTCACATGTAAGATCCAGAAAGTAGAGAGGGGGTTAATAGTGATCCGATTCCTATGCAAGCAACTGGATTTGCAGTTATAGTAACTGGAACATCAAACAGTGTTATGCAAGGAATTAGTCACTTGTAACAAACAGCATGCCATGAATACCTACAGGCTCTGTATATCCAGACGTACTGCTGTCAGTAAAACACTATCCTGATTTCAGGTGTGCTGAGTATCCACCACTCCCCTTGCCTTCAGTTGGGGCTCTGGGTGCTGATCACCTCAGAAAATCAAGACAAGTTTTTAGTGCAGTAGTTTGTCATGTTTCCTCCTATGGTCTGGTGAAGATTCTGTTCCCCTACTAAGGGCCCTTTATACTACTCTAGGGGCATAGAGCGGTGAAACAACTCCTAAAGAATAGCCGTAGGATAAGCATGGCACAGAGAGGGTGTAAGCAATCCTATATGCTCCACCTGGCAGAGCTGGGAGGGGCAGTTTTCTCCTACCCACTGGGCCATGCTGCCAACTCATTACTTTGCAAGCCACACCCAATAGCTTTTAAAATGTATTAATCAGTTACAAGACCAAACAGGGATTTATACAGGGCTATGCAGTCTTCACTTCTACCTCGCTGCTTCAAATCTAGCTCAAGTTGGTAGTGACCAACAGAGCTGTGTGAATACCTCAAAACATTTTCCTTGAGTTTTCTCAGATTTTACTCAGATTTCTGCCAGACTCACTCTGCTTTTGTGTTCATTCCTCACAAGCAGTCAAGCCATAGTGTTTATGGCCACAAGTGTTTGGGAAATGTAAATTTGAACATTGCATGTGTAAGTCATTGCAGAAACTGACTATTAAAGGCAAGCATGTGAACTGCCCTTAGAATGCTGGATGGGAAGGGGCTGAGGGGCTATAAGACCCTGCCTGACACCCTGTGTGAGTCACATACATCTCGAGTCACAGCAAAAGGGGTAAAGCAGCTTCCACAAAGCCCATGCACTCCATCCTGCACAGGTGGGTGGGGCAGGTGAAATTTGGGGCACCACATTTTCTGGTGCCCTGCGCAGCTGCATGCTGCTCCAGCCCCTGCTTCGCCTCTTCCCCTTGGCCCCCACCCCTGCCTCTTCCCATCCCTTTTCTGCCCCCACTCCACCCCTTCCCCAAAGCCCCCGCTCCTGCTCTGCCCCAGTCCCGCCCCCACTCTACCCCTTCCCCAAAGCCCCCGCTCCTGCTCTGCCCCAGTCCCGCCCCCACTCTACCCCTTCCCCAAAGCCCCCGCTCCTGCTCTGCCCCAGTCCCATCTCCACTCCACCCCTTCCCCAAAGCCCCCGCTCCTGCTCTGCCCCAGTCCTCCCCCCACTCCACCCCTTCCCCAAAGCCCCAACCCTGCTCCACCCCAGCCCCCTACATCCCCTTCCCGCCCCTGCTCCGCCCCAGCCCCACCCCCACTCCCCTGAGGACTGCAGCAGGGCCAGGCCTGCACTCACCAGCAGCGGGAAGTGCAGCGACCCAGCCCCAGCTGCCGGTGAGTGCTGGGGGGTGGTTCCCCCCTGCCCCCCCAGCCAGCCCTGACCCCCCCCCATGGAGGCCTGGGGCCCCACACCCTGCCCCTGCGGGGGGGCTGCCTACGGCCCCAGAATAGCTAGGGATGGCCCTGGGGTGGGGCCAAGTCTCCTGCCCTCTCCCTACACTACCAGTGCTCCAGCAAGCAGAGCTGAGCCAGCGGAGAGGGGGAAGAACTCTGTTACCAGTAAAGACCGCTGACTCACTCTATGAATCGGTTTAGCCCTCTGAAAGATGGGTAAACCCTACAGGGATGCAGAAAGGGTTAATTAATGAATTTGTAAAGACCTTTGAGATACTTGGGTGAAAATTGCTATGGAGGTATAAAGTAGTATTTCATTTGCAGCTGGAAATGAAAGACAGGCATCCTTCTATTTCATTATCCATTTTACACCTTTTGAAAGGTCAACTTACCACTGGCACCTCCTTGTGGCCAGGCATGGTATAGCAGCTCTTTCTCAACAGGGGGTCTCTTACCTGTGGCTGCTCCACTTCTGCAGTGGCCTTGTACCCAGGTCACTTCAAAATCCAGCCATTCCAAGATAGTTCATGAACAAAAAACAAGGGGAATTAATGTAAATAAACCATATTAGTAAGCAATAATGGGGAGTAACTCCCTCTCAGGGTGCATCAGGATCTGGTCCTCCCTTCCCAAAGGCAGGAGCCTTCAGGCAGTGGGTGTCTGGGAAGCTCCTGCCTTCCGTCACCCCTTCCCTCAGCAGCTGTGGGTTAAAGGTCTATTCTCATCCCTGGTCCGCCCAGAAGTGAACTGTTCTGCTCCCCTTTAAAGCTTCTCCTCTGGCCTGTACATGCCTTGCAGGTGGCCAGGGGCCTAGCTGGCTGATCCCAGAGCAGCTCCTTAACCCCTTGGTGTCCAGAGTGGATTTGTATACCTAATCACATATCTTTGCTGAGGTCTCTGTAACCCTTCTTTCAACTTGGGCTCAACTTGATCAAAAGAACTGAAAGCTGGATGGAGAATGAGAATGGATAGGGTTAATACAAGACAGCAAGACACACAATTTGGCTGCCTGTAGAAGAGGTGAAAGCTTTCTGGAAGTCGGAGTCAATGTGTGACTTCCATGCGTCCAAGTAGGGAACTCGGCTTTGCTTCTTTCTTCTGTGGCTTCTGTTCTGTTATCTCAGAACAGAACATTTTGAGAAGGAAATAATGGGCTGGTTAGGTTATATGTATTATGCAGAAGATGCAACATTATGCAAAAGAAAGATACATGTTTGTACTTGATCACATAATTCTCTATGGAGATTTTAGTGTTTTGGCAGAGTTTCTTGCAACTACTATTTCTGCTTCTCTGTCTGAGAATTTTGAAAAGTGGGTTCCTGTTGTGGTAAAAAAAAAATTTGTTTAGTATAGAAATTATTTTGAGTATAGTACACATTTAGGGATGAATACATTCGCCAAAAGCAGTCTTTGAATTCATCTAGCCACAGACAATGTCCTAAACTGTTCACAATCCAGTTTCAGGCCAAGATATGCAACAGAAAAGGCCATAGTGGCACTGATGGACAGATGTCCGTTCTCATATTACTGGATCTCTCTTCAGCATTTGATACTATAGACCGGGGTGCCCAACCTATGGCCCGCAGGCCATACATGGCCTACCAGAGCATTTCATATGGCCCAGGGCCTGTTTCAACACAATATACTAACGGCCGATTCATTAGCAGTTGTCATCGGGTTTACAGCATTTTAGTTTATATAAGCGTGTAAACAGACAATACTGTATATAGAAACAATCTATCTAAATACATATGAAACAAGCTGAACTTAAAATATGAATCAATACAGATGACATTAAATCTTATTAAAATATGTAGAATCTGTTTGGCCCACACAAGGTTGTGCTTAGGTTATGTGGCCCTCCTGTGTAATAAGGTTGGGCACCACTGCTATAGATCATAAGATACTGCTATCCCACATGAGAAAGGGGCCCTATTAGAATGGTTCGAATCCTTCTTCACTAGCTGCATAGAGAAGGTAGTCCTGCCACCAGACTCTTCACTTTCAGAGTTCCACATGGTCTGTTTATCTGCCTGGTCCTATTCGATTTTTACATACTGCCAGTAGAAGAAATGGGAAAGCTTCATGGAGACAACTGCAAACAATATGCAGATGATACACATCTCTATCTTTCCTTCACAAGCTAGGACATCACAATAGAGACCTAACTAGCATAGGGCCTGTCAGAAACTACCACATCACAGAGGAAGAGCTAGTTCAAGCTAAGTCTTAGCAAGATGGACATTATGCTGTATGGCAGAGGGAGACAGTCTGGACAGCTTGCAGCCACAGTGCAGTCGAGCATGAGCACCCACAAATCATCAAAACCTAAAGCTATAATATCAACAACATCTAATAAGCTTCTTGAACCTAAGACAATTGACGGTAGAGTAGTTATAGAAAAAGCTATCCAGGAAACTAGAACAGACGTAATCATGGTAACAGGAATGCCAGCTGCCCTACTGCAAATGGGAGAGAAGCTTGGATTTCAAACAAAGGGGCAAAAGTGTGTGAAGGAGGATTCAAACCATCCCAGTGGAACCAGGCTCATCAAGGGCCCATAAAGCCCCCTTTTTTGTTTTGTTTTTTTACTTCTTGCTGTCTTCTTCTGTCCTGGGGCCCTAGCTTTCTCCATTTAGTGCTCCAACTGGTATCTTCAGGGCCCTGTTTAATGCTTTGTAGATTTCAATGCCATCCACACCAAACCAGGGAGGATATGACAGCGGTTATTTTAGAGAAGCTGAAAAAAGATATGGCTGATTGCAGGGAACAAGCTATGACCATGCTAGCATGGCTGCAACATACAAAGGTGTTCAAATTGAATTAATCAGGTAAATCAGTACATGTCTTTTGTCCCATGTGCTGCCCACTCACTGAATCTTGATGGAGAAGCTGTTGTGTTGGCTGTTCCCAAAGCTGTTCTATTGTTTGCATTTGTTCAAAGATTTTATGCCCTGTTTTCTGATTCTACTAGTCATTGGGATGTGTTGAAAAAGCATATTAGCATGACATTAAAATGCCAAAGCACAACAATATGGCCAGCCAGAGTAGAAGCAATCCATCCACCATGAAATCAGGTTGAGGGTGTTCTTAACACTTGAGACGAGATCAAGGCTTTACACAATCTTATGCCAGAACGTCATTGAAAGCTTGCAAATAAATATTTGAGAGTTTTTCTTCCTTGTTTTGGCTGAGATGTTCCATACTATCTTATTAAAAATTAACATTGTAAGCAAAAAATTGCAGAGACATTCAAATGACTCATGGTTTAATTGGTGGCCTTCAAGACTCTTTATCAGAATGACGGTCTTCTAGGTTCATTGCAGGTAAGTCTGACAGTCTGAAACATTAAGAATATCCATGCAATTGAAAGAGGAACAATTTTGAAGGAGGAAAGTAATGCCAGGCGAATTTGCAAAGGACAAAAGGACATCAGATCCTGAAAAAGTATTTGAATTTGAGGTTTTTAACCCATATTAGACACAATATTAACACAATTGGATGATAGGATTCATAAGTACAATGGAGTCAAAGAAAGTTTTGTTTTTTGATGGGTGAGAAACTGAAAAGTCTCAACTGCGAAGACCTAAAGAGGTGGGTTCAAATCTTAGCAAGCAGCTTACCTTGTGGATTTTCAGAATAAGATCAAGCTCTTCACCAGGCTTGGTAAGTGAATATTTAAGGTTGATTTGGAAACGAAGGTAACCAATGATCTCCTTAGCTACATTCACAAAAGGTCTTAGAATGGGAGTTTCTCTAACACAGAAACAGCACTGTGTATTTATTGTTGTCTTCCTGTAACTGTGGCTACGAATGAAAGGATTTTCAGAAAGCTAAAATTAATCAAGACCTATCTAAGAACATCTGTGGATGGGAAAGCTTAATCAATCTGGCAGTTATTTCTATAGAGAACTTGGAAGTAAGGCAGATAGACTGGGATGAGCTAATTAATGAGATTGTTTCAGAAAAGACTAGGAAGGTCCCTTTGTAAAAGTACTTACTAGTGATTTGCAGATTTTTTGTGGGCAGGGGAGGGAGGGCTTTGGTCTTGAAACTGAGCCTGGAACATCCCTGCACAGCATCGCAAGTGGCTGGCAACCTGCCACAGTAACAGCTGTTCCATTCTCAGCCAGGTCATATGTGAGAACTACCCCTCTTGGTCATTTCTACAAAAGAAACAGAAGACCAAGACCAACTTAGACATCCAAAATGATATTGACAATGCTCATGTGCTAACAGAAGTAACACATGCACACCCAGCCCATGAAAAACACCAGGAACAGAGAACAGTCTGTGGGTGGTGAATTCTCTCCAGCAGTCAAACAATGTACTGGAGAAGGAACTGTTTTAAGGGCAAGAAGTAGCCTTGTGATGATGAGGCCATCAAGGGTCAGAGACAGCAGTTGTTGATAGATGTCCAGTAAGAACAGACCAATCCATTAATCTATCAGGAGGTTCAATTTATCTACTATGACCTCCATCCTTGATGTGTCAATTGGTGTGTTTTATTAATTAGCTGCATTAGCTCGTAGCTCTTAATTATTGGTTGGTAAAATGTTTTAGTTGCCAAAGAGAAGGGGATGGAACCCAATCACAGCAGGGAGTGAATATTGTCTGTCACATGATGAGGGTATTAATATAACTACCTTGTTCTAGGTTAGGTGTGACACTCTGTGCTCCAAAGAGACACTCTGCACCCCACGTTCACTATGGTGCTATAATTATGATGATTTGTACAAAGTATGCCTTGTGAGGTATCATTTTAAAAGTCTTAATTGTTAAACATTAATATCCTGTTAAGTTGTATGTGCTATCATTGTATATAAAGTTATGAAGCTTTGCTATGTATGTGCTACTGTAACATGTTGTGAAGTTGGGAACACCCACAAGCAGTCTTTCCAGCACAGCAATAAAAAGGCCAAACAATGTTGATGGCCTATTGAGGAAATACACACAGTCACAAGGATTACCCCAGGAACTGGGTACAACAGAAATGTCTCAGAGGTAGCACTACACAATGGGAACTGTTTGACCCAGGTGGGGGAGGTTTAGGTTGGATATTAGGAAAAACTATTTCACTAGGAGGGTGGTGAAGCACTGGAATGGGTTACCTAGGGAGGTGGTGGGATCTCCTTCCTTAGAGGTTTTTAAGGTCTGGCTTGACAAAGCCCTGGCTGGTATGATTTAGTTGGGAATTGGTCCTGCTTTGAGCAGGGGGTTGGACTAGATGACCTCCTGAGGTCCCTTCCAACCCTAATATTCTATGATTCTATGATTCTACAGCAAAAGATCTTTCCAGCAAGTTGGAAAAAGATATAAAAGGGGGAAATGACATCATGATGGGGTCTTACTCCTCACACAAGAGAACACCTGGAAACACCTGAGAAACAAGGACTGAACTGGAGATGTGCTGGTTCCAGGCAGGAAAGAAGGAAGTCTGTCTTTGTAGAATACCTTGGTGGACTGTTTATACTATCTAAGAGGGTGAGACACTATTTAACTCAAATCCTATCTAGTATATGAGGCTTAGATTGCGTTTTTGTTTATTTGCTAGGTAATCAATTTTGATCTGTATGCTATTACTTATAATCACTTAAAATCTATTTTCTGTAGTTAATATATCTGTTTTATATTTTACCTAAACCAATGTGGTTTCAGTGAAGTGTCTGGCAAAAAATCTCAGCTCAGATAACAAAGGTTTTGTGCATATTTCTCTCCACATTGAGGGAGAGGCAAACTGGGTATTTGTAATAATATTGACAGGTTCTAGGCTGGGGAGCTAGGGATATTTGGGCTGTAGCCTCTCTATTGTTGGTTCATGAGTGGCTGGCCAGAGCATTAATGAACACAGCTGGGTGTGGTCCCTACCTGTGGATGTTGGTGTGAGTGCAAGCTTGGAGGGCTTTTCAGCTTGTCACAACATCATAGTGTGAAAGGGAACCCAGACTGGTAAGTTAGAGGGCTCAGCTGTACCCCAGTTCCAGGTTGCATCCAAGGGGGAAACCCATCACACTACCTGTGGCCAGGAAATAAAGAGCAGTCTCTCTTTCCAGCACTCCTGAGTGTCACACAAACTTTGTTACAGCCACCCGCACACAAGCTGCAAAGGAGGGGTGGGCCAAATGTTTGTCTTTTGAAGACCCAGGAAGAGGGAGCTGACCAGTTAATCACACCTTAAAGATGATGGAAGAGTGAAAGGGTAGAAGACTATCAAGTTTACTACCAAAAAATAGCTAAGCGTAAGAGAGCTTGTTGGGGGGAAGAAGGAACCTTATGGGAAAGGGGAACTGTGTCTGTTTTATAACAGACACCAACAATGCTTGAGAGGTGTGCAAACTTTGTGCTTGAATTTTTGGGTTCAGATGAACTTCATCTTGAAGGCAATGGTTGGAAGTAACAGCACTGCTACACCTGCTGGGAAGGTTCACCAAAATGTGAACCAGAATAATTGCGGATTTCACAAAGCCTTCCCTGGAGGAAACTCTTTAAAGCCAGCTCCTCTGCTGGTAGCAACCTTTCCCAACACACTACTTACTGCCTCTTATGGCAATGGATAGACTTTCATTCACTGGCACAGAGAACACGAGCATTATTTTCACTTCATCGTATATAAAAACAAACAATGACAAAATGCTGCTCCATTCTACTCCCTTTTGCACTGCTCCTGCAACACAAATGGGAATACTCCAGACTTAACCTCTTTGCTGAGAGCACATGTGGCATAGGAGAGTACTCAGCAGGCATCGAGCTGGCATGCATCCTACATCAACCTCCCTGAAGTTCTGGGCCCAAGAGACATGTCAGGGGTAGAAAACTAGAGCGTGGCCACAGCACATTGTGCTTTGGCTATGCTCAACTGGTAGATAGTCCCGCAGAAATCACTGCCAGGTGTCATATAGTAGCTTATACCTGCACCAGGGTTAGGGCAGAAAATCAGGGAGCTATATCCCTATTCATATTATTTACAAATAATTCAACTTTTTCATTCTTTTAACTATTTTTTAAAGATGATGAAAGAACACCAAGAGAAGAAACAGAATTTGGATGTGCTACAATGTACAAATAGCACAGTACTTCGAGCTCAACCATCTCCATTATGCTATTACATGGCAGAAGAAAGGAACAAGATACCAGGTAGCAAGAAATGTGAATTTTTCTTCTTTAAATTATAGTCTTTGTCCTTTCCCCCACATTACTTCTCAGTCTGACATGGTAGTTACTACTTTCTCCGTTAGCACCATCATCAGTCACTGTACACTAGTTATTATATCAAATAAAACTGTCCACAATGTAAGACCAACACTTTTCTGCTTTCACTCTTGTTAGGAAGTTAGTGTCAGTAATGGTTTATTTACACCGCTTATCTGCCTTGGTGACCTTTTTTTTAGTTTTGATTGAAGTGAAAACTTTTGTATTATAACTGGGAATTCTACTCCCTCAACTTTGTATCCTTTGCTGAGAGAACTCAGTAGCTATCACAGCCATTCCAAAGCAGATCTCATTACCGATAATGTTAACTGTTCTTAAGTAAAGCCTGGTGATTTTCTTATGTAATTTAGTTGAAACTGCAGAAAACTTTTGCTGCATCTTATGGGTTTTTTAAATCTCCATTCCTTTAATGATAAAAATGGATTATTTTCCCATCATAGATGCTGGCCTTGACATTGTGTTGCTGCCTGTTGTATGCCAGTGGTAAAACCCCATACACACCAAGCTGATCTAAAGAATCCATTTGCACATAGCAGCAAGGGGATAAATAAGGCACTTCATGCTGTCAACAATATTCCTTGAAATTTGGAGGTCTGTCTTGTCTGTCTATCCTATGGTGCCTTCCGATAACCTTGAAAGAGACCTTGTGACCCAAAAATATGATATTTCATTTTGAGACTTCCAAGGGCAGCTATAGACAGGAGGATAGATGAGTGCCTCAAATGCCACATTGGGTAGTGGATTTTTTGACTGTGGGACAGGTCAGACTCCTGTACGCTGAAAGCTACAGGGTGGATTAAAATCAATGACTTTAAAAAAAATAAAAATCAGACTTTTTTATTTAAATTGAATACATTTTTCTTTTTAACAATAAACCTATTTAAAATTAAAATTGAATTTATGACAACCTATGTTAAGGCCTAACCTTAGTATAATCTATTCAAATTATTTAAATTAAAAATAAAACATTCAAGCAGTACTTGTTTGTTGCTGAAGTTTTATAGAAAGTCAAACCTCTGAACTGGTGGAAGTCACTAACTAAGCAGTTGGAACCAGAGTATTTGCTGAAACCTTCAACCAACTTCTGACAGCAGAAGCCTCTTCTGCAGGTACAGAGAGAATATATTCTTTATTACAGTTTATTCAAGTAGTTCAATTCAGTGACTAGTTCATTCAAAATTGAGAAACCGAATGGGTGCTGAAAAAGCTGGTTTTGTCTCTTCCAATCTATGAATAAAAAATGAGGTCAAAGGATGAGATCTACCACTTATAAAATCTTTAAGGACCTGGGGACAAGCAACAGTTCAATTCACTGTCTACAGATAATACTTCCTTTGTTTAAAAAATCAGTTAGTTTTAAATGCAAAACATGTTTTGATACACTTACTCTTTTCTTATGAATCAGCACATTTAAGGTACTTTTATTTAACTAATAGAAAAGAAATTAGAATGCTGTTTTGTGCATTTTTAATTGAATTCCAATTTCCATCCAAGTCACAAGTGACACAAATCACAAGTAAAAAATTAACCATCTAGGCAAGAAATATGTCATTTGCTATTTTCTAAAAAATGTAAAAATTAAGCATCTGAATAAGTCTATGTTAAGATCTTTAGTTGGTTAGATATAGTGCATCAGTACCAAATTACACTATACAGTGAGTCTCACCAGAGGGAGTTTGCCTGGGAACTGTCCAAGAGGAGCTACGGTGAGTGCTGCATTAGGGGGGCTGTGTTGTGAGCTGCGGGGAATATACGAGTGTTTGTCTCCTGTGACCATTTGTTTGACTGGAGCTAGTTGCAGGGACTGTTTCACTGTTTGTTTGTTTGTTTGAAAAGTGTGTATTCGGAGTGCTTTGTTCCAGGTGGGCCATGAGTCGTTGATTGGAGGAAAGGCTTTGAGCCAGGGCAACTGCTTCAAGCCAGCAGCCTTATAAAAAAGCAGCCAGTTGCGAACTGAGTGAGCAGCCAGCAGAGGAGAAGCTAACAAAGGGAGTTTGCCTGGGAGTTCACCTAGGGGGAGTTCCCACCGAGTTTTTTTGCCTTTCAGGCTTCTGTGAGCAGTACATACAACATCTGAAGAGGCTCTTAGAAGGAAGACAATATGGATAGTGAGCGATCAGTTGTTGTGACCTGCACAGGATGTGCCATGTTTGTCTTTCTCCCAGAGGATAGAAGCGACTTCGTCTTTACAAAGGGCAAGTTGGTCTCCATATTGGAAGAGAAGGTTAAAGGACTAGAGACCCAAGTATCAACCCTGCGTTGCATCAGAGAAAAGGAAGACTTTCTGGATAGAAGTCAGCGTTGAGTACTGCAGGCACAGCATGCTGAAGAATCTGAGAGGGCAGTGCAGAACAGGGAAGTAAATTGGCAGCATGTGACCTCCAGAAGAAGAAAGAAGAGAACCCATGTACCCACAATGCAGATAGAGGTAAGAAACTGTTTTCAGGCTCTCTGCACAGGTACTATGGCAGAGAATGGTTTGAAAGAGTCATCTGAGGGAGAAATCAAAAGGAGACCCCATCGACCGGAAGGCCTGGGATGCATTGTCCTAGGGATGAGGGTTCCATGACCACCACTACCAAGAGGAGGAGACAGGTGGGGGTGCTTGGGAACTCCCTCCTAAGGGGGATGGAGTCATCCATCTGCTGTCCAGACCGGGAAACTCAAGAAGTGTGCTGCTTGCCTGGAGCTACAATTCAGAATGTGGCAGAGTGTCTGCCGAGACTGATCAAACCCTCAGACCGCTATTCCTTCCTACTTCTCCATGTGGGCACTAATGATACTGCCAAGAATGACCTTGAGTGGGTCACTGGAGACTATGTGGCTCTGGGAAGAAGAATAGAGGAGTTTGAGGCATAAGTTGTGTTCTCGTCCATCCTCCCTGTTGAAGGAAAAGGCCCAGGTAGGGACCATCGAATTGTGGAGGTAAATGCGTGGTTGCGCAGGCTGTGTCAGAGAGAGGGCTTTGAATTCTTCGAACATGGGATGTTGTTCCAGGAAGAAGGATTGCTAAGAAGAGATGGCATCCACCTAACAAAGAGAGGGAAGAGCATCTTCACAGGCAGGCTTGCTAACCTAGTGAGGAGGGCTTTAAACTAGGTTTGCCGGGGGATGGAGACCTAAGCCCTGAGGTAAGTGGGATACCGGGAGGAAACACAAGGAAGAGAGTGAAACAGGGGAGGCTTTCTGATTCATACTGAGAAAGTAGGACAATCAGCTAGTTATCTTAGGTGCCTGTACACAAACACAAGAAGCCTGGGAAACAAGCAGGGAGAATTGGAAGTCCTGGCACAGTCAAAAAACTATGATGTGATTGGAATAACAGAGACTTGGTGGGGTAACTCACATGTCTGGAGTACTGTCATGGATGGGTATAAACTGTTCAGGAAGGACAGGCTGGGGAGAAAAGTTGGAGGAGTTGCAGTGTATGTAAGTGAGCTGTATGATTGCTAAGAGCGCCAGTATGAAACTGGAGAAAAGCCTGTTAAGAGTCTTTGGGTTAAGTTTAGAGGCGAGAGCAACAAGGGTGATGTCATGGTGGGCATCTGCTATAGACCACCAGACCAGGAGGATGAGGTAGACAAGGCTTTCTTTGGACAACTAACAGAAATTTCCAGATCACAGACCCTGGTTCTCATGGGGGACTTTGATCACCCTGGCATCTTCCAGACTGCTGCACTGGGCAGCACAGTATGGAGAGGAGGTGAGCAGTCCTCAGTGGTAAAAGAACAGGTTAAGGACTATTCAGAAAAGCTGGACATGCACAAGTCCATGGGGCCAGTTGCAATGCATTCAAAGGTGCAGAGGGAGTTAGCTGATGTGATTGCAGAGCCATTGGCCATTATCTTTGAAAACTCGTGGCGATCCAGGGAGGTCCTGAACAATTGAAAAAAGACAAATATAGTGCCCATCTTTAAAAAAGGGAAGAAGGAGAATCTGGGGAACTACAGATTGGTCAGCCTCACCTCAGTCCCTAGAAAAATCATGGAACAGGTACTCAAGGAATCCATTTTGAAGCACTTGGAGGAGAGGAAGGTGATCAGGGGCAGCCAACATGGATTCACTAAGGGCAAGTCATGCCTAACCAACCTGATTGCCTTCTATGATGAGATAACTGGCTCTGTGGATATGGGGAAAGCGGTGGACGTGATATACCTTGACTTTAGCAAAGCTTTGATATGGTCTCCCACAGTATTCTTGCCAGCAAGTTAAAGAAGTATGGATTGGATGAATGGACTATAAGGTGGATAGAAAGCTGGCTAGATCGTTGGGTTCAACAGGTAGTGATCAATGGCTCGACGTCTAGTTGGCAGCCAGGTATCAAATGGAGTGCCCTAGGAGCCGGTTTTGGTCAACATCTTCATTAATGATTTGGATGATGGGATGGATTGCACCCTCAGCAAGTTTGCAGATGACATTAAGCTGGGGGGAGAGGTAGATACGCTGGAGGCCAAAAGAAATCTGATGAGGTTCAACAAGGACAAGTGCAGAGTCCTGCACTTAGAAGAATCCTATGCACTGCTGGGACCGAGTGGCTAAGCAGCAGTTCTGCAGAAAAGGACCTGGGGATTATAGTGGACAAGAAGCTGAATATGAATCAACAGTGTGCCCTTGTTGCCAAGAAGGCTAATGGCATATTGGGCTGCAGTAGTAGGAGCGTTGCCAGCAGATCGAGGGAAGTGATTATTCCCCTCTATTCGGCACAGGTGAGGCCACACCTGAAGTAATGTGTCCAGTTTTGGTCCCCCCACACCAGAAAGGATGTGGACAAATTAGAGAGAGTCCAGCGGAGGGCAACGAAAATGATTAGGGGGCTGGAGCACATGACTTATGAGGAGAAGCTCAGGGAACTGGGGTTATTTAGTCTGCAGAAGAGAAGAGTGAGGGGGGATTTGATAGCAGCCTTCAACTACCTGAAGGGTGTTTCCAAAGAGGATGGAGCTAAGTTGTTGTCAGTGGTGGCAGACGACAGAACAAGGAGCAATGGTCTCAAGTTGCAGTGGGGGAGGTCCAGGTTGGATATTAGGAAAAACTATTTCGCTAGGAGGGTGGTGAAGCACTGGAATGGGTTACCTAGGGAGGTGGTGAAATCTCCATCCTTAGAGGTTTTTAAGGCCCGGCTTGACAAAGCCCTGGCTGGGATGATTTAGTTGGTGTTGGTCCTGCTTTGAACAGGGGGTTGGATTGATGACCTCCTGAGGTCTCTTCCAACCCTAATTTTCTCTGATTCTATGATTCAACCTTTCTTTAGGAAAATAACCAAAAAGTACAAATGCAAAACAAAATTGATTATTTAAATCAAGGTTTCTTGCTTGCTGATTTAAATCAATTCACCCTGGAGAACTGATCCCTATAACTGAGAATGCCGAAGGCAAGCTAGCTATTAGGCATGTTCCCTGCCTTAGCCAGAGAGAGGAGGAAATCAGACTGAGTTGATTACAGGGAAGGAAAGAAGGAAAGAGACCAAGAGGAAAGAGATGGGCAAAGGAAAGGGGAAAGGATGAGCTCAAGCTGAGAACAGCTCATATTTTAAGCTCTGGGGGTCCCTGGCTCAATCCATGGGGTATCAGCCAAGATGGCAGCCATCATACAACTGCCTTTGGAGAGGAGGGCACAGCGAACTGCATAACAGTGTGTGGGAGGAGGACTGCAGTGGAAGAAAGGAATCTATGACAGGAGATCCCAAATAACTATCTGACCAAAGCTGGTGATAAGATATTACTGAGCACCCACAAATAACAAGCCAGAAATAAGATCAAGGAAACTGAGTTATATTTAGTGGTAAAAATATATCATCCTAATGTACCTTTCTGTAGTCACTAAGCTTATAAAAGAGGGCAGATGTCCATACAGTAATCACATAAAGTTTGTTCTTTCCCAGTGGGGGGTGATAGGGAGACGAAGGGAAGAATACTAAGATAGTATAGTGGGGGTGGGGGGGCTGTATAATTACCTAGAAGAGTTAGGTGAGGATAACAGGCCTGCTACAGCATTAGGTCAGAGAGCTCTGGTGGGTAGGTTTATTGACCCAAATAAACAAAACATTCTCATTGAGTATAGAATGGAGTCATAGAACCAGAGAGTGGCTCAAACCATTCATATTCTGATGAGGCTGAAGCCATCTAAAGTGGAAAGAAGACTGCTAGATAAGGGTAGCACGGACCTTTCTGAGCTGAGGGACCACAGACCACCGCCAGTCCTCAGGAAGAGGGTCATACCAGATCAGATCCTCCCATAGGAGAAGCGCTGAAGCAAAATAAAATAGACTACAGTCAGAGTAGATTTTGCTCTGCTTGTCTGGAGAACCATGAATTACTTGGAAATGGGATTGGCTCTGGAAGATATAAGGACTTTGAAAAATTCTTGTGGCAAACAGGCAGCAGCTCACTCTCACGGTGCAAAAGGGGAGCCACCCTTTTGCCAAGCCATTGAGAAATGTTACTTCTGTCATGAAGAAACAATGAGCTTGACACTTCTACCACGAATAAAATGATCCTGTAACAGTCAAATATCACACAGAAAAAATCTGCCCAGCATGCTGGTCCAGTTTCAACTGCCCGCTCTGGCTCCACCTGTCTGTGACACAGGGTGAAACCTGGCCTTTTGTCTTTGCATCCCACTTCTTATTTTAAAGTGACTGACTTTGTCTGACTTTGAGAGAGAGAGAAAGAGAACAGACCTAAGTCAAGTTTGTCTCAGCTCTTGGCATCTCACCAAAAGAAATGTTTTTCTGATCCTCCAAATACCCTTGCACCTACTTCAGTAGGAGCTTTCAGAACAGCTACTTGATAAATCCTGCACATACTGGTGGTGCCTTGTGATTGAGGACCCTACAGAAATGCATATGGAGAGCAACTCTGATGGATTTCTATGTTTTGTCAGAAAGCGGAAGATAGCCTGTGATGGGTGCCAGTTTCCCAAACCCTCCTTTTCTATCACCATGAGATGGCCTTGCTGCTTCCTCAGTCAGACTCCTGTTTGTACTCTCTCCTATTCCCAGCCATGTAGCCTCACCATCTTCCTCTTGCATTAATGCTGCTGCTCCCAGCCCCAGCACATCGGACCACCAAGTGGGAGTTAGTTTCAGTGAATCTTCTCAGTTTGTACTACATGAGAGAGGCAGTACAGTCTGGGTATGATGCATTGGACTGGAGACCTGAGTTCTAGTCCAAGCTCTGCTACTAACCTGCTGCATTATACACTTCCCCTTATTTCCCCTGCCACTTTGTTTCTCTTATCTATTTACATTGTAAACGCTTTGGTGGAAGGGATTGTCTCTTACTATAGTATTCATACAGCATCTACTAATAAAGGGCCCTGGTCTCATTTGGGGCCTTTAAGCACTATCATAAACATAATAAGTCAAAACAACAGCATGCAATAGCACCAT
The DNA here is from genome assembly GCF_011386835.1 of Chrysemys picta bellii. NCBI lineage: Eukaryota > Metazoa > Chordata > Testudines > Emydidae > Chrysemys > Chrysemys picta. Next base: position 80,029,995 of record NC_088791.1, read on the forward strand.
CTACACATTCCTAGGACTGATTCTGGATAGCAAAGAATTTGTATCTTCTCTCACATCCAAAATACTACTCGCTTCCTTGCTGCACTGTTAAAGGAACAAAAACATGGAAGTAAAGAATTGTAGAAGAGCAAAAATATAAATTATATTAAACATAATATATTACTATATTATATATTATATATCAGCCTTGCTAGTCTAGGCACACACAGTTGCCAAAATGGCTCTTCTGAAAAGGCAGACCAGCATACTAATTCACAAGTTACCAAGTCTTAGGCTATGCAAACATTTCCCCGTGTACGTAAGTAGATTACCAAATCAGCAAACTTTGGCTCTTCTAAAAATATTTAAACTATTTTTTAAAGAACTGATCCATCCAGCTGGCATCAGATAAGCTGGTTATAGAATTGTGATGTCAAAATCATTTATTATAACTTTTTCCTAAATAAAGCAGAACATATATTTCAGTTTTTGTCCATACATAATTCCTGAAAGGTTCAGTTTTTCAAACTTTAATTGTTATGGTTTACTATAACACCAGAATCCCTTGATAAAAGTTTCTCTATGTAAGTTACTGCACTGCCTTGATTATTCTGTTAAATATATTTTGAAAGAAAAAAAAGATGAGAGTTTTGCTAGAGTCAAGTCATCTGCCTGGTTTAGGCCAGCATCCTTAATAGTGCCTTGGGCATGATTGCACCTCAAAATATTATACTTACCAATTTTTAAATGTAAAAATTCAGCAGTATTAATAGCTACTATCATTTCCGGCAGCACACTTGACTTCTGGAAGGGGATCCCTTGCCACATTCCAGCATTGACGTCTGCTCGGGACAGCTGGCGTTGCAAGTGCCAACTGAGTTCCTGCAGAGAAGGGCCCTCATCCAGCATCCCATCTATCAACCAGAAGGCACAGAGAGTTAAGCACTGGGGGAGAGAAAAGAAGCTAGAAAATCCTGTAGCAAGCTTCATGTTCTATTGACAAAAAAGAAAGACCAAAAAACAAAAAACAAAAAAAACCTACCTTGGGTTTGTAACACTTATCCCTCTAAACACACCTGAATAATTTAATATTCTATGATGCTACAGTTTAAAATGATCTAATTAGATTCTATGGATTACAAAATTAGAAGAAAAATTGGCATATATATATTTAAGTGTCTTCTGCTCTTGTTTTTGCTCTTGTCTACTTTTATGCCTTGAACCTACAGTTATAATCATTCTCCCTTTCCATATCTTGCAAGCTCCCTGCACCTTATTTTACACATAAACTATCTATTTATGGTTAGAGACATCTAACATAACATTACAAGAATTAATCTACCACTACTGAGGTAAATATACTACCACGGTAAATCGACCTACGCTACGCAACTCCAGCTACATGAATAACATAGCTAGAGTCGATGTACCTTAGGTCGACTTACTACGGGGTCTACACTGCAGGAGGTCAACAGGATAAACTCTCCTGTCGACTTACCTTACTCTTCTCATCAGGGTAGAGTACAGGGATCAACTGGAGAGCAATCTGCTGTCAATTTGGCAGGTCTTCACTAGACCTGCTAAATCGACCGCCAGTGGATCGATCTCAGAGTATCGATCCCAACTGTAGTATAGACATAGCCTCTGAATGCCATAGGAAAAGTTCTGAATTGTTAATTGATCATTAAAAGGCTGTAGAATTCTGAGCACAAAGAGATCTCTCACTGGATGTCCGTGATACACCCATCATTCCTTGTACAAGTTCACATTAAACATTTTTCTCCCTACACACACAGACACAGATTCTTTTATCTCTGAGTCTCCAATTCAAACTTATTAAAATGTCATGTGTATTAGGTGGCCTACCTGAAACCAATTCATAGGTTCCAAGGCCAGAAAGAATCATTGTGGTCATCTCATCTGATTTCCTGTATAACACAGGCCATAGAACTCCCACAAAATAATTCCTTTTAAACTAGAGCACATCCTTTTTTTAAAAAATCCAACCTTGATTTAAAAATTGCCAGTGATGGAGAATCCACCACAATCCTGGGTAAATTGTTCTGCCAGATGTAAAGCACGGACCACACCAATTACTAAGCGTAACTAGTTTAAAGGTTTACTATGAAAATTTTAGGACATTATATTACCATCTTAATCAAGCATAAAGCATAAGTAAAGCAGATAGAGCAGGATAGCATAATGATCAATTACTCAGCCTTGGGGGTGCAGGTACGCTGTTTCTGTCATCATCAGACCCATGCAGGTCCAATGTGGTGGGTGTCCTGTATTTCTCCATTCCCTTTTGTTAAATGACCATCCTTTATACCTTGTCTTATAACATCACACAGGCACAGATTATTAAAACTACCTCACCTATAAACATTCTATTCTAAATATATTTTCATACACACAAACCCCAAATTCTTTTAATTAATACATTTTTACTTATCCTGCTAAAACTCCAATTGGTACCTCCTTTTCTGTCTTTTATTTAGCCATTACTATCCTCCTCCTTATTCAATCCAGCTGTCTTTTCATTGCTTTAATATATTTTATTATTTCCTACATCAGTTGGGTTATTCTTACTTATCTGCTTCTTGGAATTGGAGTTCGCTCGTTCTCTTCAGTCAATATCCGTCTTCCCAAGTCTTGTTTACTAGGGAAATCTGCACCTGGCTAGTAAATCACACATTTGTCTAGTTTGCTTTGCTCTGTTATCTACACAGACCACAGATAAGACACACACCAACCTTCTGATTTTCACAACCTTTGAACTTGTTTTAGCAGAGTTTTAAAAGCTGTGTCAACAAGACCCATGCAGAAAGCAGAATTCCCTTTTACATTTTCTTATAACACTATTAAATACAGTATATAACTATGTCTCTAACATTATTTAATAGACATTTATCTAACATGATTCATTATACATTTTTTTACAGTTCCAATGGTTAATTACCCTCACTGTTAAAAATGTATGCTTTAGTTCCAGTCTGACTTTGTCTAGCTTCAACTTCCAGCCAATGGATCTTGTTATACCTTTGTCTGCTAGCATGAAGAGCCCAGCATCATATATCTGTTCCCCAACAAGATATTTAAAGGCTGTGATCAAGTCACCCCTTAACCTTCTCTTTGATAAGCTAAATAAATTGAGCTCTTTGACTGTTTCACTATAAGGCATGATTTCTAATCATGTAATCATTCTCATGGTTCTTCTCTTAACACTCTCCAATTTATCAAGAGCCTTCTTCAATTGAGGACACCAGAACTGGACACAGTATTTCAGCATCAGGTACACCAGTGCCAAACACAGAGGTCAAATACCTCTTTAGTCCTACTCGAAATTCCCCTGTTTATGCACCAAAGGATTGCATTAACCCTTTTGGCCACAGCATCACACTGGGAGCTCATGTTCAGCTAATTATCCACCATGACCCCGAAATCTTTTGCAGAGTCACAGCTTCCCAAGATAAAGAGTCCCCCATCCTGTAAGTATGTATGGCCTACATTCTTTGGTCCAGATGTACACATTTACATTTAGACATATTAAAATGCACATTGTTTGCTTGCACCCAGCTTACCGAGCAATCCAGATCACTTCATATCAGTGACCTGTCCTGTTCATCATTTCCCACTCCCCCAGTCTTTCTGTCATCTGCAGACTTTATCAGTGATGATATGTTTTCTTCCAAGTCATTAATAAAAATGTTAAATAGCATAGGGGCAAGAATCCACCCCGCAGGGGCCCCGCTAGAACCAAGCCTGTTCAATGAGGATTCTGTCATCTTTTAATCCAGTTAATGTGTGCTTTGTTAATTTTGTATCCTTCTAATTTTTTGATCAAAATGTCATGTGATACCAAGTCATATGCCTTACAGAAGTCTGAGTATACTATATCAGCACTGTTACCTTTATCAAACTTGTAATCTCATCCAAAAAATTATCAAAAAAGTTGATGAATTCAGCTCGAACTGCCAAAGCAAAAAAAAAAAAAGCCACCTGGACTGTGCCGCCCCAAGAATGGACGGAATGCCACCTCTTAGCATGTGCCGTCCCAGGCATGTGCTTCCTCCGCTGGTGCCTGGAGCTAGCCCTGCAAGTGAGTATGCAGGTAGGAATAGTATTTTACAATATATTACATGTGTATACTATATATTCACTATGAAGTTAAGTGAAGCTTCTCTCTGAGATACTAACGAGTAACCTTACCAAAAGTTGTTACCCTGTATTATTGCCATATTTATGTTCTACTCTTACAGTAAATATAAAGATAGAGGATTTTCTTGGGAGGAACTGAATGCCTGGATGATAGAGAAGGGTGGACTCAGGGGAATCACTATTCATCTCATCTGGAGCACTTCCTGTGGTTTGGGATTACCAATCACTCTTAGTAGTGTGTAACTGAGGGAAACATTTGGTTCAGTAGATGACAAATGCATTGGTCTGTAGATAGTCCCAATGAATTCATGTGGTGCTCCACATATCCATAAACTTGGAACTTTAGTAATACAACCCCTCTCCCATTCCTCTCCCAGAAATTCAGAGTAAAGTTTCCTATAAACAACCTTAACTCTTCCCAGTTATGAGTATGCAAGGTTTTACAACAGAGGCTTTCAATGATTTGATCACAAACAACACTGTATTCAGTAATACAAAATTATAATGTGTCCTAAGGAAAAAAACAAAAAGTATATTTTAAACCTTTCCATTAGCTTTCCACAAGACAGGTTTAATAAAGTATTAATGTAAAGCTTCAGAGCTTTGTATTCAATTCAATTTTTTGTCACATACTTTTATCATTTTTGTTCAGTGAATTGCACACTAAGGGTCAGCTCTGCAAATACTCACACACAAGTAGTCCTATTAGGTGAATGAAACAACTCACATGAGTAAGTGTTAACAGGACTGGGCCCTGTGTTGGTGCATATATTTGTACACCCACACACCACGCTCCTACTAAAGGGAAGAATATACAAATGTGCCATCACATTCTGGTGTGCTTGCCCCTGCCCTCTGGTACATGGGTAATACTTTCATTACTGCACATGCATGCATGCACACAGTAACTAATTGTACTAAATACTTGGTGGTAAACACCTTTGTAGATGACAGCAGGACCAGGCTCTATGCATATCACAATGCATAATGGGTCAATTCGAAAGTGAAATTTCTCAGCATGTGCTCAGTACACTCAGGTACTTAATTTGGTTCTACATACATAATGAAGTAAATGGAATTACAGCTGGGATGAATTTGGCCTTATAGCGTTACTGAATTATTTCATACAATTCTCCCAAGTATTCGGTTGCTTCCTGAGGATTATTTTTTGCCTTATTTTACAGACGGCCACATGGAACTGCTCTAAAATTTTCATTAATAATTGTGTCTCAAAGTAAATTGAGCTGCTGAATGAGAAGTTTATACAATAGTAAAGAAGTTCAAAGGAGTTGGCGACTATGGTACAATGGCTATCATAGCACTACTTAGTAGCACTTTCACTGTTAAAGTTGTGCCAGTAGTTCCATTATAAATCCACTTAATCTTTTGTAAAAATTCACTCCTGGTTAAAATTTAGCACAAATCATGTCAGCCCAGGAAACAACATGGAGCATATTAACATGGTTTTGAAATGCTTTTCTTGAGCTACTTTGTATTTAAAAGTTTACTTTTAGAAGTGACATTTTGGATGTGATGGAAAAAATAAAAATTAAAAAATGGGTATTTATAAAAAATTTAACAAAGAGAAAAAAGCTTATTCGGAAAAGCATGCTATTTCTTTTTGGTTCATAGGACCAATATCACATATTTCCAGATATCCTGATTAAACCGTATATATACCTAGTAAAGCAGTAACTCTGCAGCAGAGTACTTATGGTCTAGTAGGGTCGAGTAAAGAAAAATTAATGAATTTATAAAATAGATTATGATGCCTTTGAAGACCTATTATGGTTTAGCAGGTCAACCTGTGCACTTGCTAGAAGGAGTTTTTCCCCTTCATATAACTATGTAATCTAAATGCCAAGTCATTTCCAACTAATAATGCATAATGAACTGTTTGAGAACAACCCACAGACAGAAATTTGTTGCCTTAAACCATTTAGTGAATACTTATGATTGTTAAGTACAGTCATAAAAATCAGGGTCTGATCACAGATGAAGCTTAAGTCCTTTTCTGGATTTGAACCTAACATTTTTTACAAGGGACAGTTTAAAAAAAAAATCAAACCAGTCCATCACTGAAATGGATTCTTGACATAACTATTCCAGCCAAAGTGCCATGACTATTAAGAGTATTATATTTACAGAAGATACTACTTCAGTGACCAAGCTGTGTTCTGGATAGAGGTCCTCTTACCTTCTAGCTTCTTTCCTAAGAGCTGCATTCCCATGCATTCAACATCAAATAGCATTTTGCACAGCTTCATTGGTCTCAATGTTTAATTTAACCCATTCAATACAGGTCACCAGCCTATTCCTCAATCAGTTATGTATTCTATTCAATTATTGTAGACTATCCCCTAGTGTTTCCTAATATGAACTCTGGAGTTTCCAGGGTATACTCTTACTTTATATTCATGCAGCTGAGATAAATAACTCATGTTGCCAATCTGGATTTCCTCATTAGGTCTAAATAACGAGGAGTCCTTGTGGCACCTTAGAGACTAACAAATTTATTTGGGCATAAGTGGGCTAGAACCCACTTCATCAGATGCATGGAGTAGAAAATACAGGAGCAGGTATAAATACATGAACAGATGTGAGTTGCCTTACCAAGTGTGAGGTCAGTCTAACGAGACAATTCAATTAACAGCTGGATACCAAGGGAGGAAAAATAACTTATGTAGTGGTAATGACAGTGGCCCATTTCAAACAGTTGACAGGAAGGTGTGAGTAGGGGGAAATCAGTATATATTCAGGGCAGGGATTCTCAAACTGGGGATCGGGACCCCTCAGGGGGTTGCGAGGTTATTACATGGGGGGGTCGCGAGCGGTCAACCTCCACCCCAAATGCCTCCAGCATTTATAATGGTGTTCAATATATAAAAAAGTGTTTTTTATTTATAAGGGGGGGTCGCACTCAGAGGCATGCTATGTGAAAGGGGTCACCAGTAAAAAAATGTTGAGAGCCACTGGTATAGGGCAAATTAGGTTTAGGTTTTGTAATGATCCAACCACTCCCAGTCTTTATTCAGGTCCAGTTTGCAAATTAATTCCAGTTCTGCAGTTTCACGTTGGAGTCTGTTTTTGAAGTTTTTTTGTTGAAGAATTGCCACTTTTAGGTCTGTTATTGAGTCACCAGGGAGATTGAAGTGTTCTCCTACTGGTTTTTGAATGTTATGATTCCTGATGTCAGATTTGTGTCCATTTATTCTTTTGCATAGAGACTGTTTGGCCAATGTACATGGCAGAGGGGCATCGCTGGCACATGATGGCATATATCACATTGATAGATGTGCAGGTGAACAAGCCCCTGATGATGTGGCTGATGTGGTTAGGTCCTATGGTGGTGTCCCTTGGATAGATATGTGGACAGAGTTGGCACTGGGGTTTGTTGCAGGGTTTGGTTCCTGGGTTGGTGGGGGGGTTTTGTGTGATATGTAGTTGCTGCTGAGTATTTGCTTCAGGTTGGGGGGCTGTCTGTAAGCGATGATGCCTCATATGCCCAAATAAATGTGTTAGTCTCTAAGGTGCCACAAGGACTCCTCGTTGTTTTTGCTGATACAGACTAACGCAGCTACCACTCTGAAACCTCTCATTAGGTCTGTTGTGCTAGTAGATGGGAGGGAAGCTGATGCTGACTGAATATTTCCTTTTTTCTGGTCTTGTTGCTAATTTTTTTCTGGTCTCAATGCTGAGCAGTTTCCCAGGATGTCACTGGTGTGCACTGCAATCTCATCTGACCACTCTTTTTTTCCCATCCTCTTTACTCATCAGAATTTACCATACTGACTGTCCCATAGTACATTTTTCCAAGTGGTTTCACAACCCCTTAACTTTAAATGCCAAGTATGTGCAAATCATTTTAGCCCCGACAAGGATACCAGAGTATTCAGAGGCAGAATGAATAACACCCACATGTTTTCTAAGTTCTTCCTGTACTGCTCTTCCTCATCTTGTACTTTGAAATTGCTTTTTTTATTAATTCCAGCTCTGCTTTTTGGATTTACTCCTTAACTAAGATGAACATGAGTTCAGAGTAACTGGCAAAGGGCACTTTATTTTATTGATTTTTTAATCTTTTTTTTTTGGTGGGTGACATACTTGCCACGTTTTAACTTTGGAGTTGCTCCATGTAACCCTCTGATTTACCTCTTACCCCTCTTAATCTTCTTCCTCCCCCAGAAGCAGCTAACAAGAAAGGGTGAGGAAGCCTGGAATAGTTTGTGGGGTAGACCCCAAATTCACCAAAATGAATTTGAATAACTTCTCTCACTCTGGGGCTTGGGGTCGCAGAGCAAGTACTCTGCTAGATCAATGATGTAATACAATGCTATGTGTTGCGATTCTGTGATCCTACCCTGCATCTCAAACATCATAATGGAATGCTATACTGTTGTGACGCTACTTCTGCTGGAGAGTGCACATCTTTGGATTCAATTCAGCAGGTTCGACCATGGTTCGTTGAAGTGAGCGCCCCCTTAATAAGAATCCATCCCTATTGCAGCAGTTTCCTTCAACCTAGGTGGGGCAGACACCTCCTTAAAGGCAGACATAATTACTGTTCTGGAAATGAACCAACTGGGAGGGAATGGACTTTAGCACGAGTTAATAAGTCAACTCTTCCCTAGTGGGTAGAGGTGATAGAAAAACACACTACATTCCCTTCACACAAGCCAGCTGACACTGGGATTTCAACAGACTGTACAAAAGCAGTTCAATCATATCATATACTGAAAAATTGAAGGTGTTTTTTTTTTAATGAGATATGGTTGAAAGCTTTGTTTTGAGCAAGTGCAACTACCGTTAGTCTAGAGATTAATTTGAAAAACCTCTGGCTTCGTGTCAAGTGCTCAGATAATGTTCTTTTCAGCCAGCCTTCCAAAAGTCCAACAGAGAAACAAACAGGTATATTTTTTTTATCTCCAGTACTAACACGGCACCTTTTCTTTTTCGCTTTTTGTTTTTTCAGAAAGTTCTGTTTTTCAGTTCTGCCTCAAGCACTTGTGCAGATAGACGGCACTGCTTTCCTAGTTTCTATGTGCAAGGCTCAGAGAGTGGGACTCTAGTCATGATTCATAAAAAAATAAATCACTGCAGGAGCTGTGCATGGAATTCATAGGGGGAAATATGAATTCCCTTTTTCCACCATGCCAAAATGATAAAGAACATGAATGACAATCTCATTTGTCAGTACAGTTGAATCACCTTGTTTGCCAACCCACTTATTTTTTTGTGTGACTGTAACTCTTGTGAAAGGTGCCAAATGGTGCCCATCCAACTCTCTAATACTGCATGCTTCCAGGCTGTCGCACTAATGTTCATCAACCAGGACTTGGAGGGACACTTTGTGGTCTTTGGCCTCTCTCCTAAGAATGCATACAAGGCTGTCAATGAGTGCCAACTGTGGTTGTGAGTTTTGTGATGTTAACATTAGTCTAGTTCTTATATTACAGACTGCAAAACCCATTTTACCACCAAACAGCAATCAGACAGTAACAACTTTCATTCACCACTGACATGGGCTGGATTAACCCAGTATCAAAGAACTGAAAGGCTATAAAATCTTATTAATCAACCCTCTGAATCAATTGTCCAGCAGTAGACCCTCTCATAACAAAATAATTCCCCCCCGACGCCGCCAAATATAAAAGAAAAGGACTGGCCATTTTTTTTATTGCCAATTGTTTCAATGGATTACAGCTTTCATTCCACTTTAGTATGAACCAAATCTAAAATTGAGCTTTGCAAGAGCTGAGCACTGCAGGATTTTACTCTGCAATAGGAGTTTTACTGTATCTCAATTCTGCTGTATTCTCATTGGCATGAATTGTTCTTCACTATGAAGAACTAGCAGCAAGAACTTGCTACAACCCTCTCCCAAGTCTATATTTTTATCACGTGACCCTAATAAAGTCGTAATAGAACATGTGCTATGTCTATTGTGAAGTCCTACTGAGGAGGCAAGTGCTTGGTTTTTTTAATTTTTTTCCTGTTAGCTCAAGATAATAGAAGTATTAACTTCTTAGGCCTGAGGTTAAAGAAAACAACTCCTCCAGGATTAAAATTGCAATCCACATAACTAGATTAATATAGCATTTCTCACACTTTCTGGGCAGCTTCATGACATCCACAGACCTCCAATGCTCACCTGAGATCAGGGTCACATCTCAAGACATCCCTAGAGTAAGGGACCTAAACCCCACCACAATGCACAGAAGGCACATCCCATATCTCCATTATGAGGAAACTCCACCATTAGCATATCTCAAAATCCCTCTAAATCCAGTGTTGCTTGGAAGTCCCTTACGAATGCACTAGCTACCCCAAAAAGACACCTTTGTGGCACATTTATGGTCCACAAAACATACTAAAATAAGTCCCTTTTTGGAACAATGATATGTACTATCAGTACTCTGAGGCATTTGGGAAACTAAATCGTGCCCTCAGTTATACTCGGGCAACCCTCAGTGTCTTCAGTGGGTTTTCACAGATTAAGACGAGACCAGAACTTGGCCTTGTAATTCTATCACTCTATCACTAAAGGAGATGCTCCAACTACTATCAGTACTATTAACATTTCTATCCTCATTCAAGTCATCCAGCCACCAGAGGACAAGGCCATTCCATTCCTAAATAACACACCGGACATCAGAATAAAAGTTACAAAGGCAAATATACTTTGAATACTGGAATGGTGCATATAAATTCATAGCTTTCCCCAGCCATCACCCACTTTGGTGATATAGTTAAATATTTGTCTAATGCTGCACATGCAGTTAAGCACTCTGGAATGTCCAATTCCTTTGATATCAGCAATACAGTTAGGCATGCAAGTGGTAGTGTTTAGTTGCATGACAGCAGCACAACATTTTGCAATATTTTGTTTAATTAGTGCCTGATTTTCAGAGGTTCCAAGCACCCACAATTCCAGTTCAAGTCAATGCAAGTCTCAGTTACTCAGCACCTGTGAAAATCAGGCCCTAAATCAGAATTGCACGATTTCAGGGCACTGGAAATTTGGGAAGCCCTTTCATTAACAGCCAGCTGAGCTGGTGGCAGGAGGAGTAGCATACCCAAAGGAAGAGCTAGGCTCAGATAGGTGCCATGGGCAATAGACTTACCTCAATTGCTACAGCTAACACCTGGGACCACAATGTAGGACAATGAACTAAAATGGGAGACACCAATGAAATGTAAAATGCTGTGGGATTCATCCCATTAGGATAAGTGACTCTTCCTAGAGCCTCAGTTTCATGATTCTTTATTTCTGATTAAATAACTTTCAACAAACTAAAATGAGTGGCCATTGTGTGGGGAACACATGTAACTGGGACTAAAATAAATGCAACTTGTAGAAATGAGAGACATTTGAAAGTTACACTGTTCTACTCTTATTCCCCATATAAGACCAGGCAGGATCCCTACATCAGACCAACACAACTTGAGGACCAGGCCCAAGCAACCCTTTGGCCAGCCATACATGCTAAATGGAGGAAGAACAGGAGCCCCCAGGGTACAGCCAATCCCCAGGAGCTGAGGGTATTACCTCCGCCCATCACGCCCTTCCCCACATACATAAACACACACACACATGCTTCAAGTGGGGGACAGTAGTAGCAGCAGAATAGGGTTTGAGGCTTGAAGAAGAGCAGAACTACTGTCTCTCACACAGCATCAATGCCTCAACCCCAGTGATTATTATTATTTGTATTCTGTTAGTGCTGAAAGGCCCCAGTCAGGATCAGCACAATACTTTGAAAAAATGTGCAGCAGCACCCCAACATTCTGCTAATTAGTTAAATGGCACTTCAACAGCCTTGTCATCCTCTTTACGTGTTCACTGAAGTCATTCATGGAAGTCCCAGATCTACTTTTAATCTTCTTGTGCCACACCATTGTTACAAAAGAATCTTTTTCAGTTCCTCTCAGCAGGCTTGTGACGCCACTGGGCTACAAACGTAGGACAGATTTCCTCTGGGCCCTAATGAATTCCTCTTGTTATCCACGGTTTCCCTAGAGTTCCCCCCCTCCCGTCTCTTTTGCTTGTGTTAAATGTTGTGCATTATGTATTCGGCATAGCTGTAAGAGATAATATTTCCTTCCTCCTAACTTCAGTCTGCTCTTTGTTCCTAAGTGAAGGCAGACTCAATAACATCAGTAGCCCATTGTCATTCACCCCATACTACAGCTGCCTTCACCTTCCAAACACTGGGATTTGTGAACAGAAAGTTTCTAAAAACTCAAATGTATAAATTACAGGTTCCCTCAAACAATTGTAAGTTACATGAGCAAGCAGAGACCTAAGGCACTTCTAGGGGTTACCCTACATTCTCACTCAGCTTCTCTCCATTTATGCACAGGTAAACATTTCCAGGCATATGCGTCCACACCAACATAATGTAAATCTACAGACATAAAATGCTGATGTTTCTAATATGTTGCTCTGGGTACCAAATAACATTTTAGTTTTGCCAGCTATTCTTCAAAATATTTAACAATTTAAAAAAATATTTTGCCACATGTGTCAGAAGCAAACGAGAAGGCTTTGAGTGAGGCAAGAGGAAGAAGAACATGACAACATGTTGTCCTAATCACCTTCACCAGTCTTCCTTTACGAACAGGAGGTAATTGTCATCTAGAGAACACCTAGTTTATGAACCTATATTCCTGCCTCACATCAGCAGATATGAGAGCACCACACCCTACTGAGCACACTGCAGCCTATATGAAGGAGCTGAAAATATCTTTTAGATACTTAATATGAATTTTTGTGAGGACCTACCAAAAACATTTTATTTTCTATTGGATCCTGTTTCGATCAGCATGCAGAAAACAGCAAATATATTGCACAAATATGCCAGGTTGGGTGGGCCTAGCAAATATGCGTATTTTGTTGCAGGCATACCATTGGTGATTTGCTTTGAAAATTTGACCCTTATTATTATTGTCATCATTATTTGTATTAGAATAGTGCTTAGAGGCCCTAACTAAAATTGGGACACCATTGTGCAATGAACTATAGGTACATAAATTAAAAACTTTAATCTAAAATGAGTGAAAGAAAGTGGCACCCTGTTTTACAGGTGGGGAACTAAGGGAGAGTAAGTGATTTAACTACGGTGCCCAGATAGCAAGTATGAAAAATAGGGACAGAGTGTGGGGGGTAATAGGTGCCTATATATGAAAAAGCCCCGAATATCAGGACTGTCCCTATAAAATCGGGACAACTTGTCACCCTAGATTTAACCAAGGTCATACAGGAAGGCTGTGAGAGAGCATGGAACTGAATTTAGTTCTCCTATATCCCAGTCCAGTGCCTTAGCCACAAAACCATTCCTTCCTTTAACTTTATTAGATTGGAGACAGTAGTTCTAGTATAGCTGGAGAAATATTATGTATTAGCGTGACAGAGGACCATGCACTTGGTGCTGTACATAGCCCAGAAGAAATGGGCATCGGGCTTGAGAATTTTACTATCATAGGCCTTGATCCTGTATTCCGATCCTTGCAGACAAACTCCTGTGCACACCAGAATTCCACTGAAGTTAACGACTTTGTATGGAAGCAAGTATCTGCTCAGATTGCTGCATCAGGGCCTACGAAAGAAAGCCTTAGCCCCAATTAAACATAAAGAAACAGGCCATACTATGGTGGAGATGCATAGCAGTACCATAGTTATGGGCTTTTTGTGCTAGTTTTACATTACCGATAGCAGTTACATAGGAAAGAGTAACATTAATTGGCTTCATGGGGAAAAAAATATTTTTAAATGAAGGATTTTCAAGAGAAGGTTCAGCCTTTTCCTTCCAAATGCTAATGTAGCTGTGAGCAGTGCAGCTGTCTAGGAGGCAAGAGTTTTTGCAATATTTAGAATTCAATAAGGATGTCATCGGGTGTGTTTGAACTTCCCTTTTAGTGCCTGGATGTTTGTACTGGCGATGTCCTAATCTTGCAGGTCCAGAGCCAAATTTTATCTGTAGGAAAAAGAATCTTTGTCTCATACCACATCCTCTCTTGCAACACAATTCACATGTAGTTGTTTTGCCAAATATTTCAAAATGCTAAGTAACATCCCTTTCACTGACTCTCAGTTAAATCAAGTAACAGAATGCATATATGTAGTGTTTCTTGGATTCAGGTCACAGACTTGCATGGGGTTACTGACTGCATTTGTTTCAGTTTGTGCAGTTCCTCTTACCTCTCAAGCCCACTTGCCATAGTTCCCCCCTCGGGGGAGGAGAGCTGGATAACTTTGTTTAGCCCACATGTAGACAAAACACAAAAACATCTGTTTTTTATGTACTGTTTGTCATTCAGCCTTTATGGGGAGGAATTAGCTATTGGCAAGCAAAGTTGAGATGTGACTGGTTTATAAACAAAAGCAAAGAGTGACAAATTCTGATATAGCGGGAGATGAAGGAAGAATAGGCCTGATCCAAATGAGAGGTTTTCCATTGGCTTCACTGAGCATTGGGTCAGGTCCTAAGAAAAAGGAATTGAATCCCTTCTGAGGAGAAGGAAAGAGGAGGTGATTTACTGTGTGCTTTCTGAGTAGTGAGCTAGAAAGTTGAAAATTATTCCCAGAGCTAAAAGATCAAACTGACCTTTCTGATTTCTCAGGTAGGTTTTACCATACATACCTTTTCACAAACATACACTTACACCTTCTGATCCATTCTTCTATTTCTTTGAAAGAAGAAGTGTTTCAGCTGTTGCAGAGAACAAACAAAATTATTCACAGTTTTGGATACAGGTGTTATAAGAGAAGTTAACTCGAAATGGGCCATTAGGGAGCGAGTCCATGGGAAAGTTTTCAGGAGAGACATTGAAGATCATACTAGAAAAGGAACCACTTGCTACTAATCAACTGAGACAGCAACTATTCAAAAGCAGCAGGTCAGGGAGTAAAGTGAGAAAGGGTATGCAATTTACACAGAATTTCTTTTACAAAAGTGAATGTTGAGTAAAATACCTGTCCAGATGGGCAGTTCCTATCTCTTCAAGCAAATATTGCCATTACTACTCAAAGAATTAATCCAGTTCCACTTTAAATGGGGGAAATACATCCCACACGCCCCATTTTCTCTCCTTAAATGTCCCCGTTATAGACCTTTAAAATCAATTTGGCAAAAAAAGATGGCAAAGGCAAAAATAGAAGCAAGTCAAATGAATTAGTTCAAGAGGAAGCTGCACA
Organism: Chrysemys picta bellii; assembly: GCF_011386835.1. Taxonomy (NCBI): domain Eukaryota; kingdom Metazoa; phylum Chordata; order Testudines; family Emydidae; genus Chrysemys; species Chrysemys picta. Next base: position 80,045,329 of record NC_088791.1, read on the forward strand.
CATTTTTAGAAGCTGGACTGCCCAAGGGTGCAGTCACAAACTAGACTTTTGGGTTAGATGTTTTGAGCAATAGCATGGATTGTATTTCCTAGAATGATAAAGAATTATGAGCTTCATATTTCTCTCCAGTTCCTTAATTACTAGATATTCTTTTCCTGCTTCTCATGCAAAACTATCAATACAGGGTATATGATACCACCTTTCTAGAGTACAAGCAGTATACAGACCATAGAGGGCTTGTGTACACAGAGTGGCAAAACAGACCAGTGGGATGTTATTTGTAAAACTAACTTGATGCGCTCTGACTGCCCCATGTAGACCCTGCTGGCATGCTTTAAAAGGGATCTTGTTCACATTAACACAGTCCTTCCTCTCCCTTGCACCTTGTGGAGGCATTCATACATGTGCCAAATGGGTGTAAAACTCTACCACCAATGTGAGTGGAGGGGTGGAATAAGGAGAAGATAAGTGAAGTCTCCAGCACACATTTTTGTGTTCATTAAAGATTGCCTTTTCAGCCTGAAATTATCTCATATGCACATGGACAGAGAAATAGAGGGTGTTAAATAGTCAAAAGACAGACTAAAAACCAATTTAATTTTGTTTTAAAACCTCATGATTTTTGGCTAATCTCATGATTTTGAGGGCCTGACTCATATTTTTGATCTCTTGAGGTTGTCAATACTATATATAGCCACCAGTTATTTATTACAAAACAAATGTACTTTGGTTCAAGAGTGTTGCAGCATGAATATCATATGACAAGGTTTAGAGAGAGCTTGTTATTTCAACAGAGCAAAGTAGTCTCTGTCTTAATAAAATGATAACATTATTCATTTAGCTTTTACACTCCCATGTGATCAGTCTAAAGATTTAGGGCCAGACTGTACAACGCTTACCTTGGTGAGCATTTATTCATGTAAGTAGTACCAATAAGCATTATACAGTTGGGCCTATGTTTCTGAAGCAGGTATCGTACTAAATAGAAGAGTCTGTCAGGACACTGAGAAAGAAAAACATTTAGCGATTATTCTGGAAACAAAACTGAAATTATGAATCCAAACAGTGAAGATGTGATCTTGGAGATGATGTACCACAAAGCAAAGGGGACTAGGATCGATCTCATTTATGGGGAAGAGTTAAGCGAGTTCAATTTCTTACCAGTGAAAAAGGAACTATTTCAAGATGACCCAATAAAAGGTTTTCATAAGAATTGAGAAAATAAAGAGATTGATAATGTTGAGGAATTTTTACATTGCTAAGGGATTGATAATTTATTAGGAATTTTCTAGATATTCAGAAAACAAGGAGTAAATACGAACTTAATGTTGTTGAACTAGATATGCAGTGTTGTATGTGATGAGAAGTCCTCAGAAAGGGCGATTAAAATCCTATTTATTGCCCAAATCGAATCTCTCTTTTACTAGAAAAAAATGGAAGATTGTCTCGAAATCCAACATTTCCGGTGGTCCCTGGAGCACTTGCATGGTGAAACATACTAGTATTTAATGAACACTATTTTACTTTGCCAAGGTTGAATCCCCACTCTGTCACTCCAAATGCAGAAAGTCGGAGCCCGCAAGGATTCTAAAAATTAATACTTGCCACTCCAGGCTTGTATTAAACTCCCAAGGTTGCAGCTTCTCTCTGAACTTGACTTGGTAAATGCTGCCACCACCCAAATGCAAAAAAACCCAAACCCTTGGACCCAGGAAGGAACACTTGGGAATTTCTCCTTGAGGAATTTCTCCCTCAAGCCCTTTCATCCTCCCCCCTCCCTCCCCCCCCACACACAGACACCCAGGGAAGAACGGTGAAAGAAAACAAAGGAAATTAGCTGTAGCTACCAGCTAATCAAACAGCATATGCACAAACTTCTTAGGATACAAAAATCCAAATCCTTCTTAAAAAAGGAAAATTTTATTAAAACAAAAAGGAAGAAAATACATCTGGAACTTAGGCTGCTGCTAGATTTTAAAAAAGCAATTGCAAAAATTAAGCACCCAAAATAGCTTTCTTGGGGTTTCAACTTAAAGTTTACAAGTAAAAAAACATCTGGAGTTAGCACAGAGGAGATCCACAAGCCAAAATAAAGAATAAACCTGATCACATTTATCTAAACATTCCCTATCCAAATGATTCCTTCTAGGTATCATACCTGGTTGAAACCTTACACAGCATTCCTGCTTATAGCATTGCTACTCTGTCTGAAGCCCAGAGAACAACAGACAAAGGGAAAGTTTCTTTCCCAATTTTAAAAGTTCTAGCCTTCCCATAGGCTCTTTTGGTCAGGTGCCCACTCCTTTTCTTTTACATGTGGGTTTGTTAACCCTTTACAAGTAAGGCAAGCAGAGAACAGACACCAAGAGGGATTTTACAGCTAACTGGCTGGCTGGGTGTTCATAAAAGGGAGCTACCCCACACTTCATTTATTACAGACCTGCTACATAGCTTGTTGAATAACGCAGAGAGCTATTCACTGAATACTGTATTCATCCAAAAAGAGGAATATTTGTCTAATTTATTCAGTAAATATCTGACTGTTATAAAGCTTCAAAGGGCATGATGCTCACCACATGGGGTCAGGAATGATTTTTTTCTCAAATTTACAGCTTCGCACAATTGACATTCAAGAAGAGTTCCCCTTACCCCCCAATTTCCTTTGACAGATCAGGTGTTAGCCAGTGCTAGAGGCAGAATTCTGGACTAGATGGACACCAGTGATCTAATCCTATATGGCAGATCCTATACTCTAATGTTGAAGTGTTCTCTTGTCCTAGGCAACCTGCAAACACTGTGAAATAAAATAGTCATTATCGGTTTTTATTATTTAGATACCAGCAGTGCCCACAGCATGCCACGCACTTTCCAATCACAGAGGAAGACAATCCTTGCCCTGAAGACACAGTCTAAATAAAATAATGTCTGCTGAAGGGAGAGGAAAAGGATACAATATATAAGCAGAGTGATCAGAATGAAAATACCTTATGAGTGCCCTGTTTGGTTTTGTATTTAAAAGTTAGATATACTAAATTCTCAGCTCCTACCTTCTCCACAATTCACCGGTCTCTCTCTCTCTCTCTCGTATATCAGTTCCCAGCTTCAGTACTGGTGTCGTTATGTCCCTCCCTCCATATATAGTTGTTCATTCATTAGGAAAATTTATCCCTGTTTACCTAAAAATGTCTTTTCTTCAAGTAATAAAGTCCACAGTTCCATTACAATGGGTACTTCAGCATGCTGGCAGCTTGAAGGTAAAATCAGACCTGTCAGTCACTGGCAGCAGGGAAATGCCCCCATCTCCTTAAGTTTCCTCCAGGAGATATAACTTGCACATCCAGTGTAGAATACTGTGTTACTGTCTCTTTAAAATTAGTCATGCATATTCACCAGAGGGCCTCCCAATATAAGGGGTCTTTCACATTATATAGACACACTCAGGGTCTACATACTCAGAGTCTATAGGAGCCATCTTGTCGTGTAACTAATAAAGAGTTCTGGTTTAAACTTTATCTCCCTGGTCTCACTGTGGTTCCTGAACACAGAGACTGCAGGATACTCAGAAGCAAGACACACTCAGCTTCCTAACTGTGCTAGGAAGCACAACAGCCAGAATAATCCCAGTCTACTTTCTTAAGTTATAGACTGTTTTCAATGTTCTTTGAAGAAATACAATGAGTTCTTTTTATAGCAGGACAGGATAAATTCCACCTACTGACAACAAACCCAAATCCTTCAGTGTCAATTTCCATCTCTATTCCGGATGATCCATTTGCCTTCAGGGTGGGCAAGATCTGTGGACTAATATTCAAGTAAGCCTGGATAAATTTTCCTATTCTTCTTTGTAAGGTCCATAGAGCTGTTACAACAGTATTTTCATAGCAGTGGGAAGCGAGGTCATCCTTTAAAAGCGGACATCCAAAATGAGGAAGATTATATATAATTTCCCCTGGGCACTAAGGTTTGGAGAAGACTTCTGCCACAAGAAAGGAATGGCATTAGCTAGGACTGGATAATCAATATGCAGAATTTGGTGAAATTTATGTATGGATGGTCATGAAGTCATCTAGCACATCTCAATACAGGAGATAAGACAACTCAGCCCTGAGGTTGTCATTGCTCCTAAGGATGGAACATATCTTGAATTTACTTAGGGAATGAATGTTATGATAGGTGTGAGGACTAGAAATCTGAATTAAAACTACAATACTGGGTCTTGTTAAACAAAGGTCCCAACTTTGGGGAGGAGGGAGGAAAACCCTCATCTGATAGGAGATAGTAGCCATTGTGAAGCCTAGTCTAATGGACAGGAAGTATGATGACACCTCCTGAAGTGGTTCAATCTGTGTCATGCTGTAAGGAACGGGATGAGATTCCAAGATCATACTGCATGACCTTGCAAGGTTGGAATAATGTTGATGCCCTAGGGAAATAGTTAATATTGGGATCTGTACAGAGTTTCCTTTTCTTGAACCTGCTGAGAACATTATATCATAGAAAGTTGATGTTTTTGTTTGAGCATTCTACATTATACACCTCTGTAGCCATAGGACAAAAAGGGTGGTGGCGGGGGGAGTTAGTGGGTTACAGATTGTTGTAATAAACCATAAATCCAGTGTCTTTATTATGATCATGATTCTTAGTGTCTAGCAAAGTTATGAATTTCAGCTCCCAGACTTGTCTTTTGAAAGTGTTGTGCAGGTTTCCTTTGAGGATGAGGAGTGATAGGTCAAATATAGAGTGACCAGGACACACCAACTCAAAGTGGCACCAGACCCTGCCAGAGCACCAGACGCAAATCCTGCAAACTTATCTCCACTGCTACAATAATCAATACCCCGCATAACACTAGGTTTACCATATGTCCTAGTTTTCCCAGACATTGCCTCTTTTTCAGGCCCTGTTCTCTGTCTGGGAAGATTTTTTAAATAAGAAATGTCTGGATTTTTTCAGAGCCCCAATTGGTCTGCTCTTCAATTGGTCCCTCCCTTGCATCAGCAGCTGATTGGTCCATTCCCCTGCAGCCACATTCCCCTGAAGCTGCTGGATCTCACCCATACAGGCCCTGATTCCCAGCCTTGGAAAGGAAGTCCTGCAGGGAGGCACTGACTGACCACTGTCGCTGCGTCCTGGGTTTGCGCCAGCCACCCTGCCACCTGGACCGAGAGCATCACTTCTCTGCACCCCCTGTGAGTACCCCCACCACATGTACCCTCTCCAGATCCCTCAACTGTACCCCCATTCAAGCTCCTCCTTCCCCCATCCAGTGCACTAAATGCCCCAATAACAAATAGGTGGGTGAAATCAGACAATCACTACGCTCTCAAATGAACTCACAGAGGAAAATAAATAGACAAAAACACCATATCACCTGTTTCAGAGTAGTGAACACTTTTCACAAAATGATCACTCTATAGCTGACCTCTCAGTCCTCATTCTCAAAGGAAACCTGCACACTTTCAAAAGACATGCCTGAGAGGTTACTTCATAACTTTGTGAGACACTAAAAATCATGGACTGAACAGAGACACTGGATTTATGGCTTATTACAACTATCTGTAACCCACTACACTCCCTCCACCCCCCTTTGTCCTTTTGAGTACAGGAGTGCTAATGGGCCACTTTGCATTGAAAGGTCCCTTAGCTTATGTGCTAACTACTTATGCTAAACTATCTGCTAGACTTCTATTTAGCTGTGACATTGAGTGTGTTTCCCAGACACTCCCAGGAAGAGCTCTGTGTTGTCTCTCTCACCAACAGAAGTTGGTCCAATAAAAGATATTATCACACCCACCTTGTCTTTGGTTTAACATGTCAGTTAAACTATAGACTTTGCACCTGACAACAGACTAACCTCTATTTGTTGACTTCTCTTTTGGGGTCCATGACAGCAATAATAACTTGATCCAAATATTCAGTTTAGGCCTGTGTGGTCCTGAATGGAGGGCTGGTTTTGCAATAGCATAGGTCTGTTTTGAGATAGACATCTAACCAGGCTGGATAAAAAGCAATGACTTCTTTAAAAACTAAACAAAAATGAATTTTGAATTTAAATTTGATTTTTGAATTTAAATACATAAAAGCTAAAAATAACCTTATTTAAAATTAAATTTGAATTGACAACCCATGCGAAGGCCTAAACTTGTTATCTATTACAATCCTTTACATTAATTACAACAAATAATATTAAGCAGTACATATTTGCAGAAGTTTTAAAGAAATTCAGACCACTGATGTAGTGAAGTTACTAGCTAAGCATCTGGAACCAGAGTTTGCTCAAGTGCTAAACCAGCTTTTGACAGCAGATGCAGAGACGATAGTTTCTTCTTTTCAGTTTTGTTCAACTAGTTCAGTTCCATGACTAGGTTATTCAAAGCTAAGAAATGAATTGGGATTTGAAAAGTAGAAACGTTTGTTTTCCTTTTCCAGTCTATGAATAAAAACTAGGTGTGAGAAGATGAAAACTACTACTTCTAAAATCTTGAAGGACACGATGACCAGAAACAATCAGTTCAATTCACTAACCACACAAAATACTAACTTTGTTTAACAAATCAGTTAATTGTCAATGCAAAATATGTTTTAATAAACTTTATGTATCCAGGACACTTAAGATAGCATTTAATTTTTTAGTAAATAAAACTGTTTTTGTGCATTTTTAATTGAATTTGAGCTTTCATTCAAATAGAGCTTCATACAAACTGCACGTAAAAAGTTCATCATCTAGAAAATAAGAAATACATTATTCATCATTTTCCAATATAAAAATGTAAACATTAAGAATTTGAATAAATGAAAGTTAAACTTAGTCTTGGAATGATTAGATTTTTATCTGTAAATGTTGGTAAATGTCAATTTCACCATGCACACAGATTGACTGGAAAAAAATATTTCCATTGATAATAATCAAAATTGATGCATAGGCAAAACAAGAAAAATGCTGCTTGAGAACTGATTAGTTTGATTTAAGGATATTTACTTTGGATATTTTGACATGTGATTTTGACAATTTGTGTTTTAACAATTATAACACTTTAACTTTTTGAATCTCAGTGTCTACTATCATAAAATAATTGTCTGAACACCCCATAGCGTCCCACCACTGTGAAAATTTAAATCAATATTGAAAACAATGCTTCAATAAACAATATTATCTGTCAAAACCATATACAAATAAAAATTGAATTATTTCAAGCCTAGTTAAGCTTTATAATTGCTTAAATAAGTATATATGTGTATCCTGGTTAGACAAAAGTAGCACCATCTTTATTGTAGAGCCTATATTTAATTGCAAATCAGCCTGTTTTAATGATTACCAACCAATGAGAAGCAACCTTTCTTTAGGAAAATAACTGAAGTCCAAATGTAAAACATGATTAAAATCAATTATTTAAATCAAGGTTTCCTGTTTGCTGATTAAAATCGATTAATTAATAGCTTTGATTTAAATCAATCCATGCTGCATCTGACGATCCAACGCTAGGTTAATCAGGCCTGAGAGCCAAAAAGGCATAAATAGCATGACTGCCATGCTCGTGTTCCTATCTTTTGTATTCTGCAGAGCAGTGGAAAATGTGGGAAGATATATAGCAGGCACCTTGCCCAACTTTCCTAGAGGTCATACACCACTTCACATCCTAGGTCCTGACACAGAGAGGCTACTGGGCACTTTATTTATGGTTTTCAGGTGCAAATAAATCTGCAGCCTAACAAACTTACTTATGTCAAGTATCAGAGGGGTAACTGTGTTAGTCTGGATCTGTAAAAAGCAACAGAGAGTCCTGTGGCACCTTATAGACCAGGGGTCAGCAACCTATGGCATGTGTGCCAAAGACGGCATGTGAGCCGATTTTTAATGGCACGCTGCTGCCTGCCGGGGTCCCAGCCGCTGGCCCCACTCAGCCCGCTGCCGAACCCAGGCCAGCAGCGAGCTGGGCGGGGCCGGTGGCCAGGACTCCGGCAGGCAGCAGCGTGCCATTAAAAATCCTGCCCGGCCCAGCCTGCTCTTTGCCCACCGCCCTCCGCTCTCTCCTGCAGGGGAAGGGGGCAGAAGCTTGGTCCTGCCAGCTGCTGCTGCAGGGCAGCCTCCACAAGCAGCCAAACTCCCTCCTCCCCAACCTCTTCCCCCAGTGTATTGGGTTCCTGCCCCTCTTCCTCTCCCTCCCTGCGGCCGAACAGCTGATGGCCCTGGAGAGGGAGGGGGAGAAGCAGAGCCGGAACCACAGCCACAGCGCGCTCGCTGCTCCGGAGAAGAGGCAGGGACGGGGCCTTGGGGAAGGAGGGTGGAATCAGGGCATATCCCCTCCAGCCCCCTGCCGTGAGCCGCTCAGGGCAGGGGGCTGGGAGCATCCCCACAAATCCAGCCCACACCCCCAGCCCCCTGCCCTGACTCCTGAGCTCCCCACACACCCCCACCCCTCTGCCTGACCCCTGCACCCCCCTCACACACACCCAGCACCCTGCCCTGACCCCTGTACCCTCCACAACCCCAGCCCTGACTCCAGCACTCCCACCAATACCCAGCTCCCCCACACTCCATGCCCTGACTCCTGCACCCTCCTCACACACCCATCCCCCCGCCCTGACTCCTGCACCCCCACACATACCCAGCCCCCCCACACTCCATGCCCTGACTCTTGCACCCCCCACATCCCCATCCCCACCCTGAGCACCAAATGGAAGCTCCTGTACCCCCCCCCGCACCTTCCCACCTGCACCCCTCGCACCAAATGGGAGCTGCCCAGGTAAGCACTCCACACCCAAACCTCCTGCCCCAACCCTGAGCCCCCTTCCTCATTCTAGCTCCTGGCCAGACCCTACACCCCAACCCCCAGCCTGCTCCTTCACCTCCAGCCCTGTGCACAGTGCACTCCCACCCTCAGCTCAGTGCAGAGAGAGAGAGGAAGAGAACGGGCTAAAACCAGGGAAAAGGTAGGTACCCACTCTATGTGGGCAGGGCCAGGACCCTAGATCGGCAGTGGGCTGAGCGGGGCCGGCAGCCGGGATCCTGGCTGGCAGGAGCCGGTGGACGGAACCCCAGACCAGCAGCGGGCTGAGCCGCTCAGCCCACTGCTGGTCTGGGTTCCCAGCCGCCAGTCCCGCTCAGCCCACTGCCGGTCTGGGGTTCTGGCTGCCGGCCGCTTGCCAGCCGGGGTCCCGGCCGCAGGCCCTGCTCAGCCCGCTGCTGGCCTAGGTGAATGGAACCCCAGGTCGGCAGCAGGCTGAGCGGGCCACCGGTATAAGATCAGCATTTTAATTTAATTTTAAATGAAGCTTCTTAAACATTTTGAAAACCTTGTTTACTTTACATACAACAGTAGTTTAGTTATATTATATATAGACCTATAGAGAGAGACCTTCTAAAAAATGTTAAAATGTATTACTGGCACGCGAAACCTTAAATTAAAGTGAATAAATGAAGACTCGGCACACCACTTCTGAAAGGTTGCCGACCCCTGTTATAGACTAACAGACGTATTGGAGCATAAGCTTTCATGGGTGAATACTTACTTTGTCATGCATCTGACGAAGTGAGTATTCACCCACGAAAGCTTATGCTCCAATACGTCTGTTAGTCTATAAGGTGCCACAGGACTCTTTGTCACTTCAGACTTACTTATAATGACCAAGAGATTCCGGGAGTAAGAGCTACTCTTAGTGGCAAGTCATGGTCATTCATGACAATGAATAGTTACTAGGCAAAGGCAAACCAAATGACAATGACTCTATCGCCTGGTGGTTAGCATACTCACAGAAAAGGTAGGTGATCCAAGTTCTAGATCCTGCTCTAACGACTATTTAGTTAAAAAGGGGGAACCACTTCAACAGGAGAGATTGAGAAAGACAGATAAGAGAATGTCCCCTAGCCCTGTTGTTAGGGCACTCTCTTAAAATGTGGAAGTCCCAAATTCAAATCCCTTTTTCACATCCCGCGGAGGGCAGAACCCAATCTGGATCTCCCATGTATAGGTGAGTTCTCTAACCATACATCTTAAGATTATAAGGGAGGCCTCCTCCCTGGCCGTGTTCTGAATCTAGTCCTCCTTTGCTTATCAAAATGCCCCAAAATGAAAATGAAAAAGTTTTGGATTGGGTTGAAACAAAACATTTCATTTTGATCTGACTTGATATTTTTGTGACTACTCAATTCGCCAACATTTTTGAGAGACATCTGTGATGTTATCTGATTAAAATATGACCATATAGATCATTGTTGCAACCACTGTTATATATTTGCAATAAATCTTGTACAAAATGTGGCATGTAAGATGTCTATGCAAAGGTTATGATTTGCTGGTTATGATTATGCTATCTGTATCATTTTTGTATTTGAAGTTATGGGTATTGGCTCTATACCTGGATTTCAAATGTTTGCTCCTGGGGTAATGTCCGCAAGGTAATTAGCCAGTGCATCTTGAACGGACTATTCAAATTGATGGCCCATCAAAAGGACACTTAACTCACAATGGACCATGGGAGATGCCCATCCAAACTGAATGGACTTTCCTGTGGACATTCCATCTGAAGTATAGGTAATGGCTTCCTGCTATGACTAAGCAAAATCAGGCATGGACAGGTGACTTTCCCATGTGATTCCAAACTTCCATCTTTTACCTGTAATTTTCCACTAGCTGTGCTGAGGGCTTTGTTTGAAACAAATGGGTTTCCCTCCACATGGCAGAAGCTAAAAAAGGCCCTGGAAACACCTCCATTTTGCCTCTTTCCTGCTCAAACCTCTGGACTATGGACTTATATTAATGGGAGCATTCTAACCAAGGGACTGAGGCCCTTCCAATGATTTGGAAATAACCAGAGACTTACCAAGCCAGCAGTTTATTCCATCACTGCTACAAGCCTGAACCAAGAACATTTTATTGTATGTATTTGACTCCTTTAACCAATGTTAAGTCTCACTTTTCTTTCTTTTTATAAATAAACCCTTAGATTTTAGATACTAAAGGATTGGCATCAGCATGATTTTTGGGTAAGATCTGAGTTATATATTGACCTGGCTGGTCCTTTGGGATCAGAAGAAAATTTTATTTGATGAGACTGGTTGTAAAGAACCACTCATCTTTAAATCCAGTGTTTTTGGGGGTGATACAAGGACTGGATTACTAAGCAAATGGCTTTCATGACTTCTTGTTAGCCAGTGTGGTGAAACTGAAGTTTACTTTTCTTGCTGGTTTGGTATATCTCATGGGAGAATAACCTCTAGTGTCATGCACTCTGGTTCTACTTCCCCAAGCCCTAAAGGGTAGTTCTTGGGCCCCCATAACCTGTAAGACCTTGGCCCATGATTGCAGGGCTCCATTTTTTAGGTCCCCAGAGACCTCTTAAAAACAACTGTTAGGAATAGGGGATTCTGCAACATTTTAGTATAACTAATTCAACAAGGAGTCTGGTGGCACCTTAAAGACTAACAGATTTATTTGGCCATAAGTTTTCGTGGGTAAAAACCTCACTTCTTCGGATGCATAGAGTGAAAGTTACAGATGCAGGCATTATATACTGACGCATGGAGAGCAGGGAGTTACTTCGCAAGTGGAGAAGCAGTGTTGACAGGGCCAATTCAATCAATAAATAATTAGTAACTAATTGTTAGTTTAAGTACAAATCAGCTTAACCTTGCATGACAACTGTGGTACTCCTACAAAATCTTATTTGTTGCGGGTGCTTAAAAAGTTCCTGACCTCAGTGACTTTTATTGTTTAATGGCTATTGCAGCATCAAACTTGGGCCTCATTTTCTTTGACAATGTACCCAATTATTGTAATGGTGATGGTTTTATTGTATTCCCAATTATTATAACTATAATTGTTTGCATTTGCGTTTAGATTATATCTGGTGTTTAGTCAATTGTAATGGTTTTAGTTATATTCACCTGGTTATAATTGTTTGGTTTGTTTGCAACAGATCACCTGTGCCCTACAACAACAACAACAACTGTAATAATCATAAATAAAGGGGCAGAGTGTTGTAGGAACAGCCCACCTGGTCAGCAGTTCTAAAAATAATTTTTCATTCCATCATTGTCCTATTAGTAATCCTAACTGTTATGTTGGTTCTGCCTTAAAACAATTACATAAAGTGTGACCCATTCATATGGGATGCACCAAAATGCCCTATCTACTTTGGAACACAAAATGTTTTGGGTAATTTCGGGTAATATTAAGGTTTTAATGCATTTATTAAAACAAAGGAAAAGATCTCTGTTTGATACTTACCAATATGACTGGATGCAGTATGTTTCCAGCACTGAAAAACCAGACTTGTTAATTGGGGAAATAATTGTAAAAATAGCACATCAACAGTCTCTGGAGGCAAAGGTATGAAAGGTTAGCCCACTCCCCATTTTACACATGGGATCACTCTGGCTGCCTCGAACCACAAGCCAGTGGGCCAGGGAGGGAGAAAAACTATTGGACAGTAGAGGTTGCACCGAATGGACTCCTCAAAAGTGGGTATGCCTCACCTTACCTGTTGCCCCAGAGCCTTGTAGTAAAAATGTTTCATTGGAATCATGTATGTGGGATAAATTAAATAATGACACCAAAGTATTGTACAATGGACAATGTGTATGTATTCACTTGTGGGAGGAAGTATTTTGAAAGGATGGAAGTGTTAGCAACCCCCCAGTAGATAAAAGTAAATGCAATGTCAGTACTGTTTTTACTAGAAATCACACTTACTATTCTATTTACCGCGGCCAAAAAGGTCCCAGCTAACACTAACAGCTGAGCTGGCCGACTTCTTGATTGACCTTGAAATTAAATGGCAAGATCTTACTGATAGCCTAATTAAAAGCAAAAAAGTGATCAAATTTTTAGAACAGACAGATGACCAAGTAGGAAATCAGACTATTCATATTATACATGCCAATGGGGACATGTTATGAATTGCCACCACAGAGAAACAAATTACAACCTATCACTGGTATGATATATTCTCTGAATGGTCCCCAACTAACACTGGCATCCTATCAGTAATGCTACACCCCTTAATAGTAGTCTTGATATTAAATTGAATTTGTATAATTGGTATGTGTGGCATGTGTTTTCAAATAAAAAGAATGTACACTAAATTGGAATCACAAACGCATGTTGCCTCACAGTACCTCTCTTAAACAGGTTAAAAAGAAAGTGACACTAACGATTATATAAATATTGTAGTGTCAAAAGGGGGATTATGTAGGGATATTAAAGAAGGTAGTTACAGTGATTCCCTCAAGTGACAGTGACCCCCCCATAATTTGTCCCCCACACTTTAAAATTCAACAGTTTCACCAAGTACAAAAATCTCTTGGGTCTTCTGTTAAAACTTGTAAGCTACTGTCTGTAGCAGGGGTAGGCAACCTATGGCACGTGTGCAGAAGGCAGCACGCGAGCTGATTTTCAGTGGCACTCACACTGCCCAGGTCCTGGCCACTGGTCCGGGGGGCTCTGCATTTTAATTTAATTTTAAATGAAGCTGCTTAAACATTTTAAAAACCTTATTTACTTTACATACAACAATAGTTTAGTTACATATTATAGACGTATAGAAAGAGACCTACTAAAAACGTTAAAATGTATGACTGGCATGCGAAACCTTAAATTAGAGTGAATAAATGAAGACTCGGCACACCACTTCTGAAAGGTTGCAGATCCCTGGTCTGTAGAAACCATTGATTGTATCTGTCCTGTAAAAGATACTTTATTACTATGTAAAACTTACAAACAAGTTAACTGACTTTGTTCTTGAAGTAATTGATACAATGTAAACAAATGCTATAAGCCATTAAGTGACTTTCACTTCATTGTAACAGCAACGGCTCCTAGGAACAGACCCCCACCCTCTGTGATTAAAGGGCCGGGAGTCTCAAATGAATTAGCACACACCCGAAAGTGGTGGAGACACTAAATTAAAATATGGTTAAGATATGGAATGTATGTTGATGAATGCTTGATGTACATGAATGGTTAGGGAGGTGCCAGCCTAAAAAGGGAGTATCCATCGGCTGAAGAATGTGTCAAGTAGGACCACCAGACAACCCCCCCGCTCCCCGGAGGTAAACTGGGATCCACCCCATCACCTGGTAGGATGACAAATACAAACTTTGGCCAGTGTGGAGCCACCAGGAATGTGCCACTTTGGACAGGAATGTGCCATCTGCTGATTGAGTCAGCAACAGCAGGATGAAACAGCTCCCATAAACTAACATAGGAATTAATTCCTATAAGAATGGACTCTAAAGACTGAGGACTTTGAGTCTCTGGTTCTGCTGCCAAACCTCCAGGAGCATCAGGTGCACCTGACACAGACTTGGCTCCATCCTCATGACCAAGATACCTGGCCAGTAACTTGGCTTGGGCTTGAGCAACTTCTAGGCTGGTAACTATAACACCTATACAGAACTTGAATAAATGATTGTGTGAATAAATAAATATATATATATATATATATGTGTGTGTGTGTGTGTGTGTGTGTGTGTGTGTATAAGAAATAAGTAGTGATAGGAATAAGTAGTCAAACAACATTGTTTACTCTTATCTTTTGCTTTATCGTGATATTTACAATAAATGTGGCATCTTTGCCTTATCCCGCTTAATAAGATCCTGCTGGTTTTTATTCTATTGGTATAACATTTTCCCCCATTGTATTTAGGATTGCCAACATTCTAATCCCTGAAAAGCGAAAACCTCTGCCTCACCCCTTCTCTCAGCGCTGTCACTCGCTGTCCATCCTCACCCCTGTTGCTCACTCTCCCATCCCATGGGATTCACCCACCACCTGCAGAGCAGGGCTGGGAGCAGCTGATGTGAAGCCTGCCCGCCTGCCCAATCGGGGCACAGTGGGGCCCGGCAGCGATCAGTCCCCAGAGTGAGGGGCTGGGGTGGGGAAATCAGGGCACAGTGGAGCCGGGGGGTAGTCCCTGGAGCAAGGGGCCACAGTGGACGGGGGGCAGTCCCTGGAGCAAGGTTACAGGTTACAGTCTCCCCCTGCCCCCAGTGGCACTGGTACCTTCTTTGGAGCCCAGTCCAGGAGCCAGCCAGTTCTCTCTGTCAGGCTGGGGGGCAGGAAGAGCAGCAGCTGCTAAGCAGAGCCGCTCCTCCAGGCTCCAGCAGCAGCTGCCTCTCTTCCTGCCCCCCCTTGTCCCCGCCCAATTTCCCTTTTCGACCGGATGTTCTGGTAAAAAAACAGACACCTGTCAACCCTAGTTGTACTTCAGACTGCTTCAGATTGCCATGTTACCTGTAGTCCTTCCTACAGTCTCTGGCAGGCACCATGCTTCTAAGTCAATTTTTCTTATGATTCTGAATACCTTCAGCTTTCTGTAAAGTTTCCCATTGTATCACTAAGATAGATCAGATGCTCAGATAAATCAGCTAAGAATCAGTCCTGCATACCTACAAGAAACACATTTGAATCCCACTCTTCCCCTCCCCCTCCAGGAAGAAGCCCTTACGCTGGGCAGTTTTTAGTTAGAAAGGGACTATACTTGCAGCATTGCTTGTGAAAGCAAGTCAGGGCACTTAGGGGAGTCAAATGACCTTTCAGATTTGTTTATTTTTGTTAGCCTGCTGCCACCCAGGAGTTTTCAAAGGACAGAGCTGATGCCTGCCTGGACTTGGCCGACTGTGAAGGGCTTTATAGTGAGGCGGCTGCTCTTTCAGGTAAAAATCTCCCCCAGTTAGCAATGCAGAGTCCTGGATGGAGTAGATAGAAATAAATGGCGAGCCAAGAGGCCCCTTACTGATTCCCAGTTCTTCCACATCTGACTGCCCGTTCTTCCACATGGGGACTGCTGTCCCCCTCATCACTCCATAGCCATCTGCTGGGGGAAGAAGATGAAGGTGGTGATGAGACAAGGCAACCTCCACAGAATCTGGAAACACTAACATTGGCATCTGGGGATGGTGATGCATAGTGGCAGATGGGCACAACAGCCCAATACACCTCTACCTTGATATAACGCAACCCGATATAACACGAATTCAGATATAGTGTGGTAAAGCAGTGCTCCGTGGGGGGGGGGGGGACTGCGCACTTTGGTGGATCAAAGCAAGTTCGATATAACGTGGTTTCACCTATAACGCGG
This sequence comes from Chrysemys picta bellii, assembly GCF_011386835.1. NCBI lineage: Eukaryota > Metazoa > Chordata > Testudines > Emydidae > Chrysemys > Chrysemys picta. The sequence continues at coordinate 80,061,410 of NC_088791.1, forward strand.
TAAGATTTTTTGGCTCCCGAGGACAGCATTATATCGAGGTAGAGTTGTATGTGGCCAATCTTTTAGGTGTGTTAGAAAATCTCTCTTCTTCAGCTACACCTTCCCAGGTGTATGAGGGGTGAATATATAGCTATAGCATGTCTAAGGTAGCTGCAGACCTAAGGTTCTCTTTTGTTTTTCTTTTTAATATAGTCTATTTATTTGATTCTCTAACTCTGATTTAGACTCCTGGCCTTCCTTTCCTAAGGAGGAAGATTTCCCTAAGTAAGGGGATGTGTGGGCTTGCCTAGAGGAACCAGCTCATGTCTATAGCCTGGTCTTTTCTGCATTGATCTGCCATGCAGCATCATGTGAGGGTGAGCAGGGGAAACCAACACCAGTGATTATCCCATATGCTGTATCCTATAAAGATAGATCAGGGAAACAGCACTGATTTTGTTATTCATTTTTTTCTCCTTTGAGTTTATCCCCCCAATGCTGCATCGGAGGGGAAACAAAATTGGGCTCAGATTGCTCTAAAAATATTTCAAGTGGCTAGCATCCTTGACGAGAACAGGGAAATCCCAATGTCTTCCTTCCCCACATGGGCTCTTTTTGGTCTCTGAAGGTACATGATGGCCACAGGCACAAGGATGGGTTCCCTAGGAGTTCTACTCCTCTCTATTTCATAGGACTCATATGGGGGGGCCAGATAGGTCTCTTTCCCCGGCAGCATAGGTGTGCTGACTCCGTGGGTGCTCTGGGGCTAGGGTGACCAGGTGTCTGGTTTTCAACCAGAACACCCGGTCGAAAAGAGACCCTAGCGGCTCCGGTCAGCACCGCTGACTGGTACGTTAAAGGTCCGGTTGGCAGTGCTGCGGGTATAAGGCAGGCTAAGCCCTACCTGTCCTTGCACTGCACTGTGTCCAGGAAGCAGCCAGCAGGTCTGGCTCCTAGGCAGGGGAGCCACAGGGCTCTGTGCACTGCCCCTGCCCCAAGCACCAGCTCTGCACTCCCATTGGGTGAGAGCAGCACACCTCCTGCCCCCTACCCCCCCCAGCCTACTAGCGCCGGACCTGCTGGCTGCTTCTGGCGTGCACGCAAGCGATGTCAGGACAGGTAGGCAGCCTGCCTTAGCCCCCCCCATGCTGCACTGCTGACCGGGAGCTGCGTCCCAACCTCGAGCCCCAGCCCTCAGCCCCCCCAAACCTGGAGCCCCCTTGTGCACCACAAAGCCCTGGCCCCACCCCAGAGCCCGGCCCCCCTGCCCTCAGCCCTCACCCCACCTGCACCCCAACCCTCTGCCCCACCCCAGAGCCCCCTCTCTCTCCCTGAACCCATCATCCCCAGCCCCATACCAGAGCCCTCTCCCCCTCCTACACCCCAAACCCCTCATCTCTGGCCCCACCCCATAGCCTTCACCCGCAGCCCAGCCCAGAGCCCATACCCCTCTCACATCCCAACCCAATATCTCAACCCACAGCCCCTTCCTACATTCCAAATCCCTTGGCCCTACTCCCCAGCCTGGAGCCCCCTCCTGCACCCCAAACCTCTGCCCCAGCCCAGTGAAAGTGAGTGAGGGTGGGGGAGAGCGAGCCACCAAAGGAGGGGGAATGTAGTGAGCAGGAGGCAGGGCCGCAGGGAAGGGGCAGGGCAGGGGCGGGGCCTTGGGGAAGGGGTGGGGCTAGGGTGTTTGGTTTTGTGCCATTAGAAAGTTGGCAACCCTATCTGGGGCTCAAGCACCCATAGAAAAAAATAGGGGGTGCTCAGCACCCATCAGCCACAGCTTTTCACTGAGGCCACTGATCAACTGTTGGCCAGGGTGGGATGGGGGCCTCTGGGGAAGAGGCAGAAGAGGTGGAGTGAGGATGGGGCTTTGGGGCAGGGGGCGGGAAGAGGCAGGTGAGGAGGAGGGGTGCTACTTCCCCAGAGCCATCTTGTTTCCAGTCCTGCCTGGCTCCTTTCCTTCCTAGGGAAAGGAGGGGGCAAGCCCCCCCCCCACACACACACACACAGCTGGGAGAAGTTGCACTCTCTACACACAGCAGGCTGAACTCTGAATGAGACACTTTATGAGACTGGGGGTGGGGAGGAAAGGCAGAAGACATAGACAGTTCTACCTTTGGCTTTGCTCAGCCTAGCTCTCTCCCTGAAGCCTGCAGGGGCACCAGCTGCTGCAAATGCATCAGAAGGGGAAGCGGAGCTGAAGGGATAATCTCCATCTCTCTAAAATCAAATACAGCCCAGGGGCATGGCTGTGAATTAGACAGACATTATTAAACTGAATTGTTAGTTTAAAAATTTGAACTATAGTTTGGAATTTTCCTAAGAAAATCTCTGCAGCAGTGGGTCTGGTGGAGCTGCCAGCTGCTGAGTGGAGACGGGAGGGCGGATAATACTGGAGGGAATTTCAGGGGGTGGGCATTTACCTGATGCCAGGTCACTGTTCTGGTTCTGCCCCCAAGCTGCAAGCAGATTGAGGTCCCCTTTGTAATTGATTTATAGGCCTTACCATGAAGAATAGACAAATGCATGAAATAATTAGATGACTTTTCTGTAGCACTCAGCTGCTAACATATTGGCTAGTCCTTGGCCAGATAATCTTCATTCTGATAGAAGTGGCTGTAACACTCTGTATCACAAAATAGCAGCCTGGAACCCCCATATTCACCCCTGTGATATGACTATATGTTTTGTAGCAAGTAGACCTTGTGAGGTATCCTTTGAGAAGTCATTACTACCCTGTTGAATTATGTGTGTTACCATTGTGAAGTTATGCTATGTGTGTGTTACTGAAATATATTGTGGGTGTTGGGAGACACCCACAGCCAGCCTTTCAGTGGCAACAAAGGCACACTTAGTGAGACAGATTTACATCAGGACCAGCCAGACATGTGTTGATGGCCCATTAGAGAGAATCCACTCTCCCCGTGGCCATCCCTCATAGGGCACATACATGATGGAGGCAGCCTAATTCATGTGACATAGAAAGGATCTTCCTAGAAGCTGGAAGAAAATATAAAAGAGTGACGGTGACATCATCATTTGGCCTCTCTCCTCACCCCTCTCAACACCTGGAGGATCATCTGGAAGACAAAGACTTTAAACTGGGGACATTGGTCCCAGGCTCAAAGGAAATTAAGTCTGTTCATGAAGAACTCTGAGCTGCCTGTAACATCTATTAGTGTGAGAAACTGCTTGATTCAAATCTTGCTTAGTCTGTAGACTTAAGACTGCGACTTTATTTTTATTTTGTAGGTAACCAACTTTGATCTCTATGCCTGTCACTTATAACCACTTAAAATCTATCATTCTATAGTTAATAAATCTGTTTTTAGTTTACTTAAAACAGTGTGTTTTTGGTTGAAGTGCTTAGAGAATGTCAGCTGAGGTTAAGAGGGCTGTTGCATGTCCAGTACCCTTTGTTGGAGTGGCAAACTAATGAGTTTGCGCTGTTCAAGAGCGTCTTGAGCACTGTAAAATGGTATATTTCTGTGTGCAACGCTGGGCCTCATAGCCTGTTACTGCCTCAGCTTTCCTAATGAAATAATTTTGGAGTGTAGTAGTTACCAAACAATAACTGCAATGCTAATAACTAGTATATCTGAATCAGTGTTTATGCTCTTGCAACTTATTCGTTTGGTCTTTGGGGAATAACTACATGCTACTGTAAACCTAAAAGGAAATTATGAGTATATTGTTCTGATTCTGAATTCTATTACTAAGACCATCTCTCCTTCACTGTTGCATTTTTAATGTCTGAACAAACTAAAATTATTCAAATTGCTTCAATGGCTTAAAATATTTATGCTGCTGTGGAAGTCTTAATTTCATAAAGGAATTGATAATAGAACCAATGTACTATAGAAGTCAAAATTTTATGATTCTTTAACTTTTGGCTGCTCTATGACTCGCCTGCTCAGTTATTTAGTCCTGGATATTTTTGAGACAGAATTCCTCATTGAAAGGACTCCTTGCTTAGATTTAAACATAATATTTTATTGAGGTTTTCAAAACACACTCAAGAGATCGAGGGAATAAGAGAAAAGAGGAGACCCCTAAATAACTGATTCCTTTGTTATTATTACACTTATGCTATTTTATTAGTGAGATGAAAGACTAGTAAGGGAGAAGAGGAGAATACTAAATATGTCATGGCTGTGTTTTCATAATGTATGGGAGGTTTGGCGATTCACTTTTCCAGTATATTAAAGACTACAAATATGGCCGAATCTGTGAGGAGTCATATGCAGCAATGGGGTTTGGGATGAATGGCAGGGAGGGAGAAATCTGAACCCTACCCAGATCCTGATTTTATAGGTGTCCTTTATCTTTAGATTGTGTCAAATCAAAGCTCCCAGCTCCCAAAACACACACACACACATAAACACACCAAGTTTTGAGATGTTCAAAATCCAGATCTGGATCCAAAATTTGTGGTTTGGATCAATAGCTAATCTAAGGAAAGAACCAAAGTGAGATATTTGAACTGGAAAACAAACAGCAATCACTTAAAAATAAAATATTGTAATGAAGCTACAAGCTCATTTTTAGACACCTTTGTTCCCCTCCAGCTGATCTAGCCAGCGGAGGGCACTATTACCCAATCCAACATCTAACAAATAGAGGGCCCTGAAACACTAAGCAAACAGGAAAAGGAAGTACATCCTGAGGTCAGAGGGGGACAAGGCACAAAGACTCAGAGCCTGCATGTGAGCAGGAGCAGCAGGCCAAAGACAGCAACCTGGGAGCTGGCTGCATAGGGAAGCTTGGGCCACAAGCAACCTGGGACTAAAAAGCTGAGAGATGGGCAGAGAAGCAGCAACATTTCTGACAGGAGACCAGGAGCCACAGCAGAGTAGCCTGCAAGCAAGAGTAACGGGAGCAACACCATGCTTGCAGCAAGAGGGTCTTCCAATGATAAATCTGTTACCTTCCTACACTTGTACTGGCCTGTGCACAAGTGCTGGGTTAGAAAATGTTGAGTTGATATTTTAACAATGTAATCATAGTTGAGATATTTACTAGAGCTACCTGAAACTAGAGGATGCAAAGGAATCCTGTGTTACACCTAGTGTAGAAGTAGTGTGGGAACCTGGGGTATTTGGAGCGCCTTTGGGTATCTGATGCTTGCTTTTGAACTTATGGTCAAAAAATTTTTGATGAAACCGTTTACTTCAAAAAAATGCCAATTAATCAAAACCAAACCTTTGTGTAGAAAAATCAGTTTAGGGGAAAAATTGGGAAGCTTTCTCAGGTACAGGATGGAATTTCAGGGGGGAAGCCCCCCACCACCGCAGTAGCCCAGTGGTTAGGGCACTCACCTGGGATGTAAAACACCAAGGTTCAAGTTCTTGTTCTGCCTAATTAAGAGCAGGGCTCAAATCTGGGGGTCCCACATCCCAGGTGCCCTAACCAGCAGGCTACTTGCTATCCCAGAGTGAGTGGGGATCTCTCTCTCTCTCAAAAATATCCAGAGGTCTCAGTTTCACCCCAGTGAATTAAATTGTTAAAATTCTCATGTCCAGGAAAACAGTTCCCAGCCCAACTCTACTCATACTGAGCATGCTAAGAGACATCTAGAGGGATCTGGTCTGCCACAACACTCACAGTGATACTCTGCAGTGAGGTGGATCATAATATAATGAAAATGGAGTAATTACAAGTTGTGAAAATTCTTTAATACCAATACAATCTGATTAGAGATGCTTCTGTCAATGCAACAATACAGCAGGAATGGCCTGGGAAGAGCCAATCTGTACTATTGACGGTCTCTTTGCCACTCAAAGTTCATCCCAGATTTTACACTAGGCTCATTGCATGCTGGGAGTGGACTTTGGAGAATTTAGATAGTACTAGGATACTACCCATTCTAAGTAAAGAGAATGGTGTAGATATGATAAAAATTATCACCTCCTGTGATAAGCAACTAATTTTTAATGGTGCCCATTTACGCCATATCTATTCAGGGGTCATTGAGTTCTCATAGCATTTGAGGATCTTATCTTCCAGAGGAAACCATAATACCAGTGCCAGCCCTGTTACCAAAACAAATTGGCCAGTCATCAGAGAACAACTCCAATAGCCAACAAAAGAGCTGCTAGTGTAAAATCGGGGGTGGGTTGACAGCTAAAGAAAGGGGTTCCTTTGCATTGAGAACTATGAACTATTTCCAGTATTATTTGGGGGCTTGTTTTGCAGTGCCAATGGAGTAGGTTTGCTGCCAGGTATCTGACAACACTGTCACCAACTTTACTCCTTTAATCGTCATCTGTGGGTAATACCACCAATCCTATTTCCCACCAGCAAATACCCTTCCGCTAAGCTAAGGTGGCCAACTCTCCAGGATTGTCCTGGAGTATCCAGGAATTAAAGATTTAATCTTTAATTAAAGATCATGTCATGTGATGAAACCTCCAGGAATACATCCAATCAAAATTGGCAACCCTATACTAAGCTCACAGGTACCAATTCAAACATCTCTGTGCTAGACTGCTGATCTACAAAACACTTCTCTTGACAGTTTTATTTAGGATAGGCAGGGTGACAGTACAGCAGAATTAAGAATCAAACATGTTTTATTGCCCTGATTTTTTTCCTAATTTAAATCTCCCAACTTTGGGGCACCTGAAGCAGCCTTCTTTCATTCTGAAGGCTTTTAATCTCATGTTAGATGGATCATTTCTCTCAAATTCTCTATTAGTTTTCTGATTGAACTTTAATTTATTCACCACAGTCTTTATACCATTGTTTTCTGCAACTTGTGCCACACGTTCAGGTAAGGAGAAGGGCAACAAAAATGATTAACAGTATGGAACAGCTTCCACATATGAGGAGAGATTAAAAAGACTGAGACTATTCAGCTTGTAAAAGAAATGACGAGACAGCAGGCTTAAAACAAACATAAGGAAGTATCCCTTAACACAATGCACACTCAACCTGTGGTTCTCGTTGCTAGGGGATGATGTGAAGGCCAAAACTATAACTTGTTCAAAAACAGAGTTAGATAAGAACATGAAGGGTATGTCCACCAGTGGCTATTAGACAAGATGGTCAGGGATGCATCTCCATGCTCTGAGTGTCCCTAAGACTCTGACTGGAAGATAGTGGATGGACCACTTGATAATTGCCCTGCTTTATTCATTCCCTTTGAAGTATCTGGCATTGGCCAGTGTTGGAAGACAGGATTCTTGGCTAGATGGGCCATTGATCTGACCCAGCATGGCCATTCTTACATTCTTTGCTGCCTTTTAATGTAATGCTTTAGAACCTCTTCGGATATGGTTTGTGAAAGACATGCTCTGCAAAAATACACCTGCATTGTATCTAAGGGCACGTCTTCACTACCCACCGGATCAGCGGGTAGCAATCGATCTATTGGGGATCGACTTATCGCGTCTAGTGAAGATGCGATAAAATCGATCCCCGATGGCTCTGCTGTCAACTCCGGAATTCCACCGCAGCAGGAGGCGGAAGCGGAGTCGGCGGCAGCGCGGCAGCGGTCGACTCGCCGTCGTCCTCACAGCCAGGTAAGTCGACCTAAAATACGCAACTTCAGCTACGCTATTCACATAGCTGAAGTTGCGTATCTTAGGTCGACCCCTCCCCCCCCGTAGTGTAGACCTAGCCTCAATCTACCTAGTCTTTAAAGCCTAAAGAACTTCAACATTTATTTAAAATCAATTTGAGTACCAAGGAGCATTCCCCCTATTGTTTTGTTTTCTCACTGAGCACACCATAAAAGCACAATGAGTTCCAGAAAACAGAAAGGAATTTATTCTTGATCTGCAGCTGCCACAAAGTTAAGAGGGACTCAGAAGTCTGGGTTTTGTTGGATTACTGACATGAGTGAGGACTACTCAGCAAGAATAAAGGTTTGCACGGGTGGGCCCTTAGGTAGAAGGTATCAAAGGGGGGGGGGGTTGATTTTTTTTTTTTTTTGGCCAGAGTTACTCTCCAGAATCTGTGAAAAGGAAGTATTTTGATATCAAATATAGCAGGTTTCTAGACATAAAGTATGAATCCAGATCCAAACTCCTTAAAGGTTTGTGGGAGTTTGGATCCAGTTTGGAACTAACCTAAGTTAGGAAGTATATTCATACTATATTCTAGTTCAGGTCCAACTCTCCTTTCAGATAGCCATACTTTGCATTTTGAAACTTTCAAATCCCCACGAACCAACCATTAAACCAGTAAAATTGAAAAGTACCAAAATGTTTCGATCAACAGAATCCGTATAGAATGCAAAGTGTGGAATTGCTCTGCTTATTTCAAAATGAATATAAATGTAAAATCCAGAATTCTACATTATGATTTTTTTATTATATGGCTCAAACAAATCATAGACTTTTTATAAGTCAAATAAAAGTCTCTGTGCTTCCAAGCAGAAATAAATCTAATCATTTGGAATCTAATTTTTATTACGGTTTCTGGGAGGAAAAGCCCTCAGGACACAGTACCTCAGCTGGGTCCCTCTAGCTCTCACTACTGGCAGCATTTTAGATTGTTCAGTTTGGAATGTTTGCCATGGTGTGAACATCTTAAAAATACTAGTATTTCAGGCCTTCTTTTTTTTTCAAGAAAACCAGTTTGTATTTCAACTATTATATTTTAACTATTATAAGATGTCATTGGATTTTTAAAAGGCTTTGATACAAGAGACTTTTACAGTATATTTTTTTCCTCTGGCACCACCATTTTTATTAATACATATATATGATGCATACATGCAAAGAACCAGATCAGAACCACCTAATTTGGCTTGAAATTTCCATCGTGATTAACTTAAAAGTAGCCTCATATACTGTATACATGTAGCTGCTATTAAGTTTGGTTACCGCTTAAAGATGTGAAGAACCCAGACCTGCAAAAAGCTACACATTAACCAGGTCTGACTGTACTTCCTTCCTTGCCTTGTGGCGTATACAATATTTCTGATTATGCATTGTAAGTAAATGTCAAAGAAGTTTGTGCAGCTCTAAGTAGCACAAAAATTTATTCTGGATGATTCATTCATTGAGTCAGTCATGCATACCTTCATTCATTCATAAGTAATACTGTACTCAGCTTCAACATGCACCAAAGACTTACTTCCCTGGTGCCTTTTGATGTTTATTGAGCAAACATGGTAAACTAGAAGTCCTATTTCTAGCTTTCCCAGTATTTTTAAAGAAACAGCACTGCCACAGCAGCAAATAAATAAATGCCAAGAAAATACACATTATCCCTGTAGCAAGTATTCCTTTAAAGAAATGATTTTATAATTTTAAAAATAATAAGGTGAGTGAGAGACTGATGCCAGATCTAGTACCCAAGGATGCCCTCAAACTGGAGTAGATGGATGGAGATTTTGGTGCAAACCAAAATGGAGATTTTCTCCAAAGGACTGCTGTCCTTCTACACAAAGAGAGGGTCACACGAGTATGTACATATATAAGCATATAACATAATTATTGTGAGTGATACAAACTAAAAAATCAATAAGAGAAACCTATAGCACAGGGTTTGCAAGACCTCACTATCCTTATTACTCACAAGAGGTTCTGCCTGCAGCCTTATCCCTTTAGGCTCCCCTGAGTCTGTGAAAAAGGAGCTGTGTTTATGAGGCAGTCTCCAGTCTCTTACTGCCATGTCTTGCCACAATAGGCCTACAAAGATAGCCAGCATAGGCCTGCCACCTCTTTAGTCTTTAAATAACTATGGGAAGAGGCGTTCCAGCTCATCTTAGCTTAAGAAATCCCACCCTTAAGCCGAGCACAGCAGGCTGGGATTGTGTCCTAACACCATATTGCTTCCCTAAGACCACTTTCCTCCTCCGCATTGATGGTGTCACACAGCCTAATACTGTCCATGAAATACATGAAATACTACACTATGCAGCAACGCACAGTATGCTGAAGACTGCAGAGAGAGTTTGAGTATGAAGAACAATGGCAATACAGCACAGCCTCACTCCTCCCTCCCCATTTTGGGAGCTGAAGGTGGAAGTGGGGGTATATATAATTCTAAGGGGAGAGAGATTGGCACAACATTTATCCCATTTCTAGAGGGAGTCTGAGATAGGACATGCCCCAGATAGGAAAACCAACCTCAACTGCTCACGTGAGCCAGCAGTCTGTGATGTTTTATCCTGTTGACTTATGCAAGAGAAGAGGAACTAAGAGGTGGAGCAGAGGGCTAGGAGTTACAAGTTCTGGGATACAAGAACGCTGGCGTGTCAGAAGTATAAAATCATCGGTAGACATATTTTCATTAGTCACAAATGAGGCAGCTCAGTATTTTTTCCTGTTTTCTCTACTTCAGATTTCAAAGCCATACACTGTATCCTTGAACATAATTTAATGACTCATGTTTCAATCCTAAGGAATTTCATGGCTTTGAAATTCCTTTGAAGTTAAGAGACAAAGTATTTTTTTTTCAGTTTTGCTTTGTTAACTTTGTCATTTTTCCCCTAAAGCAGTTCTTAAGTTTACCCTATATTATTGTTCTCTTTTATATTCTGTTATCGGACAATCTTACAAAAAGTTATATATATATTCTTGTTGTAGATGAGTTAATGTTTTGACATAGTCTGTTGTATTTTTAAGAACTTTTAAGAGAGTGACTTGAAAAATGTCTACTTACATTTCTATATCTTTCTTCTCTTTAATTAGATTTTCAAGGTAACTGCAGGTTTTTGCTCTTCATTTTCCCTTGTCTTGTCCTCATTTATGTCTTTTTGAGGTTTATACTAGAGGTGCATATATGTTGTCCATATTTTCCTTGTGCTTTGTTAGTTTTGAAAATAATAGTAAATTCTTGCATCTCAGACATTAAGGTATTGTATGACCATCTTCTCCACTTAGCAATGTATTCTTGATTTTTGACCATTTATAAACCATGTAAAGAATAACAAACATTGTGTACATGTGTTGTCAGGCATAATGACATATTAATATGGTGGGCTGGGTATTTTTAATCAAAATTATTATTCGATTAATTTTTTTTAAAAGTGTCTACTTAATTTGGGGAAAAAAATAAGAAATAAAAGTCCAAAATCTAAAATATTTAGATTAAGTGATCACTCCAGAGTACATAATGGGAATTGTTCAGTTTTTTCATGTCCCCATGAGCCTCTATGGGCCAGGCTCCTCAGCCAGACTACAGCTCTCATGATTCAGCGTGGCCACAGACTCCCTAAATGCAACTGGTTCCCCCCACCAGGGAACCTAGCCTACACAGGAGAATGAACACATGAAGCACCTGAACTGCAACTTGTGTGAGGCACTGCAGTGGCATTTCCTAATCAAAATATTTCTGTTTTTGATTTTTGCAGTGAAAAGTTCGACTTTTGTATAGAAAATTTAGATTTAAAATAAAATCATTTCTCTAAATTTTCCTTGGGGAGAGCTCATTTTGCAACCAGCTCTATTGGTTATTTCACTACATGTATAGGATCTGATCCTGCAGATACTTAATACCAAGTGTACAACTTACTCCTGTGAGTTGTCCCACTTAAGTAAAATAGAAAACTCACCAAATATGACATTACATCTGCTGATACCATAAGTGTTTGCAGGATCAGATCTGTAGTTTGTTTTTAAATATTTCAATTCTGAATATTGGATTTGGGTGAACAAGAAATGCAAGACACAGCCCTTACCTGTTGTTAAAAAAGGCATATTAAATTGTAAACATGAGTTATCTACAAGGGCTCAACTCCCAAACTGATGTACAATGAGGGGAATAAAGGGAATAGCATGGAGGCGGGGGGGACGGGGAGAGGAAGGTGAGGGACAGGGTAAGAGAAAGATGAGCCTTACAAAATGCCCTAAAAGCTACCAAGAAGGTACTCCCCTGAGCCCCTTCAGAATGAAGATCTACAGCCCAGGGTGTTCTCAACAAAGACAACCCTGCTCCCTGAGTGCTTCCAGGGACAAGCATTTCATCCATCATAGTTGGTCATAATTGCTAGTCCAAGATGTAGAGCAAGAGGCAATTGGTATAGCACACAGGACTAGTTAACTGAACAATTCAACAACAGTATTATACAATACGTAATGAAAATTTTGTACCAGAAAACTTGATTAACCTATTACATGTATTTTATATAATATGTACCTCTTCCACTTCATGCATGGGATACCTCTTTGGCCAGTATACTGGGAACCTGTCCACTTGTCCGTATAACCAGATACATTTCTACAATTAGAGTATGCAAAAAATGTATATACACTTTTTCCTAGTTAAAGTGTATTTGTAAAATAAATATTAACAGTACATCACTGAACCAACTTTAACTGCCCATGCAATCAAAGATCTCACTTCACAATCAAAGGAAGCAGAGAGGAAAGTGTAATAGGTGCTGTCAACTCTGAATTTCTTCCCTTTGTGGTTGTCAACACCATAACACCAATGAAAGCAATTACTGTATTAGGGCAGAGTATAGAAGCCCCGACTGAAATTGCAGTACCATTGCACTAAGCACTATATATGCATATGGTAAAAGATAGACCCTGCCTCAAAGAGTAAGCACACTACACAAACAGGCTTCTAAAGAATTAGGTTTCTACCTGTGTTCATTTGTCAGCCCTTTATGAAAGGCAATATAAAATCAGAAAGCAGCATGGCAGCAGAAACATCTATGCACAAAGTAATCAAGACATTTTCAAACCTGTACATTAACCCCTGTTGAAGAGGCAGTATATTATGGATTGCTTAGCATTTCTGCTGTGCTTCTCTTTCACTTTGAATCCACTCAAGCTCCTTGAGGCAACATACAGAAGCGGCTCTCCCCTGCAGTAGCACTTACTAGAGAAGGCCAACCTCATCACTTTCTGCCCCATTTTGCTGCTGAAACCTCAGTCACCAGGTTCCTTTTGGTTCTGATGCACTCTGACTTTTTAGTCCATTACGCATGGTGGATCTGCTGAGCTATCCAATTTTTTTCAGAAAGCTAAAAAACCTGTGTCCTCATTCAGCAATCTGTAAATGCCTCAGATATTACAGCAGCACACCCCCTACACTGTTTAGAGTAGTTTGTTCCTGTTTCAGTGCATTATGGGTATCACATCATGCTGTGTCTTGCCACAGAAGGATGTAATCTAACATGACATGACATAATGGGATACAGACCATGGATAGGAGAAAGGAAACACACACACACATTTGGGTCCATGCCAGGTGAATAAAAGCAGATAGCCAATATCTAGCCAAACAATTATTTGTATCTTACCAACTTGTTTAAAGAATGGTGATCTCACTTACAGTGGTGTGAAAGCATAGTAATTCCATGTCTTCACTGAATTAAATAATTCCCCTAATGCCTTTATTTCAATCTTCAGTAGCTCACTATTCTAGCTGGTTGGGAAAGTTCATATGAAATGGTTTTTCATCAAAATTTGCCAGTTTGGCAAAACAGAAGTGTTTTGTAGAGACTATTTGATTTTGCCAAAGTTCTGACAGAACCAGGAAGCCTGCTTCATTTTCCACCAGCTCCTGGCTCTTTGGCACTGCAGGGTCCGTGGCAGCCTACCAGGAAGACTGCCCCAGAGCACCATTTCCTTTCATGGAGAATTCAGAAATTCTGGGGTTTGTTCCATGTCAGAGCAAAAAAAGATTTTGAAATATCAAAATCTTCTGGAAAAGAGAATTACCTTTCTCTGCCTAGCCCCACTCACAATATTATGGAAAGAACCAAGAGCTGTCACTACCCAGGTCACTCTAACCACTAGTACACAAAACATGTAAATTGATTGTTTAGGATTTGTGTAGGAAGTAGAACCACCCCCCTGCACCGAGGAAGGAGCCCCACTGTACTGTTCTCAAGACAGAAGTGACTGCCTGCTCTAGAACAATGGCCTTGCACAGCTACTACCTGAATAAGGTTTCCCTGGCAACCAGAGATAGACCTAGTAGTAGTAGTGATGGTAATAGTATTACCAGAGCACTTACAAGGCCTAGTCATGGAGCAGGACCCCATTGTGCTCTGTGCTGTACAAACACAGAACAATTGTAACAGCTAATTGGTAAGGAAGCCGTTTTTTCTTAGCAATATCCCCACTGCTCTGTAGTTTATGCCTCCACCAGAAAAGGAGTTTGAGGAGTTTTGGGGACTAGGACAGATTGAGAGAAAAATCTTTCATGTCTGCTTCCAAACTGGGCGCCTAGCTAGATATAGGCGACGCCAAATATGTAGTTTCTCCTCTCTCCAGGCCTACTAAACTTTCCAGGATAACTGGGTTGCTGAATTGGAAAGGAGGGCGCAGAAAGCAAAGCAAAGTGCAGTAGCGTATATTTTTAATCAAGGATAGCAATGGAAAGAGCCAGCCAGCGAAGAGACCAGGAGTGGCTAGGCAGAGTGACAGGGCCCAAGAAGCCGGTTTATCTTGGTGAGGCAGCTAGCCAGCCCAATTACAGACATGTCAAGTCTCACTCCTTGGGCATGAGAATCACTCATTAGCATGTTATCTTACTCTCATACATTCCTAAGCTTCTCTCAGTCATTTTGAGTAAATATATAAAGATTTAAAATATTTTTACTCAGGTGCTGAAAGAGACAAACAGTGTTAGTAGGTTTGGTCAAAAAACAACTTGTACAGAAGTTGGAAGAGCAAGGGGATATTAGTCCTCTTCCAAATCACAAGTTCTGTTGTGCAGCAAGAGCATAGGGTAACCAAGTAAGCCTCTGAGAAGCTACATTTGAATGATGAAATGTTAAAGATGGCAGCATTTGTGAACTCTGAGATTTGGGAAAGCTGCACTTTTGAATAGGTTGTGCACTTTGTTGGCAGATACCAGCACATGTCCAATCTTGTGCCACCTGAGATAGAGAAGTTTCAGAGTAGCAGCCGTGTTAGTCTGTATCCGCAAAAAGAAGAACAGGAGGACTTGTGGCACCTTAGAGACTAACAAATTTATTAGAGCATAAGCTTTCGTGGACTACAGCCCACTTCTTCGGATGCATATGCATCCGAAGAAGTGGGCTGTAGTCCACGAAAGCTTATGCTCTAATAAATTTGTTAGTCTCTAAGGTGCCACAAGTCCTCCTGTTCTTCTTTTTTCTGAGATAGAGAAACTGCAAGAGGAGTTTGTTGATTACCAGTTGATGCAGAAAGTGGATATGCCTCCGTGTGTATGGGATGAAACAGCATTACAAACTGACACGGATAACATTACTGTGCAATACAGGATGGACACTGTGTGCGCATATCTTAGCAATGACAAAAGCCCTAGTGGTCTTCTCAAGTGCCCATTACTGTCCAGGGTTGCTAGGCTAAACTTAGTTTTACCCCACTCAAATGCAGGAGAAGAGAGAGTGTTCAGTCTTGGGCGAAAGAATGAGACACCATTCAGACCAAACCTTGGACTAGACGGGATACTGTCCTCTATCAGTCTAGGGAAGCTGGCAAATCCTGAGCCATGTTTCAAGTTTGAGTCACCAAAAAAAGTTATAAAAACAGCAATGGGACAGGGTGCACATGGCAATATAACCACATGGATAAAATGTGGAACCAAAATAGATATTAAAAGAAATGTGGAATCTGAATCCTTTATCTATGGTTTGTTAGTTTCAATTCAATTAAATTATTTTTATATTCATTTAATGTATTGTTTGGTTGTGTTTTATTTATAAATTTTGGAATCTGATTATTTTAGTTTGCTGTAAGTGTAATGTGAGCAATAATCTACAAACCAAATAATATTTGTATTGTAAAGAGTTTTTCAAATGGATGATCACTATGACAAGGTGATATGCAAAATAAATGTTGTATTGATAAATCAGTTCTTTTTGAGGCTTTATATAAAAAGCTTATTTTTGAATATTTCTCTTGTTCTGTCCACGGACTGTGTGCCTAAATCAGGAGTTAGTAACTCTGATCCTCCGTGATCTCCAACCATCCAGGTTCCAGCCAGCAAATAATTCTTTTTACTAAAATCCACTGGTTTGCATTGTATGTAATTCTCACGTGCCCTAAACTTTAGTATGAATTAGGACATTTAAGTGTTTCATATGCAATATTAAGCAGTGTACATTTTAAACACACTATTAAGTGCTTGGTGAATTAAAAACCTGGACTATTGGATGTTGGCAAGGACCAAAGATGAGAGTCCCTGTCTTAAGCAGTGCGCTAACACAGCAGCTGGAAAGTCTCACTCTTTGCCCTTGAATCTCCTCTTTGGAGCTGTAAATCTTACTCTTAAGGACATTTCTGCAGTTAAAATGCATTTGGCATTTCTGCAGTTAAAATGAAGCAAAGAGAGTTCAAATAGAGATGGTCCATGCTATTTTGTGGGGTGTTTGTGTGTCAGCAGCCTACAGCAACCCAGTCGGGTATTCTGTTTAAACCTAGCTTCCAGAAAGGGACCAGACCGCATGTGCCATGAATGGGGAAACAGGAGACGCCTATGCAAAAAATCATCCCTCTTTACAAGTTACTTATGGCTTTCCATTAGATGGTGCTTGTCCCAGTAACTTTTTTTAAGCAATCTGAGAGCAACAAGGATCAGTGGAATATCTTGAAAAACTCTAAAGGACAATGAGTAGACTACGAAGGACCGACAGAAGCCTCTCATCTGAAAGTCACATTCAGGGAAATATATATTGTGAACATACTGGATGCAAACGTTTCAGTTCTTGACAGGTCTAGTATTATTTCTGTTCTATTAGTAGAAAATATCTCTGTGCATTTGGGGGGGAGTTTATCAGATTCTGGGGCACTACACATCTGTCAAAGTGCTTTGCTTTGATTATCATATTCTATTTTTACTACTAAAAGTGTCTTTTAATTCAACTATCACAAAAGTATTTTTGAGTATTTCTGGAATACCTTCAGGGTAAGAACCATTGCTCTGTGCAGGGGCTATTCAGGCCATTAGTAAAGAACTCCTTACAAATGCTCACTTGTACCTCAAAAGCTAATTCAATACTCCTGTGAGAAGGAAACACCTCCCCAATGTCCCTACAAACATGGCTAAAAAAAAATTTCTCCTCAGCCCCAAAGTTGGCAATTGAACTGATAGTCTCTGCACCTAATCCAATCTCTGCCCTAATGTAGAGGTGGTGTCCTAGTCATTCTGTAGGCTGTTTTCCACTGTGGATTTTGCCACTATCTCCAGGAAAAGACAATTCCAAATACTGATTATCCTTGAGAACATCTTTACAGGTGATATGCAGAGCTTCTAAAAAGAATTGTACCATAACAAATGTTTCTTTGAGATCTAAATGCCTATTCAGTCATTTAGGCAAACCTTATAAGACTATCTGATGATTCACAATAATGTTATGGATGAGATCCGAGACGGAATAAAACCTGCAGCTCACTGGATCTTAGCTGAGTTGGCTCTACAGTACTAATAAGACTGAAACCTCATTTTTGCAACTTAAGTCAGCAGCTATAACTCTGGATACAAAAAATAAAGAGATCTATTTGCCAAAGTACAACACAATTTAATATTGAGGAATTATCAATCGGTTGCTTTTTGACACGGACTATAAAGTGCATTTTAAAGAATAGGGAAGCATGTTCAGTATTGTTTTAATGGGCCAAATTCAGCACTGATTTAAGGCAGGTATGCCCCCAAGCTGAAGCTGTGCCTGCTTCCACTTGGGTCATGCTTGGCTCAACAACTTCATTTTCCTATATTTTGCCATTCGTTTGGCAGTTACTATGGGAGGCTTTGCTGCATTTTTTAAAAGTTGATTCAGCAAACTATTGCAGGTTCCTTCACTCTCTGGTACCCACGTTAACCTGTCCCTCAACCCTTCCTCTACAATCAGAGATGAAAAATTCAGCATAGCTCTTGACGAAATTAATTACAGTTCATTATTGCTTTCAAAATTTAGCAGGCTTCTAGTTCTCTGTTTCTTGTGCCAATCAGTGTAGAAAAGCAAAGATAAAACTACTTTAATGTAACTGGTTCAAAAACATCTCAACACGAAGTGGCTGATAACTTCCCTTCCAAGATCACACAGCATCTTTCTTTGTTGCTTTTCACATTTTCATTACAACATTATATAATCAAATCATCTTTTATGTTGGTCATATGCAGATTCAAAGTGGGCTTTTCCTGGATAGCTCTGAGGAAACTCTTATTCAACAGGATGTGCCTCTTCCTTCGGGTGACAAGTTATATATACACAGAAATTTTTCATCAAAATGAAGTCTGCTTTATTTGCTGCCAAATATATGGAAAGCGAGAAGGAAAGTCTGGCCTCAGTGGCTCCTAGGAGACTGAAAGCAGCAAATAGCAGGAAAATATATACATATAAAAGTGCTATTTAAACAATAGTTTTACAAGAGTATCCTGATGTGATTTAGAGGTACAAGTTAACAGGACAGTCAATAGCCCTCATTTGGGGCTGATTTGTGTATGCTACTTTGAGGGTGGCAATTAATAGACTTTAAGGTCAGAAGAGACCATTGTAATTTTCTAGTCTGATGTCCTGCATAACAACGCAGACCACAGCACTTCTCTGAAGTAATTTCTGCTTCAAGTCCAATAACTGTTGAAACAGAGCATATATTTTAGAAAAAGATCCAATCTTGATTTAAAGATTTCCAGTGATCAAGAATACACCACAACTCTTGGTAAGTTATTCCAATGGTAACTTTACTGTTAAAATGTACACTATTTCTAGTCTGAATTTATCTTCAGCCTTTGAATTTTATTATACCTCTCTCTGTCTGCTAGATTGAAGAGCTGTCTATTATTAACTTCCATTCTCCATGTAGATCCTTATAGACTTATCAAGTCACCCCTTAGCCTTCTCTTTGTAAAGATAAATAGACTGAGCTCCTTGAATCTATCACTGTAAGGTATGTTTTCCAATCATTTAATCATTCTTGTAGCTCTTCTCTGAACCCTCTCCAATTTATCAACATCCTTCTTGAATTGCAGACAGCAGAACTAGACACAGTATTCCAGCTCTAGTCACACTAGTCCCAAATATAAAGGTAATATAAGCTTCCTACTCTTACCCAGTATTACCCTGTTTATGCATCCACTTTTGGCTAATGTCAGATTGGGAGTTCATATTCAGCTGATTTTCCTGGGAAGCAGTGAGTCTGAAAAAGACGAGAGTCATAGTGGATAGAGTACCCCATCCTGTAAATATGGCCTACATTCATAGTTCCTAGGTATATGACCTTATGTTTGGCCATATTGATACACTGTTTAATAGTGTACAAAACTTCTAGATTGCCATGCAGGATATGAAGTGAAAAATACTGTATACATTAGTTTGCACCAGGCTTTATGGTACATCTTTACTCCACATAAAAACTGTTAGGCTGAAAATATAATAAAAAGTAAATGTTTAAAAAAATGTAGAATGATTTTGCTCTCTTGGGCCAAGTCTACACTACCAATTTGTGTCGACAAAAGTGATGTCGACACCCAAAAGTCAACATAATAAAAATTGCAATTTCATGTTCACACTTGCTCCCTCTGTCGGCAAATCACATCCACAGTGGGGCACCATCATCGACAGTGTGAGCAATGCACTGTGGGTATCTGTCCCACAGTCCTTCTGTCAGTAGGTGTTGTGGGATGATGTAGCAGATCGCAGTGCATCTTGGGACAGTGCTAAATGTCCCGTGATGCATTGCTTTTGTCCCAGCACTCCATGGGCTTCTGGCTTTCTTTCGCGATATTTTTTCAATGGTCCTTCTTTGCTGTGCACCCCGGCATCTTTGTGAGAAGGGATGGATCCCGCACTGCTCTCTATGCTCTGTTAACTGTCATGAAGATATCGCAGATGGCAGTGCAGTTAATCGTGAAGTTCCTAACTGAAGAAGACTCGCAGGTGCCCGACATTCTGCGTGATATGGATAGGAGCAACTTTAGATTGCTTTTGGCATTCACAAAGCAGGTGCATAGAGTAGACCATCGCTTTTGGGCTCATGAAACAAGCACTGAATGGTGGAATCGTATCGTCATGCAGGTGTGGGATGACGAGCAGTGGCTACAGAACTTTTGGATGCGGAAAGCCACTTTCCTGGAACTATGTGCGGAGCGTTCTCCAGACCTGCAGTGCAAGGACACCAGAATGAGAACTGCCCTCTCAGTAAAGAAGTGTGTGTCAATTGCTGTGTGGAAGCTGGCAACTCCAGATTGCTATCTGTCAGTCGCGAAGCACTTTGGAGTGGGGAAGTCGACTGTTGTGGTTGTGTTAATGCAAATGTGCAAGACAATAAATCGTATCCTGCTACGAAGGACCATGACTCTGGGAAATGTGCATGAAATAGTGGACGGCTTTGCAGAAATGGGTTTCTCTAACTGTGGAGGTGTGATAGATGCCACACATATACCCACTTTGGCACCAGACCACCTTGCGATGGAGTACATCAATAGGAAGGGGTATTTCTCCATGGTGTTGCAGGTGTTTGTGGATCACCAGGGGTGTTTCACTGACTTCAACGCAGGGTGGTCTGGGAAGGTGCATGACGCATGCATATTCAAGCACGGACTTTCTTTCCTAACCAGAAGATTACAGTGGGGGGAGGGGGTTGAGATGCCCATAGTGATCCTGGGGGACCCTGCGTACCCCTTACAGCCATAGCTCATGAAACCTTACACAGGACACCAGGACAGCAGTACGGCCCAGTAGGTGCCAGATGACAGTTGAATGTGCCTTTGGCAGATTAAAGGCGGGCTGGCGATGCCTTTAGGGCAGGTTAGACCTCACCAAGGATAATATTCTTATGGTCATAGCTGCGTGTTGTACGTTGCATGATCTCTGTGAAGCTAAGGGTGAAAGGTTTGCTCAGGGGTGAAGTGCTGAGGCAGACGCTTGGCTGCTGATTTTGAGCAACCAGATACCAAGGCTGTCAGAGGAGAGCTATTTGAATCAGTGAGGCTTTGAGGCAGCACTTTGACAATGACCACCATTAACATATATCTCTGTCTGAGTTACTTCAATGTTACTTTACATGTAGTTTTCTTAGGGGGCGATGGTGACATTTGGGGGCCTTATATTCCTGTAATAAAGTGATTAAAATGCCTATGCATGTATTGGCAGTGCCTGCAATCTCACCTTGTCGGGGGAACAAATAAAGATGATTTACCATTATAAAAGGTTGCTTTTATTTCACAAGAAACAGCACACACAAACACATAGATGCTTGGCGGGAAAGGAGGAACCAGGGAAGGGCAGACTTTCACAGCTATATGTTGGTCCAGCTATCATTGTGAAAGTTGTCCAAGGAGGTAGAGTGAAGGGGAATCCAAGAAGTTCCAGAAGGTGGAAAGGAATGTGTGGGCGGAGTTTTTTGGTGGGGGCGGGCCACAGAGAAGAGTTCTGAATGTGCTGCAATGGAGGTCGAGCACTGATCTGCTCAGTCTGCACCATTATTAAGGACTTCAGCATCTGTGTTTGCTCCTCCATTACTTTAATCATCCCCTCAGTAGTGTCCTTAACAAATGCGTGATTCTCTTTTCTATCCTGCCATTTGGCTTCCCAGCACTCCTTTCATTCCCTTTTTTCTGCACTGGAGCACTACAGGCCCTCCCAGAACATGTATTCTTTGCTGCATCTTGGGTGCTTTCTTATCTGGCTGAGACGTTTGGCTGTTCATGGGGTGTTCCTGAAGGCCACATCCGGTGAAACATAGGGGACGATGCACAGAAGCGGAATTGTTAAATTCATGCATAGCATTGAAACATTTCTGTTAAATACACCTTTTGCAACATTGCCATCACTTTCTCACTGACCCTAGCTAGGTACACATCTCTGCGAACACCCAAAGCATGGCGAGTGTTAGCAGGGGTGGAGGGGTGCTCGAGATGGGAAAAAGAGCACACACTCTTTGCAAGGGTCATGGTGCAGCATTCTAGGGAACAAATTCTAAAATTCTCCCACACTTTTCCACAGGTGGGGGTAATTCTAGCAGACATCTCACTGCTGAGGGTAAGCAGGGAAACGAGGGTACACCTACTCCATGCTTGTGGCTTCCACCCTATGCTGCTTGCCTATGTACCGCTTTGGTCCCTGCACAAGTGATTGCTGAATGGCGCGGAAAAGTTTCCTGCAATGGGGGAAAGAACAAAGCTGCTCTGCCACGGAACCATTGGCAGAGGATTACTGAGTATCTCCAGGAAACTTTCCTGGAGATCTCTCTGGAGGATTCCCGTGAGATCTCAGCGTGCATCAACACCCTGTTCCAACGCACTGATTATCTATGCAGGGAAATGTCCAGCGCACAGAAACACAGCCAGCCTTCCACATTTCTATGCCCTGGACCCATCTCCTCACTACCCAAGCCACAGCCACTTTACCAGGAGTCTCATCTCCTGCTTCTTGCTCACCAGAGAGCAACAGCTGAGACTGGCTAGACACCTCCAGAGTGGTCAACAGTTCCTGGCTGCCTGCCCCACCGGGAGCTGCACATCCTCATCTAACTCCACCTCTTCATCAATAACTTTGTTGTCCAGGTTAGGTCTTCTTTCCGCTGCCTCTGTGTCCTCCAAAATATCCACAGGGCTCTTGGTGATGAGTCTTAGGTGCAGCACCAGAGCGACTGTTTGCCTTCCTCGCCTTATGGTACGCCTGCCTCAGCTCCTTTATCTTCACTCTGCACTGCAGCGTGTCCCGATCATAGCCCTTTTTGCACAAGCCTCCAGAAATCTGCCCGTAGGTATCCCACTTCCTACGGCTCAAGCGCAGCTGGGACTGCACAGCCTCTTCTCCCCATATACTGAGCAGATCCAACAACTCTGCAGTGGCTCAAGCAGGAGAGCATTTGCTGCAATAACCCACCATGGTCACCTGGGAAGATGCGATGAGACCTCTCCATGCTGAGCAAACAGGAAATGGAATTTCAAAAATTCCCAGGGCTTCTAACGGGGAGGGGCAGATGGTTGTTTACCTGGTTGTTTACCAGGCAGTGGAGTTCAAACTGCTGACCAAAGCGGTCAGGATGGACCTTGTGGAACACCTCCTGGAGGCCAATTAAAGTGATGAAATGAAGTGTGGTGTTTACACTTGCACTTTGTCGACAAAAATGTAGAGGAAAAAGACATAAATCTCTCATGAGGGTGGATGTATTTTGTGACCAAAACTGGGTATTTTCCCCAACAAGAGTCACCTCGCACTGTGTATGGGTCGACAAATGGCAGTTTTGGTGACAAAACTTGGTAATGTAGACAAGGCCGGTCTTATAAGCCACCAGACTGTGACAACACCCCAGGTTAAACAGCAATGGCCCTTATCATTACTGCCGGCTAATGGAGATTCTCAAGTAGTGAACGACTGTTTGGGGAGCCTGAGGTTCCCTTAAATTCTATCTTTCATGGTGCCTGTATGTATGTGGCATGTGGCTTTGTTACAACCTCCAGGAAGTAATTCACAACTGTGATACATTATGTTGCTCTCTTTACCTCAAAAATGTTGACATCGGACATTACCCACCCCCATGTGTTGGCTAGGGCCATGATTTGGCCAATGCCATAATATTATTACACTTAATCTGATCTAAGTAATTGCCGCCTATAATCGGTCTAATTTTCTATTTAAAATCTTGTATAATAAACAAACAGTTGCAGGTCTAGTTAGCTTATGATGGCATTACTCACTCAACAGACATTTGAACCTGATTAGTAGAGATTGCACTGACTTCCATCCTCACCACTGATCACAGATTAACAACCAGAACTAACCACCTGCTCTCAAGTATTTTTAAAATAATTGGCTGTAAAATTCACATCAGCAACACTTACAAATGGATGAAAATTTTCCTCTGTACAGGTTTATGAATTTACATAATTTTCTTTAAGAAGGACCTTTTTAGGGCCTGGAGCATTTACATTATAATATAAGAATGGCCATACTGGGTCAGACTAATGGTCCATTTAGCCCGGTATCCTGACAGTGCTGGATGCCAGATGCCTCAAAGGGAATGACAAGAACAGAACAATTATCAAGTGATCCTCTCCTGTCATACAATCCCAGCATCTGGCAGTCAAAGGCTTAGGGACACCCAGAGCACGAGATTACATCCCTGACCATCTTGGCCAATAATAATTGATGGACCTATCCTCCATGAATTTATCAAATTCTTTTTTTCAAACCAGTTATAGTTTTGGCCTTCGCAACATCCCCTGGCAATGAGATTCACAGGTTGTCTGTGTGTGGTGAAGTAGTACTTGTGTTTTAAGCCTGCTGCCTATTAATTTCATCGAGTGGCCTCTGCTTCTTGTATTATGTGAAGGGTAAATAACACTTCCTTGTTCACTTTCTCCACACCAGTCATGATTTTATAGCCTTTTATAGCACAGAGGAGAAGTGCTCCTTGAAGAGGATAAACTATGAGCACATGAGTCCCATCAATTTGGAAACCCCATTCTCTCCAAGCCAGCAAATTATTTCAGGAATAGCTTTAACGCCTGTCTCCTTGGGGTAACCCATATGCCTGATTGCCTCAGAAACTTTCCCCCAGTCAACTTTCCAACACAAAACTGGTTTGCAACAGACCTGAGGTAGTCAGCTTCCAGACACTAGAGCAACCTGGACCAGCAAGGGTGGCCTCATGCATGTTTTTATGCTGTAGGGTCAGGACCAGCTGCTCACAAAGCTCCAAAAATGAAGCTTTTTCATGTGAAAGTTCTAGCCCCGCTGCAGGTCATCCCAGATCTGCATGATGATGAGAACCACTAATTTACAGGTGATATACTCTGCATCCCCTGTCCAAACTCCCTGTTCTTAATTTCTTTACACTTTCAGTGCACTTCTGTGTCCTCTTGTGGTCTTTTATTGACCTAAGGCTTACTTCCTTGGGTGTGTTACAAACTTTAAAAAAATAGATCAAACATGTAAAAGGCAAATTAAGAGCAAATACATATAATGTATGGTCTATGGCACTAAAGAAGAATTAAAATCACTTAAACATTTTTGAGAAACCAACCAAGGAAATGGAAAGCAGACCCTTTTTTCTGGGGAAGACATGCTCAAGTAGCACCAGAAATCAGAAAAGAATAAAGAGGAGGGGTGAAAATATATGTGTGCCTACTGCCAAATGTTTGAAGTTTCTTGGCAAATTTGTCACATAAAAGCTGGCTTGAAGAGCATTTCTGCTGAGTTAAACGCTATGTCATGGCATTTTGAAAAGTCAGGTGAGCATTACTAAAAAGTTCCACTACTTCTCAGGTCAACAGCTAGCCAGCTGGACTTTGGCATAACTGCTTTTAGAAACACATTTCTCTTTACATCCTTCTAAGCAGCATTCCCGATTTAAACAAAATAAAAAGTTCAAAAGACTCAAAGTTATAACTATAAATCATGCTCAATGGAAAGCTTTTGTTCAACCTGCATGTGTTAGACTGGAGAAATGGCTTGTGGCACTTGAAGTCTATAATAATTTGCAGAAAAGGATTTTCACAACATGAGAAGTCACAAGAATTAAAACTCAAATGCATTATGAATAGGAACCCTGATATTGTTCACCATTGTAATTTGCCAGCCTTAAAAACATATTTTTAAAATGTAAAACCCAAAACAAAGTACATTATCTTGCTTTTCCTCAGGGGCAATGCAAAGATGTATGCCTATTCCGAAGATATGAAAGGTACACAATGCCCATGGACCTACCTGAAAGCAACTGCAAAAAGAAAAGTGCTATAAATATTTGATCAGCACTTTCCAGCCTTTTTAAAAGACAAGGGCCAGATCATGCCTCTCAATCTATGCATGGTGGGGACCCCTTACACACAGAAAGGGAAGGGGAGCTCAGAATGGGTGGGAGGGATGCCCAATGGCAGATAGAAAGACGGGAAGGATTCTCTTTTCTGACCCTCCCGCCAATCCTAGGGGCAGTTAAAACCAAGATGAGCTGCTGGTTCTACAGTTTCATTGGAGCCATAGTACCAGGTAACTGAAGGGACCCATATGGGCCAGAGCTGGTATGGAGGCACAGAACTTTCATGCACCTAACTCTGGTCTCTCCCATGGATTCCTCATAATCAGGCAGATTTGGGAGCAAGGCAGTGATCTATTCCACAAGGAATGACATGGCAGGATCTCGGCGAGGGAGTTCTCACAGAAATTTCCTCCAGCAGAGTTTCCTCCTGTAGTTTTTTTCCACAAAGTATTCTACTCACTGCAGGTGGCACCCCCTCCTGGCCATTCTGGGGATGAGCTCTGTGTGGGGCCAATACCCCTTCTTGTGGTTGCGTTCCATCTCTTTCTCCCACTTTCCCAGCCTGTGACCCCTCTCTCACTCCATGAACCAGTGTTTTCTTTGTGACTCAGCCCTCCAGCCAGGTCACAGTGTGGTTTCCCATTTCGGGGTATTGGGGGGGAGGCATGTGTATCAAAGTTGCTGATCATGAGCAGTCTCAGGCAGTCCTCCCATTCACTGCGCCAGCTGCTACTCCTCAGTGGCTGGTAAGGGAACCCAAGCCCACTCTCTACTCTAAATAGCAACCAAGGTGTGGCTCCCTCCTATACCTTGCTGCCTTTCCCTGAGCCTCTTCCTTATCTCCTGGCCTTTCCTCCTCTGAGTTTACCACTCTTCACTCCCTTCTCCTAGGGAGTAACTACAGACTACCTTCCTACAGCCTCCTCTGCTTCAAATTTCCTGTCTTTATATAAGCCCCACCTGTTCCCACACAGGTGAGTTTCCTCAGTTAGGGCTTTCCTCCCAGGCTTAATTCTCCCAGATTGCAGCCTAAGTGGCTGATTGGGCCTACCTGGCCCAATTCCACTCTTGCAGGCCCAATGTGGGGTGTACACCCCATCACACAGGGGATTTGTGGGGGAATATGGGCCCAGACTTTCCTCACTTCACATACTGTGACCTGACTCATTTGTCCAGCCTCACCCTGTTATATGCTTTATCTCACTTGCTCTGAACCGTATCATGCGCTTTTGGGGTGGGGGAACAATACATAAGCTGAAAACGGGCAGGTCTGAGCTCACCCCAGGCTGTGCATGTGAAATCAGGCATACAAGGTGAGTCAAGAGAGGAAAGGAGTTTGTGAAGTTACTAACAAAGAGTTTACGCTCGGAGATAACATGATATGACATGAGTGGTGGTCCAAACATCAGAGGCACACTGTTCCAGTAAACAACGTGCACACTGTACTGGAAAGATTAGCCCTGAGGAATGAAGTTTGCATTGCCAAACAACATCAGTATCCTGGACAAAAGTCTCCACTCTCAAGTTTATTCTTTGATGACAACTCTATTCTGTCTGGTTTGATCCCAACAAGAAATGTCTCCTTTCCTCTTCTGTTCTTCCCTCACCAGCAGTGAAACAGGCAGTGTGTGGTTTTCCTTTCTTTTATTCCCTCCAATTCACTGGACTTAGGCATTCAACTTTACAAACTTTTTATGTGGAAACAACAGATTGCCAATGAACTCACATCTTTGCACTCATTTGTGAAACTGAGTCAAACTTAGTGTGAGTATTTCTTCAAGGTTCAGTCAAAACCAGCAGGAAATCTCTGGCTGTCTCTAAAATAGGCTTAATCATGTTTTATTTGGGTATATCTTAAAGTTTAGCATGAGTGAAAAGTGCTATGTTGACACACTGGAGAAAACCAAGAGAATCATCTTTTACTCACACAACAGGTGGAGCGTAGAATGAAGCAGTGCAAGTTTGCTCCCAGTGTTCACCACAATGTTTAGCAATGAGAGCTATATACAGCTCTTATCAAGACCCAAACTTGGACAAAACTCATCTGATTTCAGACTTGGATGTGAGAAAAAGGTGGGTTTGTTACAGTGGGATAACTAATGCACATTAGCTGTCCTGTTGTAAAATCCTAGTGGAGACAAGGCATTGTAGTTTTGCTATAAGGTAGCTAGGCAAGGTCAACACTAGATCCTTATCCGTGGTTGACCTTGCCTAGTTTACCCAACAGTAAAACTACAGTGCATTCTCTCCACTAGGGCTTTACGGTGGGATAGCCAACGTGCATTAGCTATCCCCTGGAAAAAAAACACTTTTTCTTTAGCCCTTCAGCCTAAATCCCTCAAGCCCAAGTCAATTGACCTGGGCTCAGAGACTCAGTGCTGCGGATCTTTTATTGCAGTGTAGACGTACTCTAACCCACTACATTTTCAAAATGGCACCTCTGGTTTTAGCCATGTGACTCCTCTCAAATTCAATGAGCACCAGACAGATAAAAATCTCACTACTCTTTGAAAACATCCCCCAAAGTGTCAAAGTGCTGCAGTGAACAGCAGACCGACGCATCTGTTTCAACAGCTCCTATAGCATGTTCACTGCAGAGTAGCTTCTACCAACACTTTACTTCTTTTTAAGCCTGTACACGTAGCTGCTTAAATTCTGCTTTGTGTTTTGGTCATCTGGAAGAGGCATTAGGTTTATAAGTTATACGGCATCTCTTTCTGCCACACAATTTGATGCTTGATCACCGGTCCATGGCTAAGTAGTGATATTCACCCAATGCCCCCGTGTTCTTTCCTGCACATGCATGATTCTCAGTCACAGAACTTCATACACACAAGTTGAAAGGTAGGATTTCTAGAATTAAAAAACCTTCCAGGGACTAAAACCAGGGAGCTTTAATAGATGAATCCTCATTCAAAAAGAAAAAATAATAAATGAACGTAACAGTATTTTTCAACATTTGCAATCCTAATTTGGCCAGTGGAGCTCACTCAATTATTTCAGGAGGTTTAGTCCATGAGTTTGTTTCCTTGTATGAATGATTAGCTCACTGTTCCACGTAACGAATGCTCCACTGACGCTCTTTTACTTTTAACTAACTATAGTCTATGCCTGTGCTAGCTGCAGAAGAAATGTAACAGAGGGTATGGCTACACTGCAATTAAACACCCATGGCTGGCAGCCTGTGCCAGCTGACTCGGGCTAAGGGGTCATTAGGCTAATGGGCTGTTTAATTGTGGTGTAGATGTTTGGGCTCAGGCTGGATCCCAGGCCCTAGGACCCTGCAAGGTGGGAAAGTTCCAGCGCTCAGGCTGCAGCCTGAACCTGAACATCTATACTGCAATCAAAACAGCCCCTTAGCCTGAGTCAGATGTTCTGAGCCAGCCACAGCTGTCTAATTGCAATGCAGACATACCCAGGGTGATTTCCTGAGGCTAAACCAAACCTGATTACAGGATGAGCCCCACCTGAGAGGAATGTACAAAAAGAACAGGAAACAGCAGTGAAAAGGGATGGGGAAGTTTAGGAAATTGTAGCTCTGTTTGTGGAGATCAAAAAGGCTCCTATAGGACCTGGAATCAGTGAAGGAACAAGAAGCAGGAGAGTGAGGAACACTCTCCAGGCAGGGAGGCCTAGAAGAGACCCTGTCCAACTAGAGGAGAGATTGCAAAGACTTGGCTGGAAAAGCCTGTGGAGACAGACAAGCTCTAGTCAGAAGGTGCTGCGAAGTAGAAAAACAGTTTTTTAGGGAAGTGGGGCTGTGCCCAGCTGAAACTGGGGTGCAGACTGTGTGAGCTTGTGTTCTGTTTTTGAAAGGCTTTGTGTTATTTTGGATAGAGAAACTGAATGGGGCTGCAGCCTAGAAGGCCAGTATGCATCTGAGGATGCAATGAATTGGACCCTATGAGGGGTTTATTTGAACTACTTTTGAGTAGTCAATTTTTAAAGGGACCTGAAAAGGAGGAAAACTGAGGCAGGCTGGAGTAGTGTGACTCTCTGGTCACAAGGGGATGGTTAGGAGGTGGCTAACGGTTACTGGGAATAAGACTAAGGCACCAGACTTTTTAAAAAGATTTGTAGGCATTGCTCTGCTCAGCATTGTGGTGTTTAACTGACTTAAGAGCCTCACTGAAGATTTAGGGTTCCTAAGTGGCTATGTCACTTTTGAAAATGAGACTTAGGACCCTAAGGCAATTAAGAGTTTAAGTGCTCAGTGAAGCAATATCCAAGTACCTTAAAAATCTGGATCTAAAATCCTTGTGAAATTGCCACTGAAGCATAAAACCAGTAATAATTTCCACATGTACCTTTCCAATGGCGTGTGTATGAATTATGATTAAAGACAGGTGCAAATCTCCATTGTTAGAGAACATAGGATTCCTCCAGCATTCTGTTAAAATGTAGGTATATTAAAATATCATTTGGCTGTTCCCTTGAGGGACAACAAAAAAGCCATTCAGAAACCAAGAAATGTATATTGTCATATAAGCAGTCTCTTCTGCTATTCTTCCATGTTGCAAACATTTTCCTCCTTTCTTGAAGCAATTCCTATCCTTTCTGGTGCAACTACAGAGGAACCAGAGAATTGTCCAGTTCTTGAAATGAAGAAGAACCAGTATGGGAAGCATGATGTTTATGTCCACTCATTCAGGAGGGAAAATCCCCTCTGTTATGTTGCAAAACCTCATGGGACCTTCTGCACATCCATACACAGTGGAAGTTTGAGGATCAGTTGGCAGCTGGGTGCAGTAGACCTCTCACTGTGTGGATCCACTGGTAATTGATGCCCACAGACAAGGAATGCAGAAGCATCAGGGTCTACTTCATCTTCCATGCAGTAATAGTGGTAACAGAGTGGCTACATTGCCACTTCATGATTTGTGAAGAGGAAGGAAAAGGATTATTTTACCCTAGTCCCTGAAGGTGAAACACAGTTGTTCAATGCTAATATCTGCTCCCAGGGGCAGCTCTAGGCACCAGCGCAAAAGCGTGTGCCTGGGGCGGCAAGCCGCGGGGGGCGGCCTGCCGGTCGCCATGAGGGCGACAGTCAGGCTGCCTTCGGCGGCATGCCTGTGGGAGGTCCGCTGGTCCCGTGGTTTTGGCGGCAATTTGGCGGCAGGTATGCTGAAGGCGCGGGACCGGCGGACCTTCCGCAGACATGCCACCGAAGGCTGCCTGACTGCCATACTTGGGGCGGCAAAATACATAGAGCCACCCCTGTCTGCTCCTCCGACATGGTGTAGGGAGAGAAAGAATATAGCTCGCTTGTTCTTTTAGGCACATGTCAGTGAAGAGGAACAAGAAGCTTCTCTACTCCCATGACTAATTCAACTCGTATTTATATACATTTTCCAAATGGATTAAAATTTCCAAACTGCACTACAGGTGGGAGGGCATCAGGAGGCCATCACACTAGAACTGGTTGAAAATTTTCTAAAGGAAAAGTTTTTTTCCCCAATCAGAAAATGCTATTTTGTCAAAACAAACTTTCCATGGAAATGAGACAATTTTGAAGAAATTTGATTTTGAAAAAAAAGTAGGAAGCATTTTGATAGATCATCATAGAATATCAGGGCTGGAAGGGACCTCAGGAGGTCATCTAGTCCAACCCCCTGCTCAAAGCAGGACCAATCCCCAGACAGATTTTTGCCCCAGATCCCTAACTGGACCACTCAAGGATTGAATGCACAACCCTAGGTTTAGCAAGCCAATGCTCAAACCACTGTTTTGTGGTGACATATTTAGAGTGGAACACTTTGATCTATTGTAAAATAACTTTCATTTCAAAATTTTATATTACAAAAATATTAAGTCAAAATCAAAATGAAACATTTTGATTTTTAGCAACATGTTTTCATTCAGCCAAAAAAAATTTTGAAAAAATTGTCTCAAGGAAGCCTAGAAGTTCTGATTTTTGTTGGGATTCAGAATGAAAACAAATTTCAATGGAAATTTCTGGTAGCTACACAGTTCAGCCCCAAACACAGATGTATCTTGCTGAGAAACTACAAAAGGAAGATGCTCCTCTGCTAAAAAAGATTTCTCCACAGTTTATTCCCATCTGCTCCTTGCAATCCCCATGTAGCAACAATACTTCTCTTACATACTACCTCCTAGAGGAGCAACTAGTGTACCTCCTGCTAATTCTTCATTTTTGGGTAGCAGGGGGATGGAAGAAGTGACAAGGTGTGCTGCCTTCATGAAAATCCATTTTACATAGACACAGAATCCAATTGTGTGGGATGGCACAGGCATCTGATTTTAGCAACAGTAAGACACAGTGTGATCGATTAGGAATGTGAGGCTCCTAACAGCAGCTAGGAACTTTGTTTCTTGCCTCATGCACTGCATGTATGAGTATACTTAAGAGTAATTCTATGAATTATAGATAATTGTAGTACTTATATTCCCTCCATTACCATAGTATCTTAGTGCCTCACAATTTTTAATATAGTTATCCTCACCTCATACCTGTGAGGTAAAGAAGTTCTGTTATGAGGCAGAGAAAGAATAAGGGCCAGTTTTTTAAGGGTATTTAGGCACCTGGAGCCTACTGGAATCTTTTAGTGGGGTTTATAAAGCACCTAGGTACCTAACTCCTGCTAGGCGCTTATCTGCATCTTTAGGTGCTCAAATACCTCTAAAACTCTGGCCCTAAGTGACTTAGCCAAGCTTACACAAGGAGCCTGTCACAGAGTAGGGGCTTGAACCTGGGGCTCCTAAATCCCACTTTAGTATCCTAACCACTGGACCATCCTTCCACTGATAGAGTATTTAGTCTGTGTAGCAGTCTCAGCCGAGGTTCGGCCCTCAGTGGGGCTGTGGGGTATCCCACCGCCTCACTCTGGTCCGCTGTCAGTCCTGGTCCAGCAGTAGTGTGGGACAGCAAACACATGGTTAGGGGCTCAGGCCCTTAAGCAGGGGCTGAGCCAATAGGTCAGAAAAAGCCCTGGGCCCTCAATCAGGGCGAGGCAGCAACCATGCAGCCTGGAGCTCAGGCCCTCAAGCAGGGGCTGAGCCAATAGTTCGGGAACCCAGGCCCTTAAGCAGGGGCTGAGTCAATGTTTGTAGCGGCCCAGGCCCTAGGTCAGGGCGGGGCAGCAATCAAATAGTCAGGAACTCAGGCCCTTAAGCAGGGGCTGAGTCAATGAGCGAGAGGTCCCAGCCTCGCTAGGCCAGGGAAAAGGGGGAGTCTGCCACCCAAGGGGTGGGTGGCAGGGGGGACGCAGGCCCTCCTACTCCACTGCATCTCAGCCTGGGGCCCTAGCAGCAGCGGAAACTTGCTGCTGTCAGTGGGGATCCTGGCCGCAACAAACTGACATAGGCTCTGGCAGTGCAGCAGCCAGACTGGGGTCGGCTGCCCCCGGGCTACTTCCACACTCCCACTCGTACGGTACCCGGGCCGTCTTAGTGTCATCGGTGCTCTCTACCAGCATCGGTTCCTCTGGGTAGGTAGTGAAGGGCAGGTTCGGCTCCTCCTTGGGATAGCTGGAAAGGGGCAGGCTCGGCCAGTCCTCCTCGGGATAGCTGGAACGGGGCCGGCTCGGCCAGTCCTCCTCAGGGTAATGGGCGAGGGGTAGGCTTGGCTGGCCTGGGGAGTCAGCAGGCCGGTTGCGGCCTGCTGCTGTCTCCCAAGCGGGAGCTCGGCTACAGAAGTCTGCTCTCTCCACCAGCTTGTTCTCCACTGAGCTCTGCAGGTGGGCTTTTGTACTTCCTGGTCGGTGCCGTGACCTCTGAGGGGCGGGCGCCGGACCCGGTGGCTCCGCCCACATTGGTGTTAGGGGAGGTTCGGCCCTCAGCGGGGCTGTGGGGTATCCCACTGCCTCGCTACAGTCCCCTTAATGTTTAAAAATGAGTGTCTGACTAATAACTTACATTGCATTCTTTGTAACCAATCCCTTGCCCCATTGCAATAATCCTGATCACAGAGAGTATACATATGTGTATGTTTAAGAGGCAATTCTACACTGCAAAGGTAAGATTCTAGCTTTCCCAAAGGCAAAAAGTGAGGGATATGGGATCCAGCATCCTGGTTTGGGTCCATCTTAAGTCTGTGCACATTGAACAATTTAAAAAATAAAATCATTCTTTAGGGCAAATGTAAACACAGAGGCTTAATACCTAATTATCCTTATTCAAAAATACTGTACAGAGAGGTCAGAAGTTCACAGGAAGCACAGCCTCGTGAGTGTAAACCAGCCAGTAAAAGATTACACACTTGAAGAGAGAAAGACATGCAGGTCAATAGTAGCGCAGATCCCTCACAGCTGTCAGCAGGTTGTCTGTCTTTCATCAGCCTCTTCTTATTCTGCCTCTCAGAGCAAGTTCCTTACTTGCTGCCTCAAAACTATTTCCCTCCTGGGCAGCGCGTGAACTGCTGGCTGGGGGAGGCTAGTCCCTCAGCTGAACCCCTTCTGCCCAAAGCCCTGCCCCTTCCATGTCCCTCCACACCAGAGCCTGGTCCACTGCAGCCGCTGGCCCCTGCCCCAGCCTAATGTCCCCAGCCCTGGAGCACCAGGAGGGTGGTGTGGCACAGCCCAAGCTGGGGCCACCCCCACAGGGAGACTGGAGTTGTGCCAACCAGGAAGCAGGATGGGTCTGGGGGTGGAGCATGGGCAAGGCCACACCTGGCTGCTTGGGGCAGCGCAGCACAGCCTCCCCTAGCCTATGATACCCGCTGCCCATGATTTCCCTCTCTCTTTATGCTGGCATGTCTAGCATGTGTTTGTGGCTTTGAAGGCCTTTAAAGTGAAACAGTAGCGATGGGCACTCTGAGGTAGCGCTGACAACAGTAGGACACGCCAGAGCAGTGACACTCAGACTGTGGCTCATAAGCCACAAGTGGCTCTTTAATTTGTCTCCTGCGGCTCTTTGCAACGCATGATATTAAAACACTGTGTGATTTAATTATTAGCCAATCAGGATGCTTTTAGTGTGTTATTAACCAATTATAGTTGATGATTATATAACTAATTTTTCCTGTCATACTGTTTAAATATTAATATCTAATACTATAGTAATGAAACAATGAATTCACACTGCTGTGGCTTTCGTGGGTAATGTTGGTTGTGAATTTGGCTCCTGAACCACTGGAGGTCTGATTATCACTGCTCTAAAGCCTTCTCAGGCAGGCATAGCAGGAGGGTTAGCCCATAAATCTAGCAGGGAAATCCTATGGATCGCAGGACCCACAGCACCCCAGGCCATTCAGCCACCTACCTCCTCCCTGGCCCAATAATGGGCACACATCTCCTTCAGGCACTGTGCTCCCAGGTGGCCCCCCAGGGTAATTCCTATGTGTTGCTGGTACACTGACAGCATCACGACTGGAACATCCCCATGTAAGAGAATGATGCTTTGAAGAGCACCCATCTCCTTGGCCTTGCCTCCTGTGACCCTGACCTACATCCTCCTGACCAATGCACCCTTTACAGGATAACTACAGACTAGCTTCCATGCGACAAGAAAAGCATAGCTTCTCCCTGTACGAGCACTAGAATCTGGCTCCTCTCTATGTGCAGTAGAAGAGGGGAGCACAGAGTATATCCCACAGAATTCTGAAGGCCGCACTTATGTATATGGGTACAAAACCCCAGTAATCAGTGCCAACCCCCAGTACAGTGTCTCTCTTCCGGGGACTACACTGGTGTATAGTTATTCCAGTGCAAATCATCTCAGTCAAGGCAAGCCTGACATGAGCTAGGTATTTTCCAGGTGTTGTGCAACTTCTTTGGGGAGAAAAGGAGGTCACCCATCTGTGTCCTCACCCCCAAAGAGTATCATTTGTAGAGAAAGCCTAAGTATACAGTAACATGCTACAATAGTGCCAATTCCAGGGGCTTACTGAATTGTAAGTTTCAAACATAGTGGGAAAACTACTGTACATAGGTTTACTGCTGACTTTCAAGTAGTAAATTCTGTGCTTCCCACTGATGAGTTAGCTGAGAACTTATTTCTAACTTTTAGTGGTTTTTGTAAGTTCTAAAAAAAAACATTTTCTATTGAAGTCTTTACTTCTTATTGTTTTTATTACAGTAGCATATACAGGCCCCAGCTGAGATCAGATGCCTTGTCTGCTAGGTGCAGCACAAGCATGGAGACAGTCCTTGCTCTGAAGAGGTTATAATCTAAGTAGACAAGATATAGAGGGGGAAACAGAGGCCTAGAGAAGAAGTGCATGTTAGTGGCAGAGTCTGGACTAGAACACAGGTGTCTGGACTCCATTCCTAATCCCCTGTCCACTGCATCACGCTGCCTCCAAAGTGTTCACACATTGCTGACTTTTCATTGCTTTTTCCTTACTTGCATCTGACAAACGTGTCAGAGTTTCAACAAGGCATTTCATCATTATTACACTGAGCAAAGAACTCTCACATTCCTGCTGGGCTATGAATGTTGAAGTGCTCTCTTTCCCCCATGAATTCCCCCAAAAGGAGAAGGCAATGTTCTGTACACAAGAAATCCTACTAATCTTTGCCTTAGGGCTCTGTCTCAGTTACGCTGAAGTGATAACTCAGAGACCAGGAGACGCACTGTAGCAAAAAGGATGTCTTTGAAAGTGTATGATATCCCTCTCAAAAAGCAGTTTTATAATATTTAGTGATGGCTCAAATATTTCATAGGTCTGTCTAAATCCAGCACATCTGAAGTAACAAAAGAGGCAATATTACACAGGAAATATTATATATTTAAGTGTTTTTGTTCTTGGCACAAATTACCACCTAAGCATTTTATAATACATAAAATAAAATACATCTGTCATGTCTTGAATGAACATGTAATGAGGACTTGCAAAATTAAATATACCTGCTATAAGCTATCTCAGTTTCAAATTTAAAGTTATATTTGCAGTAATCTTGCAATGGGACATGTTATTTACCAGTCTCTCTTAATAGGCGGATTTTAGTTTCTATACTGTCCCAGAGGTACGAGTAGGATTTTAGTGTAGAGGGCTTGCACCAGGAATAGGTGAACTGATACAACTAAAATAAGAATACAGCTGAGGTCTAGTTGATAGATCCATAGAAGAAAAGTGCCACATAAGAGCTAGGTATTATTAAATAGGCACTGGACCACGAGTCAGGAGACTTAGGTTCTAATAATACTCCCAGCTCTGCCAATGAACTGCTGTATGACCATAGTCAAATTACTTTCTGTTTGTTTCCCTTCCCATCTTTTGTCTGTGATATCTATTTAGATCATACGCTGTCTGGGGCACACTTCTCTTTCTAGATGTTTGTACGGTGCCTACCACAACTCATCTCACCCAGTCTCAGCTAGGTCTTCAAGCTGCTTCTGTTACACAAATAAATATTAACAACCTCAAACATGAACCAACCTTTCTTTGAGGTATGAAAAAGTTCTGCTAAGGCTTTGTCATTATGACACATCTCTGCACTTCCAGCGCTGAAACAGCAGCATCACGGTACTGTGAGAAAGTCTATTCATATGGAATTTCTGGTCTGTCTTGAACCTGACCAGTTCCTGAAATCTAACAGACTAGCCTGTTCTTCTGAATCCTCTACCCTCATTTTGCCCAATTAGGGTGTATGGGTAATTCAGATAAGATTCAGATACATAACCAGGACTTTGGGTGCATAGAATCACTGAACAACCAAAGGTTTTGAGGTACTTAACATCCCTAACAGGGAAAACGAGCATAGGAAGGAATCTGGTAATGAAAAATTGTTTTTACTTTTTAGTGCATTGTGGATGTAAGTTGGGCAAAAGGAGGGCCAGGCAGACAGCTGTTGACCAACACAACAGGATACAGTAGGTGAAGTGATAAGAAGAGAACATCATCCAATAATAAGCTGAACAAGGTAGCAGCAAACAAGTACCAGGCACTCAGTTAGCAAACAGGATGGTAGAGGACAAAAGGTGAACAGTGTAGCAGGAAAGCAGCAAGGGTGGGTTCCATGAAGGGACTTGGGTGTTGTGATGCTGACCATCTCAGTACCTAATTTTTAGGAACTGAGGCGGCCATATCAGGTGTCAGATTGTTGGGGGAGCGGGGGTGCCACTAGGACCCAGAGTGTAGAAAACTGTGTCTGCTGCTGGTGCATATGTATTCTCTCTGCTCTAGATGCACAGAAATGGTGGAGTGCTGTGCTGGAGGGCACAAGAGACATAACAGGCAGGCAGGAGAAAAGGTGAGAGGGAATAGCAGAAAGCAGCAGGAGCTGCAGGGAGAGAGAGGAGGAGGAGCCTCTTATGTACCTCTCTAGCACCCCCAGGAGCCTGGACTGATTAACACCAGCTTCTCAGGGAGCTTCCTGTTTCCTGCTGCTTCCCTGAACCCACTTGAGGAGAACAGGCAATCAACTGAAGTAGTAGGAGCCAGTTAGGCCCTTAAGACGCTGATATCTTCCCTCACTCAGGCCCTGCTACCAGCCTGCTTATTTGTCCCCTTCAACTGAGTGTTGAGAGCCACTATAACTGGCACAGACCAGCAGTCATGAGTGAAAGAAGAAAACAACCCTCTGGGGCAGCATTCAGAAAAAGAAAGCAAGCAAAGAAAGCTTTTCTATCTAAGCAGGAAGGAGCTCTCCTGAGATACATAGACACAAATGTTCACGGTGAGCCTTCCAGCCCCAGTGAGGATGTGAGTGGTGAGGAGATGCCTGATCTTCCAGTTAGTCAGAGTGCAGGTGACCTGTCAGCTACTGCAGCATCCATATCTCCATCTCAAATGGATGTAACCATGCACATTCCTGAAGAAAAGTATAGATCAGAGAAGAGGCACAAGAAACAGCTGCTGCTGAGTTTAGTTCCTTAAGTCTAGATGATCCAGGACTGTGGACCCACTTGAGCAGTAGCCTGAGAGACTTCCTTGTACTTCATGGGCCACAACAAGTGAAAAACTTCATGTTCCCCAAAGACAATGAAAATAGAAGTTTCCATCCAACACATTACTGGCGTGAAATTCCCAATGGTGACAAAGTGGAGAGGCAATGGCTTACGTACTCAAAAACCCAGAATGCTGCATACTGTTTTTGTTGCAAACTCTTCCAGTCTAATGTTCCGGCCACATTGGGTTCTACAGGAACAAAGGACTGGAAAAATCTGGCTAGG
Organism: Chrysemys picta bellii; assembly: GCF_011386835.1. Lineage (NCBI taxonomy): Eukaryota > Metazoa > Chordata > Testudines > Emydidae > Chrysemys > Chrysemys picta. The sequence continues at coordinate 80,100,076 of NC_088791.1, forward strand.
AATCTGGCATGCCATAAGAAGGCAGCAAATCACCAGAGAGCATTCCATAGGTGGAAAGAGTTTGAGATGAGACTAAGGTTAAAAACCACCGTAGATGATCAGCATCAAGAGAAGATTGCATCAGAGTTTCTTTACTGGCAAAATGTTCCGAAAAGGCTCATTGCCATTGTGAGAATGCTTGCTAACCAAAACCTAGCACTGCGTGGCACTTCAGATCAGCTGTATGTGCCAAACAATGGAAACTTCCTTAAAATTGTGGAGCTGATGGCTGAGTTTGATGCTGTACTCCAGGAGCATCTAAGAAGAGTCACCACCCAAGAAATGTACACACATCACACCTTGGAAAAACAATTCAAAATGAGATCATACAGTTACTGGCAACAAAAGTCAAACAGCAACAGAGGGTCCTGTGGCACCTTAGAGACTAACAGAAGTACTGGGAGCATAAGCTTTCATGGGTAAGAACCTCACTTCTTCAGATGCAAGTAATGGAAATCTCCAGAGGCAGGTATAAATCAGTGTGGAGATAACGAGGTTAGTTCAATCAGGGAGGGTGAGGTGCTCTGCTAGCGTTGAGGTGTGAACACCAAGGGAGGAGAAACTGTTTCTGTAGTTGGATAGCCATTCACAGTCTTTGTTTAATCCTGATCTGATGGTGTCAAATTTGCAAATGAACTGGAGCTCAGCAGTTTCCCTTTGGAGTCTGGTCCTGAAGTTTTTTTGCTGTAAGATGGCTACCTTTACATCTGCTATTGTGTGGCCAGGGAGGTTGAAGTGTTCTCCTACAGGTTTTTGTATATTGCCATTCCTGATATCTGACTTGTGTCCATTTATCCTCTTGCATAGTGACTGTCCAGTTTGGCCAATGTACATAGCAGAGGGGTATTGCTGGCATATGATGGCATATATAACATTGGTGGACGTGCAGGTGAATGAGCCGGTGATGTTGTAGCTGATCTGGTTAGGTCCTGTGATGGTGTTGCTGGTGTAGATATGTGGGCAGAGTTGGCATCGAGGTTTGTTGCACGGGTTGGTTCCTGAGTTAGAGTTGTTATGGTGCGGTGCGTGGTTGCTGGTGAGAATATGCTTAAGGTTGGCAGGTTGTCTGTGGGTGAGGAGTGGCCTGCTTCCCAAGGTCTGTGAAAGTGAGGGATCATTGTCCAGGATGGGTTGTAGATCACTGATGATGCGTTGGAGAGGTTTAAGCTGAGGACTGTAGGTGATGGCCAGTGGAGTTCTGTTGGTTTCTCTTCTGGGCCTGTCTTGTAGCAGGAGGCTTCTGGGTACACGTTTGGCTCTGTTGATTTGTTTCTTTATTTCCTTGTGTGGGTATCGTAGTTTTGAGAATGCTTGGTGAAGATCTTGTAGGTGTTGGTCTCTGTCTGAGGGGTTGGAGCAGATGCGATTGTACCTCAGTGCTTGGCTGTAGACGATGGATCATGTGGTGTGACCGGGGTGGAAGCTGGAGGCATGAAGGTAGGTGTAGCGGTCGGAGGGTTTTCGGTATAGGGTGGTGTTAATGTGGCCATCGCTTATTTGTACGGTGGTGTCTAGGAAGCGGACCTCCCGTGTAGATTGGTCCAGGCTGAGGTTGATGGTGGGGTGGAAGCTGTTGAAATCATGGTGGAATTCTTCCAGGGTCTCCTTCCCATGGGTCCAGATGATGAAGATGTCATCAATATAGCGTAGGTAGAGAAGGGGTATGCCCCAAGCTTTCAACAGCTTCCATTTTCATTGTCTTGGGGAACGTGAAGTTTTTCACTTGTTGTGGCCCATGAAGTACAAGGAAGTCCATAGTAACAGCCAAACAGGGATTCACCTAGTTGCTCAGGCAACTTTCTGTGCCTCTTTCTGGTTTAAGTAGTGCGTCCCAGCCAATGGGTAGGGTGGGATGTCTCCCCAATCAGGAGCTTTGTGGGGAGAACCTTTTAAAAGCTAGAGCTTCTCTAGCCACCTTCGCCACTGGTTCACAGGAGCTATTGGCTAATGGTCACACTGAGCACGACCTGGGGACGCATAGGCTTCGAGGCCCATGATCCCTCACACAAAGGCAAGAACAACAAGTAATGCAACTGAATTAGTGCACTCTCTTGTGCAGTCGCGGAATTTTAAAGAAGAAAAAATTCTTCAGCAAGTAGACAGCAAATTCAGGAAAATGTCTGGGGAGTGTGTGTGTGTGGGGGGGGGGGCGGGTACTAGTGCGATGAGCAAAGGAACACTGGTCCATTAGTTTATCACATCTGTCAATTACTTCTTCTCAACTGATCTGTTTATAGCTGCAATATGACTCAGCCTTTGTTTCCCTCTTCCCCTATTGTATCTCAAGTATGTTTTTAGTCTTTGGAGGGTACTGAAAGCTCTCGCCTGGGAACAGGAAAGCAGTGAGTGATATGGCCAATGAAACAGTACCTAAATGATGCCTAGCGGTGAACACAGCTGGCAATCTAATAAAGCTTAAACTTGTTATGGATTCCTTTCACTGTGGACACATGATGAATGTAATTTTATATCATCTCTAATTCTGCATGAGGAAATCAAGTGTTGTAATATCTGTGGAATACATCTGTGCCACAACATACTCATTTATTAAAACACACAAGATGCTGATTTCAGAACCTGCGCTGTCTACAATATATGACAAAACTCTGCCTAGGTTCGCTAACAGTGTCCTCAATAACTGGGGAGGAAAAGTGTAATTTGATGATCCCTTAGGCCTCTCTAAGGTCACAGAGATACGGAGTGAAATTGCTGTTGGCATGTTCTTTGTAAGGTTTTATTAGGAGTAATGTCAAATGGCATTGCAAATGATGTCCCATTAAGTAGTTCTGAACTTTTTTCATTATCGAGTAATTCCAGACATTCAGTTTGATTTCCAAGATATTGGTAACCCTGACTAGCTAAAGACCTTGAGTTTTAAGTAAACTGAAGAGACCTTCTGCAACTCCTACTACTGGATCAAATAAGAATGGCTTAAAACACAGCATCATAAGGTTTTTCATCAGTGTGTCGCCATGGTCACAATCAGACAGGTAACCGAGAATGGCTCTGTAAGTTCATTTCAATGCTGGTTGTGTTCTCTCCTAACATCACCCTTCTGGTATTGCAGCTCAAACCTGTGACTTGGTGGGTTTGTTTAATCCCATTTCTGTTTCATTCTGAATCACATTCTATCCCGGATGGCATATTATGGACATTGAAGAGAATGAATGTGCATCTTGTGCAAGAGCTAAGAGGACTCTTATTTTCATGTGTTGGCAAGATTTCTGAAGGACAAGACTTAACTTGCGAGTCTAGCAGCAGCTATGCACAGCTAACGTCTGGTTTGTCTAAAAATGCTTGTGTGTCTCATTGAAATAGCCACTTATTGGATTGACACGATCATGTGCCTGGGCACTAAATGACACATAGGCTTATAACGGGCGAGAGGTCAAGGTTTACCATGTAGCATTACATAAACATCTGCATCCACCTGAGTTACAATCTAGCCTTTAATAACTGTATGTGGAGCTCTGGACTTCTTAGAAACCATTCCCTGCTTTAAGCCCTCAACCTCTAATTATCGGAGGTTAAGATGAAACTTTCCTTTGGGGAAGGTGGTCCCATAAATGTTTACACTACAGGATTTCTTCTCTTACAAGCTTGTGATATTGGCCTTGTGGTAGGCAGGATACTGGTCTCAGTGCCCACTAGTCTGATCAGTATGGCAGTTCCTATATTCTGACCAACAACTGTCTGCTTTTACAGAGTTCTTTCTATTCCCTCTAGGAGCCAGGTTAGGTCTTCGTTTCCCACGTATGCCTCATTACCCTGTCCTGTACACTGTAAGCTCCCTGACTTCTGGAAAGCACTTAAGGTCTCTGTGCCCTGCCACATTACAATTTGGAGTTGACCTATTACATTTCCCCTATATGTTTTAATGTGGTTTTACAAGTGTGATATTTACTCCTTTGCATCATTTCTTTATTCAAGAAAAGAGGAGCAACCACTCGCCCTCAAAGTCTTAAACAAAAACTTGATCCTAAAGTGAAATCCTGTCCTCCTTGAACTCACTGGGAATTTTGCTATGGACTTCAAGGGAGCAGGATTTCACCTTTTAGGTCAACTTCTATCTCAGATATGTATACTTATCTTCTATTCACATGAGTTACCCACAACTCACTGTACCAAGAGCAGCTATGGAAGCTCAGTCTATGGGATAACTGCTTGCCAGTCCAAGAACACTGAGATACAAACATGGTTGTGAAGAGCATTTAAGGCCAGATATTTGAAAGTGCTGAACACCTAAAGAAATGGCCACATTTTCAAGAGTGCTCAGCACCCAGCAAAAACCTATTATTTTCAAAAGGGAGCTACTGAATGTTGGGCACTTTTGGCAATCTGGCCCTTAGCACAGATGTGCAAGAGCACTGTGGTATGTTGCTACATAATAGGGGTACCCAGACTCAGATTCAGTTCTCAATACCAAAGTCATAAAATATGCTCACAAAGCATAGTGTAAACAATGTGCATACTGGCCTACAATGTGCACTGAAAAAAATACCTTGAGGATATAACAGCTGTCTCACAAAAGAACACAGCAATAGTTTCTCCAGAAATTACCTACACAACTATTTCTTTGTTACAGAATGATTTGGCTTTCTTCACTTTTTACTTTTCACAACTTTTCAAAAGAAATTTTAAAATGAAATCAGAGCGATTACAAAAGGATACATCATTTTCCAGACAAACAAATGAAGAGCACAGTATAACCAGGTGTTTTAGGAGTGCGGGGGGATAGGGGAGAAAGAAAAAGGTATGTATGTTTTCCTAAAGTAATAAACCACTCTAAATCTGGAATCCATTGCAAATACTCCAGCTGAATATAATTCTTATTCTATCCTGCCATACAAACCCCATTAGTTATTGCTGCCAGTTGTTAATGTTTTTGTTACAACACACTTTAAATCACCAACACACTATAATTCTATAATAAACTGAGATAATAGCGTATGTTCTCAGTCACCTGCTAAACACATGGCATGGAGTGTAAATTCATTTATTTGGTATTTTTATTGCTAAGGACCCTCTTACATTGAAATAATTAGATTCAAACCAATAGCCTCAATCTGAAACAGTTACGACTTGGAGAGAGGAGGGGTCCCTTTTCAAAGAAAAAGGCTCTAATAAACAGCATGCAATTAACCACAATATGCTACTAGGGATTGCTTAATTAAGGCTGCCACATGCCAGATATATACCAGATTAACCAGATACATACCACCAAAAATTCTAGCAAACAAGAATTAGGTACACATGTTATCAGTTATTTCCATTAAGGGTTGTAATGAAAGCAGGTGTTTTGCTTTGATTTCTTTTTCTTCTTTCTTCTGCTCCAAACAGCTTTGTAAATTAAACTGAAAAACCCCAACCCCCCTTTTTGCTAGATGGCAAGGCCTAACCAATTGTTGTATGTTACAATTGTTAAAATACCTCTAAGCTTCAGCACCGCTCTGGCTCTGAGACACTGGTAATTGACAGTACTTCTCTCACCTTGGTACTTGTGCAATCAAGTTACTCTTTTGGGCCTAGAAACTAGGAGAGGTTAATTATGGCAGCTTAGCTCTATATGTTCCCAAGACTGCTCATTGTGGTGAACTATATGTTGGTGTATAGTATCACTGGAGGAAATTGCCCTTTTCCAAATCCAAATTATTTGCCAGCACTGAGCCAAAGTTTCTCCAATTCCTAGAATTTGACTATTGGGGGTGACTATTGCAAGCTTCAGGTCTTGTCTCTGCATTTCCTTGTTTTGGTTTTCTTTAATTACTTAGACATTTTAAGGCAGTTATACTTTGCCAGTACCTGAATACCAGATGACTTAAACTAGAAGGCCACAAACAAAGAAGACCCAATTTTAGGGGGGTTAGGTATCCTCCACTTAATGAAAGCACATAACTGGCGCATACATGTATGTGCTGAGGGTAGATTGAAACCTTTGCTTGGAATCCCCAAACTATTAATTTGTGATTTTTATGGCACCTTTATCTTTGGGTTCCTTGTAATCCTTCGACACTAGTATGATATGAATTGCTAAAAAGAAAAATCAGCAGTTTCAACCGTATGCCAAGTCAGGTGGAGTAAACAGAATAAAGGTATCTTACTTCAAAGCACTACTGAGTTGAGTTCAAGTAGGTTTGTTCTCCACTAAGAAAGGGAAAGGGTCACTCAGGGGTTGGGGCACTAAGTTAGGACTTGGGAGACCCAGGTTCCATTCCCTGTTCCACCACAGACCTTGGACAAGTCACTTAGACCTGATCCACACAGGCACATTGGTACACGTGGGTTTAGGTGTCTAGGTTCCACGTTTAGGCTCCACTGCAATCCACAAAGCTGCTGCCGAACACCATAGGGCCTAAATTCACCTGGCACCTAAGCATTCAGGGTAAAAGTTCCCTAGGAGCCTATGTTTCAGTCTCTGGGCACGCACTCTGCTGCTTCCCTGTAGGTGTCTGGATGTCTATCTCCCGCCTAAGCCCCAGCACAGTTCACAAACCAGGGGAAGAGGAGAGATGCCTTAGTTCTGGGACCCTTCCCCGCTCCCCCAGGGTACTAGAGCCTAGCTCCAACCTAAGCCCAGACATCTACACAGCAGTGAAACAGCCCGAGTCAGCTGGCACAGGCCAGCCATGGATGTCTAGTTGCTGTGCTTAGTGCACAGCAGGCTAGTAAGAGGTAGATTAACACCCTGGTTTGCCACGCACTAACTGTTTATATCAGGGATAGGCAACCTAAGGCACACGTGCCAAAGGTGGCATGCGAGCTGATTTTCAGTGGCACTCACACTGCCCGGGCCCTGGCCACCAGTCCTGGGGACTCTGCATTTTAATTTAATTTTAAATGAAGCTTCTTAAACATTTTAAAAACCTTATTTACTTTACATACAACAATAGTTTAGTTATATATTATAGACTTATAGAAAGAGACCTTCTAAAAACGTTAAAATATATTACTGGCACGCGAAACTTTAAATTAGAGTGAAGAAATGAAGACTCGGCTCACTACTTCTGAAAGGTTGCCGACCCCTGGTTTATATAGACAAACCCAAAGTCTCTCTTTGTTTCAGTTCCCCATGTGTGAACTGTGAATAAAATTTCCTTAGCTCACAGGGGTATTGTGAGAATTAATACATTAAAGATAGTGTGACTATTACAATAATGGGAACATTTAAGATAGATAAAATACCAAACCCTTTACACCACAGAAATAATCCAAAAGCCCTGCTTAGATTAAAACCAAATTTACCTTTCTTCTTAATTATTTATATTACCGCAGTGCCTAGGCCAGGGCCCCATTGTGCTTGGCACTGTACAAACAAAGCAAATACAGTCTCTGCCCCAAACAGCTTACAAGCAAAGTGTAAGTCTACAGACTACAGGTGGATAATACAGCGTCTATAAAAAAATTAAGTACATAATAATAATGGGGGGAAATGTTGCAGTGCTCATACTGTATTTGTTTAGTACTGAAATACAAGACACTGAAGAGTTAGATAGCTGGGACCTTTAAAACAAAGATGTATAGGATGTATTTTTTCTATTTAGCCCAAGTCCAGAATCTTGCCACTGATGCAAAGTAAGTATTCTGAATAGCAACCTCCAGTGATTTCTATAATTACAGATAATCATCAGTACATCCTTATCTGTATACAAGCAACATGTAGCTATTAAGAGTCATTTCCTATAGCTTTATAAGGCAATAAGTCTTACCCAGCAGTAAACTGGCACAAAGGCACAATTTAAGGATATAGCATCAGTCCAGTTTTTAGACTTAACCCAGAATTTCTTGCATTTATAGATAGCAATGACAGTATTAAATTTCATAGACATCTCACTTTGACTGCAATGAAGGGGGGGGGGGACCACTGTTTTTACATGCTTCTAATATAAGGCAAGGTGGCTATTCATTAAGATTACAAATAGATTAGACTTGGTACACAAACATAAGAACATCTGTCTGAGATCCATTGGTTGTTAGGTCCACAACAAATAGCCATCATATACCAATACCAGCCATATATTATCTCTGAATTGTTTGACACTGGTCATTAAGATGTGTGCCCCTACCAAGGAACCTAAATATTTAAAAATGTGAAATGTTGCAGTTTTTTCGGGTTACCCAATCACTTCATAATCACAAGAATTTTGGGAGGGGGTTGTTTTTTCAGGTTATGTAAAGTCAACTAAAGTGTCACATGCTGTTACATCTCTATATGTCTGGTATTATGTAATGCTCCTGTAGAGTATATGCTGATACTAAATAGGAATGAAGAACACATTTCTTTGTGTCCATAGCTGTTATTCCTAACACAAATTCTCATGTGAGTGATTAACAGTGAGCATTCATTCATGTTTCTGTTATTTACATCTGTGCAATGGAAGTGTCAAATGCTACCACCAGATTAAACAAGTAGAGCACTCATGTTTGGTAGGTTTGTACACCCCACTTTACACAGGTATTAAGACTACACCAGAAGGAACCAGGACCTGTATTACACATCTCTCCACCATTCACATTGCTGTCTTAAGTGGTACTTATTTATTTGCCTCCTAGAAAGACATAGCCAAACACTTTTATGTGGGGAAGGTTTGGGCAGAGATTGCTCTTGCACTGCTCTTTACTAGTGCCAAGATATTAGGTTTATCCAGATCCCCAGGGGTCAGGAACCCTCCAACCAAAGGCTTGATACCAACAATGCTCAGTTTCAGCTCCAAACCTTCACCCTAGGCTCTCAACCCATCACGGTCCATCGATTCCAGTTATCATGATGGGTTGCAGCTAGTGAGAGAGGTGTCCCTGAGATAGCCAGGCCATATTTAGCCCATTAAGGGTATTAAAGATTAGCACTAAGACACCGAAGGGGCTCTGACATTAAGACACCGAAGGGGCTCTGATAATTAGCTTGATGTACTCTTGGTAGTTTGTGTTACCAAAAAGGATGGTAGCTGGGGCTGCTCTTTGCTGCACCACCTGAAGCTCCAGCTTGGACTCCCCACCCAGTCAGTGACACACAGCACATTGCAGCGTGCTCACCTGGAGGTGAAGGAGGCATGGACCATCTTTGCTCCATCCAAATCTGAAAGTAGCAAGCGCACTTTTGTTTGGAAGCCAAAAACGGAAGAGGCATAGTTGGCTGCTGTCTCTAAGAGCAGCCATGAATCCAGTAGGACCCCAAGACGGCTAACTACCTTGACAATTGGCAGGCAGATATCTTCAACAGGAAGAGGAAATGAGAGCTCACTATGCAATCTGGTCTCTAGGTGTAGTCTTGTGAAGAGTGTGTTACACTAAACCATTAATGTGACAATGGTGTAGATAGTTATAGCAAAGTCCCTCTCTGTAAAAAAAAAAAAAAAAAAAAAAGGTTGCAATCCTCAAGCCAAACTCAAAGTGTTCTTAGCCACATCTGCTACCTGGACATCCAGAACCAGTTGATGAAATAAGACACACACTCAGAAAACCTGCATCACTAATGATGGGCAAGGCCAGCTCTAGGATTTTTGCCGCCCAAAGCAAAAACAATTTTGGCCGCCCCCCCACCCTTATTTAATTACCCCACCCCCGGCCCCGCCTCAACTCCACCCCTTCCCCAAATCCCAAGCCCTGCCTCCTCCCCCCAGGCTCTCAAGCCTAGGAGGGAGGGAGGGAGGAAGGGGGAGAAGCGGTGCCGCGCCGCAGCCACTCGGAGTCTCCCCCTCCCTCCCAGGTTTGAGATCCTGGGAGGGGGGGGAGACTCTGAGTGGCCGCGGCGCGGGTGCCGCTTCTCCCCCTCCCTCCCAGGCGCCCAAGCCTGGGAGGGAGGGGGAGCAGCAGCGCGCGAAACGGCCGCTCGGGATCTCCCCCTCCCTCCCAGGTTTGAGAGCCTGGGAGGGAGGGGGAGACCCCGAGCCGCCGCGGTGCACTAAACAGCTGATTCGCACGCCACTGCTCCCCCTCCCTCACAGGTTTGAGAGCCTGGGAGGGAGGGCAATTAGCGGCGCGCAAATCAGCGGTTTCGCGCGCCGTGGCAGCAGCAGTGGAGGTGAGCTTGGGCGGCCGGGGCACATTTTTAGGGGCGGCATTCTGGCGCCGGCCATGCCGCCCCTAAAAATGTGCCTCCCCAAGCACCAGCTTGTTTTGCTGGTGCCTAGAGCCAGCCCTGATGATGGGCTAGCTCCCTCAGTCAGTGGAGATGAACTCCACACACTCACTCTCTCGCTCACGCACATGTTTTCCTTTAACCTTTCCCATTTAATTTTTTCCTTATTTTTTAATTGATTGCTGTTTAATAAATTGTATTTTCTTTGAACTGTATGAAATGATCAGTGGGTGAGGGAAGCATCCAGTGCAGAGAGAGCACCCTGAAGTGGGGACACCCTAGCCCCTGCCCTAAGTGACTACGACAAGGTTGGGGGCCAAGCCCCCCAGGAATCCTGGGCCTAGCCTTGTTGGGGTTACAAGGACTCTGCTTAGGGTGACCAGATATCCCAATTTCATAGGGACAGTCCCGATATTTGGGGCTTTGTCTTATATGGGTCCCTATTACCCCCCATCCCCGTCCCGAATTTTTTACACTTGCTGTCTGGTCACCCTAACTCTGCCACACAGGAGTGTGGAAGGGGAACCCTTGAGGTCAGGGAGGACTCTGGGTAAAGGAAGTGGGAGTGAGGACTCAGACTTAATGTATAAGCCAGGAAAGTTCCCCACAATGCAGGACCATTCCCCCACTTATATTCACAAAGAACTTTTCAGAAAATTCATCTGTGACTTTTTTAGTCTTCAGGCACTTGCACCCTCTGCTGCTGCTTATTTTTATTTGCATGCTGTAGCTGTTCTCCTTTGGCCACCATTGCTCACATGTATAGGACCTCGCTTGCTTTTATTATTGGTTAACAAACTCTCCAGAGAAGGTTGCCACAAGATGAGATGATGAATGTCAAGCCATGAAATACCTTCCCCGTCCCAACTTTTTTTGTTCTGGGCCTTTTTGCAGTGCTTAGATACTACAAATGCTATATAAAGCCTAAGATAGATTGTTGCAGTTGCATTTTCCTGTAAGTTTTTTCTTTCCTCATACCTTGTGAGGCTGCTTTTGCTTCTAAGTTGGCCTTGCCCTTCAACACCTTAATATGCTCATGCAAAAATCTGTAGTTTAGACAGAACTCAATCACAGAAATATTAAACTTGGAAAGGACATACCGTAGTACAGATTGTCTTTATTTTCAGTAAGATTCCCATAGATCTATTATGTCGAGATCACCAACAAGTGTGCTTGGCAAGCAGTGACTTAATTTCTAGGTTTAAAAAAAAAAATTAAATTCCTTCTTTCTTTTGGGATTTCAGAATCCCTAGCTCCAGCCAAATTATACTTCCAGTTTGCCGAGATACCCAAGTACTGAACTTAGTTATGACTTCAGTATAACTCAGCTGTTCATTACAGCCATGTTAGAGGATTCAATTTTCTTGCAGATACGCTGAATTCTTGTTATAGCACAAAACAAACATTTCCCTTGTAAGCCAAACTCATTCTTCACAATGATTAATGACTCACTGAGAAATCATTTTTGACAATAGCCACAGCCAATTTTAAACTATGTATGTCTAGGGGAAGAAGGCTTTGTTTGGTTGGTTTTTAAGTGTTATAGATTAGAGTCAGAATGAGTATTAACATCTTAGGTGTGGCAGAACAGAAGTGAACTGTAGCATATCTCTGTAGCAGTGCTGCAAGATCTCGCTCCATTTCCCATTACAACTGGTAGGGCTAACTTGGGGCAGTCAGACATTGTGGTGTAGCGATCTCTGTTACTGGGGAGAAGAAAGCATGCTCTTTCTAGCTCACCTTCTAAGTGAACTCAGTATCAGGTCAGGCAAAATAGAAAAAGGAATACCCCCACCTCATTACAGAGCTCTTAGTTAGTGTAGTACTGTATTTGAGACAGAATGATACACATGAAACGGACCCTTGTCCTGACAGGAGAACTCTGTTGACCTTAAGGGCTGGTGTACACAGTGGGGTAATGTGCTCTATGTGGATGTGGTTTTTAAAGCATACTAACCTTTTGCACATGAATTGGTCTGTGTAGCCCCTGCTGGTGCATTTGAACTCTTTGAAACAGTATTATGTTAAAGCGCACTAGGGAGCATTTAGTGCACACCAGTAAGGTCTATGTGGACCAATTAATGAGCAACACATTAGTATACTTTAATAATCTCAGCCCCATAAAGCACATTACATCACTGTGAAGACAAGCCCTTACTTGCTAACAATTTTAGAATGAGGGACAAAGTTGGTCTCAGAATGAGAAATCCCTACGCTACAGAAAGTAGAAACATTTCTATGTACACGTTGTGGAAGCAGAGAAAAGAACTGACAGAAGGAAACTGCAATGCATGACGTGAACTTGAAAGGATGGTTTAGGTTTGGTTCTTTTTTAAGGAAAAAAGTATCCTTCCAGTCTCATGTTTTGTGTGTCAAGTTTCAGCTCTGCAACTTAATTCCATAATATATAGGGTCTGTGCCCCTAGAGATGACTCCCCTCCAGAGCCTGGAATGGAACCAAATATTTCTGAGTCTCGCTATTCCTCTACTGTCAGCGAATATCTATGAAGCTCACTGACAAAGCCTGTGCCTTATTCCTCCTCCCGCTTCCCCCATAGTTCTGTTCCACACACACGACAACCTACTATTGCTATTAGTTCTTAGTTCCAGTGGCACAGGTCTGTGCAATGGATCAAAAGGTTCCAAACCTTGCTCATGATTAAGGATATGATTTTGACACAGAAGTCATGGAAGTTATGGATTCCATTACTTTAACGGATCTGGGACTTCGGCTTCAGCCCTGCTGGAGCAGCTCTCAGCTGTCCACCCCATGGTGGGGCTTGGACAGTCAGTCAGCCCACGTCACGGGCTTCCGTGAATTTTTGTTTATTGCCCGCGACCTGTCCGTGACTTTGATGAAAAATTCCCGTGACAAAATCTTAACCTTACTCATGATCCATTTTGTCAGTATGGCACCACGTGATAGATTTTGTGTTTTTCAGTTTGCTCTTTTAAAAACCTAGGAAACTACATGCAAAGCAACTACGTTAAAAGATCACTATTAAAAGTTGCAAAGTCAAAAGCTAGGAAATGTCAGAATTAAGCTGGCCTGTGCAACCTTAATTCAACCTCTTCATGCCTATCCATTTTGATACAGTCTTTCAGTACATGATCACATACTGTTTTTTGTTTTTTCCCTACAGAACCCTGCCTTATTCTGTGCACACTATACAAATATTGTATGTTTGGTGGTGGTGTTGTAGATGGTGTTCCATTTATGAGCAGCTATTCAATATTTTGTTTTCTCAATGTTCAATGTGTGGCCCCAGGCTAGGGTGACCAGACAGCAAATGTGAAAAATCGGGACGAGGGTGGGGGTAATAGGAGCCTATATAAGAAAAAGACCCAAAAATCGGGACTGTCCCTATAAAATCAGGACATCTGGTCACCCTACCCCAGGCCTTAATTACTGCACACTATACAAACTCTTCTCTGAGGACAAAAATATTCGTCTTTTCATGGGCTTTTATTTTTCTGATGCTCATCATCATAGAATCTGAGTACTTCAGAAACTTTCGTTCATTTTCACACCACCCCTGTGAGGTAAAGGGCATTATTATCTCTATTTTAGAGATGGGGAACTAAGGCACAGAGATTAAAGTCAGAAGTGTTCATTAATTTTGGTGGCCCAGTCTGACACACCTAGGACCAGAGCTGGTTGGGAATTTTCTGACAAGAGAATTCTATTGGAAAATGATATTTTGTCAAACCTGAAATATTTTGTGGAAACATCTCTGGTTTGTCGGACTTTCGACAAATGACAGGCAGGGCTCTGATAGAAGCCTGCCTAGTTTCCTGGCAGGCTGCTGAGGAGACAGGTTTCCAAGACCAGAGCTTCCAGTTCTCTGTCTGGGAGCCCAGAGCAGGAAAGCCCTGTGTGCCCTGTCTCTAATGGGCTCATTTCCCAGTTTCACAGCAGGGAACATAGCAGCTCTGTGGATCCCAGCTCAAACCAGGGCTCTCTGGATCTTTACTCTGCAGATGAGGCAGCCTGGGGCGTCTGCCCTGTCTCTTCTGTTTTATTTTGGAAAAAAATGAACAAAAGCAGCTTGATTTTTCTAAAACAATTGGGGAGGATTTTCTTTTGGTGGAAAATTTTGAAATTTTCAGTTTTTGTTAAAAAACAGAATGAAATTTTTGTTTGAAATTCTGGAATAAACAGTGGAATGGAAATTCCAAGTTTTGACCAGTTCTGCCTAGGACTAGAGCCCTGCAGCAGGACTGGGATCCCGCAGGTCCCGCTGCAATAATAGCAGGAGTGGGTAAAATGTACTTTGTTGCAGGTGGGATTGGGTGGGCAAAAAAAAACAGACTGCAGTAATTTGTGGGAAAACACTAAATCTCTCAGTTTGTCATAAATTGCTGAAATTCTATGTAAAGCAAGTTTTTCTTTTTTTTAAATAAAGGTTTTAATACTTACATTTAAGAGAGGGGTAGAAGGATTTGATGTCTATTATAACAGCAGTTAAATATTTTACATGGTTTAAGCAAGATTTGTTTTATTCTTTTAGTAGTTAAAAATTGTGTCTGAAATCTGTGTGCGTAATATATATATATTAACCAACCTCTTTTTTTCTTTTAGTAGCATGGGGGAATCTGTCTCTCTTGTTGGATTTGCGGAATCTAAAGTTTTTGCAGGTGGGAGCAGGATAAAACACAGGAGTGGGAGGGAGGGTGAGTCAGAATTGTGGGGTGGGACAGGAGCAGGATTAAAAAAATAGTGCTGCACAGGGCTCTACTTAGGATCTGAGTTTTCAACCTACTTAGCATTATCTAGCACTTTATATGTTCAAAGGGAAGCCCCTGACTGACTGCAGTAGCAGCAGTGAGTGCTGAGCACTTCTGCAAATCAGACCCCACACTCTCAAGTTGGGCACCCAGGAAATGAGGAGCACACAAGTGAAAGGCTTTGTTTGAGAGACTTGCTTAGAATCACATGGGAACTTTGTGGCACTCAAGGACAAAATCCAATTTTTCAAGGCAGCATTCAACTGCCATAACCATAATGCCATCCTTTCTCTTCCTGCAAACCCCTGCCTCATTCACTACACCCCTTCCATTTCTGGCAGCGGTCCTGTGGAAAAAGTTGTATGGGAGTATGTAATTAAGGACTGTATCATAACGTGTATGCACAAGGAGGCTAAGTTAAGGGTACACAGGTAAACCTTAATTTGGCATTTTCTATGTTTTGAGTGCTTGACTTTGTATCCTTAAAAATGTTTTAATGTAGTTTTTGTGTGTGTAATAAACATATAGAAGCATACATTTATTTATATATATAATTTATATAGGCACTTATATTTCATTTTCTGGTTTTTATTTTTAGCGGCATACTATTTCAATAGTGATTCAATAATTTAACTTATTTAATGATATGACATATAACAAACCTATGTAACTGCACTCATCTACCCCTATGCCTCCCCCCCATGAGTCTGTCTTAATGCCTCCCTTTATCTGTTACCCATGCATCTAGTACCTTTCTTTCCTCATTCAAAAAACACTCTTGCAAACCCATGAAGCATCCCTGCGATGATTAGTAGACCCTCTGTTTCTCCTCATCATATTGTACCTCTTCATACCTTTAAACCGCTCCTGTGGGGCAAAGCACTCTCTTGACCAAACTCTGTATACTGGAGTGTGCTGTGAACATTTATAGTAGATATGAACAGTCATTATTATTTACAGCAGACAAGGACCTTGTAAATATTCTGAAATAAATCAATAATTTGCCACATCTCAAGAGATGCTGAGCACCTTGAGCTCCAGGGAATTTAGTGACAGTTACAGGGATTTGGCAGAACAACAATACAAATTTACATTTACAAATCTATGCATTGCTGTAGAAGTATTAAACTGGTTTCTGTAATGCCAGGGCATATGGAATTTAGAGAAGAGATTTGACGTTTATATGACTCTTTACCTATTTAGTCTAGCACAGTGCCCGGAAGTCAATCAATCATATTCTGACACGGTTTCCTAAGTGGAGAACATCCAAAGTTTATCTTGTGGGAACTCATTACTGAGTTGGTGAAAAAAAAAGGAAATCCTGGGACATAGGGAAAAGCCAATACACATGTGTCTAAGTCCGTGGTATTAGATTCCTCAGAAATATCCAATGATCAAGTTCTGACTAGAATATGCAAGCCCTTATTTTATCATCTACATTCATAGCCTTGTCATGGGTGCTCATACAGCTAAATGGGCAAGGACAGCCTTTCTGTAGGAGTGTTGTGGTTAAATTGGGTTTGGGGTTAAATTGTTTGAACTCCTTGTTTTCACATTATTTTTATTTGCCAGAAGAGTAGGTAGAAAGACAGTAAAACTGGCTTGAAAAAGATGCTACTGACTCATAAGGATGAGAAATATCCAGCCTTAAGAAGGCATTCTGGATTTATGCTAGCTGATTCATACTTGCCTACACAGGGGTCCTACGGCAGGGAGATCCTGCCATGAGCTATAAACTGCAGGAAACAACAACAAAAACAAAGTGAGATAGTAACTTCAGAACTGTGGCAGGAGTTTGACAGAATGATGTTCCCATGAAATAGTTTTAGAATAATGGTTTGCAAAAAAGATTACTTTCACTGGGTTTATAGAAACATCCAAAATACAGCTGAAGATCCGATTGCCCAATTAAAACTTCAAGTGAAACAAATGGACAAAACAGATGAATCATATACAAGGTAACTGAAGGGGCAAGGAGTAAGAAATCAGCAGTTGGGAAGGTACTTAAACAGAACTGCTTTTCCTTTTCACACAGAGGTCAGGTCAAATTCTTCTCTCCCCAACACCCATGCAACCCCAGTGAATTCAATGGGACTACAGGTGTAACAGGATGGAATTTGGTCCATTCCTTTAATAGAGGGTGTCAAGGTTGACTCCCTACTCTGTCACTCCAAGTACAGGAAGTGGGGGCCCGCAAGGATTTTAAAAATCAATACTTGCCACTCCAGGATTGTATTAAACTCCCAAACTCTCTGACCTTGGCTTGGTAAACGCTGCCACCACCCAAATGCAAAAAACCCCCTTTGAACCCAGGAAGGTGCACTAGGGAATTCCTCCCTGTGGGGTACCCTCAAGCCCTTTCCCCCCCTCCCATCCAGGGGAAGAGCTGAGAAAGAAAACAAAGAAAATTAGCTGTGGCTACCAGCTAATCAATCAACATGCACAAACCTCTTAGGACATCAAAAATCCAATCCTGTTCTTAAAAAAGGTAAATTTTATTAAAAACAAAAAAGGGAAAAAAATACATCTAGAACTTAGGCTTTTTGCTAGATCTTAAAAGAAACAATTACAAAAATTAAACACCCAAAATACCTTCCTTGGGGGTTCAGCTTAAAGGTTATAAGCAAACAAAAGCATGTGGGGTTAGCACAGAGGAGATCCACAATCCTTAAAAAACAAACAGAAATAAATTTGATCGCGTCTAGCTAAACATTCTGATCTACTTCTGTTATGTAAAGCCTCCGCTCAAATGCAATTGTAAGCTCTGTAACTGGTATTAAGTTCTGCAACCTTTCTGCAGACTTTATAACTTCGGTTATTGTTAGCAGAGCCTTTTAAGTTTTGTAACCTTTGCAAGCTCTGTAACCTTTTCAAGTTACCACTTGTATGAATTTCCAAGCTTTGTAATATCCCATCCCTCAGAGAGAGTGTGAACAAGGGAGTGTATGTGGGACTGGGCGGAGAGGAGCTGCAAGGAGAAAGGAGCCCAGAGACAGGAGCCAGGTGTGTCTGATATAATCTGCCCTGAGAAGGCAATCATGAAGTGCTGTAAAGAGAAGAAGAACCTGGTATGGATGAAAGGAACTGGTCTGGGAATGCTTCTCGGTGACGGACACAGAAGGAAAACTCAGTGTACGTGACAGGAGCTGCCCCATTCCAGAGAAAGGAAGCAGCCATGCACACAAGCAGCGGCTGCTCCTTGACCTGCTCAGCAGCCTGGATTCGTGACCGCAGGCGGACACCCCAGATCTCCCACGCTTCGGCCTCTCGGTCTCCATGCTGTCTCCGGTAACTCTCCGCCTGTGTGAGTGTGTGGGTGCATGAGGGTATGAATGTGGTGAATGTGTGCGTGTATGAATAAGCTCCATCTCTTTTCTATCTGACCCAACAGCGGCATCGAAATAAAACTAATACACATGTGACCCTGGGTTGGTTTTTAGGGAACATAGTTAACAACTTACACATTTGGAGTTCAGACAAGTAGTTCTAGGTATGATCTGATGATTTATTATTACCAGCTCCATGGAGGATTTGCGAGACAGAAGAGAATTTGTAAGTGTGTTAGCCCTGCCGTACTAAGAGAAGACCTGACTGTCATTCTTTTGGTGCATAGACTTTACTCCAGTACATTACTAAGGTTCTGCATGCTGCAAAGCTAGTCCCCAAAACAGTGTTTAAAAAAAACAACAAACAAAACAAAAAACAAAAACAAACCCACACACTACACTTATTTTCCCCACTACAATAAGTAGCTATGATCGAACAAGCAGAGAAGGATCTGCCATTTTACACAGTCCTATTTCAGAGCAGCATTGGCCTTTAAACTAGAAAATAGGTCCCAGCCACAAAATTTGGCTACAGATCAGAACTGAAACTTCCCCCCACATTTGGGATTGTTTAGAGCCAGGGTTTTGTTTTAGGCCTCTAGATAAGGAATTATCTTGTTTACTTGTCACCAAAGCAATTTTGCTGTTCACTGGATAACATGAAAGATTTGCTGTGTAAAGCTGCACAGACAAAACATTTGAAGAACAGAACTACTTCAAAAATAGATATGGATCAATAGTAGCGGAGTTCACTAAAATGGCAATAGCTTTATCCTGTAAAGGAAAGAACACACGGTCAAAGGCAAGGTAGTTTTTTCCTCTGTAACAAAAAACAACACTGGTAGAGTTTAAGGCCTTGGCTACACTTGGGGATTAACAGCGAGTGTAGTCGCGCCACCAGCTCTCGCAGCGCTGCAAGTACTCCACCTCTCTGAGGCCTTGGCTACACTTACCCGGTAGTTCGGCGGCGAGCGATCGAACTTCTGGGTTCGACTTATCGCGTCTAGTCTGGACGCGATAAGTCGAACCCGGAAGTGCTCGCCGTCGACTGCGGTACTCCAGCTCGGCGAGAGGAGTACCGCGGAGTCGACGGGGGAGCCTGCCTGCCGCGTGTGGACCAAGGTAAGTTCAAACTAAGGTACTTCGAACTTCAGCTACGTTATTCACGTAGCTGAAGTTGCGTACCTTAGTTCGAATTAGGGGGGTAGTGTAGACCTGGCCTGAGGGGAATAGCTTGCAGCGCTGCGAGCGAGCGTGCAGCGCTGCAGGCACTGATTACACTGGCGCTGTACAGCGCTGCACTCGGGGGGGGTGCATTTTCACACTCCTGAGCGCAGCAAGTTGCGGTGCTGTACAGCGCCAGTGTAGCCAAGGCCTAAGACTTGCATCCGAAGAAGTGGGCTGCAGCCCACGAAAGCTTATGCTCAAATAAATTTGTTAGTCTCTAAAGTGCCACAAGTACCAGTGTTCATACTGTTTGCAAGGAATTAATATTTAGACCTCTATTTCTTCCCTTTAACCTAGTTGCTAGGTAATAGAGGTCTGTGACACACTGATCTTTAAGGATCTAGATGTAAGAAATAATAGTATTCACTATACACATGTGCAAACAATCATTCCTGACAGGCTGGGGAACTGATAAAATCTAATAATCTAATGCCTAAAAGGGGCATCATCAAGCTTAAAATGGGCTTTAATCGTCTCCACCACCACTAATTTTAACATATTCCCTGATAGGGAAAGCAATACCATCAAAGCCTCTTTTCCTCTTTCATTGAAAGAGCAAAGGTATCCTGTGTCAGCACAAAAACAAAAGGACGGTTAGTTTTGCATGAACAATGGTCAAGTGTCCTGCCATTCTTTCCAACACCTCTTGAACAGTGAATGACAGGAATTGCCTGCTTGTGAACATTCCTATGGGGTTGGTCCTGCTGGGTGATTACATTAGAGGACTGCTCCCTAGCAAAAAGAACATTAGGAAACCGATCAGGGTTTGCAGAGGGAAACCTGGCTCCGGCGTTATTCTTTGGTATTTGATTCTATGAGTTCAGCTTTCAGGGTTAAAGAATTTAGGACTATAATTGAATCCCCCTTTTCCTGAATGCCCTGACTCACTGTCAGTCACTCATCAAAGCAGGGGAAACAATGACAGAGGCAAGTTTTTATGCCACTGATCAGAGGCCATTAGTCTTAAATATGCAAAAGAAAAATGCTTCAGGGATCTAGTGCTCTCTCTGAAGGATATCGGGAGGAACAAAAATGCACTTCCATGCAGCCTGTACATGGTGTACTACCTTTTTAGTACCTTTGAAAAGGAACATGAGGGATTTCAGCCTCAATTCTCTTAGTGATGTGAGCATTAAAAAAATTAATCACAATGACAAAGTTTATTCTTGCAACAATAAAATTTGTTTTATCATCAGATGTTCTTTACATGATCCTCTCCATCTGCTCCCACCTGCCATGTATCAGCCACACACTTGCTTGGCTGGAACTGGTAATAACATACAGTGAATAATTATTCTACAAACTCAGCTTCTTTCTGTCTACAAAAAGTAGTTGGTTTTTCTCCGGTTTCTTAGTTATTAAAATATTAGATAAATATTTCTATGGATAGTTCTTGTTCTGTAGATTGTTCAGTCCCCCTGATTCTGCGACCATTGCTCAGGGGGTTTTGCAAAGAGTCCCATTGATATGAGATAAAATAAACTAATTTGCAGAGTAAAATGCAGAGAGCCATGAGCCAAGTTGGCAGCATCAGGCCCAGTTTGAGCAGTTTGTTGAGAATATTCAATATTTGAAATCTGAGCTGTATTGGTTAGTCTTGATTGGACACATAGGCATTACTTCTGTTCCATGGCAGTGTGTGTGAGATTCTGAATCAGGTTTTTGGAAAACTTGATTATTTGTACATGTTCAAAATTAATTATTCTTTAATATTAGATTAAAACTGATTGTATGAAACATACTAATGGTAAAACCTTTCATCAGTTCATTTATAGAAAGAAAACATAAAAAGGGAATGAATAAAGCTGAAAGTAACTCTATTTTAAATATCTACTTGAATTTTAAACGGTATTTGTCCACTTCTAAACTAAATACCAAAATTCAAAAGGCCAAATTCAATGCTTATGTCACTTACTTAAAGGTAATGGTTAATTTTGGCCTTCCACTTATACTCAAGGATAGATGCTGTTGGAGGGTTCCATTAAAGTCATTGAGAGGTTTACCGTTGACTTCAGTGGCCAGAATTTCACTCAGTGTCTTTAATTCAATAACACTACTCATATGTGGAAAGTTACTCATATGCATAAGTGCTGCAGGATAGGAGCCACAGTCTCATAACCTCATCTCAGACAATAGCCTGATGGGTAATACAGAGACATATTAATTATAATATGCTTTGTACTTATACTTATAACATGTCATAAGCAAATCAAATTACAATTTCTATGCATGCCTCCTCAACTACTTTCTTTTCTTTGTTGCATTTTTAGAAGAGTTTAGGAATTACAAAGTTGACAAATGATAATTATTCAAAAATAGAATTATGTTCTAGAGAATGTGATATTAGTTCTCTCTGATCTTTTAAATCCTCTCTGTGGTTTTAAATTATGTGCTAAAGCTTAGGGACATTTGTGCTTCAGCTTCTTAGCTGATTAAAGAATTCTTTAGGATATGTGAACTAAAGACACAGTAACATCCTATTTATTGGATGTGCTGGCATAGAGTGGAAAGATTTATTAGTCCTTGGTTAAGTAAGACAGAAGTTCTTTTGCACAGTCTAAGGAGCCAATCCTGCAGCAAAGTCTGCATGAGTGCATCCCTGTGCCCACACAGTTCCCGATAGATTCCAATGGGGCTCTGTATGGGTCAGTCCTTTGGGAGCTCATTGCTGTATTAAGTCCAAAGTTAAGACACATAAATTTCTCGAGAAGGACACAAGGCAACACCACCAGCCCTTGGACTGAGAGACCAAGCCAGAAACTTAAACTCTGATCCCAAACTCAAATTCTCAATTTAGCAGCCTGAAATGCTACCCCTTGACCTTGGGCCTCATTTTCTTCCCATTTTTGGACATCCAAAAGAATCTTCCTCAACAAGATCACATTTTTTATTGTAATCCCCACCCATGAACATAGCAGACTAAAGATGGAAAGACACAGTCTGTGATGAACTGAGAAATACCTGTGTTATTGTTTACCAATATGGTGCATACCTCTGTGTGTGTTTGTTTATGATAGGTTACTGTTATGGAGTCAGAGCAAGAGGGGTTGTTAGGGGACCCAAGCAAGAAAGGTAAAACAATGACCTAGATTAAAAGCATCCCAACAGCACAATCGCCAAATTTATAGCAATGTAGAGATGACACAGCTATTTTTCCCCTGGCTGGGAAGAGAGAGGTCAACAGAAGCACTAAAATATTAGAGGGCTCCAGGAGTTAGAAAAGGGTGGGAGTGGCTAGAGAAGCTGCCCAGCAAAAGCTGACAGGGTGACAATGGGTCATCCAGAGATACAGAGGGCGTTGTGTGAGTAGGACAGTCTGTTTCTCCTAGCCAGATATGGAGGTTAGCTGGACTGAGTGGAATTTACAAAAACTGGCAAGGAAAAATTAAGGTGAAAGTAAGACGTGCCCATTGGATTAACACAGTTGGTAAAGAGCAGGCTACAGTCAAGAGATGCAGCCTAAGACCAGTAGGACTGTGGGGTTCTACCCAGAGTGAGGTGCAGGAAACCAGCCTGTCACCTGAAGGGTGCACTTGAGAGGAACTA
Source organism: Chrysemys picta bellii (assembly GCF_011386835.1). Taxonomy (NCBI): domain Eukaryota; kingdom Metazoa; phylum Chordata; order Testudines; family Emydidae; genus Chrysemys; species Chrysemys picta. The sequence continues at coordinate 80,123,017 of NC_088791.1, forward strand.
AATGGGGTCTAAGGTACCAATTGCCCTATAACCATGACACAGGTCTACAAAGCAAATTGTCAAACCTGCTGAAAGAAAATGTGTTCGTAAAATCTCAAATGTGAGCTAAGAGGACAGAGGGAACCCCTGGAAGAGGCCTTGAATGATCTTAAACTGTGTAAAAGTGGACAGCAAAGCAATAGCAGAGAAGGAGGATAGTCTTGTGGCTAAGACTCTAGACTAGGACTTGGGAGATCTGGGTTCAGCTCCAAAGTACACCACAGATTTCCCATGTGACCTTGGGCAGGACACTTAGTCCTTCAGTTCCCCCCTCTGTAAAAGATGGTTAATACTTCCAGTGTCTGTCTTATCTAATTAGACTGTAAGCTTTGAGAGACTGTTCTGCTCCCAAAAGTGTGGGAACAGCATCCAGCCCAATGGGCCCTGATCTCAGTTACGGCCTGTAGGCCAAACTGTAATATAGACAGTACTAAAAGACAGGAACTAGATTGTTCAAGGTAATAAGTGACAAGTCAGCCATTTTTAATACATTAAAAACAGTCATCTGAAGTAGAATGTGGGAGCTGTAAGAGATGGCCATTTACCAAGAGTGGTCCAACCCCTCTTAGACTGTCTCTGTGATCTATAGCTCCCTGTCTACCATCATTTCAGTCTGTAAATTTAGCAATTTACATTGCTAAAACATTAGATCTCTGCCATACTGTTCTCAGGTGAAGAAGAGAAACAGACTCCAGACAGATTCTTTCTGTGATAAGAAGGATTACTGAAAGAAATTGGGATCTCACCAGAACAAGTTTTGAAGAAAGAAAAACATTCTCTGTAGAACTGAAAATAAGGCATACATTTTTAACAGTCAGAGTAATGAACCACTGGAACAATTTAGGAAGGGTTGTAGTGAATTCTCCATTCCTGACAATTTTTGAATCAAGAATGGGTGTTTTTCTAAAAGATATGTTCTAGGAATCATTTTGGTAAAGTTCTATGGCCTATGTTACACCAGAGGTCAGACTAGATTAACACAATGGGCAGGCAGGTTGCCCAGGGTCAGGTTGAAGGTTGAAGGGCAGTCCTGATCAGTGGTCAGAGTTCACAGAAGCCATCCAATAGCCAGGAGATCCAATCCAAGGATCAACAGCAAGGTAGTTGGTGGAGTTAGGCAAGACAGCAAGGCGGGGTCCAAGTAGCAACTAACAGGCAATGGCTTGTTGCTCAGACAAGGGCAAAAAGGAATCAGGAAGTTTATATATGGTCACCAGCCAGTCAGGGTCAAGACCATGTGGCCAATCAGGAAGCAAGTTGTGGAACCCTTGAAGCTGGTCCATACAAGTCTGCAAATTTCCCAGTAATTTGATGAATGTGGCATGATAACCAAGGCTGCTTCCCAAGAATGCACTGCACCTTGGCTCAAGAGCAGGTTCCTTTTGGCCTTGGAATCTATGAACTTGGGAAGACCAATAACACTCCAGTGTCAGAAAAGCTTTAGCATGTAGTTCTCAAGGAAAACAGATCCCTAACATATTTTAAACATCTTTAGAAACAAGGCAAGTCTCAGTGGATTAGAGAGGTTAATCTTACATCTAATATTTAGAGAAGGTTCTAGGAAATAGCCAAGAAACGCCTGATTTATAAGACTTTCTTAACAGGGAAGATACTGGCAACATTCTTCAGGCTTAGCCCAGGGAAACACCTGATGAGTTATGATTTAATTATGGATATTAAATCTGAATTCAAAAATAGGAGATCATACCGACTAATCAGAAGATTTTTTAATAAGGTTTATAAAAGATTTAACAGGGAAGCCATGGACTTAATTAACCATGACTTTTAGAAAGCTTTCAATAAAGTACCACCAAAAAGTTTACTCTATAAAGGCCAGAGATTAAATATGTCTTGCTACTGAGAGGAAGCATTTGGGCAAGTCAATTTGGATGACAAATATGGACTTTTCTATGGAAGACATGATAGATGAGAGAGAGGAAGTAGCTCAGGACTGAAGGAGGTGTAATTATTGGAGCACTACACAGAAATTTTGGGGGGAAATTTGCCCTTGGGGTAACTTACATAATTGATGTTTCTCAGGAGTGATGTTTCTTATGAGTGAAGAAACATATCCGAAGGAAAGAAAAATATACACCATCTACCACTGTGATGGTTCTACAGATTTTCGGGGCCCCTGGGGTGGACCAGGAAGTCCTGCCACATGCTGTCCTAGGCCTTGTCTACCAGGAGAAAAGATGCCTTTGTTCCAGTCAAACTTAATCGGTCTAACTTAACTCAGTTGAAAGCCCCATTTAAAATCAGTGTGGGCACAGTTTAACACCTTTAGCTCAATTATAGCAAGTTGAGTAAAAAGCATCTTTTTTTCCTCCTTGTCTAAACAAGGCCATAGTCGTGTTGCCTCCTGCTCAGCAAGTGTATGGGCTAGTGTATCAGAGGTTCCTCCCCTACTGGATTTCAGAGGCATGGCACAGATTAATGAATGGGGTCGTCCTGACCAGAAGACAGAGCAAAGATGCCTAGGCAAATAGTGGAACTTCTAGATATGGCTTGCACATTTTTGTATTTTGGAGTTTGCTGCTGGCCAAACTGCCTAGAAGGAATGTGGCTAGGAATTTTTGCCCATTTGGTACCAATGTGGATTAATCTAAAACTCCAGCAATAAAACCCTGCCCAGTATGGATGATTTGATGGTCAAACTTGAGCTTCTGGTTAATTTCTTCTGTCCCTGTTCTGCCTCTAACAGCCACAATGACCCCTTCAGAAAAGACATCTCACACATAAATACAGCCTAGAATTAGGTAGTAGAAGCCGTTGGGGGAAGGTTTGTGAAAATAATTTATGTGGAATATGCAATTTATAAACCTGGTTATTTTACCTGGCTCTTAACACCAGAAATGGGTCTTGTCTAATATAAGGTGATATTCTGCCACCATTGTTCAGGCCAAATAGTACCTTACTTCTCATGTAAGGATTGACTTCAGCATCATGAAAGGCGTACGGTGCTACTCGGCCTGAGTAACTGGGAGAAGCTAGGCCATAGATTGTAAGTTCTTGAGGCAGAGGCCATCTCTATGTAGTAGCTGTACAATGCTGAGCCCAACAATGGCACTCCACAAGGAAAACATCAATGGCTTGATGTCTTTCAAATTTTAAACTAAGCCCATTTTTAAATTAGAAGAGCACAAAACTGCATCTCTGTTCATGATCAGCTTCTATATTTTCTTTTTACCCTGGTATGACTCACAATGTTGTTCAGGAGCTGAGACTGTGTTTGCTAAGTGCCAGTCTGGAATAATTTTGTTGTGTTTTCTGACAAGATATAAACCAGTTGGGTTTAAACTGGAAGGACTGGCACAATTAATTAAAGTAGAGGCAGTAATGGCCTACCTGTGGCACTAGAAAAGGGTCAATAGAGAGCAACCAAGCCACAGGAAAGTTCAGATATTCAGAAAGACTGGGGACACCAGCTGTGCATTCTCTGGGGAAGAGAAAGGAAGGCAGGATAACACTGGTAGACACATTTCTAAATGAAAGAGGAAAGGAAGATATTACACGTCTATTTGACCTAATATCAGAGAGAAAACAAAAGGGGGTGAGAATTACTTTACAGTGATGAGCTGGCATTTATTAAAACAGAATTTAATATACTATATAAATGCAGCAATCTACTGAGAGGAACTAACCTCCACAGGGTTTAAAATAGAAAATAAAAGAAATTTGGGAAGATAATAAATATCAATATAGTGGGCCATAAAAGCTCATTCAAATGAGGGGCTCTAAATGGGATCTAAATACCCCCATAATCTTCTATAACTTCCTGGTGTCTTTCTATAAAGAAGCAACAAAAAACAGACCTACCTGTATGCAGGAGATAATGTATCAAACTCTGTTTAAGAGAGTAACACATTATCTCATGTTTAAAGAGCCATTGTCTCGCTTTTTCATTACCAAGTACCAAAGCTAATTTCTATTTTCATTTGCCACAGACTAAATAGCTTCAGGAGACTGAGTCCAAAGTCACGTGCCAAGTCATGATGGCTGGAAAAATAGCAGGTGCTACCCTTTTGTATGTGTTGTAATTTGGATGCTGTGTGATACTGGTTTCCTGGCACCTTCGGTATGGGAGGTGTGACAACAGGAAATTGGCCTCAGACATTACTACGCTGGTTATCTCTGGTCATGCCCCCCTGCAGAGATTAAAAGAAAGGGAATCTCAGGTTTTACTTTTCCTTCGGTTTCCATGGACACAGTTTTCTAATTCTGTATGGAAGTCAAAATCTGCCACCCTCATTAATTCTGTTATTGGAGCTACTTTCCTAACAGCTTGTGTACTCAGTAATTTTGAGTTAGCAAAGAAAACAAACAAAAAATGGAAAATAAATCATGTCTTTAAAATCTGAATCTGTGCAAAGTTGGGAAGTAATGATGAATATAGAACATGGAAGTATTTAATAAATGCTGTCATCAGAGGATATTTTCTGGTAGTGCAGCACACTATTTAAAATAAAAACCCAGCACTGATGTCCTTTTTAAATACAGCTCTTCTTAGTCTTTATCTCTTTCTTCATGCACAATGTGATATATAATACACACACACACACCCCTTTTCCTTTCCATGCTCTGCCTCAGTCTGTGTGGCAGTAGGACAGTCATGTTTGTGGAAGAGATGATATTATCTGGTGGCCCACTACATTGAAAATAACACAGTATATGAATTCTTACGTAGACTTTGTTTCTAAATTACGTTTCTTCATACATATCAAAGTTATTGGTCCTCACTAAGGACTAAGTCCATAAAAGCGTGTTTTAAAGCAAACCTTAACACCATGACTAATCCCCAAGTGCTTAATACCAGATTCAGTGGCCTAAGGCTTGTGGCGTCCACAAGAGAAGCTATGCCAGGGGTGAGGGAAGGTTCTGGCCACTGAAAGGCAGGGCAAGGTCTGGACAATAGGGCCAGTTACCCTTCTTACTGTTTGCCAGATTTCCTTCCTTCATATCTGAAATGACCTGCCTTTTGCCACCAGCAGCAGTTCCCATTCCCTCCCTTGTGCCAAGAATTAACAGAGGTAGGTGGGATGCATTGGAAAGATGAGGTTTGGGGATGGGGAAGAACTGGCATAGAGCCAGAAATGTCTGGGAGCAGGGAGAGATGAAGGGGGAGGTGTGCGCTTTGGTGGTAAGGGATGGCTATGGTTGTAGCAGGCATCTCCTTTGGGAGAATGTAGGATTGAGAGAAAAGGAGAGAGAACAATAGGATTTAGAGAAGGAGAGAGATTAGAGCAAAGAGTACTCAGGACTAGCTTACTCATCTTTACAGCTCTAAGAGTTAAGCCACTTTTGAGTTACATGAACATTTACTTTTAAAATAGTGTTGTGATTATAGAGCATATAGACACAGAATAATTACAGTAAGTGCTGGGCTGTGTTAATGCAACTTTACACTGCTCAAGTCAGTGCAGCACTCACTTAGCCACTGGACGATTCCCACTGCACAAGCAGATCCTCATGTGGGATATAGAGCTACCATAGTGGCTTCTAAAGCTCACCCCACCCATCCTTGCATCTACTGCAGGGAGAAAGGCATATTAGCTCTTCATAAATATTATTTTTTCATGTGCATTTTATAAATGGTATCATATAGTCAAATATATAATAGGTGTCCTATCTGAAGCTATTTGATTTCTCTGAAAGCAAGTAAATTTCTCTCTTGCGTTTTTCTAATTCAGTAACAGTTAAATTAATTTCAAACTTTCCAGAAAAGTTGTCTTTGGGTCAAGAAGAACAACAAGAAATTGCAGCCCGAATGGTAATTTTTCAGAGAGCGTAGAATGCCTGAAAACCAGATCTTAGAATGAAAGTGCCTCGTCAACCAAAGCTACAGCATTGTTCCCTCAGCACCATACAATACAATACCAAACAAACTCAACACAACCCCAACTTACTCATTTCCAGTTAACTGAAGTTTGTTACTGTCCCTCAGGGTTGTGCTCTGCTCTTCACTGCATTGCAGATACCAGGAGAGGAGAGAGACCTTTGGCAGCTTTATCAAGGCTGACCAGGAGACCATTCTCTGAGTTCCTGACATCTGGAGCACAAAGACACCAGGACAATGACTGACTTGCCCTCACGTCAAAGCTACACGAAGGCTGTATAAGGCTGGAGCACAGTGAAAATAAATCCAACCATGTTTGCAGACTGGCTGCCTTCACAGGGATGTCCAAGAAGAAATTACTGACCAAAGTGACACACAATAATCCAGTGTGTAGACAAATCAATCCATGTCCTCACTATTCACTTTTCCACCATCTTTTACTATCAATCTTTCTTGATTCTTTCTGGGACATGATCCTTTCATCAGATACAATCAAAGCTCTTCATGCCTCTACTCCTTTTGGCCTTGTCTTTTTCTACCTTCCAATCCTTAGCCTTACAGGAATAATCAAGCACCAGTATCTTCCATGATGCTCTCAAGACCTCTACCATCACTTACTTCTCAGAAAAATATTTCACCAGATTTCCTTTTCTGCAATGCTGCTGCCTCATCTTCAACCTTCTCTTCCTTAGAAAATTTGGGAAAAGTCAACATTACTCAGCTATCTACATCTCCCAAAATAACATTCTTGATTATTTATAGTCATTTACTGAAACAGCCCTTTTATTTATCTGAAAAGGTCTCCCTATCTTTCCTCCACCATTCTGACTTCAGTGATGTATTTGATACTATTGTTCATGACGTCCTTCTAAACTGGCACAATCCTCTGAATCTCAGGTATCTTGCTTTTCTGGTTTTGTTCCTCACTACCCACCTGCAACCTTTCAGGGTTACCATGATGGCAGCAGAACCTTTTGATTTTGTGCATAGCCTTTTAGAGTTCACAGTGCCCCTTTGCAGGCTACATATCTCCAAACACAAATGCATATGTATGTGTATTAAATCTGCATCACTTTAATATAATCTGATGGATGCATTATCCTTATCTCATAAAACAGCCATCTTGTCAGGGGAAAACACTTGATCATGCAGGAGGTCTTTTCAAATCCTTCAGTTCCTGGATTTACATAGTAATCTGCACATGCATTTAGCACACTTGGAAACTGGGAACTTGTATGTGCAAGTGGCTAATTAGGCATTGAACTGTCTTACATGCACAATTGCACATATTTGCACACTGCCCACCCTAAACACTGGGGTTTAGGAAAATCAGGCTCACAAGTTTGAAAATCCAGTATGTGTTTAATTTAAAACCATAATTGTTCCTTTATTGTGCCAAATGCTGCATCAGGTGAGTATCAACAAAGGTTTTTTTTAAACAAGATTTAAACATTGCCCATATACAAAAATTTTATTAGAGGTAGTCATAGTAACTGAAAAAAATGTATTACAAAGGCTTAATATGCAATTCTTACAAATGTAGAATTCCATTGCTCCAAGGGTAAATATATTTGACTGTTCCAGCTACTAAATCAACTTTTCTGAATTTGTGTAAAATATATTATCTAGAATATAATTTTAAGAAACTCAAAGGGTTAAAACAGCTTGCAAAATTGCTTGACTGTGAGAATCAATTTACAATCTGCTCTTCAGAGGATGGGAATGATCTCATTCGCCATAGGAAAAAAATAAACTTAGTTAACAGCCTTACTGGCATGTTAGAACAATGTTCCAAGGATTGGCTTCCCTTGGAATTATAATACTAACCACTGTTCAGGCCAGAATTTTCTATCCACTGAGAACAATAGTCTGATTTAAATTTGCTCTGAGACAATCAATAATCTATGCATTCAGATCTGATAATGAAGTCACATCAACACACACCCTGGAAAAAGTCTACGGGTGCAGAACTGAGTGTTTGCCATGGGACTTCTATTTACCAGCATTACAAACATTCAGCAAATGCTCCTGTGTGACCATCAACTGCACCAGTTTCAGAAAGCAGTATTTTTAAATTAAGTCTTTCTGTGCCCAGCAGAAACTACTCAGTTACCATGAGAATCTTTTGTCATCTTCTTTTGCTCCTGGCCATAGTTATTAGGATGAAAACTACAAAAACCAGCCAATGCAAATTAAAAGGAAATTGTTAAAATATTTCAGAATGTTTGAAACCTCTCTCCCCTTTGGAACATGAAACCAAACTCTGCTTCCTTACGGAATTTTGTTTTATCTTTTACTTCATGTGAATGCTGGTTTGTTATTGCCAGCTTGCTAAGACATCAAGTTAATAGAGTTGATATTTTAGTAGAAAATATAAATTGCTGTAGCATTTTCTTTTGAGACAAGTCCCCCACAATTAAATCAATTGACTTTGCAAACAGGTATTAGAACAAAAGTCAATGTTGAGTCTCCCAAATGTAAGTGTCCTTCCGATCTTAAGTCTAAAACTAGACCTAACAGATGTGTGTTTGCTGTTTTTTAGTGGGGGGGGGAGGGGGTTCCAACGCAGAGGGGTGTATTGCACAGCACGCCAGTACAGGGCAGGGGCACCAACCAGCTGAAGCAGGGAGAGTGCTGAGTGTCTGGGGCCTTCAGCGCACATCCCCATTCTCCCTGCCAAGTCTATGGACAAGACAGATTCCTAGGGATCTAGTTCTGCCTCTTCTTGGTCTGGGCCTCTGGAGGACACCTTTCCTCTGGGCCGCCTGGTGCCTCTGCAGCCCCACTTCCCTGGCCCTTTGAACTTTGAGTCAAGGACTCTTGGGCCTCACTTGGCTCCCTGCTACCCTGGACGCCTGGGTCCTTTTGGTTTCAGACTCTTGGTGTGTGTGTGTGCGCATTTCAAGTAGGGTTGCCAGGTGTCCAGTTTTTTACCAGAATGCCCGGTTGAAAAGGGACCCTGGTGGCTCTGGTCAGGACTGCAGAACAGGCCATTAAAAGTCTGGCTGGCCACTCGCAGTGGGGCTGGCAGGCTCCTTGCCCGGCTCTGCGCGGCTCCTGGAAAGCTGCTGGCATCTCCCTCTGGCTCCTAAGTGCAGGGGTGGTCATGGGGGCTCCACGCGCTGTCCCTGCCCTGAGTGCCGGCTCTGCAGCTCCCATTGGCCAATGGGAGCTGTGGGGGCAGTGCCAGCGCGCGGAGCCACCTGGCTGCAAGGGTGTTTTCAACTAAAAAATTGGCAACCCTAATTTCAAGGTTTCCCTCTATTCTGCTTGTCTCCTTAGATCCTGTGATCAATCAGAACACTGAAATATACACAAAGCCCATTCTCCAAATGCCTCAAGTCCCGTCTCTGCCCCAACATGGATTTCTGGGCTCTCTTCAACCCAACCCTAGCAAAATACCCTCACTGTAGGAAGGAGGTCAGATTTACCCTCTCCTCTGTGCTTATCAGCAGTATGTTCTGCCATGGACTGTGGTTGAGAGCACTTCAGCAGAGCTGTAGCTGCTGCCTTGTCTAGACAATGTAACACTCGGGGAGAGGGTAGTATGTGAAGCCCCACATTTGCAGATAGTGGCCCTGCTCAGAACGTGGCTTATGGTTCAAAAAAGTATCCAAAAGTACATATCCCTATTACAACCAAGCCTGGGAACCTTCGGAGGTGCACCCATTGCTAGTGAAAAATTGTATTATTTCAGAATGATTCCATCTCAGCAAGCTGTAGAGTTGTTCTAGAGAATAGCTTTCCATCTGCATGGCATGTCAACATCGTTATACAGTTGGAAGGCAACATGCCATCAGAAACAATCATCAGGAGTTCAAAAAACCCTTCTGAATCACAGAAAAATTAAGGCAGCTGATGTTAGCATCTCACACCAGATCTGAGATGGGCTTATTCTGGGTTCTGAAAAACTGTTTCCAGGTAGTTCTGGATCACAGAAAAAAAATGGCTTTATGTTTCTCCAGGCTCTCGTTTTGGTATGCAGATAGCCAGTTAAGAGTGATTTTACAAGTTAGGTAATGGATAGTGCATTGTGGATGGTTCCAACTTCTAGAAAGCCTGTACTGTACAATACTGCATAATGGAAAGACTGTTTTCAGGTCATGGGATAACTTTGCTGAGTAGTTTAATATCCCATCAAACTATTTCCAGGACATAGAAAGAGCCTTTCCTGACTCATTCAGGAACCAACCAAACCCTTTCCAGAAATCTCTAGTTCTTGGTAAAGTAATATCATCTAATTAGCCTACTCAGAACAACATCTACATTTTCTTACTAGTGTGAAACAGTAATCTAGAACTATGTCACTATAAGAAATAACCATGCCTAAGGCAGTTTCTCCAAGACTAATGTCACAGTTGGGTAATGCTGACCAGCTAACTCTTGCGTCACTTCCAGAAGCAGTGCCTTTTATAATAACATAATGTTATAGCATGGCGGGTTCACTGAGATGCTATAACATTGGCAGGTGAATTGGGATTCTAGGGTGAGAGAATAAGCAGCCAGGAGTACAGCCTTTTAATACTCATCCATCTATCTCTCTCTCTCACACACACACACACACACACACACACACACACACACACACACACACACACACACACACACACACTATTGTTCTAAGAAAAATGACTAATTACTCCAGCAAGCAATTTCACATGGTATGTAGGCAGACTGTCTGTGCTACACTTTAACAGCCACTAGCTATAAATAATGTTATTAGGAAAGCACATTGCCTTAGATGGAGAGAACAGAGACAATCACCTTTCCAACTGTCTAGAAATACATTTAGAGTTCATGTTTAAAGATAAAAAGAGACCAAACAAATGCATTACATTTTAGTCATCAATTTAAGCTTCTTAACCAAATGAAATAATTGTTACAATAATGCCAACAGTTCATTAAAAGTTTTAAAATATTGGTCAAATTCTGAGATCTTAAAATGCTTGTTAATTAAAGGATGGAAATTAAGCCAAATAGAGAAGAGATGTTGTTGCTCTTTCATTGCATTTGTGACAGACGTCATAGCGGTCTAGAGAGCTAAGCATGGAAGTAGAGTCAGGAACTCCTAAGTTCTAATTCTGGGTGCTCCCACTTACTATGTGGCCTTGGGTGGGTGACAGCTTCCCTGCATAGTGTCCCCATCTGTAAACAGGAGCATAAGAAGTTACAGCACTTGCCTGCAGTCTCTCTAAGAGGTGTCATGAGGATTAACTGTTTGGAAGTGCAAAGCATCATGTATAAAATTTGATAAAACAGACAGAGGCCCCTCTCCTTTAAACTGCTGAGTATCTGCAACTTCCGCTGACTTTCATGGGGAACACCTGCATGTTCATCCATCGTGACGTTCCATTTAAACACACTTCATCAAACCACAGCTACCACTAATGGTAAAAACTGGTAAGTTTGCGGCAGCCTAACCTGAGAAGCCACTGCTAAGGATTAAATGGGCACAGAGAGTGAATAAGTCTTGCACTGCTACAGGTGCCTATCCCTAAACAAGGTTGGAGCACACAGTTGGGACAGAGTGGGGAAGGTTACACAACAGTAGGCTCCATTATAATACTTCATTTGGTCTCTTTGGGTTTCCATTGGAGGACCAATAGCGCCAGGAACCAGCAGCTCCGTTTCAAAACTTAGTTGCTATTTGGAATCAATAGTAGCCAGTAGAAAACTTTCAAGCAGAATATCTACTAGGCTGTGATTGGCCATGATGTGGACAAATAGTTTCCAGTGTTATGAAACTGCCACTTTTCATTTTAAGAAACTGAAGGTGAATATCATGCTGAAAGTAAATACACAAATTTACCAACACGGAGTTGCTCGACAAACACAGCAGGATGCGCGAGGCATAGCTGGCCTTAGGCCCATGCACTATGTTTGGCCACACAAATTACCGGCTCATAACGCTCTTTGTTATCAATTGCATCCTGGTTGCTTTGCTGACAGAATAGCAACCCCACACCCAGGCACTCCTCATATGATCTCAAAGACACTGTGAAACCAGCTCTCTGAGTCAAGTGTTCTACATTATGGGTAAACACATCCCATAACAGATGCCCCACCCAACAGCCTAACTACTATATAATCTCTCAATGTGGGGCTAATCAGCACCTATGGCCTTGTGGGAGAGTCTTCTACATGTGGGTGAATTTCTCCCAAGGAGATAATGATGGTCACCGCTTTATGAACAGTATAAATGATTAATTAAATTTGCACCATTGTCCTCATCTGTTAAGTTTGTTTAAATTTGTTTCTTTGCAACTTCTGCTCATTCTCATTGGTCCCTCTTCTCTGTCTCATCATCTATCGCCAGTTGCTCTAAGCTGGATCTCTAGTTCTTGATCTTCATCCCTCTTCAGAGCTCTCATATTAACCCATCCCTCTTTATTGCTTTACTTTCCCTTTTTCTCTTGCTCTTCACCCCTTTATTTACAGTACTTGAAATGGAGAGTTGCTGAAAATTAGGCGGGTGGCTGCACAAGTTTAAAACCACAGATAATTAACAAACCAGTCGTAGGCAGAAACAAGTTGACATTTGCAAATGTACCTTTATTTTAATAGCTGTTCTATATATGAACAACTTTAACTGAATCACAGTGAGAGTAGATATGACATTCATGTTAAAAGCAAACATCTTCCTTAGGGACACTGCTGCAAGCAGACAGCTAGATCCTAGGGTACCGTGTTCCCTTCTGCTTCCTACATAAATAATATTCATTTTAAATTCAATAGGGTTCACTATAAACCTAACAATCATGTGACCTTCCCACTAGCTCCCTTGCTCAGATATAATATGTAACCACTGGCCAATTTTTCCTGCGTGAAATTTTTTTGTTC